>NC_064846.1:98423865-103423865 GCF_024166365.1 Elephas maximus indicus | reverse complement strand
GCGTTTTGTAGTTTTGTATTTTGTGTACGTCTTTTACTTCCCTGGTTAGATTTATCCCTATGTATTTTATTTTTTTAGGGGCTATTTTAGATGGTATTGCTTTCTCAATTTCCTTTTCATAGTTCTCTTTATTGCTGTATAGGAATCCATCTGATTTTTGTATGTTTATCTCGTATCCTGCTATTCTGCTGAACCTTTTTATTAGTCCAGTAGTTTTCTTGTGGAGTCTTTTGGCTTCTCTATACAAGTAGTATCATATCATCTGAAAATAGGTACAGTTTTATTTCTTCCTTACCAATTTGGATGCCCTTCATTTCTTTTTCTTGCCTTATTTTCCTATCTAGGACTTCCAGCACAGTGTTAAATAGGAGTGGTGATAAAGGCCATCCTTGTCTTGTTCCTGTTCTGAAAGGGAATGTTTTCAGCCTCTCTCCATTAAGAATGATGTTGACTGTTGGTACTGTTTAGATGCCCTTTGTTATGTTGAGGAATTTTCCTTTCTTAAAAAAAAATTTTTTTATCAATTCTACTGAAAGTTTTTATTACGAATGAGTGGTGGACTTTATTGAATCCCTTTTCTGCATCAGTTGAAATGATCATGTGATTCTTTTGTTTTATTTATGTGGTGAATGAACCATCCTTACGTACCTGGCATGAATCCAACTTTGTCGCGGTGTTTTTTTTGTTTGTTTGTTTTTAATATATGATGCTGAATTTTATTGGCTAATTTTTTTAAAGACTTTTTACATCTATATTCATGAGAGATATTGGTCTGTAATTTTCTTTCTTTTTTTTTTTATATCTTTGCCTGGTTTTGCTATCAGAGTTATGCTGGCTTCACAGAATGAATTCAGAAGTATTCCTTCCTTTTCTATGTTCTGAAATAATTTGAGTAGTACTGGTGCAAGCTCTTCTCTGAATTTTTGGTAAAATTCTCCAGTGAAGCCATCTGGGTTAGGGCTTTTTTTGTTGTTGTTGGGAGTTTTTTTTTTTTTTAATTACCTTTTCAATCTCTTCTCTTGTTATGGTTCTGTTCAGATTTTTTACCTCAGTTTGTGTTAGTTTAGGTAGGTGGTGTGTTTCTAGAAATTTGTCTGTTTCCTCTAGGTTTTCACATTTGTTGGAGTTTAGGTTTTCTTAGTACTCTGATTCTTTTTATTTCAGTTTTGTCTGTTGTAATGTCCCCCTTTTCATTTCTTATTTGGATTATTTGCATCTTCTCCTGTTTTTCTTTTGCGAGCTTGACCAATGGCTTGTTGATTTTGTTGATCCTTTCAAAGAACCAACTTTAGGTTTTGTTGAGTCTTTCTATTGTTTTCTATTCTCTATTTCATTTATTTTCTGCTCTGATCTTTATTATTTCCTTTCTCCTCGTGGCTGTGGGCTTCTTTTGCTGTTTTCTTTCTATTTGTTTGAGTTGGGTAGCTAATGTTTTGATTTTGTCCCTGTCTTCTTTTTTGATATGTGTATCTATTGATATAAACTGACCCTTGAGTACTGACTTTGCTGTATCCCAATAATTTTGGTATGATATGTTTTCATTCTCATCTGATTTTAGAATTTTTTTAATTCCATCTTTAATTTCTTCTATTACCCCATAGCTTTACAAAAAGGTATTATTCAGTTTCCATGTATTTGATTTTTCTTTTTCTTGCTCTTACTGTTATTGTTTTACTGTTATTAATTTCTACTTTTATTGCTTTGTGATCAGAGAAGATGCTCTGTGTTATCTCAATGTTTTGGATTTTGTTGAGGGTTGCTTTGAGGCCTAAGACACAGTCTATTCTGGAGAATGTTCCATGTCCATTAGACAAGAACGTGTACTTTGCTGCTGTTGGGTGGAGTGTCCTATATATGTCTATGAGGTCAGCTTGGCTGATTGTGGCCTTTAGATCTTCTGTATCTTTGTTGAGTTTGTTTCTAGATGTTCTGTCCTTTACCAAGAGTGGTACGTTGAAGTCTCCTACTATTATTGTGGAACTGTCAATTTCCCTTTTCAGTACTGTTAGAGTTTGTTTTATGTATTTTGGAGCATAGATATTTATTATGGTTATGTCTTCATGGTGGATTGTCCCCTCAATCATTATATAATGTCCTTCCTTGTGTTTTATGGCGGATTTTGTTTTAAAATCTATTTTATCTAAGATTAGTATTGCCACTTCTGCTCTTTTTTTGTTGCTGTTTGCTTGATATATTTTTTCTGTCCTTTGATTTTTAATGTATTTATGTCTTCATTTTACTTGGATCCACAATCAATAGCCATGGAAGCAGCAGTCAAGCAATCAAAAGATGCATTGCATTGGGCAAATCTGCTGCAAAGGACCTCTTTAAAGTGTTGAAAAGCAAAGATGTCACCTTGAAGACTAAAGCGTGCATGACCCAAGCCATGGTATTTTCAATCACATCCTATGCTTGTGAAAGCTGGACAATGAATAAGGAAGACTGAAGAATTGATGCCTTTGAATTGTGGTGTTGGCGAAGAATATTGAATATACCATGGGCTGCCAAAAGAACGAACAAATCTGTCTTGGAAGAAGTACAATCAGAATGCTTCTTAGAAGCAAGGATGTCAAGACTGTGTCTTACATACTTTGGACATGTTGTCAGGAGGGATCAGTTCATGGAGGAGAACATCATGTTTGGTAAAGTACAGGGTCAGCGGAAAAGAGAAAGACCCTCAATGAGACGGATTTACACAGTGGCTGCAACGATGGGCTCAAGCATAATAACGATTGTAACGATGGCACAAGACCAGGCAGTGTTTCTTTCTGTTGTACATAGGATCACTGTGAGTTGGAACTGACTCAATGACACCTAACAACAACAACTGTTAGCCACCTGAATGTCTTCTTTGGTGGTCTGTTCATTTCCTTTGACCATTTTTAATTGGATTATTTGTCTTTTTGTTGTCGAGGTTTTGCAGTACCTTGTATATTTTAGAGATTTGGCCCTTATCAGGTATGTCGTAGCCGATTTTGTTTCCCAATATCTGTAGGTTCTCTTTTTATTCTTTTGGTGAAGTCTTTTGATGAGCATAAGTATTTGATTTTTAGGCGCTCCCAGTTATCTAGTTTCTATTCTGGTGTTTGTGCATTGTTAGTTATGGTTCGTATACTATTTAAGCCATGTATTAGGGCCCTTAGAGTTGTCCTTATTTTTTCTTCCATGATCTTTATTGTTTGAGACTTTAAATTTAGGTACTTGATCCATTTTGATTTAGTTTTTGTGTATGATGTGAGCTATGGGTCCTGTTTCATTTTTTTACAGATGGATATCCAGTTATGCCGGCACCATTATTTGGAGACTGCCTTTTCCCCATTTGAAGGACTTTGGGCCTTTGTCAAATATCAGCTGCTCATGGGTGGATGAATTTACGTCTGGATTCTCAATTCTGTTCCATTGGTCTATATGTCTGTTGTTGACTGCCATGACGTATAATAGGCTCTCAAATTAGGTAGTGTGTCTCTTTTGGTTCCTTGCAGTAGTGTCTTGTAGTTTTCTTTGTGTAGGTCTTTTGCATCTCTGGTTATATTTATTCCTAAGTACTTTATCTTTTGGTGGGCTATTATAAATGGCATTGATTTGGTGATTTCCTCTTTGAATTTCTCTTCGTTGCTGTAGAGGAATCCAACTGATTTTTTTATGTTCACCTTTTATCCTGATACTTTGCTGAAATCTTCTATTAGTTCCAGTAGTTTTCTTCTGGATTCTTTGGGGTTTTCTGTGTGTAAGATCCTATAATCTGCCAATAGGGATACACTTACTTCTTCCATACCAATCTGAATGTCCTTTATTTCTTTTTCTTGCCTTATTGCTCTGGTTAGGAACTCTAACACAATGTCGAATAAGAGTGATGATAAAGGACATCCTTGTCGGTTTTCTGTTTTCACGGGGGACGCTTCCAGTCTCTCTCTATTTAGAATGATGTTGGCTGTTGGCTTTGTATCAATGCCCTTTATGATGTCAAGGAATTTTCTTTCTATTCCTATTTTGCTGAGTTTTTTTTTTTTTAATCATGAATGGGTGTTGGACTTTGTCAAATGCCTTTGCTGAATCAAGTGATAAGATCATGTGGTTATCTTTTGTTTATGTGATGGATTACTTTGATTGACTTTCTAGTGTTGAACAATCCCTGCGTACCTGGTATGAATCCCACTTGGTCATGATGAATTGTTATTATTATTATTATTATTATTATTATTATTATTATTATTTTGGTATGCTGTCAAAATCTATTGGCTGCAATTTTGTTGAGGATTTTTCCATCTATGTTCATGAGGGATAGCTGTCAAATTCTATTGGCTGGAATTGTGTTGAGGATTTTTACATCTATGTTTATGAGGGATATTGATCCGTAATTTTCTTTTTTTGTAGTGTCTTTGCCTGGCTTTAGTAACAGGGTTATGCTGGCTTCATAGAATGAGTTTGGGAGTGTTCCTTTTCTATGCTCTGAAATACCTTTAGCAGTACTGGTGTTAATTCTTCTCTGAAAGTTTGGTAGAATTCTCCAGTGAAGCCACCTGGGCCAGGGCTTATTTTTTGCTGGGAGTTTTTTTTTCTTTTTCTTTTTTTTTAATGACATCTTCAATCTGTTCTTTTATTGTGGCTTTATTTAGTTTTTCCACCTTGGTTTGTGTTAGTTTAGGTAAGTTGTGTGTTTCTAGAAATTTGTTCATTTCCTCTAGGTTTACGAGTTTGTTGGAGTACAGTTTTTCGTAGTATTCTGTTATGATCCTTTTTATTTTAGTTGGTTTCTAGAAATTCAACCCATTTCTTCTAGGTTTTCCAATTTGTTAGAGTACAATTTTTCGTAGCAATCTGATATGATTCTTTTAATTTCAGTTGGGCCTGTTGTGCTATCACCCATCTTGTTTCTTATTTGGGTTATTTGCTTCCTTCCCTGTTTTTCTTTTGTCAGTTTGGCCAATGGTTTGCTGATTTTGTTGATCTTTTCAAAGAACCAGCTTTCGGTCTTGTTGACTCTTTCACAATTGTTTTTCTATTCTTTATTTCACTTATTTCTGCTCTAATCTTTATTATTTCCTTTCTTCTGGTACCTGAGGGCATCTTTTGCTGCCCTCTTTGTACTCATTTGAGTTGTAGAGATAATTCTTTGATTTTGGCCCTTTCTTCTTTTTGAATGTGTGCATTTATTGCTATAAGTTGACCTTTAAGCACTGCTTTTGCTGTGTCCCAAAGGTTTTGGCAAGATGTGTTTTCATTCTCATTTAATTCTATGGATTTCTTTATTCCATCCTTGAGTTCTTCTATATCGCAGTAGTTTTTAAGCAAGGTGTTGTTCAGTTCCCATGCATTTGATTTTTTTCCTTGCTATTTCTGTTATTGATTTTTACTTTTATGGCAGTGTGGTCAGAAAAGATGCTTTGTGATATTTCAATGTTTTGGATTCTGTTTAAGGTTGCTTTGTGACCTAAAATTGTGGTCTATTTTGGAGATTGTTCCACATGTGTTGGAAAAGAATGTATACTTTGTTGCTGTTGGGTGGAGCGTTCTTTATATTTCTATGAGGTCTTGTCGATTCACTATGGTGTTTAGATCTTCTGTATCTCTATTGCATGTCTTTCTAGATGTTCTGTCCTTCATCTAATGTGCTGTGTTGAAGTTTCCTACTATTTTTATGGAGCTGTTTATTTCTCTTTTCAGTGCTGTTAAAGTTTATGTATTTTGGAACCTCGTCATTGGGTGCATATATATTTAATTATGATTATGTCTTCCTGGAATATTGACCCTTTAATTATCATGTAATGTCCTTCCTTACCCTTTGTGGTCAATTTTGCTTTAAAATCTATTTTGTTGGAGATTAATATTGCCACTCCAGCTCTTTTTTTGGTTGTTGTTTGCTTGATATATTTTTTTCCGTCCTTTGAGTTTTACTTTGTTTGTATCTTTGTTTCTAAGGTGTGTCTTTTGTAGACAGCATATAGACGGATCATGCTTTCTTAATCTATTCTGCCACCCTCTCTTTATTCATGCATTTAGGCCATTTACATTCAGTGTAATTATTTGATTGGTATGAGTTATTGCTGTCATTTTAATGTAATTTTTCTTGTGTGATGTTGACAGTTTGGTCGCTTAATTTTCTGTTCTGAGTTCTTTTACTTTATGTATTTTCTTTTCACCTTATTCATTATTGTTGATTTTGTGTTTGCTGAGTCTTTATATTTTTTCTTCTTGAAATACATAAATAATGCATCCATTTACATTCAGTGTAATTATTGATAGATACGAGTTTAGTGCTGTCATTTTGATGTCTCTTTTTTTGCATTGTTGACAGTTTCTTTTTTCCACTTAATTGTCCGTGCTGAGTAGTTAGTTTTTCTTTATGTATCCTCTTTTCCTCTTTTGCATTGTTGTTGCTTTTGTATTTGCTGAGTCTTTATGTTTTTCTCATTTTTTATTTTGATGTGTAGGATTGTTAGTTTCTTTTGTGGTCACCTTAATATTTACCCCTATTTTTCTAAGTTTAAACCAAGCTTTTATTTCTTTACATCGCCTTGACATCCTCTCCATATGAAAGATCTATGGCTACAGTTTTAACCTTTCTTTTTTTATTTAATGTTGTCATCTTTTACATAATAACATTCTCCCTGTTTTGAGTGTTTTAGCTTTGATTTATTTTTGTAATTTCCCTATCTGAGTTGATATTTGGTTGCTCTGTGCTGTGTTCTAGTTTTAGGTTGTTATCTGGTATTATTGACTTTCTAACAGGAGGACTCCCTTTAGTATTTCTTGTAATTTTGTTTTGGTTTTTGCAAATTTCCTAAAATTCTTTTTGTCTGGAAATGTCCTAATTTCACCATCATATTTGAGAGACAGTGTTGCTGGATATATAATTCTTGGCTGGCAATTTTTTCTTTCAAGGCTTTATATATGTCACCCCATTGCCTTCTTGCCTGCAAGGTTTCTGCTGAGTACTCCGAGCTTAGTCTTATTGGCTTTCCTCTGTAGGTGACATTTTTTTTATCCCTAGCAGCTCTTAGAATTCTCTCTTTACCTTTGGTTATGGGAAGTTTGATTATAATACATCTTGGTAACTTTTTTGAGGGATCTACCTTGTGTGGGGGGTTTAATGAGCATCTTGGATAGATATCTTTTCATTTTTCAAGATATCAGGGAAGTTTTCTGCCAACAAATCTTCAACAATTCTCTCCGTACTTTCTGTTAGCTCCCATCACCCCCACCCCCGCCCCACCGTGGTACTCCAGTCACTCGTAGATTATTCCTCTTGATAGAGTACCACATGATTCTTACGATTTCTTCATTTTTTTAAATTCTTTTATCTTATTTTTCCTCAAATATGTTGGTGTCAAGTGCTTTGTCTTCAGTCTCACTAATTCTGACTTCCATTGCCTCAATTCTGCTCCTATGACTTTCTGTTGAGTTGTCTAATTCTGAAATTTTATTGTTAATGTTCTGGATTTCTGTTTGCTGTCTCTCTATAGTTCCTTGCAGCCTATTAAATTTGTCATTATACTCTTCTCTAATTTTCTTGAGTTCTTCTAATGCTTTGTCCGTGTGCTGCTAGGCTTGTTCTGTGTTTTGCCTGATGTCCTTCCTGATCTCTTGAAGAGTTCTGTGTATAAAGCTTTTGTATTCTACCTCCGGTAATTTCAGGAAGTTCTCTTCATCTGGAAGATTTCTTGATTCTTTGTTTTGTGAGCTTGCTGAAACCATCATGGTCTGCCTCTTTATGTGATTTGATATTGACTGTTGTCTCTGAGGTATTAATAAATTATTGTATTTATTTGTTTTATGTTTGCTTACTGTGTCCTAACTTCTTGATTTGTTTTGATATACCCAAATAGGCTGTTCGAGTAAGCTAGTTTGATCATTGGCATGTTTGAAGCTCTAACGTCCTGTCACCAGGTGGTTAGAGCTGATACTAGGTATACGAGCCCAGGAGTCCGTTTATTTTCTTGTATGGATTCAGCTCAAGTGTGCAGGTCACCAAATGTGTGGTGCAGCCTCTCACCTACAGTCTTAGACGAGCAGAGGTGTTTGGTGTAGGCACATGTATCTGGCTGAAGTAGGTGGTCACATGCCAAGCAAGGAAGGGGTCTGACAACTGCCCCTGAGAGTGTGTGAAGAAAGCATGTCCCTCTTCCCTAGAAAACGTAGGAGGGTTGGTTTTTTTCAGCCAGAATATGGGCACCCAATGCTGTTGGCTATAAAGACTGAGAGGCACCACTTATCCTTGGACCCCTGTCGTGGGCAGCTAGGTGGCATGGGAAGAGCAACCAGTCCTCAGGCTTCTCATGTGGGTATGTGAGGGCCCTGCTTAATAGGCAGAGAGGTGTCAAATGTCACAAACTTACCTCTCCATCATATAGTTGAAAGAGTTGAAGTCAGACTCCAGGTATATATCCTGTTCTACTGTGTAATGAGGGCCTATGCCATTGAAATGGGCCGCCACATGTCTATGCAGGGGGAAAGGCATTCAAAGTCCCCGTACACCTTATGCCTTTGCCTGGGCAAAGGAGCTGTTTCTGCCCTGAATTTCTGGCTTAGGGGAGCTGGCAGGTTGTTTTTTTCCCCTGTTTGTTAATTTGTTCCTTCTCCAAGGCTGGGAGAATGGCTCAGGGCATGTGACAGGTCCTACTTCTGGCTCAGGGAAAGTGGCTATCCACTGAAGCCAACTCAGGACTCAGTGCAGAGCAGGGAGGAGTCAGGTAAATGGGAGAGAGTTTTTTCCCAAAGGGGTGTTTTTTGGTCTGCATGGTAGATTAGAAGACAGTACTTATCTTTTGCCAATTGCATGCTGCTTTTTTCTGATTCTGGAGAAATGAGTGGACTCTCCACCGCTCAGTCTCTACCGGTGTGGAAAACACCTCCCAAAAGCCACTGTTTGCTTCACTGCACTCGAGCCAGCAGATCCAGCCGGCAGGGTGCCAATTCCCACAGGATCAGGTCTGGCAACTCCCTTCTGCTTCTGAACTGTCTCTCCCCTCCCCTTGCCACTCAGTCAGATTCCTCAACTTGCCTTTGATGTTCAGGGCTCCTAGGTTGTCATATATAATCAATTCACTAGGTTTTTTTTTTTTTTTTTGGTTCTTTGTTGTAAGAGGGACCACAGGAAGCATCTGACTAGTCCACCATCTTGTCCTCACCTGTTTCCTGGTTCTTTATATTGGTCACTTGTTGAAGCCATCTTGACCTGCTTCTTTATGTGATTTGATATTGACTGTTATTTCCAAGGCATCAGTAAGTTATTATATTTATTTATTTATATTTGTTTACTGTGTCCTAACTTTTTGTTTTGTTTTGATATGTCCAAGTAGGCTGTTTATGTGAGCGACTTTGGTTGTTGGAGTCTTTGAAGCTCTCATGTCATGTTGTCAGGTGGTCAGAGCAGCTACCAGGTGTGTGAGCCCAGAAGTCTGTTCACTCTTCTTGTGGGGGTGAGGCACAGGTATCTACGTCTTTGGTCACCTACTGTGTGGTGCAGATGCTTACCTACAGTCCTAGATGGGCAGGGCCATGTAGGGGGGTTTGAAGTAAGCATAGGTATCTCGTTGCAGTAGGAGGCTATGTGTGGAGCAAGGCAAGGGGCTGACAGCTGCCCCCAGGTGTCTGGGTGGAGGGAGTGTCTCTGTACCCTTAAGTGCATAGTGGGGGGTATTGGAACCGGCCCTTAGGCAGCCATTTCTCTTGGCTGGAGGGACTTGAAGGCACCACTCATTCTCAGACCCCTGTCGTGGGTGGCAAGATGGAGTGGGTGGTACCGCCAAACCATCAGGACCCTGGTATGGGTGGTGAGGCCCCTGTTTAGGGGACAGAGATGTGCCAAGTGTTACAAATCTGCAGCTCCCCCTTGGCTGCTGCAGTTGAAAATGGGCTTCAGATGTATGTACTGCTGTTTTATGCTAATAAGGCGTGAGGTGTTGAATCGGCCCACACAGTTCTGGGCAGGAGTAAAGGGTGCTGCAAGTCCATGGACTTCTTATGTCAGTGGCTGGGTGAATAGGAAGGGCCTCCTGTCTAGCCCTGAGTTTCCGGCTTAGGGGGCGTGGCATTTTTTAAAGGTGTAAGGCTGATGTAGGCATTGAGAGCCCTGAGTTCCTGGGTTAGTGTGCATGGCAGTTGTTGAATACTGCCAGACTGGTATGCAGGGTGATTGGGTGAGAGGAAGGAAGTACTTCTCCCCTGTGAAACTCTGAGAAGTGGAGTGGTTATTTTGCCCCCGCAAGCAGTAGGTTAGAAGCTTGCACTTAACTTTTGCAGGTCTGATGTCCCTCCTACTTGGTTCTGGAGGTGTGTGCAGATTCGCTGCTGCTTGGCTGCACCTGATGTCTTTGAATTGGGCTGCTTGCCTCAGCCCGTGTGTGCTGCACAGGCTCAGCTAGCAGGGTGCTGGTGATCTCACGATTGGTACTTTTCTGCTGCTTTTGAATTGCCTCTTCTTCCCCCTGCCACTCAGTCCAATTCTTCAGCTTGGTCTTTGATGATTAAGGTTCCTAGATTGTCATATATAATGAATTCACTCGTTTTTTCAGGTCTTTGTTATAAGAGGGACAACAGGAAGCATTTGACTAATATGCCATCTTCGCCCCACCTCAGGACAATATCTTGATCACCACCATATCCCCAACACTTAGCCCTGTGCCTGTTCCATATGACTAGGTGCTAAGAGTTTAGTTAGCCAATCTAATCTCAACCTTCAGACTGATGACATGTGTAGTCATTGGTTATGAACCCACACTTTGGTGTCAGACTTACCTGGAATGGAATCCTGACATTGATACTTACTGAATATATACTGGGCAAGTTTACTCAATATTTCTGAGCGTCTCTTTCCTCTTCTACAATATGGGGATGATACATAGCTACCTGGAAGGATTGTCAGGAAGATTAAATGAGATGATGTATATTACATGGTCTGGCACATAGAGTGCTTAAATACATGTCTTTCTGGTTTTATTTGAACTGTTTGTCTTAGTTATGGAAGTCAGAAAAGCAGGGAGATAAGGAAGACACTTGTGGAAAAAAAAAAAACTCCTGCTTCTTGCTTCTCCTTGTTCCAGGACTGGGAGTAGGCCTCAATTTTTAGCCAAGGCAATTACATTTTTAGCCAATGGAATAAAATTCTTAGCGTTTGGACCATTTGTATATTGGAAGTGAGCTCCTTTCTTGTGGAACCTGTGACCCTGCTAGTATTAGCTTTGTGGTTAGACTACTGCTATCTTTCCAGTTAGAGTAGGAAAGGGTAGGCTTGTGGAGAAAGAAGACGGGCCATCATAGCCAGCCATAGAATTTGCGTATCAGGAGATCTTTTTGAGCACTCTCTTTTGTACTTGGAACTTGAATAAAGGCTAATATTTGTGTCTTGGAGATAAAGTGCTTGTCAAGTGTAGCCCAAGTGAAAACTTTCTTTATGCTTGCCCTGCCAGGGCTGCTCACTTGGGATTGAGGGGATGATAACCTTTCATGCCTTTTTGGATTCTGATGACTGTGCAGAGCATGATAGCCAAAGAGCCATGGGCAGAAATTAAAGGTGAATAGCGGGAAGACAATATGGTAGTTGAAACTGTGTTGGACTTGGAGTCAGATGGCCCTGGACTTCTCAGAGCTTCACTTTATTCATCTGTAAAAACAAAACAAAACAAAAAAACAAAAACCTGTTGCTGTTGATTCGATTCCAATTCATAGTGACCCTATAGGACAGAGTAGACCTGTCCCATAGAGTTTCCAAGGAGTGCCTGGTGGATTCGAACTTCCGACCTTTTGGCTAACCACTACGCCTCCAGAGTTTCCTTATTCATCAGTACAATAGATATAATAATGAGTAAATAAACTTGCCTCACCAAGTTGTTTTGAGGTTTTGAAGTCACTCAACCCAATGAACACCCACCCATTAAAGCTTATTTTCCTTCCTTCCTTCCTCTCTTCCTTCTTTTCGTAATAAGGAAAAAGTATTCATAAAATATAGCAGTTGCATTCCTGTGTATGAGAATGGTCAATTGTCACATCTAGCTGAGACAGATTAACCTAGGAGGTCACTTGAGCATTGTTTAGCATTTAGATTTAGGACATAGGAGACATAAAAGTTAATTTTGGGGTAGTAACCATTGTTCCATTTGCTCAAGCTTGAATTAATTACTATGGGAGACTCAGAATTATACTTCCTTGAAGGTTTTAGGATTGGCTTTCTGTTACCTGTTTTTCAGATCCACCAGGAAGGACTCAAACAGAGATCTGTTTGGAGATAGATAGGCATTTAGACTAGGCGACTTCTGAAGCTCCATCCTAGTTCAAGGAACCTATGAGTCTTCTGATGGCCAAGTATTGAGAGGGTAGCCTGAGCGAGTTCCGTCATCATTGTGCATCATTTCTCATAGCAGTCTCAGGCACAAGGGATTCTACTACTCTATGTTATAGAATGGAGGAAAAAAGTCCAGGTCATTTAGAGAGAGAGACTACTAAAAAAATAGAGACAAACACCGGGGAAAACTAATGTGGTAATACTAATCATGATCCCTCACTTTTGTATTCATTCCAAGGGCCTTTTATCAATTGTCTGATTTATACTGCAACTCACAACAGAAGATTAGTGAGATTTGTGATATTATCCCTATTTTACAGATGAAACTAAGGCTCAGAGAGCTAAAGTAAAACACATCAAACTTCTCCCTATGTCTAATTTGGTCATAGGTCTCCCCTTGGAAGCAGTGGGGTCATAGGGCTGGGTTCATATTATTAAATTGCTCCGAAGATGTTTTCCAACCACCACCTTATGTCAGATACCTTAACCTCAGGTTTCCTGCCTTTATCCTTGCCTCTATAGTCATAGCCTATGAGACTGACTGTCCTAGAAAAAAAAGAGAACTTCCCTAATCCCTCCATAGGATCCAGAAGGGCTCTGTCCACGTCACAGGGAGCCCTACAAACATTGTTCCTCAGAGAAGTCTCAGGAAAATTCAGCTTCACACTGACTTTGTTGAGCAATGAATGGTAATAATTTATACACACATTTTACTCCTGATGACCTCAGACTCCTGCTCTTCTACTTTTCTGCTCACTGAAATGTGCTGCATTTTGTGTCTTTCTAGTTTGGAGACTGCCAGAGACCATGTTCTTCCCATCGACTATTACTTTCCACCCCAGAAGACCTGCCTGATCTGTGGGGATGAAGCTTCTGGCTGTCACTATGGAGCACTCACTTGTGGAAGCTGCAAAGTCTTCTTTAAGAGAGCTGCTGAAGGTAAAGGATCTTTGACACTCATTTCTCTTCTTTCCCTTTCTCTTTTACCTTGCAGAGAGACATCAACCATCCAGGACCCAGAATTTTATCATCTCAGGGACAGGGTCACCAGCAGGGCCCTCTCAAGGTCCTAAGAGTCTAAAGAAGCAAGTTTCCATACTTGCTGGTCCTGGCTTCAGCTGCCTGGGTATCACGGGAGATTATAAGCAATGAAGATGGTCCCAGCTGGTGCTTGGGGCTCTGTGGGTCCTAGGAATGGAAGAAAATTAATGGTTTGAAAAGATTTAATTTCCTCCTTGCTTGTGTTCAACTTTCCTGCCTAGTGATGGAAAAAAATTGTTCTTATTAGAGAGGTTAGAAGTGGAGAAACCCCAACTGAGTCCCCAGCTTGTTCTCTGTGCTAAATACAAGACTGTACCTTAGCAAAGGCTTCCTGGCCTTGGCCCCAGAAAGGAAATGTTCTCACTGTTCAGTAGACCATCAGTCGCTGCACCTGCTCCCTCCTGCTGCTGCCTCCTTGAGGCCTCTTTTCATTAATAGCTCCCAGGTAGGTAAGGACCCAGAGTGAAGAAGCGCTTTTGTCTTCCTTTTCGGAGGCCTGTCCTCAGTCATTGTTCATTGGCTCAGAACTCCAAGCTATGTATCATCATATGTTTGGCTTCTTAGTCTTATTTATCTTAGAACAACTCATGTCTGCTAAGTCCCCAGAGGTGTGGACCTACATGCTACAGCAGGAGCTTCCATTTCTAGACCTCTTCTATATGCTGGTACCTCTTTCCTTCGTGACCACCCTGAACATAAGCCTTTTGTTCATCCGCTTTACTCCTCACCCCACACTAAAAGGCTCCCTTCTCAATTGGACACTGCTGAGCAGCCCCCTAGACAAAGACACTCTGCTCTGGGACCAGACTCAGCTGCTAAACACCAGTATCCACCCCTGCTCCCATTTTCCACAGAGGAGGTACCTCCTGCCAAGACCTTTTTGATTCCCCCGGAAGTGTGGACTGCCAATTCAGAACCAAACAGATAACCTTTCTTTATGTAGGGACCATAAACCCTTAGATGTCCTTAAAAGGGACAAATATGTAAGCCATACCTTTTACCAAGAATATACTCACACCCATCAGAGGATGGTAGAAACACCAGAGAGTTCTTGGCATCTAAGGAATAGGGAGAAAATGAGTGCCCTTCAACTGGTCTCCCCATTGATAGCCAATGAGCATGGTGATTGTTGTTTTATCTATCATTTTGGTCGAGTGTCAGGAATGTCAATAAAACAGAAAACTGGAATTTTGTTTTCTTTCAGTCTCCAAAGCACCAAGGAGGCAGCTAACATTTGGTGTTACTGAAAATATACTCTGTGTCCCACCCATACCCCTAAGTAGCCCGTTGCCAATGTTTATACTAGGCAAGTATAAGGTTCAGGATTCCAGTGTCTGGTACTAGGCAGTTTGGAAACAGACAAAGAGAAGTGCCCTCCTTCCTTAAGAGTACTTAAGAGAAGATGGCTGTTAGAAAAGAAAGATGCACCTCCAGGGACTTCGGTTCACCCTGACTTCCCCAGTGAGAACCTACCTTTTCCCCATGTCCCATCATCCATCAAGCTCTGTCTACAGAACAGAGCACCCATCTAGAGCTAGTCTGTTAGCAAGCACGGGGGCCACATTAATGGCAGCCACATCAAGATGGGAAAGGAATTCAAGTGAGCGAGCGAATTCAATAGACAGATAGATTAGATTACACATGATGCTGCCCCTGGGTTTAACAAATCTGGGTCACCAAATTGTTGTTTTAGGTAAACAGGAGAAATGATCAACCACATTGTAAAAGGGAAGATTGTGCTGTAATTTCATACATTCCACATGGGAGCTTTCTGCAGAAGTGAAGCCTGAAGGAGCAAGGCAGGTAGATGGGAAGCTGACAGGGCTGCCTGGGAGGAGCTCTGCTACATGACATGAATCCTGGGCTATTTTGAGAACAGGGAAGAGATGAGATTGGCACAACAGATTACTTGGAAATCTGTGGAGAGGGAACCTCTGAGCCCCTTGGTTCCTTTAGAATTCGAACTTCAGATTCTGGTCCCCAGCCTTTGAGGAATAGGAGAAGGTGGTTTAAAAAACACAAAACAAAACCAAAAAATTATCAGGGTTTTCTTTCTCCTCTCATCTGTAAAGCTGGGTGGCTTGATTTTACTTCCATCATTATCCCTATTTGAAGGCAGGAGATGTCTTATTACCTGTAGAGAACATTTATTGATTTGTTTTTGTTTTCTTCTATTTTGGTAATGCATCTTTATCGCTCAAATGGCCTGTCTTAAGGTGGTTCTGAGTCTGCCTTGTTGAAACTTGGAATTTCACATGTCTTGGAGAGAGTGAGAGTACAAATCTTTCTCTTCCTGGTCTGTCGTCAGAGTGTTGATTATCACTTTATTCATGGTTTCAAAAATGTCTGGACTGGGCACAGGTACAGGACTTAAAAGCCTGACATGTCAGACAGAAATCCATTCCTAGCTTTGGTAGTTCATAAAGCATGAGGCTTTAATGCTGCCATTGGTGCTGGGCTCAACATAGAGTTGATTGTAATCTGACCAGGTTTTCCTGTTGAGTAAGAAGAGGAGGAGAGAGCCCCACATTTTCTCTTTGTCAGTAACGCTGCGGGGTTAGAGTAAGGGTGAGGCGTGGCAGGGAGGGATCTGGGTATTTTTGAGATAAAAAATAATATCAGGCCATCGGGATATAATCACTAAGATCTTTTGAAAGGAAACAGTGATCGTGTGTGTGTGTGTGTGTGTGTGTGTGTGTGTGTGTGTTTGGGGGGATGGTCTGTGAATTAGAAACAGCCTGAGGAGAATCAGCAGGCTGGAAAGGTGGGTAGAGCGGTCAAGAAGAGGATGGGAAAGGCATATTGGATGGATTCTCTCTTCCTCTAACCTGGTGACCATTGCTGGGTAACATTCTTTTCCATTTTCTCATCTGGAGAATCAGAATATGAATCACCATCTCTACATCATCATGTTTCAAAGAAGGTTAATTAATTCATCATGTGCATAATGTGCCCAAGAGTTTACTATTTTCAGACATTTCCTAGTTAAACATTTGAGATTGTACATCCATTTGTTTTGTACACAGGGAGTGCTGTTTAGTACACATCATAAAATTGAAACTATAGTTTACATTTTGAACTCAAAGGATTACAGCATCCTCACTGATGTTTACAATATGTCTCAATTTAGTATCCTTTGCAAATTTCATATAAGTATGGCTTTGATTCTCTCTCTCACCCCACGTTTTTGTGAGGGGAGAAATGTAAGTGAACCCTCATTGAACTCTTCTGTCCTTTAAATCCACTCTTTCCCGCCTCAAGTCATGTGGAATTGAATGTTACCTTTTTGCAGTCTCCCAGAGTTTTGTTGCACGTCATCATCCTCTTCGTTCCCTGCCTTTCTGAGTAAAATATTCCAGGGGTAAGTTAACTCTGCTAGGAGAATTCACTTGCAGCTTCATCAGATCCTTATTCAGGTATCTTTAGCCAAAGAGTTGACTGATTCAGACTGACCGAATGAACCCTAGAGATCTTTTCACAAAGCTTCTGTTATTTCTTATCTATCTCTGGTTTTCTTAAATGTCAGAGCCACACTACATCAGGAATCAGCAAACGTTTTTACCTTGGAACCCCCAAGAATTATGTGAGGCAGTATATTAAGCATTTACCATAGCACTTGGCTCCTAGAATGTATCCAGTCCCAGTTAGTCCCTTCCACCTCTGCCATTGTGTGAGGACATCTTCTGTAACTGTAGGTCTTCCCGCATAGTAAGGGATGGGGATGGCATTAGCGCTATTGGCAGTATGTGGTGGGAAGGCTCTATAAGACATATTTCTAAGTGTGAGGGTTCTTGCAAGGTTTTATGTGTACATGCATGTGTGATTTTTTTTTTTTTAGGGAGAGTTTCACAGCTCATGTGATTCTCAGAGTTCATGCAACCCAGAGAAGATTATAGACCACTGATCTAGTCTTTGGTAGGAACTTTATAGACTCATCAGAAGGTATCCTGACTACAGGGATATCCAAAATGGCTGTATGATGACTGGCACTTTTCCCACATAGTATGCATGTATTCAACAAACAATCAGTGTTTATTGTGCACACTGGACGTATATCAGGTACTGAGATAAGAGTTAACAGATAACAACAAAAACTCAATATATATTAGATACTTTATAGGCATTATCTCATTCAATCCTCACAAAAATTCTGTGATATAGATATTACTATTATTCTCAATTTACAAATGAGGAAACTTGAGCACAGAAAGGATAAGTGACTTGTCCACTGTCATACAACTAGTTAGTGGCTGTGGGGTGAATACAACACACATTTCACAACTGTACTAGAAGTAGGTACACAATCCCTGTGGCAGACAGAATAAAAGAATGAATTATTTTACCTGGAAGTTTGGGAGGGCTTCACAGGGGAAGTAAGGGTTGACCTAGATCATGAGGGATGTGTAAAAGTTTGCCAGGTACAAAAAGGTAGGAAGGGAACTTCGAGTAGAAGGAACAGAATAAGAAAAGACAGGGAGGTGGGGAAGCAGTAGGCCAGTTTGGGGAACACTGTGCAGTCTGGAGACCATTATGGGGGACCTCGGGACATGCAGCTGGCCCCTTGACAGGCATTTAGTTAGCCTTTTGTGCCTGGCCCTCTGTGCCGAGCTGTGCATCTGGCTGGCATCCTACTCTACTTTCTGGCTTTTGGGGACAAAAAAGTAGTGGAACAAGATGTGGTGCAAGAGCACCAGATGGGGCTTCAAAGGACAGTTACAGCCCTGGCTCTGCCATCAACTTACCATGTCACCTTAGATATGTCTCATTCCCTCTCTGTACCTCAGAATCTCCACCTGAACAATAAAATGGTTGGACTAAATGATCCTGAAGATTTTAACAATGTTGTTGTTGTTGTTAGGTGCCGTCGACTCGGTTCCGACTCAGCAACCCTATGCACAACAGAACAAAACACTGCCCGGTCCTGCGCCATCCTTACAGTCGTTGTTATGCTTGAGCTCGTTGTTGCAGCCACTGTGTCAATCCACCTCATTAAGGGTCATCCTCTTTTCTGCTGACCCTGTACTCTGCCAAGCATGACGTCCTTCTCCTGGGACTGATCCCTCCTGACATGTCCAAAGCATGTAAGATGCAGTCTCGCCATCCTTGCCTCTATATCACTAAAATTTTATAGATGCTCCAGATGTGTCCATTGGCCAGAGATTCTCTTTTTATATATCAGCCTTGGGAAACAGGCAGACATGAGTTCAATCTTTAGCTCTGAGACTTAATTGATATTTGATCTTGAGTAAGTCAACTTAACTTCTCTGTGCCTCTGAGGATAGTGGCTCACAGGGCAACTGTGAGGACTAAATGAAATGTAACACAGCTTCTGGTGCCTGATCAGTTTTGATTCCTTCTTCTGGCGTGAAGCCTTAGTCATTGGTGCACATGCACTTACTTACAGTGCATCTAATTAGGCAAAAAGGAAGGATGGGAGATTGTGTTTGTGGTAGTCTTTGGGTTGGTATAAGGTTCCCATACAGCCACTTCTTCTCAGTATTATTTAATTATTGACCAGAAGGGGTAACAACATTTGTATGAGAATATAGCAGAGGTCAATCTCCTCCTCTTCCTTCCTCGCCATCCAGGGCACTGTGAACAACACACCCCCAGCCAGCATGTATTTATTTTAAAGCTCTTACTAAAATATGTCTTCCTTGTTTTGCCTCTCCTGGCTCCGAAGCATTGAATTCGAAGGTGTCAGAACACTCAGCGTGTGTTCATCTCAAACAAGATAGGCCTGGCCTTCCCAGTAAATTCAGGTCCCCAGCCACAGGCCAGGAGAAGGGCTAAGGTCATAAATTATCCTCCATTTTCCTCAGCCGTTGGTTTCCCTAGTCCAGCCAGAGGAGTGTCCTAAAGTCTGCTGAGGCCAGATTCAATAGAAACTTGAGCCAGCACCTGTGCAAATAAATTTTTAAGCCTTCTTTTCCTGAAGCCGGATGTATATTTTTTAAAAACCAAACGGGGTTGTCTTTATCTAGGGTGCCATCTATTGCATTCCTAGTGCTTTGGATCCCTTGAAGGAATGTGGTTAGGTTGTAGTGTTGTTTTGTTTGGTTGGTTGAGGGGTCATTTCTTTCAAAAACAGAGTAATGCCTTGATATATGGTCAATGACTCTATTGTGTTAAGAATAAAATTCTGGTAATATACTGGAATTCATTGCTTCCCTCACCCCTATCCACTTTTAAAAATTGATCTTTTTCAAAACTAGTCAAACCAGAGCCCGTATGTACATACTGCTTATCTCTAACTCCTATAAATCGCCTTTATATCTTGTCCAAAATTTCGTGGGAGGAGGGGTTAACATCCTGCCAAGGATCCCCTAGATCAGCAAATGTTTATACAGTCTTTGAGGACCCCTTAGCCCTGCTCAACTTCAGAATACAGACAGAATTGGCTCTTTATTTGTGTTGCTTGTAACTAAAGGCTTCCTACTTTCCACTCTCCTATAGTGGCTTCTTCTGCCACCACCACCGCCTGTGAAGCCTCCCTGACTCCCCAGAAATGCTCTGTAGTCTATGTCACTTGAATAGAGTTTTATTTGTCTCTTTTGAATCTCAGTAAGGACTAGCCAGAAACTTTAGATTCACATGATGGTCCCACTGGAGCAGAGAGAGATGCAGGAGACAAAAAAAAGGGGGTGTGCAAGTGTGGAACATGCCTAGTGAGCCCTATGGGATGGTAAAGTGCTCTCAACCTAGAAACTTTATTGATGTACACAGAGATGATTTGATTTTGACTGCACCATTTGTTAACTGTGTGACCTTGAGCAAATGACTTGCTCAAATGACTTGCACCTTAGTCTTCTCACCTGTAAAATGGGGTAATGATGACCACCCCCAGAGAAGCTATAAGGATTACATGAGATAAGGTAACTTGAAATTGTCTAGCATAGTATCAGACTTTTGAAAATGAAATGAACCACACACTATTGACAATACCTTCTAGTGCCCAAATGAGAAATCAGTCTTGCATCAAATCATAGCATGTTTCAAGAGGCTCCACTGATGTCACTGTAGAAATGCTAGTGTGAATTAAATAATTTACCTGTTACTATTCACGTGGATAATTTCATAGTAATTATTTTCAGATGTGGATAGTATCACAGCCTTGCAGATGTGTCCATTTCCAAGTACCAAAGACTTAAAGGGTATCACCTAGAACAGCAACACAAGGTGGACAGCACAGAGATCCCTGCATCCTGTCCCCTGGCTAGAGGGATCTTCAGACTACACCCACCAACCCACCCAGTGCCATCATAGGCATTGGTATTCCTCTTAGTCTAGTGGGAGGAAAGAAGGGCCACAGATGAGTAGCTTTCACTCATTCATTTATTCAACAAGCATGTATTGTATCGGGCCCTGTGCAGGCACAGAAATTAAAGTGAGCCAGCCCTGTCCTCCAGAGCTTTCAGCCTTGTGGGCATTTCCTCTGAGTACAGCTTTAGCACTGCACAGGGTATCTAAGTGCAGTAGAAGCAGTGTGATGGGATAGCAGAGAGAGAAATCTGCAGGTGCAGATACCCTGCCCCCAGGGCCAACCCAGACCAAAGCCAGCACAGTTTGTGGGCCTCATCTCCACTAGCAGGTCTGGAAGCCTTAATGACAACAATCAATAATCATGATTATAGTAATCACAGCAGCTAATATTTACTGAGTATTTTCTATATAGGCACTACACTAAGTGTTTACTTAATCTTCACAATAACCCTACAAGATAGTAGATATTCTTACTACCCTTCATTTACAAATGAGGAAACTGAGGCACAGAAGACTAAGAGAACAGGAAGGAAACTAATTCATTTCAGTTTAACAAACATCCAGCATCTGTTACATGCCAGGCTCTGTGCTGTGTTCTAGGAGAGGGAGATGAGTAAAACAGCCTCAGTCTAGTGGAAGTGACAGACAAGCACACAGTGAGGCAAATACATGTGCCAGACCTTCTGCTAGATGCTGGGAACTCGGTGATGAATAAGACACAGTTCCTCTTTCAACAATCTCAAAGTTTAGTAGGGGATATCAATGTGGAAATAAAAATTGACTTATGCTGTGATAAGTGCTATGAGAGAGAAGTACGAAATGGGGAGAGAGATTATGCAGCAATTAATTGGTTTAAATCAAAACCCAAAAGAAACAGTGTTATCGAATTTTATTACAGCATGGGTGAGTATTTTCATTTTATCCCTAAACTGGATGATCAGTATTTGTTTCCCACCCAATGACAACATAATATGGCAGGGGGCTGTTCCACAATATAGTTAAGCTCTTCCTTTGCCCCAGCGTATGCTCACAGTTTTCCCCTTTCTCACCTTTACTCGGGATATCCACTCTGCCTCAAGTACTTTTTATCCATATCTCAAAATCCTACCATCCTTCAAGGCTCCAGTCAAATGCTTCCTCCTCCATGAAGCAGCTACCCATCCTCCCCTGGACTCCCACAGCACTTCATAAGTACCTTTCTTGTGTGTGTGTGTGTGTGTGTTTTACCACTTCCTGCTTTTTCTTTCAGTATGTATTCACCTTTTCTCCTCCAATAGACTGAGCTCCATTGCTGAAACCATGCTATAATTTTAAATACTTTGGAAACGTCTCGAATGTACTGTTTCTTGTTGGTTTCATCCTTCAAACTTAAACATTTGAAATTGCATCACCCATCCAGAGTTTTGTTGCTGTTGCTTTTGTCGCGAATATACACAGCAAAACATACACCAATTCCATTGTTTCTACATGTACAATTCAGTGACATTGATTACATTCTTAGAGTTGTGCAGCCATTCTCACCCTCCTTTTCTGAGCGGTTCCTCCCTGTTGACATAAACTCACTGCCCCTTAAGGTTCCTATTTAATCTTTCAAGTTGGGAGTTTTACAGTTTCTACTAATGGCATTTTTTAAGCCCCCAGCCATAATACAACTGACTAAATGTGTCTTCATTTTCTTTAGGTCTGGCAGTCATGCATGTAATTTGTGGAGTCAGAGTCATAGAACTCTAAGAACGCTGTATTCTCATTTTTTTCTCAAGCTTTTATTGTTGGATATTTATATTGTTTTCCTGTTGTACTCATTGTATTCATGTACATTACTTCTTAAAGATTTCCTTAGAATTGATTTTCACCAATGGAAGCACTGGATTGGGTACAGGGCTGTGTGTACCACTGGCAGCCAACCATGTGTAATGATTTAAGGAGCTATGAAAGACCCCTCTACCTGGAAATATCTTACTATCTATGATCCGTTATAGTGTCTGAAACTCTCACCATATTTTGGAAGGCTGTGCTTTCTGGGACACATTCAGCCTTTACCAGGACATAGTACTGGGGATTAGGTTGTCAGTAATGTTCCTTAGCAAGACTCTGGAGAAATGAAACACCAGTCTTATAAATTTTGAAAGGGATAAGGGATTCAGCTCAGGTAGTGAACAACATAAGGTGCTTATCTAGAATAGGAATGCTTAGATAGAGCATCGAAGTGGGAAGTTCTGAGGAACCAGTGATCAAATGAAGACACTGAGCATTTGGTGGGATGAAATAATAGAGGTGAAGAGGGAGGCAGAGGAAGGAGTTAGAAAGATGGACATCTTTCACCCATTTAATGAGACTGGGAATTTAGTTTGGTCTTTGGGCACAATAGAAAGCAGCGAGATCAATTTATACTAGGGAAAGACTTTTGAGCTCTGGACCACCAATCATTGGCTTCAGATAGACTGGTAGAGGTCAGGTCCAATGAGATTCTTTGGATATCAGAAAACCATGAGTAGGGCAGGGGAACCCAGACCAGCATGGCTGAATCGGTACATACAAGCATATTAACACCAGTAGTCAGACTGGATTATATTTGTGGCTAGTTCCCCTTAGGCATGGTAGGAGCGTGAGTGGAATTGGAGGGTAGCAAATGACTATATTTATTGATTAGTTGACTTCACTGACATAGTTTAGAGACTGTGGCTTACAAATACTCAGGTTTTCTCATTTGGATGGCGAATGTGAGATCTATTTGCAGAACAATAAATTCCGTATGGAAAAGAACAGGCCTCCCTTGTTAGAGCAGAACACAGACCCATGTGGAGTTGAGGATAGAGGAGCTCTCTAAGAAGTTGGACACCATTTCCCAGTTCTGTTCCCCAGGGTGTTTTATCCCCCTTGGGACTCAATTTCTTTCACTTTGGTTCCTAGTACTACCACCCACTGTTCTACTCTCTATCTAGCCTGAGTGAGTATAAGTACAGATCATATTCCTTGGGTTCCCCGAACACAACAGAAAAAGATTCACATTCATGAAAATGCATATGAGTAAATACTGAGGGAGAATAAACTAGAAATCCAGTATAGAAAAAACAAAAAAGAATTCTGTTCCTTGGAATCCCAGCTAAAATAATGAAAAGCATCAAATTAAGGACAAAAATTCCTTTCCCCTAAGGTGGCTTTCTTCTAGCCATAGCTACTTGGCCCAGCCTTTACTTGGTAACCCTCCTTACTTGTTTGTTAACCCATCCACTATGCTCCTATGGGGTTCTAGGGAAATACCAATAATGTAGACACATATTCAGTAACAGGAAGGTTACTATCAAATAGCAAGCTTTTTTATGATGTTGTAAGTATTTGGGAAACCCTGGTGGCGTAGTGGTTAAGTGCTGCGGCTGCTAACCAAAGGGTCAGCAGTTCAAATCTGCCAGGCGCTCCTTGGAAACTATGGGGCCGTTCTACCCTGTCCTATAGGGTTGCTATGAGTCGGAATTGACTCGACAGCACTGGGTTTGTTTGTTTTTTTTTTTTTCGTAAGCATTTGACACCCATGTTACTATGAACACCAGTCAGTGATCTGACCCCTCCTTGGAGCAAAATTTGATTGGTGTTGCCTCAAGTAGACCCTTACTGTCCTAGGAAATGTAACTCTACTTTGCTGACTCACACCAGGGAATATGTACAGATCTCGCAGATAAATCCTCCTCCAACTAGCTTCAAAGATTTTTAAAGCAGCTAAGATGTGGTAGAAGGAAAAGTCACTTGGAGTAAAAATAATACACTGACTAGCTTTGGGTCTTGAGCAATTCAGCTGGCCTTTCAGCTTCTTTATCTGTAAAATGGAGATAATGGACTCATACAGTGCTTGAAAACACCAAAGAAGATGATGTTTGTGAAACCAATCTAGAAATTGCCAAGTGTCATATGAGTATTAATTTCTAGTTCCTAGGGGGTCTCTTCAGCATTGTTTAGGACAATTGTTAAATAAATGAATACTTGTCTCTGAGCAACCTGGAACCTTTCACAAAGTGTTACCTATAAGAGAAGCAGCTTTATTTACAAATCACTCCACTGTTTTGTTTTCTCTGTACACAGCTTATTAATACATAGGCATATCTCTTCCTATCTGCAGTCACATTCTTTCTTTTGGCATCTCCGTTTCAGCTCTTCCCAAGGGTGACTACCGCTTTGAAGTACCTCCCAGGGCTCCTTAAAGTGAATTTTATGTATCTTCTCAAAAGTAGCCTACAGCAAAGATACCCTCCAAATTCAATGATAATGTGTCCAACCACTTTTCCATGATACAGGAATAGACAGTTATATATTTTATTAATAAAGATCATTATTGTCTCCCATCAAGTGTCAAGAGGGGCCATGGGGGGTGCCTTCCCTTCACAACTCAACTTTTCATCTCAGTTTCAAGGTTACTAAAAGCCTATGCAGATAAATTGCAGGGTTTATGGTAAAAGCAAACTTGCTCCAAGAGCAAGCCTTTGTGTCATTGGCTAATGTTCCTTAATCCTCAGCAGACATGACTGATCTGGAGTGTGCCGACAGGGCAGAGTTTCCTTAGCTGTTGTGTATAATTTCAGGAAGAGAGGTGATATTATTGGAATTAATTTATTTGTTGTGGATTATAAATTATGGGATTTTTCAATCCCATCACTCTTAAAACTTTGTATATTTTCCCTAACTGGGCTGTTTCTCCTACCTTTCATAGGCTTACTTTGAGCCCATGGACATTCTTGCCTGACTGACATGTGAACCTTGCAAAAATTGTTTCCAAGTTCTTTTTCTTTGTTTTCACTTGACACCCAGGATGCCAGGAGCAGTAATGGTCATAGTGGTTTGACAATGAGGTGGCAACAAGCTAATGTTTGTTCTTTGGCCTCCCTTGTTCCATTCCAGTCTTCATCCCAGGGGATGCAAGCTAACTTTCCACAGAGCAGCCTTACTGAACTCAACAAGATTGAAGGGGAACCAGCATTCCAAAGAGACTTTTGAGAAGGGGAGGGTGAGACAGAGTTGTAAAATTGGAGTGCTCTCCCTTTGAGCTAAATGCTAGTTTGGCTCAAAAAGTAAAGAATGTTACCCTTGAATACTGCACTCTTAAAAAAATTACCTATATGAGAACAAATAGACAGCAATTACTCTAAAGCATGGATAAGAAGTTTGGGGACAGTGAGTCTAAGTTAATGGGAGTGAAACAACTAGAACATACAATGAGAATGTTGACACAACGTTGAGAATGTAACCAATGTCACTGAACATTACGTGTAGAAATTGTTCAATGGGAGCATATTTTGCTATGTATATTTTCACCAAAAATACAATAAAACATTTAAAAAAAAAACTAGGTTACTGTCTTTGGTTATTCTTTTCCCTCCACAAATATACCACTGTATGCTTCACAATCTAATGAGGAAGATAGCCGTTCTGATTCCATTTATAATAACTAGGCCTATCACATACACTGCTAGGTGTCTTTATGTGGTAATGACACAATGAAATGATTGAAAACTGGAGAGCAACCAGGGGAAAAAGGATTGAGTGTGTATCTTGCCATTCTCAAGGCTCCATTTTTAAATACTGGGGTTTCAGTTTCAAAGGCTATTTTGAAATCCCACCTCATGGGCACTGTAGATAACCTCCCTATCACTGGAGTCAAGAGAATGGGTAATAGGATAAAATTAATGATATTAAAAATATAGATAAGTTAGAGTTCTTTTTTCTTTTTTGGAAAAGAGGCTATTTTATGCATTATGGCAGAGTAAAACCACCACTGGTGAAAAAAGTCTATGAATGTGACTCCAGGAAAGTCACTGAGGCACCCCACATCTTGCTTCTGTATCTTCAAAGCCTGTAATGGTATTTGCCCTTTCTACTTCATGGTTATGTGTGAGATGATGCATAAGGAGTGCTTTGCCAATGGTAACATATCTCCCAAATGAATGAGATTGCTGTTAGGACCTTGTAAGGTAGATTTACCCTCATTAATGACTTGAGGTGTCTTAAAATTTTCTGCATGCTTTTAAATTATCTCCTTTATGCTACGATTGACAGGAAACTCTTGACTTTTTTTTTTCTGACTCCTTGCTCAGAGGCTAAGAATTATTGGCACCACAACATACTCCAGGATTTTAAAAATTGATATATAATTCATATACTATAATATTCGCCCTTTTAAAGGGTAGAATACAGTGGTTTTATGTTCATGATGTTGTGCAAACATCACCACTATCTAATTCCAAAACATTTTCATTATCTCAAAAAAAAAAACACCCCATATTCATTAGCTCTTACTCCCAATTATCCTCCTTCCAGCCCGTGGAAACCACAAATCTACTTTCTATCTCTATGGATTTGCCTATTCTGGACATTTCATATAAATGGAAGCATACGCTATGTGATCTTTTATGTGTGGCTTCTTTCAATTAGCATAATGTTTTCACGGTTCATCTATGTTGCAGCATGTATCAGTACTTCATACGTTTTTTTCTGATTGAATAATATTTCATTGTGCAGAGATACCATGATTTGTTTATCCATTCATCAATTGATAGACATTTGGGTTGTTTTCACTCTTTGGTTAATATGAATGATGCCACCATGAACATTCATGTACAAGTTTTTGTGTGGACATATGTTTTCATTCTATGGGCTACATGCCTATGAGTGGAATTTCCGGGTCCTGTGCTAACTCAGAAGGTTCATGGCAACATCATTCATGAACGTTTATGACAAATGAATTCATATTAGCCAATGGTAACTTTCCTTCATGCATCTGTCAGTTTGTCATACTGTGGGGGCTCGCCTGTTGCTGTGATGACTCTAGAAGCTATGCCTCAAGTATTCAAATAGCAACAGGGTCAACCACGGCAGACAGGTTTCAGCTGAGCTTCCAGACTAAGACAGACTAGGAAGAAGGACCTGGCAGCCTACTTCTGAAAAGAATTAACCAGTGAAAACCTTATGAATAGCAGTGGAACATTGCCTGATACAGTGCCTGAAGATGAGCCCCTCAGGTTGGAAAGCACTCAAAAGACAGTTGGGGAAGAGCTGCCTCCTCAAAGTAGAGTCGACCTTAATGACGTGGATGGAGTTAAGCTTTCAGGGCCTTCATTTGCTGATGTGGCATGACTCAAGAAGAAACAAGTGCAAACATCTATTAATAATCAGAATGTGGAATGTATGAAGTATGAATCTAGGAAAATTGGAAATCTTCAAAAATGAAATGGAATGCATAAGCATCGATACTCTAGGCATTACTGAACTGAAATGGACTGGTATTGGCCACTTGGAATCAGACAGTTATGTAGTTTACTATGCCGGAAATGACAACTTGAAGAGGAAAGATATTGCATTCATCCTCAAAAAGAACATTTCAAGATCTAGCCTGAAGTACGACACTGTCAGTGATAGGATAATATCCATACACCTTCAAGGAAGACCAGTTAATTTGACTATTATTCAAATTTATGCACCAACTACTAAGGCCAAAAACAAAGAAATTGAAGATCTTTACCAACTTCTGCAGCCTGAAATATATTGAACATGGAACCAGGATGCATTGATAATTACTGGTGATAGGAATTCGAAAGTTGGAAACAAAGAAGGATTGGTAGTTGGAAAATATGGCCTTGGTGATAGAAATGATGCCAGAGATCACATGATAAAATTTTGTAAGACCAACGACTTCTTCATTGCAAATACCTTTTTTCAACAACATAAACGGCGACTATGCACATGAACCTCACCAGATGGAATACACAGGAATCAGACTACATCTGTGGAAATCGACAATGGAAAAGCTCATTATCATTAGTCAGAACAAGGCTGACTGCTCATATGCGAGTTTGAGAGAGTCAGAGTACTATCTTGAGTCTCTCCCATCTCAAGAATAGATTTGACGAGTTGAACGCTAATGACCGAAGACCAGAGGAGTTGTGGAATGACATCAAAGACATCATACGTGAATAAAGCAAGAGGTTATTAAAGACAGGAAAGATAGAAAAGGCCAAAATGAATGTTAGAAGAGACTCTGAAACTTGCTTTTGAACGTCGAGTAGCTAAAGCAAAGGGAAGAAATAATGAAGTAAAAGAGCTGAACAGAAGATTTCAAAGGGCGGCTCAAGAAGATAAAGTGTCATTACATGTGCAAAGACCTGCAGTTTGAAAACCAAAAGGGAAGAACATACTCGGTATTTCTCAAGCTGAAAGAACAGGAAAAAAAATTAAAGCCTCAAGTTTCAGTAGTGAAGGATTCTATGGGAAAAATATAAAACGATGCAGGGAGCATCAAAAGAAGATGGAAGGAATACATAGAGTCACTATACCAAAAAGAATTGGTGGAAGTAGCATATGATCAGCAACCTATGGTACTGAAGGAAGAGGTCCAAGCTGCACTGAAGTCACTGGCAAAAAACAAGGCTCCAGGAACTGATGGAATACCAATTGAGATGTTTCAACAAACAGGTGCTGAGCTAGAAGTGCTCCCTCATCTATGCCAAGAAATATGGAAGACAGCTACCTGGCCAGCCAACTGGAAGAGATCCATATTTATGCCTATTACAAAGAAAGGCGATCCAACAGAATGCAGAAATTATTGAACAATATCATTAATATCACACGCAAGTAAAATTTTGCTGAAGATCATTCAAAAGGGACGGCAGCAGTACATTGACAGGGAAGTGCCAGAAATTCAAGCCAGATTCAGAAGAGGACGTGGAACCAGGGGTGTCATTGCTGATGTCAGATGAATCCTGGCTGAAAGCAGAGAATACCAAAAAGATGTTTACCTGTGTTTTATTGACTATGCAAAGGAATTTAGCTGTGAAGATCATAACAAATTGGATAAGATTTTGAAGAATGGGAATTCCAGAACACTTAATTGTGCTCATGAGGAACCTGTACATAGATCAAGAGGCAGTAGTTCGAACAGAACAAGGGGATACTGTGTGGTTTAAATTCAGGAAAGGTGTGCATCGGGGTTGTTTCTTTTCACAGTTACTCATTCTATATGCTGAGCAAATAACCTGCGAAGCTGTACTATATAAAGAAGGGGTCATCAGGACTGAAGGAAGACTCATTAACAACCTGCGATATGCAGATGACACAACCCTGCTTGCTGAAAGTGAAGAGAACTTGAAGCACTTACTGATGATGATCAAAGGCCACAGCCTTTAGTATGGATTATGCCTCAACATAAAGAAAACAAAAATCCTTACAACTGGACCAATAAGCAACATCATGATAAATGGAGACAAGATTGAAGTTGTCAAGGATTTCTTTTTTATTGGATCCACAGTCATCATCCTTGGAAGCAGCAGTCAAGAAATCAAACGATGCATTGAGCAAATCTGCTGCAAAAGACCTCTTTAAAGTGTTAAAAATCGAAGATATCACCTTGAAGACTAAGGTGCACCTGACCCAACCCATGGTGTTTTCAATCACCTCGTTTGTATGCAAAAGCTGCATGATGAATAAGAAAGACTGGAGAATTGACACCTGGATTCTAGTGTTGGCAAAGGATATTGAATATACCTTGGACTGCCAAAAGAACAAACAAATCTGTCTTGGAAGAAGTACAACCAGAATGCTCCTTAGAAGCAAGGATGGCAAGACTTCATCTCACATACTTTGGACATGTTAACAGGAGGGATCAGTCCCTGGAGAAGGACATTATGCTTGGTAAAGTAGAGGGTCAGCAAGAAAGAGGAAGGCCCTCAGCAAGGTGTATTGACACAGTGGCTACAACAATGGGCTCAAGCATAACAACAATTGTGAAGATGGAGCAGGACCAGGCAGTGTTTCGTTGGGTCGCTATGAGTCGGTACCAACTGGACGGCATTTAACAACAACAACAACGTGGTAACTCTGGAGCCCTTGTGGGATAGTTGTTAAGAGCTCGGCTTCTAACCAAAAGGTTGACAGTTTGAATCCTCCAGCCTCTCCTTGGAAACCCTACGGGGCAGTTCTACTCTGTCCTCTAGGGTCGCTATGAATCGGAATCAACTCAACGGCAACAGATGTGGTAACTCTATGTTTAACTTTTTGATGAACTGTCAAACTGTTTTCCATGGCAGCTGCACCATTTTGCAGAACCTCCAGCAATGGATGAGGTTTCCAATTTCCCTATGTTTTTGCCAACACATGTGATTATGTTTTTTTTTTTTTTTAGTTATACCCTACTTCATGTGAAGTAACATCTCATTGTGGTTTTGAATGGCATTTCGCTAATATCTAATGATGTAGAGCATCTTTTTATGTGCTTTTTGGCCATTTGTATCTTCTGTGGAGAAATGTCTATTCAGACCCTTTGCCCACTTTAACTGGGTTATTAGTCTTTTAACTGTTGAGTTATATGTGTGCTTTATAAATTCTGCATACAAGTCCCTTATCAGATACATGGCTTGCAAATATGTTCCCCCATTCTGTAAATTCCCCTTTCACCTTCTTGATGGTATCCATTAACGTACAAAATTTTTAATTTTGATGATATTCAATATATCTATATTTTTCCTTTTATTGCTTGTACTTTTAGTCTCATAACTTAAAAAAATTGCTTAATTCAATTTCACAAAGATTTACACCTATAATTTTTTCTAAGAGTTTCATAGTTTTAGTTCATACATTTAGATTTTTCATCTATTTTAGTTGGTTTTTGTATATGATGTAAGAGAGGAGTCCAACTTCATTCTTTTGCACGTGGATATTCAGATCTCCCAGAACCATTTATTGAAAAGACTATTCTTTTCCCATTTAATTGCCTTGTCACTCTTGTTGAAAATCAATTGATCATAAATGTATTGGTTTGTTTCTGAACTCTTAGTTCTACTCTATTGATCTATGTCTATATGCAAGTACCACATAGTCTTGATTACTGAATCTTTGTAGTAAGGTTCTTCATTGGGAAGTGTGACCCCTACAACTTTGTTATTCAATTTCTAGATTGTTTTTGACTGTTCTGGAACCCTTGTATTTCTATATGAATTTTAGAATCAGCTTTTCAATTTCAGGAAAATCAACAGCTGGAATTTTGACCGGGATTACATTGAGTCTGTAGATTGATTTGGGAGGTATTGCTAAAATGGCAAGTCTTTCAATGCTTGAAAGGGTATCTTTCCCTTTGTTTAGATGTTCCTTAATTTCTCTCAATTATGCTTTGTAGTTTTCAGCGTACAAGTTTTGCAGTTAATGAAGCAGGACTCAATCTACAAGATTGGATTGTGTCTTGAGCCAATCTCTTTTGAGATATAAAAGAGAAAAGTGAGCAGAGAGACATGGGGACCTCATACCACCAAGAAACAAGAGTCAAGAGAATAGCGTGTCCTTTGGACCCAGGGTCCCTGAGCTGAGAAGCTCTTTAACTGGGGAAGATTGATGACAAGGACCTTCCCCCAGACCCAACAGAGAGAGAAAGCCTTCCCCTGGAGCTGACGCCCTGAATTTCGACTTTAACTTACTAGGCTGTGAGAGAATAAACTTCTGTTTTTTGAAGCCAATCCACTTGTGGTATTTCTGTTATAGCAACACTAGATGACTAAGACCGAATTTGGTACCGAGAGAGTGGGGTGCTGCTCTAACAAAATACCTAAAATGTGGAAGCAGTTTTGAAACTGTAAATGGATAGAAGACTGAGAAGGAATTGAGGAGAGCTGTTACCCTGGAGACAGCACAGACAGTGAGAAGTGGCAGAGAACCGGCCTTGGCAGAGAAATGGCAGCAGCAGAACCAGATAACCAATTCGACATAGCTCTGGAGCCAACCCACAGAGTGAGAGAGCTGAATGCCTTTGCACAGGAGGCTTCCTGGAGAAATGGGGTGCCTCTGGGTACTTATCAGTGGAGCTAGGCTTGCTGACCCACAGAGCAAGTGAACTGAGTGCCTCCTGGTCGAAGTTTACTAGCAGAGTGGGGTGCCTCCAGGCACTTATCGGTTGAGCTGCAGAGTTTTAGAACACTTGCCCCAGCAGGGCAGATGCAGGTGACGAGGCCTGAGGGGCCAAGAGGCCAAGGAACCAGGAAGCAGAAGCTGAAGAGACAAGGAACCCAGGAAGCAGAGGTGCCTTAGTCTCAAAGGGTACGCCATGACCTCTGTGGTCTCAAAGGGTAGATTTGCCACTCAGATGGGCTAGGAGAATGGGATCGCCCAAATTCAAGAGAGCAGATTTGCTGTTCCAGTGGGCCTGGAAGGCAGAGCTATAGCCCAGAACTGAGGGGCCTCCACTCAGAACCCGGAGTGTGGCCAAGACCTAGAGTCTGGAGGGCAGGGCCATTGTGTAAATGACCTCAGAAAACAGAGGATTATTTTCAAGCCTTGAGGGCTAATGTAATGTGTTTTGCTGACTTGCTTGGTGCTTGTTATCCCTTCTTTCCCTCCAGTTTCTCCCATTTGTAATGGAAATGTCTAGCTTGTGCCTGTTCCACCATTGTTCTTTGGAAGCAGTTAACTTGTAGTCTAGATATCACAGATGAAGAATTTTTGGATTTTGGACTTGATTTAAGACTTTTGCTATGATAAAAAAAAATGATGTTGGGGTAAATGTGTTTTACATGTGGCAAGGGCACAAATTTGGGGGGGGGGGGCCAGAGGTGGAGTGTCATGGATTGAATTGTGTCCAAAAAAAATATGTATATCAATTTTGCTAGGCCATGATTCCCAGTATTGTGTGATTGTCTACCATTTTGTCATCTGATGTGATTTTCCTATGCGTTGTAAATCCTATCTCTGTGATGTTGGTGAGATGGGATTAGAGGCAGTTATGTTAATAAGGCAGGACTCAATCTACAAGTTTAGGTTGTATCTTGAGTGAATCTCTTTTGAGATATAATAGAGAGAAGAGAGCAGACTACCAAGAAGGTACTGCCAGGAGCAGAGTGTGTCCTTTGGACCTGGATCCCTTTGTTGAGAAGCTCCTAATCCAGGGGAAGGCTGATGACAAGGATCTTCCTCCAGACACAGAGAGAAAGCCTTCCCCTGGAGCTCATGCCCTGAATTTGGACTTGTAGCCTACTAGACTGTGAGAGAATAGACTTCTGTTTGTTGAAGCCAATCCACTTGTGGTATTTCTGTTATAGCAGCACTAGATGGCTATTTGTTGACATAAAATTGTTCATAATATTCCTTTATAATCCTTTTTATTTCAGTAAGATTGCTACTAATGTCCCATCTTTTATTCTTGATTTTTGCTGTTTTAGTCTCCTATCTTCTTTTCTTGGCCAGTCTAGCTAAACGTTTTCCAATTTTGTTGATGCATTCCAATTCAAGAACCAACTTCGGAGTTTATTTTTTTTTTAATAACTTTTATTAAGCTTCAAGTGAACGTTTACAAATCCAATCAGTCTGTCACATATAAGTTTACATACATCTCACTCCCTACTCCCACTTGCTCTCCCCCTCTTGAGTCAGCCCTTTCAGTCTCTCCTTTCTTGACAATTTTGCCGGCTTCCCTCTCTCTCTATCCTCCCATCCCCCCTCCAGACAAGAGTTGCCAACACAATCTCAAGTGTCCACCTGATATAATTAGCTCACTCTTCATCAGCGTCTCTCTCCCACCCGCTGACCAGTCCCTTTCATTTCTGATGAGTTGTCTTCGGGGATGGTTCCTGTCCTGTGTCAACTGAAGGTCTGGGGAGCATGGCCACCGGGATTCCTCCAGTCTCAGTCAGACCATTAAGTTTGGTCTTTTTATGAGAATTTGGGGTCTGCATCCCACTGATCTCCTGCTCCCTCAGGGGTCCTCTGCTGTGCTCCCTGTCAGGGCAGTCATCGATTGTGGCCGGGCACCAACTAGTTCTTCTGGTCTCAGGGTGATGTAGGTCTCTGGTTCATGTGGCCCTTTCTGTCTCTTGGGCTCTTAGTTGTCGTGTGGCCTTGGTGTTCTTCATTTTCCTTTGCTCCAGGTGGGTTGAGACCAATTGCTGCATCTTAGATGGCCGCTTGTTAGCATTTAAGACCCCAGACGCCGCATTTCAAAGTGGGATGCAGAATGATTTCATAATAGAATTATTTTGCCAATTGACTTAGAAGTCCCCTCAAACCATGTTCCCCAGACCCCCGCACTTGCTCCCCTGACCTTTGAAGCATTCATTTTATCCCGGAAACTTCTTTGCTTTTGGTCCAGTCCAATTGAGCGGACCTTCCATGTATTGAGTGTTGTCTTTCCCTTCACCTAAAGCAGTTCTTATCTACTGATTAATCAATAAAAAACCCTCTCCCACCCTCCCTCCCTCCTCCCCTCGTAACCACAAAAGTATGTGTTCTTCTCAGGTTTACTATTTCTCAAGATCTTATAATAGTGGTCTTATACAATATTTGTCCTTTTGCCTCTGACTAATTTCGCTCAGCATAATGCCTTCCAGGTTCCTCCATGTTATAAAATGTTTCAGAGATCCGTCACTGTTCTTTATCGACGCGTAGTATTCCATTGTGTGAATATACCACAATTTATTTACCCATTCATCCGTTGATGGACACCTTGGTTGCTTCCAGCTTTTTGCTATTGTAAACAGAGCTGCAATAAACATGGGTGTGCATATATCTGTTTGTATGAAGGCTCTTGTATCTCTAGGGTATATTCCTAGGAGTGGGATTTCTGGGTTGTATGGTAGTTCTATTTCTAACTGTTTAAGATAACGCCAGATAGATTTCCAAAGTGGTTGTACCATTTTACATTCCCACCAGCAGTGTATGAGAGTTCCAATCTCTCCGCAGCCTCTCCAACATTTATTATTTTGTGTTTTTTGGATTAATGCCAGCCATGCTGGTGTGAGATGGAATCTCATCGTAGTTTTAATTTGCATTTCTCTAATGGCTAATGATCGAGAGCATTTTCTCATGTATCTGTTGGCTGCCTGAATATCTTCTTTAGTGAAATGTGTGTTCATATCCTTTGCCCACTTCTTGATTGGGTTGTTTGTCTTTTTGTGGTTGAGTTTTGACAGAATCATGTAGATTTTAGAGATCAGGCACTGGTCGGAGATGTCATAGCTGAAAATTCTTTCCCAGTCTGTAGGTGGTCTTTTTACTCTTTTGGAGAAGTCTCTAGATGAGCATAGGTGTTTGATTTTTAGGAGCTCCCAGTTATCGGGTTTCTCTTCATCATTTTTGGTAATGTTTTGTATTCTGTTTATACCTTGTATTAGGGCTCCTAGGGTTGTCCCAATTTTTTCTTCCATGATCTTTATCGTTTTAGTCTTTATGTTTAGGTCTTTGATCCACTTGGAGTTAGTTTTTGTGCATGGTGTGAGGTATGGGTCCTGTTTCATTTTTTTGCAAATGGATATCCAGTTATGCCAGCACCATTTGTTAAAAAGGCTATCTTTTCCCCAGTTAATTGACAGTGGTCCTTTGTCAAATATCAGCTGCTCATACGTGGATGGATCTATGTCTGGGTTCTCGATTCTGTTCCATTGGTCTATGTGCCTGTTGTTGTACCAATACCAGGCTGTTTTGACTACTGTGGCTGTGTAATAGGTTCTGAAGTCAGGTAAGGTGAGGCCTCCCACTTTCTTCTTCTTTTTCAGTAGTGCTTTGCTTATCTGGGGCTTCTTTCCCTTCCATATGAAATTGGTGATTTGTTTCTCTATCCCCTTAAAATATGACATTGGAATTTGGATCGGAAGTGCGTTAAATATATAGATGGCTTTTGGTAGAATAGACATTTTTACTATGTTAAGTCTTCCTATCCATGAGCAGGGTATGTTTTTCCACTTAAGTATGTCCTTTTGAATTTCTTGTAGTAGAGCTTTGTAGTTTTCTTTGTATAGGTCTTTTACATCCTTGGTAAGATTTATTCCTAAGTATCTTTTTATCTTCTTGGGGGCTACTGTGAATGGTATTGATTTGGTTATTTCCTCTTCGGTGTTCTTTTTGTTGATGTAGAGGAATCCAAGTGATTTTTGTATGTTTATTTTATAACCTGAGACTCTGCCAAACTCTTCTATTAGTTTCAGTAGTTTTCTGGAGGATTCCTTAGGGTTTTCTGTGTATATAATCATGTCATCTGCAAATAGTGATAACTTTACTTCTTCCTTGCCAATCCGGATACCTTTTATTTCTTTGTCTAGCCTAATTGCCCTGGCTAAGACTTCCAACACGATGTTGAATAAGAGCGGTGATAAAGGGCATCCTTGTCTGGTTCCCGTTCTCAAGGGAAATGCTTTCAGGTTCTCTCCATTTAGAGTGATGTTGGCTGTTGGCTTTGCATAGATGCCCTTTATTATGTTGAGGAATTTTCCTTCAATTCCTATTTTGGTAAGAGTTTTTATCATAAATGGGTGTTGGACTTTGTCAAATGCCTTTTCTGCATCAATTGATAAGATCATGTGGTTTTTATCTTTTGTTTTATTTATGTGATGGATTACATTAATGGTTTTTCTGATATTAAACCAGCCTTGCATACCTGGTATAAATCCCACTTGATCAGGGTGAATTATTTTTTTGATGTGTTGTTGGATTCTATTGGCTAGAATTTTGTTGAGGATTTTTGCATCAATGTTCATGAGGGATATAGGTCTATAATTTTCTTTTTTTGTAATGTCTTTACCTGGTTTTGGTATCAGGGAGATGGTAGCTTCATAGAATGAGTTGGGTAGTATTCCGTCATTTTCTATGCTTTGGAATACCTTTAGTAGTAGTGGTGTTAACTCTTCTCTGAAAGTTTGGTAGAACTCTGCAGTGAAGCCGCCCGGGCCAGGGCTTTTTTTTGTTGGGAGTTTTTTGATTACCGTTTCAATCTCTTTTTTTGTTATGGGTCTATTTAGTTGTTCTACTTCTGACTGTGTTAGTTTAGGTAGGTAGTGTTTTTCCAGGAATTCATCCATTTCTTCTAGGTTTTCAAATTTGTTAGAGTACAATTTTTCATAATAATCTGAAATGATTCTTTTAATTTCATTTGGTTCTGTTGTGATGTGGTCCTTCTCATTTCTTATTTGGGTTATTTGTTTCCTTTCCTGTATTTCTTTAGTCAGTCTAGCCAATGGTTTATCAATTTTGTTGATTTTTTCAAAGAACCAGCTTTTGGCTTTGTTAATTCTTTCAATTGTTTTTCTGTTCTCTAATTCATTTAGTTCAGCTCTAATTTTTATTATTTGTTTTCTTCTGGTGCCTGATGGATTCTTTTGTTGCTCAGTTTCTATTTGTTCAAGTTGTCGGGACAGTTCTCTGATTTTGGCTCTTTCTTCTTTTTGTATGTGTGCATTTATTGATATAAATTGGCCTCTGAGCACTGCTTTTGCTGTGTCCCAGAGGTTTTGATAGGAAGTATTTTCATTCTCGTTGCTTTCTATGAATTTCCTTATTCCCTCCTTGATGTCTTCTATAACCCAGTCTTTTTTCAGGAGGGTATTGTTCATTTTCCAAGTATTTGATTTCTTTTCCCTAGTTTTTCTGTTATTGATCTCTAGTTTTATTGCCTTGTGGTCTGAGAAGATGCTTTGTAATATTTCAATGTTTTGGACTCTGCAAAGGTTTGTTTTATGACCTAATATGTGGTCTATTCTAGAGAATGTTCCATGTGCACTAGAAAAAAAAGTATACTTTGCAGCAGTTGGGTGGAGAGTTCTGTATAAGTCAATGAGGTCAAGTTGGTTGATTGTTGTAATTAGATCTTCCGTGTCTCTGTTGAGCTTCTTACTGGATGTCCTGTCCTTCTCCGAAAGTGGTGTGTTGAAGTCTCCTACTATAATTGTGGAGGTATCTATCTCGCTTTTCAATTCTGTTAAAATTTGATTTATGTATCTTGCAGCCCTGTCATTGGGTGCATAAATATTTAATATGGTTATGTCTTCCTGATCAGTTGTCCCTTTTATCATTATATAGTGTCCTTCTTTATCCTTTGTGGCAGATTTAAGTCTAAAGTCTATTTTGTCAGAAATTAATATTGCTACTCCTCTTCTTTTTTGCTTATTGTTTGCTTGATATACTTTTTTCCATCCTTTGAGTTTTAGTTTGTTTATGTCTCTAAGTCTAAGGTGTGTCTCTTGTAGGCAGCATATAGATGGATCGTGTTTCTTTATCCAGTCCGTGACTCTCTGTCTCTTTATTGGTGCATTTAGTCTATTTACATTCAGGGTAATTATAGGTAAATAAGTTTTTAGTGCTGTCATTTTGATGTCTTTTTATGTGTGTTGTTGGCAATTTCATTTTTCCACATACTTTTTTGTGCTGAGGTGTTTTTCTTAGTAAATTGTGAGATCCTCAATTTCATAGTGCTTGACTTTGTTAGTTGAGTCGTTACATTTTTCTTGGTTTTTATCTTGAGTTATAGAGTTGTTATACCTTTTTGTGGTTACCTTATTATTTACCCCTATTTTTCTAAGTAAAAGCCTAACTTGTATTGTTCTATATCGCCTTGTATCACTCTCCATATGGCAGTTCAATGCCTCCTGTATTTAGTCCCTCTTTTTGATTATTGTGATCTTTTACCTATTGACTTCCATGATTCCCTGTTATGTGTATTTTTTTTAATTAATCTTAATTTGTTTGTTTTTGTGATTTCCCTATTTGAGTTGATATGAGGACGTTCTGTTTTGTGACCTTGTGTTGTGCTGATATCTGATATTATTGGTTCTCTGACCAAACAATATCCTTTAGTATTTCTTGTAGCTTTGGTTTGGTTTTTGCAAATTCTCTAAACTTGTGTTTGTCTGTAAATATCTTAATTTCGCCTTCATATTTCAGAGAGAGTTTTGCTGGATATATGATCCTTGGCTGGCAGTTTTTCTCCTTCAGTGTTCTGTATATGTCGTCCCATTCCCTTCTTGCCTGCATGGTTTCTGCTGAGTAGTCAGAACATATTCTTATTGATTCTCCCTTGAAGGAAACCTTTCTTTTCTCCCTGGCTGCTTTTAAAATTTTCGTTTATCTTTGGTTTTGGTGAGTTTGATGATAATATGTCTTGGTGTTTTTCTTTTTGGATCAATCTTAAATGGGGTTCGATGAGCATCTTGGATAGATATCCTTTCGTCTTTCATGATGTCAGGGAAGTTTTCTGTCAGGAGTTCTTCAACTATTTTCTCTGTGTTTTCTGTCCCCCCTCCCTGTTCTGGGACTCCAATCACCCGCAGGTTATCCTTCTTGATAGAGTCCCACATAATTCTTAGGGTTTCTTCATTTTTTTTAATTCTTTTATCTGATTTTTTTTCAGCTATGTTGGTGTTGATTCCCTGGTCCTCCAGATGTCCCAGTCTACATTCTAATTGCTCGAGTCTGCTCCTCTGACTTCCTAGTGCGTTGTCTAATTCTGTTATTTTATTGTTAATCTTTTGGATTTCTACATGTTGTCTCTCTATGGATTCTTGCAACTTATTAATTTTTCCATTATGTTCTTGAATAATCTTTTTGAGTTCTTCAACAGTTTTATCAGTGTGTTCCTTGGCTTTTTCTGCAGTTATCCTAATTTCATTTGTGATACCTTTAAGCATTCTGTAAATTAGTTTTTTATATTCTGTATCTGATAATTCCAAGATTGTATCTTCATTTGGGAAAGATTTTGATTCTTTTGTTTGGGGGGTTGGAGAAGCTGTCATGGTCTGCTTCTTTAAGTGGTTTGATATGGATTGTTGTCTCCACGCCATCACTGGGAAACTAGTTATTCCAGAAAATCCGCTAAAAAAAAATGCAGTCAGATCCCTATCAGAGTTCTCCCTCTGGCTCAGGCTATTCAGATGTTAATGAAGCCACCTGCGTCCAGTCCAAATCCCTGCGGGACGGTTCCCCGGCTCGGACGCTGCTCTTTCTGCTCCAAGACCAGTCACTGCCTCCCTCGGACTTCTCCTACCGACTGCGTCCCACGCCGCCCGTGGAACCGGCTGGTCCCCCTCCTGGGGTTAGTTCAGGGGGATGGAGCAGCTCTCTGTGCTTGTGCTGCACCTGACTGGTACGCTGGCTCCAGGCTCTGGAAACAATCACTGCTTCCCCGTATTAGTTCGTTCTCCGTCTCTAAATCTGTGTTTGTTGTTCAGGGTTCGTAGATTGTTATGTATGTGATCGATTCACTTGTTTTTCCGTGTCTTTGTTGTAAGAGGGATCCGAGGTAGCGTCTGCCTAGTCCGCCATCTTGGCTCCGCCCCCCCGGAGTTTATTTTTTCTATTCTTTATTTCATTTATCTCCCCTAAATCAGCCATTGAAAACCCTATGGAGCACAGTTCTACTTTGATACATATGGGGTCTCCATGAATTGGAATTAATGGCAACTGGTAATCTTTATTATTTCCTTCCTTCTGCCGGCTTTTGTTTTAGTTTTCTGTTCTGTTTCTAATTCCTTACAGTGAAAGGTTAAGTTATTGATCTGAGACTTTTCTTCTTTTTTAATGTAGGCATACACAGCTATAAATTTCCTTCTGAGCGCTGCTTTTGCTGTACCCTATAAGTCTTTTTTTTTTTTATAAGTCTTGGTATGTTGTGTTTTTGTTTTCATTAAAGTCTAAGTATTTTCTAAATTCTGTTCTGATTTCTTCTTTGGACCATAGATCATTTAGAAAAGCGTTGTTTAATTTCCACATATTTGTAAATTTCTCAAATTATTTTCTGTTATTGATTTCTAATTTCATTCCATTTTTGTTATACTTTGTATGACTTTAATCCATTTTAATTTATTGAGCCTTGTTACATGGTTTTAAATATGACCTTTCCTGGAGAATAGCCCATGTGTGTTTGAGAGTAATGTGTATTGTGGTGGTGGTGGGTGGAGTGTTCTATAGATCTGTTTATAGCGTTTATAGCGTTGTTCATGTCTTCCATTTTCTTGTTTATCTTTTGCTTAGTTGTTCTATCATTTATTGAAAGTGGGCTACTTAAGTCCCCAACTATTATTACTGAATTGTCTATTTCTCCATTCATTTCTCTCAGTTTTTGCTTCATTTTTTGTTTGTTTATTTTTGTTTTGTTTTGGCTCTGTTGTTAGGCGCGTATGTTTATAATTGCTGTGTCTTCTTAATGGATTCACTCTCTTATCATTAAAACATATCCTTCTTTGCTTCTAGTAACAGTTTTGACTTGAAGTCTATTTTGTCTGATATTAATATAACCACTTAACTTTTCTTTGGCTACTGTTGGCATGGAATATCTTTTTCCATCCTTTTACACCCAACTTATTTGTGTCCTGGAATCTAAAGTGAATCTCTTATAGACAGTATATAGTTAGATGATTTTTCTTAACCCATTCTGCCAATCTCTGCCTTTTAACTGGAGACATTGAACCATTTATATTTAAAGAAGTTACTGATAAGGTGGCATTTATGTCTGTCAAATTTCGTGGTTTGTCGTCTTTTGCTTTTTTGTGTGTGTGTGCTTGTTTAGTGACTTTTCTAGCTTCCTAACAATATGTCAAAGCTTCTCAAAGCCCTCTATTGAAATCTCACTTCCCGGCTCTTTCTCTTAAACTTGCTAGCTCTTGTTTGCCCCAACTGTTATCCACAGACCCAGTCCGCCACAATGTCACAATGTGCAACAATTGCCTCTTTGTTTAACAACCCCAGGTTCACACTGGGAAAGCTCTGAGTCAGGTCAAATAAACACAGCCTTGAGACTGGAGTTTTCCAGCTAACCACCATCCTAATTCTGGCCCCTCCAGTGTCTGCCAGGCTGCCTGTTTTTACCATGATTGCCAGCTGTTGGTTTACATGGCTACCAGGGAGTGGAAGAGGGGGAAATAACAGTAGGGCAAGTTAAAACACCACAAAGCTTACTGTTCTTAATGAGATTCAATAGTTTTTCTGGAATAAATGCTCCCCTGATTGCTGCAAGCCTTGGTTAATTTCCAGAGTTTTGAAAATGCCTATTCTGACCATTTTTGCCAGTTTTCTCGTTGTTTTTATGGAGGAGAGAATTTTTGGAGTTCCTTACTCTGTCATTTTCACTGAAATCACTCCAGTATAGAATTTTTTGATTGAACAGTGCCCAACCTTTAAAAAAAAAAACTGAATATCAAAAGTGTCCAGGACAAAACGCTGTTAGTTTGACCTTGAAACTTAAATGACTTTTCAGGATCCTTCTTGCTATTCCTGTGGTCATACAGCCCAATGATGTTTTTCTTTTAAGAAGCAAGATGAAACATGTGCTTTTTTTTGTATGCGATTTTTTAAAAAATGTAAACCAGACCATGTTTTTCTTCTACTCAAAGTCTTCCAGTGGCTCCCCATCTCATGTTCTGTGCTGTTGTTACCTCTGAGACCTCATCATCTACTACTGTTCTTCTTGCTTACCCTGTTGTAGCTGCAGTGGCCTCTTTACTATTCCTTGAACACGGTAAGCACACTCCCACATCAGGGCCTTGTCATCATCTATTCCTTTTGCCTGGAATGCTCTTCCCTGAGATATCTGTGTGTTTTAGTCCTTCACTTCAAGTTTTGCTCAAATGTTACCTCAACGAAACCTTCCTGAATCACTCAGTTTAAACTTGCTCTCCACCAGCACTCCCCATCCCTTTACCATGCTTTTAGTCCATAGCACTTATCACTTACTGACATACTATGTGATTTTTTATTTATCAGTTTTACTTTTTACTGCCTGCTTCCGCCCCTCCCATCCACCCTCACATTAAAAAGAATATTCTTAAGACACGGAGTTTTGATTCTTTGTTCACTGATATATTTCAGCATCTAGAACATTGTTTGACATAGAATAAGTATTTAATAAATACTTAGTGAATAAATGAACTATTGTTAGGTGCCATTGAGTTGGTTCTAGCTCATAGCGACCATATAGGACAGAGTAGAAGTGCCCCATATAGTTGCCAAGAAGTGCCTGCTGGAGTCAAACTGCCAACCTTTTGTTAGCAGCTGTGGCACCTAACTACCACGCCATCAGGGTTTCCAGAGGAGGGTTAGGGAACTGTAAAGTGGCACATTTCATGTGAGGGTAGCTAATTCTGAATAATGTTGGCATTGCTTGTCATTAAAGATAATAATTTTACCTCCCTGATATTTAAAAGTGGGCCTTTTTCAAACTGGGACTTCACAAGTCTCCTTTCCTTGGATTGTTAAGAATTATTGGTGTCTTACTTGTTTTGGAACCAAGGATGACTCTTCTTAATTCCAGGAAGATCTATGGTGGCCTTGATGTTGAAAATGTGCTTTCAGATACCTAGGGAGCCTTGGGACACTGAAAAAAGAACAGATGAGGTCAGACCTGTTTATCAGCTGATGTCCTTCAAGTTGGCCAGTGTGCATTTTTTTGTTTGTTTGTTTTTGTTTTTGTTTTTCATCAAGGAAAGCTTAGGACTATGCACCTCTCAATTCTCCTGACTTTCCAAATCACCCCTCTTGAGTCCTACATTATAAAGGAATTTTAATTTGCTAGTCATGGAAGCTTCTCATTTGTTCAGTGACCATTTTTTGTTCTTCATATAATTCAATTGAGTTCAGCATGTTGGTTAGAATTCTATTGGGGAACTCAAGTATATGGCAGGAAAATATCTTCAGGAAAAATGAATGGTTTGGCTGGACTTTTCTCCATGGATGCAGCCCCCCAGCCTCCTTAAGCTCAGATGATAGGCTCTGAGCCTGTTGTTGTTGTTAGGTGCCATTGAGTCAATTCTGACTCATACCAACCCCATGTACAACAGAAGGAAATGCTGCTTGGCCTTGCACCATCTGCACAAGCATTGCTGTTTGAGCCCATTGTTTCAGTCACTCTGTCAATCCATCTCACTGAGGATCTTTCTCTTTTTCGTTGACCTTCTACTTTGCCAAGCATGATGTCCTCCAGGGATTGGTCCCTCTTGATAACACGTCTAAAGTAAGTGAGATGAAGTCTAAAGAGCATTCTGTCTGTACTTCTTCCAAAACAGATTCATATGTTCTGCTGGCCATCCATGGTATTCTCCACCAACACCATAATTCAGATGCATCAATTCTTCTTAGGTCTTCCATACTCATTACCCAACTTTTGCATGCATATGAGGAGATTGAAAATACCATAACTTAGATCAGGTGTGCCTTAGTTCTCAAAGTGATGTCATTGCTTTTTAAAACTTTAAAGAGGTATTTTGCAACAGTTTTGCCCAATGCAATGCATTGTTTGATTTCTCGACTCCTGCTTCCATGGACATTGCTTGTGGATCCAAGTAAAATGAAACCCTTGACAACCTCAGTATTGTCTTCATTTATCATGATGTTGCTTATTGGTCCACTCGTGAGGATGTTTGTTTTCTCTATGTTGAAGTGTAATCCATACTGAAGGCCTTAGTCCTTGATCTTCATCAATAAGTGCTCCGAGTCCTCTTCACTTTCCACAAGCAAGGATGTGTCACCTGCATATTGCAGGTTGTTAATTAGTCTTCCTCCAATCTTGATGCCACATTCTTCTTCATATAGTCCACCTTCTCAGATTATTTGCTTGGCGTACAGATTGAGTAATTACAATGAAATCCTACAAGCCTGATGCACACCTTTCCTGATTTTAAACCACACAGTATCCCCTTGTTAGGCTCAAACTACTACCTCTTGTTCTATGTACAGGTTCCTTATAAACACAATTAAATGTCCTGGAGTCCCCATTCTTCCTAATGTTACCCATAATTTGTTACGATCCACACAGTCAAGTGTCTTTGCATAGTCAATAAAACACAGATAAACCTCTTTCTGGTAGTCTGTGCTTTCAGCCAAGATCCATCTGATACCACCAACCACTAATGCAAAAGATGAAGAAATTGAAGGTTTTTACCAATTTATACAGCCTGAAATTGATCAAATATGCAATCAAGGTGCGTTTGGTAATTACTGGTGATTGGAATGCAAAAGTTGGAAACAGAGAAGGATCAGTATTTGGAAAATATGGCCTTGGTGATAGAAACAACGCCAGAGATTTCATTATAGAATCTTGAAAGACCCATGACTTATTTGTTCGAAATATCTTTCAACGACATAAACAACAATTATACATGTGTACCTCACCTGACGGAATACACAAGAATCAAATCAACTACATCTGTGGAAAGAGACAATAGAGAAGCCTGTGCATACCTTGCTTACTGGTGAATCTGCCTCGTCCTTACACATGCCCATTTCAAAGAAAGATGATCCGATGGAATGCGGAAATTATCAAACAATATCATTAATATCATGTGCAAGTAAAATTATGCTGAAGATAATTCAAAAATGATTGCAGCAGTACACTGAACAGGAACTGCCAGAAATTCAAGCCAGATTCGGAAGAGGATGTGGAAGGAGGGATATCATTGCTAAATGTCAGATGGTCTTGGCTGGAAGCAGAGAATACCAGAAAGATGTGGCTCCGAGCCTAGGGGTGTTTTAATTAAGCACTCAGCATACTAACGTTTCCTTTTATTGCCCCACTAGCCTTCACGTGTCGTTTGCCTGGCCACACCTATTATCAGTACCAACAACTGGCCTATCAGCAATCACCAAAGTGCAGGCCAAAGAAGGGCTTGGGGAAGGAACAGCCAAACCTGTTTGGCTGTCTTAAGGTAATTATAAAAAGAAAAACATTTGTTTTTGTTACAAGGAAAACAAAAGAAATGGACGGAGTCAGTGTGTTTGATCAAGGCTGATTGAACATTTTGGAGTGTTTGGTGACTAACAAATCGCCAATTTCACAGCCTGTTTCATCTGTCAGTCTCGCTTCTTTCCAATCGCCATTCCTTTTCAAACACATCATTCCCTCTGCCTGGAGTGCCCTTCCTGTGCTTTGTTCACCTAGTAAAATTCTGTTGTTCCATCAAGATTACTCTTTCTATGAAATGAATAATTTCTTAACTCTACTCCTTTCACTTCAGGAGTTTAAAATTTATTAGATGTTAACACTTCTTTCACTGTAAACCAGTAAAACCAGTTGCTATTGAGTTGATTGAGACTCGTGGTGACTCCATGTGTGTCAGAGTAGAACTGTGCTCCATATGGATTTCAATGGGTGATTTTTCGAAAGTAGACCACCAGGCCTTTGTTCTTAGGTGCCTCTGGGTGAACTTGAACTTGCAACCTTTCAGTTAGCAGCCAAATGCATTAACCATTTGCACCAGCCAGGAACTCCTCTCTCACTGTTACTATTATCCTATTATTTTATCTTCTGATAGCATTATATTACTGTATTTTGCCCAATTCCTTGTACTTCTCTTAGGTCTTATTTTTAAAAACTCACTCACCCACTCCTCTCTATTGCTCCTTCTCTCTCAATATTTGTTCAATGCACTTGAGTGCCAGACAAAGTATTAGTTGCTTTGCATACATTATGTCACTTAAATGTTGCAGTGGGCCTGTTAGTTATTACTTCCTTTTTATAACAGGCTAAATTGGGCCCCAGAGAAGTCAGGCAACTTGCTCCAAGTTACATCTAGTAAGAGACAAACCAGGGGTTTGAATGCAAGTATACCCAATTACAAAGCCCCCTTTTTCTCTACCATACTGTACTAGAGTCCCTGCATGGTGCAAATGGTTAAATGCTCCACTCTAGCCAAAAGGCTGGTGGTTCAAACCCACCCAGAAGCTCCTCAGGAGACAAGCCTGGCAACCTGCTTCTGAAAGGTCACAACCTTGAAAACTGTGGAGCAGCCCTACTCTGCACACATGGGGTAACCATGAGTAGGAATCAATTTAATGGCAATTGGTAACAACAACATACTACACTCGCTCCCCTCTCTTTCTGTAATTTCAGCTGAATCCTCCAGGTAGATTCCAAAATATATAGATTCTACTAAATCACCATCTCAATCCCTCATCATCTTTTTGGGGCTTTCCTAGAGTCAAGAAAAGTTTTGGCTTCTTGGTACTTCTGTGTTCATCACTGTGACTCCATGAGGGGGAGTCACTGAAAACAGTCCTTGGGAGAGACTTGGAGAAAGTGGATATGAAATAATTAGGATTCAGCATCTCCTAAACCCTCTCTCCTCAGTCAAGAGTGCTTTCACCCTTAGTGGGGGTGGCAGTGAAAGGATAGGTAATGGTGAACCAGTGAGGCAGCATTTAGGGCGACGGTAAACAAGCAGCGCTCAACTACTAACTGAAGGGTTGGTGGTTCGAATGCACCCAGAGGTACCTCAGAAGACAGGCTTGACAATCTGCTTTGGAAAGGTCACAGCTGTGAAAACCCTATGGAGCTGTTCTACTCTGCGCACATGGGATCAGCATGAGTCGGAATCAACTGAAGGGCAATTGGTTTGGTCTTTTTTGGTAATAGTGCCTTCAAGTGTTCTTGAAGTCGTCACACAACTCAGTAAGTCTTTAGTGGGGCCCAGGCTTGTTTTTTCCTCTGTATATACATTTCTTTTCTTTTCTTTTCTTTTTTTCCTTTCTCTTCTTTTCACTTCTTTCTCCTCTCCTCTTTCTCTTCCTCCTCCTCTTTTTTCTCTCTCTCTCCTCCCTAGTCTGGTCAAGAACCACGTTAAGTGTAAGGTGCTCACTGTAATTATCTTGACAAGTAGCTTTTTGAAGTTTCAGGAAATCAAATGAGAACAACACCCAGAAGCAGAGGGTAATGCGGGTGTGTGTCTGAGTAGGTTAAATTTCAGTTTTCAAATTTGATCTCAAGTGACTTTATGTTGTAAAACTATGTGAGAAGATAAATCTGAATAATTTGATTAAACATCTTTATTTTGGAGCAGTTGATAAATAAATATCATTAAGTACAGTCCTTGAGTGCTGCACAATAAAGATTTCAGCAGGAATTTCAACCTTGGTCAGCTCTTTCTGAGTTCCATGTAATTCCAGGAGCCTGGAGGCCATTCTAATAGCTCTCATTTACCAAGGACCTAAAATTTGCCAGATGTTTCATATACATATTTTTAATCTCACAGTTCTGTAAATTGGATGTTATCACTTCCATTTAAGAAACAAGGAAACAGATTCAGTAAGTGTCATTACTGGGATTCATAACCCAGTGCCTCCAGCTCCTAAATTCATGTTCCTCCCACTACACCATACTACTTGCAAATGAACAAATATTTAAGGACAGCTAATAGAAGCTTCATCATCTACGCCTGATAGTTTCTTTGTCTCATAGCTGAATATTAATTTATTGAGAGATGATTGAATTCACCTAATCATGCCCTCCTCCACCATCATTTTATATATGGAGAAACTGAGGCTCAACGACTAGCAGCAACTTTCCGAAGGCTTCACAGCGAGCCAGTAGAGCCAAGCCATGACCTACATCTCGTTGCCCCATTCCAGAACTCTCTTATACTCTTTTGTATTATTGGAGTTTTGTGTGCATTTATCTTATCTCCCACTAGATTGCAAGCTCCTAAAAGGCAGGAGCTATCATTTCTCTTTCTCTCTTACAGACTTCAGCACAGGACTGGGCCATTTTGAGCTTTCAGTAGGTATTTGTTAACTTAATAATGTTTTTTTTTTTGCCAATAACAGAGACACCGTCTATGACCCAGATAAGCAGCTTCTGTTCCTTAATTCCATGTGGTAAACAGACAGCATGCCTGTTGTGAATGGAGACTCTTTAAATTGTAAACTAGGATGTACAGATGGGGATAGTAAAGTGCAGAGAGGGGAAAGGATTTGTCTTAAAGTCACAGGGAAGTTTATAACAAACAGGGCTGTTACTATTTCAAATTTATATTTAGACAAGGTAATACACGTATATGATACAAAATTAAAAAATTAAAAAAGATAAATAATGGGAAATAAGTCCTCCCACCCCATCCCACAGGCATGCAGTTCTCTTTCTTTAAATAATCATCCCCCACTGAGCATTTAAATAAGAATTCAATTTAAAGAAATGTTATTTATTATACACAACTGTTCAGGGACACACCTAGTAGGTAAAGCGTGTGAAGATGGCAATATATTTCTAAAATACAATTGTGTCTGCACAGGATGTAGCTCCAATCATACTGACAAACCCCAGAGGTGCCTTGGGATGAAAGTGTAGGCAGAAAAGAACAAGGGGATCAGACCTAGCTAGAAGGGAATGAAGGTTCCACAAGGTCAGAATCAGTTGTGTGCTGCTAAACTGACTCTGTGGGGGTGGGGCAGAGAAGGCTTGATTTGTAGGGTTAGCCGATTACTGCGGCCAATTTCAAGTTAGGAGTGTGACAGCACTGAATATGAAGTTCAAAAGAGATGCTCAGAATTGGTTTTTGGGAGTCAGTACAAAGCGGCTCCAGCACAACACTGGACAAAACCTAAGGGAAGGCAGCTTGAGAACATAAAACTTGCTTCTGGCCAAATGTCAGATGGCCTTGGCAGAAGCCAGCCAGGTTATTCCTCAGAGTGTTTTCCTTAGTGAGGTTGGAGCATGTACTTCTCCCAGGTGGTTTATCCAGATCTCATCCAAAGAACATCATCTGTTTGGTGCTCCCCAACTCCTCATCTGAGTGGCCTGAACCTCACTGGTATCCAGAGAAGGAAAAATGCAAAAGGCTTTGTGAACTGTCAAGTGATATTTCAATGTAAAAACTTTGTCCTGTTATTAACCTGATGTCAGTGGCAAAACTTCATAAGCAATCCATTTACCTGCAAGGCCCAAAACCAGCAGTTCATTCCCTTGTATGCACATTTTAAAAAATTACATTGCCCATGCCTTAAAATTTTTTTTTTTTTTTTACCCCAGATCAATTGAATCAGAACCACTGGGAGTGATAATAGGCATTAATTTTTGTAAAAGCTCTCCAGGTGATTCAAACTTGCAGCTAAGGTTAAGAATTACTGCCTCGCACCCCCCGATCCTGCCATCTGATCAGCTTTTTCTACTACCACAACCTTCCCTCGTCACATGCCATCCACACTGGCAACTTTGCAGTTGTAAGAATACACCAAATTCATTCATGACATTGAATCTTTGTGCTTGCTGTTCCTTCTTCCTCGAATGTTCCTCTTCAGGCTCTTTGCACGTCTGCCACCTTCTATTAATCAGATCTCTTCAAATGCCACATCCTCAGAGAATCTTTCCCTAAACACTCTACATAAATTAGCCCCATTCTTCACATTAGACCACATCACCCTGTTTAATTTTCTTCATCACATGTATCACCATCTGAAAATATCTAATTTATTATTTATTTCTTGTCTACTTTCACCAAAAGATTACCTACTCGAAGACAAGGACCATGACTGTTTTATTCACTTTTATTTTCCCAGTTGCCGAGAATAATTCCTGAAACATAGTAGGTGTACATACAAAGATTGTTATTTAACAGTCAGGGGAGAGTTATTAACCATATTCTATGGTTGAGGTGGAAACCCTGGTGGCGTAGTAGTTAAGTGCTACAGCTGCTAACCAAGAGGCCGGCAGTTCAAATCTGCCAGGCGCTCCTTGGAAACTCTATGGGGCAGTTCTACCCTGTCCTATAGGGCCACTATGAGTTGGAATCGACTTGATGACAGTGGGTTTGGTTTGGTTTTTTGGTTATGGTTGAGGTAGAAAGAGCCCTGGTGGTGCAGTAGCTAAGTACTAGGTCAATGGTTCAAACCCAGCAGCCGCTCCAAGGGAGAAAAAAGTGGCAGTCTGTTACAGCCTAGGAAACCCTATGGGACAATTCTACTCTGTCTAATAGGGTCGCTATGAGTTGGAACCAACTCAACGGCACACAGCAACAACATGGCTGAGGTCAATGACAGATTCAAATACTTCATTGTGTTCAGGTTTAAACTCTATAGAATGACATTCGAGGCTGTTAATGACCTATCCACCATCTAAATTTTCAGGCTCATCTTCTTCCACTTTCATCATTTTGAAACAGGAGGCTTGTGTGAACTCCAGTAGCTAGGGAAGGTGATCTGGAGAAGAATACTGTAGGATTGGATTTAAGAGGGGTGTGTGTGTGTGTGTGTGTGTGTGTGTGTTGGGGGCAGAGGACAGAATGTTTGTGACCAGGGCAAGGGGCCAGGGAAGAGAACAGCGTGGCCAGAAGAGGGTTGCTGATGAAAGGTAATAGAAGAGGGGGGAATAGACTCAGTAACATTACAAATAACCCTTCTTATAACCATAAGGTCCAGAGAGACAAAAATGGTCATGGGGCAGAGCCAACATGGTGCTATATAGACAGAAGCACCACATCATCCCTCTATAGCAAAGACCCAAATAACTAAGTAAAACAGACACAAACGTTAATCCTGGAACCATAAGCATCAAATGAAGGGATAAAGAACTTGATCAAGCACCAAATGGAATAGGAAACTGAGAGAGAACAGAGAACAAGGAGAGCTACAGAGTGGAGGTCCCCCACCAGCTAACGTGGCACAGATCTGTCATCTTGGACTATAGCCACCAAGGAATGCAGACAGGGAATTTGGGAAGGCAACTTCACGGATTTCCCAACAAGAGACAGAGTACCCGGTAACCAGGGTATGCCCACCCTTCTTCTCTGTATAAGGCCTCTGCAGCTTTCCAAAGGGCCATGGTCCCTCGGCCAGAGAGACACCAGATCATTGCCACCCAGGGCCAACCCGCCTCCACCAGCCAGCTCCTTCAGAGCCATTTTTTTTCATTATTATCTTTTTTTTTTTTTTTTGGCTTTTTTGTTTCTTCTTTCTCTTGGATCCTTGCTGCCCCCGCTGACCGGGTCCCTCAGCGCCATTTTGTTTTCTGTTTCTTCTCTCTGTCTCTCTCCCTTCCTTACTTTCCTTTCTCCTGTCCAGCTAGCCCTGTGTGCTGCCTCTGCCCCTTCTTGACAGTCTGTGCCACACCACTCAGCTAGAGAACTACTGGCCATGGCCTCCCCAGCTCTGTGCCACCCCAACCGGAAGGGTATCTCAGCACCAATTTTTTTTGTTTGTTTCTTCTCTCCCTCTCCCTTCCTGTGCTTTCTCCTGTCCACCTAGCCCTGTGTGCCATCCCTGCCCATTCTAGATGGTCTGTGCTGCACTGCTTGTCTAGAAAGCCACCAACAGACAGGCTCCCAGGGTCTGTCCCACCACAACCAGATGGCTCCCTCAGCACCATATTTTTCATTTTTCTTTATCTTTCCCCTTCTCCTTTTTCCTTCTCTGTCCCACATAGGCCTTGCACTGCATCCACCCCTTCCTGAAGGGCCATGCCACCTGAAGAGAGATACATCATCTTGCTGCCACCCCAATTCCACACCAGCCCCAATGATCAGCTCCCTCAGCACCATATTTATTTTTTTATTGTTGTTGTCTTTTTTGTTTGTTTGTTTCTTCTCTTTCTTTCCCTTCTTTCTTTTTCTTTCTCCTGCCCACATAAACCCAGGGGCTGCCCATGCCCCTTCTCAACAGGCCAAGCCTCACCGCTTGACTAGAGAGCCACCAGAACACAGCCTCCTGGGTATGCCCCACACCCACCCACCAAATTCTAGTGTGTTGCCACCTTATTTGCTTTTTCTTTTTTCCTTCATTTTTTTTTTTTTTGCTTCTGTTTGGCTTTCTTGTTTTTCTTCTTTCTCTCAACCACTTAGCCCCACACATCAAATCCTCTCCCTTCCCTCCTGCCTATCTGCACTGCATGCCAAGTGCTGCACTCCCGAGCAGCACTGACACAGATGCCTGGGCCACTAGACCCCCCCCACCTTTTGTTGCCTGCTGGCCTCGCCTGATCGACCATAGTTCTTGCTGCAAATGACTCATACCAACCCCTCGCCCCCTTGTCAAGCTGCCCTGCTGCAACATAGCTGAACCACCAGCCCTACCCACCTGAAGAAGGTGATGAGCAGTATGGTGTCCACAGATGAGGATGCAACAAAACACGCCCAGCTGGCCTGCCCAGATATAACCAAATAAAAAAGCAGGATGAAACAAGCAAACCTAGATTAAATAAATGAAGAAAATAATTTTTGAATGTCCCAGAGAAAGTGGACAATATAAAAACACATTTAAAAAAACATGATTCTGGAAAATGACCAAAATAAAAAAACCAGGTGACCTTCTGGTAGAAGAAAAGGCACTGGAACTACCCGATAGGGAATTCAAAACTCTAACATTTGAGGCTCTCCAAGAGTCTAGGAAAGAGATGAAGGAAACACAGACAAAAATGAGGAAAAAGTTGACAAAATCATGAAAAACCAGGGAAAACACAGACAAAGCAATGAAAGAATTCAAGAAAATAATATAGGGAAAAAAATGTCAAAACAAACAACTAGAAAGCATACAAAAACAGCAATTAGAAATCCAAAAGATAAAAAAACAAGATTTCAGAAATGGACATTGCAATACAAAGTTTTAGGAGCAAATCTGAAACTGTGGAAGACAGGATCAGTGAAATTGAAGACAAATCCTTGAATACCACTTTGTTTGAGGTAAACTCAAAGAGTGAAGAAAAATGAAGAAACCCTGGGAATGATGTGGGATACAATCGGAAGCAAAAATTTGCTTGTCATTGAAGTTCCAGAACAGAGGGACAAAGTGGAAAACACAGAGAGGATCATCGAAGATTTGCTGACAAAAATCTTCCCTAATATCATGACAGATGAAAAGCTGTCCACTCAAGAAGCTCAGTGAACCCCATATAGGATAGAACCCAAAAGAAAGTTACCAAGATACATCATAATCACATTCACCAGAAAAAAAGACAAAGGAAGAAACTTGAGCGCAGCTTTAGAGAAACAAAAAGTCACCTACAAAGGGTAAACAATAAGACTAAGCTCTGATTACTTGGAGGAAACCATGCGGGCAAGAAGGCAACAGGACAACATATACAAAACCTTGAAAGAAAAACTGCCAACCAAGAATAATGTATCCCGCAAAACTCTCACTTAAATGGCAAAATTAGGACATTTCCAGATGAACACAAATTAAAAAGGGACTATGTAAAAACCAAACTTAAAACAATTATTAAAGGGAGTCCTTCGGTTACAGAACCAACAACATCAGACGACAACCTAAATCTAGGACACAGGAGAGCATCACCCAGATACCAACCTCAGCAGTGAACTCTCGAAGATAAAAGAAAACTCAAAGATTTACGACAGGGAACTAGAGACATCAATCTGTAAATGACAGCAACATCAGAACAATAAAAGAGGGAATGAACAGTGTAGGTATAGAACTTCCAAATGAGAGAAAGTCAAGGCGATATCAAGTAATAAAAGACTGGTTTAAAATTAGGAAGATGGGGGAAATTTCAAGGTACCACAAAGAAAGTTAACAAACCTACTCATCAAAATAAAGAAGAAAAACATAAAGTCTCAGAAACAAAAAATCTGCAAAAAAAAGAAAGAAATGAAAACAAAAATCCACAAACAAAAAGAATTCAGCACAGGAGAGTAAGAAGAACAAAGAAAACGTCAGCACCACCAAAAAAAAAAAAAGCATTACAAAATGACAGCAATAAACTCATGCCTACCAATAATCGCACTGAACGTAAATGACTTTAATGCACCCACGCAGAGAGTGACAGAATGGATAAAAGAAAAAAAAAGGACCCATCAATATGCTGTCTGCAAGAGACTCACCTTAGAAACAAAGACATAAATATATCAAAAATCAAAGGATGGAAAAAAATATATATCAAACAAACAGCAGCCAAAAAAGAGCAAGAGTGGCAATACTAATCTCAGGTAAAAATAGACTTTAAGGTAAAATCCACCATAAAAGACAAGGAAGGATATTACATAATGATTAAAGAGAGAGTCCTCCATGATGACATAACCATAATAAATATCTACGCACACAATGACAGGACTTCAAAATACATAAAACAAACTCTAAGAGCACTGAAAAAAGAAAGTGACAGCTCCACAATAATAATAGGAGACTTCAACACACCACCTTGGTAAAGGAGAGAACATCTAAAAAGAAACTGAACGAAGACACAGAAGCTCTAAAAGACACAGCAACTAACGACCTCATAGACTTATATAGAACATTCCACCCACCAGCAGCAAAGAACACGTTCTTTTAATGCACATGGAACGTTCTTCAGAATAGACCACATCTTAAGTCACAGAGCAACACTCAACAAAATCCAAAGCAATGAGATAATACAAAGCATCTTTTCTGATCACAGTGCCATAAAAGTAGAAATTAATAACGGGAAAAGCAAGGAAAAAAAATCGAACACATAGAAAATGAATAACACCTTTCTTAAAAACCTGGGTAATAGAAGAAACCAAAGATGGAATAAAAAAATTTCTAGACTCAAACAAGAATGAAAACACATCACACCAAAACCTTTCAGGCACAGCAAAGGCAGTGCTTAGAGGTTGATTTATACCAATAGATACACACATCAAAAAGAAGATAGGGACAAAATCAAAACGTTAGCTATACAACTCGAACAAATAGAACAAAAGAAGCCTACAGCCACCAGATCAGAGCAGAAATAAATGAAACAGAGAATACAAAACAATAGAATCAACAAAACCAAAATTTGGTTCTTTGAAAGGATCAACAAAATTGACAAACCATTGGCCAGATTCACAAAAGAAAAACAAGACAGGATGCAAATAACCCAAAAAGGAAACAAAATGGAGGACATTATAACAGACCCAACTAAAATTAAAAGAATCATAACAGAATACTATGAAAAACTATACTCCAACAAATTTGAAAACCTAGAGGAAATGAACAAAATTCTAGAAACACGCTACCTACAAAAACTAACACAAATTGAGGTAGAAGACCTGAACAGACACAGGACAAGAGAAGAGATTAAAAAGGTAATGAAAAAAAACTCCCAACAAAAAGAAGTCCTGACCTAGATGGCTTCACTGGAGAATTCTACCAAACATTCAGAGAAGAGCTTACACCAGTACTACTCAAACTATTTCAGAACATAGAAAAGGAAGGGATACTTCCAGCATAACTCTGATACCAAAACCAGGCAAAAACACCAAAAAATAACAGACCAGTATCTCTCATGAATATAAATGCAAAAGTTCTCAACAAAATTCTAGCCAGTAGAATTCAGTGTAATATCCAAATAATAATAATACACCATGACCAATTGGGATTCATACCATGTACGCAAGGATGTTTCAACATTAGAAAATCAATCAGTGTAATCCACCACATAAATAAAAGAACCCCATGATCATCTTAATTGATGCAGAAAGGGTATTTGATAAAATCCAACACCCGTTCCTGATAAAAACTCTCAATAAAATAGGAAGAGAAGGGAAATTCCTCAACATAATAAAGGGAATCTGTACAAAACCAACAGCTAACATCATTCTCAATGGACAGAGGCTGAAAACACTGCCTCTAAGAACAGGAACAAGACAAAGGATGGTCTTTATCACCACTCTTATTCAACATTGTGCTGGAAGTCCTAGCTAGAGCAATACAGCAAGAAAAAGAAATAAAGGACATCCAAATTGGTAATGAAGAAGTAAAACTGTCCCTATTTGGAGCTGATATGATAATGTACCTAGAAAACTCAAAACACTCCATGGGAAAACTATTAGAACTAATAAAAAGTTTCAGCAGAGTAGCAGGATACAAGATAAACATACAAAAATTAACTGCATTCCTATTCACCAATAAAGAGAACCACGAAAAGGAAATCAGGAAAGGAATACCATTTATAATAGCCTATAAAAACATAAAATACTTAGAAATAAACCCTACCAGAGATGTAAAATTCCTATACAAAGAAAAGTACAAAACACTACCGTAAGAAACCATAAGATGCCTACATAAATGGGAAAACATACCATGTTCATGGATAAGTAGAGTTGACATTGTGGAAATGTCTATTCTACCCAAAAAACCCATAAAACCAAACCCATTGCTGTCAAGTCCATTCCGACTCATAGCGACCCTATAAAAAAAAAAAATTTTTTAAGCAATCTACAAATACAATGCAATCCCAATCCAAATACCAACAGCAGCCTTTAATGAGGTGGAAATACTAATATTTAACTTTATATGGAAAGGAAATAGGCCCCAGGTAAGTAAATGAATCAAAGAACAACGTAGGAGGACTCGCAGTACCTGACCTCAGAACCTACTATACAGCTATGGTAGTCAAAACAGCCTGGTACTGGTACAACAACAGACACATTGACCAATGGAACAGAATCGAGAAGCCATTTGTAAATCCATCCCCTTTTGGTTATCTGACCTTCCACAAAGGCCCAAATTCCATTGAATGGGGAAAAGACAGTCTTTGTAACAAATGGTGCTGGCAAAGCTGGATGTCCATCTGTAGAAAAATGACACAAGACACCCACCTCACACTATACGCAAAAATTAATTCAAAATGGGTTAAAGACCTAAATATAAAACCTAAAATTATAAAGATCATAGAAGAAAAAAATAGAGTCAGCACTACAGGCCCTAATACACAGCATAAATAGAATACAAACCATAGCTAACAACACACAAACACCAGAAGATAAGTTAGATAACTGGGATTTCCTAAAAATCAAGCACTTATGTTTATCAAAAGGCTTCGCCAAAAGAGTAAAAAGAGAACCTACAGACCGGGAAAAAAAAAATTGGCTATTGCAAATTCAACAAAGGTCTAATCTCTAAAATCTATATGAAAATGCAACACCTCTGCAACAGAAAGGCAAATAATCCAATTAAAAATTGGGCAAAGGATATGAGCAAACACGTCACCAAAGAAGACGTTCAAGTGGCTAACAAACACATGAGGAAATGCTCACGAACACTAGCCATTAGATAAAAGCAAATCAAAATTACAATGAGATACCATCTCACTTCAACATTACTGGCATGAGTCAAAAAACAGAAAATAACAAATTCTGGAGAGGCTGCAGGGAGATTGGAACTCTTATGTGCTGCTGGTGGGAATGTAAAATGGTACAACCATTTTGGAAAATGATGTGCCTCTTTCTTAAAAACCTAGAAATAGAAATGCAGTGCTATCCAGCAATCCCACTCCTAGGAATATATCCTAGAGAAATAAGAGCTGTCACAGGAATAGACATATGCACACCCATGTTCATTGCAGCATTAGTCACAATAGCAAAAAGATGGCAACAACTTAAGTGCCCGTCAGCAGATGAAAGGATAAACAAGTTATGGTACATACACACAATGGAATACATGGAAACAATTAAGAACAATGATGAATCTGTGAAACATCTCACAACATGGATGATTCTGGAGGGCATTATGCTGAGTGAAATAAGTCAATCACAAAAAGACAAATACTGTATGATACTACTATTATAAAAGCTCATGAAAAAGTTTACATACAGAAAGAAACAATCTTTGATGGTTATGAGGGAGGGGAGAGGTGGGGAGGGAGAAACACTAACTAGACAATAGATAATGGTAAGCTAGTACACAATACTGGGGAAGTCAGCACAACTTGACCAAGGCAATGTCACGGAAGCTTCATAGACACATCCAAATTCCCTGAGGGACCGAGTTACTGGGCTGAGGGCTGGGGACCATGGTCTGAGGGGACATTTAACTCAATTGGCATAACATAGTTTATAAAGAAAACGTTCTACATCCTACTTTGGTGAGTAGCGTCTGGGGTCTTAAAAGATCGTGAGCAGCCGTCTAAGATATTCCACTGGTCCTACCCTATATAGAGCAAGGGAGAATGAAGAAGATCAAAGACACAAGGGAAAGATTAGTCCAAAGGACTAAAGGACCACAACTACCACAGCCTGCACCAGACTGAGTCCAGCATAGATAGATTTTACCCGGCTATAACCACTAACTGCGCTGACAGGGATCACAATACAGGGTCTCAGACAGAGCTGGAGATAATGTAGAACAAAATTCTAACTCACAAAAAGAGACCAGACTTACAGGTCTGATGGAGACTGGAAAAACCCTGAAAGTATAGTCCCCGGACACCCTTTTAACTCAGTACTGAAGTCATTCCTGAGGTTCACCCTTCAGCCAAAGATTACCCAGACCCAAAAGAACCCATTGCTGCCGAGTCGATTCCAACTCATTGCGACCGTATAGGACAGAGTAGAACTGCCCCATTGAGTTTCCAAGGAGCACCTGGTGGATTCGAACTGCCAACCTTTTGGTTAGCAGCCATAGCACTTAACCACTATGCCACCAGGGTTTCCGGCCAAAGATTAGACAGGCCCATAAAACAAACAATAGATATAGCTCATCCACATATACGAGACTTAATAGGCATACCTGCCCAGGGACAAGGATGAGAAGGCAAGAGGGGGGCAGGAAAGCTGAACGAATGGAAATGGGGAACCCAAGGTCCGGAAAGGGAGAGTGCTGACCTGTTCTAGGGTTGGCAACCAATATCACAAAACAATATGTGTATTAATTTTTTAATGAGAAACTGATTTGCTCTGTAAATCTTCATCTAAAGCACAATTTAAAAAATGTAAAAAGAAATACGAGAATTCTAAAATGATGGTCATTGCTTCATGACCACTCCCAAGAAGCCCCCCTGTAGGGCATCAGCTGAGGGACCAGCCTGAGGGCCGGTCAATGATGCTGGGTAGTTAACTGCCACCTGTGTTTCTTGGTTGAGGTGGGTGGCAGGTCCTTAGAATCACAGGCCACTTCATAAGGCCTTCTCACAATGTCCCTGTCTTTTGACAGGACACAGACTGTGTTTAGAGCTGTCTAGCCTCTTCCACAGGCCCATGAGCAGTATCCTCGGAGAAAAGTCACTCAGACTCAGCGATGCTTAGGAAAGTTTTTCAAAGAAGAGAGCCCTTGGGTGATTAGGTCAGGGATTCTAGGCTGCCTCAACCCCAGAGAATGTTATGTCCATAGGGAACATGACCCTAGACAGGCCTCGGGCTGGTTCTAGTCTGTGAAGCTCACTTGGGAGAGATATTTAGTTACTCCTTTCTATGGGTAATGTTTCATTTTTCAGGGGAAGCCCTCAGAGTCAGGAGACGTGAGACTGAATAAATAAGACAGAAATGCAGAAATGGCTTCAGAAGGGAAAATGTGCCTCCTCCTCCTTCAGTCACACCCAGCTATACTCTGAGACTCCAAGCAGAAATTCCAATGTAAAGAGAAGACTTCTGAGACCACCTTTCTCAGGTTGTCACTGTTCTCTTAGTGCGTACTGCATTCTCTTCTTGTCATGGATCCAGAGAGGAGTAGAGATATGCACAAGGCCATACATGATTCAATGAGACAGTAGGGTTGGCTTCTAGGTCTTCAGACTTCCTGCTCTACGTTCTTACTATTCTGCACTGCCTCTATCTTTGAAGCATAGGGCCAGGGCCCACTTAAGGGAAGAAATCACACAAAAAAGGAGTCATCAACGTAAGAGGTCATAGTTTCTGATTCTGTTTCTGCCACTAACTAGCTGGTGATTTTAGGTGAGTCACTCAACCTCCCTGAGCCATATTTTACTCATCATATATAAGACAGGGACAGTATGCTTGGAAGGGTTTTGGCAAGAATTAAATGAGGTAACATCTGTGAAAGCACCAGAGTACTCAGTCAAAAAGCAGTGGGTTCTCCTCTCTCTCCACAGCTCTCCCCAGGCAAGTCAAATGCTATACCACCTTGTCACTTTGAAGAGGCAATGCATCGATTTAGAATATACAGGGCAGACAAATCGGGAGAGAGGCAATTAAAATATTTGCTCAGTTATAGTGGAAAACATATGGTAGCCTGGACTGAAGTTGGGCTATACTATTTGGTATCTGTAAACACTCTGTATTTCAGATTCTTCCGTATATAAATAGAAGATAATGGTCTGTACCACCCTCTGTACCTTGGAAAAAGGCTCAGTGAGATAATGGGTATGAAAATGGTTCCAAAAGAATGTAACACATGTGCAGAGAATATAGCGGGCAGAAGACCTGAGTTTTAGTTTCATTGCTGTCACTGACTCATTATGTAATCTTGGTAGAACTCATTTTGCTCTCTGATTCTCAGTTTTCCCATCTGTAAAATGAAAGTGTCAGACTAGATAATCCCTGCTGAGATCCTTGCTGGTCTGACACTGAATTAATTTATTATTTAAATAATAATAATAACATTAGATAAGATCTATATAATGCTTTATATATTTTCATATCTATTATCTTATGTGGGAAGAGCACTGGACTTCTTGGACTGGGAATGAGGAGAACTGGACTCTTGTCCCTGTTGTGACACTGGCTCCTCGTGTGATATTAGGCAAGTCTCTTCCATTCTCTGAGTTTCTGTTTCTCAATCTGTAAAAGAGAGGATATGGAGATTGGGCAAAATCAGTAGGTTCCATGCAACCTATCAAAATGTGAGTTTATGTTTTCTTCATTGTCATACCACAGAGTCTCTCTAAGGCTACAGAGAAGGGGAGAAAGGAGATCTAGCAGGAAGAGTTGTAAGCCTATTATGCCTGCTTTAGGTGTTGTTGTTAGGTGCCCTCGAGTCGGTTCCGACTGATAGCGACCCCATGCACATCAGAATGACACACTGCCCAGTCCTGCACCATCCTTAAAATCGTCGTTATGCTTGAGCCTATTGTTGCAGCCACTGTGTCAATCCACCTCGTTGAGGGTCTTCCTCTTTTCCGCTGACCCTGTACTCTGCCAAGCATGATGTCCTTCTCCAGGGACTGGTCCCTCCTGACAACATGCCCAAAGTATGTAAGACACAGTCTCGCCATACTTGCTTCTAAGGAGCATTATGGTTGCACTTCTAACAAGACATATTTGTTCGTTCTTTTTTTTTTTTTTTGGCAGTCCATGGTATATTCAATACTCTTCACCAACACCAAAATTCAAAGGCATCAACTCTTCTTCGGTCTTCCTTATTCATTGTCCAGCTTTCACGTACATATGATGTGATTGAAAATAGCATGGCTTGGGTCAGGCGCACCTTAGTCTTCAGGGTGACATCTTTGCTCTTCAACACTTTGAAGAGGTCCTTTGCAGCAGATTTGCCCAATGCAATGTGTCTTTTGATTTCCTGACTGCTGCTTCCAAGGGTGTTGATTGTGGATCCAAGTGAAATGAAATCCTTGACAACTTCAGTCTTTTCTCTGTTTATCATGATGATGTTTATTGGTCCAGTTGTGAGGATTTTTGTTTTCTTTATGTTGAGGTGCAATCCATATTGAAGGCTGTGGTCTTTGATCTTCATTAGTAAGTGCTTCAAGTCCTCTTCACTTTCAGCAAGCAAGCTTGTGTCATCTGCATAACGCAGGTTGTTAAAGGGTCTTCCTCCAATCCTGATACCCTGTTCTTCTTCGTATAGTCCAGCTTCTCGGATTATTTGCTCGGCATACAGATTACATAGGTATGGTGACAGAATACAACCCTGACGCACACCTTTCCTGACTTTAAACCAATCAGTATCCCCTTGTTCTGTCCGAATAACTGCCTCTTGATCTATGTAAAGGTTCCTCGTGAGCACAATTAAGTGTTCTGGAATTCCTATTCTTCACAATGTTATCCATAGTTTGTTATGATCCACACAGTTGAATGCCTTTGCATACTTAATAAAACACAGGTAAACACCCTTCTGGTATTCTCTGCTTTCAGCCAGGATCCATCTGACGTCAGCAATGATATCCCTGGTTCCACATCCTCTTCTGAAACCAGCCTGAATTTCTGGCAGTTACCTGTCTATATACTGCTGCAGCCGCTTTTGAATGATTTTCAGCAGAATTTTGCTTGAGTTTTTTTTTATGATACTAATCATATTGTTCTATAATTTTCACACTCGGTTGGATCGCCTTTCTTGGGAATAGGCATAAATATGGATCTCTTCCAGTCAGTTGGCTGGATGAGTGAGCACCTCCAGTGCTGCATCTGTTTGTTGAAACACCTCGATTGATATTCCATCAATTCCTGGAGCCTTGATTTTCACCAATGCCTTCAGAGCAGCTTGGACTTCTTCCTTCACTACCATCGGTTCCTGAACATATGCCACCTCTTGAAATGGTTGAACATAGACTAATTCTTTTCGGTATAATGACTCTGTGTATTCCTTCCATCTTCTTTTTTTTCTTTTGATGCTTCCTGCGTCGTTCAATATTTTCCCATAGAATCCTTCAACTCGAGGCTTGCATTTTTTCTTCAGTTCTTTCAGCTTGAGAAACACCGAGGGTGTTCTTCCCTTTTGGTTTTCCATCTCCAGCTCTTTGCACATGTCATTATAATACTCTCCTTTGTCTTCTCGAGCCGCCCTTTGAAATCTTCTGTTCAGTTCTTTTACTTCATCAATTCTTCCCTTTGCTGTAGGTGCTCGATGTTGGAGAGCAAGTTTCAGAGTCTCTTCTGACATCCATCTTGGTCTTTTCTTTCTTTCCTGTCTTTTCAGTGACCTTTTGCTTTCTTCATGTATGATGTCCTTGATGTCATTCCACAACTCGTCTGGTCTTCGGTCACTAGTGTTCAACGTGTCAAATCTATTCTTCAGGTAAGATGTACTCAAGGTCACATTTTTGCTTCCGTGGACTTGCTCTGATTTTCTTCAGTGTCAGCTTGAACTTGCATATGGGTAATTGATGGTCTGTTCCACAGTCGGCCCCTGGCCTTGTTCTGACTGATGATATCGAGCTTTTCCATCATCTCTTTCCACAGATGTAGTCGATTTGATTTCTGTGTGTTCCATCTGGTGAGATCCATGTGCATAGCTGCTGTTCATGTTGGTGAAAGAAGGTATTTGTAAGAAGTCGTTGGTCTTGCAAAATTCTATCATTCAATCTCCTGCATTGTTTCTGTCACCAAGGCCGTATTTTCCAACTACTGATCCTTCTTCTTTGTTTCCAACTTTCACATTCCAATCGCCAGTAATTATCAATGCATCTTGATTGCATGTTCAATCAATTTGAGACTGCAGCAGCAGCTCATAAAAATTTTCTGTTTTTTCATCTTTGGCCCTAGTGGTTGGTGCGTAAGTTTGAACAATAGTCGTATTAACTGATCTTCCTTGTAGGCGTATGGATATTATCCTATCACTGACAGTGTTGTACTTCAGGCTAGATCTTGAAACGTTCTTTTTGACGATGAATGCAACACTGTTCCTCTTCAAGTTGTCATTCCCTGTATAGTAGACTATATGATTGTCTGATTCAAAATGGCCAATACCAGTCCATTTCCGCTCACTAATGCCTTGGATATCGATGTTTATGTGTTCCATTTCATTTTTGACAATTTCCAATTTTTCTAGATTCATACTTCATACATTCCAGGTTCCAATTATTAATGGATGTTTGCAGCTGTTTCTTCTCATTTTGAGTTGTGCCACATCAGCCTTATGCATTAAAAATGAGACCAAGCCACATATACGTTTGCCAACTTCTTTTACTTGTTGTTTTAAGAAAACAGTATATCATGAACATCCTTCTAACTTAAAAAGAAAAAAAAAGTAGGCACTGATATTACCATTTCTTTTCTTTTTAAGTTAGAAGGATGTTCACGATGCACTGTTTTCTTAAAAAAACAAGTTTTGTATTCCCTTGCATGGAGTTGAAATAATTTATTTAATAATTCCCCTATTGTCAGACAGCTAAATTTTCCCCTATTTTCTCTGTTTAAATTATGCACAATGAACTTTTTTGTACTTATTTGATTATTTTCTTATAAAACATTCTTAGGAGTTGAGTTACTGGGTAAAGATTATGGACATTTTTAAATCTTTTGAAATATATTGCAAGATTACCCAGTAAACAAGCCAGTGCTGTCATATTGCAAGATTGCTTTCTAAAAATTAATATTAATTTACACTCACACCAACAATACCTCTTCATCAATACTGACTACTTAAATGTTTGTCATTCTTACTTGTGAAACTGATGTCTTATTTAATTTCCATTTCTATGATTATTAATTGAGCAATTTTCTTATGCTTATCATCTATTTGTATTTCTTTTTTATTAATTGCCTGTTCATATCTGTTGCCCATTTTTCTATTGTGCTGTTCATCTTTGTATACCATGGATATTGACCATTGGTTTTTCTACTTGATATCAATATTTTTTCCGACTTGCAGTTTATCTTTTAATTTGGAATATAATCATCAAATTTTGAATATAATTCACATACAGAAGGTTTAAATGTTTTCTAGTCAAATCTATCAAATGTTAGCTTATATTTTCTTCATTGTGATACTTTAAAAAAATTCTTTTCTACTTGTAAAATTTAAAAAATTTTCACCTATATTTTCTTCCAATACATCAATGATTTCCTTTAGTTTTTGTTTTTTTTTTTCATTGACATCTTTATGCCATCCGGATTTTGGTTCCAACTAGTAATTTAGCTTTATTTTCTTTTCTAAATGATTATCCACTTTTCCTGACACTATTTAGTGAATAAATTTTACTTTTGTCACTGATTTGGACATATTACATATACTGGTGTCTGTTTTTAGCTTTTCTATTATCTTCCACTGATTGAGCTATACCAGGGCCAATTCTAAACTCTTGTAATTTTTATGGCTTTATAAATAATACTAGTGGGAAAAGTTTCTATTCATTACTCTTCTTTTTCAAAAACTTCTTGGCATTCTCACAGGTGTTATTCTTTCACATAATCTTTGGGATTATTTTATCAAAATTTTGTTTGGGCTTCTTTACATTTATAGGTTGCATTGGAGGAAATTGACATCATTGCAATATTGCATCTTCCCATCCAGGAACATGCTGTCTTTCCATATAATTCAGGTCCTTTTTCACATACCTCAATAAAGTTTTTTTTAGTTTTATTCACATAGATTTTGAATTAACACTCTATTTAAATGGAGAAGTCCTATATTCCTCAGTCTTCTCCATAGGTTAATAATGAAGATGATGATGCAACCGTCTCCTTGTTTGCATGGCGTGATGCTACCAATAGTGGGTAACGCGCCTGCCTTACCTCCTCTGCTCCTAACAAGATTTTTCAGAGTGAACAAATTGAAAGAAGCCTGATCAGGCATTTACCTCAGCTCAAACTGCATGGCAGCGTTGATGGGGCTGACAGAAAACAACAGAAATGGGGAGCTTGTAGAGAAAATATCTGAAGGCTGTTTATAGCTTCTGTTCCTGCTTGTGCTTTGAATTATACTTAAGGCTTATGATAGAATAGGACCATGAAGAAAGATGCAGAATACCATCAGGCAGTCAATCGCTTCAGAGCCAGCTGGCATGCAAAGGGCCTCATGCCAGCCAATTATGTGGCCATTCACAGTAGTCAAAGTTTTGAGGTTTTAATAAGAACAGTTATCAAAAACTTAAATGTGTTGCCTGTTTGCAGCTCAACAGTGTGGCCTTAACTCTTTCAACATGAGAGAGGATTTTTGCATTTTGCCACAGATTTCATGATTCCCTTTGTTGTGAGGCCTTGATTATAGCTTGTCAATATAGTTTTTTTGTTGGAAGTCAGCAGTGTCAAAAAGCTGGGTGTAATGCTTTCAAGCTCTGAGGAGAGGAGATGGATAGAAGTTTGTGTTCTCTGTGTTGATTATTCAGCGTGAGAGCAGAGGACAGTCTAGAACCACGTTGGAGCAGGTCCAGATCCCACTTAGATACTTTTTGTGTCAACTGAGTACTGAGAAGGCACCCACAGGGCTATACATTTACTAGACAAAGAACAAAGATGCCTATCACCTTCAGAATGCTTTGTCTTAAGAATACAACCACTCACGCTAAGTCTTCATGGATGAAGTTGCCCGATTTTGTGCTGACTCTACCACCAACTTGCTGTGACTTGGGGCATGTTACTTCGATACTTTGTGTCCATTTTCCTAACTGAAGAGTCAAGCATCAAATTGGGGCATTTTCTTAGAAGGCACTTGAGTAGTCCTTTCCAGCCCAAAGATTCTGTGTTTCTTATTGGGCTTAATTAGTCAGAGCTACTCAATAACAGATACCAAGTTTCCTGAAAGGGAAGATCCTTGTAACAGTGTCCAGAGATGAAATAGGCTATAATTCAAGGAAGGATGGACAACCACCTTGTAGGGATGCTACAGAGAGGGTTCAAACTTTGTACTGGGAAGTGGGTGTGGTGCCACCAAATAGCGTTTTATATTTTTTTTTCCTGATCAATGGGATTCATTGCCTTATGAACTGTGATTTGGAGCAAACCAGGGGATGTGATGCCAGGCAAGTCAATTTCATCTTAATGAGCCGCATTTTCTTCATCCATAGAATGAAGTATATAACAATTCCTGTTATACTTACTTTGCACAAGATTTTTCTTAGGCTTTGTAAGCTAATCAGGTAGGAGGTATTGTTGTTGCTGTTAAGAACCCTAATAACTTCAACCATATATTTGGAGAAACAGAATGAATAGGAAAGAAGTAATAGCAGTCCAGCTATTGTACATTAGCTGTGCCATCATTTGGGGAAAGTTAGTAATTCAGGTGGGAGAAGTGGGTTGGAAGCAACTGTGGAGGTTGTTTATTCCACTCCCTGCCTCTATCCCTAATTCAAACTGTACAGGTGAGTCGCAATCCTATTTTTAGGACTTCCAGAAAAAAATATTCCTTTTATATCCATCTTTGGCAAACCTCAACATTTCTGTCACTATTAATTGTCATTGAAAACTTTAAGCCCATTATTCTGCTTCAAATGATGCACATGTGTGTCTATATATTTATATGTTTTGGTGTGTTATATGTTTTATGTGATCACATATACACATATGTATACAAAGATAAATCTGAAATCCAGTGTACGTGTGTATACCTGCACACACCTGTTGCACTCACACATGCTTGATATGCACAAGTGCATAAACATGTTGTTTATGCATATGTTGCATATGACTTGCAACATCAGTGCCCTTTTAAAACTATGTTAAGTGTCCTGATGTTTTGAATGGCTTTAGAAAACAAAAGAAAAGAAACCAAATGACTCCAGATGTAAGATACAATGTTATAGTACTTACTGCCCTGAAAGGATAGAGTATAGGAAAAAGAGACCATTATATTGGTTAATTTCTAGCTTACCAGTAGAACTTACACCTTTTATATGCAAGACTCTGCAAGCCTATTTATTACAGATGAAATCCAAACAGCTTTCAAGTTTCCTAGAGTTGGTAAAGATTTTAATGATTTTCCAGTCCAACTGATTTCATGTTATCAACAGAGTTATAGGCCCAGAGGGGGAAAGGGACTTGTCCAAAGTCTCATAGTGAGTTAATGATAAGACTGCACAAGGATCCAGGTCTTGTGACTTCCAGCCCAGTGCTCTCTCTGTTATCAAGGACTTGAATATTTTTGTTCAGCAGAGATTTCCCTCTGTAACCTTAATACCTAGTACAGTGCCTGGCGTATAACAGATGCTCAGTGATGTTAAATTAATATACAGTGTCATTGATTTTACTAGGTTTTCACTCCTTCCTGGGTAAAACCTAAAGTATATCTGTGTTTTAGATCCCCTTGCTTTAGGTCAAGAGGCACCCTGGGAAAAGTATGAAATATGTCTAGGGAAATGATCTGAGTTCCAAATTGACATAAAACAATTTCATACTTTCTCCACTGTAATCTCCCTCATTCACAGAATGATCCTCTTCCAGAAGTGAAATCTAAAAATCCTCTGGGAGTCTTACTGCATTGGTCGTGCAACCATTCCTTAGTCCCTGTTGCTGTTTAGTCGATTCCGACTCATAGCGACCCGGTGGGATAGAGTAGAACTGCCCCATAGGGTTTCCAAGGCTGTAACATTTATGGAAGCAGACTGCCACATTTTTCTCCCCTGGAGGGGCTGGTGAACTGCCAGCTTTTTGGTTAGCAGTGTAGAGCTTAACCCACTGCACCATCAGGGCTCCTTAAACTGGGGTCCGGGCTATGGTATTTTACCGTGGAGGAAGAGAGCCCCCAAAGAAGCCAGCTACTTCTAACTTGAGCTTATTTCAGTAATCAGTGTGGCGAGCTAGTCTTGAGGACTTCAGCAATGCCAATGTTATGTGGGGTGTCCCACACTGAAGGTGCCACAACGCCCTGGCCACTGGAACTGAACCCACTGGCATAGGATGTAAACAAACAAACAAAAAAAAAACCCGTTGCCCTCAAGTCAGTTCCAACTTATAGCAACCCTATAGGACAGAGTAGAACTGTCCCATAGGATTTCCAAGGAGCGCCTGGTGGATTCATACTGCCGACCTTTTGGTTAGCACGTGTCTGTGTGTGTCTATTTGTGTGCGTTTCTGTGGATCTGAGACAACTCCGGTTGTCCATATGACAGTGATGTTTTTCCTCTGCTGGCTTCAGAGATCTTCCTTTTCACTTGCTATGATTCATTTCACACACAGTGGGCTCTGTCTCTGATTTTTATAAACTGCAGAATTAGGGGTATGATCACCAGTAATTTAAAAACAATTAGCAATCCCATGGCATTCTCTTTTATAAATGTCTTACCTGTAATGTTCCTACGAAAAATAAGCATCTATTAGCTCAAGTATGATTCTGTGCATGGTTACATGTGTTAGTAGAAGGAAACGGTGACTGAGTCCAAGTCAACTGTGCCACTTGATCATTTCCTCACATGCATTCCTAGTTTTTAGTAAAGGTAGAGTGTCTTATTTAAAATAACATCCAGTAGTCCTAATAATGGAGGTATTAGCAGCAGCTGAATTGTTCGTCCCTGCTAAAAACACCTGTATAGACCAAACAATAAAGCATTGAATTAAACTAGCCCTTTTAAGTTAGTTTCCATGTGGTCGAATTGTTTGGGGGCTATTCTTCCATCTGGCAGGATATATCTTCATGCCATTTCTTCCTAGAAACATTCGAGGAGAGAGACTCTGGAGACATAGTAACAGGTCTGTCTGCTCTTGTATTTGTTCTCCCAGGGAAACAGAAGTACCTGTGTGCCAGCAGAAATGATTGCACCATTGATAAATTCCGAAGGAAAAATTGTCCATCATGTCGCCTCCGGAAATGCTATGAAGCAGGGATGACTCTGGGAGGTATGATACTTTTCTTTCCCTTTCTCCCTCTCCCTCCCCCTCCCCCATTCTCCCTCCTTCTCTCTTTAAAGGGTATTTTCCTCTTTGGTGCTTCAAAGGAATTCAGCCAAGCTTTCAATGCAGGCTAACTCCTTTATACCCAACGTGGCCATAAGCCAGCTGATGTCTTTATCCTTAGCCATGCCATTCCTCATTCTAGGGCTTGGCAAAGGAGCAGGATATAAAGCAGGTATCAGAACCCAACAGAAGGTAGTGAGTGTATACTTGACTGAGCAGGGCTCCCTAGGGACTTAATTGTACCGACTTGATGTTCTTAAATGGTGGCTAGGATGAAGGAACTAAGAAATCCAGAATAGTCACAGGTGCAGAATGACCCAGGCACAGGCTGGCCCTGAACACCCAGGAATATTCCTCAGTTAACTGCTGCCTATGTTGTAGGACCAGCCACCTGGAATGAGAAGCCTGTGACTAGGCTGCCAAGCAGAGCCAATTTCCTATCCCACATCTCCAGTGATGAACAGGCTTATTAATCATTTCCTTTTCTTTGTAAATCTATTGATCATTTCCAAAAGCACATTTTTGGTAGCATAGTAGCTTGAGAGAAGGAATAGATAGCTCTTTCAAGGGCAATGCTCCATAACTCTCTCTGTCCCCTGGGCCTATCTCTATCATGAGCACTGTCACAATTCCAGAAAAGCTTGACACCAGTTGACTGACACTTATATTTTCTCCATCCAAATATCTCATCTCTTCGTGTTTACATCCGCCCAACACCAGGGTACTCCCTGCTGCCTGCTGCTTCCAAAAAGGACCTGCATCTTTCATGAGAAAAGCAAGCTCATTAGTCTACTTTGATTTGGAAATGGAATTTGAAGAAAGGCAAGCCTATTTCTGGGTGCCTGAAACTGTAGCCTCGTATCTGGTTACTGATTATCAGCCTGGAAAATCCAAGTGACTAAAATCCAGCTCTCTCCCGTCCCTCTCAGAACTAATTTAGAGCAATTGTCCATCTCTAGCTTTCTGTGAGGTATTCAATACCTCGTCTGCCTATGTGCATATTTACGGAAACCAACTTGTTTTCTAACCCTGGCACAGAGCCATATATGGGCGCTCATGTGGATAACTGCATCATCTCCTGCTCACAGGCCAGTAGCACTCTCTAAAAAGACCAGAGTACTAGGAATGAATTGACCCAGCCTCAATTTAAAACATTTTTAAGAATGGCATCTCAAGTAGTGTCTAGTACTCCCAGACATCGCAGGCAGATGCTTTATGAGTGGCTTTCCAGAAAGCCACATCAAATGAAACTCAAATATCTTGAGAAAAACCAACCTTGTTTTTGCTTGCTTGGCTTACTCTAGAAAAATCGTACAATTGTAGTCTGCAGTGGGGAGGAAGAAGCAGGACTCTGGGGGGAGAGGAGGGCATTGAGGCAGCCAGGCAGGTGACAAAGGGATTGACAGGGGGAAGTTTTCTTCATATGAATGTTGCAAGCCCATGGTGAGGGGTTCTGATAAACTCAACTCTCTATTATTTGCCTTCTATGAAGTATCTGTAAGAGATGGGGGCTCCTAAATGGAGAACCCCATGGATTTCCATCTACTGATATGAATTGCAAGCCATCTTTGATGCAGGTAAGATGACGACAAAAGTCCTCATAACATCTGGATCCATGTTTTAAAATTAGTTTCATGTCTCAGCCAGCATCCTCCATTACACACCATCTGTGATGTGATTACAGTGAACCCTTTTGAAAAGACGCCCCTGTATCACAGATGATTCTACTACTCCATATAGCATTCAGACATAAGTTTGTAAATTATTTTATTGGAGACAGTAGTACAGTAAGTTTTCAAACTGATTAATTGGATAGAGTGCTCAAATTTAAATAGGCTTGATCAAACAATGAAGAAAAGCTGAAAAGTGCTGTGGCTAGCTTTCATTTCAGTTCCATTGCCCTGAAATTTACTGAATACCTGCAATGTACAAGGCACTGTGCTGTGCATAGTGTTTCAGACTGGCAAATGTCAAGAAATGCCCACATGATACAGGGACACAGGGATTCTGTATACAGGGATTCTTGGTGTCACGTACATGACCTTGCATTTGGAGTCAGAGGCAAGTTAAAGGCTCAGCTTCTTTATTTACTGTGTGCCCCCTTGGAGTCTCAATTTCTTCATCCATAATTTAGAGATACTCCCCTCACAGAGCTATAATGAAGATCAGATGACAATGAATACTTTGATACCTTGGTAAACCACAAAGCTATAGACAAATGTGGAGGCTTATTATTACAGTGAGGCCACTAGCACCTCAGCTGTTAAAGCTGTTCACAGCACTTCCCAGTGGACTTTTACCCTGAGTTATTTGTCATGCCCCTATAATACATAACAACTCCAACAAGCCGAGCATCACTAGAAGTCACTTTTGATCATTTTGAATAAAAAATTACCACCAAGGTCCTGTTTAGAAGGTGATTCTAGTAATTAAGGGAATCATAAGATATGTTCAAGTACCATGTCAGTAAAAAGCCTAGTATTTACTCTCTTAGACACCACTGCTTGAAAAACAAAGCTTTTTATTTTGCTAAACTTATCTCCATATTCCTTGCCTCCCCATCACAACTTCCTCCCAAGTTTATTGTTAACTTGCAAATTCAGTACACACTACACCTTCACTCAACAAATAGAGAAAAAGGAAACATCAACACAGAGTGCCCCTTCTGAATACTTCAGCAGTAGACTTCCATTTTCATGAAATTTGGATTTAGCATAGGCATTCTGATTACCTTGAAGGAGAATTCACGTAATTTCATTTTCTTCTTCCTATCACACAAATTAAAATTGTTAATATTCCAAAGTGGCAACTAGGAATGTGGTCTTGGGCAGTAGACTTCACTGAAGACCTTTCTGATGCTAACATTTTGTGAATCCACCTCGAACGCCACACAGAAAGGATTTTAGTTTATCAATCCTTTTTTGGATTGTTCATCCACTTCTCCCAGAAGTGTAGATAATCAAGAATTGAGTGCTTTGACTTGCATAGCAATTGTAGCCACCTCAATGCACACAAAAGTAAGATATATTTTGTGTCTAATATTAGACTGGATGGATAGATTGTTGAGACAATAGAGGGCAGAGGCTTGTCTCTGTATCTTAAAGAAGTTGGCAGTAGGCAGTTGATGGCCACTTGGTTTTGAGGCCTCAAGTTCTCTAATCTGGTTTTCTCTATAATGCTCCATCCACTGTTTTGTGATGGGATCTCCTCAACTCAGAGCTACTTACTGAGTAGACTTTTCCTTCCTGCTTCCAGACCTACCTACTTGTTCATTTCATCTTTTCTTAGCAGCTCTTGATGTTTCTGAAAGGAGCCTGGGGGCAGTTAGATTCTCAGGGTGGTTCCGTTATAGACTACCTCCAAGCTCTCAACTGCCCATACATGACAAGGATAGGCCTTTATTTGTACATGGTTCATTTCTGCCTGCTTTTCAAAACAACCTGTTGCTAATTGATTCAACAATTTAAATCCCTTGTTTACTTTTCATTTGAGAAAGCACAGGTAAGTCCCTTCCTTCCAGTGGGTTAGCTGCAGCTTTTTCACAGCCCTTAGTCAGAATAAATACGTAGACATCACTCATCTTTCTCTGCACTTCACAAGGATGCACTTCCCGTTTCCGATAAGGAATGAGAAAGAAAGAATTGCTGTTCCTGCTATCTGCTCCTCTGACCCTTCTGTCCTCCTACTTCCCCTTCTCTCCTTCCCAAACACTACTTCTTTTTGTGTTTTGCAACTCTTGAGTTCTCAGCTATTAGCACATTGGCCCCTGCTTACTCCTTTGTCTCCTGGTCCTTGGAAGACTGCAGGCCTTTCAGGAATTTCAGGTGGCAGCCAAAGCCCAGAAGGGGAGAAGAAACATGGAGCCCCAGAACATATGAGAACCTGAGGTGTGCAGTGTTTCCTTCAAAGGTCACTCTAGCATATTTGAGAACTCTATCTCCTACTAGGAGACTGAACTCATATGAGACTTGAAACTTTGAAACTTAGCAGATCTGCAGGTTTTAATAACCTCCGTGATTCTCTAACTGGGAAGAAGGTTCAGGGAGCCCCTGGCCATGGTCTAATGTTTTCATGAACACTAAGAACATCCTTAGGTTTCAGTGTTGAAGGCAGTCTTGAAGCCAGCTGTTTCATCATTCTCCGTGCTCAAGAGCAGCCCAACGTTGCTATCTTTAGATCACATGTCCTGGATGCAGAAGAGTGGTTCCAATGCTGCAATATTATTGGTGGCATGGTTCTTCAGAACACAAGCTTCACAGGATTAATTCATCCATCCATCCTTCCAGCCATCCAACTAACTAGTCCTCCCATTTTTCCATCCATTCACTCATCTATTCATCCGTTTAACAAATATGTACTGAGTGTCAACTATGTGCCCAACACTATACTAGGCATTTTGGGGGAGCAGAGATGAATAAGATATAATCTCTGCTCTCAAGAAATTAAACAAAGGAGACAAACAGCAATAGTGATTACACCTTAACCTTGAAGGATAAATAGGGAATCTCTGGCAGGAACTGAGATGGAAGGGAAAGGGGATGCAAGGCAATGTAAGGCAAAGGGTACAGTTTGAATAAAGGCACAGAGACGTGAAAAAAATTTCATTAAGGGTATGAGGAATAGCAAGTAGCTTAATATTGCCAGAGCTAGGACGATGGGGAAGGCAAGCTGAAAACAGACTTAGTTATTATGCTAAAAAGTTTGGACTTCAGGCAGTTGAAGACTTGAGACCATGGAATAGACATGATCACATATCGTTTTCTTTATTTCTAGGCACTTTTTTAAAGAAGCTTGGTGGGTGCATGAGTTTTGTATTGGTGGGACTTAAATTTTAGAAAGGGAGACAGTAGACCAGATAGAGAAATTTCTAGCATCAAGTTTTGCTAAAAACCTAAGATTGCAGCCTTGGTTCCTGGGGCTAGTTGCCTCCATTTGGGTTGTTACCTGCAAGTACTAACCACATACATTAGTCTGACTTTTATACAAGCCAATTGCCTTAGTCTAGAAGAGTGTTTCCTGGTGTGGGCTCTGAAAAAACTGGTGCCATGACATTATCTTTGAAACATAGCTTCCATGGTCAAATAAATTAGGGAAACCTGCATAATATGGTCCTGCTCAAGAAAATTTACAATGCTTCTTAGCATATCACAGGTCCTGAGGAGTCCTGCAGTAAAGTAACCTGAAAAGCTTTGTAACTCAGGATTCCCAAATTTAATTCAACCACAGAACACATTTTTCACATAACAACTGTTAACATCCTATAAAACTAGTGCTCTGTGGAATAACTTTGAAAAACTTGGGTATAGATACTCTATTCTACAGGCAGCCAATATGCTTCGATACTCCGATAGATCTGCATAACTTAGACATGCTCCCACCCATTGCTGTGGAGTTGATTCTGACTCATAGTAGCCCTGTAGAACTGCCCCATAGGGCTGGTGGGTTCGAACTGCCGACCTTTCAGTTACCGAGACCCCCCAGGGCTCATTGAGGCATGCACAGAGAAAAAGAATTGTTCTATAAACTTTGACACCAACATGGACAACATGTGACTCAGCACTTACAATTTCCATTGTGTGTGTGTGTGTTTGTAAGAGGTCAGTTAGTATAGTGGAAGCAGCATGATGGATTCAGATATAGACTGGCCTTATTTCTAGTTCTGGCTCTGACACTCACTATCTGGAAGATCTTGGACAAATCATTAGATCTCTCTGAGCTTCACTTTTTCCAACTACACTGTGGGAATAATAAAATCTTCCTTACAGAATTGTTCTAAAGAAACTGGCATACAGCAGGCACACAGTAAATATCTCTGGACCCTCCACTCCTTCTTGTCTATATGTGAATTGATCTGTGTTTGTGCTCCCAGACAACACTGGCCTGTTCTCTCTCTCTGCTATTGCTTGGTGGCTATTGGTTCTTGTTCCTTGGTTCTTAATCACCCTTAAATCAACCCTTTCAGTCTGCATTCCCTGGCCTAGATCACCATCTTATGGTTGGTTACATACATACGTGGTGACATTTTAGAAGAAAAAAAAAGTATGCATGTCTCTAATTATAGTTCTCAAGGGAACTTTGTATATGGAGAGACCAGAGACTCTGCCTCTTAATTCCTGTAAACCAAATTATCTGGGACAGCACATATATGTTGCAATCTGTCTCTGAGCATTTGCTTTTAGAGAACTAGTGTTATATGTAAATAATTTTTTTTCTCATCATCTTAATTGATATTACCCCGTCCTTCACTAGGTATCTCACTTGTAAAATTCCCACCTAAAATCCTGAGTTTTAAAATATAATAACAGCAGAAAAAAATTATTGTTGTTTACTTTTGCTGTGAGTACTCCAGAATCCCTCAAACTTGCTCTTGGAAGAGTAAAATGATGTCATAAGCAGTGTTTCTCAAAGATAATAGGCAGCAATCTAAGAGTACACAGCACACAATAGGCCACATATACAAAAGCAAGTATTTTTCAAACCTAACAGTTCAGGAAAACAAGTTTCATTTGAGCTGATAAGATAACTGCTTGTTTGAAAAAAATTTTTTTTTTTACTTTTGATTTAGGAAGAGTGCCACCGGTTATGAATTGTAGGATGTATCCCTTAATATCATGTACGTTTTTAAAATATTTTATTTTACTGAACTCATCCATAGACAATTTACCTGAGCAAGATGCTTTTTGCAAAACTTCTGCACATCCTTTGGGATCATGATGGTAAGAAGTAGACCAGAGGGGAAAAAATACACAGCCACCCAGAAACCAGTACAGCCTTCAGATCATCTGTTATTGATAGTATTTCCATGACAAGAGATATCTAGAAAGTAAACTGGAAATGGCATTGTTAGCCTGGATCACCTTTTTTGGAATCAGGCTCTTTTCACCTCAGTCCATTTAATCCCTGCTACACTTTTTAGATCTCTTAACCCAAGCATTTAAGTGTCTTCCTTTGCTCTGCTTAATACCGCATTGAACCAATGGTTCTGTGGCTAAAGTGAAAATGGTTGAGGGACATTCTGGTCTTCTAGCAGTCAGCAATTTAAAACACGTATGCACCGATCCTGAAGAAATCACCTGCAGAAAACTTGAACTGACATTTGGAACTGAGAAGAAACTCTGGATCTTGAACAAGATGAAAGAAAGGTCACCAGCCCAGGCCTGTGCAGCGATGTGTCATTCTGGCCACATGAAACTGAAAGAGACTGGGGAGGAAAATGAGGCATGGACGCTTTGATTAGTGAGCTGTTAGGCACACAGACATTAATTTCTAAGCATTTCAATCTCCAGGCTGAGTAATAATGCTTGTAGTATTATGGGATTGTTTGGCTGCTGCAAGAAATTCAGAAGACCAAATAGAGAGTCTCTGTTGGTCTCCGACTGGCTGTAATGAGACCGTTTAATTCCAATTCCCTTCTCTTCCCCCACATCCTCCCCCCACCCTATTCCTACCTGTTGTGTATAGAGAGGCATAAACACACACACATATAAGCCCCTTAGTATATTTGTCAATAAAGTTAGAAAAGAGAAGAAAAAACTTCCAGGTAAACAACTGTCCCCTCTCCCATCTCACCTCTATCTTACAAGTAGGTAGGAAAAGGGAAAAAGAAAACCCCCAGTCCAAAATGCCAGACATCCCTTCTCCCTGACTTTCATTCTGCTGCCTATGTTAGGGCCTGACTCAGGGATAGGACTGTGCATCCTGCTGTATGCAAGTCCATGTTTAAACTGCTACGCTCAACAGTGTCTGTCTTTCATATTAGAAAAATTCCAGATTGGCAATTGCAAGCATCTCAAAAGGACCAGACACTGAAGAAAGGCTGATCTACCTTACTCAGAGTGAGCGATCTAGAGGGCTTTAGTGGATAGCTTGGAAACAACTGGAGTCTGAAGTCTTTGCTCCTCACCACAGACTCTGGAGTTGGTGCTAGGGGTTATTTTCTTGGTTGAGAACTACCCCCAATGGAACTGATGGTGTTATCCTACCTCACAGGGCTGTTGTGAGGACTAGCTCTAAAAGTAGTAGCAGTTAGCATTCATGTAGCCATGAGTATCATTATTTCCTGTAATGTGGGTTGGTGAGGCAGTACTTTTGATTGTTCTTGATCATATTTGATGGCAGCCAGGAACTGACTCAGCCAAATGCAGTGAAGCTGTGGCTCTGTCTCGTTCCGTGGTGTGCTGCCGGGAAGAAGCTTTGACTATGGGACTGAAAGTACCAGGGAGGAGCCCCTGCTGGGGTTACCTTGGGCAAGAAGGCACTGTGCCTCTCTGAGGCATCTGTGACCATTTTCCATTGGTCATTAGGCAATTCATGAAGTTCCCCTTATCTCCATTCTTCTGGATCTCTGCCAAGGACCCAGCGCTTATCCTCAGGCCCAATCACTCAGCTAAAGGTAGTAACTGATCCACAAAAGTTCAGCAAACAAAGACCAGATTCCTTCTCTTGGAAGAGCTTCCCAATAAGTCAGCCAGCCCCTCTCTTCAAACAGACCAGGAGACTAAAATTAGAGGGTTCTCTTCTCCCTATTCCCAAAGTCAAGGGAGCCCACAGGCACCTGAACCTTTCATAATGAAGGAGAAAGGAAAAATCTGAGATTCAGTGCCTATTTCGCACCCTATTAAAGTTAGGATGATGAAGGAAAGTGGATCAGACTTCACTTCTTCTCCCTATTCCCAAAGTCAAGGGAGCCCACAGGCACCTGAACTTTTCATAATGAAGGAGAAAGGAAAAATCTGAGATTCAGTGCCTATTTCTCACCCTATTAAAGTTAGGATGATGAAGGAAAGTGGATCAGACTTCACTTCTTAGCCTTAGCGCCCCCACACTCTCCCACTGCTCGCTCACATCGTATCCTTCCTTGCCTCTCCCTCATATGTGAGACCTTGTTCTTCTCCCAAGCCAGCCTCAAATGTTGCACTGATGTAAGAGGGGAGGCACTTAGTTTGTAATATTTTGCTATGCTCTGCTCTGCCCCAGAGCCTCCATACTGAAACCAGTTTCCTTCTGGCAGAGTCTGCGAGGCCCGGAACAGACAAATTTGAGAATCAGAAGCACTCTCCCTTTCTTGCCTGGTGCCTGCCTTTTCCACCCTCTTCCTCCTCCAGAACGCGCACTCGCGCGCGCGCGCGCGCGCACACACACACACTCTCTTCTTTCTTTCTTCTTCCCCTGTCTCAACAGCATTCTGGAGAAAAGCCAAAGGAGGACTTCAGGAGGAGAATTCTCCCCTCCTCAGGGCAGAATTTTAATCTCTAGGCCAGCAAGAATTTCCCTAATGTGGACTGAAATGCTAATGTGGTTTATTTTTTAACTGCTTTCTATTTGTTTGAATGTTGCATATTTCTTTAAGTAAATTTTCTTTTAATAAAGCCATGAATACATCAATGGTATTTTCTTATTTACAGCAGGCTGACAGAATTAATGCTTTTAACATTAGGCCTTTTTTTTTTTTTTTCTTTTTCTTTTTTTTCCCCTAGTTTGCTTTCCAGGTCACGCTGACCTGTTCGGCTTGGACTGTTTCACATTTGTTTTTAATGTCAGTTAAATGTAATTGTAAAAGCATGTATGCTCTAAACTCATGTAGTTACTTTTTCCAGTGGAAAAGCCTGGTATTCGAAAGCATTTCCAGGCTCTGCAATTTCACATGAGCAGGTTTTTTATAATGACCTTGCACCCCTCCTTCAGGATGGCATGTGGACAGTGAGCCCCTTTCTTCTGGCTCGGTAGTCAGATAGACGAGACTTGGAAATAGTTTTTGCCAGATCACGTGCTTTGACAAGGATGTGCAGCATTGCATATCATTCTATTATTAATTACATTTACTCCTCCACGAACTAAAATGCATTATGCATTAGACTAAATAATCCAGCATAAACCGTGAAAGATAAAATGTTACATTCTTTCCCCTGGCTATTCATCTGACCCAGGATTGGACTAGAAAGACTAGAAAGATGGGGGGTGGGGACCAGGGGCCTTCTTGCCAGAGGAGATTTGGTCTGTGATTATTAATCCCACTTGGTTGTGCCCCGTACTAATTTCTCACTACATGTCTGCCAAGTACTGTCACAGTTCTTTGCCTCTTGTCCCTGTCCTAGCTTTTCTGCACACATCTCCAATTCCTACCACTTACCCTTCCCTCCACTATTATGCTACTCAGTCTGATGAAATGAAGAGTACTACCCAGTACTGGCAGTGTTTGTTCAGTGGTAGAATTCTCTCCATGGGGAGACCTGGGTTCAAATCCCAACCAATGCACCTTATGCACAGCCACCTGTCATCTGTCGGTGGAGGTTTGTAAGTTCCTATGATGCTGAACAAGTTTCAGCAGAGCTTCTAGACTAAGACTAGGAAGAAAGGCCTGGTGAACTACTTCCAAAAATTAGCCAGTGAAAATTCTATGGATCACAGTGGTCTGATCCACAACCAATCATGGGGATGGTGCAGGATAGGGCAGCATTTCGTTTCATTGTGCATGGAGTCACCATGAGTCAGGGGCGACTTGACCGAAGCTACAACAACTGCCCTAGAAGTCAGGATACCTGTTTCTAGTTCCTGCTCTACTACTAACTAGCCATGTGACCTTGGGCAAGACTTATCTTTGGCCTTCAGTGGTCTACTCCTTTTTAAAATAGGGACTGGTTTGAAGGGTAGGGGAAGAGAATGACAAGATACGGGCTTTCAGACTTTTTTTTTTTTTTTGCAGTGCACTCTTTTCTTCAAACAAAATCTGGCACAGAGTCCCAAATGTAGTTACAGAATAAAGTCCTGCTGCTCTGGTTTGAAAGGAGGTGGGGTGGTTGGAGCCACACGCTCAGGTCCACTTTGCCTCATCACAGGGGCCCTTGAAGAAACTTGTAGGACCCTTGAGGCTCTACTATATTAGATTGATGTTTGGGGACCTCTCCAAGTCTGGTTCTCTCTACTATTAGATTTCAGTCCTTTTACATACTCCATATGTTTTATCAGTTATCATTTTCACAAAGAAGTTCACCAGCTTGGGATAAAGGAAATGAAGTAGAACAACATCAGGCTTATAACTAGCAATAGTAAGAGCCATCATTTATTGACCCACAGAACTTACCCTGTGCTAAGGACTTTATTCCCTTAGGGAAAAACACAACAACTCTCTATTATTGTCTTAGGTTTCTGAAAACTTGTCAGTCTGGCCCTCAACCTTTGGCTTGAGACCAGTCATCCAAGATGGAAGGCCATACTCCACATAGTGTACCATCCTAGGCAGCTTTTCAGATTTCTAGCTAAAGACTTTTCTTGGAAAAAGTCACAGCCTGCCCACTGGTATACGCTTTTACAGAATCCAGAGCACTTTCACTGGGATCATTCAGTTTCCTACTGACAATAGTCCCATACAGCAGTCAAGTCAGATTGTCACCATTATTCACATGACAAAACCGAAGTATAGGAGAAATCAAGGAATTTGTTCAAGATCATACATCCCACAGGACTATGAATGCCACCATCAGTAATAATTAACCCTTTATTTTGAATAGCTTTTTAGAATGTCAGTGTCATTATTGCATTCTCTCTCCTCAAATTCAGGTAGAATCCGCCCTCTAAGACACCACCACAGTGCCTGTATTCCTCGTAACAGCCTTATGAATTAGGTACTGATATTGCCCCCATTTTACAGATGAGGAAAACTGGAGTACGGAGAAGCTAAGTATGGCCCAAAATCACACAGCTAGCAAACAATAGAGTCAGGGTTCCAACTGAGACAGGCTGGAGCCAGAATCTGTGTTCTTAAATACTACCCTAGATACATCCATAGGAGCCCTCATAGCACAGTGGTTAAGAGCCTGGCTGCTAACTGAAAGGTTGGCAGTGCAAATCTACCAGCCGCTTCTTGGAAATCCCATTGGGACAGTTCTACTCTGTCCTATAGTGTCACTATGAGTCAGAATCAACTCAACAGCAACAGGTTATATATGTAAGAAAACTAAGAAAGAGAAGGGGAAGGAATGTTCCTAAGATCACACAGTGAGCTCCCCTTGATTTCTAATCCAGTATTCCTCTGACCTTCTAATCTTAAAATCACACAATGAAATTTCCTATTCTAATCCTAATGGATGGAAAGATGGCTGGATGATTTAAACCAGAACCCACAAACTGACTTTTTCCAAGCCAAAATTCAGCTGCAGAATTCTGTTCCTCCAGAGCAGTGTTCACTTAGAAAATTGGCATAGAATGCCCCTAGGCAGGGCTACTGTCCCCAGCCCTCCCTATTTATGTTCACCAGGCTGTTTTATTCATTTACAAACCTGCCTGACTAGCGAAGGTATTTGAGTTTGTGACACCTTGATTTAAGCATTTTAATGCATAAATGCTTGCACGCACACACACACACTCACATACATTCACATAAGCACATAAACCTAGTCTGGTTTCACAAAGAATTTGCACTTCTGCACCAAACATATCTTTATGCTTGCTTAGCATTTAGAATTACACTTAAGATCTGAATTCAGTTTTATAGGCAGTCATGTGCTGAAGAAATTTGCTTATTGTTTGTCATTTCATAAGATGTTATCCTTCCCATTCCTGCTATGTCTGGTCCTCTGCCAATCCTGCTTTTCTCCCTTACATATGCCTGAGTTAAGTCACCTGCAGAGTTAAGTCTACTCTTTAGCGAAGAATGGGAGGTGAAGAAACCATTTTGTAAGGCTTACTATATGCCAGGCAGCCTCTCCAATTTAGTCCTCATAAATGTCCCAAGAGGTGGCAGAACCTCATTTTACAACTGAGGAAACTGAATCTCAGAGAGCGTAAGCAAAAAGCTCAAAGTTATTAAGCTGGCAATTGACAGAACTGGGATTTGAACCCAGGATTGTCTGACTCCAAAGCCTGTTTTCTCCCCTTCACCATACTTCTGTAAGGAAGGTGTTAGGTTTCTATGTTGCATAGCAAATTACCACAAATTTAGCGATTTAAAACAACACCCATTTGTTAGGTCACAGTTCTGTAGGTCACAAGTCTGGGCATGGCAGGCTAGATTCTTATCTCAGGGTATCCAAAGAATGAAATGAAGGTGTTGGCCAGGCTACATTCTAATCTCGAGCTCAGAGTCCTCTTTCAAGCTCATGTTATTGTGCTAGGATTCAATTCCTTGTAGTTGCAGGACTAAGGTTCTCATATCCTTTCAGGCTGTCAACCAGGGGCCTCTCTCAGCTCCTAGAGCCTACCCTCATTCCTTGCCACATGTCCCCCTTCCATCTTCAAATCCAGAAACAAAACCTTTCTTATGTTGAATTCCTCTCACATTTTGAATCTCCCTTGCCAGGAAAAGCCCAGTCCCTTTTAAGGGTAGGCACACCTGATTAGGTCAAATCCACTTAGGATAATCTCTCTTGAGATCAACTGCATTGGGACTTTAATTATATCTGCACAATCCCTTTACGGCAGTACCTAGATCAGTGGCTGAATAACTGGAAGGGGTGTGTATACCAGGGACTGGGAATCTTGGGGGCCATCTTAGAAGTTTGTCTGCCACAAAAGTTGATTGCTTTATGTTCAAAAATCTATTGTGAGATAGGAGGAAGAGAAACATCCTTGATCTTAGGCAGAGGGATTCAAACTTTCTAAGACCATGGAAACTCACCTCATCTCGCCTTTCCCCTGCTCTTGGGTGAGAAAGCCCAAAATTTGGGGTGGTATGGGGGGCAAGGAATGATCCTGGAACAGTACCTAAAGGTCACCGAGGTTAGAAAAATTACAGATTAATCACATCTGCCACTCCTTATGGATGCACCATGGAACCTGATTTGAAAAATCTCAAGTGTTATGGAGACAGGCCCAACAGGGGTCTAATGCCACAGGACTGAAACCTGAGTTCCCTATAGGGCCCAGGCAGCAAGATCCAGGCATTATGTCCACTCAGGTGCTCTAATCCAAACCCCTTCTTTAAGAATCTAATCACCTAAAAAGTGGATAGGGACAAGGAAGTACCTTGTCAATGACCCTCTCATGTCACTGTTCTCACCCAAGGCTGCAAGACAGGAAAAAGATGCAGAACAACCCACACACCATTAGAACTATCCGCCTTTAATGCCCCCCTTTCTCTGGGCTTCACCATTTAAGTGCGCCACTGGGTCTCTGCCTTCACATAGTGGCTGGCAGGCCTGTACCTCACGTGGAAGAGTTGAATCTGACTCCTGGGCTCAGGTGCGGGGTATCGGAGGGGGTGGGATGGCCTTCATGGAAGAAAACAAGGCCTTGGGCAGTGAGTAACAGCCGAGGCTAGCAAGCCTTATTGTCCAGCATTCCTAGTCGTCTAGCAACATACTGGCCTCTGTCGCTGAGAGAGAACAGAGGATCCCCCGGCAGAATGAACTGAATCTTATTTCAATTACGCTCAGTACAGTCACCCTCTTCAGGCAGAGAGGCCAGAACACCTGGTGCAGCTTGGGCCACTGTGGTCACAAGGACAGCGCATTATCCAGGTCCTGGAGGCAAGTGGGAATGTGGCTGCCTGCTCCTCAAGCAGATGCTATATAGCTCTAGAGGAGGAGAATGTGAAAATGCCAGCCACATTCACGTAGGCACTGCACAGAGAAGGGAATTATTTTCTCTTGATGGATTCTCCTCATAGTCTCTGCACATATTGATCTTTCTTGTAATGAGTTTGCTTAGGTCCATGAGTCATCGCCCCACTGAGATCTGAGTCAGTGGCGGTAGAGTCCAGGTGACCTCACTGACTGCACCAGCACCAATTGCTGGGTGCATCCTTCCATCTTTTGAAAAAATCTATGCGTTCATCTGTAATAGACTTCATTTGGATTATTCTGTCTTCTTCATCAATAACATGAGTGGGGTATGGCAAATGGGACGGCTGCTCCAGAGAACAGTTTAGGTTCATAACTCTATTCAATAGAACTCTCTGCAATGATGGAGATGTTCTGTATCTGCGTAGTCCAGTATAATAGCCACTAGCCACATGCAGCAACTGAGCACTTGAAATGTTGATAGGGAGACTGAGGAACTATATTTTTAATTTTCTAAAATTTAAATAACTATGTGCAGCTACCGTATTGGCCAGTGCAGATCTAAAAAGGGCTCAGAGATGCAGATACTGAGACAGAGTAAGAATGAGTTAGTCAAAAAGAGCTAATGTGGCATAGGAAATTCTGGATTAGGACTAAGAAACCCTGGCTCTAGGTCTAGCTCTGCCGCTAATTTGCTAGGTGACCTTACCCTCTCAAGCCTCAGGCTCCCTATCTCTTACTTGAAAGCTTGGACTAAATTCAGAAGTCCCAAAATGGTGACTAAGGACTAAATGCAACTTTAAAATACAGATGGGTTTCAGGAAATCTAAATTATTATATGAATGCCTTCCAGAGGGGTGTGTGTGTGTGTGTGTGTGTGTGTGTGCATGTATGCATACGTGTGTGTGGCAAGGACAAGAAAGTGGTAAGGCATGCACTTTCGGTTCACCAGAGTTCCTACTATTCTACACACATGTACCCAGTGTTACCTATGTAGACTCTGAAGGTATTTGAAGCTGTGACCCCTGGATGAGACGGTTTCTAAGGACCCCTTCTCTTTCGTCATGCTGTGAATCTTTAAACCACTATAGTGCCCCAAATCTGTTTCTAGTTTGGGCAAATGGCTGGACCCGTAGCTTCCTGCCTCTTCCCTTATGGATTTGATACTAGTTACTAAAGTTTGGGATCAAGAGTAAAGATGGGAAGCAGGGAGAATAAAATCCTGGCCCTACTGCTTAACTTTGCTTTTAGTCTAGAAGTAGGTTTCTGGGCTTCAGACTCCTTGGGGAGGCAGCATAATGTAGTAGGAAGAACATGGGCCTTGTAGGCAGCAGACCTGGGCTCAGATTATTGGGTTCTCTTTCTTGATATCTGTGCTACCTCAGTATACTCATTTGCAAAACAAGGATAAAAATATCCCTAACCACCTAAGATAATTGTGGAATTAAATGATGTAATATGCTTGTGAAGTGAGGCATATACATGGCCCTGAAAAAATTGTAGTTACCCATATTTCTCTTGCTTACCTCAAGCACAGGGCTGATTACATCTCAGTCCTCTCCCAGGGTACAAGGGGGACCACATATGTTTGGCAACTCATGAGCTCAAGGTCTAGAGAGTGCCAGTGATGGGGGAGGAAAAGTCTGCCTATAAGAACTGCACCAAAGGAGCAGATCCCGTAGGCACTGTCAGTCTGTGGAGCTGCCTACAAGAATCTATGTTATCAGTGGGTTCCCTGGATGACAAGACATTGTGAGGTCAGAGCTCTAGTTCTTGGAGAAAATTGACTTGGCCCAGACCATACCGTCCAGCTTGTGCCCTTTGTGGGAGGTGGGAGTTGGAAGTGGGTGTTCATATCTCCTTATTACTGGCTGTGCCCAAGCCCAACAGAAATGATTGTTGGACAAGGTCATCTTGCAATCAAGGTTGTTATTTTCCCATGTAAGTTCTTCTTGTGCTCCCCTTGCACTCCTACCTCCACCATTTTCCCTTTCTCTATCATAGTTGTTGATCCAAACATGTGATCCATTCTTGCATTGTTTGCTGAGTTGCACTATGACTGGGATTTGCATTGTAGGACTTATTTTTCAAATTAAAGCTTAAAGTCACTTCCAAATAAGTATTATTTTCTGCAGGAGCCAGAAACAGACACGCAGCAGGTTTTGTTATATTTATCCATTTAAATTGAGCAATCAGCTTCTCTCCTTGTCTTATACCTTTATTTATTTATTATTATCATTTTAAAGCAGTTACAGTTAAGGTGGTTTATTGTCTGCACCAATGCAACTGCCTATGCTTGACCTCTTCAATTATTTGTATTTCTGTTGATATAAACGCTAGGGAAAATAGCACAAAGTAAACATCTGGATGCCCAAGGACTTCTAAATTGTGCGGTTTTGTGTGTGTATGTATGTGTGTGAGAGAGAGAGAGAAAGAGATAATAAGAGGAGGATGGTTTTTAAGGTTTTAGCTTCGGATTATTTTTGTTGCTTTAAATAATGTTATTTCTATCCTTTCTAATAACTGGCTTTTGCTGTAGTTCCCATTTTACAGAAAGATTGCAGAGGCAAAAATATTCTGTCATTTCTTTGATATTATTGGGAATTTTAGCCTTTCACCTTCCTCTCTCTACTTTGCTAATGCAGAAAATCAATATCTGTGTTACAGTGCATGTTTAACTATGGCTATAATGTTTGACAGTAATGTTTTATTGGGAGATGCAATACCAGAAAATTCCTTTTCATTGAACCCAGATTTGGCTGATAGAATCTGGTAGTGTGAGGAGGTAAAGGGACCTTCAAGGCCATTTTGTTTAACCTCATTCCCATCTGCTACTTGAATTTTTAACCATTGTGCACCTAGTCTCTACTTGGTCATCTCCAGTGACGTGGATACCTAGCAACTTTTCCCTCTTTAGATAGTTTTAACTAAAAGAAAGTATGCATGTGTATGTATCTATATATCTACATCTCTATCTATATAGATAGATAGAGAGAAAGGGAACTAAAATTCAAGTCATTGTATCTTCTGGTACCCCTAGGGACCCAAAGAACAAATCTAGTTCTTATTCAGCAGGCATGGCTTTCTAGCCTCTTTCCCTAGCAATTCATTTGACGTACACACAAGTACATCATTCCCTTGATTTAAAACATTCTGTATTTACCTATTGCCTATAAGATAAAGCCCAAACTTCTTAATATGATATACATGTCTGTTTACAATGAGGCACCAGCTTTATTTTCAATCTCATAAGTAGTCACTCCCTCAACACATCCAGTATACACACCAGCCATACTGGTTTCTAGCTGTTCCCTCAAACACCCCTCAGTGCCTTTGTTTATACCCTTTCCACTACTTTCTGCCTGGTGAAATCCTCATCATTCTTTAAGGTCTAGGTCACATGCCACTTCCTATGTAAAGCATTTCTTGACCCCACCTATGCAGAAAGAATTAATGCTTTCTTCTGTTTTCTTTTGTTAATACCTCCATTGTAGCATAGTCTGACATCTTAGAGAATTGTTTGTGGGTATTTACTTTTTCTTTGTCACGCTGGTGCAAGGCCTATGTTCTTTCTGTCATCCATAGTAAAGTCCTAACAGTGGATGTCTGTTGAATGAATGAATCATGACTGCATTATTTGAAGGTCCCAGGTATGAATACTGAGGGCTGCAGCCAAAGCACAATCCAAGGGTATACTAGGCTGGGATGGTATAGGAATCAGAGAAAAAGGCAAGAAATGAAAGTATGGATTTAGCAGGTACTCAAGAAAATGAATCATTCATTCAATTAATGTTTAAACTGAGCATCTGTCCTTAAGGAAGTTAGTCTGTGTGCAGAGAGATTGAACATCCTCTTATTAGTTCAGGAAATTTTTATAACAGGGTAGCTATACTATGTGTCTTTGGTCTCTGATAATAAATCCAAGTGTTCCTTTCTCCCTAATAGCTCGAAAGCTGAAGAAACTTGGTAACCTGAAGCTGCAGGAGGAAGGGGAGGTTTCCAGTGCAACGAGCCCCACTGAGGAGCCAACTCAGAAGCTGACAGTGTCACACATCGAAGGCTATGAGTGTCAGCCCATCTTTCTGAATGTCCTGGAAGCCATTGAGCCAGGCGTGGTGTGTGCTGGACATGACAACAACCAGCCCGACTCCTTTGCAGCCTTGCTCTCTAGCCTCAATGAATTAGGCGAGAGACAGCTTGTACATGTGGTCAAATGGGCCAAGGCTTTGCCCGGTAAGGAAAGGGAAAAATTGGCACATGGTGTAAGGAAGACCATATTTAGGGAATGCTGCTACAGGCCAGGCACAATGCCCCGTATTTTTCTACCCATTAACTCACGTAATCCTCACTATAACCATAAAGGGGAGGGATTAGTATCATCCCTAATTTATAAATAAGGAAACTTGGACTCAGAAAGCAAGAGGAAGGCCAGCATTATAGTGTCCCATCTGCCTCACATGTGCACATAGCTGTCATGTGCCCAAGTTCAACCCACAGACGAGGTCGGCAATTTTTCCCGTAATTGCATAGACATAGACATACCCACGTATGTCTAAGTATGTTCTTCTACATGTTCACATACAGGCTCACCTCAAAGAGAGCCTTGAGCCCAACTATCATTCTATCTTCAGTGTTACCTTCAGGATCTATACCATGGGAACTTTTATAATAAGATGTGGTAGAAAGTTGGGAGTCGGAACTCTTGGATTCTTGTCTTAGCTCTGCTGGTAACTCATTATGTGATCCCCGAGCAGATCCCTTCCCATTATGGGTCTCAGTTTCTCCATCTGTATAATGTGTGACGAGTGGTTTGGAGTGAATTGATGGTTTTCAAATTTTCCTTCAAGTAAACCCTTAAAAAAACTCTTTAAAATACTTTAGTAGTCAGTGAGAGGAAGGGTTAGGTAATAGCGAAGAAATTGTTGTTGTTGTATGCCGCCAAATCATTTCCCACTCGTGTTGTCCTGATAGGAAAGAATAGAACTGCCCCATAGGATTTCCTAGGCTATTATCTTTACAGGAATAGATCACCAGGTCTTTTCTCAGGTGGAACAGCTGATGGGGTCAAACCACGGACCTTTCAGTTAGCAATCCAGCACTTAACCATTGTGCCACAAAGGCTTCTTTAGTGAAGAAATTTCCAAGTGTTTATCTAACTTCTGCTTGGATACCTCCAAACCAAAAAAAAAAAAAAAAAAAAACCCAGTGCCGTCGAGTCAATTCCGACTCATAGTGACCCTATAGGACAGAGTAGAACTGCCCCGTAGAGTTTCCAAGGAGCGCCTGGTGGATCCGAACTGCCAGCCCTTTGGTTAGCAGCCGTAGCACTTAACCACTACGCCATCAGGGATACCTCCAGTGATGGTGAATTCGCTTTCTCCCTAGGCCATCAGTTCTTTTAACAACTCTGGTTATTAAAATACTAATGCTTGAAGAAGCCTCAGAGATGCTCTATCCAGTGAACTTTCCTTTAACAGCTGGACTCTTTTTTTTTTCCCCTCAAAAGCACTGTATCCAGATATAAGTAAGTGTTGCTGTTGGATATACAGCCAGAGTGTATGGCCGGGCCTCACCAGCTCAGTCTCCCCCTCACTACCCCAGGGAAGTCCCAGGCCCCCCTGGCAGAATCTTAAGTCTCCAAGGAACGCAGTTTGAAAACCAGTGACATACATGATCTTTAAGGGTTCTCTTAATCCTGAAATTCCATGATTCAAAGATTCTTTTGAAACATCAACAAGAGCACTTCCTACCGTGGAGTCAAAGATTAACCTGCCTTCTAATAATAACTGCCATTCTTATGGAAATGTGTAGTGAACAGAGCAGTTCCATATGTATATCCTGATTTGATCTGCATAAGAATCCTGTGAAGTAGGGATTCTTTTCCTTATTTTACAGATGAAGACACTGAAGCTCTGAGAAGTTGTGTGATTGGCTTATAGTCATACAGCCAGAAGGTAGCAGGGCAAGAACTTGAATCCAGGTGCCCTCTTGACTCCAAATCCCTCCTCATTTAACTCTACCCTGCAGTCTATGTAGTGCCCCTGCAGTTCAGTAGCTCTGGGCTTGACAGTGAGCATTCAAGGCCTCATACAAGGCCACTTAGGTCATATGGCAGACTTTCTGCCTTTGAATACATTGTATTTTGGCCATGAATCCCCTATTTTGTCTTTCCAACTCACAAGGCCTATTCACAGCCACCAAACCTTTCATAACACCTTCCCAGTTTAGGAAGCTGAGGTAAACGAGCCAATAGGATCACTGGGAAGGAGGCCCAAGGACTCTGGCTGCATATGCACTGTGCCAAAACAGAGGGTTTTCACAGGAAGGAAAAAATACAGAAAAGAAAAAAGAGAAAGTTTCTTTAATTCTTATCGCTTATTCAGTTGGATGTTTTGAGTCTTGTTTGTGACAGAGCTTCCATTTAATCTTTTCAAGCACTTTTCACACACTTAACCTTGCCCCACTTTATAGGTTACAGAGCCTTTTCGTGTATGTATGATCCCACTTAATCCTCACCACAGGAATCCCTAGGTGGTGCAAATGGTTCGCATACTGGACTGCTAACCAAAAGATTGGCAGTTTGAGTCCACCCAGAGGCACCTCAGAAGAAAGGTCTAGAGATCTGCTTCCAAAAATCAGCCATTGAAAACCCTGTGGAGCATGGTTCTCTGGCACACACGGGGTTGCCATAAGTCAGAGCCAACTCAATAGCAATTGACAATTGGTAATCTTCACCACAGTCCTATAAAGCATTAAAAAAAAAAAAACCCACTGCCATGGAGTCGATTCCTTCCAACTCACAGTGAACATATAGGACAGGGTAGAGCTGCCCTATACGGTTTTCAAGGAGGGCCTGGTGGATTCGAACTGCCAACCTTTGGTTAGCAGCCATAGTTCTTAACCACTAAACCACCAGGGTTTCCCCAGGAACTATTATTTCCATTTCACATATCAAGCTCAGAGCGAGGTTAACTTACCCAACTTGGTCACTTGCAAATGGAGCCAGAACTTGAACCCTCTGATTTCCAATTGACAAGTGACTTTGACAATAACCTGGTGCAAATCACTATGGCAGAATCTGTATGGCTTGGGTATCACCAGCTTTGCTCAGACCAATCCCCAGGAAGGAAGCCCTCTCCTTATATTAACAAGTTCACAGGTCAATTTATCAGTTCACCATCTAACTTGCTGAGGAAATGATCTCTAACCTTCGGTTATTTAAAAGGATATCTTCTCTGCCAAAGCTGATTACCACATTCATAAGAGCTGTTATTCATATTATCGATAGCCACCTACTAGTTCATTTGATTTGCTTATTTAATAGATTGAGTTTCAGTCCTCTGTGTGGAACTGCGCTAAGCATCTAGTCAGATAAATTTTGTTGTAAGTTTTCTGTGATAGTGGTGACACATAGAAATTGCTTAGTAGAGTACCTGACACATTAATAATTGACAACGACTAATCAGGGATGGATGAATAGATTGTGTGTACACAGTATATTTAGAATCAGATATAACTAGTTTGGAATCCTATACACAAGTTATGTGACCTTGAGCAAATCAGATGTCTTCTCTGTGTTTGTTTTCGTTATCTGTAGAGATGGTAGAAAAAATCCTAACTTGAAAATTGTTATCACCATTAAAGATTATGAATAAAGAGCGTCTAGTACAGTAGCTGGAACATAGTAGGTGCTCTGTAAATGATGACTCATTATTATGAAGCTTGAGTGCTAAGCCAAAGCTTTCAATAAGCTCCATTTAAGTTACTACCAACCTTGCCTAGAATCTCATGCATGGGCTCCAAGGCTGAATCATCTTGGAAGACCTTAGCTGGCAGGTGCACCAGGGCAAAAGTTCCCACAGTGGGCTTTTTGGGGCCTTTTCTCCCAGACTAGACATGGGACTATAGGTTTCTACTGCCAAGTGCTAAAAAATGATGTTGATCAGATTCTCATGAGAAAACAGTCACAGTTTCAAAGAAACTGCCTCTGCTTCCTAACCTGTTTGGTGTGTTTCAAAACCTCAAAATGATTCTTCTCTATTTCTCCGAAACAGCCTAACACAGTGCCATATACATGCTGAGCGAGTGTGTGCCTAAGGAAACCTGTAGGCTGGGGCTACTGCTTCCTGGAGTCATCCCTTGATAGCAATGCTTACCTGAACAGACTACTTCAAAGGCTAGATAACAAAGGCATTAGAGAATAGAGTTAGGTATCGTAATCAAATTAAACATATAGCAAAATTAACCTGCCACGCTACTGATGTGCGCTTGGTAATTAGGCTTGTTTACCAAGCAGCTCTCACAAAGGACCATTAATTAGTATTGCAGTCAAACTAAATTTTCCCTTTTTTCTCTGCTTTTTTATTTCTCTGGCATCTCAGGGAGGGAAAAAAAAGCATCAGTGTTGAAACGGTCTCCATGATACCCGTACAGTTAAATCTTCATCTTCTGCACCCTCACATTTTGCACACTGCACAAGAAGATCCAGGTCCATCAGCAAAGGCTTTCCTTGATCCCCACTGCCTCCCAGCTCAGAGGTCCAGAGTTCAAACTCCTGGGCCTCTTCTCCACGAGATCCTTCAATGTTATGTTTGGCCCCTGCTTCTTGTCTCCTGCTGGGAATGGTCAATCCCAGGCATTCTGTGCTCCAGAAGGACTCCAGGCAGGAAATACTCTGAGGTCTAAGGCTGTGGGCAGTCTGTCAACATGCCACTACAGTGAAGGAGGAAGGCACAGACTCAGGAGTTAAGATTGCAGCCAAGTATGGTGCTATGAGATGTGACGAAGCCACATTAAGGATGGACTTTAGAACCTCTGATGTCTGGGAGGCTTGGGACCTAAAAGAAAATAAAAAGGAAATGGGATGTGTGGGTGGGCAGAGACCAACCAGGCAAAACAATGTGTCTGGATAGTGAGACTTCAGACCTGAGCCTGTGGCTCAGAAAAGCCAGTGACCTTGGTAGTTCCTGAGCTGCGACCTTCAGCAATGGAGTGAAAACAGCATTGGAGAAGAGAGTCAGAACACCCGGGATCTAGTCCCAGCTCTGCTCTGCCACATAGAGACCGTATAACCTTGGGCAAGTCAGTTAACTTCTTGGGCCCTCAGATTCTTTGTTTGTAAAATGTCACATTGCCTACTTTCTGGGGTTATTATGAGAATGAAATGGGGTCTTGAACAGGGAGAGTGAAAAGCATTATTATTTACATTCTAGGGATGCAGTTCTTAAAGGGTCTTGAGTGTATGATAATGGCATTAGGATGGTAGGAAACTGGAAAGTGCAAGACACCTGTTGAGTAGAGAAGAATAGAAAAGAAGGGGGGGTCAGAAAGAGGTCAGAGAGAAGAGAGGGAGCCTGAAGGTGATGTGAAGAAGGCAGCGGCTGTCAAGTTACCTACCCTCATGATCTGATATGTAATAATATCCCTCTACCAGGGTTGTTAAAAAAAATGGTCAAATAAGATTATAGCTAGAAAAGAGCTTCATAAAGTGATATTTCTATTTATATGGAAGAAATGATTATTACACTGCATTATCAAAAAGGTATAGTGATCAAAAGCATGGCCTTTGGAGTCAGACTGCTTGGTTTTGAAATCTGATCTGCCAGTTACTAGCTGTATGATCTTAGACAAGTTCCTTAACCTCTTTGTGACTCTTTTACTGACTTATAGAAGAGGAATAATAATAGTTCCTACTTTATTGTATTGTTATGAGGATTAAATGAGTTAATGTAAATAACATGCTTAGAAAAGAGTTCATTTATTGTAAGCAGCCAGTAAGTGTTAGATTGTTACCCTCTTCCAACTGACAGTGCCCTTTTTGCTTTCATCATCATCGCATACAAGCTTTACAGTAGCAGCTCAGTGAAGTAGGGAGGGCAAGGAACTTTTTCCCTACCATATAGTTTGTTTTTTTTCCCCACCACTCAGCTGTCAGCATTGATGGTCCCTTGATTCCTCAGGGGCTGTCCAAGTGCCAGAGATTTACAATCCAACAGAGACCCAGACTTAGTTCAGCCCATCAGTGTCCAGTCTGAACACAGCCCCTGCCTTTCCTCTCCAGGCTTCCGCAACTTGCACGTGGATGACCAGATGGCAGTCATTCAGTATTCCTGGATGGGGCTCATGGTGTTTGCCATGGGCTGGCGATCCTTCACCAACGTCAACTCCAGAATGCTCTACTTCGCCCCTGACCTGGTTTTCAATGAGTAAGTGCTCCTGGGCCTAGACTTGACATAAGCACAGCAACCTGTCCAGGCCTGGGTGGCGGTGATGAGGGTAGTTGGAGTGATGGTGGGGACTAGCCCATTTGACATACTGGTGATGTAATGGAAGCCCCAGCCAGCAGCCCAGTCTTGGGTGGCTTTGCCCGAGCTGGAAGGCCAATTGCTGGTAGGTGACTGGGGTGGGAGGGTACCAATGCCGATGGTGTTGCTGAAGCCATTCCCTTCCCAACCCTGGTATTTTGGCCGTGCTTCTGACCTGCTTTGTGGCTTACCTCAAAACTCCATGTAAAGGCCCCTCCCCTTCACTCTGAGCAATATAGGGAAGGAGCAGAGATACTCTGGTTATGAGGGCTGAAGTTCCTTTGGTTCCTTTACTACCACTGAGAGTTACTGCCACCCATCATTTGTTGAGGAACTACTTTCTGCCAGGGCAATGCTAGATACTTTCTATGTATCACCTCAGTGAGCCCTCATGACAACCTAATGGGATAGAACTGTAATCCCCCCCTTTTTTTTCAACTGTGGTGAAAATATACTTAACAAAACAATGCCATCTCAATAATTTCTACATGTACAATTCAATGACATTGGTGTAATTCCCTTTTTTTGGATGAGGAAAATGACAGTAAGAAGCAGCAGCTTACCTAAGATCACAGAGCTAGTGAGTGTTGCAGCTGGGATTCAAATTCAGAACTGCTTGGCTCCAACTCTAGGATCCTGCCCCTGAGCAATTAAAAGAGCTGAACTTCCTGGGTCGTTCTAATGACACTGCAGCCTCCCTGGCACCTAAGGGCTTTTAAAGCCTTGGCTTTCAGTCCCATGTTGTTCTTTAAAATTTTAACCTGAAGTTTTTAACCAGCCCACTACCTCCTGCCTTTAGATAGTGACAGGTACCAATGTGGCCTTGGATCCCTGATTGTCTTTGTGGGTTTCCTCTTTTAGCCTTCCTTCAAAGGCACAGGGAACTTTTTCCAAGGAAGACAAGAATGTGCCCAGCTCCTAGAATGGGGCCTGGTATGGAGGATGAGCTCAGGTAGTTATTTTGCTACTACTGTAGGCTACTGCTAGCCTCCACTTGCCAAGCAACTATTTTGTGCCAGAACTATGGTAGATATGTTGTAAATTTTATCTCAGTGAATCCTTATAGAAAGCAAAGTGACTTCCCCTTTTCATAGATAATCCTGTTTTTATGGATGGGAAAAGTCAGGTTCAGCAAAATAAAGTGACTCACCCAAGGTCACACAGCTAGCGTATGTTGGCGATAAGTCTCACATGTATGTTTATGTAATTCCAAGGTCTTCAACTGTCTCATGGTGGTAACTGGCAGGGAAGAGAACTTCACCACTCTCTGGCTGTATGATCTTGGTCTAGTCATTTCCCTTCTCTTAAAAACAGGTTTAATTAATGCCTGCCCTGCTGCCAGCTTTACTTATCCTTCATGAATTAGTCAAGGGCTCAAATTTTGGAATTACACTTTTCTGGACAAAAACCTCATCTCTACTGTTTCCTACATCTATGTCTTGGGGGCAGACCTTTAACTTCTCTGACCCTCATTTTCTTCATCTGTTACAATAATAGACCTTCTTAAATTGTATGTTATGATGGCTGAATGGGAACTAATGGGTGCAAAATGCCTGACCCATAAAAAAAAAAATAGTAGGCACAAAATGCAAATGGAATCCCTTTCTGATATGCCACTTCTCTAATAGCAATAATTTTCTTTATGTCTGCTGTTTAAGGTCCCTCGATGGCATTGTGAATGGAGCTGGCCAGAAAAAACTTCCCAAGGACCTTGAGCCAGTCTCACCACAGAGAATCCCTTTGGTCAGGGAAGGAATTGACCTTTCCTTCCCCTCCATCTCTCTAACCCAGAAGAGGCTTAAAATAAAATCTACAGGCCAGTAGTTCCTTCCAGTACTGCAATGCCGTGTGGAGGAGAGTGTGCGTCCCCAGCTGCCCTCTCCCAACCCAGCCAGCCTTGGTAGCTAGAAGCTAAGAATAACCACTGGGCTTTTGGCATGACCTGCTCTGTGGTTTCCAGGCCTCGAAAAAGTTACCTATGATGCCATCATCTAGAGCAGGCCTTGAAAATCTCCCTTCCTTGTTATTTTGGTCTCCCCTGTGTCTCTGAGTGATTGAGGGCACCTGTATCAGCCTCCCCAGAACCCTGAGGTTTTAGGGGCTTTGCAAGGCAATAAATGGTTATTTTCTAAATTCTAATTTTCTTCTCTGCCTCTGACTTAGTATGTGGCACCCCACCTCAACTTTCTGGCCTAGGCCCATCCACCTCATGCAAAGGTGCCACAGGTACCCACAAGGTCGGGGGCTGGGCCCACCAACCCTCAGGGCTCCTGAAAGCTACTGTGTTAGACCTCTCAGAGTCCCTAGAAACATCTGGACCAGTGTTTCTCAACAAAGATGCTGTTGACATTTTGGGAGGAATAATTTTTCATTGTGTAGGATGGTCCTGCATACTGGAATAGGCTTAACATCCTTGGCACCTGTCCACTAAATAATAAATAGGACACCAGTCACAGTGACAACCCAAACTGTCTCCGCACATTTCTACTGCCCATTAGGGAGGCAGTACCACTCCAGTCAAGACCCACTAATTGATACCAACCTTCTCCAGGTATTGATCGGGAGACTGAGGCCCAAAGACTGAGGCCCAACCCATTTGCTGATCCCTCTGACACCAAACTCTGTCATCATCCATGCTTCCTTCTTTCCTTCACTCTTTGTGGAGAGCACATGTTATTGCAGTAATGGAATTGACCGCTAGTTGTATGACCTATGATAAAGCACTAACCTTCTCTGAGCCTCAGTCTCCTCATCTGTAGAATGGTGGATAAGAACATTTTGTCATTTATTGAGCGTTTACTATATGCCAGGCACTGTGTCCAGTATTTTCCAATCCTCATCTCCCCTCTTATCCACTGTCCTTTATTCCCACCTGCCCTTGCTGTTCTTCTAAATTGTCTCTCCTTTTCTCCCCTTCCTTCTCCTCTTACTTTATTTTCTTTAACTCTCTCCCTATTCTTTGTGACCTTTTCTTTCCCTCCCTCTGAATTATTTCCCTTGCTTCTCCTCCTTCTCTCCCCTCCCCAGCTTCTCTCTACCTGCGACCTGCAGCAATGTTACAGCAATTCTCCATCCTGGGACCCGATTTCAATGGTAAAAAGACTACAATGTTTTCATCAACAGAGGCTTGGAAGTACAAGTGAGATCTGAGCAGGGCCAGGCCCTAGGGTCAATGGATCTTACTAAAATTTTTTCTAGGATGAAAGAGCTTCAAGCAACACTCTTCTGGTCAATTGACTTGTGATAATATCTAAATACGTTCTCTTTCCAGTTGGGCCTTAGCCTCAATACTTCCACACCATCCCCCACTTACCAGGCCCTGCTCATCCTCTGGACCAGGCTAGTAGTTTGGGGAACAAAATGGTAAACCACAGCCTTTAGGTCCAATCCAGGAGGGCCTCACCATTATTTGGGAGGGGTGGAATTCCCTACCCTTTCTCTGCATGCTACATCAGTTTCTGGCTTACACACACACATTTGGTTTCTGAAGTTCTAAAAACCGGGAAGATCTGATGGCCCAAGCAGCAGAAGAAAGCAGTATTTCTCTCAGAGCTGTGCCATGGCCAGTCATGGAACAGAGAGGTTGCTCCCCTGTGAGAAGCCTGTCCAAACCTTGCCACTTACCCATACCATTTATAGGTGTTAATGTGATAATGTGGTCACAAATCACTATAATAAAGAACTTTGCACATGTTTACAGCTCACAAACTGTGGCAAAGAGTGGCCAGTTATAAGGAAGAGGGCTCTCCTTCAGCAGGGGACATTTAGGTTAGACATTCAGAAATGCTTCTTGGCTTATTTTTTTTTTATCAGAGAAGCATTGGAATTCATTTTGAAAAGAAAATATGGAATCTCTTCCCTCGGAAGATTTTAAAGAAGTGATTAAATTTCTAATATGGGAAGTGGCATTCAAGGCAACAGGCAGGGGGATTGACAGGAATAACGCCTGTGGTCATGTGAGAATCCTGGTATCCTTATGTTAAGAGCTGATTTCTATGGCCTATTACCTAGAAATCTTACAAGTTGGGCTGCGAAGGAGGCAGGTTCTAGCTCTGACTGTAGCTGGAATATTAGAGCTGTAGTCAGGGAGACGATGCGCCTGCCCCATTGTGTTCATTTGGTCAAGCTTTCCTGTCCCTGTTTCAGGAAACAGGAAAGGCAAGAAGACCTGGAAATTCCACGTACTAACTGATATCCTGGCCATGGGAGATGAGTAGTTATCATGATGTCAGGATTTTGGAAAAAGAAGGGGGGCGGAAAAAGAACAAAAAACCATATTCCTTGTTATTAAAGCAGCGCAAAAGAAACAGCAGGCTCTTATTGGGGAACCTAGAAAGAGGGATTCTTTGGCCTTGTTTTAAGCCTCCCCTCACTCCTCTCCTTCCTCTGTGTGTCTTCTTCCCAGGTACCGCATGCACAAATCCCGGATGTACAGCCAGTGTGTCCGAATGAGGCACCTCTCCCAAGAGTTTGGATGGCTCCAAATCACCCCCCAGGAATTCCTGTGCATGAAAGCATTACTGCTGTTCAGCATTAGTAAGTGCCTGGAGGGTCAGTTAGTGCCTCTGGGAGCATGGGGGCCCAGAAGGGGGTTGTTTTTACCATTAAAAGGTTATCAGGTAAAAAGCCAGCCCCGGGAAATTCCCCTATTTGTCCCCTTCCCACCCTCTCATGGTACCCCAGCATTCTTTTTCCTGACAAAGACCAATTTCATGGCTAGAGACCATTTTCTTTGCTAGAATTCACCTTTCATCGGATACTCACCTGCCCACCTGCTTTTCTTTGGGATCAAGGTCGTTTTGACTGGTTGTAACAGATCTCTTGGTTTTCCCATAGCTTCTGCCGTAGAAACAGGTGAGAACCGCCTTATACCCCTTTGCAGGGCAATAGAACAGGAAGGATGCCTTCTTGAAGGAATCTTCTCTTCTGCCAACATTAGGAGGTCTATGTAAGCAACTCAACTCCCAAAAACCAAACTCAATGATGTTCAGTTGATTCTGACTCATATCAACCCTACAGAACACAGTAGAACTGCCCTGTAGGGTTTTCAAGGCGGTAAATCTTTATGGAAGCAGACTGGCACATTTTTCTCCCACAGAGTAGCTGGTGGGTTTGAACCACTAAACCTTTACGGTTAGCAGCCAAGCGCTTAACCACTACGCCACCAGGGCTCCTCATATGCAACTCAGGGTTTATTTGGCAGCCAAGGAACCTTTCTTTAATGTCTTTTCTAAGCAGAGTGCTGTCTTAGCATCTGTAAGGGAGAAAAGAGAACAAATTTGATATTCAAAGCCATGTGTTTTAATTGTCTAAGTCAGAGCTGAACTGTGGATAACACGTAATCATGTCCAAAAAAAATGAGTAGATGAGAAAACTAGGAAAAGGAAAAAAAAAAAAACCAAACCCATTGCCATTGAGTCGATTCTGACTCATAGCAACCCTATAAGACAAAGTAGAACTGCCCCATAGGGTTTCCAAGGAGCCGCTGGTGGATTCGAACCACTGCACCACTGGGGCTCCTCTGTGAGGAAGAAAAGGAAAGGTTCAGTAAATTTTATACACCTGATTTCCTTCAGTTTGAATCCAGCTAGCCTTTTCCCCAAGACCTCCCTGGCAGCCGGAAGGCCCCAGGCACACAGACTTAGCTGACAGGAAGCCAAGTAGATGATTCCCTCCCTGTGGGGGTAACAGTCAAGTTTTGTGGTCAGAAAACTTGGGTGCTTTGTCTAATGCTTCTTCCTGGGCATGCTTCCCCTCCCCATTCTGTCTTCATCCCACATCAGTTCCCGTGGATGGGCTGAAAAATCAAAAATTCTTTGATGAACTTCGAATGAACTACATCAAGGAACTCGATCGTATCATTGCATGCAAGAGAAAAAATCCCACATCCTGCTCAAGGCGCTTCTACCAGCTCACCAAGCTCCTGGACTCTGTGCAGCCTGTAAGCAAAAGACGGAGGGTGCTTTGTCAGGGAGAGTAGCCTGATAAAGCCAAGTGATAATGTGCTCCTCTGGGCTCTGACACCACCTGTTGGGAGGTGCTTCCATTACTCTCTGGCTTTGAGTGTGGTCCAGAAAGAAAATACAGCAGAGAAGAAAGGAACACAGGTCACAGTGTTCCAGCTGGATGTTGTGAAAGAGGTGGAGGAGTTGAGAACAGAGCAGTTGGGACTCGGGAAAGGGACTTAGAGCAGATGAGTCCTCTAGATAGACAAAACAGACCTGGATGTTTTCCCTCCTCCCTGAGTGTTGTGTGTGTGTGTGCGTGTGCGTGTGCGTGTGTGTGTGTGTGTGTTGAGTAAGAGGAACACCCAATCCTGGGTTGCATTACTTGAAATGGTGTAAAAGATCTCTTAGGAGCGCTCAGTCACTCCCTTGAGACCACTTAACACACACAGTGACACACACAGCCTCACCAGAGAGGGCCAAAGGAAGGAGTGGAAACAAAAGGCTAAAAGGACCAGAAATCAGAGATGGGGGGAGATCCCTGGCAGAAGCCGGCTCTTTATCAATCCTATGTTCTCCTTCTCTTATTACCCCTGCAGATTGCACGAGAGCTGCATCAGTTCACTTTTGACCTGCTAATCAAGTCCCACATGGTGAGCGTGGACTTTCCGGAAATGATGGCAGAGATCATCTCTGTGCAAGTGCCCAAGATCCTTTCTGGGAAAGTCAAGCCCATCTATTTTCACACACAGTGAAGCTTTGAAAGTCTTCATTTCCTCACCCACCCCACTCTTCTGCCTGTTATAACTCTGCACTACTTCGCTGCAGTGCCTTGGGGAATTTCCTCTATTGATGCACATTCTGTCATGAAGAAGTTCCTGAGTTCTATTTCCTGGGCTTTTTTCTCTTCTCCTCCTTTCTTTTCCTTCTTTTCTCCCTATCTGACCCTTCCATGGCATTCAGACTCTGTTCCCTACCATGGCTCCTATATGTATTTTGAATGGTGTTGTATTTCTTCAAATCTGTGATGATACTCCTGTGGCCTAGTGTCAAGTTGTACTTGTTTACAGCACTGTGCTGTGTGCCAGCCACACAAACGTTTACTCACCTAATGCCACGGGAAGTTGAGAGAGCTAAGAGTATTTGGGAGAAATTTTTTTTTGAACTTTACTAGGTTTTTTTGCTCTTAAAAAATACAAAAACAAACAAACAGAAACCCTCAAAGAGGCCAACAATGATGAAAAAAATGAAAAATGCAGGCCCATGGGATGTCACTTCACTGTTTTTTTTTCAACCCTTCTCTCCCTGGGAAACTTTTCTTCCTGTGAACAACTATTGCCATTGGAGGGCAAGGCGACCCTAAATCTGAGTTGAGGGTTGCAGAAAGTGGAGAGGACAAGGAGAGCAGATAGATTAGCGGTACCTGCCCACAGTTTTGGCCCCTGAGGTCTAGACTGCTCAAATGCAGTGCACTTTAATATATCGAAAATGTGCTTCTTGTTTGAAAACTTGTCTGCATGTGAATGTCTCCCTCCCACAAATCCTTTTTCTCTCTCACTTTCTGCCTCCATCCTCAAGTTGGCTTTCAATAGCTTCTAAGAGCTTTGAACTGAATGTTCTCTTTAGCCAAAACTTGGCCATTTCCCCTGAAGAGTCAGACCAGTGAAAAGGAGGAGAGGAGAGATTTGACCCTTTGAAAGGCCCCATTTGGATCCAGGTCTGTTTCCCCATGTGTAGGCCAGGGAGGAGCTTGGGGCTAGAGTTAGAGGAGAGAGAAGCGCTGGCTTGGCTGTTCTCCTACTTAGGACACTAAATATGTATCTCTCACTGCCGCCACCCTTGTTCTCTCTTTAGAGGACCTGAATGAAGTTTTCTGCCTGACTCCATGCAGCCACAAGCTCCCTCCATATTCCCTTCAGTGTTTCATGGGCTGAACTTAACCAGATTGCATTTCAGCCATGGTAGTGAAGCATGTTCACCTCTTTGGGCATATCAGCTGTCAGATTTCATCAACTGTCAGATCTCTGGAAATACAATCTCAAAGGGTTTGGACAAGCTGGGCGTCTTGCCCTTGTCCCCCAGAAATGATACCCTCCCACCAAGTGGAGAAATGTTCACTTTTTCCTTTAGAGCAGCTAAAGGGGCTGCCCAGATCAGGGCTGAAAAGAAAACTCAGTTACCTGGGTAGGAATAATGAAGGCATAAAACCAAATACCCTGTAAATATTCTCCTTGCCAACCAGCATATCCACCTTCAAAAGTCATGTGAAGATGGGAGAAGAAACCAAGAGGAGACGCTAGCTAATAAGTTTAAGTCTTCAGAGTCAAACCTAAAGCCAGATGGGCACCATCTGGCCAGTTTCCTCATCATCTTCCCTATTCTTGATTCTGGGCTCTAGCATTGGCCATAATCACTCAGACTCCCCACCACTGTTGCTGTCTCCCTGTCAAAGGGAAGCTGAAACATTGAGACTTTCTACAGAACCATGGCCTCCTTTGGAAAGGTCTGGATGGTGTGGCTTCAGTAAGATGACACCCATGGACTCGGAGTATGCTCCTGAGACACTGGTTTTATATAGCCCTTGGGCACCCCTCTGTTCTGCTGACTTTGTCTCCCAACCCCAAGGGCAGGGGAATACCCACTTACTTTCTCATCCTAGCCATTGACTCCTCACTTAGCTCTTAACTTCATCTGTTAAACTCAAAAAATCAGGGGCTAGTCACCAAACTGCCCATTTCAGTTGGTTTACTCTACTTGTTGAGAAAATAGTTTGTGAGTGACATGACCCACATGGGTTTCCTACCTGGATTTCTGTGTTGTTATGAATAGCCAAATGAACTTACAAAACAGCTCTTTAAATAACAAGGGAGAGGGGAACTTAAGATGGATGATATGCCAATACAAGACTGCTGGACAAAACTAAAGCTGACGGGTTCCCTTTCTACGGTGGGATAGACAAATTCTGGTTTGCTTTGTTATGGCACCATCTGGCTTATATAAGCGCACAGAATTACTTTTACCTATTTTAACAGAGAAAAAGAAAAAAACAACACTTTTTTCAGCTAAACTAGATTACATTTTAATAGTTCCTTTACAGCATCTGTTTTGAAATGATTTTCATCTTTTGTGGAATATGGATTCAATTGTACCATTCTAATACCTCTCTTTGTAAATACTAGAGGCGCTCCTTTCCATTTCTATGACTGTCAAATTTTTCATCTTTATGGATTTACTAATCATAAGTCTTGTCTTTATAAATATATGTTTTTCATTTGTGAAAGCCAAAAAGCAATGAAACAGCAGTGTAATTAAAAGCATCAACAACTGGATTACTCCAAATTTCCAAATGGCAAGATCAGTAAAAAATGGCCTAAACAAGTTTTTAGGCCAACTGTTTCTGCACTGAGGTTTCAGTGAGCAAAGGACATTTTAGCTTGGCTTTGTACTCCCTCGGATAAAAGGAGGAGAGGTTTGTTTTGTTTTGACCATTGATGTTCTTGCCCATGTAATTGTCCTCTGGGTAGAAGTTTCATTTTGCATGCACTCAGCTGTACAAACAGAGCCGATGTGGTTTGGTACACTGTGCTTACCTGTGAAAAACCAGCCCCCCAGACTCTCTCACCTGGTGAGCCGGAAGATGAGGGTCACTCAAGGAACAAGTCACGGGGACCGTCTCCGAAGAGGTTTGCAGCGCTGGATGGGGATGGAGAGTGAGGAAGACAAAACGAAGAGGCACCAGGGAGAAAGGCTCTGTCTGTACTAGGCAGCAAACAGCTGCCAAGGTCATGAACTCTGTGGTCAAATACAAGAGTCATGTGGCAGTTTCATCTCTTGTTCATTGGGCATCTGGCCCAAGCGTGGCCTCCGAGCTGAAATGGAGGTTGGATTCTTTGTTCCATAGCTTTTTTATGCCACAGACAGTATCGTTGTTCTTTGGAGAGTTTATTATTTTTTTAAATTACCTTAATCTGAGAAAGGAATTTTTTGAAGGATTCTGTCATACGTCTTTGAAAAAAGAAAATCAGTAATACATATATTTTTATGTATGTTCACTGGCACTTAAAAAAAAAAAAGCTTCACTCTGTCCTTTGGGTAGTTGCAAAAGTAATTGTCCAGGTTAAGAAATAATGTGCTGATGCTACAGTCCCTCTCTGTTCATACTCTGCTTCTTAACCCTTATATGCATATATAACAAGATGTATTCTACTTGTACTTTAAGAGAAATAGGTCCACCATCTACATGATACTGACACTACACAAATGACCTAACCTTAAGCTTCAGGTAGTTTTTAAGTGATTGTTTCATTAGGCACAGCACAGACGTGGCCTTTTCCCCTTCTCTCCCTTGAAATTCGGCAGGGCACAAAGGCCCAAGCCATTCCCTCTGCCCCTTTCCAACCCTGCACCAGCACTGCACTTCGTAAGACCCTCCCCAGACAGCCCAGTAACTATCCCTGCATGGCCCTCGCATGGACCAGAAAAACAAAAGGCTGACTACTAATTATCCTGTGCCAGTTGCCCAGGTGAGAGGACACTGGGCCAAGGGAGTGACTTTCATGCTTGACCTCCTATAGAGGGGCCAAAGGAACCTGGATTGCTAAAGCACAGAATCAGACCCCAAACTTAAAGCCAAAATAGCTGTTTAGCATGTGTAATTTCTTGTAAATGGAAGTTTCTACCCCTGCTGCCTTTTATAGGCAGATCTGTTCTCACCACTGATCTCTTTGAAAATCTTTGAGAGCAGTTAAAAAAAAGAGAGATGAAAGCATCACGTTATGTAACCAAAGATTACACTGTATCTGCTAAGACACCAAAATTTTTAAGGGCAGGGAGGGTGCAAGCATTAGAGCCTCTTTGGTAAGCTATCCAAAGACAGACTAAAGGACTTTGCTGGTGACTGACTTATAACAGTTTAGTGGGAGTTTTCCTGCACAATAGACATTTTTTAGAGGAGTTGAAAATATTTTGGGAAAAAATGGGATTATGGGTCCTTCACTAAGTGATTTTGTAAGCAGAACTAGCTTTCTTTTTCTGTAGTAGTTACTGAGCAAATTCTTGAAGCTCCATTATTGCATGGTTGGAAATGGAGCCAGTCTTGGCCACTGTGTTTGCTAGTGCCCATATTAGCTTATCTGAAGATGTGAAGCCCTTGTTGAGAAGGGGAGCATTTAAAGGACTAGATTTTGCACTAGAGGGACAGCAGGCAGAAATCCCTGTTTCTGCCCACTTTGGACAGCACAAAAATTTTTCTGCAGTTTAAGGCAGAAGGTTGAAATATATTGTAAATGAGTATTTGTATCCATGTTTTCAATTGAATTATATATATAGATATAGTGTGTTCTGATAGCTTTACTTTTCTCTGCACCTTTATATTTGGTTCCAGGTCATGACTGATACCATGTACTTGTGAGAGAGGCTGTAGTTACATTTTAGAAGCACTCTCAGAACAGACAAGACACCTAGGTTGACCAGATAACTAGGAGATCTTGTCCCTATTGAGGCCTGACCCACAGGCCTTACAAAAGGGCAGAGGGGGTAAAAGTGTAGGGTACATGATGTATTGCACTTTACTAGCCAAGACAGATGAATGTAGAAAGGGTGGTGGAGGCTCGTTGGAAGTGACTAGGCTTTACCATAGGAAAGGACCAGACCGGGGTGCTAAAAGATCACCCAAATGATTGACCATTGTCCCCTAATGGGACCTGACTGGTTGAGAGAAGGAAGGGAGTTCCTCGGTCTTCACCATCCTTTTAAGAAAAGGGCAATTTCCTGAGCTCGTAAACCTGGAGCAAGTGTCCATCTTTCACACAATTAAATCACATGAGGTTGAGGTGCTCTTGCTACTGGGTGTCTGTGTTCTCTAATTCTGGTTTTGGATATTTTCTGTAAAGAGTTTGCCAAATGAAAATGTGTTTTTCTCTGTTAAAACTTGTCAGTGTACTAGAAGTTGTATCTCTGTAGGTGCGGGTCCATCTCTGCCCATGGATAAGGGTGTTTTTTCTTCAATTAATTACAGCGTTTGACACTGGGGTCTGTTGCCCAGAGCCTCCCAACACTCACTCAACCATTTCTAGGTGAAAGCAGAAAAATCCACATTAGTCATTCTTCTTCAGAGGAGAAAAACAGCCTTTGACTCAGCTTCGATTTATCCCTATTTGATTTGGCTAGAAAGTAGGCCATTTATATTGATTGGCTACCCTAATTCAATATAGCAGGGATGTTGATTCCTTTCCTTGCTCCATTATATCTTAGCCTTTTATGAAATTAAATGAAACTATGAACTGGGTGGTCCTTGGGGCCTGGAACAGTTCCCACATATGCTACTCAGCAAGGCTGTCATGTAGCTGCAGACTTCGTCGGCCACCCAACACTGGAACACACACATATCCATACCCCAAAGGAAAGAAAATTCTGAAATATTGCTGCTTCTGTGGTGGTGTCCTCCGTGGCTGCTGCTTCACAGTATAGGACCCTGTACCCTGCAATTCAGACAGGCCAGGCCTCCAGCCTCTCACAACTTTAGCCCTTGGTGCTAACTGCCCTGCAGTGAAGTGTCTGTGGGGCTGTCCTATCCCATAAGCCACTTGGATGCTGAAAGCAGCCACCATTAGAATGACCCAAGTAAAAAAAGAGTCCTCTCATCACTCAGTGACACCATTCTGCTTTCCCCTAGACTGGAACTGTGATTAGGGAGTGCCTCAGACATGACATTCTTGCACTGTCCTTGAGATTAATTCGGCAGCAGGAGGGAGTAGACTATGTGACCAGAGATAAGAATTAATTTTCAATGTTGAGGGAAAAAAATAAAAGAGAGAGGGAAAGAAAGCATCATATAAAGATAAAAAATGAAACAAATTAAGTTCACTTGAAACTTCTTTCTATGGGACTTAAGTTCTCACAGTGACACTTGGCCTCCACTGGGCAGCAGGACCAGCCCCAAGCTCTAGTGTTCTGTTCTCTTTTTGTAATCTTGGAATCTTTTGTTGCTCTAAATACAATTTAAAAAAATGGCAGAAACTTGTCCGTTGGAATACGTGTGTGACTCTGGGTTTGTCCCTGCCTCTGCTCTCAGAAATGTCATCCATTGTGTAAAATATTGGCCTGCTGGCCTGCCAGCTAAAACTTGGCCACAGCCTCTGTTGTGGCTGCAGGCTCAAGTTATTGTTAACAAAGAGACCTGAGAAAAGCAGCTAATGTCCTCTTATCATCGTCGTTAATTTGTTATAACATAAAACAATCTAAAATTTCAGATGAATGTCATCAAAATTCTTTTAATTAGCTCTTTTTATTGGCTGTCTTTATTAAAGTCAAGAGTTGGTATCATGCCAAGTGGCCTTTTACACTACTTTGATTTTCATATACTTTTAAAAATCTTTGCACAGGGGTTGTAAATTTGCTCTGTGTTGGCCTTAGCATAGGTTGACCTGGGACCACCAAACAATTAAAGGGCCTGGGCTAGAAAGCACAAGTGGGCACTGACAGCCCATCAGAACCTCTCATCAAAAACTCTGAGCTTGTCGGCCAAGGGAAAGCCATGCGAACTTCAGCTTTTCACCCTCCCATCCTCATCCTTGTGAGAGCATAAAATAAGCGGAGGCATCATTGCCCAGTTCTTGCCAAGCTTCAGATAAACAATGGCTGCATTTATATCCAGGTAAAACTCAAGCCAGCCTTCTTTTGGGCCCTCAGTTCAAGCAAGGCCCTTTCCTCTCTTCTCTCAATTTGAAAATGTATCAGATCCCAAAGTGAATTTCTGGGTGTGAGATATAGGCTGTCAATGAGGCGTGACACACGTATTAAGAAATAACAAAGTCTCTATGCATCAGTGGCCTTACCTGTAATAGGGGTTGTCACAATGCCTCTCCCCTGGGCTGGGCTGGGTATTCAGTGAGAATGTATGTGATGCAACTGGTCATTCATTGCTTTGGCTTAGCTCCCTGTTAAAATGTCAGAACCTCTGAGAGGAGTCTCACATCAAGCGATGGTTTTTCGTCAGAGTAGATGGATTTCTCAAATATTTTCCTGAGATTAGGAGAACAAAAGATTGTTGGGATGTGTGTTTGTGTGTGTCTAAGTAAGACAAAAGAAATTTTTTTTCTTTTTAAGTAAGACAGTTATGTATGGTTTTTGGGTTGTGTGTAAGTCAGAGCCTGCCTCTGGGGGGCAGGGATGAGGAGTCCCTCTGACAACCATTGCTTAGGCCCTCTTACCTTGCACCTACAGAGAGTGACATAACAGCCTGCTCTGCTTGGCTTCACTCACCACTCAGATCCTGCCTAAAGAGCCAATGTTTAGCATCCACTATAAATTTTCCGAGGAGTAGCAAAACACAGAGGGCAGGAGCCCACATGATACTTGATGGGTTAAAAGAGCCTGGAGGCAGAAGTTCTGTATGCGACATATCAGGCTGCTAGTGTATAGCTAAGATTCTGGCCCACTGGTTCACTATATGACCTTGGGCAACCTTCTTCCCTTTTCTGGGCCTCGGTTTTCTCATCTGTAAAATAAGTGTGTCGGTAGGTGGGGTGAGGTGTGGAGTAGGACTATATGATCTGGGACTATGATCTGGAAATAACTATGGTTATTGCCAGGTACAGCAAAACGTTTCTTAATTTTGACATAAAGAAAAGTAAAGGCCTTTTACTATCACCAGAGTGCATAGTTTTACAGTTAGAATCCCCACATATGTTTTCAACAAACATTTACTGAACATCTGGGAGTGAGGGGCTCAAAACAACAATGGAGTCCTAAGTAATAGTTGCTGTCAGCTCCCCGATGGAAGGGGGAAAGGGCTCAGAAGTGAAATAATTTGTTTGCTGTTTAAATCATCTAATAAATGGTAGAGATAAATATGAGTTAAATAAGCCACAGTCTGTGCTTTCAGTGAGTTTATAGTCTAGTAAATGTCTTTGATCAGGTCAGTCTGAGGTTTCAACCTATCAGAATCACCCCAAACCCTCCCACATCCACCCCTCCAAAGAGACTGGGCTAGCCTCTGATTTAAAATTACTGCCTTTTAGAGCTAGAAGGGGGCTTAGATATCATCTAGCCCAAATTTCTCATTCTTTGCATGAGGGAACCGGCCCAAAAAGACTTTATTGAGTAAACACTTTTTGAATGTTATTGTGAACCAGTGCCTGTGGCAAGGGACCAGCCTTCAAACACCCAGCTCACGTCCCCTTCACGAGCCTGCACGCAGCTTGCCATGATGGTGGGACACCTGAGAACCCCTTCCATCCCCTGCACACTGGTTTAGAGTCCTGTTGAGAAAGCCTCTGCCTCTTCTTGTCTGTGGCTCCCATGTATATGGCCCAAGGAGATCTAACTCAGCCATAGCACCTACCACCCACATCCCAGAGACTTTTTTCATGCCGCTGTGTGAGAGGGTGAGAGGAGAGAACTGGGGAACTAGGACTGCAGAAAAAATGAGAAACATTGAAAAGATAGTTTGGAGTATGAGAATTTTGTTTTCTAAGTTAACAGGAAGATGTGATTCAAATCTTCAGATTTTCCTGCCATCATTATTTCAGGCCACAACGTCCCCCTCTTTCTCTCGGCTTCTTCCCCAAGTGACTTCAAGCAAGGAGAGAGGCCATTTGGGGAACTTGGTCTGGCTGCTGCCCAGCAAGCCTTTGTACCAAAAAAGCTGGCTTAAGCCAAACTTTGTGCAAACAGTCCCCACCCATGAGGCACTTCAAATCTCAAACCAAGAAACAGGTCAGCAGAACAGGCAGATGCTGTGAGAGGCACATCACCCACCACCTGGGCAGTGACACTTGTCACCAAAGGAAGCTGGCCCTTTTGATGCTTGAGCACAGTGCCAAGGTTGGATAATGTCAAGGTTGGACTAATCTTGTGGGAGAATCCTACTGCCTCAAAAAATTGCAGGGATCCCTTAGAGAGGCACAGTGTCCAATAACCCCTTCATCATTTGTTCTTTCTTTTAGTCAACTATTGTACAGCCACTATGTACCTTATATATGAACTAGACAGATGTGCTCTTTGCCCTCACAGAGCTCCAGTCTAGTGGGGAGAAAAGCATAAGCAATTCTAATATAATGTAATAGGTACTTGGACTTAAGCCCAAGAGTTCTGCAAGGCTGCTACCTCCTCCCCAAACTTCAGATGAGTCCTTTTGAGAGAAAGAGTGGTCTTTTCCAGCCCCATCATCTCCTAAGCATCTTGCCAAGGCTCTTGCTCCTGCTCCCTGTCTATGGTTAGAGGTATTTGAGGTACAACAGTTCACCAAATGGCCCAAAGGACCTATCAACATATTTGTCTATAAAGGCAAGCAGGAGAAAAGATCATTGGACTAGGAAACAAGATGCCAGGTGTCTTAGGCTGGGTTCTCTAAAGAAACAAAACCTGTAAACCATATAAATATATATAGACAAAGAATTATATCAAGGAAATGGCTCACTAGGTTGTAGAGGCTGGAAAGTCCCAAGTCCATTGGTAAGACTGGAGGCTTCTCCTGGCTCACAGGCTGCAAAGACCGATGAATCCCAAGATCGGCAGACAAGATGGCAGGTAAGCTGCTAGCTCAAGTCCCAAGAACTGGAGGTCAGCCAAACAGGATACAGAGCAAGCAAAAGCTACCAAGCCTTGCCAGAAAGTACACTTATAGTGGATGCAGGCCATACCCCCAAGAAAACTCCTTTTCACCTGATATGGCAACTCACAGCATATTCCATCATGGAGGTGATCACATTATATCAGATCTCATCACGGAGATGATTACATCGTTATATGACTACATCATAACTGCCAAACCACTGAGAAACATGGACCAGCCAAGTTGATACACAACCTTAACAATCACAATCCGCCTCTTGTCAACTTGGCAACTGTACTCATTTCCTTAAACCATACATAATCTCTGAATAAAGACAATTTTAAAGTCATACTTGCACCTAACATGATACAAGTAATACACGTACAACAAAAAATGCATTAGCCCTGTTTACATCTTATATTTTATAAGTGAAGAAAAAATATTTGATGTACACATACAAGGAAGAAAAAATCATAACAATTACAGTCCTTGTTTCTGCAACCGGTCACTTGGTCATAATGGGTATTTAGAACTACCTTTTTCTACTTTTTTTTTTCTACCGCACATTCCCTATTCCCTTTGCCCTCATCAAGCACCTCAACTGGTCGTGGTTCTTTACCTGAAGAGTCTGAGCCATTAGTAGTCATGCTGGAATTCGGTTGCTGTAGTTTTGCACTGACTTTAATGACAGGGCATGGTAGTACTAAGAGACGCCCTAGGGGATCTCCTGCATTCCAGACATACTCTTCTTTGCCTCCGTTATGTAATATCAATGTGATTTCCTCTTGGTAATCAGGATCAATCACACCAGCCAATATGGTAACTCCCTCCTTTGCCTGTCGATTCAGAGGCATAAGGAACCCAAAGTGGCCAGGTGGCACTCTTAACTTCCAGTTCAGTGGAATCAGTGATGTGTCCTCAGAGGACATCATTCTGCCCTCTGGAACTAAGACCTCTAGACCTGCAGAGCAGAGTGTTGTGGGGACAGGAAGCAAAAGTTTTGCGAGTGGGTCACTAGGGGTAATAGTGAGTGCTGCCATTCCCATTTCCACCCCTTGATCCCTGGACCTATGAATTCTGGCTATGGGAGAAACATCACCACATATTGGATGCTGGTTTAGAACATAAACAGCCTCCTGGAGAGCATTGCCCCAACCCTGCAAGGTATTGCCACCAAGATGGTGCCATAATTGTGTCTTTAGAAGGCCATTCTATCAAGCCAGCTGCTTCTGGATGATGGAGAACATGGCGAGACCAGTCAATTAAGAGAGCATGGGCCCATAACTGCACTTCATTTGATATGAAGGGCTTCCTTGATTCAAGGCAATGATGTATGGGATACCATGATAGTGGATAAGGCATTCTGTAAGTCCACAGATGATAGTTTTGGCAGAAGCATTGCATGAGGGGAAGGCACATCCATCCATATCCAGAGGAAATTTTACTCCAGTGAGAACAAAACACTGCCCTTTCCATGATGGAAGTGGTCCAATGTAATTAACCTGCCACCAGATTACTGGCTGACCAACTTAAGGAATGGTGCCATATCGGGGACCCAGTGTTGGTCTCTGCTGCTGGCAGATTGGGCACTCAGCAGTGGCTGTGGCCAAGTTGGCCTTAGTGAGTGGAAGTCTGTGTTGCTGAGCCCATGCATAACCTCCATCCCTGCCACCATGGCCTCTTTGTTCATGAGCCAATTGAGCAATGACGTGAGTGGCTAGGGAAAGGGGATGACTGGTATTCACAGAACGTATCGTCCTATTCACTTAATTGTTAACATCCTTCTCTGCTGAGGTCACCCTTTGGTGAGCATTCACATGAGACACAAACATCTCCACTTCTTTAGCCCATTCAGAGAGGTCTATCCACTACCCCTTCCCCATACCTCCATGTCTCCAATTATCTAATCATATTCCTTCCAAGTTACAGACAATTCAGCAAAACCATTGGCCACAGACCATGAATCAGTATACAATCACACATCTGGCCATTTATCCTTCCAAGAACAGTGCACAATCAGATGCACTGCTCAAAGTTCTGCCCATTGGGAGGATTTCTCTTCACCACTTTCCTAGAGGGAGGTCCCAGAAAAGTGCAGTCTACTTTTGAGTGGTGCCTGCATATCACACAGAACCATCTGTAAACCAGGCATGAGTTTTCTCTTTCTGAGTCAACTTATTATAAGAAACTCTCCTTGAGGCCATAGGTACAGACTGGGAGATGGAAGGTGATGTGACAGGAGTGGAGACCATGGGCATTAGGCCACTTCCTCATGCAACTTACTTGTGACTTCAGGTCCTGCTTGGGCTTCATCTCATATATGCCACTTCCATTTAATGATAGAGTGCTGCTGTGCACATCCAACGTTATGGTTCTGTTGGTCAGACTTGGTGACCCATGATTAAATGTTCAGTCTGTATAATGGCTCAGTAACAAGCCAAAAGCTGTTTCTCAAAAGAAGAGTAGTAATCTGCAGAGGATGGTAGGGTTTTCTCCAGAATCCTAAGGGTCTGCTCTGTGATTCACCAATAGGGGCCTACCAAAGATTCCAAATAGCATCTCTGCCTGCCACTGCCACTTCAAGCACCACTGGATCATCCAGATCATATGGCCCAAGTGGCAGAGCTACTTGCACTGAAGCCTGAACCTATTGCAGAGCCTTCTGTTGTTCTGGACCCCACTCAAAACTAGCAGCTTTTTTAGTCACTTGATAAAAAGGCCAGTAAGTAGTATACACAATGAGAAATATATTGCCTCCAAAATCAAAAGAGGCCCACTAGGCATTGCTCCTCCTTTTTAGTTGTAGGAGGGGCCAGGTGCAATAACTTATCCTTCACATTAGAAGGAGTATCTTGACATGCCCCACATCACTGGACCCCTGGAAATTTCACTGAGGTGGAAGGTGCATGAATTTTTGTCAGACTAATTTCCCACCTTCTGGCACACAAATGTTTTATCAATAAGTCCAGAGTCATTGACACTTCTTCCTTAATAGGTCCAATCAGCATAATGTCATCAATGTAATGGACCAATGTAAAATCTTGTGGGAGGGAGAGGTGATCAAGGTCCCTATGGACTAAATTATGATGCAGGGCTGGAGAGTTGATATAGCTCTGAGGTAGGACACCAAAGATGTGTTGCTGGCCTTACGAGGTACGGGTAAACTGTTTCTGGTGGTCCTTCAAAACAGGTGTGGAGAAAAAGGCATTAGCCAGATCAATAGCTGCATGCCAGGTTCCAGAAGATGTATTAATTTGCTCAAACAGCGAAAGCACATCTGGAACAACAACTGCAATTGGAGTCACCACTGGTTAAATTTTTGATAATCCACTGTCCTTCTCCAAGAGCCAACTGTTTTTTGCACAGGCCAAATAGGTGAGTTGAATGGGGAATTTGGTGGGACTCACCACCACGGCATACTTCAAGTCTTTGGTGGTGGCAGTAATCTGTGCAATCCCTCCAAGAATGTGGTTTTGCATTTGGTTTACTATTTTCCCAGGTAGGGGCAGTTCTAATGGCTTTCACTTGGATTTTCCTACCATAATAGCCCTTACTCCACTTATAAGGGATCCAATGTGGAGGTTCCACCAGTTGCTGAATATATCTATTCCAATTACGCATTCTGATACTGTAGGAATCACTACAGGATGCGTTCGGGGACCCACTGGACCTACTGTGAGATGAGCCTGAGCTAAGACTCCATTAATAATCTCACTTCCATATGCCCCCCTGTAACTGGTGGGCCACAACAACATTTTGTGTCTCCTGGAATTAGTGTCAGTTCAGAGCAAGTATCCAGTAATCTCCGTAAACTCTGATTATTTCCTTTTCCCTTTAGGGGAAGGCTGGGAGAAATATTAACAGTATAAGTTTTTGGCAGTGTAGTAGAGTCCTTCCTCAGGGGAACCCAGCCTCCCATTCATTCAATGGGTTGTGGGTCTGTAAACTCGCTCAAGTCCAGGAAATGATTGAGAGGCCATGGCTCTCTATTCTGGCGATTCTAGTTAGACTGCTGTTCACTTGAAGTAGAATTCTTCTGCTTGTACAGATCCAAGTAATTATTTAGCATATTTCCTATCTATTTCATTCTTAGGGACACAATGACTAAGTAGCCAACGCCGTAAGTCCATATGAATCAGACTATTCTGATTACTGCTTTGACTCCGTTGTCCATTACGATAACCACGCCCACCTTATCTTTGTTAATTGAGTGTCTCCACTTGGCCCTTACCACCCTGAGGTCCAATCATCCCCATTGTAGTTAAGTGTTTTAATTCAGTTAGGGCAGTTTCCACTGTTAAAGCTGATGGGCTTAAAATAGCAATCACTGCAGTCTTTAAGGATGCTGGAGCTCCCTTCACAAATTTGTTCCTCACTGTTGTGGTAAAAGATGTGTCCTCTGGGCACTCCATGTGTGGATCTGTGAGTCTAACCTGATAAATCCACTCTAACTTGTCAATTTCCCTAAGCCTTTGGAAAGCATCTTCTACAGTATAGCAAGGCAGGTCTGACACTTCAACTTGATTTAGTGTAGCCACCATGTAATTCATGCTTCAGCAACTCAACCAATCAAACCATTAAATCCTTTCCTAACCTCTTGAGCTGAAACATCTTTATGTTCCTTGCACCATTAACCCACACCCTTAATAGCCATTCCCACACATATTCCCCAGGTTTCTGTTCCTTGTTGTTGTTAGGTGCTGTCGGGTCGGTTCCGACTCATAGCGACCCTATGCACAACAGAAGAAAACACTGCCCCATCCTGCACCATCTTTAAAATCATTGTTATGCTTGAGCTCATCGTTGCAGCCACTGTGTCAATCCACCTCGTTGAGGGTCTTCCTCTTTTCCGCTGACCCTGTACTCTGCCAAGCACAATGTCCTTCTCCAGGGACTGATCCCTCCTGACAACATGTCCAAAGTATGTAAGACGCAGTCTTGCCATCCTTGCCTCTAAGGAGCATTCTGGCTGCACTTCCTCCAAGACAGATTTGTTTGTTCCTTTGGCAGTCCATGGTATATTCAATATTCTTCGCCAACACCACAATTCAAAGGATTCAACTCTTCCTCAGTCTTCCTTATTCATTGTCCAGCTTTCACATGCATATGATGTGATTGAAAATACCATGGCTTGGGTCAGGTGCACCTTAGTCTTCAGGGTGACATCTTTGCTCTTCAACACTTTAAAGAGGTCCTTTGCAGCAGATTTGCCCAATGCAATGCGTCTTTTGATTTCTTGACTGCTGCTTCCATGGGTGTTGATTGTGGATCCAAGTAAAACGAAATCCTTGACAACTTCAATCTTTTCTCTGTTTATCATGATGTTGCTCATTGGTCCAGTTGTGAGGATTTTTGTTTTCTTTATGTTGAGGTGCAATCCATACTGAAGGCTATGGTCTTTGATCTTTATTAGTAAGTGCTTCAAGTCCTCTTCACTTTCAGCAAGCAAGCTTGTGTCATCAGCATAACGCAGGTTGTTAATGAGTCTTCCTCCAACCCTGATGCCCCGTTCTTCTTCATATAGCCCACCTTCTTGGATTATTTGTTCAGTATTTTTTTTTATACAGATTACATAGGTATGGTGAAAGAATACAACCCTAACGCACACCTTTTCTGACTTTAAACCAATCAGTATGCCCTTGTTCTGTCGGAACAACTGCCTCTTGATCTATGTAAAGGTTCCTCATGAGCACAATTAAGTGTTCTGGAATTCCCTTTCTTCACAGTGTTATCCATAGTTTGTTATGATCCACACAGTCAAATGCTTTTGCATGGTCAGTAAAACACAGGTAAACATCCTTCTGGTATTCTCTGCTTTCAGCCAGGATCCATCTGACATCAGCAATGATATCCCTGGTTCCACATCCTCTTCTGAAACTGGCCTGAATTTCTGGCAGTTCCCTGTCGATATACTGCTGCAGCCGTTTTTCAACGATCTTCAGCAAAATTTTGCTTGTGTGTGATAATTAATGATACTGTTCTATAATTTCACATCGGTTGGATCACCTTTCTTGGGAATAGGCATAAATATGGATCTCTTCCAGTCAGTTGGCCAGGAAGCTGTTTTTCATATTTCTTGGCCTAGATGAGTGAGCACCTCCAGCGCTGCATCTGTTTGTTGAAACATCTCAATTGATATTCCATCAATTCCTAGAGCCTTGTTTTTTGCCAATGCCTTCAGAGCAGCTTGGACTTCTTCCTTCAGTACCATTGGTTCCCGATCATATGCCACCTCTTGAAATGGTTGAATATCGATTAATTCTTTTTGGTATAATGACTCTGTATATTCCTTCCATCTTCTTTTGATGCTTCCTGCGTCATTCAGTATTTTCCCCATGGAATCCTTCACTATTGCAGCTCGAGGCTTGCATTTTTTCTTCAGTTCTTTCAGCTTGAGAAACGTCGAGCGTGTTCTTCCCTTTTGGTTTTCCATCTCCAGCTCTTTTGCACATGTCATTATAATACTTTATTTTGTCTTCTCGAGAGACCCTTTGAAATCTTCTGTTCAGTTCTTTTACTTCATCAATTCTTCCTTTGGCTTTAGCTGCTGGATGCTTAAGAGCAAGTTTCAGAGTCTCTTCTGTTTGTACATATTAGAAAATCAAGCAGTTCTTTTGGAGTGTAGCGTACCTCCTCCTGAGTCACACTTTGTAGTTTACCTTTTGGGGCTCACTGATACTTAAATCTAGTAATAGGTCTAAAAGACAAAATCAGTGATGGGGATGTGTTTCTAGTACTTTCAACGTTGTCTTCTAAGGCATCTGCCTCAGGTAACGCCCCAGGCAATGATTCAGACAAAGACTCTTCAGACATAGCCTGGTTAATCTCATCAGATAGGGGTGGAGGGGCTGGCTAATGGTTTTACTGGGGAGGGTGGCTCAGCAGACAAGATGGAGTAATTTCTTCATATGGGAGTGAGAGGGTTGGTTCTGTTGGCAGGAGTGATTCAATGGAATTTAGGAGCTCAGTGTCCCTGGCTTCTTGGCTCTCTGTCCATATGTCTCTATCACAAGTATCAGGATCCCATTTTTTCCCCAATCAAGGCCCTCACTTAAACTTCATACATCACTCAACGTTGGGAATTGAATTGGCATTGTATTTCATGCACTCTTACAGTAAGACTCAGGGTCTGGTTTTCAGCAATAGCAACTCGGTTACTACAAGAAATAAGGCTTTCTTTCAAGGCAGAAAGAGAAACTTTGAGGTTGTTTATGTAGTGCTTGAGCTTTGAATCTGAAGCCCTGAGCTCATCTCTTTCTTTCACCACTTCATCCAGTGAAAATAGGTCCTACCAACCAACTTCCTCATACTTTTCATTATGACAGTATTGTAGAAAGTTATCAAATGTGCTATCATTCAGAGCCTCACTTCTCACCAATAACTGATCTACTGGTGATGTTATTTTGCATATTTCTATTACCACCTCGTGCCGTGGATTAACAGTGCCCTCTTTACTAGTGGAAGCAGAGTCATCAACATCTTTAAGACTAGCCGGATTTGAGAACCAATTTAGAAAACTTGTTCTTACAATTTTGTTTCTCTAGAATCACTCTCAGTACCAAATGTCTTAGGCTGGGTTCTCCAGAGAAGCACAACCAGTATAACATATAAATATTTAGAGAGATTTATATCAAGGAAATGGCTTATGCAGTTGTAGAGGCTGGTAAGTCCCAAGTCCGTTGGTGAGACTGGAGGCTTCTCCTGGCTCACAGGCTGAGAAAACCAACAAATCCCAAGGGCACCAGGCAAGACAGCAGGTAAGCTGCTAGATCAAGTCCCAAAAACCGGAGGTCAGAAGAATGAGAGCTAGCTGCAGGATCCAAAGTAAGCAAAAGCCCCCCAGCCTTGCCAGAAAGTCCGCCTATATTAGATGCAGGCCACACCCCCATGGAAACTCCCTTTCAACTGATTGGCAACTCACAACAGACCCCTTCATGGAGGTGGTCACAATATATCAGACCTCATCATGCCATCGATTACATCTTTATATGACTGCCAAAGTACATAATAACTGCCAAACCACTGAGAATCATGGCCCAGTCAAGTTGACACACAACCTTAATGATCACACCAGGTTTTGCCACTAACAAGTCAGGTAATCTTAAGCAGGAAACTTCCACGCTGTGGGTCAGTCTCCCCATCTGTAGAGCAGGGGAGATAAGGACTAGACTGGATTCTTCTAGCTCTAACATGCCTTCTTAGATTCTTTGAAACTTTTTTCTAAAACCAGAATTTTGTTGATCTGGTCCAATGCCTGTAATTTTGACTGGATATCTACATTTTAGAATATTGTATCCTAGGTAAGACCAACGACGGAATTTGCTGTACCTTTTACTGCACATTTTTTGTTTTTCCACAATAGCCTTAACCCTGCAGCACCCCATGCTGCCTGCCTCTCATACACATTTGTCCATTTTCATAGAAGTATATTTCTACTAAGGAGCCCTGGTGGTGCAGTGATTATTTCTTCTAGGGAGTTCCTGGGTGGTGCAAACCGTTAAGCACTCAACCACTAGCTGAAAAGTTGGCGGTTGGAACTTGCCCAGAGGCTCCTTAGAAGATAAGCCTGGTGATCTTCTTCTGAAAGGTCACAGCCTTGAAAACCCTATGGAGCAGCTCTACTCTGCCCACATGGGGTTGCCATGAGTTGGAATTGACTCAAGAGTTACTAACAACAACAGCATGTTTCTACTAATGCTCTTTGGGCCATTCTGTGCCTGGACTATTCTGATGTGGGTCAAAAATCCTGCCAGAAAAATCTCCCTCTCCATGGTAAATATGGCCAACTGTGGCTGCTTGGGGAGTTTCTGGGGGTGGGGGGTGGCATGGATTTTTCTTAATGTTCTAGGTCAGGAAGCAGAGTATAAACAATGCCATTGGATAAGCATTAATGGACAAGAGAACAGACCAAAGGCCTCCCTTTGGGAATAGGGCAATATATATTTTATTAGCTTTTGTTCACACGGTTCCCTCTACATGAAATGCCCTCCTCCATTTTTGCCTGAAAAAATCTTTTCTGCTCATTAAAGTTCAGCTCAAAAGTTAACTCTAGGATGTTTTCCTTGATTTCCCCAACTGGAAATGAGCTCTCCCTCCTTTAAACTTCTAGCCTCCTTCCCATGAGCTTAAATCACTAGTTTGGCTTGCAGTAAGATATAATGACAATGCACCGTCATTTAAATAGTGCATTCTAGCTTATGGCACATTGACAACCACTGTCTCATTAAAGACTCACAGGAACACTGTAAGGAAGGCACGGCAGGAATTATTGATAACCCAGTTAAATAAATGACAGGAAGGAAACGTTATTTCAGAAGTTGGCTGGAGACCTCTGTTTCTAGTAGTGTGGCTTATTAGATACCTTGAATGACCTTCCCAATGAAAACAATCAAAATGCTAATTAAAATATAAAAATTATCTTTAAAAATAAATCATTGCTGAAGAAGTATGATAGTAAGGAATCCATTGGAGGGAGGTGAGTGTTAAGCCAGATTTTGCCTTGAGGGTATTTTTTTACAAGACTCTGGAAGATTCTGAATCTACTCTGATGACTGCTAGAAGAGAGGAAAATAACAGTTAAAGAGAGCCTATCCAAGGTGGGGGGTCTTGTAGGAGATTTCCACAAAAAGCTGGTACCCTTAAGAGCTATGTCCTCTGTGTAAGGGTGAATAGAATTAAATCTGCCTCACAGAAAGGGACAGCAAGGACCTGCCTGGCCTGACATTGGCACTGAGTGGAGGGAATAAAGAAAGCTTTCATGAGAATTTGTAATCATAGGTTATCTTCACATGGTTTTTGTAGTCCTAATTCAAGATACTTATGACATCCAAAAAACTGAAAGCAGAGATTCCAGATCAGCAGTTCTTCCAGTGGTATGGGATTGGCAAAGGCAAATGCGAATCCTCTAGGGAAAAACGTAACTTTCAGCCAGGCCTCAAAAATTTCTACAGATAAAAGTCCAAAGAAAATGATTTTGTTGATCCTTTCAAAGAACCAACTTGGTTTTGTTGACTTTTTCTATTGTTTTTCTATTCTCTGTTTCATTTCTTTCCACTCTGATCTTTATTATTTCCTTTCTTCTGGTGGCAGTGGGCTTCTTTTGCTGTTCTCCTTGTATTTGTCCAAGTTGTATAGCCAATGTTTTGATTTTGTCCCTTTCTTCTTTTTTGATGTGTGCATCCATTGCTATAAATTGACCTCTGAGCACTGCCTTTGCTGTGTCCCAAAGGTTTTGGTATAATGTGTTTTCATTCTCATTTGATTTTAGGAATTTTTTATTCCAGCTTTGACTTTTTTCTACTACCCAGTGGTTTTTAAGCAAGGCGTTATTCAGTTTCCATGTATCTGATTTTTCTCCTTGCTCTTCCTGTTATTAATTTCTATTTTTAAGGCGTTGTGATCAGAGAAGATGCTTTGTATTATCCCAATGTTTTGCATTTTGCTGAAGGTTGCTTTGTGGCCTAAGATGTGGTCTATTCTGGAGAATTTTCCATGTGCCCTGGAAAAGAATATGTACTTTGATGCTATTGGTGGAATGTTCTATAACTGTTTGTGAGGTCAAGTTGGTGGACTGTGGCCTTTAAAACTTCTGTATCTTTGTTGAGTTTCTTTCTAGATGTTCTATCCTTTACCAAGAGTGGTATGTTTAAGTCTCCTACTATTGTTATGGAACTGTCAATTTCTCTTTTCAGTCAGTGCTATTAGAGTTTGTTTTATCTATTTTGGATCCCTGTCATTAGATGCATAGATACTTATTATGGTTATGTCACCATGGTGGTGGATTGTCCCTTTTATCACTATACAATATCCTTCCTTGTCTTTTATTGTAGATTTTGTTTTAATGTCTATTTTATCTAAGATTATTATTGCCACTCCTGCTCTTTATTGGTTGAGAGAAAGGAGAGGAAAAAGGGGAAAGAGAGAGAAGAAATCAACAAACAAAAAAATAAATAAGTAAAAAAATAAAAACAACAACAAAAATAAGTAAATATGTGGTGGGGGAGCCAGCTATTGGGGCTAGAGCAGAATTGGGGTGGTGGTGAACTGATGTCTCTCTTGCCAGGCAACATGGCACAGCCCATCAGGAAGGAATGGAGGCAACACAAGGCCTAGGTGGGAGGGAGAAGGAAAAGGAAGAAGGGGAAAGATAAAGAAAAATTAAAAAAAAATACAGCACTGGGGGAGCTGGCCTATGGCGCAGTGCAGGCCTGGGAAGGCTGTGTGCCAGAGGCTGTCCAGCCGAGTGGTACAGCACAGCCTGCCAAGAAGGGGGGGTGGCTAGGTTGGTGGGATAATGGAGGGGAAAGGAGGGAGAGAGACAGAAAAAAATAACAAAAAGAGAAAAATAAAAAAGAAACAATAAATAAATAAATAAATAAAATGGAGTTGAGGGAGCCAGCCGATGATGGTAGTGCAGACAGAGGGAGGTCACGTACCAGTGGCTCTTCAGCCAAGTGGTGCAGCATGGCTCCTTGAGAACAGGTGGGAGTGGTGCACATGGCTAGATGGGTGGGAGAAAGGAAAGAAGAAAAAGGGAGAAGAATCAGAAAAAAGAAAAAAGCTAACAAACCAAAAAATATGGTGCTGAGTGAGCTGGTTGGTGGGAGTAGTGCAGATCCATGGAGGCCATGTGCCCCAACCCAACAGTGTAGCAAAGCCTGTGAAGAAGGTGCGGGTACAGCACATGGGCAAAGTGGACAGGAGAAAGGAAGGGATAGAGAGAGAAGAAACAAAGAGAAAACCAGCAACAACAATAACAAAGAAAACAAATATGGCGCCAAAGGAGCTGGCTGTCAGGGGAAGCCTGGACCCTGGGAGGCCGTGTACCAGTGGATTTCTAGCTGAGCCTTGCAACAATGCCTGATGAGAAGATGCAGGGTCAGTTCACTGGGTTAGGTGGACCGGAGAAAGGAAAGGAAGGAAGGGGGAGAGAGAGAGGGAAAAGAAACCAGAAAAGAAAAAAAAAATTAAAAAGGTACTGACAGAGCCTGCCATAGGGTTACAGCACACCCAGGGAGGCCATGCGCCAGTGGCTCCCTAGAAGGGTGGTGTGGCACAGCCTGCCAAGAAGGGGCTGTGATGTTACACGGGGCTGGGTGGGTGGGAGGGAGGAAAGGAAGGAAGGAAGGAAGAGAGAAGAAACTGGAATAAAATAAAATAAAAAAGGCTCTGAAGGAGAGAGAGAGATGCAACAAAAAAAGTAAAAATAGATAAAAATGGCACTGAAGATGCCAGCCAGTGGCGGTGGGGTACACCCAGGTGGCAGTGAGCTACAGCCTCTCTTGCCAATCCACTGTGGCCTGTTGGAAAGCGATGGAGGCCTCGTACAGGGAAGAAGGGTGGGGGTTGGGAAGCAGGTGCTCTGTCTCCTATTGGGAGCTCCATGAAGTTGCCTTCCAGTACTCCCTGTCTTCATTCCTTGGTGGCTATAGTCCAAGACGGTGCTTTAGCTGGTAGGGAACCTCCACTTGGTAACTCTCCTCATTTTCTGTTCTCTGTCAGTTTCTTATTCCATTCAGTGTTTGATCGAGTTCTTTATTCCTTCACTTGATGCTTAGGGTTCCAGGATTGACATTTGAATCTATTTTACTTAGTTTTTTGGATCTTCGCTGCAGAGGAACAGCACAGCTCTTCTCTCTATAGTGCCATGTTGGCTCCGTCTCTGAGCATTTGCATTTCTAACAAGTTCCCTGCTAGAATTTGCTTTTCCACACTAAATGTACTAAATCAGAATCTGTATTTTAACAAGATCCCTAGGTGATTCTTAAGTATAACTTCCTTGGAACTTGTTAGAAATGAAAATGAACCAGTTCAAGCCTGGGTAATTCTATGCTTAACCTTTTGAAGGACTGACAGACTGTTTTTCATATTTGCAGTAGCATTTTACATTCCCACCAGCAGTGTATGAAGATTCCAGTTTTTCTACCTACTCACCAACACTTGTTATTATCTATCATTTTGATCATTGGCTTCTGTCTTAGTTATCTAGCACTGCTATAACAGATATACCACAAGTGGGTGGCTTTAACAAAGAGAAATCTATTCGCTCACAGTCCAGTAGGCTACATGTCCAAATTCAGGGGGCCAGCTCCCGGGGAAGGCTTTCCCTGTCTGTCATTTCTGGAGGAAGGTCCTTTCCATTAATCTTCCCCTGGTGTAGGAGCTTCTCAGCACAAGAACTTTGAGACCAAAGGATGAGCTCTGCTTCTGGCTTTGCTTTCTTGGTGGTATGAGGTCCCCTGTCTCTCTGCTCACTTCTCTCTTTTATGTCTCAAAAGAGATTGATTATAGACACAACCTAATCTTGCAGATTGAGTCCTGCGTCATTAACATAACTGCCACTAACCCCACCTAATTAACATCATAGAGGTAGGATTTACAACACAAAGGAAAATCATATCAGATGACAAACTGGTGGACAATCATGCAATACTGGGAATCATGGCCTAGCCAAATTGAGACACATTTTGGGGGGATACAATTCAAACCATGGCACCATCCTCATGAGTATTAAATGTTATCTCATTGTGGTTATTTGCATTTCTCTCATGTATAATAATGTCGAGTATCTTTTTGTGTGCTTATAGGCCATTTCTATATCTTTCTTGGATAAATGTCCACTCAAATCCTTTGCCCATTTTTTAATTGGGTTAATTGTCTTATTATTGAGTTGTAATATTCTTTATATATTCTATACACAAGGCTCTTATCAGATATATGATGAGCAACAATTTACCTCCATTCTGTGACATATCTTTTAATTTTCTTGATACTGACCTTTCAAGCACAAGTTTTTAATTTTGATGACATCCTTTTTGTCTATGATGTCTTTTGTTGCTTTTGTCTTTGGAGTCGTATCTAAAAAAAGTTGTCTAATTCAAGGTCACAAAGATTTACACCTATGTTTTCTTCTAGGAGTTTTGTATCTTACATTTAGGTCTTTGATCCGTTTTGAGTTAATTTTTGCATATGGTGTGAGGTAGGGGTCCAGCTTCATCCTCTTACATGTGGCTGTCCAGTTGTTCCACCGCCATTTTTTGAAAAGACTGCCCTTTCCCCCATTGAATTATCTTGGCACCCTGTCAAAAATAAATTGACACTAAATATAAAGGTTTATTTCTGGACTCTGAATTCAATTACATTGATCTATGTGTCTACCTATATGTCAGTACTGTTGTCTTGATTACTGTAGTTTTATAGTCAATTTTAAAATAGGTAAATGTGAGTCCTCCAACTTTGTTCTTCTTTTTGAAGATTGTTTTGGCAATCTGGAGTCCCTTGTAATTCCAATTTTAGGAAAAATGACAGCTGGGATTTTGACAGCGATTGAGTCGAACGAGTAGATCAATTTGTGAGGTGTTAGCACCTTGCAGTGTAATGAATTACTTAATTGGCCCTTCTAGCCATGGTCTTTGTGCCTCACATACACACAGTGATTTAATGGGACTATGCAAAGACAGTATATGGAACTTGTGATGGCTGGGGTTATGTGTCACTCGGCTAGGCCATGATTCCCAATGTTGTATGGTTGACCTATATTTTATGTACTGTGGATCCTGACCTCTACATATTGATGAGGCAGAATTGGTGTAGTTTGTGATTTAGACCACAGCCTTACAGGAGAGCGGGGCTCAAGTCCCACCCTTACACAAGTTACACCCGTCCCTGGGGTGTAGCCTGCATCTAAGATACATGCGTATGTCCTGGCAGAGCTCTCTCTCTCTTCATCTGGATCCTGCATCTGGTTTGTGATCAACTGACCTCTGGTTTTTGGGACTCCAGCCAGAGGCCTGCTGTATGCCCTGCCAATTCTGGGATTAGCTGGCGTCCACAGCCCCATGGGCTGGCAGCCTATGGTCTGACCTGATTGGCCAGCTTCTGCAGCCTTGTGAGCCAGCAGTCAGTGCTCTGAACTGCCGGTTTGGGTTCATCAGCCCCTGCAGCCATGTGGGTTGGGAAAAGCCTAAGCCTGACCCACAGATTTGAGACTTACCAGCCTCCACAACCTTGTCAGCCATTTCCTTTATATGGTTCTGGAATACTGTGAGAAGTTGCAGTGAGTTAGGGAACCCAAAGACAGGAAGGAGAGTACTGAAGGGAGAGGGAGTAGTTGATGTTAGAGATGATGGAGTGGTACAGCAGTTTGGGAAAGCTGGCCATTTGGGACATCTTTAACCTCCTAGGAACCAGCTTTGAGCTGATCCTTATAAAATAAATTATTCACTTACACCTTAACAATATTAAGTCTTCCAATCCATGGACACGAGAAGTCTTTCTATTTATTTAGGTATTATTTAATTCCTTTCAGTAAATTTTGTAGTTTACACTGTTGTTGTTGTTCTTGTTAGGTGCCCTCAAGTCGCTTCTGACTCATAGCAACCCTATGCACAACAGAATGACACACTGCCTGGTCCTGCGCCATCCTTAAAATCATTGTTATGCTTGAGCTCATTGCTGCAGGCACTGTGTCAATCCACCTCATTGAGGGTCTTCCTCTTTTCTGCTGACGCTGCACTTTACCAAGCATGATGTCCTTCTCCAGGGACTGATCACTCCAGATAACATGTCCAAAGTATGTGAGACAAAGTCTCAGCCTCCTTGTTTCTAAGCATTCTGGCTGCACTTCTTCCAAGACAGATTTGTTCATTCTCTTGGCAGTCCATGGTATATTCAATATTCTTCACTAACACCATAATTCAAAGGCATCAGTTCTTCTTTGGTCGTCCACCTCTCACATGCATATGAGGCAATTGAAAACACCATGGCTTTGATCAGGTGCACCTTAGTCCTTAAAGTTATGTCCTTGCTTTTTAATGCTTTAAAGAGGCCTTTTGCAGCAGATCTGTCCAAAGCAATGCATAATTTGACTTCTTGACTGCTGTTTCGGTCGGCATTGATTGAGGATTCAAGCAAAATGAAATCCTTGACAACTTCAATCATTTCTCCATTTATCGTGGTGTTGCTTACTGGTCCAGTTGTGAAGATTTTTGTTTTTTTTTTATGTAATCCATGCTGAAGGCTATGGTCTTTGATCTTCGTCAGTAAGTGCTTCAAGCCCTCTTCATTTTCAGCAAGTAAGGTTGTGTCATCTGCATAATGCAAGTTGGAATTGAAGAAGAAAGATCAGTAGTTGGAAAATATGGCCTTCATGATAGAAACAATGCCAGAGATCACATGACAGAACTTTGCAAGACCGATGACTTCTTCATAGGGAACACCTTTTGTCAACAACAGAAACAGAGGCTACATATGTGGATCTCACTGGATGGAATACATGGGAATCACATTGACTACATCTGTGAAAAGAGGCAATGGAGAAGCTCAATACCAAGAAACCTTCCAGAGGAAGAGAATTTCTTGCAATTATTGGAAGTAGAATTCACAAGATTAATATACAGAGTTCTTCAAGAGATCAGGAAGGAGAGCAGGCAAAATGCAGAACAAGCCAAGGAACACACAGACAAAGCAATAGAGGAACTTGAGAAGGTTATACAAGAGCAGAATGACAAGCTTAACAGGTTGCAATGATCCCACAGAGAAACAGCAAACTGAAATTCAAAAGATTAACAATAAAATTTCAGAATTAGACAACTCAATAGAAAGTCATAGGAACAGAATTGAGGTGATGGAAGACAGAATTAGTGAGATTGAAGATAAACCACTTGACACTAACTTATCTGAGGAAAAATCAGACAAAAGAATTTAAAAAAATGAAGAAACCCTAAGAATTATGTCAGACTCTATCTACCTAAGAGTTATTGGAGTACCAGAATGGGGGGGCATAACAGAAAATACAGAGAGAATTGTTGAAGATTTGTTGGCAGAAAACTTCCCTCATATCATGAAAGATGAGAAGATATCTATCCAAGAAGCTCACTGAACTCCACACGAGGTAGATTCAAAAAGAAAGTCACAAAGACATATTATAATCAAACTTGTCAAAACCAAAGATAAAGAGAGAATTTTAAGAGCGGCTAGAGATAAATGAAAAGTCATCTACAAAGGATAGTCAATAAGACTAAGGTCTGATTACTCAGCAGAAACCGTGCCGGCAAGAAGACAATGGGATGACTTATATAAAGCCTCAAACGAAAAAAAATTGCCAGCCAAGAATTATATATCCAGCAAAACTGTCTCTCAAATATGATGGTGAAATTAGGGCGTTTCCAGATAAACAAAAGTTTCGGGAATTTGCAAAAACCAAACCAAATTACAAGAAATACTAAAGGGAGTCCTCCAGTTAGAAAACCAATAACATCAGGTAACAACCCAAAACTATAACACAGGACAGAACAACCACATATCAACCCAGATAGGAAAGTTGCAAAAATAAATCAAAGCTAAAATACTGAAAATAGGGAAACAGAGAAGTCAATATGTAAAAGATGACAACACTAAAACAAAAAAGAGGGACTAAATAATGTAGTCACAGATTTTTCATATGGAGAGGAAATCAAGGCAATACAAAGAAATAAAAGATTGGTTTAAACTTAGAAAAATAGAGGTAAATATTAAGGTAACCACAAAGGAAACTAACAATCTTACACATCAAAATAAAAAAAAAAAAACAAGAAAAACATAAAGACCCAGCAAATACAAAATCAACAGCAATGAAAAGAAATACATAAAGAAAAATGACTCAGCACAGAAAGTTAAGCAGAGCAAAGAAACTGTCAACAACATAAAATACTGAATGATGCAGGAAGTATTAAAAGAACACGAAAGGAATACACACAGTCACTGTACCAAAAAAATTGGTCTACATTCATTCATTTCAGGAGGTAGCATATGATCAAGAATTGATAGTACTGAAGGCAGAAGTCTAGCTGCGCTGAAGGCATTGGCAAAAACAAGGCTTCAGGAATTGACAGAACACCAACTGAGATGTTTCAACAAATGGATGCAGCACTGGAAGTACTCCCTCATCTATGCCAAGAAATTTGGAAGACAGCTACCTGGCCAACCAACTGGAAGAGATTCATTTTTATGCCTATTCAATAAAAAGGTGATCCTACCAAATGTGGAAATTATCAGACAATAACATCAATACCGCTTGCAAGTAAAATTTTGCTGAAAATATTTCAAAAGTAGCTGCACCAGTATGTCGACTGGGAACTGCCATAAATTCAAGTTGGATTCAGAAGAGAACATGGAACCAGGGATATCATTGCTGATGTCAGATGGATGCTGGCTGAAGGCAGAAAATACTAGAAGGATGTATGTCTGTGTTTTATTGACTATGCTAAGACATTTGACTGTGTGGATCGGAACAAATTATGAATTACATTGGGAAGAATGGGAATGGCAGAACACTTAATTGTGCTCATGTGGAACCTGTACATAGATTAAGAGGCAGTCTTTCGAACAGAACAAGGGGATACTGCATGGCTTAAAATCAGGAAAGATGTGCATCAGGGTTGTATCCTTTCACCATATCTATTCAATCTGTATGCTGAGCAAATAATACAAGAAGTTGGACTATATGAAGAAGAACAGGGCATCAGGATTGGAGGAAGATTCATCAACAATCTGCATTATGCAGGTGACATAATTCACTAGGTGGTTCAAAATAGTGATATTCTAATTCTGTCATTCTTCATTTATTAGCTGGAATACTTCTATGAAGAGAAATTTTCCTTTATATTCTGTTTGATTACCAAATGTGACAGCAGTCTTTAGATTTAGACATTTACGGAAATCGTTACTTCCCAAAATGTCTGCAACTGGTCACACGGTCATAGCTGGTATTTAGAACCACCTTATTCCACCACCCATTACATATGGTCTTTGTCCTGAGCAAGCACCGCAGCTGATTGTGGTTCTTTGCTTGGTACAGTGACCCAAAACTTCATTCCTGAAGGGTTTGGGCCATTAGCAGTCATGTTAGAATAGGGTTACGGTAGTTTTCCATTGACTTTAATCACAGGACATGGCAGTACTAGGAGACACTCTAAGAGATCTCCTGTATTCCAGGTATACTCTTATTTACCTCCTTTACGTAATATCAATCCAATTTCCTCTTGGTAGTCAAGAACAATCACACCAGCCAATACGGTAATGTCCTTCTTTACCTGTTTATTTGGAGGCATGAGGAGATGAAAGTGGCCATGTGGCATTCTTAACATCCAGTTCAGTGGAATGATTCCTGTGTCTCCAGGTGGGAGCATTCCTCCCTTTGGAACTAAAGCCTCTAGAACTGCAGGGCATAGGGTCATGGGGACAGGAAGAAAATACTTTGTGAATGGGTCACTAGGGTTAATAGTGAGTGATGCCACTCTCATTTCCACCCCTTGATTCCTTGACTCAGGAATCCTAGTTATAGGAGAAACAGATCCATATATTGGACACTGGTTTAGAGCATATACAGCCTCCTAGAGAATGTTGCCTCAACCCGGCAAGGTAACCACCTAGCTGGCACCATGATTGTGTCTTTAGAAGTCCATTCCATCATTCTATCAAGCCATTTGCTTGAGTATAAAGGGGAACATGGCAATACCAGTGAATTAAAAGAGTATGGGCCCATAACTGCACTTCATTTGCTGTGAAGTGAGTTCCCTGATCTGAGGCAATGCCCTGCTGGGTATCATGACAATGGATAAGGCATTTTGCAAGTCCATGGATTGTACCAGGTATATCATTGCAGAAGGATGTTTCCCTATGTTTTATTGGCTATGCTAAGGCATTTGACTGTGTGGATCATAACAGATTATGGATAATATTGTGAAGAATGGGAATTCCAGAACACTTAAGTGTGCTCATGAGGAACCTGTGCATAGATCAAGAGACAGTTGTTTGAACAGAACAAAGGAGTACTGCATGGTTTAAAGTCAGGAAAGGTGTGCGCCAGGGTTGTATCCTTTCACCGTACTTATTCAATCCGTATGCTGAGCAAATAATCCAAAAAGCTGGACTATACAAAGAAGAACGGGGCATAAGGATTGGAGGAAGACTCATTAACAACCTGTGTTATGCAGATGACACAACCTTCCTGCTGAAAGTGAAGAGGACTTGAAGCACTTACTAATGAAGATCAAAGACCACAGCCTTCAGTATGGATTGCACCTCAACATAAAAAAAACAAAAATCCTCACAACTGGATCAGTAAGCAACATCATGATAAACGGAGAAACGACTGAAGTTGTCGAGGATTTCATTTCACTTGGATCCACAATCAACACCCTTGGAAGCAGCAGTCAGGAAATCAAAAGACGCATTGCATTGGGCAAATCTGCTGCAAAGGACCTCTTTAAAGTGTTGAAAAGCAAAGATGTCACCTTGAAGACTAAGGTGCTCCTGACTCAAGCCATGGTATTTTCAATCACATCATATGCATGTGAAAGCTGGACAATGAATAAGGAAGACCAAAGAAGACTTGATGCCTTTGAATTGTGGTGTTGGCGAAGAGTATTGAATTACCATGGACTGCCAAAATAATGAACAAATTGTCTTGGAAGAAGGACAACCAGAATGCTCCTTAGAAGCATCTTACATACTTTGGACATGTTGTCAGGAGGGATCTTTCCCTAGAGAAGGACATCATGCTTGGTAAAGTACAGGGTCAGCAGAAAAGAGGAAGACCCTCAACGAGATGGATTGACATAGTGGCTGCAACAATGGGCTCAAGCATAACAACGATTGTGAGGTTGGTGCAGGGCCGGTCAGTGTTTCCTTCTGTTGTGCATAGGGTCACTATTAGTCAGAACCAACTCGATGGCACTTAACAACAACATGGATTGTAGTTTTTGCTGAAGCATTGCATTCAGGGAAGGCAAATCCAGATCCAGAGTGTCTATCCCAGTAAGAACAGAACTGTCTGCCCTTTCCATGATAAAATACGTCCAATGTATCCAGGTTGCTGGCTGATCCCCTAGAGGAATGGTGCCGTATCCGGGACTCAATGTTGGTCTCTGCTGCTGGCAGATTGGGCACTCAGCAGTGGCTGTTGCCAAGTTCACCTTAGTGAGTGGAAGCCTGTGTTTCTAAGCCAATGCATAACTTCCATCCCTGCCACCATGGACACTTCATTCATGATGCCGTTGACAATGACAGGACTGGCTGGGTAAAGAGGCTGACTGGTATCTGCAGAACGTGTTTTCCTATCCACTTAATTAATATCCTTCTGTTCTGAGGTCACTTTGATGAGCATACACATGAGACACAAATATATTCACTTCTTTAGCCCATTCATAGAGGTCTATCCACATACCTCTTCCCCGTAAATCCTTGTCTCCAATTTTCCAATCATGTTTCTTCCATGGTAGTTGTGGTCCATTAGTCCCTTGGACTAATCCTTCCCTTTTATCTTTAGTTTACTAAAGATAAGGGGTGAGACCAGTGGAGTATCTTAGATGGCCGCTCACAGGCTTTTAAGGCCCCAGGTGCTACTCACCAAAGTGGAATGTGGAATATATTCTTTATAATCTATGTTATGACAATTGGGCTATATGTTCCCCAGCAATTCGGTCCCTCAGGGAGTTTGGAAGTGTCTATGGAGCTTCCATGACCTTGCCTTGTACAAGTTGTGCTGGCTTCCCCAGTATTGTGTACTGTCTTACCCTTCACCAAAGTTACCACTTCTCAATTGTCTACTTAGTGTTTTTCCATCTCTACCCCTCTCAAATTTACACACCAACCACTAGGGCCAAAGATGAAGAAATAGAAGATTTTTATCAGCTGCCACAGTCTGAAATTGATCGAACATGCAATGAAGATGCATTGATAATTACTGGTGGTTAGAATGAGAAAGTTGGAAACAAAGAAGAAGGATCAGTAGTTGGAAAATATGGCCTTGGTGATAGAAACAATGCCAGAGATCAAATGACAGGATTTTGCAAGACCAACGACTTCTTCATCACAAATACCTTCATTCACCAACATAAACGGTGACTGTACACATGGATCTCGCCAGATGGACCACACAGAAAATCAAATTCAATACATCTGTGGAAAGAGATGATGAAAAAGCTCAATATCATCAGTCAGAACAAGGCCAGGGGCCGACTGTGGAACAGACCATCAATTGCTCATATGCAAGTTCAAGCTGAAACTGAAGAAAATCAGAGCAAGTCCATGAGAGCCAAAATATGACCTTGAGTATATCCCACCTGAAATTAGAGACCATCTGAAGAACAGATTTGACACACTGAACACTGCTGACCTAAGACCAGACGAGTTGTGGAATGACATCAAGGACATCATCCATGAAGAAAGCAAGAGGTCACTGAAAAGACAGGAAAGAAAGAAAAGACCAAGATGGATGTCAGAGGAGACTCTGAAACTTGCCCTTGAGCATCGAGCAGCTAAAGCCAAAGGAAGAATTGATGAAGTAAAAGAACTGAACAGAAGATTTCAAAGGGCTTCTCGAGAAGACAAAGTAAAGTATTATAATGACATGTGCAAAGAGTTGGAAACGGAAAACCAAAAGGGAAGAACACGCTCGGCATTTCTCAAGCTGAAAGAACTGAAGCAAATATTCAAGCCTCGAGCTGCAATAGTGAAGGATTCCATGGGGAAAATATTGAACGATGCAGGAAGCATCAAAAGAAGGTGGAAGGAATGCACAGAGTTAGTCGATGTTCAACCATTTCAAGAGGTGGCATATGATCAGGAGCCAATGGTACTGAAGGAAGAAGTCCAAGCTGCTCTGAAGGCATTGGCAAAAAACAAGGCTCCAGGAATTGATGGAATAGCAATTGAGATGTTTCAACAAACAGATGCAGCGCTGGAGGTGCTCACTCATCTAGGCCAAGAAATATGGAAGACAACTTCCTGGCCAACTGACTGGAAGAGATCCATGTTACGCCTATTCCCAAGAAAGGTGATCCAACCGAATGTGGAAATTATCAAACAATATCATTAATATCACACGCAAGCAAAATTTTGCTGAAGATCGTTGAAAAACGGCTGCAGCAGTATATCGACAGGGAACTGCCAGAAATTCAGGCCAGTTTCAGAAGAGGATGTGGAACCAGGGATATCATTGCTGATGTCAGATGGATCCTGGCTGAAAGCAGAGAATACCAGAAGGATGTTTACCTGTGTTTTACTGACCATGCAAAAGCATTCGACTGTGTGGATCATAACAAACTATGGATAACACTGCGAAGAATGGGAATGGCAGAACACTTAATTGTGCTCATGAGGAACCTTTACATAGATCAAGAGGCAGTTGTTCGGACAGAACAAGGGGATACCGATTGGTTTAAAGTCAGGAAAAGTGTGCGTTAGGGTTGTATTCTTTCACCATACCTATTTAATCTGTATGCTGAACAAATAATCAGAGAAGCTGGACTATATGAAGAAGAAGGGGGCATCAGGATTGGAGGAAGACTCATTAACAACCTGCGTTATGCAGATGACACAAGCTTGCTTGCTGATAGTGAAGAGGACTTGAAGCACTTACTAATGAAGATGAAAGACCGCAGCCTTCAATATGGATTACACCTCAATGTAAAGAAAACAAAAATCCTCACAACTGGACCAATGAGCAACATCATGATAAACAGAGAAAAGATTGAAGTTGTCAAGGATTTCGTTTTACTTGGATCCACAATCAACACCCATGGAAGCAGCAGTCAAGAAATCAAAAGACGCATTGCATTGGGCAAATCTGCTGCAAAGGACCTCTTTAAAGTGTTGAAGAGCAAAGATGTCACCCTGAAGACTAAGGTGCGCCTGACCCAAGCCATGGTATTTTCAATCACATCATATGCATGTGAAAGCTGAACAATGAATAAGGAAGACTGAAGAAGAGTTGTCGCTTTTGAATTGTGGTGTTGGTGATGAATATGGAATACACCATGGACTGCCAAAAGAACGAACAAATCTGTCTTGGAAGAAGTGCTACCAGAATGCTCCTCAGAGGCAAGGATGGCGAGACTGCATCTTACATACTTTGGACATGTTGTTAGGAGGGATCAGTCCCTGGAGAAGGACATTGTGCTTGGCAGAGTACAGGGTCAGTGGAAAAGAGGAAGACCCTCAATGAGGTGGATTGACACAGTGGCTGCAACAATGAGCTCAAGCATAACAATGATTTTAAAGATGGTGCAGGATGGGGCAGTGTTTTCTTCTGTTGTGCATAGGGTCGCTATGAGTCAGAACCGACTCGACGGCACCTAACAACAACAACCCCCTCCTCCGTCATAACTATCAAAGATTGTTTCTTTTTGTGTATAAACTTTTTTATGAGTTTTTTGAGTAGTGGTCTCATACAGTGTTTGTCTTTCTGTGATTGACTTATTTCACCCAGCATAATGCCCTCCAGATTCATCCATGTTATGAGATGCTTCACAGATTTGTCATTGTTTTTTCTTGTTGTGTAGTACTCCATTGTGTGTAGGTACCATAGTTTGTTTACCCATTCATCTGTTGATGGGCATCTAGGTTCTTTCCATCTTTTTGCTATTGTGAGCAATGCTGCAATGAACTTGGGTGTGCATATGTCTATTCATGTGATGGCTCTTATTTCTCTAGGATATATTCCTAAGAGTGGGATTGCTGGATAATATGGTATTTCTATTTCTTTTTTTTTTCTAGCTTTCTAAGGAAGCGCCATATCATTTTCCAAAATGGTCTTATCATTTTGCATTCCCACCAGCAGTGCATAAGAGTTCCAATCTCCCTGAAGCCTCTCCAACACTTGTATTTCCTGTTTGATTTGTGCCAGAAATGCTGGGGTGCGATGGTATCTCGTTGTGGTTTTAATTTGCATTTCTCTAATGGCTAGTGATAGGGACCATTTTCTCATGTGTCTGTTCGCCGCTTGAATGTCTTCTTTGGTGAAGTGTCTTTTCATTTCCTTTGCCCATTTTTTTAACTGGATTATTTGTCTTTTTGTTGTAGCAGTGTTGGATTTCCTTGTAGATTTTAGAGATCAGACCTTTGTCTGATTTGTAATAGCTGAATTTTTTTTTCCCAGTCTGTAGGTTCTCTTTTTGCTTTTTTGGTGAAGTCTTTTGATGAGCATAAGTGTTTAGTTTTCAGAAGATCCCAGTTATCTAGCTTATCTTCTGGAGATTGTGTGTTGTTGGTTATGGTTTGTACCCAGTTAATGCCGTGTATTAGGGCCTCTAGCATTGATCCTATTTTTTCTTCTATGAACTTTATAGTTTTCAGCTTTGTATTTAGTTCTTTGATTCATTTTGAATTAGTTTTTGTGTATGGGGTGAGGTATGGGTCCTGTTTCTTTTTTTTTTTTTTTTTTTTTTTGCAGATGGACATCCAGTTTTGCCAGCACCATTTATTAAAAAGACTGCACTGGGTTTGGTTTTTTTTTTTTTTTTTTTGTCTTTTCCCCATTTGACGGACTTTGGGCCCTTGTCGAAGATCAGGTAATTGTAGGCAGATGCATTTACATCCGTGTTCTCGACTCTATTCCATTGGTCAAAGTATCTGTATTATACCAGTACCAGACTCTTTTGGCTACTATAGCTGTATAGTACGTTCTGAGGTCAGGTAGTGCAAGTCCTCCTACTTTATTGTTCTTCTTCGGTAATGCTTTACTTATTCGGGGCTTCTCCACTTTCCATATAATGATTAGTTTTTCCATCTCTTTAAAGAATGCTGTTTGTATTTGGATTGGAATTGCATTTTTTTTTTGGTGTAATTCACTTTGGGTACAATTGTCATTTTCACAATATTGAATCTACCTATCCATGAGCATGGTATGTTTTCCCATTTATGTAGATCTTTTTTGGTTTCTTGCAGTAGTGTTTTGTAGTTTTCATTCTATAGGTCTTCTATATCCCTGTTTAGATTTATTCCTATTGTATTATTATTATTTTTTGGTCCTGTTTTCATGATTTCCTTTTCATCTTTCTCTTTATTGGTGTATAGGACTCCAACTGATTTTTGTGTGTTTATCTTGTATCCTGCTGCTCTGCTGAATCTTTCTATTAGCTGCAGTAGTTTTCTCATGGAATCTTTTGGATATTCTCTGTATAGTATCATATCATCTGCAAATAGGGATAGGTTAACTTCTTCATTGCCAATTTGAACGTTCTTTATTTCTTTTTCTTGCCTTATTGCTCTAGCTAAAACTTCTAGCCAATGTTAAATAGGAGTGGCGATAAAGGGCATCCTTATCTTGTTCCTGTTCTCCAGAGGAATGTTTTCAGCCTCTCTCCATTAACAATGTTGTTGGCCATTGACTTTGCATTGATTCCCACAATTGTTGAGAAAGTTCCCTTCTATACCTATTTTATTGAGAGTTTTTATTGGAATGGCTGTTGGACTTTGTCAAATGCCTTTTCTGGATCGATTGAGGTGATCATGTGATTCTTTCCTTTATATTGCTGTGGTGGATTACGTTGATTGATTTTCTAATATTGAACCATCCTTGCATACCTGGTATGAATCCTACTTGGTGATGGTATATTATTTTTTTGGTATGATGCTGAATTTTATTGGCTAGAATTTTGTTGAGAATGTTGGCATCTATATTCATGAGAGATATTTGTCTGTAATTTTTTTTTTTTGTGGTGTCTTTGCCTGGTTTTGGTATCAGGTTTATACTGACTTCATAGAATGAATTTGGAAATATCTCTTCCTTTTCTACTATCAGAAATAGTTTGAGTAGTACTGGTGTAAACCCTTCTCTGAATGTTCGGTAGAATTCTCCAGTGAGGCCATCTGGGCCAGGGCTTTTTTTCCTTGGGATTTTTTTTAATTACCTTTTCAATCTCTTCTCCTGTTATGGGTCTGTTCAAATTTTCAACATCATGTTGTGTTAGTTCGGGTAGATAGTGTGTTTCTAGAAATTCGTCCATTTCCTCTATATTTTCAAATTTGTTGGAGGATAATTTTTTGTAATACTCTGTTATGATACTTTTTATTTCAGTTGGGTCTGTTGCAATGTCCCCCATTTCATTTCTTATTTGGGTATTTGCACCCTCTCCTGTCTTTCTTTCGACAGTTTGGTCAGAGGTGTGTTGCTTTTGTTGAACCTTTCAAAGAACCAATTCTTGGTTTTGTTGATTCTATTGTTTTTCTATTCTCTGTTTCATTTATTTCTGCTCTGATCTTTATTATTTCCACTCTTCTGGAGGCTGTGGGCTTTTGTTTTGTTTTGTTTTTGCTGTTCTGTTTCTACTTGTTTCAGTTGTATAGCTAATGTTCTGATTTTGTCCCTTTTTTCTTTTTTGATGTGTACATCTATTGCTATAAATTGACCTCTGAGCACTGCCTTTGCTGTGTCCGAAAGGTTTAAGTATGATGTGTTTTCATTCTCCTTTGATTCTAGGAATTTTTTATTCCATCTCTGATTTCTTGTATTAGAAAAAAAATTTTTTTTAATTGACTCTTTTTCTTTGCTTTTCCTGTTGTTAATTTCTACTTTAATGGTGTCGTGGTCAGAGAAGGTACTTTGTATTATCTCAACGTTTTGGATTTTGTTGAGGGTTGCTCTGTGGCCCAAGATGTGGTCTATTCTGGAGAACGTTTCATGTGTGTTGGCAAAGAATGTGTGCTTTGCAGGTGTTGGGTGGAGCACTCTATATATGTTTATAAGGTCAAGTTGGGTGATTGCACCCTTTAGCTTTTCTGTACCTTTGTTGAGTTTCTTTCTAGATGCTCTGTCCTTTACCGAGAGTGGTGTGTTTAAGTCCTTACTATTATTGTGTCACTCTCTATTTCTCTTTTCAGTTCTGTTAGAGTTTGTTTTATGTATTTTGGAGCCCTGTCATTGGGTGCATAGATGTTTACTGTCTTCATGATGGATCATGCCTTTAATCACTACATAGTGCCCTTCTTTCTTTTACGGTGGATTTTGTTTTAAAGTCTATTTTATCTGAGATTAGTATTGCCACTCCTGCTCTTTTTTGGTAGGTATTTGCTTGATATATTTTTTTCCATCCTTTGATTTTTAATAAATTTACATCTTTGTTTCTAAGGTGTGTCTCTTGTAGACAGCATATTGATGGATCCTGTTTTTTTTTTTTCAATCCATTCCGTCACTGTCTGTCTCTTTATGGATGTCTTTGGACAATTTACATTCAGTGTAATTATTGATAGGTGTGTGTTTATTTCTGTCATTTTGTAGTGCTTTTTTTGTGGTGCTAACATTTTCTTTGATCCTCTTACTCTCCTGTGCTGAGTTCCTTTTGTTCTCAGATTTTTTTTTCATTTCTTTTGTTTTTTTAGATTTTGTTTTTACTGAGACTTTATGTTTTTCTTCTTTATTTTGATGAGTAGGTTTGTTAACTTTCCTTGTGGTTACTTTGAAATTTACGTTTATCTACCTAGGTTTGAACCAGTCATTTATTACTTGGTATCACCTTGCCTTCCTTTCCATTAGAAAGTTCTATACCTACACTGTTTATTCCCTCTTATATTGTTCTGAGGTTATTGTCATTTATAGATTATCCTCTCTGGTTCCCTGCTGTAATTCTTTTGGCTTTGGATCATCTTTGAGAGTCCATTTCCTAGGTTGGTATCTGGCTGGTGCAGTCTTGAGTCCTAGATTTGGCTGTAACCTGATGTCATTTGTTCTCACACTGAAGGACTTCCTTTAATAATTCTTGTAAATTAAGTTTTTTTTTTACATATTCCCTTAATTTCTGTTTATCTGGATATATCTAATTTCAGCATCATATTTGAATAAGAGTTTTGCAGGATATGTTATTCTTGGTTGGCAATTTTTTTCTTTCAAGGTTTTATATATGTCATCCCATTGCCTTCTAGCCCGCATGGTTTCTGCCAAATAATCAGGGCTTAGTCTTATTGCTTCTTCTGTGAATGTGATTTTTTGTTTTTCTCAAGTTGCTCTGAGGATTCTTTCTTTGCCCTTGGTTTTAGTGATTGTGGTTATGATATGCCTTGGTGATTTTCTTGTGGAGTCTGTACTATATGGGGTTCATGGAGCTTCTTGGATGGTCAGCTTTTCATCTTTCATGATATTAGGGAAGATTCCTGTCAGCACTTCTTCAGTGACCCTCTCTGTGTTTTCCGTTTTCTCTCTGTGTTCTGGAACTTGATGACTCACAATTTTTTGCTTTTGATTGTATCCCACATAATTCTCAGCATTTTTTCATTTTTCTTCATTCTTTTTTCTGATTTTTTCCACAGAGTATTGTATCCAAGTATTTGTCTTCAACTTCACTGGTCCTGGCTTCCATAGCTTCAAGCCTACTCCTCAGCCCTTCTATGACACTGCCCATTTCTGAAATCTTGTTGTTTATTTTTTGGATTTCTAGTTGTTGTTTTTGTATGATTTCTAGTGAATTTATTTTCCTGTATTATTTTCCTGAATTCTTCCTTTCTTTGTATTTTCCATGAATTTGTCTGCCTTTTCCATGAATTTGTCTATTTTTTTCTTCATTTTTGTCTGCTTTTTGCTTCACCTCTTGGATAGCTCTGAATATTAGAGTTTTGAATTCCCTATCAGGTAGTTCTAGTGCCTTTTCTTCTACTGGAAAGTCATCTGGTGTTTTGTTTTGGATGCCTACTGGAACCATCCTGTCCCTTTTTTTTTATGTTTTGATATTGTCTGCTGTTTTTGGTGCATTCTGTAGTTATTTTCTTCATTTATTGGTTGCAGATTTGTTTGTTTCATCCTGCTTTTTTTGTTTTATTTGGTTATGTCTGAGCAGGTAGGTTGTTCCTTGTTTGCTGTTTGCTCATCTGTGGGTACAATAGTTTTCACCTCCTTGTCCAATGGGCAGGGCCAGTTGCTCAGCTATGGTTCAGCTGAGCATTTCCAGCTGAGGGGGGGCTAGGATGGGTTTTTTTGTGGCACATACTACAGCCAACAGGGCAGGCTGGGAGTCAGTGCAGGGTACATCCCAGTAGGCCATGCCTGTGCTGCTCTAGGATGTGATGTTCAGTGCAAGATGCAGATAGACAGGTAAGCTGGGGGAGTTTGTGATGTGTGGAACTAAGATGAGTATGGGAAAGAGGAGAGAGAGGAGAGAGAAACAGGAGCCAAAACAAACAAATAAAACAAAAAGTGCTGAGAGAGCTTGCCATTGGAGTGGGGAAATGAGAAACTGAGAAATGGAGAAAAACAAGAGGGAAAAAAAGAAAGAGGTAAATAAAAATAATAATAAAAATTAGAAAAAAAAGAAAAGAAAATCCTCCAGGGATCCCACCAGTGTGGCTGCGAAGGCCGGGTGCAGCCTCGCTAGGGGTAGAGATTTACACAGTGCCAGGTATTCAGGAGACAGAAGGTAAGTATAGGGAGACAAGAAACTGAGAAATGAAGAAAGACAAAAAGGAAAGTAATAATAATAATAAAATAAATAAATAAATTGCCCAAACAGCCAATTCAGTCTGGAAATGTTATACTCCTTAGACCTGGGGATTGTCACTGCGTTCCTATATTGTGCCTCCCATTTCCCAGCATTATTTGCTGCTAATTAAATCAGATACACAGTAGGCCAGGGGTAAGCCATGGGCATACATGTAGCCCTCAAGTTTCAGTATTCTGTCCCCTTACCTCATGCTTGTCCAATGCATAGGTTTTACCTCCTGTCTGGTTATCCTGTCTCATGATGCCCTAGGTCTGAGGCTCTGAACACATGCTCACAGCCACCTCCAGGCCTTCCTTCTCTGGGGGAAGGTTCCACTCCTATGCCTCCTGCTTCTCCCATCTGTAACACAAAGCCAGATCCTCCATCACCCACCATGAAGTGGCCTGCAATTCCTCTATGCCATGTCCTTCTTTCCAAAGCTGCCTCCATCTACTAGGCCCTATCACCACAGTTAGGATAGTCGGACCTTGGGCTATTTTCTCCCACCAAGCCCACTTTACTGAGGTCTTGGGGACCCTGGAAGTCCTACAGCTGAGTGATGAAGAAAGCTGAATTTAACCTCGAATGATGGCTAGAGCCTGCTTTCCTCCCCCATCACATTATCTTGCTTCTGTAGCCGCAATCCAGACTAGAATTAATTAGATAGTACACGCTTTTCAGGTACAGCATAACCTTTTCATGGGAAACTCTGACTGACAGATTCTAATTTATAAGCTTCATTCCAGTGCGTAGACAAACACTGCCATGTTCAGACTGTATCTTTTGAAGGTTATAGCATTTAGACCCCAAAGCTCTTAATTTTATTGGAAATGGAAGAAAAAATGTCATACAAATATTTCATTTCACAGCATAATGATTCCAACACACATCTCTTACTGCAGCAATTGTCACCCACCCACTCACATCATAATCTGAGAACCAGCCACAGGAGTGCCCAGCTCCCTGCAACGTTGGTGTTTGAGGTCCCAGGGAAGCAGAAGTGGGCTTCCTCTTTCCCCTAGATGGTTTGCAGAATACCATCTTCCCTCTGTACACAGAGACTGGGTTGGTAAGAGCCTTTTGGCTGCAGGTGTATTTTAGTACCTTCAGTGTAAACACGAAAGTGTCCTTACAAATACAATGGCAACTGAGGGACTGGCTGAAAAGAAATCTACAGACAGAAAGGCACAAAGAATTTGGTACCAAGATAGCTGAGGGGAGAGAAATGGAAATCCAAAGGTGACCACTGGGCAGAGAACTCCAACAAGAAAGGCTGAACAGTGAGCTGAGGGGAAAGGACTATGTTTATTAAAGTAGGAGTGAGATGAAACATACGGAAAATAGAGTGAGGCTGGTGTCTGGGGAAGACACGAGTTGGGAGAAGCACTTGGACTTAGGGACTGGAGAAGACAGTATCCAACTCAGGAGTGGGAAAGTTGCCTGAGGAGCAATTTCAGCCAGAACCGTGGTGATGACAGAGAAAGCTACCAGAGGAACCATGTTTCTTTGAGGATGAAAAGGGAAGAGCAAGGCCACCTCGACAATGAGCAGGCAAACTTGCCTGAGAGTCACAATTTATAGCCAGGTGCTTGGTTGGAACTCTATCTGAGTGTGTATGTGTGGTTCACTACAAGAAGGGAATTTGTCCTCAGGGCAAGAAGGCCCTAGCTTTGCCTACCAAAACCATGGCCAGAGGGGAGGTGATGAACAAGAGCTTAGGGGAGTAGCTATTGAAGAGAAAAATAGTAGGGAGGCTACTAATAGTTGGCTTTTCCCACCTTTTAATTCCATACAGAGCCTTCTGTTTAGGACCTCCCTAGAAATCTTCATTGTAGTCAGAAATGCCTGGGTTCCAGTCCTGGCTCCATCACAGGGTGGTCATGACTGAGTCACTTTAATCTCTGTGAGCCTCAGTTTCCCCTTCTTTAAACTTAAGATAACCTTAATCCCATAAGGTAGTCATTGAGGTTGTTCAATAAGTGTTAAGTGAATTTAATTCAGCTCTGACTCTCTCTCCCACTGGCCATGAGAGGAAACCCTAAGATTATAACATCACTTGTCATTTGCTGCTTAGCGGTCTAGGCCTTGGGCCAACTGGCTCCTCTATTACACAGGTGGGACAAGGGTCTAGTGACCCCTGCTGGGTTGAGGGTAGGATAGATGTTGGGATGGGAAAAAAATTACCAGAGTTAAGAGTGTTCTTAAGTAGGAGCGGAGAGGGGGTGGCAATTGTATAAGAATGCCCATTGCAGCTAAGAGGTCATCGACAACCAGCTCCGCATGTTTGCCACTTCTTCCACTGAAATAAGAAGTAGTCCTTGATCTTCATCAAGTGGGAGCTGTCCTTCTCTAAGTCATCAGGATTTCCTGACACTTGGCTCAAATCCCTCTGTTGTTCCTTTCTCCTTAACTTCTCTTTCCTGTCTCTACTTCAACTCACCAAAATAGCTATGGGAGCATACTCTGTGTGACTCTTCCAGGCCTCCAGTTTTCCATTCTCTCTATTAACAAGTTATGGCTATGTCATGGAGGATACATGGCTCTAAACCTCCCACTTGACCTTTAAGCCAAAAAAACAGAACAAAACAAAACATTGCTGTCAAGTTGATTCCAACTCATTGACTTTAGTAAATGTTGAAGACAATAGAATTTTGTGAGCGATGACTGTATATACTGGAAGTATTGCCAAATACATCACATCTGTTAGCTCATTTAATCAGTGCAAAAGTCCTGTAACCCCACTTTACCAATGAGAAAACTAAGGCTGAGAAAAAGTGGGTAAACTTACACAAGTTCACACAGCTAAAAAGCAACAGAACCAGGACTTCTGGTTCTAAATCCAATGCTCTTGTCACTATGAGTTCCTCTGCAAAAGCCTAGCTTTCTGCCTCCACCTTGATCAGGTCTATGTAGCAAATGGTCCCCTTCTGGTTTCATACGCACATGGTCTACCATGTGTGGTGGACATGAGGAGCCATTTACAGGTGACTGCTACTCACACTGGGCATTCTTTGAGCTGTCACTTGCCTGGGGTAGTGATGACTTCTGCTCTTCATTGTAATACTACAGACTGAACTCCCTCTTCCTTAGCTCTATCCTGATACCACTACCACTTGGTAGGATCAGCTTTCACCCTTATTCCTAGGGCAGAGTTTAAGATGAAATAAAAATATTTTGTATATTAATGTATTTTTTTTCAATTTACTTGTATTACTTTTTCAATGGCTACTAAAATAGTAGATAAAGCTATTTTATTATGACCTATGGGGGAAAAAAAGCCCCACATCAACCTAATCTTTCCAGTCTAGATGGATCAATGTTGCTTGGAAGGAAAGCAATCTTGGTCCTGTAGCCATGCATGCCAGATGTGGAGTCAGAAGGTCAATTGTCTTCCCTGTACAAAAGTAGCTGGGGTTTCAAATCAGGTAGGCCACCAAGATGGCTGATTTCTGCCATGTGGCCATGTCGGGCCCAAACCTGAATCTCGGAAGAATGGTGAGCCAGCCAGGCCCTAGAACTCAGCCACAGCTGCTCTGGGAGCGCACAGCTTGTGCCTGGCCCATTCCCTAGCCCTGCAGTTTTATTGGCTTCATTTTTATGTGCTTTTTAACTCCCTGAATGCAGCCAAAACCAACATCAAATAACATCAAGGAACAAAAGGCCATGACTCCTCCAGCTCCCAGCCCTCAGCCCCGCAACTCACTTAAAGGCTGGGGAGGGTGGTGGGACAGATACACCACAGTTTTCCTCTTGCCTGTCTTGTCAGAGGGTGGAGAAGACTGTTGCTGCTCTGTGAGCTATTCTCAGACACTGTTCGCTGCCTTAGAACTCGCTATGAGATAAGTTTTGGGTCACCATAACCCAAGGAGCAGAAGGAGGGAAAAATGGGAGGAAGATAGAAAACCCAGCCAGAAAGCAATCTTCACATCCCTGCCTCCCCGAGGCCGTGAAGATGGGGCCTAATGGACCTGACCAGTGCCTGCTGGGAGAGACAGTTGGAGGAAACAACCCCCTGCCTTTCTGCCTCTTTGCCTCCCTCCTCCCTCTGTTCTTCCTTTTTTCTTTCCTTCCTTTATTCTAGGGCCAGCTAAGGACAAGCATTCCAATGGGACTTCCCGATGGGCTGTAAATCCTAGCCACCCCAGGGGATTCACCAGTCCCTTCCCCTGAGATCTTAGGTAAGAAAGTCAAGAGGCCCAGACAGGTCTGGTAAGTTTCCCAGCACTGCAAGCTCTGCTCTGGGCCTGAAATCAGATGCAGGAGTCAGACTGCCTGAGGTGAAGGAGTTCCCCAGCCTAGAGAAATTCAGAAAGCCACTGTGGATTAGAGTTTTCCTGACCCATGGTGCTAGGGGGTGGGAGAAGGCATGTACGATTGACTGAACAAAGACTTGATCTTTCAGTCAAGAGTCCTGGCCATGTGTCTTTGAAAAATCCTTTTCTTCTTTTGATATCAGAATCCCCTAGAAACACAGCAACCACTTTCACTGAATGTGCTCTCCCAAACAGGAGCCTTTCTAAGTTTTTCAAATAGATAATATGTTGACATTTTGGTTGTTAAAATTTGATGAAGAGATCCTAGAGACAGCAATGTTAAAGCAAGACCATGAGACAAAAGGAAAGTAATTTTAGAACTTCTGTTACACGCTTACTTCCCTACCAAACAAGAGCTCAGCTTTTGCTGATGTGCCCCACCTCATCTTATTCTCCCTGTTAAAATCTGGCTAGGTCTCTTGGTATCTTAGTTATCTAGTGCTATACAACAGAAATACCACAAGAGGATGGCTTTAACAAAGAGAAATGCATTCTCTCACAGTCCAGTAGGCTAGAAGTCCAAATTCAAGGTGCCAGCTCCAAAGGAAGGCTTTCTCTCTGTCATCTCTGGGGGAAAGTCCTTGTCATCAATCTTCCCTTGGTCTAGGAGTTTCTCAGTGCAGGGACCCCAAGTCCAAAGGGCGTGCTCCTCTCCTGGTTCTTCATTCTTAGTGGTAGGAGGTCGACCCTCTCTCTCTGCTTGCTTCTCTCTTTTATATCTCAAAAGAGATTGACTCAAGCAAGATACAACCTAATCTTGTAAATTGAGTCCTGCCTCATTAACATAACTGCTTCTAATCCTGCCTCATTAAAGTCACCCAGAACCTTATTTATTAATGTCACAGAGGCAGGATTTACAACACATAGGAAAATCACATCAGATGACAAAATAGTGGACAATCACACAATACTGGGAATCATCACCTAGCCAAGTTGACACACATTTTGGGGGAATGCAATTAAATCCATAACACTTGGTGACCCAACCTATAATGTGGCCAAAGAGTCTCCAGATGCCCTACCACTCTAACACTGGATGATTCTTTACTCCTTGAGTTTTCTTCCCTGCCCTTCTTGATGAAAACATTTTATTAAAAAAAAATAAGGTTTTTCCTCCTCTGTGGGTAGTAATAAGTCCTTCTATCTATCTACCTATCATCTATCTATCTATCTATCTATCTATCTATCTATCTATCTATCTATCTATCTATCTATCTATCTATCTATCTATCTATCTATCTATCTATCTATCTATCATCTATCTATCTATCTATCTATCTATCTATCTATCTATCTATCTATCTATCTATCTATCTATCTATCTATCTATCTATCTACCTACCTACCTACCTACCTACCTACCTACCTACCTACCTACCTACCTACCTACCTACCTACCTACCTACCTACCTACCTACCTACCTACCTACCTATCTATCTATCTATCTATCTATCTATCTATCTATCTATCTATCTATCTATCTATCTATCTATCTATCTATCTATCTATCTATCATTTATCTATCATTTATCTATCTATCGTCTATCTATCATCTATCATCTCTCTCTCTCTCTATCTATCTCTATCTATCTAGCTCTCTCTATATCTATCATCTAACTACCTATCTATATTAAGTCTAGTGTCTTAGGCTGGGTTCTCTAGAGAACCAAAATTAGTGCAGTGTGCATATAAATCTATATACAGAGATTTATTTTTAAGAAATGGCTCATGTAATTGTGGTGACTGGTGAGTCCCAAATCTGTGGGTCAGCACCAGGCTGGAGACTTCTCCTGACTCAAGTGGTAGTGGGGACCAAAGAACTCAAAATCTGCAGATCAGGCTGTAGGCTTATGCCCCAAGAATTAGAGGTCAGAGAATCATGAAGCAAATGCAAGATCAAGAGAGAGCAAGCTTTGCCGAATATCCATATATATTGAATGCAGGCTGCACCCCCAAGGAAACTCCCCTTTCAATTGGTTGGCTGCTCATATCAGATCACAAAATGGGGCATGATTATGTAATATCTGCCAAACCTCTGAGAATCATGGTCCAGCCCAGCTGGCACATAACCTTAACCATCACAGTCCACCCCTTGTCAGTTTGGCCCCTGTACATGTCTCCTTAAACCATACATAATCTCTAAATAAAGATAATTATAAAGTCATACTTTTGCCTAACATGATACAACTAACATGCATACAACCAAAAATGAGCTAGTCCTGTTTACACCTTATATTTTATAATAAGTAATGGAACAAGAGAAGCCATGGTGGTGCAGCGGTTAAGTGCTTGGCTGATAACCAAAGGTCAGTGGTTTGAACTCATCACCTTCTCTGAGGGAGAAAAATGTAGCAGTCTGCTTCCATAAAGATTTACAGTCTTGGAAACCCCATGCCGCAGTTCTACTCTGTCCTATAGGGTCACTATGAGTTGGAATTGACTCAATGGCAGTGGGTTTAATGGAATAAAGGAAGGAAAGAAAACAAATAAATTATATATGTATATCCAGCAATATATATATAGACACATACACATATAACAAAACAATGAAGAAATATTAAAAACAATTACAGTCCTCATTTCTGCAACTGATCGCAGTGCCGTAGCTGATATTCAGAAATACCTTCTTCCACCATCAATTGCATACTCCTTTTGCCCTGAGCAAGCACCTCAGATGGTCCTGGTTCTTTGCCTGGTGCAGTGACCCAAACATTCATTCCTGTAGGGTCTGGGCCATTAGTAGTCATGTTGGAATTGAGTTGCTATAGTTTTCCATTGACTTTAATCACAGGGCATGGTAGTACTAAGAGACATCCTAAGGGATCTCCTGTATTTCAGACATATCCTTTTATGCAATTCTTTTATGCCTCTTTTATGCAATATTAATCCAATTTCCCAACCACTTTTTTTAATCAGGATCAATCACACCAGTCAATATGGTAACCCTCTTCTTTGCTTGTTGATCCAGAGGCATGAGGAGCCCAGAGTGGCCAGGTGGCATTCTTATCTTCCAGTTCAATGGAATCAGTGTTGTGACTCCTGTTGGGAGCATACTTCCCTTTGGAACTAAAACTTCTAGACCTACAGAGTCTAGGGTCTCAGGAATAGGAAGCAAAAATTTTTGAGTGGGTCACTAAGGGTAATAGTGAGTGGTGCCGTTCCCATTTCCACCTCTTGATTCCTGGACCCAAGAATCCTGGCTATGGCAAGAGGGGGGGGCCATGGGCATTTGGGTCATTTCCTCATGTAACTCACTAGCGCCTTCAGGTCGAATTCCAGCCTGATTTCATATATGCCATTTCCATTTAATGGAATTCCTGCTGTGTACTTCTTTGTTTTTTTTTTTTTTTTAACAATTTTTATTGTGCTTTAAGTGAAAGTTTACAAATCAAGTCAGTCTCACACAAAAACCCATATACACCTTGCTACACACTCCCAATTACTCTCCGCCTAATGAGACAACCCGATCTCTCCTTCCACTCTCTCTTTTCATGTCCATTTCGCCAGCTTCTAACCCCCTTCACCCTCTCATCTCCACTCCAGGCAGAAGATGCCAACATAGTCTCAAGTGTCCACCTGATCCAAGAAGCTCACTCCTCACCAGCATCCCTCTCCACCCCATTGTCCAGTCCAATCCATGTCTGAAGACTTGGCTTCGGGAATGGTTCCTGTCCTGGGCCAACAGAAGGTCTAGGGGCCATGACCACCGGGGTCCTTCTAGTCTCAGTCAGACCATTAAGTCTGGTCTTATGAGAATTTGGGGTCTGCATCCCACTGCTGTCCTGCTCCCTCAGGGGTTCTCTGTTGTGTTCCCTGTCAGGGCAGTCATCTGTTGTAGCTGGGCACCATCTAGTTCTTCTGGTCTCAGGATGATGTAGTCTCTGGTTCATGTGGCCCTTTCTGTCTCTTGGGCTCCTAATTACCTTGTGTCCTTGGTGTTCTTCATTCTCCTTTGATCCAGGTGGGTTCAGACCAATTGATGCATCTTAGATGGCTGCTTGCTAGCGTTTAAGACCCCAGATGCCACTCTTCAAAGTGGGGTGCAGGATGTTTTCTTAATAGATTTTATTATGTCAATTGACTTAGATGTCCCCTGAAACCATGGTCCTCAGACCCCTGCCCCTACTACGCTGGCCTTCAAAGCATTCAGTTTATTCAGGAAATTTCTTTGCTTTTGATTTAGTCCAATTGTGCTGACATCCCCTGTATAGTGTGCTGCCTTTCCCTTCACCTGAAGTAGTTCTTATCTACTATCTAATTAGTGAATGCCCCTTTCGCACCCTCCCTCCCCCCTCTTGTAACCATGAAGGAATGTTTTCTTCTCAAACTATTTCTCAGTTCTTATAATAGTGGTCTCATACAATATTTGTCCTTTTGCAACTGACTAATTTCACTCAGCATAATACCTTCCAGATTCCTCCATGTTATGAAATGTTTCACAGATTACTCACTGTTCTTTATCAATGCATAGTATTCCATTGTGTGAATATACCATAATTTATTTATCCATTCATCCTTTGATGGGCACCTTGGTTGCTTCCATCTTTTTGCTATTGTAAACAGTGCTGCAATAAACATGGGTGTGCATATATCTGTTCGTGTAAAGGCTCTTATTTCTCTAGGATATATTCCAAGGAGTGGGATTCCTGGATCGTATGGTAGTTCTATTTCTAGCTTTTTAAGGAAGCACCAAATCAATTTCCAAAGTGGTTGTACCATTTGACATTCTCACCAGCAGCGTAGAAGTGTTCCAGTCTCTCCACAGCCTCTCCAACATTTATTATTTTGTGTTTTTTGGATTAATGCCCTGCTGTGTACTTCTGACTTTATGACTCTGTGGGCAAGCAACACCTGGCTCATGATGGGCAGCTCAGGCCACATAGTGATGGAATGGCTCATAGTAAAACAGTCAGTCTCTACTAAGACCTAGTAACAAGCCCAAAAGTGTTTCTCAAAAGGAAAGCAGTTATCTGTAGAGGATGGCAGAGCTTTGCTCCAAAATCCTAAGGGTCTGTACTGTGATTCACTAATAGGGGCCTGCCAAATACTCCGACCATCATTTATATCTGCCCTAACACTTCAAGAACCATTGGATCAGCTGTATCATATAGCCCAAGTATGCCCCAAGTAGCACAGTGGCCTGCACGACAGCCTGAACTTGTTGCAGAGCCTTCTCTTGTTCTGGGCCCCATTTAAAACCAAGAGATTTTCGAGTCACTTAATAAATAGGCCAGAGTAGCACACCCAAATGAGGGATATTTTGCCTCCAAAATCCAAAGAGATCCACCTGGTGTTGTGCCTACTTGTGGTTGTAGGAGGGCCAGATATAACAACTAATCCTTCACTTTAGAAGGAATATCTGGACATGCGCCACACCACTAGGACCCCTAGAAATTTCCCTAGGTGGAAATGTTCTGTATTTTTTGTTGAATTAATTTTCCACCCTCTAGCACACAAACATCTTACCAATAAGTCTAGAGTCATTGATACTTCTTCCTTACTAGGTCCAACCTGCATAACGCCATCAATGTAATGGAGCAGTGTGATGTATTCTAGAAGGGAAAGGCAATCAAGATACCTGTTGATGAAATTATAACACATGGCTGGAGAGTTGATATACCCCTGAGGTAGGACACTGAATTTGTATTGTTGACCTTGCCAGCTGAAGGCAAACTGCTTATGGTGGTTCTTCAAAACTGGAATCAAGAAAAAGGCACCAGACACCAAAAAAAAAAAAAATCAAACCTGTTGCCATCGACTTGATTGCTACTCATAGTGATCCTATGTAACAGAGTAGAACTGCCCCATAGTGTTTCCAAGGAGTGCCTCCTGATGGATTCAAACTGCTGACCTTTTGGTTAGCAACCACAGTTCTTAACCATTATGCCACCAGGGTTTCCACCAGACACTGGGATATGTGTTAATTTGCTCAAACAATGAAACCACACCTGGAACGGCAGTTGAAATTGGAGTAACTACCTGGTGAAGTTTACCCTTGTCCACTGTCATCCTCCATGATCCATCTATTTTGTGCACAGGCCAAATAAGTGGGTTGAATGGGGATGTGGTGGTAATCACCACCCCTGTATCCTTCAAGCCCTTGATGGTGGCCGTAATCTCTGCAATCCCTTCAGGAATGCGGTATTGGTTTTGGGTTACTATTTTCCTAGGCAGGGGCAGTTCTAATGCCTTCCACTTGGTTTTTCCTACCATAACTCCCTTACTCCACATGTAAGGGAGCCAATGTGGGGGTTCTGCCGGTTGCTGAGTATGCCTATTCCAGTTTTGATCCTGGAACTGGGTATATCACTACAGGACGGGTTCAGTGAACTACCCACTGTGAGATGGACCTGAGCTAAGACTCCATTAATAGCCTGACCCCATTAATAGCCTGACTTCCATATGCCCCTACTCTGACTGGTGGGCATAGTAATGCTTTGGGTCTCCTGGAATTAATGTCATTTCAGAGCTAGCGTGCAGCAATCTCCAAAAAGTCTGATTATTTCCTTTTTCCTCATGAAGAGTCACTCACTTAAAAAGATCCTTTTGGGGAAGGATAGGAGAAAGATTAACAGTATAAATTTTTGGCAGTGTAGTGCGGTCCTTCCTAAAAGGGACCCAGTCTCCCCTTCATTCAGTGGATTGCAGGTGTGTGAACTGGTTCATTTCTGGGAATTAATTGAGGGACCATGACTCTCTATTCTGGAAATTCAAGTTAGACTGCCATTCACTTGACCTATTCTGATTACTTCTTTGACTCTGCTGTCCACTACAGTAACCACACCCACTTTGTCTTTGATGATTAAGTGCTACCACTGGACTTCTACCACCCTGGGGTCCAATTAGCTCATTTAGTTAGGTGTCTTAGTTTAGTCAGGGCAGTTCCCACTGTCAAACCTGACTGACATAAAATAGCAATCACAGTAGTCTTCAAGGATTCTGGGGCTTCCTTCACAAATTTGTTCCTCGCCATTGTGGTAGAGGGTGTGTACTTTGGGCACTCCATGGGTGAGTCTGTGGGTCCAACCTGATAAATCCACTCTAACATGCAAATTTCCCTAACCCATTGGATGCCTTCTTCTACAGTATACCAAGGCAGGTCTGGTACTTCAACTTGATTTAGTGTAGGCTACCACTTAATCCATGCTTCAGTAAACCAACCAAATAAACTGTTAGATCATTTTCTAACCCCTTGAGCTGAAGCACTGAATGGAGAATCTGTGCTTAGTGGGCCCATAGGAATAAACTCAGATCCAACTTCATGTTCCTTGCACCATTATCCTGCACCTTAATAGCCTTTCCCACACATATTCTCCAGGTTTCTCTTTGTACATATTAAAAAAATCAAGCAGTTCTGTTGGTGTGTAGTGTACCTCCTCCCCAGTCACACTTTGTATTTCATGTCTTGGTGCTCACTGGGACTTTAGTTATATCTAGAAGCAAAAATGGGTTGTGGGGGTGGGTCCTGAGGACATTCAGCAAGACATTGTAAAGCATCTGCCTCAGATGATGCCTCAGGGGCCACTTCAGTGATATCTCAGGCAAAGACTCTTCAGGCACAGCTGGGTTCATCTCATCAGATGGGGTGGAAGGGATAATGATTTTACTGGGAAGTGTGGCTTAACAGACTAAAAACCAAAAACCCACTGCCATCAAGTTGATTCTGACTCATAGCAACCCTGTAAGATGGAATAATTTCTTCAGATGGCAGTGAGAGGGCTGGTTCTGTTGGCAGGAGTGATTCAACAGAATTTAGGTGCTCAGCTTTCCCTGTTTCCTCATTATCTGCCCATATGTCCCTATCCCAAGTTTTAGAATCACATTCTTCCCAATCAATGCCCTCACTAACTTCAGACGTCATTCAAGGTTGGGAATTCAATTGGTGTTTTAATTCCGCCACTCTTACAAGACCCTGGGTTTGGTTTTCAGCAATATCAGCTCTGTTACTGCAAGAAATAAGGTTTTATTTTAGGGCACAAGTGGCAATATTCAGGTCTTTTATGCAGTGCTTGAGTTGTGCCTCTGAAGCCGTGATCTCATACATTTCTTTCACTAATTTGTTTAGTGAATGTGGGACCAACCAACCGGCTTCCTTATACTTTTCATTACGACAAGATTGTAGAAAGGTATCAAACAGGTGATTGCACAGAGCCTTGCGTCTCACCAATAACGGATCTATTGGTGGTGGTATTTTGGGTATTTCTATTGCCACGTCACATTATGAATGAGTGGTATCTTCTTTATTACAGTGGGAGACTTGGTGGCCCAGTGGTTAAGAATTTGGCTGCTAACCAAAAGGTCAACAGTTGAAATCCACCAGGTTCTCCTTAGAAACCTTATGGGGCAGTCCTATTCTGTCCTATAGGGTTGCTATGAGTTGGAATCAATTTGACGGCAACAGGTTTTTGTTTTGTTTTTGGTCTTTACTAGAGGGGATAAAGTCATCAACACCTTTAAGACTAGCCAGTCTTGAGAACCAATACAGAAAAATCATCCTAAAGTTTTTGTTCTTCTAAAACCACTCTTGGAACCAAATGTCTTAGACTGGGTTCTCTAGAGGAGCAAAATCAGTGAAGTGTATATACATATATAAGTATATATACAGAGATTTATTTCAAGGAAATGGCTCATGCAGTTGTGTTGGCTGGCAAGTCCCAAATCTGTGGGTTAGTGGTAGGCTGGCAAATTCTCCTGACTCATGTGGTAGCAGGGGCTTATGAACCCAAAATCTGAATGTCACGCAGCAGGCTGCCAGCTTACTGGGTTGCAGAAGCTGGCAAATTCAAAATCTGCAGGCCTGGTGGCAGGCTGCTGGCTCATGTTCCAGGAACCAAAGGTCAGAGGATCATGAGATGAATGCAGGATCGAATGCAGGATTGAGAGAGGGCAAGCTGTGCCTGAACATCCATATACACTCCTTCCTTACTTATCAGCATGGTTAGATTCCAGAGACCAGGTCATTATGTGCAAGTCAGCACTATGTAAAAATTGAGGATTTTTTTTTCTGTTTTCAGACCATCTATTTGTCCTTTTTTAATGTAGGAAATATGATCGTAGAAATAATAACAGCTAAGATTTGTTGATGTCCTTATCACCATGTAAAGTCCAGTTATAGATTATTCCTCTGTGGAGAAGGAAGCTTGGCAGAGCTACATAAAGCCGGGCTGTATGACTGGAGGGCCCATGACTTAACCACTTCACCTTCCTCCTGTGCTGGGTCAGACCTTACAACATGGAGCCACTTTCAGGGCCCCACTCCTACCCCTGCAAGTCCTGTGCTCACCATTCCAGAGCCTATGCTACCCTCCAGGCCTGGTGAGTCACTGAGGCTCGGGGTTTTCTGCAAGGGTGCTGGAAGCCTGGCTGCTGTCACATGTCCCCACCAAGATGGAGACTTCAGGTCCCGTTCAGCTCACTTTGGGATGCCATTAAACTAGCATGCATTTCTTCCAAATACCCTCTCCAATGACTCTTTTTTCCTCCCTTCTCACCCCATAGCGATTTGGGGATAGAGTCTGACTCCTTTGACTTCACAAGGGAGAAGGAGAATCAAGATCGACAGCCCAAGGCTGATTCTTATGAGAATCCTTGAAGACATGCCTTCTGTCTCTGCCATTTTTACCAACTCTGACACCAACTGTCCCTCCCGCAGAACTCTCTACTGGTTTTGATAATTCATTGCAATGGCCACACAGAACTCACATTCAATACAATTACGGGGTTTATTATAAGGGAAGTAACAGTTACAATTCAGGCTCAGAACACTCAGGAAACAGTTCTTCCATCAGGACAGCCGCTTCCCAGCTTGCAGGCACCCTTCTCCCTGGCCCTGGGCCTCTGCCCAAAGGCACTAAGCTTTCTCTTTCCGTGGGCTGGGAAGTCCACCATACCGTCTCCTGCTTCCAGGTCTCTGCTGCTGTGTCTCCCCTGCCGCTGTTTCTTACTGTCTTCAGGGTTACAGCTTTCTATCTCTAGCTCTCTGTCTCTACTTCCAGAAGCTTCTCAGTGCAGGGATCCTGTGTCCAAAGGATATGCTGTTCTTCTTTGGTGGCGGTGGTATCCTCTCTTTCCCACGTCTGGGGTGGCTTATTTCATGCCCAGTGGGTTGGTAAAACTGACTAATCTCTTTGGTGGGCCATAATTACCTTATCGCACAGTCCTACCCAATCACTTAGGTGGGAGTTACAAGACCATGGTTAAAAGGCCACACAAAAGTGATCCATCATACCCCACCACCACATAGTAATTTCGAGCTGTAGAGCCTCAGGCCATGTGGGAGCCAGGAACCCAAGCATCCATACAGAGGCCATGGCCACAGAGGAGGCCATTGCCACACAGCAGCTGGACTTGGTGCTCTGTTGGCAGAAGGGAGAAGAGGGCATGGGGGCAGCGTGGCCCAGCTTCCCAGACTCCACCCAGAGGACATTCTCTAGGGAGAGGACACTCCTCAGCCATTGCCAGTATGCCCACTGCCTCAATAATGTACAAAATAGTCAGGGAGTAGATTTTTTACTACTGCCGTGAATACATAATTTTGGATAACGAGATAGTCCATAAGTGAGGAGTCAGTGCGTATTGGATGCAGGCCACATCCCCAAGGAAACTCTCCTTTCAAATGGAGGATGATTGCATAATATCTACCAAACAACTGAGACATAACCAATTGGCCAATTGACACATAACCTTAACCATCACATCCAGTATTTAGACCCTTAGAGTTCCTTATGCCAGTGGAAAACGGGATCAATTAACTAGCTGACAATTCTTCTTCTTATAATCTCTTTTTATGGATCTTTTAATTTTTTCTCATAAAATGAGCTCAAAATGTAAGCTAATGAATTCATTTTGTCCACTGGTAATGGGAGCAGACAAATAACTTTTTTCTCCTTCAAATGGAGAACTACTGCTAATACAGAGTAGATAAAGCTATTTTATTATGGCCTATTTTTTTTTTTTATGAGGGGAAGGACAACCCCAAATCAGAAACCACAACTCATACTTGGGGGATCCAGTCAAAAGCAGTTTTTCTTCTGTAGACAGGTCAGATATAGGAGTGCTTGTTCAAAGCCTCTAGCAGTGAAGAGTAGGGACAGGGAATGAGAAATTAGAAGGAGGCCCCAGGAAGTTTTGCGGCCTCTATCATAAAACATAGATATGGGTGAGAGGAGAAATGTGTAGGTCATTTTTCCTATTCGTTCAGGATTATCAGGTTGTATCAGAGGTTCCTAAACTTTCTTGGTTGCCAATGCTCTTAAAAAAAACCAAACCAAAACCATTGCCGTCAAGTTGATTCTGACTCATAATGACCCTATAGGTCAGAGCAGAACTGCCCCATAGGGTTTCCAAGGAGCAGCTGGTGGATTTGAACTGCCATCTTTTTGGTTAGCAGCTGAGCTCTTAACCACTGAACCACCAGGGCTCCACCAGTGCTCTTAGTATCTCATTAATATTTTCACAGCACCTCTAGGCTAAATGAAATAACTAACATTTCTATTCATTAAGTAGTTAATTCAAACAACTCAGTAAGTGCTTATGGCCTAATAACTTAGTTGTTGTTGTTGTTAGATGCCATCGAGTTGGTTCTGACTCATAGCGACCCTATGTATAACAGAACAAAACGCCGCCTGGTCAGCGGAATGAATGAATACTTAGTAGCCACTGCACCACCAGGGCTCCTTGCCCCTTTTCCATATGACCCAGCAATTGCACTCTTGGGCATTTATCCCAAATAAAAACTTATGTTCACATAAAGATCTGTGCATGAACGTTCAAAACAGCTTTATTCGTAACAGCCCAAAACTGTAAACGACCCAAATGTGTTTCAGTGAGTGAGTGTTAAACGAACTGTGGTACATCCATACCACGGAATGCTACTCAGCAATAAAAAGGAATGAATTATTGATACATGCAATAACTTGTATAAATCTCCAAGGAACAATGTGGAGTGAAAAAAGCCAATCCAAAAGACCACATACTGTATGATTACATTTATATAACATTCTTGAGATGGCAAAATTATAGAAATGGAGAAACGGTTAGTGATTACCAGAGGTCAGGGATGGGGAAGGTTGGAGATGGATGCAGCTATAAGAGGGCAACAGGAGAGATTCTGGTGGTGGTGGAACTGTTCAGTATCTTGACTACATCAACATCAGTATCCTGGTTTGATATTTACTATAGTTTTGCAAGGTGTTACCATTGGGAGAAACTGGGTAAAAGCTATATGACATCACTCCATATTATTTCTTACAACTGCATGTGAATCTACAATTATAATAAAATTAAAGTTTTAATTTTACAAAAAAAACAGATACTACAAAAGTCAGGATAATGATTACCTCTGGGGTAAAAGAGAGGATTATAATTAAGGAAGGTCGTGTGGGGGATATTTCTGAGGTCCTGGTAATGTTTTATTTACTTAGGTGATGGTTACTTGAATTTCCCTTTGTAAATATCCATCAAAATGTACAAATAAATTTCATGTACCTTTCTGCATGCACGCCATATATTAATGAAAAAAATTTTTAATGCGCATTCTCCAGTGGCTTCCTTTGCCCTTAGGATGAAATCCAAACTCTTCATGGAGGACTGCAGGGTCCTCTTTATCAATCATTCTCCTCGTTCTGCTCTATGCTACTGAGATATGCTGGCCTTATTCCAGGTCTTTCCACTACAGGGTTTTTGCACAAGCTCTTTCATCAGCCTGGAATGTTTCCTTTCTCTACTTTCTTTCGCCTTTCAGGTCCCAACTCAATCCTCCCATACTAGATCAAATCCCTGCTGTGATATTCTTTCTTAGTGCCCTGTATTTTGTCTTATTAACACTTTCATAGTTTACAATTTGAATACTCTGTTTTCCCTGGCCCCTTCACCCTCAGACTGGAAGCTCCATGAGGGCAATAGCCCCATCTGCCTTGTTCTTTACAGTGCTTAGATCAGTGCTTGACAAATAAGAGGCACTCAGTGTACATTTTTGGAATTAATAGAATGACATTCCATTACTTCATTCTGTGTTACTTTTGGAGGCAACATGGTATGTTGGGAAGGTTACTTAGAATCAAATCAATCAAATATTGATTGAATCTTGACTCTGTCACTTACTAACTATTGACCTTGGAAAGATTCTTTACCTCTCTGATCTTTAATTTTGTTACCTTCAAAATGTGATTAACAATACTTAGAGGATTTTCACAAAGTTGAAAGGAAATAACTCATGTCAATATGCCTACCATAATGCTGAAACAGAGGAAGTAAGCAGTTAACCCGTCATTACATAAATTGTCTTTCCATTTAGTCTAAGGGAAATTTTTGTTTCTCCTTGCCTCAGGAACACTTATGGCTCTAGCCTCTAGGAAGCCCAAGCACTAACCTTTCTAGTGCAAGTGTCTCAGTTACAGTACATGGTACATAAGGAAATTTTCTGGGCTGTCTTTTCTGTTTCTATCCAGGAAGTTCTCAGGAAGATAGAAGAGCATGCCCTGAATGAGCCCCTGCAGAATGAATGCTGCCTCCAACCATGGCCTTTGCATACATGGGACAGTATGATCTAATAGGCCCAAGCAAGGCTGCATATAGATATAATTTTTTTCATATCAATGCGTATGCATCAACAGAGATTGCTGTGTTAAAAATGGTTCTGAAGCAGTATCTAAGTTGTGTAGAAGAAAGTAGTATGATTCATCCACAGGCCCAGGAAGGGGAAATGATGGCATCTTTACTGCATGGTTTCCATTTCAGATCTTGGACTTTATCTCCCCACCACCTGACAGAAAACCTGAAATTTCAACATTCGTGCTTCATACCTCTGGGAGGGGCCGTGGACACAATCTGAGGCTTATCAACAGACCTCATAGCTGATTGACAGCCATATGGGACCCAATGATAATGCCTCATGTGATAAGGCTGGCTGCAGAAACTTTGGGGCACGGGAGAGAAATGAAGCTTCTTAACGGCAGGCTGTGTTCAGCATTTCTCAGGGCCTCCTGGAGTCCCCACACTCTTTAGAAGCTACCACAAAGAGGTGATATAGCTGGATTTGACTTTCACCTTGGTCCTTTAATTCATGTCATATTCTTAGACAAGTCACCTGAAGCTGGTGGGCCTCAGGGACCAAAGGACCGTAGAGAAGTATAGGGAATCCAGTTTCTGCAGACTAGCTAAGAAAAATTTCCTCCTTCTCTCCCCCATCTTTTCTTTCCCTTTCTCTCCTCCTCCTCTCTGCCTCCTCCCATGTCCTTCCCTTGCCTCCTTCTCTCCATCCTACTTTCCCTTTCTTCTTCCTTTCTTACCTCTTTCCTCCCACCCCCAATTGTTTCCCCAACCTCTTCTATGCTGCTCTCTACCCTTTGTCCCTTCAGGATGTGTCCCCAGCCCACCTTCTCCACCCCAGGTCCCTTCAGGGGCCCTGCCTCAGGAACACTCATGGCTTGCAGTTGCCAAGTGATTATTCATTGCAAAGAAGCATTTTCTCCACTGAGGCTGGTATACATGAGCTGTAATTGTGGTTTCCAGTGGAAATCTTTGGAGTAAGATCATGGGAAAGATTTTAGGGGGCACAGGCAGCATGAGAGGCCACTCCTAGGACTTTCTCCTCCTTCATAGTCTACATGCAGCCTGCTGGGCTTGCACAAGGCTAACCTTACACTGGTACCCTTTGGACTTACACACACACACACACACACACACACATTACAGCCCAAGGATCTGGGTGGGTTATTTTTGTCCCCTTGCCCTATAGGGTTGCTTTGAGTCAGAATCGACTCGACAGCAGGGGGGTTGGTTTTGGGTTTGTCCTTATTAAGGCAGGAGATCTGTGAGGGAGAAATGGTGTCTTGCTCACACAGGGCTTGACATTTAGGAGGTAATCATTCTTGGTCTAACTAAATGAATCAGCTGGAAGAACCTTTAAGGGTCATCTAGGTTGAAGCCCCTTGTTCACACTGTATTAAGTGTTTTATAACAAACATGGAACTTGGGATAAGCAGAGGGGAAGGTTACACAGTGAGTTAGGGGTAGAGCTAGAACTTAACTCTAATCCTCTAGACCCTTAGACAATGGCTGTTTCTGCTATAAAATCAAAACCAAAACCAAACACGTTGCTGTCAATTCTGACTCACAGCAACCCTATAGGACAGAGAAGAACTGTTCCATAGGGTTTCCAAGGAGTGGCTGGTGGATTCAAACTGCCGACCTTTTCAGGGCTCCAGTTCCTGAATTTGAACGTTGGCTCCTCCACTTCCTAGCTATTGGAATTTAGGCCTCTATCTGTGCCTCAGTTTCTTCATCTGTAAAATGGGAATGATAATTGGGTATCTGTGAGGATTAAATGTGTTCATCTCTGTTTAGCTCTTAGAATACTCATGACTCAGAAAAATATTCAATAAATATTGACTATTATTATTATATTTCTTATTGTATTTCTACTGTTGTATATAATATAAAATATATTATGATATTGCTACTGTTAATATTAAGCACAACTGCCTAACTCAATGATGTGATCATGGCTGATAAAAAGATCTCCTTGGGGCAAATGGGAGGCATGAAGAAAGTCAAAAGTCAGGAGGGAGCTCTGTCCAACAGTTCCTTCTGAGGACTCCCTTCCCAGTCTTCTCTTCAAGCTCCTCTGCCCGCCAGTTCCCAGAAAACCCTATAAACCAGATCCCAAAATACCCAGGGTATTAGAGTTGGGGCAGAAAGCCACACCACCTTTCTGGAAGACAATCCTCCACGTAGCAGTCATTGGGCCAGACAGGTCTGTCCGTGAACTCTCAGCTCTTTCTGCTATGTGAAATCTATAGAACAGCTTGGGCCTCTTGAATTATTCTCACCCTTTGGCTGCCTACACTGGTGTTTCTCAAAGTGTGATTCACGAATCGTCTACGTTAGCATCATGTGAAGGACCTGTAATATACTCTGGAGCCTACAGAGAATTTCAGTTTCACTTTGCAGTCCCACGGTGGCTATTGTCAGCGTACCCTCACTACCCATCCAATGAGGATTCCTGCCTGCCCAGCACATGGAGGAGAGAGCCGACTTGTTCTGTGTTACTCCAGAAGGCAGAGCTAGAATCAACTAGGGACAGCTATGGAGAAGCCAAAGGTTAAGAGCTCTGAAGCTAATTATAATGTTGGCTGTTCGAACTCACCCAGCAGCTCTGTGAGAGAAAGATGAAGCTATCTGTTTCTGTGAAGATTACAGCCTAGAAAACCCTAGCGGCAGTTCTACTCTGTTACATGGGGTCACTATGAGTCAGAATTGATTTGATGGCACACAACAAAAACATGGAGAACCCATTTTAAATTCAGTTTAAGGAAGAAGTTTTTAGTAATTTGGGCCATCAGTGCAGCAACAGAATGGACAGACTGCCTTGTGAGGAGGTGAGAATCCCAAGCTAGTGGTGTGGGGACAGGGGCTGGATAGTCATTTGACAGAGATGTTGGAGAGAGAGTTCTTCCCCCTTCCAGCTCTGAGCTTCAATTGCTTGATGGTTTGATTTAAAAAAAAAATTGGAGTATCTTCTGTGGATCCCAATGCCTACCTCAGTGTTTCTTGAAGTGTGATTCATGAATCATCTGCATTAATATCATGCGAGGCACCTGTAATGTACTGTTTCTGGGCCCTCCCAAGGCCTGCTGAATCATGATCATTGGAGAGTGGGAACCAAGAATCTGAATGTTTAACAAGTTTCCTGGGCTCCCAGCTTGCCCCCATCTACTTCTGGGGCTCATTAGCACCCTAGAACCTGCACCATTTTGCAAGTTCAGTCACTAACTCCTCCCCTTCCTTTCTATATCTCCATAGGTTAACCAAATCTATTGATCTCCTTTACTTCCCCCTTCAACTTCCTCCCAGCTCTTAGTAGTTTGTGACTTTGGGCAAGTTAACTTCTCTGAACCTAAGCAGCCTGACATATAATAGGTGTTTCTTAGATCTCGATGCTCTTCTGCCCTTTCCTTTCTTCTTTAGTGTTCTCTTCTAGTTAGGACCCCTGGCTTCAATCTCATTCCCCTCATTTGTTGTGCTCTCCAGTGCTCTTTTGCCCCTCCACCTCTATTATGCACACACACACACACAAATAAATAGATAAAAGAAGAAGAAATAGATTAAAAAAAATCAGATTCAATTCAAAATTCTTTGAGTACTTACTCTGTGACAAACCCTCTGATAGGCATTGTAGCTGTAGGGATGAACATGACATGGTTCTTACCCTCTAAGGTATCACTTTCTAGCAGAGGAAACATTCCCATACACAATATGTTTGTCCCATACCTATAAATACTATGGTTTCTGAAAAGGGAGAGCACGGATTCTGACTTGCATGTGGGAAGAAAGGAGAATCAGAGAAGGCAGTAAGGAGGTGCAAGTCAAATTTGTAGGGAACAGAGAAACGTAGAGAAGAGTGGCAAGTGAATATGGAAGGACAAATAGAAAATGTCTAGTACAAATGGGGAACAGTGGCAGGAAATGAGGTTTAGAAAGTATCCTGAGTGTGAGGTTTCTGTGGGATCTTCAGGTGGAAATGGTAAGTAGATAGTTGAATAATAACTACCTGGAGTTTAGGAGTAAAATTAGGGATGGAGTGCTGGACTGAGGAAAGGTCAATACATAAGTAAGATTTGAAGCACTGAAGTGGAGGAAACTAGATTCTTAAAGATAATGAGAATGGGAGTAGGGCCAAGATGGTGGAATAGCCAGGCACTTCTTGCGATCCCTCTTACAATAAAGACCTGAAAAAACAAGTGAAATGATTATATTTATGACAAGCGAGGAGCCCTGAACATGGAAGGCAAAGCTAGAAAAAGGACTGACCAGCATGGGAGGGAGAGAAGGTTGAGAAGTGGAGAAGAGTTACCAGACCTGAATTGCCGGGATCCCTCAGGCACCATTCCTGGGAGCGACTGTGGTGGGCTGGTGGTAGCATTCAGCTGCAGTTTCCTCAGGGAGAAGCAGCCAGCCACACAGCCTACTCACACCTTCAGAACCAGGGAATAGTGGCGCTCTCGGCAAAAGCTAAGTGCCTGCTCATCTTTTACCATACCCCCAGCCCCCAAGCTGGCTTTGGTCGCTGTTGATTTCCCAGGGCCTGAGATAGGTCATGTTGAGTGCCTGGAGCCATCCTCCCAGCCTTGGAGTAGGAATAAACTCACAACTGGGGGAAAAGATAATTTGCCACCTCCACTAACCAGAGGAGCTCAGGACAGAAGCGGCTCCTGTCCAGGCATTAACAGTCTGTGGACTTTGAATACCTTTCCCCCCCCTGCATGGACCTGTGTGGGCCTATTTTAGGCGAATAGGCCCTTTTGGCAGACTGCAACCATTTCAGCTGTGCAGTGAACAGGTGGGTGTTTGATATTTGACACCACTTTCACTATTAATACAGTCCTCACCTACCCCCATCAGGGGCATAAGGACTGGTGGCTCCACTGAGCTCACCCAACCACCCACAACAGGTGTCCAAGGGTAATTGGTACTTCCCAGCACTTACAAACAAAAGCATTGGGTGCCCATGGTCCACATGCAGAGCCCACCCACCTGTACACTCTAAGGAACAGGGATGCACTTTCCTCATAGATGTTCAGGGGACAGTTCTCAGCCCCCTGCCTTGTTGAGAGTGTGACCTTCTACTGCAACCAGATACTAGTACCTACCCTAATCGCCCCTGCCCCTCTAAGACTGTAGGACAGAGCCTGTACCACACACTTGATGATCAGCTACCTGGGCATCTGAGCTGAATTCATACAAGAAAAGTGAATGGACTCCTAAACTAATATACCTGATAACAGCTCTAGCCATCTGGTGACAGGACATCAGAGCTTCAAAGGAGAAAATAATCAAGCTAGCCCATTCAAGCAACCCATTTGGTAATAACAAAACAAAGCAAGAAGCTAGGATACAGTAAGCAAATATAAAATAAACTAACACAATAACTTATAGATGGCTCAGAGACAGCAGTCAATATCAAGTCACATAAAGAAACAGACCATGATCGCCTCGACAAGGTCTCAAAATAAAGAATCAAGGGATTTTTTGGATGAAGGTGTTCTCCTGGAATTACTGTATGCAGAATTCAAAAGACTGATATACAGAACCCTTGAAGACATCAGGAATGAAATTAGGAAGGAAATCAGGTAATAAACAGAATAAGCCAAGGAACACACAGATAAAGCAGTTGAAGAAATTACAATGGTCATTCAAGAACATGATGAAGAACTTAATAAGCTTCAAGAATCCATAGAGAGACAGCAATTAGAAATTCAGAAAATTAACAATAAAATTAGAGAATTAGACAACTCAATAGAAAGTCAGAGGACCAGAATTGAGCAAGGGGAAGGAAGAATTGGTGAGCTTGAAGATAAAGCACATGGCACCAATATATTTGAAGAAAAATCAGATAAAAGAATTGTAAAAAATGAAGAAACCTTAAGAATCATGTGGGACTCTATCAAGAGAAATAACCTGCAAGTGATTGGAGTACCCGAACAGGGAAGGAAAACAGAATTGTTGAAGATTTGTTGACAGAAAACTTCCCTGATATAGTGAAAGAGGAGAAGATATCTATCCAACATGCCCATCGAACTTCACATATGGTAGATTGAAGAAGAAAGTCACCAAGAAATATTATAATCAAACTTGCCAAAACCAAAGATAGAGAATTTTAAGAGCAGCTAGGGATAAACAAAAAGTCACCTACAAAGAAGACTCAGTAAGAATAAGCTCGGACTACTCGGCAGTAACCATACAGGCAAGAAGGCAATGGGATGACTTATATAAATCATTGAAGGAAAAAAAATTGCCAGCCATGAATCATATATCCAGCAAAACTGTCTCTCAAATATGAAGGTGAAATTAGGACATTTCCAGATAAACAGAAGTTTAGGGAATTCATAAAAACCAAACCAAAACTACAAGAAATACTAAATGGAATTCTTTAGTTAGAAGATCAACACTATCAGGTATCAACCCAAGTCTAGGACACTGGACAGAGCAATCAGATGTCAGCTCAGATGGGGAAATCACAAAAATAAATCAAGGTAAAAAACGCTCGCAACAGAGAAACAGCGATGTTATTATGTAAAAGAAGACAACACTAAAAAAATAAAGAGGGACTAAGAAATGTAGTCATAGATCCTTCATATGGTGAGGAAGTCAAGGCGGTATAAAGAAATAAAAGTTAGGTTTAAACTTAGAAAAATAGGGGTAAATATTAAGGTAACCACAAAGGAGGCTAATTATTGTACTCATCAGAATAAAATACAAGAAAAAATAGAGACTCAGCAGAAACAAAAACGAATAAGAGGAAAAGAAGACAACATATAAACTACTCAGCACAAAAAATTAAGTGGGAAATAAAAAACTGTCAACAACACACAAAAAAGATATAAAAATGACAGCACTAAACTCATACCTACTATGGTTACGCTGAATGTAAACGGCTTAAATGCACCAATAAAGACACAGAGAGTGGCATAATGGATGAAAAACCATGATCCATCTTTGTGCTGCCTACAAGAGACACACCTTAGACTTAGAGACATAAACATACTAAAACTCGAAGGATGGAAAAAAATATATCAAGCAAACAACAATCAAAAAAGACCAAGAGTGGCAGTATTAATTTCTGACAAAATAGACTTTAAAGTTAAATCCATCAAAAAGGACAAGGAAGGACACTATATAATGATTAAAGGGACGATATACCAGGAGGATATAACCATAGTAAATATTTATGCACCCAATGACAGAGCTGCAAGAGCCATAAAACAAACTCTGACATCATTGTAAACTGAGATAGACAGCTCCACAATTATAGTAGGAGACTTCAACACAACACTTTCAGTTAAGGACAGGACATCCAGAAAGAAACTCAATAAAGACATGGAAGAACTAAATGCTACAATCAACCAACTTGACCTCATAGACATATATAGAACACTCCACCCAACAGCAGCCAAGTATACTTTCTTTTCTAGTGCACATAGAACATTCTCTAGAATAGACCACATATTAGGTCATAAAGCAAGGCTCAACAGAATCCAAAACATCTAAATATTACAAAGCATCTCCTCCAACCATAAGGCCATAAAAGTGGAAATCAAGAACAGAAAAAGCAGGGAAAAGAAATCAAACACTTGGAAACTGAACAATACCCTGCTCAAAAAAGACTGGGTTATAGAAGACATGAAGAATGGAATAAAGAAATTCATAGAATCCAATGAGAAAGAAAACAGTTCCTATCAGAATATTTGGGACACAACAAAAGCAGTGCTCAGAAGTCAATTTGTATCAATAAACACACACAAAAAGAAGAAAGGCCCAAAACAAAGAATTATCTCTACAACTTGAACAAATAGAGAGCAACAAAAGAAACCCTCAAGCACCAGAAGAAAGCAAATAACAAAAATTAGAGCAGAATTAAAAGAAATAGAAAACAAAAACAATTGAAAGATTTAACAAGATCAAAAGGTGGTTCTTTGAAAAAATTAACAACATTGATAAAACATTGGCCAAACTGACAAAAGAAAAACAGATGAGGAAGCATATAACCCAAATAAGAAATGAGATGGGCTATATTACAACAGATCCAAAAGAAATTAAAAGAATAATATAAGATTACTACGAAAAACTGTACTCTAACAAATTTGAAAACCTTGAAGAAATAAATGAATTCCTAGAAACACACTACCTACCTAAACTACCACAAACAGAGATAGAACAGCTAAACAGACCCATAACAACAGAAGAGATTGAAAAGGTAATCCAAAAACTCCCAACAAAAAAAAGCTCTGGTCCTGACAGCTTCACTGCAGAGTTCTACCAAACTTTCAGAGAAGAGTTAACACCACTACTACTAAAGGTATGTCAGAGCATAGAAAAAGAGAGAATACTCCCAAATTCATTCTATGAAGCCAGCATATCCCTGATACCAAAAACACATAAGGACAACATAAAAAAAGAAAATTACAGACCTATATCCCTCATGAACTTAGATGTGAAAATCCTCAACAAAATTCTAGCCAATACAATTCAACAAAATATCAAAAAATAACTCACCATGACCAAGTGGGAATCATACAAGGTGTGTAGGGATGGTTCAACATTAGAAAAACAATGTACTCCATCATATAAATAAAACAAAAGACAAGAACCACATGATTTTATCAACTGATGCTGAAAAGACATTTGGCAAAGTTCAACACCTATTCGTGATAAAAAAAAAAAAACTCTCGGCAAAATAGGAATAGAAGGAAAATTCCTCAACATAATAAAGGGCATTTATACAAAGCCAACAGTCAACATCATCCTAAATGGGGAGAGTCCAAAAGCATTCCCCTTGAGATCAGGAACCAGACAAGTGTGCCCTTTATCAACACTCTTATTCAACATTATGCTGTAGGTCCTAAAAAGCAATTAGGCTAGATAAAGAAACTAAGGAAGAAGTTCGAGCATCTCTATTTGTAGATGACATGATCTTATACACAGAAAACCTTAAAGAATCCTCAAGAAAACTACTGAAACTAATAGAAGAGTTCAGCAGATTATCAGGGTATAAGATAAACATACAAAAAGCAGTTGGCTTCCTCTACATCAACAAAGAGAATGTTGAAGAGGAAATCACCAAATCAATACCACTTACAGTAGGCCCCGAGAAGTTAAAATACTTAGGAATAAATCTTACCAGAGATGTAAAAGACCTATAGAAGGAAAACTACAAGACACTACTGCGAGAAACCAAAAGAGACCTATGTTAGTTGGAAAATATACCTTGCTCACGGATAGGAAGACTTAACATTTTAAAAATGTCTATTCTACCAAAAGCAATCTATAGATACAGTGCAATTCCAATTCAAATTCCAGCAACATTTTATTAATGAGATGGAGAAACAAATCACCAACTTCATATGGAAGGGAAAGAGTCCCTGGATAAGTAAAGCATTACTGAAAAAGAAGATCACTACCTGATTTCAGAACATATTACACCGCCACGGTAGTCAAAACAGGCTGGTACTGGTACAACAACAGGTACATAGACCAGTGGAACAGACTTGAGTATCCAGACATAAATCCATCCACATATGAGCCGCTGATATTTGGCAAAGGCCCAAAGTCAGTTAAATAGGGAAAAGATAGTCTATTTAACAAATGGTGCTGCATAACTGGATATCCATCTGCAAAAAAATGAAACAAGACCTATACCTGACACCATGCACAAAAGCTAACTCAAAATGGATCAAAGACCTAAATATAAAACCTAAAAAGATAAAGATCATTGAAGAAAAAATAGGGACAATGCTAGGGGCCTTGATACATGGTATAAACACTATACAAAACATTACTAATAATGTAGAAGAGAAACTAGATAACTGGGAAAAATAAAAATCAAACATCTATGCTCATCCAAAGACTTCACCAAAAGAATGAAAAGATTACCTACAGACTGGGAAAAAGTGTATAGCTATGACATTTCCGATCAGCGTCTGATCTCTAAAATCTCCATGATACTGCAAAAACTCAACTACAAAAAGACCAACCCAAAACCAAACCCTCTGGCACTGAGTCGATTCCAACTCATAGCGACCCTATAGAACAGAGTAGAACAGCCCTGTAGAGTTTCCAAGGAGTGCCTGGTGGATTCGAACTCCCGACCTCTTGGTTAATAGCTGTAGCACTTAACCACTATGCCACCAGGGTTTCCACAAAAAGACAAGTAACCCAATTAGAAAATAGTCAAAGGATATGGACAGGCAGTTCACTAAAGAACACATTCAGGTAGCTAGCAGATACATGAGGAAACGCTCACGATCACCAGCCATTAGAGAAATGCAAATCAAAATTAAAATGAGATTAATTTCATCTCACTCCAACAACAACAAAAAAAGCATTAATCCAAAAAACACAAAATAATAAATATCAGAGAGGTTTTTAGAGAGACTGGAACACTTATACACTGCTGGTGGGAATGTAAAGTGGTACAACCACTTTGGAAATTGACTTGGTGCTTCCTTAAAAAACTAGAAATAGAACTACCATAGGAGCCAGCAATCCCACTCCTTGGAATATATCCTATAGAATTAAGAGCCTTTATACGAACAGATATATGCACACCCGTGTTCAGTGCAGCACTGTTTACAATAGCAAAAAGGTGGAAGCAACCAAGGTGCCCATCAGTGGATGAATGGATAAATTATGGTATATTCACACAATGGAATACTATGCAGCAATAAAGAACAATGATGAGTCCGTGAAACATTTCATAACATGGAGGAATCTGGAAGGCATTATGCTGAGTGAAATTAGTCAGTTGCAAAGGACAAATACTGTATAAAACCACTATTATAAGAACTAGAGAAGTAATTTAAACACAGAAGAAAATATTCTTGGATGGTTAAGACGGGGGGAGGGAGGGAGGGAGAGGGATTTTCACTAATTAAATAGTAGATAAGAATTATTTTAGGTGAAGAGAAGGACAACACAACAGAGGTGAGGTCAGCACAACTGGACTAAACCAAAAGCAATGAAGTTCCCTGGCTTTGAAGGCCAGGGTAGCAGGGGCGGGGGTTTGGGGACCATGGTTTCAGGGGACCTCTAAGTCAATTGGCATAATAAAATCTATGAAGAAAACTTTCTGCATCCCACTTTGGAGAGTGGTGTCTGGGGTCTTAAACGCTAGCAAGCAGCCATCTAAGATGCATCAATGGGTCTCAACCCACCTGAAGCAAAGGAGAATGAAGAACGCCAAGGACTCAAGGTAATTATGAGCCCAAGAGACAGAAAGGGCCACATAAACCAGAGACTACATCAACCCGAGACCAGAAGAACTAGATGGTGCCTGGCTACAACCGATGACTGCCCTGACAGGGAACACGACGGAGAACCCCTGAGGGAGCAGGAGAGCAGTGGGATGCAGACCACAAATTCTCATAAGAAGACCAGACTTAATGGTCTGACTGAGTCTAGAAGGACTCCGGTGGTCATGGCCTCCAGATCTTCTGTTGGCCCAGGACAGGAACCACTCCCAAAGCCAAGTCTTCAGACATGGATTGGACTGGACAATGGGGTGGAGAGGGATGTTGGTGAGGAGTGAGCTTCTTGGATCAGGTGGACACTTGAGACTGTTTGCATCTCCTGCCTGGAGGGGAGATGAGAGGGTGAAGGGGGTTAGAAGCTGGCGGAATGGACACGAAAAGAGAGAGGGGAGGGAGGGAGCAGGCTGTCTCATTAGGCGGAGAGCAATTGGGAGTGTGTAGCAAGGTGTATAAGGGTTTTTGTGTGAGAGACTGACTTGATTTGTAAACTTTCACTTACAGCACAATAAAAATTCAAAAATATGTACGTATTGTAAATCCTAGCCTCTAAGGCAGTTTGAATTCACCAGGCGCTCCTTGGAAAGTGGTGGCTATAAATTGGAATCAACTCAAAGGCAAGGAGTTTTTTGTTTAATGCCTGTCGTTATAATCTCATTTGAGAACGGGTTGTCTTTGTTATGCTAATGAGGCAGGATTAGTGTGTCTTGAGTCATTCTCTTTTAAAAGATAGCAAACAAGCAAATGAGCAAAAGCAGAGATGGGGTAAGATAGATGCCAAGTCAAATGGAGATCTCCAAGGAACTAGGAAACAGAAACTGAAGAAACTAGAGACTTCCCCTAGAGCTGGAGCCCTGAATTTGGACTTCTACCCTCCTAAACTATGAGAATACAAATTTCTGTTTGTTAAAGCTATCCACTTGTGGTATTTCTGATATAGCAGCACTAGGCAACCAAGACAGTATTGTTTTCTTGATTTCCTTTTTCATAATACTCCTCGTTAGTGTAAAGGAACTCAACTGATTTTTGTGTGTTTATGCTGTGTCCTGCAATGTTGATGAATTGCTCTATTAGAACCAGCAGATTTCCTGTGGAATTTTCAGTGTTTTCTCTGTATAGCATCATACCATATACATTGTTTTTGTTATTCTTAACTGTTTGTTTAAAGTGATAATAATTGCAATGTGTTGTGTGATTATAGCACATCTATACATGAAGTGAATGATAGCAAAGGTATAAAGGGCGGGAAGGAGGAGTTGGGAATACTCTGATATAAGGCACCTGCAATACATGAGATGTATGGTAATTTCAAAGGTGATTTGGTTAGCTGCACATGCATATCAAAAACTCTAGCAATACCCACAGCCACTAAATTTTTTTAAAAAAGAAGTATAACTTATTGATGAGACAAGAGAGAAAATTTAATTATTATAAAACAGTTAAAACCATAGAAGTCAGAAAAAAGAGAGGGAAGTATAAAGAAAAAAAAAAACAAAGGACAAGTTCGATGAATAGAAAACAGTTACAAACGTGGTAGATATTAATCCAACTATGTTAACAATCACTTTAGATGTGAATGGTCTAAACAAACTAATTAAAAGACAGAGATTTTCAGAATGGATAAAAAACAAGACCAAACTAAATGAACTGGATTTATAATACATTTGCTTTAAATTAAAAAAAAAATCAGATAGGTTAAATGTAGATTCTAACAATATTAACATTTAATTTAACATTTTAACAATATTAGGTCTTCTACCCCAAGAACATGGAATGTCCTTTCATTTATTTAAGTGTTCTTTAATTTCTTTTGGTAATGTTTTATAGTTTTCTGTGTACAAGTCTTTTACTTCCATGGTTAAATTTATCCGTAGGTATTTCATTCCTTTAGATGCTATTGTAAATGAAATTGTTTCCTTAATTTCCTTTTCAGAATGTTCATTGCTGATGTATAGAAACGTGACTGAATTTTGTGTGATGACCTTGTACCCTGCAATTTTGCTGAATTTCTGTTAGCTCTGGTAGCTTTATTGTAGATTGTTTGGCATTTTTTATATATAGAATCATGCTATTAGCAATTTGAATACCTCTTATTTCTTTTTCTTGCCTAATTGTTCTGGCTAGGACTTCCAGAACGATATTGAAAGCAATGGTAAGAATGGGTGTGGTGAAATGAGTTCTTTTATGTGGCCTTTTGCCTTGGTTCTTTGGAAAAACAGCTTGGAAGATTTTTTTTCCCCTAAGTCCTGAGGAGTTACCTTTGCCCTAGTTCTTTGGAGAAGCAACTTGGGAGGGCTGGCTTCCAGGTTGTTTTCTACCCCAAAGGGTTTGTTACTTTTGCTCAGGGGATTTCTCATGTTGCTTGACATGTCCTAGGTAAGCCGTAAACAACTGGATGGTTTGATACTTTTGTCTGGCCCTGGGCCACAGTCTGCCATTAACGGGCTGCTCTGACACTAGCAGGCCTCTCAGTCATGCAAACTGGCCTTCTGGGCCATGCAAGCAGGCCCTCTGGGCTATGCAAGCAGGCCCTCTGGGCTGAGCAGTCTCCCTCTCAGTCATGTAGACCTCTCTGCCTTTGACCATCCCACTGCTAGCTGGCCTGGCTCACAGCCAGAGCAGCAGCTTAGTCTATTTTACTCACCTTAACTGCATTGGTATTTTTACTAGTTGGAAAGGTAGCGTTTAAAACCACCCAATAAGATTGAGTGACTTGTGGTCCACTGAGGGGATTGGTCAGTTCATGGTCGGTCATGCCTTGAAATTAAAAAGGAGTTTGCTTATATAAGCAGCCAACCCCACAGAGGTCTTTAGAAGTGAGGAGGGAACCTCAAGAAAAAGAAGAGCTTGGAACAAAACAGTTTGGATCTGGGGTTCCTGCAAGGGCAACCTCCTAAAAGAACTGTAATATAGGTCAAGGGCTGTAATACTGAAGATGGCAAGAGGCCTGGAAGGGGCCCAGTGGCAAAGCCAGAGGTGAGGGCAGAAAGCTGTTGCTAGGACAGCAGTAGCTGAGTAACTGGCTATGAGCTGGACCAGTTAGCAGTGGGGAAGCTGAAGACAGAGAGGCCTGCATGGCCAAGACGGAGCCTGCAAGGCCAAGAGGGCTTGCTTGCATGGTTAAGTGGGCTGCTTGCATAGCTGAGAGGTCTGCTAGTAGCAGAGTGGCCTGCTAGTGGCAGAGAGGCCTCCTAGCAGCAGAAAGGTCTGATGACAGAGAGCACCAGAGAGAGACGTCCTGATTGGAAGCCGTCCTGCACCAAGGAGGGGAGAGATGTGCTCTCCTCCTTGGGGAAGCCTTCCAGACCTTGCCCATGTGCTTCCTGATCTTGATCCCAAGTTGATCCTGTTACTTCCAAGTTGATCCTGATCCCAAGTTGTAGCTTGTTACCTACTGTCAGGCTGGGTTCTCTAAAGAAGCAAAATAAGTGACGCGTGTTTACATATATCTCGAGGAAATGGCTCTTGTAGTTGTGGAGGCTGACAAGGCTCAAGTCCATGGGCCAGGCATTAGGCTGGATGTTTCTCCTGGTTCACATCATTGCAGGGGCTGATGAACCCAAAATCAGCAAGTCAGATGACAGGCTGCTGGCTCACAAGGTTGCGGGAGCTGGGGAATCCTAAGATCTGCAGGTCAGGCAGCAGGCTGCTGGCTCACATCCCAAGAACCAGTGGTCAGAGATGACAAGTAGGATGCAGGATTGAAAGTGAGCTTTGCCAGAACATCTGTATATTATATGGGGTGCAGGCCACACTCCCAAGAAAACTTCCTTTTCAACTGATTGGCTGCTGACATGAGATCACAAAATGAAGGATGACTACATCAGATCATAAAGTGGGGGATGATTACATCATTACTTTCAAATTACATCATTATGTAACTGCTAAACTACATTACATAACAGCCAAACCACTGAGAATCGTGGCCCAGCCAAGCTGGCACACAACCTTAACCATCACATCACCCTAATAAGCTGCATAACTGTGAGTATGGTCTGTGAGTTCTGTGTGACCATTGCAATGAATTATCTAACCCTGCAGAGAAATAGAGAGTGCCGTGGTGGGGGTGGTGGCTGGTGTCAGAAATTATGTGGAAGTGGGAATGCAGAGATATACCTGACCTCTGCCTTACAGGAACCAGCTTTGTGCTGGTCCAGATTCTTATCCCTCAGGAATTTAGACAATTCTTTATGCTGAAATACAACAGGCTTCCTTGTCTTGTGCCTCATCTTAAGGAGAAAACTTTCAGCCTTTCTCCACTGAGTTTGATGTTAGTTGTGGATTTTTCAGGAATACCCTTTGTCAGATTGAGGAACGTCCCTTGTATTCCTAGCTTGCTGAATGTTTCTATCATGAAAGAGTATTGGATTTTTTCAAATGTCTTTTTTATGTCATTTGAGATGATCATGTGGTTTACTACCTTTGTTCTGTTATTGTGGTGTATTACTATGATTGATTTTCTATTGTTGAACCACCTTTGTATTCCTGGCAGGAATATCATTTGGTCCGGGAGTATAATCCTTTTAATACGATTTTGGATTCAGTTTGCTAGTATTTTGTTGAGAATATTTGAATCTATGTTCATAAGGGATATTGGTCTGCAGTTTTCTCTTTTTGTGGTATCTTTGTGTGATGTGGTATCTTTGTGTGATTTGGTATCAGAGCAATGTTAGTGCCATAGAATGAGTTAGAAAGTATGCTTTGCTCCATTTTTTGGAAAAGCTTAAGAATGATTAGAATCACTTCCTCTATAAATGTTTGGTAGAATTCCCCAGTGAACACATCGGCCCAGGGCTTCTCTTTTGGTGGAGGTTTTTTTTTATTACTGATTCAATTCCTTCACTTGTTAATGGGTTGGTTGAGACTTTTCTATTTCTTCTTGAGTCAATGTAGGAAGTTTATGTACTTTAGAAATTTATCCATTTCATCTAATTTATTGGTATACAATTTTTTATAGTACTGTCTTATGATCCTTGCAATCCCCACTAAAATTCCAATAGCTTTCTTTGCAGAACTTGAAAAGCCAATCCTCAAATTTATGTATAACTGCAAAGGGCCTTGAATAACCAAAGTAACCTTGGAAAAGAAGAGCAAAGTAAGAGTACTTACACTTCCTAATCTCAAAACATATTATAAAGCTACAGTAATCAAAACAGTCTGGAGTGGTGCCAACATGGTGCTATAGACAGAAGCTCCATGCCATCCCTCTGCAAGAAAGACCCAAAAAACTAAGTGAAACAGATACAAACATCAGTCCTGGAACCCTAAGCATCAAATGAAGAAATAAAGAACTCGATCGAATACTGAATGGCATAAGAAACTGACAAAGAAGAGAGAACTAGGAGAGCTATAGATTGGAGGTCTCCAACCAGCTAACATGGCAAGGATTCGCCATCTTAGACTACAACCCTCAAGGAAATAAGACAGGGAGTATGGGAAGGCAACTTCATGGAGCTCCCACCAGGAGACAGAGCACCCAGTAACCAGGGGTACATGCTTTCCCATCCCCCACCATTCTTTCCTCTATGCAGCCTCCACCCCTTTCCATCTGGACACAGTAACTAGGCAGGAGAAACACCAGCTCACTGCTACCCAGATCCATCATGCCTCCACCAGCCCGCCCCTTCAGTGCCATGTTTTTTGTTTGTTTGTTTGTTTGCCTTTTTTATTATTCTCTATCTATCCCTTCTTTCCTTTCCATTTTCCTACCCAACTAGCCCCATGTGCCACCCCTTCCCCTTCCCTTCTTGACGGGCTGTGCCCCAGGTGTGCACCACCCCTGCCGGTAGGCTCCCTCAGCACAATTTTTAATTTTATTATTTTTTTCAAGTTTCTTCTGTCTCTCTTCCTTCCTTGTTTCCCTTTCTCTGATCCACCTAGCCCAGTGTGAGGTCCCTGCCCCTTCTTGGTGGGCTGTGCCACACCTCTATACTATGTTAGAGAGCCACTGGCACACAGCCTCCCCAGGTCTGTGCTGCAACCCTCCAGCAGGCTCCCTCAGCCCCTTATTCTTTTCTAATTTCTTCTCTCTCTCCCTTCCTTCCTTTCTTTCTCCACCCCACCTAGCCCCGTGAGCTGTTCTTGCCCCTTCTTAATGGGAAGTGTTGCACTGCTTAGCTAGAAAGCTACTGGTGCACAGCCTCCCTGGGTCTGGGCCATCCCTGATGGCTGGCTCCTTCAGCACCATACTATTATCTTTGTTGTTTTTTTTTTCTCGTTGTTTCTTCTCTCTCTATCCCTTCCTTCCTTCCTTTCCTTTCTCCCATCCACCTAGCCCTTGTACCATCCCCATCCCTTCTCAATGGGCCTTGCTGCACCAGTTGGCTGGGGGGGCCACAGGCACATGACCTCCCTCCATCTGCTCTGCTCTGAACAACTAACTCACTCAGCACCATATTTTTTGGCTTGTTTGCTTTCTTCTTTTTTTCTCTTTCTTCTCTCTCTCCTTTCCTTTCTTTCCCTTTCCCCCCCTCCTAACTCTGTGCACTGCTCCTACCCCTTCTTGAGGGGCTGTGCTGCATTGCTCCACTGGAGAGCCTATGGCACCTGGCCTCCCTGGGTCTGTGCCACACCCACAAGCTGGCTCCCTCAGTGCCATTTTTTTTCTTTATCTTTCACCTTCTCCCTCTCACCTAGGCCTGCACTGCCTCTGCCTCTTCCTGACAGGCTGTGCTGTGCCACCCAGTGAGAGAGACATCAAATAGCCCCCACCTCAATTCTGCCCTGTTACCAAAGGCCAGGTCCCCCCACCACCATATTTATTTATTTTTTTCTTGATTTTATTTTTTTGCTGATTTCTTCTTTCTTTCCCTTTTTTCCTTCCTTTCTTCTGCCAGACCCTATCCTGCACTGCTCCCCTGGCCCTGCATTGTCAACCCCAGTTCAAGTCCCAAACTACCCATTCCCACCCCTGCACCCCTGCTGTACTCACCATGCTACACCATAGCTGAATGACAACCCCTGCCCACCTGGACAAGGTGGTGAGAAGTATCATGCCCACAGGCAAGCAAGCAACAAAACACACCCAACCCACCTGCCCGGACGTGACCAAATAAAACAAGGAAGCAAGGCAAAACAAACAAATCCACAATCAACTAAAGAAGAATATAATTCCCAAATGTCCCTGAAATAGCAGGCATTATTAAAACATTAAAAGAAATTTTAAAGGACAGGATGGCTCCAGAAAGTGACCAGAATAAAACACCAGATAATCTTCTGGTAGAAGAAAAGGCACTGGAAATATCTGATAGGGTATTCAAAATTCATATATTCAGGGTTCTCCAAGAGAAGAAGGAAAATACAGACAAAAATGAGGAAAAAATAGACAAAATCATGGAAAATACAGATAAATACAGGGAAAACACAAACCAGTGGAAAAATTCAGGAAAATAATACAGGACGAAAATGTTCCAAAATAGATTTAAAAAAACAGAAATCACACAAAAGCAGCAATTAGAAATCCAAAAGATGGACAATAAGATTTAAGACGTGGACAGTGCAATAGAAAGTTTTAGGAGCAAATTTGAAACAATGAAAGACAGGATGAGAGAAATTGAAGACAAATACTTGGATACCATTTTGTTTGAGGAAAAATCAGAGAAAAGAATGAGGAAAAATAAATAAACCCTGATAATTTATCAAGTAACTCCAAAAGCTGCTAGTTTTGAGTGAAGCCCAGAACAAGAGAAGGTTCTGCAACAGGTTCAGGCTGCTGTACAAGCCACTCTGCCTCTTGGGTCATATGATCCAGCTGATCCAATGGTGCTTGAAGTGTCAGTGGCAGATAGAGAGGTTGTTTGGAGTCTTTGGCAGGCCCCTATTGGTGAATCACAGAGCAGGACCTTAGAATTTTGGAACAAAGCCTTGCCATCCTCTGCAGATAACTACTCTCCTTTTGAGAAACGCCTTGTGGCTTGTTACTGGGCCTGAACATTTAACCATGGGACACCAAATCACCATGCAGCCTGAGCTGACCATCATGAACTGGGTGTTGTCTGACCCACAGTGTCATAAATTTGGATGTGCACAGAAGCACTCCATCATTAAATGGAAGTGGTATATGTGAGATAGGTCTATAAGATTAGGCAGTGTCTTAAGCCAACCTCTTTTGAGATATAAAAGAAAGAAGTGAGCAGAGAGACATGGGGACCTCATACCACCAAGAAACAAGAGTCAGGAGAATAGCGTGTCCTTTGGACCCAAGGTCCCTGAGTTGTGAAGCTCCTCAATCAAGGAAGATTGATGTGAAGACCTTTCCCCAGAGCTGACAGAGAGAGAAACCCTGCCCGTGGAGCTGACAACCTGAATTCAAACTTCTAGACTGTAAGAGAATAAACGTCTATTTATTAAAGCCATCCACTTGTGGTATTTCTGTTATAGCAGTCCTAGATGACTAAGACAGTGACCAACTTCATGAAGGGATATTCTGTGAGTAGCCAATCAGTTGAAAGGGAGTTTCCTTGGGTTTGTGGCCTGCATGAAATATAAGTGGACATTCTAGCAAGGCTCGTGGGCTTTTTGCTTGTGCTGGATCCTTTTCAGCTGGCTCCAGTTCTTCTGACCTCCAGTTCTTGGGACTTGAGCTAGCAGCTTACCTGTGGTCTTGCCTTCTAATCTTGGGATTCATTGATCTTCACAGACTGTAAACAAGATCCCTGCCCTCTGACCTGCCAATCTTTGGTCTGCCAGCCACTGTGGCTATGTGAATCAGAAGAAGTCTCTATCCTGACCCGTGGACTTGGGATGTTCCAGCCTCTACAACCACGTGAGCCATTTCCTTGATATAAATTTCTCTATATAGTTATTTATTAGCTTTATTGATTTTGCTTCTCTAGAGATCCCAGCCTTAGACAACTCTCAACAAAAAAAGCCAGGGCTCAGATGGCTTCACTGGAGAGTTCTACCAAACATTCAGAGAAGAGCTTGCACCAGTACTACTCGAACTGTTTAAGAACAAAGAAAAGGAAGGAAAACTTCCAAATTCATTATATGAAGCCACTATAACCAAGAGAAAGCAAAACCAGGCAAAGACACTTCAAAAAAAAAGTTACAGACCAATGTCTCTCCCAAATATAGATGGAAAAATTCTTAACAAAATTTCAGCCAATAGAATTCAGCATCATATAAAAATAAATAAATAAATACACTCCGACCAAGTAGAATTCATACCAGGTATTTTTATGCAAGGATGGTTCAACGTTAGAAAATCAATCAACATAATTCACCACATAAAAAAAGAAAAAGATTACATGATTATCTCAGTCGACACAGAAAAGGCATTTGATAAATTCCAATATCCATTCCTGATGAAAACTCTAAATAAAATAGGTATACAAGGGAAATTCCTCAACATAATAAAGGGCATCTATACAAAACCAATGGCCAACATCATTCTTAATGGAAAGAGACTGAAAACATTCCCCCTGAGAACAGGAACAAGAAAAGGATGCCCTCTATCACCACTCCTATTTAACAGTACGCTGCAAAGAAAACTACTCTGTGAATAGAAAGATTCAGCAGAGTGGCAGGATACAAGATAAACATACAAAAAATCAGTTGGATTCCTATACACCGATAAAGAGAACTATGAAAAGTCAATCAGGAAAGCAATACCATTTATAATAAGTAAAAAAAATAGCCCCTAAAAAACAAAATACTTGGGACTAAATCTAACCAGGTACATAAAAGACCTATTCAAAGAAACCTACAAAACACTACTGCAAGAATCCAAAAAAGATTTACATAAATGGAATATCATACCATACCCATGGATAGGTAGACTCAACATTGCAAAAATGTCAATTCTGCCCAAAGCAATCTACAAATACACTGCAATCTCAATCCAAATAACAAAAGCATTCTTTAATGAGATGGAAAAGCTAGTCATTAACATATGGAAAGGAAAGTGGCCCCAGGTAAGAAAAGAACTACTGAAGAAAAAAAATAAAGCAGGAGGACTTGCACTACCTGACCTCAGAACCTACAATACAACTACAGTAGTCAGCACAGCCTAGTACTAGTACAATGACAGACACACTGACTAATGGAACAGAATTGAGAACCCAGATGTAAATCCATCCATCTATGGTAACCTGATCTTCAACAAAGGCCCAAAGTGCATTAAACTTGAAAAAGACAGTCTTTTTTAACAAACGGTGCTGGCAATACTGGATGTGCACTTGTAAGAAAATGAAAAAGGACCCATACCTCACAGTATACACAAAACCTAATTCAAAGTGGATCTAAGATCTAAATATAAAACAAAAAAATTATAAAGATCACAGAAGAAAAAGTAGGGTCAATGCTAGAGGCTCTAATACATGGCATAAATAAGATACAAACCATAACTAACAATGCACAAACACTAGAAGATAAGCTAGACAACTGGAATCTTCTAAAAATTAAACACTTATGCTCATGAAAAGACTTCACCAGGAGAGCAGGGCCAAGATAATGGAGTAGTCAGACGCTTCCTGTGGTCCCTTTTACAGCAAAGACCCAAAGAAATAAGTGAATCAATTATATATGACAATCTAGGAGCCCTGAACATCAAAGACAAAGTTGAGGAATTGGACTGAGCAGCACGGGGTGGGAGAGAGTGTTCACACTCAGCAAGGAGTTGCCAGACCTGACATGGCCAGAAACAGCACCCTGCAGGCTGGATTGGCTGGTGTGCGTGGTGAGGCAAGCAGTGGAGCTCCAGACCAGTTTTCAACACTGGGAGAGACCAAGTGGCAGTCTACTCAAGTTTCCAGAACCAGTGGAAAGTGGTGCTCAATTGGCAAAAGGTAAGTACATGTGTCTAACTTACTGAGAGGATCAAAACACACCCATTTGGGAAGAACATCTTCCCCCATTTACCTGCCCCCTGCCTGCTCTGCACTAGGTCCGGGCCACCTTCAGCAATTGCCACGTCCCCTGGGCTGAAGGTAGGACCCTTCACACGCCCCGAGACATTCTCCCAGCTTTGGAAACTGAACAAACTAACAAACAGGAAAAAATAATCTGCCAGTCCCCCTAAGCTGGAAACCAGGGCAGGCACAGCCTCTTTGCTTAGACACAGACATAAAGGATACATGGACTTTGAATGTCTTTCACCCCTGCATAGGCCTGTGTGGGCCCATTTAAACAGCATTAGCACAGTACAACAGAGTGTATGTATACCTGAAACTTGTCAACTATATCACCTATAAGATGGAGTGGCAGATTTGTGAATTTGACACTTCTCTGACCATTAAGAAGGGTCCTCACTTACCCACATCAGAGGCCTGAGGACTGGTGGCTCCACCACGCCACCCACCCACCCACGATGAGGGTCCAAGAATAAGTGCTGCCTCCCAATCCTAACACCATTGGATGTCCATAGTCCAACTGCAAAACCCACCCACCTATGTACTGTAGCAAACAGGGACACATTTCCCTCCCAGACACTAAGGGGAAGCTGTCAGCCCCCTGAATTGCCCAGCACATGACCCCCTACTGCAGCCAGATACCTGAGCCTACTCCAATCACCCCTGAACCTCTAGGACAGGACTGCAGGTGAGAACCTGCACCACACTGTACAATAAAGGTAAAGAGACTCCTGGGCTCACATACCTAGTAACAGCTCTAATCACCTGGTGACAAGACGTGAGAGCTTCAAAGGCACCAATAATCAAACTAGCCCACCCCACCAACGTATTTGGGCATATCAAAACAAAGCAAAATGGGAAGCTAGGACACAGTAATCAAACATAAAATAAATAAATACAATAAGTTATTGATGGCTCAGAGAAAACAGTCAATATCAAATCACATAAAAAGGCAGACCATTATGGCTTCAATGAGTGCCCGAAACAAAGAATCAAGAAAACTTCCAGAGGAAGATAACTTCTTAGAATTACCAGATGTAGAATTCAAAAGATTAATATACAGAGCTCTTCAAGAGTTCTGGAAGGAGATCAGGCAAAATGCAGAACAAGCCAGGGTACACACAGACAAAGCAATAGAGGAATTTAAGAAGGTTATTCAAGAGCATAATGACAAATTTAACAGGCTGCAAGAATTCATAGAGAGACAGCAAACTGAAATTCAAAAGATTAACAATAAAATTTCAGAATTAGACAACTCAATAGAAAGTCATAGGAGGAAAATTGAGGCAATGGAAGTCAGAATTAGATTGAAGAAAGCACTTGATACCAATTTATTTGAGGAAAAATCAGATAAAAGAATTAAAAAAATGAAGAAACCCTTAGAATTATGTGGGACTCCATCTAGAATAATAACCTACTAGTGATTGGAGGACTAGAATGGGGGGATAACAGAAAATACAGAGAGAATTGTTGAAGATTTGTTGGCAGAAAACTTCCCTCATATTGTGAAAGGTAGATCCCAAAAGAAAGTCACCAAGACATAAATGAGCTTGCCAAAACCAAATGTAAAGAGGCAATTTTAAGAGCGACTAGGGATAAACGAAAAGTCATCTACAAATGGGAGTCAATAAGACTAAATTTGGACTAACAGTGCTACTCAGCAGAAATCATGCAGGCAAGAAGGCAATAGGATAACATATATAAAGCCTTGAAGGAAAAAAAAATGCCAACCAAGAATTTTATATCCAACAAAAATGTCTCTCAAATATGATGGTGAAATTAGGGCATTTCCAGATAAACAGAAGTTTAGGAAATTTCTGAAACCAAACCAAAATTACAAGAAATACTAAAGGGAGTCCTCTGGTTAGAAAATCAACCCAGACAAAAAAGTCACAAACAAATCAAAGCTAAAACACTGAAAATAGGGAAACAGAGATGTCAATATGTAAAAGATGACAACATTAAAACAAAAAAGATGGAGTAAATAATGTAGTCATAGAGGTTTCATATGGAGAGGAAGTTAAGGCAATAAAAAGAAATAAAAGATTGGGGACCTTTGGCCAACATGGCGCCATAGACAGACACACCAGTCTGTCTGTCTTAGGCTGAGTTCTCTAGAGAAGCAAAACCAGTAAAGCGTGTAAATATATACAGAGACAGAGAGATTTATATCAAGGAAACAGTTCACGCGACTGTAGAGGCTGAAACGCCCCAAGTCCGTGTATCAGGACAGGGGCTTCTCTCAATTCACGTAGCCTCGGGATGATGAACCCAAGATCGGCAGGTCGGAGAGCAGGGCTCCTGCTCTCAGGCTGTGAAGATCGACAAATTCCAAGATGTACAGATAAGATGATAGCTCAAGTCCCCAGAGCCAGAGGTCAGACAAGCAGGAGGCAGCACAGGATCTAGAGTGAACAAAAAAGCCAGAAAGTCAGCTTATATTTGGATGAGGGCCACATTCCAAGGAAACTCCCTTTCAACTGATTGGCTACTCACAGCAGTTTCAATCATGGGAGTGATCATATATAAACACTGAGAATTATGGCCCAGCCAAGTTGACACACAGTCTTAACCATCACAGTCCACCCCTTGTCAACTTGGCAAATGTACACATCTCCTTAAACCATACATAATCTCTGAATAAAGACAAATATAAAGTTATATTTTCTCCTAACATGATATAACTAACACACATAAACCAAAAAAGCACTAACCCTGTTTACATATTTTATAAATGAAAACAAAAATATTTGATGCACACATACAAAGCAGAAATACTCATAACAAATACAGTCCTCGTTTTTACAACTGGTCACGTGACTGTAAAATTAAAAATTCTGTAACTGGTATTTAAAACTACCTTCTTCCACCATCCATTCCATATTCCCTTTCCCCTCAATATGCATCTCAGCTGGTTGTGATTCTTTGCCTGGTGGGGTGATGCAAACCTTCATTCCTGAAGGGTCTGGGTCATTAGTAGTCTTGCTGGAATTGGGTTGCTGCAGTTTTAGTTTTTCATTGACTTTAATCACAGGGCATGATAATACTAAGAGACATGCTAAGCGATCTCCTGCATTCCAGACATAACTCTTCTTTACCTCCATTAAGTAATATCAATCCGATTTCCTCTTGGTAATCAGGATCAATCACACCAGCCAGTATGGTAACTCCCTTCTTTGTCTGCTGATCCAGATGCATAAGAAGCACAAAGTGACCCGGTGGCATTCTTATCTTCCATTTCAGTGGAACCAGCCATGTGTCTCCAGGTGGAAGCATTCCTCCCTTTGGAGCTAAGACCTCTAGACTTGCAGAACATAAGGTAGCAGGGACAGAAAGCAAAAATCTTGTGAGTGGGTCACTAGGGGTAGTAGTGAGTGGTGTCACTTCCATTTCCACCCCTTGATTCCTGGACCCATGATTGCTGGCTATGGGAGAAACAGCACCATATATTGGATTCTGGTCTAGAACATATACAGCCTCCTGGAGAACACTACCCCAACCCTGCAAGGTATTGCCACCTAGCTGGTGCCATAATTGTGTCTTTAGAAGGCCATTCCACCATTCTATCAAGCCAGCTGCTTCAGAATGAGGAGGAACATGGTAAGATCAGTGAATTCCATGATGATAGGCCCACTGCCACACTTCATTTGCTGTGAAAAATGAGTCCGTTGATCTGAGGCAATGCAATGTGGGATACTATGACCCTAGATAAGGCATTCTGTAGGTCCACGGATGGTAGTTTTGGCAGAAGCATTGCATGCAGGGAAGGCAAATCCATATCCAGAGTAAGTGTCTATTCTAGTAAGGACAAAACGCTGTTCTTTCCGTGTTGTAAGTGGTTCAGTGTAATCAATTTGCCACCAGGTTGCTGGCTGATCACCTTGAGGTATGGTGTCATACCAAGGACTCGGTGTTGGTCTCTGCTGCTGGAAGATTGGGTACTCAGCAATGTCTGTAGCCAAGTCAGCCTTGGTGAATAGAAGTCCATGTTGCTGAGCCCACACATAACCTCCATCCCTGCCACCATGGCCACTTTTTCCATAAGCTCATTGAGCAATGACAGGAGTAGCTGGGGAAAGAGGATGACTAGTTTCCACAGAGCCCATCATCCCATCCACTTGATTATTAAAATCATCCTCTGCTGAGGTCACCTTCAGTGAGCATTCACATGAGACACAAATATTTTTACATCTTTGGACCATTCAGAGAGATCTGTTCACATAACTCTTCCCCATAAATCCTTGTCTCCAATTTTCGAGTCATGTTCCTTCCATATCTCTGACCATCCAGCCAAACCATTGGCCACAGCCCATGAATCAGTATACAATCGCACATCGAGCCATTTCTCCTTCCAGGCAAAGTGAAAAACCAGGTGCACTGCTCGAAGTCCTGCCCATTGAGAGGATTTCCCTTCTCCACTGTCCTTTAAGGAGGTCCCAGAAAGGGATTGTAGTGCTGCTGCTGTCCACTTTCAAGTGGTGCCTGCATATCATGCAGAACCATCTGTAAACCAAGCACAGATTTTCTCATCTTCAGTCAGCCGATCATACGGAACTCCCCATGAGGCCATAAGGTGCAGACTGGGAGATGGAAGGTAATGTGAGAGGAGTGGAGACCATGGGCATTTGGGCCATTTCCTCATGTAACTTACTCATGCCTTCAGGTTCTTCTCAGGCCTGAACTCATATATACCACCTCCACTTAATGATGGAGTGTTGTTGTGCACATCCAACTTTATGACTCTGTGGGTCAGACAACACCCAGTTAATGATGGGCAATTCAAGCCACATGGTGACTTGGTGTCCCATGGTCAAGTGTTCGGTCTCTACTAAGGCCCAGTAACAAGCTAAAAGCCGTTTCTCAAAAGGAGAGTAGTTATCTGCAGAGGATGGCAGGGCTTTCCTCCAAAATCCTAGGGGTCTGCATTGTGATTCACCAGTAGGGGCCTGCGAAAGACTCCATTAATAACCTGACCTCCATAAGCCCCCACCCTGACTGGTGGGCCACAATGGCATTTTGGGTCTCCTGGGATTAGTGTCAGTTCAGAGCCAGTATTCAGTAACCCCCTAAAAGTCTGATTATTTCCTTTTCCTCAATGAACAGTCAATCTCGTAAAAGGTCATAGATCCCTTTGGGGAAGACTGGGAGAAAGATTAACAGTAAAAATTTTGGCAGTGTATTCGAGTCCTTCTTCAAGGGGACCTGGCTTCCATTCATTCAAGGGGTTATGGGTCGTTAAACTCACTCAAATCTGGGAAATGATTGGGGGACCATGATTCTCTCTTCTGGCAATTTGAGTTAGCTGTTCACCTGGCCTAGAATTCATCTGTTTGTACAGATCAAGTAAATATTTAGTAGATTTCCTACCTATTTCACTCCTAGGGACAACATGACTAAGTTGCCAATGCCATAAGTCCATACAAGTCAGACTATTCTGATTACTGCTTTGACTCTGCTGTCCATTACCGTAACCATGCCCATCTTGCTTTGTCAATTGAGTCCAGCCACTTGGCCCTACTACCACAGGGTCCAATCAGCCCCATTGTAGTTTAGTTGTCTTAATTCAGCTAGGGCAGTTCCCACTGTGAAATCTGATTTACATAAAATAGCAATTACTGCAATCTTCTAGACTGTTGGAGCTCCCTTCACAAATTTGTTTCTCACAGTTGTGGTAAAAGGAGTGTCCTCTGGGCACTCCGGGCCTGGGTCTGTGGGTCTAACCCGATAAATCCACTCTAGTATGCCAATTTCCTTAAGCCTTTGGATACCGTCTTCTACAGTATACCAAGGCAGGTCTGGTACTTCAACTTGATATAGTGCAGGCCACCTCGTAATCCATGCTTCAGCAAGTCAACCAAATAAACTATTAGATCCTTCCCTTTCTCGAGCTGAAACATTGAATGAAGAATCTGTGCTTAGTGGACCCATATCAATGAACTCAGACTGATCCATCTTTATGTTCTTTGCACTATTATACCACACCCTTAATAGCCATCCCCACGTATACTCCCCAGGTTTCTGTTTGTACATATTAGAAAACTCAAGCAGTTCTTTTGGAGCATAGCATACCTCCTCCTGGGTCAGACTTCGTACTTCATCTTTTGGGTCTTGCTGGGGCTTAAGTATAGTTATAGGTCTAGAAGCCAGAACTGGTAGTGTGGAATTGCTTTGAGAACATTCAGCATTGTCTTGTGAAGCATGTGCCTCAGGTGATGCCCCAGGTAATGACTCAAGCAAGGAAGGGCTCTTTAGAGGCAGCGGGGCTAGGGCTAATCTCATTGGATGGGAGTGGAGGAACTAATGGTTTTTCTGGGCAGGGTGGTTTAGAAGACAAACATGAAGTAATCTCTTCAGATGGGAGTGGTTCTGCTGGCATGAGTGATTCAACAGAATTTAGGGGCTCAGTGTTTGCAGCTTACTGATTATTTGCCCATATGTTCCCATCCCAAGTTTCAGGATCCCATTTCTCCCCAATCAATGCCCTTACCTTAACTTCAGACACCTCTCTAGATTGGCAATTGAGCTGGCATTGTAATTCAGCCACTCTTACAACAAGGCTCTGGGTTTGGTTTTCAACAATTTCAGCTGTGTTACTACAAGAAATAAGGCTTTCTTTCAAAGCATAAGTGGAAGCCTTAAGGTCATTTATGTGGCACTTGAGCTTTGACCCTGAAATGCTGAGCCCATCTCTTTCACCAGTTTGTCTAGAGAAAGTAGGACCAACCAACCAGCTTCCTTATATTTCTCATCCTGACAAAGCTTTAGAAAGATATCACACGTGTTCACCCTGAGCTTCGCCTTTCACCAATGCCTGATCTACTGGTGGTGATATTTTTCCTAATTTATTGCCACCTGATTAGCAGTGCTCTCTTTACTGCTGGAAGCAGAGTCATCAACATCTCTAAGACTAACCAGGCTTGAGAAGAAATTTAGAACACTCATCCTTACAATTTTGTTTCTCTAGAACCACTATTGGCACCAAATATCTTAAGCTGGATTCTCTAGAGAAGCAAAATGAGTAAAGTGAGAGAGATTTATATCAAGGAAACAGCTCACACAGTTGTAGAGGCTGAAATGTCCCAAGTCCGTGTATCATTATAGAGGCTTCTCTCAGTTCATGTATCCTCAGGGGCTGGTGAACCCAAGATGGGCAGGTTGGAGAGCAAGGCTCCTGCTCTCAGGCTGTGAAGATCAATGAATCCCAAGATCTGCAGATAAGCTGATAGCTCAAGTCCAAAGAGCTGGAAGTCAGATGAACAGGAGTCAACACAGGATCCAGAGTGAGCAAAAAAGCCAGAATGTCTGCTTATACTTGGGTGCAAGCCACACCCCCAAGGAAACTCCCTTTCAACTGATTGGCTACTCACAGCAGATTCAATCATGGAGGTTATCACATATAAACACTGAGAATCATGGCCCAGCCAAGTTGACACACAACCTTAATCATCACACCGTCCTTCCAAAACAAAGACCTGAAAAACTAAGTAAAACAGAGACAAACATTCCTGGAAACTGAAGTGTCAAATGAAGAGATAAAGAACTCAGGCAAATGCCGAATGCAGTAAGAAACTGACAGAGGACAGAGAGGAGAGATAGGTGCGGAGGTCCCCTTTCAGCTAATGCAGCATGGATTCACCATCTTGGACTCCATGGACTGGGATTCATGGTGGCACCCATGGACAGGGAGCATGGGAAAGCAGCTTCACAGAGTTCTCAGCAGGAGACAGAGCACCCAGTAACCAGCGATACACGATTTCCAATCCTCCATCCTCTCCCTGCTGCTCTACCTCCAAGCTTCCTGGCTGGCTATGGTGACTCGGCCAGCTGGGAAGTGCAGCATCCATGCTGCTTGGATTCACCGCACCCACATTGTAGATCGGCAGACAGGGAGAACAAGAAAGCAGCTTCACAGAGTTCACAGAAAGAGACAGAGCAATATACGCTTTCCTAGCTCCTACCCTTCCCCCTCCACCCCACTTCAGCCTGCTCAATCACAGTCTCTTGGCCAGGAGGCAACTGCTTTGTCCCTGGGCTGCTTGGATTCAACCTTCCCACACTGGCCGGCTCCCTGAGCTGATGTAGCCCCTTTTTGTTTCTTTTCATTTCTTCTGTGCCTCCCACCACCTTCCCCTTGGCTCTGTGCCATCTTTGCTTCTTCTTCAAAGGCTGTGAAGCTCCGTTCAACTGAGGATCCATTCCCCTGGCCCAAGACACCACACTGGTGGGATTCCTGTGCTTTTTTTTTTTTTTTTTTTTGCTTTGTTTTGTTTTCGTGGCTTCAAAGCCCCTTCTGGCCAGGCTGCACTACATGGCTGAGGAGCCATTCTCCCAATCTACACAGCTGCATATGTGGGATCCCTGGGGGCATTTCTTTTTTTTTCTTTCTTTTTTTCCTCCCTTTTTCCCTTTCTGTCTTTCTTCGTTTCTCAGTTCTCAACTCTCTATACTTACCTTTCTTTTCTATATCCTCAATACCTGGTTGCTGTGTGACATCTATACCTCCTGTACCAGGCTATACTGAGCAGCCTGGGAGACACTTCCACAGTCTTTGGGGCCACAGTGATGGGACTCTTCGGGGGGGGTTCTTTTCTTTCTTATTTTTTTCCAAATTTTTATCTAGTTATATTTATTTCTTTTTCCCTTTTTCTTCTTGATCTTTTTTTGCTTTTCTCTATTTCTCCATTGCTCATCTCTCCACTCCAATGGCAAGCTCCCTTAGCACTCTCTTTTTTTCCTTTGTTTATTTGGTTTTGGCTCCTGTTTCTGTCTCCTCTCTCTCCTCTTTCTCATACCCATATAAGCTACACACATCAAAATCTCTGCACTCCTTCCTGCCTACCAGCACCGTGCATCACACCCCCAAGCAGCACAGGCATGCTCTACCAGAACCTGGCCAGCATTGATTCCTTGGCCACCCTGTCGGATATGTACATGCCAGAAAGAACCCATCCCCTCCCCTCCCCTTTAGCTGGACCTGCCCTGCTGCACCATAGCTGAGTGACTGGCACTGCCCATTGGGCAAGGAGGTAAAAAGTACTGTGACTACAGACAAGCAGACAACAAATAACAGAGCCAGCATTCTCAGCATAACCAAATAAAACAAAAAAGCAGAATGCAACAAACAAATCCACCCTCAAGAAATGAAGAAAATAATTACTGAATATCCCAAAGGCAGCAGATAATATAAAAAATATTTAAAAAAAAAAGGACAGGATGGTTCCAGTAGGTGTCCAAAATAAAACACCAGATGGCTTTCCAGTAGAAGAAAAGGCGCTAGAACTACCTGACAAGGAATTCAAATCCCTAATATTCAGAGCTATCCAAGAGTTGAACCAAAAAGCAGACAAAAATGAGTAAAAAATAGACAAATTCATGGAGAACACAGACAAAACAATGGGAGAATTCAGGAAAATAATACAAGAAAAAAATGCCAAAATAAAATCACAACTAGAAATCAAACAAAAACAACATTTAGAAATCCAAAAGATAAACAAGATTTTAGAAATGGTCAGTGTCATAGAAGGGCTGAGGAGCAGGTTTGAAATGGTGAAAGACAGGATCAGCAAAACTGAAGATAAACACTTGGGTAAAACTCTGAGGAAAAATCAGAAAAAAAGAATGAAGAAAAATGAAAAAACCCTGAGAATTATGTGGGATACTATCAAAAGCAAAAATTTGTGAGTGATTGGAATTCCAGAACACAGAAAGAAAATGGAAAACACAGAGAGGATCACTGAAGAATTGCTGATAGGAAACTTCCCTAATAACATGAAAGATGAAAAGCTGACCAACCAAGAAGCTCAATGAACCCCATATAGGATAAACCCCAAAAGAAAATCACCAAGGCATATCATAATCACACTCAATAAAACCAAAGACAAAGAAAGAATCCTGAGAGCACCTTGAGAAAAGCAAAAAGTCACATATAGAGGAGAAACAATAAGGCTAAGCTCTGATTATTCAGCAGAAACCGTGCAAGCAAGAAGGCAATGGGATGACATATATAAAACCTTGAAAGAAAAAATTGTCAACCAAAAATTATATATCCTGCAAAACTCTCTTTCAAATATGATGGTGAAATTAGGACACTTCCAGATAAACTGAAATTAAGGGAATATGTAAAAACAAAACTGAACTTGCAAGAATTATTAAAGGGAGTCCTTTGATCTGAGAGCAGTCAACATCAGACCACAGCCTGAATCTAGGACATAAGATTGTACCATCCAGATACCAACATAGGAACTGAACTCTCAAGGACTATCCAAAACCAAAAAAAATTGCAACAGGGAATTGGAGAGGTTAATCTGTCTATGATAACAACATCAGAACAATAAAAAGGAATAACTGGTGTAGGTGTAGAACTTTCTAATGGAGAGAAAGGCAAGGCAATACCAAGTAACAATAGACTGGTTCAACCTAGGAAGGTAAGAAATTTTCAAGGTAACCACAAAGAAAGTTAACAAACCTACTCATCAAAATAAAGAAGAAAAACATAAAGTCTCAATAAAAAGAAAATCTACAAAAACAAAAGAAATCTACAAACAAAAGGAACTCAGCACAGGAGAGAGGCTGAAATCATTCTACTTGAGAACAGGAACAAGACAAGGATGCCCTTTATCACCATTTCTATTTAACGTTGTGTTCAGCAGAACAGCAGGATAAAAGATGAGCATACAAAAATCATTTGGATTCCTATACACCAATAAAGAGAATGATGAAAAGGAAACCAGTAGAACAATACCATTTATAATCCACCACTAAACCCATTTATATAAAAAAAAAATAGCCCCTAAAAAAATAAAATACTTGGTGTCTTAGTCATCTAGTGGTGCCATAACAGAAATACCACAAGTGGATGGCTTTAACAAAGAGAAATTTATTTTCTCACAGTCTAGTAGGTTACAAGTCCAAATTCAGGGTGTCAGCTGCAGGGGAAGGCTTTCTCTCTCTGTTGGCTCTAGAGGAAGGTCCTTGTCCTCAATCTTCCCCTGGTTGAGGAGCTTCTCAGGCACAGGGACCCTGTGTCCAAAGGACACTTTCTGTTCCTGGTGCTGCTTTCTTGTTGGTATGAGGTCCCCAAATCTCTGCTTGCTTCCTTTTCCATTTAATCTCTTGATCTCTAGTTATATTTACTTCTTTTTCCCTTTTTCTTCTTGATCCTTTTTGCTTTTCTCTATTTCTCCATTACTCATTTCTCCACTCCAATGGCAAGCTCCCTTAGCACTCTCTTTTTTTCCTTTGTTTATTTGGTTTTGGCTCCTGTTTCTGTCTCCTCTCTCTCCTCTTTCTCATACCCATATAAGCTACACACATCAAAATCTCTGCACTCCTTCCTGCCTACCAGCACTGTGCATCACACCCCCAGGGAAACTCCCTTTACCTTGGATCAGTGAGGTGACTTGAGTGAGGGTGGTGTTACAATCCCACCCTAATCCTCTTAACATAAAATTACAGTCACAAAACAGAGGACAATTACACAATACTGGGACTCACGGCCTAACCAAGTTGACACATATTTTTCGGGAGACACAATTCAATCCACTACACTTGGTAATAAATCTAACGAAGGATGTAAAAGTCCTATACAAAGAAAACCACAAAACACTACTGCAAGAAACCAAAAGAGATCTCCATAAATGTAAAAACATACTATGCTAATGCACAGGTAGACTCAACATTATGAAAATGACAATTCTAAGGAAAGCAATTTACAAATGCAGTACAATACCTATCCAAATACCAAAAACATTTTTTAAAGAGATGGAAAAAATTATCTAGAGTCTGGAGAAACCATGAGTGTATGGCCCCTGGACACCCTTTCAGCTCAGTAATGATGTCACTCATGAGGTTCACACTTCAGCCAAAGATTGGACCGGGCCTTAAAACAAAATGAGACTAAAGGGGTACAGCAGCCCAGGGGCAAGGACTAGAAGGCAGGAAGGGACAGGAAACCTGGTAACAGGGAACCCAAGGTCAAGAAGGGAGAGTGTTAGACATGTTGTGGGGTTTTTACCAATGTCATAAAACAATATGTGTACTGTTTAATGAGAAACTATTTTTTCTGTAAACCTTCATCTAAAATACAATTAAAAAAAGAAATAAAAGATTGTTTTAAACTTAGAAAAATAGGGATAAATATTAAGGTAACTACAAACAAAACTAACATCAAAAAATAAATAAGTAAAGACACAGCAAATACAAAATGAAAAACAATGACAAAGATGAAAATACATTCAAAAAAACCACTCAGCACAGAAAATTAAGTGGAACAAAGAAACTATCAACAACACACACACACAAAGGCAACAAAATGACAGTACTAAACTCATAAAAAAAAAAACTCATACCTATCAATAATTACACTGAATGTAAATGGACTAAATGCACCAATAAAGAGACAGAGAATGGCAGAATGGGAAAAAAAAAACACAATTTGTCTATATGCTTGCCTATAAGAGACACACATTACACTAGGAGACACAAACAAACTAAAGCTTAAAGGATGGAAAAAATATGTATCAAGCAAACAACAATCAAAAAAGAGCAGGAGTGGCAATATGAATCTCTGTAAAATAGACTTTAAAGTAAAATCCACCACAAAGTATAAGGAAGGACAATATAACAATTAAAGGGTCAACACACCAGGAGGATATAACCATAACAAATATTTATGCAACCAACCACAGAGCTCCAAAGTACATAAAACAAACTCTAACAGCATTGAAAAGAGAAATAGACAGCTCCACAATAACAGCAGGATACTTCAACACAACACTTTCAGTGAAGGACAGAACATTTAGAAAGAAACTCAATAAAAACATGGAAGATCAGAATGCCACAATCAACCAATTTGACCTCACAGACATATATAGAACACTCCACCCAACAGCAGCCAAGTATACTTTCTTTTCCAGTGGTCATAGAACATTCTCCAGGATACAGCACATATTAAGCCCTAAAGCAAGCATTAATAGAATCCAAAGCATCGAAATATTACAAAGCATCTTTTCTGACCATAAAGCCATAAAAGTATAAATCAATAACAGAAAAGGCAAGGAAAAAAATCAAATGCATTGGAAACTGAATAATACCTTACTCAAAAACTACTGGATTATAGAAGAAATTAAGGACAGAATAAAGAAATTCATAGAATCATATGAGAATGAAAACACATCCTACAAGAACCTTTGGGAAACAGCAAAAACAGTGCTCAGGGGTCAATTTATAGCAACAAATGCACACATCCAAAAAGAAGAAAGGGCTAAAATCAAAACATCAGCCCTACAACTCAAACAAATAGAAAGAGAGCAGCAGAAGATGCCCTCTGGCACGAGAAGAAAGCAAATAATAAAAATCAGAGCAGAACTAAATGAAATAGAGAATTGAAAAAGTTAAAAAAAAACTAACCTGGTTCTATGAAAAGATCAACAAAATTGATAAGCCATTGGCCAAACTAACAAAAGAAAAACAGAGGAGGAAGCAAATAACCCAAATAAGAAATGAGATGGGCAATATCACAACAGACCCAACTGAAATTAAAAGAATTATAACACAATACTATGAAAAATTGTACTCTAAAAAAATTGAAAACCTAGAGGAAATGGACAAACTTCTAGAAACACACTACCTACCTAAACTAACACAAACAGAGGTAGGACAACTAAATAAACCTATAACAAAAGAAGAGAATGAAAAGGCAATTAAACTCCCCAAAACAACAACAACAAAAGCCCTGGCCCTGACAGCTTCACTGGAAAATTCTACCAATCTTTCAGAGAAGAGTTAACACTACTACTACTAAAGGTATTTCAGAGAATAGAAAAAGATGGAATACTCCCAAATTCATTCCATGAAGCCAGTGTAAACTTCATACCAAAACCATGTAAAGACATCAAAAAAATAATATTATAGACCTATATATCCTTCATGAACCTACATGAACATATATGCAAAAATCCTCAACAAAATTCTAGCCAAAAGAATTCAACAACATATCAAAAAAATAATTCACCATGACCAAGTGGGATTTATACCAGGTATGCACGGATGGTTCAACATTAGAAAAACAATCAATGTAATCCATCACCTAAATAAAACAAAAGATAAGAACCACATGATCTTATCAGTTGATGCAGAAAAGGCATTTGACAAAGTCCAACATCATTCATGATAAAAACTCTCAGCAAAATAGGAATAGAAGAAAAATTCCTCAACATAATAAAGGGCATTTATGCAAAGCCAACAGTCAACATCATCCTAAATGGAGAGAGTCTGAAAGCATTCCCCTTGAGAAAGGGAACCAGACAAGGATGCTTTTTGTCACCACTCTTATTCGCCATTGTGCTGGAAGTCCTAGCCAAAGCAATTAGGCTAGAAAAATAAATAAAGCACATCCGAATTGGTAAGGAAGAAGTAAAAGTATCTCTATTTGCAGATGATGTGATCTTACACACAGAAAACCCCAAAGAATCCATAAGAAAACTACTAGAACTAAAAGAAGATTTCAGCAAAGATCAGGATACAAGATAAACATACAAAAATCAGTTGGATTACTCTACCAACAGAGAACTTCAAAGAGGAAATTGCCAAATCAATACCATTTACAGTAGCCCCCAGAAGATAAAATACTTAGGAATAAATCTAACCAGAGAAGTAAAAAAGACCTACACAAAGAAAACTACAAGACACTACTGCAAGCAACCAAAAAGAGACCTATATAAGTGGAAAAACAAACCTCGCTCATGGATAGGAAGATTCAACACTGTGAAGAACAAAGTGAGAGGCCTTACACTACCTGATTTTAGAACCTATATTACTGCCCCAGTAGTCAGAACAGCCTGGTACTGTTACAACAAGAGGCACATAAACCAATGGAACAGAATTGGAAATCCAGACATGAATTCATCCACCTATGAGCAACTGATAGTTGAAAAAGTCCCAAAGTCCATTAAATTGGGAAAAGACAGTCTCTTCAACAAATGGTTCTGGCATAACTGGATATCCATCTGCAAAAAAATAAAACAAGACCCATACCTCACACCATGCACAAAAACTAACTCAAAATGGAACAAAGACCTAAATATAAAATCTAAAACAATAAAGATCATGGAAGAAAAAATTGGGACAACTTAGGAGCCCTGATAAATGACATAAACAGAATACAAAACATTACTAACAATGCACAAACACTAAAAGAGAAACTAGACAACTGGGAGCTCCTAAAAACCAAACAGTTATGCTCACCAAAAGAGTAAAAGGACAACCTACAGACAGGGAAAAAATTTTTGGCTACGACATATCCGATCAGGGTCTAATCTCTAAAATCTACAAGATACTGCAAAACCCCCAAAACAAAAATACACATAACACAATTAAAAATTGGGCAAAGGATGTGAACAGGTACTCACCAAAGAAGAGATTCAGGTGGCTAACAGATATATGAGGAAATGCTCATGATCCTTAGTCATGAGAGAAATGCAAATCAAAAACTACAATGAGATACCATCTCACCCCAAGAAGGCTAGCATTAATCGAAAAAAAAAACACAAAATAATAAATGTTGGAGAGGTTATGGATAGAATGAAACAATTATAAACTGCTGGTGGGAATGTAAAATGGTAAAACCAGTTTGGTAATCAATTTAGCATTTCCTTAAAAAGCTAGAAATAGAACTATAGTATTCAGCAATCCTACTCCTTGGAATATATCCTAGAGAAATAAGAGCTGTCACAGAAATAGGTACATGCACACCCATGTTCATTACAGCACTTTTCACAGTAGCAAAAAGATGGAAACAAGCTAGGTGCCCATCAATGGATATATGGATAAACAAATAATGGTGTATTCACACAATGGAATACTACTCAATAGTAAAGAACAATGATGAATCCTCGAAACAACATGGATGAATCTGGAAGGCATTATGCTGAGTGAAATTAGTCAGTTGCAAAAGGACAAATAATCGTATGAGACCTCTATTATAAGAACTCAGGAAAACATTTAAACACAGAAGGAAACATTCTTTGATGGTTACCAGGGCAGGGAGGGAGAGGGGTATTCACTAACTAGATAGTAGACAAGAATTATCTTAGGTGAAGTGAAGGACAACACACAATACAGGGGAAGTCAGCACAACTGGACTAAACCAAAAGCTAAGAAGTTTCCTGAATACAACCAAACACTTTGAGGGACAGAGTAGGAGGGGATGGGGTGTGGGGACCATGGTTTTGGGGGACATCTAGGTCAATTACCATAACAAAGTTTATTAAGAAAATGTTCTCCATCCCACTTTGGTGAGAGGGATCTAGGGTCTTAAAAGCTAGTGAGCAGTCATCTAAGATGCATCAATTGGTAAAACCACCTGGAACAAAGGAGAATGAAGAACACCAAGGAGTCAAGGAAAAGGTTAGCCCAAGGGACAGAAAGGGCCACATAAACCAGAGACTCCATCAGCCTGAGACCAGAAGAACTAGATGGTGCCCGCCTACCTCCAGTGACCACCCTGACAGGGAACACAACAGAGAATCCCTGACAGAGCAGGAGAAAAGTGGGGTACAGAACTCAAATTCCAGTGAAAAGACCAGACTTAATGGTCTGACTGAGACTGGAAGAACCCTGGAAGACACGGCCTCTGGAATCTCTGTTAACCTAGAACTAAAACCATTCCCGAAGCAAACTCTTCCAACAAAGGTCAGATTGGACAATAAGACATAAAATGACACTTATGAAAAGTGTGCTTCTTAGGTCAAGTAAATACATGAGACTAAACTGGCAGCTCCTGTCCGGAGGTGAGTTGAGAAGGCAAATAGGGACAGGAGTTGGTTGAATGGATGTGGGAAATCCGGGGCGGAAAGGAGGAGAGTCCTGTCACATTATAGAGAGAGCAACTAGGGTCATATAACAATGTGTGTATAAATTTTTTTATGAGAAACTAACTTGAGCTGTAAACTTTCGCTTAAAGGACACACATGCCAAAAAAAAAGACTTCACCAAAAGAATAAAAAGAGAGGCTGCACACTGGGAAAATATTTTTGGCTGTGGCAAATCTGACAAAGGTCTAATCTCTGAAATACATAGGAAAATCCAACACCGCTACAACATAAAGACAGATAATCCAAGTAAACATTGGGCAAAAGGTATGAACAGACATTTCACCAAAGAAGACATTCAGGCTGCTAACAGACACATGAGGAAATGTTTATAATCACTAGCCACTAGAGAAATTCAAGGCAAAACCACGATGCGATACCATCTCATCCTGACATTACTGGCAACGAATCAAAAAAACAGAAATAAAAATGTTGGAGAGGCTGCGGAAAATTGGAACTCTTATGTACTGCTGGTGGGAATGCAAAATGGTACAACCATTCTGGAAAATGATATAGCACTTTCTTAAAAACCTAGAAATAGAAAGACCATATGATTCAGCAATCCACTCCTAGGAATATATCCTGGAGAAATAAGAGCCATCACAGGAATGGACATATGCACTCCCATGTTCATTGCAGCATTATTCACAATAGCAACAAGTTGATAATAATCGAAGTGCCCATCAACAGATGAATGGATAAACAAGTTATGGTACATAGACACAATGGAATACTACACAGCAATAAAGAACAATGATCAACCTGTGAAACATCTCATAACATGAATGAATCTGGAGGGCATTATGCTAAGTGAAATAAGTCAATCACAGAAGGACATATACCATATGAGACCACTGTTACAAAAACTCATGAAAAGGTTTACACACAAAAAGACACAGTCCTTGATGATTACAAGGGCGCGAGAGCTGGGGTTAGTGGTAACTTTGGTGGAGAGTAAGACAGTACACAGTACTGGGAAAACTAGCACAACTTGTCCAAGGCAAGGTCATGGAAGCTCCACAGATACATCCAAACCCCCTGTGGGACCAGATTACTGGGCTGAGGGCTGTGGGCGACATCTAGCTCAACTGGCATAACATAGTTTATAAGGAAAATGTTCTACATCCTACTTTGGTGAGTAGCATCTGGGGTCTTAAAAGCTTGTGTGCAATCATCTGTAATACTCCACTGGTCCCACCCCATCTGGTGCAAGGGAGAATGAAGAAAACCAAAACACAAGCCAAAGATTAGGCTAAAGGACTAGTGGATCACAACTACTACAGCCTGCACCATTCTGAGTCCAGCACAACTAGATTATGCCTGGCTACCACCACTGACTGCTCTGTCAGGGATCACAATAGACAGTCCTGGAAAGAGCTGGGTAAAAATGTACAACAAAATTCTAACTCACAAGAAAAGACCCAGGCTTACTGGTCTGATGGAGACTAGAGAAACCCTGAGAGTATGGCCTCTGGACACCCTTTTAACTCAGTGCTGAAGTCACTCCTGAGGTTCAAACTTCAGCCAAAGATCAGACAGGCCTGTAAGACAAAATGGGACCAAAGGGGCACAATAGCCCAGGGGCAAGGGCTAGAAGGCAGGAGGGAACAGGGAAGCTGGTAACGGTGAACTCAAGGTTGAGAAAGGGATAGTATTGACATGTCGTGGGGTTAACAACAAATGTCACAAAACAATATGTGTATTGTCTAATGAGAAACTAATTTGCTCTGTAAACCTTCATCTAAATTAGTATAATTTAAAAAAAAGTCTGTTACTGGCATGATAGACATATCGACCAACAGGATAAAATTAAGAGTACAGAAATAAACCTCCACATCAATGGTCAATTGATTTTTGGCAAGGTTGCTAAATGCATTTATTGAGGAATGAATTGTCTCTGTAATAAATCGTGTTGGGATAACTGGATTTCATGCAAAATAAAATAAAGCTGAACCCATACCTCACACCATGTATACAAGTCAAATTAAATTGTATCAAAGACCTAAATGCAAGAACTAAATCTATAAAACTCTTAGAAGAAAACCTAGGAGTAATGCTTCAGGACTTAGTATTTAACAATGGATTCTGACATATGACACTAAAAGCATGAGAAACAAAAGAAAAAATAGATCAATGAGACTTCATCTAAATTAAAAACTTTTTTCATCAAAAGACTTTATCAACAAAGTGAAGAGTCAACTTATAGAATGGAAATTGAGGAGAATGATAAATCTGATGAGTTTAATATCCAAAATATACAAAGACATACTACAGCTTAACAACAAAAAGACAAACACCCCAATTTAAAAATGGGCAAAGGATTTGAAAAGACATTTCACCAAAGAAGAAATACAAATAGCGAACAAGCAAATGAAAAAATGTTCAATGTCATAAGACATCAGGGAAACGCAAATCAAAATCACAATATCACTTCACCCCCACTTAAGACGGCTATGATTAAAAAACAAACAAAAAAACAGGTGTTGGCAAGGATATGGAGAAATTGGAACACTTACCCATTGCTGGTGGGTAAAATTGTATAACCACCGTGGAAAACAGTTTAAAGTTTCCTCAAAAACTAATTAATAGATGTTTGCAGCTGTTTCTTCTCATTTTGAGTTGTGCCACATCAGCAAATGAAGGTCCCGAAAGCTTTACTCCATCCACGTCATTAAGATTGACTCTACTTTCAAGAGGCAGCTCTTCCCCAGTCATCTTTTGAGTGCCTTCCAACCTGGAGGCTCATCTTCCAGCACTATATCAGACAATGTTCTGCTGCTATTCGTAAGGTTTTCACTGGCTAATGCTTTTCAGAAGTAGACTGCTGGGTCCTCCTACCTAGTCTGTCTTAGTCTGGAAGCTCAGCTGAAACCTGTCCTCCATGGGTGACCCTGCTGGTATCTTAATACCAGTGGCATAGCTTCCGGCATCACAGCAACACACAAGACCTCAAGCAAGCCCCCACACTACCACAAACAGACATAAACGGTGACTATACACATGGACCTCACCAGATGGAATACACAGAAATGAAACTGACTACCTCTGTGGAAAGAGACGATGGAAAAGGTCAATGTCATCGTCAGAAAAATATGCAAGTTCAAGCTGAAACTGAAGAAAATCAGAGCAAGTCCATGAGAGCCAAAATATGACCTTGAGTGTATCCCACCTGAATTTAAAGACCATCTCAAGAATAGAATTGATGCATCGAACACTAGTGACCGAAGACCAGAAGAGTTATGGAATGACATCAAGGACATCATCCATGAAGAAAACAAAAGGTCATTGAAAAGACAGGAAAGAAAGAAAAGACGAAGAGGAATGTCAGAGGAGACTCTGAAACTTGCTCTCCAACATCGAGCAGCTAAAGCAAAAGGAAGAATTGATGAAGTAAAAGAACTGAACAGAAGATTTCAAAGGGCGTCTCGAGAAGACGAAGTATTATAATAACATGTGCAAAGAGCTGGAGATGGAAAACCAAAAGGGAAGAACACGCTCGGCGTTTCTCAAGCTGAAAGAACTGAAGAAAAAATTCAAGTCTCGAGTTGCAATAGTGAAGGATTCCATGGGGAAAATATTAAACGACGCAGGAAGCACCAAAAGAAGATGGAAGGAATATACAGAGTCATTATACCAAAAAGAATTAGTCGATGTTCAACCATTTCAAGAGGTGGCATACGATCAGGAACCGATGGAACTGAAGGAAGAAGTCCAAGCTGCACTGAAGGCATTGGCGAAAAACAAGGCTCCAGGATTTGATGGAATATCAATTGAGATGTTTCAACAAACAGATGCAGCGCTGGAGGTGTTCACTCGTCTATGCCAAGAAATATGGAAGACAGCTTCCTGGCCAACTGAACGGAGGAGATCCATATTTATGCCTATTCCCAAGAAAGGTGATCCAACCGAATGTGGAAATTATCAAACAATATCATTAATATCACACACAAACAAAATTTTGCTGAAGATCATTCAAAAGTGGCTGCAGCAGTATATCGACAGGGAACTGCCAGAAATTCAGACTGGTTTCAGAAGGGGACGTGGAACCAGGGATATCAGTGCTGATGTCAGATGGATCCTGGCTGAAAGCAGAGAATACCAGAAGGATGTTTACCTGTGTTTTATTGACTATGAAAAGACATTCGACTGTGTGGATCATAAGAAATTATGGATAACATTGGGAAAAATGGGAATTCCAGAACACTTAATTGTGCTCATGAGGAACCTGTACATAGATCAAGAGGCAGTTGTTCGGACAGAACAAGGGGATACTGATTGGTTTAAGGTCAGGAAAGGTGTGCGTCAGGGTTGTATTCTTTCACCATACCTATTTAATCTGTATGCTGAGCAAATAATCCGAGAAGCTGGACTATATGAAGAAGAACGGGGCATCAGGATTGGAGGAAGACTCATTAACAACCTGCCTTATGCAGATGACACAACCTTGCTTGCTGAAAGTGAAGAGGACTTAAAGCACTTACTAATGGAAATCAAAGACCACAGCCTTCAGTATGGATTACACCTCAACATAAAGAAAACAAAAATCCTCACAACTGGACCAATGAGCAACATCATGATAAACAGAGAAAAGATTGAAGTTGTCAAGGATTTCATTTTACTTGAATCCACAATCAACAGCCATGGAAGCAGCAGTCAAGAAATCAAAAGACGTATTGCATTGGGTAAATCTGCTCCAAAGGACCTCTTTAAAGTGTTGAAGAGCAAAGATGTCACCCTGAAGATTAAGGTGCGCCTGACCCAAGGCATGGTATTTTCAATCACACCATATGCATGTGAAAGCTGGACAATGAATAAGGAAGACCAAAGTAGAATTGACACCTTTGAATTGTGGTGTTGGTGAAGAATATTGAATATACCATGGACTGCCAAAAGAATGAACAAATCTGTCTTAGAAGAAGTACAACCAGAATGCTCCTTAGAGGCAAGGGTGGTGAGACTGCGTCTTACATACTTCGGCCATGTTGTCAGGAGGGGTCAGTCCCTGGAGAAGGACATCATGCTTGGCAGAGTACAGGGTCAGCGGAAAAGAGGAAGACCCTCAACGACTTGGATTGACACAGTGGCTGCGACGATGAGCTCAAGCGTAACAACGACTGTGAGGATGGCTCACGACCGGGCAGTGTTTCATTCTGTTGTGCATAGAGTCGCTATGAGTCGGAGCCGGCTCGATGGCACCTAACAACAACAACAACAAAAAAGTTAAACATAGAATTGCTTTGTGATCTGGCAATTCCACTCCAAGGTATATATCCAAAAGAATTGAAAGCAGAAACAAAAACAGATACTTGTACACTAATGTTCATTGCAGCACTATCCACAATTGCCAAAGGATAGAAACAATTGAAATGTCCATCAGCAAATGAATGGATAATCAAAAAGTGGTACACATATACAGTGGAATATTACTCATCCATACAGAGCAATGAAGTCCTGATACATGCTACAACACGGATGAACCTTGAAAACATTTTGCTGAGTGAAATAAGTCAGTTGCAAAAGGACAAATATTGTATGAACCAACTTATATGAAATATCTAGAATAGGCAAATGTGTACAGACCAAAGTATATTAGTGGTTACTTGGGGCAGGTGCGGGGGGGAAGAGTGACTCATTGCTTGGGGGGCACTGAGCTCCTGTTACTGGTTTATGGAAAAATTTGGAAATGAATAGTGGTGGTAGTTACACAACATGATAAGCGTAATTAACACCACTTAATTGTACATGTAAAAAATGTTGAAAGTGTAAATGTTTTGTTATATGTATACTTACAACAATTGGAAAAAAAAGTAAAGGGATTGGGGAAGATATACCATGCTAAAACGCTTTCACATAATAAGAGCTCAGTGAAAGATAAAAAAAGAGATATAGCTATGATTATTTTACTGTTGTTGATATTGTTGTTATTATTACCAGACTGGGAACTCTAGAGAGCTGGGACCTAGTTGTCTTCCTCTCTGCCTCCCCAGCACCTGGCACAGAGCAAATGAGGGGGAAAGGAAGTCAAATCAATTCATGAAAAATGGGTTAAGTGCCAGCTCTATGCCAGGTCCTGTTTTGGGGAGAGAGATGACTTAAATCCAGTCTGTCCCTGAGTAGCTAAATCAAATGGAGAAGACAGAGTGTACATGTTCAATAAGTACAGTCATGTGTCACTTAACACCCACGATACATTTGGTGAAATAGGAGGCTATGTGATTTGGACATTGTGTGAACATGCCTAAGTCATGATCAACCGCATGCACTGATTTTTAACCTTCATATTGTTTAATAATCTTTATTTCACTTCCAAATCGATACTTCTCCTTTGCCTCTTGCTGCTGCTATCACTAGCACTGGTTTTGCTGCATTTGAGAACTATGATACCCTTCACGGTAATATTTTTGGAAGAAAATAAAACACAGAAATAAGTCTACAACACTCGACTCGTAATACATGAGATTGGATGCTGCTTCCTACGAGTTGAAGCAGACACCGTTATACGATTTTTTTTATTTGTAAATAGGGGAAATGCACGTTAAAATAATGATAAAAAGTACAGTACAGTACATTTATAAGCCAGTAACATAGGCATTTATTATGACTATCAAGACTTATGTATTATAGGTTATATATGTACTGTACCACTATGGAGCCCTGGTGGCACAGAGGTTAAGAGCTTGGCTGCTAACCAAAAGGTCAGCAGTTCAAATTCTCCAGCCACTCCTTGGAAACTCTATGGGGCAGTTATACTCCATCCTGTAGGATCACTAAGAGTCAGAATCGACTTGATGGCAATGGGTTTAAATGGGTATCACCTTAAGTTTGGTAGCATAATCACATGGTATGCAAGAGACATGAGAAACACGTTGTGTTCACTATGTCTGGTTACATCCTCTACTTCCCATTCTCCAATCAGGAATTTCGAAACTCTGTTATAACCTTATGGGATCATGGACATATATGCAATTGGACATTTCCTGAACAGACATCATGCAGCACATGACTGTATTTGTAAGTTAATGATGACAAGTATTGCGTGGGGTAAGTTGTTCACCTTTTGACATCTGTAAAATTGGGAGGCATCTTGAAGCCATGATGCCTTAGCAGTGTGTTGTAGTTTAATTGACAATATTTTTTCTTAGTGTTACGTAAAATAGTGGTGTGATTTCGATCAATGGCATTTTAGATTTGACAACATGTGGTAATAGATTATGTACAAAGGCTTCAACAACCTTGAGGTATAAGATTTTATTGATGAGAACTGAAGTCCAGAAAGGTCAAGTAACTTGCTCAAGGTCACACAGCTGCTAAGTAGTAGATTCTTGTGACTCTGAAGCTGTAATTCTTCAAGAACTGAGTAGACAGTATCAATTTGAGCTTTGGAATAAAATAAACAAATGATTGAGTAACAAGAGTTTGAAACACACAGTAAATGCCAGCTTTTGAAATAAATGATGGTATTTCAGTACTGTCCAAAAGAAACATGTTAGCTTCACATATAATTTTAATTTTTCTAGTAACTACATTTTTTAAAAAAGGTAAAAAGACAGGTGAAATTAATTTTAATACTATTTTATTTCATCCCACACCTCCAAAATATCATGTCAACATGTAATCGATATTTTAATAAGTATTAACGAGATACTTTACATTCCATTTTTTATGCTAAATCTTAGAAATCCAATGTACACTGTACATTTATAGCACATCACATCTTAATTTGGAATAGCCACATTTCAACTGCTCAATAGCCACGTGTGGCTAGTGGCTACCTCATTGGACAGAGCAGGTCTTTAGCATCAGGAAGCTGTTACTGCCTCCTTCCCTGGCTCCCTGATGCCAACAAGCCTGCTTTTAGAGCTTTCTTCATTTGGTTGTTAAAATGAATCCCTCCTCACTGCCCCCACAAGTAATGTATGGTGCTTAAGTATTCATCACACCTCAGTGTAAGGGACTTTTTATTCTGATTTTTTAATTTGTTATTGTGAAAAATTTCTAACGCTTAAAAAAGCAGAGAGAACATAATAATAAACTTTCATGCACCCATCAGTATTTTGCTCATCTTGGTTCATCTTCTATACCCTGCCCACTCTCCATGCATTTTTTTCCTGAAGTATTTTAAAACAAATCCTAGACATCCTATTCTTTTATCCATAAATATTTCGGAGTCCGTTTCTAGCAAAAAGGATTGTGTTTTAAACACAACAACAATACTGTTCATCATCAGGGTCTTTTTGGATTATAACCCAATCACTTCCCACTATTTGCTGCAAGGCACTGGCAGGCATGAACGTGAGGTGAAGAAGAAGTAGTGGTCTTGGCTAATCACTTTACCTCTCTGACCTTCAGTTTCTTCATGTGTAAAAAGGAGATAACTACAACACTGGATTGTTGTGAGAATTCAATCGGATGATCCTGGATAGAGCTCTAACCATAGTGCCTGACACAAAGTGGGAACTTAATAAGAGGAAGGTTCACGGTCACCAAGGTGGTATAAGAGAGTTCTAATCAAAGTAGACCAGAGAAAGTCGATAACTTTAATTATTCCAGATATTATGCATTAATTAATGCCCACTTTCATTGCCTTAGCTTTTGTGGCAGTCACATACCATTATTGAGCCAAGGAACTCACTGTCCACTAAAAACCTTATGTCATTTTCACAAATGGTGCCACTGAGCCCTGACTTTCCATCTTGTGATTTTATCTGTACCTTTATCCTATTTGGAAAGCCTGGTTGCATAGTGGTTAAGTGCTATGGCTGCTAACCAAAAGGACAGCAATTTGAATCCACCAGGCACTCCTTGGAAACTCTATGGGGCAGTCCTACTCTGTCCTATGGGTTGGAACCGACATGACAGCAATGAGTTTGGTTTGTTTTTTTTACCCTATAGCAAATATGCCCTCCTTGCTCAGGTCTTCACCATCTCACATTGGGAGGATTGCAAGAGTATCCTAACAGACATTTCTGCCACCATTTCTAGTCCTCCTCCATTTTGCTGGCATGATGATTTCAGACTCTGAGAAAAGGCCAGCTGTTCTCTAGCTCCCTCAGGGATTTGGAACAGGCAGGAATAAAATTGGAAGGACTGAGATGAGAGACGCTTACACTTCCATCCCAGGCATTCTATGGTTAAGGTACAGGCTCTCCTAACTAGTTTTCTTGTCTGCAGGTCCTCCCCTTCAGCCCACTCTCCTTCAGCCACAAGAGTGATCTTTCTAACAAAGAGATTCACATGCCATTCCATAACTGAAAACCCTCTACAGGTTCCCCTTATCCTATACAGTAAAGTCCAACTTCTGAACACAGCATTCAAGTACCTTCAGGATCTGCTAAAATCTTCCAGTGGCTTCTCATCTCATTCAGAATAAAAGCCCAAATCTTTACAGTGACCTACAAGGCCCTACCTGCTCTGTCCTCCATCTCAGTTCTATAACCTTCACCTCTCTGACCTTGTATCCAACTACTCTCACCTTCACTCACTCTGCTTCAGGCATATCAGCCTTCTTACTTACTCTTTGAACACAACTGTGTTCCCACCTCAGGATCTTTGTACTTGCTACTCCTTTTGCCTGGAACTCCCTTCATCTAGATACCCACATGGCTCACTCTCTAACTTTCTTCAGGCCTTTATTCAAATGTCACCTTCTCGGTGATGTCTTTTACTTAAAATTACGCCACATTTAAAAATACATCTCCCCAACCCCCTCACATCCCATTCCTTTTCCTATTTTATTTTAGAACATAGTATTTAACATATACTATTTTTTGTATTTATTACATATCTCCCTCTCTAGAGTGCAAGTTCCATGAAGGTAGAGACTTTTATCTGTTGTTCACTACCATATCAATGGCACTCTATTCACCTTCCCATTTGGGCTGAATGTAGTTTTCCCCCATCTCAATGCAGTGCTCCCACAGCACCTTGTATTTATCCCTATGGTTTCACTTATCACACTAGATTCTAATTTCCTGTCTCCTTGTCTTTCCCACTAGTCCTGAAACTCCTTGCAGGGTCTTACATAGGGTCAGTGTCTATTGTCTATTTAATTAACTTTTACAGATGGGTTTTTGTACTCAGGTGCAGGACTTTGCACTTGAACAATACCAATGCATCTTGCCAGCTGTAGACCAGTGCTGCAGTGTACACAAACTCTTGCTGGACAGGGGATGTACTTCTGGACTCTTATCTCCTGAACCTACCCCTTACAAGCTCCTTGGTATTTGAGAATTTGATTAGCATGCTCTCTAGTTCCTGAACAAGTCAATTGGAAAAATTATTAAGCAGGATACTGAGGTAGCATAGGGGAGAGAAAGCCTTATGGCAAACTACCGAAGATGTCATCTGGAAGGACTCTACTCTCTTTTTAAATGCTATGTGAGTATAGTGTTCAGTTACTCCATACATATCTCCCTGAGTTAGTCTTTACTTTAGTCTATGATATTCCTTGGATTATTTACAGGGGTCGAGAAGGAAACATGGTAGAACTTGATTCACTCATCCCCACCATCTGGGCTTCAACAATGATGACCCAGTCCCACGGGTGCTCAGAGGCCTGAGGAGTACCAACATCAAGGCACTTAAGTTCATCATATAGTGTCAGAAGCCTACTCTTTCCCAGGCCCTGTAAAGAGTAATCTGGGATCTCTTGAGAGCGGTCACCTTACATTATTCATCTCTATATCCCAGGAACTCAGTAAGGATGGCACAAAATAGGCACCTATTGAGTGATGAATAGATGAATGAATGAATGAAACAATTACCGAAGTTGCTCAGACTATAATACTAGAGGTGAAAAGGAAAGTATTTCTTGGGATCATCTAGCAAAAAACATCAGGAACTACGGACCAGAGACCAAACTGGAAAACCATGGTAAGATTCTGGAGACCATGTGCCTTCCCCACTCTTGTTTTCTTGGTTACCCACTTCCATTTTTCTGATGGAATTATTAAGACACTTCTAAAAGAAAACCTAATGTGATGAGAATACAGGAGACTGAGCACTGCCATATTTTGCTGGGAAGAGTGTAAATTGCAGCCATCCTTCTGGAAAGCGTTATTGACCCAGCAATTCTATCCCCGAGAACTGAACCTAAGGAGACAGTCAAACAGACAAGTGGACTACAGCTACAGCAGGACAGGAACTGAATCTCTTTTTATCACCATATTTCCCCAGAGCCTAGCACAATAAGTGGCTGTGTGCAATCAAAATTTGTGAAATGAATTAAAGTGGGGAAAAACATGAATTTTTCCACAAGGATCTTCATTATGATGTTTGTACTTATGCAGAACATGTACGTAGACCAAAAGGCAGTCATTAGAACAGAACAAGGGAATAATGCGTGGTTTAAAATCAGAAAAGATAACCATTAGGGCTGTATCTTTTCACCATACTTATTTGGTCTGTATGCTAAGCAAATAATCCAAGAATCTGGATTATGCGAAGAAGAACGAGGCACCAGGATTGGAGGAAGACTCATTAAGAACCTACGTTATGCAGATGACACAGCCTTGCTTTTGGGAAGTGAAGAGGACTTGAAGCACTTACTGATGAAGATCAAAGACCACAGCCTTCGGTATGGATTACTTCTCAACATAAAGAAAACAAAAATCCTCACAACTGGACCAATAAGCAACATCATGATAAAGGAAGAAAAGATTGAAGTTGACAAGGATTTCATTTTACTTGGATCCACAATCAACACTCATGGAAACAGCAGGCAAGAAATCAAAAGATGCATTGCATTGGGCAAATCTGCTGCAAAAGACCTCTTTAAAGTGTTAAAAAGCAAAGATGTCACTTAAAGGCTACGGTGTGCCTAACCCAATCCATGGTATTTTCAATTGCCTCATGTGCATTTGAAAGCTGAGTAATGAATAAGGAAGACTGAAGAATTGATGCATTTAAATTATGGTGTTGGAGAAGAATATTGAATATACATACCATGGATTGCCTGAAGAACAAACAAATCTGTCTTGGAAGAAGTACAGCTAGAACGCTTCTTAGAAGCGAGGATTGGGAGACTTTATCTCATGCACTTTGGACATGTTACCAGGAGGGACCAGTCCCTGGAGAACGGTATCATGCTTGGTAAAGCAGAGGCTCAGCAAAAAACAGAAAGACTGTCAAGGGGATGGATTGCCACAGTGGCTGCAGAAATGGCCTCAAACATAGAAACAATTGTGAGAATGGCACAGGACTGGGCAGCGTTTTGTTCTGTTGTGCAAAGAATTGCAATGAGTCAGAACCCGATGGCACCTAACAAACTATTGAAAAATTAAAAGTAACCTAAATATCCAACACATTCCATTGGGCAAATCTGCTGGGAAAGACCTCTTTAAAGTGTTAAAAAGTAAAGATGCCACTTGAAGGTTAAGGTTCGCCTGACCCGAGCCTTGGTATTTTCAATCGCCTCATATGCATTCCAAAGATGAATAATGAATGAGGAAGACCAAAGAAGAATTGACGTCTTTGAATTATGGTGTTGGTAAAGAAAATTGAACAAACAAATCTGTCTTGGAAGAAGTACAACCAGAATGCTCCTCAGAAGCAACTATGGCTAGACTGCGTCTTACATACTTTGGATATGTTATCAGGAGGGATCAGCCCCTGGAGAAGGACGTCGTGCTTGTTAAAGCAGAGGGTCAGTGAAAAAGAGTAAGATCCTCAATGTCATGAATTGACACGGTGGCTGCAACAATGGGCTCTAGCGTAACAACGATTGTGAGGATGGCACAGGATCTGGCAGTGTTTCGTTCTGCGGTACATGGGGTCACTATGAGTCAGAACTGACTCGATGGAACCTAACAACAAAAACAACAACAAATATCCTCCAAGAAAGGTACCTGTGGAATGTTATGTGTTCATTAGCACTGGCACTTTAGATCTGTTTTGCCAATACATATTTTAAATGATATAATATTGCTTATAAAGAGTGGACTAAAGAAAAGTATGTATGACATGATCCATTTTAGATAAAATTGTGTGTGTGTGTGTTTGTCCATCTGTCTTTCTAAGGGCATTTTTAGCAAAATATCAAACAGTTCGCTATCTCTGGTAAGTGGGATAGTGAGAATTTTGACCTTTCCTTTTTTTTTTTTAGCAACTGGTGGGTTGGAAGTTAGCAGGCGAGTGTTTTAAGCACTGCACCACCAGGGCTCCTTTACAATGTATGTGAATTATTTTTATATAGGGTATTAACATAAAAGAAAAGTGTTTAGGGGGCTAGTAAGAATAGGTGCTAAGGATGCCATCTCTCTCCGGAATCAATCTTTTGTCCAAGAGTTTCAGGGATGGGGCCAGTTTTAAAGAGGAAGGAAGCAAGCTGATTCCTCAGGACTAAGACTGGAGTCAAGCCAGCCCTCCTGGACTTAGCTGACTGGAGACCCATTGGGCCTGACACCTCCCAATCCATTGGAGGAGTCATGCTGGTATGCTAGTCTGCCCTTGCCTGACCTGACATCCCAGAACCGAAGCCCTGGCAATCAACTGGTAATCTTACTCCATCCATGCTGAATGAGCCAACCAGAAGGTGGGGCTTTCCCTGAGAGAGGTCCAGCTAGGCTGGGGGAGGGGTTGCTGTTGGAGCTGCTTTCTGGGTGAAGGCTGTGCTTGTGCTCACTGATCAAGGTCATTCCCATACCAAAGTCCTTGAGAACTGTCCCCAGTAGTGCTCGAAGAAGGTAGCCCCCACCCTCCTGAAGGAATGAGTGAGGGACTGAATGTTTCAACAAATTAACAAAACAGGCTTAAATGGAGAGAGGACAGGAGATAGCTGCTAAAATTTGAAATCCAAAAGGAAGAGGAGGAATATCTCAGGCCACAGGGTTAGGCTCCAAAAAGATGTCAACAGACCGAAATAAGTGGATGAATCTGACCAGATGATTGACAGTTACAAATGGAGAGTCTTGCACTTGGGTGCAGAAAACCAACTGAGTATGCATAGGATTGGAGAGACTGCCCTGAATGCAGCTTACAGGAAAGACACTTGAAACTTTGCTTAATAGGCATCACCATTGGGATGTTAAGGCCAAAAATGCTAATGGGAACTTAGGCTGCCTTAATATAAGTATAGTGTTCAGATCAAGGGAAGCAACAGTCCCATTCCACTCTTCCCTGGTTAGACGCTTTCTGGGGTACCACACATTAAGGATTCATATGTAGGGTGTTTCCAGGTTGGGGGGGGAGCTGAAAGAGTTAGAGCTGTGACTGTTTTACACTGGAGAAGAGAAAACTTAGGGGGAGGTGGTCCCTGCCTTCAGACCTATATAAGGAGCTGTCATGGACGGAGAGCATAGGTGAGGTCTGGGGCTCCAGAGGGCAGAATTAAGACCCATAGGTGGAAGCCACAGGAGACAGATTTCAGTTCAATACAAGGAAGAACATTCTATCTGAGCTGGCTGTGAATGGAACAGGTTATCTTTAGATGGCATGAACTCCCTGTTATGGGAGATATGCAAAAAAAAAACCTAGACTAGTGGCTTCTCAGTGATGTTGCAGAGGAGAATCATATGTCAACTTAAAGGACTTTGGGACAGTTTAGGTGGCCACTTAACCTTCCCCTGGCCATGTGTGTCAAGTTTTCTGGGTTCTGCACAGCTAAGAATTCCCCCAGTACACCTCCAGACATAGTCTGTCTGCCAGTGTTGAGCAGCTCATGGAAATTCAGACACCAGCCCTTACCTCAGACGATTTTGTAGGATGCTCCATGGCCTTTCCTCAGGTAGTTCAGAAGCTTATGTGCCGACCTACCTGCTGACAAAGTTGTTTTGCCATTCCTGATGACCAACTTCTACAGCCTATTTCTTAGGATGAGGGTGGAGAACCAAAGCGAGACAGAGAGAAAAAGACATGAATGTTATGATCAAGTCACTCAGAAAGGGCAAACTGAGAGGAAGCACACAAGGTAGACTGGGAGGCAGACAGACAGATTGACAAGACACATAGAACTCCAGAGAGGGTGAGGCAGATGAGAATGACGGGAAGTGGAAAGAATAGGCCACACTGTTTTAATTGCGCATCATTGGACTCTCATTATAATGATAGAGTTCACACTATCCTATGTTTAGCAGTTGCACAACTTGTAGATTTCTAAGAGCTTAAAAAGTACTGATTACTTCTGAACCCATTACACCACAGGGGGCTCAGTTGTCCAGTAAATCAGCCATGTATGCTTCTTAGGGATTATCAAGGGCCTTTGTTTATCACAACAGTACACAAGGAATGAGCACCACACCCCCCTACTCCCACCCATGCAAGGATCTCACCATCCAGAAGAGGCAGATACAGGTCTAGACTGACACCGCCTCCTGACTCCCCACACTAGCCCCCATCTTATGCCTGGGGCATGGTCTCCAATCTTGCAACTAGGAATGCCACAATATCACCGTGGCATGGAGAGGCAGGAGGAGGCAGCAGCTGTGGAGGCAGGCTGAGAAAGAGGTCAGGTACTCAGCTACCCAGCACACTTGCCAGGTTCAGCACATGGAAAGACCAAGGCGAGAGTTTCCTGTGAACTGGCCACTCTCTCATCCATTCTCTTGTTTAATCCTCACTCATTCATTCAACAGCTATTCATTAAATAACTATTGTGTCAAGTGCTGTACTAGGTGTTGGGCATACAAAAGTGAATAAAGCAGCCAAAGATCCCTATCCTCATGCGGCTGACAATTCACTGGGGAGCTGGGAAAACAATAAACAAATACATTATAAAGTGTGTGTGTGTAAGGAAGTGGTAAACTCTATGAAAAAATGTAAATCTGGATAAGGATAATTAAGAGTACTCAGTGAGTTACTCTCATTTAGTAGGTGAAAAATCTGAACTTTGAGAAGTGACTGGCAACTGTTGCAGCTGGTAAGGAAACCCACTCTGTGGGACTCTATTTGTCATACTGCCTCCAGGGACACATAAATAAGAAATTGAGAGCCAATGGGTTAACCTGGTAGCAGGGGTGTGAGGGTGTCCTGTATTAGGCTTTAGATTAGGAAGAAGACTCTGGTGGGACCTAAGAAGCCGACCAGGCTAACTGTTCTGCCTATTGGCCAGAGCCTTCAAAATGAGACTTCCAGCACCACTCCAGAGAGCCCAGAAGTACAGCATGCTGGAGAAAACTGGGATTCAGACCTACTTGGGGTACGGTTCTAGCTCCTCGAAGTTCTGTGTGACGGCAGGTCCATTCCTTTGACACTCGGGGCCACAGACCCCCCATCTGTATAACCAAGGAATTGGACTTCAACTTTCTGAGATCTCTTTTCCTTCTGATGTTCTATGGGTCACTAATAAAACAGGACTGGCTACTTGGAAAATTCTGTAAAATTCCTTTGTATTTTGGTTCTCCTCTGACTCACGAATGATTAGCACCAACACCCAAAGTTCCTGGGTGCTCACTTTTAGAGAAGGCAAAAAAGGGAAGGAGGTGAGGAGACTGGGTCCAAATTCACAGTTAATCCCCAGCTGGGAAAGGGGGGGATAGGAGCACATGGAAACAGAATCAGTGATAATGGCAAAGAGAGAAGGAGATAGAGTCCTGGAGTCAGAGGGAAGGAGAAAGGCGAAGCCTCAGCCAGGCATGGAGAAGGGGCTCTGGGAACTTCTTCAGCAGGCAGAGCCCTGGATTCCCTGACACTCCTCACATTCTCTTCTCTATTCTATTATACCAGTTACAAATGCAGTCTGAGCTTCACTTGACGCTCAGCTAAAGCTTAGCACTGTCATCACCTTCTGTTCCTTCTCCGCTATGTGTCCAGGGAATTGCAGCTCGAAGAGAAAGGGTTAATGGATTATTATGTACTGCAAAGAGTGCCTGCTTGGGTGTCAGAAGCCTGGATTCTAGGCCCGGCTCTGCCCCTGACTAACTCTGTAGCCTTGGGCAAATCCCTCCCCTTCTCGCCTGTAATTTAAAGAATTCAGAATGCTTCTTAACTTTTTGTGGGAATCACAGAGATTGGAGAATCTAATGAAATCTGTGGGTACAGATGCTTCAGTTTTGCATATAATTTCGGGCGACTCATAGTCCCCTAGGCTAAGAATTCCTGCCTGATAGCTAAGGGCCCCTTCAGCTCTGAGGCTGTGGTTCTGTGATGTGGGCATGAGGCCGAGACTCGCCTGACCATTTCAGAGGAAGAGGAGAAGGAATCCACCTTCCAAATATATCCCTTGGCCCGGGCTTCCAGCTGCTTTTGGTTTTTTGGTTTTAACCCATGACACTCTGGGTCATGAAGAGTTCTTGCTTCCCCACAAGACCCGAAACCCAGTAACAAAGACAAGATACTAGGGTTCCCTTGGAAACCCAATGTCTCCAAGCACCCTTGCTAGGACCTCTTGGGCCCCAGCCTAAAATTAAAGGCAATAGTGGAGGGCCTCTGGCCCAGGCAACAAATGATTCCAGGAGGACTGGCTTGCATTGCTGGCTGGCAAGGCTTATCCAGACCGCACTGTCCTCTGGTGGCTGTGAGCATGTATAGGACCATAGCTGAAGGCCCCGAACTTTAAGGACAGTGTGGGGACTGTGGCCAGCTGGTGACATGCCCCAGAAGGCACTTGAATTTTCCCCATTCTGCATATTCTGACATCAGGCTGAGCAAGTGTCCACTTTAGACCTTGGAGACACAGCCACTGCTTTTAAGTGAAGTACATACCCCTCTTTTGCAGCTCCCTGCCTTTTTTTCCCTAGGCCCTGAAAAAGAGCTGCCCTATTGTGACCCTGCCAGCATATTAGCTATGGGAAAGGGAGTTCACAGTGGTAGCCAGGTCTCCAACTACAATGAGGACCAGGGCTTCCTCCTAATACCAAGGCCAATCTAATACCTTCTTTAGGGCTCAAAACTATATAGCCAACTATCTACAGAACATCATAAACCTAGACATTCCACAGATATTTTCGAACTCAACATAGTCCAACTTAACTCGTCACTTTACTTTCTTAACCTATGTGTATCATTTAGGAGGCTTTAAGATACAAGTAATAAAAATTTAACTAAAAATGGATTAAATAATAGGAAAATGCATTATCTTTATCTAACAAATACTCTGAAGACGGGCAGTCCCAGTGTTGGTCAATTCAGTAGTTCAATGATATCAAGGATCCAGGTTCTTTCCATCTTTCTGTTTTATTATCCTTTGTTTGTGAGCTACACCTCTTGTGGTCAAAAATGGCTGCTGCAGTGTCAGGCATCACAGTTTCATAAGTAATATCCAGAGGCAGAAAGAGAGGGTGATGCTTCCCGCTACTTCCTTTTAAAGAGAGAAAACCTTTCCTAGAAACTCCACAACAGACTAATTGCACCGTATACTTTACCCACTAGCAGTCAAGATTAGATTCAGCAGCACCATAGCAGAAAAACAAACAAATTGTGGCTTAATATGATAGAATTTCATTTTTTCTATAGAAGTCCAGAGCCGGAAGTTCAGGGCTGGTATAATAGCTCCATGAAGTCATCAGAGACCCAGGATCCTTCCGGCCATCTATTCTGCCATACTTAGGTGTTGCTCATATGTACGTGGTACAAGATGGCTGTTGGAGTTCCAGTCATCACATCCATCTTCAGGCACAAACATGGAGGAAACACCCTCATTTTAAGAAGCCTTCCCAGAAGTCTCCCACACTTCCACTGGCCAAAACTTAGTGTTATGGATACACCCAGCTGCAAGACAATCTGGTAGCAATGTGCCCAGCCAAAAGTTGGTACTGTATTGCTAAAAAAGAAGTGCAGAATGTATATTGGGAGCAACCAGGACTCTGAAAAACATGCCACTTACTAACCAATATTGGCAAAGGAAATGGAATAGTTATGATTAGCTTAGACAGGTGGCTTTCAACAGGGATGATTTTGCCTCCCAGGGACATTCGACAATTTCTGGGGACATCTGTGGAGCCCTGGTGGTGCAGTCGTTAAGAGCTTGACTGCTAACCAAAAGATCAGCAGTTCAAATCCACCAGCTTCTCCTTGGAAACCCTATGGGGCAGTTCTACTCTGTCCTGTAGGATCATTGTGAGTCGGAATCGGACGGAGACATTTGTCACAACTCACATAGCGGGGGGGGTGGGGGGGTGGGGGGAGAGTGTGTATTGCTACTGACATCTGGTGGGTAGAGGTCAGAGATTCTGCTAAACATCCTACAATGCACAGTACAGTGCCCTACAACAAAGAATTATTCAGCCCAAAATGTCAATAGTGATAGAAGTTGAGAAACCCTGTCTTAGACTTATCAAGCCCTTGGCCTGGAGAAGGGCCCAGGTTACTCTAGGTTTCCCTATCTCTGTGAATGGCACCATAATTCATCCAGCTTCCTGCGCTAAAAATTTGGGGATTTTCTTTCCTCTGCTTAAAACTCAGTAGAGGCATCTCACTGCTCTCAAGATAAAGACTAAAAACCTTAACGTGGCCTGTGAGACATGTATGGTCTAGCCCCTATTGGCTTTATATAATACCACTTTCTCCACTTGCTAACTGCGGTCCAGCCACACTAGCCTTTGTTTCAGTTTCTCAAATGTGCTATGGTCCTTCCCAGCTCTCTTTGTTTACCTCATTCTTCAGATCTAACTATGGCTGGTTGATTGCACAAATGATCTCAATTATTCATCCATTCCTATATCCACATCCATTGGAATGTAATGTTACAGTGCTCTTTCACTGTGGCTCTGGACCCGACCATGTGATTTATTTAAGCCAAGGGAAGACTGACAAAAGCGACAGTGTGTCAATTCTGAAGCTAGGCCTTAAGAACCATTGTGTGTGTCTTTTCATCCCAGGAGCCAATCCTGACCTAGCCCAGCCTAGATCAGCAGAACCCCAGCTGACCTGCTATAAAAATGCCAGCTGCTTGAGCTGTCTGCCATTGCTAACAGGTTTTTTTTTTCCAGTTGTCTTGAGAATTATTCTCCAAATAAACTCCACTTAGGTTTATAATAAATGTGATTTAAGTGAGAAAATTATCACCCTCTCAGACTGGGAAAACCACTCCAATCTCTCCAGGGAAGAAATGCTTCAATTAACTAGGGGCTCTCCCAGACTCTTCAGGGCAAGAGTCTCACCCTGGGAGTGGCTCTCAGAGAAATACAAAGAATAGGGTACTGGGATGAGCTCACAGCTCTTGTGGAAAACAGAAATTTACAGCCCACTGGGCCATTAGGCCATCACCCTAGACAATTCTCTGCCCACACAGGGAAGCCTCTTTTCCAAGCCAGACAGATGAGATTTCTCTTGGTTGTAAAGGTCTTTGGATATTTCATCCCATTATTGATGCCAGAATTTACAGAGCTGTAAGGTTTCCTAGAGTTCATCATGTTTAGCTGCCTTATTGCAGAGATGTGGAGACTGAGGCCTAGAGAAGAGGAAGGCGTTAGCCAAGGTCACATGGTTAGCCCGTGGCAAAGCCAGAACCTTCCCAGTCTGTGAAAGAGAAGCAACCACACTGTAGTTCGATTTAACAAATTCCACCCTACCTCACCCATCACCCTTCATCACCCAGTACCCTTGTCTAAGTCACCCTTGTTGGAGTTTTTGGTTTAGTGTAGGTACTCAAGTTTTGGATACAAAGGCTATCAGAGAGGGGGGCCTACTCCTTCCTACAGTCTTATTCAAAACACTCACTAGCCATACCTGATTCTGTTTGGGACTTTGTTTATTTGATAGCCTCTGGTTTCCTTTTATGACTCTACTGGCTGAGTTCCCTGCCTCTTTCTCCATAATCAGGGATCTTTGTTCCATTCTTTCCACAGACAGGGGCTCCTGTGGGTCTTGAAAGGTCCTTTTCTCCCTTAAGAAACACCTCTAGGAGCATTCCCCATGAGAAAAGTATAGAATGAGATGTGTAATCCCTGGATGTCTTGGTGACTTAGCCCTCCTCCACCCCAGCCCTCATCCTCCCCCAGCACCTGCCCTCACCATCAGCCCCTTCAGCTGACATCTAGTCCAATGCATTCTAGCACCATACGTTGTCATAAAACAAAACAAGACAGGAGGCCTGGAAATACATTTCAGGACACCATGAAAGGGGAGTTACATTAAATTCTGCAAAAGTGATATGTATATGGCAGGATTTATAAACTGTCATTGGAAAGTCTGGGGTAGAGAAAGAATATAATGACTCCTCTTGCTGTATTCGTTATTAATTCATTTCCAAAGAGCCATTAAGTGTCTACTCTGGGTCTGACCCTCTGCAAGATGCTGGAGATAAAGAAATAAGACAAAGGCCCTTGCCCTCAAGGCATATCAATATTAGTGGGAGCCATAGATGCAACATCATAGTAGTATACAGTTATCAGCATCAGATAAGGGCTATGTACAAAGTGTTGGGTAAACATAAGCGAATCCTTAATTTTGCTTAGTGAACTCAAGCAGCACAAGGGAAATAATTTTTGAGTGGCTTTAGAAGGACAAATGGGAGTTTGCCAATGGATGAGGTGGGAAAGGGTGCTCCAAGCCCTTGGTTGAATAATAATATTTAACATTTATTGAGCACTTACTATATGCCAGGTACTTTATGCATTAACTCATTTAATCCTGACAACAACTCCTCTATCAGGTAGGTAATATTGTTGGCCCTTTTACTGATGCGTAACAGAGGCACAGAGAAGTTAAGTACCTTGTGCATGGCTATACTAACTATAAGAACATTGAATACTCCATTTGCTCACCTCCACATTAGCCTTTATTGCCACCTCCCAGGACAACACCAGAATCTAAGAGGCTTATGCAAAGTCCAGGAAAAAAAAGGGGAAAATGGCCTCTGATCTCCACTTTCTCATGGTCATTGCTAACTCCTTTGTTATCTAAGTCCTGTCAATGGGCTATGAATTAGGCAGGCTGAAAACTGCACATGAGCAGATTGGGCCCGAGGCAACCTCTGCCTTTGGCCTTGGTTTAGGAAGAACTCGTGAGGTCCAAGGAAGGTGGTAATTGTGATTTGGAAGGAAGCTGGAGGGCAGAGATGCAGTTCCCAGAGAGGTAGTGCCAATGAGGCACTATTGAGGTAGTGGGGGCACCTGGGTATTTGTCTTCTGGTCACAAAGCCCTGCTATGGAAAGTTGAACACATTGATAAGACTTTCTTTTTTTGCCACTCTTTTCGCCTTTGTTCTTTTTTTAAAGTATTTAACAAAATTCTTTGTGAAAGTGGCAGTCACTTTCAGGTGTACTGCAAAGAACAGAAAAGGTGTGTGTGTGGCAGGTACTGCTTGCCCTGACCCAATATCCATTCCCTTTTGTCCCATCTAGTATAACTCTAATTCTGTTTGGGGCAGAGTGTGCCCTGCTAAAAAAACTCTACCTCGCAGCCTCTGTCACCCCACAGAGGTGTGGCCGATAACAAATTCTGACTAATGAGATGTAAGCAGAAGTCACTCTGTGGAGATTCTAGGGTGGTTTTTTAAAAGAGGATAGACTCAGTTGGCATATACCTTTTGCCTTTTCCTGCACCCTTCTTTCTTCCTGCAATGCAGACATGGGGCATGGAGCTGCAGGAGCTACCTTGTGACCATGAGGATGCTACCACAGCTAAGAATGGTACAGCATAAAGGCACAAGGGCCTGGGTTCCAGTGGGTCCTGGACTCCCTAACTCTGGAGGTCCTGTTGAGAAAAATAAACTCTTTACATATTTAATCCTCTGGGTTTGCATTTTTAATTACTTATGGTCAAATGCAGTCCTAAGCTGATGTAATTTGCCTACCTTCTTGAGCCAGAGTTTAAACAGTGGTGGGGCAGTGGGGGTGCACCGAGGAAGAGGTGATCCTGAGGGGCCAGATGTGGACAGCTTCCCTTTCCCTCTTGCAGGCCTTCCTTACCAAGCTCTCCTTTGTCCAAACCTGGGAATTTCTCTGTTCTGATTAAATCAGGAAGGCTTTTCCCTTACAAGGGTGGCAGGGACAACCAGAGCCTTCAGAGGAAAGTGAAACAAACCCGGGAGATAAAATACGGACATCTGATACAAGCTGTACCTTCCCTCCTACGCCCGTCTTTTGGAGCTCTTCTCTTACAAAATCTAAGATGTTCCCTGTTCTGTATTTTTTAATATGCATATGTAACAATTTAATGACTCTAAGCCAAACAATGCAATAGAACTGTTCTTCTTTGCAGACTGGGGACAATGAGATGTTTAGCTACAATTTTCCCATACAAATATGAAACAATATTCATATAAACACCCTCACAAATAACTGATGAGTGATAAACAAAGTTTGACCAAAGCAAAACACAAAATGAAATTTGGAGTTGTTCATTTTTAAAGTCAACATGCTCACTCTATTTAAAAATTAATACCTGTAGAAAGTCACCATCAATGGCTTCTATTTTCAGATATTAGAGAGGAGATATATTGCATTGTTTATAACTGTTAAGGTAACTCAAATTAGAAAATACTGTCATGCCACATATTTTTTTAAAAAAAACTAAACAAAAAAAGAACTTGCTGGTTTATTTAAACTTTTTATTTTAAACCTTGCTTTATGATTATAATGATGGATGTACCTTTTAAGAACACATTAATTCTGTCATAACTAATAAACAAAATTTCAGAAAAGGAATACTTTTTTTCCCATATTCCTTGGTTAAAAGTTTTTCTTTACTGCAACATTTAAACATAAAAATAATAAATGTGTTATTGGAAAAAGGCTAACATTACAATGATTTTACAGTTGCTTTCAATGGAACAGAATTCAGAATTATATAACCAAAAAACCAAATCCGTTGCTGTCAAGTTGATTCCGACTCATAGCCACCCTATAGGACAGAGTAGAACTGCACCATAGGATTTCCCAGGAGCAACCGATGGATTCGAACAGCTGATCTTTTGGTTAGCAGCTGAGCTCTTAACCACTGCACCACCACCAGGGCTCCTGGAATTATATATCCACATTAAAAATATGCGATTATAAGTAAGGCTCAAAACACAGGGTATCTGCAAAAGTCAAATCAGTTTGGAGAATTTTAACAACCATTTCCAAGTACATGAAATACAGTATTGCATCATACAATATTGTTTCCTGTAGCAATATGGCATTGTACAACAAGCGTAATTCCATCTGATTCATACAAAGGAGAATAAGTTAAACAAGTCAGTGAAATAAACAGTAGTACCCACTTTTAAGCACACAAATTGTAAAACTGAAGTTTACTTTCTTTTGATGGATTCTGTGCAACAGAGAAGTAAAAATGAAACACAGCAATCAAAAGGGTTAAATACACAAGAAAGAGCTATTCACAATTACACAGAGGACAGAGAATATATCATTGTATGCATCTTTTTTTTTATTTTGTTGAATTTAAAAACAAAAGGTACTTGTTTTCTACCAGTTCATAAACAGCATAACAATAAGAACAATTCAGGAAAATGTAATGTAGGTGTTGAGATTAACAAACTCTACCATACTAAATTCTCCTTGGCCGTCGAATCAATTCCGACGCACAGCAACCCCAGAAGACAGAGTAGAACTGCCCCATAGGGTTTCCAAGGAGTGGCCGGTGGATTCAAACTGCCACCCTTTTGGTTAACAGCCAAACACTTAACCGCTGCACCCCCAGAGCTCCACCATCCTGGCTGCCATTAAGTCCGGGGCAACCAGTTACCCCGCCTCATGGCGACCCTGTGTGTGTCAGAGTGGAGCTGTTCTTCACAGGGCTTTCAAGGGCTGACTTTTTGGAAGTAGATCACCAGGACTTTCTTCCAAGGTGTGTCTGGGTGGACTCAAACCTCCAACTTTTCAATTAGCAGCTGAGTCAGTTAACTGCACCACCCAGAGACTCCAGCAAACTATGGCCCAGTGCTTATATGCACTGCAGAATATTTCCAAATCTAAACAATTGTTACAGAAATCATTTCACAGAGAAAAAAATATTCTCTGACTCTACAGAACCAATTCTTTATAGGAATAATCTTTCTTTGCAATTAACATACATATGAACGTCACATCCAGTACATCTTTTATAGCCCAAATTAATGTTACTACAAAAGAAAGCAAATTGGACCGTAGTCACATGTATTAGCATCTATAAAGCTGTAACAGCACAAAGATAAATTATAATTCAGGGATTTTTTTTTTCTTAACAGTCTCAGGTATCAACCAGATGAAGTTGCTGGCAACCCATTTACTAATGATTTCTGAGGTCTACTGGCAAAGGAAGATTGATGGTTATTGATTCCACTTATAGGCCTGGAAATGGGAGGAAAATGAGGATGAGAAGACTGGACTGGAGTATTGGGGCTCATCAAACAAGAAGAGGTAGAGCAAATACCTCCTGTTGGTCTGTTGCCCTTGCCATTCCCAGAGTCACAGTTTTAGTTCTCCAGCATATGCCAGCCTATCTCTCTGACTATATTTCAAAGGAAAAAACCCATATTTCCTTTAGGTATAAATGTAGGAGATATCCATTAGTGTATAGTCATCCTTTAAAGATTTCTCTTCATACATGACATCAGTTGGGAAAGTATTAGGTTTGTCCATTTTGCTTCTGAGAAACATCCTTAAAATAAAATTTAGGCTAATCATAATCATTGCTGCTGGACATCTCTGATGTATTTTATTATTCACTTCCTCCTTAGATTTCTCTTTGACTTTGTTTACTTTCTGATTCAATCTCTTCTGGTCAAAAAATGCAGTGGAGAAGCTTATTGTCTCATCATCAGTTACAATTCTCTTATAATTCACCTGCAACTTCTCTATTTTCCTTAGAGCCACTGGCAGCGTCAACTGAAGATGATTTGCATAAAAATCCCTTCTCTTTGTTTCATTTTTTAGAAGGCCTGGAACTAATTTGTGTTCCATATATGGAAGAGTTTTATCTGACCTTATGTTCAGGGGTGGTCTGGTTTTGTAAACTTGGACATCACAGGACAATATTTGCTGGTCTGCAGGTAACACATAACATATGTTTTATGTACATTTTGTTATGATAGTGACATCAATGAACTGCTCCATAAAGCACTCACATTAAGTGGGGATTTAGCTCAGAGACTTTGATTCTGGTTGTTTGATGCACTTTTTTGTGATAAAAGATCCCAGGAAAGCAGCTGGCAAGAGGTGATCCAAAAGGGTAGAAAAGACAATGAGCTCAGATGGGAGGAGCCAAGACTTGAAGTGCTCAACTCTCACTGGTTCAGGAGCCTCTCCCACCCCCTGCCCCAAGCTCTGAGCTCCTTCCAGAGTGATCTGCCATCCTGGAAGGTGTTTCTAATCTGAATCGGGGCTCCCTCACCATCATCTCTCCACCCTCCAGGCCACCTAATTCTGTTTTAACAAGGAAGGCTGTTTCTTTTTGTAGCGACGTAGTAAAAGGAGAGCGGGAGAACCAATAACCTAACTAGGAAATAGAGGAAGGGTGTAGAAAGCAGAAGGCAGAAAAAGAATAACAATAATCATGGTTACCATGTATTAATCACTTTCTATTTCCCAGGCACTGTGCTGTGGGCTTTTTAAATTCATTATTTTATTAATCCTATTTTTTTTTTACTAATAACTCTATGCTATAGGTTGTACCTATAAAAAAATTTTTTTTATAGGTACAACTGTTACCGTTTTATAGAAACTGAGACAAAGACTAAGGCCCTTGCCCAAGAACACACAACTAGGAAATTAGAAAGCTACACTTTTAACTCAGAAATCTTACTCGAGTGTTTCCTCAAAAAACTTCCATTAGCTTCTTATTGTCTACAAGGAAAGTTCAGACACCTCAAAAGGTACTCAAGGTCTATCGTGATCTGGCCCTAAAATGTTTCCAGATGAACTTGACTCTATTTAAAGAAACCTAGTCTGTCAAGGCTTAGAAGTTTCTTAGTAATCATCTAGTCTAATATCCTCTTATATAGATGGGGTGACTGCGACCTAGAACTCACACTGTAAGCTAGTGGTGGTACCAGAACTAGGAATCAAGTCTCTGTAATCTTATTTCAGTTCTATTTCTGATGTGCCTGGCTCAGAGAAGATGCCTGGTAAATGTTCATTAAATGAATGGATAAATGGATGAATGCTACACCTAAGGGCAACAAGTGGTTCTGATAATGCTATGGAAATGGAGATAAACGCTTAGGGCAGGTGTATCGATCTCAGACCAGAGCTCCTAGAAGGGAAGAACAAGGTTTCCTGGTCTTTTCCTACAGACATATCTTATTTGCATATGACCCAATACCATCAGGAACCTAGTAAAATGCCTGAACAGTGAGGTTCTTCATCTTCTCTCAAAAGATTTCTGTTCTCCTTCTCTGTCTGTCTCACTCACACACATACAATCTCTCTCTCTTCAAGAAACAGGCTATCCAGTCATAAAGCTGGCACATAATGGTATAGAAGAAAAAGCACAGGAACTGGAGTCAGACAGGTCTAGATTTGGGTCTAGGCCCTGCCACTTACAAGCTATAAGACATAGACAAATCTCCTAACCTGAGCCTTTGTTTCCTCATCTGTCCAATGGGAATAATAAAACCTACTTCATAGTGTTAGTAGGAAGATTAAATGAGATTATTTTATCAGTTAGGATTGTGTTGACTTCGTGTAACAGAAATTCAACTAATGTGACTTTAATAAATGATGGTCACTAACAAAAAGTCTGGAAATAGGCCATCGATGATTGGAACAGTGGTTCCACAGAATCATTAAGAATCCAGGGTTCTTGTGCTTTTTGGTTTCACCATCCTCAGCATGTACCTTCTTCCTTGTACTCTCAAGTTGACATCATATTCCAGGCATGACAAACGGATGAGGGAAAAAGGCAAAGGGTGCGTGCCAGTTGAGTCTATCCCCTTTCGTCAGGAAAAATAAGTCTTTCCTGGAAGCCTCACCCAGTGGTCTTTTGCTTACATTTCTTTAGCCACACTGGGTCACATGACCAAACTAGTTGCAGGGAGCCCGGGGAGGAGAGCATTTTAACTGGGTGCATCATTGCCTCAAACAAAATCATGAGTCTGTAAGGAAGAAGGGGAGAATGGATAGAGGCAACTTGCAGTCTGTCACAATGGTGTATATGAAAGTTCTTAGAACAGAGGGCAAGTCTAGCACAAAATAGATGTTCAGCAAATGTGAGTTATTTACTTCTGAATTTGAGACAGATGAAATCAAACTAATTCTGCCCCACTGGGGAATATTCGGAGCACTCGTGGTGCAGTGGTTAAGACCTTGGCTGCTAACCAAAAGGTCAGCAGTTTGAGTCTACCAGCTGCTCCCTAGAAACCCTAAGGGGCAGTTCTACTCTGTCCTGTAGGGTCGCTATGAGTCAGAATTGGCTCGACCGCAACAGGCTTGGTTTTGGTTTGGGTTTGGGGAGTATTCAAGAGCCAGGTTCCCAAGTTGGAGCTCCCAACAGAAGAATCTGCCTGCATGTCATCTCTAAGGAATTTTCAGGATGCTGGAAAATCCCTAACTACAAACAACAAAATGTAACAAAACCTCAACACCAATCTCTTGTCCCCTGGCCTTGAACTGCTCCTGAAATGTCACCATTCAACTTACTCTTTTGAGTTAAGGCGTTGTCTCCAGGTTGAAATACCAAAATGTTACCTTGGAGTGGATAATGTGCTTCTCTCTTAAGCCCTTTGCATACCAGCATGGCTAAAAACGTGAGGCATCAGGTACTCCCTAAAACAATAGGGGGTGACACTTACTGAAAGAGGTAGAAGGAGTTAGGGAAAGCCCAAACCAGGGGGGAAGCTGAGGATAGCTTTGAGGGACAGGCAGCCAAGGTTAGACCTAGATTCTGGGAACAAGGAATCCAAAGGAAAAACAAAGCTCCCCACTCACTTCACTATTTTCTCTTGGGATGGGCCTGTTGAGTCCTCATGATTTTGCTTTTAAGCCAGTTGTGGGTCACAGAGACCAACAAGTTCATCAGTCTCTGGTGCCTTCCCTCTTCTTCAAACAACTCACAAAGCTTGGCCTCAATCTTCTTCCTATTACCATGGTTAGAATTTCTTTACATAGAGAGAAGGATGACCAAAATAGGAGTCAATATGTCTGTGTTCACTTTCCCACTCTGATAATCAACTGCTGGTAACATGAGGAAATTGTTTAGGGTTACAAGTAAAGCTTTACTATCCCCACCTATCAAATGAGAATAAGAATCCCCACCTATTTCACAGGTCTATTGTGTAAATGAAATCTAACAATTGAAAGAAAGTTATTTGCAAGGAATAAAGCTTAATGTGTTGCAGAAGTGTAAGAAATTATTTTCAGTGTTTATCAATGACTTATTCAGTCATTTGACAACATCGCTTAAGACCTTACTATATCTTGGGCTCTGTTCTAGCATCAGAGATGCTATACTGAACAAAAATAAAAATAAAGAGGTCCCTATTTTCTTGGTATTTCAATTCTGGTAGGAAAGGTCAAAAATAAACCAAGGGATATTAATTAGTTGTAAGTGCTGTTATGGAACTGAACAGGGTAATGTGAATCAACTCGACAGCAATGGGTTTCTTTGTTTTTATGAATGTATCAATTAGAGTTTGGTAAAGAAAACAGAAGACACTGTATATATGTACTGTAGTTGTGAAGAGCTTTAACATAGAAAATAGGGGCTTACACAGCTGTTATATGAGCTGCAAGAGCAGAAGATAAGGGAGTTGCTGACAATGATTTTATTCTGAAACACAAAAGTGAGTGATTTTCAAGAGCTCATGGGGAAGATGCTAAAATTCTCCAGAATCTCCAGGAAGTTCCTACCTATAATCTTAGGCTCATGAAGCAGGTGTGTCTTTTTCTCGTTTTTTTAAATGGTACTTAAGATGAAGGTTTACAGAACAAACTAGTTCTCATTAAACAATTAGTACACATATTGTTTCACGACATTGGTTAACAACCCCACGACATGTCAACACTCTCCTCCTCAACCTTGGTTTCCTTATTACCAGCTTTTCTGTCCCCTCCTGCCTTCTAGTCCTTGCCCCAGGGCTGCTGTGCCCCTTTAGCCTCATTTTGTTTTATGGGCCTGTCCAATCTTTGGCTGAAGGATTTTTTTTTTTTTTTGTGCAGGTCTTTTACATCCCTGGTTAGATTTATTCCTAACTATTTTATTTTTTCAGGGGCTATTTTGAATGGTATTGTTTTCCTGATTTCCTTTGCATCGTTCTCTTTATTGGTGTATAGGAACCTGACTGATTTTTGTATATTTATCTTGTATCCTGCTCCTCTGCTGAATCTTCCTATTAGTTCCAAAAGTTTTCACGTGGAGTCTTGTGTTTTCAATGTATGGTATCATATCATCTGCAAATAGGGACAGTTTAACTTCTTCATTACCAATCTGGATGCCCTTTATTTCTTTTTCTTGCCTTATTGCTCTAGCTAGGAATTCCAGGGCAATGTTAAATAGGAGTGGTGATAAAGGGCATCCTTGTCTTTTTCCTGTTCTCAAGGGGAATGTTTTCAGCCTCTCTCCATTAAGAATGATGTTGGCTGTTGGTTTTGCATGGATGCCCTTTATTATGTTCAGAAATTTCCCTTCTATACCTATTTTATTGAGAGTTTTTATCAGGAATGGCTGTTGGACTTTGTTGAATGCCTTTCCTGTGTCGATTGAGATGATCACGTGATTCTTTTATTTATATGGTGGATTACTTTGATTTTCTAATGTTGAACCATCCTTGCATAAAAAAAAAATTTTTTTTTTGAACCATCCTTGCATACCTGGTATGAATCCTACTTGGCAGTGGTGTAGTATTTTTTTTGATATGATGCTGAATTCTATTGGCTAGAATTTTGTTGAGAATTTTTGCATCTATATTCATGAGAGATATTGATGTGTAATTTTCTTTTTTTATGGTGTCTTTGCCTGGATTTGGTATCAGCATTGTGTGGGCTTCATAGAGTGAATTCAGAAGTATCTCTTCCTTTTCTATGTTCAGAAATAGTTTGAGAAGTACTGGTGTAATCTCTTCTCTGAATGTTTGGGAGAATTCTCCAGCGAAGCCATCTGGGCCAGGGCTTTTTGTTGTTGTTGTTAGTTTTTTTTTTTTTTTTTTTTTTTAACCTTCTCAGTTGCTTCTCTTGTTCTGGGTCTGTTCAGATTTTCAACACCACTTTGTGTTAGTTTGTGTAGGTGGTGCATTTCTAGAAATTTGTACGTATCCTCCAGGTTTTCAAATTTGTTGGAGTATAGTTTTTCATAGTACTTTGCTATGATCCTTTTTATTTCAGTTGGGTCTGTTGTAGTGTCCCCATTTCATTTTTTATCTGGGTTATTTGCATTCTCTCCCGTTTTTCTTTTGTCAACTTGGCCAGTGGTTTGTCGATTTTGTTGATCCTTTCAAAGAACCAACTTTTGATTTTGTCGATTCTTTCTATTGTTTTTCTTCTCTCTATTTCGTTTATTTCTGCTCTGATCTTTATTATTTCCTTTCTTCTGGTGGCTGTGGGCTTCTTTTGCCATTCTCTTTCTCTCGTTCAAGTTGTGTAGCTAATGTTTTGATTTTGTCCCTTTTGTCTTTTTTGACGTGAGCATATATTGCTATAAATTGACCTCTGAGGACTGCCTTTGCTGTGTCCCAAAGGTTTTGGTATGATGTAATTCTAGGAATTTTTTTATTCCATCCCTTATTTTGTCTATTACTTAGTGGTTTTTAAGCAGGGTGTTATTCAGTTTCCAAGTAATTGATTTTTTTCCTTGCTCTTCCTGTTGTTACTTTCTACTTTGATGGTGTTGTGGTCAGAGAAGATACTTTGCATTACCTCAATGTTTTGGATTTTGTTGAGGGTTGCTCTGTGGCCTAAGACGTGGTCTGTTCTGAAGAACGTTCCATGTGCATTGGAAAAGAATGTGTACTTTGCAGCTAGTGGGTGGAATGTTCTATATATGTCTATGAGGTGAAGTTGGCTGAGTGTGCTCTTAAGCTCTTCTGTGTCTTTGCTGAGTTTCTTTCTAGATGTTCTGTCCTTTACTGACAGCGGTGCGTTAAAGCCTCCTACTATTATTGTGGAACTGTCAATTTCTCTTTTCAGTGTTATTAGTTTGTTTTATGTATTTTGGAGACCTGTCATTGGGTGCATAGATGTTTATTATGGTTGAGTCTTCATGATGGTTCATCCCTTTTATCATTATATTTTGCCCTTCTTTGTTGTGGTGGATTTTGTTTTACAGTCTATTTTGTCTGTGATTAGTATTGTCACTCCTGCTCTTTTTGGCAGTTATTTGCTTGATATACTTTTTTCCATCCTTTGATTTTTAATAAATTTATGTCTTTGTTTCTAAGGTGTGATGCTTGTGGACAGCATATTGATGGATCCTGTTTTTTAATCCCTTCTGACACTCTCTATCTCTTTATGGGTGCATTTAGGCCATTTATATTCAGTGTAATTATTGATAGGTATGAATTTATTGTCATTTTGTAGTGCTTTTTTTGTGGTGCTGACATTTTCTTTGTTCCTCCTACTCTCCTGTGCTGATTTTCTTCTGTATTTGAAAAATTTTGTTTGTATTGAGACCTTTTATTTTTCTTCTTTCTTTTGATGAGGTTTGTTAACTTTCTTTGTGGTTACTGTGAAATTTCCCTGTATCTTCCTAATTTTAAACCATACTTTTATTACTTGATATCACCTTGACTTTGGAAGTTCTATACCCGCACCGTTTATTCCCTCTTTTATTGTTCTGATGCTGTTGTCATTTATAGATTGACCTCCCTGGTTTCCTGTTGTAAATCTTTCAGTTTTGTTTTATCTTTGAGAATTCATTGCCTAAGTTGGTATCCGGGTGGTGCTCTTCTGTGTCCTAGATTCAGGTTGTTGTCTGATGTTGTTGGTTCTCTAACTGAAAGACTCCCTTTAACAAATCTTTTAAGTTTGGTTTGGTTTTTACATATTCCCTTAATTTCTTTTTATCTTGAAATGTCCTAATTTCACCATCCTAAAAAAAAAATTTTTTTTTATATGAATGAGAGTTTTGCAGGATATATTATTCTTGGTTGGAATTTTTTTTCTTTCAAGGTTTTATATGTCATCCCATTGCCTTCTTACCTGCGTGGTTTCTGTTGAACTATCAGAGTTTAGTCTTATTGTTCCTCCTCTGTATGTGACTTTTTGTTTTTCCAGCTGCTCTCAGGATTTTTTCTTTGTCTTTGGTTTTAGAGAGTGAGATTATGATATGATATGCCTTGGTAATTTTCTTTGGGGATCTATCCTATATGGGGTTCGTTGAGCTTCTTGGATGGTCAGCTTTTCATCTTTCATGATATTAGGGATGTTTTCTGTCAGCAATTCTTCAATGATCCTCTCCCTCTTTTCCATTTTTTCCCCTGCTCTGGAACTCCAATCACTCGCAAATTTTTGCTTTTGATTTTCCCACATAATTTTTAGGGTTTCTTCATTCTTATATCTGATTTTTCCTCAAAAAGAGTTGTATAGAAGTATCTGTCTTCAATTTCGCTGATTCTGTCTTCCATCATTTCAAACCTGCTCCTTAGCCCTTCTATGAAACTGTCCATTTCTGAAATCTTGTTGTTTATCTTTTGGATTTCTAATTGTTGTTTTTGTATGCTTTCTAGTTGTAAATTTATTTTAGCATTTTGTTCCTGTATTGTTTTCCTGAATTATTCCATTTTTTCCTGTATTTTCCATGAATTTTTTTGTCTTTTCTATAAATTTGACTGTTTTTCCTCATTTTTGTCTTCTTTTTGCTTCAATTCTTGGATAAGCCAAAAAAAACCAAGCCCACTGCCATCGAGTTGATTCTGATTCACAGCCACAGAGTAGAACTGCCCTGTAGAGTTCCCAAGGAGCACCTGGTAGGTTTGAACTGCCAAACTCTTGGTTAAGAGCCACAGCACTTAACCACTATGCCACCAGGGTTTCCAACTCTTGGATAGCTCTGAATATTAGAGATTTCAGTTCCCTGTCAGATAGTTCTAGTGCGTTTTCTGCTACTGGAAAGTCATCTGGTGTTTTATATTGGACACCTACTGGAACCATCCTATCCTGTTTTTTTTTCTATGTTTTGGTATTATCTGCTGTCTTTGGGACATTCAGTAGTTATTTTATTTGTTTGTTGATTGTAGATTTGTTTGTTTTGTCCTGCTTTTTTGTTTTATTTGGTTAAGTCTGAGCAGTCGTGCTGTACATTCTTTGTTGTTTGCTCATCTGTGGTCATGATACTTTTCACCTCCTTGTCCAAAGGGCAGGGCCAGTCACTCAGCTATGGTGCAGCAGGGTAGTTACAGCTGAAGGGGAGGGGCTGGAATGGGTTGTTTGTGGCATATACTAGGGGTGACAGGGTGGGCCAAGAATTAGTGATGGGAGGTTCAAGTAGGCTGTGCCCGTGCTGCTCAGGGGTGTGATATTCAGTGCACAGTGCAGATAGGGAGGAAGGAGGGGGGAGTTTGTGATGTATGGAGCTAATATGGGTATGGGCAAGAGGAGAGAGAGGAGATAGAAACAGGAGCCAAAAACAAACAAACACAAAAAAGAGTGCTAAAGGAGCTTGCCATTGGAGTCAAGAGATAAGAAATTGCGAAATGGAGAAGAACAAAAAGAAAAAGGGAAAAAGAAAGAAAAAATAACTAAAAAAATTTGGAGAGAAAAAAAATGCCCCCAGGTGTCCCACTCCTGTGGCTGCAAAGACCAGGGAAGTGAAGCAGGTATACCTTAAGAGCTCATGGAGAAATGGCTGTAAATCTCACTTCTGCCTGGTTGTCTGGGTGCAATTGCTTGCACAGAATATTCTCTTCTTCCAAATCTCATGCAGGTGCCACTTGTTGTCAAACTAACCTGAGAGAAGAGATATCCTGAGAAATGCAGTTGCAAATTTGATGATACTAAGTTGACAGAGACAATCAGGCACACTGGAAGTTACTTTAGGTTGTGCCAGGAAAAGTCTTTCTGACAGGACCATAACAAATGTTTGTATAAGGTTTATTGCACAAGGGCCTCTAACTCAGAGGCAGAGGGCATGAAATTCAGCCCACACTTTTCTAGCCAAGTCTTGGGCCCTGGTTTGGGGCTGTCAGGACTGAAGAAAGTGTTACTTTTCTAATCAATCCCAGAGTTTGCCCATTTTTGACATTTGTCTTCTGTGGGGAGATGTCTTTCTGTAATTTACACAAAGGCACTATATGTCCTAGCAGTAGCCCTGCTCTCTTAGACTGTGGCAATCAAGGTGTGAAGTGTGATCTAATCCATGATAAGATTTGTTTATCTCATCCAGATTGTTGTAAGCACCTTAATGTCAAAGAAGGATCCATAGTTTAGCCTTTCGCTATGTTGGCTGGCTGATTGACTCACCTGCTGGTGAACGAAATAAATGTCTAACTGGCTGACTTACACACTGACAGAGTGATTGGAAAATTCATTTTACTTGATAGGCTGACTTGCTGACTGAGTCATTGAATGACTGGCTGACTGACTGGCTAATGGTCTATTGGTCAAACTTTCTGCCTGTTTGTCTGATTAGTTGCCTTTCAGGTTGATTGTTTAGTTACTGCCTTCTACCTGACAAATGATTGATGGGCTATCTGATGATTGATAGGTTATCTGACAGACTGATTGATTGATATATAGCCTTGGTGACTATATGACTGTCTGATTCTCTGGCTGACTGATGTACTAGCTAATTGTCATACAGGATGAAAGATTATCTAGCTCTCTTTCCAACTGATGTGTCTTCAGGGTGACAAGTTGACTGACAGGCTACTTGACATTGTTTGACGGGCTTTCCAACGAGGTGGTCATGGGCAGAAACAAGGGTGAAGAAAAAAGAGTGATACAACATACAATTCAAGATGCTGCTCCATCCAGAGGAAAGGGAAAGGTAAGTTGGTGACAAGTAGAAAGAGAGGGCACTTGACAAAAGGGTTAATAGCTTTTTCCTGATAGCACAAGGAGAAAAATGGTGCTAAAAAAAAACAGCCCATTAATAATAGGGCATGAAATTAATGTTGGCTCTAAACTACTTGAGATATAAAGCTCATTTCTCAGCTTGACTGTTCACAAGGAAAATAAAAGATGACACTTGGATAATAAAGAAACAGTAAAATATCAAGAAAATAGCCATAAAGGAGTCACTTACTGAGCCAACAGGAGGGGCACTGAGAGGACACAAATCCCAGAGCCCAAAGATTCATCCCCAAGCACTTACTTAGTCACAAAGAAGCCCAGAAAGGAGACAGGAGGGCTACATTTGTTTTCTAGTAGAAAGAAGGGGAAGTGTTCTTCTCTCTTTGGTCTCTGGTTAACCTAAATGGCTGAGCCTCTGAAATCTCTTTTTTCCAAAAGTCCTTGGACTTTATACTAAGAAATACCAACTGGTAATTTGTACACTGTGGTCCACACATTATTCACTGTGTTCTAGATTTCATCCGGACACCTCCTCCACCCACAGCTTCTTACAGGTAGCCAACCCACACTCTCAACCCCTACTAAAGTAGGATATGACTTTACTGCCATGCATGGTCATAGTTACTAAACTAGGGATGCAAACTCAATGAAATATTAGCCAAGCCATAAACTGGCCAGTGACCTATGGCATTGTCTCTTTAAAAAAATACGTGCTTGGGAAGTTCTCAAACTCTGGAGAAGTTGAACTAAGAAATACAGAGAGAAGGCAGCAGTTAGCAGTAGGACCAGATTCTGAAATATTGTGAGGTAAAGAGAGACAAAGACAACCATGGTGGGCCAATTCCAAGCCTAAGTTATGAGGACTAAAACCAAAGTAAGCAGAAGCTAGGAGGCAGAGAAGAAGGTGATAAAACTAGCCATAATTAAGAGGTGAATGGAACAACCAAAGAGAGTAGCTAACTTCCATTCATGGAAGACCACTAGAGTAAACAGCCATAACCTCCATTTGCTGAAGTACCTGGAACTTCTTTGAGTATAGACCCATTCTATAGTTCCCTCTTTTTCTGAATACCAGATGATTTGCTTTTCCTTTGCTCCTGGGGAAATGTCCTTAAAATAAATCCTCCATACTTCAAGAAACAAGTGCGTTTCTTATAACCAAGAGAACCATATAAAGTCTGTATATAGAAACCCCAACTTCTTCTCCCACTCCCCATTTGGATTTCCTTAGAGTCTAATCCTTTTATCAAAGTGTTCTCCATTCTTTACACCTCCCACATCCACAGGAACTTTTAAGTAAAATATCAGATATGGGTCCATTTGCTTAGATGTACAGTGCTGGTTCCCAAGCCCTCAAGTCTTTTGAATTTCTCCTAGTTATTAATATTTGTACAGAAATTTTACATTGCTTTAAAATTTTTTATAATGAAGCCCTGGAAGTTTGGCAAGGTACTCATTGAATAAATGGTTATGAAACAGTGACTGGTCCAAAGTCACAGTAGTCAACCTAGAAGTAGAACTTACTTCTCAAACTTTCAGCCTTGTGTATATTTTATAATGTGTATAATATTTTTATGTAAAAAACCCATTGCAATCAAGTTGATTCCAATTTGTAGCAGCCCTATAGGACAGAATAGAACTGCCCCATAACGTTTCCAAGGAATGGCTGGTGGATTCAAACTGCCAACTTTTTGGTTAGCAGCTGAGCTTTTAACCACTGTGCCACCATGGCTCCATATTTTTATATAGCCATATGTATTTATTTCCATATAAATAAATAGGTTACATATGCTCAAAAATTACTTACTGATATACACTTGAGATCAAAAGTCCCTGGATGAGGCAAATGTTTTTTTTGACTACTAATATAAAGAGTGGCAGTTTGAACCCACCAGTGGTGCCATGGAAGAAAGGCCTGGCAATCTGCTTCTGTAAAGGTTACAACCAAGAAAGCCCTATGGAGAAGTTCTACTCTGTAATACATGGGATCACAATGAGTCAGAATTGACTCTATGGCAATAGGTTTGGTCTTTTGTTTACTTTGATCAAGACTTTGGAGACTGTCTTAGACACACACACACATTCACGCACACACATATCCATACACTAATCTCCAGGACAGAAAGTTTTGGACTGTATCTGGCTTGTTGCCAAGCCATCTGTGACCTCATAGCCAGAAAAACAGCACTGACTACTCACCTATTAACCGGATATTTCACACGGCAATCATTTCAGGTCTCCACTTCCTAGTATTAGAGAAGCGATCTTAATAAACACTTCACTAGCCATCCTTCTTGTGTCACCAGTTCTTGGCAGAAAGTAATGTGTTTATTCTTCCACCTCCAGAGCCACCAATCAATCTTATTGCTTTAACATAACCTTGTAAATGAACATAATAAAACCTATTTGTTCTGCTAAGTAGAAAAGATGGCAGTTTCAATGGTTGTTTCCATACCAAGAGCTAGGCAGAGCCAGTCCACATAGTTTAGTAGGAAAAGCATGGAACTTCAATTTCTGGCAGTATGACCAACTCACTCATAGAAATAGCTGAATATTCTGGATAGATATATTTAAACATCTTGCTAAAATTATTTGATGATATGGCAAGAAACTAAGGAAAAATCAAGGCAAAACTACATGATAGTGAGAAAACAGAGATAAATGGAACACCAAAGCTGGCTGAATATTTGCTGAATGTGTAAATTCGAGCTTTGGCATTGGTGGTTTTAATGGTACTAGAAGAAAAGAGACAAATCCCAGAGCTTCTTTAAGATAGGTAGTCTAATAGGAGATACACCAATAAAGCTGGGACTCAAAGAGCTATATACCTTCATTATAAGGGTCAACTGGAAATGAAACCACCCAAGAGCGGAGTAAAAGTAAAATTATTTGCCTTGGAGCTTGTTGCTGTGTAGTGGGAAAATCATCTTCCACAAGACTCCATAACCAAAATCCAGCTGTTATGTGAATTTGCAATGTAAAATTCATACCACCTGGGTGATGGGAAAACCTCAAGTTGGCAATTTATTTTATAGTGTTCCAGGCAAAATGAATTTGCATTTACCTCTGTCATGCATTAGAGGGTAAAGTGCCCTCCAATGACAGAGGCAAATGCAAATTCATTTTGGAGGAAAAAAAATAATCACAAGTTCAAAGAATTCTCGTAGATGAGGGGCTAAGAAATAATATTCCATAACCAGAAATCCTGAAACCTGGAAAGAAACAAGACGCCATGGATATAACCAGCAGAAAAAACACACAACAGATGTAGGGTCATCAAAATTTCAGATAATGAAATTATTTGGCATATAATACAAAATAAGAATTGTTTATATTTTAAAATAATTTTGAAGTTTGGAAATAATATGAATAAAGAGCAAGAGAGAATTTTTAAAAATGAGCAAACAGGTTTGAATAATTCAATTAGAAATTCTATAAATGAAAAAAATGTAATAATTGAATTAAAGACCTATGACAGGTTTAACAGAAAATTGAACAAAGCTTATCAGAGAATTAGTGACCTGGATGATAGAACAGAAGAAATTATCAAGAATGCAGCACAGAAAGACAAAGAGATGGAAAATTTAAAGTAGGGACTAAGAGGACAAATTGAGAAGATCTAACACAGATCCAGTTAGAACCCATAAGTAAAGGAGAAAAAGAATCAACAGAAATAATACATGAAGATATACTAGCTATATATATTAGACATAAATTTACATTTAAAAGCCCAGGGAATATAAAGCACAATAAATAAAAATAAATCTTTGCCCAGCCTTTTTCTCTAGTCATATTACTTCCAGCAAACTAAAGAAAAAGGACATTAAAAGCAGTTCAGAAAAATAGACATTACTCTTAGAAAAACTATATTTTGATTGATAGCTGACTTTTCAACAACTATGCAAGCCAGATGGTAGTGGAATTACACCTTTTTTTTTTGCTCAGAGAATAATAATAACAATATTTTTAAAATTTCAACTTAGAATTATAAGCACAGTAAAGGAATCTTTAAAATAATAGTAAAAACACTTTTAGCAAAGAAAAAGTGAAAGTTTTTGTCATCAATAGATCTATACTAAAGGAAAATGTAAAGAATGTTCTTTAAGCCTAAGTAAAATGACCCCAGATAGAAAGTCAAAGAAACACTAGGGATAAAAAAGTGGTAAATACATTGATAAATTGAGATGAACAATAATTGTACAAAACAATAATGATAATGTCTTATAGCTTTAAAAGAGATATCTCTAATAGCGTTTCTTAAACAATACATAAAATGTGCATGCCATAATAGATTGGTAAATTCATCTATATTAATGTTAATCAACAGAAAAAATGAAATAGAAAATAAAATAAGCCATATTATTTAAATAGCATCAAAACTCATCAAGTACCAAAAAATAAATCTTACAGAAGATATAGAGACTTTATATTGCTTTATACAGAGCAATATAAAATATTGTTGAAATAAAGTCTTTAAAGAGAGATATGGCATGTTTATGGCCAAAGAAAAACTGATGCCTTTGAATTGTGATGTTGGCGAAGAATATGCCATGGACTGCCAGACGAATGAACAATTCTGTCTTGGAAGAACTACAGCAATTATGCTCCTTAGAAGCGAAGATGGAAAGACTTCATCTCATGAACTTTGGACATATTATCCGGAGGGAACAGTCCCTGGAGAAGGACACCATTCTTGGTAAAGTAGAGGATCAGGGAAAGAGAGGAAGACCTTCAACGGATGGATTGATACAGTGGCTGCAAGGATGGCGCAGGACCAGGCAGTGTTTCATTCTGTTGTACATAGGGCACTGTGAGTCGGAACTGATGTAACAGCACCTAAAACGTAACAACAACATGTTTATGGCTTAAAAGGCTCCATGTTGTAATGATACCAAAAAAAAAAAAAAATGATACCAGTTCTCCCCAAATTGATATATAAATTCAACCTGACAGGGTTTTTGGAAATTGAATCTGTTTATGAAATTTACCCTCTTGTCAAAGAAGAAGGTGGATAGACTTGCAAGAGTTATTATAAAACTACAATAATCAAGACAGTGTGGTATTTGTGTAAGGCAAATATACCAATGGAATAGAATAGAGAGTCCAGAAACAGACCTATTATTATGTAAGCACTTGATTTATGATAAAAAGAGCTTCTGTTCAGCATAACATACCATTAAGAGAGTAAAATGGCAAACTACGTACTGGAGGAGATATTTGCAACACATAAAAGCAACACAGGGCTCACATTCGGAGTATATAAAGAATTCCTATGAATTAGTAAGAAGAGACAGCAACCTGTAAGAATATAACTAAAAAGGTACTTCTTAAGAGTAAGAATAAATTAAATACAGTTTCATTTATATAAGCTTTAAAACATTCAGACATAAAACATGGTATTGTATGGGGATACAGAGATACGGTGTAAAACTCTAAAGGAAAGCAAAGGAATTATAAACAAAAAACTTTAGTTTTGATATTACTATTGAAGAGAGACAGAGATGAGCTTGCGAGGTGCATGCAAGAGATTTTTTTAAATTAATTTTTATTAAGCTTCAAGTGAACATTTACCATTCCAAACAGTCTGTCACATGTAGGTTTACATACATCATACTCCCTTCTCCCACTTGCTCTCCCCCTATTGAGTCAGCCCTTTCAGTCTCTTGTTTCGTGCCAATTTTGCCATCTTCCCTCTCTCTCTATCTTCCCATCCCCCCTCCAGTCAAGAGTTGCCAACACACTCTCCAGTGTCCACCTGATTTAATTAGCTCACTCTTCATCAGCATCTCTCTCCCCCCCCCCCCCCCCCCCCCCGCTGACCAGTCCTTTTCATGCCTGATGAGTTGTCTTCGGGGATGGTTCTTGTCCTGTGCCATCAGAAGTTCTGGGGAGCATTGTCTCTGGGATTCCTCTAGTCGCATTCATATCATTAGGTATGGTCTTTTTATGAGAATTTGGGGTGTGTATCCCATTGGCCTCCTGCTCCCTCAGGAGTTGTCTGTTGTGCTCCCTGACAGGGCAGACATCGATTGTGGCCGGGCACCAACTAGTTCTTCTGGTCTCAGGATAATGTAGGTTTCTGGTTCATGTGGCCCTTTCTGTCTCTTGGGTTCTTAGTTGTTGTGTGACCTTGGTGTTCTTCCTTTGCCTTTGCTCCAGGTGGGTTGAGACCAATTGATGTATCTTAGATGGCCGCTTGTTGGCATTTAGGACCCCAGGCGCCACAATTCAAAGTGGGATGCAGAATGTTTTCATAATAGAATTATTTTGCCCGTTGACTTAGAAGTCTCCTTAAACCATGTTCCCCAGACCCCAGCCCCTGCTCCTCTGACCTTTGAAGCTTTCATTTTATCCCGGAAACCTCTTTGCTTTTAGTCCAGTCCAATTAGGCTGACCTTCCTTGTATTGTGTGTTGTCTTTCCCTTCACCCAAAGCAGTTCTTATCTACTGATTGATCAATAAAAAACCCTCTCCCTCCCTCCCTCCCTCCCCCCTTTGTAACCACTAAAGTATGTGTTCTTCTCCGTTTTTTCTATTTCCCAAGACCTTATAATAGTGGTCTTATACAATATTTGTCCTTTTGCCTCTGACTCATTTCGCTCAGCATAATGCCTTCCAGATTCCTCCATGTTATGAAATGTTTCAGAGATCCGTCACTGTTCTTTATCGATGCATAGTATTCCATTGTGTGAATATACCACAATTTTTTTACCCATTCATCCGTTGACGGACATCTTGGTTGCTTCCAGCTTTTTGCTATTGTAAACAGAGCTGCAATAAACATGGGTGTGCATATGTCTGTTTGTGTGAAGGCTCTTGTATCTCTAGGGTATATTCCGAGGAGTGGGATTTCTGGGTTGTATGGTAGTTCTATTTCTAACTTTTTAAGATAACGCCAGATGGATTTCCAAAGTGGTTGTACCATTTTACAATCCCACCAGCAGTTGTATGAGAGTTCCAATCTCTCCGCAGCCTCTCCAACATTTATTATTTTGTGTTTTTTGGATTAATGCCAGTCTAGTTGGTGTGAGATGGAATCTCATCGTAGTTTTAATTTGCATTTCTCTAATGGCTAATGATCGGGAGCATTTTCTCATGCATCTGTTGGCTGCCTGAATATCTTCTTTAGTGAAATGTGTTCATATTCTTTGCCCACTTCTTGATTGGGTTGCTTGTCTTTTTGTGGTTGAGTTTTGACAGAATCATGTAGATTTTAGAGATCAGGCGCTGGTCGGAGATGTCATAGCTGAAAATTCTTTCCCAGTCTGTAGGTGGTCTTTTTACTCTTTTGGTGAAGTCTTTAGATGAGCATAGGTGTTTGATTTTTAGGAGCTCCCAGTTATCTGGTTTCTCTTCATCATTTTTGGTAATGTTTTGTATTCTGTTTATGCCCTGTATTAGGGCTCCTAGGGTTGTCCCTATTTTTTCTTCCATGATCTTTATCGTTTTAGTCTTTATGTTTAGGTCTTTGATCCACTTGGAGTTAGTTTTTGTGCATGGTGTGAGGTATGGGTCCTGTTTCATTCTTTTGCAAATGGATATCCAGTTATGCCAGCACCATTTGTTAAAAAGACTATCATTTCCCCAATTGACTGACACTGGTCCTTTGTCAAATATCAGCTGCTCATACATGGATGGATTTATATCTGGGTTCTCAATTCTGTTCCATTGGTCTATGTGCCTGTTGTTGTACCAGTACCAGGCTGTTTTGACTACTGTAGCTGTATAATAGGTTCTGAAATCAGGTAGGGTGAGGCCTCCCACTTTTTTCTTCTTTTTCAGTAATGCTTTGCTTATCCCTGGCTTCTTTCCCTTCCATATGAAATTAGTGATTTGTTTCTCTATCCCCTTAAAATATGACATTGGAATTTGGATTGGAAGTGCGTTAAATGTATAGATGGCTTTTGGTAGAATAGACATTTTTACTATGTTAAGTCTTCCTATCCATGAGCAGGGTATGTTCTTCCACTTAAGTATGTCCTTTTGAATTTCTTGTAGCAGATTTTTATAGTTTTCCTTGTATAGGTCTTTTACATCCTTGGTAAGATTTATTCCTAAGTATCTTTTTATCTTCTTGGGGGCTACTGTGAATGGTATTGATTTGGTTATTTCCTCTTCGGTGTTCTTTTTGTTGATGTAGAGGAATCCAAGTGATTTTTGTATGTTTATTTTATAACCTGAGACTCTGCCAAACTCTTCTATTAGTTTCAGTAGTTTTCTGGAGGATTCCTTAGGGTTTTCCATGTATACGATCATGTCATCTGCAAATAGTGATAGCTTTACTTCCTCCTTGCCAATCTGGATACCCTTTATTTCTTTGTCTAGCCTAATTGCCCTGGCTAGGACTTCAAGTACGATGTTGAATAAGAGTGGTGATAAAGGGCATCCTTGTCTGGTTCCCGTTCTCAAGGGAAATGCTTTCAGGTTCTCTCCATTTAGAGTGATATTGGCTGTTGGCTTTGCATAGATGCCCTTTATTATGTTGAGGAATTTTCCTTCAATTCCTATTTTGTTAAGAGTTTTTATCATAAACGGGTGTTGAACTTTGTCAAATGCCTTTTCTGCATCTATTGATAAGATCATGTGGTTTTTATCTTTTGTTTTATTTATGTGATGGATTACATTAATGGTTTTTCTGATATTAAACCAGCCTTGCATACCTGGTATAAATCCCACTTGATCAGGGTGAATTATTTTTTTGATGTGTTGTTGGATTCTATTGGCTAGAATTTTATCGAGGATTTTTGCATCTATGTTCATGAGGGATATAGGTCTAAAATTTTCTTTTTTTGTAATGTCTTTACCTGGTTTTGGTATCAGGGAGATGGTAGCTTCATAGAATGAGTTGGGTAGTATTCCGTCTTGTTCTATGCTTTCAAATACCTTCAGTAGTAGTGGTGTTAAGTCTTCTCTGAAGGTTTGGTAGAACTCTGCAGTGAAGCCATCTGGGCCAGGACTTTTTTTTGTTGGAAGTTTTTTGATTACCGTTTCAATCTCTTTTTTTGTTATGGGTCTATTTAGTTGTTCTACTTCTGAATGTGTTAGTTTCGGTAGGTAGTATTTTTCTAAGAATTTATCCATTTCTTCTAGGTTTTCAAATTTGTTAGAGTACAATTTTACGTAGTAATCTGAAATGATTCTTTTAATTTCATTTGGCTCTGTTGTGATGTGGTCCTTCTCGTTTCTTATTCAGGTTATTTGTTTCGTTTCCTGTTTTTCTTTAGTCAGTCTAGCCAATGGTTTATCAATTTTGTTAATTTTTTCAAAGAACCAGCTTTTGGCTTTGTTAATTTTTTCAATTGTTTTTCTGTTCTCTAATTCATTTAGTTCAGCTCTAATTTTTATTATTTGTTTTCTTCTGGTGGCTGATGGGTTCTTTTGTTGCTCACTTTCTATTTGTTCAAGTTGTCAGGACAGTTCTCTGATTTTGTCTCTTTCTTCTTTTTGTATGTGTGCATTTATCGATATAAATTGGCCTCTGAACACTGCTTTTGCTGTGTCCCAGAGGTTTTGATAGGAAGTATTTTCATTCTCGTTGCTTTCTAAGAATTTCCTTATTCCCTCCTTGATGTCTTCTATAACCCAGTCTTTTTTCAGGAGGGTATTGTTCATTTTCCAAGTATTTGATTTCTTTTCCCTAGTTTTTCTGTTATTGATTTCTAGCTTCATTGCCTTGTGGTCTGAGAAGATGTTCTGGATTCTACCAAGATTTGTTTTGTGACCTAATATGTGGTCTATTCTAGAGAATGTTCCATGTGCACTAGAAAAAAAAGTATATTTTGCAGCAGTTGGGTGGAGAGTTCTGTATAAGTCAATGAGGTCAAGTTGGTTGATTGTTGTAAGTAGGTCTTCCGTGTCTCTATTGAGCTTCTTACTGGATGTCCTGTCCTTCTCCGAAAGTGGTGTGTTGAAGTCCCCTACTATAAATGTGGAGGTGTCTATCTCACTTTTCAATTCTGTTAAAATTTGATTTATGTATCTTGCAGCTCTGTCATTGGGTGCTTAAATATTTAATATGGTTATATCTTCCTGATCAATTGTCCCTTTTATCATTATATAGTGTCCTTCTTTTTCCTTTGTGGTGGATTTAAGTCTAAAGTCTATTTTGTCAGAAATTAATATTGCTACTCCTCTTCTTTTTTGCTTATTATTTGCTTGATATATTTTTTTCCATCCTTTGAGTTTTAGTTTGTTTGTGTCTCTAAGTCTAAGGTGTGTCTCTTGTAGGCAGCATATAGATGGACCGTGTTTCTTTATCCAGTCCGTGACTCTCTGTCTCTTTATTGGTACATTTAGTCCATTTACATTCAGCGTAATTATAGATAAATAAGTTTTTAGTGCTGTCATTTTGATGCCTTTTCATGTGTGTTGTTGGCCTTATCATTTTTCCACATACTTTTTTGTGCAGAGACGTTTTTCTTAGTAGATTGTGAGATCCTCATTTTCATAATGTTTAACTTTATGTTTGTTGAGTCGTTACTTTTTTCTTGAGTTATGGAATTGATATTCCTTTTTGCGATCACCTTATTATTTACCCCTATTTTTCTAAGTAAAAACCTAACTTGTATCGTTCTATATCGCCTTGTATCACTCTCCATCTGGCAGTTCAATGCCTCCTATATTTAGCTCTCTTTTTGATTATTGGGATCATTTATCTGTTGATTTCCATGATTTCCTGTTATGTGTATTATTTTGTTTATTTATTTATTTATTAGAATTAATCTTACTTTGTTTTTGTGCTTTCCCTGTTTGAGTTGCGTTGATATCAGGACGTTCTGTTTTGTGACCTCGTATTGTGCTGATACCTGATATTATTGGTCATCAGGCCAAACAATCTCCTTAAGCATTTCTTGCAGTCTTGGTTTAGTTTTTGCAAATTCTCTAAACTTGTGTTTATCTGTAAATATCTTAATTTCTCCTTCATATTTCAGAGAGAGTTTTGCTGGATATATGATCCTTGGTTGGCAGTTTTTCTTGTTCAGTGCTCTGTATACGTCGTCCCATTCCCTTCTTGCTTGCATGGTTTCTGCTGAGTAGTCTGAACTTATTCTTATTGATTCTCCCTTGAAGGAAACCTTTCTTTTCTCCCTGGCTGCTTTTAAAATTTTCTGTTTGTCTTTGGTTTTGGCAAGTTTGATGATAATATGTCTTGGTGTTTTTCTTTTTGGATCAATTTTAAATGGGGTTCGATGAGCATCTTGGATAGATATCCTTTCGTCTTTCATGATGTCAGGGAAGTTTTGTGTCAGGAGTTCTTCAACTATTTTCTCTGTGTTTTCTGTCCCCCCTCCCTGTTCTGGGACTCCAATCACTCGCAAGTTATCCTTCTTGATAGAGTCCCACATGATTCTTAGGGTTTCTTCATTTTTTTTAATTCTTTTATCTGATTTTTTTCCAGCTATGTTGGAGTTGATTCACTGGTCCTCCAGAAGTCCCAGTCTACATTCTAATTGCTCGAGTCTGCTCCTCTGACTTTCTATTGCGTTCTCCAATTCTGTAATTTTATTGTTAATCTTTTGGATTTCTATATGCTGTCTCTCTATGGATTCTTGCAACTTATTAATTTTTCCACTATGTTCTTGAATAACCTTTTTGAGTTCTTCAACAGTTTTATCAGTGTGTTCCTTGGCTTTTTCTGCAGTTATCCTAATTTCATTTGTGATATCTTTAAGCATTCTGTAAATTAGTTTTTTATATTCTGTATCTGATAATTCCAAGATTGTATCTTCATTTGGGAAAGATTTTGATTCTTTTGTTTGGGGGGTTGGAGAAGCTGTCATGGTCTGTTTCCTTATGTGGTTTGATATGGACTGCTGTCTCCGAGCCATCACTGGGAAACTAGATTTTCCAGGTAATCAGCTAAAAAAAAATGCAGTCAGATCCCTATCTGAATTCAGATGTTAATGGAGCCGCCTGGGGAGGGTGGGGGAGGGATCAGAGAGCTAGGCGTGTAGCACCACAGAATATAGAGCTGATCCCCTCGTTCACACTCCGCCCCTGTTCGCCAGAATCCCGGCAGGACGGCTCCCCGGCTGGGACGCTACTCTCCCTGCTCCAAGATCAGTCACTTCCTCCCGGGGATTTCTCCCTCTGGTGCGCCGCACCACTCACGTGAACTGGGTGGGCATGGCCCTCACAAACAGCTGGGCTCGCCCCCGGGGTCTATTCAGGGGAATGCGCTCACACCCCGCCTGCTCTCACCAAGATCCCAGCAGGACAGCTCCCCGGCTGGGACGCTGTCCTCCCTGCTCCAAGACCTGTCACTTCCTCCCGGGGATTTCTCCCTCCGGTGCGCCGCACCGCTCGCGCGAACTGGGTGTACGTGGCCCTCACGAACATCTGGGCGCCCCCCCGGGGTCGCTTTAGGAAAATATAGGTGATCCCCATGCTTGCGCCTCGCCCGCCTCCCGCCAAACTCCCGGTGGGACGGCTCCCCGGCTGGGACTCTGCTCTCCCCGCTCCAAGATCAGTCACTGCCTCCCGGGTGTTTCTCCCACCGGCTGTGCCGCTATGCCGCCCGCGCCAACCAGCTAGACTTCCTCCCGGGATAGGTTCGGGGTGGGTAGGGCTGGGCCCCTTGTCTGTGCCGTCTACCCCCCGGGCTGTGCCCCAGCCCGGGCTCCGAAGGCCACCCGCCTGGTACGCTGGCTCTTAGTTCTGAAAACGATCGCTGTCTGCCGGTATTTGTTCATTCTCCGTCTCTAAGTCTGTGTTTGTCATTCAGAGTTCGTAGATTGTTGTATATGTGATCGATTCACTTGTTTTTCTGAGTCTTTGTTGCAAGAGGGATCCACGGTAGCGTCCACCTAGTCCGCCATCTTGGCCCCGCCTCCTGCCATGCAAGAGATTTTAAAATGTTGGTGTAATTCTTTCTCCAACCAACAGTAGTTATACAGATTTTTGGTATATCATATTTCCTTTTTTTTTTTTAATTTCCTTATTCTATTTTATAAATATTAATTTTTGCTGACTCAATGTTTATTAATGGTCATTATTTTTGTCTTTTATCCTTGTCTTTTGCTTTAAGAAAGAGCATGGAGTTTGTGTCAGGAGTCTTAAATTTGAATCTTAGTCCCACATTTGCTGTATTTTAGGCAAATAATGTGCAACAGAGAGTTGAAGGGATTTACTCAAATTCATATTGTGAGTACCATATTTTTATGCAAATAACGTGTGCCTTCTACTTTTGTTTGCCAACCATGCCCTCCCCCCAGGAGGTACTTTCATAAGCATGTTATGCTAATTTTTTATGGCAACATGTAAAAAAATTGGCATAGCAGCGCTTATGAAAATACCTCATGGCAGGAGGGCACGATTGGCAAACAAAAGGAGAAGGCACATGTTATTTGCGTAAAAAATACTGTACTCACTGTATGAATTTGAGCAAATGTCTTCAGCTCTCTGAACTTCAATTGTATAGGGTTGCTATGAATTGGAATTTATTTGACAGCAACGGGTTTACTAGCTGTTTTGCATGACTGTATTAAGTAAAGCAGCCACATATTGAGTTCTTAATCTATGCCAGATACCTTATTAGGTGCTTGTCCTCTTGAACTCATGCAATTAATGGACATGAAATTGCTATGTGATTCATTAAGTTCTGCACATTAGTTAGATGATGATTGGGTATCATTTCCTTTCCAGGCGTTGACTCCTTAATATCCTTAAGGTGAGAGAAGGCGCAGCAGCTGCTTTCCAGTTTTCATTATATAGGAACTCTGTAGGATGTAGTGGGAGAACTAATGGGAGGTCTAATATGAGATATAGGCAAGCCATTGCCTTTTTCTGAAGTTCGTGGGTGGAGTAACTTTTTTCAGGCCTCAGTTTCTGCAGACAGCTCCTCGTCAGTCAACCAAGGCATGAAAATTAAGTCATAAGTGAAAAGGATTAGGAGGACACAGTCTCTTTGTTGAAATTTCTAAAAGACTATAAAATAATAGGATATAATATAAGGTATAAAAAAGGAGACTTGGTGGCCCAGTGATTAAGCACTAGGCTGCTAACCGCAATGTCGGCTGTTCCATTCCACTAGCCATTCTTTGGGAGAAATATGTGGCAATCTGCTTCTGTTAATATTACAGCCTTGGAAACCCTATGGGGGCAGTTCTACTCTGCCCTTTCCGACAACAGTGTTTGTTTTTTTTTTGTTTGTTTGTTTATCAAATAATAAATAAACTAAGCAGATATATTCTGCATGGCTCCTTGGGGCAGAGCAAGGACCAGTGGGGTGAAAGCAATAGGAAGGAAGATTTTAGCTCTCTGAAAGCAGAATCACATTGTCAAAATGAAAAGAACTGCATTTGATGATTATCCTAAGCGTTTGGACTAGGATGCAAACTACTGCCTACGAGTGGGCAAATCATTCCACTGGAGATCGGAGGATAGCATGAGCTTCCAAACATTTCCTAAATCAGGTCAAGAACACATTCTGTGTAGGAAAAATAGACAGCTGATTGAGACATATTGGTTTTTATATTTCTCTATTGTTGGCCCTTTATACTTATATTTTGTTTTCAATTTCATTGAGCTCAGTTTTATAATTATCAATTACCTCCTTTATTTTATTTTTGCTTGTTTTTTTAAAAAAAATTTTGTAAGTTGTACAACTTTTATTCAGTTTAAGTATTTTTCAATTTTTTTAATTTTATTGTGGTGAAATCGTACATAACAAAACCATGCTTACTATCCTTTTCCAAATCATTCCACTACCATTAACATAACCTCAATGCCCCCTGAGTATAAGCTCTCCCTTTGCCCCTCCTTCCTACCCTTGGTAACATGTTTGGTTTCTATATATTTGCTTATTTCATATAAATGGATTATACAGTATTTGTTCTTTTGTGACAGATTCATTCCACTCAGCATGATGTTTGCAAGGTTCATCCATGTTGTGGCATGCATCACAGCTTCATTTCACTTTACAACTGAGTAGTATTCCATTGTATGTACATAGTACATTTTGTTTATCCATTCATCTGTTGATGGACATTTTGATTGTTTCCAACTTTTGGCTGCTGTGAATAGTGCTCCAATGAACATTGGTATGCATGCGTCTGTGCTGCTGTCTTCACTTCTTCTGGGTATGTATTTAGGACTGGGATTGCTGGGTCATATGGTAGTTCTGTATACTTTTTTTTTCCATAACCACTTGTGTTTTATTGTTGATCAGTGCAGAGGGGCAGGGGAGGCAGTGAGAAGTGGGTGTAACGCTCGGAGACGGGCTGATGGAATCCTTATGAGGTTCATACTGCAAGGGCGGGGGCAGGACTCCCTTCTGTGACTTCCAATTTAGGTTTCCCCTCCCCACCCCGTCACACTCCTAACCCTACTGTGACCCAGGATCTTGAGAATTGGGGAAGCCAGCTGGAGTATTCCAAGAAGAGACAGGAGGACGGAGAATTCTGGGAGGGAGTTGAGTATTGGTCCCTGGGGGTAGATGAATATTCCCCCAGGTAGCCCCTGGATACTGATTGATATTCCCCCAGCTGCCTCCTGGATATTGATTACTAATCCCCCAGCTGCCACCTGGATACCTATTGATATTCCCCCAGCTAGAACCTGGGAATTGATTGTTGATTCCCCAGCTTCGTGCATGGGATGGTGGCATGGGCTTTGTCCCCCAGCCAGTTCCAGGACGTCCACCTCCCCAGGACACACAAGGATTCAGGGCCCCCCAGGGGTGACAAGGCAGCAGTGACTGACGGATTCTGTTGATGAGAGCACAGAGTGGGCGTAGGACAGGGATTTCCCCCTGGGCTCCCAGTGGACTAGAACGTGGTGGCCATCTAAGCTCAGGGTCCTGGTGGAGGAGGAAAGCAGCAGGGGGGACACCTGCAAAGTGTGCAGAAGGACCTTCAGGCAAAAGGCCGCTGCCCAGAGGGAGGGCAACAGCACTAGCAAGGTAGGATAGTCCTTCTGGCAGCAAGTCCCCGGGATGGTCCTCAGCCGCAGCAGCCATCACCGGCCAAGGACCCTCAGGGGGCCAGGAGTCCTTAGAGCGCAGCCCCTCCGATGACAGCCCCTTCTGCACCCCAGAACCTCGTGCAGCCTGGGAGCCATCATACAGAGACATCTTGGGCTTCAGAGGACTCCTTGCTAAGCCATTAGACCCAGCATCTGGCTTGGGCTTTGGATGTTCAGAGTCGGAGGACCTGGCCAAGGAAGGTTGTCCAAGCAGAGGTAAGTTGGTCCCAAGTCCAGGGGGACTTTCTCCTCCACTGCACTGATACTTCTGGCAAAGAGACATTTCTGGAGGTCAGAAGTCCAAAATGAGTCTCATTGGCTCAAAATCAAGGTATCGTGAGGACTTCATTCCTCTCTGAAAGCTCTAGAAGAGAATCCATCTCTGTGCCTTTTCCAGCTTCTAAAGACCACTTGCCTGGGCTCGTAGCCCCCCCCCCTCCATCTTCAAAGCGAGGAACAGCAGGCCAAATTCTCACACTGTATCACTCTGACCTCCTTTCTCTTCTGCACTTACTGTAGACCCTTATGATCACATTGGATCCATCCGGATAATCCCAGATAATCTCCCTACTCTAAAGTCAGTTGATTAGCAAACTCCATCTGAAACCTTAATTTCCCTTTGCCATGTAACCTAATATATTCACAGGTTCCAGGGGTTAGGATGTGGACATATTTGGGGGGAGCATCATTCTGCCTATTACAGATGGTCAGTTGTGTCCACAGAGCTTAAGAGATCTAGAAAGAGAGCAGATGTTTCCAACAGTAAAGGAGGGCATTTAAATGCTACTGTTGAATGGCCATGAGTTGATATTTGTTGAAGCTGGGTGAGGGAAGCATAGGGTTTCATTGACTTTTCTGTCTACTTTAAATATGCTTGAAACTCCTCCTGATAAAAAGTTTTGAAATGCCCTTGTTCTCTCCATTGCTTCTGGGAGGTCCCAAGACTAAGCATGTGTGGTTGCCTGAGGTCTAAACATCAGCAGTTAGCAGATTTTACTGCTCCACCACCATCCATACCCCCTGCTGGCTAGCTATGGGAGGAGAGAAGAGTTCCTCTCCAGACTGGCCAGTGGGTGGAGGGCAGTGGCCCTTTTGAGTGAAATCCACCATTTTTTTAAATAATTTTTATTGTGCTTTAAGTGAAAGTTTACAAATCAAGTCATTCTGTCACATATAAGCTTATATACACCTTATTCCATACTCCCACTTACTCTCCCCCTAATGAGTCAGCCCGCTCCCTCCTTCCGGTCTCTCCTTTCGTGACAATTTTGCCAGTTTCTAACCCTCTCTACCCTCCTATCTCCCCTCCAGACAGGAGATGCCAACACAGTCCCAAGTGTCCACCTGATACAAGTAGCTCACTTTTCGTCGGCATCTCTCTCCAACCCATTGTCCAGTCCCTTCCATGTCTGATGAGTTGTCTTTGGATATGGTTTCTGTCCTGGGCCAACAGAAGTTTTGGGAACCATGACCACCAGGATTCCTCTAGTCTCAGTCAGACCATTAAGTCTGGTCTTTTTATGAGAATTTGGGGTCTGCATCCCACTGTTCTCCTGCTCCCTCAGGGGTGCTCTGTTGTGCTCCCTGTCACGGAAGTCATCGGTTGTGGCCGGGCACCATCTAGTTCTTCTGGTCTCAGGATGATCTAAGTATCTGGTTCATGGGGCCCTTTCTGTCTCTTGCACTCATAGTTATCGTGTGACCTTGGTGTTCTTCATTCTCCTTTGATCCAGGTGGGTTGAGACCAATTGATGCATCTTACATGGCCACTTGTTAGCATTTAAGACCCCAGATGCCACATTTCAAAGTGGGATGCAGAATGTTTTCATAATAGAATTACTTTGCCAATTGACTTAGAAGTCCCCTTAAGCCATAGTCCCCAAACCCCACCCTTGCTCTGCTGACCTTAGAAGCATTCAGTTTATCCCAGAAACTTCTTTGGTTTTGGTCCAGTCCAGTTGAGCTGACCTTCTGTGTATTGAGTATTGTCGTTCCCTTCACCTAAAGTAGTTCTTATCTACTAACTAATCAGTAAATAACCCTCTCCCTCCCTCCCTCCCTCCCCCCCGCCTCGTAACCACAAAAGTGTGTGTTCTTCTCACTTTATACTATTTCTCCAGATCTTATAATAGTGGTCTTATACAATATTTATCCTTTTGCCTCTGACTAATTTCACTCAGCATAATGCCTTCCAGGTTCCTCCATGTTATGAAATGTTTCACAGATTCGTCACTGTTCTTTATCGATGCGTAGTATTCCATTGTGTGAATATACCATAATTTATTTAACCATTCATCCGTTGATGGACACCTTGGTTGCTTCCAGCTTTTTGCGATTGTAAACAGGGCTGCAATAAACATGGGTGTGCATATATCTGTTCGTGTAAAGGCTCTTATTTCTCTAGGGTATATTCCGAGGAGTGGGATTTCTGGGTTGTAATGTAGTTCTATTTCTAACTGTTTAAGAAAACGCCAGATAGATTTCCAAAGTGGTTGTACCATTTTACATTAACACCGGCAGTGTATAAGAGTTCCAGTCTCTCCGCAGCCTCTCCAACATTTATTATTTTGTGTTTTTTGGATTAATGTCAGCCTTGTTGGAGTGAGATGGAATCGCATTGTAGTTCTAATTTGCATTTCTCTAATGGCTAATGATCGAGAGCATTTTCTCATGTACCTGTTAGCTGCCTGAATATCTTCTTTAGTGAAGTGTGTGTTCATATCCTTTGCCCACTTTTTGATTGGGTTGTTTGTCTTTTTGTGGTTGAGTTTTAACAGAATCATGTAGATTTTAGAGATCAGGCGCTGGTCGGAGATGTCATAGCTGAAAATTCTTTCCCTATCTGTAGGTGGTCTTTTTACTCTTTTGGTGAAGTCTTTAGATGAGCCTAGGTGTTTGATTTTTAGGAGCTCCCAGTTATCTGGTTTCTCTTCATCATTTTTGGTAATGTTTTGTATTCTGTTTATGCCTTGTATTAGGGCTCCTAAGGTTGTCCCTATTTTTTCTTCCATGATCTTTATCGTTTTAGTCTTTATGTTTTAGGTCTTTGATCCACTTGGAGTTAGTTTTTGTGCATGGTGTGAGGTATGAGTCTTGTTTCATTTTTTTGCAAATGGATATCCAGTTATGCCAGCACCATTTGTTAAAAAGACTATCTTTTCCCCAATTAACTGACACTGGGCCTTTGTCAAATATCAGCTGCTCATATGTGGATGGATTTATATCTGGGTTCTCAATTCTGTTCCATTAGTCTATGTTCCTGTTGTTGTACCAGTACCAGGCTGTTTTGACTCCTGTGGCTGTATAATATGTTCTAAAATCAGGTAGAGTGAAGCCTCCCACTTTCTTCTTTTTGAGTAATGCTTACTTATCCGGGGCTTCTTTCCCTTGCATATGAAGTTGGTGATTTGTTTCTCTATCACATTAAAAAATGTCATTGGAATTTGGATCGGAAATGCATTGTATGTATACATGGCTTTTGGTAGAATAGACATTTTTACTATGTTCAGTCTTCCTATCCATGAGCAAGGTATGTTTTTCCACTTATGTAGCTCCGTTTTAATTTCTTGCAGTAGTACTTTGTAGTTTTCTTTGTGTAGGTCGTTTACATATTTGGTAAGATTTGTTCCTAAGTATTTTATCTTCTTGGTGGCTACTGTGAATGGTATTGATTTGGTGATTTCCTCTTCGATGTTCTTTTTGTTGATGGAGAGGAATCCAAGTGATTTTTGTATGTTCATCTTATAACCTGAGACTCTGCCAAACTCTTCTGTCAGTTTCAGTAGTTTTCTGGAGGATTCCTTAGGGTTTCCTGTGTAGAGGATCATGTCATCTGCAAATAGAAATAATTTTACTTCCTCCTTGCCAATCTGGATGCCCTTTATTTCTTTGTCTAGCCTAATTGCTCTGGCCAGGACCTCTAGCACAATGTTGACTAAGAGCGGTGGAGCGGTGATAAAGGGCATCCTTGTCTGGTTCCCGTTCTCAAGGGAAATGCTTTCAGGCTCTCTCCATTTAGAGTGATGTTGGCTGTTGGCTTAAAAAAATTTTTTTTTTTTACAAATAGATGACGTTTATTATGTTGAGGAATTTTCCTTCAATTCCTATTTTGCTGAGAGTTTTTATCATAAATGGATGTTGGACTTTGTCAAATGCCTTTTCTGCATCAATTGATAAGATCATGTGGTTTTTGTCTTTTGTTTTATTTATATGGTGGATTACATTAATGGTTTTTCTAATATTAAACCAGCCTTGCATACCTGGTATAAATCCCACTTGGTCGTGGTGGATTATTTTTTTGATATGTTGTTGAATTCTATAGGCTAGAATTTTGTTAAGGATTTTTGCATCTATGTTCATGAGGGATATAGGTCTGTAATTTTCTTTTTTTGTGAAGTCTTTACCTGGTTTTGGTGTCAGGGATATGGTGGCTTCATAGAATGAGTTAGGTAGTATTTTGTCAATTTCTATGCTTTGAAATACCTTTAGTAGTAGTGGTGTTAACTCTTCTCTGAAAGTTTGGTAGAACTCTGCAGTGAAGCCATCCGGGCCAGGGTTTTTTTTTTGTTGGGAGTTTTTGAATTACCTTTTCAATCTCTTTTTTTGTTATGCGTCTATTTAGTTGTTCTACTTCTGATTGCGCTAGTTTAGGTAGGTAGTTTTTTTCTAGGAATTCATCCACTTCTTCTAGGTTTGCAAATTTGGTAGAGTACAATTTTTCGTAATAATCTGATATGATTCTTTTAATTTCAGTTGGGTCTGTTGTGATGTGGCCCATCTCGTTCTTATTCGGGTTGTTTGTTTCCTTTCCTGTATTTCTTTAGTCAGTCTGGCCAATGGTTTTTCAATTTTGTTAATTTTTTCAAAGAACCAGCTTTTGGCTTTGTTAATTCTTTCAATTGTTTTTCTGTTCTCTAATTCATTGTGTTCAGCTCTAATTTTTATTGTTTTCTTCTGCTGCCTGATGGATTCTTTTGTTGCTCACTTTCTTTTTGTTCAAGTTTTAGGGACAGTTTTCTGATTTTGGCTCTTTCTTCTTTTTGTATGTGTGCATTTATCGATATAAATTGACCTCTGAGGGCTGCTTTTGCTGTGTCCCAGAGGTTTTGATAGGAAGTGTTTTCATTCTCGTTGCATTCTATGAATTTCTTTATTCCCTCCTTGATGTCTTCTATAACCCCGTCTTTCTTCAGCAGGGTATTGTTCAGTTTCCAAGTATTTGATTTCTTTTCCCTAATTTTTCTGTTATTGAATTCCACTTTTTTGGCCTTGTGGTCTGAGAAGATGCTTTGTAATATTTCTATGTTTTGGATTCTGCAAAGCTTTGTCTTGTGACCTAATATGTGGTCTATTCTAGAGAACGTTCCATGTGCGCTAGAAAAAAAAGTATACTTTGCAGCAGTTGGGTGGAGAGTTCTGTATAAGTCTATGAGGTCAAGTTGGTTGATTGTAGCAATTAGGTCTTCCGTGTCTCTATTGAGTTCTTACTGGAAGTCCTGTCCTTCTCCGAAAGTGGTATGTTGAAGTTTCCTACTACACTTGTGGAGGTGTCTATCTCACTTTTCAGTTCTGTTAAAGTTTGTTTTATGTATCTTGCTCTGTATACTTTTTTTGAGAAAATGCCAAACTGTTTTCTACAATGATTGCCCCATTTTACCTTCCCATCACCAGTGAATGAGGGTTCCAGTTTCCCTACAACCTCTCCAACACCTATTGTTTTACATTTTTTTTCATCATTGATATTCTAATAGGGGTAACGTGGTATTTCATTGTCATTTTGATTTGGCTGCTAACCAAAGGCAGTTCGAATCTGCCAGGCCCTCCTTGGAAACTCTATGGGGCAGTTCTACTCTGTCCTCTAGGGTCGCTATGAGTCGGAATCGACTCGACAGCAAGGAGTTTGGCTTTTTTTTATTTTAATGGCTAATGAAGTTGAGCATCTTTTTATTTGCTTGTTGGCCATTTGAATAAATGTCTGTCCAGGTCCTTTGCCCATTGTGATTCCTTTGTCTTTTTGCTAAGTTGTAGTTGGATATTAGACCCTTATCAGGTATGTTTCCCAAAATTTTCTCCAAATCTATGGGTTGTTTCTCCACTTTGTAGATAAAGTCCTTTGATGAACAAAAATGTTTAATTTTTCTGAGGTCCCATTTATCAATCGTGTCTTTTGTTGCTCATGCTTTTGTTGTCATAATACATCATTAATAACCAGGTCGCAGAGCCTCACCTTTACATTTTCTTTTGAAAATTTTATCGTTTCTGTTTTTACATTTAGGTCCTTGATCCATTTTGAAGTGATTTTTGTGTATAGTATGAGGCATGGATCCTGTTTCTTTCTTCTGTTTGTGGAAATCCAATTTTCCCAGCACCATTTATTGAAGAGACTCTTCCTCCCCCATTGAATGGACTTAGCACCCTTGTCAAAAATCAGTTGACCATAGATGTATGGATTTCTTTCCAGACTTGCAATTGTATTCCGCTGGTTTATATGTCTGCTATTATACCAGTAAGAAGCACGAGCTACCTGGAGAGGTCCTGGAGAATAAGATGTAATGTGAAGTGAGATGCCAAGAAGCACTGAAGTACCACACACTTGAATGAAGAAGTCACTTTAGAAGGAGATCCTCCATTCCAAGGACTGCAGTGGACACTTCGTGGATCAGAAACTAATTACCCAGCCAAGCCTTTCCCTAAATTCCTGACTCGCAAAATCAGGAGATATAATAAAATGATTATTGTAAGTCACTGAATTTTAGGGTAGTTTTTAAAGTAACAATAAAAAACCCCAAACCAATCCCTCTGTCACTGAGTAGATTCCTACTTATAGAAACCCTATAGGGCAGGGTAGACCTGCCCCATTGGGTTTCCAAGACTGCAAATCTTTACAGAAGCAGACTGCCACATAATTCTCCAGTGGAGCAGCTGGTGGGTTCGAACCAATGACCTTTTGGTTAGCAGCCAAGTACTTAACCACTACACCACCAGAGCTCTTTAAATAGTGATAGACAATCAGAAAAATATACCTCTTAATCGTATGTAACGTGTTTGTCCTTCAGTTCCATTTTTTTCTGACAATAATATTACCTCTACTTTTTTGTTGGTATGAATTTACCTGGTGTATTTTTGCTCAATGCTTTATTTTTAAATTTTCTTTATAGTGTTTTTTAAAGACGTGTTTCTTATAAGCACCACAGTTTGTGTCTTTAATCCAGTATTACAGATTCTGTCTTTTGCTTGGAGAATCTAACTTGTTTACATTTATTTTGCTAACTAAGACTTGGTTTTATTCCTTCTATCTTACTTAAATATTGCAATAAATAATGAAGAAATATTATGCTTCATTGTTATTTCCTCTTCTCCCATTTTCCCAACTTTCTTCAACTAATTTATTTCCCCTCCTTCTCTGATTTGGTCAGCTTCCTTTTTTAGCAGTTTTAATAATGATTTCTTTGTTATCTCTAACAACCATAAATATCTCTATTACTACTAACCGATACTAAATAGTTACGTATTCTTACCAACAAGCTTTACTTGCCCGCTATTCTTTGCTAAATTGAAAACTTTGCTTCCTTAAACTTCCCTACTAGTCAAGATTTATCCTCCCCTTCACCCTGACACAATTTCCCATCAGCCATCTCCACCACCACCACAGCCAATAACAACAAAAACTACTACCGAAGGGTTTTGCTAAGATGGTTTAGGTATTATAATTCCAGATGTTATGTTTTCCCTATATCATGACTCTTCTGTTTTAATAATATTTAACGCTTTAATATTTTTTAACCTTATAGTATCATTATCCACTTAACTTCAATTGTATTTATGTATGTACACACACACATTACAAGATTAATTGCTCAGTACTCTTTTCCTATATTCTTTACCATAGTCTATCTGAAGAACGTTGAAAATTCTATCTTCATTTGTTTGGGTCACTTCCTTAAATTTTTTTTCTCAGATAAATATATGAGTGGTACTCTATCTCAGGCTATATGTATACATTTTTTAAAATTTGTCCTTTCATATGAATGATATTTTAACTTATTTTAGGATTCTTTGTCACAGTCCTTATAATAGTCTAAAGATAGTATTTCACTATCTTTCTACGTGTATTAGTTAGGAAATGGGTTAGGTTGCTATGACAAAGAGAACACACAAAAATGGTCTAAACAAGATTAAGTTTATTTCTGTTCTATAAAAGTCAGAGCAGATGATCTAATGTAGGTTCAGCAGTGTAGGAGACTCACACTTCCTATGTTGCATTGTTCTGTGACCCTAAAAACATGTCTTCCATCTCATAGTACAAGATAGGGCCACCAGCTTCCCTCTTCATATTTAAAGTCCAGACAACAGGAATGTAAAAAAGGAGAGGTTTTGTTTTTTCCCTTTAAGGACACAGCCCAGATTTTTAATAAGTTAACTTCATTCCTGTCAAATTAGTCACGATTTTGTTTTATTACTATGTAATAAGTACAAAGTAGGTATTATGGGACTTGTATTTTCCTTAACATTCCACCCAATTGACCACCCAAATACGAACTCTTCTTCCCACAACTCAAATGTGCTCTACTCACTCAACACACCTGCATCCAGCTCAAAGTCTCTGGGTAATGAGCGGTTCTCTTCATCATGTCTGGATTTGGATCCTTGTGGTGGTGACCTATATACTAACAGGCAAGTTTTCTTTACCCCATATGTACACACAATACACATGGAGGGAATGGAACAGTATACCTCCACTAAAAACCCCAAGTGGAAAAGAAAAGAATAAGACACACACAGAAGTCACTGGTCCATGAAAATTATCAGATCCTGCTGGGTAAGAATTGTAGAAACACTTACCCTGCTGGTGAAGTAATTTTCCTGGTGAATCTAAGTGTCTGCAATTGTCTTTCTTGGCCCCCGGCTTTGCCCTCTGGGAGATTGTCCCTTATCAATCATCTTCTGGTGGGCATTGATGAGGAAGACTTTCTTATCCACTTATAGAATCTTATCTCTCTCCTGATGGAACAACTGAATAAATCTCACCAGCTCTCTCTTCTGTAAATTTAAAGAGAACTTGTAAACTCAGATGTGTACTTCAAGGCCCATCAACATGCCAGCTGGTTGTTGTGCTACTCCAGAGGAAGAGTTGGGAGGGAGATGGATAAGTCATGTGCTCTAATGCCACAAACTTCCAGGACTCCTGAAGCATTGTTTGGATTGTAAAAAACAGGAATCGATTAAGTGTATCACAATATGCAAGTTGTAAATAAGTTATAGTTTATCCATACGATGTATACACAGCCATTAAGTAGTATGAAATAGGCCTACATGAACTAGCATAGGAAAATGACTCTGATACTCTGTTAAGTGAAAAACTTAAGTTTCAAAGTCATGTAATTATATTTTTCCATATATATTAAGAAAACTATGTATACACATATATGTAAAAATGCATACAAAAATATCAGATAGAAATATAGCAAAACTGTTAAAAGTGGTTACCTCTAGTGAAAAGGAAAGAATAAGGTGGAAGTGAAGGTAGTAAAAGAGGACTTTCCTTTTTTACTCTAAGTATTCATATTAGGACAATATCTTAACATTAGACAACACATCTTTCATTTCTCTAATTCCCATTAGCCTAGATTTCTCTTCCAATTCATGAAATGGTTATGAAATATTAGCTTACTGTATGAAAAAGAGGCCACAGAAAGAACAGGAAGTTGATTTTTTAGCTCTTGATTTTCAAAATAGGCCTTTGAATACCCAGAACCAAAGTTAACTCAATGGTCTATAGATTGGGAAGAATTAATGAGGACGTTTAAGAGCCAGCTGCACCACCATAGTGATGGGAGTTGTCCCACTACAGTCTGGACATAGTGATCCAGAGAGGTAAGTGTGAGATACAGACTGGTAAGAGTCTCTGAAACAAGGGCCCCTAACGCAAGCTGGGAGCCCTGGTGACACAGTGGTTAAGAGCTACAGCTGCTAACCAAAAGGTTGGCAGTTTTAATCCACCAGCCACTCCTTGGAAACCGTATTGGGCAGTTCTACTCTGTCTTGTAGGGTCGTTATGAGTTGGAACTGACTCTACGGCACCAGGTGTGGTTTTCTGTGTTGTTTTTTTAAGGCAAGCTGGCCCCTCAGAGAAAGGAAGTAACAGTTTGTGGAGCTGAGAAAGTAGTGAATCTGTATCCTTCCCACTGCTTTTTTGGGAGGTGTTGTGAGAGTAAAGTAAATTTGGTAGCATGGATTGCTTAGAAAAATGGGCCTAAGGTAGCCTCACAGGTCCCTACTCCCTCTTTTCAGAACTGAAGCCAAATATCTTGTCAGGAGAAAGAGTAAAAGCTGAGGGAGAGCTCAGGGACATCACGGTCAGCTGAGAATGCAGGATGATCCGCTCAGACTAATGAAAATAGATTGGCTGCTTCCCCACATTTCTCAGCTGAAGCCAGTGGGCATAGATGTCAACCACTAGACACCAGTCACCTCCTGCTACCTGAAATGTACCACTCTGTTGACCCCTTTGGAATTTAAAACCAACCCAGAGAAAGTGGAAGAAAAATAGCCCTGAATTACCCAGGAAAACCTGGAACTGACTGAAAAAATAAAAACCGATTTGACTGGATTTGGGTCTAAACATCATGTTTGGCTATAGAAAAACAAAGTCGTGCTCTGTTTGCAAACAATATTTGTGGTCTATAAAAAATTCTGCCTTCTAAATATACTTCTATATTATTTGATTTTTAAAAATAACAATAATGCATTAGTTCTGTAATTTTAAAACAATTAAAAAGAAAATAAAGATAACGTAATTCTTTACCCAGAAAAACAAAGATAAATGTTATTAGAATTAATAAGATTCTAATAGTGTAAACAACAACAACAAAAAAAAACACCCACTGCTGTCAAGTCGATTCTGACTCATAGAGACCCAATAGGACAGAGTAGAACTGCCCCATACAGTTTCCAAGGAGCACCTGGTGGATTCAAACTATCGACATTTTGGTTAGTAGCCATAGCTCTTAACCACTACATCACCAGTTTTTCCTCTAATGGTGTAGTGCTTAATAAAATAAATATTTTAACAAATGCACTATCAATAACCATTTAGAAAACAGTAATAGGAAAAAGAACAATAGAAATATGAGGGAATAAATGTAATAAGAAATGAGTAGCAACCACACGAAAAAACTACAAAACATTGTGAAGGGCATAAAGAGAAAACTTGAATAAAGATGCATACCATGTTTCGGGATGAAACTCAATATTGAAAGATGTCAATTCTAGCCAAATTAATTTATAAATTTAATGTAATTCCAAAAATGCCATTTTTTAAATGGAGAACTTGACAAAAATTCTAAAATTTATTTGGTAGAATAAATGAATAAGAAGAGGCAAGACATATGCACACCTATGTTCATTGCAGCACTGTTCACAATAGCAAAAAGATGGAAACAACTTAACTGCTCATCAACATATGAATAGATAAACAAATGTGGTCCATACATCCAATGGAAAACTATGCAACCATAAGAATAATGAAGAGTTCTGGAAACATCATATAATGTGGATTAATCTGGAAGACATTATACTGAGTGACTTAAGTCAATGACGAAAGGACAAATATTTCTTTTTTTATAATTTTTATTGTGCTTTAAGTGAAAGTTTACAAATCAAGCCTGTCTCTCACACAAAAACCCATATACACCTTGCTAATACACCTTGCTATACACTCCCAGTTACTCTCCCCCAATGAGACAGTCTGCTGTCTCCCTCCATGTCCATTTCGCCAACTTCTAACCCTCTCCACCCTCGCATCTCCCCTTCAGGCCAGGAGACGCCAACATAGTCTCAAGCGTCCACCTGATCCAAGAAGCTCACTCCTCAGCAGCATCCCTCTTCAACCCATTGTCCAGTCCAATCCATGTCTGAAGAGTTGGCTTCAGGAGTGGTTCCTGTCCTTGGCCAACAGAAGGTCTGGGGGCCATGACCACCAGGGTCCTTCTAGTCTCAGTCAGACCATTAAGTGTGGTCTTTTTATGAGAATTTGGGGCCTGCATCCCACTGCTTTCCTGCTCCTTCAGGGGTTCTCTGTTGTGTTCCCTGTCAGGGCAGTCGTTGGTTGTAGCCCGGCTCCATCTCGTTCTTCTGGTCTCAGGATGATGTAGTCTCTGGTTCATGTGGCCCTTTCTGTCTCCTGGGCTCACAATTGCCTTGTGTCCTTGGTGTTCTTCATTCTCCTTTGATCCAGGTGGGTTGAGACCCATTGATGCATCTTGGATGACTGCTTTCTAGCGTTCAAGACCCCAGACACCACTCTTGAAAGTGGGGTGCAGAATGTTTTCTTAATAAATTTTATTATGCCAATTGACTTAGATGGAAAGGACAAATATTGAATGAACTCACTTTTATTAAAAAAAAAAAAAAGCAAGAATAGGTATACACACAGAAACCGACCTTCATTTGTCGTTACCAAGGATAGGGATGGGGGGAATGCTCTCTAGATAATAGACACTTGTTATTTTTGGTGATGGGAAAAGTAATGCCAAATGTTCACAAAGTGTGCACAGCTTGACCAGGTAAATGATGTCACTAAGTACACAAGAATAAGAAACGTTTTTGGTAAATGCTGTAAGATATACAGTTTTGCAACAACAGCAACAACAATAAAAAAAATACGTGTGTGGTTACATATGTAGGTAAGTATGCATATATGTGTACAGGTAGGTATATGTGCATATGCATGTGTGCCAACACCACAATTCAAAGGAGTCAATTCTTCAGTCTTCCTCATTCATTGTCCAGCTTTTGTGCGCATATGAAAAGACTGAAAACACCACGGCTTGAGTCAGGCACACCTAAGTCCTCAAAGTGACATCTTAGCTTTTCAATATTTTAGAAAGGTATTTTGCAGCAGATTTGCCCAATGCAATGCGTCCTTTGATGCCTTGACTGCTTCATAAAGTCTAGCTTCTTGGATAATTTGCTCAGCACACGGATTGAATAAATATGGTAAAGGATACAACTTTGACGCACACCTTTCCTGACTTTAAACCATGCAGCATCCTCTTGTTCTGTTCGAACGACTGCCTCTTGATCTATGTACAGTTTCCTCATGAGCACAATTAAGTGTTCTGGAATTCCCATTCTTTGCAGTGTTATCCATAATTTGTTTATGATGGCACAGTTGAATGCCTTTGCATAACCAATAAAGCAAAGGTACACATCTTTCTGATATTCTCTGCTTTCAGCCATGACATCGGCAATGATATCCTTTGTTCCAGGTCCTCTTCTGAATCCACCTTGAATTTCTGGCAGCTCCCTGTGGATGTATGGCTGCAATCACTTTTGAATGATCTTCAGAAAAATTTTACTCACTTGTGATATTAATGATATTGTTGGATAATTTCCTCATTCGGTTGGATCACCTTTCTTTGGAATAAACATAAATATGGATCTCTTCCAGTCGGTTGGCCAAGTAGAGGTCTTCCAAATCTCTTGGCATAGATGAGCGAGCACCTCCCTCTCTGCATATGTTTGTTGAAACATTTCATCTGGTATTCTGTCAATTCCTGGAGCCCCGTTTTTGCTAATGCCTTCAGTGCAGCTTGGAGTTCTTCCTTCAGTACCATGGGTTCTTGATCATATGCTACCTCCTGAAATGACTGGAAGTCAACAAATTCTTTTTGGTACAGTGATTCTGTGTATTCCTTCCATCTTCTTTGATGCTTCCTGTGTCGTCCAGTATTTTGCCCATAGAATCCTTCAATATTGCAACTCGAGGCTTGAGTTTTTCTTCAGTTTTTTCAGCTTGAGAAATGACGAGCTTATTCTTCCTTTTTGGTTTTCTAACTTCACGTCCTTGCACATGTCATTTTAATACTTTGTCTTCTCAAGCTTCTCTTTGAAATCTTCTGTTCAGCTCTTTTACTTCATAATTTCTTCCATTTTCTTTTGGCTACTCAATGTTCAAGAGTAAGTTTCAGGGCCTCTTCTGACATCAATTTTTGTCTTTTTTTCTATCCTGTCTTTTTAATGACCTCTTGCTTTCTTTATGTATGATGTCGTTGATGTCATTCTACAACTTGTCTAGTCCTTGGCCATTAGTGTTCAATGTGTGAAATCTATTCTTGAGATGGTCTCTAAATTCAGGTGGGATATATTCAAGTTTGTACTTTCTCTCTCTTGGACTTGTTCTAATTTTCTTTAGCTTCAACTTGAACTTGCATGTGAGCAATTAACAGTCTGTTCCACAGTCGGCCCCTGGCCTTGTTTTGACTGATGACACTGAGCCTTTCCAATCTCTTTTTCCACAGATGCAGTTGATCTGCGTCCTGTGTTTTCCATCTGGTGAGGTCCACGTATAGTCAGTCACCATTTATGTCACTGAAAAAAACTATTTGCAATGAAGGAGTCATTGGTCTTGCAAAATTCTATCACGTGAGCTCTGGTATTATTTCTGTCACCAAGGACATATTTTCCAACTAACAATCCTTCTTCTTTGTTTCCAACTTTTGCATTTCAATCACCAGGGCAATTATCGATGCATCCTGATTGCATGTTTGATCAATTTCGGACTTCAGAAGTTGGTAAAAATCTTTAATTTCTTCATCTTTGGCCTTTGCGGATGGTGCATAAATTTGAATAATAGTCGTATTAACTGATCTTCCTTGTAGTTGTATGGATATTATCCTATCACTGACAGGGTTATACTTCATGCTAGATCTTGAAATGTTCTTTTTGAAGATGAATGCCACTCCATTCTTCAATTTGTCATTCCCGGCATAGTAGACCACATTATTGTCCAATTTAAAATGTCCACTACCTGTCCATTTCAGCTCACTAATGCCCAGGATATCGATGTTTATGTATTCCATTTCATTTTTGATGACTTCCAATTTTCCTAGATTCATACTTTCTACACTCCATGTTCTAATTATTAATGGACATTTGCAGCTGTTTCTTCTCATTTTGAGTCTTGCCGCATCAGCAAATGAAGGTCCCGAAAGCTTGACTCCATCAGCGTCATTAAGGTCGGCTCTACTTTGAGATGGGGGCATACTTCTTAGACATAACCAAACACTTCATGGGTGTGGTTTACTGAGTTTGAAGGCTTAAGACAACAGTTTCATGTGACGACACAGTTAATTGGCATAATATAGTCCATAAAGTCTAAGTTCTACAACCTAGTTTGGTGAGTAGTGTCTGGCATTATAAAGGTTGTGAATGGCCATCTAAGATACAGCTATTGGTCTCTACTCATTTGGAGCTAAAGAGAAAGAAGGAAAGAAAAGGCTCAGAGAAGAAACTGGTTTACAGGACTAATAGGCTACATGAACCATGGCCTCATCTACCCTGAAACCAGAAGAAATAGATGGTGCCTGGCTACAACTGCCTACCATTCTGATCAGGGCCACAACAGATGGATCCTGATAGAATGGAAGAAAAATGTAGAACAGAACTTAAATTCTTAAATAGTTCAGACTTAGTGTGCCGGTTGAGACTAGAGGAACCCCTGAGATCATCACCCTCAGACACTCTTTAAACTTTGATCCAAAGCTACTCCCAGAGGTGACCTCTCAGATAAATAATAGATTGGCTCATAAAACAATCTGTGCTTCTTTAAAAAATCATCTGTATAAGACCAAATGGTCAACATTTACTCTAACGCAAAGATGAGAAGGTAAGGGGGTATCACGGGCTGAAGTATGTCCCCCCCCCCAAAATGTGTGTATCAATTTGGCTGTGCCATGATTCCCAGTTTTGTGTGGTTATTCTCTATTTTGTGATTGTAATTTTATGTCAGAAAGGATTGGGATGGGATTGTAACACACTTACTAAGGTCACATCACTGATCCAATGTAAAGAGTTTCCTTGGGGTGTGGTCTGCACCACCTTTTGTCTTACAAGAGATAAAAGGAAAGGGAAAAAAGCAGAGAGCTAGAGACCTCATACCACCAAGAAAGCAGCACTGCGAGCAGATTGCATCCTTTGGACCTGGGATTCCTGGGCCTGAGAAGCTCCTCAACCAGGGGAAGATTGATGACAAGGAATCTTCTTCCAGAGCCAACAGAGAGAGAAAGCCATCCCCTGGAGCTGACACCCTGAATTTGAACTTGTAACCTACTAGACTGTGAGAGAATAAATTTCTGTTTGTTAAAGCCATCCACTTGTGGTATTTCTGTTACAGCAGCACTAGATGACTAAGAGAGAGGGACAGGGAAACTAGGTTGCTGAATGTTGAACAACTAGAATGGAAATACTGAGAATGCTGACCCATTGTGAAAAATGTAATCAATGTCACAGAACAATTTGTACAGAAATTGTAAAATAGGGACCTAATTTGCTCTGTACACTTTCACCGAAAAGACAATAAAATGTTATCAAAAAAAAAAAAAAAGAAGAAGAAGAAGGGGAAAGAAATTTTTGACAAAGAAGAACAATGAGAGGATATTTCTAATCAGATATTTAAATGTATTGGAATGTGGCAGTATTAAGATCATCTGGCACTAGCGCAATCTAAAGGGACAGAATAAAAAGTGAGGAATATATTGTAATTTAGTGTGATATTAAGTCAGCTTTTCAAATCAATAAGGAAAAGGATAAATTACTGAAAAAAGGTGCTACGACAATTTAGTCATTATTTGGTTAAATATGTAATAGCTATTATTTGCTGAGCATCTGCTATATGCTAGATATTTTACAAATAATATGACTAATATTTACAACAATCATGCAAGTAGGTATTATCATCATTATTTTACAGGTTGAAAAAGTGTAATTTGTAGAGTTTAGGTGACTTATCTAAGGTAGAAAACATGCCTGTCTTGTTCACTGCAGTATCCTCGATGTCTAGAACACTGTCTGGCACATAGTAGCATTCCAAAAAATACTTTTGAATGATTGGTTCTTATGATTATGGAGGAAATATATATATTTCACAGCCTTCTATGCAATTAGGGGTGGGCACGTAGCAGAGTTCAAGCTCCTATTGGAGCTTCTAGAAAGGCTCTTTAAGTCAGGATGACTCATCTTGTGGATGTATTTTGCACTCTGCCCTTTCCCTTCTTCTTATATAGCAAATGGGCATGATACTGGAAATAGAGCAGCCATGCTGCTGTCATGAGAAAATACGGTTATCCACAGCTAAATTACATAGCATCTTTGTGAGAAAAAGAAGAAGATATCAATGTAGCCCTGTAGGGCCACACCTTAGCATAAGGCAGCACAGGTACAATTTCAGCTTTCACTTACTCCTCACTGAGCACCACTGGACAGTGAAAACTGGTACAACCATATGTGTCAGTCCTTGATGAGTGGCAGACCAGAAGAAGCTTAGATCTCTTATGGCATCAAGGAACCTCTGGGCTTCTCATCAATAAGAAACATAAAATCCCTAATAAAAACCACTGTTAAAGGGTTTTATCTTGCTCACAATAAATGCAATGCTTAACTGATCCAACTACGGACAGGGTTCTTTGGGAAGTCCATCATTGCCAAGACAAGGAGAAACCCACATCTTTTTCTGGGCACTTAATAATTGTTTTTCTTGAGGAATGTGAAGTGCCTGTTTGAAAATTGAAGGAAGGAGTTGTGAAAAAGTAATATAAGATTTTTATTTTTAGCAATTTAGATCACTCTAGGATGCCTAGAAAGAAAAACAAGCATTGTTGGAGAGATAAGCCCTAATAATCACCCAACAGGAGTCTGAGCCTGGACATGTACACTAAGGGTTTGCATAAGGAAGAAACTTTGTGTTTCCTTCCTCCTATCTGTCCCTTCATGGCAATGGACTGGGCACACATAAACCAAAGAGTACACACTGGCTGAAGCTTTCCCAGCCTCTACACCCTGCACGCCCCCCCTGCTCTCCCAACTCCTCCCTCCTGGGCAGAGGCCCAAGGTCCTCGTACTGAATGGGTAGTGGATTCCTAGGAGCTTACTCAGATTTCAAGAATACTTTCATAGAACATAACCTACATAAACTGATTCGAAATAAGGAAGAAAACCTCAACAGATCCGTAACAAGTGAAGAGATAGAATTAGAAATAAAAAGTCATCCAGCAAAGAAAGATCTGGGGAATTCTATCAAACAACAAAGAAAACTTCACTGGGGAATTCTGTCAAACATTTAGAGAAGAACTTAAACTAATCCTGTTCAAACTCTTGGAAAAAGTAGAAAAAGAAGAAATACTCTCTAACTCTTTCTATGAAGCCAGCATTACCTGGTACCAAAGCCAGACAAAGACACCTTGAGGAAAGAAAACAACAGACCCATATTTCTTATGAATATATATACTAAAATTCTCAACAAAATACCAGCAAACAAGATCCAACAGCATACTGAAAGAATTATACATCATAATCAAGTGGGATTTATTCCAGGAATGTAAGGTTGGTTCAAAATTAGAAAATCAATCAATATAATATGTGAAATTAATAGAACAAAGGAAAAGAACCACCTGATCTTTCATTCCACACAGAAAAAGAATTTGATAAAATCCAGCACTGTTTCTTGATAAAAACTCTTAACAAGATAAGAATAAAATGGAAGCTATTCAGTATAATTAAGGACATTTATGAAAAACCAATAGCCAACATTGTACTCAATGGAGAAAGATTGAGAACTTTCCCCTTGAAAATAGGAACAAGACAAGGGTGCCTACTCTCACCACTCCCATTCAATATCATACTGGAAGTCCTAGATAGAGCAATAAGGCAAGAAAAATAAATAAAAGGCATCCAAATTGGAAAAGAAGGGGTAAAACAATCTCTATTCGCAGATGACATGATCCTATATATAAAAAATCCCAAAGAATCTACTAAAAAGCTTCTAAAACTAATAGAGGAATTTAGCAAAGTTGCAGGATAGAAGGTCAACAAACAAAAACCGTTGGATTTCTACACACCAGCAATGAGAAATATGAAAAGGAGATTGAAAAAACAAATCTATTTACAATAGCATCTAAGAGAATAAATTATCTAGGGATAAATTTACCCAGGATGTGAAAGACTTATACAATGAAAATTGTAAAACTCTGATGAAAGAGACTAAAGACCTAAATAGATGGAAAGACATTCTGTGCTTATGGATCGGAAGACTTACTATAGTCAAGATGTCAATTCTACCCAAAGAGATCTACAGACATAACACAATCTTGATCAAAATTTCAACAGCATTCTTCACAAAAATGGAAAAAATTAATCCTCAATTTTATATGGAAAGAAAAAAGACCCCAAGTAGACAAAGCAATTTTGAAGAAGAGCAAAATAGGAGGCCTCACACTTTTTGACTTCAAAATATATTACACAGCTACAGTATTCAAAACAGCCTGGTACTGGTTTAATGATAGACCCATACTTAGGCCAACGAAATAGAATTGAAAATCCGGAAATAAATCCATCCATTTATGGACAACTGATTTTTGACAAGGGGTCAGAGTCCATTCAATGGGGTAAGAAACGGTCTCTTTAACAAATGGTGCTGACAAAATTGGGTTTACCATGCAGAAAAATGAAACAAGATTCATACCTCATGCCATACACAAAAACAAATTCAAAATGGATCAAAGACCTAAATGTTAAATCTAAAATCATGAAGTTCTTGGAAGAAAATATAGTTGTAGAGCTTTATGACCTAATTTTTTTCAATGATAGGTTAACAAATGCATGAGCATCAGAAAACAAAATAGATAACTGGGACCTCATAAAAGTTAAATACTTATGTTCATCAAAAGACTATCAAAACAGTAAAGACACAATCTACAGACTGGGAAAAAATCTTTGGGAATGATACAGCTAATAAAAGTCCAATGTCTAAAATATATAGAAAAAAATATACAACTTAACAACAAAAAGACAAATAGCCAATCAAAAACTGGGCAAAAGGCATGATCGCAAACTTCATCAAAGAGGATAGTCAAATGGCCAACAGACACATGAAAAGATGCTCAACATCATTAGCCATCAGAGAAATGCAAATCAAAACCACAATGAGTAACCATTTCACTTTCACTAGGATGGCTAAGATTAAAAAAAAAAAAAGCAGAAAATAACAAGTGTTGGAAAGGATGTGGAGAAATTGAAATCCTCATTCATTGCTGGTGAGAATGCAAAATGGTACAGCAGTTGTGGAAATCAGTCTGGCGGTTCCTCAAAAAAAAACTAGAGGTAGAGATGCCATATGACCCAGCAAAAGGAGTAGGTAGTATATACCTAAAAAAAAAAAAATAAAAACTACTCCTCACTTATTGACTCTCTCTTTATCTGACATTTCTCGTTTAAGACAATAGTAAAAAATCTACTCTCCAACTATCCCATGCATTAATGATGTACGTCTGGTGGTAAGGAATGCTGAAGTGAGAGGAAAGAGTAATCCTGGCGGTGATGATTGAGGTTATGTGTCACCTTGGCTGGGCGTTGATTCTCAATGGTTTGGCAGTTATGTGATGATGTTATCTGGCAGTTATGTAATGATGTAGTCATCCTCCATTTTGTGGTCTGATGTGGTCATCGTCCATTTTCACGTAATGCCAATTTTCACATAACAACCTAGTTTTTGGGACCTAACCATGTCGAGAAGTAGGTGCATATTCTAGGGATCTAATAGAAGTGACCCAGACATATGCACACCTATGTTCATTGCAGCACTATTCACAACATCAAAAAGATGGAAAAAATCTGAGTGCCCATCAACAGATAAATGGGTAAATAAAATGGAATTCTACTCAGTGATAAAGAAAAAAATAAGTTCCTGAAACATTTTACAGTGTGGATGAACCTGACATTAGGTTGAGTGAAATAAGTCAAACATAAAAATATAATATGTTCTCACTTTTATGAAATGTCATGAACAGGTAAATGTACAGAAACTAATGTTCGTTAGTGGTTGCCAGGGGTGGGGCAGGAAAAGGGAGAAGTACTCCCTAGGTAATAATCATTTTTTGTTTATAGAAATGGGAAAGATGGTACCGATGTAACTGATGTCAATAAGCTGTACATAGGGAATAGGGATGAACGGGCAAATTTATTTTGTGTACAATAATAACAACAGCCCCAAAAAGAAGGGGCAGTGCTACAGATGCTGATACTAAGTAGACATAACGAGTAACTTCATGGGGTTAGTTCTTTTGGTTTGGGAGCTTAGAGTCATGGTTTTGTAGGACAATCCAGTCAATTGGCATCATATAGTTCTTGAAGTTTATGTTCTACCTCCCAGTATGGTAAGTAGTGTCTGGGGTCTTAAAAGCTTATGAGCAGCCATCTAAGGTACAACTACTGGTCTTTATTCATCTGGAACAAAATAGAAATAAGGAAACCCCAAAATTGGAGAAGGAACTGGACTACAGGACTAATTGTCTATGTGAATGAATCACTGCCTCCACCAGAAGAACTAGGTGGTGCCTGGCTACCACAACTGAATGTTCTGATCAGGAACATAATAGAAGAATCCTTATAAAAAGAGAGAAAAATGCAGAATGGAGTCTCAAATTCTTAAAGAATCCAGACTTACTGGACCTATTGAGTCTGGAGAAGTCCTGGAGACTATGGCCCTGATTTGCTTATCAAACCTTGAAATGAAACTATATCCCAAATTAACAGTTTAGCCCAAAGAGTAAAAATTGGCATGTTAAAAAAAAAAACTGTCTATTTAAGACCCAAGTTTCAACAGCTATTTTGAAGTACAGAAGGGAAGGTTCTGGTTGGGGCAGGGAAATTAAGTAAATGAAAGTGAAACAACTAGAACAGAAATAACGAGAATGTTGACACAATGTGAAGAATGTAACCAATGTCGCTGATCATTTTGTCTAGAAACTGAGTAATGGAAGTTGGTTTTGCTATGTACATTTTCACCAAAATAATTTTTTTTAAGGTGGGGGTGAGGGTTGGGGTTGATTTAAGAGGCAATATTTGAAATAAAACAAAATATAAGCCAAGTGTACTAATCTCTAACGATTTATCTAAAGGGGCTCATCCAAGTCAATAAATAGAGAGATCACACAGTCACTCACAACCCTCCGGCCCAACTCATGCACCTAAGGTGTACAGTACTAATCTGTTGTAGTACCCTCTCCCCCTGAGTCCAGATAGAACAACATAATACTTTCCAACACGTTGTACCAGGCAGTCGCAACTAATTAACTTGTCTGGATGTGAAACATTATCTATTGTTACTCTGATATGGGCTAGAAAGGGAGACTTGAGACACGAGACAGTGAGGTGGGAGACAGGGGTGAAAACTAAAGCAAAAGGATTAAAAATGGACAACAGAAGTGGAGCCTGCAGAAATCGGCTGAGCCAAAGAGGGTAGACACAGAAGCTTTATGGAAGGTAACTGAGGCTTAGGCAGGAACAAGGAGAAAGCCCTTTAGGACCCTGGCTTAGCCTAGATAGGAACAGCTCAACAGCACTGTTTCAAAGAAATCTTCTGGAGACAAGGACCCTGGGGAATGCAGGGCTGGAGGTAAGGTCAGGGAGATGTGATATTGGGACTATGGGGAGGAGAAAGGAAGCCTATGCCATAATTTTCTCTTATTTCTTCAAAACCTCTGTGAACTGAGGCCTGTGGTCTTGAGCCCTTGCTGTAAGATTGTTTTACGTGTTTTGTTCCTTTAGCTTACTTGGTGCCTATTGACACTGATTTCCCCTTCTATTTTTAAGCTCTGAGGTTGACTCTGCTAAACAGGCTGTGCTCAATTGCTCCTTAGTCTGGAGAAAGAACTCTTCAAAGTAACTTCAGTTCTCAAGGAGCCTTGGTAAAACCCCTTTTTATATCACAGTTGTTTGGAGACCCCCCCCAAATACATCCAAGTTTTTTCAGTGTCAAAAAAGCTCCTGAGGAACAGAGCACCATCCTTTGCTATACTCCAAAAAGTCTTTCACAAATCAGTAGCCTTTGTTCCAAGATTGGTTACATTCCACCACCCCCGCCCCCTTACTTAGGATAAGTGTACTACCCTCCAGGAGAAACTGTTTTCCCTTTGTCTAAATTGGCTCATTTGTTGTCCTCTCTTTTTCACAGAATCTAATGTTTATCATCAGTTACAAAGTTGCCTTCACTGTGTTTCCCAGGAGGCCTTGGCCTCTGGTTTAATCACTTGTCCTGGTTTTAGGCTCCGTTAGCTCGGAGTTCCAGAATTGGGTATGTAGATTAAGCCCTCTGCAACAATAATAATAATGGGTGTGTAAAGAGAACAGTAAAGCTTATAAGGCCACAGATCCATGTTTCATTTTAATCCTTCCCTGTGAAATAAGCAGATAAGAGGTTATTATCTCCATTAAAAAAAAAAAAACAGTGTTCCAGAGAGGTGCTGTGATTTGTGCAAGGCCACATTGCACGAATACGTAACTCCCAGTCGAATGCCGTTTCTGCTTTGCCATGGCCTCTGTATCAGGAAAGCTTCCACCCACAGTGGGATCAGCCTTCTCCTGACAAACCCCTTTTTCTAGGGTCAGGGTGCTGGCTGCCACAGAGCCCATGTGGTCCCCATGGATGAAGCTTTCATTAATTGGTGGCAGGCCCCACCCACCAGCCCACTCCACTAGGAATGCTCTAACTGCTGGAGGCACACAAAGCTCTTGGGCATGAGTATGCAGCAGAAATCTGCTTCGTATTTGCAGCTTGCAAACTGCAAACCCAAAGTACCGGTTTGGGGTTCAAGAGGCATGAAAATGTTTGAGTGTGCCCCACTCCAAGGAAAGGGCAGCATTTCCAGTGCCAGATTCTTGGAAGAGAACAGAGAAAAAGCAAAATCAAACCCGTTGCCATCAAGTCAATCCTGACTCAAAGCGACCCTGTAGGACAGAGTAGAACTGCCCCCCCACAGGGTTTCCAAAGAGTGGCTGGTGGATTCAGGCTGCCAACTTTTTGGTTAGCAGCCAAGCTCTTAACCACTGTGTCACCATTTTCCAGATGAGAAAACACCAAGGCTCAAAAAGATGAGAGGACCTTGTTGAGGTTTTACTATTAAAACTTGAGAGTAGTTGGATTCAAACTTAGTCTGCATGCTCCCAAAGTTGATGCCCTTTCCACTGCAACACATTGCCAAATCAGGTGCCTTCAAAGGGAAGTTTCCTACTCTGGCTCACTGACTCCCTTCTCTCAAATGAAGGCCTAAAGGTGCTCAGCTTTCAAGTCGCCAAGAGAGATTTGGTGACCAGAATGTAGGGAGTAGTGGTAAAATGACTGTTTTGCACTGCATGTACAGTGAGGGAAGATGAAGGATCCTGCTTCCAGCATGCTCAGAAAGAAAGCAGTTCCTGCTGGCTTTCAACCTGGCTTATTTTATATCACTTTAAAATCATTTAATAATTCATAGCAGGTGATTGATATTGTGCCTGACTCAGACACCCAGAGGAGGAGATTTCCAACAACTTAGGTTTGTAAGTGAAATAAAGAAAAACCTAGTCTTAGCAAGTTCATTACCGGAGGCCTAATCTATAACTAGAAAAATCTATAGAGAGCCTCATAACTGTTTTTAGCCAAATATCTGAAGAAGGGTGTCCTGGCTGGATTCAGACCCTGAATGGGCCTCCTCCCACTTGTGCTGTGAACTTTGGGTGGTCACTGGAGTTTCTTTTGCCTCTGAGGAGGAGAAGATTCTGTCCATTCTTTCAGTGTAGGGCTATGGCAAGGATCGAGATTAGTTCAAATTGTATTCTGCAACACAACATATATCTCCAGCTTGCTTTTTGTAACTACTGAATATAGCCATACCAGGTGGCAGCTGCCCCTTTCTGAGTAGGTTTGTAGTCAGTGATTTGATTAAACGTGGTAGCAAGCAAAATTAATGGGCTGGAAGTCAGGACATCTAAATCCCAATCTTTGCCAAGTTCCTTCTCTTCCGGCATTAGTTTCCTCATAATAATATGACGAGGTAAATTAACTAGTTTCTAAAGAACTTTCTCCATCACTTCTCTGTCAGTTTGTCATACTGTGGTGGCTTGTATGTTGCTGTAATGCTGGCAGCTATGCCACCAGTATTTCAAATACCAGCAGGGTCACCCATGGTGGACAGGTTTCAATGGAGCTTCCAGACTAAGACAGACTAGGAAGGAGGACCTGGTGATGTACTTCCAAAAAAACTGGCCAGTGAAAACCTTATGAATAGCAGCCTGATATAGTGCTGGAAGATGAGTCCCTCTGATTGGAAGGCACTCAAAATATGACTGGGGAAGAGCTGCTTACTCAAAGTAGAGTTGACCTTAATGACACAGATGGAGTAAAGCTTTCAGGACTTTCATTTTCTCATGTGGCATGACTACAAACAGCCATTAATAATCAGAATGTGAAGTGTACGAAGTATGAATCCAGGAAAACTGGAAGCTGTCAAAAATGAAATGGAATGTTTGAACATAGATATCCTGGGCATTAGTGAGGTGAAATGGACTGGTGTTGGCCATTTCGAATCAGACAATCATATGGTCTGCTATGCCAGGAATGACAAATTGAAGAGGAACAGCATCACATGCATTGTCAAAAAGAACATTTGTATCCTGAAGTACAACGCTGTCAGTGATAATATCCACATACCTACAAGGGAGGCCAGTTAATACCGTTATCATTCAACAATACACACCAACCACTAAGGCCAAAGATGAAGAAATTGAAGATTTTTAACAACTTCAGCAGTCTGAAACTGAGCAAACATGCATTCAAAATGTATTGATAATTACTGGTGACAGGGATCCAAGGAAGAAACAAAGAAGAAAAATTAGTAGTTGAAAAATCCGACTTTGGTGATAGAAATGATGTTGGAGATTGATAGAATTTTACAAGACCAATGATCTATTCACTAGAAATGCCTTTTTTCAACAACATAATTGGCGACTATACATGTGGACCTCGCCAGACAGAGTACACAGGAATCAAATCGACTACATTTGTGGAAAGAGATGATGGAGAAGCTCAATATCATCAGTCGGTGCTGCAAAAGACTTTTCTAAGGTGTTAAAAAGCAAAGATGACACACTGAGGATTAAGGTATTGTCATGAACTGAATTATGTCCCCCCAAAAATGTGTGTATTAACTTGGTTAGGCCATGATTCCCAGTATTCTGTGGTTGTGTTCCATTTTGTGATTGTAATTTTATGTTCAAGAGGATTAGGATGGGGTTGTAACACCACCCTTACCCAAGTCACCTCCCTGATCCAAGGTAAAAGGAAACGGGCTTTAACAAAGAGAAATTTATTTTCTCACAGTCTAGTAGGTTACGAGTCCAAATGCAGGGTATCGGCTCCAGGGGAAGGCTTCCTCTCTGTGTGGGCTCTGGAGGAAGGTCCTTGTACTCAATCTTCCCCTGGTTGAGGAACTTCTCAGGTGCAGGGACCCTGTTTCCAAGGGACATGCTCTGCTCCTGTTGCTGCTTTCTCGGTGGTATGAGGTCCCCAACTCTCTGCTTGCTTCCCTTTCCTTTTATCTCTTGAGAGAATAAAAAGTGGTGCAGGCCACACCCCAGGGAAACTCCTTTGACCTTGGATGATGCCCTTGATGTCATTCCACAACTCTTTTGTTCTTTAATCATCCAGTGTGTCAAATCCATTCTTGAGGTAGTCTCCAAATTCAGGTGGGATATACTGAGGGTTGACTGCAGAGCAGACCATCAATTGCTCCTATGAAAATTCAAGTTAAAGCTGAAAAAAATTACAGCAAGCCCACAAGAGCCAAAATATGACCCAGATAGGGAAATCACAAAAATAAATAAAAACTAAAATGCTCAAAACAGGGAAACAGAGATGTCATTATGTAAAAGATGACCACATTAAATCATAAAAGAGGGACTAAAAAATGTAGTCATAGATCTTTCATGTGGAGAGGAAGTCAAGACAACATAAAAAGATAAAAGTTTGGTTTAAACTTAGAAAAATAAGGGTAAATATTAAGATAACGGTAAAGGAAACTAACAATCCTACAATTCAAAATAAAAAACAAGAAAAACATAAAGACTCAGCAAATACAAAAGCCACAACAAAGCAACTTTTCCGACCATAAAGCCATAGAAGTAGAAATCAATAACAGAAAAAGCAAGGAAAAAAATCAAACACATGGAAACTGAACAATACCTTGCTAAAAAAACTACTCCATTATAGAAGAAATTAAGGATGGAATAAAGAAATTCATAAAATCAAATGAGAATCAAAACACCTCCTACCATAACCCTTGGGACACAGCAAAAGCAGTGCTCAGAGGTCAATTTACAGCAATAAATGCACACATCCAAAAAGAAGAAAGAGCCAAAATCAAAGAACTATCCCTTCAACGTGAACAAATAGCAGCAAAAGAAGACCTTGGGCACCAGAAGAAAGCAAATAACAAAAACTAGAGCAGAATTAAATGAAATAGAGAACAGAAAAATAATTGAAAGAGTTAACAGCACCAAAAGCTGCCTCTTTGAAAAGATCAACAAAATTGATCAACCTATGGCCAAATTGAGAAAAGAAAAACAGGAGAGGAAGCAAATAACCCAAATAAGAAACCAGATGGGCAATATCACAACAGATCCAACTGAAATTAAAACAATCATAACACAATACTATGGAAAATTGTACTCTAAAAAATTTGAAAACCTAGAGGAAATGGACAAATTTCTAGAAACTCATGCACTACCCAAACTAACACAAACAGAGGTAGAACAACTAAGTAAATCTATAACAAAAGAAGAGATTGAAAAGGTAATTTAAAAACTCCCAACACAAAAAAGCCCTGGCCCTGACTGCTTCCCTGGAGAATTCTACCAATCTTTCAGAGAAGACTTAACACCACTACTACTAAAGGTATTTCAGAGCATAGAAAAGGAAGGAATACTCCCAAACTCACTCTATGAAGCCCACATAACCCTGATACTAAAACCACATAAAGACACTTCAAAAAAAGAAAATTGTAGACCAATATCCCTCATGAATATGGATGCAAAAATCCTCAACAAAATTCTAGCCAATAGAATTCAACAACTTATCAAAAAAATAATTCACCATGACCAAGTGGGATTCATACCAGGTATGCAGGGATGGTTCAACATTAGAAAAAAATCAGTGTAATCCATCACATAAATAAAACAAAAGACAAGAACCACATGATCTTACCAGTTGATGCAGAAAAGGCATTTGACAAAGCCCAACATGCATTCACAATAAAACTCTTAGCAAAATAGGAATAGAAAGGAAATTCCCCAACATAATAAAGGGCATTTTTTTATATACAAAGCCAACGGCCAACATCATCTTAAATGGAGAGAGTCTGAAAGCATTTCCCTCGAGAACGAGAACCATACGAGTGTACCTTTTATCGCCACTCTTATTCAGCATTGTGCTGGAGGTCCTAGCCAGAGCAACTAGGCAAGAAAAAGAAATAAATGGCCTCCAAATCAGTAAGGAAAAAGTGAAAGTATCTCTATTTGCAGATGATATGATCTTATATTGGAAACCCTGGTGGTGTAGTGGTTAAGTGCTACGGCTGCTAACCAAAGGGTCGGCAGTTTGAATCCGCCAGGCTTCCTTGGAAACTCTATGGGGCAGTTCTACTCTGTCCTGTGGGGTCACTATAAGTTGGAATTGACTCAACGGCACTGGGTGGGTTTATGATCTTATACACAGAAAACCCCAAAGAATCCACAAGAAAACTACTGGAACTATTAGAAGATTTCAGCAAAGTATCAGGATACAAGATAAACATACAAAAATCAGTTGGATTTCTCTACATCAACAAAGAGAACATTGAAGAGGAAATCACCAAATCAATACTATTTACGATAGCTCCCAAGAAGACAAAATACTTAGGAGTAAATCTAACCAGAGATGTAAAAGACCTATACAAAGAAAACTACAAGACACTACTGCAAGAAACCAAAAAAGGCCTGCGTAAGTGGAAAAACGTGCCTTGCTCATGGATAGGAAGACTCAACATTGTGAAAATGCCTATTCTACCCAAAGGTATCTATAAGTACAATGTAATCCCAATCCAAATTCCAGTGGAATTTTTTAATGAGATGGACAAACAAATCACCAATTTCACATGGAAAGGGAAGAGGCCTCGGATAAGTAAAGCATTACTGAAGAAGAAGAACAAAGTGGGGGACCTCACATGACCTGATTTTAGAACCTATTAAACCGCCACAGTAGTCAAAACAGCCAGATACTGGTACAACAACAGCTACATAGACCAACGGAACAGAATTGAGAATCCAGACATAAATTCATCTACCTATGAGCAACTGATATTTGACAAAGGCCCAAGTCCATAAAATGGGGAAAAAGAGAGTCTCTTTAACAAAAGGTGCTGGCATAACTGGATATCCATCTGCAAAAAAAAAAAATGAAACAAGACCCATACCTCACACCATGTACAAAAACTCACTCAAAATGGATCAAATACCTAAATATAAAATCTATAAAATAGGAGCCAAAATACATGGCATAAACAGTACACGAAACATTACTAACAATGTGCAAACTCCAGAAGACAAATTAGATAACTGGGAGCTCCTAAAAATCAAACAATTATGCTTATCCAAAGGCTTCATCAAAAGAGTAAAAAGACAGCCTAGAGACTAGGAAAAAAATTTTGGCTACAACAAACCCGATCAGGGTCTAATCTCTAAAATCTACAAGACACTACAAAATCTCAACAACAAAAAGACAATCCAGTTAAAAAAAAAAAGGGCAAAGGATATGAAGTGGCACTTCACCAAAGAAGACATTCAGGCAGCTAACAGACACATGAGGAAATGCCCACCATCATTAGCCATCAGAGAAATGCAAATCAAAACTGCAATGAGATACCATCTCACCCCAACAAGGCTGGCATTAATCCAAAAAACACGAAATAATAAATGTTGGAGAGGTTGTAGAGAGACTGGAATACTTATACACTGCTGGTAGGAATATAAAATATTACAACCCCTTTGAAAATAGATTGGCGCTTCCTTAAAAAGCTAGAAATAGAAGTAGCATACGATCCAGCAATCTCACTCCTTGGAATATATCCTAGAGAAGTAAGAGCCATCACACGAATAGATATATGCACACCCACATTCATTGCAGTGCTGTTACAATAGAAAAATGATGGAAACAACGGAGGCGGCCATCAGCGAATGAATGAATAAACAAATTATGGTATATTCACACAATGGAATACTACGCAATGTAAACAACCATGAATCTGTGAAACATCTCATAACAGGGAGGAATCTGAAAGGCATTATGCTGAGTGAAATTAGCCACAAAAGGACAACTATTGTATGAGATCACTATTATAGGATCTTAAGAAAAGGTTTAAACACAGAAGAAAACACTCTTTGATGGTTACAAGGTTGGAGAGGGAGGGAGAGGGATATTCACTAATTAGATAGTAGACAAGAATTTAGGTGAGGGGAAGGACAACACGCAATACAGGGGAAGCCTGCACAACTGGACTAATCCAAAAGCTAAGAGGTTTCCTGAATACAACCAAACACTTCAAGGGACCAAGTAGCAGGGGTGGGGGTCTGGGCACCCTGGTTTCAGGGGACATCTAGGTCAATTGGCATAACAAAGTATATTAAGAAAACCTTCTGCATCCCACTTTAGTGAGTGGTGTCTGGGGTCTTAAAAGCTACCAAGTGGCCATCTAAGATGCATCAACTGGTCTGAACCCACCTGGAGCAAAGGAGAATGAAGAGCACCAAAGACGCAAGGAAAATATGAGCCCAAGAGACAGAGAGGGCCACATAAGCCAGAGACTCCATCATCCTGAAACCAGAAGAACTAGATGGTGCCCAGCTCCCACCAGTGACTGCCCTGACAGGGAACACTAGAGAAAATCGCTGATGGAGCAGGAGAAAAGTGGGATGCAGACCTGAAATTCTAGCAAAAAGACCAGACTTAATGGTCTAACTGGGACTGGAGGGTCCCCAGAAGTCATGGCCCCCAGACTCTGTGTTATCCCAAAACTAAAACCATTTTCTCAAAGCCAACTCTTCAGACAAAGGTTAGACTGGACTATAAGACATAAAATGATACTGGTGAGGAGTGTGCTTCTTTGCTCCAGTAGAGACATGAGACTATGTGGGCAGCTCCTGTCTGGAGGTGATATGAGAAGGCAGAGGGGGACAGTTGCTGGTTGAATGGATGCGGGGAATACAAGGTGGAGAGAAGGAGTGTGCTGTCACATTGTAGGGAGAGCAACTAGGATCACATAACAATGTGTGTATAAGTTTTTGTGCAAGAAACTTACTTGAATTGTAAACTTTCACTTAAAGCACATAAAAAAGACATCATACATGAAGAAAGCAAGAGGTCATTAAAAAGAAAGGAAAGAAATAAAAGACCAAAACAGATGTCAGAAGAGACTCTGAAACTGGCTCTTAAAAGTAGAGTAGCTAAAGCAAAAGGAAAAATGATGAAGTAAAAGAGCTGAACAGATTTCAAAGGGCGACTTTAGAAGACAAAGTAAGGTATTATAATGAAATGTCCAAAGACCTGGAGTTGGAAAACCAAAAGGGAAAAGAACAGGCTCAGCATTTCTCAAGCTGAAAGAAGTGAAGAAAAATTCAATCCTTGAGTTGCAATACTGAAGGATTCTATAGGGAAAATATTGAACAACACAGAAAGCATCAAAAGAAGATGGAAGGAACACATGGAGTCACTGTATGAAAAATTGGTCGATGTTCAACCATTTCAGGAGATAACAGATGATTAAGAACCAATGGTACTGAAGGAAAAAGTCCAAGCTGCAATGAAGGCATTGCAAAAAAACAAACAAAAAAAAGGCTCCAGGAATTGACGGCGAACCAATTGAGATGTTTCAACGAATGGATGCAGTACTGGAGGTGCTCACTCATCTACGTCAATAAATTTAGAGGACAGTTACCTGGCCAACCACTTGGAAGAGATCCATATTTGTGTTCATTCCGAAGAAAGGTGATCCAACAGGATGTGGAAATTATCAAACGATATCATTAATGTGACACACAAGTAAAATTATGCTGAAGATTATTCAAAAGAGGTTGCGGGGTAGCAGCTCATGAAGGTGCTCGCTCTCTAACTCTTTAGCTCGCTTCCTGACTCCCTTCGGTGTGCCCCTTCCCCCTGCCTGTGTGGTGGAGCGTGTGTGAGGGAGGGGGAGAATGTGGGGGTGGAGTGAGGTGTTCCAGCCTTGGGGAAAACCATGGTGGGAGGCAGAGGCTGCGAGGAACTCTGGGGAGCCATGGACGTTGTGGGGCTACAGGAGGTGCTGAAAGATTTTGAGAAGAGGGAGGAAAAGGAAGTTTGTCCTGTTCTGAATCAGCTTTTTTGTCATGTAGCCAAACTGGAGAAACAATCATACAATGGTCCCAATTTAAAGGCTATTTTATTTTCAAACTGGAGAAAGTGATGGATGATTTCAGAACTTCAGCTCCTGAATCAAGAGGCCGTCCCAACCTTAATGTGGAATACATTTCCTTCGATAAAATGAATTAAAGACTACTGAAAATTGTCACTGGATTTAATGGTGTCTCTTTTACTATTCAACGATTATGTGAATTGCTAACAGATCCAAGGAGAAACTACACAGGAACAGACAAATTTCTCAGAGGAGTAGAAAAGAATGTGATGGTTGTAGTCTGTGTTTATCCTTCTTCAGAGAAAAACAATGCCAATGGTTTTAAATTGAATGAATGGTATCACGTTTCCTGGAAACTCACCAAGTTATACTGAGAGGTCTAATATAAATGGGCCTGGTACGCTCAGACCGCTTAATTGACCAAAGATTTCTTTGTCAGCCATCATGACGACGACTGGTTTGCCTGAGAACACAGAAGAGTCCAACTTACAGCAAAATGAGGACAAAAACAACAGTGACTCCCTGACACCTGAATCAGAAGGTTCCTTGGTGAGCCCCCCAAAAAATAAACATCCAAATGAAGATGCTATGGAAGCTGAGGGGCATGAGGTAAAAAGACGTAGATGTGACAAAGAAGGTGAAGTAAGAGAGACAGCCAGTCAAACAACTTCCACTGAAATTTCTTCAGTTAAAGTAGAAGAAACAGAAGCGTCATCTTCATCTCAGGGTAAAGATAAAGAAAGTATTGTACCAGACAGCACTGTACGGAAGAGGATGAAGAGGAGAATGAAGAGGAAGAAGAGTCTTCTATGGCGTAAAAAGAAATGGTCCCAGAAAGAAAAAATCAAGAAAAAGAATCTGATGAAACCTTAGCTGTGAATGAAAAGATTTCTGAGGAAAATCATCAAATGGAGGAATCTGATCTATCTCAAGCTGAGAAAGGTTTATATTCTGAAGCAGTGAAAATACAACCCCTGTAAGTAGTGGTACTGACTGTCATGAAACAGAAGCTTAAAAATTAGTAGGATCCAATTCCAGGAAAACTGGAGAGATTCTCTTAGAGTCATTCACGGAAAATGACAAAGCCCCAGAAGTTACAGATGAGCCTGTGAACAAGACTATTTGGAAATATGTAGAGGCAGTATTTCACGTACAGTTCCGCTTTTGCGCTGTGCAGAATTTTATGTAGTAAAGCGGACCTTTAGTTTCACAAGAGAAGTAGATTGTCAAATTCAGCGCTCCGTGGCATGAACCCTGGGTTGTATACGTAGCAACTGTGAATATCAGCTCCTCTGAGGCCCACTCACTGCTGACTTTTTTTGGTCTGGTCAAATCAGTGGTTTGTGTATAGATTCTTTTTTTTAATTTCGAATTAAAGTTTTTAAATTGGAAAGTAATAATTATAATTTTGAAAACCTTTCGGAGATTGTCACATTTAGTTTATACATATGCGGGAAAGCATTTTGTCTTATCTCTTTCTGACAGCTCTAGCAGTTTTCATATTTTGGTCATAATTTCCATATTTTAACATGTGAATTACAGGGTTTCATGCTCATTTCCAGATTTTATTGTTTGGCTATGTACAATGGAACTTTAAGTCATATATGCATACATGCATATATGTATATATTATTCTAAGGGGGAAATGTTATGTTCTTCTGTTTCTATAAAGAGAAGACTACAGTGGATACTTTCTCTGCTGGTAATGACTGAGTTCACCTCTTTCCGAAAACAGTTTCTTTCTCTTCTGAGTAATTCAAATAAGATCTGGTTGGTCCCTGTGAAACCCTGGACATCTTAAATCTGTTGAAATGCCAGGTTAAACACACTCAAAGAGATTCGTTCAAGCTGAAATTCTTTTGTATGCTTCTGAGGCTTCATTATTCGTGAAAAATGTGCTTTATCTTGGAAATTGTGTTCAAACATTAGCTTGCTATTTTGTAGGATGAATGCTTATGAAGCTGACATAAGACCCTCTCAGAAGAACTGGGCAGGTTCCTTGACCTTTTGCTTGCTTTTCTGAACACTGAATATTAAACATTTCTTTCTCAATTATTCTAGAGTATGCAAATGTCAGTGGCATGAAACACCGCTGCACTGGAAGAATTAATATATTACCTTAGTAATGTACCTGAGCTAAATGACTAAAGTTTTAGGGGTGCATAGAAACTAACATAATTTGTATGACATTTTGAAGTGAATTAAGTACTTTCGAACATGTTTACAGACAGTGTTAAATTCTTCAGATGAACACAAAGGACAATGATTACTCAACACTCAATATTTTCAAATTTAAAGTCATGTAAGCTGCAACTCCCCTATCAAGATTATTGGCTGCCAAATTTATACCTGTTTCTTCAGCTGTACCTTTTGATATTTACGATTTTTCAATTTCTGTAAAGTAGCTTTTGTAGAAGGCAATGTGTTCACTGCTTTTGTGAAGCAGTATGCGATTGTATAATTTCTGTGTGTAAACTGACTGCTTGGGCTTTCAATACAGATTTCAGGTAACACAATAAATATTAATGATATGAAATATTTTTTTAATAATTTTTATTGTGTTTTAGTGAAAGTTTACAAATCAAATCAGTCTCTCACACAAAAACCTATATACACCTTGCTACACACTCCCAATTACTCTCCCCCTAATGAGACAGCCCGCTCTCTCCCTCCACTCTCTCTTTTCGTGTCCATTTCGCCAGCTTCTAACCTCCTCCACCCTCTCATCTCCCCTCCAGGCAGGAGATGCAAACATAGTCTCAAGTGTCCACCTGATCCAAGAAGCTCACTCCTCACCAGCATCCCTCTCCAACCCATTGTCCAGTCCAATCCATGTCTGAAGAGTTGGCTTTGGGAATGGTTCCTGTCCTGGGCCAACAGAAGCTCTGGGGGCCATGACCACCAGGGTCCTTCCAGTCTCAGTCAGACCATTAAGTCTGGTCTTATGAGAATTTGGGGTCTGCATCCCACTGCTGTCCTGCTCCCTCAGGGGCTCTCTCTTGTGCTCCCTGTCAGGGCAGTCATCGGTTGTAGCCGGGCACCATCTAGTTCTTCTGGTCTCAGGATGATGTACTCTCTGGTTTATGTGGCCCTTTCTATCTCTTGGGCTCGTAATCACCTTGCATCCTTGGTGTTCTTCATTCTCCTTTGATCCAGGTGGGTTCAGACCAATTGATGTATCTTAGATGGCTGCTTGCTAGCGTTTAAGACCCCAGACGCCACTCTCCAAAGTGGAATGCAGAATGTTTTCTTAATAGATTTTATTATGCCAATTGACTTAGATGCCCCCTGAAACCATGGTCCCCAGACCCCTGCCCCTGCTACACTGGCCTTCGAAGCATTCAGTTTATTCAGGAAACTTCTTTGCTTTTAGTTTAGTCCAATTGTGCTGACCTCCCCTGTATTGTGTGCTCTCTTTCCCTTCATCTAAAGTAGTCTTATCTACTATCTAATTAGGGGGTACCCCTCTCCCACCCTCCCTCCCTCCCCCTCCTCATAACAACAAAAGAATGTTTTCTTCTCAGTTTAAACTATTTCTCAAGTTCTTATAATAGTGATCTTATACAATATTTGTCCTTTTGCAACTGACTGATTTCACCCAGCATAATGCCTTCCAGGTTCCTCCATTTTATGAAATGTTTCACAGATTCCTCACTTTTCTTTATCGATGGGTTGTATTCCATTGTATGAATATACCATAATTTATTTATCCATTCATCCGTTGATGGGCACCTTGGTTGCTTCCATCTTTTTGCTATTGTAAACAGTGCTGCAGTAAACATGGGTGTGCATATATCTGTTTGTGTGAAGGCTCTTATTTCTCTAGGATATATTCCGAGGAGTGGGATTGTTAGATCGTATGGTAGTTCTATTTCCAGCTTTTTAAGGAACCACCAAATCAATTACCAAGTGGTTGTACCATTTTACATTCCCACCAGCAGTGTGTAAGTGTTCCAATCTCTCCACAGCCTCTCCAACATTTATTATTCTGTGTTTTTTGGATTTGAGATGAAATCTCATTGTAGTTTTGATCTGCATTTCTCTAATAGCTAATTATCGTGAACATTTTCTTATGTATCTGTTAGCTGCCTGAATATCTTCTTTAGTGAAGTGCGTGTTCATATCCTTTGCCCACTTCTTGATTTGGTTGTCTTTTTGTGGTTGAGTTTTTGCACTATCATGTAGATTTTAGAGATCAGGCGCTGATCAGAAATGTCATAGCTAAAAACTTTTTCCCATTCTGAAGGTAGTCTTTTTACTCTTGTGGTGAAGTCTTTGGATGAGCATAAGTGTTTGATTTTTAGGAGCAACCAGTTATCTAGTTTTTCTTCTACATTCTTTATAATGTTTTCTATACTGTTTATCCCATGTATTAGGACTCCTAACGTTGTCCCTATTTTTTCTTCTATGATCTTTATCATTATAGATTTTATATTTAGTTCTTTGATCCATTTTGAGTTCGTTTTTGTGCATGGAGTGAGGTACGGGTCCTGTTTTATGCCAGCACCATTTGTTAAAAAGACTGCCTTTTCCCCATTTAACTGTTTTGGGGCCTTTGTCAAATATCAACTGCTCATATGTGGATGGATTTATGTCTGGATTCTCAACTCTGTTCCATTGGTCTATGTATCTGTTGTTGTACAAGTACCAGGCTGTTTTGACTACTGTGGAGGTATAATAGGCTCTAAAATCAGGTAGAGTAAGGCCTCCCACTTTGTTCTTCTTTTTCAGTAATGCCTTATTTATCCGGGGCCTCTTTCCCTTCCATATGAAATTGGTGATTTGTTTCTCCATCTCATTAAAGAATGTCCTTGGGATTTGGATCGGAATTGCATTAAATGTATAGATGGCTTTTGGTAGAATAGCCATTTTTATAATGTTAAGTCTTCCTATCCGTGAGCAAGATATGTTCTTCCACTTATGTAAGTCTCTTTTGGTTTCTTGCAGAAGTGTACTGTAGTTTTCTTTGTATAAGTCTTTTACATCTCTGGTAAGATTAATTCCTAAGTATTTTATCTTCTTATAAGTCTAGTGTAAATGACATTGATTTGGTGATTTCCTCTTCGATGTTCTTTTTGTTAGTGAGGAATCCAACTGACTTTTGCATATTTATCTTGTATCCCAATACTCTGCTGAACTATTAGTTTCAGTAGTTTTCTGGAGGATTCCTTAGAGTTTTCTGTGTATAAGATCTTGTCATCTGCAAATAGAGATACTTTTATTTCTTCCTTACCAGTCTGGACACCCTTTATTTCTTTATCTAGCCTAGTTGCTCTGGCTAGGACTTCCAGCACAATATTGAATAAGAGCGGTGATAAAGGGCATCCTTATCTGGTTCGCGATCTTAATGGGAATGTTTTCAGGCTCTCTCCATTTAGGGTGATGTTGGCTGTTGGCTTTGTATAAATGTCCTTTATTATGTTGAGAAATTTTCCTTCTATTCCTATTTTGCTAAGAGTTTTTATCATGAATGAGTGTTGAACTTTGTCAAATGCCTTTTCTGTATCAATTGATAAAATCATGTGATTCTTGTCTTTTATTTTATTTATGTGGTAGATTATATTAATTGTTTTTCTAATGTTGAACCATCCCTGCATACCTGGTATGAATCCCACTTGGTCATGGTGAATTATTTTTTTGATATGTTGTTGAATTCTATTGGCTAGAATTTTGTTGAGGATTTTTGCATCTACATTCATGAGGGATATAGGTCTATAATTTTCTTTTCTTGTGGTGTCTTTACTTGGTTTTGGTATCAGGGATATGCTGGCTTCATAGAATGAGTTTGGTAGTATTCCATCCTCTTCTAATGATCTGAAATACCTTTAGTAGTAGTGGTGTTAACTCTTCTCTGAAAGTTTGGTAGAACTCTGCAGTGAAGCCGTCTGGACCAGGGCTTTTTTTTTTTTGTTGGGAATTTTTTTGATTACCTTTTCAATCTCTTCTTTTGTTATGGATCTATTTAGTTGTTCTACCTCTGTTTGTGTTAGTTTAGGAATTCATCCATTTCTTCTAGGTTTTCAAATTTGTTTGAGTATAGTTTTTCACGGTAATCTGATATGATTCTTTTAATTTCAGTTGGGCCTGTTGTAATATCACCCATCTCATTTCTTATTTGCGTTATTTGTTTCCTCTCCTGTTTCTTTCGTCAGTTTGGCGAATGGTTTATCAATTTTGTTGAGTTTTTTGAAAACCCAGCTTTTGGTCTTGTTAATTCTTTCAATTCATTTTCTGTTTTCTATTTCATTTAGATCAGCTCTAATTATTATTATTTGTTTTCTTCTGCTGCCTGTGGGTTTCTTTTGTTGCTCTCTTTCTACTTGTTCAAGTTGTAGGGATAGTTCTTTGATTTTCGCCCTTTCTTCTTTTTGGATGTGTGCAGTTATTGATATGAATTGGCCTCTGAGGACCACTTTTGCTGTGTCCCAAAGGTTCTCATAGGAAGTGTTTTCATTCTCATTGGAGTCTATGAATTTCTTTATTCCATCCTTAATGTCTTCTATAAGCCAGCCTTTTTTGAGCAGGGTATTGTTCAGTTTCCAAGTGTTTGATTCCTTTTCCCTGCTTTTCCTGTTATTGATTTCCACTTTTATGGCCTTATGGTTAGAGAAGACGCCTTGTAGTATTTCCATGTTTTGGATTCTGATAAGGCTTGCTTTATGACCTAATATGTGGTCTATTCTAGAGAATGTTCCATGTGCACTAGAAAAGAAAGTATACTTGGTTGCTGTTGGGTGGAGTGTTCTGTATATGTCTACGAGGTCAAGTTGGTTGATTGTGGCATTTAGATCTTCCGTGTCTTTACTGAGCTTCTTTCTGGATGCCCTGTCCTTCACTGAAAGTGGTGTGTTGGAGTCTCCTACTATTATTGTGGAGCTGTCTATCTCCCTTTTCATTGCTGATAGAGTTTGTTTTATGTATCTTGCAGCCCTGTCATTGGGTGAATAAATATTTAATATAGTTATATCTTCTTGGTGTATTGTCCCTTTAATCATTATATAGTGTCCTTCCTTATCCTTTATGATGGATTTAACTTTAAAGTCTATTTTGTCAGAAATTAATATTGCCACTCCTGCTCTTTTTTGATTGTTGTTTGCTTGATATATTTTTTTCCATCCTTTGAGTTTTAGTTTATTTGTGTCTCTAAGTCTAAGGTGTGTCTCTTGTAGGCAGCATATAGACGGATCTTGTTTTTTTAATCCATTCTGCCACTCTCTGTCTCTTTATTGGTGCATTTAGTCCATTTCCATTCAGGGTAATTATGGATAGGTATGAATTTAGTACTATCGTTTTGATGTCTTTTTTTGTGTGTTGTTCACAGTTTCTTTTTCCCACTTGATTTTATGTGCTAAGTAGATTTTCTTTATATATTGTCCTTTCCTCATATTTGTTGTTATTGATTTTGTTTCTGCTGAGTCTCTATTTTTCCCTTGTATTTTATTTGATGAGTTGGATAGTTTGTCTCCTTTGTGGTTACCTGATTATTTACCCCTATTTTTCTAAATTTTAAACTAACTTTTATTTCTTTGTATCACCGTGACTTCCTCTCCATATGGAAGGTGTATGATTACATTTCTTAGTCCCTCTTTATTATTTTAATGTTGTCTTCTTTTATATAATAGCATCGCCGTTACCCTGTGTTGGGCTTCTTCTTCTTCTTTTTTTTAATCTTGCCCTTTTTTTTTAATTTTCCTGTCTGGGTTGACTTCTGGTTGCTCTGCCCAGTGTTCTAGTCTTGGGTCGATACCTGATAGTATTGATTTTCTAACCAAAGAACTCCCTTTAGTATTTCTTGTAGTTTTGGTTTGGTTTCTATGAATTCCCTCAACTTGTGTTTATCTGGAAAGTCCTAATTTCACCTTCATATTTAAGAGACAGTTTTGCTGGATATATGCTTCTTGGCAGACAATTTTTTCCCTCAATTTTTTAAATATGTCATCCCATTGCCTTCTTGCCTGCATGGTTTCTGCCGAGTAGTCCGAGCTTATTCTTATTGGCTCTCCCTTGCAGGTGAGTTTTCTTTTATTTCTCGCTGCTCTTATAATTGTCTCTTTATCTTTGGTTTTGGCAAGCTTGATTATAATATGTCTTGGTGACTCTCTTTTAAGATCTACCTTATGTGGAGTTCGATGAGCATCTTGGATAGATATCGTCTCATCTTTCACAATATCAGGGAAGTTTTCTGCCAACAATCCTCAACAATTTTCTCTGTTTTTTCTGTTATCCCTCCATGTTCTGGTACTCCAATCACTTGTAGGTTATTTCTCTTGATAGAGTCCCACATGATTCTTTAGGTTTCTTCTTTTTTAAAATTCTTTTTATCTGATTTTTCTTCAAATATATTAGTGCCAAGTGATTTATCTTCGAGTTCAGAAATTCTAGCTTCTACTTGCTCAATTCTGCTCCTCTGACTTTCTATTGAGTTATCTAATTCTGTGATTTTATTGTTAATCTCCTGAATTTCTGATTGCTGTCTGTCTATGGATTTTTCCAGCTTATTAAACTTTTCATTATGTTCCTGAATAATGTTTCTGATTTCTTCAGTTGCTTTATCCATGTGTTCCTTGGCTTGTTCTGTGTATTGCCTCATTTCCTTCCTGATGTCTTGAAGGGTTCTGTATATTAAACTTTTGTATTCTGCATCTGGTAATTCCAGGAATGCACTTTCATCTAGAAGATCCCTGGATTCTTTGTTTTGAGAGCCTGTTGAGGTGATCATGGCCTGTTTCTTTATGTGACCTGATATTAACTGTTGTCTCCGAGCCATCTATAAGTTATTGTATTAGTTTATGCTTGCTTACTGTGTCATAGCTGCTTGTTTTGTTTTGTCTTGATATACCCCTATGGGTTGCTTGAGTGATCTAGCTTGATTATTTTTGCCGTTGGATCTCTGGTGTCCTGTCCCCAGCTGGCTAAAGCTCTTATCAGGTATATCAGTCTAGGAGTCCATTCCATTTTCTTGTATGAATTCAGCTCAGGTTACCAGGTAGCTGATATCAAGTGTGTGGTACAGGCTCTGTCCTACAGTCTTAGAGGGGCAGGGGTGATTGGCGTATATACCCATATCTGATTGCAGCAGGGGGTCACGCTCTGAACAAGGCAGGGGGCTGAGAACCGACCCCCAAGTGTCTCTGAGGAAAACGTGTCTCTGTTCCCTTGTGCGTTCTGGTGGGTGGGGTCTGCAGAGGGACCGTGAGCACCCAAAGTTTTTATTGTAAGGACTGGAAGGTACCAGTTATCCTTGGACCCCTGTCGTGGGTGGCTGGGTGACTCAAGTGGAGCCACCAGTCCTTAGGTCCCTGTTGTGGGTAGGTGAGGACCTTGTTTAATAGGCAAAGCAATGTCAAATGTCAAACACTCAACTCTCCACCACACCGCTGAAATGGTTGGAGTTTGCCAGCAAGGGCCTATTCTCCCAAAATAGGCCCACACAGGTCCATCCAGAAGGGAAAGGTGTCCAAGGTCCACGGATGGTTTATGCCTGGACAGGAGCTGCTTCTGCCCTGAGCTCCCCTGGTTAACGGAGCTAGCAAATTATCTTTTCCCCCCAGTTGCAATTTTTTTCCTTCCCCAAGGCCGGGAGGAGGATGGCTCTAGGTGCTCACCAGGGTCTATCTCAGGCCCAGGGATTCAGCCGCTGAAGCTGGCTTGGGAGTGGGGGTGGGGAGGGGTAAAATATACTCAAGAACTTAGCTTTTGCCAAGAGTGCTGTTCTCCTCAGGTTCCGGAGGTGTGAGTGGGCTGTGTGGCTGGCTGCTTCTCCCTGAGGAAACTGCAGCTGAATGCTAGGACCAACCCACCGCCGCCACTGCTGCCGCTGCTCCGGGAATGGTGCCTGAGGGCTCCCCACTATTCAGGTCCGGGTAACTCCTCTCCACTTCTGAAAGGTCTCTTCCTTCCCCTGCCCCTCATTTCATTGTCTAAGCTTAGCTTTGATGCTCAGGGCTCCCAGTTTGTCACAAATATACTAGTTTCACTTGTTTTTTTTTCGGTCTTTGGTGTAAAGAGGGCTCGACGGAAGCGTCTGCCTGTTCCGCCATCTTGGCCCCGCCCATATGAAATATTTGAGTACATTTTTATCATAATATGAAACATTCCTTTTTCTTTTTTAGTTTCAGATACCTGAAGTACACAGATGAACTTATAAAACTGATGCAAACAATTTCTGACACTGTACCATATGCTGGGGTGATTTGGGTGGCAAGCACAAGCTTTGCATTTTGACTCCTTAAATTCCTGTGACTAAAAATACTAAAATGATTTGGCTCCACTTATGTTTCAACAAACGGATGCAGCACTGGAAGTGCTCACTCGTCTATGCCAAGAAATTTGGAAGACAGCTACCTGGCCAACCGACTAGAAGAGATCCATATTTATGCCTATTCCAAAGAAAGGCAACCCAAACGAATGAGGAAATTATGGAATGGTATCATTAATATCACATGCATGTAAAATTTTGCTGAAGATCATTCAAAATGTGACGTTCATTTGTTCATTGCTAATGTCAGATGGATCTTTGGATCTTGGCTGAAAGAATACCCAAAAGATGTTTACCTCTGTTTTATTGACTATGCAAAGGCATTCAACTGTGTGGGTTATAACAGATTATGGATAACATTTCAAAGAACACTTAATTGTGCTCATGAGGAACCTGTATATAGATGAAGAGGCAGTCGTTTGAACAAACAAGGGGACGCTGAGCCGTTTAAAATCAAGAAAGGTGTGCATTGGGGTTGTATTCTCTCACCATACTTATTCAGCTTTATGCTGAGCAAATAATCTGAGAAGCTGGACTATATGAAGAAGAAGAGGGCATCAAATTGGAGGAAGACTCATTAACAACCTATGATATGCAGATGACACAACCTTGCTTGCTGAAAGTAAAGAGGACGCGAAGCCCTTATTGATGAAGATCAAAGACTACAGACTTTAGTGTGGACCAATAAGCAACATCATGGTAAATGGAGAAAATATTGAAATTATCAAAGACTTCATTTTACTTGGCCACAATCAATGCACATGGAAGCAGCAGTCAAGAAATCAAATGACGTATTGCATTGGGTGAATCTAATGGAAAAGACCTCCTCAAAGTGTTAAAAAGCAAAGATGCCACTTTGAGGACCAAGGTGCACCTGACCCAAGCCATGATATTTTCAATTGCCTTATGTGCATGCGAAAACTGGATAATGAATAAGGATGACCAAAGAAGAATTGACGCCTTTGAATTGTGTTGTTGGTCAAGAATATTGAATATAACATGGACTGCCAGAAGAGCAAACAAATCTGTCTCGGAAGAAGTACAACCAGAATGGTCCTTGGAAGCAAGGATGGTGAGACTTCTTCTCACGTACTTTGGACATGTTGTCAGGAGAGAGCAATCCGGGGAAGGAGGACATTATGCTTGGTAAAATAGTGGGTCAGCGAAAAAGAGAAAGACCTTCAATGAGATGGGTTGACACAGTGGCTGCAACAATGGGCTCAAGCATCACAATGATTGTGAGGATGGCACAGGACCGGGTGGCATTTCGCTCTGCTGAACATAGGGTCGCTATGAGTAGTAACCGACTCGACAGCAGCTAACAACAATAACAACTCCCTAGTTAGTGAGTTTCCCTCCCACCCTCTCCCATCCCTGGTAACCATCAAAAAAAGTTTATTTCTGTGTGTAAACCTTTTCTTGACTATTCATGATAGTGGTCTCATGCAATATTTGTCCTTTTGTGATTTACTTATTTTGCTCAGCAATTGTCCTCTAGATTCATCCATGTTGTTAGATGTTTCACAGGTTTATCATTATTCTTTATCATTGCATAGTATTCCAATTTATGTATGTACCACAGTTTGTTTTTCCGTTCATCCGTTGATGGGCATCTTGGTTGTTTCCATCTTTTTGCTGTTGTGAATAATGCTGCAATGAATACGGGTGTGCATGTGTCTATTTTGTCATGGCTCTTATTTCCCTAGGAAATATACCCAGGATGAAATTGCCAGATCATATGGTATTTCTATTTCTAGCTTCTTGAGAAGGTGCCATACTGTTTTCCATAGTGGTTGTACCATTTTACATTCCCACCAGCAGTGTATAAGAATTCCAATCTCCCCACAACCTCATCGGCATTTGTTTTCTGTTTTTTTTTTTTTTAATTAATGCCGTTATTGCTGCAGTGAGACGGTATTTCACTGTAGTTTTGATTTACATCTCTCTAATTTTTTTCTTCTAATGGCTGATGGAAATCCTGGTGGCATAGTGACTAAGAGCTAACCAAAAGGTTGGCAGGAAGTTCTACTCTGTCCTACAGGGTCACTATGAGTCGAATTGACTTGGCAGCAATGGGTTTGGTTTTATTTTTTTAATAGCAATTTTTTTTTTTTGTAATGATTATAAGCATCTCTTCATGAGCTTTTTATCCACCTGAATGTTTTCTTTGGTGAAGTGTCTGTTCATGGCCTTTGCCCATTTTTTTATTGGTTGTTTGTCTTTTTTGTTGTTGAGGTGTTGAAGTTCTCTATAAGTTTTAGAGATTAGGCCTTTGTTGGATATGCCATAGCCAAAAACTTTTTCCCCATCTGTAGGTTCTCTTTTACTCTTCTGGTAGTCTTTTGATGAGCCTAACTATTTAATTTTGGGAGATCCCAGTTATCTAGATTATTTTCTGCAGTTTGTGCATTTTTAGTTAATGTTTGCTATTCTATTTATGATATATATTAGGGCCCCTAGCATTGTCACTATTTTTTTCTTCTGTGATCTTTATAGTTTTAGGTTTTACATTTAGGTCTTTGATTCATTTTGAGTTAGTTTTTTGTATGGTGTGAGGTATGGATCTTGTTTCATTTTTCTGCAAATGGGTATCCAGGTTTGCCAGCACCATTTGTTAGACTTTCTCTTCCCCATTTATTGAACTTTGACCGTTTGTCAAATGTCAGCTGTCCATAGGTGGATGGATTTACTTCTGGGTTCTCAATTCTGTTCCATTGGTCTATGTGTCTGTCAGTGTATCAGTACCAGGCTTTGACTACCATGGCTGTATAGTAGGTTCTGAGATTGGGAGTGTGAGATCTCCTACTTTGTTCTTCTTCAGTAATGCTTTGCTTGTCTGGGGCCTCTTTATGTTCCATATAAAGTTGGTGATTAGTTTTCCCTTCTCACTAAGGAAGGTTCTTGGAATTTGGATCAGGATTAAATTATATTTAAAAAAATTTTTAATGTAGTATTGACATTTTCACAGTGTTAAGTCTTTCTATCCATGAGTATGGTGTGTTTTTCCATTTTTGTAGGTCTGTTTTGGGTTCTTGCAGTAGTGTTTTGTAGCTTTCTTTGTGTATGTCTTTTATGTCTCTAGTTAGATTTATTCCTAAGTATTTTATCTTTTTGAGGGCTATTGCAAATGGTATTGTTTTCCTGATTTACTTTTTGGAGTTCTGTTTGTGTTAAGGAATCCACCTGATTTTTGTATGTTGATCTGGTACCTTGCCATTTGCTGAATTCTTCTATTAGTTCCAGTAGCTTTCTTGTGTAGTCTCTGGGATTTTCAACTTACATGATCATATCATCTGCAAATAGGGATAGTTTTACTTCTTCCTTAGCAATGTGTATGCCATTTAATTCCCTTTCTTGAGTTATTGCTATAGCTAGGACTTCCAGTACAATATTGAATAAGAGTGCTGATAAAGGGCATCCTTGTTTGGTTCCTCTTCTCAAGAGGAATGCTTTCAGTTTCTCTCCATTGGGAACAATGTTGGCTGTTCGTTTTGTATATATGCCCTTAATTATATAGAGGAATTTCCCTTCTGTTCCTATTTTGCAAAGAGGTTTTTATCAAGAATGGGTGTTGGACTTTATCAAATGCCTTTTCTGCATCGATTGAGATGATCATGTGATTATTGGTTTTTGTTTTATTTATGTGGTGGATTGCATTGATTGATTTCGAATGTTGAACCGTGCTTGCATTCCTGGCATGAATCCCATTTGGTCATGATGTATTATAATTATTATTATTGATATGCTGTTGAATTCTGTTTGTTAGAATTCTTGCATCTATATTTATGAGGAATGTTGGTCTATAGTTTTTTTTCAGTGGTGTCTCTCTGGTTTTGGTATCAGGGTTATGCTGGCTTCACAGAATGAATTGGGGAGTATTCCTTTCTTTTCTATGCCCTACAGTAGTTTGAATAGTATTGGTATCAACTCTTCTCTGAACGTTTGGTAGAATTTTCCAGTGAAGCAGTCTGGGCCAGAGCTTTTTGTTGTTGTGTTGTTGTTGGAAGGTTTTATTTTTATGACCTCTTCAATTTCTTATTTTGTTATGGCTCTGTTCAGATTTCCTATTTCAGTTTGTCTTAGTCTGGGTAGGTAATGTGTTTCTAGAAATTTGTCCATTTCTTCAAAGTTTTAAAATTTGTTGGAGTGTAATTTTTCATAATATTCTGTTATGATCCTTTTTATTTGAGTTGGTTCTGTTGTAATGTCACTCATCTCATTCCTTATTTAGGTTATTTACATCTTCTTCTTTTGTCAGTTTGGCCAGTGGTTTTTTATTTCATTGATCTTTTCAAAGAACAAACTTCTAGCTTTGTTGATCTTCTATTGTTTTTCTATTTTCTGACTCATTTATTTCTCCTCTAATCTTTATTGTTTCCTTTTTTCTTGTGGCTGTGGGCTTGTTTTGCTATTCTTTTTCTGTTTGTCTGAGCCATAGGGTTAAGGTATTGATTTTGGTCTTTTTCCCCTTTTGATGTGTGCATTTATTGCTATAAATTGACCTCTGAGCATTGCTTTTGGTGTGTCTCAGAGGTTTTGGTATGTTTTGTTTTCACTCTCACTTGATTTTAGGAATTTTTTAAATTTCATTTTTAATTTCTTCTGTTACCCAGTGGTTTTTAAGCAAGGTGTTGTTCAGTCTCCATGTATTCGATTTTTTTCCTTGTTCTTCCATTACTGATTTCTAATTTTACAGCATTGTGGTCTGAGAAGATGCTTTGTAGTAATGCTGTATTTTTTAATTTATTGAGGTTTGCACTGTGACCTAAAATATGGTCTATTCTGGAAGGTGACCCATGTGCTTTGCAGCAGAATGTGTACTGTGCTGCTGTTGCATGGAGTGTTCTATATGCATATATGAGGTCAAGTTGCTTGATTGTGATGTTTAGGTCTTCTGTATCTCTTTTGAGTTTCTTTCTAGTTGTTTTGTCCTTCATTGAAAGTAGTGTATTAAAGCCACCTATTATTATTGTGAAATTGTCTATTTCTCTTTTCAATACCGTTGGAGTTTGTTTTATGTATTTTGGAGCTCTGTTGTTGGGTGCTTAAATATTGTTATAGTTAAGTGCTTTTGGTGGATTGAACCTTTAGTCATTATATAGGGCCCTTCCTTATCTCTTATGTTGGATTTTGTTTTAAAGTCTATTTTATCAGAGATTAATATTGCCACTTTTGCTATTTTTTTGGTTACTGTTTGCTTGATATATGTTTTCCAGCCTTTGATTTGTAGCTTATTTTTATCTTTGTGTCTCAGGTGTGTCTCTCGTAGGCAACAACTTGATGGGTCGTTTTTGTTTGTTTGTTTTATCCATTCTGTTACTCTCTGTCTCTTGACTGGTGCGTTCAACCTATTTGCATTCAGTGTGATTATTGATGGGTATGAATTTACTGCAGTGATTTTGTTGTGCTTTTTTTGTGTGTGTGGTGTTGGCTTTTTTGTTGTCGGTGGTGGTGGTCTGCTCACGTTTCTGTACTGAGTTCTTCTGGTTTACGTATTTTTTTTTCATTTCCTTCATTGTTGATTTTGTTTACTGAGCCTTTATGATTTTTTTTTCTTTTAATAAGTTGGCTTATTCATTTTCTTTGTGGTTACCCCAAAATTTATCTTCATCTTCCTAAGTTTAAAACAGCCTGTTATACATTGATATCGCCTTGACGTCCTCACCACGTAGAAGCTCTGTAGCTGCACCATTTATTTCCCCTTTTTTATTTTGAAGTTGTCATCATTTACAGATTGAGGTGTGATTCCCTGTTTTCAGTCTTGTTTTATTTTATTCTTGAGAATTCTTTGTCTTGGTTGGTACCTGGGTGATGTTGTCATGTGTCTTAGTCTCAGGGTGTTGTTCGATGCTAGTTCTCTGTCTGAAGTCCTCCCTTTAATATTTCTTGTAAGGCTAGTCTGGTTTTTACACATTCCCTTGATTCCTGCTTATCTGGAAATGTCTTAATTTTGCAATCATATTTGAGAGACAATTTTGCTGGACATTTACTCTGTCGGAATTTTTTTTTTCTTTCAGGGTTTTATATATGTTGATTTCTGGCCAACATGGTTTCTGCTGAGAAATCAGAGCTTAGTCTTATTGGCTCTCCTTTGTAGGCGACAGTTCATTTTTCCTGAGCTGCTCTCAGGAATCTTTCTTTGCCTTTGGTTTTGGGAAGTTTGATTATGATATGCTTTGGTGACCTTCTTGCGGGGTCTATCCTGTATGGGGTTTGTTGAACTTCTTGGATGGATATTGCTATGGATTTAATTGTATCCCCCCAAAATGGGTGTCAACTTGACTAGTCCATGATTCCCAGCATTGTGTGATTGTCCACCATTTTGTTATCTGATGTGATTTTCCTGTGTGTTGTAGATCCTACCTCCATGATCTTAATGAGACAGGATCAGAGGTAGTTATGTTAATGAAGCAGAACTCAATCTACAAAATTACGTTGTATCTTGAGTCAATCTCTTTGGAGATATATAAAAGAGAGAAGTGAGCAGAGAGATGAACCACTTGCTGTTGAGTCGATTTCAACTCCTAGTGACCCTATTGGACAGAGAAGAACTACCCCATTGGGTTTCCAAGGAGGGATTGGTGGATTTGAACTGCCAACCTTTTGGTTAGTGGGTGAGCTCTTAGTTACTGCACTGCAAGGGCTACTAGCAGAGAGACAGAGGGACCTCACTATCACCAAGCAAGAAGAGCCAGGGGTGCATGCTTCTTTTGGACCTGGAGTCCCTGCTCTGAGAAACTCCTAGACAGGAGGAAGACTGATAAAAAGGACATTCCCCCAGAGCCAAGAGAGACAGAAAGCCTTCTCCTGGAGCTGGCACTCTGAATTTAGACTTCTAGCCTCCTAGACTGCGAGAGAATAAATTTCTGTTTGTTAAAGCCATCCACTTGTGGTATTTCTGTTAGAGCAGCACTAGATAACTAAGACAGATATCTTCTTGTCTTTCATCATACTAGGGAAGTTTTCTGCCAGCAAGTATTCAAATATTTTCTCTGTGTTTTTTTTTTCTTTTTGTCTCCTCCTGTTCTGAAATTCCTATCACATCTAAATTATTCCTTTTGATAGAGTCTCACATAACTCTTAGCCTTTCTTCATTTTTCTTCATTCTTTTTTTTTCTGAATGTTCCTCAAACAAATTAGTATCAAGAGATTTGTCCCCCATTTTGGTGATTTTGTCTTCCATTGATTCAATTCTACCCCTATATCCTTCCATTGGAGCCCTGGTGGCACAGTGGTTAAGAGCTTGGTTGCTAACCAAAAGGCTGCCAGTTCAAATCCACAAGCCTGTCCTTGGAAACCTTATGGGGCAGTTCTACTCTGTCCTTTGGGGTCACTACGAGTCAGAATTGACTTGATGGCAATGAGTTTGGTTTTGGTTTTGGATCCTTCCATTACCTATTTCTGAAATTTTAGAGTTAATTTTCTGGATTTCTGGTTGCTGTTTTTGTAAGGTTTCTAATTGTCTATTTATTTTGTCATTTTGTTCTTGTATTGTTTTCCTGAATTCTTCTATTGCTTTGTGTTTGCCTTGTTTTTTTTTTTTTTTCTGTATTTTCCTGTATCTCTTTGTTGATCTCTTGGAGGGTCATATATATAAGTCTTTTGAATTATTTATCAGGTAGTTCTTACTCAGGAAGGTTTTCCAGCCCTTTATTTTTGTCACTTGCTTGAGTCATCTTGTCCTGCTTCTTTATGTGACTTAGTATTTTTTGTTGTCTCCAAGGCTTTACGGTGTTGTTATATTTGTTTATTGATTTTATGTTTGTTTGCAACACTCTGTTATTTTGTGTGTTTGATTGTTTTGTTTTGATATATCTGGGTGGGCAGGGCAGGTGTGTTACTCTAGACACTAGTCTGGCAGCACTGGAGTGCTTGGCACCTATTTCCAGGTGGGTAGGGCAGCAGCTGGCAGTGTGAGCATGGGTGTTTATTCATTGGTCATGCAGGGCTCCTGAGGGCAGGCTTGGTGGGTACTGGCCACTGCCTATTATCAATCCAGTAGTGCAGGAGCAGATGGTGGTATTCACCAAGTGGATGAGGTGGCAGACGTGGAAGGTGTGGTGGGCAAGCAGAGGCTTGTGGTCATCACCACTTGCTGGGTTGAGGGGGGTGTGTGTGCCAGGTGGGTATACTTGTGTTCACCTGGTCACTGCTGTTAACCAGGTCAGGGGTGGGGGTAGGTGTTGGGTGGGTTCATGGGTATGTAGTTGCCACTGCTTACCAAGCCGGGTGGGGTGTGTGGCACTTAGGTGCACGTGAGGGCTTGCAGCTGGGTTAAGGGGCATGTCATGGGCTGGTGCACATGTGTAGTTGCAGAATCACTCCTGCTTGTCAGTTGGGGGAGACGAGTGGGTGGCAGGAGACCTAGCACACCATCACACAGTCATCACCACTCACAGGTTCAGAGAGTGAGTGGGTGATGATGGGTGGATGTGTGCACAGTCCCTGCTGCTCACCAGTTGGGGATGAATGGCGGGCTGTTGAGTGTGTGGGGCATGCTTATTGCTGCTCATCAGATGGGTGGGGAGTGGATGGGGCTGGGTGAGGGAGGAATTATTATTATGGTCTCCTGTCAGGTGGTGGGGCCAGGGTATGGCACCCTCTGCCACTTCTGTTAGCAGATGTAGGTGTCAAGGCACTACCTATCCATTGCAGACAGCAGTTGGGACCTGCCCCAGACCAAGTGTAAGGAGTGGGGTGCCAACAGAAATCCAGTCACGTGAAGGACCTCCTGATGATACTCCACTGATCCACCACCTCATGCACATCACCCACCCGGAAGGTCAGGGACCACCACTCCTGCATATATCTGACTCTGGATCCTGGCACCCTCCCTGTTCTGTGGATGGCAAGATCCCTGGAATTCTCATCCTCCTTTCTGTGTTTTCCTTCCTTAGATCCAGATCACGATCTGCTCACCTTGCTCCTCTTTGATATGTTTATTCAGTTTCTCTGTCTTCTATGAGAATGCCGTGAAGTTGCCTTCCTGTGCTCCTCACCTGGGGTCACTACTGGCTGTCTTATGATGGCCGCATTGAGCTGCGACTTCTGGCAGACCCCCTTCACTACTTGCCACTCCTCTTTCTTTGCATTCATTCATTTTTTTTCTTCCAGTTGATGTCCAATTCAATTCTTTATCCTTCCTTTGTGATATTCAGGGTACCAGGATTGTCATCTGTGTGTTTCAACTTGGTTTCTTGTGTCTTTGATGTAGTGGGACGATATGGTGTGTCTAACTAAGTGGCCATCTTGGCTCCTCTTCCATTTGTATTTCTTACGGTTTCCCTGTTTATGCCCTTTATAAATTGAGTCCCACCCCCAGGTGTACACAACCTCCCTTGAGTGTGGGCAGGACCTGTGAATATGATGAGACACTCCCTTGATTAAGTTATGCTATATGGCAAAGGTGGTGGGTCCTGTGATTATGTTATATTATGTTAAATTATATCAAACACTAACATATCAGGAAGGAGAGGAATTCTCCTCTTGGCTTTGAAGAAGTAAGTTGCTGTGCTGTGAAAGGAACACAGGGCTAGGTCCTGAGAGTGACCTTTAGGAGCTGAGGGTGACCACCCCCTTCCTAGGTGAGATCCAGAAAGAAAAATGGAAATCAGTCCTACAACTGCAAGAAAATTAATTCTGTCAACAACGTGCATGACCTTAAGGTGGAAGCGATCTTCTTGGGACTTCCAAGGCTAGGTCGTAAGAAGCTTTGCAGCTTCTACCTTGCTCTCTTACAATGCTCTCTTTTGAGACTCTTCCTAAAAACCTAGCCTCCAGACTGTGAGAAACCCAAGGCACATAGAGAGACTACATGTTGGTACTCTCAATGACAGCCCCAGCTGTTCCACCACCAAATGCCAGCAATATGAGTGAACTATCTTGGACATTTTAGTCCAACCAAGCTCAGAGATGACTGATGTCCCAGCCAATACCACATTCAGCAGGGGAATCACTCAGGAGAGCTCACAGAATCACAAAACACACACACAAAAATTATTATTGTTCGAAGCCACTAAATGTTACTATTTTTTTATGCAACAATAGAGAACAGGAATATAAATTGGTACTTGAAAGTGGGTTTTGAGAAGGGGCTTCTGGAAAGATGACAGCATGAGAAGGTCTAAGATCCTACCCTCCCACATAAGTACTAAGAAAATTCAGCTCCGTATGAACTTTGAAGAAGTAGGCAAAAGATGGCAACAAGGAGCCACAAATTGAAGCAAGATAAATGTGAATTTTAATGAACAGGAAAATATATTTTTTCTTTGTCCTCACTCCTCCTCCTTCTGGTGCAGCAACCAAATGACTTCATTGAAGCCCTAGTCTACCTCTGGTATTCACAAAGAAGGACCCCCAATCTCTGTCTTTCAAATAAATAGGACAAATATAGATGTCAGGCTGTTTATTGTGTCTGTTCTTATTATTCTGGGAGTAGCCTGAAGAACTGAAACCTTGGTCTGGACTGAATCAGAACTCATACAGGGTGGGAAAGGGAGCACTGTGCAAAGGCTGAAGATTATTCCCACCTGAGTGTTTCTCATGTTCAGATAAAAATGAACCTGATCTCTAAGTCTGGATTGAATAAGACAAGATTCTCCTGGCAGACTGATTGGTGTATCTGTTCTAATTGGTTTGGGAGCTGAATGGAGGACTGAAAGCCTAGTCGTCCCTGAGTCAGAGATCTCACAAAGCAGAGGATGGAATGGTGAACAAAGACTGAAGGCTGTGTCTACCTAAAAGTTTCTTGCAGAAATTATCACTTTTAAAAACACCGTGTATGCAGGGGAATTGAGAAAGCTAAAACATTATCATTTTTTCAAATATCCCGGATGCAGAAGAAGAAAAAAAAAAAAACCACAAAGCACAGAAACTGGGAATGATGGTTATTTCAAAGAACAAGATGAAGGGAAATAAATCATTTCTATGGAAGCCCAGATGATAGACTGATCAGAAGACTTTAAAACAATAATATGAAATATGCTCAAAGAACTAAAGGAAAGCATAGACAAAGAACTAAATCAAATCCGGAAAATAATTCATGAACAAAAATATAAATGAAGAGATAGGCACTATAAAAGAAACTAAACAGAAAAACTGGAGAGAAAAGATACAAACGAAATGAAAAAAAAATCATTGTAAGGGCTCGCCAGAAGATCTGAGCTGGCAGAAGAAAGAATCAGGTAACTAGACAATAAGACAATTGAAATTATTGAGTCAGAGAAAAATAAGACAAAAGGGTCAAGACTACTGAGTATAGATAGCTTAATAGAACTCTGGGATGACATCATGCAAACATATCTACACATTTTAAGAATTCCAGAAGGAACAAAGAGAAAAACAAAAAGAATATTTGAGGAAATAAAGGCAGAAAATTTTCCAAATCTGATGAAGGAAATGAATCTAAACATGAAACTCCATGAACTCCAAGTAGGATAAATCCAACAATGATCCATACTGAGACACATTATAATCAACTTCTCAAAAACTAAAGACACAGAGGGAATTCAAAAAGTAGTAAGAGAAGCAAAATGTCAAATATAAAGTGCCCCAATAAATTAAAGGCCAATTTCTCGTCACAAACTTTGTAGGCAGGAAGGCAGTAGAAGGACATATTTAAAGTGCTGAAAATAAAGAACTGTCAACCAAGAATTCTATACCTGGAAAAACTGTTCTTCAAGAATGAGGGTAAAATGAACACATTCCTATATAAACAAAATCTCAGTGAGTTTGGAACCACTAAGCCTGTTCTACAAGAAACGGGAAAAGAGTCCTTCAGATGGAAAGCAAAGGGCACTAGATATTAACTTGAAGCCAGACATAGGAAAAAAAAAAAAAAAAGATCCCTGATAAGGGCAAATTCACAGGCAAATATAGGGCCAGTTTTATGGAATTTTTGGAGTGTAATTGTAGTAATTGTGATCTACATTATAGAAAATGCCAAATGCAGAAAAATGACTATAAATTGATGTTATTGGGCACCTAATTTATAAAGACATAAAGTGTGATAACAACAACATAAAGGGGGTATAGTGAATATATAAAAGAAAATAAAAAAAAATAAAAAATATATATATACATCTATATATAGATCACTATGACTCGACAACACTGGGTTTTTTTATATATAGATAGATAGACATAGATATAAAAATATATAAACCAAAAAACCCAAACCCATTCCCTTCAAGTCAATTCCAACTCATAGCTACCCTATAGGACAGAGCAGGACTGCCCCATAGGGTTTCCAAGGAGCGTCTGGTGGATTCGAACTGCCTACCATTTGGTTAGATTTCGTTAGCAGCCATAGCACTTAAATACATATGTTGTTGTTGTTGTTAGGTACCATAGAGTTGGTTCTGACTCATAGCAACCCTATGTGCAACAGAACAAAAAAATACTGCCCAGTCTTGTGCCATGCCCACAATCATTGCTATGGTTGAACCCATTGTTACAACCACTGTGTCAATCCATCTGGTTGAGGGTCTTCCTCTTTTTCACTAACCCTGTACGTTACCAAGCATGATGTCCTTCTCCAGGGCCTGATCTCTCCTGACAACATGTCCAAAGTATAGAAGATGTAGTCTCGCCATCTTTGCTTCTAAGGAGCATTCTGGTTGTACTTCCAAGACAGATTTGTTTGTTCTTTTGGCAGTCCATGGTATATTCAATATTCTTCGCCAACACCACAGTTCAAATTCTTCTTCAGTCTTGTTCATTTTTCCCTATTCATTGTCCAGCTTTTGCACGTGTATGACAAGATTGAAAATACCATAGGTTGGGTCAGGGGCACCTTAGTCTTCAAGGTGACGTTTTTGCTTTTCAACACTTTGAAGAGGTCTTTTGCAGCAAATTTGCCCAGTGCAATGTGTCTTTTGATTTCTTGACTGCTGCTTCCATGGGTGTTGATTGTGGATCCAAGTAAAATGAAATTCTTGACAACTTCAATCTTTTCCCCATCTATCATGATGTTGCATATTGGTCCAGTTGTGAGGATTTTTGTTTTCTTTATATTGAGGTGCAATCCATACTGAAGGCTGTGGTTGGTCTTCATCAGTAAGGACTTCAAGTCCTCTTCACTCTCAGTAAACAAGATAGTGTCATCTGCATAACACAGGTTGTTAATGAGTCTTCCTCCAATCCTGATGCCCTGTTCTTCTTCATATAGTCCAGCTTCTCAGATTATCTGCTCAGCATACAGATTGAATAGGTATGGGTCAACCCTGACACACACCTTTCCTGACTTTAATCCATGCAGTATCCCTTGTTCTGTCAAAAAAAAAAAAAACTGCCTCTTGATCTATGTACAGATTCCTCATGAGCACAATTAAGTGTTCTGGGATTCCCATTCTTTGCAGTGTTACCCATAATTTGTCATGATCCACACAGTTGAATGCCTGACAGACACGTAATTACTGACATATATATATATATATATATATATATATATATATATATATATATATATACATAAAGTAGGTTTACTTTATGTATGTACACATATATATGTATACATAAAGTAGGTTTACTGGGGTTTTATACATATATATATATACACATACATACATATATGTCTCACTGGTTTTGCTCCTCTAGAGAATGCAAACTAAGACACATGGTAACACTAATCAAAAGAAATCTGGAATAGGTATACTAATTTCAGAAAAGCAGACTTCAGAGCAATAAATTTTATCAAGGATAAAGAAAGCCATAGATTTTTCAAGAAGACATAAAAATACTAAATGTGTACGCACCTAACAACAGAGCATCAAAATACATGAGGCAAAAACTGATAGAACGGTAAAAAAAAAAAAGACATATACACTATTGTAGTTGGAGACTTCAATGCCCTTCTAACAGTAATTGACAGATTTAGTAGGCAGATAACCAGTAAGGATACAGTTGAACTGAACAACACCATCAAACAACAAGATCTAATTGATATTTTTAGAATAATCCAGCAGAATACACATTCTTCTCAAGCTCACGTGGAACATGGAACATTCACAAGGATAGACCACTTTCTGAGCCATAAAGCATATCTTAACAAATTTAAAAGTATATAAATCAAACGAAGTATGCTCTTAGACCAAAACGCAAACTCTGTTGCTGTCAAGTTGATTCCGACTCATTGTAACCCCATGTATTACAGAATAAGACTACTCCATAGGGTTTCTTGGCCATGATCTTCATGGAAGCAGATTGTCAGGCCTTTTTCTGGTGGTGCCACTGGGGATCTTGAACTGATATGTTTGTGTGTGTCCCATTTGTGCCACCTAGGGAACTGACATGATGCTTAATGGTGAGAAAATAGATGCTATCCCCCTAAGATTGGGCACAAGGCAAAAATGTCCCCTCTCACAACTCCTATTCAACATCATACTTGAAGTCATAGCTAATGGAATAAGACAAGAAAAAGGAATTGCACTAAGCAAAAAGCAAAGTGGGAAAATCCCACCTTTGTTGCTAACTGTGTGGTAAGTATCAGCATGAATCCAATCCCCACCATGTGGGGATGGATCCAGTCCTCACCTTCTTGCTTCTCCATTCTTGTTGCTCGCCACTCAGGTGCACACTTTCCCTGGCCCTAGCCACCTGGAGCTGGATTGGAGCTCATAAGTTAGAAAGACAGCTTCTTTCAGGCCAGCTGCCCATGCAGCATTTTTCTGACCCTGGCCACCCAAAGCTAGGCCAGAGATCACATATTAGAAAAACACCTTCTTTCAGACTGTCAAATGGGTAGATGCCAGTCCCTGCTGACTCTCGTTGCTCATGTTGGTTTGTTAATTCATTGGAACTACTAACAGAATTCATGGAGAGTACACAATACTTATGGCTATAGATTCATTACAACCAAAAAGAATACAAATGAAGAGACATATAGGGTGAGGTCTGGGAGGAGTCCAAGTGTGGAGCTTCCATGTCCCAAAGAAGGACACACTACCCTTTCCAGTACATGGTCACCAACCAGGAAGCTCCTTTGAACCCTAGGGCTCAGGGCTTTTATTGGCCTCCTCCAGTGGCCATGAGAGATTACATCAGGCTCCTGAGGTTTAGTCAACCTCAGGCCCCCATGTGATCCCTATTGGTCTAATTAGCCTCCAGTCATTAGCCTCAGCTGTGGTCCAGCAAGATCCAAAGGTCAAATTTCTTTTTGCCAAGTGACTTATCACCTTACAGAGATAAAACGATTTTTATTGATCCTTTTATTTTTGCAAGGTATTTTTATTTATTGGTTTTTACTGATTGATTTATAAATTGAAAAGGAAGAGAAAAAACTGTCTTTGTTCACAGATGACATGATCTATGTACAAAATCCCAAAGAATCAAAAATGAAACTTACAAGCAATTATACTGGGGTTGTAGGATAAAAACCTCAATTGCTTTCTTCTATACCAAAACGGCACTGGGGGATACCAAAATGAACAACTGAAATTAAAAACACAACACCATTTACATTCCAAACCAAACCCATTGCCATCAAATCGATTCCAACTCATAGGGACCCTATAGGACAGAGAACTTCCCCATAGGGTTTTCAAGAAGTGGCTGGTAGATTTGAGCTGCTGGCCTTTTGCTTAGCAGCTGTAGCTCTTAACTACTGCACCACCAAGGTTTAAAAAAAGAAAACCAAACCCATTGCCATTGAGTCAATTCTGACTCTTAGCGACCCTATAGGACAGAATAGAACTGTCCCATAGAGTTTCCAAGGAGCACCTGGTGGATTCAAACTGCCGACCTTTTGGTTAGCAGCCATAGCACTTAACCACTACTCCACCAGAGTTTCCAAGAAGATCTTTGGTCATACTTTGTGAGGAATGAAAGATGGAGGTACTTGGATTTGAACCCAGGACTTCGTGCATGCTAGGCAAGCACTCTACCACTGAGCTATACTCCCAGAACTTAGCACATACTAAAATTAAATACTTAGACAGCAAATCTAACAAGATATATACAAATCTATATGAGGAAAACTACAAAGTTGTGACAGGAGAAATCAAAGTACATTTAAATAAACGGAGGTATATTCCATGATCATGGATAGGAAGACGCAACATTGTTAAAATGCCAGGTCTTCCCAAGTTAATCTATAGATTCAATGCAATTCCAATAAAAATTCCAGGAAGTTACTTTGTGGATATCGACAAACTGATTCTAAAGTTCATATGGAAAGGCAAAAGACCCAGAATAGCCAATATAATATTGAAGAACAAAGTTGGAGGACTGACATTCTCTGACTTCAAAACTTACTATAAAGCTATAGTAATCAACATAGTGTGGTAATGGTGAAAGAATAGACAAATATACCAATGTAACAGAATAAAGAGTCCAGAAATAGACCCACATAAGTATAGTCAATTGATCTTTGACACAGGAGCAAAGACAATTCAACTGAAAAAACACAGTCTTTTCAATAAATAGTGCTAGAACAAGTGGACATTCACATGCAAAAAAATTGAATCTAGAAGCTGACCTTCCATCTTTCATAAAAATTAACCCAAAGTGGGTCATAGTTGTAGGAAATGAAATTTCTAGAAACTATCTTAGGAGAAATTATCATAGGAGAAAATCTAGGTGACCTTGGGTTTGATGATGACTCGTTAGTCAGAAAATCAAAAGCACAACACATGAAGGAAAAAAAAATCAGAAGCTGGACTTTATTAAAATTTAAAACGTCTGGCAAAGGATTTCAATAGGCATTTCACCAAAGAGGGTATACAAATGACCAAAAAGCACGTGAAAAAATGCTCAACTTCGTTAGCCATTACAAAGATGCAAATCAAAACTGCAATGAGATAACATTTCACTCCCACTAAGATGGCTAAGTTAAAACAAAAGAAGCAAACACAAGCAAAAGCACAGAAAATAACAAGTGTTGACAAGGATGTAGAGAAACCCTCATTCACTGCTGGTATGAATGCAAAATGGTGCAGCTGTTGTGGAAAATAGTTTGGCAGTTCCTCAAAATATTAAAGATAGAACTACCATATGACCCAGCAATCCAACTCCTAGGTACATACCCAAGAGACTTTAAAGCAGGGACTCAAACTGATAGTTGTACACCAAAGTCCATTCACAATAGCCCAAAGATGGAAACAACCCAAGTGTCCAAGAACAGAAGAATGGGTAAACAATATGTGGTATACACATATAATGGAATATTACCCAGCCATGAAGAGAAATGAAGTCCTGATACATGATACAACACGGATGAACCATGAAAAGATTATGCTGAGTGAAGTCAATTACAAACGGATAAATGTTGTATGATCTCACTTATATGAAATATCCAGAATAGGCAAATGTAGAGATCAAAGTTTGTTAATGGTTACCAAAGGGGGACAAGGGGAAGCATGGTTTAGGAAGCACTGAGTTTCTGTTTATAGTGGCAATGAATATTGATAATTATTGCATGGCATGATTGATATAACTGGTGTCACTGAATTGTACATGTGAAAAATGTTGAACTGGCAAATGTTGTGTTATATATATTTTTACGACAATAAAAATTTTTAATTTCTGCTTTTTGAAAGACACTGTTAAGTGAATGTAAAGACAATCCACAGACTGGTAGAAAATATTTGCAAAACACATATCTGATAAATGAATTTGTATTCAAACTACACAGAAATCTCCTAAAACTCAACAATAAGAAAATAAACAACCCAATTAGAAAGTGGACAAATGATCTGAACGGACAACTCACCAAGATATACTGAGAACAAATAATCATATTTCAAAAGATTCTAAAGATCATACGTAATTAGGGAATTGCACACTAAAACAATAATAAAATACTACTACACATCTGTGAAAACAGCTGAAATCCAGAACTCTGACAACACCACTGCTGACAAGGATGTGGAGCAACAGGAACTCTCATTCATTGCTGTCAGGAATGCAAAATGGTACATCCACTTTGGAAGACAGTTTGACAGTTTCTTATAAAGCTAAACAGTCTTACCATTAGATCCAGCAATCATTCCTAGATAGTGGCCCAAATTAGTTGAAAACATGTACACAAAAATATGTACACTAATGTTTATAGCAGTTTCATTAATGATTCCCCAAAACTGGAAGCAACTTAGATTTCCTCCTATAGGTGAGTGGATAAACACACTGTGGTACATTCATAAAGTGAAATATTATTTAGTGATAAGAAAAAATGATCTACTGAGCCATAAAACCTATGGTGGAACCTTAAATGCATATTGCTAAGAAGCTGGTCTGAAAAGGCTACTTACTATAAGATTCCAAATATATAATATTGGAAAACAAAAATATTTGGAAAAATATATGATTCTGGAAAAATAAAAATATAGAGAGAGTAAAAATATCAGGGCTTGCCAGGAATTCAGGGGGTGGGGGAAAAGAGGTGGAGCACTGGGGATTTTTAGGACAGTGCAAGTATTCTAGGAAGTAGGGCCAAGATGCCAGAATAGTAAGACACTTCCTATGGCCCCTCATACAACAAACACCCAAAGAAACAAGTGAATCAATTATACTTGACAATCTAGGAGCCCCGATCATCAAAGAAAAAGTTGATGAGTCAGACTGAGCAGCAGAGGGAGGGAGAGACAGTTCAGAAGCAACAAAGAAGTGCCAATTGTGAGGTAGCTGCACCCTGCAGGCTGGGTCGGCCGGCACATGCAGGCTAAAGTGAGCAGTAGCACTCACGTCACATTTCACCACATTGGGAGAGACCAGGTGGTGGATAGTCTGCACAAGCCTCCGGAGCCAGGGAGAAGCAGTGGTGGATCTGTGAAAGTTAAGTGCAAGTGTCTATCCTACCACACAGGGTCAAAATAACCCCTCCTCCTCTGGGATTTTCACAGCAGAGAAGTGCCACTTTCCCCTCACCGGCTCACTCTCCTCCCCAATTCACTCCAACACCAGTCTGGCAGTATTCAACAATTGCTATGCCCCCTAAGCAAGAACTAAGAGCTTTCTACAACAAAACCAGTCTCGTGGCTTTAGAAAAAAATTGCTAAGACCCCTAAGCTGGGAAATCAGGACTATCCACATCCAAATCAGTCTCATGGCTTTAAAAAATCACCACTCCCCCTAAGCAGGGACCTCAGGGCAGACACTGCCCCTTTGCCTAGGCACTGGCATAAGGGGTCCATGGATTTCAAACATCCTTCACCCCTGCATAGATCTGTATGGGCCGATTCAACAGCACAGGCTTTCATTAGCATAGAACAACATGGTATATACTTGAAGCCTATTTTCAACTGCAGCAGCCAAGGGAGAGTTGCAGATTCACATTTGACGCCACCTTGCCCATTAAGCAGGGTCTTCATCCACCCACATCAGGGGCCTGAGGGTTGACAGTTTCACCTATTCCACCAAGCCACCCACCACAGGGGTCCAAGAATAAGTGGTGCTTCCCAGTCCTTACATCCAACAGCATGGGGTGCCCAAAGTCTTGCTGCAAAACCCACCCACCTACATATTCTAGGGGACAGGGACATGCATTCCATCCAGACACTCTGGGACAACTGTCAGCCTCCTGACTTGCTCAGCACATTGCCCCTACTCCAGCCAGATACCTGCACCTGCTTCAAACACCTCTACACAGCCCTGCCCATCTAGCACTGTAGGTGAGAGTCTGTACCACACATTTGGTGACTGATGACCTGGACACCTGAGCTGAATCCACACAAGAAAAGTGAACAGATTCCTGGGCTCACACACCTAATAGCTGCTCTAACCACCTGGTGACAGGACGTGAGAGCTTCGAAGACACCAATAACCAAAGTAGCTCACACACCTAGCCTACTTGGGCATATCAACGCAAAACAAAACAAAAAGCTAAGACACAGTAACCAAACATACAATAAATAAATATAATAACTTATTGATGGCTTCAAGACAACAGTCAATATCAAATCATATAAAGAAGCAGGTCATGACAACTCCAGCAAGCAACCAAAAGAAAGAACCAGGAAACTTTCCAGAGGAAGAGAAGGTCTTGGAATTATCAGGGATAGAATTCAAAAGATTAATATACAGAGCCCTTCAAGATATCAGTAAGGAGATCAGGCAAAACTCACACCAAGCCAAGGTACACACAGACAAAACAATAGAGGAATTCAGGAAAACAATACAAGAACCCATAAAAAAAACCCATTGCCATCAAGTAGATTCTGACTCATAGCAATGCTATAGGACAGAGTAGAGCTGCCCCATAAAGTTTCCATGGAGTGCCTGGTGGATTTGAACTGCTGACCTTTTGGTTAGCAGCCATAGCTCTTAATCACTAAGCCACCAGGGTTTCCAATACAAGAACAGAATGACAAATTTAACAGGCTGCTAGAAAACATAGAGAGACAGTAAATAGAAACTCAAAAGATTAGCAATAAAAATTTAAGAATTAGACAACTCAATAGAAGGTCATAGGAGGAGAATTGAGACAACAGAAGTCAGAATTAGTGAGGTTGCCAATAAATCCTTTGTCACCAATTTATTTGAGGAAAAGTCAGATAAAAGAATTTTTAAAAATGAAGAAACTCTAAGAATTATGTGGGACACTATCAAGGAGAAAACTCTATGAGTGATTGGGGTACCAGAACAGGAGAGGATAACAGAAAATACAGAGAGAATTGTTGAAGATTTGCCAGCAGAAAGCGTCCCGATGTCATGAAAGGCAAGAAGATATCTATCCAAGAAGTTCATCAACCCCCACACAAGGTAGATCACAAAAGAAAGTCACCAAGACATAATCAACCTTGCCAAAACCAAAGATAAAGACAGAATCTTAAGAGCAGCTAGGGATAACTGAAAAGTCACCTACAAAGGACAGTCAAAAAGACTAAGCTCTGACTACTCAATAGAAACCATGCAGGCAAGAAAGCAATCAGATGACATATATAAAGCCTTGAAGGAAAAAAATTGCCCACAAAGAGATATATCCATCAAAACTGTCTGTCAAATATAATGGCGAAATTGGGGCATTTCAGATAAACCAAAGTTAAAAGAGTTTGTAAAAACCAAACCAAATTAACAAGAAATATTAAAGGGAGTCCTATGGCTAGAGAACCAACAATATCAGACAACATCCTAAGAGTAGAACACAGGATAGAACAACCAGCTATCAACCCAGATAGGGAAGTCACAAAAATAAGTCAAAAGTAAAAGACTGAAAATAAGGAAACAGACATCAATATGTAAGCGATGACAAAATTAAAACAAAAAAGAGGGACTAAATAGTGTAGTTATGGAACATTCCTATGGAGAGGAAGTTAAGGTGATATCAAGAAATAAAAGATTGGTTTAAACTTAGAGAAAAGGAGGTAAGTTTCAAGCTAACCACAAAGGAAACTAGCAAATCTCTCCACCGAATTAAAAAAGAAGAAAAACATAAAGACTCAGCACACAGAAAATCAATAATAATGGAAGAGATGAAAAGAAAATACATAAAGAAAAAATGGGACAGCCACAGAAAATTAAGTGGAACAAAGACACGGTCAACATTACACACATGAACAAAAAAAATACATCAAAATGACAGCAGTAAACTCATATCTATCAATAATTACACTGAATGGAAATGAATTAATGCACCAACTATATGCTGCCTACCAGACACACACCTTAGACTCAAAGACACAAACAAATGAAAACTCAAAGGATGGAAAAAAAAATCAAGCAAACAACAACCAAAAAAGAGCAAGAGTGGCAACATTAATCTCTGACAAAATAGATTTTAAAGCAAAATCCACCACAAAGGATAAGGAAGGACACTATATAATAATTAAGCAGTCAATACACCAGGAGGACATAACCATAATAAATACATAGGCACCCAATGACCCAAACCCAGACAGGCCTACAAAATACATAGAACAAACTCTAACAGCATTGAAAAGAGAAATAGCTCCACAATAATAGTAGGAAATTTCAGCATACCACTTTCGGTAAAGGACGGAACATCTAGACATTCAATAAAGACACGGAAGACCTAAACGCTACAATCAACTTGACCTCATAGACATATGCAGAACACTCCACCCAAGAGCAGCCAAATATATATTCTTTTCCAATGTACATGGAACATTCTCCAGAATAGACCACACATTAAGTCACAAAGCAAGCCCTAACATTCCAAAACATCAAGATATTACAAAGTATCTTTTTTGACCATAAAGTCATAAAAGTAGAAATCAATAACAGAAAAAGCAAGGAAAAAAAATCAAATACATGGAAACTGAACAGCACCTTGGTCAAAAACTACTGGGGTATAGAAGAAATGCAGGACAGAATAAAGAAATGCATAGAATTAAATTAGAATGAAAACACATCTTACCAGAACCTTTGGGGCACAGCAAAAGCAATGCTGAGAGACCAATTTACAGCAATAAAATGCACACATCCAAAAAGAAGAAAGGGCCAAAATCAAACATTCATACTACAACTCGAACAAATAGAGGGCAGCAAAAGAAGCCTTTGGGCACCAGAAGAAAGGAAATAATAAAGTTTAAAGCAGAAATCAATGAAATAGAGAATGGAAAAACAACTGAAAGTGTCAACAAGACCAAAAGTTGGTTCTTTTGAAAAAATCAACAAAATATATAAACCACTGGTCAAACTGACAAAAGAAAAACAGGAGAGGAAGCAAATAACATGAATAAGAAATGAGAAAGGCGGTATCACAACAGACCCAACTGAAACAAAAAGGATCATAAAAGAATACTATGAAAAATTGTACTCCAACACATTTGAAAACCTAGAGGAAATGGAGCAATTTCTGGAAACACACTACCTACCTGAACAAACACATACTGAGGTAGGAAAGTTAAACAAACTTATGACAAAAGAAGAGATTGAAGAGGTAATTAAAAAAATTCCCAATAACAACAAAAAGCCCTGGCCCTGACAGCTTCACTGCAGAATTCTATCAAACTTTCAGAGAAGAGTTAGCACCAGTGCTACTACAGGTATTTCAGAGCATAGAAAAGGAAAGAATACTCCCACACTAACTCTATGAAGCCAGAATGATACCAAAACCAGGTAAAGACACTACAATAAAAAGAAAATTACAGACCAATACCCCTCATGAACACAGATGCAAAAATCCTCGACAAAATTTTAGCCAATAGAATTCAACAACATATCAAAAAAATAATTCATCATGACCAAGCGGAATTCATACCAGGTATGCAGAGATGGTTCAACATTAGAAAAATAATCAATGTAATCCATCACATAAATAAAAGATAAGAACCACATGATCTTATCAATTGATGCAGAAAAGGCATTTAGAAAGTCCAAAACCCATTCCAGATAAAAACTCTCAGCAAAATAGGAATACAAGGGAAATTCCGTGACACAATAAAGAGCATTTATACAAAGCCAACAGCCAACATCGTTTTTAATGGAGAGAGTTTGAAAGCATTCCCACTGAGAACAAAAACCAGACAAGGATGTCCTTTATCACCACTCTTATTCAACATTGTGCTGGAAGTCCTAGCCAGAGCAATAAGGCAAGAAAAATAAATAAAGGGCATCGAAAGTGGCAAGGAAGAAGTAAAAGTATCCCTATTTGCAGATGATATGATCTTATACACAGAAAACCCCAAAGAATCCACAAAAAGAAAAACTACTGGAACTAATAGAAGAAATCAGCAAAATATCAGGACGCAAGATAAACATACAAAAATCAGTTGGTTCCTGTACATCAAGAGAACTTTGAAAAGGAAATCACCAAATCAATACCATTTACAATAGCCCCCAAGAAGATACAGTACTTAGGGAAAAACCTAACCAGAGGCGTAAAACACCAATACAAAGAAAACTACAAGACACTACTGCAAGAAACCAAAAGAGATCTAAGTAAGCGGAAAAACATAGCATGCTCATGGATAGGAAGACTCAACATTGTGAAAATGTCAGTTCTCCCCAAAGCAATCTACAGATACAGTGCAATCCCAATCCAAATTCCAAAGGCATTTATTAATGAGATGAAGAAACAAATCACCAACTTCATATGGAAAGGGGAGAGCCCCCAGATAAGTAAAACATTAATGAAGAACAAACTGGGATGTCTCACAATACTTGATTTTAGAATTCACTAACTAGATAGTAGATAAGAATCATCTTCCATTAAGGGAAGGACAAAACACAATAGAAAAAAATTAGAAGTAAAGTAAAAGAAACCAATAAAAATAACAAGAATAAAACATGTTTTGAAAGACAAAAAACAGCTATTCTATATGATACTGTAATGATGGACACATGACATTAAGCATTTGTCAAAACCCATAGACCTATGCAACACAACGAGCAAATCCTAATGTAGAAAAAAAAGTTTCAATTTCTCACCCAACGGATAGGCAAATATTACTAAGACTATCATTTCAAGTGTTGTCAAGAATGTAGGGAAATGGAAAATTTTCTACGCTGCTGGTGGAGATGTAAATTACTATAATCACTTGGAAATCAATTTGAGTATAACTGGAAAAATTGAAAATTGGCATACCCTGGGATCCAGGAATTACATTTCTTTATTCCCTAAATAAACTCCTGTGGTCAGGGAGACAAGATGATGTTAATGGCAGTAATGTTTGTAATGGGGAAAATTTGGAAATGTGGTATATTTATACAATAAACTATAAACCATGGTTTTAAAAAGGAATTCATTATATAATCATAAGCACATATAACCAATATACATAGAAATTAGTATCAGTAGATCTTCATAACATATCAAATGATACCATTCTGTACATTTCTAAAGCACACAAAACATTACTTAGGGTTCTCTAGAGAAACAGAGAAATTGATTTACTTTAAGGAATTGGATCATGCAATTATAGGGGCTGCCAAGTTCAAAATCTGTAGGTCAGGTGATAGGCTGGAGATTCCTGCAATTTTGTGTCCCAAAATCTGTAGGTCGGTAGACAGGAAGAGATTCCTGTAGTTTTGTGCTCCAATAGGTCAGGCATTGGGAAGAGAAGAGTGGAGCAGTTCTGGCAAGATGTCTATTAATAGTATGGAGGCAGAATATACCCTAAGGAAAACTCCATTTTTCCTGTTAAAACCTTCAACTGATGGGATGAAATCCACCCACAGTATGGAGGGTAATCTACTTAAGGTGAACTGATTTAATCATACATAACTACTTCATTACAGCATCTAGACTATTGCTTGATGAAACAACTGGGCACCATCTTCTAGCCAAGGTGACACATAAAATTAGTCATCACAATTACTATATATTGTTCATGGATATATAGCTGTGAATATATATCAAAGTAAATAAAAACAGGAATGCATACATATTAAATTGATTATTGTGGCTGCTTCTGGGGAGGAAAGGAGTGAAATGGAAATGAGGATGAGAAGAAAGGAGCTTTAACTTTAGCTGTTATAATGTATTTCTTTTAATAAAAAATACTTGAAGCAAATATGAAATATTAATTGCCAATTCTGTATGATTGATACAGAGGTGCTTGTTCTATTTTTCTTTGTACTTTTATGTACTATTTAAATTTATCCAAAAAGTTAACTTACTCAAAGAGCATAAAATATGCATTTTGTAAATAATAGAACAAAGAATTAAACTGAGGCCAACTCTGACTCACAAGTCCTTTTTTCTCTCTCTCTCTCTCTCTGTAGCAGGTGCTAGTAGAAAGTCCAGTTCTTCAGAAAGTACATGATACTCAGAGGGTGGAGAGAACAGGTGGTGATCCAAATGAATAATCGATTCCAAAAAGCGCATAAGTTAGTAATGGAGGGGTTATTGGGCATATGGACCACAGTTATGGAGAGACCTGTAATAGGATTTACCCAGAGATCTAGTAACCATCTTGGAGGTCTGTCCACAGGGAATCACAGGTGAAGATGGGCTTGGGAGTCAGGGAGCCTATTAGGCTGCAGGCTGGGATCTCAAGAGCTGGGCTCTAAATATCTGTGACCCTTTTCAAGCTACAGTGAACACATTTGGCATTTCAGAATTTTGAGTTAGCTTACCTCTGCCAACAATTAGAGAAGATTTTGGCCCTGACTATAGTTGTCTCTCTGATGGAAAGAGATGTTAGTTAGGACCCCAAAACTTATACCTTGACCAGCTTCAGACCATCAAGCAAAATCCTTAAAGATAATTCTACTCAGAGGACAGACAGACACTCCAGGCCAACATACACTTCTTATTCTATATCAGAGGCCTAGGCCCAGATTCCTATGTTGCTTCTTATACCCAGGATCAAGCAGGATCTTGTTTCAGGATGTCAGGGGAATCCAAGTCAGGGCTAAGCATCCTTCCCTATGGCTTCCTTCCCCAGGGGGCCATCAGAGTCTTTCAGGGATTGTGGCCCTTTGGATCTTATTGTTCCAATTGCCAGCAGAGTCTTTGAACACTGAGCCCAAACAGTCTAACTAATTCTTTGATTTCCCCAAACTAGTGACCCTTTTTTGTGTCCTGGATGACTCCATTTTGCTCTTCACCTCTTTGATGAAAAGGTAAGGGGTGGGATAAGTCTTGGAATCCACTTAGGAGTCTACAATATCCCACTGCTACTTTTCACACAAAGTACAGCTCCTGTGGGACAGGGAACTTGAAGCCTACTTCATTTGGGTGTTAAAGTGATCTTTTGGATTTTTATTTACTTTATTTTTTTTTAAACAGAGCCATGTTTGATATAGATACAAGGAAACTGATATTTCCAGAGCACCTACTATGTGTCAAAATCTTCATGTATACAACGTACCGGGAATTCCATATAGGGACGAGGCAGAGACACATAAAACAATAGCAGCAATGGGCATCTCCTTTCTTCAAAACAAGTCCAACAGAGCAAACCCAAGTTAGTGAGTTTCAGTACACATCCAATAGGAATCAGGATCTAAAGAGATCCAGTGGAATAAAGGATTACATAAATGGGAGAATGGGGAGGTGCTATTTAAAAACACACCCTCCACTCCTCTGTCAGTTTTTCATACTGTGGGGGCTTGCGTGTTGCTGTGATGCTGGAAGCTATGCCACCGGTATTCAAATACCAGCAGGATCACCCATGGTGGACGTGTTTCAGCTGAACTTCCAGAATAAGACACACAGTGAAGAAGGACCTGGTGGTTTACTTCTGAAAAGAATTGGCCTGTGAAAACCTTATGAGTAGCAGCAGAACATAGTCTGATACAGTGCCAAAAGGTGAACCCCTCAGGTTGGAAGCCACTCAAAAGATGACTGGGGAAGAGCTGCCTCCTCAAAATAGAGTCGATCTTAATGATGTGGATGGAGTCAAGCTTTCAGGGCCTTCATCTGCTGATGTGGAAGGAATCAAAATGAGAAGAAACAACTGCAAATATCCATTAATAACCAGAACATGGAATAAACAATGTATGACGCTAGGAAAACTAGAAATTGTCAAAAAAGAAATAGAATTAATAAACTTTAATATTCTAGGCATTAGTGACGTGAAATGGACTGGTATTGGCCATTTTGAATCAGACAATCATATGGTCTACTATGCCAGGAATAACAAATTGAAGACGAATGGCATTGTTCATCATCAAAAAGAACATTTCAAGATTTATCCTGAAGAGCAAGGATGTCAGTGATAGGATAATATCCATTTGCCTAGAAGGAAGACCAATTAATAAGACTATTGTTCAAATTTACACACCAACCACAAGGTCAAAGATGAAGAAATTGAAGATATTTACCAACTTCTCCAGTTTGAAATTGATCAAACATGCAATCAAGATGCACTGATAATTACTGGTGATTAGAATGCAAAAGTTGGAAACAAAGAGGAAGGGTCAGTAGTTGGAAAATATGGCCTTGGTGATAAAAATAATGCTGGAGATAGCATGATAGAATTTTGCAAGACCAATGACTTCTTCATTGCAAATAGTTTTTTCAACAGCATAAACGGTGACTATACATGTGGACTTTGCAGATGAAATACACAGGAATCAAATCAACTACATCAGTGGAAAAAGACAATGGAAAAGCTCAATATCATCAACCAGAACAAGGCCAGGGGCCAATTGCGAAACAGACCATCAATTGCTCCTACGCAAGTTCAAGTTGAAACTGAACAAAATTATAACAAATCCACAGGAGACAAAGTAACGCCTTGAGTATATCCCACCTGATTCAGAGACCATCTCAAGAAGAGATTTGACACGTTGAACATTAGTGACCAAAGAAAGACCAGACAAGTTGTGGAATGACATCAAGGACATCATACATGAAGAAAGCAAGTGGTCATTAAAAAGACAAGAAAGAAAGAAAAGACCAAAATGGATGTCAGAAGAGGCTCTGAAATTTGCTCCTGAATGTCAAGTAGCTAAAGCGAATGGAAGAACTGATGAAGCAAAAGAGCTGAATAGAAGATTGCAAAGGGTGGCTCAAGAAGGCAAAGTGAAGTATTATAATGACATATGCAAAGACCTAGTGATAGAAAACCAAAAAGGAAGAACAAGCTCGGCATTTCTCAAGAAGAAAGAATTTAAGCCTTGAGTTGCAATATCGAAGTGATGCAGGAAGAGTCAAAATAAAATGGAAGGAATACATAGTGTCACTATACCAAAAAGAATTTGTTGATGTTTAACCATTTCAGGAGGTAGCATATGATCAAGAACCCACGGTACTGAAGGAAAAAGTCCTACTCCCAAGAAAGGTTAACCAACCTAATGTGGAAATTATCAAACAATATCGCTAATATTGTACATAAGTAAAATTTTGATGAAGATCATTAAAAAGTGGGTGAAACAATACATCAACAGAGAACTGCCAGAAATTCAAGCTGGATTCAGAAGAGGACGTGTAACCAGGGATACCATTGCTGATGTCAGATGGATCCTGGCTGAAAACGGAGAATATCAGAAAGATGTTTACCAGTGTTTTATTGACTATGCAAAGGCATTCGACTTGTGAATCATAACAAATTATGGATAACACTGTGAAGAATGGGAATTTCAGAACACTCAATTGTGCTCATGAGGAACCTGTATATAGATCAAGAGGCAGTGGTTCAAACAGAACAAGGAGATACTGAGTGGTTTAAAGTCAGGAAAGGTGTGTCAGGGTTGTATCCTTTCACAATACTTATTCAATCTGTATGCTGAGCAAATAATCTGAGAATCTGGACTATATGAAGAAGAATGGGACGTTAGGATTAGAGGAAGACTCATTAACAACCTGCATTATGCAGATGACACAACCTTGCTTGCTGAAAGTGAAGCAGACTTGAAGCACTTACTGATGAAGATCAAAAACCACAGCCTTCAGTATCGATTACACTTCAACATAAAGGAAACAAAAATCCTCACAACTGGACCAATAAGCAAAATTATGATAAACAGAGAAAAGATTGAAGTTGTCAAGGATTTCATTTCACTTGGACCCACAGTCAATATCCATGGAAGCAGCAGTCAAGAAATCAAAATACTCATTGCAATGGGCAAATCTGCTGTAAAAGATCTCTTTAAAGTGTTGAAAAGCAAAGAAGTCACCTTGAAGACTAAGGTGCACCTGACCCAAGCCATGGTGTTTTCAACCGCCTCATATGCATGTGAAACTTGGACAATGAATAAGGAATACTGAAGAAGCATTAACACCTTTCAATTGTGGTGTTGGTGAAGAATATTGAAAATACCATGGCCTGTCAAAAGAATGAAAAAATCTGTCTTGGAAGAAGTGCAACCAGAATGCTCCTTAGAAGCAAGGATGGCGAGATTACATCTCACATGCTTTGGACAAGTTATCAGGAGGGATCAGTCCCTGGAGAAGGTCATCATGCTTGGTAGAGGGTCAGTGAACAAGAGGAAGATCCTCAACAAGATAGATTTGGCACAGTGTCTACAACAAAGGGCTCAAGCACAACAGCACTTGTGAGGATCGCACAGGATTGGGCGGTGTTTAATTCTGTTGTACACAGGGTCACTATGAGTCAGAACTGACTTGATGGCACGTAACAACAACAATAATCAGAGTGTGATTATTACAATATTCCTTGATTTTCCTGTAATTGCCCTCCCTGTGGTTTGGTTCCTCTTTTTAACCCATAGGAATACTTGTGTAAGAAAACTGCCTGAGGACTGCCTGGTTCCATTTTCAATGGGCTAAGTAGTTTCCCAATTGCAATTGTTTTAAACCCTTAACAAACCTCTCTGTTTTAAGTTGAAATGGCTTTCAAATTTTTCTCCACAATATTTTGGTGTCAGAAGCGGAATTCAAAGGCAAACTCAGTATTTTGGTGTCAGAAGTGGGATCCAAAGGCAATTTGCCTGCTAAACCAGCCCAGATTGGGACTATAGAATGTCAGGTCACATACCAGCCCTTTGCATTCTCAATAATCCACTTTCCCAGCTCTTGGGAGTCATCTCCAGGTAAAATCTCTTGGATCAAGGACCTCTGCCCTTTTTGCATTTTAAGTCCTCTGAGGTTTGTTAATGGTCCTTCATCTGTTTGCTTTTGTCTGGCTCGAGAGTGTGTTGACAAGTTTTATTATCTGGCTAATTGCAGCTTTGTTAAGGCTGTGTGAACTCGTTATGTTTTTCTCTAAACACCCATTGAGGTTTCTTCAAGTGCGTTTCTTTGTTTTGTTTTGGTGAAAGGCTCCAGAGTGGTTTTCACACCTGTGGTTGCAGTCTTAGTGAGGATTGAGAGTGCTATTAGCCACAGTATGTGCTCACTAAGGGGTTGTTCCATTTCATGTTTAAGATTTTGTGTGTCTTGTCTCAAAAGCCATGACTAGCTGTTGTTAGTTTTTTTTTTTTTTTTCTCAAAAGAAAGTCTTTTAAGTCTTGGAGAAACTGCTTAGTATGCCTAAGCTTCTAATAGGTACTTTGAAGACTTTAATATAAATTCATTCTGGTAAAGTTTTTATTGTTTTATAATATGTCAACTTAAGTTAGGCTCCAGAATTTTTTTATGTAACTTAAGCTGAATTGGATATATGGGAAAATTTTAAAATCTAAAGCCTGAGTGTTCAGAGCTAACACCTGAGTTTTTCAGAGTTGAAGCCTGAATTTCCTCTTAACTTTTGCTTTGTAAAGTGTACACAATTTTTCTTTTCTGACCAGAAGCTGCCAGAGACCTTAAATTCTGCTTTTCTAGCAAGAGAAACTGGGGAAATTCCTGAGAGCTATCCTAACTGCTGAGGTCCATTTTTAAAGGCTATTACAGGTCTTGACTAATCTCTTCTATCCAAACTCTGTAACACTAAATTATTTTTGTCCTTTTGACATCGCTTGCTAAAAAGTCACTTTTGGTACACAAATATTTTTTTATGAGTTTTTCAGGCTCTAAAGACAAAATTTTAGCATCCTCAAGAATCTTCAAGAACTCATACACAAAAAACACAGCAAATGAGTGACTAACTTCTCAGATCAAACTTTACAATTTTGTTTGAATTCTCCAAGAATTTGTTTGTTCCCTTTTATTCTGTCCAAAGGAGATGTCCCCAAATATTACTTGTATAAACCTTATCTGTATTAGCAATAGCAATCAAGTATTATTTATTATGAGTTTTTGAGTTTGTGGAATCTCAGACCCCATAAGCCATTAGGAGTATTAATTATTAATTAATTGAATTATTAATTGACTAATGTAATAAGATGTTAATTGGTTGGTTGGTTTAGTTGATTGATTAATGGTTGATTATTGACAGTCCCCGCTAGGATTATGGAGTTTGAAAGTCCTAAACTTTAAAGAAGCTCGAGCCTTTAATAGGTTTAATTAGTATTTTAGAACTTTAAAAAAATATTAAGATCATATTTGCTTAAATTTGTCAGAACTCTACAACAGCTCTTTCTGCCTTCCCAGGATGGTCCCTCTTTTTGATCCTCATACATAGGTCCTCTTTGTGCTCTCATCGGTGGAAATTCCTCTTTCTGTACCTTCAGAGATAGATTCTCTTTCTGCACACTTGAGTCCGAATCACTAAACCTTCAAAACTGGATTACTAAAAACTAAGTTTTCAAAACTAAATTTTTCAAGGCTAAGGTCTCTAGGGTTGTTGCTCTGGATTGTTTTTGAGTACACTTAGTTGGTAACTTTTCTAAACACTGACTACTGGGTATGTTTGGAAATAATTAAAAAATTCATTTTTAAATTCATTCATTTTGAGAAAATGAATTTCCACTTAATCTTTTCCTTCCTGGTACTTACAACTATTATGAGGAAGCTAGATATTAGAAAAATATATTTATTATAAATTAAGAAAGAAACAATTTAAACAAAAAGTCTCACAAATACAACCAGATAAGCTTATGGCTTTACAATTCCAACAACTTCAAATACAACCCAACAATCTTTTAGACTGCAAATCTATTGTTTGTTTTTATTGTAAAAACCAGGTCATCTTAGAAAAAATGTTTTAAGTTAAAAAAGAGAGAACAGGAACAAATTCAACTCTCTACCACCCACAAGAGGCTAGCAACCATCAGCATAACCAGCCTCCAGGGAATTAACAGAGATCCTTCCTTTAATAACATTAAAGCTACAGAAAAAAAACTACAGAAAGAGTCATTAATTAGAAACAACTCTGTCTACCCTCCAAACACTTATGGTGCCTCAGAATAGTTTCATAGGTGGCCCAAGTTTTTAACCCACCATGAAAAGGAGGGAATAAATTATCTAAATTAAATTGCCATCTACAGTTTGAAGAAAAATTCATAACATTTAAGAATAGGAAGTTGTTTTCTGTATACAGACCTCTGTTCTTTTTTTTTTCTCAAAACTCAGCCCACCAAGTTACTTATTGGTAAATGTTTGCTTATCAATAAATGTCTATAGTGATTTGTTTTCCAGATTTGTCTTGATTAATTTTACGAAATTTATAATGTACTTCTTGGTTCTCAACAATTAATAGTATCAATTATATAATTTTTGTCTTATGTCTAAGTTTTGTCTTAAAAGCTATGAGTTGAGCCTATGGCTGCTACAGAATAGTCTGTTTAAAGGGTCAAAGAAGATGAATTGTTTGTTTGTTTGGTACAAGTGGGCCTTTAAGTTATTCCAAAACTACCTCTTCATAAAACCTGCTTCCTTTTTACCAGATTCTATTAAACATGCAAAAGAGAAGGGAATAGTTTTCTACCTCTAGATAACATTGTTGAATTTAAGTTATGATGTTTCTAATTGGTTTGATGATAAATAAGCACTTGTAAAATTTAAAGGTCTAAGCGTTTTCAGAAAATGATGAAAATAAGTTCATTTTGTTAATTTTTAGAAAAGGTTTAACTTTTACTTTTCTAAAAATAAACAGCTAGAGGAGCAATTTTAAAAGAAGTTTATTTAAAATAAAGTTCTTATTTAATACAACTAAAATTCTAGTAGGTTAATTCACAAAAATTTTAAGAGCTGGCAATGTCAAATAGCATATAAAACGAAGAATTAAATTTCTCACAAATGAAATAACAAAATTTTCCTTAGTTACTAAACTAAAAGGTTAACTTTATTCTTTATACTAACTGCCTCAAAGACAAGAGTTCAACCTCATTAAGTTAAAGTTCCAAGGTCAAAATAAAGTCTCATAGTTTTGAGAGGACTAAGGTTTTTACCTTTAAAATCCTTACTTTAAATAACAAGTACTGTTTCTCAATAATCTGTGATAAGCTTCTGACAACTTTGTAACTTCATAAAAAAACCAAAAAGATTTACTTAAGCAAGAAAAATACCAAATTTTCTTTAAGTTAGAATTTATATGTTAGTAATATATGTCTGATACTAGATTGCAAACACTTAATATTATAACATAATTTTATTATTTTAATTGCTAACTTAGTTGCAACTTTTTTTTTGACTCTAGCATCATCAAAGACAGTGGTTTAACTAGGAAATTCACATAGTTTACCCACGAATTTTTTTACCTTTTTTTTTTTTTTTTTACTATTATTCAGATATTTAGAGGCTTGATAATCTTGGTATATTTTTGTTATATCCTGACTATACAGTATTATGTCTCAAGATTATTATGCATTATATCTGAAGCTCTTTTGAAAATAAGGTTGATCATTATGTTTAGAGATATTTTTAATTGATTTTTGGCTTTAAATTACTTTTGTAATTCCCATCAAGCCTTTCACTTTTAAGAACTATTATTATTATAAGTTAATCATGGTCATATTAAGATTTGTCATCTGGAGATAAGTTTTTACTTTGCTGGTTTGCTGAAAATGTTTCAGCAAAACATCTCAACAAAAAGATGGGCTATATTGGACTCAGAAAAAGGATTGGGATTAGACTGAATCACAATTTCCAGAGCTCTTATGTAAAAGCGATAGGTTCACAGACTGCAGCTGATCCAGAATAACATGGAACCAAAATTAACTACATAAAAAACATGGGACTGAGTAAATTTTTAAATAAATGAATTGAAATCATAGATGAAGTTCACTTATATTAATTTCTTTGCTCTTCTATTTGTTTTATTCACTATATTGTTTTTAATTGCTTTACTCCATAAACTTCAATTTACCACAAGTTTTGATATAATGCTTTTCTCATGTAAATGATAGAATTTAATGCTGCCTAGTACATTGGCTTGCTATTAATTGACCAGACCAACTACCTTATTTGTTTTATGCTCCATGATGACAGTTATACCTATTGCTTAAAATTTCTAGATGAATTAGATGTTTCACATATGAGCTCTTAAAATGCTTAAGGTTTCCTTTTTGTTATCAAATCTTCCTTTTCATCATTATCAAATTGCAGTTTTAACATAAATCCCCTGTTTTGACATTTTGGTTTTTCCCTTGTGAACCCACAGCTCTTTCTATAAATACCACTTTTAGAGACAATTTTGTTAGCTGGAATTATGATTTTAATGGTAATTGCCATCATAATAAAAAAAACACTGTTAAATATTACATAAAATTAACCACTGTGGTTTGGCCTTGAGAACAAACATGATGCCCATGAAAAAGCTAATGTATATGGAAACCATCCAGGTCATTGATGACCTAGTTAAACCCCAGCTGAGGGACTGAAAGAATAAGTCAGCTCTTGTGCCTCTCTGAGCTGTTGTACCTTACACTGTTTCCCTTCCCCCTTTTAAGGCCCACCACAGTGCCTTAGTCTAAAAAAAAAAGCATGGCAAAACTAGGGAAAACCTTGCAGGAGACAAGTTACTCCTTTGTAAGCGATATGAAGCCAACCCTGCCTGGAGAAGAGAACTCCACTATGTCAAGGTAAAATTAAAACACTCAGTGGTGCTCGGTCACAATTGCAGTGTGGCGCAGGAAGTCTTAAATGCTTGATAATTCAAGTAGCCACTAGAATAAAAATATTAGCAAGCTTGTCTGTGTGACAGAGACTACTCAATTCAGCAGTGATCAAAAGATACTCTATGAAATCTTTGATCAAAAAGAGCAAAATGTCTCAGGAAAAGACAACTTTCAGTGCAGTCAGTGAGACAGAGGCATAATATGCTGATCATGCTATCTAATTTTAATCTGGATTCTAGACTAACAGCTATGGTTCGTTAGAGAAAAACATGGTTTTCCTCAGTGGTCAAAACCAGGATGTAAAACCATATGCCCTGAGGGGTCTTAACCAGGTGACCATCTGCACCCCTCAAAATGCTTATACTCTGGAAAAGTGCTGTCTGAGTGCTGTTGCCAATAAAGTATTTTTTCTTTTTTCAAGATGCACAAAGAAACCGCATGTAAGCATCTTGTGGCCAAGATATAAGCATCCTGTGTAACTATCTATAATCGCTAATTATACTATTAATAATCAGTAACCAATCAGAGTGTGATTATTACAATACTCACTGATTTTCCTATAATTGCCCTCCCTGTGGTTTGGTTCCTCTTTTTACCTCATAAGAATACTTGTATAATGAAACTGCCCTGGGACTACCTGGTTCCATTTTCAATGGGGCATGTAGTTCACCAACTGCAATTGTTTTAAACCCTTAATAAACTTCTCCGTTTTAACTTGAAAAGGCATTCAAGTTTTTCTCTACAACAACAGACACTACCAAACTGTCTTCCAAGAAATCTGCACCAATTTATACTTTTATCAAGAGTATATGAGAGTATTTTTTATCACACCTACATCAATACTTGATATTATCAACATTTAAAATTTTTGTTATTTTGATGGGCAAAAGACTCATTTTTTTTTTAATTATTATTGCCGAGATTGTAAGTGACATTTGAATATCTTTTCGTATGTTTATTGGCTATTTGGATTCCCTATTCTGTGAATTGCTTGTTTTATTTTATTTAATTTTTGGTCCATGTTCCAATTGGATTGTTTATCTGCTTCAAAAGGCCTCTTTAAAGTGTTAAAAAGGACAGATGTTACTTTGAGGACTAAGGTGAGCCTGACCCAAGCCATGGCATTTTCAATCACCTCATATGCATGAGAAAGCTGGAAAATGAATAAGGAAGACTGAAGAACAATTGATAACTTTGAATTTTGGTGTTGGCAAAAAATATTGAATATACCATGGACTGCCAGAAGAATGAACAAACCTGTCTTCAAAGAAGTACAGCCAGAATTCTCCTTAGAAGAGAGGATGAAAAGACTTTGCTCACATAATTTGCACATGTTATCAGGAGGGACCAGTCCCTGGAGAAGGGCATCTTGCTTGGTAAAGTAGACGGCCAGTGAAAGAGAGGAAGACACTCAGTGAGATGGATGGGCACAGTGGTTGCCACAATGGGCTCAAGCATAGCAATGATTGTGAGGATGGCGCAGGACCGGGCAATGTTTCCTTCTGTTGTGCTTAGTGTTGCTATGAGTCAGAACCAACTCAATGGCACCTAACAACAACAACATAAAAATTTTAAATATGTGTAACATTTCATGAAGTAATTCCATTTCTGAGTGACTAAAAAATAAATATTTGCACATGTGCACAAAAAGCATGTATAAGGATGCTGGATACACTATTGTACATAATAGGGAAAAGCTGGAAGTAACTTACATATCCATCAGTAGGGAAATGATTAAATAAACTATGACATATCTGTACTATGGAATACCATGCAGGAGTTAAAAAGGAAGAGGTAGCTACTTGGAAAAATCTCAAAAACATATTTTGATGGAAAAAAAAACAAGTTGTAGAACAGCATGTTCATTATGACACAATTTGTGTGTTTTTTTAAAAACTTAGAGAACAAAAGAATGTATTTCTACACTGTGTCAGTTTGGATCCTTATAGAAACAGATATCAGAACAAGATTAAACATGCATGAGGTTTATTGAGGGAAATGCCTGTGAAGGATAGAGGAGAAAGAAACAGGAATAGTCAGGAACAACCTCCAGACTATTATTAAGGTCTGACAAATGTGAAAGGAGAGAGGGAAGGAAGATTTGAGAAAGTCTTTTTCTTTTTTTCAGAGACAAAGGACAGTTTATTGCTCACAATAAAAGCAGTAGCCAGAGTATCAGCAGTTTTTGTACCAATTCCTCAAGCCCCAATTCATACACAGCAGCACAGAGAGTGTCAAATGATAGCTGCACACACAGTGGATTGCCATAAAAGAAAGGAACCCTGTGTTTAGAGAGCTGAATCTTTTATGGTGAGCAGTAAGCAAGTCATCCCGTTGTTCCAGAGAGAGGCATTATCTTAATTATATTGGACAGTGAACATGACTGCCCTTTGTTCTGAAGGGAGACACTATCTCTACCTCCCAAAGCTGTTTATTGTACAAACATCTTTGAAAAATCCAGAACAAAGAGCAGTCAGTGCCTTGTTTCATTAAGATGGAGAATTGTCCCTGAACAGTCAGGAGCTCATGTTGTCCTTTGGAGAGAGCTGCAGGGACAGCACCAAAAGAAGCAGGCCCAGTCTTTAAAGACCCAGGGCACATACCAAGTTCTTCCACTGCTTAGTAAATATTTACTGAGTACTGCTCTATGCACCATGGCCTCAACATCCCTCTCAGGCTGGCCCCATGTATGCACAGCAGAGAATTTATAGCTGGATAAGCATAGTAAGCATTTGTTGAAAATTTCCCAGGCCTTTCACAAGCTTTGTCTCATTGCGATAGCTCCTTGAGGTAGGTATTATCCTCATTTTATATATGGAGAAACTGAGGCTCAGATAAGTTGAGTACATTCTCTAAGATCACCTAGTTAGAAGTGAGAGAACCAAGATTTGAACCCAGGCTGGCCTGACTTCAGATTACTGGTGTCCCTCTCTATCCAGACACTCACAACCCAAAGTCAGATAGCAAGGAATATTGTACTTGCTCTTAGCACACTACATTCTCCTCCTGCATCTTCAAGGGCAAGACTGACCCAGAGAAAGGCTTTGATTCCATCCCAGCTGGGCCCCAGGCCAGCCCATCTGGTGATCTAGGTGGTCTACACTGTCTCCTTGAGGACTTGACTCATTATTATTACTATTTTACTGTGCTTTAGGTGAAAGTTTACAGCTCAAGTTAATTTCTCATACAAAAATTTACACACATATTGTTATGTGATTTTAGGTGCAATCCCCACAATGTGATAGCACTCTCTCCCTTTCCTCCCCAGGTTTCATATGTCCATTCAACCACTTCTTGTCACTTTCTGCCTTCTCATCCTTCCTCCAGACAGTAGCCACCCATTTGGTCTCCTGTATCTGATTGAACTAAGAAGCATGCTCCTCAAGCGTATTATTTTTTGTTTTATAGGCCAGTGTAATCTTTGTCTGAAGAGTGGGTTTCCAGAATGGTTTTAGGTCTGGGTTCACAGAGTGTCCGGCAGCCATAGTTTCGGAGGTTCCTCTAGTCTCAGTCAAACCATTAAGTCTGGTCTTTTGATGTGAATTTGGGTTCTGCACCACACTTTTCTCTCGCTCTGTCCAGGACTTCCTGTTACATCCCATTAGGACGGTCGTTGATGGTAGCCGGGCACCATCTAGTCATTCTGGTCGCAGGCTGATGGAGTCTGGTTTATGTGGACCTTTTGTCTCTTGGAATAATATTTTCCTTGTGTCTTTGCTGTTCATTCTCCTTTGCTCCACCTGGCTTGGGAGCAACTGATGCATCTTAGATGGCCGCTCCCAAGCTTTTAAGAACCCAGACCCCACTCACCAAAGTTGAATGCAGAACATTTTCTTAATAAACTTTGGTATGCCAATTGACCTTGATGGCCCCCGAAACTATGATCCCCAGGCCCTAGCTACTCTGTCCCTCAAAATGTTTGAATGTGTTTAGGAAACTTCTTACCTTTTGTTTGGTCCACTTATGCTGACTTCCCCTCTAATTGCGTGTTGTCCTTCCCTTCACTGAAAATGATCCTTGTCTACTATCTAGTTAGTGAATTCCCTTCCTCCTCCCTCCCCACCCTCATAACCATCAAAGAATGCTTTCTTCTGTGTTTAAACCATTTCTTTAGTTCTTATAATAATGATCTCATACAACATTTGTCCTTTTGCAACTGACTAATTTCACTCAGCATAATGCCGTCCAGATTCATTCACATTGTGAAATGTTTCCCAGATTCATCATTGTTCTTTATCCTTGCATAGTATTCCATTGTGTGTATGTACCATAATTTGTTTATCCATTCATCTGTTGATGGACACCTAGGATGTTTCCATCTTTTTGCTGTTGTGAACGGTGCTGCAATTAACATGGTTGTGAATGTATCTATTCTTGTGATGGTTTTTATTTCTGTAGGATATATTCCAAGGACTGGGATTGCTGGATCATATGGTACTCTATTTCTAGTTTTTAAGGAGCACCAAAACGATTTCCAAAGTAGTTTACCATTTTACATTCCCACCAGCAGTGCATAAGTGCTCCAGTCTCCACAGCCTCTTCAACATTTATTATTTTGTGTTTTTTTTTTTGAATAATGCCAGCATTGTTGGGGTGAGATGGTATCTCATGGTTGTTTTGATATGCGTTTCTCTAATGGCTAATGATTGTGAACTTTTCCTCATGTATCTGTTAGCCACCTGAATGTCTTCTTTGGTGAAGTGTCTGTTCATATCCTTTGCCCATTTTTTAATTAGGTTATTTGATTTTTGTTTTTGAGGTGTTGCAGTATCTTGTAGATTTCAGAGATTCGAACCTTAGCAGATACGTCGTAGCCAAAATTTTTTTTTTCTAATCTGTAGGTTCAATTTTTACTCATCTGAAGTCTTTGGATGAGCATATATGTTTGATTTTTAGGAGTTCCCAGTTATCTAGTTTCTCTTCTGGTGGTTGTGAATTGTTAGTTATGGTTTGTATACTATTTATGCCATTTATTATTGCTCCTAGCATTGTCCCTACTTTTTCTTCTATGATCTTTATCATTTTAGATTTAGGTCTTTGATCCATTTTCAGATAGTTTTTGTATATGGTGTGAGGTATGAGTCTTGTTTCATTTTTTTGCAGATGGATATCCAGTTATGCCAGCACCATTTGTTAAAGAGACTGTCCTTCCCCATTTAACAGACTTTGGGTCTTTGTCAAGTATCAGCTGCTCATAGATGGATTAATTTATATCTGGGTTCTTAATTCTGTTCCGTTGGTCTATGTATTTGTTATACCAGTACCAGGCTCTTTTGACTACCTTGGTGGTAAAATAGGTTCTAAAATAATTGTGGGAGGCCTCCAACTTTGTTCACCTTATCGAAGTTCTCTTTGTTGATGTAGAGGAATCCAACTGATTTTTGTGTTTATCTTGTATCCTGATCTTTGCTGAAATCTCCAATTAGTTCTACCAGTTTTCTTGTGGATTCTTGAGGATTTCTGTGTATAAGATCATATCATCTGTGAATAGGGACACTTTTACTACTTCCTTAGCAATTTGGATATGCTTTATTTCTTTTTCTTGCCTTATTGCTCTGGTTAGGACCTCCAGCACAATGTTGAATAAGAGTGGTAATAAAGGGTAATCCTTGTCTGATCATGTGGTTATCTTTTGTTTTACTTATATGATGGATTACAGTGATTGATTATCTAACCCTGAAATACCCCAACATACCTGGTATGAATCTCAGTTAGTCATGATGAATTTTTTTGATACATTGTTGAATTCTATTGGCTAGAATTTTGTTGAGGATTTTTAAGTCTGTGTTCATTAGGGATATTAGTCTGTAATTTTCTTTTTTGTGGTGTCTTTACCTGGCTTTGGTATCAGGGTCATGCTGGCTTCCTGGATTGAGTTCCGGTGTATTCCTTCCTTTTCTATGCTTTGAAAATACCTTTAGTAGCACTGGGGTTAAGTTTTCTCTGAAACTTTGGTAGAATTCTCCATTGAAGCCATCAGGACCAGGGCTTTTTGTTGTTGTTGGAAGCTTTTTTTTTTTATATAACCTCTTCAATCTCTTCTTTTGTTGAGTTTGTTTAGTTTTTCTAGATCAGTTTGTGTTAGTTTAGGTAGAGAATGTGTTTCTAGAAATTTACCCATTTCCTCTAGTTTTCAAATTTGTTGGAGTACAATTTTTCACAGTATTCTGTTATGATCCTTTTTGTTGCAGTTGGGTCTGTTGTGATACCCCCCATCTCATTTCCTATTCAAGTTATTTGCTTCCTTTCCTGTTTTTCTTTTGTCAGTTTGGCCAGTGGTTTATCGATTTTGTTGACCTTTTCAAAGAACAAGCTTTTGGTCTTGTTGACACTTTCAATTGTTTTTCTATTTTCTATTTCATTTATTTCTGCTCGAATCTTTATTATTTCCTCTCTTCTGGCGCCCAAGGGCTTCTTTTGCTGCTCTCTTTCTATTTGCTTGAGTTGTAGTGCTAATGTTCTGATTTTGGCCCTTCTTTTTGGATGTGTGCATTTATTGCTATAAATTGACCTCTCAGCACTGCTTTTGCAGTGTTGCAAAGGTTCTGGTAAGATGTGCTTTCATTCTCTTTTAATTCTATGAATGTCTTTATTCCATTGTTGATTTCTTCTCTACCCCAGTAGTTTTTGAGCAAGGTGTTGTTCAGTTTCCATGTATCTGATTTTTTTTCCTTGCTGTTTCTGTTATTATTGCTACTTTTATGGCTTTATGATCAGAAAAGGTATTTTGTATATTTTGATGTTTTGGATTCTTTTAAGGCTTGCTTTGTGACCTAATATGTGGTCTATTCTTGAGACTGTTCCATGTGTGTTGGAAAAGAATGTATACTTGGCTTCTGTTGGATGGAGTGTTCTGTATATGTCTACGAGGTCAAGTTGATTGATGGTGGCATTTAGATCTTCTGAGTCTTTATTGAATTGCTTTCTAGGTGTTCTGTTTTTTATCGAAAGTGTTGTTTTGAAGTCTCCTACTATTACTATTATTTTTTTTACTATTATTGTGGAGCTGTCTATTTCTGTTTTCAATGCTGTTAGAGTTTGTTTTATGTATTTTGGAGCCCTGTCATTGGGTACCTATGTATTTATTATGGTTATGTCCTCCTCATGTATTGACCCTTTAATCATGATATACTGTCCTTACTTATCCTTTGTGGTGGATATTGCTTTAAAGTTTATCTTGTCAGAGATTAATGTTGCCACTCCTGCTTTTTTTATTGTTGTTTGCTTGATATATTTTTTCTTCTTTTGAATTTTAGTTTGTGTCCTTGAGTCTAAAATGTGTCTCTTGTAGGGAGCATATAGATGGATTGTGTTTTTTTTTTATCCATTCTGCCACTCTGTCTCTTTATTGGTGCATTTAGTCCATTCACATTCAGTGTAATTATTGATAGGCATGAGTTCACTGCTGTCATTTTGATGTATTTTTTTATGTGTGTGGTGTTTATAATTTCTTTGTTCCTCTTAATTTTCTGTGCTGACTCATTTTCTTTTCAACTTTTTCATTATTTTTTTTTTGTGTGTGTTTGTTGAGTCTTTATGTATTTCTTCTTTTTTTATTTGGATGAGTAGATTTGTTAGTTTCCTTTGTGTTTACCTTAAAATTTGTCTCTATTTTTCTAAGTTTAAACCCATCTTTTATTTCTTGATATCATCTTAAACTTCCTCTCCATATGGAAGTTCTATGACTAGGCTATTTAGTCTCTCTTTTTTGTTTTAAAATTTACATAGTTTACATATTGACACCTCTGTTTCCTTATTTTCAATCTTTTAGCTTTGACTTATTTTTTTTACTTCACTCTCTGGGATGATAGCTTGTTGTTCTGTCCTGTGTCCTACTCTTGGGTTTTGTCTGATATTTTTGGTTCTCTAGCCAGAGGCCTCCCTTTAATATCTCTTTTAATTTTGGTTTGATTTTTACAAATTCCCTTAGCTTCTGTTTATCTGGAAATGAACTAATTTTGCCATCATGTTTGAGAGAGTTTTGCTGGATATATAATTCTTGGCTTTACATATGTCATCCCATTGCCTTCTTGCCTGCATGGTTTCTACCGAGTGGTCAGAGCTTGGTCTTGTTGACTCTCTTTTGTAGGTGACTTTTCATTTATTCCTAGCTGCCCTTAAGAGTCTATCTTTATCTTTGGTTTTGGCAAGTTTGATTACAATATGTCTCGATGACTTTCTTTTGGGATCTGCCCTGTGTGGGGATTGTTGAGCTTCTTGAGTAGATATCTTCTCATCTCATGATATCAGGGAAGCTTTCTGCCAGCAAATCTTCAACAATTCTCACTGCATTTTCTGTTATCCCCCCCATTCTGGTACTCCAATCACTTGCAGATGATATTTCCTCTTGAAAGATAATTCTTAGAGTTTCTTCATTTTTAAAAATTCCTTTATCTGATTTTTCCTCAAATACATTGGTGTCAAGGGATTTATCTTCAGTCTCACTAATTCTGACTTCCATTACCTCAATTCCAGTCCTATGACTTTCTATTGAGTTGTCTAATTCTGAAATTTTATTGCTAATCTTTTGGATTTCTAATTGCTGTCTTTCTATGGTTCCTAGCATGCTGTTAAATTTATCGTTCTGTTCTCATATTGTTTTCCTGAATTCCTCCATTGCTTTGTGTGTATGTTCCTTGGCTTGGTCTGAGTTTTGCCTGATTTCCTTCCTGATATCTTGAAGACCTCTATATGTTAATCTTTTGAATTCTAACTCCAGTCGTTCCAAGACCTTCTCTTCCCCTGGAAGATTTCCTGGTTCTTTCTTTTGGTTGCTTGCTGTAGTCATCATGACCTGCTTCTTTATATGATTTTATATTGACTGTTGTCTTGAAGCAATCAATAAGTTATGTTTATTTGTTGTTTGCTTACTTACTGTGCCCTAGCTTTTTGTTTTGTTTTGTGTTGATCTGCCCAAGTAGGCTGGCCATGTGAGCTACTTTGGTTACTGGCATCTTTGAAGCTCTCACATCCTGTCACCAGGTGGTTAGAACAGCTATAAGATGTGTGAGCCCAGGGGTCCATTCATTTTTCTTGTGCGGATTCAGCTCAGGTGTCCAGGTCATTGGTCACCAAGTGTGTGGTGCAGACTCACCTACAGTGCTAGATGGGCAAGAGTGCATAGAGGTATCTGGCTACAGTAGAGGGCTATGTGCTGAGCACAGTAAGTGACTGACGGCTGCCCCTGAGTGCCTGGGTGGAAGATGTGTTACTGTCCCCTAGAGCACATAGGTGTGTGGGTTTTGCAACTGGACTTTGGGCACCCAAACTGTTGGCTGTAAGGACTGGGAGTCACCACTTATTCTTGGACCACTATTTTGGGGGACAAGATGGAATGGGTAATACCACCAGCCCTCAGGCCCCTGATGTGGGTGGGCAAGGACCCTGTTTAATAGCCAGGGTGCTGTCAAATGTCAGGAGTCTGCGATTCCCCTTTGGCTGCTACAGTTGAAAATACACTTCAAGTACGTCCCCTGTTTTTCTATGCTAATGAAGGCCTAGGTTGTTGAATCAGCCCCCACAGGTCCAGGCAGGGGTGAAGGGTGCTAAAAATCTATGGACCTCTTACGCCAGTGCCTAGGCAAAGGGAAAGTTCCTGCTCTGATTTCATGGCTTAGGGGGTGTGATGATTTTTTAAAACCACAAGACTGGCTTGGGCACAGATAGTTTTGAGCTCTCTGCTTAGGGGGCTTGGTATTAATGAGGGCTTGGGGTGTTGGGATGGCCCACAAAAGTCTAGGCAGGGGTGAAGAGAGTTACAAGTCCCTGGCCCTGTTATGCCAGTGCCTAGGCAAAGGGACAGTGCCTGCCCTACGTTCACAGCTTAGGGGATGTGGTGATTTTTTAAAGCTGTGAGACTGGTTTGGGTGTGGATAGTCCTGAGTTCCTGGCTCAGGGTGCTTGGTGGTTTTATTCTATTTTTATTAAAGCCACATGACTGGTTTGGGCATGGATAGTCCTTAGTTCTGGATTAGGGGGCATGGCAGTTGTTGAATACTGCCAGACTGGTGTTGGAGCAGAGCAGGGTCGGGGGGTAGGTGAGGGGAAAGAGGTACTTCCCTGCTGTGAAAATCCTGGAGGGGAGTGGTTATTTTGGCCCCTCATGGCAAGTTAGATGCTTGCATTTAACTTTTGCATGTCTAGCTCTGCTTCCCTCCAGCTCAGGTGCTTGTGCAGACTCTCTGTCACCTGGTCTCTCCCATTGTGGTGACACGTATCCTGAGTGCTACTGGTCGCCTCAGCCCATGTGTGCCAGCTGACCTAGCCCGCAGGGTGCCAGCTGCCTCATGGCCGGCAATTCTTCACTGCTTCTGAACTGTTTCTCCTTTCCCCTGCCAACTCCTCATCTTCGTCTTTGATGATCAGGGCTCCTAGATTTCTATATGTAATTAATTCACTTGTTTTTTTTTGGGGGGGGGAGGTTTTTGTAAGAGGGACCACAGGAAGCATCTGACCATCCTGCCATCTTAGCCCCACCCTTCAAGAAGGTCTTGACTAAGCAAGCTAATGGGGAGTCCCTGAGCAAAAGTTGCCTGTTAAAGAAATCAGATGTCAGGAAGGACTGACAGACCTCTAGTATCCCCATCATGCATAGTCATTGATTCAGAGAAGCCCAGAGTAGTGTGGCATCAGTTTTTATGCTACATTGAATTCAAAGGTGTAAAATGTAGGGCACTCAGACAACTATGCTCCCCACAGCAGGTTCTCTTAAAGAAACATCTGAATTACACATCTTCATGTCCGCTACATAGATGTACACATATATGCCTGCAAATGCATAGAAAAGGTCTGAAAGAATAATATGTAACATTTAGTAACAAACTGTAGTTCATCCATACAATGGAACAGTATTCAGCAGTAAAAAGTAATGTACAACTGATACAACTTGGATGAATCAGAGGGAATTATGCTGAGTAAAGAAGGTAGTATCAAAAGATTACTTTCTGTGACATTCTGTAAATGACAAAACTATAGTGATGGAGAACATATCAGTGGTTGCCAGGCTTTGGAGGAAAGGGATGAATATAAAGGGATAGCATGAGGGAGCTTTTTTGGGGTGATAGAAAAATTGTTTCCTTATTATGGGGGAGGTGATTGCATGAATCTATACATGTGGTAAAAATTCAAGAACTATAAGCACACACACACACAAGCAAGTGTAAGGAAAGACTGGTGAAACCTAGTAGAGAGGCATATGGGAACTCTACTGGTTTTATGACTTTTTTATGTGTGTATAAAATTACTTCAAAAAAAATTCCAGATTTCCAAAGTGATTGTACCATTTTACATTCCCTGTTCTTCCACATCATCACCAACACCTGGTATGCCGTACTTTTATGCAAATAATTCACACTTTGTGTGTTTGTTTGCTGGCCATGCACTCCCCTCTAAGAGGCACCTTTACAAGCGCTGCCATGCCAATTCTCTTCCACATGCTGCTATACAAAAAAATTAGCATAGTGCACTTACAAAAATACTCACAAGGGGAGGGCACAGCCAGCAAACAAATGCAGAAGGTATGTGTTACTTATGTAAAAATACAGTACTCAGTATTTTTAATTTTAGCCATTCTAATAAAAAAAATTTTTTTAATGAGTAAGTAGTGTCTAATTTCATTTTCACTTTGCATTTCATTTAAGGGTAGTGATGATAAGCATCTTTTCCTGTATTTATTGGCCAACACATTCATACAGCTTCTCTTTTTGTGGTTCCTGCTCAAATAGTTTGTCCATTGTTCATTGGTTTCTTCATTTACTATTATTGAGTTGTAAGAGTTCTTTATATATTCTGGATACAAGTCATTTGTAAATATATATATTTTGAATATGTTTTCCAAGTCTGTGGCTTGCCTTTTCATTTTCTTAACAGTGTTAAACCAGAGGCTTTTAATTTTTATGCAGTCTCATTTATCAATTTCTTCCTGTATGTATACTCTTGGTGTTGTATTGCCTACCCCAAAGTCGCAAAGTTTTATTTTAGAAGATTTACAGTTTTAGTGACTACATTCAGGTCTGTGATCAGTTTTGAGTTAATTTTTGCATATAGAGTTAAGTTTCATTTTTCCATATACATATCTAGTTGTCCCAGAATCCCCAGAATAATTTGTTGAAAAGACTTTACTTTCCTGATTAAATTGCCTTGGCACCTTTGTCAAAAAATAATTGATTGTAAAATACACAACTCAATGGGAAGTCAGAGGAGTAGAATGGAAACAGTAGAAGAAAGGAGTCACATAATAGAAGACAAATCCCTTGACACTAATCTATTTTAGGGGCAATAAAAAAAATGAAGAAAACCTAAAAGTTATGTGGGACACCATTGAAAGGAATAACCTACACGTGATCAGAACCCCAGAAGGGAAAGAGTCAACAAAAAGCACAGGGAGAATTGTTGAAGATTTGCTGGCAGAAAACTTCCCTAATATCGTGAAAGATGAGAAGATAACCATCCAAGAAACACAACAAAATGCATATAGGATAGATTGCGAAAGAAGAACAATGAGACATAATCAAACTTTCCAAAACCAAAGACAAAGAAAGAATCCTGAAAGCACCTCTGGAAAAATGAAAGATCACCTACAAAGGGGCATCAATAAAACTAAGTTCTGGTTACTCAGCAGAAACCACACAATAAAGGGAGCAAAGGGATGACATATATAAAACTTTCAAAGAATTATATATCCAGCAAAATTATACCTCAAATATGATGGTGAAATTAGGATATTTCCAGGCAAACAGAAATTAAGGGAATGTGTAAAAACCAGGCCAACTTTACAAGAAATGTTACAGGGAGTCTTTTGGACAGAAAACAAAAAACAGCAGACAACACCCTGATATTAAAACATATGACAACATCAGCCATATATCAACCCAGGTAAAGAACTCTCAAAATAAATAAATAAATAAATCTAAGAGAACCAGAGACTTCAATATGTAACTGATGACCATATCAAAATATACAGGGTATTTTTTTAAAGGGTATAGGTTTAGATCATCCACATGGAGAGGAAGTCAAGGCAATATCAAGAAACAAATTACTGCTTTACGCTAAGGAAGATAAAGGTAAATTTCAGGCAAACCACAAAGAAAGTTAACAAAACCTACTCATTAAAATATGAAAGAAGAAGATCTCAAAGACTCTTACACACAGAACCAACCATGAAGGAAATGAAAAGACAAGACAATTAAAAAAAACTCAGCACAGAAAATTAAGTGGAATGGAGAAACAATTGACTCCATCAAAATAAAGCATAAAAAAATGACAGCAATAAACACATACCTACTGACAATTACACTGAATGTAAATGGCCTAAATACACCAGTAAAGCGACAGAGAGTGGCAGAATGGATTGAAAAAGCACCACCTATTGATATGCTGTCTGCAAGAGAAACACCTTTAAAAGATACAAATAAACTAAAACTTTGAGAATGGAAAAAGATACATCAAGGAATCAATAACTAAAAAAGTGCAGGAGTAACAACATTAATATCTGATAAAATAGACTTTAAAACAAAATCCACCATAAAAGACAAGAAAAGACATTATATAACGATTAAAGGGTTAATCCATCAAGGGGACATAACCATAAAAATATATACACACCCAATGACAGAGCTCCAAAATACATAAAACAAATTCTAACGGCACTGAAAAGAGAAATAGACACTTCCACGATAATAGTAGGAGATTTTACCACACCACTCTCAGTGAAGGACAGAACAGCTAGAAAGAAACTCAACAAAGATACGGAAGATCTAAATACCACAATCAACCAACTTAACCTCATAGACATACAGAACACTTCACCCAACCTCATAGACATACAGAACACTTCACCCAACTGTGGCAAAGTACACATTTTTTCCAATGCTCATGAATGATTTTCCATAATAGACCACATTTTAGGTCACAATACAAGCCTCAACAAACTAAAAAAACACTGAAATAATACAAAGTATCTTCTCTGATCATAACATTATAAAAGTAGAAATCAACATCAGGAAGAGCAAGGAAAAAATCTAACACATGGAAACTAAATAACACCCAGCTTAGAAACTACAGGGTAATAGAAGAAATAAAAGATGGAATTAAAAAATTCCTAGAATCAAACAAGAATGAAAACACAACATACCAAAACCTTTGGGACATGGCAAAAGCAATGCTCAGAGGTCAATTTATCGCAATAAACGCACACGTCAAAAAAGAAGAAAGGGCACAAATCAAAACATTAACCCTACCACTTGAACAGTTAGAAAGAGAGCAGCAAAGAAGCCCAGTCACAAGAAGAAATGAAATAATAAAAATCAGAGCAGAAATAAATGAAACAAAGAACAGAAAAACAATAGCAATAATCAGCAAGACTAAAAGGTTGTTCTTTGAAAGGATCAATAAAATTGACAAACCACTGGCCAAACTAACAAAAGAAAAACAGAAGATGCTGTCTTAGTTAGCTCGTGCTGCTATGACAGAAATACCACAAGTGGATGGTTTTAACAAAGAGAAATTTATTCTCTCACAATTTAGGAGACTAGAAGTCCCAAATTCAGAATGCCAGCTCCAGGGGAAGGCTCTCTGTCTTCAGGCTCTGGGGGAAGATCCTGGTCATCAATCTTCCCCTGTCAAGGATCTTCTCAGCACCAGGACCCTGGGTCCAAAGGATGCGTTATTCTCCTGGCCCTTGTTTCTTGGTGATATGAGGAAACCCTGATGGCATAGTGGTTAAAAGCTATGGCTGCTAACCAAAAGTTGGCAGTTCAAATCCACCAGACTCTCCTTGGAAACCCTATGGGGAAGTTCTACTCTGCCCTATAGCATTGCTATGAGTCTGAATTGACTCAATGGCAGCAGGTTTTTTTTTTCTGTCTCTCTGCTAGCTTCCCTCTTTTATATCTCAAAAGAGACTGACTTGAGACACAATATAACCTTGTAGATTGAGTCCTGCCTCATCAACATAACTGCCACTAATCCCTCCTCATTAATATTCTAGAGGTAGGACTTACAACACATAGGAAAATCACATCAGATGACAAAATGGTGGACAATCGCACCCCAAATAAGAAATGAGATGGTTTGACATTACAACAGAGCCAACTGAAATAAAAAGGATCATGACAGAATACTATGAAAAATTGTACTCCAACAAATTTGAAAACCTAGAGAAAATGAAAAAATTTCTAAAAACACACTACCTACCTAAAATAACACAAACTCAGGGAGAAAATTTGAACAGACCCATAACAAAAGAAAAAATTGAATGGGGTCATAAAAAAAAAAAAAACTAACAACAAAAAAAGCCCCAGCCCAGACGGCTTCACTGAAGAATTCTACCAAACATTCAGAGAAGAGTTGACACCAATTTTACTCAAACTATTCCAGAACACAGAAAAGGAAAGAATACACCCAAAATTATTCTATGAAACCACCATAACCCTGATACCAAAGCCAGGCAAAGACATCACTAGAAAATAAACTACAGACCAATAACCCTCATGAATATGGATGCAAAAATTCTCAACAAAATCCTAGCCAATAGAATTCAACAGTGTATCAAAAAAATACATCGCAATCAACTGAGGTTAATATCAAGCATGCAAAGATGGTTCAACATTAGAAAATCAATCAACATAATCTACCACATAAATAAAACAAAGGAAAAGAATCACAAAATCATATCCATCAATGCAGAAAAGGCATTTGGTAAAGTCTAACATGCATTCCTGACAAACACTCTCAGCAAAATAGGAATACAAGGGAAATTCCTCAACATAATAAAGGGAATTTATACAAAACCAACCGCCAATATTGTCCTCAACAGAGAGAGTCTGAAAGCATTCCCCTTGAGAACGGGAGCCAGACAAGGATGCCTTTTATCACCACTCTTATTCAACATTGTATTGGAAGTCCTAGTGAGAAAAAAAGGCAAGAAAAGGAAATAAAAGGCATCCAAAATGGTAAGGAAGAAGTAAAGCTATCCCTATTCGCAGATGATCTGATGCTATACATAGAAAATCTTAAAGATTCCACAAGAAATCTACTACTAATAGAAGGATTCAGGAAAGTAGTAGGTTACAAGCTCATCGTACAAAAATCCGTTGGATTCTTCTACATCAACAAAGAGGACTTTGAAAAGGAAATCAGGAAAACAATATCATTTACAATAGCCCCCCAAAAGATAAAATACTTAGGAATAAATCTAATCAGGGACATAAAAGACTTATACAAAGAAAACCACAAAACACTACTGCAAGAAAGCAAAAGAGACATACATAAGTGGAAAAATTTACCATGCTCTTGGACAGGAAGACTTAACGTTGTGAAAATGTCAGTACTATCAAAAGCGATATACAGTTATAATGCAATCCCAGTCCAAATCCCAGCAGCATTCTTCAAAGAGATGGAAAAATTAATCACCAGCTTTATATGGAAGGGAAAGAGGCCCAGAATAAGTAAAAAAAAAAAAAAGCATCATTAAAAAAGAACAAAGTAGGGGACCTCACACTAGCTGATCTCAGAACCTACTATACAGCCACGGTAGTCAAAATAGGCTGGTACTGGAATAACGACAGACACATAGACAAATGGAACAGAATTTAGAATGCAGAGGTAAAACCATCCACCTATGCACAACTGATTTTCTACAAAAGACCAAAATCTGTTAAATGGGGAGAGACAGTCTCTTCAACAAATGGCACTGGCAAAACTGGATATCTATCTATAGAAAAATGGAACAGGACCTATACCTCACACCGTACACAAAAACTAACTCAAAATGGATCAAAGCTCTATACAGAAAACCTAAACCTATAAACATCATGGAGGAAAAAATAGGGACAACTCGAGGGGCCCTGATGTGTTCTTGCCATTAGGGGTCATCAAGTCAATTCCGACTCTTAGCGACCCTGTAGGACAGAGTAGAACTGCCCCATGGGGTTTCCAAGGAGCAGCTGGTGGATTTGAACTGCTGACCTTTTGGTCAGCAGCTGAGCCCTTAACCTCTATGTCACCAGGGCTCCAGGGGTCCTAATATATATGGCATAAAAAGACTACAAAATATAACTAAAAGTGCACACACAGCAGAAGATGAAGTTAGATAAATGGGACTTCCTAAAAATTACATACTTACACTCAACAAAAGACTTCTCCAAAAGAGTAAATGAGAACCTACAAATTGGGAAAATTTGGGGGGCAATGACATATTTGACAAGGGTCTAATCTCTACAATTTGTAGAAAACTTCAACATCTGAACAACAACAAAAAAGACAAACAATCCAATTAAAAACAAAGGATATGAACAGACACTTCAAGAAAGAAGACATTCAAGCTGCTAGCAAACCTATGAAGAAATTCTCGCAATCATTAACAGTTAAAAACAACTAAAGAGATGCAAATCAAAACTGTAAGGAGATACCATATCACCCCAACATTACTGGCACTAATCTAAAAAATAGAAAATAACACAATGTTAGCAAGGTTGTGGGTAGATTGGAACTCTTATACACTGCTGGTGGGAATGAAAAATGGGATGACCACTATGGAAAATGGTATGGCACATCCTCAAAAAGCTAGAAATTAAAATATCATATGATCCAGCAATTCCACTCTTAGGTATATACCATAAAGAGATAAGAGCCGTGACATGAATAGACATGATGATATAGAATAAGGATGAATCAGCAAAATATCTAACAACATGGATAAATTGGAGGACAGTATGCTGAATGAAATAAGTCAATCACAAAAGGACAAATACTTTATAAGACCACTATTCTAAAGTAGCGACAAAAAGTTTACACACAGGAAAAAAAAAAAAGAAAGGAAAACAGTCTCTGATGGTTACTAAGTATGGGAGGGGAGGGAGACAAAATTACCAAATAGATAGTAGACACGTGTTAATATTGGTGAAGGGAAAGGCAATACATAATATGGGAAGCCCCCGCACGCCTGTCAGTTTGTCATACTGTGGGAGCTTGCATGTTGCTGTGATGCCGGAAGCTATGCCCCCAGTATTCAAATACCAGCAGGGTCACCCATGGCTGACAGGTTTCAGCTGAGCTTACAGACTAAGACGGACTAGAAACAAGGACCCAGTAGTCTACTTCTGAAAAGATTTAGCCAGTGAAAACCTTATGAATAGCAGCGGAACATTTTCTGATATAGTGCCAGAAGACGAGCCCCTCAGGTTGGAAGGCACTCAAAAGATGACTGGGAAAGAGCTGCCTCCTCAAAGTAGAGTGAACTTTAATGGCATGGATGGAGTCAAGCTTTCGGGATCTTCATTTGCTGATGTGGCACGACTCAAAATGAGAAGTAGCTGTGAACATCCATTAATAATCAGGATGTGGAATGTACGAAGTATGAATCTAGGAGAACTGGAAATCATCAAAAATGAAATGGATCTATCCTGAACTACAATGCTGTCAGTGATAGGATAATATCCATATGCCTATGAGGAAGACTAGTTAATACTATTTTATTCAAATTTACACACCAACCACTAAGGCCAAAGATGAAAGAATTGAAGATTTTTACCAATTTCTGCAGTCTGAAATTGACCAAACATGCAATCAACAGGCATTGAAATTACTGGAGACTAGAATGCAAAAGTTGGAAACAAAGAAGAAGGATCGGTAGCTGGAAAATGTGGCCTTGGTGATAGAAACGATGCCAGGGATCACATGATAGAATTTTGCAAGACCAACGACTTCTTCATTGCAAATACCTGATTTCACTAATATAAGTGGCAACTATACAAGTGGTCCTCCCCAGATGGAACACACAGGAATCAAATCAACCACATCTGTGAGAAGAGATGATGGAAAAGCTCAATATCAGCAGTCAGAACAAGGCCAGGGGCCAACTGTGGAACAGACCATCAAATGCTCATATGCAAGTTCAAGTTGAAACTGAAGAAAATTAGGACAAGTCAATGAGAGCCAAGGTACAACCTTGAGTATATCCCACCTGAATTTAGAGACCATCTCAAGAAGAGATTTCACGCTTTGAACACTAATGACCAAAGACCAGATTAGTTGTGGAACGACACCAAGAAGAAAGAAAGAGGCCATTAAAAAGACAGGAAAGAAAAGACCAAAATGGATGTCAGAAGAGACTGTGAAAGTTGCTCTAGAACATTGAGTCGCTAAAGTGAAAGGAAGAAATGATGAAGTAAAAGAGTTGAATAGAAGATTTCAAAGGGTGGCTTGAGAAGACAAAGTAAAGTATTATAATGACATGTGCAAAGACCTGGAGAGGGAAAACCAAAAAGGAAGAACACGCTCTGCATTTCTCAAGCTGAAAGAACTGAAGAAAAAACTCAAGCCTAGAGTTGTAATAGTGAAGGATTCTATGGGGAAAGTATTAAATGACTCAGGAAGCATCAAAAAAACATGGAAGGAATACACAGAGTCACTGTACCAAAAAGAATTGGTCAACGTTCAACCATTTCAGGAGGTACCATGTGAGCAGGAATCAATGGTACTGAAGGAAGAAGTCCAAGCTGCACTGAAGGCATTGGCAAAAAACAAGGCTCCAGGAATTGAGGAGATACCAACTGAGATGTTTCAACAAACTGATGCAGTGCTGGAGGTGCTCACTTGTCTATGCCAAGAAATATGGAAGACAGCTACCTGGCCAATCTCCTGGAAGAGATCTATATTTATGCCTATTCCCAAGAAAGGTGATAAAATAGAACGTGGAAATTACTGAACAATGTCATTGATATCACACGCAAGTAAAATTTTGCTGAAGATCATTAAAACTGGCTGCAGCAGTATATCGACAAGGAACTGCCAGAAATTCAAACTGGATTCAGAAGGGAATGTGGAACCAGGGATACCATTGCTGATGTCAGATGGATCCTGAATATCAGAAAGATGTTTCCCTGTGTTTTATTGACTATGCAAAGGCATTCGGCTGTATCAATCAAAACAAATTAGGGATAATATTGCAAAGAATGGGGATTCCAGAGCACTTAATTGTGCTCATGAAGAACCTGTACATAGATGAGGAGGCAGTCATTTGAACAGAACAAGAGGATAACTGAATGGTTTAAAGTCATGAAATGTGTGCTTCAGGTTTGTATCCTTTCACCGTACTTATTCAGTCTGTATGCTGAGCAAATAATCTCAGAAGCTGTACTATATGAAGAAGAACAGGGCATCAGGATTGGAGGAAAACTCATTAACAACCTGCATTATGCAGATGGCACAACCTTGCTTGTTGAAAGTGAAGAGGACTTGAAGCACTTACAGATGAAGCTCAAAGACGACAGCCTTCAGTATGGATTGCACCTCAGCATAAAGAAAATAAAAATCCTCACAAATGGACCAATAAGTAACATCATGATAAATGGAGAAAAGTTTGAAATTATCAAGGATTTCATTTTACTTGCATCCACAATCAACAGCCATGGAAGCAGCAGTCAGGAAATCAAACAATGCATTGCATTGGAAAAGTCTGCAAAAGACCTCTTTAAAGTATTAAAAAACAAAGTGTCACTTTGAGGACTAAGGTGAGCCTGACCCAAGCCATGGTGTTTTCAATTGCCTCATATGCCTGCAACAGCTGGACAATCAACAAGGAAGACGAAGAAGAATTGGCGCCTTCAAATTGTGGTTTTGATGAGGAATATTGCGTGTACCATGGAATGCCAAAAGAATGAACAAATCTGTCTTGAAAGAAGTACAACCAGAATGCTCCTTAGAAACGAGGATGGTGAGACTGTGTCTCACATATTTTGGACATGTTATCAGGAGGGATCAGCCCCTGGAGAAGGACATCATGCTTGGTAAAGTAGAGGGTGAGCGAAAAAGAGGAAGACTCTGAATGAGATGGATTGACACAGTGGCTGCAAAAATCGGCTCAAGCATAACACCGATTGTGAAGATGCCACAGGACTGGGCAGTGTTTCATTCTGTTGTACATGGGTAGCTCTGGGTCGGAACTGACTCGACAGCACCTAACAACAACAACAACATACTCTGAAAGCATTTGTGTAACATCGGTATTATTTTTTCCTTAAATATTTGTGCAATTCTTCACCAGTGAAAACATGTGAATGGCCCTGGAATTTTCTTTGTGCAAAGGTTTTTGATAATAAATTCAGTTTTTCTTAAGAGCTATAAGAGCATTTAGATTTTCTGTTTAATGTGTCAATTTTGGCAAATTGGTTTTTTAAATGAATCTGTTAAAATTGCTCTCTTTGTTGAATAAAGTTGTTTGTAGTAATATTATTTTTAATGCCTGTAAGAAATGTGCTTATAATCTTTCCTTTCTGCTTTGAAGACTCATGACTTTCTTTTTTCTTTATTAATCTAGCAAGAGGTTTCTGAATTTCTTGACTTTTTTGAAAGAACTAGCTTGTGGCTTTGTTAGATTTCTCTATCATTTGTCTATGTGGTATTACATTTATTTCTGCTCTTATTTTTATTTCCCTTCTTTCTCTTCATTTCAGTTTGCTTTGTTCCTCTTCTTCTAGATCTTCAAAGTGAAACCTTCAGTAATTAATTTAAGGCGCTTCTTCTTTTCTGATATAAGCATTTAAAGTTATACATTTCCACATAAGCTCTGCTTTAGCTGCATCCCACAAATTTTGATATGTTGTGTTTTCATCATTCTATTCAAACTACAGTCATGCACCACATATACATCCATGGTCCCATAAGGTTATAATATAGTTCAGAAATTGCTATCAGAGAGCAAGACATAGTGGAATAAAGGAATATAGAAAACGCAACACCTTCTTGCGCTCTCAACACGTGTATCTCATGTCTCTTGTATACAAAGTGATTGTGCTGCCAGGCACATGATGGTACCAAAAAAACAAATGAACCCTTTGCCATTGAGTCGATTCTGACTCATAGCAAGCTATAGGACAGAAAAAAAAATAAAAAAATAAATAGGACAGAGTCCTATTTGTTATGATTTGTTGTTGTTAGGTGCCGTCAACTCGGTTCCAACTCATAGCGACCCTCTGCACAACAGAACGAAACACTGCCCAGTCCTGAGCCATCCTTACAATCGTTGCTATGCTTGAGCTCATTGTTGCAGCCAGTGTGTCAATTCGCCTCATTGAGGGTCTTCCTTTTTTCCGCTGACCCTGTACTTTGCCAAGCATAACGTCATAATAAATGCCATTGTTACTGGCTTATGTATGTACTGTACTGTGCTTTCTATCGTTATTTTAATGTGAACTTCTCCTGCTTACAAATAAAAAATTTCCCATATAACAGTGTATGCTTAGACTTGTAGGCAGCAACACCCCATCTCACAGATTGTGCGTGTCTTGAGTGTTGTAGCATTATCTCTCTGTTTAATATTCTTTCAAAAATATTACTATGTAGTGCATCATGGCTCCCAAACACTGCAAAACCAGTGTTAGTGATAACAGCTGCAAGTGGCAAAGGAGAAGTATCCATTTGGAAGTGAAACAAAAGGTATCCCATATAGCTTTGCTAAGTATGTAATATGGTGTTCACACAACATCCAAATGATGTAAAGTCCTATTTCACAGAATGTGCCTTGGACATTAAGAGACACATGACTGCATTTTCTAATTTGCTTCATGATTTTTTTCTTTAGGCCATGGATTATTTAGAATTGTGTTGTTTAATTTCCAAATATTTGAGGTTTACCTATTTATTTTATTATTATTTTTTTTAATTTCTAGTTTAATACTATTGTGGTCATAGATCATGCTGTGTATGGCTTAAAACATTTTCAATTTATTGAGACTTGTTTTATGGCTCAGCATATGGTATACTGTGGTGAATGCACAACGAGCACATAAAAATAATGTGTATTCAACAGGTTTTTTAATAATCTATTACATAAACATAAATAAGTCAAGGTGGTCCATAATGTTGTTCAGGTCCTATATGTCTCCACTCATTTTTTGTCTATTTTTGTCTATGAATTACTGAGAGGGTGTTAAAATCTCTAACTACAATTTTGCAATTTCCTATTTATCCCTTTAATTCTGTCCATTTTTACATTATGTATTTGAGGCTGTTTTATTAGTCACATACATGTTTATGGTTTTTATATCTTCCCAATGAATTGACCCTTTCAGCTTTACGAAATAACCGTCTTTTTCTCTGGTAATATTCCTTATTCTGAAGTTTATTTTATCAGATGTTAATATAGCCATTACAGCCCTCTTATATTTGTTATTTGCATGGCATATCTTTTTTCATTCATTTACTTTTAACCTGTCTGTATCTTTATATTTAAAAAGTGCCTCTTGTAGCTAGCATATAGTTTTGTCTTCTTTTTAAATGTGTTTTGACAATGTCCATCTTTTAATTGGATTAGTCCATTAATAGTTCATGTAACTATTGAAATGGTTGGATTTAAATATACTATTTTATTATTTTATTTTTGGTTGGTCCCTTACAGTTTTTGTTCCTCTGTTCCCATTTCTTGCCTTTTTTGGATTAAATGAATTTTTTTTAATGTGAATATCTTTTAGAGTTTCATTTTATTTTATATGTTAGCTTTTTAGCTGTTTCTATTTGCACTTTCTTTTAGTGGTTGTTCTAAGGATTACAGTATACACACCTAATTTTTCACCATTTACTTAGAGTTAATATTGTACTTCACATATAACGTAAACCTTGAAAGCATACACATCCATTAGTCACCCCGAATCACCATGTTTTATGCCATATTTGATACGTATATTTAGTATTGGAGCCCTGGTGGTGCAGTGGTTAAGAGCTCAGGCTACTAACCAAGAGGTCAGCAGGTCAAATCCACCAGCCGCTCCTTGGAAACCCTATGGCGAGTTCTGCTGTGTCCTATAGGGTCGTTAGGAGCTGGAATTGACTCGAGGGCACAGAACAATAATTACATATATTGTAAACCTCAGACAATGATATACACACACACTCAAGCAATTAGGTGTACTTTAAATATATTAAAAGGAAAAATTAGTTTATTATATTCACCCAGATATTTAGACTTGTGATACTCTTCATTTATTCCTATCTGTATTTTCTTCTGGTATCATTTTGCTTCAACCTGAAGAAGTCTATTAACATATTGTGTAGTCCCGGTTTGGTGGCAATGAATCATTTTATTATTCCTTTATATGGAAAAAAATTATTTCACCTCCATTCTTGAAGACTATTTTCACTGGATATAGAAATCTAAATTGACAGATTTTCCTCTTTCAGCACTTTAAAGGTGCTGTTTCAATCTCTTCCAACCTTCATGGTTTCTAACGAAAACGTGTGAACATTTCGCATGCATTCCTATATATAATGTGTGTCATTTTGCTCTGGCTGCTTTCAAGATTTCTCTTTATCTTTGGTTTCCAACATTTTGACTATGATGTGCTCACATATGGTTTTCTTCATATTTATTTTTGGGGGGCTTGATGTACTTCTTGAATCTGTAACATGTCTTTTACCAATTTTTTGGAATGTTTCAGCCATTATTTCTTCAAATAACTTTTGTTCTGTCTCATTTTATCTCTTCTTTCCTTCTAGGACTCTTATTAACCATATTTTAAAAAGTTGGCATTGTACTACAGGTTCCTGAGACTCTGTTAATTTTTTCACTCTTTTTTTCCCTCTACTATTCATATTAGATCATTTCTATTGATCTATCTTCAAGTTCACACACTATTTCCCATATTACCCCCACTTTGCTATCAAGACTCTTTGGTGACTTTAATTCAGATATTGTGCTTTTCCAATTAAGTTTTCATTTAGTTCTTTTCTTACATTTTCTATTTCTTTGTTAATATTACCTATATTTTCATTCATTATGAGCATATTTTTCTTTACCTCTCTGTATTAGTCTCCTAAGGCTGCCATTTCTCATTTTTTTCTTTTTTGGGGCTTTAGGTGAAAGTTCACAGCTCAAGTTAATTTCTCATATAAAAATTTGTACACATACTGTTACGTCACATTAGTTCCAATCCCCACAATGTGACAGCACACACCCCCTTTCCACTCCAGGTTCCCTGCGCCCATTCAACCAGTTCCTGTCCCTTTCTGCCTTCTCATCCTGCCTCCAGACAGGAGATGACTATTTGGTCTCATGTATCTGATTGAACTAAGAAGCACATCCCTTATGTGTATCATTTTTTGTTTTATAGTCCTATCTAATCTTGGTCTGAAGAGTGGGAATGGTTTCAGTTCTGGGTTAACAGGGTGTCTGGGGGCCATGTCTTTGGGGGTTCCTCCAGTATCTGTCATATCATTAAGTCTGGTCTTTTCACGTGAATTTGAGTTCTACTCCACACTTTTCTCCCGCTCCGTTTGAGACTTTCTGTTGTATTCCCTGTCAGGGTGGTCATTGGTGGTAGCCGGCACATCTAGCTCTTCTGGTCTCAGGCCAGAGGAGTTTCTGGTTCATGTGGTTCTTTAGTCTCTTGGGCAAATATTTTCCTTGTGCCTTTGGTGTTCTTCATTCTCCTTTGCTCCAAGTGTCATGGGACCATTTGATGCATCTTAGATGGTCACGTGCAAGCTTTTAAGACCCAGATGCCAATCACCAAAGTGGGATGCAGAACATTTCCTGAATAAACTTTGTTAAGCTAATTGACTGAGGTGTCCCCCGAAATTATGGTCCCCAGACCCCAGACCCAGCTACTCTGTCCCTCAAAATGTTTGGATGTGTCCAGCAAACTTCTTAGCTTTTGTTGTGCTGACTTTCTCTGTATCGTGTGTCATCCCTCCCTTCACTGAAGTTGATCCTTCTCTACTATCTAGTTAGTGAATTCCCCTCCCTTCCCTCCCCACCCTTATAACTATCAAAGAATGCTTTCTTCTGTGTTAAAAATTTTTCTGGAATTCTTATAATAGTGGTCTTATACGATGCTTGTCCTTTTGTGACTAATTTCACTCAGCATAATTCGCTTCAGATTCATCCATGTTGTGAGATGTTTCACGGATTCATCATTGTTCTTTATCATTGCATAGTATTCCGTTGTGTGTTTATGTACCATAATTTATTTATCCATTCGTCTCTTGATGGGCACCTAGGTTGTTTCCATCTTTTTGCTATTATGAACAGTGCTGCAAAAAACATGGGTGTGTATATATATATTCGTGTGACGCTCCTATTTCTCTAGGATATATTCCTAGAAGTGGGATCACTGGATCATATGGTGTTTCTATTTCTACCTTTTTGAGAAAACTCCAAATCATTTTCCAAAGTGATTGTACCATTTTACATTCCCACCAGCAGTGCATAAGTGTTCCAGTCTCTCCACAACCTCTCCAACATTTATTATTTTGTGTTTTTTGGATTAGTGCCAGCCTAGTTGGGGTGGGATGGTATCTCATTGTAGTTTTGATTTGCATTTCTCTAATGGCGATTGATCGTGAGCATTTCCTCATGTGTCTGTTAGTCAACTGAATGTCTTCTTTGGTGAAGTGCTTGTTCATATCCTTTGTCCACTTTTTAATGTTGTTTGTCATTTTGTTGCGATGTTGCAGTAACTAGTCAGTTTTAGACATTAAACCCTTATTAGATATGTCGTAGCCAAGAACTTTTTCCCAGTTTGTAGGTTGTCTTTTTACTCTTTTGGTGAAGTCTTTTGATGAGCATAAGTGTTTGGTTTTTAAGAGGTCCCAGTTATCTGGAAACCCTGATGGTGTAGTGGTTAAGTGCAACAGACGCTAACCAAAAGATTAGCAGTTCAAATCTACCAGGCGCTCCTTGGAAACTCTATGGGGCAGTTCTACTCTGTCCTATAGAGTCACTATAAGTTAGAATCGACTCGACGGCAATGGGTTTGGTTTTTTGGTTTCCAGTTAACCAGTTTCTCTTCTGGTGTTTGCGCATTGTTAGTTATGGTTTGTACACTGTTTATGCCATGTATTAGGGCTCCTAGCTTTGTCCCTATTTTTTCTTCCACAATCTTTATAATTTTAGATCTTATATTTAGGTCTTTGATCCATTTTGAGTTAGTTTTTGTGTACGGTGTGAGGTATGGTTCCTGTTTCATTTTTTTTTTGCAGATGGATATCCAGTTATGCCAGCATCATTTGTTAAAGAGACTGTCTTTTCACTTTGGGCCTTTGTCAAATATCAACTGCTTGTAGATTAATGGATTTACATTTGCATGCTCAATTCTGTTCCATTGTTCTATGTATCTGGTGTTGTACTAGAACCAGGCTGTTTAGACTACCATGGCAGTATAGTAGTTTCTAAAATCAAGTAGTGTGAGGTCTCCCACTTTGTTTTTCATTAATGCTTTACTTATCCGGGGCCTCTTCCCTTTCCATATGAAGTTGGTGATTTGTCTCTCCATCTTGTTAAAAAATGCCATTGGAATTTGGATCAGTATTACACTGTATCTGTAGATCACTTGGGGAGAATTGACATTTTTCACAATAGTGAGTCTTCATATCCATGAGCATGGTATGTTTTTCCATTTATGTGGGTCTCTTTTCTGCCTTTTGGTTTTTTGCTGTAGTGGTTTGTAGTTTTCTTTGTATAGGTCTTTTACTTCTCTGGTTAGATTAAGTCCTAAGTATTTTATCTTTTGGGGGGCTATTGTAAATGGTATTGACTTGGTGATTTCCTTTTCCAAGTTCCTTGGTTAGTGTAGAGGAATCCAACTGATCTTTGTATGTTTATCTTCCATCCGGATACTTTGCTGAAATCTTCTACTAGTTCCAGTAGTTTTTTTGTGGATTCTTTGGGGTTTTCTATGTATACGATCATAGCATCTGGAAATAGGGATACTTTTACTTCTTTCTTACCAGTTTGGATGTCCTTTATTTCTATTTCTTGCTTTATTGCTCTGGCTAGGACCTCCAGCACAATGTTGAATAAGACTGGTGATAAAGGACTTCCTTGTCTGGTTCCAATTCTCAAGGGGAATGCCTTCAGTCACTCTCCCTTTAGAATGATGTTGGCTGTTGACTTTGCATAAAAGCCCTTTATAGTGTTGAGGAATTTTCCCTCCTATTCCTATTTTGCTGAAAGATTTTATCATGAATGGGTCTTGGACTTTGTCAAATGCCTTTTCTGCATCAATTGATAATATCATGTGGTTCTTGTCTTTTGTTTTATTTATGTGATGGATTACATTGATTGATTTCCTAATGTGGAACCATGCCTGCATACCTGGTATGAATCCCTCTTGGTGATGGTGAACTTTTTTTTATATGCTGTTGAATTCTATTCGCTAGAATTTTGTTCAAGATTTTTGCATCTGTGTTCATCAGGAATATCGGTATGTAATTTTCTTTTTTTTTTTTGTGGTATCTTTACTTGGCTTTGGTATCAGGGTTATGCTGGCTTCATAGAATGAGTCCCAATCTCAAGGGGAATGCTTTCAGGCTCTCTCCATTTAGGGTGATGTTGGCTGTTGGCTTTGTATAAATGCCCTTTATTATGTTGAGGAATTTTCCTTCTATTCCTATTTTGCTGAGAGTTTCTATCATGAATGAGTTTTGAACATTGTCAAATGCCTTTTCTGCATCAATTGATAAAATCATGTGATTCTTGTCTTTTGTTTTATTTATGTGGTGGATTACATTCATTGTTTTTCTAATGTTGAGCCATTCCTGCATACCTGGTATGAATCCCACTTGGTCAGGGTGAAGTATTTTTTTGATATGTGGTTGAATTCTGTTGGCTAGAATTTTGTGGATGGATTTATGTCTGGATTCTCAATTCTGTTCCATTGGTCCATGTATCTCTTGTTGTACCAGTACCAGGCTGTTTTGACTACGATGGGGGTATAATAGGTTCTAAAATCAGGTAAAGTAAGGCCTCTCACTTTGTTCTTCCTTTTCAGTAATGCCTTACTAATCTGGGGCTTCTTTCCCTTCCATATGAAATTGGTGATTTGTTTCTCCATCTCATTAAAGAATGTCGTTGGGATTTGGAACGGAATTGCATTAAATGTATAGATCGCTTTTGGTAGAATAGGTATTTTCGTAATGCTAAGTCTTCCTATCCACGAACAAGGTATGTTCTTTCACTTATGTAAGTCTCTTTTGGTTTCTTGCCGAAGTGTACCGTAGTTTTCTTTGTATAAGTCTTTTACATCTCTGATAAGATTTATTCCTAAGTGTTTTATCTTCTTGGGGGATGTAAATGGCATTGATTTGGTGATGTCCTCTTCGATGTTCTTTTTGTTGGTGTAGAGGAATCCAACTGATTTTTGTATGTTTATCTTGTATCCCGATACTCTGCTGAACTCTTCTATTAGTTTCAGTAGTTTTCAGGAGGATTCCTTAGGGTTTTTTGTGTATAAGATCATGTCATCTGCAAACAGAGATACTTTTACTTCTTCCTTGCCAATCTGGATGCCCTTTATTTCTTTATCTAGACTAATTGCTCTGGCTAGGACTTCCAGCACAATGTTGAATAAGAGTGGTGATAAAGGGCATCCTTGTCTGGTTCCCGAACTCAGTGGGAATGCTTTCAGTCTCTCTCCATTTAGGGTGACGCTGCTGGCTGTTGGCTTTGTATAAATGCCCTTTATTATGTTGAGGAATTTTCCTTCTATTCCTGTTTTGCTGAGAGTTTTTATCATAAATGAGTGTTGAACTTTGTCGAATGCCTTTTCTGCATCAATTGATAAAATTTTGTGATTCTGGTCTTTTGTTTAATTTATTTTGGTATGTTGTTGAATTCTATTGGCTAGAATTTGTTGAGGATTTTTGCATGTACATTCATGAGGGATATAGGTCTATAATTTTCTTTTCTTGTGGTGTCTTTACCTGGGTTTGGTATCAGGAATATGGTGGCTTCACAGAATGAGTTTGGTAGTATTCCTTCCTTTTCTATGCTCTGAAATACCTTTAGTAGTACTGGTGTTAACTCTTCTCTGAAAGTTTGGTACAATTTTCCAGTGAAGACATCCGGGCCAGGGCTTTTTTTTTGGGGGGGGGGCTTATTGTTTATTTCTACAATCTCTTCTTTTGTTATGGGTTTATGAGTTTTTCTACCTTGGTGTGTGTTAGTTTAGGTAGATAGCGTGTTTCTAGAAATTTGTCCGTTTCCTCTAGGTTTTCAAATTTGTTGGAGTACAATTTTTCATAGTATTCTGTTATGATCCTTTTTATTTCAGTTGGGTCTTCAGTTGGGTCTTCTTATTCGGGTTATTTGCTTCCTCTCCTGTTTTTCTTTTGTCAGTTTGGCCAGTGGTTTATCAGTTTTGTTGATCTTTGCAAAGAACCAACTTTTAGTTTTGATGATGCTTTTAATTTTTTTTCTCTTCTCTATTTCATTTATTTCTGCTATGAACTTTTTTTTTTATGAACTTTATTATTTCCTTTCTTCTGGTGCCTGAGGGCTCCTTTTGCTGCTCTCTTTCTATTTGTTTGAGTTGTAGGTTTAATGTTCTGATTTTGGCCCTTTTTTCATTTTGGATGTGTGCGTTTATTGCTAAAAATTGACCTCCGTCACTGCTTTTGCTGTGTCCCCAAGGCTCTGGTAAGATGTTTTTTCATTCTAATTTAATTCTATGCATTTCTTTATTCCATTCTGGATTTCTTCTATAGCTCAGTAGTTTTTGAGCAAGGCATTGTACACTTTTCATGTATTTGATTTTTTTATCCTTGCTTTTTCTGTTATTGATTTCTATTGTTATAGCTTTTTGGTCACAAGAGATGCTTTGTAAAACTTTGATGTTTTGGATTCCATTAAAGCTTGATTTAAGGCCTAAAATGTGGTCTGTTCTCAAGAATATTCCATGCATTTTGGAAAAGAATATATACTTGGCTCCTGTTTCGGTAGAGTGTTCTGTATATATCTATGAGGTCAAGTTGATCTTCCATATCTTTACTGAATTTCTTTCTAGATGCTCTGTCCTTCACTGAAAGTGGTGTTTTGAGGTCTCCTATGTTCTAGGAAACCCTGGTTGTGTAGAGGTTAAGTGCTATAGCTGCTAACCAAAGGGTAGGGAGTTCGAATCCGCCAGGTGCTCCTTGGATACTGTATGGGGCGGATCTACTCTGTCCTATAGGGTCACTATGAGTTGGAATTAACTCGACAGCACTGGGTTTTTTTTTACTATTATTGTGGAGCTATTTCTCTTTTCAGTGCTGTTAGAGTTTGTTTTACATGTTTTGGAGCCCAGTCATTGCCTGCAGACGTATTTATTATTATTTTTTTATTCCTAATCCTTTGCTGTGGATTTTGCTTTGAAGTCTATTTTGTCAGAGATTAATATTGCCACTTCTGCTCTTTTTTGATTGTTGTTTGCTTGATATATTTTTTCCATCCTTTGAGTTTTATTGTGTTTGTGTCTCTAAGTCTAAGGTGTATCTCTTGTAGGCAGCATATAGACAGATTGTGTTTTTTATCCATTCTGCAAATCTCTGTCTCTTTGTTGGTACATTTAGTCCATTTACATTCAGTGTAATTATTGATAGGTATGAGTTTACTGCTGTTGTTGTGATTTTGTGTGTGTGTGGTGTTGACAATTTCTTTTTTCCACTTTCTGTGCTAAGTCACTTTCCTTTATGTATTTTCTTTTCCTGGCGCTGTGTGCCCTCTCCATCGCTTCTACCTGGGCTATGTTGCACAGTATGGAAGCCACTTTCGCAGTCTGCACAGTGGCACCAGTGGGATCCCTGGGGGCATTTCTTTTTTTTTTCATTTTTGTTATTATTTTTTTCCTTTCCTGCTTTCCTTTTTGTTTTTCTTCTTTTCTAAGTATCTCATCTCTCTCTACATACCTTCTTTTCCTGTCTCTTGCATACCTGTTGCTGTGTGTTATATCTACCCCTTCTAGCCAGGCTGTACTGTGTGGGTTGGGAGCCACGTCCCTGGTCTTCACAGCTGTGCTGGTGGAATCCAAGGGGATTTTTTAAATTTTATTTTTCATTATTTTTTTCTTTTTGTTTTTCTTCATTTCTCAGTTTCTCATCTCTCCTATTTTCCTGTCTCCTGAATACCTGGTGCTGTGTGCCAACTTCGACCCTTCTAGATGGGCTGTGCCTTGAGGCCTGGGGGTCACTTACCCAGTCACAGGTGGGATCCCCGAGGGCTTTTTAAAAAAATTATTTGCTCTTTCTTTTTCCTTTTTGTTTTTCTTCATTTCTTTGTTTCTCATCTCTCTCTACTTTCCTTCTTTTCCTCTCTCCTGAACACCTGACACTGTGTGCCATCTCTGCCCCTTCTAGACAGGCTGTGTCATGAGGCCTGGAAGGCCACTTTCCCAAGCCACTGGTGAAATCCCTAAAGGCATTTCTTTTTTCTTCGCTCTTTTTTCCTTTTTAGTTTTCTTCTTTTCTCAGTTTCTTGTCTTTCCACTCCTATGCCAGTCCCCTTCAGCACTTTTCTCGACTCCTGTTTCTCTCTTTTCTTTCATATATCTGACTTAGTTCCACACATCGCAACATCCCCACTTCCTCCTGCCTATCTGCACCATTTGCTGAACATCACACCCCTGAGCAGCACAGGCATGGCCTACTGAAACTTGCTCTGCACTGACCCCCAGCCTGCCCTGTTGGCCACAGTATGTGCCACAAACAACCCACCCCAGCACCTCCCCTTCAGGTGGACCTGCTCTGCAGCACCATAGCTGAGTGACTGGCCCTGCCCATCAGACAAGGATGTGAAAAGTATCATGGTCACAAATGAGCAAACAGCAAAGAACACACAGCCTGCCTGCTCAGACATAATCAAATAAAACAAAAAAGCAGGACAAAACAAATAAATCTGCAATCAATGAATGAATAAAATAACTACTGAATGTCCTGAAGACAGCAAACAGTATGAAAAATATATTAAAAAATTAGGACAGGATGGTTCCAGTAGGTGTTCAAAATAAGACACCAGATAATTTTCCAGTAGAAGTGAAGGCACTGTAACTACCTGATAGGGAATTCAAATCTCTAATATTCAGAACTATCCAAGAGTTGAAGCAAAAAGCAGACAAAAATGAGAAAAAATAGACAAATTATTGGAAAAGACAGGCAAAATCATGGAAAATACAGACAAAAATGGCAGAATTCAGGAAAATAATACAGGAAAAAATGGTTAAAAAAATTCACAACTAGAAATCATACAAAAACAGCACTTAGAAATCCAAAAGATAAACAACAAGGTTTCAGAAATGGTCAGTGTCATAGAAGGTCTGAGGAGTAGGTTTAAAACAATGGAAGACAGGATCAGCAAAATTGAAAACAAATCCTGGGGTGCCACTTTGTTTGAGGGAAAAGAAGAATCAAGAATGAAGAAGCCTGAGAATGATGTGGGATACAATCAAAAGGAAAAATTGTGAGTGAGCAGAGTTCCAGAAACTGGGGAGAAAGCAGAAAACACAAGAGAGGATCATTGAAGAATTACTGACAGAAAATTTCCCTAATATCTTTAAAGATGAAAAGCTGACCATCCAAGAAACTCAACAAGCCACATATAGGATAGACCCCAAAAGAAAATCACTGAGGCATATCATAATCCCACTCACTAAAACCAAAGACAAAGAAAGAACCCTGAGAGCAGCTCAAGAAAAAGGAAAAGTCACATACAGATGGGAAACAATAAGACTGAGCTCTGATTACTCAGCAGAAACCATGCAAGCAAGAAGGCAATGGGATGACATATGTAAAACATTGAAAGAAAAAAAAATTGCCAACTAAGAATAATACATCCTGCAAAACTCTCATTCAAGTGTGGTGGTGAAATTAATACATTTCCAGATACAGATATGAAGGGAATATGTAAAAACCAAACCAAACTTACAAGAATTATTAAAGGGAATACTTCAATTTAAGAACAAACAACACCAGGCAACAGCTTGACTTTAGGACAGAAGATCGTACCAACCAGGTAACAACCTAGGGAATGAACACTTGAGGACTATTCCAAACTAAGAGATTTACAACAGGGAACCAGAGAGGTTAATCTGTAAATGACAACAACATCAGAACAATAAATGACAGAATAAATAATGTAGGCAGAGGAAGGCAAGGCGATACCAAGTAATAAAAGAGTGTTTCAAACCTGAGGAATATAAGAGTAAATTTTAAGGTTACCACAAGGAAAATTAACAAACCTATTCATCAAAATAAAGAAGAAAAACATAAAGTCTCAGTAAAAAAAAAAAAATCCACATAACAAAACAAATTTAAAAAATCCACAGAAAAAAGTAGTTCAGCACAGGAGAATAGGAACAAAGAAATCATGAGCACCACACACACAAAAAAAAGCATTACAAAATGACAGCAATGAACTCACACATATCAATAGCTACACTGAATGTAAATGGCTTAAATGCATCCATAAAGAGACAGAAAGTGACAGAATCAATAAAAAACAGAATTCATTAACATGCTGTCTACAAGAGACACACCTTAGAAACAAAGACATAAATTTATTAAAAATCAAAAGGTGGAAAAAAATATATCAAGCAAAGAACTACCAAAAAAGAGCAGGAGCTGCAATACTAATCTCAGACTAAAAGACAGTAAAACAAAATCCACCATAAAAGACAAAGAAGAGCATTATACAATGATTAAAGAGAAATCCATCATGAAGACACAACCATAATGAATATCTATGCACTCAATGACAACAAACTCTAACAGAGAAATTGACAGTGCCACAATAATAGTAAGAGACTTTGACACACCACTCTCAGTAAAGGACAGAACATCTAGAAAGAAACTCAACAAAGACGTAAAGGCCACAATCAGCCAACTTGCCTCATAGACATATATAGAACACTCCACCTAACAGCTGCAAAGCACACGTTCTTTTTCAACACATAGGGATCATTCTCCAGAATAGACCACATCGTAGCGCACAAAGCAACCCTGAGCAAAATCCAAAACATTGAGATAATACAAAACATCTTCTCTGACCACAATAACATCAAAGTAGAAATTAACAACAGGAAGGGTAAGAAAAATCAATTACATGGAAACTGAATAATACTCTGCTTCAAAACCACTGGGAAACAGAAGAAACCAAAGATGGAATCAAATAATTCCTAGATTCAAATAAGAATGAAAATACATCATATCAAAACTTTCAGGACACAGCATAGGCTGTACTCAGAGTTCAAGTTACAGCAATAGGTGCAGACATCAAAATCAAAGAAAGGGGCAAAATCAAAACAATAGCTACACAACTGGAATGAATAGAGAGAGAACAGCAAAAGAAGCCCACAGCCACCAGAAGAAAGGAAATAATAAAGATCAGAGCAGAAATAAATGGAATAGAGAATAGAAAAACAATAGAAAGAATCAACAAAACCCAAAGTTCGTTCTTTTGAAAGGATCGACAAAATTGAGAAACCAGTGGCCGAACTGATAAAAGAAAACCAGGAAAAGACACAAATAACCCAAATTAGAAATGAAATGGGGGACATTACAACAGACCAAATTGAAATAAAAAGGACCATAATAGAGATTATGAAAAACTATTCTCCAACAAATTTGAAAATCCAGAGGAAATGGACAAATTTCTAGAAACACACTACCTACCCAAATCACCACAAAATGATGTTGAAAATCTGAACAGAACCATAACAAGAGATTGAAAAGGTAAAAAAAAAAAAAAAAAACTCACAACAACAATTTAAAAAAAGCCCTGTCCCAGATGGCTTCACTGGACAATTCTACCAAATATTCAGAGAAGAGGTTACACCAGTACTAATCAAGCTATTTCAGAACATAGAAAAGGAAGGGATACTTCTTTGAAGCCAGCAAAACCCTGGTATCAAAACGAGGCAAAGTCACCACAAAAAAAAAGAAAATTACAGACCAATATCTCTCATGCAAAAATTCTCAGCAAAATTCTACTCAGTAGAACTCAGCATCATATCAAAATAATAATACACCTCTACCAAGCAGGATTCATACTAGGTATGCAAAGACAGTTCAACATTAGAAGATCAGTCAACAGAATCCACCACATAAATAATATAAAAGAATTACACGATCATCTCAACTGACCCAGAAAAGGCATCTGACAAAGTCCAACATCCATTCCTGGTAAAAACTCTTAATAAAATAGGTGAAAAAAATTCCTCAACATAATAAAGGGCATTTATATAAAACAGTCAAAATCATTCTTAATGGAGAGAGGCTGAAAACATTCCCCTTGAGAACAGGAACAATACAAAGGTGCCCATTATCACCACTCCTGCTTAACATTGTGGTGGAAGTCCTAGCTAAAGCAATAAGGCAAGAAAAAGAAATAAAGGGCACCAAATTGGTTATAAAGAAGTAAGACTGTCCGTATTTGCAGATAATAAGATACTATACATAAAAAACCCAAAAGACTCCATGAGAAAACTACTGGAACTAATAGAAAGATTCACCAGCATATCAAGATAAAAGATAAACATACAAAAATCAGTTGGATTCCCATACACCAATAAAGAGAACTGGGAAAAGGAAATCAGGAAAACAATGCCATTTATCATAGCCCCTAAAAAAAAATTTATGAATAAATCTAACCAAGGATGTAAAACACCTATACAAAGAAAACTACAAAACACTATCTGCATAAATGAAGAAACATACCATGCTTATGAATAGGTAGATTCAACATTGTGAAAATGACAATTCTACCCAAAGCAATCTACAAATGCAATACAATCCCAACAACATTCTTTAAAGAGATGGAAAAACTAATCATTAACTTTATATGCAAAAGGAAGAGGCCCCGGATAAGTAAAGCACTATTGAAGAAGAACAATAAAGTAGGAGGACTCGAACTACCTGACCTCAGAACCTACTATATAGCTACGGTGGTCAAAACAGCCTGGTACTGGTACGACAGATACATTGATCAGTTGAACAGAATTGAGAATCCAGATGTAAATCCATTCACCTACGTTCACCTGATCTTCAACAAGGGCCCAAAGTCCATCAAATGGGGACAAGACAGTCTTTTTAACAAATGGTGCTGGCAAAACTGGATGTTCATCTACAAGAAAATGAAACAGGACCCATATTTCATACCATACACAAAAAGTAATTCCAAATGGATCAAAGACCTAAGTAAAAATCAAAAACTATGGTTTTTGTATCTGGAGATCATAGAAGAAAGGCCACAATACAAAGCATTAACAGGATGCAAACCATAACTAACAACACACAAAAAGCCCAGAAGATAAGCTAGATAACCTGGATCTTCTAAGAATTAAACACTTATCAAAAGACTTCACCAAAAGAATAAAAAAAAGAACCAACAGACTGGGAAAAAAATGTTAGGCAATGACAAATCCGAAAAAGGTGTGATCTCTAAAATCTACAGGAAAACCCAATACCTCTACAACAAAAAGACAAATAATCCAATTAGAAAATGGGCAAAGGGAATGAACAGACACTTCACCAAAGAACACATTCAAGTGGTTAACAGACACATAAGAAAATGTTCACGATCACTAGCCATTAGAGAAATGTAAATCAAAACCACAATGAGATACCATCTCACGCTTGCATTACTGGCACTAATCAAAATAACAGAAAATAACAAATGTTGGAGAGGTGACAGTGAGTTCAGAACTCTTAAGTGCTGCTGCTGGAAATGCAAAATGACACAACCATTATGGAAAACATTATGGCGCTGCCTTAGAAAGCTAGAAATAGAAATACCATATGACCCAGCAATCCCCCTCCTGCAATATATCCTAGAGAAATAAGAGCCATCACACGAATATCCACATCCATGTTCACTGCAGCAATGTTCACAATAGCAAAAAGATAGAAACAACCTAGACGCACATCAACAGATGAATAAATAAACTACGGTAACATACACAAGATGGAGTACTATACAAGGATAAAGAACGATGATGAATCTGCAAAGCATCTCACAACATGGATGAATCTGGAGGGCATTATGTTGAGTGGAATAAGTCAATCACAAAAGGAAAAATACTGTATGAGACTGTTACCGCAATTTCGCGAGTTAGAGCCGCCTGCCACAAATAGCCAATTCTTGAGACAGGGGTGAGGCGGGTAGCAAGAGCTTTATTAGATACACTGGTATATGGAGACAGAGGGGAATGATCTCCTCCTAAAGTCGTCGGAATGATCTCCTCCTAAAGTCGTCTGTCTCAGCTCGGGTTTTTAAGGGAAAAGGGGCCATAAGTTTTAGGGACTTGTGGAATGTGCACTCTCTGTCTTCTGTTTGGTTTCCGTGGTTGTATCTCAAACATGTTGATCTTTTCCTGCCATTATCCCATTACCTCCAGGGGTAGCTGGCACCATCCTACCTCTTATTTGACAGGCTTAGATCAATATCACTTGTATTCCACAGTCTTTGAAGAAACATTGGTTAACATTTAACCATTTGGGGGGCTAACATCAGGATCTTACTTGGAGGCAGGGATGGGCTAGGGGAGGGAAAGGAGAGAAAGAAGAAAGAAGGAAAAAAGAATTGGCTCAGGTACTGTTCAAGATATGGCTGAGCAGCCTGTTTCAAGACTACTGCTATAAAAACTCATGAAAAGGTTTACACACAAAAAGAAACGTTCTTTCACGGTTAAGAGGGAGAGGAGGGCGGGGATGGAAAAACGCTAAATAGACAATAGATAAGTGGTAAGTTTGGTGAAAGGTAAAAAGTTACACAATACTGGGGAAGCCAGCATAACTTGACCAAGGCAAGGCCACGGAAGCTCCATAGACACATCCAAACTCCCTGAGGGATCGAATTACTGGCCTGAGGGCTCTGGGGACCATGGTCTCAGGGAACATCTAACTCAATTGGCATAGCATTGTTTATAAAGAAAACGTTCTACATCCTACTTTGGTGAGTAGAGTCTGGAGTCTTAAAACCTCTGGGTGACCATCTAAGATACTCCACTGGTCTCACCCCTTTGGGAGGAAGGGAGAATGAAGAAAACTAAAGACACAAGGGAAAGATTGGTCCAAAGGATGAATGGACCACATCTTCCACAGCCTCCACCAGACTGAGTCCAGTAAAACTAGATGGTCCCCAGCTATCACCAATGACTGCTCTGACAGGGATCATAATAGAGGGTCCCAGACAGACCTGGAGAAAAATATAGAACAAAATTCTAACTAACAAAAGACCAGACTTACTGGCCTGAAAGAGACAAGAAACCCCAAGAGTATCACCCCCGGACAACCTTTTAGCTCAGTAATGAAGTCTAGTGAGGTTCTAGACAGGCCCACAAAACAAAACGAGATTAAAGGCGCACACCAGCCCAGGGGCAAGGACTAGAAGGCGGGGGGGGGGGGAGAGGAAAGCTGATAATAGGCAACCTGAAGTCAAGAAGGGAGACTGTTAACGTATCATGGGGTTGTTAACCAATGTCATAAAACAATATGTGTACTGTTTAATGAGAAGCTAGTTTATTCTGTAAACCTTCATCTAAAGTATAAAAAAAAAATCAAAGATGTATTGCATTTGGCAAACCTGTTGCAAAAGACCTCTTTAAAGTGTTGAAAAGCAACGATGTCACTTTGAGGACTAAGGTGCGCCTGACCCAAGCCATGGTATTTTCAATCGCCTCATATGCATGAGAAAGCCAGACAATGAATAAGGAAGACTGAAGAATAATTGATGCCTTTGAATTATGGTGTTGGTAAAGAATATTGAATATACCGTAGACAGCAGAAAAATGAAAAAATCTGCCTTGGAAGAAGTGCTGCCAGAAAGCTCCTTAGAAGCGAGGATGGTAAGACTTTGACTAATGTACTTTAGGCATGTTATCAGGAGGGACCAGTTCCTGGAGAAGGACATCACGCTTGGAAAAGCAGATGGCCAGCAAAAAAGAGGAAGACCCTCAATGAGATGAACTGACATAGTGGCCGCAACAATGGGTTCAACATTGCAACAGTTGTGAGTATGGCACAGGACAAGACAGTGTTTCATTCCATTGTACACAGCGTTGCTATGTGTCAGGACTGACCTGACGGCACCTAACAATAACAGGGCTGAAATAAAAAAAAAAATACCACAAAATGTGTGGCTTATAAAACAGAAATACGTTGTCTTATAGTTCTGGGGGCTTGGATCCAGGGTATCAGCCATGTTGATTTGTTCCAAAGACTCTGAGAATCTGTTCCATGCCTCTCTCCAAACTTCTGCTGACTGCTAGTAATCCTTGGCATTTCTTGGCTTGTAGATACATCATTACATGGCCATTGTTTCTCTGATTCTGTGTATCCTCACCTCTTTTATAAGAACATTAGTTACATAGGATTAGGATTCAGACTACTCCACCATGACCTCACGTTACCCAACAGATAACGTCTTCAAAGGCCCTATATCCCAACAGAGTCACATTCGGAAGTACAAGGGTTAAGACTTTAACATATTTGGAGGGGGATGCAATTTAATCCATAACACTCACCAACCATAGTTATAATAGTTGCATTAAAGTCCTTGTCTGAGAATTTCAACATATGGCCGATCTTGGAGTTGGCATCTGCTGAACCCTGGCGGTGTAGTGGTTAAGCGCTACAGTTGCTAACCAAAAGGTCAGCAGTTCAAATCCACCAGGTGCTCCTTGGAAACTCTATGGGGCAGTTCTACTCTGTCCTGTAGGATCACTATGGGTCAGAATCTACTCAATGGCAATGGGCTTTTTTTTTTTTTTTGGATTATCTTTACTCTTGAAAGTGGTTCACACATTCCTGAATGTATGTAGGATAACATCAGATTATTTGTTGGACATGGTAAACATTGTATTGTAGAGATGCTGGATTGTCTTATATACCTTCTAATATGCTGCTGTTTTTGTTTTAGCTGCCAATTAACTTGCTTAGACTCAAATTGCACGCTGTTTCATGTCTGCAGTGGGTGACAGCTCAGCTCTCAGTTCAGACTACTTCCATACTGCTCCGCACATGCACGTTTAGCCAGAGACTTTGGCAGAGGCTTTACAAAGAATCTGGGGTTCTCCTTCTCTGGCTTTCAACTTTTTGGGTCTCCCCTTCTTCACTCTCTGACAACCTTAATTACCCTTAACTCCTTCTTTTGGTTCTTCTAGCCAGAATGACGGCAGGCTTTCTATCAGAATTGTCTCTGCCCGATGCTGTGCCACAACATTGGCTTTCCTCAGGGCAGAGCAATAAATATGGGAAACCCACCTGTGTTTGCATTTCTTCCAAGTTTAGATTCCCCTCCAAATTATGCTGGATTTTGTTTGCTCCTCAGAGCCTTCAGGTAGTTGTTTCCTTGTGTTTTGTCCAGAGTTTATTGCTGTTATCTGAAGAAGTGTTTATTTGTTATGAACTTCTTTCTTCGTACAGGAAACAGTACTGTATATGTTTAGAAAATGAATGTTTATTGTTATAAATTAAGACTACGCCCAAGGTAATATAGTTATTACATGGTATATCTACACTCAAAACTGGTTGTTTTTTCCACTACACATTGATTTCCAAACAATACTCACTATTGCAATTAAAATGAGTTTCATGGGAATTTTCATGATGCTTCTAGTGTGAAAGAGCTTCTCAGGTGCCTTTTCAAATGCTTTTGGGGCAATGCCTATCTCTGAGTACAGTTTAGCCATGTCTCAACTGCCCAGAGTTACTTTATTTTTACATGGCCCATTCCTTTTTGAGAACTGGTCTTTAAGCCTTGCAGATTCATAAACACCATTGCATCAGCTTTCCTGGGTATGAATTGGACTCTGAGAAATTGATTTGTACTCACTGAGCTTACCAGAGAAGAATTTATAAACTGGAGACTGATGATTAATTTTCAATGAGTTATATCACTCCTGAGAAAGCTGAGAACTCGTGTCAGCTTATTCTCCTCTTAGTGAGAAATGTACTTAGGAGAGCAAATCAAGATCAAAAGTCCCAGAGTGCAGGCAGGGCAAAGAGAGCAAATGACTTGGGAAAAAAAAAACTGTTCATCAAATCCTGGTAACTGTTAGCTTTTGCCTTCCCTTGCCACTTCTAGCTGAAGTCATCAATGCCTTCTGCCTGCCTCATCTGATCCTGGAACTGGAGAGAAAGATTTCAGTTATGCAGCAGGTTGGGGTGTGAGATTAGTCTTCCTTCCAGCTTTGGTTTTGACAGATTTTATTTCAATTATTTGTGGAATCTGGAGATTTTCTCTGACTGACCTCCATTCTGTCTAGCCGTGCCTCTCCTCCAGAACTACTGCCCACTGTTCTTTCTCCCACCTCAGCTAGATAGAACCTTAATGATATGACATGTCAGCAATCTGAACTCTCACTGCTGTCATCCTCGCCTACGGAGCCTACCCAAATTATGCTATAGGTCTACCGAGTCATCTTTCTCCACTGTCATCATCATCATCATCATGATTTCATTCTAGCATTTACAGTGAAGTACAATGAAGTGTGGTCTCATGCAATCCTCCAAAAAGCTGTATGTGGTAGGAAAAGAAGGTATAATTACCTCCACTTTATAGGTGTTATAGAAGTTATTTACTCAGACACATACTGCTAGTAAGCAATGGAACCAGAAGTGGAATCAACGACTCTTGCTTTCCAGCCTGGAACTCTTTTCCCTACAAGAGTATTTCACCAAGGATGCTTGTTATAATGCAGAATCCTAAGCCCCATTACAGGCTTCCTTTATCAGAATCTCTACGAAGGGATTCTTTAAAGGGCCTTGTGAACGGACAAAATGGCAAATACTGCACAACACCCTGTCTGACTAGCAGAGTTAGCCAGTTAACGATTCCACTCCCCTACTGTTGGAAATATCCCGGGAACATGCTCATGTAGTTCTAGGCCTTTGGATCACATCATTTTTTAAAAAGTTCGTATTCCTTGATATGGGCCACTCCAGGTAGGGAATTATGCCACGCCAAATGATAACCCCAGAAGTGTGTAGCTACAGTTCCTACAGACTTTTCTGCCCTTAATTTCTTCTATAACCCAGTCATTTTGAGTAGGGTATTGTTCAGTTCCCAAGTGTTTGATTTCTTTTCCCTGCTTTTCCTGTTATTGATTTCCACTTTTATGGCCTTATGGTCAGAGAAGGTGCTTTGTAATATTTCAATGTTTTGGATTCTGCTGAGGCTTGCTTTATGACCTAATACGTGGTCTATGCTAGAGAGTGTTCCATGTGCACTAGAAAAGAAAGTATACTTGGTTGTCTTTATGTTTTTCTTGTATTTCATTTTGATGTGGAGGATTGTTAGTCTCCTTTGTGGTTACCTTAATATTTACCCCTATTTTTCTAAGTTTAAGCCAAACTTCCATTTCTTTATATTGCCTTGACTTCCTCTCCATATGAAAGATCTATGACATTTTGTAGTCCCTCTTTATTGATTTAATGGTGTCATCTTTTACATAATGACATTGCTGATTCCTTGTTTTGAGCTTTTTTTTTTTTAATCTTGATTTATTTTTGTCATTTTTCTATCTCGCTTGATATCTGGTTGCTATGTCCTGTGTTCTAGTCTTGGGTTCATATCTGATATTATTGATTTTCTAACCAGAGAACTCCCTTTAGTATTTCATGTAGTTTTGGTTTGGTTTTTGCAAATTCCTTAAACTTCTGTTTATCTGGAAATGTCCTAATTTCACCTTCATATTTGAGAGACAGTTTTGCTGGATATATGATTCTTGGATGGCAAATTTTTTCCGTCAACGCTTTATAAATGTCATCCCATTGCTTTCTTGCCTGCATGGTTTCTGCTGAGTAGTTCCGAGCTTGTTCTTATTGATTCTCCTTTGTAGGTGACTTTTCGTTTATCCCTAGCTGCTCTTAAAATTCTCTATCTTGGTTTGGGAAAGTTTGATTATAATATGTCTTGGTTACTTCCTTTTGGGATCTACCTTATGTGGGGTTCAATGAGCATCTTAGATATCTTCTAATCTTTCATGAGATCAGGGAAGTTTTCTGCCAACAAATCTTCGACAATTCTCTCTGTATTTTCTGTTGTCCCTCCCTGTTCTGGTACTCCAATCACTCGTAGGTTATTTCTCTTGATAAGAGTCCCACATGATTCTTACAGTTTCTTCATTTTTAAAAAATTCTTTTATTTGATTTTTCTTCAAATATATTGGTGCCAAGTGTTTTATCTTCACTCTCACTATTTCTGGCTTCCATTTCCTCAATTCTGCTCCTCTGACTTTCTATTGAGTTGTCTAATTCTGAAATTTTATTGTTAATCTTCTGAATTTCTGATTGCTGTCTCTCTATGGTTTCTTGCAGCCTATTAAATTTTTCATTATGCTCTTGAATAATCTTCTTAATTTCCTCAACTACTTTATCTGTGCGTTCCTTGGCTTGTTCTGCATTTTTCTTGATCTCCTTCTTGATCCCTTGAAGATCTCTGTTATATTAATCTTTTGTATTCTACCTCTGGTAATTCCATGAGTACCTCTTCATCTGGGAGATTCCTTGACTCTTTGTTTTGAGAGCTTATTGAAGTGATCATGGTCTGCTTCTTTAAGTGATTTGATATTGACTGTTGTCTCCAAGCTATATATAAGTTATTGCATTAATTTATGTTTGCTTACTGTGTCCTAGCTTCTCACTTTGTTTTGTCTTGATATACCCAAATAGACTGCTTGAGTGAGCTAGCTTGATTATTTCCTCCTTTGAAGCTCTAATGTGCCGTCACCAGATGGCTAGAGCTGTTACCAGGTATATGAGCCTAGGAGTCCATTCATTTTTCTTGTATGGATTCAGCTCAGGTGTCCAGGTAGTCAGTCCCCAACAGAGCCTGTGTGGTGCAGGCTCTGTCCTAGTTCTTAGGAGGGCAGTGGTGATTGGTGTAGGAACAGGTATCTGGTTGCAGCAGGGGGTCACACTCTGAGCAAGGCAGGGGGCTGACAACCATCCCCCAAGTGTCTGTGAGGGAAGCATGTCCCTGTTCCCCAGAGTGCACAGGTGCTTGGGTTCTGCAGCCGGACCATGGGCACCCCATGCTTTTGGTTGTAGGGACTGGTAGGCACCACTTTCCCTAGGACCTCTGTCACAGGTGGCTATGTGATGTGGGTGCAGCCTCAGGCCTCTAATGTGGGTAGGTGAGGACTCTGATTAATTGGCTAGTGGTGTAAAACATCAAAAATCCACCTCTCAACACACAACTGAAACAGTTGAATTCAGACTGCAGGCACATACACCATTGCACTCTGCCAACAAGGGCCTAAGCTCCTGAAATGGGCCCGCACAGGTCCATGCAGGAATGAAAGATATGCAAAGTCCACGGACCATTTGTGCCTGGACAGGAGCTGCTTCTGCCCTCAGTTCCCAGCTTAGGGGAGTCGGCAGATTATCTTTTCCCCCAGTTGTTAATTTATTTCCTTCTCCAAGGCCAGGAGACTGGCTCAGAGCACACAGCAGGACTTATCTCAGGCCCAGGGAAATCAACAGCTGCTGGAGCTGACTTGGGGGCTGGGGGCATGGTAAATTAGACCCACATACTTATCTTTTGCCAAGAGCGCTGTTCTTCTCTGATTCTGGAGAAGTGGGTAGACTGTGTGGCTCACTGTCTCTCCCTGAGGAAACCATGTCCTGAACCCTACCATCAGTCCCGCTGCAGTCGGGCCAGGGGGTCGTGCCTGAGGGGTGCCTGTTCCTGCTGAGTCAGGTCTGGCAACTCCTCCCTGCTTCTGAACCATTCTCCTTCCCCCTGCCTCTCAGTCCAATTTCCTAACTTTGCCTTTGATGTTCAGGGCTCCTAGATTGTCATATATATAATTGCTTCACTTGTTTTTTCAGGTGTTTCTTTTAAGAGGAGCACCGGAAGCATCTGACTATTCTGCCATCTTTGCCCCACCTCTCCCCACAGACTTTTATCTGTGGGATTTTGCTTCTAGGAAACCTCAACTCTTGTGATTCCTTTCAAGTCTTGTTTTACATGAGTCAAGGTAACTCATGTTGTTGTGTCTCTTTTTTTCCTCAATGTGAAAGTGTTTTCTGTCCAAATGTGATAGGTATTGCAACTGATCAAAGTTCTGTCATCCAGGGCCTTGATTTACCTATTCAGTTAGGGAACTCTCCATTGTTTCTCATGAATTCAAGAACTGAAGGGGAATTAGAACAACTGCCATCACTTTAAGGAGAATCTGCAGATCAGCAGTTGAGAAACACTGCTTGAAGCACCCTTCTAGTATGGCCCTTCCCACTTTAAAGCTTCCTCTTTAAGGGAACATATACTCATCTACTTTGGGAACCAATTGCTTTGCTTACCCCGTTAGAAAACCAAATAGAAAATAGTAGGGGTATGAAAAAGGAGGCCACTTAGATCTGCCTAGTCTAGAGAATAAATAGGATCTTCCTAGCTCTGAAGATCTAGCTTAGCTTACCATGTCTAGCGTTCAACAGTGAGATTTGGTCATCAAATCTTCCTTTTCTTCATACTGCTCCTTCTGTATATATTTCCCTCTGGGACTTCACAGGCTGACTAAGAACGGGATTTGAGGATCCTGTGTTTTAGTTCTCTTCCCTTCTGCTTAGTTCTCTTCCCTTCCATTCCCTTCTCCTCTGTTCCCTTGTTTCATTCCCTTCCCTTCCCTTGAGCAAGTTATTCACCTCTCTAAGGTTCAGGACCTTCATTTGTAAAGTGAGCTAACTAGGATGACCAACCCTTCTGGTTTGCCAGAGACTAAGAGATTTTCTGGGACATTACACTTTCAGTGCTAAAACCAAGAAAGTCCCAGGCAAACCAAAATGGTTAGTTACCTTAGCTAATGTCTACCATGCTGGGTTGCAATGAAATTTAGAAATAATACATGTGGAGCACTTGGTACCTCCAAGTGTTATCTAGTCTTCCTGATACCTTCTTCTCCTTCACTTGGTGGTCTAACTGCACACTTTGGTTCCCACCAGGATTTTTCAGATCTCACTGCCTTCCCTGTGTTGGCTGACACTCTTAGACCCAATGAAAGAAGTATAGCATGGTGTTTAAGCTCTTGGGCTCTAGAATCAGAGAGATCTGTGTTTGACTATTAACTATGCCTACTAGCTGTGTGATCTTAACAAACTTATGTAATCTGTCTGACCTTTAGTGTCCTCAAGTATTGAATAGAGATGATGAGTGCTTACGTAGAGGAATAGTTGCTTCCACCATCTTCTTATCCCTCTGCTCGATCTTTTCCTGACTCACCTCTAAGAGGAGGTACTGCTAATGTGAATGATCAGAGTCCATGGCCTTGACTGAGTTATGTTTTCTAGCGGGAGGGATGGCTATACATGAAAAGGTTGTGCGCATTCCTATGTAGCCTCGTATTTCTCTTCCACTCCATGCAGGCCAGCTTTTTTTTTTTTAAGGGGAAAAACTAGCCCTATGTGTGTGCATATCTCTGTCATCATCTTTGTTGACATTACTGTTACCATCTCTCTGTCATTGTGGTCACTGTCTTACTCAAGTCCCTCATTGTCACATACACCCAGTTCAAACTTGCATACAACTGAATAGGTCAACGGATACAGGATATGCTGTTGGCAGGTGCATTTAGCTCCTCTTAACTTCCTAATGCCATGCAGCTTGTCAGAGGTGATAAAATCCAAGATTCTTACTCTGAGACCCCAGTGCTCTCAAACAGGCTCTACACTGTCCCAAGATGCCAAGAAATGTATGTAATAGACACTGGGGCAAATTATTTCATCCTCCTGGTGTCTGTGTTTCCCAGAGTATAGACTCAGATCACTCACTCATGTTAGACCTGATAATCTGTGCTGGGTTTGCAAATACCCGTTGGTTATAAGTATAGAGTAAATCAGTGAGGTAACTTCACAATTTTCAGCACTACCATGCGTAAACACAGACCTATCCAGATCATCAACATCTGAGCCCAATGAGACATCCACTTTTGGGTTCAACCCTGTCCTGTTTCCCAAGCTCCCCTCCACGGCTAAGATAGCACAGCAGTGGGCACTGGGGTCCTACACAACTCCCCGATTTTTTTTCGTTTTTTTATTGTACTTTAGACGAAGGTTTACAGAAAAAATTAGTTTCTCATTAAACAATTAATACGCATATTGTTTTGTGACATTGGTTGCCAACCCCACGACATGTCAACACTCCCTTCTCAACCTCAGGTTCCCCGTTACCAGCTTTTCAGTCCCCTTCTGCCTTCTCGTCCTTGTCCCTGGGCTAGTGCGCCCATTTAGTCACACTTTGTTTTATCGGCCAGTCTAATCTTTGGCTGAAGGGTGCACCTCGGGAGCAACTTTAGCACTGAGTTAAAAGGGTGTCTGGAGGCCATACTCTTGAGGTTGCTCCAGTCTCTAGCAGACCAGTGAGTCTGGTCTTTTTTTGTGTGTGTGAATTAGAATTTTGTTCTACGTTTCTCTCCAGCTCTGTCTGGGACCCTCTATTGTGATCCCTGTCAGAGCAGTCAGTGGTGGTAGCCAGGCACCATCAAGTTCTGCTGGACTCAGTCTGGTAGAGGCTGTGGAAGTTGTCCATTAGTCCTTTGGACTAATCTTTCCCTTGTGTTTTCTTCATTTTCCCTTGCTCCAGACAGGGTGGGATCAGTGGATTATCTTAGATGGCTGCTCATAAACTTTTAAGATACCAGACACTACTCACCAAAGTAGGATGTGAAACATTTTCTTTACAAACTGTGTTATGCCAGTTGAGCTAGATATACCCCAAGACCATGGTTCCCAGGCCTCAGCCCACTAATTGGATCCCTCGGGGTGTTTGGATGTGTCTATGAAGCTTCCATGACCTTCCCTTGGTCAAGTTGTGCTGGCTTCCCCGGTACTGTGTACTCTTATCCTTCACCATAATTACCACTTATCTATTATCTAGTTAGTGTTTTTCCCTCCCAGTCCTTCTCCTATCTTATAACCATCGAAGACTGTTTCTTTATATGTGTAAACCTTTTCATGGGTTTTTATAATAGTGGTCTCATACAGTATTTGTCCTTTTGTGATTGACTTATTTCACTCAGCATAATACCCTCCAGATTCATCCATGTTGTGAGATGTTTCACAGACTCATCATCATTCTTCATTGTTGTGTAGTATTCCATTGTGTGTATGTACCATAGTTTGCTTACCCATTCATCTGTTAATGGGCACTTAGGTTGTTTCCATCTTTTTGCTATTGTGAATAATGCTGCAGTGAACATGGGTGTACATATGTGTATTCGTGTGACGGCTCTTATTTCTCTAGGATATATTCCTAGGAGTGGGATCGCTGGATCATGTGGTATTTCAATTTCTAGCTTTTTAAGGAAGTGCCATATCATTTTCCAAAATGGTTGTACCATTTTACATTCCCACCAGCAGTGCATAAGAATGCCAAGCTCTCTGCAGCCTCTCCAACATTTGTTATTTTCTGATTTTTTTTTAAATTTATACCAGTAATGTTGGGGTGAGATGATATCTCATTGAGTTTTGATTTGCATTTCTCTAACGGCTAGTGATGACAAGCATTTCCTCATGTGTCTGTCAGCTGCCTCAATGTCTTTTTTGGTGAAGTGTCTGTTCATAACCTTTGCCCATTTTTTAATTGGATTGTTTGTCTTTTTGTCGTAGAGGTGTTGGATTTTCCTGTAGATTTTAGCAATTAGACCTTTGTCAGATTTGTCATAGCCTAATATTTTTTCCCAGTCTGTAGGTTCTCTTCTGTGAAGTCTTTTGTTGAGCTTAAGTGTTTAATTTTGTAAAATCCCAGTTATCTACCTTACCTTCTGGTGTTTATGTATTGTTATGGTTTGTATACTACTTATGCCATGTATTAGGGCCCCTAGAATTGATCCTATTTTTTCTTCTATGATCTTTATAGTTTTGGAGTTTATATTTAGGTCTTTGATCCATTTTGAATTAGTTTTTGTGTATGGTGTGAGGCATGGGTCCTGTTTCATTTTTTTAAAGGTGGTCCCAGTTTTACCAGAATCATTTGTTAAAAAGATCATCTTTTCCCAATTTAAATGACTTTGGGCCTTTGTCGAAGATCAGGTGACCATATGTATATGGATTTACATCTGGGTTCTCAATTCTGTTCCACTGGTCAAAGTGTCTGTCATTGTACCAGCACCAGTCTGTTTTGATGACCATATGTGTATCGTAGGTTTAGAGGTCAGGTAGTGTGAGTCCTCCTACTTTATTCTTCTTCGATAGTACTTTATTTACCCAGGGCCTCTTTCCTTTCCATATAAAGTTAATGATTAGTTTTTCCATCTCATTAAGGAATGCTGTTGGTATTTGGATCAGGATTGCACTGTATCTGTAGATTGCTTTGGGTAGAAATGACATTTTCACAATGTTGAGTCTACTTATCCACGAACATGGAATATTTTTCCATTTATGTAGATCTCTTTAGGTTTCTTGCAGTAGTGTTTTGTAGCTTTCTTTGTATAGGTCTTTTACATCACTGGTTAGATTTATTCCTAAGTATTTTATGTTTTCAGGGAATTTTATAAATGGTGTTGCTTTCCTGATTTTTCATAGTTCTCTTTACTGGTGTGTAGGAATCCAACTGATTTTTGTGTGTTTATCTTGTATCCTGCTCCTCTGTTGAATCTTCCTATTAGTTCCAGTAGTTTTCCTGTATAGTGCTTTGGGTTCTTTATGTGTAGTATCATATCATCCACAAGTAGGGGCAGTTTTAATTCTTCCTTACCAACTTGGATGCCCTTTATTTCTTTTTCTTGCCTTATTGCTCTAGCTAGGACTTCCAGCACAATGTTAAAGAGGAGGAGTGAAAAAGGGCATCTTTGTTTTGTTCCCATTCTCAGGGGGAATGTTTTCAGCCTCTTCATTAAGAATGATGTTGACTGTTGGTTTTGAGCAGATGTCCTTTATTATGTTGAGGAATTTCCATTCTATACCTATTTCATTGAGAGTTTTTATCAGGAATTGGTGTTGTACTTTGTCGAATGCCTTTTCTGTGTTGATTGAGATGATCACGTGATACTTTTCTTTTGTTTTATTTATGTGGTGGATTGTGTTGATTCATTTTCTGGTGATGAACCATCCTTGCACACCTGGCATGAATCCCACTTGGTAATGGTGTATTTTTTTTATACGATGCTGGGTCCTATTGGCTAGAATTTTGTTGAGAATTTTTGCATCTATATTCATGAGAGATATTGGTCTGTAATTTTCTTTTTTTGAGGTGTCCTTTTCTGGTCTTTGTATCAGGGTTAGGCTGGTTTTATAGAATGAATTCAGAAATATTCATTTTTTCCTATGTTCTGAAATAATTTGAGTAGTAGTGGTGCAAGTTTTTCTAAGAATGTTTGGTACAATTTTCCAGTGAAGTCATCTGGGCCAGGACTTTTGTTTTGTCAGGAGTTTTTTTAAATTACCCTTTCAATCTCTTTTCTTGTTGTGGGTCTGTTCAGATTTTCAACCTCAGTTGTGTTAGTTTAGGGAGGTAATGTGTTTCTAGAAATTTGTCCATTTTCTCTAGGTTTTCAAATTTATTGGAATATAGTTTGTCATAGTACTCTGTTATGATCCTTTTTATTTCAGTTGGGTCTGTTGTAACGTCTCCCATTTCATTTCTTATATGGGTTATTTGTGTCCCCTCCTATTTTTCTTTCATCTAATATGGCCAATGGTATGTCGATTTTTTGACCCCTTCAGAGAATCAACTTTTGGTTTCATTGATTCTTTCTATTGTTTTCCTATTCTCTATTTCATTTATTTCTGCTCTGGTCTTTATTATTTCCTTTCTTCTGGTGGCTGTGGGCTTCTTTTGCTGTTCTCTTTCTATTTGTTCGAGTTGTGTAGCTAATGTTTTGATTTTGTGCCTTTCTTCTTTTTTGATGTGTGCATCTATTACTATAAATTGACCCCTGAGCACTGCTTTTGCTGTGTCCCAAAGGTTTTGGTATGATGTGTTTTTATTCTCATTTGATTCCATCTTTGATTTCTTCTATTTCCCAGTGGGTTTTAAGCAAGGTGTTATTCAGTTTACACGTATTCGATTTTTTTCTTGCTGTTCCTGTTATTATTTTCTATTTTTATGCCATTGTAATCAGAGAAAATGCTTTGTATTATCTCATTGCTTTGGATTTTGTTGAGGGTTGCTTTGTGGCCTAACATGTCTTCTATTCTGGAGAACATTCCATGTGTGTTGGAAAAAAATGTACACTTTGCTACTGTTGGGTGGAGTGTTCTATATATGTCTATGTGGTCAAGTTAGTTGATTCTGGCCTTTAGCTTTAGAGCTTCTGTGTCTTTGTTGAGTTTCTTTCTAGATGTTCTGTCCTTTACCAAGAGTGGTGTGTTGAAGTCTCCTACTATTATTGTGGCACTATCAATTTCTCTTTCAGTGCTGTTGGAGTTTGTTTGATGTATTTTGGAGTCCTATCATTGGGTGCGTACATATTTATTATGGTCACGTCCTTCTGGTGGCTTGTCCCTTTAATCATATAATATCCTTCCTTTCCTTTTCTGGTGGTTTTTGTTTTAAAGCCTATTTTATCCAAGATTGGTATTGCCACTCCTGCTCTTTTCTTGGTTGCTTTTTGCTTGATATATTTTTTCCATCCTTGAATTTTTTAATATAATTATGTCTTTGTTTCTAATGTGTGTCTCTTGTAGATAGCATATTGTTGGGTCCTTTTTTTTTTCTTTTAATTCATTCTATCCCTCTCTGTCTCCTTACGGGTGCATTTAAGCCATTTACATTCAGTGTGATTATTGATAGGTGTGAGTTTATTGCTATCATTTTTAGTGCTTTTTCTTTTTTTTTTTTTTTTTGTGGTGCTGACATTTCCTTTGTTCCTATTACTTGCCTGTGCTGAATTTGTTTGTGTGGGTTTTTTTTTTTTTTGTTTAATTTGTTTTTGTAGATTTTGTGTTTACTGAGGCTTTATGTTTTCCTTCTTTATTTTGATGAGTAGATTTGTTAACTTTGTGGTTACCTGGAAATTTACCCTCATCTTCCTAAGTTTAAACCAGTCTTTTATTACTTTATATCACCTTGAATTCCTCTCCATTTGAAAGTTCTATACCTACACTATTTGCTCCCTCATTTATTGTTCTGACATTGTTGTCATTTACAGATTGACCTCTCTGGTTCCCTGTTGCAAATCTTTCAGTTCTGTTTTATCCTTCAGAGTTCATTAGCTAGGTTTGTATTTGACTGATACATTCTTGTGTCATAGATGAGGTTGCTGTCTGATGTTGGTTCTCTAGCTGAAGGCCTCCCTTTTATGATTCTTGCAAGCTTGGTTTGTTTCTTATATATTTCCTTAATTTCTGTTTATTGGGAAATGTCCTAATTTTGTCATCATATCTGAGAGAGAGTTTTGCAGGATATATTATTCTTGGTAGGCAGTTTTTTTCTTTCAAATTTTTATATATGCCGTCACATTCTTCTTGCCTGCATGGTTTCTGCTGAGTAATCAGGGCTCAGTCTTATTGTTTCCCCTTTGTATGTGACTTTTTGTTTTTCTCAAGCTGCTCTCAGGATTCTTTCTTTGTCTTTGGTTTTAGCAAGGGTGATTATGGTATGTCTTGGAGATTTTTGGGGGGATCTGAGCTTCTTGGAAAGTCCGCTTTTCATCTTTTATGATATTAGTCTGCTTTTCATCTTTTATGATATTAGGGAAATTTTCTGTCAGCAAATCTTCAATGTGTTTTCTGTTTTCTCTCCGTGTTCTGAAACTCTGACCACATAATAGTTTTTGCTTTTGATTTTATCCCACATCTTTCTAAGGGTTTCTTCATTTTTTTTAATTCTTTTCTCTGATTCTTCCTCAAAGTGGTATCCAAAGATTCGTCTTCAATTTCACTGATCCTGTCTTCTATTGTTCAAAATTTGCTCCAAAAACCTTTTATTGCACTGTCCTTTTTTGAAATCTTGTTGTTTATCTTCTGGATTTCTAATTGCTGTTTTGTATGATTTTTAGTTTATTTGTTTTGACATTTTGTTCCTGTATTATTTTCCTGAATTTTTCAATTTCTTTGTCAGTGTTTTCCCTGATTTTGTCTGTATTTTCCATGATTTTTTCTATTCATTCCTTATTTTTGTCTGTATTTTCCTTCATTTGTTGCAGAACCCTGAATATTAGAGTTTTGAATCTTCTCTCAGGTAGTTTCAGTGCCTTTTCTTTCACCAAAAGGTCATCTGGTGGTTTGTTTGCTTTCTTTAGCCACCCTGTTCTGTTTTTTCTACATGTTTTAGTGTTGTCTACTGTCTCTGAGGGAACCCTAGTGGTGTAGTTGTTAAGAGGTACAACTGCTAACCAAAAGGTCAGCAGTTTGAATCCACCAGGTGCTCCTTGGAAACCCTATGGGGCAGGTCTACACTGTCTTTTAGGATCACTATGAGTCAGAATTGACTCGATAGCAATGGGCTTGTGTTTTTTTGGTTTACTGTCTCCAAGACATTCAGGAATTATTTTCTTTGTTGTTAATTGTAGATTTGTTTCATCCTGCTATTTTGTTTTATTTGGTTATGTCTGGGCAGGTACTCTGGGCATATTTTGTTGCTTGCTCATCTGTGGGCACGATACTTCTCACAACCTTGTCCATGTGGGCACGGATTTTCATTCATCTATTGTGCAGGAGGGTGGGTCCAATAAGGATGGAGAGGTGGGGATGGGTTATTTATAACATGAACTGAGGCCAGCAGGGCTGGGCCAGGGGAGAGTGCAGGGCATGGTCCAGGAGACCACATCAGTGCTCAGTGCACAGTGCAGACAGGCAGGAGGGAAGGGAGAGGATGTGATGTGCAGGGCTAAGTCAGTGAGTGAAAGAAGAGAAAGAAGAGAGTGAAACAAAAGCAAAAAATGAAGGAAAAAAGAAGAAAAGTAAATGAAATGGTGGCACAGTAAGATTCAGCTTGTGGAGGTGAGGCAGACCTGGTGAGGCCATGTGCTGGTGTGGCTTGGTCTGTCGAGAAGAGGTGTTGGTGGTGCATGGGGCTATGTGGGCAGGAGAAAGGAAACGAAAGAGGGGAAAGAGAAAAAAAACAACCAACACACAAAAAAGTAGATACTAAATAAAAATAATAAAAATAACACCATATATATATATATATATATATATATATAGTGGTATACAGCTGTTGGGAGAGGGGCCGAATTGGGGTGGCAGCGAGCTGATGTCTCTCTCACCAGGAGGCATAGCATGGCCCATTAGAAAGAGGTGGAGGCAGCACAGGGCCTAAGTGGGAGGGAGAAGGAAAAAAGAGAAAGAAAAAATATGGTGCTCAGGGAGCCAGCCTGTGGGGGTGGCACAGACCCAGGGACGCTGTATGCCAGAGGCTCTCCAGCCTAGCGATACGGCACACCCTGCCCATAAGGAGGTGTGGTGCATGGGGATAGGTGGATGGGAGAAAGGAAAGGAAGGAAGAGAGAGGGAGAGAAGAAACAACAAAAAAAAACTGTGAAAGGAAAATAAATAAAATGGCACTGAGGGAGCCAGTTGGTGACAGCAGCGCAGACCCAGAGAGCTGCACAAAAAGACTCTCTAGTAGAATGGTGCAGCATGGCCCCTCATGAAGGGGTGGGAGCTGTGCACAGGGATGGATGAACAGGAAAAAGGAAAGGAGAGAGAGAAGAAACAGGAAAAAAAGGAAACAAACCAAAAAAAAATCACAGCCCATTAAGAAGGGGACAGGGTGGTACATGGGGCTAGCTGGGAGGGTGAAGGGAAAGGAAAGAATGGAGAGAGAGAGAAGAAACTGAAAAAAGTAATAATAAAAAAATAAAATTGGTGCTGAGATAGCCTACCAGCAGGGGTGGCTCAGACCCGGGGCAGCCATGTTCTGGTGGCTCTCTAGCCAAGTGGTGTGGTCCAGCTCGTCAAGAAGGGGAGGGGCAGTACGTGGAGCTAGCTAGGTGGGAGAAAGGAAAGGAAGGAAGGGACAGAGAGAGAAGCAACCAAAAAAAAAAAAGCCAAAAAACAAAGCAAAACAAAAAAGAAACAAATAAACAAAATGACACGGAAAAGGCCAGCCAGTGAGGGAAGGGTGGACTCAGGTGGCAGTGAGCTGGTATCTCTTCAGTTAAGTGACCATGGCCCATTAGAAAGCAGTGGAGGTTGCATAAGGGAAGAAGGGTGGAGGTGGGAAAGCATGTATTCCTGGTTATCCAGTGCTCTGTCTCCTGTTGGGAGCTTCACGAATTTACCTTCCCATACTCCCTGGCTGAAGTCCTTGCTGGCTGATGCCCAAGATGGTGAATCTGCACTGTGTTAGCTAATAGGGGACCTCCACTCCATAGCTCTCCTCGTTTTTTGCTCTCTGACAGTTTCTTCTTCCACTCAGTGCTCTGTCAAGTTCTTTATTCCTTCATTTGATGCTAAGGTTCCAGGATTGATGTTCCTATCTGTTTTACTTAGTTTTTTGGGGGTCTTTGCTGCAGAGGAAGGGCATGGTGCTTCTGACTACAGGGCCATATTGGCTCCACCTCAAAGGCTGTAATCTCTAACTTCCCAATGTTTATTTGCAGTTAGATCTGGGACCCGCAGAGATGTCTCCCAGAGTCAACCCCAGGTGCCTGTATCAGGTCTTCCCTTTTTCTCAATTCAATGGCTCTATGAGCTCTGTCTTCTGCTTTTCTCCTTACTGTGAATTTCTGCCTATTCACCCTGATTGTTATTCCCTAAAGACAGAGCCAGTGTTGTTGGCCACGATAGTTCTGGTCAGTTAAGTAGGTCAAAAAACCCACTTGCTATGCTTCAGTCAGCCAATGAAAAATACCAGTGGGCATTGCTCCTGACTCTCTTCTGCATGCTTTTATATCACTGACTGTGGTTTCCCAGTCTAAACCCTGGCTCCTACATTTACCTTCAGTTTAGGGACCTTCAGGCTTTTTGGACTTTGGTTCTCCCACACAGTTTTTTATTCTGCTTCTTTCCTTGGTTTTGGCATTCCTCTGTTATTGCAAAAGAAAACACAAGCATATTGAGGGATATGAACTGGCAAGAATTTAACATACACTCCATTTTGGCCTGAACAGGCACAGGAAACAGAATTGTCTCCTCTGTGGTTTTGGATACTATTTTTCAATTAATGCATCTTAAGATGGAAACCTTGTCCCATGTAACACTCGAAGAGTTTATAGTCAAAGAAAGTTCCTAAGTCTATTTCACTTCTTCAACTGCTAAACTGAAAGGCTGTGGTATGCACCTATCCATCAGCTCCTCAGAAGAAAAACCCAATGATCTACTTCTGTGAAGATTACAATTAAAAAAAAAAACCCTATAGGGAAGTTCTACCCTATCACATGGGATTACTATGAGTCAAAATTGTTTTGATGGCACCCAACAACTTAACATGCCCATGCGTCTGTCAGTTTGTTATTCTGTGGGGGCTTACCTGTTGCTGTGATGCTAGAAGCTATGCCACCAATATTCAAATGCCAGCAGGGTCGCCCATGGCAGACAGGTTTCAGCTGAGCTTACAGACTAAGACAGACTAGGAAGAAGGGCGTGGTGGTCTACTTCTGAAAGGAATTAGCCTGTGAAAACCTTATGAATAGTAGTGGAACATCGTCTGATATGGTGCTGGAAGATGAGCCCCTCAGGTTGGAAGGCACTCAAAAGACGACTAGGGACAAGCTGCCTCCTCAAAGTAGAGTCGACCTTAATGACGTGGATAGAGTCAAGCTTTCAGGATCTGCATTTGCTGATGTGGCATGACTCAAAATGAGAAGAAACAGTTGCAAATATCCATTAATAATTGGGATGTGGAATGTATGAAGCATGAATCTAGGAAAAATGGAAATCATCAAAAATGATATGGAACACATAAACGTCGAATTCCTTGGCATTAGTGCACTAAAATGGACTGGTATTGGCCATTTTGAAGCAGAAAATCATATAGTATACTATACCCTGGTGGCGTAGTGGTTAAGTGCTAGGGCTGCTAACCAAAGGGTCAGCAGTTCAAATCCACCAGGCGCTCCTTGGAAACTCTATGGGGCAGTTCTACTCTGTCCTATAGGGTCGCTATGAGTAGGAATCGACTCGACGGCACTGGGTTTTTTTTCTAGATACTATGCCAGGAATGACAACTTGAAGAGGAATGGCTTTGCATTCATCATCAACAAGAACAATTCAAGATCTACCCTGTCAGCGATAGGATAATATCCATACCCCTACAAGGAGGACCAGTTAATATGACTATTATTCAAATTTACGCACCAACCACTAAGGCCAAAGATGGAAAAACTGAAGACTTTTATCAGCTTCTACAGTCTGAAATTGATCGAACATGCAATCAAGATGCATTGATAATTACTGGTGACTGGAATGTAAAAACTGGAAATAAAGAAGAATCAGTAGTTGGAAAATATGGCCTTGGTGACAGAAACGATGCTGGAGATCACATGATAGAATTTTGCAAGACCAATGATTTCTTCATTGCAAATACCTTTTTTCACCAACATAAATGGCATCTAAACACAAGGACCTCGCCAGGCAGTATACACAGGAACCAAATCAACTACATCTGTGGAAACAGACGATGGAAAAGCCCAATATCACCAGTCAGAACAAGGCCAGAGGCTGACTGGGGAACAGACTATCAATTGCTCATATGCAAGTTCAAGTTGAAACTGTAGAAAATTAGAACAAGTCCATGAGAGCCAGAGTACAAACTTGAGTATATCCCACCTGAATTTGGAGACCATCCAAAGAAGAGATTTGGTGTGTTGAACACCAATGACTGAAGACCGGACAAGTTGTGGAATGACATCAAGGACACCACATATGTCCTTTAAAAAACAGGAAAGAAAGAAACGAGGAAAATATATGTGAGAAAAGACTCTGAAATTTGCTCTTTAACATTGAGTAGCTAAAGCAAAAGGAAGAAATGATGATGTAAAAGAGCTGAAAGGAAGATTTCAAAGTGTGGTTTGAGAAGACAAAGTAAAAAATTATAATGACATGTGCAAAGACCTGGAGATAGAAAACCAAAAGGGAGGAACAGGCTCAGCATTTCTCTAGCTGAAAGAACTGACGAAAAAATTCAAGCTTCGAGTTACAAAATTGAAGGATTCTATGGGGAAAATATTAAACAATGCAGGAAGCATCAAAATAATTTTCAACCAAAAATAATTGGTTGAAATGCAACCACTTCAGGAGGTAGCAAATGATCAGGAACTGATGGTATTGAAGGAAGAGGTCCAAGCTGCACTGAAGGCATTAGCAAAAAACAAGGCTCCGGGAATTGACAGAATACCAATTAAGATGTTTCAATAAACAGACGCAGTGCTTTAAGTGCTCACTTCTCTATGCCAAGAAATTTGGAAGATAGCTACCTGGCCAACTGACTGGAAGAGACCCATATTTACGCCTATTCCATAGAAAGGTGATGCAATCAAATGCAGAAATTGTCAAACAATATCATTATCACATGCAAGTAAACAGCAGTGTATCAACAGGGAACTGCCAGAAATTCAAGCCAGTTTCAGAAGAGGACATGGAATGAGGCATATCATTGCTGAAAGCAGAGAATATCAGAAAGATGTTTACCTGTGTATTATTGACTATGCAGAGGCATTTAACTGTGTGGATCATAATAAATTATGGGTAACATTACAAAGAATGGAAATTTCAGCACACTTAATTGTGCTCATGAGGAAACTGTACATGGATCAAGAGGCAGTCCTTCGAACAGAACAAGGGGATACTGCGTGGTTTAAAGTCAGGAAAGGTGTGCCTCAAGATTGAATCCTTTCACCATACTTATTCAATCTGTATGCTGAGCAAATAATCTGAGAAGCTGGGTTATATGAAGAAGAATAGAACATCAGGATTGGAGGAAGACTCATTAACAATCTGCTTTACTCAGATGACACAAGCTTGCTTGCCGAAAGTGAAGAGGACTTGAAGCACTTGCTGATGAAGATCAAGATCACAACCTTCAGTATGGATTACACCTCAACATGAAGAGAAAAAAAAATCCTCACAACTGGACCAATAAGCAACATTGTGATAAATGGAGAAAAAATTGAAGTTGTCAAGGATTTCATTTTACTTGGATCCACAATCAACACCCATGGAAACAGCAGTCAAGGAATCAAAAGATGCGTTGCAGTAGACAGATCTGCTGCAAAAGACCTCTTTAAAGTGTTGAAAAGCAAAGATGTCACCTTGAAGACTAAAGTGTGCCTGACCCAAGTCATGGTGTTTTCAATCACCTCATATGCATGGTACAGCTGGAAAATGAATAAGGAAGACCAAAGAAGAATTAATGCCTTTGAATTGTAGTATTGGTGAAGAATATTGAATACTCCATGAACTGCCAAAACAAGAACAAATCAGTCTTGGAAGAAATACAACCAGGGTGCTCCTTAGAGTCAAAGATGGCAGGACTACAGCTCACATACTTTAGACATATTATCAGGAGAGATCAATTCCTACAGAAGGACATCATGCTTGGTAAAGTAGAGGGTCAGCAAAAAAGAGGAAGACCCTCAACAAGATGTGTTGACGCAGTAGCTGCAACAATGGGCTCAAGCATAACAACTATTGTGAGGATGGCACAGGACCGGGCAGTGTTGGGTTCTGTTGTACATAGGGTTGCTGTGAATCAGAACTGGCTCTATGGCACCTAACAACAACAACAACAACAACCTAACTACCACTAAACCATGAGGCACTGATGGTTCAGCAGTAGAATTCTCCCCTTTCATGTGGGAGGCCCAGTTTCAATTCCCAGGTAATGCATCTCATTCTCAGGCACCAGCCATCTGTCAGTGGATGCTTACATGTTGCTATGATGCTGAACAGGTGTCAGAAGAGCTTCCAGACTAAGATGAACTAGGAAGAAAGGCCTGCAGATCTACTTCTGAAAACCAGCCAGTGAAAACCCTGTGGATCACAATGGTTGGATTCTATTGTGCATGCTCTTCAGCAACTACAACAAAAACTACTAAGCCAGGTCTCATCCATGCTGGTCCCTGTGCAATTATTTGAATTTAAATGTTGTTCTTTACATTTAGCTCCATTAAATGTCATTTGGTTCCATCTCATTGTTCCTCTCTATTAACAAATTTGGGGTAAAAGAAGGTTCTGGCCAACCCCTTCAAAACCTTGAACATAATTTAAAAGGACTTTTGGTGGCTCCTCAATCATGCGGCACTGGAAATTCCTGGCATGCTTGAATGATTATTATGCTGAATCCTAAATATCAAGCTTTTGGAATCCTTAAGGTGAACATAATCGTGGACCTGCCCCCTCCAAAGGTCTTGTTGCATGCCTTATCCTGATTATTCTCTTTATCTTCCACACTAGTCTCCCATCTGCTTAAGCCAGTACCGTTACATTCATTTAAGAAGGATTTAATTTTCAATACATATCCTAGTGTTTGGAATTTCTGTTCACATAACACTCACCCCACTGCTACTTCTAGTTTCAGCTGTCCATAGCCCATCATGTGGAAACTGAAACCCGGATGCATGTTAACCAGCACTGAGAGTAGTTGCTACATGTCCTATAGACAAAATTATGGACTTGTCCATTTTTCCACCACATAATTTGCCTAGGGTAGTTGACTATTCTTTTATGAAGTGTCCGAACAGGTAAACATACAGAAACTGGTGGCACCGTGATTAAGAGCTCAGCTGCCAACCAAAAGATCAGTAGTTCGAATCTACCAGCTGCTCCCTGGAAACCCTATGGGGCAGTTCTACTCTGTCCTACAGGGTCGCAATGAGTCAAAACCAAATTCAGGGCAACGGGTTTGAGTTTTGGTTTTGGATGTTCATTAGTGGTTACCAGGGATTGGGGCAGGTGAAGAAGGGGACTCACTCTCTAGGTAGTAAAAAAGAGAGTAGACATTTGTTAATTTTGGTGATGGAAAAGATAACACCTAATGAGCGTGAAGTGTACACAGCTTGGCAAAGGTAAACGATGTCACTAAAAAGTATACAAGGTAATTACTATGGTATATATAATTTTGAAATAAGAGTGAAAACAACCAAAAAAATATATGTGCAGGTATATATGTATGTATATAGGCATACATATGTATATATATTAAAAAAGAAAACCAAACCCAGTGCCATCGAATTGATTCCAACTCATAGTGACCCTATAGGATAGGGTAGAACTGCCCCGTAGAGTTTCCAAGGAGCGCCTGGCAGATTCGAACTGCCGATCCTTTGGTTAGCAGCTGTAGCATTTAACCACTATGCCACCAGGGTTTCTTACATGTGTATAAGCATGTGTATACGTGTGCATATATAAGTGTATGCATATGTATATGCATCTATGCAACTGTATGTGCATATATTCATATATACAATAAAGCATGGGAAACCCTGGTAGTGTAGTGGTTAAGTGCTATGGCTGCTAACCAAGAGGTCGGCAGTTCGAATCTTCCAGGTGCTCCTTAAAAACTCTATGGGGTGGTTCTACTCTGTCCTATAGGGTCACTATGAGTCGGAATCGACTTGACGGCAGGGGAGTGGGATAATAAAGCACACAGAGGGCACAGTTACATATACTTCTTAGATATAACCAAAGACCTTGCAGTATTGGATTTCTGGGTTTGACAGAGTAGGACCATAAATAGTCTTGTGGGACATCTCAGTCAATTGGCATGATATAGTTCATAAAGTTATGTTTTACATTCTAGTTTGGTGAGTAGTATCTGGGCTCTTAAAACCTTGCAAGCAACGATCTAAGATACAAGTATTGGTCTCTACTCATCTGAAGCAAAAGAGAAAGAAGGAAACCAAAGGCTCAAAGAAGAAACTAGTCTACAAGACAAATAGTCTGTGGGAACCACACCCTCACCTACCCTGAAACTAGAACTAGATGGTGCCCACAATAGATGGAACCTTATAGAATGTGAGAAAAATGTAGAACAAAACCTCAAATTCCTAAAAAAAAGGAAAAGAAATAAAAAACAGTCTGATTGAGACTGGAGGACTCCATGAGACTATTGCCTTAAGATACTTTTCAAACCTTCAACCTAAACTAACCCCTGAGGTCACATTGTAAGTAAATAATAAATTGGCTCAAAAAATAATGAACATCTACTGGGGAAGCCCGCACAACTTGTCCTAAAGTAAAATTAAAAAAAATTAATGAGTATCACCCGTTAAGTACTGCGGTTTTTAAAAAAAAATCACCTATAGGAGACAAAATGGTCAACAATTACTTTAAAACAAAGATGAAAATGTAAGGGGGCAGGGAAACTAGATTAATAGAAACAGAACAACCAACATGAAAATAATGAGAATATTCACGCATTTTGAAGAATGTAACCAAGGTCACTGAAAAACTTGTGTAGAAATTGTTGAATGGAAACTTGAACTGCTGTGTAAACTTCTACCAAAAACACAATAAAATATTATTTTTAAAAATGTGAATACTAATAGCAAAATAAAGTTGAATTAGCATTGATGTGTATTATAAGGTTTCTTTCCCATTGTGCTAACCATTTGCTTGACAGCACCTCTGGATTTTATATTTGCAACTGAGTCAGTGGCAACTCTTGTTCTGCCCCAGTGGATCAGACCCAAACAGTCCCTGTCTTCTCCCACCCCCTTCCCCCAGTCCACCCGCCAAATCAGGTTTATGAATGCTGAGTTTTGAAGACAATAACCCTAAGTTACATCCAGGAACCAGAGCGTGTCCTCTCCCTCTCCCAATAAGACCAGTTTAGAAAGCTCCTGCCTCAGGACACAGTGTGAGGAAATGCCCTAGGGTGACCATTCCTATTATCTAGTTGACAATAGTTCTTCTGGCCTGAATATATTTGTAGGTCTAGGCACTGGGACTCCAGCATATGAGAGGCTCAATGGCATACTAGGAAGATAGTAAAGACTTAGAGGAAAAAACTCCTGGATTAAAAATTGTACTAGATATAGGGCACTATAGGGCATGAGTATGAGGCTCAACCTCTTTGAGCCTTAGTTTCTTATAAGAATCAAAGACCTAGCCACACAACCCCAGAACACTAATTTTCTCCTCATCTCTCCTCCTGTTTCATGAAGGAAGAAGTTGGCCTGGACTTAAATTTTAGAAGATGGGAGAGGGGTGGGTAGCTGATTAACTTGATCCTCAGAGGTATAAAGGGAAGGTCTGGAATGCAAAGAAGCTGCCAGGAGTATTGCAAAATTCGTCAGGGAGTCTAAAGCAAGGCCCAGGTTAAAACAAGATAGTTAGGTTCCTTACCTTAAGCTGTGGCCCTCTCTCTCTATCTTCTTTCTTTTTTTTGGTCATTTCCTTCTTTCCTCACCCCAAGGTATTCTCCCGTTCTTCCCTCCTTTCCCTCCTACTCTTCAACACACACACACACACATACAATAACAGTAAAACCCTTTACACACAAAGGACATCTCCAGGGGAGAGCTACAAAGAAGGGGAAGGTTCACTCCGCTCCCAAGCAAGCTTTCTGGGGAGAAGAGTCTTGTTACATGTTTAGAGTCCATGCTCTGAAGCAGTGCCTGTCTCTACAGAGTCCCAAAGAGCAATTTTACATTAGAGCTTATATAGAATCTTACAAGGGTTACAAGTACCTTTGTAGTCCCCTGACAGACATTTCTTTATTAGGCTAAAGATATACATATCTGATACCCGGGCTCCAACTTTCCCGTGGGGGTTGTATGCCACAGGTAGTCCGGACAGAAAAAAAGGTTATTTGCATCAGTTTAAAGCAAAGAACAAAGTCATTAACATTTCGTCTAAACAAAGTTCAAGGAGACAGGCAGAGGAAGAACAACTTATAGGTTTATCATGGCCTTAGTTATGTTCAGCTGTCAGTTGCGCATTTTGAAAAAGGAAAAAACATGCTGGGAGGTATTGGGGTCACAGTCTTGAGGGACAAAGTAGGTAGGGATGATTTGGGGGAGATAAAAGCAGGCTGAGTCCTTAGGGCCTGGGTCAAAAAGAGAAAGAGAACTTGAGGAACTGGGCAAGTGAGAGCAGTCAATGTGTTTCAGAACACCTTTGTTCCTCCCTCCCTATGTCTCATGGCCACTGAACAAAAGATACTCTTCTCTGTTGCCTGAAACCAAAGCTTAAGCATATTCATGAGTCAAAAGTGCTCCAGAATGCATTCCATCCTTATTGCTATTAGAGTAGGCACGAGTGTCCCTTTCCCAACTCTCCTGATAGCTCAGCCAATTCCAGAGGCTTTTTTCCAGCTACAATTCAATCCAGAAAGAAAGTTTAATTTGCAACCTCTCTCAAGCAACGTGACAGCTATAAAAGGCAGCACCATTTAGGAAAAGAGAATGGTTGGCTTTGGAATAATAGGACTTGGGATCAAATCTAAACTATGCCTCTTTCTAGCTGTGTGACCCTGGACCAGTCAGTCCCTTTATCTCCCTGAGACTCCATTTCTGAGTTTAAAAATTTGGGATGATAGTATCTTATTCACGGGATTGTTGTAAGAACCAAATGAAATGGTGCCTATAAAGAGTATGGAAAATGATGACCAAATGAATGAATGCATGTTAGTTTATCTCTCCATCATAGTCGAGAGTTGAGCAACTTCAAGGTACAAGGTAGCATACTTTTTTAATTAATCAGTAAGACACTGTGGTTAAGGAAGAGCATCTGCAACCAGAGTGCTTGCGTTCGGATCCCAACCCTGCTGCTTACTAGTTCCTTCTACTCTAGAAAAAGGATAATGGTTATGATGATAATACTAGTAGCTACCTCACATGAGAATTAAGTGTAACTGATTAGAAAGATATCAAGCACATAGTAAGTGCTCAACAATTGTTACTTATCTCATTCTCCCACTAGAATATAAATTCCATAAAAGAAAGGAATTTTTATCTGCTGTATTCACTGCTGTTTCCCAGAACCTAAGCAGTACCTGGCACATAAAAATCAAAAACTAAACCCATTGCCGTTGAGTCAATTCCGACTCATAGAGACCGTATAGAACAAAATAGAACTGCCCCATAGAGTTTCCAAGGAGCACCTGGTAGATTCGAACATGCCGACCTTTTGGTTAGCAGCTGTAGCACTTAACCACTATGCCACCAGGGTTTTCACCTGGAACATAAAAAAAAAACATAGTAGGTGCTTAATATATATTTCTTGAATAAATGAATGAATGAAGCAGACTCACCTGGACCACTCCCCCTACAAGTCCGGTGACTGGAATTTAGTATTTGATACAGAACAGATCAGTGATACAGCAGTTCAGAGCAACAATAGGCAGCCTGGTCCTTAGCCCTACGCCCACCTCCAACCCAGCCTACATGCAGCTGTCAACATTCCTGCACCAAATCCTCTTGTTGACATGGCAGATGCCCATTAGACTTGGTGCCAGGATGCTTCTCTTTCTCTGGATAGAGACTGGGAGCTAGGATGAAATGGCAGGCTTGGGCTTTATCCTGAACATGCCAATTATGACGTCTGTCACATCCACAGCCTTTTCTAAGGGAAAATGCTTCACCCAAATACCTAATTAGGAACATCCTTAGGCAGCCATGCTTTGAACCACATGATATATCCTCTCTCCACCTCAGCCACAACTGATTGGACCCAAGTGAACATCTAACCAAGGGAAGACAAAGCCAGTGACTAGGCATTAAAGATGTAACCTAGCATCAAATGGATAATGGTAATGGTTGAACAACATGATTAACATAACTAATGTCACTGAATTGGACATGGACGAACGTTGAAAAGGGGAATGATTTGGATACACATACGTTTACCACAATAAAAAATCATTAAAAAAAAGATGATCCAAGCCATTAAAATTCTTTCACAGTAATTTGAATTGGGAAGTACCAAGAGAAAGAAGCAGTTAGGAGCAGGAGCTAAAGCTGAAAGGTCATGATGTAGAGACACCTGTGGCAAGAGGAAAAAGCCTATAAAGACTCTGAAAAGTAGAGCAGGACTTTTGGCAGTCTAATATCTCAAAGATTAGAGTTCAAAACCTACCAGGAGAGTGGCCATATGAAATACACCAGGCCCTGAGTTGAAAATCTTTGAATTCCTGAAACAAACCAAAGGAATACTGAACCTACCAGGAATGCAACACAGCAGCAACTTAGTGCAGTCCGTTATTGGATTAAGGCCATTGGCCACCACGCTATTTACCCAGTAAGTGAAGGCTGAGAGGCCTTTAGAGAGGAAGATAACCTCAGCTTGGCCTTCCATAATTTTTGTTTACTGTATCTGGCACTCAATAAAACATAACCATGTTGATCCAAAAGATAGAACCATATGACTAAAAATCAAGAGAAAGAGAGAGAGAAAAAAAAACAGCTATAGAAACATATCAAAAATGATACAAATATTAGCATTGGCTGAAAAGAACTTTAAAATGATTATGACGAATATGTCCAAGAAAAGAGAGGGAAAAATGAACAAAGCAGATTAAAAGGTAAAGAATTTCTCCACATATTTGAAATATATAAAGAAGTATTTTAAAACTAAAAACTGTGGTACTCAAAATTAAGAAGGAATTTGACGAGTTTAACAAAAGAATGAAATTGGACTTCTACTTTATACCATATACCATATAGAGAAATTAATTCAAAATAGATCAAAGTCCTAAATGTAAAAGTTAAAACAGTAAAACACTTAGAAGAAAGCGTAGGGGAGAGTCATTATGAACTTAGATTTGGAAAAGAATTCTTTGCTATAACACCAACAACATGAGCGACAAAAGAAATAATAGACAAAAAGATGTAGCTGACTTCTTCAAATTTAAAAACTTTTGTGCATCAAAGGATACCACCAAGAAATGAGAGAAAATATTTGCAAATCATATATCTAGAATACATAAAGACTCTTATAACTCAGTAATAAAAGAACCAATAACACAATTAAAAATGGTCAAAGGACCTGAGTAAACTTTTTTTTTCAATGAAGATACATAATGGTCAATAAGTACATGCAAAGATGTTTGACGTTGTTAATCATCAGAGAAATAAAAATCAAAACCACAATAAGATACCGTTTCATAACCACTAGAAAGCCTATAATGAAAAAGACAGACAATAACAAATGTTGGTGAGGATGTGGAGAAATTGGAACCCTCATACACTGCTGGTAGAAATACAAAATGGTGCAGCCACTTGGGAAAACAGTCTGGCAGTCCCTCAAATTATTAAACATAGAACTACTGTGTGACCCAGCAATTCCACTCCTAGGTATATATCCGAGAGAAATGAAAACATATGTCCAGACAAAATCTTGCACTTGAATGTCTATAGTAGCATTATTCATAATAGCCAACAGGTGGAAATAACCCTATAAAAGAAAAAAAAAAAAACTGAGTCCAAAATGAGGTATATCTGTACAATGGAACATTATTGAATTACTGATGTATGGTACAATATGGATGAACCTTGAAAAGATTATGCTAAGTGAAAGAATTGTATTATTCCATTTATATGAAATGTCAGGAATAGGTAAATCTATAAGAGACAGAGTAGATTAGTGGCTGTTTAGGGCTGGGGAAGATTGGGGATAGGAGTGTGATAGCTAAAAAATACGGGGTTTCTTTGTGAGGTGAAGAAAATGTTCTAAAATTGACTGTGGTGATGGTTGCACATATCTGTGAATATACAAAAAACCATTTAATTGTACACTTTTAAGTAGGTGAATTGTGCGGTATATGAATTTTATTTCAGTAAAACTGTTAAACATTATGCTAGGTGAAAGAAGTCAGTAACAAAAGACCAAATATTGTGATTTCATTTATATGAAATTTCTAAAAAAGGCAAATTCATAGAGACAGAACACAGATTAGTTGTTTCTAAGTGCTGGAGGGTGAGAGGAATGGGAAATGACTGCTAATATTTTTGTCCTTTTTTGGGGGTGATGAAATGTTTTGGAATTACATAGTGGTAATCCTTGCACAACTTTGTGAATACACTGAATTGTACATTTAAAAAATTTTTAAATTAAATAAACTTAAAATTCACATTCTCAGTTTCACTAGCTCCATTTCAAGGGCTCAGTAGCCATGTGGCTAGTGTCTTCTGTGTTTAACAGCACATTTTGAAGCACCTGGAGCTCTCATATATCATAGATGAGAATGTAAATTGATTGGCAGTATATATCAGAGGTGTATAATAAGGTTTTCACTGGCCAATGCTTTTCAGAAGCACCAACTACTAGAGCCAAAGATGAAGAAATAGAAGATTTTTGTCAGCTGCTGCAGTCTGAAATTGATCGAACATGCAATCAAGATGCATTGATAATTACTGGCGATTGGAATGCGAAAGTTGGAAACAAAGAAGAAGGACTAGTAGTTGGAAAACATGGCCTTGGTGATAGAAACAATGCTGGAGATTGCACGATAGAATTTTGCAAGGCCAATGACCTCTTCATTGCAAATATCTTTTTTCACCAACATAAACGGCGACTATTCACGTGGACCTCAGCAGATGGAACACACAGAAATCAAATTGACTACACCTGTGCAAAGAGATGATGGAAAAGCTCGATATCATCAGTCAGAACAAGGCCAGGGGCCGACTGTGGAATAGACCATCATTAATTGCTCATATGAAAGTTCAAGCTGAAACTGAAGAAAATCAGAGCAAGTCCATGAAAGCAAAAATATGACCTTGAATATATCCCACCTGAATTTAGAGACCATCTGAAGAATAGATTTGATGTATTGAACACTATTGACTGAAGACCAGGCGAGTTGGGGAATGATATCAAGGACATCATCCATGAAGAAAGCAAGAGGTCACTGAAAAGACAGGAAAGAAAGAAAAGACCAAGATGGATGTCAGAGGAGACTCTGAAACTTACTCTTGAGCATCGAGCAGCTAAAGCAAAAGGAAGAATTGATGAAGTAAAAGAACTGAACAGAGGATTTCAAAGGGTCTCTGGAGAAGACAGAGTAAAGTATTATAACGACGTGTGCAAAGAGCTGGAGATGGAAAACCAAAAGGGAAGAACATGCTCGGCGTTTCTCAAGCTGAAATAACTGAAGAAAAAATTCAAGCCTCGAGTTGCAATATTAAACGACGCAGGAGGCATCAAAAGAAGATGGAAAGAATACACAGAGTCATTATACCAAAAAGAATTAGTCAATGTTCAACCATTTCAAGAGGTGGCATATGATCAGGAACTGATGGTACTGAAGGAAGAAGTTCAAGCTGCTCTGAAGGCATTGGCGAAAAACAAGGCTCCAGGAATTGATGGAATATCAATTGAGATGTTTCAACAAACAGATGCAGTGCTGGAGGTGCTCACTTGTCTATGCCAAGAAATATGGAAGACAGCTTCCTGGCCAACTGACTGGAAGAGATCCATATTTGTGCCTATTCCCAAGAAAGGTGATTCAACCGAATGTGGAAACTGTAGAACAATATCATTAATATCACACGCAAGCAAAATTTTGCTGAAGATCCTTCAAAAATGGCTGCAGCATATCGACAGGGAACTGCCAGAAATTCAGGCCGGTTTCAGAAGAGGACGTGGAACCAGGGATATCATTGCTGATGTCAGATGGATCCTGGCTGAAAGCAGAGAATACCAGAAGGATGTTTACCTGTGTTTTGTCAACTATGCAAAGGCATTCGACTGTGTGCATCATAACAAACTGTGGATAACACTGCGAAGAATGGGAATTCCAGAACACTTAATTGTGCTCATGAGGAACCTTTACATAGATGAAGAGGCAGTTGTTTGGACAGAACAAGGGGATACCGATTGGTTTAAAGTCAGGAAAGGTGTGTGTCAGAGTTGTATTCTTTCACCATACCTATTCAATCTGTATACTGAACAAATAATCCGAGAAGCTGGGCTATATGAAGAAGAACTGGGCATCAGGATTGGAGGAAGACTCATTAACAACCTGCGTTATGCAGATGACACAACCTTGCTTGCTAAAAGTGAAGAGGACTTGAAGCGCTTACTAATGAAGATCAAAGACCACAGCCTTCACTATGGATTACACCTCAACATAAAGAAAACAAAAATCCTCACAGCTGGACCAATGAGAAACATCATGATAAATGGAGAAAAGATTGAAGTTGTCAAGGATTTCATTTCACTTGGATCCACCATCAACAGCCATGGAAGCAGCAGTCAAGAAATCAAAAGACGCATTGCATTGGGCAAATCTGCTGCAAAGGACCTCTTCAAAGTGTTGAAGAGCAAAGATGTCACCCTGAAGACTAAGGTGCGCCTGACCCAAGCCATGGTGTTTTCAATCACATCATATGCATGTGAAAGCTGGACAATGAGTATGGAAGACCAAAGAAGAGTTGACACCTTTGAATTGTGGTGTTCTTAAAGAATATTGAATATACCATGGGCTGCCAAAGGAACGAACAAATCTGTCTTGGAGGAAGTGCGACCAGAATGCTCCTTAGAGGCAAGGATGGCGAGACTGCGTCTTACATACTTTGGACATGTTGTCAGGAGGGGTCAGTCCCTGGAGAAGGACATCATGCTTGGCAGAGTACAGGGTCAGCAGAAAAGAAGAAGACCCTCAACGAGGTGGATTGACACAGTGGCTGCAACAATGAGCTCAAGCATAACAACGATTGCAAGGATGGCACAGCACTGGACAGTGTTTTGTTCTGTTGTGCATAGGGTCCCTATGAGTTGGAACCGACTCAACGGCACCTAACAACAAATATTAGAGGTGAAAAACTGTACAACCAGTGACCCAACGATTCTACTCCTGTGTTTACCCACTCGTCAAAAGATGTGTTACAACAGTGATCTTGTTCATTATAATAGTCCCATAGCAAAAATAGCCTGAATGTTTATGTGCAGTAGAATGTATTGTAAAATATTCACACATCAGAATATTATTTAGGAATGAGAATGAACAGCTTACAATGGCATGCAACTACATAAATGAATCTCACAAATATAATGTTGAATGAAAGAAGCCACTCACAAAAGAATACATAATATATGTGTCTAAAAAAAAATTTTTTTTTTAATTCAAAAATGGGCAAAACTAATTGTGGTGTTCAAATTCAGGACAGTGGTTATCTTTATGTAGGTGTAGAAGTGGTGTGTGTGTATATAAGCCGGAGCAGGTTCATATCAGCTAGCAAAAACCAATTGTTAAATTTTCAAGAATTTTGACAGACAGTTGACATCACATTGGTATCTTGACATTGTCCATGATGGTAGTATTTACTCCATAGAAATCAGGAAATGCTATAAATCCCCCAGAGAAACAGTTTCGAACATTTAACAGCACACCACTCTGAAGTGATTGGGGCTTTTATGGTGCAAGTAGTGTTCTGTTTCTTTATTTTGGTGCTGGTTACACAGGCTTATCTAATTTGTGAAAAATCAAGTTGAACACATGATTTGTACACTTTTATGTTATACTTCAATAAACTTTACCAAAAATATCTTAGTTATGTCACTTGTTAGCTTTGTGATTCTAGACAAGTCCTTATATTCTCTGGCTTAGTTTCCTCATCTGTAAAATGTGGTTGATAACATCACATATCATAGACGGATGTTTTAAGGACTGATTGAGTTCATATAGGTAAAGGGCTTAGAAGAGTTCCTGGCAGAGATGGACTCAATAAATATTAGCTGTTATTGTTACTATCAAACTCAGGCTCAATGTTATTACCTTAGCACAAAGGATTTGTGTTTTAGCAAGCCCTCCAGGTGATTCATACGCATGCTAAATTTGGAGAATGACTGGTCTCAGTAGTTCTCAGTACTGGCCCAGTAAAAAATGATAACGTGGGACCCCTTGTTCAAAAAATATTAAAAGTTCAAGAAAGCAACAGCAGAGCATTAAACCAAGCATGAGACTCTTCCAAGCGAGGGTCTCTGTGTGACTGCACAGGTCACATGAATATGAAGCTATCTCTGACTGTTCTAAACCAAACCTCTCATTTTCCAGATGAGGTACTCGAGGCTGAGGAAGGGCCAAGTTCCATTTGATCTAGTTAGTTAACAACTTTGCCCATTCCCCACAGCACCTTCTTTCACACTTTATTACCAGACTCCAATGCTGACCATCATCACTCAGTAGTTACACCCTTCTTCTTTGTACTCATCTATAACTCTGTCAAGCTTTCCCTCTTTCCTTTCTGTCTCAATTCACTTTACAGCTTTACCCTGTGCTCTAGATTCCACCGCCTTCCTGGCTGGCTCCTCCAGAAGTTGTTCTCTCTCCCTCTCTCCTTTTTTTTTCTCTCTTCCTCTACCTCCAGTCTTTCACTCCACTTATTCCTTTCCTTTAGCCTATAAACAAAATCAAGTGCCTCGTATTCTTTTTAAAACATAAGTCACATTACTCCTCTGCTTGGAAACTTCTAATAACTTTTCAGCTTAGAAAAGTCAGTCATTATAATATCCACAGAAACTCTCTGACCTCATTTCCTACTATCTCCCCCCCCCCATTCACTCTGCTCCAACCACACTAGTATGCTTGTTGTTCCTTCAACACACCACATATGTACCACCTCAGGGCCTTTACATAGATCATTCCTGGTATCTTGTGCTTGGAATTATCTTCAATATCCATGTCTCACTCTTTCATTTTCTTCACATCTCTTCTCAAATGCCACCTTATCGTAGAGGCCTTCCCCAAAACAACACTATTTAGCATAGTACTTTGCCCTCATCATTCTAGCTTTCCTTTACCCAATTTTATTTTTATTCCTGTCTCCACCACTAGAATTTGGGCTTCATGAGGACAGGAACTTTATTTTGTTTACCTCTGTGCACATTAAATAGTACTTGGCATTCATCAAGAAGAAAACTGCTCCTGACGTCCAGAAACTGATCTGATGTTCACAGATCTCAAAAATATTAGAAGCTCACACTCACATCCAGCTGTTTTGTTCTCCTGTTGGACATAAACAATCTCACAGAACACAACTTCAGACAAGGCTATTCTGAGACCATGATAAAATGAAACAACACAAGGCTGCTTCATAATTTTGTCTAAGTATCGACAAAATCAAGCTAGCTGTACCACCCATAAAATACCCAATCAAAAAATTGCCCTGCTTTCCAATAACATTCAATCTAGATCAAACCCCCACTTCCTTTGAACCTCCCCCAAATCACTCAAAAGGCCCAAATCCTAATAGAACAACCAGAATGGAAATAATGAGAATGTTCACGGGTTGTGTAGAATGTAACCAATGTCACTGAACAACATGTGTAGAAATTTTTGAATGGGAACCTAAACTGCTGTGTAAACCTTCAATGAAAACCCCCAGAAAGTTTTTTTCAAAGCCCCAAATCCTCTAAAAGTTTCTTTCTAACACCCTCTTACTAGACACTCAAGGTTGACCCATGGTGTGTGTTCTCTCTTGTTTCAATGAGTAATAAATCCAATTTGTTTAACTACAGGTGTGACCCTGGTGATCTTTGTTGAATGACATTGACAGAATTGGAGGTTCTGCTGAGATTCAGCAGAGAACCTCAGTGCCTTGGACCAGGACCCTCAGTAAGTAACAGTGTGCATACCTGAGGTCCCTTGTGTCTTTATCTGTTCAAGGTGCTACATACCCATGACAGGGTGATAAGTTCATGCTGAATTGGGCTCCAGATTTCATTGAAGCCCTTCAGCATTTGGGCTTAGTTTGTTTTCCTTGAAATAAGTCCCCCTTTAGGATTTTGGTTATCTGATCAGATTTGTATTGTTCCTTGGTGAAATTGTTTTCTAGTGTCTAACACCTGTTTATCTAATACCTTGTCTGTCTGTCTGCCAGTCTGCTTGTCTAATGGCTGAAATGTTGCCTATATGAGAAAATGGAGCCCTGGTGACATAGCGGTTAAAAGCTCAGCTGCTAACCAAAAGGTCGACAGTTCAAATCCCCTAGTCGCTCCTTGGAAACCCTATGGGGCATTTCTGCTCTGTCCTATAGGGCCGCTATAAGTCGAAGTCCACTTGACAGCACCTAACAACAACAACAACACATGTGAAAAAGTCTACAGGGAGAAAATAGACTTGAGCCTGATAAGTTTATCCTCAAGCTGGCCACGGGGGCTGAGAAGTTCAGAAAGCTTCTTCTCTGACCAGCATCAGGTCACCATTTCAAAACCTTAAAAGTGCTTCTTCTTGTCTTGTTTCTCTGTTTTTGAGAACTGCTGCTATTTTAGTTTCATCTGTCCAGAATCAGGAGGTTTTGTCCAGCCCCTGGTCGATGATGATTGGTGTTTGATCAAGTTCTGGAGATACAGGTCCTGCAAGCACCATTTTTACAAACATGTTGCAGCTCTCATGGGGTCTTTTCAATCTAAAATTACACCTCCTTCAGGCCAAACACCTATTTTCTTTATGTTTTCTAACTATAACTCTAACTCTTGTGCATATCTTTCAAATTTGTACAATTTCAACCAGGGCAATTTGGAATTACAGTGGTCACTTTAGGGAACCTTGATATGGACAAATTGTTCTTTGAGAGGTGCTTTAAAACAAAAAGAAAACAAAATTCCAGCTGTCCAACAGTCTGGTTTCTTTAATTAGTATGAGGAGGCTTCTAAATGCAATTCAAGCTCAAAAACTGCTTCCCTAAAGTATTCATTAGCTAGACATAATGCAAAATATTAGGAACTGTCCCCTTAATCAGAACCTTTTGACAATATTCAGAATTAGCTCCTGATGTTCACATTTCTAATGCTCTGTCCAATTTTCTGGTTGATGATTTAAAGACTGAAATTGCAATGTAGTATGTAAACAAAAAACTGGAAAATCATCACATTACATGAATTACAATATTTGAGCATTTTAAAGAGATTTAGGTACCAAAAAAAGAAAAAAAAAATTTTTAAGTTTTGTTTAATGTGGGAAACATCTCCTCCTCTGTTTTCATACTTTGGAGATTAATAAGTGCTGTCTTTTTCATTATATGGCTTGGTAAGATGGTCAAGGACCCAAATTATGTCAAAATTTGTATGGTACTCTCACTTTTAGGCATATATGTCAAAATATTTGTCATCGATTGAATTGTGTCCCCCCAAAATATGTGTCAACTTGTCTAGTTCATGATTCCCCATAGTGTGTGATTGCCCACCATTTTGTCATCTGACTTGATTTTCCTATGTGTTGTAAATCCTACCTCTTTGATTTTAATGAGGTGGGATTAGAAGCAGTTATGTTAATGAGTCAGGACTCAGTCTACAAGATTAGGTTGTATCTTGAGTCAATCTCTTTTGAGATATAAAAAAGAGAAGTGAGCAGAGAGACAGGGGGACCTCATAAGACCAAAAAAGTAGAGCCAGGAGTGCTCGTCCTTTGGACCTGGGTCCCTGCACTAAGAAGTTCCTAGAGCGGGGAAGATTGATGACAAGGACCTTTCCCTGGAGTGGTCGGAGACAGAAAGTCTTTTCCTGGAGCTGGCACCCTGAGTTAGAACTTCTAGCCTCCCAGACTGTGAGAGAATAAATTTCTGTTTGTTAAAACCACCCACTTGTGGTATTTCTGTTATACCAGCACTAGACACCTAAGACAATATCCTTTTCTACATCTAAATTTTCTTCCCACTCTTCACAGAAAGAATAGAATTAGCTATTTGTCTAAAGGCAGCCTCCAGTCATTTCTCTGTACCATTTTCTCACTTTCTTCTTCTCTTAAGAAAACTCTAAAAATTAGCTAATTTTGAAAAAAAAAACTTCAGTCGTTATGTACATACTCTAAGAATATTTAGTTCAGATAAACAGGCCAAATTCTCTAAAGAAAGAAAGAAAAGTTAGTATTAAACTATGTTTTTGAGAATGCTGAAAAATCATATATGTAATAGCCTTTTTACCTATGTTGTTGTTAGGTACCATTGAGTCAATTCCCACTCATAGTGACCCCATGCAACAGAGGAGAACTGCTCCATAAGGTTTTCTAGGTTGTGATCTTTATGGGAGCAGATAACCAGGTCTTTTCTCCCTTGGAGCCACTGGGTGGGTATGGACCACCAACCTTTCAGTTAGCAGCCAAGTGCTTAACCAGTTGTGCCATGAGACATCTTCTTTTTACTAAGCTAAGAATTAATAAGGCTTTAACTTCAAGCTTTGGCATGATTCACTCTTTAACAATTAGTTTATACCCCCCCACCCATGTTACCACAATATTTTGGTTTGTTAAAGAACAAGGTTAAATTTGTCATGATTAAAACTTCCTAAATATCCTACATTTTGTTTTGTGAGTTAACCAAGTATTCACTATTTTGACAACTTCTTTAAAATTAAAAATTATATATATGATTATATTTAACTACATTTAGAGACTATCTCAAGAATAGATTTGATGCATTGAACACTAGTGACCAAAGACCAGACGAGTTGAGTTGTGGAATGACAAAAATGAAGGAAGCAAGAGGTCATTGAAAAGCTAGGAAAGAAAGAAAAGACCAAGATGGATGTCAGAGGAGACTCTGAAACTTGCTCACAAAGGTTGAGCAGCTAAAGCAAAAGGAAGAAATGATGGAGTAAAATGACTGAACAGAAGATTTCAAAGGGCAGCTCGAGAAGACAAAATAAAGAATTATAATGACATGAGCAAAAAGCCGGAGATAGAAAACAAAAAGGAAAGAACATGCTTGGCATTTCTCAAGCTGAAAGAACTGAAAAAAAATTCAAGCCTCAAATTGCAATAACGAAGGATTCTATGGGGAAGATATTAAACGATGCAGGAAGCATCAAAAGAAGATGGAAGGAATACACAGAGTCATTATGCCAAAAAGAATTACTCGATGTTCAAACATTTCAGGAGGTGGCATATGATCAGGAACTGATGGTACTGAGGGAAGAAGTTCAAGCTGCTCTGAAGGTATGGGCAAAAAACAAGGCTCCAGGAATTGACGGGATATCAATTCAAGTGTTTCAACAAACGAATGCAGTGGTGGAGGCGCTCACTCGTCTATGCCAAGAAATATGGGGAGGCAGGGCCAAGATGTAAGAAAAGCCAGATGCTTCCTGTGATCCTTCTTACAACAAAGACCCAAAAGACCAAGTGAAACTATTATATTTCTGACAAGCTAGGAGCCTTGAACATCAAAGGCAAAGTTAGAAAAAGGACTGAGCAGCAGGGGAAGTGAGAGACAGTTCAGAAGCCGAGAGGAGTTACCAGACTTGAAACACCAGGATCCCTCAGACACCACTCCTGGGAGCAGCTGTGGTGGGCTGGTGCTAGCATTCGTTTCCTCAAGGAGGAACAGCCAGCCGCACGGCCTACTCACACCTTCAGAAACAGAAAAGAATGGTGCTCTTGGCAAAACCTAAGTACTTGCATATATTTTACTGTGCCCCTCACCCCCAAGCTGGCTTCAGTTGCTGTTGATTTCCCTGGGCCTGAAATAGGCCGTGCTGAGCACCATGAGCCATCCTCCCGACCTTGGAGAAGGAATAAATTCACAATTGGGGGAAAAGACAATTTGCCAGCTCCACTAACCTGGGGAGCTCAAGACAGAAGCAGCTCCTGTCCATGCATAAACAGTCCGTGGACTTTGAATACCATTCCCCCCTGCACGGACCTGTGGGGGCCTATTTCAGGAGAATAGACCCTTGTTGGCATACTGCAACCATTTCGGCTGTCTGGTGAAGAGGTGGGTGTTTGATATTTGACACCACTTTGCCTATGAAATAGGGTCCTCACCTACCCACATCGGGGCCTAAGGACTGGTTGCTCCATTCGGGTCACCCAGCCACCTGCAACAGGGGTCCAAGGATAACTGGTACCTCCCAGTCCTTACAACCAAAAGCACTGTGTACCCATGGTCTGTCTGCAGAACCCACCCACCTATACACTCTAGGGAACAAGGATACACTTTGTTCACAGATATTCCAGAGATGGTCCTTAGCCCTCTGCCTTGTTCAGAGCGTAACCCTCTCCTGCAATCAGATACCAGTACCTACACTGATCACCCCTGCCCCTCTAAGACTGTAGGACAGAGCCCACACCACACACTTGATTAGCAGCTACCTGGACACCTGAGCTGAATTTATACAAGAAAAGCAAATGGACTCCTAGACTGATATACTTGATAACAGCTCTAGCCAACTGGACACAGGACATCAGAGCTTCAAAGGTGAAAATAATCAAGCTACTCACTCAAGTAACCCATTTGGCCATAACAAGACAAAACAAAGCAAGAAGCTAGGACACAGTAAGCAAACATAAAATAAACTAATACAATAACTTATAGATGGCTTGCAAAAAACAGTCAATATCAAGACACATAAAGAAACAGACTGTGATCGCCTCAACAAGCTCTCAAACAAAAGAATCAACAGATCTTCAGAATGAAGGTGCCTTCCTGGGAATACCGGATGCAGAATTCAAAAGATTGATATAGAGAACTCTTCAAGACATTAGGAATGAAATCAGGAAGGAGATCAGGCAATACTCAGAACAAACCAAGGAACATGCAGATAAAGTAACTGAAAAAATGAAAAAAGGTTATTCAAGAACATAATGAAAAATTTAAAAAGCTGCAAGAATCCACAGAGAGATAGTAATCAGAAATTCAAAAGATTAACAACAAAATTACAGAATTAGAAAACTCAATAGAAAGTCAGAGGAGCAGACTGAGCAAGTGGAAGGCAGAATTGGTAAGCTCGAAGATAAAGCACTTGGCACCAATATATTGGGGAAAAAATCAGATAAAAGAATTCTAAAAAATGAAGAAACCTTAAGAATCATGTGCGACTCTATCAAGAGAAATAACCTACGAGTGACTGGAGTACCGGAACAGGGAGGGACAACAGAAAATACAGAGAGAATTGTCGAAGATTTGTTGGCAGAAAACTTCCCTGATATCATGAAAGATTAGAAGATGTCTATCCAAGATGCTCATCGAACGCCACATAAGGTAGATTCTAAAAGAAACTAACCAAGACATATAATCAAACTTGCCAAAACCGAAAATAGAGAATTTTAAGAGCAGCAAGGCATAAACGAAAAGTTACCTACGAAGGAGAGTCAATAAGAATAAGCTTGGACTACTCAGCAGAAACCATGTAGGCAAGAAGGCAATGGGATGACTTATGCAAAGCATTGAAGGAAAAAAAATTGCCATCCAAGAATCATATATCCAGCAAAACTGTCTCTTAAATATGAAGGTGAAATTAGGACATTTCCAGATAAACAGAAGTTTGGGGGATTTGGAAAATCCAAACCAAAACTACAAGAAATACTAAAGGGAGTCCTTCATTTCAAAGATCAATAATATCAGGTATCTACTCAAGACTAGAACACAGGACAGAACAACCAGATGTCAACCCAGAAAGGGAAATCACAAAAAATAAGATAAAAAACACTCACAACAGGGAAATAGCAAAGTCATGATGTAAAAGAAGACAACGTTAAAACAATAAAGAGGGACTAAGAAATGTAGTCAATCCCAGCATTGAAAAGTCAGATACACAGCTCCACAATTACAGTAGGAGACTTCAACTCACCACTTTCAGTGAAGGACAGGACATCCAGAAAGAAGCTCAATAAAGACATGGAAGATCTAAATGCCGCAATCAACCAACTTGACCTCATAGATAGCTACAGAACATTCCACCCAACGGCGGCCAAGTATACTTCCTTTTCTAGTGCACATGGAACATTCTCTAGAATAGACCACATATTAGGTCATAAAGCAAGTCTGAGCAGAATCAAAAACAGCAAAATATTACAAAGCATCTTCTCTGACCATAAGGCCATAAAAGAAGAAATCAATAACAGAAAAAGCAGGGAAAAGAAATCAAACACTTGGAAACTGAACAATACCCTGCTCAAAAACGACTGGGTCATAGAAAACATTAAGGATAGAATAAAGAAATTAATAGGATCCAATGAGAATGGAAACACTTCCTATGAGAACCTTTGGGACACAGTGAAAGCAGTGCTCAGAAGTCAATTTATATCAATAAATATACACATACAAAAAGAAGAAAGGGCCAAAATCAAAGAATTATCCCTACAACTTGAACAAATAGAAAGAGAGCAACAAAAGAAACCCTCAGGAACCAGAAGAAAGCAAATAATAAAAATTAGAGCAGAATTAAATGAAACAGAAAACAGAAAAAACGATTGAAAGAGCTAACAAGACCAAAGGCTGTTTCTTTGAAAAAATTAACAAAATTGATAAACCATTGGTCAAACTGACAAAAGAAAAACTGGTGAGGAAGGAAATAACTGGAATAAGAAATGAGATGGGCAATATTACAACAGGACCAACTGAAATCAAAAGAATCATATCAGATTACTATGAAAAACTGTACCCTAACAAATTTGAAAACGTAGAAGAAATGGATGAATTCCTAGAAACACACTACCTATGTAAACTAATACAGAGGTAAAAAAAAAAAAAAAAAAAAACAGAGGTAGAAAAACTAAATAGACCCATAACAAAAGAAGAGATTGAAAAGGTAATCAAAAAACTCCCAACAAAATAAAGTCCTGGCCCAGACAGCTTCACTGCAGAGTTCTCTGAAACAAGACTTTCAGAGAAGAGGTAATACCACTACTACTAAAGATATTTCAGAGCATAGAAAAGGACGGAATACACCCAAACTCTTTCTATGAAGCCAACATACCCCTGATACCAAAACCAGGTAAAGACACCCCCCCCCCCAAAAAAAATTACAGAACTATATTCCTCATGAACTTAGATGCAAAAATCCTCAACAAAATTCTAGCCAATACAATCCAAAAACATATCAAAAAATAATTTACTATGACCAAGTGGTATTTATACCAGGTATGCAGGGACGGTTCAACATTAGAAAAGCAATTAATGTAACCCATCACATAAATAAAACAAAAGACAAGAACCACATGATTTTATCAATTGATGCAGAAAAGGCATTTGACAAAGCTCAACACCCATTCATGATAAAAAATTCTCAGAAAAATAGGAATAGAAGGAAAATTGCTCAACATAATACAGGGCATTTATACAAAGCCAACAGCCAACATTGTCCTAAATGGAGAGAGTCTGAAAGCATTCCCCTGAGAGCGGAAATCAGACAAGGATGTCGTTTATTGTGACTCTCATTCAACATTGTGCTGGAGGTCCTAACCAGAGTAATTAGGCTAGATAAAGAAATAAGGGCATCCAGATTGGCAAGGATGAAGTAAAAGTATCTCTATTTGCAGATGACATGATCTTATACATAGAAAACCCTATAAAATCCTCAAGAAGACTACTGAAACTAATAGAAGAGTTCAGCAGAGCATCAGAATACAAGATAAACATACAAAAATGAGTTGGATTCCTCTACACCAACAAAAAGAACATCAAGGAAGAAATCACCAAATGAATACCATTTGCAGTAGCCCCCAAGAAGATGAAATACGTAGGAATAAATCTTGCCAGAGATGTAAAAGACCTATATAAAGAGAACTATAAGACTTCACTGCAAGAAACAAAAAGGACCCACATAAGTGGAAAAACATACCTTGCTCATGGATAGGAATAATTAACATTGTAAAAATGTCTGTTCTACCAAAAGCGATCTATACATACAATGGAATTCTGATTCAAATTCCAACATCATTTTTTAATGAGTTGGAGAAACAAATCACCAACTTCATACGGAAGGGTAAGAGGCTCCGGATAAGTAAACCCTTACTGAAGAAGAAGAACAAAGTGGGAAGCCTCACTGTACCTCATTTTAGAGCCTATTATACTGCCACAGTAGTCAGAACAGCCTGGTACTGGTATAACAACAGATACATAGACCAATGGAAGAGACTTGAGAATCCAGACATAAACCCATCCACATATGAGCAGCTGATATATGGCAAATGCCAAAAGTCAGTTAAATGGGGACAAAGACAGTCTTTTTAACAAATGGTGCTGGCATAACTGGATATCCAGCTGCAAAAAAATGAAACAAGACCCATACCTCACTGCATGCACAAAAACTAACTCAAAATGGATCAAATAATTAAACATAAACCTAAAACGATAAAGATCATGGAAGAAAAAATAGGGGCAACTTTAGGAGCCCTAATACATGGAATAAACAGTATACAAAACATCACTAACAATGCAGAAGAGAAACAAGAGAACTGGGAGCTCCTAAAAATCAAACACCTACGCTCATCCAAAGACTTCACCAAAGAGCAAAAAGATTGTCTACAGACTGGGAAAAAGTTTTTAGCTGTGACATTTCTGATCAGCGTCTGATCTCTAAAATCTCCATGATACTGCAAAAACTCAACTAAAAAAGACAACCCAATTAAAAAATGGGCAAAGGATATGAACAGGCACTTCACTAAAGAAGACATTCGGGTTGCTAACAGATAGATGAGGAAATGCTCATGATCATTAGCCATTAAAAAAAAATTAGAGAATTGCAAATCAAAACTACAATGAGATTCCACCTCACTCCAACAAGGCTGGCATTAATCCAAGAAACACAAAATACTAAATGTTGGAGAGGTTGTGGAGAGACTGGAATACTTATACACTGCTGGTGGGAATGTAAAATGGTACAACCACTTTGGAAATCAATCTGACGCTTCCTTAAAAAGCTAGAAATAGAACTACCGTATGATCCAGCCATCCCACTCCTTGGAATATATCCTAGAGAAATAAGAGCCTTTACACAAACAGATATATGCACACCCATGTTTGTTGACGCACTATTTAACAATAAAAAAGACAGAAGCATCCAAGGTGCCCGTCAACTCATGACTGAATAAATAAATTATGGTATATTCACACAATGGAATACTATGCATTGATAAAGAACCATGATGAATCTGTGAAACAGTTCATAACATGGAGGAACCTGGAAGGCATTATTCTGAGTGAAATTAGTCAGCTACAAAAGGACAAATATTGTATAAAACCACTATTATAATAACTGGAGAAATAGTTTAAACAGAGAAGAAAATATTCTTTGATGGTTATGAGAGAGGGGAGGGAGGGAGAGAGGGAGGGAGGGAGAAGGGTTTTCACTAATTAGATTGTAGAAAAGAATTATTTTAGGTGAAGGCAATGAACACAATACAGGCAAGGTCAACACAACTGGAGTAAACTAAAAGCCAAGAAGTTTCCTGAATAAACTGAAGTCTTCGAAGGTCAGTGTAGTAGGGGCGGGTGTTTGGGAACCATGGTTTCAAGGGACATCTAAGTCAATTGGCATAATAAAATCTTTTAAGAAAAGATTCTGATTCCCACTTTTGAGAGTGGCTTCTTCTTAAACGCTAGCAAGCGGCCATAATATGCATCAATGGATCTCAACACACCTGGAGCAAAGGAAAATGAAGAACACCAAAGACTCAAGGTAATTATGAGACCAAGAGACAGAAAGGACCACATAAACCAGAGACTACATCAGCCTGAGACCAGAAGAACTCGATAGTGCCTGGCTACAACCGATGACTCCCCTGACAGGGAACACAACAGAGAACCCCTGAGGGAGCAGGAGACCAGTGGGATGCAGACCCCAAATTCTCGTAAAAAGACCAGACTTAATGGTCTGACTGAGACTAGAAGGAGCTCGGTGGTCATGGTCCCCAGACCTTCTGTTGGCCCAAGATAGGAACCATTCCCAAAGCCAACTCTTCAGACAGGGATTGGACTGGACTATGGGATGGAAAATGATACTGGAGAAGAGCGAGATTGTTGGATCAAGTAGACACATGAGACTATGAGAGGGCAGAGAGGATCAGAAGCTGGCCGAATGGGTACGAAATTAGAGAGTGGAGGGAAGGAGTGTGCTGTCTCATTAGGGGGAGAGCAATTAGGAGTATATAGCAAGGTGTACATAATTTTTTTAATTAATTTTTATTAAGCTTCAAGTGAACATTTACCATTCCAATCAGTCTGTCACATGTAAGTTTACATACATCTTACTCCCTTCTCCCACTTGCTCTCCCCCTATTGAGTCAGCCCTTTCAGTCTCTCGTTTCGTGCCAATTTTGCCATCTTCCCTCTCTCTCTATCTTCCCATCCCCCCTCCAGTCAAGAGTTGCCAACACACTCTCCAGTGTCCACCTGATTTAATTAGCTCCTTCTTTATCAGCATCTCTCTCTCCCCCCACTGACCAGTCCTTTTCATGCCTGATGAGTTGTCTTCGGGGATGGTTCCTGTGCTGTGCCATCAGAAGTTCTGGGGAGCATTGTCTCTGGGATTCCTCTAGTCACAGTCATACCATTAGGTATGGTCTTTTCATGAGAATTTGGGGTCTGTATCCCATTGGTCTCCTGCTCCCTCAGGAGTTGTCTGTGGTGCTCCCTGACAGGGCAGACATCGATTGTGGCCAGGCACCAACTAGTTCTTCTGGTCTCAGGATGATGTAGGTCTCTGGTTCATGTGGCCCTTTCTGTCTCTTGGGTTCTTAGTTGTCGTGTGACCTTGGTGTTCCTCCTTTGCCTTTGTTCCAGGTGGGTTGAGACCAAATGATGTATCTTAGATGGCCGCTTGTTGGCATTTAGGACCCCAGGTGCCACAATTCAAAGTGGGATGCAGAATGTTTTCATAATAGAATTATTTTGCCCATTGACTTAGAAGTCCCCTCAAACCATGTTCCCCAGACCCCAGCCCCTGCTCCTCTGACCTTTGAAGCTTTCATTTTATCCCGGAAACCTCTTTGCTTTTAGTCCAGTCCAATTAGGTGACCTTCCTTGTATTGAGTGTTGTCTTTCCCTTCGCCCAAAGCAGTTCTTATCTCCTGATCGATCAATAAAAAACCCTCTCCCTCCCTCCCTCCCTCCCTCCCCTCCTCGTAACCACAAAAGTATGTGTTCTTCTCCGTTTTTTCTATTTCTCAAGATCTTATAATAGTGGTCTCATACAATATTTGACCTTTTGCCTCTGACTCATTTCACTCAGCATAATGCCTTCCAGGTTCCTCCATGTTATGAAATGTTTCAGAGATTTGTCACTGTTCTTTATCGATGCGTAGTATTCCATTGTGTGAATATACCACAATTTATTTACCCATTCGTCCGTTGACGGACATCTTGGTTGCTTTCAGCTTTTTGCTATTGTAAACAGAGCTGCAATAAACATGGGTGTGCATATATCTGTTTGTGTGAAGGCTCTTGTATCTCTAGGGTATATTCCGAGGAGTGGGATTTCTGGGTTGTATGGTAGTTCCATTTCTAACTGTTTAAGATAACGCCAGATGGATTTCCAAAGTGGTTGTACCATTTTACAATCCCACCAGCAGTGTATGAGAGTTCCAATCTCTCCGCAGCCTCTCCAACATTTATTATTTTGTGTTTTTTGGATTAATGCCAGTCTAGTTGGTGTGAGATGGAATCTCATCGTAGTTTTAATTTGCATTTCTCTAATGGCTAATGATCGGGAGCATTTTCTCATGCATCTGTTGGCTGCCTGAATATCTTCTTTATTGAAGTGTGTGTTCATATCCTTTGCCCACTTCTTGATTGGGTTGTTTGTCTTTTTGTGGTTGAGTTTTGACAGAATCATGTAGATTTTAGATATCAGGCGCTGGTCGGAGATGTCATAGCTGAATATTCTTTCCCAGTCTGTAGGTGGTCTTTTTACTCTTTTGGTGAAGTCTTTAGATGAGCATAGGTGTTTGATTTTTAGGAGCTCCCAGTTATCGGGTTTCTCTTCATCATTTTTGGTAATGTTTTGTATTCTGTTTATGCCCTGTATTAGGGCTCCTAGGGTTGTCCCTATTTTTTCTTCCATGATCTTTATCGTTTTAGTCTTTATGTTTAGGTCTTTGATCCACTTGGAGTTAGTTTTTGTGCATGGTGTGAGGTATGGGTCCTGTTTCATTCTTTTGCAAATGGATATCCAGTTATGCCAGCACCATTTGTTAAAAAGACTATCATTTCCCCAATTGACTGACACTGGTCCTTTGTCAAATATCAGCTGCTCATACATGGATGGATTTATATCTGGGTTCTCAATTCTGTTCCATTGGTCGTACATAATTTTTTGTATGAGAGACTGACTCAATTAGCAAACTTTCACTTAAAGCACAATAAAAATAAAAAACTAATGCCTCCTTACCTATGCTATGAATTTTTAATTTATTTTCTCTTATTTCATGTACACTGCTTCTTTTTTTTTTTTTTTTTTGGGTTACAGTGTAATGGATGTTGTCCTGGATTGAATTGTGCCCTCCAAAAGCATGTGTATTGATTTGGCTTGGTGATGATTACCAGTTGTGTGATTGTCCACCATTTTGTCATTTGAAGTGATTTTCCTATGTCTTATAAATCCTATCTCTAAAATGTTGATGAGATGGGATGAGCAACAGTTATGTTAACCAGGCAGAACTCATTGTACGAGATTGGATTGGGTCTTGAGCCAATCTCTTTTGAGATATAAAAGAGAGAAGCGAGTAGAGAGACAGGGGTAAATAATACCACCAATAATGAAGCACTAGGAGCAGAGCACGTCCTTTGGACCCAGGGTTCCTCCTTGGAGAAACCCCAAGACCAAGGGAAGATTGATGATAAAGACCTTACCCCAGAGAAAGCGGAGAGAGAATGTCTCCACCTAGGGATGGCATCCTGAGTTTGGACTTCTAGCCTACTAGATTGTGAGAGAATAAATCTGTTTGTTGAAGCCATCCACTTGTGATATTTCTATTACAGCAGCCCTAAATAACCAAGACAGATGTGTATGAAAAAATGTACATTTGGGAAAACAATTAAAGGTAAAAAGACTATTGCACAGAAAAATTTCCCGTGTTGGAGAATAATCTGATAAAATTGAGTCTGGCACAGAAATAATAAAAAAAAAAAAAAGGAAGATCAATACAATGCAATAGAGGCTTTGAAGGGGATTTCAGACTTATTGAAGTGCATAAATATAGACACTAAACTGTCAGTGAGGGTGATAAGGAAATATTTCCTAGAGGAAATAAGGCCCAAACTGAACCTTATAGACTTGTCTAGTAAAGGCTAAGAGCATAAGAGAAGTCTTAGAAACGTAAAATAATGGTTCACTCAAGAACCGCGTACTCTTATAAATCAACTTTAGCTCTGCTCTGAAAATCTCATGTTGATGTTTCTGGCCACTTTTGCTTCCACTAAATAGCATTATAACCCCCCAAAACATTAATAAAAATAGACTGTTTTAGGTCACCTGTGTTCTACAACACCAAGGATTCCACAATTGGAGCCAGATCTAGAGACTCTTGGGCAGTCTTTGTAGGACTGATCAGGCTGAGGATCAACCTTCTGTGGTCCTTGTCTGCCCAAGAGCCTGTTTTCCTCGTGGCGTTTCAAAGTTAAACAAAAATAATCTCTGTTGAAAAGTTTAGCTAAATATCATACTGGTCAGTGATATTGACTTTCTTCACTGTTGGCTATAGGATTGTTGCTGCCACCACACACACCACGATGAAAACAGAGAAACATACTGAAAAATACATGATGAGAGAATTTCAATTCTAACATCTGCATTGATTGCTTTCTCCTTCGAAAACTTTACCCAAGTCTCATGTTGTACCTTTTAGAAATGAGAAACTAACAGCATTCTACCTACCCCATCTTGCTGAGCTAAGACCCAGAGTGAAACAAGGGATGCACTTGATCTGATGTGAACAAACTAAAACCTCATCTATCAAGGGATGAGGTCCATCCAGGGTGGAGCTTAAAGCTGCCACTATTCTGTTGGTCTTTGTAATGGAAGCTGACGTGTTTTCCCAGCACAGAGGTGAAAGCAACTCTAGAGCTTCCTCCAAGATGCTGCCGCCCCTGCTCATAGTAGCCTTGCTGGCCCTGAGCTCAGCTCAGAGCACAGAGAATGATAGAAGCTATGAAGACAATTCTACCATAATATCAGATTTCAAGAACTCAAGTCAGGGACCCAATCAGCAGGCTTAGAGACCACCTCCTGGGAGATTCCCACCTAGACCCAATCCTGATGATGGAAACCAGAATGGTGGTTCTCGACAGAGTCCACCCACACCGTCAGGATCTCCACCTCCTCTATAAGGCCAACAAGGACCACCCCCACAAGGAGGCAGTCAACAAAATCATCCCCCAACTCCTCCTGAAGGCCAACAAGGACCACCCCCACAAGGAGGCAGTCAACAAAATCATCCCCCAACTCCTCCTGAAGGCCAACAAGGACCATCCCCACAAGGAGACAATCAACAAAATCATCCTCAAGGCCAACAACCACCACGACAAAGGCAACCACTGAGTAATCTGGAATTCGGTGGCAGAAAATGAATAACAAGACCATGGTCCTTTAGAAAGCCATGATGTTGGAAGAAAGAAGTCACAACTCTATCTTCAATATACCAATAAAATAATCAGCATCCAAAAAAAAAAAAAGAAATATGGAAGACAGCTTCCTGGCCAACTGACTGGAAGAGATCCATATTTATGCCTATTCCCAAGAAAGGTGATCCAACCGAATGTGGAAATTATGGAACAATACCATTAATATCTCACACTAGCAAAACTTTGCTGAAGATCATTCAAAAACGGCTGCAGCAGTATATCGACAGGGAACTGCCAGAAATTCAGGCTGGTTTCAGAAGAGGATGTGGAACCAGGGATATCATTGCTGATGTCAGATGGATCCTGGCTGAAAGCAGAGAATACCAGGAGGAGGTTTACCTGTGTTTTATTGACTATGCAAAGGCATTTGACTGTGTGGATCATAAGAAACTGTGGATAACACCTAGAAGAATGGGAATTCCAGAACACTCAATTGTGGTCAGAAGCAACCTATAACAGGTCAAGAGGCAGTTGTTTGGACAGAACAAGGGGATACTGATTGGTTTGAATGCAGGAAAGGTGTGCATCAGGGTTGTATCGTTTCACCATACCTATTCGATCTGTATGCTGAGCAAATAATCCGAGAAGCTGGACTATATGAAGAAGAACGGGGCATCAGGATTGGGGGAAGACTCATTAGCAACCTGTGTTATGCAGATGACACAACCTTGCTTGCTGAAAGTGAAGAGGACTTGAAGCACTTACTAATGAAGATCAAAGACCACAGCCTTCAGTATGGGTTGCACCTCAACATAAAGAAAACATAAATCCCTACAACTGGACCAATGAGCAATATCATGATAAAAAGAGGTAAGATTGAAGTTGCCAAGGATTTCATTTTGCTTGGATCCGCAATCAACAGCCTTGGAAGCAGCAGCCAAGAAATCAAAAGAGGCATTCCATTGGGTAAATCTGCTGCAAAGGACCTTTTTAAAGTGTTGAAAAGCAAAGATGTCACCTTGAAGACTATGGTGCACCTGACCCAAGCCATGGTATTTTCGATTCCGTCATATGCATGTGAAAGCTGGACAGTGAATAAGGAAGACCGAAGAAGAATTGACGCCTTTGAATTGTGGTGTTGGTGAAGAATATTGAATATACCATGGACTGCCAAAAGAATGAACAAATCTGTCTTGGAAGAAGTACAACCAGAATGCTCCTTAGAAGCAAGGATGGTGAGACTGCATCTCACATGCTTTGGACATGTTGTCAGGAGGGGTCAGTCCCTGGAGAAGGACATCATGCTTGGCAAAGTACAGGGTCAGTGGAAAAGAAGAAGACCCTCAACGTGGTGGATTGACACAGTGGCTGCAACAATGAGCTCAAGCATAACAACAATTGTAAGGATGGCGCAGGATGGGGCAGTGTTTCGTTCTGTTGTGCATCGGGTCGCTATGAGTTGGAATGGACTTGATGGCACCCAAGAACAACACAACCTAACCACAAATAAAATAATTATAATGGATGTCTTTTTAAAGGATTTAGTCTACAAAATTCTTAACAATGCTACAGTTCATGAAGATTTAATTTGTTAACTAAGTTGTAGTTTCCAGGTTCTTAATTAATTTTAAAAACTTAGACCTAATTAATAAGTAATCTTTAAATGGTTGCAAAGAGAAAAAAAGCAGATATAAAAGCATCAGTTTCTAATTTTAATTTGTTCTTATTTCTTAAAATGTCAGTAGATTAACAAAATATGCAAATGTCTTCTGATAATAATGCATTTATGGCTGTTTTTGCCTTCTCAATTTTTTAAAATAGCATGAGACAATAGGTCATAAAAATAGCTAGATGGTTTTTAGCTTTATGTCTTCTGGGTTTCATTATTGTAGATGGTTGATTGTACTGGATACAATAATTACAGAGAAATACATGTAGGTTAACAGGATAATAAAAAAAAGATAATAGATATGATTTTCTGTTTGTTTATTTCAAAAGTTATTACAGTTAATTCAAATGATACATTTAATGCGATGTCAGCAGTTCGAATCTGCCAGGCGCTCCTTGGAAACTCTATGGGGAAGTTCTACTCTGTCCTATAGGGTCGCTATGAGTCAGAATCGACTCAATGGCTCTGGGTTTGGGTTTGGTTTTTTGGGTATATTATTTTTAATATACCACCAAGTAAATTATATTTTAAAGCTATCATTAAAAGCTTTAAATTATTACCTATTTGAATGTTTTTATATCTGTGTAATGCCTAAGTGAGTATAAATAAAAGTATGTTATTAGTGCCTTTACTACAGTTTGTTAAATAATAATGTACAAAGGAAGAAAATTAAAATTAAATTTTTTTCTGTAAAATGACTGTTATTTTATGCCCAAATTAGTAGAAGTTCCTTTTTGCACCAAATTATTCTGTTAACATTCATTGATTTTTGTTTACTCTTAAATCATGTCTAGAGATTCCCTTGGAGAGTCCTGACTTAGTTTTATTTGTTCATGTTTTAATGGTATCACTGACATAAATTCACTCTTAAATATAAACCACTCCCAGAAATTAAATCAGCTCAGATGACTAAAATAATTGCCCTTACCTAGGCCTGCCTGCTGGAAGAAAGAGCAAGTATTTATACTGATAGTAGGTAGTTCACAAATTTGGAATGTTTTGGAAACAAAGAGGTTTCTAACCTTGATAAAAACTTAAAAAAGAAAAAAAATTAAAAAAAAAAAGAATGACAAAAGAACCTTTCGATGCTTTGCTGTTACCTAAGGAAACAAATTTTTTTTTTTAAGGAAACAACTATCATAAAAATAAAAGCCATTCAAATCACAAAAACCCGGAATTTCACAGTAATGCTTTAGCTGACCACTATGCTAAACAAGCAGCATTAACCAAGGTAATTGCTCCTGTAACCACACAGAAAAGAAAGACTTGTTGAAATTACAGAGGCTAATACTAACCTCAAAGATGAGCCCTTGATTCAGAAAAAAGGAAATGAGAAAAATTAGGATGCTCAGTGCATAAGACAATATCTGGCATTCTCAGGATAGCTGACTGATAGTGCCAAATAATTTTAAATGGAATTTAGGAAAAAACGCTCCACGGTGTTACCCATAATAGCAGAGATACACTGGCAACAATACTAAACCAACATTGGTGGGGCAATTTTAGAGATATTGCTGAGGGTGTTCTCAAAATATGTCCTACCTGCCAACAACATCATCCTGGTAAAACTGTAAAGGTAGAACATGGACTGAAATCAAAGCCTCCAAGGTCATTTAAATATCTCCAAATGGACTTTATACAAATGCCTTCTGCAATGGCCTGTGAATATGTTCTCCTTGTTTGTTTATTCTCAGGGTGGGTTAAAGTTTACTTACTTACTTACCTTACTGGAGAGCTACAGCCCTGTGACACTTCTCCCTCTCAGCCACCCCGACTCCCTGGAAAAAAAGTACTGCATGATTTTCTTTTTCTGTCTAGAGGAATTCTCATTTGTCCCACTAATGACAGAAATACTCATTTTACTGGTACAGTTATTAAGGAACTCTGTAACTTCCTTTTACCCAGAAACTTCACTATTCATATCATCCATACCTGCTGCCATTGAGTCCATTGCAACTCATAGTGACCTCAGAAAAAATAGAACTAATGCAATTCTAAAACTAAAATTAATAATGTTCTCAAAAACCCTTGAACTCACATGTCCTAAACTATTACTATTAGCTTTTATATATAAAAGATGAACCCCCCTCTTGGGCCAATAGATCATTTTCTTGTAAAATAATACTAGGCCACCCCGTGCATTTGGAAATCTCACCTGCAATATTAGATTCTACCCTATCACAAGCAGATGTGATTAATTACTGCAAGGGACTCATACGATACCCCCAGCTTTATTATCAATAAGTGTGAGCAGCATTTCCAAAACACCCATCTAAACAACCTGTATATGAACTGCAACCTTGAGGTTCAATCTTCTGGAAAAGACATCAGAAAAAACTACTCTTGAGCCTTGATGAAAGGACCTTATCAAGGTATTTATCCTTAGATTCATATTTCCTGGTTCAACATATATATACCACTTACTCCTGACTACAAAACATTCATTTCATCTGGAAATCATAAACTGAAGAGGGTTAGAAATCCCCCAGATTTGCTGACTTCTGAGATGGGCAGCTTCTGGCCAAGATGCTGAAACAAAATCCATTTTCTAATTCTTTAACACTGTTTTCACTCCCTTTACTCCACTACTAATCTGGCTTAATAGTCAACTTCGACACACTCTAAAACGTTAATACGAGCCCCCTTATCTTCATCCTATTATTTCTGACCCTTATGGTCTCCTTCTACCACGAAAGAGAAAACAAAACTCTGTTGTATTTTTTCTCCTAGACCACAGCCACTGCTCTGAATCTAACGGATTGCTGAATCTGTCGTCCCTTAACTGGCTCTGCTGACAAAAATTTAAAAGCTTTTCCTTTAAATACTTCAAAAGACAAATTCCCTGTATCAGGCCCTTCCTGGTACTTAACCCATGCTTCTGTCAGTTTGTCATACTGTGGTGGCTTGCACGTTGCTATGATGCTGGAAGCTATGCCACCAGTATTCAAATACCAGCAGGGTCACTCATGGTGGAAGGTTTCAGCTGAGTTTCCAGAATAAGACAGGCTAGGAGGAAGGACCTGGTGGTCTACTTCTGAAAAAAATTAGCCGGTTAAAACGTTATGAACAGTGGTGGAACATTGTCTGATACAGTGCTGAAAGATGAGCCCTTCAGATTGGAAGGCACTCAAAACACAACTGGGGAAGGGCTGTCTCCTCAAATTAGTGTCGACCTTAACAACTTGGATGGAGAAAAGCATTCGGGACCATCATTTGCTGATGTGACATGATTCAAACTGAGAAGAAACAGCTGGAAACATCCATTAATAACCAGAACATGGAATGTACAAAGTACGAATCTAGGAAAATTGGAAATTGTCAAAAATGAAATGGAATGGATAAATGCCGATATCCTAGGCATTAGCAAGCTGAAACGTATTAGTACTGGCCATTTTGAATCAGACAATCATATGGTCTACTATGCCAGGAACAACAAATTGAAGAGGAATGGCATTGCATTCATTGTCAAAAACAACACTTCAAAATCTATCCTGAAGTACAATGCTGTCATTGATAGGATAATATCCATAGGTCTACAAGGGAGTCCAGTTAATACAACTATTATTCAAATTTACACACCAATCACTAAGGCCAAAGATGAAGAAAGTGAAGATTTTTACCAACTTCTGCATTCTGAAATTGATCAAACACGCAATCAAGATGCACTGATAATTACTGGTGATTGGAATGCAAAAGTTGGAAACGAAGGATCAGTAGTTGGAAAAGATGGCACTGATGATAGAAACAATACTGGAGATCGCATGATAGAATTGTGCAAGACCAACAATTTCTCCATTGCAAATACCTTTTTTCAACAGCATAAACAGCAACTATACATGAGGACCTCGCCAGATGGAATACATAGAAATGAAATTGACTACATCTGTGGAAAGAGACAATGGAGAAGATCATCAGTCAAAATAAGGCAAGGGGCTGACTATGGAACAGACCATCAAGTGTTTATACGCAAGTTCAAGTCAAAGCTGAATAAAATTAGAACAAGTCCACGAGAGTCAAAGTACGACCTTGAGTATATCACCATAATAGATATAAGAATAATGGAAAAGTTTGAAATATTTCAAGAATTACCATCACAGAGACATGAAGTGAGTACACACTGCTGGAAAAATGGCACCGATAGACTTGCTCGACACAGGGTTGCCTCAAACCTTCAATTTGTAAAAAAACAATAAAGTGAAGCACAATAAAACAAGGTATGCCTGTACTTCAGCTCTTAAAGTCCAGTACACTAGTCTAAATTCATTAACTTGAGTTGTCATGGACAATTGTATGCTCTTTGATTTACTCTTAGCTAACCAAGGGGATGCTAACTAAGGGGAAGTTTGTGCTATAGCAAATACTTCTTGTTTCATCTATATATATAAACCAAAACCAAATCCAATGCCATTGAGCCAATTCCAACTCATAGCAACCCTATAGGACAGAGTAGAACTGCCCCCATACGGTTTCCAAGGCTATAAATCTTTAAGGAAGCAGACTGCCACGTCTTTTTCCTGTGCAGTGGCTGGTGGGTTCAAACCTCCAACCTTTTGGTTAACAGCCAAGTGCTTTAACCACTGTGCCACCAGAGCTCCTTATCTATATAAATACTCAGAACAAATAGAACAGTCTGTAACTGTGCTATAAGAAAAAGCTGACTGGATCTCTAAAGCATACCCGGCTGAAATCTGGAACAAATTATCAGGGCTTCAGAATCTAGGCCCTGGCTTTGAGATCTCTTACAAGAATTAATAGTAACTTTGGTTCTGATAATTACTTGTGTTACAGTTGGCTGATATATCCTGTCCAGAGTCTTAAATGCTACTGAGCAGCCATTGTCACATCAGATGTTTCAACAACTCATCCTACAACAGAAGAAGAAAGGATGCACTCTGGTTCAACTAGAGATGACGTTCAATGGACACTTCTGATCTTAATCAAAAAAATCTCAGCAGTGGTGAAAATCTGGATATAATGGATTAATGTCTGGCATCTGACTTCATCTGTCTTTGTCCATAAGGGGAACTAAGGAAAAAAAATTAGATATCCCCCTGATATCCAGAGCTGATCTAATACTCACAGCTAGACCTCAATATTATTACGAACTGGTTTGACATCATAGCCAGGCCATTTTTTCCTCCTATTGGACATAAACAATCGCACAAAATATAACCTCAGACAATGTTACTTTGAGACCACAATGCGATGAATAAAACATAATTTTGCTTAAAAAAATTGCCATCAAGCTGGTTTCAACTTTTGCTTAAGCATAGACAAAAACAAGGTCGCTATGTCACCCATAAAATACCCAATTATAAAATTGCCCCCACTTTCTGATAACATCTAATCTAAAGCAAACCCCCACATCCATTGACTCTCCCCAAATCACCCAACAGAGCCCAAATTCTAAAATAGTTTCTTTTTAGCACCGTATTTCTGAGACACCTCATTATTCCCGTGGTGTGTCTTCCCTAACTACAAGGAGTAATAAATCCATCCTGTTTAACTACAGGCGTGTCCTTGGTGGACTTTGGTTAAAGGTCATTACATAGTAGGTGCTCAGTGAATATTTATTGGATGAATGACTCATAAAAATTTGCATTCTTTTCCCACTTGCTCTATTCATGCTGACATTGGAATTGTCAAATCCAGTGGCTTTTCTCAAATCAAATCCTCTTCAACCCATTGTACCACTGCACACTGTTGACTGTTCTCTCTCATCCTCCTTAGGGTGCATGATTTCATCCTCTACTGGTTCTCCTCCTACTCTCTGATTCCTTTACTGCCTTCTCCTCTCAGTCTGTTCTTAAATGTTGGGGATCCATAAGATTCTACACACTCTCCTGGGGGATTTTTTTTTTTACTCCTAGGCCTTCAACTGGAGCCCTGGTGGTGCAGTGGTTAAGTGCTCACCTGCTAACTGAAAGGTTGTCAGTTTGAACCCACCAGCTGTTCAGTGGGAGAAAGATGTGGGCAGTCTGCTTCTGTAAAAATTACAGCCATGTAAACCCTGATGCGGCACGTCTACTATGTCCTATATGGTCTCTATGAGTCGAAATCCACTCAACGGCAATGGGTAGGCCATCACCTAACATCAATATGTGAATGACTCAAACAGTTTTATGTCCTACCAAGATCTTTCTCCTGCCTGCATATTAACCCCACCTGGATGTACCAAATCAGCAACAGTCAAGCCATTACTTTCACCACTCTCTTTAGAATTCTTGCCTGGAAAACTTTTATTTTTATACTTTAGATAAAGGTTTACAGAACAAACTAGCTTCTCATTAAACAATTAGTACACATATTGTTTTGTGACATCGGTTACTAATGCCTCGACATGTCAACACTCTCCCTTCTCAACTTTGGGTTCCTTATTATCAGCTTTCCTGTCCCCTCCTGCCTTCTTGTCCTTGCCCCTGGGCTGGTGTGCCCCTTTAGTCTCGTTTTATTTTATGGGCCTGTCTAATCTTTGGCTAAAGGGTAAACCTCAGAAGTGACGTCATTACTGACCTAAAAGGTGTCCAGGGACCATACTCTCAGGATGTCTCAAATCTCTGTCAGGCCATTAATTCTGGTCTTTTTTTGTGAGTTAGAATTTTTCTCCAGCTCTGTCCGGGACCCTCTATTGTAATCTTTGTCAGACCAGTCGGTGATAGTCAGGCACCATCTAGTGGTACTGGACTCAGTCTGGTAGAGGCTGTGGTAGTTCTGGTCCATTAGTCCTTTGGACTAATCTTCCCCTCGTGTCTTTGGTTTTCTTCATTCTCCCTTGCTCCTGAAGCGGTGAGACCAGTGGAGTATTTTAGATGGCCACTCAGAACCTTTTAAGACCCCAGGCACTACTCACCAAAGTAGAATGTAGAACATTTTCTTTGTAAACTAAGTTATGCCAATTGAGCTAGATGTTCCCCGAGACCATGGTCCCCAGAGCCCTCAGCCCAGTAATTTGGTCCCGCAGGGGATGTGTTTGGATGTGTCTGGGGAGCTACTGTGGCCTTGCCTTGGACAAGCTGTGCTGGCTTCCCCAGTATTGTGTACCATCTTACCTTTCACCAAAGTTACCACTTATCTATTGTCTCTTTAGTGTTTTTCCATCCCAACCCCTCCCCTCCCCTCCCTCGTAACCATCAAAGATTGTTTTCTTTTTGTGTGTAAACCTTTCCATGAGTTTTTATAGTAGTGGTCTCATACAATATTTGTTCTTTTGTGACTGACTTATTTCACTCAGCATAATGAACTCCAGATTCATCCATGTTATGAGATACTTCACAGATTCATCATTGTTTTTTTTCATTGCATAGTACTCCACTGTGTGTATGTACCATAGTTTGTTTATCCATTCATCTGTTGATGGGCATCTAAGTTGTTTCCATCTTCTTGCTATTGTGTACAATGCTGTAATGAACATGGGTGTGCATATGTCTATTTGTGTGGTGACTCTTATTTCCCTAGGATATATTCCAAGGAGTGGGATTGCTGGATCATGTGGTATTTCTATTTCTAGCTTTCTAACGGAGTGCCATATCATTTTCCAAAATGGTTGTATCATTTTGCATTCCCACCAACAGTGCATAGGAGTCCCGATCTCCCCAAAGCCTCTCCAACGTTTGTTATTTCCTGTTTTTTTTTAATTCATACCAGTAATGCTGGGTGAGATGGTATCTCATTGTGGCTTTGATTTGCATTTCTCTAATGACTAGTGATTGGGAGCATTTCCTCATGTCTCTGTTAGCTGCCTGAATGTCTTCTTTGGTGAGGCATCTGTTTATTTCCTTTGCCCATTTTTTAATTGGATTATTTGTCTTCTTGTTGTAGAGTTGATGGATTTTCCTGTAGATTTTAGAGATTAGACCTTTGTCGGATTTGTCATAGCCAATTTTTTTTTCCCAGTCTGTAGGTTCTCTTTTTACTGTTTTTTTGAACTCTTTTGATGAGCATAAGTGTTCCATTTTTAGAAGATCCAGGTTATCTTGCTTACCTTCTGTAGTTTGTGTGATGTTACTTGTTGTTCGTATTCTGTTAAGGCTGTGTTTTAGGGTCTCTAGCATTGATTCTATTTTTTCTTCTATGGTCTTTATAGTTTTTGGTTTTATATTTAAGTCTTTGATCAATTTTGAATTAGTTTTTGTGTGTGGTGTGAGGTATGGGTCCTGTTTCATTTTTTTGCAGACGGACATCCAGTTTTGCAAGCACAATTCATTAAAACAACTGTCTTTTCCCCATTTGATGGATTTTGGGCTCTTGTTGAAGATCACGTGACCGTAGGAGGCTGAATTTACATCTGAGTTCTCAATTCTGTTCCATTGTCAATATATCCGTCATTGTACCAGCACCAGGCTGCTTTGACTACCATAGTTGTATAGTAGATTCTGAGATCAGGTAGTGCAAGTCTTCCTACTTTATTCTTCTTCTTCAATAGTGCTTTACTTATCCAGGGCCTCTTCCCTTTCCATATAAAGTTAATGATAAGTTTTTCCATCTCTTTAAAGAACGCAGGTGGTATTTGTATCGGGATTCCATTGTATTTGTAGATTGCTTTGGGTAGAGTTGTCATTTTCACAATGTTGAGTCTACCTATCCATGAGCATGGTATGTTTTTCCATTTATGTAGATCTCTTTTGGTTTCTTGCAATAGCGTTTTTAGTTTTCTTTGTACAGGTCTTTTACATCCCTAGTTAGATTTATTCATAAGTATTCAATTTTTTTAGGAGCTATTATAAACGGGGGAGCTCTAGTATTATAAACGGGGGAGCTCTAGTGGCATAGTGGTCAAGATCTTGACTGCTAACCAAAAAAAGGTCGGCAGTTTAAATCCACCAGCTGCTCCTTGGAAACCCTATGGGGCAATTCTACTCTGTCTTATAGGGTCACTGTCTGTCAGAATCGACTTAACTGCACCTAACAGCAACAACATTTTAAATGGTATTATTTTCCTGATTTCCTTTTTGTCATTCTCTTTATTGGTGTATAGGAGTCCAACCAATTTTTTATGTTTATCTTGTATCTTGCTACTCTGCTGAATCTTTCTATTAGTTCCAGTAGTTTTCTTGTGTGGTCTTTTGGGTTTTCTATGTATAGTATCATATCAGCTGCAAATAGGGACAATTTTACTTCTTCATTACCAATTTGGATGCCCTTTATTTCTTTTTCTTGTCTCATTGCTCTAGCTAGGACTTCCAGCACAATGTTAAATAGGAGTGGTGATAAAGGGCATCCTTGTCTTGTTCCTTTTCTCAAGAGGAATGTTTTCAGCCTCTCTTCTTTAAGAATGATGTTAGCTGTTGGTTTTGTATAGATGCCCTTTATTATGTTGAGGAATTTCCCTTCTATACTGCATGGAAATCTTTGCTGAAGAATTCCATGCCTTTATGCTGAAATATCCCTGCTATTACAACCCAGATCTGTGAGATATTATTAGCCAGTAACGGCTACCATCTAAAATATGGTGTTCCACAGTCTGAATATTGTTTTCACTTAAGATTTTCTTTCTTATCATCTTAATTATGAAAAATTGGAATGCTGAAAAGGAAACAGTGCCTGTAGTGGCAACACTCTGATTTCTAAACTTCTATGTCATGTAATGACAGTAGACCTTGATGTTTAAGAGAGAAATGTACCCAACATTTATGAACTCCCAAATTATAAATTAAAAATGCAAAATAATAAACATTCATCAAGTACTTGGTATGTGCCTGGTATAGTGCTAAACTCTTCTATATGCATCACCTCCTGTAATCTTCACAACAATCCTATAAAGCAATTTTCAGATAAGAAAACTGAAGATCAGAGAGCTTAAGTAACTTGCCCAAAGTCATGTAGCTAGAAAGTTACAGAACCAGTATTCAAACCCAGGCAGTCTTGGAAGAGGCAATGTTTTTTTAAAAAAACAAGATGCAAAAAGCATTAGCCATTTAAAAATAGATAAATTGAAATATGTTAAGATTAAGGACTTCTGTTCATAAAAATGTCAATAAGAAAGTAAAAAAAAAAAAAACAGGAAGAAGATATTTTCAATGCATATATATGACAAAAAACTTGTATCCAGAATATATAAAGATCTCCTAGAAATCAATGACAAATGACAGCCTAATAGAAAAATGGGCAAAAGTCTTGAACAAAGAGCCAATAAACATAACGAAAAGGTTTTCAACTTTGTTCGTCATCAGGGAAATGCAAAATGAAACCATAATGAGATGCCACTACACAATTGTCAGAATGCCTCAAATGTAAAATACAAAAACTCCAAGTGTTGGTGACAGAGCTCTCATAACCTGCTGATGGAAATGCAGAACGCTACAACCACTTTGAAAAAGTGTTTGGCAACATCTACCAAAGCTGAAGATATGCACACACACAATGACCCAGCAGTTCCATTCCTAGGTGTATAAAAAAAAGGTGTAGATTTAACAGAAATGCAGGAATGTTTACTATAAGACATGTAAATGAATGTTTGTAACAGCAGTATTCATGGTTGTCAATAATTAGAAACTACTTAATAGTCATCAAGAGTAGAATAAATAATTTGTGGTATTTTCATACAATGGAATACTCTACAGCAATGGGAGTTCAAAAAACCCAGTGCCGTCGAGTCGATTCAGCCAACTGCAACTATTGGAACAATATGGATGACTATCACAAATACAATGTGGAGAAAAAGAAGCTGGAGATGAATGAATATGATTAAATTCCATTTATATAAAGTACAAAAACAAGCAAAACTAACGTACGGTGTTAAAAGTGAGGGTAATGATTTTGCTGGAGGCAAAAGCATAGTGAATGGAAAGAGCATGGCGGGGGGCCCTACTAGGTTGCTGGTAATGTTCTGTCTCTTGATCTGAATGCTGTTTCATGTGTATGTTCATTTTGTGAAAATTCAGTGAATTGTACACTCATGATTTGTGCACTTTTCTGTATGTATGTTACTTACAGTTCATTAAAACTTAAAAAAAAAGGAAAACAGAAAGTGTGCCTCCAGATACCCACAAATTTAATCATGACACCATCTTGCCAATGAGTAGAGAATTGTAGAACCAAGCTGAGATGCAAATGCTGCACCTACTCATTAGTAACTCACGCCAACACATCACATTTGATTTAATTCCTTCCTCAACAATTGACAAATGACTACATGTCATGGTTTTTAGGGTCATAAAAAATGCAAGTAGTTGAAGCTCTGATTTTTGAGTCTTCAAATTCCAAGAGTCTTGTCCTAACCACATGGTAATTGAGGCAGGGGTGCTTGGTCTTCTGAAACCCAAAGTAATTGTGAACGTTCTCTTCCAATACAGAATTGCTTGGAAGAGGTGACTGGGGAGTAGCCTGTGTTAGACATGGCTCTCTATAGGTATAGAGAATGAAGATTTTGGAAATTCTGTAACAAGCAGGAAGGAAGGACTAGAGAAACTTTCCTTGGTGGGTCGAGGTCTCCTCGTGGCATTTGGCGGGGGAGGGGGGGGGACATTAGTTAAATAAATAATAAAAAATAAATACATAATTATATATTGTGAAAAGTGCTCTTAAGGAAGAGTAAAGGATGGGATAATAGATCGTAACAAGAAAACCACCTGGTTGAATTTGGGGCCTCAGGGCAAGATTTTCTGAAGAATTAACATTATAACCAAAAAGCTGAAAGATAAGAAGTTATTCATACAAAGAAATGGAAAGTGTCCAACGCAAAAGGAAAAGTATGTGCTAAGGCCCTGAGACAGAGAGGAGGCATGGCACGTTTGAGAAAAAGGAAGTAGGTCAAAGTAGCTGGAGGAATGTGAGCATGGGCTGGAAAAGTAATCTCTGGAGATAATATAGAGCCTTGCAGGCATATTAAAGGTTTTGGATTTCAAGTGCAATGGAAAGCCACTAAAATATTTGAAGCACAGGTGTGGCACGATCAGATTTACATTTTTAAAAGATCACTCTGGCTTCCATATGGTAAATTTGTTGCAGGATGAGAAGAGAGGCAATGAAGACATCAGTTGGGGGGCTATTAAAGTAGTAGGGCAATTTAGACTTAAGGTATGGCCATGGAGAGAGACATACTGCACAGATTTCAATAAAGTCCAATAGTTTAGAGATTAGAAAGAATAGAAGAAACCAACAGATCCGACTAATAAAAAATAGCCAAGAGGCAGGAGGAGAACTAAGATATGTCACTGGAAGAATTACAAAGAGGAAGGAGCGGTAACTGGGGTCAAATGTGGCAGAGTGGACAAATAGAATCAGTAATGAAAGGTGTTGTTGGATTTAATATTACTGAGGTGCTTGGTGGCTTTGGCAAGAACAATTTTTTTCAAGTGGTTGGAGTAGAAGCCAGGTTGTAGTGGCTTGCGGTGAGAGGGAGGTGAAGAATTTGAGATATTGAGTGTAACCAAGTCTCTTAAACAGCTTGGCTATGTACAGAAGGAGAACAAATAGGATAGGAACTAGAGAGGACAGGGATAGACAAGACCTAGAAGCAAGTATTTGTTGAAGGAGAATATGATTTTGAGGTAGAAGTGATTTTAGTGTGTTTACACTCAATTGAGACAGTGGCTGCAACAATGGGCTCAAACATAGCAATGATTGTGAGGATGGCACAGGACCAGACAGTGTTTTGTCTTGTTGTACATAGGGTCACAATGAGTCGGAACCGACTCGATGGCACCTAAGAACAACAATGGCAGGCCTGCAGGGAAGTAGTTAGTTTTAGAGGGAGTTACTGAAAGTATAAGAAGAACCAATGTCCCATTTAGTGAATATTTTAATTTTTTTTTTCCATCAGTATCTGCCACCTCATCTCCGTTGGGATTGTTTCAGGTCATGTCCTCATCATTTCGCACCTGTATTATCTGTAACCATCTCCTAACTTGTCTTGCTGTCTCTAGTCATCCTTCCCTTCAAAAATTTACAACCAGCAGTTCTCAAAAAATGGGCTGTGGACTAATGGGGGTCTTCAAGACCCTTTCAAGGGGTCTGTGAAGTCAAAACTATTTTCATAATAATATTAAGCTCTCATTTACCTTACTCATTGTGTTGATATTTGCACTCATGGTACAAAGCCAATGGTGAGTAAAACTGCTGATACCTTAACACAAATCAAGGCAGTTAAGCCAAATTTGACTGGAAGTCATTGGATTCCTCATCAACACTCAATTTCAGGAAAAAAAAGTTACCAGTTTTACTTAAGAATGTCCTTGATAATACAGAAAAAAAGTATTAATTTTATTAAATTTCAGTCCTTTTTAATACTCTGACAAAATGGGAAGAACTCATAAAATGCCACTGCTGCACAACAAAGTATGATGATTATCTCAAGGAAAATCAGTGCTTTTTTCAAAGAACATAATTTTTAATTGATAGAAAAGTCGACAAATATACTATGGTTATTCAGATTTGGGTAATTGGCAGAAATTTTCCTGAAAATGAAGGAAGTGAGTCTGTTACTTCAGGAAAACAACTGACAGTATTTGTTGCCAACGGTAAAGTCTGGTATTCCAAGTGAAAATCAGAATTTTAGAAAATGTGCATCTGTACTTTGAGCTTGACAGTTTCCCATAAATATTTTGATGAGATAAATGGTGATAAGACACGATTTTTTGTAATGTATAATGAAATGTCCATGCAAAATTTGCATGACCCAGTGGATCAACATTTTCCAAATGACCAACCCACGATATTCCTTTATTCAAAGTGCAAGATAGACCAATGGATACTAACATAACAAAGTATGCAAGGTTCATTGATATGGTTTCTGATTCCCCATTTCAACTAACCTTTAAGGAACTATACTTGTTGAGTTTTGGTGTAGTCTCAAAGAAAAATACCCACATACCTGTGTGAGGACAGATGTTCTTCATTTGATTCAAACAAAACAAAATATCATAACAAATTGAATGTAGAAGCAGCTGTAAGAATCCAGTTACTAAATCAAACAATAAACAGTTTTACAAAAACCTAAAATAATATCATTCGTCTCACTATATGTTTTGTTTTACAGAAGATATTTTTCATAAATATATGTTACTTATGTTAATATGCAATTGATTTATTATTATTTTTAAATTAATAATTTTAAATCCTTTTTTAATTTGCAATACAGTAAACATCAATTAGATATAAACCACAAAAACAAAGGCTCTTTAGGGTCCTCAAAAATTTTTAAGAGTGGCCATGGGGCCAAAATATTTGAGAGCAGTTCCTCTATACTAACCATGTCATCTCCCTGGTTCTTAAGCTTCAATGGCTTTCCATTGCCTACAAGCATTCGAGGCCCTTCACAGATACTTTCTTTCAAGTCTTATCTCCTGTCACTCTCCTCCATGCACTCTACATGTCAGATGCATCAGGTAACTTGCTGGTCCTTCAACGTATCAAGCTTGTCCTGACATGCTCCATGCTTTTATACCTACCTAGCACATCTACCCCCATACAAACATTATATTCCTCCCTGGCAGGCTTAATTGATTTCTTCTTCTCACTTTCTCCAACACATTTTATGAGGTTGATTTCAGAGCTGTCATACTTGACTAAGTCCCACAGGAAGTGAGCTACAGAAGTAGTACCTAAACTCCCAGCATTCCTTTCACCCTTCTCTCCATGGAAGCTGCTGCCGAGATTCAGAAGGTATTGGGGAGAGGAGGTGGGGGATAATTAAGTTAAGCTGAGCTAAAAAAAAATACTACGTTGAAACATTCTTGAAATAAGTAACTCTTGGTTTTGGCTCACTCTAAGAGCTGTCCTTGCGCATGTTGAAAGCAGATGAAAAGCAACTCATGGGAATTTCCTTGCCCTTTTTTGATTCTTCAAGTGGCAAACTTTATTTTACTGCAGCCAGTCATTATCCTTAAATGAAATGGCTGAGGGACCTGCAGGTACTCTGGAGGCCACCTGAAGGGTACTGCTCTCATCTGAAGAAGCCTCCTTGAGCTGATGCTTTCCTGTTACTACTGTCTGCCACCTCCGCTGTCCTTAGTTGGCTTCCTAGGCTGGAATGAAGGCTATAGGCAAGGCCTAAAGCAACATTCAAGAATTGGTGAAAAATGTAACTGCTCGTTTCAGAGAAATTTTGTCTTTCCTGTAATTTGTCAAAGGCAGGTATTGGAATTTTTCTTTTTGGAGAAAATTGGTTTTAAAAGCCTTTAGTGAATGCCAGAAGATTGTTTCTGTGAGGCCCCCCAAATGAAGCTAACTCTGAGGGCTGCTGCTTGTTTCACAGAATCTGGCAGACTAGGAAAGTCTGCTCCTAGGGACAGGGTCCTAAGTGTTGTTGATGGAAATTAGCTTGATTCCTGGATGTCTTCAAAACACTGTCCCATGGAAAAGCTTTTAGGATCATTTGGTCTGGATGATCAGTTCAATTTAATCCACGCTATGGAGGCACATCTGATCCAGATCCTGTGCAAAGAGCGTGAAATACAGAGTTGAATAAAACTAGGCGGCTTTTGCCCTTGAGAAGTTTATGTCTCCTCAAGAACACAGGCAAAATACATATAGTTACGGCATAGTATTATCAGTGCTGGAATAAATATTACTGGGGAAAAATGGAAAATCTTTATTAGGGAAGTGATATTTGAGGAACACGTGCTCATCTGTTCAGGAAAGTTCATTCCAGGTTTTAGGAAACAAAATGTAAAAGGCATAGAGGTAGGAAAGATGAGTATGTTGGTTGTTGTCTATCATCTCCCCCTACCTCAGATCTATTCTCTACCCTACTTTTTCTTGCTCTGTGTCTGAGGAGGCACACAGAGTGGACTGTATCAACTGTCTTGTCTGCTAGCTTCTGGCTGGGTTTGGTTGATGGGAGGCTTGACAGAACAAGAGTGAGAGGAGGGAGAGGTCCTAGTATGTCCTCCCAACTTCTTTCCTGTATTTGGCCTCATACACTGGCCGGAATTTTCCCTGATTACAGCTCCTAGTGGCGACTTTTCCTTTCTTCCGCAACTCCAGATCTCCCTGGGTTCTAGTAACAATGTTCCCTCACATTACCCATCCACGGCTAGGAGTGTGATGGCTTCCTAGATCCTAAGTGCTGCACTATTTCTTGTTGGTACACTTAACTCTACCCACACTTCTGAAAATTATCCTTTCATTAAAGACTTCACATTTGAACCATCTGAGTTGAAATTTACTTCTTGCCAGGACCCTGACATATACAAATGAGAACATCTATGGGTCCAGTGTGCGTAGAATGTAAGGTATGTGGCTGTGGGTGAGAAGAGGGGGAACAGGTGGGAGGTGAAATAGGTACACATAACAAAGAGTCTTGTACAGCTTTTTGTAAAATACCTTATATGAGTAGGCCATGAAGAGCCTTTACAACCCAATTTTGTTGGCAATGGGGGACTTCTAAGGATTTATTTATCTGTTGCAGAGATGATGCCAGAATTAATAAATCATTTATTGAACACTTTCAAGGTGTCAGACACTTTCATTATCTCATTGAATCTTCACAGCAACCCTTGAAGATGAGAAATCATTGATATAAATTTTACAAATGGAAAAACTAAGACTCAGAGAAGTAATTTGCCACCTTGATCATTATTATTAAATGGAACAGGAAGGGTTTGAACCAATGCCTGTCTGATCCTCAAGCTTGGATGCTTCACTACACTCAGCTGGATGGTGAATTGGTCTACATGATTTTTAGGGTGTATTTCAGCCCTAGGATTCCATGTCTTTGGTGCAAGCAGGCATCTCCAACCAAGCCAACTGACTCATACATTAACTGAAGGAGTTGGTGGTGGCAGACTTGTGACCAGAGGGCTCTTTCAGCAGTGTGTGCAGGGATGTGAATGAGACATCTTGGTTGTAGACAATGCCTTTCGTTCCTGCAAATGTCCTTCTTGCTGGCCATGTCTTCCCAACGGCTGGACAGAGACAGAACCATATGTCTAATTAAATCTGAGGGAATTCCATTTTCATAAATGTCAGCCACATCAGCTCCTTCGATGGAAATCTGGCACTCCAATAAAAGTGAATGCCACTATCTTAGTTATCTAGTGCTGCTATAACAAAAATACCACAAGTAGGTGGCTTTAACAAACAAATTTATTTTCTCACAGTTTAGGAGGCTAGAAGTCCAAATTCAGGGTGGTGGCTCTAGGGGAAGGCTTTCTTTCTGTCAGCTCCAGGGGGTCTTTATCACTTTTCAGCTTCTGTTCCTTGACTCCTCGGTGATCTTCATGTGGCATGGCATCTATCTTCCCCATCTATGTTTGCTTATTTGCTGGCTGGGTTAATCTGCTCTTTCATATCTCAAAAGAGATTGACCTTGTGGAGGAATTGGAACCTTCACCCATTGCTGTTGGGAATGGAAAATGGTACAGCTGTTGTGGAAAACAGTCTGGGAGCTCCTCAAAAAAACTAGAAGTAGAGCCATATGATGCAGCAATTTCACTCCCAGGTATATACCCTAAGGATCAATAGAAGTGGCACAAACAGACATATGCACATCTGTGTTCATCGCAGTGTTCTTCACAATAGCAAAAAATGGAAACAACCTAAATGCTTATTAATGGATGAATGGATAAGTAAAATGTGATACATATATACAATGAAATACTACTCAGCAATAAAGATAAATGAGTTCCAAAACATCTTGGAACATGGATGAACATGGAGGACATAATGTTGAATGAAATAAATCGATCACACACACACACAAAATAACATCGTATGTTCTCACTTTTATGAAACGACATGAACAGGTAAATATACAGAAACTAATGTTCATTAGTGGTTACCAGGGATTGTGGGGGGAGAGGGATTCAGTCTAGATAGCAGACTCTTGTTAATTTTGGTGATGGGAAAGCTAACACCAAATGAGGGTGAAGTGTACACAGCTGGAAGAAGGTAAATGATATAACTAAAAAGTGTAAAAACACAAGAAAAAATGACCTGTTGGTAATTGCTATGGCAAATATGATTTTGTAACAACAGCAAAAACAATAAAAAATATATGTGTGGGTATATATGTAGGCATATAGCATACATGTGTATATGTATGTATATGGGTGTATGCATATGTATATGCATCTGTGTGATTGCATGCACATACATTCATATATATAATAAAGCACATGGGGGCACAGTTACAGATATTTCTTAGACATAACCAAACACCTCACAGAGCTGGATTTCTGGGTTTGAAGGATTAGGACCATAATCTCATGTGACATCTCGATCAACTGGCATACTATAGTTCATAAAATTATGTTCTACATCCTAGTTTGGTGAGTAGTGTCTGGGGTCTTAAAAGCTTGTGAGAGGCCATCAAAGATACAACTATTAAAGACTTCCAACCAACATGGCACCATAGACAGAAGCAACATGCCATCCCTCCACAGCAAAGACCCGAAAAACTAAGTAAAACAGAGACAAATGTCAATCGTGGAACCCAAAGTGTCAAATTAAGAGATAAAGAACTCAGCCAAGCACCAAATGGAATAAGAAACTGACAGAGAACAGAGAGCGAGGAGAGATACACGCAGAGGTGCCCTATCAGTTAATGCAGTATGGATTCACCATCTTGGACTCCTGTTGGAAATCAGCAGACAGGGAACATGGGAAAGCAGCTTCATGGAGCTCCCAGCAGGAGGCAGAGCACCTGGTAACCAGCCATACAAGTCTTCCCACCCCCTATCCTCTCCCCGCTGCTCTACTTCCTTACTTCCTGTCTGGCTGCAGTGGCTCGGCTGGCCAGGAAGTGCAATGTCTGTGCCACCTGGATTCGCCCCATGCACATCAGAGTTCGGCAGAAAGGGAGTATGGGAATTTCATGAAGTTCCCGGCAGGAGACTGCGTACCCGGTAACCAGTAATATATGCTTTCCTAACCCCCACCCTTCTCTCCCCCACCCCCCCAGCCTCCTCTGCTTCCTGCTGGCCTCAGTCTCTTGGCTAGGAGGCAACTGCTTCGGCCCCGGGCTGCTTGGATTTGCCCTGCCCACACTGTCTGTTGCTAATGTTGCTTTTTTTTCCCATTTCTTTTGGTTTCTTCCGTGCTTCCCATCACCTCCACCTCCTTTCTCTCGAACACCTGGCTCTGAGTGCCATCTATGCTTCTTCTTGAAAGGCTGTGACACACAACTCAACTGCGGAGCCATTACTCTGGCCCGTGTCACCACACTGGTGGGATACCTGGGGCTTTTTTTTTTTTGTTTCGTTCTGTTTTGTTTGTTTGTTTTCTTTTCATGGCTTGGGAGCCCCTTCTAGTTGGGCTGCACTGCACAGCTTAGGAGCCACTTCCCCAGTCTGCACAGCTGCGTTGGTGGGATCCCTGGAGGCCTTTCTTTTTTCTTTCTTTCCTCTTTTTTCCTTTCTGTCTTTCTTCATTTCTTAGTTCTTGCCTCTTTATATTTACCTTCTTTTCCCATCTCCTGAGTACGAAGCACTGTGTGATATCTATTCCACCTTTAGCTAGGCTACACTGTGCAGCCTGGGAATCACTTCCACAGTCTTTGCGGCCACACTGGTGGGACCCCTGGGGGCTTTTCTTTTCTTTCCTCCTTTTTTTTTTTCCAAATTATTATCTAGATTTTTTCTTTTCCCCTTTTTCTTTTTCTCCATTTCTTGGTTTCTCATCTCTCCACTCCAACAGTAAGCTCCTGTAGTACACTTTTTGTTTGATTGTTTGTTTTTGGCTCCTGTTTCTCCTCTCTCTCCTCTTTCCCATACCCATATTAGATCTACACATCACAACCTCCCCACCCCTTCCTGCCTACATGCACTGCGTGCTGAACCTCACACCCCTGAACAGCACAGGCACAGCCTACTGGAACCTGCACAGCACTAATTTCCAGCCTGTCCTGTCGGCCCTAGTATGTGCCACAAACAACCCATCCCATCTCTGCCCCTTCAGCTGGACCTTCCCTGCTGCACCATAGCTGAGCAACTGGCCTTGCCCATTGGACAACGAGGTGAAATGTATCATGACCATAGATGAGCAAACAACAAAGAACGCACATCCCGCCTGCTCAGACACGACCAAATAAAACAAAAAAGCAGGACGAAACAAACAGATCTACAATCTATAAACCAAGAAAATAACTACTGAATGTCCTGAAGGCAGCAGACAATATCAAAATGTATAAAAAACCAGGACAGGATGGTTCCAGTAGGAATCCAAATAAAACACCAGGTGACTTTTCAGTAGAAGAAAAGGCACTAGAGCTACACGACAGGGAATTCAAATCTCTAATATTCAGAGCTATCCAAGACTTGAAGCAAAAAGTAGACAAAAATGAGGAAAAAATAGATAAATTCATGGAAAAGGCAGAAAAATTCATGGAAAATAGAGTCAAAAAAATGGAAGATTTCGGGAAAATAATACAGGAACAAAATGTCTAAATAAATTCACACTAGAAATCATAAAAAACAGCAATGAGAAATCCAAAAGATAAACAACAAGATTTCAGAAATGGACAGTGTCATAGAAGGGCTGAGGTGCAAGTTTGAAACAATGGAAGACAGAATCAGCAAAATTGAAGACAAACACTTGGATATAACTCTGTGGAAAAATAAAAAAAAAGAACAAAGAAAAATGAAGAAACCCGGAGAATTATGTGGGATACAATCAAAAGCAAAAATTTGTGAGTGATCGGAGTTATAGAAAAGAGAGACAAAACAGAAAACCCAGACAGAATCATTGAAAAATTGCTGGCAGAAAGTGTCTCTAATATCATGAAAGATGAAAAGTTGACCATTGAAGAACTCATTGAACCCCATATGGAATAGACCCCAAAAGAAAATCACTAAGACGTATGATAATCACACTTGCTAAAACCAAAGGCAAAGAAAAAATCCTGAGACCAGCTCAAGAAAAACAAAAGTCGTATGCAAAGGGAAAACAATAAGACTAAACTATGATATTCAGCAGAAACCATGCAGGCAAGAAGGCAATGGGATGACATATACAAAACCTTGAAAGAAAAAAATTGCCAACCAAGAATAATATATCCTGCAGAACTCTCATTCAAATACGATGGTGAAATTGGGACATTTCCAGATAAACAGAAATTAAGGGAATATGTAAAAACCAAACCAAAACTTACAAGAATTATTAAAGGGAGTCCTTTGATCTGAGAACAAACATCAGACCACAGCCTGAATCTAGAATGCAAGATTGTATCAGCCAGGTACCAGCCTAGGAAATGAACTCTCAAGGACTATCCAAAACCAAAATAATTACAACAGGGAACCAGAGAGGTTAATCAGTAAATGACAACGTCAGAACAAAAAAAAGAGGGAATAAATGGTGTAGTTATAGAACTTTCTAATGGAGTGGAAGGCAAGGCAATACCAAGTAATAATAGACTGGCTCAAATCTAGGAAGCTCAGGGTAAATGTCAAGGCAACCACAAAGAAAGTTAACAAACCTACTCATCAAAATAAAGAAAAACAAAATCTACAAAAAAAAAAAAAGAAGAAATGAAAAAGAAATCTACAAACAAAAGGAATTCAGCACAGGAGAGCAAGAGGAACAAAGGAAACCTCAGCACCACAAAAAAAAGCACTACAAAATGACGGCAGTAACCTCACACCTATCAATAATTACACTGAATGTAAATGGCCTAAATGCACCCTTAAAGAGATAGTGACAGAATGGATAAAAAAAAAAAAAAAACAGGATCCATGAATATGCTCTCTACAAGAGACACACCTTAGAAACAAAGATGTAAATTTATTAAAAATCAAAGGATGGAAAAAAATTTATCAAGCAAATAACTACCAAAAATGAGCAGGAGTGGCAATACTAATCTCAGATAGAATAGACTTTAAAACAATATCCACCATAAAAGACAAAGAAGAGCACTATATAATGATTAAAGGGATGATCCATCATGAAGACTTAACCATAATAAACATCTACACACCCAATGACAGGGCTCCAAAATACATAAAACAAACTCTAACAGCACTGAAAAGAGAAATAGACAGATCCACAATAATAGTAGGAAACTTCAACACACCATTCTCGGTGAATGACAGAACATCTAGAAAGAAACTCAACACAGACACAGAAGAGCTAAAGGGCACAATCAGCCAACTTAACCTCATAGACACATATAGAACATTCCAACCAACAGCTCCAAAGTACACATTCTTTTCCAATGCACATGGAACATTCTCCAGAATAGACCACATCTTAGGCCACAGAGCAACTCTCAACAAAACTGAAAATATTGAGATAATACAAAGTATCTTCTCTGACCACTATACCATCAAAATAGAAATTAATAACAGGAAGAGCAAGGAAAAAAAAATCAATCACATGGAAACTTAATAACACCCTGCTGAAAAACCACTGGGTAACAGAAGAAATCAGAGATGGAATCAAAAACTTCCTAGAATCAAACAAGAATGAAAACACATCATAACAAAACCTTTGGGACACAGCAAATGCAATCCTCAGAGGTCAATTTATAGCAATAGACGCACACATCAAAAAAGAAGAAAGGCATAAAATCAAAACATCAGCTACACAACTTGAACAGACAGAAAGAGAACAGCAAAAGGAGCGCACAGCCACCAGAAGAAAGGACAAAAAGAAGGATCAGAGCATAAATAAATGAAAGAGAATAGATAAACGGAGAGAATCAATAAAGTCAAAAGTTTGTTCTTTGAAAGGATCAACAAAATCAACAAACCACCGGCCAAATTGACAAAACAAAAACAGGAGAGGACACAAATAAATCAAATAAGAAATTAAATAGGGGACATTACAACAGACCCAACTGAAATAAAAAGGATCATAACAGAGTATTATGAAAAACTGTACTCCAACAAATCTGAAAATGTAGAGGAAATGGACAAATTTTTAGAAACACTACCTACTCAAACTAACACAAAATGAAGTTGAAAATCTGAACAAACCCATGACAAGAGAAGAAATTGAGAGGTAATAAAAAAAAAAAAGCCTCAACAAAATAAAGCCCTGGCCCAGATAGCTTCACTGCAGAATTCTATCAAACATTCAAAGAAGAGCTTACGTCAGTACTACTTAAACTATCTCAGAACATAGAAAAGGAGGTGGTACTTCAAATTCATTTTATGAAGCTAGCATAACCTTGATACCGAAAAACCAGGTAAGGGCACCACAAAGAGAGAAAATTAGAGACCAATATCTCTCATGAATATAGATGCAAAAATTCTCAACCAAATTCTAGCCAATAGAATCCAGCATCATATCAAAGAAATAATAATACACCACGACAAAGTAGAATTCATACCAGGTTTTCAAGGATGGCTCAACATTAGAAAATCAATCGACGTAATCCACCACATAAATAAAAGGAAAGAAAAGAATCACATGATCATCCCAATCGACACAGAAAAGGGATTCAACAAAGTCCAGCACCCAGTCCTGATAAAAACTCTCATAAAATAGGTATAGATTAGAAATTTCCCAATATAATAAAGGGTATCTATGCAAAACCAACAGCCAATATTGTTCTTAATGGAGAGAGGCTGAAAACATTCCCCTTGAGAACACGAACAAGACAAGGATGCCCTTTATCACCACTCCTATTTAGCAGTCATTCATGAATATATCGGCACTGGGTTTTTTTTTTGTTTGTTTTTTATTTAGCATTATTCTGGAAGTCCTAGCTAGAACAATAAAAAAAAAAAAAATTTTTATAAAGCGAGAAAAAGAAATAAAGGGCATCCAAACTGGTAATGAAGAAGTTAAACTGTCCCTATTTGTGGATGAGGAAACCCTGGTGGCATAGTGGTTAAGCATTATGGTGGCTAATCAAAAGGTAGTCAGTTCGAATCCACCAGACGCTCCTTGGAAACTCTATGGGTCAGTTCTACTCTGTCCTATGGGGTCGCTATGAGTCGGAATCAACTCAAAGGCACTGGGTTTGGTTTTTGGTTTAGTTATTTGTGGATGATATGATACTATACATAGCAAACCCAAAAGACTCCATGGGAAAACTACTGGAGCTAATAGAAAGATTCAGCAGAGCAGCAGGATACGAGATAAACTTACAAAAATTGGTTCGATTCCTATACACCAATAACGAGAATAATGAAAAAAAAATCACAAAAACAAGACCATTTATAATAGCCTCTAAAGAAAATAAAATACTTAGGAATAAATCTAATCTGGGATGTAAAAGACTTATACAAAGAAAACTACAAAACACTACTGCAAGAAACCAAAAGAGATCTACACAAATGGAAAAGTATGCTTGTGGATAGGTAGACTCAACACTGTGAAAATGACAATTCTACCCAAAGCGATTTACAAATACAATGCAATCCTGATCCAAATACCAAGAACATTCTTTAAGGAGATGGAAAAACTTAGTAACTTTATATGGAAAGGGAAGAAGCTCCAGGTAAGTAAAGCACTATTCAAGAAGAATAAAGTAGGAGGACTCAAAATACCTGACCTCAGAAACTACTATACAGCTACGGTAGTCATAAGAGCCTGGTACTGGTACAATGACAGATACATTGACCAATGGAATGGAATTGAGAACCCAGATGTAAATCCATCCACTTATGGTCACCTGATATTTGACAAGGGCCAAAATGGAGAAAAGAGTCTTTAACAAATGGTGCTGGCAAAACTGGGTGTCCATTTGCAAAAAAAAAAAAGAAAGAAACAAGGCCCATATCTCACAGTATATACAAAAACAAATTCAAAATGAATTAAACTACTAAATATAAAGCCAAAAACTATGAAGCTCATAGAAGAAAAAATAGGATCAACACTAGAGGCCCTAATACACTGACGGCATTAACAGGATACAAACCACAACCAACAACACAAAAACTCCAGAAGATAAGGTAGATAACTTGAATCTTCTAAAAATTAAACACTTATGCTCATCAAAAGACTTCAACAAAAGAGTAAAAAGAGAACCTACAGAGTGGAACAAATAAATTGGCTGTTACAAATCAGACGAAGGTCTAATCTGTAAAATCTACAAGAAAACCCAACCTCTACAACAAAAAGACTAATAACCCAATTTTTTAAAAAATTGTCAAAGGAAATGAATAGACACTTCACCAAAGAGGACATTCAAATGGCAAACAGACACATGAGGAAATGCTCACAATCACTGGCTATTAAAGAAACATAAATCAAAACCGCAAAAAGATACCATCTCACCCTGGCATTACTGGTACAAATCAAAAAAACAGGAAATAACAAATGTTGGAGAGGCTGGGGGGAGATCAGAACCCTTATGCACTGCTGGTGGGAATGCAAAATGATTCAACCATTTTGGAAAATGATATGGTGCTTTCTTAGAAAGCTAGAAAAAAAAATACCATATCATCCCGCAATTCCACTCCTACGAATATACCCTAGAGAAATAAGAGTGGTCACGCAAATAGACATATGCACACTCAGGTTCATTGCAGCATTGTTCACAATTGCAAAAAGATGGAGACAACCTAGACGCCCGTCGACTGATGAATGGATAAACAAACTATGGTACATACACACAATGGAGTACTATGCAATGATAAAGAATAATGATGAATCTGTGAAGCATCTCATAACATGGATGAATCTGGAGTTCATTATGCTGAGTGAAATAAGTCAATCACAAAAGGAAAAATATTGTATGAGACCACTACTGTAAAATCTCTTGAAAAGGTTTACACACACACACACAAAAACAATCTTTGATGGTTACGAGGGAGGGGAGGGGTTGGGACGGAAAAACACTAAAGAGACAATAGTTAAGTGGTAACTTTGGTGAAGGGTAAGACAGTACACAATACTGGGGAAGCCAGCACAACTTGTCCAAGGCAAGGTCCTAGAAGCTCTACAGACACTTCCAAACTCCCTGAAGGACCAAATTGCTGGGCTGAGGGCTGTGGGAACTGTGGTCTCAGGGAACATCTAGCTCAATTGGCATAACATAGTTTATAAAGAAAATGTTCTACATTCTGCTTTGGTGAGTAGTGTCTGGGGTCTTAAAAGCCTGTGAGTGGCCATCTAGGACATTCTACTGGTCTCACCCCTTCGGGAGCAAGAAAGACTGAAGAAAACTAAAGATACAAGAAAAAGATTAGTCCAAAGGAGTAATGGACCACAACTACCACGGCCTCCACCAGACTGAGTCCAGTACAACTAGGTGGTGCCCAGCTGCCACCACTGACTGCTCTGACAGAGATCACAATAGAGGGTCCCGGACAGAGCTGGAGAAAAATGTAAAACAAAATTCTAACTCAAAAAGAACTACCAGACTTTCTGGCCCTATAGAGACTGGAGAAACCCTGAGAGTATGGCCCCCGGACACCCTTTCAGCTCAGTAATGAAGTCTCTCCCTTCAGCCAAAAATTGGACTGACCCAAAGAACAAAACGTGACTAAATGGGCACACCAGCCCAGGGGCAAGGACAAGAAGGCAGGAGGGGACAGGAAAGCTGGTAATAAGGAACCCAAGTTTGAGAAGTGAGAGTGTTGACATGTCTTTGGATTGTTAACCAATGTCACAAAACGATATGTGTATGTCTAATGAGAAGCTAGTTTGTTCTGTAAACCTTCATCTAAAGTACAATAAAAAAAAAGAAAAAGAACAAAATAGGAGACTTCACACTACAAAAAAAGGAAAAAGGTGATTAGTGGTTACCAGGGATAAGAGGGAGGGAGGAAGGGGAAGTTTTTGCTTAGGGTTTATGCTGAGTCTATAACGATGGGGGTGGAATGATTTAGGAAAGGAGAGCAATAATGATTGTACAACATGAAGAATGTAATCAGTGTCACAGAATTGTACATGTAGAGACTGTTGCATATGTGTTATATCTATTTTTACCATGGTAATTTGAAAAGTTGAAAAAAAGATACAAATATTGGTCTCTGCTTGTCTGGAGCAAAGAAAGAAGAAGGAAACCAAAGACTCAAAGAACAAACTAGTCTCCAGGGCAAATAGTCTACATGAACCCTGGCCTCATCTACTCTGAGACAAGAAGGACTAGATGGTGCCTGGCTACCACTACCAATCATTCTAATCAGGACCACAATAGATGGACCCTGAAAGAATGGGTGAAAAATGTGGAACAGAACCTCAACTTCCTAAAAATAAACAAACAAAACAGACCTAATGGACTGGTTGAGACTGGAGAAATCCCCGAGACTACTGCCCTGAGATAGTTTTCATACCTTGAACCTAAACTAACACTTGAGGTCACATAGTAAAAGTAAATAACAAAATGGCTCAAAAAGTGACTATCCCTGGTAAGTACTGTGCTCCTTTAAAAAAAAAAAATCACCTATATGAGACCAAATGGTCAACAATTACTTTTAAAACAAAGATGAGAATATTAAGGGTCAGGGAAACTAGATTACTGGAAATGGAACAACCAGAACAGAAATAACGAGAATGCTCACTCATGCATTGCAAAGAATGTAACCGATGTCACTGAAGAACTTGTGTAGAAACTATTGGATGGGAACCTAAACTGCTGTGTAACCCTTCACCAAAAACACAATAAAATATTATTTTAAAAAATAAAAAATGAGCAACCCCTCAAAAAAAGATTGATTTATGACATGCCCTACACCAATATTTCCTCATTAACATAACAAAGAAAACGCATTCCCAAATAGGATTATAACTACAAGTATAGGGGATAGGATTTACAACACATATTTTGGGGGGACAGAATTTAATCTGTAACATTCCACTCTCTGGCTCCTCAAAATTTATGTCCTTAACACATGCAACACACATTCATCCCATTACATCATCCCAAAAGTCTTAAATCAACTTCAAGCCCAAAATTTCATCTTCTGAATCATCTAAATCATACATGGGCGAGACTTCAGGTGTATTCCGTCCTGGGGAAAATTCCCCTTCATCTGTGAACCTGTGAAATCCACTTCCAAAGTACAATGGTGGAACATTACAAGGTAGACATATCCATTACAAATGGGAGAAAGTGGAGGGAAAGAGGGCATAACAGGCACTGAGCAAGTCGAAAACCCAGTAGAACAAATTACATTAGCTCTCAAGGCTTGAAAATAATCAGTTCTGAGACTATCTGGGCAATGGCCCTGTCCTCCAGACTGTGGGTGTTGGCTATGCTTTCTGGATTCTGGATGTCAGTCCCTAGGCTGTCGGGGAAGGCCCAACTTTCAGATGCACTGGCATGAAAACCTCACCCCCTCAGCTTTGGGTGGCCCTATTCTTCTAGTCCATCTGACTGGCAACCCCACCCTCTCAGCCCTTGGGCATGGAATCCGCACCCTCCGAGCTTTGGGCAGTTGCTCCATCCTCTTAGCCCGCATGAATAGCAACCCCTCACTCTGGAACCAAGTTGGTGGAGATCTCTGACTCTTTAAACCTAGGAGGCAGCACTTCCACACTTTGAGACCTAGAAGGCTGTGGCTCCACCCTTTGAAACCGAGTAAGCTATGCTTCAAGTGTTCCTTCCCAGAGTTCTGCTGATCTCTGAGCTGTTCCAAGGACAACAGAGGTAGCTTCTTTGGCCTGTTTCCTGCCTGTAAAACTCCTAGAGGGAGACAGCTTTCCTTCCTTTAGCCCTGTCTCATCCCCCTTCAGTCTAAGCTGACGGGTTTTCTGTTGTGGTACAGGCAGTCCCAGGGTTAGGAACATCTGACTTACATACGACCTGTAGTTATGAATCAATCCCCACAGAGCCTATTAAATTAAAAATCAGAGGTACATGTAACAGTTCGTAATAACAAACAGGTGCCACTTTGCAATACACAGCAAAGCATTATTATTATTACTGTACTATTATGTTAGAGATGTTCGAGTATATCTGGAACTGTTATTTAATTTTTTTTATGCATAGAAAGGTACACCATATGCTATATACCAAGACAAAAATTTGACTAACTGATATTAGACATGAACTGTACCTAACTGTCCCGACTTGCAAACAAATTCAACTTAAAGACAGATTTAGGAACGGAACTCATTAGTAATCCAAGCACTCCCTGTAGTTGGTTAGTTCCATTAGTCACAGGCTTAATCTCTTTAATGAAAGACTGAGTCAACAAGTCCTTGGTGAGAGTTTTAGGGCATGCCTCCTTAGTTTTTATAACAGAATTCTCCAAATCTTTAAGTCCTGGTTTCATTTTGCTTAGTTCATTTTTAAGTCCATCTCTTTCCTCCTGCATTCTATTGTATACTGCAAGGAGAAACCACACTGCCCCTTTAAGATCTTACTTAGAAATCTTCTAAGCCAAATACCTAAGTTCATCACAAGTTCTACCTTCCAAGACGTATTTGAACATAATTTAGATAAGTTCTTTGCCACTACATAAAAAGCACTGCCCTTCTTTCATTGTCCAATCGCATGTTTATCATTTCCTTTTAATGCCTTTTAAAAGGATATTTAACATCCACATGTCTAGCAATATTTTGTTGATGGTGCCATACGTATTCTCTAGGACGATAAAGGCTTTCTTTATGTCTCTTCTAACTTCTTTCTGAGCCCTCACCAGAACTGCCTTTGACATCCATAATTCTACCAACAGTCTCTTCAAGGCAATATAGGGCTTTACTATGAAACACATCAAAATTCCTCAAGATTCTACCCATTACCCAATTGCAAAACCACTTACACATTTTAGGTATCTGCTTCTGATACCAAATTCTGTCTTAGTTATCTAGTGCTGCTATAAAAGAAATACCACTAGTGAGTGGCTTTAACAAACAGACAAGTATTTTCTCTCCTAGAAGTCCGAATTCAGGGTGCCAGCTCTAGGGGAAGATTTTCTGTCAGCTCTGGGGGAAGGTCATTGCCTCTTGTTACCTTCTGTTCTTCGGCTCTTTGGTGATCTTCATGTGACATGACACCTATCTTCCCCCATCTCTGCTGGTTTGCCGTCTTAATCTGATCATTTATATCTCAAAAGACATTGATTGACAGATGTGTGCCCTCCATCACAATGGCCTAATTATTGGCTATTATCCTTTGCTTAGCCAGGAAGCATTGACCCTTGAATGTGGTTTGTGCTGCTTCTTTATTCTCCAAGACTCTGCTGCCAGCCTAATGCTTCTAACGGACTGAACACCCACCCACACCCCCAACAGTTATGCTGTGAAGAGGGAAAATATTACTTCCAGAGTTAGATAAACCCAAAAACCCCACTGCCATTGAGTCAATTCCAACCTATAGTGACCCTACAGGACAGAGTACAACTGCCCTGTAGGGTTTTCAAGGCTGTAAATCTTTACAGAAGAGACTGCCATATCTTTTCTCCTGCAGAAGTTAGACAGGCCTGGGGTTACATCTCAGCACCACTAGTTAGTATCTGTGTGATCTGAGTCTTGGTTTCCTCATATCTAAAATTGGGTAACACCTGGTGGTGTACCGGTTAAGAACTCAGCTGCTAACCAAAAGGTCAGCAGTTGAAATCCACCAGGCGCTCCTTGGAAACCCTATGGGGCAGTTCTACTCTGTCCTATAGGGTCGCTATGGGTCGGAATTGATTCTAAGGCAGTGGTTTGTATGGGGTTATCTCTCCCAGGGTTGTTGTGAGGATTAAATGAGAAATTAAGTGCCTAACAGAGGGTCTTCTCTTCCTCCATTGCCTAATCATTTATCTCAGCTACCAATCAGCATCCTAAAGCTTTCAGGGAGTTGAAAATGTAAATTAATACAAGAAATTCAAAGCCTCTCCTGCCCATTAACTAAGCTTCCATAACTCCTTTTCCCTTAAAGTCACACAGGCCTTGATTTGTAGAATGATCTTCTTTCTAGACCTTAGATGGATGTGTGGCACAGTGATTAATGCCTCAGTCCCATGATTATTTCACCTCTCTCTCTCTTCTGGGCACCTTCCCAGGCCACTGAATACGGTTGTGCATGGCCACATCTAGGACATGTCTTTCACATTTCAATCAGAGATTTAATACTTATTACAACAATTTTCTGGCAGATGGCCAGAGTGTCTTGAACAAGAGGTACTTTTTCCAATTCATACAAAGGCTGCATATAGGGTAGAGGTGGTCTAGCGCTGTCCCCATCCCCAATTTGCTGCAGGCACTGGCCACATCCATACTTATCCCCGTTGCCCTACCTCCAATAGCATAGTTCTACCAATGCAAAGTTTCTTTCCTAAACACCAGTTTAGCACTAGGTTTGGAGGTCTTTGAGTCTTAGAGAAATTCTCATTAATGAAAATATGCCATCGGTGTACAGGATCAGGAGTCCCACAGGCCTGCATTCCTATCTTGGCTTTCACCATTTATTCACTATGTGACTTTGGGCAAGTAACAATCATTCTGGATCTTAGTTTCCTTATCTTTAAAAAGGGACTAAAATGAGGTGGTTGAAAAGATCAAATGAGACAATGTATGTAAAATATATGTAATATGCCTGGCACATGGTAATACCTCTTTTTCACCCAATTACTACCCTAATTCTTATGCCAGATCCACTGGGAAGAGCCAAGGGTCCAAGCCTCTCGCATTTCATGCTCAGCACATGATAGATGCTCAATGTTTGTTTCCTTCACTTAGTCTCAGGGGACCCCAACTCCATTGTGGGCCTTGTTGCAACCCCAAGGCCCTGAATTTTAGAAGCACAAGTCAATTGAAGGCTCTGGATCTGATTCTCATACCTTGTCACAGTGGGACTGGCCTGGTTACTTGGCTGCCTAAGTTTCTTTCTTACCAAAAACCAAACCCATTGCTGTTGAGTCGATTCCAACTCATAGCAACCCTATCTTCAAATCCATTTAAAGGATCTTTAGACCCATTTCCTAAGGTATTTTTATTTCACTTGGTCGGGGGGGGGGGGGTGGGTGGAGAATGTGATTTCTTGCCAAGGGCCCAGGGTAAATTTCCAATTAAGTGTGAAATCAGCCAATAGCAGGTTAGTGCTGCTCTCCTCTCTCCTCTCCAGGACCTACCCCTCCCCTTATTGAGTACCTTTGAAGGAACACAATAGCACAATTGTGATGACAGCAGGAATGCAAAATGCAGAGGGAAGGGAGAGTGAGGGAGTGTGGAAGAGACAGCTGGTCCCAAGAATAGCAAAAGGGGTGTTCAGCCATACCACCAGGAGATTGTCATAGGAAGAAGGCAGCCTTTGTCAGACTTCAAGGCAGGGAAGACCTCCAGGCCTGACTGTTGGCAACTGCACAGGGCAAAAGGGTAGCTAGTCTGGGGCTGTTGGCATGCAACTCCTGAATGAGAGAACAGCCTTGGGGGAACTGAGCCAGCTATGAGGATGGCTTAGCTAGGGTGGCAGGTGGTCTGGGTGTCTAGTCACTGGGCCAAGGGGCATGACAATTTCTGGTCAGGCAGGTTACACTGCATTGAGCAATCCAAGAATCAGGTGGTGGCTAACATTTGGGAAGATATTCTTGTGTGGCAGAGCTTAATCCACCAGCCTGGAGTGGGTGTAGAGAAGCTTTCGTTTCTGAATGGCAACTGAGGCAGCCACTACTACTACTCCAAACCCACTGCCGTTGAGTCAATTCCAATGCATAGGGATCTTACAGGACAGAGCAGAACTGCCCCATAGGGTTTCCAAGGATGTAATCTTTACAGAAGGTGACTGACTGCCACATCTTTTTCCCGTGGAGCTGATGGTGGGTTTAAACTGTCGATCTTGAAGTTAGCAGCTGAGCACTTAACCACTACTACTGGCTAATATTAATTGAACACTTATTAAGGGTCAAGCATGGTTATTAGCTACCGTATTTTTTACAATAATCCTACCAAGTAGGCATGTTTGGGTGAAGTTACTTGCCCAAGATGATATACCTCCCAGGTGACAGAGCTGAAATAAATTGACGCAATCTGTCTCCAGGTCTCATGTTCATAGCCATGGAAATCCAGAGGAATTTAAGAGGAGGAATGAGATCAGAAGTTATGACCTATGGACTGAGGTATGCATGTGGATAGTAATGGTACTAGAAGTCCTTCCAAGGGGGTTAGAGGCCAGGGTCTTATTGGCAGTAACTAGCAAAGGAGATAGAGGGAGTAACAGCGAAACAACACTCTCTACTGAGCCTTTCTAGATCTTAGCCCCAGAAGGAAGAAAGGAATCTGAGTACCACAGGGTAGTATTAGGGGTGGGGAGGAGGAAAGAGATGGTTAGGACTGAGGTTGTCCATACCCCACTTGCCTCACTTCCATATGGCTATAGTAGGGTAGAGCCTGCCAACATCATGGGACTAGAAGGTAGTAGCTGAGGAAGCAGAAGCCAGAGGAATAAATCCAGGGCTGACAATACTAGTAGAAAGTCAGTTCCCACAGCCTTGCCAAGGACTGAAAAAAAAAAAAAGCCATAGAGAAGGTCACTGCCTAGCTCTGACATCCAGGACCAGGAAACTCCTCTTTTGCAGTTTTATTTCCAGGCACCTCTTTGGAGCATTCCGAGGGCTTGAATATTCAGGCTCTGAGGAAATGACTCGGAGATTCAAATGAAGCAATACAACTTACACACCAAAACAGAGAGAACCTCTGGAAATATTCCTCTGGAGAGCGCATTCCTGAAGCCAACCCATCTTGACTCCATCCACCCAAACTGATGGTGTCCTTTTCTTCCAGCCTTTGAGAAAAGCCCTGGCACCTTCATTTGGCACTCCATTGTTCCCATGAAACCCAGCAAGTTTCTAAATTTATCACTCTCTCAGGAAGTTTAGCTATGCTGACTTGGGCTACCAAATGCCAGGACCCCAAGGGGAAGCTCAGAGGACCAAAGGTATAAAGAACTTTGATATCAACTCGGCCTTAGCCTCTCCCTTAGGGGAATTTCTCAGGCTGGTGGAAGTCACAGAGAATTACATAAGGGGACGGTCTGGATTTAAATCCTGAATCCAGCATTTCCTGGCTGTGGGAACTTGGGCAATTGATGTAACCATTCTGTGCCCCAGCTTTCTCATCTGTAAAATGGGCTAGTACCTGTACTCGCCTCATAAGAATTTTATTTGGACAAATTCAGTAAACCTATGCAAAGCACTTAGAAATGTGTTTGGCACATAGTAGACACCATATAAGTGTTAGCTCTTATGGACAAGTGGTATAGCAACAGAAAGTACACTTCTTATCTTGGGTCTTTGGGGAAACCGCTTCTGTCTCCCTTCCCCAGGGCCTGGATAAAATGAGACTAGTTAAGGAACTAGTCACCTATAGCACATGTCAACTGATATACTCAAGGAGGCCAGAAACTCTACCATGTAGTATCAAGGTGCCATCTAGGTACACCACCAGTTGCCAAAAAGCCCCCCTTGCACTCCTGCTACCACTTTCGTTGTTGTGTGTCCAACTGGAGATGACAGAGGTTGAAGAGCTCTGGGGTTTCTAACTTCCCATGTAGGTGGTAGGAGAATGGTCATTTAAGTCTTCCCCAGGATTAAGGTGTGACAACCATTTACCTTTATACTGAAAGGCAGGGCTTCCGTGGGTTGCCACTTCACGTCTGTTGTAGGAAGTTTTGGCCCCCCAAAAGTTTCCGTGTTCCAATCCATAGGACTGTGAATATGTTACCGTACATGGCAAAAGGGACATTAAAAATATGATTAAGGTTACAAATTGGCCAGTGAAAACTTTATGAATATCAGCGGAACATTGTTTGATACATTGAACATTTTCAGAAGATGAGCCTCTCGGGTTGGAAGGCACTCAAAACACAACTGGGGAAGAGCTGCCTCCTCAACGTCAGAGTCAACCTTAATGACAGATGGACTAAAGATTTTGGGATCTTCATTTAATTATGTGGCATGACTCAAAATAAGAAAAATACCTGCAAACATTCATTAATAATTGTTATGTGCAGTCTACGAAGGAAGAATCTAGGAATATCGGAAGTTGTCAAAAATGAAAATGAACACTTGAAGATAGATATCCAAGGCATTAGTGAGCTGAAATGGACTGGTATTGACTATTTTGAATCTGATAAGCATAGCGCCTACTATGCCAGGAATGACTAAGAGGAAAGGTGTCTTATTCATTGTCAAAAAGGACATTTCAAAGTCTATCCTAAAGCACAACACTGTCAGTAATAGTATAACATCCATACGCCTACAAGGAAGACCAGTTAATGCAATGATTATTCAAATTTATGCACCAGTTGCTAATTCCAAAGATAAAAAAATTAAAGATTTTTACCAATTTCTGCCGTTTGAAATTGATCAAATAAGCAATCAAGATGCATTGATAATTACTGGTGATTGGAACGGGAAAGTTGGAGCAAAGAAAAAAGATCTGTAGTTGGAAAAGATGGCCTTGGTGATAGAAATGATGCCGGAGATTGCATGATAGAATTTTGCAAGACCAACAACTTATTCTTTGCAAATACATTTTTTCAATAACATAAACAGCAACTGTACACATGGACCTCACTGGATGGAATATACAGGAATCAAATTGACTACATTTGCGGGAAGAGATGAGGGAGAAGCTCAATATCATCAGTCAGAACAATGCCAGGGGACAACTGTGGAACAGACCATCAATTGCTCCTATGCAAATTCAAGTTGAAGCTGAAGAAAATTAGAACAAGTCCATGAGAGCCGAAATATGACATTCAGTATATACCACCTGAATTTAGAGACTATCTCAAAAATAGATTTGATGCATTGAACACTAATGACTGAAGACCGGACGAGTTGTGGGATGACTTCAAGTACATCATACATGAAGAAAGCAAAAGGTCATTAAAAAGACAGGAAAGAAAGAAAAGACCAAAATGGATGTCAGAAGAGACTCTGAAACTTGCTCTTGAATGCTGAGTAGCTAAAGTGAACAGAAGAAATGATGCAGTAAAAGAGTTGAACGGAAGGTTTCAAAGGGCAGCTCAAGAAAACAAAGTAAAGTATTATAATGAAATGTGCAAAGACCTCGAGTTAGAAAACCAAAAGGGAAGTACATGTTCAGCATTTCTCAATATGAAAGAACTAAAGAAAAAAAAAATCAAGCCTCGCTTACAGTATTAAAGAATTCTATGGGAGAATATTGAACAATGCAGGAAGCATCAAAAGAAGATGGAAGGAATACACAGTCACTGTACCAAAAAGAATTGGTTGACAATCAACTATTTCAGGAGGCAGCATATGATCAAAACCGATGGTACTGAACTAAGAAGTCCAAGCTTCACTGAAGGCACTGGTGGAAAACAAGGTTCCAGGAATGGACAGACTACCAATTTGAGATGTTTCAGGAAACAGATGCAGTGCTGAAAGTGCTCATTTGTCTGCAAGAAATTTGGAAGACAGCTACCTGGCCAACTGACTGGAAGAGATCTATATTTGTGCCATTCCAAAGAAAGCTGATCTAACAGAATGCAGGAATTATTGAACAATATCATTAATGTCACATGTCAGCAAAATTCTGCTGAAGATAATTCAAAAGCAGCTGCAGCAGTACATGGATAGGGAACTGCTGGAGATTCAGGCTAGATTCAGAAGAGGACGGAGAACAAGGGATATCATTGCTGATGTCAGATGGATCTTGGCCAGAAGCAGAGAATACCAGAGGTTTACCTGTGTTTTATTGACTATGCAAAGGCATTCTGTGTGGATCATAAATTATGGATAACATTGCAAAGAATGGGAATTTCAGAACACTTAATTGTGTTCATGTGGAACCTGTACATAGTCTAAGAGGCAGTCATTTGAACAGAACAAGGGGATACTGAGTGGTTTAAAATCAGGAAGGGTGTGAGTCAGGGTCATATCCTTTCACCATACTTATTCAATCTGTATGCTGAGCAAATAATCCGAGAAGCTGGACTATATGAAGAAGAACGGGGCAACAGGATTGGAGGAAGACTCATTAACAACCTGTGATATGCAGATGACAGCCTTGCTTGCTGAAAGTGAAGAGGACTTGAAGCACTTAACGAAGATGAAAGACCACAGCCTTCAGTATGGATTATACCTCAACATAATGAAAACAAAAATCCTCACAACTGGACCAATGAACAATATTATGATAAATGGAAAAAATACTTAAGTTGTCAAGGATTTCAGTTTATTTGGGCGGTGGGTGATGATGTGACTAATATTACTATGAATCAGATGGGCTCAATTAATACATTAGTTACATAAATACTTAATGATTGGTGATCATATATGTATAAGTGTATTAAGGAAAAGGAGGTCAAGAATATAAAATTCCACCAAAATATCTTTTAGTTTTTATGTAAAGACCAAAGACTACAAACTTCAGCATGGATTATACCTCAATATAAAGAAAACAAAAATCCTCACAACTGGACCAATAAGCAACATCATGATAAACGGAGAAAAGATTGAAGTTGTCAAGGATTTCATTTTACTTGGGTCCACAATCAACGCCTATGGAAGCATCAGTCAAGAAATCAAACAACGTATTATATTCGGCAAATCTGCTGCAAAAGACCTCTTCGATGTGTTAAAAAGCAAAGATTCCGCTTTGAGGACTAAGGTGCACCTGATTGAAGCCATAGTTTTTTTAATTGCCTCATATGTATGCAATAGCTGGACGATGAATAAGGAAGACTGAAGAAAAATTGATGGGTTTGAATTATGGTGTTGGCAAAGAATACTGAATATACCACAGACAGCCAGAATGCTACTTTTGACAAGTTATTAGGAGGGACCAGTCCCTGGAGAAGGACATCTTGCTTGGTAAAGTAGGGAGAGAAAAAGAGGAAGACACTCAACGAGATGGAGTGACATAGTTGCTTCAACAATGGGCTCAAACACAGCAATGATTGTAAGGATGGCACAGTTTTTTCGTTTTATTGTACATGGGGATGCTATGAGTCGGAACAAACTCAACGGCACCGAACGACACATACTGACTTTAAAACAGGGAGATCATTTTGGATTATACAGGTGAGCCCAATAAAACAGCATGAGCCCTTAACAGTAGAGGTAGAGGGAGTCAGAGAATAAAATGAGAAGCAGAAGTATTTGATGTGCAGTTACTGGTTTGAAGATGGAGAGGGCCACACGTCAAGGAAATGGAGACCTCAGTCCTACAATCACAAGGAACTGAACTCTGCCCACAAAAATTGAACTTGGAAGAGGACTCTGAACCCCAGATGAGAACCGCAGCCCTGGCTGATACCTTGATTTTAGCTCAGTGAGACCTTAAGCAAAGAATTCAGCATAGAAACGGTGAGATAATAAATGGGTTTTAAGATGCTAAATTTGTGGTAATGTGTTAAAGCAGGTAGAAAACTAATATAATGCCTCTGGGCCTCAATTTTTATATTCATCATATGGGGGCTGTTATGTGGACAAAATGATGTAAGGACAGAAGAATGCTCTACAAAGTTTCAAGTCATAGACGAGTCAAGATACTCAGCAACAGGAAAAACAATCTGTTTTGAAGCAATTGCTTCCTTAGTGCTTAGAGCTCTTAACACATCTAGGAGAAGTGCGGAGGGTTTGAAGGGCTGCTTCTCCTCCCCAAGAGAAGCAGTGCAGTCTAGGGGAAATCAGAAAACCTAGATCCAAGTCTGTTTCCTACCTGTGTGACTTTGCACAAGTCATGTCACTGCTCTGAGCCTCAAAAAATGGGGATAATCGTCCCTGCTCTGTCTAGCTGGTAGGCTGTGAGGCTTAAATGAGGGAATGGGAGGGCCTATCAGTCCTGGCCTTGTATGCTCTTCTGCAGAAAGCAATATCTTGATTCTGAAAAACTGACCACCCAAAGAAAGCAGGGTTGAAAGTACCTCGGGCTGGTAATCTGGACACCTGTTTTCTGCCCTTGGCTTTTGTATGTGGCCTTAGGAAAATCCCTTCCTCTCTTGGAGCCTGTTTTTCCATCTGTAAGAGGTTAGATTGTAGCCAGTGGTCTTCAGTTAGTAGGCATCAGAATAACCTGGAAAGATGAAAGATGAGTGGCAGGTCTTGGGGATGGGGGAGCAGGAGTCTTACCTTTTTTTTTTTTTAACAAGCTCCTCCCATTCCCAATAAACTATCTTCCAAAGGCCCAAGTAGGAGGAATTTATTGTATTAAATCATGCAAAGTAAACCCTATCCAGGATACATGACAGGATTTGCCAAGCATATGGTTTGAAGCAGTTGATTCTCAAAGAAGTCTGGAAGTCTTGTTATACTTCAATTAATTTTAACCAGCTAATTTTAAGCTGGTTAATGAGAGCCGTGCCCCTCACAGTTCCTTGCAGTTCTCATTAATGCTGCCTTGCCATGACTATGATATTTCCTTCCAGAATACCCTTTCTTATTATGAGCTGAAGATGCTAAACCATGGCCAAAGGCCACTGGAGTTGTCAATGTTTTCATTACAATGTAGGTTATGTAAAACCCATACCCAAGAATAACAGAATGACGAAGCTGAAAAGGTCCCCTGAGACTACCTGGTTTAAAGGTAGAAAATTTGAGTCCCAGAGAGGGAGAGGGACTTGCCCAGCATTACAGAGAGGCAGTGACAGGGCTGAATCTGGACTCCCATTGCTCCTGAAAGGAGCTCTTCTACTGCCCCATATTACCTTTCCACTGCCTCTGATACCCAAAGATTTGAAATCCAAGTAACTTGCAGTCTTCTTATTCCCTTATTTACTTTTCTTTACGGTGAAGAAACTTCACACGTCATCAAAGCACAAGGCCATGTGCCCAACAGTGTAAGAAGCAGGCAGCTATGGATACAATCTTTGTAACCACACCCAAAGTACCAGTTTGGCCTCATTCACTGTTTTTGGTCTTTGCCTCACCAAGAGGTCACCGGTCTCCTTCCTCAACCTTCTTTTCTGTCTCAAGTGCCTTGGACCAGTGCTGCTCAAACTTTAATGTGTGTAGAAATATCCTGGGGAATCTTGTTAAAATACAGATTCTGATTCCACAGAGCTGGGGTGGGGCCCGAGAACCTGCATTTCTAACAAGCTCCCAGGTAATGCTAACGCTTCTGGTCCATGGAAACATTTTGAGTGGAAGACCTCCAAATGCTGTTTCTGAGATCTTTACCTTTGGGAATCTTTTTCTTCACCCTTGGGAGCAGCATGGTGTATTAGAAAGTGGGAAGTCTCTGCAGTCAGACAGACCCAGCTTCCAGTCCTGGATTTTCTCTTTTCCTAGCTATGTGATTTTGGGCAAGTTCTTTATCTGTTAAATGGGGTTGTCACCTATCATGGAGTGTAATGTTGTGAGGCCTGAGGGAACGCGTGACAAAGGCTTGGTAAAAAATCAACTGTAGATTTGAGACTCCTAGGTCTGAAAGGATTCTGTTTCTTGGTTTTTTTTAATTTGCAAAAGACAACATGTGTAATGTGTGGTGACTGCAGCATCATGCCAGATGTACTCAATGATTGTTTCCATGACAAAACTGCAGAAAGAGTCCATTTATACAAGACAGTCTGCATACTTTATTGAAAGTCACATGAACAGGCCCCAGGATTTCTGTTACTTATTTCTTTTTCCTTATGTCATGTATGTATTTCACATAGGCAATGTTTCTAGCCCCCTATTAATGTCCTTGGCATCAAGTCCTTCATTTCCCCTTGAAAATGAGGGCTTTTCTTCATCGAGATGATCTTTTCAAGGTATCTTGCTTCTCTCTTCAATATTTTTTTTTTATCATTTTTGAAGCCATTTTCTGGGCCTGTAATGTGTCAAAACCACTTGTTTGCAGCTACTTTAAAGGTAGTATCATTGATCTACATTCTCTCAAGAGCAATTTTTTTCTAGTCACAGAAATACTTCTTTCTCTACTACTCTATCAGTTCTAGTTATAGAATCAAGGAATTCTTGAAAAGGGAAGGATACTCTCCGATGATAGGCAATTATTTTAGAAATATTCTACATAACCCTATTTTGTTACTGAAATTGAATGCTGAGTTTTGCCCTGCAGTGCCTGGACACCCCTCCACCTTTTTTTTTTAAGCAAAATCTTCAACAATATTTATCCTAAATCATTCCTTGACTTTAGCACCACAAAAAGACCTTGTAGGGTTTTGACCACAAAGCATCAAGTACCTTAGAGACACAAAAAAACCCTTACTGCTTCTCAAATTTTTGCCCATCTCTCAGGCTGACACTGCACATGCTGTAACCTCAGCAAAATATGCAGACACATTAAAAGGACCTTTTTTCCTTTGAAAAACAGTTAAACCGAGGACTAACAACTACTAACTAAAAAACAAATCCTTCATTTCATACGGTAAAACTAAATGATCCTTTATAAAACATTACCAAATGAGTAAACCGAAGGTGGCGAGAAAGCACAACTCAGGCATATCTTTAGCCCAGTTTTCGTTCTCCTATAAACTGAATCTGCCTCTCTTTCCTCCCCTCAAACACTTGCCTTTTAATATTTTGTTCGGTACGCCAGCTTTAGTAATATGGCCTCTGTTCAAATACCCTACCTCATTGTGGCAAAGGGAAAATAGCATGGAGTGTGGGGTCAGAGAGGCCTGGGTTCAAAACATGGTTCTGCTCTTTACTTTCTGTGTGATCTTGAGCCAGTTGCTTTAGCCCTTTGGGTCGTAATTATCTGTAAGAAGAGGAGAAGAGCACCTACCTAGCACGACTGTTGTAAAGACTAAATTTACTGAATGCTTAATAAATGTTAGTTTCTTAGTTAGTTTCACTGCTAGTTTCTCTAACCCAATGGCCATGGTGTGCTGATAATTTCCTATAGTTGCTGCTCTTCAGTTATCACCCCCTCTTCCCAATAGCCTCTTCTGAATGACTATCCAACAAGACTGGTCTAAGCTAGTCTCATTCTATGACTGTGTACCTCACCACAGAAGCCCTTGTTTTTTAAATGAGAGTCCCAAAGGGGAGGTACTTGAGTTCATTCTTTGGGTACAGCCTAGGGCAGGGGCAAAGTTAGCCAGTCATTGCTCCCTAGCCTCCAACCAGACTGGTGGTCCCAACTCTTGAGACCAGACTCTTGATCTGCTTTTCAGGCAACACACAGTAATCTAATGACTATGTATCTCAGATACCTCTTCTACTGGGATTGCAGCTGCTTTCTCTGATTCTCAACAATCTTCCAGTGTTTGTGGTGGTGATTGTGGTTTACTCCCAAGAAAACCAGATTCAAACCATGTCTTTACCTATCATCAAAGGTACTGAGACCCCACCGATGACTGCTTCTGTGGCCAAAATTTGCACACCTGCCTGCTTCAGTTAGTCATCTAATAGGGAAGAGCAGGGAGGCCACAGCAAGCACTTCCTAGGTGAGGTGAGGAGGGCTCACAGAGGCTCCATTTGGGGGTGAGCAGAAGGAAAAATAGTGACCACTTGCTGTCTTGAATTGGCTGTCTTGTTCCTGATTTCTTAGCAATTTTGCCTTTTGAGAGCTCAAACTTGGAGGAGGGAGAATGGGTAGAGAAAAGGGAGTTCAATGTCGCTACCTGGGCATGTCTTAATTTGGAATAGCATCAAGTTTCTAGTTTCACAAAGGCTCTAAGTATGTTTGGCCCTACCTATTGGGAGCCCTGGTGGCACAGTGGTTAAGAGCTTGGCCTACATGTTCCTAAACAACCAATAAACCAACCAAGTTTGGGGTTCAGTCTTGAAAGTGACTACTGCCTTTCAATAGCACTATACTAAAAGCATCTCAGAGGTGGTTTGGGCATGTGTGCTTTATGTCACTCTCTCTCTCTACATATATGTATCTGTATCTATACATCTACATATACAAATATATAGATACAGATACATATATATATGCATATATACATATTCTTATCCCTCAGTACTACAGTCAGTGCAATAGCAAAGCCTTATTAGAAAAGTACAAATAGGAGAACCCTTTCTCTCACACTGGGCTACATTATAATTACACAGAACCAGAAGACAGGCTACGGGACAGGCATCTGGGTAGGACACAAGCACTGATACTCTCTCCAGCAGCTTTCCTTAAACAGTTGGGAATCAGAAACATCTATTCCTCTGATTTCTGATGAACTACACAATTTTGTTTTAGTTCCTTTCCACTGACTGAGATGATGAATGAGGGGGGCCTGGGCTTATGCCTGGAGGTTTTCCGTATAGTTGAAAATATGTGGGGATCAGAAAAGAGGGGCAAAATCTAAAACCCAAAAGTGATGAACACTAAAGCCACCAATCATAAGGACCCTTGCTAGATAAGTGTGGTGTAATGGGAAGAAGCTTGCATAGGAGCCCAGGGGCCTGGGATCTTGTCCTGGCATGGCTGCTAACTTGCTGTGCCTCAGTTTCCCCAACCATAAATGTGGAAATTAGACTAAATGATCTTGAAGGACCTTTCCAATCTAATACTGACTTGGTTGAAAAGAGCCTTCCATCTCAAGGGCTGTGGTTCTTAAACTTTATTGGGTCACAAGCCCATTTGGAATTGAGTATGATGCATGGACCATCTTCCCAGAAAAACACAATCTCCTAGAACTCTGCATACCATTTCAAGGGGCTTCATGGAGTTCCTAAATTCATGGACACTGGGTTAAGAATTGCTGAAGGTAAACACAAGGCAACAGTGACAGCTGCCTGGCCTCAATCCATCTTAACACATTTTCCCAGCATTTGGCCCAAAAGTGGAACTCCTTTAGGACAAACACTGTCGGCCTTTTTAAAGTAAATGTTTTCAGCTTTTGTTTCTTTCTCGATTGCTTGGAAAGGAAGCTGTCAGGAGAAAACAGGAGGAAGAATAATTAAAAAAGACCTAGGTTTTGACATGCCAAACATGCTTTGCAGATTTGTCCTAAGCGGTTGAATGCAAGAGCTGGAAAGCCACCTTCCTTTGTCCACATGAAGGAGTTGTGGGGACTCCACACAGGAGCAAACAAGCTCTTGAAGACACACTTCAGTGCCTGAGCTTCAACCTGGCACCAGTGTCCATATCCTCAGTAAGATACGTGTTAAGATTCTCCAATGTTCAGCAAATGCTCCTGCTTCTCTACCCCAACATAAACAATGGCCCCAAGTCAAAACCAAACCAAATCCGCTGCCCTCGAGTAGATTCCAACACACAAGGAACCTACAGGGCAGAGTAGAACTGTCCCATAGGGTTTCTAAGGAGCAACCTGTGGATTCAAACTGCTGACCTTTTAGTTAGCAGCCAAGCTCTTAACCACTGCACCACCAGAGCCTTTAACTCAGGATAAAACCTCTAATATTAGTCTTTAGTCCCAAATCTTTCAGAGTTCAGTGGCCTTTGAGGATGCAGGAAGCTTAGGGAAGAGCTGAAAACTGGGCTCCCCTCTTCGATTCAGTTATTGAATATCTTGGTTTCTGCAGTCTGGCTTCAGGGAGTCCAGTCATTCACAGTCTTACAGGAGAATAAGCAAGATCTCTCCTCACAGGATTCAAGATAGACCTTCTGAGGGGATGAAGACAGAATACAGAGAAATAAACATGTGTCCAGGATATGTGCCCCTTATTTTATAGCCTCCCAGAACTTGAAGGTACAGGGCCAGTAAGGAGCTGCTCTTCACAAAATTACTCATCACACAAGGTTTGAAGAATTTCAGAAGCTGGAAAGGGTCCCCTAAGGCCAAGGCTCTTAAAACCTGAAAGGAAAAGAAAAGGGTAGAGAATTAGCTAGGACTGGTCAAGCACAAGGAGCCCTGGTGGTGCAGTGGTTAAAGTGCTCAGCTGCCAAGTGTAAGGTCGGCAGTTCAAACCCACCAGCCACTCCATGGGAGAAAGATGTGGCAGTCTGCTTCTGTAAAGATTTACAGCCTTGGAAACCCTGTTGGGCAATTCTACTCTGTCCTATAGGGTCACTATGAGTACAGAATCAACTGGATGACAATGGGCTTGGGTTTTTTGGTTTTACTCAAGCACTTACCAGCTATTGAACAGTGGGGTACATCTTGATGACTAATCCTACAATTGGCAGCTAATCTTCTGAGCACAGAGGTTGGCTAGGAAATGGCCCTCATAACTCACATCCCATGAAACAGGATGGAGACTTTATGTCTTTGGCCTTAACTCTAATTCCCAAAAAAGTCTACCTTGGGAAGCAGAAACATGATACTAGAACCTCTGAGATTACCCCCTTCAGCATGGCCACTGTCTTTATGGACCTATAATAACTTCAACCTTTCTTTTACTGGGACTTCACCTCCTTGGGGGTAGATAAACTTTACCCTTCCAGCTGATAAGGAGAAGATTATCTACCCATGGATCTCTGAGGACTAGTAGTGCCAGGAAGAAAAGGAAAGCTAAGGAGCACATAGAAAGCCAAGTTCCAGATACCTGAATCTCAAATGAGTTTGTATATTTGTTCATGTCATGCCAGTAAACTGATAGGCAAGCAATCAGAACTCCTAGGTAGAAAAGTGAATTTCTTTGACCTCCATGACTCCTCTGACCTTAGCAAGTCACTTGTCCCCTCCGAACCCCAGTTCCTTTACTAATTGAGTTGAAATATTTATTATTCTCCTTAGTTCTAGCATGTGATATAGACCAAATAAGATAATGGATGTGCTTTGCATTTGACAAATATAAAGGACTAGGGATGAAGGTTTAGGTGGTTAAAACTGAAATGGTGACTTGATTTGAAGAAAGGGAGTCCCTCTACAGATACTAATGTGGACTCTTGACATGTATTAGAACACTAAAAGGAGGTTACTGGTCTCCTTGTAGACCCAAAAGATGTCAGAATTGGAAGGTTTCAATCTTCTCATCTTACAGATTGGGAAATTGAGGCTCAGAGTCTTTCTCTGAGTACTTGCCAAAATGTCACAGCCTAGGATTTCAAATGAATTGGGTTCAAAGACAATTTGTTAAACTATACTATAGTTTTTTTTTTTTAATACTATAGTTTGGCTGAGAGAGGAGGAAAAGGAAAGAGACTTAAAAACATGCAGAAACCCAGAATTGGAAGGCATTAAACTGAAGGGTCACATGATTACAGGGAACTGAGACATGGAAGTAAGTGAGTTCCCACCCTCTGAACCTACATGGTATTCCAGTCCTCAAAATCTCAGATCCCATAAAGAAAACTTCTATGGAACAAGGTTCTTTAATCAGAAGTGGAGACTACATACCTGTGGCCTCAACTCTCATCTCCAGGAAGTCTGCCTTGAGAAGAACTGTGGGTAAAGAAGGAAAGACATTTCACTAACAATCTAGAAATCAGGACTGGAAAGGCAAAGCAAGGGATGGTGACTCTTCAAGGCCGGAAAGGAAGACATTTGCAAAATAGGGAAGTGATTCTGTTCAGATGTTTCAAAGCATCTAGCTCCAGGCTCATAGGCTGGGCTAACTCTCTGGCAGGTTTCAGAGAAAACAGCTGCCTAAACAAGGAGACATCTTTCAGGTGCCAGAACAATTCTTTGAGTGCTAGACTACGGGAGCCTAGGGGAACCCAGAGACGGCTCTAATTTTCTCTAATAGGAAGAAGGGTGAGGAGGCAGGGCAAGTGCCATCTGAAAGATGAATCCTCCTTTGTCCTTGAAAACGGAATCAGCCTTGTCCAGTCTCTTGATCTGCTTAGATGAGTCCTATGTGAGCCTTGTCTGGGGACAGTTGGGGGGTGGGGGGAGAGCATCCTACATAACAGCTGGTCCTCAGAGCTATATCCTCAGCCTTCTGGTTTTCTCCCCCCTCTCGAGTTTGTTTATACGTATTCCCTGAGTTATCTAATTCCCATATATGGTTTCAATCACCTCCAAATAATGAAGACCCCTCCTCCCGCCAAATGGATACCATTCACATTGTAGTATATGTGAATGGGTCGTTCTGGAATTGTACAGTGGCTGTACTCAACAGTTCTGCCTCTAAATCTATGTAGGTCCAGCTCTAAGCAGGTCTAATCTAAGTTGGATCTGAATCCAGCAACACCCACCCGGATGTGCCAGTGTCTTCAAAATCACTGTGTCTGAAATTGAACACATCAACTTTCCTACAAAACCTGCTCCTCCATGATTAATGATTCAACCATCTACTTAATTGTCCAAGTTAGACTCCTCTTTTTCAATCCTTCTCCAATCCCCCATGTTAGAAAAGCTAGCAAAGCCTTATTGAGTCTGCCTCATATCTGTTCCTTCCTTTCCATTCCCACTGACAATGCCATACATCAGGGCCTCATCAACTCTTGTCAGTGAGATCAGTCTCCTCAAGGTCTCACTGCCACCTGCCTTTACTCTCCAAACTATCTTCCCCAGTACTACCAAAGTGATCTTTTACAATTCAGTCAACTCTGAATATGCATTGACTCCCATGGCCTACAGCATTAAGACTGTATGCCTTTGCATGTCATACAAGGTCTTCATGATCTGGCCCCAATCCATCTTCCTGGCTTCACCTCCAGCTACATTTTCCTCTACTCAACCCCATGTCTAGCCAAGTGGAACAATAATCACTATTTGAACCTGTCTTGCATAAGCTGTTCTGTCTACCTAAAATGTCTTCCTCTCCCTTCTCCTCTTGAAGACCACTATTCATTTACTTTTGACTTATTAGTTTTTTTTTTTAATTGGTGGAAGGGAGATGAATGAGAGAGTGATGTCATTCAAATATCAGGCAACAACCAGGTGTGTAAATGGGAAGCAAAAAAGAGCAGAACAAAGGTCAAACAGACCATCATTTTCATTAGAAACGAGAGAACACCTTGGCAATAATGTACACAGGTGGGGTTAACCGTGTGATTGGAAGATCTTGACCAATGGCTAGCATGTGGATATACTAATACAAGGGGCAAGTTACAAAGCTGGGGCTTAGACGGACGAGGTGCTTTCCTTATGTGGATGCTGAGTAGGAGAAACCTGTGGATACCTAGGATCGTGGCTCATGACATACATGAGGGCAGCTGTACCAACCTCTTACCTAGACTTCTGCAAGACAGAATCTGTAGATAAGGAACACCTCATTGGATTTGGTTCCTTGGTTTGGAGGTTTAGGAACATGGTTTCATTGGACATCCCAGTTAATTGGCCTAATAATGTGTTTAGCACTTCTCTTCTACCTCCTAGTTTGTTGTGTCGTGCCTGGCATCTTAAAAGCTTGCAAGCGGCCATCCACGGCACAACAATTGGTCTCTATTCACCTGGAGCAACAGAGGAAGAAGAGTTGTCAGGAATAGGAGGAGGAAATGGAATGTGTGGCTAATTGCCATGAATAACTGCCTCCTTTGCCATGAGACCAGAAGAACTGGATTGTACCTGATTACCATTACTGAACATTTTGTGCAAAGATTCTGTAGAAGAATTCTCATCAAAAGCAGGGAAATGCAGAATAGAATTTCAAATTTTCATGGACTCCAGGCTTTCTGGAGCCATGGAAACTGGATGAACCCCTGAAACTATTGCCCTGAGATCATCTTTAAACCTTACACCAAAAATATCCCCTGAATTCTTCTTAAAACCAAACAACAGTTTAGCTTAACTAGTAAAAATGTCTGCCTGGAGCATTATGCTCTTTTAAGAACTATCTATATGATATCAAATTCACAACAGCAACTCAAAAGATTACATAAGAACCTTAGGGAGCAGTGGGCTTATGTTAATGGCGGAGGAACAACTCAGAAAAGGAGGGTGAGAATGGTTGCACAACTCAAAGAATGTAATCAATGTTACTGAATTGTACATGAAGAAACCCTTGAATTGGTGTATTTAAAAAAATTTTTCATTGTGCTTTAAGTGAAAGTTTACAAACCAAGTCAGTCTTTCATACGAAAACTTATATACACCTTGCTATTCTATATACTCCTTGGAAACCCTGGTGGCATAGTGGTTAAGTGCTACAGCTGCTAACCAAAGGGTTGGCAGTTCGAATCCGCCAGGCGCTCCTTGGAAACTCTATGGGGCAGTTCTACTCTGTCCTATAGGGTCGCTATGAGTCGGAATCGACTTGACGGCACTGGGTTTGGTGGTTTTATATACTCCTAGTTGCTCTCCCTCTAATGAGACAGCACACTACTTCCCTCCACTCTCTATTTTCATGTCCATTCAGCCAGCTCCTGATCCCTTCTGCCCTCTCATCTCCTCTCCAGACAGGAGCTGCCTACAAAGTCTCATGTGTCTACTTAATCCAAGAAGCTCACTCCTCACCAGTATCATTTTCTATCCCACAGTCCAGTGCAATCCCTGTCTGAAGAGTTGGCTTTGGGAATGGTTCCAGTCTTGGGATAACAGAAGGTCTGGGGACCATGAACTCCGGGGCCCTTCTATTCTGAGACTATTAAGTCTGGTCTTTTGAGGAGAATTTGAGGTCTGCATCTCACTGCTTCGCTACTCCCTCAGGGGTTTTCTGTTGTATTCCCGGTCAGGGCAGTCATCGGTTATAGCCGGATACTATCTAGTTCTTCTGGTCTCAGGCTGATGTAGTCTCTGCTTTATGTGGCCCTTTCTGTCTCCTGGGTTCATGATTACCTTGTGTCTTTGGTGTTCTTCATTCTCCTTTGCTCCAGGTGGGTTGAGACCAATTGATGCATCTTAGATGGCTGCTTGCCAGCGCTTAAGACCCCAGACGCCACTCTCCAAAGTGGGGTGCAGAATGCTTTCTTACTAGATTTTATTAAGCCAATTGACCTAGATGTCCCTGAAACCATGGTCCCGAAATCCCTGCCCCTGCTACTCTGGCCTTCGAAGCATTCAGTTTATTCAGGAAACTTCTTTGCTTTTGGATTAGACCAGTTGTGCTGACCTCTCCTGTATTGTATGCTGTCTTTCCCTTCACCTAAAATAGTTCTTATCTACTACCTAATTAGTGAAAACCCCTCTCCCTTGCTCCCTCCTCACTCTCGTAACTGTCAAAGAATATTTTCTTCTCTGTTTAAACTATTTTTCAGTTCTTATAATAGCGGTCTCATACAATATTTGTCCTTTTGCAACTGACTAATTTCACTCAGCATAATGCCTTCCAGATTCCTCCATCTTATGAAATGTTTCACAGACTCACCATTGTTCTTTATTGATGTGTAGTATTCCATTGTGTGAATATACCATAATTTATTTATCCATTCATCCATTGATGGGCACCTTGGTTGCTTCCATCTTTTTGCTATTGTAAACAATGCTGCAATGAATACGGGTGTGCATATATCTGTTCGTGTAAAGGCTCTCATTTCTCTAGGATATATTCCAAGGAGTGGAATTGCTGGATCATATGGTAGTTCTATTTCTAGCTTTTTAAGGAAGCGCCAAATCGATTTCCAAACTGGTTGTACCATTTTACATTCCCACCAACAGTATATAAGTGTTCCAGTCTCTCCAACATTTATTATTTTGTGTTTTTTGGATTCATGCCAGCCTTGTTGGAGTGAGATGGAATCTCATTGTAGTTTTGATTTGCATTTCTCTAATGGCTAATGATCATGAGCATTTCCTCATGGATCTGCTAGCTACCTGAATGTCTCCATTAGTGAAGTATCTGTTCATGTCCTTTGCCCATTTTTAATTGGGTTATTTGTCTTTTTGTAGTTGAATTTTTGCTGTATCATGTAGATTTTAGAGATCAAATGCTGATCAGAAATGTCATAGCTCAAAACCATTTCCCAGTCTGTAGGTAATCTCTTTACTCTTTTGGTGAAGTCTTTGGATGAGCATAGGTGTTAGATTTTTAGGAGCTCCCAGTTATCTAGTTTCTCTTCTACATTGTTAGCAATGTTCTGTATACTGTTTATGCCATGTATTAGGGCTCCTAGCATTGCCTCTATTTTTTCTTCCATGATCTTTATCATTTTAGATTTTATATTTAAGTCTTTGATCCATTGCGAGTAAGCTTCTGTGCATGGTGTGAGGTATGGGTCTTATTTCTTTTTTTTTTCTTTTTTTTTGCAGATGGATATCCAGTGATTCCAGCATCATTTGTTAAAGAGACTGTCCTTTCCCCATTTAACTGACTTTGGGCCTTTGTCAAATATCAGCTGCTCCTATGTGGATGGATTTATGTGTGGATTCTCAATTCTGTTCCATTGCTCTATGTATCTGTTGTTGTACCAGTACCAGGCTGTTTTGACTGCTGTGGTGGTGTAATAGGTTCTAAAATCAGGTATAGGGAAGCCTCCCACTTTGTTCTCCTTTTCCAGTAATGCTTAACTTATCTGGGGCCTATTACCCTTCCATATGAAGTAGGTTCATTTGTTTCTCCATCTCATTAAAAAATGTTGTTGGAATTTGGATTGTAATTGTATTTTATGTATGTATAGATGGCTTTTGGTAGAATAGACATTTTTACAATGTTAAGTCTTCCTATCCATGAGCAAGGTATGTTTTTCCACTTATGTAGGTCTCTTTTGGTTTCTTATAATAGTGTCTTATAGTTTTCTTTGTATAGGTCTTTTACATCTCTGGTAAGATTTGTTCCTAAGTATTTTATCTTCTTGGGGGCTACTGTAAATGGCATCGATTTGGTAATTTCCTCTTCAGTGTTCTTTTTGCTGGTGCAGAGGAATCCAACTGATTTTTGTATGTTTATCTTGTATCCTGATACTCCGCTGAATTCTTCTATTAGTTTCAGTAGCATCCTTGAGGATTCTTTAGGGTTTTCTGCATATAAGATCATGTCATCTGCAAATATACTTTTACTTCTTCCTTGCCAATCTGGATGCCCTTTATTTCTTTATCTAGCCTAATTGCTCTGGCTAGGACCTCCAACACAAAGTTGAATAAGAGTGGTGATAAAGGGCATCCCTGTCTGGTTCCCGATCTCAGTGGGAATGCTTTCAGGCTCTCTCCATTTAGTGTGATGTTGGGTGTTGGCTTTGTATAAATGCCCTTTATTATGCTGAGGAATTTTCCTTCTATTCCTATTTTGCTGAGAGTTTTTATAATGAATGGATGTTGAACTTTTTCAAATGTCTTTTCTGCATCAATTCATAAGATCACGTGGTTCTTGTCTTTTGTTTTATTTATATGATGGATTACATTGTTTTTCTAATGTTGAACCATCCCTGCATACATGGAATGAATCCCACTTAGTCTTGGTGAATTAATTATTTTTTGATATGTAGTTGAATTGTATTGGTTAGAATTTTGTTGAGGATTTTTGCATCTAAGTTCATGAGGGATATAGGTCTATAATTTCCAGTTTTTGTGGTGTCTTTACCTGGTTTTGGTATCAGGAACATGCTGGCTTCATAGAATGAGTTTGGGAGTATTCCATCCTTTTCTATGTAGTAGTGGTGTTAAGTCTTCTCTGAAGGTTTGGTAGAACTCTTCAGTGAAGCCGTCCAGCCAGGGCTTATTTTGTTGGGAGTTTTTAAATTACCTTTTCAATCTCTTCTTTTGTTATGGGTTTATTTAGTTGTTCTACCTCTGTTTGTGTTAGTTTAGGTAGGTATTGTGTTTCTAGAAATTCATCCATTTCATCTAGGTTTCCAAATTTGTTAGAGTACAATTTTTCATAGTAATCTGATATGATTCTTTTCATTTCAGTTCGGTCTGTTGTAATATCGCCATTCTCAATTCTTATTCAGGCTATTTGCTTCCTCTCCTGTTTTTCTTTTGTCAGTTTGGGCAATGGTTTATCAATTTTGTTAATTTTTTCAAAGAACCAGCTTTTGGTCTTGTTACCTCTTTCAATTGTTTTTCAGTTCTCTATTTAATTCTGCTCTAATTTTTTTATTATTTGCTTTCTTATGCTGAGGGTTTCTTTTGTTGTTCTCTTTGTATTTGTTCAATTTGTAGGGATCATTCTTCGATTTTGGCCCTTTCTTCTTTTTGTATGTGTGCATTTATTGTTATAAATTGACCTCTGAGCACTGCTTTCGCTGTGTCACAAAGGTTCTGATAGGAAGTGTTTTCATTCTCACTGGATTTGATGAATTTCTTTATTCCATCCTTGATGTCTTCTATAACCTGGTCGTTTTTGAGCAGGGTATTGTTCAGTTTCCAAGTGCTTGATTTCTTTTCCCTGCTTTTTCTGTTATTGATTTCTACTTCTATGGCCTTATGGTCAGAGAAGATGCTTTGTAATATTTCAATGTTTTGGATTCAGCTAAGGCTTACTTTATGACCTAATATGTGGTCTACTCGAGAGAATGTTCCATGTGCCTTGGAGAAGAAGGTATACTTGGATGCTGTTGGGTGGAGTGTTCTGTATATGTTTACGAGGTCAAGTTGGTTGACTGTGGCATTTAGATCTTCCGTGTCTTTAATGAGCTGAGTGGTGTGTTGATGTTTCCTACTATAACTACTATAACTGTGGCACTGTCCATCTCACTTTCCAATGCCATTAGTTTGTTTTATGTATCTTATGTATCTTGCAGCCCTGTCACTGGGTGCATAAATATTTACTATGGTTATATCCTCCTGGTATATTGTCCCTTTAATCATTACATAGTGTCCTTCCTTATCCTTTATGATGGATTTAACTTTAAAGTCTATTTTGTCAGAAATTCATATTGCCACTCCTGCTCTTTTTTGATTGTTGTTTGCTTATTTTTTCCCATCCATCGAGTTTTAGTTTGTCTCTAAGGTGTGTCATCTGTAGGCAACATATAGATGGATTTTTTTTTTATCCATTCTGCCACTGTCTGTCTCTTTATTGGTGCATTTAGTCCATTTACATTCATTGTAATTATGGATAGGTATGAGTTTTAAAAAAAATGAGTTTAGTGCTGTCATTTTGATGTCTTTTTTTTTTGGATGTTGTTGACAGTTTCTTTTTCCCACTTAATTTTTTGTGCTGTGTACTTTATATATTCTCTTTTACTCTTATCTGTTGTTGTTGATTTTGTTTCTGCTGAGTCTCTATTTTTTTCTTGTATTTTATTTTCATGAGTAGGATTGTTCGTTTCCTTTGTGGTTACCTTAATATTTACCCCTATATTTCTATGTTTAAACCTAACTTTTATTTCTTTATATCACCTTGTCTTCCTCTCCATATTAAAGACCTTTGACTACATTTCTTAGTCCCTCTTTATTGTCTTAATGCTTTCTTATTTTACATAATGACATCGCTATTTCTCTGTTTTCAGTGTTTTTTATGTGGATTTATTTTTGTGATTTCCCTATCTGGGTTGACATCTGATTGCTCTGTCCAGTGTTCTAGTCATGGGTTGATATCTGATATTATTGATTTTCTAACCTGGGAGCTCCCTTTAGTATTTCTTCCAGTTTTGGTTTGGTTTTTTTGAATTCCCTAAAGTTCTGTTTACCTAGAAATGTCTTAATTTCGCCTTCACATTTGACAGGCAGTTTTTGCTGGATATATGGTTCTTGGATGGCAATTTTTTTCCTTCAATGCTTTATATAAGTCATCCCATTGCCTTCTTGCCTGCATGGTTTCTGCCGAGTAGTCCGAGCTTATTCTTATTGACTCTCCTTTATTGGTGACTTTTTGTTTATCCCTAGGTACTCTTAAAATTCTTTCTTCATCTTTGGTTTTGGCAAGTTTGATTATAATGTGTCTTGGTGACTTTCTTTTAAGACCTACCTTATGTGGAGTTTGATGAGCATCTTGATAGATATCTTCGCATCTTTCACGATATCAGGGAAGTTTTCTGCCAACAAATCTTCAACAATTCTCTCTGTATTTTCTTTTATCCCTCCCTGTTCTAGCATTCCAGTCACTTGTAGGTTATTTCTCTTGATAGATCCCCACATGATTCTTAGGGTTTCTTCATTTTTTAAAATTCTTTTATCTGATTTTTCTTCAAATATATTGGTGCCAAGTGCTTTATCTTCATTCTCACCAATTCTGCCTTCCTCTTACTCAATTCTGTTCCTCTGACTTTGTATTGAGTTGCCTAATTCTGTAATTTTATTGTTAATCTTCTGAATTTCTGATTGCTGTCTCTCTATGGATTCTTGCAGCTTATTAAATTTTTCATTATGTTCTTGAATAACCATTTTTATTTTCTTCAACTACTTTATCTGTGTGTTCCTTGGCTTGTTCTGTGTATTGCCTGATCTCATTCCTGACCTTGTTCCTGATGTCTTGAATAGTTCTGTACATAAATCTTTTGTATTCTGTATCCAGTAATTCCCGGAAGGTACCTTCATCTAGAAGATCCCTTGATTCTTTATTTTGATAGCTTGTTGAAGCAATCGTCGTTTGCTTCTTTATGTGATTTGATATTTGACTGCTGTCTCCAAACCATCTATAAGTTATTGTATTAGTTTATTTTATGTTTGCTTACTATATCTTAGCTTCTTGCTTTGTTTCATTTTGATATGCCCAAATAGTTTGCTTGAGTGAGCTAGCTTGGTTATTTTTGTCTTTGAAGTTCTAACGTCCTGTCACCAGATGGCTAGGGAGCTGTTACCAGGTATGTGAGCCTAGGGGTCCATTCACTTTCCTTGTATGGGCTCAGCTTAGGTGTCCACATAGTTGGTCATCGTGTGTGGTACAGGCTCTGTCCTACAGTCTTAGAGGGGCAGGGGTGATTGGTGTAGGTACTGGTATCTGGTTGCAGCAGGGGGTCATGCTCTGAACAAGGCAAGGGGCTGACAACTGTCCCCCGAGTGTGTGTGAGGAAAGTGCATCCCTGTTCCCTACAGCACACAGGTAGGTGGATTCTGTAGATGGATCTTAGGCACCCAATGCTTTTGGTTGTAAGGACTGGGAGGTATCAGTTATCCTTGGACCCCTGTTGCAGAAGGCTGGATGACCTGAGTGGAGTCACCAGTCCTTAGGCCCCTGATGTGGGTAGGTGAGGACCCTGTTTAATAAGTAAAGAGGTGTCAAACATCAAACACCCACCTCTCCACTGCACAGCTGAAACAGTTGCCGTCTGCCAACAAGGGCCTATTCTCCTACAATAGGCCCACACAGGTCCATGCAGGGGGGAAAGGTATTCAGAGTCCACAGACTGTTTATGCCTGGACAGTAGATGCTTCTGTCCTGAGCTCCCCAGGTTAGTGGAGCTGGCAGACTATCTTCTCCCCAGTTGTGAATTTATTCCTTCTCCAAGGCCGGGAGAATGGCTCAGGGCATGTAGGAGGACCTGTCTGAAGCCCAGGGAAATCAACAACCACCGAAGCGGCCTTGGGGGCTGGGAGTGCAGTAAAATATACACAAGTACTTAGCTTTTGCTGAGAGCGCCATTATTCTCTAGTTCTGGAGGTGTGAGTAGGTTGTGTGCTGGCTCTTTCTCCCTGAGGAAACTACGGCCGAATGCTACCACCAGCCCACCACAGCGTGAGGGTTCCTGGTGATTCAGGTCCAGCAACTCTTCTCTGCTTCTGAACCGTCTCTCCCTCCCCCTACCGCTCAGTCCATTTTCTAACTTTTCCTTTGATGTTCAGGGCTTCTAGCTTGTCATAAATGTAATCACTTCACTTGTTTTTTTGTGGTCTTTGTTGTAAGAGGGTTCACCGGAAGCATCTGACTACTCCACCATCTTGGCTCTGCCTCTTGAATTGGTGTATGTTTTGTTGTGTATATTATGGACAATAACAATAACAACAAAAAAAAAACTTAGGTTCCAGAAGCCTAGACATAGGGGAGGTAGAGTGGTGATTCAGCCCGAAGTGTCTGTTTGGCCACAACCCCTGTAGGTGGTAGCTTGTCTGAAGCATGATTGAGCACTGGCTGACAAAGCCAAGACAGTAGTTACCATTCATTCCTTGCTCTCAACACCAGCAATTGGCTATAGCTTCCCAATTGGAAGTCTACTTGCCTTAAAGAGTCCACTGAACTTTGATCATGCCTATTACGTATTACCCTTCTTGATGCCCCGGTTTCCCTGCTGAAGGCTACAGATCAATCCTCCACCTTTCTCTGTGTATTTCTACTTATCTTTCAAGCTCCAGCTCAGACATCACCTCCTCTAAAATGCTTTCCTTTAGATATCCCCAGTTCATTCTATTTACTCCAGTTTACTCCATTCCATTTCCTTGGTATTTATTTCTCAAATGGCTTATCCTGAGGGAGGGGAGTTGGTAACGAATCACCACCAGGAAGTGGTACTCCTATAGGTGGATACCTTATTAAGAGTATTATGGTTTTTCTCTCTCTCTTTTCTCTTTCTTTCTTTTTGTTCAAGGTAGATGTTTGATTCAACCTGGTTTAAAAATTTCCTAGGTGAAGCTTTTTTTAAATTGAGCTTTAAGTGAAAGTCTAAAATTCAAGTCAGTTTCTCATACAGAAACTTATACACTCATTGTTATATAACCCTAGTTGCTCTCCCTACAACGTGACAGCACACTCCTCTCCACCCTGTGTTTCCCAAGTCCATTCAACCAGCTCCTGTCCCCTCTGTCTTCTCATCTCTCCCCCAGACAGAAGCTACCCACATAGCCTCATGTGTCTACTTGAGCTAAGAAGCACACTCCTTACCAGTATCATTTTATGTCTTATAGTCCAGTCTAATCTTTGTCTAAAGAGTTGGCTTCAGGAATGGTTTTAGTTTTGGGCTAACAGAGAGTCTGGGGGCCATGACCTCTGGGGTCCCTCCAGTCTCAGTCTCAGTCTGGCCATTAAGTCTGGGTCTTTTTTACTAGAATTTGAGGTCTGCATCCCACTTTTCTCCTGCTCCATCAGGGATTCCCTATTGTGCTCCCTGCCAGGGCGGTCATTTGTGGTAGCCAGGCACCATCCAGTTCTTCTGATCACAGGCTGATGGAGTCTCTGGCTTACGTCTAAGTGAAAATTTTTATCTTTACGTTGTCAGAAAGAGACATTTGGGGCTTTGACATCACTTTCATCTGTTATGGTAGAATAAATGACAAATTACAAATGATGAGTTACAAAATACTGTCTAAAGAGAATTTGGCCCAGCCTAAGGTTTCTTGTGGCTCACTGCAAAGCAGAGCTACTGTGGCCTGCTGTGTAGAATCATGTCCTAGTGAGTTAGGTGCCACAATTTTTAGTAAAGGAGGTTGAACCTACCCCAGCTTCACTGTGGGTAAAGGCACCTTGTTCTGCTTTTAACTGGCCAACTAGAAGATTTACTTACATTGCTGTCAACTGCCAGAAAGCACAATTTCAAGCTTTCTGATAAGCAAAATGAAGCAAATTCATAGAAGAATCCCTGAAAGCTAAGTAACTATTTCTCCAGGTGTTCTAGTCCAAAGAGTATCAAATACCAGGCCTTGGGCAGTCTACACCAGCACCTGAAGAGTATTTAAAACAAACTAACCAAAAGAAGGAAGGGAGGGAGGGAGGAAGAAACGAAAGAAGGAAGGAAGAAACAAAAGAAGGAAGGAACGGGTGGATGGAGGGATGGAGGAAAGAAGGACAAGACAAAATCAAACAAACAAAAAACATATTTTTAGGCCCCATTCTTGGAGATTCAATTTTAGTAGGTCTAGAATGGAAGTTAAGAATATGTGTTTTTTCCCTCCAAGTTTTGCAGGTGATTTAGATGCATGGCCAGTTTCAGAGCCACTGCCTAAGGCTAATGTTTACCTCTGAAATGGGAGCCTTGCCTAATCTAAGGATGTTTATATTACATTGTTGTATTCTACATATCCCTGTCAGCATCTCTTTTAGAACACAAGAAACAAATCAATAAATTAAGTAAATAAGTAAAGTAACAAAAATAAGACCTACAATGGGTATAAAGTTTTTTGCAAAACGGCATTGTATTTGTGTGGCGTGTGTGTGTGTCTGTGTGTGTGAGAGAGAGAGAAAGGAGCAGAGAGACAGAGATGGAGAAACAATCAAAGAGGCAAAGAGACAACATTTGCAGTGATAAAGCAACGACAGAGGGGCACAAGGAGAGAAAAACAGAAACACAGAAAGAATGAAGCAAAGAAATAGAGAGACAGATGCAAAGACAGAGACAGAGGCACAGAGACAGAAAGGGACAAAAAATAAAGACACAAAGAGAAACAGTATGAAAGAGACAAATAGAGAGACAGTGACAAAGATAGAGTCAGAATGACAAAGACAGAGTCAGAGAGAGCCAGAGACAGAAAGGAAGAGAGGCGCAGAGCATAGAGACAAAGATAGAGACACAGGGTGAGACACAGAAAGAGACGGAGAGGCAAAGAAAAAAGAGACAAACACAGAGAGACAGACAGAGCCGAAGAAAGAAAAAGAAAATATGAGAGTGAGAACAGATGGGATACTCAATACACATTTTTAAAAAGTGATTTGGCTTCTCTTCTGTCACCTGTGTCTCTTACCTTCCTGTTTTCCGAGAGGCTGTTTCAAAGAACCTGGTCCTAGAAGCCACCCTGCAAACAGGAGACAACCAAGTACCATGAGTTGCTCTGGAATAGGTGTGAGAACCAATGGCCAATGGAAGGACAAAAGCCTATGAACCGGATGGGCTACCGATGCTAGGCCCTGTCTTTGCTAGTAAAGGATCTGGGTCTGAGGAGAAACCCAAATAGAGGGATAAGAAATGGCCCAGAGTCCACAGGTACCTCCAAAGCCATGCCTGACATTATTTGCCCCCTGTTGGTCCAGAAAGGTCTAAATATATTGTCTATTCAGGTCTTTCTTAGGGGAAAAAGTAAAACAAATCCAGGATTTCAAAGTATAATTTTTGGTATTTTAGAAATACATCTAGTCAATTAGTTGATGCTGTGGAGGCTTTGCTCTTCTTTCCCCCCATTTTATAATTATGAAAAATAAAAGACACAAGAAAAGGGAAAACTAAGAGTCAGTATACAGAGAGGGGGCCCAGTTATTGGCTGAGGAGAGACTGGCAAGGCTAGTTGTGGCCAAGAAAGGCTGATCCCTGAGAATTGCTGCCCTATCCTAGCCACTCTTTCTCTGATTCCCTGACTTGAAACCCAGCTTCAGGTCTGCTGGATGTAAGCTCAGCTCTTACTCTGCAAGAGGTTTTCTGGAGAGCTTGAGTCATTTTGGAAGATTTTTGAAAATCATACCATTTGCTTACCAAAAATAAATAAATAAAAGCCTCAAGGCACAAGCACAATGAACAAATCTGTTCATTAAAATACTTTGAAAACAGTGGCAATAACAAGAAAATAAGAAAAAAAAAATTCCAGAGCCAGGAGAACATAAATCAGAGGGTAATCATATCACCCTATGGACATCAGGGTATCTAAGAAAAAAACATCTCCTAACAGGTACTAAGTTTCAAAGTCTTCGGTTTTAGGGAAATCTCTCAGCCTTGGGTGTTGAGTGGAACATTTCCAACAGGGCTGGCCTGTGATATTCCCCTAGACTATGAAGCGAATGATGACCCCAGGGTTGTGCACTATATAACCTTCACAACCGTATACGGTGATCCTGAAAGCATTCCTGGTAGCCTCAGTCAGACCTTTTATCACTAGGCCACGGTTGAGGAAGAACCCTACTTACACGGATGATGGGATCTCCTCTGCACTGCCAGCAACAATATCTGGCTTTGGTTCTGGCTTCTGGGGAGTAGCTGCTCGACAGGGCGGGTCTGGAGGCCTCACTGGGGGACGGATGATGGTTGGCTTTTCTCCCAGAGGCCGCACTTTGCTAAAACTGTTAGAGTCCCCTGTAAGAAAGAACAACACCAGGAACTCTGATGGTTACCCAAATGAAACAACACTCATAAGCAGGCACCTAATAATGGAGTTAACGGGACCACTTCCCTTGGCCCCCATTTCTTCTTGGTCAAGAACAACTCGATTTTTCTTCTGTAGTTCTTCCAGCAGCTGTCCCTTCAGAAAGTATGTTTGAACCCCAGCTCTTGAACATCATATTTATGTGACCTTGGGTGTGTCACATAAATTTGTTAAGGCTCAGTTTCCTCACCTATATAATCAAGATCAATAATATATTGTCTTACAGAGGTATTGGGAAGATTAAAGCAGATACTAATATGTTCAGTTTATTAGTACTAATATGTTATGTGTCTAGCACATAGTAAGTACTTAGTGAATGTTTGATGATAAATTTGAATTTGTTAAATTACCTCCGCTTTTTTACCACCCTAATCCAGGTCCTTGTCACTTAGGCCTTGACTTTCATAATAGTGTCCTAACTTGCTGTCCTGCCTCCACCTCTCTAGTTGCCTGGTCATTCAGCACAAAATAAATACAAATAATTTTTATGAAATGGTCCTGACAGGACTATGGTGAAACAGGTGCACTCATACATTGCTGATGCGCACTGTAAACTAGATAGCCATCAAGTATTCTGGCACAATGTGGATGAAATGCATAATCATACATATGAGACAGTTCATACTCGTTGATCCAGTAATTCCACTTTGGGGAACATGCCCAAAGGAATTAACCCAAGAGAAAAAATAAATAAGAAAAAGGAATTGGTACAAAAATATGCATCATAACAGCAAAAAGTTGAACCCAACCACAAAGGTTAAGCAAACTATTCAATACTTACAAATATTTATCCAGTACCTATCATGCATAAGGAGTCCCTGGGTGGTGCAAACGGTAACACACTTGGCTGCTAACTGAAAGGGTGGAGGTTTGAGTCCACGCAGAGGTGCCTTAAAAGAAAGGCCTGGTGATCTACTTCTGAAAAATCAGCCATTGAAAACCCTGTGAAGCACAGTTCTCTTCTGACACACATGGGGTCACCATGATTCCACGGTAACTATTACTGTTACTATCCATAAACGGACAGGGATTTGGATCAGGTCAAAACAAAAATATGCATATTAAATTTATTAAATTTTTAAAAGTCCACAAAAAGTGCTCATGGCCTGAGGAAGACTCCAGTGAAATAGACATATGTGCAACTATGCAATGGTATGATATAAGGGGATCTGGAGAGTCATTCAACTTTCTTTTTATATTTAAGGTAAATATAAAAATATTAAATTTAACCCATATAATATTGTTTTAAGATTTACTTTATGTATTTTTACATTGTTTTTCTTCTTCTTAAAGATATTCTCAAACTCTTTAGCTTAATTCAGGGCTCTCAACGAGCTAGTCCCAAACCATCTTCCTGGACACTATCCCTAGACTTTAACTAACTACCCCATCACAGCAAGCCCTCGACTCTCACTTCTAGGTGACATAGTATGATAGAATGGAAAAATAGTCTGGAGTTTGGGCAGATCTGGCTTTGTGCTACTTCCTAGTTGCAGAATCTCTTTGACTATCAGTTTCCTCATCTGGGAAATGGTGCTCATAAGGACTAAATTAGATGGCCTATAAAGAATGTCTAGCATACAACAGGGGTCAGTAAGTAACAGACTCTGCCCTGCTTCTTTCCTGGTATGTGCCCCTGTTTTCACATCTTATCTGCATTGTAGCCATCCCTCAAGACCCAGCTCAAATTTCACCTCTCTGAACACTCCAGCTGGCATAAGTAATTTTGATTCATGCAAATACTCATGATGTGCTTATATATTGCCTTGTGGGTTTTCATTATTCATCTACCTGGCTAGCTATTCTTGTGAGGGAGACAAATATGAAAAGAGATAATAACAATACAGTGTGATCAATGTTCTAATGGACAAATGAACCAAACACTATTCACATGCACACATATAAATTCGTTCTTCCCATCTACACTATACTATAGGTACTTATATTTCTGGATATGCCATTCTCCTTAGTGTTAGGCTGGGTACACAGAATTGCAGCAGAAAAAAATAACCAAAATGATAATAATAACCCTATTTTTCTAACACACTTTACACTTTTTAAAGCACTCTCCCAGACGATAACTATTTGATGTTCACAATAAGCTTGGGATTGAAGAGTATATAGGTTTTATCATTACCATTTTACAGAAGACGTATACTGGGGTCAGAAAGGTGAACTGATTCACCCACCGTCATATAGTTAGATAAGCAGTAGAGCGAGGACTGAAACCCTTATCTTCTGTTTCCACATCCACTGTATTTCCCAGTGGCGGACGTTTTATTTTTATCGAATAATATAAAAAAATTATAAATTATTATAATAATGGTAATAAAATAACGGTAAAAATATATTAGTTACCTTTTCACTGAACATATGCTCTGTTCCAGGTATTGTAACACTGTACTAGGTGCTTTCTGTGCATTTTCTCATTTAATATTGGCCATAACACAGCAAAGTAGAAAGTACTATTCCTGCTCCTACAGTTGAGGAAATAGAGACTCAGAGAGGAGAAGTAACTTCATAGTTAATCAGCAACAGATCTAGGTCCATCTGGTTCCTAAAGCCTATGCACTCCCAACTACCAGTGATTCTTAACCTGGCCACACATTAGAAACGTGAGGAAATTTTAAAGTCATATAACTGGGACCCCACTTCTAGGGTTCCTAGTTTAATTGACTGGGGTGGGGCCCGGGCAGGGATATTTTTAAAAGCCTCCTAGGTGATACTATATGCAGCTAGGGTTAAGAACCACTAGGCCATACCACACTGCAGTTTACAGATTACCATGGCTGATAAGGCAATTTCTACTGGTTACTGGAGGGAGAGTCAGACAGGAAGGACATGTTGTACTGTCAAAGCCAGAAAACATTTCTATCTGAAGCCATGTCCAACCTATGGCCATCACTTCCCTTGATGACCCCCCCAAGTATGAACTCCACTCCATTCCTTCTCAAGTTATGTTTTTTTGTCGTGTGCCATCGAGTGGATTCTGACTCAACCCCATGTGATAGAATGGAAGTGCCCCACAGGGTTTCCTAGTCTGTAACCTTTATGGGAGCAGATTGCCTGGTCTTTTCTCCCACGGAGTGGCTGGTGGGTTCAAACTGCTGACCTTTTCATATGGCAGTCTGCTTCCGTAAAGACTACAGGCTTGGAAACCCTATGAGGCAATTCTACCCTGTCCTGTAGGCTTGCTATGAGTCGGAATCGACTCAAAAACAACAGGTTTTTAATGGGTATATATGGCACTGGGTATACATGTCTTACAATTAATCATCTCTTTCCCAAATGTCATTCCCACTATTCCCACATGCCCAAATTCACACTGTTCATCAAGACTCGTATGTCTCTTAGGAGGTCTAAGATGCTCAAAGCTCCTTCCTCTGACTCTTAAGGTACTAATCACCTTCTACTTTGAATCAGGGCTCTTTGTTTTGGTGACTCTAATGCCCCTATTAGAATGGGAGCAACTTGAGAGCAAGCTCCAGGTGGGATTCATTTATGTATTCCCCAGAGGCGCAAGTAAATTGTGTGTAATTGGTGTTCAACAAATATTTGCCAAGTAAAGGAAAATATCTTTCTAAATAGTGAAGTCTATTAGAAGGGCAATGGGAAATGTTTTCCTTTTCAGGTCCTCAGCTGGGCCATCTGTAACACGAACATGATATCCCCAAACTTCAGGGCTATTCTGGAACCGAAACTGAAAGGTGCTCAATATTATGGGCGTTTCTTAAGGACTTTTGTACCCAGGCTTATGTTCTCACAAGGAATGCACACAGATGATCTGACATATAAACTCTGCCCTTCAGGGGCTTAAAACTGAGCTGGAGAGTGAAACGATACTGGTGGGAAATAAGTGTAAACACTGCAACTCAGCATCCACATTAGAGGGCCAAATTTGGATGCCAGTAGTAAGGTAAAGGAGAGGTCTCTGGGGCAGGATGGTCAGAAGGCTTTGTGGGGGGATGCGACTTCAGCTGAACCTTAAGGGACAGGCAAGAATTCTTCCTTGCCCCTTCTCCCTCTTTCTGGGTGTTTAGTATGATCAGAGAGGTTGAGGGTAGAAAGAACAGCTCTGAGCTCTTTTATGCTATCTACATTTCAGGCTTAAGGCTTCTCATAGCCTCCAGAATACAGAATAGTAGACATCCCTGTCTTCCAGGCCTGCCAGATGCTTTGTACACCTACTGTCACTTAATCTCCACAAAAATCTTGCATGCAACGAAGGTACTGTCCCCATTTACAGTTGAGAATGCTGGTTCAAGGAAGTGAAGTTGACCTAAGGTAATTTCACTAATAAGTAGCTTCTCATAAAAATAAAACAATTGCTACCATTTACTGAGCACTCACTATGTGCCAGGAGTCCTGGTGGTCCAGTGGTTAAAGTGCTCAGCTGCTAACCAAAAAGACTGGTGGTTTGAATCCACCAGCCACTCTGCAAGGGAAAGATGTGGCAGTTTGCTTCTGTAAAGATTTACAGCCTTGCAAGCCCTATGGGGCAGTTCTACTCTGTCCTATACGGTCACTATGAGTTGGGGTTTGGTTTTGGTTTTTTAGCCACACACTTGATTATACACTCTTTACATTTACTATCTTACTTCATTGTTATGAAGATTGGAAAGGACATTGTATAGCTTCCGAAAAATAATTTAGGACTTTCTTTAGGGAAGTATAGAGAGAGGAGTTCTATAAAAAAAAAAAAATCTGTCTACTTAACGTGTATTTGTTCATTTATTCAGGCACAGTGCTGATAGAGACAAAGATGAAAGGCCATGGTCCCTGCCCTCCAAAGGTAACCTTACAGGCACAATTATTATCCTTATACAAATGAGCAAAATAGGACTGAGAGAGGCTATGACTTGCCCAAGGTCCCATAGCTAGGAAGAGGTAGAACCGTGATTCAAACACATCTGGGAGACTCTGGAGTCTGAACTTTTAACCACTCAGCTATATACTGCCTCTTAAGCTATGGCATTTCTACCAAAGTGTAAAATTTTCTTTTTAACCTTGGTCCACAACCTGGCTTTTATTACAAATTTGATCTCCTCCTCCACCTCAACTTGTTTCTTCCCTTCTCATTCTCTGTTTAATGACCACTACCAAAAGAATCTTAGCATTTGCAGATCTTGTGGTCATCAGTCTTCAACCTTAAGCAACCGTCTTCCATCTTTCCTTATACCCACATATGCCACACCTGAGGGCACAGATTAGGGGTGGTTGCTCCCTCTTGTAGATCCCCCCAGTCATCTAGAATTATCCCTTTCTTTCTATGACACTCTTCCATGCTCACCTTAAAGCCTCCCTTCTTTCCTAGTCATTAATTACCCTGGGGAACAATTTGGAGTTAGGCTCTGAGAAAGGCAGAGAATGAAAACCAAACACGAAAGATTTTTAAAATATAATGAGTCAAAACAAGAAAATGTGGATAATGGCCAGCACAGCCCATTACTACAAGAGCAAGTCTGTTCCTAATACTTTTAGAGCAGAAGCAAACACTACGCATAGCATTAGTCACCTCAGTGGAGAATTGATAGCCCTGTGGCTGAGCAAGGCCTTACAAGCCTCCTTTCTTCAAGCCCAGAATAACGTCTTTTCTTTCCAGTCAAAGCAGAGCTAAGAAGGAGCTAAGAAGGGTTCCTAAACCTATATGTCATGGGATCCCAGTGTGTGATGTATTCTCTACTTTTATCTCAGAACCTCAGAGTGAAGGGCTCTTTGCTCCATGCTCCTCCTGGAATTTATTCTCATTCCCACTGCAGCATGGCTCACACTGGCCTGGGACTGGCTGCAGGTTAGCCTCACCATGAACCTTTGGAGAGCAGGGAACATGACCTTTCATCTTTGTCTCTATCAGCACCGTGCCTGAATAAATGAACAAATACATACAAGCAGACAGATAGAGCACTCCTCTGTCTACACTCCCCGAAAGAAAGTCCTAAGTTCTTTTTTGGGAGCTACACAATGCCCTTTCCAAATCTAGGCCTGGTAAGAGAAAGTAACATCAAATGAAGACAGGAAATAATTGAATGCTGCTTAGAAAAATAGAAAAGGAAGGTGGCTAAAGCAGCTGAAGAAATAATGTGGTATCAAGAAAAGTGTCCTGATCTTGGACCTAAAAAGCATAGGTTCAAGCCCCTTACAGCCTGAGTGACTCTGAGCAAGTTGTTTCACCTCTCCAAGCCTCAGTTTCCCCATTTGTGAAATGAGGAGAGAAAACCTACCTCACAGGCCTATCATAATGATGAGGTGCAACAGAAGAGAAAGCACCCAGCTCCATGCCTGGAACAGAAAAGGGCCCTTGCTAAAGGCTAGCTTCTTCTGATAGAAAGTAAGGAAAGACTGTGAGAGGAAAAATGAAAGGTGTGAGGGATCCAATCATTATGGGAAAAAGAATTAAAATTCCATCAGTAAACAATATTGATTTTATTATAAAACTGACTGCCATGGAACAAAGCAATTTAACAAGCCCCTTGCTTTTATTATTTTTAACTGCTCAGAAAAAATGTCGAGGATATCAGGTCCACTCAAAATGTTGGATCAATGCAAGGGGTAAAGATGGGGGGCAGGACTGTGGCACAGTTGGATCACTAAACCAAGCCAAAACCAAACCCACTGCTGTCGAGTAGATTTCGACTCACAGCGACCCTACAGGTCAGAGTAAAACTGCCCCATAGGGTTTCCAAGGAGCAGCTGGTGGATTAGAACTGCCGACCTTTGATTAGAAGCCAAGCTTAACCACTGCATTGGCCCACAGGATGATAGACAAAGCTCCAAAGAACAGAACTGAAATGGAATGACAACTGCAAGGTTAGGAGTGGGTCAACTGAGGTGACAGTGCCCTTCCCTTTGACACTGCTATTCAGGCTGCTGGCCAGCACTGGGGCCTAAGAACTATCAGTTGTAGTTCAGGGTCAAAGCTGTTTACAGCTTTTGCTTAATTGATAACAGTTCTCTTGATGCCCAGGGAATCTACTATGGAGGAGCAGCCAAAATGAGGAAAAAAGTGGAGTGTGAGAGGTTAAGAGGAGGGGGTGGGCAAGGTTCAAAGAGGCAACCGCAATCAGAGGTTTGGCTAATTCTCCACCAAGGCCAAAACCACCTCAGTTCTGCTTTCTGTAGCCAAGGCCGGAGGCATGGGGCTTTGAAAAGAGCTGCACCATGCCAGCCTGTTGCTAACTGATTTAAGGCAGAAAACAAAGCCAGGCAGTGCTGCAGCCCAGATTTAGATAGTCTGGCTGATACTGGACAAGTCAGATCAGCACTAACTGAGACCATTAGGTCAGAGCAGCTGTGAGCCAGCAGTCTGGGGTGGGACTGTGGGGGAAGAGGGAGAGGGGAATGCTGCTGGGATTTAACTTTGTAGGGAAGATAGTGCAGGTAGAACTGATAGGGAGGGATAAGTTACTGTGTGTGCTGAGCTGATAGGATCTGGGCGACCTCAAGGCTTGGCAACAGGCAAGGTAAACTTTACTGTGATGAATATAAGTTGAATTACCCAACTCTCCACCAGATTGATTTAAAAGTCAATATATGACTTATAAACTGAAGCAGATATCCACAAAGAAGTCCAGCCTTTCTTGGCTACTTCCCAGGAAAGGCAAATCTTAGTAAGGGGAGGGACAAGGGAGAGAATTAATAGCATCTTTTTTTTTTGAATGCTGATTATGTACCAGATAGTTTATTTTTTAGTCTTTTTAACTCAAGCTATAATTCCCACTTTACAGATATGAAAACCAAAGTGGAAAGAGATTAACCTAGCTGTGATCACACAAATTTATCAATGGGTTAAGCGAGAGAATTCATAGAGTCAATTAGTTGAAATCATATTAGATCCCTATAGCATAGGTTTTATTAAATTGTAATCTGCGACAATGCTGTTGGCCTACATTGAGGTTGTCATATGAAACAATCCACGGGAGAAATTTTCCCCTGGCCTCAAAAATCTCAAAAACAGAAGAGTTTTGCTTTACCTGAGCAATTGGTTTGTTTTTACCTTAAGAACTTAGAGTTATATAATCAATAAGGTTTCTCTCCTTTTGTTGGTCTCCATAGTTTGGAGCCCAATCTGTGACACCACTCCAGTAAGTGTGTAAGGCTTCATGGTAAACATTTTATGCACTAACCCCACTCTTGTCACTCCTGACATCTCCCTACTATCCTACCTTTTTCCCCCCATCTTGGCCTCATTTTTTCTTACCTGTGCTCTAGAATCTAGGGCAAAGGTCAGCAAACTTTTTCTGCAAAGGGCCAGATAGTAAATATATTAGGCTTTGCAGGCCATAAGGTTTCTGTTGCTACTACTCGATTTTGTTGTTGTAGCATGAAAGCCACACTATGTAACGAATGGGTGGGGTTATGTTCCAATAAAACTTTATGGGCCAGATTTGGCCTGCAGACCATAGTTTGCTGAGCTCTGATCTAAGCTTCAAGAAGGCAAGGACCTTATGTGTCTCACTCTTTCCTATGCCCTCAGCACCTAGAATGGTGCGAGGTACACAGTAAGTACTCAATAAATACTTGTTGAATAAATTATTTTTATTTATTTTTTTAAGTTTTTAATATTTTGCTATATTGTGAAATGTTATAACTTCTTTTTAGGACAGGACAGCGCATAAACACATAAAAAAAATTTTTTTTTATAAGGCACATAAAATTATACCCCCCTCCAATACCCTCTCTGGGTTTGCCCCAACCTCCCAATATGAGTCTCTGCATGTAGTAGCCAAGTAAATTTACAGAAATTGACTGCCACATCTTGAATTTGTAACAGTTTGAAAAATTCAGAATTTTGCCCCTTTGTCCCTATTTCTCCTAAACTGGCAAGTGAGAATGAAAAAACAATGGTTCATAGATTCAAAGGTTGTTGGAAGGTAAAGCGAAGGTTTTACCTTAGTGGAAAGAACACAGATATTGATGCATACCAGACTTGGTAGGATTTAGATCCCAGCTCTACCAGTTACTACCCATCCAACCTTTTTAGCAAGTCACTTATCTCTAGGAGCCTCAGTTTCCTGGTAGGGAAAAGTGGGAATGATACATTCTTCATAGCAGGGTTTTACAGATCAGAAATAGTATATCAGGACTTAGTAAGTGGTGGTTCAGTGGTAGAATTCTCACCTTTTCTATGAAAAGCCTGGGTTCAATTCTCAGCCAATGTACCTCATGTGTAGCAACCACCCCTCTGGCTGTGGAGGCTTATGTGCTATTATGATGCTGAACAGGTTTTAGTGTAGCTTCCACACCAAGACACACTAGGAAGAAAGGCCTGGCGATCTACTTCTGAAAAAATCAGCCAGTGAAAACCCTCTGAATCGTAATGGTCCAATCCATTGTGCATGGGGTTGCCATGAGTCAGGGGCGAACTCGACAGCAGCTAACGACAACAGTACAGTGCCAGGCATATGGAAGATACTCAATAAATGGCAACAGCAACAAAAAAATAATAAATAATACGACTATTTATTAATTCTATAAATAATGAGTGGCTACTTTTACAATGTGCCAGCCAGGTTAAAGGCCACGGTGTAACGGTAACTATGTGCCAGCCAGGCACTGATCTAGGTACTTGGGATATTGTTGTTGTTAGGTGCCGTGGCTACACTGATGCAACAACTTTTGCATAATCTTCAGCAAAATTTTACTTGCATGTGACATTAATGATATTGTTCAATAACTTCTGCATTCTGTTGGATCACCTTTCTTTGGAATAGGCATAAATATGGATCTCTTCCAGTTAGTTGGCCAGGTAGCTATCTTCCAAGTTTCTTGGCACAGACGAGTGAGCACTTTCAGCGCTGCCTCCGTCCATTGAAACATCTCAATCGGTATTCAGTCAATTCCTGAAGCCTTGTTTTTCGCCAATACCTTCAGTGCAGCTTGGACTTCTTCCTTCAGTACCATGGGTCACATGCTACCTCCTGAAATGGCTGAACATCAACCAATTCTTTTTGGTATAGCGACTCTGTGTATTCCTTCCATCTTCTTTTGATGCTTCCTGTGTTGTTCCGTATTTTGCCCATAGAATCCTTTATTATTGCAACTCAAGGCTTGAATTTTTCCTTCAGTTCTTTCAGCTTGAGAAATGCCTAGTGTGTTCTTCCCTTCTGGTTTTCTAACTCTGTCTTTGCACATGTCATTATAATACTTTACTTTGTCTTCTTGAGCAGCCCTTTAAAAATCTTCTGTTTAGCTCTTTTACTTCATCATTTCTTCCTTGGCTTTAGCTACTCAATATTCAAGAGCAAGTTTCAGAGTCTGTTCTGACATCCATTTTGGTCTTTTCTTTCTTTTCAATGACCTCTTGCTTTCTTCATGTATGATGTCCTTGATGTCATTCCACAACTCATCTGGTCTTCAGTCATTAGCATTCAACGCCATCAAATCTCTTCTTGAGATGGTCTCTAAATTCAGGTGGGATATACTCAAGGTTGTACTTTGGCTCTCAGGCACTTGTTCTAATTTTCTTCAGCTTCAACTTGAACTTGCATATGAGCAATAATGGTCTGTTCCACAGTCAGCCCCTGGTCTTGTTCTGACTGGCAATATTGAGCTTCTCCATGCATTTTTCAGTTTGTCATACTGTGGGAGCTTGCATGTTGCTGTGATGCTGGAAGCTATGCCACCAGTATTCAAATACCAGCAGTGTCACCTATGGTAGACACGTTTTAGCTTAGCTTCCAGAATAAGAAAGACTAGGAAGAGCAGCCTGGCGGTCTACTTCTGAAAAAAATTAGCCAGTGAAAACCTTATGAAAAGCAGCAGACCACTGTCTGACTTGGGATACAGAGGTAAACAAAAGAGGCAAAAAATCCCTGCCCTCATGGAGCTTACATTCTAGTGATTATTGTGAATGGGTTTTATGTTCTTACTCTCCATTCTAATATTAGTGATAGTAAACTGGAACAGATTACCATTTAAATATCTCCAACCTCAAAGTGAAAAGTAGTTGGGTTCCGTTCTGGTTCCCACAGGATTCACAAGCACTTACCCTCCTTCTGGTGAGCCAGGGGCCGGGGAGCTGGTCTCTTTACGTGGAAAGAGGAGACTTTGGTGGGCCCAGGGCCTGACATTGGTCCATTGGTGGCCTTTAGGGTGGCCTTGGTCCCTCCATCCTGCAGCCTGGATAACAACTTCCCCATGTCCACCTCAGGGCAGGGCTCCAACTTGCTATCTGAAATTGGCCTGCTTGGGGACTTCCTCCCAGGATCAGCTTCCCCAAACCTCTGAGCAGGTAGTTTGGGGTGTTGTGGCAGCTTGTGGGGTTCTGTGCTGCTGGTGATAGTACCATTAGGCGTTTGATGTTGGATTTCATCTGGGAAAAGTTGGTACAAAGAGGGAAGATTAATGATAACCTTTATCACCTCTTCAGTTTAATACACACATATATACCAATTTTTTAAAAAAGTACACATTTTCTGAAAGGCGCTATCACAAGATCACACACAATCAGTCTCCACCTACCTCAATTCATGTGGAGTTATGGGTTCAATAGAAGTTGGGAATTAAATTCAAGATCTGAGTATGATTTTTACCACCACAATTCAGTAAAACCACAATAAACCAAGACATTTTATTCAAAGGATATGTAACTCAAAAGGGACTTAGAGTCCCCTATCAATTGAATAATCTATTCTTTTTAAATAAAGACATCAGTTAATTCTTAACTATTTCACTCAAAAGTAAACCGCTAAGGTCGCTCAAATTCCAACTCAATAAACTTAACTGAATTTAACTTCTTCCTCCAGCCCCATAAAGAAACTTCCTACTAGCCACTTTATGTTCTTCCCTTGACCTTTGCGGTCTACAATTTCCTCTGACCATAGTACATGCTTTTCAGAGGTTCTGAATCTACATCAAGCTTCTGAGGCCCTCTGCCTAGGAAAGGGAGTGAGATATTTAATATTATTAACATATACAAATCCATCCACAATTTTGCAAACTTATTTTAAGAGATTCATGGAACCCCATGAAACTGTCAACGACCCCATATTGAGAACACTTGCTGTAAAGAAATTGTCATCTTCCTTAGTATTAGAGCACTTAGATCAGAGTGCAGTGGTTAAGGACAGAGGTTATAATCTACGAACTGAAACCTGAGAGATATAACAACAAATTGCAATACATGGATCTTATTTGGATCCTGATTTTAAAAAAAAAGGAAATATGAGACCACAGAAGAAACTGGACACTAGTTAATGATCTTAAGGAATTATTATTATTTTTAATTGTGCTTTAAGTGAAAGCTTACACTTCAAGTTAGTTTCTCACACAAAAATTTATACACACATTGTTACATGACCCTAGTTGCTGCTCTCCCTATAATGTGACAGCACACTCCTCCCTTCTACTCCAGATTTCCTGTGTCCCTTTTTGCCTTCACATCTCGCCTCCGGACAGGAGCTGCCCATTTAGTCTCATGTATCTACTTGAGCTAAGAAGCACTCTCTTCACGAGTATCATTGTATGTCTTATGGACCAGTCTACTCTTTGCCTGAACAGTTGGCTTTGGGAATGGTTTCAGTTCTGGGCTAACAGAGAGTCCAGGGACCATGTCTTCCAAGGTTCCTCCGGTCTCAGTCAGACCATTAAGTCTGGTCTTTTTACTAGAATTTGAGTTCTGCACCCCATTTTTCTCCAGCTGCATCAGGGACTCTCTGTTGTGTTCCCTGTCAGGGCAGTTATTGGTGGTAGCCGGGCACCATCTAGTTCTTCTGGTCTCAGGCTGATGGAGTCTCTGGGTTATGTGGCCCTTTCTGTCTCTTGGGCTAATATTTTCCTGTGTCTTTCGTGTTCTTCATTATCCTTTGTTCCAGGTGGGTTGGGACCAATTGACACATCTTAGATGGTCGCTCGCTAGGTTTTAAGACCCCAGACGCCACTCACAAAAAGGGGATGCAGAACATTTTCTTAATAAACTTTGTTACATCAGTTGACCAAGATGTCCCCTGAAACCATGGTCCCCAGGCCCCTGCCCCTGATACTCTGTCCCTTGAAGTGTTTGGCTGTATTCAGGAAACTTCTCAGCTTTTGGTTTAGTCCAGTTATGCTGACTTCCCCTGTATTGTGTTGTCCTTCCCTTCACATCAGATAATTCTTATCTACCATCTAATTACTGAATACCCCTCTCCCTCCCGCCCCACTCTCGTAACCATCAAAGAATGTTTTCTTCTGTGTTCAAACTTTTTATGAGTTCTCGAAATAGTGGTCTCATACAATATTTGTCCTTTTGCGACTAATTTTACTCAGAATAATACCTTCCAGATTCACCCATGTTATGAGATGTTTCGCGGATTCATCGTTGTTCTTTATAATTGCGTAGTATTCTATTGTGTGAATATACCAAAATTTGTTTATCCATTCGTCTGCTGATGGGCACCTAGGTTGTTTCCATCTATTGTGAACAGTGCTGCAATGAACATGGGTTTGCATATATCTATTCCTGTGATGACTCTTTTTTTCTCTAGGATATAGTTCAAGGAGTGGGATTGCTGGATCCTATGGCAGTTCTATTTCTAGTTTTTAAGGAAGCACCAAATCAATTTCCAAAGTGGTTGTACCATTTTATATTCCCACCTGCAGTGTGTAAGTGTTCCAGTCTTACCAGCCTCTCCAGCATTTATTATTTTGTGTTTTTACGATTAATGCCAGCCTTGTTGGGGTGAGATGGTGTTGCACTGTAGATTTGATTTCTGTTTCTCTAATGGCTAATGATGATGAGCATTTCCTCATGTATCTGCTATCCACCTGAGTATCTTCTTTGGTAAGTGCCTGCTCATATCCTTTGCCCATTTTTTAATTGGGTTATTTGTCTTTTTGTTTGTTGAGGTTTTGCAGCATCTTGTAGATTTTAGAGGTTACAGGCTGATCGGATTTGTCGTAGCCAAAAGCTTTTTCCCAATCTGCAGGTTGTCTTTTTACTCTTTTGGTGAAGTCTTCGGATGAGCGTAAGTTTTGATTTTAGGAGCTCCCAGTTATCTAGTTTCTCTTCTGGTGTTTGTGCATTGTTAGTAATGTTTTGTATTCTGTTTATGCCATGTATTTGGGCTCCTAGCGTTGTCCCTGTTTTTTCTTCCATGATCTTTATCGTTTTAGATTTTATATTTAGGTCTTTGATCCATTTTGTGTTAGTTTTTGTGCATGGTGTGAGGTATGGGGTCTTCTTTAATTTTTTTGCAGACGGATATCCAGTTATGCCAGCACCATTTGTTAAAGAGACTGTCTTTTCCCCAACTAACAGACTTTGGGCCTTTGTGAAATATCAGCTGCTCATAAGTAGGTGAATTTACATCAAATTCTCAATTCTGTTCCATTGGTCTATGCATCTGTTGTTGTAACCAGTACCAGGCTGTTTTGACTACCGTGGTGGTGTAATAGGTTCTAAAATCAGGTAGTGTGAGGCCTCCCACTTTGTTCTTTTTTCAGTAACACTTTACTTTTCCGGGGCCTCTTCCCTTTCCATATGAAGTTGATGATTTGTTTCTCTATTTCATTAAAAAATTACATTAGAATTTGGATCAGGATTGCATTGTATCTTTAGATCGCTTTGGGTAGAATAGGCATTTTCACAATGTTGACTCTTCCTCTCCATGAGCAAGGTATTTTTTTCCTACTTATGTAGGACTCTTTTGATTTCATGCAGCAGTGTCTTGTAGTTTTCTTTTATAGGTCTTTTATGTCTCTGGTTAGATTTATTCCTAAGTATTTTATCTTCTTGGGGGCTACTGTAAATGGTATTGGTTTGGTGATTTCTTCTTCCAAGTTCACTTTATTGGTGTAGAGGAATCCAACTGATTTTGGTATGTTTATCTTGTATCCTGATACTCTGCTGAACTCTTCTATTAGTTCCAGTAGTTTTCTTGTAGCTTCTTTGGGGTTTTCTGTGTACAAGATTATATCATCTGCAAATATACTTTTACTTCTTCCTTACCAATTTGGTTGCCCTTTATTTCTTTTTCTAGCCTAATTGCTCTGGCTAGGACCTCCAGCACAGTGTTGAATAAGAGTGATGATAAAGGGCATCCTTGTCTGGTTCCCATTCTCAAGGGGAATGATTTCAGACTATATTTAGGATGATGTTGGCTGTTCACTTTGTATAAATGCACTTTATTATATTTAGGAATTTCCCTTCTATTCCCGTTTTGCTGAAAGTTTTATCATGATGGGTGTTGGACTTTTGTCAAATGCCTTTTCTGCATCAATTGATAAGACCATGTGGTCCTTGTCTTTTGTTTTATTTATGTGATGGATCACATTGATTGTTTTTCTAGTGCTGAACCATCCCTGCATACCTGGTATGAAGCCCACTTGGTCATGGTGAATTATTTTTTTGATATGTTGTTGAATTCTATTGGCTAGAATTTTGTTGAGGATTTTTGCATCTATGCTCATGAGTGATATTGGTCTATAATTTTCTTCTTTTGTGGTGTCTTTACCTGGTTTTGGTATCAGGGTTAAGCTAGCTTCAAAGATTGAGTTTGGGAGTATTCCATCCTTTTCTAGTCTCTGAAATACCTTTAGTAGTAGTGGTGTTAAATGTTCTCGGAAACTTTGGTTTCCAGTGAAACCATCAGGCCAGGGTTTTTTTTGTTGGGAGTTTTTTTATTACCTTTGCAATCTCTTCTTTTGTTATAGGTTTATTTAGTTGTTCTACGTCTGTTTGTGTTAGTTTAGGTAGGTAGTGTGTTTCTGGAAATTTGTCCATTTCCTGTAGGTTTTCAAATTTGTCACAGTTTTTCATAGTATTCTGTTATGATTCTATTACTTTCAGTTGGGTCTGTTGTGACATCACCCATCTCATTTCTTAGTTGGGTTATTTGCTTCCTCTCCTGTTTTTCTTTTGTCAGTTTGGCCAATGGTTTATCGATTTTGTTGATCTTTTCAAAGAACCAGCTTTTGGTCTTGTTAACTCTTTCAGTTGTTCTTTGTGTTTTGTATTTCATTTAATTCTGTTCTAATTTTTATTATTTGCTTTCTTCTGGTGCCTGAGGGCTTCTTTTGCTGCTCTTTTACTATCTGTTCAAGTTGTAGGGTTAATGTTTCCATTTTGGCCCTTTCTTCTTTTTGGATGTGTGCATTTGTTGCTGTAAATTGACCTCTGAGCGCTGCTTTTGCTGTGTCCCAAAGGTTCTGGTAGGATGTGTTTCATTCTCATGTGGTTCTGCAAATTTCTTTATTCCATCCTTAATTTCTTCTATAACCCAGTAATTTTTGAGCAAGGTGTCCAGTTTCCATGTGTTTGATTTTTATTCTTTGCTTTTTCTGTTATTAATTTCTAATTTTATTGCTTTATGGTTAGAAAAGATGCTTTGTAATATTTTGATGCTTTGGATTCTGTTAAGGCTTACTTTATGGCCTAATATGTGGTTTATTCTGGAAACTGTTCCATGTGCATTGGAAAAGAAACTATTCTTGGCTGCAGTTGGGTGGAGTGTTCTGTATATATCTATGAGGTCAAGTTGGTTAATTGTGGCATTTAGATCTTCTGTGTCTTTATTGAGCTTCTTTCTGGATGTCCTGTCCTTCACCAAAAGTGGTGTGTTGAAGTCTACTACTGTTATTGTGGAGCTGTCTCTCTTTTCAGTGCTGTTACAGTTTGTTTTATGTATTTTGAAGTGCTGTTTTGGGGCACATAAATATTTATTATGAATACCTCCTGGTGTATTGACCCTTCAATCATTATACAGTGTCCTCCCTTATCCTTTGTAGTGGATTTAACTTTAAAGTCTATTTTGTCAGAAATTAATATTGCCACTCCTGCTCTTTTTGGCTTGTTGTTTGCTTGATATATATTTTTTCCATTCCTTGAGGTTTAGTTTGTTCGTGTCTTTATGTCTAGGATGTGTCTCCTGCAGGCAGTGTATACACGGATTCTGTTTTCTTATCCATTCTGCCGCTCTTTGTTTCTTTATTGGTGCATTTAGTTCATATACATTCAGTGTAATTATTGATAGGTATGAGTTAAAAAAAAAATTTTTTTAATGAGTTTAGTGCTGTCATTTTGATGTCTTTTTTGTGTGTTGTTGACAGTTTCTTTGTTCCACTTAATTTTCTGTGCTGTGTAGTTTGTCTTTATTTTTCATCTTTTCCACTGTTGTTGATTTTGCATTTGCTGAGTTTTTATATTTTTCTTGTTTTTTTAGTTTGATGTGTAGCGTTGTCAGTTTCCTTTGTGGTTACCTCAATATTTACCCCTACTTTTCTCAGTTTAAACCAATCTTTTCTTTATATTGCCCTGACTTCCTCTCCGTATGAAAGATCTATGACCACACTTTTTAGTCCCTCTTTTTTGTTTTAATGTTTTCATCTTTCACATATTGATGTCTCTGTTTCCCTATTTTTAGTGTTTCTGCTTTGTTTTATTTTTGTGACTTTCCTATCTGGGTTTGTATCTGGCTGCTCTGTCCTGTGTTCTAGTCTTGGGTTGTTTTCTGGTATTATTGACTTTCTAACTGGAGGACTCCCTTTAGTATTTCCTGTAATTTTGGTTTGGATTTTGCAAATTCCCTAAACTTCTGTTCATCTGGAAATGTCCTAATTTCACTATCATATTTAAGAGACAGTTTTGCTGAATATATAATTCTTGATTGGTGATTTTTTTCCTTCAAGGCTTTATATATGTCAGCCCATTGCCTTCTTGCCTGCATGATCTCTGCTGAGTAGTCCGAGTTTAGTCTTATTGGCTCTTCTTTATAGATGGCTTTTCGTTTATTCCTAGGTGCTCTTAAAATTCTCTCTTTATGCTTGGTTTTGTCAAATTTGATTATAATATATCTTGGTGACTTTCTTTGGGGATCTACCTTGTGTGGGATTCCATGAGCATCTTGGATAGTTATCTTGTCATCTTTCACAATATCTGGGAAGTTTTCTGCCCTCCCTTTCTGGTATTCCAATCACTCATAGGTTATTCCTCTTGATAGAGTCTCACATAATTCTTAGGGTTTCTTCATTTTTTAAAATTCTTTTATCTTATTTTTCCTCAAATAAGTTGCTGTCAAGTGCTTTGTCTTCAATCTCACTAATTCTGACTTCCATTGCTTCAATTCTGCTCCTATGACTTTCTATTGAATTGTCTAATTCTGAAATTTCTTATTAATCTTCTGGATTTCTGTTTGCTGTCTCTCTATGGATTCTTGCAGCCTGTTAAATTTGTCATTATGCTCTTCTATAGTCTTCTTAAGTTCCTCTATTGCTTTATCTATGTGTTCCTTAGCTTGTTCTGCATTTTGCCTGATTGCCTTCCTGATTTCTTGAAAAGTTCAGTATGTTAATCTTTTGTATTCTACCTCCAGTGATTCCAAGAAATTTTCTTCCTCCAGAAGATTTCTTGATTCTTTGTTTTGGTCACTTTTGCTGAAGCCATCATGGTCTCCCTCTTTTTGTGATCTGATATTGACTGTTGTCTCTGAGCCATCAATAAGTTATTATGTTTATTTATTTTATGTTTACTTATTGTGTCCTAGCTTCTTGTTTTGTTTTGATATGCCCAAATATGCTGCTTGTGTGAGCTAGTTTGATTATTGGTACCTTTGAAGCTCTAGTGTCCTGTCACCAGGTGGTTAGATCTGTTACTATGTATGTGAGCCTAGGAGTCCATTTACTTTTCTTGTATGGATTCAGCTCAGGTGGCCAGGTAGTCGGTCACCAAGTATGTGGTGTAGGCTCTCACCTAGAGTCCTATAAGGGCATGGGTGATTGGAGTAGTCACAGGTACCTGGCTGCAGTAGAGGGTCATGCACTGATCAAGGCCGGTGGCTGACCCCTGCCCCTGTGTGTCTGGGAGGAAAGTGAGTCCCTGTTCCTTAGAGTGTGTAGATGAGTTGGTTTTGCAGGCGGACTATGGGCACCCAAAGGCTGTAATGACTGGGAGGCACCACTTATTTTTGTACCCCTGTCACAGGTGGCTAGGTGGAGTCACCAGTCCTCAGGCCCCTGATGTGGATAGGTGAGGACCCTGCTTAACTGGCAGAGTGGTGTCAAATGTCACGAACCTGCCACTCCACTATATAGCTGATACAGATGAAGTTAGGCTTCAGGTACTATACTAATGAGGGCCTACGTTGTTGAAATGGTCCCATGCAGGTCTATGCAGGGGCGAAAGGCATTCAGAGTCTGTGAACCTCTTATGCCTGTGCCTAGGCAAATGAGCTGTGCCTGCCCTGAGTTCCTGGCTTAGGGGAGCTGGCAGATTATTTTTTTCCTTGTTTGTTTAATTGTTCCCTCTCCAAGGCCTGGAGAATGGCTTAGGGTGTGTGATGGGTCCTACTTCTGGCCCAGGGGATGCGGCAATCACTGAAGCCAGCCTGGGACCTGGTGCAGAGCAGGAAGGAGGCAGGTAAATTGGAGAGAGGTTTTTCCCAAACAGGGTGTCTTTTGATCTGTGTGGCAGGTTAGATGCATGTACTTATCTTTTGCCAATTGACCGCTGCTTTTCATTGGTTCTGGAGGCTTGAGTAGACTCTCCGCTGCTTGGTCTCTTCCGATGTGGAAAACGCATCCCAATCGCCACTGCTTACCTCACTCCACATGCCAGCTGATCTGGCTTGTAGGGTGCTGGTTCCTACCAGCTCAGGTCTGGAAACTCCTCTCTGCTTCTGAACCGTCTCTCCCTCCCCCTGCCACTCAGTCGAATTCCTCAACTTTGCCTTTGATGTTCAGGGCTCCTAGATTGTCATATATAATCAATTCACTTGTTTTTTTGGGTCTTTGTTGTAAGAGGGATCACAGGAAGCGTCTGATCACTCCGCTATCTTGGCCCCATCTCCTGTTTTGTTTTTTTTAGGAGTGATGGCGGTATTATGGTTTTGGCTAAGAAAGAGACCTTATCTTTTGGAGATACTGTGGGCAAAGGACCTACTTATACCCCAAGTAAGGTGGCTTTTGTCCTTGGCTCTGGAGAAATAACTCTTAGAGCTATTGGGGTGCCTTGGTCTGGGACTTCCAGGTCACAGTTGAGGGTGTGTGCTGGTGAGTGGGGGCCGGTCAGACCAGAAAAGATTCACACTGGAGGCCAATATCAACTAGCCCCAGGAGTCATGATTTAGCTTACCATGCATAAGTGGCTGATAAAAGCTCTGAACAGGGAGGCTGAGAGAGCTTCCTGTTTGATGAGAACACCTGCTCTCAGGAGGCTGGTGCGTCCACTGGGATATGGCAGCTTCATGTTGGGAACCCACCCAGACCTTGCCCTATGTGTCTCTTTATTTGTATTCTTTTAGGGTACAATAAATCTGAGGCGTAAGTATAGTATATTCTCCATGAATTCTGTGAGACATTCCAGTGAATTATCAAATCCAAAGGGGCTGTGGGAGCCAGCAGATCAGAAAATAAGGGTACCATGTGGACTCCCAAGCTTGTGGCTGGTATCCTGAAGGGGTAAATGGGAAATCAGTTGCAAACTGATGGCCAGAAGGTCAGAAAATAAGGGTTTTGTGTGGACTCCTGAGCTTGCAGCTGGCATCCTTATAGGGTAGTAGGAAGACACCCCCGAATTGGTGGCCAGCACATCAGAAGTCTGGGGTGTTGTGTGGACTCCCCAAACTTGCAGCTGATGTCTACGTATTTGGCAGTCTGAAAGGCAGCATCCTTTTAACTTGTGAAGTCTGGCCTTGCTCCAGGGGGTAAGGGTCAGAGAGAGAGAAAGAGTGCCATGGGGTGGGGGGTGGCTGGCAATGAGGATGGAGAAGTGGGAATGTGAGGACTGGGTCAATTTTCATGTTCTATGGATGGAATTCATGCTGATCCTTGCCACATAGATGCATACTAAAGCATTTATGCATGAAATGACAAGATGGTTGGGGCTGGGGTAAGGGTACAGATAAAACAAGATTGGCATGTGTTGGTAAATGTTGAAGCTGGGTGATGGAGCCAGGTGGCCACGACTGAATCCCAGTTCTGCTTCTTTCCAGCTGTGAGAACTTGGGCCAGTTCCCTAAGCTCTATGTGCCTCGATTTCCTCTTCAGAAAAATATGAATAGTCAGAATACCAATGACGATTTCATGAGATGATATACTTATTTCTGTGCCTGGTACATAATAAACACTTAATGATTGGTAGTTATTATTTATATTATTATCCTCCAAGTGAGCAGTGAGGCAAAAGTTTCCATGTGTGGAAGAAGGGCTAAGTCTTGCTACAAAGACTTTTTCCCCCAGAAAGTTTTCTTCTACTTGGGAATTTCTCACTAACACTGCTGCTGCCACCATAGGAGCTGGAGACAAGGGGAGTTCCCTGGTAGCAATGATCCCAGAGTAGATACATGGCCCTTCTTTTATTAACCCTAGTACAATTCTGATAAGGCTGGAGCAGTCAAACAAAGAATTACCAAAGGCTCACAAATAATGGCAGGGACGTAAGCGCAAGAGTGCCACGGAACTAGACCACTTGGCCCCCAGGACATGCCTGATGGTAGGGGTCATCGTTAAACCTCCAGCACCCAGGAGTTAAACCTCAAGCATATCCGCCTTCTTAAAACAACAAAGGATACAGTGGCGTGAATTTTCCCACCTGCTTTAGGACAAATTTCTCGATTACAGATTCCTCTCTGAACGCTTCCTTTCTTCAGTGGAGAGACCCTAGTAACTTCTGTCCCTGCTCTCCTTTAGGATGGCAGAGATTGGCTTTTCCCTATGGGCCTCAACAGTTTATCATCACCATCTCAATACAGTATAAGGCCCAACCTTATATAAAAATGATCCAAAGATCTAGTCTCAGAGAGACCACTAACTTCCACATTCGAAAGGACCTTCTCCTGGCTCCAAAAAACAAGGGATGGAATGAGAAGCGCAACGGTGACTCGGACTAGGCCCTTCTACCAGGGAAACCATTTTCCAGGTTCTGGGGTATGCCGAATAACAATAATGGTAAAAATGACAGTGATGATGATAGTGATAGTAATAACAATACCAGATTCCAGGCCCTGCTCTAAGTGTTTTTCAAAGGTCTCATGTAATCATCAAAACAACTCTATAAACTAAAAAAAAAAAAAAACTAGGAAGCTTTTATTAGCCCGTTTTACAGAAAAGGAATCTAAGGCACAGAGAAGCTCAATGTTACAAAGCTAACAAGTGGCAAAGCCAGGTTTCAAATCTTGAAGTCTGTTCTCTGAGTCCATACTCTTAAACTACACTATAACATGTTTTCTTCTATTAAGAAAGATGATGGATTCATTATAGTAGAATTCTCAAACTAGGAAAGTTCCAGGGAGTCCATGAACCTCTTAAAATTTTATGCAAAATTTTATACATATTTATGTAAATTTTTTCTAGAGACTATTCATTGCTCCCGTCAGGTACTAAGACTTCAGTGTCATCCTCTTTCTCTAACCAGTAATCTTTTTCCAGACCAGCTTCAGAAACTGCGGAACTGGGAGTGAATCAGGATCAGGAAGGGAGGCCTCACAAATAGGCAAGTGGCCAACCCTTAACCTGGAGGCTTCTCTTCTATGGGTGGGTAAGTGGTAGGAAAGAGCTCTGAGAGGTTGCATGCTGGTCCCACAGGAAAGATAGATCAATTATTATAATACAAGTAGAACTATGTATATAAGTGCTTTGAGGAGAACAGCACTATTCTGTCCGGAGGGACTGAAGAAGGTTATATAAAAAAGATAACATTTTAACTGGGCCTTGAATGATTGCAATAGGTGTGGAAAAGGCAAGAGGGCATTTCAGACAAAGAACAACTTGGAGGAGTGAAAGATCATGGTTTGTCTAACCACTATGCCACCAGGGCTCCAAGAAGGAAGAGGTAGATACTAATAATAATTTAGTGTGGCCTGAGCATAAGAACCAATTTGAGATGAAAAGGGTGGGAAGTTGGAGATGAGCTTGATAAATAGGGTTGGGGCTATATATCATGAAAGCCATAAATGCCACACTCAAGAGTATGAACTTCATCCTTGGACCACAGAGGACCGTGATTCATTCTCATTCTCTCTCTCATCAGGGAAGTGGCATTATCAAATGTGTGTTTATAAAATATCCCTTTGGATTCATTATGAAAAGTTGATTGGACAAGAAAGACGAGGTAGGAAGATAAGATATGGGACTGCTAATGAAAAGTATCTAAACTAGAGCAGAAACTGTGAAGAGAAGACAGATTCAAGAGATGTTAAGGAGGTGGAATGGATAGGGCTTGGGTATAAGGGTGTGAAGGAGTCCATGATAATGTTGGTAGGACTCACTGAGATACTGTATAGAAGAGGAGTAACAAGTTTGAGGGTAATAGAATGAGATACTACTGGGGAAGAACAGTGGTGAGTAGGATTGGTTGATCCCTCAGAACAGTGTTCAGACAGGTTATGAGAAGTACAATATTATAGTAGACAAATCAGCTTTGTAATAAAGTAGATAGGTATGGGTGCAAATTGCTGTTCTATTATTTAGTTGCTGTGTGAATTGGGCAAACTACTCACTGTCTCTGTGACTCCAATGACTTGACTATAAAACAGGGATCATCATACCTATCTCACATGGGAAAAGGATGAAGGTTAAATGAGATTAGGAATTCACACCCATTAGGATGGTAATTATAAAAAAGATGGACAATAACAAGTATTAGTAAGGATGTGGAAAAATTGGAACCCTCATACATTACTGTAAAGAAAGTAAAATGGTACAGCAGCTTTGAAAAACAGCCTGGCCATGCTTCAAAAGTTTAAACATAGGTTACCATATGACCCAGCAATTCCACTTTTAGGTAGAGACTCAAGATAATTGAAAACATATGTCCATACAAAAACTTGTACATGAGTGTTCATAGCAGTATTATTCATAATTGCCAACAAGCGGAAAGAACCCAAATGTCCATCCACAGATGAAAGAATAAAAAATGTGGTGCATACATACAATGAAGTGTTATCTGGTAATAACAAGACATGAAGTACTGACACATGCTATTACATGGATAAACCTTGAAAACATTATGCTAAGTCAAAGAAGCTAGCCACAAAAGACCACATATTGTATGACTCGTTTATATGAAAGGTCCATAATAGCCAAATCCATAGAGACAGAAAGCAGAATAGTGATTTCCAGGGGTTGAGGAGAGGGAGTAATTAGGGGTGACTGCTAATTGGTATAGGGTTTATTTTTCAGGTGACAAAAATGCTCTAAACTTAGATAGTGGCGATAGTTGCACAACTCTGAGAATATACTAAAACAATTGACTCATACATTTTAAAAGGGTGAATTTTAGGCTATATGAATTATATTGCAACAAAAAATTGAAAAATTAAAAATTGAAAAGCAAAAGAGACATCTAGATTGGGTAGCCCCATTGGAGTTCTGGCACAAAGCCCTCATCACACAGTGTGGAAAACTAAGACCCACAGAGAGGAAGTGAGTGGCCCAAGTCACTTAGTAAGCTGGTGGCTGAGCTGAAATCAGACTCCAGGTCTCCTAAAACCTAGTTCATTCATTTATTGCACAGGTGTTGTGTTAGCTGCTAGGGATATAGTATAAAGAAAACAAAACTAAACTAAACCAAAGTTCCTGCTGGCTTAGAGGTTATATTCTCTGATGTGTATTTGGAGAGATTATGAATGGAAAATTTAACAAATTTATTCCAGAAAATATGAGATTATGGGACAACAGAGTAGGCATTTCATGTTCCGTTCCACCTTCCCCGGATATCAGTTCACCTCCTCTCAATGAAGGCTGGGTGATGCCTTTCTCTTCATTATTCTTTATACACTCATTCAACAAATATTTACTTAACATATACAATATGTAAAAGGAATGGATCTTACACTCTAATGGGAAAAACAGATACTAAACATGTGAACAAATCACGGAAGGTGATATGAATGAAATAAAGCAGTCTAAAGTGATAGGGAGTGATTGGGAAAGGAGAAAGAACTATTTAACTAGAGTACTCAGGGGTCTCCATGAGGAGGTAATATTTAGCAATGACCTGAGTGAAGGAGTGGGCCTTCTGAACATCTGGAGGAAGAATGTTTAGGGCCAAGAGAATAGCAAATGCAAAGGCCCTTAAGTAGGTTTGGCACAGCAAGATCAATGAAGTTAGAACAGAGAGAAAAAAGGGACAGTGAGATAGTGAAGATGAAAAATAAAGGTCAGAGAGGTGAGCTGGGACCACATCATGCAGAATAAAACATCAATTTTATTCCAAATATGAAGAGAAGCCACTGAAAGTTTGGAGCAGGGGAAATGCCATGATCTGACTTACATTTTAAAAATGATACACATTTTAATGAGTGCTGAGGAGAATGGATTATAGGCAAAAAAGAAAGCAAGAATACCAATTAAGAGGCTACTACAGTCATCTAGGGTGCTCTGGTGGTGCAGTGGTTAAGCACTTGGCTGCTAACTAAAAGGTCTGTGGTTTCGAACCCATCAGCCACTCTGTGGGAGAAAGATGGGGCTGCTTCCATAGATTACAGCCTTGGAAACTCTATGGCGCAGTTCTACTCTGTCCTATAAGGTCTCTATAAGTTGGAATCGACTCGATGGCAAGGGGTACAGTCATCTAGGTAACAGTGGAAAGTAGCAGGATATAGCATATAATTTGCATGTAGAGGCAATGGGAATTGTTGATGGATTAGGTGTGAGGTGAAAGGGGAATCAAGGATGATTCCAAAGTTTTTTACCTTAGCAATTGGGTAACCTGTACTGTCAATTACTTAGATGGGGGAGACCAGAAGAGGAGCAGACTGAGAAAGAGTAGGGAATCAAGAGTTGTGTTTTGTCAATTTGAGATACCTGTAAGTAATCCAAGGAGTGCTGTTGGGCAGGGAATTTGAGTTGGGAGTAGAAGGGTGATATCAGTCTTAACGATATAAATTTGGGAATCATCCTCAACATTTAAATGATATTTAAAAACATGATATCGAATGAGATCACACAGGAAAAGGCACAGACAGAGAAGAGGGTGGAGAAAAAAGCTCTGGGACCATCCAATATTTAGCAGTTGGGAAGAGAAGGAACACTAGCAAAGGAGACTGACCAGGAATGTTTAATGAGGTCGAAGGAGAATTTGGTCTCCTGAAAGCCAAGTGAATAAAGTGTTTCCAGAAGGAGGAGTCAGCCAATTGTGTCAAATGCTGCTAAACTGAGTATAGTGAAGACACTGGAGTGGCCATTTGATTTGGCCATATGGGGAGTACTGGTAACCTTGACAAGAGTAGTCCTAATGCAGCAGTGGGGGCAGAAGCCCATGTAGAATGGATGGAGTCTCCATACTAGAAATTATTCCATTGAATGGCATTTCTTTGTTGGCCTATCTCTCTCTCCCTTTAGCTTGTAAACTTTTTGAGGCCAGGGACTGTGACTTAATTCTACCTAGCACCTAGTACAGTACCTGGCACATAGTAGGTATTCAACCTATGTTAGTCAAATTTGAATGTAAAATATTAAGAAAGCAACTTGCTCACCCATTTCAATTTATTGGGGCACAGATCTAAGAACATCTTGGATCCTCCACTGGCCTCCTAAGACATCATGGTAGCTTCCTTTCCAAGCTCATTCCTGTCCTATCTACTTCCAAGGGACTGGGAACAAATTACCTCCTGGGTACAGACGGTCCAAATTTTGCTTCCCCTGGCTGCTTTTAAACCCAAGAGCCAGGAAAGATCTTTTGTGTGGAGAAAAATGGCTACTCCCCCACTTCAGCCCTTCAAGATCTTCCTTGTGTCTAATTACCATTCAGAAGCTAAGGGTAATCTCAGTACTGACCTTTACTTTCATGCAGGGAAGAAGTATAGAAAACTGTCCTTTCCCGCAGCAAGCGCTTTGAAATTGTGATTGGTTTGTGTCTTCTTGCCGTCACTCGAGGCGGAGGCACTGGGGGTGCAGTGCTTTCCTCAGGTGGACCTGAATAGATCTGTGGAGGGGGAAGATATGCAGCAAACAATTAGAAAGATTAAGTTTTTACTTCCTTAATGATACCTACCAGGTGATGCCTGCCAGGATTACATCTAGAGTTGGCCATACTAATACTAATATGACTAAAGGAATTGGAAGGCTTTCTTAGTCACTCCAGCTACCAGCAAGTTTAGAGATCTCCTACCATTCTCAAGGCACAGGGCCTAGCACTTCCTGGCATGGAGTTAAAAATGTAGACAAAAGACTGCAACATCAGTCCTGGATTTTCACTTAAGTCTGGGGGACCTTAGGCAAGTTATCGCCCTTCTCCGAGCCTCAGCTTTCTCATCTGTAACATGGGGATATTACCATCTACCTCACAGTGTGTAGCGAGAATCAAGTGACAAGGGTTGTCAAGGTGCTTTGTATGGGTGGAGGGTGGTGGTGTGGAAGGAGGCTAAAAACACCCACATGCACACATACACACATGCATTCAATATATTTGAAAGGATACCAAAGAAACTGGTTAGACTGTTTGCCTCAAGGCAGGAGTAATGGGTGGCTGGGGAAAGGGGGGAGGCAAACTTATCTTGTTGCTCTTGTTAAATTTCATACTCTGTGTGCATTACCTATTCAAAACTAAATTAAAATAAAATAGGCAAAATCAAAGTGTCTTGGAAGCTATAAAGAGTGCTGGAGGAGGGAGGGAGCAGCTGTGGTTAAAAATTTTATATAGTACTTTATCTGTACTTGAGGAGTTTCCTCTATCTGGAGACCGACCTTTTAGCCAGACTACACACACTTTGGGAAGATACACATACCTGGCGAGGGAAGAAGAGGACTACTGCTTAGCCAGTGGGAATAACTAAATCAACCTCAATTTTATCAGTAATGAGTCAACATAGGCTGGATAATCTTGGAATTTATATAACTTGGAACAAAATGCAAGCCTGTATAAAGGCTGGTCAATGATAAGAACAACACAAAAACAATCACAAGGCAGCACATGTTTCATGACACACAGAAGAGAGACTATGACATAGCAACAAGCAGATGAACTTTGAGGTGGTACAGTTCTAGGTCAGATTCCTGGTTCCACCACCATTAGTAGTCATATACAAAATACCCTTGAGCATCTTTTCAGTCACTATGGTAGTTACAAATATTCTTTGCTATTCTTCAAACACATCAGTGCCTCTGCATTGGCTGTTTATTCTACCTGGAGTGCCCTCTCCAAATACCCATATAGCTTGCTCTCTTGATTCCTTCAGGATTCAGCTTGAATATGCCCTTTTCATTAAGGCCTTCCAGGTTATTGTATCTAAAATTTGACACTCTTCTGTCTATCCAATGCTTCCTAGGCCCCTCCCTGTTTGATGTTTTTTCTCCTTGGCATTTATTGCTTTTGAAAATAGCATATATTTTACGTATTTATTTTGTTTGTTGTCTGTCTTACACAATAGAGTGTAAGCTACGTGAAGACATATCTGCCTTCTTTTCTGCTATATCTCCAGCACCTATAAGAGTGCCTGGAATTTCTGGGTCAAAAGATAAACACGATCAAAATTCTGATTCTAGAAGGCCAAATTTTCCACTGAAAACACACAATAGCTACTTCTCCTTCCGGTCAAGATAGGGCAACAGGGATTAGTTTTATACCCTCTGCCTAAAGCAACTAAAAAAACTGGAGTAAATATATGTGACAATGATTTTAAAGGAACTGAAAATCAGGCAATAAAGGACAACAATCAGAGTGATAGGGAAAACAAATGAGGTGAGTCTGATGACTGTCCCAGCTTACTACCTGGAGAGAATTTGCAGGCCTTAGTGGAGGGAGGAGGAACCCAGATGAAGCCCAGAAGTCTCCCTAATTTGAGGAGATGGAGTTGGGAGTATGGGGAAGCCAAGGAAGCTAGAGTTTGCAGGGCAAAGTACTGGGGAGGAGATAGCTGCACACATAGGGAGACAGCACAGGTGACCTGCAGGGGTCTCTGTTTACGCTTTAGTGGAGTACTTATCAGCATGTATGTGTGTGGAAAAAAACCACATGATAGGAAAAAAGGGAACAATTACCTAATATGACAGGGGGGCAGGAATAGCTCTTGTTCTCATCCACCAAAATGGAAAATCAAATAATTCACAGGGCATTGGGTGGAGCACACAGATGGGCTTTGCCTCCACAACGAAGAAAAACTAACCATAGACTAAACACTGCTTGTTTTCTGCCTTAACAAAATTTAAAAGAAAGACTTTAAAGCATCAAGCTGGTTTTCAGCAACTTAACTGCATCCAGAAGAAAGCTCAAGGATATTATTTATAGAAGTATAAAAATCGCCAACACTCAAGAAGGTAAAATTCACAATGTCTTGCACCCAATCAAAAATTACCATAAATAACTTTTTAAATAGCCCATGGGTCAAAGAAGAAAACAAAAAGGGAAATCAAAATGTATTTTAAGCTAAATGAGCATGAAAACACTACCTCTTAGAATTTGTGGGGTGCCTCTAAAGCAGTATATAGGGAGAAATGTACAGCACTAACACCTAACTTAGAAAAGAAGCAAGGTCTCCCATGAGAAAAGCGTCGGATAGACAGAAGAGTGTCAAATTTTAGATACAATAACCCGGAAGGCCTCACCTCATGGAAATCACCTCTGACTTCCACATTGAGAAAATAAAAGAAGAGCAAATTAAACCCAAAGTAAGAAGAAGAAATGAAATAATAAAAATTAGAGTGGAAATCAATAAAACTGAAACAGAAGCACAATAAAGAAAATCAATGAAACAAAAACCAGATTTTTGATAAAATATAAAAAAATTGCCAAACGTCTAGGCAAACTTATCAGAAAGTGAGATAAAGAAAAAACAAACGCATTGCCATCGAGTCGATTCCGACTCATGGTGTCCCTATAGGACAGAGCAGAACTGCCCCATAGTTTCCGAGGAGTGCCTGGTGGATTTGAACTGCCAACCTCTTGGTTAGCAGCCATAGCGTTTAACACCACTAGCATTTCTGAAAGTCAGACGGAAGACGCTAATTACCAATACCAGAAATGAGAGGTAACATCACTACAGATTCTACAGATATTAAGAGGATAAAAAGGGAATACTATGAACAACTTTATGCCGAATTATTTGACAACTTATGTGAAATGGACAAATTCCTTAAAAGACACAAACTAGCAAAGCTCACTCAAAACTAAAAACATATCACCTGAATACCCCTATATCTATTAAGGAAATTGAAATTGTAGGTGGAAATTTTCCAGCAAGAAAGTTCCAGGCCCAAATGGCTTCACCAGTGAATTATACCAAATATTTAGGGAAGCATTAACACCAATCCTTTACAGACGCCTCCAGGAAATAGAGAAGAGGAGGTCACTTCAGAACACTACTTGATTACTTGATACTAAGACCAGACAAAGATATTACATGAAAACTATAGATCAATATCCCTCACAAACATCAACTCAAAAATTCTAAATTAAATATTAGTAAAGCAAATCAAACAATATATAAAAAAGAGTAATACATAAAGGCCAAGTGAAGCTTATTCCAGGAATACAAGATTGCTTCAACATTTGAAAATGAATCAATGTAATTTATCATATTAACAGCATAAACAGAAAACGATATTTTCACCTCAATAAACAAACAAAAAAAAATATTTGACAAAATCCAACATCCATTCCTCATAAAAACTCCAAGCAAACTAGGAATGAATGAAACTTCCATACCTGATAAAAAGCACCTATGAAATATGCTGCTTGATACTTTGATGGTGAAAGATTTAATGGTTCTCCTTAAGATCAGGAACAAAACAAGGATTTCTGTTCACTACTTCTATTCAACTTGTAATGGAAGTTCTAGTCAATCCAATGTGGAGAACAAGAGAAATAGAAGGCATCCAGATTGGAAAAGGAAGAAGTAAAAGTGTCTTTATTCATAGGCAACACAATCATCTATGTAGAAAATCTGATGAAATCTACAAAACAACTACTGAAATTAGTGAGTTTAGCAAGGTTATAGACTATAAAATCAATATATAAAAATTAGTTCTATTTCCATACACAATTAAAAAAACATTGGAAATTAAAATAAAAATATAAAACCATTTAAAATAGCACAGAAATATGAAATACTTAGGAAATAAATCAGACAAAAGGCACGCAAACGTGTACATTAAAAAAGTTTAAAATACTGCTGAGAGAAATTAAGAAAACCTAGATAAACAGAAAGACATATTTTGTTCACTGATAGAAAGGCTCAATATTGTTAAGATGTAAATTTTCCCAAATCGACACGCAGATTGAACACAATCCTGACACCAGCAAGCTTTTATGTAGAAATTGACAAGCTGATTCTAAAATCAGTAGGGAAACACAAGGGACCTGGAATAGCCAAAAACAACTGTGATGGTTAAGATTTTTTGTGAATTTGGCCAGGCCATGATTCTCAGTATTTTGGCAGCTGTATAATGTGATCACTTCCCTGTTGAAATTTGATGCGTTATCATCCCCATGATGAAATCCACTGAGTGGTACCAGAAGGGGTGGGGCCCGTGGCAGCTCATCACCCCCCTCAGCCTTCATCTCCCTGCCCTCCTTCACCTACTCACTTTCTGCTCGCCTTACCAGGGCTTTTGCTTGTTCTAGATCCTGCAGCTGGCTCCTGTTCATCTGACCTATGGTTCTTGGGACTTGGGCTAGCAGCTTGCCAGTGGTTTTGCCTGCCGATCATCGATCTTCACAGCCTATGGCAGCGCTGCTCTCCGGCCTGCTGTTCTTGGGTTTGCCAGCCCCTGCAGCTACGTGAATCAGGAGAATTCTCTTTCCTGCTTCATGGACTTGGGACTTACAGCCTTTAAAAATCATATGAGCCATTTTCTTGATTCAAATCCTTCTTTTTATATATATGTGCTTTACTGGTTTTGCTTCTCTAGAGAACCCAGCCTAAGACAACAATCTTGAAAAAGAACAAATTTGGGAGGCTAACACTACCAGATTTCAAGACTTATTATAAAGCTACAATAATCAAGACAGTGTGGTATTAGCTTCAAGATAGATAAACATATCAATGGAATAGAATAGAAAGTTCTAGATAGATATGTATAAAGAAACATATAGACAACCGATTTTTTCACAGGCATAAAGATAATTCAGTGAGGAAAGGATAGTCTGTCTTGACAGCAAAAGGTGCTGAAACAATGGGGCATTCATATGCAAAAATGAACTTCAATCTATATCTTTTACCATATACAAGAATTATCTCAAAATGGATCACATACCTAAATGTAAAAGTTAAGCTATAAAAACTAGGAGAATATCTTTGTGACAATGGGATAGGCAAAGATTTCTTAGATATGATACCAAAAGCATGACTCATAAGAGAAAAACAAAAGATCAATAAACTGGACTTCATCGAATTTAAATACTTGTGCACTTCTAAAAGACACTATTAAGAGAATGAAAAGAAAAACAAGCCATACGCCAGGATAAAATATTTGCAAATCATATACAGGCATGCCTCAGATATGCTGTGCGTTCAGTTTCAGGCCACCGCAGTAAAGCAAATATTGCAATAAAGCAAGTCACGTGAATTTTTTTGGTTTCCCAGTGCATATATAAAAGTTATGTTTACACTATACTGTAGTCTATTAAGTGTGCAATAGCATTATGTCTAAAAAAACAATGTACAAACCTTAATTAAAAATTACTTTATTGCTTAAAAAGTGCTAACCATCATGTGAGCCTTCAGCTAGTCGTAATCTTTTTGCTGATGGAGGGTCTTGCCTCGATGTCAATGGCTGCTGACTGATCGGGTTGGTGGCTGCTGAAGGTTAGGGTGGCTGTGACAATTTCTTAAAATAATACAATAATGAGGTTTGCCCCGATTGACTCTTCCTTTCATGAAAAATTTCTTTGTAGCATGCGATGCTGTTTGAGAGCATTTTACCCACAATAGAACTTCTTTCAAAATTGCAGTCTTCTGAAGCCCTGCCACTGCTTTATCAACTAAGTTTATGTAATATTCTAAATCTTCTGTTGTCATTTCAACAATGTTCACAGCATCTTCACCAGGAGTAGATTCCATCTCAAGAAACCACTTTCTTTGCTCATCCATAAGAAACAACTCCTCATCCACTACCGTTTTATCATGAGATTGCAGCAATTCAGTCCCATCTTCAGGTTCCACTTCTAATGCTAGTTCTCTTGCTATTTCTACCACATCTGCAGTTACTTCCTTCACTGCAGTCTCGAACCCTTCAAAGTCATCCATGAGAGCTGGAATCAACTTCTTCCAAACTCCTGTTAATGTTGATATTTTGACCTCTTCCCATGAATCCTGAACGTTGTCAATGGGATCTAGTATGGTGAATTTTTTCCAGGTTTTAAATTTACTTTGCCCAGATCCATCAGAAGAATCACTACCTATGGTAGCTATAGCCTAGTGAGATGTATTTCTTAAATAATAAGACTTGAAAATCAAAATTACTCCAAGATCCATGCGCTGCACAATGGATCTTATGTTAGCAATCATGAAAACAATGTTAATTTCCTTTTACATCTCCATCAGAGCTCTTGGGTGACCAGGTGCATTGTCAATGAGCAGTAATATTTTCAAAGGAATCTTTATTTCTGAGGAGTAGGTTCTCAAGAGTGGGCTTAAAATATTCAATAAACCATGCCATAAACAGATATGCCATCATCCAGGCTTTGTTGTTCCATTTATAGAGCACAGCAGAGTAGATTTTGCATAATTCTTAAGGGGTCTAGAATCTTCAGAATGGCAAATATTGGTTTCAACTTAAAGTCACCAGTTACATTAGTCCCTAATGAGAGAATCAGCCTGCCCTTTGAAGCTTTGAAGCCAGACATTGACTTCTCCTCTCTAGTTAGGAACGTCCTAGATGGCATTTTCTTCCAATATAAAGCTGTTTTGTCTACATTGCAAATCTGTTGTTTAGTGTAGCCACCTTCATCAATTATCTTAGCTAGATCTTCTGGACAACTTGCTGCAGCTTCTACTTCAGAACTTGCTATTTCACCTTGCACTTTTTAAAAAAATATTTTTACTGTGCGTTAAGTAAGTGAAAGTTTACAAATTTTTATTGTGCTTTAAGCGAAAGTTTACAAATTTTTATTGTGCTTTAAGCAAAAGTTTACAAATTTTGATATAAAAAAATTTATATACACCTTGCTATATACTCCTAGATGCTCTCCCCCTAATGAGACAGCACACTCCTTCCCTCCACTCTTTTCGTGTCCATTCGGCCAGCTTCTGGCCCCCTCTGCCCTCTCATCTCCCCTCCAGAAAGGAGATAACCGTAAAGTCACATGTGTCTACTTGATGCAAGAAGCTCACTCTTCACCAGTATCATTTTCTATCTCATAGTCCAGTCCAATCCCTGACTGAAGAGTTGGCTTTGGGAGTGGTTCCTGTCTTGGGCTCACAGAAGGTCTGGGGACCATGATCTCCAGGGTCCTTCTAGTATCAGTCAGACCATTAAGTCTGGTCTTTTTACAAGAATTTGGGGTCTGCATCCCACTGCTCTCCTGCACCCTCAGGGGCTCTCTGTTGTGTTCCCTGTCAGGGCAGTCATCGGCTGTAGCCGGGCACCATCTAGTTCTTCTGGTCTCAGGCTGATGAAGTCTCTGGTTTATGTGGCCCTCTCTCTCTCGGGCTCATAATTACCTTGTGTCTTTGGTGTTCTTCATTCTTCTTTGCTCCACATGGGTTGAGATCAATTGATGCATCTTAGATGGCTGCTTGCTAGCATTTAAGACCCGAGAAGCCACTCTCCAAAGTGGGATGTAGAATGTTTTCTTCATAGATTTTATTATGCCAATTGACCTAGATGCCCCCTGAAACCATGGTCCCCAAATCCCCAACCCTGCTACATTGACCTTCAAAGCATTCAGTTTATTCAGGAAACTGCTTTGGTTTTGGTTTAATCCGGTTGTGCCGACCTCTCCTGTATTGTGTGTTGGCTTTCCCTTCACCTAAAATAGTTCTTATCTACTATCGAACTAGTGACAATCCCTCTTCCTCCCTCCCTCCCTCCCCACTCTCATAACCATCAATGAATATTTTCTTCTCTGTTTAAACTATTTCTCGAGTTCCTATAATAGTGGTCTCAAACAATATTTGTCCTTTTGCAACTAATTTCACCAGCATAATGCCTTCCAGGTTCCTCCATGTTATGAAATGTTTCATAGATTCATTGTTGTTCTTAATCATTACATAGTATTCCATTATAAGAATATACCATAATTTATTTATCCATTCATCCGTTGATGGGCACCTTGGTTGCTTCCATCTTTTTGCTGTTGTAAACAGTGCTGCAATGAACATGGATGTGCATATATCTGTTCTTGTAAAGGCTCTTATTCCTCCAGGATATATTCCAAGGAGTGGGATTGCTGGATCATATGGTAGTTCTATTTCTAGCTTTTTTTTTCTTTTTTTTTATTAATTTTTATTGAGCTTCAAGTGATATTTCTAGCTTTTCAAGGAAGTGCCAAATCATTTTTCTAAGTGGTTGTACCATTTTACATTCCCACCAGCAGTGTATAAGTGTTCCAGTCTCTCCACAGCCTCTCCAACATTTATTATTTTCTGTTTTTTGGATTCATGCCAGCCTTGTTGGAGTGAGATAGAATTTCATTTTAGTTTTGAATTGCATTTCTCCAATGGCTAATGATCATGAGCATTTCCTCATGTATCTGTTAGCTGTCTGAATGTCTTCTTTGGTGAAGTGCCTGTTCATATCCTTTACCCATTTTTTAATTGGGTTGTCTTTTTGTAGTTGAGTTTTTGCAGTATCATGTAGATTTTAGAGATCAGATGCTGATCAGAAATGTCATAGCTAAAAACTTTTTCCCAGTCTGCAGGGTAATCTTTTTACTCTTTTGGTGAAGTCTTTCAATGAGCATAGGTGTTTGATTTTTAGGAGCTCCAAGTTATCTAGTTTCTCTTCTGCATTGTTAGGAATGTTTTGTATACTGTTTATGCCCTGTATTAGGGCTCCTAGCATTGTCCCTATTTTTTCTTCCATGTCTTTATCATTTTAGATTTTATATTTAGGTCTTTAATCCATTTGGAGTTAGTTTTTGTGCATGGTATGAGGTATGGGTCTTGTTCATTTTTTTGCAGATAGATATCCACTTATGCCAGCACCATTTGTTAAAGAGACGGTCTTTTCCCCATTTAACTGACTTTGGGCCTTTGTCAAAAATCAACTGCTCATATGTGGATGGATTTATGTCTGGATTCTCAATTCTGTTCTATTGGTCTATGTATCTATTGTTGTATGAGTACCAGGCTGTTTTGACTACTGTGGCAGTATAATAGATTCTAAAATCAGGTAGAGTGAGGTCTCCCACTTTGTTCTTGTTTTTCAGTAATGCTTTACTTATCAGGGGCCTCTTTCCCTTCCATATGAAGTTGGTGATTTGTTTCTCCTCTCATTAAAAAATGTCATTGGAATTTGGATTGAAATTGCATTGTATCTATAGATCGCGTTTGGTAGAACAGACATTTTTACAATGTTAAGTCTTCCTATCCATGAGCAAGGTATGTTTTCCCACTTACGCAGGTCTCTCTTGGTTTCTTGCAGTAGTGTCTTGTGGTTTTCTTTGTATAGGTCTTTTGCATCTCTGGTATGATTTATTCCTAAGTATTTTATCTTCTTGGAGGCTACTGTAAACAGTATTGATTTGGTGATTTCCTTTTTGATGTTTTTTTTTGTTGGTGTAGAGGCATCCAACTAATTTTTGTATGATTATCTTGTATTCTGTTACTCTGCTGAACTCTTCTATTAGTTTCAGTAATTTTCTTGAGGATTCTTTAGGGTTTTCTGTGTATAAGATCATGTCATCTGCAAATAGAGATACTTTTACTTCTTCCTTACCAATCTGGACGCCCTTTATTTCTTTATCTATCCTAATTGCTCTGGCTAGGACCTCCAGCACAATGTTGAATAAGAGTTCACCTTGCACTTTTATGTTATGTATATGGCTTCTTTTCTTAAACCTCATGAACCAACCTCTGCTAGCTTCAAACTTTTCTTCTGCAGCTTCTTCGCCTTTCTCAGCATTCATAGAATTGAAGAGAGTTAGGGCCTTGCTCTGGATTAGGCTTTGGCTTAAGAGGATGTTGTGGCTGATTTGATCTTCTATCCAGACCACTAAAACTTTCTCCATATCAGCAATAAGGCTGTTTTGCTTTCTTATCATTTGGGTGTTCACTGGAGTAGTGCTTTTACTTTCCTTCAAAAACTTTTCCCTTGCATTCACAACTTGGCTAATGGTTTGGAGCAAGAGGACTAACTTTTGGCCTATCTCAGCTTTCGACATGCCTTCCTCACTAAGCTTAATCATTTCTAGCTTTTGATTTATAGTGAGAGATGTATGACTCTTCCTTTCATTTGAACACTTACAGGCCATTGTAGGATATTAATTGGCCCGATATTGTCAATATTGTCATGTCTCAGGGAATGGGGGGCCTGAGGAGAGGGAGAGAGATGGGAGAACAGCCACCTGGTGGAGCAGTAAGAATGCACATAACATTTATTAAGTTTGTCATCTTATATTAGCATGGTTTGTGGCATCCCCAAAACAATTACAACAGTAACATCAAAGATCAATGATCACAGGTCACCATAACAGATACAGTAATAATGAAAAAGTTGAAATATTCCGGGAATTACCAAAATGTGACCCAAAGACATGAAGCGAGAACATGCTACTGGAAAAATGGTGCCAACAGTCTTGCTCAATGCAGGGTTGCCACAAAACTTCAATTTGTAAAAAACACAATATACCGTGAAGTACAATAATGTGAAGTGCAATAAAATGAGGTATGCCTGTATCTGATAAAGGACCTATGAACATATAAAGAACTCCGAAAACTCAATAATAAGAAAATTAATAACCCAGTTAAAAAAAATTAGGCAAAAGATTTGAACAAATATTTCACTAGAAAAGACATATGGATGACAAATAAGCACATGAAAAGATGTTCAACACTGTTAGTCATTAGGGCAATGTAAATTAAAACTACAATGACAGCGGTTTCTGTGAAGATGGTGTCATGAGCAGATCTAAGATCCTGACCTTCTCACACAAGCACAAAGAAAAGTGACTAGAAACCTGTACCCAACAAAAGTATTAAACATTCTCAAAAAATTAAAGGAAAACACAGACTAAGAACTAAAAGAAATCAGGAAAATGATGCATGAATAAAACAAGAATATAAATAAAGAGATAAACACAATAAAAAGAAACCAAACGGAAATACTGGAGCCGAAAAATACAATGACTGAAATTAGAAACTCGTTGGAAGGACTTAATGGTAAATTTGAGCAAACTATAGGATAAGGCAATATACATTATTGAGTCTAAAGAGCAACAAGAGAAGAGGATCACAACTGCAGAAGCATAGCGTAATGGAACTGTGGAACACCATCAAGTGAACTAATGTATACATCATGGGAATCACAGGAGAAGAGAAAGACAGAAATAATATTTGAAGAAATAATGACAGAAAATTTTGCAGATCTGATGAAGGAGATGAATATAAAAATTCAAGAAGCTCAATGAACTCCCGGTAGCATACACCTAGAGAGATCCACACTGGGACACATTATAATCAAGCTCTCAAAAACTAAACATAAAGAGATAATACTGAAAGCAGCAAGAGAGAAATGAACAGTCACATACAAAGTATCCTCAATAATACTAAGTGTTGACTTCTCAGCAACTCTGGAGGTCAGAAGGAAATAAAATGACATATTTAAAGTGCTGAAAGAAAAGAACTGTCAACCAAGATTATTAAATCTGATAAAACTGTCCTTCAAGTATGAGGGCAAAATGAAGACATTCCCAGATAAACAAAAGCTCAGACAGTTTTTAACCACTTGAACTGTGTCTTAGGCTGGGTTCTCTAGAGAAGCAAAACCAGTGAAGCGTGTACACACACACACACATATATATATATACAGACAGAGAAAGAGAGAGAGAGGGAGGGAGAGAGGAGAAAGATTTATATCAAGGAAATGGCTCACACGGTTGTAGAGGCTGGAAAATCCCAGGTCCATGGGTCAGGCTGGAGGCTTCTGACTCATGTAGCTTCAGGCTGACGAACCCAAGATTGGCAGGTCAGACGGCAGGCCACTGGCTCATAGGCTGCTGAGGCCGACAAATCTCAAGATCAGCAAGAAAGATGGCAGGCCACTGGCTCACAGGCTGCAGAGGCTGATGAATCCCAAAATCAGCAGGGAAGCTGGCAGCTCAAGTTCCAAGAACCAGAGGTCGGATGATGAGCCAGATGCAGGATCCAGAGTAAGCAAAAGCCAGGGAGCTTTGCCAGAAAGACCACATATATTGGACGCAGGTCACACTCCCATGGAAACTCCATTTCAACTGACTGGCTGATCATAGCAGATCTTATCATGGAGGTGATTACCTTACATCCCATCTCATAATGGAGGTGATTACATCATTACATAGCTGCCAAACTACATCCATATGAATCATGGCCCAGCCAAATTGACACACAGCCTTAACCATCACAACCTGCCTTACAAGAAATACTAGAGTCCTTCAGATGAGAAAGAAAAGACACTAGACAGTAACTCAAAGCCATACATAGAAAAAAGATCTCCATTAAACATAATTGCACCGGCACGTATAAGAAAACATTTTAAGGTATTTTTGGTCGGTATTCCAGTTGATATGTCCTTCATTCTTTACAATGACAAAAGCATTAAAAAAGCAGACATTTATGTTATTGGGCACATGATGCATAAAGATGTAATAGGTGGTAACAATATAAATGGGGGAAGGGGAGGAGCGGTATAGGAATAAAGTTTTGTATTCTACTAAAGTTAGATAGGTATCGATTTAAACCAGAGAGCTATAAATGTAAGATGTTAAATAAAATCCTCATGGTAACCACAAAGAGAAGATCAAAAAAAAAATATGCAAAAGGAAAGGAAATCAAAATGGGTTCACTACAAAAAAATCAACTAAACACAAATTCTGGCAGTATTGGAAGGAATTAGGGACAGAAAGCTATGAGACCAAAGAAGAATCAATGCCTTTGAATTATGGTGTTCAATACACCATGGACTGCCAGAAGAATGAACAAGACTGTCTTGGAAGAAGTACAGCCAGAGTGCTACTCCTTGGAAACGAGGATGACAAGACTTCATCTCACATACTTTGCACACGTTATCAGGAGGGACCAGTCCCTGGAGAAGGACATCATACCTTTAGAGGGTCAGCACAAAAGAGGAAGATCCTCAGTGAGATGGATTGACACAGTGGCTGCAACAATGGGCTGAAACCTAGCACCGACTGTGAGTATGGCACAGGACCAGGCCGTGTTTCTTTCTGTTTTACATAGCATCGCTATGAGTTGGAACTGACTCAATAGCACCTAACAACAACATATTCTAGACCTAACAGACATATATAGAACACTTCAACCAACAACAGCACAATACACATTCTTCAGTGTGCACATGGATCATTCTCCAAGTTAGATCATATGTTAATCACACACACACACACAACCTCCATAAATTTAAAAGGATTGAAATCATACAATGTATCTTTTCCAACCACAATAGAATGAAACTAGAAATTAATCATAGAAGGAAAAAAAAACACACAAGTATGTGGAGATTAAACAAAAACAAAAACAAAAAACATACTATTAAACAACCAATGAGTCAAGGAAGAAATTGAGAGAAATCAGAAAACATTGAGTCAAATGAAAATGAGAGCATGACATACCAAAACTTATGGGACACAGTGAAGGCAGTGCTTACTCATTGCCAGTGAGTCGATTTTGACTCAAAATGACCCTGTAGGACAGAGTAGAATTGCCCCATGGGGTTTCCAAGGCTGTAACTCTTTAAGGAAGCAGATTGCCATATCTTTCTTCCATAGAGCCGCTGGTGGGTTGGAACCATCAACCTTTCAGTTACCAGCTGAGTGCTTAACCACTGTGCCACTAGGGCTCCTTAGGCAGTGCTTAGAGGGAAATTTATAGCTTTAAATTGTTTACATTAAAAAAGAAGGAAGATCTCAAAACAATGGCTTAAGATTACAACTTGAAGAACTTGAAAAAGAAGAGCAACAAGTCAAAGCCTTCAGGAGGAAGGAAAAACCAAGATCAGAGCAAAAATAAATGAAATAAAAAATAGAAAAATAATACAGAGAATGGATGAAACCAGATGCTGTTTTTTTGAAAAAGATCAATAAAATTGACACATTTATAGGTAGGCTGACAAAAACTAAGTGTGAGAAGATGCAAATAACCAAAATCAGAAATAAAAGTAGGGACATTACAACTGGCCCTACAGAAATGAAAAAGATCATAAGAGAATACTATGAACAATTGTATGCCAACAATTCAGACAACTTAGATAAAATGGACAAGTTCCCAGAAGCACACAAACTACCTACATTGACCACAGAAGAAACAGAAGATCTTAACAGACCCATAACAAGTGAAGAGATTGACTCAGTAATTAAAAACCTCCCAACAAAGAAAAGTCCTGAACCAGATGGCTTCACCTGGGAATTCTAACCAAACATTTATAGAAGTGACACCAACCCTTCTTAAATTTTTCCAAAAATAGAAAGATAGGAAATACTTCCCTCCTCATTCTTTCAGGCTAGCAGTACCCCGATACCAAAGGTAGACAATCACAAGAAAACTGCAGATCAATATCCCTTATGAATACAGATGCAAAAATCCTCAACAAAATACTAGCACAGAGAATCTAACAGCATATTAAAAGGATTATACACCACAATTGAGTGGGATTTAGGCCATGAATGTAAGGGTGGTTCAACCTTAGAAAATCAATCAATATAATACACCACACTAATAGAACAAAGGAAAAGAACCACATGATCATCTCAATCAATGCAGAAAGGCATCTGAGAAAATCTAACACACTTTCATGACAAAAACGCTCAAACCAGGAATAGAAAGGAAATTCCACAATGTGATAAAGGGTATTTATGAAAAATCCACAGCAAACATCATAGTTAATGGAGAAAGAATGAGAACTTTCTCCTTAAGATCACACCTAAGTTCAAATTCCAGCTCTATCACTTAGGACCTGTGCCATTTTTAGGTAATGCATCATTCTTTTAAAAAAAGCCATAAAAACAAAAAGCCATATAAACGTCTACCACGTCTACTGTGGTTTATCCACTGAGGAATACTGTGCAGCTGTTATAAAGGAGCGATATAAATTTTTCTGAGTTGATGTGGAAAGATTAAGTATTTTAAAGCAGCTTACAGACCAGTATGTATGGTATGATCCCATTATACAAAAATAGCTATGTGAATATGTGTGTGCATTTGCGTTGTGTAGGCTTATAAATGCATACACTAAATACATATAGAAATACACTTCTATGTTACTTAAATTTTGTACCGAATTTTAGTTTTCCATTTTTAAAAATATAATAAAAAATAGAATGGTAGAAAAGCCTCTGAAAACACTTAAAAATTTTTTTTTGTTTGTTTAAGAAAGAGCTTAAATTTAGGAATCCAATGAACCTGAGCTCAAATTCCAGCTCTATCGCTTATGACCTGTGTCTATTTTAGGTAAGTCACTTGACCTCTCTGAGCCTCAATTTTCTCACCTACCAAAGAGGGATCATACCTACCTTCAAGTACAGTTGTGATGATCAACTGAGACAGTACTTGTCTAACATAAATCGCCCTTCCCTCTCTCCAGTGCCTTTCCATTTGATCTAGAACACTACTTCTCAACTAGGGGCAACTTTGTCCCACAGGGGCATTTGGCAATGTCTGTAGACATTATTGATTGTCACAACTGGGGGAGGGGGTTGTTGCCACTGACATCTAATAGGGATAGGCCAAGGGTGCTGCTTAACATTTTACAATGCACAGGACAGCCCCCACACAAAGAACTATCCAGTGCCAAGTGCCAATAGTGTAAAGGTTGAGAAACTCTGGTAGAAAAATGAACAAGAATGGCAAATAAGAATATAATTAATAAATACACATGGGATATGAGAAATTTTCATTCTGAACTGAATTTCTACAAACATTTTGGTAAACTCAAATGGAGGAAAACAGAATACCAATTTAGTGTGTTTAGTAATAGCCACCCACCCATCCATTCATCCATTCAATCATTTATTCATTCATTAATCCAACAATCTTTTCTGATTGCACCAAAGTGACTGTTATTATTAGACACAGGCTCATCATCTATTATTTCCTCTTGCCCATTTAGCTGTCACCCTTGCTGAGACATTTGTGATACATCAGATTGTAGGCAACCCCCCACTTTTCAGATGGCCTCAACTGATACTTGAGAGAAAAGGGAGGTTATTAGAAGTCAAGTTCTTCAACTTGCTGTAAGCACACTGGGAACATCACTGGACATCATTGGCATCCACACTTATAAACTCATCTTATTTCCTCCCCCATTTTGATCTAAGGAGTATGCTCTGGATCCCATCCCATCTCTTCCTGGATCCTCAGGGACCTTCCTCCATCAATCACTCCTCTCTCACACTACTTTTCTCAAAAGCATTTAAACAAACTCAAGTCTCTCCTGTTTGAATACCCAACCCCTCTACCCCCCATCACACTCCTTATCTTCTTCACTTCCCAAGGAAGTTTGACCTCCATTTCCTCACCCCTCATTTGCTCCTCAACCTAGTCTCTGCCCACACCACTCTTCTTTAACTGCTTTCGCACTAACCTATTACCACTAACCTCTTACCACTAACCTCCTAATTGCCAAATCCATTGGGCATATTTCAATCCTCACTTTGACTTGGCTCCAGTATTTGACACAGTTGTCCATTCCTGCTCTGTAAATGCCTCACCCTTTACCTCTCTGAATGGCCACACCCCTACCTCTCTGAAGACTGCCCAGTCTCTTTCACTGGGTCCTCCTAAATGTTGATTTTCTCCAATATTGCGTCCTCAGCTTTCTAATGATCTCGTCTACTACAGTGATTCTCATCCAAGGGGCAAAATGTGCCCATCCTGACCTCACTTCATTGAGTGATTGAGAAACACTGCCATGGTGAACCATTGTTATTAATAGGAAAGTGTCACAGACCTCAGATATAATGACGTAGGTGATGGGAGCAATGGAAAATCACTAATCTAGACTCATTCCCTCTCTGGGTAGTTTCATCCCCCCTCATGGCTTGCATTACCAGACTTCTCTGATTTCTATACCAATATATCTAATTACCTGCTCAATATCACCACCTGGATATAGATATTTCAAACTCAACATTTCTAAAATGAAACATTTAATTCTCCCCTTATAATTGTTTATCCCTTAAAACAATGCTAATATCCAAGCCAGAAATCTAGGCATTATTATTCTAGCATCCTCCTTCTCCCTCATATCACATATCTATTTAGTCATGAAGCTCTATCAGTTACACTTCCTTAATGTTTCTCTAATCCATCCCCTCTGCTCACTCCCACTTCCTTAGTTCAGGGCCTCATCATGTCTCTCTATGAATACTACAATAGTCTCTTAACTGTTCTCTATGTGTCCAGTTCGGTCACTCCTTCCTTTAATCCATCTACCATAATGCAAATAGAGGGATCTTTCTAAACTCAAAATTTAATTGTTACTCCCCTGCTTAAAATATTTGTGACTCCTTGTCGTCTTCAGGACAAAGTTCAAACTCCTTTGTTAGCATACAAGGTGCTCCATGATCTGGCCACTGCCTGCAATCTCCAGTCTCATCTTCCACTATTCCCCTAAATTCACCCTATACTATAAAAAAAATAATAATAAAAATACTATAGCCACACAGAATTACTACGGTTCTTTACATGTGTATCGAGAGTTCTCTGTGCCTAGAACACTTTTTCCCCGTATTGAAAAGGCTGCTAAATGCTTCCCAGTATCTATCTTCCCCTTCTTACTTTGCTATAGTAGTCACTGGGTTTCATGTGGGCCCCCATGCCTACATTTCCTAGCCTCCTGCACAGCTAGATAAGGCCATGGAATTGTTTTAAACAATAGAATACACGTGGAAGTGTTGTATGCAAACTTCTGGATCATTCTTTTTTTTAATAAAGAAGTTGTCTATCTTCCATTCTGTCCTTTTCCCCCTTTCCTCTGGGTGGCAAATGGAGAAAAACGAAATAGCTATCTAAAAAAAAAAAAAAAAGCCCAGATATTGAAGCCGAGTGTTGAGGATGGCAGAGCTACCCTACCTGTCTTGAACTACTCACCTCTGTGTTTTTACATGACAAATAAATGAACTTCTATCTTATTTTGAGCCACTGTATATGGTAGCCTCTTTGTTACAGGTGGTTAGCCTGTACCTTAATTAATCCTCCCCTCTTTAACATTCAGGACTCAGCTCATGCATTATCCACGGTATGGAGCCATCTCTGCCTTTCCAGACAGAGATGTTTCCCTTCCGTGTGCTCCCATAGCATCTGACACACATCTTCATCATAGTAGCTATCACACTGCATCCTGAATGTTAGCTGGTCCAAATTTTCCACTAGTCTCATGAGTTCCCTGACAGCAGATATTTTCGTCTCATTACTCGCTGCTAGCTAGGGCCTAGCACAGTACCAGCAAAAGGCAGTAGTTCAATAAAAGCTTTCAGAATGAATTGGTGAATCTTGACTGACAGGTCCTTCAAGGCCTATTAAATAACAATTTTTTTTCTCAATTATTCCTTCTCCAACTAGAATTTGAAAGAGAGAGTATAGCACAGAGGTTAAAGGGCCAGGTTGGAGTCAGAGTCCATCGTGTTGAGGCTTTCTTAAGCTTTATGAACCTTAAGTTTCCTCAGTTGCAAAATGAGGATAATAATACTATCTACCTTATAGTGTTGTTAGGATGATTTAAAGAGACAATACATGTAAAGAGCCTAACCTGGAACATATTAAAAGTATTCAATAAATGGTAATTATTATAATTATTACTGGCCTTAAAAATTATTACTTAAACCCATTTTTCCTTGGAAAGAGATAGACATAGATAACTCTAGAGACACAAAGAGGAAGTGGAGCAACAGGGGTGAAGTGGTGACATCCTATGCAAATCAGGGGATGTGGACTTGACGGCTCTTCAAGGCCTCTGACAGATTTAATGATCTCCCCTCTGTCTATTACAAAAATTACTAACTTCTCATTGGTAAAATTCTCCTCGCAGTCTGCTATTCTTCAAGGGCTACACAGACGCTTGATAGATATGGACTCACTAATTTCTCCAGTTTGTAATGAGGGCTGCCAAATCCAACTGGACAGGATGCTACCTAAAGGTCCTATTGCCTCCAAGTAGGCCAAGACATTGGTCAGAAGCCTCCTGAGGCCAGTTCTACCAGTGTGCCAGTAGGCGGGGCTCAGAGAAGGTCCTCTGAAGGCTTTAAACCATACTCTCTTTAAGAAAGAGAAGTCTAGAAAAGTAGAGGGGGCACTTCTTGTATAGCCCCTCTAAAATTAGAACACAGTCTGGATAACTCTACAGTCATCATGATTGCAACATCCTCCTCAAAGCTGGCCTACAGATGTAAACCTTGGAGCCAAGCTTTAATGTGGAAATAACTGGCAATTACTGTGGTAGGAAGAATCTACTGACCTCTCTCTGTCCAAAGGCCTCACTTCACATCTTTTTATAACCTACGTGTTACTGCTATTCCCTTTGGGAAGATAAATGGAGCAAATGGTCCTCCTTGGTCATTCAATCCCAGCCATTCTGGCCCCCTTTCGTTCAACATGTGAAGCACACTTCTGCATCAGGTCCTTTGCACTTGCTATTCACTAATCCTGGAACTTTTCTCCCCCCAAAATATCCACTATGGCTCATACCTTTATTTTATTCAGTTTTCTGCCTAAATAGCACATTTACAGAAGTCTTCCCTGACTATCTTATATAAAATAACAACCCCTTTCCTTGCTTTATTTTTCTTCAGAATACTGACAAAAACCTCTAGGACAGAGTAGAACTGCCCCATAGAGTTTCCAAGGAGTGCCTGGCGGATTTGATCTGCCGACCCTTTGGTTAGCAGCCGTAGCACTTAACCACTACGCCACCAGGGTTTCCTAATCAGAATACTTACCACCCAAGAAATATATCAAAATTTTCTTATCATCTGTCTCTCCCCAATAGAATGTAAATTCCATGAGAAAAAGTAATTCTTCTATTTGTTTATAGATATATCCCCAATGCCTAGAACTCTGCCTGATAAATAATAAGAAATTTAATAAATATTTATTGAATGAATGGATATCATTGCTGCTTTGAAAACAGGATTACAAACTACAATTAGTAGGCTTGAGAAGGAAAACCTGGGAAAAATTCCACAGTTTTAGGTGGACTTATTGTTGACTGCCCAACTTTAATGAGGAGAAACTTTTAGAGGTGAAATGGAAGTTAGGAAAGGCCCAAGAAAAGAAACCCAGACTGCTCTACTCAATTGCCCATTGCCTTCTTGAATATCTGTAAAAGGACTCATTCTAAGCACAATCTGAGAAAGGAATAATAATCTACCTTTTGAAAACAGCAGAAACAAATCCTAAAGGAATGGGGAAATTGATAGTGCATGGAACTTTCCTACCAGATGGATGGGGCCAGATACAGGTGGCATAGGATATAAAACTAGCTACTGCATGTCTCATGCAATCATTGTAAAGGGGAATGTACATGTGAAATCACCTTACTGAAAAAGCAATTTGGCCTTTTGATCCTGGTTCTGAAGCTCAACCCAGTATGACCTTTACCAGTATTGGCTGGGGGCCCCCACCCAGTAACTGACTTTTACAGGTATTGGTTGAGGACCCCTGCCCAGAACCAACCTTTACCAGGATTGTCTCGGGTGCCCCATCCTGTAGTTGACCGTTACTTTGATTTGCTGAGGGGCCTGCCCAGTGTCTGATAAAAACCCTAGAATATGGAGGCTCAGATGAGGCCTCCTGATCAATGGCAGCTTGAAGAGGAGTGTGTCCTTTGGACACAGGGGTCCTGTGCTATGACCCTCCCAGACTAGGTAAACCTGCGAAAATGACAGGGGCAGCCACTACAATGGTATCAGAAGAGGTGGAGACAAGTGGAACCAGACAATGGTAGTAAAGTGTAAACCCTGAACCCTGACCGAGAGCTGTAATGCTCTGAGAGTTGGGGCACTTGGAGCAGGGGCTGCCCATACAGCAGTAGCCAACTGCAGATCAAGGGCCACCCCAAGCAGAGGGCCACCCACAGGGTAGGGGCCATCTGAGAGCTTTCCTGGAGGTGGCCAGGAGGAACCAGGACCCAGCTGAGAGGAGCAACCAATAGCCAAGCCCACTAAGTGATGTCACAGAACGGTTCCTGTTTGAAAGTTTCCTGATGGGTGAGAATGAACATCAGTTTTGGGGAAGAGTAAGCAGGTCCCCTTTGAGACCTTGAGATGTAAGCAGGTCCCCTCAAGAGGTTAAGGCCCCAAGCTGGGATCTCTCCTGAACTTTGCCCTATGCATATCCTTGTTTCTGTTTACATCCTTCTCTGTTGTATTAAAATTTTTATTGTAGGTATAGTGTTTCCTGGAGTTCTCTGTGACTGTTGGAAGGAATTATTGGACCCAACAGAGAAAAAGCACCACGGAGGGAATGGCTGGTGTCAGAAATGATGGAGAAGTTGGAAAATGGGGGTATATTTGACCTGCAACTCATAGGAATCAACTTTGTGCTGATTCTTATGGTCAGGATTATCATTTTAGTTGGTATTCAAGAAAGTTCTCCTATTTTAGGGAGGTGACAGCAGTGGTAGAAGGCATAAGTAGTAGTCCTGGCTGTTGATCTAGAAGACTAAAACATGGCTTTGGTGGAACAAACTTCTTCCAAGTTCACATCATGGATCAGAGCTGTTTTTCACAATCAGCTCCCACACAGTGTTTACGATGTGTCTGTTCTATGTGCTTTACATATATTAACTCATTTACTGATTGTCACAAATTCCTTTCTCTAAATTTCCACAAAGAACTTGGGCTTGAAGTACATGGTTGACAAACTAGCACATTAGAGACACCACAGGATATGTGCCTACATCAACCCCTTTACACAGGATTACACAGGATTATAGGAGGAGAGAATAATTTGAAACATAATTGGAAAGTTGAGAAAATTATCACTAGAATTGGACAGGGTATAAGCCCTCATTTTCCCTCATCTGGACATTGGAGTGGCTCTTCTGTAGCTTAAAAGGAAGAAATTCTTTTTTTTTTCTATTTTCATTTTAAATCCCAGTATTGTGTACTGTATTACCCTTTACCAAAGTTGCCACTTATCTACTGTCTATTTAGTGTTTTTCCAACCCCCCCCCCGTAACCATCAAAGATTGTTTCTTTTTGTGTGTAAACCTTTTCATGAGTTTTTATAGTAGTGGTCTCATACAGCATTTGTCCTTTTGTGATTGACTTATCTCACTCAGCATAAGGCCCTCCAGATTGATCCATGTTGTGAGATGCTTCACAGATTCATTGTTGTTCTTTATCATTGCATAGTACTCCATTGTGTGTATGTACCATAGTTTGTTTATCCACTCATCTGTTGATGGGCATCTAGGTTGTTTCCATCTTTTTGCTATTGTGAACAATGCTGTGATGGCTCTTATTTCTCACTTCTCTAGGATATATTCCAAGGAGTGGGATTGCTAGATCATACGGTATTTCTATTTCTAGCTTTCTAAGGAAGTGCCATATCATTTTCCAAAATGGTTGTACCATTTTGCATTCCCACCAGCAGTGCATAAGAGTTCCAATCTCCCCATAGCCTTTCCAACAGTTGTTATTTTCTGTTTTTTTGATTTGTGCCATTAATGCCAGGGTGAGATGGTGTCTCATTGTGGTTTTGATTTGCATTTCTCTAATGGCTAGTGATCATGAGCACTTCCTCATGTGTCTGTTAGCTGCGTAAATGTCTTCTTTGGTGAAGTGTCTGTTCATTTCTTTGCCCATTTTTTAATTGGATTATTTGTCTTTTTATTATAGAGGTGTTGGGTGGAAGAAGGAATTCTTAACTCATATAGACTAGATCAACTCACTGGGGAGAAGACTAGAGAGGAGATTTGAGGCCAAGGGCTTGGCCAGGAATAAAGAGTGTGCATTGTCTAAGGTCACATGATAGTAAGTGGCAGGCTAACTTATGAACTTAGATGTTTCTGACTTTAAGGTTAACACTCTTTCCACTATATAACATAGAAGGGAACATTTTAAGTTTAAAAAATAATTCCTTGGATGGAAATAATATCAGGCAGAACTTCTTTCCCACCCCTCCAAAACTCCAGAAAGGGGAGGACAGACTGACTTGGCTTTCTGTAGACTAGTTAAAGATGCTTAGGGTTTTGTGGTCTTTGATAGTGACTTCAGGAAAATTCCCAGAGGGTGGCCAGAGCAGAGCCCAGAGGCAAAGCAGTACTTATTTATTTTCTGGGCACATGATTGGCACTGAATAAATGTTAGCTGAGTTGAATTCTAAAGGCCTGGTCTCAGAGAACTAAATATCCAAGGAGTCCTATTTCACTCTGATGAAACTTGGCCATTGCCTGAAGGTATAGTCAGCAGCCCAACTCCTGAGAATCTCACCTCCGAAAGGCTCCTGAGGACTAAAACTGGATGATAACATTTGCTGGGCTTTGAGGAAGGGCCAGGAGAGGGATCGCCTCCAGTGGGAAGAGAGTTCACGAATGATTGAGTTTGGTCACATATTAACCCCCTTCCGGATTCTTCTCTGCCATGCAAAACACTTTTTTAGGTGTGAAAGATAGAAAAAATGAACATAAGAATTGATCATCTTTGATTGCCAAGGGCCAAGAGATCCAAACTCATTCTAACTCTTGGAAATCTTTGTAGAACTGAACAATGATCCAGAGTCTCGCCAGATGCTACTTCAGGGCTGCAAATACCAGATTGTACAAAATGCATCTTGTCTTCTTATAAATCAAAGCTACAAGACTTTACCCTGATGAATCCCAGATTTCCACTGAGTCTCCATTTACACTCTGGCTGTATCTGGCTATATTAGCAAAAACTGAACTTCATTAGAAACAAAGGTGGTGATGGAGTCAAAAATAACAAACTCTCGGCATTTGAGAGAGGCCACTTTAAACATCAAGTGTGTTACCAAGTTGCTTCGAGTATGTCTAGAACTTTAAAAATGTCATGCCTGTTGTTACCAAGAGCCAACTTTTTTTTTTTAAAGAGGGCTGGCACCAGGTCTGTCTTTGGTCTCTGAAACACATAGTCTTTAAGGACCTTCTAGATGTAACTTTCTAGAATCCTATCTAATTCTACCCATACATTATAATTATGGGAAAACTAATGTCTAAAGAGGGAAATGAACTTGCCCAATGTTACAAAGCTAGTAGGTGACAAAACTGAGTTAGAATCCAAGAGTTTTAATCCCCAGTCTGGTACTTTTCCTCTAAAACATAGTGCTTCCTATATGGAGCAGTTATATACTCCCACAAATTATATCGATTGGTCTGTAATACATGTCTTGTCTATCTGTTCATTCCCCTGGCCAGTTGCTTGGGGAAAAGAGTAATGAAGGAAAGAAAGAATGAAGTCAGACCCTGCTAAGGACACCTCCATCCACTCAGCATGGATTATGTATTTTCTACTAAAAGTAAGGTGGCAAATTCCAAGGGGCATTTTCCTTTTAGACCAATATAGGATACATTTATCCTGAGAAGGTGAAGAGTTTATCATTTAACAACCATAGAAACACACAATGGTCTAAGGACCTCTAAGAAAAGTCTTCTTTGACTACAAAGACTTAATAGATACCAAGGTAAAGGGGTTATAGAAGAATGCCATCAATAACATAAAGTTCATCTCATCAATACAGTAAAGGGGTGGGGAGTACAGGGCATGGGAAGGCACTAAAATTTGATGACCAAATTATATACAGAGTAGTTGACACATATACCTCATAGAATTCTCCCAACAACCCAGTGAGGTAGGTCTAATTATTAGCCTCATTTTTAAAATGAAGAAAACAAGGCTCAGAGAGATTAACTGGCTTGCTGAAGACCACACAGCTAGTAAAGGATGGAGCTGGGATTCAATCCCAGGGCTATCTGGTTCCAAAGCTATTTTTCCATTCTTTCCACTTCATTCTCTCTTCTGGGGATATTTTGAAAGCTTATAGAGGTGGCCTGGGCATTTTCAGGGTTCTTTGTAAGAAGTCTTAATTCAAGAAAGTAGCAGTAATCAAGCCAGCTGTCCCCAAATCTCAGAGAAAAGAAATAGTTCAACCAATCTCTCAATGTTTCTTCACTGATTCGTAGAGGAGGCTGAAATACCCATTGCTACAATCGCCAGACTAAGGACACTGCTTCAAGTCTAGCTGCCAAAGTACACCTATCTGGCCCTCTGGCATACTGGCCCCAGTCTTACTGTATTATCCAGACTCCAGTTTTCAGACTTCAGATTACTCAGAGAAGAACAGCAAAGGCAAAAGTATGTGATATGAGAAAATCATACATTGAGGGAAATGGACCATCTGATCTTGGAGATATTTTAAAAGTCTAAGAAAATCTCTGATTCCATATTTGCATTCTCTCTCTCGCTCTCACGCACACACACACACACACACACACACACACGCAGGCACAAAGGAGACACCTCCAAAATAAAAACAGATTTTGATAGTTCATAACAAACTTAACTCCTTTAGATCTCAGTTTAGGAGCCCTGGTGCCATAATGGTTAAGAGCTTGGCTGCTAACCAAAAGGTTGGCAGTTCAAATCCACCAGCCGCTCCTTGGAAACCCTATGGGGGCAGTTCTACTCTGTCCCATAGGGTGCGCTATGAGTCGGAACCGACTCAATGGCACCTAACAACAACAACAGACCTCAGTTAACATATAAGTAAGATGAGGACTACCTTATAAAGGCGTGAGAATTCAATGAGATGTTGTATGTCAAATGTTGTCTGTTAAATGTATGGCACAGTGCCTGGAAAAAAGCAAATGCTCAATAAATACTAACTATTGTTTTTACTGGAGCCCTGTTGTAATTAATATCACAGTGCCACCTGGAAAAAGGAAACAGGAACGAGAGGGTATTCCCGCCTTCTGCTGAATTTTGAGGATCTTTCTTAGGGTGACCAGAATTAAAAGGTTAACTCACAGGGAATGTTTCAGTTCTCTGAATGTTTGGGGTAAACTTCAGCTCACAGCTGCATCCTATACTTTTCACCCTATTTCATCAGGCTTGGACATGCTTACTCACCTCAAACAGATACTGACCTCACTTCAAAACTAAGATAACTGGGCTTTTGGAGAATGTGTGAAGATCTTCTTGATTTAACCAGTATTGAAAACCTGAGCCCATGTTTTCAAAGATTCACTATGACTAATGAACACATCTGAAATTTCTCAATATTAATAATTCTCCGCTCAAAGATATTTTTCTTCAGGTTACACTTTGATCTTAATATCGGCTACTTAAAAGACATTTTTTCTAATGATTCATTTGAAAATGTTTGCTAAATCCCCAGCTACCTACAGATTACCTACAGATTAGATTCTGAAAATGTCCTCACATGCAGAGGCTAACAAAAATGTTATTTTAAATAACTTTTAACTTAACTGTATCATTTCAGAAATTAAAAAACAATGAAGTGAAGAACTGGTTTAATCAGATATTCTCTCTCTCTCTCTACACACACACACATATATATATATATACATACACATTATATATGTATATGCAGATATATAGATATATATTTTAAATAAGTAAATATAAAAATATATTTATACTATACATGTTTATATTTTATATACGTATATTTTAAAATATATCTCAATATCTATTTATCTGCCTGCCTGCCTATCTAAAAAAAAAAAAAAAAATTTTTTTTTTTTTTTATCTAGCACTCCAAAAAGCAAAGGTGGAGGGACACATTCATCTGTTCTCTTGCTGCCCTCTGGTGGAAGAACAAAATTAACAGAAATCACAATTCAGAGAAAAAGGAGGAACAAACAGACCATGGCTGGAAGGGTCTGTTTTCTCTGGGTTGCTAGACTGAGTGTCTGAAAAATATATAAATCAGAGTTGTTCCTCAAAAGGAGCTCCATTACATTGCTAGGACACTGGGTTTTTCCTGGACAAGGTCCCATTTGGCTATTTGGGAACATAGGCAGCAACTGAGTTCCCACAAACTCCGCACTGAGAGCAACCCTGCTTTCTCTGGCCAGATTACTGGAAGAACTGCAGCAAAGACTGTACCACTCAGTTTTCCAGTTCCTTCAGCCATGGCTTCTAATCATATATCTTAGAGAGAAGGATAAAATCTATTTTGACATACACTGATAATAAGTTTTCAAATTATCTTGAAAAATCATTCTCTCAGAAAACTATGCTTATGGCAATAAAGCAAGATCCTGTATGATTAAAATGCAGCCACCCACTCAGTATAAGCGAAATATCAGCAATGAGGAGGGAACTTAAGGGAGACTAGAACAGCTAAATCAACATCAGCGATGCAATGACCAGCACAATAACTTACTGTTGTCTTTAACATCTCACATAAAACAGGTCCCCATTCCCTGGGGTGCAGCCTTAACACGAGAGATCAAGATTAAGTCTCAGCTTTACATCTGCCACACTCAGAGCCTCATTTAGAGATGGAAATAATAATATCTATCATTCACAGAGTTAGAATAAGGACTAAATGAACTAAAAAAAACATTGCTCCATGCTGGGCACATAGCTTGATTCCATGGTCATTGAATATAAATCTAAATCTAAGGAGGCAGAACTGATGAAGGAAAAAGGCCAATGCCAGGATGTGTAGCTGAGAAGATGAGTTTGCAAAGCACAAGTGAGACAACCTATGAGAATTTGGTCTGGTGGCTGTGGGGGTGGGTAGACGGTGTGGGCTGAGGTTCCAAAATAGATGAGTGGGAAAGGAACTGGAGAAATGCTAATTAGTTACTGTTACTGTGGCTTTAATATTACCCCAAGGGTGTCGGGGCCTCCAAAAATGGGCTTTATGTAAAATGAAGAGCCTAGACCAAAAGGTCTTTAAGGTCCCTTTTCAGTTCTAATATTCAAATGGATCTATCCCATATTTTGTCCCCTTAAGTAAAATAATTTTATGTCCTTAAAACTAAATTGTTAAGAACTGCTTCAAGAGCTGACCTCTCTCTTCCCACGGTAATCCTCAAAAGCTCCCTAAAACAAAATGCTCAGAAAACAGAAGTCAACCTTCCTCTGTCAGTCAAAACCGCCTCTGTGTTCTCACACTGGTAGCATCATGTTTGGGCACCCTGATACACAATGCTCAGTGAGATGGGAGGGAAGATAATTTAAGAATAAATTGATAACATTGTTCTAAGGATCAGCATAGAGGTAGATCTTCTTCCTCCATCACCTACTTACTTTCTAATTTGGAAAAGAATTTAAGGAAGACGATTCAAATTATTAATTTTCTTAATTAAAATAAAGGCTTAGGAATGGACTCCTTTAAGTATCAATTCTTCTTCTGATGCATTTAAATTTTTTATACAGACCCTGAATGTTGTTAAATGAGAGGATAAGGAAGGGAATGGCAGAGAAACTTAAAACCAATGTGTTTAAGCCCTTTTCTATTAAACAGCAAGTGGTAAATGGAAAAAACACATTACTGAAATTATATGTCAACTGAAAAAGCATATTCCATTAACTGAACAACTTGGCAGGAACATATAATCCCTTATACTTGCAGAACAGCATCAACTCTCACGTATATTATCTCTTTTAATCTTCATAACCATGCTATGAGGTTACATCTACATAAGGTACAGACTTTCTGGAACAATCTCATCTATGCATCATTTTTCCTCTTTTTCAAAAAAGGCAATTCATTTAAATGCATTATAAGCTGGGATTTCGTTTCATATCTCCATGTAAGATGTTTCACATGAAATGAACTGATAAATCAGAAAAGGTCCTTGGTTGCCATGTCTTTGTTTGAAAAACATGGTCAGAATACATCTCTGGTATCACTCATAGGTCAACATTTCAATTACTTAACACATATTTACAGGTTACAAGAGTATCAAAACTTCACTCAATAGCTGGCCACTGGTTAGCGGAAATGACCTATTAGATCCCAGACATAACAGATAACCAAAGCTTTAATTGCTCTTCAAATTACCCCACAGAATGTATTTTTGATATCCTGGCCAAAAGCATGGCAAAATTACATTTTTTATGAACTGGGTTAGGATCGAGGTCACTCTGTTGAAAAAAAAATTTTCTGGTAAAATTGAAGTTAGCAATTTCCCCTAAAAATTGTACAGAATAGCAAACAACAACAATAAAAAAAAAATTTTTTTGTTAGGCTAATGATGAGAGACTGAATGTGCTGACATTTCTCCTTTATCCGCTTATAAATTAGAACAGTCAAAATATAATAAATCATGATATATTGAAGAGCTTCCACGGCTCCCCAATGCCTTCAGGATAAAGACCAAACTCCTTACCAAGCTATAAGACCCTTCATGATCTGACTGCCCAACACTGGGATTAGAATACCTTCTAATACAAGTCTTCACTGTCTACATGGATGACCCTTTGACAACTCTTGCCTCAAAATTCCTTGACATTCTCATTTCCAATGACCTTCACCTCCACTTCAGGTACCCATTTTAACAAACATAACAAAGATCTTGAGGCGGTATAGTGTAGATTTGAACTATGCCAACCCTTATTAATTGTGTGACTCTGGACAAGTCATTTAACTTCTCTGTTCCTTGATTTCCTCCTGTGTGAAAAGAGAAAATTGCTAATACAATAATAAAATTACTAATATAAATATGCTAATACAGACAAACCCGTTAAGAGCTAGAACTCAATGGGACTGCCTTGTTTTTCCAAGTCTTGCAAGTTTTCCTTCTTTGACAAGGTGCATGCAGTCTCACCATTTTTCTATAGCTTGTTTTAGTGGAAAATATTTGAGTTTTCTTTCTCTGACAGGTTTTTGCCTTACACAGGTTCTGGACTTTGCAGGTTTTACTGTATGTGTAAAGGGAGCCCTGGTGGTGCAGTGGTTAAGTGCTTCGCTGCTAAGTGAAAGGTCTGTGGTTTGAACCTACCAGCTGCTCCAAAGGAGAACGATGTGGCAGTCTGCTTCTGTAATTACAGCCTTGGGAACCCTATGGGGCAGTTCTACTCTGTCCTATAGGATCCTGTGAATTGAAATCCCCTTGACAGCAGTGGGTTTGGTTTGGTTTTTGGACTGTATGTGTAAAGTGCTTTGAGCAGTACTTGGCACATAATAAGGGTTCTATAAGTGCTAGCTATAACTATCTTGTCATCTCCTGAAAATTTGCCTCATCACTGACCTTTGAAATACCAGTATTCAACTCTGATGGAAACTTCCTATCCTTGCAGCAATCGCATGACTTCACTCTCCCTTTTCCCTGGATTCTTCTACTTGCTCTCAGTCTAACAGCTCCCACCCTTCCTTCCCTTCCTTCTCAGTCTGATCTAACTAGTGGAAAATAAACAATTACCAATGGCCTTAGGATTTTTGGTCCCTGTTCATTTTCTGCACTTGCTCTAAAAACACCATCGTTGCATGCATCACATAGTCAGTCTTATCTAATATACATGCTGGCTTTTGAGCAGTGCTGGGGGGAAAAGTCCTACCAGGGACAGAGCCACTATAGATTCATGGTCTGCATCTTCCTTTAGTAACAATCCTTTACCACATCCTTGGCCAGCTTTCTCCATTCCCTGTTCTAAATTTTTTCTCACTCTCCTCAAGCCCTACACCCATTCTCCCTCACTTTCAGCAGATAAACTTACATTCTCCTTGAGAAAACAAGTGCATCAATTATTAACTTCAATTTTCCACAGACCCTGTCTCCTCCATCAATTCAATCTCTTCCTCTATACTGGTTCTACTCCCCCTGGTCTATAAACATGCAGAAGTTTCCCATCTTTAATTTTTTTTTTCTCTTGATTCCATGTCTCTCTCGCCACTGTCTCCAATTTTTCGTTCCCTTTACAACTAAGCTATTTGATGTTCATTTCCTCACCTCCCACTCAATATTTTAAAATAATTTATTATGCAAGTTTCAGACAAATAAATAACAAAAAACCTGTGTAACCGCCACTCAGTTTAAGATTAATACCCCTTGCCAGTTGAATTCCCTTTCCTCTTTCAGAGTTAACTACTATACCGAAGTAGAGTTTTCAGTAACCGAAGATTAAATGGGTACAAAAGAATCATAGGAACCCATTCAAATGTCACCCCCTTCCCCCCCAAAACTACTACCCACACCATTCAACTGAAATGGACAGCCAATAAATCTATGAAAAGATACTCAATCTCATTCATAATTTTAAAATTTTAATTGAAAATTATGAACCATTTACCTACCAACTAGGTAACATTAAAATATTTGATAATATCCAAGTTTACACAGGGTGTGAGGAAATAGGCCAAATATTGATAATATCACTACATACTAATATAACATTTTTTACCTTTTAATTGAAGTGATTTTAGACTTACTGAAAAGCTGCAAAAATAGTAGAGTCCCTGTATGCCCTTTACCTAGACTGTCCTAATATTAACATCTTACATAACCCTAAAACACCAAGAAATAAACATACACAAGTTTCCCATCCTTAACCATTTTATGGATGAATTATTTTACTTATTTATTTTTTGGGAATTTTTTGGTAATACCGTATTTTTTTCACTAATGAAATGGATGCTGAATCATTGTTGGTAGTTTATTATTTGAAAAAATGGGGTGCCAACTGCAAACGGGACATATCAGGCCCATATCCCATGAAGCACACCACACACACAGGACATACTGGTCTTACGGCACATCACACTTCCTGATTACGCTTGAGCCATGAAATATCTTACTCAACTTTCCAAAAATACACACTAAATAATACATAAACACTGCACTTGTTGCCCGTAATTGTTTTCAGTTTGATTTAGAGTGGGCCATATCGGTACCATGTTCCGTGAAGCACACCACACACGGGGGGCATTCATGGCCCAGGAAGTGCATCACAAACTGGTTTCTCCCCCAAAATAACTCATTTATTTGAACATTTCCGAATGCTGGTAACCGTAATTTCCCAGTAACACAAAGGAAATAGTGAACATACTTGAAAGCCTTATATGGCTGTACAGAAGCCAAAAGACACAAAAGTTTCGCACAATCACTCTTACTGGAAACATCCCCTCATACGACGGCTCTCAACACTCAAATGTGGTTCATACCAACTTCCTTGTATGTTAGGCAGTTGCACCAGTATCTGCCATGATGCCAGAACCCACTAAATTGGCTCAAATGCCTGTCAATGAACTTCTGGGGTGGAAAATGTAATATAGGCATATATAGCTCATGGTTCATGAAAGGATCAAAAAGTTTCTACGTTAGCTGAAATGTGAGGATATGGCATGGTTTCTTGCTGTGTATTGTAAAATGTGAGAGGAAAGAGATAAATTGAGAGAAGAAGTGGTAAGCAAAAGTAAACTAGGGCTTAGTGATTTGGGGAATTCTTAGCCTATCCAGATTGAAAAAGATTCTAAAATTAGGAGATTCACTATAAAGAAAGCATGCTGTACACCTGTAAAAAGCTGAACTGGCAAAAGTTGTGCGACAGATATATTTATGACAATGACAAAAAAAGGAGTAGCTGCTGAGGTTTTAGTTCCTTGATTTGGAGGTTTAGAGGTTTAGAGTCATGGTTTCATGGGACATCCCAGTTAATTGGCCTAATAACATGTTTGGTGCTTCTGCTCTACCTTCTAGTTCATTGCATAGTGTCTGGGGTCTTAAAACCTTGCATGTGGCCACCCAAGACACAATGATTGGTCTCTATTTGCCTGGAGCAACACAGGAAGATGGAGAGTCAGGAAGAGGAGGAGGCTATGCAATGTGCGGCTAATTGCCTCCATGAACAATTGCCTCCTTTGCCATGAGACTAGAGAAGCTGGATGGTGCCCAGCTACCATTAATGAATATTTTGATCAAAGATTCTACAGAAGACAAAGGGGTAAAATGAACAACAGAATTTCAAATTCTTATGGACTCCAGACTTTCTGGAGCCAAGGGTGCTGAATGAACCCCTGAAACTATTACCCTGAAATAACCTTTAAAACTTAAACCAAAAATATCCCCCCTGAAGTCTTCTTAAAATCAAATAGTTTAACTAGTAAAAAATATCTGCCTTGAGCATTATGCCCTTTATAGAACTACCGATATGGAATCAAAGTGACATCAGCAACTTGAAAGAATAGATAGGAACTTTAGGTGGCAGTGAGTGAGTTTACGTTAATGGGAGAGAAACAAATCAGAAAAAGATGGTGAAAATTGTTGCAAAACTCAAAGAATGTAATCAATGTCACTGAATTGTACATGAATTGGTGTATGTTTTGCTGCATATTCTCAACAACGAAATTAAAAAGAAAGCATGCTCTAGAGATAAAACCAAGGGTGTGGGTGGAATACCTTTTGCTAGTGCCTTGACCCTAGTGGTGTAGTGGTTAAGTGCTACAGCTGCTAACCAAGAGGTCAGCAGTTCGAATCCACCAGGAGCTCCTTGGAAACTTGATGGGGCAGTTCTACTCTGTCCTGTAGGGTTGCTATGAGTTGGAATCGACTCAACGGCAGTGGGTTTGGTTTGGTTTCTTGAAAGGATAAGAGATCACAGTATTCAGTCACACAGAGAGTTCTTTGAAGAGATCGGTATGTGACTCTTGGATTCCCTCAGCCATGTCAGCAGAAGCCAAAACTAGAGATAGAATTATCTCAGAAAGACCTGTAGAAGACCCTCTTGTCTAGTGGAGTGATTTCTGGTGACATATACAGGTTGTTAAGGATGTTAAAAAAAAAAAAGTTCTTAAGGATGTTATACTAACATATATTCTGCCATCTTGGATTAAAAGGGAAAGAGTGAGGACAAAATGAAAGAAGGCTACTGAACCCCAAAAATTCTATAGGCAGAAAACAGGCTGACGAAACTACTCAGCTGCAAATACACGCTAACTTTCATGAAAAAAGGATGGCCTAGAAGGGGAAGCCATTAGCCTAGAGGGTAGAGCCATGGTCTATAGAAACCTAATGGAGTATTCTCAGTTGGATTTCATGTTGCTTGGGACCAATGAGTCATTTTTTTTTTTACTTCCATTTTTCTCCCTTTTTGAATGGGAATGACTGTAACTGTTACCCTAAGCCTGTCCTACCGTTGTATTTGAGAGTAGATAATTTGTTTTCTAGTATTCAGCTCCACAGATGGAGAAGAATTTTGCCCTAGGATGAATTATACCCAGAGCCTCAATCCATACCTAATTTAGATGAAGAGACTTGAGACTTTTGAGATGATGAGACTTAGATAAGATTTTGGACTTGAGCTGATGCTGGAATTGGCTAAGACTTTTGGGAATCTTGGAATGGGGTGAATGTATATTTTGTATGTGGGATGGGTGTAAATATTTGGGATCCAGAGGGTGGGTCTATGGTAGAATAATCACTCTTAAAATGCCTATATCCTAATCTCTGTAATCTGTGAATATGTCACTTTACATGGCAAAAGTACATACGACTGGTCAGTAATTTTAAAGAATGTTGGTCAACTTGGGTTTTTCTGAGGTCTTCTCATGATTATACTGAAGTTATGCATTTTGGAGAAGTGGTACTGTGCCCTTCTTAGTGCATCATATTGATACAAGATGTTGATCTTTCTTATTACTGGTGATGTCAGGTTTTTCCACTGTAAAGTTACTATTTTCCCCTTGCCATTAATAAATATCTTGTGGGGAGATATGCTGAGACTATGTAAATATCTTGCACACTAATTTTTGTATCTATTAATGTTTCTTTCCTGAAAATTACTGTAGTATTTACTGTGCTGATTTATTTTCTTCATTCCTTCTACATTTGTTAATTGTAATTCTGCTGTAACAAAGAGTTGTTCCTCCTCCCACGTGTATTTATTATATCACTGTGGAGTCATCCATATCTATTTTATTCTATGAGTTATAATCCAATATCATTATTTATTTTGCTGCTCAAATGTTCCCGTTTTGAACATTGGGAGAAATTTCAATTTGGCTCCTATCCTTTCATCATGTCCCTATCATTTTTTAGCACCTCCTTACTTTCTGGCACCACAAGACATTCCAGTCTCATCTTGCATCTTCTATGCCCTGGCCTTGGAATCAACTAGTTCTCCAAGAAGCCCTGGTACTTTTATTCGGGAACGGTATTGAGAAACTAAGACGTAGGTGCTAAACGTGATTGTTACTGCAGTGTCATTGCATCTAAGCCCTCTCAGCAGACAAAACATGGCCTATATTCCAGCCCATGGAACAACTTGTTGTTGGCAACAAGTACTCTTTTCTTTCATATGAGAAAAACTTGGTTTCTCCTTCATTCCTTCAGGATAGTTTAAATTATATATATTCCTCCATGGATAAACCAACACATACCTATATTTATCTCTGTATCTATCTAAATGTACACTTAAAAAGAAAACCATGAGTTCATACTGATAACTTCCATTACAATCCAATACCACAGTAATCATTCTAGCCTTTTGCTACTCTTTGGTTATTTGTAACTTCCTTCTCTGGCAGTGAGAAATCTAGTTTTTATTATCCAAGATACATTTATTTATTTAATCTCAGAATACACATAAACTGGTTTCAGAATTGCTAACCCATACGCCTAAAACAAACAAACAAAAAAAAAAACCCATACGCCTAGGAAAAACAAATTTGCCAACTAGAGTACAGTGTTTGTGTACAGTTATTTTTGTTTTTAGCATTACAATATACAGTAAAAATACCATTTTCTCGTTACTTTGGTTAGTTCTTTTCTTCCCCATCCTCTTCAGTGTGGCTATTACTCACTTGTAATACAGTTACATTCATTTGTTACTGTTTGTGTTTCATTCAGGATCTTCCCAATGTCTGGTTGATTTTAATTAATTATTTTTGAATACATGAAACATGTGAAAGCTGGACAATGAATAAGGAAGACCGAAGAAGAACTGACACCTTCAAATTGTGATACTGGCGAAGAATAATGAATATACCATGGACTGCTGAAAGAATGAACAAATCTGTCTTGGAAGAAGTACAACCAGAATGCTCCTTAGAAACAAGGATGACAAGACTGTGTCTCACATATTTTGTACATGTTATCAGGAAGGATCAGTCCCTGGAGAAGGACATCATTCTTGGTAAAGTAGAGGGTCAGCAAAAAAGACCCTCAACAAGATGGATGGACACAGTGGCTGCAACAATGGGCTCAAGCATGGCAACAATTGTGAGGATGGCACAGGACCAGGCAGTGTTTCATTGTGTTGTGCGTAGGATCGCTATGAGTCGAATTGACTCGACAGCACCTAACAACAACAACAACATGAAACATTAGTTCTATAAGTCAGGCCTATACAAAAAGAGTATACTCAAAGAATTGCCCCCCTCTCATCCCTACTATATCATTATCATTCTCCCAGCCCATGCCCATCAAATCCCTGTAAGTAACCAATCTCATTAAGTTCTGGTTTACTTTTTCTGGAGTTCTTTTGCACAGGAGCAGACATGTGTATATTTTCTTATGCCTCCTTCTTTCTTAAATGAAGGGTAATAATAATAATTTAAAAAAACCATTGCTGTGGAGTTGATTCCGACTCATACCGACTGTACAGGACATTGTAGAACTAGGATTTCCAAAGAGTAGCTGGTGGATTCCAACTGTTGACCATTTTGGTTAGCAGCCAAGCACTTAACTACTGTGCCACCAGGACTCCAAATGAAGGATAGAAAAAAATTTTTTTTTTAAATGAAGGATAGCATACTATAAATACACTTTTATACTTTGCTGTTTTAATTTTAAGAATATTATAGTCTGGAAATTATTCCATGTAAGTATGTAGAGTTCTTTCTCATTCATTTTTTTATTTTAATACAACATTTTATTTAATCTAATATATCAAAAAATGTTATCATTTCCACTTGTAATCAATTAAGAAATTTCTGATCTTATTTGAATTATTTTCTTCTTTCTTCTTGCTTTGGGTTTATTTTATTTTTCTAGGTTGTAAAGTAGAATTTTAGATTATTGACTGCAGGATAGTCCCCTTTTCTAAGTAAGCATTTATTGTTGTTAGGTGTTGTTGAGTTGGTTCTGACTCACAACAACCCTATGTACAACACAACAAACACTGCCCAGTCCTGGGCCATCCTCATAATCGTTGTTATGCTTGAGCTCATCTTTGCAGCCACTGTGTCAACTCAACTCATTGAGGGTCTTCCTCTTTTTCACTGACTCTCTAATTTACCAAGCATGATGTCCTTCTCCAGGGACTGGTCCCTCCTAATAACATGTCCAAAGTACAGGAAACAAAGTCTTGCAATCCTCGCTTCCAAAGAGCATTCTAGCTGTACTTCTTCCAAGATTTTTTCATTCATCTGGCAGTCCATGGTATATTCAGTATTCTTTGCCAACACCATGTTTCAAAGGCATCAATTCTTATTCGGTTTTCCTTATTCATTGCCCAGCTTTCAAATGCATATGAGGTGATTGAAAATACCATGACTTGGTTCAGGTATACCTCAGTCCTCAAAGGGACGTATTTGCTTTTTAACACTTTAAAGAGTTCTTTTGCAGCAGATTTCCCCAATGCAATATGTCCTTTGACTGCTGCTTCCACAGGCATTTTTTGTAGATTCAAGTAAAATGAAGTCCTTGACAACCTTAATATTTTCTCCGTTTATCATGATGCTGTTTATTGGTCCAGTTGTGAGGATTTTTGTTTTCTCTATGTCGAGGTGCAATCCATACTGAAGGCTGTATGTAGCCTTTGATCTACACCAGTAAGTGCTTCAAGTCCTCTTCACTTTCAGCAAGCAAGTTTGTGTCATCTGCATAATGCAGGTTGTTAATGAGTCTTCCTCCAATCCTGATGCCCCATTCTTCATATAGCCCAACTTCTCAGGTTATTTACTCAGCATACAAATTGTATAGGTATGGTGAAAGGATACAACCCTGATACACACCTTTCCTGACATTAAACTACGCAGTATCCCCTTGCTCTATTTGAATGAATGCCTCTTGGTCTATGTACAGGTTCCTCATGAGCACAATTAAGTGTTCTGGGATTCCCATTCTTCACAAAGTTTTCCATAATTTGTTACGATCCACACAGTCAAATGTCTTTGTATAGTCAATAAAACATAGGTAAACATGTTTCTGGTATTCTCTGCTTTCAGCCATAATGCATCTGACATCAACAATGATACCCCTTGTTCCACGTCCTCTTCTGAATCTGGCTTGAATTTCTGGCAATTCTCTGTAGATGTACTGCTGCAACTGATTTTGAATGATTTTCAACTAATTTTGCTTGTATGTGACATTAATGATATTGTTTGATAATTTCCATACTCTGATCACTTTTCTTTAGAATGGGCACAAATATGGATCTCTTCCAGTCAGTTGACCAGGCAGCTGTCCTCCAAATTTCTTCACATAGATGAGTGAGGACCTCCAGAGCTGCATCTGTTTGTTGAAATATTTCAATTGGTACTTTGTCAAATCCTGGAGCTTTGTTTTTTGCCAATACCTTCAGTGCGGCTTGGACTTCTTTCTGTACCATTGGTTCTTGATCATATCCTACCTCTTGAAATGGCTGAACATCGACCAATTCTTTTTTTTGTACAGTGAATGTGTATTCTTTCCATTTTCTTTTGATGCATTCTGCATCGTTCAATGTTTTCCTCGTAGAATCATTCAATATTGAAACTTGAGGCTTGAATTTTTCCTTCAGCCTGAGAAATGCCAAGCCTGTTCTAACTTTTTGGTTTTCTTACTCCAAGTTTTTGCACATTTCATTATAATACTTGACTTTGTCTTCTTGAGCAGTCCTTTGAAATCTTCTGTTCGGTTCTTTAACTTCATCATTCCTTCCTTTCGATTTAGCTACTGTACATTCCAGAGCAAGTTTCAGAGTCTCTTCTGACATCCGGTTTGGTCTTTTCTTTCTTTTTAATGACCTTTTGCTTTCTTCATATATGATGTCCTTGATGTCATTCCACAACTCGTCTGGTCTTTGGTCATTAGTGTTCAATGTGTCAAATCTATTCCTGAGATGGCCTCTAAATTCAGGTGGGATATACTCAAGGTTGTACTTTAGCTCTCGAGGACTCGTTCTATTTTTTTTTCCAGCTTCCACTTGAATTTTCATATGAGCAATTGATGGTCTGTTCACAGTGGGCCCCAAGCATTGTTCTGACTGATGATATTGAGCTTCTCCCTTGTCTGTTTCCACAGATGTAGTCGATTTGATTCCTGTGTATTCCATCTGGTGAGGTCCACATTTATAGTCATCATTTATGTTGTTGTAAAGAGGTATTTGAAATGAAGAATTTGTTGGTCTTGCAAAACTCTATCAGGCAATCTCTGGTGTAGTTTCAAGGCCATATTTTCCAACTACTGATCCTTTTTCTTTGTTTCCAACTTTCACATTCCAGTAACCAGTTATTATCAATGCATCTTGATTGCATGTTTGATCAATTTCAGACTGCAGAAGGTGGTAAAAATCTTCAATTTCTTCTTCTTTGGCCTTAGTGGTTGGTGCATAAATTTGAACAGTCATATCAGCTGGTCTTCCTTGTAGGCATACAGATACATTCCTATCACTCACAGCGTTGTACTTCAGGATAGATTTTGAAATGTTCTTTTTGATGATGAATGCAATGCCATTTCTCTTCAATTTGTCATTCCTGGCATAGTAGACCATATGATTGTCTGGTTCAGAATGGCCTGTACCAGTCCATTTCAGCTCACTAATGCCTAGAATATCGATGTTTAATGTGTTCCATTTCATTTTTGACGATTTCCAATTTTCCTAGATTCCTACTTTGTACATTCCACATTGCGATTGTTAATGGATATCTGTAGCTGTTTCCCTCATTTTGAGTCATATTACATCAGCAAATGAAGGTCCCAAAAGCTTGACTCCATCCATGTCATTGAGGTCAACTCCACTTTGAGGAGGAAGCTCTTCGCCAGTTGTATTTTGAGTGGCTTCCAATCTAAGGGGCTCATCTTCCAGCACTATATCGATGTTCTGCTGGTATTTGTAAGATTTTCACTGGCCAATTTCTTCAGAAATAGACTACTAGGACCTTCTTCTCAGTCTGTCTTAGTTTAGAAGCTCCACTGAAACCTGTCCCCCAAAGGTGATTCTGCTGGTGTTTGAGATACTGGTGGCAAAGTTTCCAGTATCACAGCAACACGCAAGCCACCACAGCAAAACGAACTGACAGATGTGTGGTGGATGTGAACATTTAGTCCTATAAAATGCAGTGCAGTAAATTAGTGCTAAATATTAGTCCTATAAATTTTCCTCTCGGCACTGCTTTTGGTACATTCCATAAATTTGGTATGTTGTGTTTTCATTTTCATTTAGTTCAATGTAATTTTTTATTTCTCTGGAGGCATCCTCATTTACTCCTTTATTATTTAGAAGTGTGTTGTTTATTTTCCAAATGTTTGGAGATTTTCATATTGTCCTTCTCTTGTTGATTTCTATTGTGGTCAAAGAACACACTCTGTATGATTTCAATTCTTTTGAATTCGTTGAGGTTTATTTTATGGCCCATGATATGGTCTATCTTGTTACATGTTATATACCAAACCAAAAACCAAACCCAGCGTCGTTGAGTCGATTCCGACTCATAGTGACCCTTTAAGACAGAGTAGAACTGCTCCATAGAGTTTCCAAGGAGCACCTAGCAGATTCGAACTGCCAACCCTTTGGTTAGCAGCCATAGCACTTAATCACTAAGCCACCACGGTTTCCAGATGTTACACAGACACTTGAAAAGAATGTGTATTCTGCTGTTGTTATGTGCAGTATTCTATAAATGTTGACTAGGTCCTTTTTTTTATTAGGTCCTGTTGGTTGATGGTGCCTTTGAGTTCTAAATTCATCCTGAATTTCGGTATAGTTGTTCTATCGCTTGTTGTGAGAAGGATGTTGAAGTCTGCAAGTGTAATTCTAGGTTTTTCTATTTTCCCTTCAGCTCTATCAGTTTTTACCTCACATATTTTTAAGTTCTGTTGTTTGGTGCTACACATTTAGAATTGCTATGTCTTCTTGTTGGATTAATCCTTTTATCGTTATGTAATATATCTCTGTCCCTAGTAATTTTCTTTACTCTGGTGCTTACTTTATCTGCTACTAGTATAGCCTTTCTAGTTTTCTTTTGGATGATATTAGCATGGTATGTGCTTTCCCATCCTTTTATTTTAAACCTAACTATATCATTATATTAAAAAGGAGTTTTGGTGACAGTATAAGCTTCGGTCATATTTAATTTTTTTTTTATTTTCCCAATCTCCGTCTTTTAATATTTAGACCATTTTTATTTAATGTAACTATTGATGTTAGAGCTCAAGTCTGTCATTTCATTTTTGTTTTCTGTTTGTTCTCCCTGTTTTTTTTTTAATTGTGCTTTAGGTGAAAGTTTACAGAGAAAATTATTTTCTCATTAAATAATTAATAAATTATTTTGTGACATTGGTTGCCAATCCCATGATGTGTCAATACTCTCCCCTTCTCCACCCTGGGTCCCTGTTTCCATTTATCCACTTTTCCTGTCCTTTCCTGCCTTCTTGTCTTTGCTTTTGGGCTGGTGTGCCCATTAGTCTCGTATACATTATTGAACAATGAAGCATGTTCCTCACACGTGTTACTGTTGGCCCTATAGACCTGTCTAATCTTTGGCTGAAGGGTGAAACTCAGGAGTGACTTCAGTACTGAGTTGAAAGGGTGTCCGGGGACTATACTCTTGGGGTTTCTCCAGTCTCTGTCAGACCAGCAAGCCTGGTCTTCGTGTGTGTGTGTATGAATTTGAATTTTGTTCTACATTTTTCTCCAGCTCTGTCCTGGACCCTCACCATCTAGTTGTTCTGGGCTCAGTCTGTTGGAGGCTGTGGTAGTTGTAGTCCTTTAGTCCTTTGGACTGATCTCTCCCTTGTGTCTTTGGTTTTCTTCGTTCTTCTTTGCTTCAGCCAGGATGGGACCAGTAGATGTATCTTAGGTGGTTGCCCGCAGGCTTTTAAGAGCCCAGATGCTACTCACCACAGTTGGATGTAGAACACAGAAACTATGTTATGCCAATTGGGCTAGGTGTCCCCTGAGACCATGGTCCCCAGCCCTCAGCCTAGTAGCTCAGGCCCGCAGGGAGTTTAGATGTGTCTGTGAAGCTTTTATGACTTTGCCCTGGACAAGTTGTGCTGACTTCTCCAGTACTGTGTACTGTCTTACCCTTCTCCAAAGTTACCACTTACCTACTATCTAGTTAGTGTTTTTCCCTCTCCATTCCTCCTCTCCCTCATAACCATCAAAGATTGTTTCTTTCTGTGTGGAAACATTTTCATGTGTTTTTATAATAGTGGTCTCATACAGTATTATTTCACTCAGCATAATGCCCTCCAGATCATCCATGTTTTTAGATGTTTTGAGGATTCATCACTGTTCTTTACCATTGTGTAGTATTCCATTGTGTGTATGTACCATAGCCTGTTCATCTATTCATCTGTTGATGGGCAATTAGGTTGTTTCCATTTTTTGCTATAGTGAATAATGCTGCAATGAACATGCATGTGCATATGACTATTCATGTGATGGCTGTTATTTCTCTAGGATATATTCCTAGGAGTGGGATTGTTGGATCGTATGCTATTTCTAGTTCTAGCTTTTTAGGGAAGTGCCATATCGTTTTCCAAAATTGTTGTATCATTTTGCATTTCCACCAGAAATGCATAAGAGTACAATTTCCCTGCAACCTCTCCAACATTTGTTATTTTTGATTCATGCCAGTAATGTCAGGGTGAGATGGTATCTCACTGTAGTTTTGATTTGCATTTCTCTAATGGCTGGTGATCATGATCATTTCCTCATATGTCTGTTAGCTGCCTGAATGTCTTCTTTGGTGAAGTGTCTGTTTCTATCTTTTGCCCATTTTTAATTGGATTATTTGTCTTCTTTTATTGGATTTTCCTGTATATTTCAGAGATTAGACCTTTGTTGGATATGTCATAGCCAAAAACTTCTTCCCAGTCTGTAGGTTTCTGTGTTTTTATTTCTCTGCTTTCTTTTTCCTTTCTTCCTGTGGGTTATTTGACCATCGTTCCAGAATTTCATTTTGACTTAGCTATAGTATTTTTCTGCCTGGAGGTAGAAAACCAAAAGAAAAGGAAATGCTGGGCATTTCTGAAGCTGAAAGAGCTGAAGAAAAAATTCAAGCCTCAAGTTGCAATACTGAAGGATGCTACGGGTAAAATATTGAACAATGCAGGGAGCATCAAAAGAAGATGGCAGAAATACACAGAGTCCATATACCAAAAAGAATAATTGGTTGATGTTCAACCATTTCAGGGGACAGCATATGATCAGGAACCGATAATACTGAAGGAAGAAGTTCAAGCTGCACTGAAGGCATTGGCAAAAAACAAGGCTCCGGGAATTTATGGAATACCTATTAAGATGTTTCAACAAATGGATGTAGCACTGAAAGTGCTCACTTATCTATGCCAGGAAATTTGGAAGACAGCTACCTGGCCAACTGACTGGAAGAGATCCATATTCATGCCTATTCCCAAGAAAGGTGATCCAACCAAATGTGGAAATTATTGAACAATATCATTAATATCACACATAAGTAAAATTCTGCTGAAGATCATTCAAAAGTGGCTGCAGCAGTATATCAACAGGGAACAGCCAGAAATTCAAGCCAGATTCAGAAGAGAACATGGATACCATTGCTGATGTCAGATAGATTCTGGCTGAAAGTAGAGAATACCAGAAACATGTTTACCTGTGCTTTATTGACTATGCAAAGGCTTTTGACTGTATGGATCATAAGAAATCATGGATAACACTGCCAAGAATGGGAATTCCAGAACACTTAATTGTGTTCATGAGAAACCTGTACATAGATCAAGAGGCAGTAGTTCAAACTGAACAAGAGGATACTGAGTGGTTTAAAGTCAGGAAAGGTGTGCATCAGGGTTGTATCCTTTCACCATACCTATTCAATCTGTGTGTTGAGCAAATATTATGAGAAGCTGGACTATATGAAGAAGAATGGGGCATTGGGATTGAAAGAAGGCTCATTAACAACTTGTGTTATGCAGATAATACAACCTTGCTTGCTGAAAGTGAAGAGGACTTGAAGCACTCACTGACGAAGATCAAAGACCACAGCCTAGAGAATGGATTACATCTCAACATAAAGAAAACAAAAATCCTCACAACTGGACTAATCCGCAATATCATGATAAACATCATGAACACCCAGCGTCACAGCAACACAAACTGACACAGCACGACAAACTGACAGATATTCATGTAAGGATATGCATGTAAGGAGCAGTTTTTCTATCTCTGGAAAAAGGGTGTTGGATATTTGACAGAGATTATATTGAATCTGTAGATAGCTTTCAGTAGTATAAACATCTGTTTTAAGTGTTCCAGTCCATGAACAGAAGATATCTTTCCATTTATTGTAGTTAAATACATTTCCACGTATTTTATTATTTTAGATGTTATTGTAAATGGAATTGCTTTCCTAATTTCCTTTATTCATTTCCTCTATTTATTGCTGGTGTATAGAAATACAACTGATTTTGCTGCATTGATCTTGTACTCTGCAACTTTGCTGAATTATTAGCTCCAGAAAGCTTTATTTTGGATTCCTTCGGATTTTCTATATATACAACCATGATAAATTCAAGTAGATACTTTCACTTCTTCCTTTCCAAGTCAAATGTCTTTTATGTCTTTTTCTTAACTAATTTATCTTGCTTCTGATCTTAGGGCAAAAGCTTTCAGTCTTTCACCATTGATGATGGTGTTATCTGTGGGTTTTTCATAAACGCCCTTTAACATGTTGAGGAATTTCCCTTCTATTTCTAGTTTGTTTAGTGTTTTTATCATGAAAGTGATTAGATTTTGTCAAATGCCTATTTGCACTGATTGAAATGAACATGTGTCTTTTTCTGTTTTCCTTTTGCTTTATTAATGTAGTGTATTACATTGATTGGTTTACTTATGTTGACCACCCTTTTATTCCTGGGATAAATTCCACTTGGTCATAGTGTATAATATGCTGTTGAATTCAGTTTGTTATTATTCTGTTGAGGATTTTTGGAGCTATATTCATAAGGGATACTGGTCTGCACTTTTGTTTCCTCATGGTGTCTTTTTCTGGCTTCTATTCTCTATTGCATTTATCTCTGCTCTAATCTGTGGCTTTGGGTTTAGTTTTCTTTTTCTAGTTCCTCAAGGTGTAAGTTTATACCTTTATGTTATTGATTTAAGATACTTCTTTTAATGTAAGTGCTTAAAACCCATTACAGGTATAAATTTTCCTGTGAGGACTGCCTTCGCTGCATCCCGTAAGTTTTTATATGTTACGTTTTCATTTTCAATTGTCTCTACGTATTTTTCAATTTCCCTTGTAATTTCTTCTTTGACTCACTGGTTGGTTAAGAATGTGTGATTTAATTTCCATATATTTGTGAATTTTCCAGATTTCCATATTTTAGTGATTTCTAGTTTCATCCATTGTGGTAAGAGAAGATAATTTTTATGATTTCAATATTTTTAAATTCTTTGAGGCTTTTTTTTTATGGTCTAGCATATCCTGGAGAATGTTCCACATGCACTTGAGAAGACTGGGTGGCGTGACATATACACACATATATATACACACACACATATATAACAAAACCTGATCTGACTATATGTTGTCTACAAGAGGCCCACTTTAAGACAGAAATCACATTACATCTGGGCTTTATACCAAGGGTTAGCAAATTACACCCTACAGGCATGCTGCCTGTTTTTATAAATAGAGTTTTATTGGAACACAGTTATACCCATTTGTTTACATATTGCCTGTGGCAGCTTTCCCACTACAGAGTTGAATAGTCGCTTGAGAGCTATAGCTGCAAAGCCGAACATATTCACTATGTTGTTGTTAGTTGCAGTTGAGTTGATTCCAACTTAACAAAAAGTTTGCTGACACTTGCTTTAGGCTCACACCAGCTAACTACTTGCTAGATATTGCTCCCTGAATATCTTCCAGGAATTTCAAATTCAGTCTTCCCCAAACTGAGCTTTTTACCATCTCCCAAAACCTTTGCCTTCTGTATTTCTTATATGTATTAAAGACAGGCCCATCCACCAAGGCAAAGATTCAGGATTCAGAAATCTCTCTCTCCCATATCCTCCACTTCCAATCACCAAGTCCTGCTGTTTTTGCCTCCCTGGCTCTCTTCCCACTGCCCTGACTCAGAGTGCAATTATCTCTTGACCAGAATATGGCACTAGTCTCTCTGCAATGAATCCTCCACACTGCAGCTGAGATAATATTTCTCGAATGTAAGTCTGATCATTGTACTACTCTAAGCAGTGCTTTCCTACCACCTGCAGGAACAATTCCAAACTCCTCAACCAGGCAGTAAGTCTCTTTAGAACCTGGCTTCTGTTTGCCTCTAATCTCATCTCCTGACATCCCTATTTCCACTACATGTTCCAACAATACCAAATGGCTTAGGATTTTGAGGCTCCAGGCCTTTGTTCACACCGGGCCATCTTCCTGAAATGTCCTTTCTATTTCCTTCTTTTCCACCTTCAGTACATGACATAGATCTTACTTCTCCTTAAGTGCTCCTCCTTGATAACCTCAAAGTGTCCTGTACATACCCAATAATATTACTATTTCAACATGATTGGTGAGGCAGCACTGCAGAGTGATTAATTGTTTGGACTCTGAGCCAGGATGCTTGGTTCAAATTCCAGCTCTGCCAACTACTAGCTCAACAACGGTCACATAGTAGTTATTTATTATCATCTTCACATTTCAGCTGAGAAAAATGATAAATCAGAGAGGTTAAGTAAGTTTTTCAAGGTAACACAGATAACATGGCAGAGAACGCCAGTTTCTCTCCAATACCCATTCTTCCTTTTAGTAAAAGAACTAAAGTCTTAGCTGGGCACATGGCTGCTTCAAATAAACAATATACTTCTCTGCCTCTCTTATAGCTAGATATGACCATCAGATTAAATTCTGACAAAGGGCATGTGAATAAAAGTGGCATGTTTGACTTACAGGTCAAGCCCTTAAGGATATGAGTGTACCCTCCTCTTCCTTTCTTTCACCTTTTTTAATAGATATCACTGTATTTTTATGTAAATAATGTGCACCTTCTGCATTTGTTTGCCACCTCCTCCCATGAGGCACCCTTACAAGTGCCACCATGCCAACCCTCTTCCAAGTGTTGCAGTAAAAAAAACTACCATAGAGTGCTTACAAAAATACCTCATGGGGGGAGGGCGAGGCCAGCAAACAAACATAGAAGGCACGCTTTATTTGCATAAGAATATGGTATACTATGGGGATGAAGGCAGCATGGAAGGGATGGCAGAGCAACAAGAAAGAAAAGATATAGTCCATGCCACCATCTAGTCACTCTACCATCCCTGGACAACCTCCCTTGACTATTCTTTGACTGAGAAGTAAACTTCTCTTGTGTTACAGCACTGTATTTTGGGGTCTCAGCAGACTAACCTATATCTTATCTAATACAGATAATAAGTGGCAGAGCTGGGATTTGAGCTGGGATACCACCTGGGCTGTATTACCAGGTACCTCCTGCAAAAAAGTTTTTACTGAATTATGCTTTGCTAGGATGTCACTGGCTGGTAGAATGCTTAGAGCCAAATGTAGGGCCATCTATAGCTACTGTATGGACTTATCAATAAATATTTCTTGTCCCAACCTCATTCTTGGATTCATTTTATGTTTCTACCCTTGTTTTTCCTTTTTCATCTGGCCTACTTGTAGCTTATGGTACCTTTTATTTTATATCCCATAGCCAGCCATTCTAAATTCTTTTGGAACAAGATATGGTTTAAATAAGTATAAGTATTGCTTTCTTCATGGTTTTACATATATAACTGCTTTTAGAGTTATCATTTTACTTTGTTTACATGTTTATCTCCATATTGCATTGACTCCTTAAAGGCATGGACAATGACTTTTTCTTCTTCTATATCCCAACTATCTAGCATGATGCCTGATAATAAAATAGTTACATGCTCAAGCAATATTTGCTGAATGAATGAATTTTACAAGGTCAGAGTTTCCATTAAATGTCATTGTATCATAATGGGATTTCCTTCTATTATCAGCTTGAACCAGCTGGGGAGACACGGCCCTAAAAGGTAACTGGGGGAAAGTGCCATGGCTAGAGGAGTGGTAGTGAGGACGGAAAATACTTACCTTATCAAAGTGTTCAATTAGGATTTCCACCACGATGTTCTGGAATTTGATGTTCATCATGGCGGCCACGGTGTCCTCCTGAGCTCTCATCAGGGTGGGCCCAAAGATCACCCCCATGTTGGAGGGGGTCATAAGATTCTCTTGGCTATGCTCACACACACTGCCAGAAAAGAAACAAAATGATTAAAAAGATTTTCTCCAATACCCCCTTGTTGCCAACACTATTAGGTCCTAGAGAGAGGATAAAAATCAAACCAAACCCATTGCCATCGAGTCGATTCCAACTCATAGTGACCCTACAGGACAAACTAAAACTGCCCCATAGGGTTTCCAAGGAGTGCCTGGTAGATTTGAACTGCCGACCTTTTGGTTAGCAGCCAAACACTTAACCACTGCACTACCAGGGTCCCAGATAGGGAAGAAGAGAAACTAAAAAGTGGAAGCAGAGGAGAGGCCCAAAGTATAGAAAAAGTAAAACAAAGGAAACTATTAGCAATGAATACAAGATGGTATATAATTAGGGGCCATAGTGAGACCAGCTAGGAACACTATAGGAATTCAGGGAAGGGAGGGGGGCTGTAGTCAGAAAGTGCTTGGAAAAGCAGGAGAGAAGCAAGAGGGAATTCCCGGCAAGAGAAACAGAATGTATAAAGCATGTGTAAAGAAAACCAAAGCATATGAAGAGAGTGCCTACCAGCCTCACAAGTCAGGAATCTGGCCCATTCCTTGACCCCAGTTATAAAAGCAAAGAACTAAAAGAGGTGAAAGGAATTCTTAAAATCTGCTGTTTACTGTCTCCTTCATTTTACAGTGAAAAAACATAGGCCCAGAGAGGGAAAGGGATTTATTTGCCTGAAATCACACCATCAGTCAGCTAAAGAGTAGAGACTGCAATCCCAGATGTCCTGATTCCTGGTCACTCTCCCTGCTTAAATTCCCTTCTGTGGTTTCCCATCACTTACAGGACAGAGCCAATTCTCTTCAATGTAGCAATTAAGGCCCTCTGTGACTTGAATCCTATTTCTAGTACACAACTTGGACTATGAAACTTGCCTGGGTCCTAATCCAAACACTTCCACTTGCTAGCTGTACAGTAGTAAATGTTAGTGATTTCTGTGCAATGAATTACTTAATGTGGCCCTTGTAGTCATGGTCTTTGTGACTCACATACAGTGATTGGGTGGAGCTATGCAAATAAGGTATAAGGAATCTGTGAGGGTTGGTGTTATGTGTCAACTTGGTTAGGCCATGATTTCCAGTATTGTGTGGTTGTCCTCTGTTTTATGTGTTGTGGATACTGACCTCTACATGTTGATGAGGAAGAATTAGTGTGGGGTGTGTCTTGGGTCACAGCCTTGCAGGAGGGTGTAACTCAAGTCCTGCTCTTACTCAAGTTACGCCCTTCCCTGGGGTGTAGCCTGCATATAAAGCTAGCAGGACTCTCTCTCTCTGCATCTAGATCCTGCTTCCGGTTTGTGATTGTCTAACCTCCAGCTCTTGGGACTTCAGCCAGAGGCCTGCCGTCTGACCTGCTGATTCTGGGATTCACCGGACTCCACAGCCCCGTGGGCTGGTGGCCTATCATCTGACCCGGTTCACCAGCTTCCACAGCCTCGTGAACCAGCAGCCTGTGGTCTAAACTGCCGATTTGGGTTCGTCAGCATCTGCAGCCACATGGGTCAGGAGAAGCCTATGCCTGACCCATGGATTTGGGACTTGCCAGCCTCCACAACCATGTGAGCTATTTCCCTGATACGGTTCGTGGGCTCTGTGAGATGTTACAGTGAATTACGGAACTCAAAGACAGGAGGGAGAGTGCTGAGGAGAGGAGAGGTAGTTGATGTTAGAGGTGATAGAGTGGTACAGCAGTTTGGAAAAGTTGGACATCTGGGATATCTTTAATCTCTGCCTCATAGGAACCAGATTTGTGCTGATCCTTATAAAAAGAATTACTCATTTAGTTGGTGTAAGAATAATGAGTTTCACTGCAAGGGCCCAGGCTCACTGGAATATGCCGTTTTGAAAAAAGGGGAATAAATGAGATAATAAAAAAACTTTGGTTTCTGGATTGGATAAAAAAACACCCATGGATTGAAACAGCCGTTTTTTTACAATCAGTTACTCCAAGGCAAAAACTATTCCTGGGATTTAGGAGTGAGGGATTTAACTCCTGAGGAATTGGCTAGTTGGATGCATACGGAAATAGAGAGTGATAAGGAAAGGGCCAGACATACAATTCCTTGGTTTCTGTTACCAGTAATAGCTGCAGTGGCAGGGAAAAAGAACGTAGGGGCTGATTTTAGCACTGAACCAAGCTCGGATTCGGTCTGGTCAGAGCTACTACCGCTAGTCTCAGGGCTGACCCGGAAAGAAAAAATCGTGTCAGAACAACAGGAAGTTCCCCTAGGACCATTGTCACCAAGAAGGTAGTGTAAGGAGGGAAACGGGCGAAACCAAAAGCTACAGAAACCAGGGGGTATAGTGTAAAGGAGTTGCTTCAATTTGTAGATCGGCATTGTCAGCTTCCTGAGGAACCAGTACTAAAATGGATTGTGAGAGCGACTAATTTAGGAGCAGCATCTTTAGTTTTGAATGCTGGAGAATGGAAGAGTATGTTTGGGCTGATGCAAGACCCACAACTCACTTTGAAACAGTCGCGAATGATGATACAAGGTCCAGTTACACAGCAGGGTAACCCTGAGGGGATAGCCAGCCTGGTGGACTGGATAAAATTTGCAGTGAGTTTTGCTTACTCTGAGAAGGGAAACAGCCTCTCTTCCCCTCTAAATGTCCAATAGAACAGTCCAGAGGAAGCAGCTGATGTGCTGCTTATGATGATCAGGATACTCATCCAATGAGTATGCCCCTTACACAGGTCATGGCAGATATGGTAATCAAGGGCAGCCCATGTAATCTTGCTGCTGCTAAACAAAGCAACAATCCAAGACGCCTTGTCAGATCTGTTGGCACAGCTTCCCCACATGGGTCTTACATATGCAAGAAACATAAGGGTAATTCAGAGGAGAATGGGAAGAGGCAATGGGGAAAGAACTTACTCCAGCAGGATGGAGATTTTTAGATGGTTACTAAAATATGGGATGGATATAGCAGACATTGGTGGAGTTGAGACAAAGGTTCTAATGCAGCACTACAGGAGGTTGGGTGGACCAACGGAAACTCCTGCTGGTCCCCCAAGGTTAAAGAGGCCTAAACAAGTCCATTCTATTCACCTCAGTCAGGAGGTATTTAATGATGGGAATTCCCACCTGAGACCATTTGAAGCAGAGACTCAGTTAGTTGATCAAGATAAGGGCTGAAGAGGGGGCCAGGGTCTTCCGGTCCAGCCCTCAGGAGGAGACCTGAGGCCATATGCACATGTGTGGGTGAAATGGCCTGGGGATGTATAAGAGATATTCTTGAGGCTCCTGGACACAGGAGCCCAAGGTACTGTAATCCCAAAGCTTGTCAATAAAACCTTGAAGGGGCCTAAGGTTAGACTGGGGGGATATGAGGAAGCAACAGTTGATGGGACTAAGGTGAAAGTTTGGATGAGAATTGGAAGATAAAGATCTTGAAGGAAGTAGTTGCATCTCCCTTACCTGAATGTATTATTGGTATGGGTAGTATGTCTAAATGGAGAAAATTCCCTTTACTTGACATTGTAAAACTGAAGGCATGTAAGTCTGCCCTTAGGCCTGTATTGATTGGACAAGCTAAATGGGAACCATTAGAATTGCCTGAACCCACTCAGGTTGTTAATTTGAAACAGTATAGGATACCTGTTGGACAAAAGAAGACTACTGCTTTGATTAAAGACATGCAAAAGGTTGGAGTGTTGGTGCCAACAAATTCTCTGTATAACAGCCCTGTATGACCCATGAAAAAGGCAGATGGCCCATTGAAGTTGACAGTAGACTACTGAGGCCTAAATAAAGTAGTGCCACCTACAGCTTCAGCTGTTCCAGACATGGTATCAATGGTGCAGAAAATACTACAGGTTAAAGAGACTGGTACTCAGTGATTGATTTGTAAATGCCTTTTTCTCCATCTCAATCTCAGGAAAGAGTTTGCTTTCATGTGGGATCTCAACTTACTTTTACTACATTGCTACAGGGTTACCTGAATTCACCAGCTTACTGTCATAGTTTGGTTAGAAGAGACTTGGTGCACATCCCAAGTGTAATGATACATTGCATTGATGATAATATGTTAATATCAAACACTAATGAAGAAGCTAGGGCTGATTTGAATACAGTCATGGCCCATATGACCAATAGAAGCTGGTTAATAAATCCAACAAAACTCCAAGGTCCTGCCCAAATGGTGAAATTTTTGGGAATAACTTGGGCAGGAGCCACCCGTGACATTCCAGAGGCAACTAAGAATAAGTTGTTGTTTGCTACCCACCCCCAAGACTAAGCAGGAGGCCCAACATTTGGTTGGTTTATTTGGATACCGGAGAACACATATTCCACTCCACATCTGGGAATACAGCTGGCCCCAATCTATAAAACCACTCAGAAGAAAACTGCATTTGAGAGGGGGCCACAGCAATAGCAAGCTATGTCTGAATGACAGAAAGCAGTCTCACTCTCCCTGCCTTTAGGCTCTTATGATACACATTCAGACATGATTTTGGAGGTGTATTCCACACGTGCTCATGAATACTGGAGCTTATGGCAAAAACTTGAAAATGCCTCCCTACGATGACCACTACGATTCTGGACTAGAAAGTTTCCAGATGCTGCAGCATGATACATGCCATTTGAAAGGCAATTGCTCGCCTGCTATTGGGCATTGATTGAGACTGCCTCAATGACAGATGGACATAAAATCATCATGAGACCTGAAATGCCCATAATGCCTTAGGTGATGTCAGAGAAACACTCTAATAAGGAAGGCGATGCCCAAAATAGTTTCATAGTGAAATGGAAATGGTTCATATAAGAACAAGCTACTTGGGGAATGTGGGGAGGCACCCATGGTATCCACAGCAGGTAGCCTCTTTTCCCATACGTCCTACCCTGGAACCACACAAGAAGCTGCCAGAGCCCATTGATACATAGACAGTGCCCTATGGACAACTTTCTGCTGATCTGAAAAAGGCTGCTTCATTCCCAGATGGCAGTTCCAGGGTACATGGACAACAGGGGATGTGAAAAGCTATTGCCATTAAGACCAGCAGATGGAAAGACTTTGATTGAAGAAGGTAAGAACAGATAAGCTCTACAGGCAGAACTGCATGCTGTCTTCCTAGGTGTGATGGAAGAATTGCACAATGGTGAGAGCCCATATGTTTGGATTTTTACTGATTCCTGGGCAGTGGCCAATGGCCTGGCTATATGCTCGAGCAAATGGGTGATGGGAAATTGGACTATTAAGGGGACACTTGTGTGGGGCATGGACCTATGGAAAGCACTCTGGGAATTTAGAGTGTGCATTAGAATAGGACATGTTGATGCCCTTCCTGGATCGGAAGGCAATTGGAATCAGCAAGTGGACCTGTTGGTACGCTCACTTGAAGTGGCCTATTGGGTTCATGAAATGAGTGGATATGGGGGTGCTGCAGCAGTGTAGAGATGGACAGAATCTAGGCACATCCATCTTGCACCCTCTGAGGCACTAAATGCCAATAAGAACTGCTCTGTCTGCCAGCAAGAAAGAGATTGCAGATGGCTATGGGGCAGATTCTCCAGGGGGAAGGCCCTAAACATAGCTGGTAAGTTGATTATATTGGACCAATGATGCTGGTTGCAACAAGAGGCTACAAATGGGTCCTCACAGGGTTAGAGACTTACTTTGGACTGGGCTTTACATATCCCATGACAGATGCAAATGCCAAAAACACCACCAAGGTGCTGAAACAAAAAATACTGTACGAGTTTGGGTCACTGAGTAATAATTCATCAGACCAAGGAACACACTTTACAATCACAGAGAGCAGCAATGGGCCAAGAAACATCATATTAAATGGACATACCATGTTGCATACCACCCTCAGAGTAATGATTTGAAAGAGAATTGGAATGGGTAATTGAAACATTTGTTATCTAAAACGGGGGTAGATAAAGGCATGAAGGGCTGGCTCGCACACCTTCATGAGTGTGTGCTCACACTCAACATGAGGGGGATAAAGAGAGGATCACCACAGGACAGATTCCTATGCTTCTCTGGGGGACGCAGGGAAGAGGGGGTGGCGGGGGATGCTGGTGCCACTGCACAGTTCTTTCCTACATCACCTAAAATTGCTTTGTTCCTGCTAGATGCTGTGGTCCCAGGACGAGGGATGCAGCTGCAGGTGCTAGAAGCAGCGGTGATCCCTAAGCAAGAGATTGTAACTATATCCCTGAACATGTATGCCAGAATTCTCAATGGCCTGATAGGATGGATTGTACCTTCCCCTCAATAGGCAAAATTGTGGTTGACAGGGAATATCTTGTATTGCCTAGTGGGCGAGATAGCCCGCTAGTGTTGTACCTATCTAACCCTACTCAACATGAATGGGAGCGGACTGAGGGGGAAGTACTTGCTAGACTGGTCTTGCTACCAGCAATCTGGACTAGCACAGCAGCTGAACCTGATGGCCTTTCCCAAGGGGGAAAAGATTGGGTAAAAATAAATGACAAATGGAAAGAAGGATAAATAACAGCTGAAAGTAAAGGAATGAATAAATAGGTTATGCAGCAGGGGAAATCTAACATTATGCTGATACCTCATGAGGCCCAGAGCAAGGGAATAATCTCCTCTCAGTGATATTTTATCAGACACCAGAAAGAGTGAAGATAAGATGAACCATTGGAGAACCTGACCATATTAGATGGACACCTGCAACAAACCTGAATGGCTGGTACCTGAGTAACCTCATCCTTAGGACTCTTTTGCCCTATTGAAGGACTAATTGTTAATGACTGTTTTGCACTGATAAAATGATTGGGAGGGGAAAGTTATCCTCCAAGCATGAAAAGAACCATGGCTAGAAAAGCCAGGGGGTGGCCAGCGGTGCAATGGATCACTTTTGTGTGGACTTGCTCACTGTAACCCTTGGGTGGGATTGTGCAAATAGGGTAATTGTGGCCCACCAAGGGGATTGGTCAGTTTTGTCATCCCACTGGGCTTGGAATAAGCCTTCCGAGAGGTGGTGGGAAAGAGAGGATCCCACCACCACCAAGGAAGGACAGCCAAAAGTGGAGCATGTCCTTTGGACCCAAGATCCCTGTGCCGAGAAGCTCCTGGAACCAAGAGACCAGAGAGAGAGAAAGAGGTTTCCTGGCCCATGGAGCAAGGGGCCAGAGAGAGGTGTGCCTGTGGCATGGCTGGGGAGAAGCTGTCTTAATGGAAGAACTGTATACTGAGTGTTTCTGGGCCTGAATTGTTACTTCCTTAATAAACGCCATAATCGTGACTACTGTCTGTGAGTTCTGTGTGGCCACTGCAATGAATTATTTAACCCAGCACAGAAGCAGAGTGTGCTGTGGGAGGGAGGGTTGGTGTCAGAATTGGTAAAGACGGTGGAGAGATGAGGCATGTCTGACCTCTGCCTCGCAGGAATTCAGCCTTGGGTTGTTGATCTTGATTTTCCTTCCCCCTTGTGAAGTTAGTGGAGGTCAGATCCCATGGCACCACTGAGCTTGGCTAGTGCTATTTCAAACAGTACTGGAGGTGGCTACATGAAAGGTGTGCAGCCCTTTGGACAGTTAGGCTGTGGAGATAGGGAGGTGAGGAGATGCGACAGCCTAGCTGCCCACCCAAAACACTAATTTTCCAAAGGCTGGGTGCCATTCAGGTGGTAATGAACACCAACCATTCGTGGGCCTTTGATCTGGATGGGCTGGTGATGGGTCCTTTTCAACAGTTTAAATACTCTGCAATTAACTTTATTCTTTACTGTCAGAATTCTTTCAGATGTTAAAATGGAAAAGCAGCTTCCTGCTGTGACCAAATGATCCAGAAGGGCTAAAATGCTAGTGACAAGGAAGAAGCACATATAAGAAAACAGCCTCCTGCATGAGGGAGCTTGTAAGAAGCCTCCAGTCCAGGAGAGAAGAATTCTGATTGGATGCTTTAGATCAGAGATTACAAATTAAAATGCCTACAGGGGCAAGTCTGGAAACCCTGGTTGTGTAGTAGTTAAGTGCTATGGCTGCTAACCAAAGGGTTGGCAGTTTGAGTCTGCCAGGCGCTCCTTGGAAACCCTATGGGGCAGTTCTACTCTGTCCTATAGGGTCGCTATGAGTCGGAATCGACTCGCCGGCACTGGGTTTGGTTTTTTTTTTTTTTTACAGGGGCAAGTCAGGTAACTAAAATGAGGGAAGTGGATGTGATAAGAAGTGGCTGCCACATTTAGACAAGCATATGTTCTCCATACCACCAGTTACCACCACATCCCTAGAGATATACCATTAAGAGAGTTACTTCTACTTTTTTTATAAACGGGAAATTCCTAAATCATCTCTAATTGAACCCTAATATAATATTTGTAAAAACCTTGGAAATGGTGGGGCTGTGGCAAATCTGAAGGTTGTACCCCATCCAAAGGCAACAAACACTACTTAGCTCCAGCTGATTATAGCCATTTGGGCATGCAAGCCCAGTGTGAACAGATCTTCTCATTTCCTAAAATCCATATTTTTACATAAACTATTTGGATTTTTAAAATGCTGGAGCTAAATCATTTTTTCTTTAAATAGCACAGTACAAAAGAAACATATTTGTGGTCTGGATCTGACCCACAGGTATCTAGTTTGAGACCTCTGGATAGAGGGTCACCTGAAGAATGATGGGAGGCTGTCTACATGAAATTTAAGGTCTCATCCAGCTTTAGGGTCCAATGATTCTAAGAATACTCTGGCTCCTAAATAAGGAGGGAACCTTCCTGGTTTCATCACTAATGGGCTGTGCGACTTTGGGCCTATGTTTTCTATCTCTCATCTGTGAACTGAGAGGGCTATCAGGTCATCTAAAAGGGCCTTCCAGAAACCCTGATGGAGTAATGGTCAAGAGTTCGGCTGCTAACCAAAAGGTTGGCAGTTCAAATCCACCAGGTGCTCCTCAGAAACCCTATGGAGCAGTTCTACTCTGTTTTATAGGGTCACTATGAGTCCAGATTGATTTGATGACAGTGGTTTTTGACTTGATGACAGTGGTTTTTTTTTTTTTTTTGGTTTAAAAGGACCTTTCAAGTGTGCCATTCAATGAAACTAAGAAAGTCTTGCTCTTGAGATAAATGAAATAGAGAATAAGAAAACTAGAGAAAAAAATCAATGAAAACAGAAGTTGGTTTTAATAAAACTGACAAGTGTTTAGCTACACTAAGAAAAAAAGGGGGAAGATACAGATATCAAAAATTAAAAGTGAAAATGGGGACATGACAACAGAGACTAATAAAATAAAATAAATGATCATTAGAGAATAGTAAGAACAAATACATGCATTAAATTTGATAACTTAGATGAAAAGGACAAATTCTTAGAAACACACAAACTTCCTACACTAAAACAGGAAGAAAAAGAAAACCTCGACAGACCCATAACAGTAAAGCAATCAAAGAAGTAATCAAACCCCCTCTCCCCCAAACAAAGAAAAGCTCAGGACTGGATGGCTAAACAGGGAATTCTACCACACATTTACAGAAGCGACTCCAATACTTAAAATTTTTCCAAAAAATAGACGAGGAGGGAATTTTCCCTAAATCATTCTATGAGGCTAGCATCACTCTGATCAAAAAACAGACAAATATACCACAAAAAAGAAAACTACAGACCAATATTCCTCATAAAATGATGCAAAAATCCTCAACAAAGTATTTGCAAACTGAATACAGAAGCATATTAAAAGGATTATATATCATGACCAAGTGGGACTTATTCCAAGAAGGCAAGGATGAGTCAACATTGAAAAATCAATCAGTGGAATATAACACATTAATAGAATAAAAGAAAAGAACCACATGATCATCTCAGTCGATGCAGAGAAGGCTTTTTACAAAAGCCAACACCCTTTCATGATAAAGGAAACCCTGGTGGCGTAGTGGTTAAGTGCTAGGGCTGCTAACCAAGAGGTCAGCAGTTTGAATCCACCAGGTGCTCCCTGGAAACTCTATGGGGCAGTTCTACTCTGTCCTACAGGGTCGCCATGAGTCGGAATCAACTCAACGGCAACAGGTTTTGGTTTCATGACAAAAGCACTTAACAAGGTAGGAGTAGAGTTGGAATTGACTCGACGGCACTGGGTAAGGTAGGAGTAGAAAGGAAACTCCTCAGTATAATAACAGGCATTCAAGAAAAGCCTACAGCTAACATCATACTCAATGCAGAAGGACTGAAGCCCACTCTCACCACTGCTATTCAAAATTGTCCTGGAAGCTCTCGACAGGGAAATTAGACAAGAAAAATAAATAAAAGGCATCTAAATTTTTTAAATCGGGAAGGAAGAAGTAAAACTATCCCTCTTCACAGATGACATGATCCTGTGTATGGAAGACCCCAAAGAATCCACGAGAAAGCTACTAGAGCTAATAAATGAATTCAGCAAAGTGGCAGGCTACAAGGTCAACACACAAAAATCAGTCAGGTTTTTATACATCAGAAAAGGACAAGCTGAAAAATAAATTAAGAAAACAATCCCATTTACAATAGCACCTAAAATAATAAAATACCTAAGAACAAATTTAACCAATGAAGTGAAAGATCTGTATACAGAAAATTATAAAACATTACTAAAAGAAACTAAAGATGAACTAAATAAATGGAAGGACATTCTATGCTCGTGGATTGGAAGATTCAATACTGTCAGGATGTCAAAACTACCTAAATCTATAAATTCAACACAATCCCCCTCAAAATTCCAATAGCCTTCCTTGCAGAAGTGGAAAAGTCAATCATCAAATGTATATGGAATGCAAAGGGCCTAAAATAGCCAAAGCAACCTTGAAAAAGACAAACAGAGTAGGAGGACTCAAATGTCCTGATCTCAAAACATAGTATAAAGCTACAGTGATTAAAAGAGCCTGATACTGGTATATGATTGACATGCAGACCAAGAGAATAGAATTGAAAGCCCAGTTAGGTGTGCATGTCTATGGTCAACTAATCTTTGACAAGGGTGCTAAATCCATCAAATGGCGGGTAGGGAGGGTGGTGAAACAGCCTCTTTAATAAATGGTGCTGGAATGACTGGATCTCCACATGCAAAAGAATGGAGATAGACCCATACCTCACACCACATATAAAAACTAACTCAAAATGGATTAAAGGCCTTAATGTATGACCTAAAACCATAAAACTCTTAGAAGAAAATATCAAGGTACTGCTTCCAGATCTAGTCCTCAACAATGGAGTCTTAGACATGACACCAAAGGCACAGACAACAAAAGGCAAAGTAGATAAAATGGGATTTCATCAAAATTAAAGATTTCTGTGTATCAAAGCACTCTACCAACAAAGTGAAGAGACAATGTACAGACTGGGAGAAAGTTTTGGAGAACTACAAAACAGACAAAGGTCCAATAGCCATAATTTATAATGCACTCCTACAACTTAACAAGAAAAAGACCAACAACCCAATGGAAAAATGAGCAGAGGACCTGAACAGACATTTCACCAAAGAGGATTTTCAAATGAAAAAAGATGCTCAACATCATTAGCCATCAGAGAGATGCAAATCAAAACCTCAATCAGATACCACTTCAGTCCTGACAGAGTGGCTAAGATAAAACAAACAAAACAAAACAAAACAAAAAATGGAAAATAAATGATGACGAGGATGTAGGGAAATTAGAACCCTTATTCATTTCTGGTGGGAATGCAGAGTGGTACGACTATTGTGGAAAACAATGCGGAGGTTCCATAAAAAACTAAAAATAGAACTATCCTATGATCCAGCAATCACACGCCTAGGTATATACCCAAGGGACTTGAAAGCATCAACACAAACAGACATATGTATATCAATGTTCATTGTGGCACTATTCACAATAAACAAAAGGTGGAAACAACCTAAATACCCATCAACAGATGAATGGATAAACAAAATGTGGCACACGCATACAATGGAATACTATTCAACCAGAAAGAGAAATGAAGTCCTGATACATGCATGCTACGTGGATGAACCTTGAAGACATTATGCTGAGTGAAATAAGTCAATCACAAAAGGATAAAGACTGTATGATCTCACTTATATAAAATAAGGCAAATATACAGAGACCAATGTTTATCAGAGCCTTGGTGGTGCATTGGTTAAGAGTTCAGCTGCTAATCAAAAAGTCAGCAGTTCGTTACAACAAAGACATGGAAAAACAAGTGAATCGATCACATACATAACAATCTACGAACCCTGAACAACAAACACAGATTTAGAGACGGAGAACGAACTAATACGGGGAAGCAGCGATTGTTTCCAGAGCCTGGAGCCAGCGTACCAGTCAGGTACGGCACAAGCACAGAGAGCGGCTCCACCCCCCTGAACTAACCCCGGGAGGGGGACCAGCCGGTTCCACGGGCGGTGTGGGACGCAGCCGGTAGAAGAAGTCCCCGGGAGGCAGTGACTGGTCTTGGAGCAGAAAGAGCAGCGTCCGAGCCGGGGAACCGTCCCACAGGGATTTGGACTGGACGCAGCGGATTTTCTGGAAAAACTAGTTTCCCAGTGATGGCTCGGAGACATCAATCCATATCAAACCACTTAAAGAAGCAGACCATGACAGCTTCTCCACCCCCCAAACAAAAGAATCAAAATCTTTCCCAAATGAAGATACAATCCTGTAATTATCAGATACAGAATATAAAAAAACTAATTTACAGAATGCTTAATGATATCACAAGTGAAATTAGGATAACTGCAGAAAAAGCCAAGGAACACTGATAAAACTGTTGAAGAACTCAAAAAGATTATTCAAGAACATACTGGAAAAATTAATAAGTTGCAAGAATCCATAGAGAGACAACATGTAGAAATCCAAAAGATTAACAATAAAATTACAGAATTAGACAATGCACTAGGAAGTCAGAGGAGCAGACTCGAGCAATTAGAATGCAGACTGGGACATCTGGAGGACCAGGGAATCAACACCAACATAGCTGAAAAAAAATCAGATAAAAGGATTTAAAAAAATGAAGAAGCCCTAAGAATTATGTGGGACTCTATCAAGAAGGATAACCTGCGGGTGATTGGAGTCCCAGAACAGGGAGGGGGGACAGAAAACACAGAGAAAATAGTTGAAGAATTCCTGACAGAAAACTTCCCTGACATCATGAAAGACGAAAGGATATCTATCCAAGATGCTCATCGAACCCCATTTAAGATTGATCCAAAAAGAAAAACACCAAGACATATTATCATCAAACTCACCAAAACCAAAGATAAACAGAAAATTTTAAAAGCAGCCAGGGAGAAAAGAAAGGTTTCCTTCAAGGGAGAATCAGTAAGAATATGTTCTGACTACTCAGCAGAAACCATGCAGGCAAGAAGGGAATGGGACGACATATACAGAACACTGAAGGAGAAAAACTGCCAGCCAAGGATCACATATCCAGCAAAACTCTCTCTGAAATATGAAGGCGAAATTAAGATATTTACAGACAAACACAAGTTTAGAGAATTTGCAAAAACCAAACCAAAGCTACAAGAAATACTAAAGGATAATGTTTGGTCAGAGAACCAATAATATCAGATATCAGCACAACACAAGGTCACAAAACAGAACGTCCTGATATCAACTCAAATAGGGAAATCACAAAAACAAACAAATTACGATTAATTAAAAAAAAATACACATAACAGGGAATCATGGACGTCAATAGGTAAAAGATCACAATAATCAAAAAGAGGGACTAAATACAGGAGACACTGAACTGCCATATGGAGAGTGATACAAGGCGATATAGAACAATACAAGTTAGGTTTTTACTTAGAAAAATAGGGGTAAATAATAAGGTAACCACAAAAAGGTATAACAACTCTATAACTCAAGATAAAAACCAAGAAAAACGTAACGACTCAACTAACATAAAGTCAAGCACTATGAAAATGAGGATCTCACAATTTACTAAGAAAAACGCCTCAGCACAAAAAAGTATGTGGAAAAATGAAATTGTCAACACACATAAAAAGGCATCAAAATGACAGCACTAAAAACTTATTTATCTATAATTACGCTGAATGTAAATGGACTAAATGCACCAATAAAGAGACAGAGAGTCACAGACTGGATAAAGAAACACGATCCATCTCACACAATGGAATACTACGCATCGATAAAGAACAGTGACGAATCTCTGAAACATTTCATAACATGGAGGAACCTGGAAGGCATTATGCTGAGCGAAATCAGTCAGAGGCAAAAGGACAAATATTGTATAAGACCACTATTATAAGATCTTGAGAAATAGTAAACCTGAGAAGAACACATACTTTTGTGGTTACAAGGGGGGGAGGGAGGGAGGGTGGGAGAGGGTTTTTTATTGATTAATCAGTAGATAAGAACTGCTTTAGGTGAAGGGAAAGACAACATTCAATACATGGAAGGTCACCTCAATTGGACTGGACCAAAAGCAAATAGTAAACCTGAGAAGAACACATACTTTTGTGGTTACAAGGGGGGGAGGGAGGGAGGGTGGGAGAGGGTTTTTTATTGATTAATCAGTAGATAAGAACTGCTTTAGGTGAAGGGAAAGACAACATTCAATACATGGAAGGTCACCTCAATTGGACTGGACCAAAAGCAAAGAAGTTTCTGGGATAAAATGAATGCTTCAAAGGTCAGCGGAGCAAGCGCGGGGGTCTGGGGAACATGGTTTGCGGGGACTTCTAAGTCAATTGGCAAAATAATTCTATTATGAAATCATTCTGCATCCCACTTTGAAATGTGGCGTCTGGGGTCTTAAATGCTAACAAGCGGCCATCTAAGATGCATCAATTGGTCTCAACCCACCTGGAGCAAAGGAAAATGAAGAACACCAAGGCCACACGACAACTAAGAGCCCAAGAGACAGAAAGGGCCACATGAACCAGAGACCTACATCACCCTGAGACCAGAAGAACTAGTTGGTGCCCGGCCACAATCGATGACTGCCCTGACAGGGAGCACAGCAGAGGACCCCTGAGGGAGCAGGAGATCAGTGGGATGCAGACCCCAAATTCTCATAAAAAGACCAAACTTAATGGTCTGACTGAGACTGGAGGAATCCCGGCGGCCATGCTCCCCAGACCTTCAGTTGACACAGGACAGGAACCATCCCCGAAGACAACTCATCAGACATGAAAGGGACTGGTCAGCGGGTGGGAGAGAGACGCTGATGAAGAGTGAGCTAATTATATCAGGTGGACACTTGAGATTGTGTTGGCAACTCTTGTCTGGAGGGGGGATGGGAGGATAGAGAGAGAGGGAAGCCGGCAAAACTATCAAGAAAGGAGAGACTGAAAGGGCTGACTCAAGAGGGGGAGAGCAAGTGGGAGTAGGGAGTGAGATGTATGTAAACTTATATGTGACATACTGATTGGATTTGTAAACGTTCACTTGAAGCTTAATAAAAGTTATTAAAAAAAAAAAAGTCAGCAGTTCAAATTCACCAGGCGCTCCTTGGAAACGCTATGGGGCAGTTCTACTCTGTCCTATAGAGTCACTTTGAGTCAGAATTGACTCAACAGCAACGGGTTTGCTTGTTTGTTTTTTAATGTTTATTAGTGGATACCAGGAGTGGGAGGGAAGGGGAGAAGGGGGAGCCATTGTTTGGGAAGCAGTGAGTTTCTGTTTACGGCGATGGGAAATTTGGCATAGATTAAGGGTAACAGTTGCGCAACTGGTTAACGCGACTGATATCACTAAGGTGTATGCCTGAAAAATGTTAACTCGGCAAATGTTGTGTTATAAATATTTTCACAAAAATAATAGCAACTGCTGATGCTGCTTATGTACATTTTCCCCATAACTTGATTATGAAAGTTTGCAAACACACAAAAAAGTTGATAAAATACTATTACGAATGCTCACACTCTATACTTAGATTCAAAAATTATCATTTTGCCACATTTGCTTTCTCTTTGTATATTTTTTTTCTGAACCCTTTGATAGTAAGTTCCCTCAGCCCTAAATACTTTCACATTCATCTCCTAACAAAAGCGTAAAAGTGATTACAAAAGTGTAATAAAGTTTTCACACCTAGGAAAATGTGCAGTAATTCTATATCATCTAATAGCTAGGCCATACTCAACTTTTCTCAAATGTCGTAAAATAACCGAAAGTCTTTTAGAACTGTTTTTTCAAATCAGGATCCAATCAAGGTTCATATGCTGCATTTTGCTTGCTTCTTTAGTCTCTTAATTTAGAATTGTAGTCCTACCTTTCTCCCTCCACGATACAGAATTTTTCCATGAGTCCAAGCCAGTTGTCTTATAGAATGTCAAATATTCTGGGTTTTTCTATGGAAAGGCTTAATTTGATTCGGGTTAAACATTTTTGACATGAATGTTTCACAGTTGTACTTCCTATTGTATTGCATCAGGAGGAACACAAGGCGAGGCTGTACCATTATTAGTGATGTTCACTATGATCAATTAATTAAGATGGTGTCTTCCAGACAGGTCAACTGTAAAGATACCTTTTTTTTTCCTTGGTGAATTGTAATCTGTGAGTAATACATTGAAACTATGTAAATATCCCGTTCCTCAACAATTTCTTACCCTGGGGTTTTGATCCATGCCTGAAACAGGGCATTGAGATTACAAATGGTGATTTTTTTTTTATTAATTCTACCATTCCGCCTATATTTATTAGCTGGCATTCTTTGGTAATAAAGGGCTTTCCTTCCTCTACTCTCCCTCCATAAATTTTTATTTATTCAGTGTGTTATAATAAAATACAGTATTCATTGTTTTTGATGTTCAGGTTGTTAAACATGTCATCAGTGGCAGTGCTTTCAAAGCAGGTTCCTGTGTCCTTTTGACATAACCCCATTAGTGTTTAAGCACTTCCTTGCTTTGTGGTACAATTTATTCCAGGCTCACTTTGTACTTTCCTTGTTCCAGACCTGGAATCAGCCATTTCTCTAAAAAGCCCTGGTTCCTTTGTGCAGACAATAATGTTTAGAAACAAAAATCTGGGCACTAGGTGTATTCATTGCTATTTGGGCATAATCACTTTTAAGCCCATTTAGTTAACAAAGGTTTTTGTTGCTGTTTTGTTTTTTTCTTTTAAATCTTGAGTTCATATTGACATTCTCAATTCAACATTAACATTATAGACTTTTTCTATGTCTATTATTTTTTATCTGTATCTCTTTTTCTTACACCATAAATCTTGGCTTTTAATAACATTAATACATTTACTTTTGTGCTTTATTCTTGTGATATATATGTATATGTACATGCATGTATGTTTCAAAATTACAATTGTAATATTACCACTACTAATAAACCTACTGAGTGATGCTTACAACTTCTTTGCAGCTCTTGTTCTTAGACTATATCTCATTAAGGTTGAGTCAGAGGGCTGTGTTGAAAAGTTAGTTGAAAAAATTGTTTTCTCTCTGTGATTATGTCATTAATTGATAAACATATAGATTCATTTGCTCTTGTTTTTGTTCAATTGTAGGGCTTGTGATGTTTTCTTTTTCTTTAATTTTAGTTTTTAGGCTATTTAAAACATTAATATTGCTTAAAAGTCAAAGTTTTTTTTTTTTTAAAGTCAAAACCATATAAGGAGATGGACCTAGAAAAATCTAGCTCTCATCCCTATTCCCTCAACATTATTTACTACCTACTCTCTGTAGTAATCATTTTCATTAGAATATTTTTATAACAGCCTTATTAAAATATATTTTACATATAAAATTCACCCATTTAACATGTACAATTGAACAATTTTAGTATATCACAGAGTTATGGAACCATTATCAGTATTTAACTCTAGAACATTTTCATTACCCTCAAAAGGAACACTGTACCCATTAGCAATCATTCTCCATTCCCTTCCATGTCATTGCCCCCCAGCCCAAGGCAACCATTAATATGTTCTCTGTCTCCATATATTTGCCCATTCTGAACATTTCATATAAGTGGAATCATAAAATATGTGGCCTTTTATGCCTGGCTTCTTTCAGTTGGCATAATGTTTTCAAGGTTCATCCATGCTGTAGTACGTATCAGAACATTATTCCTCTTTCAGGGCTCGATAATATTCCATTGTAGAGATATGCTACATTTTGTTTATCCAGTTATCAGTTGATGGACATTTGGCTTGTTTCACCTTTTGGTTATTATGAATAATGTTGCTAAGAATATTTGCGTACAAGTCTCTGTGTGGACATGTGTTTTCACTTTTCTGGGGTATACACCCAGGAGTGGAATTGCTGGGTCATGTGGTTAACTCTAAGTTTAACCTTTTGAATCAGTTTTTTTTTAATCTACCCTTACTACTGTGCTTCATTTGATAAGAAAACATGTATCTATATTCTGTTATTACCTATTCTTATTTCTCCTTCTTCCTTACAAAAAACAAAGGTAGCATCTTATATACCCTGTTTTACACCTTGCGTTTGATTTTGTTTTACATCCTTGAAATTTGTAGTACATGTTGGAAATAATTACAAAATCAAAATTCATAGAGATCTTCTTCATTCTTTTTTAGTACTGCATAATAAGACATTCTTTGGATATACCATTATTTATTCCACTAGTTCCCTCCTATTGGACATTTGAGTTTTTTTCCAATATTTTTCTATTATAAGTTATGCTGCAATGACAAACCTTGTACATATGTTGTTTTGTATTTGCGGAGGTTTGTTTTTAGAGCAGATGCTTAAGAGCAGTATTGCTGGGTCAAATGGTAACTGAATATGAAGTTTTGTTAGAGATTTCCAAATTCCCCTTCTTATGGACTGAACTGAATTCTCACCAAACAATACATGAGAGTATCTGTTTCTCTAAAATCTCATCAACAGAGAACATAGTCAAGCTTTAGGAATTTTGCCAATAAATGGTATCTCAGTATAGGTTTAGTTTTCATTTTCCTTATTATGAGTGAGCTTGAGTATTTTTTCATATATTTATGGGTATTTTGCCTTTCTAATTCTGTGACCTGTCTGTTCATGTTTCTGACCCCTTTTGTTCTAGGGTTTTAGAGGACAAAGCGTCTTGAAGTAAGGCAGGTGGCCAGCCCCTTTGGTGGATGGAAGCAGGTGCTCTGTCTAGCAGGGTCAGCCTCAATATGCTTGAGCCCTTGGCTCCTGCCACATACACTCACTCTTAGAAAGTCAGAGCTGGATGAGTCCTTTTAGGTTAGCTGGTCCAGCCCCTCATCTTATAGATGACCAAACTGAGGCCCAGAGAGGACAAAGGACTTTCTTAAGGTCACGTAACATATTAGTGATAGAGCTGGGACTTGAACTCAACATCTTTCCCCCTGGGAACCTTCCAGCTTATATGGAAGACATCTCCTGATATTTTAAACTTCTACTGAGATTATCACAAACTACTTTTTGGAGTGAAAATGCCTCTTAATGTTCTCTATTATCCCAAATTGCAAACATTAGTGATAAGTATAAAAGCCATTCTCTTGTTAGTTCTGTGTATTTATCTACGCTCATTCATGCCTGTAATACTCATTTGCTACAGAAAACAAAAAACAAAACCTTAGAATGTCAGAGCTGGATCCGATCATGGAGATAGCTCATACCAAGGGAGAAACTGAAGTCCAGAGACAGAGTGACCAGATTTATCACAGGGGGAGGCTAAGAGGGCCATTTAGCCGAGGGCCCCACATTCACTAAGGGCCTCAATACTAGGTATTTGAGATCCTCTCCAAGTGAGATTAAAACATACCATTGCATTTCTGTAAGTGTACTGATCTTTGTTTTATTAAAATTTAAACTCAAAATATACTACAGTTTTTCTAAGCTTGTTTTAATATTTCCTTAATTTTATATACAAAGAGAGGCCTTAAGAGTGGTCTGCCCACGGTCACCAAGTGAGCTAGTGGCAGAACTGAAACTAGAACCCAGGTTTGTTGACTCCTGGACACAGTGTTTTCTATTGTACCATACTGCTCCCTAAGGATCAGCAGCTAGCCTTTAACAGTCAAGTAAATTCATTTTTATTTACAAAGTTGTACCCTCTGTCCAGGATGCACCACAGTGGGACACAAGTGCCCCCTTCACCCACCCATCTCAGAGCCTGTTACCAGCTCTAGTCTCTGGAATGATGCTGTCTGTTCCTGCCTACCCCATCAGAGCAAGAAGCAGACAAGAATCTTAGCACTGATTCCTATTTCTTGACAGCCTCTTATGTGCCATGCATTTTACCTGTGTTTGTTCTAATCCACATGACAGGCCTGCATGGTAGGCATTACTATGCTCATTTTACAGATGACCAAACAGAGGCTCAGATAGATTTGCCTAAGATTATACAGCTAAATTAGTGGAGCTGAGGTTCAAAACCAGGTTTATCTGACAGCAAAGCCTGTGTTTAGCCCACTCTACCTTGGCATCTCCCCTAAATTGAAACAACTCAGATACATGATGGCTCTGGAGGATATATACAGGCATCAAGGCAAAACCACATTTCTCACAGATCATTCAGCCTGCCCAGGATTAAGCAACTGGGACTTAACAAATTTAGAGGCAGTTTCTCTGCAGTCCGGCCATGTGAGCCAGTAGTCTAATAGGAGTTCTTCCTGTACGCACACAAGTTACTTACTTGACCAAGTGTCTTATAAGAAGTTCCAGCATCTCTCGGTTATTTTCTGGTAGCTTATATACCAGGGAGTGAATAGCTCCCAGTCGGTAATCCAGGTTGTCGGATTCTGAGAGAGAACAGTGAAAGAAATGCTTTGGCTTTCTGGACAATTGGATCAAGCAAAATCTCATACACACCACACACATACACATGCAGACAGATACGGAGACAGAGATAAACAGCAAAAGAGACACAGGAAGACAGAGAGATGAAACTAGATAAATAGGCACAGAGACAAGACGACCAGGAAAGACCAAGAAACAAAAAAAAAAACACAGAGGCAAAGAGAGAGACAGAGAGAAGAAAAGGCAAAGATATAGAAAAAAAAGAAACGAAGAATAGATCTAGAAAAAATGAGGAAAGAGGGGAGGGGAGGGGAGGGGAGGGGAGGGGAGGGGAGGGGAGGGGAGGGGAGGGGAGGGGAGGGGAGGGGAGGGGAGGGGAGGGGAGGGGAGGGGAGGGGAGGGGAGGGGAGGGGAGGGGAGGGGAGGGGAGGGGAGGGGAGGGGAGGGGAGGGGAGGGGAGGGGAGGGGAGGGGAGGGGAGGGGAGGGGAGGGGAGGGGAGGGGAGGGGAGGGGAGGGGAGGGGAGGGGAGGGGAGGGGAGGGGAGGGGAGGGGAGGGAAAACTATTCACATAAAGTCAGAATTTTGGGCACAGCAGTTTGTTCCTGAAGCTCCACAAGGGTTTTCGGCTGTAAACCCTTTCCCATTCAACTTCCTTATGGTGCTGGAAGGTATGCTGCTACCTCTGGGTTCCTGTGAAAATCACCAGGAGAGCCCAGAAATAAAGACTAAATACCCCATCGCCCTGACAAAGACCCATTATGACAACAATTCCTTGAATCTTTCCCGCACATGGCACAGGGCACGATGCAAGCTAAGGGTCATGTGGAGGTAGGGAGGAGGGACCCTCATACAGTGGCCTTGGCCAAGACTTTTAATGCTTGTTCAGCTGCCAGCTTTTGGGGTGATTCTATATGCCTCATTTCCCACCCACCCCTCTACACTAGCCTCAGTTTTCTCAGCTAGAAAATTAGATGCTAGGGCTAAGAGATTAGGAGTAGTGATTCACAACACAACTGAAAAACATTTTGAAAAGGCAAAGTGTTGAAGAAAAGCTGCAACAGCAACTGTAATGGAACCATTTTGCTGTCCCCTGATAATGTGAGTCAACGCTCTTATTCTGATGAAATAGGAAAAATCAATCAATAAAATCTTCACATCTATCACATCCCTCAAGTTGCCCAATTTTCTCCAATTCACTCGACTAACATTGCTTTATGAAAAATAATACAACCCTTGAGTTAGACGAAAAGCAAGAATACTCTCATTTGGCAGTAGGCAAAGTCTATGTATGTATTTTTGTTTTTTCCCCCAATTACTTTCCTTCAAGCAGTTTGCTAGGGCTTATTGCTTTAAATCTTATTAAGAAGGCAGGACAACACAATTACTAGTAACATAAATACTTACTGGCAGCAGAGACCAGTTCTTTGTGCAGTCTATAGGTCATGACAGGTTCAGAAAGATTCCTGAAATTAATGAAGATTGTAAGTTCCTTTGGGGAGGAAGTAGCCAGGCCTTGAATTTACACTTCTGTGGGCAGTAAGGCTGAAGTTACTGAGCTCCATAGTGTAGTGTGACTATAGACATTTTCCTCTTCATTCGAGGCTTTGTCATGGGAATCCAAGTGGCCAAAAATTCAACAGAAGACCTGCAAAAGCATGGGCTAAACCCCTTGCAAAGTCCCCAATTAGCTCTCAAAAGTAAAAGGTAGCACCAACTCAGCCTTCAAAATCCTAAAGCGGACCCACTCTGTATACTACCATGAATATGTTACAATTTGATAATCCCTTAGAGCTTCCAAAGTACATTTGCATCCATACTCCCATTTGATCCTTCCAATGATGCTGTGAGGCAGCATAGTTACTCACATTGTCATTTAATGAAGGAGGAAAGTGAGACTCGAATAGGTTTTGTCATTTAGTCAAAAAAAATATTGGCTGAGTACTGTATTCATTCATTCATACAGAGATGAATAAGACAAAGTCCAAAGCTCCAAGGAGCTAATAGTCTAGTTGAGGACAGTGTAATGCAGTGGGACGACTGCAATGTAGTAGTTGTTGCAATGTAATCTGATGCTAAAATAAAGGTACACAGTGGCTAGGAGGAAGGAATTGATCTACTACTACTACTACAGCTAATACTACTACCACTACTAATAACAATAGTAAATCCTTTACTCTTATAAGTGATTTACGTGTATCTACTCATTTAATCCTCACAGCACCACTATGGGAGGTACTTCATTATCCCCATTTTATAGATGAGGAAATTGCGGCCCAGAGAAGTTAAATAACTCATCCAAGAACACATGGCTAGTAAATGGCAGAACCAGGCAGTCTGTCTCCAGGGTTCATACTATGCTATACTGCCTGCCACTGTTACTATTATAGTAATCTGGGTGAGAGACAATAGAGGCCTAAACAGAAATAGTGGCATTAGGGATAAAAAGTAAATGTGAAGAGAGTGATTTAAAAGATAGTAAATGCAGAAGTCCTTCATTGGTTGTGTATGATGGTGGGGAAAGAGAAATCTGGTTCAGGTGACTAGACAGAATAGGAAGTGGTTTAGAGAGAGGAAGATGCTGGGTCAGAGGAGCCTCTGGGGTACCAAAGGGGGGATGTCTATTAGGAAGCTGGATGCAGGTCACTTCCAGGCCTGAGAAGCAGATGTGAAATCATCAGTCTAGGCCCAGGCTCAAGCCCACTGCTGTCGAGTCAATTCCAACTCATAGAAACCTTGTAGGATGGTGGAGAACTGCCCTATAGGGTTTCCAAGGCCATAAATCTTTACGGAAACAGACTGCTGCATTTTTCTCCCACAAAGTAGCTGATGGGTTCAAACTGTCGACCTTTTGGTTATTAGCCAAGTGCTTAACCACTGCACCACCAAAGGTCCTATCAGTCTAGGTAACCAAAAAAAATCAAACCAAACCCAGTGCCGTTGAGTTGATTCTGACTCATAGTGACCCTACAGGACAGAGTAGAACTGCCTCAGAGAGTTTCCAAGGAGTGCCTGGTGGATTTGAACTGCCGGCCCTTTGGTTAGCAGCCGTAGCACTTAACCACTACGCCACCAGGGTTTCCAATCCGTCTAGGAGGGTGGTTAAAACCATGAGAGCAAATGCCACTGCTCAAAGAAGGATGGCAAACGACAGCCAAACAGCTACATGAGGCCTTACAACATTTTTTGCTTGTCCAGCACAGTGTTTAAAAAAAGAAATGGAATCAGTTACCAAAATATAAATAATTGAGATATTTCACATAAAAATCCATGTTCCCTGCTTCTCTTCCCGCTTCAATTAGACCCATATGGCTTTTTGTAGAAGTAAGGAAAATTGCTGTTTTGTTGTAAACAAAGGGATTACTATCCAAATAAAGGTCCACAAGGCAATGTGCTTAATATGCAAATAGCCTACTTCACTCATTTATATTTCTTGGTAGCACAGTGTTTAAGAGCTTGGCTGCTTACCAAAAGGCTGGCAGCTCAAATCCACCAGCCACTCCTTGGAAATGCTATGGGGCACTTCTGCTCTGTCCTATAGGGTCGATATAAGTGGGAATCGACTTGACAGCAAAGGGAAACGGGGTAGATATTTGAGTTTTCAATTCCTCTGGTGTACTGAAAAAAGAAGACAGCCTTGGGAAACACCAGGCAAAAAGCCCATATAGGAGACTTCTAAAAAATGGCCAAAGAAGTAAGAGAAAAATTAAAAGTAAGTGATTATCACAGATTCCAAAAGAGTAGAAAGTTTCAAGAAGAAAGGCTTAAGAGTTTCAAATGCTACAAAAAGATCAAGTAAGGTAAAGACTAATAATTGCCCATTGTGTTTAGCATTGAGGGAGTTACTCCTGATCTTGGCAAGAGCAGCTTCAGGGGAGCAATGGGGGCGAGAGTCAGACTGCAATGGGTTGAAGAGTAATCTGGGAGGTTAATAAGTAGAGCAGGAAGAGTGTATTACTTAATCCAGAAGTTTGGCTGGGAAGTGGTGGAGTATCTTTCTCATTAGGCAATCTTGTCTAAGCTCCTGGTTCCAACTAACTACACTGTCAATAATTCCCAATATTTTAGCTCAAGCCCAGAACTCTTTCCTGAGTTGCAGACCCATATATCCAATTGCCTGCTTAACATCTTGCCCTGATTTCCTCAAAGGCACCTAAACTTGACATATCCAAAACCCAATTTATTGTCTTTCTCTAATCTGGTCTTCCTGAGTTCCCCAATGGGCCAGAAACCTGGAAGTCATTCTTTTATTTCCCTCTCTTCCATCTTCACATCCAATTCACCAAGAGTTTCACTTGCTAAATGTCTCTTGAATATGCTTATTTCTACCCATCTCCACTGTTATTACCCTAGACCAGGCAGGAACATCATCTCTTGCCTGGATCACAGCAATAGTCTACTAATTGGTTTCCACCTGTACCCATTTTGCCTCCCTCTAATCTGAACTTTATATTATTTTTTTTCAAAATGCAAAGTTCATCATGTAACCCTTCCCTTCTGCTTAAAATCCTTAAACATATTCCCCATTCTTTTTAACATAAATCCAGACTCCAATCTTTGAAATGCCCTCCAAGACCCTGTATGATCTGGCCCCTAAATACTTCTCCCTCCCTCTCTGCACCCTATATTCCACCAATACTTGTTCATCTAGTTTCTCGAAGGGGCCTTCCTCTGTCTGAAACCCTCCCCTCCCTAGTTAATTCCAAATCATACTTACAGTTCAAACAACCAATCAAAATAGGTCAGGGCCTGTTATATGCTTTCGTAGCAACTTGTAACTTCCTTTCAGAAAACTTGTATGATTCTTTATCTTTTGTCTGTCTCTTACACTGGACTATATACTCCTTAAGGTCAGAGACCATATCTGCTCACAACTGTGTGCCTATTGCCTAGCACCATGCCTGACATTGTGTAGGCTCTCAGAAAATGCTTATCAATTGGTTAAGTGAATGGTAGAATGAATGAAAGGAGACACGGGGTGAAGAAGATGTGCACTGCTGGGGCAAAATTATACTGAGAGGAAAAAGCCAGTTGAATGAGAGAGGATGAAGATACAGGAGAGAGAAGGGATGATTTTTAGAGTACATTTCTGGACATGATGGGGATGAAGGGTGAGATAGGAGCCTAGAACACAAAAGGAGACCCACTCTGAAAACACTGATATCTTCCGTGGGTAAGAATCTTAAGGACAAACATCTCAAATTGGGGGTGCAGCCCACTCATACTTTCAGGCTTAGTCTTCCCATTTTTCAAAGGGGCCAACTGCTTATTATGGGATGAGCTGGGCAAGAAGTAATGGAGGGCGAAACTTAACCTATATAAACCTTTGAAAAATTTATACCTTTGAACTAGGCTAGAGACATGGAACCACTTCCACCACTCCCATCATCATGAGTCTTCTCAAAGTATATATAGCAGATTGTTCTCTGTCTTCACTATATTGCTCAAGCAACCTCAGGGAAGCCTCAGCCCCTTGGGGGTGGGGAATAAGTGAAGAGGATGGCCCAATACCAGTGGCCTTACAAGTCAGAAACACCTAGGTTTAAACAATACTAGCTGTGTAACCTTGGATATTACTTCACTGAGGTGAGGTGATGCACCTCAATTTCCTCATCTATAAAATGAGTACAGTACCACCTACCTTATATGGTTAATGGACAAAAAAAGTGTCATCAATGTAAGCAACTAGCACAGTGCCTAGCACAGAGTAAGCCCTTCAATAACAGTTCCTTTCTTTCTTGGTAGATGTAGGAGAAATACTACTAGAAAGAGCATTCATGTTTATGTAAAGCTCTCAGATGATGCTACAGCGGAAGGTCATCTAACTGTAAGATGTGGGGCCCAATCTATTCTGCATTAATGATGTTTTCCAGAGTTTAGATCTCTATCTTAATGCTTAAAAAGCACAATAATTGAAAAAGAAGACATTTTAGCACATAAAGTATGGTACATACTAAAGGGCATAAAAAAAAAACAAAAACATAAAGAATGATAAGAAATGAATGAGTTTAAAAAATATATATCTCTCAAAAGCCTTTTGTATAATAGTATAAGCTTATGGCAATAAACTGAAAAATACATTCATCATTATTGTGTTTATTCACAAAACTACCTAGGTTTATATCCCTAAATGTTGTTAGTAAGTTAACTTTTTTTTTTTCCCTAATGCTGCCACTTCATTCAGTGCCAACATTTTATGGTTGTATTTTCTTTTCTTGGTTTTTATTTCTATTACATGGATAAAGGTATGAGATATAAAACACACATACTACTTCTGTCCAAGTGCAATTTAATATTTCACAATGGTTGTTATTCAACAAAATATGTTATATAACACTGAACTGTTACAACGCATGATTTCACTAATGAGAACATCATGGCATCACTCTATGCACCATGGCAAAAATTCTTCAATTATTTCAAAGACATAATTTTAAATCATCTTCTTTAAAAGTCTTTTTCAATAGCAATGCTATTGTTTTAATGCTTCGCTTGCTTCAATTCCCAATTTTTAGTTTTTTTTAAAAAGTCATCCAATACACATTCTTCTGTGATAGAAATCCTCTTTGCTCTTTTTTTTATTCTTTTTTCTCTAGCAATCCTATCCAACCTCCTGAAACTGGGATCGCATTAACTCCTATCTCCCCCCAGACAAATTTCATCAGCTATGAAAAGCAGAGCCTCAAATCAACGCAGACATACCTGAGGTAGAATTTCAAGGAGCTGGTGATTGTCTTAATGTCCCAGTCACTATTATGAAAATCAACATCTCCTGGGCATTTGGGATCTAGGAAAAGGAAAAATAAAAAATAAAAACAAGAAAAAAAACCAATCCTTCAGACGAGCTTACTTTTTACCCCTTTTAAAAAAAGAAAAACAAAGTACATTAATTAAGAGGTAGGTACTCTAAGCCAGTTTCTAAGAGATGAACACTTTACAAAAAATGAATCTTTGATGTCTCAAAAATTTCCTTTCCCCATCAGCAAGATCAATTATCCTTCCACTGTAGGAGTGACAATGGGTGAGACAAAACACACAAAATGGTAGAGAATGGTTGCAGATATTGACCATGGCCAGAACCTGTATTCTGTTCTTTGGCTGTTGATTGCTTCTTGCAGTTATTGACTGTGTTTGGACCTGTGCTGCTTATTGAACGCACAAGGAAGATTAGTATTAGCATAATGCGGTCATTTCAGCTTCTCTCTTGCAACACAACTGAACATATTCCTGGAGTTTGTGTTCATTAATGGTTTAGAAAGTTTGTGTCCATTAGTGGTTTAAAAACTATCAGCTGGGGAGAGGTGGCAATCAATCAATCAATAAAACTGGCAATGGTAGTAAAATAATCAGTCATGTTAAAATAGCTAAGATTAAAACTGCCAAGTTCAAATTCTTGCAAAGTAAAAATAATCATATAAAAAAATACACCTGTATTCAGCTCCTTATTTTCAGTGCCTTGCAGCGCCATCCAGAAGGTATGCAACAAAAGTTTCAGTTAAATCATGAATGAATGCATAAACGACAGAGTTAGAGGGTCAAATAGTAAGCGGCGTTATATGTCAGAGTTTCTCAAAGTGTAGCACTGGATGCACATTTTCTTTGTTTAAATAATTATGCATTTTGCATTTGAACACTATAATCAGCACTTCAGACTGTTTCAAGAACATCATTGCTTAGATGAGACAAAAAATACAGTGGATTTATTTGTATACGAAACAATTCAGTAAATAGTAGAACAGGTGGTACACAGATACAGTAAAGATTATTGATATGGTTAAAAAGTGACTGAAGTTTGGGAACAATGGATTTGAAGGCAGGGAGAACAGTTAGGAGGTGATTGTAATTGTCCAGATGAGAGATAATGAGACATGAAACTAAGGCAGTAGCAGTAAAAATGAGAAGGGAGTAGATTAAAAAAAAAAAAAAAAAGGAGGTAAAATTGGTTAGACTTGGTGGCTGATTAAATGTGAGGTCATAGGTAAGAAAAGCCAAGAACTCTGTATGTCTGTGTAGGAGTCTAGATTGACAGTGGTATTACCAACCAAGATAGGGAATATAGGAAGAGGAGCATCCCTGCTGTTGGTGGTTGTTTTGTTTTGTTTGGGTGTTGAGGGTTGGGTGGAGAGAAGATTAATGAGCTCAGTCTTAGGCTTGTGATGTCTGTAGGTCACCTAGGTGGAGGTGACAAGCCTGGATGTAGTTATCAGGACTGGATTGGAGCTAGAGATAAAAATTGAGGAGCTACTGGCAGAGTTAAAATCATATGATGAGCTCATCAAGAGAATATTTGTAGAATAGGAAGAGAAGTCTGTGAACAGAACCTTGGGGAACAACATGTTTAAGGGATAAGTGGAAGAAAAGGAACCTGAGAAGGAGGCTGGAAGGAAGAGAGAAAAGAAATGTGTTATAGAAACTCATGAAGGAGAAAGTTTCAGGTGCATGTTAAATAACAAATATAGCAGAGTCCAAGTAAGGCAAAGACTGAGAAATGCTCACTGAAGCAAATGAGTATTCCCAACACGCACTGTGTAGGAATAGAAACAAAAAGTTAATGGATTAAGGAATGAAGATGTGAGGGAGTCAGTGTAGACCAGTTCTCACATTTTAATGTGCATGCAAATCACCTGGGGATTTTGTTAAAATGCAGGTTCTTATTCAGTAAGTCTGTAAAGGGGCTGGAGATTCTGTACTTCTACCAAGTTCATTGGTGATGCTGATGTTGCTGGTACCCAGGCCACACTTCAAATAACTAGTGGTGGAGACTGCACTTTCTAGTGGCTTGGCTGGAATGGAAGGACAAAGGATAGAGCAGAATAGCCAGATAGGCATGTAAGGTCAAAGATTCTTTTTTTTCTTTTACATTTACATAGGCTTGAGCATGATCATAGGCTGTGGGGAGAGCCAACAGAGGAAGCAGTTAAAATACAGGTGAGTAAGAGGATAATTGATGGTGTGAGATTTACATGGAAGAAAGAAAGGATGGCCTCAACAGCAAGACTGGAAGAATTAGCACAGAGCAGAAGAAGTTGGCTTCTCATTCTGAGGCTATGGGAAGCTTACACCTGATGTACCTGATGGCCTGTATTTTCTCAGTCAGTTAAGAGGTGAGATCACCAGCCAGTAGCAGGGGAGTGTTTTTGAGGTTGGAAAAAGGTTTGAGGAGAGTGGCCAAAGTTTGGATCTACATTTAGGAAAATTGAAAGATAGAAGAAAAATCACTAGGGGCACTGAAAAAAATGAGGGGATGATAATACTGAGAATCTACTGAGACTAAGACCCATGATTTTCTGGTGGACCCAATAGAAACAGGTGATGCTCCGCAGCAGGGCTTCTAGTAGACACGATAAGTGCAGATTCTGAATTGATGGTTGGTCTAGCAAAATAATAAAAATAATGAAAGTAACCACTAACATATAGCACTTGCTCAGTGTCTGGCTGATATTTGTATTGCTGAGCACTTTACATATATTAATTCATTTAAACCATGAACTTCCCTATGAGAGGATACTATTATTATCTCTATTTTCCAGATGAGGAAATTGAAGCAAGAAAGTCTAAGCAGCTGGCCCAAGGTTACACCGGTAATAAGTGGTTTAATTGGGATTAGAACCTTGATAGTCGGCCTTCGGAGTCCATGTTCTTAACCTCTCCTAGCAAAGACAATGATGTAATTAAGAGATAAGAAATCTAGATGAGTGACAGAGCTAGAAGACTAAGCAGAATAAGATCCCGGAATTCCAGATATCAGGGATGGAGCACATCCAAGTGAAGACAAGTGACTTCCTGAAATGGAGTGGACAAAGTATCACTGGAGTTGAAGATGTCAAGGAACCATAAAGACTAGGAAATTGAAGTGAAGGTAGGAAATTGAAGTGAAGGTGCACAAAGACACTGATGTCTCTGAGGATGATAACAAGGGTTGGGGTGGAGAGACATCTTCTAAGCCAGGTAACAAAGACTTGGTGACTGTGGGGGAGTGGCCTGGAAACTAACAAACAATGGTTCCAAGAAGGTGTAAAAGATGAGCCAAAAGGTGGGAGTATGGAGATGGAGGAATAACAAACATTGATTGAGTCCCAGACACTACGCTAAGTACTTTATAGGAATTCTTTTTTCTTATGTAATCTTCACGGCAACCCAATGGAGCAGTACTGATACCTTCCGCATTTTACAGATGAAAAAAATCAAGGGTCAGAAAGGTAAATTCACTTTCTTAACGCTACATGACTTATAAGTAACAGAAGCAGAACTTGAATCCAATCAGCTTGTCCCCAGGGTCTTCTCACTTAGCACCTCCATACACTGATGCTCGAATATGATAATCTGGACAAGGTAGTGAAGACTACACCTCAGGGCTCAGTGGTATGTCAAATGTAGAAGAACAGCATTAGTATGAAAGGGCTGCAGGGGAACTGATGTCAATAAACAAATGTGATATGGCTATCCATCTAACAGTACCTGTTCAGTTCAACTCTTTAGCAAATGGACAGTGAGCACCTACTTTAATGTGCCAGGAATACCACCAGAAGCTGTGTTTACAAAGATGAGTAAGGCACTCATTCTACCTTTGAGGAACTCGCTATTTAAGATAGATAAATAATGCATAATACAATTGTAAGTACAATAAAAATAATATGCACAATATACAGAAGTAATAAAAAAACCCACTGCTGTCAAGTTGATTCCGACTCATAGCGACCCTATAGGACAGAGTAGAACTGCCTCATTAGAGTTTCCAAAGAGCGTCTGGTGGATTTGAACTGCCGACCTTCTGGTTAGCAGCCGTTGCACTTAACCACTGTTCCACCAGGGTTTCCACAGAAGTAACATAGATAGGGAAAAAACTCCCCAGAAGAGTCAGTATAAGACTCACCTGAGTTTTAAAAGATGGACTGAGATTTCTCTAGGTGCACAAGTGCACATTTTCTAAACAGATGTATGGAGAGCATGGCGTGTTTGGGAAACCACCAGGAACTGGGGATCATTGGAACATTAAGATTAAATGGGAGTGGCAAGAGATGAAGGTGAGCAGGTATACAAGAGTCAGATAATGAAGGACCTTAAGTGCAACGCTCAGGAGATGGGGCTTTAGCCCTCAGGAGGGAAATATGGACAGAGTCATGTGTGATTTTAAAAGATCACTCTGGGTGAGGGGTGTCATGTTGTTTGAGGAGGGCCAGTCCTGATGGTAGGGAGACCAGTTTGTAGGAGGGCCAGTCCTGATGGTAGGGAGACCAGTTTGTAGGCTACTTCACCAGTCCATGGAGAGCTGATTGATGGCAGCCAAAACAAGAGAAGTGGTACTGGAGAAGAGTGATGGGATTTGAGAGATATTTAGAAAGTAAAACTGACAAGACATGGGGATTCTTTTCTTATGGAGGGGGTAAGAGAAAAGAGATTCTATTCGGTGTAGACTGACATAGTGGCTACCCCAAAACTTTGAGGGTTTTATTAAATAAATCAAAAAGTCCAAAACTGAATCCCTCATATTTCCCATTGACACCTGATTCTCTTGCAGCCTTCCCCATCTCAGACAGTGGGAACGCCAACCTTCCTTTAGCTCAGGCCAAAATCTCTGTAGTCATTCTTTACTCCTTTCTTTTTCTTATAACCCACATCTTGACCAACATCAAATCCTGTTGTCTTCTACCTTCAAAATATATCCAGAACCTGATTATTTCTCACTATACTTATTAAATCTGTATGCTGAGCAAATAATCTGAGAATCTGGACTATATGAAGAAGAACGTGACATCAAGATTGGAGGAAGCCTGTGATATGCAGATGACACAACCTTGATTGCTGAAAGTGAAGAAAACTTAAAGCATTTACTGATGAAGATCAAAGACTATAGCCTTCAGTCTGCATTACACTTCAACATAAAGAAAACAAAAATCTTCACAACTGTACCAATAAGCTACATCATGATAAATGGAGAAAATACTGAAGTTGTCAAGGATTTCACTTTACTTGGATCAACAATCAATGCCCATGAAGGTCCCCGGGTGTCGCAAATGGCTTGCGCTTGGCTGCTAACCAAAAGCTTGGCAGTTCAAACCCACCAGGGGCACCACACGAGAAACAGACCTGGAGATCTTCTTTTGTAAAGATTACGGGCAAGAAAACCCTATGGAACAGTTCTACTCTGTAACACATGGGGTCTCCTAAGTCACGAATCAACAAGAACAAAGTCAACAACAAAAACAATCAATGTCCATGGAAGCAGAACTCAACAAATCAAAGGATGCATTGCAGTAGGAAAATCTGCTACAAAAGTCCTCTTTAAAATCTTAAAAAGCAAAGATGTCACTTAGATGGATAAGGTGTGCCTGACCCAAGCCATGTGCATGTGAAAGCTGGACAATGAAAAAAGAAGACTGAAAAAGAATTGATGTATTTGAATTATGGTGTTGGTGAAGAATATTTCATATACTATGGACTGCCAGAAGAATGAACAAATCTGTCTTGGAGGAAGTACAGCCAGAATGCTCCTTAGAAGCGAGGATGGTGATACTTTGTCTCACTTACTTTGGACATGTTATCAGGAGGGACCAATCCCTGGAGAAGTACATCATGCTTGGTAAAGTAGAGGGTCAGGGAAAAAGAGAAAGACCCTCAACGAGGTGGATTGGCTGCAACAATGGGTTCAAACATACCTACTACTGTGAGGATGGTGTAGGACCAGGCAATTTTTCGTTCTGTTATACATAAGGTTGCTGAGTTGGAACCAACTTCATGGCACCTAACAACAATGATATCCCCTGCTACCAAAATTACTACAACAAATTCCTAAATGGTTTTTCAGCTTCTGCCCTTGTCCCACTACATTCTGTTCTCCACACAGCAGTCAGAATGATACTGTTAAAACATATGTCAGATTATGTAACTCTTTACTTAAAATCTTCAAATGGTCTCATTCATAATTAAAGTAAAAATCCTTAAAATCACCTCCAGGACCCTACATGATCTGTATCCCTTCCCTCTCCCTTATCTCTCTGACCTCATCTGCTACTACTCTCCCATCTCTCACTGCCCTCCAGACACCCTGACCTTCTCATTGTTCCTCAAACACACCAAGAATGTTCCCCCCTCAGGGCCTTTGCACCTGCTGTTCCCTCTGCTCAGAATGTTCTTTCCCTCAGATATCGGCATGGTTCATTCACTCTCACCTTCAAGTCTCTACTAAAATGACACCTTCTTGGCCATGTCTTCCCTAGTAACATTATCTAAACACATTATCATGAAACCCCTATATTCCTTACCACCTTTCCTTCTTTACTTTTCACCTTAGCACTTATCACTGTCTTGCATACTATATATTTTGCACTAGAATGTCAGCTCCATGAGGACAGAGACCTTGTTAAACACCTCTATATCCCCAGCACCTAGAACAGTGGAAAGCATATAATAGATGCTCAATAAATATTTGTTGAATAAATATGTAATAGGAGGAAACGGCATCTCAAACTGGGGGGCCACAGGAATAGGCATTTGACCAGCAATTAATTGGTGATATTAATTCTGCTAAAGAAAGTACTTGCCAACCAAATGAGGGTAGTAAGTACAAAACAAAAAAATAAAATGCAAAAAGTTGACATTAGATATACCATATTTGTACGTGTGCATTGATTATTACACAGAGAGGCCAGGAGACATTCCATCTAAAGAGCAGAAGCAATGTGATGACTAGATACATTCTCCATTGCATGGTAATTATTTCATAAGGTTCTCCTACTACCCTTGATCTCAATATGTGTTTCCCAAACAACTTCTGGATTACCAATTCTCAGGTACCCTGCTTTGTACCACTGCTGTGTATACATGCTTGCCATCTCCTATACTGTATATTTCCCAGCTTCTCCAGTGAATCTGTTATAACCTTGTTCTCCAGAAGAATTTCTGGCACATACTAAGTAAGCTCCATCCTTTTGGAATGGGGGAAGGCCAAGAAGCCATGCTAGGGGAACCAGCATTTCAGTTGCTAGTATTAGAAAGGTATCTTCCTAGGTAAATTGATAATTGGTACAGGTGGTCCCTGACTTATGACAGGGTTGCATTCTGATGACTCCGTTGTAAGTTGGTTCTGATGTAAATCGAATACTTCTTTTTTTTTTTTAGTTTTCCTTACTACTGCCGTTTCATATCAGTATCTTTATAAATCCTATCTTTATTTGAACAATAAATTATAACATTGAACATCTTCAAGTGAACATCTGAGAATGACATCAGCAAATTACACACCACAACATTGTATGTAGTATATATTACTAAAAACGATAAGATGTATAAAAAACCCAGATGGTCATAAGTACAGTTTATTGTAACTCGATTATGTCATAAGTTATACCACAGCCTTATTTGAGTAAAATCTAGGCTCTTCCCAAGGCCTGTTCCAATCTCAGTGGAAGCAGAGTGGCCATCAATTCAGCCATTTGTCCCGTTTAGGTTCCTTAACATTCACAAGGGGGTGTCCACGCCAACTTCAGCTCAGTTGATTGTAAAGCATACAGGTATGCATGTAACCAACCAGATTCTGATTTCCACATTCCAGTACTTCTCAGAGAATGCAAATCTCAGCTTTCTATTGCCTAATGCTATATACATTTTAGTGACAAGACAGTATTCATAAAGAATTGTCTGAAGAACACACAGTCCTCTGGGTTGGTCTCTAAACCGTTCTTTTCCACCCCAAAACACTGGATATTGTGGTTCGTCACAGCAGTAATTGTTGGATGTGATGTTTCTCTTATTTACTCATTTGGACCTGAAAATTCTGTGAAAGGACCCAAATCAATATCCGACAAACTCAAACTTAACTCCTGCTTGTCTGTAATCCAATAGAAAGAACCAGCTGAAAAGTTAGTCCAAAGAAGGGAAACACTCTGAAGAATCAGAAAACAGCCATCCTTCTGAAAATACATGTACTATGACAAATAAAAGGTTTTAGAACTTTGCTGATGTAAGTTGTCAACATGATTAAAGGTGGCTACAATGATACACAAATAGTAAGGAAGGATAAAAATTCTTCTTAGCCTAGGAATAGAAGGATATGGCGTAGTAGTTAAGAGTTTGGCTGCTAACCAAAAGGTCGGCAGTTTGAATCCACCAGGTGTTCTTTGAAAACCCTGTGGGGCAGTTCTATCCAGTCCTATAGGGTTGCTATGAGTCAGAATCGACTCGATGGCAATGGGTTTGGTTCTGGTTTTCCTTAATCTAATAAGGATCTACAGTAGTTTACTGGTAAATGATTAATAACCAAGTAGGCAGTGGGAGGAGGTGTCTTGATTTGTAGCATTTTCCAATTTATGTGGTGTAAAATACTTCCACCATGGCTGATTTAAAGCTATTCACATGTCATTAAACGTGGAGGTGGGAAGAGATGTGCACAAAAAGCTCTACGTTGCCTTCAGCACACCATTGAACATCTCAAGCAATCGGTTGATATTATTAATGGTAAAACACTAGAAACTTAAAACCAGAAACCAGAAAAGGATGCCTGATATTACTTATCAATGGTTCTCAAACCTAGTTCCTAGAAACATCTGAGAAGCTCTGAAAAATGACGATGCCCAGGTTCCATCCTATATCAATTAAATCAGAATCTCTATAGGTGAGTCTTGGGAATTTTTAAACTTTCCAGGTGATTTAATGAAAAGCAAGGGCAATGAAACACCAGGCTATCTAATGCAATTAAAGAAGAATGAGAAAAATTAAAGTTGTTGGAAATGAGATAGAGTAATCAATATTTACCTATAACTGTGTACTTGAAAAAACCAAGAGAAGCAATTGAAAAATTGTTAAAATCAACAAAAACTTATTAAAACCCTTGGTCAGAAAATAAATATGCAAAAATTATGAGCATTCCAATATACTAGCAATAACCAGTTCAAAAATATAGTAAGAAAAAGATTCCATTCACAATGGTACCTGTGTGTGTGTGTATATGGTATATTTACATAATCAAATCCAGGAAATACTTATAAATATTCAAGACTTGTATAAAAAAGAAAAGTATAAAACACAAAAAAGAATTACATAAATGAAAAAAAAATATTTTGATCCTGGATAGAAAGAAGAAATATTGCGAAGTTGTCAACTTGATTCCAAATTAATTTATAGATTTAATACAGTTCCAACCAAAATGCTAACAAGCTTTCCCCCACTCTTGCTCCTTGAGTTCTGCAGTCAAAGTTTCCTCTGCACCTCAGCTTCAAGGAAGGCAGAAAAAGTAAATTTCCAGCATTTTCAACTCCTATGGAATAGCTGGAAACCCTGGTGATGTAGTTGTTAAGTTTTTTTTTATGTAAGAGCTATGGCTGTGTGGTTCTCCCACTGCCAACCCCATCGGGACATGTAAAATAGAAAGTCTCCTAAGCACAGAAAGCTTTCTGGGTGGTCCAAATGAATGAAAATCATCCAGCTTAACATCACTGCCTTCTAAGGCCTTCATGCCTGGTGAGGAACTGAGCTGTGTACGGTAGCTGAGATATCAGGTTGCATGTGGTGAGTGCTGTAAGGCCACAAATGCCAAAAGCCACGTCTTTCTGTGCACTGGTGTCTCCTCCCTAGCTATGAGGATAGGATCTGGTGCACCAAAAAAAAAAAAAAAAACTGTTGAACAAGGATATTCAATTTAAGAGCTGCCTCTGACTGATTCTATATCCTAAAGCCAGTCCAAAGAAACCCAAAGGGGCTCCACCCTGACACATAGAAATGTGGACCCACATTATCCCATTTATTCTTTCACACGAATTCATTCAAAATCCCAGATGAGGAGCCTCTGTTTCCTCATCTGTAAAATGGGAATAATGATCTCACAGGCTCCTTCTTGTTTACAGTAAGTGATGATGTACATTAAACATCAGGCAGAGTTTTAGGATAGATGAAAACACAAAAGGCACTCAAGAGAGATTAACTGAATATTCTGAATCTAACCATGCCTATCCAACAAAAAAAAAAGAATATTAAATATTCCTGCTTAATCATGCCTAAGTATCTCAGGTGTCTAACTGTGGGGGGCTGGGGGGACATGAGCAGAGGAAGGGGGGTGATGGACCCACTGTGTTTGTACAAGAACACGCTAGAGCCCTGAAGAATAAAATGTACACTTGTTTAAAAAAAAATGCGAATACCCCTGCATGGACCTGTGTGGGCCCATTTCAGCAGCTTAGGCCCTAATTGGCACAGTGCAACAGTGTATGTGCCTGAGGTCTGACTTCAACTGTTTCAGCTGTGTGGTAGAAAGGTGGGTTTCTGACATTTGAAATGCCTCTGCCTATTAAGAAGGGTCCTCACCTACCCACATCAGGGGCCCGAGGACCGGTGGCTCCACCCATGCCACCTAACCACCTGTGACAGGGGTCCAAGGATAAGTGGTACCTCCCAGTTCATACAGCTAAAAAAACTGGGTGCCCGTGGTCTGCCTGCAAAGCCCACCCACCTGGGCACTCTAGGGAACAGGGACCTGCTTTCCTCACAAACACTCAGGGAATGGCTGTCAGTCACCTGCCTTGCTCAAAGCATGACACCCGCTGAAGCTAGATACCAGTCACCCCTGCTCCTCTAAGATTGTAGGTGAGAGCCTGCACCACACACTTGGTTACTGACTACCTGGACACCTGAGCTGAATGCATATAAGAAAAGTGAATGGACTCCTAGGCTGATATAACTGGTAACAGCTCTAGCCATGTGGTGGCAGGAAGTTATACCTTCAAAGGCTCCAATAATCAAACTAGCTCACTTGAACAGCCTATTTGGGCATTTAAAAACAAAACGAAGCAAGAAGCTAGGACACAGTTAACAAACAAAATAAATTAATACAATAACTTATAAATGGTTTGGAGATAACAGTCAATATAAAATCACATAAAGAAACAGACCATGATTGTTTCAAAAAGCTCCCAAAACAAAGAATCAAGGAATCTTCTAGATGAAGATATATTCCTGGAATTACCAGATGTAGAATATAAAAGATTAATATACAGAACTCTTCAAGAGAATAGGAAGGAGAGCCGGTAAAATGCAGAAGAAGCCAAGAAACACACAGATAAAGCAGTGGAGGAAATTAAGAAGGTTATTCAAGAGAATAATTACAAATTTAATAGGATGCAAGAATCCACAGAGACAGCAATCAGAAATTCAGAAGAATAACAATAAAAGTTCAGAACTAGACAGCTCAATAGGAGCAGAATTGAGAAAATGGAAGTCAGAATTAGTGCGGCTGAAGACAAAACACCTGGCACCAATATATTAAAAAAAATCAGATAAAAGAATTAAAAAAAATGAAGAAAACCTAAGAATCATGTGGGAGTCTATCAAGAGAAATAACCTATGAGTGGCTGGAGTACCAGAACAAGGAGGGAGAAGAGAAAATAGAGAGAATTGTTGAAGGTTTGTTGGTAGAAAACTTCCCTAATATTATGAAAGACAAGAAGATACCTATTCAAGATGCTCATCGAACCCCACACAAGGTAGATCCCAAAAGAAAGTCACCAAAACATACTATAATCAAACTTGCCAAAACCAAAGATAAAGAGAGAATTTTAAGAGTGGCTACAGACAAACAAAAAGTCACCTAAAAGGAGAGTCGATAAGAATAAGCTCAGACTACTCAGTAGAAACCACGCAGGCAAGAAGACAATGGGATGACATACATAAAGCCCTAAAGGAAAAAAAATGCCAACCAAGAATCATATATCCAGCAAAACAGTCTCTCAAATATGAAGGCAAAAACAGAAATTTGGGGAATTTGCGAAAACCAAACCAAAACTACAAGAAATACTAAAAGGAGTCCTCTGGGGAATATGTAGCAAGGTGTATATAAGTTTTTGAGTGAGAGACTGACTTGAGTTGTAAACTTTCAGTTAAAGCACAATAAAAATTATAAAAAAAGGGAGCCCTATGGAAAGAAAGTCAATAACATCAGATAACAACCCAAGAATAGAACACAGGACAGGGGCTGAGTTATCTGGTTGGTCAAAGCAAGGAAACAATGATGTCATTATATAAGAGATGACAACATTAAATCAATAAAGAGGGACTAGAAAACGCAGTGAGAGACCTTTCATATAAAGAGGAAGTCAAGGCAATATAAAAAGATAAAAGTTTGGTTTAAACTTAGAAAAACAAGGGTAAATATTAAGGTGACCACAAAGGAGACTAACAATCATACACATCAAAATAAAATACAAGAAAAACATAAAGACTCAGCAAAAACAAAATCAATAACAGCCGAAAAGAGGGAAAGATAATATATAAAGAAAAACTACTCAGCACAAAAAATTAAGTGGAAAAAAGAAACTGTCAACAATACACTAAAAGAGACATCAGAATGACACAACTAAACTCATGCATATCAATAATTACGCTGAATGTAAATGGATTAAATGAACAAATAAAGAGACAGAGTGGCAGAATGGATAAAAAAACATGATCTGTCTATATGCTGCCTACAAGAGACACACCTTAGCCTTAAAGACACAAACAAACTAAAACTCAAAGGATGGAAAAAAAAAATATCAAGCAAACAACAACCAAAAAGAGCAGGAGTGGGGGACTTCTGGCCAACATGGCACCATAGACAGAAGCACCACACCATCCTTCCATAGCAAAGACCTGAAAAACGAAGTAACACACAGACAAATGTCATTCCTGGAACATGAAGTGCCAAATGAAGAGACAGAGAACTCAGCCAAGCACCGAATGGAAAAAGAAAGTGACAGAGGACAGAGAGAGAGGAAAGAGATGTGCAGAGGGCCCTATCAGCTAACGAAGCACGGATCTGCCATCCTGGACTCCAGTCGGGGATCAGCAGACAGAGAGCATGAGAAAGCTGCTTCTCTGAACTCCCAGCAGGAGACAGAACACCCAGTAACCAGCGATACATGCTTTCTCACCCCCCATTCTCCCCCCAACCCCGATGCTCTACTTCCCAGCTTTCTGGCTGGCTGCAGTGGCTTGGCCGACCGGGAAGTGCAGCATCTGTGCAGCTTGGATTCGCCCCACCTACGTCTGAGATCAGTAGACAGGGAGTATGGGAAAACAGCTTCACGAAGTTCCCAGGTAGAGACAGAGCACCCGGTAACGAACGATATACGCTTTCTTAACCCCCCCTTCTCCCCCTACCTTGGGCCTCCTCTGTTTCTCGCCAGCCACAGTCTCTTGGCCGTGAGGCAACTGCTTTGGCCTCAGGCTGTTTGGATTTGCCTTGCCCACACTGGCTGGGCCCCTGAGCTGGGATTGCTTCTTTCCATCTCTTTTGATTTCTTCTGTGCCTCCTACAACCTCCCCCTCCTTTCTCTGGAATACCTGGTCCTGTGTGCCATCTTTGCTTCTTCTTGAAAGGCTGTGAAGCCATACTCGATGGGGAACCACTCCACCAGCCCGACACCACGCTGGTGGGATCCCTGGGTTTTTTTTTTTTCTCTTGTTTTGCTCTGTCCTGTTTTGTTTGTTTGTTTTCTTTTTCTTTTCCCAGCTTGGGAGCCCCTTCTAGCTGGGCTTCACTGCACGGCTTAGGAGCCACTCCCCCAATTTGTGCAGCCACGTAGGTGGATCCCAGGGGGCATTGCTTTTTTCTTCTTTCTTTCTTTTTATTTTCTCTCTCTTTTTCCCTTTCTGTCTGCCTTCATTTCTCAGTTCTTGTCTCTCTACACTTATGTTCTTTTCCTGTCTCCTGAATACCTGATGCTGTGTGAAATCTATACCCCCTCTAGCCAGGCTACACTGTGCAGCCTGGGAGCCACTTCCCTGGTCTTAGCAGCCCCACTGGTGGGACTCTGGGACTCCTGAGGACTTTTCCTTTTTTCATTTCCAAATTTTTATCTAGTTATTTTTCTTTCTTTTTCCCTTTTTCTTCTTTTCTCCTTTTTGCTTTTCTCCATTTCTCAGTTTCTTATCTCTCCAATCCAACAGCAAGCTCCCTTAGCACTCTTTTTTCCCCCTTTCTTTGCTTGCTTGTTTGTTTTTGGCTCCTGTTTTAATCTCCTCTTTCCATACACCTATTAGCTCCACACACCACAACCTCCCCCATTCTTCCTGCCCACCTGCACCGTGAACTGAACATCACACCTCCGAGCAGTATAGGTACGGCCTACTGGAACCTGCCCAGCACTAATTTCCAGCCCGCCCTGTTGGCTCTATTACATGCCACAAACAACCCATCCCAGACCCACCCCTTCAGCTGGACCTGCCCTGCTGCACCATAGCTGAATGACTGCCCATGCACATTGGACAAGGAAGTGAGAAGTATCATGACTGCAGACAAGCAAACAAAGAATGCACAGCCCACCTGCACACACATAACCACATAAAACAGAAAAGCCCAGGATGAAACAATCAAATCTACAATCAAGAAACAAAGACTATAATTACTGAATGACCCAAAGACAGCAGACAATATCAAAACATATAAAAAAGGACAAAACAGTTCCAGTAGGCATCCAAAATAAGATGCCAGATGACTTTCCAGTAGAAGAAAAGGCACTAGAACTACCTGACAGGGAATTCAAATCTCTAATATTCAGAGCAACCAAGCACTGAAGCAAAACACAGACAAAAATGAGGAAAAAATAGAAAAATTTTTGGAAAAGGCAGACAAATTCATGAAAAATACAGACAAAATATGGAACAATTCAGGAAAGTAATACAGGAACAAAATGCCAAAATAAATTAACAACTAGAAATCATACAAAAACAACAATTAGAAATCCAAAAGATAAACAAGATTTTGGAAATGGACAGTGTCATAGAAGGGCTGAGGAGCAGGTCTGAAATGATGGAAGACAAGATCAGCAAAATTGAAGACAACCACTTGGATACAACTCTGAGGAAAAATCACAAAAAGAATGAAGCAAAATGAAGAAACCCTGAGAATTATGTGGGATACAATCAAAAGCAAAAATATGCAAGTGATCTGGGTTCCAGAACAGGGAGAGAAAATGGAAAACACAGAGAGGATCACTGAAGAATTGCTGACAGAAAACTTCCCTAATATCATGAATGATGAAAAGCTTACCATTCAAGAAGCTCAACGAACTCCATATAGGATAGACCCCAAAAGAAAAACACTAAGGCATATCATAATCACACTCAGTAAAACTAAAGACAAAGCTTGTGAAAAACAAAAAGTCACATACAGAGGAGAAACAATAAGACTGAGCTCTAATTATTCAGCAGAAACCATGCAGGCAAGAAGGCAATGGGATGACTTATATAAAATCTTGAAAGAAAAAAAATTGCCAACCAAGAATAATATATCCTGCAAAAATTTCATTCAAATATGATGGTGAAATTAGGACATTTCCAGATAAACAGAAATTTGGGCAATATGTAAAAACCAAACCAAACTTACAAGAATGATTAAAGGGAGTCCTTCGGTCTGAGAACCAACAGCATCAGACCACAGCCTGAATCTAGGACGTGAGATTGTACCAGCCAGATACCAACATAGGAAATGAACTATCAAGGACTATCCAAAACCTAAACAATTGCAACAGGGAAACAGAGAGGTTAATCTGTAAATGACAACAATGTCAGAACAATAAAAGAGGGAATAAACAGTATAGGTATAGAACTTTATAATGGAGACAAAGGCAAGGTGATACTAAGTAATAACAGACTGGTTCAAACCTACCTACCTATACTACCTACACACTACCTACCTACCTACCTGCACTACCTACACACTACCTACCTAAACTAACACAAACAAAGGTAGAACAACTAAATAAACCCATAATAAAGAAGAGACTGAAAATGTAATGTAAAAACTCCCAACAACAACAACAAAAAGCCCTGGCCCTGACAGCTTCACTGGAAAATTCTACTAAACTTTCAGAGAAGAGTTAACACCACTACGACTAAAGGATTTTCAAACATAGGAAAGGATGGAATACTCCCAAACTCATTCTATGAAGGCAGCATATCCCTGATGCCAAAACCAGACAATGACAACACAAGAAGATTACAGACCTACATCCCTCATGAACTTAGATGCAAAAATCCTCAAAAAAAATTCTAGCCAATAGAATTCAACAATATATCAAAAAAATAATTCACCATGACCAAGTGGGATTCATACCAGGTATGCAGGGATGGTTCACCGTTAGAAAAACAATCAATATAAGCCATCATATAAATTTAAAAAAGACAAGAATCTTCTCAATTGATGCAGAAAAGGCATTTGACAAACTTCAACACCCACTCATTATAAAAACTCTCAGCAAAATAGGATTACAAGGGAAATTCCTCAACATAATAAAGGGCATTTATACAAAGCCAACAGCCAACATCATCCTAAATGGAGAGAGTCTGAAAGCATTCCTGTTTAGAATGGGAACCTTTATCACCACTCTTATTTAAGATTGTGCTGGAGGTTCTAGCCAGAGCAATTAGGTTAGAAAAAGAAATAAAGGGCATCCAAGTTGATAAGGAAGAAGTAACAGTATCTCTTTTTGCAGATGACATGATCTTATACGCAGAATACCCTAAAGATTCCACAAGAAAACTACTGAAACTAATAGAAGAGTTCAGCAGAGTATCTGGATACAAGATAAACATACCAAAATCAGTTGGATTCCTCTACACCAACAAAGTGAACTTGGAAGAAGAAATCACCAAACCAATACCATTTACAATAGCCCCCAAGAAGATAAAATACTTTAGGAATAAATCTAACCAGAGACATAAAAGACCTATAAAAGAAAACTACAAGACACTGCTGCATGAAATCAAGAGTCCTACATAAGTAGGAAAAAAATACCTTGCTCATGGAGAGGAAGAGTCAACATTGTGAAAATGCCTATTCTACCCAAAGCGATCTAAAGATACAATGCAATCCTGATCCAAATTCTAACATAATATTTTAATGAGATAGAGAAACAAATCATCAACTTCATATGGAAAGGGAGGAGGCCCCGGAAAAGTAAAGTATTACTGAAAAAGAAGAACAAAGTGGGAGGCCTCGCACTACCTGATTTTAGAACCTATTACACTGTCATGGTAGCCAAAACAGCCTAGTACTGGTTACAACAACAGATGCATAGACCAATGGAACAGAATTGAGAATACAGATGTAAATTCATCCACCTATGAGCAGTTGATATTTGACAAAGGCCCAAAGTCTGTTAGTTGGGGAAAAGGCAGTCTCTTTAACAAATGGTGCTGGCATAACTGGATATCCATCTGCAAAAAAAAAAAAAAAAAAAAAAATGAAGCACTACCCATACCTCACACCATGCACAAAAACTAACTCAGAATGGACCAAAGACCTAAATATAAAATCTAAAATGTTAAAGATCATGGAAAAAAATAGGGACAATGCTAGGAGCCTTAATACATGGCATAAACAGCATATAAAACATTACTAAAAATGCACAAACACCAGAAAAGAAACTAGATAATTGGGAGCTTTTAACAATAAAACACTTATGCTCATCCAAAGACTTCACCAAAAGAGTAAAAAGACTATGAACAGACTGGGAAAAAGTTTTCAGCTACGACAAATCCGATCAGTGTCTGATCGCTGAAATCTACATGATACTGCAAAACCTCAACAACAAAAAGACAACCAAATTAAAAAATGGGCAAAGAATATGAACATTCACCAAAGAAGACATTCAGGTGGCTAACAGATACACGATCATTAGCCATCAGAGAAATGCAAATCAAAACCACAATGAGATATCATTTCACCCCAATAAGGCTGGCATTAATCCAAAAATCACAAAATAATGTTGGAGAGGTTGTGGAGAGACTGGAACACTTATACACTGCTGGTGGAAATGTAAAATGGTACAACAGCTTTGGAAATTGATTTGGTGCTTCCTTAAAATACTAGAAATAGAACTATCATGCATTCCAGCAATCCCACTCTTTGCAATATATCCTAGAGAAATAAGAGCTCTCACACGAACAGATATATGCACACCCGTGTTCATGACAGCACTGTTTACAATAGCAAAAAGATGGAAGCAACCAACGTGCCCCATCAACGGATGAATGGATAAATAAATTATGGTATATTCACATAATGGAATATTATGCAAGGATTAAGAACAGTGATGAATCAGTGAAACATCTCATCACATGGAGGAATCCGTAAGTCATTATGCTGATTGAAAACGATCAGTTGCAAAAGGACAAATATTGTATGAGATTCCTATTATAAGAACTCAAGAAAATGTTTAAACACAGAAGAAAATAGCTTTGATGGTTATGAGGGTGGGGAGGGAGGGAGAGGGCTATTCACTAATTAGATAGTAGATAAATATTTTAGGTGAAGGGAAAGACAACACACAATACAGGGGAGGTCAGCACAACTGGTGAAACCAAATGCTAAGAAGAATCCTCAATACAATCAAAAGTTTGGAAGGCCAGAATAGAAGGGATGGGGGTCTGGGGACCATGGTTTCAGGGGACATGTAGGTCAACTGACATAACAAAGTGTATTAAGAAAAAATTCTGCATCCCACCTTGGTGAGTGGCGTCTGGGGTCTTAAAAGCTAGCAAGCCACTATCTAAGATGCATCAATTGTTCTCAAGCCACCTGGAGCAAAGAAGAATGAAGAACACCAAAGACATAAGGTAAACAAACATGAGCCCAAGAGACAGAAAACGTCACATAAACCAGGGACTCCACCAACCTGAAACTGGAAGAACTAGATGGTGCCCAGCTACCGCCAATGACTGCCCTGACAGGGAATACAACAAGAGAATCCCTGATGGAGCAGAACAGTGGAATGCAGACCTCACATTCTTATAAAAAAGACCAGACTTAATGGTCTGAGACTGGAGGGACCCAGAGGTCACAGCCCCCGGACCCTCTGTTAGCCCAAGACTGGAACCATTCCCGAAGCCAACTCTTCATACAAGGATTGGACTGGACTATAGGACAGAAAATGATACTGGTGAGGAGTGAGCTTCTTGGCTCAAGTAGACATATGAGACTATGTGGGCAGCTCCTGTCCAGAGGCGAGATGAGAATGCAGAGGGGGACAGGAGCTGATTGAATGGACATGCGAAATACAGGGTGGAGGGAAGCAGTGTGCTGTCACACTGTAGGGAGAGCAATTAGGGTCACATAACAATGTGTGTAAGTTTTTTTTATGAGAAACTGACTTGAATTGTAAACTTTCACTTAAAGCATGATAAAAAAAAATGCCAAGAAGCTTATGTTTTCTGGAACATGATAAAATAATTCTAAAGTTTACATGGAAAAATAAGCTAACAAAAGTGATTGAAGCAATTATTAAAAAGAATAGGAATTATGGGGAATTTTTACTACTTGATAGAAAAATGGTTAAGAATGCTACAGCAATAACAGTGTCATACTAATAATAGTTAGATCAGTGAAGAAAATGGAAAGCCCAAGGAATGATCATCATGCAAATATAATAACATATAATAAAAGTAGCATTTTATGTTAGTGAAGAAGTCATTTACTGAATAATAAATGAGGCTTAGAAAATTAACTATTTGGGAAAAAAAAATTAGGCTAGATCCCTGTTCTACAACCAAACAATATATTTGATTTCAGATGAACAGAAGAGTAAAAATGTAATAAATAAATAAACAAATAAATAAACAATTCTAAGAAAACACAAGTAAATTTTTATAGACTTTTGGGTTGGGGATGACTTTCTAAGCATACCAGAAAATGAAGCTTTGATTGTGGCCCAGAGTATGACATGGATATGCATCCAAGGGTGATAAGTTCTAGACACTGGCAAAGAGATGACCACTTGAAAGCTGCACTGAGGCTGGGATTTGATGTACAGCATGCACTAAAACTATTCATACCAAACATGAACCTATTGTCAGGTACCAAGCTGCATAGGATTCATTTGACGAGCTTTGTAAAATGCAGAATCCTGGTCCCAAGACAAGAGACTGATTCAGTGGGTCCAGGACGAGGCCTGGGAGTCTGTATTTTTTTAAAAAAAAAAACACCTTTTCAAAGGTGATATTAGGGTGTGGCTAGTTTGGGAAACCACTGTCTGAAAGTTGCTAAGCTACTCATCATGTAATATGATGGATAATAAAATTGGGAGTAAAAACAAGCATAGGAAATATCTTGGTCAAAATTCTAACAACTACCCCAAATGAGGGCACAATGATCTTTTTGCTACATTCAGAGGCAAAAAAAAATTAAAAATAAAAATGTCGCAGTGGCTCATCTAGAACATATGATTCGTGTCAGCGTGTCCCAATTAATCAAGAAAATGTTAGATAATAAGATATTACTGTGAAAATTCTGGTTGCATGAATAATAAAATCAGCTTTGAATGCCTGCATTTGATAAAATTGATCAAACAAGAGGAAGAAACAGACGTGACTAACAGAAAGTGTGGGCAGAAATGAACCCACCAGGCTCTGACACAAGTCATAACTTGCTAATATAAGGATCGAACAATAACGAAGGTGACTTGTTCTTTTGTTATTGCTGTATATAAGACATATATGTATCCCAAGTACAGTGATAAAGAAAATCTATCTGTAGAATTACAGATATTATAGTCTTTGGCAGTGAGAGATCTTCAAATATTTAATAACTAGTAGTGACATCATTTAGAGTAGATGATGGCTATGAACACTAAAAATAGCCACACTAGTTCATGCTATATATGGTAGAAGCTACCATAGCATCTTAAAAGAAATCGATCTGTGGCCCACTGAATTGCCCTGGATTCAAAACATATCAAGATTATTAGAAATATTTATAACCTTGAGGCAACAATTTCTACTTGGCAAGTCTACACTAAGGATAGATAGGAATCATCTTACACACAAAAATGTAATAAAAACACAAGTTAAATGTTCAACAAGAGGGAAATGATTTAATAAATTATGGCTCAATTTTCCATCATAATAAAAACATTTGCAAAGTATTTTTAATCACATGGAAAATGCTTATGCTGAGGTAATGGTTGCCACATAAATCCAAATCTCTCAACAAATCCGTCATGAAACAATACAGAATCACAAGAAAAACACAAAACTACCCAAAACTATGCCCTCCACATAACTAAAAGACAGAAAATGACCAAATTTCAGATTACTCGTAAATAGGGAAATAAACACCAAGTCCCAGAAAGCTATCACTCACATTCCATACATAAGCCTTCACAGGGAGTAAGGGCAAAGCTGGAAAAAGTGCATGAATAAGAAAAGAAGGGAACTAGAAGCCTGTGATTAATCTAAAATCACCACCAAAAAGAGAAAGTCCCACCCTTCTTCCCCCTGCTCCACAGCTGCCTGGCAGGCGGTGGTCGCTCAGCCGGGGAGGCGCTGGCTCCTTGCCACAGGGGTTCACCCCACCCACGCTGGCTCCTTCAGTGCCATTTTTCAGTTGTTGCTTCTTTCAGCTCCTTTTGGTTTCTTCTCTCTCCCTCACCTCCTTCTCTTCCTTGCTCTCAAACACCTGGCTCTGTGTGCTACCTCCGCTTCTTCTTGACAGGCTATGAAGCACCACTCACACGTGCACCAACTGGCTACCATCCCCCATTCATCAGCTCCGATAGGGTGGTAGGAATGGTGGCCCATGTTCCTAGAGGATAAACCTAAAGAGATCTACACCAAGACACATTATAATTAGGCTCTCAAAAACCAAAGATAAAGAGGGAATTCTGAAAGCAGCAAGAGAGAAGTGAAATGTCATATACAAGGAATTCTCAATAAAATTAAATGCTCATTTCTCCTCAGAAACTTTGGGAACCAGAAGAAATTGGAATGACATATTAAAAGTGATACTCTGTTAACCCAGAACTGAAACCATTTCTGAAGCCCACTCCTCAGACAAAGACTAGACACAGAACTATAAAACAAAAAATAATACAAGCGGGGAACGTGCTTCTTAGTTCAATCAGATATTCAAGGCCAAATGGGCAGCTCCTGTTCAAAAGCAGGATGAGAAAGCAGGAAGGGACAGGAACTGGTTGAATGGACACAGGGTACCTGGGGTGGAAAGGGGGAGCATGCTGCCACATTGTGGGGATTGCAACCTTAACCATTGCAGCGTAACCCTTGTCAACTTGGCAGCTGTACGTACCTCCTTCAACCATACACAATCTCTAAATAAAGACAGTTACAAAGTCATACTCGTGCCTAACATGATACAACTAACATGCGTACAACTGAAAACACAGTAGCCCTTCACTATGCCAAGATAGCCTAATTCCAAGGAGAAAATCACCTAGGGAAACCTGTGTAGAATTACACTTACTTGGCGTGCAGAAAATAGTTAACATAGCAGGCCTATGTTATATACTCAGATAAATATCAGGTAAAATCCAACCTGTTGACATAAAAAACTCATCATTTTCTGCCAGGTTGATATTCTTAGAATGCTTGTATGCATAAATAGCAGAAGTAACAAAATGATGGCATCTGAATAAAATTTAGCCTGCAGACATATTTTAATTGTCCCGAGCAGTATTGTTCTTTTTATTCTTAAAATATTTCAAAGGTAAAGACAAAGAGAAAAAAACAACAAATACCCATCTGTAAACATATCTTAATACTATGACATATATTTGCCTCAAATTTTTGAAAAATTAAATACTATAATTAAATTGAATCCCTCTGTGTACCCTTACCTTCCTCCTCAGAGATAACCACTATCATGAATTCCAAGTTTACCATTCCCATGCAGGTTTTTAACCATACACATATACATTAACATTATATTATATTGTTTTACAGGTATTTAATTTTTATTCAAATAGTAATAAAATATATGAATCCTTCTACTTTTTTATTCAAATTACATTTTTGATATTTCTTCATATTCATAGATATTGCTCTAGGTCAGGGGTTGGCAAATTATTGCGCTTGGGGCCAAACCAGCCTGCTGCTTGTTTTTTAAATAAAGTTTTATTAGAACACAGCCACTCTCATTAGTTTACCCATCATTTGTGGTTGCTTTCATGTTACAGTGACAAAGTTGAACAGTGTGACAGAGAGCACGTGGCCCACAAAACCTAAAATATTTACTATTTGGCCCTTCACAGAAAAAGTTTGCCAACCCCTGCAATAGTTCATTCACTTTAATTGCTGTGTTCATTGTTCATTGTATAAATTGTATAAATTTACATGCTGAAGACATTTATATTTATTCCGCTTTTTCACTATTAAAACTCCACTACTATGAACATTCTCAAGTCTCTATATTACACAATTTTTAAAAATCAGAATTAGAGATGGGGCCAAGATGGCAGGATAGATAGATGCTTCTGGTGAACCCTCTTACAACAAAGACCCCCCCACAAAAAAGGGAAATGAGTATATTTATGACAAGCTAGGAGCCCTGAACATCAAAGGCAAAGTCAGAAAATGAACTGAGTGGCTGGGGGAGGAAGAGACGGTTCAGAAACAGAGAGGAGTTGCCAGACCTACATCACGGGGAGCCCTCAGGTACCATTCCCGGGAGCAGCTGTGGTGGGCTGGTACTAGCGTTCGGCTGCAGTTTCCTCAGGGAGGAGCAGCCAGCCACACAGCATACTCATGCCTCCGGAACCAGAGAAGAACGGTGCTCTTGGCAAAAGCTAAGTACTTGCATATATTTTACCGTGTCCCCAGCCCCCAAGCTGGCTTCAGCAGCTGTTGGTTTCTCCAGGCCTGAGATAGGCCCTGTTGAGTGCCTAGAGCCATCCTCCCAGCCTTGCAGTTGGGGGAAAAGATAATTTGCCAGCTCCATTAAACTGGGGAGCTCCAGACAGAAGCGGCTCCTGTCCACGCATAAATGGTCCATGGACTTTCAGTACCTTTCCCCTGTGCGTGGACCTGTGTGGGCCTATTTCAGGAGAATAGGGCCTTGTTGGCAGACAACAACTGTTTCAGCTGTGCGGTGAAGAGGAGGGTGATTGATGTTTAACGCTGCTTTGCCTATTAATCAGGGTCCTCACCTACCCACATCAGAGGCCTAAAGACTGGGGGCTCCATTCAGGTCACCCAGCCACCCACAAAATGGGTCCAAGGATAACTGCTACCTCCCAGTCCTTACACAACCAAAAACTCCGGGTGCCCATGGTCTGTCAGCAGAACTCACCCACCTGTAAGTTCTAGGGAACAGGGACGTGCTTTCATCAGAGACACTTGGGGGATGATTCTCAGCCTCCTGCCTCATTCAGAGTATGACACCCTGCTGCAACCAGATACTGGTACCTACACCAATCACCCCTGCCCCTCTAAGACTGTAGGACAGAGCCTGTATCACACACTTGATGACCAGCTACCTAGACACCTAAGCTGAATCCATACAAGAAAAGTGAATGGAGAAGGGACCAAGAAGGCTGACTAGGCAGTAGCTCCCGCTGACACCTCTTGCAACAAAGACTCAGAAAAACAAGTGAATCAATTACATACGTGGCAATCTACGAACCCTGATCATCAAACTCAGAACTAGGGAATTGACCAGAGTGACAGGGGAGTGAGAAGCTGCGCGCGGAAGGACAGAGCAGTCCCAAAGACTGGCAAGCTGCGCCCCAGCCCTGAGCCCTCAAGGGAGCGAGAATCCGCATGTGCTGAAGCAGCGAGCAGCCCCAGAGATGAGTGAGCTGCACCCCAGCCCTAAGTCTTCAGGGGAGCATGAATCTGCATGTGCTGAAGCAGCGAGCAGTCCCAGAGACTGGCGTGCCACCCCCCAGCCCTGAGCCCTCAGGGGAGCAAGACTCTGCAAGATGGGGCACTGACCAGTTCTGGAGCCCAGCGCGCTGCACCCCAGCCCTGAGCCCTCAGGGGAGCGAGAAACTGGGTGCTGAAGAAGTGACCAGTTCCAGAGCCCAGCAAGCCACACTCCAGACCTGAACCCTTGTGAAGCCTTGGGGTCAGAACTGTGGAGATGATCACGGCTTCCTGAGACAAGGCAGGCAGGGATACAGCGCTAACCCCCTGGGGCAATCTCCACGGGGACCCAGCCAGCGCACACAGGTTACACACACCTCTGGAATCTCAGATAAAACAGTCCTCGCCAAACAAGATAAGTGAGTTTATCTATTTTACTGCTATACTCTCTCCTATCTATCTGATCCCTCGCCTCCCTGCCCCAGCCGGCTTCATTAACATAGGAATTCCCTGGGCCAGAGAGTGAAGTACTTTGCGGGTTTTTTTTTTTCTGAACCCATTCTCCTGGTTAATTAGCTATTAACAATCAGGTGAAAAATCCTTTCATGATTTCTCTAAACTGGAATAGCAGTACAGAACCAGCACCATCCAGGCATAAGAGATCCACAGTCTTTGGCTTTCACCCCTACATGGAACCAGGTGGCTATTTTAATGCAAAGGCAGTTCTTTCAGAGATCTGACTGTAATTGTTGTAGCTGAGCAGTGGAAAGGTAAGTTTTGGAGGTCTGATACCGCTCTACCTATTAAACAGAGCCCTCACTGATCCACCGCAGGAAACTGAGGACTGAGGCTCCATCCACATCACCTAACTACCTGCTAAAGGGGTCTGAGGATAGTGACACCTACCAATCTTTAGAGGTACAAGCATTGGTGCCTAAAGTACAGCTGCAGAACCCACCCACCAGAGTAATCCAGAGAACATAGATGCTCCTTCAACACTGGCACTTGGGGGAAGGCTGTCAGCACGCTGCCCTCCTCGGAGTGTGACCCCCTGCCACTATTAGAGACCAGTGCATACAACCATCACCACTACTCCTCTAAGATAGTAGGGGAGAGCCTACACCACACACTAGGTGACCCGCTATCAGGACACCTGAGCTGATTCTATTCAAGAACTTGTATACCAGGTAACAGCTCAAACCAGCTGGTAGTAGGACATAAGTAATTCAAAGGCTACAACAATTAAATTAGTACACTCTAGTAGCCCATCTGGGTGTATAGAAACAAAACAAGAAGACTCAATAAAAAGGAAATATAAACTAAATCATTACAATAACTTATAGATGGCTCAGAGACAGTCGATATCAAATCACATAAAGAAGCAGACCATGATTGCTTCTACAAACCCGCAAGTCAAAGAATCAAAATCTTTCCCAAATGAAGATACATTCCTGGAATTGCCAGATGCAGAATATAAAAAACTAATATAGAGAATGCTTCAAGACATCAGGGATGAACTCAGAGATGAAATAAGGCAATCTACAGAAAAAGCCAAGAAACACACTGATAAAGTAGTTGAAGAAATCAAAAAGATTATTCAAGAATATGGTGAAAAAATTAATAAGCTGCGAGAATCCATAGAGAGAGAGCATTCAGAAATCCAAAAGATTAACAATAAAATTACAGAATTAGGCAATTAGTCAGAAGGGCAGAATGGAGGAATTGGAATGCAGAGTAGGGGAGATGGAGGATAAGGCACTAGACACCAATATAGTTGAAAAATCAGATAAAAGAACTAAAAAAAATTAAAAACCTTAAGAATTACATGGGACTCTATCAACGGAAATAACCTACAAGTGATTGAAGTACCAGAACAGGGAGGGATAACAAAAAATACAGAGAGAATTGTTGAAGATTTGTCGGCAGAAAAGTTCCCTGATATTGTGAAAGATGAGAAGATATCTATGCAAGATGCTCATCAAACTCCACATAAGGTAGATGTTAAAAGAAAGTCACCAAGACATATTATAATCATACTCGCCAAAACCAAGGATAAAGAGAGAATTTTAAGAGCAACTAGGGATAAACGAAAAGTCACCTACAATGGAAAGCCAACAAGAATAAGCCAGGAGTACTCGGCAGAAACCATGGAGGCAAGAAGGCAATGGCATGACTTATGTAAAAAACTGAAGGAAAAAAAATGCCAGCCAAGAATCATATATCCAGCAAAACTGTCTCTTAAATATGAAGGCGAAATTGGGACATTTCCAGATAAACAGAAGTTTGGGGAATTTCTCAAAACCAAACCAAAGCTACAAGAAATACTAAAGGGAGTTCTTTGGTTAGAAAATCAACAATAGCGGGTATCAATGAAAGACTAGAACACTGGGCAGAGCAACCAGAAGTCAACACAGACAGGGAAATTAAAAAAAAAAAAAGCAAGATTAAAAAAAAAAAGCTCAAAACAGGGTAACAGCGATGTTATTATATAAAATAAGACAACATTAAAACAATAAAGATGGATTAAGAAATGTAATCATAGATTTTCCCTATGGAGAGGAAGATATGGCGATACAAAGAAATAAAAGTTGTTTAAATTTAGAAAAATAGGGGTAAATAATAAGGTAACTACAAAGAAGACAAACTATCCTGCTCATCAAATTAAAATACAAGAAAAAAACAGATATCTCAGCAGATACAAAATCAGAAACAATGAATATGAGGAAAGGACAATACATGAAGATAATCTACTCAAAGTATATAATTAAGTGGGAAAAAGAAACTGTCAACAGCACACAAAAAAGACATCAAAATGATAGCACTAAATTAAAAAAAAAATTCAAACCTATCCATAATTACCATGAATGTAAATGGAATAAATGCACCAATAAAGACACAGAGAGTGGCAGAATGGATTAAAAAACACCATCTATATTTTTTATCTATATGCTGCCTACAGGAGACACAACTTAGAGACGCAAACTAATATTGAACGAAGGGTGTATAATGTGGGCTACAGTAGGCCAAAATGGCACAGAATAATAATAAATTGTGAGCACAAGTATAATCTATCACTATTTTAATAGGTAAGTTCAATACCAAAAGTTTGTTCAGTAGTGATCAAGAAGATAGTAACAATTGAACCAAAAACAGGAAGATTAAAGGGAATGGATAAAGAACTTAAAACGAGAATTTCTGAGAACTTAAATTGGCATTTACTTACTTAAGTGGAGAAAAGCTAACAGACTGATGAGTACCCTTGGACATGCCAGGTATTGACTGATAAAATGAATTAGCAAGGATAATTAAGTTCATAGAGTCAGCAAAGTAAAAATCTCTAGGACTTTGAAGAGAATGGCTGCAAACACAGATCTTTTTAAGGTCATTTCATCTAAGCCACACCCAGAAGTTGACAGTCTCAAGAAATTTAAAGTAAGTGAGAAAACCGTACAGAAGAAAAAGCATATAGACAACTGTGAATACAATTTTGTGATAAAAAATCAGTTCAAAACTGGAATATGATGTCCATAATTATCCTAACCCTCCTACTTATGATTTCACATTGGTATAACTTATACTGAATTGGCATTGACTCTGGCACTAGAGCTCTTGCTCTCTCTTTCCATCTTTCTCTCAAGTCTAGATATTTATTCTTCACTGTTTCTAAATGTATATGTATATATATATATATATCTCAACCACACACACACACATATTCAGGCATCTGGAAGGCATTATGCTGAGTGAAATTAGTCAGTGGCAAAAGGACAAATATTGTATAAGACCACTAATATAAGAACTTGAGAAATAATTTAAACTGAGAAGAAAACATTCTTTTGTGGTTATGAGAGGGGGGAGGGAGGGAGGCTGGGAGTGGGGCATTCACTAATTAGATAGTAGATAAGAGCTACTTTAGGTGAAGGGAAAGACAGCACACAATAGAGGGGAGGTCAGCACCATCGGACTAAACCAAAAGCAAAGAAGTTTCCTGAATAAACTGAATGCTTCGAAGTCCAGTGTAGCAGGGGCAGGAGTCTGGGGACCATGGTTTCAGGGGACATCTAAGTCAACTGGCATAATAAAATCTATTAAAAAACATTCTGCATCCCACTTTGAAGAGTGGCGTCTGGGGTCTTAAATGCTAGCAAGCAGCCATCTAAGATGCATCAATTGGTCTCAACCCACCTCGATCAAAGGAGAATGAAGAACACCAAGGATGCAAGGTGATTACGAGCCCAAGAGACAGAAAGGGCCACATGAACCAGTGACTACATCATCCTGAGACCAGAAGAACTAGATGGTGCCCGGCTACAACCGATGACTGCCCTGACAGGGAACATAACAGAAAACCCCTGAGGGAGCAGGAGAGCAGTGGGATGCAGACCCCAAATTCTCATAAGACCAGACTTAATGGCCTGACTGAGACTAGAAGGACCCTGGTGGTCATGGCCCCCAGACCTTCTGTTGGCCCAAGACAGGAACCATTCCCGAAGCCAACTCTTCAGACATGGGTTGGACTGGACAATGGGTTGGAGAGGGATGCTGGTGAGGAGTGAGCTTCTTGGATCAGGTGGACACTTGAGACTATGTTGGCGTCTCCTGCCCGGAGGGGAGATAGGAGAGTGGAGGGGGTTAGAAGCTGGCGAAATGGACACGAAAAGAGAGAGTGGAGGGAGAGAGCGGGCTGTCTCATTAGGGGGAGAGTAATTGGGAGTGTGTAGCAAGGTCTATATGGGTTTTTGTGTGAGGGACTGACCTGATTTGTAAACTTTCACTTAAAGCACAATAAAAATTATATAAAAAAAGGAGCTGATGACATAATTGATTGTACTTACCAGGCATGAGGCTTGCAGAAATAACTTGTTCAGGTAATAAATAATAAAGTACATTTTTAAAGCTAAAGGATATTTTATTTTTCAACTTTAAAATGTGTAACTGAAAAAAACAATAAATTATATTTTTCAAAATCTGCTAGAATTTTATCTAAATCTTTGCAAAAGAGGAGTCTACTTACCCACTAGGCATCAGTGAAATCTATTTGTGATAACAGGTAAATGAACCTGAGAGACTGCCATATCTTTCCCAAAATTAATAAAAATTTGGTTGTAAACTACATTTTGATATCTAACGGCTCTGATTCCAAACTGAAGGAAAACAACAGATTTTTTTTTTAATGCATGCTTAGGGATATTTAAAGTTCTATACCTTGGATCTCCTATTGGATTGATTGAATCAAAATGCACTGAATTTAGGGACTAGAACACAGAAGAGCAGTTACAGTTCTGATCTATGAATAAAGCTTGAACATTACATATAGTTGGGATTCACAATACTCCTGAGATGAATGAAGTCTTGATTTTCCCCACAGTAATGTTTCCTCAAAGTATACTGGTAAACGGGGAGTTAATGAGTTTAACTCAAAGTTTCTGACCACTTATTTAGAAGAAGGAACTCCTCTTAGAACACAAAAGAACTATAAGAGCAGTGGCCAACGTTAAAACAGAAAGAAAAAAAAAGTTGAAATGGGAATTAATTATGCCTCTGAATGTGTCATTACTGAGTATTTTTAATTATAAATTTTCACTGAATTACTCATGTTAAATAAGGATGAAGTAAAAGTGATTTAAAAATTCAGTCCAAAGATCACAGGGTAAAGGATAATATGCAAAATTGATATATCTAGAAATTTTAATAACCAATGACATATGCATTAAGGTAAAATGGGGCTATGTCCTACAAAAGGTGATCAAATCTAGCACTTATTTCTGTAGTTGAGGTAAAATCACAGGGAGTGCAAAATTAAAAAATGAGACGAAACTTGTAATGATAAAGATGATGATGGTCATATCATCAACATCAAAAACAACTTTTATTTACTGAGCATTTACTGCAAGATGTTTTCCATGTAGAATGTCATTCAATCTTCACAACAGCCCTATGATGTGAGTACACTGTGATTCTCATTTTATGGATGCAAGATTAGGCTCGGAAATGTTAAATAATGGGCCCTAGGTCACACAGTTAGGTAATCTAGCCAGTGGTATTCAGAGTGTAATAGAATTCATTGAGTAATATTATATTAAAAGTCTGACAGAGTGCTTCTTGGAAGATGATGGCATGAGCAGGTCCATGGTTCTGTCCCCCTACACAATCACCAATAAAATCAGCCAGAAATCTGTAGACTCAAGTCTAAAAGTTAAACTTCTAACTATAAGAACTCTAAAAACCAACTGGAAGGTTGCAGCAGCTAAAGAAAAAGGCAACTTTCAAATGGTAAGAAAATTAATTTTTCTACTGCCTGTATGGGTTGGGTACCCCTTCATCTCCCAGTTCAGCAGTGGTAGATCACAGTCTGTACTTTCAGAAAGGGGGCTCAATCTCTGGCCCTGGAATGAAAACAGCAAATTTTGCTGGCAGACTATTTCATGTGTGTGTTCTGATATGTCTGGGGATTGCTAAAGGACTGAAGTGGGGAAGCTTCCCTTTGTTTGGTCTGCCTCAGAGTTCCACAAAGGCAGGGGAAGGAGCTTCAAGTAAAACCTAAAGGCTATGACCACCTATGGTGTGATTAATTACTTTTGTGTGTGGTCTTTCTACCCATGTCTTGTAATTCCCACCCAGGTGATTGCTTGATGGGGTAATTGTGGTCTACCAAGGGGACTGGTCAGTTTTGCCTTAAAAGAGAGCCAATTCCAGAGCAGAGAGAGAAGCCTACCACCACCAAGGAAGGCAAGACCGGAAGCAGAGACTCAGTAGCAGGAGACAGCATGGTGGGGTTCCCAGCCCACAGAGAGAGAAAGCTGAGTGCCTTTGGACAGAAACTAAGAGCCAGGGAGAGGCATGCCTGTGAGCATAGCTGCGAAGAGGCTATCCTGATGGAAGAACTGTATCTGAGTGTTCCTGAGCCTGAATTGTAACCATTACTTCCCTAATAAACCCCATAATTGTGAGTATGGTCTCTGAGTTCTATGTGGCCATTGCAATGAATTATCAAACCCAGTAGAGAATGCTTCAGGAGGAATGACTGATGTTAGAATTGGTAAAGATGATGGAGAAAGGAGGCATGTCTGACACTCCACCTCATAGGAATCAGGCTTGGGCTGTTGATCTTGGTTCTCCCTCCCTCTTGTGGGATTAGAGGAGGTCAGACACTGCCCCCAAGATGTTTTTATACCACCCTTAGTCACCTGGGACTAAACAGTGCAAATGAAACATACAACTAACTCCTAAGAGCTGAAGGAAAACCCAGAATGAAAGTTTCTTGAAGAAATTAGGACTTTCGAAAATACCATGTATATGGGGGATTTGAATTAAGCCACACACATGCTTAGGGGTAAGCACATGTGCAGCAAATATTTCAGAATATCCTCCTCTTTCACCCCAGGCATATTTCTAAATGTATTTTATCAAGACTACATGTAGAAAGAGGGCTCTGATATGGAGTAAAGTTACAAAGACTGGGAGGGAGAGAGAGAGAGACCGCACTGGTTTTGCTTCTCTAGAGAACCCAGACTAAAACAGTATCGAATATTATATTGATACAAAACAAAAATTTGGTTTTCTTTGCTAAAATGAGAGAATTTTCTTGCATCATTAGTCTGGTCTTAATAAGAGGTTGTAAAGATTCTTCTTTATCTTCTGTGTAATCTGCCTAGATAGCAAAGATTCTGTCTTACCGGAATAACCCTCTAGGGTTATGTCCTTGTTATTTAAGAAAACAAAGGTTTCTCCCTTCCAAATGACCTAAGGGTGTTTATAACCATGCTACTTCCTACACTTGCTTTATAATCTTTTATTGTCACTGTGCTTAAATAGGTAGCTGTAGTGAGTTTGAGGGAATTCAGGCTGATCAAGGAAAAAGATATGACCACAAGATAGCAGCACTGTACAGTAAATTATTGGTCCTGAAGCACTGACAGTCACATGTAGGGGGTAGTCCCCCACAACAGAAGGTCTTCCAGAGGAAAGAGGTGCAGGGAGCCACAAGAAAGGGAAAAGGGTATGACAAACCACAGGGAAGAGGAGAAGGGAGGAGGGGTTATGTACGTGTTCATGACATCCTCCTGCAGCAAGGTGGGCAGTCTCTATGGGTCAGAGAACACTGAAGGATAGACAAAGCTGGGGGTGTTTTTAACAACAGTGTTTTAACTTACCTAGGGCTTTTTTTTTTTTTTTTTGGGCTAGTAGATTTTTTTTTTTTTTTTTTAGGGCTAGTAGATATTGGACAGTTCCGAGGAGTATGAAAAGCAGGCAGGATCTAAGTGGCTAAAAATCTGCTTATTTGGGCTATTTTTAACACAACTGATGTATATAAGTTTGAGTTTGGTTCTAGTGGGCTTTTTTGGGCTAAGGAGCCTCAGCCTGATATAAAGAAGTGAATAACTCATGAGCAATACACAGAGGCCATCTTTGGCTCATTTATTTTAACAGTAGCCAAGTATTGTTTCTCAGTAACCCATGACCCTATCCTAATCAAGTGATCAAATCTCCTGACAGCTTTTGCTATTTTACTAACCACCCAAAACTGAATCCTAAATGATATCTTCTGCACCTAAAACTGTCTTTGAGATTTTCCAGAGGGCCCCTGCAAAATCACAAAAAGGATTTGTTCTTGTACCTTGTAAAAAGAGATGCCAGAAATAATGAGATTTAGCTGACATGTTGCTATTAATGAGTTATGTGCAAAGCACTGTCAAATCATTAGAGATGCTTAGCCTTCTCTAGGTAAAATTTCTATGGGTAAAATGTTATTAATATACATGTTTCAGCAATTGTATGCTGTACAGTTCCTAGAGAATTGTCAATGCCCTGGTTGTTCCTGTTTCTACTTATCAGAGTCCTAGAACCACCTTGCCTAGTATTAGACAATACGAGTGTAGTTTTATCAGTCATAATTTCAGTTTTTTTTTAAATTGTTAACTTAGTTTCAACTTTACTTTTTTAATTTGAATCTTGGTATTTTAAACTAGTGGTTTTCAATTGGGGATTTATATCACTTACTTATGGAGTTTTATATTAATAAAACTGTATATTAGTACAGAAGTTTAGGACCTACTGAAGATTACTAGATCTCTTTACTTGATATTCTTGATATATTCTTGGTATAAACCAAAAAAAAACCCAAAAACCAAAACCAAACAAAAAATCTCATTGTCATCAAGTTGATTCCAACTTATAACAACCCTGTAGAACCGAGCTGAGCTGCCCCATAGGGTTTCCAAGACTAAATTTTTATGGAAGCAGACTGTCACATCTTTCTCCCACAGTGTGGCTGGTGGGTTCAAACCGCCAAGCTTTCAGTTAACAGCCATGTGCTTTACCATTGTGCCACCAGGGCCCCTTATTTTTGATATAGTCTAACTACATTTTTGGTACATTCATGGCATATTATGTCAGGATTACTATATAACTGAAGTTTTTCTTTTTTTTCTGTAAATATTATGTTCATAAATCTTTATAAATTAGATATATATCTACTCTTCTTTGAAAATAAGGTCAGTCTTTTTTTTTAGATTGGCTTTATCTTGCTTTGCACATCATAGGCAACCAAATGTCCTTATCAGTTGCATTATTCTTGTAATAAATTCTCATCAGATATTCCACTTTGGAAATAATGAGTAATAAGTTAACCACAGCTTTTTATTATTTACAGACACTTTTTTTGTTTTAATCTGTTGCTTCCCTGAAAGCACTTGTAATCAGCTACAGGCCAGAATGCTTGATAGTTATGGTTGATTTTATGGAACCAAGGCTTGCAAATCCCTTTTGGGAAAAGTTGCCTGTAACTTGGTTTACGGGGTTCTCAGGTGAGTAAGAAAGGTCACTTCCTAGCAGGCCTTGGAGCCTTAGGATATTTTCAGACCCTCGAATTTGTCCAGCTTCATAGGTACTTTAGGTGAAATCTGGTGGGAAGTTCTTGGCTTGGCTTTGTAGCCTCAAGAGACTTTTAAAATTCCAATCTGAGCTTCCTTATGAAAATGTCCAGCAAAGCAAACTTTTGAAGGCCTATATGGGAAATTACCATCCTTGCAGCAAACCATGCATGGGTCAAAATTCTGCCTGGACAAGTTGTTGCCTAGACCACTAAGGAAGTCCAGGTAAATGCTTGGGTCATACATTCCCTTATAGGAGAGGTAACCACAACTGTGGACCACATCACCAAGATCATTTACATTCCAGCTCAACAGGTTAAGAAACTCCATTAGCAGTGCTGCATAACCCAAATATTTTCCTCCAATAACCTCTTGGAATCCATTGGACTGGTTACCCTCAGGGTTCAACTCCTGGCTCTTTAATGTTGTTAGTTCTGTGGAATCGATTCTCACTCATAGAGACCCCATGTGTGCACAGTAGAACTTCTCCACAGGGTTTTCAAGGCTGTGACTTTTCATAAGCACATCGCCAGGCCTGTCTTCCAAGGCACCTCTGGGTGGGTTGGAATTGCCAACCTTAGTAGTCGACTACTTAACCATTTGTGCCAACCAGGGACTCCTTCTTCAATAAAACATTTTATATTAATATTTCTCTTTCATTTTAAGCATCCCTCTTTTAACATGCTTGATCTCCAGAATTCTAAAAAAACTAACCTTTGCCACAACCTGTCAACAGATGGTTCAACTGATTTTATAGGAACAACACCAATAAGAGTCCTTCAGAAAGTATTTCTTATACCCTTCTTCCCTCTACTCAGGAGGTTATGATTGCCTCTGGGTTGTTTACTGACATATTAATGTTGAACAAAATGGGGAATGGACAATGTTGAATTTTACCTGAACCCTGTACTCTAGGAAAACAGCTAGTTAAAAAATCCCCTATGCTTTTATTCTCTGAAATACCTTTTGTGTTCTGAGAAATGGCCAATTGCAAAGGACCACTCCGACCTAACATATCTCAGTACCCGCCTGTACCCTTCCTCATAACTCAGATTATACAAAACTCCATCCTTCCTCATGACTCCCTTTTTAAATAAAATCCCAAGTTTTCTCCTTTTCTTTGAGACATTCATTAATGAACAGTCTCCCTATTGCAATAGCCTAAATAAAATCATTCCCTTAATTGTCTGGTCCAATTTGTTTTCACAAGTAACAAGTAGTACGGACAATACATAACTGATTTTTGGGAGTGGCAAAATAAGGTCAAAGGTCCATCTAAATTTTTATATTAAAATTATTCAATGTTCAAAATTAAAGGAACATTAGAAAGAAATTTTTGAACGAATTAAATATCTACACCTTGGATCTCCATTTGTATTGATTAGATAAAAATGCATTTAACTTGGCAACTGGACTATACCAGAGCAGTTACAACCGTAACTCAGGAATTATACTTCAAGCTTTACATGCAGTTGGTGCTCAGTAAATACTCACTGCATTAAATGGGGGCTTGATTAATCCTATAGGAAATGTTAACAATATATGGGCACAGCTAGACAATCTCGTCAGTTGCCCATAGAATAGACCCAGGTTTTATTGAGGAATGTTGTATTAATTGACTGGCAATCTATGTATTATTTTGAATTAACTCAAATTGGAAAAGTTTGGATACTAGACCATTAATATTTGTATTTATTGAAACATGACACACTCATGCCACCACACTATACAGTATAGTAGGAAGGTTGTTGGTATCTTTTTACAGCATTATTTTTTTTAAATAATTTTTATTGTGCTTTAAGTGAAAGTTTACAAATCAAGTCAGTCTCTCACATATAAACTTAGATACACCTTACTACATACTCCCACTTACTCTCCCCCTAATGAGTCAGCCCGCTCCATCCTTCCAGTCTCTCCTTTTGTGACCGTTTTGCCAGTTTCTAACCCCCTCTACCCTCCCATCTCCTCTCCAGACAGGAGATGCCAACATAGTCTCAAGTGTCCACCTGATGCAAGTAGCTCACTCCTCATCAGCATCTCTCTCCAGCCCATTGTCCAGTCCAATCCATGTCTGATGAGTTGGCTTCAGGAATGGTTCCTGTCCTGGGCCAACAGAAGGTTTGGGGACCATGACTGACAGGATTCTTCTAGTCTTAGACCATTAAGTCTGGTCTTTTTATGAGAATTTGGGGTCTGCATCCCACTGTTCTCCTGCTCCGTCAGGGGTTCTCTGTTGCGTTCCCTGTCAGGGCAGTCATCGGTTGTGGCTGGGCACCATCTAGTTCTTCTTGTCTCAGGGTGATGTAGTCTCTAGTTCACACAGCCCTTTCTGTCTCTTGGGCTCATAATTACCTTGTGACCTTGGTATTCTTCATTCTCCTTTGATCCAGGTGGGTTGAGACTCATTGATGCATCTCAGATAGCCTCTTGCTAGTGTTTAAGGCCCCAGACACCACACTTCAAAGTGGGATGCAGGATGTTTTCTTAATAGAATTTATTTTGCCAATTGACTTAGATGTCCCCTGAAGCCATAGTCCCCAAGCCCCTGCCCCTGCTCCACTGACCTTCAAAGCATTCAGTTTATTCAGGGAACTTCTTTGCTTTTGGTCCAGTCCAGTTGTGCTAACCTCCCCCGTATTGAGTGTTGTCTTTCCCGTCACCTAAAGTAATTCTTATCTACTATTTTTATCTAATCAGTAAATAACCCTCTCCCACCCTCCCTCCCTCCCCCTCTCATAACCACAAAAGAATGTGTTCTTCTCAGTTTAAACTATTTCTCAAGATCTTATAATAGTGGTCTTATACAATATTTGTCCTTTTGCATCTGACCAATTTCACTCAGCATAATGCCTTCCAGGTTCTTCCATGTCATGAAATGTTTCACAGATTCATCACTGTTCTTTATTGATGCGTGTATTCCATTGTATGAATATGCCATAATTTATCCATTCGTCTGCTGATGGACACCTTAATTGCTTCCAGCTTTTTGCTATTGTAAACAGTGCTGCAATAAACATGGGTGTGCATATATCTGTTCATGTAAAGGCTCTTATTTCTCTAGGATATATTCCAAGTAGTGGGATTGCTGGGTCATATGGTAGTTCTATTTCCAGCTTTTTAAGGAAACGCCAGATCAATTTCCAAAGTGGTTGTACCATTTTTCATTCCCACCAGCAGTGTATAAGTGTTCCAATCTCTCTACAGCCTCTCCAACATTTATTATTTTTTGTGTTTTGAATTTATGCCAGCCTTGTTGGAGTGAGATGGAATCTCATCGTAGTTTTAATTTGCATTTCTCTAATGGCTAATGATCGAGAACATTTCCTCATGTATCTATTAGCCACCTGAATATCTTCTTTAGTGAAGTGTGTGTTCATATCTTTTGCCCAATTTTTAATTGGATTGTTTGTCTCTTTGTGGTTGAGTTTTAGCAGAATCATATAGATTTTAGAGATCAGGCGCTGGTCTGAGATGTCATAACTGAAAATTTTTTCCCAACCTGTAGGTGGTCTTTTACTCTTTTGGGGAAGTCTTCAGATGAGCATAGGTGTTTGATTTTTAGGAGCTCCCAGTTGTCTGGTTTCTCTTTGTCATTTTTAGTAATGTTTTGTATTCTTACAGCATTATTTTTGTTCCTTTTTCTGTTTCCTCTTACCTGAGTGAGACAGGTAAGTACACATTTAACAACTTCATGATCATATCGACCTTTTTTTTTAATTAATTAGCTCTTTGTTGAAAGAGCTAAAAAAATTCAAATAGTGTAAATGTTTTTATAAGATGAAATGTACCATTCCCCAAATGTATATCTAGAGGTTCCAATGATTGAATTAACCACTCTTTCTCCAATGAACTGAAGCTACACCTTTATCATATCCTAAATTTCCACATATACTTGCATCTAATTTTGAACTCACTATACTGTTTCAACTGTTTTGTCTTTCTTCCAGTACCTGTTCCAAATCGTTTTTGTCAGTTGCAGCCTTATTGTATCTGTTATGATCTGGGATGATTCTTCTACTTGAAGAACTTCCGGACTCTCCTCACAAGTTGATTTATCTACATAAACTTTTGCATCAGATTTTTTTTTACTTCTGAAACAATTTCTAGCTGTCTTGTCATTAAGAGTGCATTATTAAATAATTGGCATCTTTACCATGCTGATAGTCCTATCCAAAAAGTGGCTCTGTGTTTCTATTTATTCAAGTGTTCTCTCAGGTCCCTTTTTAGTATTTCTTCATATAGATCTTACACATTTCTTGCTAAGTTTATTCCTAGGTCTTTTATCTGTTTGGTTACTTTCATAAAAGGGATTATTTTCTTCTACTTTATTATGTAAATCATTATATATGAGAAAGAAATTTCTGCACATTAGATTTGTAATTAGCCACCTTACTAAATTCTGTTTTCCAGGATCTTTTCAAGCGATGCTCTTGATTCTTCTAGCTATACAATGATATTCTCTGTAATATATAGATATTGCCTCCTGCTTTCCAGCTTTTATATTTCTACCTTATTTCTCTTGTTTAATTGTATTAACTAGTACTCACAGAATAATATTCCATAATAGCAGTAATAAAATACATCCTTGTCCATATTTCTGACATTGCCGAGATTGCATAACATTTATATTATGAACTCATTTTTCTAAAATGGTTTCTGTATATTTTGATAGAAACATACTTTAAATAATGGTCACCAAGTATTAAAAATAATTATTTCTGGGGAGTGGGATGTGAGGTGAATTTTTACTGTCTTCTCTGAACACTTTTATAATACTTGAATTGTTTTAAGATTTTTTTAATTTAAGTTATTGTCATGAATTGAATTGTGTCCCCCCAAAATGTGTCAACTTGGTTAGGCCATGATTCCCAGTATTGTGTTGTTGTCTTCCACTTTGTGACTGTAATTTTATGTTAAAGAGGATTAGGGTGAGATTGTAACACCCTTACTAAAATAAAGTCACATCCCTAACCCAATCCCTGGGGTGTGGCTTTTTACCTTACAAGAGATAAAAGGGAAAGCAAGCAAAGAGTGGGGGGCCTCATACCACCAAGAAAGCAGTGCTGGGAACAGAGAGTGTCCTTTGGACCCAGGGTTCCTGTGTGGAAAAGCTCCTAGTCCAGGGGAAGATTGAAGACAAGAACCTTCCTCCAGAGCTGATGCAGAAAGCCTTCCCCTGGAGGTGACGCCCTGAATTTGGACTTCTAGCCTACTAGACTGTGACAGAATAAACTGTTAAAGCCATCCACTTGTGGTATTTCTGTTACAGCAGCATTAGATAACTAAGACAGTTATTATTCCTTTTCAAATATTAATGTTTTTAAAGCATATTCAGCACAAACAAGTCATGAGGTCATTTAACCTCAAAATAAAAATATTTCATAAAAATTTAAAAAACTTTCGATTTTATATATTATGTTTTTAAACAGACACAAAGTTATTAGGACGTAAGTACTAATTAAGTTGATTGGACTTAACTACTTAATAAATTGAGCTTTAGGTACTATTTTTGGCCTAGGGACACCATGAAAAAAGTTATTAAGGCACTAAGCGTGCATGAAAAGAGAAAGTTTGAGAACCTCACCTCAGACTGAAAAATAACCACCAGAAGATAATAGAACTGAAACCATCTACAGCCACACAGTTTACTGTCTACATTAACATGATTTTACTATTCAACACTGTGCATTAACAGGAATTACTATTCCAGAAGATTCTTGCCAGCAGGAGGAAGTCATAAATAGATTTCCAGAAACTTCTTGGAAATCTTAACAATGATTATCAATTAGCTCCCACCTTGGGAAATGTCATTTCTCTGAACATCTCTCAATACTCTTCAAAGTTTCACTTCAAAACCCTTGCTTAGCTAGACCTACCAATTCTAAAAATTATGCCACATAATTTGCCCAATTCTAATCAGGCAGGCTCCAAACACCAAAAACCTTATGAATGCAACCCCTGCCCTTCTCCGTTTGACACCCTCTTCTGAGAGGATACTAACTACTAAGGTATTGCTTACTGCAGTAAACAACAAATTTGGCTTTGCTTGCCCAGCAAATTATTTTATTGCCCTTTTAGAATCAGCAGCGGACAAGACACAAACCTGATTCAATAACTCCTTGTTTATAACCCCTCTGGTTTCTCATTGGCCTTATGCTAAACAATAAAATCCTTAACATGATTTATATGGTGCTGCAGGACCTGGCCCCAGAATAAGGTTGTCAGAAAAATACAGGACATTCAGTTAAATCTGAATTTCATATAAATAATGGTTAATATTTTTTAGTATAAGTATGTCCCAAATCTGTTTATCTGAAATTGAAATTCAACTAGAAGTTCTGTATTTTTACTTGCTAAATCTGGCAATCCTATTCTGTCCTCATCTTAGGATCATTTCCCACTTATATCTCAATTCTGAGTACAAGTCCATGTCAAGAACCCTGGCCACAGAGAATGGGTAGGTACAGGCATTAAAGCAGATAATTAGTCTCTGCAGGAGGCAAATCAACTATCCAGCTGAGCAGGCTAGCTCAAGAGTGGGAATACAGCCAGACCACTGGTGGATACACACAGACATAGGGCTACACCCTGGGGGTGTGCAAAACAGAATAGACTGGGGGTGTGATGGTTAAGATTGTGTGTCATCTTGGCTGGGTCATGATTCTCAGTGTTTTGGCAGGTGTATAATGTTGTGATCACTTCCCTGTTGGAATTTGATAAGTGATCACCCCCATAATGGGATTTACTGCAGTACTGGTGGTGGCGGGGCCTGTGGCGGCTCACCGCCACCCCCTCAGGCTTCATTTCTCCATCCTCCGCTGCCTGGCTCTTCCTGCTTGCCTTGCTGGGGCTTTTACTTGTTCTAGATCCTGCAGCTGGCTCCTGTTCATCTGACCTCCAGTTCTTGGGACTTGAGCTAGCAGCTTACCTGCGTTCTTGCTTATCTTGAGATTCATCAATCTTCATAGCCTGAAACAGCCCTGCTTTCCGGACTGCTTATCTTGGGTTTGCCAGCCGCTACGGTTAAGTGAATTAGGAGAAGCCTCTTTCTTGCCTCATGGACTTGGGATGTTATAGCCTCTGAAAACCACGTGAGCCATTTCCTTGATATAAATCTCTCTCTCTACATATATATACGCTTTTACTGGTTTTGCTTCTCTAGAGAACTCAGCTTAAGACAGAGGGTGTGTAAAAAATTACAGTTTGAGAAAATCAAAGGAGTGACTTAATAAAAATCTCCGTAGTTTCTTTTCCAAAGATAGCAGTTGCTCCACCAAGGAAGCATGTGTACAACAACCAATATACCCTATCATGAGGACTCCCAAGGACAAGAAGCGTCCTGGATCAATTGACTGCTTGGGGAATGGAGAGCTTCTAGGACAGAAGGAGTTTGCATAGGAAAGAAGGATACAAGAGGAGAGAGAAGGTGGAGGAGGAGAAAAAGGGACATATAAGGAGGAGAGAAGAGAAACTAAGCTCTTCCTTTGGTCTTTTCAGAAATCTAGAAAGTGTAAGCAGTTGATGTCCAAAGTATCCAGAGATACAAGCACCCAGATGTGTGCCACAGACAACAGACTGACATAGGGTGTCTTGGAAAGACTGAAGTTGATGTTAAAAACAGAAGCCCTGTCTGAAGATGATCCAAGAAGTTTTACCGCCCTTTGTGCTTACATATTATTTCTAAATATCATTCAGGTAACTTAATGGTAACAGTGTAGTCCCCAAATTCCAGACATTTCCAAGAATTTTAGAGGAGGAATGGAGCGTATAAAGCCCCAAAAGTCATATTCCATTAAATCAACATTCTTGAAATTCTGGATTTGAGTATATACATGATTCTCAACCAAGAATAAGACATAGTCCAACTCTTCAAGATGATCATGATGAAGCAGAACAGATAAACCCAAAAGTTATTACATCATAGCAGGAAATACACAATAATAGAAATACGTGCAAAGTACACAATTAGTAGAGAAGAGAAGGTGATTAACTGTTTTGGGTAAGATGAGATTTGGCTTCAGAAAACATAATACCTGAAAAGAAATTTGAGTCATGAACAGGAATTCACAAGGCGGACAAATGTGGTGGCATATCAAAACAGACTGACTTTAGCCTGTGCCCTGGTGGTGCTGTGGGTAAGAGCTTGGCTGCTAACCAAAAGGTTGGTAGTTCAAATCTACCAGCTGCTCCTTGGATACCCTATGGGGCAGTTCTACTCTGTCCTACAGAGTCGCTAGGAGTCAAAATCAAATCCATGGCAATGGGTTTGGTTTTTGGTTTAGACTGTGCATCATTATTGATTTTATTTTTCTGAAATGGTAGTTTCTCCAATAGAGGGAGATTACAACATGCTTTAAGGAAGGAATGAATCAGAAAGATGGATGGGGTAGGAAGAAGGATCAAAAGTAGAGGCACTTAGACCACTAACCAGGTAAAAATAGTCTACAGGAAAGCTGGATGTGATCATTTGGACAACAAAGGAACAGTGCTGAGAAAAAGATAAAGGCAGTAGTCAGAATTTAAATGTTTTTCAACAGAAAAAAAGAGCTGCAATTTCTCTTTGCCCATTTATCCCCAATAGGTTAAACGAGGAATCGCCTCAGATTGGAATGTAGGCATCTTTGAGAATTCTGGCTTCCCATGTGAAAATACTACTCAATTCCTACTTATATGTTATTTTGAAATATTAATTACATGCAGTTCAGATAACCTGGTGATACTAATGCTGACTTGTAGGGATTCACAACAGCCATCTTTTGTGAAACTATATAAAGTAGGAACTTTGCAATAGTATGAAGCACAACCAATCATTTATGGGATTGTTCATGTTTTTCAGAAATATGTTTTCTGCTAGGAGAGATATACATCAAAATAATTTCAATACAAGATGATTGGTGATATGTACAACCATAAAAGTGTGTTCAACATATGGAGTTAGTACAGAAAAGTGAAACCATTTACTGCTTTACTTAATTCTGAGGTACAGAAATTCTCGTTGTTAAATTTGGCCAGCATTTTTGCATTTCATGCTTTCGGTCATGATTTATTTGTTCTCTTCTCAGTATGTTATAGAGATACCCTCCATGGAATGTAAAGTTGTCAGTGGCAGGTATAGACTGATAACCCATCCAATCAAATAAGAATGTATACTCACAGTATGGGCGTCCCTGAGTGGCACTAATGGTTAATGGTTAACATGCTTGCTGTTAACTGAAAGGTTGGCAGTGTGAGTTCACCCAGAGGCTCCTAAGAAGAAATGGCTGGTAATCTACTTCCAAAAAAAAGTCACTGAAAACGCTTGGGAGCACAGTTCCACTCTGACGCACATGCGGTCACCGTGAGTTGGAATCAATTCAACAGCAACTGATTTGGTTATTGTCTTAGTTATTTAGTGCTGCTATAACAGAAATACCACAAGTGGATGGCTTTAACAAACATATTTATTTTACCACAGTTTAGAAGACTAGACGTCCGAATTCAGGATGCCGGCTCTAGGGCAAGGCTTTCTCTGTCAGCTCTGGAGGAAGTCTGAGATTCTGCTCCTGGGTGATCTTCATGTGGCTTTGGCATCTTTCTTCCCCCATCTCTGCTTCTTCACCTCGCTCGTTTAATCTCGTTTATATTTCAAAAGAGACTGACTTAAAACACACCCTACACCAATCCTATCTCATTAACATAACAAAGATAACCCATTTCCAAATAGGATTATAACCACAGGCGGAGAGGTGAGGATTTACAACATATATTTCGGGGGACAGGATTCAACCCATAGCAGTTACTTTATTTTTACTCAACTACGCTAGGAATCACTGAGGATTCTTATTCTGCAAATTAAATTGGTTTCTAATTTTTGTTTTAACTTGAAAAAGTGGAATTTTGTTAAAGTGGCAGTTAATCTTTTTTTTTTTTAATTTTTTTGTTTTAGGTGAAAGTCTACAGTGCAAATTAGTTTCTCACTCAAAAATTTATATAAACTGTTTTGTAGCATTGATTGCAATCCCTAAAATGTGTCAGCACTCTCCTCCTTTCCCTTTAAACTGCAGGTTCCCCGTGTCCGTTCGTTCATATTTCTTGTCCTTTCCTGCCTCCTCATCTTTGCTTTTAGACAGGTGTTGCCCATTTGGTCTTGTACTTTTGAGCGAACTAAAGCAATTTCCTCATGTGGTCTATTGTTTGTTTTATAGGCCTGTCTAATCTTTGGTTCAAAGGTGGACTTCAGGAGTGGCTTCAGTTCTGAATTAGCAGGTTGTCTGGGGACCATAGTTTCAAGGGTTCCTCTCGTCTCTGTCAGACCAGTAAGTCTGGTCTTTTTTTGTGAATTTGAATTTTGTTCTACATTTTTCTCCTGTTTTTGATTTGTGCCAGTAATGCCAGGGTGAGATGGTATCTCATTGTGTTTTTGATTGCATTTCTCTAATCGCTAATGATTGCGAGCATTTCCTCACGTGTCTGTTAGCTGCCTGAATGTCTTCTTCGGTGAAGTGTCTGTTTCTATCCTTGGCCCATTTTTTAATTGGATTATTTGTCTTTTTGTTATTGAGGTGTTGAAGTATTCTATGGATTTTAGAGATTAGGCCCTTGTCAGATACGTCTTAGCCAATTTTTTTTCCTAGTCTATGGGTTCCCTTTTTAATCTTTTAAGCCTTTTGATAACTGTGTTTAATTTTTAGGAGTTCCCAGTTATCTGTTTTACCTTCTGGTGTTTGTGCATTGTTAGTTATGGTTTACTTTCTATTTATGTCATGTACTAGGGCCCCTAGCAATGTCCCTAATTTTTCTTCCACGATCTTTATTGTTGTAGGTTTTACGTTTAGGTCTTTTGTGCTAGTACCAGGGCATTTTGACTGCTATGGCTATTAAGTAGGTTCTGAGATCAGGTGGTGTGAAGCCTCCTACTTTGTTATTTTTCTTCAATAATGCTTTGCTTATCCGGGGCCTCTTTCCTTTCCATATAAAGTTGGTGACTTGTTTTTCCATCTCATGGAAGAATGCTCTTGGTATTTGGATTGGGATTGCATTACATGTGTAGATCACTTTGGGTAAAATTGACATTTTCACAATCTTGAGTCTTCCTATCCATGACCAATGCACGTTTTTCCATTTATGTTGGTATCATTTCGTTTCTTGCAATAGTGTTTTGTAGTTTTCTTTGTATAGGTCTTTTATGTCCCTGGTTAGATTTATGTCCAAGTATTTTATCTTTTTAGGGTCAATTATAAATGGAATTGTTTTCCTGATTTCCTTTTCGAAGTTCTCTTTGCTAGTATATAGGAATCCAACTGATTTTTTTTTATGTTGGTCTTATATTCTGCTACTCTGTTGAATCTATTATTCCAGTAGTTTTCTTGTGAAATCTTTGGGGTTATCTATGTATAGTATCATATCATCAGCAAATAGGGATAGTTTTACATCTTTGTTACCAATTTAGATGCCCTTTATTTCTTTTTCTTGCCTTACTGCTCTAGCTAGGACTTCTAGCACAATGTTAAATAGGACGGGTGATAAAGGCATCCTTGCTTGTTCCCATTCTCATGGGAAATGCTTTCAGCCCCTCTCCACTGAGAATGATGTTGGCTGTTGGTTTTGTATACCCGTGCCCGTTGTTCTCAAGTTGATTCCAACTCATAGCTTCCTTTATTGCGTTGAGGCATTTCCCTTCTATTCATATTTTGTTGAGAGTTTTTATCAAAAATGTGTGTTTTACTTTATCAAATGCCTTTTCTGCATCGATTGAGATGATCATGTGATTCTTTTGTTTTCTTTATTGATGGATTATGTTGATTGATTTTCTAATGTTGAACTGTCCTTGCATACCTGGTATGAATCCAACTTGGTCATGGTGTATTATTATTTTTTTTCATATGATGATGAGTTCTATTGCCAAGAATTTTGTTGAGAATGTTTTCATCTATGTTCATGAGAGATATTGGTCTGTAATTTTCTTTTTTTGTAGTGTATTTGCCTGGCTTTGGTATCAGGGTTATGCTGGCTTTATAGAATGAATTTGGGGGTATGCCTTCCTTTTCTATACTGTGAAAAAGTGTGAGTAGTACTGGTATGAGCTCTTCTGTGAATGTTTGGTAGAATTCTCCAGTGAAGCCCTCCCACCAGGGATTTTTTTCTGTTGGGAGTTTTTTTTTTTTTTTTGTAATTACCTCTTCAATCTCTTCTCTTCTTATGGGTCTCTTCAGGCTTTCGATCTCAGTTTGTGTTAGTTTAGGTAGGCAGTGTTTCTAGAAATTTGTACGTGTCCTGTAGGTTTTCAAATTTGTTGGTGTACAATTTTTCATTGAATTCTGGTATGATTCTTTTTATTTCAGTTGGGTCTGTTGTAATGTCCCCCACCTCATCTCTTATTTGGGTTATTTGCTTCCTCTTCTGATTTTCTTTTCTCAGTTTGACAAATAGTTTGTCAATTTTGTTGGTCTTTTCAAAGAACCAACTTTTGTTCTTGTTGATTCTATTGTTTTTCTGTTCTTTATTTTATTTTTTTCTTCTCTAATCTTTATTATTTCCTTTCTTCTGGTGCCTGTGGACTTCTTTTGATGTTCTCTTTCTATTTGTTCTAGCTGTAGGGCTAACATTTTGATTTTGGTCCATTCTTCTTTTCTGATGTGTGCATTTATTGCTATAAATTGACCTGTGAGCACTGTCTTTGCTGTGTCTCGAAGGTTTTGATATGATGTGTTTTCATTCTCATTTGATTCTAGGAATTTTATTCCCTCTCTGATTTTTTCTATTACCCAGTTGTTTTTAAGCAGCAGTTTTCATGTATTTGATTTTTTTCCTCCTTGATCTTTCTGTTACCGGTTTTTATGGCATTGTGATCTGAAAGAACACTTTGTATCACTTCGGTGTTTTTGATTTCACTGAGGTTTCTTCGTGGCCTAAGAGGTGGTCTATTCTGGAGAATGTTCCATGTGTGTTGGAAAAGAATGTATATTTTGATAGTATTGGGTGGAGTGTTCCCTATATGTCTATGAGGTCAAGTTGTTTGATTTTGGTCTTTAGATCTTCTGTATCTTTGTTAAGTTTCTTTCTAGATGTTCTATCTTTTACCAAGAGTGGTGTGTTCATCTCCTACCATTTTTGTGGAACTGTCGATTTCTCTTTTCAGTGCCGTTAGAGTTTCTTTTGTGTATTTTGATGCTCTGTTGTTGGGTGCGTAATATTTATTAACATTGTCTTCTTGGTAGATTGTCCCTTTAATCATTACATATTGTCTTTTACAGTTGATTTTGCCTTAAAGTCAATTTTAACTGAGATTAATGTTGCCATTCCTGCCCTTTTTTGGCTACTGTTTGCTTGACATATTTTTTTCAATCCTTTGATTTTTAATGTATTTCTGTCTTTGTATCTAAGATATGTCACTTGTAGACAGCATATTGATGGGCTGTGCTCTTTTATCTATTCTGCCACTCTCTGTCTCTTTACAGGTACATTTAAGCCATTTACGTTCAGTGTAATTATCAATAAAAAAAAATTTACGTTCAGTGTAATTATCAATAGGTATGAGTTTATTGCTATGATATTGTCGTGTGTGTGTGTGTGGTTTTTTGTTTTTTTTTTTTTTTGGTGCTGACATCTTCTTTGTTCCTCTTCCTCTGGTGTTCTGAGTTCCTTTTGCTCGTGGATTTTCTTTTCTTTTGTTATTATATATTTTGTTTTTACTAAATCTTTATGTTTTTCTTCTTTTTTATTCTGATGAGTAGGTTTGATGACTTTCTTTGTGGTTACCTTGAAATTTACCCTTAACTTCCTAAGTTTGAACCAGTCTTTTATTACTTGATATCACCTTGACGACTTCCTCTCCATTGGGAAGTTCTATACCTATATCATTTATCCCCCTTTTATTGTATTGACGTTATTGCCATTTACGGACTGACATCTCTGTTCCTTGTTTTAAGTCTTTTAGCTTTGTTTTATTATTGAAAGTTCTTTACCTAGTTTGGTATCTGGCTGATGCTGTCCTGTGTCCTAGATTCTGGTTGTTGTCTGAGGCTGTTGGTTCTCTAAACAAAGGACTCTCTTTAATATTTATTGTAGATTTGGTTTGGTTTTTACAAATTCCTTTAATTTCTGTGTATCTGGAAATGTCCTAATTTCAACATCATATTTGAGAGAGAGTTTTGTGGGATACATTATTCTTGGCTGGCAGTTTTTTTTTCTTTTATTTATGTATGTTGTCCCATTGCCATCTTGCCTGCATAATTTCTGCCAAATAATCAGAGCTTAGTCTTATTTTTCTCTTTTGTAAGTGACTTTTTGTTTTTCTCAACCTGCTCTCAGGATTCTCTGTTTTTGGCAAGTGTGATTATATGTCTTGGTGACTTTTTTCTGGGGTCTACCCTATATGAACGTTGCTGAACTTCTTGGATTATAACCTTTTCATCTTTAATGATATTTGGGACATTTTCTGCCAGCAAATCTTCAAAAATCTTCTCTGTGTTTTCCATTTCCTCCCGCTGTTCTGGAACTCCAATTACAAGCAAAGTTTTGGTCTTGGTTGTGTCCCACATAATTCTTTGGTTTTCTTCATTCTTTTCTCTGATTTTTCCTCAAAGAAAGTGCTGTCCATGGGTTTTTCTTCAACCTCACTGATTCTGTCTTTCATTGTTTCAAATTTGCTCCTAAAACCTTCTTTTGAGTTGTCTGTTTCTGAAAGTTTGTTGTTTATCTTTTGGATATGAGCTTCTATTGCTTTGTCTGTGTTTTTCTTGGTTTTCATTGGTTTTATCTGTTTTCCATGATTTCTTCTATTTTTTCCTTGGTTTTATCTGTGTTTTCCTTGATCTCTTTCCTAATCTCCTGGGGAGCCCTAAATATTAGTCTTTCCATATCAGGTAGTTCCACTGCCTTTTCTTCTACTGGAGGGTCATCTGTTTATTTTGGCTACTTTCTAGAGCTGTCTTGTCCTGCTTTTTTATGTTTTCATATTGTCTGCTGTCTCCAAGATAGTAAGGTATTATTTTTCTTTTATTTAATGATTGTATGTTCATTTGTTTCTTCCTGCTTCTTTGTTTTGTTTTGATATGTCAGGGTGGGTGAGCCAGGCATACATTGCTACTTGCTCATCTGTGGGCATGACAGCTCTCCCCACCTTTTCCAGGTGGGCAGGGAAGCAGCAGGCAGCATGAGCCCACTTTGTTGTACACTGGTTTGGCTAGGTGGCTAAACCCAGATTGGGCAGGTGCTGTCTGACTCCCCATGTTGTTCCAGTGGTGTAGAAGCATTCACAGCCCCTCACTGGATACGCAAGGTTGTTGGCCGGGGAGTGGTATGGGCCTGCTGCCCACCATTCAAGTGGCAGGAAGGGAGTGGTAGTCCGAGCCCAGTGTGGCCTCAGGCCTGACTGCCAGGGATGCTTTAGATGTGGCAGCATGGCAGGGGCCAGCAGGAAGGGGGGCATATGTGGCTAAGTGGGAGAGGGGAGAAAGAAAAGAACAACAATAACACAAAAGGACAGCCAGTAAGTGGGGGCGGGCGGGACCTGGGGGCCATTGGGAAGGGAAGGAGGTGGCATATTGGACTAGGTGGAAGCTAGAAAGAAAAAGAAAAACACAGCAGCACAGTGGGCCATCAGATGGGGGTGGGGTAGACCCAGGGCAGTGGCAGGCCAGTGCACCAGTGGCATTCTGTCTACATTGGTGTGGTAGGGTCAGTAGGAAGGGGGGTAGGTGGCATATGGGGCTAGGTAGGAGGAAGAAAGAAAAGTAAGAAAAAAGAGGAAAAAAAAGAAAAAAATGGCACAGCAGGAGCTGGCAGGGTAGACCTGGGTTGGCAGCAGGCATGGGGCTCTCTAGCTGTGTCAGTGTGGTGTGGCCCAGTGAAAAGGTGTTGAGGTGGTGTATGGGACAAGGTAGAAGGGATAAAGAAAAGGGAGAAAATGGCATTGCAGGGGTTGGTTGGTGGGGGAGGGGCAGACCCGGTGTGGCAGGTGGGCTGGTAGCACTCTAGCCAAGGGAGTGCAGTGTGGCCCAGTGGGAAGGTGTAGAGGTGGGTATGGGGCTAGGTGGGAGGAAGAAAGAAAAGGAAAACAGGAGAAAATGGTGTGGTGGGAGCCAGCACGTGGGGTGAGGTAGAACTGGGGTGGCAGTGAGCCAGTGGCTCTCTAACTGAGGGGTGTGGCATGATCCAGCAGGAAGCGGTGGAGGTGGCATACGGGATAGAAGGGTGAGGGGTAGGAACGCATGTTTCTCTGGTTTCTGGGTGCTCTGTCTCCTGTTGGGCGCTCTATGAAGTTGCCTTCCCATACTGCCTCTCCAGGGTTGTTGCTAGCTGTGTTCCAAGATGGTGATACTGTGCCTGTTAGTTGGCAGAGAACCTCTACTCCATATCTCTCATTGTTCTCTGGTTTTCTTTTGTTTCTTCTTTCAGTCAGTGTTTGATCTAGTTCTCTATCCCTCATTTGATCCTTAGGGCTCCAGGACTGATGTTTGTATCTATTTTACTTAGATTTTTGGGTTTTTGTTGCAGAAGGATGGCATGATGCATCTTTCTAAGGCACCATGTTGACTCTGTCTTCCTGGCACTTAATCATTTTTTACCATTATTGGGGATTCCTGAGAAATATAGTGATATAGAACTATGGCCAGATTTTGCTGTGGTCAACACTGTATCCTAAGTTTTGTGACTTTTGGGATCTCATTAGTTAAAAATTAAAACATTCATTCATTCCAAAAATGTTTTCTGTGTCAGGCACTGTGCTGAGTACTGGGTTCCTAGAGATCCAAGCATCTACTAAAGAAACAAGGGCAGCTAGAAATGCTAGAGCTTGTACTACATGCCTGAGAATTCTATAAATGCAATTTTCCCAGATGACTACTAGGTTTGATCGAGGGAAGACTGGTCTTTCATTTCTGACTATCTTGACTGGCTACTTATATCTGGAAGGGTTTGCAAGGTGTGCTAATGGAAGGTATTTTATAAAAGTGAACTGATAGTCACATTATAAGTAAATAAAAATAGAAGGCAGCCAGATTTATAAAGGATAAGACAAAAGAATAGGGGAAAAGGGAGGTCAACAAAAACTATAAACACCAATATTTTGCCCATGGTACGCATTCAGTAAATATTAAACCAAACCACCCAAACCAGTTGCCATCAAGTCAATGCTGGCTCATGGCAATCTCATGTGTGTAAGAGTAGAACTGTGCTCCATAGGGTTTTCAGGGGCTGATTTTTCAGAAGTAGATCACTAGGCTTCTCTTCTGAGGCAATCTTGGGTGAGCTCAAACCACCGACGGTTCAGTTATTAGCTGAATGTGGCACCTTTTGTGCCCCCCAAGGACTCCAATAAACATTAGGTTAATCTATAGTGAGCCAGAGAGAGCTCTAAGACTAGTCTAAAGAAAAGGAATGAGGTTCATCAGCAAAGACAACAGGAGGCAGAAGATAAACAATAAGACCCAGAAGAAAATGAGAACCAGTGGTGTCAGACAGGAAATTAGATATGCCTTATATTACATCTGGAAGAACAAGATTTTTAAAATTATTCCATGGTTAATATATTCTCTGTATTTGACTTGTAGTAACAGTGTGAAAGATCCTGGTTCAAGAAACAGGTTATTTTTTCCAAGGGGAAGACCATGGTTTCTCTTTTTGATTTGCCTATACTGTCTGTGTCCTGATGCTTCCAGTGGAGATCGACAGGACCATGGACCTGAAATATTCCAGAGTTTATTCTGGTAGGAAAATGTATCACTATACCCATGAACTATAACTTCTGCTAGACTTTAAGCACCACGAGGGTAGGGACTTTTGTTTGCCTTGTTCACTATTGTATCCCTATTACCTAATACAGTGCCTGGCATATAAAAAAATAGGAGGTGCTAAATAATGTTTTACTGAATGAATAAGTGAATACTGCAGGGCATAAGAGATGCTCAAACATAGTTTAACTGACCAAAACGGCTCAAAATGAGGGTTCTGGGGACTCTAGGACTATCAGCAGAAAACAAACGGGTACATTGGTGGTTCTGGGCCCAAAATTCATTTCAGGCAGAAAATCCAATTAAAAAAAGAAACGGTTCTGTGCTAGAGAATTTTTGATAATACTACAGTAACCAATAAATGTTAATGGTTACAAAAACAAAAAAAAACATAGGAATAGAGTTAACAGACTGAGTAGACAGCAAGGGTCTCCTGAGAACAGAACAAAACAATGGGTTGGCAAAGACCTACAGACAACTTGAAGAGGACAGTAAAAAAGAAAAAAAGCACACCAACGAAAGAAAATTATTTCTGTTTCTCCTGAGGAAATCAGTGAGAAAGTGACAACAGTGAGCCATGGAGGATAAACAAAGGTGAATCTACAAATAATGTGAGATGTCTGGGGCCTAGAGATGGAATGACAATCCCAAAAAGGTGGAACCAAAGATGATCCCAGGATCCAATTAAGAGTATCAGAGGGAGAATGTTCTAAAAAATCTGAATGGAACAATGTGGTGGGTAGAACACTGCCCCCTTCCCAAAGATGTTCACATTCTAATCCCTGGAACTTGTGAATATGTTAGGTTACATGATATTATGAGTTGAATTGTGTCCCCCCAAATTATATGTTGAAGTCTTAACCCCTGATCTTTTTTGGAAATAGGGTCTTTGCAGATGTAATCAAATTAAGATGAGGTCACTAGGGTGAACCTTAATCCAAGATGGCTGGACAAAAATTCTTATTTTTCACATATTGACAATAATGCTAGGAAAAAGCAATATGTAGGTTGGGAACTAAAGATGAGTTTGGTAACAGTTGTTTGGATCTTGAGAAAATAAAGGAAAAGGAACAAACAAATGCTCAGACTACAAATTTTAATTCCAGAAGTTTTCAAGTTAGTTTCAAAATTGAAGGTAAATTCATTGATAACTTCAATTACCTCGACCTCCAGTAGTACTGGTTCAAAACAAAAATAATCTGAGAATTATCAATGTATCTAAGTTAGTAAGTATAGTTGTGATTAACTTATTGAGCCTATAAGAAATTTGAAAAAATATATATGTACACACACACATGCAGAAGAGATATATAGATCTGACTTTAGGAGTAAAACTATTTTGATATTTACTAACATAGGGTAACGGTAAAAATTAATGCTTAGCATTCTTAAGTACTGGCAATACCTGAAGTGGAGTATGATATAGTTTTGTTTTATTTGCTAGGAATTCTGTATTCCTCCTTCAGTCAAAGAGCTCATATAATTTGAAGATGCTTTGGCTTAATATATTTATTATCCATTTACCTAGAGATATGTGAGTTTCATACTGAAGTTAAATCTTCAACTACTCAATAACTCATATAATATAGAGATAGAAAACTGTCTGCTATTAACCATATGTGCATATTCCTACTCTACTTAACTGTCTACATATGTCTGAAAAATGAATAAGGAAGACCAAAGAAGAATTGATGCCTTTGAATTATGGTGCTAGAAGAATATTGAATATACCAGGGACTCCCAGAAAAATGAGTAAATCTGTCTAGGAAGAAGTACAGCCAGAATGCTCCTTAGAAGCAAGGATGACAAGACTCTGTCTCACATACTTGGGACATGGTATCAGGAGGGACCAGTCCATGGAGAAGAACATCATGTTTGGTAAAGAAGAGGTTCAACAAAAAAGAGGAAGACCCTCAACAAGATGGATTGACACAGTGGCTGGAACAATGGGCTCAAACATAGCAACAACTGTAAGGATGGCGCAGGATAAGGCAATGTTTTGTTCTATTATACATAAGAGTTGGAACCGGCTCAACAGCACCTAACAACATATGATTATACTAGGTTTTCAACTTGGTTTCTGAAAACTAAATGTATTTTCTTCTAATAGCATAACTATGGAATGATAAATTTAAATCCCTGAACAGGGACTCAAAATAACATAAGTAACATCTTAGCAGTGATTTGTTACTTCACTCACTGTGCCCAATTCTCCATTTGGATTGGTAAGCCTCTGGTAATATTGTGGGAACAATGTTTTTCTGTATATGATTTCCCAGCCAGGCTCTACTTCATCTAAGGGCCTCTGTTTATGCATCCAGTTTCATTGTTTCCCATGTCCCATCTCACCTCTCTGCTCCAGTCATTATGAAATACAATCTCTGGAGCATATCATGATTTCAGGGTGTTCAATAAATGGTAGGTATTATCATTAATAAGATGGCTGTGGCTTGGTAAAGGATGGAGAAGAAGAACTGTGATCAATGTGATCTAGGCTATCCTTGAGGTGATCAGATTAACTTTCCTCAAAGTTTGTAGGACCTATTAACACAGGGCTTTATGCAACTATCTGGGGTGGAGAAGGATGACAGACTGACTGGAAAATAATTACTGATTGTGAAAGTGTCCCCTTTGGCTTCGTAGTCTGTATTATATTTGCCAAAAAAGACACATTTTCAATACAGGAAGAATGGAAGGCTTTAGTTAACAATAAAAGAAAGCCCACGGTTGTGTGTTACAGGAGGTATCTTACGGAAAGAAGTCTGAAAGTTGTCTGGATTTTAAAATAAAAGCTGGAAATTTCCTTTTGGCTGTCATAGAGCACGAGACATAAGGAAAAAGGAGAAGAAAAGATGGTGTCACCAGCAAAGGAAATGAGTGCTTTTTCTTCTGGGTAAATTGGCCCACATGAAGCCGAGGCAGCCAGCCTTAGTGATACAAGACTAGATCAGGGAAGGGTGAAAAGAAGCAAGACAACTTTGAGAGTCCCAATGAGAGTCCCCAGAAGATTCAACATGAAAGAGGCTTAGAAGGAAGATCTCCCCACATAATCACACATTGTAAGCTAGCTGAGAGACTCATTTTCTCATAAAATGTAAGTCCCACAAAGATGGGAAACATGGGTAGTATGTTCACCGTTTTATACACAGCCGTGAGTGCAATGCCTGATCCTTTGTAGGCACACAAATATTTGCTGAATGAATCAATAAATAAGGATCAATGCCAGATCTGGAATTTCTTAGATTTGGGGTAGGGATCAAGGGTAACAAGCTTTACACGTAACTAAGTAATTAACACTGTTTTATATTATACTTATGAATATTTATATCCAGGACTCTCTGATCTATATTTCAGATATTCCTAAAAAAAAAGGAGTACTGATATTTGGAAGACGGTAGTGAATAGACAAAATATTCCAACCCTGCCATACATGACTTGAGGGAACCATTTCAGTCCTATTGAAGCCCATAAGAGAATCAGTAGGATGCCTGGCATGGGATTTTTAGCTTGTTATGGCATCAGATAGAAGATACAGTGATACTGAAAACAGAATTCTAAACAGTAGATCTATGTTCAATAAGATTTCAGAGGCTAGATTTCCTGAGCCATGCTGTAAGCCATTTTACATATGAAAAAGTATCCTTTAGTCTATGAGATCCACTGTAAATTGGCCAGGAATAAGACAACTTGAATTTTTAAAAGTCGAGAATATAGAGTGATTAATGAAATAAAAAGAGATACTGAAACACAAATGATGTAATTTGTAATGCAAAATTCCACACCTGCTATTACCGGGTGCTAGAACATCGTGAAATGGTTACAGGGTTGTCAGGCCAGCGGTAAGTTATGTACCCCAGAAAAGATAAAAATATATACATGTGCTCTATCCAAAATGCAGCTTTCCATACTCTCTTCTTTGACACTTTGTGAAAACTGAGCTTACCAGATAATTCACTACCACTCACAGAAAGAAAAAGAGCAAGTTTACAGTGAGAGATGAACAATGGTTTTGTACATGTCTAATTTCAGGTATCCTTTTTTTTTTGGAACCACTATGTAGAGAGGCCTTGTGCAGAGATTCCAACATTTACTCCCTCATTCCTTGAGGCTTATTGCCACAGCCATGAGCAAAGGTGTCCATTTGCCATACAGATATGATCATTCTGATATGTGCCACGATCTGAATATGTTGAAAAGCATAGATTGAGTGGGCAACTGGATACAAGAGTGTAGAACTCAGAAATAGTCATTTGGGAGTTTTCAGAACACAGATAATGGTAAAAATCACACAGATACACTTCCATTCTTGGCCATGTTGGAGTAACAGACACAAGATTTCCCCTCCTGATGTAAACAATTAGAAAACTAGATAAAATGTATGAAACAGCTGCTTTCAGTCATTGGACAAGCAGAGTACTATGACTCTGAGAGAAGGGAAAAAAGTAAGATGAGCCCTACCATTTTCCCAACTTGCTACCTGAGGGCACTTTCCAGATGGCAGCATAGGGAATGGGAACTCAAGCTAAGCATGGAAGTCTTGCTGACTAGGAAACAATGATCAAAGTTGAGGAAGGCTGAAGAAGCTAGAATGTGCAGGGGAGAGTACCAGAGAAGAGGAGAGAGAGAAAAAAAAAACTACTTATGAGTACCTTTGAGTCTGACACTTAAAACTAAGCCATGTGTACGTAGGGTGAAACTCCATGAAGTTGGGCAAAGAAATACCAGGGAGCTTTAAGCTTAATGATTCCCAGAATTCACACAAAGCTCGCAGATGTTTGAGGTCCAATCAGTCAGAAGGAAGAGGCGAAAGAAAAGTCAGATTTTAATAGTAGGGCTAAACTAGCTAAAAAAGACTACTATGTATCTGATCCAACCAAAGCTTAAAAACAAACTTCGAACAGATAAAGCTGATCCACAAATAACCTCCTACAAAACAAAATTCAACACTCTTTAAAGGGAGTCAACAAAATCCAGACACCCAATAACACAAGTCAAAATGTCTAGCATCCAATAAAACATTACTAGACATATAAAGTAATGGGAAAATGCAATTCATAATCAGGATAAAAATTGGTCACTAGAAAACCATGTAGAAGGAGAGGTGAAGGGGAACAAAAATAGAACTCTGTGAAATACAACAATTTAAAATATGCGAAGATGAGAAAAATGATCAAACGAGACACTAAAAAGGAATAGTACAAGAACCAGGAAAGTGTTGTGTCATGAAAGTCAAGAAAAGAGAAACTTTCAGAAGAGATGTAGTCAATAAGGAGATAAAGTAAGATAGGAAATGTAAAGTTTCCATTGGATTTGATAAGATGATAACCTGCTAAACCTGGTCCAAGCAGTTGCAGTGAAGGGGTAGAGGTAGAAGGCAGACTACAAAGAGTTTGAGAAGTGAATGAGATGTGAGGAAGGACACATGACAGTTATTTCTTCAAGGCAGGACAGTCTCTGACCCAGGATAGGCAAATATGTGTATATTTTCACTTTGAAAATATTTTTAAAAGGATATTCTAGGGCATCCAAAGTAACACGACCAAGATGGCAAAGTAAGAAGTTCCAACACCTGTTCCTGCGTGGAAATATGAAAAAAAAAACAAGCAGAAAATGTCAAAACTAACCTTGTCAGAACTCTGGTAAAAAGTCAAAGATTCACAGCAACCAAGTGAACATTGAATCAAGAAAAAGCAATGTCACAATCGCAGGAAAGTTTCTGGCTTTTTATTACAAGCTTGTACCCTGTCTCAAACCTGGCTTGGCAGCTGGCTTGAAGCAGCAGTTCACATTTTAGCTTACAACACTAGTCCCTGGTTCTGGAGTGAACAGAGCACACCTTATTATGGCCCAAGAACACCCTTATAGCTCAGTAATGAAGTCACTGCTGAGGTTTACCCTTCATCCAAAGATTAGACAGGCCCATAAAACAAAACGAGACTAAAGGAGCACACCAGTCCAGGGCAAGGACAAGGACGAGAAGGCAGGAGGGTTCAGGAAAATTGGTAACGGGGAACCCAAGGTCGAGAAGGGGAGAGTGTTGACATGTAGTGGGGTTGGCAACCAATGTCACAAAACAATATTTGTATTAATTGTTTAATGGGAAACTAGTTTACTCCGTTAACCTTCATCTAAAGTACAATAAAAAAAATTTTTTTTTTTTTTTTTTCATTTTTAAAAGGCAACTGATTCGAGGGTTCCTCCAGCCTCAACAGGTCCAGTAAGTCTGGATTGTATAAGACACTTTACATTCTGTTCCACATTTCCCCTCTTATAATCAGGACTCATCTATTGGGTCCTTGATCAAAACGTTCAGTAATGGTAGCTGAGCACCATCCAGTCTTCTGGTCTCAAGGCAAAGTAAGTAGTAGTTCACGGAGGCAACTAGACCTGAACTCCAGTTCTTTATCTGATTCGTGGTTCTCCTTCCTCTGCTGCTCCAGGCAAATAGAGACCAATTGTTGTACCTTGGATGGCTGCTCACAAGCTTTTAAAACCCCAGGCACTACTCAGAGCGGGGGTAGAACAGCGTTAGGCCAATTGGCTGGACAGTCCCAGGAAGCCATGACCCCAATAAGCCTTTGCACCTAGAGAACTAATCCCCTGAGGTGTTTGGTTGTACTTAAGTAATTTCAGCAACTGCAGCCTTTTTCTTTTCTTGGTTGTTGTTGTTATTGTAATATTATATATAACACAACATTTGCCATTTCACCATTTTTCTGGTATTCATCTTTGGGCTATCAGTTACATTAGTTAAGTTTTATAACAATTATACTTCACCGATGTCAACTTTTCCATTACCATAGACATAAACTCACCACTTTCAAGAGAATGACTTCCTCTCTCCCTTCACCTCCCACCCAGGTAACCACTAATAACCACTGGTCTCTCTGTATGTTTACCTTTACTTGTCGTCTCATATACGTGAGGTCATATAGTACCTTGTCCTTTGTGATTGGCATATTTCACTCAGCATAATGTCTTTGAGGTTCATAAATGTTTTATTATGCATCAGGACTTCATTTGTCTTTATGGTTGAGTAGTATTCCATTGCATGTATGTACCATATTTCATTTATCCATTCATCCATTGATGGGCACTTAGATTTTTCCACATTTTTGCTGTTGTGAATAGTGGTATTATGAACATACGTGTACATATGTCTATTTGTGTCACTACTCTTCAGTCCCTAGGGTATATAACTAGGAGTGAAATTGCTGGGTCATATGGTAGTTCTATTTTTTTTTTTTTTTAGATTTGCCTACTTGTGTCCCATTGCTTTCTTTCTTTTTTTTTTTTAATAACTTTTATTAAGCTTCAAGTGAACGTTTACAAATCCAATCAGTCTATCACATATAGGTTTACACACATCTCACTCCCCACTCCCACTTACTCTCCCCCTCTTGAGTCAGCCCTTTCAGTCTCTCCTTTCTTGATAGTTTTGCCGGCTTCCCTCTCTCTCTATCCTCCCATCCCCTCTCCAGACAAGAGTTGCCAACACAATCTCAAGTGTCCACCTGATATAATTAGCTCACTCTTCATCAGCGTCTCTCTCCCACCCGCTGACCAGTCCCTTTCATGTCTGATGAGTTGTCTTCGGGGATGGTTCCTGTCCTGGGCCAACAGAAGGTCTGGGGAGCATGGCTGCCAGGATTCCTACAGTCTCAGTCAGACCATTAAGTTTGGTCTTTTTATGAGAATTTGGGGTCTGTATCCCACTGATCTCCTGCTCCCTCAGGGGTCCTCTGCTGTGCTCCCTGTCAGGGCAGTCATCGATTGTGGCCGGGCACCAACTAGTTCTTCTGGTCTCAGGATAATGTAGGTCTCTGGTTCATGTGGCCCTTTCTGTCTCTTGGGCTCTTAGTTGTCGTGTGGCCTTGGTGTTCTTCATTTTCCTTTGCTCCAGGTGGGTTGAGACCAATTGCTGCATCTTAGATGGCCGCTTGTTAGTTAGCATTTAAGACCGCAGACGCCACATTTCAAAGTGGGATGCAGAATGATTTCATAATAGAATTATTTTGCCAATTGACTTAGAAGTCCCCGCAAACCATGTTCCCCAGACCCCTGCGCTTACTCCGCTGACCTTTGCAGCATTCATTTTATCCCGGAAACTTCTTTGCTTTTGGTCCAGTCCAATTGAGGTGACCTTCCATGTATTGAGTGTTGTCTTTCCCTTCACCTAAAGCAGTTCTTATCTACTGATTAATCAATAAAAAACCCTCTCCCACCCTCCCTCCCTCCCCCCCTCGTAACCACAAAAGTATGTGTTCTTCTCAGGTTTACTATTTCTCAAGATCTTATAATAGTGGTCTTATACAATATTTGTCCTTTTGCCTCTGACTCATTTCGCTCAGCATAATGCCTTCCAGGTTCCTCCATGTTATGAAATGTTTCACAGATTCCTCACTGTTCTTTGTTGATGGGTAGTATTCCATTGTGTGAATATACCACAATTTATTTACCCATTCATCCGTTGATGGACACCTTGGTTGCTTCCAGCTTTTTGCTATTGTAAACAGAGCTGCAATAAACATGGGTGTGCATATATCTGTTTGTATGAAGGCTCTTGTATCTCTAGGGTATATTCTTATCAGTGGGATTTCTGGGTTGTATGGTAGTTCCATTTCTAACTGTTTAAGATAACGCCAGATAGATTTCCAAAGTGGTTGTACCATTTTACATTCCCACCAGCAGTGTATGAGAGTTCCAATCTCTCCGCAGCCTCTCCAACATTTATTATTTTGTGTTTTTTGGATTAATGCCAGCCTTGCTGGTGTGAGATGGAATCTCATCGTAGTTTTAATTTGCATTTCTCTAATGGCTAATGATTGAGAGCATTTTCTCATGTATCTGTTGGCTGCCTGAATATCTTCTTTAGTGAAATGTGTGTTCATATCCTTTGCCCACTTCTTGATTGGGTTGTTTGTCTTTTTGTGGTTGAGTTTTGACAGAATCATGTAGATTTTAGAGATCAGGTGCTGGTCGGAGATGTCATAGCTGAAAATTCTTTCCCAATCTGTCGGTGGTCTTTTTACTCTTTTGGAGAAGTCTTTAGATGAGCATAGGTGTTTGATTTTTAGGAGCTCCCAGTTATCGGGTTTCTCGTCATCATTTTTGGTAATGTTTTGTATTCTGTTTATACCTTGTATTAGGGCTCCTAATGTTGTCCCTATTTTTTCTTCCATGATCTTTATCGTTTTAGTCTTTATGTTTAGGTCTTTGATCCACTTGGAGTCATTTTTTGTGCATGGTGTGAGGTATGGGTCCTGTTTCATTTTTTTGCAAATGGATATCCAGTCATGCCAGCACAATTTGTTAAAAAGTCTATCTTTTCCCCAGTTAATTAACACTGGTCCTTTGTCAAATATCAGCTGCTCATACGTGGATGGATCTATGTCTGGGTTCTCAATTCTGTTCCATTGGTCTATGTGTCTGTTGTTGTACCAATACCAGGCTGTTTTGACTACTGTGGCTGTATAATAGGTTCTGAAGTCAGGTAAGGTGAGGCCTCCCACTTTCTTCTTCTTTTTCAGTAATGCTTTGCTTATCCGGGGCTTCTTTCCCTTCCATATGAAATTGGTGATTTGTTTCTCTATCCCCTTAAAATATGACATTGGAATTTGGATCGGAAGTGCGCTAAATGTATAGATGGCTTTTGGTAGAATAGACATTTTTACTATGTTAAGTCTTCCTATCCATGAGCAGGGTATGTTTTTCCACTTAAGTATGTCCTTTTGAATTTCTTGTAGTAGAGCTTTGTAGTTGTCTTTGTATAGGTCTTTTACATCCTTGGTAAGATTTATTCCTAAGTATCTTATCTTCTTGGGGGCCACTGTGAATGGTATTGATTTGGTTATTTCCTCTTCGGTGTTCTTTTTGTTGATGTAGAGGAATCCAAGTGATTTTTGTATGTTTATTTTATAACCTGAGACTCTGCCAAACTCTTCTATTAGTTTCAGTAGTTTTCTGGAGGATTCCTTAGGGTTTTCTGTGTATATAATCATGTCATCTGCAAATAGTGATAACTTTACTTCTTCCTTGCCAATCCGGATACCTTTTATTTCTTTGTCTAACCTAATTGCCCTGGCTAAGACTTCCAACACGATGTTGAATAAGAGCGGTGATAAAGGGCATCCTTGTCTGGTTTCCGTTCTCAAGGGAAATGCTTTCAGGTTCTCTCCATTTAGAGTGATATTGGCTGTTGGCTTTGCATAGATGCCCTTTATTATGTTGAGGAATTTTCCTTCAATTCCTATTTTGGTAAGAGTTTTTATCATGAATGGGTGTTGGACTTTGTCAAATGCCTTTTCTGCATCAATTGATAAGATCATGTGGTTTTTGTCTTTTGTTTTATTTATGTGATGGATTACATTAATGGTTTTTCTGATATTAAACCAGCCTTGCATACCTGGTATAAATCCCACTTGATCAGGGTGAATTATTTTTTTGATGTGTTGTTGGATTCTATTTGCTAGAATTTTGTTGAGGATTTTTGCATCAATGTTCATGAGGGATATAGGTCTATAATTTTCTTTTTTTGTAATGTCTTTACCTGGTTTTGGTATCAGGGATATGGTGGCTTCATAGAATGAGTTGGGTAGTATTCCGTCATTTTCTATGCTTTGGAATACCTTTAGTAGTAGTGGTGTTAACTCTTCTCTGAAAGTTTGGTAGAACTCTGCAGTGAAGCCGTCCGGGCCAGGGCTTTTTTTTGTTGGGAGTTTTTTAATTACCGTTTCAATCCCTTTTTTTGTTATGGGTCTATTTAGTTGTTCTACTTCTGATTGTGTTAGTTTAGGTAGGTAGTGTTTTTCCAGGAATTCATCCATTTCTTCTAGGTTTTCAAATTTGTTAGAGTACAATTTTTCATAATAATCTGAAATGATTCTTTTAATTTCATTTGGTTCTGCTGTGATGTGGTCCTTCTCATTTCTTATTCGGGTTATTTGTTTCCTTTCCTGTAGTTCTTTAGTCAGTCTAGCCAATGGTTTATCAATTTTGTTAATTTTTTCAAAGAACCAGCTTTTGGCTTTGTTAATTCTTTCAATTGTTTTTCTGTTCTCTAATTCATTTAGTTCAGCTCTAATTTTTATTATTTGTTTTCTTCTGGTGCCTGATGGGTTCTTTTGTTGCTCACTTTCTATTTGTTCAAGTTGTCGGGACAGTTCTCTGATTTTGGCTCTTTCTTCTTTTTGTATGTGTGCATTTATCGATATAAATTGGCCTCTGAGCACTGCTTTTGCTGTGTCCCAGAGGTTTTGATAGGAAGTATTTTCATTCTCGTTGCTTTCTAAGAATTTCCTTATTCCCTCCTTGATGTCTTCTATAACCCAGTCTTTTTTCAGGAGGGTATTGTTCAGTTTCCAAGTATTTGATTTCTTTTCCCTAGTTTTTCTGTTATTGATTTCTAGCTTCATTGCCTTGTGGTCTGGGAAGATGCTTTGTAATATTTCGATGTTTTGGATTCTGCAAAGATTTGTTTTATGACCTAATATGTGGTCTATTCTAGAGAATGTTCCATGTGCACTAGAAAAAAAAGTATACTTTGCAGCAGTTGGGTGGAGAGTTCTGTATAAGTCAATGAGGTCAAGTTGGTTGATTGTTGTAAGTAGGTCTTCCGTGTCTCTATTGAGCTTCTTACTGGATGTCCTGTCCTTCTCCGAAAGTGGTGTGTTGAAGTCTCCTACTATAAATGTGGAGGGGTCTATCTCACTTTTCAATTCTGTTAAAATTTGATTTATGTATCTTGCAGCCCTGTCATTGGGTGCATAAATATTTAATATGGTTATGTCTTCCTGATCAATTGTCCCTTTTATCATTATATACTGTCTTTCTTTATCCTTTGTGGTGGATTTAAGTCTAAAGTCTATTTTGTCAGAAATTAATATTGCTACTCCTCTTCTTTTTTGCTTATTGTTTGCTTGATATACTTTTTTCCATCCTTTGAGTTTTAGTTTGTTTGTGTCTCTAAGTCTAAGGTGTGTCTCTTGTAGGCAGCATATAGATGGATCGTGTTTCTTTATCCAGTCTGTGACTCTCTGTCTCTTTATTGGTGCATTTAGTCCATTTACGTTCAGGGTAATTATAAATAAGTTTTTAGTGCTGTCATTTTGATGCCTTTTTATGTGTGTTGTTGACAATTTCATTTTTCCACATACTTTTTTGTGCTGAGGCGTTTTTCTTAGTAAATTGTGAGATCCTCATTTTCATAGTGCTTGACTTTATGTTAGTACTGAGTCGTTACGTTTTTCTTGGTTTTTATCTTGAGTTATAGAGTTGTTATACCTTTTTGTGGTTACCTTATTATTTACCCCTATTTTTCTAAGTAAAAACCTAACTTGTATTGTTCTATATCGCCTTGTATCACTCTCCATCTGGCAGTTCAATGCCTCCTGTATTTAGTCCCTCTTTTTGATTATTGTGATCTTCTACCTATTGACTTCCATGGTTCCCTGTTATGTGTATTTTTTTTTTAATTAATCTTAATTTGTTTGTTTTTGTGATTTCCCTATTTGGGTTGATATCAGGACGTTCTGTTTTGTGACCTTGTGTTGTGCTGATATCTGATATTATTGGTTCTCTGACCAAACAATATCCTTTAGTATTTCTTGTAGCTTTGGTTTGGTTTTTGCAAATTCTCTAAACTTGTGTTTGTCTGTAAATATCTTAATTTTGCCTTCATATTTCAGAGAGAGTTTTGCTGGATATATGATCCTTGGCTGGCAGTTTTTCTCCTTCAGTGTTCTGTATATGTCGTCCCATTCCCTTCTTGCCTGCATGGTTTCTGCTGAGTAGTCAGAACATATTCTTATTGATTCCCCCTTGAAGGAAACCTTTCTTTTCTCCCTGGCTGCTTTTAAAATTTTCTGTTTATCTTTGGTTTTGGTGAGTTTGATGATAATATGTCTTGGTGTTTTTCTTTTTGTATCAATCTTAAATGGGGTTCGATGGGCATCTTGGATAGATATCCTTTCGTCTCTCATGATGTCAGGGAAGTTTTCTGTCAGGAGTTCTTCAACTATTTTCTCTGTGTTTTCTGTCCCCCCTCCCTGTTCTGGGACTCCAATCACCCGCAGGTTACCCTTATTGATAGAGTCCCACATAATTCTTAGGGTTTCTTCATTTTTTTTAATTCTTTTATCTGATTTTTTTTCAGCTATGTTGGTGTTGATTCCCTGGTCCTCCAGATGTCCCAGTCTGCATTCTAATTGCTCGAGTCTGCTCCTCTGACTTCCTAGTGCGTTGACTAATTCTGTTATTTTATTGTTAATCTTTTGGATTTCTACATGTTGTCTCTCTATGGATTCTTGCAACTTATTAATTTTTCCAGTATGTTCTTGAATAATCTTTTTGAGTTCTTCAACAGTTTTATCAGTGTGTTCCTTGGCTTTTTCTGCAGTTATCCTAATTTCATTTGTGATATCATTAAGCATTCTGTAAATTAGTTTTTTATATTCTGTATCTGATAATTCCAAGATTGTATCTTCATTTGGGAAAGATTTTGATTCTTTTGTTTGGGGGGTTGGAGAAGCTGTCATGGTCTGCTTCTTTAAGTGGTTTGATATGGATTGTTGTCTCCGAGCCATCACTGGGAAACTAGTTTTTCCAGAAAATCTGCTAAAAAAAAAATGCAGTCAGATCCCTATCAGAGTTCTTCCTCTGGCTCAGGCTATTCAGATGTTAATGAAGCCACCTGGGGAGGGTGGGGGAGGGAACAGAGAGATAGGAGAGTAGCACCTCAGAATATAGCCAGAGTTGCTTGTCTTGCTTGGAATGACTATTATCTCTGAGATTCCCGCGGGCGCGTCGCCTATGTGTGCTGGCTGTGTGGAGATTGCCCCCGGGGGGTCTGGCCCGTTGGAGTCACGGTCAGATCCTCCGCTTCCAGCCCCACGCCCAGCGTCAAGGCTCCCCTACTGGGACGGTGCACTCTCGACTCCAAGATAAGTCGCTGCCTCCCGGGGACTTCTCGTCCCTCCAGCCGTGTGGCAGTGCCGCCCCCGAGAACCAGTTGGGCCTCCTCCTGGGGTTAGTTCAGATGGGTGGAGCAGCTCCCCGTGCTTGTGCCGTGACCGAGTGTCCCGGCTGGGACGCTGTTCTCCCCGCTCCAATACCAGTCGCTGCCTCCCGGGGACTTCTCCTACCGGCTGAGTCCCACGCCGCCCACGAGACCTGGCTGGTCCCCTTCCCGGGGTTAGTTCAGGGGGGTGGAGCAACTCTCCGTGTTTATGCCGTACCTGCGTCCAGTCCAAATCCCTGCGGGACGGTTCTCTGGCTCGGATGCTGCTCTTTCTGCTCCAAGACCAGTCACTGCCTCCTGGGAATTTCTCCTACCGGCTGCGTCCCATGCCGCCCGTGGAACCGGCTGGTCCCCCTCCCGGGGTTAGTTCAGGGGGGTGGAGCAGCTCTCTGTGCTTGTGCGGTACCTGACTGGTACGCTGGCTCCAGGCTCTGGAAACAATCGCTGCTTCCCCGTATTAGTTCGTTCTCCGTCTCTAAATCTGTGTTTGTTGTTCAGGGTTCGTAGATTGTTATGTATGTGATCGATTCACTTGTTTTTCCGTGTCTTTGTTGTAAGAGGGATCCGAGGTAGCGTCTGCCTAGTCCGCCATCTTGGCTCCGCCCCCGGTAGTTCTATTTTTAATCTTTTGAGGAATCGGTGTACTGTTTTCCAAAACGATTGTACCATTTTACATTCCCACAGCAATGGATAAGGGTTCCAGTCTCCCTACATCCTCTCCAACATTTGGTATTTTCTGTTCTTTTGATCACTGACATTCTAATATGGGTGAGGTGGTATCTCATTGTAGTTTTGATCTGTATTTCTCTAATGGTTAATGACACTGAGCATCCATTCATGTGTTTGTTGGCCACTTAGATATCCTCTTTGGTGAAGTGTTTGTTCATGTCTTTGGCCCATTTTTTGAGTTGTCTTTTTGTTTATAAGCTGTAGTAGTTTTATATGTATTTTATTAGACCATTATCAGATATATGGTTACCAAAGATTTTTTTCAGTCTGTAGGATAAAGTCCTTTAAAGAACATAAGTAATTTTTATGAGGTCCCAGTTACCTATTTTGTCTTCTGTTGCTTATGAATTTGTTGTTTTTTTCATAATCTATCATTAAAAAAAAAAAAAAAAACTAGGTCCCATAGATTTGCCCCTGTGTCTTCTTCCAAGAATTTTATGGCTTTAGATTTAACATTTAGGTCCTTGATCTATTTTGAATTAGTTTTTGTGTAAGGTGTGAGGTATGGCTCTTGCTCATTTTTCTGCATGTGGAAATCCAATTTTCCCAGCACCATTTGTTGGGGAGATGGTTCCTTCCATTGAATAAACTTAGCGTCCTTGTCAAAAATTAGTTGACCATAGATGTATGGTTTATTTCTGGATTCTCAATTCTATTCCACTGATCTATGTGTATATCATTAAACCAGTATCAGGCTGTTTTGATTACTGTAGCTGTATAGCATCTTTAAAAATTCCGAAGTATAAGGCTTCCTACTTTGCTCCTCTTCTTCAAATATTGTTTTGGTTCTTCAGATCCCCTTGCTTTTCCATATAGAGAATTAGATTTGCCATTTCATGCTGTCGAGCTTTTGGTCGAGATTGCACTGAATCTATAGATACCTTTGGGTAATACTGACATATTCACAATATTAAATCTTCCAATCCATGGTCACAGGTCTGCTTTAGTCTCTTGCAGGAGTGTTTTATAGTTTTCATTATATAAGTCCTTTACATCTCTGGCCAGACTTATTCCCAGGTATTTTTATTCTTTTAGGTGTTATTACAAATGAAATTAATTTCCTGATTTTCTTTTCAGATTTCTCTATGTTGGTTTATAGAAACTCAACTGCTTTTTGTGTGTTGATAGTGCAACACTGAATTTTTCTATTAGTTCTAGAAGCTTTCTTATGTATTCTTTTGGGCTTTTCTATATATAGGATCATGCCATCTGCAAATAGAGATCTTTTTTTTTGCTTTATTTTGTTGTCATTGTTGTGAATATGCACAACAAAACACACACCAGTACAACAGTTTCTACATGTACAATTCATAACATTAATTACATTCTTTGAGTTGTACAACCATTCTCATTCTTCTTTTCTTAGTTGCTCCTCCTCCATCAATATAAAATCACTGCCCCTAAGTTTCCTATCTAATCTTTCAAGTTGCTGTTGTCAATTTGATTCCATATAGATAGATCTTGAAAGAATACAATGCTCAATGCAGCCATTCTTTACTAGTTAAGCTAATCTATTGTTTGGCTTTAAAAAAGATTTCAGAGGGTATTTTTGGTTGAAATTTTAAAGATTATCTCAAGGCAATAGAAACAGAGATAGTTTTACTTCTTCCTTTCCAATTTGAATATCTTTTATTTCTCTTCTTGCCTAATTGCTCTGGTAAGGACATCCAGTATGATATTGAATAGAAGAGGTTTTAGCAGGCATCGTTATCTCCTTTCCATTCTCAAGGGGAAAGCTCTCAGTCTTCCTCCTTTGAGTATAATGTTGGCTATTGGTTTTTCTTAGCTGCCCTTAATCATGTTGTTGAATATCCCTTTTATTTCTATCTTATTGAAAGTTATTATCAGGAAAGAGTGCTAGATTTTATCAACTGCTTTTTCCACATCTATTGAGATGATCACGTGGTTCTTTTTGTTGTTGTTCTATTAATGGGTGCATTACATTGATAAATTTTCTAAAGTTGAGTCATCCTTGCATTCCTGGAATCAGTCCATCTTGGTCATGGTGTATAATTCTTTTAATATGTTATTGTATTCTGTTTGCTGGAATTTTGTTGAGAATTTTTCCATCTATATTCATGAGGGATATAGGTCTGTAGTTTTCTCGTGATGTCTTTGTCTTTAGTATTAAAGTAACGCTGACTTTGTAGAATGAGTTAGGGGGTATTCCTTCCTCTTCTATACTAAGATTTTGAGCAGGATTGGTGTTGATTCTTCTCTGAAGGTTTGGCAAAATTCTTCAGTGGAGCCACCTGTTCCAGGGCTTTTTTGTTGTTGGGAAGTTTTTGATTACTGATTGAATCTCTCCTCTTGTCATGGGTCTGTTGAGATTTTCTACCTTTTTTGTGTTAGTTTAGGTAGGTTATGTGTTCCTAGGAATTTGTCCATTTCATCTAAGTTTTCAATATTGTTGCAGTATAACTTTTCATAGTATTTTGTTAGGATCTTTTTTTATTTCTGTTGGATCTATTATAATGTCTCCAATTTTATTTATTTTGGTTATTTTTTTCTTTGTCACTGTAGCTAAAGGTTTGTCAATTTTATTGATCTTTTCATGAACCAGCTTTTGGTTTTTTTTTTTAATTTTCTCTGTTGTTCTTTTATTCTCTATTTCATTTATTTCTGCTTGGATCTTTATTATTTCCTTTCATCTGGTAGGTCTGAGCTTAGTTTGCTCTTCTTTTTAGTTCCTCAAGTTGTGGAGTTAGATGGTTGATTTGAGTTCTTTCTTCTTTTTTGATGTAGGTGTTTATTGCTATAAATTTCCTTCTTATGACTGGTATGTTGTATTTTCATTTTTGCTTTACTCCTATTTTTTTTTTTTAATTTCCCTCTTGATTTCTTCCTTCATCCATTGGCCGTTTAATAGTGTTATTTAGTTTCCAAGTATTTGTGTGTTTTTTATTTTTCCTTGTATTATAAATGTCTAGTATTATTACTTTGTGGCCAGAGAAGGTACTTTATCATTTCAAACTTTTTAAAACTTGTCCAGGTTTGTTTCATGACTTAGCGTAAGGTCTATTCTGGAGAATGTCCCAAGTGCGCTAGAGAAAAATGTGTACTGTTCTGATGTTGGGTGGAGAGTTCTATAAATGTCTATTAGATCTAATTTGTTTATGCTATTGTTCAGGCCCTCTATCTCCTTACTGATTTTTCTTCTGGAAGATGTGTCCAGTATTGACAATGGTGTATTGAAGTCTACTACTATTATTGTAGAGTTGTCTGTTGCTCCTTTCAGTTCCGTCAGTATTTGTTTTATGTATTTTTTGAACTGATGTTCGGTGCATATATATTTATGATTGCTATGTTTTCTTGCTGAAGTATTCCTTTTATCAATGTATGATGTCATTATGCATGTCTTACAATAGATTTTGACTTGAAGTCTATTTTGTCTAATATCAATATGGCTACCCCGATTGATTTGTTTACTATTTCCATGAGATATACTTTTGCATCCTTTCACTTTGAGTGTTCATGTCCTTAGGCCTAAGATGTGTCTCTTGACAGCATATGGATGTGTCAAGTTTTCTTATCCATTCTACCACTCTCTGCCTTTTGCATGAACAGTTAATTTTTTTCATTTAAGGTAATAATTTACAAGGAAGGACTTACTTCTGTCATTTTACTTATTTTTTGTGTGCCCTATATTTTCTTTGTCCTATCTGTTTTTTTACAATTATGTTATTACTTGTGTTAAGTTGCTTTATGTTTAGTCTATTTGGTTTCTTCATTCTTACCTTGTGCATATATTTCTGAAAGTATTTTCTTAGTGGTTACCATGAAAATTACATTTGAGACTCTACATTTACAATAATCTATATTACCTTGATAGCAACAATTAACAAACAGCAAATAACATACAGCCAGTAACATATAATATTAACATACTTAAATTCTAATCCTAATTCATTCCTCCCTTCCCCAGTTTTCACATCATTATACATCCTGTGTCTGTTAGGATAATTTTGGACTTATTTCTTATACATTTGATAACATGAAGCTTGCAGCTCACAAAACTAAATTTCCCACTGAGAAGGCAGAACCAAGGTGGCAGACTATTCAGATGCACTAAGCCATCCTACAGCAACAAAGACTCAGAAAACCAAGTAAAACAGACACAGACATCAATCTTAGTACCATGAACCTGAAATGAAGGAATAAAATATTAGCTTGGAAGTCACTGAGGAGAAGAAGAAACTGATAAAAAATGGGAAAGGAGTAGAGATACAGAGTGGAGGTTCCTGACCAAATATCATCACTCAGTGTTGCCATCTTGGAATAAAGTCAACAACCCCATATGCAGAAAGGCACCTCCACAGAATTCCCAATAGGAGATAGAGGTACAGCACAGACCCATCCAGGACTAATTAAGACCATGTTTGTTGGCTGCAACTCAAGGAGAGGCCCAGACTCTCTCACCTGGTAACCACGGGAGCACGCTCCTACGATCCCCACCCCTCTGGTGAACAGTGGCTACAACCACCCCATCATGGCAACCCTGACTGCCAGAAACCAGAGTACAACCCCACTCTATTGCCTTCCTCCATCTAGCCCCCTCTCCGCTGCTTTTGGTCCCCTGTTACTCTCTTCTCTGCCCTGTCACCTACAGCCCTGAAGGGACCTGGCCCAGACCTGAGGCCCCTACCCACCAGCTCCAGACCCCTCCTGTCTCCTGCTGCAGAACCCATGGGACCCAGGCAGGATCTCAGGCCCCTTCCTGCCAGCTCTGGACCATTCCCACTGCCTGCCTCAGCAACCAAGTCACCTGGCTGGACCCCAGGCCCCTTCCCACTGGCTACAGACCCCACCCACCACCCATTGCAGCACCCACTGGACCTGGCCCAGAACCCAGGCCCCTTCCTCCTGGCCCTGGACCTCTCCTGCCACAGCCCACAGCCCCAAGGGGACCCAGCCTGAACCACAGATCCCTTCCTACCAGCTCCAAACTCCTCCCAGTGCTCCCTGCAGGACCCAGAGAACCCGACCTGGACCCCAGGACCCTGTATGCTGGCTCCGGACACCTCCTGCCACCGCCCATGGCCCTGAGGGGAAAAGGACTGGTCCCCAGGCCCCTTCCCATTGGCTCTGGACCCCTCCTGCCACTGCCTGTGGCTCTGAGGGGATGTGGCCTAATTCCCAGGCCCCTTTCTGCTGGCGTTGGACCCCTTGTGCTGCCAGACACAACAACCAGGGGACCTGGCCTGGACAGCAAGCCCCTTGCCATCTGCTCTGGACCCTTCTTACCACCCACCAAGGACCTCAAAGGCCCAGCCCGGACTCTAGGCCTCTTCCCGCTGCCTTCCGTAGCCCTGAGGGAACCCAGCCTGGACCTCAACTTCTTTTTCACTGGCTCTGGATCCTTCCTGCCATCTGCCACAGGCCTGAGGGTACTCGACCCAGACATCAGGCCTTTCCCCACAAGCTCTGGACCCCCTGAAGACCACAGTGGCCCCACTCCAGCCCCTGGCCCAGTTCACAATGCAAATGGCCAATCTCCGCCACTTCCCTTCCCTTCCCTGCCCTGCTGCACCATAGCTGAGTAACCAGCCCTGCACATCAGGACAAGGTGGTGAGAACTATCATGCCCACAGATGAGCGAACAACAAAGTGTGCCTGGCCAACCTTCATAAACATAGCCAAATCAAACAAACAAAGCAAACAAACAAAAAATGGGATGAAACAAACAAGCCTACCATCAATAAATAAAGAAAATAATACCAAATATCTCAGCAACAGGAGAAAATATCAAAACGTATTTAAAAAATGGGACAAGACGGCTCTAGTAAAAGACTAGAGAACCAGTTGACCTTCCAGCAGAAGAAAAAGCACTGGAACTACCCAATAGGGAATTCAAAAATCTAATATTCAGGGCTCTCCAAGAGAACAGGAAAGAGATGAAGGAAAACACAGACAAAATCATGGAAAGCACAGACAAAACCAACCAAAACATAGCCAAAATAAAGGAAAACACAGACAAAACCAACCAAAACATAGCCAAAATAACGGAAAACACAGACAAAGCAATGGAAGAATTCAGGAAAGTATTACAAGAACAAAATGTCAAGGTAAACAATTAGAAATCATACAAAAACAGTAATTAAAAATCCAAAAGATAAACAAGACCAGAAATGGACAACATAATAGAAGGTTTTAGGAGGAAATTTGAAACAGTGGAAGACAGAATCAGAAAAATTGAAGATAAATCCATGGCTGTCACTTTGTTTGAGGAAAAATCAGAGAAAAGAATGAATAAAAATGAACAAAACCTGAGAACGATGTGGTATACAATCAAAAGTAAAAATCTGCACATGATTGGAGTTCCAGAACGGGGGAGAAAATGGAAAACACAGAGGGGATCACTGAAGATTTGCTGATACAAAACTTCCCTAATATCATAAAAGATGAAAAGCTAACCATCCAGAAAGCTCAAGGAACTCCATATAGGATAGACCCCAAAAGAAAGTCACCAAGACATAATCACACTCACCAAAACAGAAGACAAAGTATCTTGAGAGCAGCTCGAGATAAATAAAAAGTCACATACAAAGGGGAAACAATAAGACTAAGCTCTTATTACTCAGCAGATACCATGCAGGCAAGCAGGCAAAAGGAGGATATATATAAAACTTTGAAAGAAAAAAAATTGCCAACCAAGAATAGTATATTCTGGAAACTCTCCCTCAAATATGATGGTGAAATTAGGACATTTCCAGATAAACAGAAATTAATGGAATTTGTAAAAATCAAACCAAACTTAGAAGAATTGTTAAAGGGAGTCATTTGGTTAGAGAACCAACGACATCAGACAACAGCCTGAATCTAGGACACAGGTCAGTACCAGCCAAATACCGACCTAGGTAATGAACTCTCAAGGAAAAAACAAAACTAAAAGATTGAAAATAGGGAACTAAAAATGTCAATCTGTAAATGATGACAGTGTCAGAACAATAAAAGAGGTAATACACAGTGTAGATATAGAACTTTCAAATGGAGAGTAAGTCAAGGCAATATCAAGTAATAAAGGACTGGTTCAAACTTAGGAAGACAAGGGTAAATTTCAAGGTAACCACAAAGAAAGTTAACAAGCCTACTCATAAAAATAAAGAAGAAAAACATGAAGTCTTAAAATCTACATTAACAAAAGAAATAAAAAGAAATTTCACAAACAAAAGGAAGTCAGCACAGGAGAGTAAGAGGAACAATGAAAACATCAGCACCACAAAAAAAGCACTACAAAATGACAGCAATAACCTCACACCTATCAATAATTACAAATTCACACATACACACACACACACACACAAAAGACCAGCCTTGGGGGTCTGACAGAGACTGGAGAAACCGCAAGAGTATGACCCCCAGACACCTTTTTAACTCAGGACTGAAGTCACTCTGGAGGTTCACCATTCAGCCAAAGACTAGACAGGTCTATAGGGCCAACAATAACACACGTGAGGGATGTGCTTCATAGTTCAATCATGTATACGAGACTAATGGGTACACCAGCCCAAAAGCAAAGACGAGAAAGCAGGAAGGGAAAGGAAAACTGGATGAATGGAAACAGGGAAGCTGGAGTGCAGAAGGAGAGAGAGCTGACACATCACGGGGTTGGCAATGAATGTCACAAAACAATTTGTACATTAACTGTTTAATGAAAAAATAATTTGCCACGCAAACTTTCAACTAAATCACAATATAAAAAAAAATAAATTTACCCACTGAAAATACACTGTAAGAGGCTTGTTCATTTGACTGTGCCATTAACTTTATTGGGGATTTCTCCTTTATGTTTTAGTTTTCTTGCCCGTGTAATGGTTTGGATAGTTGTCTAGTGTCCTTTCCTTTCCACTTAAAAGATACCTTTTAGTAGTTATTGCAAGACAAGTCTACTGTTAACATATCCTACAACTTTTGTGTAACTGGGAATGTCCTGACTTCACCCTTGTTTTTGAACAATAATTTTGCCAGATAAAAAATTCTTAGTTGACAGTTCTTTTCTTACAGTGCTTTCCATTTCCTTCTGGGCTCCATGGTTTATGTGAAGTCAGCATTTAATCATATCAAGGACCCCTTATATGTAATTTAGTATTTTTCTCTTACTGCTTTCAAGATTTTTTTACTTGTCTTTGATCTTTAAGAGTTTGATTAGTATGCGTCTTGGTGAAAACCTCTTTCAATTCACTCTACTTGAAGTTTGTCAAGCTTCCTGTCTACTTGAAGTTTGTCAAGCTTCCTGTGTTAGCAGGTTCATTTCCTTACTCGGGTCAATTATTCTTTTTTTTTTTTTAATTATTCTTATTTTTATTTTTTTATTCTTTCTGTTTGTCTCTTTCCTCACCTTCCAGAATACTCATAATATAAATGCTGGTTTTCTTGGTGGCGTCCTGTAATTCCATTTGGATTTGTTCAATTTTAATTCATTTTACTTTGTCCTGTTTCTCTTGGGATTCAGTAAATTCAGTTGTTTTGTCCTTTACTTCACTTAATTCTTTCTTTCACCCACTCAGATCTATTGCTGTATTCCTCTCTTACATTTTCTAGTGCAGCTACTTTCTTCCTCAATTCCAGTATTTCCATTTGTTCCTTTTTCTATGTTTTTTATCTTGTTATTAAGATTCTTAAATTGTTTTGTGCTCTATATTAGCTTGTTATTTGTGTAATCTTTGAATTCTTTGATCATATTTTAATTTGCTGTTTGGAAGTTCTCTATTTTTTCTATTACACTTACTTCCATGGGAGTGATTTCTGCTTCTTCATGCTCCTCTTTTAATTGGGCCATCTTTTCTTGATTTCTTGTATGCTTTATGTTTTGTTGTTGTTGTTGTTGTCGAACCTGAGGCACTTGAATGCTTTGCTGAGGTAATTCTGGATTTCACATTCTTTTCTTTCTCCAATATTGGTTTCTGTGTGGGCTTCTCTTGTAAACTGCTTCAATCCTCCTTCAGTACATGGCTTGTTGCTTTAATTTTGGGGTAGGTTTCCAGAGTTCTTGTCATTTCTATCTTTTGTTAGTGCTATTTTGTTATTATTTTCCTATAATTTTTGCAGGGAACTTGAGCCACGTTTCTGCTCACATCACCATCTTGGGGAGCGAAGATTATCAAGGTATCCTTTCTTAAGTCTGCGTGCTCAGGCTTTCCTGCCCACAGTGTCTCCACTGGGGCCTGACTGTTCACAATGTCCAGGCCTCACTAGGCTCCACACATCACTCTCTCTGAAAACCACGCAGCCATAGTCTTGTGGTGTACAAGGCACCCTTTCTTAAGGCTGTGTGCAGAGATTTCTCTACCTGCCTGTTTGCAAAGTCCAATTCTCACTGACTGCTGCACACCATCCCCTCCAGGACCCCCAATATACCAGCCATGCAGCACACCAAGATGTCCTATCTTAGGTCTGCTTTCTTAGATTTCCCTGCCCACAGTGCTTTGGCTGGGGCCTGTCTGTTTGAAAACTCCCAGCCTCACTGCACTCTCTGGAAGCTGCCCAAAAATATGTAATGTCTTTTTTCTAATTGTTTCTTCTTCTTTTAAATTCCTGGTGCTCAAGAAAATCTCTGTCAGAACTCCAGATAAACACAAAAATAAAAGATCATGGACCATAATGAACACTCATGTCAAAAAATTCAGTCTGGACTTCCAGCCAACATAGTGGCATAGACAGAAGCACCATGCCATCCCTCCACAGCAAACACCTGAACAACTAAGTAAAACAGAGACAAACATCAGTCCTGGAACCCAAAGTGTCAAATGAGGAGATAAAGAACTTAGCCAAGCACTGAATGGAATAAGAAACAGACTGAGAAAGAAAAGACACTGAGGAGAGAGACGTGAAAAGGTCCAGGATCAGCTAACACAGCACGGATTCACCATCTTGGACTCCCGTTGGAGATCGGTGGATGGGAAGCACGGGAAAGCAGCTTCACAAAGTTCCAAGCAGGAGGCAGAACACCCGGTAACCAGCGATATAAGCTTTCCCAATCCCCAACCTTCTCCCCACCCCCCAGGCATCCTCTACTTCCTGCCAGCCACAGTCTCTTGGCCAGGAGGCAACTGCTTCAGCCCTGAGCCACTTATATTCGCTCCACCCAAACTGGCTGATTCCGAGTGCCATCTGGTGCAGTTTTTTTCTTGTTCCTTTTGGTTTCTTCTGTGCCTCCCACCACCACCCCCTCCTATCTCTTGAACACCTGGCTCCATGTGCCATCTTTGCTTCTTGAAAGGCTGTGAAATGCCACTTACCTGGGGAACCATTCCCCCAGCCCACGACTCCATGCTGGTGGGATTCCCGGGGCTTTTATTTACCTATTTTTTGCATTGTTTTGTCTGTTTAGGTTCTTTTTCTTCTCACAGCTTGGAGGCCCTTCTAGCTGGGCTGCACTCCATGGCTTAGGAGCCACTTCCCCAGTCCTCGCAGCCACGTTGGTGGGATCCCTGCAGGCATTCCTTATTTTTTTTTTGTCTTTTTTCCTTTCTTTCTTCATTTCTCAGTTCTCATCTCTCTAAACTTACCTACTTTTGCTGTCTCCTGAATACCTGCAACTGTGTGACATCTATATCCCCTCTAGCCAGGCTATACTGTGCAGCTAAAAGCCACATCCCCGGTTTTTGCAGCCATACTGGTGGGAACCGCGGGGGCTTTTCTTTTCTTTCCTTTTTTTCCCAAATTTCTACATAGTTATTTTTTACATTGGTTCTTTTTTTTTTTTCCTCCATTTCTTGGATTCTCATCTCTCCACTCTAATGGCAAGCTCCCTCAGCACGCTTTTTTGTTTCTTTGTTTTGGGCTCCTCTTCCTCTCTCCTCTTTCCCATGCTCATATTAGCTCCATACATCACAACCTCCCCCCTACTTCCTGCACACATCACACCCCAAGCAGTACAGGCATGGCCTACTAACGTGCCCAGCACTGATTCCCGGCTGCCCTGTCAGCTGTAGTACATGCCACAGACAACTCATCCCAGTCCCTCCCCTTCAGCTGGACCTACACTGCTGCACAACAGCTAAGCGACTGGCCCTGCCCACTGGACAAGGAGGTGAAAAGTACCATGACCACAAACAAGCAGACAACAAAGAATGCACAGCCCACCTGCTCACACATAAACAAATAAAAGAGCAGGACAAAAAAGATCTACAATTAATAAAGGAAGAAAATAATTACTGAATGTCCACAAGACAGCAGACAATATCAGAACATAAAAAAGGACACTTTTGTATGAGAGACTGACTTGATTCGTAAACTTTCACTTAAAGCACAATAATTTTTTTTAAAAAAAGGACAGGATGGTTCCAGTAGTACAAAATAAAACACCAGATGACTTTCCAGTAGAAGAAAAGGCACTAGAACTACCTGACAGGGATTTCGAATCTCTAATATTCAGAGCTATCCAAGAATTGAAGCAAAAAGCAGACAAACATGAGGAAAAAATAGACAAACTCATGGAAAAGGCAGACAAAGGAAGGCAAGGTAAATCTCAAGGTAACCACAAAGAAACGTAATGAACCTATTCATGAAAATAAAGAAGAAAAACATAAAGTCCCAATAAAAACAAAATCAACAAAAACAAATGAAATGAAAAAGAAATCCACAAACAAAAGGAAATCAGCACAGGAGAGTAAGAAGAACAAAGAAAATGTCAGTACCACAAAAAAGCACTACAAAATGAGAGCAATAAACACACCTATCAATAATTACATGGAATGTAAATGGCCTAAATGCACCCATAAAGAGACAAAGAGTGACAGATGGATTAAAAAAAAAAAGGATCCATCAATACGCTGTCTACAAGGAACACCCCTTAGAAACAAAGATGTAAATTTATTAAAAATCAAAGGATGGAAAAAAATATATGAAGCAAATAACTACCAGAAAAAGCAAGAGTAGTAATACTAATCTCATAGAAAATGGGCTTTAAAACAAAATCCACCATAGAAGACAAAGAAGGGCACTATATAATGATTGAAGGGACAATCCTTCACGAAGACGTAACCATAATAAACATCTACGCACCCAATGACGGGATTCCAAAATACATAAAACAAACTCTAACAGCACTGAAAAGAGAAACTGACAGTTCCAAAATAATAGCAGGAGTCTTCAACACACCACGCTCGGTAAAGGACAGAACATCTAGAGAGAAACTCAACAAAGATACAGAGGAGCTAAAAGACACAATCAGCCATCTTGACCTCATAGACATATACAGAACACTCCATGCAACAGTTGCAAAGTACACATTCTTCTGCAACACACATGGAATGTTCTCCAGAATAGACCACATCTTAGGCCGCAGAGCAACCCTCAACAAAATACAAAACACTGAGATAATACAAAGTAACTTCTCTGACCACAATGCCATCAAAGTAGAAATTAACAGAAAGAGCAAGGAAAAAAAAATCAATTACATGGAAACTGAATAACAACCTGCTTAAAAAACACTGGGTAATTTTTTTTTAATATTAGAAATCAGAGATGGAATCAATTCCTAGAATCAAACGAGAATGAAAACACATCATATCAAAACCTTTGGCACACAGCAAAGGAAGTCCTCGGAGGTCAATTTATAGCAACAGATACACACATAAAAAAAAAGAAGGGAAAAAATCAAACTGTTAATCCTACAACTAGAATAAATAGAAAGAGAACAGCAAAAGAAGTCCACAGCCACCAGAAGAAAGGAAATAACAAAGATCAGAGCAGAAAGAAATGAAATAGAGAATAGAAAACAGTAGAAAGAATCAACAAAACCAAAAGTTGGTTCTTTAAAAGGATCAAGAAAATCAACAAACCACTGTCCAAACTGACAAAAGAAAAACAGGAGAGAATGCAAATAACCCAAATAAGAAATGAAATGGGGGACATTACAACAGACCCAAATGAAATAAAAAAGGATCATAACAGAATATTATGAAAAAATATGCTCCAACAAGTTTGAAAACCTAGAGAAAATGGACAAATGTCTAGAAACACACTACCTACCCTAACTAAAACAAAATGATGTTGACAATCTGAACAGACCCATAACAAGAGAAGAGGTTGAAAAGATAATAAACAAAAAAATTCCAAACAAACAAACAAAAAAAGCCCTGGCCCAGATGTCCTCACTGGAGAATTCTAGCAAACATTCAGAGAAGAGATTACACCAGTATTACTCAAACTGTTTCAGAATATAGAAAACAAAGTGATACTTCTGAATTCATTGTATGAAGCAGCATAACCCTGATACCCAAACCAGGCAAGAACATCACAAAAAAAGAAAATTACAGACCAATATCGCTCATGAACATAGACGCAAAACATCTCAACAAAATTCCAGCCAACAGAATTCAGCATCATATCAAAAAATAATATACCACAACGAAGTAGGATTCATACCAGGTATGCAAGGATGGTTCAACATTAGAAAATCAATCAATGTAATCCACCACATAAATAAAAGGAAAGAAAAGAATCACATGATCATCTTAATTGACACAGAAAGGGCATTCGACAAAGTCCAACACCCATTCCTGGTAAAGACTCTCAATAAAATAGGTATAGAAGGGAAATTTCTCAACATAATAAAGGGGATCTACACAAAAACAATGGCTAACATCCTTCTTAAAGGAGAGAGGCTGAAAACATTCCCCTTGTATAGGAACAAGACAAAGATGCCCTTTATCGCCACTCCTATTTAACATTGTCTTGGAAGTTCTAGCTAGAGCAATAAGGCAAGAAACAGAAACAAAAGGTATCCAAACTGGCAATGAAGAAGTTAAACTCACCCTATTTACAGATGACATGATACTATACATAGAAAACCAAAAAAACTCCACAAGAAAATAATTGAAACTAACAGAAAGATTCAGCAGAGTGTCACGATATAAGATAAACATACAAAAATCAGTTGCGTTTTGATACACCAATAAAGAGAATGATGAAAAGGAAATCAGGAAAATGATATCATTTATAATAGCTCCTAAAAAATAAAATACATAGCAATAATCTAACCAGGAATGTAATCGAACTTTACAAAGAAAACTATAAAACGTTACTTCAAGAAACCAAAAGAAATCTACATAAATGGAAAAACATATCAAGCTCATGGATAGGTACACTCAACTTTGTGAAAATGACAGTTCTACCCAAAGCGATTTACAAATGCAATTCAGTCCTGATCCAAATACCAACAACATTCATTAAAGAGATGGAAAATTATGGAAAGGGAAGAAGCCCTGGATAAGTAAAGCACTACTGAAGAAGAATAAAGTAGGAGGACTTGCAGTACTGGACCTCAGAACCTACTGTATAGCTACAGTAGTCAAAACAGCCTGGTACTGGACAGCAACAGATACATTGACCAATGGAACAGAATTGAGAACCCAGATGTAAATCCATCTATGCATGGTCACCTGATATTCGATAAGGGCCAAAAGTCCATCAAATGGGGAAAAGACAGTATTTTTTTATAATGGTGGTTGCAAAACTGGATATCCATCTGCAAAAAAAAAGTATCCACACCTCGCACCATATACAAAAACTAATTCAAAATGTATCAAAGACCTAAACATAAAGCCAAAAACTATGAAGTTCATTGAAGAAAAAATAGGATCAATGCTAGAGGCCCTAATACACAGCATTAACGGGATACAAACCACAACCAACAACATACAAACTCCAGAAGATAAACTAGGTAACTGGGATCTTCTAAAAATTAAACACCTGTGCTCATCAAAAGACTTCACTGAAAGAGTAAAAATAGAATCCACCGAATGGAAAAAAATTTTTGGCTATTACAAATCAGACAAAGGTCTAATCTCTAAAATCTACAAGAAAATCCAACGCCTCTACAAAAAAAAACACACAAATAATACAATTAAAAAATGGGCAAAGCAAATGAACAGACACTTCACCAAAGAGCCAACAGACACATGAAGAAATGCTCGCAATTACTAGCCATTAAAAAAACCTAACCTAACCCACTGCCGTCGAGTTGATTCTGACTCACAGTGACCCTATAGAACACAATAGAACTGCACCACAGAGTTTCCAAGGAGCACCTGGTGGATTCGAACTGCCGAACTCTTGGTTATCAGCCGTAGCACTTAACCACTATGCCAGCACGGTTTCCTACCAGTCATTAAAAAAAAAAAACACCAGAAATGCAAATCAAAACTACAGTGAGATACCTCACCCTGGCATTACTGGCATGAATCAAAAAAACAGGAAAAACAGGAAATAACGAATGTTGGAGAGGTTGTGGGAAGATTGGAACTCTTATACACTGCTGGTGGGAATGCAAAATGATACAACCATTTTGGAAAATGATATGGCGTTTCCTTAGAAAGCTAGAAATAGAAATACCACATGATCCAGCAATTCCATTCCTAGGAATATACCTTAGAGAAATAAAAGTCATCACAAGAATAGACATATGCACACCCATGTTCATTGCAGCATTGTTCAAAATAGCAAAAAGATGGCAACAACCTAGATGTCCATTGAAAGAAGAATGGATAAACAAGCTGTGGTATATACACACAATGGAGTATTACACAACGATAAAGATCAATGATGAATCTGTGAAGCATCTCATAACATGGATGAATCTAGAGGACATTATGCTGAGTGCAATAAGTCAATCACAAAAGGACAAATACTATATGAGACCACTAGTGAAAAAACTCATGGAAAGGTTTACACACAACAAGAAACAATCTTTGATGGTTATGAGGGAGGGGAAAGGTGGGGATGGAAAAACACTGAATAGACAATAGATGAGTGGTAACTTTGGTGAGGGGTAAGACAGTACACAATACTGGGGAAGCCAGCACAACTTGTCCAAGGCAAGGTCATGGAAGCTGCATAGACACATCTAAACTCCCTGAGGGACTGAATTGCTGGGCTGAGGGATGTGGGGACCATGGTCTCAGGGAACATCTAGCTTAATTGGCATAACACAGTTATAAAGAAAATGTTCTACATTCTACTTTGGTGAGTAGCATCTGGGGCCTTAAAAGACGGTGAGTGGCCATCTAGGATACTCCACTGTTCTCACCCCTTTGGGAGCAAGGAAAAATGAAGAAAACTAAAGATTCAAGAGAAAGATAAATCCAAAGGACTAACGGACCACATCTACCACAGCCTCCACCAGACTGAGTCCAATGCAACTAGATGGTGCCCGGTTACCACCACTGACTGCTCTGCCAGGGAGCACAATAGAAGATCCTGGAAAGAGCTGGAGAAAAATGTAGAACAAAATTTTAACTCAAAAAGAAAGATCAGTTTTCCTGGCCTGACAGAGACTGGAGTAACACTGAGAGTATGGCCCCTGGACACCCTTTCAGCTCAGTAATGAAGTCATTCCTGAGGTCCATCCTTCAGTCAAAGATTGGACAGGCCCATAAAACAAAGTAAGACTAAAGAGGCACACCAGCCCAGGGGCAAGAAAGCAGGAGGGGACAGGAAAGCTGGTAATAGGGAACCCAGGGTTGAGAAGGGAGTGTGTTGACATACGTGGGGTTGTTAACCGATGTCACAGAACAATATGTGTACGGTTTAAAGAGAAACTACTTTTTTTCTGTAAACCTTCATCTGAAGTACAATTAAAAAAAACACAAAGAATTCAGGATTGAGAGAGAGTAAGCTTTGCCACAAAGTCCGTATACAGGCCACACCCCTAGGAAACTCCCCTTTCAACTGATTTGCTATTCACATCAGATCACAAAATGGAGTTTGATTACATAATATTGGCCAAAGCACAGAGAATCATGGCCTGGGCAAGTTGACATATAACCTTACCCATCACATACCACCTTATATTATTCAACTGTCTGATTTTAAAAAAAGCACGAGACATACCAAGAAACTGGGAAGAATAGAATAAACCATTAAAGAAACAAAATTAAGTGGCAGAAGCAATTCCTAAGGAAGCCCAGATATTGTACACACTACGTAAAGACTTCAAAACAACAGTCTTAAATAACAAAATGGTCTTAAAATCAGGAAAATGATACATGTACAAAATTAGAATATCAATAAGGACATATAAATTATAAAATGGTACCAAACAGAATTTCTGGAGCTGAAAGGCACAATAATGGAAATGAAAAACTCACTAATGGTGTTTTTTATGTATTGAATTGTGTCCCCCCAAAATATGTGTTGTAAATCCTAACCTCTATGCCTGTGGTTATAATCTCATTTGGAAATGGGCTGTCTTTGTCGTTAATGAGACAGGATTAGTGTAGGGTGTGTATTAAGTCAATCTCTTTTGAGATATGAAGGAGATTAAACAAGCAAGTGAAAAGAGTAGAGATGGGGGAAGAGAGATGCCAAGCCACATGAAGAATTCCCAGGAGCAGAAGCTCAGAAGAGGCAAAGACCTTCCTCTAGAGTCAACAGAGAAAGAAAGTCTTCCCCTAGAGCAGGGACTTCTAGCCTCCTAAACTGTGAGAATATAAATTTCTGTATAAAGAAAATGTTCTACATCCTACTTTGGTGAGTAGTGTCTGGGGTCTCAAAAGCTCATGAGCAACTATCTAAGATACTCCACTGGTCCCACCCCATCTAGAGCAAGGGAGAATGAAGAAAACCAAAAACACAAGGGAAAGATAAGTCCAAGGAACTAATGGGCCACAACTACCACAGCCTCCACAAGACTGAGTCCAGCACAACTAGATGGTACCTGGCTACCACCACTGAGTACTCTGACAGGGATCGCAATAGCAGGTTCTGGACAGAGCTAGAGAAAAATGTAGAACAAAATTCAAATTCATCAGTAAAAGACCAGACTTACTGGTCTGACAGACACTGGAGAAACCCTGAGGGTATATCCCCCAGACACCCTTTTAACTCAGTACTGAAGTCACTCCTGAGGTTTACTCTTCAGCCAAAGATTAGACAGGCCCATAAAACAAAACAAGACTAAATGGGCACACCAATCCTGGGGCAAGGACAAGAAGGCAGGAGGGAACAGGAAAGCTGCCAATGGGGAACCCAAGGTTGAGAAGGGGAGAGTGTTGACATGTTCTGGGGTTGACAACTGTCTTAGTTATCTGATGCTGCTACAACAGAAATACCACAAGTGGATGGCTTTAACAAAGAGAAATTTATTTTCTCACAATCTAGGTTAGAATTCAAATTTAGGGTGCCAGTTCCGGGGAAGGCTTTCTCTCTCTGTTGGCTCTGGGGGAAGGTTCTTTTCATCAGTTTTCCCCAGTAAAGGAGCTTCTCAGCACAAGGACCCAAGGTCCAAAGGATATGTTATTCTCCTGGATCTTGTTTCTTGGTGGTATGAGGTTCCCCATGTCTCTCTGCTTGCTCCTACCTTTTATATATCAAAAGAGATTGGCTTAAAATATAATTAATCTTGTAGATTGAATCCTGCCTCATTAACATAACTGCCACTAATCCCATCTCATTAGCATCATAGAGATAGGATTTACAACACACAGAAAAATCACATCGGATGACAAAATGTTAGATAATCACACAACACTGGGAATCATGGCCTAGCCAAATTGATACACATATTTCTTGGGGACACAATTCACTCCATAACATTCCACCCTTTACCCCCCAAAATTCATGTCCTTGCCACATATAAAACACATTAAGCAAAAAGCGGCCATCTAAGATGCATCAATTGGTCTCAAGCCGCCTGGATCAAAGGAGAATGAAGAACACCAAAGTCACACAATAACTACGAGCCCAAGAGACAGAAAGGGCCACATGAACCAGGGACTTACATCATCCTGAGACCAGAAGAACTAGATGGTGCCTGGCCACAACCGATGACTGCCCTGACAGGGAGCACAACAGAGAACCCCTGAGGGAGCAGGAGAACAGTGCGATGCAGACCCCAAATTCTCATAAAAAGACCAGACTTCATGGTCTGACTGAGACTAGAGGAATCCCAGTGGTCATGGTCCCCAAACATTCTGTTGGCCCAGGACAGGAACCATTCCCGAAGACAACTCATCAGACATGGAAGGGACTGGACAATGGGTGGGAGAGAGATGCTGACGAAGAGTGAGCTACTTGTATCAGGTGGACACGTGAGACTGTGTTGTCATCTCCTGTCTGGAGGGGAGATAGGAGGGTAGAGAGGGCTAGAAACTGGCAAAAATCGTCACGAAGGGAGAGATTGGAAGGAGGGAGCGGGCTGATTCATTAGGGGGAGAGTAAGTGGGAGTATAGAGTCAGGTGTATATAAGCACATGTAAACTTTCACTTAAAGCACAATAAAAGTTATTAAAAAAAACCACATTCAGCAACCAATGCCACAAAACAACATGTGTATTGTTTAATGAGAGCCTAATTTGCCCTGTAAATCTTCATCTAAAGCACAAAAAAAAAAACCTGTCACCAAAAAAAGGAATACAAATTTTTATTAAAGCCATCCACTTGTGATATTTCTGTTATAGCAGCACTAGGTAACTAAGACAGAATCTTGTACAGGGAGCGGTGTGCTGCTCAATCAGGTACCAAAAATGTGGAAGCGTTTTTGGAATTGGATAATGGGTAGAGGCTAGAAGAGTTTTAAGGTGCCTAATAGTAAAAAAAAAAAAAAAAAATTTTAATAGTAAAAGCCGAGACTGTTGGTAGAATTATGGAGATCAAAGGCAATTATGTCATCTTAGAAGTTACACACGGCACCAGCAACAGAATGTTGCTAGAAATGTGTAGAAAAGCATGATGTCCTTCTCTAGGAACTGATCCCTCCTGACAACATCTCCAAAGTACGTAAGACACAGTCTCGCCATCCTTGCTTCTAAGGAGCATTCTGATTGTACTGCTAAGACAGATTTGTTTGTTCTTTTGGCAGTCCATGGTATATTCAATATTCTTCACCAACACCACGATTCAAAGGCCTCAATTCTTCTTGGGTCTTCCTTATACACTGTCCAGCTTTCACATGCATATGATGAGATTGAAAATACAATGGCTTGGGTCAGGCGCACCATAGTCTTTATGGTGACATCTTTGCTCTTCCACACTTTAAAGAGGTCCTTTGTGGCAGATTTGCCCAGTGCAATGCGTCTTTTGATTTCATGACTGCAGCTTCCATGGCTGTTGATTGTGGATCCAAGTAAAATTAAATCCTTGACAACTTCAATCTTTTCCCCATTTATCATGATGTTGCTCATTGGTCCAGTTGTGAGGATTTTTGTTTTCTTTATGTTGAGGTGCAATCCATACTAAAGGCTGTGGTCTTTGATCTTCATCAGTAAGTGCTTCAAGTCCTCTTCACTTTCAGCAAGCAAGGTTGTGTCATCTGCATAACGCAGGTTGTTAATGAATCTTCCTCCAATCCTGATGCCCCGTTCTTCTTCATATAATCGATGTTCAACCATTTCAAGAGGTAGCATATGATCAGGAACCTATGGTACTGAAGGAAGAAGTCCAAGCTGCTCTGAAGGCATTGGCGAAAAAGAAAGCTCCAGGGATTGATGGAATATCAAATGAGATGTTTCAACAAACACATGCAGCACTGGAGGTGCTCACTCGTCTATGCCAAGAAATGTGGAAGACAGCTTCCTGGCCAACTGACAGGAAGAGATCCATATTTATGCCTACTCCCAAGAAAGGTGATGCAACTGAATGTGGAAATTATAGAACAATATCATTAATATTACACACAAGCAAAATTTTGCTGAAGATCATTCAAAAAGAGCTGCATCAGTATATTGACAGGGAACTGCCAGAAATTCAGGCTGGTTTCAGAAGCAGATGTAGAACCAGGGATATCATTGCTGATATCAGATGGATCCTGGCTGAAAGCAGAGAGTGCCAGAAGGATGTTTACCAGTGTTTTATTGATTATGCAAAGGTATTCGACTGTGTGGGTCATAACAAATTACGGATAGCATTGCAAAGAATGGGAATTCCAGAGGGCTTAATTGTGCTCATGAGGAACCTTTACATAGATCAAGAGGCAGTTGTTCGGACAGAACAAGGGGATACTGATTGGTTTAAAGTCAGGAAAGGTGTGTGTCAGGGTTGTATTCTTTCACCAATTCATACTAAATGGCTATATATTTAGGATGTTAAGTACAATTCTCATGATAACTGCAAAGAAAATATATCAAAAATTTACACAAAAGGATATGAGAAAGGAATTAAAATGGCCCACTCGAACAAAAAAATCAACTAAAACAAAAGAAGGCAGTAGTGAAAGAATTTAGGAACAAAATAGTATAACATAAACAAAAATCAAATAGCAAAATGGTAGAAGTAAGTACTTCTGTATCTGTAAAAACTTTAAATAAATGAATAAAACTATTCCAAAGACAAAGAGTTGGCAGGGCAGATTATATATATATATATATATATATATATATATATATATATATATACACATATACATATACATATATAACGATCCAACTGTATGCTATCTACAAGAGATGCACTTTAGATCTGAAGACACTTATTTGTGTCTTAAAGTTAAAGGGTTTGGAGAAAATATCCCATATAAATAGTAACCAGAGGGTTGGGGTAGCTATGTCAACATTAGACAAAACTGACTTTAAGTCAAAATCTGTTACAAGAGACAAAGAACATTATACAATGATAAAAAAAAAAACCCAGTGCCGTCGAGTCGATTCTGACTCATAATGATAAGAGGGTCAATTCATCATAAAGATTTGACAATTATAAATATATATGCACCTAACAGCAGCGTCCCAAAATATATGACACAAACATTGATAGAATTGAAGTGAGAAAGAGATAGATGTACAGTAATTGTTGGAGACTTCAATACAACACTTTCAATAATAGATATAATACCTAAACAGTAAATCAATAATGAAATACATGACTGAAACAACACTATAAACTAACTAGACCTAACAAACATATATAGGACACTCGACATAACAACAGCATAATACATATTTTTCCCCACTCTTCATGGATCATTCTCCAGGATAGACCATATTTTAGGTCACAAAAGAAGTCTCGATAAATTTAAAAAGACTGAAACCATACAAAGTATCTTCAATAAAATCAATAAAGGAAGGAAAACTGGAAGTTTCACAAATATACAGAGATTAAACAACCTCCTATTAAACAACCAATGAGTCTAAGAAAAATATCACAAGGCAAATTAGAATATACTTAGAAATGAATGAAAATGAAAGTGTAACATACCAAAACTTATGGAATGCAACAAAGGCAGTGTTCAGAAGGAATTTTATAGCTGTAAACACCTACATTAAAAATGCAGAAAGATCTAGAATCAGTAGCCTAACTTTACAACTTGAGGAATGAAAAAAAGAAAAGCAAACTAAGCCAAAAACTACCAGAAGGAAGGAAATAATAAAGATTAGAAAGGATATGAATAAAATACAGGTAAAAAAACAACACAGAGAATCAATGAAATAAAATCGGTTCTTTGAAAAGATCAACAACATTTATAAATCTTTAGCTAGACTAAGAAAAAAAGAGAGAAGCTGCAAATACTAAAATTAGAAATAAGAGTGAGGACATTACTACCAACCTTTCAGAAATTAAAAGGGTCATAAGAGAATACTATGAACAACTGTATGCCAACAAATCAGAAAGCCTAGATGAAACAGACAAATTCCTAGAAACACACAAGCTACCTTAATTGACTCAAGAAGAAACAGAAATCTCAATAGACCTATAACAAGAGATTGAAACAGTAATCAAAAACCTCCCAAGAAAGGAAAGGTAGGATCAGATGTTTCATTTGTGAATTCTACCAAATATTTAAAGAATTGACATTAATACTTCTTAATCTCTTCCAAAAAATAGAAACTGCTGACACCTAAACCAGATAAAGACACCTCAAGAAAACGACAAATATCCCTTTTGTGTATACATGCAAAAATTCTCAACTGTCAAGCTGAGCACAACTGCATATTAAAAGGATTATATACCATGACCAAGTGAGATTTATCCCAGGAATGCAAGGGTGGTTCAACATAAGGAAATCAATGTAATACACCAAACTAATAGAACAAAGGAAAAGAACCACATTATCATCTCAATCGATGCAGAAAAGGCATTTAACAAAATCCTTTAATTATAAAATCCCTCAACAAACTAGGAATAGAAGAAATTTTTTTCAGTATGATAAAGGGTATTTATGAAAAGCTCACAGCTAATATCATACTCAATGGAGGAAGACTGAGGCGTTTCGTTTTAAGGTCAGGAACAAGACAAGGATGCCTGCTGTCACCACTACTATTCATCATTGTACTCAAAGTTCTAGCCAGGTCAATTAATTAGGCAGGAAAAAGAAATAAAAGGCATGCAAATTGGAAAGGAAGTAGTATAACTACCTCTCTAGACCGATGACATGGTGCTGTATATAGAAAACCCCAAAGAATCCACAAGAAATCTAGAAGAGGCGATAAAAATAACTTCAACAAAGTTACATGGTATACTATGAACATCCAAAAATCAGTTGTGTTTCTACACACTAGCAATGAACAGTCTAAAAATATTAAGAAAACATTTCCATTTGCAATAACAAAAAATAAAACACTTAGGAATAAATTTAACCTTAGAAGTGCAAAACCTGTACACTGATAACTACAAAATATTGCTGAAAGAAATTTAAAAAGACCTAAAGAAATAGAAAGACATCTCGTGTTCATGAACGGGAAGGCTTAATATTGTTAAGATGCCAACACTACCCAAAGTGATCTATAAAAAAAAAAAAATTATAGATTCAACGTAATCCCTATCAAACTTCCAACAGCTTTTTTTGCAAAGATAGAAAAGCCAATCCTCAAATTCATATTGAATTACAACAGGCCCTAAACATCCAAAGCAATCTTGATAAAAAGAACGAAGTAGGAGGACTCACACTTCCTGATTTCAAAGTGTACTACAAAGCTTCAATATTCAAAACACTGTGGTACTGATATGAGAATAGACATTCAGACCAATGTAATGGAACTGAAAGTCCTATAAACCTGTGTATCTATTGCCAAGTGGTTTTCGACAGGGATGCTAAGTCCATTTAATTGGAAAGAAAAGTCTCTTTAGCAAATGATTCTGGGCAACTAGTTCTCTATATGTAAAAGAATGAAGTTGGACCCATACCTCATACCATATGCAAAAATTACCCCAAAATGGATCAACTACTGAAATATAAGAGCTAAAACTATAAAACTCTTAGAAGAAAATATAAGGGTAAAGCTTCAGAACCTTGTTTTTGTCAATAAATTCTTAGATATGACACGAAATGCACAAGCAACAACAAAAAGATAAATTGGACCTCATCGAAATTAAAAGCATTCGTGTATTGAATGGCATTGTCAGGAAAGTGAAAAGACAACCTACAAATTGGGAGAAAATAAGGGTTTAATATCCAGAACATGTACAGGTTTAATATCCAGAATATGTAAAGAACTCCTACAACTCAACGACAGAAAGACAAGCAACCCAATTAAAAAATGAGCAACTTCAATAGACATTTCTCCAAAGAATATATACAAATGGTCGATAAGCACATGAAAAGGTGCTCAACATTAGCCATTAGGGAAATGCAAATCAAAACCACAATGAGATACCACTTCATACCCAATAGGATGGCTATTACATAAAAAAATAATAATCATGGAAAATAACAAGTGTTAGAGAGCATGTGAAGAAATTGGAACCCTCTTCCACTGCTCGTGGAAATGTAAAATGGAGCAGCTGCTGTGGAAAAGAGTTTGGCAGTTTCTCAAAAAATTAAACATAGTATTACCATAAAACTCAAACCAGTTGCCACTGAGTAAATTCCAACTCAGGGTGACCCCACATATTTCAGGGTAGAATTGTGCTCCATTGGATTTTCAATGGCTATGCTCACTGTAGCATCATTTACCACAGTCAAAAAGCAGAAACAACCCAAATGTCCATCAACAGATAAATGAAGAAACAAAACGTGGTATATGCACACCAGCTGCCTATTGAGTTGATTCCAACTCATGGCAACCTCATGTGTGTCAGAGTAGAACTGTGTTTCACCGGGTTTCCAATGGCTGATATTTCAGAAGTAGCTTGTCTTTCCTCCAAGGTGCCTCTGGGTGAATTTGAACCACTAACCTTTCAGTTAACATCCAGCCACATTAACCATTTGCACCACCCAAGGACTCCAAACCAGTTGCCACTGGGTCAGTTCTGACTCATGGCGACCTCATGTATTTCAGAGTAAAATTGTGCTCCATAGGGTTTTCAAGGGCTGTGACCTTTCAGAAGTAGATCACCAGGCCTTTCTTCCAAGGCACTTCTGAGTGGATTGGGACCATCAACTTTTTGGTTAGTAGCTGCGCACTTAACCATTTGTGTCACCCAGGGACTCCTATATATATTAATTTAATTTAAAGTTATTAATAATATAATATTATTAATTATATAAATATATTAAATAAAGATAATATTCCACTGCATATATATACATATATACACACCCACACACATGCACAACCAATCCAACCCATTGCCGTCGAGTCGATTCTGATCATAGTAATCCAATAGAACAGAGCAGAACTGTCCCATAGGGTTTCCAAGGCAGTAAATCTTTACAGAAGCAGACTACCACATCTTTCTCCAGCGAAGCAGCTGGTGGGTTCTAACTGTCAACCTTTTGGATAGCAACAGAGTGCTTAAACCACTGTGCCATGAGGACTCCACATATGTGTGTATCTATATATAAACCCATTGCCGTCAAGTCAATTCTGACTCATAGCGACCCTATAGGACAGAGTAGAACTGCCCCATAGAGTTTCCAAGGAGCACGTGGTTGATTTGAACTGCCGACCTCTTGGTTAGCAGCCATAGCACTTAACCACTAAGCCACCAGGGTTTCCGTGCATATATATATAAAAACCAAACCCAGTGCCATCGAGTCGATTCCGATTCATAGCGACCCTATAGGACAGAGTAGAACTGCCCCACAGAGTTTCCAAGGAGCGCCTGGCGGATTCGAACTGCTGACCCTTTGGTTAGCAGCTGTAGCACGTAACCACAATGCCACCAGGGTTTCCATATATATATAGTAGAATATTATTCAGCCATAAAGAGAAATGCAGATCTAATACATGCTACCACATGAATTAACTTTAAAAACATTATATTAAGTGAAATAAGTCAGACACAAAAAGACAAATATTTTATGCCCCACTTATATGAAATATATAGAATAGGAAAATACATATAAACACAAGTAGATTAGTGGTTACCAGAGGCTGGAAAGAAGGGGAATGGGGAGTTATTTGCTTAAGGGGTACTGAGTTTCTGTTTGGGGTGATAGAAACTTTTTGAAATAGATAGTGATGGTTGCACAACACTGTAAAAAAAAAAAAAAAAGACATTCCAATGTCTCCCTTTCCTTAGAGTCAAATGTCTTTCTAACACTTAACCTACTCCCAATAAGAATTATGAAGGTAAAATTTTTTTACCAAAAAAGGCATTCAGCAGCTTCTGAACCTGAATATTGCTGCCCACGGTGCGGTACAACCCCTCTGTCTTGATCCCTAGGGAAAAAAAGTCAAGTCAGTTTTGTTTATATGGCGCTTTCATCTCTGCAGGATAGAGAAAGCAGGTACTTATACACTGGAATCAGTTCACACAGGAAGGGGTCAGCTCACTCTTTCCAATCTTTCTAGTCCTTCCCTGCAACAGGCATCTCTCCAAATTATCCATACTTTCATTTGGGTTGTACCAGACACTCATTAATCTGAACATACAGAATACACTCTACAGTAAATAGAAGAGTTATGTTTAAATGGATGGCAACAGATGGCTAAGAATGATGCTGCCACGTTGAAAAGGAGCTGGGATTTAAATGAAAAGGTTTTCCAAAGGAAATATCAACCTTCAGGTTGCCCTTGTGTAATAATATAAAGGAGGAGAGGGCTGAGTACGGAGATGTGAAGGAACAGGTTATTTCGTGTGCTGAGAAAGATGGAGGCAACATTTTTAAGAAAAAAAGATGCTTGGCTACAACACTACACCTGCCCACGTTCCAAATGTCTTCAGAGGGAAACCAGGAAGTACTGTCAACTTGGAAAAATGTTGGCTCCACGTTTGCCTGAGTTTAGCTTTGCCCCATCAATTTTTAAACCAATATTATACATTGTAGCAGAAATTGGACTCTTACTTAGGAAGGAACCATCATAACACTGCTTGAGGAGTGCAGGTACTATTTCAAAATACTTTATAAGCCATTTAAAGCTCTTACTCCTTAAAAGCAGGAAATCACAAATTACCTAAATATGATTAGCTATCTCTTGTTTAGAATTTGCTGAAAGTATACAAATTGTGTCTAGTGCTGAAGATTTATAATACTGTACATTCCTAACATAGGTCCTGCTCCATAGATGATATCATTGTTACTTTAGAGAAACTACCCCAGTATAAAATCAGAGTGACCAGGTTCAAAACCTGCCAAGGCTACGGTTCAGATCTTACCTTTGGTCTCAATGACATTGATGCACTTTCTAACAAACTTGAACCCCACTTCATCCAGCTGCACTGTTTCAAGCAAAGAAAGCAGAATTAGACCTGCTGCAACAGGCCTCACCTACCAAACATTTAATGATCATACGAAGGGATTGTAGTCAGAGCTCTAGGGACTTAGTCCCTTTTTCAATCACCCTGAAATGCAGGAAAGTTTCTTTTATTCAGAGGAGGTTTATAGTTTTGGCTCTTATAATGAAAAAATGTTTTCAGCTTGCCCTTTGCTTTATGTCTGCTTTAGGCATCAAATGTGAAATGCTAGCCTGGAAATGAACACAATATCTATCATGCTCAGAAGAAGAAGGATAATAATACGTTTCTTTATATTACTTTTTTTTATATCACTGCTATTACCCTCACCATGAAATAAGATAAAATTACTTGTTTAGTTTAATCAACAAATCATTTAAAACAAATAGATCTGATTTTTATTTCACATCGAGACATGCATATACAATCCTGCATCAATATTACATCAGTAATGATAGAATTTACTGTGATTAGGACAGTTGGCAGTTTGTAATGTCAGTAGAACAGAAACTTGAATGACTCACTTTCTTCCTGTTTTGTTATGGGGCTGTGGTAGATCTACAAAAGAAGAGAAACAAAAAGAGCCATGGGTATTGTGAATCACTAGAGATAGACAGGGCAGATATTATAAAATCTCTTTCCCCAGCTGGGCCATCAAAACCATTAGACTTTAAAACTTTAACAAGAAGAAACTTTTCATTTTGGGGACTTTTCAACTCTTCATTTTTGAATCATCCTTATCAGGTTCTGAGAAAATAGATTAACAGTCCCTGAAAATTGCACTGGGTTTCATAACAGCTCACTGTTGCTGAAGTTGTACCCTGCTCATCTTAAGACATTTACTTATGTAAAGCATGGAGCATTTTTATGATAGAGACCAAAATATGACAGAAAGGAAGTAGTCTTCTCATGAATATCTGGGTAAAGAGCTTTGATGATAAAATACAAATGCTCCTGATACCAACTTCCCCATCCCAAAGACTGGGTAATGGGTGTTTCTCTGTGGACAGGTGTGTCCATCTAAAAGAGATCCATGCACTCACCAAGATTTTTCTCAGTGGTCTTGAAGTATACGTTGTGATAGACAGCTTTGTGTGAGACTGAAGGGTAAGTACTTGACTTTTAAAAAAAATTTTATTGTGCTTTAGATGAAAGTTTACAGCACAAGTTAATCTCTCATTCAAAAATTTATACATGGGAGCCAAGATGGCTAACTAGTCGGAAGCTTCCGCTGAACTGTCTCGCAAGAAAGACCCGAAAAAACAAGTGAATCCATTACATATATGGCAATCTACAAACCCTAAGCATCAAATGCAGAATTAAGGAATCCATCTGAGTGATGGGGGAGGGTGAGTCGGTGCAGAGGCAGCACCGAGTTGCTGACCCCACGCAGTGCCTCGGCTCTGATTCCTTGGCTCTGTTCTTTGGTGCGAATGCAGCAGAGCTGATGGTGGTTTCCTGAGACACTGCAACTTCAGCGAAAGAAGAGCAAAGTGGCACACCTCTGACCCTGCAATGTGTCTACAGCGGGGCTGGCTGCAGCGTTTCAGAAGAGGCTGCTTCAGTGAAAGAAGGCAAATGAAGTGCCCTGAGGGCGCCCCGACCCCCTGGTGTGATGGCCCCAGGTCTAGCTGTTGGGTTTAGGACAAAGCTATTTCACCAAAAGAAGACAAGTGCAGGACACAGCCCTAACCTCCTGAGGCAATCTCCGTGAGGACCCAGCCAGTGCACACAGGCTACACATGCCTCTGGAATGAGATAAAACAGCACTCTCGACACAAGGTAAGTGATTTTGTCTAATTTACCACACGGAATCTAGTACCTCCCTCTTCTGAAAGTACTCTCTCCTGTCTGATCCCTCCCCCCTCTGCCCCAGCCAGCTTCATTAACAGTTGAATTTCCTGGGCCTGAGCTAGAACTTGCTACGGGATGGAAAATGATACTGGTGAAGAGCGAGCTTCTTGGATCAAGTAGACACATGAGACTATGCTGGCATCTCCTGTGTGGAGGGGAGATGAGAGTGCAGAGGGGGCCAGAAGCGGCCTGAATGGACATGAGGAGAGAGAGTGGAGGGAAGGAGTGTGCTGTCTCATTAGGGGGAGAGCAATTAGGAGTGTATAGCAAGGTGTATATAATTTTTTGTATGAGAGACTGACTTGATTTGTAAACTTTCACTTAAAACACAATAAAAATTAATTAAAAAAATTTATACACATATTGTTTTGTGACACTGGCTACAATCTCCACAATGTGACAGCATGCTCCCCCTTTCCAACTCAGGTTCCCTGTGTTCATTCATCCAGTTCCTGTCCCTTCCTGCCTTCTCATCTTGCTTTTGGACAGGTGTTGTCCATTTGGTCTCGAATATTTGCTTGAACTAAGAAGCACATTCCTCATGTGTGGTATTTTTTGTTTTATAGGCCTACCTAATCTAAAGATGTACTTTGGGAGTGGTTTCAGTTCTGAGTAGGCAGAGTGTCCAGAGGCCACAGTTTCAGGGGTTTCCCCAGTCTCTGTCAGACCAGTAAATCTGATCTTTTCTCGTGAATTTGAATTCTGTTTTATATTTTTCTCCCATGTCCTGGCCCCACCTTCAACCTCATTATGAAACTATGGGCATCTCCTTTCCACTATCTAGACCTCAAAATTTCCACCTGTAGAATGAGCGGGGTTAGACTAGATGTTCCTCCAAGTCCCACTCTTCTTTGACTCTTTAAGCAAAGGCACTCATATGTTGCAAAGGAATTAGTGGTTGGGGAATCTGGTAAAGCAGTAACATTATGATGTGAGGCTGCAGGAATCATCAATTAGATGTTTGTTTTAACAATCTCTTCTTGTAAAAGAAAAATTTTTGCATGTGTGTGTGCCCATTGATATTTCTGTGAGAGAAATTTCTGTGCTGGCCAACTCTTCCTGCCACATTTACGAACAAGAGATTGTGAACCCTTCCATAATCAAATTGGTGAGGATCCACATTCAGTTTTAACATTGCTGTTGTTGCTAAGGGCCTTTGAGTTGGTTCCGACTCATAGTGACCCTTATGTAAAACAGAATGAAACACTGCCTGGTCCTCTGCCATCCTCACAATGGTTGTTATCCTTGAGCTCATTGTTTCAGCCTCAATCCATCTCATTGAAGGGCCTTCCTATTTTTCACTGACCCTGTACTTTACGAAACATGTGTCCTTCTCCAGCGACTGATCCCTCCTGATAACAAGTCCAGAGTATGTGAGACGTAATCTCGCCATTCTTGCTTCTAAGGAGCATTCTGGTTGTACTTCTTCCAAACAGATTTGTTCGTTCTTTTGGCAGTCCATGGTATATTCAATATTCTTCACCAAAACCATAATTCAAAAGCATCAGTTCTTCTTTGGTCTTCCTTATCCATTGCCCAGCTTTCACATGCATATGAGGCAACTGAAAATATCATGGCTTGGGTCAGACGCACCTTAGTCCTCAAAGTGACATTGTTGCTTTTGAATCTTTTGCAGCAGATTTGCCCAATGCAATACGCCTTTTGATTTCTTGACTGCTGCTTCCATGGGCGTTGATTGTGGATCCGAGTAAAATGAAATCCTTGACAACTTCAATTTTTTCTCCATTTTTTATGATGTTGCTTACTGGTCCAGTTGTAAGGATTTTTGTTTTCTTTATGTTGAGGTGTAATTCATACTGAAGCCTGTGGTCTTTGATTTTCATCAGTAAGTGCTTCAAGTCCTCCTCACTTTCAGCAAGCAAGGTTTGTCATCTGATTAACACAAGTTATTAATGAGTCTTCCTCCAATCCTGATGCCACATTCTTCTTCACATACTCCAGCTTCTAGGATTATTTGCTCAGCATACAGATTGAATAGGTATGGTGAAAGGATACAACCCTGACACACACCTTTCCTGACTTTAAATCACTCAGTATCCCCTTATTCTGTTCAAACGACTGCCTCTTTATCCATGTACAGGTTATAACATTACATATACATACACACACGCACATATATATAATATATATTACATTATATAATATTATAACATTATTCTCCGCAAAAGACTATCTACATCCTTCAATCTTTAAACACCTTAATAGAGAACAAGTACAGGAGAAGGAATTGAGTGATAAATGCCCTGATGATCCTAATAGCATTCTCCTAGAGAAACATCACAGGCGTGAAATAGTTAAGTACCAGGTTTTTTGGGGGGGGGGGGCGAGGGGTGCTGGCCCACTCTCTGGGTGGCAGGCTTCACAACATCTCTTTTCTCCTGCTAACTTCCTGTTACTCTAAGTGCATGCAGGGATCTGGGCAGTACTCCACAGTCTCCAGGACACTGAGGGCACACAGAAAGACAAACCGGGAATGTATTTCCCCTTTTAGCAAGCTTTTGCCTGGACTAAAGCAAGGGAATGGGACTATATCCAAATAGTGTTGAGTCTCAGTAGCTTTCAGGGCTTCAAACCAGTTCTTTCTGATTCAATAATGGCCAAGGAAATGACGCCGGTACACATCCGAATTTTCAAAATTTGGGTGAATCGGTACCATAATTGGAATGGAAAAAATTACAGCTGAAGCCCTTCTAGAAACTTAATCTCCCTCTTAGAAAACAAGAGCAGCTAACACATTGCATAGCAACGAAATCTCTTGCTGGTTGGATTTTGGGAAGTGTCAGAAATAGCGGTTCCCCACTCAGAGATGGTGGCCAACCATTCTGCTTTGAATGTGTGTTGCTCTTCTCAGTCCTCGCAATAATTCAGTCTCACACATCAAGTTCCTGAAAGGGCTCACTATGCCTCTTCCAAGTCTCCCTTTGCAGGGCTTTGACTTGTAATTTTTCCCGTTCCAGATCACCCAAATTTTAAAACTTCTGGTCTATTCCTGTTCCACTTCATCAGAGATAACTGAATCAATGTGAACTGGTTCAAAGCCCTGGTAGCTTTGCACTCATCCTTCAAATCAGTTAGGAACACCTAAAACTAATACAACACACTATAGTTTACAGAGTGGCTTTCATTTGATTTTTCTACTTGTGAAGTAAGTAGAGCAGAGATTATTAAATCACACTGAGGAGAAAGCCAAGTCTAGAGAGGCAAAATGACTTGCTCAAGGTCACACAACCACTAAATGACAAAGCCAGCATAGAAATTCAGGCTTTTGTGATTCCAACATAAGTTGAAATTATTTCATATGCCACTGGAAGAAACCTACTAGAAAGTTACTGAAGAAAAACTGTTTTTTAATGATTTCTGACTGCTCATATGGGTCTTGCTATGCTAATCACTAACCATTTAAAGGGATCACTTATTCTCCTCTGTAATAGTATTTTAAATGGAACTGTACCTCTTGGGATACAGAATGGCAAAGCCGTGCCCTCCACCAGCTGCACCCTTAAAGAGAATAAGCTGAGCTGGGGATGTAAGAGGGGGACAGCAAAACAATTTTGAATAAAAGCTCAATAAATACTTGTTAACAGCCATGGCAATTATTTTTTAGCCTTCTATATGAAAAAAATATTAATTCTAGAATCTGAAGAAAGGCTTGATTTGCTTTTTTATGACCTTGTTGGCACAACCATATAGTCTAATGCTAGACCAGGGAGCTGAGAAAAACTGGATTCTAGGCCCAGCTTTGATGCCTTCTGTGAGGCTGATCCTAGACAAGTCCCCTACCCTCTTTGGAACTCAAGTTGCCTTACTGGTTAAACAAGAGACGTGGAATCAACAATTCTTTCAGTTCTAAAATTTTGTACCTGAGAAATCTTTTAAACATTTAATTGTCCTAAACCTACTGTTGGAAACCCTGGTGGTGTAGTGGTTAAGCGCTACGGCTGCTAACCAAAGGGCTGGCAGTTCAAATCCGCCAGGCACTCCTTGGAAGCTCTATGGGGCAGTTCTACTCTGTCCTATAGGGTCGCTATGAGTCAGAATCTATTCACGGGCACTGAGTTTGGTTTTTTTATTGTTGTTGTTGTTAAACCTACTGTTACCACTAGAGGGCACTCATACACTTGACTATGTGGCTGAGGTTTCTCCAGTGTCTCAGATCTAACTTACAGGTTCTTTTCCATCCATGGCCTCCATCCATAGCCTTCTGTTAGCTTCAGAAAGGGCTTGCAGAGTGATGGTTCCTGGCCTAAGGGGGAAAAAAAAAGACAAGTTTAAAGCAGAAAACTCACCTGAGAACATGGAGTCTTGTGTTCTAGGTTTCCTCTCTGTCCTGAGAGGTATCACTTAGCAGGCACAGGCATATGGAACTCCAGTTGTTCAAAATCACCTTCACTCAGAATGATAATGGACAACTTACAGAACAACAACTTTGGGAATACTGGGAAATATGGTATCTTGGTGGCCTCATGCCAGGGTCAGGCAAGGAAATAGGAAGGCAGATGCCAGGACATCTCACCACAATGCAGATTTAAACTGGCCTCATTGTGTTTGAGCCAAACTGAGGTTCTCCCTGCTTCCTTCTCTTGGGAGCTGGCAACTCAGTCTGAGCTCAGGAGACGAGCTTGTTTATCACAGGCACATTTATCCATCAGGAAAATGGCTTTGCTCTTTCTACCACTTAAGATGTTTAAGGAACATTTCCAGTTGGAAAGAGTTTAACAACATGCACACTGGCTCAGCCACAGGGAGGAGACCACTTGGCTGACTTAAGAAATTCTTAAGACTAATAATAACTACTAATATTTATTGAATTCTCACTAAGTGTCTAAGTGTCGGTTTCTGTTCTAAGTGGTTTATATGTATTAACTCATTTAATTCCACTCAATAAGCCTATAAACTAGGTATTATGAAAGCATTTGGAGATTCTCGGGTGCTACAGAAAGTCAAATTCAAGGAACAATATCGTTAAGGACAGCAAGACAAAGTGGAAAAAGTACTGGCTTCTAGACCAGGCTCCTCCACTAATTAATTTTATGACAAAAACATGTATAGCATATCAGCAGTAGAGTGCAGTGGTTAGAGACCAAAATGCCTGGATTTGGATCCTGGCTGTACCATCTACTAGCTGTGTAACACTGAATAAGTCGCTTACCTTCTGTCTGCCTCCTTATCTTCTTTTTTGAAATGGGGATAATAACACCCCTTACCTCATGGGACTGTGGTGAGGACTAAAGGAGGTTACTGTATTTTTACGCAAATAATGACTGCCTTCTACATTTGTTTGCCCGCTGTGCTCTCCCTCCGAAAGGTATTTTCGAAAGTACTCTATGCTAAATTTTACAGCAACGTGTAAAAAAAAATTGGCATAGCAGTGCTTATGAAAATACCTAGTGGGGGGGTAGACACAGCTGGCAAACAAATGTAGAAGGTGAATGTTGTTTGCATAAAAATACAGTATACACTTAAAAGGCTGAAAATGGTGCCTGTTACCTAGGAGGTACCCAGAAAATGTTAGCAGTTGTTATTATTATTATTATGGCCTATCAAGCTAGGATGTGCTAAGAGGCTATGGTTTCAAGTGCTTTTAGGAGCACTAAATGAAAAATCTTATCCACTGTTCCTGAAATATGAAAGGGGACTCAAAAAGTCCTTTGCTCTGTGCTCCAGGGAACATGATGACAGGTGTGTGATGCCTGCAGGCATCCTGACTCTGTTCCCTATATCAGATTGACTTGCCAGGAAAACAGATATCACATCCCTCAAATAACTACATGTGCAGAGAGGCACCTAAGGACCAAGTTATTATTATATTTGATGCTCTATTTCACATGTTTATTCTGCTTATAATAAACAATAGAACAAAATAAAAAGAGCATGGGCTTTAGAGTCCTGCAGACTAGGGTTTGAGCTCAGCCTTGCTGCTTACTATGTGAATTTGTTTGGGCAATTCAGATAAATGTACACCTACTCCTCACTTGGAAACCCTGGTGGTGTAGTGGTTAAGTGCTACGGCGGCTAACCAAAAGATCAGCAGTTCGAATCCACCAGGCACTCCTTGGAAACTCTATGGGTTAGTTCTACTCTGTCCTATAGCATCCCTATGAGTTAGAATTGACTCAACAGCAGCAGGGAGACTTCTAACTTATTGATTATCTTATTATCTGACGTTATGCATTTATGGCAAGAGTATAAAATCTACTATTTTGCGCAGCAATGACGTATATCTGGCAGTAACAAATGCTAAGATGTGAAGCGAGAGTAACGCTGGCTGTGATAGTTAAGGTTATGTGTCAACTTGGCTAGGCCATGACTCTCAGTGGTTTGGCAGTTACGTAATGATGTGATTTGGCAGTTATGTAATGACGTAATTTGGCAGTTATGTAATGATGTAGTCATCCTCTACATTTGCATAATGCTGATTTTTACATAACGACTTGGTCTTTGGGACCTAACCATGTCAATAAGTGAGGAGTGGTTGTATAAGTCTCAGTCTGCTCACCTATAAAATGAGAGCAGTGGAGATTAAATGTGAAAATGTTTTTAAAGTGTCCAATATGTGATAACTAAAATCATAGACACATCAAAACTTTAAATCCTTGGTTCTAGTCTCAGAATTCCTCAGCATTCTGGACTCGAAAAAAACTACATTTAACAATAAACATCAAATTTAGTACCGACCATGAGACATGCATAGCATTAGGTCAAAGAATTACAAAGATTAGTTGGTCTCAGCCGTAATCTCACAGCTAAACTGTAACTGCACTGAAACAATGATAATGTTATTTGCAAGCAGTTTCCAAATTTAAGCTGAAAAGGCATCAGAATATTTTAATTTCTTTTAAGCACTTTAATACTGTAGAGCCAGAGACACTAAAGATTCCTGAGAGGGAAACTACAGTCAAAGGTCATTTACTGTTTACTATCGCAGCCATCTTTGATTGGGGGCATTCATTTTTAACAAAGAAGGTCATATGGATTCACAAACAAATATTCTTAAGGTCAAATAATGATATTCCAATTTTTAAAATGGGGAAAGAGACTAATAGTTATTTATTCCCAAACAAAAAGGACAGTCCTCATCTCTTAATCTGATCTTTATGATCCCTGTCACCGACAGCTTTTGTCCACATAATATTGTAATTCGCCCTTCAAGTTCCTTTCTAGCAATCTGATCACATTGTTAAAATCTATTTTCTTATTCAGTACCTAGTAATAAAAGTAATAGATTGAAATAAAATCTAGAAACACATTTAATCATTGAATTTTGGATCAACCTCTCAACTACAAAACATGCCTTTCCTCAAAGTAACTCCAAATGCTCCCATTTAAAAATTGAAAGGTTAAGTTTTCCTCCGATAAAACTGCTCAGGTTCAGAAAAAAAAAAAAGAGGGGGTTATGAGAGAGAAACAAATGCAACCAAGTCCAAAATTTTTTAAGCCATAGCTCTAGTATCTGCAGGCTAAACCATTGCCAGTTCACATAAATAGCTATAAAGTATGGGAAGTCTACATCATGCTTGGATCAAGTGGAGTAATAAAGACTCCCCAATACTACCAGTACCCTCTATCCTATCTGCCCTCCCCGCAAAATGTGCACTAATTCACTTGTTCTTTTCTGTTACATTAACAGATAAAAAAGAAAGAGCTTTGCTATTCAAACTTACTTGTAGCATCACCAAACGCTGACCATTTACATATCTGACAGCAAATTTAACCCTAGAAGTGACTTTTTATGCCCAGAGCAGATGAGGCACCCCAACCCCCAAAAAAGAAAAAAAAAACCTGTTTCTGTGGAGTCGATTTCGACTCATAGTGACCCTATATGACAGAGTAGAACTGCCCCATGGGGTTCCAAGGCTATAATCTTTATGGAACCAGACTGCTACATCTCTCTCCCACCGAGTGGCTGGTGGGTTTGAACTGCCATCCTTTCAGTTAGCAGCTGAGCATTCTAACCACAGCACCACCGGGGCTCCTCGCAAGTGAGGCAAGGCTGACTAAAACTTGCATAAACAGAATCAGCTTTGGGCCAGGCCTAATAGGGATCCCTGTGAATAGCAGCCAAGAGAGCCAATATAATGATGTCTTGAACAGAATTACTCCTGTTCATCAACAAGGGATGATAAAGGAAAATGAAAGACCTACCCAGGCTCAGCATCTGGCACTTAGGGACACTGCCAATTCACACCAGCCCAGCTTACCTTTCATTAGTTTCTATGTCAAAACAGAACCTCTTGTCGATAGACTCCGTTTTCCTTCTCACACAGTACTTCAGGGTTAAGTCCAAGGGCCCCTGATACAAGAGAAGGAGTAACAGTCAATTTAAAAGAAAAAAAAATGCACAAAAGTTTCTTCTGCCTCCTGTGGTGTTCTCAGTGTAACTTGGAAGGCATCTAATCAAGGCAGCAGGAACAATGTGTAGGCTCACTGAGAACCTTGTCCCTTAAAAGGCTACTTCCAGCAAGATGGCAGATGGTTTGTCCCTGCTTCAAAAAGCAATAGCTGAGACCAAGAGAAAATGTTCAGGTAGGCCAGTGCTCTTTCCCAAATGAGGTAGAATAAATAGGAAGCTCAATATATGTTATCTCAGGGAAGTGAAGCAGAAATGGGCTGCCCAACTGGCATTAGGCATACACAATAAAATTTTCATGAGTTTTCTAGGTTGCAACAGGGTAAGTGGCTTTTTGTAGCCCTCCTTAGAAAGTCAGAGGAAGCTGAGCAAAGAAGCTTCCATTAAAGTGGCAGATGCAGGAAGGAAGACAAACATTTTTGTTGCCCACCCCCCATCCTTGAGGATAACAGGAATCCCTAAAGCAATCTCTTCTAAGGCAGGGCAGGTGTAGTGGAAACAAGCAAATTTGTATAAGGTGGCATTTGATATTTCATATGTGTAAAATATTTTGGCCCACCTCAGCCTTGTGTGCACTTAACAAGGCCACGGAAACCCACTTTCTCCACAGATTAAAATTCCCCAGTCCCACGTTGTTCAGTTTCCCTCTATTATCTCAACAGAGACAATGTGGGGAAGAGAAGTAACAATTATTCATCATTTACTATGTGTCACATATTATGCTAGGCATTTTTTAAATCAACTTTCTTCACGACAATCCTTGAGGAAAGTGAAGCTCAGAGAGGTAAAATGGTTTGCTCAAAGTCACCCAAGTTGGTATAATGAAGTAGCAATAAACTGTTGTTGTTGGGTGCCGTTGAGTCCGTTCCGACTCACAGTAACCCTATAGGACAGAGTAGAACTGCCCCATAAGGTTTCCAAGGAGCAGCTGGTGGATTTGAATTGGCAACCTTTTGGTTAGCAGCAGAGATCTTAACCTCTATGCCATGGGGGCTCCAGCAATAAACTAGGAACCAATAAACTAGGAAGCTTTAAAACCTGGGGTTTTATCTCAGTCAGGAATCCCTGTGTAGTGCAAATGGTTAACGTGCAGCTGCTAACCAAAAGGCTGGAGGTTCAAGTCTACCTAGAGGCACCTCGGAAGAAAGGCATGGCTATCCACTTTAGAAAATCAGCCATTGAAAATCCTATGAAGAGCAGTTCTACTCTGATACACATGGGGTCGGCATGAGTAGGAGTCAACTCAACAGCGACTGATTTGATTTTTGGTTTGTCTCACTTATGTCATTTACAAGTATGTGACCCTGAGCAAATCATTTTCCCTCTCTGAGTCTTAACTTCACAATCTATTAAATGGTTATAATACTTCTAACCCTAAGGTCTCAAACTCAAAAACATTTCTTGAGTGCTAGGTCTCTGTCTGGGCACCATGGTAAGTATTTTCAGATACTATGCCATCCAAGCTGGCCTATATGGCTGATTATTCAATATCTCTCTACTTTTGCTGCTCCTGCGGTATAAAAACTCAATCCGAAATTAATCCTCCAATCTGCCTTACCTACCCCAACACTTGGGATGCTGAGTATTGCATTGCCAGAGTCTTTTAAGAAGAGAGTGATTAACAATGTCATATACTTACCCTGCCTCTTTAAACTCTCAACTCCCTCAGCATTGATGGCATCACCACTCAGGGGCTGCCCACCACTCAGCCTCATCTCTAGTCATTCCCCACCTACTTTATGCCCCAGCAGTATAGAAACACTCTTATTTCTCACGCACACTCTTTTATGACTCCATGACTTTGCACATACTGTTCCTTCTACACAAAATGGATTTCCCTATGTTGACTGGCTAAATTCTTACTTGTTCTACAAAATAGAGCTCAGCGTTCATTTTCTCCACATTCCTCGCCTACCAGTACCACCAACTGTCGTCAAGTTGATTTTGACTCATGGTGACTTCATGTGTGTCAGAGTAAAACTATGCACAGGGTTTTCGGTGGTCGATTTTTCAGAAATAGATCACCAGGCCTTTCTCCAGAGGTGTCTCTGAGTGGATTTGAACTGCCAACCTTTCGGTTAGTAGCCAAGCATGTAACCATTTGCACCACCCTAAGCCATATTTTAAGCCATATATTTCCCATTGTGCTTTCTACATTATATTAAAATTTCCTGTTCTCATGACTGATTTCTTCACTGGACTGAGAACTCCTCAAGGACATGGACAGTGTTTTATTCATCATTATAGCTCTAGTACCTAGCATGGAAGAACACACTAAAACTGAGGTGCTTGACATAACTAAAATGGCTGACACGGGTGTGAATTCGACTCCATTTTGTCCTATGCCCCTGCTTTGCTTTTTAGAGTATGTGACCCATGACCACACTCTTAGCCACACCCAGAACATGGAAGGATACAGAAGGAGCCAGCTCAGGAATGCAGGAAACTGTAGCTAAGGTGGAGTACCCCTGCCAATAGAAATTCTTGACAAATGAATTGTACAAGAGCATGTTGAACGTCAACCAATTAAATGCACCCTCATACCCTTCCCAACTCTGTACAAAGTTCTGCAAAACTGAGTATCAAAGACAGGACCTTATGCTCCGTCTTCGGAATGCCATTTTGAACTTTCATTTTGGCACTTCCCGATTTGCAAATCTTTGAATCTGAATAAAATTCTTCTTTTATTTTACAGAAACTGTTTTGTTTTTAACACTAGCAAGTAGGTGGTGCTCAATAAATGTTTAGGAACCAGATTGTCGTCTATGCCATTTTTCAGTTGAGGAAACTCAATAAATGTTTGTGAACCAGATTATCATCTGTGTCACTTTTCAGATAAGGAAACAGACTGAGAAAGATTAAGTAATTTACTCAACACTAAAAAGCTACTAGGCCACAGAACTAGTATTTAAACTGAGTCCTTGAGACTCAAAATGCAGTGCTCTTCCCTCTCACCACAAATGACTTACAGCGGAGGGATGAGGATAATAAAATAGTGTTTCAGAAAATGATCTGTAAGATGAACAGCACAACATAAATGGGATTGACAGGCTAAACTCTGTAGGAAACACTAACAAGCACCACAGACAGAAAGAGGGCCAATTCTTCCATCTTCAAACTGGGCTAATGATATTTCGCATACTTGTTGGCAGAATAAATGAGGCAATGACATAAAGTGCCCCATTCAGTGCCTGGCGCACTACAGGCATTCAATAAGTATTGCTGCTGCTAAGTGCCATCATGTCAATTTTCAACTCAATATTTTTTTTAGTGACCCCATGTGACATAGTAGAACTGCCCAAAAGGATTTTCTTGGCTGTATCTTTATGGGAGCAGATTACCAGGTCTTTCTCCCTACAGCGGCTAAGTGGATTAAAACTGCTGACCTTCCGGTTGGCAGCCAAGTGCTTTACTGTTGAGACATCAGAGCTCTTTATTCAATAAATAGTGCCTTTTTATGGTGTTCTGGCTCAGTTCCTAGTACTAGTTTGTGTTTTAGAAACATATATGATAAAAATAAATGATTCTTTCACCATACTTATTCAATCTGTGCTGAGAAAATAATCCGAGAAGCTGGACTATATGAAGAAGGACAGGGCATCAGGATAGGAGGAAGGCTCATTAACAACCTGTGATATGCAGATGACAAAAACTTCCTTGCTGAAAGTGAAGAAGACTTGAAGCACTTTGTGATGAAGACCGAAGTATGGATTACATCTCAACATAAAGAAAACAAAAATCCTCACAACTGGAGCAATAAGCAACATCATGATAAATGGAGAAAAGACTGAAGTTGTCAAGGATTTCATTTTATTTGCATCCACAATCAGTGCTCGTGGACGCAGCAGTCAAGAAATCAAACAACACATTGCATTGGGCACATATGCTGCAAAAGATCTCTTTAAAGTGTTAAAAAGCAAAGATATCACTTTGAGGACTAAAGTGAACCTGGCCCAAGCCATGGTATTTTCAATCGCCTCATATGCAAGCAAAAGCTGGACAATGAATAAGGAAGACTGAAGAATTGACAACTTTGAATTAATGGTGCTGGTGAAGAATACTGAATATACCATGGACTGTGAGATGAACAAACAAATCTGTCTTGGAAGAGGTACAGCCAGAACACTCCTTAGAAGTGAGGATGGCAAGACCACGTCTCACATACTTTGGACATGTCATCAGGAGGGACCAATCTCTGGAGAAGAACATCATGTTTGGTGAAGTCCAGCATCAATGAAAAAGAGGAAGACCCTCAACAAGATGGATTGACACAGTGGCTGCAACAATGGGATCAAGTATAACAATGATTGTGAGGATGGGCAGGACCCAGCAGTGTTGCATTCTGATGTACATAGGGTTGCTATGAGTCAGAACCAACTCGATGGTGCCTTACAACACAACATAATAATAGCACCATAAAAGCCACTAGTGCTATTATTATTATAGTATCATTTACTGTTTATATTTCTAAAACACAAACTTGTACTAGGAACTGAATCAGAGAACTGACAAGAAGAAATCACTTCCAAATCTAATTTCGGTAAATTCAAGTACCTACTTCCACCTTCCCCCTCTCTTAAATGTGGAACCAAGTTCATCTTTTCATTCCATAAGGAATCCCATATCAAAACTGCTTAGGCTGATGATATTGTAGTTTTGCAAGCAGCCACTCAAGGAAAAGGGAAGAGGGAAAGAAAAGGTGGGATTGTTCTCATCTGCTAAACCAAAAACCAAACTCACTGCCAAGTCCATTCTAACTCATTACGACACTACAGGACAGAGGTGAACTACCCCATAGGGTTTCCAAGGAGCAGCTGGGTGGATTCAAACTGCCAACCTATAGGTTAGCAGCCTGAGCTCTTAACAACTGTGCCACCAATGGTCCCTCGTCTGCTAGGAGGATACGAAAGTAGTGCCTGTTGCCTCGTCTTGGGCTTTGCAGTGAGCAGCTCTAAGCAAGAGAAAAAGAGCCTAAATGTGCTTACTGCCTGAGAAATTAGTTTTAAAGTCTGGGATTTGGGCAATAATTTGTATGGAAAATAAGAGGAAGAGACTGAAGGCCAGTGCTGTTTATAAACACTTGCCAGTCATATAAGTCAGCTACGTTCTTACTGAACTGGAACAAATTCTGGGTTGCAGCACAAGATGAATTTTTTGGCACCGTAGTGAAAAGTACTTTGGTAACTGACAGACTAGAAACTTAGGAAAGTTTTGGAGTCTTGAAAGAGTAACAGGCCCCGTTTAGTGTATTTCACTAGAGGTGCATCCCATCTACAACCCACACTCAAGGCAGAGTGGCAAATACTGTGGTTAAAGAAAAAAAAAGTTTTCAACAGCCTGCCACCAAAAACCTCAGGCCTCTCTAATTTCATATGAACAAGCCATACAAGAGACATCTCCCACGGAAAGTACCAAAAATGGAGGGAAATTCTCCAAATTTCTGCCTACTTACATTAGGCCTTCAAACGAAACTACTACTTTCAAACTAAGAAGTGCACCTTGAAGTGCTATCAACAAACAATTCATAGAGTGGAAATACTTAAAAATCATGCCTTGCAACCCCGTCTGAGAGCCAGTTAAAGGAGAAAGAGACACATTTAACTACTTTAGAACATGAACAGTCTGTCTGACAACCAGTTTTTTGCTTAAGAAGCCTCTATATGTATATGTAGAGGAACAGGATTGTCCTGGTGAGTAAGCTATCTTCTCAGTGTGTTACAATTATCTTGCCATTTGGGGGAGTGCGGGAGGTTTGGAGGGCAGAAAAGAGGTATTAACTGCTTAAAGGTATTTGAGTACTACATGCAATGTGAGGTATAGGTGATTTTAACTTCAGGTAATAGATGTACGCCTTTAAAATGAATTTTTGGAAACTGAATCATATTTTCAATTCTTCCTACTTAAAGAAATCCTAAAGTAGAGTCATCTTAAAAGCAAATAAAACTGTCCTCCTCCAATTCATCCATATTTTTGCACACAGTCTTTGCACAACACAACAGGTAATTATAGTAATTTAATAAGTAGTCTGAAAGAGCACAGACACTTTTAGAAGTCCTCATATAATTGACAGGGAGATTTTTCACTAAGCTAAGTCATATCTAGCCCAATGCAAACTTACAGCAAGGAGAACATATAAGTCATCGCTTCATTGACAGTGATGGACTTGATTATTTGACACTAAGACAACATATATTATTTTCTAAGATACAGCCACACGCAAGAACTGACCTGCTTAGCACCTGGCTTCTGCTCCATAGGAATCATGGTGAGCGTCTTGGTCTCTTTCTCATACTGGCAGTAGTATTTCATCCAGGATATCCCCAAAGCCCCTACAAAGACAGGTAGAAGTGTGCTCACAGAATAAAAATTTTTGGCTGTGTGGTCAGTCCACCCCTAAGATGGAAGCTTTGAATAGCTTGCTCTTCAGTCATCCTCCAAATCCAGCCCTGCCCTTCCCCTAAGCCTCAGCCCTACATAGCCCCCTGCCTACTGCACATATGGAGATGCTAACTTTTATCACGGCCACAATGCTGTCCATATCTGCTCTGTCTTACTGAGGGTATGAAGGCATTGGGTCGAAGCTGAAAAAGTAAAATCAAATAGCACATAAGGGTTTGTATAATGTTACTTAGGAGAAAAGAAAGCTTGAATTCTCTGAAATAGTCAGTGACTGGATGAGTTAACCCATTTTTCTTGGTTAGCAATGAACAACAAATACTAGCATGCCATACCCATTGAAATCATGGATAATCATGAAGTGCTCTAAGAGCAGCCATGTGATCCTGATGCAGTGGAAAGTACCACTATACCTATAGTGGTAGGGGCATGTGGTTTTTGGCATCTCACAAACCTGAGTTTAAGCTTAAGACTGTCACTTGTTAGTTGAGTGACTTTCAATTGGTGATCTGCCTTCTATGAGACTTAGTGGCCTCGTGTGTAAAATGGATATGATAAGGTAGTTTAAAAAATTAAATGAGACAGTGAACTTTAAGCACTTAGCATCATGTCTAGCACATACTAGGTATTTGGCTATCTCCTTTCTCCTACATCCATTACGACCTAGTCCCCATTTTGAATTTCAGAGAAGTTCTTATCACCTCAGAGCTAAGACAAATCTTTGGCCTCCCCCCCGCCAATTTATCCTTCCTTTTTTGATATTTTATTTTTTTTTTGTTGTTGAAAATATACACAGCAGAACATACACCAATTCAACAGTTTCTACATGCAAAGTTCAGTGACACTGATTACATTCTTCAAATTGTGCAACCTTCCTCACCCTTCTCTTCTGAGTTGTTCTTCCCCAATTAACATAAATTCATGGCTGCCTAAGGTTCCTATCTCATCTTTCGAGTTGCTGTTGTCAGTCTGTTCTACCTCCTAGTTCAGTGAGTTATGCATACGGTCTTAAAACCTTTCAAGCAGCTATCCAAGGCACAACTGGTCGCTATTTGCTTGGAACAACAGAGGAAGAAGGGAGAGTAAGGAATAGGAAATTGAATGTGTGGCTAATTGTTTCCATGAACAACTGCTTCCTTTGTCATGAGACCAAAGGAGCTGGATGGTGCCTGGACACCATTACTGAACATTTTGATCAATGATTCTATAGTAGAATCCTGATCGAAAGGTGAAAAACAGAACAGAATTTCAAATACTCATGGAATTCAGACTTTCTGAAGCCATAGAGGCTAAATGAAGCCATAGAGACTAAATGAACCCCCAAAACTACTACACTGCATCTTTAATCCTTAAACCAAAAATATCCCCTGAAGTCTTCTTACAACCAAACACTACTTTAGCTTAACTGGTAAAGAATGTCTGCCTTAAGAATTATGCTCTTTTAAGATCTATCTTATGGGATCTCCTTCCTTTTTATTTTTACTATTCCTAGCATATTCTCCAAAGAGTTGTAGCTGTCAGGAGTCCGTGAGCAACATGGATGCCTGGAGTTCAAAAAGGCTAAGTGGCAGTAAGTACCAGACTACTGAAACTCAGTGGGTAACCCTGTATTCCCACATACATTTTTCTTGCGTATAGAGATAGCCTTCAATGGTGGGCTGTCCTGGTAGTTTGCATGTTTGGGGAGCTTCTTTCATCCTTCTCTTAAGTTCTCCCATCTCTTCCCGGGTACTGGAGAAATGATTTCTTGTCTGCCAAGACATTATCATCGTAATCATGATCATCATAAATAACATCAAGCATAAGTGTTTATTGGTCAGAGAGCCAGTATAGAGCTTTCTCTGCTTAAATCATGACTAAAATATAGCAAAAAACAAATGGTGAATGATATCAGGACTGTAAAACAATTTTATAAAGATTAATGGTATAAAAAGATGGGAATATAAACAACACCATACACATAAAACCATGACTAGAAGACTTTTTTTAACAGAGAATTACTTAAGGCTCCAATAAATAAGAGAGCTAGAATTCCGAGGGCCAGAGTAAACTCTGCTTTGCAAAAAGGGGGGCTGTAGAGAAGGTTCCCAGAGATAACATTCTCATGGTAACTTCTAAGTTCTGCCTCAAGTATAGCTACTGCTTACATGACCCTGAACCAAATCCTGGTTGTTAGGATAAAATATATGAGAGGATGCTCTTATCAAATATTTTGAATATAACCCAATAGAGAAGTTAAGCTTTCATAGTCATGAATAAAAAAAGTTAATGGTAAGAAGAAATTTATTAACAACTACACAACTGAAACACAATGGCAAGACACAGTTGAAATGTTGGTATGAGAATCACTTCTTAGTGTTCAATCTCAAAGCTGTAACATGATGTCAGTGAAAAGGGTGATCTGGGCTGCCTTGTCTGGTTGGGACCACTCTATAGATCTATGATACTATAAATGAGTCAGCCATATATATATATATATATATATATATATATATATATATACATAGCTGTTTTTAAACTTGTACTTGCCAAGTTATAGTTGGAGGAATTTCAAATGATTGATTTGGATGTGAAAGAATTCACAGAAGAGGTAGGCCCAAGACAGCGGAGTAGTCAGATACTTCCAGTGGTCCCTCTTACAACAAAGACACAAAAAAACAAGTGAATCAATTACACATAACAACCTAGGAGCCCTGATCATCAAAGGCAAAGTTGAGGAATTGGACTGAGTGGAAGAGGGAAGGAGAGATGGTTCAGAAGCAGTGAGGAGTTGCCAGACATGACCTGGTGGGAACCAGCACTCTGCAGGCCGGATCAGCTGCCATGCGCGGTAAGGCAAGCAGTAGCATTCGGGATGCGATTTCCACATTGGGAGAGACCGAAAGGCAGAGAGTCCGCTCAACCCTCCAGAACCAGCGAGAAGCAGCCTTCAATCAGCAAAAGATAATTATATGCATATAATCTACCACACGGATCAAAAAACATCCTATTTGAGAAGAACCTCTCCCCCGTTTACCTGCTACCTCCCCACTCTGCACCAGTCCTAGGGCTGCTTAAGTAACTGCCACTTCCCCTGGGCTGGGAGTAGGGCCCATCAAGCATCCTGAGCCATTCTCCCAGCCTGGGAAAGGGAACAAATTAACAGAAAAAATAATCAGCCAGCTCCCATAAGCCAGGAACTTGGCGCAGGTACAGTTCCTTTGCCTGGTCACAGGCATAAGTCATCCACAGATATTGAATGCCTCTCAGCCCTGCATAGACCTGCATAAGACCTCATTAGCACAGTAAAACAGGGTATATGCCTAAAGCCTAACGTCACTGTATCAGCTATATGGTGCAGTGGCAGGTTCCTGGCATTTGACACTGCTCTGCCCATTAAGCAGGGTCCTCACCTACCCACATCAGGGGCCTGAGGACTGGTGACTCCACTCATACCACCTACGCACCTACAAACGGGGTACAAGAATAAGTGGTGTCTCCCAATCTTAACACCTAACAGCACTAGGTACTCCTAGTCCAGCTGCAAAACCCACCCACCTATGCATTCTAGGTAACAGGTACATGCTTTCCTCCAAGACACTCAGGGGTAGCTGTCAGCACCCTGCCTTCCTCAGCGCTTGACCCCCTACTACACCAAGATACCTGTGACTACTCCAATCACCCCTGCCCGTCTAGGACTGTAGGTAAGAGCTTACATCACATACTTGGTGGCCGACTATCTGGACACCTGAGCAGAATCCACAAAAGGAAAGTAAACAGACTCCTCAGCTTGCACACATAGTAACAAATCTAACCACCCGCCAACAAGAATTTAGAGCTTCAAAGGTGCCAATATTCAAACTACCTCACACAAGCAGCCTATTTGGACATATCAAAACAAAACAAGAAGCTAGGACACAGTAAGCAAACATAAAATAAATAAAAAATAAATACAATAAAATATTGATGGCTCAGAGACAACACTCTATATCAAATCACATAAAGAGGCAGACCATGATGGCTTCAGCAAGCCACCAAAACTAAGAACCAAAAAACTTCCCGGAGGAAGAGAAGGTCTTAGAATTACCAGGAGTAGAATTCAAAAGATTAATGTACAGAGCTTTTCAAGAGATCAGGAAAGAAATCATGCAAAACACAGAGCAGGCCAAGGAACACACAAAGGAATAGAGGAAGCGAAGAAGATTATAGAAGAGCACAATGACAAATTTAACAGGCTTCACGAATCCATAAAGAGACATCAAACAGAAATCCAGATGATTAAAAATAAAATTTCAGAATTAGACCAATCAATAGAAAGTCATAGGAGCAGAAGTGAGGCAATGGAAGTCAGGATTACTGAGATTGAAGATGAAGCACTTCATACCAACATTTCTGAGGAAAAATCAGATAAAAGAATTTTTTAAAAATGAAGAAACCCTAAGAATTATGTGCAGCTCTATCAAGAGGAATAACCTATGAGTGATTTGAGTACCTAAACGGGGGTAGGGGTGGGGGTGGATAACAGAAAATACAGGGAGAATTGGTGAAGATCTGTTGCCAGAAAACATCCCTGATATTGTGAAAGATGAGAAGATATCTATCCAATATGCTCATCAAACCCCACACATGGTAGATCCCAAAAGAAAGTCATCAAGAAATATTATAATCAAACTTGCCAAAACCGAAAATAGAGAATTTTAGGAGTGGCTAGGGATAAACGAAAGTCATCTACAAAGGAGAGTAAGGGAGACTTAGCTCAGACTACTCAGCAGAAACCATGCAGGCAAGAAGGCAATGAGATGACATATATAAAGCCTAGAAGGAAAAAAAATTGCCAGCCAAGAATTATATGTCCAGCAAAACTGTCTCTCAAATATGATGGCAAAATTATGGCACTTCCAGATAAAAATAAGTTTAGGAAATTTATAAAAACCAAACCAAAATTATAAGAAACACTAAAGGGAGTCCTGGGGTTAGAAAATCAATAACATCAGATAACAAGCCAAGATTAGATCACAGGACAGAGCAACCAGATATAAACCCATAAAGGGAAATCACAAAAATAAATCAAAGCTAAAACACTGAACACAGGGAAACACAGATGTCAATATGTAAAAGATGACATTACAACAAAAAAGAAGGACTAAAAAAATGTAGTCATAGATCTTTCATATGGAAAGGATCTCAAGGCAATATAAAGAAATAAAAGATTGGTTTAAACTTAGAAACATAGGGGTAAAGGGGTAAATATTAAGGTAACCAAAAAGGAAACAAACACTCCTACACATCAATATAAGAAAAACATAAAGACTCAGCAAATACAAAATCATCAACAAGGGAAAAGATGAAAAGGAAATACATAAAAACGGTTCACCACAGAAAATTAAGTAAAATAAAGAAACTGTAAACAACACACAAAAAAATACATCAAAATCACAGCAATAAACTCATACCTATCAATAATTATGCTGAATGTAAATGGGCTAAATTCACCAATAAGGAGACAGAGAGTGGCAGGACAGATTAAAAAACATGATCCATCTACATGCTGCCTACAAGAGACACACCTTAGACTTAAACACACAAACCAAAACTCAAAGGATGGAAAAAATGTATGTCTAGCAAACAAAAATCAAAAAAGAGGAGTGGAAATATTAATATCTAACAAAATGCTTTAAAGTAAAACACACCACAAAGGATAAGGAAGGAGGAGGAGGCGGAGCCAAGATGGCAGAACACACAGACACTTCTGGCGAGCCCTCTTACAACAAAGACCTGAAAAACCAAGTGAAAAAAGTATATTTATGACAAGCTAGGAGCCCTGACCATCAAAGGCAAGCTTAGAAAACAAACTGAGGGGCAGGGAGAGGAAGAGACCATTCAGAAGTGGAGAGGTGTTACTGGACCTGAATCTCGGGGAGCCCTCCGGCACCACTCCCAGAGCTGCAGCAGGTTGCTACTAGCGTTCGTCTGCAGTTTCCTCAGGCAGAAGGGGCCAGCCACACAGCCTACTCACACCTCCGGAACTAGAGAAGAATGGCACTCTTGGCAAAAGCTAAGTACTTGAGTATATTTTGCCGCACCCCCACCCAGCTCCCAAGCTGGCTTTAGCAGATGATTTCCCTAGGCCTGAGGTAGGCCCTGTTGAGCGCATAGAGCCATCCTCCTGGCATTGCAGAAGGAATAACTTTGCAATTGGGGAAAAGATAATTTGCTAGCTCCACTAACTGGGGAAGCTCAGGACAGAAGCGGCTCCTGTCCAGGCATAAATGGTCCGTGGACTTTGAGCACATTTCCCCTCTGCATGGACCTGTGTGGGACTATTTCAGGAGAATAGGCCCTTGTTGGCAGACTACAACCGTTTCAGTTGTGCGGCAGAGAGGTGGGTGTTTGATGTTTGACATTGCTTTGACTATTAAATATGGTCTTCACCTACCCACATCAAGGGCCTAAGGACTGGTGGTTCCACTCAGGTCACCCAAACACCCGTGACAGGAGTCCAAGGATAACTGGCATGCCCTAGTCCTTACAACCAAAAACATTGGGGGACCATGGTCCATCTTCAGAACCCACCCACCTGTACACACTACGGAACAGAGACACGCTTTCCTCAGAGACATGTGGGGGATGATTCTCAGCCCACTGCCTTATTCAGAGCGTGACAACCTGCTGCAACCAGATACCAGTACCTACACCAATCACCCCTGCCACTCTAAGACTGTAGGATAGAACCTGTAACACACACTTAATGATCAGCTACCTGGACACCTGAGCTGAATTCATACTAGAAAATTGAATGGACTCTTAGACTGATAAACCTAATAACAGCTCTAGCCACCTGGAGACAGGATGTCAGAGCTCCAAAGGTGAACATAATGAAGGTAGCTCGCTCAAGCCACCCATCTGTGCATAACAAAACCAAACAAAGAAAGAAGCTACGACACGGTAAACAAACATAAAACAAACTAATACAATAACTTACAGATGGCTGGGGGACAACAGCCAATATCAAGTCACATAAACAGGCCATGATCACCTCAACAAGCTCTCAAAAGAAAGAATCAAGGGATCATCTAAATGAAATTGCCTTCCTGGAAATACCAGAGGAAGAATGCAAAAGATGAATATACAGAACCCTTCAAGACATCAGGAAAGAAAGGAGGCAATATGCAGAACAAGCCAAGGAAAATGCAGATAAAGCAATCGAAAAAACTAAAAAGATTATTCAGGAACATAATGAAAAATTTAATAAGCTGAAAAAATCCATAGACAGACAGCAATCAGAAACTCAGAAGATTGACAATAAAATTACAGAAGTAGACAACTCAGTAGAAAGTCAGAGGAGCAGAATTGAGCCAGTGGAAGGCAGAATTTCTGAACTTGAAGATAAAGCACTTGGCACTAAAATATTTGAAGAAAAATCAGATAAAACAATTTTTTTTAAAAAAAGAAGAAGAAACATTAAGAATCAAGTGGAACTGTATCAAGAGAAATAACCTACGAGTGACTGGAGTACCAGAACAGAGAAGGATAACAGAAAATACAGAGAGAATTGTCAAAGATTTCTTGGCAGAAAACTTCCCTGATATCATGAAAGATGAGAAGATATCTATCCAAGATGCTCATCGAACTCCACATAAGGTAGCTTTTAAAAGAAAGTTACCAAGATATATTATAATCAAACCTGTGAAAACCAAAGTAAAGAGAGAATTTTAAGAGCACCTGGGGATAAACGACAAATCACCTACAAAGGAAAGCCAAAAAGAATAAGCTCGGACTACTTGGCAGAAACCATGCAGGAAAGAATACAATTGGATGACTTACAAAAAAAAACTGAAAGAAAAAATTTGCCAGCCAAGAATTATATATCCAGCAATACTTTCTCTCGAATATGAAGGTAAAATTAGGACATTCCCAGATAAACAGAAGTTTAGGGAATTCGTAAAAAAACAACCCAAAACTATAGGAAATACTAAAGGGAGTTCTTTGCTTAGAAAATCAATAATATTATGTATCAACCCAAGACTAGAATATTGGGCAGAGCAATCAGAAGTAAAAGCAGACAGGGAAATCACAAAAATAAATCAACATGAAAAAACACTCAAAACTGGGAAACAGCGATGTTATTATGTAAAAGAAGACAACATTAAAACAATAAAGAGGGACTAAGAAATGTAGTCATAGACCTTCCATATGGAGAGGAAGACAAGGTGATACAAAGAAATAAAAGTTAGGTTCAAATTTAGAAAAATACGGGTAAATAATAAGGTAACCACAAAGGAGACAAACTATACTAGACATCAAAATAAAATGCAAGAAAAAAATACGGACTCAGCAGAAACAATATTGACAATGACAAATATGACAAAAGGACAGTATATAAAGATAATATACTCAGCACATAAAATTCTGTGTGTCAACAACACACAAAAAAATACATCAAAGTGATAGCACTAAATTCATGCCTATCCATAATTACACTGGATGTAAATAGACGAAATGCACCAATAAAGAGATAGAGAGTGGCAGAATGGATTAAAAAACATTATCTGTCTATATGGCGCGTACAAGACACACGCCTTAGATTTAGAGACACAAATATGGAAAAAAAATCAAGCAAACAATAATCAAAAAACAGCGTGAGTGGCAGTATTAATTTCTGACAAAACAGACTTTAAAGTTAAATCCATCATAAAGGATAACGAAGGATACTATATAATGATTAAAGGGACAACATACCTGGACGACATAACCATATTAAATATTTATGCACACAATAATAAGGCAGCATGATACATAAAACAAACTATACCAACATTGAAAAGTGAGATAGCTCCACAATAATAGTAGAAGACTACAACACACCACTTTCGGTGAAGGATAGGACAACCAGAAAGAAGCTCAATAAAGACACGTAAGATCTAAATGCCACAATAAACCAACTTGACCTCATAGACATATACAGAACACTCTACCCAATAGCAACCAAGTATAATTTCTTTTCTAGTGCACATGGAACATTCTCTAGAATAGACCACATATTAGGTCATAAAGCAAGCCTTAGCAGAATCCAAAACACTGAAATATTACAAAGCATCGTCTCTGACCATAAGGCCATAAAAGTGGAAATCAGTAACAGGAAAAGCAGGGAAAAGAAATCAAAACACTTGGAAACAGAACAATACCCTGCTCAAAAAAGACTACATTATAGAAGATATTACGGATAGAATAAAGAAATTCATAGAATCACATGAGAATGAAAACACTTCCTATCAGAACCTTTGGGACACGGTGAAAGCAGTGCTCAGAGGTCAATTTAAACCAGTGAATGCACACATACAAAAAGAAGGGCCAAAATTAAAGAATTATCCCGACAAACAGAAAGAGAGCAACAAAAGAAACCCTCAGGCAGCAGAAAACTAATAAAAAAATTAGAGCAGAACCAAATGAAAGAGACAACAGAAAAAACAATTGAAAGAATTAATAAGACCAAAAGCTGGTTCTTTGAAAAAATCAACAAAATTGATAAACTATTCGATGAACTGACAAAAGAAAAACAGGAGAGGGGGCAAATAACCCAAATAAGAAATGAAATGGGTGATGTTACAACAGACCCAACTTAAATTAAAAGATTCATATCAGATTACTAAGAAAAATTGCATTCTAACAAATTTGAAAACCTAGAAGAAATGGATGAATTCCTAGAAACACACTACCTACCTAAACTAACACAGAGGAAGAACAACTAAATCGACCCATAACAAAAGAGATTGAAAAGGTAATCAAAAAGTGCCCAATAAAAAAAAATCCCTGGTTCGGAGAGCTTCGTTGCAGAGTTCTACCAAACTTTCAGAGAAGAGTTAACACCACTACTACTAAAGGTATTTCAGAGCCTACAAAGGAACGGAATACTCCCAAACTCGTTCTATAAGGCAACCATATCCCTGATACCAAAACGAGGTAAAGACACCACAAAAAAAGAAAATTACAGACTTACATCCCTCATGAACTTAGAGGCAAAAATCCTCAACAAAATTCTACCCAATAGAATTCAACAACATATTAAAAAAAAAATTCACAAAGTGCGATTCATACCAGGTATGCGGGGATGGTTCAACATTAGAAAAACAATTACTGTAGTCCATCATATAAATAAAACAAAAGACAAGAATCACATAATTTTATCAATTGATGCAGAAAAGGCATTTGACAAAGTTTAACACTCATTCATGATAAAAACTCTCAGCAAAATAGGAATAGAAGGAAAATTCCTCAACATAATAAAGGACATTTATACAAAGCCAATAGCCAACATCTTCCTATATGGAGAAAGTCAGAAAACATTACCCTTCAAATCGGGAACCAGACAAGGATGCCCTTTATCCTCACTCTTATTGGACATTGTGGTGGAGGTCCTAAACAGAGCAAATTAGGCTAGATAAAGAAATAAAGGGCATGTAGATTGGCAAGGAAGAAGTAGAAGTATCTCTATTTGCAGATGACATGATCTTATACACAGAAAACCATAAGGAATCCTCAAGAAAACTACTGAAACTAATAGAAGAGGTCAGCAGAGCATAAGGATACAAGATAAACTTATGAAAATCAGTTGGATTCCTCTACACCAACAAAAAGAACATCGAAGAGGAAACCACCAAATCAATACCATTTACAGTAGCCCCCAAGAAGATAAAACACTTAGGAATAAATCTTACCAGAGATGTAAAAGACTTATACAAAGAAAACTACAAAACACTTCTGAAAGAAACCAAAAGAGACCTACATAAGTGGAAAAGCATAACTTGGTCATGGATAGGAAGCCTTAACATTATAAAAATGTCTATTCTACCAAAAGCAATCTAAAGATTTAATGTAATTCCAATCCAAATTCCGGAAACATTTTTTAATGAGATGGAGAAACAAATCACCAACTTCATATGGAAGGTAAAGAGGCCCCGAATAAATAAAACATTAATGAAAAAGAAGAGCATAGAGGTATGCCCTACTCTACCTGATTTTAGAACCTATTATACCTCCACAGTAGTCAATATAGCCTGGTATTGGTAAAACAGCAGATATATAGACCAATGGAACAGAACTGAGAATCCAGATATAAATCCATTAACATAGGAGCAGTTGATATTTGACAAAGGCCCTGAGTCAGTAAAATGGGGAAAAGATAGTCTTTTTAAAAAACGGTGCTGGTATAACTGCATATAGATTTGCAAAAAAATGAAACAAGACGCATACCTTACACCACGCACAAAAATGAGCTCAAAATGGATCAAAGACCTAAATATAAAAACTAAAACGATAAGGATCATGGAAGAAAAAATAGGGACAACGTTAGGAGCCCTAATACATGGCATAAACATACAAAACATTACTAATAACGCAGAAGAAAAACTAGACAACTGGGAGCTCCTAAAAATCAAACACCTATGCTCATCCAAAGGCTTCACCAAAGAGTAAAAAGATTACCTACAGACCGGGAAAATGTTTTTACCTAAGACATTTCCAATCAGCACCTGATCTCTAAAATCTACATGATACTACAAAAACCCAACTACAAAAAGACAAATAAAGCAATTAAAAAATGGGCAAAAGATATGAATAGACACTTCATTAAAGAAGACATTCAGGCAGCTAACAGATATATGAGGAAATGTTCACGATCATTAGCGATTGGAGAAATGCAAATTAAAACTACAATGAGGTTCCATCTCACTCCAACAGGGTTGACATTCATAAAAACAACACAAAATAATAAATGTTGGAGAGGCTGTAGAGAAATCGATTTGGCATTTCCTTAAAAAGCGAGAAATGCAACTACCATATGACCCAGCAATCCCATTCCTCGGAATATATCCTAGAGAAATAAGAGCCTTTACAGGAACAGATATATGCACACCCATATTTATTGCAGCACTGTTTACAATAGCAAAAAGATGGAGGCAACCAAGGTGCCCATCAACGGATGAATGGTTAAATAAATTATGGTATATTCACACAAAGAACAGTGATGAATCTGTGAAACATTTCATAACATGGAGGAACCTGGAAGGCATTATGCTGAGTGAAATTAGATGCAAAAGGACAAATATTGTATAAGACCACTATTATAAGAACTTGAGAAATAGTTTAAGCTGAGAAGAACACAGTCTTTTGTGGTTATGACGGGGGGAGGGAGGGAGGGTGGGAGAGAGGTATTTACTAATTAGATAGCAGATAAGAACTACTTTAGGTGAAGGGAAGGACAACACTCAGTACAGAGGAGGTCAGCACAACTGGACTAAACAAAAAGCAAATAAGTTTCCTGAATAAACTGAATGCTTCGAAGGTCAGCGAAGCAGGGGTAGGGGTTTGGGGACCATGGTTTCAGGGGACATTTAAGTCAATTGGCAAAATAAAATCTATTAAGAAATCATTCTTCATCCCACTTTGAAGAGTGGCGTCTGGGGTCTTAAACGCTAGCAAGCAGCCATCTAAAATGCATCAATGAGTCTCAACCCACCTGGATCAAAGGAGAATGAAGAACACCAAGGACACAAGGTAATTACAAGCCCAAGAGACAGAAAGCGCTACATGAATCAGAGACTACATCATCCTGAGACCAGAAGAACTAGATGGTGCCAGTATACAATCTACAATGACTGCCCTGACAGGGAACACAACAGAGAACCCCTGAGGGAGTAGGAGAACAGTGGGATGCAGACCCCAAATTCTCATAAAAAGACCAGACTTAATGGTCTCACTGAGACTAGAAGGACCCCGGTGGTCATGGTCCCCAAACCTTCTGTTGGCCACGGACAGGAACCATTCCCGAGCCCAACTCATCACACATGGATTGGTCTGGACAGTGGGTTGGAGAAAGATGCTGATGAGGAGTGAGCTACTTGCATCAGGTGGACACTTGAGACTATGTTGGCATCTCCTGTCTGGAGGAGAGGAGAGGGTAAAGGGGGTTAGAAGCTGGCAAAATGGTCACCAAAAGAGAGACTGGAAGGAGGGAGCAGGCTATCTCATTGCGGGGAGAGTAATTGGGAGTATGTAGTAAGGTGTATATAAGTTTATATGTGAGAGACTGACTTGATTTTTAAACTTTCATGGAAAGCACAATAAAAAATATTAAAAAAAAGAATGACAAAACAAAAAACAACGCCATCAAAGTAGAAATCAACAGAAGAAAAAGCAAGGAAAAAAAATCAAACACATGGAAACTGAACAACACCTTGCTCAAAAACTACTGGGTTACAGAAGAAATTAAGGATAGAATAAAGAAATTCATAGAATCAAATCAGAATAAAAACACTTCCTACCATAACCTTTGGGACACAGCAAAAGCAGTGCTCAGAGGTCAATTTATAACAATAAATGCACACATCCAAAAAGAAGAAAGGGCCAAAAGCAAAACATTAATCCTACAACTCAAATAGAGAGCAGCAAAAGAAGCCCTTGTTGCCAGACGAAAGAATATGATAAAATTAGAGCAGAATTAAATGATACAGAAAATAAAAAGTAATTGAAAGTGCTAACAAGACCAAATCTGGTTCCTTGAAAAGATCAACAAAATTGATATACCACTAGCCAAACTGACAAAAGAAAAACAGGAAAGGAAGCAAATAACACGAATAAGAAATGAGATGGGCAATATCACAACAGACCCAACTGAAATTAAAAGAATCATAACAGAATACTATGAAAAACTGTACTATAATAAATTTGAAAACCTAGAGGAAATGGACAGATTTCTAGAAACACACTACCTAACTAAACTAACACAGAGGTAGAATAACTAAATAAACTTATAAGAAGAGATTGAAAAGGTAATTAAAAAACTCCCGACCAAAAATATAAAGTCCAGGCCCGGACAGTTTCACTGGAGAATTCTACCAAACTTTCAGAGAGGTATTTCAGAGCATACAAAGGATGGAATACTCCCAGAATCATTCTATGAAGCCAGCATATCACTGATACCGAAACCAGGTAAAGACACCACAAAAAAAGAGAATCGCATACCAATATCCCTCAAGTGGGGTGCAGAACTCAAATTCTAGTAAAAAGACCAGACTTAATGGTCAGACTGAGACTGGAGGGACCCTGGAAGACATGGCCCCCAGACTGTCTTTTAGCCCAGAGCTGAAACCATTCCCAAAGCCCACTCTTCAGACAGAGATTAGAATGGAGTATAAGACCTAAAACGTTGCTTGTGAAGAGAGTGCTTCTTAGCTCAAATAGATTAAAAAAAAATTTTTTTTTAATAGATAAAAAAAATACATTAGACTAAATGCGTATCCTCTGTCCAGAAGAGAGGTGAGAAGGCAGAAAAGGACAGGAGCTGACTGAATGGACACGGGAAATCCAGGGTGGAAAGGAGGAGTGTGCTGTCAGGTTATAGTGAGAACTAGGGTCACGTAACAAAGTGTGTATAAATTTTCATATGAGTAACTAACTTGAACTGTAAACTTTTACTTAAAGCACAATAAAACAAAAAAAAATTCACAGGATATCAGTGGAAGACAGGCACGCTCACGATCTAGGAAAAAAAAAAACAACTATTTTATAAGTCAGGATCCTCATAAAAAACCAAGTGAGGCATATTTGTACCACTACTTACCAACATTTTTCATATAACAATACTTGTTTTTAATATTTCATGCAGTGTGATTTAGTCATCTAGTGCTGCTATAACAGAAATACCGCAAGTGCTTGGCTTTATCAAAGAGTTTATTTTCTCACAGTCCAGTAAGCTAGAAGTCCGAATTTGGGGCGCTGGCTCCAGGGGTAGGCTTTGTTTCTCTGTTGGCTCTGGAGGAAGGTTCCTATTATCAGTCTTCCCTTGGTCTGGGAGCATCTCAGCACAGGAATCTCAGGTCTAAAGGATGCACTCTGCTCCCAGTTATATGAGGTCCCTCTGTCTCTCTGCTCACTTCTCTCTTTTATATCTCAAAGAGATTGGCTTAAGACACTATCTAATCTTGTACATCTCGTAAATATAACTGTCATTAATCCATCTCATTTCATCACAGTGATAGGATTTACAACACATAGGGAAATCACATAAAATGGTGGACAGTCACACAGTACTGGGACTTATGGCCCAGCTAAGTTGACAAGTATTTCTGGGGGACACAATTCAATCCATGGCCCAGTTCAAAGTCGCCACCTCAGTAATGCCTTTTCTGACTCCACCAGGCAATTTTTCCATCCTCTGCACTTCTTAAAAAATTTTGGTCTTGACACTACTCTAGAAAGTACAAGGATTATGATTTGACTGTGTTTGCATCTCTGTCCTTCAAGAGACTGTAGGTCCCTTGAGGACAGAAAAACTTATATGCCCAAGTACTGTATGTCCAATATCTTTCACAATGATTAATAATGTATGCTCATTGTATTCATAAACATTCATTAAATGTGGGTTCAAAAGTTGATGAGCAAAGTAATATACACGACAAACTGGATGGGATGCAATAACCTAGAATTCCAAGGTCAAGATCTCTGGGGCTTTAATTTAATTTGAATGGCGAGAGGGAGAGAGAGAAAGAGAGAGAGGGAAATCCACACGCAAACTCACATTCTGCAAGCTGAGCTGGAGCTGTTGTTTGTAGGGGAGGAAGTCCTGTGTAAGCTCCACAGTCAGGCTGTTGGAAATGAAGAGGCTATGAAGAAAAGCCAAGACCTAGGGAAAATGTGTAAAAATAGCTTTAACACTGGCACCTTCTCATTAATCAAATAAAGGAAACATGAGCACAGAAATAAAACTCCACACAGTGTTTACCCAGCACAGTGTTAAAAGCACTCATGCAAACACAAGTCCACACATAGCTATTTTCATAATAGGTTAAACATTTTCACTGGGCTTGGTTTTAAAAAATAAGTACTAACAAATTTGATCATCCAGATCCTGTTCAGATAGCATGCAAAGCCATTCATACTTTGGGAATTATGGTACTGGACTGTGTCTTTTCTCTCTATATGTTCAACACTGGCAGTAGGAGATCAATAAATGTTGAATAAATGGATAAGTAAATGGATAAATGAATGAAGTGAGATTCTGTACCTTAATGAAGACTGTCATAATGCTAAAAGATCAATGGAGTCTGGACCAATTTTCATATTAGCAATGTTTGGTGGGGGGTGAAGACATACGAATGATCAATAAAATATTTTTAAGTACAAAATGTTCAACCTCATTAGACATCAAATACACACACATAAAAAAAGATACTATTTCATCTATCAAATCACAAATATTTTAAAAAGAATACTCAATGTTGGCAAAGGAAGAATGTAATAACCAGTTACCGTCAAGTTGATTCTGACTCACGGCGATCCCATATGTTTCAAAGTAGAACTGTGCTCCACAGGGTTTTTGATGGCTGTGATCTTTCAGAAGTAGATTGCCAGGCCTTTCTTCTGAGGCACCTCCAGGTGAATTTGAACCACCAACCTTTTGGTTAATGGCCAAACACTTAACCATTTACACCACCCAGGGACTACAAAATCTAATAGGTAGTAGTAAAAATTGCCCTAGGCTTTATAGAAAGCAAATAGGTAAGCACATATGAACCATATAAACATGTATATTCTCTCTCTGGAGCCCTGGTGATGCAGTGGTTAAGAGCTTGGGCTGCTAACCAAAAGGTCAGCAGTTTGAACCCACCAGGCACTCCTTGGAAACCCTATGGGGCAGTTCTACTCTGTTCTATAGGGTCTCTATGAGTTGGAATTGACTTGACGGAAATGGGTTTGGTTTTTTGGTTCTCTCTTTCTACACACACACACAGAACACCAAGTGTAGATGTATGTGTGTTTATATACATACACATATACAAAAACTATGTACCTATACACATGCATGTACATGTACTGCATATATACACATAACCTAATCCAACCCATCAATAATTCCTGTCAGTTTGTCTCCGAAACGTATTTCTAATCCAGCCATACTTTTTTGTTTCCACTATCACCACCTTAATCAAGCCAACAACTTCTCTTGCCTGGATCACTGCATTAGCCACCCAATTGTTCTCCTCACCTCCACTTTTGGTCCCTTCCAAGACATTCTCCACAAAGCACAAACTGGCTCATGTCATACCCTGCTTGACACCTATCTTAGTTATCAGGTACTGCTATAACAGAAATACCATAAGTGGATGGCTTTTAACAAACAGAAATGTATTCTCTCACAGCCTGGGAGGCTACAAGTCCGAATTCCGGGCACCAGCTGTAAGGGAGGGCTTTTTCTCTCTTTTGGCTCGGGGGGAAGGTCCCTGTCATCAATATTTCCCTCATCTAGGAGTTTCTCAGTACAGGGACTCTGTATCCAAAGGACATACTCCGCTCCTGGCTCTTCTTGCTTGGTGGTAATGAGGTCCCCCTTCTCTCTGCTCGCTTCTCTCTTTTATATCTCAAAAGAGATTGACTAAGGTACAACCTAATCCTGTAGATCATGTCCTGCCTCATTAACATAACAGCGTCTAATCCTGCCTCACTAACATCATATAGGTTAGGATTTACAACACATAGGGTAATTACATACAATAACAAAATGGAAGAAAACCACACAATACTGGGAATCATGGCCTAGCCACATTGACACACACTTTGGGGGGACACAATTCAATCCATAACAATATCCATCAGTGGTTTTCTACTGCACTTACACTAAAATCCAAACGCCTTATCATGCCTACTGGTCCTATGCCTGCCTATCAGAAATCATGTCCTGCCACTCTTCCTTTCTCTCAGCAGTTATCTAAAGACACTACTAGTCTTCTTTTCATTCCTTGAGTATGCTGTTATTTCCTATCTTAAGGCCTGTGCACATGTGTTTCCTCTTACTTTCCTTTCCCCACTACTCATACGCCTGCTTCTTCCCTTCCTTTAGACTTCCGATTAAATGCTGTCGCCCCATAGGGTTTCCACGGAGCTACTGGTGGATTCGAACTGCCAACCTTTTGGTTAGCAGCCGAGTTCTTAACCACTGCACTACCAGGGCTCTATCACCTCCTCAGAGGTCCTCCTAGACCACCTGATCTAAAGTAACTGTCCATTCTAGTTCTCTATTTTAGCCCCTTTTGGTTTCCTCCATAGTCCTTTTCACAACCTTCAATTATTTTATTTATCCGTGTCCTGTTTTCCCTTCCGTCTATCCCACAATAGTGCAGGCTTCATAAAGACAGACACTGAGTCTGTTTTGTTCACTATAGGATCCCCAGTGTATAGCACAGTGCCTGGCACATAATGAGAACTCAACAAATGTTGAATGAATGTATAAAACTTGTTTTCTCATACATATATACAGATAAATATATACAAACGTGAGAGCAGATACACATGTACACAGATATACACAATCATGTACAATAATATATATATGTTGACACACACATGAACACAAGTGCACACACATCCAGAGGAAGAGATGATAGACATATAATTTGGAAGGAAATCTGCTACAATACTAACAGTGATTGTCTCTGTATAAGGTATTTGTTTTTCATTTCATTATTCTTATAATTTTTCAAACTTTTCACGATAATTATTTTTACAATAAAAAATAAATTTGTTAAATTTCAACGTACTTGTCAAATTAAACTACATCATCTTCTTTATGAATTAAGGAGGTTTAAGATGAAATAATTACAGACGACAGAAGCAAAAATAGCAGAATGAAAAGTCGATGAATGCAAGGTCCATGAGTTCCTAGCATGGTGCCTACTATAAGATGGATACTTTCAGAAGGTTTTCTGAAAGCAAGAAATGCAAAGAGGGGAAAGAGGTAAACAAAGGGTGAAAGAGAGCTAAAGGCAGGAAGAGAGGGAGAAAAAGAGAGAAAAATGGGGGAGGGAAGAAAATTAGTGAGAAAGCAATACAAACATAAGCCATAAGATTCAGTATGCTTACTTTCTTGGTATTATTAATCACTGATGATTGGTCAAATTCTTTGAGACTGCAATTTTATGGTCAAGTTTCTCCACATGAACGCTGCATTTGGAAGTATTTTTAGCTGGCATTTGGTAAGTATTATTAGACCGTTCATCAACAGATAGAACTTACTGGCTCCACAATGTTGAACTTTTTGGACTCCTGAACTTCCTGGATTTGATAAACATAATCAAGAGAGGATTCAAAGAAATTGTGTCTCTCCTTGTCCACCTGGAGGTCTGCCTGTAAAACAAGAGCAAGAAATGTCACACATAGACACAGCGGTTCACGCAAGTCAGTGCTTACAGACTCAACAAAATGTCAGCAAAACAGCAGAATTTAGCAACCAAGTAGTGGTCCTATTCCTTTATTTTACAAAAGGCTGGAAAAACAAAGTTTATGGACCCAAGGCTACACGCCTCATTCTTTTTATTGATTCACTGATTGATTGTGCTTTAGGTCAAAGTTTACAAATCAAGTCAGTCTCTCATAGAAAAAGTTATATACACATTGCTATGTACTCCTAGCTGCTCTCCCCCTAATGAAACAGCACATTCCTTCTCTCCATTCTGTATTCCCCGAGTCCATTCAACCAGCTCCTGTCCCCCTCTTCCTTCTCATCTCATCACCAGACGGGAGTTGCCCACATAGTCTCAGGTGTCTACTTGAGCAAAATGTCACTCCTCACCAGTATCATTGTCTATGTTATAGTACGGTCCAATCCCTGGCTGAAGACTTGGCATCAGGAATGGTTCCAATCTTGGACTAACAAAGGGTCCGGAGACCGTGACTGTTAGGGTCCCTCCAGTCTCAGTCAGACCATTAAGCCTGGTCTTTTTATGAAAATTTGAGATCTGCATCCCACTGTTCTCCTGCTCCATCAGGGATTCTCTCTTGTGTTCCCTGTCAGGGCAGTGATCAGTGGTAGCCTGGCACCATCTAGTTCTTCTGGTCTCAGGCTGATGGAGTCTCTGGTTTCTGTGGCCCTTTCTGTCTCTTAGACTCATCTTTGCCATATGTCTTTGGTGTTCTTCATTCTCCTTTGCTCCAGGTAGGATGAGATCAATTGATACATCTTAGATGGCCACTTGCTAGCATTTAAGACCCCAGATGCCTCTCACCAAAGGGGGATGCAGAACGTTTTCTTACTACATTTTGTTATGCCAATTGAACTAGATGTCCCCTGAAACCATGGTCCCCAGACCCCCATCCCTGCTACTCTGGTCTTCAAAGCATGTGGCTGTATTCAGGAAACATCTTTGCTTTTGGTTTTGTCCAGTTGTGCTGAATTCCCTTCTGTTGTGTGTTGCCCTTCCCCTCTACTAAAATAATTCTTGTCTACTATCTAATTTGTGAATATACCTCTCCCTCCCTCCCCAACCTCGTAATCATCAAAGAATATTTTCTTCTGTGTTTACACTTTATCTACACTTCTTATATTGGTGGACTCATACAATACTTGTCCTTTTGCAACTGACTAATTTCATGCAGCATAAAGGCTTCCAGATCCCTCCATGTTATGTGATGTTTCACAGATTCATCATTGTTCTTCATTACTGAGTCGAATTCCATTGTGTAAATAGACCACAATTTATTTATCCATTCATCTGTTGATGGGCACCTTAGTTGCTTCCATCTTTTTGCTATCGTATACAGGGCTGCACTGAACACGGGTATGCATATACCTGTTCGTGCAAAAGCTCTTGTTTCTTTAGGATATAATCCAAGAAGTGGAATTGCTGGATCATATGGTAGTTCTATTTCTAGCTTTTTCAAGGAAGTGGCAAATCAATTTCCAAAGTGGTTGTACCATTTTACATACTCACCAGCAGTGTATAAGTGTTCCAGTCTCTCAACAACCTCTCCAACGTTTATTACTTTGTGTTTTTTGGATTAATGCTAGCCTTCTTGGGGTGAGATGGAATCTCACTGTAGTTTTGATTTGCTTTTCTCTAATGGCTAATGATCGTGAGCATTTCCTCATGTATCTGTTAGCCGCCTGAATGCGCTCTTTGGTGAAGTGCCTGCTTACATCTTTTGCCCATTTTTTAATTGGGCTATTTGTATTTTTGTTGTTGAGTTTTTGCATTATCATGCAGATTTTAAAAGATCAGACACTGATCGGAAATGTCGTAGCTAAAAACTTTTTCCGAGTCTGTAGGTAATCTTTTTACTCTTTTGGTGAAGTCTTTGAATGAGCATAGGTGTTTGATTTTTAGGAGTTCCCAGTTATCTAATTTCTCTTCTGGTGTTTGTACATTGTTAGTAATTTTTTGTATACTGTTTATGCCATGTATTGGGGCTCCCAGCATTGTCCATATTTTTTTTCCATGATCTTTATTGTTTCAGATTTTATGTTTACATTTTTGATCCATTTTGAGTTAAGTTTTTGTGCATGATGTGAGGTATAGGTCTTGTTTCTTTCTTTCTTTTTTTTTTTTTTTGCAGATGGATATCCAGTTATGCCAGCACCATTTGTTAAAGAGACTGTCTTTTTACCCATTTAACTACATTTGGGCCTTTGTCAAATATCAGCTGCTCATATGTGGATGGATTTATATCTGGATTCTCAATTCTGTTCCATTGGTCTATGTATCTGTTGTTGTACCAGTACCAGGCTGTTTTGACTACTTTGGCAATATGTGTTCTAAAATCAGGTAGTGTGAGGCCTCTCATTTTGTTCTTCTTTTTCCGTAATGCTTTACTTATCCAGGGCCTCTTTCCCTTCCATACGAAGTTGGTGATTTGTTTTTCCATCTCATTAAAAAATGCCACTAGTATTTCATCAGGATTGCACTGTGTCTACAGATCGCTTTGGGTACAATAGACATTTTCACAATGTTGAGTCCTACTACCCATGAGCAAGGTATGTTTTTCCACTTATGTAAGTCTCTTTTGGTTGGTTCCTTGCAGTAATATCTTATAGTTTTCTTTGTATACATCTTTTATTTCTACGGTTAGATTTATTCCTAAGTATTTTGTCTTCTTGGGGGCTATTATACATGGTATTGATCTGGTGATTTCCTCTTTGACATTCTCTTTGTTGGTGTAGAGGAATCCAACAGATTTATGTATGTTTATCTTGTATCCTGCTCCTCTGCTGAACTCTTCCATTAGTTTCAGTAGTTTTCTTGAGGATTCCTTAGGGTTTTCTGTCTATAAGATTATATCACCTGCAAATAGAGATACTTTTACTTCTTCATTACCAATTTCAATGCCATTTATTTCTTTATCTAGCCAAATAGCACTGGCTAGGACCTCCAGCACAAAGTTGAATAAGAGTGGTGATAAGGGTATCCATGTCTAGTTCCCATTCTCAAGGGAAATACTTTCAGTCTCTCTCCATTAGGGACGATGTTGGGCTGTAGGCTTTGTATAAATGCCCTTTATTATGTTGACGAAATTTCCTTCTATTCCTATTTTCCTGAGAGTTTTTATCATGAATGGGTGTTGGACTTTGTCAAGTGTCTTTTTTGCATCAATTGATAAGACCATGTGGTTCTTGTCTTTTGTTTTATTTATGTGATTGATTACATTAATTGTTTTTCTAATGTTGAACCATCCTTGCATACCTGGTATGAATCGCACTTGGTCATGGTGAATTATTTCTTTGATATGTTGTTGAATTCTATTGGCTAGAACTTTGTTGTGGATTTTTACATCTAAGTTCATGAGGGATATTGGTCTGTAATTTTCTTTTGTTGTGGAGTCTTTACCTTGTTTAGGTATCAGGGTTATGCTGGCTTCATAGAATGAAGTTCAAAGTATTCCATCCTTTTCTATGCTCTGAAATACCTTTAGTAGTAGTGGTGTTAACTCTTCTCTGCAAGTTTGGTAGAATTCTCCGGTGAAGCCATCAGGGCCAGGGCTTTCTTTTGTTCGGAGTATTTAATTACGGTTTCAATCTCTTCTTTTGTTATGGCTTTATTTAGTTTTTGTTCCTCTGTGTTAGTTTAGGAAGATAGTGTGTTTCTAGAAATTTGACCATTCCTCTAGGTTTTCAAATTTCTTAGAGAACAATTTTTCATGGTATTTCTATTATGATTCTTTTAATTTTAGTTGGTTCTGTTGTGATATCAACCATCTCATTTCTTATTCAGGTTATTTGCTTCATCTCCTGTTTTTCTTTTGTCACTCTGGCGAATGGTATATCAATTTTTTTTAACCTTTTCAAAGAACCAGCTTTTGGTCTTGTTAATTCTTTAAATTGTTTTTCTGTTTTCTATTTCATTTAATTCTGCTCTAATTTTTATTATTTGCTTTTTTCTGGTGCCTGAGGGTTTCTTTTGTTGCTCTCTTCCTATTTGTTCAAGATGTAAGGATAATTCTTTGATTTTTGCCCTTTTTTCTTTTTGGATGTGTGCATTTATTGATATAATTTGACCTCGAAGCACTGCTTTAGCTGTGTCCCAAAGGTTCTGAAAGGAAGTGCTTTCATTCTCATTGGATTCCATGAATTTCTTTATTCCATCCTTAATTTCTCCCACAATCGACCATTTTTGAGAAGAGTGTTGTTCAGTTTCCATGTGTTTGATTTCTTTTCTCTATTTTTTCTTTTAATGATTTCTGGTTTTATGGCTTTATGTTCAGAGAATATGTTTGGTAATATTTCAATATTTTGGATTCTGTTACGATTTTCTTAATTGCCTAATATGTGCTGTTTTCTAGAGAATGTTTCATGTGCATCAGAGAAGAAAGTATACTTGTGTGCTGTTGGGTGGAGTGCTTCATATATGTCTATGATGTCAAGTTGGTAGATTGTGGCATTTAGATCTTCCATGTCTTTCTTAAGATTGTTTCTGGATGTTCTGGCCTTCACTGAAAGTGGTGTGTTGAAGTCTCCTACTATTATTGTGGAGCTGTCTAACTCGGTGTTCAATGCTGTTAGAGTTTGTTTTATGAATTTTAAGGCCTGTCACTGGGTGCATAAGCATTTAATATGATAATATCCTCCTTGTATACTGTCCCTTTAATTATTATATGGTAATATTTAATATGGTAATATCCTCCTGGTATATTGTCCCTTTAATCATTATATAGTGTCCTTCCTTACGCTTTGTGGTGGATTTAACTTTGAAGTCTGTTTTGTCAGAAATTAGTATTGCCACTCCTGGTCTTTTTTAATTTTTGTTTGCTTGATATATATTTTTTCCATCCTTTGAGTTTTAGTTTGTTTGTGTTTTTAAGTCTAAGGTGTGTTTCTTGTAGGCAGCATATAGAAGACAATGTTTTTTCATCCATTCTACAACTCTCTGTCTCTTTATTGGTGCATTTAGTCAATTTACATTCAGTGTGATTATGCATAGGTATGAGTGTAGTGCTGTCATGTTGATGTCTTTTTTTGTGTGTTGACAGTTTCTTTTTTCCACTTAATTATTTGTGCTGAGTCGTTTCTCTTTGTAAATTGTGTTTTCTTCTTTTTCATTGTTGTTGATTTCGCTCTTGCTTAGTCTTTATGTTTGTTTTTTTTTTTTACTTTATTTTGATGTGTAGGATTGTTAGTCTCCTTTGTGGTTACCCTATTATTTACCCCTATTTTTCTAAGTTTAAACCCAACTTTTATCTCCCTATATCTCCTTGACTTCCTCTCCAAAAGAAAATGTTACGACTACATTTTTTTAGTCCTTTTTTCATTTACTGGTGTCATCTTTTACATAATGACATCGTTGGTTCCCTGTTTTGAATGTTTTTTTATCTTGATTTATTTTTGTGATTTCCCTATCTGGGTTGATATCTGGTTGCTCTGTCCTGTATTCTAGTGTTGGGTGGATATCTGATATTATTGATTTTCTAACCAAAGAGTTCTCTTTAGTGTTACTTGCAGTTTTGGTTTGGCTTTTGAAAATTCCCTGAACTTCTGTTTATCTGGAAATGTCCTAATTTCACCTTCATATTTGAGAGACAGTTTTGCTGGATATGTGATTCTTAGCCAGCATTTTTTTTCCTTCAGTGCTTTATAAAAGTTATCCCATTGCTTTCTTGCCTGCATGGTTTCTGCCAAGTAGTCCGAGGATTTTCTTATTGGCTCTCCTTTGTAGGTGACTTTTCCTTTATCCCTAGCTGCTCTTAAAATTCTCTCTTTGTCTTTGGTTTTGGCAAGTTTGATTATAATACGTCTTTGTGACTTTCTTTTGGGAACTACCTTATCTGAGATTTGATGAGCATCTTGGATAGATTTCTTCTCGTCTTTCATGATATTAGGGAGTTTCCTGCCAACAAACCTTCAACAATTCTCTCTGTACTTTCTGTTTTCCCTCCCTGATCTGGTACTCCAATCACCTGTAGATTATTTCTCTTGATAGAGATAGGCTTTCTTCATTTTTTTAAAACTCTTTTATCTGATTTTTCTTCAAATATATTGGTGCCAAGTGTTTTATCTTCACTCTCACTACTTCTGACTTCCATTTCCTCAATTGTGCTCCTCTGACTTTCTACTGAGTTGTCTAATTCTGAAATTTTATTGCTAATCTTCTTTGAATTTTTGATTGCTATCTGTCTATGGATTCCTTTTGTTTAGTGGAAATGGTGACTTTCTTCACTAATTTTCTTTTTTTAATAATTTTTACTGTGCTTTAAGTGAAAGTTTACAAATCAAGTCATTCTATCACAGAAAAACCCATATACACCTTGCTACACACTCCCAATTCGATGGCAGTGGGTTGGGTTACACACTCCCAATTACTCTCCCCCAATGAGACAGCCCGCTCTCTTCCTCCTCTCTCTCTTTTCGTGTCCATTTCGTCAGCTTCTAACCCCCTCCACCCTCTCATCTCCCCTCCAGGCAAGAGATGCCAACATAGTCTCAAGTGTCCACCTGATCCAAGAAGCTCACTCCTCACCAGCATCCCTCTCCAACCCATTGTCCAGTCCAATCTATGTCTGAAGAGTTGGCTTCGGGAATGGTTCCTGTCTTGGGGCAATGGAAGGTCTCGGCGGCCATGACCACCAGGTCCCTCTAGTCTCAGACCATTAAGTCTGGTCTTATGAGAATTTGGGGTCTGCATCCTACTGCTCTCCTGCTCCCTCAGGTTCCCTGTTGTGTTCCCTATCAGGGCAGTCACCAGTTGTAGCCAGGCGCCATATAGTTCTTCTGGTCTCAGGATGATGTAGTCGCTGGTTCATATGGTCCTTTCTGTCTCTTGGGCTCGTAATCACCTTGTGTCCTTGGTGTTCTTCATTCTCCCTTGATCGAGGTGGGTTGAGACCAATTGATGCATCTTAGATGGCTGCTTGCTAGCGTTTAAGACCCCAGGCGCCACTCTTCAAAGTGGGATGCAGAATATTTTCTTAATAGATTTTATCATGCCAGTTGACATAGATGTCCCCTGAAACCATGGTCCCCGAACCCTCGCCCCTGCTTCGCTGCCCTTCGAAGCATTCAGTTTATTCAGGAAACTTCTTTGCTTTTGGTTTATTCCGCTTGAGCTGACCTCCCCTGTATTGTGTGCTGTCTTTCCCTTCACCTAAAGTAGTTCTTATCTACTAATTAGTGAATGCCCCCTGCCACCCTCCCTTCCTCCCCCCTCTTGTAACCACAAAAGCATATTTTCTTCTCAGTTTAAACTATTTCTCAAGTTCTTATAATAGTGGTCTTATACAATATTTGTCCTTTGGCAACTGACGAATTTCACTCAGCATAATGCCTTCCAGGTTTCTCCAAGTTATGAAATGTTTCACAGATTCCTCACTGTTCTTTATCGATGCATAGTATTCTATTGTATGAATATACCATAATTTATTTATTCATTCACCCATTGATGGGCACCTTGGTTGCTTCCATCGTTTTGCTATTGTAAACAGTGCTGCAATAAACATGGGTGTGCATATATCTGTTCGTGTAACAGATATATATCTGCTCTTATATCTCTAGGATATATTCCAAGGAGTGGGATCTCAATGGATTCTTGCAGCCTATTAAATTTTTCATTATGTTCTTGAATAATCTTCTTAATTTCCTTGACTGCTTTATCTGTGTGCTCCTTGGGTTGCTCTGCATTTTGCCTGATCTCCTTCCTGATGTCTTAAAGAGTTCTGTATATTAATGTTTTATATTCTATATCTGGTAATTCCAGGAAGACACCTTCATCTGGAAGATTTCTTGATTTTTTGTTTTGGGAGTTTGTTTGAAATGATCATGGTCTGCTTCTTTATGTGATTTGATATTGACTGTTGTCTCCAAGCCATCTATAAGTTATTGTATTAATTTAGTTTGTTTGCTCACTGTGTCCTAGCTTCTTGCTTTGTTTTGTTTTGATATATCTGAGTAGGCTACTCCAGTGAGCTAACTTGATTATTGGAGCCTTTGAAGCAGTAATGTCCTGTCACCACATGGCTAAAGCTGTTATCAGGTATATTAGCCTAGGAGTCCACTCATTATTCTTGTATAGATTCAGCTCAGGTGTCCAGGTAGTCACCTAGCATGTGATGCACGCTCTCACCTACAATCTTAGAGGAGCAGTGATGATTGGTGTATGCATAGGTTTCTGGATTCAGCAGGGGGTCATACTCTGAGGAAGGCAGGGGGTGACAACCTTCCCCCGAATATCTTTGGAGAAGACACATCCCTGTCCCCTAAAGCACATAGATGGGTGGGTTTTGCAGCCAGACTATGGGCACCCAGTGCTGTTGGCTGTAAGGACTGGGAGGCACCACTTATTCTCAGACCCCTGTCACAGGTGGCTAGGTGGCGTGGGTGGAGCCACCAGTCCTCAGGCCCCTGATGTGGGTAGGTGAGGACCCTGTTTAATAGGCAGAGCAGTATGAAATGTCAAAAACCCACCTCTCCACCACACAGCTGAAACAGTTACAGTCAGACCTGAAACACATTCACTCTTGCAATATAACAGCAAGATCCTAGCTGCTGAAATCGGGCCACCTGGGTCCATGCAGGGGTGAAAAATATTCAAAGTCTGTGGACCGCTTGTGCCTGGACATGAGCCACTTCTGCTCTAATTTTCCAGATTAGAGGAGCCAGCAGATTATTTTTCCCCCGTTTCTTTATTCGTTCCTTCTCCAAAGCAGGGGAATGGCTCAGAGACTGCAGCAGAACCTATTTCAGGCTCAGGGAAATCAACTGTCCCTGAAGTCAGATGGTGCAGAGGGAGGAGGAATCAGATAGATGGGAGAGAGTTCTTTCAAATGGAGGCACTATTAGATCCCTGTGGTAAATGAGACAAAATCACATGGGCTGAGAGTGCTGTTTATTTGCTGATTCTGGAGGTGTTCGTAGATTCTGTGCACTGGCTCGGCCCCGCTGCAGTGGCACCAGTGGATCGGGGCAGCGCCACTTCACTTGCCTTCTTTCGCTGAAGCAGCTGCATCCCAGGAAATTGGGGCTGAGGGGTGTCGGTTCCTGCCAAGTAAGGTCCAGCAACTCTTTGCTGCTTCTGCACTGTGTCTCCCTCCCCGTCACTCAGTCCGATTTCTTAACTTTGCCTTTGATGTTCAGGGTTCCTAGCTTGTCATATATATAATTGATTCGCTTGTTTTGGGGGGTCTTTGTTGTAAGAGGGACCACCAGAATTGTCTGACTACTCCGCCATCTTTTCCCCGCTCTCAGCTCATACTTCATTCAACAAATGCAAAGGCTGTCTTTTTGCTCATCAGGAAATATACCAGGGACATCTACATGTACAGCACCAAACTGCTAGGATCCTCCAGAAACTTTCATAGCAAAAAGCTTCCAAAACAAAATAAAGTTAAGAACTATGTCACGGGTCCCCAAGGTAACCCCAAGTTTTGGTAACTCATTAGGAGGACTCACAGGATTCTGCAAACAAACTCATGGCTAAAAAGCATTACAGTGAAATGATGCAAAGCAAAATCAGTAAAGGAAAATGTGTATGGGACAAAGTTCAGAGGAAACCAACTTCAGGTTTCCTCTCCAAGTGGTGTGAGAGAGCACAAAGTTAAATCCTGTAGCAGTGAGTTGTGGCAACACGTGTGAAATATTGTCTACCAGGAAACCTCATTAGATACTGTGTGTTCAAGATTTTATTGTGGGCTGGTTATGTAGCAAGGAGGCTTGGTTGCGCAGTGATTAAAGCAATTGACTGTTAACCGAAAGGTCGGTGGTTCAAAACCACCAGCAGCTCCATGGGAGAAAGGCTTGGCAGTGTGATTCTGAAGAGATTTACAGCCTTGGAAATCCTATGTGGTCACTATGAGTTGGAATTGACTTGACAGCCAGTGGGTTTGGAATCATGTACACACTCTCTGCCCAGCACATATAAAAATTCCAGACTCCCAGAGAAATTACTCAGCATAAACCACATTGTTTGTACAAACAGCCTAGACAGAGTGAGTGACTCTTGACCATTTAGAGAAACTTTTACATCAGTGTAAGGAATTGTTTACCAGCCAAGTTTCTAGACAGGAGCCAAAAACCAATACTGTAAGCAGGCCTTTCTAAGGATAGCAGTCTCAGGCCTGCTATGTTAACTCTTTTCTTCACAGGAACCCAGGCACAGAAGAGACAGAAAAGTAGGGAAACAAAGGTGTGCAAAAAGAAAATGGCAGAAGACCCCAGAACTAGTACTTCATTGCAGTTTATGAAAAAGAAGTAGCCCTCCTCATTTTCAGTACTAACTTCATCCACCAGTGAGGCTCTTGACCCATCACCTTCAAGCACCTGATGTGATGGAAACCCACAAAACCAAGGGTTAGAGGATAAACTCCAGCTCTGCTACAGTCTGTGTGACCTTGGACAACATGGTTTCTAAGAATGTTTACATCTCATGTCTATGATTTTTCCATCAGGTATCTCTTTTCATACTTGAATCTTGAATATTTCCATCTTTTACTGGATTCTTCACAAGTTAATTCCTTCCTTCCCATCCCCAGTATCACTCTTCTCTTCCAGACTCTCATTATTTCTCCCCTCTATCATTGAAAAGGTACCCTGGTGGCACAACGGTTAAGTGCTCAGCTGCTAACTGAAAGGTTGGTGGTTAGAACTCACCCAGCAGCACTGCAGGAGAAAGACCTGACAATTTGCTTCCATAAAGATTACAGCCAAGAAAACCCTATGGGGCACTTTTACTCTGTCACAGGGGATCCTTGTGAGTCAAAATAGCCTCGATAGTACCCAACAACAACAGATCATTGCAATAGTTTCCTAAACTTGTTGGCCTCCTTTTAGTTTCTCTTTTGTCTAAGTCATCCTACAACTTCAACCAGTTGAAGATTCCTAAAATAGAGTTTTATTCATGTCACTTTCATGCTCAAAAGCCTTCAATGACCCCCAGCTCCACCAGAATGAAATACAAACTCCACAATATGGCCTCAACCTGCCTAATGCCATCTTGTCTTTCACTACCCTCTGATAGTAACACAATTATGGCCAAACATTTCCCAAATATACTCTTTGTTCTCCCGCCTTGGAGCCATTGCCCTCCACTTGAAAGGTCAATTTCCCCACTTCTACTTGTCATACACTTTATTCTTGAATGACCTCATCAAATTAGAAGGGCAGATTTTGCCACAAAGGCAATTTCCCACATCCAAATATAAATTTTCTATTCTCCAAACTCATCTCCACCACCAACAAGAGCAGCACATATGCTTACGGTATATAAAAAAAATTCTACTTGTGGTAGAGTCAGGTATATCCTTATCTTAGCATCCCAACTGGACTACAAGCTACAAAAAGCAGAACATATGTCTTATTTTCTCTGTAGTCTTGTTGCACCCAGCATAGCCTGTGGGGATATGGTCAGCACTAACCAAATACTGGCTTATTTGAACTGAAGCCACTGCAAGTTCCATGCAAGCTGTAATCCCAGTGCAGGAATAAAACACAAAACAAAAGCTAATGCTGCGATATCTCAGGGGAAATCAGTTCCTGATCTACCAAATGCAACACTAATTTAACAGCATCTAGAAATCTGGAATCAAAGGTCTGAAGAACTGAAAGGGACTCTGGAGGTCATTGAGTTCTATCCACTCCTCTTAAAAACAAGAGAACCGAGGTCAAGAAAGGGTATCTTGTCCACGGTCAGACTGTGAGTTAGTGAGTTACTGGAGGAGCTGGCTTGAGAACCCAGGGCTCCTAAGTCCTACACAATGGTTTTAACTGCGTGTGCTACCACACGTGGTTCCCTGCTCAGACAAAGTATGGGGAAAGCCTTGCAATGGGAAATTGCCACTCTTTCCAAGCATACCTGGCAGTGGATGAGAAAAGAACAGACTTTTTTGAACATACCTCTTGTAACTGGGATTCTTTCTTTTTGGAAGATAGATGCAAGTGGCGGTCCAGCAAAGAATAAAATCTCTCACCATCCTTTTCAAATTTTTTTTTCCGCTCCTAGACATGGGAGAGAAGGTACAGATTAAGATGTCTGTAGTTTTAACTGTTTGCTCAAAACTGAGACAGGATAAGACAGTGTCTTGTTCTCTGTGGCCAACCTCTCTAGCTCCTGGGAGGAGTGGGGAGAGGAGCAAGAGAGAATTTGCTTTTGCATTGGTCTCAGCAGTTTCAATTTCCCTGAATATAACCCCAAACCGTCCTCCCTACACAAAGGGCAATTGCTCTGGATAAAACTGAAGTCTATGGGAAATGCTGCTCAGAGAATGACACTTAAAAAGGGCCTCTAATGCCAGTTACCTTTTGTCTCTTCAGTATTTTTCACAATCATTCAAATTAAATTACAAAAAAAAGAAAAAGGAACCCAGGAGTGAACTAAATGTGTGTCTTGAAAAGGTCGATATACTATGTATTTAGACAGCCTAATAATAAAACATTTTCAAGGCAATAGGAACCTGGGGCTACCTCTGTGAACAATGAGTTCTTTTGTGGTGTTTAAGGATTTCATTACTGCATATTAAAAGCTGATGTTAACGACGACAGGACGACAGGAAAAAAAGTAGCAATGTACAAGCAAAAACCACATGCATTCTGTTTCATTCGTTTGGAGGTTTTGGGTCATGGTTTCATGGGACATTCCACTTAATTGGCCTAATAATGTGTTTAGTGCTTTTTTTCTACCTTCTAGTTCGTTGTGTGGTGCCTGGGGTCTTAAAAGCTTGCGAGCAGCCATCCAAGGCATGGCAATTGGTCTCTATTCACCAGGAGCAACAGAGAAAGAAGGAGAGTCAGGAATAGGAGGAGGATTTTTTTTTTTTTATGGAATGTGGCTAACTGCCTCCACGAACAACTGCCTCCTTTGCCATGAGACCAGAAGAACTGGATGGTACCTGGCTACCATTACTGAACATTTTGATGAAAGATTCTATAGAAGAATCCTGATCAAAAGGGGAAAAATGCAGAACGCAATTTCGAATTCTAACAGAATCCAGAATTTCTGGAACCCTGGTGGCTGAATGAACCCCTGAAACTATTGCCCTGAGAACATCTTTAAACAAAAAATGTCCCCTGAATTCTTCTTAAAACCAAACAATAGTTTAGCTTAACTAGTAAAAATGCCTGCTCTTTTAAGAACGATCTATATGGGATCAAATTGATAATAGCCACTCAAAAGATTAGATAGATAGGAACTTTAGGGGGCAGAGAGTTTATGTTAATGGGAGAGGAACAACTCAGAAAAGGAGGGTGAGACTGGTTGCACAACTCAAAGAATGCAATCAATGTCACAAAATTGTACATTTAGGAACAGTTAAAATGGTGCATATTGTGCTGTGTATATTCTGTATAACAACAAAATTTTTTTTAAAGGCTGATTTTAAAAATGGAAAAAAATCCTTCAAGGTTTAGCTGGAAAGCAAGAATTTAATTAAGCTCTCTGCCTCTCAGCACAACCAAAAGTCATACAGCCTCAAAAGGAGCACTAACAATGCGTATTTGTCACAGAATACTGCTGACACTCTGCAGTCCTCTCAGCACCATGCTGGGAAATCCTTGTAAAGGGTTTGTGTTCTCTCAGAGGAATTCCAAATTCACTGAACACCCACAATGAGCTGGGTACTAGAAAATGCATAGCAAGGCACACATAGAAAAAAAGAAAAAGGAGAAATACCTCACCAATGGTTTATTTCTACACATAATCTGTTGTGGGCAGAAAGCCAGGACAGAACTGAGTAACCTCTGATCTGGAGGGAATGTGCTTTTTCCCAGAGTAATTCTTTTTTTTTTTTTAAAGGAGGGAAATCAGTAGGGAGGAAGCTAATATTAACTGAGGCCTACATCAGGCCAGGCACTGTGCTAGGTAGGTACTTAAAACCCATTACCTTACTTAATTTTCACATCCCTGAGAGGTAGATATTTGTTAATCCAATTACAGATGAGGAAACTAAGGTTTAAGTAAGATGAACTAACTTGTCCAAGGGTGTACAATATACAGATCTATCTGACACATTCCATATAGTCAAATATTGCCCAAATGATCATGGCAGGAACAATACTCAGGAGGCGTATAAATAATCAGAGCACCTTGTGAATAAAAATCAAGTAGGTCTATAGCCCTAGGCCCAGCTCAGATACCAAAACGCAGGATGTGGAAATTTTCACATAAATGATAAAGAGTAACACAAACTGCTCCACTAGCTACTGAATCTATTTAAAAAAGGCAAGTATCTGAAGAGGGCAAGGGAACCAATAAATTTCAGTGACTTCTCTAGGAGCAGATAAAGTTCTGTGTATTGCTTTTTTCTCCACTAACATTGTTCTAAGTAACAGCTTAATGAGATATAATTTACATATGAAATTCACCCTTTTAAAGAATGTACAATTCAGTGGTTTTAAGTATACTGACAAAATTGTTCAACCATCACCATTATTTAATTCCAGAATATGTCCATCAAGTCAAAAGAAACCTCATATTCATTAATAGTCATTTCCTCATTCTCCCCATCCTGAAGCCCCTGGCAAACACAAATTCACTTTTTGTCTCTACACATCGGCCTACTCTGGACATTTCATATAAGTGGTTTTGTGTCTGGCTTCTTTAACTTAATTTTTCAAGTTTCATCCATATTGTAGCATGTATCGGTACTTCATTACCTTTTATGAATGAATAATATTGTATTGAATAAATATACCACATTTTATTTATACATTTATCAGTCAATGGACATTTGGGTTGTCACCATTCATTGGATATTATGAAGAAGGCAGTTTCCCTGGGTAGTAAAAATGGTTAAGCACACAATTAGTAGCCGAAAGTTTGCCAGTTTGAAACCACCTCAGGAGCTTTGGAAGACAGGCCTAGTGATCTGCTTCTGAAAATATACTGAAAACCCTATGGAGCAGTTCTACTCTGTAACACATGGGGGGGCCATGAGTCAGAATCAACTCAATGGCAACAAAGAGCAGCAACAACACGAAGAAGGATGCTATGAACATTCATGTACAAAATTTTGCACAGACATTTGTATTCAATTAGTTTGGGCATATACCTATAAGTGAAATTGCTAGATCATATGGTAGCTCAGCATTTCGCAAGCAACAGAACTGAAGAAAAAATTCATGCCTCGGGTTGCAATATTGAAGGATTCTATGCGGAAAATATAAAATGACTCAGGAAGCATCAAAAGAAGATGGAAGGATTACACAGAGTCACTGTACCAAAAAGAATTGGTCAACATTCAACCATTTCAGGAGTTAGCATATGATCACAAACCGATGATACTGAAGGAGGACGTTCAAATGGCACTAAAGGCATTGGCAAAAAGCAAGGCTCCAAGAATTAATGGACTACCAATTGAGATGCTTCAACAAACAGAAGCACCTCTGGAAGTGCTCACTAGTCTAGGCCAAGAAATACAGAAGACAGCTACCTGGCCACCCAACTGGAAGAGATCCATATTTGTGCCCAACCCAAAGAAAGGTGATCCAAGAGAATGTGGAAATTATAGAGCAATATCATTAATATCACACGCAATTAAAATTTTGCTCAAGATCATTCAAAAGCCATTGCAGCAATACATCAACAGGGAACTGCCAGGAGTTCAAGCTAGATTTACAAGAGGAAGTGAAAGAAAGTATATCATTGCTGATGTCAGATGGATCTTGGTTGAAAGCACAAAATACCAGAAAGATGTTTACCTGTGTTTTATTAACTACGCAAAGGCATTTGACTGTGTGGATCATAAAAAATCATGGATAATTTTGTGAAGAATGGGAATTCCAGAACCCTTAACTGTGCTCATGAGGAACCTGCACATAGACCAAGGGGCAGTCATTTGAACAGAATAAGGGGATACTGTGTGGTTTAAAGTCAGAAAAAGTGTGCGTGAGGGTTGTATTATTTCACCATACTTATTCAAACTGTATGTTGAGCACATAATCTGACAAACTGGGCTATATGAAGAAGAACACAGCAACAGGTTTGGACGAAAACTCATTAACAACGTGTGTTATGCAGACGATACAAACTTGCTTGCTGGAAGTGAAGACTTGAAGCACTTAACTGATGAAGATTAAAGACTCAGCTTTCAGTACAGGTTACACCTCAACATAAAACAAAAATCCTCACAATTAGACTAATAAGTAACATCCTCATGATAAACGGAGAAAAGATTAAAGTTGTCCAGGATTTCATTTTACCTGAATGAACTATCAATGCCCGTGGAAGGAGCAGTCAAGAAATCAAACAACACATTGCACTGGGCAAATCTGCTGCAAAACACCTCTTTAAAGTGTTAAAAAGCAAAGATGTCACTTTAAGAACTAAGGTGCACTTGACCCAAGCCATGGTATTTTCAATTACTTGATATGCATGCGAAAGTTGGACAATGAACAAGGAAGATCAAAGTAGAATTGATGCCTTTGAATTATTGTATTGGAAAAGAATATTAAATATACCATGGACTGCCAGAAGAATGAACAAATCTGTCTTAGAAAAAGTACAGCCAAAATGCTCATGAGAAGCAAGGATGGTGTGATGGTTAAGACTGTGTGTCAACTTGGCTGGGCCATAATTCTCAGCGTTTATTATGTGATCACATCCATGATGGAATCTGCTGTAAGTAGCCAATCAGTTGAAAGGGAGTTTCCTTGGGGTGTAGCCTGCATTCAAATATAAGCAACCTTTCTGGCTTTTTTACTCGCTCTGGATCCTGCAGTTGCCTCCTGTTCATCTCACCTCTGGTTCTCGGGAATTGAGCTATCAGCTTATCTGCTGGTCTTGGGATTCGCAGATCTTCACAGCCTGTGAGCAAGAACCCTGCTCACCGACCTGCTGATCTTGAGTTCACCAGCCCCTGCGGCTACGTGAATTGACAGAAACATCTATCCTGATCCATGGACTTGAGATGTTCCAGCCTCTACAATAACATGAGCCATTTCTTTGATATAAACCTCCTCTCTCTCTCTCTCTCCCTCCCTCCCTCTCTCTCTCTCTCTATATATATATGCTTTACTGGTTTTGCTTCTCTAGAGAACCCAGCCTAAGACATTTGGTACTGAGAGTGGCTCCAGAGAAACAAAATTGTAAGAATAAGTTTTCTAAATTGGTTCTCAAGTCTGGTTAGTCTTAAAGATGTTGATGACTCTGCTTCCAGCAGTAAAGAGGGCACCGCTAATCCAAGGTGTATGGTGGTGATACCAATATATAAAATATCACCACAGTAGATCAAGTATTGGGGAATGCTGAGGCTCTGAGTAAACACATGCGTGATATCTTTCTACAATTTTGTCAGAATGAAAAGTATGAGGAAGCTGGTTGGTTGGTCTTATGTTCGCTGGACAAACTGGCGAAAGATATAGACACTTTCAGGGCCTCAGAGTCAAAGCTCGAGTGCTGCATCAATGACCTTAAGGCTTCCACTTGTGCTTTGAAAGAAAGCTTTATTTCTTGTAGTAAGAGACTTGAAATTGCTGAAAACCAAACCCAGAGTCTTATTGTAAGAGTGGCTGAATTACAATGCCAGCTCAATTGCCAACCTTGGGAGGTGTCTGAAGTTAAACTAAGGAAACTGGGAAGAAATGGAATCTGAAACTTGAGATGGTTACATATGAGCAGATAATCCGGAAGCTGGGGACACTGAGCCCCTAAATTTTGTTAAATCACTCTTGCCAGAGGACCTGTTCCCACCTGAACAGATTACTTCATATTTGTCTGCTAAACCACCCGGCCCAGAAAAACAATTAACCCCTCTACTCCCATCTAATGAGATTAGTCCTAGACCAGCTGTGTCTATATAGTCCTTGCCTGAATCACTCCCTGGGGCATCACCTAAGGCAGATGCTTTACAAGACAATGACGAATATTCTCAAAACAATTTCACAATACCAATTCTGGCTTCTAGACCTATAACTAGACTTAAGTCCCAGCGAGCACTAAAAGGTGAAGTACAAAGTGTGACCCAGGAGAGTCACTCCAAAAGAACTGCTTGACTTTTCTAGTATGTACAAACAGAAACCTGGGCAATATGCATGGGAATGGCTGTTAAGGGTGTGGGATAATGGTGCAAGAACATAAAGATGGATTAGTCTGAGTTTATCGACATGGGTCCGCTAAGCAGATTCTTCATTCAATGTTTCAGCTTGAGAAGTTAGGAAAAGAGCCAACAGTTCATTTGGTTGGGTTGCTGAAGCATGGATTGCAAGGTGGCCTACACTAAACCAAGTTGAAGCACCAGACCTGCCATGGTATACTACAGAAGAAGGTATCCAAAGCCTTAGGGAAATTGGCATGCTACAGTGGATTTATCTTGTAAGATCCACAGACCTACACATGGAGTACCCAGAGGACACACCTTTTACCACAGCTGTGAAGAACACATTTGTGAAGGGAGTTACAGCACCCTAGAAGACTGCTGTGATTGCTGTTTTATATAAATCAGATTTTACAGTGGGAACTGCCCTAACTGAATTAAGACACCTAACTACAATGTGGCTGATTGGACCCCGTAGTAGTAGGGGCCAAGTGGCTGTACTCAATCAGCAAACACAAGGTGGGTGCGGTTGCATTAATGGACAGCGGAGTCAAAGCAATATCAGAATCGTTTGACTCATACAGACTTATGGCATTGGCTACTTAGTCATAGTGTCCCCAAGAGTGAAATATATAGGATATCTACTAAATATTTACTCTATCTGTATAAATGGATGAATTCTAGGTCAGGTGAACAGCAGTCTAACTCAAATCACCAGAATAGATATCCATTTGCAAAAAATGAAACAGGACCCATACCTCACACCATGCACAAAAACTAACTCCAAGTGGATCAAAGACCTAAACATAAAGACTAAAACGATAAAGATCATGAAAGAAAAAGTAGAGACAACGTTAGGAGCCCTAGTACAAGGCATAAACAGAATACAAAACATTACTACATATGAAGAAGAGAAACCAGGTAACAGGGAGCTCCTAAAAATCAAACACCTATGCTCATCTAAAGACTTCACCAAAAGAGTAAAAAGACCACCTACAGATTGGGAAAAAAATTTTAGCTATGACATCTCGGACCAGAGCCTGATCTCTAAAATCTATATGATTCTGCTAAAACTCAACCACAAAAAACAAACAACCCCATTAAAAATTGGGCAAAGGACATGCACACGCACTTCACTAAAGAAGATATTCAGGCAGCTAACAAATACATGAGAAAATGCTCTCGATTATTAGCCATTAGACAAATGCAAATTAAAACTACACTGAGATTCCATCTCACTCCAACAAGGCTGGCATTAATCCAAAAAACACAAAATAATAAATGTTGGAGAGGCTGCGGAGAGATTGGAACTCTTATACACTGCTGGTGGGAATGTAAAATGGTACAACCACTTTGAAAATGTTATTTGGCGTTGCCTTAAAAAGTTAGAAATAGAACTACCATACAACCAAGAAATCCCACTCTTCGGAACATATCCTAGAGAAATAACAGCCTTTACACGAACAGATATATGCACACCCATGTTTATTGCAGCATTGTTTACAATAGCAAAAAGCTGGAAGCAACTAAGGTGTCCATCAACGGATGAATGGATAAATAAATTATGGTATATTCACACAATGGAATACTATGCATCGATAAAGAACAGTGAGGAATCTGTGAAACATTTTGTAACATGGAGGAACCTGGAAGGCATTATGCTGAGTGAAATTAGCCAGATGCAAAAGGACAGATATTGTATAAGATTGAGAAATAGTTTAAACTGAGAAGAACACATTCTTTTGTGGTTACGAGAGGCGAGAGGGAGGGAGGGTGGGAGAGGGTTATTTACTGATTAGTTAGTAAATAAGACCTACTTTAGGTGAAGGGAAGGACAACACTCAATGCAGGGAAGGTCAGCTCAACTGGACTGGACCAAAAGCAAAGAAGTTTCCTAAATAAACTGAATGCTTCGAAGGTCAGCGGAGCAAGGGCAGGGGTTTGGGAACTATGGCTTCAGGGGACATCTAAGTCAATTGGCAAAATAAATTCTTTTAAGAAAACATTCTGCATCCCACTTTGAAGTGTGGCGTCTGGGGTCTTAAATGCAAACAAGCAGCCATCTAAGATGCATCAATTGGTCTCAACCCACCTGGAGCAAAGGAGCATGAAAAACACCAAGGTCACAAGATAATTATGAGCCCAAGAGATAGAAAGGGCCACATGAACTAGAGACTTACATCATCCTGATACCAGAAGAACTAGATGGTGCCCGGCCACAACCGATGACTGCCCTGACAGGGAGCACAACAGAGAACCACTGAGGGAGCAGGAGAACAGTGCGATGCAGACCTCAAATTCTCATAAAAAGACCAGACTTAATGGCCTGACTGAGACTAGAAGAATCCCGGCTGTCATGTTCCCCAAACCTTCTGTTGGCTGTGGATAGGAACCATTCCTGAAGACAACTCATCAGACATGGAATGGACTGGACAATGGGTTGGAGAGAGATGCTGATGAGGATTTAGCTATTTGTATCAGGTGGACCCTTGAGACTGTGTTGGCATCTCCTGTCTGGAGGTTAGATGGGAGGGTAGAGAGGGTTAGAAACTGGCAAAACAGTCACCAAAGAAGAGATGGGAAGGAGGTAGCGGGCTGACTCATTAAGGGGAGAGTAAATGGGAGTATGTAGTAAGGTGTATATAAGTTTATATGTGAGAGACTGACTTGATTTGTAAACTTTCACTTAAATAAAAAAAAAAGAAGACTAAAATGGGGAGACTTGCCATCAAGTCAGCTCCAACTCATGGTGACCTTATGTATAACAAAATAAAACACTGTCCGTTCCTGTGCCATCTCCACAGTCTTTGATATTTTTTAGTGATTGTTGAGGCTACCGTGTGAATCCATCTCATTGAAGAGTTTCTTCATTTTCGCTGACATTCTACCAAACATGATGTCCTTTTCTAGCAATTAGTTTTTCATGATGACGTGCCCAACGTTAGCAAAACAAAGCCTTGCCGTTTCCCTTCTTAGGAGCATTCCGATTGTATTCCTTCTAGGACTGATTTGTTCATTCTTCTGCCAGTCCATGGTATATAAAATATTTGTCAGCAACACCAAAATTAAAATGTATCAATTCTTTATGTTTTTCCATTGTCCAGCTTTTGCATGCATATCAGGACATTGAACAGATCTTGGCATGAGTCAGGCACACCTTACTCATCAAAGTGATATCTTTGATTTTAAAAACTTTTAAAAGGTCTTTTGCAACAGATTTGCACAATGCAATAGTACATCATTTGATTTCATGATTACTGCTTTCACGGGCATTGATTGTTAATAAATGTAGAAGGAAATCCTTGACAACTTCAGTGTTTTTGCTATTTATCATGATGTTTATTGGTCCAGTTGTGAGGATTTTTGTTTTCTTTATGTTCCGCGTAATCCATACTGAAGGTGGTGGTCTTTTACCTTGAACAGTAAGTATTTCAGGTCATCTTCATTTTCGGTAAGCAAGGTCACGTCATCTACGTATTGTAGGTTATTAACGAGTCTATCTCCAAATCTGATACCATGTTCTTCTTCTATAATCCAGCTTCTCAGATTATGTGTTCAGCATACAAATTGAATAAGTAAGGTGAAAGGATACAACCCTGCCACACAGCCTTTTCAATACTGAACCGTGCAGTATCCCCTTGCCTCTTGATCCGTGTACAGGTTCCACATGAGCACAATTAAGTGTTCAGGAATTCCTATTCTTTGTAATGTTATCCATAATTTATTATGATTCACACACTCAGTTGCCTTCACATAGTTGATCAAAGATAGAGGTATTATCTACCTTTGCCAGGACCCATCTGACATCAGCAATGATATCCCATGTTCCACATCCTCTTCTGAATCCAGTTTGAACTTCTGGCAGTTCCTCACTGATATACGGCTGCAGTCATATTTGAATTATCTTCAGCCAAATTTTACTAGCATGTAATATTAATGATATTGATCAATAATTTCTGCATTCCATTTGATCACCTATCTTTGGAGTGGGCATGCTAATACTATTAGATCCTGAGAGGTATACGTCTTCTAGTTGGTTATCCAGGTAGCTGTCTTCCAATTTTCTTGACATAAATAAGCACTTACAGCATTTTGCCTCCATTTGTTGAAGCATCTCAGTTGGTATTCTGTCAATTCCTGCAACTTTGTTTTTCACTAATACCTTCAGTGAAGCTTTGAACTTTACAATGGGTGGTGGTTATCACAATTAAAAAACTGGTTGATTATTGCAAAGGTTGAAAATATTATTGATTTTTGCATATTACTCTTATAATTGCCACTCTGGCTGAATTATATTATTAAGTATTATAAGTCTGTCAATGCTAGTAATTTTTCTAGTTAGATGATATCAATCTATAAAAAATATCAATTTTATACATTCCCTTCCCATTCTTATACCAAACCAAGTAAATTATACACTTACTTAATTTTCATTCTTTACAGCATTCATTAGACACTCCAGTACTGGGTTAAAAAGTAGTATATTAATGGCCATCTTTGTCTTGTTCCTAATCTTAAGAGAAATGTATTTAAAGTTTCCCCACTAGGTATGAAATTTGCAATTGGTTTTCGTCTTATACCCTTTACCAACTTAAAGAATTTCCCTTCAATTCTAGATCTGGTAAGTTAAGCATATGATTTTTCTAGATCTAATAAGTTAAGCATATTAATGAATTGAATTGCAGTGACTGATTTCAAAGGCTGATTTTTTTTTTTTAACCCTGGGGTAAAGTATAATTGACCATGATATTTTTTTTAATTACTGTTGGATTTGGTTAGCTAGGTTTTTTTTACTTTTGTTTGTATGTTCATAAGTAAAATGGGTCTTTTCTCTTCTATACTTGTCCTCTCATTTTGTAATAAAAATTACTCTAGCCTTATGTAGAGTAGTGGATAATTTTTGCTCTGTTCCTATTTTCTGAAACAACATATATACAAAACAATTTAAACTGTTCCCTTGAAATTTTGGCAGAACTCACCAGTAAGGCCAACTGGGACCACTTTTTGTGAGAGAGGGAAAGAAAGGTCTTTCTTTGACTTCTGTTTTAATTTCTTTAATACATATTAGTCTATTCAAGGTTTCTATTTTTTGTGCCAAATGTCGGCATTTTATATTTTTTCCAGGAATTTACTTCATTTTTTTCAAATGTTTTAAATTAATGTTGTGTCTAAATATTTCACTTATTCTAGTCTAAATTCTGTATTTTCTCTTTCTTTGATCAATCCTGGCACTAGTCTGTCTTGTTAATCCTCTCAATCTTTTGGTTAATTTTTGGTTATATTAATAGTCTCTACTATTTTTTGTTGTTGTTGTTTTTATAGTTGTATCTTAATTTCTTTCATTTTTGCCCTGAACTCTAATATCTTCTTCTTTCTTTTATGAATTAAATGTTTATCACTCTTATTTTTAATCTTTCTTGGTCAATATGTTGAAAGCTATAAACTTCTCTCTAAGAACTGCTGAAATGTGTCCAACAAATATTAATATACAGTGACTTCAATATCATTTCATTCTAAAATGTATTTCTTGTTTAACTGAAAGGTATTTACTATGCTAATTATCAAACATGAAATTATTTTATTTTTATTAATTTTTAATTTTTCAGCATTACGATTAGAGAACATATTATGGATGATATTATTTGGAGGCCTAGTCGCCCAGTGGTTAGTCGTTCAGATGCTAACCGAAGGTCAGCAGTTCAAATCCACCGCCACTCCTTGGACACCCTATGGAGAAATTGTACTCTGTCTTAAGGGGTTACTATGAGCCAGAATCAACTCGATGGCAATGGGTTTGTTTCTTTGTTTTGGCTTTTATTGATTATTTGGAATAGTTGAAGCTTCCTTTAGAGACTAAGGGGTGCTCTCTATTTAGAAATGTAACCTGCGCACCCAAAGGAATATATATTCTGTTTCTTGGATATAAAGTTCAGTGTTTTCTATGTATATCCAGTAGCTCCAGCTTATTGCATTGTTAAAAACTTTGATGTTGCTGCTTATTTTTTCCCTGCTAATACTATTAGATTCTGAGGGGTAAATGTTAAAAATTGTCAATACAACTGCTGTTTCACCTAATTCATTCATTTCAAGTATCATGAGGATCTTTTCTGAAGCATTATTATTAAGAATATCAAAATCAACAAAAAGACCTAAAACAACCTAAATATTAAGTAAATTATGATTCATTTATCTAATGAAACACCATAAGCCCTTGAAAATTATAATAAGAGGGGGAGAAAATGGCAGTATACACAGAAGCACCAGGCAGCCCCTCCACAGCAAAGACCTGGAAAACTAAGTAAAGTAGAGACAACTGTCACTCCTGGAACCCTAAGCAACAAATGAAGGGATAAAGAACTCAACCAAGCACCGAATGGAATAAAGAACTAGCAGACAACAGAGAACGAGGGAAGCTACAGAATGAAGGTCCCTATCAGCTAACGCAGCATGAATTTGCCATTTTGGACCCTTTAGTCACCAAGAACAGCGGACAGGGAGTACAGGATGGCAGCTTCACAAAGCTCCCATCAGAAGACAGAGCACCTGGTGACCAGTGATACACACTTTCCTGCCCCCACCCTTTTCCCCTGTGTGGCGTTTCACTGCTTTCCAGTGGGCTGCAGTCCCTTGGCCAGGGAGACACCGGCTTCTTGACATTTAGATTCACCCTTCCCACACTGGTCGGCTCCTTCAGTACCATTCTTTTTGTTGCTGCTATTGTTGTTTTTTGATTTTTGCTTCTTTTGTTTTCTTCTCTCTCTCACCTCCTTCCATTCCTTTGTCTCGAACGCCTTGCTCCATGTGGCATCTCTACTCCTTCTTGAGAGCTATGCAGCACTGCTTGACTGGGGAGCCACTTCCCATATCCATGCCATCACCCCAGTGGGCTCCCTGGGGGCATTTTTTTTTCTTGTTTTTCTTCATACCTCAGTTTCTTATCCTTCCCTGCCTTCATTCTTGTGCTTTCTTCAGAATACCTGGTGCCGTGTGCCATCTCTGCTCCTTCATGATGGGCTGTGCAGCACAACTCTGCTGGGGAGCCACTTCCCTGGTCTGCACCACCAAGCCAGGGATTCCTTTGGGGCCCTTTTCTTTTTTTGCCTCTTGATTTCTTATCTCTCTCTACCTCCCTTCCTTTCATTTCTCCTGGACACCTGGCACTGTGTACCATCTACACTCTTTCTCGATGGGCTGTGCACTTCCACTCAGCTAGGGATCCACTTCTGGTGGTCTCTCTTGGGGCATTTTTTTCTTGGTTTCTTGTCTCTCTCTACCTTCCTTCCTCCAAACTACTTGGCATCTTTTTTTTTCTCTCCGTCTTTTGTCTCTCCCTACCTTCCTTCCTTTCCCTTCTCCTGACCACCTGGCCGTGTATACCTTTCTCTTTTTTTATCTAGTTTCTTATCTCTTTATCTCTTCCTTCCTTTCCTTTCCCCTGTCCACCTTACTGTGTGTGCCATATCTGTCCTTTCTTGATGGGCTGTGCCACACTACCTGGCTAGAGAGCCACTGGCACATGACTTCCCTGGGTCTATGCCACTCCAATGGCAGGATCTCTCAATCCTTTTTGGGGAGGGGATCCTGTTGTCCTCTCCTCTTTCTCTTCTTTCCCACACCCATTTAGCTCCAAATATCACATTCTCTCCCTCCCTCCTGCCTATCTGCACTGTGTGTTGAGCATTACAGCCCTGAGCAGCACAGGCATGGTCTACCAGAACCTGCCCTGCACCGCCCCCCAGCTCTGCCCTGTTGGCTTCAGTACATACCAAACAATCCATTCCAGTCTCTCCCCTTTTGCTAGACCTGCCATGATGCACCATAGCTGGATCTGTGCATTGAACAGGGTGTGGAGAAGTATGGTGCTCAAAGATGAGCAAACAACAAAGAACGCCCAGCCTGCCTGATCAGACATAACCAAATAAAACAAAAAGGCAGAATGAAATAGACAAATCTACAATCAATAAATGAAAAAAATAATTACTGAGTTTCCCAAAGCAGCAGACAACACCAAAACACAGGAATGAAAAGGGACACAATGGTTACGGTAGGCATCCAAAATAAAACATCAGATGACCTTCCAATAGAAGAAAAGGCATTGGAACTACCTGACAAGGAATTCAAATCTCTAATGTTCAGGACTATTCAAAAGATGAAACAAAAAGCAGACACAAATGATGAAAAAATTGACAAAATCATGGAGAAGACAGACAAAACAATGGAAGTATTCAGGAAAACAATACAGGAACAAAATGTAAAAATAACTCACAACTAGAAATCATACAAAGATACCCATTAGAAATCCAAAAGATAAACAACAAGATTTCAGAAATGGACAGTGTCATAGAATGTTTGAGGAGCAGGTCTGAAACAATAGAAGACAGGATGAGTGAAATCTAAGACAAATCCTTGTATAACACTTTTTTTTTTTTTGAGTAAAAATCAGAGAAAAGAATGAAGAAAAAAGAAGAAACCCTGGGAAAAATGTCAGATAAAATCAAAAGCAAAATTTTTCGAGTGATTGGAGTTCCACAACAGGGGGAGAAAACAGAAACTACAAAGAGGATCATTGAAGAATTGCTGACAGAAAATTTCCCTAATACGAAAGATGAAAAGCTCACCATTCAAGAAGCTCAATGAATCCCATATAGGATAGACCCCAAAAGAAAATCACCAAGGCATATCATAATCACACTCGCTAAAACCAAAGACAAAGAAAGAATCCTGAGAGCAGCTCTATACAAAGGAAAAGTCCCATATAGGAGGGAAACAAAAAAGGTTAAACTCTGATTACTTGGCAGAAACCATGCAGACAAAGAGGCAATGAGATGACATATATAAAACCTTGAAAGAAAAAAACCGCCAACCAAGAATACATCCTACAAAACTCTCAAATATGATGGCAAAATTAGGACATTTCCATATAAACAGAAATTAAGGCAATATGTAAAAACCAAAGCAAACGTAAAAGAATTATTAAAGGGAGTCCTTTGATTAGAGAACCAATAACAACAGACAACAGTACGAATCTAGAACACAAGACCATATTGGCCAGATACAAGCCCAAGTAATAAAGTCTCAAGGGTAAAACAAAACCAGACGATTAACAACAGGGAACAAGAGAGGTCAATCTGTAAATGACAACAACGTCAGAACAATAAAAGAGGGAATAAACAATGTAGGTATAGAACTTTCAAATGGAGAGGGAGTCAAGATTATACAAAGTAATAAAAAAAAACTAATTTAAACCTAGGAAGATATGGGTAAATGTCAATGTACCCACAAAGAAAGTTAAGAAATCTACTCATCAAAATAAAGAAAAACATAAAGTCTCAGAAAACACAAAATCTACAAGTAGAAATGAAAAAAATCCTCGAGCAAAAGGCATGCAGCACAGAAGAGTAAGCGAGACAAAGAAAATGTCAGCACCACAAAAAACACTACAAAATGACAGCAATAAACTCACATCTATCAATAATTACACTGAATGTAAATGGCCTAAATACACCCATAAAGAGACAAAGAGTGACAGAATGGATTAAAAAAAAAAAAACCAGGGTCCATCAATATACTATCTACAAGAGACACACCTTAGAAACAAAGACATAAATTTATTAAAAATCAAAGGATGGAAAAAATATATATCAAGCCAATAGCTACCAAAAAAGAGCAGGAGTGGCAATACTTATCAGCAGTCAGAGGTCAATTTACAGCAATAGAAGCACACATCAAAAAAGACAAAAGGGAGAAAATCAAACTGTTGGTCCTACAACTAGAATACGCAGAAAGAAAACAGCAAAAGAAGCCCAAAGCCACCAGAAAAAAGGAAAAAATAAACATTGGAGCAGAAATAAATGAAATAAAGAATAGAAAAACAATAGAATCAACAAAACCGAAACTTGGTTTTCTGCCAATTTCTTAGTCCATTTGTACTTGGCTGAGCTCTTTATCGCTTCATTTGATGCTTAGGGTTCCAGGATTGTCGTTAGTCTCTGTTTTACTTAGTTTTTCGGGTCTTTCCTGTGGAGGGATGGCATGGTGCTTCTGTCCATAGCACCACGGTGGCTCCGCCTCCCACAATAAAATTTTTAAAAACTAAAAAATGTTTAACATATAAAACTCTAGTGTTTTGCAACCTGATAGATTTTTCTGGCACTGAAGTAGTTTCTGGTATGGGATGTTCTGGTCTTGCTCATTGTCATAGTCATCTAGTGCTGCTATGACAGAAATACCACAAGTGGGTGGCTTTAACAAAGAGAAATTTATTCTCTCACAGTCTAGTAGGTTATAAGTCCAAATTCAGGGTGTCAGCTCCAGGGGATGGCTTTCTCTCTCTGTCAGCTCTGGAGGAAGATTCCTTGTCATCAGTCTTCCCCTGGTCGAGGAGCTTCTCAGGCCCAGGAACCCCAGGTCCAAAGGACATGCTCTGCTCCTGGTGCTACTAGATCCCTCCCCCTCTCTGCTAGCTTCCCTTTCCTTTTATCTCTTGAGAGATAAAAGGTAGTGCAGACCACACCCCAGGGAAACTCCCTTTACATTGGATCAGGGATATGAGCTGGTAACGGTGTTACAATCCCACCCTAATCCTCTTTAACATAAAATTACAATCACAAAATAGTAGACAACCACAGAATACTGGGAATCATGTCCTAACCAATTTGATACACACATTTTGGGGAGGACACAATTCAATCCATGACACTCAATGTCTCTACTTAAAGAGCACAACCCAACTTTAAACTCCCTGCTCCTAAACCACGCTTTTCTCGTATGCCTACGAGGATATTACATTACCTGGGTTTTCCTCCTACCTCAGCGGCCCCTCCTTCTCAGTTTCCTTTGCTGAATTATACTTTTATACCTGACATCTAAATGCTGAGATACCCAAAAGCTCTACCTAAGACTCTGTTCTCTTCCCAGCACTCTCTAAGTCGTTGTATTTAATCGCTTGTTAAATATCATCTATACACTCATGATTCTCAAGTTCATATCTCCAATTCCAACTTTCCTCTGAGCAAAAGACTCATAAAGTCAATGCCTGCTCCTCCATATATGAATGGCTAATGGGAGTTTCAAAGTTAATGTGAAATTCTGTCTCCAAACGAATCCTGCCCCCAATTTTTCTCATCTCAGATAGTGCTATGAATCTCTACCCAACTGCTCAAACCCAAAACCTAGGCATTATCCTTAATTCCTCTATTTTTTACACATATACCCACTGCATTCAATCTCTCAGTAAGCCCTGTCAATACAACTTCAGAATATATTCAGATGTTGACCACTTCTTACTATCTTCACTACAGCCAATCTAGTCCAGGCCCCCGTTATCTCATACCTGGATGCTTGAAATAGCATCTTATCTGAGCTATCTGTACCCATTCCAGCACCACTTCTACCACACATTCTCCAAAGAGCAGTCAAAGAGATCCTATTAAAATATAAATCATATCAAATCACTCTCCCTAGTTTAAAACGCTCCAGGGCTCTGCACTAAGAACAAAATCCAAACTTCTTATAATTGCCTACAAAGCCTTATATGATCTGGCCCCTGCCTACTTTTTCAGCTGCATCTTATACTACTCCCTCTCCATGTTCACTTCAGCCTCAATGGCCTTTTTTGGTTCTTTAAACATATCAACTTTATTCCTGCTTCGGGTCTTTTTGCTTGTTGTTACTCGAGTAGAGCACTCTTTCTCAAATTCTTCTCATGGCTGGCTCCTTTCAATATTAAGATCACCCTAAAAATGTCACCTTTTCGGGAGTCCCTGGGTGGCACAAATGGCTATATGCTGAAAGGATGGTGGTTCAGATTCACCCAGAGACACCTAGGGAGACAGGCCTGGTGATCTGCTTCTGAAAGGTCACAGCCTTGAAAACCCTATGGAACAGTTTTACTCTACACATATGGGGTCACCATGAGTTGGAATCAACTTGGCAGCAACTAACAACAACAGAGGCTTTCCAGTATGATCTTATCTAAAGTTGTCCAGCACAAACTCCACCCCCACCAGACACCTCTTATCAAATTACCCTTTTTATTTTCTTCATAGCATTTACCACTATCTGAAATTAGTGATTTAATTCCTTGTTCAACTTTTGCCTCCCTACCACCTGTGATACCACTAAAATGTAAGCTCTGGGGGGATAGAGACTTTATCTATCTTGTTCACTGCACTTGAAACAATATTTGGCATATAGTGGGGAATAAATAAATTATTTGTTGAATAAATAAAAAATGAGAGAATGAATGAATGAAGCAGACTTGCAACCTCAGCTGCAGAACAAGCATTCAATTCCCGTTCATATGACTACAGCATCAAACTAACTGGGCTGAATTAGAAACACCATCACCTGTATGTCAGTTTGTTGTACTGTGGAGGCTCACGTGTTGCTATGATGCTGGAAGCTACACCGTGAGTACTTCAAATACCAACAGGGTCACCCATGATATACAGGTTTCAGTGGAGTGTCCAGAATAAGACAGACTAAGAAGAAAAGCATGGTAATCTACTTGGAGAAATTAGCCAATGAAAACCCTATGGATCACCTGCAGATACAAGTTTGGTCGTGGATATTTCTACATACATAATTGTAAGTGCTGCATGTATACAGACAATAGAGCACATGAGGGGCACGGTTATGGAAACTTCTTAAACATAACCAAACACTTTGCAGGATGAAGTTCCTAGGCTCGAAAACAAAGGACCATAGACCCAGGGGATATCTATGTCAATTTGCACAACATTGTTTATAAAGACAATGTTCTGCATCCTATTTTGGTGAATAGCATCTGAAGTCTTAAAAGGTTGTGAGCAGCCATCTAAGATACAAATACTGGTCTCTTCCCATCCAGAGAAAAGTAGAGTTAAAAAAACCCCAAAGATTCAAGGGAACAATTATTCCACAGAACTAATGAACCACAGCTTACACAACCCTGAGACCAGAAGAACTAGATGGTGCCTGGCTACCACTATCGACCGGTCTTACTGGGATCACAACAGAGGATCCCGAACAGAGCAGGAGAAAAACGTAGAACAAAAAATCAAATTCACAAAAAAGACCAGGCTTACTGGTCTGACAGAGACTGGAGAAACCCCCAAGATTATGGCCCTAAGACACACTTCTCACCTGGAACTGAAGCCACTCCCAGAGACCTTTCAGCCAAACAATGGACAGGCCCATGATATAACCCATAAAACCTGAGAGGAATGTGCTCCTTAGAACAATCAACAATACGAGATCAAAAGGTCAACATTTGTCCAAAAGCAAAGATGAGAAGGCGGGAAGTGTTAGAAAATCCAGACAAAAGGAAGCAGTGAACCCAAGGCAGAAATGAGGAGAGTGCTCACACATCGTGGGGAATGCAACCAATGTCATGGAACACTTTATGTCCAAACTATCAAACAAGAAACTAATTTGCTCTGTAAACTTTCACCTAAACCACAATAAAAAATTTTTAAAAAAAGAAATTATTGATCACAATAGAATATTGTCTGATATTGTATTGGAATACTAGCCCCCTGGTGTCACAGTGGTTAAGAGCTACAGCTGCTAACCAAAAGGTCAGCAGTTCAAATCTACCTGTTGCCCCTTGGAAACCAAAATTCTGCCTCTTGCATTTACTACTTGTCATGGTTTGAATTGTGTCCCTCAAAAATACCTGTCAACATGGCTAGGTCATGATTCCCTTGTATGATTGTCTACCATTTTATCTTCTGATGTGATTTCCCTATATGTTGCAAATTCTATCACTTGACGTAATATGATGGATTAGCGGCAATTATATTGATGAGGTCTACAAGATTAGGTAGTGTCTTAAGCCAATCTGTTTTGAGATATAAAATAGAGAGAAGCAAGCAGAGAGACATGGGAACCGCATGCCACCAAGAAAGCAGCACCAGGAGCAGAATGTGTCCTTTGGACCTGAGGTTCCTGTGCTAAGATGCTCCCAGACCAAGGGAAGGCTGATGACAAGGACCTTCCTCCAGAGCCAAGAGAGAGATAAAGTCTTCCCCTGGAGCTGGCACCCTGAATTCTGACTTCTACCCTACTGGACTGTGAGAGAATAAACTTCTCTTTGATAAAGCCATCCACTTACGGTATTTCTGTTATAGCAGCACTAGATGACTAAGACACTACTTATGTTATCTCAAACAAACAAACAAACAAAAATTTAACCTCCTGAATCTCAGTTTTCCAGTGTGGAAGTAGATAACCTTGCAAAGAAGCCATAACATACTTTACAAGGAAAAACAACCAAAGAAATGCTTTAAGGACACACAGGACACTCCGAAATTAGCTCCCAGAGACACAAGTTATGAGATAATAGTTGTAGACCTAATTCAGAACCAAGTTCAAACTCATTAGCCTGGCACTCAAGGCCCTTCAGGTCTGATCCCCATCTATTCTCCAGTATTATCTCCTGGACTTCTTGTGTAAACCACTTATCATTTAGCCATATCAGGTGATTTTGGGTTCTCCAAATGTGGTATACTTTTTCATACTGCACTTTTGCTCATATGATTTCCTCTACTTGGAATGCCCTTTCTCCAACATCTCCTTACTGAAATGGTGAAGAATTAACTGGCTGGTTCCTTCTCCTCCCAAGAGTGAAGGCTAAATTATGATATGCCCACACAAACACAGCCTGGTTCCAGCTGCTAACAGAAGGCCTACCTTGAGGCAGGATGGATTGAGACAGCTCTGGCCCCATACAGTGGACTTGCCATAGTGTTAGTGTGACTACTGGCCTGACTTTGACTTTGCGTCTCAGTTCAGACATCAGAATTTTGACCTGGGTCATAATACCTAGTCTTCATCTTGTATCTCAGTTGAGTCCAGGCTAATTCCCTGTGCTCTAGGCCCTTCCCTGGTAACCGGTTCCTCTAGAACTGGATCCTATTGTGTTCTGGACAGTCTTGATCCCTCCCACCATCCTTGAATAACTCTCTGTCCTCCAATCTGAAGGCCTTGCTCCCTACAAACAGACCAATCTAAAGCTGCCTACCGCCATTTCTAAGTAATTCTGGCTCCTGGGTTTGTGTTGCTATAATGCTTCGACTATCATCAGTTGAGCCACCAATGTTATGCTATGTTACGTTGAGGCCTCTCACACCTTAGGGGTAAGAATGGGGCTTTGTTTTTAATACAGGAGAAATGTACGTATGTTTCTATATGGACAAAGAATGAGAAAAGAAAAGTGAGGGTTATGGGATACAAAGCCCAAAAGGAGATATCTGTCAAGGGTAGGAAGTGGGGCTATGATGTTGTCTGAGATGAGAGGAAAGAAAGTAAAGATGGATGGGCATGGAGAAAAGTTTGTTGAGGGTTAGAAAATGAGGGGTATAATTTTTTTTTTTTAATGGCATAGAGGAGACAAGAAACCATGGTTTTGTGATTATTATACGTGCAACCTCCTTGAAGAAAAAGATTGTGCCTATTTCAATTCTATTCCTAGAGCCTGGCATTGAAACTAGCACATAATAGGCACTCTAGATATATTTGTTATAAAGTAAACTGCCATATAAGGCAGGAAATCAAAGATGAATAAAAAGAAAAAAATCTAATATTTTCTGAGTAGCTCTAATACACCATGCATAGGTTGGACATTTGACTACTTTATAATAAGTGTGATTATTATTGTTTTGCAATTGAAGAAAATAAACCTCAGAGAGGTTAAATGGCTTACCCAAGGCCACACAAGCAGTAAGAGGTGGAGTAAACTAAAATCTACTCCATTCCTCTGCTTAAAAGCCTTCTACATTGCCTGCATGATTCAGCTTACATTCCTTAAGAGGATATTAAAGATTCTTCATGAGATGGCCAATGTGTACCATAAAAGCTTTCTTGGTTTGCACAGGCTGTGCCCTCCACCTAGCATGCTATTCCCTCTCTCATCCCAAGTCTCACTTCACGGGCTAGCTCCAATTCATCTTTCAAGATTCCTCCATGCCCAAATACCCACTCTGAGTTTAGAGTCACTCCTGCACTCTCTCATCACTGTGTACATACTAATATCATAACACCAGCCCCACAGTACTTTGTCTGTTAGCTTGTCTAGATTGTAAGTTGAGAGCAGGAATTGTGTCTTATTTATCTCTGTACCCCAAAACTAAATAAGCAGCCAAGGAATTAATGCAGAGCAGATGCTCAGTAGATGTTCAGTGAGAGAGTGAGAGCAAGAATGTAAGAGTAAAAGAGAATGGGAGAAACAAAAGGAGGCAGATAAATGGATGGATGGAAGGAGTGCAGGAAGGCAGGAAGACAGGCAGGTAAGCAGGCAAGCAGGAACGGTGGAAGGAAGGAGTATTTGCTATGGACAGGGTTTTATGTATTATATTAGTATTTTTAGTCATTCTAGCTTATTTGATAATTACAAATTTTGTTATTGGATAATTTTTAACATGCAGACGCTATATACAATTTGAAGCCCTGGTCGTGCAGAGGCTAACAGCTCGGCTACTAACCAAAAGGTCAGCAGCTCGAATCCACCAGCTGTTCTTTGGAAAGCTTATGGAGAAGTTCTACACTGTCCAGTAGGGTTGGTAGGCGTTGGAATCGACTCGATGGCAACGGGTTTTGGTTTGGTTTATATACCATTACATGCACTAGATATGTTATGGAGCACTGGGGGCACAGTGGTTAAGAGCTCAGCTGCTAACCAAAAGGTTAGCAGTTCAAATCCACCAGCCACTCCTTAGAAACCCTACGGGGTAGTTCTACTCTGTCCTATAGGGTTGCTACGAGTCAGAATCGATTCGATGGCAGCAGGATTTTTTTAGACACGTTATAAATAAATGATCATAAGTATTAAGGCTGAAAGAAAACTACAGTTTTCTTTTGTCTCTCCTGTTTGCTTCTTAAGCATAAATTCAGCATTCCAGTCATATAGATTCTTTTGCCTGTGCTAGTTATAAATTAATAGCTAGTAGCAGGCATGGGGTCAGCTCTAAGGGGAATCAAGATAAGGAAAGGTTATTAAACCAGCCCTCAAGGCCCTCACAGTCCAGTAAGAAAAAAGGGATGTACCCCCCAAAGCCCAATATTCTTTCCAGTTGTAAAAAATATTTATATAATGCTGAGGTTAAATAATGTGGAAGCAACATCCTTCACAAGCAAACAGAGCTGGACTAAATCACCAGTGGAGATTACTGTTTTTTTTTTTTTTTGGCGGGGGGGGGGTCTCTTGAGGATTTTTCTTCTTCTTCTCTTTTTAGTTTAGTGGATCTAAGTGGACACTGAGGCAAAAGCAACCATTCAACAAAAAAATCTGAGTGTTACAAAGGTTGCACGTTTACAAAATGAGAACTTCCTACAGATGAATAGCTGAATGAGGGCCACTTGAGGACCACACAAAATGCGTAGAGAACACCATGTCCAGCAGCCAGAGCCAACAAATTTCTGTCCTGGAGAAATTTATCATAAATTGCCAAAGATTTAAGACATTGGTTCTGGCTCAGAAAAGGAGGTTCCTCCTCTGGCCAAATGAAGCTGGCTGACTAAAGCTGACAGCTGTTGTCCCTCTCCTCCTCCCACATGGAAGACGATGGGAGCTTATATAACAAACTCCACTTACTTGAACATGTAGCACAGGCAGGGCTGTTAGCTTTTTCTGGCTAGTGTATATATAAAAGGATGATGTTTCTGTAAGCATGACATGGGACTTTGGTATTTAGCAATATGCTCGGCTCTTCTTCACAAGGGCATTCCAGTATAGACTTACTAACTTCTTGCTGGGGGATCAAGAGAAGAAATGAAAACCGTAAAAAATTAGAAAACGTGGGGAGGCGTAGCCAAGTAGTCAGACACATTCTGTGGTCCCTCTTGCAACAAAGACCCAAAAAAATAAGTGAACGAATTATACTTGAAAATCTAGGAGCCCTGAACATCAAAGGCAAAGTTGAGGAATCGGGCTGAGTGGCAGGGGAAGGGAGAAACGGCTCAGAAGCAGCAAGGAGTTGCCAGACCTGACCTGGTGGGAAACTGCCCCCTGCAGGCTGGATCAGATGGCATAAGCAGCAAGGCAACAAGTGGCATTCAGGACACATTTTCCACATCGGGAGAGACCAAGAGGCAAAGAGTCTGCTCAACCACCCAAAACCAATGAAAACTGGCATTCAGTTGGCAAAAGATAAGTACATGCGTCTAACCCACAATGCAGATTTAAAAACACCTGCTTTGGGAAGAACCTCTCTCCCATTTACCTGCCCCTCCCCATTGTACACTGGGTCTGGGATGCCTTCAGCGATTACTGTGTACCCTGGGCCGGAAGTGGGACCTGTACTGAGACCTGAGCCATTCTCCTGGCTTTGGAGAGGGAACACAATAACAGGAAAAATAATCTGCAGGCTCCCCTAAGCCAGGAAATCAAGGCAGGCACAGCTCCTTTCCCTAGGTACAGGATAAGGGGTCCGCAGACCCTGAATGCCTGCCACCCCTGCATAAACCAGTGTGGGCCCATTTCAACAGCATAGGCCCTCATTAGCACAGTGCAACAGAGTATATGCCTCAAGCTTAATTTGAGCTATATCAGCTATATGGTGGAGTGGCAGGTTCCTGACATTTGACACCACTCTGCCCATCAAGCAGGGTCTTCACCTACCCACAACAAAGGCCTGAAAACTGCTGGCTCCAACCACACCATCTACCCACTTGCTACAGGAGCCCAGGAATAAGTGGTGCCTCCTAGTCCTTAGAGCCAACAGCATTGTGTGCCCATAGTTCATCTGCAAAACCCACCAACTTACACACTCTAAGGAACAGGGAAACACTTTCCTCTAAGACATTGAAGGGCAGCTGTCAGCCCCCTGAGGTACTCAGAGCATGATCCCCTACTACAGACAGATACCTGTGTTTATATAAACTCCCCTGACCATCTAGGACTGTAGGTGAGAGCCTGCACCACACATTTGGTGACTGACTAACTGGACACTTGAGCTAAATCCACACAAGAAAAGTAAATGGACTTCAAAGCTCACACACCTAGCAAAAGCTCTAATGACTTGGCTACAGGAGATGACAGCTTCAAAGGTGCCAATAATAAAATTAACTCACACGAGCAGCCTATTTGGGCATATCAAAAAAGAAAAAAAAATAGAGGACCCCAGGCCAAGATAGTGCAGTAGTCAGATGCTTCCAGTGAACCCACTAACAACAAAGACAAAAAAAAAAGGTGAAATAATTATATTTATGAAAAGCTAGGAGCCCTGAACTTCAAAGGTGAGGTTAGAAAACAAACTGAGTGGCAAAGGGGAGGAAGAGACGGTTCAGGAGAGGAGAGGACTGGCCGGACCTGAACTGACAGGACTCTGAGGCTGCAGTGGGCTGGTGGTACTGTTCAGCCGCAATTTCCTCAGGGAGAAACAGCCAGTCACACAGCCTACTCACACTCCGGAACCAGAGAAGAATGGCACTCTTGGGAAAAGCTAAGTACCTGCATATATTTTACTGCAACCCCAGCCCCCAAGCCAGCTTCAGTGGCTGTTGATTCCCCTAGGACTGAGAAAGGTGCTGCTGAGCACTCTGAGCCATTCTCCAGGACTTGGAGAACGAAAAAATTCACAATTTGGGAAAAGATAATCTGCCAGCTCCACTAATCTGGGGAGCTCAGGACAGAAGTGGCTCCTGTTCAGACATAAATGATGGGTGGACTTTCAATACCTTTCACTCCTGCATGGACCTGAGTGGCCCCATTTAAGGAGACTAGGACCTTGTTGGCAAACTGCAACTGTTTCAGCTGTGCGGTGGAGAGGTGGGCATTTGATATTTGACACCATATTGCCTATTAAAAAGGGCCCTCACCTATACACATCAAGGGTCTATGGATTGGTGGATCTACTCAGGTCACCCAGACAACCACAAAAGGGATCCAAGGATAACTGGTAGCTCCCAGTCCTTACAACCAAAAGCACTGGGTGCCCATGGGCCCTCTACAGAACCCACTCACCTGTGCACTCTAGGGACCAGGGATATACCTTCCACACAGACACTCAGGGGACAGCTGTCAGCCCCCTGACTTGTTCAGAGTGTAACCCCCTACTGCAACCACATACTCATACCTACACCAAGCAGGCCTGCCCCTCTAAGACTGTAGGACAGAAAATGTACCACACACTTGATGACCAAGTACCTGAACACCAGAGCTCAATCCACACAAGAAAAGTAAATGGACTTCTAGGCTCACATACCTGATAAGAGCTCTAGCCATCTGGTGGCAGGATGCTAGAGCTTCAAAAGTGAAAATAGTCAAGGTAGCTCACTCAAGCAACCTATTTGGACATATCAAAACAAAACAAAGCAAGAAGCTAAGATACAGTAAGCTAAAATAAGCAAATACAATAACTTATAGATGGTTCGGAGACAACAATCAAAACTAAATCACATAAAGAAGCAGATCAAGATCACTTGAACAAGCTCTCAAAACAAAGAATCAAGGGATCTTCAGGATGAATGTGCCAACCTGGAATTACCAGATGCGCAATACAAAACTTAATATACAGAAGTCTTCAAGACATCGGGAATTACATCAGGAAGGAGATCAGGCACTATGCAGAACAAGCCAAGGAAAACACAGATAAAGCAACTGAAGAAATTTAAAAGGTTATTCAAGAACATAATGAAAAAATTAATAACCTACAAGAATCCATAGAGAGACAGCAGTCAGAAATTCAGAAGATTAACAATAAAATTACAGAATCAGACAACTCAATAGAAAGTCAGAGGAGAAAAATAGAGCAAGTGGAAGGCAGAATTGGTGAGACTGAAGATAAAGCACTTGGCACGAATATATTTGCAGAAAACTCACACTGAAGAATTTAAGGAAATGAAGAAAGCCTAAGAATAATATGGGATTCTATCAAGAGAAATAACCTACATGTGATTGCACTAATAGAACAGGGAGGGATAACAGAAAATACAAAGAGAATTGTTGAAGATTTGTTGGCAGAAGACTTCCCTGGTATCATGAAAGATGAGAATTTATTTATCCAAGATGCTCATCGAACTCCACGTAAGGTGGATCTTAAAAGAAAGTTACCAAGACATATTATAATCAAACTTGCCAAAACCAAAGATAAAGAGAGAATTATAAGACCAGCAAGAGATAAAAAAAAAAAGTCACCTACAAAGGAGAGTCATAAAGAATAAGCTCAGACTACTCAGCAGAAACCATGCAGGCAATAAGGCAATGGGATAACATATAAAACACTGAAGGAAAAAAAATTGCCACCAAGAATCATATATACAGAAAAACTGTTGCTCAAATATGAAGGCAAAATTAGGACATTTCCAGATAAACACAAGTTTAGGGAATTCGGAAAAACCAAACCAAAACTACAACAAACACTAAACAGCTCTCTGGTTAGAAAATCAATAATATCAGATATCAACCCAAGGCTAGAACACAGATCAGAGCAATCAGATGTCAACCCAATAGAGAAATCACAAATATAAATCAAGATAAAAAAAAACTCTCAAGAAAAGGAAACCACAATATCATTATGTAAAAGAAGACAACATTAAAACAATAAAGAGGGACTAAGAAATGTTGCAGATCTTTCGTATGGAGAGGAAAACAAGGTGATATGAAGAAATAAAAGTTAGTTTTAAACATAGAAAAATAGGGGTAAATATTACGTTAAACCCAAAGGAGACTAACACTCCTACTCATCAAAAAAAAAAAAGAAAGAAAGAAAAAAATAAACAGCAGAAAGAAAATCAACAAAAACAAATAAGAGAAAAAGACAATATATAAACTACTCAGCACAAAAAATTAAGTGAAAAAGAAAAACTCAACGAAGCACAAAAAAAGACATCAAAAACACAGCACCAAACTCAAGCCTATCCGTAATTACGCTGAATATAAAGGATCTAAATGCACCAATAGAGACAAAGTGGCAGAATGGATTAAAAAAACACGATCCGTCTATATGCTGCCTACAAGATAAATACCTAAGACTTGTTGTTCTTGTTAGGTGTCGTTGAGTCGGATCCGACTCATAGCGACCCTAGGTACAAGAGAACGAAACACTGCATGGTCCTGCGCCATCCTTACAATGGTTGTTATTCTTGAGCTCATTGTTGCACACACTGTCAATCCACCTTGCTGACAGTGTTCCTCTTTTACACTGACCTCGTACTTTGCCAACAATGATGTCCTTCTCCAGGGACTGATCCCTCCTGACAATATGTCCAAAGTATGTAAGATGCAGTCTCCCCATCCTTGCTTCCAAGGAGCATTCTGGTTGTATTTCTTCTAAAACAAATTTGTTCCTTCTTTTCGCAGTCCATGGTATATTCAATATTCTTCACCAACACCACAATTCAAAGGTGTCAATTCTTCTTCGGTCCTCCTTATTCACTGTCCAGCTTTCACATGCATATGATAAGATTCAAAATACCATGGCTTGGGTCAGGCACACCTTAGTCTTCAAGGTGACATCTTTGCTCTTCAACACTTTAAAGAGGTCCTTTGGAGCAGATTTACCCAATGCAATGTGTCTTTTCATTTCTTGACTGCTGCTATCCTTCCTGTTGATTGTGGATCAAAGTAAAATGAAATCCTCAATAACTTCAATCTTTTCTCTGTTTATCATGATGTTGCTCATTAGTCCACTTGTGAGGATTTTTGTTTGATTTATGTTGAGGTGCAATCCATACTGAAGGCTGTGGTATTTGATCTTCATTAGTAAGTGCTTCAAGTCCTCTTCACTTTCAACAAGCAAGCTTCTGTTATCTGCATAATGCAGTTTGTTAATGAGTCTTCCTCCAATCCTGATGCCCTGTTCTTCTTCATATAGTCCAGCTTCTCGGATTATTTGCTCAGCATACAGATTGAATAGGTATGGGGAAAGAACACAGCCCTGACGCACAACTTTCCTGACATTAAGCCAATCAGTATCCCCTTACTCTGTCCGAACAACTGTCTCTTGATCTATGTAAAGGTTCCTCATGAGCACAATTAAGCCTTCTGGAATTCCCATTCTTCACAATGCTATCCATAATTCCTTATGATCCACACAGTTGAATGTCTTTGCATAGTAAATAAAACACAGGTAAACATTCTTCTGGTATTCTCTGCTTTCAGCCAGGATCCATCTGATATCAGCAATGATATCCCTGGTTCCACGTCCTGCTCTGAACTGGCCTGAATCTCTGGCAGATCACTGTCGATATACTGCTGCAGCCGTTTTTGAATGATCTTCAGCAAAATTTTGCTTGCATGTGATATTAATGATATTGTTCTATAATTTCCACATTTGGTTGGATCACCTTTCTTGGGGATAGGCATAAATATGGATGTCTTCCAGTCAGTTGGCCAGGAAGCTATCTTCCATATTTCTTGGCATAGACGAGTGAACACCTCCAGAGCTGCATCTGTTTGTTGAAACACTTCAAGTGATATTCCAGCAATTCCTGGAGCCTTGTTTTTCGCCAATGCCTTCAGAGCAGCTTGGACTTCTTCCTTCAGCACCATTGGTTCCTGATCATATGCTGGACTGAACATCAACTAATTCTTTTTAGTATAATAACTCTGTGTATGCCATCCATCTTCTTTTGATGCTTCCTGCCACGTTTAATATTTTCCCCATAGAATCCTTCAGTATTGCAACACTAGGTATGAATTTTTCTTCAGTTCTTTCAGCCTGCGCGTGCTCTTCCCTTTTGGTTTTCCATCTCCAGCTCTTTGCACATGTCATTATAATACTTGAATTTGTCTTCTCGAGCCACTCTTTGAAATCTTCTGTTCAGTTCCTCTACTTCATCAATTCTTCCTTTTGCTTTAGCTGCTCGACATTTGACAGCAAATTTCAGAGTCTCCCCTAACATCCATCTTGGTCTTTGCTTTCATTCCTGTCTTTTCAATGACCTCTTGCTTCCTTCAGGTATGATGTCCTTGATGTCATTCCACAACTCGTTTGGTCATCAGTCACTATTTCTTCAACGTATCTGTTAGTTTGTCGTACTGTGGGGACTTGCATGATGCTGTGATGCTGGAAGCTATGCTACCGGTATTGAGATACCAGCAGGATCACCCATGGAGGACAGGTTTCAGCTGAGCTTCCAGACAAAGAAGGACTAGAAAGAAGGACCCAGCAGTCTACCTCTGAAAAGCAAAAAACAGTGAAAACCTTATGAATAGCAGCAGAACATTGTCTGATATAGTGCTGGAAGATGAGCCCCCCAGGTTGGAAGGCACTCAAAAGATGACTGGGGAAGAGCTACCTCCTCAGAGTCAACCTTAATGACGTGGATGGAGTAAAGCTTTTGGGAGGACCTTCATTTTCTGGTGTGGCAAAACTCAAAATGAAAAGAAACAGCTGCAATCATCCATTAATAATCAGAAATTGGAATGTATGAAGTACGAATCTAGGAAAATTGGAAATTGTCAAAAATGAAATGGAATGCATAAACGTCAATATCCTAGGAATTAGTGAGCTGACATGCACTGGTATTGGGCATTTTGAATCAGACAATAATATAGTCTACTATGCCGGGAACAACAACTTGAAGAGGAATAGTATTTCATTCATCATCAAAAAGAACATTTCAAGATCTATCCTGAAGTAAAATGCTGTCAGTGATAGGATAATATCCATATGCCTACAAGGAAGACCAGTTAATACAACTATTATTCAAATTTATGCACCATCCACTAGAGCCACAAATGAAGAAATAGAAGATTTTTATCACCTATTGCTGTCTGCGATTGATCGAACATGCAATCAAGATGCATTGATAATTACTAATAATTGGAATGCAATAGTTGGAAACAAAGAAGAAGGATCAGTAGTTGGAAAATATGGCCTTGGTAATAGAAACAATGCCGGAGATCGAATGATAGAATTTTGCAAGACCATCGACTTCTTCATTGCAAATAACTTCTATCACCAACATAAACAGCGACTATGCACATGAACCTTGCCAGATGGAACACACAGAAATCAAATTGACTACATCTGTGGAAAGAGATGATGGAAAAGCTAATCAGTCAGAACAAGGACAGGGGCTGACTATGGAAGAGACCATCAGTTGCTCATATGCAAGTTCAAGGTGAAAATGAAGGAAATCAGAGCAAGTCCATGAGAGGCAAAATATGACCTTGAGTTTATCTCACTGAAATTTAGAGACCTTCTGAAGAACAGATTTGACCCACTGAACACTGAACACCTTAGACTTAGAGACACAGAAAAACTAAAACTCAAAGAATCGAAAAAAATATATCAAGGAAACAACAATCAAAAAAGAGCAGGTGTGGCAATATGAATTTCTGACAAAACACAATTTAAAGTTAAATCCACCACAAAGGGTAAGAAATGACTCTACATAATGATTAACGGGACAATACACCAGGAGAATACAATCATATTGAATACTTATGCACCCAATGACATGGCGGCAAGATTGATAAAAACAAACTCTAACAGCACTGCAAAGTAAGACACACAGTGCCACAGCTGTAAGGGGAGACTTCAACACACAATTTTTGGTGAAGGACACATCTGAAAAGAAGCTCAATAAAGACAGGGAAGATCTAAATGCCACAATCAACCACCTTGGCCTCATAGACATATACAGAACACTCCACCCAACAGCAGCCAAGTACACTGTCTTTTCCAATGCACGTAGAACGCTCTCTAGAATAGACCACATATTAGGTCATAACCCAAGCCCTTAGCAGAATCCAAAACATCAAAATATTACAAAGCATCTTCTCTGACCATAAGGCCATAAAAGTAGAAATCAAGAAAAGAAAAAGCAGGGAAAATAAATCAAACACCTGGAAACTGAAAAATACTCTGATCAAAAACAAATGGGTTATACAAGACATCAAGAATGGAACAAATAAATTCACAGAATCCAATAAGAATGGAAACACTTCCCATCAGGACCTTTGGGACACAGTGAAAGCAGTGCTCCAAGGTCTATTTATATCAATAAATGCACACATACAAAAGGAAGAAAGGGCCAAAATCAAAGAATTATCCCTACAACTTGAATAGATAGAAATAGAGCAACTAAAGAAACCCTCAGGCACCAGAAAAAAACAAGTAATAAAAATTACAGCAGAGTTAAATGAAATGAAGAAGAGAAAAACCATTGCAAGAGTTAACAAGACCAAAACCTGGTTCTCTGAAAAAAATTGATAAACATTGGCCAAAGTGGCAAAAGAAAAACAAGAGAGGAAGCAAATGACCCAATGAGGAAAAGAGATGGGTGACATTACAACAGACCAAAATTAAATTCAAAGAATCATATAAGTTTACTATGAAATATTGTACTCTAACAAACTTGACAACCTAGAAGAAATGGAATAAACAGACCCATAACAAAAGAATAGATTGAAAAGGTAATTTAAAAACTCCTAACAAAAAAAAGCCCTGGATCAGACAGCTTCACTGCAGAGTTCTACCAAACTTTCAGAGAAGAGTTAACACCACTACTACTAAAGGTATTTCAGAGCATAGAAAATGATAGAATACTCCCAAACTCATTCTTTCAAGCCAGCATATTCCTGATACCAGGTAAAAAAAAAAGACATCATGAAAAAAGAAAATTACAGACCACTATCTCACATGAACTTATATGCAAAAATCCTCAACAACATATCAAAAAAATAATTCACCATGACCAAGTGGGATCCATACCAGGTATGCAGAGATAGTTCAACATTAGAAAAACAATCAACGTACTACACACACCACACACACCCAGTGCCGTCAGGTCGATTCCGACTCATAGAGACCCTATAAGACAGAGTAGAACTGCCCCATAGAGTTTCGAAGGAGTGCCTGGCGGATTTGAACTGCCGACCCTTTGGTTAGCAGCTGTAGCACTTAACCACTATGCCAAATCAACGTACTACATCATATAAATAAAACAAAAGACCAGAACCACAGGTTCTTACCAATTGATGCAGAAAAGTCATTTGACAAAGTTCAACACCCATTCATGATAAAAACTTTCAGCAAAATAGGAATAGAAGGAAAATTCCTCAACATAATAAAGGGCATATATACAAAGCCAACAGCCAACATGATCCTAAATAGAGAGAGCCCGAAAGCATTCCCCTTCAGATGGTGAACCAGACAAGGATGCCCTTTATCACCGCTCTTATTCAACATTGTGCTGGAGGTCCCAGCCAGAGCAATTAGGCTAGATAAAGAGATAAAGGGCATCCAGATTAGAAAGGAAGAAGTTCAAGAATCTCTATTTACAGATGACATAATCCTATACACAGAAAACCCTAAGAAATCCTCAAGGAAACTACTGAAACTAATACAAGAGTTCAGCAGAATATCAGGATACAAGATAAACATACAAAAATCAGTTGGCTTCCTTTACACCAACAAAAAGAACATCGAAGGGGAATTCACCAAATCAATAGCATTTACAGCAGCCCACAAGAAGATAAAATACTTACGAATAAATCCTACCAGAGATGTAAAAGACCTATACAAACAAAATTACAGGAGATTACTGCAAGAAACCAAAAGAGACCTACATAAGTGGAAAAACATAACTTGCTCATGGATAAGTAGACTTAACATTGTAAAAATGTGTATTCTACCAAAAGCCATAGATAGATACAATGCAATTCCTATCCAAATTCCAACAACACTTTTTAATGAGATGAAAAAACAAATCACCAGCTTCATATGGAAGCGAAAGAGGCCCTGGATAAGTAAAGCATTACTGAAAAAGAAGAACAAAGTGGGAGGCCGCGATCTACCTAATTTTAGAACCTATTATACAGCCACAGTAGTCAAAAAAGCCCAGTACTGGTACAACAACAGATACATAGACCAATGGAACAGAATTGAGAAGCCAGACATAAATCCATTCACATGTGACCAGCTGATACTTGAAACAGGCCCAAAGTCAGTTAAATGGGGAAAAGACAGTCTCTTTAACAAATGGTGCTGGCATAACTGGATATCCATCTGCAAAAAAAATGAAACAAGACCCATACCTCACACCATCCATAAAAACCAACTCAAAATGGATCAAAGACTTAAATATAAAATCTGAAACAATAAAGGTCATGAAAGAAAAAATAGGGACAACACTAGGAGCCCTAATATCTGGCATAAACAGAATACAAAACATTACTAACAATGCAGAAGAGAAACTAGGTTAAGTGGGAGCTCCTAAAAATCAAACACCTATGCTCATCCAAAGTCTTCACCAAAAGGGTAAAAAGATTACCTACAGACTGGGAAAAAGTTTTAGCTATGATATTTCCAATCAGCACTTGATCTCTAAAATCTACACGATACTGCAAAAACTCAACTACAAAAAGAAAAATAACTGGATTAAAAAACGAACATTAGAGAAATGCAAATCAAAACTACAATGACATTTCATCTCACTCCAACAAGGCTGGCATTAATCCAAAAAACACAAAATTATAAATGTTGGAGAGGTTGTGGAGAGACTGGAACAGGTATACACTGCTGATGGGGATGTAAAATGGTACAATCACTTTGGAAATCGATTTGGCGCTTCCTTCAAAAGGTAGAAATGGAACTAACATATGATTCAGTAATCCCACACCTTGGACTATATCCTAGAGAAATAAGAGCATTTACATGAACAGATATACGCACACCCATGTTCACCGCAGCATTTATTACAGTAGCAAAAAGATGGAAGCAACCAAGGTGACCATAAAAGGATGAAAGGATAAATAAATTATGGTATATTCACACAATGGAATACTACGCATCAATAAAGAACAATGATGAATCCGTGAAACATTTCATAACATGTAAGAATCCGGAAGGCATTATGCTGAGTGAAATTATTCAGTTGCAAAAGGACCAATATTGTATGAGACCACTATTATAAGAACTCTAGATAAACAGAAGAAAATATTCTTTGATGGTTATGAGAGTGGGGAAGAAGGGAGAGAGAGAGGTATTTACTAATTAGATAGTAGACATGAACTTTTTTAGCTGAAAGGAAAGACAATACAGGAGAGGTCAGCACAACTGGACTAAACCAAAAGCAAAGAAGTCTCCTGAATAAACTGAACGCTTTGAAGGCCAGAGTAGCAGGGGCAGGGGTTTGGGGACCATGGTTTCAGGGGACATCTATGTGCACTAGCATAATAAAATCTAAGAAAACATTCTCATCCTACTTTGGAGAGTGGCGTCTGGGGTCTTAAACACTATCAAGCTACCATCTAAGATGCGTCATTTGGTCTCAATGCACCTGGAGCAAAGGAGAATGAAGAACATCAAAGACACAAGGTAATTATGAGCCTAAGAGACAGAAATGGCCACATAAAGCAGAGACTACATCAGCCCGAGACCAGAAGAACTAGATGGTGCCTGGCTACAACTGATGACTGCCCTGACAGGAAAAACAACAGAGAACCCCTGAGGGAGCAAGAGAGCAATGGGATGCAGACCTCAAATTCTTGTAAAAAGACTAAACTTAATTGTCTGACTGAGACTAAAAGGGCCCTAGAGGTCATGGTCCCCAGACCTTCTGTTAGCCCAAGACAGAAACCATTCCCAAAGACAACTGTTCAGAGAGGGATTGGACTGGACTATGGGATAGACACATACTGGTGAAGAGTGAGCTTCCTGGATCGAGTAGACACATAAGACTATGTGGGCAGCTCTTGTCTGGAGATCAGAGGGGATCAGAAGCTGGATAAATGGACAGAAAAATAGAGAGTGGAGGGAAGGAGTGTGCTGTCTCACTAGATGGACAGCAACTAGGAGTGTATACCAAGGTATGTATAAGTTTTGTATGAAAAAACAGACGTGGCTTGTAAACTTTCATTTAAAGCACAGTAAAAATTAAAAAAAAAGCTAGGACACAGTAAGCCAACATACAATAAATATAATACTTTATTGATTGCTCAGAGACAACGTTCAATATCAAATCACATAAAGAGGAAGACCATAATGGCTTCAGCAAGCACCTAAAACAAAGGATCAAGAAATCTTCTGGAGGAACAGAATTTCCTAGAATTAAGGGAGGTAGAATTCAAAAATTAAAAAACAGAGCTCTTCAAGTGATCAGGAAGAATATCAGGCAAAACACAGAACTATCCAAGGAGCACACAAAGCAACAGAAGAACTCAAGAAGGTTATGCAAGAGCATAAGGACAAATTTAACAGCATGAGATAATCTATAGATAGACAGCAAAAAAAACAATAGATAAACAATAAAATTTCAGAATTAGACAATTCAATGGAAATTCATAGGAGAAGAATTGGGGCAATGGAAGTTAAAATTAGTGAGATTGATTATAAAGCACTTGACACCAACTTATTTGTGGAATAATCAGACAAAAGAATTAAAAAAATGAAGAAACCCTAAGAATTATGTGGGACTCCATCAAGAGGAATAACCTATGAGTGATTGGAGTACCATAACAGAGGGGGATAACAGAAAATACAGGGAGAATTGTTGAATATTTGTTGGCGGAAAACTTCCCTGATATCATGAAAGATGAGAAGATATCTATCCAAGAAGCTCATCGAACCACACACAAGGTAGATCCTAAAAGAAAGTCACCAAGGCATATTATAATCAAACTTCCTAAAATCAAAAATAGAGGATTTTAAGAGCAGCAAGGAATAAACAAAAAGTCATCTAAAAAGCAGTCAATAATACTAGGCTTGGGCTACTCAGAAGAAACCATGCAAGCAAGAAGGTAATGGGATGACATATATAAACACTTGAAGGAAAAAAAATCACCGGTGAAGAATCATATATCCAGCAAAACTGTCTCTCAAATATGATGGCGGAATTAGGGCATTTCCAGATAAACAGAAGTTTAGTGAATTTGTAATAACCACACCCAAATTACAAGAAATACTAAAGGGAATTCTCCAGTTAGAAAATCAGTAACATTGGATGACAACCAAAGACGAGAACACGGGATAGAACAACCAAATATCAACCCAGATAGGGAAGTTACATAAGGTAGATCTTAAAACAAAGTCACCAAGACATATTATAATCAAACTTGCTAAAACCAAAGAAAAGAGACAATTACAAGAGCAGCGAGGGATAAACGAAAAGTAACCTACAAAGGAGAGCCAATAAGAATAAGCTCAGACTACTCAGCAGAAACCATGCAGGCAAGAAGGAATGGGAAGACATATTTAAAAAATTTAAGGAAAAAAAATGTGTGCCAAGAATCATATATCGAGCAAAACTGTATCTTAAATAATATGAAGGTGAAATTAAGACATTTCCAGATAAACAGAAGATTAGGGAATTTGTAAATACCAAACCAAAACTATAAGAAATACTAAAGGGAGTTCTTTGGTTAGAAAATCAATAATATCAGGTATCAACCCAAAACTAGAACACTGGGCAGAGCAACCCAGAAGTCAACCAAGAGAGGGAAATCCAAAAAACAAAGAGAGATTATTAAAAAAAAAAAAAAAAGCTCCAGAGTAAGAGTAATGTTATTATATAAAAAAAGAAAATATTACAATAATAAAGAGGGATGAAGGAATGTAATCATAGACCTTCCATATGGAGAGGAAGACATGGCGATATAAACAAATAAAACTTAGGTTTAAATTTAGAAAAAGAGGGGTAAATAATAAGGTAACCACAAAGGAGACTAACTATCCTACTCATAAAAATAAAGGACAAGAAAAAAAAATAGAGACTCAGTGGAAACAAAATCGACAACAAATATGAGGAAAGGACAATATATAAAGATACTCTACTCAGCACATAAATTAAGTATGAAAAAGAAACTGTCAACAACCCAAAAAAAGACATCAAAAGGATAGCACTAAATTCATACCTATCCATAATTACCCTGAATGTAAATGGACTGAATGCACCAATAAAGAGACAGACGGTGGCAGAATGGATTAAGAAACCCGATCCATCTATATGCTGCCTACAAGAGACACACCTTAGACTTAGAGAGACAAACAAACTAAAACTCAAAGGATGGAAAAAAATATATCAAGCAAACAACAATCAAAAAAGAGCAGAAGTGGCAATTTTAATTTCTAACAAAATAGACTTTAAAGTTAAATCCATTATAAAGGATAAGGCCAGCGTAGCAGGGGCAGGGTTTGGGGACCATGGTTTCAGGGGTCATCTAAGTCAAACGGCATAATAAAATCTGTTAAGAAAACATTCTGCATCCCACTTTGAAGAGTGGTGTCTAGCATCTTAAATGCTAGCAAGCGACCATCTAAAATGCATCACTGAGTCTCAACCCACCTGGATCAAAGCAGAATGAACACCAAGGATACAAGGTAATTACGAGTTCAAGAGACAGAAAGGGCCACATGAACCAGAGACTACATCATCCTGAGACCAGAAGAACTAGATGCCTGGCTACAACCGATGACTGCCCTGACAGGGAACACAACAGAGAACCCCTGAGGGAGCAGGACAGCAGTGGGATGCAGACCCCAAATTCTCATAAGACCAGACTTAATGGTCTGACTGAGACTAGAAGGACCCCGGTGGTTATGGCCTCCAGACCTTTTGTTGGCCCAGGACCGGAACCATTCCCGAAGCCAACTCTTCAGACATGGATTGGACTGGACAATGGGCTGGAGAGGGATGCTGGTGAGGAGTGAGCTTCTTGAATCAGGTAGACACTTGAGACTATGCTGGCATTTCCTGCCTGGAGGGGAGATGAGAGGGTAGACGGGGATACAAGCTGGTGAAAGGGATATGAAAAGAGAGACTGGAGGGAGGGAGCCGGCTGTATCATTTAAAAAAAATCATTAGGGGGAGAATAATTGGAAGTATGTAGCAAGGTGTGTTTAAGTTTTTGTGTGAGAGACTGACTTAATTCATAACTTTCACTTAAAGCAAAATAAAAATTATTTAAAAAAATAGAATACTAGGCTTGGAATTAAAAAAAAAATCACTACAACCAGCTGGGATACATACCAGGTGTGCGGGGTTGGTTCAACATTAGAAAAACAATCAATGTATTCCATCACATAAAGAAAATAAAAGACAAGAACCACATGATCTTATCAATTGATGCAGAAAACGCACTTGACAAAGTCAAACACCCATTCATGATAAAAACTCTAGGCAAAATAGGAATAGTAGGAAAATTCCTCAACATAATAAAGGGCATTTATACAAAGCCAGCAGCCAAAATCATCCTAAATAGAGAGAGTCTGAAAGCATTCCCCTTGAGAACAGCAACTAGACAAGGATTCCCTTTATCGCCACTCTTATTCAACATTGTGCTGGAGGTCCTAGAAAGAGCAATTAGGCTAGAAAAAGAAATAAAGGGCATCCAAATTGTTAAAGAAGAAGTAAAAGTATCTCTATTTGCAGATGACATGATTTTATACTCAGAAAAACCCAAAGAATCCACAAGAAAACTACTGGAACTAATAGAAAATTTCAGCAAAGTTTCAGGATATAAGGTAAACATACAAAAATCAGTTGGATTCCTCTACACCAACAAAGGGAGTTTGAAGAGGAAATCGCCAAATCAGTATCATTTACAATAGCCCCCAAGAAGAGAAAATACTTAGGAGTAAATACAACCAGAGATGTAAAAGACTTATAGAAAGAAAACTTCAAGAAACTACCACAAGAAACTGAAAGAGACCTACATATGTGGAGAAACATGCCTTGCTCATTGATAGGAAGACTCAACATTGTAAAAATGTGTATTGCACCCAAAGATACAATGCAATCCTGATCCAAATTCCAAAGGCATTTTTTAATGAGACAGAAAAACAAATCACCAACTTCAAATAGAAAGGGAAGAGGCCCCCAGTAAGTAAAGCATTACTGAAGAAGAAGGACAAAGTGAGAGGCCTCAAAGTACCTGATTTTAGATCCTATTATACTGCTACAGTAGTCAAAACCTCCTGGTACTAGTACAACAACAGATACACAGGCTAATGGAACAGAATTCAGAATCAAGGCATAAATTTATCCACCTATGAGCAGCTGATATTTGACAAAGACCCATGGTCTGTTAAATTGGGGAAAGGACAGTCTCTTTAACCAATGGTGCTGGCATAACTGGATATCCATCTACACAAAAAAAAAATGAAACAGGACCCATACCTCAAACCCTGCACAGAAACTAACACAAAATGGATCAAAGACCTAACTATAAAATCTAAAACCTTAAAGATCATGGAAGAAAAAATAGGGACAATGCTAGAAGCCTTAATACATGACAAAAGCAGAATACAGGCCGTAACTCACAAAGCATGAACACCAGAAGAGAAATTTGGTAACTGGGAGCTCCTAGAAATCAAACACTTATGCTCATCAAAGGACTTTTCCAAAAGAATAAAAGGACAATCTACAGACAGGGAAAAATATTTTGGTTATGACAAATCCGATCAGGGTCTAATCTCAAAATGTGCAAGATATTGCAAAACCTCAACAACAAAAAGACAAATAACTCAATTAAGAAATGGGCAAAGGATATGAAGAGGCACTTCAAAGAAGACATTCGGGTGGCTAACAGATACATGAAGAAATGCTCACGATCATTAGCCATTAGAGAAATGCAAATTAAACCTACAATGAGATACCATCTCACCCCAACAATGCTGGCATTAATCCAAAAAATATAAAATAATAAATTTTGGAGAAGTTGTGGAGAGACTTTACCCTATACACTGCTGGTAGAAATGTAAAATGGTACGACCACTTTGGAAATCAATTTTGCACTTCCTTACAAACTAGAAATAGAAGTACCATATGATCCAGCAACCCCACTCCTTGGAATATGTCCTAGAGAAATAAGAGCCATCACACAGATATCTGCACACCCATGTTCACTGAAGCACTGCTCACAATAGAAAAAAGATGGAAACCCCCAGATGCCTATTAGTGGATAAACAAATTAAGGCATATTCACAAAATGTAATACTATGCAGTGATTAAGAACAATGATGAATCAGTGAAACATCTCACAAAATGGAAGAATCTGGACAGCATTATGCTGAGTGAAATAAGTAAGTAGTAAAAGGACAAATATTGTCTAAGACCACTAGTAAAAGAACTCAAGAAAAGGTTTAAACACATAACAAAAAATTCTTCGACGGTTACGAGAGTGGAGAGGGAGCGAGAGGGTATTTACTAACTAGATAGTAGACAAGAATTATCTTAGCTGAAGGGTATGACAACACACAATACACGGGAAGTCAGCACAACTGCACTAAACCAAAAGCTAAGAAGTTTTCTGAATACAACTAAACATTTCAAGGGACTGGATAGCAGGGGTGGGGGCCTGGGGACCATGACTTTAGGGGGCATCTAGGTCAACTGGCATAACAAAGTTTATTAAGAAAATGTTCTACATCCCATCTTGGTGAGTGGCATCTGGGGTCTTAAAAGCTTGTGAGCACCACCTAAGATGTGTCAATTGTTCCTAACCCACCTGGAGTAACGGAGATGAAGAACATCAAAGACACAAGGAAAATATGAGCCCAAGAGACAGAAAGGGCCACATAAACCAGACACTCTATCACACTGAGACCAGAAGAACTAGATGGTGCCAAACCACCAATGACAGCCCTGACAGGGAACGCAGCAGAGAGTCCCTCATGGAATAGGAGAAAAGTTGTGTGCAGAACTCAAATTCTAAAAAAAAGACCAGACTTAATGGTCTGACTGAGATTGGAGGGACCCTGGAAGACATGGCCACGGACTCTCGGTTAGCCCAAAACTGAAACCATTCCAGAAGCCAACTCTTCAGACAAAGATTAGACTGGACTATACGACTCGATGGCACTGGGTGGGTATACAACATAAAATGACACTCGTGAAAAACGTGCTTCTTAGCTCAAGTAGATACATGAGACTAACTGGCCAGTTCCTGTCCGGAGACGAGTTGAGAAGGCACAAAGGGACAGGAGCTGGTTGAATGGACACGGGAAATCTGGGGTGGAAAGGTAGAGGGCGCTCTCACATTATAGGGAGAGCAACTAGGGACATATAACAAAGTGTGCATAAATTTTCATATGAGAAACTACCTTGAATTGTAAACTTTCACTTGAAGCACAATTTTAAAAAAATTAGAAAATCCAACCCATAATGTAAGATTTACCCTTACCACTACATATGAAATTCAGATTCAGTATCATTTTGAAGATAAGGATTAACGTAGGAAAAAAAGACGGTACATCTCTGTGACTTCCCAGACAGCCGGAACACATGGAGTCACTTGCTCTCCATCTCTGCTTCAAGGGAAATTGCCTCCTTGCTCTTTGCCTTGTGTTGGAGAGGGAAATGCTGAATAGTCTTGCAGAGTTGCTAAAGTATAAGTCGTATAGATAAATCAAGCAAACTAAGGCATATGATGGGTTAAAAGGAATTTTTAAAGCTATTTTAAAATTTAAAGATATTTTAAAAATTGCTAGAAGTACTTAGCAGAAATAGACACAATCTTTCAGTGCCGAGCATGTTTCATACACTATCACATTTAATTCTCCAACAACCCTGTGAGGTGGGTATAATTTTCATCCACATTTTACAGTTGAAACAGAGACTCAGAGGTAAAGTAATATGCCACATTTCACGGAACTGGTAAGTAACAGAGGTAATCTGCTTAGTTCTAATAGCTATGTGACTGCATAGGACAACGGTCAAGGTCATGGACTATGGTACGAGACTACGAGACTACCTGGGCTCAAGTACCAGCTCTGCTACTTTCTAGTGTGTTACTATGGGAAAGTTATTTAGCCTTCTTGTACCTTAGGCCTGTTTTTGTTTTGTTGTTTTTATTGTTTGTTTTTGTTTATTTTAATCTGCAAAACAGAAATAATAGAGTCCCTGCCTCATAGGGTAGTTAGAGTACTTAAAAGAATAGATGACACATAATTAGCACTATATAAATGATTGAGAAATAAGCAAATATATATATATATATATATATATATATATATATGCTTGTTGTTGTTAGGTGCTGTCGAGTCAGTTTTGACTCATAGGGACCCCATGTGACAGAGTGGAACTGTCCCATAGGTTTTTCTAGGCTGCTATCTTTATGGGAGTAGATCGCCAGGTCTTTCTCCCACAGAGCCCTGGGTGGGTTCTAACCACTAACCTTTTAGTTAGCAGCTGAGTGCTTACTATTGCACCACCAGAGCTCCTCCATATATGCTTATGACACCATAAAGTTAGAAGAGGTTATAAATCATATCTGGCCTACTGTGCTGCTTCCAGGAATTAGTCCACTTCACCCATGACAAAGCAACAGATACCTCTTTGAAAGATGTTTGGAGACAGCAATACTAGCACTTCCCCTAACAACACAGAGCAGTTTAATTAAGAACTGTTTCATGCAGGAAGTACTTCCTCAGCTTGAACTCCAACCCCTTCACTATGAATCTGGCATGCTTCTCTTTTTTCAGTCTTTAAAAGGAATGGAAAACAGATGAACACTGCAATATAGGAAATGAAATCACAGCAGTTTTAATTTCATAAGGAAGGGAAGGAGGGAGGAAGGCTGAAACTCTGCCCATTCCACCTCCAAAATATTTCCTCTTCTGCAGTGACAAAGGCATAAAAATAGAAATAGAACCCTGGGTTCCTGTTTTTAATCTGCTTCTACCAAGCTATTTGACCCCAGACTAATCATTATATCCCTCTTTCTTTAGCAATATTATTTAGAAAATGAAAGGGTGAGGAAATCTCATAAAATTTTTTTAATTGCAGTGTAAATACACACAACAAAACTCTTCACCAATTTAACAATATCCACTTGTCCAATTCAGTTGCATTGATTATATATATATACATATATATATTTGTTGCTATTCTTTCCTAAATTATTCTACCACCATTAATGTAAACTCAATGTCCCTTACATAAAACTTACATTTTCTTCCTCCCTACCACCCCTGTTAAATCTTTGATTTCTGTATACTCGTTTATTTCATATAAGTGAGACCATATAGTATTTGTCCTTTTGCACCTGACTTATGTCACTCAGCATAATGTTTTCTAGGTTCATTCATGTTGTGGCATGCATAAGAACTTCATTTCTGTTTACAACTGTGTAAAGAGAAATGTATGCATATATCACATTTAGCTTATCCATTCATCTATCTGTTGATGGACATTTCCGTTGTTTCTGCCTTTTGGCTATTGCGAAAAGTGCTGCAATGAAAGATTTCATAAACTTTTTATTTTTGGTGAAAATATACACAGTGGATCATGTACCCATTCAATAAATTCTATGTGTACAGTTCAATGACACTGCTTACATTCTTCACCTGTGTCAACATTTTTGCTATCTCTCCTCTTATTATGTCACCACCAGTGATTTAGACTCACTGCTGATTTCATTGACTTTTAGCATTAAAATATCATGAGAGAAAAGAATAGTAAATGGACTCTTAGGCTTATATATCTGGTAACAGCCCAAACCAGCTGGTAATAGCACGTAAGTGATTTAAGGGCTACAACAATCAACACAGCTCAATCTAGTAGCCCATCTACGTATATTGAAAGAAAACAAAACAAGATAAGACTCAGTGAGCAAACATAACATAAATCATTACAATATCTTATACATGGCTCGGAGACAGCAGTCGATATAAAACCACATAAAGAAGCAGACCATGATTGCTTCTACAACTGCCCATATTAAAGAATCAAAATCTTTCCCAAATGAAGATACGATCCTGGAATTGCCAGATGCAGAATATAAAAAACTAATTTACAGAATGCTTCAAGACATCAGGGATATACCTCAGAAATGAAATAAGACAATCTACAGAAAAAGCCAAGAAACACACTGATAAAGCAGTTGAAGAAATCAAAAAGATTATTCAAGAACATAGTGGAAAAACTAATGAGCTGAAAGAATCCACAGAGAGACAGCATTCAGAAATCCAAAAGATTAAAAGTAAAATTACAGAATTAGACAACACAATAGGAATTTAGAGGAGCAGAATCAAGCAACTGGAATGCAGAGTGGGCGAGATGGAGGACAGGGCAATTGACACCAATATAGTTGAAGAAAAATCAGATAAAAGAATTCAAAAAAATGAAGAAACCCTAAGAATCATGTGCATCTCAATCAAGAAGAATAACTTGTGTGTGACTGGAGTTCCAGAACAGGGAGGGATAACTGAAAATACAGAGAGAATAGCTGAAGATCTGTTGGCAGAAAACATCCCTGACATCATGAAAGACGAAAGGATATCTATCCAAGATGCTCATCGAACCCCATATAAGTTTGATCAAAAAGAAAATCACCAAGACATATTATCATCAACCTTGCCGAAACCAAAGACAAAGAGAAAACTTTAAAAGCAGCCAGGGATAAAAGAAAGGTCTCCTACAAAGGAGAATCAATAAGAATCAGTTCACACTACTCAGCAGAAACCATGCAGTCAAGAAGGCAATGGGATAACATATATAGAGCACTGACGGAGAAAAACTGCCAGCCAAGGATCATATATCCAGCAAAACTCTCTCTCAAATATGAAGGTGAAATTAAAATATTTACAAATAAACACCAGCTTGGAGAATTTGCAAAAACCAAACCAAAGCTACAAGAAATACTAAAGGAAATTGTTTGGTCAGAAAATCAATAATATGAGAAGATAACAATAATCAAAAAGAGGGACTAAATACAAGAGGCACAGAACGGCCATATAGAGAGAAAAACAAGGCGATATAGGACAATACAAGTTAGGTTTTTACCTAGAAAAATAGGGGTAAATATTAAGGTAACCACAAAGAGGTCTAACAATTCCATAACTCAAAATAAAAACCAAGAAAAACATAACGACTCAGCAAACATAAATTCAACTACTATGAAAATGAGGAACACACAATTTACAAAGAAAAACGTCTCAGCACAAAAAAGTAAGTGGAAAAAAGAAATTGTCAACAACACACACAAAAAGGCATCAAAATGACAGAACTAAACACATACTTATCTATAATTACGCTGAATGTAAATGGACTAAATGCACCAATAAAGAGACACAGAGTCTCAGACTGGATAAAGAAACATGATCCATCTATATGCTGCCTACAAGAGACACACCTTAGACTTAGAGACACAAACTAAAACTCAAAGGACGGAAACAAATATATCAAGCAAACAACAATCAAAAAAGAGCAGGAGTAGCAATATTAATTTCTGACAAAATAGACTTTAAAGTGAAATCCACCACAAAGGATAAAGAAGGACACTAAGTAATGATTAAAGGGACAATTTACCAGGAAGATATAACCATATTGAATATTTCTGCACCCAATGACAGGACTGCAAGATACGTAAAACAAACTTTAACAGAACTGAAAAGTGAGATAGACACCTCCACAATTATAGTAGGAGACTTCGACACACCACTTTCGGAGAAGGATAGGACTTCCAGTAAGAAGCTCAATAGAGACACGGAAGACCTAATTACTACAATCAACCAACTTGACCTCATTGACTTATACAGAACTCCCCACCCAACTGCTGCAAAGTATACTTTTTTTCCTAGCGCACATGGAACATTCTCTAGAATAGACCACATATTAGGTCATAAAACTAAGCATCTTCTCAGACCACAAAGCCATAAAAGTGGAAATCAATAACAGAAAAATCAGGGAAAAAAAATCAAATACTTGGAAACTAAACAATACCCTGCTCAAAAAAGATTGGGTTATAGAAGACATTAAGGAGGCAATAAAGAAATTCACAAAATGCAACGAGAATGAACACTTCCTATCAAAACCTCTGTGACACAGCAAAAGCAGTGCTCAGAGGTCAATTTATATCGGTAAATGCATACATACATAAAGAAGAAAGAGCCAAAATCAGAGAACTGTCATCACAACTTGAACTAATATAAAGCGAGGAACAAAAGAATCCATCAGGCACCAGAAGAAAACAAACAATAAAAATTAGAGCTGAACTAAATGAACTAGAGAACAGAGAAAAAAATGAAAGAATTAACAAAGCCAAAAGCTGGTTCTTTGAAAAAATTAACAAAATTGATAAACCATTGGCCAGACTGACTAAAGAAATACAGGAAAGGAAACAAAAAACCCGAATAAGAAACGAGAAGGGCCAGATCACAACAGACCCAATGTAAATTAAAAGAATCATATCAGATTATTACGAAAAATTGTACTCTAACAAATTTGCAAACATAGAAGAAATGGGTGAATTCCTAGAGAAACACTACCTACCTAAACTAACACAATCAGAAGTAAGAGCAACTAAATAGACCCATAAAAAAAAAAGAGATTGAAAAGGTAATCAAAAAACTCCCAACAAAAAAAAGCCCTGGCCGGGATGGCTTCACTGCAGAGTTCTTCCAAACTTTCAGAGAAGAGTTAACACCACTACTACGAAAGGTATTTCAAAGCATAGAAAATGATGGAATACTACCTAATTCATTCTATGAAGCCACCATATCCCTGATACCAAATCCAGGTAAAGACATCACAAAAAAAGAAAATTACATACCTATATCGCTCATGAACATAGATGCAAAAACCCTCAACAATATTCCAGCCAGTAGAATTCAACAACATATCAAAAAAATAATCCACCACAACCAAGTGGGAATCATACCAGGTATGCAAGGCTGGTTTAATATTAGAAAAACCATTAACGTAATCCACCATATAAATAAAACAAAAGACAAAAACCACATGATCTTATCAATTGATACAGAAAAGGCACTTGACAAACTCCAACACCCATTCATGATAAAAACTCCTCGCAAAATAGGAATTGAAGGAAAATTCCTCAACATAATAAAGGGCATATATAGAAAGCCAACAGCTAACATCACTCTAAATGGAGAGAGCCTGAAAGCATTTTTCCTGAGAACAGGAACCAGGCAAGGATGCCCTTTATCACCGCTCTTATTCAGCATTGTGCTAGAGGTCCTAGCCAGGGCAATTAGGCTAGACAAACAAATAAAGCGCATCCGGATTGGCAAGGAAGAAGTCAAATTACCTCTATTTGCAGATGACATTATCTTATACACAGAAAACCCTAAGAAATCCTCCAGAAAACTACTTAAGCTAATAGAAGAGTTTGGCAGAGTCTCAGGTTATAAGATAAACATACAAAAATCACTTGGATTCCTCTACATCAACAAAAAGAACATCGAAGAGGAAATCACCAAATCAATACCATTCACAGTAGCCCCCAAGAAGATAAAATACTTAAGAATAAATCTTACCAAAGATGTAAAAGAGCTATACAAAGAAAACTACAGTCTAGTGCAAGAAACTAAAAAACTAAAAAGGACCTAAAAAAACTACAAAGTCTAGTGCAAGAAACTAAAAAGGACCTACATAAGTGGAAAAACATACCTTGCTCATGGATAGGAAGACTTAACATAGTAAAAATGTCTATTCTACCAAAAGCCATCTATACATACAATGCACTTCCGATCCAAATTCCAATCACATTTTTTAATGTGATGGAGAAACAAATCACCAACTTCATATGGAAGGGAAAGAAGCCCCGGATAAGTAAAGCATTACTGAAAAAAAAGAAGAAAGTGGGAGGCCTCACTCTACCTGATTTCAGAACCTGTTATACAGCCACAGTAGTCAAAACAGCCTGGTACTGGTACAACAACAGGCACATAGACCAGTGGAACAGAATTGAGAGCCCAGATATAAATCCACCCACATATGAGCAGCTGATATTTGACAAAGGCCCAGGGTCAGTTAATTGGGGAAAAGATAGTCTTTTTAACAAATGCTGCTGGCATAACTGGATATCCTTTTGCAAAAAAATGAAACAGGACCCATACCTCACACCATGCACAAAAACTAACTCCAAGTGGATCAAAGACCTAAACATAAAGACCTAAACGATAAAGATCATCGAAGAAAAAATAAGGACAAGGTTAGGAGCCCTAATACAAGGCATAAACAGAATACAAAACATTACCAAAAATGACGAAGAGAAACCAGATAACTGGGAGCTCCTAAAAATCAAACACCTATGCTCATCTAAAGACTTCATCAAAAGAGTAAAAAGACTACCCACAGACTGGGAAAGAATATTCAGCTATGACATCTCAGACCAGCGCCTGATCTCTAAAATCTACATGATTCTGTCAAAACTCAACCACAAAAAGGCAAACAACCCAATCACGAAGTGGGCAAAGGATATGATCAACCACTTCACTAAAGAAGATATTCAGACAACTAACAGATACATGAGAAAATGCTATCAATCATTAGCCATTAGACAAATGCAAATTAAAACTACGATGAGATTCCATCTCACTCCAACAAAAGCTGGCATTAATCCAGAAAACACAAAATAATAAATGTTGGAAAGGCTGTGGAGAGATTGGAACTCTTATACACTGCTGGTGGGAGTATAAAATGGTACAACCAGTTTGGAAATCTATCTGGTGTTTCCTTAAAAAGTTAGAAATAGAACTACCATACAACCCAGAAACCCCACTCCTCGGAATATACCCTGGAGAAATAAGAGCCTTTACACGAACAGATATATGCACACCCATGTTTATTGCAGCTCTGTTTACAATAGCAAAAAGCTGGAAGCAACCAAGGTGTCCATCAACAGATGAACAGTTAAATAAATTATGGTATATTCACACAATGGAATATTATACACATCAATAAAGAACACTGATGTATCTGTGAAACATTTCATAACATGGAGGAACCTGCACGGCATTATGCTGAGTGAAATTAGTCAGATGCAAAAGGACAAATATTGTATAAGACCACTATTATAAGATCTTGAGAAATAGTATAAACTGAGAACACATTCTTTTGTGGTTACGAGGGGGGGAGGGAGGGAGGGTGGGAGAGGGTTATTTACTGATTCGATAGTAGATAAGAACCACTTTAGGTGAAGGGAAGGACAACACTCAATACAGGGAAGGTCAGCTCAACTGGACTGGACCAAAAGAAAGAAGTTTCTGGGTTAAACCGAATGCTTCGAAGGTCAGTGGAGCAAGGGCAGGGGTTTGTGGACTGTGGCTTAAGGGGACTTCTAAGTCAATTGGCAAAATAATTCTATTATGAAAACATTCTGCATCCCACTTTGAAGTGTGGCATCTGGGGTCTTAAATGCTAACAAGCGGCCATCTAAGATGCATCAGTTGGTCTTAACCCACCTGGATAAAGGAGAATGAAGAACACCAAGGTCACACGATAACTATGAGCCCACAAGACAGAAAGGGCCACATGAACCAGAGACTTACATCATCCTGAGACCAGAAGAACTAGATGGTGCCTGGCCACAACCGATGACTGTCCTGACAGGGAGCACAACAGAGAACTCCTGAGGGAGCAGGAGAACAGTGCGATGCAGACCCCAAATTCTCATAAAAAGACCAGACTTAATGGTCTGACTGAGACTAGAAGAATCCTGGTGGTCATGGTCCCCAAACCTTCTGTTGGCCCAGGACAGGAACCATTACCGAAGACAACTCATCAGACATGGAAAGGACTGGACAATGGGTTGGAGAGAGATGCTGATGAAGAGTGAGCTACTTGTATCAGGTGGACACTTGAAACTGTGTTGGCATCTCCTGTCTGGAGGGGAGATGGGAGGGTAGAGAGGGTTAGAAACTGGCCAAACCGTCACGAAAGGAGAGACTGGAAGGAGGGAGCTGGCTGACTCATTAGGGGGAGAGTAAATGGGAGTATGAAGTAAGGTGTATATAAGTTTATATGTGAGAGACTGACTTGATTTGTAAACTTTGACTTAAAGCACAGTAAAAGTTATTTTAAAAAAATGTCATGAGCTAAAATGAAAATGACTTAGTCGAGATCATACCAAGTGAGTATCAGAGTTAGGGCTCAAACTCAGGTCTCCTGACCGAAAGTCTCTTTCACTCTACCTCTATATCCCTCAAGAAATTTTCTCTAGTTCTTGCCTTCTGACTCATCACCACTAACTTTCAACTAGGGCATGGTAGATTGCATTATTGTTCTGAAAACTTACCCCTCCCTGTATCCTTATACTTTGCCATATAGCTTTTCAGTTCACCCCACTAGAGGCAGAATTTACTTCACCTCCCTACTGATGTTGGGCTTGGCGATGTGATTTATCTTGGCTGATAGAATTTGTGTGGAAGCAATAGCGTACCAGTTTTGAGCCCAGGCTTTAAAGGATCTCATGTGTTTCTGCTCACCTACCTTGCTCTTCTATCATCAGCATGAGAAGGTATATGCACCCAGGGACAGATTACCCAGTAAACAAGGTACACACAGGCTTACCTGTGCTTACTTACTAATCTGAATGCTCCGTAGAAGCAAGGATGGCAAGAATCCATCTCATATACTTTGGAGATGTTATCAGGAGGGATTAGTCCTTGAAGAAGGATGACATGCTAGATAAGGGAGAGGCTCAGCAAAAAAGAGTAAGACCCTCAACTAAATGGACTGACACAGTGGCTGCAACCATAGGCTCAAGCATAACAATTGTGAAGATAGCACAGGACGGGGCAATGTTTCCTTCTGTTGTACATAGGGTCACTATGAGTCGGAACTGACTCGACGGCACCTAACAATAACGACTAATCTGGAGCATACAATTTCACCTGTCTTTCACTTTGTCAAGGTACCAGTTCATTATCATCATCACTAAGGTTATCAAACACTCAGTATGTGTTAAGTGCTTACCCTACATTATCTCTTTTGAGCCCTGCAACAACCATATGATTGATACTATTATTATCATACAACTATTATCTTTGTGGCATGAAACAAATATGAAATTGTTCACTAAAGATTAGTAAGTAAACACAAGTAAGCCCATGAATGCCTTGGTTAATCTTTGCCTGTGCATACCTTGCTTACTGGTTAATCTACCCCTGCATGTAACAGCCCTGAATTAAACCTAAAGCAAGTTCAGTCAAACATAATTGAGGTCACCAGAGCTACCTCTGACCAACCAAGGAATGTATTTCTAGTGAGCTAGAAATATATGCTTATTTCTGTACACCACTGAGTTTGGGGTGCTTTGTTATACAGCATTCTTATTGCAATAGCTAACAAATACACAGGGCTTTCTGGAACTCAAAGCAACTCAAAGCCCAAATTAAATTGTCATACACATCAGTAGGCAATTTCACCAAACAACAATTTTCCATTATCTCTCAATATAAGAGTTTACTCTTCAACTCAAATACCAGAATACTTAAGGTTCTTCATTTCCCTGCCTGTCAATTTTCTCATTAGTAAAATGAAGATAATACTAGTATCAAATCATAGGGTTGTTGCAAGGCTCAAAAGAGATAATGTTTAGCAACCACCTAACACATGTTGAGTACCTGATAACCTTAGCGATGATGATGATGATGATGATGATAATGAAGAATTGGTATCTTGACAGAGTCAAGGACAGGAAAGTAAATGCTGTCAAACTATTACACTAAAAAGTTTCCTTTTGGTTGTAAAATTCTGGTTTTGGTTTAAAGCTTCTTTTTTATTTTTTAATATTGCCTAACAATACCAACCACTTTCTTAAGTCTCTAGGGATATAAGAAAAAGCCAAGTACTTTTTCTCTCTCACATGCAAAGATTATACAAATAAATGAGCAAATGAAATCTCTGTACACACCACCCCGGGAAGAATGTGCCCCACTGTGAGCAGAATCCAGTGCCCCAAAGGGTCTTTTCAGAGAAAGTCTGGTTTTGGAAAATTGACTTCTTAGTGGACAGTTCTGCCTGGTGGGACTGACAACTTATTGCCCGATAAAAGATAGAATTCTTAAACATCTCCTTTGGTTAGAACTTAAGCATATAAATAAAACTTCTATTAATTAAGTTTTCAGGAGAGATACTGCCATACTTACAAAGATACCCCTTGACCTTCAGAGTGGCAATCTGGAGACCTAGCTAGGTTCTACTCTTGGCTTGTATTATTCATAAAACTTTAGAAGTAAAATAAACTATCTCATTCTCTTCATTTGTTCAGATAAGTAAACTGAGATGCAGAGAGATGCATATGATTCTGTCTGAAGGGAAATGGCTGAAAAAGGGAAGTGTTAAATGAGAATCATAACTTTGGGCCGACAAAGTTATATCAGCAGAATTGCCCCACTTGACATTTCAAGGTTGCTAAGATTATAAGTGATTTGGAAATAGTTTTAAGTCCCTAGTGCAACTGTGTCTACAATGTTATAATTATGGAATAACTTGGCAGAAAAGTGTGATTATATCTGACCAACAGTCAGATGACCTGTGTTCTGGTCCCATACTCCACTGGCAAGCTGTGCATCTAGTCAGTCACTTAACTTTTTTTAAGCCTCAGTTCTTCTGTCTGTAAAGTGAAGTCTGACTAACTTTGAAGATTGCTATTGCTATAAACTATGGATAATAATGTCAAATTAGGAAACTTAAAAAAAATCTCAACAGGCCAATAGGAATCATTCCCACAGAAATTCTTAAAATGCTTAAGATCTACTGAGTCAATGACCAAATGTGGTTGAAAGAGCACGAAGGTAGGAGTTGGAAGAATATGGATTCTATTTCTAGCTCTCCCATTAACTTGTGGAGCCTTGGAAGAGTTACTTTCACTCTCTGTCTTCAATTTAGTGTATCTGTGGAAGACAATATATGGTGAAAGCCCCTCCAAGATTATTATATTAAAGTACAGTAGCCATAAAACCAGAATGTATCTCCTTCTTGCCCTTTGAGTAAATTCCAGAAGTTACTTCCTAGGGTCCATTCCCAAAAGGCTATTAAGACAGTCACTGTTCATCGCCAAACTAATAGCCATCCTTTGTCCTCCTTACTATTTCTTCAGACATTAGACAGTCAGCAATGTTCTTAGGGAAAGTAGGCTTCTCCCCCAGGCCAAGGGAAAGTAATAGTACTCTCATTTCCCTTTGGCAATGATTGATCTAGAAGTTGGCCCACAACTGAGTTTTTGCCAACGAGATGTAGGGGAAGTCCACAGCTGGTGGTTTTGGGAAGAGATTTTTCTCTCTGGATAACAGAGAGAAACTGCTACATGAAAAGAATCCTTTCCCTTCTTTCCTATTTGAGATGCTAATATGTGAGGAGGTGATGTGTCAAGTTGTGATAGCCATTTTACAACCTTAAGGAAAAGTCCAAGAGAATTACAGAGATAAGGCCTGGAGGCCACTGATGGGACTTTGGGACTGCTATCTCCAGAGTTCTTAAATCAACAACAGATACTCTTATGGTTTAAGTTAATGTTAGGAATGATTTTGGGCTGCAAGTTAAAAAGCCCAACTAACCCATTCAACCACTTTGTTTCCCACCACTTGTTATTCCTTCTGAACATCCTACTGGAGAAAAACACCACCAAAGCCTCTGGAATCATAATATACTAGAGCTTCAAGAAACCTACTAACTAAGGTAAATAAGCAGTTAAGAATTTTTTTTTATGTTAGAAGGTGTCTTCGGCTGAGTTCTCTAGAGAAGTAAAACCAGTGAAGCGTGTTTATGTATGTGTATATATATATGTATATAGAGAGAGAGAGTGAAAGTGATCTATAATAAGGAAATACCTCACACGGTTGTAGGGGTTGGAAACTCCCAAGTCCGTGGGCCAGGCGGGAGGCTTCTCACTCACAGACACAGGGCTGATGAAAACAAGATCGGCAGGTCAGATGGCAGGCCTCTGGCTCACAGGCTGTGGAGGCTCATGAATCCTAAGATCAGCAGGTAAGGCAGGAGGCCATAGCTCACAGGCTGTGAAGGCTGACAATCCCAAGATCAGCAGGCAAGATGGCAGGCCTCTGGCTCACAGGCTGCAGAGGCTGAAAATCCCAAGACCAGCAAGTAAGATGGCAGGCCACTGACTCATAGGGCAGTGGAGGATGACAATCCAAAGATAAACAAGTAAGCTGCTAGCTAAAGTCCCAAGAACCAGAAGTTAGTTACAGAATCCAGAGTGAGCAAAAGCCAGTGAGCCTTCGCAAAAAATTCACATACACTGGAAGCAGGCCACATCCCCAAGGAAGCTTTCTTTTAACTGACTGCCTACTCACAACAGATATCATCATGGAGGTGATTACATTATATCAGATCACATTATGGAAGCGATTATATCATTACATAGCTACCAAACTACATCATAACTGTCAAACCACCGAGAATTATGGTCTACCCAAGTTGACAAGACCTTAACAACCACAATCAACCCCTTGTCACCCTGGCACCAGTAAAATCTCCCTAAACCATACACAATCTCCAAATAAAGACAATTATAAAGTCATGCTTGAGCTTAACATGATACAACTAACATGCGTACAGGCACAAATGTATAAGTCCTGTTTATATCATATATTTTATAATTAAACAAAAAAAATATTTGATGCACACATACCAGGAAAAAATTGTCATAATAATTAAAGTACTCATTTCATCCACTGGCTATGTGGTCATAGCTGGTATTTGAAACTACCTTCTTCCACCACCCATTCTGTATTCCCTTTACCCTCAGCTACAACCACAGCAGGTCATGGTTCTTTGCTTGGTGGGGTGACCCAAACCCTCATTCCTGAAGGTTATGGGCCATTAGTAGTCATGTCGGAAGTGGGCTGATAAAGTTTGCAACTGACATTAATTATACAGCAACAGACATCCTAAGGGATCTCCTGTATTACAGACATACTCTTTTTACCTCTATTATATAATATCAATCCAATTTCCTATTAGTAATCAGGATCAATCACACGAGCCAGTTCAGTAACTCCCCTCTTTGCCTGTTGATCCAGAAGCATGAGGAGCCTAAAGCGGCCAGGTGGCATTCTTAACTTCCAATTCAATGGAATCAGTGTTGTGTCTCCTGGTGGGGGCATTCTGCCTTTTGGAACTAAGACCTCTAGACTCGTAGAGCATACAGTTGGCAGGGACAGGAAGCAAAAATTTGTGAGTGGGTCACTAGGGGTAATAGTGAGTAGTACCACTCCCATTTTCACCCCTTGATTCCTGGACACATGTATCCAGGCTATGAGAGAAAAAGCACAATATATTGGACGCTGATGTAGAGCACATACAGCCTCCTGGAGAACACTGCCCCAAGCTTGCAAGGTATTGCCACCAAGCTGTTGCCATAACTGTGTCTTTAAAAGTCCATTCCAGAGTTCTATCAAGCCAGCCTCATCGGGATGATGAGGAACATGGTAAGACAGGGAATTGCATGAGCATGGCCATACTGCCTCACTTCATCTGCTGTGCAGTGAGTCCCTTAATGCTATGTGGGATATCATGACAGTGTATAAGGCATTCTGTAGTCCATGGATGGTAGTTTCAGTGGAAGCACTGCATGCAGGGAAGGCAAATCCATGACCAGAGTAAGCGTCTATTCCAGTAAGAACAAAAAACTGCTCTTTCTATGAAGGAAGTGTAATCAGCCTGCCACAAGGTTGCTGGCTGATCATCTCAAGGAATGGTGCCATATTGGGACTCACTGTTGGACTCTGCTGCTGGCAGGTAAGATATGCAGCAGTAGCTGTAGTCGAGTTGGCCTTGGTGAGTTGAAGTTCATGTTGCTGAACCCAATGCATAACCTCCATCCCATCCACCCTGGCCACTTTGCTCATGAGCCCAACGATCAATCATGGGAGTGGCTAGGGAGAGAGGATGGCTGGTTTCCACAAAACGAGTCATCCTATCCAATTGATTGTTAAAATCCTCCTCTGCGAAAATCACTCTTTTTGAGCATTCACATGAGACACAAACATATTTATTTCTTTGGCCCATTCAGAGAGTTCTATCCACATACATCTTCCCCATACCTCCTTATCACCAATTTTCCAATCACATTCCTTCCAAGTCCCTGACCATCCAGCCAAACCACTGGCCACAGCCCATAAATCAGTAAACAATCGCACATCTGGCTATTTCTCCTTCAAAGCAAAGTGAACAATCAGGTGCAGTGCTTGAAGTTCTGCCCATTGGGAGCATTTCCCTTCGCCACTATCCTTCTGGGAAGTCCCAGCAAAGGAGCTGTAGTGCTGACGTTGACCACTTTCGAGGGATGCCTGCATATCCCACAGAACCATCTGTAAACCAGGCACAAATTTTCTCTTTCTCAGTCAACTGATCATAAGAAACTCCCCATGAGGCCATAGGTGCAGACTGGGAGAGGGCAGGTAATGTGACAAGAGTGGAAACTATGGGCATTTGGGCCACTTCCTCGTGCAACATACTTGTGCATTCAGGTCCTGCTCGAGCCCAATATAGTATATACCACTTCTATTTAGTGCTACTGCTGCTAACCAAAAGGTCGGCAGTTCAAATCCACCAGGAACTCCATGGAAACTCTATGGGGCAGCTCTACTCTGTTCTATTGGGTCACTATGAGTCAGAATCAACTCGATGGCAATGGGTTTGGTTTTTTTGGATTTAATGATAGAATGTTGCTATGCATGTACAACTTTATGCCTATGTGGAATAAACAACACCCAGTTCATGATGGGCAGCTTAGGCCACATGGTGACTTGGTGACTCATGGTTAAGCAATCAGTCTCTACTAAGGCCCAGTAACACACCAAAAGCTGTTTCTTAAAAGCAAAGTAGTTATCTGCAGAGAATGGCAGGGCTTTACTCCAAAATCCTAAGGGTCTGTGCAGTAATTCACCAATACAGGCCTGACAAAGGCTCCAAACAGCATTTCTATCTGCCAGTGACACTTTAAGCACCATTGGATCACCTGGAGCATATGCCCTAAGTGGCAGAGTGGCATGCATGACAGCCTGAACCAATTGCAGAGCTTTCTTTTGGTCTGGGCCCCACTCGAAACTAGTAGCTTTTTGAGTCACTTGATAAATTGCCAGGGTAGCACACCCAAATAAGGGATACGTTGCCTCCAAAATCCAAAGAGGCCCACTAGGCATTGTGCTTCCTTTTTAGTTGTGGGAGAAAACAGATGCAATAATTTATCTTTAACTTAAGAAGGAATATCTCAACCCGCCCCACACCACAGGACCCCTAGAAATTTCACTGAGGAAGAAGGAGCCTGAATTTTTGTTGTATTAATTTCCCACTCTAGTATGCAAATAGTTTATCAATAAATCCAGAATCACTGACAACCAATATAACGGATTAGTGTGACTTCTTGTGGAAGGGAAAGGTGATCAAGGTCCCTGCATACTAAATGATGACATAGGGCAGAAGAGTTGATATACCTCTAAGGTAGGACAGTGAGGTGTATTAATGGCCTTGCCATCTGAAGTCAAAATGTGCCTGGTGCTCCTTAGAAACAGGTATGGACAAAATGGCATTCCCACCCAGTGCCGTCGAGTCGGTTCCGACTCACAGCGACCCCATAGGACACAGTAGAACTGCCCCATAGAGTTTCCAAGGAGCGCCTGGAGGATTCGAACTGCTGACCCTTAGGTTAGCATCCGTAGCGCTTAACCACCGTGCCACCAGGGTTTCCAAAATGGCATTAGCCAGACTAATACCTGCATACGAGGTACCCGTTCGGTTGCCGTTAAGTCGATTCCAACTCATAGTGACTCTGTAGGACAGAGTAGAACTGCCATATAGAGTTTCCAAGGAGCACGTGGTGGATTCGAACAGCCGACCTTTTGGTTAGCAGCCATAGCACTTAACCACTACACCACGAGGATTTCCATATAAGGTGCCAGGAGATGTATTAATTTTCTCAAGGTATAAAATCACATCTGGAAGAGCAGCTGCAATTGGAGTCACCACCTGGTTAACTTTTTGATAATCTACTGTCATTCTCCAAGATCCATCCACTTTTGGCACAGGCTAAACACGCCAGTTGAATGGAGATGTGGTGGGAATCACCACTCCTGCATCCTTCATGTCCTTGATACCCAGTAACAAGTCCTTGATGGTGGCAGTAATCTCTGCAATCTGTCTATGAATATGGTGTTTCTATGTTTTACTACTTTCCTAGGTAGGGGGCAGTTCAAATGGCTTCCACATGGTTTCTCCCACCATAATAGCCCTTACTCCACTTGTCAGGAGTCCAATGTGGGGGTCTGGTGAGTTGATGAGTATATCTGTTCCAATTATGCATTTTGGAACTGGGAAAATCACTACACGATGCGTTCTGGGGCACACTGGATCCACTGTGAGCCAAACCTGAGCTTCAAACCTGCATTAAGACTCCATTAATACCCTGGCCTCCATACTCCGATGGGTGAGCCACAGGGACAGTTTAGGTCTCCGGGAATTAATGTCAGTTCATAGCCAGTATCCAGTAATCCCCCAAAAGTCTGATTATTTCCCAATCCCCAGTGAACAGTTACTCTCCTAAAAGGTGGTAGATCCCATTGGGAAAGGATGGAAGACAGATTTATAATATAAACTTTGGCAGTAGACTGGTGCATTTCCTCGAGGGGGCCTGGTCTCCCCTTGGGATATGTGCCCATAAACTAGCTCCATTTGGAGAATTGAGTGGCCGTGACTATATTCCTGCAATTCAAGATAGAGTTCCATTTACTCGTCCGAGAATTCTTCCACTTGTAAAAATAAATTAACATTTAGTAGATTTCCTTTCTGTTTCACTCCTAGGGACACAAGGACAAAGTGGCCAATGATATATGTTCATCAGAGTCAGACTATTCTGGTTACTGCTTCTACGCTATACGAAGGCAGATCTGGTACTTCAACTTGATTTAGTGTGGGCCACCAGTAATTCATGCTTCAATGAACCAACCAAATAAACTATTAGGTCCTTTCCTAACCTCTCAAGCTGCGATACTAAATGAAGGATCTGTGCTTAGTGTGCCCAAATCAAAAAATTCAGACTGATTCAACTTTATGTTTCTGTTACCGTTATGCCACACCCCTAAAAGCCATTCCCATACATATCCCCCACGTTACTGTTTGCACGTATTAGAAAACTCAAGCAAATCTTTTGGAAAGTAGCATACCTGTTCCTGGGTCATGCTTTCTACTTCACCTTTTGTGGCTCACTAGCACGTAGGTCTAGAAGCAAAAATAGGTGGTGCGCATGTGTTATGAGAACATTCAACAAAGTATTCTAAGGCATTGAACTCAGGCAGATGCCCCAGGAAATGACTCAGATTCTGCAGCAGGGGATGATTCAGACGAAGGATCTTCAGATATTGTTGTTGTTACGTGCTGTTGAATTTGTTCCGACACCAAGCTACCCAATGCACAACGGAACGAAACACAGCCTGGTCCTGTGCCATCCTTACAATGATTGTTACGCTTGAGCTCATAATTGCAGCCACTATGTAAATCCACCTCGTTGAGGGTCTTCCTCTTTTCCGCTGGCCCTGTACAATGCCAAGCATGATATCCTTCTCCAGGGACTCCTGACAACATGTCCAAAGTATGAAAGACGCAATCACACCATCCTTGCTTCTAAGGAGCATTCTGGTTGTACTTCCTCCAAGACAGAGTTGTTCATTCTTTTGGCAGTCCATGGTATATTCAATAATCTTCACCAACACTACAATTCAAAGGTGTCAATTCTTCCTCGGTCTACCTTATACACTGTCCAGCTTTCACTTGCATATGGTGCGATTGAAAATATCACACATTGGGTCAGTCACACCCTAGTCTTCAAGGTGACATCTCTGCTCTGCAACACTTTAAAGAGGTCCTTTGCAGCAGATTTGCCCAATGTGATGCATCCTTTCATTTCTTGGCTGCTGCTTCCACGGCTGTTCATTGCGGATTCAAGTAAAATGAAATCCTTAATAACTTCAACCTTTTCTCCGTTTATCACGATGTTGCTCATTGGTCCAGTTGTGAGGATTTTTGTTTTATTTATGTTGAGGTGCAATCCATACTGAAGGCTGTGGTCTTTGATCTTCATTAGTAAGCGCTTGAAGTCCTTTTCATTTTCAGAAAGCAAGGCTGTGTCATATACATAACACAGGTTGTTAATGAGTCTTCCTCCAGTCCTGATGCTCCATTCTTCTTCATATAGTCCAGCTTCTGGATTATTTGGTCAGCATACAGACTGAACAGGTATGGTGAAAGGATACGACCCTGAAACACACCTTTCCTGACTTTAAACCAATCAGTATCCCCTTGTTCTGTCTGAACAACTGCCTCTTGATCTATGTAAAGGTTCCTCATGGGCACAATTTAGTGTTCTGGAATTCCCGTTTTTCACAATGTTACCCATAATTTGTTATGATCCACAGAGTCGAATGCCTTTGTATAATCAATAAAACACCGCTAAACATCCTTCTGGTATTCTCTGCTTTCAGCCAGGATCCACCTGACATCAGCAATGATATCCCTGGTCCCACGTCCTCTTCTGAAACTGTCCTGAATTTCTCGCAGTTCCCTGTCGATATACTGTTGCAGCAGTTTGTGAATGATCTTCAGCAAAATTTTGCTTGAGTGTGATATTAATGATATTGTTTGATAATTTCCACATTCAGTTGGATCACCTTTCTTGGGAATAGGCATAAATATGGATCTCTTCCAATCAGCTGGCCAGAAGCTGTCTTCCATATTTCTTGGCATAAATGAGTGAGCACCTCCAGCACTGCATCTGTTTGTTGAAACATCTCAATTGATATTCCAACAATTCCTGAAGCCTTCTTTTTGGCCAATGCCTTCAGAACAGCTTGGACTTCTTCCTTCAGTACCATCGGTTCCTGATCATACGCTATCTCTTGAAATGGCTGAACATCAACTAATTCTTTCTGGTATAATGACTGCGTATATCCCCTCCATCTCCTTTTGATGCTTCCTGCGTCATTTAATACTTTCCCCCATAGAATCCTTCACTATTGCAACTCGAGGCTTGAATTTTTTCTTCAGTTCTTTCAGCTTGAGAAACACCGAGCGTGTTCTTCCCTTTTGGTTTTCCATCTCCAGCTCTTTGCACATGTCATTATAATACTTTATTTTGTCTTCTTGAAAGGCCCTTTGAAATCTTCTGTTCAGTTCTTTTACTTCATCAATTCTTCCTTTGCTTTAGCTGCTCGACATTTGTGAGCATGTTTCAGAGCCTCCTCTGACATCCATCTTGGTCTTTTCTTTCTTTCCTGTCTTTTCAATGACCTCTTGCTTTCTTCATGGATGATGTCCTTGATGTCATTCCACAACTCGTCTGGTCTTCGGTCACTAGTGTTCAATGCATGAAATCTATTCTTGAGATGGTCTCTAAATTCAGGTGGGATACACTCAAGGTCATATTTTGGCTCTCGTGGACTTGCTCTGATTTTCTTCAGTTTCAGCTTGAACTTGCATATGAGCAATTGATGGTCTGCTCCACAGTCAGCCCCTGGCCTTGTTCTGACAGATAATATTGAGCTTTTCCATAGTGTCATTCCACGGATGTAGTCAATTTGATTCCTGTGTGTTCCATCCGGTGAGGTCCATGTGTATAGTCGCTGTTTATGTTGGTGGAAGAAGGTATTTGCAATGAAGAAGTCATTGGTCTTGCAAAATTCTATCATTCGATCTCTGGCATTGTTTCTATCACCAAGGCCATGTCTTCCAACTACTGACCCTTCTGCTTTGTTTCCAACTTTTGCATTCCAATCACCATTAATGAACAATGCATCCTGATTGAATGTTTGATCAATTTCAGACTGCAGCAGCTGATAAAAATCTTCTGTTTGTTCATCTTTGGCCTTAGTGGTTGGTGCGTAAATTCTAATAATAGTCGTATTAACTGGTCTTCCCCATAGGCAGTATTCAGATACCAGCAGGGTCACCCATGGAGGACAGAGTTCAGCTGAGCTTCCAGACTAAGACAGACTAGGCAGAAGGGCCCGGCAGTCTACTTCTGAAAAGCGTTAACCAGTGAAAACCTTATGAATAGCAGCAAAACATTGTCTTACAGTGCTCTTCAGATACAGCTGGGTTAATCTGATCAGATGCGTATGGAGGTGCTAACGGTTTTACTGGGGGCATGGTTTAGCAGACAAAGATGGAATAATCTCTTCACATATGAACGAGAGGGCTAGTTTTGTTGCAGGAGCGATTCAACAGAATTTAGGGCTTCAGTGCCCACTCTTTCCTGATTATCTGCCCATATGTCTCCATCCCAAGTTTCAGAATTCGAGTTCTTCCCAATCAGTGTTGTCACTTTAACTTCAGATGCCTCTTGAGGTTCAGAATTCATTGGTGTAATTCAGCCGCTCAGGGTTTGGTTTTCGGCAGTATCAGTTCTGTTACTACAAGAAATAAGGTTTTCTTTCAGGGCACAAGTGCCAACCTTGAGTTCATTTATGCGGCACGTGAGCTGTAACTCTGAAGCCTGGAGTTCACCTCTTTCTTCAGTTTGTCTAGCAAATGTAGGACCAACCAAACAGCTTCCTTATACTTCTCATTCTGACAAAACTGTAGAAAGATATCAAACATGCAATCGCTCAGAGCCTTGCTTCTCACTAATACGTGATGTACTGGTGGTGACATTTTGTGTATTCCTACTGTCACCTGATGCCAAGGGTAAGCGGTGCCATCTTTACTACTAGAAGCAGAGTGATCAACATCTTTAAGACTAACAGACTTGAGAACCAATTTAGAAAACTCATCCTTAAAATTTTGTTTCTCTAGGACCACTCTTGGTACCAAATGTATTAGGCTGGGTTCTCTAGAGAAGCAAAACCTGTGGAGGATGTGTGTGTGTGTGTGTGTGTGTGTGTGTGTGTGTGTGTGTGTGTGTGTGTCTCAAGGAAATGGCTCACATAGTTCTTGTAGAGTCCAGAAAGTACCACATCCATGGGTCAGGCATGGCAGGTCAGACAGCAGACCTCTGACCCACAGGCTGTGGAGGCTGACAAATCCCAAGATTGGCAGGAAGGATGACAGACCACTGGCTCACAAGCTGCAGAGGCTCATGAGTCCCAACATCAGCAGGTAGGCTACGAGCTGGAGTCCCAAGAACCAGAGGTCGGATGCAGGATCCACAGTGAGCAAACATCAATAAGCTTTGTCAGAAAGTACATATTTATTGGATACTGGTCACAACCCCTTGGAAACTCCCTTTCAACTGACTGGCTGTTCATAGCAGATCTCATCATGGAGGTGATTACATTATATCAGATCTCATTATGGAGGTGATTACATCATTACATAGCTGCCAAACTATATACATAATAACCGTCGAACCACTAAAAATCATGGCTCAGCCAAGTTGACACAAAACCTGAACCATCACAGAAGGCATTCAGTTTTACGGTTTTCTGGTTTATAGCTGGAGCCAGTCAGCAAGAACAAGATTATACCGCACTATATACTAAAAAAAAAAAAATACTAGATAAAGGGAATAGGCAATGGAATTGGAGAGATCAGACACATGTGAGTGTAAATCCTGGCTCTGCCATTTTTAAATCTGTGTGTCTTTGGGCAAGTTCTTACCCTCACTGCACCTTGGTTTCCCCATCTGTAAAATGAAGAATACTATCTACTTCCCAGGGTATTGTTAGAATTAAATGCCAGTGTAGTTTACAATAGATACTAAACAAATGTTAGATACCATACTTTCCTCTCTCCATAAAATATTTTTTTGAATTTATTGAAACTGTGGGTCTAAAACAGTAGCAACTAGCCACATGTGGCTATTTAAATTTAAATTAACTAAAATAAGATAAAATTTAAAATTCAATTCCTCAGTTACCCTAGACATATTTCAAGTTCTCAGTAGTAGCCTGTAGCTAGAAGCTACTGTAGTGGAAAATAAACAGAGAATCTGCAAATTACAATCCAATCCAAGGGGTTATGTGCTCTTAATTTCCCCCACTCCTACCTACTCCAGAGTTCACTTGGGATTCAAACCCAGCTGATATTAGGAGGAGGGTTGCAAGCTTACTTAGTTCAAGCTAATTTGTACAAGGTCACAATGTAATTACAAATATTCTTACCCTAAAATTCTTCAAATGGAAAGGGCACTGGGGTGTGGGGAAGGAGCAGATCTCAGTCTCATTTTGGTTGTCCCTATTTTTTCTCCTATGATCTTTATCGTTTTAGATTTTATATTTAGGTCTTTGATCCAGTTTGAGTTAGTTTTTGTGCATGGAGTGAAGTATGGGTCTTGTTTCATTTTTTTGCAGATGGATATCCAGTTATGCCACCACCATTTGTTAAAAAGATTGCCTTTTCCCCATTTAACCGTTTTGGGGCCTTTGTCAAATATCAACTTCTCATATGTGGATGGATTTATGTCTGGATTCTCAATTCTGTTCCATTGGTCTATGTATCTGTTGTACCAGTACCAGTTTGTTTTAACTACTATGGTGGTATAATAGATTCTAAAATCAGGTAGAGTGAGGCCTCCCACGTTGTTCTTTTTCAGTAATGCTTTAATTTTCCAGGGCCTCTTTCCCTTGCATATGAAGCTGGTGATTTGTTTCTCCATCTCATTAAAAAACTCCTCTCCGCTTCTGAACCGTCTCTTCCTTCCACTGCCCCTCAGTTCATTTTCTAGGCTTGCTTTTGATGCTCAGGGCTCCTAGCTTGTCATAAATATACTCATTTCACTCGTTTTTTTGGGTCTTTGTTGTAAAGAGGGCTTGCCGGAAGTGTCTGTCTATTCGGCCATCTTGGCTCTGCCTCCCCACCTTGTTTTCTGATGTTTGCATCTATTGCTATAAATTGACCTCTGATAACTACCTTTGATGCTTTTCATTATCGTTTGATTCTAGGAATTTTATGATTCCATCTTTGATTTCTTCAATTACGGAATGGTTTATAAGCAGGGTGTTATTCAGTTTCCATGTATTAGATTTTTGTTTCTTTCTAGTTCTTCTTATTATGAATTTCTAATTTGATGGTGTTGTGATCAGAAAAGATACTTTGTATTATCTCAATGTTCTGGATTTTGTTGAGCGTTGCTTTTTTGCCTAAGATGTGGTCTATTCTGAAGAAGGTTCCATCCACATTGGAAAAGAATGAATAATTTGCTGCTTTTGGGTGTAGCGTTCTGTATATGTGTATGAGGTCAAGTTAGTGATCGTGGCCTTTAGATCCTCTGTATCTTTTTTGAGTTTTTTTCTAGATTTCTTATTCTTAACCAAAAGTACTGTGTTCAAGTCTCCTATTATTACTGTGAAACTACCAATTTTTCTTTTTAGTCCTGTCAGAGTTTATGTATTTTCAAACCCTGTCATTGGGTGCATAGAGATTTATTATAGTTATGTCTCCATGGGAGACCCTTTAGTCAATATATAATTCACTTCTTCCTTTTATAGGGGATTTTGTTTTAAAGTCTATTTTATCTGAGATTAGTATTGCCACTCCTGCTCTCTTTTGGTTGCTGTTCGCTTGATATATTTTTTCCATGCTTTGATTTCTAATAAATTTATGTTTTCGTTTCTAAGGTTTGTCTCTTGTAGACTGCATATGGATGGGTCCAGTTTTTTTTTTTTTTTTTTTTTTTAATCCAATCTGTCACTTTGTCTTTATGGGGTGTATTTAAGTCATTTACTTTCAATGCGATTGTTGTTAGGTGTGAGTTTATTGCTGTCATTTTGTAGTGCTTTTTTGTGGTGCTGATGTTTTCTTTGTGCCTCTTACTCTTCTGTGCTGAATTCCTTTTTTTGTTGTTTCTTTTCCTTTTTTGTAGATGTTCTGTTTACCGAGACTTTACAGTTTTCTTCTTTATTATAATGGTAAGTTTGTTAACTTTCTTTCTGGTTACCTTGAAATTCACCCCTATCATTCAAAGTTTAAACCAGTCTTTTATTACTTGATAACACCTTGACTTTCTCTGCATTGAAAATTCTATAGCTACATTGTTTATTTCCTTTTTTATTGTTCTGATGTGGTTACCATTTACAGACTGACTTCTCTGGTTCCCTGTTGTAAAGCTTTTAGTTTTGTTTTATCCTTGAGAGTTCGTAATCTAAGTTGGTATATGACTGATGTAGTCTTATCTGCTAGATTCAGGTTGTTTTCCTGATGTTCCTGGTTCTCTAACAGAAGGACTCCCTTTAATAATTCGTGTAAGTTTGTTTGATTTTTATGCATTCCCTTAATTTGTTTATCTGGATATGTCCTAATTTCACCATCATATCTGAGCGAGAGTTTGCGGGATATATTATTCCTTTTTGGCAGTTTTCTTCTTTCAAGATTTTGTATATGTCATCACATTGCCTTTTGCCTCCATGGTTTTTGCCAAGTAATCAGGGCTTAGTCTTATAGTTTCCCTTTTGTATGTTTCTTCTTGTTTTTCTCGAGTTGCTCTCAGAATTCTTTCTTTGACTTTGGTTTTGGTAATGTGATTATATGTCTTGGCGTTTTTCTTTTGGTGGTCTATCCTACATCAGGTTCATTGAGCTTCTTGGATAGTCAGTTTTTTGTCTTTCATGATATTAGGGAAGTTTTCTGTCCAGAAATCTTCAATGATCCTCTCTGTGTTTTCCATTTCCTCCCCCTGTTCTGATACTCGGATAACACAAAAATTTTTGCTTTTGATTGTATCCCACATTGTTCTCACGGTTTCTTCATTTTCCTTCCTTCTTTTCTCTGATTTTTCCTCAAAGTGGGATCCAAGGATTTCTATTCAATTCACTGATTCTGTCTTCAATTGTTTCAAATTTTCTCCTAAAACCTTCTATTCCACTGTCCATTTCTGAAATCTTGTTGTTTATCTTTTGGGATTCTAACTCCTGTTTTTGTGTGATTTATTTTGACATTTTATTCCTGTATTATTTTCCTGAATTCTATTGTTTTGTCTCTGTTTTCTCTGATTTTGTCTGTATTTCCCATGATTTTTACCTATGTTTTTTCCCTTATTTTTGTCTGCATTTTCCTTATTCTGCTGGAGAACCCTGAATATTAGAGTTCTTAATTCCCTATCAGGTAGTTCCAGTGCCTTTCCTTCTAAAGAAGGTCATGTGGTGTTTTGTTTTAGTCACTTTCTGGAGACATTCTCTCCTTTTTTTTTATGTTTTGATATTATGTGCTGTCTCCAGGACATTCGGGAATTATTTTCTTCATTTATTGATTGTGGATTTGATTCTTTCATCCTGCTTTTTTGTTTTATTTAGTTATGTCTGGGCAGGCAAGTTGGGTGTGTTTTGTTCCTTATTCTCCTGTGTGCATGATACTTCTCTCCACCTTGTCCTGGTAGACAGGGCCGGTCACTCCGCTATGCTGCAGCAGGGCGGGTCCAGTGAGGGTGGAGGAGTGGGGATGGGTAGTTTGTGATACAAACTGGGGGTGATGGGGTGGGGCTGAGTAGCAGGGCAGGGCAGAGTCCAGGGCACCTTGTCAGTACCACTCATGGGTGTGGTGCTTGGCACACAGTGGAGATAGGCAGAAGGGAAAGGAGATGATGTAATGTGCTGAGCTAAGTGGGTATGTGGAGAAGGAAAAATGAGAGAGACAAAAGCAAAAAATAAAGTAAAAATATATAATATAATGAAAAAAAGTAAATAACATGGCAGTGCAGTAGCCAGGTAGGGCAAGACAGACCCAGCAAGGCTGTGTGCTGGTGGATCTGAAGCCAAGTGGTATGACTTGGCCTGTGGAGAAGTGATGTGGGCAGTGCACAGGGCTAGGTGGGGGGTAGATAGGAAAGGAAAGACAGGAGAGAGAGAGAAGAAACCAACAGTCATACAAATATAAATAAATAACTAAATAGTAATAAAAACGATGTGATGGTGGGGACGGTGCAGAATTGATGTGGTGGTGAGCTGATGCCTCTGTCAACATGTGGCATGACATGGCCTGTCAGGAAGGGGCAGAGGCAGCACAGGACCTAGGTGTGAGGGAGAAGGAAGAGGAGAAATGGAAAGTTAAAGAGTAAAAAAATATGGCACTGAGGGTTCTGGCCTGTGGGGGTGGCATAGATCCCGGGAGGCCACGTGACAGAGCCTCTCCAGTTGAGCGGTACAACACAGCCCACCAAGAATTTGGGGGCAGTACATTGGGGCTGGTGGACAGGAAAAAGTAAAGAAGGGAGAGAGAAGAAACAATAACTATAAAAGAAAAACAAGCAATAAATAAAACAGTTGGTGACAGTTGTGGATACCTGGGGAGGCTGTGCACAGTGTCTTTCCAATGGAGCTGTGCAGCACAGCCCTTCCAGAAGGGGCAGTGACATTGCACAGGGCTGGTTGGGCAGGAGAAAGGAAGGAGAGAGAGAGGGATCACAAAAAAAAAAAAGAAAAGCAAGCAAACCAAAAAACTCTCAGCCCATCAAGAAAGGGAAGGCATGGCACCCAGGGCTAGCTTGGCAGGAGAAAGGAAAGAAAGAAGAGAGAGATAAGCAACAAAAAAATCCCCCCCCAAAAAAATCTTAAAAAACAAACAAATAAGAAAAAAAACAACAACAAAGCAAACAAACCAAAAAAAAAAAATCACAGCCCATCAAGAAGGGAAAGAGATGGCACACGGGGCTAGCTGGGTGGGAGAAAGGAAAGGTAGGAAGGGAGACAGGAAGAAGCAACAAAAAAAAAGCCCCCAAAACAAAAATACAAACCAAAAGAACAAAAAATGGCACTGAAGGGCTGGCTGGCATGGGTGAGGTGGGCCCCGGGGGCAGTGAGCTCGTGTCTCTTCATCTGAGCAACCACGGCCTGTGGGCAAAGAGAAGAGGCCACCTAGAGGGAAGGAGGATGAGGGGTGGGAAAGCATGTATCCCTGGTTACCAGGTGTTCTGTCTCCTGCTGGGTGCTGCATGAAGTTGCCTTCCTGAACTCCCTGCCACATTCCTTGGTGGCTGTACTCAAGATGGTGAATCCAGCCACATTAACTGGTATGGGACCTCCACTCTGTAGCTCTCCTCATTCGCTGTTCTCTATCAGTTTCTTATTCCAATCGGTGCTTGATGGAGTGCTTTTTTTTCCTTTTTTTTGTACTTAGGGTTCCAGAATTGATGTTTGTATCTCTTTTACTTAGTTTTTCAGGTCTTTGCTGCAGAGGGATGGCATGGTACTTCTCACTACAGCACGATGTTGGCTCCACCTCCTCTTTAGTCTCATTTTGGAAGGGGAGGATTATCCAACAGTCAGCGGTGCTTACCTTGCTTACCTGATCATCTGTAGCGAACAATTTCACATTTTTTCCCACCACATCAAAGATTCTGCTTCTCAGTATGGCTGGCATCTGTCTCTCTCCCAACCCCACAGTACCTTCCTAGAGAATCAAAGTCTTTTTTCAACTATACAATCCCTGACGGGGTGGAAGAAGACCCAGTAAGCAAGGTAAGCATGGGCTTACTTGCGCTTAGTTACTAATCTGTAGTGAACAGTTTTACTACAGATGACCTGATAAGCACCCTGCTTACCTTGCCTGTTGGATAATCTGCCCTGCATTTGTGATTAAGTAGAGTTTACTTCACATTTGCTAGAGAGTAGATTTGCCTTCCATGAGTGACTGCTTTCTTCTGTATACAGAGTAAAGACATAAACATTTGGTGAGCCAACTTTCCTTGTATCTTTCTGAATTACCTTATGTGTTCCTTGGATGTGGAGCAAAGCAAGTCTTTCACACTGTTGGTCATGGTGTAAACTGGTGCAACCACTTCAGGGATTAACACTTGGCAATATATCTAATAATGATGTATATATCCTACAACCCAGAAATTTCATTTCTACAAATAAATCCTAGTGAAAATTTCAAATGTACACGAGAACCCATATAAAAAAAACTTTTATAGGAGTACTGTTTATGCTAGAAAATAAATGGAAACAACGGACTCATCGATCAACAAGAGAATGGTTTAAAAACTCAGGGTATATTCTTACAAAGGAACACTATATAGCAATAAAAATGAATGAACTCATGATTCCTAGCTCACACTCCTAGCCGATACTAGGAATTAAACTTGAGTTATATGGATCAATATAGATGAATTTCATAATCATAATATTGGGTAAAAAAATCAAGGTACAAAAGAATACATGCAGACTGATTTCATTTATATAAATATTAAAATCAATAATAGCAGACACATATAATGCTTACTACATGTCAGACAGTGTTCCAAGCATTTTATACATATTAACTCTTTAATCCTCACAACAACTTTTATAGACAAGGAAAATGAGGTCCAGAGAAGTTAAATGACGTGCCCAAGATCACATGGTAAGTTGAAGAGCCAAGGTGCCAACCCTGATAATCTAGCTCTGGAGTCAACTATACATTTCAAAATAATGCTACATATTTTTTAGGGAAATTCACATGTGTGGTGAAGGGGAGGGCAATTCAAAACTGGAGAGGAAGGTCCATACATAAAGATGATCAGGAATATAAACTCAGAAAGTTTCCTTCAGCCACTGCCTCCCTGTATGTACAGGGAGATCTTCAGTGGAAGACATGCTGCAAGGATATATTAGCATTTTTAATTTTCTTCTCTGAATTTTATTGAAATTATAATGCTACACATTGATGAGTACACAAACCTTCAGTGTACAGCTCAATAAATTTTCACAAAATGGACACACCTATGTAATCAGCATCCAAATAAAAATAAACAAATGAAACATTACTAGCACCCCAGAAACTCCCCCCCTTATATACAACTTTTTGTCACTAACACCCCTACTTTGAGTAAATATTATCCTGACTCCTAACACTGTCACTTAGTTTTGCCTGTTTTTGAACATTTTAGACATGGACTCATATAGTGGGTACTCTTCTGTGACTGATTTTTTTTGTTTTACATAAACATCTATCTGTGGGTTTCATCCATATTGTTTACATCAACTCTACTTCATTCATTCTCTTTGCTGTAAAGTAATGTGAATTTGCCACAATGTGTTTTTCTATTCAACTGTTGACAGGTATTACTAATCTTTTTTGCTTTTTTTATTATCTTCCCTTAGCAGTCCCACAAAGCAGGGTTCACAGTGCATTAATGTGGAAAGAACACAGTCTCTGGAGTAAAAGAAAAAGAACTGAGTTGAAGCCTGGCTCTGTTAATAACTGTTATGGGCAAGTTATCTGGCCATTACGGGTCTTGACTTCCTCCTTGGTAGGATATGGATAATAATAGCTAACTGTAATAACATATAGCAAATACCTAGTTGGTGGCAGTTATTACTATAAGGCTTGTAAAATATTTGTTGTTTGCTTGAAAACCACTTATGGATTACGGTCACATAGCTTAGTTCTCAGGCACCTTGACTACTTGACTTCCTTTTAATGCATCCTGGTGGCCATTGAGATCCAGACATGTGGAAAAATCTGACATTCAAATTCTCTGAAGCTGTTGGTGCGTGATTGCTGCTACTTCTTCCTGCTTTCTCCCAGAGCCATGAACTGGCCTTTAACATGCAATCCAAGACCCAGGCCTTTGGCTTCATCTACCCTGTTTTTTTCTTTTTTACCCTGTCAGTCTGCGCCTTATTCTACCTTCCATATTTTTCCAATTCCATGTACCTCCAGAACAAGCCTTTTTTCTTTAAGTTTTTTATATGATCATGTTCATGGAGAAGAAACAGCAACAAGACTGACAGCCCCATGCTCTGCTGTCAATGCCTTCTTGCCTGCTATCTGGTGAATGAGAACACACAAAATCATAGCTTCCATACCAGCTGCAATTCTCCAAGAAGTGGGTTAAATGCAAATTCAGATATCTTAGTCAGAGAAATTGGCCTCAGTCCCACCAGAGACAACACAAAGGCTCAATTGAGTGGCCCTTCCTCTCTGGCAAGGGCATCCTTGAAAGAGTACTGAAAACATCATACTGTAGGCAACTCTGACAAGACACAAAAAATATGAATCAAAGGGTACAAATACTCTCCCTGTATGTGTCTGGAGAAGATGATTGAGTCTTTATTTTGCCATCTCCAACAGACCGCCATGCCTTCTACATCCAGGAAGAAAGACCTATTATGAACAGAGATAGACTAGCCTTGTTTTTGCTCCCTTGGTCTCAGGGCAGGGGGATAGGGGAGAGGAGGCATGGTGGTGGGAAGAGGGGATACGGTTCTGCTAATCAAGTGGTAACTGAAATGTACACATGGGGGAGGAATCTCACAAACTGCCTGTGCTGAACTTTTTGAGAGGTGGGACGGATAGAAAGAGTTAACCAAACAGGAGTCCAGAGTAGGTGGACAAAAAAACTCTAAGACTAAAAAAAAAAAAAAAAAAGACAAGAAATTAGGAGAAAAGGGTAAAAAAGGGGATCACCCTTGATCTATTCTGGCCACCAGATATTAACTCTTGACCCATTATAAGAAATGTCAAAGTTCATGTACTCAGAAACAAAAGACTTGGGTTCAAATCCTGGAAGATGAACCCAATAATGACCACCAAAAAGACTTATTAAGGTTATCAGCTACAATAGTAATGCTTTCAACCATAATAGTGAAAGGTAAAGTAGTCAGAAATTGAGGGTTAAAAGGATATAAAGAGGTGCTGATATCCTCATCTTACAAAGCTACAGTCAAAAGTCGATGAAATATGAAATAGAGGTTTAAAAACATTATTTAAAGTAACAGAGGTAAACAATTGTTGTTGTTGTTAGGTGCTGTTAAGTCGCTTCCAACTCATAACAACCCTATGTACCACAGAATGAAACGCTGCCCAGTTCTGCGCCATCCTCACAATCGTTGCTATGCTTAAGCCCACTGTTGTAGCCACAGTGTCGATCCATCTCACTGAGGGTCTTCCTCTTTTCTGCTGGCCCTGTACATGTCCAAAGTATGTAAGACACAGTCTCGCCATCCTTGCTTCTAATGAGCGTTCTGGTTGTACTTCTTCCAAGACAGACTTGCTTGGAAAGCCAACCATCAGATAGCCATTTAGAAGCTATTGTATAACAGACGCTAGTACTCAAGCATCACAGAATGGCAAACTGGCTACTTTAATGGTAACTCTTCTGTCTGTGAAATGACTCAGTTACTACACAGCCTTCTGAGATTCTGGTTAGTGACACAGCCTATTGACTGCAACCCAGTCATCTAAGTTGAACTGAAAACAGAGTTCCTTGGCCTGGAAATGAACTATGCAAACATAGTGACTTGTATTAGACAGCAAATCATCCCTGACCAACAGCTCAAAATCTGTGCATATAAGACAAGAGTCACAGAAGAAAAATATTCTTCCAGTATCAAAAGTCAGAAAAGCTCCCCTCCATGCTTGTCCCACCACCTTTCCACAGATTTCACACAAGACATTTATTACTTCAAGTGGTAGTAGCATCAGTGTCAACTGAAGGGACTAACCGTGTTTGAATAGGATGAGCTCATCCAGAATGACGTGCCCCTTATTAGTGCCCAGCATTCTGCGTTATTTTTTTTTTTTAAGCTTCTATGACAAACAAACATCTTCCGCATCCTGCAAAGCCAGAGACACAGACCTGGAGATCTACTGCTGTAAAACGTCTCAATATACGCATCATTTGGGAAATATTCAATGCCCCTGCCCCTTCATTAACTTCACAGTTCTTAGGTATTTTTAATCATGGTAAATCCATCATCAACTGGACAGTTTTATGGAGGACTTTATATTCTCCCTGTTTCCCTACCAATAATGAAAACACTAATAACGATGACAATCTCGATGATAAAAATAGAAAAACACTTATTTAGTACTTTTTATGTGCCAGGAACTATTCTAAGAACTTTATATATGTTAACTCATTTAATTAATTCAATATCTATGTGTATATGAATTTTCTTCAAGTCCTGCCTCTAGTTGATTATGGACCCGCAACCCATGTAATGGCAGGAGCACTCTACTAAAGGTAATTACATTGTCTAGTTCAGTGCTATCCAATAGAAATATACTGCAGGCCACATATGAAATTTTAAAATTTCTAGTAGCCATGTTAAAAAAAAAACAGGTGAAATTAATTTCAATAATATATTTAATTTAACCCAATGCATTCTAATTTATTATCATTTAAACCTGTAATCAATATAAAAAATCTTAATGAGACATTTTACATTTTTTCATACTATGTTTTCAAAATCCAGTGCATATTTTACACTTACAGCCCACTGAATTATGACTAGTCGATTTCTAGTGCTAAATAACCCCATGTTAACTACTCTTAGAATCTCAAACAGAAGATCAAATTTGGAAGGGACCATCCTTCTTGTTTTACACATGAGAAAACTTGGGCCTGAGAGAAATGGTATCTCTCATGAAGTGAAATGAACCCTAGACTTACAATCAGGAGAACCAAATTCAAATCCATGTTCTGCCACCTCCTGGATAAGGGACCTTAGATAGTACACTTTACTGAGCCTCAGAGTCCTTCTCTGTAGACAGATGGTAATAACCCTTACTTTACAGGGTTATACCTACCACAGAAGTCACAAAGCCAGCTAGCAGCAGTACTAGGTGTATCAGAGTCTGGGTCCAATCAGAAGGTAGAAATCACGATAAAGAATTATTAAACTATGATAAAAAGGGTTTAAGATATAAGGAAACTCCATATGGTACCCCGTGGCTGAGGGAGAGTACCCCAAAAAGGACAAATTTGGAAGGGGTTCAGACTTCATTGGAGAAAGTGTAATTTAATGCACTGGATTCCAGAGAAGTTTGCTGATTTGTCCAGGTGGTCTGTAGTCATTAAGCAAGCAGGAGGCAACTTTCCAGCATGCAGGTATTGAGCAGACAATCAGCAACCAGTGGAGTGGGTATGCAGACAGGGTAGGAACTCTCTGGGCTGCAAAAAAACACATCAGGGCCTGTTGAGGGAGCAGGGGTTTGGTGGGAACCCCCTAGAACACAAGCAGACTTCATGGGAGGCCAGCAGAGGGAGAAGGAGCTCCATCAAAACCGTTCAGTCAGCAGGTGGGCTGTTGGGGCGGGGAAGAGCTGCAGAGGGAATCTGGGCTCCAGCAAAAGGCCTTTAGGAGCTGTCGCAGGTGGAAAGTTTTCAAGCACTTGATTCCCTTTTTAAGGGAACTGCAGAAAGGCTATTGCCAGGTTACACCAAAGCTGCAGACTCACAGGAACCACATGTTCTGGGTGCACGGCTGGGGCAGACCAACTGTATAGCAGTTGGAAACATTAGGAGAGCCCCTTCATCCCACAGTGTCCTTCCAGCACTCTCTACTGGGAAAGCTTAACATCATGAAAGATGCTTAAAGGAATTCTGTCCATTAGCACAGAGCAGGTATTGAGGGGTGAATTCGGAGCTGAAAGACAATAAATTGGTAACACATAGGGGTAGACAGGAAGCCACATTTTCTGGTCCTGAGATCAGTGCTGTTTATAATACCCTAAATTCCTCCACTGGGATAATTCTAGATAGCTAATAGTCGGTCACTTTCCTTGCAGGTGTGCAGGTTGGCCCCACTGGTAAAGAGATAGGAAAAAAAGACTGATAGGAATATAACTTTTCTCAGTCTCACTTTCTTCATTGCACAGTGGCTATTATACTTCTTACCTACAGGATTGCTACAAGAATTAATGAAGACAACACGGGTAAAATTCACAGCCCAAGCCTGGGACATAAGAAGTAGATGATACAAATTTATTTTCCTGCCCTTAGATGAAACCAAGTCAGTCACTGCAGAATATTCTTATTCTTCTTTTTGCCACTGTCATTCAGGAATAAAAGTAAACCAGATGTGGGAGTTTTCTCATCTGCCCACTTTATTTAGTGTTACGTAACAACTGTCATGTCACTTAACAACTGGTTAATTATTTCCATACCACTGTGTGATCTTTAAAGGTTCTTCTGGAGGTGGAACCAACATGGCTTTATAGACAGAAGCACTATGCAGTCCCTCTGGAGCAAAGACCCAAAAAACTAAGTAAAACAGATAACAAACATCAATCCTGAAATCCTAAGTAGCAAATGAAGGGACAAAAAATTTGACCAAGCATGAAATGGAATAAAAAACGGACAGAGAACAGGGAATGAGGAGAGCCACGGAGTGGAGGTCCCATACCTGCCAAAGTGACTGGATTCCCCATCTTGGGCTACAGCCGTCAAAGAGCTCAGAGACGGAATATGGAAAGGCAACTTCACAGAGCTCCCAACAGGAGCTACTAGCTCTCTGTCACTGGGCACCCCCTCCACCCCTACTGGCTGGCCCCTTCCACACCATTTTTTTTATTGTTTGTATTTTTGTTTGTTGGTATTGTTTTTTGTTTTGGCTTTTTGTTGCTTCTCTCTCTCTCTCTCCCTTCCTTCATTTCCTTTCTCCCACCCAGCTAGCCCCGTGTGCCATCCCCTCCCCTTCATGACAGGCCATGATTTTTTTTTTGTTCACGTGCTTTCTTTTTGTTGTTGTTTATTTTATATATATTTGGCGGAGGGGGGGGGTTGTTGCTCTTCTCTCTTTCCCTTCCTACCATTTCTTTCTCCCACTGAGCAAGCCCCATGTGCCATGCCCTACCCTTCTTGACAAGCTGTAATTTTTTGGTTTATTTGCTTTCTTCTTTTTTGTTTCTTGTTGTTTGTTTTTCAAATTCTTTTTTTTTTTTTTTTGGCCTTTTTTGTTGCTTCTCTCTCTCTCCTACCCTTCCTTTCCTTTCCCCCACACAACTAACCCCGTGTGCCATTCCCTCCATTTCTTGACGGGCTGTGAGTTCTTGGTTTACTAGATTTCTTTTTTTGTTATTGTTGTTTTCTTTTTTTTTTAATAATTTTTATTGTGCTTTAAGTGAAAGTTTACTAATCAAGTCAGTCTGTCACATATAAGCTTATATACACCTTACTACATACTCCCATGTACTCTTCCCCTAATGAGTCAGTCCACTCCATCCTTCCAGTCTCTCCTTTCATGACCATTTTGCCAGTTTCTAACCCTCTCTACCCTCCTATCTCCCCTCCAGACAGGAGATGCCAATACAGTCTCAAGTGTTGGGTTTCCTTTTTTTATTTGTTTGTTTCTGGGGCATTTTCTATTGCTTCTCTCTCCATTCCTTTCTTTCCTTTTTCCCACCCGGCTAGTAATGTGTGCCATCACCTCCCCTTTTTGATAGGCTGTGATTTTTTGTTTGTTTGCTTTGCTCTTTCTTTTTTCTTCTTTCTTTTCTCTCTCTCTCCTTTCATTTTTCCCACCCACCCAGCCTTGTGTACTGTCCCTGCCCCGCCTGCAGGGTTGGTGTTGCACAGCTCAGTCGGAGAGTCACTGTCCGTGGCCTACCTGAATCAGTGCCGCCTTCACCAACCAGCTCCCTCAGCGCCATTTTAATTATTTATTTATTGGTTGTTTATAGTCTTTTTTCTGTTTTTGTTGTTGTTGTTGCAGCTGTTATTGTTTCTTCTCTCTCTCTCCCTCTCCCTTCTTTCCTTCTTTTTCTTCCATCCATCCAACTCCATGCACCTCCCCCAACTTCTTGGTGGGCTGTGTTGTACTGCTTGGCTAGAGAGCTTCTGGCACATGGACTCCCCAGGTCTGCACAGCCCCACAGGCCAGCTCCCTAAGTGCCAAATTTTTTTTATTTTTCTTTATCTTTTCCCTTCTTCTTTCCCTTCTTGCTATCACCTAGGTCCTGTGCTGCCTCCACCCCTTCCTGATGGGCCATGCCACGCAACCCAGCGACAGAGACATCAGCTCGCTGCCACCCCAATTCCTCCCCACCTCCAACAATATAATAAAGGGAATCTATACAAAACCAACAGTTAACATAACTCTTAAGGGACACAGGCTGAAAACATTCCCCTTGAGAACAGGAACAAGACAAGGATGCCCTTTATCACCACTCCTATTTAACATTCTGCTGAAAGTCCTAGCTAGAGCAATAAGGCAAGAAAAAGAAACAAAGGGCATCCAAATTATAAGGAAGAAGTGAAACTGCCCCTATTTGGAGATGATATGATACTATACATAGAAAACCCAAAAGACTCCACGAGAAAACTACTAAAACTAATAGAAAGATTCAACAGAAAAGCATGATACAAGATAAACATACAAAAATCAGTTGGATTCATACATACCAATAAAGAAAATTACACAAATGAAGTCAGGACAACAATATCATTTTTAATAGCCCCTAAAAATTTTAAATACTTAGGAATAAATCTAATGAGGGATGTAAAAGATTCATACAAAGACAATTAAAAAATACTACTGCAATAAACTGAGACATATAAATGGGAAAGCATACCATGTTCATGGATAGGTAAACTTAACCTCATGAAGATGTCAATCCTACCCAAAGAAATCTACAAATACAATGCAATCCCAATATAAATACCAACAGCATTCTTTAAAGAGGTGGAAAAACTATCATTAACTGTCATGGATTGAATTATGTCCCCCCAAAAATGTGTGTATCAATTTGGTTAGGCCATGATTCCCAGTACTGTATGGCTGTCCTCCATTTTGTGATTGTAATTTCATGTCAAGAGGGTTAGGGTGATATTGCAACACCACTCTCACTCAGGTCACCTCCCTGATCCAAGGTAAAGGGAGTTTCCCTGGGGTGTGGCCTGTACCACCTTTTATCTCTCAAGAGATAAAAGGAAGCAAGCAGAGAGTTGGGGACCTCATACCACCAAGAAATCAGCACCAGGAGAAGAGCACATCCTTTGGACCAGGGGTCCCTGCACCTGAGAAGCTCCTCAATCGTGGGAAGAATGAGGACAAGGACCTTCCTCCAGAGCCAGCAGAGGGAGAAAGCCTTCCCCTAGAGCTGATGCCTTGAATTTGGACATTTAACCTACTAGACTGAGGAAATAAATTTCTCTTTGTTAAAGCCATCCACTTGTGGTATTCCTGTAATGGCAGCACTAGATGACTAAGACATTAACTTTATATAAAAAGGGAAGAGGACTCAGATAAGTAAAACACTACTGAAGAACAAGGATAAAGTAGGAGGACTTGAACTACCAGACCAAAGAAACTACTATACGGCTGCGGTAGTCAAAACAGCCTGATACTGGTACAATGACAGATACATTAACCAAGAGTACCGAACTGAGAACCCAGATGCAAATCCATCCACCTATGGTCACCTGAACTTCGACAAAGGCCCAAAGTCTATCAAATGGGGAAAAGACAGTCTTTCTAAGTAGTGATGCTGGAAAACTCAACGTCCGTCTGCAAAAAAATGAAACAAGGCCCATACCTCACACCATACACAAAAACTAATTCAAAATGGATCAAAGACCAAAAAGTAAAACCAGAAACTATAAAGATCGTAGAAGAAAAAATAGTGTCAATGTTGGAGGGCTTAATACGCAGCATTAATGGTATAGAAACCATAACTAATAGTACACAAACACCAGAAGCTAAGCTAGATAACTGGGATCTTCTAAAAATTAAACACTTATGCTCATCAAAAGACTTCACCAAAAGAGTAAAAAGAGAACCTACAGACTTCGAAAAAATTTTGACTACAACATATCTGATAAGAGTCTAATCTCTAAATTCTACAAGATACTATAACACCTCAACAACAAAAAGACATATGACCCAACTAAAAAATGGGCAAAGGATATGAACAGACACTTCACCGAAGAAGACACTCAGGTGGCTAACAGATACGTGAAGAAATGCTCAGGATGGTTACCTTTTAGAGAAATGCAAATCAAAAGTACAATGAGATGCCATCTTGCCCCTACAAGGCTGGCACTAATCTAATAAACACAAAATTATTAATTTTGGAGAGGTTGGGTAGAGTCTGGAACACTTATACACTGCTGGTGGGAATGTAAAATGGTACAACTACTTTGAAAACGGATTTGGTGCTTCCTTACAAAGCTAGAAATAGAAGTGCCATAAGATCCAGCAATCCCACTCCTTGGAATATATACTACAGAAATAAAAGCAGTCACAGGAATAGATATATGCACACCCACATTGCAGCACTGTTCACGATAGCAAAAACATGGAAACAACCTAGGTGCCCATCGACAGATGAATGCATAAACAAATTATGGTACATACACACAATGAAATACTATGCAATAATAAAGAACAATGATGAATCTGCAAAATATCTCACAACATGGATAAATCTGGAGGGCATTATGCTGAGACAAATTAGCCACAAAAGAACAAATTTTGTATGAGACCAATATTATAAGAACTCAAGAAAAGGTTTAAAAACAGAAGAAAACATTATTTGATGATTACCAGGGCGGGGAGGGAGGAAAATCACTAACTGGATAGTAGACAAAAATCATCTTAGGTGAAGGGGAAAATAACACACATTACCGGGGAAGTCAGCAAAACTAGACTAAAGCAAAAGCTAAGAAGTTTCCTGACCACGACCAAACACTTTGAAGGACAGAGTTGCAAGGGCTGGGGCCTGGGGACCATGGTTTTGGGGGACATCTAGGTCAATTGGCGTAACAAGGTTTATTAATAAAATGTTCCGCATCCCATTTTGGTGAGTGATGTCTGGGGTCTTAAAAGTTTGCGAGGAGCCATCTAAGATGCATCAATGGGTCTGAACCCACTTGGAGTAATACAGAATGAAGAACACTAAAGACACAAGGAAAATATTAGCTGAAGAGACAAAAGGGCCACATTAACCACAGACTCCATCAGCCTGTGATAAGGAGAACTAGATAGTGGCCAGCTACCACCAATAATCACCCTGACAGGGAACACAACAGAGAGTCCCTGATGAAGCTGGAGAGGAGTGCAGAGCAGAACTCAAATTCACATAAAATGACCACACTTAGTGGTCTGACTGAGACTGGAGGAACCTCTGAAGCCATGGCCCCCAGACGCTCTGTTAACCTATAACTAAAACCATTCCCGAAGCCCAACAAAGATTACCCGTTATATACCCATTGTGATCGAGTCGATTCTGACTCATAGAGACCCTATAGGGCAGAGTAGAACTGCCCCGCATGGTTTCCAAGGAGCACCTGGTGGATTCAAACCACTGACCTTTTGGTTAGCAGCCATAGCTCTTAACCACTGTGCTACCAGGGTTTCCAGACAAAGGACAAAGATTAGGCTGGACTATAAAACATAAAATAATACTCGTGAAGAGCGTGCTGCTTAGTTCAATCAGACACACAACAGCAAACGGGCAGCACCTGCCCAGAGGCAGGATGGGGAGGCAGGAGGAGACAGGACCTTGTTGAATGGACACAAGAAACCTGGGGTGAAAAGGAGGAGTGTGCTGTCATATTACAGGGATTGCAACTAATGTCACATAACAATATGTATATAAATATTTTTATGAGAAATTAACTTGAGCTGTAAACTTTCACCCAAAGTGCAATTTAAAAAGCTGGACAAAGGATATGAACAGATACTTCATAAGGCAGACATTCAAGTGGCTAACAGATACATGAGGAAATGCTTGTATTCACTAGCCATTAGAGAAATGCCAATCAAAACCACAATGACATACCATCTCACCCCGACGTTACTGGCACGAATCAAAAAAACAGAAAATAACAAATGTTGGAGTAGTTGCAGGGACATTGGAACTCTTATGCACTGCTGGTGGGGATTGCAAAACAGTACAACTATTTTGGAAAATGATATGGTGCTTCCTTAAAAAGCTAGAAATAGAAATACTGTATGATCCAGCAATCTCACTCCTAGGAATATATCCTAGAGAAATAAGAGCAGTCACACAAATAGACATATGTACACCCATGTTCATTGCAGCATTGTTCACAGTAGCAAAAAGATGGAAACAACCTAGGTGCCCATCAACAAATGAATGGATAAATAAATTATGGGATATTCACACGATGGAATACCCAAAATCGATAAAGAACAGTGATGAATCTGAGAACCATCTCACAACATGGATGAATCTGGAGGGCATTATGCTGGGTGAAATAAGTCAATCACAAAAGGACAAATATTATATGAGACCACTACTATAAAAACTCATGATAAGGTTTACACACAAAAAGAAACAATCTTTGATGTTGACGAGGGAGGTGACGGGTGGGAGGGAAAAACACTAACTAGACAATAGTAAGTGGTAACTGGTGGAGGGTAAGACAGTACACAATACTGGGAAAACCAACACAACATGTCCGAGGCAAGGTCATGGAAGCTCCATAGAAACATCTAAACTCCCTGAGGGACCAAATCACTGGGCTGAGGGCTGTGGGGATCAGAGTCTTTGGGGATATCTAGCTCAATTAGCATAACATAGTTTATAAGGAAAATTTTCTACATTCTACTTTGGTGAGTAGCATCTGAGATCTTAAAAGCTTATGAGTGGCCATCTAAGATACTCCACTGGTCTCACCCCATCTGGAGCAAGTGAGAATGAAGAAGGTCAAAGACACTAGGGAAAGATCGCTTCCACCATACTGTGTCCAGCACAACTAGATGGTGCCTGGCTACCACCACTGACTGCTCTGACAGGGATCACAATAGAGCGTCCCAGACAGAGCTGGAGAAAAATTCTAACTCACAAAAAGAGACCAGACTTACTAGTCTGACAGAAACTGGAGAAACCCCGAGAGTATGGCCCCTGGACATCCTATAGCTCAGTAATAAAGTCACTCCTGAGGTTCACCCTTCAGCCAAAATTAGACAGGCCCATAAAACAAAATGAGATTAAATGGGCACACCAGCCCAAGGGCAAGGACAAGAAGGCAGAAGGGGACAGGAAAGTTGGTAATGGGGAACCCAAACCCAAGAAGGGGAGAGTGTTGACATGGCATGGGTTTGGCAACTAATGTCACGAAACAATATGTGTTTAATTGTTTAATCAGAAGCTAGTCATCTCAAGTACAATAAACAAAAATTAAAAAAATAAATTAAATTTCTACTGCCCTTTAATTATATTCCTTCCCAATTAAGGATCGATGTTAATGAGACTACAGATGAAAAGATGAAGCACATGGAATCCAGAAAACTCACTTTGTTTGAATGCCACTTATTTCATATAATGTTCATGTCAACCTGACTGATGACATGAGGCAGTGGGAGCACATCCACTAGTCTTCCTTTTCATCTCAGAACTTGCTACTTCCATATCCTTAATACAAACTGTTTGTCATGATGGTCCAGGTAATACCCACTGGATGGTGCATGTGTTCTTAGTCGTAAAAGAACTGGATGCTTGGCCAAGATGCTATATTTTAGTTCTGGTAGAAGAGACTACCTTGGCTACATGTTGGCTACATACTGGTGCTTATGAACAGGCCTGTAGCTAACTCAAAAGACTAAAATTGAAAATTCTTCACACCCCTTTATGAAACACTGAGGAATTAGGGAAATTCAAGGGATGGTCAAACTGAAAGAAATCTGAGATTATCTAGCACAGCGTTATCCAATAGGACATTCTGCAATGATGGAGATAGCAATATCTTCATTATCTAATACAGTAGTCACTAGCCACATGTAGCTCCTGAGCACTTGAAATGTGGCTAGCACAACTGCAGAACTGAACTGTTAATTCTATTTCATTTAAAAAACTAGTGCACTGGGTTTGGGTCTGGATCATACCGAACAGCACAGATCTATACAGTGTGGCTTAATGAATTTGGAGCTAGAAAAATCCTCAGGTCCAAATCCTGCTCACTGTCATTTATTAGCTATGTAACTTTAGTCATGCTATTTGTTGTCCAAGCCTCAGTTGCCTCATTTGTAAATGTGGATAATACCACTACCTCACAAGGTTGTTGTGATTTGAGAATACATATAAAGCACCTAGCCCAGTGCTCAGTACATATCTGAGTTGATTCCAACTCATAGAGACCCTACAGGACAGAGCAGAACTCCCCATAGGGTTTCCAAGGAGCAGCTGGGGGATTCAAACTGCCAACCTTTCTGGTTAGCCGCCAAGCTCTTAACCACTGTGCCATCAGGGCCCTGCTCAGCACATAGTAGATAGTAAATACATCTAGCTTGTATTATCGAGCCCCTTTTTCAGCTAGTGAAACTGAAGACCCAAAAGGAGAAGTGACCTGTCCACTAGTTGACAACACTGCAAGGAGCCAATTCCAGATTTTCTAAGCTAATTTTTCTCAGAGAAACTAATCCTCTAGATATGTGGTGAATGATAGGCTAATAGACTACTAAAATGCTGTAAAAATCATGTTATACATTTAGAAGAAAATGTACCTTGGTAAAGCCTATTTGCTCCTTCCGGAAATTTTCCAGGGGCTTGATCAGCAAATCACTAGCATTGTGTACCTAGAGAAAAAGAATAAGCACACAAAACAACTTTGAAGTAAACAAGGTTCAGATACAAGATTCCTGCTAAGACAATCTTCTTGCAATATACAACCCTGCAAAGTGTTAACTGGTTTGTTTACTCTCTTTGTTTTTGTTACAGTCTTTTTTCCACATTGGTCTTAGCAAATCAAATGCTTAGAGAAGAAGTGAGAGAAGGAACATTAGGGGCATTTCTCTATAACTTTACTGATAGTCTGGTCTAGATTTTTAATCCAGAAATATCTAGAGTCATGTCTATCACACCTGGGGACCTGCAGTACATGTGGAAAAAAGAAGAATACATGAAAAGGCCAATTGCACCAAGTGCAAACCATTTCATAAGTAGGCAAATAAGTTAGCAGTAACAGCATCAGGATAAATCCCAGTGCTGCCCTGGTGTGTCATAAAGCCAGAACATTTCCTTCAGCATTTGGAGTGTATTATAGCATCATCAAGCACACTGAACCAGGCCTTCAAATTACCTAACTATTGATGCTCAGTAGTTGATGGGTACTAAAAATATGGGCATTGATATGGGGTTCTGGAGATATAAAAACGTTCAATCCAAATTGAACTCCTTGCTCTGTGGGCAGATGAAGTACACAAAGCTCTTGGGAATTTGCATGAGTCCAAGGCAACAAGTGGGGTTTGGTTCCTCAGTGGTGAGTTAATTTCACTAAAATGGAAGGCCTCAGAGAAGGCATCTGAAGGGCTAGCTTTTAAGAACCACTGCATTAATTTCTGATCTATTACAAAACAGGGAAACAACAGACTGGCTTTCCTGTCACATTAGACGTAAAGGATCAAGACAAAACATATTTTCACAACGAAAAGCTAGTGACAGAGCCAGTTTTAACCATTCATGTATTCTCCAGACTAAGAAGCAATTTTAACCTACCACCAAAAAGCATGTCAAGCTGGGTCATTAGTACATATTTTATACAGGTCCTGCAGGCCTCCTGTTTGTGTCCAGGTATGATTCGAGGTTCAGCTAAATGGGCAATGTCCTAACAAGGCACTGCTAACCTTTATGTGAGAACAATCTTGTGATCTCTGACCTCCTAATCCTAATACTCCTAATACTGGTCATACCAGGACTGCCCACACACAACAGGAAATAAAAAACTGGACAAGAACAAACCATTTCTACCTTAGGGTCAGAGTCATCCTCTATATGTCTTCTGACGGCCAGTATTTCTAGGACTGGCCTTCTAAACCCAAGAACAAACCATTTCTACCTTAGGGTCAGAGTCATCCTCTATATGTCTTCTGACGGCCAGTATTTCTAGGACTGGCCTTCTAAACCCTGTTTGCTATAAGCCTAGCTTTATAAAATCAGGTAACCCATCCCTCCCCTTGATGATTCTTCTAAAAACAGACCTCTTGTCTGCCTAGACTTCAAGGCTCTATCTGATTCTCATCTCTTCATCTACTGGATCTATGAAATTTTCGTTATCCCGATTGGTTCTAATCATACTATAACTTACTTCCCAGTGTGACACTTAGGGCCCCCTGTAGCCCTTGGTGTGTTCATTAGCCAATGGCAAGAAAGTCCCTGGATTCATACTTGCAAGATATCCCAGTAGAGGCTTTTCTACAGAAGTCCCTGATACCTACGAAGATTCACTTTGATCTCACATTCAATCACAGCTCAACTAGCAGACTTGGAATAAAAAATAAAGACACTGGTGGCTCTCCTTGATTGGAAACAAGAATTTTTCTGCTGAAAGTATCAGCCCACACACACTACACTTTATTGGACTGTGGTTTATATGCTATCAACTACCTGGAACCAAATGAGTTCACTGGAGTCATTTTTCTTTACTGTTTTGGCAGTTTTCAAATCTGGCCACAAATTCTTTGATAATCCTCCCATTGAGAGGCGATGTCTATGTACCCTATACTTTAATGTGAGTAGGCTTGTTACTGCTTTTACCAATAGAGTACTAAAGAAGTGGCACTATGTGATTTCCAAGGCCTGAAGCTACATTTGGGAGCCCTGAGCCACTTTGTAAGAAGAAGGACTACCCTGAGACTATTAAGCTGGAGAGGCCAAATGTAAACACTCTGGTCAACAGTCACAACTGAGCCCACCCATCCAGTTATCTCTGCCAAGGTACCACACATGTGAGCGAAGCTGTCTTGGACCCTCCAGGTCAACCCATCTGCCAGGTGAATATCACCAATGTAGACGGTAAGAATCACTCAGCTGAGCCCTGCCTGAATTCCTAACCCACAAAAGAGTGAAATGTGATAAAATGATTTTAGTTTATGCCACTAAAAGTTTTGGGGTAGGCTGGATAAAGAACTATAAAAATTATTACCAGTTTCACAAAGGTAACATGAAAAAGTGGTCACCTGGGAAACCCTGAAGAAGTTTGTCTTTGAATAAGAAGGGTACATGCCACTTCCAAGGGAGTAACATGGGCTACTGAATACGCAGGCATCCCCAAGATGGTGCAATGGTCCTGGTTTTTCATGTCCAAGGAAGATTTTCCTACATAAGCAAGTATGCCAGCATTGCCTCACACAGGGTCCAAAGGTCACTGTTTTTAGATGTTTGGCCCCAGTTCAGTCTAGGAAAGTGGTACATGATTCACTGAAATTGGAGACCATAGCTTTCCCTTCGTCAGATTGGCAATATTGCTCCCAGCCCCCTACAACACAGATACTTTGAACTTTTTTCTCTCCTTAACACTCACTGGTTATTGTATTACTTTCTGACAGATCAGAGAGCTAGAGCTGTAGGCAAAGGTTATGTTGAAGATTGACTCTCATTTCATTTTCTTTTATCCTTAAACCTCTTAGAAGTCTAGCAACTACTCAAAAAAACACTTTTGAGCATAATTGGTCTTTAGTCTCCTTTCTGATCACCGCATCTATTTTGGAAGCTCTTGGGGAGGACAGCTGTTACCTGCTGTCTCAGAGTAGAGTCTTCAATATAGGAAGTAACATCCTAAACACATTAGTAAATTTATCTAATCAGGTTTCTATTAGATGAAGTCCAAACTAATACTGGATTAAGGCACTTAGCAGAACAGACAGTATTCAACCCAGTAATGCAAGACTAATCAGGGATCTTTAATGGTTAACCAGTTACCAGAGGGCATTGAGGATGCACTGTTTGAAATATTACGTGCCTCATTAGATGATCCTTGGCAGTTCTCAAAGACAGACCTTGCACATTGCCAACAGAGTCCCCTTGAGATTAAGAAAGGCATCTAGGCATACCCCCTTTCCCTGATCATATAGGAAGTCTGTTATCCACACTTTTAAAGGCCACCTTCTGGGATACTACTACCTCTCCCAGATAGCCATTCTACTATTTAAGAACATCACAGCTGGAATGCTCCTCCTCATATCTTCCCTCCATAGTTCCTGCCACAATTTAAATTCATTTATGGGAACGACTAGATATTTGCAACTGACACATTCTAGGGCTGTGAACTTGCTTCCTGTTATTCCAAAGTTTCTTTTTGCCTCTTCTTTTAGAAAGAATAAAAAGGTGTTTAACACATCCCAAATTATCCAGATTGGGGTAGAGGAGTCCTTTTACCTCAGCTCCAGGAAATGCAAGAAGTTAAATCAAGCAATGAATTCCTGGCATGGTGTGAAAGGCCCCGATGAACCTACCCTTCACAACATTCCTAGAATTAAGTGGTAAATAAGAGGCCAACATTCACGTGATTGAAGAGTTATGGGGAAAAAAGGGCACAATACAATTAAAGACAGAAGAAAAGTAGTCCATCCTGTGGCAGAGAACCAGCAAGAAGAGTGGGAAAAACAACTTCTCAAAAGATGACTCCTACTTCAATATTTTAGAGTTTTGTTATTAGGTAAATAAAAGGGATCAAGAAGCAACTAGGGTTGAAAAGAAGTAAAGCTAAGCTTTCTAGTGGCTTCTGAATGAATTGAGGGTGAATGTGTTTGAGATCAAATTGGCAGCAGTCCACAAATTCTTTGGCCAGAATGTTTAGTAGAGTGAGGACTGGCTAGTGGGCCATTTGCTGGCTCCAGGAAAAACACAAATATTGGTCTCTCTTTAGAAACAAATTTTTAGAAGCAAATTTTGCTATCTTTAGAAGTGAATCTTAAAGCAAGAGAATTCCCAAGGCACACTTCCTCAGCTGAATCTTGAGGAAACCAACAATACTAGAAACAATTTTTTGCCCTTTATCAAACACTTCCATATTCATTATATCATTCAGAGTACTTACAACAACCGTGGGAGGTAGGGGTTATTTTTCTCATTTTATGAATAAGGAAAGGGAGGCCCAGGGAAATAAAGTGATTAGTCTGAAGTCAACAAGTAAGTTAGTGGTATTCTAAGTCTCTAACTGCCCTACCTGCCTTCATTCCTACCTCTCTAGGAGCCTAGATGGGATGTGAGAAGTAGTCTGAGAAGTCAGTACCATACTGTTGAAGCGGAGAAAGATTTCAGATGAAAGAACTCTTGCTATTGGAACAAATGTATTTAGCAAGCATGAGATGCCAACAGTAAGTCAGCTTATGAGAGAAAGTGAAGGCAAACCTCTTTTCTGTCCTCTCCAGAGTTCCCACCTTACCCTTGCACCCCTAATATAAACCAATATTGACCAACGAAAGTACTTTGGCATGGTTTTCCCTTGTAAGTCCCCAGTAGGTCTGGAGTGGGGTCTAAGGATCTGCATTTTTAACAATTTACCAGGGGATACTGATCCTGCTGGTCTGGAGACTATACAAAAAGATCGTTTTTAAAATTTTAAAAGAATTAGATTTTAAATGTAAGGGGAAAAACATTTGCACATAGATTTAAATAAAACAATAGCTGCCAAATATAAATAAAGGCCATATTTGTATTTCTGGAAGCAGAGAAACAAATTCATAAAAAGATAATTCAGAAAGATCACAGTTTTTGTCAACATATTCAACAGCCTAGTTTAATCTCTTCTGAAATCTTTTGTCACTGAAATAAACAGGGATAGGATACCCACGCTAATTTTTCTCTACCTAATACCAAACCTCAGAGTGAGAGCTTGCATAAAAACAGAAATAATAGAGGGTGAATCCAACCAACAAAGACAGGAAAAATCCCCACGATCTCAGCTCCAGGCCCAGTGTTGATGACCTACCATCATCATCCTCTCGTTTTCTACTTCGTTGAGCAATTCAGCAAATTCTTTGAAAGATTCAGCTGGAAGGAGAGAATAAAAAATGAAGCATATTAATCATGTGGCTTGATAGGCAAGTGGACAGAGAGATCTGTGGGACATGAGGTAGGGACCAATGTCCCAAACTCACATGGCCACTTGAGGAAGGTGCCAAATGCTAATGAATGGTTCTTTTTTTGCTAATACCCCTGAGCTCTTTCATATATGATATTTCATTTAACCTTCACAGCTACACTTGGGAGCAGCCAGGGCTTCTCTCTTTTCACAGATAAGCAAACAGATTCGGAGAGGGGGCAATGAGTGTGCTGTGGGAAGGCAGCTCTACTATACCAAGATTTGGGTTCAGGTCCCTGCTCCACTACTCACCAACCTAAACAACTTTATGTCAATCAATTTAGGCTCATCATGATTCAATTTCTTCATTTGTAAAATATTAATAATAGTTACTTCAGAGTAGTTACGGAGATCAAATGAAACAATGGGATGGAAACCGGTTTTATTAAGTGTCATTTTTCTTGGTTTTAGAAGCACTGAGGTTGAGTAAAAAGCACATTCAATTTACCACCTCTGTGACCTTAAGTAAGTTACTCAATCTCTCTGAGGCTCACTTTCCTTTTCTGGAAATAATTCTTATCTCAGTGGGTTGTTTTGATAACTAAGATAATACACGTACAGTTCTCAGCATACATGGTAACCATTCAATCACTTAGTTCTCTTCCTTTCTTTTTGTTCTAAAGCAGTGATTGTCATCCCTGACTACACATTAATTGAGGCCCACTCTCTGCTGTCTAGTCAATTCCAACTCATAGTGACCTTACAGGATCCAGTAGACTTCTCCCATAGGGTTTTCAAGGCTGTAAATCTTTACGGAAGCAGACTGTCACATCTTTTTCCTGCAGAGTGGCTGGTGGGTTTGAAGCATAGACCTGTAGGTTAGCAGCCAAGTGCTTAACCACTGCACTACCAGGGCTGCTTATTAACTGAGGAGCTTAAACAAATACCAGTGCCATACTCCTCCCCAGACCAATTAATCCTGGATTTACCTGCTAAGTGTCAGAAGATTTAATTGGTTTGACCCAATAAAAATGCAGAGCTTGAGTCTAAGTTTAACTATCTGGGAGTATGTTCTTATATTAAAAAAAAATGAATAAAACAAAATTATAACAACAACAAAACTATGCTCTAGTAGTACAAAGAGCAGTAAGACCCACTATTGTACCCTCTGTGACTGATTTTACCAGGGGAATGTGAACATTAGGCCTAAAAACACAAACAAGGTAAATACCTTATTCCACAGTAACACAGGGGACTCACGTGGTCTTGTCCAAACCCTAGTGTGATGCTTCGGGGCCCTGGGAAACAACCACCATTAGCAGCTACCCAGCCCCTGCTCAAAAACCTCAAATGGCATGATGGTGGGGTAACAAACTTGTCCCAGTATGCCTATGACTGCCCCAGTTTTAAAACTGAAAGCCCCACATTCCAAGAAATCTCTCAGCCCTGGGCAAACTGAGGCAGTTCATCACTCTAAATGCCTGGGTGCTCACTCTCTCCTGTGGCAAGCCATTCCCCACTTTCTGGATTTCTCTATTAAAACGTCTTCCTTAATATTAATGTAAAATCCACCTCCCTGTACTCTAGTTATGTTTCTTCTCAGTTTCTTGAAGAAAGAGACCTTTGTGGAATTGTAGATAAGAAAGGCAAGTGGTATTGTAGAAAGACTAATAGACAGGGTATTAGATGATGAGGATTTTTGCTTGGGGAATAGCACAGAGAGACAGAGGGAGCATAACCTCTAGAGAGAGAGACCTGGATTTACAAGCTTATTCTATCATCCTCTCACTATGTGACTTGACCTTTGATCTTCAGTTGCCTCAGTTGTAAATTGGGCATCATGCTATTTATCTGAGAGTGTTTCTGTAAGGATTAAATTAGATGGCAAATGTTGAGTGTCAACACATAAACCAATAAACCCATTGCTGCCAAGTCAGTTCTGACTCATGGCGACCCCATGTGTGTCAGAGTAGATCTGTGCTCCGTAGGGTTTTCTTGGCTGTTCTTTCACATAAAAAAAAAAAAAAATAGACTACCAGGCCTTTATTCTGAGGTGCCTCTGGGTAGACTTGAACTTCCAATTTTTCAGTTAGCAGCAGAATGCACTAACCATTTGCACCACCCAGGGACTCCTGCCAACACACAGCATATGATATATGATAAATGTTAGTCCCTTCTCCCCCATTCCAACTGTCCACTCTTCTAGTCTCAGCTCTGCCACTTACTGGCAGGACAGCTATCAACAAGTCACTTCTACTGACTGGACTTCAATTTATTCATATACAAAAATAGTAAACTAAGCTAAACAATCTTTACTAGCCCTTCAAATTCTAATAAATACTTTTCTAAATTTCCCAACTTTTTACCAGACAGGAAGTATATTCTCAAGTGGTATCTGAACTAAAGAAAACATGTTGAAAGCCTGGAAAAAACCAAATGCTGCCATATTAACATTTTTCTAATTAAAAAAAAATAGATATTCCCCTACTATGGGAACTATAACTAGTCCAGTATTTCCAGTATCAAGGAAACTAACTTCAGGAAATATAGGATACAAGACAATGTATTTCTTCTGAAGATTAAGTTGTTGCAAATACCTGGAAAAGTCACCTTTGCAAAAACTGCAAATGCATTCAAAATTCTTCTTACTCAGAAGAAAAAATTCTGAGTAAGACTCAGAGAGAGTAAGTATGAAAAAAATGAGAATGTTCATTGACCTCCTGCCCCAAAATATTTTATGCTACAAAACAGTGAGAGAACCTTTTCGTTTTTTTTCCTGGCATACTTCAGGCAAGATGAGCTTGCCGCTAAAGGAAATGTGACAAGTATCATTTTGGAACATTTTCAGGAAAAGATTAATTTCCAGAACCGTAAATGTGTCAAGCCCTCCTGCTGAGGTTTATATACATTAGACGAATTAATACTCACAATAACATTGTTAGGTAGGTGCTAATATCCCTAATTAAAAGGGGAGAAAACCAAGGCTTACAGACACTGAGCAACTTGTTCAAGATCACACAGAAAGTAAATATCAGAGCTAGGTTTCATATCCAGGCCTATAGTACTGAAAGAACCAGGGACTTACCACTGGCACACTGCCTAAACTTCTCCTGGTAGAGGTAGTTGATGATTAGATTATTAAATACTAAAGGAATAGATTACAAAACAGAGAAAGTGGGAAGCCAGCAGCCTACCAGCAGCTAGGCTTTTAAAATGAGCCAGACATTATTATTCACGAGAAAATTCCACTATATTAAGGATGTCTCAAAGTGAGTTTTAGCTAAAAAGGTCAAACCTTTTTTTTTTTTTCTCTTTTAATTGAGATATGATTTACATGCCATAAAATGCACTGCTTTTTAGGTGTACAATTCAGTGGTTTTAGTATATTCACAAAGCTGTGTAACCATTACCACTAATTCCAGAACATTTACATCACCCCCAGAAAAAATCATGAATTCTTTAGCAGTCCCTCCCCATTCCCTGCCTCCTGGCCCTTGGCAACGATTAATCTAATTTCTGTCCCTATGGACTTGCCAATTCTAGGCATTTCATATAAATGGAATCATACAGCATGTGGTATTTTGTGCCTGGATTCTTATTCCCTTAGCATAATGTTCTCAAGTTTCATTCATATTGAAGCAAGTACTTCATTCCTTTATATAGCTCAGTAACATTGCAATGTATCGATATACCACATTTTGTGTATCAGTTCATCAGGTGATGGGTATTTGGGTTCTTTCTATTTATTGAAAATTATGAATAATGCTGCCATAAACATTTGTTTACAAGATTTTGTTTGAACACCGGTTTTTAATTCTTTAGGGTATATATGTAGGAATGTAATTGTTGGGTCACATGGTAACTCTATGTTTAATTTTTTTAGGAACTGCCAAAGATGTTTTCCTAATTGGATGCATCATTTTATATGCCAATCAGCTACATATAAGAGTTTGGATTTCTCCATATCCTTGTCAACACTTGTTAACTTCCGTCTTTTTGATCCTGACCATCCTGGTGGGTGTGAAGTAGTGGTATCTCATTGTGGTTTTTATTTACGTTTCCCTAATGACTAATGGGGAACCTTGGTGGCACAACGGTTAAGAGCTTCGCTGCTAACCAAAAGATCAGCAGTTAGAATCAACCAGCCGCTCCACGGAAACCCTATGGCAGTTCTACTCTGTCCTACACAGTTGCTATAGAATCGCTATAAGTCAGAATCGACTCAAAGGCAACGGGTTTGGTTTGCTTTTTTAATGACTAATGATATTTAGCATCTTTTCATGTGTCTATTGGCCATTTGTATGTCTTCTTTGGAGAAATGGTGTTTGAAATCCTTATCCCAGTTTTTAATTGGGTTATTCGTCTTTCCATTGTTGATTTCTAAGAGTACTTTATATATACTGAACACAGATGCCTTGTCACAGATATGATTTGCAAAAAGTTTTTCCCATATGTAGACTGTCTTTTCACTTTCATTATAGTATCCTCTGAAGCATAAACATTTTTATTTTAGTAAAGTCTAAATTACCTATTTTCTTTTTGCCACTTGTCTTTTTGTTGTCATATCTGAGAAACCACTGCCTAATCAAGGTCATGAAGGTTTATATGTTTTATTCTAAGAATTTTATAAATTTAGCTCATACATTATACCTTTGATCTACTTTTTATATTTTTTTAATTGTGCTTCAGGTGAAAGTTTACAGCTCAACTTAATTTCTCATACAAAAATTCATACACATATAGTTTTGTGACATTAGTTGCAATTCCCACAATGTGACACCACACTACCCCTTACCACCCTGTGTTCCCTGTGTCCACTCAAACAGTTCCTGTCCCTTCCTGCTTCTCATCCTGCTTCCAGACAGGAGCCACACATTTGGTCTCATGTATCTGCTTGAACTAAAAGCAGGCTCCTAACATGTATTATTTCTTGTTTTGTAGTCCTGTCTAATCTTTGTCTCAAGAGTGGGTTTCAGGAATGATTTCAGTTCTGGGTTAACAGAGCATCTTAGAGCCATATCTTCAGGGGACCTCTAGTATCTGTCAGACCATTAAGTCTGGCCTTTTTAAATGAATTTGAGTTCTGCTCTACACTTTTCTCAAGCTCCAACTGAGACACCCTGTTGTGTTCTCTGTTAGGATGGTCATTGGTGATAGCTGGGCACCACCTAGTTCTTCTGGTATCAGGCTGGTGGAGTCTCTGGTTTAGTCATTCTTTCTTTCTCTTGGGCTAATATTTTCCTTGCGTCTTTGGTGTTCTTCATTCTCCTTTACTCCAACTGGGATGCGACCAGTTGATGCATTTTAGATAGCCATTCCCAAGCTTTTAAGACCCCAGGCACAACTCACCAAAGTGGGAAGCAGAACATTTTCTAAATCAACTTTCTTATACCAACTGACCTAGATGTCTCCGGAAACTATGGTCCCCAGGCCCCAGTCCCAGCTACTCTGCCCCTCAAAGTATCTGAACATATCCAGGAAACTTCTTAGCTTTTGTTTCAGTCCAGTTGTGCTGAGTTCCCGTGTATTGTGTGCTGCCTTTCCCTTCACTGAAGTTGATCCTTGTCTACTATCTAGGTAGTTAATTCCCTTCCCCCACCCTCAATACCCTCGTAACCATCAAAGAATGCTTTTTTCTGTGTTTAAACCTTTTTTTGAGTTTTTATAATAGCGGTTTCATATTTTTCTTTTTGTAACTGACTGACTTCACGCAGCATAATGCCCTCAAGATTCATCCATGTTGGGAGCTGTTTCATGGATTCATCACTGTTCTTTATGATTGCATAGTATTCCCTTGTGTGTATGTACCATAATTTGTTTATACATTCATCCGTTGATGGGCACCTACGCTGTTTCCACCTTTTTGCTACTGTGAACAATGGTGCAATGAACATGGGTGTGCATGTCTATTCATGTAATGGCTCTTATTTCTCTAGGATATATTCCTAAGAGTGAGATTGCTGGATCGTATGGTAACTCTATTTCTAGCTTTTAAAAAAAAAAACCAAATCATTCTCCAAGGTGCTTGTAGTATTTTACATTCCCACCAGCAGTGCATAAGTGTTCCAGTCTCTCCACAACCTCTCCAACATTTATTATTTTGTGTTTTTTGGATTAGTACCAACCTTGTTGGGGTGAGATGGTATCTCATTGTAGTTTTGATTTGCATTACTCTAAAGGATAATGATCGTATTTCCTCATGTGTCTGTTAGCCACCTGAATGTCTTCTTTGGTGAAGTGTCTGTTAATATTCTTTTCCCAATTTTAAACGGATTGTCCTTTTGTTCTTCAGGTGTTGCAGTGTCTTTTAGATTTCAGAGATTAGACCCTGATCGGATATGCTGTTGGCAAAAATTATATCCCAGTTTATAGGTTCTCTTTTTACTTTTTGTTGAAGTCCTTGGATGAGCATAAGTGTTTGATTTTGAGGAGCTCCCAGTTATTTAGTCTAATACATGGCATAAACAAAGTACAAACCATTATTAGTTACAGTTTGTACTCTGTTTATGCCATGTATTATGGCTCCTAGCATTGTCTCTATTTTTTCTTCCATGATCTTTATCGTTTTAGATTTTAGATTTAGTTCCTTGATACATTTTGAGTTAGTTTTTGTGTATGGTGTGAGGTATGGTTCCTGTTTCATTTTTTTGCAGGTGGATATCCAATTATGCCAGACCATTTGTTAAAGAGACTGTCTTTTCCCCATTTAATGGGCTTGGGGCCTTTGTCAAATATCAACTGCTCATAGGTGGATGGATTTACGTCTGCATTCTCAATTCTGTTCCATTGGTCTATGTATCTGTTGTATCACTACTAGGCTGTTTTGACTACTGTGGCGGTATAATATGTTCTAAAATGAAGTTGTGTGAGGCCTCTCACTTTGTTCTTTGTCTTCAGAAATGTTTTATTAACCAGGGCCTCTTTCCTTTCCATGTGAAGTTGGTGATTTCCTTCTCTATCTCATTAAAAATTGCCATTGGAATTTGGATTGGAATTGCATTTTATCTATAGACTGCTTTAGGTAGAACTGACATTTTCACACTGTTGAGTCTTCCTATCCATGAGCATGGCATGTTTTTCTGCTTGTGTAGGTCTCTTTTGGTTTCTTTCAGTAGTGTCTTATAGTTTTCTTTGTATAAGTCTTTTTTACATCTCTGGTTAGACTTATTCCTAAATACTTACTCTTCTTGAGGATTATTGTAAATGGTATTGATTAGGTGATTTCTTTTTGGAAGTTCTCTTTGTTAGTGTAGAGGAATTCAACTGATTTTTGTATGTTTCACTTGTATCCTGATACTTTGCTGAAATCTTATACCAAGTTCCAGTAGTTTTCTTGTGGATTCTGTGGGGTTCTCTGTGTATAAGATCATATCATCTGCAAATAGGGATACTTTTACCTCTTCCTTACTGGTTTGAATGCGCTTCATTTCTTTTTGTTGCCTTATTGCACTGGCTAGAACCTCCAGAACAATGTTGAATAGGAGTGGTGATAAAGGGCGTCCTTGCCTGGTTCCTGTTGTCACAGGGAACGATCTCAGTCTCTCTCTGTTTACAATGATGTTGGCTGTTGGCTTTGTATAAATGCCATTTATTATGTCGAGGAATTTCCCTTCTATTCCTTTTTTCCTGAGAATTTTATTTTTATTTTAAGGAATAGGTGTTGGACTTTGTCAAATGCTTTTTCTGCATCAACTGATAAGATCATGTGGTTCTTATCTTTTATATATGTGATGGATTATATTGATTTTCTAACGTTGGACCATCCCTGCAAACCAAGTACGAAGCCCACGAGATCATGATGAATTATTTTTTTGATATGTTGTTGAATTCTATTGGCTAGAATTTTGTTGGGGATTTTTGCATCTTTGTTCATGAGGGATAACCAAACTAAAACCAAACCCATTGCCATCGAGTCGATTCTGACTCATAGTGACCCTATAGGACACCGTATAACTGTCCCATAGGATTTCTAAGGAGCGCCTGATGGATTCAAACCACTGACCTTTTGGTTCGCAGCCGTAGTTCTTAACCACTACGCAACCGGGGTTTCTTCATGAAGATACTGGTCTGTAACTTTCTTTTACTGTGGCGTTTTTACTTGGCTTTGGTATCAGGGTTATGCTGGCTTTATAGAATGAGTTTGAGTGTATTCCTTTCTTTCTATGCTTTGAAATATTTTTAGTAGTACTGGTGTTAACCCTTCTCTGAAAGTTTGGTAGAATTCTCCAGTGAAGCCATACAGGCAGGGGCTTTTTTTGGTTGAGAGTTATTTTTATTACCTCTTCAATCTCTTATCTTGCTATGGGCGTATTTAGTTTTTCTAACTTGGTTTGTGTTAGTTTAGGTAGGTAGTGTATTTCTAGTAATTTATCCATTTCCTCTAGGCTCTCAAATTTGTTTGAGTACAATTTTTCATAGTATTCTGTTATGATCCTTTTTTTTTTTCCAGTTGGGTCTGTTCTGACGTAACCCATCCCATTTTTTATTCAGGTTATTTGCTTCCTCTCCTGTTTTTCTTCGGTCAATTTGACCAATGGTTTGTTGATTTTATTGATCTTTACAAAGAACCAAATTTTGGTACTGTTGACTCTTTCAATTGCTTTTCTACTCTCTATTACATGTATTTCTGCCATAATCTTTATTATTTCCTTTCTTCTCATGCCCGAGGGCTTCTTTTGCTGCTCTCTTTCTATTTGTTCGAGTTGTTGGGTTAATGTTTTGATTTTGGCCCTTTCTTATTTTTGGATGTGTGCATTTATTATTATAAGTTGACCTCTAAGCACTGTTTTTGCTGTGTCCCAAAGGTTCTGGTAAGATGTGCTTTCATTCTTATTTGATTCTATGAATTTCTTTATTCCATCCTTGATCTCCTCTATAACTCAGCAGTTTCTGAGCAAGGTGTTGTTCAGTTTCCATGTGTTTGATTTTTTTCCCCTGCTGTTTCTGTTATCGATTTCTACTTTTATGGTCAGAAAAGACACTTTGTAATATTCTGATGTTTTCAATTCTGTGAAGGCTTACTTTGAGGACTAAAATGTGGTCTATCCTGGAGGATGTTCCATGTGTGTTGGAAAAGAAAGTATACTTGGCTTCTATTGGGTGGAGTGTTCTGTATATGTCTATGAGAGCAAGTCAATTGGCTGTGGCATTTAGGGATCTTTCATGTCTTCATTGAGCTTCTTTCTGGGTATTGTATCTTTCATTGAAAGTGGTATGTTGACGTCTCTTACTATTATTGTGGAGCTGTTTGTTTCTTCTCAATTCTGTTAGAGTCTGTTTTATGTATTTTGGAGACCTGTCATTATGTATTTTGGAGACCTGTCATTGGGTGCATATATATTTATTATGGCTACATCCTCCAGGTATACTGACGCTTTAATATATATAGTGCCCTTCCTTATCATTTGTGGTGGATTTTGCTTTAAAGTCTATTTTGTCACAGATTAATATTGCCACTCCTGCTCTTTTTTGGTTGTTGTTTGCTTGGTATATTTTTTTTTCTATCCTTTGAGTTTTAGTTTGTTTTGTGTCTTTGAGTCTAAAGTGTGGCTCTTGTAGGCAGCATATAGACAGATCATGTTTTTTTTTAATCCATTCTGCCACTCTCTCTTTATTTGTCCGTTTAGTCCATTTACATTCAGTGTACCCATTGATGGGTATGAGTTTACTGCTGTCATTTGGATGTATTTGTGTGTGTGTGTGTGTGTGTGTGTGTGGTGTTGACATTTGCTTTGTTCCACTTAATTTTCTGTGCAGAGTTTTTTTCTTTAGGTATTTTCTTTTCATCTTTTTCATTAGTGTTCATTTTGTGTTTGCTGGGTCTTTATGTTTTTCTTCTTTTTTATTTTGATGGGTAGATTTATTAGCTTCCTTTTTGGTTACCTTAAAATTTACCTTCATTTTTGTAAGTTTAAACCAATCTTTTATTTCTTGATATCACCTTAACTCCCTTGCCATATGGAAGTTCTATGACAACACTATTCCCTCTTTTTGTTTTGATGTTGTCATCATTTACGTATTGACATCTGTGTTTCCCTATTTTCAGTCTTTTAGCTTTGATTTGTTTTTGCAACCCCCCTATCTGGGTTAATAACTGATCATTCTGTTGCCAATTTTTTTCCTTCAAGGCTTTATCTATGTCATTACATTGCCTTCTTGCCTGCATGGTTTCTGCTGAATAGTCAGAGCTTAGTCTTAATGGTTTTCCTTTGTAGGTGGCTTTCATTCATCCCTAGACACTCTCAGATACTCTTTGTCTTTGGTTTTGGCAAGTTTGGTTACAATATGTCTTGGTGACTTTCTTTTAGGATCTATCCTGTATGGGGTTTGTTGAGCTTCTTAGATAGATATCTTCTCATCTTTCATGATATCGGGGAAGTTTTCTGCCAGCAAATCTTCAGCAATTCTCTCTGTGTTTTAAGTTATCCCCCCTTATTCTGGTATTCCAGTCACTTGTAGGTTTTTGCTCTTGATAGTGTCCCACATAATTCTTAGGCTTTATTCATTTTTTTCACATTCTTTTTTCTGATTTTTCCTCAAATAAATTGGTGCCAAGGGATTTATCTTCAGTCTCACTAATTCTGACTTCCATTGTCTCAATTCTGCTCCTATGACCTTCTATTGAGTTGTCTAATTCTGAAATTTTCTTGTTAATCTTTTGGGTTTCTAGTTGATGTCTCTCTATTATTTCTAACAGCTTGTTTGTGTCATTCTGTTCTTGTATTGTTTCCTGAATTCCTCTATCGCTTTGTCTGTGTGTTCGTTGGCTTGATCTGAGTTTTGCCTGATCTCCTTGAGAGGGCTGTATATTAATCTTTTGAGTTCTATTTCAGGTAATTCCATGACCTTATCCTTCTCCAGGAGGTTTCCAGGTTTTTTTTTGGGGGGGGGTCACTTGCTGGAGCCATCTTGACCTGCTACTTTATGTGATTTGATATTGACTTTTTTTGTCACTGAGTCATCAATAATTTATTATATTTATTTATTGTATGTTTCTTTAGTGTGGCCTAGCTTTTTGTTTTGTTTTGTTTTGATATACCCAAGTAGGCTGGGCATGTGAGCTACTTTGGTTATCAGCATCTTTGAAGCTGTCACGCCCTATCTCCAGGTGGTTAGAGTAACTACTAGATGTGTGAGCCTAGAAGTCACTTTTCGTGTGTAAGTGTGGCACAGGTATTCAGGTCATTGGTCAGTGAATGTGTGGTGCAGACTTTCACCTACAGTCCTAGACAGGCAGGGCTGCGTAGGGGTGTTCGGAGCAGGCACAGGTGTCTGGCCGCAGTAGGGGGGCTATGTGCGGAGCAAGGCAGGGGACTGATGCTGCTCCCAGGTTCCTGGGTGGAGAGCATGTCCCTGTCTTCTAGAGTGCACCGTGGGGTGGGTATTGCAGCCAGTCCTTGGACACCCAATGCTGTTGACTGGAGGGACTGGGAGGCACCACTTATTTTCAGACCCCTGTTGTGGCTGGCTGGATAGAGTGGGTGGTACCATCAGCCCTCGGTTCCCTGATGTGGGTGGGTGAGATCCCTACTTAATTGGCAGGGCGATGTCAAATGTCGTGAATCTGTAACTCTCCCCCCCAGCTGTTGCAGTTGAAAATAGACTTCAGGTGTATGCCCTGTTGTTTTATGCTAATGAAGGCATGCAGTATTGAATCAGCCCACACAGGTCTAGGCAGAGGTGAAGGGGCTGCAAATCCATGGACCCCTTATGCCAGTACTTAGGCAAAGGGGCAGGGCCTCCTGAACTGCCCTGAGGTCCCAACTTAGGGGGCATGGTGTTTTCTAAAGCCATGATACTGGTTTGGGCATGGATAGCCCTGAGTTCCAGCTTAGGGGGCATGGCATTTGTTGAATACTGCCGGACTGGCATCAGAGTAGAGTGGGGTAAGGCGGTGGGTGGGGGAAAGAGGCACTTCTCCACCGTGAAACTCCTGGAGAGGAAGGAGTTATTTTTTTCTCGCGTGGTATGTTAGATGCTTGCACTTAACTTTAACAGGTCTAGCGTCACTTCCACCTGGCTCCAGAGGCTTGTGCAGACTTGCCACCACCTGGCCTCACTCAACGTGAGGAGACGCATCCTGAATACTACTACTCACCTCAGCCCACGTGCACTGACCAACCCAGCCAGCCTGATGCCGGTAACTTTGCAACTGGCAGTTCTTCACTGCTTTGGAATCATCTCTCCATCCCCCTGCCGTTCAGTCTGACTCTTTAGCTTTGTCTTTTATGATCAGGGCTCCTAGATTGTCATATATAATTTATCCACTTGTTTTTTTCAAATCTTTGTTGTAATAGGAGGAAACTCTGGTGGCGTAGTGGTTAAGAGCTACAGCAGCTAACCAAAAGGTCGGCAGTTCGAATCCACCAGGCACTCCTTGAAACCCTATGGGGCAGTTCTACTCTGTCCTATCGGGCCGCTATGAGTCAGAATCAACTTAATAGCAACAGATTTTCTATGCCCAGCCCCTCCCTTTGGATCTTCTATGCTGTTCTCTATTAAGTCCTGAAATGCCTTCCCTTCTCACTCTTGCAGAAGCCCCGGTGGCATAGTGGTTAAGAGCTATGACTGCTAACCAAAAGGTTGGCAGTTCAAATCTACCAGGCACTCCTTGGAAACTCTATGGGCAGTTCTACTCTGTCCAATAGGGTCGCTATGAGTCAGAATTGACTCGACGGCAATGGGTTTTTGTTGTTGTTGTAAGCAGGACGACAGGGAGCATCTGACTATTCCGCCATCTCGGCCCCATCTTCCCTTGATCCACTTTGAGTTAATTTTTTTGTATACGTCATGAGGCAGGGGTTGAACCTTCATTTTTTCACATATGTCTATATAGATATATATCCCAGCACCATTTGTTGAAAAGACTATTCTTTCCCCCACTGAGCTGTCTTGGAACCCTTGTCAAAAAATCAATTGACCATTGTTATGGATTGAATTGTGTCCCCCAAAAATATGTATTGCAAATCCTAACCCTTATAACTGTGGATGTAATCCCATTTGGGAATAAGGTTTTCTTTGTTAGGTTAATAAGTCCATATCAGTGTAGTATGTGCCAATCACTTTTGAGATATAAAAAGAGCAGCTTAGGCACAGTAGCAAGGAAACATAGATGGAGGAAGGTGGATGCCAGACCACACGAAGAACGCCTAAGATCCGAGGAACAGAAGCTGAAAAAAGACAAGGACATTGCTCTGGAGCTCACAGAGAGAAAAAGCCTTCTCCTAGAGGTGGTACCCTGTATCCAGGCTCCTAGCCTCCTAAGCTGTGAGAAATTAAATTTCTGTTTCTTAAAGAAACTCACTTGTGGTATTCCTATTACAGCAGCAGTACTAGATAACTAAAAACACCATTAATAAACTTTGGTATCTATATGCCTACCTATTCTAGATCTTTCATATGTGTGATCATACAGTATTTGCCCTTTTGTGACTGACTTATTTCACTCAACATACTGTTTTAAAGGATCGTGTGTGTTGTATGTATCAGGGTTTCTTTTCTCTTGGTGGCTGAGTAATATTTCATTGTATGTATGTACCACATATTGTCTAGCCATTCATCTACTGATGGACATTTAGGTTCTTTCCACCTTTTGGCTACTGTGAACAGTGCAGCAATAAACACTGGTGTACAAGTATCTGTTTGTGCTCCTACTTTCAATTATTTTGGTTATTTTTTTTATACCTAGGAGTAGTATTGCTGAGTCCTGTGTTTTACTTTGTGAGGAACCACCAAACTGTTATCCACAGCAACTATACCATTTTACAAACTCACTAGCAGTGGATGAAGGTTCCAATTTCTACACATCCTCACCAACACCTTTTTTTTCCCATTTTTTATCATACTCATTTTAGTGGGGATGAAGTGATATTGCACTGTCGTTTTGATTGCATTTCCCTAATGACTAATTTCCTTAATGACTTAATGAAATGTTGAACATCTTTTCATGTGCTTGTTGATCATTTGTATACCTTCTTTGGTGAAATGTATATTCAAGGGCTTTGCCTATTTCTTGATTGAGTTGTTTGTCTTTTTGTTGTTAAGTTGTAAGATTTCTTTACATATTCTGGATAGCAAACACTTATCAGATATATGGTCCCTGAAAATTTTCTCCCATTCTATGGACTATACTTCTATAAATACAATTTCGCTTCCATCATCTTGTTCACTTGAGTGGGCCATAATTTCTAGTTTCTTTGTATGCTTTGTGAATTTTTGCCGAAGTTATAAGAATTTTACAAGGTGTTAGCTTTCTTAATTCCCCCAAATACACAATGCTTTCAACAGCACTAATTTCTGCAAAAAACTTGTAAGCAGGAACAGCATTCAGACACTACTTACTGCTCCCACTTCCTCCCTATGATATCTCTGGTTCAGGTTAGACCAAGGTTTCAGTCCTTCAGAGGCTCCCAGAGAGATCAGGAACATACTAAACCCTCAGGCGTGTAGAGCATTCAGTCCTTGGACACTGCTCCCTCTCTTCTCCGTGAGTTCTCTGATCCAGCCAGACTGAGAGTTTAGTCTTTCAGGTTGCCTTTAGGCTGTCAGAATATACACCCTTAACAGGCTGGTAGCAAGATATGTCCTATTTATTTTGGAGCCAGAGATTGAGGCCTTCCCAATGCACAGGAGAGCTGTGCCTTGGCTGGGGATGCAGCCGTTGATCCACTGCAACTGTCCACCTGCTGCATCAGAAGTGGCAGAGAAGGGGATAGTGAGGCAGCTCTACTCTGTCCTATGAGTCGGAAATGAGTCGAGGGCAGTGGGTCATGTCACAATCTTCCCAGAATTCCCACTCTAGTGAATTTTTCATATCAGTTATTGTACTTTTCAACTGCAGGATTTTTATTAATTCTCTTTTATTATTTTGATTTCTATTCTCCCTTTGGCGAGGCATTATTTCTATTCTTTCCTTTAGTTCTTTTAACATGGTTTCTTTTAATTCTCTGAACATATTTAAAATGATTGAAAGTGTTTTATTTTAAGTCCAATGTCTGGGCTTCCTTAGGGACAGTTTCTGTATTTTTCTTTTTTCTTTCTTGTTTATTTGCTTTTCTTTTATCGTATGTGTGTGTGTGTGTGTTTGTGTGTGTGTGTGAGAGAGAGAGAGAGAGCAGTAATGAATCAACTTATCATAAACAAAAACAAAAACAATTTGGCCTTTGTTCTTGGTTCCTGAGATATAACCCTTGGAATTTCCTGAGTAATTCAGGTAAAACCTCCAAATCACACCTGAGAATTTGTGCTAATGAGTGGGGGCTGGTCAGACCAGAAAGACCACCTGGTATCCTGATAACAACTAACCTCAGAAGGCATGATTTAACCTATCACACATATGCTAAAAGCCCTCAATTATGACTACATTTTGGTTAATGAAGCCAATAAAAGTTCTGAACATGGAGGCCCTGATAGGTTCCTGGTTGGCAAGGGAGGGTGATGTGCCCTCTTTGGAATATAGAAGCTCCATGCTGGGAACTCTCCTAGATCTTGTCCATAAATCTCTTCCTTATGATAATTCTGATTTGTATCCTTTTGCTATAATAAGTCTGTAATTGTAAGTAATTTCTGTGAGTCATTCCAGTGAGTTATCAAACCCAAAGGAGTAATGGGAGCCAGCAGGTGAAAGTAGTGGCTGTCATCCAAAGGGGTAGTATGAAAACCCCAAACTTTCAGCCAGTAGGTCAAAAGTAAGTGTATTGTGTGGACCCCTGAGTTTGTAGCTGGTGTCTGCCTATTTGGTAGTGTGAAGGACAGTGTCCTTTCAACTTGTGAGGTCCGAACTCTTCCCAGCGGACTAGGAGCAGCTGCATGGGCAGGTGGTATCAGAGATGACTGAGAAGTGGAAAAGTGGGGATTTGATTAATCTTCACATTTTGAAGATTAAATTTACGTTGATTCTTATGCATGAACTGCTCATAAGCCATTCTTTTCTATTTCTTTCCATGTACTGTAATTTTTGTTGAAGAGTAAACATTATAAATAACACATTGTGGTAACTCTATAAATCATATCCCCCTGTTTGTCGCTATTGTTTGTTTAGTGATTTCGTGGACTAATTCTGTAAGATCTGTATTTTTTGTTGTGTGAAGCCACTAAAGTCTCTGGTCAGTTAGCTTAATGGTCAGGTAATGATTACACAGAGATTTTATTAAGTGCTTTGAACCAGTAAGTCTCCTAGCCTTTGCTAAAAGGTTCTGTGTGTGTATGTTGGGGGTGTGTCTTCAACACTCAGCCAGGCAGTTTACAACTCTGCCTTAACCTTCATTTCCTGTTTCTGCAGTCTCAAGGTCATCCAGAGATGAGAGGATAGGGCCTTCTTAAGTCTTTCCAGGACATGCACAAAGCCCTGGGCATGCACACAGCCCTATGCATGTGCATACCCTACTAGATTTCTAGGAATATGTCGCAGCTTTGCAAAACTGCCTACAGACATCTCATTTCCCAGTTTTTCCTTTCAGTTTTTTGTTCATCTCGTTGTTTGCTAAAACTGTTTTGCTGTGTGAAGCAGCGATAGTGCTAAACAATTGCTAGTGATTATTTTTGACAAATGTCCCAGGGTAAAGCTTTTTTAGTGAAAGATCTCTGAGTAGTTCAAATAAAGACAAGTCCTGTGAATGAGGTTTTCCAGGGAACCAGCCCCAAAAACCCATTGCCATCGAGTCGACTCCGACTCATAGTGACCCTATAGGACAGAGTAGAACTGCCCCATAGAGTTTCCAAGGAGTGCCTGGTGGATTCAACTGCTGGCCTTTTGGTTAGCAGCTGTAGCACTTAACCACTATGCCACCAGGGTCAAATACTGACAACTGTTGAGGATAGGGCTTTTGGGGAGCTCTGCACTTATACTTTCCACTCTAGTGACTGCTCGAATGGTGATTCTCACAGATTTTATGATCGTGAAGGTGTTGATTTTTAAGACCACAGTAGAGCTGGGGAGAGGGGGAAGGGATTAGGGCAAGTTGACCCTTTCATGAACAAATTATTTTCTGTTTTGAATTTTTTGTTGATACCCTATGTTGGAAGCATGTTGAATCATTGAGAGTGCCTGAATTGCAGTATAAATTTTTTTCTTGCCCCTTCCCACAAGCTTACCCTAAGTGTTTAGTGGTATATATGAAGCACCACTAATAATACCCCAGGGTCCCCACCGGAGTATACTGGTACATATGTGTAACAAATAAAAATTTTTTTAATCTCTACTTTTCCTACCAAAAATTCAGACACCTCATATAATACTCTGTAAAAATAGTATTTTGCAGCACACTCCCGATTCTTTGGTTTCAAACAGTCATAAAGGTCCCTGCCTTGTGACGGCATGCACTGTCAGTGGTGCATCAGCTTCCCAATTAACCATCAGAGGCAGAAAATGTACTTGGTCTATAGTGGTACCCATGAGCACGAAAGGGTTAAAACATCACAAAGCTCACTCTTCTCTCCATTATTCACCATTTTTCTTGAATAAACACTCCTTGTATTATTGTAAGCTTTTAGTTAATGTCCTCAATTCTTAACAGCTAATTTTGACAACTTTTGCCAGTGTTTTTGCTGCTTTTATGGAGAAGCAGCTTTTTAGATGTCCTTATTCTACCATTCTCACTGATGTAACACGATTAGAGCTATTTGATCCCTTAGTAATTGTTAAATCAATTTAAATTTAAGTCAATGAGCAAGGGAAATCCCATTGTTCAGTGTTTGGCCTCTGCAAGAACCTATCATTTTATTTATTTGGTGATCAGAAGACTTCAAAAGCCCATTGAGGTATATGGCACAAGGCAAGAGGTACTTAAGAGTCAAGAAAGTCTCTGCATTCTGGTCCATTTCTATCTAGAAGGCTCAGACTTTTACAGATTATCTTAATTCAACCACCTCAATATATTAATGAAGAAACTGAGGTCCAGAGATGGAAAATGACTTGTTCAACCTCACACATCTACCTGTAGAGCCAGAAGGGGATCTCAAGTCAATGTTCTAAGTGCTATAACAAAATGCCTACAATTACAGTCAAAGCAGTTATGTCCTATCCTTTTCTCCATCCATCTAATTGTCCTCCAAACGGTATATTTTTCCCCTAAAAGGCCTCATGTTCACTCTTTTTTGGTTATGTCTATAGAGGAGCCCTGGTGGTGCAGTGGTTAAAGTGTTTGACTGCTAACTGAAAGGTCCCTGGTTTCAAACCACCAGCTGCTCGTTGGGAGAAATATGTGGCAGTCTGCTTCCGTTAAGATATACAGTCTTGGAAATCCTATGGGGTTGCTATGACTGAGAATTGACTCAACAGGAATGGGTTATAGTGGGTTGAGAAATGCATCAGGGATAAAGCAGTAGCTTTTGTTGTTGTTAGTTGTCATCAAATCAGCCCTAACTCATGCACAATAGGATCGGACCTTCGTGATCTGCAGGGTTTTCACTGGTTGATTTTTTTGAATTAGATCACCAGGCCTTTCTTTCTGGTCCATCTTAGTCTGGAAGTTCTGCTGAAACCTTTTCAGCACCATAACAACACTAAAGCCACCACTGACAGATAGGAGATGGCTGTGCCGAGAATCGAACCCGGGTTTACTGCATAAAAGGTAAGAATTCTATCCCTGAACCACATCTGCCCCCACAGGAAGTTTAGACCATGGTCATTTCTGGCATAGAGTCATGAGTCATATGGCCTCTTGCTGGCTGATCACTTCTGACAACATGTCAGAAGTATGTGAGATGAAGTCTCACCATCCTTGCTTCTAAGGAGCATTCTGGCTGTACTTCTTCCACGACATATTTGTTCAGTCTTCTGGTAGTCCATGACATAGTCAATATTCTACCCCAACACCATAACTCAAAGGTTTCAATTCTTCTTCAGTCTTCCTTACTCACTGTCCAGCTTTCACATGCATATGAGGCGACTGAAAATATCATGGCTTGGGCCAGATACACCTTACACCTCAAAGTGACATCTTTGTTTTTCAACACTTTAAAGAGGTCTTTTGCAGCAGATTTGCCCAATGCAACAGATCATCTGATTTCCTGACCGCTGTTCCCATGGACATTGATTGTAGATCCAAGTAAAATGAAATTCTTGACAACTTCAATCTTCTGTTTACCATGATGTTGCTTTATTGGTCCAGTTCTAAAGATTTTTGTTTTCTTTAAGTTGAGGTGCAATCCCTACTGACGGCTGTGGTCTTTGAACTGCTTCAAGTCCTCTCTGCTTTCTGCAATCAAGGTTGTGTCATATATATAACGCAGGTTGTTAATGAGTCGTCCTCCAATCCTGATGCCGCTTCATCCTTTCATAGTTCAGCTTCTCGGGTTATTTGCTCAGCATACAGATTGAAAAAGTATAGTGAAAGAATACAACCCTGACACACACCTTTCCTGATATTAAATCATGCAGTATCCCATTGTTCTATTCAAACACCTCCTACTGGTCTACGTACAGGCTCCTCATGAGCACAATTAAGTGCTGCAGAGTTCCCATTCTTTGCAATGCTATCCATAATTTGTCATGACTCACACAGTCGAACACCTTTGCGTAGTCAAAAAACACAGGAAAACAACTTTCTGGTTTTCTCTGATTTCAGCTAAGATCCATCTGACATCACCAATGATATCCTTCATTCTATGTCGCCTTCTGAATCTGGCATGAATTTCTGTCAGTTCCCTGTTGATGTACAGCTACAACCACTTTTGAATGACCTTCAGCAAAATTTTACTTGTGTGTGATATTAATGATAATGTTCAGTAATTTCTGCATTCTGCTAGATCCCCTTTCTTTGGAATGGGCACAAACATAGCACTCTTCTGGTCAGTGGACCAGGAGGCTGATTTCCCAATTTCTTGACATATACTGCTGCATGTGTTTGTTGAAACATCTCAATTGGTATTCCATCAATTCCTGAAGCATTGTTTTTCGCCATTCCCTTCAGTGCATCTTGAACATCTTCCTTCAGTACCATTGGTTCTTGATCATATGCTACTGCCTGAAATGATTGGACATCAACCGATTCTTTTTGGTACAATGACTCTGCATTTCTTCCATCTTCTTTTTTTATGCTTAATTTTTTTTTCTTTTTTATTGTACTTTAGATGAACATTTACAGAACAAACTAGCTTCTCCTTAGGCTAACACGTATTGTTTTTGGCATTGGTTAACAACCCCACAACATGTCAACAATCTCCCTTCTTCACCTTGGGTTCCCTATTAACTAGCTTTCCTGTCCCTCATGCCATCTAGTCCTTGCCCCTGGGCTGGTTTGCCCCTTTAGTCTTGTTTTGTTTAATGGGCCTGTCTAATCTTTGGCTAAAGGGTAAACCTCAGAAGTGACTTCATTACTGAGCTAAAAGGGTATCCAAGGGCCATACCCTTGGGGTTGTCGTCCATGTTCTTTGGATGCTCCCTGTGTCGTTCAATATTTTCCCCATAGATTCCACCAACGTTGCACCTTGAGGCTTGAATTTTTCCTTCAGTTCTTTCAGCTTGAGAAATGCTGAGCATGTTCTTCCTTTTTGGTTTTCTACCTCCAGGTCTTTGCTCATTTGATTATAATACTTTACTTTGTCTTCTCAAGCCACCCTTTAAAATCTTTTCAGCTCTTTTACTTCAGTGTTTCTTCTTTTGTTTTAGCTACTCTACGTTCAAGACTGTTATAGTCATCTAGTGCTGCTATAACAGAATACCACAAGTGGATGGCTTTAACAAAGAGAAATTTATTCTCTCATGGTCTAGTAGGTTACAAGTCCAAATTCAGGGTGTCAATTCCAGGGGATGGCTTTCTCTCTCTGTCAGCTCTGGAGGAAGATTCCTTGTCATCAATCTTCCCTGATTGAGGAGCTTCTCAGGTGCAGGGACCCCAGGTCCAAAGGATGCGCTCTGCTCCCAGTGCTGCTTTCTTGGTGGTATGAGGTCCCCAACTCTCTACTTGCTTCTCTTTCCTTTTATCTCTTGAGAGATAAAAGGTGGTGCAGGCCACACCCCAGGGAAACTCCCTTTACATTGGTTCAGGGAGGTGACCTGAGTAAGGTGGTGTTACAATCCCACCCTTATCCTCTTAACATAAAATTACAATCACACAATACTAGGAATTATGGCCTAACCAAGTTGATACACACATTTCAGGAGAGACATAATTCAGTCCATGAAAAAGAGCAACTTTCAGAATGTCTTCTGACACCATTTTGAAATTTTCTTTCTTTCCTGTCTTTATAATGACCTCATGCTTTCTTCATGTATGATGTCCTGGATGTCATTCCACAATACGTCTGGTCTTTGGTAATTAGTGTCTAATGAGTCAAATCTATTCTTGCAGTGGTCTCCAAATACAGGTAGTACTTTGGCTCTCGTGGACTTGTTCTAATGTTCTTCAACTTGAACTTGAACTTGTATTTGAGCGTTTGATGGTCTATTCCACGACTGGCCCCAGGCCTTGTTCTGACTGATGATACTGAACTTTTCAATCATCTCTTTCCACAGATATAGTCGATTTGATTCCTGTGTATTCCATTCCGTGAGGGCAACTTGTGTAGTAGCCATTTATGTTGTTGAAAAAAGGTATTTGAAATGAAGAAGTCATTGGTCTTGCAAATTCTATCATGTGATATCCAGTGTTGTTTCTATCACCAAGACCATATCTTCCAGCTACTGATCCTTCTTGTTTCTATGTTTTGGATTCCAGTCACCAGTAACTATCAATGTATCTTGATTGCATGTTTGATCAATTTCAGACTGCAGAAGTTGGTAAAAATCTTCAATTTCCTCATCTTTGCCATTAGTGTTTGGTATGTAAGATTGAATAATATTCATATTAACTTGTCTTTCTTGTAGTCGTATGGATAATATCCAATCACTGACGACGTTGTATTTCAGGATAGATAAAATGTTCTTTTTGATGATGAATGCAATGCCATTCCTCTTCAATCTGTCATTCCCAGCATAGTAGACCATATGATTTTCTGATTCAAAATGGCCAATACTGGTCTACTTCAGCTCTCTAATGCTTAAGATATCGATGTTTATGAGTTCCTTCTCATTTTTGACAACTTCTAATTTTCTTTAGTACATTCCATGTTCCAATTATTAATGGATATTTGCGGCTGTTTCTTCACATTTTGAGTCGTGCCGCCTCAGCAAATGAAGGTCCCGAAAGCTTTACTACACCTGCACCGTTAAGATCTTCTCTACTTTGAGTAGGCAGCTCTTCCCTAGTCATATTCAGAGTGTCTTCCAATCTGAGAGGCTCATCTTCCAGCACTATACCAGACAATCTTCTGCTGCTATTTATAAGGTTAAAAGTGCATAACTTAATTAAAAAATATTTTATTGCTAAAAAATGCTAACCATCATGTGAGACTTCAGTGATCCATAATCTTTTTGCTTGTAGAGGGTTGTGCCTCAAAGTTGATGGCTGCTGACTAATCAGGGTAGTGGTTGCTGAAGGCTGGGGTGGCTGTGGCAATTTCTTAAAATAATACAACAATGAAGGCTGCTGCATCGATTGACTCTTCTTTTCACAAAGGATTCCTGTGTAGCATGCAGTGCTGTTTGATAGCATTTTACCCACGTAGAACTCCTTTCAAAATTGGAGTCAATCCTCTCAAACCCTGCCGATGCTTTATCAACTAAGTTTATGTAATATTCTAAATCCTTTGTTGTCATTTCAACCACATTCACAGCAGTAGTAGATTCTAGAAGTAGATTCCGTCTCAAGAAACCACTTTCTTTGTTCATCCCTAAGAAGCAACTCCTCATCGGTTAAAGTTTTATCATGAGATTGCAGCAATTCAGTCACATCTCCAGGTTCCACTTCTAATTCTAGTTCTCTCGCTATTTCCACCACATCTGCTGTTACTTCCTCCACTGAAATCTTAAACCTCTCAAAGTCATCCGTGAGGGTTGGGATCAACTTCTTCCAAACACCTCTTAATATTGATATTTTGACCTCCTCCCATGAATCACAAATGTTCTTAATAGCATCTAAAATGGTAAATTGTTTCCAGAAGGTTTTCAATTTACTTTGCTCAGATCTATCAGAAGAATCACTATGTATGGCAGCTACAGCCTTGTGAAATGTATTTCTTAAATAATAAGACTTGAAAGTTGAAATTATTCCTTGATCCATGGGCTTTAGGATCAATTTTTTGTTAGCTGGCATGAAAACAACATTAATCTCTGTCTTAGTTATCTAGTGCTTTATAACAGAACTACCACAAGTGTATGGCTTTAACAAATAGAAGTTTATTCTCTTACAGTTTAGGAGGCTAGAAATGTGAGTTCAGGGTGCCAGCTCCAGATAAAGACTTTCTCCCTCTGTTGGCTCTGGAGGAAGTTTCTTGTCATCAATCTTCCTCTGGTCTCAGAGCTTCTCAGGGCAGGGACCCTGGGTCCAAAGGACACACTCCCCTCCTAGTTCTTCATTCTTGGTGGCAGGAGGTTCCTTTCCTCCTGCTTGATGCTCTCTTTTATATCTCAAAAGAGATTGACTCAACATACAACCTAATCCTGAAGATTTGAGTCCTGCCTCATTAACATAACGTCTTCCTCACAAAGCTTAATCATTTCTAGTTTTTTATTTAAAGTGAGAGACGTGTGACTCTTCCTTTCCCTTGAACACTTAAAGGCCATTGTAGGGTTATTAGTTTGTCTAATTTCAATACTGTTGTGTCTCAGGGAATAGGAAGGCCTGAGGAGAGGGAGAGAGCCAGGGGAACGGACGGTCAGTGGAGCAGTCAGAACACACACATTTACCGATTAAGTTTGCCATGTTATATTGGCATGGTTTGTGGCACCTCAAAAGAATTACAATAGTAACATCAAAGATCACTGATCACAGATCACCATGACAGATATAATAATAATGAAAAAGTTTGAAATATTGCAAGAATTACTGAAATGTGACACAGAGAAATGAAGTAAGCACATGCTGTTTGAAAAATGGTGTCAATAGACTTCCTCAATGCAGGGTTGCTACAAACATTCAATTTGTAAAATACACAATATCTGCAAATTGCAATACAGTGAAGCACAATAAAAAGAAGTATGCCTGTATGTATAAGAAATTATGCTTAGGAAAAAAAAGACTGAAGAAAATACATCAAAATAATTTGTGTCTGTTCTGTGTGTGTTTGTTTTTTAATGGAAAGCCTATTTGTTTAGGCTTTAGAGTGCAAAACAAATGATTTAAATATCATTTAAGCTACTTACTAGATGTATTTGAAAGCCTGGTGGCATAGTGGTTAAGAACTACGGCTGCTAACCAAAAAGTTCACAGTTCAAATCCACCAGGTGCTCCTTGGAAACCCTTTGGGGCAGTTCTACTCTGTCCTATAGGGTCGTTATGAGTTGGAATCGACTCGACGGCAATGCGTTTGGGTTTACTAGATGTATTATTCTGGACAAGTTTCTTAATCTCCCTTAGCCTCACTTTACCTCCTTAGGATTGCTTTGAGAATAAATGAGATAATGTATGCAAAGCATTTTACATATACTAGATGTAGATTATTATGTATTCTGTTTAGTAGAATACTAGTAGTAGATTAGTATTCTATTTTCTATATTTTTCTATAATGGACTATCATTACATTATGATGCAAAAATATCAATGAACCCAATTTTTATTTTTAAAAAAACTGCCTAAGGTCATGCAACTAATAAATGGACAGGCCAGTCTAAACCAAGTTCTAGTATCGTCCAAGCCCATGTACCTAACCCTTACCATCTAGCCATGAGGAACGATGACGCAAGATGTTAGAAGGGTTATTACTATGAATATAAGACAGCAGCAGGGGCAAGGATAGCAAGGCAAGCTCAGAGTGAGCAATTACTAGAGTCAGTGATGCCCTTATGAAGGGATAGGAATTTGAAGCCTGACCCTGCTGAGGGATGCTCCTGGGCAACTGACACTCACTTCACCCAATCTTTCAGTCAACACTCAGGAATGTGGTGAAGTTATTATGTAACACTTGCCTGCCCCTAGTGAGTGGGCTGGCATCTAGCCAACCATCTCCAGATCACTCAGATGGGAAGCAATACCCGTAAGAATGGGAGAGGGTGCAACTCATGCCTAACAGTCTTCTTAACCTGAACAGATGCCCAAAGAGATGCCAACTTCTGTTAAATGACCCCATGGGAACTCAGAGGGCACTAGGAGGTGGCACTTCCCTTTGGAAAGCACTCTAGGTTATGTGCTGCTTTGTGAATCCTAGATCATAGACAATGTTGAAGTTTATCTGAGCCCTGTGGTCTAGGAAAGTAGCAACAGTTAAGAAATCTCCTCACCCTTTTGTTTTCCAAGAAAAGGCAAACCTCAAAGGATCACCGTGCCCTCAAAAGACCATCTTTCCTCATGAATCCCACGCATAAGTCTCCCAAATAACTCCCCTGTTTGCCTGTCTGTGTAAAATCCCAGGACCCCTTCCTTTTCTATGAGCTATTCCTCATTAATGATTGTTCTACCTATTGCAATTGCCTAAATAAAATCATCTCTTTAATTGCCTAGTGTGCAGTTTTGGTGATTTTCAATTTAAGGCCTAACCATTTGATGGTCAACGGGTTTTTTTTTGGGGGGGGGTGGTAAATGAATTAATGGTTATTCAGAAGTTTGTCTCTCTTGAGTGATGGATGACAGAGAATCTGGTTTGTTAGTATTTTCTGTTTGTCTCTATTGAGCTCAAATAAATTAATAATTTCATGCCCAACAGGAAGTAGATAACTGGACTTGTGAATTTTGTATTTTTCTGTTACTCTTGATCTGTGGCTGAAATTTTAGAATTGAAGCTATAAGTTTTCTCTGTGTGTTTTCCTGTAATTAAGAAAGGACTTTACCTCACATTCCTATCTTCAGAAGGGTATTACCAAATTAGATTATAAAACCTTTTGGAGGAGCTCTATTCTGATGGGTTTAGAGACAAATGAGCACTTGACGGCAATGGGTTTTTATAAATAGGATATTCCTAAAATTCCCAGAAATTAAGAATATTGACACTCATATATTTTCAATGTGCAAAGAAAAAAAAAAGGTATTCTTATAGAAACAAACTCAGAAATGTTTTTAAAATTCAAGGTGAACCATACATCCAATAAGGGTCTAATATCCAAAATATATAAAACTTCTACATTTAACAACACAAAGATAAATGATCCAATCAACAAATGGGCAAAAGACTTGGGTAGACTTTTTACCAGGGAGGATATCCAAATGGCCAAAAACACATGAAAAGATGCTCAATGTCTTTAGCCACCAGACGGGAGCAAATCAAAACCACAATGAGATACCACTCTCACTCCCACTAGGATGGTTAAGATTAAAAACAAAACAAAAATACAGAAAATAACAAGTGTTGGCAAGGATGTGGGAAAATTGAAACCTTTAGCCATTACTGGTTTTCGGCATGCAAAATGGTACAGCTGTGGTGGAAAACAGTGTGGCAGTTCCTCAAAACATTAAAAATGGAACTATCATATGACCCTGCAATTCCACTCCTAGGTAAATATATCCAAGGGATCTGAGGTCAGTGACACAAACAGACACATATACACCAATTGTCACTGAAGCACTATCCACAATAGCCAAGAGGTGGAAGCAACCTAAATATCCATCAAAGGAATGAATAAACAAAATATAGTACATACATATAATGGAATACTACTCAGCCATAAAGAGAAATGAAGTCCTGATACATGCAACAACATGGATGAACCCCAAAGACATTATGCTGAGTGAAATAAGTCAATCACAAAAGGACAAATTTTGTATGATCTCACTTACATGAAAAGGCAACGATAGGCAAACGTATAGAGACCAAGTGGTTACCAGGGGCGGAAAGGAGAGAGGGAGCCATTGTTTGAGAAATAGTAAATATCTGTTTATGGTGAAGGGAAATCTGGCATCGACTGAAGGTGATGACTGCACAACATAACTAAGGTAATTTATATCTCTAAGCTATACACCTGAAAAAGGTTGAACTGGCCAAAAATGTGATATACATATTTCTACAAAAAAAAAAGTAGCTGCTGATACTACCTACGTTAAACCAAGCATCTAATGGGATATGTTTCCTTGGTTCAGAGGCTTAGGGTCATGGTTTCACTGGACATCCCAATCAATTCATGTAAAACTAATTTTCTTGCTTCTGTTATATCTCCTAGTTCATTGTGTAGGGCTGGGGTCTTATAAGCTTGCAAGTGGCTATCCGAGGCACAACAATTGATCTGTATTTGCTGGGAATACCAGAAGAAGAAGGAAGGTCAGGAATCAGTGGAGAAAATGGACTACATGTCCAATCACTTCCATAAACAACTACATCCTTTGCAATGAGATCAGAAGAACTGTATGGTGCACGGATACCATTACTAAACATTTAGATCAAGGACTCTATAGAAGAATCTTGATCAAAAGGTGGGAAATGAGGAACACAATTTCAAATTCACATGGAATCCAGACTTTCAGGAGCCACTGAGGCCAGATGACCCCCCAAATCTATTACCCTGAAAAATCTTTAAACTTTAAACCAGATCAGTCCCCTGAAGTCATCTTTGAACTAAATAATGTGTGCTCTCCAGTCGATCCAACTCATACCGATCCTACAGAACAGAATAGAACTGCACCCACAGGGTTTCCTAGGCTGCAATCTTTATGGGTATTTATTGGCATAGAATATTGAATATACCATGGATTTCCAGAAAAATGAACAAATCTGTCTTGGAGTATAGCCAGAATGCTCCTTAGAAGCGAGGATGGCAAGATTTTGTCTCACGTACTTTGGACATGTTATGAGGAGGGACCAGTCCCTGGAGAAGGGCATCATGCTTGGTAAAGTAGAGAAGAAGAAGTAAAAGAGAAGAAGACCCTCAAGAAGATGGATTGACACAAAGGCTGCAACAATGGGCTCAAGCATATCAATGATTGTGAGGATGGCACAGGACTGGGCAGTATTTAGTTCTGTTGTCTGTAGGGTCACTACAAGTTAGAACCAACTCCACAGCACCTAGCAATAACAACAACAGTCTTTACGGGACCAGATCAACAGGTCTTTTCTCCTGTGGAAATGTTGATGAGCTCTAATCGTGAACCTTTCAGTTAGCATCTGAGCACAATAAGAGTTTAGCTTAATTAGAAAAGAATGTCTGCATTAAGCATTATTCATTTTTAAAAAATTATATGTGATGAAACTGGCAATGGCAACTTGAAAGGATAGATGGGAAGCTTAGGGGGAAGTGAGTGTGTGCTAATGGTGGTGAAATACTTTGGAAAATGTTGTCAAGAAAGGTGACACAACTTGAAGAATGTAACCAATGTTGATGTGCTCTATGTTTCGTTGTGTACATTTTCACCAAAAAAAGAGTTCAAATTCACATAATTTAGGTAAATCTTTGGCAAACAAGACTAATTTTAAACCAAATTTTAAATAATTTTGGTTTAATAAAAACAGCTATGTCTTCTCTGATTTATCAATGTTAGGTATAATATATGAGTAGATTTTTATTCTACTTGGGTATGGTCTTCCTAAATATATACAGGTTTACTGACTGAATAAGCTAGCATTACTTCTACTAAATGTTTATGATTATGAAAAATATAAATTTGTGTTTAACCTAATAATTATTCTGACAAACGTTACTTCAACAGTAATTATGTCAGCTTGAAGATAATTTCCAAGGCTTTGGACTGATACTAAATTGATTTACTTAATGGATGGTCATTAGATGCTTAATTTCAAAGTAAGATAGAACAATAAAATATTAATTACTAAACATCATTTAAGTTTATATGCTTTTGTTTCCTATTTTTATATGGCACAGAGAGTCTATATATTTTGGGGTTTATTAATGAGTGTGTTCATTTTTGCCCACTTTGAAAAGTTGTACTAAAAGGGATGTGGTTTTTGTTAAGGGGTGAATAGTTCTATCCTAAAGTAAAAGGATTGGTTATTTCAGAATGAGAAAGAGGAAAAAGTAGGACAAAACTTGGATGCATGCAGAAAGCTGTGGAAGTTTTGTGGAAAGGGAATTTTAAGTGCCTGCGGTCAAAGCTGGCTAAGGTTTAATGGGTTTATTTATAAGATTTTTTTTTAAAGAGAGTTTTAGTTTGAAATGTTATACTGATGGAAAATGAGAATTTTGTTTTCTCTCTGCTAAAATTTGAAAAGCATGTTGGATTATTAGTCCACTCTTAATATGAGGCTATAGCAAAGATTCTGTGCTATAACCCTCTAGGGTTCATGTTGACTTTATTATGTCCTTGATTATTTAAGAAAACAAAGGTTTCTCCCTTACAAAAGAGCTAAAAAAAAAAAGGTATTTATAATTAGGTCACCTACTATGCTTACTTTTAAAATATTTCATTGTCACTGGTTAAATAGGTAGCCAAGTATTTTTTCTCAGAAATCCATGATCCTATCCTAATCAACTGATCAAATCTCTTGGCAGCTTTTGATATTTCACCTTCCCAGAGCTGAATAATCTTCTGCATATAAAACTGTCTTTGAGATTTCCCAGAGGGCCCCTGAAAAACCACAAAAGTGTTCTTGCACCTTGTAAAGAGAGAGATATTAGAAATAATTAGATTTAGCTGATATGTTGCTATTAGTGATTTGTGTGCAAAGCACTATCAAATCAAACAAGATGTTTAGCCTTCTCTAGGTAAAATGTGTATGGGTAAATTGTCATTAATATACATATTTCAGCAATTGTATACTGTACAGGATGTTCCTAGGGAATCATCAATTCCCTGGTTATTCATGATATGTTTCTATTTGTCAGAGTTCTGGAGCTGCCTTGTCTAGTATTAGACAACAGGAGTATAGTTTATAAGTCATAATGTGGCTACTTTTTAAAATGTTAACTTGGTTATGACTTTACTTTTTTAATTTAATCTCACATCTTCTATATCTATGGTTTTCAATGGGAATTTACATCACTTACTTATGGAGTTTTATTAATGTATAAATATTTAGGACAAACTCAATATTACTGAATCTCTTTCCCTCATATTCTTGATATATTCTAACTATATTCCTGGTATATTCTTGGCATTTTACGTCAAGATTATTATATGTCATAGCTGACGTTCTTTTTTTTCTCTGTAAAGATTATGTTTATCCATCCTTACAAATCAGATGTAATATCCACTCTTTTTTTAAAAGTAGCATTAGTCATTACGTTTACAGATATTTTTGTTAATATTTTTTATTAACTTTATCTTTTTTTGCACATCACAGATAACCAAATTTCCTTCTCAGCTGCATTATTCTGGTAATAAACTCTCATCAGATCTTTCACTTTTGAAATTAATCACTGCCGTTTTAAGGTCTTTGTCATCTACAGATAGTTTTTTGACATTGTTTTAATAGGATGCTTCCCTGAAAACACTTGCACCAGTTATAGGCCAGACTAATTCATATTCAACAAAGGTGGGTTTCCTCAGAACCTTATAAAAAAGGACTATGCCAGGCACTTTTAAGTACAGACTTCTAATGGCATCAGTTAAAGAACTTCAAGACTGTACCAGTGAACTGAATCAGAATTCTGAGAACTTTACCCGAGAAGCAAATGAGTTCATAACACTGCCAACCTAAGGTTGAGTGAAAAAGGATTATTTACATAGGACTGAATGAACTGGTGAGGGGTGGCTGTGGGTTTGCTTGGAAATACTGTTGATGTTTTAATGTTCTATTTTCTGAATATGTAAGGAAGCCTTTCTCTTTTTCTCTTAAGGGATCTATAACTCATAACAATTTATAGACTATACTTTGCACACTGAAATGAAACATTTGTAAATAATATCCTATTCTCCCTTCCAAATCTCCTTCAAGATTTGGGAACTCTTTTTGACTATTGGTTTTATAACTGAGGCCATGACTGAAATGTCGTATGTGAGAAAAATGCATATCGAATGACTTGTAAGGAGTAAAGGTTAATTTTATGGAGTCAATGCTTTCAAGAGGCTCTTGGGAAAACTGGCCTGATACCCGGTTATCATGGATTGAATCGAATCCCTGACAGATGTGTATCAACTTGGCTAGGCCATGATTTCCACCCTTGTGTGAATGTCCACCATTTTGTCATCTGAGGCAATTTTCCTATGTGTTGTAAATCCTACCTCTATGATGTTAATGAGGCAGGATTAGATGTAGTTATGTTAATGAGGCAGAACTCAATCCACAAGATTAGGTTGTATTTTAAGTCAATCTCTTTTGAGATATAAAAGAGAGAAGCAAGCAGAGAGACAGGAGGACCTCATACCACCAAGAAAGCAGTGCTGAGAGTAGAAGCATCCTTTGGAACCACAGAAAAGCTCCTATACCAGGGGAAAAATGATGACAAGGAACTTCCTCCAGAGCCAAAAGAGACAGAAAGCCTTCCCCTGGAGCTGGCACCCTGAATTTGGACTTCTAACCTCCTAGACCATCAGAGAATAAATTTATCTTTGTTAAAGCCATCTACTTGTGGTATTTCTGTTATACCAGCCCTAGATAACTAAGAGAACCGGTTTACAGGGCTCTCAGCCTTACAGGTGAGTAAAGAAGGTCACTACCTGGCATGTCCAGAAACTTTACGATATTTGTGCGACCTCAAGATAAGAGGAATTAGCTCAAATTCATAGGTACTCCAGGTGAAATCTGATAAGGAGTTCTAAGTTTGGCTTTCTAGCCTCAAAAGACTTTTACAATTCCAATCTGAAATTCCTTATGAAAACTTCCAACAAAGCAAGCTTTCCATCCACGTGATAAATTACCATTCATGCTGCACTTATTTAAATAAGACTAAAACTAATAAAGACCAGCCATATTTCAAGATCAAGAAATAATTTTATCTTTGATTAAAAGGGGGGCTACTATAGAGAGAAATTTTGTGTTTCAAAGGAAAACTATGCATTGTCTGTAACACACCCTCCCAGGTTCTGGAATCTATCCCTGCTCATTATTTTTGAGCTATTTTCCATCTTTCTTATAAAGTTTAGGTAACTGATGGGTATGCTTGTCTGGGAGAGATTTAATTGACTTACTACCCCACCTATGGAAAAACAGTTTTGATATCTATTTGTAAATTGGACAGGATCCTGTAACCTCACCAAAATTGTCAATCCTAACCAAATTTTCAGTTCTTTCAGTTTCTTTCAATATCTGGCGATAACTATCCAAATTAACTTTTCCAGGGAGCCAAGATGGAGAAATAGTAAGACACTTCCAGTGAGCCCTCTTCCAACAAAGACCAAAAAAAACAAGTGAAACGATTATACTTATGACAAGCTAGGAGCCCTGAACATCAAAGGCAAAATTAGAATACGGACTGACTGGCAGGGGGAGGAAGAGATGGTTCAGAAGCACAGAGGAGTTGCCAGACCTGAATCACTGGGAACCCTCAGGCACCATGACCTGGAGCGACAGCGGTGGGCTGCTGGTAGCGTTCAGCTGCAGTTTCCTCAGGGAGAAACAGCCAGCCATAGAGCCTACTCACACCTCCGGAACCAGAGGAGAACAGCACTCTCGGCAAAAGCTAAGTTCATGCGTATATTGTACCATGCCCTGAGGCCCCAAGCAGGATTCAGTAGCTCTTCACTTCCCTGGGCCTGAGATAGGTCCTGCTGAGTATCCTGAGCCATTTTCCTGGCCTTCAAGAAGGAATAAATTCACAATTACAGGAAAAGATAATCTGCTAGCTCCAATAACCCAGGGGGATCGGGATAGAAGCGGCTACTGTCCAGGCATAAATGGATCATGGACTTTGAATAACTTTACCCCCTGCATGGACCCGCGTGGGCCTATTTCAAGAGAATAGGCCCTTGTTGTTGGATTGCAACTGTTACACCTCTGCAGTAGAGAGGTGGGTGTTTGATGTTTGACACCACTTTGCCGATTAAACAGTGTCCTCACCTACCCAAACCAGGAGACCAAAGACTCCATTCAGGTAACCAAACCACCTGCAACAGGGGTCCAAGGATAACTGGTACCTCCCAGTCCTTACAACCAAAAGCATTGGATGCCCGTAGCCCATATGCAGAAAACACCCATTTGTGCGCTCTAGGGAAAAAGGGACATACCTTCCTCAGAGACACTCGAGGAATATTTGTCAGCCCCCTGCCTTATTCAGAAGATGACGCCCTGCTGCAACCAGATACCGGAACTCACACCAATCACCCATGCCCCTCTAAGACTGTAGGACAGAGCCTTTACCGCACAATTCATGACCAACCACCTGGACAATGGGGCTGAATACACACAAAAAAAGCAAACGGACTCCTAGGCTCATATACCTGATAACAGCTCTAGCCATCTGGTGACAGGACATTAGAGCTTCGAAGGCAAAAATAATCAAGCTAGCTTAAACAACCTATGTGGACATATCAAAACAAAACAAAGCTAGAATACAGTACACAAAAATAAAATAAACTAATACAATAACCTATAGATGGCTCAGAGATAACAGTCAATATCAAATCACATTAAGAAGCAGATGATGATCACTTCAAAAAGCTCCCAAAAAAAGAATCAAGGGATCTCCTGGAAGAAGGTGCCTTCCTGGAATTACCGGATGCAGAATACAGAAGACTAATATACAGAAGTCTTCCAGACATGAGGAACGAGATCAGGAAGAACAACAGGCAATATGCAGAACAAGGCAAGGAACACACAGATTAAAGCAATCAAAGAAATTAAAAAGGTAATTCAAGAACATAATGAAAACTTTAATAAGCTACAAGAATATATAAAAAGACAGCAATCAGAAAATCAGAAGATTAACAATAAAATTACGGAATTAGACAACACAATAGAAAGTCAGAGGAGAAGAACTAGGCAAGTGTAAGGCAGAATTGGTGAGATCGAACATAAAGCACTTGGTATCCATACATTTGACAAAAATATAAAATAGGATAATTTTTAAAAAATGAAGGAACCCTAAAAATCAAATTCACTTTTCGAAAGTTTCTACCTCCTGTCTGGCTCCAAAATGCTGAGAAATAAACCCTAACTGTCCAGATCCTGTCAAGACCCTAGGTTGTGGAAGGTGGAGCCAACATGGCCGGACAGACAGACGCTTCCGACGAGTCCTCTTACAACAAAGACCAGGAAAAAAATACGAAACAAGTTAATTTATGACAAGCTAGGAGCACTGAACATCAAAGGCAAGCTCAGAAAACGAAGCGACGGGCACAGGGAGGAAAAGACGGTTCAGAAATTGAGAGGAGGTACTGGACCTGAATCCGGGGGCACTCCCAGACACCATTCCCGGAAGCGACATAAACAGGCTGGTACTAGCCTTTGGCTGCTGTTTCCTCAGGGAGAAGCAGCCAGCCACACAGCCTACTCACACCTCTGGAACCAGAGAAGAACGGCACTCTCGGCAAAAGCTAAGTACTTCCCAGATTTATATCTGGGCACGTATGAGCAGCTGATATTTGACAAAGGTCCAGTGTCAGTTAATTCGGGAAAAGATAGTCTTTTTAACAAATGGCGCTGGCATAACTGGATATCCATTTGCAAAAAAAATGAAACAGGACCCATACCTCACACCATGCACAAAAACTAACTCCAAGTGGATCAAAGACCTAAACATAAAGACTAAAACGATAAAGATCATCAAAGAAAAAATAGGGACAACCCTAGGAGCCCTAATACAAGGCATAAACAGAATAAAAAACATTACCAAAAATGACGAAGAGAAACCCAATAACTGGGAGCTCCTAAAAATCAAACACCTATGCTCATCTAAAGACTTCACCAAAAGAGTAAAAAGACCACCTACAGACTGGGAAAGAATTTTCAGCTATGACATCTCAGACCAGTGCCTGATCTCTAAAATCTACATGATTCTGTCAAAACTCAACCACAAAAAGACAAACAGCCCAATCAAGAAGTGGGCAAAGGATATGAACACGCACTTCACTAAAGAAGATGTTCAGGCAGCTAACAGATACATGAGAAAATGCTCTCGATCATTAGCCATTAAAAAATTAGAGAAATGCAAATTAAAACTACGATGAGATTCCATCTCACTCCAACAAGGCTGGCATTAATCCAAAAAACACAAAATAATAAATGTTGGAGAGGCTGCGGAGAGATTGGAACTCTTATACACTGCTGGTGGGAATGTAAAATGGTACAACCACTTTGGAAATCTATCTGGCGTTTTCTTAAAAAGTTGGAAATACAACTACCATACCACCCAGAAATCCCACTCCTCAGAATATACCCTAGAGAAATAAGAGCCTTTACATGAACATGTTTATTACAGCTCTGTTTACAATAGCAAAAAGCTGGAAGCAACCAAGGTGTCCATCAATGGATGAATGGGTAAATAAATTGTGGTATATTCACACAATGGAATACTACACAAAAGCCTGAGACCAGAAGAACTAGATGGTGCCTGGCTACAACCGATGACTGCCCTGACAGGGAGCACAACAGAGAACCCCTGAGGGAGCAGGAGATTAGTGGGATGCAGACCCCAAATTCTCATAAAAAGACCATACTTAATGGTCTGACTGAGACTAGAGGAATCCCGGCGGCCATAGTCCCCAGACCTTCTGGTGGCACAGGACAGGAACCATCCCCGAAGACAACTCATCAGACATGAAAGGGACTGGACAGTGGGTGGGAGAGAGATGCTGATGAAGAGTGAGCTAATTATATCAGGTGGACACTTGAGATTGTGTTGGCATCTCCTGTCTGGAGGGGGGAGGGGAGGATAGAGAGAGTGGGAAGCTGACAAAATTGTCAAGAAAGGAGAGACTGGAAGGGCTGACTCATTAGGGGGAAAGCAAGTGGGAGTACGGAGTAACATGTATGTAAACTTATATGTGACAGACTGACTTGATTTGTAAACGTTCACTTGAAGCTCAATAAAATAAAAAAAAAAGCTAAGTACTCGCTTGTATTTTACCACATACCCCCACCCCGCCCCGCCCTGCTTCCAAGCCAGCTTCAGTGGCTGATTTCCCTGGGCCTGAGATACACCTTGTTGAGCACCTAGAGCCATTCTCCCGGGATTGGAGAAGGAAAAAATTTGCAAATGGGGGGAAAGATAATTTGCCAGCTCCACTAACTACGGGAGCTCAAGACAAAAGCGGCTCCTGTCCAGGCATAAAAGGTACACGGACTTTCAGTACCTTTCACCTCTGCATGCACCTCTGTGGTCCTACTTCAAGGGAATAGGCCCTTGTTGGCAGACTCCAACCATTTCAGCTTTACGGCACAGTGGTGGTTGTTTGATGTTTGAAATTGCTTTCTAATTAAAGAGAGTCCTCACCTACGCACATCAGGGCCTAAAGACTGGTGGCTCCACTCAGGTCACCAAGCCACCCATGACAGGGGTCCAAGGATAACTGGTACCTCCCAGTACTTATAACCAAAATTTTGGGTGCCCATGGTCCGTCTGCAGAACACAACCACCTGTACACTCTAGGGAACTGGGACACACTTTCCTCAGAGAAACATAGGGGACAATTTCAAGCCCCTGCCTTGTTCAGAGTGTGACCCCCTGCTGCAACCAGAGACCAGTAGCTACACCAATGACCCCTGCCTCTCTAAGACTACGGGAAAGAGCTTGTATCACACACTTGATGATCAGTTACCTTGACACATGAGCTGAATTCATACAAGTGAATGGACTCCTTCACTGATATACCTGATAACATCTCTACCCATCCGGGGACAGGACGTCAGAGATCCAAAGGCAAAAATAATTAAGCTAGCTGACTCAAGCAACCCACGTGGCTATATCAAAACAAAACAAAGAAAAAAAGCTATGACACAGTAAGCAAACATAAAATAAACTAATACAATAAATTATATAAGATCGGAGACAACAGTCAATATCAAGTCACATAAAGAAACAGACCACAATCACCTCAACAAGCTCTCAAAAGAAAGAATCAAGCGATCTTCTAGATGAAAGTACCTTCCTGGAATTACCAGAGGCAGAATACAAAAGATTAATATACAGAAGCCTTGAAGACTTCAAGAAGGAAATGAGGCAATATGCAGAACAAGCCAAGGGACACACAGATAAAGCAGTTGAAGAAATTCAAAACCTCATTCTGGAACATAATGAAAAGTTTAATCAGCAGGAAAAATCCATAGACAGACAGCAATCAGAAATTTGGAAGATTAACAATGAAATTACAGAAGTAGACAGCTCAATAGAAAGTCAGAGGACCAGAACTGAGCAAGTGGAAGGCAGAATTTCTGAATTTGAAGACAAAGCACTTCGCACTAATATATTTGAAGAAAAATCAGATAAAAGAATTTTATAAAATGAAGTAACCTCAAGAATCATGTGGGGCTCTATCAAGAGAAATAACCTACGAGTGATTGGAGTACCAGCACAGGGAGGGATAACATAGAATTGTTGAAGATTTGTTGGCAGAAAACTTCCCTGATATCGTGACAGATGAGAAGGTATCTACCCAAGATGCTCACCTAACTGCACGTAAGCTAGATATTAAAAGAAAGTCACCAAGACATATTATAATCAAACTTGCCAAAACCAAAGATAAAGAGAGAATTTTAATGGCAGTTAGGGATAAATGAAAAGTCACCTACAAGGGAGAGTCAATAAGAATAAACTCGGACGACTAGGCAGAAATTATGCAGGCAAAAAGGCAATGGCACGACATATACAAAACTAAAGGAAAGAAATGGCCAATGAAGAATCTTAAATCCAGCAAAACTGTCTCTCAAATATGAAGGTGAAATTAGGACATTTCCAGATAAACAGAAATTTAGGGAATTCGTAAAAGCCAAACCAAAACTACGAGAAATACTAAAGGGAGTTCTTTGGTTAGAAAATCAATAATATCAGGTAACAACTCAACACTAGAATACTGAGCAGAGCAATCAGAAGTCAACCCAGACAGGGAAATCACAAAAATAAATCAAGATTAAAAAACGCTCAAAACAGGGAAACATTGTTGTTAGGATGTAAAAGAAGAAAACATTAAAATAATAAAGAGGGACTGAGAAATGTAGTCATAGATCTTCGATATGCAGAGGAAGACAAGGTGATACAAAGAAATAAAAGTTAGCTTTGAATTTAGAAAAATAGGAGTAAATAGTAAGGTAACCACAAAAGAGAAAAACTACTCTACACATCAAAATAAAATACAAGAAAAAAATAGAGACTCAGCAGAAACAAAATCAACAACAACAAATATGAGGAAAGTATAATATATAAAGATAATCTACTCAGCACATAAAATTAAGTGGGAAAAAGAAACTATCAACACACAAAAAAAGACATCAAAATGATAGCACTAAATTCATACCTATTCATAATTACAATGAATGTAAGTGGGCTAAATGCACAATAAAGAGACAGAGAGTAGCAGAATGCATTAAAAACCACGATCTGTCTATATGCTGCATACAAGAGAAACACCTTAAAGACAAAAACAAACTAAAACGCAAAAGATGGAACAAAATTATATCAAGCAAACAACAATCAAAAAAGAGCATGAGTGGCAATATTAATTTCTGACAAAACAGACTTTAAAGTTAATCCATCAAGCAGCATAAGGAAGGACATTATATAATGATTAAAGGGACAATATATCAAGAAGATATAACCATATTAAATATTTATGCACAGGGCTGCAAGAGTCATAAAACAAACTCTATCAGCATTGAAACCTGGGATAGATAGCTCCACAATTACAGTAGGAGACTTCAATACACCACTTTTCGTGAAGGACAGGACATCCAGAAAAAAAGCTCAATAAAACAGGGAAAATCTAAATGCCACAATAAACCAACTTGACCTCATAGACATATACAGAACACTCCATCCAACAGCAGTCAAGTATACTTTCTTTTCTAGTGAACATGGAACATTCTCTACAATAGACCACACATTAGGTCATAAAACAAGCCTTAAGCAGAATCCAAAACATTGAAATATTACAAAGCATCTTCTCTGACCATAAAGCCATAAAAGTTGAAATCACTAACAGAAAAAGCAGGGAAAAGAAACCAAACACTTGGAAAATGAACAATACCCTGCTCAAAAAAAGACTGCATTATGGAAGACATTAAGGATGGATTGAAGAAATTCATAGAATCCAGTGAGAATGAAAACACTTCCTACCAGAACTTTTGGGACACAGCAAAAGCACCGCTCAGAGGACAATTTATATCATTAAATGCACACTTATCCAAAAAGAAAAACCAAAATCAAAGAATTATTCCCACAACTTGAACAAACAGAAGGAGAGCAACAACAGAAAACCTCAGGCACCAGAAGAAAACAAATAATAAAAATCAGAGCAGAACTAAATGAAATAGAAAACAGAAAAACAATTGAAAGAATGAACAAGACCAAAAGCTGGTTCTTTGAAAAAAATCAACAAAATTGATAAACCACTGGCCAAGGTAAAAAAGATAAACTGAAGCAGAAACAAATAACCAAATAAGAAAGGAGATGGGCAATATTACAACAGGCCAAACTGAAATTAAAAGAATCATATCAGATTACTATGAAAAACCACACTCTAACAAATTTGAAAACATAGAAGGATGAATTCCTAGAAACACACTACCTACCTAAACTAACCCAAACAGAGGTAGAACAACTAAATAGACCCATGACAAAAGAAGAGATTAAAATGGTAATCAAAAAACTCCCAACAATAAAAAGCCCTGGCTGGCCCTGATGACTTCACTGCAGAGTACTGCCAAACTTTCACAGAAGAGTTAACACAGTTACTACTAAAGGTATTTTAGACCATAGAAAAGGTGGAACACTCCCAAACTCATTCTATGAAGACAGCATATCCCTGATGCCAAAACCAGGTAAAGACACACACACAAAAAAAAATTATAGATCTATATCCCTTATGAACTCAGATGTAAAAATCCTCAACAAAATTCTAGCCTATAGAATTCAACAACGTATCAAAAAAAATAATTAATAAAGACCAAGTGAGATTCATACCAGGTATGCAGGGATGGTTCAACATTAGAAAAACAATTAACGTCATCCATTATATAAATAAAACAAGAGACAAGAATCCCATGATTTTATCAATTGATGCCGAAAAGGCATTTGACAAAGTTCAACACCCATTCATGATAAAAACTCTCAGCAAAATAGGAATAGAAGGAAAATTCCTCAAGATAATACAGGGCACTTATACAAAGCCAACAGCCAACATCATCTGAAATGGAGAGAGCCTGAAAGCATTCTCCCTGAGATCAGTCAGGAAGCAGACAAGGATACCCTTTATCACCACCATTGTGGTGGAGGTCCTAGCCACAGCAATTAGGCTAGATAAAGAAATAAAGGGCATGTAGATTTGCAAGGAAGAAGAAAAAGTATCTCTACTTGCAGATGAAATGATCTTATACACAGAAAACCCTAAGGAATCCTCAAGAAAACTACTGAAACTAATAAGAGTTCAGCAGAGTATTGGAATACGAGAAAAAGATACAAAAACCAGTTGGACTCCTCTACACCAACAAAAAGAACATTGAAGAGGAAACCATCAAATCAATACCATTTACAGTAGCCCTCAAAAAGATTAAATACTTAGGAATAAATCATACCAGAGATGTGACAGACTTATACAAAGAAAACTACAAAACACTTCTGCAGGAAATCAAAAGAGACCTACATTAACTGGAAAAACATACCTTGCTCAAGGATAGGAAGACAACATTATAAAAATATCTATTCTACCAAGAGTGATCTATAGATTAAATGCAATTCCAATCCAAATTCCAACAACATTTTTTAATGAGATGGAGAAACAAATCACCAACTTAATATGGAACAGAAAGAGTCCCCAGATAATAAAAGCATTACTGAAAAAGAAGAACAAAATGGGAGGCCTCACACTACCTGATTTTAGAACCTACAATACCGCCACAGTAGTGAAAACACGCTGGTACTGGTACAACAGATACACAGACCAATGTAACAGAATTGAAAATCCAGACATAAATCCACCCACATATGAGCAGCTGATATTTGACAAAGGCCCTAAAGCAGTTAAATGGGGGAAAAGACAGTCTTTTTAACAAATGGTGCTGGCATAATTGGATACCCATCTGGAAAATACGAAACAAAACCCATACCTCACGCCATGAAAAAAGAGCTTAAAATGGATCAAAGACCTAAGTATAAAATGTAAAATGATAAACATCAAGGAAGTAAAAATAGGGACAAGGTTAGAAGCCCTAATACATGGCATAAACAGTATACAAAATATTACTAACAATGCAGAATAAAAAAACAAGATAACTGGGAGCTCCTAAAAATCGAACACCTATGCTCATCCAAAGACTTCACCAAAAAAGTAAAAAGATTACTTACAGACTGGGAAAAAGTTTTTTGCTATGACATTTCCGATCAGCACCTGATCTCCAAAATCTACATGATACTGCAAAAACTAAACTACAAAAAGACAAATAACCCAATTAAAAAATGGGCAAAAGAGATGAACAGACACTTCACTAAAGAAGACATTCAGGTAGCTAACAGATACATGAGGAAATGGTCACGATCATTAGCCATTAGAGAAATGCAAATCAAAACTACAATGAGATTCCACCTCACTCCAATGAGGCTGGCATTAATCCAAAAAACACAAAATAATCAATGTTGGAGAGGTTGTAGAGAGTCTGGAACACTTATACACTGCTGGTGGGAATTTAAATTGGTACAACCACTTCCTTAAAAAGCTAGAAATAGAACTACCATATGATCCAGCAATCCCACTCTTTGGAATATATCCTAGAGAAATAAGAGCCTTTACGCGAACAGATATATGCACACCCATGTTTATTGCAGCACTGTTTACAACAACGAAAAGGTGGAAGCAACCAAGGTGCCAATCAAAGGATGAATGGATATATGAATGGGTATATTCACACAATGGAATACTATATATCGATAAAGAACTGTGATGAATCCATGAAACATTTCATAACATGGAGGAATCTGGAAGCCATTATGCTGAGTGAAATTAGTCAACTGCAAAAGGACAAATATTATATAAGACCACTATTATAAGAACTCAAGAAATAGTTTAAACAGAGAAGAAAATATTCTTTCATGGTTACGAGACGGGGGAGGGAGTAAGCATGGTAGAGAGGTATTTACTACTTAGGTAGTAGATAAGAACTACTTTAGGAGATGGGAAAGAACGCACAATACAGGGAGGTCAGCACAACCGGACTACATCAAAAGCAAAGAAGTTTCCTGAATAAACTGAATGCTTTGAAGGCCAGCGTAGCAGGGGCGGGGATTTGGGGACTATGGTTTCAGGGGACATCTAAGTCAATTGGCATAATAAAATCTATTAAGAAAACATTCTGTATCCCACTTTGAAAAGTGGCATCTGGGGTCTTAAACACTAGCAAATGGCCACCTAAGATGCATCAATTGGTCTCAACCCACCTGGACCAAAGGATAATGAAGAATACCAAGGACACAGGTAATTATGAGCCCAAGGCACAGAAAGGGCCACATAAACTAGAGACTACATCAGCCTGAGACCAGAAGAACTAGATGGTGCCCAGCTACAACGATGACTGCCCTGACAGGGAGCACAACAGAGAACCCCTGAGGGAGCAGGAGAGCAGTGGGATGCAGACCCCAAATTCTCGTAAAAAGACCAGACCCTAGTGGTCATGGTCCCCAGACCTTCTGTTGGCCCAGGACAGGAACCATTCCTGAAGCCAGCTCTTCAGACATGGATTGGACTGGACTATGGGTTGCAGAGGATGCTGGTAAAGAGTGAGCTTCTTGTTTCAGGTGGACACTTGAGACTATGTTGGCATCTCCTCCCTGGAAGGGAGACATCAGCGTAGAGGGTGTTAGAAGCTGGCAAAATGGACACAAAAAGAGAGAGTGGTGGGAGGGAGTGTGCTGTCTCATTAGGGGGAGAGCAATTGGGAGTATGTGGCAGGGTGTATATAAGTTTTTGTGTGAGAGACTCACTTGATTTGTAAACTTTCACTTAAAGCACAATAAAAAAAATTTTTTTAAAGACTCTAGGTTGCCTTACAGCTGGCCCTTTATCTTAGAATATGAAGAGTCTCTGCAAGTTAAAGCTGCATGAGGATACAAACCTCAAAGATCTCACTGCCACAGCAGACCATGTATTGGGCTGGAATTCTCCCTAAATAAGCTGCTACCTGGATCACTAAGGAAGTTCATGCATGCCCTTATATGAGAAGTAACCAAGACTGTAGACAATACCACCTAGAGTATCAACATCCTAGCTCAAGAGCTTTAAGAAACTCCATGAGTGGTGCCTCCATGAGTGGTGCCCCATAACCAAAAGATTTTCCTCCACAGACCGTTTGGAATCCATTGGACAGGTTACCCTTGCACTTCAATCTTTTTTTAACATTAATAATTCTTTTTCTATTAATAATATTTTTTCTATTTTCTTTTCATCTCTCTTTCAAGATTCTTGATCTCCAACAAGACTCCTGGAGGGACTAATTCTTAGACTCTGCTTTGCCACATTTAGTAGGTTTATGATTGCCTTTGAGTTGTTCGGCAATGATTAAAATTCATGTTGAGCAAAAAGGGGTACAGACAGTGTTGAATCTGAGCCCTGTGCTCTCAGAAAGTAGTGATGGGTGGCTGATGGAACTTTTTACCTGCAAGTTCCCTCAAATCAATCCGCTTGGTCCATTAAGGAATTTCTTCAGATACACTAGGATAACTGAAGTGGAAATCTGACTTACAGTTTGAGATTTAGACTGTTTTTTCTTTCCCCAGCCACGGACAAACAACCTGCTAAAACTCAATGGGTGCTACCTCCCAGGGAAGAGGTGGCAAGTCAGATGCACAGAGAGAAGCATACGCTTCACACAACAGCCAACTGCTGTGGTGATGACAAGACTGAAACTCAGGGTTAAAATTTGAAGTTCTCCACTGAAACCTACCAGGTTATCACTAAGTTTTTCAAGGTTAAAGCAAAACTTACGGGAATCTGTCTTTTCTCAGAGTAGTAAGGACCTAACCTTGATCTCTGTCACTACTACTCAGCTCTGCTTTTGTACTGTGAAGGCAGCCATAGACAACACATAAACAAGAGCATGGTTGTGTTCCAACAAAATTTTATTTATGAAAAGAGGTGGCAAGTTGGATTTCGCCGAAGAGTCATAGTTTGTGGACCCCTGTCTTAACTTCTTAACAACTAACACGAACACATCGTTCTTTTCACTTCCCTGCTTGATCTCCTCATAACATCCTTGAAAGATAAATGAACCCCATTTTGCAGAGGACGAAACTGAGACTCAAAACCAAAAAACCATACCCAGTGCCATCGAGTTGATTCCGACTCATAGCAACCCTATTGGACAGAGTAGAACTGCCCCATAGAGTCTCCAAGGAGCGCCTGGCGGATTCGAACTGCCTACCCTTTGGTTAGCAGCTGTACCACTTAACCACTATGCCACCAGGGTTTCCAAACTGAGACTTAGAGAAGGAAAATATCTTGTCCAAGATCACACAACTAATAGAGCAATTTATTTTCATTTCCCACGGAAGATGGCAAACCTCCTGTGGCCTGAAAAGTTGCATATACATACACAATAATTTTAAACATTGCAGGGGAAATTGTTCTTTAGAAAAATCTCACTATCAAACACGTTGAAAAATAATTTTTTTAAGTACTTCTTATTTTGTCCTTTATGAAAATATCTCTTTTCACGTATTATATTCTTTATAGAAAAGTTCCCCTGAAGACTAACGGAATCAAAGCCTTAAGTAGAGACTTAAGGAATATACTTTGATTGCTTTTATCTGAGGAGGAAGCTGAACTAGCAGGGAATATTGCCTCCTCCTTCTTAAGCAGCCTCCTAGGAGCTTGACACTTGACCACAGGAGATGAAGATGCCCAGGTGCTCTGTATCCACAAACCAAGGAGACTGTACAGTCTTCAGCCTGCCGCAAAAGTCCCACAACCACTAATGGACCACGACTACCACAGCCTTCACCAGACTGAGTCCAGCACAACTAGACAGTGTCTAGCTGCCACCACTGACTGCTCTGACAGGGATCACAATAGAGGGTCCCAGACAGAGCTGGAGAAAAATATAGAACAGAATTCTAACTCGCAAAAAAAGATCAGACTTGCTGGCCTGACAGAGACTTGAGAAACCCCGAAACTATGGGCACTGGACACCCTTTTAGCTCAGTAATGAAGTCAATCCTGAGGTTCACCCTTCAGCCAAAGATTAGACAGGCCCATAAAACAAAATGAGACTAAAGGGGCACACCAGCCTAGGGGCAAGTACTAGAAAGCAGGAGAGGGCAGAAAAGCTGGTAATACAGAATCCAAGGTCGAGAAAGGGAAGTGTTAACATGTCATGGGGTTGGTAACCAATGTCACAAAGCAATATGTGTATTAATTGCCTAATGAGAAGCTAGTTTGTTCTGTAAAGCTTCATCTAAAGCACAATAATAATTTTTAAGAAAAAAGTCACATAACCACATTTAACTGAAGACTTACCAATGTTAATCTCATCGTCAGTCAGAGTATCCCCAATGAAATCGAACTGAAATGACTGCAGAGTCTGGGAAAATTTCTGAACAGCAGAGGAGTAATCTGCAAAGGAAGGGGAACAGGAGAAATGATCAACATGGCGGTCCTTTGACCAATTTTCTCATCTCTGTTTGGAAGATGAGAGAAAAACAAAAAAGAGAACTGCTTCCAGGAGGTAGCAGCTTGCATTTTATTAAGTTAAATAAAAGATCAGACCTTCAGTAGAAGAAAGTTTGAACAACAAATACCACACATTAAAAAGGAAGGGGAGGACAGCTTCTTCTAAGTTACGGACCATAGTTTATCCTCAACGTTTTCTTCTCTGACTTGTTCTACCCAAAAACCTGGAAAACCTAATGCTGCTCGTTTGTACTCTTAAGAGAATTATTAAGTATTTACTGAGCACTCATCATGGGCAATGGATGATTTGTTTTCTCACCTCTCACCGAAAAAATATTCACAATCACTCTACGAAGAATCAGTTAGTTCCATTTTACAGACGTGAAACTGTAAGTCCCAGAGTTGGAACTAGAAGCCAGGTGGTCTGTCTGCCCCTCTAGGGCTTTTCCATGAAAACAAGGGTGACATTTTACACATGAACCAGATGGTAGCCTGGGTTAGGATACTGCCATTTGCTGGGGAACAAAACTAAATTAACTTGTTCACAGAGGAATGACCAAGGGACCTAAGCTACAGAAGCAATGAATGAAAAATTCAGGGTGGTATGGCCAGACTTATGATTTTATTTTTGGCCAATCATTTTTTTAATTTTATTGTATAAATGTCTAGCAGTGGTACAAAATTTAAATCACATTTTTGCTATACTACTAACAAATTAAATTTATTGAATTTTTCAAAATATGACCTTCACCAAGAGGTCCAGACAGATTCTACTTGTTGCTGTGGAGTCAAGTCTAACTCACAGTGACCCCATCTAGACCCTTGCTACTCTAAGATTAGTTTTCAGACTAACAGCAGCAGCATCATATGGAAGATTAATGGAAACCCAAACTCCCAGGCCCCACCTCAGACCTACTGAATCAGAAACTTCATTTTAATATGATCCCCAGAGCATTCAACTGCTCCTTAAAGTTTGAGGGGCACTGTTCTCACCAAGGAGCCCTGGTGGCACAGTGGTTACAAGCTTGGCTGCTAACCAAAAAAGTCAACAGTTCGAATCCACCAGCCACTTCTTGGAAACCTATGGGGCAGTTCTACTCTGTCCTATAGGGTCACTATACATCAGAATCAACTCAACAGCAACAGGTTTGGGTCTGTTTTTTGTTTTGTTTTGTTTTTTGCTTTGTTCTTACCAAATAAGCTAACTCAACAGACCATCATCTGGGAAACTCAAGATTGTCAGTAATTTTTGGTTCTGTTTTCCTATTTCTTTTTTTTCTCCAGTTTCATCACCCTCCACCTTTACATCTGTCAGATATACAGGCTTACTGAGCCTGAGTTTTTGCTCTCAGGCTAAGGGAATGTGACACAAGGCAAGCAACAGCACTATTTCTTTCCACTGAAAAGCACAAACATAATAAAATACGTTCAGGCATTAGGCTGGAACAGATTATCTACTTATCTATACCCCATTTCCAGAAGTATTTCATTTTCAATATTTAGACCCTTGAGCCTTGGAGCACATCATTAAAAGTAACAATAATAAAGGTTTTACAGAGATTGGGGATGGAAAACAAGGTTACCATGGCTTCTCAAAATTTCTGCACTTTAGAACCACATTTTCCACTTTAAATCTGAGCCACGTAAGTGGGAGAAAAGCATCAACACACTTCCCAACCTTCCACATTTCATCAGCAAAGAGAACACAAAACTGGCTCCACTTCTGGAAAACAGCTGTTTTTCTCTGGTCTCCTTACTCAGCAGCAGAAAAGGAAAGCCCAAAACTCCCCATCTGTACTGTTTCACTTTGGGGAAATTAAATAAAAATATTCACTACATTGTCCTTTTAACACATACCATGATTTCTTAAATTTACTTAAGCCAAGTGAGGTGCAGCTATTAATCACATCTCTTTTAGAATTATCTGAACATTTCAGAGAGCACAAACATGATTTTCAGCATTTATATTTTTAAGGAATAGCAGAGAGTAAAGGAAAAGGAATTGCATTCATTCTCCTTTTCATTATTTCTGCCAACTTCTTCCCTTTCCAGAACTTCTTGCTTTCATAACATATAACATTCATATAGAAGACCAGTACAACACTATAAAACAACTACACCTAACAGACATCTATAGAACGCTTCACCTAACAACATTAGAATATGCATTCTTCTCAAGGACACAGGAATATTCTCCAGGATACACCAGATGCTAATCTAAAAATTAAAAAAAAAAAAGTTCTCCGACAACAATGGGATGAAATTAGAAACCAATAAAAAATTTTAAAAAATAGAACTTTGGGAAACTACAAGTTTGTGAAAATTAAGAACATACTTCTAAATAACTAAGGAGTCGCAGATACAAAGAATTCAATTAAGCCTTTGTCTTTGGTTCCTAAAAGATAGCCCTTGAAATTTCCCAGAAATCAAGGTGTCTTTGTTTTCTAAAACAACCCTTACACATGGGCAAATGAGTGGGGGCTACACCTGACAACTAACCTCAGGAAGGGAGGGGAGCATGATGCAATCAATCATGCATAGTCAATCTTGACTACGCAATTAAGCCAAAAAAAATCCCAACACAAAAGTTTGAGGGACTTCCTGGATTGGCAAGAACATCTGCTTTTGGGAGGGTGGTGCATCCTTGGGGACAAGGGAAGCCCTGTGCTGGGACCCATACCAAACCCCCCTTGATCTGTTGCTTCATTTTTGTATTCTTTCTGGTTATAATAAATGGGTAACTGTAAGTATAGGTAGTCTCTGTGGATTCTGTAAGCTGTTCTAGAGCATTAACAAACCCACAAGGGGAAATAAGAGCCAGCAAGGGCTGGTGTCTTTCTATTTGGCAGTCAAAAGGACAGAGTCCTACTAACTTGTGCACTCTGACTTAGCTCAGGGTGGGTAATTCAGAGAAGTACAGCATAGGTAGCCAATTTAAAGGAAAAAGTCCTTCTAAATTGTTTGCTTCCACCTGGCTCAGGCTGGCCAAGTGTGAGATGACCTGGCCCCAGATGGCCAGGGATAAGATGACCTAGCCCCAGGTAGTTAAGAATGAGATAGTGTGCCACTTAGACTGGCTGGAGATGAGGATAATAGAGACATGGGAGAGTAAAGATGGGATCCATTTCCAGCTGGAAATTGGATTCATGCTGAACCTTACCACACAGTTAGCAATGAAAGTGAAATTTGCCCACTTTGCCTCTTTAGTAGCATAGGGTCAAAGAAGAGATCATAAGAGAAATTACAAAATACTTTGAGATGAATAGAAACAAAAATGCAACATGCCTAAACTTCTGAGATTCAGCTAACACAATGCTTAAAGGGAAATTTATATCTTCAAATTCTTATATTAAAAAAAAATAATTTTAAAGCAATAACCTAACTTTGTAACTCAGAAACTAGAAAAAGAAAGCAAAGTAAATACAAAGCAAACAGAAAGAAGGAGATAATAAAGGCTGGAGTTAAAATAAAGGAAATTGAGAGTAAAAAAAAAAGAGAGAAAAAAAATGAAACCAATGTTGGATCTTTAAGAAAACTGACAAAATTTCAATCCTTTAGCTACACTGACCAAGAAAAAAGAAAGAAAACTGAAATTACTAAAGTCAGGAATGAAAGAGGATACATCATTACAGACCTTACAGAAATAAAAAGGACTATAAGGGAATAATATGAATAACTGTATGCCAATAAATTAGATAACCTAGAGGGACAAATTCTCAGAAACATAGAAAACTACCTAAAGCGACTCAAGAGGAAATATTAGTGTGACTAGATTTATAATAAGAGAATAAATTAGTAATCAAAAAACTATCCACAAAGAAAATTTCAAGTCCGGATGGCTTCACTGAAAAATCCTACTAAACATTTAAAGAATTAACATAAATCCTTCACAAATCCTTCCAAAAAAATAGAAGAAATAGGAACACTTCTGAACTCATTCTATGTGGCCAGACGAAGACATCACAGGAAAAGAAAACTGAGACCAATATCTCCTATGAATATAGATGCAAAAATTCTCAACAAAATACTGGCAAACCAAACTTAGCAATATACTAAAAGGATTATACACCACAACAAAGTAAAATTTTTTCCAAGAATTCAAAGTTAGTTTCACATGGAAATCAAATGATGTAATACACCATATTAATAGAATAAAGGAAACGAAACGCATGATAACCTCAACAGATACAGATAAAGCATTTGACAGACTCTGTGATGGTTAAGGTTGTGTGTCAACTTGGCTTCATCAAGACTCTCAGTGGCTTGGCAGTTATATAAAGATGTAAGTTGGCAGTTATATAATAATGTAGTCATCCTCCATGAAATATGATCTGATGTGACCAGCCAATCAGTTATAAGAGCAGTTTCCTTGGGGGTGTGGCCTGCATCCAAAATATATATATTCTGGCAAAGCTCCTTCACTTGCTCTGGATGCTGCATTCAGCTCATCATCATCTGACCTCTGGTCCCGGGGACGTGAGACAGAGGCCTGCCGTATTGACTGATCTTGGGTATCGTCAGCCTCCATAGCCCGTGAGCCAACAGCCTGCTGTCTGATCTGCTGATCAAAGGTAAGTCAGCCCCTGCAGCTATGTGAGTCAGGAGAAGCCTCCAGCCTGACCTACAGACTTGGGACTCACCAGCCTCTACAACCACGTGAGCCACTTCCTTGATGTGTGTGTGTGTGTGCACGCGTGCGTGTGTGTGTGTATAAAAATATACTCTTCACTGGTTTTGCTTCTCTAGACAATCCAGTTTAAGACAGACTCCAACACCCAATCATGATAAAAAACACTCAACAAACTAGAAAGGAACATCTTCAACCTGATAAAGGCCATCTACAAAAAAAAAATAGCTGACGTCATACTTAATTGTGAAAGACTGCATATTTTCTCACAAGATCAAGGATATTTTCTCTAACCACTTCTATTCAACATTCGAGCCACATTTTTTAAGAAAGAACATAAAACACATCCATTTTGGAAGGGAAGAAGTAAAACTATATGTATTTGCAGATAAAAGTTTTAAGTAATCCTCAAAAACACTATTAGAACTAATAAACAAGTCCAGCAAGGTTATGGTATTCAAGATTAATATGCAAAAGTTAATTGTATTTCCATACATTACCTATGAACAATCCAAGAATTAATTAAGAAAACAATTTCATTGATAATGGATTCGAAAAAATAATTAGGGATAAATTTAATAAAGTGCAAGATTTGTACACAGAAAACTACAAAGCATCTTCGAATGAAACTAAAGAACAGCTAAATAAATGGAAAGACATCCATGTTTATATATTAGAATACTTAATACTTGTAAGATGACAATAAACCCCAAATTTATCTACAGACCCAATGTAGTCCCTACAAAATTCCAGCTGCCTCTTTGCAAGAATTGAAAAAAACCTGTTGTCATCAAGTCGATTCCAATTCATGGTGACCCTATAGGACAGAATAAAACTGCCGCATAGGGTTTCCAAGGAGTGGCTGGTGGATTGGAACTGCTGACCTTTTGGTTGGCAGCAGTACCTCTTAACCACTGTGCAACCAGGGCTCCGAGAAATTGACAAGGACCCTAAAATACATATGAAAATGTGAAGGGCTCAGAATAGCCACAAGACTATTGGGGAAAAAAAAAAAAGCAGAATAAAGTTGGAAGATTCACACTTCCTGATTTTAAAACTTACTAGAAAGCTATGGTCACACTCAACAGATTCTGAGTGGAAGCCCCTCAGTCCTGGGCTTCAGCACCACATTCCAGACCCACCAGGACAGCAACTCTGCTCCCTCAGCTATAGGCAGTCCCATTCTCCTAGTCCATCTGACTGGTGACTACACCCTTTGAGACTGAGACAGCTCTGCTTCTTCTATTCCTTGTCACTTCAGCTTCTGCTTCCTGGTTCCTTGGTCTCTCAGGCATCGTTGACCACATCTGCCCTACTGGGGCAAGTATTCCAAAGCTCTTTAGTTCCACCAGTAAGTACCTGGAAGCACCCCACTCTGCCAGTAAACTTCAGCTGGAAGGCACTCAGCTCTCTTGCTCTGTGGGTGGGCAAGCCAAGCTTGACCGATAATGGTCTGGAGGCACCCCACTTCGCCAGGAAGCCTTCTGCGCAAATGCACTCAGCTCTCTCACTCCATGGGTCGGATCCAGTGACATCACATGATGGTCTCCTGGTTCTCCTACTGTTGTTTCTCTACTGCTGCCATTTCTCTCCTTCTCACAGTCTGCACAGTCTCCAGTATAACAGCTTTCCTCAAATCCTTCTGAGTCCTCACTAGAATCGTGTTTGATGTCCCTAATTCTATCAACAGTTTCTTCAAGGCAATCCAGGCTTTTCCTATTTGGCACTTTAAAACTCTTCCAGCCTCTATCCATTGACAGTTTCAAAACCACTTCCATATTTTAGGTATTTCTCACAGCTTCACTTCACTCTTGGTACCAAATTCTGTCTTAGTTATCTAGTGAGGATATAACAGAAATGCCACAAGTAGATGGCTTTAACAAAAAGAAATTTATTCTCTCACAGAATCCGGAGAGTGTGGCCAACACCTGAAGTCAGGAGGGCAGGTCCATTGCCTAAATGGTCTCAGAGAACAGAGAATTATTTTCAAGACTTGAGGGCTAATGTAATGTATTCTACTGACTTAATTGGTGCTTGTTATCCCTTCTATTCCTCCAATTTCTCCAATCTGTAATAGAATTGTCTACCTTGTGCCTGTTCCACCATTGTACTTTGGAAGCAGATAACTTTTACTGTAGCTTTCACAGAAGAAGAGGAATTTCTGGATTTTAGACTTGGAGTTGACTTAAGACTTTTGTACTGATATACTGGGGTAAATGTGTTTTACATATGGCAAAGGATATGAACTTTGGGGGGGCCAAAGGGTAGAATGTTATGAATTGAATTGCATCCCTAGAAAATGTGGATCAATTTGGCTAGGACATGATTCCCAGTATTGGGTGATTGTCCACCATTTTGACATCTGGTGTGATTTTCCTATGTGATATAAATTGCACCTCTGTGATGTTAACGCTCCCATATGTCTGTCAGTTTGTCATACTGTGGGGGCTTGCATGTTGCTGTGATGCTGAAAGCTATGCCACCAGTATTCAAGCACCAGCAGGGTAACCCATGGCAGACAGGTTTCAGATGAGCTTCCAGACTAAGGTAGACTAGGAAGAAGGACCTGGTGATCTACTTCTAAAAAGAATTAGCTACTGAAAATCTTATGAATAGCAGCGGAATATTGTCTGATATAGTGCCAGAATATGAGCCCCTCAGGTTGGAAGGCACTTAAGAGATGACCGGAGAAGAGCTGCCTCCTCAAGGTAGAGTCGAACATAATGACATGAATGAAGTTAAGCTTTCAGGACCTTTAACTGCTGATGTGACATGACTCAAAATGATAAGAAACAGCTGCAAACATCCACTAATACTAGGAATGTGGAATGTATGAAGTATGAACCTAGGAAAATTGCAAATCACCAAAAATTATATAGAACATATAAACATCAATATCCTATATCCTAGAAATTAGTGAGCTGAAATGGACGGGTATTGGCCATTTTGAATGAGAAAATCATGTGATCTACTATAATGGAAATGACACCTTGAGGAGGAATGGCTTGCATTCATCAACAAAAAGAACATTTCAGAGGCGAAGCCAAGATGGCGGAGTAGTCAGATGCGTCCTGTGGTACCTCTTACAACAAGGACCCAAAAAAACAAGTGAATCCATTACATATGACAATCCAGGAGCCCTAAACATCAAAGCCAAAGTTGAGGAGTCAGACGGAATGGCCAGGGGAGGGAGACACAGTTCAAAAGCGGCAAGGATTTACCAGACCAGACCTTGCTGGCACTCTGCAGGCTGCATGGGCCAGTGTGTGTGGGTTGAGGCAAGCAATAGCACTCGGACACATTTACCACACCAGGAAAAACCAAGCAGCACAAAGTCTGGACAAGCCTCCAGAACCAGGAAGAAGTGACATTGAATCTGCGAAAGGTAAGTGCAAGAGTCTAGCCTACAGCAAGGGATCAAAAAAATCCTTCCCTCACTGCAAAGTATCTCTCTCACATTCTCCTGACTGTTCCCTGCTGTGCTCTGGGTCCCAGTCTGGCTTCAGCAATTGCCGTGCCCCATGGGCCAGAATTCGGACCTGTCACATGCCCCAAGGCATTCTCCTGTATATGGAAAGTGAACAACTTGACAAACTAAAAAAATAATCTGCCAAGTCCCCTAAGCTGGGAACTCAGGGCAGGCACAGCCCCTTAACTCAGACACAGGCATAAGGAGTCCATGGACTTTTAATGCTTTCACCCCTGCCTAGACCTATGTGGGCCCATGTCAACAGCGTAGGCCCTCATTGGCATACTACAACAGGGTACATTATCTGAAACCAATTCTCACCTGTCACAACTAAGGGGGAGTGGCAGATTTGTGACACTTAACACCACCCTATCAATTAAGCAGGGACCTCACTTACCCACATCAGGGGGCTGAGGAATGGTGGCTCCACTCACTCCACGTAGCCACCTGTGACAGATGTCCGAGAAGAAGTGGTGCCTCCCAGTCCTTACATACAACCACATTGCGTGCCAAAAGCCCGGCAGCAAAACACACTCACCTATGCACTCTAGGGAACAGGGACACGTCATCCAACCAGGCACTTGGGGGCAGCCATCAGCCCCCTACATTGCTCAGCACAAAACCTTCTACTGCAGGCAGATACCTGTGCTTCCTTGAATCACCACTACATAGCCCTTCCCATCTAGGATTGTAGGTGAGTGCCTACACCACATACTCAGTGACCCACGACCAGGATACCTGAACTGAATCCTCACAAAAAAAACTAAACAGACTCTTGGGCTCACATATGTAGTAGCAGCTATATCCACCTGATGACAGGATGTGATAGCTTCATAGATGTCAATAAAGAAGCTCAAACGATCAGCCTATGTAGGCATATCAAAAATAAACAAATCAAGAAGTTAGGACACAGCAAGCAAACATAAAATAAATAAATTTAATAACTTATTGATGGCTCAGAGACAACAGTCAATATCAAAACACATGAAGAGGCAGACCATGAAAGCTTCAGCAAGCCACCAAAACAATGAAACAAAAAACCTCCCGGAGGAAGATAAGGTCTTGGAATTAATAGAGGTAGAATTCAAAAGATTAATATACAGAGCTCTTAAAGAGATCTGGAAGGAAATCACGCAAAACACAGAACAACCCAAGGAAAACACAGACAAAGCAATGCAGAAACTTACGAAGGTTATACAAGAGCATAATAACAAATTTAAAAGGCTACAAGAATCTATAGAAAGACAGCTAATACAAACCTAAAGATAAACAATAAAATTTCAGAATTAACTCCACAGAAAGTCGTAAGAGCAGAATTGAGGCAATGGAAGTCAGGATTAGTGAGAATGAAGATAAAGCCCTTGACACCAATTTATTTGAGGAAAAATCAGATAAATGGATTTGAAAAAATGAAGAAACCCTAAGAAGTATGTGGGACTGTACCAAGAGGAATAACCTACAATCAATTGGAGTACCAGAAGAGGGGGGGATAACTGGAAATACAGGGAGAATTGTTGAAGATTTATTGGCAGAAAACTTTCCTGATGTCATGAAAGACCAGAAGATATCTAACCAAGAAGCTCAATAAGACCAAACTGACTACTCAGTAGAAACCATGCAAGTAAGAAGGCAACAGGATGACATATATATAGCCATGAAGGAAAAAAATTACCAATCAAGAATTATATATCCAGCAAAACTATCTCTCAAATACGATGGCGAAATTAGGGCATTTCCAGAAAAACAGAAGTTTAGGGAATTCATAAAAACCAAACCAAAAGTACAAGAAATACTAAAGGCAGTCTTCTGGTTAGAAAATCAATAATATCAGATAACAACCCAAAATTAGAACACAGGACAAAACAACCAGATATGACCCAAGATATGGAAGTCACAAAAGTAAATCAAAACTAAAAGACCTGAAAATAGGGAAACAGATATGTCAATATGTAAACCATGACAGCATTAAAAACAAAAAAGGGGGACAATATAAAGTAGTCATAGAACTTTCATATGGAGAGGAAGTCAAAGCGATATCAAGAAATAAAATATTGGTATAAACTTAGAAAAATTGAGGTAAATATTAAGGTAACCACAAAGGAAACTAACAATCCTACACATCAAAATAAAACACAAGAAAAACATAATGCTCAGCAAATACAAAATCAACAATGAAAAAGATGAAGAAAATATATAAAGAAAATGACTTAGTACAGAAAAGTAAATGGAACAAAGAAACTATCAACAACACACACACCAAAAAAAAGACATCAAAATGACAGCATTACGCTGAATGTAAATGGAATAAAAACACCAATAAAGAGACAGAGAGTGGCAGAAAGGATTAAAAAACACAATTTGTCTACATGCTGTCTACAGGAGGCACACCTTAGACTTAAAGATACAAACAAACTAAAACTCAAAGGATGGAAAAAATACATATCAAGCAAACGACAATCAGAAAAGAGCAGGAGTGGCAACGTTAATTTCTGACAAAATAGATTTTAAAGTTAAATCTACCACAAAGGGTAAGGAAGAAAACTATATAAAAATTAAAGGGTCAATATACCAGGAGAATACAAACATAAAAAATATTTACACACCCAACGACAGGGCTCCAAAATACATAAAATGAACTCTAGCTGCACTGAAAAGAGAGAGAGACAGCTCCACAATAATAGTAGGAGACTTCAACAGACCACTTTTGGTGAAGGACAGAACATCCAGAAGCTCAAAAAAAACCACGGAAGATCTAAATGCCACAATCAACCAACTTGACCTCATAGACATATACAGAACACTCCACCCAACAGAAGCCAATTATACTTTCCTTTCCAATGCAAATGGAACATTCTCCAGAATAGACCACATATTAGGTCAATAAAGCAAGCCTTAACACAATCCAAAACATCAAAATATTACAAAGAATATTTTCTGACCATATAGCCATAAAAGTAGAAATATCAATAACAGAAAAAAGGCAAGGAAAAAAATCAAATACATTGAAAATGAACAACACCTTCCTCAAAAACTACTGAATTAAAGAAGAAATTAAGGACAGAATAAAGAAATTCATAGAATCCAATGAGAATTAAAACACTTCCTATCAGAACCTTTGGGATACAACTAAAGCAGTACTCAGAGGTCAATTTATAGCAATAAATGCACACATTCAAACAGAAGAAAGGGCCCAAATCCAAGAATAATCTCTACAACTTGAACAAATAGAGAGCAACAAAAGAAACCCTCAGGCACCAGAGGAAAACAAATAATAAAAATCAGAGCAGAATTAAGTGAAATATAGAACAGAAAAACAACTGAAAGAGTTAACAAGACCAAAAGCTGATTCTTTGAAAAGATTAACAAAATTGATAAACCACTAGCCAAATTGACAAAAGAAAAACAGGACAGGAAGCAAATAACCCAAATAAGAAATAGGATGGGCAATATCACAACAGACCCAACTGAAATTAAAAAAATCATAACAGAGTACTATGAAAAGTTGTACTCTAACAAATTTGAAACCTAGAGGAAATGGACAAATTTCTAGAAACACACTACCTATGTAAACTAACACCAATACAGTCAGAACAACTAAATAAACTTATAACAAAAGAAGAGATTGAAAAGGTAATTTAAAACCTCCCAACAACAACAAGAAAAAAAAAACCAAAAAGCCCTGACCCTGACAGCTTTACTGGAGAATCCTACCAAACTTTCAAAGAGTTAACACCACTACTACTAAAGGTACTTCAGAGCATAGAAAAGTATGGAATACTCCCAAACTCTATCTATGAAGCCCGAATATGCCTGATACTAAAACCAGAAAAAAAGACACCACAACAAAAGAAAACTACAAACCAATATCCATCATGAACAGAGATGCAAAAATTCTCAACAAAATTCTAGCCAATAGAATTCAACAACATATCAAAAAAATAATTCACCATAATCGAGTGGGATTCATATCAGGTATGCAGAGATGGTTCAAAATTAGAAAATTGATCAATGTAATCCATCACATAAATAAAACAAAAGATAAGAACCACATGATCTTATTAATTGATGCAGAAAAGGCATTTGACAAAGTCCAACATCCATTCATGATACAAACTCTCAGCAAAACAGGAGTAGAAGGGAAATTCCTCAACATAATAAAGGGCATTTATACAAAGCCAACAGCCAACATCATCAAAAATGGAGAGAGTCTGAAAGCATTTCCCTTGAGAAAGAGAACCAGAGAACAATACTCTTTAACACCATTCTTACTCACATTGTTCTGGAGGTCCTAGACAGAGCAATGTGGCAAGAAAAAGAAATAAAGGGCAGCCAGTGTGGTAAGAAAGAAGTAACAGTATCCCTATTTGCAGATGATATGATCTTATATGGAGAAAACCCCAAAGAATCCACAAAAAACTACTAGAACTAAAAGAAGATTTCAGCAAAGTATCAGGATACAAAATGAACATACAAATATCAGTTGGATTCCTCTACACCAACAAAGAGAACTTCAAAGAGTAAATCACCAAAACAATACCATTTACAATAATCCCCACAAAGATAAAGAAATTACAAATAAACCTAAACAGAGATGTAAAAGATCTATACAGAGAAAACCACAAGACACTACTAGAAGAAACTAAAAGAGACATACATAAGTGGAAAAACATACCTTGCTCACGGAAAGGAAGATTCAACATTGTGAAAATGTCAATTCTAACGAAAGCAATCTACAGATACAATGCAACCCCGATCCAAATTCCAACATCTGTTTTCTTTAACAAGATGGGGGGAAAAAAAACACCAATATCATATGGAAAAGGAAATGGCCCCAGATAAGTAAAGCATTACTGAAAAAGTGGAACAAAGTGGGAGGCCTCACACTACCTGATTTTAGAACATATTATACTGCCATAGTGGTCAAAACACCCTGGTACTGGTACAAAATAGACACTTAGATCAATGGAACAGAATTTACAATTCAGACCTAAATTCATCCACCTATATGAGCAGCTGATATTTGACAAAGGCCCAAAGTCTGTTTAAATGGGGAAAAGACAGTCTTCTTAACAAATGGTGCTGGCATAACTAGATATCCACCTGCAAAAATATGAAACGAGACCCATACCTCACACCATACAAAAAAACTAATTAAAAATAGATCAAAGACCTAAATAGAAAATCCAAAACAATAAAGATCATGAAAGGGGAAAAAAGGACAATGTGAGAAGCCCTAATACATGCCATAAATACAATACAAAACATAACTAACAACACACAAACACCAGCAGAGAAACTACATAACCAGGAGCTCCTAAAAATCGAAAACTTCTGTTCATCAAAAAACTTCACTGAAAGAATAAAAAGACAACCTACAGACTGGGGAAAAATTTTTGGCTATGACATATCTGATCTGGATATAATCTCTGAAATCTATAAGATACTACAAAACGTCAACCACAAAAGACAAATAACACAATAAAAATTGAGCAAAGGACATGAATACGCACTTCACCAAAAAAGACACACAGGAAGCTAACATATACGTGAGGCAGTGCTGACAATCATTAGCGATTAGAGAAATGAAAATCAAAGCTACAATGAGACACCATCTCTCCCCAACAAGAGTATAATTAATCCAAAAAACAAAAAAAAATAAATGCTGGAGAGGTTGTAGAGAGACTGGAAGACTTATACACTGCTGGTAGGAATGTAAAATGTTACAACCACTTTACAAATTGATTTGGTACTTCGCTGAAAAGCTAGGAAAAGAAGTACCATAGGATCCAGCAATTCCACTTCTTGAAATATATCCTAGAGAAATAAGAGCCATCACACAGATATATGCATACATACCATTGTTCATTGCAGCACTGTTCACAATAGCAAAAAGGTGGAATCAACCTAGTGCCCATCAACAGAGAATGGATAAACAAATTATGGTATATACACATGATGCAATACTATGCAATGATAAAGAATGAGGAATCCATGAAACATCTTACAACATGGATGAATCTGGAAGGCATTATGCTAAGTGAAATTAGTCAGTTGCAAAAGAACAAATATTGTATGAGACTACTATTATAAGAACTCAAGAAAAGGTTTAAACACAGAACAAACCTTCTTTGTTGGTAACCACAGTGTGGAGGGAGAGAGGAATTCCCTAACTAGATGGTAGACAAGAATTATCTAAGTTGAAGGAAAGGACAACACACAACACAGGAGAAGTCAGCCCAACTAGACTAAAGCAAAAGCTAAGAAGTTTCCTGAACACATCCAAATACTTAGAGGGACAGGGTAGCAGGTATGGGTGTCTGGGGACCATGGTTTCAGGGGACATCTAGGTAAACTGGCATAACCAAGTTTATTAGGAAGATGTTCTGCATCCCACATTGGTGAGTGGCGTCTGGGGTCTTAAAACCTTGCGAGCAGCCACCTAAGATCCATCAATTGGTGCCAACCAATCTGGAGCAAAGGAGAATGAAGAACACCAAAGACACAAGAGAAATATTAGCCCAAGGTACAAAAGGGCCACATAAACCGGAGTCTCCATCAGCCTGAGATCAGAAGAACTAGATGGTGCTCAGCTATGACCAATGGCCACCCTGACAGGGAACAAAACAGAGAGTCTCTGACGGAGCAGGAGAAAAGTGTGGTACAGAACTAAAATTCACGTAAAAAGACCAGACTTAATGGTCTGACTAAGATTAGAGGAACCACAGAACACATAGCCCAGAGACTCTCTGTTAACCCAAAACTAAAACCATCTCTGAAGCCAACTCTTCAGACAAAGATTAGACTGGACTATAAAACATAAAATAATTCTTGTGAAGAGTGTGCTTCTTAGTTCAAGTAGATACACGAGATTAAATAGGCAGCTACTGTTCAGAGGTGGGATGAGAAGGCAGAAAGAGATAGGACCTCATTGAATGAACACAGGAAACCCGGGGTGGAAAGGAGAAATGTGCTGTACCATTACAAAGATTGTAACTAGAGTCACATAACAATATGCACATAAATTTTTGTATTAGAAATTAACTTGAGCTGTAAACTTTAAAATAAAGCACAACAATCAAATAAATAAAATAAAAGAACATTTCGAGATGTATCCTGAAGTACAATGCTGTCAGTGATAGCACAATATCCATAGGCTACAAGGTCCAGGTAATACGATTATTATTCAAATTTACACACCAACCACTAAAGTCAAAGATGAAGAAACTGAAGATTTTTACCAGTTTCTGCCGTCTGAAATCGATTGAACAGGCAATCAGGATGCATTGATAATTACTCGTGATTGGAATACGAAAGTTGGAAACAAAGAAGAAGGATCCGTAGTTGGAAAATATGGCCTTGGTGATAGAAACCATACCACAGAGAGCAGAAAAGAACTTTGCAAAACTAACAGCTTCTTCATTGCAAATACCGCTTTTCAACAACATAAACTGCAACTATACACATGGACCTCACCAGATGGAATACACAGGATTCAAATTGACTACATCTGTGGAAAGAGACTATGGAAAATCTCAATATCATCAGTCCGAATACGGCCAGGGGCCGACTGTGGAACAGACTATCAATTGCTCATATGTAAGTTCCAGTTGAAGCTGAAGAAAATTAGAACAAGTCCAGGAGAGCCAAAGTACAATCTTGAGTATACCCCCACCTGACTTTAGAGATCTTCTCAAAAATAGATTTGACAGGTTGAACACTAATAACCAAAGAGCAGACAAGATGTGGAACGACATCCAGGACATTGTACATGAAGAAAGCAAGAGGTACTTTCTAAAAAGAAAGAAAAGACCAAAATGGATATCAGAGGAGACTCTGATACTTGCTCTTGAATGGTGAATAGCTAAAGCAAATGGAAGAAATGATGAAGAAAAAGAGCTGAACGGAAGGTTTCGAAAGGCGGCTCAAGAAGACATAGTATTACAATCACATGTGCAAAGACCTGGAGGTAGAAAACCAACACACTCAGCATTTTTAAACCTGAAAGAACTAAAGAAAAAATTCAAGCCTCAAGTTGCGATACTGAAGGATTCCACAGGGAAAATATTAAATGATGCAGGAAGCATCAAAAGAAGGTAGAAGGAATACACAATCACTATACCACTATACCACAAAAGAATTGGCCGACGTTCAACCATTTCTGTAGGTAGCTTACGATCACGAACTGATGGTACCATACTGAAGACATTAGCGAAAAACAAGGCTCCAAGAATTGACGGAATACCAATCGAGATGTTACGATAAATGAATGCAGCGCTGGACGTGCTCACGTGTCTACGCCAAGAGATTTGGAAGACAGCTACCTGGTCAACGCACTGGAAGTGATCCATATTTGTGCCCATTCCAAAGAAAGGTGACACAACAGAATGTGGAAATTATCAAACAATATCACTAATATCACAAGGAAGCAAAATTTGCTGAAATCACTTAAAATCGCTTGCAGCAGTACATTGACAGGAAACAGCCAGAAATTCAAGCTGGATTCAGAAGAGGATGTGGAACCAAGAATATCACTGCTTATGTCCCATGGATCCTGGCGAAAGGCAGAGAATACCGGAAAGGTGTTTGCCTGTGTCTTATTGATTCTATAAAGGCATTCAACGATCTGGACCATAACAAATTATTGATAACATTGCAAAGAAAGGGAATTTGAAAACACTTAATTGTGCTCCTGAGGAAACCTGTACATAGATCAAGAGGCAGTCACTTGAACAGAACAGGGGGATACTGGGTGGTTTAAATTCAGGAAAGGTGTGTGTCAGGGTTGTTTCCTTTCACCATACTTATTCAATGTGTATGCTGAGCAAATAATCTGAGGAGCTGGACTATATGTAGCAGAATGGGGTTTCAGGATTGGAGGAAGATTCAATAACAACCTGACTTATGCAGATGACACAACCTTGCTTGCTGAAAGTGAAGAAGACTTAAAGCACTTACTGATGAAAAACAAAGATTACAGCCGTCACTATGGATTACACCTTAACATAAACCAAAAAGAGGGGAAAAAACCAAACCCATTGCTGTCAAGTCAATTCCAACTCATAGCAACCCCACAGGACAGAGTAGAACTGCCCCATAGGGTTTCCAAGGAGCTCCTGATAGATTTGAAATGCTGGCCTTTTGGTTAGCAGCCAAGCCATTAGCCAAGGAACGGAGACCAAATAAAACAAAAACCTAAAGACATAGCTCTGAAACCAGATTGCTTGGGCCATTTCAAAATGCCACAATGTGCATAACAAAAATTAGAATTGTATCCTTGGCCATTATATTCAGTCAGTCATTCAAGGAATTTTTATAGAGTGCCTACTCAATTGAAGAGGACTTGAAGATTACTGATGAAGATCAAAGACCACAGCCTTCAGTATGGATTACACCTCAACATAAAGAAAACAAAAATCCTCACAACTGGAACAATAAGCAACATCATGATAAACGGAGAAAAGATTGAGTTTGTCAAGGATTTCATTTTACTTGAATCCACAATCAACACCCATGGAAGCAGCAGACACGAAATCAAATGACCTATTTCACTGGATAAATCTGCTGCAACAGACCTCTTTGAAGTGTTTAAAAGATGTCAGCTTGAAGATTAAGGTTCACCTGACCCAAGCCATATTGTTTTTAATCGCCTCACATGCATTCGAAAGCTGGACAATGAACAAGGAAGACTGAAGATTTGATGCTTGGATTGTGGTGGTAAAGAGTATTGAATATACCATGGACTGCCAAAAGAATGAACAAATCTGTCTTGGAAGACATATAGCCAGAATGTTCCTTAGAAGCAAGGATGGCAAGACTAAGTCTCATATACTTTGGACATGTTGTCAGCAGGGATCGGACCCTGGAGAAGGACATCATGCTTTGCAAAGTAGAGGGTCAGGTAAAAAGAAGAAGACACTTAACAAGATGAACTGACACAGAGGCCACAACAATAGGCTCAAGCATAACATCGACTGTAAGGATGGCACAGGACTGGGCAGTGTTTCGATTTGTTGTACATAGGGTCGCTATGAGTCAGATCCGACTCGACAGAACCAAACAACAACAAGATGTAACAATTGTGGGGAGGGGACTGAATGAAGGGTACACAGGACTTCTCTATACTATTTTTGCAACTTCTTGTGAATCTATATTAATTACAAAATTAAAAATTATAAAATGTCCTTTGGATGTTTTATTTGTCCAAATGAACTGTATGCTTCCTAAAAATAAAGATTGGCATCATCTTCATCTTTGTACTGGTATTTAGTTTCCTACTATGCAAAATGGACTAGTAATAATATTTACTCTATAGAGTTGCTGTAAGGATTAAATGATAGATACAATATATGCGAAATGCTTAGTCCTCTTTCCACCCTTTCTTAGTCAAAATTGCAAATTTATCATGTTCAAGCACTGTCATTGCCAAATTTGGAGCTCAGAAGGAAAATCTGGCTCTTTCCTAACCTATCAGACATATGACTATACATCCCTGTACCACCCAAGGGGCAGGTGGTCTAGGATAAAATTATCTGAAGTCATTTCTAAGAAACTCAAACCTTCTAACGTTGTATGACCAAGATAAAAAAACAAACAAACAAACTCATTGCCGTCAAGTCAATTCCTACTCATAGAGAGAGTAGAACCGCATCATACAGTTTCCAACGAACGGCTGGTAGATTTGAACTGCCGATATTTTTGGTTAGCAGCCAATCTCTTAACCACTGTGCCACCATGATAAGACTTGTTATTTGACTCGACAGCGACGGGTTTACAGGTTACGTGAACAAACCTAATATACGCAACATGATAGGATAATTTTGGTAGAAGATGAGAAGAGAGCATCTGAGAGAAGTTTTTTTTTATATAATTTTTATTGTGCTTTAAGTGAAAGTTTACAAATCAAGTCAGTCCCTCACACAAAAACCCATATATACCTGACTACATACTCCCAATTACTCTCAACCTAATGAGACAGCCTGTTCCCTCCCTCCACTCTCTCTTTTCATGTCCATTTTGCCAGCTTCTAGACCCCCTCTACCTTCTCATCTCCCATCCAGGCAAGAGATGCCAACATAGTCTCAAGGGTCCACCTGATCAAAGAAGCTCACTCCTCGCCAGCAGCCCTCTCCAACCCATTGTCCAGTCCAATCCATGTCTGAACAGTTGGCTTCAGGAATGGTTCCTGTCCTGGGCCAACAGAAGGTCTGGGGACCATGACCACCAGGGTCCTTCTAGTCTCAGTCAGACCATTACGTCTGGTCTTTTTATGAGAATTTGGTGTCTGCATCCCACTGCTCTCCTACTCCCTCAGGGGCTCTCTGTTGTGTTCCCTGTCAGGGCAGTCATTGGTTCTAGCCAGGCACCATCTAGTTCTTCTGGTCTCAGAATGATGTAGTCTCTGGTACATGTGGCCCTTTCTGTCTCTTGGGCTCGTAATCACCTTGTATCCTTGGTGTTCTTCATTCTCCTTTGCTCCAGGTGGGTTGAGACCAATTGATGCATCTTAGATGGCTGCTTGCTAGCATTTAAGACCGCAGACACCACTCTCCAAAGTGGGATGCAAAATGTTTTCTTAATAGATTTTATTATGCCAATTGACTTAGATGTCCCTAGAAACCATGGTCCCCAAACCTCTGCCCCTCCTACGCTGGCCTTCGAAGCATTCAGTTTATTCTGGAAACTTCTTTGCTTTTGGTTTAGTCCAGTTGTGCTGACCTCCCTTGTATTGTGTGCTGTCTTTCCCTTCACCTAAAGTAGTTCTTACCTACTATCTAATTAGTGAATACCTCTCTCCCACCCTCCCTCCCTCCCTCCCCCTTTCGTAACCATCAAAGAATATTTTCTTCTCTATTTAAACTATTTCTCAAGTTCTTATAATAGTGGTCTTATACAATCTTTGTCCTTTTGCAACTGACTAATTTCACTCAGCATAATGCCTTCCAGGTTGCTCCATGTTATGAAATCTTTCACAGATTCATCACTGTTCTTTATCGATGCATAGTATTCCATTGTGTGAATATACCATAATTAATTTATCCATTCATCCATTGATGGGCACCTTGGTTGCTTCCATCTTTTTGCTATTGTAAATAGTGCTGCAATAAACATGGGTGTCCATATATCTGTTCGTGTAAAGGCTCTTAATTCCCTAGGATATATTCCAAGGAGTGGGATTGCTGGATCGTATTGTAGTTCTATTTCTAGCTTTTTAAAGAAGCACCAAATCGATTTCCAAAGTGGTTGTACCATTTTACATTCCCACCAGCAGTGTATAAGTGTTCCAGTATCTCCACAGCCCCTCCAGCATTTATTATTTTCTGTTTTTTGGATTAATGCCAGCCTTGTTGGAGTGAGATGAAATCTCATTGTAGTTTGGATTTGCATTTCTCTAATATCTAATGTTCGTGAGCATTTCCTCATGTATGTGTTAGCTACCTGAATGTCCTCTTAAGTGAAGTGTCTGTTCATATCTTTTGCCCATTTTTTAATTGAGTTATTTGTCTTTTTGTAGTCAAGTTTTTGCAGTATCATGTAAATTTTAGAGATCAGGCGCTGATCAGAAATGTCATAGCTAAAAACTTTTTCCCAGTCTGTAGGTAGTTTTTTTTTACTCTTTTGGTGAAGTCTTTGGATGAACACAGGTGTTTGATTTTCAGGAGCTCCCAGTTATCTAGTTTTTCTTCTGCATTCTTAATGTTTTGTATACTGTTTACACCACGCATTAGGGCTCTAACGTTGCCCCTATTTTTTCTTCCATGATCTTTATTGTTTTAGATTTTATATTTAGGTCTTTGATCCATTTGAGCTCGTTTTTGTGCATGGAGGGAGGTATGAGACTTGTTTCATTTTTTTACAGATGGATATCCAGTTATGCCAGCACCGTTTGTTAAAAAGACTGTCTTTTCCCTCATTTAACTGTTTTGGGGCCTTTGTCAAATATCATCTGCTCATACGTGGATGGATTTATGTCTGGATTCTCAATTCTGTTCCATTGGTCTATGTATCTGTTGTACCAGTACAAAGGCTGTTTTGACTACTGTGGCGGTATAATAGGTTCTAAAATCAGATAGAGTAAGGCCACCCACTTTGTTCTTCTTTTTCAGTAATGCTTTACTTATCCGGGACCTCTTTCCCTTCCATATGAATTTGGTGATTTGTTTCTCCATCTCATTAAAGAATGTCGTTGGAATTTGAATCTGAATTGCATTCAATCTGTGAGAAGGTGATATTTTATAAGGTAGCAGTTCTCAAACTTTTTGGTCTCGGGACCCCTTTTACAAACTTATTTTAATAATTATTTGTAACTTCAAAGAGCTGTTGTTTATGCGAATTATATCTATCAATGTTTATCACAATTAGAAATTAAAACAGCATTTTTTAAATATTTATAAATTCATTTAAAATACAGTAATAAACCAATTACATGTTAACTAACATAATGCATTTTAGAAAAAAATTAAAGTTTCTAAAAAAAAACACTGTAATGAGAAGAGGAATTATTTTACGCTTCTGCCAATCTCTTTAATGTCTGGCTTAATAGAAAACAGCTGGATTCTCTTATCTGTTTCTACATTCAGTATGTTGTGATATGTTGTTTTGGTTGAAGGCTATGAAAAGTTCTATAAATCCTTCTAACACAGACGTATCCTTGGAAAGCAGTCTCTAGGTGGCTCAGGCAGTTAAGTGTTCAACTACTAGCCAAAAAGGTTGGCAGTTCAAACCTACTCAGAAGACAAACCTGGTAATGTGCTTCCAAAAGGTCACAGGTTTGGAAACCCTGCATCAGTCTAACTCTACATACATGGGGTCACTATCAACTTGAGACCACTAACAACAACATAGCTGGAAAAGGAAGGAGCATAGCTTTTTCGGTTAATTGTAAGTAATCTTCTTTAATACCACAACAGAACTCAACAAGTGTGAATTTCTTAATGGTTAGTTGCAATACAGAATCAGAAACCATGTCAATGACCTTTTCATGTCCTGTTACACTAAAATCTACTTGTCTACCTTCGAATCTGAATGGGTCTTTACCCATGCATGAAACTTTTACTTATGTATGACTTTGTAACGTTATGCATGGGTCATTTGGAAAATATTGATTCACTGAGTTACACAGATTTTCTGAAGTTGATGCATTGCATTATTCAATATCAAAAAAAATCATGTTTGTTAATATCACCCCAGACGTTTTCAAAAAGTATTTAAAAACGGGAAAGCTATACAACATATGGAGCCCTGGTGGCGCAGTGGTTAAGAGCTCGGTTGCCAACAAAAAAGGTCAGCAGTTCAAACCCGCCAGCCGCTCCTTGAAACCCTATGGGGCCATTCTACTCCGCCCTATAGAGTCAGTATGAGTCAAAATCGACTTGACAGCAACAGGTTTTTTTGTTTCGTTTATACAGCATATGGTGGTGGATACATGTTTTCCAAAATTCTTGCCTGAAAATTTGAATTTTATCATTGGCAATATATGCTGTCGGTTGTTTTCCTTAGAGCGAGATCATCTCTTCAATTCAAAAGAACTTGAGGCCTTAAAACCAACTTGCCAGCCATGTAAGTGGCTTGGAATGGAGCTTTCACTCCAGTAAAGCTTTCAGTTGACTCCTGTCCCAGCTGACATTTTGATGGCAGCCACATTATTGATAAATGCTATAACATATACAATTTGGCAGCAACATCAGTAACAACCAAAAAATGGGTGAGTGGTTACATAGATAGATATGTATGCATGTACGTGTACAAGAAGGTATACGTGTGTATATGCATGAGCACATATAGGTGTATCTGTAGGCAGACCTATACACATGTTTGTGAGTGGTGCACATATATTCATACATATAATAAAGCTCATAGGGGCACACTCACGGATACCTCCCAGGCATAATTAGATACCTCACGGGATTGGTTTACTGGATTCGAAGGCTTAGGACCATAGTCTCGTGGGACATCTTGATCTAGTGGCACAACATAGTCTGTAAAGCTTATGCTTCTACATCCTAGTTTGGTAAGTAGCATCTAGGGTCGTAAAAGCTTCTGAACGGGTGTCTAAGATACAGCTATTGGTCTCTACTCATCTGGAGCAAAAGAGAAAGAAGGAGATCAAAGACTCAAAGAAGAAACCAATCTATAGGACCAACTGCCTACATGAACCACAGCCTCATCTATCCAGAGATAAGAAGAACTAGATGGTGCCAGGCTCTCACTACCAACTGTTCTGACTAGGGCCACAATAAATGGTCCTAGATAGAATGGGAAAAAATTGTAGAACAAAACTTGAAATCTGAAAAAAAAATTGAAAAACGGACAGACTTACTGGACCAGCAGAGACTTGGGGAACCCCTGAGGCTATTGCCCTGAGAAACCCTTTAAACTTTGAACTGAAACTACTCTTGGAAGTCTCCTTTCAGCTAGGTAACAGACTGACTCATAAAATAAACAGCATCACCCCTGAGTACTGTGCTTCTTTTATAACCTCACCCCCCACAAAAAAAATCGTCCATTTGAGACCAAACAGTCAACATTTACCCAAAAATGAAGAAGGGAAGGTTGGGGAGGGAGGTACAGGGAAGCAAGAATAATGGAAATAGAATAACCAGAATGGAAATAGTGATAATGTTGATACAATGTAGAAAATGTAACTAATGTCACTGAACAACATGTATAAAACCAAAAAGCCAAACCCATTGCTGTCGAGTTTATTGTGACTCATAGTGATCCCATAGGACAGAGTAGAACTGCCCCACAGAGTTTCTAAGGAGTGCCTGGTAGATTTGAACTGCCAGCCTTTTGGTTAGCAGCTGTAGCACTTAACCACCACGCCACCAGGGTTTTCGAACAACATGTATAGAAATTGTTAAACGGGAACCTAATTTGCTATGTAAACTTTCACTAAAAACTCAATTTAAAAAAAAAAACTATACAGGCAAACCACTCCTGTATTCCTGACCCACAGAAACTGTGAGAGGTAATAAATATTGTTGTTTTAAGCCACTAATTTTTGGAATGATTTTCAATGCAGCAGAAAATAACTAATAAAACATCTTAGTATTATCATGAAGAGATTTGCCTTCACAGATTCCCTGAAAGGTTTTCAGAGGTGCCCAGGAGTCTGTGGATTACACTTTAAGAAACACTACCTTAAAGTGAGGGAAGTGTCATTCCTCTTCCCCTATTCTGCTTGGACCAGGACACGCTGGCAAGCCATCTTTGTCCGTGCCAACAAGGATAATTTCTTAGAGATAGTGGTACAAGAAAACAGAAGGGGCCCGAGTCTCTGAAAAACCTGCTGGAGTAGAGCTACCATATCAGTCCTGGGCCACTCCCTCTAGACCATTAAGTGAGATAAAACCAAAAAACCAAACCAGGTGCCATGGAGTTGATTCCAACTCATGACAACCTGACATGTCAGAGTAGAATTGTGCTCCATAGGGCTTATCAGTGGCTGATTTCCCAGAAGTAGACCATCAGGCCTTTCTTCTGAGACACCTCTGGGTAGACCAGTACCTCCAAGCTTTTGGTTAGCAGCCAAGCACATTAACCATTTGCACCAGAGAAATAAATGTTTATTCTTGGTGTTTTGTGTGACACTCAGTTTCACCTATATGATACGGTCCCTGCCAAACTTTCTGATGTCATTTTTTTTTCTCTCTTGCCTCCTCCACTACAACTACAATGGACTCTCTGTTCCTCAAGCACATCAAACCAGTTCCTGCTTTAGGGCCTCCGCATATGGTGGTTCTTCTGCCAAAAACCTGGAACCCTCCAAGCCAAAATAAGACGAACCCATTGCCGTCGAGTCAATTCCAACTCGTAGCAACCCTACAGGACAGAGTAGAACTGCCCCATAGGGTTTCCAAGGAGCTCCTGGTAGATTCCAACTGTGGACCTTTTGGTTAGCAACAGTATCTCTTAACCAGTACACCACCAAGGTTTCCTGGAACCATCCACGTTTAGATATTTCCATGGCTGGATCCTTACCATTCAAAGCCTCAACTGAAATGTTATTTCTTCAGAGAAGCCCTTCCTGACCGTCATATCTAAAGCTTTCCTCTTCCCACGTAGTCATTCTTTATCATAAAAACCCCAAATCCATAGCACCCTATTTATTTTATACAGGTTTATCACTAATTTATATGATCTTTTTTTCTTTCTTTACTTGTTTACTGCCTGTCTCCAACATGAGAGTATATGCTCAATAACAGCCAGAAGTCTGTATATTCATCACCTAAAACAATGCCTTGTACAGAGTAGGCACTCATCAAATACCTGTTGAATGAATTCATGTACAAATTCACTGAATGTACACTCTGTATCAGGTACTGTGTTGAGTGTGAGGGAGGTAGAATAGGTGAGATACAGTCCATCCCATCAGAGATCTCAGAGTATAGAAGGGAAGACATACATGAAACAAATCACTGCAATCCAATATGATATATAAGAGAGGGAAGGGCCAAATGGCAGGCGAGCACAGTAGAATGAATAATTAACTCTGGGGCTAGGGGTGGGCTTTCAGGGAAAACTTCACTGACTAGTAACATTTAAACTGGGCCCTGAAAGGCTGAGTAAGAGATCACCAGTTTGGAGAGGGTGAAAATTACAAGGAACAGCACATGTAAACACACACACAAGAGTACAGTGTATTTAAGAAACTGTAGGCTCAAAATAGCCAAAACAGGGTGAGTATGGTAGAGGATGCAGCTGGAAAGCTAAATTGGGACAGGCTATAAGAAGCCTTGAAAAAAAATTCTAATGAATTTGGACATTATCATATAGCCATCCAAAGTTTTTATAAGCAGAAGATTGAGAAAATATGGTATATGTAGTGGGCGATCACTCTGATAGATCTCAGGAGATTATAGCAATAATGTTATGGTATGTATTCAAACCTATTTATGCCTTTGCTATTGCAATGACAAGGAGAGATATTTAGGCAAATTAAGAAGATAGTGATTAACTTTATTGTATAGGATGAAGAAGAGGAAGAAGTAGAAGCTAAAGATAACTTTCGGCAGCTAGATAGCTGATACAGCTATTAACCAAGAGAGAGAACACAGGGGGAGGAATAGGTTTGGGAATGTGTTAAATTTGAGGTACAGTGGCATCCAGATAATGTCCAGTACAATGTTAGACTTAAGGAGCTCAGGAAAGGGATGTGGACTAAAGGAATCATAGACTTTGGAGTAATCAGCGCAAAAGTGTTAGTTGAAGTTATGGAAGTAGATGTTTTCACCCAGGGACTTAGAATAGGAAGATGCAGATCAGAACTTTAAGCAACATTTTAGGCTTGGATAGAAAAGAAGCCTATAAAGGAGCCTGAGATAGGAGGCAGACATGTAGGTGGAAAACCAGAAAAGAGTGGGAGCCAAGGTAAGCAAGAGGTTCCGCCCTAAGAGCCTAAACATAAATTTGAAACAGAAAAAATCCTAATTTCTGACTCTGAGAGACAATAATTTGATAAAAAAATAAAAATTAAAGTTGTCATAAAATTTGAACTGACTATATAATAAATTTTATATAATAAATTACTGAATGTGTTTGGATACTTTTTGTATACCACTGCAATCCTCTTCGTCCCTCTTCTTGCTTTAGCTGTAGTGATAATTTCTGAACAGACTTTGATCAGCTTAATAGTTTTACTGTCACTGAGAGCCACACCATATACTTCCGAATTCCTGTCCCATGGTTTCTCTGATGCTATGGTATGTGAACCCACTTAAAACTCATCCATATACAACCCAGAAGTGCATAACACCCTGAGGGCCACCCTCAAGTGGCACTGGATGCAATGGATAAATGCTTCCCTCTTTCATTTTCCTTACAGATAGTTCTGAGGCATATTTCATAAAGCTCCTTAGAAGTTTCCACCATGACTGAACCAGGTGTCCCAGGATTGGCCAACTTGATAATACATCATTAAAAAAAAAAAAAAAAACATAGTCATGGTTTTTCCTTCTTTCCCATTTGATTCCTTGATCCCTCACTTCTGTTCCCAAATAAACTACCTACTCACAAGCCTTGTTCTCAAATTCTGCTTTTAGGGGAAACTCAGGCTAAGACAGAGAGCTCTTCATTGCTGTAGCTAAGTAGATAACTACTGGGAAACGTTGGAAAAAAGACTCAGGCATTATGCTAAAACACTAAACTGTATGCACATGCATGTACATGTATATATATGCACAGGTTGTACTCCAAATCCCAGGCAATAGCAATCAAGAGACTGCTAGAATAAGGACTTTACTATCCAATCCAACTGGGTCACATACACAAAGACGCTTTACATAGTGTTGGCAATCGAAAGCCATAGAAAGAAAACATTAAACAACAGGAATGGAATGGAGTTGAACCAGTCCTCTCCACCCCAGCGAATACCTCACTTAGCATACGAGAGGAAACCACTTATGTCTAATAGGGTACCTGCTCACCCTTCCCAAATTACCCATGTCCATTTCTGTGTCACTGTGTGGGCATGTCATGCATCGGGTATAAGCAGGTGTAGACAGCAAACTGACCAATCCTTGCAAGCCACTTAGGTGGATAGCAAACAGACCAATCACGTGGCAGATTGCAGTCCAACCAATCATTTTGGCAAAATTGCAAACACGAGGCCAGAAAGGCCACATAAAAGAAACCCATTACACTACAGAAACTTTACCAAAAAATTTGGCAAGAGGGAAAGGAAAGTGAGGAGGTATGAAGAAGGGAGCAAGAATAAGCGAGGAGTAAAAGAGGTGAGCTTCTCCAGTTCAAAGAAAACCTTTTATTATCCATAATCTCAAAGCCTAGTACAATGTCTGGCACAAAGTTAGCCCTCAATATATATATTAGTTGAATGAATGCATGACTTTAAATCACTAAATCTATTTTTTTTAATTTCTAAATGTCTCATTTATTAACAGATTCAAGTTATTTGAAAAAGTTAAATCTATTTTCACCTAAATACATTTTTAAATGTAAGCAACTTGCTCCAATTTTAGTGGTTCCAATAATTTTAAATATTTCAAAAATTCAGCAAAGCTTCAAACTTCAGTACTACAGCTACACTCCATTCGGAATTCATAGAGAGTAAAAATAGGAAACTTCATGTAAAGTCTGCCTGGCATCCATTTCACCCTAAAGGACTCAATAGGAAAACCTATAGAAAATTGTTCTTGTATATTAGTGCCAAAAGTACAGGTTCACCCTGGGGGTGGGAGAGGGATGTGTCAAACAAAAGAAATAATGAAACTCACACCCTAATTAGTTTCCAATTAAAAAGGAAACAACTGACAGGAAAACATATATAGAAAGCTATTCACATATATGGGTATATATTTTAACATGCATTGCATATAGTATCTCCATTTGCATCATTTTTAATTGCTATGAAACTCAAGTTTCAGGATGATTCACAACGTGATGGATATAATTCTACTTTTAAACTAGATTACACAATAGACATGCCCATGGGATTGCTAGGCTTGGTGGTTTGGGCTGCTTCCAGTTTAAAAAAAAAAAGTTCTCAACACATACATCCCTTTATACTCCTTTACACTTACTAATTTATTACTTAAATGAATCCTCACATTACTACCTGGTAGGGCTGTGTGTTTTTCCATGGCAGAATGAGGTAATAGAAAGATCACCAAGATTGAAATTTTAGTCTTGGCTCTGGAACTAATCAGCTTTGTGACTTTGGTAAAAATATCTTGCCTCTCCAGACCTCAAGTGAAAACAATACTCCATACTACTTACCAGTTACTGTGATTTTCCTTCAGTTTCTACAACGGTAAAATGGTGATAATATTATCTACCTCAGAGTTGTCAGGTGGATTAAAATAAGATGGCATGGTAAAGTGCTTTAAAAACTAGAGGTCACTTTCTAGGTATAATTAGCTATTTTTATTTGTAAAATTGGGCTAATGTTATCATTTACAGGGATCTAATACGTGTCATTCATTGGCCTATAAAATGTAAACGGAACTCTACTAGATCAGTAGTTCTTTCATTTTCAAGGACTGTGGCCCCCTTTAAGAATATGATGAAATGTAAGTGATTTCTTCCCAGAAAATGTACATATACAAAATTCTGTACAATCTAAATGAGTTTGCAGATGTCCTGATACCCAAGTTAAGAACTCTTCAACAAGATCATCTTTCATGTCTCCTCTAGCTCTAACAGTCTTGCACGTGAAATTTTGCCCCTTTGAAAACGACTGAATAAAGCACCCAGTCAACAAGTCAGATTGATTTGATCAAGAAATCCCCCACCTGATCCAAACACATAGAAATTCTGGGAAAATGTGTGTCTGTGTGTGTGTATCTTTATTAAAAACACAGCTGGCCTGGAAAGCAAGAAAAAGAAGCTCCCAAGTACCGGAAATGAAAAGGAAATTCAAAGCCAAAGCAGAGAGCAATAGATGAGGCCAAATAGCCAGCAGTAGGGTATCAGAGGAAACCCTGGTGGCGTAGTGGTTAAGTGCTACGGCTGCTAATCAATGGGTCGGCAGTTCGAATCCACAAGGTGCTCCTTGGAAACTCTATGGGGCAGTTCTACTCCATCCTATAGGGTTGCTATGAGTCGGAATCAACTCGACGGCACTGGGTTTGGTTTGATGTTTTGGTTTAGGGTATCAGAACTAGGTATGTGGAAGCTAGGATTTTAACATCAGACAGGAAGGCGTTCTGTAGGAGCTGGAAGCTGGAAATGAGGTCCCTGCATGAAGCCCACTCGCCGAGGATACGTCAAGGAAAACAGCAGACAGCTTTACACTGTTGTAAGATAAGTTATTCAGAACCACAAGATTTTGCTGAGTGGAACTCAAATCTGTACCCCCTACATAGGTTGTGAGTAATTAAAACTGATCTGATCAGCTAGCTCAAAGAAAAGGCAGAAAAAAACAAACAAAACATTTCCCCAGAGACACCACCTCCACAACCCAAGGGACATAAAGAAATCTGATATAAACAACTCCCACCTAGGAGAACTTCAGTCAAAAATAACAAACCACACTAGGAACCCACCATGAAATCCAGGCAGAACAATTGAGTGGATTTTCTTTCTGAGAGAACATTGTAATCCAAAAGGTATTTTTAAAATAGGTATATTTAAAATATTCAAAGAGATGGAAAAAATAGAACACATACACCAAAAAAAAAAATTCAAAAGAAAACGGTAATCAGACTGACAGCCATTTTCCCATCAGCAATAACTTAATGTTAGAAGGAATGGAGTATTAGCTTTCATATGCTAAGAGAAAATAATTATCGGCCTACTAGTAGTGAAGTGGAAAATAGATCTGAGGAAATCTCCCAGCACACAGAACAGAGAAAGAAACACAGCTGGAAAATACAAAAGAAAATAAAGAGACACAGATAGGACAAGAGACCCTGATAGAAATATCAAAAGGGGTGAATGAAAGGAATGGAGGCAAGAAAATATTCAAAAAGGGATTGTTAAGTGTAAATAATATTAACTTCAAATTTTTTTTTTATCTAATTGGGGGTTAATAAGGAGGTGGAACTAAAATACCAGTCAATAATGAAACAGAAGATGGGAGAGGGTAGCTCTGTTTAAAGGTTCTAAAATCACTGTCTCATTAAAAAATATTCAAGGGTATACATTAAAAGGAAACAAATGGAACTGGTAAATTCGAAAATTGTGCAAGAAAAAAATGAAATAAGACTCAATAAAACAGAATACAGAAAATGGGGGGAGGAGAGAAAAACCATAAAAAAGAGGATGGTAGAAAAAAGTTGAAATATATGATAAGTGCAATAAATATAAACTCATTTAATAAAAGACAGAAATGTACACATTGATTTATTTGAAGTCTGGCTGTATCTTGTTTATAAGAAGGACAACTAAATCATGAATACTGAAAATGGTTCAAATAAAATAATGGAAAATAAATATACCAGAAAATTACTAACCAATAGAAAGCTAGAGTAGCAAAATATCAGAAAAAATAAAGAGAAAAGGATAGAAGAGGCCCTGATAAGAGCTCTATATCAGGGAATGCTATCACCTAGGGAACACAGGAACCAAGGAACAACACTGGTGAATTCACTGGGTTACATTTTGACCTCATATATTCCAGGTTCAGTACTGGAGAAGCCGGCAACCTGGACAGCCAAAGGATCCACACTAAAAAAGGACCAAGAAAAGTCTGTTCTCTGTAGCCAAAGAACCAAAAAAGAAGCAGCCTTGAAAGACATAAAACTTTTAGACAATATCTTAGTCATCTAGTGCTGTCATAACAGAAATACCGTAAGTGGATAGCTTTAACAAAGAAAAATTTATTTCCTCACGGTAAGTAGGCTAAAAGTCCAAATTCAAGGCATCAGCTCCAAAGGAAGGCTTTCTCACTCTGTCAGCTCTGGAAGAAGGCCCTTGTCATCAATCTTCCCATGGTCGAGGAGCTTCTCAAGCGCAGGGACCCTGTGTCCAAAGGAAGCGCTCTGCTCCTAGTGCTGCTTTCTTGGTGGTATGAGGTTCTCAACTCTCTGCTTGCTTCCCTTTCCTTTTATCTCTTGAGAGATAAAAAGTGGTGCAGGTTACACTCCAGGGAAACTCCCTTTACACTGGATCAGGGAGGTGACCCGAGTAAGGGTGCTGTTACAATCCCACCCTAATCCTCTTAACATAAAATTACAATCACAAAATGGAGGACAACCACACAATACTGGGAATCATGGCCTAACCAAATTGACACATCTTTTGGGGGGGACACAATTCAATCCATGACAGACAATAACCACTATATGTCATGCAAACATCACAGAAAAAAAAAACTGGCCCCACATTCACTCCCACCAGCAAAGGCCAAATGGTGAGCTTTTAACATGGCACCCCATCTCCCACCATATCACGGTAGGGGTGTGAGAAAGGGCCAAGTGATATGTGTGGCTTGCATCACCTCTGGGTGGTAATAAACAACCCACACTCCATGGGGTCATTGGAGACTACGTGGGGAGCTTGCATCTCCACTTTTGCCCAGCGGTAATAAAGTACCCTTCATTCTCTCAGCTAGGGGAGTGTCAGAGGAGGTCTAATAGAGGGATAAGACTGGACTTCCACACTTGTTCGGCATTAACAAGACCAGCGCCTCTCTGCAGTATAAATGAAAGCCGCATGAAATGCAGTAATGATGCACCCTGGCAACTCCCAGTCAAGTAGGGTGTATTAGTGGAGGCCTAGTGAAGGCCTGAATACCCACATTCACCCAGTATAAATGAAAGCCTCATGAAATGCAGTAATGATGCACCCTGGCAACTCCCAGTCAAGTAGGGTGTATTAGTGGAGGCCTAGTGAAGGCCTGAATACCCACGTCCACCCAGAAGTAAGTAGGGCTCTCTCAGGCTTCAATGAAGCCTGAATGGGGAATGTCTTAGTTATCTAGTGCTGCTATAACAGAAATACCACAAGTGGATGGCTTTAACAAGTAGAAATTTATTCTCTCACAGTTTAGAAGGCTAGAAGTCCAAATTCAAAGTTCTGACTCTAGGAGGAGGCTGTCTCTCTCTGTCAGCTCTGAAGGAAGGTCCTTGTCTCTTCAGCTTCTGCTTCCTGGTTCCTTGAAGATCTCTAACTGTCTGGGCATCTATCTTACCCCATTTCTTTTCTGCTTGCTTGTTTAATCTCTTTTATAACTGAAACGAGATTGGCCCAAAATACACCCTACACTAATTCTGCCTCATAAATGTAACAAACACAACCCATTCCCAAATGGGGATTATAACTACAGGCATAGGGGTTAGGATTTACAACATGTTTGAGGGGGCACATAATTCAATCCATAACAGGGAACCTGGACTTCCACCTTCACCTGACAGTAATGAGGTGGCAACACATTCACCAAGAGGAATGGTGCCAGAGGAAACTTGCTAAACACAATATTTAAATAAAATCCCCACTCTCACAGTTTAACACCTAAAAGTTCCAGATTTCAAATGAAAATTACCCGTGATATAAAAAACCAGTAAGATCGCAAAATGAATGAAAAAAAAGATAATCCACAGATACCAACACACAGATGATACATATGAGAGTCTTGGCAAAGAATAGGAAGTCACAAAAATAAATAGAAAATATAAAGATGAACCAAACGAAAAATTTTCAATGAAAAAATACAATAACTGAAATTTTAAAACTCAGTGAATGGACTCAACAGCAGAATGGAGAGAAGGGAGAAATGAATCAGTGAACTTGAAGACAGAACAATAGACATTACTCAAGGGGTAAAACTGAGGAAAAATAAAATGGAAAAAAAGAGACAGAGCTTCAAGGACCTATAGGACTATAATAAAAGATCTAAGTTCTGTGACATCAAAGTCCCAGAAGGAGAAGAGAAAGAGGAAATGAATGAAAAAGTGTTCAAAGATATAATGGCTGAAATTTTCCAAATTTGACAAGGGACATAAACCTACAATTTCAAGAAGCTGAGTGAACTCAAATAAGACAAATCCAAAGAAATACAAGGCAAGATGTATTGTAGTCAGCCTTCTGAAAACTAAGGACAAAGAAAAAATATTGAAATCAGTAAGAGAGAAATGACACCTTACGTGTAGGGTAAAAACAATTCAGCTGACATCATATTTCTCAAAAGAAACAATGGAGGCCAGAAGAAAGTAGCAAAACATTTTGCAAGTGCTGGAAAAAAAAAAAAAGAACTGTGAACCCAGAATTCTATAAAAAAAAAAAATCCACTGAAAATATCCTTCAGTAATGAAAGCAAAATCAAGACATGCTCAGATGAAATAAAACTAAGAGAACTTGACACAAGTAGACCCACCCTAACAGAATGGGTAAAGGAAATTCTCTAAACAGAAAAGAAATGGTAAAAGGAGGAGTCTTTAAATATCGGGGAGAAGAAAAACAGTAAGAGCAAAAATATGGGTAAATACAATAGAATAATATACCTAGGGCAACCCAGACAATTGACTTACTAAACAATGATTTTAAATTAACTGTTTTAAATATGCTCAAAAAGCTGAAGGAAACCATGCATAAAGGACGACAGGCAGCACTACTCACAATAGCCAAAAGGAGAAAACAACCAAAATGTCCATCGACAAATGAATGGATAAACAAAATGTGGTACATACACACAGTGGAATACTACTGAGCCAGTCGGAGAAATGAAGTCTTGGTACATGATACAATATGGTTGGCGCTTAAAGACATTATGCCAAATGAAAAAAGTCAATCACAAAAAGGCAAATATTGTATGACCTCACTTACATAAAAAGATGAGAAAACGCAAATGTATAAAGACCAAAGTTTATTAGTGGTTACCAGGGATGAGAGGGGCAGCAAAGAAACAGAAAGTATAAAGATGAAGGAGGATGAAAGTGAGGGTCAGTGGTGATAGAAACAGCAAATTAATTAAGGGTAGGGTCGTACAGGTGATTACTGCAATTGCTGTCATTAAGTTGTATACCGGTAAAAAGTTGAATTGAAAAAAGCTGCATGATAAATATTGCCTCAGGTATCTAGAGCTGCTATAACAGAAATACCAAAAGTGATGGCTTTAACAGTCTTGGAGACTGGAAGTCCAAATTCAGGGTGCTAGCTCCAGGGGAAGGCTTTCTTTCTCTGTCAGCTCTGGGAGGAAGGTCCTTGTTATCAATCTTCCCCTGGTCTAGGAGCTTCTCCATGCAGGAACCCTGGATCGAAAGGACACTGACATGTATTGAATTGTGTCCCCAAAAAAGATGTGTCAACTTGGCTAAGCCATGATTCCTAGTATTGTGATTGTCCACCATTTTGTCATCTGATGTGATTTTCCTATGTTATATACTCTATCTCTATGATGTTAATGAGGTGGGATTAGCAGCAGTTACATTGATGAGGCAGGACTCAACCTTCAAGATTAGGTTGTATCTTAACCCAATCTCTATTGAGATATAGAAGAGAAAAGCAAGCAGAAAGACATGGGGACTTCACACCACCAAGAAAGAAGTACCGGGACCATAGCACATCCTTTGGACCTGGGATCCCTGTGCTGAGAAGCTCCTTGACCAGGGAAGACTGATGACAAGGACCTTCCCTAGAGCCAACAGAGAGAGAAAGCCTTCCCCTGGAGCTAATGCCCTGAATCTGGACTTCTAGCCTACTAGACTGTGAGTGAATGAATTTCTCTTTGTTAAAGCCATCCACTTGTGGTATATCTGTTTTAGCAGCACTAGATAACTAAGACAGACATGCTCTACTCCCAACGCTACTTTCTTGGTGGTATGACCAGTCCTCTTTGCTCAATTCTCTCTTTTATATCTCAAAAGAGATTGAGTCAACATACAATCTAATCCTGTAGATTGAGTCCTGCCTCATTAACATAACTTGCCTCTAACGCTTCCTCAGTAGCATCATAGAGATAGGATTTACAACACAGGAAAATCACATCAAATCACAAAATGGTGGACAACCACACAATACTGGGATTCATGGCCTAGCCAAGTTGATACACATTTTTGGGGGCCACAATTCAATCCATAACAGATATACTTACAACAATGACAAAAAGAAAAAGAATAGGTGCTGTGGCTGCTAATGCACAACCAACCTCATGGGATTTGATTCCTTGGTTTAGAGGTTTAGGGTCGTGGTTTCATAGGACATCCCAGTTAATTGACCTAATAGCGTGTTTAATACTTCTGTTCTACCTCCTAGTCTGTTGCATAGTGCCTGGGGTTTTTAAAGATTTCAAGTGGCCATCCAACGCATAACAACTGGTCTCTATATTCCTGGAGCAAGAGAGGAAAAAGGACAGTCAGGAAGAGGAGGAGGATATGGAATGTGTGGGTAATTGCCTCCATGAACAACTGTCTCCTTTGCCATAAGACCAGAAGAAATAGATAGTGCTCAGCTACCATTACTAAACATTTTAATCAAAGATTCTATAGAAGAATCCTGACCAAAAGCCGGGAAATGTAGGAGAGAATTTCAAATTCTTATTAACTCCCGGCTTTATGGAGCCATGGAAGCTGGATGAACCTCTGAAACTATTGCCCTGAGATAATCTTTAAAACTTAAACCAAAAATATCCCCTGAAGTCTTAAACAAACAATAGTTTCACTTAAGTAGTAAAGAATGTCTTGTTTGACCATTGTGCTTTTTTAAGATTTATCCATATGGGATCAAACTGACAACAGCAACTTGAAAGATTAGATAGGAAACCTATGGAGCACTGAGCTTAATCGGGGAGGAAAAACTCAGAAAAGGAGGGTGAGAATGGTTGCACAACTCGAAGATTATAATCACTAAATTGTACATGTAGAAACTGATGAATTGGTATATGTTTTGCTGTTTATACACTGAATAACAATAAAACAAATAATTTTTTTAAAAAATAACTATAGAAAAGCATGAGAAAATGTATGAATATGAACAGGAAGTCAATAAAGACATAAAAATTACAAAAAAGGAACCTAATAGAAATTCTGGAGCTGAAATGAAGAATATCTCAAGTAAAAAGATATTTATAGTGATTCAACAGCACATTTGAGCCAGAAAAAGAAACAACGAACTCAAAAAAACAAAACACTAAACCCATTGCCATCGAGTCGATTCCGACTCATAGTGGCCCTATAGGACAGAGTAGGACTGCTCCATAGGGTTTCCAAAAAGCAGCTAGGGGATTCAAACTGCCAACCTGAGCTCCTAACCACTGTGCCAAATTACACAGACTGATGAGGAGCAGAAAGAAAGAAGAAAATTGAACCATTCCTAAAAGACCTATGAGACACCATCAAATGTACCAATGTACACAAAAAGGGAGTCCCAAAGAAGAAAAGAGAGAAAAAAGGGCAGAAAAATATTTGAAGAAATAGTGGCTAATCACTTTCCAAATCTGATGAAAGGCAGGATTATTTGAGAAACTCAATAAACTCCAAACGGGGTGAACTGAAAGAGATCTGCACTGAGACACTTTATAATCAAACTGTCCAAAGACAAAGGCAAAAAAAGAGAATCTTGAAAGTGGCAAGAAAGAAGCCACTCATTTCATACAAGATATCCTCAATAAGATTAACAGCCAATTTCTCATCAGAAACCATGGAGGCCAGAAGGCAGTGGGATGGTATATTAAAAGTACTGAAAGAAAAAACAAACCAAAAAAATTGCCAACCAAAATTTCTATGTCTGACAAAACCACCCTTTAAAAATTAAGGGGAAATTAAGACATTCCCAGATAAATAAATGCTAAGAAAGTTTTTCTCTAGTAGACCAGCACTACAAGAAATGCTAAATGGAGTCCTTCAGGCTGAAACAAAAGGACACTAGACAGTAACTTGAAGCCATACAAAGAAATAAAGATCACTGGGAAAGGTAACTACGTAGGTAAATATAAAAGCTAGTATTGTATTTTTGACATGTTACTATTCTTTCAGCTTCCAATATAAATTAATAAACAAATGCAAAAAACAATAATTGTAAATCTATGCTACAGGCACATGATGTATAAAGCTATAATTTGTGGCAATAACAGCATAAAGGGGGAGTGCAGTTGGATAGGAGCAGTCTTAATGTATGCTATTGAAGTTATGGAAACCCTGGTGGCATAGTGGTTAAGTGCTATGGCTGCTAACCAAATGGTCGGCTAGTTCAAATCCACCAGACACTCCTTGGAAACTCTATGGGGCAGTTCTACTCTCTCCGCTATGAGTAGGAACCGAATCAACGGCAACGGGTTTATTAAAGTTATGTTGTATCAATTCAACTTAGATTTTTATAAATTTAAGACATTAACTGTATTTTCCATGGTGACAGTGAGGATAGGGTTAACATGAGGAATACAGTTAACATCGTAAATTTATAAAAATCTAATTCAAACTGATACGACCAACATAACTTCAACAGCATACATTGACTATATTACATCTTTATACATGATGTGTGTTATGGATTGAATTGTGTCCCAAAAAATATGCATCAACTTGGCTAGGGCATGATTCTCAGTACTGTGTGATTGTCCACCATTTTGTCATTTGATCTGATTTTCCTATGTGTTGGAAATCCTACCTCTATGATGTTAATGAAGTGAGATTAGCAGCAGTTATGTTAATAAGGCAGGACTAAATCTATACGATTGTATTGTGTCTTGGGCCAATCTCTTTTGAAATATAAAAGAGAGAAGTGAGCAGACAGATTTAGGGGCCTCATACCACCAAGAAAGCAGTGGCGGGAGCAGAGCACATCCTTTGGACCAGGGGTTCCTCTGCGAAGAAGCTCCTAGACCGAGGGAAGATTAAGGACAAGAACCTTGCTCCAGAACTGACAGAATGAGAAAGTCTTCTCCTGGAGCTGATGTCCTGATTTTGGACTTCCAGCCTCCTAGGCTGTGAGAGAATAAACTTCTGTTTGTTGAAGCCATCCACTTAGGGTATTTCTGTTACAGTAGTACTAGATAACTAAGACAGGGTGCCTATTAACATAGATATACAATTATTGTTTGTTGCATTTGTCTTTAAATTTATACAGGAAAGAAAGAAGAGTTATAAATATATAAAAGTATCTGAAGAGTGAATCAAAATGGTACACTAAAGTAGACCAAACACAAAAGAAGTCAGTAATGGGAGAACTGAGGAAGCAAAAACATATAAGACATACAGAAAAGAAAAACCACAAGGCAGAAATAAGTCTTTAAATATCAACTATAACAATTATAAACATCTATGATTTTTTTTTATGCACCAGATAACAGAGCCCAAAACATATGAAGCAAGCACTGACAGAACTGAATGAAGAAATAGCTCCACAGTAATTGTTGAAGACTCAACACACCACTTTCAATAACGGACAGAACATCTAGGAAGAAGATCAATAAGGAAATGGAGGACCTGAAAAACACTACAAACCAACTAGACCTAACAGACATATATGGAACACTCCACCAAACAACAGCAAAATATATATTATTCTCAAGTGCACATGATCATTCTCCAAAATAGACCAAATGTGAGGCCATAAAATAATTCTAAATAAATTTGAAAAGCTCTACATTAACGTTATCTTTGCTTTTTTTTCTTACCACAATAGAATTAAGCTAGAAATAAAAAAAAAAAGGAAAACTGGAAAATTTGCAAATATCTGGAATTTAAACACACACTTAAACAACCAATGAATCAAAGAAGAAATTACAATCACAAAGGACATTAGAAAATATGTTGAGACAAATAAAAACAAAAACACAACATACCAAAACTGACGGGGTGCTGCAGAAACAGTAGAGACAGAGAGAGAGAGAGATTTATAGCTGTAAACATCTACATTAAAAAAGAACAAAGACCTCAAATCAACAACCTAATTTTACACCTTAACAGACCGGAAAAAGAAGAGCAACTAAATCCAAGGAAGTAGAAGAAAAGAAATAATAAAGAGTACAATGGAGATAAATGAAATACATAATAGAAAAGCAATACTCAATGAAAACAGAAGTTCTAGACTGACTACCATATTTTTACACCAATAATGCATGCTTTCTATGTTTCTTTGCCAACCCCGCCCTCCCCCATGAGGTGTTTTCATAAGCACTGCTAAGCTAATTTTTTTACATGTTGCTGTAAAAAATTAGCATAGCACACTTATGAAAATACCTCACAGAGGAAGGATGTGGTTGGCAAACAAACGCAGAAGGTGCACATTATTTGCATAAAAATATAGTAAGTAAAATAGAGAAAAGTTGCAAAAAACTAAAATCAGAAATAGAAGTGGGGATATTTCTACCAACCTTACAGAAATTAACAGGATTATAAGAGGATACTATGAAATATTGTACATCAACATTAGATAACCTAGATGAAATAGACAAATTCCTAGAAACCTACAGAAATTTCCGAAACTGACTCAAGAAGAAATAAAAAGCCCAACACATCTATAAACCAAACCCACTGCCATTGACTCCATTCCGACTCATAGGGATGCTATACGACAGAATAGAACTCCCCCCTTCGGTTTCCAAGGAACAGCTGGGGGATTCGAACTCCCAACTTTTTGGTTAGCAGCTGAGCATTTGACCACTCCTCCACCTGGGCTCCATAACAAGTAAAAAATTGAAACCATCTGCACCACCCAGGGACTCCCCACGCCCACTAGGATGGCTATAATAAACAAAATGGAAAACAACAAGTGTTGACAAAGATAAGGAGAGTAGGAACACTCCTACATCGCTGATGGGAATGTGAAATGGTGTAGCCACTGTGGAAAACAGTTTAGCATTTCTTCAAAAAATTAAACACAATTACCACAGGATCCAGCAATTCCACTCCTAGGTATATACCCAAGAGAAATGAAAACATATGTCTACATAGAACCCTGTGCATGAATGTGTATAGCAGCATTATTCATAATAGTCAAAATGTAGAAACAACCCAAATGTCTATCTTGTGATGAATGGATAAACAATTTTGGTATATACACACAATGGTATTATTATTCAGCCATTAAAAAGTATTTATATATGCTACAACTTGGATGAACCTCAAAAACATCATCTAAGTCAGAGAAGCTAGACCTACAAGGTCAAATATTTCATGGTTCCTTTTGCATGATATATATATATATATATATATATATATATATATATATAAAATAGGCAAAACCATAGAGGTAGAACATTACTAGTTACAGAAAGTCACATGTTACTAAGGGATATGGGGAAGGTAATAAACTACTTAATGAGTATGGGGTATTTTTATAAGGTGATGAAAATGTTTTGAAGCTAGGGAGAGCTGTGGTTGCACAACATTTTGAATACACTAAATATTAATTATATACTTTAAAATGGTTAATTGTATGTTATATAAATTTCACCCCAATAAATTAAAAAAAAAAACTGATGGAACTATAAGAAAGAGACAAATCCATACTTACTGTTAGAGATTTCAACACCCTTCTGTCAGCAAATAACTGAACAACTAGACAGAAAATCAGCTAGGATACAGAAGAAATCAAAAACACCATAAGCCTATAGAACCTCATCAAAATTTACAGCACAGTCCACCCAACAACAGCAGAATACACATTCTTTTCAAGCATCCATGAAAAATACGCTGACATAAACCATTGTATTAATTTTCTATTTACCGCCATAACAAATTAGCACAAATTTAGTGGCTTATAAAATAAGACAAATTTATTATCTCACAGTTCTGGAGGTCATAAATCCGAAATGGATCTTACTAAGCTAGAATAAAAATGTCGCCAGGGCTGCATTCCTTATGGAGGTTTAAGGGGAGAATCTGTTTCCTTGCCTTTTTCACATTCCTTGGCTTGTGGCCTTCTACCCTCATCTTCAAAGTCAGCAAGATCAGGATGAGTACTTCTGATACTACCATCTCTCTGGTTTTCTCTGTCCTGCCTCCCTCTTCCCCATATAAGGTCCCACGTGATTACATTGGGCACACCTGGATAATCCAAGATTATCTTCTCATTTCCTGGTCAGCTGATTAGCAATCTTAATTCCATCTTCAACCTTAATTCCTCTATGCCATATAGTCTAACATATTCACAGGTTCCAGGGATTAAGATGTAGACGTGTTTAGAGGGCCATTATTCTCACTACCACTTCCATATTCTGGGTTGTGAAACTAACCTCAAAAAATTAAAAAAAACTGAAATGCTACAGAGAGTGTCCTCTAATCATAATGGAATCAAACTAAAAATCAAGAACAGAAATATAATAGGAAAATCTCCAAACACTTGGAAACTAAGCAATGCACTCCTAAACAATCTATGGGGTCAAAGAGGAAATCTCAAGGGAAAGTAAAAAGCCACTGACTGAATGAAAATGAAAATACAACATAGCAAAACCATTCCTCTTTGTAGATGGCATGATGGTCTATGTAGAAAACTCCTAGAACTAATAAGTGAGTCCAGCAAGGTTGTCCAATACAAGATGAACATACAAAAATCAACTATAATTCCATATACTAACACTGAGCATATAAAACTGAAATGTAAAATTTAAAATCATTCAATAAAAGAGTGAAAACTCTGGTGCTGTAGTGGTTAAGAGCTACAGCTGCTAACCAAAAGGTTGGTAGTTCGATTCCACCAGGCACTCCTTGGAAATCCTATGGGGCAGTTCTACCCTGTTCTGTACAGTTGTTATGAGTCAGAATAGACTCGATGGCAATGGGTTTGGTTTTTGTATTGGGGTCAACAAAAAAGAAATACTTAGGTGTAAACCTAACAATACATATACAGGATTTATATGCTGATAACAACAAAATGTTAATGAAAGAAATCAAAGACCTAAATAAACTTACCATGTTCATGGATTGGAAGACTAAACATAGTAAAGATACCAATTACCCCCAAAATGATAAACAGGTTTAGGAAAATTCCTATAAAAATCCCAGAAAGGCAAAGGAACTAGACTTGCTAAAACAATTTTTAAGAAGAATAAAGTGGGAGGAATCATTCTTACCAATTTCAGACTTATTATATAACTACAATCATCAAGGCTGTGTGGCACTGGTAGAGGGATAGACACACAGATCAATGGAACATAATAGAAAACCCAGAAATAGACGCACACAAACAGGTCAGACTGATTTTTTAAATAAACTTTTTAAAACCATTTTAGATTTACCAAAAATTTGCAAAAATAGTATGGACACTTCCCATATTCCCCACATGCAATTCTCCTGTTATTAACATCTTAATTAGTATGGTATATGTGCTAACATCATCACATCATACCATGGGTATATATTATTCATGTAAATTATTACTATTGGTATTAGTCTTGATCACCTGGCTGAGGTAGTGCTTGTCCGGTTTCTCCACTGTAAAGTACTCTTTTCTCTTTACCATACTCTTTGAAAGGAAGTTGCAGCCCACAATTAGGGAGTAGGAAGTTATGCTCCTCCTCTTTTAGAGTGGAGCAAGTTAAAAACCGATTTTTAACAAAGGCGCAAAAATAATTTGATGGAAAGATCCCCTTTTCAGCACATGGTGCTGGGACACGATGCATAAATACGAACCTCAACCCAAACTCATACCTTATACAAAAATTAACTCAAAATGATTCATAGACTTAAATCTAAAGCTATAACACTTTTAGAAGAAAAGAGAGGAGGAAATCTTTGCATCCTAGGCCCCGCTGAAGAGTTCTTACACAGGACAACAAAAGCATCTATAAAATTTTTAAAAATCAATAAATTGATTTTCGTTAAAATTAAGAACTTTTACCCTGCCAAAGGCCCTGTTAAGAGGATGAAAAGACAACCTAGAGACTGAGAGAAAATATTTGCAAACCACATATCTCACAAAGGACTTATACCTAGCATATAAAGAACTCTCAAAATGGAACAATCCACTTAGAAAATGGGCAACAGACATAATGAGACATTTCACTGGAGAGCATATATGAATGGTAAGTAAGCACATGAAAAGATGCTCGACACATCATTAGCCACCAGAGAAATGCAAACTAAGACCTCAATGAGATACTAATACACACTTATAGGAAATGCTAAAACATAAAATAGTGACAACATCAAATAGTTGTGAGGATCCAAAAAAACAGGATCTCTCATATGTTGCTTTGCAAACGTAAAACGGTAAAAATACTCCGGAGAACAATTCAGCAGTTTCTTAAGAAACACCATACAACCCAGCAACAGCATTTCTGGCCATTTAGCCCAAAGAAACAAAAACATATGTCCACACAAAAACCTCTACACAAATATCCGTAGCAGCTTTATTTGTGATAGCCAAAACCTGGAAATGAACAAAATGTCCCTCAATAGCTGAATACTTAAATAAGCATGGTACATCCACACCATGGAATACTACTCAGCAAAAAAAGGAACTAACTATTGATACACATGACAACCTCAAAGAATCTCCAGAAAATCATGCTGAATGAAAAAATCCAATCTCTGTATAATTCCATTTATATAACATCCTCAAAATGACAAAAGTATAGAAAAAGGGAACAGATTTGTGGTTGTCAGGAGTTGTGGATGGTAGTGGAGAGGTTGGTGGGTATGAATATAAAGGGGTAGCACGATGGAGATCTTTGTGGTTATGGAGTAGTTCTGTACCTTGACTGAGGTTATGGTTACACAAATCTACACATCTGATAAAATGGAATAGAACTATATGTACACACTGTACCAATGTTAATTTTCTGATTCTGACATTGTACCATAATCATATAAGATGTAACCATTGGGATAAATTGGATTAAAGGTACAAGCAACATCTCCGTACTATATTTGAGACTTCCTTTGAATCTATAATTATTCCAAAATATTAAGTTAAAAAAATAGGGAAAGCTATCCGATTCATTTGCTGGCCTGATAGGAAAGCCAGTTCTAGCCACAATGGTTTCCTTTATGTTCCTTGAAACCACCATGACCCATCTCAGGGCCTTTGAACTTTCTCTTCCTCCAAGTGTCTTTACTGAAATGTCATCTTGTCAGAGAGCCTTCCTCACTCATCCTTACATAAAATTGCATATACACTACACGCACACTCCCTATGTCTACTCCTGCTTGTTTATCATTAACATTTGTAAATATAAAACAGGCTATATGTTTAATTAATTTTCTTGTTTATGGTCTGTCTTCCCCCTAGTAGAATATAAGCCTCACTACCATATTAACAGTACCTGGAACATACTATGGACTCAATAAATACTTGTTTAATGAGTAAATGAGAAAATGTACAGGAAAAGAAAATTACACACCAATCTCATTCATGAAGATAGATCCAAAAGTCCTAAACAAAATACTGGTGAATAAGCAATGTATTTAAAATGTGACTATAAATCATTATCAAGTAGAGTTTACTCTAATACTTCGTGGATAATTCAACATTAGGAAATCTATTAGTATAATTTATCAACTTACACACTGAAGGATAGAAAAAAGCATCTGATAAACATACAATACTCAATCATGGTGATTATTACCAAAAACGAAAGAAAGAAAAAAAAAAAAAAAGCAACTCAAGACTAGATAGGAACTTCCTTAACCTGATAACCACTATATACCAAAAACTTACATCAAATATTAGACTTAAGGGTGAAATTTTAAAAGCAGTCCCATTAAAGTACAGATAAAGACCAAGGTGTCTCTTCCATTCCTACTAATAAACATTGTAGCAGCAATCTTCATGATTGCAATTTGACAAGATAAAGAAAATATATGAAGTATACAGGTTGGAAAGAAAACCATAAAATTGTCAATGTTTATAAGTGACATGACTGTCTACTTAGAAAATCCAAACAAACCTATGAGCAAACCATTAAAACTAATGAGTTCAGCAAAGTTACTAGATAAAATGCCAACATAAAAAATCAACAGAATTCCTATATTTCAACAAAAACAATTAGAAAATCTAGTATAAATGAATTTATTATAACAACTCAAACTATAAGCTACCTAGAAATAAGTCTGAAAAAATTAGATACATGGATATTATTCAAACTTTTCAAACAATATTGAAAGACACAAATGGCACCTGATTAATGAAACAATTGTCCATTTGCATAAATGGGAAGACATAATATCATAAGGGGTCAGTTCTCTCAATTAGTCTATAAATTCAATGCAATTCTCACCAACAGAATTTTTTATGTAATTTGACAAACTCAATTACTCAACAGACTAGTGCCAGTACAAGAAAATTAGCAAAGTATTGAAGAATAAGTTGGTTGGATTATCCCTACTGATAACCTAGACTTGTTATAAGCCATAATATTTAAAAAGTGTATGTGCAAAGAAAGACAAATAGATGAACTGGAAATTGAAAGCCCCAAAACATAAATATAGAAACCTAGTATATGACAGAGGAGACATCACGAAGCAGTGTAAAAAGGATATATCATCTGATAACAGATATTGGAACAGTTGGCTATTCAAATAAAAAATTAGATACTTATCTCACACCACAAACACACACCAAAACTAGATACAGTAACAACTTAAATGTGAAAAACAAAACTTTAAAACTTTTAGATTAAAATATGCTTCTAACTTTAATACAGGCAAAATTTCTTGAATAAAATATAAAATGCAAAAATGATAAAGGAAAATATAAACATATTTAACAGTAAAAAAAAAAACTTCTGTATGGCAAAAGACACCATAAACAAAATGAAAAGGAGGAGAAAGTTTACAAAAAGATTAGCCATGGAGAGAACTGGGAATGGGGAGGAAATATTTATATTTAACAGATAAGGAATTGATTTCTGGAATATATGAATAACCCTTAAAAATCAATAATGCAAATAGGCAACCCAAAAGAAAACTGGACAAAAAACTAAAAATTAGCAATTCATAAATGATGAAACACAGATGGTTAATAAACATGTTGAAAAATACTCAATAATTAACCTGTTTGCATTAATTCTGACTCATACCGGCCCTAAAGGACAGAGTAGAACGGCCCCATAGGGTTTCCAAGGAGCAGCTGGTGGATTCCAACTGCCAACCTTTTGGTTAGCACCATAGCTCTTAACCGCTACACCATCAGGGATCCCAAGCTGAAAGAACTGAAGAAAAAAATTCAAGACTCAAGTTGCAATACTGAAGGATTCTGTGGGCAATATATCACACAATGCAGGAAGCATCAAAAGAAGATGGAAAGAATACACAGTCACTGTGCCAAAAAGAATCGATCTACATTCAACCATTTCTGGAGGTTGCATATGATCAAGAACCAATGGCACTGAATGAAGAAGTCCAAGCTACACTGAAGTCACTGGTGAAAAACAAGTCTCCAGGAACTGATGGAATACCAACTGAGATGTTTCAACAAACGGATGCAGCGCTGGAGGTGCTCACTCGTCTATGCCAAGAATTTTGGAAGACAGCTACCTGGCCAACTGACTGGAGGAGATTGACATTTGTGCCCATGCTAAAGAAAGGTGATCCGACCAAATGCGGAAATTATCTAACATTATCATTAATACCACACGCAAGTTAAATTTTGCTGAAAATAATTCAAAAACAGGTACGGCAGTACACTGACGGAGAACTGCGAGAAATTCAAACCAGATTCAGAAAAGGACGTGTAACCAAGGATTTCATTGCTGATGTCAGATGGATCCTGGCTGAAAGCAGAGAGTACCAGAAAGATGTTTACTTGTGTTTTACTGACTATGCAAAGGCATTCAGCTGTGTGGATGATAAAAATCATGGATAACATTGTGAAGAATGGGAATTTCCGTAACACTTAATTGTGCTCATGCAGAATCTGTACAGAGACCAATAAGCAGTCAGTCAAACAGAACAAGGGGATACCACGTGGTTAAAAATCACGAAAGGTGTGCTTCAGGGTGGTATCCTTCCACCACACTTTTTCAATCTCTATGCTGAGCAAATAATCCAAGAAGCTGGACTACATAAAGAAGAATGAGGCTTCAGGACTGCACGAAGACTCATTAACATATGTATACAGATGATATACAGATGACACAAACCTGCTTGCTAAAAGTGAAGAGGACTCGAAGTACTTATTGATGAAGATCAAAGGCCACAGCCTCCAGTATGGATTACACCTCAATATAAAGAGAACAAAAACCCTCACAACTGGACCAATAAGCAACATCATGATAAATGGAGAAAAGATTGAAGTCATCAAGGATTTCCTTTTACTTGAATCCAAAATGAACGCCCATGGAAGCAGAGTCAAGAAATCAAATGACATATTACATTGGTCAAATCTGCTGCAAAAGATCTCTTTAAACTGTTAAAAAGCAAAGAAGTCACTTTGAGGACTAACGTGCACCTGACTTAAGCCATGGTATTTTTAATCACCTCGTATGCATGTGAAAACTGGACAATACATAAGGAAGACCAAAGAAAAATTGACACGCTTGAATTATGGTATTGGTGAAGAATACTGAATATATCATGGACTGCCAGAAGAATGAACAAGTCTGTACTGGAAGAAGTCACAGCCAGAGTGCTCCTTGGAGGCAAGGATGGTGAGGCTTCATCTCACATACCTTGGATATGTTATCAGGAGGGACCAGTCCCTGGAGAAGGACATCATGCTTTTTATAGTATAGGGTCACAGAAAAAGAGGAAGACCCTCAACAGGATGGACTGACACAGTGGCTGTAACAATGGGCTCAAGCATAACAACAATTGCGAGGATGGCACTGGACCAGGCAGTATTTCATTCTATTTTTTCATGCTCTGAGTCAGAATTGACTCAATGGCACCTAAAAACAAGATTACAAGTGAATGAACTCTATCAATTTATCAATCTATCTTTCTATATCTCAACATGGAAATATCTAAACATATAAAAAGAATGATGCTGAACGAAAAACCAAGTTCAGTAGTATACGTGGTATGATTCCACTTGTGATTATGGCACACACACACATTAAAAACACTGCCAAGAAGGATTGTGGTTGCCTTTGGTGAAAGAGTAGAACAGAACTGGAGGGAAGGGGTACAAAACAGACTTCGCTGTCTCTGTAATATTTTATTTATTTAAAGAGGGAGTGTGCACAAGCACAAAAGCAATCTGAAGCAAGGATGGCAAAAAATGTCTATCTTAGGGGGGATAGGTACAAGGATGTTTATTATACTACAATCTGTACTTTTCTTTTAAATTTTCTTAATATTAAAAATAATAATAATAAAAGTAAGTAGCCGACCTTTCCCTGTGGCTCCTGTACTCTTTCCAAGGCAGAGAATTTTTTTTCAAGCATCCAACATAATGTTTGTAGCAGTAATTGGCAGTAAAGCATTCACTAGCAGCTGGAGTTACAAGGACAGAGAGAAGTCTAAAGAAAATGTGAAAACCTGGCACCCAAATAAGCCCGTCGCCTTGCCAGTGCTTTCTTGCTTGCTGTGACATTTGGAGGTTGTATTGAATTCCTAGTTCAGAGCACTGCCCTCTAGGGTAATTCTACCTTTGTGATCCTTTCTTAAAACTAACACCAATAAGAACCTGGCTACTGTTCCCCGAACTACCCAGCTTCCTTAGTCCTGTAGGACTGATTAACATCTAAAAAGCTTGTCTTTTAAAATTGTAATGTGTACGGGGCCCATCTCAGATTCCCAAGGGAAAACTCCAATTCTCCTTGGCAAGGCCTCTGCAAAACACTAAGCCTTTGAGAGAACAAAGCAGCAGGCTTTTGTGCCATAAAAGACAGAGGGAAAATTGTTTTAACCTCCTTTTCATTTCCCCTACCTCAAAATGTTCATCTGTAGAAATTTTTTAAAAAGTAAAGCTTAAAACCGTCAAACTTAGCAAAGTATGCTGCTGCTGCTGCTGCTGTGCCTGTGAACAAACCTGCAGAAGAAGCGAACACTCTTCAGTCAGATGAAGGAATACACAACTTACTTTGGGGTCAAATTTATTTGCTTAGCCACAGAGAGGTTATATTATATACCATATACTATACGCTGAGCAAATAATCCAAGAAGGTGGACTGTATGAAGAAGAACGGGGCATCAGGATTGGAGAAAAACTCGTTAACGATCTGTATTATGCAGATGACACAACCTTGCTTGCTGAAAGTAAAGAGAACTTGAAGTACTTACTGCTGACGATTGAAGACCACAGCCTTCAGTGTGGATTGCACCTCAACATAAAGAAAACAAAAATCCTCACAACTGGACCAATAAGCAACATCATGATAAACAGAGAAAAGATTGAGGTTGTCAAGGTTCATTTTACTTGGATCCACAATCAACAGCCACGGAAGCAGCAGTCAAGAAATCAAAAGACGCGTTGTACTGGGCAAATTGGCTGCAAAAGACCTCTTTAAAGTGTTGAAAAGCAAAAATGTGACCTTGAGGACTAAGGTGGGCCTAACCGAAGCCATGATACTTTCAATCGCCTCATATGCATGCGAAAGCTGGACAACGAATAAGGAAGACCAAAGAAGAACTGACACCTTTAAATTGTGGTGTTGGTGAAGAATATTGAATACACCATGGACTGCCAAAAGAACGAACCAATCTGTCTTGGAAGAAGTATAACCAGAATGCTCCTTAGAAGCAAGAATGGTAAGACTATGTGTCACATACTTTGGACATGTTATCAGGAGGGATCAGTCCCTGGAGAAGGATATCGGACTTGGTAAAGTATAGGGTCAGCGAAAAAGAAGAAGATCCTCAATGAGATGGATTGACACAGTGGCTGCAACAATGGGCTCAAGCATAGCAACAATTGTGAGAATGGCACAGGACTGGGCAGTGTTTCATTCTGTTGTATATAGGGTCACTATGAGTCAGAACCAACTTGACAGCACGTAAAAACAACATATGCTACTTACTATCAGGTTCACTAGAGTCGGAATCAACTCAGTGGCAACAGGTTTGGTTTTTTGGTTTATATACTATATATTATACTAGCTACCTTCCAGGTCCATTAAAACTCATAAAAAAAAAAATTTTTTTTTTTTTTTAGAAAGATAGCTACTTGTCTAATTCTTTTGAAGTTCACTAGAAATGTACTTCCTACAGCTTTTCATGATCACTTACTTTAATACCTAACAGCACATCTTAAACAGGCTAAAGTGGAAAGGATCTTTTAAAGATTTTTTGGTAAGTCTGCTCATTTTGAAATGAAAAGATTAAAGTCCATAGAGAAAACATGACTTCCCCTATGTCACATAAGTAACTAGGTACACGTCAGTGTTAAGTATGAACATGCTCTAGCAATGGGTTTGTTTTTGGTTTTTGTTTGTTTGTTTCTTTAGCTACTGATATGACAAGACCTGATTTTGTGCTTTTGTTCGTGAGGAGGGTGGGGAGTGCAACAAAATACTCTCAGTATTGTAACAAATACCATTCCTCTTTTAGCTCTTCTATTAGATTTTGATGTATATGAATTTGTATAAAGTTAGATTTTCATGTAGATGGATTTCAATGTAATTAGATTGTGATGTAGTTAGATTTCGATGCTGTTGGAATACTAAATTGGATTGATAAATATTTCTATCACTACCTATAAGGTGGTTATGAATTAAACAAAATAACATGTACAAAGCCCCTGGCACAGTTCCTGGCCCAGAATAGATGCTCACAAAAACAACTTGTGTGCATACAGGCTTAACAGTTTACAAAGGAGTTTGATATAAACTCTGATTAGTCTCACAACAACTGTATGTATGAGTTAAAGCAGATTATTTCCATATCCCCCAGTTTATGATTCAGTAGATATGGGGTAGGTCTGAGAATTTTCATTTCTAATATTTTCCCAGATGATGTTTATGCTGCTGGTCTAGGGTCCACACTTTGAGAACCACAGGCTTATGCTATCCTGCTATGTTAGAAAGATGTCTAACATGGACTAAGGATCTCAGTGGTAGGATCTCTTTTACTCAGAGTATCACGGAATGTTAGAACTTCAAGAGATCTTGGAAATTATCTATCCCAGGATTATCACTCATGGTCTATCAGAATAATCTAATGCAAAAAAATTACATTTGCCTGGGCTCTACACCCAGAGGTACTGAATGAGACCCAGGTTCTACTGAGACAATACTTTGCTAGTAGACCAGCCACATGAAAAATACTAAAGGACTTCTTCCGGCTGAAAGCAATTAATCTCACACAAAAATCTGAATCAACAAGAAAAACTGAAAACACTGGTAAGGATAATTCTGTAATTTGTAAAAGAGTATAAATACATATTTCTTCTACTTTTATCTCTTAACTGACTGCCGAAGCAGTTTTAAGTTGTATATAGAGATCAATTTCCAGTGTAACAGTATGAGCAGCTCCACTGACCCACTCCCCAGTGAAACTGGTGCAAGTTATTTTTAAAACCAGCCATTTAATGTCACTAGAAATGGTCCTAGAGTCAAACAGCAAATTAAGACACATCAAGAAAACCTATGGAAATTTGATAAGAAAGGCAAGAGTATGCGGAATTTGAATTAAGTCTGATTCTTCTATCCTTGTCTTAGTTCCGAGAGGGAGGCAGAGGCTCCACTCCAGACTGCTACAGTTAATACAAGGCTCCCTCTCCCCCAAGCTCCCAGCCAAAAGGCTTTCTTCCTATGAGGATAAGAACTTCAGTTTTCTCATACTGCCACCAGATGCCCTCACGTGTATTATTTTTTTTATATGCCTGTCTAATCCCATGCATGGAATGGAGACTTTACCATGAGCATGGCAGACTGAGAATACCAGGGCCCCAACAGCCCTTCCTCAAGCACTTGAGACGATGCTTACATGCCAAGAGAGGCAAGCCAAAAGCACCTCACTCTGCCATCCCCTCCACCAAACTCTCAGCTCCTAGACTGATGATTCCACTCACAGTGAAGTTTGCCATTATCCCACCCCCAGCTCCGGAGCCCAGGCTCAGAGATTTTGTCTAGAGTGCAAACTAGACCATAATACAGATAGCTACTAATATCTTCCCAAAGGAACTGACATCATTTGCAACAGGGTATGGAGAAAATTAAAACTTAACAGCACTCTCGAGAGCTTACGAACAGCCTTCTAAGATACACCCATTGGTTCCATCCCATCCAGAAGAAACGAAAATGAAGAAAACCAAAGACACAAGAAAAACATTAGCTCGGACTAAAGAACCACATAAACCAGAGACTACACCGGCCTGAGACCAAAAGAACAAGATGGTGCCTGGCTACCAACAATGACCACTCTGACAGGGATCGCAACAGCGAGTCCTGCACAGAGTGGAGAAAAATGTAGAATAGAATTCAAATTCACGAAAAAAGATCAGACTTACTGGTCTGATAGAGACTGGAGGAACCCCCTAGACTATGACCCCAGGACACTCTGTTAACCTAGAACTGAAACCATTCTTAAAGCCTACTTCTCAGACGTAGACAGGCATATAAAAAAATAATACACATGAGGACAACAAATATATACGCACCCAATGACAGAGCTCCAAAATCCATAAAACAAACTCTAACAGCACTAAAAAGAGAAATGGACACTTCCACAATGATATTGGGAGACTTTAACACACCACATTCGGTAAAGGACAGAACAACTATAAAGAAACTCAAGAAAGACACAGAAGATCTAAATACCACAGTCAACCAACTTGACCTCATAGACATATTCAGAGCACATTACCAAACAGCAACAAAGTACACATCTTCCTCCAGTAATCATGGATCATTCTCCAGAATAAACCATACTTATGCCAAAAGCAAGCCTCAACAAATTCAAATACATCAAAACAACACAAAGCATCTTATCTGATCAAAATGCTATAAAAGCAGAAATCAATAACGTGAAGGGCAAGGGAAAAAATCTAAGAAATGGAAACTAAATAGCACCTTCCTTTAAAACTACAGGGTAATAGAAGAAATCAAACACAGAATTTAAAAATTCCTAGAATCAAATGAGAATAAACACAATATAAAAAACTTCTGGGACACAGCAAAAGCATTGCTCAGAGGTCAATTTCTGGCAATTGACGCACACATCAAAAAACAATTTCTGAAGGCAGAGCCAACATGGATATACAGACAGAAGCACTATGACGTCCTTGGCAGCAAAGACCCCCCAAAATAAGTAAAACAGATACAAGTATCAATCCTGGGACCCTAAGCAACAAAAGAACAAATAAAGAACTCGATCAAGCACTGAATGGAATAAGAAACAGAGAACCAAGAAAGAGGAGAGCTAAGGAGTGGAGGTCCCCTACCAGCTAACATGGCAGGGTTTGCCTTGTTGGACTACAACCACCAAAGAACACAGACAGGGAGTACGGGAAGGCAACTTCATGGAGTTCACAACAGGAGACAGACCACCCAGTAACCAGGGATACACGTTTTCCCACTCTACAACCTTCTCTCTACCCGTCCTCCACCACCTCCAACAGGCCACTGTCACTTGGCCAGAGAGAAACCAGCTCACTGCTTAAGGGGTTCGCCAAGCCCCCACTGACAGGCCCCTTCATCACCACTTTTTTGTTTGGTTTTTTTTTTTTGCTTGTTTTATTTTTTGTTGTTTTGTTTTGTTTTATTGTTTTTGTGGCTTTTTTCTGTTGCTTCCCCCTCTCTCCCTTCCTTCCTTTCCTTTTTTGTGCCCAGTTAGCCCCATGTGCCATCCCCTCCCCTTCATGATGGGCTGTAATTTTTTGGTTAGCTTGCTTTCTTTTTGTTTGTTTGTTTATTTTATTTTGGCTTTTTTGTTGCTTCTATCACCCTTCCTTCCTTTCCTTTCTCCCACCCAGCTAGCCCTGTGTGCCATCCTTTCCCCTCTTAAAAGGTGTGATCTTTGGTTTGTTTGTTTTGTATTTTTCTTCCTCTTCTTTTTCTTCTCTCTCTCCTTTCCTTCTTCTGCCCACCCAGGCTTGTGCACCACCCCTGCCCTTCTGAAGCGGCCATGCTGTACAGCTTGTTTAGAGAGTCACTGAGTGCAGCCTTCATAGGTCTGTGCCGCCGTCACTGACCAGCTCCTTCAGCGCCATTTTATTTTTTGTTTGTTTCTTTTTTTGTTATTGCTTATTGCTCTCTCCCGTCATTACTTTCCTTTTTCCCATCCACCCACCCCTGTATACTGCCCCCAACTTCTTGGTGGGCTGTGTTGTACCACTTGGCTGAAGAAGCTCTGGCAACAGCCATCCTGGGTCTGCATCACTCTGGTATTATTTATTTTTATTTTTAGCTCTCTCAGCACTATATTTTTAATTTTTCTTAATCCGACCCTATCTCCTTTTCCTTATCCCTTATTCCCTGGTGAGAGAGACATCAGCTCACTGCCACTCCAATTCTGCCCCCCCCCCATGGCTGGCCCGCATCACCATATTTTTTTATTATTGTTGTTCCTCTTTTTATTCATTTTTTTTAATATTTGTATCTTTCATTGTTGGTTTGTCTCTCTTTGCCCTCTTTCTTTTCCTTTCTACTGTCCACCTATCCCATTGCACCAACCATGCTCTTTCTTCACAGGCTGAGCCACACCACTTGGCTACACAGCCACCAGCACACAGCCTCACAAGGTCTGCCCCACATCCACCCACTGAATCCTAACGCATCATCATTTTATTTTTTTACTTCTTTTTTTGCTTGGATTTTTTGCTTTTTCTTCTTTTCCGTCTTCTTTCATCCGCCCATGTTGCGCTGAACACCACAATCTCACCTTTCACTCCTACCTATCTGCACCGTGTGCCAAGTGCCACGCCCCCGAGCAGTACAGACACTGTCCCCCAGACCTGCCCTGCACTGACCCTAGTCATAGCCCGATGATTCCAGTTTGGGCCACAAATTACCCATTCCCACCCCTCCACCCCTGGCGGACCCCCCCCCCACTGCACCATAGCTGAGTGATCAACCCTACCCACCAGGACAAGGTGGTGAAAAATATCATGCCCACAGGCCAGCAAGCAACAACATACACCTAGCCTGACTGCCCAGACATAACCAAATAAAAGAGCAGGAATAAGCAATCAAATCTGCAATCAATAAATGAAGAAAATAATTCCTAAATGTCCCAGAGACAGCAGAAAATTTCAAAACACTCAAAAAAACAGGACAGGATGTCTTCAGAGAGTGGCCAAAATAAAACATGAGATGACTTGCTAGAAGAAAAGGCACTGGACTACCTGATAGGGAATTGAATTCAAAAGTCTAATATCCAGGGCTCTCCAATACAAGAAAAATGCAGACAAAAATAAGGAAAAAATAGACAAAATCATGGAAAAGACAGATAAAACAATGGAAGAATTCGGGAAAATAATACAGGAACAAAATGTCAAAAGTAAATGAACAACTAGGAATCATACAAAAATAGCAATAAGAATTCAAAAGATAAACAATAAGATTTCAGAAATGGACAGTGCCGTAGAAAGTTTTAGAAGCAAATCTGAAATAATGAAAGACAAGATCAGCAAAATTGAAGACGAATACTTGGATACTACTTTGTTTCAGGAAAAATCAGAGAAGAAAGAAGAAAAATGAAGATACCCTGAGAACGATGTGGGATACAATCAAAAGCAAAAATGTGCACCTGATCAGAGTTCCAATACAAGTGGAGAAAGTGGAAAACACAGAGAAGGTCACTGAACATTCCCTGACAGAAAACTTCCCAAACATCATGAAAGACGAAAAGCCGATCTTCCAAGAATCTCAACAAACCCCATATAGGATAGATCCTAAATGGAAAACATTAAAACATATCATAATCACACTTGCTAAAACCAAATACAAAGAATGAATTCTGAGAGCAGCTTGAGAAAAAATGAAAAGTCACATAAAAAGGGGAAACAATAAGACTAAGCACTGATTACTGAGCAGAAACCATGCAGGAAAGTAGGCAATGGGATGACATACGCAAAATCTTGAAAGAAAAAAATTGCCAACCAAGGATAATAAATCCTACAAAACTCTCCCTCAACTACGATGGCAAAATTAAGAAATTACCAGATAAACATTAATTGAGAGAATATGTAAAAACCAAACCAAACTTACAAGAATTATTAAAGGGAGTCCTTCAGTTAGAGAACCAACAAGACCATACAACTTAAAGCTAGCACATAAGACAACATCAGCTAGACACCAACCTAGATAACGAACTCTCAGGATAAAACAAAACTAAAAAATTTACAACAGGGAACCAGGGAGGTCATTCTGTGAATGAAAACATCAAAACAATAAAAGAGGGAATAAACGGTGTAGATATAGAACTTTCAAAAGGAGAGGAAGTCAAGGTGTTATCCAGTAATAAAAGACTTGTTTAAACTTACAGAAAGAGAAGTAAATGTCACGGTAACCACAAAGAAAGTTAACAAACCTACTAATCAAAATAAAGAAGAAAAACATCAAGTCTCATTGTGATGGTTAAAATTGTGTGTCAACTTGGCTGGGCCATGATTCTCAGTGTTTATATGTGATCACCCCTATGATGGAATCTGCTGTGAGTAGCCAATCAGTTGAAAAGGAGTTTCTTGAGCATGTGGCCTGCATTCAAACATAAGCAAACGTTCTCACTTTTGTCTGCTCTGGATCCTGCAGCTGGCTCCTGCTCTCCAACCTACTGATCTTGGGTTCCCCAGCCCCTACAGCTACATGAATCAGGAAAAGCTTTGTGATCTTGCCCACTGATCTTGGGATTTGTTGATCTTCACAACGTGTGAGCAACAGCCCTGCTGTCCAACCTGCCAATCTTGTGTTTGCCAGTGCTTGCAGCAAAGTGAATTAGCAGAAGCCTTGCGGTCTTCCTGGCTGATCTTAGGATCCATCAACCTTCACAACCTCTGAGCAAGAGCCCTGCTCTCCAAGCCACCAATATTGTGTTCACCAGCCCCTGCAGCTATACGAATCAGAAGAAGCTTCTATCCTGATCCACGGACTGGGATGTTGAGGCCTCTACAATTGCAAGAGCCGCTTCCTTGATAAAAATCTATCTGTCCATCTGTCTATCTGTCTATCTATCTACATTTACATGCTTTATTGGTTTTGCTTCTTTAGAGAACCTAGCCTAAGACACTCAGTAAACACAAAAGCTGGAAAAACTAAAGAAATAGGAAAAAAAAAACACAAACAAAAGGAGCTCGGTACAGAAAATTGAGAACAAGGAAAATGTCAGCACCACAAAAAAGAACTACAAAATAACAGCAATAAGCTCACACAGCAATAAATAATCACACTGAACACAAATGGCTTAAAGACACCCATAAAGAAACAGGGTGTTATGTTGAAGTCTCCTACTATTATTGTGGAGCTGTCTATCTCACTTTTCAAAGCACTACAAAATAACAGCAATAAACTCACACAGCAATAAACGCACAGTAATAAATAATCACACTGAACACAAATGGCTTAAAGACACCCATAAAGAAACAGAGGGTGGTGTGTTGAAGTCTCATACTATTATTGTGGAGCTGTCTATCTCTCTTTTCAATGCTGTTAGAGTTTGTTTTATATATTTTGGAGCCCTGTCGTTGGGTGTGTACGTACTTATTATGGTTATGTCCTCCTGGTGTATTGACCATTTAATCATTATATACTGTCCTTCTTTATCTGTTGTGGTGCATCTTACTTTAAAGTCTATTTTCTCAGAGATTAATATTGCCTCTCCTGCTCTTTTTTGATTGATGTTTGCCTGATATATTTTTTCCATCTTTCTTTTTTTTGAGTTTTAGTTTGTGTCTTTAACTCTAAGGTGTGTCTCTTGTAAGCAGCATATAGATGGATCATGTTTCTTAATCCATTATGACACTCTCTGTCTCTTTATTGGTGCATTTAGTCAATTTACGTTCAGTGTAATTATTGATAGGTATAAGTTTCGTGCTGTCATCTTGATGTCTTTTTTGTGTTTTTTTACAGTTTCTTTTTTCCACTTTTCCGTGCTTAGTTATTTTTCTTTATGTATTTTCTTTTCCTCTTTTTCATTGTTGTAGATTTTGTATTTGCTGAGTCTTCATGTTTTTCTTCTTTCTTATTTTGATGTGTAGGATTGTTAGTTTCCTTTGTGGTTACCTTAATATTTACCCCTATTTTTCTAATTTAAAAAAAAAATCTTTTATTTCTCTATATCACCTTGACTTCCTCTCCATATGAACGATCTATGACTACATTATTTAGTCCCTATTTTTTGTTTTAATGTTGTCATCTTTTACATATTGATGTCTGTTTTCTGATTTTCAGCATATTAAAAAATAATAATAATAATATTAGTTGTGATTTATTTTTGTGACTTCCCTATCTGGGTTGATATCTGGTTGCTCTGTCCTGTATTCTAGTCTTGGGTTTTTATCTGATGTTATTGATTTTCTAACCGGAGGCCTCCTTTTAGTATTTCTTGTAAATTTGGTTTGGTTTTTTACAAATTTCCTAAACTTCTGATTATCTGTAAATGCCCTAATTTCACCGTCAATTTGAGAGACAGTTTTGCTGGATATATAACTCTTGGCGGGCAATATCTTTCCTTCAAGGCTTTATATACGTCATCCCATTGCCTTCTTGCCTGGAAGGTTTCTGCGGAGTAATTCGAGCTTAGTCTTATTGACTCTCCTTTGTAGACTGCTTTTCGTTTATCTCTATCCACTCTTAAAATTCTCTCTCTATCTTTGGTTTTGGCAAGTTTGATTATAATATGTCTTGGTTACTTTCTCTTGGGATCTACCTTGTGTGGGGTTTGATGGAGCATCTTGGATAGATATCTTCTCATCTTACACGATATCAGGGATGTTTTCTGCCAACAGATCTTCAACAATTCTCTCTGTATTTTCTGTTATCCCCCCTTCTTCTGGTACTCCAATCACTGGCAGGTTATTCTCCTTGAGACCCACATAATTCTTAGGGTTTCTCATTTTTTTCTTTTATCTGATTTTTCCTCAAATATGTAGGAGTCAAGTGCTTTATCTTCAGTCTCACTAATTCTGACTTCCATTGCCTCAAGTCTGCTCCTGTGACTTTCTATTGAGTTGTCTAATTCTGAAATTTTACTGTTAATCTTCTGGATTTCCATTTGCTGTCTCTCTATGGATTCCTGCAGCCTGTTAAATTTGTCATTGTGCTCTTGTATAATCTTCTTAAGTTCCTCTATTGCTTTGTCTGTGTGTTCCTTGGCTGGTCTAATTTTTGCCTAATCTTCCTGATTTCTTGAAGAAATCTGTATACTAATCTTTTGTATTCTACCTCTGGTAATTTCAAGAAGTTCTCTTTCTCTGAAAGCTATATTGATTCGTTGTTTTGAGAGCTTGCTGAAGCCATCGCTGTCTGCCTCTTTATGTGATTTGATATTGACTGTTGTCTCTGAACCATCAATGTTATTATATTTTTTAATTTTATGTTTGCTTACTGTGTCCTAGCTTCTTGTTTTGTTTTGATATGCCCAAATAGGTTGCTCGTGTGAGCTAGTTTGATTATTGGCACTATTAAAGCTCTAATGTCCTGTCACCAGGTGGTTAGATTTCTTACTAGGTAAATGATCCCAGGAGCCTGTTTACTTTTTTGTGTGGATTCAGCTCCAGTGTCCAGATAGTCCATCACCAAGTTTGTGGTGCAGGCTCTTACCTACAGTCCTAGATGGGCAGGGGTGACTGGAGTAGGCACAGGTATCTGGTTGTGGTAGGGGGTCACATGCTGAGCAAGGCAGGGGGCTGACGGTTGCCTCTGAGTGTCTGGGAAGAAAATGTGTCCCTGTTTCCTAGTGACCTGTGGGTGGGTTTTGCAGCCAGAGTATGGGCATCAAATGCTGTTGCCTGTAGGGACTGGGAGGCACAACTTATTCTTGGACCCCTGTTGCAGGTGGCTATGTGGTGTGGGTGGAGCCACCAGTCCTCAGGCCCCTGATGTGGGTAGGTGAGGACCCTGCTTAATGGGCAGAGCAGTGTCAAATGTCAAGAACCCACCACTCCACCATATAGCTGATACAGTGAACTTAGGCTTCAGATATATACCCTGCTGTACTGTGCTAATGAGGACCTAGGCTGTTGAAATGGGCCCACAGAGGTCTATGCAGGGGTGAAGTGCATTCAAAATCCATGGACCCCTTATGCCTGTGACTAGGCAAAGGAGCTGTACCTGCCCTGAGTTCTTGGCTTAGGGGAGCTGTCAAATTATTTTTTCCTGTTTGTTTGTTCCATCTCCCAGGCTGGGAGAATGGCTCAGGCCACATTATGGGCCCAACTTCCAGCCCAGGGCAAGTGGCAATTACTGAAGCCGGCCTGGGACCAGTGCAGAGCAGGGAGGGAGCAGATGAATGGGAGAGAGGTTCTTCCCAAACGGCATTCTTTTTGACCCGCGTATTAGGTTATATGCATGTACTTATCTTTTGCCGACTGAGAGCCACTTCTCACTGGTTCTGGAGGGTTGAGCAGCCTCTCCGCCACTCAGTTTCTCCCAACGTGGAAAACAGGTCCCGAGCAGCACTGCTTACCTCACTGCACTAGTCAGCTGATTCGGCCTGCGGAGTACCAGTTCCCACCAGGTCAGGTCTGTCAACTCGCTGCTTCTGATCCATCACTCCCTCTCCTGCCACTATGTCTGATTTCTCAACTTTGCCTTTGATGTTCAGGGCTCCTAGACCATCATATGTAATAGATTCAGTTGTTTTTTCGGGTCTTTGCTGTAAGAGGGACCACCAGAAGTATCTGACCTCTCTACTGTCTTGGTCCTGCCTCTCTAATTTATACCTCTTGATCAATATACTCTCATTCCTGATTTAGTGAGTCACTGTTACCATAAACCAATGAAACGAAAGAGTTGACATCGAGTTGGTTCTAACTCGTGGTAACCCCATGTGTGTCAGCACAGAACTGTGCTCCAAAGGGTTACACTCCTTAAATTTTTTAAACATGATTACCTTTAGTTCTTTGAATATATTTGTTATAGTTGCTTTGAAGTCTTTGTTAAATTTGACATGTAAGCCATCTCACAATTTCTGTTGCCTGCTTTTCTTCTATGTATGTGTCCGACTTTTCCTTTTTTTGTTTTTTGTGTTGTATATCATATAATTTTTTGTTGAAAACTGGACATTTTAGGTAATACATTTTAGCAACTCTGTATAACGATCATCCTCAATAGTTATTTTAATTTGCTTATTTATTTTTTTAGTAGTTTGGCAGGGCTAGTTCAGTGAAGTTTTTTCCCCCCACTGTGTACAGCCTCTGATGTCACTCCTCAGAAGGCACATAGCCTTGGGCATGGGTGTAGTCTCTGACCACATGGAACAGCTGTGGTCTTAGAACAGCTAGTTTCACTGTCTTTTTCTTTGATTTCCCTGTGAAGCTTCTGGTTGTTCTGCCTCTATTGGTATCACACCCTGCTGTTAGCCTCTATTAATCAATAGCTAACTGCTGTATTGTTTTTAACAATGTCCTGGGACATAAATTGTTCCACAGCCTGATTCAATGGGAGATGGGCTTCTTGACTGGGACCGAGTCTTGCCAGTGTTTGAGTTTTGTTCCAACCCTCCCCTGGGAAGAGCCTCTGTTCTAGAGGCAGGAGCTGTGTTGGGATGGGGAACATACTTTTCACAAATTGCCGCTATAGAGTAGGAACTATTGCGGGTATGGCAGAAACTATTGCCACCACCTACTGTATCCAGTGCAGAATATGGATCTTTTCTAGCCCAAAGCCAGGAAAGATGAGATCTGGCGATGCTCACTAGCTGCTAAATCTACCCAGAATGAGGTCTTCCACCCTAGGAACTTGTAGGAAGTGGGAGCTGCCAATTACCTGGTAAATTCACCAGAGCAGTTATCCTGTAACATAGAGTTATGCAGGAGAGGAGGACTGCACTCTTCACCATCTGTCCCACTCAGATCCTCCCTAAGTAGTGGGAGTCGGGGGTGGGGAGACAGGTATTTCCCAGTTGTTGCCACCTACTCAATGTAAGCCTTCCACAGCGTGGAGCTGTGGAAACTGCATCTACCAATGTTCACTAGCTGCCAAAGCCGGTTAGGATAGTTCTTTCACCACATGGAACAATAGATGACAGGTTCTGTTCACCCAGTTGACAAGCCTACTAGAACAGCTCTTTCCCAACACAAAGCAGTAGGGGATGGGTACAGTCCCTACCTCAAATGCTATGGTTTCCTACTTTTCTTAAGAGATTTCTGTAGATTTTGTTGAATAAATGCTTTTCAATTTTTTGTAAGCCTTTGATCAATCTCCAAAGACTAAATGATTATCTTTGCCAATTTTGACCAGCTTAATACATGTACCTCTAGGGGAGACTTCCCCTGAATTCTGCACACTGCCATTTCAGAAATCAAGAGGCTACTCCTTAGTTTCCTTGCTGGTTCCTATACTTGTCTTCTTTAGAATCTTGGCTTTTATTACACTTATTAAATGTTTTAAATCATATTTTTATAATATATAGAAATCAAATAAATGATTGCTTTTCTCATTTATACCCCAGCTTCCCATATGAATAATATTAATAAAAAATCCCTAATGGATTCTCTCTCAGGAGCTGGGTTTTCTTTTGATTTGAAGATCCTGGATCAAAAGGTTGATTAAATCTAATTAATGTGTGGTTTTCTTATTACTCATCCTCTCTGATTCCCACTTGCCTTGGCAGATCTTCTAAGTGACTTCATAGTCTCTGCTCAGATACGTTCTTTTTCTATCACATAAAAGCAAACAGATCACAACCCTTTTCCACAAAACTTAGCCTCTACTAAGTACTTAACTCTACTTCCTCTGCCACAGATAGGTACTTTAGTCAAGTTACTTATCTTTGCTAAGGCTCACTTTTTTCATAAATAAAATGGGGTCATATATGCCTACTTCACAATGTTGTTTTGAGTTAAAAATTAAACAGACAGAAAACACCTGAAAAGTATTCACATAAATTCTAGCCACCATGATCAATATACAGCAGGACAATGAAGACAGTAATGCAGTAAAGTCACCAGGGTCACGTATTCAGAGAGGGAAACTTGTTATTGACCCAAAATAAAATAGTCCACTAAATCACTTTGTGATTTCGATGACAGAGCTATGCATTTGTAGTAATAGCAGAGAAACTGCATAGTAACAACTTAACAAACATTTATCAAATGAATCAATGAGTCAGGTCGCAAATAGCATTAGTTTCAATCAGGACTAGTTACACTAAAAGTCATATTACATTCCAGAACTAGAAAGACAAGAGCAAGCTAAGTCTACACCTACCAGAAAAAGGAAATAACAAAGATCAGAGCAGAAATAAACAAATTCAAATACAGAAAAATATTAGAGAGAATCAATAAAGCCAGAAGATGATTCTTTGAAAAGAGCAATAAAATTAACAAACCCTTCAGTAGACTGACAAAGAAAAAAAGAGAAAAGATGAAAATAACCAAAATAAGAAACGAAAGTGGATACATTACAACTGACCTGATTAAAATAAAAATAATTATGGCAGAATATTATGGACAACTGTATGCCAACAAACTGGATCCAAAAAAAAAAAAAAACCTGCCGTCATCAAGTCGATTCCAACTCATAGCAACCCTATAGGACAAAGTAGAACTGCCCCATAGAGTTTCCAAGGAGTGCCTGGTGGATTAGAACTGCTGACCTTTTGGTTAGCAGCCATAGCACTTAACCACTCCACTACCAGGGCTAACAAACTGGATAACCTAGAAAAATGGTCAAATTCTTAGAAGCACAAAACCTACCTAAACTGACTCAAGAGGAAATGGAAAATTTCAACAGACCTACAACAAGTGAAAAGATTTAATAAGTGATCAAAAGCCTCCCAACGACAAAAAAAGTCATGAACCAGACGGCTTCACTGGGAATTTTACCAATCATTTAGAGAACTGATACCGGTCCTGGTTAAACTCTTCCAAAAGATGGAGATGAAAGAATACTCCCTAATTCAATTTATGAAGCAAACGTAACCCTGATATCAAAACAAGTCAAACACTCCACAATAAAAGAAAACTATAGGCCAATACCCCTAATGAACATAAAAAAAAAAAAATCCTCAACAAAATACTAGCATATAAAATCCATCAGCTTGAGGACATTATGTTGAGTGAAATAAGTCAAACACAAAAGGACAAATATTTTATGAACTCACTTATACAAAAGGACAAGAACAGGCAAATGTATAGAGACCAAAGTTTATTAGTGTTACCAAGGGTGGCAGGGAAGGGTAAAAGGGGAAATATTGCTTATGGTGTATTGAGTTGTGGTTTATAGTTATGTAAAATCGCATTGATTAAGGGTGGGGTTGCACAGTCAATTAATGTAATTGCTGTCAATAATTTGTACACTGGCAAAAATTCTGTGACAGATGTACTTACAATGGGGAAAAAAAGAGTAGCCGCTGAGGCTGCTTATGTACAACCAAACATCGCATGGGACTTAGTTTCTTGCTTTGGAGGTTTAAGATCATGGTTTCATGGGACATTCCAGTAAATTGGCCTCATATTGTGTTTAGTGCTTCTGTTCTTCCTAGTTTGTTGTATAATGTCTGGGGACTTAAAAGCTTGCAAGTGGCCACCCAAGGTACAACAATTGTTCTCTATTCGCCAGTAGCAACAGACGAAGCAGAAGAGTCAGAAATAGGAGGGCAAAATTTAATGCATGACTAATCAGCCACCCCCACGCACACGTCTGTCAGTTTGTCGTACTGTGGACGCTTGCGTGTTTCTGTGATGCTGGAAGCTATCCTACTGGTATTTCAAACACCAGCAGGATCAGCCATGGCGGGCAGGTTTTAGCTGAACTTCCAAACTTAGACTAGGAAGAAGGACCTGATAGTCTACTTCTGAAAAAATTAGCCAGTAAAAGCCTTATAAATAGCAGCATAACAATGCAGTTATGCAACTTCTGCAGTCTCAAATTGATATAGAGCCGGAAGATGAGCCCCTCAGGTTGGAAGGCATTCAAAATGTGACTAGGAAGAAGCTACCTCCTCAAAGTAGAGTCCACCTTAAAGATGTGGATGGAGTCAAACTTTCGAAACCTTCATTTGTTGATGTGGATCAACTCAAAATGAGAAAAAAAAACAGCTGCAAACATTCATTAATAATGGGAACATGGAAGGTATGAACTATGAATCTAGAAGAATTGGAAATCATCAAAAATGAACTGGAATGCTTGAAGACTGATATCCTAGATATTAGTGAGCTGAAATGGAATGTCACTGGCCATTTTGAACTGGACAATCATATAGGCTACTATGCCGGGAATGACAGCTTGAAGAGGAATGGCATCACATTCACCAGCAAAAAGAACATTTCAAGATCTATCCTAAAGTACAAACCTTGTCAGTGATAGGATAATATCCATAAGCCTACAAGAAAGACCTGTTAACACGACTGTTATTCGAATTTACGCACCAACCGCTAAGGCCTAAGATGAAGAAATTGAAGATTTTACCAACATCTGCAGTCTAAAATTGATCAAATAAGCAATCAAGATGCATTGGCAATTATTGGTGATTGGAATGCAAAAGTTGGAAACAAATGAAAAGGGACACTAGTTGGAAACTGTGGCCTTTGTGACAGAAAAGATGCCAGAGACTGCAGGATAGAATTTAGCAAGACCAACTTCTTCATTGCAAATACCTTTTTCACCAACATAAACGGTGACTATACATGTGGACCTGGCCAGATATAATACATAGGAATCAAGATGATTACATCTATGGAAAGAGACGATGGGAAAACTCAATATCATCAGTCAGAACAAGACCATGGGCCAACTCTGGAACAGATCAGCAATTGCACATATGCAAGTTGAAGTTGAAGAAAAGTAGAAGCCCACAAGAGCCAAAGTATGAACTTGGGTATATTCCACCTGAATACAGAGACCTTCTCAAGAATAGATTTGACTCATTAAAAACTAATGACTGAAGACCAGAGGAGTTGTAGAATTACATCAAGGACATCATACATGAAGAAAGCAAAAGGTCATTAAAAAGACAGGAAAGAAAGAAAAGACCAAAATGGATGTCAGAAGAGGTTCTAAAACTTGCTCTTGAATGTAAAATAGCTAAAGCAAAAGGAAGAAATGATGAAGTAAAAGATCTGAACAGAACATTTCAAATCATGGCTCAAGAAGAAAAAATAAAGTATTATAATGAAATGTGGAAAGACCTAGACTTAGAAAACCAAAAGGGGAGAACATGCTGGACATTTCTCAAGCTGAAAGAATGGAAGAGAAAGTTCAAGCCTCAAGCTGCAACACTGAAGTATTCTACGGGGAAAATATTAAACAATGCAGGAAGCATCAAAAGAAGATGGAAGGAATACACCGACTCACTGTACCAAAAAGAATTGGTAGTGAAGGAAGAAGTCCAAGCTGCACTGAAGGGACTGACAAAAAACAAGGCTCCAGGAATTGACAGAATACCAATTGAGATGTTTGAACAAATAGATGCAAAGCTGGAAGCACTGATTCCTCTATGCCAAGAAAATTGGAAGACAGCTATCTGGTCAACTGACTGGAAGAGATCCATATTTGTGCCCATTCCAAAGAAAGGTGATCCAATAGAATGTGGAAATTAACTATTAAAATCACATGCAAGTAAAATTTTACTGATGATCATTTAAAAGCAGTTGCAGCAGTATATCGACAGAGAACTGCCAGAAATTCAAGCTGGATTCAGAAGAGGACATGAAACAAGGGATATCATTGCTGATGTCACATGATCTTGGCTGAAAGCAAATACCAGAAAGATGTTTACCTGTGTTTTATTGACAATGCAAAGGCATTCGACTGTGTGGATCATAATAAATTCTGGATAACTTTACAAAGAATAGGAATTCCAGCACACTTAATTGTGCTCATGCAGAGCCTGTACATAGACTAATAGGCAATCATTTGAACAAAACGAGGTGATACTGCAAGGTTTAGAATCAGGAAAGGTGTGCCTCAGGCTTGTATCCGTTCAGCATTCAATCTGTATGCTGAACAAATAATCCAAGAAGCTGAAATATATGAAGAAGAATATAGCATCACGAATATAGCATCAAAGATCATGGAAGCAGCAGCCAAGAAATCAAAGGACACATTGCGTTGGACAAACCTTCTGCAAGAGGCTCTTTAAAGTGTTAAAAAGCAAAGATGTCACTGTAAGGCCTAAGGTGTGCCTGACCTAAGTCCATGGTGTTTCAATTGCCCCATACACATGTGAAAGCTGGACAATGAATAAGGAAGACTGAAGAAGAATTGGCACCTTTGAGCCTTTGAATTACCATGGACTACCAGAAGAACAAACAAATCTGTCTTGGAAAAAGTACAGCCACAATGCTCCTTAGAAGCAAGGATGGCAAGACTTTATCTCACATTCTTTGGGCATGTTATCAGGAGGGATCAGTCCCTGGAGAAGGACATTTGGCTTGGTAAAGTAGAAGGTCAGAGAAATAGAGGAAGACCCTCAACAACACAGACTGACACACTGGCTGCAACAATGGGCTCAAGCATAAAAACAATTATGAGGATGGTGCAGGACCCAGCAGTGTTTCGATCTGTTGTACGTAAGGTCACTCTGAGTTGGAACTGACTTGAAGACACCCAACAACAACAACACACTGTTGTTACAAGGATTATCTTTATTAATTCTCACAACCACCGTCTGAGGTGGGTACTGTAATTAGTCCCTATTTTACACTAGAAAAAAACCAAAGCAAAGAGAGGTAAAGTAATTAGCCCAAGGTTACAGAGTTAATAAGTGGAGGAGCCAGGATTTAAAATCAGACAGCCTTACTCAGAATCTATGCTCTTGGCCACTATGCATGACATTTCAGTTCCACCTTCCCCCCTCTAGCTCTAACTCTCGGACAGCTTCTGCATCTGTAAAATGTGAATAATAACCCCTGCCCTTCCTCTCTCATCTCTGTATTAAGAATCAAATTCAATAGGGAACATGACAGGACATTTTAAATTGCAAATGGCCAAAATCGGGTGAAGTTATTATCATGAATATTTACACGTAAAACACCACATTATGTTGGTTGCCAGGGCTGTGGAATACAATATTTATCATGCCACATCCTGCAGCTCAGAGGCGATGTCAATTGCAGTGTCGGTTTCCAATGACACTACACAAACCAGGTAAAACATTACACTTGACCACTGATAGGGATCTCTGGTCAGACTGGTTATGACAACCACTTTTCCATTAAATAGCATACTTCCTTATAGCATATATTTCACATACCTGTCACAAAAGATTTATTCGCCTAGGATCTCAGAAAACTGATCAAAGAGGAAGTTTAAAACAAAATTAAGGCTGCCAGCTCATTCTCAGGGAAACTAAGGACAGTTCCTGGGGAGCCAACAAGGCATGGAATGCCAGAGAGCATAGTCAGGATTGACAAAGTAGCAGTGGTATCTAGCATTTGAAATGGCTCTGAGACCAAGACCTACTATAGGCAAACCATCTCCCTGAGAAAGTTCTCCAGCTTAGCACTATGCTTTAGTCAGAAAGACTCCCCAGAGGGGACCTGGCACATCACCAGGCTATTGGCACTGAAGCGGCAGCGCTCACAGCAATACATAGTCTTAGACTACATTCATTTGGAGAACAGAGGGTGGGAGCCTCCTCCAAACATCCCTAAGTGAAAAACTTAAATGTTTAAACAAACCTTTGAGGTCGATACTCAGTAAGGGGGAACTTCAGCACCCTGCTTTATTCACAGTCAGGGTCTAGAACCCTTTTGCAATTGCCAGTGTGATCCCTATTTCTTGAATACTTCCTGACTTTCATAACATTTGACTTCATTTCTCATTCCCTGATTTTGGCTACACACTCTTGTACTGAACTGGCCCTACCTCCGCTCCCCACCCCCTCTAGTGGAAGTTGCTATCACTTCCTGGCTACAAGTGATTCATGTTATCAGTTCACCAGAACCTATCTGCCAATATCCTACACCAGCACTGGCTCATGTAACCAACCTATCAGGAAGGTATGAAAACGGACAACGGGTTATATGGGAACAAATTCTTTAAAGCATAAAGTAAAATCACAAGATTTGTGAAACCCTATAAGATAAATAAAAATAGTAGTAATAATAATAAGAAGAATGGCTACTTCTATCTGCAGTCCCTGGGTGACATAAACAGTTAAGCACTCGATTACCAGCCAAAAGGTTGGCAGTTCGAAACCACCGAGACGCACCTTGGAAGAAAATCCTGGTGATCTGCTTCCAAAAGGTCACAGCCTTAAAAATCCTCTGGAGCAGTTCTAATTTGCAGAACATGGGGTTTCCATGAGTCCAAGTCAGCTGGATGACAACTAACAACAAAAACAACACCTTCTGTGTGTGCTACGCACTTTACATATATAATTTGGAATCATCCCTTCAGCTGTAAGAGGTAGGTCCTAAGAAAAGTAAGGCCATTAGAGGTTAAGTGATTTTCCACAGTGTTTCCCACACTTAAGAAGTGGCAAAGCATTAGAGAAATGCAAATTAAAACTACGATGAGATTCCATCTCATCAACAAGGCTGGCAATAATCCAAAAAACTCAAAATAATAAATGTTGGAGAGGCTGCAGAGAGATTGGAACACTTCTACACTGCTGGTGGGAATGTCAAATGGTACAACCACTTTGGAAATCTATCTGGCGTTTCCTTAAAAACTCAGAAATAGAACTACCATACAACCCAGAAATCCCACCCCTCGGAATACATCCTAGAGAAATAAGAGCCTTTACATGAACAGATATATGCACACCCCTGTTTATTGCAGCACTGTTTACAATAGCAAAAAGCTGGAAGCAACCAAGGTGCCCATCAACGGAGGAATGGATAAATTATGCTATATTCACACAATGGAATACTACGCATCGGTAAAGAACAGTGATGAATCTGTGAAACATTTTGTAACACAGAGGAACCTGGAAGGCATTATGCTGTGTGAAATTAATCACACGCAAAAGGACAAATATTGTATAAGACCATAAGATCTTGAGAAATGGTTTAAACTGAGAAGAACACACTCTTTTGTGGTTACGACAGTGGGGAAGGAGGGAGGGTGGGAGAGGTTATTTACTGATTAGATAGTAGATAAGAACTACTTTAGGTGAAGGGAAGGACAACACTCAATACAGGGAAGGTCAGCTCAACTGGACTGGACCAAAAGCAAAGCAGTTTCCTGAACAAAGTGAATGCTTCGAAAGCCAGCAGAGCAAGGGTGGGGGTTTGGGGACTATGGCTTCAGGTGACATCGAAGTCAATTGGCAAAATAAATTCTATTAAGAAAACATTCTGCATCCCACTTTGAAGTGTGGCATCTGGGGTCTTAAATGCTAACAAGTGGCCATCTAAGATGCATCAATTGGTCTCAACCCACCTGGATCAAAGGAGAATGAAGAACACCAAGGTCACAAGATAATTATGAGCCCAAGAGACAGAAAGGGCCACATGAACCAGAGACTTACATCATCCTGAGACCAGAAGAACTAGATGGTGCACGGCCACAACCGATGACTGCCCTGACAGGGAGCACAACAGAGAACCCCTGAGGGAGCAGGAGAACAGTGCGATGCAGACCCCAAATTCTCATAAAAAGACCAGACTTAATGGTCTGACTGAGACTAGAAGAATCCCGGCTGTCATGGTCCCCAAAGCTTCTGTTGGCCCAGGACAGGAACCATTCCTGAAGACAACTCATCAGACATGGAAGGGACTGGACAATGGCTTGGAGAGAGATGCTGATGAGGAGTAAGCTACTTGTATCAGGTGGACATTTGAGACTGTGTTGGCATCTCCGGTCTGGAGGGGAGATGGGAGGGTAAAGAGGGTTAGAAACTGCCAAAACGGTCAGGAAAGGAGAGATTGGAAGGAGGGGGCGGGCTGACTCATTAGGGGGAGAGTAAATGGGAGTATGTAGTAATGTGTATATAAGTTTATATGTGAGAGACTGACTTGAATTGTGAACTTTCACTTAAAGCACAATAAAAATTATTTAAAAAAAAGAAAAAGAAGTGGCAAAGGATAACAACCAAAAAAAACAGAGTAGGATCAGGAGCCATAGCTGCTATACTAATTAGTCATAACTAATCACCTTACTGGATTAGTTCTCCTGGTTAAGGGGATTAGAGACGTGATGTCATGGGACAATCAAGTCAATTGGCATAATACAGTTCTTAAAGTTTATGTTCTAAATCTTAGCATAATAACTAGTGTCTGGGGTCTTAAAAGCTTCTGAGTAGCCATCAGAGAGAATTATTGGTGTTTATTTGTCTGGAGCAAAAGAAAAAGAAGGAAACCCAAGAATCAGAAAATGAACTGGAATATAGGAAAATTATCTACATGAACCACTGCTTCCTCCACCTTGAGACCAGAAGAAGTAGATACTACCCGGCTATCACTACTGAATGCTCTGATCAGAGACACAATAGATGAATTCTGATAAAAAGGGAGAAGAATGTGCAACAGTACTTAAAATTCCTAAAGAATCCAGATTTTCTGGACTTACTGAGGCTGGAGCATGCAGATAACCCAAATGAGGAATGAAATGGACGACATTACAACAGACTCAACTGAAATAAAAAGGATCATAAGAGAGTATTGTGAAAAACTATACTCCAACAAATTTGAAAACCTAGAGGAAATGGACAAATTTCTGGAAATACACATCCTACCCAAACTCACAAAAAATGGTGTTGGAACTCTGAACAGACCCATAACAAGAGAAAGATTGACAAGGTAATAAAAACACTCCAAACAAAAAAACCCTGGCCCAGATGGCTTTACTGGAGAATTCTACCAAACATTCAGAGAAGAGCCTATACCAGTACTACTCAAATTGTCTCTGAACACAGAAAAGGCAGCAATAGTTCGGAATTCATTCTCTGAAGCCAGCATAACCCTGATAGCAAAACCAGGCAAAGACACCACAATAGAAGAAAATTACTGACCAATATCTCTCATGAATATAGATACAAAAATCCTCAACAAAATTCTAGCCAATAGAATTCAGCATCATATCAAAAAAAGAATACACCACGACCAAGTAGGATTCATACCAGGTATGCAAGGATGGTCCAACATTAGAAAATCAATCAACGTAATGCACCACGAAAGAAAAGAATCATACGATCATCTCAATCAATGCAAAAAAGGCATTCAACAAAGTCCAACACCCATTCCTGATAAAAACACTCAATGAAATAGGTATAGAAGGGAAATTTCTCAGCATAATAAAGGGCATCTATGCAAAACCAACGGACAACATCGTTCTCAATGGACAGAGACTGAAAATATTCCCATGGAAGTGGAACAAGACAAAGATGCCCTTTATCACCACTCCTATTTAATATTGTGTTGGAAGTCTTAGCTAGAGCAATAAGGCAAGAAACAGAAATAAAAGGCATCCAAATTGGTAATGAAGAAGTTAAACTGTCCCTATTTGAGGATGTTTTGATACTACACTTAGAAAATCCAAAATATGCTACAAGAAAAATACTGGAAAACCACACCATGCTAATGCATAGGTAGACTCAACATTGTGAAAATGACAATACTATCCAAAGCAATTTACTAATAAAATGCAATACTCATCCAGATACCAACAGCATTCTTTAAAGACATGGAAAAACATACCATTAACTTTATATGGAAAGAGAAGAAGCTCCAGATAAGTAAAGCACTATTGAAGAAGAACAAAGTTGGAGGACTCGAACTACCTGACCTCAGAAGCCACTATACAGCTAAGGTGGTAAGCACAACCTAGTACTGGTAAAACAACAGATACATTGACTAATGGAACAGAATTGACAACCCAGATGTAAATCCACCCAGCTATGGTCACCTGATCTTTGACAAGGGCCCAAAGTCCATCAAATGGGGAAAAGACAGTCTTTTTAACAAACGGTGCTGGCAATACTGGATGTCCATCTGCAAAAAAATGAAATAGGACCCATACCTCAAACCATATACAAAAACTAACTCAAAGTGGATCAAAGACCTAAATATAAAGCCAAAAACCATAAAAGTTCATAGAACAAAAAATAGGATTAACACTAGAGGCCCTAATACACAGCATTAACAGGATACAAATCACAACCAACAACACACAAGCTCCAGAAGACAAGCTAGATAACTGGGGTCTTCTAAAAATTAAACACTTACGCTCATCAAAAGACTTCACCAAAAGCGTAAGAAGAGAACATACAGACTGGGAAAAAAATTTGGCTATTATAAATCAGACAAAGGTCTAATATCTAAAATCTACAAGAAAATCCAACACCTCTACAACAAAAGGACAAATAATCCAATTTAAAAATGGGCAAAAGAAATTAATAGACACTTCACCGAAGAAGGCATTCAACCAGTCAACAGACACATGAGGAAATGCTCACGATCTCTAGCCATCAGAGAAATGCAAATCAAAACCACAATACCATCTCACCCTGGCACGAATCAATAAAACAGAAAATAACAAATGTTGAAGAGGATGCAGGGAGGTTGGAATTCTTATGCACCGCTGGTGGGAATGCAAAATGATACAAACATTTTGGAAAACAATATGGCACTTCCTTAGAAAACTAGAAATAAAAATACCATATGATCCAGCAATCCCACTCCTAGGAAAATATCCTAGAGAAATAAGAGTATCACACAAATAGATATATGTACACCCATGTCCACTGGAGTACTATTCAAAACAGCAAAAAGATAGAAACAGCCTAGATGCCCATCAACAGAGGAATGGATAAACAAACTGTGGTATATACACACAATGGAGTATTATGCAACGCTAAAGAACAACAACGAATCCATGAAGCATCACATAACATGGACGCATCTGGAGGGCGCTATGCTGAGTGAAATAAGTCAGTCACAAAAGGACAAATATTGTAGGAGACCGCTACTGTAAAAACTCATGAAAAGGTTTATACACAAAAAGAAACAACATTTGATGGTTACGAAGGAAGGGAAGGGTGGGGATGGGAAAACACTTAATAGACAATAGATAAGGGGTAACTTTGGTGAAGGGTAAGATGGCACACAATACTGGGGAAGCCAGCATAACTTGTACAAGGCAAGGTCACAGAAGCTCCATAGGCACGTCCAAACTCCCTGAAGGATAAAATTACTGGCCTGAGGGCTCTGGGGACCATGGTCTTGGGGAACATCTAACTCAACTGGCATAACATAGTTTATTAAGAAAATGTTCTACATTCTACCTTGGTGAGTAGCGTGTGGGATCTTAAAAGCCTTTGAGCGGCCATCTAGGATGCTCCACTGGTCTCGCCCCCTTCAGAAGCAAGGAAGAATGAAGAAAACTAAAGACATAAGGGAAAGATTGGTCCAAAGGACTAATGGACCACATCTACCATGGCCTCCACCAGACTGAGTCTAGTACAACCCGATGGCGCTTGGCTACCACCACTGGATGCTCTGACAGGGATCAAAATAGAGGGTCCCAGACAGAGCTGGAGGAAAATGTAGAACAAAATACTAACACAAAAAGAAAGGTGAGACCTGCTAGTCTGACAGGAACTGGAGAAGCCCTGAGAGTATGGACCCCAGACACGTTTTCAGCTCAGTGATGAGGCCACTCCTGAGGTTCACCCTTCAGCCAAAGACTGAACAAACCCATGGAACAAAACAAGACTAAAGGGGCACACAAGCCCTGAGGCAGGGGCTGGAAGATAGGAGGGAACAGGACAGCTGGTAATAGGGAAGCCAGCGTTGAGAAGGGAGAGTGTTGACATGTCATGAGGTTGTTAACCAATGTCACACAACAAAGGGTGTACTGTTTGATGAGAAACTAGTTTGTTCTGTAAACCTTCATATAAAGTTTAATAAAAAAGAAAAAAGATTTTTAAAAATTGTAAGAAATACTAATGGGAGTTCTCCAGTTAGAAAATCAATAACATCAAATAACAACCCAAGACTAGAACACAAGACAGAGGTACCACATATCAACCCAGATAGGGAAATCACAAAAATATATCAAAGTTAAAACGCTCAAAACAGGGAAACGGAGACATCGTTATGTAAAATATGACAACAATAAAACAAAAAAGAGGGACTAAAAAATGTAGTCATATATCTTTCATATGGAGAGGAAGTCAAGGCAATATAAAGAAACAAAAGTTTGGTTCAAACTTAGAAAAATAGAGGTAAATATTGAGGTAAATACAAAGGAAACTAACAATCCTACACATCAAAATAAAAAAACAACAAAGAGATAAAGACTCAGCAAATACAAAATCAACAATAAGGAAAAAAGAGGAAAAGAAAATATATAAAGAAAAATGACTCAGCACAGAAAATTAAGTGGAACAAAGAAACTTTCAACAACACACAAAAAAGCATCAAAATAATGGCACTTAACTCATAAAAAAAAAAAAACCAAACCCAGTGCCGTCAAGTCGATTCCGACTCATAGCAACCCTATAGGACAGAGTAGAACTGCCCCATAGAGTTTCCAAGGAGCGCCCAGCGGATTTGCACTCCTGACCCTTTGGTTAGCAGCTATAGCACTTAACCACTACACCACCAGGGTTTCCCCTTACTTAACTCGTACCTATCAATAATTACACTGAATGGAAACGGACTAAATGTACCAATAAAGAGACAGTGGCAGAATGAATTTTAAAAAACACAATCTGTCTATATGCTGCATACAAGAGACACATCTTAGACATAAAGACACAAACTAAAACTCAAAGGATGGAAAAAAATATATCAAGCAAACTACGATCAAAAAAGAGCAGGAGTAGTAATATTAATCTCTGACAAAATAGCCTTTAAAGTAAAATCCATCACAAAGGATAAGGATGAAAACTGTATAATGATTAAAGGGTCAATACACCACGAGGATATAACTATAATAAGTATTTATGCGCCCAACGACAGGGCTCCAAGATACATGAATACTAATAGCACTGAAAAGAGAGCTGAACACCTCCACAATAATAGTATGAGACTTCAACACACCGTTTTCAGTGCACAACAGAACATTCAAAAAGAAGCTCAATAAAGACATGGAAGCTCTAAATGCCACAATCAAACAACTTGACCTCATAGACATATACAAAACACTCCATCCAACAGCAGCCAAGTGTACTTTCTCATCCAACGCACATGGAACATTCTCCAGTAAAGAATAATTATTAGGCTGTAAAGCAAGACTTAACAGAATTCAATACATTGCAATATTACAAAGCATGTTTTCTGACCATAAAGCCATAAAAGTAGAAATCAAAACAGAAAAAGCAAGGAAAAAAAATTAAACACTTGGAAATTGAACAACACCTTGCTCAAAAATTACCGTGTTATAAAAGAAATTAAGGACAGAATAAAGAATTCATAGAATCAAATGAGAATGAAAACACATAGTACCAGAACTTTTGGGACACAGCAAAAGCAGTGCTCAGAGGTCAATTTATAGCAGTAAATACACACATCCAAAAAGAAGAAAGGGCCAATATCCAAGCATTAATTAATCCTATAACTTGAACAAATATAAAGAGAGCAGCAAAAGAAGCCCTTGGACACCAAAAGAAAGCAAATAATACAAATTAGAGCAGAATGAAATGAAACAGATGATAGAAAAACAACTGAAAGAGTTAACAAGACCAAAAGCTGGCTCTTTGAAAAGACTAAGACAATCGATAAACCATTGGCCAAACTAACAACAGAAAAACAGAAGAGAAAGCAAATAACCCAAATAAGAATTGAGATGGGCAATTATCACAACAGACCCAACAGCAATGACAAGAATCATAACAGAATACTATAAAAAAATTCTACTCTAACAAATTTGAAAACCTAGAGGAAATGGACAAATTTCTATAAACATGCTACCTAACTAAACTAAAACAAACAGAGATAAAATAACTAAATAAACCTATAACAAAAGAAGAGATTGAAAACGTAATTAAAAACCTTCAGGAAAAAAAAAAACCTGGCCCTGATGGCTTCACTGTAAATTCTACCAAACCGTCAGAGAAGACTTAACACCACTACTACTAAAGGTATTTCAGAGCATAGAAAAGGATGGAATACTCCCAAACTCACCTATGAAGAAAGCATAACAAAGTAAAGACACCACTAAAAAAGAAAATTATAGACCAATATCCCTCATGAACTTAGACGCAGAAATTCTCAACAAAATTCTAGCCAATAGAATTCAACAACATATCAAAAAAATAATTAACCATGACCAAGTGCGATTCATACCGGGTATGCAGGAATGGTTCACCATTAGAAAAACAATCAATGTAATCCATCACACAAATAAAACCAAAGACAAGAACCACATGATCTTATCAATTGATGCAGAAGAGGCATTTGACAAAATCCAACACACATGCATGATAAAAATTCTCAGCAAAATAAGTATAGAAGGGAAATTCCTCAACATAATAAAGGGCATTTATACAAAGACTCTCTCTAGAGAGAGTCTGAAAGCAATCCCCTTGAGAACAGGAACCAGAAAAGGATGCCACCACTCTTATTCAACATTGTTCTGGCCCCCAGACATTCTGATGGCCCAGGACAAGAACCATTTCTGAAGCCAACTCTTCAGACAGGGATTGGGCTGGACAATGGGTTGGAGAGGGATGCTGGTGAGGAGTGAGCTTCTTGGATCAGTGGACACGTGAGACTATGTTGGCATCTCCTGCCTGGAGGGGAGATGAGAGGGTAGAGGGTTTTAGAAGCTGGCGAAATGGATATGAAAAGAGAGAGTGTAGGGAGGGACCAGGCTGTCTCATTGGGGGGAGAGTAATAGGGAGTATGTAGCAAGGTGTATATAAATTTTTCTGTGAGAGACTGACTTGATTTGTAAACTTTCACTTAAAGCACAATAAAAATTATTTTAAAAATCAGCTGGATTCCTCTATACCAACAAAGGGAACTTGGAGAGGAAATCACCAAATCAATATCATTTACAATAGCCCCCAAGATGATAAAACACTTAGGAATAAATCCAACCAGGGACATAAAAGGACCTATACAAAGAAAACTACAAGTGTCTACCGCAAGAAAACAAGAGAGACCAACGTTAAGTGGAAAAACATACCTTGCTCATGGATAGGAAGACTCAACACAGTGAAAGTATCTATTCTACCCAAAGTAATCTATGCATACAATGCAATCTCAATCCAAATTTCAATGGCATTTTTTAATGAGCTGGAGAAACAAATCACCAACTTCACATGGAAAGGGAAGAGGCCCCACATAGGAAACCATTACTGAAAAAGAAGAATAAAGTGGGAGGCCTCACACTACCTAATTTTAGAACCTATTGTACTGCCACAGTAGTCAAAACGGTCTGGCACTGGTACAACGATTAGCCAGGGGAACAGAATTGAGGATCCAGATGTAAATCTATCCACTTATAAGCAGCCAATATTTGACAAACGCCCAAAGTTCATTAACTGGGGAAAGACAGTCTCTTTAACAAATGGTGCTGGCATAACTAAATATTCATCTGCAAAAAAATAAAAGAAGACCCATACCTCACACCATGCAAAAAAAAAAAACTGACTCAAAACTGATCAAAGACCTAAATAAAAATTTCAAACTATATAGATCATGGAAGAAAAAATAGGGACAATGCTAGGAGCCCTAATACATGGCATAAACAGTATACCAACATTACTAACAATGCACAAACACCAGAAGTGAAACTAGATAACTGGGAGCTCCTGAAAATAAAACACTTATGCACATCCAAAGACTTCACCAAAAGAGTAAAAAGACAACCCACAGACTGGGAAAAAAAATTTGGCTATGACATATCCGATCAGCGTCTAATTTCTAAAATCTACAAGATAACTGCAAAACCTTAACAATAAAAAATCAAAAACCCAATTAAAAAATGGGCAAGGGATATGAACAGGCATTAACCAAAGAAGACATTCAGGTGGTTAAAAATACGTGAGGAAATGTTCACAATCATTAGCCATTAGAGAAATATAAGTCAAAACTACAATGAGATACCATGTCACCCCAACAAGGCTAGAATTAACCCAAAAAACACAAAATAATATTGGAGAGGTTGTGGAGAGACTAGAACACCTATACACCGCTGGTGAGAATGTAAAATGGTACAACCACTTTGGAAATCGATTTGGTGCTTCCTTAAAAAGCTAGAAATAGAACCACCACACGATCCAGCAATCCCACTCCTTGGACTATATCATGGAGAAATAAGAGCCATCACACAAATGGATATATGCACACCCATGTTCATTGCAGCACTGTTTACAATAGTAAAAAGATGGAAACAACCAAGGTGCCCATCAATGAATGAACGGATAATCAAATCATGGTATATCCACACAATGGAATACTACACAATGATAAAGAACAACAATGAATCTGTGAAACATCTACTAACATGGATGAATCTGGAAGGCATTATGCTGAGTGAAATTAGTCAGCTGCAAAATGACAAATATTGTATGAGTCCACTATTATAAGAACTCAAGAAATGGTTTAAACACAAAAGAAAACATTCTTTGATGGTTATGAGGATGGAGGGATGGAGAGGAATATTCACTAACTAGATATAAAAAAAAAGATAGTAGACAAGAATTAGGTTAAGGGAAGGACAACACACAATACTGGGGAAGTCAGCACAACTAGACAAAACCTAAAGCTAAGACGTTTCCTGAATACAACCAAACACTTCAAGGGACAGAGTGGCTAGGGCGGGGGTCTGGGGACCATGGTTTCAAGGGACACCTAGGTCAATTGGCATCACAAAGTTTATTAAGGAAATATGCTACATCTCACTTTAGTGAGTGGCATCTGGGGTCTTAAAAGCTAGCAAGCGGCCATCTAAGATGCATCAATTGGTCCCAACCCACTTGGAGCAAAGGAGAATGAAGAACACTGAAGACACAAGGAAAATATGAGCCCAGGAGACAGAAGGGGCCGCATAAACTAGACACTCCATCAGCCTGAGACCGAAAGAACTAGATGGTGCCCAGCTAGCGCCCATGACTGCCCTAACAAGGAACGCAACAGAGTCCCTGATGGAGCAGGAGAACAGTAGGATGTAGACCTCAAATTCTAATACAAAGACCAGGCTTAAGGGTCTGATTGAGACTGGAGAGAACCCAGAGGTCATGGCCCCCGGGTCCTCTGTTAAACCAAAACTAAAACCATTCCTAAAGCCAACTCATAAGACAGTAGTGGACTGAACTTTAAGACAGAAAATGATACTGGTGAGGAGTGAGCTTCTTGGCTTAAGCAGACAGATGAGACTACTTGAGCAGCTTTTGTCCGGAGGCAAGATGAGAAGGCAGAGGGGGACAGGAGCTAGTGGAATGGACAAGGGAAATACAGGGTGAAGGGAAGGAGTGTGCTGTCACATTGCAGGGAGAGCAATTAGGGTCACATAACAATATGTGTACAAGTTTTTGTATGAGAAACTTACGTGAATTGTAAACTTTCACTGAAAGCACAATGAAAAAAAAAAAGGGATCATTCCCTGGAGAGGGACATCACCTTTGGTAAAGTAGACGGTCAGCGAAAAGAGGAAGACCCTCAAGGGAATGGATTGACACAGTGGCTGCAACAATGGGCTCAAGCATAACAATGATTGTGTGCACGGCACAGGGCTGGGCACTGTTTCGTTCTGTGGTACACAGGATGTCTATAAGTCAGAACCGACTGTGCGGCACCTAACAACAGCAATAACAACAGTATTCCATTGTGCATCTTAATTTGTCTATACATTTATCTGTTGATGGGCGCTCCGGTTGTTTCCATCTTTTTGCTATATTGAAAATTCAGCAATGAACATGGGTGTGCATATGTCTATTAGCATGATGGCTCTTATTCCTCTAGGATATATTCCTAGGAGTGGGATTGCTAGATCGTACAGTATTTCTTGTTCCAGCTTTTTAAGGAAGTACCATATCATTTTTCATAGTGGTTATAGCATTTTACATTCCCACCAGCAATACATAAGTGTTCCAATCTCCCTGCAACCTCTCCAAAATTTGTCTTGTTTTTTTGATTAGTGCCACTAATGTTGGGGTAAGACAGTATCTCTTTGTAGTTTTGATTTGCATTTCTTTAATGGCTAATGATGGTGAACATTTCCTCACGTGTAGGTAAGCCTCCTCAATGTCTTCTTTGGTGAAGTATCTGCTCATATCCTTTATCCATTTTTTAATTGAATTATTTGTCTTTTTGCTGTTGACATGTTGCGATATCTTACAGATTTTAGAGATTAGACCCTTGTCAGATATGTCGTAGCCAAAAGTTTGTGCACACTCTCTAGTTTCTCTTTACACTCTTTTGGTGAAGTCTTTTGATGAGTATAAGTTTTTAAACTTTAGGAGCTGCTGGTTATCTAGTTTATCTTCTGGTATTTGTGCATTGTTAGTTATAGTTTGTATCCTGTTTATGCTATATAAATGCTCCTAGCATTGCCCTATTTTTTCTTCCATGATCTTTGTAGTTTTAGGTTTTATATTTAGGTCTTTGATCCATTTTGAATTAGTTTTTGTGTATGGTGTGAGGTATGGGTCCTGTTTCATTTTTTTACACATGGACATCCAGTTTTGCCAGCACCATTTTTGTTAAAGAGATCGTTTTTTCCTCATTTAATTGACTTTGGTCCTTTGTCAAAGTTCAGCTGACCATAGCTGGATGGACTTCTATCTGTGTTCTTGATTCTGTTCCATTGGTCTATGTGTCTGTCATTTTACAAGTACCAGGCTGTATTGACTACTGTGGCTGTGTAGCAGGTTCTGAGATCAGGAAGTGTGAGGTCTCCAACTTTGTTCTTTTTCAATAATCCTTTCCTTATCCGGGGCCTCTTTCCTTTCCATATAAAAATCAGTGATTAGTTTTTCCATCTGATTAAAGAATGCATGTTGGTATTTGATTGGGAATTACATTATATCTGTATATTGCTTTGGACTGACATTTCATAATGTTGAGTCGTCCTATTCATAAGCATGGTATGTTTTCCATTTATGTAGGTCTGTTTTGGTTTCTTGCAATGGTGTTTTGTAGTTCTCTCTGTATAGGTCTTTTATGTCCCTGGTAAGATTTATTCCTAAGTATTTTATTTTTTTAAGGGCTTTGATAAATTGAATAGTTTTCCTGCTTTCCTTTCTGAAGTTTGTTGCTCTATAGGAATCCAATTGATTTTTATATGTTAATCTTATATCATGCTACTCTGCTGAATCTTTGTATTTGTTCCAATAGATTTTTTATGGAATCTTTGGGGTTCACTATGTATAGATAATCATATTGTCTGCGAACAGGAGTAGTTTTACTACTTCCTTTCTAATTTGAATCTCCTTTATTTTATTTTCTTCCTTATTGCTCTAGCTAGGATTTCCAGCATAATGTTAAATAGGAGTGGTGATAAAGGGAATCCTTGCCTGGTTCCAATTCTCAGGGGCAATGCTTTCAGCCTTTCTCCCTTGAGAATGATGTTGGCTGTTGGTTTAGTATGGAAGCACTTTATTATGTTGAGGAATTTCCCTTCTATTCTTATTTTGCTGTGAGCTTTTATCAGGAATGGGTATTGGACTTTATCAAATACCTTTTCGGTGTTGATTAAGATGATTGCGGGATTCTTGTTTTATTTATGTTATAGATTATGTTGATTGGTTTTCTAATGTTCAACCATCCTTGCATACCTGGTATGACTCCCACATGGTCTTGGTGTATTATTTTTTTAATATGATGCTGAATTCTATTGGTTGGAATTTTATTAAGATTGTGTCTATATTCACGAGAGATACTGCTGTGTAATTTTATTTTCTTGTGGTATCTTTCCCTGGGTTTGGTATCAGGGTTATGGTGGCTTCAGAGAATGAATTTGAGACTATTCCTTCCTTTTCTATGCTCTGAAATAGTTTGAGTAGTACTAGTATGAGCTCTTCTCTGACTGCTAGAATTCTCCAATGAAGCCATCCAAGCCAGGGCTTTTCTGTCCTTGTTGTTGGGAGTTTTTTTTTTTTTTTATTATTATTACTTCTTCAATCTCTTCTCTTGTTATGGGTCTGTTCAGATTTTCTATCTGTTTGTGTTAGTTTAGGTAGGTAGTGGGTTTGTAGAAATTTGTTCATTTCCTCTAGATTCTCAAATTTTGGGGGGAACGATTTTGCATAGTATTCAGGTATGATCCTTTTTATTTCAACTGGGTCTGTTGTAATGTCCCCTATCTCGTTTCTCATTAGGTTTAATTGCTTCCTCTCCCGTTTTTCTTTTTTCAGTTTGGCCAGTGGTTTGTCAATATTGTTGATCTTTGTAATGAATCAACTTTTGGTCTTGGTGATTTTATTGTTTTTCTGCTCTCTATTTCATTTATCTCTATTCCAGTCTTCACTATTTCCTTTCTTCTGGTGTCTGTGGGCTTCTTTCGCTGTTCTGTTTTTATTTGTTCGAGTTGTACAGCTAATGTTTTGATTTTTCCCCTTTCTTCTTTTTTGATGTATGCATTTATTGCTATAAATTGACCGCTGAGCACGGACTTTGCTGTGTTCTAAAGGTTTGGTATGATGTGTTTTCACTCTCATTTGATTGTGGGAATTTTTTTAATCCTTCTTTGAGTCCTTCTATTACCCAGTTGTTTTTAAGCAAGGTGTTATTCAGTTTCCATATATTTGATATTTTATCCTTGCTTTTCCTGTTGATCAGATAGAATGCTTTGTACTATTTCACTATTTTGGATTTTATTGAGGGTTGCTTTGTAGCCTAAAATATGGCCTATTCTGGAGAATGTTTCATGTCCATCAGAAAAGAAGGTATACTTTGCTGCTGTTGGGTGGAATGTTCTATATATGTCTATGAGGTTCAGTTGGTTGATTTGGTACATTAGGTCTTCTGTGCCTTTGTTGAGTTTCTTTCTAGATATTCAGTCCTTTACTGAGAGTGGTATGTTGACGTCTCCTGCTATTACTGTGGAACTATTTCTTTTTTTCAGCTCTCTTAGAGTTTAAGTATTTTGGAGCCATGTTGTTGGGTACATGAATATTTATTAAGGTTATGTCTTCTTGGTGGATTGTCCCTTGTCTTAGTCATCTAATGCTGCTATAACAGAAATACCACAAGTGAATGGCTTTAACAAAGAGAAATTTATTCTCTCACAGTCTAGTATGCTACAAGTCCAAATTCAGGGCACCGGCTCCAGATGAAGGCTTTCTCTCTCTGTCAGCTCTGGAGGAAGGTCCTTGTCATCAGTCTTCTCTTGGTCTGGGAGCATCTCAGTGCAGGAACCTCAAGTCCAAAGGATGTGCTCTGCTCCCGGCACTGCTTTCTTGGTGGTATGAGGTCCCTGTCTCTCTGCTCACTTCTCTCTTTTACATCTCAAGAGGCTGCCTCAAGGCACAGTCCAGTCTTGTAGATTAAGTCCAGCCTCACTAACACAACTGCTGCTCATCCTTCCTCATTAACAACCTAGAGGCAGGATTTACAACATATAGGATTTACAACACAATACCAGGAATCATGGCCTAGCCAAACTGATAACACACATTTTTAGGGGGACATAATTTAATCCACAACATCCCTTTAATCATTATATAATGTCCTTCCTTATCTTTTGTGCATGATTTTGCCTTAAAGTCTATTTTATCTGAGATTAGTGTTGCCACTACTGCTCCTTTTCATTACTGTTTGCTTGATATATTTTTTCAATCCTTTGATTTTTAATATATTTGTGTCTTTGTGTCTAAGGCGTGTCTCTTGTACACAGCATATTGATGGGTCATGTTTTTTAAATCTATTTTGTCACTCTGTCTCTACAGGTGCATTTAAACCATTTATATTCAGTGTGATTATCAATACGTATGAGTTTATTACTGTCATATTGTTGTGCCTTTTTTGTGGTGTTGACATTTTCATTGTTCCTCTTACTGTCCTATGCTGGGTTTCTTTTGTTTGTGGAATTTCTTTTCTTTTCTTTCATTTTTATAAATTTTCTGTATAGTGAGACTTTATGTTTTTTCTTCTTTTTTATTCTGATGAGTAAGTTTGTTGGCTTTCTTTGTGGTTTCCTTGAATTTTACCTTTATATTTTTAAGTCTGAACCAGTCTTTTATTACATGATATCACCTTAACTTCCTCTCCATTGGAAAGTTCTATACCTACACTGTTTATCCCCCCTTTCATTGTTTTGGCTTTACTGTCATTTACAGATAGACGACCCTGTTTTCCTGTTTTAAGCCTTTTAGCTTTGTTTTATTATTCAGAGTTCTTTACCTAGGTTGGTATCTGGCTGATGCTGTCCTGTGTCCTAGACTCTGCTTACTGTCTGAAGTTGGTTCTCTAAACAAAAAAGGACACCCTTTAATATTTCTTGCAAGTTTGGTTTGGTTTTTAGAAATTTTCTTAACTTCTGTTTATCTAGAAATGTCCTAATTTAACCATCGTATCTGAGAGAGTTTTGCAGGATATATTATTCTTGGTTAGCAGTTTTTTTCTTTCATGGCTTTATATATGTCATACCATTGTCTTCTTGCCTGCACAGTTTCTGCTGAGTAATCAGAGCTTAGTCTTATTGCTTCCCCTTTGTAGATGACTTTCCATTTTTCCTGAGCTGCTCTCAGGATTCTTTCTTTATTTTTGGTATTGGCAAGTGTGATTACGATACATCTTGGTAAATTTCTTTTGGGGCTTATCCTGTATAAGGTTCATTCAGCTTCTTGAATGGTCAGTTTTTTGTCTTTCATGATACTTGGGAAGTTTTCTGCAAGCAAATCTTCAACAATCTTATCTGTGTATTCCACTTTCTCCCCCATTCTAGAACTTCCATCCTGCAAAAATTTTTACTCTTGATTGTGTCCCATATTAATTCCTAGGTTTTCTTCATTTTTTTGTTCATTCTTTTCTCTGCTTTTTCCTTAAAGTGGCTTCCATGGATTTGTCTTCAATCTTGCTGATTCTGTCTTCCATTGTTTCTAATTTGTGCCTAAAACTTTATATTCAGTTGTGTATTTCTGAGGTTTTGTTTTTTGTCTTTTGGATTTCTAGTTGCTTTTTAGTATGATTTCTAATTATTTATTTGACAATTTGTTCTTGTATTATTTTCCTGAACTTTCTACTGTTTGTGTTTTCCTTGATTTTGGTTATGTTTTCATTGGTTTTGTCTGTGTTTTCCATGATATTGTCTATTTTTTCCTTGGTTTTGTCTGTGTTTTCCTTGATCTCTTTCCTAATCTCTTGGAGAGCCCTAAATATTAGTATTCTGAATTCTATATCAGGTAGTTACACTGCCTTTTCTCCCATCAGAAAGTCATCTGATTCTGGAACCATTTTTCCTGCATTTTTATATGTTTTGATATTGTCTGCTGTCTCCGAGACATTAAGGTATTATTTTCTTTATTTATCGATTGTATGTTTGTTTCATCCTGCTTTTTTGTTTTCTTTTGATATGTCAGGGCGGGCCAGTCAGGCATGCTTTACAGGTTGCTCATCTGTGGGCATGATAGTTCTCACCACCTTGTCTATGTGGGCAGGGTAGCAGCAGGCAGGGTGTGCCCACTTCGCTGTATACTGTTTTGGCAATCTGGCTGAGGGAAGACTTGGCAGGCACTGTCTGCCTTGTGATGTTGGTCCAGTGGTGTTGGACTGTTCATAGACCCCTGCCAGATAGGTAGGAGTGTCATATGAGGAGTGCTACAGGATCACTTCCCAACATTCAGCAGCTCGTCGAGTGGTGAGAGCAGGGAGGCAGTGCAGGCCCAGTACAGTGGTAGGCCCGATCGCTGGGGATGCTCTAGCTGTGGAGACATGTCAGGGGCTAGTGGGAAGGGAGCTGTGGCATATGGTGTTAGGTGAGGGGAGAAAGAAGTGAGAAAAAGTAAACAGAAGTGTAGCCAGTGGGTGGGGGCAGGGTATATTGGGGGCCAGCGGGAAGAGAGGGAGGTGGCGTACAAGGCTAGGTGGGAGGTAGAAAGAAAAGAAAAAGAAAATAGGTGGCAGCACATTGTAGGCGGGGTGGACTCTGGGTAGGGATGGGCCGGTCACTCTCCAGCTGTGGAGGCACAGCAGGATGCAGTGGCAGAGTTTTGAGGTGGCGTACGGGACTAGGTCAGAGGGAGGTAGAAAAGTAAAAAGGAAAGAAAACATAAAATAAATTTTAAAAACTGGCAGAAAAGTGGGAGTCAGTGAGTGGTGGTGGGGCAAACCTGACAGCCAGCTCAAAGGGATGGGATATGATATACAGATGCATGTGGGAGGGAAAAAGAAGAGAAACAAATGAAAAAAAAATGGTGCAGTGGGAGCTGGTGGGTGGGACCAAGGTTGGACCCAGGGCAGCTGTGGGCCAATAGCTCTCTACAAGCAGCACAGCATGTCCCGTCCGTCGGGGGGGTGGGGAGCGGAGGTGGCATACAGGGATAGGTGGGAGTAAGAAAGAAAAGAAAAATTGGCACAGCAGGAGCCAGCAGGTGGATGTGGGATGGATCTAAGGCAACTGTGTGCCAGTGGCTCTCTAGCCAAGCAGCATGGCATGGCCCAATAGGAAGGTATGGAGGTGGCGCATGGGGCTAGGTGGGAGAAAGAAAAGGAAGAAAGGGAAAAGAAGAAAAATTGGCCCAGTGGAATCCAGCTGGCAGGGGCAGGGTGAACCCGGGATGGCTGCATACTGGTGACTCTCTGGCCAAGCAGTGTGACATGGTCCATCAAGAAGGGGTAGAGGGGGCACACAGGGCTAGGTGGGAGAGAGAAAGTAAAGAAAGAAAGGGAGGAAAAAATTGGCACTGCAGGAGCTGGACCATGGGAGTGGGGCAGACCTGGGTTAGCAGCGAGCCGACGCTTCTCCAGCCAAGCAGCGCAGCGTGGCACAGCCCATCAGAAGGGGAGGTGGTGCATGGAGCTAGGTGGAAGGAAGGAAGAAAGGGAAAACAAAAAAAGTGGCATAGCAGAAGCCAGTTGATGGGGCGGAGTGGACCCGGGATGGCTGTGTGTCAGTGGCTCTCTAGCCAAGTGGTGCAGTATGACCTATTGGGAAGGGGTGGTGGTGATGCACAGGGCTAGGTAGGAGGGAGAAAGAAAAGTAAGAAAGGGAAAGAAAAAAAATGGTGTGGCGGGAGTCACTGGTGGGGGCAGGGCAGACCCAGGGTGGAGGCAAGCTGGTGTCTCTCCAGCCAAGCAGCACAGAATGGTCCATTGGGAAATGGCAGGGGTGGCATACAGGGCAGAAGGGTTAGGGGTGGGAAAACATGTGTCTCTGGCTACCAGGTGCTCTGTCTCTTGTTGGAAGCTCCGTAAAGTTGCCTTCCCATATACCCTGTCTGATGTTGTTGCTGGCTGTATTCCAAGATGGTGACACTGTGCAATGTTAATTGACAGGGGATCACCACTCCATAGCTCTCCTGGTCCTCTGTTCTCCTTCAGTTTCTCCTTCCATTCAGTGCTTAATCTAGTTCTTTATCCCTTCATTTGATGCTTAGGTTTCCAAGACTGATGTTTGTTTTACTTAGTTTTCGGGTCTTTGCTGCAAAGGGATGGCATGGTGTATCTGTCTATAACACCATGTTGGCTCTGCCCTCAAGATAGCTATTTTAAGCCACAGATGAGAAGGTTAGGGGCCAGGGAGATTAAATAAATGAAGTGAAACAACTGGAACAGAAATAATGAGAATGGTGACACAATGTGAAGAATGTAACCAATGTCACTGATAATTATGTCTAGAAACTGTAGAATGGGAGCAAGTTTTGCTATGTATATTTTCACTAAAAATAAAATAAAATAATAAAAAAGTGGCAGAGGCTTTTCAACAAATGGTGCTGGAACAACTGGACACTCATAAGCCCAGGGGGAAAGAAAAATGGACCTTAACCTAAATAAGAAACTAAAAAAGCGGGAATGGGGGTGCTTTAATCTCCTATAAAAACTAACTCAGAATAGATCATAGATCAAAATGTAAAACCTAAAACTATAATAAAACTTCTAGAAGAAAACAAGATAAAATCCTTGAGACCTAGGATTAGGCAAAGAGTTCTATCATAGTTATCTAGTGCTGCTATAACAGAAATACCAAAAGTAGATGGCTTTAACAGAAATTTCTTTCACAGTCTAGGAGGCTTGAAGTCCGAATTCAGGGTACCAGCTCTAGGGGAAGGCTTTCTCTCTCTGTTGGTTCTGGAGGAAGGTCCTTGTTATCAATCGTCCCCTGGTCTAGGAGCTTCTCGGTGCACAGAACCCGTGTCCAAAGGACATGCTCCAATCCAGGCTCTTCTTTCTTGGTGGCATGAGATCCCTCTCCTCTCTGCTGGATTCTTTTTATATCTCAAAAGAGACTGACTCAGATACAATCTAATCCTGTAGCTTTAGTGCTGCCTCATTAACATAACTGCCTCTAATCTTGCCTCATTAATATCAGAGGTTAGGATTTACAACACATAGGATAATCACATCAGATCACAAAATAGTGGACAACCACACAATACTGGGAATCAGGGCACATAATACACGTATTTGGCAGATACAATTCAATCCATGACAAATTCTTAGACATGACTCCATAAGCATGATTCACAAAATAAAAAGTCAATAAATTAGACTTCTCCAAAATTAAAAACTTTTGCTCCGTGAAAACCCTGGTTAAAGAATTTTCTTAAAAATAAGTTTAACATCATTAGCCATTAGGGAAATGCAAATTTACCCTCATCATGGGATAAGATGGCTAATCCTATAGGATGGCTAATATTAAAAAAAATAATACTTGCAATGCCAAGTGCTGACAAGACTGCAAAGAAAGTGGAACTCTCATACATTGCTGATGGGGATGTAAAATGGTACAACCACTGTGGAAAACAGTTTGGCAATTTCTTATAAAATAAACATACACATATATGATCCCACCATTTCACTCCTGGGCATTTATCCTCTAGATATGAAAACTTATTTTCACACAAAAATCTGAATACCAATGTTTATAGCAGCCGTTTTTATAATCAGCAAACATTGGAAACAACCAAATGTTTCTCAACTGAGGAACAAGATAAACAAACTGGGTTCATCCATATAATGGTATACTACTCAGCAATAAAAATGGTGGGTCAGTGGTTAAGCGTTCAGCTGCTACCAAAAAGTCCACAGTTTGAACCCATCAGCCGCTCTTTGAAAACCCTATGGGACCATTCTGGTCTGTCCTATAAGGTTGCTATGAGTCGGAATCGACTCGACAGCAATGGGTATTTACTGATACACTTGGATAGATCGCAAAGACGTTACGCTGAGTGAAAAAAGTCAATCTCAAAGGTCATGTACTGCATGATTCCATTTATGTGTCACCCTCAAAATGACAAAATTATAGAGCTGGAGAACATATCAGTGATTGCCAAGGGTGAAAGAGCTTGAAATTAAGATCTATCTAAGGAAAGCCTACCGAAGCCTTGAAGAAAAAGTCAGTAGTTATATGTGCAGGGATAACAGGAATTCTTTGTTGACTGAACACATCATGAGCTGTTGAGAGTTCTACAAAAATGCTTAGAAGAGATGCGAATACAATGTCTGACTAAAAATCTTAAAATTTCAAGCTCTTTTACCAGAAAAAATTTCTTAAAACAAGAAGAAAAGGCCCTTGATAGCAGCAGACAACAAGTTTTACCAAATTCTAGCTCACAGCAGGCAATCAGGAAATGTTCGCTTTCTCTAGCCTTGTCCCAAACTGATTCCTCTGTGAATACGCCTGGTTGCTTGATTTGATGTGGGTAAGAAAAGCTAATGTTTATATAGCGGTTACTATGTGCCAGGTTTTTGGTTCTTTATGTGCCAGGATCTGTCTTAAGCATTTTACATATGTTAATTTACATAATTTTCTGAACAACCCTATGACTATGAGGTAAGGACTTTTATTGTCCTCATTCTACAATGAGAAAACTGAGGCACAGAGAGATCAGTGACTTACTTCCAGGTGCCACAGCTAGGAAGTGGAAGAACTGCAATGCTACCTGGCTCCATATCTGTGTTCTTATCACTCTGCTATACAGCCTTCTTACTCCATTCTACTACATCTCCCTGATACACTCTTCAGTGGCTGGGCCTTCAATTTATGTTCAAGTTCCTTAAAGAGGTATGAATATAGAACTCCTGAAGGATTTCCTAGATAAGAGTCAGATGTCTATACAGCCTTCCTCTTTTACAATTCTTTCATTACCTTAATACCAGTACCTGCACTAGGCACCAGGGACCCAGAAATAGACAAAGCACACTCCCTGGCCTCAAGAAACTCATTCTGGTGACAGAGAATCACCAGGAACCACAGCAATTCAGTGCAATAACTCTAACAGTGGAAAGATGGCAATGAAGCCTTCCCAGAGGAAGGCAGACATGAATCAAGTCTTAAAGGGTGTTGCATTAGTGTTTGCCACGGAAATGTGGAAGGGAAGGGAGTTTCAGGCAGAAGGAACTGTAGGTGCAAACAAATAAACAAGAGAAAGAGGGTGTGTGTGTTTAGGGAACTACATGTGGCTCAATGTAGTGGGAGAGCTGGGTGCTCTACGGGGAGAGATGAGAGGTGAAGTTGCAGGAGTGTGGCCAGCACTATAGGTAGTACCTACTCCACAACCATTTTTAGCTTTTTTCACGCTGGCAGTCTTGAACAAGATGGGCCCAGTCCCTGACCTAAGGGCACATTATATACTGAATTTGTAGAATGTAAATTCCAGGGTAAAGGAAGTCTTAGTCACTACTGTACTCCCAATATCTAGCACAATACCTCTTAATAGAGTGCCTTGTATCAACTGTACTTTGTAATTTCAAATTCTAGTTTGTGGGACCTCAGTACCATCAAGAAGAAGAGCTGGGACCAGAGTGTATCCTTTGGACCCTGGGTCCTTGTGCTGAGAAAGTCCTAGAGCCAGGAGACAGAGAAAGAGTTGGAACACTGGAGACACAGAGAAGCGGTCGCAAGCATGCCAGAATCCAGTGGCAGAGGAATGGCAGCAGCAGAACCAGGAGACCGGTGCAAGACCGAGCAGTGGGATTCCCAGCCCACAGAGCAAGGTGGCTACAGTGGGCACGCCAACCCACGGAGTGAGAAAGCTGAGGTGTGTTCGGGCTGAGGCTTACTGGCACAGTAGGGTGCCTCCGGACACTTATTGCAAGAACTAAAGAGCTTTGCAACAATCGCCCGAGCAGGGCAGAGGCCAGGCCAAGGGACTGAGGGGCCGAGAGAGAGAGAGAGAGAGGCTTGTCTGTGGGCATGGCCCAGAAGCTGTCCTGACCGAGTTAACAGTACTCCAAGTCATTCCTGATCCTGAATTGTAGCCTGTTACTTCCCTAATAAGCCCCATAACTGTGAAAAAATAAATTAATAAAATTCTAATTGGTGACTTAAAACTCAAAAAAAACCATTGCCGTCCAATTTCAACTCATAGCAGCCCTATAGGGCAAAGTAGAACTCTTCCATAAGGTTTCCAAGGAGCAGCTGGTGGATTCAAACTGCCAATCACAGCCGTAGCTCCCCATAGCTCCCCATAGCTCTTAACCACTGCGCCACCAGGGCCCCATTTATGACTTAGCTGACATGAAAATTTAAATTACCACTGTCATAATTCTAGAAGGACTGAAAAGAACAGAAATACAATTTGCACAGGTACTGACAATAATAGTAACTCTTTACTTCTGTACAACACTATACAACTAATAGCCTTTTCGTTAACATTACTCAAGTAATCCTGGCAATACTTTTGTTACTTAGGTATGCCTATCCTCACTATGCAGGCAAGAAAACAAAGTTCAGAGAAGTGAAGTGACCTGACCTAAGGTTACTGGCAGAGCCCAAACCATGAGTCCAAATTCAGTGTTCTTTCCACTATACCACAGCTGCTACACTCAGAGAGACCTGGCCAAGCTCCCACTTGCCCTTGACCTTCCTACCAGCCTCTGAACCTCCCTATGCCTCACTTTCTAAAGCACTTCTTCCTCTCTTAGGCAATTCCAAGGATAAACACTGTGCAAAAAATGTAATGTGAGCCATATGTCAATGATTCCCTATAAGACCCTATAGGACTCAAACTGCCCCATATGAGTCAAACTGCCCCATAGGGTTTCCAAGGCTGTAAATCTTTACAGAAGTAGACTGTCATATCTTTCTCCCATGGAGTGGCTGGTGGGTTTGAACTGTTGACCTTTCAGTTAGCAGCTGTGCCACCAGGGCTCTTCTAATCATTCCAGCCCATGTTAATCTCTCCTTCTATTGAGCTCAAAAGTACCAACCATCTGTGGTATGAGCATAGCATCCCTCAGGTGTGGCCCTATATTGTAAACCAACCACCAACTAGATTGCAAGCTCCCTAAGGATAGGAACTGTCTTTGTCCTCTGGCCTGGTACGTAGCAAGTGATCAGTAAATAATGATTCACTGACCGACTTATGACAGAACATCTCAAATGATAGCTCCCATGGATGAAAAGCAGGGAAAACTGTCCTATCACATGAACAAAATGTGACAGTGCGATTTGTTAAATGCTATGGAGTCAGCCTGGGCTTTAATCCAGGCTTCATCACTTATAACCTGTTTGATCTGAACAAGTTTTACACTTCTCTGTGCCTCAGTTTCCTCACCTGTAAAATGGGGATAATGTCAGTCCGTACCCCAAAGGGTTCTGATAAGCTCTCACCAAATGCTAGTTACCATTGCTGATGTCAACCTAGGTTTTAAATGTAGGCCTTGGTAATAGGTACAGGGTTTCTTTTGGAGGATATGAAAATGTTCTAAACTCGATTGTAGTGATGGTTGCACAACTCTGTGAATATACTAAAAACCATTGAATGGTAAACTTTAAATGGGTGAATTGTATGGTATGTGAATTATACCCTAATAAAATTGTTTAAAAAATACCCTCCAAAAGAATAACCCTTGGGTCTATAGATGAATTGGAACAGAGGATAAAGAGAAAGGGTCTCTTCCCAAAGGCAAGTTATCAATGTAACTTCCCCAAAACCTGTTGAATTCTTGGGGTTAACTTTCCTTTCTGGTTCCATGAAAGATCTTTGTAGTACTTGGCCCATCTAGGAGAAGGGGTGAGAGTCACCATGCTAAACAGAGCTCACACCGAAAATGCTACTGAACGGGATCAGAGATGAAGGGGAAGAAAAACAGACTACCTCTCATCTCAGACCAAATGCAGACTAAGTCCACTCACAAAGCTCTTTGGCATGATCAGGAAGGAACTCAAAAGGGAGGCTCAATGTGAAAAATAAGGAAGAAACAAATGAAAAACAACAGGCTGTTCAGAAGATGACAAGACCCCAGGGACGCTCAGAGAGCTCCAACTTGTTCTTTCAATTCTTTTCTCATCTATGAGAGATCTAATATTATTTGGCCATCTCAGGCAGAAATCCCATGGCAGAGAAGACTGTTCCGTGTTCACTTCTCTGCCTCGATGTTATAGGTTACAAAGTCAAGAACCAGAAGCCACCTGACCCAGGAGTAAGTTCGGAATGATTTTGCCACGCAGAAACCTCTGTTAGACACTTAATCAGGCCACACTCTGACCTGGGCTACGTGACTGGAAAGTGAAGAAAAATTTCAACAATCTTTAACTTATTATGGGGAGGAGAGTTAGTGACTGAAGAAAAAGTAAAGAAAGAAGCTGGTCATTATACTTGATTCTTAGTGAATACTAGGAAGAGGTTATAGAGAGGAAAGAAGAGAATGGTTTACAGGCATTTCATTGAATTTCAAATTTAAAAAAAGATGACCCTCTAGCTCCTGTACTTCATATTGCTCTGTACTTCATATCACACATCATCATCCCCTCCCACTTATAATATTTAAAAAGTAGAGGCTTGTGAGAGGTCCCATTTTTCATAATTGTCACACAGCAGACTTGCAATTAATTTTTGAATGAATAAAAACTGGAGTATTCTTTAATTAAATTCCAGATTCTATACCTTCTGGCCATATTTATGCCTAGGAAGCCCCTCTCACCAGTCAGGGAGTCCGAAGAGCACAAAAGACATCAGCTTAAAATTATTATAATGGACCCCTCAAAATATATTTGAGGATAGACACTAGGCTAGGATTCAGGAGAGCTGGGTTTTAGTCTAGTTCTGTCAATAGTTAGCTGTGTAAACTGAAGCAAATACCTCTGAAATATGAGGGCTTTAAGCTAGGTCAGTAGTTCTCAATCTCAAGGCAGTTTGGAAAGGTGTGGTGATGATTTGGGTTGACACAATGACTAGGGGGAACTACTGGCACTTACTTCAGCATGGGGAGGAAAAGCTAGGGATATTAGACATCTAGCAATGCCCAGGACAAACACAATGAAGAACTATCCTGTCCAAAATGCTGAGAGTACATTTATTACTCACCATCCCTCAAGGAAAAACTGGACAAAATAATTAAAATCTCATCAACCTCCCAAATTCTTCTCCATAGGCCAATGCAACAAAGAGTCCTGGCTGCAGTTGTGATTTCCTATTAAGTCTGAGCAGTGGGGAAAGGTCCGCCATCTTTTCCTTGGGATATGAGGAGAAAAGAAAAAGAAATTGCGCTCCACTTCGTGCTCTAAAATGTAGGATTAATAAAACCTCTTCTAGAACATATCTTAACAATAGCAAGATCTGAATTTAGCAATGAACCTTAAACTTCAGACATATTATACACACACACTCAGGAGGAACTCTATTAACTGTAACCAGATGTTCCTTAACAATCATTTGTTTAAAAAACCACAAACAGTAAATTCCATTAGACTCTGTTTTTCATATTTTAAATCCAAATGAGTGTGAGTAAAGGGCAAGTAAGAAAATATTGGAATTGTACTCGTAGAACAGACAGACATTAACTCTGCTGGTTCCATGTGTTTTGAGCCAATAAAAGAACACGGGTGCTTGTTTATCAGCTTCATCCCAAGAGTCAAGAGGTTGGAGTTGGGAAGGCTTTACTTATTAATATAATTTACTATTTTTAAGCCTGCTCTGAAATCCTCCCCACAAATCTGCATCACGTACTCTGTCTTAATGGATCAGAAAAAATGAAATCTTTGGGTCTGCTATTTGTCAACCTGAAGGTGAGCCAGTTGGAATAAAAATTCTAATTCCAGGGTCTTATAGGGCTGCCATGAGTCAGAATCAACTCAACGGCAATGGGAACGAATCCAACCACAAACTGTTTTGAGACAGCAATTAACTTATTAATACAATAGCAGCAGCCAGAGAGAGGAGAACACCAAAGCCTCCAGCCCCCTAACAGAAGAAGGCCAACATTTAAATGGAATCTTTTGAGAAAATGGCTTTAAGAAATAACAGCTTTTCTGATTTTTAGGGACATAAATTGTGATAACTCCATCCAACCCATTGCTAATCAAAGTCTCTTGACTTAAACCAGTTAAGAGATTACAATAAACAAACCATTTCCTTCTAAGGATGTATTTCAAAAAGTAGTTGTCTTCTCTAGATAGTGCCTGGCTGACACTACCATGCTAACCATGGCCACAATAGATCCTGATAGAATGGGAGAAAAATGTGGAGCAGAACCACAAATTAAAAAAGAGAAAACATATTTACTGCACTGCTTAAGACAAGACTACTGGAGACCCTGAGACTAGTGCCCTCAGATACTCGTCAAACCTTGAACCTAAACTCCTGAGGTCACCTTGTACCTAAATATCAGATTGGTTCACCAAATAATGAGTATCACCTGTAAGTACTGTGTTCCTTAAAAAAAAAAAAATCACTTATATGAAACCGTACAGTCAACAATTACCCTAAAACAAAGATGAGAATGTAAGGGAAGGGGTCTATCTATCCATGGAAAATAGCACCTAGGGCAATTAGTTTGAAATTGCTGAGTGATCTCTCACAGCTGGCAATGGAAACTGCGATGCCCAAGGGAAACAGCTCATTGGCGCCCCTCCTCAAGCAGTGTGCAGGACACACGGCCCTACCTGCCTTGCCTTAGTTCCGCCTCTGTCAAGGGCAAGAAAACTAGATTAATGGAAACAACAAACAGAACAGAAATAATGAGAATGTTCACAAATTGCAAAGAATGTAACCAATGTCGCTGAACAATTTGGGTGGAAATTGTTGAATGGGAACCTAAACTGCTGTGTAAACCTTCACCAAAAACACAATATTATTATTTTTTTTTAAGTAGTTGTTTTCTATGACAGAAAAGGCAGGCAGATGTCTGTGGCCAGCTCCACCTTGGCAGCAATCTCCTAGGGTTCCAGAAATTTAAAAATCCTGAATCTGCACTATTAGTTTTTGTCAGTGGTCTCACTGGGGTAGTATCCAAACCCTAGGGTCTAATGTTTCAAAATAAGGCCAAACCCAATACTGAATAATCATCCTTACTGTTTAGCAGTGTCTCACTTCTAAGAACCTTTTGCTACTGACAAGCTCTCATATATATTGGAAGAATTAAAATCCATACTTAGCTCCAGCAAATCAGTTATTTACCCTACCACCCACCGGTTGACTTCTGTTAGTCAATCTATCTGCAACTGTTAACCTTCACAGAGCTACACAGCCATGGTGAAGGCAGGGCTTCAATCCAATTCGAACCCCTGCTGAGAATTTGCATTTCTAACAAGTTCCCAGGAAGTTATACATAGGAATCACCTAGGGATCTTGTTAAAATGTAGATTCTGATTCAGTATATCTGAGGTGGAAATGAAAATTCTCAGCAGGGAACTTGTTAGAAATGCAAATTCTCAACAGGGTTTTGAACCAGAATAAACCACTTCAAAACCCTGGGCTAAGGTCCAGTTGTGTAGGACAGTTTATTTTGTAAAGTGAATAAGGAAAGGAAGGGTGGGCAACATCTTCGTTTCCATTTTACATTTGCAAAGGGTGATGTCTGGAATATAAGAAAAACCTAGACGAACTCTAGCAACTTTAAAGGCCAGTAAGCTGATTTTTAATTGTCGAATGCTTCCTTCTCTCACCTCTACTCCCACAGATCAGAGAACAAGAAACAAAGGGGAATGAAATTTTGCTCATGCTAAAAAAAAAAAAAAAAGCAAAAAGATAGAAACAACCTAAATGCCCACCAACAGATGAATGGATAAACAAATTATGGTACATACACAAGATGGAATACTATGCAACGATAAAGAATGATGACGAATCCGTGAAACGTCTCACAACATGGATGAATCTGGAGGGCATTATGCTGAGTGAAATCAGTCAGTCACAAAAGGATAAATATTGCATGGGACCACTACTATAAAAACTCAAGAAAAGGTTTAAACACAGAAGAAAGCATTCCTTGATGGTTACAGGGGTGGGGGGGAATTCACTAACTAGATCGTACAGAAGAATCATCTTCAGTGAAGGAAGGGACAACACACAATACAAGGGAAGTCAGCACAGTTGGACCAAAGCAAAAGCTAAGAAGTTTCCTGAACACAACCAAACACTTTGAGGGACAGAGTAGCTGGGTCTGGGGTCTGACATCTAGGTCAACTGGCATAATAAAATCTGTTAAGAAAACATTCTGCATCCCACTTTGGACAGTGGCATCTGGGGTCTTAAACGCTAGCAAGCAGCCATCTAAGATGCATCAATTGGTCTCAAGCCACCTGGAGCAAAGGAGAATGAAGAACACTGAAGACACAAGGTAATTATGAGCCCAAGAGACAGAAAGGGACACATAAACCAGAGACACCCCCTCAGCCTGAGACCCGAAGAACTAGATGGTACCTGGCTACCACTAATGACCACCCCGACAGGAAACACAACAGAGAGTCCCAGACGGAGAAGGAGAAAAGTAAGGAGCAGAACTCTATTTCACATTAAAAAAAAAAAACAGATTTAGTGGTCTGACTGAGACTGGAGGAACCCCCAAAACTATGGCCCCAGATGCTCTATTAACCCAGAACTAAAACCATTCCCAAAGTCCACTCTTCAGACAAAGACTAGTCTGGATTATAAAACAAGCTTCTTAGTTCAATCAGATGCATGAGACCAAATGGGTGGCTCCTGTCCAGAGGCAGGATGAGAAGGCAGGAAGGGACAGGTACTAGTTGAATGGACACAGGAATCCAAGGGTAGAAAGGAGGAGTGTGCTGTTACATTGTGGGGATTGCAGCTAATGTCACACAACAACACGTGTATAAATTTTTGTATGAGAGATTGACTTGAGCTATAAACTTTCACTTAAAGCACAATAAAAATAAAGAAGTAAATAAAACAGTTGCCATTGTGTCAATTCCAACTCATGGTGACCCTATGTATACAGATTAGAATTGCATTCCACAGCGTTTTCATGGCTGTGACCTTTCAGAAGAAAACTACCAGGTTTTACTTCCAAAGTGCCTCTGGATGAATTCAAGGCAGCTAATAAATGTCTCAGACCACGAAAAGCTACCCTTGTTTTATTCATTTCAAATATGCATCTCAAATTTATTGTGTCCAAACAAAACTCTCAGTAGCGCCCCCCCTCCACACTCATCCTTTCCATCCACCCAGGTGCTGAAGCCAAAAACTTAGGAGTCAAACTTGATTCATTCCCTCTCTCTTGCTCTCTCTTCATCCCAATCCATCGGTAAGTAATCACAGCTGCACCTTCTAAATGCATACTGAATCTCTATCCACTTCTCACCCGTCCACCACTACTTTAGTCCATGCCACCATCATTTCTTGCCCAGATTACCGCAATGGCCTCCTAACTGATTTCCTGTTTCCACTCTTGTTCCCAAAATTCATTCAACTCAAAGAAACCTGAAGTATCTTTAAAAAATACAAACCTTATGATACTCTCTATCTCATGACCTTGTTGTATTTTCTTCATAGTACTTATGACTATTTACACATGCCTTTTTTTTATTTAACTGTTTACTAGTACATTTTATGTCTCCAATAAAATTCAAGCTCCATAAGAGAAGAGACTTGGTCTGTTTCTTTCACCACCGTATCTGCAATACCTAGAACATTCTCTGGCATACAGAAGCTATTCAATGAATGTTTGTGGAATATAGGAAGAAATTATTAGTGAGCATGTATCTGTCAAGAACTGTGCCAGGTGCTATGGGTGACAGAGACAAATAAGACATGGTCCCTGCCCTAGAGGGGCTCAGAGGAGGGATACAGACATTAAATAATTATAATAAAATTCGGTGAATGCAATAACTAAATCAGTCAAGGGCACTGGAGGTACAGAAGAGGAGGCATCTGACTGTGTTTGGGTAAGATGCAGAAAGCTTCACAGAAGAAATTTGAGCCAGAGCTTAAAGAATGAGTAAATTTTCCAGGTTGTAAAAATGTAAGATGGACATGCCAGGCAAAGTGAACAGCATGCATAAAGAATGCCATTTTTCAAGACACAGGGCACAACAATACGGATTATGTTCAGGAAACAATAAGCAATTTAGTGGCTGGGGTGGAGGAAATGATAGGAAAGAAAGCTCGAAGAGGTGGACTGCAGCCAGATTATAAAAGGTCTTGTATGCCTTGTTCAGAAGTTTGGTATTCATTCTTAGAGTCAGTGGGGAGCCAACAGCAATGTGAAGCACAAAAGTGAAATGGATTCACCCTTTCAACAAACATTTATTGTCTGGTCCAATTTAATTTTTAGGAAAATAATCTAGGCAACAGGTAAAAGAGTGCACTAGAGTAGGGAAAAAACTGGAGGGAGGCCGAGCAATTGGGAAGCAGCTAGCAATTCATCTGGGAGCTTTTTAAACACCATAGATGCCTGGGCCCCACCCCAGAACTACAGAATCTAAAATCTCTCAGGATGGAAATCAAGAATCTATTGTTTTAAAAATGTGGGGTTTTGTTGTTGTTTTTAGGATTAAAGCAATACATGTTCTTAGAAAAAATATTCAAACCATACAGAAGTGTATATGAGTTATATGGAAGTCTCCCTGTTACCTTCCTGCATCAACAGCTACCACCCTCCCACCACTCCCTACCACCCTGTCCCCAGCTAGGTCCCACTGCCCCAAAGTGCACAAAGATGAGAATCACTGCACTAGTAGCTCCATCACCTAGGCAGTTTTTCCAATATTCCACTGATAACAAAAATGGCCTGGGGTAATTTGTTTAAAAAATAAGAGAGAGAGCTTCCCAGGCTCCTGCCCTCGAGATTCTGATTCAGGGGGTCTTGGCTGTGCCTGGGAGGCAAGTACTCTGGGTGAGTTTTAATTAGTGTATTCAGGACATCTGTCAGAATCCTAGTAATAAACCCACCCACTCCCACTGCCATTGAGTCCATTCCAACTCATAGCGACCCTACAGGACAGACTAGAACAGCCCCCATATGGTTTCCAAGGCTGTAAATATTTACAAAAGCAGACTACCACATCTTTCTCCCACAGAGCAGCTGGTGGGTTCGAACCACCAACCTTTGGTTAGCAGCCAAGTGCTTTAACTACTGTGCGACGAGGGCTCCTTTGGTAATAGACAGGCATCTCAGACTTTAATATGCATGGGAATCACCTGGGGATCTTGTTAAAATGTAGATTCTGATTCAGTAGCCCTGGGGTGGAACCTCAGAGTCTGCATTTCTAACAAGCTCCCAAGTGAAGCTCGTGCAGCTGATAAGGACCATACTATGAAGTGTACTGTTCCTCAACCCTGGCTGCATATTGGAATCACCTGAGGAGCTTTAAAAACTTACAATGCCTGCTCCTCATCTAAGACCAATACATCAGAATCTCTAAGAGGGTGTCCAGGCATCAGCATTTTTAAAGCACCCCAGGTAATTTCAGTGTGTAGCCAACATCAAGTGAGAATGATACCTATGGACTTTGTCCCTCTCCTAGAGTATATTTAATTATCATTTGCAGATCACTGATGATGGGTGCTCAACTGCTTTTCCCAGCCCAAGTGACTTGTTATCATCTCTGATCATTTTTCGGGTTGTCTCTGAATATACATTTTTACAGCAACCTGAATTGTAAGCTACTAGAACCCTATCACTCCATTTTTTTTTACTTCAACAATAAATGAATTTATATTTTTTACTCTTTTTATTATGGTAAATAAATAGGTAATAAAGCATTTACCATTTCAACAATCTTCATATGTACAGTTCAATGACAATTATATTCATCGTGATGTTCAGCCATCACTCTTAACTGGAGCCATATTTTTCTATCACACTTAATGGAAACTCAGTGTCCTACCACTACAAGTTTATAGTATTAAAATTATGATTTATGGAGGGGGCAGAGCCAACATGGAGCCTTAGATAGATGTACCATCATGACCCTCTGAAGCAAAGACCTGAAGAACTAAGTAAAACAGATACAAATGTCAATCCTGGAACCCTAAGCATCAAATGAAGGGATAAAGACCTAGATTAAACACCAAAAGAAAGAAGAAATAGAGAATGAGGAGAGATATGGTGTAGAGGTCACCTGCCAACTAAGACACTTGCCAAAACAAAAGACAAAGAAAGAATCCTGAGAGCAACTCAAGAAAAATGAAGTCACTTATAAAGGGGAAACAATAAGACTAAGCTCTGATTACTTAGCAGAAATTACACAGGCAAGAAGCCAATGGGATGACATATACAAAATCTTGAAAGAAAAAAAAAAGCTGCCAACAAAGAATAAAATATCCTGCAAGAGACTATTGCCCTGAGATACCCTTTAAATTTGGAACTGAAGCCACTCCCAGAGGTCACCTTTCAGCCAAGTAATAGACTGGCTCATAAAATAAACAATATCACCTGTGAGTACTGTGTGCATTTAAATGATCATCTATATGAGACCAAGTAGCTGACATTTACTCTAAAGCAAACATTAGAAGGCAAGGGGGGGAGGGGTGGAAGGGAAGTTAGATTAATGAAAACAGAACACCAGAATGGGAACTATGAGAATGCTGACACACTGTGAAAAGTGTAACCAATATCACTGAACAATATGTCTAGAGATTTTTAAATGGTAACCTAATTTGCTGTGTAACCTTTCACTAAAAACACAATAAAATATGAAAAAAATGGTAAGACTTTCTCTCTATATATATCATGCAAAACTCTCAAATATGGTGGCTAAATTAAGACGTTTCCAGATAAACAGAAAATAAGGGAATTCATGAAAAACAGACCAAACTTACAAGTAATATTAAAGGGAGCACTTCCATTACAGAACCAACAACATCAGACAACAACCAGAGTCTAGGACACAGGACATCATGATCCAGATACCAACCAAGGTAAAGAACTCTCAATAATAAAACAAAGCAAAAATATGAAACAGGAGAACAGAGACATCATCTGTAAATGATGACATCAAAACAATTACATGGGGAATATGGTGTGTGCATAAAAAACCGAAACCAAACACTCTGCCGTTGAGTCAATTCCAACTAATAGCAACCACACAGAACAGAGGAGTACTGCCCCACAAGATTTTCCAAGGAGCGGCTGTGGATTTGAACTGCTAATCTTTTGGTTAGCTATTGTCATGGATTGAATTACGTCCCCCCAGAAATGTGTGTATTAATTTAGTTAGGCCATGATTCCCAGTATTCTGTGGTTGTCCTCCATTTTGTGATTGTAATTTTATGTTAAGAGGATTAGAATGGGATTGCAACAACACCCTTACTCAGGTCACCTCCCTGATCCAGTGTAAAGGGAGTTTCCCTGGGGTATGGCCTGTACCACCTTTTATCTCTCAAGAGACAAAAGGGAACCAAGCAGAGAGTTGGGGACCTCATACCACCAAGAAAGCAACACCAGGAGCAGAGCATGTCCTTTGGACCCGAAGTCTCTGTACCTGAGAAGCTCCTTGATTGAGAACAAGGAATCTTCCTCCAAAACCAACACAGAAAGAAAGCAGTCCCCTGGAGCTGACACCCTGAATTTGGACTTATAGCCTAGTAGACTGTGAGAAAATAAATTTCTCTTTGCTAAAGCCATCTACTTGTGGTATTTCTGTCATAGCAACACTAGATGACTAAGACAGCTACATATAGAACTTTCAAATGGAGAGGAACTCCGGGCAATATCAAGTAATAAAACACTGTGCAAACTTAGGAAAATAAGGGTAAATTTAAATGTAACCACAAAGAAAGTTAACAAACCTACTCATCAGAATAAAAAAGAAGAAAAATATGAAGATTGAAAAAAAAAGAAAAGAAAATCCACAAACAAAACGAACTCAGCACTGGAAAGTAAGAACAAAGAAAACTTCAGAACCACAAAAAAAGCACAGCAATATAACAGCAATAACTTCATACCTATTGATAGTCACATTGCATGTAAATGGCTTAAACACACCCGTAAAGAGACAGAGAATGGATTAAAAAACGTGACCTATCAGTATGCTGTGCACAAGAGACACACCTTAAACACAAAGACATAAATATATTAAAAATCAAAGGATAAAAAAAACATATCAAACAAACAGTAACCACAAAGGTACAGAAGTGGCAAAACTAATCTCAGATAAAATAGACTTTAAAACAAAATCCACCATAAAAGACAAAGAAGGACATTATATAATGATTAAAGGGACAATCCAGCAAGAAGGCATCACCTTAATATATACACATGTACACAGCGACAGGACTCTAAAACACATAAAACAAACTCTAACAGCACTGAAAAGAGTAATACACAGTTCCACTATGACAGCAGGAGACTTCAACACACCACTCTCAGTAAAGGAAAGAACATCTAGAAAGAAATTCAACAAAGATACAGGAGACCTAATGTTCAAAATCAACTGGATTGACCTTATAGACATATATAGAACACTCCACCCAACAGCAGCAAAGTAAACATTCTTTTCCAACTCACATGGAACATTCTTCAGAACAGACCACATTTTAGGCCACAAAGCAACCCTCAACAAATTCCAAAACATCAAAATAACACAAAGCATTCTTTCTGATCACAACACCATAAAGGTAGAAATCAGTAACAGGAAGATCGAGGCAGAAAAATGAGCTACATGGAAACTGGAAGATATCTTGGTAAAGAACAACTGGTAATAGAAGAAATCAAAGAGAGAATCAAAAAATTCCTAAAATCAAATGAGAATGAAATTCACCACAACAAAATCTTTGGGACACAGCAAAGGCAGCACTCAGAGGTCAATTTATAGCAATAAATGCACACAACAAAAACGAAGGGCCAAAATCAAAACAGTAGCCCTACAACTTGAACAAATAGAAAGGGAAAAGCAAAAGAAGCCAACAGGCACGAGAAGAAATAACAAAGATTAGAGCAGAAATAAATGAAACAGATAACAGAAAAACAATACAAAGAATCAACAAGACCAAAAGTTGGTTCTTAGAGAAGGTCAACAAAATTGACAAACCATTGGCAAAGCTGACAAAAGAGAAACAGGGAAGAAGAAAATAACCCACAGAAGAAATGAGACGGAGAACATTACAACAGACCCAACTGAAATAAACAGGATCATAACAGAATACCAAGAAAAACTGTACTCCAACAAATTCGAGAACCAAGAGGAAATGGACAAATTACTAGAAAGACAATACCTACCTAAACTAACAAAAACTGAGATTAAAAAAAATCTGAATATACCCACAACAAGAGAAGAGATTGAAGAGGTAATTAAAAAAAAAAAAAAAAAGACAACTCCCAACAAAAAAAGCCTTCACCCGGAGGGCTTCAGCAGAAAATACTACCAAACATTCGGAGAAGAGCTTACACCAGTACTACTCAAACGATTTCAGAGCACAGAAAAGGAAAGAATACTCCTGAATTCATTCTATGAAGCAAGCATAACCCTAATACCAAAGCCAATCAAAGACACCACAAAAAAGCACACTACAGACCAATATCTCTCATGAATATAGATGCAAACATTCTCAAAAAAAATTGTAGCCAATGCAATTCAGCATCATATAAAAAAATCCTACAACCAAGTGGGATTCATACCAAGTATGCAAGGATGGCTCAACATTAGAAAATCAATCAACGTAATCCACCATATATAAATAAAACAAAAGAATCACACAATCATCTCAATCAACACAGAAAAGGCATTTGATAAAGTCCAACACCCATTCCTGATAAAAAATCTAAGCAAAATAGGAACAGAATGAAAATTCTTCAACATAATAAAAGGCATCTATACAAAACCAACAGTGAAATCTTTCTCAACGATGAACAGCCAACATCATTCTCAATGATGAAAGCGTTGCCCCTAAGAACGGAACAAGACTAGGATGCCCTTTATTACCACTTCTATTTAACATTGTGCAGGAAGTCCTAGCTAGAGCAATAAGGCCAGAAAATGAAATAAAGCCATCAATATTGGAAAAGAAGAAATAAAACCATCATTGTTCTCAGATGATATGATCCTATACACAGAGAACCCCAAAGATTCCACAGGAAAGCTACTGGAACTAATAGAAAGATTCAGCAGAGTAGCAGGGTACAACATCAACATACAAAATTCAGTTCGATCCTATACAACAACAACGAGAACTTTGAAAAGTAAATCAGGAAAACAATACCATTTATAATAGGGCCTAAAAATAATATAACACACTTAGGAATAAATCTAAACAGGCACATAAAACATCTATAAAAAGAAAACTACAAAACAGTACTTCAAGAAAGCAAAAGAGACCTACATAAATGGAAAAATATACCACGCTTATGAATACGAAGACTCAACATTGTGAAAATGACAATTCTACAAAAAGTGATCTACAGATATAATGCAATGCTGATCCAAATTGAAAAAGCATTCGTTAACTAGATGGAAAACTTAATCATCAACATGAGGTGGAAAGGAAAGAGGTGCCGGATAGACAAAGCATTAATTGAAGGGGGAAAAAAAAAAGTATAAGGCCTTGCACTACATGATCTCAGAACCTACGGTACAGCCACGGTAGGCAAAAAAGACTGGTACTCTGGGGTCTTAAACACTAGCAAGTGGCCATCTAAGATGCAGCAATTGGTCTCAACCCACCTGGACCAAAGGAGAATGAAGAACACCAAAGACACAAGGTAATTATGAGCCCAAGAGACAGAAAGGGCCACATAAACCAGAGACTACATCAGCCTGAGACCAGAAGAACTAGATGGTGCCTGGCTACAACCGATGACTGCCCTGACAGGGAACACAACAGAGAAGCCCTGAGGGAGCAGGAGAGCAGTGGGATGCAGACCCCAAATTCTCATAAAAAGACCAGACTTAATGGTCTGACTGAGACTAGAAGGACCCCTGTGGTCATGGTCCCCAGACCTTCTGTTAGCCCAGGACAGGAACCATTCCCAAAGCCAACTCTTCAGACAAGGATTGGACTGGACAATGGGATAGAAAATGATACCGGTGAAGAATGAGCTTCTTGAATCAAGTAGACACATGAGACTATGTCAGCATCTCCTGTCTGGAGGGGAGATGGGAGGGGTGGGGTCAGAAGCTGGCTGAATGGACATGAAAAGAGAGAGTGGAGGGAAGGAGTGTGCTGAGTCATTAGGGGGAGGGCAATTAGGAGTATATAGCAAGGTGTATATAAGTTTTTGCGTGAGAGACTGACTTCATTTGTAAACTTGGACTTAAAGCACACTAATAAATAAATAAATAACAGACTGGTACTGGCACGACAGACACATAGACTAATGGAACAGAATTGAGAATCTAGATGTAAATCCATTCACGTATGGCCAGTTGATCTTTGACAAAAGAACAAAGTCCATTAAATGGGGAAACGACAGCCGTTTTAACAAAAACAGTACAGGCAAAACCGGATATACATCTGTAAAAAAATGAAACAGGACCCATACCTCATACCACACACAAAAACTAACTCAAAATGGATGAAAGGCCTAAATGTAAAACCTAAAACTCTAAAGATCATGGAAGAAAAAATAGGGAAAAAGCCAGGAACCCTATTATGTGGCATAAATTCAATACGAACCATAACTAACAATTCACAAACACCAGAAGATAAACTAGATAACTGGGAGCTCCTAAAAATTAAACACTTATGCTCATCAGAAGACTTCACCAAAAGAGTGAAAAGAGATCCCAACAACTGGGAAAAAAAATTTTGGCTATGACATACCCAACAAGGGTCTAATCTCTAAAATCTATACAATACTTCAACACCACAATAAAAAAAGGCAAATAATCCAATTAAAAAATGGACAAAGGATATGAACAGAAACTTCACCAAAGAAGATATTCAGGCAGCTAACAGACACATGAGGGTATGTTCACAATAATTAGCCATTAGAGAAACACAAATGAAACCTACAATGAGATATCATCTCACCCTGACGTTACTGGCACAAATAAAAAGAAAAAAAAGAGAGAACAACAAATGTTGGAAAGGTTGCAGGGAGATTAGAACTCTTATGCATTGCTCCTGGGAATGTAAAATGGTACAACCACTATGGAAAACAATATGGCGCTTCCTTAAAAAGCTAGAAATGCCATAAATTCAGCAATCCCACTCCTAGGAATATATACTAGAGAAATAAGAGCCATCACGTGAATAGAACATACACATCCACGTTCACTGCAGCATTTTTGACAACAGCAAAAAGATGGAAACAACCTCAGTGCCCATCAACAGATGAATGGATAGAGAAATTATGGTACATATACACAATGGAATACTATTCAACGATAACAATGATGATCCACGAAACATCTCGCGACATGGGTGAATGTCACATGAGTGAAATAAGTCACTCACAAAAGGACAAATGTTGTTTGAGCCCTGGTAGCACAGTGGTTAAGAGCTCGGCTGCTAACCAAAAGGTTGGCAGTTTCAATCCACCAGCCGTTCCTTGGAAACTCTAAGAGGCACTTCTACTCTGTACCATAGGGTGACTATGAGTCGGAAATCAACTCGATGGCAGTAGGTATATATTATACTATTATAAAAATCCAAGAAAATGTTTACACACAGGAAAAAAGCAATCTTTGATGGTCATGAGGGAGGGAACAGGTGGGGAGTGGAAATCACTAAATAGTAGACAAGTGTTAACTCTGGTGAAAGAGAAAACAACACATGATATACTGGAAGTCAACACATCTTGACCAACGCAAAGACATAGAAGCTTCCTAGACACATCCAAACACCTTGAGGGGCCAAGATACTGGGGCTGAGGGCTGGGGAACATGGTCTCGTGGGGCATCTAGGTCAACTGGGATGACACAGTTCGTAAAGAAAATATTCTACACCCTGCTTTGGTGAGTAGCATCTGGGGTCTTAAAAGCTTGTCAGCGGTTATCTAAAATACAGCTACTGGTCCCATCACGTTCAGAGCAAAGGAGAATGAAGAAAACAAAAGACACAAGGAAAAAAATCACTCCAAAGGATAAATGGAGCACATAAGCCACAGCCTCCACTAGCCTGAGCCCAGAAGAACTAGATGGTGCCTGGCTACCACCACTGGCAGCTCTGACAGGGATCACAATAGAGGGTTCTGGAAATAGTGGGAGAAAAATGTAGAACAAAATTCAAATTCACAAAAAAAGACCAGACTTAAACTGCTCTGACAGAAACTGAAGGAACCCCCAAGCCTATGTCCCCAGACACCCTGCAAACTCAGAACTAAAGCCATGCCCAAAGTCTACCTTTCAGCCAAAGATTAGACAGGCCTCTAAAACAAACGGTAATCACTTTAGGAACCTGCTTTTTAGTTCAATCAAGTGTAGGAGACCTAATGAGACCTCGTCCCCAAAGGGAACGAGGAGACGGCACGAAGGGACAGGAAATTTGGACGAAAGGACGTTGGGAACTCGGGATGTAATAGGAAAGGGGGAGAGTGCTGACACACTACAGGGATTGCAACCAATGTCACAAAACAATTTGTATAAATTTTTGAATGTGAAATTAATTTGCACTGTAAACTTTCACCTAAAACACAAATTTTGAAAAAATTATGATGTATGCTAAAGTATTCACTGATGAAATAATATAATGTCTGGGAATCTGGATGAGGGGTATAAACAATGCTATCTAAAACAATGCTACATAGATCATTGCCACATGGAATAATCGTTAGAGCTGGGTGATGGGTACCTAGTTCTGGATTTGAAATTTTCCATATTAAAAAGCGAAAGCGGTGCTTAAGAGTGTTGGATCTGAAGTCTAACATATGTGGACTTCTGCCATTTACAGTGTGACCTCGGTCAAGGGGGATGATAGCATCTACCCATCCTGAGATTTTGTGAGGATTAAATTGAGATAGTGTATGCAAAACACTTAAAAGCTCTTATTATTTTCAGCTACATATAGCAATAGCTATTTATAAAAGCAAATCATGAAAAACAATCTTGATGTCTAAAATAAAAGAATAGTTAGATAGGGGTCTAAGGAGGGTGACACCTACCAATCTGTAGAGGTACTTGCATTGGGGGCCTAAGGTACAGCTGCGGAGCCCACCCACCAAAGTGCTTTACGAATAGAGACACACCTACCTCACTGGCACTTGAGGGAAGTCTGTCAGCATCCTGTACCCCCTGGAGTGTGAAACCCTGCTGCTACTAGAATCTGGGGCACACAACTATTACCACTACTTCTCTAGGTGGATAGGTGACAGTCTGCACCACACGCTTGGTGACACAAAATCAGATTCTACTCAAGAATAGTGAAGGGACTCTTTGGCTTATATATCTGGTAACAGCCCAAACGAGCTGGTAATAGGACATAAGTGATTCAAAGGCTACAACAATCAAGACAGTGCAATCTAGTAACCCATCCACGTATATTGAAAGAAAACAAAACAACATAAGACTCAGTGAGCAAATATAGAATAAATCATTACAATATCTTAGAGATGGCTCGGAGACAGCAGTCGATATCAAACCACATAAAGAAGCAGACCATGATTGCTTCTACAACTCCCCAAATTAAAGAAGCAAAATCTTTCCCAAATGAAGATACAATTCTGGAATTGCCAGATACAGAATATAAAAAACTAATTTACAGAATGCTTCAACACATCAGGGATGACCTCAGAAATTAAATACGGCAATCTACACAAAAAGTCAAGGAACACACTGATAAAGCAGTTGAAGAACTCAAAAAGATTATTCAAGAACATAGTGGAAAAATTAATAAGTTGCAAGAATTCATAGAGAGACAGCATTCAGAAATCCAAAGACTAACAATAAAATTACAGAATTAGACAACGCAATAGCAAGTCAGAGGAGCAGACTCAAGCAATTGGAATGCAGAGTGGGAAATCTGGAGGACCAGGGAATTGACACCAATATAGCTGAAAAAAAATCAGATAAAAGAATTTAAAACGATGAAGAAACCCTAAGAATCGCGTGGGACTCTATCAAGAAGAATAACTTGCGTGTGATTGGAGTCCCAGAACAGGGAGGGAGAACAGAAAACACAGAGAGAATAGTTGAAGATCTCTTGGCAGAAAACTTCCCTGGCATCATGAAAGATGTAAGGATATCTATCCAAGATGCTCATCGAGCCCCATTTAAGATCCAAAAAGAAAATCACCAAGACATATTATCATCAAACTTGCCAAAACCAAAGATAAAGAGAAAATTTTAAAAGCAGCCAGTGATAAAAGAAAGGTCTACTACAAAGGAGAATCGATAAGAATAAGTTCAGACTACTCAGCAGAAACCATACAGTCAAGAAGGCAATGGGATGACATATATAGACCACTGAAGGAGAAAAACTGCCAGCCAAGGATCATATATCCAGCAAAACTCTCTATAAAATATGAAGGCGAAAATAAAACGTTTACAGATAAACACAAGCTTAGAGAATTTGCAAAAACCAAACCAAAGCTACAAGAAATACTAAAGGAAATTGGCCAGAAAACCAATAATATCAGATACCAGCACAACACAAGGTCACAGAACAGAACATCCTGATATCAACTCATATACGGAAATCACAAAAACGAATTAAGATTAATTTTAAGAAGAAAAAAATGCTCAAAACAGGGAATCATTGAAGTCAATATGTAAAAGATCACAAAAATCAAAAAGAGGGACTAAATACAGGTGGCATAGAACGGCCATATGGAGAGGGATACAAGGTGATATAGGACAATACAAGTTAGGTTTTTACTTAGAAAAATAGGGGTAAATATTAAGTTAACCACAAAAAGGTATAACAACTCCATGACTCAAAATAAAAACCAAGACAAACATAACGACTCAGCAAACATAAAGTCAAATACCATGAAAATGAGGAATACATAATTTACAAAGAAAAACATCTCAGCACAAAAAAAATAAGTGCAAAAATGAAATTGTTAACAGCACACATAAAAAAGCATCAAAATGACACCACTGAACTCATACTTATCTATAATTACGCTGAATGTAAATGGACTAAACACACCAATAAAGAGAGAGAGAGTCTCAGACTGGATAAAGAAACACGATCCGTCTATATGCTGCCTACAAGAGACACAACTTAGACTTAGAGACACAAACAAACTAAAACTCAAAGGATGGAAAAATATATATCAAGCAAACAATAAGCAAATAAGAGCAGGAGTAGCAATATTAATTTCTGACAAAATAGACTTTAAACTTAAATCCACCACAAAGGATAAAGAAGGACACTACATAATGAGTAAAGGGACAATTGACCAGGAAGATATAACCATATTAAATATTTATGCACCCAATGACAGGGCTGCAAGATACATAAAACAAACTTCAACAGAACTGAAAAGTGAGATAGACACCTCTACAATTATAGTAGGAGACTTCAACACACCACTTTCGGAGAAGGACAGGACATCCAGTAAGAAGCTCAATAGAGACATGGAAGACCTAACTGCTACAATCAACGAACTTGACCTCATTGACATACACAGAACACTCCACCAAACAGCTTGCAAAGTATACTTCTTTTTTTAGCGCACATGGAACATTCTCTAGAACACATATTAGGTCACAAAACAAACCTTTGCAGAATCCAAAACATCGAAATATTACAAAGCATCTTCTCAGACCACAAGGCCAAAAAAGTGGAAATCAATAACAGAAAAATCAGGGAAAAGACATCAAATACTTGGAAACTGAACAATACCCTGCTCAAAAAAGAAAGCGTTACAGAAGACATTAAGGAGGGAATAAAGAAATTCATAGAATGCAACGAGAATGAAAACACTTCCGATCACAACCTCTGGGACACAGCAAAAGCAGTGCTCAGAGGTCAATTTATATCGATAAATGCACACATACAAAAAGAAGAAAGGGCCAAAATCAGAGAACTGTCCCTACAACTTGAACAAATAGAAAGTGAGCAACAGAAGAATCCATCAGGCACCAGAAGAAAACAAATAATAAAAATTAGAGCTGAACTAAACTAAATTAATTAGAGAACAGAAAAACAACTGAAAGAATTAACAAAGCCAAAAGCTGGTTCTTTGAAAAAAATTAACAAAATTGATAAACCATTGGCCAGACTGAATAAAGAAATACAGGAAAGGAAACAAATAACCCGAATAAGAGACGAGATGGGCCATATCACAACAGACCCAACGGAAATTAAAAGAATCATATCAGATTATTATGAAAAATTGTACTCTAACAAATTTGCAAACCTAGAAGAAATGGATGAATTCCTAGAAAACCACTACCTACCTAAACTAACACAATCAGAAGTAGAACAACTAAATAGAACCATAACAAAGAAAGAGATTGAAAAGGTAATCAAAAAAGTCCCAACCAAGAAAAGCCCTGGCCCTGATGGCTTCACTGCAGAGTTCTACCACATTTTCAGAGAAGAGTTAACACCACTACTACTAAAGGTATTTCAAAGCATAGAAGATGACGGAATACTACCTAACTCATTCTATGAAGCCACCATATCCCTGATACCAAAACCAGGTAAAGATATCACAAAAAAAGAAAATTACAGACCTATATCCCTCATGAACATAGATGCAAAAATCCTCAACAAAATTCTAGCCAATAGAATTCAACAACATATCAAAAAAATAACCCACCACGACCAACTGGGATTTATACCAGGTATGCAAGGTTGGTTTAATATTAGAAAACCCATTAATGTAATCCACCATACAAATAAAACAAAAGACAAAAACCACATGATCTTATCAATTGATGCAGAAAAGGCATTTGACAAAGTCCAACACCCATTCATGATAAAAACTCTCAGCAAAATAGGAATTGAAGGAAAATTCCTCAACATAATAAAGGGCATTTTTACAAAGCCAACAGCCAACATCACTCTAAATGGATAGAGACTGAAAGCATTTCCCTTGAGAACCGGAACCAGACAAGGATGCCCTTTATCACCGCTCTTATTCAGCATTGTGCTAGAGGTCCTAGCCACAGCAATTAGGCTAGACAAAGAAATAAAGGGCATCCGGATTGGCAAGGAGGAAGTCAAATTATCTCTATTTGCAGATGACATGATCTTATACACAGAAAACCCTAAGGAATCCTCCAGAAAATTACTGAAACTAATAGAAGAGTTTGGCAGAGTCTCAGGTTATAAGATAAACATACAAAAATCACTTGGATTCCTCTACATCAACAAAAACAACATCGAAGAGGAAATCACCAAATTAATACCATTCACAGTAGCCCCCAAGAAGATAAAATACTTAGGAATAAATCTTACCAAAGATGTAAAAGACCTATATGAAGAAAACTACAAAGTACTACTGCAAGAAACTAAAAAGGACCTACTTAAGTGGAAAAACATACCTTGCTCATGGATAGGAAGACTTAACATAGTAAAAATGTCTATTCTACCAAAAGCCATCTATACATACAATGCACTTCCGATGCAAATTCCAATCACATTTTTTAATGTGATGGAGAAACAAATCACCAACTTCATATGGAAGGGAAAGAAGCCCCGGATAAGTAAGCATTACTGAAAAAGAAGAAGAAAGTGGGAGGCCTCACTCTACCTGATTTCAGAACATATTATACAGGCACAGTAGTCAAAACAGCCTGGTACTGGTACAACAACAGGCACATAGACCAATGGAACAGAATTGAGAACCCAGATATAAATCCATCCACATATGAGCAGCTGATATTTGACAAAGGCCCAGTGTCAGTTAATTGGGGAAAAGATAGTCTTTTTAACAAATGGTGCTGGCATAACTGGATATCCATTTGCAAAAAAAATTAAACAGGACCCATACCTCACACCATGCACAAAAACTAGCTCCAAGTGGATCAAAGACCTAAACATAAAGACTAAAACAATAAAGATCATGGAAGAAAAAATAGGGACAACGTTCGGAGCCCTAATACAAGGCATAAACAGAATACAAAACATTACCAAAAATGACGAAGAGAAACCAGATAACTGGGAGGTCCTAAAAATCAACCACCTATGCTCATCTAAAGACTTCACCAAGAGAGTAAAAAGACCACCTACAGACTGGGAAAGAATTCTCAGCTATGACATCTCCGACCAGCGCCTGATCTCTAAAATCTATGTGATTCTGTTAAAACTCAACCACAAAAAGACAAACAACCCAATCAAGAAGTGGGCAAAGGATATGAACACGCACCTCCCTGAAGAAGATATTCAGGCAGCTAACAGATATGTGAGAAAACGCTCTCGATCATTAGCCATTAGAGAAATGCAAATTAAAACTACGATGAGATTCCATCTCACTCCAACAAAAAAAAAAACCCCACAAGGCTGGCATTAATCCTAAAAACACAAAATAATAAGTGTTGGAGAGGCTGCGGACAGATTGGAACCCTTATACACTGCTGGTGGGAATGTAAAATGGTACAACCACTTTGGAAATCTATCTGGCATTTCCTTAAAAAGTCATAAATAGAACTACCATACAATCCAGAAATCCCACTCCTCGGAATATACCCTAGAAAGATAAGAGCCTTCAGACGACCAGATATATGCACACCCATATTTACTGCAGCTCTGTTCACAATAGCAAAAAGCTGGAAGCAACCAAGGTGTCCATCAACGGATGAATGGTTAAATAAATTGTGGTATATTCACACAATGGAATACTACGCATCGATGAAGAACAGTGACGAATCTGTGAAAGATTTCATAACATGGAGGAACCTGGAAGGCATTATGCTGAGTGAAATTAGTCAGAGGCAAAAGGACAAATATTGTATAAGACCACTATTATAAGATCTTGAGAAACAGTATAAACTGAGAAGAACACATACTTTTGTGGTTACGGTGGAGGGGGGGAGGGAGGGAGGGTGGGAGAGGGTTATTTACTGATTAGTTAGTAGATAAGAACTACTTTAGGTGAAGGGAAGGACAATACTCAATACACGGAAGGTCAGCTCAACTGGACTGAACCAAAAGCAAAGAAGTTTCCGGGATAAACTGAATGCTTCAAACGTTAATGGAGCAAGGGCGAGGGTTTGGGGACTATGGCTTAAGGGGACTTCTAAGTCAATTGGCAAAATAATACTATTATGAAAACATTCTGCATCCCACTTTGAAATGTGGCATCTGGGGTCTTAAAGGCTAACAAGCGGCCATCTAAGATGCATCAATTGGTCTCAACCCACTTGGAGCAAAGGAGAATGAAGAACACCAAGGTCACACGATAACTATGAGCCCAAGAGACAGAAAGGGCCACATGAACCAGAGACTTACATCTTCCTGAGACCAGAAGAACTAGATGGTGCCCGGCCACAACCGATGACTGCCCTGACAGGGAGCACAACAGAGAACTCCTGAGGGAGCAGGAGAACAGTGGGATGCAGACCCCAAATTCTCATAGAAAGACCAGACTTAATGGTCTGACTGAGACTAGAGGAATCCTGGCGGTCATGGTCCCCAAACCTTCTGTTGGCCCAGGACAGGAACCATTCCCAAAGACAACTCATCAGACATGGAAGGGACTGGACGATGGGTTGGAGAGAGATGCTGATGAAGAGTGAGCTACTTGTCTCAGGTGGACACTTGAGACTGTGTTGGCATCTCCTGTCTGGAGGGGAGATAGGAGGGTAGAGAGGGTTAGAAACTGGCAAAATTGTCACGAAAGGAGAGACGGGAAGTGCTGACTCATTAGGGGGAGAGTAAGTGGGAGTATGGAGTAAGGTGTATATAAGCTTATATGTGACAGACTGACTTGATTTGTAAACTTTCACTTAAAGCTCAATAAAAATTATTAAAAAAAAGAATAGATAAATTACTGTATATTTATTGAATTATTAAATGAATAGCTATTAAGGGCCAACTGTTTACAGTCTAGGAATGAAGCCAAATAAAAGTAACATAAGGAGCCATTACAGTGTTCACAAAAAAATTTTAAGTATATGGGAAAATACTAATGACTTAAAGCGTTGTATTTGTTTCCTAACTCTGCTGTAACAAATTACTACAAATTTAGTGGCTTAAAATGACATGAAATTATTATCTTACAGTTCTGGAAATCAGGAGTCCAAAATGCATCAGAGGGGCTGTGTTCCAAGGCCCCAGGGGAGAATCCATTCCTTGTCTTTTCTAGTTAGTAGAGGGTGCTGCCATTCCTTGGCTCCTGGCTGCATCACTCCAACCTCTGCTTCTGTCAGCACATCTCTTTCTCTCTTTGACTTTCCTGCCTCCCTCTCAGTTATAAGGACCTTTATGATTACATGGGGCCCAACCGGATAATCCCAAATAATTTCCCCATCTCAAGATTCTTAACTTAATCACATTAGTAAAATCCATTTTTCCATGTAACATAATATATTTACAGTTTTGGGGATTATCATATGGACATTATTGGGGAGCCATTATTTTGCCTACTCAATATAATTCTGAATAGCAATAAAAATAAAAGGAAATATACCAAAAACATTAACAGTGCTCGAGCCTGGGTAGTTGAATTACAATTGATATTTTCTGCTTTACACTTTTTTTTTACAATTTCCAAAATCTCTTCAATGAACATATATCATTTTTATGAAAAATAGATAATATAGAAACACAAATTCAAAAAATACAAAGGGGCATACCAAAACCAAAAAAAAAACCAAACCCACTGTCATCAAGTGGATTCCGACTCATAGCGACCCAGACTAGAACTGCCCCATAGGCTTTCCAAGGCTATAAATCTTTAAGGAAGCAGACTGCCACATCTTTCTCCTGCAGAGCAGCTGGTGGGTTAAAACCGCTGACTTTTTTGGTTAGCAGCAAGCACTTGACCGCTGCAACCACTAGGGCTCCTTAAAGGGGCAGAGTGATGTGTAAGTCTTCATCTCACCACTGTCCCTCAGCTTCCAGGTTCCTCTCCCCAGAAGCAACCACTATTAGCAATTTATTTTTCTTCCAGCGATAAGAACATGTCTATGGTAGGCTATGAGTCGGAATCAACTCGACAGCAGTGCGTTTGGGTTATGGTAGGCTGAATAATACCACCCCCCCGCAGAGATATCCACCCCCCCAACCCCCGGAACCTGTGAATGTTACCTTATGGCAAAAGGGGACTTTGCAGACTTAAGTTAAGGATCTTGAGATGGGACAATTATCTTGGATTATCTGAGTGGTCCAGATATAATCACAATGGTCTTTATAAAAAGAACGCAGGAGGGGTCAGAGGAAAAGGCAATGTAATAACGGAAGCAGAGATTTGAGTGAAGTGCTTTGAAGATAGAGAAAGAGGCCACAAGCCAAGGAATACCAGTGGCCACCAGAAGGTGAAAAAGAAAAGGAAATGGTTTCTCCCCTTGGAGCCTCCAGAAGGAACCAGCCCTGTCAACACACCTTGACTTTAGCCCAGTAAAACTGATTTCAGACTTTTAACCTTCAGAACTGTAAGAGAATAAGCCACTAAAATTGTGGTAATTTGTTACAGCAGCAATAGGAAAATAATACAAGGTCTACATTTTATTTAAAAATAAAACACACACACAAATGCTATCATATAATACACACTCTTCTACACATATCTTCCCTTCACTTATTGCGGAGATTGTTCCATATCAATACACATTGATCTGCCTTATCCTTTTTAATAGATTTACAGCATTTCATTTTATGAATGAAAGCATAAATTATTTAACCAGTTTCATAGTGATGGGCATTTACATTGTTCCCAGCCATTTGTTCTTACAAACAATGCTACATAGAATATCCTTGTACGCACTTCTTTTTGCACATGTATTGCTATACTGGGTATAACTATAAAATTCTCAGATCAAAAGCATGTGCATTTTTAATTTTGATTAGAACTTTCAAACTCCCTTTATCGAAATTATTCCAACTTTTCTTCCGTCAACGCATGACTACCAATTATTTGACTTATTCATGATACTCTTTTTCAATACAGAAGTTCGAGTTTCATGCTGTCAAATATATCATCTTTTCCTTTTATTGCCTCATATTTTTCATCATATTTGAAAAACCCTTCCCTACTCTAAAGTTAACTTTTAAACAGTCCCATTTTTTTTCTAGAAGTTTTATGGCTCTATTTTTCACATTTAAATCTTTGATCTATCTGAAATTTACTCATTATTAAGTATGAGCTATGGACGCAACTCTACTTATTTCCAGATGGCTACCACGACAGCACTGCGTGGTGGGTACCAAGGTAATACAGCAACCTTTGTTGAGTAGTCTTTTTTTTTTTTTTACCACGACGGCACTGCGTCGTGGGTACCAAGGTAATACAGCAACCTTTGTTGAGTAGTCTTTTTACCATATATCGGAAATGTCATTTCAATCTATTCCTAAACTTTCTGGTTTGCTCCTTTGATTTGTCCTGATTTGTTCTTATTTGTGCTTATTACACACACACTGTTTTAACTATTGTAGTTTTTATCTCTGATAAGGCTAATCTCCTAGTTACTCTCCTTTTCTTAATTTCATAATTTCCCTGGGTTTTCCTGTTTTACATACGAATTTTAGGATCCACATGTCTAGTTAACCAAAAAAAATATGTATTTTAATTTGGACTGAGTTAAATTTATCCTCATAAAATCATTAGGGTAAATTGATATTATTTTTGTTTTTATCTTTCTATTCAAGAATATGGTTGCCCTTCTATTAGTCTAAGTTTTCTGTTATGTCCCTCAGTAATATTTTTTACCTTCATACAGAACTTAAATATTGTTTATTAAATTTATTCCTAGGTATTTTTCTTTCTATTAATATTTAAATGAGGCTTTTTATTCTATTAATATCTTCTTATTGTTGCTACTTTGTATAAAGACAATTGAATTCAGGATGTCCAAAGAATCTAGGATCCTTCTTTGAAGGCATATCAAAGATTTAGACTAGCAGATTACTGAGGGTGGGGCTGGCTTCCTCCCTGAGACAGAAGGAGGCAGAACTTCCCTGTATGGCCAGCATGTGCCAGAGCTATGGAAGTTAAGTGAATCCACATGGCCTCTCCCTGTGTCCAGGATAAGGGGACTTGTGTGAGGGACCTCTAGGGAGTCCCTGACTCCAAATACTAAAGGTACCTTGGTCTTGCAGGGTGAGCCCTGGTTAGCAGTAATCTCCTAGGAAATGCCCATTACTTCTCCTTTTACCCAGGGGAGCTTGCCCCAAGAGGCATGTGGCTCTTTCTGGACTGAGGGGCTCAAAGCAACTTCAGATAACTGGGTCTTATGGTTAGTTTTCCCCGGTTGGCTAGTGCATATGACTTCCCTCTCCTGAGCAGCTCTTGCCTTGGTAACACCAAGACTGCTTGGCAAGAGCTATGCTGGAACAGTTTATTATTTTTTCAGTCTTTATTTCTCACCCTCAGAGAGTATGAGAGCCATCTTCCAGCATAGTTCTTCCAGATTTCTTTAGTGCTTTCATGACACACAGGACAGAATTTGCCCACAAATATTTTCAGGCTCTCAGGTTTCTTGGGAGAGTACTTTTCCCACAAAAAGTATTTGCTGCCCTCCAGTGGGGGCTTGTGTAACAGTGAAAAATTAAAGAAACATTCTAGTGGGGTGGATTCTTTGGAGAATATTCACTAATGAGGCGGTACATCCAGGAAGTGGACTGGGTCAAACTTTTGTCTCTTTTGGCTTTTGTACAGCTAATAAGCATTGTAAGCATATTTATGGCTTCCTGTGTGATAGGTAGGGAGCCCCGGTGAATTTGGGTTTTTTTGTGTGTCATATTTGGAAAACCAATGTAACCAGATTTTGGTGCATGTTTGAAAAGTTTTACATTTTGGGGGGACATATGTTCCCCACAAATTATGTATCAAAATCCATAATTCAAAACATAAATTCAAAAAGACTCCTTGATTCATCATGCCTTCCATTACTGAAAACACATAGTATCCAAAAAAATAAAGGAGAAAGTAATAGGGTTTTAAAAGTGTTTTAATCTTCTCTCAGCCTGTAATGTAAATTCTATGTAAATTCAAAACATAGCAACTTTACCAACCTTTGCCTTTTTTTTCCTTCTAACTTCTAATTGGCTGTAAACTAGGGACCATAGGCGTATGCTAAAGATTCTCAAAGAGAGTGTCCCAGTTCTCTTATCAGTGAAGCAATTACATTTCAAGTGCAAGCCTACAGTTTCCCAGGTAGCTGAATCCATTTCCACACTGTGGCCTTAGCATATCCCGTAGATTAGGTTAATTAGTTAACCCCTTCTTAATTACAAGGGCATTTTTTCTTCCTTACTGCCGCCATCTTCCTTTTATCATTGACAGATCTAACACTGCTCCTCCTTGTTACTTTTTTGTCTTCTTATATCAGGCTCCTTCCATCCTCCAACATTAATAAAAAGATAGCTCAATGATCTTGCTTGGGTGGGAAGTGGAGGAGGCTGCCAGGAGAAATTGAGAGCCAACTCTGGGGCCAGCTGCTTCCAGACCAGAGCATCTGCAGGAGAACTACTGGAGTGGGGCAGAAAGGGCTGCAAAGAAACTGAAGCTGTGTTTGATCTTATGCTGTCTCCTGCCTTTTCTCTCTGCCTTTATTTACTAGCTCTTTATTTCCTAGTATTTTAAAGAGACAGTTTATACTTGCTCATGACTGCATATGTGTGCATTTTCCTCAACTTATCCTCTGTCACGTGGGAGGAAGGCCCACCTAAAGATCACCCTCGCCCACAGGGCCCCAATGTCTGAATTATCTTTGGACGTTTGGTTTTTCATCTGCTGCTCCATTAATTGATTTCAGCTGCAACTACAATAGCCCATAGAATGGTTTCCAAAGATTTCAAGCCAACACATTTTTTTATTTAAAAATCTCAAACCCATAAAAACGTTCCCAGCCTTTTATATGTGTTCCACTGCTGTGGTGATGATGCATTTGATGGTGGAGAATAAACCACATAGTAACATAGTACTGTCAGACTTGTAAAGAAGTCGCTTGATCTAGCCTTCCTGCCTTGAATGAAAATCAGATTTACACAGTATCAGGGAGCTAAGGTCCTAACCAAGAGGTGTATGCTGCCTCAGACTGGAAATCAGGAAGACATCTCAATATATATAAGATCGGATGCCTAATCTTTCCTGTAAAGCTGGTCCTCTCCAGGAATCCTCAACTCAGAGAATAGCCCTACCATCCATCCAAAAACCTCAGCGTCTTCCTTGATATGTCCCTCTTCCCCACCTTCCATATCAAATCCATCACCAAGTCCTAGTGATTTAAACTCCTAAACATTTGTCTAATACACTTCTCCCCATCTCCAACGTCTTCCAAGCCATCATCTCTCACCTGTACTAATACAACTATCACTTAACTGATCTCCCCTCAACTGTCCTTGCCCATCTAGAATTCATTTTCCACCGTGCAGCCAGAGTAAACTCAAAATATAAATCACATCCCTTGAATCTTCCCGCTTTAAACCCTCTGATGGCTTCACACTGTATTCCCCTGCAGAGGGGTAACTAAGGTACGGCAGGTAGGAAGTGTGCCCTGGGCACTGCTTGAGGAGGCGCACTAATGAGTGGTTTCTATTGGCCGCTGCAGTTTCCATCACCAGCTGTGAGGAATGGCTCGGCAATTTAAAACTAATTGCCATAGGAGCTATTTTTGTAGATAGGCCCCTGCCTGCCATGGCCTATAGGCTCTGAGTGATCAGTAAGTCTCAATACCCTCCAGCCACACTGGTCTTCTTTTATTTCCTTGAAGGAGAAAATGGAGCTTCAATCAGCCTCTGTCCCTAAGTATCTATGATAATCAGACCTACCAGCCAGCCAAACCTCCAAGGACAAGTAGAATAATCAACTGCATTGTTGTTATACCCAACCCAGTGCCCTCGAGTCGATTCCGACTCATAGCGACCCTATAGGACGGAGTAGAACTGCCCCATAGAGTTTCCAAGGAGCGCCTGGCAGATTCGAACTGCTGACCCCTTGGTTAGCAGCCATAGCACCTAACCACTACGCCACCAGAGTTTCCGTTTGTTGTTATAAGCTACTGATATTTTGATATAGCAGCATAATGTAGACATCCTCACTACTATACATGTCATCACTGATTTTTAGTACTAGATACACAAACCAAAAAAATTTTTAATGCCAAAACCTTCTACTCTTACACAGGACCACCACCCAAGCTGTGTTTGCACAGCCCTGATGGCACAAGACCAGGCAGTGTTTCATTCCATCGTGTATGGGGTCGCTATGAGTTAGGAGCAGGCTTGACGGCAGCTAACAACAGTAACAAATTTCCAAGTGGATACTGGAAGTTCATATTCATAACTACGACAAAGGAAAGGTTTCTTTGAATGAGTCTCAAATATTTTGGAGAAAAGTTGTTTTATATACTAAGCACCCTATGAATATGGCTGGCGGGTCACAGGAATACTTTATCCTGAACAGAAGATGAGGGAAAAAAAAAGAAATTCAGGATAATTATATTGAAAGAGTTACTCAATTCAACTATCACTGAATGTTTATTATGAGTCAGGCACTACGCTACATGGCATGAGAGATGCATGGATCAGAACCCAGAAGCAGTCCCTCCCCCAAGAAAGGAGGGAGGTAAACACAAATATGCATAAATAAATAACAAGATAGATGGCTGTAAGTGTAATATAAACAAATAAGTGACCATCAAGGGGGGAAGGTGATAATTCTAACTGAGAAGGCATCCCAAAGGTGGTGGCATTTTGGCCCGGCCTAGAAAGATTCCAGATAAAATACTGGAATGATAAAGAAAGCTAAAGAAAATTTTACTCAACTCCACAAACACTTTCTGAAAGCCTATTATATGCAAGTTTCCTGGCTTCGTACTGTGCAGTAATATAAAGATTATGAAGAAATAACTCTTGCTTTCCAATGCAATAGGGAAGATGAGTGCATACATATCAAGCACCATATAAGCATCATGAGGTGTATATAGTCTCACAAGAGTTCAAATGGCATAAATAGACACAAACAGGTTAAAAATCAAAGGATGGAAAAAACATATCAAGCAAACAGTAATCAAAGAGAGCAGAAGTGAAAATATTACTTTCTGACAAAATAGATTTTAAGTCAAAATCCATTACGAGAGTCAAAGAAGGGCAAAAAGGGTCAATGCACCAAGAACACATAAAAATAATAAATATTTATACACCTAGTGCCAGAGTTCCAAAATATATAAAACGAAGTCTAACACAACTGAAAAGAGAAATAGACAGTTCTACAATAATAGTAGGAGACTTTAACACACCACTTTCAGCAATGGACAGAACAACAAGAAAGAAAATCAACAAAGATACAGAAGATCTAAACAATGCTATTAATCAACTCGACCTCACAAATATAAATAGAAGACCCCACCCAACAGAAGCACAGTAACATTCTTCTCCAACGTATGTGCAACATTCTCCTAAATAGACCATATTATAGGCCACAAAGCTAGCCTCAATAAATTTTTAAAAACTGAAATTATACAAAGCATCTTCTCTGATCACAGTGCTATAAAACTAGAAACCAATAACAGGAAGTATAAGGAAAACAAATCGAATACATGAAAATTAAATAACACATTTCTAAAAAACTATTGGGTCACAGAAGAAAACAAAAGTGAAATGAAAAAATACTTAGAATCAAACAAGAATGAAAACAAAACATTCCAAAACCTTTCTAAAAAACTATTGGGTCACAGAAGAAAACAAAAGTGAAATGAAAAAATACTTAGAATCAAACAAGAATGAAAACAAAACATTCCAAAACCTTTGGGACACAGCAAAAGCAGCAATCAGAGGAAAATTTATAGAAATAGATGCATATATTAAAAAGAAAGGTCCAAAATCAATAACTTAACATGACAACTTGAACAAACAGAAAACGAGGAGTGAAAGAAGACCAAAGCTAGCAGAAGAAAGGGAATAATAAATATCAGAGCATAAATAAAAGAAACAGAAAACATAAAAATGATAGACTCAACAAAACTAGAAGTTGGCTCTCTGAGAGGATGAATAAAATCGACAAACCACTGGCCCAACTGACAAAGGAAAAAAATCAGAAAAGGTAAATAACCAAATGAAATGGGTGACACTAAACCAGATCCAACTGAGATAAAGAGGATCAAAACAGAATATTGTGAAACTGTACTGCAACAAATTTAAAAACATAGAAGAAACGGACAAATTTCTAGAAACATACTACCTACTTAAACTACCAAAAATAGAGGTTGTTGTTTTTCTTAGGTGCCGTTGAATCGGTTCCAATTCATAGTGACCCTACGTACAAAAGAACGAAACACTGCCCGGTCCTGCACCATAGTCACAATCATTGTTATGCTTGAGCCCATTTTTGCAGCTACTGTGCCAAACCATCTCATTAAGGGTCGTCCTCTTTTTCACTGACCCTCTACTTTACCAAGCATGATGTCCTTCTCCAAGGTCTGATCCCTCCAGATAACATGTCCAAACTATGTAAGACCCAGCCTCGTCATCCTTGCTTTTAAGGAGCATTCTGGCTGTACTTCTTCCCAGACAGATGTGTTCATTCTTTTGGCAGTCCATGATACATGCAATGTATTTGGACAATGCCATAATTCAAAGGCATCAATTCTTCTTTGGGTTTCCTTATTCATTGTTCAGCTTTCGCATGCATATCAGGCAACTGAAAACACTGTGGCTTGGATCACGCACACCTTAGGCCTTAAAGTGACATCTTTGCTTTTTAACAATTTAAAGAGGTCTTTTTTTTTTTTTTTTTGGTTTTGCAGCAGATGTGCACCCAATTCAATGCATCATTTGATTTCTTGACTGTTGCCTCCATGGGCGTTGATTGTGGATCGAAGTAAAATGAAATCCTCGACAACTTCAAACTCTTCTCTGTTTATCATGATGTTGCATATTGGTCCAGTTGTGAGAATTTTTGTTTTCTTTATGTTGGGGTGTAATCCATACGGGAAGGGTTTGGTCTTTGATCTTCATCAGTAAGTGCTTCAAGTCCTCTTAACCTTCAGCAAGTAAGGTTGTGTCATCTGCACAACACAGGTTGTTGATGAGTCTTCCTCCAATCCTGATGCCCCATTCTTCTTCAAATAATCCAACTTCTCTTATTATTTTTTATCAGCATACAGATTGAATAAGTATGGTGAAAGGATACAACCCTGACGCACACCTTTCCTGACTTTAAACCACCCGTTATCCCCTTGTTCTGTTCAAACAACTGCCTCTTAATCTATGTACACATTCCTCATGAGTACAATTAAGTGTTCTGCAATTCTCATTCTCCGAAATGTTATCCATAATTTGTTTTGATCCACAATGTCGAATGCCTTTGCAAAGTCAGTAAAACTCAGGTAAACAACTTTCTGGGATTCTCTGCTTTCTGGTAGGATCCATCTGACATCAGCAATAACTTCTCCGGTTCCACATCCTCTTCTGAATCCAGCTTGAATTTCTGGCAATTGCCTGTTGATGTACTGCTGCAGCCGCTTTTGAATGATCCTCAGCAAAATTTTACTTGCATGTGATATTAATGCTATTTTTCAATAATTTCCACATTCAGTTGGATTGCCTTTCTTGGGAATAGGCATAAATATGGATCTCTTCCAGTCAGTTCACCAGATAGCTGTCTTCCAAACTTCTTAGCAAAAAACAGTGAGCATTTCCAGCACTACATCCATTTGTTGAAACATCTCAATTGGTATTCCATCGATACCTGGAGCCTTGTTTTTCACCAATGTCTTCAGTGCAACCTGGACCTCTTCCTTCAGTACCATCGGTTCCTGATCATATGCTGCCTCCTGAAATGGCTGAACATCAACCAATTCTTTCTGGCATAGTGACTCTGTATATTCCTTCCATCTTCTTTTTATGTTTCCTGCATTGTTTGCTGTTTTCCTCATAGAATCCTTCAATATTGCAACTCGAGGTTTGAATTTTTTTTTCAGTTCTTTCAGCTTGAGAAATGCCAAGGGTGTTCTTTCCTTTTGGTTTTCTATCTCCAGGTCTTTGCACATGTCATTATAATCATTTACATTGTCTTCTCGAGTAGCCCTTTGAAATCTTCCGTTCAGTTCTTTTACTTCATTATTTCTCCCGTTTGCTTTTGCTACTTGACATTCAACAGCAAGTCTGAGTCTGTTCTGATGTCCATTTTGGTCTTTTCTTTCTTCCCTGTCTTTTTAATGACCTCTTGCTTTCTTCATGTATGATGTCCTTGATGTCATTCCACAACTTCTCTGGTCTTGGGTCATTAGCGTTCAGTGTGTCAAACCTATTCTTGAGATGGTCTCCAAATTCAGGTCGGATACACTCAAGGCCGTACTTTGGTTCTCACAGACTTGCTCTAATTTTCTTCAGCTTCAACTTGAACTTGCATAGCAGCAATTAATGGTCTGTTCTGCAGCCTGCCCCTGGCCTTGTTCTGACTGACGATATTGAGCTTTTCCATCATCTCTTTTGACAGATGTAGTCGATTTGATTCCTGTGTAATTCCATCTGGTGAGGTCCACTTGTATAGACACCATTTATGTTGTTGAAAACAGATATTTGCAGTGAAGAGGTCGTTGGTCTTACAAAATTCTATCATGCGATCTCTGGCATTGTTTCTCTCACCAAGGCCACATTTTCCAGCTACCAATCCTTCTTCTTTGTTTCCAACTTTCACTTTCCAATCACCAGTAATTATCAAGGTTCCGATCACCGATAATATCGATGTATCCTGACTGCATGTTCGGTCGATTTCAGACGGCAGAAGTTGGTAAAAGTCTTCAATTTCTTCATCTTTGGCATTAGTGGTTGGTGTGTAAATTTTAATAACAGTCGTCATGGATTGAATTATGTTTCCCCAAAAATGTATGTATCAATTTGGCTGGGCCAGGATTCTGGGTATTGTGTGATTTTCCTATATGTTGTAAATCCTGCCTCTATGATGTTAATGAGGGAGGATGGGTGGCAATTGTGTTCCTGAGGCAGAACTCAATCTACAAGATTGGATTGTGTCTTGAGGCAATCTCCTGACATATAAAAGAGAGAAGCGAGCAGAGAGACTTCATACCACCAAGAAAGTAGCACCAGGAGCAGAGCGCATCCTTTGGACCCGGGGTCCCTGCACCTGAGAAGCTCCTCAACCAGCGGAAAATTGAGGAGAAAGACCTTCCTCCAGAGCCGACAGAGAGAAAAAGCCTTCCCCTGGAGCCGATCCCCTGAATTTGGACTTTTAGCCTACTTTACTGTGAGGAAATAAACTTCTCTTTGTTAAAGCCAGCCACTTGTGATATTTCTGATATAGCAGCACTAGGTGACTAACACAGTCGTATTAACTGGTCTTCCTTTTAGGCGTATGGATATTATCCTATCACTGACAGTGCTGTACTTCAGGATAGATTTTGAAATGTTCTTTTTGACAACGAATGCAATGCCATTCCTCTTCAAGTTGTCATTCCCGGCATAGTAGACCATATGATCTTCTGATTCAAAATGGCCAATAACAGTCCATTTCAGCTCACTAATGCCTAGGATGTTGATGTTTATGTGTTCCATTTCACTTTTATGATTTCCAATTTTCCTAGATTCATACATCGTACATTCCACGTTCCAATTTTTAATGGATGTTTGCAGCTGTTTCTTCTCATTTTGAGTCATGCCACATCAGCAAATGAAAGTCCCGATAGCTTGACTCTGTCCATGTCATTAAAGGCAACTCTACTTTGCAGAGGCAGCTATTCCCCAGCTGTGTTTTGAATGCCTTCCAACCTGAGGAGTTCATCTTCTGGCACTGTATCAGACAATGTTCCACTGCTATTCATATAGCAGCCCTAGGTGGCTAACACAGTCATATTAATTTTGCAATGGCTATTTATTTTCAGAAGTAGACAGCCAGGTCTTCCTTCCTAGTCTGTCTTCCAGCATTACAGCAACATGCCAGACCCCACAGTACAACAAAACTGACAGACCCATGGGGGCAAAAAGAGGTAGAAAATATAAAACAACCCATAACAAAAGAAGAGTTCGAAGATGTCATCAAAAAACTCCCAATAAAAAAAATCCCTGGCCCAGACAGCTTCGTTATGGAATTCTATCAAACGTTCAGAGAAGAGTTGAGAGTTGATACCAATTCTACCCAAACCTTCCAGAAGATAGGAAAGGAAGGAATACTCCCTAGTTCATTCTATAAAGCCAGCAAAACCCTGATACTAAAGCCAGGCAAAGACACCACGAAAAGCAAAATTACAAACCAAAATCCTTCATGAATATAGAAGAAGAAATTCTCAACCGAACCCTAGCCAACAGAATTCAACAGCATATCCAAAAAACAATATATCCTGATTAGTTGTGATACATACCAGGAAAGGAAGGGTGGTTCAACATTAGAAAATCAATCAATGTAATTCACCATAGAAATGAAACAAAGGAGAAGAATCATATGATCATCTCAATCGATGCAGAAAATGCATTTGATAAACCCAACAATCTTTCCTGATAAAAACTCTCTGCAAATTTGGAATATAAGGGTAATTCCTCAACATAATTAAGGGCATATATGCACAACCAACAGCCAACATTATTCTCAGTGGAGAAAGATTGAGAGCTTCCCCTTGAGAATGGAATGAGAAAAGAATGCCCATTATCAGCACTCTTATTTAATATTAAACTGGAAGTCCCAGCCAGAGCAATAAGGCAAGAAAGGGAAATAAAGGGTATCCAAATTGGAAAGGAAGAAGTAAAACTATTCCTATCTGCAGATGACTTGATCCTATATACAGAAAACCCCAGAGATTTCACAAGAAAGGTAATGGATCTAATAGAAGGATTTAATAAAGTGGCAGGGTAAAAGATCAGCACACACAAATCAGTTGGTTTACTTTACACTAACAAAGAGAACTCTGAAAGGAACTCAAGAAAACAATACCATTTGTGATGGCCCCCAAAAGGATAAAATACCTAGGAATAAACCTAACCAGGGACATAAAAGACCTACACTAGGAAAACTATAAAATGCTACTGCAAGAAACCAAAAGAGACCACATAAATGAAAAGACATCCCATGCTCACGGGTTGGAAGACTTAACATTGTGAAAATGTCAATGCTACCTAAAACGATCTATAGATATAATAGAATCCTGATCCAAATCCCAACATTCTTTACTCACGTGGAAAAACTCATCGCCAACTTTCTATGTAAAGAAGCCCCAAACAGCCAAAGCAATATTGAAGAACAAAGCAGGAGGCCTCACACTTCCCAATCTCAAAACATACTGTACAGCCACAGTAATCAAAACAACCTAGTGGTGGTACAATGACAGACACACAGATCAATGGAACAGAGCTGAGAACCCAGAAGTAAATCCGGCAGCTGATTTTCGACGAGAGGTCAAAGATCATTCAATGGCGAAGAAACAGTCTCATTAACATATGATGCTGGCAAAATTGGATATCCTTTTGCAGAAAAATGAAATAGCATCCATACCTCACACCATACACAAAAATTAACTCAAAATGGATCAAAGACCTAAATGTTAAAGCTAGAACTATAAAGTTCCTGGAAGGTAACACAGAAACAAAACTATGGGACCTAATTTTTTGTAGAAATAGACTATGAAACACAACTACAAATACACAAAGAGAAGACAAATTAGATAACTGGGACCTCCTAAAAATTAAATGCTTATGCTCATCAAAAGACTTTATCAAAAGAGAACCTACCAACTTGGCCTTTTTCAGTTCAATTTCCTCACAGGGTAAAATCGGGGTCATGATGCCTATATTCCCTACCTGATTTCCAGAACTGTTCTACGTTGCAAAGCATAATGATGATACCCATGTGGAAGACTTGGAAAAACAAAAGCTTTAGAGTTAAAAGACCTGGCTTTAAATCCAGTGATGTACCAGCTATCATAAGAGTAACCTGAGATCCTCTCTTAAGCCTCAGTTTTCCCATCTGTAAAATGGGCGCAGCAATGGATCATTGTAGAGGTAAAATGAGACAATGCCTATAAAAAGATCTCCTTGATAGTAAAGCCCGATACAATCAGAAGATAAAAGAATCACGTACTCTCTAAATGATCCCCAAAATTTGCATAACAGCACCTTCTCAATGTCTTCTACCTGTAAATTAGGTATAACAATAGAAAACTATCCCACTGACAGAAATAACAAAAATACTTTTGTAATATAATGGTCAATAATTATACAGGGTTTGGGTAATGTCCTACTTATTCAGCATTATCAGAGAATGCACTATTAAAGAAAGTTAATTTTCAATTTAAATAAAGCTTATCCCTTTCACCACTGAGAATTTTTATATTTTAACGGAAAGCTAACATTTAACATAGTACTTTCCTGCCATCTTAAATTTTAAATGACTCAATTTCATCATTGTGACATCAGTTACTCTGAAGCTTTATACTCTCTTATACTGGAGGAAGGAGTCCCTGGATGGTGCGGCTACTAACCTTGTTGATCTTCTAAATGCTCTATCCAATATTGTAAGTGGTGTACTGAAGTCTTCAACTATTATTGTGATGTCTATTTCTCCCTTTATTTCTATCAATTGGGTGCATATATATATATACACATATACACACACATGATTGTTTAATCTTGTAGATTAACTGACTCTTAAATCACTATATGATGTCCATCTTTATCTCTTCTGAGTTTGTCTTAAAGTGTGATATTAAGTTTGCTACCCCGGCTCTCTTTTGGTTATTATTTGCATGAAATATGTTTCCATCCTTTCCCTCCCAATCTATCTGTTGAGTCTAAGGTGTGTCTCTTGTAAGCCCCATATAGTTGGATCATGTTTGTTTGTTTAACGTACATTCTGCCACTCTGCCTTTTGATTGGAGCAGGTAGTCCATTTACATTCACTTAATTACCAATAAGAAAGGATTTACTTCTGCCATTTTGTTATATGTGTTTTGAGTGTCTTCTGGTTTTTTCCTTTAATACTATATGCATTTGTGTTTTGTTTATTGTAGTGAGCTATTTTGGTTTCTTTTTCCTTTACTTTGGTGTATGTTTTTTAGATATTTTCTTAGTGGTTACCATGAATAAACAGCTTGTATTTATAACACCCTAGGGTACTATTGGAAACCCTGGTGGCATAGTGGTTAAGTGCTACAGCTGCTAACCAAAGGGCAGGCAGTTCGAATCAGCCAAGCGCTCCTTGGAAACTCTATGGGGCAGTTCTACAGTTCTACTCTGTCCTATAGGATCACTATGAGTCGGAATCGACTCGACGGCACTGGGTTTGGTTTGGGTTTTAGGGTACTATTTACTATTTAAGACCTGATTATGATGAGGTTTGTTGTAGATCTCTTTGGGTTTATCATGCTTTGAGTTCTTTGAGCTTCTTGTGTGTGTAGATTCATATCTTTCATCAGATTTGAGAAATTTTCTGTCATTGTTTCTTCAAATATTTTTATGTCCTTTTTTGTCTCTCAACTCCTTCTGGAACTCCCATGATACACTTAGATCTCTCAATGTTGTCCCATAATTCCATTAAACTGAGCTCAGCAGTATTGAGCCTCCATTTTACTTTCTCTTCAGCCTCCATAATTTTGACTACCCTATCATCTAATTCACTGATTTTTTCTTTTGCCTGATTAAATTTTTGTTAAAGCTTTCCACTGTATTTCTCATTTTAGTTATGATGTCTCTATCAGTTGCAATATTTATGTTTGGTACCTTTTTATCTCTCTTTTTTTTTTTGATCCTCTTTTTTTTTTTTTTTTGCATTGTCCTGATTTTTTTTTAGAACTTTGTCTATGTTTCCATTAACTAATTACGTTTAACATTGTTATATTCTCCCATTATTTTCATTATTCAGTTTTCCATGTACCTTTCATTCCCCTCCTCATGTTCATTTGGATGGGCCATCGTTTCTTTTTTCTTTGTGTCTTGTGATTTTTTGGTGTGGCATTGAAATTTTCAAGGGAGTTAAATTTTTCAGCTCTCCCCTATATTTGGCGTTTTTGCCCACACTGCTTTCTGCAAAAAAAACTCTTAGGTAGCCAGAACCTTCAACCTTTGCTTAACGTTTCCTCTCCCTCGCTCTGATAGCTCCTCCTCTCTCCCTAGTTTGATTAGGATTTGAAAGTTCCAGATCTCAGTTTTCAACTTTTAATGTCTCTCAAACACACCAGATAATACACTGTAGCCAATCTGTCCACTAAGAGGCACTGCCATTCAGGTGAAATACCGCTCACTTATCAATCTGCTCACCGGGGTGGGGGAACACAGTCCTCTCTCTCTCTCTCTATTGCTCCCTTCCCTTCTGTTTCTGCAACTACATTTTCACTCTGAAAATCCACACCCAGCAAGTCCCCTTCGGGGCTGGGTGTTCCCCTCCCGTTTTGCCCAAGGCTTCCTTCCCTGTTATTTGGGGGCTGCTTATATCTAAACTGGCATTCAGGGGATGCACAGGCAGACATCCCTCTGTATTAGGAAGAAGCGCTCCTCAGAAGAAACTCTGAGAGATCTGCCTTGTTGTTTTCAGAGTCCCAGTGTCCCTGTGAAGGCTGGGATTGCAGTTTCCACTTAGGTGACTGCCTCGTGTCTCCATGGTAGGGAACTTTCTACTGAAGTTCACATCAGTCCAGCAGCCAACAGTTACCTGGTGGGGGAGGTGCTGTCACTCTCTGAACAGGCCCCCAGGGAGGTCTGCTTTGTTGCTTTCAGAGCCCCTGTCCCATAGTATGTTGGTTGTGGGTTTAAACTCCACTCAAAATGACTGCTTCCTAGCAGACAGACGCTTCATTCAGCATTCCTGAGTGCCCACTGCAAGGGGGAACAGACAGATCCAAACCAACCCCCAGGTTGGTTTTCAGGGATTGAGCTATGGAACGTGCAAGGAGACAGATAGAGTGCTGCCTAAAGGAGCAGACTCCACTACAAGGGCCTTCTGAAATGGTTTGAAGCAGACTGGCAGCCAATAGTTACCAGGTGTGGAAGGGGGTGTCATGCTCCAGTCAGATCCCCACGGAGGTCTGCCTTGTTGCTGTCAGATCCCCACCACCCAGGTAGATTGTTGGCTGTGATACGGTCTCCACACAAGATGCTTGCTTTCTAGCCCACAGGAGCCTCAGTCAGCAGTCCTTGGCACCAACTGGAAGTGGGGGCAGACTAACCCAAATTCACCCCACAGGGAGGTCTGTACTGTTGGTTTTGGAAGCCTGAGCTACAGAGTACGCAGGGAGGCAGGTAGAGTGCTGACTATGGGAGCAGACTTCATTGCAGGGCGCCTTCTGTAGCAATTCACAGCAGCCTTGAAGCTGACAGTTTCCAGGTGGAAAGGGCCTGTCACACTCCAAACAAAGTATCAGAGTCCCCCCTGTCGTATGTTGGCTGTGGATGTAGCCTCCACTCAAGATGTCTGCTTCCTAGCATATAGCAGCCTCAGTCAGCAGTCCTCAGTGCCAACCGCAATGGGGAGCAGACCTGAACTGACTCTCAGGGAGGTCGTCCTGCTGGTTACAGGGGCCTGAGCTATGGGGTGCACTGGGAGGCAGGTAGAGAGGTAATTATGAAAGCAGACTCCAATGCATGGGCTGTCTATGGTAATTCACAGTAGCTTGCAGCTGACAGTGTCCATGAGGAGGAGGTGCTGGCACACTCCCGACAGACCTCCAGGGAGGTGTACGTTGTTGATTTTAGAGCAGAAGATTGGGGTCCTCTTTGTACAGGCAGGAGGTGTGGTGGTTGGGGAATAAGGCTCTTTTGCTGGGGCCACTTCCCCAGTTTACAGCAGCTGGTGGCCCGTGTGGCTCAGGGATGGGGCAGGAATAGTGGGAGAAGAAATTTCCTACCACATGTGACTCATTGTTGATTTATTGATTCTTGTCTGTCTACAGTTCTCCGCTGCTGTCCTCTGCTCACCCATTCAGAGACACTCAAAGCCGAGCATCATTTCCTTGTTGTATTACTCATGGTATTTTGGGGGGAGGGTCAGAACGATGGCCTGATTAAGCTGCCATCTTACCAGAATACTTCATTACTTTTTATTGCCATAGAATATTCATTTTATGAATACACCCATTGCCGTCGAGTCGATTCCAACTCATAGGACCCTATAGAACAGAGTAGAACCCCCACATGGTTTCCAAGGAGTGGACGGTGGATTTGAATTGCTGACCTTTTGGTTAGCGGTTGAGCTCCTAACCACTGTACCACCATGATCCTTTATGGATATAGTACACTTTATTTACCTATTCATCAGTCGATGGGCATTAGGTTGTTTCCACTTTTTACCCGGATGAATATTCAGCTATACGCATCCATGCGGTGCAAGGGTTCCAAAACTGAGGTGCCTGGCATGCCCAGGGTGGCTGGCTCAGGTGTAGACCCCATTTTGTGACTTCTGTTTTTGCATTCCTGAGAATGTTATTGTCTGACTTTTTAATTATAGTCATCCTAGTGGGGAAAATATAATTAAAAAGTCAGACAATAGGAATATTTGTTGAGGATGTGAAGAATTTGGAACTCTCATATACTGCTGGTCCTAGTGGGGAGAAGAAAACCCTGGTGGTGCAGTGGTTAAGTGCTATGGCTGCTAACCAAGAGGTGGGCAGTTCGAATCCACCAGGAGCTCCTTGGAAACTCTATGAGGCAGCTTTACTCTGTCCGATAGGGTCGTTATGAGTCACAATCGACTCGATGGCAGTGGGCTTGGCTTAGTGGGGAGAAAGTGATATCTCATCGTGGTTTTGATTTCCGTTTCTTTAACTATTAATGATGTTGAGAATCTTTTCAAGTCATCATTGGCCATTTGTTTATCTTCCTTGGAGAAATGTCTATTAAAATACATTGCCCATTTTTTAATTGTGGTATCTGTCTTTCTCATTGAGTTGTAACAGTTGTTTATATATTCTGGATACAAAGTCCCATACCAGATAGATGTTCTTTAAATATTTTCTCCCATTCTATGGGTTGCCTTTTCACATTCTTAATTTCAATCACAAAGGGTTTTAATTTCGATGAATTCCAATGTTTCCATTTCTTCTTCTGTTGCTTATGCATTTGGTGCCATCTATAAGACACCTAACCTGAGGTCAACAACTTTTACACTTATATTTTCTTCTAAGAATTTTATAGTTTTAACTCTTAAAATTATGCCTTTGACCCACTTTGGGTTGATTTTTGTATAAGGCATGGATCCAACTTCATTTTTTTGTATATGGATATCAAGTTGTCCCAGGACCATTTGTTCATCAAGTGTTCTATTATTCTTTCCCCAACTGAATTGTTTTAGTAGCTTTGTTGAAAACCAATTGACCATAAATGTGAAAGTTTATTTCTGGATTCTCTATCCTGTTTTTTGACCTATATGCTATCTTTATCACATTGTCTTGATTACTATACCTTTGTACTAAGTTTTGAAATTGGGAAGTCTGAGTTCTCCATGTTCTTACTTTTTAAGAGTGTTCTGACTATTCTGACTCCCTTGAATTTCCATATGAATTTTAGAATCTGCTTGTCAATTTCTGCCACAAAGCTGGCTGGGACTTTTTAACAGGGGTGGTGCTGAATTTGTAAATCAATTTGAGGAGTGTTGAAATCTTAACATTAAGTCTTCCAATCCATAAACATGAATTAGGTCTTTATTACAGCTTCTTTTTTTGTCTCTAAAATGTATGTTTTTTAATAAATTATTTTATTTTTGTTTTTGGTGAGAATATGCACAGCAGAACATATACAAATTCAACACTTTCTACATGTACAATTCAGTGACATTAATCACATTCTTTGAGTTGTGCAACCATTCTCACCCTCCTTTTCTGAGTTGCTCCTCCCCCACTAACAACTTGCTGCCCCTGAACTTCCCATCCAATCTTTCAAGTTGCTGCTGTCAATTTGATCCCATACAGACAGTTCTTAAAAGAGCGTAATGCTCAAGGCAGACATTCTCTACTGGTTAAGCTAAACTATTGTTTGGTTTCCAGAAGACTTCAAGGGGTATTTTCGTTTAAGGTTTACAGATAGCTCAGGGCAATAGTTTCGAGGCTTCATTCCACCTCCATGGCTCCAGAAAATCTGGATTCCATGACAGTTTGAAATTCTTCTATGGCATCTTTGATCAAAATATTCAGTGATAGTAGCTGGGCACCATCCAGTTATTCTGGTCTCATGGCAAAGGAAGCAGTTGTTCAGGGAAACAATTTTATTACATCTTCTTAATGTTTCCTAAAAATGTATTGTCAGTATAAAAGCACTGCACTTTTCTTGTCAAATTTATTCTGAAATATTTTATTCTTTTCGATGACATTGTAAATTTATTCCTAAATATTTTTTTCTTTTTTGATGCTATTGTAAACGTAAGTTTTTTCTTCTTAATTTCACTTTGGTTTGTTCATTGTTAGTATAGAGTAAGGCAACTAATTTTTGTACACTGATCTTGTATCCTGTAATCTTGCTAAACTTGTTTATTAGATCAAAAAAAAACTGTAATGAGTTCTTTAGGATTGTGCCATGTAAAAATAGGGATAGTTTTACTTCTTCCTTTCAAATCTAGATTAGATAAGTTTCAAATCTAGATTAGATAAGTTTCTTTTCCTTATCTAATTGCCCTGTCTAAACCCTCCTGTACAAAATTGAATAGAAATGGCAAAAGCAGACATCTTTTCCTTGTTCCTCATCTCAGGTGGAAACAATTCAGTCTTTCCTCATTAAGTATGACGTTAGCTGTGGATATGTTGTAGCTGTACCTTAACAGTGTGTGGTGTAATGGATTGCTTTTGTGTGGCCTTTCTTGCAATGGTCTTGTAACTCTCACCCAGGTGACTGGGTGGGACTGTGCAGATAGGGTAATTGTAGCCCACGAAGCAGACTGGTCAGTTTTGCCATCCTGCTGTGCTTGAAATAAGCCACCCCACAGGTGAGGAGGAGAGAATTCCACCAGGACCAAGGAAGAATAACCAGGAGCTAGCACATCCTTTGGAGCCAGGATCCCTGTGCTGAGAAGCTCCTGGAAGCAGGAGACCAAGAGAGAGAAACACAGATCTGTAACCCTGAAGACAGTGAGAAGCGGTGGCAGAAGAGACCCAGCAGCAGGAGATGGTGCAGTGGTCTTCTCAGCCCATGGAGAGTGAAAGCTGAATGCCTTTGGACAGAGGCCTGGGGTCAGAAAGAGGCATGCCTGCGAGCACGACTGGGAAGCGGCTGTCCTGATAGAAGAACTGTATCCTGAGTGTTCCTGAACCTGAACTATAACCCATTACTTCCCTAATAAACCCCATAATTTTGAGTATGGTCTGTGAGTTCTGTGTGGCCATTGCAATGAATTATTGAACCCAGTAGAGAGTGATGTGAGAGGGAAGGTTGGTGTCAGAATTGGTAAAGATGGTAGACAAAGAAGTCATGTTTGACCACACCTCACAGCAATCAGCCTTGGGCTGTTGATCTTGATTTTCCTTCCCCTTTGTGAAGTGAGAGGAGGTCAGACACCACTCCCCAAGCCATTTTTACACAGTATGAGGAAGTTTCCTCCTATACCCAATTTGTTGAGAATTTTATCATGATAGGGCGGTGGATTTTTAAATAACACTTGATGTGGGTGTATTGAAAAGATCACGTGGATTTTGTCCATTATTCCATTCATATACTGGAGTACATTGATATTCAGATATTCAACTGACTTTCCATTCCTGGAATAAATTCTACTTCAGTATGGTTTAGTTTGCTCTTCTTCTAGTTCCTTAATGTGGAAGCCAATTATCTGAAAGAGAGTTTCCTTGGGGGTGTGACCTGCATCCAGTACATGTGGACTTTCTGGCAAAGCTCGCTGGCTTTTGCTTTGATCTGGATCTGGCATTCAGTTCATCAGCATCTCACCTCCAGTTCTTGGGACTTGGGTCAGCAAGTCTTACCTGCCAATCTTGGATTCATCAGCCTTTGCAGCCGTGTGCCAGAAGCCTGCCGTCTGACCTATGGACCTTCAGTTAGTCAGCCCCTGCAGCTATGTGAATCAAGAGAAGCCTCCAACCTGACACCTCAAACATGACCCACAAACTTGGGACTTTCCAGCCTCTAGAACAGCATGAGCCATTTCCTTGAGATACACGTGTGTGTGTGTGTTTGTGTGCATGTGTGGGTATATCTGTGGGTGTGTGTGTATCTATCTATCTATCTATCTATCTATCTATCTATCTATCTATCTATCTATCTATCTATCTATCTATCTATCTATACGCTTCACTGGTTTTGCTTCTCTAGACCCAATCAAAGACATTTGATACCCAGAGTGGTTCTAGAGAAATAAAATGATAAGGATAAGTTTTCTAAATTGGCTCTCAAGTCTGGTTAATCTTGAAGACGCTGATGATTCTGCTTCCAGTAGTAAAGAGGGCACTGATAACATATGCATGAGGAGATGGCAATAGAAAAACACAAAATATCACCAACAGAACAGATATTAGTGAAAGATAAGAGTCGGAGTAACTGCATGTTTGATACCCTTCTAGAATTCTATCATGCTGAGAAATATAAGGAAGGTCATTGGTTGGTCCCACTTTTGCTAGATGAACTGGTGAAAGAAAGAAATGAGCTCAGGGCTTCAGGGAAAGAGCTCAAGCACCACATAAAGAACTTCAAAGTTTCCACTTGTGCCTTGAAAGAAAGTCTTATTTCTTCTAGTAATAGAGCTGATTTTGCCACAAACCAAACCCAGAGTATTATCATAAGAGTGGCTGAATTACAATGCCAACTGAATTCCCAACCTCACGTGGTATCTGAAGTTGAAGTGAGGGCATTGGTTGGGAAGAAAAGGGATCCTAAAACTTGGGACAGGACATAATGGGCAGAATCAGGAAGCTGTGGTCACTGAGCCCCTACATTCCATTAAATCAGTCCTGCCAACAGAACCAGCTCTCTCACTCCACCTGAAGAGATTATTCCATCTTCGTCTGTTAAGTCACGCTGCCCAGTAAAATCAACAGGACTTCCATCCCCATCTGATGAGATTAATCCAGCTGTGTCTGAACAGCCTTCGTCGGAGTCATTGCCTGGGGCACCATCTGAGGCAGAGGCCTTAGAAGACACTGCTGAATGTTGTCAACACACATCCTCACCACCCATTTTGGCTTCTAGTAGACTCAAATCCCAGCGAGCCCCAAAAGGTGGAGTACAAAATGTGACCCATGAGGAGGTATGTTACACATCAAAGGAACTTCTTGACTTTTCTAATAAGTACAAACAGAAACTTGGGGAATATGTGTAGGAATGGCTATTAAGAGTACGGGATGATGGTGTAAGGAACATGAAGAAAGCAAGAGGTCATTAAAAAAAACAGGAAAGAAAGAAAAAAACAAAATGGATGTCAGAAGAGACTCTGAAACTTGCTCTTGAATGTCAAGTAGCTAAAGTGAAAGAAAGAAATGATGAAGTAAAAGAGCTGAACAGAAGATTTCAAAGGGCAGCTGGAGAAGACAGTTAAAGTATTATAATGACATGTGCAAAGACCTGGAGTTAGAAAACCAAAAGGGAAGAACATGCTCAGCATTTCTCAAGCTGAAAGAACTCAAAAAAAAAAAAAATTCGAGCCTTGAGTTATAATACTGAGGGATTCTACTAGGAAAATACTGAACAACAAAGGAAGCATCAAAAGAAGATGGAAGAAATGCACAGTCATAATACCAAAAAGAATTGGTTGACATTCAACCATTTCAGGAGGTACCATGTGATCAAGAACAGATGGTACTAAAGGAAGAACTCTAAGCTGCACTGAAGGCATTGGCCAAAAACAAGGCTCCAGGAATTGACATAATACCAACTGACATGTTTCAACAAACGGATGCAACACTGGAAGTGCTCACTCATCTGTGCCAGGAAATTTGGAAGACAGCTACCTGGCCAACCAACTGGAAGAGATCCATATTTATGCCTATTCCCAAGAAAGGTGACCCAACAGAATGCGTAAATTATCAAACAATATCATTAACATCACTCGCAAGTAAAAATTTGCTGAAGATCATTCAAAAATGGTTGCAGCAGTATATCAAGAGAGAACTGCCAGAAATTCAAGCAGGATTTAGAAGAGGACATGGAACCAGGGATATCATTGCTGATATCAGATGGATCCTGGCTGAAAGCAGAGACTACCAGAAAGGTGTTTACCTGTGTTTTATTGACTATGCAAAGGCATTCAACTGTGTGAATCATAACAAACTATGGATAACATTGCGAAGAATGGGAATTGCAGAACATTTAATTGTGCTTATGACGAATCTGTACATACAGCAAGAGGCAGTCATTCCAACAGAACAAGGGAATACTTACTGGTTTAAAGTCAGGAAAGGTGTGCATCAGGGTTGTATCATTTAACCATACTTATTCAATCTTTATGCTGAGTAAATAACCCAAGAAGCTGATCTATATGAAGAAGGGCAGGGTGTCAAGATTGGAGTAACACTCATTAGCAACCTGTGTTATGTAGATGACACACCCTTGCTTGCTGAAAGTGAAGAGGACTTGAAGCACTTACTGATGAAGATCGAAGACCACAGCCTTCAGTATGGATTACACCTCAACATAAAGAAAACAAAAATCCTCACAACTGGACCAATAAGCACTATCATAATAAACGAAGAAAAGGTTGCAGTTGTCAATGACTTCATTTTACTTGGATCCATAATCAACACCCATGGAAGCCTCTTGTTGTTAGGTGCCTTCGAGTTGGTTCCGCCTCATAATGACCCAATGCACAACACAACAAAACACAGCCCGGTCCTGAGCCATCCTCACAACGGTTGTTTTTGCAGCCACTGTGTCAATCCCTCTTGTTGAGGGTCTTCCTCTTTTTTGCTGACCCTCTACTTTACCAAGCATGATGTCCTTCTCCAGGGACTGATCCCTCCTAACAACATGTCCAAAGTATGTGAGATGCAGTCTCGCCATCCTTTCTTCCAAGGAGCATTCTAGTTGTACTTCTTCCAAGGCAGATTTGTTCCTTCTTCTGAGAGTCCATGGTATATGCAATATTCTTTGCCAATGCCACAATTCAAAGGCATCAATTCTTCTTTGGTCTTCGTTATTCATTGTCCAGCTTTCATGTGCATATGAGGCGATTGAAAACACCGAGACTTGGGTGAGGCGCACCTTAGTCCTCAAGGTGACGTTTTTGCTTTTTCAAACTTTAAAGAGATCTCTTGCAGCAGATTTGCCCAATGTAATGCGTCTTTTGATTTCTTCACTGCTGCTTCCAGGGGTGTTGACTGTGGATCCAAGCAAAATGAAATCCTTGACAACCTCAGTCTTTTCTCCACTTATCATGATGTTGTACACTGGTTCAGTTCTGAGGATACATGTTTTCTTTATGTTGAGGTGCAATCCATACTGAAGGCTGTGGTGCTTGATTTTCATCAGTAAGTGCTTCAAGTCCTCTTCACTTTCAGCAAGGAAGGTTGTGTCATCTGCATAACACAAGTTGTTAATGAGTCATCCTCCAATCCTGATGCCCTGTTCTTCTTCATACAGCCCAGCTTCTCAGACTATTTGCTCAGCCTACAGATTGAATAGGTATGGTGAAAGGATATAACCCTGATGTACACTTTTCCTCAATTTAAGCCATGCAGTATCCTTTTCTTCTGTTTGAATGACTGCCTCTTGATTCATCTATAAGTTCCTCATGAGCACAATTAAGGGTTCCAGAATTCCCGTTCTCCGCAATGTGATACATAATTTGTTATGATCCACACAGTTGAATGCCTTAGCACAGTCAATAAAACACAGGCAAACATTTTTCTGGTAGTCTCTGCTTTCAGCCAGGATCCATCTGACATCAGCAATGATATACCTAGATCCCTGTCCTCTTCTAAATCCAGCCTGAATTTCTGGCAGTTCCCTGGCGATATACTGCTGTAGCCACTTTTGAATGATCTTCAACAAAATTTTACTTGTGTGTGATATTGTTTCATAATTTCCACATTCAGTTGGATCACCTTTCTTGGCAATAGGCATAAACATGAATCTCTTCCAGTAGGTAGGCCAGGTAGCAGTCTTCCAAATTTCTTGGCATAGACAAGTGAGCACTTCCAAGGCTGCATCCATTTGCTGAAACATCTCAATTGGTATTCTGTCAATTCCCGGAACCTTGTTTTTCACTAATGCCTTCAGCACAGCTTGAACTTCTTCCTTCAGTAACATCTGTTCCTGATCATATGTTACCTCCTGAAATGGTTGAATGCCAACGAATTCTTTTTGGTATAGTGACTCTGTATATTTCTTCCACCTTCTTTTGATGCTTCCTTTGTTGTTCAGTATTTTCCCAGTAGAATCCTTTAGTATTACAACTCGAGGTTTGAATTTTTTCTTCAGTTCTTTCAGCTTGAGAAATGCTGAGGATGTTCTTCACTTTTGGTTTTCTATTTCCAGGTCTTTGTACATGTCATCATAATACTTTACTTTGTCTTCTTGAGCCACCCTTTGAAATCTTTTCAGCTCGTTTACTTCATCATTTTTTTTTCCTTTTGCTTTAGCTACTTGACATTCAAGAGCAAGTTTCAGAGTCTCTTTTGACATCTGTTTAGGTCTTTTCTTTCTCTCCTGTCTTTTTAATTAACTCTTGCTTTCTTCATGTTTGATATGCTTGATGTCATTCAACAACTTGTCTCATCTTCGGTCATTAGTTTTCAATGTGTCAAATCTATTCTTGAGATGATCTCTAAATTCAGATGGGATATACTCAAGGTCGTACTTTGGCTCATGAGGTCTTGTTCCAATTTTCTTCAGTTTCAACTTGACTTACATATGAGCAATTGATGGTCTGATCTGCAGTCAGCCTATGGCCTTGTTCTGACTGATGACATTGACCTTTTTCCATTGTCTCTTTCCACAGATGTAGTCGATTTGATTCCTGTGTATGTCATCTGGTACGGTCCACGTGTACAGTAGTGTCTGTCAGTTTGATGTACTGTGGTGGTCTGTGTGGTGCTGTGATGCCGGGAGCTAGGCCACGGGTATTCAGATACCAGCAGGGTCACCCATGGGACAGGTTTCAGCTCTGCTTCTACACTAAGACGGAATAGGAAGAATGACCTGGCGGTTTACGTCTGAAAAGAATGAGCCAGTGAAAACCTTATGAATAGCAGTGGAGTATTATCTGATATAGTGCCAGAAGATGAGTCCCTCAGGTTGGAAAGCACTCAAAAGATGACTGGGGAAAAGCTGCCTCCTCAAAGTAGAGTTGACCTTACTAATGTAGATGGAGTCAAGCTTTTGGGACCCTCATTTGCTGATGAGGCACGACTCAAAATGAGAAGAAACAGCTGCAAACATCCATTAATAATCACAACCTAGAACGTACTAAGTATGAATCTAGGAAAATTGGAAATCATCAAAAATGAAATGGAACACATAAAGTTCGAGACCCTAGGCATTAGTTAGCTGAAATGGACTGGTATTGGTCATTTTGAATCAGACAATCATATGGTCTACTACACCAGGAATGACAACTTGAAGAGGAATGAAGTTGCATTCATCAGCAAAAAGAACATTTCAAAATCTACCCTGAAGTACAATGCTGTCAACGGCAGGATAATATCCATACGCTTACAAGGGAGACCAGTTAATATGACTATTATTCAAATTTACACATCAACCACTAAGGCCAAAGATGAAGAAACTGAAGATTTTTACCAACTTCTGCAGTCTGAAATTGATCAAACATGCAATCAGGATGCACTGATAATTACTGGTGATTGGAATGCTCAAGGTGGAAACAAAGAAGGATAGGTAGTTGGAAAATATGGCCTTGGTGGATGCCAGAGATCGCATGCAAGACCAATGACTTCTTTATTGCACATACCTTTTTTCACCCATGGAAGTAGAAGTCAAGAAATCAAATGACACATTGCATTGGGCAAATCTGCTGCAAAAGTCCTCTTTAAGGTGCTGAAAATCAAACGTGTCACCTTGAAGACTAAGGTGCGCCCGACCCAAGCCATGGTGTTTTCAATTGCCTCCTATACATGTGAAAGCTGGACAATGAATAAGGAAGGCTGAAAAATAATTGACACCTTTGAATTTTGGTGTTGGCAAAGAATTATTAAATATACCATGGACTGCCAAAATAATAAAGAAACCTGTCCTGGAAGAAGCACAGCCAGAATGCTCCTTAGCAGCAATGATGGAGAGACTTTGTCTCACACATTTTGGAATGTGGACATGTTATCAAGAAGGATCAGTTCCTGGAGGACATCACGCTTGGTAAAATAGAGGGTCTGTGAAAGACAGGAAGACCCTCAATGAGATGGATTGACACAGTGGTTGCAACAATGGGCTCAAACATAAGAACGATTGTGAAGACAGCCTAGGACCGGGCAGTGTTTCATTTTGTTGTACATAGGGTCGCTGTGAGTCAGAACCAACTCGATGGCACCTAACAATGTAACAACACCAATATTGCCTCAATAACCACAGAGATTAGGATTTACAAAACAGGAAAACCACATCAGATCACAAAATGGAGGACAACCACACAATATTGGGAATTATGGCCTAGCCAAGTTGATAGTAATTTTTAGGGAACACAATTCAATATATAACAAGATGCTTTACATTTCCCCTGAAGACTGCATGAGATATACAACACCCTGTTTGGTTCTGAGAAACTCTTCCTTCATTTGAAGAGCCTAGCTCATTACGGGGGCTATTAGCTACCAAGGTAGTAAAGCTGGTCTTTAGACTTAAGAACTCTTACTCCTCAGTTTATTCTTTCACATGGACAGTTGCAGCTCCACGGTCTAGCTCCTTTTCTTCACCACAAATCCCCACCTCCAAAGACGTGACAGAATTTGTACCAGACCCTGAAGTTCCTCTCCATTAGCTCCTCTCATAACTGTAATTATTCAGTTGTTTAATCCCAGAGACGTAAAAGACCTATACAAAGAAAACTACAAGACACTACTGAAATAAACCAAAAGAGACCTGCATAAGTGGAAAACACCATGGTCATGGATAGGAAGACTCAACATTGTGAAAATGTCAATTCTACCAAAAGGGATCTACAGATATAATGGAAGCCCAATCCAAATTCCAACAGCAATTTTTTTTATTACTGTACTCTAGGTGAAGGTTTACAGAACTAGCTTCTCATTAAACAATTAGTGCACACATCGTTTTGTGACATTGGTTACCTACCCCACAACATATCAACAAACACTCTACCTTCTAGACCTTGGGTTCTCTATTACCAGCTTTCCTGGCCCCACCCTGACTTCTAGTCCTTGTCCCTGGGCTGGTGTGCCCCTTTATTCTCGTTGTGTTTTATGGGCCTGTTTAATCTTTGGCTAACGGGTGAACCTCAGGAGCGACTTCATTACTGAGCTAACGGGATGGCCCAGGGTCATACTCTCAGGGTTTCTCCAGTCTCTGTCACAACAGTAAGTCTGGTGTTTTTCTGCAAATTAGAATTTTGTTCTTTTATTTTTCTCTGGCTCTGTCCAGACCCTCTATTGTGATCCCTGTCAGAGCAGTCAGGGTGGTAGCCAAGCACCATCTAATTGTGCTGGACTCAGTCTGGTGGAGGCTGTGATAGTTGTGGCCCATTAGCCCTTTGGACTAATCTTTCCCTTGTATCTTTGGTTTTCTTCATTCTCCCTCGCTCCCAATGGGGTTAGACCAGTGGAATATCTTAGATGGCCGTTCACAAGCTTTTAAGATCCCAGATGCTACTCACCAAAGTAGAATGTAGAACACTTTCTTTATAAACTAAGTTATGTTAATTGAGCTACATGTTCTCTAAGACCACAGTGCCCACCACCCTCAGCCCAGTAATTCAGTCCCTCAGGGAGTTTGGATGTGTCTATAGAGCTTCCATGACCTTGCCTTGTACAAGTTGTGCTGGCTTCCCCGGTATTGTGTACTGTCTTACTCTTCACCAAAGTTACCATTTATCTTTTGTCTATTTAGTGTATTTCAATCCCCACCACTTTCCTCCCTCAAAACCATCAAAGATTGTTTCTTTTTGTGTGTACACCTTTTCACGAGTTTTTACAGTAGTGGTTTCGTACAATATTTGTCCTTTTGTGATTGACTTATTTCACTCAGCATAATGGCCTCCAGATTCATTCATGTTGTGAGATGCTTAGAAGATTCATCATTGTTCTTTGAGTAGTACTCCATTCTGTGTACGTAACATAGTTTTTTTATCCATTCATCTGTTGATGGACATCTAGGCTGTTTCCATCTTTTTGCTATATCGTGAACAATGCTGCAATGAACATGAGTGTGCATATGTCTATGCGTGTGATGGCGCTTATTTCTCTACGATAACTAGGAATGGGATTGCTGGATCATATGGTGTTTCTATTTCTAGCTTTCTAAGGAAGCACCATATTGTTTTCCAAAATGGTTGTACCATTTTGCATTCGTGAGACCTGTACACAGGAGTTGGAATCTTCCCGCAGCCTCTCCAACATTTGTTATTTTCTGGTTTTTTTTTTTTTTTTTTTGATTCGTGCCAGTAATGCCAGGGTGAGATGGTATCTCACCGTGGTTTTGATCTGCACTTCTCTAACGGCTAGTGATCATGAGCATTTTCTCATGTGTCTGTTAGCTGCTTGAATGTCTTCTTTTTGAAGTGTCTGTTCATTTCTTCTGCCCATTTTTTAATTGGATTATTTATCTTTTTGTTGTAGAGGTGCTGGATTTTCCTATAGATTTTAGAGATTAGACCTTACAATGGCGTTTTTTTAACAAGATGGAGAAATAATTCACCAACTTCATATGGAGACGGAAGAGGCCCCGGATAAGTAAAGTATTACTGAAGAAGAAGAACAATATGGGAGGCCGCACACTACCTGATTTTGCCACGGTAGTCAAAACAGCCTGGTACTGGTACTGGTTCAACAACAGATACATAGACCCATGAAACAGAATTGAGAACCCAGACGTAAAGTCATCCACCTACGAGCAGCTGATATTTGACAAGGGCCCAACGTGCGTTAAACGGGGAAAAGACTGTCTCCTTAACAAATGGTGCTGGTATAACTGGATATTCATCTGCAAAAAAATGAAATAAGACCCATACCTCACGCCATGTCCAAAATCTAACTCAAAATGGATGAAAGACCTAAATATAAAATATAAAACAATAAAGATCATGGAAGAAAAAATAGGGGCAACGCTAGGAGCTTAAACAGAATACAAACCATAGCTAACAATGCACAAATACCAGGGGAGACACTAGATAACCAGGAGCGCCTAAAAATCAAACACTTATGCTCGTCAAAAGACTTCACCAAAAGAGTAAAGAGAGAACCTACAGACTGGGAAAAATCTTTTCGATACAACATATCTGACAAGGTTCTAATTCCTGAAGTCTACAAGATACTGCAACACCTCAACAGCAAAAAGATAAATAACCCAATTAAAAAATGGGCAAAGATACAAACAGACACTTCACCAAAGACATTCGGGCAGCTAACAAACACATGAGGACATGCTTGCTATCATCAGCCAATAGAGAAATGCAAGTCAAAACTAGAATTAGATACCATCTCACCCCAACAAGGCCGGCAATAATCCAAAACACACAAAATAATAAATGTTGCAGAGGTTGTAGAGAGACTGGAACGCTTATGCACTGCTGGTGAGAATGCAAAATGCTACAACCACTTAAGAAATCGATTTGGCGCTTCCTTAAAAAGCTAGAAATAGAAGTTCCATACAATCCAGCAATCCCACTCTTTGGAATATATCCTAGAGAAATAAGAGCCGTCATGTGAATACATATATGCACACCCATGTTCACTGCATCACTGTTCAGTATAGCAAAAAGACGGAAAAAAACCTAGGTGCCCATCAACAGATGAATAGATAAACAAACTATGGTACATATACACAATGGAATTCTACGCAACAATTAAGAACAACGATGAATCCACGAAATATCTCACAACGTGGATGAACCTGGAGGGCATTATGCTGAGTGAAATTAGTCATTCGCAAAAGAACATTGTATGAGACCACTATTATAAGAACCCAAGAAAAGGTTTAAACACAGAAGAAAACATTCTTCGATGGTTACAAGTGTGGGGAGGGAGAGAGGGGAATTCACTAACTAGATAGTAGACAAGAATCTTATTAGGTGAAGGGAAGGACAACACACGATACAGGAGAAGTCAGCACAACTGGACTAAACCAAAAGCTAAGAAGTTTCCCCAACACAACCAAACACTTTGAGAGACAGAGTACCTGGTGCTGGGGCCTGGGGATCACGGTTTTGGGGACATCTAGGTCAATTGGCATAAAAAGTTAATTAAGAAAATGTTCTGCATCCCACTTTGGTGAGTGGTGTCTGAGGTCTTAAAAGCTTTCAAGTGGCCATCTAAGATGCACCAATTGGTTCCAACCCACTTGGAGCAAAGGAAAATGAGGAACACCAAAGATACAAGGAAAAAATTAGCACAAGAAACAAAAAGGTCACATAAACCGGAGACGCCATCAGCCTGAGACCAGAAGAACTAGATGGTGCCCAGCTACCATCAATGACTGCCATGAAAAGGAACACAACAGAGGGATGGAGTGGGAGAAAAGTGCGGAGCAGCACTCAAATTCATGCAAAAAGACCAGACTTAATGGTCTGACAGACACTGGAGGAACCCCAGAAGCCATGGCCCCTGGCCGCTCTGCTAACCCAGAACTAAAACTACCCCTGAAGCCCACTCTTCAAAGATTAGACTGGACTATAAAACATAAAATAACACTTGTGAAGAGTGTGCTTCTTAGTTCAAACAGATACAGGAGACTAAACGGGTGGCTCCTGTCCAGAGGCAGGATGAGAAGGCAGGAAGGGACAGGAACTGGTTGAATAGACACAAGAAATCAGGATGGAAAGGGGAAGTGTGCTGTCACATTACAGGGATTGCCAACTAATGTCACATAACAATATGTGTATAAATTTTTGTATGAGAAATTAACTTGAGCTGTAAACTTTCACCTAAAGCACAATAAAAAAAAAAGAAAAGAAAAGCACATTCACAAGTATCCCACTGGAGATCCAAAGAAGGGCGATCCTGACAAGTTTTTTTTTTTTTTTTTTAGGGAAGAGATGAAAAATGGAAAATAACGGTAACATATCCATTGTTTTTTTTATCCATTACTACTCAATGCAAAATACCATTGAAATTTTCTTTCCTTTTGGCAATTTTGAAATATTTCAAACATACAGAAAAATATAAGGAGCAACATAGCAAAAGCCTTGTACTCACCATTCATAAATATAGCATAAACCAAAAAAACCAAACCCATTGTCATCAAGTCGATTCCGACGCATACTGACCCTATAGGACAGAGTAGAATTGCCCCATAGCGTTTCCAAGGAGCGGCTGACAGATCTGAACTGCCAACTTTTTGGTTAGCAGCTATGGTTTGCCATAGGTCTTAACCACTGCATCACCAGAGCTTCACAGAAATAGCACAGGCTAATATTTTGTCCGAGGGCAACGGTGGTTCAGTGGTAGAATTCTTGCCTTCCATGTGGGAGACTTGGGATCGATTCCTGGCCAACACACCTGACGCAAAGCCACCACCCATTTGCCAGTGGAGTCTTGAGTGTTGCTATGATGCTGAACAGGTTTAAGTGCAGCTTCTAGACTAAAACAAACTATGAAGAAAGGCCTAGCAATCCACTTCTGAAAATCGGTCAATAAAAACTCTGTGGAGCACAACGGTCCAATCCACAACTGCCCCGGGGGATGGCACAGGATTAAGTAGCATTTTATCCCATTGTGCACGGGATCACCAAGAGTAGGGGGCCAACTCGACAGCAGCTAACAACAACAATATTTTGCTACATTTATGTCAGATTATTTTTGAAAAGAAATAAACCTGAAGTCCCCTCTAAAAAATTTCAAAATAAATAAATAAAACCATTCCCGAGGCCCAGCCTTCAGACAAAGATTAGACTGGAATATAAAACTTAAAATAATACTCATGAAGAATGTGCTTCTTAGTTCAATCAGATACAGGAGACCAAAAGGGGGGCCCCTGTCCGGAGGCACAATGATAAGGCAGGAAGGGAGAGGAACTGGTTGAATAGACACAAGAAACCTGGGATGGAAAGGGGGAGTGTGCTGTCACATTATAGGAATTGCAACTAATGTCACACAACAATATGTATATAAATTTTTGTATGAGAAATTAACTTGAGCTGTAAACTTTCACCTAGAGCACAATAAAAAAAATCATTTATTTGTTTAATGAATGTTCCAGAAGGGCAGAGTCCACAGCAGTCTTATTCATCACTATATACCCAGCAACCAAGACAGTGTGTGACACACAGTAGGTGCTTAGTTAATCCTAAAATGATTTAGCCAACGCCTTAGTACTTGATGCCAGCCTGATAAAGCAATTGAGGGGCCCTCCACACCACCAGGAAAAAAAGGAGCTCAACATTTCCATGGTACTTCCCTGGAAAAGTATGTATCTTTCCAGATCCTCATGGGCTTTCAGGAAATCTCTAGAGTATTTGATTACAGAAATAAATGCCAGCTTAAACAAAAGTTTTTGGCAATGCTTCAAATAAAATAAGGCTATTCTTAATATAATCAAGGGCATATATGCTCAACCAACAGCTAACCTTATTCTCAATGGAGAAAGAGTGAGAGCCTTTCCCAGGAGAATGGGAACGAGATGAGGATGCCCATTATCACCACTCTTATTCAATATCGTACTGGAATTCCTAGGCAAAGCAAGAAAGAGAAATAAAAGGTATCCAAGTGGGAAAGGAGGAAGTAAAACTACCTCTATTCTCAGATGACATGATCCTCTACATACAAGACCCTAAAGATTCCACAGGAGAACTGCTGGATATAATAGCAGAATTCAGCAACACTGCAGGTTATGAGATCAACACACAAAAATGAATTGGGTTCCTTTACACTAACAAGGAATATTCCAAAAAGAAAATCAAGAAAACAATACCATTTACAACAGCCCCCAAAATGATAAAATACCTAAGAATAAACCTAACTAGGGACATAAAAGAATTATGCAATGAAAATTATGAAACACTACTACAAGAGACTAAAAGAGACCTACATTAATGGAAGGACATTACATGCTCACGGTTGAAAGACTTAATATAGTGAAAATGTCAATACTACCCATAGAGATCTACATATACAATGCAATCCCAATACAAATCCCAACATTATTTACTGAAATGGAAAAAATAATGACAAACTTTACATAGTAAGGAAAGATGCCCCATATAGCCAAAACGATATTGAAGAAGAACAAAGTAGGAAGCCTCACACTCCCCAATATCAAAACATATTATATAGCCACTGTATTCAAAATAGCTTGGAATTGGTTCAGTGATAGACACATAGACCAGTGGAATAGAATTAAGAACCCAGAAATAAATCCATCCACATATGCACAACTGATCTTCGACAAGGAGTCGAAGTCCATTCAATGGGGAAGAAACAGTCTCTTTAATAAGCGGTGCTGGCAAAACTGGATATCCATTTCTAGAAAAATGAAACAGGACCCATACCTTACAGCATACACAAAAACTAACTCAAAATGGTTCAAAGACCTAAATGCTTAACCTAAAACTATAAAGTTCCTTGAAGAAAACTTAGGGAGACAAAAAATGGGACCCAATTTTTTTTAAAAAAAATAGGCTAACAAACATAACTACAAATACACAAATAGCAGAAGACAAATTAGATAACCAGAGCCTCATAAAAATTAAATACTTATGTTCAACAAAAGATTTCATCAAAAGAATAAAAAGACAACCTACAGACTGGAAAAAAAACTTTGGAAGGTACGTATTCGATAAGGGTCTAATCTCTAAAATATATAGAAAACTTCAAAAACTCAACAACAAAAGACAAACAACCCAATTAAAAAGTGCGCAAAGGACATAAAGAGACAATTCATCAAAGAGGATAAACACATGAAAAGATGCTCATGACCATTAGCCATTAGGAGATGCAAATCAAAGCTACACTGAGATACCATCTCACCCCAGCTAAAATGGCACTGATAAAAAGAACAGATAACAATTGTTGGCAAGGATGTGGGGAGATTGGAGCCCTTATCCATTGCCGATGGGACTGTAAAATGGTACAACCACTATTGAAAACGGTCTGATGCTTCCTCAAAAAACTAGAACTAGAAATACCTTATAATCCAGCAATTCCACTCCTAGGTGTATACCCTAGAGACCTAATGGAAGTGACACAAACAGACATAATACGCACACCTATGTTCACTGCAGCATTATTCACAAAAGCAAAAAAAAAAAAATGGAAACAGCCTAAGTGCCCTTCAACAGATGAGTGAATAAGCAAAATGCATACAATGGAATACTATGCAACCATAAAGAACAATGACGAGTCTGCAAGACATAATATGGATGGAACTGAAGGCCATAATGCTAAGTGAAATAAGGCAATCACATAAGGACAAATATTATATGATCTCACTTTTATAAGACAATAATAGACATATATAAAGAGACCAATGTTCATTGGTGGTTACCAGGAAGGAGTTGGGGAGGGGAGAAGGAAAATCACACTCTAGATTGTAGATACTTGTCATTTCTGGTGATAGGAACAGTACCACCAAATGTTGATGTAGTAAGCCCAACCTGACTAAAGTAAATGATGTTACTAATATGCACTGAAGAGAAAAGGATGCTTGTAATAAAAAATTTGATATATATAATTTGGCAACAACACCAACAATGACCAAAAAACAACTGTATGGTCACATATGTATGTGTATAGACAGGCATATAGGTATACGGCTCTGCACAGGTGTATACATATGTGTGCAGATAGAAACCAAAACCCACTGCTGTTGAATCAATTCCAACTCATAGTGACCCCATAGGGTTTCCAAGCCTGTAAATCTCTACAGAAGCAGACTGTAACATCTTTCTACTGCATAGTCACTGATGGTTTCTAACCGCCGGTCTTTCAGTCAGCAGTCGAACGCTTTAAGCACTGCACCAACAGGGCTCCTTATGTGTGTGTAAGTACAGATATGTGCATGCAGGCACATATATTCCTAGAAGACACAAATACAGATACATCTCAGACATAACCAAACACTGCTAGATTGGTTTTCTAGGCTTAAAGGCTTAGGACCTTAATCTCATGGGACAACTCTGTCAGTTGGCATAATATAGTTCACAAAGTTCACGTTCTGCATCCTAGTGAAGTGAGTAGCATCTGGGATCTTAAAAGCTCCCAAGCAGCCATCTAAGATACAACTACTGGTCTCTACTCATCAGGAGCAAAAGAGTAAGAAGGAAACCAAAGTCTCAGAGAAGAAACAAGTCTACAGTTGCTAACAGCCTACAGGAGTCAGGCTTCATCTACCCTGAGAGCAGAAGAGCTAGATGGTGCCCAGTTACCACTACCAACCACTCTGACCAGGGTTACAATAGATGGTCCTGGGTAGAATGGGAGAAAAATGTAGAACAGAACTTAAATTCTTTAAAAAAGCCAGTCTTACTGGACCAGTTGAGACCAGAGGACCCCCTGAAACTATCACCCTGAGATACTCTAAACCTTGAACCAAAACTATCCTCTGAGATCATCTTTTAGTGAAATAACAGACTGGCACACAAAATAAAGGATATTACCCATAAGTATGGTGGTCTACTAAAAACCCATCTATATGAGACCAAAAGGTCAACATTTACTCTAAAGCGAAAATAAGGGGGCAAGAAAACTAGAGTACTGGAAGCAGAACCAGAACACCATTAAAGAGAATACTGACACATTGTGGAAAATGTAAATAATGCCACTGAACAATTTGTATAGAAATTGTCAAATGGTAACTAATTGACTGTGTAAACGTTCACCAAAAGCACAATCTTTTTTAAAAAAAATTCCTATGGAGCACAGTTCTTTCTACTCTGACACACATGGGGCTGCGATGAGTAGGAGTCAACTCAACAGCAACTAATTTACATTCTCTGTGTCATTCCTACTACTTCATATACCCAGTCCTGAATATAGCACACACACACACACACACAAAAAAAAAAAAAAACCAAACCCATTGCCGTTGAGTCAATTCCAACTCATAGCGACCCTATAGGACAGAGTAGAACTGCCCCATAGGGTTTCCAAGGAGTGGCTGGTGGATTCAAACTGCTGACCTTCTGGTTTAGAAGCCGAGATCTTAACCACTGTGCTACCAAGGCACAATGCAGTACAAATACAGCACAATGCAGTAAAAATAAACAGGGTCTTTAGAGTCAAGCCTGGGTTTTAATTCAGACTCTTGCCCTTATTAATTGAGGAAGTTACTTAACTCCTCTGAACTTCAGTTTTCTCACATACAAAATGGGAATAATCCTTACATCATAAGGATGTTACAGAATTTAATGCCTGTCACATGGGAGCAGCCAAACTAGTTATAAATATTTTTAATTTTGTCCAATTCCAATGCTACCTCCTCCTTTGCTTTTCTTTGTTCTCCCACCTGGCAGTAAGCTCTCCCTCTAATGTCACCTAGCAAATTATCTACCTGTCCTTCTCTTATAGCTCTGACCTCTACATACTACCTTATATGATAGTGATTTCTACCCATGTCTTTTCTTCCCGACTAGCTTGGGAATTCTTGAGGGCAGGATCCATCTGAGGCTCACTCTGTATGCCTCACAGCCCTGAGAACAATGGCTTAAATATAGTATGTGCAGGAGTATTTACTGAATGAATGATACATCTTCGCTGAAATAAATATAACACTTATTAGGTGTATCATATTGTCTTGGGGTATAAGCAGGAGCCACATCACTTGTTCTGAATAATGCCTAGCTTGAGTGCTCAGCAAATATTCAAACAATATTAGGGAGTAAAATGGCCAACATAAAAACAAGCAGGCAATACATAATCAGGTTTCAGAGTGAAGGTATTTTTTATTTTCCATTAGTTTAAGCTATAGTCATCATCTTGCATGCCAACAATTATAAATAGATCACATTTAAAGGAGAGAAACCAACCACTTCCACAAAGAAGATATGCTGAATATCATTCATAATGTCAATGACCTCTGAGCACAGAGCTAAGTAAATCTAAATATTCAAACAGGACCTACATCTAATATATCATCACACACAGTTCTGGCCAAAGCCTTATCTAGAGCTCTGTATAAAATCAGACTTAAGCAGGTTACAATGAAGAAATCAAGTTCTACCTAAGTTAGCAACTTTAAGAAAAACAGCAGCTGATTTTTGCAGCATACTATGCCAAGTCTCATTGTTCCCTAGAAACACTAGTCACTTAATTTGATGATCAATTTAATAAGCTAAATAAAAAGGTGTCACTCATTCTTCATGACTTTTAATGCCACACACCAAATGCCAAAATGGATCCACCCACATGAATACAAAACTCAACAATGAGACATGCCAATGAAGGGAAGGACATTTTCCAACAAGATCACAGTAAGGAAAAGTCTCTTCTTCTAACTACTTCTTTCTGCTTATGCATTTCCCCTCAGAAATCTACTGTAAATTACACATTCACCAGCAGATACATTATTAATCGGAAAACGTAGTATCAACGATTTAAACTGCTTACCCTTCTCCAGTTACAATTCATTTCCATATCCATTAACTCTTTTGAGGTTCACAATAACCCTGAAAAAAACCCTGAGGAGGATATAATTACCCCCACTTTACATATGAACGAAGCTATTTGTGCCAAATTCCAAAATGGTGACGAGAACACCCAGATATTCTGACTCCAATTCCTGTGCTCTCTTTGTTTCTCCACATGAAGCAAGAGCATACCTTTGTTTTGCTTCCACCCCACTTCCTCTCAGAAAGTCGCCCAGTTAGCATAGTATGCAGAAGCAGAGTTGGCGTATAATTACTGTGGTCAAGGCAGTGGGAAACGTACCACTTTTTCCTCTAGCTAATCAGGTTTTCAGAATCCATGCAACTTAAAGGAAAGAAAACGAGCATGGGTTAGCTGCTGGGTTTTATTTCCTACCTGTCCTATTTTTGGCTTTCTATATAAAAAAAAAAATTTTTTTTTTTTTATATATACTAGCCCCCTGGGCCAGAATATCTTCTTGGCTCTTTTGCCCATATCCACAGGTTTGGGCTGCGTAATTGTTGACTCCTTCTGCTTTCAGTCTTAGAAAAGAATGAAAAAATAAAAACCACTACTTGCCCCTAGCTTGTAAAATTTTTGCCCTTCCCCGAATGTTTCATTGAGCTTTTTTTCTTACAACCCTTAATCTCTCTGATGTGCCTTAGCAAGTCATTCTTAAGCACAAACACTTTCAGTTTATCATACATTCCACAAAGTCATTCCCTTCCTGGTGCATAACATGTGTCCATAAGTGTTTGGCTGGATACTGCACCAAGCAGTTTACTGTAATAAGTAAACAAATAGAAAACCTAACATTACCCTTTTTTCTTTCAGTGAACCCTCACCTTTCTATTTTTACGGTTCAACTCACGTATCTTTAACCTCTTAATGAACTCTATTAAGTGGAGACACACCCCAAAGCCTGGCCTATAAGTCTCTAAGGACCAGCATTTCAAATACCCCATCTTTAAGGTGCTGCCTGGAGGTCACTCTTAACCGTGTCACAATAGGACAAACCATTAAATGATCAAACTCAACCAAATGACCTGTAGGCACTTGAACAATTTATATGTTCGGACCCAAGTGGGCAGACAACATGTGCAGGGAAAGTACAGACTCCAAGGAACCAATCAGAAGAGCTGTACTAAAAAATAACAGCTGGTAGCAGTTACCACAGCACTGCACTTCGAAGGCCTTTCTCCCTTACCTCCGTTAGCTGCATCTGCCTTAAGAAGGTCCCCACACTGGGCCTAGACACAGAATTTTGGAGATAAATCTACTCAAAAGAAAATTATAAGCGTACGATACATATTTGCCAGTAACTTTGCCTTTATTTTTCACAATCATTTTTCAGCCAAGAGAAAAAAAAACTGTCACTCCATCCAATCATTACCCTCCATTCTTCTGGATATATATTTTGGCACAAAAGGCGGATTTACCTGCACTGTTTTGGGGGACGTTTACTATTCTTTCTTTTACTCCAGGCCTTCTATCAATCAGCCGAAATAAAAACTGTACATAAAGTAGAGGGAAGGGGAGTCCACAGCTGAGTCACCTGTGACCACTGAGAAAGCCTAGCTAGGTGAAGTTCCTTCAAAGAGTGCCCACACCCCTCCCGTCATTCATAAACCTGTATTTACTTATTGGGGGCCAGGCTCCTTGTGCCAGGGAGTGGGTAGGTCTTTGTTCCACGCTCAAGAAGAATTCAGAAGCACGTGAAGCCATCTGAAAATTCTGAGGTTAGGCTGACCTTGACCTAAACCATAGGTCAGTATCTTTAAAGAAAATATCACTGGGGCAAAGGTGTTTTCCTTAGAAAATAACCTGCCATGGGAATTTTTTTACTGGCCCCACACTGATCTGTAGCAACCAGAGACCAGGGCAAAACCATTACTCAAGCTGCTGGCCTTAATTCCCAATACTTTAGGACGTACTGGGGCAGTTCCTTGGTCAGCTCCATGTCACCTTGTCCCAGTCACAGGTGCAGAACATGTCCAACAGTACAGACAGATTGTCCCTTCAGAACAACCATCTGCCAAGAAGGGGTGGTTGCAGAGCAAGAGAGTCCCTGGCATAGCTACAGATCCTTGTCTTACCTCAAGGCCACTAAAAGCACAGGTCCAAAGCTCTGGTTGTAGCCACCACTATCCACTTGTACTGACTCCACTCCCTAAATGTCTGCACACCCATTTGCCCCAGAGACCTGGGCTGGGAGTCACCCTGAATCCCTCCCTCCCCCCAGCGTGAGGGGTCACCGACCAGAGGTCACCAGCTCAGAGAAACAGCCCTTTGGAAGCCTTCCACTTACTTCTCATAGCACTGATTAGCGCGTTGCCGTCTTTGATCACATCTTTGATGAATTTATTGGTCCTCTCCAGCTCCTGCTCATAGCACTTGAGTCTCTCTCGGAAATCTGGGCTGTCCAGGTAGCAGTCGCTGAACTCCAGCGGGGGATGCCCCATGGTTCTGATGGCGGAGGTTGGGGGAAGAAGGGAAAAGACACAAAGACCGAGAGCATCAGTGGCACAGTAGGAGTATTAGCTGTGGTGGACTGAGCGCGGGATCCGCTTCGGAAGCTCACAGCCTCCTTCCCTTTGGAGGACAGGTACCTGTTCCGATGAGGCTCTTGGGTGGAGATGGCTGGTCAGTGCAGGAAACGGGCGGCCCAGCAGTAGCTTCAGATGACCAGGAAAGCGAACTAAAGCAGTAGGATCCCAGCGGGGTGCTGCCTAGCAAACAGCATGCCCCCTAGGCTTCGCTTCCCCTGATAAGCAGCAGAAACCTCAGCGGCTAGCCTCCAGAGACAGGCCGGATCCTTCCTGAGCAATTGCAAACGTGACACCTCGGCCCGCCCAGGGTGTAGGCGGGGGCGAGATCAGGGTTGGGAGCCGCCTCTCCCCCTGCTTTCTCCCTCCTCCCTCCTCGCTCCTCGCTCCAGAGCTGGTTGAGGATTTCCTTTGCCCAACTCCGCAGGCAGCCAGGACAGCACTGTCCCCTCCCCCTTCTTAAAGCCAGCGCCTCCGCTCCGCCCCTGCGAAGCCCGAGTCCCACGCCCAAGCAGTTAGTCTCCTTCAACCGCCTCCCTTGCACACTAGGGTTTCGTCACCAGGGTCCTTCGGCCGCTAAGAGTTCCTGGTCCGAGGGAGTCGGACTGCTGTCCTCTTAGGCGCCAGAAAGGTTAAGCCCGGGCAGCTATGAAACGTAGCCTTCCTTCGTCGACACCCAGTGGGAAGAGGAGGGCGATAGCGCGACTCGCGCACAATAGCTGCGGTAGCTGGGCGCTTCCCTACGGAAACTGGGGAGCAGTCAGAGAGCACTAGGACTCCACTGGAAAGCGTGGCGGCCTGGGAGATGTAGTCTTAACGTTTCACACCCCATGACTCCTCCCTACCGTCTCCCCACCACCCCGCCAGGGAGGCGGATCTCCCAGACCGGCATTCCCAGCCTACCCCCAAGCTCAAAAGGCCCAAACTCAAAAGGCAAGTGCCTGGCACTGGGGTCTGCATGGAAAATTTCAGAAACTGGAGCAAGAACTCAGGCAGGAATAGACTGTGGGCGGCCCTCTGTCATATCCCAGTACTTGACTGGATTGCTTATTCTTTTTCCTTCCTCTCTCTCCAGCTTCCCTCTCGCTTACCAACTTCTTTTCATCTTCCCTTTCCTGTTTCTCCAGGTCCCAGCACTCTAATTCCCATGGCCCTTAAGCCTGAGGGGTTGACTCTTAAAATCTCCTTGTTAGGCTTAGAACCTCCTGCCAAAGAAAGGGAGTCCCTAATTAGGAGTTAACTTTAGCCTGAATAGGACCTCAAAACTTGATTTTTGTGATCCAACTCAGTGCCTAGGGTAATGATTAAAGCGCAATATATGTAAATGAAAAGCCTAAGAAGAGGATATTGTAAATTGTCCTGAATTTACTTAAGAGGCCTCTTGTCTATTGTCCATTGTAGAAGAACTGGGGCTACTCTTGTAAGTGGCTCCCCTGAGATTAGGAGTAGCTAGAGGCTTGAAAAACAGAAAAATAATGTGTGGCTGTTAGCTGCCGTCCAGTCAGCTCCTGACTCCTGGCAAACTCATGCACAATGGGATCGGACCATTGTTAGCCACTGGGTCTTCACTGGCTGATTTTCGGACATCAATCGCCAGGCCTTTCTTCAGAAAAATAGCATGAGCACATGGGCAAAAGATCCATTTTGATTTTGCAGAAGTGTTTAGACTGCCCTGTGAAAAAAGCCAAGAAAGGCCAGAACTAAAAGGGATTGTAACTAAATAATGGCCAACTTACCTGTTATTTATGTCCTTTTGCTGTTGTAACACATTACCACAAATTGGGTGTTTTTAAATAATACAAATTTATTATCTTTTGGCTCTGGAGATCTGAAATGGGCCTTACTGGGCTAAAAAAGGGTGTCAGCGGGGCTGCATTCCTTTCTAGAGTATCTAGGGGAGAATCCATTTCCTGGCCTTTCCCAGCTTGTAGGAGCCTTGGCCCTCTTCCTCCATCTTCAAAGCCAGCAATGGCTGGTCAGGTATTTCTCATGCTGCATCACTCAACACTGACTCTTCCTCCCTCTTTGACTTATAAGGACACTTGCCATTACGTTGGGCCCACCCAGATAATCCAGAATAATCTCCCTGTCTCAAAATCCTTAATTTAATCACATCTACGAAGTCCCCACCTCACTATTCCTTAAAACAACTATATGAGGATGGTATTGTTATTAATGTCATTTAAAGATGGGAAAGCTAAGTCAAAGAGGTTGAGTGACTTGCCAAGGACACACAGCTAGCAGTGTCAGTGCTTGAGCTTGAACCTAGCCTGACTGGTTCTAGAGGCACTGCTCTTAGCCACTACACTATATAACAGTATGTTAAAGAGTTCAATGAGGAAAGAGCCTCTGTAGAGTAGACCTCTGTACCCACATCTCAGGGAAGGATTTTGTTTCCTACTCTTTTTATCTTTAAACTAAATTATCTTTAAGATTAAATCAAAATGAGCTTTAAATGCACCCTCAGTTGAGAAATGCAGGTACTAAGGAAAGCAAAGGTTGCTATAGCAATCATTCACTCTTAACAAGCATTTACTGAACACCTGCTATACGTCAAACATGATCCCTTGATTTGTAGAACCTATACCTATATTTTCATCACTATGAAAATTACCATTGACATTATTGATGTTAGGTACAATTTCATATACTCAAAGCATTTTATAGTCATCTTTGTTATCATTTATATAAAGGATGGAACTAAAGCACAGAGGAAAACAAATGCCTCGGACCAAATACCAAAGAAGAAAGAGAAACAAAATTAGAACTCAGCCACTCAGATAAATAGCTGCATTTTATTGAGCACTATCCTAGGTGCTTTGCACACTTCATATCTAACCCTTACAACAACCCTAGTGGACTGTGGTCTTCAAATTTTTAGTCACATAACCCCTAAAAGTATTTTGAGAAGTTATGTCCTCCCTCATTCATTTTTAGGCTGGCATTTAAATTTTAAATAGCTGCAAAGGTTGTAAATATTGACAGCGTTATTGTATTAAACCCAATGCCGTCGAGTCGATTCCGACTCATAGAGACCCTATAGGACAGAGTATGTCAATATTTATAGTATGCTAATAAAATAAAACTGCTGTATCACTCATTTAAACGTATCCATTTCATTCTAAAGCAGGACAATTTGATTCCCACCATCAAACGTTAAAAATAAAACCAAAAAAAAGTGTAAACTCCTCTTTAACCCTCAGAAAACTTACATTGTTCTTTTTTCTCCTTGAAATCAAATTTCCATTACATTCTCCCCATAGAATTTTATCCTATTGTATTTTTGTGGTTGAAGCTTTTATTGATCACCCTATTGAAATTCTCTGTAACAAAAATATGTCCATAGAAACTGAATTATTTTTATTTCCTTGTGACCATAAAGCACCAAATATAAAAAAAAATTATTCTACATTGAATTATAATTTCAATTATTATGAATATAGCATAAATAAAACAATATGAAGATATTATACATTTTGGTTATTATTATTCAACATAAAACAAAGATGTTTACTGGCAATGCATCTCTTAGTGAGATGGATAAGGTGATAGGTTATAGAGCCTTAAGTTGAAGAAGAATCCTAGACATCAGTATTTGAAAATGTCCCTTTGTTTAGCCCTAAGGGTGTTTATACTCTAGATCAAAGCACCATAGTAAGATTCCTTAACATTGAAAAAAAAAAAAAAAACACTGCCATTGAGTTGATTCCGACTCATAGTGACCCCATAGGACAGAGTAGAACCGCCCCATAGAGTTTCCAAGGAGCGTCTGGCGGATTTGAACTGCTGACCTTTTGGTTAGCAGCCATAGCACTTAACCACTACGCCACCAGAGTTTCCTTAATGTTGAGACCTATGTTTTCTTTTGGGGAGATTGGAAAAGGGAGGTGAGAAAGGAAAACAACAGGTGAGCTCTCAGGCAAATCATTTTTAGGAAATAATATTAAACGAAGTTGAAGATTTGGAAATTGATCTCCTTTCAACTGCCTGGTCCCTTCATAGTCCTTAGAAAGTCTTCACGTACTTCCAGGGCTAGGTATACCCCAGTATGAAGACAGCTGCTATAGTTTCATTATCCTTGATGTATATATATCAGGACTAGTAGGCTCAGAGAGGTTCAATATTTGCCTGGTCTCACGAAGCCAGAAAGGGTTTCACAAGCTCCAGTACTTAGATGCAGTATGAGTCTGTGATACAAAAAATCCATGCACGCCCATGCACACACGGAAGCAGGGTTTACAGTCATTTTACAAAGAAGCAAAAGAAATCCGATTTGAATACTTTTAGGTTATGGTAATATTCTATATCTTGATAGGTGCTTGGCTCACACAAGTGTAAGCATTTGTCAAAACTTAGCAAATAGATATTCAAGAGGTTTGCATTTCACTCTATGTAAATTGTACATCAAAAGAAAAAAATTGTAAACACATTGAACTCTAGTTAACCGATATGCATGCTGAAATATTTAAAGGAAAGAGTACTGATGTCTGCGGTTTTGAAATGGGTAAAAATAAGATAGATGAAGAGATACGTAGTGAAGTAAATTCTTTCAACTTTGCTGTATGTTTGGGAATTTTCATAATAAAAGGTTAAAAAAAAATTTTTTTTTTTTAGGAGAGAGAAATTCCGTTTCTCCTGACTGTGTTTCTTGTATGTCAAGGTAACATCACCCCCATAGCCCTAATATAGGACAGTATCTCTTTCCTAAACTGTCGCACTGTTTCAGCTGTGATGCTGTGGAAGCTTGAAGCGATACAGATGTTACCGGCCTGAAGTTGAGTCTAGTTCCACCCCTTAGAAGCTCTGTGACCTTGAGCAAATCACTTAAACGCTCCTCACTTGAACTTATACCTTCTTCAAAGAGTTTTGTAAGGACCGATTGTAGATAAGGTATATGAAAGTGTCTGGCATATAATAACTTCTCAATAAATGCTGGTTGAATCCGATGTTTTTTCGTTGCTTCTTATTCTGATAGACAACACCAGAGGCTGAAGACAGATTGCCCACAGTGATATTCCTAGAAAAACATTACTATCTATATAACAACACAAGTTGACTGTTGTTCATTATCATCATAAAACAAAACAAAAAAAATGTTTTGTTTTATGATGATAATGAACAACAAGGGGGAGAAAAGTCATGCTTCTACCCAGAGAAATTTACATTTCAGCTTAAACAGAAACTCTAGTTCAGTTTGTGGTCTGGTTAATACGCCGCCTCAGCTTCAGGACACTCACAAGGTCTGCGTAGCACACCAATATGGCCAACATCCCCTTCTGGTTTAAGAGCCAGAACTTGAAATCCTGCTATCAACCATTTTAGTGGATTACTCTAAAGTGGGATTGCAGAATGGCTGCAAATCTTGACTCCGTTTAGCTCAGGTCATCCAGGATAGGAGCATATCTGCTTGATGTGTCTGTCCCTTCATAGTGGAATCACAACCATAAGCTTTTGACCTAATAAAGCAAAGTCACTAGGGCCAGAATCAGCTTCCTATAAATTGCTTTCACGACTTGAAAGAAATAAAGAGAAAACAAAGAAACCAGATATTACAGGTTTTTAGGAAAGGCAACGTACCTGTCCAAGAGAGTCCAGTAAATACAGCGTACAATCTCCACAGGAGAAAGATGCAGCACTCTGCTTCCGTAAAGACTTACAGACTTGGAAACCCTATGGGGCAGTTCTGCTCTGTCATATAGGGCCACTATGAATTATAATCTGCTCGATGGCACACAACAACAACACGCCTCTTAAAAAAGATTCTAAAGGTCTCTGTATTAAAATGTTATAATCTTTCCTTCACGTACAGGTAAAGAAGATACAGAAGTTAACTGGCCTGTGCCAGCCAGTCATTACCAAACAAGAAGAGAAACTAGAGAGGAAGTAGTGGTGAGACATGGAAAGAGAGAGGCAGAGATTGATGATTTCTCTTATGCCAGGCACTTTATATAAATGATCTCATAGGCTTTGCACAACTCACTGAGGAAGATTCCATTGCCACCTTCATTTTACGGATGAGGCAAATGAAGCTCAGAGAAGTTAAGCTACTTGGCCAAGGTCACACAAAGAATAACTCATGTAACGATAGTTTGCATCCAGCTCTGAATCCAAAACCATTTCTTGTGATTGCATTATAATGTCTTTCAGTCTAGCGTGTCTACATCTAATCTCCATTCCCTCCTGCTTATGTGACTAGATCTATTTGGTACCGTAACATGGAAAATAGTTCAAGGTCATTCATTACTAATTGCAGAAAGTGATTTGAAATTAGCCAAGGCAGAGGATTAGAAAAGGCTTTACGTAGAACTTCTCTGAAGACTTAGCTGACAGAGCTGGCTCCCGTACTACACATGTTCAACCCTCTAGGATTTCCAGACTTGCAGTACATAGAACATAAGACAAAACACAAAACAGCCTCCCAGCCCCACCAAACTGATAGCCTCACCCCTGGTTCTGTCAGGGCCTAAATCCTTTACTACCACTGGCACTATTCTCAGCTCCCGTCCTGGTTCTGGCCCATTCTCTACTTTTACTGGACTTGGCCTAGTTTCTTTCCTTAGGCTGAGCCAAGATTTTAAAACTTTTAGGTGCTAGAGGTAACAAATGGTTGAAGCAAAGAAGAATTCTTTTCCATAGTTCTCCTTACATCAAACTCTCCACTCACCCTCTGTTATAGATTCAATTGTGCCTCCCCAAAATATGTGTCGTAAATGTTAAACCCCTATACCTGTGAATGTAATCCCATTTGGGAATAGGACTTTCTTTGTTATGTTAATAAGACTGTATCACTGTAGGGTCTTACACTAATCACCTTTAACATATAAAAAGAGCCAATCAGGCACAGAGAAGGAAGCATAAATGGAGAAATATTGGTGGCAGGTGGAGATCACCGAGGAACCGAGGAACGGAAACTGAAAAGACAAGGACCTACCCCTGTGATGCCAGAGAAAGCCTTGCCCTAGGGCCGGTGCCCTAAATTTGGACTTTTAGCCTCCTAAACTGTTAGAAACTAAATTTCTGCTGGTTAAAGCAATGCGCTTGTGGTATTTCTGCTATAGCAGCACTGTGATGATTAAGATTGTGTGTCAACGTGACCAGGCCCTGAAGCTCAATGGTTTGGCAGTTATGATGTAGTTTGGCAGTTATTAATGATGTAATTTGGCAATTATATAATGATGTAGTCATCCTCCACTTTGTGACCTGATTTAGTCATCACCATTTTGTGAATGATGTGAGCAGTCAATCAGCTGAAAAGAGAGTCTTCTTGGGGGTGTGGCCTGCATACAACATAAACTTGGATGTTCTGACAAAGCTCACTTGCTCTGGATCCTACATCTGGCTCATCATCATCTGACCTCTGGTTCTGGGGACTTGAGCCAGTGGCTGCGTATTGCCTGTCAATCCTGGGGTTCATCAGCCTCCATAGACTATGAGCCAGCAGCTTGCCATCTTACCTGCTGATCTTGCATTCATCAGCTTCCACAGCCTGTGAGCCAGTGGCCTGCTCTCTGACCAGCTGATCTTGAGTTCGTCAGCCCCTGTAGCTACGTGAATCAGGAGAAGCCTCCAGCCTGATGCTTGACCCATGGACTTGGGACTTGCCAGCCTCTATAACTGCATGAACCATTTCCTTGAGATAAATCTCTCTTTCGTTATACATATATATGCTTCAGTAGTTTTACTTCTCTAGAGAACCCAGCCTAAGACATTTGATACTGAGAGTGGTTCTAGAGAAACCAAATCATAAGGATACATTTTCTAAATTGGTTCTCAACTCTGACTGGTCTTAAAAGTGCTGATGACTCTGCCTCCAGTAGTAAAGAGGACACTGCTAATTCATGGCATGAAGTGGCAATATTACTATGCAAAATATCACCATCAATAGATACGTATTGGTGAGAAGCAAGGCTCTGGGTGATCACATATGTGCTACTTTTCAAATTTTGTCAGAATAAGTATACGGAAGTTGGTTGGTTGGTCCTACTTTTTACAGACAAACTGGTGAAAGAGATGAGCTCATGGCTTCAGAGTCAAGTTCAAGCGCTGCATAAAAGATCTCAAATTTGCCACTTATGCCCTGAAAGAAAGCCTTATTCCTTCTAGTAACAGAGCTGATACTGACAAAAACCAGACCCAAAGTCTGATCATAAAAGTGGCTGAATTATGCCAATTGAATTTCCAACATCAAATGGTGTCTGAACTTACAGTAAGGGCATTGTTTGGGAAGAAATGGGATCCTAAAATTTTGGATGAGGGTATATGGGCAGATAATCAGGAAACTGGGGACACTGAGCTCCTAAATTCTGTGGATTCGCTCCAGCCAACAAAACCAGCCCACTTACTCCCATCTGAAGGGATCACTCCATCTTTTTCTGCTAAGTCAGCCTCCACAGTAAAACCATTATCCTTTCTACCCCTATCTGATGAGATCAACCTAGCTGTGCCTGAAGAATTTGTTTGAGGTATAGCCTGGGTCAGCACCTTGGGCATTGCCTGGGGCATCGCCTGGGGTAGATGCCTTACAAGACATTGCTGAATGTTCCCAGGACCCATCCACCCCACCCATTTTTGCTTCTAGACCTATAACTAAACTTAAGTCCCAGCCAGCCCCAAAAGGTGAAGTACAAAGTGTGATCCAGAAGGAGGTATGCTACACTCCAAAAGAACTGCTTAACTTTTCTAACATGTACAAACAGAATCCTGGGGAATATGTGTGGGGATGGCTATTAAAAAAAAAAAAAGGGTGTGTGATAATGGTGCAAGGAACATAAAGTTGGATCAGCCTGAGGTTATTAACCTGGGCTCACTAAGCACAGATTCTTAATTAAAAGTTTCAGCTTGAGAACTTAGAAAAGGATCTAATAGTTTATTCAGTTTTCAGGATTCGAAATTCTTTTTTTTTTTTTTTTTTTAGTGAGTTTAAATCAAGGTGAAGTACCAGACCTGCCTTGGTATACTGTAGAAGGCATCCAAAGGCTTAGGGAAATTGGCATGTTAGAGTGGATTTATCAAGTTAGACCCACAAAACCACACATGGAGTGACCAGAAGACACACCTTTTACCACAACGGTGAGGAACAAGTTTGTGAAAGGAGCCCCAGCATCTTTGAAGACTGCTGTGGTTTCTATTTTATGTAAGTTGTATTCAAGAACGGGAACTTCCCTAACTGAATTAAGACACCTAACTACAATGGGACTGACTGGACTCCATGGTGGTAGGGGCCAAGTGGCGGAATTCAATTGACAAAGACAAGGTGGATGTGGTTACTCTAATGGACAGCAGAGTCAAAGCAGTAATCAGAACAGTCTGACTCATATGGACTTATGGCGTTGGCTACTTAGGCATGCTGTCCATAGGCATGAAATACTGGGAAACCTACTAAATATTTACTTGATCTATTTAAAAAAAAACCAAACCCGCTGTGGTCGAGTCGATTCCGACTCATAGCGACCTTATAGGACAGAGTAGAACTGCCCCATAGAGTTTCCAAGGAGAGCCTGGTGGATTTGAACTGCCAACCTCTTGGTTAGCAGCTGTAGCACTTAACCACTATGCCACCAGAGTTTCCACTTGATCTATACAAGCAGAAAAATTCTAGGTCAAGTGAAAGGCAGTCTAACTTAAATTGCCAGAATAGAGAGTCACAGCCACTCAATAAATTCCCAGACGTGAGCCAGTTTAAAGACCCACAATCCCTTCAATGAAGGGGAGGCTAGGTCTCCTTGAGGAAGGACCCCACTGCACTGCCAAAAATTTATACTAATGATATTTCTCCCAGCATTCCCTGAAAGGATCTACAGCCTTTTATAACAGTGACTATTCACTGGGGAAAAGGAAATAATCAGACTTATCAGGGATTACTGGACAGTGGCTATGAACTGACACTAATTCCAGGAGACCCTAAATGTCACTGTGGTCCATCAGTCAGAGCAGGGGTGTATGCAGGTCAGGTCCATCTCACAGTGGATCAAGTGGGTCCCTGAACCCATCGTGTAGTAATTTTCCCAGTTCCAGAAAGCATAACTGGAGTAGGCATACTCAGCAATTGTCAGAACTCCACATATCATCCGTGCCATGTGGAGTAAGTGCTATTATGGTAGGAAAGACCAAGCAGAAGCCATTAGAACTGTCCCTACCTAGGAAAATAGTAAACCAAAAGCAATTCCGAATTCTTGGAGGAGTTGCAGAGATAACTTCCACTATTAAGTACTTAAGGATGCAGGGGTGGTGATTCCCCATTCAACTCGCCTATTTAGCCTGTGCAGAAAACAGATGGACCTTGGAGAATGACAGGAGATTATCATAAACTTAACCAGGTGGTGATTCCAATTACAGCTGCTATTCGAGATGTGGTTTCATTGCTTGAGCAATTAATACATCTCTTGGTATGCAGCCATTGATCTGGCCAATGCCTTTTTATCCATCTCTGTTTCGTGGGACCACCAGAAGCAGTTTGCCCTCAGCTGGCAAGGCCAACAATACACCTTCAGTTGCCTACCTCAGAGGTATAGCAACTCTTCAGCCCTATGTCTTATTTTAGTCCTCAGGGACCCTAATTGCCTTTTCCTTCCAGAAGACTTTACACTGGTCCTTTACATTGATGACATTATGCTGTTTGGACCTAGTAAGGAAGAAGTACCAAGGACTCTTGACTTATTGTTAAGACATTTGTGTGTTAAAAAAATAATTTTTTTTTTGTTAGAGGGTGGGAAATTACCCCCCCCAAAATTCAGGTGCCTTCCATCTCAGTGAAATTTCTGGGGGTCCAGCAGTGTGGGGCACCTCAAGATATTCCTTCTGAAGTGAAGGATAAATTATTGCATCTACTGCACCCCCCTACAAATATAAAGGAGGCACAAAGCCTGGTTGGCCTCTTTGTATTTTGGAGACAACATATCCCTCACTTGGGTGTGCTATTCCAGTCAATTTATCAAGTGACTTGAAAAGCTGCTAGTGTTCATTGGGGCCCAGAAAAGGAGAAAGCTCTGTAACAATTTCAGACTGCCGTGCAAGCTGCTCTGCCACTTAAGCTATATGATCCGGCTGATCCAATGTTGATCGAAGTGTCAGTGGCAAATAGAGATGATGTCCGCAGCCTTTGGCAGGCCCCTATTGGTGAACTGCAGCACAGACCCTTGGGATTTTGGAGCAAAGCCGTGCCTCCTTCTGCAGATAACTGTTCTCTTTTTGAGAAACAGCTTTTGGGCTTGTTACCGGACTGTAGTAGAGATGAACATTTAACTGTGGGCCACCAATTCACCATACAGCCTGAGCTCCCCATCATGAACTGGATGTTGTCAGAGCCAGAGAGTCATAAAGTTGGACGTGCACTCCATCGTTAAATGGAAGTGGTATATATAAGATCTGGTTCTAGCAGGACCCGGAGGCACATGTAAGTTGCATGAGGAAGTGGCCCAGATGCCTGTGGTTTCCACTCTTGTCACATTGTCTTCCCTCTCCCAGTCTGCACCTATGGCCTCATGGGGAGTTCCTTATAATCAGATGATTGAGGAGCAGAAAACCCATGCCTGGTTTACAGACGGTTCTGCACAATATGCAGGCACCACTAGGAAGTGAACAGCGGCAGCACTGCAGCCCCTTTCTAAGACCTCTCTGAAGGACAGTGGTGAAAGAAAATCCTCCCAATGGGAAGAACTTCAAGCAATACACCTGGTTGTTCACTTTGCTTGGAAGGAAAAAGGGCCAGATTTGTGACTGTATACTGATTCGTGGGCAGTGGCCAATTGTTTGGCTGTATGGTCAGGGCCTTGGAAGGAACATGATTGGAAAATTGGTTACATGGAAGTATGGGGAAGAGGTATGTGGATAGATCTCTTTCAATGGGACGAAAAAGTGAAGATATTTGTGTCTCATCTGAATGCTTGCCTAAGGGTGACCTTGGCAGAGGAGGACTTTAACAATCAAGCAGATAGAACAACATGTTCTCTGGACACCAGTCATCCTTTCCCCAGTCACTTCTGTGGTTGCCCAATGGGCTCATGAGCAAAGTGGTCATGGCAGCCGGGATGGAGCTCAGCAACATGGATTTCCACTCACTGAGGCTGACTTGGCTACAGCCACTGCTAAGTGCCCAATCTGACACCATTCCTTGAGGTGATCAGCCAGCAACCTAGTGGAAGTTTGATTACATTGGACCACTTCCATAATGGAAAAGGCAGTGTTTCATTCCTTCTGTGTTATATATTTACTCTGGATATGGATTTGCCTTCTCTGCATGCAATGTCTCTGCCAAAACTACCATGTGTGGATTCACAGAATGTCTTACCCACTCTCATGGTATCCCACACAGCATTGCTGTGGATCAAGGGGCTCAGTTCACAGTAAATGAAGTAGAGTAATGGGCTCATGCTCATGGAATTCACTGGTCTTACCATGTCTCCCATCATCCTGAAGCAGCTGGCTTGATAGAACGAAGGAATGGCCTTCTAAAGACACACTTACAGTGCCAGCTAGGTGGCAATACTTTGCAGAGCTGGGGCAATGTTCTCCAAGAAGCTGTATATGCTCTAAACTAGCATCTAATATATGGTGCTGTTTTTCCCATAGCCAGGATTCATGGATCCAGGAACCAAGGCTTGGAAATGAGAATGACACCGCTCAGTATAACCCCTAGTGATCCACTCACTAAAGTTTTGCTTCCTGTTCCCTTCACCCTATGCTCTACAAGTCTAGAGGTCTTAGTTACAGAGGGAGGGATACTCCCACCTGGAGATACAATACTGATGCCATTGAACTGAAAGTTAAGAATGCCAGCCAGTCACTATGGGCTCCTCATGCCTCTGGATCAACAGGCATAGAAGAGAGTTACCGTACTGGCTGATGTGATTTATCCAGATTAACAAGGGGGAAATCAAACTGATATTACATAATGGAGGTAAAGAAGAGTATGGCTGGAATACATGAGATCCACTAGGGCGTCTCATAGTACTACCATGCCCTGTGATTCAAGTCAATGGAAAACTACAGCAACCAAATTCCAACATGATTACTAATGGCACAGACCCTGCATGTATAAAAGGTTCTATCACCCTATCAGGCAAAGAGCCACAACCAGCTGAGGTACTTGCAGAATGCAAAGGGAATACAAAATGGGTATTGGAAGACAGTAGTTCTAAATATCAGCTACCATCACGTGACCAGTTGCAGAAACAAGGACTGTATTTGTTATAAGTATTTCTTCCTTGTATGTGTGCATCAAATATTTTTGTTTTCTTTACTTATAAAATATATAAACAGGGCTAGTGCATTTTTCAGTTGTATGCGTGTTAGTTGTACCATGTTAGGTACAAGGATGACTTTAAAATTGTCTTTATTTAGAGATTATGTATCATTTAAGGAAATGTGTACAGGTGACAAGTTGACAAGGGGAGGACTGTGATGGTTAAGGTTGTGTGTTGACTTGACTGGGCCATGATTCTCAGGAGTTTGGCAATTATGTAATGATGTAATTTGGTAGTTATGTAATGATGTAGTTATCCTCCATTTTGTGACCTGAGGTAAGCAGCCTGTGAATTGAAAAGTTAATTTCCTTGGGGGTGTGGCCTGCTCTCAATATATATATGAGGTGCTGGCAAAGCTTGCTTGTTCTGGATACTTCATCCGGCTCGTAATCATCTGACCTCCAGTTCTTGGGTCTTGAGACAGCAACCTGCCATCTTACCTCCAGATCTTTGATTCATCAGCCTCCATAGCCCATGAGCCATCAGCCTACCCTTTGACCTACTGATCTTGGGTTTTTCAGCCCCTGAGTTACGTGAGTCAGGAGAAGCCTCCAGCTTGATGCCTGACCCACAGACTTTGGACTTGCCAGCCTCTACAGTCATGTAAGTCATTTCCTTGAGATAAATTTCTCTTTATATAAAACCAAAAACCAAGCCCGTTGCCATCTAACTGCCCCACAGGGTTTCCAAGAAGCACCTGGTGGATTCGAATTGCTGACCTTCTGGTTAGCAGCTGTAGCTCTTAACCACTAAGCCACCAGGGTTTCCTCTCTCTCTCTCTCTATATATATGTATACATATTTCACTGGTTTATATATGCTTCACTGGTTTTGCATCTTTAGAGAACCCAGGCTAAGACAAGCACTAAGAGACTAAGACATCCTCCCCCTTCAACTCACTCCTTATGATGTTTCTTGGTAAAAAAAAATTTCAATTTATAGTTAAAAATAATTTATTTTGATTTATGTAATTAAATGTTCAATATTCTTCATTCATAGGATTCACCTCTTTCATCTCATTTTCACATTGGCATAGCCATATCAGAGCTATCTATTAGTAAGCGCCTGACATTTTCTCCTTTCTGGCCATTTTCTGTGTCCAGTTTGACTCCCAGCTACTCACAGTTCAAAAAAAAAAATCCAAAAAGGGCCTATTTCAATTCTGAGAGACTTTGTAAGGGTGATGAAGGCATAGTTGTATTACTTTTTAACTTCCAGAAAGATATCATTTTGTGCAATTCCAGCATAGCTTGCTACCCCATTTTCTACCATCTTGGATAGTATGACTCTATTGAGGAGCCAGAAACTTTCCAAGAGTTCCTGAAGGCTCCTGCTAAATGGTGGAGCCTAGATCATAATGTTCTAGCGATGATTCTTGAACTTTGGTTTGCATAGGAATCACATAGAGTGCTGTCTTAGTTACCTAGTGCTGCTATAACAGAAATACCACAAGTGGATGGCTTTAACAAAGAGAAACTTATTTCTTCACAGTAAAGTAGACTTGTTGTGGATTGAATTATGTTCCCCAAAAAATATGTGTATCAATTTGGTTAGGCCATGATTCCCAGTATTCGGTGATTGTCCTCCATTTTGTGATTGTAATTTTATGTTAGAGAGGATTAGGGTGGGATTGTAACACCCTTACCAGGAGACATCTCTGATCCAAAGTAAAGAAAGTTTCCTCAGGGTGTGGCCTGCACCACCTTTCATCTCTAAAGAGATAAAAGGAAAGGGAATCAAGCAGAGAGTTGGGGACCTCATACCACCAAGAAAGCAGTGCCGGGAGCAGAGCGCGTCCTTTGGACCTTAGGTTCCTGCACTGAGATGCTCCCAGACCAAGGGAAGACTGATGCATCACAAGGACCTTCCTCCAGAGTTAGCAGAGAAAGAAGGCCTTCCCCTGGAGCTGATGCCCTGAATTTGGACTTCTAGCCTACTGGACTGTGAGAGAATAAACTTCTCTTTGTTAAAGCCATCAACTTGTGGTATTTCTGTTATAGCAGCACTAGATGACTAAGACAAGGCTAAAAGTCCAAATTCAGGGTGCTAGCTCCAGGGGAAGGCTTTCTTTCTCTGTCAGCCTTCTCATCAGTCTTCCCCTGGACTAGGAGCTTCTCCGCACAGGGACCATGTGTCCAAAGGATGCGCTTTGCTTCCGGCACTCCTTTCTTGGTGGCATGAGGTCCCCAACTCTCTGCTTGCTTCCCTTTGCTTTTATCTCTTGTAAGATAAAAGGTGCTGCAGGACACATCCCAGGAAGACTCTTTTCACATTGGATCAGTGATGTGACTTAGTAACGGTGTTACAATCCCACCCTAATCCTCTTCAACATAAAATTACAATCATAAAATAGAGAGCAACCACACAATACGAGGAATCATGGCCCAGCCAAATTGATACACGTATTTTTGGGGGGACACATTTCAGTCCATGACAAGCACTTCTTTTTTTTATATATACACTTTTATTGTGGTCTAAGTGAAAGTTTACAAATCAAGTCAGTCTCCCACACGAAAACCTATACACACCTTGCTACATACTCCCAATTGCTCTCCCCCTAATAAGACAGCCCACTCCCTCCACTCTCTCTTTTCATGTCCATTTTGCAAGCTTCTAACCCCTTCTACCCTCTCATCTCCCATCCAGGTAGGAGATGCCAACATAGTCTCAAGTGTCCACCTGATCCAAGAAGCTCACTCCTCACCAGCATCCCTCTCCAACCCATTGTCCAGTCCAACCCACGTCTGAAGAGTTGGCTTTGGGAATGGTTCCTGTCCTGAGCCAACAGAGGGTCCTTCTAGTCTCAGTCAGACTATTAAGTCTGGTCTTTTTCTGAGAATTTGGGATCTGCATCTCACTGCTCTCCTGCTCCCTCAGACGTTCTCTCTTTTGTTCCCTGTCGGGGCAGTCATCAGTTGTGGCCAGGCACCACCTAGTTCTTCTGGTCTCAGGCTGATGTAGTCTCTGGTTCATGTGGCCCTTTCTGTCTCTTGGGCTCTAATTACTTTGTGTCTTTGGTGTTCTTCATTCTCCTTTGCTCCAGGTCGCTTGAGACTCATTGAGGCATCTTAGATGGCCGCTTGCTAGCTTTTAAGACCTCAGATGCCACCGTTCAAAGTGGGATGCAGAATGTCTTCTTAATAGATTTTATTATGCCAAATGACTTAGATGTCCCCTGAAGCCATGGTCCCCAGACCCCCACCCCTTCTACGCTGGCCTTCGAAGGGTTCAGTTTATTCAGGAAACTTCTTTGCTTTTGGTTTAGTCCCATTGTGCTGACCTCCCCCGTATCGTGTGTTGTCTTTCCCTTCACCTAAAGTAGTTCTTATCTACTATCAAGTTAGTGAATACCCCTCTCCCACCCTCCCTCCCTCCTCCCTCTCATAACCACAAAAGAATATTTTCTTCTCAGTTTAAACTATTTCTCAAGTTCTTATAATAGTGGTTTTATACAATATTTGTCCTTTTGCAACTGACTAATTTCACTGAACATAATGCCTTTCAGGTTCCTCCATGTTATGAAATGTTTCACAGATTCATCACTGTTCTTTATCGATGTGTAGTATTCCATTGTGTGAATATACCATAATTTATTTATCCATTCCTCCGTTGACAGGCACCTTGGTTGCTTCCATCTTTTTACTGTTGTAAACAGTGCTGCAATGAACATGGGTGTGCATATATCCGTTCCTGTAAAGGCTTTTATTTCTCTAGGATATATTCCAAGGAGTGGGATTGCTAGATCGTATGGTAGTTCTATTTCTAGCTTTTTAAGGAAGCACCAAATCGATTTCCAAAGTGGTTGTACCATTTGACATTCCCACCAGCAGTGTATAAGTGTTCCAATCTCTCCACAGCCTCTCCAACATTTATTCTTTTGTGTTTTTTGGATTAATGCCAGCCTTGTTGGAGTGCGATGGAATCTCATTGTAGTTTTGATTTGCATATCTCTAATGGCTAATGATCGTGAGCATTTCCTCATGTATCTGTTAGCTACCTGAATATCTTCTTTAGTGAAGTGTCCATATTTTTTTGCCGTTTTTTAATTGGGTTATTTGTCTTTTTGTAGTTGAGTTTTTGCAGTATCATGTAGATTTTGTGAGTGCCTGGTGACGTAGTGGTTAAGTGCTATGGCTGCAAACCAAAGAGTCACAGTTTGAATCTGCCAGGCACTCCTTGGAAACTCTTTGGGGCAGTTCTACTCTGTCCTACAGGGTCGCTATGAGTCAGAATCGACTCGACGGCACAGGGTTTGGATTTTTCGTTTTGTAGATTTTAGAGATCAGGTGTTGATCGGAAATGTCACAGCTAAAAACTTTTTCCCGGTCTGTAGGTAGTCTTTTTACTCTTTTGGTGAAGTCTTTGGATGAGCGTAGGTGTTTGATTTTTAGGAGCTCCCAGTTATCTAGTTTTTCTTCTGCATTCTTAATAATGTTTTGTATACTGTTTATGCCATGTATTAGGGCTCCTAACATTGTCCCTACTTTTTATTCCATGACCTTCATCATTTTAGATTTTATATTTAGGTCTTTGATCCATATTGAGCTCGTTTTTGTGCATGGAGTGAGGTATGGATCTTGTTTCATTTTTTTGCAGATGGATATTCAGTTATGCCAGCACCATTTGTTAAAAAGACTGTCTTTTCCCCATTTAGCTGTTTTGGGGCCTTTGTCAACAAGTCCTTCTTTTACAAAGCGTTTCTCCTAGAAATTCTTCTACTTTTTCTAGAAAATGTATATTTCCCTTGATTCCTCTCCCAGAGATATGGACTGAAGCCTGGAAATAACAAATAATTTGAAAATGGGAGGGGGGAGGAGAGGGGTGAGGTGAGGCCTTGGGAAATCTGAAGTTTTATGAACCACAGGTGATTCTGATGGAGGGGGTTTGCAATTCAGGCATCCAGTTTTATCCAATGATATGGGATTTTGTCTTAGGCTGGGTTCTCTAGAGAAACAAAACCAGTGAAGCATATTATGATGGTCAAGGTGTGTCAACTTGGCTAGGCCATGATTCTCAGTGGTTTGGCAGTCTTGTGTTGCTGTGATCACTTCCATGATGGGATCTGCTGTGAGTAACTAGTCAATTGAAGGGGAGTTTCCTTTGGCCAGTGGCTTGCATCGAGTATAAGTAGACATTCTGGCAAGGCTCGTGGGCTTTTTCTTACTCTGGCTCGTGAAGCTGACTCCTGCTCATCTGACTTGCAGTTCTTGGGACTCGAGCTAGCAGCTTACCTGCAGTCTTGCCTGCTGATTTTCGGATTCATGGATCTTTACAGCCTGTGAGCAAGAGCCCTGCTCTCTGACCTCCCAATCTTGGGTTCACCAACCCCTGTGCTACATGAATCAGGAGAAACCTCTATACTGGCCCACAGACTTGGTATGTTCCAGCCTCTACAATCACGTGAGCTGTTTCCTTGATATAAATCTCTCTCTATGTATATTTATACACTTTACTGGTTTTGCTTCTCTAGAGAACCCAGCCTAAGACACGTATGTATGTATCTCAAGGATTTTTTGGAAACCCTGTTGGTGTAGTGGTTAAGAGCTATGGCTGCTAATCAAAAGGTTGGCAGTTTGAGACCACCAGCTGTTCCTTGGAAACCCTATGGGACAGTTCTACTCTGTCCTATAGGGTCGCTATGAGTTGGAATCGACTTGACAGCAGCAGATTTGGTCCAGTTGTAGAGGCAGGCAAGTCCTAAGTCCGTGGGTCAGTTGTTGGGATGAAGGTTTCTTCTGACTCACGTAGCTGCAGGGGCTTATGAACCCAAGATTGGCAGGTCAGACGGCAGTCTGCTGTGGACGCTGATGAAGCCCACAATCAGCAGGCAAAACAGAAAGTCACTGGCTCAAGTCCAAAGAACTGGAGTTCAGATGATGATGAGCAGGATGCAGAATCCAGGGCAAGTGAACAAGCTTTGCCAGAAAGTCCATATACACGTTGTATGCGTGCTATACCCCTGAACAAACTCCCCTTAGAACTGATTGGCTGATCACATCAGATAACATCATGGAAGATGATGATATCATTACATAACTCTCTAAGCTTCAGTTACCTCATCTGGAAAATGCAAATGATAACAGTACCTACCTTGAAGGGTGGTTGTCATTGCAAAGATGAAGCAGGTGCCTCAGGCATAGTAAATATTGATGTTAGTGCTTTGTTTATCTTTTGGTATTTCATAGCATTAACATAAAACAAAATTTTTCTTCTAAAGAAAAATGAATAGAGTGACTTAAGCGATCTGATCAAACTATGGGGGAAGGCTGAAATGTGAATTCACCCACACAATTCATACATAACTGCCAAACCTCTAAGAATCATGGCCCAACTAAGCTGACACGCAACCTTAACTACCACAGGTTTTATCTACTAAAAACTGGTTGAGATCTAGCAATCCTCCATACAGCAATTGTTTTGGTTAATAACATGAGTAAAATTTTCCATTTCTCATTTTGGCACCACTTAGGCTTTCTGGATTCTATAGTAGTCAGTCTTACATCTGATTCTAAGTTTATAATTAAGTAAACATGATTAAATAACTGTGGTTTTTGCCTAACATTTTATACGTGGCCTTTTGTATTTGCATCACATAACACATTATATAATTTTTAACAGAATTACTAGAATCATAACTTGAGAAAAATAAAACTGAATCATTTTCTAACAGGTTTCTGGAACTGGGGGTGATAAAACATGAAGAAATCTTCAGACATTTGAGCTTAGCTATGTTCTTTTGTTTCTCTTAAAGTGAAACCACACAAGGTAAAACATGAATATCTTTCCAATATCTAATTTTCTTCTCTTTTTCGGTACTAAAACCAGCAATAGACAAACGCTTAGAATATTACATCAATAACTTGAATATGGATATACATTTATACTTAGAGTAAAATATTGAAAATATAAAATAAAGTATTTCAACAGTGTATTCTATAATAATATTAATTGGTCCCTTTTCACAAATTTGCAATAATTTTCATGCTAGTCATTTTATAAATGGACACACCACACAAAGCAGTGGACACTGAGATGATTGTCTAAAGAAACGAACAGCACTGTGGTGGCAACGGCCTTGCAAGGACTCAATACATGTCAATCATTCTTACTCTCTCACATTCTTCAACCAACATTACCACAGAAAGAAACTGGTTTCAAGAACTTCCCAAGTATGAATTGTGTGGGTGAATTCACATTTCAACCTTCCCCCATAGTTCGATCAGATCGCTTAAGTCACTCTATTCATTTTTCTTTAGAAGAAAAATTTTGAGTTTTAAATTAATGCTATGAAATACCAAAAGATAAACAAAGCACTAACATCAATATTTACTATGCCTGAGGCACCTGCTTCATCTTTGCAATGACAACCACCCCTTAAGGTAGGTACTGTTATCATTCACATTTTCCAGATGAGGAAACTGAAGCTTAGAGAAATGAAATACTTGTCCGAAGTTATACAGCTTGGAAGTGGTAGAGCCAGGAATCAAACCTAGGTTCTGGGGCTTTAAGGCCCTACTCTTACCTACTGTCCTACCTTGCCTCTGCACTGTTATATCCTTTTCATCACAATGGACAAGCTTTAAAAGTTGGCTAGGGGTATGGAGAAAGAGGAGCTCTCATAGATTGTGGGTGTGTAAACCAATATAAACTTTTAGGAAGGCAATTTGGCAATATGTGTAAAAATTTCAAAGCATGTACCCTTTGAGCCAACAGTTCCACTTTTAGGAATTTGTGCTATGGATTTCACCGCAGAAGCAAACATGCAAAGAGATGGACAACTATGTTCACTACAGCATTTTTTGTAGTAGACAAAACTGGAAAACTCTGACATGACCATCATTATGGGATAGGTTATATAAACAATGCCAATTCATGCAATTGAAGATTGTTCACACATGCAAGAGAAAGAGTTAGTATGAAATTACATCCAAAGTACGTAAGTGAACAAAAGTAGTTGAAAACTAGTTGCACATTAGTATATAGAGTATGACCACCTTTTGTATGTTTTTTAAGGGATATACATGTATTATATATATGGATATACATATAAAACATATATGTAAAGCATACCTCAATAAAAAGGGATATGTGTACTTGTGTCTATGTATTTATTCACAATTATTAACAGCCCTGATTATGGGGAGTAGAAACGGGATAGAGGAAAGGGGAAATTTTCATTTTACTCCCTTTAGAACAGTTTGAATTTTTATTATGAGCATGTCTTACACTTATATTAATGATGGAATTAAGACAAAAAAACTCAAAAAGCATAATTTAATTAAGTAACTTTTGAACTTTTTTGTCATGAACATAGTAAAAGATATATTTTAAATCATAGACCAGAACATACCTACATACATATATAACTAAAACAAAAGTTTCAAAAAACAATACTTACTACATACAATGTGCTCTAATATTTTCTATTCTATTTTATACCGCATTTTTTTAAAGGCTGGTCACTACCCACTAAATGATTTCATATGCCAAGGTAAACCCTGACTTGGCCATGAGCCTGTTGACATTGGTGCAGGCCTGACTAGATGCCTTAATCCAGAGGTGGGCCAAAGGAACCATCTCTAGCCAGCCCAGTGTTTACCTAGCCGGCCAATTGAGATACTCCCAACCAATTAACACCACCAAGAGATTTCCTATCTGAAAATGGAACAGACACAATTCGAGATCTTTTGACTTGGAAAGAATGATACCATTCCTTGTCTCTCCAAACTCATTCCCCAGAGCCTATCTAGATTCTATAATGGATTGAGTTCTCTGTTTAAGACTAAAGTTTTCTCACTCAGCGCTTATGTGTTTATTTTTTGATTTAATGAGCCAGTAATGAGTTGTGACCTGTAGCTTGATAAACACTGATGTAATTCGCTAGGGAAATAAGAGAAGTTTTTTCTGTGGTTCATTCATTTTAACACAACTTTTTCATTTTCTTACCAAGGCACTAGCAGTTTACATAACTGAATTCTTATTTGCTCTATTCACATAATGGTTTTGATATTCCTGATTTATTTATTTTGAGATTGTTCAAAAATAAGTTAACTTTTCATGATAACCAGCAATAACACATTAAAAAAAAACACTGAAACCAAAAATGTGGAGAGTTTGGTTGACCAAGTAATTTAGGAAGAAGCATTAGACTATTAAATGAGGAACTAAGCACAAAATTTTACATCATGTGGTTAAGAAAATTCTTACATATTTTCTGTTGTTCATGTGAGCTTATGTAAAACTGCCTTGTTATACTATAGTAGCAAAACAAAATAAATCAATAGGAGATTGAGGAGAAAATATAAAATATTTTATATTTTTCTCCTGTTTTTATCAATAAACAGTATAATGGAACTATTTAAACAAATACAAAAGTGTGCACTTTAAATACAAATAATCTTTTTCATAGATCTGAAAACTTCTGTCACTCTGAAGATGAACCAATATTTTCCTGCAACATCCCTATATTTTTTTAAACAACAGCTATATTGAGAAATAGTTCATATACCATACAATACTCCTGTTTAAAATGTACAATTCAATAGTTTTTAGTATAGTCACAGAATTATGCAAATATCACCAAAATCAGTTTTAGAACATTTTCATCATCCGAAAAGGAAACTCCAGGTTTAGAGCAGTTCCATGCTCCCATTCCCCCACAAACACACACATACAAACAAAATTAGCAAAATCAATGATGTCAGAACTCTGAAATTCAGCAAAAGGGTTATAGTAATGAAAAAAAAATTTTTTTTTTTAATGAAGTGAACACTAAATCAAGAAAGAAGGCAATATATAAAAATGGTAAGAAAGCTTTGGTTTTCCATTTGTCTGCACAGCATCCTCTCCCCAGCTAGACTTGGCTCTCTTAAAGCAGCAGTAGTTTACATTCCCAGAAAGGGAGCCTGGTCTCCAACTCTTGATAGAGCAGAGCAGATTCTATTTGCAAATTATTGTGTGCGTCTCTTCTAACCTGTCTGGGGGTAGCCTGAAGGGCTTAAGAAGATGCTCATTTTGGTTCAACATGTCTTGGAGCTCATGCAAGGCTGACAGGCAGTGGAAAACAACTTAAGGGTATAACTGCCTGTAGCCTCATTATGGGAGTCCCAGAAGGAAAAGAAAGAAAAAAAGGCGGGGGGGGGGGGGGGAACAGAAATAATATTTGAAGAAATAATGGGCAAAAAATTCTCAAATTTGATGAAAGACACAGATCTACACATCCGAGAAGCTCAACAAACACCAAGTAGGATAAACCCAAAGAGATTCACTCTGAGACACATTATAATCAAACTGTCAAAAACAAAAAATAGAATCTTGAAAGCAGTAAGAGAGAAGTGAATCATCACATACAAGGGATTCTTAATAAGATTAAGCAAGGATTTCTCCTCAGAACTCATGGAGGCCAGAAGACAGCAGGATGATATATTTAAAATGCTGAAATAAAAGAACTGTTAACCAAGAGTTCTATATTGAGCAAGACTGTATTTTTAAAAAACTGTATTTAAAGTTTTAAAAATATTTTAGAAATTAGAACATCTCCACAGACACAAAAGCTGAGTTTTTGTTTTAATCACAAGACCTGCCCTACAAGAAATGCTAAAAGGAGTCCTTCAGGTTGAAATGAAAATACACTAGAGAGCAACTAGAAGCCATATAAAGAAAAAAAGATCTCTAGAAAAGGTAATTTCACGGGCAAATTTAAAGACCCATTTTATGGTAGTTTTGTTTTGTAACTGTACTTATGTCTTAGATTATTTAAAAGACACACGCATAAAAAATAATTATAACTGTATGTTATTAGGCATACAATGTAATTTGTGACAACACAACACGAAGAGGAGGAAGTGGTATAGGAACAGAGTGTTTGTACGTTATTGAAGTTAAATGGTTATCAATTTAAACTAGGTTGGTACAAATTTAGGATGTTAAATATAATCCCTATGTTAACCACCAAAAAAAAACTATCTTAAAAATATACAAAAAATTAATGGAAAGGGAATCAAAATGAGTAACTACAAAAAATCAACTAAACTCAAAAGTAAGCAGTATGGAGCAAATGAGGGACAAAAAAGGTACAAGACAGAAAACAAATAGCAAACTAGCAGAAGCAAGTCCTTCTTCATGTATAATTATTTTAAATGCCAATGGATTGAGCTCTTCAATCAAAAGGCAGAGATTGGCAGAATGGACAAGAAAACATGATCCAACTATATCTTGTCCACAAAAGTTCCTCTTTAAATCCAAAAACACAAATAGGTTGAAAGTGAAAAGATGGAAAAAATACTCCGTGCAAATAGTAAACAAAAGACAGGTGGGGTGGCTATAGTAATTTCAGACAAAATAGACTGCATGTAAAAAACTGTTTCAAGAGACAAAGGAGAACATTATAAAAGGGACAAGTCGTCAAGAAGATATAAGATATCCATGCAGACTTCTGGCCAACATGGCACTATAAACAGAAGCATGCCATCCCTCCACAGCAAAGACCCGAAAAACTAAGTAAAACAGAGACAAATGTCAGTCCTGGAACCCTAAGCTTCATATGAAGACATAAAGAACACAGCCAAGCACCGAATGGAATAAGAAACTGACAGAGAATAGAGGAGAGATATATGTGAAGGTCCCCTATCAGCTACCATAGCATGGATTCGCCATCTTGGATTCCTGTCAGAGGTCGGTGGACAGGGAGTACAGGAAAGCAGCTTCACGGAGCTCCCAGCAAGAGACAGAACACCTGGTAACCAGTGATATACACTTTCCCAGCCCCCATCCTTCTGTCCTCTACTCAACCTCCCCACTTCATAGCTGGCTGCAGTCCCTTGCATGGCAGGGAAGTGCAAAGGCCATGCCACTTGGATTTGCCCCATCCACATCAGAGATTGGCGGACAGGGAGTACAGGAAAGCAGCTTCCGGGAGCTCCCAGCAGGAGATACAACACCCGGTAACCAGCAATATATGCTTTCCCACCACCCCCACCCCGCCCCCATCCTTCTCCTCCCTGCTGCTCAGCCTTCTCTGCTTCTTTCCAACCACATCTCTTAGCCAGGAGTACTGGCCTTGGCTACTTGCTGCTTGGATTTGCCCCAACCACACTGGCCCGCTCCCAGAGTGCCGTTTGTTTGTTGCTGCTGTTGCTTTTTTCCACTTCTTTTGGTTTCTTCCGTACCCCGCAGCACCTCCCCCTACTTTCTCTCAAACACCTGGCTCTGTGTGCCATCTTTACTTCTTAAAAGGCTGTGAAGTGCCGCTTGACTGGGGAACAGCTTTCCCGGCCAGTGCTGCCATGCTGGTGGGATCCTTAGGGCCTTTTTCCCTTTGTTTTGTTTGTATGTTTGTTTATGTTTTCTTTTCATGGCTTGGGAACCCCTTCTAGCCAAGCTGTAATGTGAGGCTTGGAAGCCACTTCCCCAGTCTATGAAGCCACGTCGGTGGGATCTCTGAGGGAATTACTTTTTTCTTTTTCTTTTTTTTTTCCTTTTTGTCTTTCTTTATTTCTCAGTTTCTCATCTCTCTTTACTAACCTTCTTTTCCTGTCTCCTGAATACCTGGTGCTGTGTGAAATCTCTACCACTTCTAGCCAGGCTATACTGTGTGACTTCCCTGGCTTCACAGACACACCGATGGGATCCCTGGGGGATTTTCTCTTTTTTTTCTAATTTTTGTTTATTATAATCATTTTTCTTTTTCCCTTTTTCTTTTTTTTACCCTTTTTGTTACTCTCCAGCTCTCAGTTTCTCACCTCTCCACTCCAATGACAAGGTACCTTAGCAACTTTTTTTTGGCTCCTGTTTCATTCTCCTCTTTCCCATACCCATCTTAGCTACACATATCACAATCTCTCCCCTCTTCCTGCCTACCTGCACCATGTGCTGAACATCACATCCCTGAGCAGCGCAGGCACAGCCTACTAGAACCTGCCCTGCGCTGATTCCCGGAACATCTGCTTGGCCCTAGTATGTGCCACAAACAACCCATCCCAGCCCCTCCGCTTCAGCTGGACCTGCCTGCTGCACCGTAGCTGAGCAACAGGCCCTGATCATTGGACAGAAGGTGAAAAGGATCGTGCTCACAGACTAGGAAACAACGAAGAATGCACAGGCTGCCTGCTCAGACATAAGAAAATAAAACAAAAAAGCAGGATAAAAAAACAAATCTACAATCAATAAATGAAGAAACTAACTATTGAATATCCTGAAGACAGCAGATAATATCAGAACATATATATATATATATATATATATATATATATATATATATATATATATATATATATATATATATATATATATATATATATATATCAGAACATATATATATATAAACAGGACAGGATGGTTCCAGGAGGCATCCAAAATAAAACACCAGATGACATTCCAGTAGAAGAAAAGGCACTAGAACTACCTGATAGGGAACTCAAATCTGTAATATTTAGAGCTATCCAAGAGTTGAAGCAAAAAGCAGACCAAAATGAGGAAAAATAGATAAATTCATGGAAAAGGCAGGCATATTCATGGAAAATACAAACCAAAAAAGCAAAAAATGGAGGAATTCCGGAAAATAATCCAGGAAAAAAAAAACCAAAATAAATTCACAACTGGAAATTGTACAAAAACAACAACTAGAAATCAAACAGATAAACAACAAGATTTCAGAAATGGACACTGTCATAGAAGGGATGAGGAGCAGGTTTGAAATGATGAAAGACAGGATCAACGAAGTTGAAGACAAACCCTAGGATACAACTCTGTTTGAGGAAGAATCGGAAAAAAGAACAAAGAAAAATGAAGAAACACTGAGAATTATGTGGGATACAATCAAAAGCAAAAATTTGTGAGTGATCAGAGCTCCAGAACGGGGGAGAAAACAAAAAACACATAGAGGGTTGTTGAAGAATTGCTGACAGAAAACTTCCCTAATATCATGAAAGATGAACAGCTGTCCATCCAAGAAGTTCAACTAATCCACTATAGGATAGACCCCGAAAGAAAATCACCAAGGCATATCATAATCACACTCACTAAAACCAAAGACAAAGAAAGTATACTGAGAGCAGCTTGAGAAAAATGAAAGGTCACAGAAAAGAAACAATAAGACTAAGCTCTGATTATCTGGCAGAAACCATGCAGTCAAGAAGGCAATGTTATGACTTATATAAAACCTTGAAAGAAAAAAGTTGCCAACTAAAAATAATATGTCCTGTAAAACTCTCATTCAAATATGGTGATGAAATTAGGACATTTCCAGAAAAACAGAAATTAAGGGAATATATAAAGCCAAACCAAATGTACAAGAATTATTAAAGCGAGTCCTTCAGTCTGAGAACAAACATCAGACCACAGCCTGAATCTAAGATGCCAGACTGTACCAGCCAGATACCAGTCTAGGAAATGAACTTTCAAGGAATGTCGAAAACCAAAAGAATTCCAACAGGGAACTAGAGAGGCTTATCTGTAAATGACAACAACGTCAGAACAATAAAAGAGGATAAATGATGTAGGTATAGAACTTTCTAATGGAGAGGAAGGCAAGGCAATACCTAATAATAATAGAGTAGCTCAAAACTAGGAAGATGAGGGTAAATTTCAAGGTAATCACAAAGAAAGTTAAGAAACCTACTCATCAAAATAAAGAACAAAAATATAAAGTCTCAGTAAAAATGAAATCTACAAAAACAAAAGAAATGAAAAAAAAATCCACAAAGAAAAGAAATTCAGCAAGGGAGAGTAAGAAGAACAAAGAAAATGTCAGCATCACACCAAAAAAAAGGCACTACAAAATGAGAGCAATAAACTCACACCTATCAATAATTTTTACACTGAATGTAAATGGCCTGAATGCACCCATAAAGAGACAAAGAGTAACAGAATGGATTAAAAAACAGGATTCATCAATACGCTCTCTACAAAAGACACACCTTGTAAACAAAGATGTAAATTTATTAAAAATCAAAGGATGGAAAAAATATAGCAAGCAAATAGCTACCAAAAAAAGCAGGAGTGGCAACACTAATAAACTTTAAAACAAAATCTACCATAAAAGACAAAGAAGGGCACTATATAATGATTAAAGGGACGATCCATTATGAAGACGTAACAATAATGAACATCTACGCGCTCAATGACAGGTCCCCAAAATACATAAAAGAAACACTAACGGCACTGAAAAGAGGAATTGACGGTTCCACAATAGTAGTAGGAGATGTCAACACAAGATTCTCGGTAAAAGACAGAACACCTAGAAAAAAACTCAGAAAAGATACAGAAGAGCTAAAGGGCACAATCAGCCAATTTGACATCATAGGCATATATAGAACACTCCACCCAACAGCTGCAAAGTATACTTTCTTTTCCAACGCACATGGAACGTTCTCCAGAATAGACCACATCTTAGGCCACAGAGCAACGCTCAACAAAATCCAAAACACTGAGATAATACAAAATATCATCTCTGACCTCAATGCCATGAACGAAGAAATTAATGACAGGAAGAGCGAGGAAAAAAAATCAAATACATGGAAACTGAATAACACCCTGCTTAAAAACCACTGGGTAATAGAAGAAATCAGAGATGGAATAAAAAAAATTCCTAGAATCAAACAACAATGAAAACATATCATACCAAAATCTTTGAGACATAGCAAAGGCAGTCCTCAGAGGTCAATTTATAGTAATAGATGCCACACATGAAAAAAGAAGAAAGGGGTAAAATCAAAATATTAGCCACACGACTCGAGCAAATCGAAAGAGAGCTGGAAAAAAAATTTTTTTTAAAGCCCACAGCCTACAGAAGAAAGGAAATAATAAAGATCAGAGCAGAAATGAATGAAATGGGAATACAGAAACAAGAGAAAGAATCAACAAAACCAAATTTGGTTCTTTGAAAGGATCAAGAAAATTGAAAAACCACTGGCCAAACTGACAAAAGAAAAACAGGAGAGGACACAAATAATCCAAATAAGAAATGAAATGGAGACATTTCAACAGACTCAACTGAAATAAAAAGGATCACAACAGAGTATTATGAAAAGCTATACTCTGTCCTATAGGGTCGCTATGAGTCAGAACTGACTCAATGGCACTGGGTTGGAATACTCCAACAAATTGAAAATCTAGAGGAAAGGGACACATTTCTAGAAACACACTACCTACCAAAACTAATAAAATGATGTTAAAAATCTGAACAGACCCATAACAAGAGATTGAAAAGGTAATAATAAAAAAAAAAACTCCCAATGAAATAAAGCCCTGGCCCAGATGGCTTCCCTGGAGAATTCTACCAAACTTTCAGAGAACTTACACCAGTACTACTCAAACTATTTCAGAACATAGAAAAGTAAGTGACACTTCTGAATTCATTCTGTGAAGCCAGTGTAATCCTGCTACCAAAACCAGAAAAAGACACTACAAAAAAACAAAATTGCAGACCAATATCTCTCATGAATATAGATGCAAAACTTCTCAACAAATTTCTAGCCAATAGAATTCAGCATCATATCAAAAAAATCATGCACCACGACCAAGAGGGATTCATAAGAGGTATACAAGGATGGTTCAACATTAGAAAACTAATCAATGTAACACACCACATAAATGAAAGAAGAGTCATCTCAATAGACACAGAAAAGGCATTCAACAGAGTCCAACACCCATTCTTGATACTCTCCATAACGTAGGTATAGAAGGGAAATTTCTCAGCATAATAAAGGCATCAAGGCAAAACCAATGGCCAGCATCACTGTTAATGGAGAGAGACTGAAAACATTCCACTTGAGAACAGGAACAAGACAAGGATGCCCTTTATCACCACTCCTTTTTAACATTGAGCTGGAAGTCCTTGCTAGAGCAATAAGGCAAGAAAAAGAAATAAAGGGCATCCAAATTGGTAATGAAGACTTTAAACTGTCCCTATTTGTGGAGGATATGATACTATACATAAAAAACCCAAAAGACTTTATGAGACAACTACTGGAACTAATAGAAAGATTCAGCAGAGTTGCAAGATACAAGATAAACATAAAAAATCAGTTGGATTCCTATACACCAATAAAGAGAACTATGAAAAGGAAATCGGGAAAGCAAGACCATTTATAATACCCACTAAAAAAATAAAATACTTAGGAATAAATCTAACCAGAGATATAAAAGACCTATACAAAGAAAACTATAAAACTGTACTGCAAGAAACCAAAAGAGGTCTACATAAATGGAAAAACACACCATGCTCTTGGATAGGTAGATTCAACATTCTGAAAATGACAATTCTACCTCAAGCAATTTACAAATACAATGCAATCCCAATCTAAATACCAACAACATTCTTTAAAGAGATGGAAAAACTAATCATTAACTTTATGTAGGAAAGGAAGAAGCCCTAGATAAATAAAGCACTACTGAAGAAGAAGAAAGTAGAAGGACTTGCCCTACTAGACCTCAGAACCTACTATACAGCTACAGTAGTCAAAACAGCCTGGTACTGGTACGACAACACATATATTGGGTCCCTTAAATGGGTAAAGACAGTCTTTTTAACAAATTGTGATGGCAAAACTGGATGTCCAGCTGCAAAAAAAAAAAAAGTGGAATAAGACCCATACCTCACACCATATACAAAAACTAATTCGAAATGTATCAAAGACCTGAATATAAAGTCAAAAACTATGGAGTTCATAGAAGAAAAAATAGGATCAACACTAGAGGCCCTAATACACAGCATCAACAGGATGCACACCACAACCAACAACACACAAACTCCAGAAGTTAAACTAGATAACCAGAATCTTCTAAAAATTAATCACTAATGTTCATCAAAAGACTTCACCAAACCAGTAAAAAGAGAACCTAGAGATGGGGAAAAAAATTTTGGCTACTACAAATTAGATAAAGGTCTTATCTCTAAAATCTACTAGAAAATCCAACAGCTCTACAACAAAAAGACAAGTAATCCGATTAAAATTTGGGCAAAGGGAATGAACAGACACTTCACCAAGGAAGATATCGAAGTGGCTAACAGACACATGATAAAAGCTCGCGATCACTAGCCATTAGAGAAATGCAAATCGAAACCACAATGAGATACCATTTCACACCAGCATTACTGGCACGAGTCAAAAAAACAAAATAACAAATGTTGGAGAGGCTGCAGGGAGATTGAAACCCTTATGCACTGCTGGTGGGAAAGAAAATTGTGCAACCATTTTGGAAAACAATATGGTGCTTCCTTAGAAAGCTAGAAATAGAAATACCATATGATCCAGCAATCCCACTCCTAGGAATATATCCTAGAGAAATAAGAGTTGTCACACCAAAAGATACATTCTCACACCCATGTTCTCTGCAGCATTATTCACAATAGCAAAATGATGGAAACAACCCAGATGCCCATCAACAGATGAATGGATAAAAAAAAAAACTATGGTATATACACACAGTGGAGTATTACACAAAGATAAAGAACGATGATGAGTCTGTGAAGCATCTCATAACATGGATGAATCTGGAGGGCATTATGCTGAGTGAAATAAGTCAATCACGAAAGGACAAATATTGTATGAGACCACTACTGCAGAAACTCATGAAATGGTTTACACACAAAATGAAACAAAATCTTTGACGGTTACGAGAGAGGGGAGGGGTGGGGATGGGAAAACACTAAACAGAAAAGAGATAAGTGGTAACTTCGGTGAAGGATAAGACAGCACACAATACTGGGGAAGCCAGCAAAACTTGTCCAAGGCAAGATCACGGAGGCCCCATAGACAAATCCAAACTTGTGGAGGGACTGAATTGCCGGGCTGAGGGATATGGGAACCGTGGTCTCGGGAACGTCTAGCTCAATTGGCATAAAAAAGTTTATAAAGAAAATGTTCTACATTCTACTTTGGTGAGTAGTCTGAGGTCTTAAAAGCCTGTGAGTGGCCATCTAAGATATTCCACTGGTCTCACCCCTTCAGGAGCAAGGGAGAATGAAGAAAACAAAGGCACAAGGGAAAGATTAGTCCAAAGGACTAATGGACCAAATCTACCACCACTTCCACCAGACCGAGTCCAGTACAACCAGATGTTGCCCAGCTACCACCACTGACTGCTCTGACAGGGATCACAATAGAGGGTCCCGAACATAGCTGGAAAAAAATGTAGAACAAAATTTTAACTCACAAAAATGACCAGACTTACTGGCCTGACCTAGACTGGAGAAACTCCGAGCATACAGCCTCCAGATACCCTTTCAGCTCAGTAATGAAGTCACTCCCGAGGTTCACCCTTCATCCAAAGATTAGACTGATTCATAAAACAAAAGAGGCACAGCAGTCCAGGGGCAAGGACTAGAAGGCAGGAGGGAACAGGAAAGCTGGTAATAGGTAACCCAAAGTTGAAAAGGGAGAGTGTTGACATGTCGTGGGGTTATTAACCAATGTCATAAAATAATGTGTGTACTAACTGTTTAATGAGAAACTAGTTTGCTCTGTAAACCTTCATCTAAGGTACAATAAAAAATGAAAACAAAAAAAAGAAGATATAAAATTAGAAATATATGTCAACCTAACAACAGTGCCTGAATATATATAAAGCAAACACTGACAGAATTGAAGGGAAAAATACAACACTAGTTAGAGGCTTCAATACACCACTTTAAACAATGGATAGAGCGTCTGGACAGAAGATCAATAAGGAAATAGAGGACTTGACCAACACTATAAACCAACTAGACTTAACAGGCATATATAGAACACTCCACCCAACAGCAGGAGAAGACGCTTCATATGTTAGGTCAAAAAACAAGGCTTGATAAATTTAAAAAGATTGAAACCATACAAAGTATCTACCCCGAACACAAGGAAATGAAACTAAAAATCAATAACAGAAAGAAAAGTGAAAGTTTCACAAATATATGGAAGTCAAACAACATACTCTTTAAAGCAATCAATGGGTCAAAGAAGAAATCATAAGAAAAACTTGAAAATACTTAGATATAAAAATAAAAGCACAAAATACCAAAATTAAGAGATGCAGCGAAGGTAGTGATCAGAAAGAAATTCAGAGCTGTAAATACCTACATTAAAAATAAAAAGAAAGTTCTCAAATTAATAACCTAACTTTACACCAGGAGGATCTAGAAAAAGAATGAACAAAGCCCAAAGCTATTAAAAGGAAGGAAATAATAAAGGTCAGAGCAACAGATAAATGAAATAGGCAATAGAAAGACAACGGAGAGAATCAATAACATCAAAAGCTGGCTCTTTAAAAGATCTGACAAGGAAAAAAATAGAAAAAAACACAAATAACTAAAATCAGAAATGAAAGTGGGGACATTACTATCAACTCTACAAAATCAAAAAAGGCCTTAGAAGAATATTATGAACAATTGTATACCAACAAATTAGACAATCTAGGTGAAATGGACACACTCCTAGAAACAAAGTAACTAAATTGGCAAAAGAAGAAATAGAAAATCACTACAGACCTGTAACAAGTGAAGAGATTGAATCAGTAATTGAAAACTTCGCAAAACAGAAAAGTCCTGGACCAGATGAATTCACTGTGGAATTTTACCAAACATTTGAAGAAGAACTAATACCAATCTTTCTCAAATGCTTTCAAAAAAATATAAGGGAAGGGATTTACTAACTCATTTTTTGAGGCTGGTGTTACCCTGTTACTAAAGTCACCACAAGAAAAGAAAATCTGATATCTCTTATGTGTATAAACCCATTGCCATCGAGTCAACTCTGACTCATAGTGACCCTACAGGACAGAGTAGAGCTGCCCTGCAGAGTTTCCAAGGAGCGCCTGGTGTATTCGGACCACTGATCTTTTGGTTAGCCACTGTAGCACTTAACCACTCTGCCACCAGGGTTTCCCTTATGAGTATAGAGACAAAAAATCCTCAACAAAATACTAGCAAACTGAATCCAACAGCATATTAAAAGGATTATACACCATGATCAAGTGGAATTTATCCCAGGAATGCAACTGTGATTTAACATAAGAAAATTAAAGTAATGCACCACATTTATAGAACAAAGTAAAAAATACATGTGATCATCTGAATATATGTGGAAAGGACATTTGACAAAATCCAACACCCTTTCATAATAAAAACATTCAGAAAACTATGAAAAAGAATGAAATTCCTCAACATGGTAAAGGGCTTTTATAAAAAACCACAGCTAACATACTCAATGGAGAAAAACCGAAAGATTTCCCCTTAAAATTAGAAAAAACACAAAAATGCCCTTTTTCACCACTGTTACTCAACAGAACAATCTATACAAGATAACGAAATAAAAGGCATCCAGACTATATAATAAGAAATAAAAATATCTCTGCAGATGACAGGATCATGTATACAGAAAATCTCAAAGAATCCACGAGAAAGCCACTACAGCATATAAACGAATCCAGCAAATGGCAGGGTACAAAGTCAACCCATAAAAATACTTGTGTTTTGATACACCAGCTATGAACAATCTGAAAAAGGAAATCAAGAATATCCCATTTACAATAGCATCTAAAAGAATACAATATCTAGGAGTAAATCTCACCAGGGAGGTGAAAGACCTGTACAATGAAAATTATAAAACATTGCAGAAATAAATGAAGAGACCTAAATTATGGAAAGGCATTTCATGATCATGGATTGGAAAAATTAAAATTGTTAGGATATTGCTATGGATTGAATTGTGTACCACAAAAATGTGTGTCAATTTGGCTAGGCCAGGATTCCCAGTATTGTGTGGTTATCCTCCATTATGTGATCTGATGTAATTATCCTACATGTTGTAAATCCAAACCTCTACTATGTTAATGAAGTAGGATTAAAGGCAGTTACGGTAATGAGGCAGGACACATTCTACAGGATTAGGTTGTATCTTGAGTCTCTTTTGAGACATAAAAGAGAGAAGCAAGCAGAGCAAGAGAGGGACCTCCTGCCACGAAGAAACAAGAGCCAGGAGTGGAGCACATCCTTTGACCCAGGGTCCCTTTGCTAAGAAACCCCCAGACCCAGGGAAAGATTGATGACAAAGACCTTCCCCAAGAGCCAACGAAGGAAAAAAAGCCTTCCACTGGATCTGGCACCCTGAATTTGGACTTCTAGCCACCTAGACTGTGAGAAAGTAAATTCCTGTTTGTTGAACCCATCCACTTGTGGTATTTATGTTATAGCAGCACTAGATAACTAAGACAGATGTCAATACCTTCCACCCAAGCAATCTAAAGATTCAACATAATCTCTCTCAAAATTCCAACAGTTTTTTTTGCAGAAATGGAAAAGCCAATCCTCAATTTCATCTGGAAAGGGAAGTTGCCCCATAGAGACAAATAGTAGAAGTTGGGAAAAAAAAGTTTCTAAATTACAGAAGAAAAAGATCTACAACATTATAGCAAAATTTGCAAGAAATATAAACAGAGTTCAGATAAAAATAAATGCAAATTGTCCTTAAATGTATAAAAATAGAGGCGGAGCCAAGATACTGGAATAGACAGACACTTCCGGCAATCCTTCTTAAAACAAAGACCTGAAAAAACAAGTGAAATGATTATATTTATGACAAGCTAGGAGCCTTGAACATCAAAGGCGAAGTTAGAAAATGGACTGAGTGGCAGGGGAAGGGAGAGATGGTTCACAAGTGGAGAGGAGTTGCCAGACTTGAATCGCCGGGATCCCTCAGGCACCACTCCCAGGAGTGGCTACAGCAGGCTGGTATTAGCATTCGGCCTCAGTTTCCTTAGGGAGAAGGAGCCACCTGTACAGCCTACTCACCTCCAGAACCAGAGAAAAACAGCGCTCTCGGCAAAAGCGAAGTACTTGCATATATTTTACCACACCCACCTCCCCCAAGCCAGCTTCAGAGGCTGTTGATTTCCCTGGGCCTGAGATAGGCCCTGTTGAACACCGGGAGCCATTCTCCCAGCCTTGGAGAAGGAAAGATTTGCAATTGGGGGAAAAGATAATTTTCCAGCTCCACTAACCTGGGGAGCTCAGGACAGAAGTGGCTCCTGTCCAGGCATAAATGGTCTGTGGACTTTGAATACCTTTCCCCCTGCATGGAAATGTGTGGGCCTATTTCAGGAGAATAGGCTATCGTTGGCAGACTAAAAAAGTTTCAGGTGTGTGGTGGAGAGCTGGGTGTTTCATCTTTGACACCACTTTGCCTATTAAACAGGGTCCACACCTACCCACATCAGGGACCTAAGGACTGGTGGCTCCACTCAGGTCACCCAGCCACCCGCAACAGGGATCCAAAGATAACTGGTACCTCCCAGTCCTTACAACCAAAATCATTAGAGGCACATGGTCCGTCTGCAGAACCCACCCACCTGTAGGATCTAGGGACTGGGGACACGCTTTCATCAGAGACACTTGGGCATGATATTAAGCCGCTTTCCTTGTTCAGAGCATGAACCCCTTCTGCAACCAGATACCGGTGCCTACATCAATCACCCCTGCCCCTCTAAGACTGTAGGACAGAGCCTGTACCACACACATAATGACCAGCTACCTGGACACCTAAGCTGAATCTATACAAGAAAAGTTAACAGACTCCTAGACTGATACACCTGATAATAACACTAGCCATCTGGTGACAGGACTTCAGAGCTTCGAAGGTGAAAATAATCAAGCTAGCTCACTCAAGTAACCCATTTAGGCATATCAAAACAAAGGGAAGCAAGAAGCTATGACACAGTAAGCAAACATAAACTAATAGAATAACTTATAGATGGCTCAGACACAACAGTCAATATCAAATCACAGAAAGAAACAGACCATGATCGCTTCAACAAGCTCTCAAAACAAAGAATCAAGGGATCTTCTAGATGAAATGGCCTTCCTGGAATTTCCAGATGCAGAATTCAAAAGATTAATACACACAACCCTTCAACACATCAGGAAGGAGATCAGGCAATACCTAGAGCAACCCAAGGAACACACAAGCAAAGCAGTTAAAGAGATTAAAAAGGCTCTTCAAGAACGTAATGAAAAATTTAATAGGCTGCAAGAATCCATAGAGAGACAGGAATCAGAAATTCAGATTAACAATAAAATTATAGAATTAGGCAATTCAATACAAAGAGGAGCAGAATTGAGCAAGTGGAAGACAGAACTGGTGACATTGAAGATAAAGCACTTGGCACCAATATATCTGAAGAAAAATCAGATAAAAGAATTTTAAAAAATGTAGAAACCTTAAAAATCATGTGGGACTCTATCAAGAGAAATAACCTACAAGTGATTGGAGTACCAGAACAGGGAGGGATAAAAAAAAATACAGAGAGAATTGTTGAAGATTTGTTGAAAGAAAACTTCCTGATATTGTGAAAGATGAGATGATACCTATCCAAGATGCTCATCGAATTCCACATAAGGTAGATGTTGAAAGAAAGTCACCAAGTCACCAAGACATATAATAATCAAACTTGCCAAAACCAAAGATAAAGAGAGAATTTTAAGGGTAGCTAGGGATAAATGAAAAGTCACCTACAAAGGAGAGTCAATAAGAATAAGTTCAGACTACTCGGCAGAAACCATACAGGCAAAAAGGCAATGGGATGATTTATATAAGCGTTGAAGGAAAAAAATTGCCAGCCAAGAATCATATATCCAGCAAAACTGTCTCTCAAATATGAAGGTGAAATTAGGACATTTCCAGATAATCAGAAGTTACAGAATTCTTAAAAACCAAACCAAAACTAGAAAAAATACTAACAGAAGTTCTTTTGTTAGAAAACCAATAATATCAGGTAACAACCCAAGACTAGAACCCTGGACAGAGCAATCAGATGTCAGTCCAGATGGGAAATGAAAAAAATACTTTGAGATAAAAAAATGCTTAGAACAGGGAAACAGTGATGTTATTATGTAAAAGAATACAGCATTAACTACAAAGACAGACTAAGAAATGTAGTCCCAGACCTTTCATACGGAGAGGAAGGCAAGGTGATATAAAGAAACAAATGTTAGGTTTAAACTTAGAAAAATAGGGGCAAATATTAAGTTAACCACGAAGGAGACTATCATACACGTCAAAATAAAATGCAAGGAAAAAATAGAGACTCAGGAGAAACAAAATCAACAACAATGAAAAAGAGGAAAAGACAATATATAAACTACTCAGCACAAAAAATTAAGTGAGAAAAAGAAACTGTCAACAACACACAAAAAAAAAGGCTTCAAAATGACAGCCAGAAACTCATACCTATCCATAATTACACTGAATGTAAATGGAATAAATGCATCAATAAAGAGACAGAGAGTGGCAGAATGGATAAAAAAAAAAAAAATGATCTGCCTATACATTGCCTACAAGAGACACACCTTAGACTTACAGACACAAAAAACTAAAACTCAAAGGATGGAAAAAAATATATCAAGCAAACAATAATCAAAAAAGAGCAAGAGTGGCAATATTAATTTCTGACAAAATAGACTTTAAAATCCACCAAAGGATAAGGAAGGACACTATATAATGATTAAAGGGACAATATACCAGAAGGATATAACCATATTAAATATTTATGCACCTGATGACAGGGCTGCAAGATACATAAAACAAACTATCAGCATTGAAAAGTGAGATAGACAGCTCCACAATTATAGTCGGAGACTTCAACACACCACTTCCAGTGAAGGACATGACATCCAGAAAGAAGCTCAATAAAGAGAGAGAAGACAAAAATGCCACAATCAACCAACTCGACATTATAGACATACACAGAAGACTCCACCCAACAGCAGCCAAGTATGCTTTCTTTTCTAGTGCACAAGGAACATTGTGTAGAACAGACGACATATTAGGTCATAAAGCAAGCCTCAGCAGAACCCAAAACCTTGAAATATTACAAAGCATCTTCTCTGAGTATAAGGCCATAAAAGTACAAATCAAAAACAGAAAAAGCAGGGAAATGAATTCAAGCACTTGGAAACTGAAAAATATCCTGCTCAAAAAAGACTGGGTTACAGAAGACATTAATGATGGAATAAAGAAATTCATAGACTCCAATGAGAATGAATACACTTCCTATCAGGACCTTTGGGACACAGCAAAAGCAATGTGCAGAGGTCGATTTATATCAATAAATGCACACATACAAAAAGAAGAAAGGGCCAAAATCAAAGAATTATCCCTACAGCTTGAACAAATAGAAAGAGAGCAACAAAAGAAACCCTCAGGCACTAGAAGAAAATAATAAAATAATAAAAACAAGAGGAGAATTAAATGAAATAGAAAACAGAAAAACAATTGAAAAACTTAAGAAGACCAAAAGCTGGTTCTTTGAAAAGATAACAAAATTGACAAACCATTGGCCAAACTGACAAAAGAAAATCCGGAGAAGAATCAAATAACCTGTATAAGAAATGAGATGGGCGATACTACAACACAACCAACTGAAATTAAAAGAGTCATATCAGATTACTATGAAAAATTGTACTCAAACAAATTTGAAAACGTAGAAGAAATGGATGAATTCCTAGAAACACACTGCCTATCTAAACTAACACAAACCCAGGTAGAACAACAAAATAGACCAATAAAAAAGAAGAGATTCAAAAGGTAATCAGAAAATTCTCAACAACAACAAAAAAGCCCTGGTCAGGATGCCTTCGCTGCAGAGTTCTACCAAACTTTCAGAGAAGAGTTAACACCACCACTACTAAAGGCATTTGAGAGCATAGAAGAGGACGGAATCCTCCCATACTTATTCCATGAAGCCAGCATATCCGTGACACCAAAACCAGGTAAAGACACTACAAAAAAAGAAAATTAAAGACCTATATCCCTCATGAACTTCGGAGCAAAAATCCTCAACAAAATTCTAGCTAATAGATTTCAACAATATGTCAAAAAAATAATTCTCCATGACCAAGTGGGATTCATACCAGGTATACAAGGACGGTTCAACATTAGAAAAACAATAAATGTAATCCATCATATAAATAAAAGACAAGAATCACATGATTTTATCGATTGATGCAGAAAAGGCATTTGACAAAGTTCAACACCCATTCATGATAAAAAAAAACTCTCAGCAAAATAGGAATGCAAGGAAAATTCCTCAACATAGTAAAGTGCATTTATACAAAGCCAACGCCAATGTCATCCTAAATGGCGAGGGTCTGAAAACATTCCCCTTGAGACTGGGAACCAGACAAGGATGCCCTTTATCCCCACTCACATTTAACATTGTGCTTGAGGTACTAGCCAGCGCAATTAGGCTAGTTTAGGAAAGAAAGAGCATCCAGAGTGGCAAGGAAGAAGTAAAAGTATCTGTATCTGCAGATGATATATCTTATACACAGAAAACCCTAAAGAATCCTGAAGAAAATTACTGAAACTATTAGAAGAGGTCAGAAGAGTATCAGGATACGAGATAAACATACAAATATCAGTTGGATTCCTCTATAGGAAAAAAAAAGAACACTGAAGAGGAAATTACCAAATCAATACCGTTTACTGTAACCCCCAAGAAGATAAAATACTTATGACTAAATCTTACCAGATGCTTTAAAGACCTATACAAAAAAAAAAACTACAAATCACTACTGCAAGAGACCAAAAGAGACCTGCATAAGTGGAAAAACATACCTTGTTCACAGATAGGAAGACTTAACATTGTAAAAAATGTCTATTCTACCAAAAGCGATCTGTAGATAAAATGCAATTCTGATCCAAATTCCAATGACATTTTTTAATGTGATGGGGAAACAAATCACCAACTTCATATGGAAGGGAAAGAGGTCCCGGATAAGTAAAGCATCACTGAAAAACAAGAACAAAGTGGGAGGCCTCACTCTACCTGATTTTAGAACCTCTTATACCATCACAGTAGTCAAAACAGCCTGATACTGGTACGACAATAGATACATAGACCAATGGAACAGAATTGAGAATCCAGACATAAATCCATCCACATATGAGCTGCTGATATTTGACAAAGTACCCAAAAGAGTTAAAAGGGGAAAAGACAGTCTTTTTAACACATGGTGGTGGCATAACTGGATATCCATCTGCAAAAAAAGTAACAAGACCCATACCTCACACCATGCACAAAAGCGAACTCAAAATGGATCAGAGACCTAAATATAAAATCTAAAATGATAAAGATCACGGAAGAATAAACAGGGACAACGTTAGGAGCCCTGATACATGGCATTAACAGTATACAAAACATTACGAACAATGCTGAAGAAAAACTAGATAACCGAGAGCTCCTAAAAATCAAACACCTATGCTCATCCAAAGACTGCACCAAAAGAGTAAAAAGATTATCTACAGACTGGGAAAAAGTTTTTAGCTATGACATTTCAGATCAATGCCTGATCTCTAAAATCCATATGATACTGCAAAACTCAACTCCAAAAAGACAAACAGCCCAATTAAAAAATGGGCAAAGGAAATGAACAGACACTTCACTAAAGAAGACATTCAGGTAGCTAACAGATACATGGGGAAATGCTCACGGTCTTTAGCCATTAGAGAAATGCAAATCAAAACTACAATGAGACTTCATCTCACTCCAACAAGGCTGGCATTAATCCAAAAAACACAAAAGAATAAATGTTGGAGAGGATGTGGAGAGTCTGGAACACTTATACACTGCTAGTCGGAATGTGAAATGGTACAGCCACTTTGGAATTTGATTTGGTGCTTCTTTAAAAAGCTAGAAATAGAATTACCATACTATCCAGCAATCCCACTCCTCGTAATATTTCATAGGGAAATAAGAGGCTTTACATAAACAGATATATGCACAGCCATGTTCATTGCAGCACTATTTACAACAGTAAAAAGATGGAAGCAACCAAGGTGCCCATCAACGGATGAATGGATAAATAACTTATGGTATATTCACACAATGTAATACTATGCACTGATAAAGAATAATAATGAATCTGTGAAATATTTCATAACACGGAAGAATCTGGAAAGCACGATGCTGAGTGAAATTAGTCGCAAAAGAACAAGTATTGTACAAGGCCACTATTATAAGGACTGAAGAATAGTTTAAACAAAGAAGAAAATATTCTTTGATGGTTATTAGGGGGAATGGGGGAGGGAGGGAGAGGGGTTTTCACTAATTAGATAGTAGATAAGAGCTATTTTAGGTGAAGGGAAAGACAACACACAATACAGGAGAGGTCAGCACAAGTGGACTAAACCAAAAGCAAAGAAGTTTCCTGAATAAACTGAACAAATTGAAGGACAGCATAGCAGGGGCGGGGGTTTGGGGACCACGGTTTCACGTGACATCTAAGTCAATTGGCATAATAAAATCTTTTAAGAAATCGTTCTGCATCCCACTTTGGAGAGTGGTGTCTGGGGTCTTAAACGCTAGCAAGTGGCCATCTAAGATGCATCAACTAGCCTCAACCCACCTGGAACAAAGAAGAATGAAGAACACCACAGACACAAAGTAGCTATGAACCCAAGAGACAGAAAAGGCCACATAAACCAGAGACTACATCAGCCTGAGACCAGAAGAACTAGATGATGCCTGGCTAGAACTGATGACTGCCCTGACAGGGAACACAACAGAGAACCCCTGAGGGAGCAGGAGAGCAGTAGGATGCAGACCCCAAAGTCTTGTAAAAGGACCAGACTTAATGGTCTGACTGAGGCTAGAAGGAAACCTGGAGGTCATGGCCCCAGACCTTCTGTTAGCCCAAGACAGAACCATTCCCAAAGCCATCTCTTCAGAGTGGGATTGAACTGGACAATGGGATAGAAAATGATACTGGTGAATTTAGCTTCTTAGATCAAATAGACACATAATACTATGTTGGCATCTCCTTTCTGAAAGGGAGATGTGAGGGCAGAGGTGATTAGAAGCTGGCCAAATGGACACAAAAAGAGAGAGTGGAGGGAAGGAGTGTGCTGTCTCATTAGCAGGAGGGCAGTTAGGTGTACATAGCAAGGTGTGTACAGATTTTTACATGAGAGGCTGACTTTCACTTAAAGCACAATATATATATGTATATATATATAAATATGCTCAACCTCAGAAATCAGAATTACAATGAAAGAACATTTCTCACCTAACAATCTGGCAAAATTACAAAAATTTGAGAACACACTCTGTTGGTGAGGCACAGTAGGGAAACAGTCACAGTCAAATATTGCTGGTTGGAACACAAAAGGCTACAAATCCTGGGGAAAGAATTTGTCAAGATTGAGCAAAATTATATTTATTTAGCCTTTGACCCAGAAATCCCACGTCTAGAATTTTATCACAGAGACACTGAAAAAAAGTGTGGAAAGAGACATGCACAAGCTATTCATTGCAGCATTAAGGCTAATAGTCAAAGACTGGAAACAACACAGATGTCTATCAGTATGTTCAGATTGAATTATCTATGATACAACCAAACAATGAAATGTGAGGAACAGTGGAGCCAGTGTGAAAAACAATAAGAAATATCTCTATATACTACTATAAAATGATCTCTGCTTTATGTTCTTAATTGGAAAAGAAAGGTAGTGGTAAGTGTGCACACTATGCTACTGTTTGCTTATGAAAAGAGGAGGAATATGAACACATACACTCTCTTTGTAGATATGTTGTTGTTTTTATGTGCCCTTGAGTTGATTCTGATTCATAACACCTTATAGGAGAGAATAGAACTGCCCCCATAGGGTTTCCTAGGCTGTAATCTTTGTGGGAGCAGCTTGCCAGATCTTTTCTTCCAAGGAGAAGCTGGTGGGTTCGAACTGCTGACCTTTTGGTTAGCAGCCGAATACTTTAATCATTTACCACGGGGGCTTCTTCCTCTATAGATATACATATAATAAACAAACAAAAAGGATAGCTATATGGGAATGAAGAGAAAGAAAATAGCATGGAGTTTACAGGGATAGAAGCTACACTTTTCCGAATGTATTTTCTTTTGTAGATTTTACTTTGAAACCACATAAATCTTTCATTGTAAATACCATTAAATTTTTTAAAAATCATAAAAATCAAAAGCAAATGAACCAGTGTACTGAACCGGTAGTATAACCCACAAAAGGGAATTCTTTCGAGTGAATTGGAAATACAGTAATTTGTGCATTCTTAGTGGTCAAAAATAAAAAGACAAACCCACTGGCGTCGAGTCGATTCCCACTAAGCGACCCTATAGGACAGAGTAGATATACCCTAAAATCAAAATAATGGCAAGAACTAAATCTCAAAATCTGTCTGTAATCATATTATTAGTAACAATACCGAAACAAACAGTATGATAATAGGTTAAAAATACAATATATAATTACGTTAATGATGTTGGGAACTCTTAGATTTTTAGTATAAGAGAAAAGAAATACAAACGTAAAATGAAAGAACTCAGGAAAAATGTACATGAATTGGAAATATCAGTATTAACTCACTATGTATTTTCTCTTAAAAATATATGTCTATCTATATCTACATTTGAAGGAGCCCTGTGGTACAATATTTAAGTGCCCTCCTGCTAACCAAAAGGTTGGCAATTTGAACCCATTCAGTGGCTCTGCAGGAGAAAGACCTGATGATCTGCTCCAGTAAAATTTACAACCTAGGAAACCCTATGGACATTCTTCTCTATTACATGGGGTTGCTATAAGTTGAAAATTAACTTTACAACAACTAACATCAAGAACAACATATCTAGCAAAATAGGAATAGAAGAAAAATTCCTCAACATAATAAAGGGCATTTATTCAAAGCCAACAGCCAACATCATCCTAAATGGAGAGAGCCTGAAAGCACTCCCCTTGAGATCAGGAACCAGACAAGGATGCCCTTTATCACCGCTCTTATTCAACATTGTGGTGGAGGTCCCAGCCAGAGCAATTAGGCTAGACAAAGAAATAAAGGGCATCCAGATTGGCAAGGAAGAAGTAAAATTATCTCTATTTGCAGACAGCATTATCTTATACAGAGAAAACCCTAAGGAATACTCAAGAAAACTAGTGAAACTAATACAAGAGTTCAGCAGAGTATCGGGATACAAGATAAACATACAAAAATCAGTTGGATTCCTCTACACCAACAAAAAGAACATTGAAGAGGAAATCACCAAATCAATGCCATTTACAGTAGCCCCCAAGAGGATAAAATACTTAGGAATAAATCTTTCCAGAGATGTAAAAGACTTATACAAAGAAAACTACAATACGCTTCTGCAAGAAACCAAAAGAGACCTACGTAAGTGGAAAAACATACCTTGCTCATGGATAGCAAGACTTAACATTATAAAAATGTCTATTCTACCGAAAGCAATCTATACATTCAATGTAATTCTGATCCAAATCCCAGCGACATTCTTTAATGAGATGGAGAAAAAAATCACCAATTTCACATGGAAGGGAAAGAGACCCCAGATAATAAAGCATTACTCAAAAGGAAGAACAAAGTGAGAGGCCTTACTCTACCTGATTTTAGAAGCTATTATACTATCACATTAGTCAACACAGCCTGGTACTGGTACAACAACAGATACATAGACCAATGGAACAGAATTGAGAATCCAGACATAAATCCATCCACATATGAGCTGCTGATATTTGACGAAGTCCCCAAAAACAGTTAAATGGGGAAAAGACAGTCTTTTTAACACATGCTGCTGGCATAACTGGATATCCATCTGCAAAAAAAGGAAACAAGACCCATACCTCACACCATGCACCAAAAAGGAGCTCAAAATGGATCAAAGACCTAAATATAAAATCTAAAATGACAAAAAATCATGGAAGAAAAAATAGGGACAACGTTAGGAGCCCTAATACATGGCATAAACAGTACACAAAACATTACTAACAATGCGTAAGAAAAACTAGATAACTGCGAGCTCCTAAAAATCAAATACCTATGCTCATCCAAAGACTTCACCAAAAGAGTAAAAAGGTTGCCTACAGGCTGGGAAAAAGTTTTTAGCTATGACATTTCTGATGAGTGCCTGAAATCTAAAATCTACCTGATACTGCAAAAGCTCAACTCCAAAAAGACAAACAACCCAATTAAAAAATGGGCAAAAAGTATGAAAAGACACTTCACTAAAGAAGACATTCGGGTAGCTAACAGATACATGAGGAAATGCTCGCGATCATTAGCTATTAAAGAAATTCAGATCAAAACTTCAATGAGTTTCTATCTCACTCCAACAAGGCTGGCATTAATCCAAAAAACCCAAAATAATCAATGTTGGAGAGGCTGTGGAGAGATCTGAACACTTATAAAACTGCTGGTGGGAATGTAAAATGGTACAACCATTTTGGAAATCGATTTGGCACTTCCTTAAAAAGCTAGAAATAGAACTGCCATACGATCCAGCAATCCCACTCCTTGGAATATATCCTAGAGAAATAAGAGCCTTTACAGGAACAGATACATGTACACCCATGTTCATTGCAGCACTGTTTACAATAGTAAAAAGACAGAAGCAACCAAGGTGCCCATCAATGGATGAATGAATAAATATATTATGGTATATTCACACAATGGAATACTCAAACTCTGCTGTCGAAATGGAATACTACGCGCCGATAAAGAACAGTGATGAATCTGTGAAACGTTTCATAACGTGGAGGAATCTGGAAGGCATTATGCTAGTGAAATTAGTTGCAAAAGGACAAATATTGTATAAGATCACTATCATAAGAACTCAAGAAATAGTTTAAACAGAGAAGAAAATATTCTTTGACAGTTATGAGAGGGGGAGGGAGGGAGGGTGGAAGAGGGGTATTCACTAATTAGATAGTAGATAAGAACGCCTTTAGGTGAGGAGAAAGACAACACACAATACAGGTGAGGTCAGCACAACTGGACTAAAGGAAAAGCAAAGAAGTTTCCTGAATAACCTGAATGCTTTGAAGGCCAGCATAGCAGGTGTGGGGGTTTGGGGACGATGGTTTCAGGGGACATCTTAGTCAATTGGCATAATAAAATCTATTAAGAAAACATTCTGTATCCCACCTTGGAGAGAGGCATCTGGGGTCTTAAACGCTAGCAAGCTGCCATCTAAGATGCATCAATTGGTCTCAACCCACCTGGATCAAAGGAGAATGAAGAACACCAAGGACACAAGGTAATTCTGAGCCCAAGAGACAGAAACCTAAACCAAACCAAACCCACTGCCATTGAGTTGATTCCGACTCTTAGCGACTGTAGAGGACAGAGTAGAACTGCCCCACAGAGTTTCCAAGGAGTGCCTGGCGGAGTTGAATTGCCAACCTTTTGGTTAGCAGCCATAGCACTTAGCCACTATGCCACCAGGGTTCCCAAGAGACAGACAGGGCCACATAAACCAGAGACTACATCAGCCTGAGACCAGAAGAGCTAGATGGTGCTCGGCTACAACCAACGAGTGCCCGAGTGCCCCGACAGAGAATGCAACAGAGAACCCCTCAGGGAGCAGGCGAGCAGTGGGATGCAGACCCTAAATTGTCGTAAAAAGACCTGACTTAATGGCCTGACTGAGACTAGAAGGACCCTGGTGGTCATGGCTCCCAGACCTTCTGTTGGCCTGGGACGGGAACCATCCCCAAAGCCAACTCTTCAGACAGGATTGGACTGGACAATGGGTTGGAGAGGGATGCTGGTGAGGAGTGAGCTTCTTGCATCAGGTGGACACTTCAGACTATGTTGACATCTCCTCCCTGGAGGGGAGTTGAGAAGGTAGAGGGGATTAGAAACTGGCGAAATGGACATGAAAAGAGAGAGCGGAGGGAGGGAGCGGGCTGTCTCCTTAGGGGGAGAGCAATTGGGAGTATGTAGCAAGGTGTATATAAGTTTTTGTGTGAGAGTGACTTGATTTATAAACTTTCACTTAAAGCACAATAAAAATTTAAAAAAAAGAACAACACACCTGTATTTCTATTTCCACGTATATACATTTCTGAGCTCTGACCATTGAAAAGGCCTAGAAAATATGACCACTCAGTAGCAGTTTAAAGGAACTAGGGCTCATTGTTGAAATGGCTGTTTCCGTGTCTGGAACAAGCAATATACAAGATGGGCCACGAATAGCTTGTCATAACAGAAAGCAAGAAAGATCTCAAAGATCCCTGGGGTCAAGTCAAATTGACTCAGAGCCAACTTGAAGGGGCTCCCACTGGCCAAAAATGCGACAATTTAAGCATCAATAAAAATAATAATAACTGAAGTGGACTGAAACACATTAAATGTGTTTAAAAACAGAAGTTAATATATAAATACATATGCACCTAATGTCAGCCTCCCAAAAGAAAACACTGACAGAATGGAATGGAGGAATAGACAAACACCCCAACAATATACATTTTTTTTCAACGCACATGGATCATTCTCCAGGATAGGCCATATGTTAGGTTACAAAGCAAGTCTCAATAAATGAAAAAGGATAGAATCATACAAGAGCATCTTCTCCAACCACAGTGGAATGACACTAAAAAACAAAAAATCTAGAAATTAATAACAGAGGGAAAGCTGGGAAATACACACATATGTGAAATTTATCACCACACTATGTTATGGAATGAATTGTGTTCCCCCCAAATATGTGTTGGAATACTAGGTCCTATACCTGTGGATGTAATCCTGTTTGGAAATACGGTATTCTTTGTCAGGTTAGCAAGGCAATAACAATGTAGGTTTGTCCTAAACTAATAACTTCTGAGTTATAAAAAGGGCACGTTAGACACAGACACACTCAAGTGCTAGAAACGACAGACACCATGTGAGGACTGTCTGCAAGCCAAGGAACCAAGGAATGTCCACAACTATCTACAACAAAGGAATCTACAAGGTCGAGACCTTGGTTTGGGCTTTGGGCCTGTAACAATCTTAGAAAACAAATTTCTGCTCTTTAAAGCCACCTACTTTATGTGTTTGAAATGGAGCCACAAACATCCACATCCTAGGCATTGTTGTTGTTAGGTGCCGTGGAGTTGTTTGCAACTCATACTAACCCTATGTACAACAGAACAAAACACTGCCTAGTCCTGTGCCATCCTCACAATCATTGTTATACTTGAGCCCATTGTTGCAACCACTATGTCAACCCATCTTGTTGAGGGTCTTCCTCTTTTTCCCTGACCCTCTACTTAACCAAGCATGATGTCTTTCTCCAGGGACTGATCCCTCTTGATAATATGTCCCAAGTATGTGAGACATAGTCTCGCCATTCTTGCTTCTAATGAGCATTCTGGCTGTACTTCTTCCACAATAGATATGTTCGTTCTTCTGGCAGTCCATGGTATATTTAATATTCTTCGCCAACACCATAATTCAAAGACATCAATTCTTCTTTGAAATTCCTTATTCATTGTCCAGCTTTCGCATCCATATGAGGCAATCGAAAACACCATGGCTGGGGTCAGGTGCACCTTAGCCCTTAAGGCGACATCTTTGCTTTTTAACACTTTAAAGAGATCTTTTGCAGCAGATTTGCCCAATACAATACATAGTTTGATTCCTTGGCTGCTGCTTCCATAGGCATTGATTGTGCATCCAAGTAAAATGAAATCCTTGACAACTTCAATCATTTCTCTGTTTATCATGCTTATTGGTCCAGTTGTGAGGATTTTTGTTTTCTTTATGTTGAGGTATAATCCATACTGAAGGTTGTGGTCTTTGAAATTCATCGGTAAGTGCTTCAAGTCCTCTTCACTTTCAGCAAGCAAGGTTGTGTCATCTGTACAACGCAGATTGTTAATGAGTCTTCCTCCAATCCTGATGCTGCATTCTTCTTCATATAGTCCAGCTTCTCAGATTATTTGCTCAGCATTCGGATTGAATAAGTATGGTGAAAAGGTACAACCCTGACACACACCTTTCCTGACTTTAAAACATGCAGTATTCCCTTGTTCTGTGAGAATGGCTGCCTCTAGATCTATGTACAGGTTCCTCATAAGCACAATTAGGTGTTCCAGACTTCCCATTCTTCACAATGTTATCCATAATTTGTTACGATCCACACAGTTGAATGTCTTCGTATAGTCAATAAAACACAGGTAAACATCTTTCTAGTGTTTTCTTTCAGTCAAGATCCACTTGACATCAGCAATGGTATTCCTTGTTTCATGTCCTCTTCTGAATTTCTGGCAGTTCCCTATCAATGTACTCTAACAACCATTTTTCAATGATTTCAGCAAAATTTTATTTGCTTGTGATAGTAATGATATTGTTTGACCGTTTCCACATTTGGTTGGATGACCTTTCTTTGGAATGGGCACGTATATAGATCTCTTTCAGTCGGTTGGCCAGGTAGCTCTCCTCCAGATTTCTTGGCGTAGATGAGTGAGCACGTCCAGTGCTTCGTCTGTTCATTGAAACATCTCAGTTGGTATTCTGTCAATTCCTGGAGCCTTGTTTCTCACCAATGCCTTCAGTGCAGCTTGGACTTTTTTCTTCAGTACCATCAGTTCTTGATCATATGCTAATACCTGAAATAGTTGAACGTTGACCAGTTCTTTTGTGGTAGAGTGACCCTTTGTATTCCTTCCATCTTCTTTTGATGCTTCCTGTGTCTTTTAATATTTTCCCTGTAGAATCTCTGAATATTGCAACTTGAGGCTTGAACTTTTTCTTCAGTTCTTTCAGCCTGAGAAATGCCAAGTATGTTCTTCCTTTTTGTCTTCTATCTCCAGGTCTTTGCACATGTCATTATAATACTTTACTTTGTCTTCTCGAGCCGGCCTTTGAAATCTTCTGTTCAGCTCTTTTACGTCATTGTTTCTTCCATTTGCTTTAGCTACTCAACATTCAACAGTAAGTTTCAGAGTGTCTTTTGACATCCATTTTGGTCTTTTTCCTTTCTCGTCTTTTTTTTTTTTAATTTTTATTGTGCTTTAAGTGAAAGTTTACAAATCAAGTCAGTGTCTCACACAAAAACTTATATGCATCTTGCTACATACTCCCAATTGTTCTCCCCCTAATGAGACAGCCTACTCCCTTCCTCCACTCTCTCTTTTTGTGTCCATTTTGCCAGCTTCTAACCCTGTCTCCCTTCTCATCTCCCCTCCAGGCTGGAGATGCCCACATAGTCTCAAGTGTCCACCTGATCCAAGAAGCTCACTCCTCACCAGCGTCCCTCTCCATCCCATTGTTCAGCCCAATCCCCATCTGAAGAGTTGGCTTTGGGAATGGTTCCTGTCCTGGGCCAGCAGAAGGTCTGGGGGCCATGACCACCGGGGTCCTTCCAGTCTCAGTCAGACCATTAAGTCTGGTCTTTTTATGACAATTTGGGGTCTGCATCCCACTGCTCTCCTGCTCCCTAAGGGGCTCTCTGTTGTGTCCCCTGTCAGGGCAGTCATCGGTTGTAGCCAGGCACCATCTAGTTCTTCTGGTCTCAGGCTTTTGTAGTCTCTGGTTTATGTGGCCTTTTCTGTCTCTTGGGCTCGTAATCACCTTGTGTCCTTGGTATTCAGATCTTCCCTCTTTATTGAGCTTCTTTCTGGATGTCCTGTCCTTCACCAAAAGTGGTGTGTTGATGTCTCCTACTATATTGTGGAGGTGTCTATCTCACCTATCAGTGCTGATAGAGTTTGTTTTATGTGTCTTGCAGCCCTATCATTGAAAAAAATTTTTTTGCATAAAATATTTAATATGGTTATATGTTCTTTGTATACTGTCTCTTTAACCATTATGTAGTGTCCTTCCTTACCCTTTATGATGGATTTAACTTTAAAGTCTGTTTTGTCAGAAATTAATATTGGCACTCCTGCTCTTTTTTGATTGTTGTTTGCTTGATATATATTTTTTCCATCCTTTGAGTTTTAGTTTGTGTCTCTAAGACTAGGGTGTTTCTCTTGTAGGCAGCATATAGACCAATGGTGTTTTTTAATCCATTCTGCCACTCTCTGTCTCTTTATTGGTGCATTTAGTCCATTTACATTCAGGGTAATTATGGAGAGGTATGAATTTAGTGCTATTATTTTGAAGTCTTTTTTTGTGTGTTGTTAACAGTTTATTTTCCCCACTTAATTTTATGTACTGAGTAGATTATCTTTATATATTGTCTTTTCCTCTTATTCCTTGTTGATTTTGTTTCTGCTGATCCTCTATTTTTTTACTTGTTTTTTATTTTGATGTGTAGCATAGTTTGCCTCCTTCATGGTTACCTTATTATTTACCCCTATTTTTCTAAATTTCAGCCTTTTATTTCTTTGTATTGCCTTGTGTTCCTCTCCATATGGAAGATCTATGGCTGCATTTCTTATTACCTTCTTATTGTTTTAATGTTGTCTTCTTTTAGATAATAACATTGCTGTCCTGTTTTGAGCGTTTTTTATCTTGATTTATTTTTTTTGATTTCCCTGTCTGTGTTGACTTCTGATTGCTCTGCCCAGTGTTCTAGTCTTGGGTTGATACCTGATATTGTTTATTTTCTAGCCAAAGAACTGCCTTTAGTATTTCTCGTAGTTTTGGTTTGGTTTTTATGAATTCCCTAAACTTCTGTATATCTGGAAATTTCCTAATTTCACCTTCATATTTGAGAGACTGTTTTGCTGGGTGTAAGATTCTTGGCCAGCAATTTTTTTCCTTCTATTTTTTTATATAAGTCATCCCATTGCCTTCTTGTCTGCGTGGTTTCTGCCGAGTAGTCCAACCTTATTCTGATTGACTCTCCTTTGTAGATGACTTTTCATATTTCCGTAGCTGCTCTTCAAATTCTCTCTTTATATTTGGTTTTGACAAGTTTGATTATAATATGTCTTGGTGACTTTCTTTTAACATCTACCTTATGTTGAGTTCGATGAGCATCTTGGATAGATATCTTCTCATCTTTCACAATACCAGGGAATTTTTCTGCCAACAAACTTCAGCAATTCTGCCTGCATTTTCTGTTATCCCTCCCTATTCTGGTACTCCAATTACTTGTAGGTTATTTCTCTTGATAGAGTCCCACATGATTCTTAAGGTTTCTTCATTTTTTTTAATTCTTTTATCTGATTTTTCTTCACATGTATTAGTGCCAAGCACTGTATCTTCAAGTTTACAAATTCTGCCCTCTACTTGCTCAATTCTTCTTCTCTGACTTTCTATTGAGTTGTCTACTTCTGTAATTGTATTGTTAATCTTCTGAATTTCTGAATGCTGTCTGTCTATGGATTTTTCCAGCTTATTAAATTTCTCATTATGTTCCTGAATAATCTTTTTAATTTCTTCAATTGCTTTATCTGTGTGTTCATTGGCTTATTCTGCATATTGCCTTATTTCTTTCCTGATGTCCTGAATGGTTCTGTATATTAATCTTTTGTATTGTGCCTCTGGTAATTCCAGGAAGGCACTTTCATCAAGAAGATTCCTTGATTCTTTCTTTTCAGAGCTTGTTGAAGTGATCATGATCTGTTTCTTTATGTGGGTTGATATTGACTGTTGTCTCTGATCCATCTATAAGTTATTGTATTAGTTTATTTTATGTTTGCTTACTGTGTCATAGCTTCTTGCTTTGTTTTGTTTTGATATGCCCAAATGGGTTCTTGAGTGAGCTAGCTTGATTATTTTTGCCTTTGGAGCTCTGAAGTCCTGTCACCAGATGGTTAGGGCTGTTATCAGGTATATCAGTCTAGAAGTCCATTTACTTTTTTGGTATGAATTCAGCTCAGGTGTCCAAGTAGCTGATCATCAAGTGTGTGGTACAGGCTCTGTCCTACAGTCTTAGATAGGCAGGGGTGATTGGTATAGGTACAGGTATCTGGCTGCAGCAGGGGGTCACACTCCGAACAAGGCAGGGGGCTGAGAATCATCCCCCATGGGTCTCTGAGGAAAGCGTGTCCCTGTTCCCTAGATCATACAGGTGGGTGGGTTCTGCAGACAGACCATGGGCACCCAGTGTTTTTGGTTGTAAGGACTGGGAGGTACCAGTTATCTTTGGACCCCTGTCGTGGGTGGCTGGGTGACCTGAGTGTTGCCACCAGTCCTTAGGCCCCTGATGTGGGTAGGTGAGGACACTGTTTAATAGGCAAAGCAATGTCAAACACCGAACACCCACCTCTCCTCCTCACAGTTTAAACGGTTGGAGTCTGCCAGCAGGGGCCTATTCTCCTGAAAAAGGCCCACAGAGGTCCCTGCAGAGGCGAAAGTTACTCAAAGTCCACAGACTGTTTATGCCTGGACAGAAGCCACTTCTGTCCTGAGCTCTGCTGGCTAGTGGAGCTGGCAAATTATCTTTTCCCCCTATGTGAATTTATGCCTAGTCCAAGTCTGGGAGAATGGCTCAGGTGCTCAAATGGGACTATCTCAGGCCTAGGGAAATCAACAGCCTCTGAAGCTGGCTTGGGGGCTGAGGGTGCGGTAAAATATACGCAAGTATTTATGTTTTGCTGAGAACGCTGTTCTTCTGTGGTTCTAGAGGTGTGAATAGATTGTGTGGCTGGCTGCTTCTCCCTGAGGAAACTGTGACCAAACACTAGTACCAGCCCTGCACCGCCGCTCCAGGGAATGGTGCCTGAGGGCTCCTGGCGATTCAGGTCCAGTAACTCCTCTCTGCTTCTGAACTGTCTCTTCCTACCCCTGCCCCGCAGTTCATTTTCTAAGCTTCCCTTTTATGTTCAGGGCTCCTAGGTTGTCATAATATACTCGTTTCACTTGTTTTTTGGGGTCTTTTTGTAAGAGGGCTCATGGGAAGCATTTGTCTATTCTGCCATCTTGGCTCTGCCTCCTCTTTCCTGTCTTTTTAATGACCTCTTGCTTTCTTCATGTATCATATCCTTGATATCATTCCACAACTTGTCTGGTCTTCAGTCATGAGTGTTCAATGTGTCAAATCTATTCTTGTGATGGTCTCTAAATTCAGGTAGGATTACTGAGGTGCAATGTACTAATATTGGCCATTGTGAGTCAGACAATGATATGGTCTACAATGCCAAGAAAGACAAATTGAAGAGGAATGGCATCCCATTCATCGTCATAAAGAACATTTCAAGATCTATCCTGAAGATAGATATCTTCAGGATATTGCTATAAGTACAATGCAGCCAGTGATAGGATAACATGCATACACCTACAAGGAAGACCAGTTAATACTACTTTTATTGAAATTTACACGCCTACCTCTAAGGCCAAAGATAAAGAAATTGAAGATTTTACCAACTTTTGCAGTTTGAAATTGATCAAACACGCAATCAAGTCCCATTGATAATTACTGGCAATTGGGACGCGAAAGTTGGAAGCAAAAAAGAAGGATTGGTAGTTGGAAAATATGGGCTTGGTGATAGAAAAAATTCCAGAGATCACATGATAGAGTTTTGCAAGACCAAGGACTTCTTCATTGCAAATACCTTTTATGAACAACTATACACGTGGAACTCTGCAAATGAATAGACAGGAATCAAATTGACTACATCTGTGGAAAGAGATGATGGAAAAGCTCAATATCCATAAGTTAGAACATGGCCAGGGGGCTGACTGAGGAGCAGACCATGAATCGCACATGCGCAAGTTCAAGTTCAAGTTGAAGAAAATTGGAACAACTCCACAAGAGCCAAAGTACAACCTTGAGTATATCCTACCTGAATTTTGAGATGATCTCAAGAATAGATTTGACACATTGAACACTAATGACCAGAGACCAGTCGAGTTGTGGAATGATACCAGGGACATCATACACGAAGAAAGCAAGAGGTCATTAAAAAGAGAGAAAAGAAAGAAAAGGCCAAAATGGAAGTCAGAAGATACTCTGAAACTTGTTCTTGAAACTAGAGTAGCTAAAGCAAAAGGAAAAAAATGATGAAGTAAACAAACTGAACAGAAAATTTCAAAGGACAGCTCGAGAAGACATAGTTAAGTATTATAATGACATGTGCAAAGACCTGGAGATTGAAAACCAAAAGGGAAGAACTCATCTGGCATTTCTGAAGCTGAAAGATCTGAAGAAAAAGTTCAAGCCTCGAGTTTCAATATTGAAATATTTTATAGGAAAAATATTAAATAACAAAGGAAGTATCAAAATAAGATGGAAGGAATACAGAGGATCAGTGTACTAAAAAGAATTGATCGTCATTCAACCATTTCAGGAGGTAGCATATGATCAGGAACCAATGGTACTGAAGGAAGAAGTCCAAGCTTCACTGAAGGCATTGGCAGAAAACAAGGCTCCAGGAATTGACGCAATACCAATTGAGACTTTCAACAAACTGATGCAGTGCTGGAAGTGCTCACCCTTTTATGCCAAGAAATTAGGAAGACAGCTACCTGGTCAACTTACTGGAAGAGACCCATATATGTGCCCATTCCAAAGAAAAGTGATCCAAAGGAATGCAGAAATCATCAAACAATATCATTAATGTCACACACAAGTAAAATTATGCTGAACGTAATTCAAAAATGTTTGCAGCAGTACATCAACAGGGAACAGCCAGAAATTCAAGCTGGATTCAAAAGAGGACATGGTACAAGGGATATCATTGGTGATGTCAGATGGATTATGGCTGAAAGCAAAGAATACCAGAAGGATGTTTACCTGTGTTTTATTGACTATGCAAAGGTATTCAACTGTGTGGATCATAACAAATTATGCATAGCATTGCGAAGAATGGGAATTCTAGAACACCTCATTGTGCTTATGAGGAACCTGTAGTTAGACCAAGAGGCAGTCGTTCGAACAAAGCAATGGGATACTGTGTGGTTTAAAGTCAGGAAAGTTATGTGTCAAAGTTGTATCTTTTCACCATACTTATTCAATCTGTATGCTGAGCAAATTATCCAAGAAGCTGGACTATAAGAAAAAGAATGAATGGGGCATCAAGGAAGGCTCACTAACAACCTGCGATACGCAGATGACACAACCTTGCTTGCTGACAATGAAGAGGACTTGAAGCACTTACTGATGAAGGTCAAAAACCACAACCTTCAGTACGGGTTACACCTCAACATAAAGAAAACAAAAATCTTCACAACTGGACCAATAAGCAATGTCATGATAAATAGAGAAAAGTTTGAAGTTGTCAAGGATTTCATTTTACTTGGATCCACAATCAATGTCCATGGAAGCAGCAGCCAAGAAATCAAACAATGTATTGTATCGGGAAAATCTGCTGCAAAAGACCTCTTTAAAGTGTTAAAAAGCAAATATGTCACTTTGAGGACTAAGATACTCCTGACCCAAGTCATGGTATTTTTGATTGCCTCATATGCATGTAAAACCTGGACAGTAAGGAAGACTGAAGAAGAATTGGCACCTTTGAAATACAGTGCTGGCAAAGTATATTGAATATACCACGGACTGCCAGAAGAACAACCAAGTGTGTCTTGGAAGAAGTACAGCCAGAATGCTCATTAAAAGCAAGAATGGCAAGATTTCCTCTCATATATTTTAGACACATTATCAGGAGAGACCAGTCCCTGGAGAAGGACATCATGCTTGATAAAGTAGATGGTCAGTGAAAAAGAGGAAGACCCTCAATAAGATGGATTGACACAGTGGCTGCAACAATGGGCTTAAGCATAGCAATGATTGTGAGGATGGCACAGGAGTAGGCAGGGTTTTGTTCCGTTGTACATAGGGTTGCCATAAGTTGGAACTGACTGGATATCACCTGACAACAACAGCACTTTTGGTATTTCTGTTACAGCAGCAATAAGTAAATAAGACATACTATTAAGCAATGAGTGAGTCAAGGAAGAAATGAGAAAAGACTTAGAGTTGAATGAAGAGGAAAGCACAACACACCAAAACTTAATGGACGCAGCGATGGCAGTTTTCAGAGGGAAATTTATAGTGGTAAATGCCTATATTAAAAAAGAAGATAGATAGCAAATCAATAAACTAACCTTAAAAAGTGAGAAACTAAAAAAGAAAAGCAGGCCAAGGCCAAATCAACCAGAGGGAAAGAAATAGCAAAGATCAGAACTGAGATAAATGAAATACAGAATAGAAAAAACAATGCAGAGAATCAATGAAATCAGAAGTTCGCTTTTTAAAAAGGCAGATACAATTGACAAACCTGTAGCTAGAATGAAAAGAAAAAAAAATGGAGAGAGACAGAGAAGATGCAAATATCTAAAACCAGAATTGGAGAGATTACAAGTGGAGACATTACAATCAACCCTACAGAAATAAAAATGATCATAAGAGAATACTATGAACAGTTGTACAAAAACAAATTACATAACTTAGATGAAATGAACAAATTCTTAGAAACACATAAACTCTCTACGTTGATTCATGAAAAAATAGAAGCTCTCAACAGAACCATAAGTGGAACGACTGAGTCAGTAATAAAAAACCTCTCAACAAAGAAAAGTCCTGGATCAGATGATTTCCCCCTGGGAAACTCTACCAAACATTTATAGAAGCTATGCCATTTTTTTTATGCCAATTCTTGGAAACCCTGGTGGCGTAGTGGTTAAGTGCTACGGCTGCTGACCAAGAGGTTGGCAGTTCAAATCTGCCAGGCGCTCCTTGGAAACACTATGGGGCAGTTCTACTCTGTCCTATAGGGTCTCTATGAGTCGGAATTGACTTGACGGCAGTGGGTTTATGCCAATTCTTAAACTTTTCCCCAAAATTGAAGAGGACGGAACTCTTTCTATAAAGCTAGCATTACCCCGTATGTCCAGAAAACTGATAGTTAATTCAAGAGTCTTAAACAGATTCACATTTGAAAACTTCATAGGTGGGCTTGTGTACTTCATCAGGAGTCATATAATGTACTGCTGCTTTTCCTTCTTTTTTATTGTGTTTTACGTGAACCTTAATACACAATTTGATTTGTGACATCGGTTGCCAACCACATGATGTGTCAACACCCTCACCTTCTCCACTCCAGATTCGCTGTTTCCCTTCATCCAGTTTTCCTGTCCCTTCCTGCCTTCTCATTTTTACCTTTGGGCTGCTGTGCTGATTAGTCTTGTATACATGATTGAACAATGAAGCACGTTCCTCACATGTGTTATTGTTGGCCCTATACACCTATCTAATCTTTAGCTGAAGGGCGAACCTCAGGAGTGATTTCAGTACTGAGTTGAGAGTGCCCAGAGGCCGTACTCTGGGGTTTCTCCAGTTTCTATCAGACCAGCAAGCCTGATCTTTTTTCATGTGTATGTGAGTGAATTTGAATTTTGTCCTACATTTTTCTCGGGCTCTATCTGGGACCCTGTATTGTGATCCCTGCCAGAGCAGTCAGTGGTAGTAACTGAGCACCATCTAGCTATTCTGGGCCCAGTCTGGTAGAGGTTGTGGTAGTTGTGGTCCATTAGTCATTTGGACTAATCTTTCCCTTCTGCCTTTGGTTTTCATCATTCTCCTTTGCTCCAGCCAGGACGGAATCAGTCCATTTTTCCTAGATGGCCATTCGCAGGCTTTTAAGACCCCAGATGCTACTCACCACAGTCGGATGTAGGACAATTTCTTTATAGACCGTTATGCCAATTGAGCTAGATGTCCCCTAAGACCATGGTTCCCAGCCCTCAGCCCAGAAGCTCAGTCCCTCGGGGAGTTTGGATGTGAAGCTTCTCTGACGTTGCCCGGGACAACTTTTGCTGACTTCTTTAGTATTGTGTGCTGTCTTACCCTTAACCAAAGCTACCACTTATCTATTATCTAATTAGTGTTTTTCCCTCCCCACCCCTCCGCTTCCTTGTAACCATCAAAGATTGTTTCTTTCTGTGTGGGAACATTTTCATGTGTTTTTATAATAGTGACCTCATATGGTATTTGTCCTTTTGTGATTGAATTATTTCACTCAGCATAATGCCCTCCAGATTCATCCATGTTTTAAGATGTTTCACAGATTAATTGTTGTTCTTTATGGTTGTGTAATATTCCATTGTGTATATGTACCATAGTTTGTTTATCCATTCATCTGTTGATGAGCACTTAGATTATTTCCATGTTTTTTTTGCTATTGAGAATAATGTTGTGATGAACATTCATGTGATGGCTCTAACTTCTCTAGGATATATTCCCAGAAGTGGGATTGCTGGGTCTAATGGTATTTCTATTTCTGGCTTTTTAAAGAAGTGCTACGTTATTTTCTGAAATGGTTGTACTACTTTGCATTCCCACCAGCAGAGCATAAGAGTTCCAATCTCCCTGCAACCTCTCCAACATTTGTTATTTTCTGTTTTTTTGATTCACACCAGTAATGTCGGGATGAGATGGTATCTCAGTGTAGTTTATTTGCATTTCTCTAATGGCTAATGATCTCAAGGATTTCCTTGTGTGTCTATCAGGCATCTGATTATCTTCTTTGGTGAAGTGTCTGTTCATATTGATTGTCCATTTTTAAATGGCTTATTTGTCTTTTTATTGTTGAGGCGTTGGATTTTCCTATAGATCTTAGACATTAGAACTTTGTCAAATATGTCATAGCCAAAAATTTTTTCCCAGTCTGTAGGCTGTCTTTTTACTCTTTTGGCGAAATCTTTTGATTAGCCTAAATGTATAATTCTTAGAAGATCCCATTTATGTAGCTTATCTTCTAGTGTTTGTGTATTGTTAATTATGGTTTGTAACCTGTTTATGTCGTATTTTAAGGCCCCTAGTGTTGACCCTGGTGGCGCAGTGGTTAAGTGCTCAGCTACTAACCAAAAGGTCAACAGTTCAAATCCACCAGTCTCTCCTTGGAAGCCCTATGCGGCAGTTCTTTTCTGTCCTGTAGGGCTGCTATGAGCCGAAATCTACTTGACGGCAAAGGATCTGGTTTGGATTGGTGTTGACCCCTTTTTTTCTTCCAAGATCTTTACAGCTTTTCATTTTATATTTAGATTTTTGATTCATTTTGAATTAGTTTTTGCATATGGTGTGAGGTATGGGTCCTGTTTCATTTTTTTTTTTCAGATGGACGTCCAATTTTGCCAGTACCATTTGTTTAAAAGTCTGTCCTTTCTTCATTAAATGGACTCCAGGTCTTTGTGAAAGATCAGGTGGGTGTAGGTAGATGGATTTACATCTGGATTCTCGATTCCGTTCCATTGGTCAATGTGTCTGTCATTGTACCAGCACCAGAATGTTTTGACTACCGTGGCTGTATAGTAGTAGGTCCTGAGGCCAGGTAGTGCAAGGCCTCCTACTTTGTTCTTCTTCCAATAATGCTTTACTAATCCGGGGCCTCTTTCCTTTCCATATAAAGTTAATGATAAATTTTTCCATCTCATTAAAGAATGTTGTTGGTATTTTGATTGGGATTGCATTGTATTTGTAGATTTCTTTGCCTAGAATTGACATTTTTACAATGTTGAGCCTACCTATCCACAAGCATGGTATGTTTTTCCATTTATGTAGGTCTCTTTTGGTTTCTTGCAGTAAGGTTTTGTAGTTTTGTGTACGTTTTTTATGTCACTTGCTAGCTTTATTCCTATTTTTTTTTATTATAAATGGTATTGCTTTCCTGATTTCTTTTTCAGAGTTTTCTCTATGGATGTATAGGAACCCAACTGATTTTTGTATGTTTATCTAGTATTGTACTGCTTTGCTGAATCTTTCTGTTAGTTCCAGCAGTTTTCTTGTAGGGTTCTGTATGTATAGTATCATATCATTAGCAAATAGGGGTAGTTTTACTTCTTAATTACAAATTTGGATGCCCTTTATTTCTTTTTCTTGCCTTATTACTCTAGCTAGGATGTCCAGCACAATGTTAGATAGTAATGGTGATTAAGGGCATCCTTGTATTTTTCCTATTCTCAGGGGGAATGTTTTCAGTCTCCATTGAGAGTGATGTTGACTGTTGGTTTTGTATTAAAAAAAAACAAAAAACCCATTGACGTAGGGTCCATTCTGACTCATAGTGACCCTATAGTACAGAGTAGAACTGTCCCATAGGGTTTCCAAGGAACACCTGGTAGATTTGAACTGTTGACCTTTTGGTTAGCAGCTGAACTCTTAACCACTATGCCATTAGGGTTTCCTGGCTTTGTATAAAAAAAAAAAAAATTTTTTTTTTATAGATGCCCTTTATTATGTCGAGGAATTTCCCTTCTATTCCTACCTTATTGAGAGCATTTACCAGGAATAGGTGTTGGACTTTATCAAATGCCTTTTCTACATTGATTGAAATGATCAAATGAGTCTTTAGTTTTATTTGTGTAGTTGATCACATTAATTGTTTTTCTAATGCTAAACCATCCTTTCATACCTGATATGAATCCCATTTGGCTGTGGTATATATTTTTTTTAAATGGTGGTGCATTCTATTTTTTTCAGAAATTTTGCGTGTATATTCATGAGAGATATTGGTCTGTAATTTTCTTTTTTTGTGGCGTGTTTGGCTGGTTTTGTTATCAGACTTATGCTGGCTTCATTGAATGGATTTTCTACATTCTGAAATAATTTGAATAGTACTGATATGAGCTCTTCTCTGGATGTTTGCTAGAATTCTCCATTGAAGCCATATAGGCCAGGGCTTTTTTTTTGGAGGGGGGAGTTTCTTTTACTACCTTTACAATGTCTTCTCTTGTGATGGGTCTGTCCAAATTTTGTACCTCAAATTGTGTTAGTTTGGGTAGTAGTATGTTTCTAAAAATTTGGCCTTTTCCTCTATGTTCTCAAATTTGGTGGAGTATAGTTTTTTGTAGTACTCTGTTATGATCCTTTTCATTTCAGTTTGGTCTCTTGTAATATCACCCATTTCATTTCTTCTTTGGGTTACCCACTTCTTCTCCTGTTTTCTATTTGTCAATTTAGCCAATGGTTTGTCAATTTTGTAGATACTTTCAAAGAACAAATTTTTGTTTTGTTGATGCTTTCTATTATTTTTCTCTTCTCTATTTCATTTATTTCTCCTCTTATGTTTATTATTTCCTTTCTTCTTGTGGCTGTGGGTTTCTTTTATTGTTGTCTTTCTATCTGTTCTAGCAGTAGGGCTAGCATTTTGATTTTGACCCTTCTTTTTTGATGTGTTCACCTATTTCTATAAATTGACCGAGCAAAGCCTAAGTTGTGTCCCAAACATTTTGGTATGATGTGTTTTCATTCTCATTTCATTCTAGAAATTTTTTATTCTATCTGCAATTTTTTACTATTACCCAGCTTTAAAAAAAAATTTATTGTGGTTTAAGTGAAAGTTCACAAATTAAGTCACTCTTCCATCAAAAATTTATATATACTTTGCTATATACTACTAATTATTCTCCCCCTAATGAGACAGCACACTCCTTCCCTCCACTCTCTCTTTTCGTGTCCATTCGGCCAGCTTCCAACCCCCTCTGCCCTCTCATCTCCCCTCCAGATAGAAGATGTCAACATAGTCTCATCTGTCTACTTGATCCAAGAAGCTCATTATTCATCAGTATCATTTTTTATCCCATTGTCCCGTCCAATTCCTGTCAGCAGAGCTGGCTTTGGGAACGGTTCCTGTCTTGGGCTTACAGAAGGTCTGGGGCCATGACCTCTGGGGTCCTTCTAGTCTCAGTCAGACCATTAAGTCTGGTCCTTTTATGAGAATTTGGGATCTGCATCCCACTGCTCTCCTGTGTCCTCAGGGGTTCTCTGTTGTGTTCCCTGTCAGGGCAGTCATCAGTTGTAGCCAGGCACCATCTAGTTCTTCTGGTCTCAGGCTGATGTAGTCTCTGGTTTATGTGGCCCTTTCTGTCTCTTGGGCTCATAATTGCCTTGTGTCTTTGGTGTTCTTCATTTTCCTTTGCTCCAAGTGGGCTGAGACCAATGGATACATCTCTGATGGCAGCTTGCTAGCATTTAAGACCCCAGACGCCACTCTCCAAAGTAGGATTTTATTATGCCATTTGACTTAGATGTCCCCTGAAACCACGGTCCCCAAGCCCCCGCCCCTGCTATGCTGGCCTTTGAAGCATTCAGTTTATTCAGGAAACTTCTTTGCTTTTGGTTTATTCCACTTAAGCTGACCTCACCTGTATTGAGTATTGTCCTTCCCTTCACCTAAAGTAGATCTTATCTACTCTCTAAATAGTGAATTCCCCTCTTTCTCCCTCCCTGCCTCCCCACTCTTGTAACCATCAAAGAATATTTTCTTCTCTGTTTAAACTATTTCTCAAGTCCTTACAATAGTGGTCTTATACAATATTTGTCCTTTTGCAACTGACTAATTTCACTAGCATAATGCCTTCCAAATTCCTCCATGTTATGAAATATTTCACAGATTCATCACTGTTTTTTAATCAATGGGTAGTATTCCATTGTGTGAAAATACCATAATTTATTTATCCATTCATCCGTTGATGGGCACCTCAGTTGCTTCCATATTTTTGCTATTGTCAGTAGTGCCGGAAGGAACATGAGTGTGCATATATCTGTTCGTGTAAAGGCTCTTATTTCTCTAGGCTATATTCCAAGGAGTTGGATTGCTGGATCATACGGTAGTTCTATTTCCAGTTTTTTAAGGAAGCACAAAATCGATTTCCAAAGTGGTTGTACCATTTTACATTCCCATCAGCAGTGTATAAGTTTTCCAGTCTCTCCACAACCTCTCCAATATTTATTATTTCTGTTTTTTGAATTAATGCCAGCCATGTTGGCGTGAGATGGGATCTCACTGTAGTTTTGATTTGCATTCTCTAATTGGAAACCCTGGTGGCGTAGTGGTTAAGTGCTATGGCTGCTAACGAAAAGGTCGGCATTTCGAATCCACCAGGCGCTCCTTGGAAACTCTATGGGGCAGTTCTACTCTGTCCTATAGGGTCGCTATGAGTTGGAATCGACTCAATGGCAGTGGGTTTTTGGTTTAATGGCTAATGATAGTGAGCATTTCCTCATGTGTCTGTTAGCTATCTGAATGTCTTCTTTGGCGAAGTGCTGTTTCATATCTTTTGCCCATTTTTTAATTGGGTTATTTGTCTTTTTGTAGTTAAGTTCTTGCAGTATCATGTAGATTTTAGAGATCAGGCGCTGATTGGAAATGGCATAGCTAAAAATGTTTCCCAGTCTGTAGGGAAAGTTTTTACTCTTTTGGTGTAGTCTTTGGATGAGCATAGTTGTTTGATTTTTAGGAGCTCCCAGTTATCTACTTTTTCTTCTCCATTGTTAGTAATGTATTGTATACTGTTTATGCCATGTATTAGGGCTCCTAACATTGTTCCTATTTTTTCTTCCATAATCTTTATCGTTTTAGATTTTATATTTAGCTATTGATCCATTTTGAGTTCATTTTTGTGCGTGGTGTGAGGTATGGGTCTTGTTTAATTTTTTGCAAATGGATATCCAATTATGCCAGCACCGTGTGTTAAAAAGACTGTCGTTCCCCCATTTTACTGATGCAGGGACTTTGTCAAATATCAACTGCTCATATGTGGATGGATTTAGGTCTGGATTCTCAATTCTGTTCCATTGGTCTATGTATCTGTTGTTGTACTAGTACCAGGCTGTTTTGACTATCGTGACGGTATAATAGCTTCTAAAATCAGGTAGATTAAGACCTCCCTCTTTGTTCTTCTTTTTGAGTAATGCTTTATTATCTGGGGCCTCTTTCCCTTCCATATGAAGTCTGTGATTTGTTTCTCCATCTCATTAAAAAATGTCATTGGAAATTGGATCAGAATTGCATTGTATCTATAGATCACTTTGGTAGAATAGACATTTTTATAATGCTAAGTCTTCCTATCCATGAACAAGGTATGTTTTTCCACTTATGCAGGTCTCCTTTGGTTTTTGCAATAGTGTTTTGTAGTTTTCTTTGTATAAGTCTTCTTTTTTGTTTTTATGTCTCTGATAAGATTTATTCCTAAGTATTTTATCTTCTTGGTGGCTACTGTAAATGGTATTGATTTGGTGGTTTCCTCTTCGATGTTCTTTTTGTTGATGCAGAGGAATCCAACTGATTTTTGTATGTTTATCTTGTATTCCTATACTCTGCTGAACTGTTGTATTAGTTTCAGTAGGTTTCTTGAGGGTTCCTTAGGGTTTTCTGTGTATAAGGTCATGCTTTCTGCAAATAGAGATACTTTCACTCCTTCCTTGCCAATCTGGATGCCCTTTATTTCTTTATCTAGCCTAATTGCTCTGGCTAGGACCTCCAATACAATGTTGAACAAGAGTGGTGATAAAGGGCACCCTTGTGTGGTTCCCGATCTGAAGGGGAATGCTCTCAGACCCTCTCCATTTAGGATGATGTTGCTCTTGGCTTTGTATAAATGCTGTTTATTATATTGAGGAATTTCCTTTCTATTCCTATTTTGCTGAGAGTTTTTATCATGAATGGGTGTTGAACTTTGTTGAATGCCTTTTCTGGATTAATTGATAAGATCATGTGGTTTTTGTCCTTTGTTTTATTTATATGATGGATTACATTAATTGTTTTTCTAATGTTGAACCATCCCTGCATACTTGGTGTGAATCCCACTTGGTTATGGTGAATGATTTTTTTTGATATGTTGTTGAATTGTTATTGGCTAGAATTTTTTTGAGGATATTTGCATCTAAGTTCCTGAGGGATATAGGTCTGTAATTTTCTTTTTTTTGTGTGTGGTGTCTTTACCTGGTTTGGGTATCAGGGATATGCTGGCTTCATAGAATGAGTTTGGCGATATTCTGTCCTTTTCTATGCTCTGAAATACCTTTAGTAGCAGTGGTGTTAACTCTTCCCTGAAAGTTTAGTAGAACTCTGCAGTGACGCCTTCTGGGCCAGGGCTTTTTTTCTGTGGGGAGTTTTTTGATTACCTTTTCAATCTCTTCATTTGTTATGGGTCTATTTAGTTGTTCTACTTCCATTTGTGTTCATTTAGGTAGATACTGTGTTTCTAGGAATTCATCAATTCCTTCCAGGTTTTCAAATTTTTTAGAGTACAGTTTTTCATAGTAATCTGATATGATTCTTTTAATTTCAGATGGGTCTGTTGTAGTATCGCCCACCTCATTTCTCATTCGGGTTTTTGCTTCCCCTCCTGTTTTTCTTTTGCCAGTTTGGCCAACGGTTTATCATTGTTGTTAATTTTTTCAGAGAACCAGCTTTTGGTCCTTCAATTGTTTTTCTGTTTTCTATTTCATTTAGTTCTGCTCTAATTTTTATTTTATCCTTCTAGTGCCTGAAGGTTTCTTTTGTTACTCTCTTTCCATTTGTTCAAGCTGTAGGGATAATCCTTTGATTTTGGCCTTTTCTTCTTTTTGTATGTTTGCATTTATTGATAGAAACTGACCTCTGAGCACTGCTTTTGCTGTGTCCCAATGTTTCTGAGAGGAAGTGTTTTCATTCTCATCGGATTCTATGAATTTCTTTATTCCATCCTTAATGTCTTCTATAATGCAGTCTTTTTTGAGCAGGGTATTGTTCAGTTTCCAATTGTCTGATTTCTTTTCCCTGCTTTTTCTGTTATTGATTTGTACTTTTATGGCATTATGGTCAGAGAAAATGCTTTGCAATATTTCAATGTTTTGGATTCTGCTAAGGCTTGCTTTATGACCTAATATGTGGTCTATTCTAGAGAATGTTCCGTGTGCATTAGAAAAGAAATATACCTGACTACTGTTGGGTGGAGTGTTGTGTATATAAGGCCAAGTTTGTTGATTGTGGCATTTTGGTCTTCTGTGTCTTTATTGAGCTTCTTTCTGGATATCCTGTCCTTCCCCGGAAGTGGTGTGTTGAAGCCTCCTGCTATAATTGTGGAGCTGTCTACCTCACTTTTCAATGCTGATAGAGTTTGTTTTAAGTGTCTTGCAGCCCTGTCATTGGGTGCATAAATATTTAATATGGCTATATCTTCCTGGTATATTGTCTCTTTAATCATTGTATAGTGTCCTTCCTTATCCTTTGTGGTGGATTTAATTTTAAAGTCTGTTTTGTCAGAAATTAATATTGCCACTCCTGCTCTTTTGTGATTGTTGTTTGCTTGATATATTTTTTTCCATTCTTTGAGTTTTATTTTGTTTGTGTCTCTAAGACTAAGGTGTATCTCTTGTAGGCAGTATATCATGTTTTTTTTAACCCATTCTGCCCTTCTTTGTCTCTTTATCAGTGCATTTAGTCCATTTACATTCAGCATAATTATGGATAGGTATGAGTTTAGTGCTGTCATTTTGATGCCTGTTTTTGTGTGTTGTTGACTGTTTCTTTCTCCCACTTAACTTTTTGTGCTGAGTAGTTTATCTTTATATATTGTCTTTTCTTCTTATTCATTGTTGTTGATTTTGTTTTTGCTGAGTTTCTGTTTTTTTCTTGTATTTTACTTTAATGAGTAGGATAGTTAGTCTCCTTTGTGGTTACCTTAACATTTACCCCTATGCTTCTAAGTTGAAACTTGAGTTTTATTTCTTTATATCACCTTGTCTTCCTCTCCATATGAAAGATCTAGGACTACATTTCTTAGTCCCTTTTTATTATTTTAATGTGGCCTTCTTTTACATAATGACATCTCTGTTTCCCTGTTTTGGGGTTTTTTTAATCTCCGATTTTATTTTGTGGTTTCCCTGTCCTAATTAACATCTGATTGCTCTGTCCAGTGTTCTAGTCTTTGGTTGATACATGTTATTGATTTTCTAACCAAAGAACTCCCTTTAGTATTTCTTGTAGTTTTGGTTTGTTTTTTACAAATTCCCCAAACTTCTGTTTATCTGGAAATGTCCTAATTTCACCTTCATGTTTGAGAGACTGTTTTGCTGGATATATGACTCTTGGCTGGCAATTTTTTTCTTCAATGCTTTATATAAGTCATCCCATTACTTTCTTCCCTGCGTGGTTTCTGCCTTGCAGTCTGAGCTTATTCTTGTTGACTGTCTTTTGTAGGTGACTTTTCATTTATCCCTAGCCTCTCTTAAAATTCTCTTTTTAGCTTTGGTTTTGTCAAGTTTGATTATAATATGTCTTGGGGACTTTCTTTTTAAAATCTACCTTATGTGGAGTTCAATGAGCACATTGGATTGATATCGCCTTATCTTTTATGACATCAGGGAAGTTTTCTTCCAACAAATCTTCAACAATTCTCTCTGTATTTTCTGTTATCCCTCCCTGTTCTGGTACTCCAATCACACGGAGATTATTTCTCTTGATAGAGTCCCACATGATTCTTAAGATTTCTTCATTTCTTTAAATTCTTTTATCTGATTTTTCTTCAAATATATTGGTGCCAAGTGCTTTTTCTTCAAGGTCACCAATTCTGCCTTCCACTTGCGTGATTCTGCTCCTCTGACTTTCTATTGAGTTGTTTAATTTTGTAATTTTATTGTTAATCATTTGAATTTCTGATTGCTGTCTATGGATTTTTTCTGCTTATTAAATTTTTCATTATGTTCTTCAATAACCTTTTTAATTTCTTCAACTGTTTTTTCTGTGTGTTCCTTGGCTTGTTCTCCATATTGCCTGATCTCCTTCCTGATGTCTTGAAGAGTTCTGTATATTAATCTTTTGAATTCTGCATCTGATAATTCCAGGAAGGCACCTTCATTCGGAAGACCTTTTGATTCTCTGTTCAGTGAGTTTGTTGAAGCAGTCATGGTCTGTTTCTTTATATGGTTTGATATTGACTGTTGTCTCTGAGACCTCTGTAAGTTATTGTATTAGTTTATTTTATGTTTGTTTACTGTATCCTCGTTTCTTGCTTTGTTTTGATATGCCCAAATGGGTTGCTTGAGTGAGCTAGCTTTATTATTTTCACCTTTGGAGCTCTGATGTCCTGTCACCAGATGGCTAGAGGTGTTATTAGGTATATGAGCTTATGAGTCCATTCACTTTTCTCGTGTGGATTCAGCTCAGGTGTCCAGGTAGCTGGTCATCAAGTGCGTGGTACAGGCTCTGTCCTACAGTCTTAGAGGGGTAGGGGTGTTTGGTGTAGATACTGGTATCTGGTTGCAGCAGGGGGTCATGCTCTGAACAAGGCAGGGGTCTGAGAACTGTCCCTTGCTTGTCTCTGAGGAAAGTGCATCCCTGTCCCCTAGGGCGTACAGGTGGGTGGGTTCTGCAGACAGACCATGGGCACCCAATGCTTTTGGTTTTAAAGACTGGGAGGTACCAGTTATCCTTAGACCCCTGTTGTGGGTGGCTGGGTGACCTGAGTGGAGCCACCAGTCCTTAGGCCCCTGATGTAGGTAGGGGAGGACCCTGTTTAATAGGTAAAGAGGTGTCAAAGATCAAACACCCACCCCTGCACCACAAACTTTAAATAGTTGCAGTCGGCCAGCAAGGGCCTATTCTCCTGAAATAGGCCCCCACAGGTCCATGCAAGGGGGTATTCAAAGTCCACTGACTGTTTATGCCTGGACAGGAGCCGCTTCTCTCCTGATCTCCCCAGGTTAGTGGAGCTGGCAAATTACAATTCAGGATCAAGCTCAACTTGGAAGTACAACTCAGGATATAGTTCTTCAATCAAGACAGCTTCTTCTGAGTCATGTCAGAAGGCAGGGCTCTCTCTCTCTCAGTCTCCTGAGGACAGGCTCCTCCAGGCCCCTTCAGGATAGGCTTCTATTGGCCTTGGCCTCTGTCCTGCTCAGGCGAGTGTTACAAAGCTCTTTAGCTCTGCCAACAAGTGCCAGGAGGCACCCAACTTGGCCAGAAAGCCTCCTGCTCAAAGGCGATCAGCTCTCTTGCTCTGTGGGTTGTTAAGCCTAGCTCCATCAAGTGTCTGAAGACACCCCACTCCACCAGCAAGCCTCTTGCCTGAAGGTGCTCACCTGTCTCACTCTGGGGGTCAGCAATCCCACAGTAGCCACCTCACTCTGTTGGCCGTGAAGCCCACCATGCTGTCTCTTGCCAGTCTCCTGGTTCTGCTGTAGCTGTTTCTCTGCCACTGTACTCTGCCATGCTTGCCACCACTCCCCACTGCTTCTCATTGTTGCTGTGCTGTCTTTTGCTGTTTTCGGTGTTATAGCTCTCTCCGTCTCCTGGGTCTGGGAGGTTCTCAGCTCAGGAACCCCGGGTGCAAATGATGTGCTCCACTCCTGGCTCTTCTTGTTGGTAGTGAGGTCCACTTCTCTGCTTCTGGAATTGACTCCCTTTAAGCCTAGTAGAGTGGCAAAACTGACCAATTCCCTTGTTAGGGTTCCATACACTTATTTTTCATGGTCACACTCCCACAAGAGTTCCATGTATATTTGCATTATTAGCAAGCTGTCCAACCCCCTTAGGGGGCCACAAACACCTTATTTTCATAGTTCCACTCAATTATTTTGTGGGAGCTACAAGACCATGAATGACTAAAAGGGCCTTATTAAATAACTCACTGTACCGCAAAAGTAGACATAGTGTTGGGCTTGTCCAGGGTATGAGTTTTGCCAAGCGAGTATAATAAAGCAAAAAAGAGTGGTAAGGGAGTTGAGAGTATTGAATAGAGTGATTGCAGTGAATGTTAATACATTTTGAGCTAAATAAGGAGGGAAGAGAGGGCATAAGGAGGATGAGGGACAGTAAAACTTTGGTAGATCAATGGATTGTTGGTCCTGACAGAATCAAAGGATAGAAGGAGTGAAGTGGTCTTGTTTCACTGATTATGAACTGCTTGCTCTTTCTCATACCTTGTCTCAGATACATTAAAGCTGTGGGATATTCTAAGAATTCACATATAAACAGATGTAGGAAATAGATTGGAGGTATAGAATGAAGAAATAATAATACTCTAAATTTGCAAACTGTTGTTGTTGTTGTTAGGTGCCATTGAGTTGCTTCCGACTCATAGCAACACTATGTACAACAGAATGAAGCACTGCCCGGTCCTGTGCCATTCTCACAATTGTTGCTGTGTTTGAGCCCATTGTTGCAGCCACTGTGTCATTCTATCTCGTTTGAGGATCTTTCTCTTTTTCGCTGACTCTCTGCTTTACTAAGCATGATGTCCTCCTCCTGGGACTGAGAAGTACTAGTAGCCCAGATATCAGTGAATCATGTATCAGTGAGTTATCTTAAGACACTGAAAAGTCTAAAAAAGATCAGGAAGCTCCATCCTTCCTTTGTCATGCCTACTCACGCCATTCTTCTTCCCGACCTTATCATAGAAGAAATTTCCTTTAAAATGATTCCTTTGTGGTGCTTTTTATGTTGCAGTTTTCTTAAAACAAAGTATAGGAAGAGTTGCTGTACTCCTCAAGGTGTCCTCTCCTTTTCTGTCCTAAAACAAAGTATAGGAAGAGTTGCTATACTCCTTAGGTTGTTCTCTCATTTTCTATCCTTTTTTTTTTCTTTCCTTATTGACAATATTCCTCCTAAATAGTTGTGATTGAGTCGATTCCAACTCATGGCAACCCTATGTGTTACAGAGGAAAACTGCTCCATTGGGTTTTCTTGGCTGTAATTTTTATGGAAGCAGATTGCCAAGCCTTTCTTCCATAGTGCCACTGGGTGTGTTCAAACCACCAACCTTTAGGTTAGTAGTTGAGTGAAACCATTAATGCTACCCAGGGTCCTTACCTTCCTTCTAATTCTCTCCCTTTCTTGAAAAAGAGATGTGGGAAGGAGTGAAAAGAGGCAATGTGTAGTACATCAGCCACATTTCTCTTTGCTCTGTGTGTAGTTTTAATGCCAATCTAATTGCATAAGCTTTGCTTTTTTAAAAGTGCACTCTTCAGGTGAACTTATTCAGAACAAATACTGACTAGGTATTCTTTTTTTTTTTTTAGTTTTTCTTGTCAACTGGGCCAAGAAATTCTTCCATATTGGTCGTATGTGCCATTTTTTCCTAGTTGCAAAAGGGAAGGGCATTGGTGCTGAGAACCAAGGTAGTGAAGAATCAGAAAAAGAATCCAAATGAACAACCAAAGAAAGTGGGGAAAAGAACATGCCCCTTGGTCGGCTGGCAAGTAACATTCACCATTCAATTTACCTGAGCTCCTTTCCATTCCTCAGCTTCCCTCAAACCCTCAACCTGTTCCATTTCTGTTAATCGTGTTTCCCTGTCCCCCTACATTCTCATCTGTTTTAAAATAATTGTCGATCATTTGGTTTAATATAGGCGATTTTTTAAAGGAGTACGGTACTTATGCGTGATATTCATTATTTTTTGAGCCAATCTGTTATTTAGCTACAAGGTGACCCAGGGGTTATTTTTGGTTCAAGATTTGAAGAGTATCACAGGGCAATAGTCTTGGGGAGTCCACCAGTCTCAATCAGTCCAATAAGTCTGGTTTATTTATTTACTGTAGGAATTTGAGATTCTGTTCCACATTTTTCTCCCATTCTATGAAGGTCCATCTATTGTGGTCCTGATTAGAATGATAGATAGTAGTAGCCAGGCACCATCTAGTTCTTCTGGTCTCAGGATAGATTAGGTGGTGGTTCATGTGGGCTTTTAGTCCTGTAGATTAGTTTTTCCTTTGAGTCTTTGGTTTCCTTCTTTCTCTTTTGCTCTGGACAAGTAGAGACCAATAGTTGTATCTTAGATGGCTGCTTGCAAGCTTTTAAGACCCCAGACACCACTCCCAAATCTAGGATGTAGAACATAATTTTATGAACTATATTATGCCAATTGACCTAGATGTCCCATAAGACTATGGTCCTAATCCTTCAAACCCAGAAGTCCAATCCTGTGAGGTGTTTGGTTATGTCTAAGAAGTATCTGTAACTGTGTCTCCTATATGCTTTATTATATATATTAATATATTTTCATAAGTCACTTAGATGCATATATATATCCATATCCATGCAACTATATATACACACATATATACATACCTATTCGCCAGTCTCATCCAGTCCTGTAAGTCTGGACTTTTTAAGAATTTGCGTTCTGTTCCACGTTTTGCTCCCATTCTACCAGGATCCATCTAGTGTGTTCCTGTGGTGCAGCGAATTACTTTCTATGGCCCTTCTAGCCATAGTCTTTGTGAATCCCACATAATGATTGGGTGGGACTATGAAAATAAGGTGCTTGTGGTCCACCAAGGGGACTGGACAACCTGTTAATAATGCAAATAAGGTGCATAGAACCCTTGTGGAGGTGGGACCATGAAAATAAGGTGTATGGAACCCTAACAAGGGAATTAGTGAGTTTTGCCACTTTGATGGGTTTGAAGGGAGCCCATCCTAGAAGCAGGGGAGGGAGCCTCACTACCACCAAGAAGAAGATCTGGAAGTGGAGGGTGTCTTTTGGACTGGGGGTCCCTGCTCTGAGAACCTCCTAGACCCAGGGGACAGAGAGAGGTGTAACACCAAAGACAGTGCGAGATGGTGAGAACTGGTGGTAGAGAAATGGTTGCAGCAGAACCAGGAGACTGGTGCAAGATGGAGCAGTGGGCTTCCCAGCCCACAGAGAGAGGCAGCTACAGTGGGCGTGCTGAACCATGGAGCGAGAGAGCTGAGCGCCTTCAGGCTGAGGCTTAGTGGTGGAGTGGGGTGCTTCTGGGCACTTATTGGTGGAGCTAAAGAGCTTTGTAACACTTCCCAGAATAGCACAGAGGCTACGGTGAGGGGCCAAGAGGCCAAGAGAGGGGCCTGCCTGTGGGCATGGCTGAGAAGCTCTTCTGACCAAAAAACTGTATCCTGAGTCATTCCTGACCCTGAATTGTAACCTGTTACTTTCCAAATAAACCCCATAACTGTGAGTATAGTCTGTGAGTTCTGTGTGACCACTGCAACAAGTTATCAAACCCAGCAGAGAAGTAAAGAGTGCTGTGGGAGGGATGGCCGTTGTCAGAAATGGCAAAAAGTTTGGAGGGTAGAGGTATGTTTGTCCTCCACCTCATAGGAATCAGCCTTGGGCTGATGATGATCTTGATTCTCTCTCCTTCCCCTTGTGAAGTTAGATGAGGAGGTCTGATGATGCCAACATGCCATTTTTATAGTTCCTGATCAGAATGGTGAGTAGTGGTAGGCGGCACTATGTAGTTCTTCTGGTCTCAGAGTAGACGACGTCGTGGTTTGTGTAGACTATTAGTCCTGTGGACTAGTTTCTGCTCTGAGTCTTTAGTTTCCTTCTTTCTCTTTTACTCTGAACCTGTAGAGACCAATGGTTGTACCATAGATGGCTGCTCTCAAGGTTTTAAGACCCCCATGCTACTCACCAAGCTAGGTTGTAGCACATAAACTTTACCTACTATGTTATGTCAACTGACTGAGTTGTCCCGTGAGACTATGGTCCTAAGCCTTCAGACCCCTTAAACAAATGCCTCAAGGTGTTTGGTTAAGTCTAAGAAGTATCCATGTTAGTGCTTCTATGTGCTTTATTATGTATATGAATATATATAGATGCATACATACACTTACACACATATACACTGCATATAAATACATCTATATATGCTCACATATATACCTACCTATACACTTGTATTCATACATACACACACATGTAACAACACTCCTAATTTTTAGCTGCTGTGGCACAGTTGCATATATCATAGCATTTACCAAAAACATCCTTTTTTCTTTTGTACTCCTTATTGACATCATTTACCTTGGTCAAGCTGTGCACACTTCACTCACATTTGGTGTTATATTTCCCATCACCAGAAGTAACAAACGTCTACTATCTACAGAGCGAATTCCCCCACCTCACCTATCCCTAGTAACAGTGATCATTGGTTTCAATATGTATACCTATTCTTGTCTTTTATAATAGTGAGATCATACAGTATTTGTTCTTTTGTGATTGACTTATTTCACTCATCATAAGGTCCTCCTTATGATATTTTCAGAGCTCATCATTACTCTTTAGAGCTTCAAAATATTCCATTGTATGTATATACCACATTTTGTTTATCCATTTATTCATTTACAGGCACTTTTGGCTGTTTCCATCTATTTGCTATTGTGAACAGTGCTGCAATGAACATAGGCGTGCATATGTCTGACTGTGTCTAGTATTAGATCTCTAGGGTATCTACCTAGAAGTGGGATTGCTGGATTACAAGGTAGTTCTATTTTCAGTTTTTTCAGGAAGCACCATACCATTTTCAATAGTGATTCCATCATTCTACAGTCCCACCAGTAGTTGATAAGGGTTCCAATCTCCCCATATCCTTGCCAGCATTTGTTGTTTTCTATTTTTTCTAACCAGTGCCATATTAGCAGGGGTGAGACAGTACCTCATTTTAGTTTTGATATGCTTTACTCTAATGGCTAATGATCATGAGCATCTTTTCGTGTGTTTGTTGGCCACTTGAATGTTCTCTTTGGTGGAGTGTCTGTTCATGTCCTTTGACCATTCTTTTTTTCAATGTTTCGTCATGCATTCCATTAATGAAAAAAAATTTATCAACAAAAAATTTAAGCAAAAAAAATTAGGTCATGAAAGTGTCCTTTGCCCATTTTTAATTGGGTTGTTTTTGTTGTAGAGTTTTCTATGTATTTTAGAGATTAAACCCTTATCAGATATGTCATTCCCAAAGATTTTTTCCCCAGTTTGTATGCTGCCTTTTACTCTTTTGATAAAGTCTTTTAATGAGCATAAGTATTTAATTTTACAAGGACCCAATTATATGATTTGACTCCTGCTTTTTGTGCTTTAATACTTGTGTTTGGTAATTCTTTTTTTAATTAGGTCTCATAGTTTTGCCCCTGTTTTCTTCCAAGAACTTTATAGTTTTAGCTTTAGCATTTAGGCCTTTACACACATATTTTTTGGTTGTTTTTGTTGTTGTTTCAAAATTATATATGCTATAATAATTATCAGCAGGTCTTTTCTTTGCGTGTACATTTTAGTGACATTTTTTACCTTCATCAAGCTGTGTACATTTCATCCTCATTTGATGTTACCTTTCCCTGAACACCCAGCTCAGTAATGAAGCCACTCCTGAGGTTCACCCTTCAGTCAAAGATTAGACAGGGCCATAAAACAAAACAAGACTAAAGGGGTGCACCAGCCCAAGGGCAAGGACTAGAAGACAGGAGGGTACAGGAAAGCTGGTAATAGGCAACTCAAGGTCAAGAAGGGAGAGTGGTGATACTCCATGGAGTTGGTAACCAATGTCATAAAACAATATATGTACTGTTTAATGAGAAGCTAGTTTGTTCTGTAAACTTTCATCTAAAGTACAATAATAAAATAAAAGCAATCTTAATAGCTAAAAAAAAAAAACAAGTGTCCAGAGAGTGAATCTCCCCTCTTTCTACCCCATCCGTTGTAACCACTAATGAACATTAGTTTCTGTAAAATTACTTGCTCATGTCATTTCATAAAAATGAGAACATACAATATATTTTTTTCTGGTTGACTTATTTCTCGCAGCATAATGTCCTCTAGGTTCACCCATGTTCCAAGATGTTTTGGGAACTTGTTTTTCTTCATCTCTAAGTAGTTTTTTTTTTTTTTAAGAAAATTCCATTGTATCTATGTACCACATTTTACTTACACATTCATCCATTGATGGGCACTTAGGTTGTTTCCATCATTTTGCTATTGTGAGTAGTGCTGTGACGAACACAGATGTGCATATGTCTGTTCATTTCACTCCTATTATATCCCTAGGGCATATACCTAGGAGTGGAATTGCTGGTTCATGTGGCAGCTCTATCTCTAGTTTCTTGAAGAACCACTGGACTGTTTTCCACAATGGCTGTATCTTTTTGTATTCTTACCAGCAATGGATGACGGTTCCAATTTCTCTACATCCGCTACAACACTCATTGTTTGTTTTTTAATCTTGGCCATCCTAGTGGGAGTGAAATATCTCATTGTGGCTTTGATTTACATTTCTCTGATGACTAACAAGGTTGAAACTCTTTTCATGTGTCTGTTGGTAATTTGAATATCCTCTTTGGTAAAGTGTCTGTTCACGTCCTTTGTCCAGCTTTTGATTGGGGTGTCTTTTTTGTTATTAAGTTGTAGAAGTTTTCTATATATTTCAGACATTAGACTTTTATCAGTTACATAGTTCCCAAATATTTTTCCCCAGTCTGTAGGTTGTATCTTAATCTTGGTAAAGTCTTTCGAGGAATATAAATATTAAACTTTTATGAGGCCAATTATCTATTTTTTTCTGTTACTTGTACATTTATTTTGGGTTTGTAAATCTTTCATTGAAAAAAAATTAGGTCCCAAAGTTCGCTCCGAGATTTTCTTCGAAAAACTGTATGGTTTTAGATTTAACTTTAAGGTTCTTGGTCCATTTTGAATTGGTTTTTGTGTATGGTGTGAGGTACGGCTCTTGTTTCATTTTTTTTTTTTTTGCTTGTAGAAACCCAGTTTTGCCAGCACCATTTGATGAAGAGATTGTTCCTTCCCCATGGAATGAATTTGGCACCCTTATCAAAAATCAAATGACAATAGATGTTTGGAATTATTTCTGGATTTTCAATTCTATTCCATTGGCCTATGTGTCTATCATTAAACTAGTATCAGGTCATTATTTCTTAAATAATTTTTATTGTGCTTTAACTGAAAGTTTAAAAATCAAGTCAGTCTCTCACATATAAACTTATATACACCTTACTGCATACTCCCATTTACTCTCCCCCTAATGAGTCAGCCTGCTCCCTCCTTCCAGTCTCTCCTTTCGTGACGGTTTTGCCAGTTTCTAACCCCCTCTACCCTCCCATCTCCCCTCTAGACAGGAGATGCCAACACAGTCTCAAGTGTCCACCTGATACAAGTAGCTCACTCCTCATCAGCATCTATTCCCAACCCATTGTCCAGTCCCTTCCATGTCTGATGAGTTGTCTTTGGGAACGGTTCCTGTCCTGGGCCAACAGAAGTTTTGGGACCATGACCACCAGGATTGTTCTAGTCTCAGTCAGACCATTAAGTCTGGTCTTTTTATGAGAATTTGGAGTCTGCATCCCACTGTTCTCCTGCTCCCTCAGGAGTTCTCTGTTGTGCTCCCTGTCAGGGCTGTCATCAGTTGTAGCCGGGCACAATCTAGTTCTTCTGCTCTCAGGATGATGTAGTCTCTGGTTCATGTGGCCCTTTCTGTCTCCTGGGCTCATAATCGCCTTGTGTCCTTGGTGTTCATTCTCCTTTGATCCAGGTGGGTTGAGACCAATTGATGCATCTTAGATGGCCACTTGTTAGCATTTAAGACCCCAGATGCCACATTTCAAAGTGGGATGCAGAATGTTTTCTTAATAGAATTTATTTTGTCAATTGACTTAGATGTCCTCTGAAGCCATAGTCCCCAAACCCCCACCCTTGCTCCGCTGACCTTCGAAGCATTCAGTTTATTTAGGAAACTTCTTTGCTTTTGGTCCAGTCCAGTTGAGCTGACCTTCCCTGTATTGAGTGTTGTCCTTCCCTTCACCTAAAGTAGTTCTTATCTACTAACTAATCAGTAAATATCCTTCTCCCACCCTCCCTCCCTCCCCCCTCTTGTAACCACAAAAGTATGTGTTCTTCTCAGTTTAAACTATTTCTCCAGATCTTCTAATAGTGGTCTTATACAGTATTTGTCCTTTTGCATCTGGCTAATTTCACTCAGCATAATGCCTTCCAGTTTCCTCCATGTTATGAAATGTTTCACAAGTTCCTCACTGTTCTTTATCGATGCGTAGTATTCCATTGTGTGAGTATACCATAATTTATTTATCCATTCATCCATTGATGGACACCTTGGTTGCTTCTAGCTTTTTGCTATTGTAAACAGTGCTGCAGTAAACATGGGTGTGCATATATCTGTTCGTGTAAAGGCTCTTACTTCTCTAGGATATATTCTGAGGATTGGGATTTCTGGGTTGTATGGTAGTTCTATTTCTTACTTTTTAAAGAAACGCCAGATAGATCTCCAAAGTGGTTGTACCATTTGACATTCCCACCAGCAGTGTATAAGAGTTCCAATTTCTCCGCAGCCTCTCCAACATTTATTATGTTGTGTTTTTTTGGATTAATGCCAGCCTTGTTGGAGTGAGATGGAATCTCATCGTAGTTTTAATTTGCATTTCTCTAATGGCTAATGATCGAGAGCATTTTCTCATGTGTCTGTTAGCTGCCTGAATATCTTCTTTAGTGAAGTGTGTGCTCATATCCTTTGCCCACTTTTTAATTGGGTTGTTTGTCTTTTTGTGGTTGAGATTTAACAGAATCATATATCAAGCGCTGGTCGGAGATGTCATAGCTGAAAATTTTTTTTCCAATCTGTGGGTGGTCTTTTTACTCTTTTGGTGAAGTCTTTAGATGAGCATAGGTGTTTGATTTTTAGGAGCTCCCAGTTATCTGGTTTCTCTTCGTCGTTTTTAGTAATGTTTTGTATTCTGTTTATTCCTTGTATTAGGGCTCCGAACGTTGTCCCTATTTTTTCTTCCATGATCTTTATCGTTTTAGTCTTTGTGTTTAGGTCTTTGATCCACTTGGAGTTAGTTTTTGTGCATGGTGTGAGGTATGAGTCCTGTTTCATTTTTTTGCAAATGGATATCCAGTCATGCCAGCACCATTTGTTAAAAAGACTATCTTTTCCCCAATTAACTGTCACTGGGCCTTTGTCAAATATCAGCTGCTCATATGTGGATGGATTTATATCTGGGTTCTCAATTCTGTTCCATTGGTCTATGTGCCTGTTGTTGTACCAGTACCAGGCTGTTTTGACTACTGTGGCTGCATAATATGTTCTAAAATCAGGTAGAGTGAGGCCTCCCACTTTCTTCTTCTTTTTCAGTAATGCTTTACTTATCCGGGGCTTCTTTCCCTTCCATATGAAGTTGGTGATTTGTTTCTCCATCATATTAAAAAATGTCGTTGGAATTTGGATCAGAAGTGCTATTGTATATATAGATGAGTTTTGGTAGAATAAACATTTTTACTATGTTAAGTCTTCCTACCCATGAGCAAGGTATGTTTTTCCACTTATGTAGGTCTCTTTTACTTTCTTGCACTAGTACTTTGTAGTTTTCTTTGTATAGGTCTTTTACATTTTTGATAAGATTTATACCCAAGTATTTTATCTTCTTGGGGGCTACTGTGAATGGTATTGATTTGGTGATTTCCTCTTCGATGTTCTTTTTGTTGATGTAGAGGAATCCAAGTGATTTTTGTATGTTTATCTTGTAACCCGAAACTCTGCTGAACTCTTCTATTAGTTTCAGTAGTTTTCTGGAGGATTCCTTAGGGTTTTCTATGCATAAGATCATGTCAGCTGCAAATAGACGTAATTTTACTTCTTCCTTGCCAATCCGGATGCCCCTTATTTCTTTGTCTAGCCTAATTGCTCTGGCTGCGACCTCTAGCACAATGTTGATTAAGAGCGGTGATAAAGGGCATCCTTGTCTGGTTCCTGTTCTCAAGGGAAATGCTTTCAGGCTCTGTCCATTTGGAATGATGCTGGCTGTTGGCTTTGTATAAAAACCAGAAAACCAAACCCAGTGCCCTCGAGTCTATTCCGACTCATAGTGACCCTATAGGATGGAGTAGAACTGCTCCGTAGAGTTTCTAAGGAGCGCCTGGTGGATCTGAACTGCTGACTCTTTGGTTAGCAGCCGTGGCACTTAACCACTACACCACCAGGCTTTGTATAGATGCTCTTTATTATGTTGAGGAATTTTTCTTCTACTCCTATTTTGCTGAGAGTTTTTATCATGAATGAGTGTTGGACTTTGTCAAATGCCTTTTCTGCATCAATTGATAAGATCATGTGATATTTGTCTTTTGTTTTATTTATATGGTGGCTTACATTAATGGTTTTTCTAATATTGAACCAACCTTGCATACCTGGTAAAAATCCTACTTGGTTGTGGTGGATTATTTTTTTGATATGCTGTTGAATTCTATTGGTTAGAATTTCGTTGAGGATTTTTGCATCTATGTTCATGAGGGATATAGGTCTGTAATTTTCTTGTTTTGTAATGTCTTTACCTGGTTTTGGTATCAGGGTTACGCTGGCTTCATAGAATGAGTTAGGTAGTATTCCATCATTTTCTATGCTTTGAAATACCTTTAGTAGTAGGGGTGTTAACTCTTCTCTGAAAGTTTGGAAGAACTCTGCAGTGAAGCCATCCGGCCCAGGGCTTTTTTTTGTTGGGAGTTTTTTGATTACCTTTTCAATCTCTTTTTTTGTTATGGGTCTATTTAGTTGTTCTACTTCTGATTGTGTTAGTTTAGGTAGGTAGTGTTTTTCTAGGAATTCATCCATTTCTTCTAGGTTTGCAAACTTGTTAGAGTACAATTTTTCGCAATAATCTGATATGATTCTTTTAATTTCCGTTGGGTCTGTTGTGATATGGCCCATCTCATTTCTAATTCGGGTTATTTGTTTCCTTTCCTGAATTTCTTTAGTCAGGTCTGGCTAATGGTTTATCAGTTTTGTTAATTTTTTCAAAGAACCAGCTTTGGCTTTGTTAATTCTTTCAATTGTTTTTCTGTTTTCTAATTCTTTTAGCTCAGCTCTAATTTTTATTATTTGCTTTCTTCTGGTGCCTGATGGATTCTTTTGTTGCTTGCTTTCTATTTGTTCAAGTTGTAGGGACAGTTCTCTGATTTTGGCTCTTTCTTCTTTATGTATGTGTGCATTTATCAATATAAATTGACCTCTGAGCACTGCTTTTGCTGTGTCACAGAGGTTTTGATAGGAAGTGTTTCCATTCTCGTTGCATTCTATGAATTTCTTTATTCCCTCCTTAATGTCTTCTATAACCCAGTCTTTTTGAGCAGGGTATTGTTCAGTTTCCAAGTATTTGATTTCTTTTCCCTGATTTTTCTGTTATTGCTTTCTACTTTTATGGCCTTGTGGTCTGAGAAGATGCTTTGTAATATTTCGATGTTTTGGATTCTGCAAAGGTTTGTTTTATGACATAATATGTGATCTATTCTAGAGAATGTTCCATGTGCACTAGAAAAAAAGTATACTTTCCAGCTGTTGTGTGGAGTGTTCTGTATAAGTCTATGAGGTCAAGTTGGTTGATTGTAGCAATTAGATCTTCCGTGTCTCTATTGAGCTTCTTACTGGAAGTCCTATCCTTCTCCGAAAGGGGTGTGTTGAAGTCTCCTACTATAATTGTGGAGGTGTCTATCAAACTTTTCAGTTCTGTTAAAGTTTGTTTTATGTATCTTGCAGCCTTGTCATTGGGTGCATAAATATTTAATATGGATATATCTTCCTGGTCAATTGTCCCTTTAATCATTATGTAGTGTCCTTCTTTATCCTTTGTGGTGGATTTAACTTTAAAGCCTTTTTTGTCAGAAATTAATATTGCTACTCCTGCTGTTTTTTGATTGTTGTTTGCTTGATATATTTTTTCCATCCTTTGAGTTTTAGTTTGTGTCTCTAAGTCTAAGGTGTGTCTCTTGTAGACAGCATATAGATGGATCGTGTTTCTTTATCCAGTCTGAGACTCTCTGTCTCTTTATTGGTGCATTTAGTCAGTTTACATTCAGCATAATTATAGATAAGTATGAGTTCAGTGCTGTCATTTTGATGCCTTTTTGTGTGTGTTACTGACAATTTCATTTTTCTACTTACTATTTTGTTTTGAGACGTTTTTCTGTGTAAATTGTGTGTTCCTCATTTTCATAGTAGTTGAATTTATATTTTTTGAGTAGTTATGTTTCTCCTGGTTTTTATTTTGAATTATGGAATTGTTAGACCTCTTTGTGGTTACCTTAATATTTACCCCTATTTTTCTAAGTAAAAACCTAACTTGTATCATCCTATATCGCCTTGTTTTCCTCTGCATATGGAAGATCTATGCCTCCTGTATTTAGTCCCTTTCTTTGATTATTGTGATCTTTTACATAATGAGTTCAATGATTCCCTGTTTTGAGAATTTTTTTTCTTTTTAAAATTAACCTTATTTTGTTTTTGTGATTTCCCTATTTGAGTTGATATCAGGATATTCTGTTCTGTGACCTTGTGCTGTGTTGGTATCTGATATTATTGATTTTCTGACCAAATAATTTCCTTTAGTAATTCTTGTAGCTTTGGTTTGGTTTTTGCAAATACTGTAAGCTTGTGTTTATCTGTGTTTTAATTTCACCTTCATATTTGAGAGAGAGTTTTGCTGGATATATGATCCTTGGCTGGCAGTTTTTCTCCTTCAGTGCTCTATATATATCATCCCATTGCCTTCTTGACTGCATGGTTTCTGCTGAGTAGTCTGAACTGATTCTTATTGCTTCTCCTTTGTAGGTGACTTTTCTTTTATCCCTGGCTGCTTTTAAAATTTTCTCTTTATCTTTGGTTTTGGCAAGTTTGGTGATAATATGCCTTGGTGATTTTCTTTTGGGATCAATCTTAAATGGGGTTCGATGAGCATCTTGGATAGATATCCTTTCATCTTTCATAATGCCAAGGAATTTTTCTGCCAACAAATCTTCAACTATTCTGTCTGTATTTTCTGTTATCCCTCCCTGTTTTGGAACTCCAATCACACCCAAGTTATTCTTCTTGATAGAGTCCCACATGATTCTTAGGGTTTCTTCATTTTTTTTAATTCTTTTATCTGATTTTTCCTCAACTGTATTGGTGTCGATTGCCTTATCCTCCACCTCCCCCACTCTGCATTCCAGTTGCTCTATTCTGCTCCTCTAACTCCCTATTGAGTTGTCTAATTCTGTAATTTTACTGTTAATCTTTTGGATTTCTGAATGCTGTCTCTCTATGGATTCTTGTAGCTTATTAATTTTTCCACTATGTTCTTGAATAATCTTTTTGATTTCTTCCACTGCTTTATCAGTGTGTTCCTTGACTTTTTCTGTAGATTGCCTTATTTCATTTCTGAGGTCATTTTTGATGTCTTGAAGCATTCTGTATATTAGTTTTTTATATTCTGCATCTGGCAATTCCAGGATTGTATCTTCATTTGAGAAAGATTTTGATTCTTTAATTTGGGGAGTTGTAGAAGCAATCATGGTCTGCTCCTTTATGTGGTTTGATATCAACTGCTGTCTCCTAGCCATCTATAAGATATTGTAATGATTTATTTTATATTTGCTCACTGAGTCTTATCTTGTTTTGTTTCAATATGCCCAGATGGCCTACTAGATTGCGCTGTCTAGATTGTTGTAGCCTTTGAATCACTTATGTCCTATTACCAGCTGGTTTGGGCTGTTACCAGGTACATAAACCTAAGAGTCCATTCACTACTCTTGAATAGAATCAGGTTAGGTGTTCTGATTTTGGGTTACCAAGCATGTGGTGTAGACTGTCACCTATTAACTTAGAGGAGTAGCGGTGATAGTTGTGTGCACCAGATTCTAGTAGCGGCAGGGGGTCACACTCCAAGGGGGGCAGGATGCTGACAGCCTTCCCCCATGTGCCAGTGCGGTAGGTATGTCTCTATTCCTAAAGCACTTTGGTGGGTGGGCTCTGCAGCTGCACCTCAGGCACCCAATGCTTGTACCTCTAAAGATGGATAGGCGTCAGTATCTTCAGACCCCTTTGGGAGGTGGCTAGATGGTTTGGGTGGAGCTTCAGCCCTCAGTTCCCCGTTGTGGATCAGTGAGGGCTCTGTTTAACAGGTAGAGATATCAGACCTGGAAAACTTGTCTTTCCAGTGCTCAGCTAAAACAATTACAGTCAGATCTCTATCAGAATTTCCTTTGCCTTATAATAGCCACCTTGTTCCCTGTAGGGATGAAAGCCAAAGACTGTGGATCTCATATGGTTGGCTCTAGCTGGTTCTGTGTTTTTATTCTAGTTCAGGGAATTCAGGGAAGGATTTCTCGCCCCTGGGTTGTTAGTAGCTTCTTCTCTCAGGCCAGGAGAATGGGTTAGGAAAAAAAACCCACAGAGCACTTCACTCCCTGGCCCAGGAAATTCCAATGTTAATGAAGCCGCCTGGGGCAGGGAGGGGAGGGATCAGATAAATAGGAGAGAGTAGCACCCAGCAATATAGACAAAGTTACTTATCTTGCTTGGTGAGGACTGTTTTATCAGAGATTCCCGAGAGGCGTGTAGCCTGTGTGCACTGGCTAGGTCAAGATTACCCCCAAGAGTCAGGCCTGCGTCCTGTGCTTGTGCCGTCTCAGAAGCCGTGGTCAGCCCCTCCACTTCTAATCCAAAGCCCAGCGCCAAGGTTACCTGGCTGGGACGCTGGCTCTAGGCTCCAAAACCAGTCGCTGCTTCCTGGTGACTTCTCCTCCTGTCAGCCGCATCATTGAGCTGACTGCATTCACTGGCTGGGCTTCCCCCGAGGTCACTTCAGGGGGCTAGGGCTGCGTCCCGTGCTTGTGCCATCTCAGGAAGCTGTGCTCAGCTCCCCTGCACCCAGTCCAAAGCCCAGTGCCAAGGTTTTCTGACTGGGACGCTGGCTCTAGGCTCCGAAAACGGTCGCTGCTTCCCCATGGTTGCTTGTTCTCTCGTTAGCCACGTCCGTGTGCAGCCTGTTTGCGCTGGCTGAGTCTCCACCAAGGTTTCCCCAGGGGGCTGGGGTTAGGGCTGTGTCCCGTGCTTGCTCCACCTCAGCAAGCCGCAATCAGCCCCACCACTCGGCACCAGGGAACCACGAAGGCTCAAGGCTGTGGAGGGGACGCCGGTTCTGGAATCGGTTGCTGCTTCATGGCACGGCTTTTTGCTCCCCGGTCACTCAGGTCAACTCTTTAGATCTGTGCTTGATGGTCAGAATTCATAGATTGTCACGTATGTGATCGATTCACTTGTTTTTCTAAGTCTTTGTTGCAAGAGGGATCCGTAATAGTTCTACATAGTCAGCCATCTTGGCCCCGCCTCCTATCAGGCTATTTTGATTACTGTAGCTGTGTAATATGTTTTAAAGTGAGAATGTGTGAGGCCTCTTGCATTGTCCTCCTTCAAAATTGCATTGCTATTCGAGATCTCTTGCCATTTCACACACAATTAAAGATTAGTTTTTGCATTTTTGTAAAAATGCTATTGGAATTTTGATCAGGATTTTGTTGTATCTGTAGATCACTTTGGGTATTATTGACATTTTGATTATATTGTTTTCCAATCTATGCACATGGAACATCTTTTCATCTATTTATGTCATCTTTAGTCTCTTTCAGGATCCCTGGTGGCACAGTGGTTAAAGTGCTTGGCTGCTAACCGATAGGCCAGGAATTGAAATCCACCAGCCACTGTACAAGAGAAAGATATGGCAGTCTGCTTCCATAAAGATTTACAGCCTTAGAAACCCTATGGGGCAGTTCTACTCTGTCCTATAGAGTCACTATGAATCAGAATCAACTCTACTGCGGTGAGTTTAGTCTCTTTGAGCAGTGTTTTATAATTTTCATTGAATAAGTCTTTCACATCCCTGGGTAAACTTATTCCCAGATTCTCTTAGATTCTATTGTGTATGGAGATATTTTCTTAATCTTTTTTTCAGATTTCTCATTGGTGGTATATAGAAACCCAACTGATTTTTGTGTGTTGACCTTGTATCTTGCAACTTTGCTAAATTCTTCTATTAATTCTAGAAGCTTTTAAGTAGACTCTTTGGGATTTTCTATATATAAGATCATGTTATCTGTGAATAGGGGCAGTTTTACCTCTTCCTTTCAAAAAAAATTTTTTTTTTCAAATTTGGATACCTTTTATTTCTTTTTCTTGCCTAATTGGTCTGGCTAGGACTTCCAGTACAATATTGAATAGAAGTGGTGAGAGTGGGCATCTTTGTCTAGTTCCCTTTGAAAATGTATGCTTCTTATGACTTTCTCTCCTCTGTTTCACACTTTACAGTTCTCCACTTCTGTTGTCTGGGACACTTCCCAACATTAACACCTACACAAAAGCCCTTGTCTCAGGTTCTGCTTTCTGGAAGAAATTCAGGTTAGGCAGACTACTACTTCAATAAAATATATTTAACTTTAATTTTAGTACTTTGATGCTTTCTTATGCATTTTTTCATTTAAGCCTCCAGAATTCTCTTGTTATTGCTGATACTATATTCTCATTTTAATGAAGATATTCTGATAATTTTTATAATATACGATGACTATAAAAAAAAACAGTGCACGGAACATCAAAATACCATCCTTAACACTTCTGATAGGCTTTTGTCCTCATGTTTGTCTTCCCTTGGTTGCGAGATGGATCTTGCACCTCCAGACATCATGTCTACATTCAAGGCAAGAAGAATGGGGGAAGGGAAAAGGGACACACAAGCTGAATCTGTCTCTTCCATTCAGTAAAGCAAAAGCTCTCCCAGAAGCCTCTGTCCAGGAATTCCGTTACGTTTTCATTAGTCAAGACTGGATCTCTATCTGAAAGGAAATTGGAGAAACTGGAGAACAGGATTGTCATGACTGACTTGAATCAATCATGATTTATTGCCTGGGCCTGGACACATTGCTACCCTGAATAAAAATGGGGTTCTGTTAAGAAGGAATAATGGAAATGGTTAGGCAGTTAAATATTTATATGTACCAAAAAAAAAAGACAACAACAACAAAAACAAACCCATTTCCATAGAGTTGATTTTGACTCATAGCGACCCTATAGGACAGAGTAGAACTGCTCCATAGAATTTCCAATGCTATAATCTTTACGGGAACAGATCATCACATCTTTCTCCTGTGGAGCGACTGGTGGGTTCGAAACACCTAACTTTCAGTAAGCAGTCGAACTCTTAACCACTGTGCCATCAGGACTCCTTCTTATGTGTACATTTATACTTATATCTAATGTAAATAATGTTTTATAACCTGTTTTTTTTTCATTTAAAATATCACGGGCGTCTGTCTATGTCAACAGACAAAGGTCTATCTTATCCTTTCAAAACAATGGATGTTGAAGTGTTCAGGAGAGAAGTTGTTATAGATTGAATTGTGTCCCCCCAAAATATGTGTTGTAAATTCTAACCCCTATTGTGGTTGTAATCTCATCTGGGAACAGGTTTTCCTTGTTATATCAATGAGACACTATTAGCGTAGGGTGTGTATTGAGTCAATCTCTTGTGAGAAATAAAAGGAGCAGATTAAGCAAGGGAGTAGAGATGGGGGGAGATAGATGCAAAGCCACTTGAAGATCTCAGAGGAACAGAGGAGACAAGGACCTTCCCCCAAAGCCAACTGAGAGAAAGCCTTCTTCTAGAGCTGACTGCCTGAATTCCAACTTCTAGCCTCCTATCTGTATGCTGACCAAATAATCTGAGACGCTGGGCTATCTGAGGAAGAACGCTGCATCAGGATTGGAGGAAGACTCATTAACAACCTATGATATGCAGATGACATAACCCTATTTATTGAAAGTGAAGAGGGCTTTAGGCACTTACTGATGAAGATCAAAGACTACAGCCTTCAGTATGGATTACACCTCAACATAAACCAGAAGAAAAAAACCCAAACCCATTGCTGTCGAGTCAATTCCAACTCATGGCGACCCTATAGGACAGAGTAGAACTGCCCCATAGGGTTTCCAAGGAGCCGCTGGTGGCTTCAAACTGCAGACTTTTTGGTTAGCAGCTGCCCTCTTAACCACTGCACCACCAGGGCTCCATACCTCAATGCAAAGTAAACAAAAATCCTTACAACTGGACCAATATGCAGCATCATAATAAACAGAGAAAATATTGAAGTTGTCAAGGATTGCATTTTACTTGGATCCACAATCAATGTCCACGGAAGCAGCAGTCAAGAAATCGAACGACGTATTGCATTGGGCAAATCTGCTGCACAAGACCTCTTTAAAGTATTAAACAATGATGTTACATTGAGGATTAAGGTGCACCTGACCCAAGCCATGGTGTTTTCAATCACCTCATATGCATGCAAAAGCTGTATAAAGAATAAGGAAGACAAGAATTGATGGCTTTGAATTATGGTATTGGTGAAGAATATCAGATACACCATGGACTGCCAGAGGAATGCACAAATCTATCTTGGAAGAAATACAGCCAGAATGCTCCTTAGAAGTAAGGATGGTGAGATGTTGCTTTACTTACTTTGGAAGTGTTTTCAGGAGGGACCAGTCCCTGGAGAAGAACATCATGCTTGGTAAATGTAGAGAGGTCAGTGAAAATAGAGGAAGACCCTCAATGAGACGGATTGACACAGTGGCTGCAAAAATGGGCTCAAACATAGCGACCGTTATGAGGGTGGCACAGGACCAGGCACCGTTTCATTCTGTTGTGCGTGGGATTGCTATGAGTTGGAACCGTCTTGAGGGCACCTAACAACAACAGCGTCCTAAACTATGAAAAAATAAATTTCTGTTTGTTAATGCCACCTGATTATGGTATTTCTGTTATAGCAGCACTGGATAACTAAGACACACTTGTACTGATGTCTACTACTTACTTTGAAATGTATTAAAAAAACAAGAAAGGGATGGATAATTGATTGATGTTAGATGGATAGATATGTGATAAAACAAAAACAGTAAAATATGAATTGTAGAATTTAGGTCGTGTGTATGGGTGTTCACTGTATTATTGTTCCATCTTTTACTCTACTATTTTTTCAACTTTTCCATATGTTTGAAAATTTTCATAGTAAAATGTTGGGGAAAGTATTAATCATATCAAATAACTACACATATAAATGTATGTTGGTATTGTTAGGTTCGTCGAATCTGTTCTGACACAGCAACCCTATAGGACAGAGTACACCGGCCCCATAGGGTTTCCAGGGAGTGGCTGATGGTTGTGAACTGCCGACCTTTTGGTTAGCGGCTAAGCTCTTAACTGCTACGCCACCAGGCCCCCGATAGTTATGAAAAAATAAGTTGGAAAATTATCCTTTTTGCTATAAAATAAGAGTTAGGACAAATTTTAAGTTTATGAATGTAATTTTATGGATTAAAAAAGCAAATGTCAATTGCTCTACTGAAAATGTCCATGATTTGAAAGAGAATAATTAATGTAGGCATAACCAAAACCAAACCCATTGCCATCAAGTTAAGTCCGACCTATAGCAACCCTATTCGACAGAGTAGAACTGCCCCATAGTCTTTTCAAGGCTGTGAATCTTTACAGAAGCAGACTGCCACATCTTTCTCGTGAAGAGCAGCTGGTGGGTTTTAATCTCCGACATTTCAGTTAGCAGCACAGTGCATTAACCCCCGTGCCACCAGGATCCCTAACATATACATGCTTCTAGGTGATCTTAGCACTGAAAAAATATCATGGCAATTCCTATTCTGTGAGCTTGTCCCTGTCTTTCATACCCTTTTACCTCTAGAGCTACTTTGGAGTTTTTGTGGATTGCTTATCCAAAAAATACAAAGCGTTCTACTTTATCTCATACCAGTTCTCCCTCCTGTTTCTTAAACAGGGAACAGGTATTTACAGTCAGAAAAGGCACTCAGGTAACCTGAATACTGGCTGCATTCATAATTGCTTTATAACCTGACTTCCCCTTAGCCTAGTGGCAAGGTAATCTTGAGTTGGAAGTACCACGAGAGTCCAGGGATGAGCTGAGCTACATGGTAGAGGGGTTATGGAGATAACTTAGTTTGGAGGTTGGTGTGGAAATAAAAGCTATAAAAGCCTCAGGGAAGTGGGTAAAGACCAGGGAATGTGTTTAGGGAGGACTGGGCCGGGGCAGAAACAGGGAATGAAAACAGGTGGAGGCAATTAGAGAGGTTCCAAACCAAACCCATTGCTGTCTAGTCAATTCTGACTCACAGCGACCCCATAGGGTTTCCAAGGCTGTAAATCTCTAGGAAGGCTGACTGCCACATCTTTCTCCCACAGAGCCACTGGTGGTTTCGAACTGCAGACTTTTGGTTAGCAGTCAATCATTTTAACCACTGAGCTACCAAAAAAAAAACCCCAAAACCATACCTGTAGCTGTTGAATTGATTCCGACTAAAAGCAACCCTGTAGGACAGAGCAGAACCGTCTCATAGGGTTTCCAAGGAGCAGCTGGTGGATTTGAACTGCTGACCTTTTGGTTAGTAGACAAGCTCTTAACCACTGCGCCACCAGGGCTCCTTAATTAGAGAGGTTAGGGAGGGGTTTATCACTAATTTTTTGCAACTAGAGAGAAGAGAAACTACATTTACACTGGGAAGTGCGGAGCATTGTTAAAAATGAAACAGAGGTTCGTAAAATAAGAGTTTTATTCAGATTCAAAGATTTGCAAATTGAGAAGCACCAAAATAAAAGTTCAAAATCGCATCCTGAAGAGAGCATAAGTGCAGGTCTTTTATCACAACTTTGTACAGGGTGAGGAAAGAGTACAGGGGTACATTTGATTGGTTGATATTCAATATGCTCTGTGAGACTGATTTATCAAGAATTTCTTTTCATCTCATGCCAACAAGGCTGGCATTAATCCAGAAAACACAAAATAATAAATATTGGGGAGGTTGTGGAGAGATTGGAATACTTATACACTGCTGGTGGGAATGTAAAATGGTACAACCACTCTGGAAATCAATTTGGCACTTCCTTAAAAGCTAGAAATAGAACTATGATATGATCCAGCAATCCCTCTCCTTGCAATATATCCTAGAGAAATAAGAGCCTTTACACGAACAGATATATGCATACCCACGTTCATTGCAGCACTGTTTACTAAAGCAAAAAGATGGAAGCAACCAAAGTGCCCATCAATGGATGAATGGCTAAATAAATTATGGTATATTCACACAATGGAATACTATGCATCGATAAAGAACAGTGATGAATCTGTGAAACATTTCATTAACATGGAGGAATCTTTATGCTGAGTGAAATTAGTCAGTTGCAAAAGGACAAATATTGTATGAGACCACTATTATAAGAACTTGAGAAATAGTTTAAACAGAGAAGAAAATATTCTTTGATGGCTATGAGAGGGGGGCAGAAGGGAGGGTGGAAGAGGGATATTCACTAATTAGATAGTAGATGAGAACTACTTCAGGTGATGGGAAAGACAACACACAATACAGGGAAGGTCAGCTCAACTGGACTGGACCAAAAGCAAAGAAGTTTCCCAAATAAACTGAATGCTTCGAAGGCCAGCATAGCAGGTGGGGGTTTGGGGAGCATGGGTTCAGGGGACATTTAAGTCAATTGGCATAATAAAATCTATTAAGAAATATTCTGCATTCCCCTTTGGAGAGTGGCATCTGGGGTCTTAAACGCTAGCAAGTGGCCATCTAAGATGCATCAATTGGTCTCAACCCACCTGGACCAAAGGAGAATGAAGAACACCAAAGACACAAGGTAATTATGAGCCCAAGAGACAGAAAGGGCACAAAAACCAGAGACTACATCAGCCTGAGACCAGAAGAACTAGATGGTGCTTGGCTACAACTGATGACTCCCCTGACAGGGGACACAACAGAGAACTCCTGAGGGAGCTGGAGAGCAGTGAGATGCAGACCTCAAATTCTCATAAAGACCGGACTTAATGATCTGACTGAGACTAGTAGGACCTCGGTGATCATGGCTCCCAGACCTTCTTTTAGCCCAAGACAGAACCATTCCCAAAGCCAACTCTTCAGACAGGGATTGGACTGGACAATGGGATAGAAAAAGATGCTGGTGAAGAATGAGCTTCTTGAATCAAGTAGACACTTGAGACTATGTTGGCATCTTCTATCTGGAGGGGAGATGAGAGGACAGAGAGGGTTAGAAGCTGGCAGAAAGCACAGAAAAAGAGAGAGTGGAGGGAAGGAGCAGGTTGTCTCATTAGGGGGAGAGCAATTAGGAGTATATAGCAAGGAGTATACAAATTTTTGTATGAGAGACTGACTTGATTTGTAAACTTTCACTTAAAGCACAGTAAAAATTAAAAAAAAATGTAGTTACTACAGAATAAGCCACCTCTGCATTTATTCATTATATGTATTCCGAGGGCAAGCTGTGAGAAATGGCATTGGCCTCACTAAGAATCAATAAAAATACAATCAACTATGTTCTGTGTTGAATTTAGGAAGGCACAACCAAAGGTATCTGTTCCATGTACAAGGGGAGAGAGCCCATCTTTTGCTGCTCTGGGCTGTTTCCATAAACCAGGTTTAAAAAAAAAAACAGTGTTCCCTGGGTTCATCCTAGAGTTAAGAGATACCTACCCAGGATTATTCATAGAATTACTGACAGTAACTTTTATTTAGAAATGTTCTTGCTTAATTTTTTTTTTTTTGTATTATGTTCAAACCAGCTTGGATTTGACAAGCTTTTCTGTTTGGCCCTGGGTAGTGAAAACAGTTAATGTGTTCAGCTGCTAACCAAAAATTTGGAGGTTCAAGTTCACCCGGAGATGCCTTGGAAGAAAGATCTGGCAACCTACCTCCAAAAAATCAGCCATCGAAAACGCTGTGGAACACAGTTCTGCTCTGACACACAGAGGGGTCATCATGAGTTGGAATTGTCTCAACAGCACCTGGTTTTTATTGTACACCCAGAATTTTTTTTGGAATTTGCCACTTTTTAATTTTTCCCCTTTGGTGGGATTGTTAGACTTCTTTTAATAAAATTTGATTAGTTAAAAAAAAAAAAAGAATTTCTATGGCTGGGGTACTCAACCTTAGCCACAGTTCCTGCATTCCAGAGTTGGTTCTTGCAACAATCTGGGTGGCCCACCTCAGAATGTTGCAGAACAAGTTATTTTGGTTAAGAGTGTAGTCAAGGGTCATGTACTCTAAAAAGCAGAACAGGGGCCTAGGACAAAATGGAGTCAGATTCAGACCTGTGTCAGCCATTTTAACTATGTCAAGCACCTCAGTTTTAGAGTGCTCTTTCAGTGTTTACATAGAGAAGCAGAGAAGCGCCAACTTTGGAAGAGGAAGTGCCCAGAAAGGGCAAATACTGAAAGTAGGAAACTGATGTGTGGAGTTTATAGGGCTGGAAGATTGCTTGCACATTGGAGAGCAAAGGTTAAGCTGATGTTAATATATGAGATTCTCCTGAAGGACAGGGGCCTCGGAGAGAATGGGCAAGGCTGGCCCTGTCTCCAAGAGGAGGAAGAGTTCAACTGCATTGCCCAGTATTTCCAGAACAGTGTTAAATAGTAGTGGTGATGATGGGCATTCTTGTCTTGTTCCTGTCTTTAGAGGGAATGCCAGGATACCATGATATTGGTTTTTGGTTTGAGATAAAACATTTTGTTTTCTTTCATTTTTATTGTGCTTTTTTAAATGAAAGTTTACAAATCAAGTCAGGCTCTCATACCAAAATTTATATACTGCTTGCTATATACTCCTAGTTGCTCTCCCTCTAATGAGACAGCACACTCCTTCTCTCTACCCTCTATTTTCATGTCCATTCAGCCAGCTTCTGTCCCCCTCTGCCTTCTCATCTCCCCTCCAGACAGGAGCTGCCCACATAGTCTCATGTGTCTACTTGATCCAAGAAGCTCACTCCTCACCAGCATCTTTTTCTATCCCATTGTCCAGTCCAATCCCTGTCTGAAGAGTTGGCTTTGGGAATGGTTCTGTCTTGGGTTAACAGAAGGTCTGGGGGCCATGATCACCAAGGTCCTTCTAGTCTCAGTCAGATCATTAAGTCTGTTCTTTTTACGAGAATTTGAGGTCCGCATCCCACTGCTCTCCTGCTCCCTCAGGGGTTCTCTGTTGTGTTCCCTGTCAGGGCAGTCATCAGTTGTAGCCGGGCACCACCTAGTTCTTCTGGTCTCAGGCTGATGTAGTCTCTGGTTTTTGTGCCCTTTCTGTCTCTTGGGCTCGTAATTACCTTGTGTCCTTGGTGTTCTTCATTCTCCTTTGATCCAGGTGGGTTGAGACCAATTGATGCATCTTAGATGGCCACTTGCTAGCATTTAAGACCCCAGACGCCACTCTCCAAAGTGGGATGCAGAATGTGTTTTCTTAATAGACTTTTTTAATTAATTTTTATTGTGCTCTAAGTGAAAGTTTACAAATCAGGTCTGTCTCTCATACAAAAATTTACATACACGTTGCTATATACTCCTAATTGCTCTCCCCCTAATGAGACAGCACAGTCCTTTCCTCCACTCTCTCTCCTAGCGTCCATTGTGGCAGCTTCTGGCCACCTCTGCTCTCTCATCTCCCCTCCAGATAGAAGATGCCAACATAGTCTCATGTGTCTACTTGATCCAAGAAGCTCGTTCTTCACCAGTATCATTTTCCATCCCATATTCCAGCCCAATCCCTGTCTGAAGAGTTGGCTTTGGGAATGATTCCTGTCTTGGGCTAACAGAAGGTCTGGGGGTCATGGCCTGTGGGGTCCTTCTAGCCCCAGTCTGACCATTAAGTCTGGTCTTTTTATGAGAATTTGGGGTCTGCATCCCACTGCTCTCCTGCTCCCTCAGGGGTTCTCTGTTGTGTTCCCTGTCAGGGCAGTCATCAGTTGTAGCCAGGCACCATCTAGTTCTTCTGGTCTCAGGCTGATGTAGTCTCTGGTTTATGTGGTCCTTTCTGTCTCTTAGGCTCATAATTACCTTGTGTCTTTGGTGTGCTTCATTCTCCTTTGGTCCAGGTGGGTTGATACCAACTGATGCATCTTAGACGGCCGCTTGCTAGCGTTTAAGACCCCAGACACCACTCTCCAAAGTGGGATGCAGAATATTTTCTTAATAGATTTTATGATGCCAGTTGACTTAGATGTCGCCTGAAACCATGGTCCCCAAACCCCTGTCCCTGCTACGCTGGCCTTTGAAGCATCCAGTTTATTCAGGAAACTGCTTTGCTTTTGGTTTAGTCCAGTTGTGCTGACCTCTCCTGTATTGAGTGTTGTCTTTCACTTCTCCTAAAATGGTTCTTATCTACTATCTATTTAGTGAATACCCCTCTCCCTCCGTCGCTCCCTGCTCTGAGATAAAACATTCCTTATCAGGTTAAGCAAGTAGCCTTCCATTCTTACTCTACTAATTCGTTTTCAGGAATGAAAGTTGAATTTTCGGCATCAAAACAATGTTTTTTTTTTCCCTTTGACCTATTATATGATCAATTATATCACTGCGTTTCCTGCTTCTTAACCACATTTATATTCCTGAGAAAAACTTTTCTTGATCATGGGGTATTATTATTGTATTTTTCTGTCAGATTTGATTTGCTGAGTTTAAGATGTTTGTTATCTATATTACTAAGTGAGATTGATATACAGTTTTCTTTTCTAGTACTATCTTTGTTTGATACTATTTTTACACTGGCTTTCTAGAATAAATTTGTGAACTTTCATTTATCTTCTCTTTGGAAAAATTTACACAAAGAATTTATCTGCTCCTCAAAGATTTGGACGAATAACCTGCGAAACCATCTGGGTCCACCACTTGGGGAGTGAGGGGAGGATAGATCCTTTGCAGCTTTTTTTTTAAAGTAACATATCTTCATGGTAAAAAATGTCAACCTTTGAGTAAAGTTATGCAAGGTATAGCTGTTCATTGAAAGATGGTGAATAGTGCTCCCCACCCTTATTGCCAGTCCCTCAGGTTCTCTCCGCAGCGGCAGCCACTGTTACCAGTTTCTTGTGTAGTGTTCTAGACATAGTCGATTAGTATTCAAGGATGTGAATATATATTCCCTCTCCCTTTTTTTTTTTCATCCCAGGTGGGAGCCTACTTATACAAACTGTTTTTCACCTTGCTTTTTAAATATTTAACTTTTTTTTTTTTCCAATGTAGGGGGAAAAAAATCACAAAGTTTAATAAAGCAAAAAGAAAGTTTTATTTGGTATATATTCAAAAAGACAAAAGTGGGAAGTGAATAAAGCATGCTGCCACAGCCACGTCTGCCCGAATCCAGAGAATATTACAGAATAGACAAGAATGGGAAAACAGACAAGCATGCTGCCACAGCTATGTCTTCTGGAGTCCAAGGAATGTTACAGAGTCATCAGCATATATTAACACTACAAAATGGGCAAAACCGTTGAAAGCTTCACCTTTTCACAGACTGGCTAGAAACTGTGATCCTACGTTTTGAATTGTCCCTCTCAACAATCATTGGTACAGGTTTCAGTAAGCAGAGTCCGGAGGGTCTTCATTGGTCCAACAAATTTCTGTTCACTAAATGTTAATAGAAAAAGATGAGTGGAAAGTCTTTTGTGTTCTGGCTTATGTGAAAGGTTCCTTAAAAGATATCTTCCAAGATTATCCTATGTATTGTCTTTATACCTCAGGGCCCAGCTGATGTGTCCTTGTGAGCCCAGCTCCAGCTGGGTCACATTCTCTATGCTCGAGGACAGGGAATAATGACTCCAATATTATTTTCTAAATCAAATGCTTTTGTTCTAATAAAATTTCCTCCTGTGTTTTTTAGTCAATTTTGACCAATTTTCTAGAAAGCTGCCTATTTCCTCGATATTTTCCAGTTATTTGCATAGAGTTGTACATTATATTGCCCTGTAATTTAAAACATCCAACAACTTTCTCTACACCTATTAGCCTAAATGTTAAACCCACTTCCACCACTTACAAAGTTTCTAAGCAGCTTTGGGCAAGTCAGGAGAGTCCTGCCGTACTGTAAATGTCCATGGATTGACAGAGGATGTAAGTATATTAAAGACTACTGAGTTAGTTTGACAATTTTGTGAGATATATTTGCTACTAAAAATACTGTAATTCCTATTTTACCAGCTTGTCCTTATGCAGCAACCTTCCACAACCTTCCTTCCTGAGTTTTTTTTTTTTTTTAGCATATTGTCTCACACCCAACCCCTACCCTATTAGTTAAATGAGGAAAACATGGCACTGACTGATATTCTGAAATAATGCCTACGTAACTTGAACACAGACTGCCTCAACAATTATTTTATGGCCTGTCCTCCTCTTAACCCAACAAGGCAATCTTGAAACAAGTGCCACAGAGGAAGCCAAGAGATAAGGTTGCGGTAAAAGTTGGGGCTTACAGATAGGGAGAGATAACTAATTTTGGAGGTTGGCTAGGAAATATAAGAGGTTATCTGTCAATGGCTTCAGGAAGAGGGGGAGCCTATCACTCAACATTCTGAAGTGCTAAGACCTATTTTTTCCACGGTCATAGAGGTGGAAGAGAATCAATGTTTATATCATAGTATGTATGTGAAGATAGAGATAGAGTTTCAATTTTCTGGAATATTTTTCTAATGTGATTTTCTACTTCCTCTTCAGTCAAGTTTGATTCTTTCTTTCCCTAGGAAACTCTCCATTTCCTTGAAACTTTAAAGTTTATTTTCATAGAGTTGTACATTATATTCGCTTATAGTTTAAAAAAAAAAAAGAGCCCTAGTGGCCTAGTGGTTAACAGCTCAGCGGCTAACCAAAAGCTCCGCAGTTGGAATCCACCAGCCTGCTTGGAAATCCCATGGGGCAGTTCTACTCTGTCCTATAGGGGCGCTATGAGTTGGAATCAACTCCACGGCAATGGGGTTTGTAGTTTTTTTTAAAGGCTATATTTTTTTTTATTAGTCCAAATTTTAATCTCACTTCCACCAATATTTGTGCAAGTATTGAAAATGTCCTTGGTGTGAAGGTGGTGTGTAATTGTAAGAATATTTAAACAACCAACTACAACAACAACAACAAAAACAGCATCAGTCTGGGAGTTTCGCTGGATATATTTAGGAGCTTGTCCATGTCCTTCCACCTTCCACATTCTCAAGTTTACTACGTGGGTGCTTTCCTGGATTGCCTATCCAAAAATAAAAAGCGCTATTTCTCACCCTGTTTGTTAAATACGGAAAACTGGTATTACCCCCTGAAAGGGCACCCAGGTATCCTGAATGCTGATTGCGTCAACAATGGCTGTATTGTCTGAGCTCATCTCAGCCTAGGGCCCAGGTAAACCTGAGTCAGAAACACCGAGAAAGCCCAGGGATGAGGTAGGCAAAAGAGTTTGGGACATGCGGGGCTTTTTGTTTTTGTTTTATTTTTACATAGCTATCCCTCTTTTAGACTGTGGACATTTTCAATACTTGCCTAAAATCACCTAGCAACTTTGAAAGTAGAAGTAGGATTAAAATTTTGGCCAATGAACATGGAGCTTCCTCCCTCCCCCTTAAAGGGGATAAGGGTGGAAAGGAATTTTGGGAAGTTGGTGTGGAGCTAGTATAAACCAAAAAACAAAAAACCCGTTGCCGTCCAGTCGATTCCAACTCACAGCGGGTTTCCAGGCAGCCGCTAGTGGATTCCAATAGCCGACTTTCGGTTAGCAGCCTAGTTCTTAGCCACCCCACCACCAGGGCTCCGGAACCAGTATAAACAAACAAACGGAAAAGAAAAAAAAGTCCGTTCCCGACTCTTAGCGACCCTGTAGGACAGAGTAGAACGGCCCCAAAGGGTTTCCAAGGAGCGGCTGTGGACTTGAACTGCAGACCTTTAGGTTAACAGCGGTAGCTCTTAACCACGGCGCCACCAGGGCTCCGGAGCCAGCGTAGAGGTTTATAAAAGTCAGGAAAGTGGGAAGCGGCTTGGTAGCGGAAGAGAAGGGAAGGTATCAGAACTGCAGAGGTAGAGGGAGCGATTAGGGAGGGCAGAGACGTAGAGAGGGGGCGGGCAGAGGGAGGCACTTCTCCCCAGGCGCAAGACTAAGGGGGCGCCAGAGGAGGCGTGGAATGACAGTACAAGGCGCCACAAATATGAAAGGCGCTTGGGGCCGGAGAAGGCGGGGGGAAGCGTTTCTGCCGACGCGCTGACGTCGCCGCTGTCAACTCCATTCATCTTGAAATTGGGGCAGAGGGTGAAGCAATTTAGAGATTGCTCTTGGCCCCTCGTTACCCTCGCTACGCCACTGAGGGAGGGGCCCATCGTGTCATTCAGGAGCACTGAAACTAAGTTTCTACCGGGTCGGGGGTAGAGGAGGCTGTTCTGAGAGGTGCTGTGCTCGGGGGAGGGGCACTCCTGAGAGCCGGAAAGGGGTGCGTGTAGACGATGGGGTTGAGTGGGCAATCCGGGGTTCGCAGACCGACAGAGCGACCTGAGAATCGGGGGAGCGTGTCTAGCAGGACCTGTGGCCCTGAATAGGCGAGGCGAAGAGAGACTTTCTCCCTCAGCCCGAGGACAAGGGGTGGTGAAGGGCCGGGGCCACTAGCTGTTCCCAGGCGCCTTTCGGTGACGCGACTGCCGCGCGATGACGTGCTGACCGGCCGCGGCCTCCACGTTTCAGGTTCCGCAAAGGCCTGTGGGAGCGACCCGGGAGGAAGAGGGTGAAGATGGCGGAAGCAACGGAGTCTCCAGGAGACCCGGGGACAGCGTCATCCAGACCCCTGGTGAGATTGGGATCTGCGACAAAGGGGACTGAGGGTGGGGCAGAAATGCCCCCTAAGGAAGTCGGATGACCGGCTCGCGGCCTGAGAGAGCCTGGGCCCCTTCCTCCCAGCAGTCCCTCCGTGGACCTCATGCCAGGACCAGCACCAACACTGCACCCGTTCTTTGGGTTAACCGCATTCCCCCTACCCTCCTCGTACCTTCCACGTCTTCTTGGGAAACTCTCATTCTCTTTCCTTTCCCGTACTCTCAGGGCTTGTCCTCGTTCCCTACACTGTGTCAAATGCAGAGTTTTAGTGACTTCTTAAGTACCCTTTCTTCCCCTGCCTCCTCATTTTATCAAGACCTGTCCCTAGCCCTTGTTAGAGTAGCAGCATTCTAGGACTAACGAGAGATTGCTTCCCATGGAACGTTAACGTTTTGTTGTTTGTATCTTGATTCTTGTTCAGTTACCCCAGTAGGCTTAGGTATAATCCCTGCCTTCCCTGTCGCAGCCTCTTGCCATCATTTGCAGGGCCCTCTCTCGCTCCTGTCCCAAAGCACGGACCAGTGTAGAGATCACAGGTGTTGGAGTTAAATCTGGGATGGAATCAGCCACTATGCCGCTTGTGTGAATTTATGCGAGTCATTTCATGGAGGGTGTTTCTTCATGGAGATACAAATACCTACCTCAGAGAGTTTTTAGAAAAATCAAATGATGTAACATATGTAAAGTGCCTAATACAATCGGAGATACTGATGTGCCATGAACTGGGGAGTCTGATTAACTCAACATGATGTCTCCGAGATCTCTCCTCCCAAAAAGTGTTTAATTATATAGTAATTGCTCAATAAATGGTACTTCTTTTACTCTGTTTTAAATCGACAACATAGAGAACTGAACTGGGAGTCAAGCGAACTTGATTCTAGATGCCAGTTCTGTTGTTTACTAGCTTCATTCATTCAGGAGCCCTGGTGGCGCAGTAGTTAAGAGTTCGACTGCTAACCAAAAGGTCAGCAGTTCAAATCTACCAGCCGCTCCTTGGAAACCCTTTGGGGCGGTTCTCCTTTGTCGCTATGAGTCAGAATCAACTCAACGGTAACAGGTTTGGTTTTGGTTTGGCCATTCATTCCACAAATATTTATTGAGCATCCACTATATTCTAGGCACTCTTTTAGGCACTGGGGATATCGCAGTGAAACAGTGAATAGATCCAAGTTCTCATGCAGCAGTTGTGGCCCTGAGGAAGTTCCTTCTGAGCCTCAGTTTCCTCTTTTGAAACACGGGAAAATAGCAACTCTTCACAGGATTAATGAAGGGACTACATGAGCTAATTTGCACAAAGTGCCTGACATAGTTACAGACGCTTACCTGATTTTAGTGCCTATCTTTTATCTAAACTGCCCCACCCCTCTTCCATGAAGCTTTCCTCAAATAAATTCAGTGGTTCTGTTCACCCAGTACTCAGTATCCAATCCATTTCTATTGAACAAATGTTTATTGAACTCCCACAATGTGTTATGCACTGTGCTAGGTGCTTTAGGGTCTACAAAAGGCATGTTCCTATGGTGCTTACAGTCTAATTGGTAGGGATAAGAGAAAGTTACAGCTAAATAATATATTAGGGAAGTATAAAAGAGGGACCTATTATGTCCTCTTAGAGTGATTAAGCAAGCTAAAAGATAGAAGGTATATTTGAGAGGGCCTCAAAGGATGGGTAAGATTTGAAATTCCAGGTGAGCATAATAACTATCAATTTTTTAGCTCCTTTTTTCCACGTGCCAGGCATTGTGCTAGATACCGGCTGCATATTTTCTAAACTACACGTCAATCTTTACATACATATATTTTTTGGTTGTCTTTGGTGTTGTTTCAAAATTATATATGCCATAACTGTTATCATCAGGTCTTTTTTTCTCGTGTATTTTAGTAACATCATTTACCTTATCAAGCTGTGTACTCTTCACCCTCATTTGGTGTTACCTTTTTTTTTCCCATCACCAAAAATAACAAGTGTCCAGAGAGTGAATCTCCCCGCCCCCCACCCCATCCCTAATAACCACTAATGAACATTGCTTTATGTATATTTACTTGTTCATGTCATTTCATAAAAATGAGAACATATAATATTTGGTTTTTTTGTGATTAACTTATTTCACTCAGCATAATGCCCTTCAGGTTCATCCATATTCCAGGATATTTTGAGAATTCATTTTTCTTCATCGCTGAGTAGTATTCCATTGTATGTATGTACCACATTTTACTTACCCATTCATCTGTTGTTGGGCACTTAGGTTGTTTCCATTATTTTGTTTTGTGAATATTGGTGTGATGAACATACCCACCAAAACACCCAGTGCTGTCGAGTGATGAACATAGATGTGCATAAAACCCAAAACCAAACCCACTGCCATTGAGTTGATTCCGACTCATAGTGACCCTATAGTGAGTGACCCTATAGGACAGAGTAGAACTGCCCCACAGAGTTTCCAAGGAGTGCCTGGCAGATTCGAACTGCTGACCTCTGGTTAGCAGCCGTAGCACTTAGCCACTGTGGCAGCAGGGTTTCCTAGATGTGCATATGTCTATTCATTTCACTTCTGTTATATCCATAGAGCATATACCTAGGAATGGAATTGGCTGGTTCATATGGCAGCTCTCCCTGTAGTTTTTTGAGGAACACCAGACTGTTTTCCACAACAACTATACCAATTTGTATTCTTACCAGTAATGGATAAGGGTTCCAACTTCCACATCTCCTCCAACACTTGTTATCTTCCTTTTTAATCTTGGCCATCCTAAAAAAAAAAAAAAAAGTGGGAGTAAAATGGTATCTCATTGTGGTTTTGATTTGCATTTCTCTGATGGCTAATGAGGTTGAGTATCTTTTCATGTGTCTGTTGACCATTTGAATATCCTCTTTGGTGAAGTGTCTGTTCATGTCCTTTGCCCAGCTTTTGATTGGGTTATTTGTCTTTTCATTGTTAAATTGTAGAAGTTTTCTATGTATTTTAGATATTAGACCTTTATCAGTTATATAATTCCAAAGATTTTTTTCCCAGTTTGTAGTTTGTCTCTTTATTCTTTTGATAAAGACTTTGGTGAACATAAGTATTTAACTTTTCTGAGGTCCCAGTTTTCTGTCACTTGTGTATTTGTTGTTGTGCTTGGTAATCTATCATTGAAAAATTTTAGGTCCCAAAGCTTTGCTCCTATATTTTCTTCCAGGAACATTATGATTTTATTTTATGTGTTTATTTATTTTTTGGCATTAGCAAAAAATCCAAAAGCCAGCTCTAGGGGAAGGCTCCTTCTGCCCAGTCTGGGGAAAATTTCTTGTCTGAGCTTCTTCTTGGTGTTCCCTGGAGATCTCTATGTGGCATCTATGATTCCCTCATTTCTGATTGTTTCTCTGTACCTAATCTGCTCTTCTTATGTCTCAAAGGTGACTGACTTAAGACACACCCTACACTGATATGGCTTCATTAACGTAACGAAGAAGGTCCTGCTCCCAAATGGGATTACATCCATAGGTATGGCGCCTTAGGATTTACAACAGATATTTTGAGGGAACACAGTTCAATCTGTAATAAGAGCCCAAGTCTACATTATCAACAAATTGTGGCAACGGAACCTTGCAAAGTTGTTTTGATGAAATCATCACTTTCTCATTGAACCAAATGTCTCTCTCAAATCTCCTACCCTTCTGACAGACTCTGCTTGGAGACTAACTGGCTACTTCTCAGTTCTTACTCCTTTTTCTGGCTGGAAGTTGAAGAAGACCACCAGACAAGTGACGATGTGGCTTCTCAATAACCTGCTTTAGTTCCCTTTCGTAAGAGAATCTTAATAATTTGTCTTTGTATTTGATGCTCATTATGATGTGAATATGAAACCCAGAAGACCAAACCTGTTGCCATCCAGTTGATTCCGACTCATAGCGACCCTGTAGGACAGAGTAAAAGTGCCCCACAGGGTTTCCAAGGAACAGCTGGTGGATTCGAACTGCCAACCTTTTGTTTAGCAGCTGAGCTCTTAACTGCTATGCCAATTAATTTTTACGTACTCTACTCAAAATCCAATGTGCTTTTTCAGTCTGAGCACTCGTGCTCCTTCAATTCTGGTAAATTTTCTGCCATTATGTCTATAACATATTGCCCCTCCCTCATTCTTTGTATCCTTTCACTTTCATAATTTTCATTTCCCCCTTTCTGTGCTTCTCTGAGGTTTCCTCAGATCTATCCTCCGAATCACTAGGTCTCTTCTGCAGTCATCTAGTTTGTTTAAACTTGTCTACTGAGTTTTTAATTTTAATGACTATATTTTTCATTTCCAAAATTTCTGTTTGGTTCCTTATTTTTCCCAGTGTTACCTTCCTGCCTTATGGGTTCTATTCATTCCTTTATCTCTTTGAACTTTTTACTTATTTATTTTTTGAGCTTGAGGTGAAAGTTTACAGCTCAAGTTAATTTCTCATTTAAAAATTCATACACATATTGTTTTGTAACATTGGTTGCAATCCCCATAATGTGACAGGAACTTTATGGTTTTAGATTTAACATTTAGGTCTTTGATCCATTTGAATTGGTTTTTGTGTATAGTGTGAGCTGTGGATCTTGTTTAGTTTTTCTGCATGTGGGAATCCAGTTTTTCTAGCACCATTGGTCGAAGAAACTGTTCCTTTCCCATTAAATGAATTTGATACCCTCGTTGAAAATCAATTGCCCATAGATTTTTTAGATTTATTTCTGGATTTGCACTTGTCTCTCTTTTTTAATAACCATAAGTACTGTTATCCCACCTCACGAAGTTGGTAATTCCTGTAGCAGTTGCTGTCAAGTTGATTCTGACTCATGTCGGAGTAGAACTGTGCTCCGCAGGGTTTTCAGTGGTTGATTTTTCCGAAGTGGATCACCAGGGCTTTCTTCTGAGGCACTTCCGGGTGGACTCAAACCTCCAACTTTTTGTTTAGCAGCCAAGTGTATTAACAGTTGCTCATTTCCCCCTAATTTTCGAAAGAAAAAAAAATCTTTTACTGTTTGTTCAAATCGGTATCTAAGGAAGGTCGGCATGTTGTATTTTGTTGATAAATGTCTTAGGTCTCTTTTAACGTCACTTGAAATCGTTGCTCTCCGTGAGGTTGTGCATTTGATTCAATATACAGTAGGTTCATTTCCTTAATTTTTTCTTTCAACTCCTAGGGATGCTCCTTTTAAATTTTTATTTCATTTCGTAATTATGTGAACTGCATGGTTTCAGGGAGTCCCTGGGTGGTGCAAATGGTTAACTTCTTGACTACTAGCCAAAAGTTGGCGGTTCAAACTCACCAAGAGGCGCCTTGGAAGACAGGCATGGTGATTTGCCTCCAAAAGGTCACAGCCTTGAAAACTCCGTGGAGCAGTTCTACTCTGCAGACATGGGACTGCCACGTTGGTTGCTGCATGGAGCAACCAACAATAATATGGTTTCAAGTTGTATACACAGATCAAAGTATATTCAAAGAAATCTAGCTTCCCTCCCTATCTCCTCCACCCTATTCCCTCCTTCTCCCTATGGAAACCTTTTTTTTTTTTAATGGTATGCCTTATTTCTTACATTAAAAAAAAGATATATATGCAGATATATGTACATATTTGTTTTCCCCTTTTTAGATAAGTGCTTTTGTACGTATTTTCTCCACCTTGCTTTTTTAGTTAATACTCCGTAATAGATCTTTAGAGATTCCCATTTCTTCTTACAGCTGCATTAAACAAAGCCAAAATGAAACCCCTTGCTGTCGAGTCGATTCCGACTCATAGCGACCTTATAGAACAGAGTAGAACTGCCCCATAGGGTTTCCCAGGAGTGACTGGTGGATTTAATCTGCAGACCTTTTGGTTAGCAGCCGAGGTCTTGACCATTGTCCGCCAGGGCTCCATTTTACCAGAGCCCCGTAGTGCGTCATTATGTGATGTACCATAGTTTATTCATGTAGTCGTCTGTTGATGGGAATTTGGGTTGTTCTCAAGTTTTTGCTTTTACAACTGGTGTTGCAGTGAAGAGCCTGTGCAAATGTCTGTCTGTACTTTTGTCAGCTATCTTTGGGATAGACTCCTAAAAGGGGGATTGACGGATCACAATGTGATTGATGAGTAAATTTGCCAGATTCATCTCAATAAGGCATTGTACCATTTCGCATTCCCATCAGCAGTGTTTGAGTATTCTTTCAGCTTCACAAGCAGAATATGTTGTCAAGTTTTTGGATTTGTGCCAGTCTAAAGGTAAAAATTATATTTCAAGTAGCTTTAATGCACATTTTTCTTATTATGAGTGTGGTTGATAAGTTGTTTTTCGTAAGTTCTGTTATGCTTCCTAAAACTTTAGTATATTTTCTCATGTGTCATTTACCTGCAACTGTTGCCTACTAAAAATTGTTCCCTCTGGACCAAAAACTGTATGAGAAGGGATTGATTCTTTTTCTTAGGAATTTGTAGATTTCAGAATTTCGGTTATGATAATTAAATTTGGTACTTGAACAGAAGAGTTTAAAAGTTTGCATATTCATAATTCATTTTGGTACTGTTATTTGTTCTGTGGTTGGCAGGTAACCTGGTTAAAAAAAAAGTGTAGATCAAGAGCAGGGAAAAAACAACATTGCCATCGAGTTGATTTTAACTCATAGCAAACCTCTAGGACAGAATAGAACATAGGGTTTCTAAGGCTATATAATCTTTACGGAAGCAGACTATCACATCTTCCTTCCACAGAGCTGCTGGTGGATTTGAACTGCCAACCTTTTGGTTAACAGCTGAGTGCTTAACCCTGTGCTGTCTGGGCTCCTAGGGAGTAGAAGGGCTACCAAATGTGGCTGTTCTAAGATGTGATTGCAAAAAGGTCATTTTTTTTTACTTAATTTTATTTATTTTGGCCTGATTTTTTTTTCTTTCTGACCTTTTTTTTTTAATTTATTGTGCTTTAAGTGAAAGTTTACAAATCAAGTCAGTGCCTCATACAAAAACTTACACACACCTTGCTATGTACTCCTAGCTGCTCTCCCCTCAGTGAGACAGCATACTCCTCCTCTCCACCCTGTATTCCCTGTGACCATTCAACCAGCTCCTGTTTCCCTTTGCCTTCTCGTCTCGCCTCTAGACAGGAGCTGCCCACATAGTCTCACGTGTCTACTTGAGCCAAGAAGCTCACTCCTCACCAGTGTTTCTTTTTCTGTCTTATAGTCCAGTTCAATCTCAGTTTGTAGAGTTGGCTTCAGGAACGGTTCTAGTCTTGGGCTAACAGAGGGTCTGGGGACCATGACCCCCGGGGTCCCTCTAGTCTCAGACCATTAAGTCTGGTCTTTTTATAAGAATTTGAGGTCTGCATCCCACTGCTCTCCTGCACCATCAGGGATTCTCTGTTGTGTTCCCTGTCAGGGCAGTCATCGGTGGTAGCTGAGCACCATCTAGTTCTTCCGGTCTCAGGCAGATGTAGTCTCTGGTTTATGCGGCCCTTTCTGTCTCTTGGGCTCATACTTCCCTTGTGTCTTTGGTGTTCTTCATTCTCCTTTGCTCCAGGGGGGTTGAGACCAACTGATGCATCTTAGATGGCCGCTTGCCAGCATTTAAGACCCCAGGGGCCACTCACCAAAGTGGGATGCAGAACATTTTCTTAATACGTTTTGTTATGCCAATTCACCTAGATGTCCCCTGAAACCGTGGTCCCCAGACCCCTGTCCCTGCTACTCTGGCCTTTGAAGCATTTGGTTGTATTCAGGAAACTTCTTAGCTTTTGGTTTAGTCCAGTTAAAAAGATCATTTTTAATAGCTCTGCAGTTACTATCTAAATCTCGCTAGCTTGTGAGTGTTATGTGAAGATTTCAGGCTTGAAAGAAACCAAATATTTGAGAGCAAGGAAGTGTCTATGGCATTTACTTCAGATACTTTCCCCATCTTATTTTATCTCCTTTAAATTGAAAAAAAAAAAAAAAAACGAGCTTTTGAGGAATTATAGTTAACTGTGTTGCTTGATGTCTGTTGAGCCAACACATTAACTATTGTGTAAAACCCTGAAAAAACGACATGGTCCCTACTCTCTAGGAGATGATGTCTTTGGAATGTTTATTACAAGCTTTAATTTTTTTTTCCTAACCCTTCTCAGTTTGCAGGCCTTTCAGATATATCCATCTCACAAGATATCCCAGTGGAAGGAGAAATCACCATTCCTATGAGATCTCGGGTTCAGGACTTTGACAGTTCTACATTAAATGAATCTGTTCAGAATACCATCGTAAGTAAGACTAATTGAGAGAACTTCTGTTCAGTATCATGGGGATAAATAAGTAATAGCACTTTGTAATATTTCTGTTCGGTTCACTGATTTTCAGTGCATTTTACTTATTTAATATTTTCCCCCAGAGAATAATTTGGTAAAGCCTTTTTGGAAAGCAGTTTGGTTATAATGGGTATTAGAAAGTTTTAAAATGTCCAGATTTTTTAAATCAATAATTCTGCCTCTCCAAATATAGCAAAAGGAAAATTTTTTAAAACACTGAAAATATTAATATACAACGATGCTCACTGCAGCATTTTTTATAATAGAACTTCAGAAACAACATAAAGGAAAAACAACAGAAGGGATGTTGATTACATAAATTATGTTACATCTGTGGGGTGGAATGCTAAGTAATCATTAAAAATCATGTTTACAAAGAATTTTTAATGACATGGAGAAATTTCTAGGTTAAAAATAAAGGACAGAATATTTTTTATATATTTTCGAAGGTTATATATCCTTCCTCAAATGTCTTTATCTTTTTATCTGGCTTCTGGGATTCATTTGCCAGTTAAATTGAGAATGTTTGAAATTAATTTATTTTATCTATTACAAAGAATGTGGTAGCTAGGGAGCTAGGGAGCAGGCTATTTGGCCTTATCATGTACTAATTGAATTGCAGATAGTATGTTTTGCAGAGCAGCTTTTAGTAGTACTATTTTAGTTTCTTTAAACATATTCCAACCAACCAACCCACCCACTACTGTCAAGTCAATTCTGACAGAGTAGAACTGCCCAATAGGGTTTCCAAGGCTGTAAATCTTTATGGAAGCAGATTACTACATCTTTCTCCGGTGGAGTAGCTGGTGAGTTCGAACCACTGTCCTTTTGGTTAGCAGCCAAGTCTTTTAACCACTGTGCCACCAGGGCTCCTTTTAAACATATTGGGAGGGCTATATTTCTCTTTTACAAAGTTTTCAAAATCAAAATAGAGCTGGTGGCTGTGGAAAAGTATTAGATGTTGGCTTAAGGAGTTAATAGAATAAGCATACCGTGCCTCTCTGGTTTGTCAGTAGAGTGGAGTTGAACTGGAGTTGTAGCTCGAAAATTCAGTGAAGGGCTCCCAGGAGATTGAAGTAAGAGAAATTTTAGCAAATTAAGTTGGGGGGGGGGCGCTATCTGGAAACCTTGGTCATCACAATACGAAAAATTGTTTATGTCTTTCAGATGCGTGATTTAAAAGCTGTTGGGAAAAAATTCATGCATGTTTTGTACCCAAGAAAAAGTAATACTCTTTTGAGAGATTGTAAGTATAAAGGTTTTTGAGGATTTGCTTCTTGCCAGTGTACTATATGAAGATTAAAAAATATGTAAATTAAATATTTGGAAGAAATTAAAAATTCAGAATTTCACAGGATGGAAATTTTGCTTAAGATACTGTTCTCATTGATATGTATAGACTGTATACCCTCACCTGGAAAATGCTATAATAGACACTGCAAGAAATAGTCCTGAAAGCTGCTAACACGCAGGGACTTTGTTCAAAGAGCTAACAGTCTCTAGGGGAAAGGCAAAATGTTTAAATTCAGAGTTAGAACAATTAATTGCTAATACCCATTAAGAGTAACAAATTAATAGTACCTTTATTGACATTTCTATTTGTCTTTTAGTCCGATGACTACTTTGTTTATTAAAGAATTCTATCAAAGCAATGTTTGCGATAAATTATGCTCTTATTTAGAGTTTATTCTTAAAATTGTTAGATCTCTTTTCTTTTCAAGCAGTCTTTATCAGAAAACTTAAATCAGTTGGAGACGAGTGATAATGAAGTTCATGAGTATACCTTCTATTTTGGCAGCATTTCAGCAGTAACATAGGGATGTCAAATATGTGGCAAGTGTACTACCACTCCCTGTGGAGACCAGATGCAGTGTCAGAATATTTCTCAACATAGTGCAGTATGGATTTGAGCTGTCAGATGATTCGAAACTGATTTCCTAACCCCGGTATAGTGGAAAGAACATGGACAAGTCTGGGTTGGAATAGGTGTTCCATCACTTACTAGCTATGTGATCTTGGATGAGACATTTCTCTGAGATTTAAGTCTCTTCATCTGTTAAAGTGGAGATAATAACATGTATCTTCCTGGTAAGGAGTCCCTGGGTGGCGCAAATGGCTAAGCACTCAACTATTAGCCAAAAGGTCGGTGGTTCAGACCTACCCAGAGGCACCTTGAAAGGTAGGCTTGGTGATCTGCCTTGAAAACCCTATGAAGCAGTTCTACCTTGCTGATGAGTATGAGAAATAATAACGCGTGTACTTCACCTAGCACAGCATCTGGTATTAGTAGGCACTCCACAAATGGTAGTTATATAGGGTCACTATGAGTCAGAATCGACTCGATGGCAATGGGTTTGGTTTCTTTTTTTAATTATTCTAGTACTTTTCCCCTATACACATTATCTTATTTAATCTATACAACAACCTTGTGGGGTAGGGAATATTATTCCTATGAGTCTTAGAGAAGCTGACTGTTTTGCCAACATCATACAGGCAGGATTAGAACTGAATGTTCAAGTTCAGTGCCCTTTCCACTTTACCGCTGCTGTTCCACATGTGAAAATGTCCTTTCAGCTGCCACTGGGACTCATTCAGAGCAAAGCTGCGCCAGTCATAGCGCAGAATTAAGCTATCGTCTACTCAGGGCACATCATGAATATGCATGTTATCATGGTGCCGTGTGTTAGTTTGCTGATTAATGATGAATATCGGCTATGTTACATGTACATTAAGGTCCATTCCTAAACCTTGTGGTGATAGATAGATAGGCTGGCACAAAGGGTGAGCAAATCATGGCCAGAGAATTACACTTCTGCCCTACTCTGTTATAATAACCCTTGGGAAAGTGGCAGGGAAAAATTCATCACTTAAAAAATGGTTTAAAAATACTGTTATGGATTTTTTTTAATTGTGCTTTAAGCGAAACTTTATAGCTCAAGTTAATATCTCGTCCCAAAACTTATATACATATTGTTTTGCAGCATTGGTTGCAATCCCCACAAAGCGACAGTATGCTTCCCCTTTCCACCCCGGGTTCCCTGTGCCCATTTGTCCAGTTCCTGTTATAGATTTTTTTTTATGAATTAAAAAGAATTTCAGTGCACTAAAAAACACTGTTGGTGTAATAGTTAAGAGCTACAGCTGATAACCAAAAAGTCGGTAGTTCAAATCTACCAGGTGTTCCTTGGAAACCCTGTGGGTCAGTTCTACTCTGTTCTCTAGGGTCGCTGTGAGTCAAAATTGACTCCACTGCAATGGGTTTGGTTTTGGAATGTCATTGCACTTGAACGTAGTTTTTCAGCTGATAAGTTAAAAAAAAAAAAAAACTAATAAGAATAACAATAGTTTTATTAGAGTGGCAGGATTATGGGTTTTTACCTCTTTTTCAAACTTTCTGCAGGGGTTTCAGAATTACCTAGATAATTTAAAAAAATACAATGGAAGTAAGTATGTATGCATACTGAGGTAAAGTTGTATACATATGAAGTTACAGTTGGGTGTGATATGTAACTTTTTTCAGATTAGTTGAAGAAGGTAATTGTGCTCTAAGCTGTGTGTTACTAAACTATTGACATACTAATGAATCACTCAACTACTGATTGAGGGGCATGGTGTGCTAGACTTGATGTTGGCATAACCTCTTACAGTTTTTTAAAAAGCTTTCATATGTTATCTGTTAAAGTTGAACCTTATGAAATTACCAATATTGGGCTTTTTTTTAACCTATAAGAACAGCATTATTATATTGGTTCAATGTAACAATTACAAAAAGGAAGCAGTGTGACAAGAGTGGAAAGAGCTATGGACTAGGAGTCAGAAGACATACGTTCTGGTGCCAACTCCACCCCTGACTGTTTATATAGCCTTGGACAAGTCATCTCCCTCTCTGCTTCATTTTTCGTATTCATGAAATGAGCATGATAATACTTGTATAATATAGTCTCAGATTGGTGAAGTGACTTGGTTGTAGTCTGCCTGAGGGTGGGGAGGCAGGGCACCTGGGCCTTTGGCTCCTTTTCCATTGGTCTTTTAACTACAGCATGCTGGAATGTGGCTTAGTAGATCAAGAGAGGGGTGATTTGTGGCATATGAAGTGAAAACAACCTCTTATACATGAAGGGGAAAGAAGTACATTCAGAATTGGGGAGTAGGGAGGGAAGCAGAGGGATAGGAGAAGTAGGAAGGCTGGTTTGGGCTGACAGAGAGCGCCTCCATCTAAATTCCAAGAGTGGGAGAGGTAGATATTAGAATAAAGGGAGAGAACACTAAATGCTTTTTTTCTTAGCAATCTTCTGTCTTTTCTTGCCTTGTAGGGGATTTATGGGGCCCTTTGATCCTTTGTGTGACACTGGCATTGTAAGTACTTGGATTTCCTTTGTCATTTGAGGTAGAGTAGACTTTTTTGATGGAGTCCTGATAGTGGTTCAGAGCTCGGTTGCTAACCAAGAAGATCTAACCAAAAAGATAGGCAGTTCAAATCCACCAGCCACTCCTTGGAAACCCTATGGGGCAGTTCTACTCCATCCTATAGGGTCGCTGTGAGTCAGAATTGAAACAACAACAATAAGAAACAACAACAAACATTTTTGTGGAGTTTCAAAATCGAGGGAAATTATTGACAAAATATTTCATTTAGTACTTTTATGATATACTCCCTGTGTATTTAATCAGAAAAAGTCAGGTAACCTTCCAGATTAATTCAAAGAACAGTGATTTACGTATGTGAAAATTATGCCCACTTTTGTTTACCAATGGCTTCTTAGTCTGTTTTAGCCATTTCTATTCAGCAAGCATTTATTTATTGTCATGCACCTACCTACCCATCATTAAACTAAAGTGAATTAAATATGTATAAGTTTAAGCACCATTTGCTTGCAAATATAATTCTTTTTAAATCTTATTAGAAATAGGAATTAGCATGAGAACAAATTAGAGAAAAAGTGGTAATATTACAAGCAAGATTATATTTCCAAGTGTTATGTTTTCCGTATACATTGTTTGTGAAAGGGGAGGACAAAAGGAGAGCAAGGTTCCATTACAGAGGGGAATATAACCATTGGTAGACTGGAAAACATATTGCAGTAGGATTCATTTCTGGGTTCTTGTCCTGACTCTGCTGTCAGGTAGCTACGTGACTCTGGGTTACTAATAACCAAAATTTGTATAATGACTTTTCTCAGTTTACAGAAAACTTTTAAATACCTTCTCTTAGTTGATTCTCATAACAAGAAGTCAGTATTATATTCCTCTTGTAAAAAATGGCATGGCGGCAGCGTGAGACCTCCTCTAACTTCACAAGGGGCAGAGAGAACCATTATCAGCATCAGCAGCCCAAGGCTGATTCCTATGAGGCAGAGGTCAGGCATACCTCTACCCTCCAACCTTTTTACCAATTCTGACGCTAGCCGGCACTCTCTACTTCTTCACTGGTTTTGATAATTTATTGCAGTGGCCACAAAGAACTCACAGACAACACATGATTATGGGGTTTATTAGGGAAATAGCAGTTATAATTCAGAATCAGAAACGACTCAGGATAACTCAGGATACAGTTCTTTGATCAAGACAGCCTCTTCTCAGCTGTGCCTGCAGGTAGGCCTCTCTCTCTGGCCCTCGGGCCCTCGGCACCTCAGCCTGACCTCTGCTGTGCTCAGGCAAGTGTTACAAATCTCTTTGACTCCTCCAGTAAGGGCCTGGGGGCACTCCACTCCACCAGTAAGCCTCAGTCCAAAGGAGCTAAGCTCTCTTGCTCTGTGGGTCCGCACACTCACTGTAGCTGCCTTGCTCCGTGGGCCAGGAAGCCCCGCTATGCTGTCTCATGCCAGTCTCCTGGTTCTGCTGCTGCCAGTTCTCTGCTGTGCTTGCCTCTGCTTCTAGCCATCTTGCGCCATCTCTGATGTTACAGCTGTCTGTCTCCTGGGTCTAGGAGGTTCTCACTGATCCTAGGTCCAAAGGCCACGCTCCACTCCTAGCTCTTCGTGGTCTAGTGGGTACCCCCTCCCTGCTCGCTTCTCTTTCCTTTTATTTCTTGTAAGATAAAAGATGTGATTCAAGTAAGGGCATAACTTGAATAAGGGTGGTAAGGGTGGTGACTTGAGTCCTACACTCTAGTAAGACAGTGATTCAAGATACATCCCACCCTAATCCTGCCTCATTAACATAATGGACGACTCACTCCCAAATGGGACCATAACTGCAGGCATGAACCAAAAAGCCAAACCCGTTGCCCCAGAAGCTAGAATTTACAACACATCACAAAATGGAGGACGACTACATCATTACATAACGGCCAGATTACATCATTACATCACTGTCAACCCACTGAAAATCATGGCCCAGCCAAGTTGACACATAACCTTAACCATCACAGATTCCATACACCTTATTTGCATAGTCCCACTCAGTCATTGTGTGGGAGTCACAAAGACTACGGCTAGAAGGGCCATATTAAGTAATTCACTGCACTGCACTTCTTTTGACAAATTCAGTTTCAAAGAGGTTGAGGAGTTAACCAAGATCACATAATTAGTAGCAGGCCCTGGATCTAACCCCAGGTTTCCTGACTTACAAACCTTGCTTCCCACCTTACTTTCTGGATCTCCTTTCCCATATATCTATGAAAGGGATTGGTCGAGGGGGTCTTTCTAGGCCTAACCTTTTATAATTCTAAATTCAAGTTTCTTATCGGCGTCTCTACTTAGTTTTTTTTTTTTTAAATTTAAGTTGAGCATATGCCAATGTAGGTAATATTGTAGAATGTTATTTCTTACGCTTTTAATAACCACACCCAGGGAAGTACTCCAGTGCCTTGATGGAAGGGTTTATATTAGAAGCTCTGAGCATATCACTTTTAAAAAAAATTTTATTGTGCCGTAGATAAAAGTTTACAGCGCAAATTAGCTTTTCAAATCAGTTTCTCATTCCAAAATTTATACACAAATCATTTTGTGACACTCGTTGCAAGCTCCCCCTTTCCCTTTAGTCCCTGAGGAATAAGCTTTTTTAAAAAAGGAAATAAATTCTTATAAAAAATAAGGAATTTATGATCTTATCTTCTTGAACACGTGAATATCTCAAAAAGAAAAAATGAAAACTGTCAACATCACTATAAGATAAAGTGAGCGCACTTCAGTAAAATATTTAAGAAAAAAAGCCACATGAGAAGAATGTTTTTGCTTTTGTACACACATTGAATATGTTAAGTGAGGAAGTGCTTCTCAGTTTTTTGGGAAAAAGAAGAAATTTTGAAGGAAAGAATTTCAAGGAAATGAAGGAGTGGACTTTGAAAATTGTAATAATGTGTATCAAAATTACAAACAGCTAAAGTGAAAACTAAAAATTAAAGATAAGGAGAAGAGTAAAACCTCTTGAGACAAGGAAAAATGCTTTGCTAGATTTTAATGAAACTAAAGGAGTTTATTAAATCTCTCTTAACCTTCTTCCAAACTTATAGATGTTTGTTCTTTACTACGAAAAATTTATAGGCAAAAAAAAAAAAGAACAAAAAAGGCCAAACTGTAAAGAGTAGATGTACTCAGAGAAGAGTAGTGAGGCATGGTGTGCTCTCACACACAGCAGCAGTGCAAAAGGAAGTGCAAAACTGAGCAGTCATCTCTGATGCTTGTACTTCTTGGAACTATTTTTGGCTTTCACATCTGCACTTCCTTGTAATCGGGTTGCAATACAAACAATTTTATGATTCCATCTGCATTTTGCAGGATCCAAGTTTCAGAGAATATGAGGCTGCAGTAATTGTTTTAGTGGAAAATATTTGCATTTTCCTTCTCAGACAGGTTTCTGCCTTACACAGCGTCCAGCTTTTGCAGGTTTTACTGTATGTCGTGGGTTGAATTGTGTCCCTCAAAAATATGTGTATCAATTTGGCTGGGCCATGATACCCAGTATTGTGTGATTGTGCACCATTTTGTCATCTGATGTGATTTTCCTGTGTTGTAAATCCTACCTCTCTGATGTTAATGAGGTGGGATAGGCAGCAGCTGTATTGGTGAGGCAGGACTCAATCTACAAGATTGGATTGTGTCTTGAGGCAATCTCTTTAGAGATATAAAAGAGAGAAGTAAGCAGAGAGGCAGGGGGACCTCATACCACCAAGAAAGCAGTGCCAGGAGCAGAGGGCATGCTTTGGACCTGGGGTTCCTGCGCGGAGAGGCTCCTAGTCCAGGGGAAGATTGATGAGAAGGACCTTTCTCTAGAGCCAACAAAGAAAGCCTTCACCTGGAGCTGATGCCCTGAATTTGGACTTTTAGCCTACTTTACTGTGAGGAAATAAATTTCTCTTTGTTAAAGCCATCCGCTTGTGGCATTCCTGTTATAGCAGCACTAGATAACTAAGACATTGTACTATGTAATAAGAGGTTGTGAGCTTGATGTTGTTATTTTCCTGGAAAAATAACAGTTTAAGTATTCAAAGTCCAAAATTCAAAGCAGTTTACATCTATAAAATTCCTAGACAAAGAGAGGCTATTTAAGTGGCTGTTCAGCTACCCAAATTCAAAGCAAAGTCTCTTAGTAATCTGTTTTTTTATCTTAAAAAAATCAACAATGAGTTTATAGACTGTTTCCATTTTTAAATATAAGAACTAAAACTTTAATCCAAGGATTACAAATTCAAATATATCTAAGGGCCAGATAAGTAACCTAAATGTGTGAAGTAGGCTGGGTAGTAAACTGTTGACTCTGGCTCCTTGTGAAGGGACCTGGTGCTATTTAAGCTGCACCTGATTGTTGCAGTGTGGGAATGCAGGCCTAGTGGCAGCAAATCTTCTGATTCTTCAAGAAAAGCCAGAAATTCAGATTTTTATATGAAACCTCTTAATTTTAAAATAATGTCAACTTTAATTTAAAAAACATTTTAAGTATCGTATGGACCAAAAATACGTCTGTGAGCCACATTTGGCCCTTCAGTTTGTAACCTCTGCTTAACCAAAAAAAAGGTCTTCAGTAATCCATTTAAAGATTTCAGCAAGGTATAAATGGAGCACCCCTTGTAGCCTGGGGCATTTGGATTTGAAGTAAGGGGACCTTGCCAAATAATTCTGGCATTTTCCTTTCAGATCTTCAGGTGAGGAATAGAGCAGCTCCCTGACTTTGTTGTTCTAAATAAAAGAGTAGATAATTCTCATGCTGTTTTTCTTGGTCTCAGAATGCTTCAGAGAGGCTCTGCAGATAGTGAAAAAGATGGAGGGCCCCAGTTTGCAGAAGTCTTTGTTATTGTCTGGTTTGGTGCAGTTACTATCACCCTCAACTCAAAACTCCTTGGAGGAAACATGTGAGTATCATTAAACTTCAATATCTTTTTCCCTTGCCAAGTGGCATATCTTAGATTTTAGGGAATCCAGGCTAGCTAGACATTAAAAAATAAAATAAATGAGGGCCATAAGAGAAAGCTCTTTTAAGACCACGCACTGAACAGAGATGACCTAATTGAATTAAATTATTGGCAGTCCTGTGATAAGCTTCAGGTGCTGTCTCCAGCCCCTGAAATTTCAGGCACACTTTTTTATTATATACATTTTCGGGGGCAGATGGTCTATAAAAAAATCCTCAAATAGGCCTATGAACTGGAAAGGATTAAGAAGCACCATCTTAGAGGTTCAGTGGGTGAGGGAGGTCCCTAGGAATTAGAGTAGATCTTTTGGTATCCTAGATGGTTAACTCTTAAGGGGGATTAAAAAGGGAGGAGGAAGTATGGAGAAAGAAATTTGAAGCATGTGCTTAATACAGAGAAATATCCTTATAAAATTGATGTTAGGGTATAGGGAGGAAACAACCCATGATATGTAGAAATCTGTAATAAGCTGTATCATGGTACAGATCAGCTATATGTATGACCTTTATGGATATGTGGTGTTTTTAGATCTTTCTTTCAGAGCCTCTGTGTCCTGGGTTACTGTATACTTCCCTTGACGGTGGCAATGCTGATTTGTCGGCTCGTACTTTTGGCTGAGCCAGGACCGGTAAACTTCATGGTCCGGCTTTTCGTGGTGATTGTGATGTTTGCCTGGTCCATAATAGGTAAGAATGTACTTATATCTACAATACTAGAGCAGACAACAATATAGGTTAGAGATGAAGACCAGATGAGGAGTTGTATAACTTCTAAGTCAGATGTGAGTGATTTGATTACTACCGGTGTCATCCATAGAACCCTCTACTCTAGGAGAGTAGTCATTGATGGGGATGCTATCCATCTTATCTGAGTTGGGTATCTGGACTTTTAAGGTATTGAGAGTCACATCTTTTTTTTTTTTCCGTTAAATAAGGGGCAGGGTTGGGAAAGGAGATTATGGACTTAGCTTAGTCCTGATATATAGGAGGCACAGGTGACTTATGAGATGATGTGGGCCTTTTCCTGACAATTAATTATAATAAAAATATAGCTAACATTAAAAAAAAACACAGTTCCCATCAAGTCAGCTCTAACTCATGACGACCCCATGTGTGTCAGAGTAGAACTGTGCTCCATAGGGTTTTCAATGGTTGATTTTTCTGAAGTAGATCACCAGGCCTTTCTTCTGAGGCACCTCTAGGTGAACTTGAACTCCGTCCTTTCTGCTCAGTGTGTTAACCGTTGGCATCATCCAGGGACTCTGGCTAACATTTACTGACCGCTTATTATAAGCAAGGCATTGTTCTAAGTGGTTTACGTACATTATCTCATTTAACCCTCACAGCAACCCGAACAGATAAATGCTATTATTAGTCTGATTTTATAGATGAGGAACAGTCACAGAGAGGTTGAATAACTTGCCCTAGGACACATAACTAGTGAGTAGGATAGTCAAATTTCAAACCCAAACAGATCACTCACCCTTAAGAATTATACTATACTGCCTTGCAGCATAGGCCGTGTCACTACGTAGTGCTTTTCTGCTTCAGTAGAAAGTTGTGCTAAAGGTTAGGAATTATCTAAAGCAGTGGCTGTGAATGGTGCATATATGGTTAAGAACTATATGCTCACTGCTTTTACATTCCTAAAAATCTCTTCAAATCCAAAGCCACCTTAAACTAGAAGTGTTCACTAGCTCCTAGTTTGATAGGATAGACAGACTGCATAAAATTTTCAAGTACAGTAATATCTCATTGTGCTGGAACGTGGTTGAAAGCCAAGAAGTAATCCAAAAAAGATCTGAGAGAGCGAGAATTATGTTTCAAAGGCTGTATATTATGCTTGAGTATATTATCCATGGAGAGCTTCCCCCTCCCATTTTCCTCACATAGACTCTGACAATTTACCATCCATGTGGTTCTAACTAGCTTAGGTATCTCATATCCATACCCATAGTGGATCAGAAAGTGGCATCTAAGAAGTAGGGAGAGAGGCTATTATAAGCATTCATTCTTTAATTCAGAAAATATTTATTAAGCACGAACTATGTGTCAAGCAGTGTACTAGGCAGTAGGGATGCACATGGTCTGGGTCCTTCAGGTTCACAATAAAATGGGGCAGGCAGACACATAAACACTTAAGGACAATGAAGCGTTCTAGGTGAGAGATGTTAAGTCTGCGCAAGGTACAGTGGGGACCCAGAAGAGGGTAGTGAACAGTTCTACCTGGGGTGGCAGAATACCAGGTGGTTGTTCAGGAAATATTTCCTGTAGGGGTGATCCTTGATGAGTAAAAAGATGAGTAGATATTTTCTGAATGGATAAGGGGGATGGCATTTAAAAGCGCTGATAACTTAGTAAGAAGAGCAGTTACTCACAAAGCCCAGCAGTATTGGGCTGTTTACCATAGGTGCAAATAACCTCGCATAGCTTTGTAAACAGTGTAGTTCATTAACTTTTCAAAAAAGGGTTAAAATATCTTCTGCATACAACTTAAGAAGGTAGGGAAGTGTAGAACCCGTTTTAGAAAGGTTTCCATCTAAAATGTTTGAAAATTTTAAAAGCTTTGGTATTTGAAATAAGAAGCCCTCAGCTGTCTGTAAAACTGCTGAAGAATGCTTTATTCTCTGAGGATTACAAATGTAACTGAACTTTTATTGTGGTTCTATGTTCCAGGCTATGCCAAGCACATTTAATTAGGAAATGTGAGTAGTTGTGATAATATTATTGCATTAAATATTCCTTTTTTATTTTGTTTTGTTTAGCCTCTACAGCCTTTCTTGCTGATAGCCAGCCTCCAAATCGCAAAGCCCTTGCTGTGTATCCTGTTTTCTTGTTCTATTTTGTCATCAGTTGGATGATTCTCACCTTTACTCCTCAGTAAATCAGGAAATGGAAATTAAAGACCAGTGAATTGAAAGCTCATTGGAATGATGCAATTCACCATGGAGCTTTGCCTCTGAGCCTCTTTTGTCAATTTTGGAGATTATTTGGTAACTAGGTAGATGATTTAGGTAGATGAAGAGATTAAAAGGGAGTCATATTAGCACCATCGCCACTTACGTAAGGAGCCGACGTTTGAAAAACTGCCCTTTTCCTCTTAAATGTTATTTCTTTAAAATACATGCACAAAGTACACAGTACAATGCCTCCTGAGGCATGATGGAGTTACTGTGGTTCATTTGGGTGACAACCAATGTCTCGGGAAGCACATAGATACATACTGCAAGTTGAATAGTGTTAGTAACTGTATTTCCAGTTTCGAGAATACCATTTCAGGTGCAACTTTTAATCATACTGCCTTATGACTATTTGAATATCCCTCTCTTCATGAACAAGAATGTATAGTCTGTGTCCATTTTGATTTATTTCTGTATCTTAAAAGGCAATGACAGAGCTTGGGAAGATATGCATACATATGGGAGGAGAAAGCATGTGTTAACATAGATTCAGATGATGATCAGAGAAAATTTTGTACTTGTTGCTTTAAGAAAAGTGAAGGCCATCTAAAGAATCAGCCTGTTCTCTCTTTTTGTATGTTGTTGTTGTTAGGTGCCATTGACTCAGTTCTGACTCATAGTGACCCTGTGTACAACAGAGTGAAATACTGCCCAGCCCTGTGCCATCCTCACAATCATTAGTATGCTTGAGCCCATTTTTGCAGTCACTGTGTCAATCCTCGTTGCGGGTCTTCCTCTTTTTTGCTGACCCTCTGTTTTGCTAAGCATGATGTCCTTCTCTAGGGACTGATCCCTCCTGATTAACATGTCCAAAGTACGTGATACAAAGTCTCACCATCCTTGCTTCTATGGAGCATTCTGGCTACACTTCTCTTCTAAAACAGATGTGTTCCTTCTTCTGCCAGTCCAGGGTATATAGTGTATTCTTCACCAACACCATAATTCAGAGGTGTCAGTTCTTCTTCAGTCTTCCTTATTCAGTGTCCATCTTTTGCATGCGCATAAGGCGATTGAAAACACCATGGCTTAGGTGAGGCACACCTTAGTCCTTGAAGTGACATCTTTGCTTTTTAATACTTTAAAGAAAGTCTTGCAGCATATTTGCCCAATGCAATGTGTCATTTGTTTTTTTGACTGCTGCTTCCATGGGTGTTCATCCAAGTAAAACGAAATCCTTAACAACTTCATAATTTTCTCTATTTATCATGACGTTGCTTCTTGGTCCAGTTGTGAGGATTTTTGTTTTGTTTATGTTGAGGTGCAATCCGTACTGAAGGCTGTGGCCTTTGATCTTCATCAGCAAGTGCTTCAAGTCCTCTTCACTTTCAGCAAGGAAGGTTGTGTCAGCTCCATAATGTAGGTTCCTAATGAGTCTTCCTCTAATCCTGATGCCCCATTCTTTATATAGGCCACCTTCTCTGATTATTTGCTCAGTATACAGATTAAATAAGTATGTTGAAAGGACACAACCTAGATGCACACCTTTTCTGACTTGAAACCATGCAGTATCCCCTTGTTCTGTTTGAATGACTGCCTCTTGATCCATGTACAGGTTCCACATTAGCACAATTAAGTGTTCGGGAATTCCCATTCTTCACAATGTTATCCATAATTTGTTATGATCCACACAGTCGAATGTCTGCATAGTCGGTAAGACACAGGTAAACATCTTTTCTGGTATTCTCTGCTTTCAGCCAAGATCCACCTGACGTCAGCAATGATGTCCCTTGTTCCATATCTTCTTCTGAATCTGCCTTGAATTTCTGGCGGTTCCCTGTCAATGTACTGTTGCAACCGCTTTTGAATGGTCTTCAGCGGAATTTTGCTTGTGTGATGGTAATGATACTGTTTGATAATTTCCACATTCGGTTGAATCACCTTTCTTTGGAATAGGCATAAATACGGATCTTTTCCAGTCGGTTTGCCAGGTAGCTGTCTTCCAAATTTTTTGGCATAGATGAGTGAGTACTTCCCGTGCTACATCCGTGTGTTGAAACATCTCAGTTGATATTCGGTCAATTCCTGGAGCCTTGTTTTATGCCATTGCCTTCAGTGCAGCTTGGACTTCTTCCTTCAGTACCACTGGTTCTTGAACATATGCTACCTTCTGATATGGTCAAACTTCAACCAATTCTTTTTGGTACAGTGATGTGTATTCTTTCCATCTTCTTTTGGTGCTTCCTGTGTTGTTCAACATTTTGCCCTTAGAATCCTTCACTATTGCAACTCAAGGCTTGAATTTTTTCTTCAGGTTTTTAGCTTGAGAAATGCTGAGCGTGTTCTTGCCTTTTGGTTTTCTAACTCCAGGTCTTTGCACATGTCAGTATAATACTTTATTTTGTCTTAATGAGCCACTCTTTGAAATCTTATGTTCAGCTCTTTTACTTCATTTCTTCTGTTTGCTTTAGCTACTTGACATTCAAGAGCAAGTTCAGTCTCTTCTGATACCTATTTTGGTCTTTTCTTTCTTCTCTTTTTCATGACCTCTTGCTTCGTGTATGATGTCCTTGATGTCATTCCACAACTCATCTGGTCTTTGGTTGTTAGTCTTCAGTGAGTCAAATCTATTCTTGACATGGTCTCTAAATTCAGGTGGGATATACTCAAGGTCGTACTTTGGCTCTCGTGTACTTGCTCTAATTTTCTTCAGGTTCAACTTGCATATGAGCAATTGATGGTTTGTTCTGCAGCCGGCCCCTGGCCTTGTTCTGACTGATGATATTGAGCATTTCTATCGTCTCTTTCTACAGATGGAAACCCTGGTGGCTTAGTGGTTAAGAGTTTGGCTGCTGACCAAGGTTTGCAGTTCGAATCCACCAGGCACTTCTTGGAAACTCTATGAGGAAGTTCTACTCTGTCCTATAGGGTTGCTATGAGTTGGAATCTACTCAACGGCAACAGGTTTGGGTTTTGGTTTGGCTTTCCACAGACGTAGTTGATTTTGATTCCTGTGTATTCCTTTGAGCGAGGTCCATGTGTATAGTAGCCATTTATGTTGTTGAAAAAAGGTCTTTATAATGAAGTCGTTGGTTTTTCAAAATTCTACCATGGATCTCTGGCATCATTTCCATCACCAAGGCCGTATTTTTCAACTACTATTCCTTCTTCTTTGTTTCCAACTTTTGCATTCCAGTCAGTAGTAATTATCAGTGCATCTTGATTGCATGTTTGATCGATTTCAGACTGCAGAAGTTGGTAAAAGTCTTCAATTTCTTCATCTTTGGCCTTAGTGGTTGATTCATAAATTTGAATAATAGTCGTATCAACTTGTTATCCTTGTAGGCGTATGGATATTATCCTATCACTGACAGTGTACATTAGGATAGATCTTAAAATATTCTTTTTGTATTGTCACCTTTTTGCCATGCTTAACAGCACCTTGGTGGCACTCTAGTTTTTTATCTGGCTTCTTCTGAATATGCAAGCTATTAGTAGTCAACATGTAACTTTCCTTTGACTAATGCTCTCAATGGAATAATGTTTGAACTTACACAAGTGGAAGACCTCATAAATTTAGATTGGTAAGTCTCCAGTGCATAGTATCATACAGGAACTTTCTCTTAAGGGTGGAATGAGACAGTTTGGATACAGCATAATTATAGGGAACTCTTCTTCATTATTCTATTTAGTCTGGCCTCTAACTAGAAAGTAAAGCTAAATTAGAAGCCTGCATTCAACCCTGTGAACATGGAGGGATTTAGTGTCCTGATGGCTGATTAACAGCACAACTAGAAGCTTAGAGCATGATGTAGGTTGAGTTGGGCTTTTCATAGTGGGCTTAGCAGTTTTTTCATTAGATGTGCTTTTTAGGTTGGAGAATAGTAATTTATTTCCTTGACTTTAGACTTCATTTTTAAAGCTAGTTAGCTTTCCTTTACATAAATACTTTTTGCACATGTATACTGTCCTATAGGGTCACTATGAGTCGGAATCGACTGGACGGCACTGGGTTTTGGGTTTTTACCTACTTATACACTCAGCCACTTATATACACAAGTGTGAAGGCTTTTCAGGGAGCATAGGATCTGGGACAGGCTGATTGTGAGCTAAACAGAGCTCCTTTGAAGTAGTATGAGCTGCTGCCTTCTATGAATTGTACATCGAAGGACTCTAATAGACAAAGATTAGGAGTCAGGCAGTAAGCATACACTGTAAATATACAGTTACTTAAAAATACAGGAATTTCCTATTTTACATTTTTCTTTATCATAAAATTAGAATATTCATTTTGTATTTAAAGACTGCCTACACATAGATATATAATTTTAACAACATATTTTCTCTATCCAGATTGACCAAGTTAGGACAACTGGGTCCTTGGATTGATATTCAACAACAAAGCACTGCAAAGTAGATCCCCTGTTTTCCAGCCGTGTGCATAATTCTTGGTTATTTGTATTTATTGCATTTTATCCTTTAAATTTTAAAACAAACCCTTGTGAGGATAACACCAATGTTTCAGTCTTGAATTGGTAAAGAAAATATTTTAAAACTGGTCCTAACTTTAAAATTGATCCTAAATTATCCATTTCCATTGGCTGGCATTTTCTAACTTCCCACTAAAAACATCTCCCTTCCAGAATTGTTCCATGATCTGTCCCAATGATTTTAATATAAAATCAATGAAATAATCAGGTATAGATTATTACTTTCTCAAAATGGGATTAAGCCTGTACTGAATTTTACTCAGGCTATGTATTTGGTCAGATGTTCCTAAGGCCGTGACTTTGGGGGTGTGTGTGTGTGTGCATGTGCGTGTGTGTGTGTTTTACACATATTGACTATCAAGGCACCCTTTTTATGTGTATTGTCGTTCTTGGGTGACTTAGGAAGTAGATTTTATTTGATTTAAATGGAGGTAGATACAGGCTTAATTATCTTTTTCTGAAAGTGAGTGGTCAATTTGAGGGCATTAATAAATGTTTTCTTAATATATGCAAAAAAGGGTGTTGCTTTCTGTGACAGAAGTTAAGACCTGAGTGTCTGGAAGTTGTAACTGTCATCACAGTTTCTCCTAATTTGCTGCAAAGGCACATGGCCGATCTTAGAAATGAGGACTGCCACAGAAAGGAAAACCCTATTCCAGGAATTAGGAAGTTTCCTGCTTCAGATGAAATTCAGGTTTGTGAGCAGCATTGCAGAATGTGGCGCGTCACTGTTACATGGGTTATCACTTGCTATTCCTACTTCTGACACTGAGACTCTGGGGCCATATTCTTTAGCAATAGGAAGGATGAAGACCAGACTTAATCGCTGTCCAGATTATAAAAACTCAACTGATGCCATCATATTTGAATGTGCAATGTAGTCATAAAAGTCAACCGTTAATTCTCACACCTTTTGCCTCTTAAGAGTTTTATTACACGAACTGAATTTGATCCTTTCATTGTGGCAGGGTTTTTTGTTGTTGGGTGAGGTGGGGGCCACAGGGCATGGGACTGGTAAGCGTTTTACAGTTTACTGTAATTTGGATCTCAGTTTGGTGCAAATGGGTTAACATGTTCAACTGCTAACTGAAAGGTTGGAGGTTCAGGTCCATCCAGAGGTACCTTGGAAGAAAGGCCTGGCAGTCTACTTCCGAAAAATCAGGTATTAAAAACTCTGAAGTACAGTTGTATTCTGACATACATGGTGTCACCATGAGTTGGAATCGACTTGACAGCAACTGGTTGGTTCTGCGTCTTATAAACAGCATCCCCCAAATGTGATCGTGCTAGCAAGCCTGTATTTGAAGACTTAATTGTGTACTTTATATAATCTAACTGCTTACTGTATTTGGACTGCTTGTTTATTCCTAGAGATGAAAATGAAAATCTCCTGTCAGTTCAAGTTCTTGGGTAACATAAGTCATAGGAATTTCTGTAAAGTTTATCAAGAATTGATAAGACGTAGAACACTGAAAATGTGATTCTTTAATTAGACTGTTAGTTTCTGAGACAGCTTAGATAAGAAATAAATGTTTGAATGTTAATCCATGTATGTAAATTAGAAACACTTTTCTAGATTCCATGGAGTTTTATTAAAAATAGAGAATTTCCAGGGATTTACTTAGGCCATAGCATGGCCAAATAATAACAATAATATTACTAATAATAATAGCTAACATGTAGTGGGCACTTGCTGCGTGCCAGGCACTATTCTATTTTTTTTAAGAATTTTTTTTATAACATTTATTGAGATATCCCATAAGATCCACCCTTTTAAAGTCTACAAGTCAGTGGTTCCTAGTATTTTCAGGTAGTTGTACAACCATCACCACTAATTTTAGAACATTTCATCACTTCACAAAGATACTCCCTACCCATTAGCAGTCACTCCCCATTCTCCCACCAGCCTCTGGCAAACACTTACCTACTTTCCATCTCTATGGATTTGGCCAGGCACTATTAAGTGCTTTTCATGCGTCTCCTCTATTCCTTACAACATGAGGTGCTACAATTCTTATTTTATAGGTAGGAAATTGAGGCACAGAAAGGTTAAGTAACTTGCTCAAGGTCACACAGTAAATTAATTTAAAATAGGAATAACTCATTAGGTGAGAGCGTAAAAACCTGTTGCCCTGGAATCCATTCAGACTCATAGTGACTCTATAGGACAGAGTAGAACTAACTGCCCCATAGGGTTTCCGAGGAGCAGCTGGTGGATTCAAACTGCCGACCTTTTGATTAGCAGCCTCAGCAGCTGAGCTCTTAACCATTAGGCCACCAGGGCTAGTAGGACACAATTTTGAATTGCATTGTTATGCACATGAAATGAATGCACCCCTCCCCAGGGTATGTTTACTGAGGTAGTCATTGCCCTCCTGGACTGAATGGAGGTAGGTAAAGAGCTTTTGGTCTTTTTGCTGAGTAATGGAACGCTATATTAGCAGCATCTGAGAATACAAGAGCATTTGTGCACTGGATAGAGTTAGGTTTGCTCCCCTCACCCCTCCGCAAGCCCCTTTACTCTCCCTTGCCCTTCCACCACCACCGCACACATCTACCCCTCCTCTTTTTCTCAAAATCTTAAGACTCAAGTGCCTTCTGCCTCTTTTTAATTCCCAAAAGAATGGTTAATGCACGAGAATTTCACTTATAGATTCAGGTGTTTATGGTTAAGGGATGCATCTGGTCACTTACAGTACCAGTTAATATTCCTAAAACCCCAGAGAGCAGTAGTTTAAGAATGGAATGCCTTTTTATTTGGGATTAACTAGGTGGGAGGAAGAAATAACAGAGTAACGGCTTCAGCTTAATGAAGTCAGTGTTCCTGCCTGGTAGGAAGTGACCACACACTGCTCTTACTAACTCTGTTCTCTTTCTTTCGAAGCTTTTGTATTCTGTACTACCATTGCTGGTAGTTTCTTGGTCCACTTCAATGCTCAATTTAATCCTGGTTTTTGCTATAAATAATAAACCTGTGAAAAGAAAAAAATCTGAAAAATGACTTGTGAATGTTAAACGTGCAAATTAAAAAAAATAAAAACCACACACACACTAGAAAAGGAGATTTTGTGTGTCCCTATCCTCGTGCTGAAAGGTGTAGATATTTGCTGCATACTGTTTTCAGATATAGTATCAGACAATATTGAATTCTGTATAGGATTGCACAGGAAGCATGGTTCTTATATTTAGTATCACAGAAAATATCAAAGTAATCAGTAATAATAGGAGGAAGTTTTTGAAATATGGGTAGAATTTGTATCATTCCAGAGAAAAGAGCTATGTACGCAGCTCATTCTTAGTAAACATTTGTCAGGTTGGGCAACATGTGGCTTGCCTGATCCAGTTTCATACTTGAGGATTTTTAGAAATACAATTGCTCTGAGTGTCAGCTCTCTAAAAAGTGTGCAGCTGGTAATCCTATCAGGAAATGGGTCCCTGATAGGATCAGAATATGGAGTCCTTCCCTGCTCTGTCATGTCCCCTTTTCCTGAAGCTTTCATTTGGCTCCACACAGAAATGCTTGTAAAGATACGCAGCATGTGGTTTACAGATGAGGTGAATATCAAGAGGAAAAAATTCTACAGCATCTTATCTTCATTAATTTAGTATTTTCAGGGAAGGTGATTGGGGTGGAGATCAAAAGGATCTAATATTTATTCAATGTTAGCTGTGTGCCAGGCACTGAGCTAGGCATTCTACATTTATAGTCTCTAATTTTACAACATGTATAAATTTCTGGTTGCAAGTAGCAGAAACTCAATTAAGCCTAAGCAAAACAAAAACAAACTCAAAACAGTATTCATTTAATTGGGAAGCCCAAGGGGGGCTGGAATAGCTTTAGGCGCAACTGGATATAGATGCTCAAACAATATCGCTAAAACTCTGTCTTCACCACCACTGACTGCTCTGAAAAGGATCACAATAGTGGGCCCTGGAGAGAGCTGGAGAAAAATGTAGTACAAAATTCTAACTCAAAAAGAAAGACCAGACTTGCTGGCCTGACAGAGACTGGAGAAACCCTGAGAGTGTGGCCCCCAGACCCTTTCAGCTCAGTAACGAAGTCACTCCTGAGGTTCACCCTTCAGCTGAAGATTGGACAGGTCCGTAAAACAAAACGAGACTAGAAGGGCACACCAGTCCAGGGGCAGGGACTAGGAGGCAAGAGGGAACAGGAAAGCTGGTAATAGGGAACCCAAGGTTGAAAAGGGAGAGTGTTGACATGTCGTGGGATTGTTAACCAATGTCATAAAGCAATGTGTGTACTGACGATTTAATGAGAAACTAGTTTGTTCTGTAAACCTTCATCTAAAGTGCAATAAAAAATTTTAAAAAAACAAACAAAAACTGTCTTCTCTCCATCTGTCAACTCTGGGGGGTTGACTTCATTCTCAGTCAGACTTCTCTTCATGAGGTTTTAAGATGGCCCCCAGCTGTTCACAACTGACATGGCCCTCGGAGCTTAAATCAACCTCTGAAGGAAAGGGACTTCCTCTCTCACAGCATTAGATTGAACGTTTTGGGTCAAGTTCCCCCCTCTGTGGTGGTGAAAGTGGACTCCTGCTGGTTGATGGTAACTTGCACGAATCACGTGGAGTGGAGGGGCAGGTCCCCAAAAGAAGAGTTGTAAAGTAGCAAAAACATAACAGATGTCACTACATCTTTGTCAAGTGGACATTACCCCCATTTTACAGAAGAAACAGGCTCAGAAAGATGAGGCGACTTGCCCTAGTTACAGACCTGCAAAGTTGGAGTTCTGTGAGTTGGAAGAGGTAGCATGAAAAGTGGACAAAACTCCAGGCAGTGCGTCATCCAGACTGAGTTTCGTTCTGACTTTGGTCACTGACTGTATACATGTGCAATTTTGTGGGAATCAATCCCATCAACTCTCATTCCCCATATGTAAAATGAGATTTAAAAGACCTCTCAGTTCATCATGAGGATTAAGTGAAGTGTGTGTATGAAAGCACATGTAATTGCTATGTAAATTTAGAATATTATTTTTTCCAGCACATGTGGCACCTAGAACATTTTAAATTCATATACAGTAAAACTGACTTTTTGGGGGGTGTACAGTTTTATGAGTTTTAACACAGGATTAAATTTGTGTAATCACCACCACAATCAGAATACAGTGCACTTCCATCAACCCCAAAATCTCCCTAGTGCTATCCATTTGTAGTCACACCCTCCCCTCTCCCTGCCCTTAACCACTGATCTGTTCTCTGTCACTATGGTTTTGTCTTTTGGGGAATGCTATATAAATGGAATCATACAGTATGTAAACTTTAAAGAATGCCATCTTTCACTTAGCACAATGCCTTTGAGATTCATCCATGTTGTTGCATGAATGTGTATTTATTCCTTTATATTGCTAAATAGTTTCCCATTGTATGAATGTACCATGGTTTATCCATTCACCATCTGTGTTGTTTACGATTTTGTCCTATTACAAATAGTGCTGCTATGAACATGCCTGTACAAGTCTTTTCATGAACATAAGTTTTAATTTCTCTAGAATAATTGCCTGGAAGTGGGATTGCTCCGTCATATGGTAAGTGTATGGTTTATAAGAAAGTGCCAGATTGTTTTCCAGAATGGCTGTAACATTTTATATTCAGACGAGCAATATAGTACAGGTTGCTTTGCATTCTTACCAGAACTTGGTATTGTATTGTTTTTATTTTAGACATTCTAATAAGTGTGTTTTCCCTGGCTAATTCTTTTCAGAAGTAGACTACTAGGTCCTTCTTCCTAGTCTGTCTTTGTCTGGAAGCTCAGCTGAAACCTGCCCGCCATGGGTAACCCTGCTGGTATCTGAATATTGGTGGCAATGCTTCCAGCATCAGAGCAACACGCAAGCCCCCACAGTGTGATAAACTGACAGACACGTGGTACATAGGGTCACTATGAGTAAGAACCAACTTGACAGCACCTAACCACAACAATGACAAGAAGAGTGTAGTGGTATCTCAGAGTGAGTTTAATTTGCATTTTACTAATGGCAAATGATGTTAAACATCTTTTTATGTGCTCATGTGCCGTCTGTAAATCCTCTTCCATGAAATGTCTTTTCATGTCATTTGCCCATTTTCTTACTGGGTTACTTGGTATTTCTCCATTCAGTTTTGAGACTTCTTTATAGGTTACAGACAAAAGCCCATTGCCAGATATGTGATTTGCAAATATTATCCCCCAGTCTCTGGCTTGTCTTTTTATCCTATTCACAGTGTTTTTTCTCAGAGCAAACATTTTTAATTTTGATGAAGTCCAAATTATCAATTTTGTCACCTGTGGGTGTCATGTCTAACACCTATTAACGCAAACCAAGATTATTAACGTATTCTATGTTTTTTTATGTTTACCTCTAAAAGTTGTATAGATTTTTTAGAAAGTTTTATTGTGGTAAAATATATATAACAAAACATTTGCCATTAACGATTTTAAAGTGTACAGTTCAGCGACATTAATTATATTTACCATGTTATATAACCATCACCGTTAACCATTTCCACATGTTTTCATAACCCTAAACAGAAGCTTAATACCCCTTAAGCAACAACTTCCCATTTTCCCCTCCCACTGCCCTGAGTAATCACTAATAAACGTTTGTCTCTGTACATTTGCCTATTTGAATTATTTCATATAAGCGAGGGCAAAACAATATGTGCCCTTTTGTATCTGTCTTAGGCTGGTTTCTCTAGAGGAGCCAAACCAGTGAAACACAGATAGATAGATAGATAGATATATCCCACTAACCCCGCTGCCATCGAGTCGAGTCCGACTCATAGCGACCCTATAGAACAGAGTAGAACTGCCCCATAGAGTTTCCAAGGAGCACCTGGCGGATTCGAACTGCCGACCTCTTGGTTAGCAGCCATAGCACTTAACCACTACACCACCAGGGTTTCCAGACATATATATAGGGAGATTTATTTCAAGGAAATAGCTTACACAGTTGTGGAGGCTGGCAAGTCCCAATTCCGTGGCTCAGGAGTCAGGGCTGGAGGCTTATCCTGACTCACGTGGTTGCAGGGGCTGACAAACCCCAAATCAGCAGGTCGGATGGCAGGCTGCTGGCTCACATCCCAAGAACTGGAGGTCAGAGGATGATGAGCTGGATGCAGGATGAAGGGAGCACCTCCAAGGAAGCTCCCCTTTCAACTGATACAGCTGCTCACGTCGGATCATAAATTGGAAGATGTTTACATAATATCTGCCAAACCACTGAGAATCATGGCCTACCCAAGTTGACACATAACCTTAACCATCACAGTTTCTAACTTATTTCCCTCAGCATGTCTTCAAGGTTCATCCGTGTTGTAGCACATATCAGAACTTAAGTTATCTTTATGGCTGAGTGATATTCCATTGTATATATTTACCACATTTATCCATTCATCTGTTGATGGACATTTGGGTAGTTTCCACCTTTTGGCTCTTGTGAGTAGTGTTGTAGTGAACATTGATGTACAAGTATCTGTGTCCCTGCTTTCAAGTCCTTTGGATCTATACCTAGGAGTGGAATTGCTGGACCCTATGGTAATTTTTTTTCTTTACTTTATGGTAATTTGGTTTATGGTAATTCTATGTTTAACCTTTTTCCCCCCATGGCTGTGATTTTTTTTGATAGTTTTTAATAGTTGTGAAAATATACACACCAAAACATTCACCAGCACAACTTCAACATTTACAATTCAGCGACACTGATTACATTTTTCATGTTGTGTCACCATTATTGTGATCCTTTTCCAAAATATTCCACCACCAATAACATAAAACTCAGTGCCCCTCAAACAAAAGTTCTCCCTTTCCCCTCTCTTCCTACCCCTGTTGTTGTTGTTGTTAGGTGCCGTCGAGTCGGTTCCGACTCATAAAGACCCCATGCACAACAGAACGAAACACTGCCCAGTCCTGCGCCATCCTTCCAATTGTTGTTATGCTTGAGCTCATTGTTGCAGCCACTGTGTCAATCCACCTTGTTGAGGGTCTTCCTCTTTTCCGCTGACCCTGTACTCTGCCAAGCATGATGTCCTTCTCCAGGGACTGCTCCCTCCTGACAACATGTCCAAAGTATGTAAGACGCAGTCTCGCCATCCTTGCCTCTAAGGAGCATTCTGGCTGCACTTCTTCCAAGACAGATTTGTTCGTTCTTTTGGCAGTCCATGGTATCAACTCGATGGCACTGGATTTGTTTTTTTTTTTTTTGGTATATTCAATATTCTTTGCCGACACAATAATTCAAAGATGTCAACTCTTCTTCGGTCTTCCTTATTCATTGTCCAGCTTTCACATGCATATGATGTGATTGAAAATACCATGGCTTGAGTCAGGCGCACCTTAGTCTTCAGGGTGACATCTTTGTTCTTCAACACTTTGAAGAGGTCCTTTGCAGCAGATATACCCAATGCAATGCATCTTTTGATTTCTTGACTGCTCCTTCCTGTTGATTGTGGATCCAAGTAAAATGAAATCCTTGACAACTTCAATCTTTTGTCTGTGTATCATGATGTTGCTCATTGGTCCTGTTGTGAGGATTTTTGTTTTCTTTATGTTGAGGTGCAGTCCATACTGAAGGCTGTGGTCTTTGATCTTCATTAGTAAGTGCTTCAAGTCCTCTTCACTTTCAGCAAGCAAGGTTGTGTCATCTGCATATCGCAGGTTGTTAATGAGTCTTCCTCCAAACCTGATGCCCTGTTCTTCTTCATATAGTCCAGCTTCTCGGATTATTTGTTGAGCATACAGATTAAATAGGTATGGTGAAAGGATACAACCCTGACGCGCACCTTTCCTGATGTTAAACCAATCAGCATCCCCTTGCTCTGTCCGAACAACTGCCTCTTGATTTATGTAAAGGTTCCTCATGAGCACAGTTAAGTGTTCTGGAATTCCCATTCTTTGCAATATTATCCATAGTTTATTATGATCCACACAGTCGAATGCCTTTGCATAGTCAATAAAACACAGGTAAACAGCCTTCTGGTATTCTCTGCTTTCAGCCAGGATCCACCTGACATCAGCAATGATATCCCTGGTTCCATGTCCTCTTCTGAAACCAGCCTGAATTTCTGGCAGTTCCCTGTTGATATACTGCTGCAGCCATTTTTGAATGATCTTCAGCAAAATTTTGCTTGCATGTGATATTAATGATATTGTTCTATAATTCCCACATTCGGTTGGATCACCTTTCTTGGGAATAGGCATAAATATGGATCTCTTCCAGTCAATTGGCCAGGAAGCTGTCTTCCATATTTCTTGGCATAGATGAGTGAGCACCTCCAGCGCTGCATCTGTTTGCTGAAACATCTCAATTGATTTTTCATCAATTCCTGGAGCCTTGTTTTTCACCAATGCCTTCAGAGCAGCTTGGACTTCTTCCTTCAGTACCACTGGTTCCTGATCATATGCCATCTCTTGAAATGGTTGAATATCGGCTAATTCTTTTTGGTGTAATGACTCTGTGTACTCCTTCCATCTTCTTTTGATGCTTCCTGCGTCGTTTAATATTTTCCCCGTGGAATCCTTCAATATTGCAACTCGAGGCTTGAATTTTTTATTCAGTTCTTTCAGCTTGAGAAACGCTGAGCGTGTTCTTCCGTTTTGGTTTTCCATCTCCAGCTCTTTGCACATGTCATTATAATACTTTACTTTGTCTTCTCAAGAGGCCCTTTGAAATCTTCTGTTCAGTTCTTTTACTTCATCAATTCTTCCTTTTGCTTTAGCTGCTCGATGCTCAAGAGCAAGTTTCAGGGTCTCCTCTGACATCCATCTTGGTCTTTTCTTTCTTTCCTGTCTTTTCAGTGACCTCTTGCTTTCTTCATGGATGATATCCTTGATGTCATTCCACAACTCGTCTGGTCTTCTGTCACTAGTGTTCAGTGCATCTAATCTGTTCATTGAGATGGTCTCTAAATTCAGGTGGGATATACTCAAGGTCATATTTTGGCTCTTGTGGACTTGCTCTGATTTTCTTCAGTTTCAGCTTGAACTTGCATAGGAGCAGTTGATGGTCTGTTCCACAATTGGCCTCTGGTCTTGTTCTGACTGATGATATTGAGCTTTTCTATCGTCTCTTTCCACAGATGTAGTCAATTTGATTTCTGTGTGTTCCATCTGGCGAGGTCCATGTGCATAGTCACCGTTTATGTTGGTGAAAGAAGATATTTGCAATGAAGAAGTCATTGGTCTTGCAAAATTCTATCATTCGATCTCTGGCATTGTTTCTATCACCAAGGCAATATTTCCCAGCTACTGATCCTTCTTCGTTTCCAACTTTCACATTCCAATTGCCAGTAATTATCAATGCACCTTGACTGCATAGTCAATCAATTTCAGACTGTAGCAGCTGATAAAAACCTATTTCTTCATCTTTGGCCCTAGTGTTTGGTGCGTAAATTTGAATAATAGTCGTATTAACTGGTCTTCCTTGTAGCCATATCGATATTCTCCTATCACTGACAGTGTTGTACTTCAGGATAGATCTTGAAACGTTCTTTTTGATGATGAATGCAAAACCATTCCTCTTTGAGTTGTCATTCCCAGCATAGTAGACTATATGATTGTCTGATTCAAAATGGCCAATACCAGTGCATTTCAACTCGCTAATGCCTAGGATATTGATGTTTACGTGTTCCATTTCATTTTTGACGATTTCCAATGTTCCTAGATTCATACTTTGTACATTGCAGATTCCGATTATTAATGGATGTTTTCAGCTGTTTCTTCTCATTTTGAGTCATGCCACATCAGCAAATGAAGGCCCTGAAAGCTTTACTCCATCCATGTCATTAAGGTCGACTCTACTTTGAGGAGGGAGCTCTTCCCCAGTCATCTTTTGAGTGCCTTCCCACCTGGGGGGCTCATCTTCCAGCACTATATCTGACAATGTTCTGCTGCTATTCGTAAAGTTTTCACTGGCTAATGCTTTTCAGAAGTAGACTGCCGGGTCCTTCTTCCTAGTCTGTCTTAGTCTGGAAACTCAGCTGAAACCTGTCCTCCATGGGTGACCCTGCTGGTATCTGAATACCGGGGGCATAGCTTCCAGCATCACAGCAACATGCAAGCCCCCACAGTGTCTGTCAGTTCCCACCCCTAGAAACCATTAATAATCTTTGGTTTCCATGTATTTGCTTATTTCATACAAGTGTGATCATACAGTATTTGTCCTTTTGAAGCTGACTTATTTTGTTCAGCATAATGTTTTCAAGGTTCATCCATGTCATAGCCTGCATCAAAACTTCTCTTTTCAGTGGCATAATATTCCATTGTATGTATTTACCACATTTTTTTTATTCAGTCATTTGTTGATGGACATTTTGGTTTTTTCCATCTTTTGGCTATTATGAAAAGTGCTGCAATGAACATTGGTGTACAGTTTTCTGCTTGCTTCCCTGCCTTCACTTCTGGTTATACATACCTAGGATTGGGCTTGCTGGGTCATATGGTTATTCTGTGTTCAACTTTTTGAGGAGCCGCTAAACTGTTTTCCACAATGGCTGTACCATTTTACATTCCCACCAGCAATGGATGAGGGTTCCAGTTACTCCACAACCTTGCCAATACTTACTGTTTTCTGTTTTTTGATCATTGCCATTCTCCTGGGGATGAGGTGATATCTCATTGTGGTTAGGTACCTCAGAAGACAGGCCTTGTGATCTGCTACTTAAAGGTCACAGCCTCAAAAATCCTATGGAGCAGTTCTATTCAGCACACATGGGGTCACCATGAGTTGGAAGCGACTCGATGGCAACTAACAACAACAATCACTGGTAATGTTGAATATCTTTTTATGTGCTTGTTGGCCATTTGAATATCTGCTTTGGTGAATTGTCTGTTCAAGTCCTTTGCCTATTTTTTATTGCATTTTTTTTTCTTTTTGTTAATGGTAGAAATTTTATATATATTTTGGCCCTTATGTAATCCATAGTTCTCAAAAGTGTTCTTCCAATGTGTAGGTTGTCTTTTCACTTTGTATGTTTAACTTTTTGAGGTACCACCCAACTGTTTTTAAGAGTGTCTGAATCATTTTACATTCCCACTAGCAATGGATGAGAGTTCCAGTTTCTCCAAATCCTTGTCGATGCTTGCTGTTTTCCAAAGTTTTTCCGATAATAACCATCTTTAGTGAGTGTGAAGTGGTATGTCTTTGTGGTTTTTCCCTAATGACTACTGACATTCAGCATCTTTTCATGTGCTTATTAACCATTGGTATATCTTCTTTGGATGCATGTCTATTAAAGTCCTTTGCCCATTTTTAATTGGATTATATGCCTTTTTGTTGTTCAGTTGTAGGAGTTTCTTATATATTCTGGATATTAAACCATTATCAGATATAAACCAAACCAAACCTGTTGCTGTTGAGTCAATTCCAACTTAGTGACCCTATAGGATAGAGTAGAACTGCCCCATAGTGTTCTCAAGGAGCAGCTGGTGGATTCGAACTGCCAACCTTCTTGGTTAGCAGCTGTAGCTCTTAACCACTACACCACCAGGGCTTCCTTATCAGATATATGAGTCTCAAATATATTCTCCCATTCTATAGATTGACCCACCGCTCTCTTGATAAAATCTTTTGATGCACAAGTTTGAAATTTTGATGAAGTCTAATTTATCTATTTTGTCTTTTGTTGCTTGTTATCATATATAAGAATCCATTGTGAAAAGCTAGAACCCTCAGTTCAATATTGTAATGGAAGTCCTAGCCAGAGCAATTAGGCAAGAAAAAGAATAAAAGATGACCAAATTTGAAAGGAAGAAGTACAACTGTATCTCTTTGCAGATAATATGATCACATATTTAGAAAATCCCAAAGAATACACAAGAAAGGTTCTAGAAATAATAGAAGAATTCAGCAAACTTGCAGGGTACAGAATCAACACGAAATAGTTAGTTGGGTTTCTGTACACCAACGGGGAGAAATCTGAAAGGGAAATCAAGAAAACAATTCCATTTATGATAGAATCTAAAAGAATAAAATAGCTACGAATAAATCTAGCCAGGGATGTTGTCATGGATTGAATTGTGTCCTCCAGAAATATGTGTATCAATTTGGCTAGGCCATGATTCTCAGTATTGTGTGATTTTCCACCATTTTGTCATTTGATGTGATTTTCCTATGTGTTGTAAATCCTACCTCTATGATGTCAATGAGGTAGGATAAGCGGCAGTTATGTTAATAAGGCAGGGCTCAATCTACAAGATTGGATTGTGTCTTGAGCCAATGTCTTTTGAGATATAAAAGAGAGAAGCGACCAGAGAGACAGGGGGACCTCATACCACCAAGAAAGCAGTGCCAGAAGCAGAGCATGTCCTTTGGACCTGGAGTTCCTGCACGGAGAAGCTTCTAGTCCAGAGCAAGATTGATGAGAAGGACCTTCTTCCCACCAACAGAGAGAGAAAGCCTTCCCCTGGAGCTGACGCCCAAATTTGGACTTTTAGCCTACTACACTGTGAGAAGATAAATTTCTCTTTGTTGAAACCATCCACTTGTGGTATTTCTGTTATAGCAGCACTAGATAACTAAGATGTAAAGGACTTATACAACAAAAACTATAAACCATTGATGCAAGAGGCTAAAACAGACCTAGATAAATTGAAAGATATTCTGTGCTCATGGACTGGAAGACTTAATATTGTGAAAATGTCAATACTACCCAAGGCAGTCTAAATATTCAATGCAATTCTGATCAAAATTCCAACAGCATTTTTTACAGAAATGGAAAAGTAATCCTCAAATTTATGTGGAAAGGCAAGAGCACCTGAATAGCCAAAGAAATTTTGAATAAGAGCAAAGCAGGAGCCCCACATTTTCTGATCTCAAAGCATACTATATAGCTACAGTAACCAAAACAACCTGGTACTAGTTTAATGATAGACATTTAGATCAATGGAATAGAATTGAAAACCTAGAAATAAATCCATACATCTATGGTCAACTAATTTCCGAAAAGGGCGCTAAGTTCATTCAACAAATAGTGCTGGGAAAATTGGCTTTCCACATGCAGAAAAATGAAGCAAGAGCTATAATTCACACCATACACAATAACTGATAAAGTTTCTGAAAGAAAATATAGGAACGAAGCTATGGGAACTAGTTTTTTTTTTTTTTTTAATGATAGATTATCAAATATAACAAATACACGAGCAGCAGAAGACAAAATAGATCATTGGGACCACACAAAATTCAGATACGTATGTTCATCCAAAGACTTAATCAAAGGAGTAAAAAGACAACCTGCAGAGTTCAAAGAAATCTTTAGGTACAATATATCCTATAAGGGTCTAATATTCACAATATATATAAAACTTCAAATTAACAACAAAAAGACAAATAACCCAATCTTCACCAAGTGGATATTTAAGCAGCCAACAAGTATGTGAAAAGATGCTCATCATCATTAGCCATTAGTGATTCAAATCAAAACTACAATGAGATACCACCTCACCCCTATTAGAAAGGCAATGATAAAACAAAACAAAATAGAAAATAACAAATGTTGGTGAGGATGTGGGGAGATCAGAACACTTATCCACTGCTGCTGAGAATGTAAAATGGCACAACTGTTGTGGAAAACAGTGTGATAATTCCTCAAAAAATTAAAAATAGAACTAACATTTGACTTAGCAATTGTGCTCCTAAGTGTATACCTTATCGTTAATTGCTGTCAAGTCAATGTTCAACTCATAGTGACCAATGTGGCAGAGCAGAAATTCTTCATAGGGTTTTCTAGGCTGTAATCTTTACAGGAGCAGATCTCCAGGTCTTTTTCCTGTGGAGCCACTGGGTGGGTTCAAACCTTTTGGTTAGCAGCCCAGGGGTTAACTGTTATGCCACCAGGGCTCCTCAGTATATACCTTATGGACCTAAAAGTAGTGACACAGACATATGTACACCTATGTTCATTGCAGCACTATTCACAATAACAAAAAGGTAGAAACAACCCAAGTGCTAATTAAGAGATGAATGGATGAACAAAATGTGGTACATACATACCATGGAATAGTACTCAGCCATGAAAAGAAGTGAATTCCAGTTACCTGCTACAACATGGGTGAATCTCTAAGACATTATGCTGATTGAAATAAGTCAATCACAAAAGGACAAATAATGTATGACCTCACTTACATGAAATGACAAAAATAGGTAAATATAGAGAACAATGGCTATTATTGGTTACTTGGGGCAGAAGGGGAGTGGGAGAGAGGGAATAAATCTCTGTGAAGTGGCATGTTTATGTCTACGGTGTTGGGGAAATTGGCGTCAATTAAGGGTAGTAGCTACACAACTTGACTGATGTAACAACTGTGTTATATATAATATATATATAATTTTATGTCCAAAGCATCAAAAAAAAAAAAAAAAGAATTGCAGTTGCTGATACTACTTAGGTACAACCAAACACCTTCTCTTAGTTCAAAGGATTAGGGTCATGCCTTCTTGGGACTGTCTGGTCAATTGCCCTAATATTGTTTTGTTTCACTTAAAAAATTTTTGTTGTTGTTTTAGGTGAAAGTTTACAGAGCAAAATCATTTCCCATTCAAAAAATTGTACAAAAAGTATTCCATGACATTGATTAAATCTAGAAAAATTAGAAGTTGTCAAAAATGAAATGGAACACAGAAAGATCAATATCCTAGGCATTAGTGAGCTGAAAAGGACTGGTATTGGCCATTTTGAATCAGACAATCATATGGTCTACTGTCTTAGTCATCTAGTGCTGCTGTAACAGAAATATCACAAGTGGATGGCCTTAACAAAGAGAAATTTATTCTCTCACAGTTTAGTAGGTTACAAGTCCAAATTCAGTTTGTCAGCTCCAGGGGACAGCTTTCTGTCTCTGTTGGCTCTGAAGGAAGATTCCTTGTTATCAATCTTCCCCTGGTCAAGGAGCTTCTTAGACTCAGGGCCCCCAGGTCCAAAGGATGCGCTCTGCTCCTGGTGCTGCTTCCTTGGTGGTATGAGTTCCCCACTCTCTGCTAACTTCCCTTTCCTTTTATCTCTTGAGAGATAAAAGGTGGTTCAGGTCACACCCCAGGGAAACTCCCTTTACATTGGATCAGGGATGTGACCTGGTAAGGGTGTTACAACCTTATCCTAATCCTCTTTAACATAAAATTCCAATCACAAAATGGAAGATAATCACAGAATACCGGGAATCGCAGCTTAACCAAGTGAATACACACATTTCTGGGGGGACATAATTTAATCCATGACGTCTACTATGCCTGGAATGACAAATTGAAGGGGGATGGTGTCACGTTCATTGTCAAAACGAACATTTCAAGATCTATCCTTAAGTACAAGGCTGTCAGTGATAGGATAATATCCATATCCCTAAAGGGGAGACAAGTTAATGTGACTATTCAAATTCATGCACCAACCACTAATGCCAAACATGTACTCAAGATGCCTTGATAATTACTGGTGATTAGAATGTGAAAATTGGAAACAAAGAAGGACTGGTAGTTGGAAAATATGGCTTTGGTGATAGAAATGATGCCAGAGATCACATGATAGAATTTTGAAAGATCAATGACTTCTTCATTGCAAATAGCTTTTTTCAACAACATAAACGGTGACTACTATGTGGATAGAAAACACAGCAATCAAATTGACCACATCTGTGGAGACAATGGAAAAGCTCAATATTATAAGTCAGAACAAGGCCAGGTGCCAGCTGTGGAACAATCAATTGCTCATATGCAAGTCAAGTTGAAGCTGAAGAAAATTAAAACAAGTTCACAAGATCCAAAACACAACGTTGAGTGTATCTGACCTGAATTTGGAGACCATCTCAAGAACAGATATGATGCATTGAACACTAACGACTGAATGACAGATGATTTGTGGGATGACATTAAGGACATCACATCATGTAGAAGGCAAAAGGTCATTGAAAATACAGAAAAGAAAGAAAAGACCAAAATAGATGTCAGAAGAGACTCCAAAACTTGCTCTTGAACGCAGAGTAGCTAAGGCAAAAGGAAAAAATGATGAAGTAAAAGAGCTGAATGGGGGATTTCAAAGGGTGGCTCAAGAAGACAAAGAATTATAATGAAATCTGCAAAGACCTCGAGTTAGAAAACCAAAAGAGAAGAACATGCTTGGCATTTCTCAAGCTGAAAGAATTGGAGAAAAATTTCAAGCCTCAAATTGCAATTTTGAAGGATTCTATGGGGCAAATATTGAAGAATGCAGGAAGCATCAAAAGAAGACAGAAGGAATACAGAGTCACTGTACCAAAAACAATTTGTTGACCTTCAGCCATTTCAGGAAGTAGCATATGATCAAGAACCGATGGCACTGAAGACAGAAGTCCAAGCTGCACTGAAGGCATTAGTGAAAATCAAGTCTCCAGGAATTGACAATACCAATTGAGATGTTTCAACAAACAGATGCAGTACTGGAGGTGCTCACTTGAGTACGCCAAGAAATTTGGAAGACAGCTACCTGGCCAACCGACTGGAAGAGATCCATATTTTGCCCATTCCAAAGAAAGGCAACCCAACAGAATGCTGAATTTATCGAACAATTTCGTTAATATCACATGCAAGTAAAATTTTTGCTGAAGATCATTCAAAAACAGTTGTTGCAGTACATTGATAGGGAGCTACCAAAAATTCAATCCGGATTCAGAAGAGACATGGAACAAGGGGTATCATTGCTGATGTCAAGTGGTTCTTGGCTGAAAGCAGAGAATACCAGAAGGATGTTTACCTGTATTTTATTGACTGTGCAAAAACATTCGACTATGTGGATCATAACGAATTAGGGATAACATTGTGAAGAATGGGAATTCCAGGACACTTAATCGTGCTCATGAGGAACCCGTACATAGACCAACAGGCAGTTATTTGACTAGAACAAGGGGATACTGCCTGATTTGAAATCAGGAAAGTTGTGCATCAGGGTTGTATCCTTCCACCATACTTATTCAATCTGTATGCTGAGCAAATAATCTGAGAAGTTTGGCTATATGAAAAAGAGCATGGCATCAGGATTGGTGGAAAACTCATTAACAACCTTCGATATGCAGATGACACAGCCTTGCTAAATGTGAAGAGGACTTGAAGCACTTACTGATGAAGATCAAAGACCACAGACTTCAGTATGGATTACACCTCAACAAAAAGAAAGCAGAAATCCTCACAAGTGGACCAATAAGCACCAACATGATAAATGAAGAAAATATTGAAGTCATCAGGGATTTTATTTTACATGGGTCCACAATCAATGCCCATGGAAGCAGCAGTCAAGGAATGAAAAGATGTATCATTTTGCTTTAGACAGACACACCATGCCGTCCAAATGCACCAAAGACCTAAAAACTATGTAAAACAGATATAAACGTCAATCTTGTAACCCTAAGCTTCAAATGAAGGGATAAAGAACTGGGTCAAGCACTGAATGGAATAGAAAACTGAGGGAGAATAGAGAACGAGGAGAGCTATGGAGTGGAGGTCCCCTACCAGCTAACACACTTGGATTCACCACCTTGGACTACAACCACCAAGGAATTCAGACTGGGAGTACAGGGAGGCAACTTCACTGAGCTGCCAACAGGAGACAGAGCACTGGGTAACCAGGAATATATGCTTTCCCACCCCCACCCTTCTTCCCTGTATGCGACATGCACTGCTTTCCAATGGGCCGTGGTCACTCAACTGGAGAGACACCAGCTTACTATTGCCCAGGTCTGTCCCACCCCCACTGGCCGGCTCCTTCAGCACAATTTTTTTTATTGTTCTTTTGGCTTTTTAAAATTTCTTCTCTCTCTCTTTTCCTTCCTTACCTTTCTCCTACCCTGTTAGCCCCATGTGCCATCCCCTCCCCTTTTTGGCAGGCTGTACCACACTGCGTGGCTAGAGAGCCACCGGCACACAGCTTCCCTGGGTCTGCACTGCCCCCATCAGCAGCGTCCCTCAGCACCATTTTTATTTTCTGTTTCTTCTCTCTCCTCCTTTCTCCCACCCACCTAGCCCTGTGAGCTGCCCCCCGCCCAGTCTTGACTGGCAGTGGTGCACTGTTCCACTGCAGAGCCACTGGAAAATAGCCTCCTCAGGTCCATGCCACCCCCATGGCCAGCTCCTTCAGCGCCATATTTTGTTGTTGTTATTGTTTTTCTCTTTTCTTCTCTCTCTAGCCCTTCTTTCCTTTCCTTTCTCCCACCCATCTAGCCTTGTGTGCCACCCCCACTACTCAACAGACTGTGCTGTACCACTTGGCTAGAGAGCCTCTGGCACATGGCCTTCCCACGTCTGCATTGCCCCCACAGGCTGGCTCCCTCAGTGCCATATTTTTTATTTTTCTTTATATTTCCCCTTCTCCCTTTTCTTTCTCCCTCCCACTTAGGCCCTGTGTTGCCTCTGCCCCTTCCTGATGGGCCATGCCATGGCCGTCCAGTGAAAGAGACATCAGCTCGTTGCCACCTCAATTCCGCCCCACCTGCAATAGCTGACTCCATCAGCACCGTATTTATTTACTGTGGTTGTTGTCTTTTTTGTTTGTTTCTTCTCTCTTTTTCCCTTCTTTCCTTTCTTTCTCCCTCCCACCTAACCCCATGCACTGCCAAAGCCCCTTCTTGACAGCCCAAGCTGCATCACCTGGCTAGAGAGCCACTAGCACAGGGCCTTGCCGGGTCAGCCCTGCCCCTACATGCCAAATCCTACTGCACCACCATTTTATTTTCTTTCTTTTTTCCTTTTTTTTGCTTTGGTTTCTCTCTCTTCTTCCTCTCACTGGCTTAGCTCCTCACATCAAATCCTCTCCCCTCCCTCCTGCCTTTCTGCACCACATGCTGACCTCCACAACCCTGAGTGGCACTGCTGCAAATCCCCATGTCTCTGGACACAGCCCTGCACTTCTTCCCGCTCCCCCCCCCCCGGCCTGGTGTTGTCAGCCCCAGTTTATGCCACAAATGACCCATCCTTGCCCCTCAACCCCTCGCTGGACATGCCCTGCTACACTATAGCTGAGAGACTGGCTCTGCCCACCGGGACAAGGTGGTGAGAAGTATAATGCCCACAGATGAGCAAGCAAAAAAAACACCAAGCTCGCCTTCCCAGACATAACCAAATAAAACAAAAAAGCAGGATTAAACAAACAAATCTACAATCAATCAATAAAGAAATTAATTATTAAATGTCCTGGAGACAGCAGACAATAAAAAAAGAAGAGGATGGCTCCAGAAAGTGCCCAACATAAAACACCTGATGACCTCCCAATAGAAGATAAGGCACTGGAACTACCTGACAGAGAATTCAAAACTGTGAGATTCAGGGCTCTCCAAGAGATTAGGAAAGAGATGAAGGAAAACACAAACAAAAATAAGGAAAAAATAGGCAAAATCATGGAAGATACAGACAAAATCAGGGAAAACACAGGCAAAGCAACGGAAGAATTCAGGACTATAATACAGGAACAAAATGTCAAAACTAAGCAAACAACTAGAAATCATACAAAAATAGCAATTAGAAATCCAAAACATAACAAGATTTCAGTAATGAACTGTGCAATTGAAGGTTTTAGGAGCAAATTTGAAAGAGTAAAAGATAGGATCAGCAAAATAGAAGACAAATACTTGGATACCACTTTGAAGAAATTTCAGAGGAGAAAAATGAAGAAACCCTGAGAATGATGTGGGATACAATCAAAAGCAAAAATTTACGTGTGATCAGAGTTCCCGAACTGGGGGTGAAAGCAGAAAACATAGGATCATTGAAGATTTACCAACAGAAAACTTCCCTAATATCATGAAAGATGAAAAGCTGACCATGCAAGAAGCTCAAAAAAATGGCATAAGATAGACCCCAAAAGAAAATCACCAAGACGTGTCACAATCACACTCTCTAAAACCAAGGACAAGGAAAAAATCCTGAGAGCACTACAGAAAAACACAAAGTCACATACAAAGGGGAAACAATAAGACTAAGCTCTGATTGCTCAGCAGAAACCATGCTGACAAGAAGGCAATGGGATAACATATATAAAAGCTTGAAAGAAAAAAAAATTACCAACCAAGAAAAAATATATCCTGCAAAACTCTTGTTCACATAAAAAAAAAAAATTCACATATGATGGTGAAATTAGGACATTTCCAGATAAACAGAAATTAAGGGAATATGTAAAAACCAAACCAAGCTTATAAGAATTATTAAAGGGAGTCCTTTGATTAGAGAACTAACAACATTAGACAGCAACCTACATCTAGGATACAGGACAGCAGCAGCCAGATACCAACCTAGGTAATGAACTCTCAATGATAAAACAAAACTAAAAGATTTACAACAGGGAACCAGAGATATCAATCTGTAAATGACAACATCAGAGCAATGAAAGAGGGAACAAATGGTGTAGGTATGGAACTTTCAAATAGAGAGGAACTCAAGGTGATATCAGGTAATAAAATACTGGTTCAAACATAAGAAGATGGGGTAAATTTCAAGGTAACCTCAAGAAAGTTAGCAAACCTACTCATCAAAATAAAGAAAAACTTGAAGTCTCAGCAACCACAAAATCTCCAAAACACAAAAACAACAACAACAAAAATCCAAAAACAAGAAATTAAGCACAGAATAGTAACAGGAACAAAGAAAAAGCCTATACCACAAAAAATAGCTCTACAAAATGATAGCAATAAATTCAAACCTATCAATATTCACACTGAACATAAATGGCTTAAATTTACCCATGAAGAGACAGAGAGGGACAGAATAGATTTAAAAAACAGGACCTGTCAATATGCTGTCTACAAGAGACACACCTTAGAAACAAAGACATAAATATAATAAAAATCAAAGGATGGAAAAACATATATCAAGCAAACAGCCACCAAAAAAGAGTAGGCGTTGCAATACTAATCTCAGATAAAATACACTTTAAGGGAAAATCCACCATAAAAGACAAGGAAGGACATTGTATAATGATTAAAGGGACAATCCACCATGTTGACAACCGTAATAAATATGCACCCAATGACAGGGCTCCAAAACACATAAAACAAATTCTAACAGCACTGAAAATAGAAATTGACATTTCCACATTAATAGTAGGAGACTTCAACACACCACTCTCAGTAAAAGACAGAACATCTATAAAGAAGCTCAGTAAACGTGCAGAAGATGTTCAGGGCACAATCAACCATCTTGATACAATAGACATATACAGAACACTCCACCCAACAGCGGCAAACTATATATTCTTTCCCAATGCACATGGAACATTCTCCACAATAGGAGACATCTTAGGCCACGAAGCAAACCTCAACAGAATCCAAAACATTGAGATAATACGAAGTGTCTTCTCTGATCAGAACACCATCAAAGTAGAAATTAATAACAGGAAGAGCAAGAAAAAAATCAAATGCATGGAAACTGAATAGAAGAAATCAAACATGGAATCAAAATTTCCTAGAATCAAATGAGAACGAAAACACATACCAAAACCTTTGGGATACAGCAAAGGCATTGCTCAGAAATCAATTTATAGCAATAGGTGCACACATCAAAAAAAAAGAAAGGGACAAAATCAAAACATTAGCTATACATCTCGAATGAAGTGAAAGAGAACAGCATCTAAGATGATTCTTGTCTACAATCTAGTGAAGGGAAGGACAACACACAATACAGGGGAAATCAGCAACTGGACTAAATCAAAAGCTAAGAATTTTCCTGAATACAACCAAACACTTCAAGGGACAGAGTAGCAGGGGCTGAGGTCTGGACCATGGTTTCAGGGGATATATAGATCAACTGGCATAACAAAGTTTATTAAGAAAATGTTCTGCATCCCACTTTGGTGAGTGGCGTCTGGGGTCTTAAAAGCTTTCAAGTGATCATCTAAGATGCATCAATTGGTCCCAATCCACTTGGAGCAAAGGATAATGAAGAACACTAAAGATACAAGGAAAATATTAGCCCAAGAGACAAAAGTGCTGCATAAACCAGAGACTCCATCAGCCTGAGACTAGAAGAACTAGATGGTGCCTGGCTACCACCAATGACCACCCTGAGAGAGGACACAACAGAGAGTCCCTGATGGAGCAGGAGAAAAGTTTGGTGCAGAGCTCAAATTCATGTAAAAAGACCAGACTTAATGGTCTGACTGAGACTGGCGGAACCCTGAAAGCCATGGCCCCCCGACACTCTGTTAACCCAGAACTAAAACCATTTCCGAGGTCCGCTCTTGAGACAAAGATTAGACTGGACTATAAACATAAAATAATACTCAGGAACAGTGTGCTCCTTAGCTCAAGCCGCTACACAAGATCAAATGGGCAGCTCCCTTCTGGAGGTATGATGAGAAGGCAGAAATGGACAGGAGCTGGTTTGATGGACACAGGAAACATGGGGTGAAAAGGGGGAGTGTGCTGTCAGATTATAGGGATTGCAACTAGTGTTACATAACAATATGGGTATAAATTTTTGTATGAGAATTTAACTTGAGCTGTAAACTTTTACCTGAGGCACAATTAAAAAAAAGAAAAAAGAGAGAGAACAGCTAAAGAAGCCCACAGTGGCTAGAAAAAAGTAAATTATAAAGAGCAGAAATAGATGAAATAGAGAATAGGAAAACAATAGAAAGGATCAGCAAAATGAAAAGTTGGTTCTAATAGAAAGATTCAGGAGATTAGCAGGATACGAGGTAAACATACAAAAATCAGTTGGATTCCTGTGCACCAATAAAGAGAACTATGAAAAGGAAACCAGTAAAACAATACCATTTATAATAGCCCCTAAAACCAAACCAAACCCACTGCTGTTGAGTCGATTCTGACTCATAGCGACCCTATAGAACAGAGTAGAACTGCCCCATAGAGTTTCCAAGGAGCACCTGGCGGATTCGAACTGGCAACCTGTTGGTTAGCAGCCATAGCACTTAACCACTACGCCACCAGGGTTTCCATAATAGCCCCTAGAAAGGGTAAATGCTTAGGAATAAATCTATCAAGGGACATAAAAGATCTATACAAATTAAACTACAAAACACTACTGCAAGAAACCAGAAGAGACCTACATAAATGGGAAAAACATAGCATTCTCATGGATAGGTAGACTCAACATTGTGAAAATGTCAATTCTATGCAAAAAAAATTAATTTTTTTTATGCAAAGCAATCTACAAATACAATGCAATCCCGATCCAAATGCCAACAGCATTCCTTAACTAATTATTAACTTTATATGGAAAGAAAGAGCCCCCGGATAAATAAAGCACAGTTGAAGAAGACAAATAAAGTAGGAGCCCTCCCTCTATCTGATCTCAGAACCTACTCTACAGACACGGTGGTCAAAACAGTCTGCTACTGGTACAACAACAGACACACTGACCACTGGAACAGAATTGAGAACCCAAATGTAAATCCATCCACCTACGTTCACCTGATCGTCCACAAAGGCCCAAAGTCCATCAAATGGGTAAAAGACAGTCTTTTTGACAAATGGTGCTGGCAAAACTGGACGTCCATCTGCAAAAAAATGAAACAGGACCCATACCTCACACCGTATACAAAAACTAATTCAAAATAGACCAAAGACTTAAATATAAAACAAAAAATTATAAAGAGCATGGAAGAGAAAATAGGGTCAACACTAGTGGCCTTAATATAGGGCATAAACAGCATACAAACCATAATCCGACAAAAGTCTATTATCTAAAACCTATAGAAAAATCCAACACATCTACAACTAAAGGCAATTAATCCAATTAAAAAATGGACAAAGGATATGAGGAGACACTTCACCAAAGAAGACAGACATTCAGGCGGCTAACAGACACATGAGGAAATGCTGTTGATCACTAGTCATTAGAGAAATGCAAATCAAAACTACAATGTGTTATCGTCTCACCCCTGCATTATTGACACAAATAAAAAAAATAACAAACGTTGGAGAGGCTGAGGGGGCATTGGAACTGTTATGCACTGCTGGTGGGAATGTAAAATGGTACAGCCATTTTGGAAAATGATATGATGCTTCCTTAAAAAGGTATAAATAGAAATACCATACGATCTAGCAATCCCGCGCCTAGGAATATATCCTAGATAAATAAGAGCCATCACACAAATAGACATATGCACACCCATGTTCACTGAATCATTATTCACAATATCAAAAAGGTGGAAACAACCTAAGTGCCATCAACAGATGAAAGAATAAACAAACTACAGTACATACACACAATAGAATACCACAAAACAAAAAAGAAAAATGATGAATCTGCAAAACATCTCACAACATGAATGAAATCTGGAGGGCATTATGCTGAATGAAATAAGTCAACCACAAAAGGGCAAATACTGTATGGGACCACTATTATAAAAACTCTTGGAAAGGTTTACACATAGAAAGAAACAATCTTTGATGGTTATATGGGAGGGGAAAGGTGGGGAGGAAAAAACACTAACTAGAAAATAGATAAGTGGTAACCTTGGTGAAGGGTAAAAGACAGTACAAAATACCAGGGAAGTCAGCACATCTTGAGGGACTGAATTACTGGTCTGAATTGCCATAACATAGTCTATAAAGAAAATGTTTTACATTCTACTTTGGTGAGTAGCGTCTGGGGTCTTAAAAGCTTGTGAGCAGCCATCTAAGATACTCCACTGGTCCCACCCCATTTGGAGCAAGATAGAATAAAGAAAACCAGAGGCATAAAGGAAATATTAGCCCAAATGACTAATGGGTCACAAGTACCACAGCCTCCACCAGACTGAGTCCAGCACAACCTTATGGTGCCCGGCTACCACCACTGGCTGCTCTGACAGGGATCACAATTGAGGGTCTTGGACAGAGCTGCAGAAAAATGTAGAACAGAATTCAAACTCACAAGAAAAGATCAGACTTGCTGGTCTGACAGAGACTGAAGAAACCCTGAGAATGTGGGCCCTGGACACATTTTTAACTCAGTACTGAAGTCACTCCTAAGGTTTACCCTTCATCTAAAGATTAGACAGACATATAAAACAAAACCAGACCAAATGGGCACACCATCTCAGGGGCAAGGACCAGAATGTAGGAGGGGACAGGATAGCTGATAGTGGGGAACCCAAGGGCGAGAAGGGGAGAGTGTTGACACGTCGTGGGGTTGGCAACCAATGTCACAAAACAATATGTATATTAATTGTTTAATGAGAAACTAACTTACTCTGCAAACCATGTCTAAAGCACAATTTTTAAAAAAGGCAAAACAAAAAAGAAATGAAAAGCCATTTTGCATTGGGCAAATCTGCTGCAAAAGACCTCTTGTGTGTAGAAAAGAAAAGATGTTACTTTGAGGACTAAGATGTGCCTGACCCAAAGTATATTTTCAGTTGCCTCATAAGCACGTGAAAGCTGGACTATGAATAAGGAAGGCTGAAGAGCTGATGCCTTTGAATTATCGTGTTGACAAATAATATTTAATACACTATGGAATGTCAGAAGTATGAGTAAGTCTGTCTTGGAAGAAGTACAGTCAGAATGCTCCTTAGAAGCAAAGATGGGGAGACTTCCTTTTATGTACTTTGGACATGTTATTGGGAGGGACCAGTCCCTAGAGAAGGGCATCATGCTTGATAAGGTAGAGGGTCAGCAAAAAAGAGCTGTGTTGACACAGTGGCTGCAACAATAGGTTCAAACATAGCAACAATTGTGAGGATCGTACAGGACAGGGCAGTGTTTCATTCTGTTGTACATAGGGTCGCTGTGTGTCTGAACCAACTCGAGGGCACCTAACAACAACAACAACAGTTACCTATTGCTTGGAGTTCTGGTGGTATAGTGGTTAAGTGCTCAGCTGGTAACCAAAAGGTTGGCAGTTTGAATCCACCAGCCACTCCTTGGAAACCCTGTGGGACAATTTTACTCTGTCCTATAGGGTCGCTAGGAGTTAGAGCTGATTCTATGGCAACAGGTTTGTTTGGTTGATCTATTTCTTGGCTGGTGGTTTCTGGGAATGGCTGCAGTTCCAAGTCACAGGGATGTCTTCGGGCCATAATCTTGGGGGTTCCTTCAGTCTCTAACAGGCCAGTAAGTCTGGTCTTTTTTAGTGAAACTGATTTTTTGTTCTACATTTTCTCGCACTCTGTCTGGGACCTCCTATTGTGATCCAAGTCAGAAGGGCACCATCTTCTTCTGATCTTGGGTTCATGTAGGCTGTGGTGCATGTGGTTCGTTAGTTCTTTGGACTAATTGCTCCCTTGTGTCTTTGGTTTCCTTCACTCTCCTTTCCTCCAGATGGGACGAGACCACTAGTTGTATCTTAGATAACCATTCACCAGCTTTTAAGACCCCAGATGCTACTCACCAAAGTGGAATGTAGAACATTGATTTTATGCACGATGTTATGCCAACTGAAGGAGACGTCCTCTGAGTCTGTGGTCCTTTGCTTTCAAGCCTAGTATCTTCATCCCGTGTGATGTTTGGCTGTGCATATTAAATTTCCATGAGTGTGCCCCTTGTGTCTTCTATTGTCTCTGTTAGTATACATGCAACATCTACAAATATGTATGTAGAGATATCCACAACCTAACCTATATCTGCAGATGAGTAAATTCCCTTACACCCTTCTACACCATTTTAGCATACCTATCCGCCTATGTATCCCTTCGTAAATTATTGTTTTTTAATACTGTTGCTGCAGCATTGTCTATGTTGCCCTTTGTCTTTGTGTTCCTTTCAGTGTCTTCCTTTGACTTTGTCATGCGCTGACTCCCCCTGTGTAGTGTATTGGCTTTCTCTTAGCCAATATTACCAAGTGTTTTCTATCTATTTAGTAATTTACCCTCTCTCCCCCTCCCTTCCCTGGTAACCATCAAAGAATGTTTTCTTCCTGTGTGTAAACCTTTTCTTGTTTCTTGTCTTTTTTTTAATAATAGTAGTCTCATACAATATTTATCCAATTGTGATTGGCTTATTTCACTCAGCATAGTGTCCTGAGATCTTTCCCAGATTCATTGTTATTTTTATCATTGTGTAGTATTCCATTGTGTGTATGTACCACAGTTTGTTTATGCATTTGTAAGTTGATGGGGGCTGTTTTTATAAAAGAAATACCAAAAGTGGATGGCTTTAACAAACAGAAATTTATTCTTTCACAATATAGGAGGCTGGAAGTCCAAATTCAGCATGCCAGCTCCGGCGGAAGGCTGTCTATCTGTGTTGGCTCTAGTGGAAGGAATGTCCTCGTCATCAATTTTTCCCTTGTCTAGGAGCTTCTCAGCACAGGGAACCCGGGTCCAAAGGACAAGCTGTGCTCCTGGCTCTTCTTGCTTGGTGGTGATGAGGTCCCTCTCCTCTCTGCTCGATTCTCTCTTTTATATCTCAAAAGTGATTGACTCAGAATACAATATAATCCTTTAGATTGATTCCTGCCTCATTAACATAACTGCCTCTACTCCTGCCTCATTAACATCATGTAGGTTAGGTTTTACAACACATAGGATAATTACATCAGATTTCAAAATGGAGGACAACCACACAATACTGGGAATCATGACCTAGCCAAGTTGACACATTTTTGGGGGAAAGAATTCAATTCATAACAGTCTACCTTTGGCCCCCCAAACTCATGTCCTTGTCACATGCAAAACACATTCACCACATCATATCATCCCAAAAGTCTTAAATCAACTGCAAGTATAAATTCCATCCTGGGGCAAAAATCCCTCATCATCTGTGAAATCTGGAACATAAGTTATCTGCTTGCAAAATACAATGGTGGGACAGGTACAACATAGACATTTCCATTACAAATGGGAAAAATTGAAGGGAAAGAGGGGATAACAGGCATCAAGCAAGTCAAAATCCATGCAGATTAATTACATTAGCTCTCAAGGCTTGAAAATAATCCTTTGTTCCCTGAGATCATTTAGGCAATGGCCCTGCTCTCCAGACTCTGGGTGTTGGCCACACTCTCCAGATTCTGGGTGGAGGTTCCTCAGCCCTGGACTTCAGCTCCATCTTCCAGGCCCACTGGAATGGCAACTCTGCTCCCTTGGATTTGGGTGGCCCCATTCTCTTAGTCCATCTGAATGGTGACCCCACCCCCTTGGCCCCTACAAGCCCCGTTGTTCTCCCCCTTGGGCATAGCAGCCCCGCCCCATTAGCTTTGAGCAGTGGATCTGGCCCCATGCCACTGGCACTTGTGAATGGCAGCCACACACTCCAGAACTGACCTGAAGATCTGACTCTTTGAAACCTAGGAGGCCATGGGCCCACCCTTTGAGACCCAGCTGGCCATGATTACACCCTTTGAGAACCCATAGGTCTTGACCCTACCCTTTGAGACCCAGCTGGCCATGATTACACCCTTTGAGAACCCATAGGTCTTGACCCTACCCTTTGAGACCCAGCTGGCCATGATTACACCCTTTGAGAACCCATAGGTCTTGACCCTACCCTTTGAGACCTAGGCAGCTTCTACTTCCCGGTTCCTTGGCCTACTGGCCCCTTGGGCCCCTTGGGCTGCCCTGCGTCTGCTCTGCTCAGGCAAGTGTTCCAAAGTTCTTTGTTGTTGTTGCTGTTAGGTGCTGTGGAGTCAGTTCCAACTCATAGCTACACTAGGAACAACAAAATGAAACACTGCCCTGTCCTGCACAATCCTCACAATCATTGTTATGTTTGAGCCCATTGTTGCAGCCACTGTGTCCATCTTATTGAGAGTCTTCCTCTTTTCACTGACCCTCTACTTTACTAAGCATGATGTCCTTCTCCAGGGACTGATTCTTCCTGATAACATGTCCAAAGTATGTGAGCTGTAGTCTTGCCATCCTTGCTTCTGAGGAGCATTCTGGTTGTACTTCTTCCAAGACAGACTTGTTTGTTCTTTTGCAGTCCATGGTGTATTCAATATACTTCACGAACACCATAATTCAAAGGCGTCAATTCTTCTTCAGTCTCCCTTATTCATTGTCCGGCTTTTGGGTGCTTATGAGGTGATTGAAAACACCATGACTTGGGTCAGGTGTACCTTAGTCTTCAAGGTGACATCTTTGTTTTTTAACACTTTAAAGTTTTTTCAGCAGATTCGCCCAAATGCAATGCATCATTTGATTTCTTGACTGCTGCTTCCATGGGCGTTGACTGTGAATTTAAGTAAAATGAAATCCTTGACAACTTCAATCTTTTCTCCATTTATCATGGTGTTGCTTATTTGTCCAGTTGTGAGGATTTTTGTTTTCTTTATGTTAAGATGTAATCCATACCAAAGGCTTCATCAGTAAGTGCTTCAAGTCCTCTTCACTTTCAGCAAGCAATTTGGTGTTATCTGCACATGAGACTATGTTGCCATCTCCTGTCTGGAGGGGAGATGAGAGGGCAGAGGGGGTCAGAAGCTAGCCGGATGGACACTAAAAGAGAGAGTGGAGGGAAGGAGTGTGCTGTCTCATTAGGGGGAGAGCAATTGGGAGTATATAAAAAAAAAAGGTGTATATAAATTTTTGTATGAGAGACTGACTTGATTTGTAAACTTTCACTTAAGGCATGATAAAAATTTAAAAAAAAAAGGAAAGAATTTTTGTCATCTGCATAACGCAGGTTTTTAATGACTTGTTGAAGCTCTTTAGCTCTACTTTTTAAGTGCCTGGAGGCACCCTACTCCACCAGGAAGCCTCCAGTGCGAAGGCACTCAGGTCTCTGACTCCGTGGAGCAGCTCCCACACTGGTTTCCTGTTTCTGCTACTGCCATTTCTCTGCTTCTGCTTCTCACCATCTGCATCATCTCCAGAGTTATAGCCCTTCTCGCTTCCTTCTGAGCCTTCACCAGAATTGTCTTTGATGTCCATAATTCCATAATTCTTCAAAGCAATCTAAGTAATGGATTGAATTGTGTCCCCCAAAATATGTGTCAACTTGGTTAGGCCATATGTGGTTGTCCTCCATTTTGTGATTATAATTTTATGTTAAGAGGATTAGGGTGGGATTGTAACACCACCCTTACTCAGGTCACCTCCCTGGTCCAATGTAAAGGGAGTTTCCCTGGGGTGTGGCCTGCACCACCTTTTATCTCTCAAGAGATAAAAGGAAAGGGAAGCAAACAGAGAGTTGGGGACCTCATACCACCAAGAAAGCAGTGCCAGGAGCAGAGTGCATCCTTTGGACCCGAGGTCCCTGCATGAAGAAGCTTCTAGTCTCAGGCAACATTGGTGAGAAGGCCGACAGAGAGAAAGCCTTCCCCTGGAGTTGACACTTTGAATTTGGACTTTTAGCCTACTTTACTGTGAGGAAATAAATTTCTCTTTGTTAAAGCCATGCACTTGTGGTATTTCTGTTATAGCAGCACTAGATAACTAAGACACAGCCTCTACCCATTCAGTTTCAAAACTGCTTTCACATTTGAAGTATCTGTTAGAGCAGCACTCTACTCTTCTGTCACCAAATTCTGTCTTAGTTATTTAGTGCTGCTATAACACAAATACTACAAATGGATGTCTTTAATAAGGAGAAATTTATTTTCTCACAGCCTAGGAGGCTGGAAGTCCAAATTCAGGACACCAGCTCCAGAGGAAGGCTCTCTATCTGTGTTGGCTCTAGTGGAATGTCCTTGTCATCAATCTGCCTCTGGTCTAGGAGCTTCTCCACACAGGGAACCTGGGTCCAAAGGACAAGCTCTGATCCTGGCTCTTCTTGCTTGGTGGTGATGAGGTCCCTCTCTTCTCTGGTTGATTCTCTCTTTTATATCTCAAAAGTGCTTGACTCAAGATACAACCTAATCCTTTAGATTGAGTCCTTCCTCATTAACATAACTGCCTCTAATTATACCTTATTAAATAATGTCATAAAGGTTAGGATTTACAATACATAGGATAATCACGTCGGATCACAAAATGGTGGACAATCACACAATACTGGGAATCATGACCTAGCCAAATTGACACACATTTTGCGGGGACACAATTCAATCCATAACACGGGCCTAATTTTTTTTTTTAAGTTTCTGTTCTATCCCCTAGTTCATTGAGTAGTGCCTGGTGTCCTAAAATCTTGGGAACAGCCATCCAATATACAAATATTGGTCTCTATTCACCTGGAGCAGCAGAGGAAGAAGACCCAGGAATAGGAGAAGGAACTGGATGGCAGTCCTTAACTGCCTGCATAACTATTGCCTCCTTTGTCATTAGACCAGAGAACTAGATGGTACCTGGGTACCATTGCTGAATATTTTGATCAAGGACTCAATGAATGAATCCTAGTAAAAAGGGGGAAAAATGGAACAGGGTTTCAAATTCTTATGGACTCCATACTGACAGGACCCATTGAGACTGGAGGAACCCCCAAGTCTATTGCTCTGAGAAAGTCTTTAAACTTTGAACTGAAACTATCCCCTGAAGTCATCTTTTTTAAGACACTAATTTTATTTATTTTGTTGTTGTTGTTGACAATATATACAACAAAACATTCATCAATTCATTTCTACATGTACCATTTAGTGACATTAATTGCATCCTTCAAGGTGTGTAACCATTCTCACGCTCGTTTTCTGAGTTGTTCCTCCCACCATGAACATAAATTCACTTCACCCTAAGAAGTCATCTTTAAACCAAACAACAGTTTCGCTTAAATTAGTAAAAAAAAAATTTCGCCTTGAGCTTTGCGCTCCTCTAACGGATTATGTATGTGAGATTAAATTGACAAAAAAAAAAAACTTATTGCCATCTAATTGATTCCAACTCACAGCTACCCTATAGGACAGAGTAGAACTGCCCCATAGGGTTTCCAAGGATTTTTTTTTTTTTTAATCTTTATGGAAGCAGACTCCCACATCTTTCCCCTGCAGAGTAGCTGGCTGGTGTGTTCGAACCGCCAACTTTTCAGTTAGCAGCCAGGACTCCATATTGACAGCAGTAACTTTAAAACATAGATGAAACGTTTAAAGAAAAAAAAGGGGATAGTAAATCTAAGTTTTTGTCTTATGTTCCTTTGAATCGATTTCAATTTACAGCAACCCAATGTGATGGAGTAGAACTGCCCCATAGAGTTTCCTAGGCTGTAACCTTTATGGAAGCAGATCGACAAATCTTTTCTCCAGCGAAGCTACTGGGTAGGTTAGAATCACCAATATTTTGGTTAGCAGCTGAGGGATGAAACGTTGCACTATCAGGGCTCCTTAAATCTAAGTTAACGGTGGTGAAACAATATGAGTATATATAGCGAGAATGGTAGCACAAGTCCCTTGAATGGACTTGGCAACACTGTAAAAAATCAATCCACCATAAGTGTATGGTTTTCTTTTTCTGAACTCTCAATTCTATTCTACTGATCTATATGTCTATGCTTACACCAGTGCCACACTGTTTTGATTTCTGTAGCTGTATAGTATGTTTTGAAATTGGAAAGTGTGATTCCTCCTACTTTGTTTTCCTTTTTCAAGACTGCTTTGGCTATTTGGAGCCCCTTGCAATTTCATGTAAATTTGAGGATTGGTTTTTCCACATCTGCTAAAAAGCTGTTGAAATTTTCAAAAGCGTCCCATTGAATCTATAGATTCCTTTGGATAGTAAAGACACCTTAACAGTATTATGTCTTCCAAATCCATGAACATCAGATGCCTTTGCATTTATCTAGGTTATCTTTAATTTATTTCACCAATGTTTTATAATTTTTAGTGTACAAGTCTTTCACCTCCCTGATTACATTTATTCCTAGGTATTTTATTTTTTTTAGATGCTGTCATAAATTCAATTGTTTTCTTAATTTCCATTTAAGCTTGTTTTTTTTGGTGGTATATAGAAACACAACTGATTTTTTGTATATTGATCTTGTACCCCATGACTTTGCTGAATTGATATATTAACTTTAGTAGTGTTCTTCTTATGGAAACCCTGGTGGCATAGTGGTTAAGTGCTACAGCTGCTAACCAAGAGGTCAGCAGTTCAAATCTGCCAGGCACTCCTTGGAAACTAGATGGGGCAGTTCTACTCTGTCCTATAGAGTCGCTATGGGTCAGAATCGACGTGGCAGCAGTGGGTGGTATGGTGGGTAGTGTTCTTGTGGATTCTTTTGGGGTTTTCTACTTATGGGATCATGTCAGCTGTAAAAGACGTGGTTTTATTTCTTCTTGATTTGGATATCTTTTATTTCTTTTTCTTGCCTAATTGCTCTGGCTAGAGTTTCCAGTACAATGTTGAATAGCATTGGTGAAAGTAGGCGGTTTTTTTGGCTTGTTCCTGATCTTAAGGGGAAAGCTTTTGGTCTTTATTTACTATGATGTTAACTGGATTTTTTTTCATAAATACCCTTTATCATGTTGAGGAATTTATCTTCTGTTCCTATTTTTTTTTTAATCATGAATGGATGTTGGATTTTGTCAAAATGCCTTTTCTGCATCAATGGAGATGACCCTGTGGTTCTTTTCCTTCGTTCTGTTAATGTGGTGTTATTACATTGGTTGATTTTCTTATGTTGAACCACCTTCACATTCCTAGGATAAATCCCACGTGGTCATGGTGTATAATCCTAATATACTGTTGGATTCAATTTGCCAGTATTTTGTTGAGGATTTTTTTTCATCTATATTCATAAAGGTTTATTAGCCTGCAGTGTTCTTGTGGTGTCTTTGTCTGGCTTTTGTATCAGAGTAATGCTGGTGCCTGGAATGAGTTAGGAAGTTGTCTTAGTCATCTAGTGCCGCTATAACAGAAATACCATGAGTGGATGGCTTTAACAAACAGAAATTTATTCCCTCACAGCCTAGTAGGCTAGAAGCTCGAATTTGAGGCATCAGCTCTAGGGGAAGGCTTTGTCTTTCTATCTGCTCTGGAGGAAGGTCCTTGTCATCAATCTTCCTGGGTCCAAAGGATGCAGTGTGCTCTCAGTGCTGCTTTCCTGGTGGTGTGAGGTCCCCATGTCTCTCTGGAGGCTTCTCTCTTTTATATCTCAAAATAGATTGACTTAAGGCAGAATCTAATTTTGTAGATTGAGTCCTGCCTCATTAACATAACTGCCACTAACCCACCTCATTAACATCGTAGAGGTAGGATTTACAACACATAGGAAAAACCACATCAGATCACAAAAATGGTGAACAATAACACAATACTGGGAATCATGGCCTAAGTTAACACACATTTTGGGGAACACAGTTCAGTCTATAACATTAGTGTTCCTTCCTTTTCTATTTTTGGAGTAGTTTGAGAAGTGTTAGTATCAATTCTTCTATAAATTCTATAAATCTTGTGCCCTGTGGTAGAATTTACCGATGAAGCCATCTGGTCTTGGACTTTTCTTTATTGAGAGGCTTTTGATTACTGATTCAATCTCTTCACTTGTTTAAGGTCTGCTGAGATTTTTTTTTCCTTCTTGAGTCGTTTTATGTAGTTTATGTATTTCTAGGAATGTGTCCCTTTCATCTAGGTTATGTAATTTGTGGCATATAATTGTTCATAGCATTCTCTTATAATCTTTTTTTTTCTGTAGGGTGGGTAGTAGTGTCCTCACTTTCTGATTTTAGTTATTTGCAACTTCTTTATTTTTTTCTTTGTCATTCTAGTGAAAGTTTGATTTTGTTGCTCTTTTAAAAAAATCCAACTTCTGGTTTTGTTGATTCCATTCTATTGTTTTCTATTCTCTATTTCATTTATCAGCTCTGATGTTTGTTATTTCCTTCCTTCTGGTAACTGTGGGATTAGTTTCGTTTTCTTTTTCTAGTTGTTCAAGTTGTAAAGTTAAGCTATTGTTTTGAGACTTTTCTTCTTTAATGTAGATGTTTACAGCTATAAATTTCTCTCTCAGCACTGCCAAAAGTTTTGATATGTTTGGTATGTTGTCCTTTCATTTTCACTCATCTCTAATTATTTTCTGATTTTTCTTTTGATTTCATCTTTGACCCATTTTTTTTAATACTGTGTTATTTAACTTCCTCCTCTCTGTAATTTCTAGTTTTCCTTCTGTTACTGATTTCTAGTTTCACTCCACTGTAGTCTATTTAAATCTTTTTAAAATTTATTGAGATTTGTTTTGTGACTTAGCATATTGTCTGTCCTGGATAATTATCCATGTGCACCGGAAAAGAATTATCTTGTGCTGTTATTGAGGGAAATATTCTATATATGTGTGTTAAGTTTAATTGAGTTATAGTGTTGTTCAAATCCTCTATTGCCTTATTTGTCTTCTGTCTAGATCTACATCCATTATTGAAAGTGATGTATTAAAGCCCCCAACTCTTATTGTAGATATGTCTGTTTCTCCTTTCAATTCTGTTGTGTTTGCTTCATCTATTTTTGGCTCTGTTGTTTGGTGCACATATATTCATAAATGCCGTATCTTCTTGAAGAATTTACACTTTTATATTTATGTAATGCCCTACCTCATCTCTTATAACAGATTTTGATTTAAAGTCTATTTTTGTCTGAAGTTAATATAGTCACCTCAGTTATCTTTCTATGTAATTTGCATAGAATTTCTTTTTCCATCCTTTCACTTTCAACCTATGTGTGTATTTGGGTCTAAGGTATGTTGCTTGTAGACAGCATATAGATGGATCGTGTTTTTTAATCTATTCTATCAATGTCTGCCTTTTGATTGGACAGTTTGCTACATGTCACAGTCATCTAGTGCTGCTATAAGAGAAACACCACAAGTGAATGGCTTTAACAAAGAGAAATTTATTTCCTTACAGTCTAGTAGGCTAGAAGTCCAAATTCAGGGCACCGGCTCCCGGGGAAGGCTTTCTCTCTCTGTCAGCTCTGGAGGAAGGTCCTTGTCACCAATCTTCCCTTGGTCTGGGAGCATCTCAACACAGGAACCTCAGGCCCAAAGGATGCACTCTGCTCCCAGTGCTGCTTTCTTGGTGGTATGAGGTCCCCAACTCTCTGCTTGCTTCCCTTTCCTTTTATCTCTTGAGAGATAAAAGGTGGTACAGGCCACAGTCCAGGGAAACTCCCTTTACATTGAATCAGAGAGTTGACCTGAGTAAGAGTGGTATTACAGTCCCACCCTAACAGTCTTAACATAAAATTACAATCACAAAATGGAGGACAACCATACAATACTGGGAATCATGGCCTAACCAAGTTGATACACACATTTTTGGGGGGACATAATTCAATCCATGACACTGCATTTACATTTAATGTAAGTATCCATACAGAAAGACTTACATGTGCCATATTATTTGTTTTTTGTGTTCCTTATACATTTTTGGCCTTCACTTCCTCCAAATACTGCCTTCAATTGTGTTTAGTTGATTTTTTGTAGTGAACCCTTTTGATTCCCTTGCAATTTCCTTTTATGTGTATTTTTTAGATATTTTCTTTGTGGTTACCATGGCAATTACATTTAAGTTCCTACATTTATTACAGCCTTGTGTAAATTGATTCCAACTTAACTTCAATAACATACACAAAACTTATTCCTATACTACTCCTCCCCTCCTGTCATGGATTGAATTGTGTCCCCCCAAAATATGTGTCAACTTGGTTAGGCCATGATTCCCAGTATTGTGTGATTATCCTCCATTTTGTGACTGTACTTTTATGTTGTAGAGGATTAGGGTGGGATTGTAACACCCTTACTAAGGCCACATCCCAGATCCAATGTAAAGGGAGTTTCCCTGGAGTGTGGCCTGTACCACCTTTTATCTTACAAGAGATAAAAGAAAAGGAAAGCAAGCAGAGAGGCAGGACCTCATACCACCAAGAAAGCAGTGCCGGGAGCAGAGCATGTCCTTTGGACCTGAGGTTCCTGGGCAGAGAAGCTCCTAGGCCGAGGGAAGATTGATGACAGGGGCCTTCCTCCAGAGCTGACAGAGAAAACCTTCCCCTGGAGCTGACACCCTGAATTTGAACTTATAGCCTGCTAGGCTGTGAGAGAATAAATTTCTCTTTGTTAATGCTATCCACTAGTGGTATTTCTCTTATAGCAGCACTAGGTGACTAAGATACCTCCTTATGTTTTCTTATCATTGTTATATCTTTACACATCTTGTGCCCAAAACACAAATTTATAATTATTTTTATGCATTGTCATTTTTTAATCATACAGTGTATAACAAGTAGAGTTACCAACCAAAAGCACCATTAAAGTGGCCCTTATGTTTGTTCATAGGGGCAGTTCTACTCCATCCTATAGGGTCGCTATGAGTTGGAATCGACTCGACGGCACTGGGTTTTTTTTTTTTATGTTTGTTCAAGGAGCCCTGGTGTGCAATGGTTAAAGAGCTGAGCTGCTAAGCAAAAAATTAGTTCTTCAAACCCCCCAACTGCTCCACAGGAGAAAGGTGTGGCAGTCTGCTTCCATAAAGATTTCAGCCTTGGAAACACTATGGGGCAGTTCTACTCTGTCAAGTAGGGTCTCTATGAGTTGGAATCGACTCAATAGCAATGGATTTGGTTTTGTTTGGTTTTATATTTGTTCATAAAATTGCCTTTACTGGCAATTTTTTTCCTTGTACATATTTGACTTACTGTATAGTGTCCTTTAATTTCTTTCTTTTTTTTTAAATTGTACTTTAGGTGAAAGTTTAGAGAGCAAATTAGTTTCTCATTAAACGATTAATACACAAATTGTTTTGTGACACTAGTTGCCAACCCTGTAATGTAGCAACACACTCCCCTTCTCCACCCCGGTTTCCCTGTTTCCATTCATTCAGTTTTTCTGTCCATTTTTGCCTTCTCATCTTTGCTTCTGGGCTGGTGTACTCATTTAGTCTCCTATATATGATCAAACTATGAAGCACATTCCTCATGTGTGTTATTATTTGCCCTATAGGACAGTCTAATCTCTGGCCTAAGGGTGAACCTCGGGAGTGACTTTAGTTCTGAGTTAAAAAGATTGTCTGGGGGCCATACTCATAGTGAGTATGAGTATGGGTGTGGTATAGGGTCGCTATGAGACAGAATCAACTCGACAGCAATAAGTTTTTTTTAAGGGGGGGCATGCTTTTGGGGTTTCTTCAATCTGTCAGACTAGCAAGTCTGGTCTTTTTGTGTGTGTCTGTGAATTTGAATTTTGTTCTACATTTTTCTCCAGTTCTTTCCAGGACCCTCTATCATGATCTCTGTCAGAGCAGTTGGTGGTGGTATCTGGGCACCATCTAGTTGTTCTGGGTTCAGTCTGGTAGAGGTTGTGGTAGTCGTGGTCCATTAGTCCTTTGGACTAATCTTTCCCTTGTGTCTTTGGTTTTCTTCCTTCTCCTTTGCTCCAGTTGGGATGGGACCAGTAGATGTATCTTAGATGGCCACTTTCAGGCCTTTAAGACCCCAGATGCTACTCACCAAAGCAGAATGTAGAAAATTTTTTATATGAACTGTGTTATGCCGGTTGACCTAGATGTCCCCCAAAACCTTTGTCAAATATGCCATAGCCAATTTTTTTTCCCCAGTCTGTAGGCTCTCTTTTTACTTTTTCAGTGAAGTCTTTTGATGAACATAAGGGTATAATTTTTAGAAGATCCCATTTATCTATCTTCTGGGGTTTGTGTATTGCTAATTATAGTTTGTAACCTGTTAATGCCAGACTTCAGGGTCCCTAGAATTGACCCTACTTTTTCTTGTATGATCTTTATAGTTTTTTTGTTTTATATTTAGGCCTTTGATCCATTTTGAATTAGTTTTTATGTGTGGTGTAAAGTATGGGTCCTGTTTCATTTTTTACAGAATGGACATCCAGTTTTGCCAGCACCATTTGTTAAAAACTGTCTTTTCCCCATTTAATGGACTTTGGGTCCCTGTCGAAGATCAGGTGGCCGTAGGTGGATAGATTTACAACCAGGTTCTCAATTCTGCTCCATTGGTCAATGTGTCTGTCATTGTACCAGTACCAGGCTGTTTTGACTACCGTACCTGTTCTGAGGTCAGGTAGTTGGAGGCCTCCTACTTTGTTCTTCTTTTTCAATAATGCTTTTCTTATCCAGGACCTCTATCCTTTCCACATAAAGTTACTAATTAGTTTTTCCAGCTTGTTGAAGAATGCTGTTGGTATTTGAATCAGGACTGCATTGTATTTGTAGATTGCTTTGAATTGGGTAAAACTGACATTTTCACAATGTTGAGTCTACCTATCCATGAGCATGCTGTGTTTTTCCGTATATGTAGGTCTCTTTTAGTTTCTTGCTGTAGTGTTTTGTAGTTTTCTTTGTACAGGTCTTTTATGTTCCTGGTTAGATTTATTCCTAAGTATTTTATTTTTTAGGGGCTATTATAAACAGTATCACTTTCCTGGTTTCCTTTTCATGGTTCTCTTTATTGGTGTATAGGAATCCAACTGATTTTTGTATTTTTATGTTATATCCTGCAACTCTGCTGAATCTTTCTCTTAGTTCCAGTAGTTTTCTTGTGGAATCTTTAGGGTTTTCTATGTACAGTATCTTATCGTCCTCAAATAAGAATAGTTCTACTTCTTTCTTTCCAATTTAGATGTCTTTTATTTCTGTTTCTTGCCTTATTGCTCTAACTAGGACTTCCAGCACAGTGTTAAATAGGAGTGGTGATAAAGGACATCCTTGTCTTGTTTCTGTTCTCAGGGGGAGTGTTTTAAGGGCCTGAGCTGGCTGGGAGGAATCTGGGGTCTGGGCTAGTTAACCTCGGGGCCACAGAGTGCAGCAACGCAGGGGCCAAGCTGGCTAGGAGGTGTCTGGGACTTGGGCCAGTTCCCCTTGGATCCGTGGAACGTGGCAACATTGGGGCCGAGCTGGCAGGGAGGGGTCTGGGTTCCAGCTGAAGGCACTGAGGGGAGAGGCAGGAGGGTGGGCAAAGTCAGGGACAGAGAGGGCTAGATGCAGTAGGGAAATAGGGTGGGTACTACTGTGTTTCCCAACAGTCGGGGCTGGTGGAATGTGACAGTTCTTGCTGCTATTCACCAGAGGGGTGGGGGTTGCAGGAGCATGTTCCTGTGGTTACCAGGTGACAGAGTGTGGGCTCCTCCTCAAGTTGCAGTCAGCAAATGTGGTCTTACTTAGCTCTGGGTATGTCAGTGCTGTACCTCTATCGCCTATTAGAAATTCTGTGGAGGTGTCTTTCTGTGTTCAGGGTTGTTGGCTTTATTCCAAGATAGCCACACTCTGCCATGCCATTTGGCCGGGAACCTCTGCTTGGTATCTGTACTCCTTCACCATTTTCTATCAGTTTCTTCTTCTCAGTGGATTCTGATCTAATACTTTTTCCCTTCATTTAAGGTTCAGGGTTCCAGGATTGACGTCTGTATCTGTTTACTGGTCTTTGTTGCAGTGAGATGGCTTAGGGCATCTGACTAGTCCACCGTCTTGGCTCTGCCTCCTGGATCAAGTGTCCTTTGGTTTCATTTTAAGGAACTCCTTTTGGTAAGTCTTACAGGGCAGATCCAGTGGCAACGAACTCTTTCAGCTTTTGTACACCTGTGAAAGACTTAATTTCATCCTCATTTTTGAAGTACAGTTTTACCAGATACAGAGTTCTTGGTTGACAGTTCTTTTCTTTCAGCACTTTATGTTATCACTGCTTTCTGACCTCCTTGGTTACTCAGGAGATATAGGTGCTTAGTCTTTTTGAGGGTCCCTTGTATGTGGCAATTTGGTTCTCTCTAGCTCCTTCCAAATTTCTCTCTTTATCTTTGGTTTTTGAGCATTTGACTATAATGTGTCACAATGTGGATCTCTTTGAGTTTATACTATTTGAAACTTCTTGAATGTATAGAATCATGTCCTTTGTCAAATGTGTAACGTTTCTGCCATTATTACTTCCAATATTCTTACTGTTCTTTTGTCTCTCTCTCTCTTCTCCCTCTGGGACTCCTGTAATCCATATGCTGTTGCACCTGATGATATCCCACAAGTTCCTTCCACTCTTCTTTTTTCTTCACTTTTTTTTGTTCCTCAGACATGATAATCTCAATGGTCTTCAAGTTTCCTGATTTTTTTTTCTTTCTGCCAACTTAAATTTGCTATTGAGTTAGTCCAGTAAGTTTTTAATTTCAGTTAATATATTTTTCAGTTCCAGTAATTCTGTTTGTTTCCTTTTATAGTATTTATCTCTTTATTTGTATTCTCGTTTTGTTAGTCCATCATTTTTATAATTTCCTTTAGTTCTTTGTACATTTATTTATTTTCAGCATATTCAATATTGTTGTCTTAAAGGCTTTGAATCTGTCCATCATCTGGGCTTCCATAGGGATGATTTCTGACACTTCATTTTGTTCTTTTGAATGATCCATCTCTCCTGTTTCTTTGTGTGCCTTGTGATTTCGTTGTGGTTGTTGAAACTGGACATTTGAATATTTTAGTGTTTTAGCTCTAGAAGTCCATTTCTTCCCCTTACCCAGGGTTTGGATTTTTTGTTCTTGTTGTAGACTGTGGTAGCCCATCTGCTCAGTGATCTCACCTGACTGTTTTTGCAACAACTGCCCTTATGTATGGACATAGAACACTCCATCCCCTAGTCCATGCCCAGCTGATGTTTCAATAGAAATTTCCTTGAACTCCCAGAGGAAAAAATCGAACAAACACCTCTCATCTCTGCAAATTGGCTCTGTGCCTGAATCCTTCTTGAAAACTTAGGCTAGCTAGCAGTATGCTTAGGGATCAGCCTTAGGTGAAATCATAAGGTCTTATATATTTTTCGTACATGTATTTTTCCTTGAGCATGCATGTGATTTTCTTAATTCCCTCTTATGTGTGGTGCCATTGAAAGTCCTACTTTCAGACGGAAATTCACTTCCACTTCCCCTTTAACTTTTATGCATTAACTGTATGCTCCAATTGCGTTTTTAGATTCAGGTGACTATGGGCAGTGACAGTCTTCTGATTTTCCTCCACTTCCCCTGCCACCTTGAATGAGCTCCACAGCAAGCCAAACCAAGAAGAGTGCCCCACTTCAGACCTTCAGGCAGAACCCAGATAGATCAGAGAACACATACACAGTAATAAGCTAGTAAAGTCTGCTCTGGTCACTTCAGAACCATAAACCTGGCCCCCTCTCTGAGAGTGCAGATCACCACCACCGCAGCTTTAAGATGGTTAGTTCACTGAGCTGGGGAGGGGGAAGGGTGTAGGCAGTAGAAAATCAATGTTTTCCTACCACTTACAACTTTCCTTTTCTCTTGATTCAGCATTTGCTTAGTTGCTGCAACTCTCTGACTGCTTTTCAAAGTGAGCCCTCACAGAGAAAGGGAGACTTGAGCAGAAATGGAGGGCAGCACCCAGACCTGCCTGAGCTTTATTCAGTGTGGGACTTCTAATTGGAAACATGGTCCCAGAAATTCAGTCCATACAGAACAGGAGGGGGCGATCACCAAAGAAAGAAGGCTGTGCCCCTTGGTGGACAGATTCATTAGTGCATGTTCTCTGTTCTGCCTGGGAGGGACTGAAAGATGGAAATCATGGTATAGGTTTTTCAAATACTAGTTGAAACAGAGAGGGATAGGGAGCTATCACAGAGCAAGGTCTGAAGGCTCTGTTCACCTAAGGGTTTCTTACAGAAAGTAATCCTGTCAACAAACACTAAATACTGGAGAAAATGAAGAAAGTTAACACCTTGCAAATTCTAATGCCCTGGCTTCAACAAAAAAAATCACCAGACACACACAGAAAATGAAAATGATGGCCCACCCAAATGAACATGGAGAAGGGAGATAAATCATATTTATGGAAGCCTGAATAATGAAAAGAATGGAAGAATATATTACAATAATATTGAACAAGCCAAAAGACCTAAAGGAGAATCCAGGCAGGAAAGTCAGAAAAACAATGCATGAACAAAACATTTTTTAAAAAGAAGAGATATGTGTTTTATGAATTGAATTATATCCCCTAAAATATGTGTTGGAATCCTAACCCCTATACCTGTGGATGTAATCTCATTTGGGAATAGGGTTTTTCTTGTTATGTTAATGAGGCCTTATAAGTGCAGGGCATGTCTTAAACCTAATCACTTCTGAGTTATATGGAGCAGCATAGATGCAGAGACAAATGAGCACAAATGGGGAAAGGTAGATGCCATGCCGTGTGAAGATCACCAAGGACCTGAAGAATGTTGGAAGAGACAAGAATCTTCCCCTGGAGCTGACAAAGAGAGAGCCTTCCTCTAGAACTAGTGCCCTGAATTTGAACTTCTAGTCTCCTAAACTGTGAGAAAATAAATTTCTGTTCTTTAAAGCCACCCAGTTGTAATAGGTATTTCTGTTACAGCAGCACTAGGAAAATAAGACAGAATTTGGTACCAAGAGTGGAGGTGCTGCACTAACAAATATCTAAAATATGGAAGCGTTTTGAACAATGGGTAAAGGCTGGAGGAATTTTGATGTGCTTCATAATAAGGCCCTAGATTGCCTTGAAGAGGCTGTTGATAGAATTATGGACATTAAGGATGATTCTGATGAGAAGGCTCAGAAAAAATTAAGAGCTGCAGATAAAGCTTCTATCACCATAAACATTCTGTTTATGGCTTTAGAAGGAATTGAGGAGCATGTTATTGGACACTGGAGGAAGGGCAAACCTTTTTATATGGTGACAAAGAACTTGTCTGAGTTACGTTTGAATGTTTTGGGGAAGGCAGAACTTGTAATTGGTGAATGTGGACATTTGGATGAGATGTATAAGTGAAATTTTCAATGGGCAGCATGGTTTTTCTTTGCCACTTAGTAAAATGTGGGAGGAAAGAAATGGAATTAAAAGTGAACAGTCCAATGTGAAACAAGAACTTTATGAGTTGGGAAATTCTGTTGTTCAAGCTAAAGAAACATGTCCTGGAAATTTAACCAAGGGCCTGGCTACATGATCTTTTGCTCTTTAAAGGGATTAGGTCTGTAACTGGTAAATCTAATCAACCACCCAGCAGAAATTCTGTCAGATTGAAAGGAACAGAGATAGAATGAAATCAAGGAAAGCTTTCTGCCTTCTGGAATTTATGGGCAGGAAACGGGTCAATGTAGCTACTTGGTTGCAAACATCTGTTGTCCTCCAAGAAAACAAAGGCACTATCCTGGGAACAGTTCATAGATCAGTAGAACTGTCTGAAGGATGCCTTAGTTTCAAAGGGTGGAACCACAGCCACCACATTTGTTCCAGAGAGTGACGCTATTGTTCAGGTAGGCCAAGAGAATGGGGCCACTGTCTAAAGTTGAGAGGGTGAGACTACCATGTCAGTAGGCCAGGAGAATGGATCCACCCAGGGCCAAGGGGGTGAGGTCACTACTCAGTTGGGCAAGAGAATGAGGCCACCCAAAGCTGAAGGAGTTAGACTGCCTTCCCAGTGAGTCTGGAGAGTAGGGCAATTAATTGCTCAAATGGTCCCAGAGAACAGAGGATTGTTTTCAAGACTTAAGAGCCAATGAAATCTGCCCTGCTGGGTTTTGGACCTGGTACTTATGAATTTTGGCTTCCCTCTAATTCCTCCCATTTGGAAAGGAAATACACACCATGTGCCTATTCCACCATTGTACTCTTGAAACACATTACTTGTATTCTAGTCTTTGCAGGTTCACTGATAGGAATTTTGCTTCAGGTTGGAATATGCCCAGGGACTCACCCATACTTGATTTAGATGATTCAGAAGATGATATTTGAATTTAGCATTGATGCTGAAGTGGGCTAAAGTTTTTAAGATAATGTGATGGGTTGAACATGTTTTGCACATGGGGACGATATGAATTTTAGAAAGCCAAAGGGTAGATTGTTATGGATTGAATTGTGCCTTCCTAATACATGTATTAGAATTCTAGTGCCTATACCTGTGGATGTAATTTCATTCAGGAAGAGTTTTCTTTGTTAGGTTAAGGAGGCCATATTGGTGTAGGGTAGGTACTAAACCTAATCACTTTCAAGTTATAACAGGCGGCATAGACCAGAGACAAGTGAGAACAAATGGGGGAAAATAGATGCCATGCCACATAAAGTTCTCCAAGAAACTGAGGAATGCTGAAAGAGACAAGGACTACCCCCCACCCCAGAGTCAACAGAGAGAGAGCCTCCCCTAGATCTGGTGCCCTGAATTTGGACTTCTAGACTAAAATTGAGAAAATAAATTTCTGTTTTTAAAGCCACTCAATCATGGTGTTTCTGTTACAGGAAAATTAGGGAACTAAGACATAAAAAGAAACCAACAGAAATACTGGAACTGAAAGAAGCAATAACTGAAATAAGAAACACAATGGAAGTATTTAACAACAGATTTGATCAGGCAGAAGAATCAGTGAATGAGAGTATAAAGTGGTCAAAATTATGGAGGCTGCAGAACAACAAGAAAGGAAGCTCAAGACTGCTTAATACAGCATAATGGAATTATGGGACAACATCAATCAAACCAACATCTGCATCATGGGAATCCCAGAAGGAGACAAGAGATAGACAAGGATAGAAAGAATACTCGAAGAAAGAATAGCAGACATTTTTGTACTCTCACGAAGGACATAAACCTATAAATCCAAAAAGGTTAATGAACTCCAAGTGGGATAAACCCAAAGGAGTCCACACTGAGACACATTATAATCAGGCCCTCAAAAACTAAAGATAATGGAAGAATCCTGACAGGAGCAAGAGAGAACCAAATGACCACATATAAAAGATCCTTAATAAGATTAAGTGCTGATTTCTCCTCAGAAACCATGGAGGCCAGAAGTCAATGGAATGATATATTTATATTGTTGAAAGAAAAGAACTGTCAGTCAAGAATAGTATACACAGCAAAACTGTCCTTCAAAAATGAAGGAAAAATTAAGACATTCCCAGATGAACAAAGGCTGAAAGAGTTCATATCCACCAGACCAGTCCTACAAGAAATGCTAAAGAAAGTTCTTCAGATAGTTAAAAAAAAAAGTACTAGAAAGTAACTCGAAGCCATACATGAAAAGAAAAATTCAACTGAAGGTAATTTCAAGGGCAAGTATAAGGGTAAACTTTAAAGTATTTTTGTTTGATAAATTTAATCATTAGGTCCTTCATGCTTTATAATGACAAATGCATTAAAATAAGTGTAATTTATGTTACATGGTACATGATGCGTAAAGATGTAACTGGTGATAGCAACAACATAAATAGGGGGGAGGAACAATACAGGTATAGAGTTTTTGTGTGTTACTGAAGTTAAGTTGGTATCAATTTATTTAATCCACACTGTTGTAAATGCAAGTTTTAAAATGTAATATTCTTGATAACCACAAATAAAATATCTAAAAAATACACGTAAAAGAAAAGGTGAAGAGAATAAAAACGACTCACTAAAAAAAAGCAAAAAATAAAAAAGCCACAAAAATTGGCAGTATTAGAGGAAATAAGGGACACAGAAGGCTAGAATTCAGACATACACAGAACAATAACAAAATGCCAGAAGTAGGTCCTTTCTTATTGGTAATTACAGAAATGTCAGTGGACTAAACAATCAAAAGACAGAGTAGCAGAATGGATTTTTAAAAGATGATCCAACTATATGCTGCCTATAAGAGACAAATCTTACACGCAATGACACAAATACTTTGAAAGTGAAAGGAGAGAAAAATGTATTCCATGCAAATGATAAACAAAAGAGAGCTGGGGTGGCAATTTCAATCTAAGACGAAATGCACTTTAAGTCAAAATCTGTTAGAAGAGATAAAGAAGGACATTATATAATGATAAAAAGGTCAATTCATCAAGAAGATATAACAATTATATATGCATCTAACATTGAAGCTGCTAAATATATAAAGCAGACACTGTTAAGGTTGAAGGAAGAAATAGCTATACATATTACTTAGAGATTTCAACATACCACTTTCAATAATGGACAAAACTTCTAGAAAGAAAATAAAGAAAGAAACAGATACAGACCAATATCTCTTATGAATATAGATACAAAAATTCTGAAAAAATTCTAGCCGATAGAAATTAGCATCATATAAAAAATAATAATACACAAAACCAAGTGGGATTCATACCAGGTGCCTTAGGCTGGGTTCTCTAGAGAAGCAAAACCAGTAAAGCATATAAATATATATAGAGAGAGATTTATACCAAGGAAATGGCTCATGGGATTGTAGAGGCTGGAACATCCTAAGTCTGTGGATCAGGATAGAGGCTTCTCCTGATTCACGTAGCTGCAGGGGCTGGTGGACCCAAGACTGGCAGGTTGGAGAGCAGGGCTCTTGCTCACAGGCTGTGAAAACCAATGAATACCAAGATCTGCAGGCAAGACCACAGGTTAGTTGCTAGCTCAAGTCCCAAGAACTGGAGGTCAGACAAACAGAAGCCAGCTGCAGGATCCAGAGCAGGCAAAAGCCAGAATGTCAACTTGTATTCGGATTTAGGCCACACATGCAAGGAAATTCCCTTTCAACTGATTGACTACTCACACCAGATCCCATCATGGGGGTGGTCATATAACAAATCTCAACAGGGAAGTGATTACATTATATGACTGCCAAAACACTGAGAATCATGGCCCAGCCAAGATGACACACAGTCTTAAACATCATACTAGGTATGCAAGGATGCTTCAACATTAGAAAATCAATCAGTGTAATCCACCACATAAATAGAACAAAAGAAAAGCATCACATGATCATCCAATCAATGCAGAAAAGGCATTTGATAAAGTCTAACACATACTCCTGATAAAAACTCACCATAAAATAGGAATAGAAGAAAAATTTCTCAACATAATAAAGAGCATCTACACAAAACTGGTAATGACTGGTGATTAGAATGCTAAAGTTGGAAACAAAGAAGTATTGGTAGTTAGAAAATATGGCCTTGGTGACAGAAATGATGCCAGAGATCGCATGATAGAATTTTGCAACATCAATGACTTCTTCATTACAAATACCTTTTTTCAACAACATAAACAGTGACTATACACATGGACCTTGCCAGATGGAATACACAGGAATCAAACTGACTCCATCAGTGGAAAGACTATGGAAAAGCTCAATATCATCGGTCAGAATAAGGCCAGGGGCCAACTGTGGAACAGACCATCAATTGCTCAGATGCAAATTCAAGTTGAAGCTAGTGAAAATTAGAACAAGTCCACAAGACCCAAAGTACAACTATGAATATATCCCACCTGAATTTAGAGACCATCTAAAGAACAGATTTAACACATTGAACACTAACAACCAAAGACCAGACAAATTGTGGAATGACATTAAGGACATCGTACATGAAGAAAGCAAAAGGTCATTAAAAAGAAAAGACCAAAATGGATGTTAGAAGAGACTCTGAAACTTGTTCTTGAACGTCAAGTAGCTAAAGCAAATAGAAGAAATGATGAAGTAAAAAAGCTGAACAGAAGATTTCAAAGGGCAGCTTGATTAAAAGAGGATGGAAGGACTACACAGAGTCACTATACCAAAAAGAATTGGTTGATGTTCAATCATTTCAGGAAGTAGCATATGATCGAGAACCAATGGCACTGAAGGAAGAAGTACAAGCTGCACTGAAGACGTTGGCAAAAAACAAGACTCCAGTTGAGATGTTTCAACAAACAGATGCAGACCTGAAAGTGCTCACTCGTCTATGCCAAGAAATTTGGAAGATGGCTACCTGACCAACTGACTGGAAGAGATCCATATTTATGCCTATTCCAAAGAAAAGTGATCCAACCAAATGAGGAAATTATTGAACAATATCATTAATATCACACACAAGTAAAATTTTGCTGAAGATCATTCAAAAGCGGCTGCAGCAGTACATTGACAAGGAACTGCCAGAAATTCAAGCTGGATTCAGAAGAGGACGTGGAACAAGTGATATCATTGCTGATGTTTGATAGATCCTGACTGAAAGCAGAGAATAACAGAAAGACGTTTACCTATGTTTTATTGACTATGTAAAAGCATTTGACTGGGTAGATCATAACAAATTATGGATAACATTGAGAAGAATGGAAATTCCAGAATACTTAATTGTGCTCATGAAGAACCTGTACATAGATCAAGAGTTAGTCGTTCGAACAATACAAAAGGATATATCATGGTTTAAAGTCATGAAAGGTGTGCATCAGGGTTGTATCCTTTCACCATACTTGTTCAATTTGGATGCTGAGCAAATAATCCGAGAAACTGGACTATACGAAGAAGAGCAGGGCATCAGAATTGGAGGAAGACTCATTAACAACTTGTGTTATGCAGATGACATAACCTTCTTGCTGAAAGAGAAGAGGACTTGAAGCACTTACTGATGAAGATCAAAGATTACAGACTTCAGTACGGATTACACTTTAACATAAAGAAAACAAAAATCCTTGCAACTGGGCCAGGAAGCAACATCATGATAAATGGAGAAAAGACTGAAATTGTCAAGGATTTCATTTTACTTGGATCCGTAATCAACATCCGTGGAAGCAGCAGCCAAGAAGTCAAACGACGCACCACATTGGGAAATCTGCTGCAAGAGACTCTTTAAAGTGTTGAAAAGCAAAGATGTCACTTTAAGGAATAAGGTGTGCCTGACCCAAGCCACAGTGTTTTCAATTGCCTCATATGCATGTGAAAGCTAAACAATGAATAAGAAAGACCAAAGAAGAGTTAATACCTTTGAATTATGATATTGGCAAAGAATATTGAATACACCATGGACTGCCAAAAGAACAATCAAATCTGTCTTGGAAGAAGTACACCCAGAATGCTTCTTAGAAGCAAAGATGGTGAGAGTTCGTCTCACATACTTTGAACAAGAAGGGCATCATGCTTGGTAAAGTAGAGGGTCAGTGAAACAGAGGAAGACCCTCAAAGAGATGGATTGACATAGTGGCTGCAACAATGGGCTCAAGCATAACAATGATCATGAGGATGGCGCAGGACTAAGCAGTGTTTCACTCCATTGTACATATGGTCACTATGAGTTGGAATTGACTGGGTGGCACCTAACAACAACAACAACATACAAAACCAACAGCCAACATCAGTCTCAATGGAGAGACGACGAAAGCATTCCCCCTGAGAACAGGAACAAGACAAGGATGCCCTTTATCACCACTCCTATTTAACATTGTGCTGGAAATCCTAGCTAGAGAAATAAGGCAAGAAAAAGAAATAAAGGGCAAACTGGAAAGGACGAACTAAAACTGCCTCTATTCACAGAAGATATGACCCTATACATAGACAACTTCAAAGACTCCACAAAAAAACTACTGGAACTAACAGAAAGATTCAGCAGAGTAGCAGGATACAAGATCAACATACAAAAGCCTGTTGGATTCCTATGCACTAACAAAGAAAACTTTGAGAAGGAAATCAGGAAAATAATACCATTTATAATAGCCTCCAAAAAGATAAAGTACTTAGGAATAAATCTGACCAGGGACGTAAAAGACTTACACAAAGAAAACTACAAAACGCTCCTGGAAGAAACCAAAAGAGACCTCATAAATGGAAAAACATACTATGCTCCGGGATAAGAAGTCTCAACATTATGAAAATGTCAATCCTACCCAAAGCGATCTACAGATATAATGCAAACCCAATCCAAATACCAACAGCCTTCTTTAATGAGATGGAAAAACTAATCACCAACTTTATGTGGAAAGGACAGAGGCCCTAGATAAGCAAAGCATTATTGAAGAAAAAGAACAAAGTAGGAGGCCTTACACTACCTGACCTCAGAACCTACTATGCAGCCACAGTAGTCAAAACAGCCTGGTACTTGTACAAGGACAGACACATAAGACTAATGGAACAGAATCGAGAACCCAGATTCAAATCCATCCACCTATGGTCAGTTGATCTTTGACAAAGGATCAAAGTTCGTTAAATGGGGGAAAAGACTTTCTTTTTAAGCAAATGATGCTGGCAAAATTGGCTGGCTGTAAAAAAAAAAAAAAGAAATGAAATAGGACCCATACCTCACACCATACACAAAATCTAACTCAAAATGGATCAAAGACATAAATATAAAACCTAAAATGATAAAGTCATGGAAGAAAAAATAGGGACAACACTAGGAGTCCTAATAAAAAAAAAAATACATGGCATAAATACAATACAAACCATAACTAACAATGGACAAACACCAAAAAATAAACTAAATAACTGGGAGCCCCTATGCTCACAAAAAGACTTCACCAAAAGAGTAAAAAGAGATTGTACAGATGTACAGACTGGGAAAAAAATTTTGGCTATGACATATCCGAGAAAGGTCTAATCTCTAAAATCTATAGTATATTTGAATGCTCGTGATCATTAGCCATTACAGAAATGTAAATCAAAACTGCAATGAGATGCCATCTCACCCCAACATTAGTGGCATTAATAAAAGAAAATAGCAAATATTGGGTAGGTTGTGGGGAAATTGAAACTCTTATGCACTACTGGTGGGAATGTAATATGATACAACCACTTTGGAAAATGATGTGACACCTCCTAAAAAATGCAAATCAAAACTACTTGGAGATACTGTTTCACCCCAACAATATTGGCACTAATTCAAAAAACACAAAATAGCAAATGGAGATTTTGTGAGGAGTTGGAGCTCTTTTGCAGTGTTTGCTGGTGGGAGTGCAAAATGGGACAATCATTTTGGAAAACAATATGGTACTTTCTTAAAAAGCTAGAAATACCATATGATCCAGCAATCCCACTCCTGGGAATATATCCTAGAGAAATAAGAGTCGTGACACAAATAGACATATGCATACCCTAGATGTCCCCCAAGATCACCTCCCTGTTTAAATTTATTTCTAGGTATTTTATTCTTTTAGATGCTATTGTAAACGGAAATATTTTCTAAGTTCCGTTTTCATATTGTTCAGTGTTGGTGTATAGAGTTCATAAAGAAAATGTTCTATTTCCTACTTTGGTGAGTAGTATCTGGGGTCTTAAAAGCTTGTGAGTGGCCATCTAAGACACTCCACTGGTCCCACCCCATCTGGAGCAAGGGAGAATGAAGAAAACCAAATACACAAGGGAAGAATTAGTTCAAAGGACTAATGGACCGCATGTACCATGGCCTCCACCAGACTGAGTCCAGAACAACTAGATGGTGCCCAGCTACCACCACCAACTGCTCTGACAGGGATCACAATAGAGGATCCCAAACAGCTGGAGAAAAATGCAGAACAAAATTCTAACTCACACAAAAAACTTAGACCAGAGAAACCTCAAGAGTATGGTCCCTGGATACCCTTTTAACTCAGTACTGAAGTCATTCCTGAGGTTCACCGTTCAGCCAAAGAATAGACGGGCATATAACACAAAATGAAACTAAATGGGCACACCAGCCCAGGGGCAAGGACAAGAAGGCAGGAGGAGACAGGAAAGCTGATAATGGGGAACCCAAGGTCAAAAAGGGGAGAGTGTTGACATCTCGTGGGGTTGGCAACCAATGTCACAAAACAATATGTGTATTAGTTGTTCAATGAGAAATTAACTTGCTCTGTAAACCTTCGTCTAAAGTACAATTAAAAAAAAAAACAGGGAGGTGAAATACTTGTATACTGAAAACTATAAAACATTGCTGAAAGAAATTAAGGACGAGCTGAGTAAATGGGAACACATCCCATGTCCATGGATTGAAAGATTTAGTATCGTTAAGATGGCCATACTACGCAAAGCAATCTCTAGGTTCAATGCAATCCCTATAAAATTTCCAACAGGCTTTTTTTTTTTGCAGATTTGGCAAAGTCATCCCTCAAATTCATATGTAACGGCAAGGCGTGCCAACAAGCCAAATCAATCTTGAAAAAAAAACAAAGCAGGAGGAATCACACTTTCTGATTTCAAAACATACTATAAAGCTACCATAATCGAAACAGTGTGGTACTGGTATAAGGGTAGACATATGGAATAAAATTGAAAGTCCAGAAATAAACCTATACGTCTATGGACAATTGATTTTTGGCAAGGGTGTCAAATTCATTCAATGTAAAAAGAATAGTCCCTTCAACAAACGGTGCTGAGACAATCGGATCTCCACATGCGAAAGAATCAAGTTGTACCCATACCTCAAACTGTTTAAAAATCAACTCAAAATGGATCAATTACCTAAATATATGGATTAAAACCATAAAACTCATAGAAAAAAAATAGGTGTAAAACTTCAGGACCTTGTTTTTATTTTTTAATTGTGCTAAAATATATATCACAAAAGTTTTGCCATTTTGACAACTCTTAAGTGTACAATTCAGTGACATTAATCACAGTTATCTTGCTCGGCAACCATCACCACTATTTCCAACTGTTTTTCATGATCCCAAACAGAAACCCAGTACCCTTTAAGCATTAACCCCCCACTCTCACCTCCCTTCATCCCCTGATAAACTTTTGTCTCTATGCATTTCCTGTTCTAGATTTTCATATAATTCAAATTATACACTATTTGTCCTTTTGACTTGTTTCACTTAGCATAATGTTTTCAAATGTCATCCATATTGTATGTATCAGAACTTCATTTCTCTTATGACTGAATAATACCCCATTGTATATATGTACCACATTTTTTTATCCATTCATCTGTTGTTATGGATTGAATCGTGTTGTAAATCCTAACCCCTATACCTGTAGTTATAATCTCATTTGAGAATGGGTTGTCTTTGTTAGACTAATGAAGAAGTATTCGTGTAGTGTGTGCCTTAAGTCAGCCTCTTTTATGATATAAAAGAGCAGATTAAACAAGGAAGAAAGGAAGCAGAGATGGGGGAGATAGATGTCATGCCCCATGAAGATCACCATAACTGCCAAGGAATAGAAGCTGAAAAGACAAGGGCCATCCCCCAGAGCCTACAGAAAGAGAGTGTTTTTCTCTAGGGACTGCACCCTGAATTCAGACTTCTAGCCCCCTAAACCGTGAGAAAATAAGTTTCTGTTTGTTAAAGCCACCCACTTGTGGTATTTCTATTATAACAGCACTGGCTAACTAACACATCTGTTGATGGACATTTGGGTTTTTTCCACCTTTCGGCTCTTGTAAATAATGCTGCAATGAACATTAATGTACAGGTGTCTGTCTGAGTCCCTTCTTTTCAAGTCTTCTGGGTATATACCTAGGAGTAGAGTTGCTGGATCATATGGCACTTCTGGCAGGAGCCCTTGTGGTGCAGTGGTTAAGTGCTTGGCTGCTAACCGAAAGGTCAGCAGTTCGAGCCCACCAGTTGCTCCTTGGGAGAAAGATGTGGCAGTCTGCTTCCGTAAAGATTATACCCTTGGAAACCCCGTGCGGCAGTTCCACTCTGTCCTATAGGGTCACTATGAATTGGAATAGACTTGACAGCAATGGGTTTGGTTTATGGTACTTCTGTTTAATTTTTTGAGGAATTGCCAAACTGTTTTTCACAGCAATCATACCGTTGTACATTCCCACCAGTAAATGAGGAGGGTTCCAGTATCTCCACACCTTCACCAACAATTGTGGTTTTGCTGGGGGTGGAAGTAATCAGGTGTGACCGCTTAATGGGTGTATGGTTTCCTTCTGGGTTGACGAAATTGTTTTAGAGCTGGAGAGAGTTAATGGTTGCACAACATTATGCACGCACTAAAGGCCATCTTAGGAGTCCTGGTGGCACGCTGGTTAAACACTTGGCTGCTAACTGAAAGGTTGGCAGTATGAACCCACCAGCTGCTCCGTGGGAGAAAGATGTGGCAGTCTGCTTCCATGAAGATTACAGCCTTGGAAGCCTCATAGGGCAGTTCTACTCTGTCCTTCAGGGTTGCTATGAGTTGAAATCTACTCAACGACAATGAATTTTTTGGTAAATGTCATCTAATTGTCCACTTTAAAATGCTGCCCAGCCCTGCACCATACCATGATCAGTTGCAGGGTGGATCGTTTTGATCCATAGGGTTTTTATTGGCTGATTTCCAGAAGTAGATGGCCAGGTCTTTCTTCCTACTCCATCTTAGTCTGGAAGCTCTGCTGAAACTTGTTCAGGATCATGGCAACATGCAAGCCTCCACTGACAGAACGGTGGCTGCTCACGAGGTGCATTGGCCAGGAACTGAATCCAGGTTTCCCGCATGGAAGGCAAGAATTCTACCACATCAATGCCTCACAACTGTATTGGAACTGTATTTCTCCTTTCATTTCTGTCAATGTTTGCTTCATGCATTTGGGGGCTCTGTTGTTATGTGGGTGGCGTAGTGGTTAAGTGGTTAAGTGCTACGGCTGCCAACCAAAAGGTTGGCAGTTCAAATCCACCAGGTGCTCCTTGGAAACCCTATGGGGCAGTTCTGCTCTGTCCTGTAGGGTCGCCATGAGTCGGAATTGACTCGATGGCAGTGGGTAGTAGTCGTAGTAGTTGTTACATTAACATGTATCGATAATTGTTATATGTTCTTGATGAATTGACCCTTTCATCATTATATAATGTCCTTCTTTGTACTTGTAACAGATTTCGACTTAAAGTCTATTTTGTTTGATATTAATATAGTTACTTTAGTTCTCTTTAAAATATAATGTATTTTCTTTTTGTTGTTGTTGTTGAGAATATACACAGCAAAACATACACCGGTTCAACAATTTCTACATGTACAATTCAGAGACATTGATTACATCCTTCAACTTGTGCAATCGTTCTCACTCTCCTCTGAGTTGTTCTTCCTCCATTAACTTAAACTCACTTCCCCCCTAAGTCTCCTCTCTAATCTTTTGAGTTGCTGTTGTCAGTTTGAGCCTATATAGACAGATCTTAAAGGAGCACAATGCTCAAGGTAGATATTCTTTACTGCTTAAGCTAAACTATTGTTTGATTTTAAAAAGACTTCAGAGGATATTTTTGGTTTAAGGCTTAAAGATTATCTCAGGGCAAGAGTTTCAGGGGTCCATCCAGCCTCTATGGCTCCAGAAAGCCTGGATTCCATGAGAACTTGAAATTCTGTTCTGCATTTCCCCGTTCTGATCAGAATTCTTCTATACAGTCTTTGATCAAAAAGTTCAGTAATGGTAACTAGTAACTAGTTAAATAGGTAAATAGAAACTAGTCGCACTGCAAAGGGGGCAGTTGTTTATGGAAGCAATTATCACCTTGGTTCTTTTTTTATTTTTATTTGCATAGAATTTCTTTTTCTATTCTTTAACTTTCAAGCTATTTGTGTCTTTGGGTTGAAGGTGTGTCTATTGTAGACAATATATAGATGGATCTTTTTTATCCATTCTACCAATCTCTACCTTTTTACTGGAGAATTTAATCCATATACATTTGAAGTTATTACTGATAAGGAAGGACTGACTTCTGCTATTTTGGTATTTCTTGTGTGTCTTAAACCTTTTTTGTCCCTCATTTCCTCCACTACTGCCTTCTTTTGTGTTTAGTTGATTTCTTGCATAGAAACATTTTGATTCTCCTCTTGTTTTCTTTTGGGTATATTTTTTAGATATTTTATTTGTGGTTACCATGGGGCTTACATTGAACATCCTAAATTTATAACACCCTAGTTTAAATAGATACCAACTTAACTGCAGTAACATACAAAAATTCTGTTCCTATATAGCTCCCTCCTCCTTATATTTAGTACTGTACTTGGTTTGTATAATTATACTCATTTCAAAGGCTTTATGTTTAGTATTGCACTTGGCTCTTATAATTATGCTCATTTCATCAATAAAGAAAGTGTGGGCCAGAGAGCTTGAGTTGCAACTTCAAGATCCTAAGGATCACAGAGTACCAGATGGTAGGTTTGCTTGTGCCCCTATTTGTAGAGAAAAGCAGGCCTAGAAGCCATTGGCTTGGCCAAAGTCTATCATATCATGACGTCAAAAGAGGCAAAGGCTCCCCAACCCCACAACATTTCAGGTGACTAGATGTCGGGGAGAATATAGGAGGTGTTCTTTGCATTACCAAGGGATAAATAAAAAAATACCCGTTGCCGTCGAGTCAATTCCAACTCATAGCAACTTATAGGACAAAGTAAAACTGCCCTACAGGGTTTCCAAGGCTGTAATCTTTATGGAAGTAGGCTGCCACATCTTTCTCCTGTGGAGCTACTGGTGAGTTCAAACCATTGACCTTTCAGTTAGTAGCCAAGCACTTAACCACTTACTCCTTTATCAAGGGATACGCCCTATGGAAAGAGGAGAGCAATGAAATGTCCATCCTAGCCCACCAGAAAATATCTACACACATAAACACAAAGGGAAAGGTAAAAGCCTACCCCAGCTGCCTGAGGGGCGTCCATCCAGCCTCATGAATGAGGGATATTGATGAGGCTCCCACAAGGTGGGATAGTCACAGTTCATTAAAAAAAAATTCCTGAGGATCCATGGTCAATGGCAAAGGGGCTTTCACTAAGAGGGGCAACTGGAGCAGGTGCAAAGGTGGGGGTCACTGTGGTGGGGGGGGCTTGTAAAGGTGAGGGTCACACAGGCACTTCAGTATTTGTGTGTCACCAAGGTGGGGTTGGAGTACAGAATGCTATGTCCTGAGTGTCTTATACCTTTTTTGTGGGAGGAGCACAATGAACCTCTGAGCCCAATCCTCTGGCTGCACACACCGCCCATCCCAGAGCTGTGGAAGGAGGAGCACTGTGCTGGGCTAAGAGCCCTTGGCTGGCAGTGAGGGGAGTTGGGGAACAGGCTATGCCAGGCACAGGGTAAGACAGCCCCAGCAGTCACTTGACCTCTGTGGGCACCCCCTCCCTAAGCTATGGAACAGGGAATTGCTCATTTTCTCTGCCATGGATTGAATTATGTCCCCCCAAAAATGTGTGTATCAGCTTGGTTAGGCCATGATTCCCAGTATTGTGTGGTTGTTCTTCATCTTGTGTTTCTAATTTTATGTTGAGAGGATTAGGGTAGGATTGTAACACCTCCCTTACTCAGGTCACCTCCCTGATCCAATGTAGAGGGAGTTTCCCTGAGGTGCGGCCTGCACCACCTTTTATCTCTCAAGAGATAAAAGGAAAGGGAATCAAGCAGAGAGTTGGGGACCTCATACCACCAAGAAAGCAGCAGCAGGAATAGAGCACGTCCTTTGGACCCAGGTCCCTGTGCCTGAGTAGCTCTTCAACCAGGGGAAGATTGAGGACAAGGACCTTCTTCCACAGACAACAAGATAGAAAACCTTCCCCTGGAGCTGACACTCTGAATTTGGACTTGTAGACTGTGAGAGAATAAGTTTCCCTTTGTTAAAGCCATCCACTTGTGGTATTTCTGTTATAGCAGTACTAGATCACTAAGACACCCTCCTTCCTTCCTTCTGGACTCCTTCAGAGGATGCCACAGCTGGGGGCAAGTGTCAGGGCAGCTCATGACTGCCTTACAGGCACATGGATATGGCAGTTGGAAGTGGAGAGCCCATGCCCATCCAGTCTCGGCCCCTAGCTCTTTCCCAGACACCCGAGAGCCTATCCCCTTCTACCCTGCTTCTACCACTGAGGATCTATATGACCTGGCCAAGAGTCTGATCTGTCTAGGCCTCAGTTTCTCCATCTGTACCATCAAAGGGTAGATCCAAGGATCTCCACTGGCCCTATATTTCAGTGCACGTAAGTTCTATGACAAATCTATGGCAAGAAACCCAACCTGGTTTGCTAGAGGCTTGCAGAGAGATCTGAAAAAGCTTAGACAAGTCACTTCCCTTCTCTAGCCTAGCCAAGGGAAAGGCCCACTCTAATTCCCCACACTGTGAGTTTGTTTCAGAATGTGTCCTGAACCAGCTTCTCCCTCCTTCCTCTCTCCAAATAGAAATGCATCCCTGGAGGGCTGATTCAGAGGACTAAGAGTGGGCCCCTGGGACAGCAGCAGGGCCCACTAATGTGAGACTTCAGAGTACTGCTCCCTTTTGTATGTCGGCCAGGAGCAGGGATAAAAGATGGACTGGACCATGCCCCAGTTCCGCCCCACCTCCCTGCCAGCAGACGCACATATACACCAGGAGATGTGGCACATCTCAAGAAAGTGTGACTCCTCTATTGCTATGTCTCAATATGGTAACTCTATGTGTCATTTGCCCCATTTACACATGAGCAAACTGAAGCTCAGAGAGGTGAAATTGAGTGTCAGAGCTGGAGTTGAAACCCAGATCTTACTCCCAAGGCAACAAGTACTTGATTTCAGGTTCTGGGGCCAAAAGGAAATGGGTACTGTATGGATTCCTGAGGCAGCCTGTGAGCCCCTGCTGCTCCTTCCATATGAGAATTCCTCATCTTATAGTGTGGATTTGGAGGGAGGGCTTGGGTCTGTGGAGAACTACTCCAGGCTGGGGCTGTGGGTCTGTACCCTTCCTCTCTTTCTGTTTCTTCTTGCTCAGTTCTGGGTCTGGCTCCTATGTGCTCAGGATGAAAGCAAGATAAAAAAAAATGGAATGGGAAACAAATCATGTACAAAATCTGCAAGCTATCTAAAACCCAGCATGCCCCCATGGGTAAGCAAAATGGAATGGTCTGATTTGTTACACAAGGTGGCATGAAATGTAAAATAGCAAGGAAAAAAAAAGTCAGATACATGGAAACTGAACAACACCTTGCTTAAAAATTGCTGGGTAATAGAAGAAATCAAGGATGGAATAAAAAAATTCATAGAGTCAAATGATAATGAAAATATATCTTACCAGAACCTTCGGAACACAGCAAAAGTGTGCTTAGAGGTCAATTTATAGCAATAAACACACACATTAAAAATGAAGAAAGGGCCAAAATCAAAACGTTAACCCTACAACTGTTGAATTCTATTGGCTAGAGTTTTGTTGAGAATTTTTGTGTCTATGTTCATAAGGGATATTGATCTGTAATTTTTTTTTTTTTTTTTTGGTGTTTGCCTAGCTTTGATATCAGGGTTATACTGGCTTTATAGAATGAGTTCGGGAGTATTTCTTCCTTTTCTATGTTCTGAAATAGATTGAGTAATATTGGTGTTAGCTGTTCTCTGAAAGTTTGGTAGAATTCTCCAGTGAAGCTGTCTAGGCCAGGGCTTTTTTGTTGTTGTTTGGAGTGTTTTTTTTTTTTTATTACTTCTTCAATCTCTTCTTTTGTTATGGGTCTATTCAGTTTTTCTACCTCAATTTGTGTTAGTTTAGGTAAGTAGTGTGTTTCTAGAAATTTGTCCATTTCCTCTAGGTTCTCGAATTTGTTGGAGTACAGTTTTTCATAGTACTCTGTTATGATCCTTTGTATTTCATTTGGGTCTGTTGTAATGTACCCCCATTTCATTTCTTATTTGGGTTAATTTGCTTCCTCTCCTGTTTTTCTTTTGTCAGTTTGGCCAGTGGTTTGTTGATTTTGTTGATCCTTTCAAAGAACCAACTTTTGATTTTGTTGATTCTTTCTTTTGTTTTTCTGTTCTCTATTTCATTTATTTCAGCTCTGATCTTTATTATTTCCTTTGTTTCTGGTGACTGAGGGTTTCTTTTGCTGCTCTCTAGTTGTTCGAGTTGTAGGGTTAACATTTTGATTTTGGCCCTTCTTTTTTAATGTGTGTGTTTATTGCTGTAAATTGACTTCTAAGCACACTTTTGCTGTGTTCCGAAGGTTCTGGTAAGATTTGTTTTCATTATCATTTGACTCTATGAATTTTTTTATTCCATCCTTAATTTCTTCTATTACCCAGCAGTTTTTAAGCAAGGTGTTGTTCAGTTTTCATGTATTTGACTTTTTTTTTTCTTGCTATTTCTGTTAATGATTTCTACCTTTATGGCACTCTGGGAAAAAAAAAAAAAGCAAACCTGTTGCCATCGAGTCAATTCCAACTCATAGCAACCATTAGAATCAGAAAAGATGTTTTGTATTATTTTGATGTTTTGGGTTCTGTTAAGGCTTGGTCCATGGCCTAAAATGTGGTCTATTCTGGAGAATGTTCCATGTGCGTTGGAAAAGAATGTATACTTTACTGCTGTTGAGTGGAGCATTCTGTATATGTCTATGAGGTCGAGCTGGTTGATTGTGACATTTAGCTCTTCTCTAGCTTTACTGAGTTTTGTTCTAGATGCTCTGCCCTTCACCAAAAGTGGTGTGTTGAAATCTACTACTATTGTGGGACTGTCTGTTTCTCTTTTCAATGCTGTTAGAGCATGTTTTACATATTTTGGAGCCCTGTCCTTGGGTGTGTATATATTTATTATGATTATGTCCTCCTGGTGTATTGACCATTTCCTTATTACTTTATGGTGGATTTTGCCTTAAAATCCATTTTATCAGAGATTAATATTGCCACTTCTTCTCTTTTTTGGTTATTGTTTGCTTGATATATTTTTTCCATCCTTTGAATTTTAGTTTGTTTATATCTTTGTGTCTAAGATGTGTCTGTTGTAGATAGCGTATAGATGGATCATGTTTTATTATCCATCGTGCCCCTCTCTATCTCTTTACTGGTGTATTTAGTCCATTTACATTCAGTGTAATTATTGATAGAGTTTACTGCTGTCATTTTGATGTATTTTTTAATTTTTTGTGCTGTTGACAGTTTCTTTGTTCTGCTTAGTTTTCTGTTCCGTGTTCATTTTATTTCTGTATTTTCTTTTCATCTCTTTCATTATTGTTGATTTTGTGTTTGCTGAGTCTTTATGTTTTTCTTTTTATTTTGATGGGTGTGTTTGTTAGCTTCCTTTGTGGTTACCTTGAAATTTACCTTTATTTTCTAAATTTAAATCAGTCTTTTATTTCTTGATATCACTTTGACTTCCTTTTCATATAGAATTTCTGTTACCACACTGTTTATGCCCTCTTTTTTTGTTTTGACATTGTCGTCGTTTACATATTGACTTCTCTGATTCTCTATTTTCAGTCTTTTAGCTTTTGTTTTTGAGAGTTCCTTATCTGGGTTGATAACTGGTTGATCTGTCCTGTGTCCTAGTCTTGAATTGTTGTCTGATGTTGTTGGTTCTTTCACCAGAGGACTTCCTTTAATGTTTCTTGTAATTTTAGTCTGGTTTTCACAAATTCCCTTAATTTCTTTTTATCTGGGAATGACTTAATTTCACCATCATATTTGAGAGATAATTTTGCTGGATATACAATTCTTGGCTGGCAATTTTTCTCTTTCAAGGCTACATATACGTAATCCTATTGCCTTCTTGCCTGCATAGTTTCTGCTGAGTAATCTGAGCTTAGTCTTGTTGGTTCTCCTTTGTAGGTGACTTTTCTTTTATCCCTAGCCATTCACAGGATTCTTTATTTGTCTTTAATTTTGGCAAGTTTGATTATGATATGTTTTGATATCTTTTGTGGTCTATCCTGTATGGGGTTTCTTGAGCTTCTTAGATATCTTGTCATTTTTCATGATTATTAGTGAAATTTTCTGCCAGCAAAGCTTTGACAATTCTCTCTGTGTTTTCCATTATCCCTCCCATTCTGGTACTCTGATCACCCATAAGTTTTTCCTCTTGATAATATCCCACATAATTCTTAGGCTTTCTTCATTTTTTTTTTAATTCTGATTTTTCCTCAAACAAATTGGTGTCAAGGGATTTTTCTTCAGTCTCACTGATTCTGAATTCCATTGTTTCAATTCTGCTTCAGTGACCTTCTATTGAGTTGTCTAATTCTGAAATCGTATTGTTTATATTTTGGATTTCTAGTTGCTGTTTCTGTATGGTTTCTAGCAGCCTGTTTATTCTGTCATTTTATTCTCGTATTGTTTTCCTGAATTCTTCTATTGCTCTGTTTGTGTGTTCCTTGGTTTGGTCTGTGTTTTGCCTGATCTCCTTCCTGATCTCTTGGGAAGCTCTATATATTAGTCTTTTTGAATTCTTTCTCAGGTAGCTCCATTTCCTTCACTTCCTCCAGAAGGTTTTCTGGTTCTTTATTTTGGTCTTTTGCTGGAACCATCTTGTCATGCTTCTTTATGGGATTTGATATTGACTGTTGTCTCTGAGGCATCAATAAGTTATTATATTTATTCATTGTAGGAGCCCTGGTGATGCAGTGGTAAAGTGCTGGGCTGCTAACCAAAAGGTCAAATCCACAATTGCTCCTTCGAAGCCCTATAGAGCAGTTCTACTCAGTTCTATAGGGTTGCTATGAGTCAGAATCGACTAGTTTTTTTTTGTTTTGATATGTCCATGTTGGCTGGGTGTGTGTGCTACTCTGGTCATTGGCATCATTGAAGCTGTCACCTGTCTCCAGGTGGTCAGAGTAGCTATTAGGTGTGTGAGCCCAGGAGTCTGTTCACTGTTCTTGTGAGGAGTGTGGTTGTTCAGGGCTCAGATGCACAGGTCATTGGTCACTAATTGTGTGGTGCAGAGACTCTTGCCTACATTCCTAAGTGGGCAGTGCCGTGTGGGGGAGTTTGGAGCATGCACAGGTCTCTGTTTGCAGTGGGGAGTAATGTGTGGGACCAGACAGAGGGCTGTCAGCCCCCTTCCAGGGTGCCCAGATGAAGGGCGATCCCCCATCTACTAGAGTGCATAGTGGGTGGGGATAGCGCAGCCAGTCCTTGTGCTCCCAGTGTTGTTGGCTGGAAGGATTAGGAAGCACAACTAATTCTCACGCCTCTGTTGTGGGTGGTTAGATGGAGTGGTTAGTATCGCCAACCCTCAGGCCCCTGGTGTGGGTGTGTAAGACCCCTTCTTAAGGGGTGGGGTGGTGTCACAAATCTGCAGCTCTCACTTGGCTGATGCAGGTGAAAATGGGCTTCAAGTGGATGCCCTGCCTGTTTTGTCCTAATGAGATCTTGTGCACAAGGCACTGTGGTGGCGGTGATGGGCAGGGGTGAAGGGCACTGCAAGTCCATGAATCCACTATGTTAGTGGCTGGGTGAATGAGCAGGTGCCTCTGGACCCAGCTCTGAGTTCACAGCTTAGGGGGCATGGTGTTGCTGAATGCTGAGGGATTGTTGTCAGAGAGGGGTGGGTGATAAGTGAGTGTAAGGGAGTGCTCCTTGGCTATGGAGCTCTGGTTGGGGAAGGGTTATGCTGCCAGCACACACGGTGGGTTGGGAACTTGCACTTAACTTTTGCAGGTCTGATGTCACTCCTATTTGGTGGTATGTGCAGATTCGCTGCTGCTTAGCTGCACCGGTTGGGGTAAGTTTTGACTTGGGATGTTGCTGCTTGCCTTAAACTGTGTGTGCTGTGCAGATTCAGCTAGCAGGGCTCCAGCAAACCTGTGATCTGTAATTCCCTGTTTCTGCTGTTTTTTAGTTGTTTCTCATTCCCCCTGATACTGAGTCCAATTCTTCAGCTTTGTCTCTGATGCTTAGGATTCCTAGATTGTCATATATCTGATTCACTTATTTTTTTCCAGGTCTTTGTTGTAAAGGGGATGACACAAATCATCTGACTATTCTGCTGTATTGGCTCTGCCTCTAATCTGCTTTCATAAAAAGTTCCATTTTTTTAAAAGGTGTAAATGAGTTGAAAATCACAACACTCTCCTTGTCTCAGTTAATCTCTCCTATAGCTATTGAGACTATGATAAATACCTCCTTCATTTGCCTGGTACTTAACCAAAAATGAAGCTGTTGCTGTCGAGTTGATTCCAACTCATAGCGACCCTATAGGACAGAGTAGAACTGCCCCATAGGGTTTCCAAGGCTGTAATCTTTACAGAAGCAGACTGCCACATCTTTCCCCACGGAGCGGCTGGTTAGTTCAAACCACTGACCTTTTAGTTAGCAACCAAGCACTCAACCACTGCACCACCAGGGCTCCTTCTGGCACTACAGAACCTCAAATGCTTTCACATGTATCTTATCATTTAATCTTAAAAATAACCGTAGGAGATAGGCAGGACAGACATTTTTATCCAGATTTTTCAGAAGGGGAAACCAAGGCATGAAATGATGCAGAGTTTTGCCCAAGATCACCCAGCAAGTAAGTGGCTCAGCTAGGACTACAAGGTACATCTATTGCTTCCCAGCTTAGGGCTCCTTCCAATACATATGTCTATCTCTGAGACTAGATTTCAAGCTCTTTGAGGGCAGAGTTGTGTCTTATTCATCTTGAGTAAATCCACAGTGGCTGATGCTCAAAACAAAATTACTGACTGACTGACTGTGAACAGGGCCCAGATTCACCCCACCTGAAAGATGAGTAGTTCACATCAAGTAGTTCCAGGGGCCTTCCAAGAAAAAAAGAGCTTCTTCACCCATTTCCTGTTCTTGCCACTAGGTGTCAGTACAAGCATTCATGAGCCCAGTTTCCCAGGGTTGGTGGGGCACGGGAAGAAGAAAGACAAAGGTGAAGTTGAGCTTCTGCTCCTAATGGCTAGAAAAGGGACTTCCATTACCTATGGTAAGAACCAACCCTACATGCTCTTCTGCCTGAATGGTAAATGAAATGTATAAATGTGGAAATCAGGATCCACAAAGGGGAAGTGTTTTGTCCCAAATCACACAGCCAGTCACTGCTTCAGACAGGATTGTACCCCATGTCCCTCTTTCTCCTGACTGACGGAGCTCAGGGTTTTTGGTGGTAAATGATGAAATGTGAGCAGGAGAGTGAGGAGACACCGTAGTACAGTGGAAGAAAACCTGGATTGAAATAAGAAGACCCAGGCTCTAGTCCCAGCCATGCTGCCATATAACTCCAGGTAGATGTCTACCCTCTAGTTCTCAGTTTTCCTGTCTGTTACACAGGAGTTAGATCAGAGGAGTGGTTCATAACTAGACTTGCTCATCAGCATAATCTGAGGAACTTTTTCAAAATACACAAACTCCAAGGTCCATGCTACACATTTACTGAAGCAGAATCCCCAGGAGGTGGGATCTGAGATTGTATATTTGGAAAGAGCTCTCCAAGTGATTCTGCTGCATACCTCTGGTTTAAGAACTGCTGGGCTAAGTTGTTGCTAAGGCCCCTCCCAGCAGTGTGGCCCCTGCCTCTTCATAGACAGCACTAGGCAAGGGGTCTTACAAGGGCACCTCTAAAATCACTCTTGGCTGACTCCAAGCTCTGCTTCCACTCTGCTCCCAGAAATCCACTGGCTGTATAGGAAAGGTCCTTCCCTCCACTTCCTCTGTGCTCACACCTTGGCTATCTGGTCCTCCTCAGTGGAAGCCACAGGACTCTGGGAGTGCCACTTTCTCTGCCCAAGGTCATCACATCCCAGCCCCCTGGCATCTGCTTCACCTTCTTCCTTGGGGAGTGCCTTTTGTATAAAGAACTACAGAGGCAAGGAGCAGACCAAGATGGTGGCTTAGACAGACACACCGTAATGTCCCCCTGCAACAAAGACTCAAGCAAACAAGTGAAACAATTACAGATGACAACCTCGGAACCCTATGCATCAAATGGGAGGCTGAAGAATTAGATTGAGTAATGAGTGGAAGGAGAGGCTGAACAAAAAAAGCAGACGTGGAGATTTATGAATCATCAACACCCTGCCAGCTGGCCTAGCACAGTGTGGCCTTCTTTAGACAAAGCAAGCAGTGTTCCTGGGTGAGGAGCACAGATAGGCAATTCCACGGAATTCACAGCAGGAAAGAGAGAATGGTATAAACAAAACTGGAATGAAGCAAGGTGAGCCAGGTCTAAAAAAGGAAAGTACAGGAAGGCAGGTGAGAGCTCCAGTGATTCTGGTGACCACAGAGAAGGGAGGGAGCCAGGAACTAGGGACAGGGCTACTTTCCAGTGGTGATGCCTGACCATTTGGACAGAAAATGTCCAATGAATGGTAAAACTATAGAGTAACAATTAGAGGTCCTCCATTCAGCCAGACTCCATGCAGCCCCTCCTCACATTTAATCAGGCCAAGCACCAATTACCTGGTGCACCCTATCAGGAATGCCCCTGCACCCATGCCCAGTGACAGGTGGTCATGCTCCTCACACAGAGACAGTTAGACATACTCACTGTGCCCCCTGCCTAATGACTGGTGACATGCTACTGCACCACACACCACCTGGTGACCAGCAGGCATGCTCACCACACCCACTACCCAGCAACTGGTAAGAATGTTCCCTGCTCTCCCACCCAGTGATAGGAAGGTACGCCCACCCAGGGACAGGCATTAATGTGCCATATAACCCATCCTGGCACTGGAGGGTGCAATCCCCCCATGCCCACATCCCACCACACATTGCCATCGAGTCAATTCTGACTCATAGCGACCCTGTAGGACAGAGTAGAACCATCTCATACAGTTTCCGAGGAGTGCCTTATGGATTTGAACTGCAGACCTTTTGGTTAGCAGCCATAGTACTTAACCATTACACCACCAAGGTTTCCCATGCCTACATAAAAAGTGACCAGAAAAGGATCTCATGCCACCGCCCAGCAATTGGCAGGCATGCCCCATACCCCAGCCCAGCTATTAGCAGGTGATCTCTGTGCCCTCACCCAATGACCACCTGGTTGTGGCGACACCCATCCCACATCCAGCCCGTGCACTGTTCCAAAGACTACATGGCATGGCACAGCAAGAAAAACAACCCTTTACCAGTGATTGCTAGGTGCATCCTAACATGTGCCACCCATGTCCCCGCCCAACAACAAGCAGGCAATCCCTGTTCCTTCACCCAATGACCACCCAGCTGTGACGCCATCCATCCTACACTCAGGCAGTTCCTGCAGGTAGACTGCACATGCACTGAGACCCCTTGATCTCCTGATACCTACTGAGATGCCAATTCATGCATGCACAGACAGCCTCCACCATTTATTTTTCATAGCACTGCCTCCCTGTGGCTATGAAGTAACCTGCCCTGCTCTGCAGCAGATGCACTAAATCCTAAAACAAATGCAGTAGGACCATGCTGTCCCATAAGAGCTGTGGAGGGACCCTGACTACCCAACATTTGTTGGCTCACATCAGGGAAGGGACCTACTCTCATACCTCCACTCAATCCTGTAAGGGAAGATATACAACCTAACAACAGAAGACTCATGTGAATGTGCAGCCCACTGTTCTCACTAGTGAGAGGAAAGCACACCCAGCCAACTGACAACACCAAAGTCATACATTGATCAGTATCACAAAACTACAACAATTAAAATAATACAAAGGAAGAAAGACATTCTAAAGAGGAAAACACAAAGCTTCTGATATATCAAAATGAAACAAAACAAAAAAAATTAGGGCAAAATAAACAGACATGTAATCTATAAAGAAATACATACATAATAAAATAACACCTTAATCCAAGGTAAAAAAAAAATTTTTTTTTACCTTGGAGATGGCAGTGAATAACAAATCATATGAAGAAACAGGGTAAGGTGGCTCAAGGAAGTGAGGAAAATAAAGGAACATAAAGCCATCCTGAGGAAGACCTGATAATAAAACTACATGCCAAGGAAGTCAAAAGACTCATATTTAGGCTTCTCAAAGAGATCAAGAAAAACACACGAAAAAACCTAGAAGAATTCAGGAAAACAGTACAAGAACAAAATGACAAACTCAGTAGACAAATAGAAACCATACCAAAAAAAATTAGAAATTCAGAAGCTTAACAATAAAATATCAGAAAAAACAATTCAATGGAAGGACACAAGTAGAATTGAATCAAAGGAAGAAAGAATCAGTGAAAGAGAGGACAAATCCCTTGATAATTAATTTGTTGGAGGAACAATCAGAAAAAAAGATTGAAGAAAAATGAAGAAAGCCTAAGGGTTATGTGGAACACCATGAAGAGGAATAATTTATGCATACTAGGACTTCCAGAGGGGGAAGAGAGAATAAAATTGTACATGGAGAGAATTTTTGAAGATATAATGGTAGAAAACTTCAAAATATCATGAAAGCCAAGAAGATTTCCATCCAAGAAGCTCAATGAACCCCATACAGGATAGACCCCAAAAGAAATTCACCAAGACATATAGCCAAACTTTCCAAAACCAAAGACAAAGAAAGAATTTTGAGAGCAGCTCATGAAAAGCAAAATATCACTTACAAAGAGGTATCAATAAGACTATGTGCTGTTTTCTCCTCAGAAACTGTGCAGGCAAGAAGACAATATGATGACATATGCAAAGCTCTGAAAGAAAAGAATTGCCAACCAAGAATAAAATATCCTGAAAAAATTGTCTTTCAAAAACAAGGATGAAATTAGGACATTTTCAGATAAGGATAAATTAAGGGAATTTATAACCACCAGACCAGTCCTACAAGAAATATTAAAGGGAGTCCTTGAGACAGAGAACCAATGACATCAGACAACAACCTGAGATAAAGATACGTGACAGCACCACCCAGAAACCAAGCCAGGTAAAGTCTTCACAAAAGTAAAATAAAGCTACAAAACTGATTACAGGGAATCAGAAATATGAAGATGTAAACAATAACAATTTCAAAACAGAAGAGGAATAAATGGCACAGTTATGGAACTTTCATATGGCGAGGAAGTCAAGGGGAATTGAAGATATAAAAAGCTGTTCTAAATATAGGAGAATAAAGGTAAACTTCAGGTTAACCACAAAGAAAACTAATAAATTTAGTCACCAAAATGAAGAAGAAGGTCAAAAAGACTCAGTAAACACAAAAACAACAAATGATAGGAAAAAAAAACTCAGCACAGAAAATTAATATGAAAAAAGGAACCATAAACACCACACACAAAAAAAAGGAATAACAAAATGGCAGCAGTGAATTCATACCTATTGATAATTGCACTGAATGTAAATGGACTAAATGCATGAGCCAAGAGACAAAGAGTGGCAGAATGGATAAAAACACGACCCACCAATATGTTGCCTACAAGGGACACACCTTAGGTGCAAAGAAATAAATAGGTTAAAAATTAAAGGACAGAAAAAATATATATCAAGCTAACAGTAGTCAAAAGAGAGCAGAAGTGGAAATATTAATTTCTGACAAAATCAATTTTAAGTCAAAATTCATTATAAGAGACAAAGAAAGGCATTATATAATTGTAAAGGGTCAAGAAGACATAAAAATAATAAATATTTACTTACCCAATGTCAGAGCTCCAAAATATATACAACTCTAACTGAATTGAAAAGAGAAATAGACAGTTCTACAATAATAGTAGAAGACTTTAACACAATACTTTTGACAATGGACAGAACAATGAGAAAGAAAATCAACAAAGACACAGAAGATCTAAATAACACTATTGTCATGGATTGAATGAGAAGGCCAACAGAGAGAGAGAGCCTTCCCCTGGAGCTGACACCCTGAATTTGGACTTTTAGCCTACTTTACTGTGAGAATATAAACTTCTCTTTGTTAAAGTCATCCACTTGTGATATTTCTGTTACAGCAGCACTAGATAACTAAGACAACTATTAACCAACTTGATCTCACAGACACCCAACAGAAGCACAATGCATCATTTTTCTGCAACACATATGGAACATTCTCCTGAATAGACCATATTTTAGGCCACAAAGCAAGCCTCAATAAATTTTAAAAAATCAAAATTATATAAAGGATCTTCTTTAACTATAATGCCATATAACTAGGAATAAATAACAGCAAAATAAATTCTATACATGGAAACTAACTCATTACCAAAAAACTATTGGGTAATACAAGAAATCAAAAGTGAAATTAAAAAATACTTAGAATCAAATGAGAATGAGAACACAACATACCAAAACCTTTGGGATGCAACAAAAGCAGTGCTCAGAGGAAAATTTAAGCAATAACTGCATGCATTAAAAAAGAAGAAAGGTCCAAATTCAATCACTTAACCTGACAACTTGAACAAATAGAAATGAAGAGCAAAAGACCAAAGCTACCAGAAGAAGGGAAAGATCAAAGAAGAAATAAATGAAATAGAAAACAGAAAAACGATAGAATCAACAAGACTAGAGTTGGTTCTTTGAGAGGATCAATAAAAGTGACAAACCAGGAGACAGGGCCACGATGGCAGAATAGTCAGACACTTTCTGCCATCCCTCTTACAACAAAGACCTGAAAAAAAAAGTGAACCGATTATATATGACAATCTAGGAACCCTAATCATCAAAGACAAAGCTGAAGAATCAGACTGAGCAGCAGGTGGAGAGACAATTCAAAAGCAACAGAAAAGTACAGATCATGAGATTGCCAGTGCTCTGTTAGCTGAGTCTGCACAGTGGATATAGGCTGAGGCAAGCAGCAACATCCAAAGCCTAGCCCCAGCAAATCTGCACGCACCTCCAGAACCAAATAGGAGTGACACCAGATCTGTGAAAGTTAAGTGAAAACTTCTAACCTAACGTGGGGCAAAAATAACCCTTCTTGCCCAGAGTTTCACAGCAGTGAAGTGATTCCTTCCCCTCACACACCCACCCCTGCCCTACTCCAACACCAGTCCTGCAGTATTCAAAAATGCCACGTCTTCTAAGCCAGGAACTCAGGGCCCTCTGCTCTGACACCAGTCTCACGACATTAAAAAATGCCATGCCCCCTAAGCCAGGAACTCAGGGCTGGTCGGGAGGCGCTGCCCCTTTGCCTAGCCACTGGTGTAATGGGTCCACGAACTTGCTGTGCCCTACACACCTGTCCAGACCCTTGTATGCCGATTCAATACTGCATGCCCTCATTAAAGTAAAACAGCAGGGCATACACCTGAAGCCCATTTTCAACTGCAGCGCCCAAAGGGGAGCTGCAGATTTGTGACATTCGACACCACCCACCTACACCCAGGGTCTGAAGGCTGGTGGTACCACTCACGCCATCTAGCCACCTATGACAGGGGTCTGAGAATTAGTAGTCCCTTGCAGTCCCTCCAGCCAAGAGCACTGGGAACCCAAGTACCTGCTGCAATACCCCCCAACTATATTCTCTAGGGAACTGGGACATCCAGGCACCCAGGGGCAGCCATCAGCCCCCTGTCTTGCCCCACACATAGCCCCCAGTGCAACCAGAGACCCGTGCCTACTGTGAACACCCCCATGAAGCACTGCCCACCTAGAACTGTAGGTGAGAGTCTTCACCAAACACTCAGTGGCCAATGACCTGGACACCTGTGGCTCAAATAACTGCACCCCTGCAAGAAAAGTGAACAGACTCTTGGGTTCACACACCTAGTAGCTGCTCTGACCACTTCAAGACAGGACATGAGAGCCTCAAAGACGCCACCAAACAAAGTAGCTCACACACCAGTCCCACTTGCGCATATCAAAACAAAACAAAACAAAAAGTCAGGAAGAAGTAAGCAAACATACAATAAATAAATAAATAAAATAACTTATTGATGCCTCAGAGACAACAGTCAATATCAAATTACATAAAGAAGTATGAAAAGATGGCTCTAGCAAGTGACCAAAATAACCAGGAAACCTTCCAGAAGAAGATAAGGCAATGGAACTACCCAAGAAAGAATTCAAAAGACTTATACACAGAACTCTCCAAGACATCAGGAAGGAGATCAGGCAAAACTCAGACCAAGCCAAGGAACACACAGGCAAAGCAATAGAAGAATTCAGGAAAACAATACAAGAACAAAATGACAGAATAAACAGACTGCTAGAAGCCATATGGAGATAGCAACTAGAAATCCAAAAGATTAACAATACAATTTCAGAATTAGACAACTCAATAGAAGGTCATAGGAGCAAAATTGCAACAATGGAAGTCATAATCAGTGAAACTGAAGATAAATCCTTTGACACCAATTTATTTGAGGAAAAATCAGAAATAAATGAAAAAAAAAAGTGAAGAAAGCCTGAGAATTATGTGGGATAGTATCAAGAGGAAAGACCTACCAGTGATAGAAGTACCAGAACAGGGGAGAATAACAGAGAACACAGAATTACTGAAGACTTGCCGGCAGAAAACTTCCCCAATAATCACAAAACATGAGAAGATACTTACCCAAGAACTTCAATGAAACTCATACAGGACAGACCCCAGAAGAAAGTCACCGTGGCATACCATAATCAAACTTACCAAAACCAAAGACAGAGATAGAATCTTGAGAGCGTCTAGGGGTGAATGAAAAGTCACCTACAAAGGAGAACTAATAAGACTAAGCTATGACTACTCAGCAGAAACCATGCAGGCAAGAAGGCAATAGGATGACATATATAAAGCCTCGAAGGAAAAAAAAAATTGCCAGCCAAGAATTATATATGCAGCAAAATTGTCTCTCAAGTACAATGGTGAAATTAGGTCATTTCCAGATAAACAGAAGTTAAGGGAATTTGAAAAACCAAGCAAAAATTTTAAGAAATATTAAATGAAATCCTCTGATGAGAGAACCAACAACATAAGACAACAATCCAAGACAAGGATACAGGGCAGATCTACCAGTTATCAACCCAGATATTCAAAAAACAAATCAAAGCTAAAACACAGAAAATAGGGAACCAGAGACATCAATATGTAAAGGACAACAACATCAAAACAAAAAGGAGAAAATAAACAGAGTAGTCAAAAACTTCCATATGGAGAAGAGGTTAAGGCAACATCAAGAAATAAAAGATTGGTTTAAACTTCGGAAAAAAAAAGGTAAACTGTAAAGGAAGCTAACAAATCTACCCATCAAAATAAAAAAGAAGAAAAATATACAGACGCAGCAAACCAAAAATCAACAATGATGAAAAAATGCATAAACAAAAAAGAACTCTGCACAGAAAATTAACTGGAATGAAGAAACTGTCGACACCACACACACGAAAAGAAATCAAAATAACAGCACTAAACTCATACCTATCAATAATTACACTGAATGTAAATGGGCTAAATGCACCAGTAAAGAGATAGAGAGGGGCAGAATGGATTAAACAAACAACAACAAAACACGATCCATCTATATGCTGTCTACAAGAGACACACTTTAGAAACAAAGACATAAAACTCAAATGATGTAAAAAATATATATATTGAGCAACCAATAACCAAAAAAATCAGGAGTGGTAATATTAACCTCCAACAAAATAGACTTTAAAGCAAAAGCCACCACAAAGGAAAAGGAAGGAAACTATATAATGATTAAACGGTCAATACACCAGGAGGACATAACCATAATAAGTATATATACATCCAATGACAGGGCACCTAAATACATAAAACAAACTCTAACAGCATTGAAAAGAGAAATAGATGGTTCTGCAATAATAGTAGGAGACTTCAGCATATCACTTTCAGGAAGGACAGAGCATCTAGAGAGAAACTCAGTAAAGATACAGAAGATCTAAATGCCACAACCAATCAACTTGACCTCATAGACCCAACAGCAGCAAAGTATGCATTCTTTTCCCATGCACATGGAACATTCTCCAGAGTAGACCACATTTTAGACCACAAAGCAATCCTTAACAGAATCCAAAACATCAAAGTAATACAAAGCACCATTTATGATCACAATGCCATAAAAGTAGAAATCAATAATAGAAACAGCAAGGAAAAATTATCAAATACATAGAAAGTGCACAACACTTAAAAAGTCCTCGGTTATACAAGAAATCAAGAATGGAATAAAGAAATTCATTGCATCAAATGAGAATGAAAACACATCTTACCAGAACCTTTGGGACACAGCAAAAGCAGTGCTTAGAATTCAGTTTATAGCAAAACAAAATACACACATCCAAAAATAAGAAAAGTGAAAACATTAATCCTATAACTCAAACAAATAGAAAGAAAGCAGCAAAAGAGCCCTCAGGCACTGAAAGAAAGCAAATAATAAAGATTAGAACAGAATAAATGAAATAGAGCATAGAAAAACAACTGAAAGAATCAACAAGACAAAAGTTGGTTCTTTGAAAAGATCAACAAAATTGACAAACCGCTGGCCAAACTGACAAGAGAAAAACAGGAAAGGAAGGAAATAACCTGAATAAGAAATGAGATGTGTGATAGCACAACAGACCCAACTGAAATAAAAAGGATCATAACAGGGTACTATGAAAATTTGTACTCCAACAAACTTGAGAACCTAGAGGAAATGAACAAATTTCTAGAAACACACTGCCTACCTGAACTAACACAATCTAAAACTAAAACTCATAACAAAAGGAGAGATTGAAGAGGTAATTAAAAAAAAAAAAAGCCTCCCAACAAAAAAAGCCCTGGCCCGGATGGCTTCACTGAAGAAGTGTATCAAACTTTCAGAGAAGAGTTAACACCAGTACTACTAAAGGTATGTCAGAGCACAGAAAAGGAAGGAATAATACTGAACTCATTCTATGAAGCCAGCATAACCATGATATCAAAGCCAGGCAAAGGCACAACAAAAAAATTACAGAACAATATCCCTCATGAGCAATATCCCTCATGAACATGGACACAAAAATCCCCAACAAAACTCTAGCCAATAGAATTCAACAACATATCAAAAAAAAAAAAACCATCCTGACCAAGTCGGATTCATACCAGGTATGTAGGGATGGTTCAATATTAGAAAATCAATCAATGTAATCCACCACATAATAAAACAGAAGAAAAGAACCATATGATCTTATCGATTGATGCAAAAAAAGGCATTTGACAAAGTCCAACACCAATTCCTGATAAAAATTCTCAGCAAAATAGGAACAAAAGGGAAATCCTAGACATAATAAAGAGCACTTATACAAAGTCAACAGTCAACATCATTCTAAATGGAGAAAGACTGAAAGCATTCCCCCTGAGATGCCTTTTATCACCACTCTTATTCAACATTATTCTAGAGATCCTAGTGAGAGCAATAAGGCAAGAAAAAGAAGTAAAGGACATTCAGATTGGTAAGGAATAAATAAAAGTATCCCTATTTGCAGATGATATGATCTTATACACAAAAAACCCTAAAGAATCCACAAGAAAGCTACTGGAACTAATAGGAAGCTTCAGCAGAGTGGCAGGATACAAGATAAACATACAAAAAATCAGTAGGATTCCTCTACACCAACAAAGAGATCTTCAAGTAGAAAATCACCAAATCAATACCATTTACAACAGCCCCCCAAAAGATAAAGTACTTAGGAATAAATCTAACCAGGGACCTAAAAGACCTATACAAAGAAAATTACAAAACACTACTGCAAGAAACCAAAAGAGACTTACATAAATGGAAAAACTTGCTGTACTCACGGATAGGAAGACTCAATATTGTGAAAATGTCAATTTTACCTAAAGCAATCTACAGATACAGTGCAATCCCAATGCAAATTCCAATGGCATTTTGTAATGAGATGGAGAAACAAATCACCAGCTTTATATGGAAAGGGGAGAGGCCCCAGATAAGTAAAGCATTAATGAAGAAGAACAAAGTGGGAGGCCTCTCACTACCTGATTTTAGAACTTATTATACAGTCACAGTAGTCAAAACAGCCTGGTGCTGGTACAACAACAGACACATAGACCAATGAAACAGAATTGAGAACCCAGACATAAATCCATCCACCTATGAGCAGCTGATCTTTGATAAAGGCTCAAAGTCCATTAAATGGGGAAAAGACAGTCTCTTTAACAAATGGTGTTGGCATAACTGGATACCCACCTGTAAAAAAAAATGAAACAGGGCCCATACCTCAGGCCATACACAGAAGCTAACTCAAAATGGATCAAAGACCTAAATGTGAAATCTAAAACAATAAAGATCATGGAAGAAAAAATTGGAAAAATGCTAGGGGCCCTAATACATGGCATAAATACAATACAAACCATAACAAACAACGCACAAATACCAGAAGAGAAACTAGATAACTGGGAGTGCCTAAAAATCAAACACGTGTGCTCATCAAGACTTCACTAAAAGAGCAAAAAGAGAACCTATAGACTGGGGAAAAAATTTTGGCTATGACATAACCAATAAGGGTCTAATCTCTAAAATCTACAAGATACTGCTACACCCCAATGACAAAAAGACAAATAATCCAATTTAAAAAGTTGACAGAGAATTAACAGACATTTCACCAAAGAAGATATTCAGACAGCTAACAGGTACATGAGAAAATGCTCATGATCATTAGCCATTAGAGAAATGCAAATCAAAACTACACTGAGATATCATTTCATCCCAACAATGCTGGAGCTAATCCAAAAAACACAAAATAACAAATGTTGGAGAGGTTGTGGGGAGATTGGAGCTCTTACGAACTGCTAGTGGGAATGTAAAATGGTAAAAACACTTTGGAAAATGGTATGGTGTTTCCTTAAAAAGCTAGAAATAGGAGGCGGGGCCAAGATGGCGGACTAGGTAGACGCTACCTCGGATCCCTCTTGCAACAAAGACTCGGAAAAACAAGTGAATCGATCACATACATAACAATCTACGAACCCTGAACAACAAACACAGATTTAGAGACGGAAAACGAACAAATACGGGGAAGCAGTGACTGTTTTCGGAGCCTGGAGCCAGCGTCCCAGTCAGGCGGCTTCATTAACATTGGAATTTCCTGAGCCAGAGGGAGAACGGCTCCGGCTCTGTGGCGCCTTTGCTTTTCCCCCTTTTTATTTATTTTTTTCTTTTGGTCTTTTCCTAACCCACTCTTCTGGCCTGAGAGAAGGAACCACAAAAAACCCAGGGACCAAAAATCCATCCCTAATTGGACTAAAAACACAGAACCAACTACAGCCAAGCATATATGATCCAAATCTCGGACTTTCATCCTTACAGGGAACAAGGTGGCGGTTATAATCCAAAGGCAGTTCTGATAGGGATCTGAATGCATTTTTTTTTTAGCGGATTTTCTGGAAAAACAAGTTTCCCAGTGATGGCTTGGAGACAGCAGTCTATATCAAACCACATAAAGAAGCAGACCATGACAGCTTCTACAACCCCCCAAACAAAAGAATCAAAATCTTTCCCAAATGAAGATACAATCCTGGAATTATCAGATACAGAATATAAAAAACTAATTTACAGAATGCTTCAAGACATCAGAAACGAAATAAGGCAAACTGCAGAAAAAGCCAAGGAACACACTGATAAAACAGTTGAAGAACTCAAAAAGATTATTCAAGAACATAGTGGAAAAATTAATAAGTTGCAAGAATCCATAGAGAGACAGCATGTAGAAATCCAAAAGATTAACAATAAAATTACAGAATTAGACAACGCACTAGGAAGTCAGAGGAGCAGACTCGAGCAATTAGAATGCAGACTGGGACATCTGGAGGACCAGGGAATTAACACCAACATAGCTGAAAAAAAATCAGATAAAAGAATTAAAAAAAATGAAGAAACCCTAAGAATCGTGTGGGACTCTATCAAGAAGCATAACTTGCGAGTGATTGAAGTCCCAGAACAGGGAGGGAGGACAGAAAACACAGAGAAAATAGTTGAACATCTCCTGACAGAAAACTTCCCTGACATCATGAAAGACGAAAGGATATCTATCCAAGATGCTCATCAAACCCCATTTAAGACTGATCCAAAAAGAAAAACACCAAGACATATTATCATCAAACTTGCCAAAACCAAAGATAAAGAGACAATTTTAAAAGCAGCCGGGGAGAAGAGAAAGGTCTCCTTCAAGGGAGAATCAATAAGAATAAGTTCAGACTACTCAGCAGAAACCAGGCAGGCAAGAAGGGAATGGGACAACATATACAGAGCACTGAAGGAGAAAAACTGCCAGCCAAGGATCATATATCCAGCAAAACTCTCTCTGAAATATGAAGGTGAAATTAAGATATTTACAGATAAACACAAGTTTAGAGAATTTGCAAAAACCAAACCAAAGCTACAAGAAATACTAAAGGATATTGTTTGGTCAGAAAACCAATAAGATCAGATACCAGCACAACACAAGGTCACAAAACAGAACATTCTGATATCAACTCAAATAGGGAAATCACAAAACCAAATTAAGATTAATTAAAAAAAATGCTCATAACAGGGAATCACTGAAGTCATTATGTAAAAGATCACAATAATCAAAAAGAGGGACTAAATACAGGTGGCATAGAACTGCCATATGGTGAGTGATACAAGGCGATATAGAACAATACAAGTTAGGTTTTTACTTAGAAAAATAGGGGTAAATATTAAGGTAACCACAAAGAGGTATAACAACTCCATAACTCAAGATAAAAGCCAAGAAAAACGTAACGACTCAACAAACATAAAGTCAAACACTACAAAAATGAGGATTTCACAATTTACTAAGAAAAACATCCCAGCACAAAAAAGTATGTGGAAAAATGAAATTGTCAACAACACACATAAAAAGGCATCAAAATCACAACACTAAACACTTATTTTTCTATAATTACGCTGAATGTAAATGGACTAAATGCACCAATAAAGAGACAGAGAGGCTCGGACTGGATGAAGAAACACGATCCGTCTATATGCTCCCTACAAGAGACACACCTTAGACTTAGAGACACAAACAAACTAAAACTCAAAGGATGGAAAAAAATATATCAAGCAAACAATAAGCAAAAAAGAAGAGGAGTAGCAATATTAATTTCTGACAAAATAGACTTTAAACTTAAATCCACCACAAAGGATAAAGAAAGACACTACATAATGATAAAAGGGACAGTTGATCAGGAAGACATAACCATATTAAATATTTATGCACCCAATGACAGGGCTGCAAGATACATAAATCAAATTTTAGCAGAACTGAAAAGTGAGATAGACACCTCCACAATTATAGTAGGAGACTTCAACACACCACTTTCGGAGAAGGACAGGACATCCAGTAAGAAGCTCAATGGAGACACGGAAGACCTAATTACAACAATCAACCAACTTGACCTCATTGACTTATACAGAACTCTCCACCCAACTGCTGCAAAGTATACTTTTTTTTCTAGTGCACATGGCACATTCTCTAGAATAGACCACATATTAGGTCATAAAACAAACCTTTGCAGAATCCAAAACATCGAAATATTACAAAGCATCTTCTCAGACCACAAGGCAATAAAACTAGAAATCAATAATAGAAAAACTAGGGAAAAGATATCAAATACTTGGAAACGGAACAATACCCTCCTGAAAAAAGACTGGGTTATAGAAAACATCAAGGAGGGAAGAAGGAAATTCATAGAATGCAACGCGAATGAAAATACTTCCTATCAAGACCTCTGGGACACAGCAAAAGCAGTGCTCAGAGGCCAATTTATATCTATAAATGCACACATACAAAAAAAGAAAGAGCCAAAATCAGAGAACTGTCCCTACAACTTCAACAAATAGAAAGTGAGCAACAAAAGAATCCATCAGGCACCAGAAGAAAACAAATAATAAAAATTAGAGCTGAACTAAATGAACTAGAGAACAGAAAAACAATTGAAAGAATAAATAAAGCCAAAACCTGGTTCTTTGAAAAAATTAACAAAATTGATAAACCATTGGCTAGACTGACTAAAGAAATACAGGAAAGGAAATAAATAACCCAAATAAGAAACGAGAAGGGCCACATCACAACAGACCCAACTAAAATTAAAAGAATCATATCAGACTATTACGAAAAATTGTACTCTAACAAATTTGCAAACGTAGAAGAAATGGATGAATTCCTGGAAAAACACTACCTACCTAAACTAACACATTCAGAAGTAGAACAACTAAATAGACCCATAACAAAAAAAGAGATTGAAACGGTAATCAAAAAACTCCCAACAAAAAAAAAGCCCCGGCCCGGACGGCTTCACTGCAGAGTTCTACCAAACTTTCAGAGAAGAGTTAACACCACTACTACTGAAGGTATTTCAAAGCATAGAAAATGACGGAACACTACCCCACTCATACTATGAAGCCACCATCTCCCTGATACCAAAACCAGGTAAAGATATCACAAAAAAAGAAAATTTTAGACCTATATCCCTCATGAACATAGATGCAAAAATCCTCAACAAAATTCTAGCCAATAGAATTCAACAACATATCAAAAAAATAATTCACCCTGATCAAGTGGGATTTATACCAGGTATGCAAGGCTGGTTTAATATCAGAAAAACCATTAATGTAATCCACCACATAAATAAAACAAAAGACAAAAACCACATGATCTTATCAATTGATGCAGAAAAGGCATTTGACAAAGTCCAACACCCTTTTATGATAAAAACTCTCACCAAAATGGGAATTGAAGGAAAATTCCTCAACATAATAAAGGGCATCTATGCAAAGCCAACAGCCAACATCACTCTAAATGGAGAGAACCTGAAAGCGTTTCCCTTGAGAACGGGAACCAGACAAGGATGCCCTTTATCACCGCTTTTATTCAACATCATGCTAGAAGTCCTAGCCAGAGCAGTTAGGCTAGACAAAGAAATAAAAGGCATCCGGATAGGCAAGGAGGAAGTAAAATTATCTCTGTTTGCAGATGACATGATCTTATACATAGAAAACCCTAAGGAATCCTCCAGAAAACTACTGAAACTAATAGAAGATTTTGGCAGAGTCTCAGGTTATAAGATAAACGTACAAAAATCACTTGGATTCCTCTACATCAACAAAAAGAACATCGAAGAGGAAATCACCAAATCAATACCATTCACAGTAGCCCCCAAGAAGATAAAATACTTAGGAATAAATCTTACCAAAGATGTAAAAGACCTATACAAAGAAAACTACAAAGCTCTACTACAAGATATTAAAAAGGACATACTTTAGTGGAAAAACATACCTTGCTCATGGATAGGAAGACTTAACATAGTCAAAATGTCTATTCTACCAAAAGCCATCTATACATGTAACGCACATTTGACCCAAATTCCAATGTCATATTTTAAGGGGATAGAGAAACAAATCACCAACTTCATATGGAAGGGAAAGAAGCCTCGGATAAGCAAAGCATTACTGAAAAAGAAGAAGAAAGTGGGAGGCCTCACTCTACCTGATTTCAGAACCTATTATACAGCCACAGTAGTCAAAACAGCCTGGTATTGGTACAACAGGCACATAGACCAGTGGAACAGAATTGAGAACCCAGATATAAATCCATCCACATATGAGCAGCTGATATTTGGCAAAGGCCCAGTGTCAGTTAATTGGGGAAAAGATAGTCTTTTTAACAAATGGTGCTGGCATGACTGGATATCCATTTACAAAAAAATGAAACAGGACCCATACCTCACACCATGCACAAAAACTAACTCCAAGTGGATCAAAGACCTAAACATAAAGACTAAAACGATAAAGATCATGGAAGAAAAAATAGGGACAACCCTAGGAGCCCTAATACAAGGCATAAATAGAATACAAAACATTACCAAAAATGATGAAGAGAAACCAGATAACTGGGAGCTCCTAAAAATCAAACACCTATGCTCATCTAAAGACTTCACCAAGAGAGTAAAAAGACCACCTACAGACTGGGAAAGGATTTTCAGCTATGACATCTCCGACCAGCGCCTGATCTCTAAAATCTACATGATTCTGTCAAAACTCAACCACAAAAAGACAAACAACCCAATCAAGAAGTGGGCAAAGGATATGAACACACACTTCACTAAAGAAGATATTCAGGCAGCCAACAGATACATGAGAAAATGTTCTCGATCATTAGCCATTAGAGAAATGCAAATTAAAACCACGATGAGATTCCATCTCACTCCAACAAGGCTGGCATTAATCCAAAAAACACAAAATAATAAATGTTGGAGAGGCTGCGGAGAGATTGGAACTCTTATACACTGCTGGTGGGAATGTAAAATGGTACAACCACTTTGGAAATCCATCTGGCGTTATCTTAAACAGTTAGAAATAGAACTACCATACAACCCAGAAATCCCACTCCTTGGAATATACCCTAGAGAAATAAGAGCCTTCACACAAACAGATATATGCACACCCATGTTTATTGCAGCTCTGTTTACAATAGCAAAAAGGTGGAAGCAACCAAGATGTCCATCAACGGATGAATGGGTAAATAAATTATGGTATATTCACACAATGGAATACTACGCATCGATAAAGAACAGTAAGGAATCTGTGAAACATTTCATACCATGGAGGAACCTGGAAGGCATTATGCTGAGCGAAATCAGTCAGAGGCAAAAGGACAAATATTGTATAAGACCACTATTATAAGATCTTGAGAAATAGTATAAACTGAGAAGAACACATACTTTTGTGGTTACGAGGGGGGGAGGGAGGGAGGGAGGGAGAGGGTTTTTTACCGATTAATTAGTAGATAAGAACTGCTTTAGGTGAAGGGAAGGACAACACTCGATACATGGAAGGTCAGCTCAACTGGACTGGACCAAAAGCAAAGAAGTTTCTGGGATAAAATGAATGCTTCAAAGGTCAGCGGAGCAAGGGCGGGGGTCTGGGAACCATGGTTTAAGGGGACTTCTAAGTCAATTGGCAAAATAATTCTATTATGAAAACATTCTGCATCCCACTTTGAAATGTGGCGTCTGGGGTCTTAAATGCTAACAAGCGGCCATCTAAGATGCACCAATTGGTCTCAACCCACCTGGAGCAAAGGAGAATGAAGAACACCAAGGCCACACGACAACTAAGAGCCCAAGAGACAGAGAGGGCCACATGAACCAGAGACCTACATCATCCTGAGACCAGAAGAACTAGTTGGTGCCCGGCCACAATCGATGACTGCCCTGACAGGGAGCACAATAGAGAACCCCTGAGGGAGCAGGAGATCAGTGGGATGCAGACCCCAAATTCTCATAAAAAGACCACACTTAATGGTCTGACTGTGACTAGAGGAATCCCAGCGGTCATGGTCCCCAAACCTTCTGTTGGCACAGGACAGGAACCATCCCCAAAGACAACTCATCAGACATGAAAGGGACTGGACAGTGGGTAGGAAAGAGATACTGATGAAGAGTGAGCTAATTATATCAGGTGGACACTTGAGACTGTGTTGGCATCTCCTGTCTGGAGGGGGGATGGGAGGATAGAGAGAGTTGGAAGCTGGCAAAATTGTCACGAAAGGAGAGACTGGAAGGGCTGACTCATTAGGGGGAGAGCAAGTGGGAGTAAGGAGTAAGATGTATATAAACTTATATGTGACAAAAAAAAAAAAGCTAGAAATAGAAATACCAAGTGATCTAGAAATCCCACTCCTAGGAGTATGCCTGAGAGAAATAAGAGCCATCACATGAATAGACATATGCACACCCATGTTCATTGCAGCACTATTGAAAAATAGCAAAAAGAAGGAATCAACCTAAACGCCCATCAACAGATGAATGGATAAACAAATTATGGCACATACAAACAATGGAATACTATGCAACGATAACAAACAGTGAAGAATCTGTGAAATCTCTTAAAACATGGATGAATCTGGAGGGCATTATGCTGAGTGAAATAAGTCAACCACAAAAAGGCAAATATTGTATGAGACCACTATTATAAGAACTCAAGAAAAGATTTACACACAGAAAAAAAGCATTCTTTAATGGTTAAGAGGGTGGGGAGGGAGATGAAGGGAAAATCACTAAGTAGATTGTAGACAAGCGTCAACTTTGGTGAAGGGAAGGACAACTGGACCAAGGTAAATGCCAAGTTTTCTAGACACATCCAAACACTTTGAGGGGCACAGTAGTTGGGGCTGGGGGCTGGGGAACATAGTTTCAGGGGACATCTAGGTTAATCAGCATAACATAGTTTATAAAGAAAACGTACATCCCACTTTGGTGAGCAGCATCTGGGGTCTTAAAAGATTGTGAGCAACCATCTGAAATACATCTATTAGTCCCATTCCACTCGGAGCAAAGGAGAATGAAGAAAACCAAAGACACAAGGAAAATACTAGCCCACAGGACTAAAGGACCAAATGAAGCAGAGAGTCCACAAACATGAGTCCAGATTGTGCCTGGATACAATGAATGACCACCCCAACAGGGATCAAAACAGAGAGTCTGGGACAGAGCAGGAGAAAAATGTAGAACAGAATTCAAATTCACATAAAAAGACAAGACTTAATGGCCTGACAGAGACTGGAGGAACCCCCTAAACTATGGCCCCTGGACTCTCTGTTAACACAGAGCTGAAACCATTCAGAAGCCCACTCTTCAGAGTAAGATTACTCAGTCCTATAAAACTAAAAATAATACATGCGAGGAATGTGCTTATTAGTTCAATCAAATATAGGAGACCAAACGGGCAGCTCCTGTCCAAAAGCAGGATGAGAAGGCAGGAAAGGATAGGAACTGGACAAATGGACACAGGAAACCAGGAGTGGAAAGTGAGACTGTGCTATCACATTGCGGGGATTGCAACCAATGTCACAAAACAATATGTGTACAAATTTTTGAATGAGAAATTAACTTGAGCTGTAAACTTTCACCTAAAGCGCACACACACACACACACACACACATTGACAAACCACTGGCGAAATTGACAAAGGAAAAAAAAGGAGAAGATACAAATAACCAATATAAGAAATGAAATGGATGGCATCACAACAGATTAACTGAGATAAAGAGGATTATAAAAAAATACTATGAAAAATTATACTCCAACAAATTAAAAAACCTGGAAGAAATGGACAAATTTCTAGAAACACACTACCTACTTAAAGTAGCAAAAGTAGCATGAATAGAGGTAGAAAATATAAATGGACCCACAACAAAAGAAGAGACTGAAAATGGCATCAAAACACTCCCAAAAACAACAACAAAAAGCCCTGGCCCACATGGCTTCGCTAGGGAATTCTACCAAAAATTCAGAGAAGAGTTGGCACCAATTCTACCCAAACTCTTGCAGAATGCTTTCGCACCTCCCCATTCTCTCCTGGCTGCTCTAATTCCACACTTCCTGGCTGGCAGGGGTGGCTTGGCTGGCCAGGAAGTGCAGCGTCCGTGCAGCTTGGATTCGCCCCACCCACATCGGAGATCTGTAGACAGGGAGTACGGGAAAGCAGCTTCATGAAGTTCCCAGCAGGAGACAGAGCACCCAGTAACCAGAGGTATAAGCTTTCCTAAGCCCCACCCATCTTCCCCACACCCCCTCAGCCACATCCGCTTCCCACTGGCTGCAGACTATTGGCCCGGAGGCAACTGCTTCAGCCGCAGGCAGCTTGGATTCACCCCGCCAACACTGACTGTCTCCTTGAGTGCCATTTGTCTGTTGCTGATGTTGCTTTTTTCCATTTCTTTTGGGTTCTTCTGCCTCTCCCACAACCTCCCCCTCCTTTCTCCCAAACACCTGGCTCCATGTGCCATCTTTGCATCTTCTTGAAAGTCTGTGAAGCGTAGCTCGACTGGGGAACATGCTCTGGCCCACAGCACCATGCTGGTGAGCTCCCTGGGGCTTTTTGTTTTGCTTTGTTCTGTTTTGTATTGTGTGTTTGTTTGTTTTGTTTTCTTTTTGTGGCTTGGGAGCCCCTTCTAATCGGGCTTCACTGCATAGCTTAGGAGCCACTTCACCAGTCTGTGCAGCTGTCTCGGTGGTATCCCTGAGGGCATTTTTTTTTTCTCTCTTTTTTCCTTTCTCAGTTCTTGTTTCTATACTTACCTTCTTTTCCTGTCTCCTGGATACCTGGCACTGTGTAACACCTATAACCCCTCTAGCCAGGCTATACTGCACTGCCTGGGGGCCACTTCCCCAGTCTTTGCAGCTGCACCAATGGGACTCCTGGGGGCTTTTCTTTTCTTCCTTTTTTTTTTCCAAATTTTTATCTAGTTATTTTTCTTTCTTTTCCCTTTTGTTTTTCTCCATTTATCAGTTTCTCATCTCTCTACTCCAATGGCAAGCTCTCTTAGCACTCTTCTTTTGTTTGTTCTTGGCTCCTTTTTCTCTCTTCTATTTACCATACTCATATTAGCTCCACATGTCAGAACCCCCCCTCTCCTGCCTGCCTTAATGCACTGCATGCTGATCATCACATCCCTGAGCAGCACAGGTACAGCCTACAGGAACTGGCACAGCCTACAGGAACCTCCCCAGCACTAACTCACAGCCTGCCCTCTCAGCCCTAGTACATGCCACAAACAACCCATCCCAGCCCCTCCCCTTCAGCTGGACCTGCACTGCTGCACCATAGCTGAGTGACTGGCACTGCCCATTGGACAAGGAGGTGAAAAGTATCGTGACCACAGTCAAGCAAACAACAAAGAATGCACAGTCGGGCTGCTCAGACTTAACCAAATAAAACAAAAAAGCAGGCAAAACAAGCAAATCTACAATCAATAAACAAAGAAAATAACTACTGAATGTTCTGAAGACAGCAGACAATATCAAAACATAAAAAAAAGGACAAAATCGTTCCAGTAGGTGTCCAAAACAAAACACCGGATGAATTTCCAGTAGAAGAAAAGGCACTAGAACTACCTGACAGGGAATTCAAATCTCTAATATTCAGAGCTATCCAAGAGTTGAAGCAAAAAGCAGACAAAAATGAGGGGAAAAAAGACAAATTTATGGAAAAGGCAGACAGATTCATGGAAAATACAGACAAAAAATGGCAGAATCCAGGAAAATAATACAGGAAAAAAATGCCAAAATAAATTCGCAACTAGAAATTACACAAAAAGAAAAATTAGAAATCCAAATGATAAATAACAATATTTCAGAAATGGACAGTGTCATAGAAGGGCTGAGGAGCAGTATGAAATGATGGAAAACGGGATCAGTGAAATTGAAGACAAACACTTGGATACAACTCTGTTTGAGGAAAAATCAGAAAAAAGAATGAAGGCTATGAAGAAACCCTGAGAATCATGTGGGATACAATCAAAAGCAAAAATTTGCTAGTGATCAGAGTTCTAGAACAGGGGGAGAAAATGGAAAACAAAGAGCAGATCATTGAAGAATTGCTGACAGAAAACTTCCCTAATATCATGAAAGAAGAAAAGCTGACCATCCAAGAAGTTCAATGAACCCCGTATAGGATAGACCCCAAAAGAAAATCAACAAGGCATATCATAATCACACTCCCTAAAACCAAAGACAAAGAAAAAATCCTGGGATCAGCTCGAGAAAAAAAGTCACATTCAGAGGAGAAACAATAAGACTAAGGTCTGATTATTTGGCAGAAACCAAGCAGGCAATAAGGCAATTGATGACATATACAAAACCTTGAAAGAAAAAAATTGCCAACCAATCATAACATATCCTGCAAAACTCTTGTTCAGATATGATGGTGAAATTAAGACATTTCCAGATAAACAGAAATTAAGGGAATATGTGAAAACCAAACCAAATTTACAAGGATTATTAAAGTGAGTCCTTCATTCTGAGAACAAACAACATCAGACCACAGTCTGTATCTAGAACGGAAGTTTGTACCAGCCAGATACCAAAGTAGGAAATGAACTTTCAAGGACTATCCAAAACCAAAAGAATTACAACAGGGAACCAGAGAGATTAATCTGTAAATGACAACAATGTTAGAACAAAAAAAAGAAGCAATAAATGGTGTAAGTATAGAACTTTCTAATGGAGAGGAGGCAAGGTGATACCAAGTAATAATAGACTGGTTCAAATCTAAGAAGATAAGGGTAAATATCAAGGTAACTGCAAAGAAAGTTAACAAACATACTTATCAAAATAAAGAAGAAAAACATAAAGTCTCAGTAAAAACAAAAGAAATGAAAAAGAAACCCACAAACAAAAGAAATTCAGCACAGGAGAGTAAGAGGAACAAAGAAAACGTCAGCACCACAAGAAAAAGTACGACAAAATGACAGCAATAAACTCACACCTATCAATAATTACAGTGAATGCAAATGGCCTAAGTGTACCCATAAAGAGACAGAGAGTGACAGAATGGAAAAAAAAAAGGATCCATCAATACACTGTCTACAGGACACACACCTTAGAAACAAAGACTTAAATTTATTAAAAATCAAAGGATGAAAAAAATATATCAAGCAAATACTACCAAGAAAGAGCAGGAGAGTCAATATTAATCTCAGATAAAATAGACTTTAAAACAAAATCCACCATAAAAGAGAAAGAAAGGCACTATATAATGATTAAAAGGATGATCTTTCATGAAGACTTAACCATAATAAATATCTATGCATCCAATGACAGGGCTCCAAAATACATAAAGCACTCTAACAACACTGGAAAGAGAAATTGACAGTTCCACAATAATAGTAGGAGACTTCAACACACCACTTGCAGTAAAGGGCAGACCATCTAGAAAGAAATTCAACAAAGATACAGAAGAGCTAAAGGGCACAATGAGCCAACTTGACCTCATAGACATATATAGAACACTCCACCCAACAGCTGCAAGGTACACATTCTTTTCCAACTCACATGGAAACGTCAACAGAATAGACCACATCTTAGGCAACAGGGCAACCTTCAAGAAAATACAAAACATTGAAATAATGCAAAGTATCTTCTCTGATCACAATGCCATCAAAGTAGAAATTAACAACAGGGAGAGCAAGGAAAAAAATCAATTACATGGAAACTGAATAACACCCTGCTTAAAAAACACTGGGTAATAGAAGAAATCAGAGATGGAATAAAAAAATTCCTAGAATCAAATGAGAATGAAAACACGTCATACCAAAACTTTTGGGACACAGCAAAGGCAGTCCTCAGAGATCAATTTATAGGAATCAATGCATACATCAAAAAAAGAAGAAAGTGAAAAAATCAAAACGTTAGCTACACAACTTGAAGAAATAGAGAACAGCAAAAGAAGCCCACAGCCACCAAAAGAAAGGAAATAATAAAGATCAGAGTAGAAATAAATGAAATAGAGAATAGAAAAGCATAGAAAGAACAAACAAAACCAAAAGTTAGTTCTTTGAAAGGATCAACAAAATCGACAAACCACTGTGCAAATTGAAAAAAGAAAAACAGTAGAGGACACAAATTACCCAAATAAGAAATGAAATGGTGGACATTACAACAGACCCAACTAAAATAAAAAGGATCATAACAGAGTATTACGTAAACCTATACTCCAACAAATTTGAAAACCAAGAGGAAATGGACAAATTTCTAGAAACACACTGCCTACCCAAACACATGGCCGTCAAGTCGATTCTGACTCATAGCGACCCTATAGGGCAGAGTAGAACTGCCCCATAGGGTTTCCAAGGAGCACTTGGTGGATTCAAACTGCTGACCTTTTGGTTAGTAGCCATAGCTCTGAACCACTACACCACCAAGGTTTCCAAACTAACACAAAATGATTTTAAAAATCTGTACAGACCCATAACAAGAGATTGAAAAGGTAAAAAAAAAAAAAAAACTCCCAACAACAAAAAAAAAGATGCCTTGGCTCAGATGGCTTCACTGGAGAATTCTACCAAACGTTCAGAGAAGAACTTACACACCTGTACTACCCAAACTATTTCAGAACATAGAAAAGGAAGTGATATTTCTGAATTCATTCTATGAAGCCAGCATAACCCTGCTACCAAAACCAAGCAAACACACCACAAAAAAAGAAAATTACAGACCAATATCTCTCCTGAATATAGATGCAAAAATTCTCAACAAAATTCTAGTCAATAGGATTCAGCATCATATAAAAAAAAAAATAAACCACAACCAAGTAGAATTCATACCAGGTATGGAGGACTTGTTCAACATTAGAAAATCAATCAATGTAATCCACCACATAAAAAAAGGAAAGGAAAAATCACGTGATCATCTCAATCGACACATAAAAGGCATTCAACAGTCCAACACCCATTCCTGATAAAAACTCTCAATAAAATAGGTATAGAAGGAAAATTTCTCAAGATAATAAAGGGCATCTAAAATGCAAAACCAAAAGCCAACATCGTTCTTAATGGAGAGAGGCTGAAAACATTCCCCTTGAGAACACGTACAAGACAAGGATGCCCTTTATCACCACTCCTATTTAATATTGTGCTGGAAGTCCTAGCTAGAGCAATAAGGCAAGAAAAAAGAAATAAAGGGCATCCAAATTGGTAATGAAGAATTTAAACTATCCCTATTTGTGGTTGATATGATGCTATACACCGAAAACCCAAAAGACTCCACGAGAAAACTACTATAACTAATAGAAAGATTCAGCAGAGCAGCAGGATACAAGGTAAACATTCAAAAATCAGTTGGGTTCCTATACACCAATAAAGGGAAATCAGGAAAACAATACCATTTATAATATCCCCTAAAAAAATTAAATACTTAGGAATAAATCTAACCAGGGATGTAAAAGAACTATACAAAGAAAACTACAAATCACTACTGCAAGAAACCAAAAGAGATCTACATAAATGGAAAAATATGCCATGCTTGTGGATAGGCAGACTCAACACTGTGAAAATGATAGTTCTACCCAAAACCACTAACAAATACAATGCAATCCCAATCCAAATACCAACAACATACTTTAAAGAGATGGAAAAACTAATTGTTAACTTTACATGGAAAGAGAAGAAGCCCCAGATAAGTAAAGCCCTATTGAAGAAGAAGAAGAAAGTACAAGGACTCACACTACCTGACCTCTGAAACTACTATACAGTTACGGTAGTCAAAACAGCCTGGTACTGGTACAATGACAGATACACTGACCAATGGAACAGAAATGAGAACCCAGATATAAATCCATCCACCTATGGTCACCTGATCTTCAACAAGGGCCCAAAGTCCATCAAATGGGGAAAAGACACTCTTTTTAACAAATGGTGCTTGCAAAACTGGATGTCCATCTGCAAAAAAGTGAAACAGGACTTACACCTCACACCATATAAAAAAGCTAATTCAAAATGGACCAAAGACCTAAATATAAAGCAAAAAACTATAAAGTTAATAGAAGAAAAAATAGGATCAATGCTAGAGGCCCTAATACACGGCATTAACAGGATACAAAACACAACCAACAACACACAAAATTTCTGAAGATAAGCTAGATAACTGGGATCTTCTAAAAATTAACACTTACGCCCATCAAAAGACTTCACCAAAAGAGTAAAAAGAGAACCTATAGACTGGGAAAAAATCTTTGGCTGTTACAAATCCGACACAGGTCTAATCTCTAAAATCTATGAGTAAATCCAACAGCTCTACAACAAAAAGACAAATAATCCAATTAAAAAATGGGCAAAGGAAATGAACAGACACTTCACCAAAGAAGACATTAAGGCAGCCAACAGACACATGATACAACCATTTTGGAAAATGATATGGCACTTGCTTAGGAAGCTAGAAATAGAAATATCATATGATCCAGCAATCACACTCCTAGGAATACATCCTAGAGAAATAAGAGTTGGCACACGAATAGACACATGCACACCCATGTTCATTGCAGCATTGTTCACAATAGCAAAAAGATGGAAACAACCTAGATGCCCATCAACAGATAAACGAGCTGTGTTACATACACACAATGGAGTATTACACAATGATAAAGAACAACGATGAATCTGTGAAGCATCTCGTAACATGGATGAATCTGGAGGACATTATGCTGAGTGAAACAAGTCAGTCAGAAAAGGACAAATGTTGTATGAGACCACTACTGTAAAAACTCATGAAATGGTTAATGCACGCACACACACACAATCTTTGATGGTTACGAGGGAGGGGAGGGGTGAGGATGGAAAAACACTAAATAGACAATAGATAAGTGGTAACTTTGGTGAAGGGTAAGACAGTACACAATACTGGGGAAGCCACCACAACTTGTCCAGAAGCTCCATAGACACATCCAAACTCCCTGAGGGGCCAAATTGCTGGGCTGAGGGCTGTGGGGATGATGGTCTCCGGGAACATTTAGCTCAATTGGCATAACATAGTTTATAAAGAAAATGTTCTACATTCTACGTTGATGAGTAGTGTCTGCGGTTCTAAAAGCCTGTGAGCAGCCATCTAAGATACTCCACTGGTCTCATCCCTTCAGGAGCAAGGAAAAATGAAAAAAACTAAAGATACAAGGGAAAGGTTAGTCCAAAGGACTAATGGACCACATCTATCACGGCCTTCACCAGACTGAGTCCAGCACAACTCGATGGTGCCCAGCTACCACCACTGACTGCTCTGACAGGGATCACAATAGAGGGTCCTGGACAGAGCTGGAGAAAAATGTAGAAATTCTAACTCCAGAAGAAAGACTAGACTTGCTGGCCTGACAGAGACTGGAGAAACCCTAAGAGTATGGCCCACAGACAGCCTTTTAGCTCAGTAATGAAGTCACTCCTGAGTTTCACCCTTACGCCAAAGATTGGACAGGCCCATAGAACAAAATGAGACTAAGGGGCACACCAGCCCTGGGACAAGGACTAGAAGGCAGGAAGGGATGGGAAAGCTGCTTAGAGGGAACCCAAGGTCGAGAAGGGAGAGTGTCGATATGTTGTGGGGTTGTTAGCCAATGTCCTGAAATGATATGTGTACTGTTTAATGAGAAACTAGTTTGTTCTGTAAATCTTCATCCAAAGTACAATAAAAAGAAAAAGCAATCTGGTTTGTTCCTCTACACTAACAAGGAGAACTCCAAAATGGAAATCAAGAAAATAATACCATTTACAGTACCCCCCAAAGGACAAAATACCTAGGAATAATCCTAACCAAAATTCGTCTGTTCTTCAGTCTTTAGTTTTCAATGCGTCAAATCTATTCTTGAGGTGGTCTGTAAATTCAGGTGGGATGTACTTAAGGTCATATTTTGGCTCTTGTGGACTTGCTCTGATTTTCTTCAGTTTCAACTTGAACTTGCATATGAGCAACTGCTGGTCTGTTCCACAGTCAGCCACTGGTCTTGTTCTGACTGATGATATTGAGCTTTTCCATCGTTTTTTTCCACGGATGTAGTTGATTTGATTCCTGTGTGTTCCATCTGGCAAGGTCCATGTGTATAGCCGCCGTTTATGTTGGTGAAAGATGGTATTTGCAATGAAGAAGTCATTGGTCTTGCAAAATTCTATCATTCGATCTCCGGCATTGTTTCTATCACCAAGGCCATATTTTCCAACTACTGATCCTTCTTTTTTGTTTCCAACTTTTGTATTCCAATCGCCAGTAATTGTCAATGCATCCTGATTGCATGTTCGATCAATTTCAGACTGCAAAAGCTGATAAAAATCTTCAGTTTCTTCATCTTTGGCCTTAGTGGTTGGTGCGTAAATTTCAATAATAGTTGTATTAACTGGTCTTCTTTGTAGGCGTATGGATATTATTCTATCACTGACAGTGTTGTACTTCAAGAAAAATCTTGAAATGTCCTTTTTGATGATGAATGCAACACCATTCCTCTTCAAGCTGTCACTCCCAGCATAGTAGGCTATACGACTGTCCGATTCAAAATGGCCAATACCAGTCCATTTCAACTCACTAATGCCTAGAATATCGATATTTATGCATTCCATTTCATTTATGATGATTTCCAATGTTCATAGATTCATACTTCAAACATTACAGGTCCCAATTATTAATGGGTGTTTGCAGCTGTTTCTTTTCATTCTGAGTCATGCCACATCAGCAAATGAAGGTCCCAAAAGCTTTACTCCATCCACGTCATTAAGGTTGACTCTACTTTAAGGAGGCAGCTCTTCCCCAGTCATCTTTCGAGTGCCTTCCAACCTGGGGGGCTCATCTTCTGGCAGTATATCAGACAATGTTCCGCTGCTATACGTAAGGTTTTCACTGGCTCATTCTTTTCAGAAGTAGACTGCTGGATCCTTCTTCCTAGTCTGCCTTAGTCTGGAAACTCAGCTGAAACCTGTCCACCATGGTGACCCTGCTGGTATCTGAATACCAGTGACATAGCGTCCAGCATCACAGCAACACGCAAGCCCCCACAGTACAACAAATTGATGCATTGAACACTAATGACCGAAGACCAGATGAATTTTTGTTAGGATTATTCCTAGGTATTTTATCCTTTGGGGGGCTGTTCTAAAGATTGAGGTTGTCAAGGATTTCATTTTACTTGGATCCACAATCAACAGCCATGGAAGCAGCAGTCAAGAAATCAAAAGACGCATTGCATTGGGTAAATCTGCTGCAAAGGACCTCTTTAAAGCGTTGAAAAGCAAAGATGTCACCTTGAAGACTAAGGTGCGCCTGACCCAAGCTATGGTATTTTCGATAGCATTGTATGCACGTAAAAGCTGGACAATGAATAAGGAAGACCGAGAAGAATTGACACCATTGAATCGTGGTGTTGGCGAAGAATATTGAACATACCATGGACTGCCAAAAGAACGAACAAATTTGTCTTAGAAGAAACAAAACCAGAATGCTCCTTAAAAGCAAGGATGGTGAGACTGCATCTTACATACTTTGGACATGCTGTCAGGAGGGATCAGTCCCTGGAGAAGGAAATCATGTTCAGTAAAGTACAGGGTCAGCGAAAAAGAGGAAGACCCTCAACGAGGGTCTCAAGTATAGCAATGATTGTAAAGGTGTTGCAGGACTGGGCAGTGTTTCATCCTGTTGTGCACAGGGTCACTATGAGTTGGAACCGACTCAACAGCACCTAACTACAACAACAATCCTTACCAGAGATGTAAAAGATCTATACAAGGAAAAGTATAAAATACTACTTCAAAAGCAAAAAGAAATCTACATAAATTGTAGAACATACTCGTGCTCATGTTTTGGAAAATTTGACACTGTGAAAATGTCAATACTACCTAAAAGCGATTGATCGATATTATGCAATCCTGATGCAAATCCCAACAACATTCTTTACTCAAATGGCAAAACTAATCACCAGCTTTATATGTAATGGAAAGAAGCCTCGAATGGCCATAGCAATATTGAAGAACAAAATAGGAGACCTCATACTTCCCAACCACAAAACATACTATACGGTCATTGTAATCAAACAGCCTAGTAGTGGTTTGATGATAGACAAATAGATCAGTGGGAGAGAATCGAGAACCCAGAAGTAAATCCATCCATCTATGGGCAGTAGATCTTTGAAAAAGTGTTGAAGTTCATTCAATGGGGAAGAAACAGTCTCTTAAAGAAATGGGGCTGGCAAAATTGGATATCCATGTGCAGAAAAATGAAACAGGGTTCATACCTCACAGTGTATACAAAAACTAACATCAAGGACCTAAATGTTAAAGCTAAAACTATACTGATAAAATTGGGAAAAATTATGGGACCTAATTATTTGTAGAACTAGATATTAAACACAACTACAAATGCATGAACAACAGAAGACAAATTAGATAACTAGGACCTCCTAAAAATTAAATACTTATACTCATCAAAAGAGTAAAAAAAAAAAGAATCTACAGACTGGGAAAAAAACCTTTGGTAATGACATATCTGATAAGGGTCTAAGCTAACTTCAACAACTCAACAAAAGGACAAATAATCCAATCAAAACAGACGCTTCCTCAAAGAGGACACTCAGGTGGCCAACAAATACATGAAAAGATGCTCGTGCTTATTAGCCATTACAGAGATGCAAATCAAAACTACGGTGAGATACCATCTCACCCCTGAAAACTGGCACTTTCACTGATCCTAAAAAAGAAAACAACAAATGCTGGTGAGGTTGTGGGGAGATTGGAACTCTTACACCCTGCTGGTGGGACTGTAAAATGGTACAACCACTATGGAAAATGGTATAACGCTTCCTCAAAAAGCTAAAAATTAAAATTACCATATATATCACTTCTAGGTATATACTCCAGAGATCTAATAGCAGTGACTTGAATAGACATATGCACACCTATGTTCATTGCAGCATTATTCACAATAGCATAAAGATGGAAACAAACTAAGTCCCCATCAGTGGATGAATGGATAAGCAAATTGTGGCACATGCATATGATGGAATATTAAAAAAAAAAAATTTTATAAAGAATAATGATGAGTTCTGGAAACGTATTATAATATGGATGAATCTGGAGGACATTATGCTGAATGACATAAGTCAATTATGAAAGGACAAATATTGTGTGGTCTCACTCATAAAAAAAACAAGAATAGATATACATTCAGAAAGCAATGTTCTTTGGTGGTTGGCAGGGATGGGAGGGGAGGAAGGTAGAATCACTTTCTAGATAGTAGACACTTGTTATTTTTGGTGATGGGAAAGGCAATACCCGTTATGGGTGAAGTCTGCACAACTTGACCAAGGTAAATGATGACACTAAGAAGTTCACAAGAATAAGGGACAACTTTGGTAAATGGTATAGCATATATAATTTTGCAACAACGGTAATAACCAAAAAATATGTGTGTGGTTACATAGGCAGAGATGTATGCATATATGTGTATAGGAAGGCACATGTGAGTATATGGGTGTGTATGTATAGGTATACGTGAAAGCATATGTATATATATGTTTGTGTGCTGCATATATATTCATATATATAATAAAGCACATAGGGGGCACAGTTACAAATACTTCCTAGACATAACCGAACACCTTGCAGGATTAGTTTACTGGGGTTGAAGGCTTAGGACTATAGTCTGGTGGGACAATTCAGTCAATTGTCATAACAGTTCATAAAGATAATGTTCTACATCCTAGTTTGATGAGTAGAGTCTGGGGTCTTAGAACTTTTGAGCGGTCATTTCAGATACAACTATTGGTCTGTATTCATTTGGAGCAAAAGATAAAGAAGGTAACCAAAGACTCAAAGAAGAAACTAGTCTACAGGATTAATGGCCAGTACGAACCACGGCCTCATCTATCCTCAGACCAGAAGAACTAAATGGTGCCTGGCTGCCACTACCAACCATTCTGATCAGGGACACAATAGATGTTCCTGGATAGAATGGAAGAAAATGTAGAACAAAACTCAAATTCCTAAAAAGGTCCAGAATTACTGGACCGGTAGAGACGAGAGGAACCCCCAAGACTATTGCCCTGAGATACCCTTTAAACTTGAAATTGAAGACACCCTCGGAGGCTACCTTTCAGTCAAATAACAATAGATTGGCTCATGAAATAAACAATATCACCTGTGAATACTGTGCTCCTTTAAATAATCATCTGTATGAGACCAAAAGGTCATCATTTACCCTAAAGCAAAGATGAGACCATAAGGTGAGCAGGGAACCTAGATTAATGGAAACAGAACAAAGAATGGAAATAATGAGAGTGCTGACACATCATGAAAAATGTAACCAATGTCACTGACATGTATAGATATTGTTAAATGGGAACCTAATTTGCTGTGTAAACTTTCAACAAAAACACAATAAAATATTATTTAAAAAAAACTACAGAGACATCTTGGCAAGAACCATTACAGAACTGGCAGCGGAGAAAAAACATCCATGAGACAGGAGCTCTGTTGAGACAAAAAACAAAAGACAAAAAGCAGACCCTCCTGGCACTAAGGCTAAGAGTAGGAACCACTCTTCCCATCTGGGCAGTTTCACAATTTTTAAAACACTTCCATAGTCATTAATCAATTTACCTTTTGAGGCTCAACAACAGTCTTTGAGGTAGGGACCGTTATCTTCAGGTTTCAAGGCTCTGCTCTCCTGACCACCCTAGCTAAAATAGCACTCCCAATCTCATCACTTTTCATCTTCTTCCCATGCTGTACTTTTATAGCTTTTATTACTACCTAACATTTTATTACATATTTATTTATTTATTTGTTTATAACCTGTCTTCCCCACCAGAATGTAAGATTCAGGAGAGCACAGCCTTCCTTGTCTCGTTCACTATTGTATATACAGAGGCTAAAGGAGTGGCTGGCACATGATAAAACTCAATAAATATTTGTTGAATGAATGACTGAAATGTATAAATGGGGAAATCAAGATCCGAAAAGGAAAAGCATTTTGTCCCAAATCACACAGCCAGTCACTGCTTTGGACAGAACTCCACCCCACATCTCTCTTTCTCCTGACTCACAGAACAGTCCTCTCTGCTCCCATGTAGTTGTTTGCTGGACTTGCTTAGTTCTGAAAACATTCTCTGTTGTTTTTGAGGCCAGAATACTAAAATAGGGGCACTGAGCTTGGTGTTCAGGGCCTGGTGCCAGCAAGAGAATGGCAATCACTGCAGTCTTGAGAAGGGCCTGTTTGCCTCATGTAGAGAAAAACTCTTACTTTGGCCACAAACAGAGTCCTTAGCCTGGCCAGTCACTGCAACTAGGTGGTCCAGAGGACTAGGTGAGAGTGTGGATGATGACCAATCCACCCCCACTCATAGAGACACTCCTATTAACTACTGATGAGCTACCAGGGGTAGTTAGTGATTGTTTTTATGGTTTTCCCCATGAGCCTCCTTGTGGGAGGCAGTTGAGTGTGAGGGTGACTTATGCAGGCTCAGGAGTCAGCCTGCCAGGATTGGAACCCTGGCTATACCACTTACCAACTGTTTGACCTCGGGGAAACCTATCGTCTAAACCTCTTCAGTTTCCTTATCTCTACCTACTTTAGAGGGTTGCTGTGAAGATTAAATGAGGTAATCCAGGTGAAGGGTTTAGAGTGGTGTCTGGCATATATGTAGTAAGTGCTCAATACATGTTAGCATTGTGGTTACTTTGTTGTTGTTGTTAGGTGCCATCGAGTCAGTTCCAACTCATAGCAACCCTATGTACAACAGAACAAAACACTGCCCAGTGCTGTGCCATCCTCATGATTGTTGCTGTACTTGAGTCCATTGCTGCAGCCACTGTCCTGATCCATCTCACCTAGGGTCTTCCCCTTTTTAGGTATCTAATTTACCAAGCACTATGTCCTTCTCCAAGGACTGGGCCCCCTGATAATACGTCTGTCTTAGTTATTTAGTGCCGCTATAACAGAAATACCACAAGTGGATGCCTTCAACAGTCTAGTAGGCTAGAAGTCCAAATACAGGTCAACAGCTCTGGGGGAAGGCTTTCTCTCTCAATCACCTCTGGAGGAAGGTCCTTGTCATCAGTCTTGCCCTGGACTAGTAGCTTCTCAGGTGCAGGGAACCCGAGTCCAAATAACCCACTCTGCTCCCGGTGCTGCTTTCTTGGTGGTATGAGGTCCACATGTCTTTCTGCTTGCTTCTCTCTTTTATATCTCAAAAAAGATTGGCTTAAGACACAATCTAATCTTGAAGACTGAGTCCTGCCTCATTAACATCAAAGAGGTAGGATTTACAACACATAGGAAAATCACATCACATGACAAAATGGCGGACAATCACACAATACTGGGAATCATGGCCTAGCCAAGTTGACACACATTTTGGGGGGACATAATTCAATCCATGACAATGTCCAAAGTATATGAGACGAAGTCTTGCCATCCTTGCTTCTAAGGAGCATTCTGGCTGCACTTCTGTCAAGACAGATTTGTTTGTTCTTCTGGCACTTCATGGTATATTCAATATTCTTCGCCAGCACAATAATTCACAGGTGTCAATTCTTCTTCGGTCTTCCTTATTCATTGTCCAGCTTTTGCGTGCATATGAGGTGATTGACAATACCATGGCTTGGATCAGGAGTACCTTAATCCTTAAAGTGACATCTTTGCTTTTTAACACTTTAAAGAGGTCTTTTGCAGCAGATTTGCCCAATACAGTACATCGTTTGATTTCTTGACTGCTGCTTCCATGGATGTTGATTGTGGATCCAAGTAAAATTAAATCCTTCATGACTTCAATATTTTCTCCGTTTTTCACCATGTTGCTTATTGGTCCACTTGTGAGTATTCTCTCCTTTTTTTTTTCTTTATGTTGAGGTGTAATCCATACTGAAGGCTGTAGTCTTTGATCTTCATCAGTATGTGCTTCAAGTCCTCTTCACTTTCATCAAGCAGGGTTGTGTCATCTGCACATCACATTTTGTGAATAAGTCTTCCTCCAATCCTGATGCTGCATTCTTCTTCACATAGTCCAGCTACTCAGATTATTTGCTCACCATATCGATTGAATAAGTATGGTGAAATGATATTACCCTGATACACACCTTTTCTGACTTTAAACCACTCAGTATCCTCTTGTGTTTGAACGACTGCTTCTTGGTTTATGTACAGGTTCCTCACGAGCACAATTAAGTGTTCTGGAATTCCCATTCTTCTCAATGTTATCCATAATTTGTTATGATCCACACAGTCAGATGCCTTTGCATAGTCAATAAAACATAGGTAAACATCTTTCTGGTATTCTCTGCTTTCAGCCAAGATTCATCTGACATCAGCAATGATATCCCTTGTTCCACGTCCTTTTATGAATCCAGCTTGAATTTCTGGCAGTTCCCTGTTAATGTATTGCTGCAACTGCTGTTGAATGATCTTCAGCAAAATTTTACTTGTGTGTGGTATTAATGATATTGTTTGATAATTTCCTCATTCTGTTGCATTACCTTTCTTTGGAATGGACAAAATATGGATGTCTTCTAGTCGGTTGCCCAGGTAGCTGTCTTCCAAATTTCTTGGCATAGATGAGTGAGCACTTCCAATGCTGCATCCATTTGTTGAAACATCTCAATTGGTATTCCTTCAATTCCTGGAGCCTTGTTTTTCACCAATGCCTTCAGTGCAGTTTGGACTTCTTCTTTCAGTACCATCGGTTCTTTATCATATGCTACCTCCTGAAATGGTTGAAAGTTGACCAATTCTATTTGGTACAGTGACTCTGTATGTTACTTCCATCTTCTCTTGATGCTTCCTGCATCATTCAATATTTTGCCCATAGAATTTTTCAATATTGCAACTTGAGGCTTGAATTTTTTCTTCAGTTCTTTGTTAGTAGTACTCATTATGGTTTCTTGTTATTATTGTTCCATTGCTATTTATTTAGTTTTCACCATCCTCATCCTTATTATTACTCTTATTTTTCTTTTTTCATCTTCTACATATTATATGCATTTTTCTTCCTCCAGCCCTGAGGTTTGGTGGTAGATGAAATGGAGGCACAGAAACGCAGCAGTGGCTTGACCAGGGTCTCATGGTTCACCAAGTCACCAAGAAGGCCATAGCTTCCCAGCTCAGGCTGTGCTTTCCCTGAGTCTGAGCCTCTTGGAATGCCTTCTTGCCACTTAAGCAGGAGCCAAGCTGTGCAAGTCAAGTGTCAAGCACAGGGAGACCCATAGGCATCCTATCTAACCTAGCTGTTCATCAGAATCACAGAGCACCAGGCCACACCCTTTATGGTTCTGATTCATAAGTTGAGGGGGGATGTCTGGGAATCTATATTTTTAAATATAAATGTAACCCAACCCCACTGCTGTCAAGTTGATCCTGACTCATAGCAACCCTATAGGGCGGAGTAGAACTGCCCCATATTGCTTCCAGAACTCTAATCTTTATGGAAGCAGACTGCCACATCTTTCTCCCATGAAGAGGCTGGTGGGTTCAAACCACTGACTTCCTAACCACTGTACCGTCAGAGTTCCTGTAAATATAAACGTGCAGCAAGGTTTTAGAACCATTGGTCTAGTCCAGTGCCTTCACTTTACAGATGGGAGAAACTGAGGCTAGACAGTAGAAGGCACATTTTCAAAGTCATGTAGGAACCACTTAACTTGAAATTGGAGTCCCTCTATGATCTGGTTCTAATCTGCCCTCTCCCATTCTAGCATCCCATTCACTCACCCTTAGGGTTGCCAGATAAAATACAGGAAGCGCCATTAAATTTGAATTTCAGACACAGTTACACTAAGAAAATTGACCATTACCTGAAATTCAGATTTAACTGGGAGTCCTATACTCTTATTTGCTAAATCTGGCAACCCTATATATCACACACTGCAGACCGCCTGAATGAACTTTCTCATATGTAAGTTCTGAATTCCTATTTCCAGGCCTTATGTGGAAACCCTGGTGACATAGTGGTTAAGAGGTATGGCTGCTAACCAAAAGGCCTGCAATTCAAATCTACCAGGCACTCCTTGGAAACCTATGGGGCAGTTTTACTCTGTCCTATGAGGGTTGCTATTAGTCAGAATCCACTTGATGGTAACGGGTCTCGTTTGTGTGTGTGTATGTGTGTGTGTGTTTAGGCCTTATTTTCTTAACTCATCTGGAAATATTCATCCCATCATCTCCCCAACTCTACCCATTCTTCAACCCAGCCCTACCCATTCTTCAACCCAATTGCCATGGCTTCCCTCGAGCCTTCTTATCCCTTGAGCTGATCTCCATTGTGTGGCTTTTTATAGAGCTTTCTCTGCCTCTCTAATTCCTCCTCCTCATGCTCTATCTTGGGTAAAAGCTCTTCGAATACTTGCCTAAATTTCCTGTGGAGCATTAGCCAGCCCTCTTCCAGGTATTTATGCCTAAATAGGTATATATGGAATCTGGCGAATCAGGTCAGACGATAGCCTGCCGGCCCATGGAGCTGTGGAGGCAGAATTCCAGAATGAGCAGGTCAGACAGTAAGCCTTTGGCTCAAGTCCCAAGAACCAGAGGTCAATTGATCATGAACCAGACTTGGGATCCAGATGCAAGGAAAGACAGCTCTGCCAAGACACACATATATCTTAGATGCAGGCCACACCCCAAGGAAGGGTGTAACTTGAGTAAAGGTGGGACCTGAGTCACACCCTCCTGCAAGGCTGTGACCCAAGACATGCCCTACACCAATCCTGCCTCATCCACATGTAGAGGTCAGGATCCACAACACATAAAATGGAGGACAAACATACAATAATGGGAATCAAGTCCTAGCCAAGTTGACACATAACCCCAACTGTCACAGGTTCCATATAACTTATATGCATATTCCTAATCAATCATTTGTGTGTGACTTGCAAAGACCATGGCTAGAAGACCCATATTAAGTAATTCATTACACCGCAATGACCTTGAATATATCCCACCTGAATTTAGAGACCATATCAAGAATAGATTTGACATATGGAACACTAATGACCAAAACCAGATGAATTGTGGGATGACATCAATGACATCATACACGAAGAAAGCAGAAGGCCATGAAAAAGACAGGAAAGAAAGAAAACACCAAAATGGGTGTCAGAAGAAACTCTGAAACTTGCTATTGAATGTACAGTGGCTGAAGCAAATGGAAGAAATGATGAAGTAAAAGAACTGAACAGAAGATTTCAAAGGGTGGCTCAAGAAGACAAAGTATTATAATGAAATGCGAAAAGACCTGGAGTTAGAAAACCAAAAGGGAAGAACACACTCAGCATTTCTCAAGCTGAAAGAACTGAAGAAAAAAATTCAAGCCTTGATTTGCAATACTGAAGAATTCTATGGGGAAAATATTGAATGACACAGGAAGCATTAAGAAAATGGAAGGAGCCAAGGATCATTTATCCAGCAAAACTCTCTCTCAAATATGAAGGCGAAATTAAAACATTTACAGATAAACACAAGCTTAGAGAATTTGCAAAAACCAAACCAAAGCTACAAGAAATACTAAAAGAAATTGGTGAGAAAATCAATAACATCAGATAACAACACAACACAAGGTCACAAAACAGAACATCCTGATATCAACTCAAATAAGGAAATCACAAAAACAAATTAAGATTAATTTTAAAAAGAAAAAAAATGCTCAAAACAGGGAATCATTGAAGTCATTATGTAAAAGATCACAATAATCAAAAAGAGGGACTAAATACAGGAGGCATAGAACTGCCATATGGAGAGGAAAACAAGGCGATATGGGAGGATACAAGTTAGGTTTTTACTTAGAAAAATAGGGGTAAATATTAAGGTAACCACAAAGAGGTCTAACAATTCCATAACTCAAAAAAAAAATCACGAAAAACATAATGACTCAGCAAACATAAATTCGACTACTATGAAAATGAGGAACACACAATTTACAAAAAAAAGTCTCAGCACAAAAAAAGTAAGTCAACAACACACACAAAAAGGCATCAAATGACAGCACTAAACACATACTTATCTATAATTACACTGAATGTAAATGGACTAAATGCACCAATAAAGAGACAGAGAGTCTCAGACTGGATAAAGAAACACGATCCCTCTATATGCTGCCTACAAGAGACACACCTTAGACTTAGAGACACAAACAAACTAAAACTCAAAGGATGAAAAAAATATATCAAGCAATCAAAAAAGAGCAGGAGTAGCAATACTAATTTCAGACAAAATATACTTCAAAGTTAAATACACCACAAGGATAAAGAAGGACACTACATAATGATTAAAGGGAGAAATGATCAGGAAGACATAACCATATTAAATATTTATGCACCCAATGACAGGTCTGCAAGATACATAAAACAAACTTCAACAGAACTGAAAAGTGAGATAGACACCTCCACAAATATAGTAGGAGACTTCAACACACCACTTTCGGGGAAGGATAGGACTTCCAGTAAGGAGCTCGATAAAGACACAGAAGACCGAATTGCTACAATCAACCAACTTGACCTCATAGACCTATACAGAACACTCCACCCAACAGCTGCGAAGTATACTTTTTTTTTTTTTTTTACTGCACATGGAACATTATCTAGAATAGATCACATGTTAGGTCATAAAACAAACCTTTGCAGAATCCAAAACATTGAAATATTACAAAGCATCTTCTCAGACCACAAGGCCATAAAAGTGGAAATCAATAACAGGAAAATCAGGGAAAAGACATCAAATATGTGGAAACTGAACAATACCCTGCTCAAAAAAGACTGGGTTATAGAAGACATTAAGGAGGGAACAAAGAAATTCATAGAGTGCAACGAGAATGAAAACACTTCCTATCAAAACCTCTGGGACACAGTAAAAGCAGTGCTCAGAGGTCAATTTATATCGATAAATGCACATGTACAAAAAGAAGAAAGAGACAAAATCAGAGAACTGTCCCTACAACTTGAACAAATAGAAAGCAAGCAACAAAAGAATCCATCAGGCACCAGAAGAAAACAAATAATAAAAATTAGAGCTGAACTAAATGAAATAGAGAACAGAAAAACAAATGAAAGAATTAATTTTTTTAAAGGCTGGTTCTTTGAAAAAATTAACAAAATTGATAAGCCATTGGCCAGACCTAACTAAAGAAATACAGGAAAGGAAACAAATAACCCGAATAAGAGACGAGATGGGCCGTATCATAACAGACCCAACTGAAATTAAAAGAATCATATCACATTATTATGAAAAATTATACTCTAATAAATTGGCAAACCTAGAAGAAATGGATGAATTCCTAGAAAAACATTACCGACCTAAACTAACACAATCAGAAGTAGGACAACTAAATAGACCCATAACAAAAAAAGAGATTGAAAAGGTAATCAAAAAACTCCCAACAAAAAATAAGGCCTGGCCCGGATGGCTTCAGTGCAGAGTTCTACCAAACTTTCAGAGTTAACACCACTACTACTAAAGGTATTTCAAAGCATAGAAAATGATGGAATACTACCTAACTCATTCTGTGAAGCCAGCATAACCCTGATACCAAAACCAGGTAAAGACACCACAAAAAAAGAAAATTACAGACCTATATCCCTCATGAACATAGATGCAAAAATCCTCAACAAAATTCTAGCCAATAGAATTCAACAACATATCAAAAAAATAATCCACCACGACCAAGTGAGATTGATACCAGGTATGCAAGGTTGGTTTAATATTAGAAAAACCATTAATGTAATCCACCATATAAATAAAACAAAAGACAAAAACCACATGATCTTATCAATTGATGCAGAAAAGGCATTTGACAAAGTCCAACACCCACTCATGATAAAAACTCTCAGCAAAATAGGAATTGAAGGAAAATTCCTCAACGTAATAAAGGGCATATTTTTTATACAAAGCCAACAGCCAACATCATTCTAAATGGAGAGAGCCTGAAAGCGTTTCCCTTGAGAACGGGAACCAGACAAGGATGCCCTTTATCACCGCTCTTATTCAGCATTGTGCTAGAGGTCCTAGCCACAGCAATTAGGCTAGACAAAGAAATAAAGGGCATCCGGATTGGCAAGGAAGAAGTAAAATTATCTCTATTTGCAGATGACATGATCTTACATGCAGAAAACCCTAAGGAATCCTCCAGAAAACTACTGAAACTAATAGAAGAGTTTGGCAGAGTCTCAGGTTACAAGATAAACATACAAAAATCACTTGGATTCCTCTACATGAACAAAAAGAACATCGAAGAGGAAATCACCAAATCAATACCATTCACAGTAGCCCCCAAGAAGATAAAATACTTAGGAATAAATCTTACCAAAGATGTAAAAGACCTATACAAAGAAAACTACAAAGTACTAGGGCAAGAAACTAAAAGGGACCTACATAAGTGGAAAAACATACCTTGCTCATGGATACGAAGACTTAACATAGTAAAAATGTCTATTCTACCAAAAGGCATCTATACGTACAATGCACTTCCAATCCAAATTCCAATGACATTTTTTAAAGTGATAGAGAAACAAATCACCAACTTCATATGGAAGGGAAAGAAGCCCCGGATAAGTAAAGCATTACTGAAAAAGAAGAAGAAAGTGGGAGGCCTCACTCTACCTGATTTTAGAACATATTATACAGGCACAGTAGTCTAAACAGCCTGGTATTGGTACAACAGCAGGCACATAGACCAATGGAACAGAATTGAGAACCCAGATATAAATCCATCCACATATGAGCAGCTGATATTTGACAAAGGCCCAGTGTCAGTTAATTGGGGAAAAGATAGTCTTTTTAACAAATGGTGCTGGCATAACTGGATATCCATTTGCAAAAAAATGAAACAGGACCCATACCTCACACCAAGCACAAAAACTAACTCCAAGTGGATCAAAGACCTAAACATAAAGACTAAAACGATAAAGATCATGGAAGAAAAAATAGGGACAACGTTAGGAGCCCTAATACAAAGGCATAAACAGAATACAAAACATTACTAAAAATGACGAAGAGAAACCAGATAACTGGGAGCTCCTAAAAGTCAAACACCTATGCTCATCTAAAGACTTCACCAAAAGAGTAAAAAGACCACCTACAGACTGGGAAAAAATTTTCAGCTATGACATCTCTGACCAGCACCTGATCTCTAAAATCTATATGATTCTGTTAAAACTCAACCACAAAAAGACAAACAACCCAATCAAAAATTGGGCAAAGGATATGAACACACACTTCACTAAAGAAGATATTCAGGCAGCCAACAGATACATGAGAAAATGCTCTTGATCATGAGCCTTTGGAGAAATGCAAATTAAAACTACGATGAGATTCCATCTCACTCCAACAAGGCTGGCATTAATCCAAAAAACACAAAATAATAAATGTTGGAGAGGCTGTGGAGAGATTGGAACTCTTATACACTGCTGGTGGGAATGTAAAATGGTACAACCAGTTTGGAAATCTACCTGGCGTTTTCTTAAAAGGTTAGAAATAGAACTACCATACAACCCAGAAATCCCACTCTCGGAATATACCCTAGAGAAGTAAGAGCCTTTACACGAACAGATATATGCACACCCATGTTTGTTGCAGCACTGTTTACAATAGTGAAAAGCTGGAAGCAACCAAGGTGTCCATCGATAGATGAATGGTTAAATAATGGTATATTCACACAATGGACTACTACACAGTGACGAATCTGTGAAACATTTCATAACACGGAGGAACCTGGAAGGCATTATGCTCAGTGAAATTAGTCAGATGGAAAAGGACAAATACTGTATAAGACCACTATTATAAGTTCTTGAGAAATAGTATAAACTGAGAACACATTCTTTTGTGGTTATAAGAGGGGGGAGGGAGGGAGGGTGGGAGAGGGTTTTTTACTGATTAGTTAGTAGATAAGAACTACTTTAGGTGAAGGGAAGGACAATACTCAATACATGGAAGGTCAGCTCAATTGGACTGGACCAAAAGCAAAGAAGTTTCTGGGATAAAATGAATGCTTCGAAGGTCAGCGGAGCAAGGGCGGGGGTTTGGGGACTATGGCTTAAGGGGACTTCTAAGTCAATTGGCATAGTAAACTCTATAATGAAAACATTCTGCATCCCACTTTGAAGTGTGGCGTCTGGGGTCTTAAATGCTAACAAGCGGCCATCTAAGATGCATCAATTGGTCTCAACCCACCTGGATCAAAGGAGAATGAAGAACACCAAGATCACACGATAACTATGAGCCCAAGAGACAGAAAGGGCCACATGAACCAGAGACTTACATCATCCTGAGACCAGAAGAACTAGATGGTGCCCGGCCACAACCGATGACTGCCCTGACAGGGAGCACAACAGAGAACCCCTGAGGGAGCAGGAGAACAGTGGGATGCCGACCCCAAATTCTCATAAAAGGACCAGACTTAATGGTCTGACTGAGACTAGAAGAATCCCGGTGGTCATGGTCCCCAAACCTTCTGTTGGCCCAGGACAGGAACCATTCCCGAAGACAACTCATCAGACATGGAAGGGACTGGACAATGGGTTGGAGAGAGATGCTGATGAAGAGTGAGCTACTTGTATCAGGTGGACACTTGAGACTGTGTTGGCATCTCCTGTCTGGAGGGGAGATAGGAGGGTAGAGAGGGTTAGAAACTGGCAAAATTGTCACGAAAGGAGAGACTGGAAGGGTTGACTCATTAGGGGGAGTTTAAGTGGGAGTATGGAGTAAGGTGTATATAAATAAGCTTATATGTGACAGACTGATCTGATTTGTAAACTTTCACTTAAAGCACAATAAAAATTATTTTTAAAAAAAGAAAAGGAAATGGAAGGAACACAGAGTAACTGAACCAAAAAGAATTGGTCGCTGTTGAACCATATCAGGTGGTAGCATATGATCAAGAGCCAATGGTGCTGAATGAAGTTCAAACTGCACTGAAGACATTGGCAAAAAGCAAGGCTTCAGGAATTGACGGAACACCAGTTGAGAGGTTTCAACACAAAATGCATCACTGAGGTGCTCACTTGTCTATACCAAGAAATTTGAAAGACAGCTACCCTGCCTACCACCTGGAAGAGATTCATATTTTGTGTCGATTCCAAAAAAAAAAAAATGACCTAACAGAATGCGGAATTATGGGACAATATCATTAATACTACTACCTGCAAGTAAAATTTTGCTGAAGATCACTCAAAAACTGTTCCAGGAGTACATTGACAGGGAACTGCCAGAAATTCAAGCTGGATTCAGAAGAGAAAATTGAACGAGGGATATCATTGCTGCTGTCGGATCTTGGCTGAAAGTAGAGAATACTAGAAAGAGGTTTACCTGTGCTTTCCTGACTGTGCAAAGGCATTCGACTATGTGGATCATAATAAATTATGCATAAGATTGTGAAGAATGGGAATTCCAGAACACTTAATTGTGCTCGTGAGGAACCTGTGCATAAACCAAGAGGCAGTAGTTCAAACACAAGCGGATACTGAGTGGTTTAAAGTCAGGAAAGGTGTGTGTCAGGATTGTACCCTTTCAACGTACTTAGTCTGTACGCTGAGCAAATAATCTGAGTAGCTGGACTGTGTGAAGAAGAATGCAGCATCAGGATTGGAGGAAGTCTCATTCACAAACTTTAATATGTGACAAAACCTTGCTTGCTGAAAGTGAGGAGGACTTGGAGCACATATTGATGAAGATCAAAGACTACAGCCTTCAGTATGGATTGCACATCAACATAAAGAAAAAAAAAAGGAGAGAATACTCACAAGTGGACCAATAAGCAACATGGTGAAAAACGGAGAAAATATTGAAGTCATGAAGGATTTAATTTTACTTGGATCCACAATCAACCCCCATGGAAGCAGCAGTCAGGAAATCAACCGATGTATTGTATTGGGCAAATCTGCTGCAAAAGACCTCTTTAAAGTGTTAAAAAGCAAAGATGTCACTTTGAGGACTAAGGTGCACCTGACCCAAGCCATGGTATTGTCAATTGCCTCATATGCATGTGAAAGGTGGACAATGAATAATGAAGAGAGAAAAAAAGAATTGACACCTTTGAATTATAGTGTTGGCAAAGAATATTGAATATACGTGAACTGCCAGAAGAGTGAACAAATCTGTCTTGGAAGCAGTGCAGTCCGGATGCTCCTTAGAGGTGAGGATGGTGAAACTTCATCTCACATACTTTGGACATCCAGTCAGTAGGGACCAGTCCCTGGAGAAGGACATCATGATTGGTAAAGTATAAAAAAAAGGGGCAGCAAAAAAAGAAGACCCTCAGGTAGATGGATTGACACAGTGGCTGCAACAATGGGATCAAATGTAGCAGTGATTGTGAGGATGGTGCAGGACCTATGGCACCTAACAACAACAACAACAAAACATCCGTAAATACAGGATAATGTGTAAAAAGCACAGGCTCAGGATTCATATGGTGTGAGGGTTAAGGTTGTGTGTCGACTTGGCTGGGCCATGATTCTCCGTGGTTTGGCAGTTACGGTGTAGTTTGGCACTTATATAATGATGTAGTCACCTCGATGATGAGATCTGATATAATGTAATCACTGCCATGATGAGATCTGCTATGAGCAGCCAATAAGTTGAAAGTGAGTTTCCTTGGGGGCGTGGCCTGCATGCAAGCTATATGGACTTTCCAGCAAAGCTTGCTGGCTTTTGCTCTACTCTGGATCCTGCATTCAGCTCATCATCATCTGACCTCCAGTTCTTGGGACTTGGTGTAGTCAGGCATTGTCCAGTTTGGAGTCTCTGGTTCATTTGGTCCTTTAGTCCTTTGAACTAGTATTTAGCTTGTGTCTTTGGTTTTCTTCATTTTCATTTGCTCCACGTGGGATGGAAGCAATAAATGTATCTTAGACGGCCGCTTGCAAGATTTTAAGACCCCAGACACTACTCAGAGAAGTGGGATGTAGAACAATTTCTTTATAAACTATGTTATGCAAATTGACTTAGATGTCCCCTGAAACTAACGTCCCCGGCCCCCAGTCCCAGATACTCTATCTCTCAATGTGTTTGATGTGTCTAGGAAACTTTTCTGTTTTGGTACAGTTGTGCTGACTTCCCCTGTATTGTATGTTGTCCTTCCTTTCACCGAAGTTGACCGTTGTCTGCTGTCTCGCTAGTGATTTCCTCTCCTTCCTATTCCCCACCCTCATAACCACCAAAGAATGCTTTTTTCTGTGTTAAACTTTTTCCTGAGTTCTTATAATAGTGGTCTTATATAATATTTGTCCTTTTGTGACTGACTTATTTCACTCAGCATAATATCTTCCAAATTCATCCATGTTGTGAGATGTTTTGCGGATTCATCATTGTTCTTTATCATTGCATAGTATGTGTGTACCATAATTTGTTTATCTTTTCATTTCTTGATGGGCATTTATGTTGTTTCCTTCTTTTTGCTATTGTGAATAGTGTTGCAATGAACATGAGTGTGCATATGTCTATTCTTGTGATGGCTCTTATTTCTCTTGGGTGTATTCCTAGGAGTAGGATTGCTGAATGATGCTGTATTTCTATTTCTAGATTTTTACGGAAATGCCATACTGTTTTCCAAAGTGGTTGTACTATTTTACATTTCCACCAGTAGTGCATAAGAGTTCCAATCTCCCCATAACCTCTCCAACATTTGTTATTTGGGTTTAGAGCCAGCCTTGTTGAGGTGAGATGGTATCTCATTGTAGTTTTGATCTGCATTTCTCTGATGGCTGATGATCTGTTAGCCACCTGACTGTCTTCTTTGGTGAAGTGTCTGTTCATATCCTTTGCCCATTTTTTAATTGGGTTATTTGTCTTTTTGTTGTTGAGGTATAGCAGTATCTTGTAGATTTTAGAGATTAGACTCTTATTGGATATGTCTTAGCCAAAATTTTTTTCCCAATCAGTAGATTCTCTTTTTACTCTTTTGGTGAAGTCTTTCGATTAGCCTAAGTGTTTGATTTTTAGGAGCCCCCAGTTATCTAGTTTCTCTTCTGGTATTTGTGCATAGTTATGGTTTGTATAGTATTTATGCCATGTATTAGGGCCCTTAACATATTCCCTATTTTTCTTCCATTACGTTTATCTTTTTAGATTTTATATTTAGGTCTTTGATCCATTTTGAGTTAATTTTTGTGTATTGTGTGAGATATGGGTACTCTTCCATTTTTTTTACAAATGGATATCCAGTTATGCCAACACCATTTGTTAAAGAGACTATCTTTTCCCCATTTTACAGACTTTGGGCCTTTGTTAAATATCAGCTGCTCATAGGTGGATGGATTTGCATCTGGGTTCTCAATTCTGTTCTATTGGTCTATATATCTGTCATTGTACCAGTACCAGGCTGTTTTGACTACACTGGCAGTATAATAGGTTCTAAAATCAGTTGGCGTGAGGCCTATAACTTTGTTCTTCTTCGTTAATGCTTTATTTCTCTGGGGCCTCTTCCCTTTCCATATAAAGTTGGTGATTTTTCCCTCCAACTCATTGAAAAATGCCATTGGAATTTGCATTGGGATTGCAATCGTATCTTTAGATCATTTTGGGTAGAATTGATATGTTCACAAAGTTGAGTCTCCCTATCCCTGAGTATGGTATGTGTTTCCAATTAAGTCGGTATCTTTTGGTTTCTCGCAGTAGTGTTTTGTAGTTTACTTTGTACAGGGTCTTTTCTGTCTGTGGTTAGAGTTATTCCTAAGTACTTTATCTTCTTGGGGGCTATTGTAAATGGTACTGATTTGGTGATTTCCTTTTGGAAGGTCTCTGTGTTGGTGTAGGGGAATCCAAATGATTTTTGTGTGGTTATCTTGTATCCTGATCATTTGCTGAAATCTTCTATAGTTCTAGTAGTTTTCTTGTGGATAATTTGGAGTTTTCTGTGAATAAGATCATATCATCTGCCAATAGGGATAGTTTTACTTCTTCCTTACCAACTTGGATGCCCTTTATTTCTTTTTCTTGCATTATTGCTCTGGCTAGGACCTCCAGAAAAATGTTGAATAAGAGTGGTGATAAAGGGCGTCCTTGTCTAGTTTCTATCTCAAGAGGAATGCTTTCAGTCTCTCTCTATTTAGAATGATGCTGGCTGTTGGCTTTGTATAAATGCCCTTTATTATGTTGAAGAATTTTCCTTCCATTTCTATGTTGCTGAGAGTTTTTATCATGAATGTTTATTGAACTTTATCAAACACCTTTTCTGCATCAATTGATAGGATCATGTGGTTCTTTTCTCTCGTTTTATTTATGTGATGAAGTATGTTCATTGATTTCCTAATGTTGAAACATCCCTGCATACCTGGTATGAATCGCACTTGGTCATGATGAATTATTTTCTTTAAATTTTTATTGTGCTTTAAGTGAGATTTTACAAATCAAGTCAGTGTCTCATACAAAAATTTATACACACCTTGCTATATATTCCTAATTGCTCTCCCCCGAATGAGACAGCACACTCCTTCCCTCCACTCTCTCTTTTCATGTCCATTCGGCCAGCTTCTGTTTCCCTCCGCTCTCCCATCTCCCCTCCAGACAGGAGATGCCAACATAGTCTCATGTGTCTACTTGATCCAAGAAGCTTACTCTTCACCAGAATCGTTTTCTATTCCATTGTGCAGTCCTATCCCTGTCTGAAGAGTTGGCTTTAGGAATGGTTCCTGCCTTGGGCTAACAGAAGGTCTGGGGACCATAACCACCAGGGTCCTTCTAGTCTCAGTCAGACCATAGTCTGGTCTTTTTACGAGAATTTGGGGTCTGCATCCCACTGCTCTCCTGGTCCCTCAGGAGTTCTCTGTTGTGTTCCCTCTCAGAGCAGTCATCGGTTGTAGCCAGGCACCATCTAGTTCTTCTGGCCTCAGGCTGAGGTAGTCTCTTGTTTATGTCGCCCTTTCTGTCTCTTGGGCCATAATTACCTTGTGTCTTTGGTATTCTTCATTCTCCTTTGTTCCAGGTGGGTTGAGACCAATTGATGCATCTTAGATGGCCACTTGCTAATGTTTAAGACCCCAGAAGCCACTCTCCAAAGTGGGATGCAGAAGGTTATCTTAATAGGTTGTACTATGCCAATTGACTTAGGTGTCGCCTGAATCCATGGCCCCCAGACTCCCACCCCTGATTGGCTGGACTTCGAAGTGATCAGTTTATTCAGGAGACTTCTTTGTTTTTGGTTTAGTCCAGTTGTGCTAACCTCTCCTTTATTGTGTGTTGTCTTTCCCTTCGCCTAAAATAGTTCTTATCTACTATCTAATTAGTAAAAACCCCTCTCCCTCCATCCCTCCCTCCCCCATCTTGTAACCATCAAAGAGGATTTTCTTCTCTGTTTAAACTATTTCTCGAGTTCTTATAATAGTGGTCTTATACAATATTTGTCCTTTTGCAACTGACTAATTTCGCTCACCACAATGCTTTCCAGAATCCTCCATGTTATGAAATGTTTCACGGATTCATGATTGTTCTTCACTGATGTGTAGTATTCCATTGTGTGAATATACCCTAATTTATTTATCCATTCATCCGTTAATGGGCACCTTGGTTGCTTCCATCTTTTTGCTGCTATAAACAGTGCTGCAATGAACATGAGTGTGCATATATCTGTTCTTGTAAAGGCTCTTACTTCTCTAAGATATATTCCAAGGAGTGGGATTGCTGGGTCATATGGTAGTTCTATTTCTAGCTTTTTAAGGAAGCACGAAAGTGATTTCCAAAGTGATTGTACCGTTTTACATTCCCACCGGCAGTGTATAAGTGTTACAGTCTCTCCACAACCTCTGCAACATTTATTCTTTTGTGTTTTTTGGATTAATGCCAGCCTTGTTGGAGTGAGAATGGAATCTCTTTGTAGTTTTGATTTGCATTTCTCTAATGGCTAATGATCACGAGCATTTCCTCATGCATCTATTACCTACCTGAATGTCTCCTTTAGTCAAATGCCTGTTTATATCCTTTGCCCATTTTTTAATTGTGTTGTCTTTTTGTAGTTGAGTTTTTTGTGGTATCATGTAGATTTTAGAGATCAGGCACTGATTGGAAATGTCATAGCTAAAAACTTTTTTCAATCTGTGGGTAATCTTTTTACTCTTTTGATGAAGACTTCGGATGACCATAGGTGTTTGATTTTTAGGAGCTCCCAATTATCTAGTTTTTCTTCTGCATTGTTAGTAATGTTTTGTATACTGTTCATACCATGTATTAGGGCTCCTAACGTTGTCCCTGTTTTTTCTGCCATGATCTTTAACGTTTTAGATTGTATGTTTAGGTCTTTGATCCATTTTGAGTTCGTTTTTGTGCATGGTGTGAGGTATAGGTCTTGTTTCATTTTTTTGCAGATGGATATCCAGTTATGCCAGCACCATTTGTTTAAAAGACTGCCTTTTCCCCATTTAACTGACTTTGGTCTTTTGTCAAATATCAGCTGCTCATATGTGGATGAACTTATGTCTGGATTCTTAATTCTGTTCTATTGGTCTATGTATCTGTTGTTGTGCCAGTACCACGCTGTTTTGACTACTGTGGCAGTTTAATAAGTTCTAAAATCAGGTAGAGTGAGGCTTCCCACTTTGTTCTTCTTTTTCAGTAATGCTTTACTTACCTGGCACTCCATTCCATTCCATATGAAGTTGGTGATTTGTTTCTCCATCTCATTAAAAAATGCCTTTGGATTTTGGATCAGAATTGCTTTGTGTTTATAGATGGCTTTTGGTAAAATAGACATTTTTACAATGTTAAGTCTAACTATCCATGAACGAGGTATGTTTTTCCACTTATGTAGGTCTCTTTTGGTTTCTTGCAGTAGTGTCTTGTAGTTTTCTATGTATTTTACATCTCTGGTAAGATTTATTCCTCAGTATTTTATCTTCTTGGGGGGCTACTATAAATAGTTTTGATTTGGTGATTTCCTCTTCGATGTTCTTTTTGTTGGTGTAGAGGAATCCAACTGATTTTTTGTATGCTTATCTTGTATCCTGATACTCTGCTGAACTCTTGTATTAGTTTCAGTAGTTTTCTTGAGGATTGGTTAGGGTTTTCTGTGTATAAGGTCATGTAATTTAGTTAAAGTAGGTAGTGCGTTTCTTATGGAGGTGCAGCACAGGCGTCCAGGTCATTGGTCACTGAGTGTGTGGTGCAGATTCTCACCTACAGTCCTAGGTAGGCAGGGCTGCATAGGGGTGTTTTGAGCAGGCACAGATATCTGACTGCAGTGGCGATTTATGTGTGGATCAAGGCAGAGGGCTGATGGCTGCCCCCAGGTGCCTGGGTGATGGGTGTGTCCTTGTCCCCTAGAGTGTGTAGTGAGGGGCTGTTGCAGCCAGTTCTTGGGTACCCAGTTCTGTTGGCTGGAGGGGCTGGGAGGCACCGCTAATTCTCAGACTCCTGTTGTGGGTGGCTGGATGGAGTGGGTTGTACCACCAGCCCTCAGGCCCTCAGTGTGCATGGGTGAGGCCCCTGCTTAGGGGCAGTGCAGTGTCAAATGTCACAAATCTGCAGTTTTCCCTTGGCTGCTGCAATAGAAAATAGACTTCAGGTGTACACCATGTGGTTTTATGCTAATGAGCACATGCAGTGTTACTATGCTCCTCATCATCTTAAAGAAGCTGGCTTTATAGAATGATGGAATGGCCTTCTAAAGACACAATTATGGTGGCAATACTTGCACTGTTGGGGCAATGTTCTCCAGGAGGCTGTATATGCCCTAAACCAGCACCCAATATATGATGCTGTTTCTCCCACAGCCAAGATTCATGCGTCCAGGAACTAAGGGGTGGAAATGGGAGTGGTGGCACTCACTATTGCCTATAGCGACCCACTCACAAAATTTTTGCTTCTTGTCTCCACAACCCTAAGCTCTGCCAGTGTAGATGTCTTCGTTCTAAAGGAAGGAATGCTCCCCCAGGGAACACATCACTGGTTCCATTGAACTGAAAGTTAAGAATGCCACCCAGTTGCTTTTTGTTTCTTATGCCTCTGGATCAACAGGCAAAGAAGAGATTTACCATATTGGCTAGTGTGATTGATCCTAATAATCAAGAGGAAATTGGATTGATATTACATAATGGCGGTAAAGAAGAGTATGTCTGGAATGCAGGAGATCCCTTAGGGCGTCTCTTAGTACCTCCATGCCCTGTGATTAAAATCAACGGAAAACTACAGCAACCCAATTCCAAGGTGACTGCTAATGGCCCAGAACCTTCAGAAATGAAGATTTGGGTCACCCCACCAGTCAAAGAACCACGACCAGCTGAGGTGCTTGCTGAGGGTAAAGGGAATACAGAATGAGTGGTGGAAGAAAATAATTCTAAATACTAACTTCATCCATGTGACCAGTTGAAGAAATGAGGACTGTAATTGTTATGAGTATTTCTTCCTCGTATGTGTGCATCAAATATTTTTGTTTTCTTCACTTATAACTTTTGGTAGTACATGTGTTAGTTGTATCATGTTAGGTGCAATTATGACTTTATAATTGTCTTTATTCAGAGATTATGTATGGTTTAAGGAGACACATATAAGTGCCAAGTTGACAAGGGGTGGATTGTGATGGTTAAGACTGTGTGTCAATTTTGCTGGGGCATGATTCTCAGTGGTTTGTCAGTTATGAAATGATGTAATCACCTCCGTGATGAGACCTGCTATGAGTAGTCAATCAACTGAAAGGGAGTTTCCTTAGGAATGCGGCCTTCATGCAATATATATGGACTTTCTGGCAAAGCTCACTGGTTTTTGCTCTGCTCTGGTTCCTGCATTTGGCTCGTCAACATCTGACCACTTGTCCTTGGGACTTGAGCCAGTAGCCTTCAGTCTTACTTATCTTGGATTCATCAGCTTCCACAGCCTGTGAGCCAGCAGCCTGCCATCTGACCTGTTGATCTTGGGCCCACCAGCCCTTGCGGCTACATAAATCAGTAGAAGCCCCCAGCCTGATGCCTGACCTACGGACTTGGGAATTTCCAGCCTCTAGAAAACCCAACCTAAGACAGCTTGTGCTTAAACCCCAGATCTGCCACTTATCAGCTGTGTGAACTTAGGCAAGATTTTTTCATCTCTCTGGGACTCAGTTTCTTCATCAGTAAAATGGGAATTATAAGAGTGCTTTCTGAATAGGGTTGTTTTGAAAACTAAATGATATAAAGCTTAGAAAGTGCTTAGAACAGAGCAGGTATACATAAAGTGCTCAATAAATGTTAGCTACTATTATTAATCATCATTTTTGTATTTTCAGGGCTGAACACAGAGTAGTGATTAGTACAATCTACTGAATGAATGACTAATAAATTCATGAATAAAAGTAAAAGAACTGGATATAAGATCCTGTAAACTATTGGCAGAAAGTGCTAGATGCCAATATGAGTGACTTTTCATTGAAAATACATGTGCATTGGAAAATGTTCCCTCAGGAGAGTTTTTGCCCTCAAGTAGCTGTATATAACACTATAGTCCTCTCTAGGGGACTAAATTGTTTGGAGATTGTTAACAAAATTGTTCTCTCATAGGAGCAATTTACACTTCTATTTTCTACAGTAATTACTGGAAATAGAAATCCAGACTTGTGCCTTTTGCTCTGTCCCTGTCTTCCTGTGGGATGCTAGAAACTTTATATCCATTGGGCTTTGTTTGCTCCTTCAATCCTGGGAAAATTTATTGGTTGAAAATTGTTAAATGCTCAGAGACCAAGAAAAAAAAAATTCAATACAAGTGCCAAGATCTGTTCATGTTTACTTTTCTGATTCCTTATTATTGTTATTGTTGTTAGCTGCTGTCTAGTTGGCCCCCAACTAGACAGCAGCTAACACTGCCTGGTCTTGGGCCGTGTTCATGATTGGTAGCAGATTGGACCATTGTGATCCATAGGGTTTTCATTGGCTGATCTTCAGAAGTAAATTGCCAGGCCTTTCTTCCTTCCTCATTATTATCTCCCACAAATCAATAGTTAAGGGTTCACTGGGCCCATGGCATTCATTAAAATGAGCATAAAACAAACAGGTAGGTAGACATAGAAATGAAAGGAAGCCAGACAGTTTTTTAGTGCATTGGGATTTATTATTGTCATCAAAAATCTCTTATGGCTTTTGTTGGAACAAAGCCCCCCAGCCTATTGTCTGGTATATAGGAAATAAATATTTGTTGAATGAATGATGGTGAATGAAAGGTAGAGTATAAACAAATAAATAAGTAAATACTTTTTAAATAAAATAAATGTGGAATAATTCTTTCTAATCCTTTTTTTATGCCAACTATACTCCTGGTTCAAACTGGAAAATTGACTGATTGGGCCCTGCTGTGACAACACTTCCTGAACTGTGGTGCAAATTATTAATAGTTACCGCTGCAAGACTGATAGGAACCTGAGAGGCTAGTTGGCTTTCCCTTGTATGCATCTAGTGGCAGGGAGCTCGCTACCTTCTGTAGCGGCCCATGCTGTGATCTTTGGACCTTTTGGAAAGCTCTGACTGTTGCATCAATGTCAGACCTTGGCTAGAAACCAAGCCTCTCTACCACCCATACTAGGGTGCTCTCCACTTACCACAGCTCCTACCGCTAGAACCATAAAACTGCATTTTATTCAAAGGTGGTGGGAAAAGCACTTTCCCAGAAAGCAGGAGATCTGGATCCAAGTCTGAACTCTGCCATTGACTTGCTGTGTGAAATTGGGTAATCCCTTTCTGTCTTTGGGTCTCAGTTTCCCTTTTTGCACAACAATGGAATATGAACTGGATGCTCGGCAAGGCTCTTCCATCTCACACATTCCAAGATTCTCTAAGAAGGCCTAATCAAGACCTTATGATGCAGTGGTTCCAAATTGTGGTCCAAGAATCCCTGGGGGTCCCTGAGATCCTTTCCAAGGGTCAAACTAGCTACCTGCAGGTGGCAGGATTTTCTTCATATACTTCAACCAAAACAGCATATTACAACAGGCTGAATGCAGAAGAAGATATGAAAATCCTGCTGTTTTCTATTAAGCCAGGCATTAAAGAAAATAGCAAAAATGTAAAACTATGTCACTCTTCTCAATAAATTTGGTTTTGTTTTAGAAAATATTGTCATTCTTCATAAAATATGTGAGAATATGCTATAAAAATGTTGATGTTAGCATGCTTTTTTTTTAAGAACCAATACCAAAGACAACCCTTTATCACACTATTAGTTCATTGTAACTGCATGAGGGTACTTCGGGAGGAAATTAGGATTTATAGCTTTCAACTTTAAGAACTCAGCCCTGACCCCAAAGTACAATTTATAAAACTAAATATTAAAATCTGCTAAAACTCTTCTTTTGCAGCTTGGCAAAGGACATTAGAAAACACATAAATTTAATGATATCAAATGTGCCTGGCCTAGAAAAAATGGTTTCCAAACACATTTCTTGGCTCTACTGTTGATAAGAATGACCTCTCTGATACTCAGCCCATGTAGAGTATGTTTCTTCAAGTTGTTACATCAAATATTGAAGCTGTTTAAGTTTTCATGTCCAAAATGATGGCAACCACAGGTCCCTGGATTTAAAATTCTGCCTCAGTCACAGCATGGCTGCCTATCCTCTGTGGATATAGCCTCCTGGGCTGGGCTGCTGATACCAGCTCGAAAACTCTACACTGCTGGTCACCATTCTCCGACACTCAGGTTTCATGGCAGGCCAATGCCCCTAACTCCAAAACTCAGCTGCTGGTGATCACACATTAGTGACCCTTCAGATTTGCAGTCTCATGGTGGGATGCTGCTCCTGTCTTCAATACTCTGCAGTAGCTCTGCAATTCAATTCCCTCGGGTTTGTATATTCTCCATGCAGGGCCTGAGGAACAGCATTCCAGCCTTTGGGGATACCAGGCTGCTGTGGAGGTAGCCCTCCATGGCAATAGTGGAAATAACATGTTTGATTTTTAAACAAGTTTATTTTTTCTTTCTATCTATCAATCATCTATCTGTATATCTATCATCTATCTACCTATTTCAATTATTTTAAAAATGTTTTTAATCAATCAATAAATACATATTTTGAGAAGGGGGACAAGATGGAGGAATAGACAGACGCTTTCAGCAAACCCTCTTAAAACAAAGACTGGAAAAAACAAGTGAAATGATCACATTTATGACTACCTAGGAGCCCTGAACATCAAAGGAAAGGTTAGAAAATGGATTGTGCAGCAGGGGGAGGAAGAGACCATTCAGAAGTGGAGAAGAGCGACCAGACCTGAATCCCTGGGAGCCCCCAGGCACCATACCTGGGAGCGGCTGCAGCGGGCTGGTACTAGCGTTCGGCCACAGTTTCCTCAAGGAAAAGCAGCCAGTTGCACAGCCTACTCACACCTCCAGAACCAGAGAAGAACAGCGTTCTCAGCAAAAGCTAAGTAAGTACTTGTGCATATTTTACCAAGCTCCCCCCCCGCAGCTGGCTTTAGTGGCTGTTGATTTCCCTGTGCGTGAGATAGGCCCTGTTGGGCCCCTAGAGCCATCATCCTGGCCTTGGAGAAGGAATAAATTCACAATTGGGGGAAAAGATAATTTGCCAGCTCCACTAACCTGAGGAGCTCCAGACAGAAGCGACTCCTGTCCAGGCATAAACAGTCCATGGACTTTGAGTACCTTTCCCCTCTGCATGGATCTGTGTGGGACATTTCAGGAGAATATGCCCTTGTTGTCAGATTACAATTGTTTCAGCTGTGTGGTGGAGAGGTGGGTGTTTGATGTTTGACATCACTTTGCCTATTAAACAGGGTCTTCACCTACCCACATCAGGGGCCTAAGGACTGGTGGCTCCACGCAGGTCATCCAGCCACCCACAACAGGGTTCCAAGGATAACTGGTACCTCCCAGTCCTTACAACCAAAAACTTTGGGTGCACATGGTCCATCTGCAGAATCCCCGACTTGTATGCTCTAGGGAAGAGGGATATGCTTTCCTCAGAAACACTTGGAGGATGATTCTCAGCCCCCTGCCTTGTTCAGAGTGTGACCCCCTGCTGCAACCAGATACCAGTACCTACACCAACCACCCCATATCAAAACAAAACAAAGCAAGAAGCTAGGATACAGTAAACACACATAAAATAAACTAATACAATAATTTATAGATACTCAGACACAACAGCCAATATCAAATCAAATAAAGAAACAGAACATGATTGCCTCAACAAGCTCTCAAAACAAAGAATCAAGGCATCTTCTAGATGAAAGTGCCTTCCTGGAATTACAAGATGGAGAATACAAAAGATTAATATGCAGAACCCTTCAAGACATCAGGAAGGAGATCAGGCAACATGCAGAACAAGCCAAGGAACCCACAGAAAAAGCAGTTGAAGAGTTAAAAAGGTTATTCAGAAATAAAATGAAAAATTTAATAAGCTGGAAGAATCCATAGACAGACAGCAATCAGAAATTCAGACGATTATGAATAAAAATCACAGACGTAGACAACTCAATGGAAAGTCAGAGGAGCAGAATTGAGCAAGTGGAACGCAGAATTAGTGAACTTGAAGATAAAGCACTTGGCACCAATATATTTGAAGAAAAATCAGAGAAAATAATTTTTAAAAAATGAAGAAAACTTAAGAACCATGTGGGACTCTATCAGGAGAAATAACTAAGAAATGAGATGGGCGATATTACAACAGACCGAACTGAAATGAAAAGCATCATATCAGATTACTATGAAAAATTGTCTCTAACAAATTTGAAAACCTAGAAGAAATGGATGAATTTCTAGAGACACACTACCTACCTAAACTAACACAAACAGAGTTAGAACAACCAAATAGACCCATAACAAAAGAAGAGATTAAAAAGGTAATTGAAAAAACTCACAACAAAAAATAGCCCTGGCCCAGAGGATTTCACTGCAGAGTTCTACCAAACTTTCAGAGAAGAGTTAACACCACTACTACTGAAGGTATTTCAGAGCATAGAAAAGGACCGAGTACTCCCAAACTCATTCTATGAAGCCAACATATCCCTGACCCCAAAACCAGATAAAGACACCACAAAAAAAGAAAATTACAGACCTATATCCCTCATGAACTTAGATGCAAAAATCCTCAACAAAATTCTAGCCAGTAGAATTCAACAACATATCAAAAAAAAAATTAACCAAGACCAAGTGGGATTCATACCAGGTATGCAGGGATGGTTCAACATTAGAAAAACAATTAATGTAATCAGCATATAAATAAAGCAAAATAAAAGAATCACATGATTTTATCAATTGTTGCAGAAAAGACATTTGACAAAGTTCAGCACCCATTCATTATAAAAACTCTCAGCAAAATAGGAATAGAAGGAAATCCCTCAACGTAATAAAGGGCATTTATACAAAGCCAATGGCCAACATCATCCTAAATGGAGAGAGTATGAAAGCGTTCCCCTTGAGACTGGGAACCAGACAAGGGTGCCCTTTACCACCACTCTTATTCGACATTGCGCTGGAGGTCCTAGCCAGAGCAATTAGGTTAGATAATGAAATAAAGGGCATGCAGATTGGCAAGGCAGAAGTAAAAGTATATTTGCAGATTACATGATCTTTTACACAGAAAACCCTAAGGAATCCTCAAGAAAACTACTGAAACTAATAGAAGAGTTCAGAAGAGTACCAGGATACAAGATAAACCTACAAAAATCAGTTGGATTCCTCTACACCAACAAAAAGAACATCGAAGAGGACATCACCAAATCAATACCATTTACAGTAGCCCCCAAGAAGATAAAATACTAAGGAATAAATCTTGCCAGAGATGTAAAAGACTTATACAAAGAAAACTACAAGACATACTGCAAGAAATCAAAAGAGACCTACATAAGTGGAAAAACATACCTTGCTCATGGATAGGAAGACTTAACATTGTAAAAATGTCTATTCTGGCAAAATCAATCCATTCGTACAATGCAGTTCTGATCCAAATTCCCATGGCATCGTTTAATGAGATGGAGAAACAAATCACCAACTTCACATGGAAGGGAAAGAGGCCCCGGATAAGTAAAGCATTACTGAAAAACAAGAACAAAGTGGGAGGCCTCACTCTACCTGATTTTAGAACCCAATGTACTGCCACAGTAGTTAAAACAGCCTGGTACTGGTACAACAACAGATACATAGACCAATGGAACAGAATTGAGAATCCAGACATAATTCAATCCACATATGAGCAGCTGATATTTGACAAAGGCCCAAATTCAGTTAAATGGGAAAAACCAAACCCACTGCCGTCGAGTCAATGGCGACTCATAGTGACCCTATAGGACAGAGTCGAACTGCCCGATAGAGGAGCACCTGGCGGATTCGAACTGCAGACCTCTTGGTTAGCAGCTGTAGCACTTAACCGCTACTCCACCAGGGTTTCCAAATGGGGAAAAGGCAGTCTTTTTAACAAGTGGTGCTGGCATAACTGGATATCCATCTGCAAAAAAAAGAAACAAGACCCATAACTCACACCATGCACAAAAACTAACTCAAAATGGATCAAAGACCTAAATCTAAAATCTAAAATGTTAAAGATCATGGAAAAAAAAAATAGGGGCAATCTTAGAGCCCTAATACATGGCATAAACAGTATACAAAACATTACTGACAATGCAGAAGAGAAAGTAGATAACTGGGAGAGCCTAAAAATCAAACACCTATGCTCATCCAAAGACTTCATCAAACGAGTAAAAAGATTACCTACAGATTGGAAAAAAGTTTTTAGCTATGACATTTCCGGTCAGGACCTGATTTCTATAATCTATATGGTACTGCAAAAACTCAACTACAAAAAGACAACCCAATTAAAAAATGGGCAAAGGATATGAACACGCACTACACTAAAGAAGACATTCAGGTGGCTAACAGATACACGAAGAAATGTTCACAATCATTAGCCATTAGAGAAATGCAAATCAAAACTACAATGAGATTCCATCTCACTCCAACAAGGCTGACATTAATCCAAAAAACACAAAAAATAAATGTTGGAGAGGTTGTGGAGAGACTGGAACACTTACACACTGCTGTGGGAATGTAAAAGGGTACAACCACTTTGGAAATCAATTTGGCCCTTCCTTAAAAAGCTAGAAATAGAACTACCATACGATCCAGCAATTCCACTCCTTGGAATATATCCTAGAGAAATAAGAGCCTTGACATGAACAGATATATGCACACCCATGTTCATTGCAGCACTGTTTACAATAGCAAAAAGATGGAAGTAACCAAGGTGTCCATCAACGGATGAACAGATAAATAAATTATGGTATATTCACACAGTGGAATAGTACACATCGATAAAAAACAGTGATGAATCTGTGAAACATTTCGTTAACATGGAGGAACCTGGAAGGCATTATGCTGAGTGAAATTAGTTGCAAAAGGACAAATATTGTATAAGACCACTATTATAAGAACTCGAAAAATAGTTCAAACAGAGAAGAAAATATTCATTGATGGTTACGAGAAGGGGAGGAAGTGAAGGACGGAGAGGGGTATTTGCTAATTAGATAGTACATAAGAACTATTTTAGATGAAGGGAAAGACAACACACAGTACAGAACAGATCAGCACAACTGGACTAAACCAAAAGCAAAGAAGTTTCCTGAATAAACTGAATGCTGCGAAGGCCAGCGTAGCAGGGGGTCTGGGGACCATGGCTTCCGGGGACATCTAAGTCAATTGGCATAATAAAATCTATTAAGAAAACATTCTGCATCCCACTTTGGAGAGTGGCTTCTGGGGTCTTAAACGTTAGCAAGCGGCTATCTAAGATGCATCAATTGGTCTCAACCCACCTGGAGCAAAGGAAAAGGAAGAACACCAAAGACACAAGGTAATTATGAGCCCAAGAGACAGAAAGGGCCACATAAACCAGAGACTACATCAGCCTGAGACCAGAAGAACTAGATGGTACCTGGCTACAGCTGATGACTGCCCTGACAGGGAACACAACAGAGAGCCCCTGAGGGTGCAGAAGAGCAGTGGGATGCAGACCCCAAAGTGTTGTAAAAAGACCAGACTCAATGGTCTGACTGAGACTAGAAGGACCCCAGTGGTCATGGTCTCCAGACCTTCTGTTAGCCCAAGACAGGAACCATTCCCAAAGCCAACTCTTCAGACAGCGATTGGACTGGACAATGGGATAGAAAACAATACTGGTGAAGAATGAGCTTCTTGGATCAAGTAGACACATGAGACTATGTTGACATTTCCTGTCTGGAGGGGAGATGAGAGTGCAGTGTGGGTCAGAAGCTGGCAGAATGGACACGAAAAGAGAGAGTGGAGGGAAGGAGTGTGCTGTCTCATTAAAAAAAAAATTTTCTCATTAGGGGGAGAGTAATTAGGAGTATATTTTTAGGAAGGTATATATAAGTTTTTGTATGAGAGACTGACTTGATTTGTAAACTTTCACTTAAAGCACAATAAAAAAAATCCATATTTTAAAATATCTCAGCCTTGATTTCTAATATGGTAAATATCAATAGATATAACCCCACATTAATAAAAACTCTTTGAGGGTCTCAATAATTTTTAATAGTGTAAAAGGGCCCTGATATAAATAAGTTTGAGAACTGCTGTTCTAGTTGGTCTCTGACTTCCTATGTCATTTTGTACAGCTTTTCCCTTCCAGTGGTGCCAAACATGATTTGCTCAAAATCTGGCCCATGGATGGATGCAATGACCTTTGAAAGGAGGCCATCCTTCCTTCTTCATGGGCGTCAACCATATCAGGCCTTGCTTATCCTTAACATGGGTTCTTCGGCGTATTCTGGTGACTCAGGCCTTAGACAAGGCACCCCATTGGGGCCAGTGCCAGTTCATGGATGGGAATATAGGTCAGCTAGTCAGGCAAGGGTTAATGTGATGGCCTCACTGTTTGTCTGCCCACAGGTTCCCATCACCTCCTGTTTCCTTTCTGCTTTCCCTAACTGCCACACACTCCTTACCCCCACCTCCCATAAAGAGGGCTTTGTTCCTGCTATGCTAATCATACATAGAGCCCTGGTGGTGAAGTGGTTTAGAACTCAGGCTGCTACCCAAAAGTTCAGCAGTTCATATCTACCAGGTGCTCCTTGGAAACCCTATGGGGCACTTCTATTCTGTCCTATAGGATCCCTGTGAGTTGGAGTCAACTCAACAGCATACTACAAAAACAACAATGCTAATCATGGCAGAACTTGAGTGTGAGGCAAGGGAGGGCCTCCCAGCTTCAGAGGCCCACCACAGGGTGCGGAGGGGGGAAGAAGGAAAGAGAGAAAGGAGGATTCGTCTTAGCTGAGAAAACCCACTACATACCAGGTCCTTCATGTCCCTTCTGCCTTCATGGCAACCCCAGGAGATAAGTAGGGATCTTTCTTAATCTCATGCTCATCTTACAGCCAGGGCAACTGATTGTTAGAGAGGTAAAGTGACTTGCCGAAGGTGGTTACATAGCCAAAAAATAGCTGGGCTTGTACTTGAACTCAGCTTTAAAAAAATGATGCTAAATTAGTTCTTCTTCTGCTTTACTAGACCCAGGGGGAGTCAGGAGCATCCAGGACAGGGCGGGGGGCAAGGGAATACTGTTTATTGAACCCTTATTATTGCCCAGCGTGTATGTGAATGTATGTGAATGTATGTGAATGTGACCTCGTGGATCCCTTACAGCCGTCCCCTTATGTAAGCGGTGAATCTACAGTTTGCAGAGGAGGAAACAGATTCAGAGAAAGGAAGTGACTTTCCTAAGGACACACTACTGGAAGGCAGTCAGAATTAAGATTCAAATCCAAGTCTGTTTGGTTCCAATGCCTCTGCTTCTCCAGTAATAACAAATGATGTGTGTTGAGCACTCGCTTTATGCCAGTCATTATACTTAATGCTCTAACTTATTCAAATTAAACATCACAGCAAGGTAACCACTATTCCTATCCCCCATTTTACAGATGGGGAAGCTAAGGTAGTAACAGGCTCAAGGTCACCCAGTTAAAAATTACAGAACTGGTATTTGAATCCAGGCAGCCCACAACCAAAGCTCATGGGCTTAACCACCACACTGTGATATTCTCAAGGCTACACTGGTGTGAAGCCCAGTACCGAAACCTAAGTCTCCTGGTTTCCCAGGTCAGTATGCTTTGCACTGTTGCCTCCTGAATGAATACTCAAAGCCACAGCTAACGCAGCTCTTCCCAGGGACCTGAATCTAAAGGAGGTGAACTCCAGAGAGGAAGAGGCCATGCTGCTGTCCTGGGAGAATATTGCGATGATGTGCAGCTTTGCTGCCTGTTCTACATCAACTGCCCCTTGGTTCTCCATCCTCAGGCCTCTGGCTCCTGAGGAAAAGAGGACAAGTTCAAAGACGGGAACACTCTCTCTGCTTTGGGTCTTCACGTCACCCCTCCCCGTGCAGGAGGCTCCGGCTTAAACGCCTGTGCACAGTTGGAGGTGGATGCGAAGGAGCCACTTGTCTTGGCTCTTCCTGACTCTCTTCCTGACAGGACCCAACAGAGCTCACACACGAGACTCCCCAGAGGTCAGGGCTAGAAAGAAGATGAGAGATCGGTTAATGGGACCTCCTCATAGCACAAATGGGGAAATTGAGGGCCACAGAGCAAGTTGTAAACAGAGCTAGAGGGGCTTTTACAGACCTTCTGGACAAACTCTCTCCTCTGGTGAGGAAAATCCTCAGAGATGGGCAGAAGCTTGCTCAGAGCAGGTTTCGGATCTTGCAGGATCCCAGGACTTGGCTTTTTGCCTGAACAGCTTAGGTCTCTGGAAGGGAAGTGAGGCTAGGGGGAGTAAGTTATTCTGGGCCTTGTGATGACATGTGTCCCCCGAGACCCAAGCCTGGCATTTTGCCATGGGGTCCCTGGAAACCTTCTGGCCATCAGCCATGGTATCCTGCTTACTGAGGTCTCGGGAGAGAGGGAGGGTTACTGCTTCTTAATGACTTCCTGCCGAAAAAGCTTCTAGAACTGCCTACAGCTAACTCTATTTCCACCGAAAGAACTGACTTCAGTGCATCCAAAGGGCTCAAGTTTAGACTCCAAGCTGAACTTCTGGACTTGCAGGGGTTTGAGCATGGGAATGGATATAAGAGGGAAATCATCATCTTTTCAAAAGATACTCAGAAAAGGACATACACCCAATCTATGTGAGCTGGACCATTATGCCCAGAGGCAGGGAGGTGGATGAAATGGCCTTTGAGGGCTCAGATTCTCTGAGAAATTTCCTTTGCTCCTAGGGGCAGCACAGGAGCTCAGAGTTGTGAGTGTTGTCCAGAATGGAGTTTTCTTCCAGACTTGCCCTGCCATCCCTAACCCCTAAGAATTATAAAACAGACTTGAGACTTAGAGGCTCTAACCCCACCTCTTATTGTACAGTAGGGGAAACTGAGACCCAGAAAGGAAGGGACGCTTTGAGGTCCCAAAGTGAGCCAAGATTCCTGATTTCAGAGAAGGGCTAGAGAATAACTCCCTGACCTAGGGCCCAGAGCCTATCTGAGAGGGGTTCCTAAAGCCACAGCTTTTCCTTTCTTCGCCTTCGCCTTCGCCTTCGCCTTCGCCTTCGCCTTCGCCTCCCCTCCCCTCCCCTCCCCTTCCCCCTCTCCTCCTCTCCTTCCTTCTCTTCCCTTCCTTTCCCTTTCCTCTTACTGCCTTCATACCTTCCTGGGTCCTTCCAGGGCTGAAGTCTCTCCTTCCTCAACCCTTTTCCTCGGCCCTTTTTCCACAGCCCCTGTGTGGTCTTGGTTGTACCCAGAGACGCCCAGGAGAATTGGTGTGTCAGTCATCTAGTAGGCAAGAAGGCAGGTGTGCCAGCATGCAGTTGGTGGTACTGGCAGATGAGCCAGTGAGCTTGGAAACTGCTAATATTCAGGGAATTTCAATTGGCATTGCTCTCCAGGCCCAGCCAACTGGTTAGCAGTACCAGTTTAAATCGGTGACCCGCCTCCTGGTCCCTCCTCTTCAACCAGCCTCCTTCTCCCTCCCTTTCTCTCTTTTTCCCTCCCTCTTTCCCTCCCTTGGCCCTCCCAGAGGTGTCTGTAGTTGAGGCGAGCTGAGTTCAGGCCAACCACTGCTGCTCTCTGGCTCTCCCCTCACAGTGCTGGCTGATGGAGCACAGGGCTAGGGCTGACTTTTGCCAAGCCCACAGTCCCCTCTAGCCTAGCCACACAAGGGGAGATTCCTGTGCCTAGCAGAGTCCTGCTGGGTTCAAAAGGCTCCCCACACCCTGCCATGCCTCTGCTGGACATTTTCTGGGCTTGCTTCAGGAAGGTGAAGGTAAGTGGCGTCCCGTACTCAGCCTGCTCCAGTGCTCAGGGAGGAAGGAGGAAACTGGGACCATTGTGTGCTGGGTGAAAGGCAGAACCGCTTCTGAGACTACCCCAGCCTCTTGACACTAGAAAGGGTTGGATTCAAGTTCTGCCTTTGTCACTTACTGGCTCTGTGACCTTCTGCTGTTTTCCCACAAAAACAAGTAGGCTCTTTTTCATAAAACTTGCTTCTATTGCTACCCTGATCTTGCCACAAAGGCAAGATACTTAACCTATCTGGTCCTCAGTTTCCTCCATTGTAAAATGAGGACAACAGTAACACCAACCTTATAGGGTAATAAGATTAGTGTTACTGTTTACATATTAAATACATGCAAATATAAGAGATTATGTATGTAAAGTTTCTAGCTTGATGCCTGGCATGTAGCATCTGTACAACTAATGGTAACTATTATTATTATTCATTTCCATCAACATACACCTATTAACACCTACTCTGTGCTAGGTACCATGGTAGCTACACAAAGAAGAACATAGCTTCTGTCCACAAAGAGGAGGTAAGAAAAGTGACAAATATTTATCAAGCACCTATATTATGCTGTACAGTCAGTCAGTCAACAAATATTTATTGTTCTGGACATGGGGGATACATGAACACGGCAGGACTCATAGGGATGTGTTAGGCATGGTTTCTGTTTTTATGATCCAAGAAACTAGCATTTATTTAGTATCTTCTATGTGCTGGGCATATGCACCTTCGATTCATTAACTCGTGTAATCTTCAGCAAACCCATTGTTTTCCTGCTTGTATAAACAGGGGAAAGGGCACTGTGAATGCTTAGGAAATATTGACAAGGTCACTCAGATATGACTGGAAGAGTTGGGACCTAAAGTCCTAAGTCCATGACCTTCTTCACACTATGTAGCTTTCCACAATCCAGTCCTGTAGGGAGTCTTTTAAACAACTAGCTTGACTGTAAGATAGGATGGAAGTAATTTTGGGACACTTGGGAAGGAAAGACCAACTCCACCAGAAGGGACTTGGAAAGGTTTCACAGGAGGTCATATTTCGGCTGAGCCTGAGGAAGATTTTTGTCAATCCAAAAGGAGGAAGGGCATTCCAGGCATGCCTGGCGGAGGGATGGTCTTGAGCAAGGGTTTGGAGGCAGTCAAAGTGCATTAAATACATGTGGCTGAAGTAGCTGGGGAGGGGAAATGGTCTGCCTCCCAAAGAGTTTAGAATTGATCTGTACCTAGGAGGGGTTCCAAATGAAGTTGTCATCCATCTATGGAGAAATGAGAGAAAAGTAGGGACAATATAGTGCAGTTTTTATAAAGCTACCAAAACCAAACCTGTTGCTGTTGAGTTGATTCCGACTCATAGCGACCCTATATAGGGCAGAGTAGAACTGCCCCGCAGGGTTTCCGAGGACGGCTGGTGGATTCAAACTGCTGACCTTTTGCTTAGCAGCCGACCTCTTAACCACTGTGCCTCCAGGGCTCCTTTCATATAAAGCTAAGTTAATTCAATTCAAAGGGCTGTTCTTTATTTGGAGATAATTATGTCCTTCCTATGGGGGTGGTGGCTTGAATGCTCTTTCTTTTAGGAAATAGTAGTGAGAATTTTTTTTAAATGCCTGTCCTTGGCAAAATAAAAAATTTGCAACCTTCTGAATGTTCCCCAGTTTATTTATTCAATAATTGTTTCCTTCATTCACTAACTCCAAAGTCTGGAAACTACTATTTTAGAGGATGGGGAGCCATCAAAGGGATTTCAGTAAAGTAGGGATAAAATTAAATGTACGGTTTTGGAAAAGCACTCCAGCAGCAGACTGTGGGGATGGTGTGGAAGAGCTCATGTAACAATGCAGAGGAGGACGGAGGTGGCTGCAATGGCAGAGAGGGTGAGTGGGAAGAAGATGAAGAGATGGGCTGAATGATAAGGACTGGGGAAGGAGAATTGAAAATGCCTTTGAGGGTGACACCTGGGAGGCACTGCTTTCCACTACACTGGTTAGATATTCTGCATGCTTGGCATGGATTTAAATCCCTTTGTGCATATTATCCCAAGCTCTCAGACTCCCAGCAAGCACCCCTACCTCATGTAGCCCCTTAGAAAGTATTGGCCTACGAGAGCCCCCAAATAAGGTCAGAAGTTTCTGTCACGGGTCCCAGACACTAACACACAGGCATATATTCACTCACGTGTGCGTCCACAAACACAAGACATGCACATACATTTGTGCACACTACCAGCTATACACACATATGCACAAACATGCCATTCAAATGTGTATACACACATACGCACACAGAAATGCACACAAATACATGCCTTTCCACACACAAGCATGCAGGCACACACAGAGACACACAGATCCAGGCACATATACAAAATTATGTAAACATACAGAAGCATGCACACAGCACAAAGGCACGTATGCACGCATGTGCACATCCGCTAGCCTTTAAATGTCCTCTGTAGACACGAATCAACACAAGGCTAGATCGCAGGGCTAAGGTGCAGCTGGTCAGATCTGTACATGTGTTTGGGCTTTGTGTCCCTTCTTCCAATGCTGCTGCTTTGGGGCCAAATAAGAAAGACAGGCTCTCTGGGATTGTACCCCAGTAAAGAGCGTGGGCTGCTCTAAGCCACCCTCCCTCTCCGAGCCAGGCCCCCTTGTGAGCAATTGCATGGCTGTGGGAGAGCTGACTGAGGGGAGGGGCATGGCTGTGAGGAGAATCAGAGTCTGCCATAGATGAAAGGGCCCTCTTAGATGATCTTGTTCAACTTTCTTGTGGTTCTAATGGGCAAAGTAAGCCTCCCCACCATCCCACACCGTATAGAGCTCTCCAGCTGAATAGGAATGAGGATGGGGGAAGCTGACATATTTGGGTTTGAATTCCACACCTCCGCACACACACTAGCTGTGTGCCCTCGAGCTAGCCTTTTTACCTCTCCAAGTTTCAGCTTTCTTGTTTGAAAAATGATTCTAATCAGTCCTACCTCACAGAGCAGCTATAAGGATTCAATGAGGTCCTGTTTTAAAGTGCTTGGCATGTAGTAGGTGGTCAATACACATGACTTGCTGTAAGCAGATTTCTAAACTGTACACTGAAGGCATCAAAGCAAAGAATAGGGGTCATTCCACGTTTGGAAATTCCAGGGTTAGAGTCTCAGGTCTTGCGAGCTCCTTTGCCACAGCTCCCCCTCAGCCCTCTACTTTGGCCCTGTTCCTGGGTCTAGGAACAGAAGCAACCCTTTTGGGAGTGGAAGAGTGACACCTCAGAAGCCAGGGAAACTGGGTAGGTGGCAAGAGGCCAAGTCAGAGCCCAGGACTGCTTGGAGCTGCCCTGGGGTAGGGCAGATAAGGGACAAGAAGTCTGGGTGTGAGATGAATCCAGTATAGATAGTTTCCTATGTGTCTGATGTGTCTTCTCTGGTGGCCAGTAGCAGCTGGGAAGGTATCTATGGCCTCTCAGTACAACCAAGTCTGCATTATTAGTGCCTCTCTCTAACACACACACAACACAAATGTACACACAGAGGACCATTTCTTTGTTGGATGCTTTTGCCTCCTTCTAGCACCTAGCATGGTGTTGTGTGCATAACAGTTGCCCATTACATGAACACTCTCTTGTGCTACTCAAGTGGGGATACCAGGTCCTGGAGGGCACTGGCTGCTGCTCCCCCTTGGCCGCTACATCTGTGTGACTTTGAGAGCGTCATTTCTTACTAATGTCCCTCTATTCCCACTTCTTGTAATATGGTAGAGTATCACACAATTTCAGAGATGGAAAGACCCTTAGAAGTCATCTATTCTTCCCTTCCTTTTCCTTCCTCCAAACCACCAATGAGGAAACTGAGGTCCAAAGAGGGGAAGGTATGAGCCCAAGGTCACACAAGGCGTCAGAGCACAACTGGATTCAAACACTCCCTACCTGTCCTGTGGCAAAATACAAACACAGCTTGTCTCTGGTAAAATCCAATAGCAATACTAGGTGGGGTGTTTATACACATGCCAACACACACATGCACACATACATTTGCATTGAAATAACCCTGTCTCATCTACCTGCAGAATTCTATGGGAGTCAAAGCAAATCCTGGATAGAAAAGTGACTTGTAAAGTAGGTAACTTGTAGAGGTTAGCTACCCAGTCATGGTTCAACATGGGACATCAGGTTTTTCCCCAGTCAATGTACTCATAAACTTAGGTCATACTTATGAGTACAGGCTTGCCTGAGTTCACCCAAACACACATTTCGCAAGCACCCTTTCCTGTGTACGCACTCCCACAAGTGCACATGGGACTTTCATCTGGCTGTTATAACCGGCTGCCCGGGCATCTATTCATATGGGTGTGTGCTTTCACACCCCTTCCACAGGTTCATATGCATGTACAGACACACGTGAATGTATGTATGTGAACACATATCCTCACGTGGGCTTGTTCATGACAGGCAGGATATAGGGTGAAAGTGTGACAATGCTTCAGTGATTCAGCAGCCCCACTCCAGGCCTTCAGAATGTCTCTACTTTTTCTGGGCCTTTGCCCTTGTCATCCCAGGCAAGACCAGTTGACCACATGCAGGGTGTATTTGTTATGTGGAGGGCCGGGGAGAGTATAAAGAATTCAAGAGTGCATATAAACGTATAGAAAAACTTGGGTCTGAGAAGGGACCTAATAAACTTCTGGTTGCCATCCCCACGTTCTGTGTAGGCATCCCCTCTATCACATCTCACCAAGGCAGTGGTCAGAGGCTGTTGCACACCTCCAATGATGTGGAGCTCACCACCCCCTCATATGGCTTGTTTCATCTCAGGACACTGTCAGAGGTCACTTATCCAGCCTGATATGAATATGTGCATATGTTGTCTGTGTGTGGAAGTGATAGTGTACATGTGTGTATTTGAGACACGTACAGTCACTTCTCAATTACCCATACCAAAGAAATAAATTATGACATAGGTCATGGGAAAACTGTTGAGCAAGGACAGGACGTAGAAGGAGGCTTCACCCCCCGGACCCTCTCTGTAGAGTTCCACAACTCACTCAAATAATGTGTTAGTTGAGTGGTGGGGATTGGCTCCTGACATGTATAAAAAATCGGCATCATGGATTTTCCCCGCATGGCTCATTGTAAGTCACCTGTTGCTGTTGCTAGCTGTCACTGAGTTGCTACCCCACTCATGCACAATGGAACAAAACACTGCCTGGTCTGGTCCTGTGCCACCCCCATGATGGGTTGTAGATTGGACCGTTGTGGTCCATAGGGATTTCCTTGGGTTGATTTTTGGAAGTAGATTGCTAGGCCTTTCTTCCTAGTTTGTCTTAGTCTGGAAGCTCCACTGAAACCTGTTGAGCATCATAGCAACACACAAGCCTCCACTGATGGACGGGTGGTGGCTGCATATGAGGTGCATTGGCTGGGAATCAAACCCGTATCTCCTGCATGGAAACTGAGAATTCTAGCACTGAACCACAAATGTCTCATTGTAAGTCACCTAGATGCTGGCATATACCACAGGTTGTGGGCTGTGGGCAAAGACTATGTTGTGGTTGGGTTATTGGCAGATATGAAGTTAAAGAGAGTTATGAGTTGGTTTCTGGTGATTGAGGTAGCTTTCGGCGGGGGAGGGGGACATACATGGTTCAGAATAGAAAGCAGCTTGACGTGGCAGAAAGACCACTGGACATGGAATCAGCCTGACCTGGATATCATGTCTACCCCTGTCACATCTAGGCTGAGTGGTCTTGGGCACTCTCCTCAGTGGATAAGACTTAATGGGGTGGCCCATGAAATAATGTTTAAAAAGACCTGACACATGATAGATGCTCAATTGGATCAGAATCTGAAAGGATGATCTGAAAGGATGATCTACGGAAGAAAAGAGTAGGGAAACTTATTCAGGGGAGAAGCAGGTTGGTGATAAAAGAGAGAGGAGACACAGAGCCAAGGAACTTGGCCTTGACGCAAGGGTTGGGCGTACATGGTGATGGAAAAGAGGGAAAACTGAGAGGCTTTCAAACTTGTGCATGGGAGTTTGACCTTGGTGCTCACGGTGCAGTGAGAAGATCACGATATCTAGAGTAAGAAGACATGGCGTCAAACCCTTAACCTATCTAAGCCATAACTTGCTAGTTGTGTGACCTTGAGAAAATTACTCCATCCCTCTGAGCCTTAGTTTCCTGCTCTGTAAAATGGAGATAACAATAGTACGCACCTCATAGGATTGTTATGAGGCTCAAGCGAATTAACATGTATAAAGCTCTTAGGAAAGCACCTGGTACATAGTAAGTATTGACTTTTTTTTAATCTGTGCACTGGGAGTAATTATAATTCCTCAGGAAACAGTAGTGAGGATTTAATGAAATAATGATGGCAAAGCCTGTTGAGATGTTTATTTATTGTTATCTTGAACAAAATGAAGGGTTTCCTTAGCCTGTGAAGAGCCTTGACTAATTCATTCTTTCAGTTATTCAACCAAGCAATACTTATTGAGAGCCGACTAGGTGTCGGGAACTATGTTAGGCCCCTACCCTCACAAAGCTTACTGTCTAGTATATATAAAACGGGAGTTTTTCCACTCACAAAACCCAAGTGCCCTGTTGGTGGGTAAGATTGATTCGGTCCAGAAAATATTAGGATCTGGAACTGTTAAGCTAGTTAATGATTTTAGTGTATCCAGTACATGTGCTTGGTGATCTTGCCTAGTACTGAAGGCAAAGGGATGGCCACACTGGAGTCCGCTTAATTCTTTCGACAACAAGGCCCACAATAACTGTAAAAGTGGGCCCACCCTGGGAATGGGGATGGAGCCTCCCCAGAATTTGCCTGATATGAAGCTCCTAACCCCTTGTTCCCTTCCCTGAGTTGTCCCATCTCAGCACAACTGGTGAGTTCACTCTAGAGTCACCTGAAATTGGACAATATTTGCTCTGGGAGTAGAAGAAATGGCAACGGGCACTGGAGAGGACAAATGGAGAGTTTTGACTCTGACTTGTGCCTTGGACACATATTTTTACTTTGCCTTCAGCTTCTTTGGTGCCAAAAGGTGTATGACTGGGGGATGCTGAGGGTGGAGGACATTTCTGACTACATGACTGGCGAAGGCAGAAGTAAGCGGGAAAGGCAATGTCAGGTCCTTTTTCCAAAGCACTAAAGAACATTGGAATTAATACTAGCTAAAAAAAAAATTTTTTTTAATACTTATAGAGCACACAGTATGGGGTGGGCACTGTTCCAGGCCATTCACGTATATTAACTCATTTTATCCTCACAACAACCCTGTGAGACAAATGCTATTATTATCATCATTCTCATTTTACTAAAACACAGAAGGGTTAGGAAGCTTAACCAAGGCCACACAGCTATTACGTGGTAAAGCTGGGATTTGTAACCCAGGTAATCTAGTTCCAAAGTTTCTGTTCTACCCACTACGGTTATGTAATCCGTGCCTCAGTTTCTCCACCTGTACAATGAGGGGGTTGGATTTGTTTATCTCTAAGAGTCCTTCTAGCTTTGGTACTCTCATCATATTTCACATATATTTTTATGAACTTCTAGGTCAAATAAAAAAAAAAGTGCTCCTAAAGTGTCAGTGATTTCTACTCAAGGTCCCTGGGGAGGAGGGAAAGGGAACCTAGTCTCAGGGAAAGGAGTCCGTACTGGAGGTTGGTCCTCCCAGCAGCCCGTAGGGCCTGAGAACAGCTGGAGGCTTAGGAAGCTCTGGGGGCCAGGGCCTGTCCTGCATTTCCAAGTCACCAGTAACAATAACAAGGAGCAGGGACTCTGGGTGCCTGTGCTGGAATTTGGGGTCAGAGGTTTCACAGTGGGATGGGGGAGTGGAGCTTCTTGACCCCATCCCTCTGGCCAAGCCTTGAGCTACTGCTGCTGTTGCCAGGGACTTTAGAGTAGGGTTCAGCTGGTGGTTCCTTGGCTGAGTTTGCAAATGGGCAGGGCAGAGGAAGCCCTGCACTTGGGGAGTGGGATTGGAGGCCTTGGAAAGGTGTGTGAGCTGACATCCTCTGGGCTGGGTGATCCTCTGAGGGCTTGAGAGAAGGAGGTGGTATAACGATATAAATGTACTAGTTGGAAACAGGACACCAATCTCCTAACCGGGGTTCTGTCTCTTCTTCCCCTAGCTGAACCTCAGTTTTTTCTTCTACAAAATGGCAAGAATGCTCCCTATTTCATAATTGATTGCAAAGATGACATATGTGAAAGGGTCTGCCATATAGCAGGTACTCAGTAAAAGTAAGTTAAATTTGAGATAGTGGACTGGTTGTTCTGGGTAACCTTGAGCCCATCACTTGGATCTTCAGTTTCCTCATCTATAAAATGGGAAGAATTTTTGCATGCCATTCCCTGCAACCCCTGGCTGGGGACATCCTATGGATGTAAAACGATGGTAGAAAACACTGATGTTACTCTCCTGAGGTTCTGGACGTGGGTTGTTTAGGCCATTGCCCACACTCATCCTACCCCCATCTCTACCCTCACCACTGATCAGGTTAGTTGAGTTGAAAAGAGGCTCCATCCCACTCTGGAACCGCTGTGTTTCTCCCCTCCAGCCCCCTCCTACACTCACTCCGTTTAAGGCCACTATCCCTGCAGGACTCCCAAGGTCTGGGCAGGAAGAAGCGTCCCTGCTGGCTGGTGGGAAAGTCAAGTCTTTGGGATATGACATTCCAGAGATTATCCAGAGAACCCCTGGGGGTTACAGCTGCTTACTCACTCTTTTCCCCCTCCCCCTCCCCAGCTCTCGGCCTGCTGTGGAAGAGAGGACAGTAGGGCCTGAGGCTGGAAAATGCTGGGGGGAAAGTGGCCTGAAGGCCTGTAGGGGGTGGGTGGGTCACAGTTCTGCAGACAGCTCTACAGGCCAGGGGTGTGTGTATGTGTGTGTGTGTGTGTGTGTGTGTGTGTGTTTAGAGGGAGCAATGAAAAGAGGTTCCACCAGGATTGGCAGGAAGGAATTAAAATGAAAAGAACACAAGGAATTCTTATGAGTTGTCATGGGGGGACTTATAAAATGATATGAAGATCAACATTCCTGAGACTACAGGTTGGTTGCCCTTTTGGGGGTGGGTGGGTGAGTGGGTATTAGATCACAGTAGTCCTGGTGTGTAGAAATAAGACAGTCAAGGCTTCTGAGATGAGCCATACACTACAAACTGGTAAGGGACAGCTTTCACAGGGATCTTGGAAGCCCACTCCCTCAGAGAGATAGAAGGGAGATTGGCCCTCTGGGGATTCCTCAAAAGGCTACCCCAGACTCTAAATTCTACAAAGGCCTTCTAGAAGTCATTTCTTTTATTGCCCTTTCCCCAGCTGGGATTGTTTCTCACCCTCTTACTACTGATGCAAGGACAAGAATTGTCAGGTTCAGTGGTAGAATTCTCACCTTCCACAGGGAAGACCTGGGTTCGATTCCCGAGCAATGCATCTTATGTGCAACCACTGCCCATCTGCCAGTGATGCTCGCGCATTGCTATGATGCTGAACAGATTTCAGTGAAATTTCCAGACCAAGACAGTCTAGGAATAAAGGCCTGGTGATCTACTTCCAAAAATCAGCCAGTGGAAACCCTATAGATCACAATGGTCCAATCCACAATTGATCATGAGGATGGTGCAGAACAGGGCAGCGTTTGGTTCTGTTGGGCATGGGGTCATCATGAGTCAGGCCAACAACAACACCTTTCATTATGTGCAACAAGTCTGAGGCCCAGGAAAGAAGTTGGTCAAAGGTACATGGTCAGGCCCAGAATGCCTGTGTTGGTCAGTACTACCCTAAACAGGTCTTCTCTGCTCTTTTCAGTGAAGTTATTGGTGTCCCGCCTGGCCACAGCACCCCAACCCCAGAAGACATCACCCCCTGAACATTAGCATGTGTTTCCAGGCCACTAGGACAGGGTTTAAAAGGGACATCATGACACTAGTGCTCCAGTTTAGGACCTGGTAGCAGGTTCAATCCAGCTCCAGCCCACACGCTGTCTGCCATCTACTCAGCTGTCTCCACTCTGAACTGTGAGCTCCTCTGGGTCCCAGTCTGTGTCTTAGCCACCCTGTGTCTGGCCTGGCCCAGAACAGCTCCTATTCTAGGCCTAGCTTAGAGAAAGTTTGCTGAGTACCTGGAACACACATGCACACTGATGCACATAAAAGTGGCCAAACCCACCCTACCCCCTTCCCAGCTGAGAGACCCCAAAAGATAGAGGAGTCAGGTCCAGAGGAGTCAGGTGAACCTGCGCCCCACAGTGGCCATAGTCTGCATTGGCAAAACACAGGCTGGGCCTGGGGGTGGTGCGAGCCCACTCTGGAAGGAGAGAGGGCCAGGCTGTGAATAAGGGCTCTGTGTGGCCCAGCTGAGAGGACTGGGGGAGGCTGGAATGTGAAGAATGTGCTCTCAAGGCTGTGACCCCAGGCCTGGACTGTGGCACATGGTTGGCCAGGGATTGGAGGGAGCATAAAAACCAGGCAAGTAAAGGATGAAAAGTCTTCTCCGGACATCCCCCCATAGTAGAGCAAGGACTGCTACTAGATCCTGCAGGCTGAGCAGAGAGGATGCTGGGCAGAGTGAGCTCCGTCCCAGCCACTTATGTCTGAGAACTCCTTGAATCTAAATAAAGCCTGTCAGTGACCTTTGCAGACTGTCTCCAAACCACCTCTCTCACACCTTCCTACTGCTCATCCGGCAACCATCTTCTGCTTTTATCTCCCCTTTGGTTCTGGCTCTCTTTCACTCTTTCAACATGTTTCCCTTTTTCTCTCAGAAATTTCTGATCTTTTTCTATCTGGCCATTCTATCTTCCACTAGACTGCAAGTGCCTCAAAGGCAGGGACCATGTCTGGTCTTGCATTTGTAGATCTAGCACAGTGCTTATTGAACACCTCTAAGCAGATGCTCCACACTCTTCAAATCCAACAAGTCTGAAATGAGATTCATTACAAAATGAAGATTCCCCTCCCACCTACCTCCAAACAACTCCTTTTCCTCTGTTCCTGATATCAATTATTAACACCATCATTCATCCAATGGCCCAAGCCAGAAACCTTGGACTCATCCTTGAATCCTCTCATCTTCCCATGTCCTATCATTTACTTTGATTACACCATGCAAATAGCTCACATATTAGTTCCCTCCTTTCTATCCCAGAGGTCACTGCCCTGACTCAAAACCTTACTATTACTCTGATCTCCCTGTCTCTTGTCTTGCCTAACTCTCCCTGGCCCCTATTCTTTTTTTTTTTTTAATTTTTATTGTGCTCTAAGTGAAATTTTACTAATCAGGTCAGTCTCTCATACAAAAATTTATATACACCTTGCTATATATGCCCAGTTACTCTCCCCCTAATGAGACAGCACATTCTTTCTCTCCACCCTGTATTCCCCATATCGATTCAACCAGCTTCTGTCCCTCTCTGCTTTCTCATCTCCCCTCCAGACGGGAGCTGCCCGCATAGTCCCAATTGTCTACTTGAGCCAAGAACCTCACTATTCACCAGTATCATTTTCTATCCCATAGTCCAGTCCAATCCCTGTCTGAAGAGTTGGCGTTGGGAATGGTTCCAGTCTTGGGCTAACAGATGGTTTGGGGACCATGACCTCCAGGGTCCTTCTAGTCTCAGTCAGACCATTAAGTCTGGTCTTTTTATGAGAATTTGAGGTCTGCATCCCACTGCTCTTCTGCTGCATCAGGGATTCTCTGTTGTGTTCCCTGTCAGGGCAGTCATCGGTTGTAGCCAGGCACCATTTAGTTCTTCTTGTCTCAGGCTGATGTAGTCTCTGGCTTATGTGGCCCTTTCTATCTCTTGGGCTCATAATTACCTTGTATCTTTGGTGTTCTTCATTCTCCTTTGTTCCAGGTGGATTGAGACCAATTGATGCATCTTAGATGCTCACTTGCTAGCGTTTAAGACCCCAGACGCCACTCTCCAAAGTGGGATGCAGAATGTTTTCTTAATAGATTTTATTATGCCAATTGACTTAGATGTCCCCTGAAACCATGGTCGCTAAACCCCCACCCCTGCTATGCTGGCCTTTGAAGCATTCAGTTTATTCAGGAAACTTCTTTGCTTTTGAGTTAGTCCAGTTGTGCTGACCTTTCCTGTGTTGTGTGTTGTCTTCCCCTTCACCTAAAATAGTTCTTATCTACTATCTAATTAGTGAAAACCCCTCTCCCTCCCTCCCTCCCCACTCTGGTAACCATCAAAGAATATTTTCTTCTCTGTTTAAAGTATTTTTCGAGTTCTTATAATAGTGGTCTCATACCATATTTGTCCTTTTGCAACTGACTAATTTCACTCAGCCTAATGCCTTCCAGATTCTTCCATGTTATGAAATGTTTCACGGATTCATCATTGTTCTTTATCGATGCGTAGTATTCCATTGTGTGAATATGCCATAATTTATTTACCCATTCATCCGTTGATGGGCACCTTGGTTGCTTCCATCTTTTCGCTATTGTAAACAGAGCTGCAGTGAACACGAGTGTGCATATATCTGTTCGTGTAAATGCTCTTATTTCTCTAGAATACATTCCGAAGAGTGGGATTGCTGGATCATATGGTAGTTCTATTTCCAGGTTTTTAAGGAAAGACCAAATCAATTTCCAAAGTGGTTGTTCCATTTTACAATCCCATGAGCAGTGTGTAAGTGTTCCAGTCTCTCCACAACCTCTCCAACATTTATGATTTTGTGTTTTTTGGATTAATGCCAGCCTTGTTGGAGTGAGATTGAATCTCATTGTAGTTTTGATTTGCATTTCTCTAGTGGCTAAAGATCGTGAGCTTTTCCTCCCGTATCTGTTAGCTACCTGAATGTCTTCTTTAGTCAAGTGTCTGTTCATATCCTTTGCCCATTTTTTAATTGGGTTATTTGTCTTTTTGTAGTTGAGTTTTTGCAGTATCATGTAAATTTTAGAGATCAGATGCTGACCAGAAACGTCATAGCTAAAAACTTTTTCCCAGCCTGTAGGTAATCTTTTTACTCTTTTGATGAAGCCTTTGGATGAGCATAGGTGTTTGATTTTTAGGAGCTCCCAGTTATCTAGTTTCTCTTCTGCATTGTTAGTAATGTTTTCTATACTGTTTATGCCATGTATTAGGGCTCCTAACATTGTCCCTATTTTTTCTTCCATGATCTTCATCGTTTCAGATTTTATATTTAGGTTTTTGATCCATTTTGAGTTCGTTTTTGTGCACGGTGTGAGGTATGGGCCTTGTTTCATTTTTTTTGCAGATGGACATCCAGTTACGCCAGCACCATTTGTTAATACCAGGCTGTTTTGACTACTGTGCCCCTCGCCCCCATTCTTGATCCAGTCTTCACTTAACAGCTAGAGTAGCATAAAACATAAATCTGACTATGTTACTCTGCTGTTTAGACCCCTACAATGACTCCCCATTGGCCTCTGGATAAAGTCCAACCTCCTCAACATGGCCTACAAAGCCCTTTATGATCTGGCCCCTACCCGCCTCTTCAGACTTCTTTCTCACTTTCTGCCTGGCACTCTGCTCTCCAGCCAGACTACTCACAGTTCTTCAAATCACATGCTTTTACATCTCCTTGCTCTTTTCCATGTTCTTCCTTCTGCCTGCCATGGTCTTTGCCCCCTTGTCGGCCTGTTGAGTAAAGTTATTCATTCTTTAAGACCTGTTTCAAATACTGCCTTCTTCACGAAAGTCCTCATGACCATACACCCCTTCTCTCAGCAATTAATCACTCCATCTTCCAGGTTCCCACAATGCTTTATCTCTCCAATAGCACTTCTCACATTGAATTGTGAATATTTATGCATGTAGCTGACTCCCCCATTTGTCTGTGAATTCCTCAAAGGCAGAGAATCTATCAGATTTCTCTGAATCCCTGAACATCTAACACAGGGCCTGGCCCTGAAGAGCACCTAGTGAACGAATGAATCAATTGCTGAGTGGGAAGACTATCACCATGAATCCTGACCTTCTTATAGAGTGGTTGTTTCTGTAACTGCTGCATTCCTGGCTTCTGGATTCAGAACCATAAGTGACAGGACCATCTTCTGTAGCTGTCTTCTGTATGCAAAAGTTCATACCTCATATTGCTGTGAAAGCCTTTCAGCTTCCTAAATAGCATCAGGATCAGGGTCAAAAACAGTGGAACTCATAGTCCTGGCCCCATCCAGGTTATCTTGGATCCCAGAGAGAAATGAATAGGATGCAATAAAATTGGAAGCCTCATAGACCTAAAGTCTAACCTTGGTTCTGATATTTACTAGCTGTGTGTGACTCTAAGTAAGTCAGTTTACTTCTCTGGGACCCATTTTCCTCATGTGCCACATGAGAATAATAAAGCCTACCACACAGGATGGTCGTGAGAATTAAATAAGATCATTTATTTGGAAGTGTAAATCACTGTGTAAGTTTAAGGCTTAATTATCTCCTGAACTATTTTTTATTTTGTTATATCTATCATGGGTTGGGAGCCCTGGTGGCGAAGTGGTTAAGAGCTCAGGCTGCTAACCAAAAGGTTGGCAGTCTGAATCCACCATCCGGTCCTTGGAAACCCTGTGGGGCAGTTCTCCTCTGTCCTATAGGGCCACTGTGAGTCTAAATCAACTTGAGGGCACACAACACCAACATAATGGATTGAGGGGACTGGTGGGAGAGGGGGGAATTTAATATGACTAGGAGAGGCTTACAGAGTAAGTGTTTACCACACCCACCCTCATATCCCAGAAGTGCCACCCTGAGGACCTCATAGGGGCCCACTTCCTCCTTCGCTCTCACTTCCTCACCCTTTCTCCTTTTTTTCCTCCCTTTTTTTTTGTCCACTTGCTTAATCATAGTTCCACTTTGTAGCTGCATAGGGGAATTTTTTATTTGTCCCTCCTCTGGCCAAGTCTACCAAACCTCTAGGCGTTTATGTCCCCCTCATATTAACATCCTTCTAGCACCTTGCCAGTGAATACACAGGGGACACTACTCACACTTCCTCTCTTCTGTGGCCAGTTATGGGTTGAAGATTCACTGTTATCTTGTGGTGAACCTGACCTTTAGTCGTTTTAGGGATGATCTAGGGCTGAGACAAACCTCCTAGGATGAGGGATCATTGAGTCAACTGTCTGTACCTGGCAGCAGTCACTGTGTAGGGGGTAAGAGAGATGACAAATACTATGTCAATTCCTTCACTGGTAACTGGTTGATTTAGTGTCAGGTGTTTTTTTTTTTTTTTTTTTCTAGTTCATAAAGGCAGGAGAATACGCAAGAAGGCCCTTCTACTTCTAAGAGGAAATTTTCTCCCTTCCTACTTCCCCCCACCTCCCCCTCATTGCTTTTTTCCCTCCTCCCTCCCTCCTCCACTCTGCCCTCCTCCCCTCCATCTTTCCTTCCTTCCTTCCTTCCTTTTTTCTTTCTCTCTTTATTTTCCTTTTTTTCTTAAATAATATTTTATTGTGTTTTTGGTGAAGGTGTACACAGAAGTTTAGGTTTCCATTCAATAATTTCTACAGAGATTGTTTAGTGACATTGGTTACATTCTTCACAATGCATGAACATTCTCGTTTTTTCTGTTCTGGTTGTTTCATTTCCATTAATCTAGTTTCCATGCCCCCTTACATTTTCATCTTTATTTTAAGGTAAATTTTGACCTTTTGGTCTCATATAGATGATTTTTTTAAAGGAGCACAATGCTCACGGTTGATATTCATTATTTTGTGAGCCAATCTGTTATTTAGCTACAAGGTGACCTTAGGGTTATTTTCAGCTCAAAGTTTGAAGAGTATTTTAGGGCAACAGTCTTGGGGAGTTGTCCAGTCTCACCAGTCCAGGAAGTCCTTTTTTTTTTTTTTTAATAATTTGAGGCTCTGTCCACCTTTGTCACCCATTCTATCAGGGTCCATCTGTTATGGCCCTGATTAGAACTGTCACTAGTGGTAGCCAGGCACATCTAGTTTTTCTGGTCTCAGGGTAGGTGAGGCCATGGTTTATATAGACTATTTGTCCTGTAGCCTAGTTTCTTATTTGAGTCTTTGGTTTCCTTTCTCTTTTGCTCTGGACAAGTAGAGACCAGTAATTGTATCTTACATGGCTGCTTGCAAGCTTTTAAGGCTCCAGGCACTACTCACCAAACTAGAGTGTAGAACATAACTCTATAAACTATATTATGCCAATTGACCAAGATGTCCTAAGACACTATGGTCCTAATCCTTCAAACTCAGAAATTCAATCCTGTGAGGTGTTTGATTATGTCTCAGGAGTATCTGTAACTGTGCCCACTATGTGCTTTATTATATATATGAATATATGTGCATATGGTCACATAGATTGATATACATATGCATACACCTATATACACATGTACATATACTCACATATACGCCTACATATATACATATATACCCACACGTATCTTTTTTTTGGTGGTGTTTCAAAATTATATATGCTAGAGGGTAAAGGTAGCAACAATTAATTGAGCTCTTACTATGTTGCAAGCACTTTACATTAATGATCTTATTCAATCCTCAGGACATTACATGAGGTAGGTACTCTTATCCCCATTATACAGATGAGGAGTTGCAACTCAAGAATAGAAAGCGATTTCTCCACATCATGCTGCTCCTAAGTGGCAGAATCCAGATATAAATAAGATTTGATGCTAGAATCCAAGCTCTAAGCTACTCCCTTCATTGACAGTTCATAATGTGTCACCATCTTCACCATCATGGCCCCTATCTCAAGCACAGAGCTTTAAAACTTAAGAGAGTCAGGCCAGTGAAGCTATTTGGCAGGATACTGTAATGGTGGACACATGACATTGTGCATTTGTCAAAACCCGTAGGACTCCCTAGAGATACAAGAGCCTTCACACAAACAGATATATGCACACCCATGTTTATTGCAGCTCTGTTTACAATAGCAAAAAGCTGGAAGCAACCAAGATGTCCGTCAACGGATGAATGGGTAAATAAATTGTGGTATATTCACACAATGGAATACTACGCATCGATAAAGAACAGTGACGAATCTCTGAAACATTTCATAACATGGAGGAATCTGGAAGGCATTATGCTGAGCGAAATGAGTCAGTTGCAAAAGGACAAATATTGTATAAGACCACTATTATAAGATCTTGAGAAATAGAAAAAACGGAGAAGAACACATACTTTTGTGGTTACAAAAGGGGGAGGGAGGGAGGGAGGGAGAGGGCTTTTTATTGATCAATCTGTAGATAAGAACTGCTTTGGGTGAAGGGAAAGACAACACTCAATACAAGGAAGGTCAGCCTAATTGGACTGGACTAAAAGCAAAGAGGTTTCCGGGATAAAATGAAAGCTTCCAAGGTCAGCGGAGCAGGGGCTGGGGTCTGGGGAACTTGGTTTGAGGGGACTTCTAAGTCAATGGGCAAAATAATTCTATTATGAAAACATTCTGCATCCCACTTTGAATTGTGGTGCCTGGGGTCCTAAATGCCAAAAAGTGGCCATCTAAGATACATCAATTGGTCTCAACCCACCTGGAGCAAAAGCAAAGGAAGAACACCAAGGTCACATGACAACTAAGAACCCAAGAGACAGAAAGGGCCACATGAACCAGAGATCTACATTATCCTGAGACCAGAAGAACTAGTTGGTGCCCGGCCACAATCGATGTCTGCCCTGTCAGGGAGCACAACAGACAACTCCTGAGGGAGCAGGAGACCAATGGGATACAGACCCCAAATTCTCATGAAAAGACCATACCTAATGGTATGACTGCGACTAGAGGAATCCCAGAGACAATGCTCCCCAGAACTTCTGATGGCACAGGACAGGAACCATCCCCGAAGACAAATCATCAGGCATGAAAAGGACTGGTCAGTGGGGGGGAGAGAGATGCTGATGAAGAGTGAGCTAATTAAATCAGGTGGACACTGGAGAGTGTGTTGGCAACTCTTGACTGGAGGGGGGATGGGAAGATAGAGAGAGAAGGAAGATGGCAAAATTGGCACGAAACGAGAGACTGTAAGGGCTGACTCAATAGGGGGAGAGCAAGTGGGAGAAGGGAGTAAGATGTATGTAAACCTACATGTGACAGACTGATTGGAATGGTAAATGTTCACTTGAAGCTTAATAAAAATTAATTAAAAAAAAACCCGTAGGACTGTACAACATAAATTGTGAACCCCAATGTAAACTATGGACTTCAGTTAATGATAATATTGGTTCAATTGTAACAAATGTACCACAGGAATGCAAGATGTTAGTAATAGGAGAAATAGTGTGCATGAGCGGGGGCGGTATGTGGGAACTCTGTAATTTCTGTGCAATTTTCCTGTGAAACTAAAACTGCTCTAAAAAATGTCTTTTTAAAAATGCATATGCTATAGCAATCATCCCACCACTTGTATGTCCGTTTGTCATACTGTGGTGGCTTGCGTGTTGCTGTGATGCTGGAAGCTATGCCCCCAGTATTTCAAATACCAGAAGAGTCACCTATAGTGGACAGGTTTCAGCAGAGCTTCCAGACTAAGACAGACTAGGAAGAAAGACCTGGTGATCTACTTCTGAGGAAAAAAAAAGACCTTTGAAAACTTTATGGATAGCAGCAGAACATTGTCTGATATAGTGCTGGAAGACGAGCCCCTCAGGTTGGACCAAAAACCAAACTAAACCCACTGCTGTGGAGTCAATTGCCACTCATAGTGACCCTAGGTTAGAAGGTACTCAACATAGGACTTTGGAAGAGCTGCTTCCTCAAATTAGAGTCAACCTTAACGATGTGGCTGGAGTAAAGCTTTCCAGACCTACATTTGTCGATGTTGCACAACTCAAACATGAGAAGAAACAGCTGCAAACATCCATTAGTAATTGGAACACAGAATGTACAAAGTATGAATCAAGGAAAATTGGAAGCTGTCAAAAATGAAATCGAATGCTTGAGGATCGATATCCTAGGCATTAGTAAGCTGAAATGCATTGGTATTGGTCATTTTAAATTGAAAAATCATATGGTCTACTATGCCAGGAATGGCAAATTGAAAAGGAACAGCATCACATTCATCATCAAAAAGAACATTTCAAGATCTGTCCTGAAGTACAACGTTGTCAGTGATAAGATAATATCCATATACCTACAAAGAAGACCAGTTAATATGACTGTTACTCAAATATATACGTCAACCACTAGCCACAGATGAAGAAACTGAAAATTTTTACCAACTTCTGCCCTCATGAAATTGATCAAACATGCAATCGAGATGCACGGATAATTACTGGTGATTGGAATGTGAAAGATAGAAACACAGAAGAAGGATCAAAAACAAACAAAAAACCCCATTGCTGTAGTGTCGGTTCCGGCTCATAGTGACCCTATAGGACAGAGTAGAACTGTCCCATAGGGTTTCCAAGGTGTGGCTGGTGGATTCAAACTACTGACCTTTTGGTTAGCAGCCAAGTTCTTAACCTCTGTGCTACCAGGGTTCCGAAGAAGGACCAGTAGTTGGGAAATATGGCCTTGGTGATAGAAACGACACTGGATATAGCATGTGGAAAGAGATGATGGAGAAGCTCAAAATCATCAGTCAGAACAAGGCCGGGGGGTGACTACAGAAGAGGCCATCACTTACTCATATGTAAGTTCAAGTTGAAGCTGAAGAAAATTAAAACAAGTCCATGAAAGCCAAAATACAACCTTGAGTATATCCCACCTGAATTTAGAGACCATCTCAAGAATAGATTTGACACACTGAACACTAATGACCGAAGACCAGAAGAGTTTGGGATAACATCAAAGACATCATACATGAAGAATGCAAAAGGTCATGAAAAAGACAGGAAAGAATAAAAGACCAAAATGGATGTCAGAAGAGACTCTGAAACTTGCTCTCGAATGTACGGTGGCTGAAGTGAACAGAAGAAATGGTGAAGTAAAAGAGCTGAACAAATGATTTCAAAGGGTGGCTCAGGATGACAAAATAAAGTATTATAATTAAATGTGCAAAGACCTGGAGTTAGAAAACCAAAGGGGAACAACATGCTCAGCATTTCTCAAGCTGAAAGAACTGAAGAAAAAAATTCAAGCTTCAAGTTGCAATTTTGAAGAATTCTCTGGGGAAAATATTAAACAATACAGAAAGCATCAAAAGAAGATGGAAGGAATACAGAGTCACTGCACCAAAAGGAATTGGTCAGCATTCAGTCATTTCAGGAGGTAGCATATGATCAAGAGCTGATGGTATTGAAGGAAGAAGTCCAAGCTGCACTGAAGGCATTGGCAAAAAACAAGGCTCCAGGAATTGGTGGAATACCAATTGAGATGTTTCACAAACGGATGCAGCGCTGGAAGCACTCACTCATCTAGGCCAAGAAATTTGGAAGATCTGGCCAACTGACTGGAAGAGATGCATATACTTGCCCATTCCAAGGAAAGGTGATCCAACTGACTGCAGAAATTATCAAACAATATCATTAATATCACTTGCAAGTAAAATTATGCTTAACATAATTCAAAAGTGATTGCAGCAGTACATCGACAAGGAACTTCCAGAGATTCAAGCCAGATTCAGAAGAGGACATGGAACGGGGGATATCATTGCTGATGTCAGATGAATCTTGGCTGAAAGCAGAGAATACCAGAAAGATGTTTACCTCTGTTTTATTGACTATGCCAAGGCATTCGACTCTGTGGATCCTAACAAATTATAGGCAGCATTCCAAAGAATGGGAATTCCAAACACTTAATTTTGCTCATGAGGGACCTGTACATAGACCAAGAAGCAGTTGTTTGAACAGAACAAGGGGATACTGAATAGTTTAAGATAAAAAAAGTTGTGTGTCAGGGTTGTATCCTTTCACCATACTTATTCAATCTGTATACTGAGGAAATAATCCAAGACATCAGACTATATGAATTAGAGTGTGGCTTCAGGATTGGAGGAAGACTCACCAACAACCTGCAATGTGCATATGACACAACCTTGCTTTCTGAAAGCGAAGAGGACTTGAAGTACTTACTGATGAAGATCAAAGACCACAACCTTCAGTATGGATTACACCTCAACGTAAAGAAAACAAAAATCCTCACAACTAGACCTATAAACAACATCGTGATAAATGGAGAAAATGTTGAAGTTGTTGTCAAGGATTTCATTTTACTTGGATCTATAATCAGTGCTTATGGAAGCAGCAGTCAAGAAATCAAATGACGTATCACATTGGGCAAATCTGCTGCGAAAGATCTCTTTAAAATGTTAAAAAGCAAAGATGTCACTTTGAGGACTAAGGTGCACCTGACCCAAGCCATGGTATTTTCAATCACCTCATATGCATGAGAAAGGTGAACAATGAATAAGGAAGATCAAAAAAGAATTGATGCATTTGAATTAAGGTGTTGGTGAAGAATATTGAATATACCATGGATTGCCAGAAGAACAAACAAACCTGTCTTGCAAGAAGTACAGCCAGATTGCTCCTTAGAAATGAGATGGCAAGACTTCATCTAACGTACTTTGGATATGTTATCAGGATGGAACAATCCCTGGAGAAAGACCTCTTGCTTGGTAAAGCAGAGAATCGTCGAAAAAGAGAAAGACCCGCAATGAAATGGATTGACACAGTGGTTGCAACAATGGGCTCAAATATAGCAACAAATGTGAGGATGTTTCATTCTGTTGTACATAGGATAGCTATGAGTCGGAAGTGTCTCCACGACACCTAACAACATAGCAATCTTTTTTCTTGTGTACATTTCAGTGACATCATTTACTTTCGTCGAGCTGTGTACACTTCACCTTCATTCCGTGTTACCTTTCCCATCACAAAAATAACAAACATCTGCTATCTAGAGTGAATCTCCCTCCCTTACCTCCATCCCTGGTAACCACTAATGAACATTGCCTTCTGTATATTTACCTGCTCATGTCATTTCATAAAATTGAGAACATGCAGTATTTGTTTGTTAGTTTTTTGTGATTGACTTATTTCCCTCAACATCATGTCCTCCGGGTCCATCCATGTTCCAAGATGTTTCAGGAGCTTATTTTTCTTTATCACTGAGTAGAATTCCATTGTATGTATGTACCACATTTTACTTATCCATTCATCCACTGATGGGCACTTAGGTTGTTTCCATCTTTTTTCTATTGTGAGCAGTGCTGCAATGAACATACACAAAACCCATTGCTGTGGAGTTGATTCTGATTCATAGTGATCGTACAGGTCAGAGTAGAACTGCCCCATAGGGTTTCCAAGGAGCCATTGGTGGATTTGAACTGCCAACTTTTTGGTTAGCAGCTGAGCTGTTAACCATTATGCCACCAGGGCTCCTCAGTGACCATCCCTCTGCCCTCTGCCGTCGAGTCACCATAGGTGTGCATATACGTCTGTCTGTGTCACTTCTATTAGATGCCCAGGGTATACATCTAGCAGTGGAATTACTGGGTCATATAGCAGCTCTGCCTCTAGTTTTTTGAGGAACTGCCCAACTGTTTTCCACAACAGCTGTACCATTTTGCATTCCCACTAGCAGTAGATGAGGATTCCAATTTTTCCACATCCCCTACAACATTTGTTATTTCCTTTTTTTAATCTTGACCATCCTAGTGGGAGTAAAATGGTATCTCATTTTGGTTTTGATTTGCACTGATAGCTAATGTCACTGGTTATCTTTTCATGTGTCTGTTGGCCGTTTGAATGTCCCCTTTGATGAAGTGTGTGTTCATGTCTTTTGCCCAGTTTTTGATTAGGTTGTCTTTTTGTTTTAAGTTGTAGAAGTTTTCTATATATTTTAGATAAATATAAATATATATATATATATTAGACCCTTATTACTTATATTGTTCCCAGAGATTTTTTTCCCTGTCTGTAAGTTGTCTTTTTACTCTTTCGATAAGGTCTATTGATGAATATAAGTATTTAACTTTTATGAGGTTCCAGTTATCTGTTTTGTTTTCTGTTACTCATGCATTCGTTGTGTTTGATAATCTATCACTGAAAAAATTAGGTCCCAAAGCTTTGCTCCTATATTTTCTTCTAAGAACTTTATGGCTTTAGATTTAACGTTTAGGTCCTTGATATATTTCGAATTAGTTCTTGTGTATAGTGTGAGGTATGGATCTTGTTTCATTTTTCTTCATGTGGAAATCCAGTTTTGCCAGCACCATTTGTTGAAGAAGCTGCTCCTTCCCCATCGAATGAATTTGGCTCCTTTTTCGAAAATCAATTGATCATAGATGTTTGGATTTATTTCTGGGTTTTCAATTCTATTCCGTTGGTCTATGTGTCTATCATTAAACCAGTACCAGGCTGTTATGATTACTTTAGTTGTGTTTTGAAGTCAGGAAGTGTAAAACTCCTTACCTTGTTCTTCAAAATTGCTTTGGCTATTCAGGGTTTCTTGTCTTTCCACATAAAACTGAGGATTTATTCTTCCATTTCCGTAAAGGATGCTGTTGGAGTTTTGATCAGGATTGTGTTGTATCTGTAGATCACTTTGGGTAGTATTGTCATCTTGACTTTATTAAGTCTTCGAAGCCATGAGCACAGAATGTCTTTCCATCTATTTAGGTCTTATTTAGTCTCTTTAAGCAGTGTTTTATAATTTTCATTGTAAGCCTTTCATATCTGTGGGTAAATTTGTTCCTAGATAATTTATTCTGTTACATCCTATTGTAAATGAAGTTGTTTTGTTAATTTCCTTTTCAGATTTCTCATTGCTGGTGTATAGAAACCCATATGATTTTTGTGTGTTGACCTTGTTTTCTGCAACTTTGCTAAATTCCTCTATTAGTTCAAGAAGTTTTTTGGTAGATTCTTTGGGATTTTCTATACAGTATCATATCATCTTCAAATACGGGTAGTTTTACCTCTCCCTTTCCAGTTTGCATGCCTTTTATTTACTTTTCTTGCCTTATTTCTGTTGCTAGGACTTCCAGTACAATATTGAATAGAAGTGGTTAGTGTGGGCATCCTTGACTTGTTCCCTTTTTTAAGGGAAAAGCTCTCAATCATTCTCCATTAAGTATAATGTTGCCTGTTGGTTTTTCATAAATGCCTTTAATCATGTTAAGGGATTTTTCTTTTATTCTTGTTAAGGGTTTTTATCAAGAAAGGATGCTAGATTTTATCAAATGTCTTTTCTGCATCGAGATGATCATGTGGTTCTTTTTCTTTGTCCCGTTAAGGTAGTGTATTACATTGATTGATTTTCTAATGTTGAACCAAACTTGCATTCCCGGAATAAATTCCACTTGAACATGATGTATAATTCTTTTAATATGCTATTAGATTCTGTTTGCTAGTATTTTGTTGAAAATTTTGGCATCTACGTTCATAAGGGATATTGGTCCGTCATTTTCTTTTCTTGTGGTGCCTTTGTCTGGTTTTAGTATTAGGGTAATGCTGGCTTCACAGGAAATGGTAGGGAGCATTTCTTCTTCGTCTATTTTTTTTTTGGAAGCCTTTGAACAGGGTTGGTGTCAGTTCTTCTCTGAATTTTCGATAGAATTCTCCAGTGAAGCTGTCTGATCCTGGACTTTTCTTTGTTAGAATTTTTATTACTGATTCAATCTCCTTGCTTGTCATGGGTCTATTGAAGTTTTCTACTTCCTTTTGGGCCAGTTTTGGAAGGTTATGTGTCTCTGGGAATTTGTCTATTTCGTCAAAGTTATCGATTTTGTTGGGGTACAGTTGTTCTTAGTATTCTTTTATGATCCTTTACTTCAACTGGGTCAGTTGTAATGTCTCCACTTGCATTTTTTATTTTGATTATTTGTGTCTTCTCTCTGTTTTTTTTGTCAGCTTAACAAGAAGCCTATCAATTTTATTGATCTTTTCAAAGAACCAACTTCTGGATTTGTTGAGTCTGTCTATTGTTTTCCTGTCTCTCTATTTCTTTTATTTCAGCTCTGATCTTTATTATTTATTTTCTTCTCCTAGCTTTAGGTTTAGTTTCCTCTTTTTTCCTAGCTCCTCAAGCTGTAAAGTTAGACTATTTATTTGAGATCTTTCTTCTTTTTTACTGTAGGCATTTATTGCTATAAATTTTCCTCTGAGGACTGCCTTCACTGCATTCCATAAGTTTTGGTATGATGTGTTTTCATTTTATCTCCAGGTATTTTTAAATTTCATTCTTGATTTCTTCCTTGACCCACCTTCCTTCTTTTTTAAAAGTTTTATTTATTTTTAAATAACTTAAGTTTTTGTTGTTGTTGTTGAACATATACACAGCAGAAAATACACCAGATCAACAATTTCTACATGTACAGTTCAGTGACACTGATTACATTTTCAAGTTGTGCAACTGTTCTCACCCTCCTTTTCCAAATCATTCCTCCCCATCAATGTAAAGTCACTGCCTCCCCCAATGTTTCTATCTAACCTTTCAAGTTGCTGTTGTTAATTTGATCCCATATAGATAGTTCTTTAAAAGAGCACAATGCTCAAGACAGATATTCTTTATTAATTAAGCTTAACTATTGTTTGATTTAAAGAAGCCTTCAGAGAATATTTTTGGTTTAAGGTTTAAAGATTATCTCAGGGAAATAGTTTCAGGGTTCATCCAGTCCCCATGGCTCCAGAAATTCTGGATTTCATGAGGATTTGAAATTCTCTTCTGCATTTTTCCCCTTGTGATCAGGATTCCTGTATAAAATATTTGATCAAAAAGTTCAGTAATGGTAGCCAGGCACCATCTAGTTTGTCTGGTCTCATGGCAAGTGAGATATTTGTTCACAGAGGCAATTAGCCATGCATCCCATTTTCTCCTATTTCTAACTCTCAGAAACCCTGGCAGCATAGTGATTAAAAGCTATGGCTGCTAACCAAAAGGTTGGCGGTTCGAATCCACCATGCGCTCCTTGGAAACCCTATGGGGCAGTTCTCTGTCCTTTAGGGTCACTGTGTGTTGGAATCAATGGCAATGGGTTTGGTTTTTTTTTTTTTTTTCCTAACTCTCCTTCTTCCTCTGTTGCTCCAGGCAAATAGAAACTAATTTGTATTGGATGGATGTTTGCAAGCTTTTAATACCCCAGGCACTACTCAATGAACTAGAAGGTAGAACAGAAGCTCTAAACATGGTATTAGGTCAATTAACTGGGATGCCCCATGAAACCATGACCCTAAACTTCCAAACCAAGAGACCAAATCCATGAGGTGTTTGGTTGTATATAAGCAACCTCAGCAGCTGTTCCGCTATTTTTGTTGAAAATGTTTACGTCACACATTTGCCAATTCAATTGTTTACAGGCGTACAACTTATTGACATCAATTACATTAATTGACTGTGCAACTCTATCAAATTAAAGGAGCCCTAGTGGCACAGTGGTTAAGAGTTATGGCTGCTAACCAAAAAGCCGGCAGTTCACATACACCAGCTGCTCCTTGGAAACCCCATGGGGCAGTTCTACTCTGTCCTATAGTGTCACTGAGTCGGAATTAGCTGGATGGCAAAAAAACACTACCATTTTATTCCAAGCCACTGGCATTGCTTGCCTGAACTACTGCAGAAGCCCCCTAACTAACTGCTTCTTCCATCCTAGCTCTACAATCCATTCCGCACACAGCAGTCAGGGTGATCTTTTTAAGGTGGAAATCAGATCTCGTCATTCTCCTTCTCTAAATGCCCCAGAGTCTGCCTATTGTAATTTGAATCAAAGCCAAAATCCTAACCTTGGCCTTCAGTATGATCCTTGCCTATCTCTTCAACCTCTGCCTGGAATGTTCTGCACCTAGATCTTCATATTGCCAGCTCCTTCCTGCCACTAGCCACCTCCTCAGAAAGACCCCCTCTTTTCTAAAGCAGTACTCCCTATTGCCCCTACCCTATCACTTCTGCCTCATTCTGTTTTTTTTATGTTTCTTCTTTTTTGGTTCTTAGTAATGCCTGAAATCTCCTTTTTCATTTGTTTACTCACTGGGATTTCAGCACCACGAGGACAGGGATCTTATCTATCTGGATCACTGCTATATCCTTAGCATCTAGCATAAAGATAAGCACAGCATGGGTGCTCTATAAATATTTGTTTAATGAATGGATTTATAAAGTGCTTTATAATTTTTAAAAGTGCTTTTACTTGTATTAATTTTTCACAAAGCCTATGAGGTTGGAATTATTATTATCCTAGTCTTATAGGTGCAGAAACTGAGGCTGAAAAAGTTATAGGTGCTGCCCCATGTCACATTGTCCGTAAGTAGAGGAAGGTAGCCCTGAACTTGGAATTTCCAATTCTAAATATTGCTGTTTCCACCAACACACCTTGCTCCTAGCTTGGCTGATGTGCCAAGGATGTGCCAGGCAAATGCTGACTGATTATCTGATGATCTTTATTGTCAGACCTTGGAACAGTACTGTGAGTTGTCCAGACTGCCTACGAGCCCCTGACTAGGGGGCACTCTCCATTCGGTGATTGTGAAGTGAGCCAGAGGAATCCAGGGATGGAATAGGAGAAAGCAGGGTGGAGTGTGCAGCCAGGAGTCTGGGCTTCTAGGCTCCACTTTGCTCCTAACTTGTACTTCATTTTCCTTTTCTGTGGGCCTCAATGCACCCTTTTGTAAAATGGGTAGATTGAACTTCTGACATTGCGTGGGTCTCTGCAATGACCTGACTACTCTGTTTCCTTTGCAGTGCTTCCCGTTGCTGCAGGGGAAGAAGAATGCTGGTAAGTACATGAGATGGGGTTCACAAATGGCATCTAATGAGACTCAACTTTGCTGTGTTCCTAATGGGCCCGCTGATCATTTCCTGGGCAGTACAGCCAATGGCCAAGATGGAAAAGCTGGAAACATCCTCCTTGTCTTCCTCCTCTGGGCATTCCCTGGGCTTCTTAAGCCCTGCTGTTTGGACGTGAGGTTGCAGAGCCTCTTTATTTCTCAGGTGGAGGTTTTTCTCTTCTCAGCGGTCAGGGGAGAATTTCTCTCCAAAGACATCAGCAGCTGTCAGCCGACCATATGCTTCACTTGCTCTCAAAAGCTTTCCTTCCCCTAGAGAGTATATTTGGATGGGGGCATGTTGGGAGAGGGAACCCGTAAATGGAGGGTGAAGGAATCAAATGCTTGGCATTTGGGATTCAGTGTCTGTGATATTCAGTGTCTGGGATGATCTGGAAGGCTTCCAAAAGGAGGTAGGCTTCAGGGCGAATTAGGACTGAGGGGATACATGTATCCTTGAGATAAAATATTCCATACATTTTCCCTCTCACAAGTTTCTTTGAGCCTGACTGCTTATCTGCCTTCTGCCTCTAGAGTCCTACTTCCGTGTGGACAAGTGGGTGGCTTTCTGGAAGCAACTTCCTTCTGTTGAGGAGGACACAGAGAAGGGCGACTGATTTGGGAAAGAAGAGATACTACTGGGCAGGAAAAAGTTTTCTGCCAGAGCCTGAACTCCTGGCATAGGCTGGATGTTGCTTAGGTCCTCTAGGTCATCCCCCTGGCTCCAGCTAGATCTCAGCCATTCCTATTGGCTTCAAATTTTCAGCAGAATGAGTTCATGACTTGAGTGAGCATGGCACCTAGGTGGCAGATAGGGCTCGGGGCCACTGAACCAGGAAGGCAGCAATTAGCAGTTGGTATGCTAAGGGCCTGTACTAGGCATCTTGGGGATATGTTGAAAGAGACAACATGAGCCCTTGCTCCTGAGAACCTCCCAAAGTAGTTGGAGGTGGTTTGGGCACAGTCTTACCAAGAGGCAGAGAAGGGATCTGATGACTTCACAAGGACTTTTCCTTAGGATCCTGAGTTCTTGGGTGGTGGCTGCCAGAAAAGAAGAGCTGACAGAGTGAGTTGTTTGCATTGCCATGACAGCAGATGAGAGGAGACCTATTTTGAAGCAGGAACACTGTTTTGATCACCATACACATATATGTTCTTCCTCAGTCCCACTCCCCTACCTCCCCCCCATCATTATTCCAGGATTAAAAAAAAATTTACTGTGCTTTATGTGGACTTTTACAGCACAAATTAGTTTTTCATTCACAAATTCATACACCAATAGTTTGGTGAAATTGGTTGCAATCCCTGCAATGTGTCATTAAGCAATCTCCTCCTTTCCCTTTCCACTCCGGGTTCTCTGTGTCCATTTGTCCAGTTTTCCAGTCCCTTCCTGACTTCTTGTCTTTAATTTTGGGCAGGTGTTGCCCATTTGTTCTCCTATACTTGACTGAACTAAGAAGCATGTTCCTCACGTACACACGTACTGTTTGTTATATAGGCCTGTCTCATCTTTGGCTGAAAGGCAGACTTTGGGAATCGCTTTAGTTCTGAGTTAGCAGAGGGCTCAGTGGTCATAGTCTCGGGGGTTCCTCCAGTCTCCGTCAGACCACTAAGTCTGGTCTTTTTTTGTGTGTGAATTTGAATTTTGTTCTACATTTTTCTCCCACTCTGTCTGGGACCCTCTATTGTGATCCCTGTCAGGGCAGTTGGTGGTGGTAGCCGGGCACCATCTAGTTCTGGGCTCAGGCTGATGGAGACCGTGGTTCATGTGGTCCATTAGTCCTTTGGACTAATATTTTCCTTGTGTCTTTGGTTTCCTTCATTTTCCTTTGCTCCAAACATGGTGAGGTGTATCTTAAATGGCCACTCACTAACTTTTAAGATCCCAGATGCTACTCACCAAAGTGGATATAGAACATTTATTATATGAACTATGTTATACCAGTTGGCCCAGATGTCCTCAGCCCTCAGCCCCAGTAACTCAGTCCCTCAAGGAGTTTGGATGTGTCTAGGATGTGACTTTGTCTTGGTCAAGTTGTGCTAACTTCCCCTATATTGTATGTTGTCTTTCCCTTCACCAAAGTTAGCAGTTGTCTACTATCTAGTTAGTGGTTTCCCCTCCACATCTTTCCCCTCCCTCCTAGCCGTCAACGATTGTTTTTTGTTTTTCCCTGTGTGTAAACCTTTTCTTGAGATTTTATAGTAGTGGTGTCATACAATATTTGTCCTTTTTTATTGTGCTTTAGGTGAAAGTTTACAGAGCAAATTAGTTTCTCATTAAACAATTAATACACATACGGTTTTGTGACATTGGTAACATGTCACAAAATGTCAACACTCTCTCCTTCTAGAACTTGGATTCTCATTTCCATTTGTCCAGATTTCCTGACCCCTCCTGCCTTCTCATCCTTGCACCTGGGCTGGAGTGCCCCTTTAGTCTCCTGTATGTAGTTGAACTAGGTGTATTATTTTTTGTTTTATAAAAAAACAAAACAAAACAAACCTGTTGTTATCGAGTCGACTCCGACTCATAGTGACCCTATAGGGCAGAGTAGAACTGCCCCATAGGGTTTCCAAGGAGCTGCTGGTGGATTTGAACTGCCAATATTTTGGTTAGCCACCGACCTCTTAACCACTGCACCACCAGGGCTTCTGTTTGTTTTATAGACCAGTCTAATCTTTGGCCGAAGGGTGAACCTCAGGAATGACTTCAGTACTGAGTTAAAAGGGTGTCTGGGGGCCGTACTCTCGGGGTTTCTCCAGTCTTTGCCAAACCAGTAAGACTAGTCTATTCTCATGAGTTTATATTTAGTACTACATTTTTCTCCAGCTCTGTCCAGGACCCTCTATCGTCATTCCTGTCAGAGCAGTCAGTGGTGGTAGCCAGTCACCATCTAGTTGTTCTGGGTTCGGTGTGGTGGAGGTTGTGGCCCATTAGTTCTTTCGAGTAATCTTTCCCTTGCGTTTTCGGTCTTCTCCATTCTCCCTTGCTCCAGTCAGAATGGCACCAGTAGACTTATCTTAGATGGCCACTCATGAGCTTTTCAGACCCCAGAGGCTACTCACCTAAGCAGGATGTACAACATTTTCTTTATAAACTATGTTATGCCAATTGAGCTAGATGTCTCCCAAGGCCATGATCCCCAGCCCTCAACCCAGTAATTTGGTCCCTCAGGGAGTTTGGATGTGTCTATGAACCTTCTACGCCTTTGCCTTGGTCAAGTTGTGCTGACTTACCCAGTATTGCGTACCGTCTTACCTTTCATTGAAGTTATCACTTACTTATTGTCTAGTTAGTGTTTTTCCCTCCCACACCTCCCTCCCCTCATAACCATCAAAGATTGTTTCTGTGTGTAAACCTTTTCATGAGTTTTTATAGTTGTGATCTCATACAGTATTTGTCCTTTCATGATTAACTTATTTCACTCAACATAGTACCCTCCAGATTCATCTCTGTTGTGATATATTTCCTGGATTCATCATTGTTCTTTATTGTTGTGTAGTATTCCATTGTGTGTATGCACCATAGTTTGTTTATCCATTCATCTGTTGATGGGTACTTAGGTTGTTCCATCTTTTTGCTATTGTGATAATGCTGCAATGAACATGACTGTGCATATGTCTATTCTTGGATGGCTCTTCTCTAGAATATATTCCTAGGAGTAGGATTGCTGGATCTTATGGTGTTTCTATTTCTACCTTTTTAAGGAGGCACCATATCATTTTCAATAGTGGTTGAATCATTTTACATTCCCACCAGCAGTGCATAAGATTTCCAGTCTCCCCACAACCTCTCCAATATTTGTTATTTTCTTTCCTTTTTTTTTTTTTTTTTTAGTGCCAGTAGTACTGGGGTGAGATGGTATCTCATTGTAGTGTTGGTTTACATTTCTCTGATGGCTAATAATCACGAGCATTTCCTCCTGTGTCTGTTAGCCTCCTGAATGTCTTCTTTGTTGAAGTGTCCTTTCATATCCTTTGCCCATTTTTAAATTAGATTATTTATCTTTTTGTTGTTGAGGAGCTGAAACATTCTATAGATTTCAGAGATTAGACCTTTGTTGGGTATGTTGCAGCCAAAAATTATTTGCCAGTCTGTAGGTAATCTTTTTACTCTTTTGGTGAATTCTTTTGTTGAGCAAAAGTGTTTAATTTTTAGGAACTCCCAGTTATCCAGTTTATCTCCTGGTGTTTGTACACTGTTAGTTATGGTTTGTATTGTATTTAAGCCATGTATTAGGGCCCCTAGTGTTGTCCCTATTTTCTCTTCCATGATGTTTATCATTTTAGGTTTTATATTTAGGTCTTTGATCCATTTTGAGTTCGTATGATGTGAGGTATGGGTCCTGTTCATTTTTTTACAGATGGACATCCAGTTTTGCCAGCACCATTTGTTAAAAAGACTGTCTTTTCTCCATTTAACGGACTTCCATTCCTTGTCAGAACCCGGGTGGTGCTGCTAACCAAAAGGTCGACAGTTTGAATCCACCAGCAGCTCCTTGGAAACCCTATGGGACAGTTCTACACAGTCCCATAGAGTCACTATGACTCAAAATCAGTTCAATGGCAACAGGTTTTTTTTTGGGGGGGACCTTCATCAAAGATCAGCTGACCATAGGTGGATGGATTTACATCTGGGTTCTCGATTCTGTTCCATTGGTCTGTGTGTCTGTTGTTGTACCAGTACCAGGATGTTTTGACTACTGTGACTGTATTGTAGGTTCTGATTTCAGGTAGTGTAAGGCCTTCTATTTTGTTCTTTTTCTTCAATAATGCTTCACTTATCTGGGGCCTCTTTCCTTCCCATATAAAGTTAGTGATTAGTTTTTCCATCTTGTTAAAGAATGCTGATGGTATTTGGATCAGCAGCTATTGATTTTCCTGTGCCTGAGACAGGCCCTGTTGAGCCCCTAGAGCCATCCTCCTGGCCTTGGAAAAGGAATAAATTTGCAAATGGGTGAAAAGATAATTTGCCAGCTCCACTAACCTAGGGAGCTCAGGCCAGAAGCGGCTCCTGTCCAGGCATAAATGGTCCGTGGACTTTGAGTACCTCCCCCCCTGCATGGACCTGTGTCGGCTTATATCAGAAGACAGGTGATCTACAGATACAATGCAATTCTGATCCAGACTACAACTGTTTCAGATGTGTGGTGGAGAGGTGGGTGTTTGATGTTTGACACCACTTTGCCTATTAAACAGGGTCCTCACCTAACCACAGCAGGGGGCTAAGGACTGATGGCTCCACTCAGGTCATCCAGCCACCCATGAAAGGGGTCCAAGGATAACAGGTACCTCCCAGTCCTTACAACCCAAAATATTGGGTGCCCATGGACTATATGCAGAACCCACCCACATGTACACTCTAGGGAACAGGGACACATTTTCCTCAGAGACCAATGGAGGATGATTCTCAGCCCCCTGATTTGTTCAGAGCATGACCCCCTGCTGCAACCAGATACCGGTACCTACACCAATGACCCCTGCTCCTCGAAGACTGTAGGACAGAGCCTGTACCACACACTTAATGATCAGCTACCTGGACACACAAGCTGAATTCATGCAAGAAAAGTGAAAGGACTCCTAGAATGATATATCTAATAACAGCTCTAACCATCTGGGGACATGACGTCAGAGCTCCAAAGGCAAAAATAATCAAGCTAGCTCACTCAAGCAACCCATTTGGGCATATCAAAACAAAACAAAGCAAGAAGCTAGGATACGGTAAGCAAACATAAAATAACCTAATACAATAACTTATAGATGGCTTGGAGACAACAGTCAATATCAAGTCACATAAAGAAACAGACCATGATCACCTCAACAAGTTCTCAAAACAAACAATCAAGGGATCTTTTAGATGAAAGTGCCTTCCTGGAATTACCGGATGCAGAATACAAAAGATTAATATACAGAACCCTTCAAGACATCAGGAAGGAAATTAGGCAATACACAGAACAAGCCAAGAAACACACATATAAAGCAGTTGAAGGAATTAAAAACGTTATTCAGGAAAATAATGAAAAATTTAATAAGCTGGAAAAATCCATAGACAGCAATCAGAAATTCAGAAGATTAACAATAAAATTACAGATTTAGACAACTCAATAGAAAGTCAGAGAAGCAGAATTGAGCAATTGGAAGGCAGAATTGGTGACCTTGAAGTTAAAGCACATGGCACCAATATATTTGAGGAAAAATCAGATAAAAGAACTTTAAAAAATGAAGAAAACTTAAGAATCATGTGCGACTCTATCAAGAGAAATAACCTATGAGTGATTGGAGTGCCAGAACAGGGAGGGAAAAAAGAAAACACAGAGAGAATTTTTGAAGATTTGTTGGCAGAAAACATCCCTGATATCATGAAAGATGAGAAGATATCCACCCAAGATGCTCATCAAACTCCACATAAGGTAGATTTTCCAAGAAAAATCACCAAGACATATTAAAATCAAACTTGCCAAAACCAAAGATAAAGAGAGAATTTTAAGAGCAGCTAGGGATAAACAAAAAGTCACCTACAAAGCACATACAATAAGCTCAGACTACTCGGCAGAAACCATGCAGGCAAGAAGGCACTGGGATGACTTATATAAAGCATTGAGGGAAAAAAAAATTGCCAGCCAAGAATCATATATCCAGCAAAACTGTCTCTCAAATATGAAGGTGAAATTAAGACATTTCCAGATAAACACAAGTTTAGGGAATTTGTGAAAACCAAACCAAAACTACAAGAAATGCTAAAGGGAGTTCTTTGGTTAGAAAATCAATAATATCAGGTATCGACCCAAGTCTAGAACACTGGACAGAGCAATCAGAGATCAACACAGACAGGGAAATCACAAAAATAAATCGAGATTAAAAAAACGCTCAAAACAGGGAAACAGTGATGTTACTATCTAAAAGAAGACAACATTAAAACAATAAAGAAGGACTAAGAAATGTAGTCATAGATCTTTCATATGGAGAGGAAGACAAGCCAATACAAAGAAATGAAAATTAGGTTTAAATTTAGAAAAATAGGGGTAAATATTAAGGTAACCACAAAGGAAACAAACTACCCTACACATCAAAATAAAATGCAAGATAAAAATAAAGCAGAAACAAAATCAACAACAACAAATAAGTGGAAAAGGCAATATATAAAGATAAACTACTCAGCACAAAAAACTAAGTGGGAAAAAGAAACTGTCGACAACACACACACAAAAAAAAGACATCAAAATGATCACACTAAATTTATAAAAAAATACCTATCCATAATTGCACTGAATGTAAATGGACTAAATGCACCAATTAAGAGACAGAGAGTGGCAGATTGGGAAAATAAACATGACCCGTTTATACGCTGCCTACAAGAGGCACACCTTAGACTTAGAGACACAAACAAACTAAAACTCAAAGGATGGAAGAAAAAATATATCAAGCAAACAACAATCAAAAAAGAGCAGGATTGGCAATATTAATTTCTGACGAAACGGACTTGAAAGTTAAATCCATCATAAAGGATAAGGAAGGACACTATATAATGAAAAGGGACAATAGACAAAGAGGATATAACCATATTACGTATTCATGCACCCAATGACAGGGCTGAAAGATACATAAAGCAAACTATCAGAATTGAAAAGTGAGATAGATAGCTCCACAATAATAGTAGGAGACTTCAACACACCACTTTTGATGAAGGACAGGACATCCAGAAAGAAGCTCAATGAAGACATGCAAGATCTAAATGCTACAATCGACCAACTTGACCTCATGACATATACGGAACACTCCACCCAACAGCAGCCAAGTATACTTTCCTCTCTAGTGTGCCTGGAACATTCTCTAGAATAGGCCACATATTAGGTCATAAAGCAAGCCTTAGCAGAATCTAAAACACTGAAATATTACAAAGCATCTTCTCTGACCATTAGGCCATAAAAGTAGAAATCAATAACAGAAATGGACTATGGAAGACATTAAGGATGGAATAAAGAAATTCATAGAATCTGATGAGAATGAAAACACTTCCTATCAGAAACTTGGGGCACAGTGAAAGCAGTGCTCGAAGGTCAATTTGTATTAATAAATGCACACATACAAAAAGAAGAAAGGGCCAAAATCAAAGACTCATCCCTACGACTTGAACAAATACAAACAGAGCAACAAAAGAAACCAGATAATAAAAATTAGAGTAGCATTAAATGAAAAAGAAAACAGAAAAAAAATTGAAAGAATTAACAAGACCAAAAGCTGGTTCTTTGAAAAACTTAACAAAATTGGTAAACCATTGGCCAAACTGAAAAAAGAAAAACAGGAGAGGAAGCAAATAACCTGAATAAGAAATGAGATGGGCAATATTACAACAGACCCAACTGAAATTAAAAGCATATCAGATTACTATGAAAAATTGTACTCTAACAAATTTGAAAACCGAGAAGAAATGGATGAATTCCTAGAAACATACTACCTACCTAAACCAACACAGAGGTAGAACAACCAAATAGACCCATAACGAAAGAAGAGATTGAAAAGGTAATCCAAAAACTCCCAACAACAACAAAAAAAGCTCTGGCTTGGATGGACAGCTTCACTGCAGAGTTCTACCAAACTTTCACAGGAGAGTTAACACCACTACTACTAAACGTATTTCAGAGCATAGAAAAGGAGGGAATACTCCCAAACTCATTCTATGAAGCCAGCATGTTCCTGATACCTAAACCAGGTAAAAAAAAAAAAAAAAAAAAACCCAGGTAAAGATACCACAAAAAAGATAATTACAGACCTATGTCCCTCATGAATTTAGATGCAAAAATCCTCAACAAATTTCTAGCTAATATAATTCAACAACATGTCAAAAAAAATAATTCACCATGACCAAATGGGATTCATAACAGGTATGCAAGGATGGCACTAGTTTTTTTTTTTATGCAAGGATGGTTCAACATTAGAAAAACAATTAATGTAACTCATCATATAAATAAAACAAAAGACAAGAATCACATGATTTTATCAATTGACGCAGAAAAGGCATTTGACAAAGTTCAACATCCATTCATGATAAAAACTCTCAGCAAAATAGGAATAGAAAGAAAATTCCTCAACATAATAAATGGCATTTATAAAAAAAAATAGCAACATCATCCTAAATGGAGAGAGTCTGAAAGCATTCCCTTTGAGATTAGGAACCAGTAAGTATGTCCTTTATCACTGCTCTTATTCATCATTGTGCTGGAGGTCCAGGACAGAGTAATTAGGCTAGATAGGGAAATAAAGAGCATCCAGATTGGCAAGGAAGGAGTAAAAGTATCTCTGTTTGCAGATGACATGATCTTATACACAGAAAACCCTAAGGAATCCCCAAGGAAACCACTGAAACTAATAGAAGAGTTCAGCAGAGTATCAGGATACAAGATAAATATACAAAAATCAGTTGGATTCCTCTACACCAAAGAACATCGAAGAGGACATCACCAAATCAATACCATTTACAGTGGCCCCCAAGAGTATAAAATACTTAGGAATAAATCTTTCCAGAGGTGTAAAACACTTATACAAAGAAAACTACAGTACACTTCTGTAAGAACCCAAAAGAGCCTTACATAAGTGGAAGAACAAACCTTGCTCGTGGATAGGAAGACTTAACATTATAAAAATATCTGTTCTACCAAAAGCGATCTATAGATTTAATGCAATTCCGATCCAAAATCACATGGCATTTTTTAATGAGATGGAGAAACAAATCACCAACTTCATATGGAAGGGAAAGTAGCCCCAGATAAGTAAAGTATTACTGAAAAAGAAGAACAAAGTGAGAGGCCTCACTCTACCTGATTTTAGAACCTATTATACCTGCACAGTAGTCAAAACAGCCTGGTACTGGTACAACAACAGATACGTAGACCAAAGGAACAGAATTGAGAATCCAGACACAAATCCATCCATATATGAGCAGTTGATATTTGACAAAGGCCCCAAAGCAGTTAAATGGGGAAAAGACAGTCTTTTTAACAAATGGTGCTGGCATAACTGGATATCCATCAGCAAAAAAATGAGACAAGACCCATACCTCACACCATGCACAAAAACGAACTCAAAATGGATCAAAAACCTAAATATAAAATCTAAAATTATAAAGATCATGGAAAAAAAATAGGAACAACGCTAGGAGCCCTAATATATGGCATAAGCAGTATACAAAACATTACTAACAATGCAGAAGAAAAACTAGATAACTGGGACTAAAAAAAAAAAAACTTTTTTTTTGGGGGGGAGCTCCTAAAAATCAAACACCTATACTCATCCAAAGATTTCACCAAAGAGTAAAAAGATTAGCTACAGACTGGGAAAAAGTTTTTAGCTATGACATTTCCAATCAGGGCCTGATCTCTAAAATCTACATGATACTGCAAAAACTCAACTACGAAAAGATAAATAACCCAATTAAAAAATGGACAAAAGATATGAACAGGCACTTCACTAAAGAAGGCATTCAGGTAGCTAACAGATACATGAAGAAATGCTCACAATCATTAGCCATTAGAGAAATGCAAATCAAAACTACAATGAGATTCCATCGCACTCCAACAAGGCTGGCATTAATCCAAAAAACACAAAATCGTAAATGTTGGAGAGGTTGTGGAGAGACTGGAACACTTATACACTGGTGGTGGGAATGTAAAATGGTACAACCACTTTGGAAATCATTTAGTGCTTCCTTACAAAACTAGAAATAGAACTGCCATATGATCCAGCAATCCCACTCCTTGGAATATATCCTAGAGAAATAAGAGCCTTTACATGAACAGATACATGCACACCCATGTTCATTGCAGCACTGTTTACAAGAGCAAAAAGATGGATGCAACCAAGGTGCCCATCAACGAAGGAATGGATAAATAAATTATGGTATATTCACACAATGGAAACCCTGGTGGCATAGTGATTAAGTGCTAAGGCTGCGAACCAAAGGGTCGGCAGTTCGAATCTGCCAGGTGCTCCTTGGAAACTCTATGGGGCAGTTCTACTTTGTCCTGTAGGGTTGCTATGAGCTGGAATCAACTCGACGGCACTGGGTTTGGTTTTTTTTGGTTTTGGTTATTCACACAATGGAATACTACGCATCGATAAAGAACAGTGATGAATCTGCGAAACATTTCATAACATCAAAGAATCTGGAAGGCAGTATGCTGAATGAAATTAGTCAGTTGCAAAAGGACAAATATTGTATAAGACCACTATTTTAAGAACTCGATATATAGTTTAAACAGAGAAGAAAATATTCTTTGACGGTTATGAGAGGAGGGGAGGGAGGGAGGGAGGGCAAGGGGTGTTCACTAATTAGATAGTAGATAAGAACTCTTTTGGGTGAAGGGAAAGACAACACACAATATAGGAGAGGTCAGCACAAGTGGCCTAAACCAAAAGCAAAGAAGTTTCCTGAATAAACTGAATGCTTTGAAGGCCAGCATAGCAGGGGCAGGGCTGTGGGGGCCATGGTTTCAGGGGACATCTAAGTCAATTGGCATAATAAAATCTATTAAGAAAACATTCTGCATCCCACTTCTGGGCGTTGCATCTGGGGTCTTAAACGCTAGCAAGCAGCCATCTAAGATGCATCAATTGGTCTCAACCCACCTGGATCAAAGGAGAGTGAAGAACACCAAGGGCACAAGGTAATTATGAGCCCAAGAGACAGAAAGGGCCACATAAACCAGACTACATCAGCCTGAGACCAGAAGAACTAGATGGTGCCTGGCTACAACCGATGACTGCCCTGACAGGGAACACAGGAGAAGTAGAGTAGTGGGATGCAGACCCCAAATTCTTATAAAAAGACCAGACTTAATGGTCTGACTGAGTCTAGAAGGACCCCAGACCTTCTGTTATCCCAAGACAGGAAACATTCCCAAAGCCAACTCTTCAGACAGGGATTGGACTGGACAATGGGATAGAAAAAGATGCTGGTGAAGAATGAGCTTCTTGGATCAAGTAGATATTTGAGACTATGTTGGCATCTCCTATTTTGAGGGGAGTTACGAGGGCAGAGGGGGTCAGAAGCTGGTGGAATGGACACGAAAAGAGAGAGTGGAGGGAAGGAGCGGGCTGTCTCATTAAGGGGAGAGCAATTAGGAGTATATAGCAAGGTGTATATAAATTTTTGTGTGAGAGACTGACTTATTTTGTAAACTTTCACTTAAAGCACAATAAAAATTTTTAAAAAAGAAAGAAAGCAAGAAATACCAGAAGCAGATAACTTGAACAAAGAGACATTTATTTTCTCACAGTCTAGAAGGCTAGAAGTCCAAATTCAGGGCATCAGCTCCAGGGGAAAGCTTTCTCCCTCTATTGGCTCTGGAGGAAAGTCTTTCTAGTCAATCTTCCCCTAGACTAGGAGCTTATTTGAGCAGGAACCCCAGATCTAAAGGACGCACTCTCCTCCCAGTGCTTCCTTCTTGGTGGTATGAGGTTTCCAACTCTCTCCTTGCTTCCCTTTTGTTTTTATCTCTTGAGAGATAAAAGGTGGTGCAGGCCACACCGCCAGGAAACTCCTTTTACATTGGATCAGGAATGTGACCTGGATAAGGGTATTACAATCCCACCCTAATCGTCTTTAACATAAAATTACAATCACAAAATGGAGGACAACCACTCAATACTGGAAATCATGGCCCAGCCAAATTAATACACACAATTTTGGGGGACACAGTTCAATCCATGACACTAATGTTGAGTCTTCCTATCCATGAGCATGGTATGTCTTTCTCTTTGGTTTCTTGAAATAGTGTTTCGTAGTTTTCTTTATATGGGTCTTTTACATCCCCGGTTAGATTTATTCCTAAGTATTTATTTTCTTTTTAGGGGCTATTATAAATGGTATTGTTTCCCTGATTTCCTTTTTGAAGTTCTCTTCGTTGGTGTATAGGAATCAACTGATTTTCGTATGTTGATCTTGTATCCTGCTACTCTGCTGAATCTTTCTATTAGTTCCAGTAGTTTTCTTGTGGAATCTTTGGGGTTCTTTATGTATAGGATCCTATCGTCTGTGAATAGGGGTAGTTTTCCTTCTTCCTTTCCAATTTGTATGCCCTTTATTTCTTTTTCTTGCCTTATTGCTCTAGCTAGGACTTCCAGCACAGTGTTAAATAGAAGGGTGATAAAGGGCATCCTTGTCTTGTTCCCATTCTCAGGGGGAATGCTTTCAGCTTCTCTCCACTGAGAATGATGTTGGGTATTGGTTTTGTATAGATGCCCTTTATTATGTTGAGGAATTTCCCTTCTATTCCTATTTTATTGAGAGTTTTTATCAGGAATGGGTGTTGAACTTTATCAAATGCCTTTTCTGTGTCTATTGAGATGATCGTGTGATTCTTTTCTTTTTTTCTGCTTACGTGGTAGATTATGTTGATTGATTTCCTAATGTTGAAGCATCCTTTCATACCTGACAGGAATCCCACTTTGTTGTGTTGTTTTATTATTTTTTTTATATGATGCTGCATTCTGTTGGCTAGAATTTTGTTGATAATTTTTGTATCTATGTTAATGAGACATTGGTGTGTAATTTTCTTTTTTTGTGGTGTCTTTGCCTGGCTTTGGCACAGGGTTATGCCGGCTTCATAGAATGAATTCAGGTGTATTCCTTCCTTTTCTATGTTCTGAAATATCTTGAGTGGTGCTGGTGTGCACTCTTCTCTGAATATTTGGTAGAATTCTCCAGTGAAGCTGTCCAGGCCAGGGCATTTTTCTGGTGGTAATTTTTATTACCTCTTCAGTCTCCTCTCGTCATGGGTCTGTTCCGATCTTCTATGTCAGTTTGTGTTAGTTTAAGTAGGTAGTGTGTTTCTAGAAATTTGTCCATTTCCTCTAGGTTCTCAAATTTGTTGGAGTACAATTTTTCATAGTATTCTGTTATGATCCTTTTTATTTCAGTTGGATTTGTTGTAATGTCCCCTATCTCATTTCTTATTTGAGTTATTTGCTTCTCCTGTTTTTCTTTTGTCAGTTTGGACAATGGTTTATTGATTTTGCTGATCTTTTCAGGGAAATAACTTTTGGTCTTGTTAATTCTTTCTATTGTTTTTCTGCTTTCTATTTCGTTTATTTCTGCTCTGACCTTTATTATTTCCTTTCTTCTGGTGCCTGTGGGCTTCTTTTGCTCTTCTCTATTTTTTTGAGTTGTAGAACTAATGTTTTGATTTTGGCCTGTTCTTCTTTTTTGATGTGTGCATTTATTGATATGATGTTTTTCATTCTCATTTGATTCTAGAAATTTTTTATTCCCTCTTTGATTTATCCTATTACCCAGAGGTTTTTAAGCAAGGTATTATTCAGTTTCCATGTATTTGATTCTTTTTCCTTGCTCCACCTATTATTGATTTCTACTTTTATGTCATTGTGATCAGAGAGAAAGCTTTGTGTTATTTTGATGTTTTGGATTTTGATGGTTGCTTTATGGCCTAAAATGTGGTCTATTCTGGAGAATGTTCCATGTGCATTGGAAAAGAATGTATACTTTTCTGCTGTTTGGTGGAGTATTCTGTATATGTCTGTGAGGTCAAGTTGGCTGATTTTGGCCTTTAGATCTTCTGTATCTTTGTTGAGTGTCTTTCTAGATGTTCCATCCTTTACCAAGAGTGGTATGTTGAAGTCTCCTGCCCTTATTGTGGAATTGTCTATTTCTCTTTTCAGTGCCATTAGAGTTTGTTTTATATATTTTGCAGCCCTATCATTGGGTGTGTATATATTTATTAAGGTTTTGTCTTCTTCGTGGATTATCCCTTTAATCATTATATCATGTTCTTCCTTGTCTTTTACAGTTGATTTTGCCCTGAAGTCTATTTTGTCTGAGATTAGTATTGCCACTCCTACCCTTTTTTGGTTACTATTTGTTTGATATATTTTCCCCATCCTTTGATTTTTAATATGTTTATGTCTTTTTGTCTAAGGTGTGTCTCTTGTAAACAGCATATTGATGTCCATTCCAGGACTTCTTGCTGAAAGCAGTTCCTGCTTTGCAGCAGAGACTTCTAGGGGCCCAGTGTCTGTGGGATGTCCATACTGGGGGAAGGTCAAACCTCTCCATTTCAGAGGCACAGCTGCAAAGGCTAAAAAGAAGCCCCCAGACCCTAAAGTAGTGACCTCGCCCCCCAGACTAATGCACTCACAGCTGCCATGTTGCCTCATTACAATGTTTGTGCCAAGCTTAGTCACCAGTGCTGAACCCTGGGAGGGTGGGCACCGGGTGGCTGAGTGAATTGTGGCTTTCAGTAGAGTGAGGAGCACCTTTTAGGGAGTGGAGCTAGGTAGTAGAGGTTTTCACCTACAAAGCTGAGACGGGACTGGTCTTTGTGCTACTTCTTTAGGTTAAAGTTTGAAAATGTCTTTTATGGGTAAATGTGAACACATTGTCTCAGGCTGATCCAAGGAAAGAAAATCCAGCACAAATTATGAGTGTATGCGGATGCTGCAAGGGAAGCATCAAGACACTGGGAATCAGGGCTGGGACGTCACCCCCCCACCAGTTTCATTACAGATTCACTGTATGACCTCAAACAAATAACTTCCTCTCCCTGAAGCGGCGTCCACATTTATAAAATGGAACTTCCTGCACAGGGCTCTTGATAGTGCATTAAAAATGGCAAAGTGCTGAACAAATGTGATCATTTCTGAGATTTACCCCAGAGAGGGAGCAGAACTCTTGATTTGCTTTATTGTCTAATTTTTTGGGAATAGGTAATTCCCTCACATGTTTCAAAATTCAAGAGGGATAAAAACCAAAAAGACTTCTTTCCACCCCTATCCTTCAGCCTCCCAGCAATTTCTTAGAAGTGGCCGATTTTACCAGCTTTTTGAGCCCTTGATAAGTTTAGAAGGTCTGAGGAAAATAAGATGTGCTAGACGGGTCTGCAGTGGGGACTCTCACTGCCTGAGTTGGGGTGTGGGTTTGACTATGGGGAATGTGTCAAAAGGGCAACTGAGGGGCAAGAAATGTGGGGCAATAGAATAAGCATTAACTTGGGAGTCAAACAACTTGGAATCCAGTCTTGACTGTGCCACTCATGGTTGAATGATCCAGGTAAGAACCTTCCCCTCTCTGGACCTCAGTGTTCCCATCTGTACTGTGATCCTGTTACATTTTCCTCTGCCATTCTCACAAATTCCACCAGAAAAGAACAGAAGTGTTGGAGGAGAGGACCAGCCAGGGGCATTTCTTTTTTCCCTTTAGGGACTTTTCAGAAAAGAAAAACTGAAGCTCTGACTCAAAGCTGACAGTTGCATATGATTTGCATATTCAATACCCTTTCTATTAGGATCGGTCAATCCAAAGGTTTCTCTGACACACTACTGTTTTTGTCCTAGTAGTCCTACTGACAGAGGAAACATTGGCAGGGGTTTCATGGGCTCTCTTGGCACTCCTTCATAAGAGAACATGAGGAATGTCCAACTCGAACACATGTAGTGTTACACAGCCCAGAAGAATGACCTTTGCGGCTCCTGCTATTATGGTCCAAGAATCAGCTAGCACAGTGTTTCCCAAACCTGACTTATTTGCAAGCCTCACAACTTTTGCCATCGCTTTATCCTGCACTATTAAGTACTTAATTTTTTAAAAAAATCAACTGAATTTTCAATAAAAAAAAACTTACCCTAAGCCATAACATCTATGAAATTACAGTTTAAGATACTAGTTAATACACATTAAATTAAATATTTATCTATAACAAGTAAAATGTACCATTCCAAATTATCCCATGTACAGATACATCAAACATTGGAAAACACTGAGTTAGCAGTAATACAAACCAGAAGGTCAGGAGGAGTTTCAGGTCTTAGGAACTCACTCTAAGAGTCACTACATGCTCTCTAGACTCCCTGCATGTCTTCATAATCCTTCCAAGTCCTCACACCATGTTGTTTGAGCATGAATTGTTCCTAAGAAAGAAATAGGTTCTAGAGCCTAAGAGGAGTCTCCTCCCTCCAAACAAAATTTACAATTCAGAACTGCCTCACAGGTATTGAACACTTGACTGGGGGAGCCAGAAGCTCTAGGTTCTATTTTGGCTTTGCTCTTACCAGCTGTGTGACCTTGGGCCTGTCCCTTCCCCTCTCTGGGACTTAGTGTCCCTGATGATATAGTAAAGAATGTTGTCTAAGGTATCTTGAGGCTCTGAAATTCAACGACTCTTTGACTTGCAGACCCTTCTGCTTAACCCACTAGCTCCCCTTCCAAGCAGCCTGTGGAGGTGAGGAAGCTACTGACCTTCCCTCCCACCGCACTTGTACCAAATCCTTCCTGAAGCCCCTTGCTTCTAGTTTATAAAGCTCCTTTTCTTGTCCAGTACCGTTCAGGGCTTCTCTCCAGTTGAAGTGTCTGAGGTGATCTGGGGTGTAATAGTTTGCATGTAATAAGAGCCCCTGCTCCCAGTCACACCGGCTCCAGTCTGGCTGCAGGCTTGGTCTCAGCAGCAGACTCAGTCCATGAGCTGTCCCAGACCCTCCCCCCAGCTCTAAGGGAGGGGGAGATGGACTTAAAAGGTAGACAATAGAAACAAATACATTTATTTAATTTGCTGTTTGGTGTCACCTCCAAGGCTCAGGAGGGCAGCAGACTGAAACACTGAACATATGAAAATCATCAGCACAATAATTTTTCAATTTACTTCCTTTCTTTTGAAAATGACCAAATCATTCTTGTAACTAATTCTTGACAGATCTGGTCATTTAACGTTTGCTATTTTACAAAGAATATTTGCAGGGCATGGGCAGGGCATGACTTACCTACTTGACAGATATTTTACCCAGCAGCTTGAAGTAGTATAAAGATTTGCTTAGTTATGAGGTATTTGGAATTGATTATCATTTGAGACAGGAAATCTTTCAACCATGATCTACAGTAAATTTAGCCACAGCAAGAAACTGGACTGTGAGTTGAGAGACCTAGTCCCAGCTCTGCCGTTAATTCCTTCTGTGACCTTGAGTTTGTTGCCTCTCCTCCCCAGGCCTCAGTTTCCTTATTTGAAAAATGAGAAGGTCGGACTAGAAGGTTCAAAGGTCTCCTGCACTTTGACTCTGTGTCAGCACCCCCTCATGCCCTCCCCTGACAGAAGTCAGCCTGAAAAAGGCGGAAATAGCGGTGGGTCAGTGGAAAGGGCAATTTCAAGATGTTCTTTAGGCTGGGGGAAGGGTTTTCAGGACTGTGGAGGAATGCGATGGCTTCCTTTGGGGCCACAAGGGGACTGAAGCCAAGGCTCTAGATTTTTGTCTTCAGGAATGCAAAACAGAAAGTCAATCCCAGGTTTACAGATGTAGTCAGGCAAATGTCCTGAAGCACAGCCTAATACGCTATTTTTACAGCTTGGACCAATCCAGAAAATCAAAGCAAGGGCTGGATGGCATGGGGCAGCTCCACAGAGATTGGAGAGGGATTGGAAGTTGCAGGTGGAATGACCGATCTGGAAAGGACCTAAAGAGTGCTATCATGCACTTTCACCAGAAGGTTTCGTGGATCCTTCAAACTCAACACTAAAAATCACAATTCTTCATCATTTCCCTGGAAACCTTCTCCAGGACTCCCTTTTTTGGTTAATCCACCCTGTCACTCAAGCAAGAATCATGGGAATCACCTGGACTCCTCCATCTCTCTCATTTGCTACCATCCAGTCACCAAATGGAGCCCTGGTGGTGCAGTGGTTAAGAGATCGGCTGCTAACCAAAAGGTCAGTAGTTTGAATCCACCAGCCACTACTTGGAAACCCTATGGGTAGTTCTACTCTGTCCTATAGCGTTGCTATGAGTCAGAATTGACTCGAAGGCAACGTTTTTGTTTTTCAGTCACTAAATCATGCACATGGAAACTCTTTACAATGTTTCCTAAATCTGCCCCCTCTTTTTCACTCCATTTACCATAGTTCTCCATCTTGGTTCTTAGCAGCTCTGATCTAGCTAGATTGTTACAACTCCCTAACTGGTCTCCCTGACACCATGTTTTCTCCTCCAGGTCACCTTCCGTACTGCTGCCAGAGTTGTCTCTTTAAAAAAGAAAAATCTGATAATACTCAAAAAACTTTGATTATTCCCTACTTTTGGTCAGAGTCCAACTTCTTTGCATCTGCATTCAAGATTTTTCACAACTTAAACAATCTTTCTTCCTTCATTTCCCATCCTACCCCCCACATTTATGAACTTCAAGGTACTATTCAGTGTTTCCTATATACACAATGAGCTCTCATATTGGGCTCACCAAAGGATGTGTCTTTACCATCACTTCTCCTTGGCCTGTCAAGCCCTTCTCTGGACTCTCTTACCATCTTGTCCATATCTCTGTTATAAAACATCACACTGTTCTACATTTGCCTCTTTTCTTTCCTGTCTCTCCCTCCATGAGCTTTTGGTGTAAGAGGCCTGCATCTGATTTACACCTGTATTCCGAGAACTCAGTACAGGGGTTTGCACAAACAATGAATCTGCCAAGAATTGCATTATATATTTGATTGCACAGCAAAGGAACTCCCGGTAATTGGACTAGTGACTTATTTCCCTCAGCAGACTTTCTTCCCTATCATTTCAGCTCTGAACTAGCTATTAAAGATTGACACAGACCCCTCACTGGCTCCAGGTAACAAACCATCTTGAGACAAGACCCTGAATGTCCAGTAGTTCCAGGCAATAGCGCAGATCCATGCGAAACTCATTTTCACCAAACCCTTGAAACTTGGAGATAGCCCTACATCTCAAGGCAGGAAAGTCACTTAAGGATCATAATAATCAGTGGTTTTCAAACCGAGTACTAAAGAACCCTAGAGTCTCCAGAGTTTCCCTGGGGGCCATGAGAGGAGGACACAATAGAAGGGAATCTCATTCCTGCTTCATTCAACCAAATCTGTTTTACCTTTTGGAAGTTCGATTAATATTTCCTTTGGAGACTGGAGTCTGCTGCATGAAAACAAATGTTGGAGACCACTGCCCTAGTTCAGTACTCAATTAGCTAATTTGTAATTAGCTCCCTTTTACACCATTGCTGCTACATGGCCACGTGAGCACCGAAAAACCCTCCAGGCATGGTGAAGCATCACTTTCCATTCCGTACTCAGTAGAAAGTTCTTCATATGAGCCAGCGTCTGCCTTACAAAAACTTCTACCCATTGGTCCTGCTCCCCATCCCCTTGGAGTCTCATGGAAGGAGTGTGTTCATTTTTCCCCATGACCAATCTGTTGGCATTTAGAATCTCCTAGTCTGAAATGGAAGGGACCTTATAGCTCATGTAGTCCCATGTTCTCATGGCAGTTGGGTAACCTGAAGCCCAGAGCAAGTAAGTGATCTGCATAACAGCACACATCTAGTTGGTGAGAAAACTGAGACTACAACCCGGTGTCCTCCCCCAGAATCAGCCCTTCCTCAGAGTGAACAGCCCCGACTCCTAAGATGATTTCTCACATTCCTGATGATTATTCCCTATCCTCTCTATTGACAGTAACTTATGCCTGAAGATCCGCAATCCGGCTTGTGAAAGTTTCATGGCTTCCAGGGTTTGATTTGCCTGAGAAAAGGACAAAGGCAAAGGGGAGAAAACTGGTGTCAGAAGCAGAGCTGCTCCCCCACCGTGGTCTGGTCGTGGTCCTCCCATCCTCCTTCTCTCTCCATAGGACTAAATTCTACTCAAACAGCCCTCCTCCCATGCCAGGGCAGACAAGGGGCAGCTCTCAGAGGCCTCTTCTGACCTGTTCGCTAGACGGTACCTGCTGTGTGACCTTCCACATCCCAAATCCAGAAACAGGGAGAGTTGGTTTGGTTTGCATTTTGAGAAGAAAAACGAAAACATAGGAAGCAGGGCTCCTGAGAGCAGAGGCTTCCAACTCTTTGTCTGTTTGCCCCTGAAGAGGATATTGAAGGGAATATATTCCACAAGGGAAAGGAATGGCCTTCCTTATTAAAAACCAACCACAAAGCCCTTGAAGGTTTGGAAGGAGAAAAAGACCAAAAGGAGACTCTTTAGGAGGCGAATGGCAGTTGCTTCAGAATCTCCACTTCCTTGCCCTATCCTCCCCAGTATTGGTATCTGACACTTGGAATTGTCATACTTCGATCTCACTGCTGTTATCACCACATCTGGCCCCAAGAGATGTCCTGCACACTTTAATTCTGTGGTCCAGGAGAAGGCCCAAACCCCTTTTCTCATTTCCCTAAGGATAACTAGAGTAGGCTGGCATTCAAAACTTTCCTTTAAAATCAGGAAAAAAACAGATTTAAATTAGTTATAGAACAGGCTAACAGCAGAAGGCTAGTCAGTCTTTACAAAGCACATGCTTCTTGTCTTAAGAAACCCAGTAAAAGTAGGGAAGCATTTTGCAGCCTAAGATAACCACTTCATCACCCCCAATGAGTTGCTGTAATTTTGTCTGGCTTTCTCTCCTCTCGGCTACTGGGAGGTGAGCACCATTTTGTTTCCCCACCACAGGAAAAGGACGATGCAAAAGATCTTATAGAAAAAAAAAAAACCTTCCAGAACCCCTGGGGTCCTTTTCAGATCTGGTTTCTGGGCTGAGGAACAAGGCTAGTTCACAGGAGGCTGGCAGGGTGGAAGAGTGGGTCATCTTTGAGTGCCAAGATGGTTCTGTAAGGAAATCAGCTCTGGAGCTCCTACAGGCACATATGTACACGTGTGTGGACGTGCACACACACATAACCTCTTTACCAAAATCTTAGTTTCACAGTATCACAATACCTTCTCCACACAAAAGCCTACCACTGTTTCTTGCTTGTCAAAAAGGGCTGTATGTCCCCCTGGGAGTAAGTGGAGGAATGCCAGAGGTTAGCCAAACTTCTTCCTTGAAGATGCTTCCAGGAGCGTCTTCTTGGAATGGTTGGTTTTCTCTAAAAGATCTGGGGGCAAAACATCACTAAAACAAGCATAGCTATATGAGAAAAAAAAAATTGTTGCTGTCAAGTTGATTCCAACTCATAGCGACCTTATAGGACATAGTAGAACTGCCCTGTAGGGTTTCCCAGGAGCGGCTGGTGGATTTGAACTGCTAGCCTTTTGGTTAGCAGCCAAATGCTTAACTACTGCACCGCCAGGGCTCTGTCACATAGTAGGTACTCACATATTTCAACAGGTTACCATTTAAAGGGGCTGGCCTTTCTTCAGCAGGGAGGAACCTGGTGAATTTTTTTTTTTTTTGGCTGGGAAATGCGGCTTATTCTCTGAAGAACAAGCTTTACAGGAATGATAAACAAAAAAACCGTTGCCATCAAATAGATTCTGACTCAAAGCGACCCTATAGGACAGAGTAGAACTGCCCCCATAGGATTTCCAAGGAGCGGGTGGTGGATTTGAACCACTGACCTTTTGGTTAGCAGCTGAGCTCTTAACCAACTGTGCCACCAGGGTTCCATATGATGGAATAGATGCAAAATTCACATGAATTTTTAAGATAAAACTGTACACTTCAAAGAAATTTCTCAGTTGTGGCTGGCTGCATCCTGGCTTCTCCTCCAGCTCCCTGGGGCTGCGTGGAGAATGAGTTTATTCTCTTCAGCCATTAGGAGGCACTTTGGTGGAAAAATTAGAGAAACACTGACTGAAGCAGTGGGTCCTTGAGGGTAGAAACTTTGTCTCATTTCTCTCTGTATTCTCACACCTAATTCAGAGTTAGCCACAGAGTGCTCAGGAACTATTTGCTCCACCCACCCACCCATCCATCCATCCATCTGTCCGTCCGTCCGTCCGTCCATCCACCCACCCTTCTACCCATGCATTCAGTCACCCACCCATCCACCCATCCATCATTGGCCAAGAAACAAATATAAAAGGCAGCTTTAGAATGGTGGAAAGAGCTCAATCTCTGGGTCTGAATTGTGTCACTTGTTAGCTCTGAGCCTCAATTTTCTCAGTTTTAAAATGGGGATCAAAATACTGAACTCCCTGGGTTGTTGCAGGAACCAAATATGATGATAGGACTGAGAGCTCTTTATAAGCTCCTAGATTATGGTTATTAAGTTATAAACTACCGCCACGACCAGCTTAGGCAGTAGGGAGGGGGAAGGGAGGGATCTTTTCTCTAGTCCAGAAGTTGGATTTGAGATTAAGAAGGCAGAAGCTGAGACTTTAAGAAGGAGCCCCAGGGTCTCTGGGATGGGAAGGGCAAGTGTTGAATCGTGTCTCTGGAGCCCCGACCCCCACTCCAGGGAGGCCTTGCTCAGGCTAGAGGGTAGCTTCAGGTGGTGTGATGGAGGAATCAGATATGTCTCATACACCTCAGGTCTCCAAAGACTACATGTGCTACTCTTTTCATAGCTGCCAATGAGCCCCTTTGAGGCCCTGTTCACAGCAAGAGTCATTTATCACTGGGGCTAATGTACAACCAGGCATGATGTGTTTACTTGGCTACTAACAGACCCTGTGACCTTGGGCAAGTTCCTTCTCCTCTCTGGGTCCCAATTTCCCCATCATTAAGGTGAGGATATTGGTTTGGGTGGCCCCTAAGGTCCTTTGAGCTTATGGTTATGTGACCCTTAATTTGTGCCAGGTGGTACATATAGAGATCATCACATTTTTCGGCTTTTGGGGTTTATTTGGAAGCTGCTGCACCACTGACAGTGCACGCTGCCACAAGTTAGGGGCCTTTATGGCTGTTTGAAACTGAAGAAAGGGGCGTGTGCCACAAATTACTGTTTTTACAGGGTATTATATGAGGTGTCTGAATTTTTGTTAGGAAAAATAGAAATTTTGAAAATTATTTGCTACACATATGTACAAGACCCCAGTGAGGGCTCTGGGGTATAATTCGTGGTACTTCACATGTACCGCTAAACACTTAGGGTAGGCTTGTAGGAGGAGGCAAGAAAAAAAGATCCATACTGAAACCAGACCACACAGATTGCCATCAAGTTGATTCTGACTCATAGTGACCCTATAGGACAGAGTAGAACTGCCCTATAGGGTTTCCAAGGAGCAGCTGGTGGATTTGAACTGCCAACCTTTTGGTTAGCAGCTGAGCTCTTAATCACTGCACCACCAAGGCTCCAATCCAGACACACTCAATGATTCAGCATGCTTCCATTGATGAAAATACATGGTATTAATAAAAAATTCAAAGCAGAAAATAATTGGGTCACCAAAGGGTTAATTGAAAATGCATTTGGCCTTGATTTTCCAAAACATGTGAAAACGTCGGTCTTATCATCTGATATTTGGATACTGAATCTTGGACCCTAGTGAAAAGCAACATGAGAGGCCTGTCTGGGACCCCATCTCTGTAAGTCCATTGCCTGCACTCAGGGCCTCTGACCTCCGTTGGTCCCTATGGCTCCTTCTGCCAATGTCTGACTGGACTGGCCCAGCTGGACATCTCCAGAGCAAGCCCTGAGATCATAGTCTAGGTGAGGGACTCCGGTCCAGGTATCTTACAATATAAAATGAGGAAAGGAAAGAAAACAGGAAATCCTGCCCACTCTAGGCCAGCCTATTGTCTCTGAAGGCAGCAGCAGCTGCTGAGTTTTGCAGTCTCTGGGATCCCGGGGTTCCCCCCATCTCAGTCTGTTTGGACCTTTGCCATTTTTGAAAGCTCGGCTCAAATATTGCCTCCTCCCTCCTTTGAATCCCCAGCATACTTGGTGTCTGTCTTATAGCATGGGTCATATTCTACCTTGTGTTTGAGCTATTTCTTTACACATGTGGATTAAAATACATGCTGCAAGTAATAGATTCAACCTGTATATCTGGATATAAAGTATAGCACCAAAGTCCCATAACTCCCCACTCCCACTTTCCAGAGTTAACCACTATTAAGAGTTTTTGTAGCTTTTCAGAAATCTTCTATTGTCAAAGTTGTTGAAAATGAGAGAACATGGTGTTTTGGACAGAGCAGAGGCTCTGAAGTCTGAACACTTGGGTTTGATTTTCAGTTCTTCACTTGTTAGTCAGATAAACTTAAGGGAGTTTTCCTCTCTGACCCATAGTGCCCTGCTTTGTTAAATGTAGTGTAGGAGTTCCTCTCCTGCTATCCAGCAGGGTTGTTATGAGAACCAAATAAGACAAAAGAAACGAAAAACACTTTGGAAGCTGTAAAGAACGCCTTATTTATCTCTATGCTTGTCTCTGCAGCTTGACTCTAAGCACTCTGAGAACTTCAGTCTATCTGGGACTGTGTCCCCCATTGCCCCTAGTTCCAGTGACTTGTCCAGAACAGGCAGGTTGTGAATGTCAGGATATATGGGACTGAATCCTGGGTGTTGCGCTACACCTAGAGGTGCTGATACTTTGCTCTTACTTTGTTCTGGGCACACAGTTTCTTGACCTTTCTTTGAAGCTAAATCCAGCTAAAAGTATCATTTTTCTAGTTACTTGGCTTGCAGAATGATGCTACTCCACCAAGTGGACTAGCCTCATTGCCCCGGTGTGATTTTTTTTTATTACTCTGAAAATTCTGTAACCCCTATTCTCACCCCTTACCTTCCTCAGCTCTCAGTTCCTCAGATTCTGGCCTCTGCGAATGCTTTCAAAGTTCCCTGCCAAATTATATATCATATATACATAAAATATTGTCAAGGAGATTCAAATTATATATATATAAACCTATTTGGAAACCCTGGTGGTGTAGTGGTTAAGTGCTACGGCTGCTAAACAAAGGGTCGGCATTTTGAATCCGCCAGGCGCTCCTTGGAAGCTCTATGGGGCAGCTCTGCTCTGTCCTAAAGGGTCGCTATGAGTCCCAATCGACTCGACGGCACTGGGTGGGTTATTGCTGTCGAATTGATTCTGACTCATAGTAATGCTATAGGACAAAGTAGAGCTGCCCCATAGGGTTTTCAAGGCTGTAATCTTTATGGTGAGCCCTGGTAGCACAGCGGTTAAGATCCTTGCTGCTAAGCAAAATGTCAGCAGTTCAAATCCACCAGCCGCTCCTTGAAAACCATACGGAGCAGTTCTCTGTCACATAAGGTCGCTATGAGTCAGAATTGACTAGATGGCAACGGGTTTGGTTTTTATTTGGTTTAACCTTTATAAAAGCAGACTGCCACATCTTTCTCCCACGGAGCAGCTGGTGGGTTCCAACCGTCCACCTTTCGGTTAGCAGCTGAGTACTTAACCAAAGGAGATTCAATTTCCCAAAAAGATCAGATGTAAAACTGTTGGGAGTTAGAGCTGGAAAGCTCCTCAGGTATCATTTAGTCTAACTTCCATAACTCACCCTCAGCCTTTTACCGATGGAGAAACTGAGACCCAGAAAGGGGAATTGAATTAGCCATGGACTTAGTGTCTCTGGCAGCCAAGAAAAGGGGGTAAGGGGCAAGCCTCTTGCAAGTCACCTATGGGTTGAAGGGGTTAAAGTGAAGGGAACTAGCCTGGGGAAAGTGAGTGGGGACTGAGAGGAGATGAACGTGACCAGAGAAGGGAGGATCAATCAGGAGAAGCAGTCAAGCCCAGCTGCAAAATTCCCCTGGAAAGTGGAAATGTAATAAATCTGAAGGTTGTGGTTTAGCAAGTTATTATGAGTCTTGCTGAGCGAGGGAAGAGGAAGAGAAAAATAGAGGATTGAAGGGGGCTAGAAAAGGAGCAAATAAAGGGAAGAAGGAAGGCTAGATAAGGCAAATGAAGGACATTTAGAGTGACAAATCAGTCAGGGATAGATATGGCAAATCAGAACAGTTGTGTCTCATGCGGAGCATCCAGCCACATTATAAGTTCCCGCCAGCTCTGCTGCCTGATTCCTTTTAGGCTCTAAGCACGCAAGCCAGTCCTTATTTTCACTGTTTGGAGAAGTGGCCCGGGCTGTAGCCTTTACCTCAGCATATTTGGCACACCAACAGGAGGGCACCATGCAGCCTGGCCTGGACTACCAGAGCAGTGTGCCCAGCTCTGGGTCTGCTACTCTACAGCCATGAATCCTGTTTTACTCATACAGTCAAATTATGAGAACTCAGCCCATTTCACAGACAAGGGGTAACATAATTTGCCAATTAAAACAACAACAAGAATAAAATAAAATGGGGATAAAAGTCGTGCTTTCCTCAGAAGGTTTGGCTGAATCAAATGAGTGTAGCACTTTGAACAGAGCCTGGCACATGGTTGGTGCTCAATAAATGCTAGCTATTACTGTCAACATCATTATTATGTGTTGCTCACTGTTTTAAGCTTTTCACTTGTATTGTGTTATGTAGTGGCCACTCAGAAGGTAAATGAGGCTCAGGTGCGAGAACATATCCAGCCCACTGACTTGTAAATTTTCCTTAGATATAGAATTTTCCCCCAAACCAAATCCTGTGTAGAACCCCAATATATGAAACAGATAAAAATCATTGTGGCTCTGATTGAAGCAAGGCAGGGGGGTGAGAGGCTGGATCCTCAGCCTTACCCTGTACTCCCCTTCCTCATGGTAGGCCGCTGTGGGGCAAAATTTGAAAGCCCACAACTGATCTAGTCAATCCAACCATTTTATGCTCAGATGAAGATATTTTATCCTTTGTTCGAGATTACAAGGCAAGTCAAACGTAAAGTGGGGTACGGAGTAGGGTTCCACTAGGCATGGAGGGCAACGGTCAAAAGAAACACAGCCTCCCTGGTTAAAACAGAAAACAGAAAACAGAATGTTTGAAGTTTGGGCAGAGAAGAGCTAAAATAAGCAGGAGGGAAGGGTTGGCTGATCCAGAAGCCTTGCCCCTGAGCCCTGAATATCACCAGTCCCACTGGACATTCATATCCTGCCAGAGCCACCCCAACTTCAAGACAAGAAAAAACCTTTTTGGCATGGGGCCTTTCACTGCATAGAGTTTGGGATTCTATTTGACAAGCTATGTAGTCCCTCTCCCTTATATCTCCAGTCTGCATAACGTAGCTGACTTGGGGCTAAATCTAGCCATATAGGCCTTCCTGTTGGAATCTTGGCCCAAACTGGCATTTTCACAGGGCTCCTTCCCCTCCATGGTCCTGGGACATCAGCCTGGTTTCCTTTGCTTACGTGTACATGTGCCCATATCTGTTCAAGGGGTGGCCACCAATGCTGTTTATCCAAGAACCCGTGTGTTGCCAACTTTTGTTTAGAGTAATTCAGTATGGGTTACCTAGGGACTCCATGCTGAGGAGAAATCACAGGAGAAGTTCTCCCCAGAGAACACCGGGACTTCTCTGGAATCTCTTCTGACCTCATCTCTTGAGCCACTCAGGCCCTGTAAGAGCCCTTGAAGGCTGAATCTGCAGGGCAGGGCAAGACAGGGGCAGATACTAGAGGGCAAAGCCCAAGTGCAGAGAACTGAGTTGCCTGCCCCTCCTTGGGAAGGCCTCAGGATACCCATATTTACCGTGAGGGGGTGGACTAGATGCTCTCTGTCCCGACAGCTCCAGGCTGGGCTTCTGTGAAGGCCCTGACCACTCTGGTACCAGCCAAGGGTCTCAGGGGAACACACCAAAGATGGATGCAAACAAGGCCTGCCCAGTGCCATTCTTTACCGGCCTTCTGGGTTAGTCACAAGAGGGTGGGGATACAGGAGGCAGAGTTAAGCAACTTGTCTAAGTTGCTTAACCTCTCATTGTCCTTATCCTTAATCACCTTTTGTTCATGGCAAGGCCAGTTTCTCAAATGAATAGAGCCTTGGGATCCTGAGCCAGGCTTCAGGACGTGTGTTACTGTGTGTCAATGCTATATCCTGCCTGATGGTAGGAAGAGGAGGAGAGGTTTCTTCAAATTCTGACTGAGGTGAAGGTGTGGAATTTGGGGTAGGGGTGGCTGTAGGTGGGCACTGTAACTACCTCCCAAGATAAAGGCAGAAAGAATTAGTGGATGTGAGAACTGAGCAGCCTATTGAGGGCTGGGAACATCTGTCTGTGCTCTGTGGCTGTAAGAATAGCTCTCAGTAATTCAAGAATAGGAAGAAAGCAATGAGGCAGGGTGGAGGGGTAAGCTGTGAATCTTCCACTGATAACTACATCTTATAGATGCTTTCACATATGGTCCACAGGGAGGTAGGTGTCACTGTCTCCATTGAACAAGTAAGGAAACTGAGGCTCAGAGAAATGATGTGACATGTCTTCAGTAAGTGTTGAAATTGGTGTTCAATTCCATGGCTGCTTTGAGAGTTAGAGTTCTCAGGGGCCCATTCTCTCCAGTAAAATCTGTACACATATACACTGTTGCTGCCCATCAAACCACCCTTCTCAGGCTTTGCTGCAACGGCCTAGGAATTTTCCTTTTTATTTTACTAAGGCCCAAAGAAAGCCATGGTCATACACAGCAAGGTAGAGACAGGGGAGAGGTTAAGGCTCGCCCTTGACCTTTCTACCTTCAACTGAAAAGCTGCAGAACCCCACTGGAAGTAGTGCTCCCTCTGATATTGTATCTATATCTAGTCATTTCCTTGTTATAAAGTGCTCTCAGATCTATTATCTCAAGGCTTTCAGGGCAGGAAAAATGATTTCCTTTTTTTTTTTTTCCTTTACTGTGCTTTAGATGAAGGTTTACAGAGCAAATTAGTTTCTCATTAGACAATTAATACATATATTGTTTTGTGACATTGGTTGCCAACCCCATGACATGTCAACACTCTTCCCTTCTCGACCTTGGGTTTGATTTCCATTTTTTAGGTGAAGAAACTGAGACTCAGTGACTTGCCAAAGATCACACAGCTACTGAATGGCAGAGCCAGGACTTGAGATCAGAGTTGTGTCCAAACTCCCTTCTGCTTTTCCACAAAGTGCATTTGGCCAGCGAGGGAAGGACAGAGTGAATTCAGTGAAGCACAATGTTTGAGACCAAAAGTAGCAAACCCCAACTCACTGGGGTCGCCTCCAAGCCCCTGGCTTTTTTCCACATGAACCTCTGAATTGCAGAGGCAGCCTGGGGCCTTTGAAGGGGGAAACAGGGAAGTCAATGAACTCAGTTCTCCAGAGCAGGCTCCAGAAATGGTGTCTTTCGTGATTTAATAGATGCGCTGTTACTGTGAGTGGCTTTGTGGCCAGGGTGCCAGATTTGGTCCTGTCACATGTATGGTGGCGATGGTGGGGTATTCTTTCTCTTCCTCTCTCACCACTTGTGGTTCCATTCCATGCATGTTTGTTGAGTAATCTTTATGTTCCTGCACCCCAGTTACATTGGGGAAAGAACACTCTGAATCTCTCAGCCGCCATTTCATTAGGAAATAAAGATGAGCACTCTTGCTGGAGAGAAGAGAGCCTGTAATACCTTTGGAGGGTGAACAAAGTGTAGTGTGTTCTGAGAATGCCTGTTGATTCAGCTGAGTGAGCTTGAGCAGGGCTTTTAATGCCATTCTTAGAAGTGTGGACTTGTCCCTGTAGGATATGAGCAGTCATTTCCAGAGCTAGATCTTTTCCTTGGAGGGTGGCAGAGGAGTCCTGTGTGAAATGCTAGTGTTCTATTCACGAACCCAACAGGTGCTAGGCTCAAGAGGCTGTCATCAGCCAGGAAGCTGTCAGTTGCTGTGATGGTTAAGATCGTGTGTCAACTTGGCTGGGCCACGATTCTCAGTGTTTATATGTGATCACCCCCATGATGGGATCTGCTGTGAGTAGCCGAGCCAATCAGTTGAAAGGGAATCTCCTTGGGCGTGTGGCCTGCTTCCGAATATAAGCAGATGTTCTGGCTTTTTTGCGTGCTGTGGATCTTGTGGCTGCCTCCTGTTCATCTGACTTCTGGCTCTTGGGACTTGAGCTAGCAGCTTATCTGCTGGTCTTGGGATTCATTGATCTTCACCCCCTGTGAGCAACAGTCGTGCTCTCTGACCTGCTGATCTTGGGTTCATTAGCCCCACAGTTACGTGAATCAGGAGAAGCCTTGCGGTCTTGCCTACCAATCTTGGGATTTGTTAATCTTCACAACCTGTGAACAAGAGCCCTGCTCTCCGATCGGCCTCTCTTGGGTTCACCAGACCCTGTGGCCTGGTGAATTAGGAGAAGCCTCTATCCTGATCGAAGGACTTGGGACATTCTAGCCTCTACAATTGTTTGAGCCATTTCCTTAATATAAATCTCTCTATGTATATATTTACACACTTTACTGGTTTTGCATCTCTAGAGAACCCAGCCTAAGACAGTTGCCAAACATGAATGCCTTCATCATCAGCACTGGGCACAACACAGCTCTTGACTTAGCATTGACTTGGGGAAGGGTGCGGTGGGGGGAGAGACGTCACAACTGTGCCCTCAAGGAGCTGCCAATCTAATTGAAATTGCTACTGTTTCTGCCAAGAATCAAATCAATCATCCTGGCAGGAAGTAGTGGATGTGATGGATTAAAAGAGGCTCTGCTGTGGCTTGATAGGCAGTATGTATAGTGGTTACTAGCCAAGGCCAACAGTCAGGCTGTCTGGATTTTAAGCCCAGTGGTCACTTCCAAATTGTGTGACCTTGAGGAAATCACTTAACTTCTTTGTATTAGTTTTCCCATATGAAAATGGGGGCAATGAAAATAGTGTATCCTCTTCATAGTGTTGTTGTGATGATTGAATCATATGTGGAAAATGCTTAGAATGCTGGCTGACATAATGAGTGCTTCATAAACATTAGCTATTCTCCTTGACTAAGGTCCTATCATGCACCAGGTGTCTGGTACCCCTAGAGTTCAAGGCAGTGGCTTGGAGGCATAAGAATCCACAGGATCAATATGACCCATCTTTCTGAAGTGTTGGCTTTCCTCAGAGGCTTAGAGGAGAAAAACATCAATTTTTATATGAAAACAAACACGATATATACTGGAGTTAATTCTGGAAAACTGGAGTTATACTGGAAAATTCAAGTGGATTTTTAAGATAAGAGCATGGACTTCAAAGACATTCCCTGCTCAGAACCGAAGCTTCGGGTTCCCCACCCTTAGTCCCCAAAGGTTTCTTCACATTCTTCCCCCTAGCCTCTAGGGATCCCACCCACCCAGTGCCTCTAGGGGTACTTGAGTACAAAGGTTCCAGCACACAGATACCTGTAAGCTCATTGAACTCTCCTGATGAATCATTCTCTAGGGTAAGGGTGATCATCACCATTATTTGGGTGGAAACTGAGGTTCAGGGTGCAAATTCTGCCAATGTCACTTACTAGCTGTGTGAACTTAGCAAGTTACATTACCTTTGTTGTCCCCTAGTTTCTCCATCTGTAAAATGAGGGTGATGATGATAATAATAATAGTATCCATTGGTTACCATGAGTCAGAATTGACTCGAGGACAACTGGTTACTTTTGAGGGTTGTGGTAAGAATTAAATGTGTTAATATCTGAAAAGCACTTAAAACAATGCCAGCCATACAGTTAGTGCTCAATACATATTAAAAAAAGAAACATACTAGCTTTTATTAAATCCATTCTCACATGTCCTCCCACAACAACACTATCAGGTAAGTATTATACTGTCCATTGTATGGAGGGGAAAATTGAAGTTCTGAGAGGTTAGGTAAGATGCTAAGATGTTCTCCCTCTCCCAATTTTGCTAACAAAGGGTATTCCTGCAGTGGGAAAGAGGTTGGAATAAATGACCTCTAAGGTCATTTCCAGAGCTCCAAGGTTCTGTGATTTAAGTTAAACTTTGGAGCCTTTTCATATCACTGTTCTGGCTATGGCTAAAGTAGCATAACTCAGGAAAGAGAGGAGGGACTGGCCAGGGAGGGAGATAACTTAGCAGGGTAGGAAATGGCTGCTGCCGCCTTTCCTTCTGCACTGTCGCTGCTGAGGAGCTGTGTCCCGTACTCCCGCCGCACCAGAGAGCAAAAGGGAAGCTCCTGTGTTCAGAGGAAGTTGATTGGGACCTCCTTTTCCTTAGAGGGGAACTTAGCCCTGCATCAGGGGCAGTGCAGGGTCTGCTGGAAATCAAGCTGGGCATAGACAGGGGCCATCCCAATGGCTGTTTTTCAGGCTGAGCTAGTCCAGAATGGGAATTGCTGATAGGCCAGAGGATGCTGGGAGAAGAGAAATGTACTCCCTACTGATTTATGATCATTTTCGGTAAAAAATGAATTCTGTGAGATAGGATGGCATAATTGAATGAGGAGTAAACTAGAGCCAGAAGCTCTGTCTGGACCTGAAACAGACTTTGTGCTTGGGCAAGTTCCCTTCTCCAAACGAAGAATGCATTCATTCAGTAAATATTTCATGAGCACCTACTATGTGCCAATATTGCCCTGGGGGAAAGGAGTAGAGGTCACCACTGTGGTCTCCAATTCCCTTCTAGCTCTGACATTTAGTCTATGGAAAGTGAATACAAATCTCATGTAAATAAGCACACAATAGCTCTCAAACTCCTTTTCTGGAACGTATAAGAAGAATGACTTTTAGAGGCACTGAGAGGAAAGAATAGTGCCTGAGCCTCATCCTATAACACCTCCTAACCTGTCCATCCCAAATGAGTGCTTAGCCCTAGACTCATAGCCTAGGGCATGGAGAAGGTAGAGTGGAAGGGCTGTGACCTTCCCCTGTGTATCCCTTTATTGTTTACAAAGCACATTCATTATTCCCATTGTTTTATAGGATTAGTGTCCTCATTTTACAGATGAAAAAACAGGCTAAAGGAGGGGAAACTGCCTAGGTTATGCCTCAGATAGTGTAGTCAGTGTTAGAACCTTGGCCCCCTTACTGGCCACCACCAGAAGTGGAATGGGAATGATTAGGCCTGAGAGCTGGCAATTATCCACTATCCCTCCATTGTAAGCAAACTACACAGGACCCCACTGCCCCATCCCCAAACCAGGTAATGCAAATTTGCTTGCTGTGGGTGGGGAGTAAGGGTAAGAGAAAATGGGTTATATAACTTCGGATCCTGGGCCAAGGCATTTTTTGAGATAAATCCCAGTGCTGATCTCTTTGACAATAAAAGTTTATTTTTCTTAATGGAGACCCTACTCTATGCCAGGCATCATGCTCAGCCCTTTAGGTCCTCACAACAGTCCTGCAACATGAGAAGGTATTTAACCTCGGAATTTTTTTTTTTAGATGGTAAGGAAAGGAGCTCTGGTGGCACAGTAGTTAAGTGCTTGACTGCTAACCAGAAGGTCAGAGGTTCAAACCCACCAGTCTCTCTGCAGGAGAAAGATGTGGCAGTCTGCTTCTGTAAAGATTCACAGCCCTGGAAACCCTATGGGGCAGCTCTACTCTATCCTATCGGGTCACTATGAGTTAGAATCGACTTAATGGCAACGGGTTTCTTTTGTATTTTGTTTTGGTCAGATGATAAGGAAGGTAAGAATCAGACAGGTTAACCAACTGGCCAAGTCATTTCCATTCCTGGGTCTGTTTCCCATCGGTAACATAAGGGAGTCTCTAAGGATTGCTCCCACTTAGAAGGTACAGGATATTCTCAGTACTAGAAACGTTTCAAGGTGTCCTTACGGATCCAGGCCGACCCTGTTGCTCTGATCAGACTAGACACTTAGGAAAATCAATGGGAAGGGAACCGGGAGAGGGAGGAAGCTGAGGAGTAGGTGAGTCAGTCCACCAAGAAGGCAGAAGCTATTGTTCCTTTCTCCATCTAGCTGTTGTACGAGATCTTCTGCCATGTCATGTGACTGGTGAAATTTGGTGGCGAGGATCCCCACTATCTTCCACTGGTGTATAAGAAGCAGGAAGAAAGGGGATCAGTGGTGAGATATCACTCAAATAGGGGTCCAGGGTGGAAAACGTGAGAGGGTGACGCCAGACTGGGAATGGAGGCAGAGTGGCAGAGCTAGATGTGACTTGAGGCCAGTCCAGTGTAGAATACAAAAGGGGGAGCTCTTGCCCAAGTGGGGGGAGCTCGTGGAACTTTCAAGTCACCAGCTGAGGGGGCGGGGCAACCACGCCCCCCCACCTTGGCTCAGCGGATACTTCAATCCCTCACTTCCCGCTTCCCTCGCTAGCTATCCAGCTCAGCCTCGGGCAACCACCCCAGGCGCCAACACTCTGGCTCTAGCCGGCTTGGGAGCCGCCTGGGCGCGGCTGCGACGCCAACGTCTGGGCGCACGGACTTATGGCCAAGGCGCAGGGCTGGGGGCCGCCCTTAGGGCTCCCTAAACCCGCGACGTGGAGACTGTGGGGTGTGAAGGGCACCCAGTGGGACCCACTGCGCTGGAAACCAGGTGAACAGAGCCAGGCCGACCTCACTGGGTTGGCCAGGGCTCGGCTGCACTTCGCTGAGCACCTCCTGCTCCTTCCCTTCCTGAGCCGGCTTCGCAAAGCTCCGGGTCTCCCTCGCCTCCTCATCTTTGGTTCCAGTCGGGTTTTCATCTATTAGTCCTATGTCCGCTTGTCTAAAACCCAATATTGGGGCCCCAGTTCCCCTGGCCTGCCGGCCCCGGTTTTCAGACCTCCCATCCCCACTCGCCTGCTCTCTTCTAATTCTTAGCCAGCCCTTGCTCTGTCCTCAAAATGCCTCTGCCGCTTATCCCGGTGTTCTTTCTTTGCACCTACCTCCTCTCTCCCACTGCTTTCTTACCCCGCTCAAAAAAGAATAGCATTGGTTAATTACAGGACCCCCGCTGAAAGTCGAGTTGATTCTTACTCACAGCGACCGACCGTATAGGACAGAGGAGAATTGCCCCATAGGGTTTCCAAGGCTGTAATCTTTATGGAAGCTGACTGCCAGTATCTTTTTCTGGAGCCCCTGGTGGGTTGAACCACCGACCTTTTGGGTGGTTACAGCTGAGCGCTTAACCACTGCGCCACCAGGGCTCCTTTAATAACACGTAATAGTTGCTTAATAAACGGTACATCCCTTACCCTCTTTCTTACCTTCCTGCACCTTCATTGTCTCTGCCTCTGGAGCTACACTTCCACCTTCTGTGTCTTCCTGGTCCTGTCCCCACTGTATGTCTGACCCTTGGCCTATATTTTTACCTCTTCATTCCATTACCTTTCTGGCCTTTCCATCCCTCTTTTTGTCTCCAAACCTTTGGGTTCTTATCACTTACCCTGTAACTCCTTGCTCCCCCTAACCCTCTGAAGGACCCTTATCGTCTCACTCTGTCCTCAGTTGTACTATTTAGCTCAGCCATGCTGGCAGCCTCTTTTCAGACAGCTCACATTGCCCAAAAGCTCCATCCCAAGGTCTGCTTCCACTCCAAGGGATGTCCCAGGGTGCTTGGCACTTTGTCCTTTTAAAAATTGAAAAATATAAATTTCACTGGGCCTTCAAAAAACTTTTCTAGGCTCTGCGCTCTACTTTTTCCTAGTAATTCTCCTTCACCCCCACCCAAATGGCAGAGAGGAAATTGCAAATGAGGTTGAGTTTCTGCCATAGATTCATCATCATACTTGGATCTACCCTCTGATGGTACAGATGGGGAAACTGAGGCCCAGAGAGGGCCAAACTCTTGGCCAGGTCACACAGGTCCTCAGTGGCAGAAGTGGCGTAGAAGCCAGAGGTGCAGTGTCCTGGCCCCTGAAGAAGGAGCCTTGGTGGGGTAGGGCACCGGGAGTTGGTTTCCTGGGGTCTGTTGATCCAGAGACATCAGGGCTTGTCCATATTGGGAGCCTTGCTGCCCCTCCCTCCCAGCCCTCAGGACTTCACCGGTCAGCCAGTCATCATCATTCTCTCTTGCCTGGTTGCCTACCTGGCGTGACCATTCTCTGTCTGGATCTGCTCTTGCCTCCTCCACTGTCCCTGGCAGTCCAGGAAGTCAGGGACCCCTGACTGTGAAGCCTGCCTGCGCCACTTCCTTCCCCAGGTCCCTGACAGTGCCTGGCACATACAAGGTCTGTATGTCCATGTTGCCTGATGATGTTGTTGTTGGGTTCTGTTAAGTTGATTCCGACTTACAGTGACCCCATATGACATAGTAGAGCTGCCCCATAGGGTTTTCTTGGCTGTAATCTTTATGGAAGTAGATTGCCAAGACTTTATTCCATGGAGCTGCTGAGTGGGTTCGAATCTCCAACCTTTTGGCTAGCAGCTCAGTGCTTAACCATTTCACCACCAGGGCTCCTTTATGTTGTCTGATTGGTTGATCCATGTACGTGGGGAAGCCCTGGCCCTGGCTGAGGTCAGATCAGAAATCTTATTTGACCAGAGAGAGAGAGAGAGGCAATAAGTGTGTGTGTTGGGGCTTTGCAGGGAGGGTAGGCTACACTTCAAGAATTGAGGGGGGCAGGGATTCCAAGGTCAAGAGGAGCCCTGACTCCTTTGCTGAGTGGCCCTGTGACCCTCGCCGCACACGCCATGCTTTCTCTGGTGTCATCCTGGGGCCTTAGAGGGCTGCCCTTCGGGGACAGGAGATAGGATGGATGGTTTGCTGGGGGAGGCACTCGATCTGTCTGAATCGAGATTGCCAAATCCTGGAGACCCGTAATCACAGGTTTGGACTGGGCCAGGCTCTGGGTAGGGTCTGTAACAGCTACCCCCTATCCCCACTCCTGCCCCAAGCAACCTTCCAAATTCATGGGCACAGGATTTGGTTGTAGCATGAGATCAAATGTGGTGGGCAGATGGTGGAGCCTATGGGGTGGGGAGGGGAAGAAAAGCTTCTTTCTCCTCTTCTACCTTCTCCTTGCTCTTCCAGGCTTTGTCCTGGGAGCTGCAGCCCCTGGAACAACACGTGGAAGAGTCCTAGATGGGGACACAGCTCTGTTCAGGGACCTGGGTGCTCATGGCTCCAGGGCAAGCTGGGGGCAGAAACCAGGTCTCCAGCCTTCTGAGCCAACTTGGCCTCAGCCCTCTCCCTTTCTCTGCCTTTTCCTTCAGCTTCTCTCCTTCCTTTTCCTCAATTTCCTCTGCCCTTTTTGGCTAAACCCAGTTCCCTCCCTCCCTCTGCAAAAGTCCCATGGATGTTGGGCTTCTGGGAGCCACAATCCCATAGTAACACACAGAAAAACTCATAGAAGCAGAGAATATTATGGAAAGAAGGAACCCTAGAAATCAGGGACTAGCTCCTGTCCAGATGAGGAAACTGAGCCTAGCCAGGAATTAGCAAGCTTGGGGGCTGAGGTTAAATCAGGCAGTGGGGAGGATTTCTCAGGCTTCAGCTGCTAGTGTATATGTATGTGGGGTGGGGTGGGGAAGGTGAGGGGGCTTGTGTTGAAGTGGGCTTGCCTTTCCTGGTCTTTCCTCACTGCACTGGGACCTTCCTCTAAATGGAGGTGGAGAGTGGGATAGACATCTGCTATGAGAGTCTAGGTCCAGCCCTGTGCATGGCCACTAGGTGCTGCTGCCCAGGACGACTCCACTTATTCATTTGGGAAGGGGCAGAGCAGACCTCCCCTCCCTGAGGGAGTTGGGTGGGAGTGGGAATGTTTATCTACCTGCAACAGAAATCTTCTGGCCCCTTTGCGAGGGCTGGTAAAGCCAGGTTCGTGCCCCATCCTGGGTGTAAAAGGGGCCCACAGAGACAACCAATGGGCCTGTTGTGTACATGCTGGGGCCAGCCTTCCATCAAGCTGACACCTGGCCTGGTCTTTGTTGGGGGGAGAGGACAGGCTCTTGGGTGTCTGGGAAAAAGCTGGAGGCTGGCACTAGGTGGGTGTGGGCTCTCCCCTTCCAGCTGCCATGTCTATGTGCTTAGAAGGCAGTCATGAGCTGCCCTGACACTTCCCCCCAGCTGTGGTATCCTCTGAACGGGCTCAGTAGGAGGGAAGGAGAGAATGAGCACTCCCCTGGTCCATAGCTTGCGGGGGGGGGGTGCCTAGGGAGGCCAAGTGGCTACTGAGATTGCCCTACCCTGTGCCCAGGGCTTTGAACTGGTTCATTGCAGTTCGAAGCCCTGCTGAGAATTTGCATTTCTAACAAGTTCCCTCATAGTGACCCTATCGGACAGAGTAGAACTGCCCCATAGAGTTTCCGAAGAGTGCCTGGTGGATTTGAACTGCTGAACCTTTTGGTTAGCATCTGTAGCACTTAACCCCTATGCCACCAGGGTTTCTTTGAGTCAGAATCATCTCAACATCAAGGGTTTTTTTTTTTTTTAACAAGTTCCCAGGTGATGCTAATGCTGCTGGTTAGGGACCAATTCTGAGAACCATTAGTAGAGCCAAACCAAACCCATTGCCTTGGAGTCGATTCTGACTCATAGTAACCCCACAGGACAGAGTAGAACTGCCCCATAAGATTTCCAAGGAGCAGCTGGTGGATTAGAACTGCTGACCTTTTGGTTAGCAGCCAAGCCCTTAACCTAGGGAGGGAGACCAAATAAAACAAAAACAAAAACCCAAAGAAATAGCTGAAACCAGATTGCCTGGGCCATTTCAAAATGTCACAGTGTGCATAACAAATACTAGAACTGTATCTTTCCTGGCCATTGTATTCACTCAGTCATTCAAGGAATGTTTATTGAGTGCCTACTCAAGTGAAGAGGACTTGAAGCACTTACAGATGAAGATCAAAGACCACAGCCTTCAGTATGGATTACACCTCAACATAAAGAAAGCAAAAATCCTCACAACTGGACCAATAAGCAACATCATGATAAAGGGTCATCATGATTGAGGTTGTCAAGGATTTCATTTTACTCAAATCCACAATCAACTCCCATGGAAGTAACAGTCCAGAAATCAAAAGACATGTTGCATTGGGCAAATCAGCTACAAAAGACCTCTTTAAAGTGTTGAAAAGCATAGATGTCACCTTGAGGACTAAGGTACTCTTGAACCAAGCCATGGTGTTTTCAATCGCCTCCTATCATGTGAAAGCTGGACAATGAATAAGGAAGACCGAAGAAGAATTGATGCCTTTGAATTGTGGTGTTGGCGAAGAATATTGAATATACCATGGACTGCCAAATTTGTCTTGGAAGAAGTACATCCAGAATGCTCCTTAGAAGCAAGGATGATGAGACTACGTCTCACATACTTTGGACCTGTTATCAGGAGAGATCAGTCCCTGGAAAAGGACATCATGCTTGGTAAAGTAGAGGGTCTTTGAAAAAGAGGAAGACCCTCAACAAGATGGATTGACATAATGGCTGCAACAATGGGCTCAAGCATAGCAACAATTGTGAGGATGGCACAGGACCGGGCAGTGTTTTGTTCTGTTGTACAAAGGGTCGCTATGAGTTGGAACTGACTCCATGGTACCTGACAACAACAGTCTATGCCAGGCACTGGGGAGCTCTTTTTCTATTATTTATAGCATTTGCCATTTTTGTAGTTTTCCCTTAGATATTCATATTTTTCTGGTTTGATTGCCTTTTTTTTTTTTTTTAAACCACTGGGCGTCCCAGAACCCAAACTATCTGATTCAGTTAAATGTATCTACCAAAAGGTAAGACGAGTTTGCTCTTTATTTATATAATTGTAATTTTATCATGGCTATTCATTGAATATTTTCAACCTGTCATCCACCAACTGGCAAACATTACTGAGAACTTACTATATAGTAGACACTGTGCTTCATGCCAAGGAGCCCTGGTAGTACAGTGGTTAAACATTCGGCTGCTAACTGAAAGGTCCATGGTTCGAACCCACCAGCCACTCTGAGGGAGAAAGATGTGGCAGTCTGCTTCTGTAAAGATTACAGCCTTGGAAACCCTGTGGGGCAGCTCAACCCTGTCCTATAGGGGCACTATAAGTAAAAATTAACTAGATGGCAACCGGTTTTGGTTTGGTGTGCTTGGTGCCATAAGGCAGGTGGAATCAGCTCTACATAGTTCTTGCCCTTAGGGAAGTGTCAGGATCATTGTGGAACCCCCACTTTTATGTCCTTCTAGAATTGTCCAGAAGCAGAAAAAGTTTGGCTCCAGAAATACAGCAGCCTAGCCTCAGGAAGGAAGTCATGTCCCTTCCCACCCATTATGAAGGTTACTGACTCTGCGTAGAATTTTGTTTCGAGCTGTGAGTTCTGGTGTGGAGACCTGATCCACATCCAAGACCTACAGGGACATGAGTCACCTTTAACCAATTGCCAGAGGATGCTAGCTGCAGCCTTGCCATTGAGAGGAAAGGAGAGGTATGCACCGGCGTTAGCCTAGCTTCATTGTCGCACCTCTGATTCTCATCAGGGCCAGCAGGGAAAGGAGGTGGGAGAATTCCAATTTGGCCTAGTGGACCCATGGCCAGACAGGAAGGGAACACTGGGGACTAGATTTAGCTCGGCCTGTGCCTCAGGCGTCCTTGAGAAATTTGCTGTCCTCAGAAGGATGGATTTTTGCTCTTATCGGTGTTTTGCTCTTATCTAGCAAACATGTTAGATGGGCATGGTGCCCGTCTTCTAGGAACCTCCACTTCATTTCTCCTATCTGTTAGGTGTGGAGAAAATAACTGATGTGTAGGTATTATCCTTGCCATGGATTTTCTGGGTAGCCTTGATCGAGTCACTTTTCGCCAGTTTCTCTATTGTAAATATGAAGGACAGAGGTTGGATTGCATGGAGTCTAGGACCCGCCCCGCCCTGGCTAAATAGGAGTCTTCAATTCAATAATGAAATCAAGGTTGTGAACTTATGTTGGACCTTTGCAAAAAAAGGCAAGAGAGAAATCTTAAATCCTAACAATTTTTCTTCCTGAATCTAAATGGGCTTTCTGTTGGTACTTGCTGTCAGAACTTCCTGGGGAGCCTTCTCCTGCCAGGTTAATGCTAGTGTCCCAAGTTTTCCATACATTTGTCCCTGGAGGTAGAGTTTTGACATGGAGTAGAGGGGTGGGGGTACAGGGTAAGTCGCAGAATGTTGGGGACTGAGCAAGGTGGGGGTGGCAACATCCTGCTCAAATACTTAATTTTCTGGTTCTCTCTTTGTTGACCTTAATAATCAGAGAACTCATGGAAATTGTCTTTACTGGCCTCCGTACAAATTATCCTTAGCAAGTCACTGAGCACTCCCCTGTACTTGGCATACGTTTTTAAAGCCCCCATATGGTACCAGACACACTCAGCGCTCAATGAGCCCTGGTGGTGCAGTGGTTAAAAGCTCGGGCTGCTAACCAAAAGGTTGGCAGTTCTAATCCACCAACGACTCCTTGGAAACCTTTTGGGACAGTTCTACTCCGGTGGCTGTGAGTCAGACTTAACTGCAACGGGTTTGGTTTTGTGCCTTTGGTCAACTAGCTCCTTCCCCCTTGATTGCTGGCTCTTAGCTTGCGCCTCCTCCCTCTCAGCAGCGTGACCCGAGGGAGATACAGCTGCTTGAGGATTGGAGGAGCCAGAAAGCAGGGCCCCGCCCATCCCCGATTTGGGCGACTTTCTGGGGTGGAGGTGGGGGGCAGTGGGCCTGATTGCGCTCTCATTGGTCATGGATCGTGGAGGTGGGTGGGGCGTCCCTTCAGCCTTACTAGCAGCTGCTCCCACCCCACCTGCGCTGAGAGGTGACGATGGCTAAGCAGCAGCAGCCGCAGCTGCTTGTCTAGCTGGCACCGTTACCCTCGCCCGACCTCAGTCTCCATGCGTGCCCCGGACACAGCAGTTCCGCGCTCATCTCCTGCCTGCTTGCCGCTGTGTCTGGTCCCGCACCCAGAGGGGTGGACGCGGCCTGCAGGTAGGAGTCGGGGCGACGGCAGGGGGAGATCCGCCTGGACCGACGGAGGCGCTTAGGCTCCCTCGCCCCGCCTAGCCTTTCTGGCCCGCTCAGGCCGGGCCACTCTCCTTGCGGTTCCGCCGGGCGGTGTGAATAAGAGACTGGGAGGAAGCGAGCCGAGCCACGTCCGCCCCGGGTTTGGGCGAACCCTGAGCGCGCCGGCTGCGTTTCTCCTCCGGATGCCCCACGAGTAGGGTGGTGGAAGGCGACTGTGCACCCATTACCCCCATCTCCTACTGGTCGCTCTGGGGCTTCAGAGCAGGGCTGGAGCTGGGCGGGGGTGGCTGGGCATCGGGCTTTGGAGAAGGGTTACGGGGCTTTCCCCGCCCTCTCCTCCTTCCTTTGCTTTCGACGGCATTTCCAGGAAGCCCCCAGTCGGGCTGTGTGGGCTTTCTTGTAGTCCACTCCTTTCCCTTCTGAGAAATGCCTGGGACTTTCCTGGTATGAAGGTAGCTGCGGGGGCCAGTGAAAATCTTTGGATAAGTCGTATCCTTCTGGGGCTCAGTTTCCCCCTGAAGTCCAAAATGGGTTTGGATTAGAGAACCTCTAAGGAAGGCTTTTAAGTGACGTTTTGGAGATTTCCAAATTAGGTAGTCTGGGGTTCTCTCCATTTTCCTTCTTCCAACACTTTTTAAAGTTCAGCATTGAAGCAGATTTAGGAAATCAGGGTTCAGTCACTAACTCATGTGAACTTGAAGGAATCATGCCACTTCTGTGAACAACGATGTTTCCAGTTGCACCCCAGGAGGTGGGCTCTAGATGTCAGTATCTAAATGGCCCAGCCTCTTCCACCCTGACATTTGGTGACTTGATGCATGGGGCCTAGACTCCTAGTTGGCAGGTAAAGGATTGTCTCCAAGATGCTTGGGGCCACAGGAGCTATACAGATGGAGAGCTTTGTGGTGATTATGCAGCTAAACCAGCTGGAAAACTAGTGCTGCTGGTGGTGTTTGCCCATACCCCCCACCCCTTCAAGCAGGAAAGCCAACCAGACAAAAGGTGCAGAAGTGTGGGACAGAAAGAGATTTCTTCCACAGTCCATGGTCCTCAGACCCCTGCATGGATACCCAGACGCTGGGCAGGCTGGAAACCTGTGCTTGCCCCAAGTCCTCATGCCCTGGTTTGTCTTGGTCCCACTTTGAGCATCCAGGCCCTCAGGACCGGGGAGGAGAGGGTGATGAATCACACCCAGGGTTATTTTCAAATCCTGACTCCTACAGTGCAAGCTGCTTCTACCCCCACTCTAGGGGTTGCTCTCCCCACCCACTAGTCTGTATTATTGCCCTCTGCAGTTTTGCCCTTACTTTCATCATCCTGGAGCAGGAGAAAAAAAAATCTTGTCTAGGGGTAGGAGGGTGGGCAAGCTGGCAGGCAGCCTAAGAAAGTAAAGAAGGCTTCAGGTGGTCTCTGGGCAGCTGGTGGAGTGGGAAGAACGTGTGTGATGGTGTTACGCATTGAATTGTGTCCCGCAAAAATGTGTATCAACTTGGCTAGGCCATGATTTCCAATATTGTGTGGTTGTCCTCTAATTTGTGATCTGATGTGATTATCCTGTGTGTTGTAAATTCTAACCTCTATGATGTTAATGAGACAGGATTAGAGGCAGTTATGTTAATGAGGCAGGACACAATCTACAGGATTAGGTTGTATTTTGAGTCAATCTCTTTTGAGATATAAAAGAGAGAATCCAGCAGAGGGGATAGGGACCTCATGCCACCAAGAAAGAAGTGCCAGGAGCAGAGGGCGTCCTTTGGTCCCAGGGTCCCTGTGCTGAGAATCTTCTAGACCAGGGGAAGATTGATGACAAGGACATTCCCCCAGAACCAGCAGAGACAGAAAGCCTTCCCCTGGAGCTGGTGCCCTGAGTTCAGACTTCTAGCCTCCTAAACTGCTAGCGAATAAATTTCTTTTTGTTAAACCCATCCACTTGTGGCATTTCTGTTATAGCAGCACTAGATAACAAACCAATAACCAAACCCACTGCCGTCAAGTCAATTCCAACTCATAGCAACCCTATAGGACAGAGTAGAACTGCCCCATAGTGTTTCCGGGGAGCACCTGGTGGATACGAACCCCTGACGTTTTGGGTAGCAGCCGTAGCACTTAACCACTACGCCACCAGGTTTTCCCTAGATAACAAAGACAGATGGAAATGGTGATGTTTGTGGAGGTGGGGTGGGGGGACGCTTTCACCCTAAAGCTACAGCCACCATATAGCAGGACATCCTGGGCTGGTCCTCATTTCAGGGATTTAGCCTTCTGTCAGACTATGTTTTGAATTTTGGATTTGGAATTCCTAAAAAAAATTTTTTTTTAAACCTGTAGCTAAGGCTAGAAAACACCACACTGAACAAAATCAGGTCTCCCTGGTTCTCTTGCCTTCTTTCTGCCCTCTGAGTGGCTCTTGGAGAAGTATGCTATACTTCTTTGCATCTGTGGCTCCCCTCCCCAGTCTGCAAAGGAGAGGCTGTTGGGAGATGATATCTGGAGGTGTTTAGAGAAAGAAGAGGACTCGAAGGTAAGCAAGGGAGCTGTGCACCTTGTGTGTGTGTTGTAGAAGGGCGGTGACTCATGCAGGGAGGACTTCAGGGCCTTCCTTATTAAAACAATACCTTCTGAGTGAGCAGAGGAGCAAAGAAGGCGGTGCGAAGGGATTTTAAAAATCTATTTGGGGGGCTACGATTGGTGGGATGCAGTGGCAGCTGCCTGTGCTTTTCTGCTCGGAGACTCCTGGAGCTCCTTTCAGCCCTGGAGAGTTCAAGTTCAACAGATGATAGGCTGAACAAAGGCAATCTGTGTGCCCTTGCCCTCTTGGGGAAGATGAGGTAAAGGGTCCCTAGCTGGAAGAAGGAGTTGTCCCTGGATTGAGTGGAATAGGAGAACTTTTTTCCTTGGTCTCTCAGTCCTTGAGGAGGCTGTTCATCAAATAAAACAGGGGTGTTGTTGCAGAGTAGAACTGAGCTCCATTGGGTTTTCCAGGCTGTGACCTTTCAGAAGCAGATTGCCAGGCCTGTCTTCCCAGGGGCCTTTGTGTGGGTTTGAACCACCAACCTTTCATTTGCACCATCCAGGGACTCCAAAATAGGGATAAAATGTAAGGTCTTCAGGATGGAAACTATGATTTTCTCAAGGTCTAAGCCAAGTCAGAATTGACTTGATGGCAATGTGTTTTTTTTTTTTTTAAGCTGAGTTTTATATTCTCCTTCTTACCCTGAAACCCCAAACAGGGGTTGAGCACACAGTTGGTGCCAAATGTTAACTAAATCTCTGTGACTTGAGGTGTTGGTTTCTGCAGGGGGGGCAGGGGGAGGGAGAATGTCCTGGTAGATGTGAATCAGTGGACCAGAGGCTGCAGTCTGAAGCCTCCTGTCACAAGGTTGAAGTGCTGTGCTTGTGTACTGAGTCTCCTCTTGCCCAGCTCTCTGCATTGGGAGCTTGCATGTAGACAGTTGCTGTTCCTGTTTATCTCGACCGCACACAGGAATGTTAGAACTGAATGTTAAGTTCCTTAGGAGAATGGGGTGGTATGGAGCAAAGAACACATGGAAGTTTCAAATTCAGGCTCTGCCGCTCCATTCAGCCTCTCAGACCTGCTTTTTCCACTTTCACTGGATTAAATGAGGGGCTCCATGGCTAAGTGTTTGTAAACGACCAAGTACTGTACAACATTATTCATTGCTAAGTTCAGGCTCAGTGCTAGGTCTTGTGGGGGACACAGAGATGACAGCTTTGGGGAATTTACCATCTAGAATAGGGGTTAGCAGCATAAATCATACATGACATACTAAGACTACCTTGGTGAAAGCTTTTAAATAAACTTTTTGATTATGAAGAATTTTGAATATATATAAAAGTAGATAATAATGTAATAAGGTCCCAAGTATCCATCACCCAACTTTGACAGCTATGCACACTCCCATCTACCTCATTCCCTTTCTTGTTATTTTGAAACCTTATCAATTCATCTGTAAATATTTCAATATATATCTCTAAAAAATAAGAATTTATGAAAAGTAACCACATTTCCGTTTTTATACTGAAAACAATTCTTATATCATCAAATGTCCAGTCAGTGTTCATATTTCCACTTGACGAGGAGGACGTTTTGCACTGGGATCCTGAGCCAGGGAGCGATTGCTTTTGACTGAGAAGAAGGTGACTGACCTAGGCACTGACATTTGAGCTGGACCTTGGAAGAGAGGCCCATAAAAGGTCTGAGCTAGAGGGATTATGGAGCCCCAGCCCTTCATTTTTATAGATGCCAAACTGCTAACACTGGCCCGGACTGCAGGTGTTAGCCAGCCTCTGGGGCTCTAATTCTTTTTTTTTTTTTTTAATGGGGCTCTAATTCTTGCTGAAACTCCGTGCCTTTGAAATTCTGTGTCTTTGTTTCTCTAGAGGTAAAGGGGAGTTCTAACCTCCCACTCCCCCCCCTCCCCCCGCCAGCTTCAGGGCCACCCAGGCCTGGGAGAATTCCTGGGAGGTTGCTCTCAACGAGGCCCCTCCCCTGCCTCTGGCCCCTGAGGGCACTTCTGAGCAAAACAGGATGCATCCAGGATGAGTGACTTTCCCAGCTTGTCATCTAATCGCCATGGCCCAGCTTGGAGCTTCCTCTTTCATTCGAGATAAAAACCCTCACTGTCTTGCTTTTCCCTCACACCCCAGTAAGGGCGTGCTGACTTCCTCCATATCCGGGCCAGCCCTCCTCCACCCCTTTGTGGGTTGACAGAGAACTTCCCTCAGTACTGGCCTCTCTCCTTATTCCACCCCACCTGCAGGCTGTCAGAGAGGAGGAGAAAGACCCCAGGTGCTCTCCCTGGCTGCAGGCTCCTGCTCTTGGGCTGTCATTGGGAAAGATGTGGCCCCTTTCCAACAAGCCTGGGGTTCTGCCACTGCTTAGTTAATGATTGAGCCACATAATAACCACCTTGGAAAGTCACCGCTAGGAAATAGCCACTAACTAACTCGCTGTTCATCCCAGGCGTTAAAGGGACTCCATCCTGAACCCTTACCTTCTCCCAAAGGGCCACTGACAAACATTCAATTGGAACTTCCGGGCCAATCAGATCTGTTCCTCTGTCCTTTGCTTGGGCAAACAGAAATAGTTATTCACATTGTTCAAAGGACACACATTCAGCTTGGGTAGCACTGAGAAGGGCAGAAGAGTTGAGTCGATAGGGATTTGGATGGGCAGTGGTATAAGGCAATCTTTTTTAGGCATCAAGAGTCAGAAGGGGTGGGAGGGCTTTTTTCCTCCAGAAACAGCTGACCCTGTGATCTCAATTACCCGCTGCCAGCGAGTCTATTCCAACTCATAGAGACACTATGGGACAGAGTAGAACTGCACCATAGGGCTTCCAAGGATCGGCTGGTGGATTCAAACTGCCGACCTTTTGGTTAGCAGCTGAGCTCTTAACCATTGCACCACCAGGGCTCCAGATCTCAATTAGAAAGTCTAAAAGAACAAGAAATGCCCACCCAAAGGGTTTGCTGTTGCTGTATGTATGTGTGTGTGTGTCTGTTTTCAGTATATCTGTGGGTACCTCCACAGCAGGCCAGGGGGTGAGCTGTTAGCCACACTGCTGCTGATGTGAGGGTAAGGCCTCTGTGGGGGCAGATGCCTTCCTCAGACAGTCTATATCTAGGCAAGCAGTGGCAGTTGAGGAGGGTCGGGCCAGGACCCAAACCGCTATTTAGTGAACCCTGTTAGCTATGTGGAAACCCTGATGGCATAGTGGTTAGGTGCTACAGCTGCTAATAGGTCAGCAGTTCGAATCTGCCAGGCGCTCCTTAGAAACTCTATGGGGCGGTTCTACTCTGTCCTATAGGGTCGCTGTGTGTCGGAATCGACTCAACGGCTGTGGGGTTTTTTTTGGGGGGGGGTAAGCCATCTACCGAGTTAGGAAACCTGGTGTCTCGCTCTGCCTCTCCATAGCTATGACTTTAGGGAAGACGTTTGCTTTCTCTGGGCCTTAATTTCCACATCTATAAAATGGGCAGGGTTGGGGGGTGTGGTGGTGGCATGGACTGAGTGGTGTTTCAGGTTCCCTTCCAGCTATGAAATTATGGATTCTCAATCAAGAACTTTTTTCTTATCATCAGGACAAAGGCAAGCTGGCCTCAAATTCTGTCAGAGCCAGTCACTAAGTATTCTCTGCTAGCTGGGTCAGTTTGGGCTGGCTGGGCCTCAAACTGCCACAGCTTGGGTTCTCCTTGAGCGTGGACTTTTGTGCAATTTGGCCTCCCCCTCATGCTTATGTCTGTCCCAGGTAGCCACCCTCTGACCCATTCAACCACAAGTTAATGAGTGACTGGTTCCCCCTGGGTAGTATCAGCCCAAGGTGCTCCTGTATGCTGCGGGTGGGGGTAGAGCCAGGTCTCTGTGAGCACCCACCAAGGGCCTAGCCAACTCCAGTCACCTTTATGCTTTCTCCCACCAGTACCCCTAGAGGTAAGTATGCAGACAGAGCTCAGGGTAGAAGGTCCTTTAGAGTGCACTAGGTCCAACTCTCCTTCTGAAGCTTGAGTCTTCCCACCAAGTGCTTGTCCACCTCTGGCTCACCCATCTTCATATTTGGGAGTTCAGCATGTCTCAAGGCAGTTGGTTTCATCTATGGAATTCAGAAAGCTTTTTGTTGTTGTTGAGCTGAACTCTGCCTCCCTGAGGCTTCTACCCCTGGCTTCCAGCTCTGCCCCCTGGGATCACCTAGACCCTGTCTGCTCTTTGTCATTCAGAGTCTAAGGACAGAACCTAAGTCCCCCTGAATCTTCTTCAAGCCAAACAGCCTCAGCTCCTCCAAGTTTTGCTCCTGGGAACTGGGCTCAGTCTCTTTCCCAGCCTCTTCACTGTCATCTACACATACTATTTGTGGTCCCCTTAACATTTTTTAACATGTGAGCATGGGAAATGGGGACTTTGGAAGCCCCTGGCTCTCCTCTGTTTATTTCCAGACTCAACTTTTCCAGACAACTTCTCTGTGATCCTTTTCTCAAGAATCCAGCAGGTAGACCCTGAACTCCCAGGGTGCTGGGTCTAAACACCTCATACAGCTCTCTCTGATTCGTTTGTTGTTCTGGTCCAGCCAGCCCCTGGGATTGAGGAGCTCTTGGAGGGTGTTGTTGTTGTTAGGTGCCGTCAAGTCAATTTTGACTCATAGCAACCCCATGTGACAGAGTAGAACTGCCCCATTATGGTTTTCTAGGCGGTATTTTTTTTTAATCTTTATGGGAGCAGTCATTCTCCCTCGGAACCACTGGGTGGCCTTGATTTTTTTTTAATCTTTATGGGAGCAGTCATTCTCCCTCGGAACCACTGGGTGGCCTTGAACTGCCAACCTTTTAGTTAGCAGCTGAGCACTTAACCATTTCACCACCAGGGCTCCTTTCTTGGAGGGTAGAGCCTTCTTATTAGTGCCCGCATATCAGAAGACAAGCCTGGCAAGAGTAGATGCTCACCTTGTTGAGTTGAAGACAATGCAATATGGGGGGGGGCTTCCAGTGTGCCTTGCTTTCCTGCCACTTGCTTTAATCTCCTGAGCTGGTGGACAGTGGAGAGGAAGGGGATATTTTAGGCAGTACCGAAGCCGGAAATGAGTGTGAGCCATGTCCACTGTGGGGACTAGAAGGGTGAATCAGACAGGGAGAAACACCCACCCAGCCATTCCTTCCTCCAGCAGATGATGACAACGACAACAACCAGTCCCCTCATTTCTGTAAGTACTTTAGAGTTTACAAAGCACTTTCACTTTCGTGACCTCATTCTGTCCTCACAGCAACCCAGTAAGTTAGAAGGTATGATCCCCAACTGAGGGCCGAGGAGGGGAAGGAAACAATTTCTCAGGGAGGGAGGGTTTGGAACCCAGGTCTCCTGACTCTCAGTCCTTCCTGTGTGTTTCCCCAACCCACACCCAGCAGCCAAGGCATCTGGGGCTGACGCTGCAGCTTCCCCACCACAGAGGAACCTCTGACCAGGCCACAACTCTGCTCCCACATGGTGGAGGGAGTGACCTCCAGGGGAGGAGGCTGAGGATTCCCTGCCCTTTATCTGGGCTGGCCAATGACTGGCCTGGCTTGAGGTGTAAGATAAGTACCTGCAGCCAGCCTTTATGTTCTAAGTTGACATCAAGTCAGGCTGGGACAGGGGCAGGGATCTTGTAGAAAGAGCTTGGCCCAAAACATCTGGCCTGAGCAGCCCCCACTCTGGCAGGACCTTCTAAATAGGGAAAACAAAGAAGGAAGTATGGAGCAGAAGTAAAACTTTAGCTGTGCACTGGGTGCATGGGGTAGGAGAGTGTCGTGGTTGAGAGTGAGGGCTCTGATGTACACGGGACTGCCTGACTTTGGGCAAATTACTTAACCTCTCTGAGTCTCCATTTTATCAGCTATAAAATGGAGAAATGTACCTATCTCATGGGGTTGTCGAGTATTAAATCCAATAACATAAACAGAATTCTAGCCGTTATTGTTGTTGTTCAGTAGTTCTTTTTGCAACCTTGTCACTTTGTTTTTTTTACTGTCCTGGGAATCTGCAGTGCTCAAACTTGCCACCTCCTGGGCATTAGCTTTGGACTCTCACACCTGGAATGCTTCCTGTGATTTCAGGTCCCACCTCCAGAAGGCTGTCCTGATCATGCCCACCTATAGGGCTCACTCTGTTTGGCCTCCTTTTGTGGTATTTATGGTACTGCGATAATGATATCACCAGTAATAATAGTGAGTCCTTCAAAGTGCTTGACACATTTTAACTTATTTTTAACCCCCATGATAATTCTGTAAGGTAAGTACTGCTATTGTCATCCCCATTTTATATACAGAGAAACTGAGGCAAAAAAGGCTAAATGAAGAACTTGCCCAAGGTCACAAAGCTAGGGAGTGGTGGAGCTGGGACTGGAATCCAGGCATCCTGACTCTACTGCCTGTACTCTTAACCACTGTATCATGCCTCTTTCTCTCCCAAATGTCTGTGAGGCAAGAGCTGAGGTTTGGGTCTCCCTTTTGCCCTGATTGCTCATCACATCCACCACACTCATCATTCCTGGGGAGACAACACCCAGGTCCTTGGCTGCGTGTTGTGCCCCACCCCCGTCACCAAGGTGGACGGATGGATAGGGGTGGGTATTGATGCTGTAAAGCAGAGCTACTTTGGGGTGAGGGGAAAGCATGCAGGAGGGCGTTGGCCGGGAGGGGAGGGCTGGAGGGGTAGAGGGGTGGGAAGTCATTCTGACATTAGCACCAGGCCTGCCCGGTCAGCACCTTCCAGCACTGGGGGTTGGAGAGCAAGGTGCTCGGTGGCATCAGGGAAGAAGAGTTATTTTAATGAACTGCCTTGACAACCAGGTTGTGCTCTTTAGAAGGTGTGAGTGGCTAGGGGCAGGTGGGAGGCTGGCTGATTTACACTTGTGACTCCTCCAGTTGGTGAGACCCTTGCTGGAATTGGGTGTGGGAGAGTTTTTGTCTAGAAGGTCTAAACACCTTCCCCCAGTGTTCCATCCTCTGGGCCCTTGGGGGCTGCTAGGCCTCCTTCCCTCAGGCGATACCAGCTGCCAGCTGTATTGCTTTGGAGCTCATTCTCCAGCCTGTTCTCTTGCCTCTAGAAAAAGCTTCAGGGGATGCTTCAAAGAACAGTTTGTCTTGGCCTCTGGCAATAGTTTGGCCAAGTTCTCCAGAATAGTTCAGCTTTTGTTAGGCTTTCAGACTTTGGTGCCTAGCACAGGGCCTGACACCAAGGGGGAGTGGATTTGGAGGGGAGCCCCAAGGGAACCTGAAATGAGAACAGATCATCAGGAGTACTATGGGTGTTTATGACCCCACCTATAGTTCAGTACAAGCTACTTGACCTTTCATGGTCTCAGTTTCCCCATTTGTACAATAGGTATTGTCTGTTTTGGACAGATTTGTTGAGATGACCAAATGAGATGTGGGATGATAAGTGCTTTCTCCACTGATGGGAAGTGATTTTGGGCTAAGGGTTTGAACTGCAAAAACCCCGATAGGTGTTTTTTGTGTCTGCTATGTGCCAGGCCCTGGCTTAGGAAATTTCTCCTCTTTAGTGAGAAGGCATTATAACTTGATGGCTCTGACACTGGAGCCAGGCTGCCTGGATTTGTGTCTTGGCCTGCTACTTCTTAGCTACGTGACCTTGGGCAAATTGCTTAATAACTCTGGGCCTCAGCCTCCTTGTCTGTAAAATAGTGATATTATAGCATTCATCTCACAGGGTTTTTGTGAAGACTCAATAATATAATCCATATATAAAGTTCCTAAAGTAATGCCTGATTAATAATAATGACTCAGTATGCTTTGGTTATTATCATTATCTTATTTTATACTCACAAAAACCTCCTGGTGTAGGAATTATGATTATATCCCTATTTTACAGATGAGGGAACTGATGCACAGAGAAGTTAAGTAACTTACCCACTATAATCTATGAAAGGACCTTGGCCCATTGCCTGGAGTATAGTAAGTGCTCAATAACTATTAGTATCTACTATTAATCATTATTATTAATAATTGCATTCAGTATCATAAATATTGTTATCAATAATGAGCACAGCTGATAGTAGACAAGAACTATTTTAGGTGAAGGGAAAGACAGCACACAATATAGGAGAGGTCAGCACAACCGGACTAAACCAAAAGCAAAGAAGCTTCCTGAATAAACTGAGCCCTTTGAAGACCAGCATAGGCATAGCGGGGGGGGTGGGGGGTTGGAAACCATGGTTTCAGGGGACATCTAGGTCAATTGGCATAATAAAATCTATTAAGAAAACATTCTGCATCCCACTTTGGAGAGTGGGGTCTTAAATGCTAACAAGCAGCCATCTAAGATGCATCAATTGGTCTCAACCCACCTGGAGCAAAGGAGAATGAAGAACACCAAGAACACAAGGTAATTATGATCCCAAGAGACAGAAAGGGCCACATAAATCAGAGACTACATCAGCCTGAGACCAGAAGAACTAGATGATGCCTGGCTACTGTCAACGACCACCCTGACAGGGAACACAATGGAGAGCCCCCGAAGGAGCAGGAGAAAAGTGCGGAGCAGAACTCAAATTCACGTAAAGAGACCAAACTTAATGGTCTGACTGAGGCTAGAAGGACCCCGGAGGTCATGGTCCCCAGACCTTCTGTTAGCCCAAGACAGGAACCATCCCAAAGCCAACTCTTCAGACAGGGATTGGACTGGACTATAGGATAGAGAATGATACTGGTGAAGAGTGAGCTTCTTGGCTCAAGTAGACACATGAGACTATGTGGGCAGCTCCTGTCTGGAGGGGAGATGAGAAGGCAGAGGGGGTCAGAAGCTGGCTGAATGGGCATGAAAATAGAGATGGACGGAAGGGAGTGTGCTGCCTCACTAGGGAGAGAGCAACTAGGAGTATATAGCAAGGTGTATATAAATTTTTGTATGAGAGACTGACTTGATTTGTAAACTTTCACTTAAAGTGCAATAAAAATTAAATAGATAAATAAATAATGAGCACAGCTATGGCTAATAAGTAGAAGAGCCATAACTAAGACCCATGTCTTTAGATTGCTAGCCCATTACTCTTTCTACTATATTCTACAACCTCTCTGCCTCTAGGTCTTACACAGTTGTTAGGCCACCATTTTGGGTTCTCCTTCCCTTGGCTTCACCATGACCTGAGCATGCATGTTCCCCTTAAGGCTCCAGGTCTCTGCTCTCTCCTGTGTGGTCAGCATCAGAGCCCCCCTTTTGGTTCCTTGCCAGGAAAGGGGTTGTGTCTGCTTGCCTCCCGCGGGAAAACAGGCTAGGCCTCCCAGACTGCTTCTCTGAGGCCCATTTCCTTTCTATTAGAGACAGTTTTCTCTGGATTTTAGGGTGGGACAAGCACCTTCAAGGCATTTCCTGCCCAGAAGTTTGTATTTCTCCTCAACAAAAGAAAAGGGAAGTAGGCACAGAAGTGGGACATAGAGGTGGTGGCTCAGGGTCAAGACAGGTGAGTGCTAAGCTTTTACAGGCAGAGGGAAGCTGGAGGTGGCATGTGCCCCTTCCCTTAGGTGAGCTTGAGTCCCCTCAGATGAGCTTGAGATAGCAGAGCTAAGTGCTCTATGAGGCCGGAATACCTCCACCATCAGGTCAGGTTCATTTTCCGTTCTCACACCTCTGGGCCTTATGGTTTCAGCCCTAGGGCAAGGTTAACTGCTATTCAGTGAGCTGTCACTGAATTGAAGGTATGTGCTCAGTTCTGTGTCCTATGCTTTTGTGATACCAGAGGAGAGGGTGGAATCAGAGGCCTACTTCCCGAAAGTGTACTGTTTATTTGGGAAGCAGGACTTCCTGTCTGTGTGTTACCAGAACATTTAGCAGCCCTTGCCACGCTGCACTGGGAACACTGAGACCAATGGGACCCAGTCCCTGCCTTCAAGGAACTCCTAAGTTGAATGGGGGAGACAGACTCATGTGCTACAGAGAAGGTAATGAGAATGTGTAGGGGATCATTTAACATAACTGAGCCATTGAGTAGGAAGTCAGAGAAGATCTCACAGGAAGGGATGTTTGACCTATATCTTGATGAATAAACAGGAGTTTGGAGCTTCAAGTCAAGCCAGGTCTAGAACTTGGAGAGCCTTGAATGCCAGGTAGAGAGGAGTCTGATATCTGCCCTGCGCTTTGGGCAGTGGGGAACCCATTAGGTTGCAGAGTAGGAAAACAGTAGTCAGGTTAGAGCTGGGTGCTTAGAAGAAGAAGCTGGCAGGATGGGCTGTTGAAAGGAGAGACTGGAGACTGAGAACTTGGAGAGTTGAAGTAATCCAAGCATGAGAACCTGGAGCATGGTTGGGTATGGCAGTTGACTGTTTGATGGAAAAGTTGACAGAACTCGATGACTAAATACTTGTGGAGAGAGAGGACAGATAAGAATGACGAGGTTTAAGCCTAGGTGTCTGGGGTCTTTGGAAGCAGGAACATCAGGGGAGTTTGTGGGGTAAGATGGGTTTGGTTTTGGTCCCCCCCAGGACCTCCATTTGGCTCTCTCATCAGGGAATGTGAAGGAGCACAGCTCTGTCTATAGAATCAGCCACTGCCATATCCGTACCTCTGCTCTTGGTTTAGATTTTTGGGGAGTGGCCACTATAAGATGGGGAAACTGAGGCTCAGACAGAGGTAGTGGTGTGCCCAAGGTCACCAAACCAGTTCCTGGTGGATCTAAGGCCAGAATGCAATTCTCCTGACCTTCAATTCACCCATACCGCAGTAGAGAGCAGTTACCACTGGTCTAACATCTGCCCTAGACTGGTTTGGCTGGCATCTCTTGCCTCCAGGCTGGGAAATGGAGGCGATGGGATAACACGTAGCTTATTAAAACACCTGTCTTCCTCTGTTACCAAGACCTTATCAGAGCACCTGGGAGTGGTTTGGGGGCAGGAGTCCCTGGGGGCAAGAAAGCTAATGGAGGGATTGTGGCAGAGCAGGTAGCGACTTTGACCTTGCTGTCACAGGGAAGCCCTAGGCAGGGCAGGAATGTCAGCTGTCTTTGCCTCGGCCCTGTTGTATCATAGTTTCAATTTCCAGGGGTCCAGCCTGAGAAACTGCAGGCTGGGCCGGCACTGGACCCAAATTCTTGAGCAGCCCCAGCAGGCCATAGGTCAGGTTTAGCCACCAGGCCTTCACGACTCTCCCTTACTTCTCCGCACACACAGGAGCTCAGGCTGGTAGTGGCATTCTTGCTTAACTTCCCTATTTACAAAAACTCCCAACTGGAACTGACGCCTCCCCACAGCTGACCCTGCAGATGTCCACAGTGTCCAAAAACAAGGAACCTCCATTGATTTTTCTTCTCACCTCTTAGGATATCACCAAGGTGGAGGGTGGCTACCTGGAGGTGTCTGAGGCCCCCAGATAAGGTGGAGGCTGACCCTCATGATCTCACACTTCAAATCTGGTATCAATCTTTCTTTCACTAGAATTTGCAAGGCACCAGGACAGGGATTTTGCATACATTCTGTGAGGGAATCCTTATAGTAATCCTGTGAGCTAGGGATTATCAACCTTACTTTATGGCTGAGGAAACGGAGACTTCAAGAGGTGAAGGACTGACCTGAGATCACTCAGAAAGCAAGAGGTCCAGCTCTGTCTCACATGGCCAATTCATGCTGACTCTGCTTGATGTCCGTTGTGGAGGGAAACAGCCCATACCAAACATCTATTGGTGCTCTGGGTTCCAGGACCCTGTGTGCAGCTCTGGGTTGCATGTAGATAGGCACTCCTGGAGGGTATGTGACAGACCTCTGTTGCCATAACAAGCTTTTGAGCTGCCAAGGGCCTTGGAGCCACAATGCCATCTTTTCCATTGGCCTTTATCCCACCTGGCTTCCTAGCTTCCTTAATGCCAGGCTGACTGACTTCACTTGGGCAAAGTGAGGGTAAGGGCAGGGATGGTCCCTCCAGCCCAGCCAAGGAGCTATTCCTCTGCCGGTGTCTTCTGACCTCCTCACTTCCCTGAACCAGAAAATGGTAACTTGGAAGTTGGGATCCTGAAAGGATCTGGGAACTGGGTTTTGGTGGTTTAAGCCAAAAGGTGTACAGCCTATTGCTCCTGATGTCCTGTGTCTGCCACTGGTGTGGGTCACTTTCTGCCCCCCCCCCCACCTCCAGAGTCTGTCTTGGGTCATTCTGGCATGGCTGTCCAGTTTAGTTCAGAGTGGGTATGAAAGGTGCTCAGTAGGGAAGGTCTGTGATGACAAAGACAAGGTGCCTCTTTGCCCCTCCTTACCCACATTAACACTTGCTAGGGCATGGTCAAACTATGGTGCTCTCCTTCTTGGTGCCAGTAACAGAGCCATGGCCTAAGGACTTGTAGGCCAAGGAATGGCATATCTGTGTGTGTCTGCATGTGAGATCTGTTATGTACTTACTTCACAAAGGACTTTTACCCCCGCATCCCAAGTTGTGACAACCAAAATGTTTCCAGACATTGTCAAATGTCTCCTGGGGTCAAAATTATCCCTGGTTGAGACCACTGTGGTAGAGATGAGAAGCTTTCCTCTGTGACTGTGGAGTGGATGTGAAGTGTTGAGGAGAGGGACATGTTAGAGGGTAGAGCCACATATATGAGCCTCCTGCTGGCCAGCAAGAAGATTCAGTGGCTTGATTTTCTTGTCATCCATTCCCATGGTACTACATCTTCCTGAGCTGACTTGGACCATTTGCCTTGGTGGTACTTCAGTTGTGACGAGGAAACTCCAAATGTTGCTTGAATGAGCTCAGGAGGTTTGCATCCAGCTGTAGATCCGGTGGAGACAGAGGCTAGCTTCTGAACAGGTGCAGCAGAGGCCATGAGTTCTGCCTGGCAACCTAACTAGCCAGCGGCCAGCGAGTATCTCACGCTGCCAAAATAGGCTGGCTGAAATATAGCGTCCTTGCTGTGATGCCCCTCCTGTGAGGTTTAGAATGTGGGATGAGAGCTATTTTGGTCTTTTCTCCCTCCCTCTCTGCCCCTCCCTGCCCTACAAGAATCTAGTTAGAGTTGTGATTCTAGCTAAGAGCAGCAGGGGCAGGGACAAGGCAACGTGTGTACCAGCTTCCCTGGTGGACAGGGTATTGCAGGCTGAATATCTGCTCCAAGGTCAGGAAGGGAAGCCTGGGCAGCCTTGGAATCCCTAACAGCTTTTAGTACAGGCCCTTGAGAAGGCCCCTATCCCTCTGTCTCCCAGAGAAAGAGAGTGGCATAGCCAGTCAGTCACTTGTTGCAGCACCTCTGCCAGGGTCACTGCCAACCCAGAGTGCATCTTTGTGCACAGTAGAATAAAGCACCACCTCTAAGGGATATAACCCTGTGCCAGGGTTTACAGCTGGGTGGGCAAGCTTCTATTGGCCTAGGCCCCTTAGTATATCCTTAAGGGAAGGTAGAAGGAGCTGGTCATAAGCAGTTGAGCCCAAGTGCTGAGAATGGTAGTTTCTGAGATATAAGCCCCCTGTCAAGTCAAAAAGATAGCATCTCTTCCTTAAGAGGGGGTTCTCCTTGGGAGCTGGGGGTGGGGGAGATAGGCAAAAGAAATGGGCCTTACATCAGTCAACAGAAATTATTTGAGAAGCTATTTATCAGGCCTGGCACTGTCTCAGCTGCAGTGGCAGGGCCCGGAGTGGCCTCTGTTTGCTTCTTGTCCCCACCTTGGGGTGCCAGCGTGGCCTCACAGAGCTGCCTTGGAAACTTGGGTCATCACAGACAGTGATACCCTAAGGCTTTCTCCACCCCTCAGGATGCTGGCTTTTCCTCCTTAGCTCACTGAAGGATGGGAAGGACCATGCTGATACCAGACCCCACATGGGAGACACCCGTCCTATGGTGAGGGTCATGGAGGAGATGCCTTTCCAAACAAGAAGCTAAGAAAGGTAAAGGAGACCAACACATTTGTTGAAAGTTGTCTATGGAGCAAGTCAGCTGTTTGAATAAATTATCTTCACAAACACCTGCAGACTTGCCCTCCCTACCCCCATCGTATGCCTTCATGTTAATGCTCATTGATCACTTCTGTTCATGAACTCAGGCCTAGAGGGAACATGGGCCAGTGATTAGAACAGGCCTGAGTCTGAACTCCTGTTAGAATTCTCCGAGGAGGGACCTCTATAAGCAAACACCTGTGGCTTTTTAGCTGGCCATGTATGTTGAGAACAGTGGTTCACTATCTAAGCTATACTTTAGAAACACCTGGAGACCTCTCAAAAACAAACAAAAACTAACCCTATCCCCCAAAATTCTAATTTAATTAGTCGTGGCTGGAGCCTAGGTCCTGGCATTTTTAAAAGCTCCCAAGTAGATTCTAATTGCACCCAGAGTTGAGCACCACAGGCTTAGGGAGAGATTAGGGAGAAATGGGATACCCAAGAGCTCCAGCAGTAACAAAGGACACTTTCATCTAGGTCTCTGTGATATCCATCTATTGTTTGTCTTGGGCCCTGTGCCTTGCCGGGTCCCCAGGCCTGAGCTGGTCTTTTGGCTGGAAGGTAACAGGTTGAAACTTGGGCCGGGGCAGATCTCCCACACCCTACCGAATGACCGCAAGGCACAAGGATTTGAGTTCCCCAACAGTGGTGTGAAGAGTGGGTATGCAGCCTGGGAGAGGGCCTGGGGAACCTGGCTGGGTAGAAGGCCTTAACTCCTGCAGACTGGTTTCTTCCCCATTGCCATCTCTCTTCCTCCTAGTACTCTTTTCTCACCTCTTTATAACCACGACACAGCCTGAGCCTTAAAGACGATGTGAGTACACAGTTCAACTAGTCTTAACAAAAAAAGCCCTCTCTACACAACGAACTAGGTGATAGAACAGAAGCACTAAACATGACATTAGCCAATTAACTGGGATCTACCATGAAACCATAATCCTAAACCTCCAAAGAAACCAAATCCCATGAGGTTCGGCAACTGCTCTTTTTGTTATTGTTGTTGTAGTAAAGGTATCTATCACACAGCTTTTCACAATTCAACTTTTTACAGGTGTACAACTTATTGATGGCAATTATATTAATCAGCTGTGCAATGCTACCCTTAATGCAATTTTTTCATGACCGTAAGCTGAAACGCAGCACTTTGTAAGCGATAGCCCCCCTTTCCCTCCTCTTTCCTACCCCTGATAACCACTAATAAACTTTGGTTTCTATACATTTGTCTGTTCTTGTCTTTTTTATATAAGTGAAGTCATATAAAATACGTCCTTTTGTGATTGACTTACTTCACTCAGCGCAATGTCTTCAAGCTCCATCTGTGTTGTAGCACTTATCAAGACTTCATTTCTCTTTCTAGCTGAGTAGTAGTCCATTGTATGCATGTACCACATTTTGTTTATCCATTGATCTGTTGATGGGCATTTAGGTTATTCCCACCTTTCATCTATTGCGAATAATGCTGCAATGAACATTGGTGTACATATGTCTGTTTGTGTCACTGCTTTCAAGTCCAGGGTCTTAAAAGCTTGCAAGCAGCCATCCAAGGCACAAGAATTGGTCTCCAGTTGCCTGGAGCAACAGAGGAAGAAGGAGAGTCAAAAATAGGAGGAGGAAATGGAATGTGTGGCTAATTGCCTCCAAGAACAACCGCCTCCTTTGCCATAAGACCAGAAGAGCTGGATTGTGCATGGCTACCATTACTTAATGTTTTGATCAAAGATTCTATAGAAGAATCCTGATCAAAAGGGAGAAAATGTAGAACAGAATTTCAAAATCTCATGGAATCCAGAATTTCTAGAGCCATGGAGGCTGGACGATCCCCCAAAACTATTTCCCTGAGATATCATTAAAACTTAAACCAAAAATATCCCCTGAAATCTTCTCAAAACCAAACAATAATTTAGCTTAACTAGTAAAGAATGTCTGCCTTGAGCATTGTGCTCTTTTAAGAACTGTATATATGAGATTGAATTGACAACAGCAACTTCAAAGTTTAGATAGGAAGCTTAGGGGGCAGTAAGTTTATGTTAATGGGAAGAAACAACTCAAAAAAGGAGGGTGAGAATGGTTGCACAACTTGAAGAATGCAATCAATGTCACTGAATTGTACATGTAGAAATTGTCGAGTATTTTATTAAATAACAAATTATTTAATAAAAAGCCCTTTCTAATTTTAACTTTCATATGGCCATTTTCAAAACTACAAAAAAGCCCGATCTAATCCGTACACTAACCTGGGAGGTAGGCAGGAAAGTTGTTAATCCCCGCTGTACAGATTTGGAAACCAAGGCTCAGAAAATGAAGCAAGTTCCCTAAGCAAGAAGGGGAGCCGACTTGATTGCAGAAAGCTTTTTCTCCAACTTAGTTATCACCATTGGTCATTCTTGGTATGTGGCCTACATATACGTAGGATCAGATATTGTCATTGATGTCCGAAACTATCCACTGCTGCTCAGCCATTCCTGCGTTGAGACTCCCTCCAGGAGACCTGTGGGTCTGGCCCTGAGGCCTGATTTGACTCTGGAGCTTTCTAATGTGCCTGTTCCCTGACTCTTTTTTTTTTTTTAATTTTTATTGTGCTTTAAGTGAAAGTTTACGAATCAAGTCAGTCTCTCATACAAAAATTTATATACACCTTGCTATATACTCTTAGTTGCTCTCTCCCTAGTGAGACAGCATACTCCTCTCCACTCTCTATTTTTGTGTCCATTCATCCAGCTTCTGACCCCCTCTGCCCTCTCATCTCCCCTCCAGACAGGAGATGCCCATATAGTCTCATGTGTCTACTTGATCCAAGAAGCTCACTCTTCACCAGTATCTTTTTCTATCCCATAGTCCAGTCCAATCCCTGTCTGAAGAGTTGGCTTTGGAAATGGCTCCTGTCTTGGGCTAACAGAAGGTCTGGGACCCTGACCTCCGGGGTCCTTCTAGTCTCAGTCAGACCATTAAGTCTGGTCTTTTTACCAGAATTTGGGGTCAGGATCCCACTGCTCTCCTGCTCCCTCAGGGGTTCTCTGTTGTGTTCCCTGTCAGGGCAGTCATTGGTTGTAGCCAGGTACCATCTATCTCTCCTGGTCTCAGGCTGATGTAGTCTCTGGTTTATGTGGCCCTTTCTGTCTCTTGGGCTCGTAATTACCTTGTGTCTTTGGTGTTCTTCATTCTCCTTTGTTCAGGTGGGTTGAGACCAATTGATGCATCTTAGATGCTCACTTGCTAGCGTTTAAGACCCCAGACGCCACTCTCCAAAGTTCTCCGCTGACTCTTACGGCTCATATCAGCTGGGTCTCTCCCCAGAGAGATTGTCTGGGCTTAAATTTCAGTAGAATACAGCTTGTGCCTATTGGGTGATGTTCCTGACCTGTCCTGGCACATCACCCTAGCCTTGGCCAAGCCTGCAGAATACAGGTTGAAATCACTGACAGCTATGCCCTGGGATCTGCACATCTGGACACAGGCGGGCCAGAGGCCACAGACATTCCTACATCAGTCGCCTTGGCCTGCCTGGCGTCACTCTCCCGGCTGAGCGTGTGAGCCAATCCTTAGTCCAGCTATTCAGGCCCCAGCCCCAGGCGAATTGATTCTACTGAGGCTGAGGTTGTCACTGTTGACCCCAGCTTGGGCAGGCTGGGATGGGTGGGAGGAACGAAGGCAAAGCACCTTAGCTCAGCCCTTAATCACCATGACAGAGGTCTCTGACTGTTCCATCTGGAAGCATTGGGGCCTCCCAGCCTTCTATGAGGTGGTATATTGTTGGGAGGCAATGTCCCTGACATCCTGTTCTGTAATAACCCATTACATTCTCTAGATTCCTGCTAGGGAGGGCTGCTTGGCAATTTAGTCAGTAACCTTGTCTTCAAACTCCTTTGCTTTGTCCTTTGGAGATATTTCACACCAAAAAAAAAAAAAAAACCAAATCCACTGCCGTAGAGTGGATTCTGACTCATAGCGACCCTATAGGACAGAGTAGAACTGCCTGATAGAGTTTCCAAGGAATGCCTGGTGGATTCAAACTACCGACCTCTTGGTTAGCAGCCATAGCACTTAACCACTACACCACCAGGATTTCTGGAGATATTGCAGCCTCTTTAAAATTTCTGCCTCCTGGCCCCACTTCCCTGAGACATTTGGCTCCAATTTTGACAGTGGCATGGGGACAGCCATTGTCCAGACCCAGAAGGGAACACTAGCCTGGCCTCTTTCTCCAGTTTTCTCTTTTTCCTAGGGACCCTGCAGAATAGGAGTGGGAAGGGAACTCACTTGCTGAATGCTTGGTACTATGTGCCATACTCTCTCCAGTATTTTATGTAATGCTCACAAGAGCTATAAGAAGTAGATGCTCTTACCCCCATTTTACAGAGGAGGAAACTGAGGCTTAGAAAGGTTAAGCAACTTGCCAAAAGTCAAAGAGCTAGTGACTGGCAGTGCCAGGATTTGAACCCAGGCCTGATATTGTACTAGGCCACAAGGGCAGAAAAAGGTTGGGGGCCCTGGAGTTGGATATTTGAATCTAAGTCATCAAGGCTGAGCTTTCCCTTAAGTTAGCTCTTGTTTTAAAAACCATCCTTGCCCCTGAAATGTAGCTGAATACCAAGACCCTTACTTGCAGGGTATCTGAGGGCAGGTGGCACAATGCAATGGAAAAGAGTGCTGCTGGACATGGAATTAAAAGATCAGGATTATAGTCTCAGCTGTGACACTTAACTCTCTGTGACCTTGGAAAAGCCCCTCAGGCCTCAGTATGCCCAATACTGTAGCTTAAAAAAAAATACTGACATGAAGTAACCCACCATAGACCAATTAAATCAGTCTCTGGGGATGGAGCCCCCGGCATTGGTATTTTTAAAAAGGTCTCTAGATGTTTCTAATGTGCATCTAAGGTTGAAATTCGCTAAGCCACATGGTAATTTAGGCCAGCACTTCTCAAACTTTAATGTGCATTCAAATCACCTGAGGATCTTGTCAGTTGTAGATTCTGATTCAGTAGCTCTGAGGTGGCACCTGGGAGTCTGCATTTCTGACAAGCTCCCAGGTGATCCTGATGCTGCTAGTACAGGGAGCGCTCTTTGACTAGGGAGGAGTTAGGGCTCTTTACACAGGAATCAAAGAGCTTGGGGCTCACCGGAGTGAGCTAGTCCCCTTCCTACTAACCCTTGCCAGGGCCACTGCCTAGCATTAGGGTAGCAGACAGGCTGTCGGCACTGCCCCCCATGGGCTCTGTGGCTTGGTGCAGATGTGTGAGAAATAGGATTGGGGGGCGGATTACTTCAGTCTGTTACCTCCTTCAGGCTTAGGAAGGAGAACAGGAGTAAGAGTGGGAGGCGCCTCTCTCCTTATCGCTCCTCCTCTGTGTTCTGCCAAAAGTGACTGAGAGCGGAAGCGAGATTTCAAGGAGCTCCAGGGTGACAAAAACTGTTACGCGTGCGTCTACTAACCATAAGTTTGGTGGTTGGAGCTCACCCAGAGGCGCCTCAGAAGAAAGACCTGGTAATCTGCTTCCGAAAAATCACAGCCATGAAAACTATGAAATGTAGTTCTACTCTAACACACATGGTGTTGCCATGAGTAGGAATCAGTTCAATTGCAAGTGTTTTTGTTTGTTTGTTCGTTTGCTTATGGCATGCAGGCAATCCCTGGGGATTGGCTCCCCTGCCTGGGGTGGCCATACCAGACTTGTGAACCTTAGGGGTCACTGTCTCCTCCTGGGCCTGCCTCTCTGGAAATTCTGACCCAGTCCATCCTTTGGCGCCCCCTTTTTTGTCTTAATGACAGGAAAGTAGAGCTGGCTGCCAGGAGGGGCACTGAGGATGGGGAAGGGCCATTGTCTTTCAAATGCTCCCTCGGCCTGCATAAGTCCTCCGGGGCTGGTCTTACCACATTACCCAGACTGCCACTGGCCTAGAAACTTGGATCCTTTCCCAGACCTCCGTTGCCCCCTGCCAGCTGGGCTGTGGTAGGGCAAGAGCAGAAGTAATGCTAGCTGGTCTGTTCTGTAACAAACATTTGCTAGGGCCTCTCAATCGTGCTAGTGATTTCTAGATCTTTACCATAGGTTAAAAAGTTGCATTAACATAAAACACATACACATAAATTCCTTTCCAGAAAAAGCTGTGGGTTAGGATCCAGGAGCCCTGGGATCTGGAGCTGGCTTTGCAAATCGAGGTCCAGGTACAGATGTCCTCTCCCTCAGACTGTGTCCTGCAGTCTCCATGCTAACCTCTGTCACTAACTCCTTATCACATTTTGGTTATGGAATGTATTGTGCATTGTCTTATCACAGCATATTGTCTGTTTACTTGTCTGCCTCCCTCACGAACCTGTCAACCCCCTAAAAGAATACCTGGCACACAGGAGGGCAGGGGCAGATTATCCAATAAGCAAGGTAAGCACAGGCTTACTTATGCTTACTTACTAATCACATATCAAAGTGAAACCCGTGTGAAATTGTTCACTACAAATTAGTAAGTAAGCACAAATGAACCCATGCTTACCTTGCTTACTAAGTCATCTGTCCCTGTCAGGGACTGTAAATTTGAAAAGAGGCTTTTTGATTCTGTAGGAAGGTGCTCTGGGGTTGGGAAAGAGACAAATGCCAGCCATACTTAGAAGGAAAATATTTGATGTGGTGAAAAAAAGGTGAAATTGTTGACCACAGATTAGTAAGTAAGCATGAATAAGCCTGTGCTTACCTTGCTTATTGAATAATCCACCTCTGCAGTAGGGGCTCAGGAAAGACTTGTCTAATGAAGAGATGACGCCTGCTCAGGTGGGCAGTCCTAAAGAGAAGTCAGCATAGCTTCAGATACACCCTCACACACACACACACACACACATGCACTGGTGCACATTCCTGATCACATATTGCTCCTGCCTGTGTCAGCTACACAGAGACATGCCCAGATAGCGGAGTGAATATGTGAGCAAACGTGTGTGTGTATGTGCATGTGTGTGTACGTGCATACACATGCCTGAGCAGATGGAGTTGCTTGTGGATAGAACCAGATGCACGATCCCACACTAACCTGCGTGGATCGTGGACATGAGCAAACTTGGCTATAACTATATGCAGAGACAGATGCTGGTACCCACCCTATACAGTACGTACAGTCGCTGAGATGCACAGATGTTCATCCCAACGCCACTCCTTTTGCCCTGTAAACTTCCGGGGGCCTGGGGGCTGCAGACATTTCTCTTCTCACCCTAAAATTGTCATCAGTGTGTGACTCTTGAGGAATCTATTATCTTTTTGACAGGGTTCCGCCCTCCCTCACTCTTCCCTCCCAGTGTCTACCTACCCAGCATCTCTGCACTGTTTTGTCCTTTATCTTATCAGTCCTGGCTGCCAGGATGTCATCCTGGATTTCCTTGTGGGAGAACACTGGGAAGAAAGAGTTCTTCCTGTCTTGGAAAAGCCCCACCAGTCTCCTTGGAGTCCTCTGGTCAGCGGGGCCAGCCAACCACAGGCACTAAGGAAGTGGAGGAAATGTTGGGGGCAGGACTGTATCTCCAGAGCAGCCCTGCTGAGGCCAGCAGTCCCTGCTGCGATTTCAGGTCCTATGGTTCTAGCCCCTCTCCTCCCTGGCACCACCTGGGTGGGGAGCAAATAGCTGCCTGGGCAGTCTCAGGTCTTTGCTCCTGGTATTCGGCCTATCCTAAGAGGGCCGCCTTTGTGGCTGCAGTCAAGCTGCACATTCCCACTGAGGCAGGTAAGGATGTCCAGCCCTGTGCCAGGCACTTCCTGGGTAGAGGTGGGAGGCCCACCAGCCACTGCCATGCAAGACTCCCAGAGGCCAGAGCTGTGTCAGCATGACATTCAACACTGGGTGGTGCTACAAATTGGCAGTGCCACTAGGGAGAGCTGGGGCAGTCCTGGAAACCTCTCTGGGGAGCGAGGGGTGGAATTGGATAAGTAGTAGGGGAAGAAGAGCACTGGGTAAGCTGCTACGTCAGAAGGGCAGGAACCCCGGGATTGGAGTCCAGCCAAGCTTGGACTCCAACCCAGGACTGTGCTGCTTCTTCAACTGTGAGACTGTAGACAGGTCACTTCCTTTCTGAGCCTCAGTTTGTATATCTAAAACTGATATACAGGTTGTCATATATATTAAATAAGATTTGGTTAACAAAGTGCTACAGAGAGTTAGGGATGATAATGAGAGAAAGAATAATAATAATCGTTTAACATTTTGTATGTCCTAGCTGTGCTAGGATGATCTACCCAGGGACTTGGAAGAGGATGGCTCCCTGGGAGGGTTCGGTGGGGGGTGGAGGACACAGCTGTGGCTTCGTATCCCAGCAGTACTCCTTGACCTGGGACATTCCTGGGAGTTGCTGACAGTGGTGGGTTATGTTCTTGGCCAGGGGGCCGAGAAGGGAGAGGGAGTTCAAAATGGGCAGGGAAAGAGGCATGAGGCTCAAGAAGGCTGTGACCTGGACATACAGGAGGCAGGGCTTGGGGAGCAAAGATGAGGCAACATACATGCATCCTGTTAACCCCATTTCTCCACGTGTTTCTCTTCCCCTTTCTGTTTCAGAAGTCGAGACCAAAAAAGCATGTGAGTGGCTCCGAGCAACAGGATTCCCTCAGTATGCTCAGCTTTTTGAAGGTAAGGCTACTCAGTTGTTCCTCCCACCCCCAAAACTTTCCATATCTCAGGGTTTTTTTTAAATAGATTTTATTTTTTAGAGCAGTTTTAGCTGTACAGAAAAATTATGCAGAAAGTCCTCCCTCTCTTCTGTGTACAATTTATCCTGTTATTAACATCTTGCCTTTTGTTTGTTGCAATTGATGAACCAATATTGACACATTACCCAAAAACCCACTGCCATCGAGTCAATTCCGACTCATAGCGACCCTATAGGACAGAGTAGAACTGCCCCATGTGGTTTCCAAGGAGTGCCTGGCGGATTCCAACTGCTGACCTCTTGGTTAGCAGCCATAGCACTTAACCGTTATGCCACCAGGGTTGTCATTGATACATTATTATTATCTAAAATCCGTAGTTTTCATTAGGGTTCACTCCTTGTGTTGTACAGACCTATGGGTTTTGACAAACGCATAATGTCATGTATCCACTATTGCAGTATCATACAGATCAGTTTCACTGCCCTAAAAAGCCCCTGTGCTCCATCTATTCACCCCTCACCTCCTTCCCCTCAATCCCTGCAACCACTATTTTTAGTGTCTCTTTTTTTTAGAGCTTTACTTTTTCCAGAGTGTCATATAGTTGGAATCATACAGTATTAATGCTCAATTTTTCATCCATAAAATGGGGCAAATCAAATCCTTTCTCCTACCACAGGAGCCCTGGTGGCACAGTGGTTAAGCACTTGGCCGCTAATCAAAAGGTTGGCAGTCTGAATCCACCAGCTGCTCCTTGGAAACCCTTATGGGGCAGTTCTACTCTGTCCTACGGGGTTGCTATGAGTCGGAATCGACTCAGTGGCAATGGGTTTTTTTGTTTGTTTCCTCCTACCACACAAGAAGCTGTGTATCCTGGTTCTGCTCAAAAAAATTCTCAGGGACTTTGGGTTTTTAGTTACAACCACTATTTCCTACATCATCATGTCTCTACTGGATCAGCTTCTACAGGCTCTAGTGTTTCCCACATATTAAAGTACTTTCTCTTGACCAGGGTCACTGCTTTGTGCAACTTCTAAGGATGGTATTTGCATAGATACAGTGTGAAGGGAGCCTCTTGGAGATGTGCACCCTGGTGGCCCCGCCTTAACCTTGCCTTACCTGCAGCAATGGCCTCATATCTGTTTCTTCATTTTTCTTCTTTTCTTTAGAGCTTTTCACACTTGCTGTTTCCACTTCCCCTCTTCTTCTTACACCCCACTGCACCCTGGCTTTATCCCTACCTCACCAATAAGACAGTCCTTGTCAAGCTGCACGTGGTCACATTCAGTGGCCACTCCCAGTCCTTGTCTTACTCAATTTTTCAACAGCATTCAGTGCAGCCGGCCACTCCTTCCTTTGGCTGCTGAGACAACCCCCTCTCCTGGCTGGGATTGCCTCTGGCTGCTTCTTCTCAGTCTCCTTAGCTGACTGTACTTCCTCTAGCTGATGTCTAAATGTTGGAGTGTCCCAGGACTCAATCCTGGGCCCTCTTCTCTCTCAACATTTCTTTCCCATGGGATCCTCATTCAAGTGTCCTCTACATTCTGATGACTTCCAAATATGTCCAGACCTCACTTCAACTGCCAATTCAACATCTCTGCTCAGATATCCAACAAGCATCTCAGATTTAACATGTCTAAAACCAAGCTCCTGATGGTTGCCTCCCCATAAACGTGCCCTTCCTCCTGTTCCCTGTTCCAGTAGATGGCACCACTGGCCACTCACTTGCTCAAGCCACATAGCCAGGAATCATTCTTAATTCCTCTTTTCCCTCATCCCCACATATCTAACCCATCATCAAGTACCATCTCCCTTCAAAATATATCTTTAATCTATCCACTTCTCACCACCTCCACTGCTACCCCCTGGTCATCACCACTCACCTGGACTAGTACGCTAGGCTCCTGCCCAGCCTCCCTGCTTCCACTTTTGCCCTCCTGTAGTCTGTTCTCTACACAGCAGCCAGAGAGATCCTGTTCACCATAGGTGTGTCACATCACTCCTCTGCTACAAACCCTCCAATGGCTTCTCAGCATCCTCAGGATGAAATAAACCCAAATGCTTTACTCTAGCTGATGAGACTCTGCATGGTCCACCTTGTATTTACTACTTTCTCCTTTGCTTTGTATGTTCCAGGCTCCTTTCTACTATTTGTTCACACCAAGCTTCTCCCTCCTTGGAACCTTGATGTTACCCCTGCCGGGAATGCTCTTGCCAGGCTCTTTGCATGGCTGTCTCCTTCTTTTCCTTCAGAATTCAGCTCAGGAGTTACTTCCTCAGAAAGGCCTTCCCTGATTACCCACTCTACAAATAGCCCCACACTCTACAGCTTCTTTTTACTCCAGTCACCCTGGCTAATTTCCTTCATAGTGTTTATAACTGCATTATCTTTTTGTTTAGTGCATTGTTTATTGTCTGTCTTCCCCATGAGAGTCTGAACTCTGTGAAGACAGGAATCATTTTGTCACTTTTGTCTTGTTCTCTGCCTTATCCCCAGTGTCTTGCACAGTGTCTGGCACACAGTTGATGCCTAATAAATATTAGTTGAATTAGTAAATGAATAAATCGGCTTGTTTAACCCAGTAAGGCAGAGTGGTGTGGGATTTCTTGAATTCTCTCTCTCCCCTGTTCCTTCCTCTCTCCTCTCCCCTCCCTGAATCCTAGGGAGTGGATTCCCACTGTTCTAGACAATAGAAGGAAGTGAGGTATTCTTTGGCTGCACACTGTCCCTTCTGCCCTCCCTCCCTTCCTCCCCAAGAGGGGTGAGCCAAGGAGGAGGTTCCCTGTCTAAGCAGTCCAGGATTTGAAGGGGCTGAGGGATACCAGGTTGGCTCTTGGCAGCCACCCAAGGCCTCAGGCCTGCCATCACCCATGGATCTGCTTTGCTGACTGATGGGATCTTCTCGTCCAACTCAACCCACCTGTTCTCTCCCTGACGTTTGCCCAGACTGCCAACCGTGAGCTCTCTAGGTCCCCCTTCTTAGCTCTGGGCTTCTTTCTTTATGTTTGGCTCTTGGCTCCCTACTTCCCCCGTTTCCTGGCCTCCCCTCTCCAGCTCAAGGTATCCTGGGGCTGAGTTCCTGACCTACTTTCCTGGACTCATCTTTGCTTCTCTCTGACATACAGAAGGTTCGTTCCCACTGGATATCGACTCTGTGAAGAAGGACCACAGTTTTCTGGATGAGGACTCTCTGGGGGCCCTGTGCAGGTAGGGGAGCCTCAGGCCGCAGGCTTGGCTTGGGGCTTCCTCATGGGAAAAAAATCCCTTATACCCTCTAACAGAGGAGGAGTCCAGCATATTAACCAAGCTCATCTTCTGCACTGGCCTCACTCATTCTGTTTTCTGTCTGTGACACCCTTACCTAGTCAATCTAGCTAGAAAGCCAAGATCTGACCTTGATTCTTTTCTCCCTTAAGTTATAGTCCCTAAACATTCCTCTGATTTGTCCCATCTCAACTCACACCACCTTGGCCCTTGTTTGAGGCCAAACAATGACTTCTTCTTGGATCTATTACCAAACCAAAAAACCAAACCCAGTGTCGTCGAGTCGATTCCAACTCATAGCAACCCTATAGGACAGAGTAGAACTGCCCCACAGAGTTTCCAAGGAGTGCCTGGCGGATTCAAACTGCTGACCCTTTGGCTAGCAGCTGTAGCACTTAACCACTACGCCACCAGGGTTTCCATGGATCTATTACAGTAGCCTCCTAACTGGCTTCCCTGCCTCCAATCTCTGCATTCTCTCTCCCCTCCCCCATCCATCCTCTCTACACAGCCACCAGAGTCAGCTTTGTAAAGCTCCAAGCAGACTCTCCTCTGCTTAAAAATTGTCACTGGCTCCCCACTGCTTACAGAGGAAAGTCCAAAGTTTTTTTAACAGGACACCTGAGGCCCTTTGCACTCTGGCTTTGATCTATCTTACCAGCCTCAATCACACCCTTCTTACACTCACACTGGTCTGTTTACTGACCATTTCCCTCTATACCTTGTTACAGTGTCCTGTCTAAGCCTGGGATAAGAGTTTCTCTTTCCCTAAAAATCCCACTTCTGTCTTCTAGGAAGCCTTCTCTTAACTATACTCCTCTTCCTTCATAGAAATTCCTTGTCTCGTCCTCTGTGTCTCCATTGTGCCTTCTGTTTAATACTCTGCTCTTGAACCAGTCCCATCTCTGTAGTGGTTTGCTTCCATCTCTATAATATCTTTGAGGAAAGAGACCATACTCTTTCCAGCATTGTGTCTGGCACTTGAACCTTCATGAACGCCGGGGCTTGGATCAGTTTTGATGGCTTGGACATGGGAAGTGGTGGATAGATTTTTCTGTCTTGGGAGTATCTTGGTAGGCCATTCCAGGTTTTGGGGGTTGGAACCCTTGGGTAAATACTGCTTTGTCTTTTTGCAGGAGGCTGATGACCTTGAACAATTATGCCTCGATGAAACTAGAGGTTCATTTTCAGTGCAAGCAGGTGAATCCTTGCAGGGGTGGGATCCGTGGGAACCATGGGGAACCTAGGACATACGCAAGCCTCTTGGGAAATTAGTTCCAATACCCTAGAAGTCTGGAGTGCCTGCAGCAATGCCTTGCTCCAACCTGGAGGCGGGGATGTAGGGAGCTCCACGTGGTCACTGGGTTTTGTGAAGCCTGGTCTAGGGATTAGAGTGTAGGAGTAAATATCCTGGCCCGTGGCATTATCCACCCCCCATCAGCCCACCTCTTCCTCCTGGGTTTACCAGTAATTTGACCTATTGGTGGCCCCTTCCTCAGGAAAATCCATCTGCCTCCTCTCCATGCTCTGTGATGGCTAAAGTTCCTTGAATAGAGGGCAGAAACAGAATAATACAGTGGGAAGATAAAGGTCTTAGAAGTCAGGATCCCCATTCTCACCCCCACAAGGTCTTTCCCCCTCTCGACCACATTTTCCCCATCTCTACAATGAATTATGAATTGGGAGGAATTAATAGCCTCCAAAGGCCTTTCCAACTCTGCAGTTTTGGGATAGCAGAAATTGAGAAGACTCTTGGTCTGTACATAGCCCTGGAATAAAGGTCATGATCCTATCCTTCCCTGAGGACAGGCTTTATTAGTTTCCTCTGGGGCTTTCCCCACCAGAGACCTGCAGCCAGTGGGGCAGCCAAGTTGACAAAGCCCTGACCTGGGAAGCAGGAGACCCCTGGGGCCTCGTCCTAACTCTTCCACTGACTTATGATTGATCTTGAGCAAGCCTCTTCTACTCGCTGGGCCTCAGTTTTCCCACCTTACAAAAGAGGAGATGAATTAGAAAATCTAAAATTTCATTCTAGTTCTAGCATTCTGTGGTTCTTGTGTAAGACTACATACAGCCTAGAGACTAAGGAGGCTACTGAGGGCAGAAGGTCAAAAGGCCTGGGTCCTAGCCTTAGCTCTGACTTATTGCATGTCATTGTATGATCTTGGGCACATCCCTTCTCATTTGCATGTCTCAGTCTCCCTACCTGTAAAATGGTAGGGGTAGATTAATTACATGATCATTAACATTCATCTGGCCTCCATCTATGACTACTAGCTTCCTCTGGCATCCCCAGAGGCAGGTCATTTCCTCAACCAGAAAGTGGGGCCCTTAGCTCAAAGTTCCCCGAGAGTTTGGAGGCAGATTAAAGCAAAAACAAGGGCTTGTGGGATGGGCTCTTCTGACACCACCTTGTGGCACCTTCCCCAGAATGAAGACTCAGAAGAGGAAGAGCACTGTACCATCAGCAGCCACTGGGCTTTCCAGCGGGAAAGCAAACGCTGGTCTCTTGTGGGATCCTCTCACCTTCTGGCCCCACCAAGCCCTGGCCTGCCGGTGACCTCAAGCTGTGACAGTGTCCTCACTGAGCTTAGTGCCATCTCCCTGCCAGCCATCACTGTGAGCCTACCACCTGAGCCAGTGGACCTGCCCTTGCTAGACTGTACCCCAAGTCAAAGTGACCAGCCCTTCCTCAGCCCCACCCAGGATCAAGAACGACCTCAGGACAAAGCCAAGAAGCACAGTTCCAGGTGCTTCCTCAAGCACCTCGAGTCTCTAAGGAAGAAGGAAAAGGGTGGCAGTCGACAAGCAGAGCCCGAGCGTAACTCAACCACCTCAGAGAGGGCTGCCAAAGCCTCATCTTTCCGCAGTTGCCGTGGCTTCCTCTCAGCTGGATTCTACAGGGCCAAAAACAAGACAGCCACCTCAGCCTGCAGAGGTAGCACTGAGACTCAGGAGGCCTGGCCTGTGGCCACATTCCAGCATCCTCAGCAGGTACACTGGAGTGACTGCTTGGTGCATGTGCCTAGGGACCACAAACCAGGCACATTCCCTCACTCCCTGTCCATTGAGAGTCTGTGTCCTGAAGATGACTACCACCTGGCAGACTGGCAGCCAGGTAGGCACTGGGGTTACAAAGGGCGCCGGGGCTCCTGTGGCTCAGTAGGCAGCCATGCTAGCACCTATGACAACTTACCAGAGCTGTACCCAGCTGAGTCTGTACTGGCTGGGGCTGAGACTGAAGATGAGGAAGAAAACGAGGGCAGCTATGCCCACCTAGATGATATCCTCCAGCATGTATGGGGGTTGCAGCAGCAGGTAGAACTCTGGTCTCAGGCCATGTACTCAGACCTGGGGCATGGCAAGAAGGAAGAGGAAGAAGAAGAGGAGGCCACTTCATCAGTGGAAATAGCCACAGTTAAGGTTGAAGACCAAGGTGAGGCCCTGGCCCAGGCAGAGGCTCCAGCCCACAGAGACTTTCCAGCCCAGGTCCAGGCCGCCATCCAGACAGTAGTCCCAGCTCATGCTCAGGCCTCAGCCGACGCTGAGACCGTGGCACGGGCAGTGGCCAAGGCCCAGAACCCAGCCCAGGACAATGAGCAGGAGATAAATTCAGGCAGGGAACCCACTTCGGCCTTTAGCCTGTCTGTGAAAGAAGGACACTCCATTCCTGACACTGTAGCCTCCTCCAGTGAACTTAACAGTAGCGGGAACTCCATGAATGAAGCTGAGGCAGCTGGGTCTGCAGCTGGGCTCCAGGCATCAGAGCCCCGTGAACGGCGTGATTCAGGAGTTGGGGCCTCACTTACCAGACCCTGCAGGTGGGAGTTTAGGGTACGGGTTGGGGCAGGAGCCTCTGTTGTCTCTCTTTCTCTCAGGGAAGCAGATTTCTTAGTCATGAGGCCCAGGGGCAGGCTGGGTGATTTCCTCCAGGTAGCCAGTCCCTGGAGAGAAGTGGAAAGAACACAGGACTCAGGAATCCAGAGAGTTAGGTTCAGGACCTGCCACTGCTTTGACCTTGAGCAAATTATGACTCCTCTTTGGGTCTCAGTTTCCTTATCTGTAAACTGAGGGTGTTAGAGGAGATGGTCTCTGATCCCTAGTTTTGCCCTTCTGGGTTTCCTGGAGCAGCTCCCCACAGCAGTCTTACAATAGGTTGGGGGCTGGTACTGCTTCTTGGCACTAGATTGGTCTGAGCTCTGTGCCACCCTCCCTGAGAGCTTCTTGGCTTCTAGGTCAATCTAGAAGCTGAGACTAAGCTTTTTCTACCCTGAGGCCCAGTAGCAGTGGGGAGACTAGTCCAACCTCCCTGTATTTTCTTTCTTTCGGGAGGAAAAAAAGACTAGAAGAACACAACCTTTGCTAAGTTTTGCCCAAACCTGCTCCTCTGGCCCTCTCCCATCCACATTTGCCAGGAAGCTTCGTTGGCACAGCTTCCAGAACTCTCACCGTCCCAGCCTTAACTCGGAGTCACTGGAGATCAACCGCCAGTTTGCAGGCCAGATCAACCTCCTGCATAAGGGCTCACTGCTGCGGCTCACCGCCTTCATGGAGAAGTACACTGTGCCCCATAAGCAGGGCTGGGTCTGGTGAGTGGCTCTTGGGCCATGGTGGGCGGGGAGCTGCTAATTCAGGTCCTGGGCCCCTGCCTGCCCCCACCCCATGGCCCTGGGAGGGTTAGCACCAGATAGTGGGTACAGGCAGCCAGAGCCCACAAGCCAGCAGAGGAGGCTGGAGGTGCCATAGCCCGAGAGGTCAGCGTGCCTCTGAGTGGCTTGTGCCTATCTGTGGGGGATACACATGAAATACACATGTGTATGTGTGCCACATGTGAGAATGGTGTGTGTTTTGGGACCCTAGGTCCTCCAACTGTGCCTTTTCCACTCCACCCTCCACGCTGCTGCTGACGAGAGTGTCCTACAGTGTGGATTTAGCTGTCACTCTACTGAGAAGCCCCGTTCTGTGGCTCCCCATGGTTAAAGACTAAAGTCCACATTCCTTCCCATCATGATCCTCTCATGTTCTGGCCCTGCCCCATTTTACTGGCTTTGTTGTCTGCCATCCTCTAGCAGCACCACCTTACAGGCCAGTGGGACTAGTCACCCTTCCCTGAATGTGCTGTGCCCTTTTTCCTGCCTCTTTGCCTTTCTTCATGCTGTTCTTTCTACCTTTTCCCCATTTCTCCTCTGGGACAATGCCTACCTATCCCTCAAGAGCCTGCCGAGTAACCATCTCCTCTCTAAATCCTTCCCTGACCCGCTAGGTATAGTTCGCCTCCCTCATGCATCTGTCCCTAAGTCCTTGGCCTACTACTAGCCACATACATTGTCACTACCTGCTGACACAATGATCTCCTTAACCAGATTGAGAGCGCCCTGTGTTCCTCTGTGGCTCCCTAGGGCTGGGTCCAAAGCAGATGCTCAATGAGTGTGTTGAGTCTAGGGATATGGCATGTTTCTAACTCTGCTCGCTTCTCCTCAGCCTCCCGAGACTGCCCAGGTCTGTCCCATCCCCCTTCCTGACCTCTTGTCACTCCCCTAAACAGGTCAGTGCCCAAGTTCATGAAAAGGAACAAGACCCCAGACTACCGGGGCCAGCACGTGTTTGGAGTTCCACCCCTCATCCATATGCAGCGCACAGGTCAGCCATTGCCACAGAGCATTCAGCAAGCCATGCGCTACTTGCGCAGTCAGTGCCTGGACCAGGTAAGTCCTCCTGGGGGAGCCTGCAGAGAGATGGCACTAAGGGGAAGGCTGGAGCCCAGGGCTGAGGAGTTGGGGAAGGGAACTGCTTTGGCCTTCTGGCTGGGTCAGGATGTTCCACCAGGGACCTTTCCTATCCGAGGAAAGGCCAGAAAGGATGAAGCCAAAGCTCCCTTCTGCTCCTTAGGGCTGGAGCCTTCTGCCCAGCTCTGGAGTCTTCTGGCCCAGGCTTTGTAGTTCTTGTCTTCTAGGAGCCTGCCTTAGCCTCAGTCCATCTTTTCCTACCTCATCTGCACAAAAGCCATCTTTTTCTCTGGCCCTGAGACTATGAAAACCCTTCTCTTTGGTTTTGCCATTTCTTTCCTACTCTACCCAGCAGGAAGCCTGCCAGGCTTGGAAGTCTCTGGAGTGGCCTACACTCCTGACACCCAGTCCAGGGCTGGCCTCACAGTCTCCTCCTCCCCCCCGCCCGCATCTCTTCCTTCTCCCTCCCTCCCCTGCACGGGTCAGGTGGGCATCTTCCGCAAGTCTGGGGTGAAGTCCAGGATCCAGAACCTGCGTCAAATGAATGAGACCTCCCCAGACAATGTCTGCTATGAGGGTCAGTCAGCCTATGATGTGGCTGACCTGCTGAAGCAGTATTTCCGGGATCTGCCTGAGCCCATCTTCACTAGCAAGCTCACGACCACTTTCCTGCAGATCTACCAACGTAAGTTACCTGCACCTATTTCCAACAACCTGCCCCATTCACCATCTCCCTGAATCCCAGGGTTGGTGGAAGATAAGCCTGGTGTGGGCGAGTACATCCAGGCCTCTGAGCTCATTGGAACATGTACTATCTAGAGTTGGAGAGACTCTTGGAGAGAGATCACATTCTACTTCCCCAAACCCATTGTATGGAAGGGTAGACTGAGGTCCTGAGGAAGAGGAAGGACTTATATAAGGTTACACTGCAAGTTAGCAGAGTTCGATCTAGTGCCCAGGGCTCTGACCTCCCAGAGTAGACCTTTTACCTTTCTTCTCACTGCCTCCCCTGGGAACCAGTGAACCTCCCATTTTCCTAGAAGCAGTATGTTTGTTGCTGGAGCCTCAGGGGAATAAGAAGGGCTCTCTGCCATTCCTTCTTCACAGTCCTTCCCAAGGATCAATGGCTGGCAGCAGCACAAGCTGCCACCTTGCTGCTGCCTGATGAGAACCGAGAGGTGCTACAGACCCTGCTTTACTTCTTGAGTGACATTGCCTTGGCTGAGGAAAACCAAATGACGGCCGGCAACCTGGCAGTGTGCCTGGCACCCTCCATCTTCCACCTCAATGTCTCCAAGAAGGATAGCACCTCACCCAGGTGAAACAGGGAAGGGCATGTCAGGGTCAGGCAGTGGGGGGTTGGGCCCCAGAGGGCTTTTGGCTCTTGACAGTTGGCACAGCAGTACCAGGCCCCACCACAAAGGCCAGCCAGAATCCTCAGGGCTCAGGGACTGGCAGAGACTGTGGAACAGGGCCTTCTAAAAGATTGCAGGTTGTTTTGTGGTCAGGCCTGCAAAGCTGGCTTCCTGGGAGCAGGAAACCAATCTGTTAGCCAACGTGTTTTGTGCCCTTGTGCCACCCCCCGCCCCGATCCTTCTATCCAGGATCAAAAGCAAACGCAGGCTGGTTGGCCGGCCAGGCCTTAGGGACCTGAGTGAGAATATGGCTGCCACCCAGGGCCTATCACACATGATCAGTGACTGCAAGAAGCTTTTCCAGGTGAGTAAGTAACTCCAGGCCATGGTGTCTGATTACCAGACCTAGAGGAGCTATCAGGCCTGACTTTTCACCTCAAGTCAAGGGTAGAACCCGGCTTGTCACATCCTCTTCAACCCTTTGCTTCCAGCTCTTCCCCACAAGATTTTTCACCTACCTCACTGCAGTAGCCAGGCCTCTCCACTGCCCCTTAACATGAACTTGACAGAGGCCTCATAGGCTCTAGGACTGAAGAGCCCTGACCTTCTCCTGCTCCCCAAGGCCCCCAGCCTGGTGTGTCTGTACACTCCCAGGTGCCCCAAGACATGGTGTTGCAGCTGTGTGGCTCTTACACGGCAGCTGAGCTCAGCCCTCCTGGTCCAGCCCTGGCTGAGCTGCAGCGGGCCCAAGCTGCTGGAATGAGCCTGAGCCTCTACATGGAGGAGAGTGTTCAGGAACTGCTGCGTGATGCTGCTGAACGCTTCAAGGGCTGGATGAGCATGCCAGGACCCCAGGACACCGAGTTGGCTTGCAGGAAGGTGAGTACCACACCACCTGTGGTTGGCATGGGGGTGGGAGATAGCATGGTGCGGGGGAAGGGGACCAAAGAACACAAAGGCAGGAGCCAGGAAGGAGCTGTCTGCCAGTCTCGCTGTGCCTGATACTTGGATAATGTCAGCCAGCAGAGCAAATCCCTTAAGAAATCAAGAACCAAATTAAAGCAAGGTATTTCTCTCAGGGACCACCTGCCAGAATTACCTTTCAAAGCCCACTGTAGATGTGACCCTACTTTTCTAGCCTCAACTCCCATCTCTCCCTGCACTACAGTCAAGCTGAACTCCTTGCATTTCCACCTGTGTGCTGCTGCTTACACTGTTCCTGCTGCCTGGAATGACCAGCCCCCAGGCATTACACTTTAAGCCCAACCTTAATATGGCCCCTCCTCCATTCAGAGCCTTCTGGCATGCCCCACGCTAGAGGTGATTTCTGTCTTTCTCCTGGCACTAGCCACATGCTTTCTCAGGTTCTGATTGTTAGTAGCATTGCAAGCCTTGAAGTTTTCCATGTATGAAATGGTCATGCTATAACCTATCTTATAGGATCAGGGTGAGAACTTCACACAGTGTCTGGCATATACAAAACACTCAATAAATGGCAACTTTTGTTGTTGTACAAGTGTTTTACCTTCCACATTAGACAGTGAGTTCCTTGAGAATGATCATCATCTTATCTTTCTGCCCACTTCCAGAAATTCCAAGCACTGTGCCTATTTCATGGTAGGGCCTAATAGGTCTCTAAGAATGTGTCCCATCATCTCTGTGCTCTTTAGCATGCTGGGAAGCAGACATCCGGAAAGGAGAGAGAGGACAGGAAATGGGGGTGGCCCCTGTCCTCATCTGGAGAGGGTCAGCAGAGTAGCCCTGCAGCCTTCTCAGGGCTGGAGTGAGAGGAGCACCAGGCCCTACAGTTTGAGGCCTGGACTGGGAGAGTGGAGTCGGAATTTTCCAGCCCTGACAGCTGCCCCCTACCTCCACCTTTGTGGCCCCCAGGCACCAGACGGGCACCCCCTGCGTATGTGGAAGGCTTCCACAGAGGTGGCAGCCCCTCCGGCTGTGGTGCTACATCGTGTTCTACGGGAGCGGGCCCTTTGGGATGAGGACCTGCTGCGGGCCCAGGTTCTGGAAGCCCTGATGCCGGGTGTGGAGCTGTACCACTACGTCACGGATAGCATGGCACCTCACCCCTGCCGTGACTTTGTGGTACTCCGGTGAGGGACTCCAGTTGCCGCTCTGATGTGCTCTGTTGGTTGCTTTGGGGACAGGGGAAGTAGGGTGGGGACCAGCACCAGGAATCTAAATGTGTATGTCCCTTCCACGCAGGATGTGGCGTTCAGACCTGCCTCGTGGAGGTTGTCTACTTGTCTCTCAGTCGCTGGATCCTGAGCAGCCTGTACCAGAATCAGGGGTGAGGGCCCTGATGCTCACTTCCCAGTACCTCATGGAACCCTGTGGCCTGGGCCACTCTCGGCTCACTCACGTCTGCCGTGCTGACCTCAGGTACCAGGCCCAGATGGCCTGCACTGCCCTCTTAGTCCTAGCCCCCTCACTTGCCTCTCCCAGTGCCTTTCTACACCCCTTCCCCCATGCCTTTGATCCCTGGGAGTTTGGGGAAAATCTTTATTCCTTCCTCCTGGTGAGGGCTTCAGGGGAGTATCCACTGCTCATGCCTGGCTGCTTCTACTTCCGCAGGGGCCGTTCTCCTGACTGGTACAACAAAATCTTTGGGCACCTGTGTGCTATGGAGGTGGCAAAGATCCGGGATTCCTTCCCTACCCTGCAGGCAGGTGGCCCTGAGACAAAGCTGTGAGCTTCAGGCTGGTCCCAGGGTGACACCACCCAGGCTCCGTGGTACCAAAGGAGTAAGGAGAGAGTAAGAGAGGGCCAGGCCCCTGGATGCTGCTGCCAGGGGCAGAGCCAGGTCCAGCTTTGGCTCCAGCTGCCTGTCACCCTTTACTTCCTAAAGCTCCTCTGCACATACAAGGGAGAAGAGAACTTGGGTGTCCTATTTCTACTTCATGTTCACCCCAACTCCCTGTGTTCTACCCTCCCAAGAGAGGGGAATCGTTCTAGTAGCCAGAAGACTGCTATCCTCTACCTGCCCATAAAGCCACCACTCAGCCTGAAGCCTTAGCATCTCCCCCAACTGCAGCGGTGAGAGGTAAAGAGCAATGTGTGGTCCCAGCTCTCCACCAGACTAGAGGCCAAACCATCCTGTTGGGGTGCTAGGGTGCCTATGAGGTTGGGCAGAAGATTTTGGTCCTGCCTTTAGGCCCGGCATTGACCCTGAACTGGTTCTGGAGAAATTGGACTTGAGCAAATGGGCACAGGGGCAGCCTCAGCCACCACGTCCTGTTTTGTTTGCATAAATATGCTGCTGATTTTTATGAGGCTGATTTAAAGAGTAGGTATTTATGGGCCCCTAGGGTTTTTTTTTTTTTTTTTAGGGTTAGGAGGCAACATGATGATTTGGGATAGCTTGGGATGTGAGAGGGGGAGGAAGGACTTCTTTTTCTCAGGTCTCAAGAGACCAATGAACCAGTCTCCCTGCTTGGGCCCCACACTTGATCTGCCACTCCCTAGGGTCCTGGCTAGTCTTTGGCCATACACTGCAAGCTCAGATGCTTGAGTGGGCTCAAGGGCACGAGAGCTGTACCACTATAGCCCAAGGTGTGCACCTTCTGGCAGTCTGCTCCCTAGTTAACACTCCTGCTGTGGGACACCATGGAGAGGTCTTGGCGGGCTGAATGGACAGGCTTCCACAGCCTGAGACCGCTCAGCCCCTGGGCCAACTTCCCAAAACCCAAATATCAACCTGGAGATAGCACAGGCCTAGCAAAAGCAAACAGTGGCAAAAGCAGATAGAGGCAAGGAAAGAAGTATCTGTGTTCATGTCCTTTTTCCTCTTCTTGCTGGTTGTAGCATGCTAACAGCCCCTATCTCAAGCAGAGGCCTGGCCTCCTGGCCAGGCAACCAGTTAGCCAGATGGAAGGGCCTAGTATCATCTTAGCCAGCTGGGGCTTGATCCAAACCTGATCTACCCCACCCACCCACCTTCAGTCTTGGTTCATATAGAAATTCAAATGCCATGCAAATGCCAACTGGTGTTTTATTCTTCTTTCAGCTGAGTAAACTGGAGTGGGATGAGTCCCAGCCCCCCTTGTAATTGTAAATTTTAAGCCTGTGTGTTTGTACCTATAAATACTGTACAGTCAAAATATATATTCTATCATGAGCGCATTATAACTTCTGGTGGGGTCAGGGGTCTGGAAAGCCTGGGTAGGGGGTGGTGCAGGGTACTTAGATAAACCAGGAGAGGCAGAGAGCAGGGTACAGCGTGATCCCTCAGCAGAAAAATAAAGCATTACTCTGGCTGTGTGGCTATCTTTTTGCTGCGACAAGGACCTAGCAACTGGGAACAGGGTGGAGGGATCGGGGATGCAACTCAGGCTCAGTGTTTGGGGTCAGAGGTGGTGAGCATTCACTTCACCCTCTCCTGAGTCTCAACTTGCTGGCATCAGGCCTCAGGGTAAGGCCACAAGAGGAATGGAGAAGGGCCTCAGCTCTTCTCTTGGGAGGTGATGGGATGGAGGGGAGGTAGGGTTAAGAGAATCCAGGGCTTGAGCAGGTGAAAACCCCATCCTAGCCAGGGCCTCCAATATGAGTGGCTCACCAGCATCACCTCAGGCACGCTTACAGTAGCCCTAGAGTGAGATAACCCAGGCTGTGCTCTCCTTCCTTCCCCTTTTACACATTATATAAAAAAAAAAAAAAATTATTTATTTTTTTTATAAGCTGAAGGTTGAAGAGTGGGGACGCAACCCCAGGAGGCTTGGGGGCCCTGTTCTACCCAAAAACCAACTAAGAGAGGTCTTGTTACTGGAATAAGGCTGCTGCCTCTCACTGGTCAAGAACGAGCAGGTAAGCTTGTAGCTTTCCACACGAGCAAAGCTTTATTGAAGAGGCTTGCAAGCGGAAATGAGGAGGGCCTAGAGCACTGCGTACCCTCATCTCACAGAACAAAAGACGGGCCTGAGTTTTTAAAAGTTCTTGGGCAGGAAAAGATTCATGTTTATTCATAGGCACGGGTGGGGATATGTTAACTAAGGTGCATGCGCAGCAGCTTTCCAGGATGGCTCCTGTCCTGGAGGCCTCTGGGATTCGTAGCAGGATTTATCATGGGGTGTCGCGCCTGCACAGTCTCCCGCTCCCCGATTCGATTCCCCAGCTAGGGCTGTATGTAGCCCCTCACTGCTCCTGGTGGAAGGTTACACAGCAGTCACAGGTGGATGTTCTGCGCATGTCCCTGGGCCTGGTCTTCTCTAACGGCTTCTGAAAGGCAACTTTAAAGAAGCTTGTGGGCTATTTTTAGATACCCTGCCCCACTGTTCTGGGGAATGGCTTTGTTTCTGTCCCCTGGCCCATTTCTTGTAACTTTGTTTGCAGATTTTGGGGCCCCTCTGTTCTCTGTCTTACTAAGTCTCTAGGTTCCACGCTCAACCCCCTGTTACCTCCCTGATAGTGTAGTCTGTTTCTCTTTTACTTGTTTCTCCTTTAACCACAGCAGTCTCTTCGCTATTTCTCAAACAGGTACCCTCCGATCTCAGGGCCTTCTCTCCCTGTCTTAGTCTGAGTGCCCTGAGACAGTCCTTGGTCTGGCTCTAGTGACCAACAAAGCCCAGGAGGCTAGAGGGACCCACTCATTTTGATTTCCCCAAAAGAAGGGACTTTCCTTAGCTGTGATGTCTGTTGCGGTGCCTTTAAATGCCCAACCTCAGGCAGCTAGAGAGTACAAGCTTTGGAAGCAAACCTGTATTTGAATTCCTTAAGTGCTACTGAGTAGCCTGAGGCAAGCAAACAATGCCCTCTCTCTGAACCTCCATCTTCTCATAAGTAAACCTAGGCCAGGAATACTTTGTCACAAGCCTTACTCACTAAGTGTTCAGGTCTATCTCCCACAATTTGCACCACCACCCAGCCCCAGCAGGTTGAATGCCTGTCAAGTCCCACTTCTCTGTCACCTTTTATTTTCTCCTTCTGGGCTCAGTCATCCCCACACTTCTTTGACCTTTCCTCACTGTTGCTCCCTGTGGGTCTCGGCTGACTCGAATGGAGGGAGGTGGAGCAGGGGACTATCCAGCCCTTTGCCTTTTTTTATTTTTATTTTTTTGAATTTTATTGTGTTTTAAGTGAAAGTTTACAATTCAAGTTAGTCTCTCATACAAAAACTTATACACACCTTGCTCTGTAACCCTAGCTATGCTCCCACTAATGAGATAGCACACTCTTCCTCTCTACCCTGTAGTCCCCGTATCCATTCAACCAGCTCCTGTCTCCCTCTACCTTCTCATCTCACCTCCAGGCAGGAGGTGCCCACATAGTCTCATGTGTCTGCCTGAGACAAGAAGTTCATCCTCATCAGTAGCAGTTTCTGTCTTATAGTCCAGTCCAATCCCTGTGTGAAGAGTTGTCAACCCCTTGCCTTTTGAAGAACCAGTTGGCACCTCCCCAAGTTGTGGGCGTGGGTGGGAGATCACTGAGGCAATCCACACAGAGGGGGCAAAATTCAAAGAGGCTCTTGGGGTACATTATATGAAACAACCAGCATCAGTTATCTAGGGCAGTTATAGGCATTGGAGAAAATATGATTTCCTTTAGGCTTTTGAGAAATTAAAAAAAAAAAAAAAGCTCATAACAATCCATGCTGGCAGCCTCTCGCTTGACCCTACCATCTGCTGCCCTGAACCCAGAAAGAAGAGAAAGTAGGTGATCATGGGCAGCCCACCAAGCAGGGGAGTTACTTGAACTTGTTGCGGAGTTGGCCTCCCTCACCTGCAACTCCCTTCAGTGGGGCTGTTTGGATTGGAGTGTGGGTTCTGAGGGGCCTCAGACTTGGTTGGAGGAGCCCATAGAGGAAGAAGAAGGCAGAGAAAGATAAGGTGTGGTCCTGGGAGCAGCAGTGGGCCTGCTGAGGGCCGTGGGAGTGGGAACTTGGGCATCAGGTTGGGGGTGGCCTATAGGATGAAGAGATGGCACCTTCATTACTCCTTGGGTAATAATGTGAAAAAGCTCACAGACCACATGCTACCTTTGCAACTCCCCGGAGTTCGGGAAACCCAGCATAGGACCCATCACATCAGGGGAGCATGGGTGGTGATTAACACAATGAGCTCTGGAGCCAGACTGCCTGGATTCAAATCGCAGTGCCACCACTTACTATCTCTGCGACCTTATTTTATCATCTAAAATGATTATATAGCTAATAACCCAGGCTGCCTGGGACCAGAGTTTGTGCTCATAACTCCACTAGTGGTTCTCAGACTTTAGTGAGCATCAGCATTTCCCAGAGGACCTGTTAAGATACGGATTGCTAGGCCCCACCCCCAGAGTTTTGGAATCAGCCGGTCTGGGGTGAAGCCTGAGAATTTGCATTTCTCACAAGTTCCCAGGTTATGCTGATGCTTCTGGTTTGGGTACCGCACTTTGAAAACCACTGATCTATAAAACGAGTATGATGATGAAACAAGTTTCATTCAACTGAATTCAAATAAAATGTTTGAACTCTCCCTCAGTCCCATAGGAAGCACAGTCCCTGCAGACCAGGGACTCAAGGGCTCAAACGCATTGCCCCTTTCTAGCTACGTGGTTTACTTACCCTCTCTGAGCCTTGATTTCCTTCTCTTTAAAATGGGGAAAATATTACCTCATAAGGAGGTTATGAATAGTCAAAGTTTCTAGCATGTGGTGAGTGCTTAATAAGTGGTAGGTCACATTACTGCTATTTGTCTTGCTACTGCTAATAGTAATACTAATACACACCTTCCTTTGTTACATAGGACAGAGTCCACTGCTACATTTGGTCGGAGGTGAGCTCAGGAAGGAGAGTCCGAAGGAGAAAAGGACAGGAAGAATGCCTGTGCTAGCATTCCCTGCTCAGGTTCCTGAGCGGCATCAGTCCTCTGGTCTCTGACTTTAAGGCCCTACCTATCCAGAGATTCTCCTTCCAAGGTCTTCCTCTTCTCAGGCTTGTGTTTCATTTTAATAAGGCTGCCTATTCCCTTCCTGGCAGACTACGGGCATCCCAAACTTAAGTTTCTACAGGGGCCAGGCAGGTAACACAGATAAGCAAAGCATGCTGGGTAAAGACCATGGTGTGACTGGGCAGTGTATGCCTCATCTAATGGAGGTAGCAGCTATTCCTTTCCCACTTATTGTGGACAGGCAGAAACGTGGGTCCAGATCCAGATAGCCACAACTTCTGATTTTTCCGGGGAATCTAGAAATCCAGATTTTTATGTAAAATATCCCCATTTTTAAATGTTGGTGACTAATTAGAAAATTTTTAACATATCACACAGCAGGCCACACATGCAAACATGAGTAGCTTGCTGGTTTGTACCCTGTGCTCTAGAACTACATTTTCAAAAGGATGACTCCCTTTCGGGGGTCTTGGCCAGGCATCCTGTCCCTCTTGGGTCCAGCACATGCACGGACCAGGGGGCCACCCAGTGCTGTCCCCCCACTGATTCTTGCCCAACTCATAGCACAGGCGCTTGATGGCCATGGTATGCAGGCTGTGCTTGGGTGCGAAGTAGCAGGGCATGCACATCAGGAAAAGGCTGCCTAGGCAGGTGGCATAGACACAAATGCGAAGCATCAGGTTGGCCAGGAGGTTCTCAAAGGAGGAGATGCTGTTTCTGTTGGGCTTGCAGCTGAGCACTTGGGATGCGTAGCTGCAGTACTGGAAGTGTTTGAGGGAACTGCTGGCATAAAAAGTTGTATGATAGCTATAAAAAAAAATAGTTACCAAAAAAGAGAGAAAGAAAAAAAAGTAGCTGCTTAGGCTACTCATGGGATTTGGTTCCTTGGTTTGGAAGTTTGGGGTCATGGTTTCATACAAAATTCCAGTTAATTGGCCTAATAACATGTTAGTGCTTCTGTTCTACCTCCTAGTTCATTGCGTAGTGCCTGGAGTCTTAAAAGTGGCCATCCAAGATACAACAGTTGGTCTCTATTGCCCTGGAACAACAAAGGAAAACGGGACTACTAATTGTACCCATGGGAATGGGTGGCAATGAGGATTAGTAGAGTACATGTGATCTCTCCTGACTTTATCCCTGCTCAGCTCCCAAGCCCTGTTCCTTTCTGTAGAAACTCTCTCATATTGTCTCCTGAACCCAGTGCTCCCACTCTGGCCCAAGTACTTGTTTGCGTCCAGTCTCTCCACTTTCTTCTGCCAGGTCAGTCTTAACCTTCCTGGGACACTGAGTGTGCCTGAGGGGTGGTGGAGGAGGGTGGCAATGGGCAGTATGGGCAAGGGTGCTAAAAATGGGGTTATGTACAGAACAGAGAAGAGCCCATAGTCCTGAAGTATGGAGGCACTCAGACCACTGATATTAGTGCATTCAAGTCCCTGTGGCAGTAGGGTTGGAGTGCAGAACCCAGTGTCAAGCCTCATCTCAATACTCTCAGAGGTGTTTGGCTTTGCCCAAGCAACCCATGGGGATGGCAAAGAACCTTGAAAGAAGAAATTCAGGAGCTATGAGGCCCAGCCTTGGTGTTAGTGCCTAGCAGGAAAGACAAGGTCTTAAAAAGACCCAAGCTGGGGCTCCAAAATAAAAGACATGCATTGACATATGACGTGGCATTTCAAATGCACACAATTTAGCTAATAGCATACTGGCAAGTCTGCTCCCATAGCCCCTACCCCTTCACTCCTCACCAGCTTTCATCCCAGTCTGCCTCTTAGGTCCTCAGGACGTGCATGGATGGGTATGCCCAAGCCTAGCCACCAAGTGTTGGGTCCTGATATTACAGGTCTTAGTGCCAAGCAGGCAAAGGAGTCTGGCAGGGAAAGGGCCTCAGAGAGATACTGGGAGTTTTTGAGCTGGACTGGCCCATCACCCACACCTCAGACTTCCCAAGAAAGTGAGGCAGAACCAAGATAATTGCCTTCAGTTTAAACCCAATGGTTCTCAACAGAGGGTGATTTTATCCTTAATTAAGGGCAATTTGGCAATGTCTGGAAACACTTTTGATTGTCACAAATGGGCGTAGGGGGAGGAGTGTGCCACTGGGATCTAGTTGGTAGACGCCATGAATGCTCCTCAGCATCCTGTATGCACAGGACAGCACCCCAACAATCCGCACCTCCACGTACAACAAAGAATTACTGTGTCTGAAATGTTCAAAGTACTAAAGCTAAGAAACCCTGGTTGAACCCAAATTTTTCCAGCTTCAATTGGGTTAGCCGGACAAAGCTGATGGGACCAAAATCCATAAAGCTGGGAGATCAAGGGAGAGATGAAGAGAGAAGAAAAGAAGGGACACAAGGAACCAACTTCTGTACTCCATGGCCCTATTTTCAGAGCCCTGAAAGGGAAGGGGCCCTCACAGCCAGTTCAGCTTGGGCGTCTGGATGCAGATAGTGGGCATGTGGGTGAGAGAATTGTTCTGCAGGTACTTAGAAGGGGCAAGCAAGCAGACAGGACTGAGTGCCTTCCAGGGGTTCTGCACTCTGCTGGGCACCCCAGGGAGACAGCATACCTAAGATTCTTCCCTCAGAGCCACGTGGCCCTTTACACCAGACAAAGCATGGCTTATCTGATCCTCACAAATGCTCTGTGGGATTGGCAATAGTGGTAGGGTAGTGGGGAAAAAAACTGATCTGAGAATCAGGAGCCGTAGGGTCTTGTCTTAGGTTTATAGGTTCTGAACTAGGTGTCCCTCAGCAAGCCCCACCCAGCTCTTCCTGAAAACCCACCCAGTGGAAGTGGAGACATGACCCAGGGGTCTAAACCAAGGACTGCCCTCCACACACCCCATCAATCCCAGGGAATGGACTTGGGGACTTCTGAGTCCCTGTTCTCTGGACAGGGACCCCTGCCTTTCTACTGTGTATAGTTAAGTTCATGCATGAACATACATGCCTACAGGCATGTGCACCATATATGCACACCCATGAGCCCCCACATGAACTCAAACACATAGAAACATACACAGACATCAGATCAGTTGCCTTCTGGCTGGAGAAAATGTGGGGAGCAGGGAGGATAAGGTTGGGAACTTACAGAAGGTGCAAGAGGGGGTCTGGGAGCAGCGGAATGAGATTATTGTTGCTTGATATAATGTGAAGAGGTAAGTCCCAGCAAGGGGGGAGCAGCAAGCAGGGAGCTGCCCAGCTCTGTGATGGGGAGTAGCCAGAGGCATGTTCTCCATCAGCTTTTCCCCAGACTGCTGCCCTCATCCTGGACAGCCTCCAGGAAAGCTTCATAGAGTTTTCCCGACAATGAGACCAAGAAATTTTTAAACATCCAATGTGAAGTCTCCTCCCCAGTGTGGGTCTCGCTTGGTCCCCAACCTTTCATTGTCCTGGCTGCTCCAAACATAAGGGGTGACTGCCAACAACTACTATGTGAACTGGTCTCACTGAGGCCCTTTCTTGACTCCCCTCCATCTCTATCCCCACTCCCAAAAGGAAGGAAGCCACTCACAACCACCCCAGACAGGAAAGGCCCTGAAAGAGCTGTGGGGCCAGTGAGCAGACATGATTATGGAAGCTGTGGGAGCAACAAGGCCCAAAAAGAGATCTAAGTCAGGGGCAAAGGCAGGGCTGGGCATGGGGCTACCTGGTCAGTGGGCATTCTGGAGAGCCCAGGAGTGCTGGCTTGAGTAGAAAAAAAAAAAAACCCTTCAAAAGTAAATTTGATTTAAGAGAGAAATACATGGTAAATTCCTAAATTACCCATGAAAGGCACAGACATCTCTCTCTAGTGAGTCCTCCTGTGGAAGATTAGTTAGTCTAAAGGTTACTTTTGCCCTAAGTGCCCTCTTGCCTCCTCATGAAAACAGCTTCTCCAAAGGGGCCAGCCAGCTCATCGGTGCCCAGGATTGCAAGGGAAGCAGGTGAGAGAGTGCAGGTGGTCCTCTGCAGCCTATCCACTTGCTGGAGACACAACTCACAGTCCTCGTCCTTAGACTAAGAGTTGGAACTAAAGGCTTGACCATCTTTGTTAAGAAAGGGCTTGGTAAAATCTGGGAAAAGGGGAAGTGATAAAATGTTCTTGAAGGTCTGACCAGTGATCCTTGGGATCAGAGAGAGTGTGGCTCCTGGATACAGAATCATTTACAACTAGGGGCTGAGTTCCACCCACCCCCACTCCAGGACTAATAGCCAGTGGCCAGCAGGCATGCGCTCCAAAGAAAATATCAAGGCCACCTCAAACTGGGGTTTCTTTCTGGACTTGGTGCCCATTCTACCAATGATTATTGGTTCTTTGGTAAAAGGCCCCACCTGTCCCTCTGCCCAGCTAAAAAGCTGAACACTCCCAACTTTCTCTAGCCCCCAAACCCCCAGTCCCACCCCTACTCCTTAACCCCCAGTCCCACCCCTACTCCTTAACCCCCAGTCCCACCCCTACTCCTTAACCCCCAGTCCCACCCCTACTCCTTAACCCCCAGTCCCACCCCTACTCCTTAACCCCCAGTCCCAGGCTCTATCCAGGAAACTTGGCACTTGCAGCTTTCTCAGTTGCAATAAGGCTTCAAAAGCCTTGGGAATGATAGACTGGATTGAGTTGTTCTAAAGAAAGCTTTGGGTAGAGAAAGGTGCTGGGGCACCTCATAGTGTCCCATACTCTCCTGCCCCAGAGAAACCTAGTGCCCAAGGGAAGAAGCAGGTCCCCAAAAGATTTCCCTGGCCCCACTGACTCTCAGTTTGGTTCCAGGGTTTCCACCTGGGCGTGCCAGAGACCTGGTTATCTTCCTTCCAGCAAAGCATAAGGGGGCTTCTCCAAGTTAAGTGGGGCCTGCACTGCAAGCTTGCAGTGAGGGAGGTTATTAAACTTTGCAGGAACTTGGTCTGCCTTTACACTGCCCTGCAGCTTGTGTCTCATTATCCTCAGGAACTGGTAGTAAATGGCAACTGTACCTTAGCAGTTGCTCAGGCCAAAAGCCTTGGAGTCACCCTGAACTCCTCTTTTTCTCATATCCCATATCCAATCCATCAGCAAGTTCTGTTGGTTCTACTTTCAAAATACATCCATAACCTTACCACTTCATACCATTTCCATTGCTACCATCCCAGTCCTTACTAACATCATCTCTCACCTGGATGATTACAGTAGCTTCCTGACTGGCCTCTCTGCTTCCATCTTACAATACACTCTCAGCATAGAAGCCAGGATTATCCTCTGGGTAAAACTCTCCAATGGCTTCTGATTTCACTTAGAATAAAAGCCAGAGTCCTTATGATAGTCCACAAGGCCCTATCCAACGTGTTCCCCTGTCACTTCTCTGATCACATCTCCTACTCATCTCCTCTTCACTCAGTCTGCTTTGATCACACTGGCTATGTTGCTCTTCCTTGAACACATCAGGCATACTCTTGCCTTAGCGTCTTTGCACTTTCTGTTTCCCCAGATATCTGAAAGGCTTCCTCCCTCTTTGAGGTTCCTACTCAAGTGTCAGTGAGGCTTTCTTCCATAACCGATCTGAAATGGCAACGTACTCCCCCATCCTGGCTTCAGCACTCCCTATCTCATTTTCCCACTTTATCACTATCCAGCATACTATGTAATCTATTTATTTATGTGTACTGTCTCTCTCCCCCTACAACAGTGAAAGCACCATGAGGGCAGGGATTTTTGACCGGTTTGGTCTCTGTCATATCTCCAGCAACTAGACCAGTACCTGACATAGATCTAGACCAGTACACACTCAATGAATAAATGTTGAATGAATTAGCAGTGAAATCCTTCAAATCAAGCTGGGTAAACCCTACCCACTCATCAGTCAGAGTGGTGCTGAGGTGCAAGCATCTCTAACATGGGACTGTGAGTTCAAAGGGCAAGGACTGTGCTTTTACTCTGTGCCCAACAAGCACAGGATCTGGCACTTTGTGGGTGCTCAGGGTTTGCTCAATGAACAGGGCCAGAGCAAATTGGTAGGCACTTATAAGGTGACTTCTCCTTCCTAGTAAAATGTTTGCATTTCAAAGGGTCCCTCTGAAGACATGATGCTTTAATTCCAAGGATGAATCTGTAATGGTAGAAATTCAAGGCCTGTGGTGAGCTCTGAGAACTACTCTTTTGGGACAAATGGAGATTTAGACACCCCTTGAGTCCCACTCCGGCAGTGGGTTTTTGATTGAGTCCCACTCCAGCCCCCAAGCTCAAGGTCCCTACCCCAAGTTCATTTATTCAAGTATTCACTGAGTACTTATTTTGTGCCAGATTCTGTGCCAAGTGCCAGTGTTCTGCCTCAAGAAAGCCCATCCAAACCCTATCTTGGCCTTTCTTTCAGCCTTTTTGTTTTCCCTACATCCTAACTCAGAGGGCAGGAGGGCGAACATGCCCAGAGAGATGAAATGTGCTTCATATAGCTGGAGATGGACTAGGGGCCAAGATACCACAGTGCCCTCATGTGGAGGTAGGTAAGTCCTCAGGCTTTTTTCTCCCGGTTCACCCCCATGGAGGCAGAGATAGCATCTCATTACAATAAATAAATAAATACAATAATTTCTTGATGGCTTGGAGACAACAGTCAATATCAAATCACATAAAGAAGCAGAAAAAGATGGATCCAGCAAGTGATCGAAATAAAGAATCAGAAAACTTTCTGGAGGAAGATAAGGCAATGGAACTACCTGATAAAGAAGTCAAAAGACTAATATACAGAGTTCTTCAAGTGATCAGGAAGGAGATGTGAGAAAACACAGACCAAACCAAGGAACACACAGACAGAGCAATAGAAGGATTCAGTAAAACAATACTAGAACAAAACAACAGACTAAATAGGCTACTGGAAACCATACAAAAACTGCAACTAGAAACTCAAAAGATTAACAATAAACTTTCAGAATTAGACATCTCAGTAGAATGTCATAGGAGCAAAACTGAGACAATGGAAGTCAGAATTAGTGAGACTGAAGACAAATCCCTTGACATCAATTTATTTGAAGAAAAATCAGAAAAAAGAATGAAAAAAGCCTAAGAATTATGTGGGATACTATCAAGAGGATAAACTTACAAGTGATTGGAGTTCCAGGAAGGGGGGCAGGGATAATGGAAAACACAGAATTGTTGGAGATTTGCTGGCAGAAAATTTCCCTAATATCATGAAAGATGAGAAGATGTCTATCCAAGAAGCTCAATGAACCCCATACAGGATAGATCCCAAAAGAAAGTCACCAAGACATACCATAATCAAACTTGGCAAAACCAAAGACAAAGAAAGAATCCTGAGAGTGGCTAGGGATAAATGAAAAGTCACCTGCAAAGGAGAACCAATAAGACTAAGCTCTGAGCACTCAGCAGAAACTATGCAGGCAAGAAGGCAATGGGATGACCTACATAAAGTCTTGAAGGAAAAAAAAAAATCCCAACCAAGAATTATAAATCCAGTAAAAATTTCTCTCAAACATGATGGCAAAATTAGGTCATTTCCAGTTAAACAGAAATTAAGCGAATATGTAAAAACCAGACCAAAATTATAAGAATTATTAAAGGAAATCTGAAACTAGGACACAAGACAGATCTACCAGATACCAACCCAGATAGGGAATTTACAAAAATAAAACAAAGCTAAAAGACTGAGAATACGGAACCAGAGGTGTCATTTGTAAAAGAAGACAACATCAAAACAAAAAACAGTGAATAAATGGTATAGTCATAGAACTTCTGTATGGAGAGGAAGTCAAGAAGAACAAAGTGGGAGGCCTCACACTATCTGATCTTAGAACCTATTATACAGCCACAGTAGTCAATTCAGGCTTGTACTGGTACAACAACAGACACACAGACCAATGGAACAGAATTGGGAACGCAGACGTAAATTCATCCATCTATGAGCAGCCAGTGTTTGACAAAGATCGAAAATCTGTTAAAGGGAGAAAAGACAGTCTCTTTAACAATTGGTGCTGGCATAACTGGATGTCCATCTGTAAAAAAATGAAACAAGATCCATACCTCACATCATACACAAAAGCTAACTCAAAATGGATCAAAGACCTAAATATAAAATCTAAAACAATAAAGGTCATGGGAGATAAAGTAGGGACAATGCTAGGGACCCTAAAACATGGTATAAAATCATAAGTAACAATGTACAAATGCCAGAAGTAAAGCTAGAAAACTGGGAGCTCCTAAAAGTTAAACACTTAGGCACATCAAAAGACTTCACCAAAAGAGTAAAAAGAGAACTTACAGACTGGGAAAAAAATTGGTCACAGAACATTCAGAGCAAAGCAGAATGAGGAAAACCAAAGATACAAGGAAAATATTAGCCCAAGGGACTAAAGGACAACATGAATCAGAGTCTCCACCAGCCTGAGCCCAGAAGCACTAGATGGTGTCCGGCTACCACCACTGACCACTCATACAGGGATCACAACACAGAGTCCCAGACAGAGCAGGAGAAAAATATAGAACAAAATTCAAATTCATGAAAAACACCAGACTTACTGGTCTGACAGAGACTGGAGGAACACCCCAGACTATGGCCCCTGGACACTGCTAAGTCAGAACTGAAAGAACTCCGGAAGACTACTTTTCAAAGATTAGACAGGCCTATAAAACAAACAATAATACACGTGAGGAATGTGCTTCTTAGTTCAATCAAATATACGAGACCAAAGGGCAACTCCTGCCTAAAAGCAACAGGAGAGGTCATGAAGGGACAGGAACTGGATGAATAGACACAAGGAACCCTGGGGTGGAAAGGGGGAGTGTGCTGTCACATTGTGGGGATTGCAACCAATGTTACAAAACAATATGTGTATAAATTTTTGAATGAGAAATAACTTGATCTGTAAACTTTCACCTAAAGCAAGATAAAAAAAATAATAATCTATGTTGATACAGGAAACCCTGGTGGTGTAGTGGTTAAGTGCTATGGCTGCTAACCAAGAGGTCGGCAGTTCAAATCTGCCAGCGCTCCTTGGAAACTCTATGGGGCAGTTCTACTCTGTCCTATAGGGTCTCTATGAGTCAGAATCGACTCGATGGCAGTGGGTTTGGTTTTTTTTTTGGTTTATGTTGATTCAAGTTAGAATAGTGGTTGACTTTGGCAGAGGAATAGACTGGAAAAGGGCCCAAGGTTGCTTTCTGGGGTATTGGAAATGTAATATATGCTTTTTAAAAATAATATTTTATTTCATTTTTTTGGTAAAAGTTTACACAGCAAAATAGGTTCCCATTTGACAATTTCCACACAAATTGTTCAGTGACATTAGTTACATTTTTCATAATGTGTCAACATTCCCTCTAATTGTGTTCTGGTTGTTCCAATTCTAGTACTCTAGTTTCCCTGCCCTCTTAATGTCTCATCTTTGCTTTAGAGTAATTGTTGACCTTTTGGTCTCATGTAGATGATTTTTTTAATGGGGTACTGTACTCACAAGTAATATCCTTTATTTTGTGTACCAACCTGTTATTTCACTAAAAGATGACCTCAGGGGATGGTTTAGGTTCAAGGTTTAAAGAGTATCTCAAAAAACTGGATGAATGGGAATGGGGAACCCGAGGCTGAGAAGGGGAGAGTGTTGACCCATCGCAGGGTTGGCAACCAATGTCACAAAACATTTTGTGTATTAATTACTTAATGAGAAACTAATTTGCTCTGTAAGCTTTCACCTAAAGCACATCTCAGGGTGATGGTCTCAGGAAATCCTCTAGTCTCAAATGATCCAGAGAGTCTGGACTTTTTAAGAACTTGAGTTTTTTCCCGTGTTTTTCTCCCACTCTGTCAGGATCCATCTATTGTGGCCCTGATCAGAACGGTTGATAGTGGTAGCTGGGCACCATCTAGTTCTTCTGGTATTGGGATAGATGAAGCTGTGGCTCATGTAGGCTATTAGCCATGTAGACTAGCTTCTTCTCTGAGAGCTTGGTTTCATTCTTTTTTGTTTCTGACGAGTAGAGACCAATAAAAAAAAAAACTTTTATATTAGTTGTATCTTAAATGCCTGCTCCCACCTTTTAAGACCCCAGATGCTACTCATCTCACTAGGATGCAGAAAATGAACTTTGTGAACTATATTATGCCAATTGGCTGAGTTATCCAATGAGGCTAAGGTCCTAAGCGTTTAAACAGAGAAAACCAATCTCCCAAGGCGTTTGGCTATGTCTGAGAAGTGTCTGTAACTGTGTCCTCTATGAATATATATGCATGCACACAAATACACATACATGTAGATGCTTCTATCTGTGCACATATACGGACTCACCTGTACCTTCCTGTACACATATATGCCTATACATCTACATATGTGACTATACACTTGTTTTTTGGTTATTGCTGGTGTTGCCAAATTATATATGTCATATTCTTTAGCACAAACATCCTTTTCTTTTGTGTGCTTCTTAGTGGAATTGTTTACCTTGGTCAAGCTGTGCTCATTACACAATTCTGTGCTAGTTTTCCCATCACCCAGCACCAAAAAATAAAAAGTATCTATGCTCTAGAGAGTGATTCCCCTCCCCTCTCCCCACCTTATAAAATTGGGATCATACAGTATGTGTCCTTATGTGATTGACTTATTTCACTCAGCATTATGTCCCCCAGATCCATCCATGTTATGTTGTGTGGACTCGTCATTATTCTTTATGGTTGCATAATATTCCATTGCATGTATGTACTACATTTTGCTTATCCATTTATCTGTTAATGGGCATTAGGTTGCTTTCTTTTTTTTTTTTTTTGCTATTGTGAATAATGCTGCAATGAGCATAGATGTGCATATGTCTGTCCATATCTCTTTTGCTAGATTTCTAGGGTAGATACCTAGGAGTAGAATTCCTGGATCATAAGGTATTTCTATTTCTAGTTTTTTGAGGAAGTGCCATACCATTTTCTTCAGTGGTTGTACCATGTTAAAGTCCTACCAGCAATGGATAAGGGCTCCAATCTCCCCACATCTTCACCAACATTTGTTAGCTTTTTTTTTAATCAGTGCCACTTTAGCCAGGGTGAGATGGTATCTCATTGTAGTTTTGATTTTCATCTCTCTAACGACTAATGAGGAAACTCTGGTGGCGTAGTGGTTAAGTGCTATGGCTGCTAACCAAATGGTTAGCAGTTCGAATCCACCAGGTGCTCCTTGGAAACTCTATGGGGCACTTCTACTCTGTCCTATAGGGTCGCTATGAGTCGGAATCAACTCAATGGCACTGGGTTTGGTTTTTTGGTTTAATGGCTAATGAAACCCTGGTGGTGTAGTGGTTAAGAGCTATGGCTGCTAGCCAAAAGGTCAGCAGTTCGAATCCACCAGGTGCTCCGTGGAAACTCTATGGGGCAGTTCTACTCTGTCCTATAGGGTTGCTATGAGTTGGAATTGACTCAATGGCAATGGTTTTTTTTTTTTTAATGGCTAATGATAGTGAACATGTTTTCATGTGCTTCTTGGCCCACTTAAATGTCCTCTTTGGTGAAGTGTCTATTCATGTCCTTTGCTCATTTTATAACTGGGTTGTTAGTCTTTTTGTTGTTGAGTTGTTGAAGTTTTCTTTAAATTTTAGAGATTAGGCCCTTACTGGATATGTTGTTTCCAAAGATTTGTTCCTAGTCTGTAGTTATCTTTTTACTCTTGATAAAGTCTTTTGATGGGCATAAGTTTTTAATTTTTATGAGGTTCCAATTATCTATTTTGTTTTCTTCTGTTCATTCACTCATAGGTATGCTAGTTAGCCTATTTTTTTACTGAAGATTAGGTCCCATAGTTTTCCCCCAGGAACTTTATAGTTTTAGGTTGAACATTTAGGTCTTCGATCCATTTTGAGTTAGTTTTATTGTATGGTGTAAGGTGTGGGTCCTGTTTCATTTTTCTGCAAAAGAATATCCAGTTTTGCCAGCACCATTTATTAAAGAGACTGTTTTTTCCCCGTTGAATTGACTTTGACCCCTTGTTGAAAATCATTTGTCCATAAATGGATGGATTTATTTCTGGGTTCTCGATTCTCTTACAATAGTCTATGTGTCTATGATTGAACAAATACTAGGCTGTTCAGATTACATTGGCTGTATATCTTTTGGTATCAAGGAGTGTGAGGCCACCTAAGTTGTTCTTGTTCAATATTGCTTTGGATATTTGGAGTCTTTTTCCTTTCCATATAAAGTTGGTCGTTAGTTTTTCCATTTCAGTAAAGAATTTTGTCGGTAATTGTATTAGAATTGCATTGTATCTGTAGCTCACTTTAGGTAGAATTGACATTTCCACTATATTATGTTTTCTAATCCATGAGCACCAGATGTCCTTCCATTTATGTAGATCTGTTTTGGTCACTTGTAGTAGTGTTTTATAATTTTTCATTAAAATTTTAAAATAATTTTTCATTGTATAAGTCTTTTATGTCCCTGGTTATGTTAATTCCTAGGTATTTTATGGTTTTGTGGGCTATTGTAAATGGTATTGATTTCTCAATTTACTCTTCAGAATACTCCTTGTTAGTGTAAGGGAACCCAACTGATTTTTGTATGTTGATCTTGTACTGTGCAATGTTGCTGAATTCTTCTATTATCTCCAGAAATTTTCTTGTAGAATCTTTAGGATTTTCTACGTATAGGATCATGTCATCTGTGAATAGAGCTAGCTTTACTTCTTCCTTTCCAAATTGTATACTTTTTATTTCTCACCTTATTGATCTAGCTAGGACTTTCTGCACAATATTAAATAAGACTGGTGATAATGGGTATCCTTGTTCTCAAGGGGAAGGGTCTCAGTCTTTCTCAGTTAAGAATAATTGGCTGCTGGTTTTATGGAAACCCTGGTGGCGTAGTGGTTAAGTGCTATGGCTGCTAACCAAAAGGCTGGCAGTTTGAATCCACCAGGAGCTCCTTGGAAACTCTAAGGGGCAGTTCTACTCTGTCCTGTAGAGTCGCTATGAATTGGAATTGACTGAACCGTAATGGGCTTGGTTTTGGTTGGGTTGGTTTTGCATATATGCCCTTAATTATGTTGAGGAACTTCCTTTCTATTCCTGTTTTGCTGAGGGTTTTTTTTTTAATCAGGAAAGGGTGTTGGGTTTTATCAAATGCCTATTCTTCCTCAATTGATATGATCATATGGTTCTTTCCCTTTGTTTTATTTATGTGGTGGATTACATTGATGGATTTTCTAATGTTGAACCATCCTTGCAATCTCGATATGAATTCCACGTAATTGTGGTGTATTTTTTTTAATCTGTTGTTGAATTTTGTTGATTAGAATTTTATTGAAAATTTTTGCATCAGTATTCATGAGGGATATTGATCTGTAATTTTCTTTTCCTTTTTTTTTTTTTTTTTGATGTCTCTCCCTGGTTTTGGTATCAGGGTGATGCTGGCTTCATAGAATGAGTTAGGGGGTATTATTCCTTCCTCTTGTATGTTTTTGAAAAGTTTAGTAGAATCGATATCAACTTTTCTTTGAATGTTCGGTAAAACTTCCCAGTGAAGTCATGTGGTCCCGGACTTTTTTTTTTTTTTAATGACATCTTCGATCTCTTCTTTTGTTATGGGTCTGTTTGGATTTTCTGCCTCTGTTTGTGTCAGACACAAGCTATGGTATTTCAATCACCTCACACGCACGTGAAAGCTGGACAAAAATAAGGAAAACTGCAGAAGAATTGACGCCTTGAATTATGGTGTTTATTCAGAGTACTGAATATATCATGGACTGCCAGAAGAACAAACAATTCTGTCTTGGAAGAAGTACAACCAGAATGCTCTTTAGAAGGGAGGATGGCAAGACTTCAACTCACGTACTTTGGACATGTTATCAGAAGGGGCCCTTCCCTGGAGAAGGACATCATGCTTGGTAAAGCAGAGGGTCAGTGAAAGAGAGGAAGACCCTCAACAAGATGGATTGACACAGTGGCTGCAACAATGGACTCAAACACAGCAACGATTTTGCGGGCGGTGCAGGACCAGGCAGTGTTTCGTTCTGTTGTACACTGGGTCACTCTGAGTCGGAACTGCCTTGACGGCACTTAACAACAACAACAAAAAGTATGTTTCTAGGAATTTGTCCATTTTATCTAGATTTTCAAATTTGTTGGGGTACAAATTTTAGTAGTATTTTGTTACGATCATCTTTATCTTATTTGTATCTGTTCTAATGTCTCCAACTTCATTTCTTATTTTGGTTATTTGCTTCTCATTTTTTTCTTTTGTCAGTCTAGCAAGTGATTTGTCCATTTCATTGATCCTTTCAAAGAACCAATTTCTAGTTTTGTTGTTTTTTTTTTCTATTGTTTTTCTGTTTCTTATTTCATTTATTTTTGCTCTGATCTTTATCATGTCCTTTCTTCTGGTAGCTTTGGTCTTCTTTTGCTCTTTTCTGTTTGTTCAGGTTGTCAGTTTAAGTTATTGATTTTGGATCTTTCTTCTTTTTTAATGTAGGCATTTATTGCTATGAATTTCCCTCTGAGCAGTGCTTTTACTGTGTTCCAAAGATTTTCATATGTTCTGCTTTCATTTTTGTTTGATTCTAATTATTTTTAATTTTATTTGATTTCTTCTATGACCCAATAGTTTTTAAAAAAAAATTTTTTTTTTTTAGTAGTGTGTTATTTAGTTTCATGGTAATTATTATTATTATTTATTTATTTATTTTTTGCCACATTCTTCCTGGTGTTGATTTCTAGTTTTATACCATTATGGTCAGAAAAGATGCTTTATATGATTTCAATCCTTTTTAAACTTACCGAGACTTGTTTTGTAACCTAGCATATGGTCTAGTCTGGAAAATGATCCACGTGTACTCGAGAAAAATGTGTATTGTTCTAATGATGGGTGTTGAAATCCTTGACAACTACAATCTTTTCTCTTTTTATCACGATGTTGCTCATTGGTCCAATTGTGAGGATTTTTGCTTTCTTTATGTTGAGGTGCAAGCCGTACTGAAGGCTGTGGTCTTCGATCTTCATTAGTAGGTGCTTCGAGTCCTCTTCACTTTCAGCAAGCAAGGTTGTGTCATCTGCATAACACAAGTTGTTAATGAGCCTTCCTCCAATCCTGATGGGTAAAGTGTTCTGTATATGTTCATTAGGTCAGATGGCTTATGGTTAACGTCCTTACTGATCTTCATTTTAGATGTTCTGGCTATAGCTGAAAGTGATGTGTTGAAGTCCCCAACTATTATTGTGGAGTTGTCTATTTCTCCTTTCATATTCATCAATATTTGTTTCATGTATTTTGCATCGATGTTAGGTGCATATGTATTTATAATTGTTATGTCTTCTTGATGGATTGACCATTTTATTATTATGCAGTGCCCTTCTTTGTCTTTTGTAATAGATTTTGATTTAAAGCCTGTTTTGTCTGATATCAGTATGGCCACCCCTGCTCTTTTTTAGTTACTTGTTGCATGAAATGTTTTTTTCATCCTCTTATTTTCAATCTGTTTGTGTCCTTATGCCTAAGGTGTGTTTCTTGTAAGCAACGAAAGGATGGATCATGGTTTTTTGTTTTGGTTTTTAATCTGTTCTCTCACTCTCTGTTTTTTGCAAGGGCCATTTAGACCGTTTCCATATAAGGTTATTACTGAAAATGAAGTATCTACGTCACTCATTTTGCTATTTGTTCTTTGTGTGTCTCATATCTTCTTCGTCTTTTCATTCTTATTTTTCTGTTTGTTTGCTTTTTATGATGAACTTTTTGATTTCTTCCTTCCTTTCTTTTGTATATTTTTTCTAGGTGGTTTCTTAGTGATTACCAACAATATTATATTACATAACTTGCAGTTACGACATTTAACAAAGAACAAGTTAACATACAACATTAACTATTCCAGTTTTGATCTTCCCTCTCCCCTTTCTGTTGGTGAGTCTCCATTGACATCACTGTACATCCTATACCTGATAGATTTACTATGTACTTCTTTCTCATGCATCTGATGTCACATTGCTTGTGGAAGCTGATTATTGAGTGTATCCCCTGAAAATACTGTATACTTATATTCTTCAATTTCCCCATGCTGTTGCATTTTTTTTTTTTTTTGGAGATCTCGCTCTCTTTTAAATTTCTATGTGTAGATTTGAGTATTTATTTAGTGCTCTTTCCTTTTCATTTGGTGAACTACCTTAAGTAATAACTGCAGAGCTGGTCTAGTAATGGCAAATTCCCAGAGCTTCTGTTTATTTGAGAATGTCTTGATTTCCCCTCATTTTTGAATGACAACTTTCCCAGGTAAAGAATTCTTGGTCAGCAATTGTCTTCCTTCACTATTTTATATATGTCACTCCATTGTCTTCTGGCCTCCAGGGTTTCCAGGAAGAAGTCCACACTAATTTTTATGACGGACCCTTGATATGTTATATTGTGCTTTTCTCTTGATGCTTTCAGAATTCTCTCCTTTTCTTTGATTTCCAAGAACTTTATTAGGATGTGATGTGGGGTGGATCTCTTTATATTTCTTCTAATTGGAGTTTGTATACTTTTTGTATTTGCAGGGTTGGGTCCCTGTTGAGGTCTGGGAAATTCTCTTAAGATTATCTCTTGGAAAATTCTTTCTATGCCTTTATTACTATCCTGATGCTCTGGAATTACAAAAATTCTAATGTTAAATTTCTTAATTAATTGAATCCCACATTTCCACTTGGTTTTGTTTGCTTTTCTTGTTAGTTTCTCTTGTTTCTCCTGGGTCTTAATAAGTTCAGTTACTCTGTCTGCTAGTTCACTTACTCTATCTTTTGTCTGTTTGAATCTATCATTGAGTTTCTTTTGCATTTTCTAGGTCAGTTATTTTATTCTTCAGTTCCAGTAATTTTCTTTTTTTTTTTTTTTAATGTTTCCAATCTCCTTATTCAGTTTCCCATTTTGTTTCCTGATTTCCATTAGCTTGGCTTCTGCTTTCTTTAAACATATTTAATACCATTGCCTGGAAGTCTCCTATTTTTTCCATTATTCTGGTCTCCATTGGAGAAATTTCCATTTCTTCATGTTTTTCTTTTGATTGATCCTTCCTCTCTTGTGACTTTGTATGTTTTATTATTTTTTGTTGAACATGGGTCATTTTAATACCTTTTTGTGATAGTTTGAAATTTGAGATTTTTTGACACTTACGGAAATATTGTTTTAGGTTTATTTCCACGATCTTCTCCTTGGAGCCCTGGTGGTGCAGTGGTTAAGAGCTTGGCTGCTAACCAAAAGGTTGCCAGTTTGAATCCACCAGTTGCTCCTTGGAAACCCCATAGGGCATTTCTACTTTGTCCTATAGGGTCTCTGTGAGTTGGAATCAACTTAATGGTAATGGGTTTTTTCTTTTTATCCTTGGCTTTTAGCTTATTGCCACAGCTTTTGGATATTTTGAAAAGTTTTCAGTCTCTGGATGCCTACTCTGGCTGATTCTCCCTAAGGTGGCTGGCTTTACTGGCGCATGAGGGTCCCTATGCCATCTGTGGATTTGGTGGTAGCCCAGACTGCACTCCTGGGGCTGGGTTCCTTCCCTTCCCTCTGTTGGATGAAGAGGCGGGCTCTCCTCTGTGACTGGTTGTGCATGGAGTTTTCTGCTTACTGAGGATGGAAATGGTGCAGCTCTACTTTCCTGAGGTGAGGGTGGCAGGCACTTTATGTCCTTTCTTTGCAGGCAACCTTGTACAGGTCTCAGATGTGGGCAGGAAGCCAGCTGTTTCCTACTGTGTTGCCTGTTTGATGTATTTTTCTTGCCCTGACTGATAGATGTGCTGCTCAACTTTTCAGTATATCTCAGTTCTAGTGCTCTCCAGTTTCTGGTCTTGGTGAGATTCACCAGAGCCCACTCACACCGCCTCGACCTCCCTACTCCCCCTCTCAAGTGCACAGCCCCTGAACTCCCACAGCCAATCTGCACTACCTTAATTGGACTACACCTTCCTCAGTTTAGCTCCCATCCTGCATTCTTTGCACAGGGTGTTGCCTACCTCTGTCCCAAAATGGCTACAATGAGCTGAGTCCTCTAGATGCCAGTGGCCAGAATCTCGACTTCTGTGTTGACCCCGCTCCTCCTTTCACACTTTCCTGAACTCACCTCAACTCTGTAGCATTTCAATTGCCATCTAGAGGTCTGCGATCTCAGCCTGTGATTGTTTCTATTAGTTGTTCAGTGGGTTAGTTGCGGGGGGATAAGTGGGAGTTACTATTTAGTCCCCCACCTTGCCCCACTTCCTGTCTCTCTCTTTCTTGAGCTCACTTTTCTTCTCTTTCTTTCCTGCTTTTTCTTTCCCATCTCTCTCTCAGGCATATCAACTGGGAACTAGTTGGCCCTGTACTGGGCTCTGGGCACAGAGTTGAATAGGACTTGGATCTTGCCTACAAGTAGCTCAAAGGCCAGTCCTGGAAATAAATTCGGAAACAGTTTCAATACACTCTGATAAATGAGAACCAGAGATAAGCACAGTATGTGACAGCAACATACACATAAGTCCACCCTGGAAGTAAGGATGGTTAGTGGGTATGGAAAGCCTGGGTAGACTTTCTGGAGGAGGCAAAGTCTAAAAGTCTTGAAATTTAAGTAGAAATTAGCCAAGAAATGGGGAGGGGCATGGAAGGCATTCCAATTGAGGGGACAACATGATCAAAGAGATATGTACAGGCACAGTGTCCCAGAGAGTTGTATATGGCATGTCACACCAATGCTTTCCAAATTGGGTTCTGCTGAACCCTATGTTCTATAAGAAAGTTCAGATGGAGGAGGGCTGGCTGTCTTAGCCTTGGTTCCCTCCAATAAAACCAGCCTTAGGTCCCTAGAGAAGCAAAATCAGTAAAGTGTATATATATATATATATATTAGAGAGAGAGAGATTCATATCAAGGAAATGGCTCACTCAGTTGTAGAGGCTGGAACGTCCCAAGTCTGTGGGTCAGGATTGAGGCTTCTCCTGATTCATGCAGCTGCAGGGGCTGGTGAACCCAAGATCAGCAGGTCAGAGAGCAGAGCTCTTGTTCACAGGCTGCGAAGGCTGATGAATTCCAAAATCGGCAGGCAAGACTGCAGGTAAGCTGCTAGTTCAAGTCCCAATAACTGGAGGTCAGATGTACAGGAGCCAGCTGCAAGATGCAGTGTGAGCAAAAGCCCATGAGCCCTGCCAGAATGTCTACTTATATTTGGTGCAGGCCACAGGCCCAAGGAAACTCCCTTTCAATTGATTGGCTACTCCCAGCAGATCACATCATGGAGGTGAGCACATTATATCAAATCTCATCATGAACTTGATCACAACATCATACGACTGCCAAAACTACACCATAACTGCCAAAGCACTGAGAATCATGGCCCAGCCAAGTTGACACCCAACCGTAACCATCACACTGGTGTCAAAGAGGGTGGGCAATAAGGCATATTCTATCCTCCTCCTCAGCTCCAGTACACATTAGCATAGTAAAGATGCTGGTATGTCCTACAATAGAGACATCTGTTTTACTTTATCAAGCCCAGCTTATATGCCCTTGGAACTCCCTTTTTCACCAGATTTCAACAACCATCCCAGGCCATATAGGTTGGGAAATGCTGCTATAGACACTAGAGAACCAGCAAAGGGCTTTAAGGGGGGAATTATGAGATGGGGTTTGTGTTTTGGAAGGCTCACTCTGGAAGCCATGTGAATTGCAGACTGCAGAGGGAGATAACAGCAGGGAGATCAGAAGACAGACTACTGCTATGACCCAGGCTAGAGAGAATGAGAATCTAGAGCAGAGGTGCAGTGGGGATGGTCTTGGGGACTCGTCTCATACCTGAATTGGGCTCAGTTTATGCACTCTGAAGTCTGCCTACAGCCCAATACTGAACTCCTTTGGTCAGTCCAGTTCTACCGTGCATCTGTCTCTAAGTCTCTCAGACCCAGCCCTATTCTACACTCCCAGCCCCAGACCCTCCAGATGCCCAGAATGCCAGTGTGCTGGCACTGAAAGAGGCTGGACTCCTGGCCTGTTTCCAACCTGGAACCTTGAAAAGCTGAGGTCCCATGAGGCCCACAGTTAGGGGTGGATTATCCAATAGGCAATGTAAGCACAGTGCTTATCTTGCCTACCAGATCATCTGTAGTGAACAACTGCACATTTTTTTCACCACATCAAACATTCTGCTTCTAGGTATGGCTGACACTGTCTCTCTCCTAACCCCACAGCACCTTCTTACAGAATCAAAGTCTCTTTTTAAGTTTACAGTCCCTGACAGGGGCAGATGATCTAGTAAAGCAAGGTAAACCCAGGCTTACTTGTGCTTGCTTACTAATCTGTAAAATCTGTAGTGAACAATTTTACATAGGTTTCACCACATCAAAAATGTGAAATCCATGCGAAATTGTTCACTACAGATTATCTGGTAAGCAAGGTAAGCACCATTAATCTTGATGGGATTTGTATTCTGGGCGGGCCTGGCCCAGGCTTCTTTCTCTTTTATGAAGCGTTCTATGACTTCCTTCTGGAATCATTTAGTTGGAAAGGCTTTTTGGGCTGATGACAGCAAGGAAATGATGCAGGGAGAGGTCTGGGCTAGAGGGAGATGCGAAAATCAGCTCTCCTCCCCCACAGATCAGCCTCAGTTCCTCACCCTGGCAAAGCGTGGAGTCCAGTTTACAGGCAGAAACACACTGACAGACCATTTTTGTGGGCAGTGCTGATAGGCACCTTTCCCAACATATGCATACATTGTGTACACCAAAAATGCCCCCTAGGGCCACAGATACCTGGCAGTCCAAATGTTCATAAAAGGAAGCATGCAAACATTGACCTTCATATACTCACACAGGGGCACATATGCCAACACATATACATCCATAGGTACATGACATTTTGATCTGTTTGCTGTGATGCATCCATTTGGACACCAGGAACATTTTGTTCTGACTGCTTTAATGGGGTGGTTTTGGCACGGAAATATTTTTACAAGGCCTGAAATTAAACCATTAAAATTTTAGCTTTTAAAAAAATGATTATTATTGTCCAGTGCTATTTGAAAAGGACATCTTCATGTCATCACTTAACTTCACTCTGTGGTGACCCTAGATCTGTTGGGGATTGGTGGTAGAGTTCAGGAATGAGGGGAGGTTCAGGGCTATTGGAATAACCTGTAACTTGATAATAAAAACAATGTGGTTTTCATTTCAACATAGTCATCTGGGCACATTGTGTTCAATGGCTGTAACAGAATAGCCCTCAAAACATTCTCTGTGTCAGGATGTGCCATACTTATGGTTACACATGTATGTGTCCACACAGTGGTACGCAAAAACCACCCCAGGCAAAAAGACACACAGGTGCACACAAACAGACACACAAGTGCCTGCACGAACTTACCCAGGGGTCTCTAACATCCACCCCTTCCTCTTCTCATTTACTGGGTTGTGTAACCCTGGGTTTGCAAAGGGGAAGGGTCCCAGTGACCCCAGCTTATGCTGGAATCAGACCATGTGTTGTTATACACAGCAGTCATGGGTCAGGGCTAAGGTGTGGGGGTACTTATAGCCCTTCAAAATGTGGCTACTGGATGAACTGCTTGTCTGGAAGCTGGTGGAGCAGATTGTGCCAGAGATTCCTGGAGATGGGCAGGAAGTAGCACTTGAGACCCAGGCCTGGGCCGAGTCCCTGCCTACCCAATAGCCCTCCCCCAGAGCTCAGTCACTCATGTGGTCAGTCCCTCACGCAGGGGCAACAGGGCATATGTGATGTTAGGTGGGGGGCTGGCAGCTACTCTACGTGCCCTTTGCAGGGATCTGGGAAGAGCTTTGTCCTTAGCCCTTGCCCTGTAAGGGAAGAAGTCTAGCTTATCTGGGAGCAGGAAGGGAGGGGGCCTAGTCCTCTGTCACACTCAGCTCTGTAGGACGCCATCTGCTGGTAGCCTCGGATGGGAAGGAGACAGGAGGGCAGTGGGCTGCAGGCTGGAAATGATGTGTTGATCCAAACAGCTCACCAGGCCAGATATTCTAAACAGACCACCCTAGCAGGGGACAGGGCTAGGGGTGGGTGTTTTCCCCTCATTCCCCTAGCCAGGTTATGTGGGGAAGGGGTCTCTTTTTGTTAGAGCTCAGCGGTCTTCACTCAAAACCCTCCCATATCCCCTCTTCTTCACGGATTGATGGGCACCAACAGGTGGAGTTGGCTCTGCAACTGGTGGGCAGTGGCCTGGTACAGGGTGCTGCCTCACCACTTCCCCCACTATGCCCAAAACACACATACACAATGGCATCACACTAGTCCAGTCATAACCTTCTGTTCTCAGGGGAGTGTTTAACTGCTCCCTGGTCTCCATGCTTATAGGAACTCTGTTCAGGTTTAGGATAATCCTTGGCCTTGCCAGCCTATTTTTCTCAGAGGCCTTTGTAGGTCTTTCTACTCAGACACCTGCCACTGCCCACAAGGTCCTGCAAGGCCTAGGTATTCACAGAACTGTTACATGGTCTGAGACCTGAGGCTTTGAGTGGGGCAGCCAAAGGCATGACCCCAACACTTACAGCCAGGGCAGGAGAGATGAAGCCCTGAGAAGTTGGAAAACAACAGACCCTGAGGTCAGAGAGGAAGGCTCCCAGATTCTGCTCCCCACCTCCACTGCTACTGACCAGTGAGCCACCTCTGGGGGACACTCAGTGTCTCCCCTGATGATTTGGCTAAAACAAAGAAACAAACAAACAAAAACCCTGCAAACATCCCCGTCTCTAGGAAGACAGGCTCTTTCCTTTTGCCTTTCACAAATCTCACTTTTGGGAAGGCTCTTCCTGATGTCTTACTCGAATCATTCATGTAGTCAATCAACATTTATAAAGCATTGCTCAGCAATGAATCTGCTCCCACTCCCACTTCAGTGCAGACTAAGTCTATTTCATCCTGGGAGGCTCCTAAGGAAAATGGTATTTCAGCCTTTTAGGTAAACACAGAACTGAAACTGAGTATCTTTGTAGAGGTCTAAAAATGGGACTGGGAATGACCTTAAGGTCAGAGTGGAGGACCCAGCAGTGGTTTATACTAAGATGTTGCAAGGGTGAATAACAATAATGGTTACAATGACACACCAGGTCAGCCTAACCTAGTGGATAAAGGCACAGGCTCCTTGAGTTTGAATCATGGCTCTTTCACTTAGTAGTTCGTGATCTGAGGGAAATTTTTGACCCTCTCTGTGCCTCAATTTTTGCTTCTGTAAAATGAGGGTAGTAATAGAACTATCCACGTCATAAGGTGGTTGTGAAGACTAAATTAGTTCATATTTAGTTAATAAGTAGAACAGTCCTGACATATAGAACTTTATATGTTTAATAAATAAAAAATGATAACTACTATGTATCAAGTGCTTACTAGGTGCCTGGTGTTCTACATGTATTATTTCATTTAATGTTCACAACTGATGAGGTTGGTACTATCATTATCCCCATTTCATAAATGAAGAAACTGATGCCTAGAGAGGTTTAGAAACTTGTCCAAGGTCACTTATGTAGAACAGGGTTTCAAATTCAGGAAGTCTGGCTCTAGAACCCGTGTTGAATCACTAGGCCACACTGCCATATGAGGTAGATATGCAACTCTTGGGGGCGTGAGGCCAGTTGGGCCACTCACCCTCTCTGCCTTGGGACTAAATTCAAGGGCTCACAAGGTTGGGGAACATAGCCTACTTAAAACCCTTCAATGGCTCCCTTCAGGCTAAAATCTCACATTCTTAGTGTGATATACCAGAACCTCCACAACCTGCCCCGGCCCGTGTGTCTCATCACTCATCACTCCACTCCCTTACGTTCTTCGCCCCAGCCGTATTCAACTTCCTCTAGTTCATAGAATATGTCCTGCTTTCATTTTCTTCCTAGACTTTTGTCGTGCAGGTCCTTCTGCCTAGAATGCCCTTCCCCTCCTTTTCGCCTGGCTAGCTTTGATTCCTTCTTCATATTTCAAGTCATACTTCACTTTCTCCTGGAAGCCTTCCTTGAAGCCCCTCCCCAGTCCCAATCTGGAGTAGGTGCCCCTGTGCTTACCTCACATAGCACTGTGACGCTGCATTTTTCATCACCTATTTTTGTGCCTGTCTCCTCAACTTGCAATGAATTGTTGGAAAGCAATTTTTCTTAGGTCCCCAGCACTTAGCCAGGGCCTGGCTCAAGGAAGGGCTCGGTTCATGTCTGTTGACTGAATTACCGGGGATACCAGCTGAGAAAGGGCAGAGATGTGACTCTGGAGGAAGGGGTGCAAACCCACCATCAAACCTGAGCAACACATCAAGGGCAGGAGAGGACATTAGGGAAGGGTTGATCACTCCAGCATTGGGGAGGCCACCAGGAGGCAAAATCAGAAAAGATCCTGATATCGTGGGAAGCAAGGAGAAAGGAAGGAAGAGCTTGGGCAGAGAAGTGGCAGTGAAGAGAGCGATAAAAAATGGAAAGAAGGAAAAGAGATGTCAGGCCATCTCCTGCATGCTACCAAATGTATCCTCTGTGGGTGTGAAGGGTGGGGTTATTGTGTTGTGTGTGAGTGTGTGCTCCCCGAGAGAGAGGACATTACTGACGACATCAAATGACGGAAGTGGAAAGTCTTCACACAGAAACCCACACTGAGAAGGCGGTCCCAAGGTAGGTGTCTTAGTTATCTAGTGCTGCTATAACAGAAATACCACAAGTGGATGGCTTTAACAAATAAATTTATTCTCTCACAATTTAGGAGGTTAGAAGTCCAAATTCAGGGCTCCAGCTCCAGGGGAAGGCTTTCGCTCTCTGTCAGCTCTGGGGAAAAATTCTTCTCAATCTTCCTGTGTTCCAGGAGCTTCTTAGTACAAGGACACTGGGTCCAAAGGACACACACTGCTCCCAGCTTTTCTTTCTTGGTAGTAGTCAGGTCCTTCTCCTCTCTGCTCAAAAAAAATTGACTTGAGATACAACCTAATCCTGTCAATAGTGTCCTGCCTCATAAACGTAACTGCCTCTAATCCTGCCTCATTAACATCACAGAGGTTAGGATTTACAACACAGAGGAAAATTACATCAGATCACAAAACGGAGGACAATCACACAATACTGGGAATCATGGCCTAGCCAAGTTGTCACACATTTATGGGAGAAACAATTCAGTCCATAACAGTAGGAAAGACCTCTTTACCTCTGTTGGAGCCCTAGGCTCTCTTGGGGCCTAGACCTGGCAAGGATAGATATGTAGGCATGGGTTTCTGGATGGTGTCTGTATTGTGGGGACAGACCAGGAGCTGGGATGGAACTGGCATGGGCCTTGGGGATGGCATCTTTTGTAGTCCAGATGATGTAAAGAAAACCCTTTGCCATCAAGTCAATTCCAACTCATAGCAACCCTACAGGACAGGGTAGAACTGCCCCATATGGTTTCCAAGGAGCACCTGGTGGATTTGAACTGCCAACCTTTTAATTAGCAGCCATAGCTCTTAACCACTACGTCACCAGGGTTAGTTTTGTATTATTCTGTATGTTTATTTCCCTGTTATTATACATGACTCTATAGGAAAGCCTTAGTTATATACTCCAAGCTGAGGTCAGGAAATTAAGGGAAAGGTCCTAGATCCCTCACAGCCATCACATTAAATGTGAAGTGGCAGGGAGTGTATGGAGTGGAGGGAGAGTGGAAGTAGCAATAATTTGTAAGAGATCCCCAAGGGGAAGATGAGTTTCAGCGAATAAGCTCTGGCCACTTCTCCCATGGAGATTCTCCTTCCACAGCCAATTCTGCAGCATCTTGTCTTTCTCTTCTCAAGGATGGCAAGGACTTTTTTTTTTTTAAAGCAACAGAAGAGAGGATCCAGAAAAAGAGAAAAGAGGAGCGGGATGGAGAGAAGGAGAAGGTAGAACAGGAGACGAAGGAAAAAAGCAGAGTGTTAGAAACACTTCCAAGGCCCCTGGGACACAGATCTTGTTGGGTGTTAAACAAATAATGTCTCTTTACTAAGACAAAGGCAGGAAAGAACTCTGGGCAATTTGAAGCTAATGACAAACTTGTAGAAAGGGTTATTAGCAAATAGTCTGCCTGGAAATACTCTCCATTCACATGTTTGTGAGTCAGCAGGCTGGACTGCCTGGCCTCTTCTGAGACATTGAGATTTTGGCAGGAAAAATAATTTTGTTATTTCAAGTCCCCATTGAAACAACTATTTTTATAATATAATTTTTGTTAACACAAAGTTTCTCTAGAAAAATAAAACTATCACTTGGCAGAACCAGGTATTTATGGCATTGTGCTTATCTGCGTTGGGTATAGAAAAAACTTTTAGAACCCCTTAGTTATAATCCTCCCCCACTAACTGGTTGTTTTCCCTCCATACCTCCATGGGGTGCTTGCTGCGTCTCCCACCAGCCCATTCCGACTCTGTTAAAAAGTGCTGTCTTCTATTGAGTTGAAATTGAGTTCTTCAAATGTGAAATGGGGGCAATATCAGTACCCATCTCATTGGATTGCTATGAAATTTAAACAAGATAATGCTTGCTAAGCACTTACCACAGCGGCTGGCACAGGGGAAATGTTAAAGAAACGTTACACAGGAAGAGAGGCAGGTAAAATGCTTTAAAATTGCCTGGGAAGTATTATTATCTTTACTTTTCATTGTCCTCCATCGTATTAACTACCTTTCGAGCAGGCAGTAAATTCGTAGACTTCAGTACTCTCAAGGGAAGGTACAGAATGAATTCCAGTTAAGTTCTAAAAGGCTTAAGGTACATTTCTGGCTGGCAGATCTATAACTGGTTATTAAGGGAAGCAAAGTTACCATCAGGATACAGGCCTCACCTTCCCCAGATCTTCTCTGATCCCCAACAGAGACAAATCCTGGGCTGAGAACATCACGTGTTTGAACCTGTTGCAAAAGCATAGTAAAGGGAGGTAGCGGGGTCTGGTGCCCCCAGTGGTGTGTGGGTAAATGTTAACAACCAGCTCTCCAAACAACCCTGCTGGAAGTGTTTGCTAATTTCTGTGGTGTAAATACTCCCACCACGGCCAATTTCAAGTCACCGACATGAAGTCACTGAACATAGTGGTGGTGGGGGGAAGCATTGGCATTGAGTCAATTTCGACTCATAATGACCCTATAGGACAGAACAGAACTGCCCCACAGGGTTCCCAAAGCTGCGATCTTTAGGGAAGCAGACTGCCACATCTTTCTCCCACAGAGCGGCTGGTGGGTTCAAACCATTGACCTTTTGGTTAGCAGCTGAGCACTTAATCACTGCACCATCAGGGAATGGGAAAAGATGTGCACAATTGGCTTTCCAGATGGTTCCAGAACACCACTGGGTGCTTCTGGGGACTGATCTCCTGGTGTGTTTGTAAAAAATTCACATTGTGACAGTGGAGTATATATAGGGCAGGGACACGAACACATTACATCGCCCCTGATACTATTTGAAACCCTGGTGGCACAGTGGTTAAGAGCTTGGCTGCTAACCAAAAGGTCGGCAGTTTGAATTCACCAGACACTCCTTGGAAACCCTATGGGGCAGTTCTACTCTGTCCTATAGGTTCACTGTGAGTCAGAATCGACTCAATGGCAATGGGTTTTAGATATTTACATTGGCTATAGATAGCATTGCCTTGTGTTGAACAGGTTAGTGGAAGGTGCTCAGAATCTGGAAGCAGGCTGCCCTGGATTTTAGTCCCTGCTCTGCTAACCTTCTAGCTGTGTGGCTTCAAATAAATCCCTTCATCTGTCTGAGTCTCAGTTGCCTCATCTACAAAATGAAGATATTAAGAGTATGTCTGGCAGGGTTGTTGTGAGGATTTGGTGAAGCTAGCTAGACCCAACAGGGGCCTAGTAAAGGGTAAGTACCTGCATTTCCCCTCTTTTCTGTTGGCCATAAGCAGTGTCTTCTCTTAAGCTTGTGCAAAGCCTAGAAACAAATTCAAGGGAGCATTATCAGGATCATTCCTCTTTGTAAATGGGATTTGTTTATGCCTTGCTCCCTCCTGGAGTTAAGAGAGTAAATTAGATACATTGGTCTAAAAGGCCTCCTGCTGTCCCCAGATGTCCAGGAGGAATTACTGGCAACAAAGATGATTAATTGCATCCTGATAGAGACGATTAACCTTTAAGGTTGGTCTAGCGTTTTTTCTTGGCCTTTTACAAAGTAATTTGCCACATCTCATCTCAAGTGGTCCTCAGAATAAGCTTTGGAGCTCTATAGGGCAAGAAATGCTACCCACCCCATACACACACTTTGACTGCTAAAGACTCCATGGTTCTGGAAAAAGGAAGTGATTTACTGAAGCTCACAGTGCTAGTAAGTGGGGGGCTAAGACTAAGCTGACTCCAAGCCCAGTGCTCTCTCCATTGCACCACAAGTCCTTCCTATAGGGGCCTGCTCTTCTCACCACAGTGTTCCCCCTCCCCAACCAGGGGTCTTATCAGCTGTATTCTCTAGGCCATGAAATTTCGGGCTGAAAGGGTGCTCAGAGACCCTCTAGGCTATTGGTTTTCAACCCTGGATGCACATTGGAATCACCTGGAAAACTTTAATGAGTACCCATACCTGGGTCCCACCCTCAAAGACACAGATGTCTTTGGTCTAGGGTGTTGCCTGGGCATATGGGTATTTCAAAGCTCCCCTGGTCTATTGTGAGGCTCAGAGAAGATGGAGATTAGGAAAGCCCTTTGATTCTCTGGTTTCCGCGATGCTAAGCATCACCTGGGGTGCTTGTGAAATACACAGTTCCCAAACCCTTCCCTGGAGATTCTGAGGTAGAGCTCAGAAACGTGTAGGTTTGGCAAGTACTCCAGATTATTTTTATCACCAGAGATGTTTAGGTTTTAGCTCAAACGTCACCTCAACCCAGAAACAGACTCACAAGTATATGGTCACCAATTAACAAAGGCCTCCACTGCAATTCCATGGAGGAGAGGACGATCTTTTCAATAAAAGATGCTGGAGCAACCTGTTATCCGTGGAGAAAATATGACCCTTAATTCCTACTTGACATTGTACACAAAAATTATTTTTTTACGGACCATAGACCTAAATGTGAAAGGTAAAACACAAAGCATATATATTTCTTGTTGTCAGGTGCTGTCAAGTTGATTCAGATTCATAACGACTCCATGTAGAACAGAATGAAACACTACCCAGTGCTGCGCCATTCTCACAATCGTTGTTCTGCTTGCTCCCATTGTTGCAGCCTCTGCATCAATCCCTCTCGTCGGGGGTTTTCCTCTTTTGCACTGACCCTCTACTTTACCAATCATGATGTCCTTCTCCAGGGATTGGTCCCTCCTGATAACATGTCCAAAGTATGTGAGACGAAGTCTCGCCGTCCTTGTTTCTAAGGAGCGTTCTGGCTGTACTTCTTCCAAGACAAATTGGTTTGTTCTTCTGGCAGTCCGTGGTATATTCAATATTCTTCGCCAACACCGTAATTCAAAGCCATCAATTCTTCTTCGGTCTTCCTTATTCATTGTCTAACTTTCACATGCATACGAGAGAATTGAAAACACCACAGCTTGGGTCAGGCACACCTTAGTCCTTAAAGTGACATCTTTGCTGTTTAACACTTTAAAGAGGTCTTTTGCAGCGTATTTGCCCAGTGGAATGCGTTGTTTGATTTCTTGACTGCTGCTTCTATGGGCATTGATTGTGGATGCAAGTAAAATGAAATTCTTCACAAATTCAATATTTTCTGTTTATCATGCTGTTGGGTATTGGTCCAGTTGTGAGGGTTTTTGTTTTCTTTATGTTGAGGCGCAATCCATACTGAAGGCTGTGGTCTTTGATCTTCATCATTAAGTGTTTCAAGTCCTCTTCACATTCAGCAAGGAAAATTGTGTAATCTGCATAATGCAGATTGTTAATGAGTCTTCCTCCAATCCTGATGCCCCGTTCTTCTTCATATAGTCCAGCTTCTCAGATTATTTGCTCAGCATACAGATTGAATAAGTGTGGTGAAAGGATACAGCCCTGACGCACACCTTTCCTGACTTTAAACCAATCACTATCCCCTTGTTCTGTCCAAACAACTGCCTCTTGATCTATGTAAAGTTTCCTCATGAGCACAGTTAAGTGTTCTGGAATTCCCATTCTTCGCAATGTTATCCATAATTAATTATGATTCACACAGTTGAATGCCTTTGCATAGTCAATAAAACACAGGTAAACATCTTTCTGGTATTCTCTGCTTTCAGCCAGGATCCATCTATCTGATTTCAGCAATGATATCCCTTTTCTCATGTCCTTTTCTGAATCCGGCTGCAATTTCTGGCAGTTCCTTGTCGCTGTACTGCTGCCACCATTTTTTAATTATCTTTTTAAAACTGTCTTCCACATTTGTTTATCCATTCTCCAGTTGCTGGACATTTGGGCTGTTACTACACACACACACACACACACACACACATATATATACATGAGTATGAAGAATAATTGACGAATACATTCATGACCGTGAGGTGGGCAAAGATATCTTAACCAAAAACCAAACCAAATCCATTGCCATTGCATTGATTCCCACTTGTAGTGACCCTATAAGCAGGATATAAAAGCACTACCCATAAAGAGAATAATTGGTAAATTGGTCTTCACTAAATTTAAGAACTTCTGTCGGTCAAAAGGAAACCCTGGTGGAGTAGTGTTCAAGAGCTACGGCTGCTAACCAAAAGGTCAGCAGCTCAAGCCCACCAGACTTTCCTTGGAAACTCTATGGGACAGTTCTATTCTGTCCTATAGGGTCACTATGAGTCAGAATCGACTCAACAGCAACAGATATGGTTTTTTGGTTTGGTTTGTCAAAACAAATCAAGACAGTAAAAAGGCAAGCATAAGCAGGAAGAAGGTATTCACGGGATATATATCTGAAAAGGACTACTATCCAGAATATATAAGAAACTCCTACAATCAATGTTCATAACAGCTTTATTCATGATTGCCAGTGGCAACAGACCAAATGTCCATCAACCGGAGAATGGATAAACAAATGTGGAATACCCAGGAGAACCATACAGCAATAAAAAAGTGGACTACTGACACACACAGGAACATGCTTGACCCTCACTGACACAGTGTTTACTGAAAAAAAAGTAAGATAATTATGAAACAAACTGATGTGATTAAAAGAGTGGTTACCTCTGGGGTGCTTGTTGACTGGAAAAGAGAACTTTCTGGGACATACAGTCATAATCTGGATGATGCTTTGTTATTGTTGTTAGGTGCCCTAGAGTCATTTCCAACTCCTAGTGACCCTATGTGTAACAGAACAAAACACTACCCAGTCCTGCACCATCCTCACAATCACGGTTATGTTTGAGCCCATTGTTGCAGCCACTGTGTTAATCCATCTCGTTGAGGATCTTCCTCTTTTTTGCTGACCTTCTACTTTACCAAGCATGATGTCCTTCTCTGGGGATTGGTCTCTCCTGATAACATGGCTAAAATAAGTGAGATGAAGTCTCAGCACGTGTGTGTGTATAAATGCAAAAGGTAAATCATTGATCTATCCCCTTAAGGTTAGTGTACCTACTCTATGTAAATTATACCTCAAGAAAAGGATAAAAAAGTCACCTCTTCAATGAGGCCCTCTTTAACCATCCTGTTTAAAATGGCACCCCCATCACTCTCAGCAAATTCCCCTGTTTTATTTTTCTGTAAAGCCCTTACCCTTTGCTGTCAATTTGAGTCTGACTCATGGATACCACGTGTGTGCAGAGTACAAGTGCTCCGTAGGGTTTTCAAGATGGCGACCTTTCAGAAACAGATCACCAGGGCTTTCTTCGGAGTTGCCTCTGGGTGGGTTTGAACCACCAGCCTACTGGTTATTACTTGAGCACTTAACTGTTTTCACCACCCACGGCCTTCTTAAACACTTACCACAACTTAACATACTGTATATTTATTTATTTGTTTATTGGGACTTTGTCTTATTCACTCCTTAGAACAGTGCTTGGCACATAGTAGGAGCTTGATACATAGTTGTTGAAGAGCCCTTATCACACTGTATTAGATCCTAAGAGTGTGAGGCCAAGTGGTATAGGACTAAGCATGCAAATTCTGGAGCCAGACTACCTGGGTTCACACCCTGGTACCATTGCCTGATGGCTGAAGGTCCTCAGGCAAATTTCTTCATCTTTCTGTGTCTTTCTCTATATCTATAAATGGAGATAATCTTCAGTCCTTATGTAGCTGCAGCTCAGAGCAAGGAGTGAATACTGCAAGCCCCCTTAGATGGGCCAGTGGGCTCATATGGCCTGGACTCCTGCTTCAGGTGAGTTCCCTTTATTCCTTCCCACATCTGCCTCAGAGGAGGCCTCTGAGGTCCCTCAAGCTCTTAAAAGGGAAGGGGATAGCATCAGAAGGGTGTTCCCCAATGGCTCCTTCTAAAGTAAGTACCTCGGGCACTGACTGTATCCTCTGTTTATATGGCAGTTGATCAAAACTACTGGTTTTTTGTAGTACTGGCAGCATTTCTTCTTGCTCCAAAGTGCTCTATGCCTGGGTAGAAAGGATTGTTCCAGAGCCTGCAGATGCTCTCAGCTAACACAGCCTTCAGAGACCTCCCCCAGCTTCTGATATCAGGGCTCAGAGAGGACAAGGAACTTAACTTAGATCACACAAGCAGTCAGGTAAGAAATGATTGTGGCCTGAACTAGATGGCCTAAGTCATTGCATGAACTCCCTGGGATTAGCCTCCCTGAGTGTCTGATGGTCAGAGAGTGAGTAGTAGGGTTAGTGCACAGAGACCAGAGGAGCCTCCATTCATAGGCCATTTCACTTCCATGAGGACAAAACCCAAAGCAGAGGTTTTTTTAAATTGTTGTTGTTGAAAATATACACAGCAAAACATACACCATTCAACAATTTCTACATGTACAATTCAGTAACATTGATTACATTCTTCAAGTTGTGCAACCATTCTCACCCTCCTTTTGCAAATTGTTCTTCCCCCATTAACGTGAACTCAGTTTCAACTCACAGCAACCTTACAGGACAGAGTAGAACTGCCCAATAGGGTTTCCAAGCCCATAATCTTTATGGGAGTAGGCTGCCCGCAGAGTGGCTGGTAGGTTCAAACCACTGGCCTTTCAGTTAGTGGCCAAGCACTTTAACCACTGTGCCATGAGGGCTCCTCCATAGAGATTACAGCCTTGAGAACCCTATGAGGCAGTTCTACTCTGCCCTATAGGATCTCTATGAGTCAGAATCGCCCCAATGGCACACAACAATATGAAACTAATTGTCTTAGGCTGGGTTCTCTAGAGGAGCAAAACCAGTAATGCATATAAATATATACAGAGAGATTTATATCAAGCAAACAGCTCACACGATTGTAGGGGTTGGAATGTCGCAAGTCCTTGGATCAAGATAGAGTCTTTTCCCAATTCGTGGAGCCACAGAAGCTGGTGAACCCAAGATGAGCTGGTTGGAGAACAGGGATCCCGCTTACAGGTTGTGATGGTCAAGGAATCCTCAAAGTTGGCAGGTAAGACCGAAAGGTTTCTCCTGAGTCACTTAGCTGCAGGGGCTGGCAAACCCAAGATAGGCAGGTCAGGGAGCAGGACTCTTGCTCTCAGGCTGTGAAGACTGGTGAATTCCAAGATGGACAGCTAAGCTGCTAGCTCAAGTCCCAAGAACCAGAGGTTAGACGAGAGACAGCTGCTGGATCCAGAACAAGCCAACAGCCTTTGCAAGGCAAGCAGAAAGGAAGTAGGTATGGAAGGCAGAGAGGTGAAGGCTGAGGAGGCAGTCAGCAGCCACAGGCCCCACCCCTGCCGGTACCACTACGCAGATTCCATCATGGGGGTGATCACATATCAAATTTCAACAGGGAAGTGACCACAACTTTATACAACTGCCAAAACACTGAGAATCATGGCCCAGCCAAGTTGACACACAATCTTAGCCATCACAATAATGATAACACCTTACTCCCAAAGTGATTGGTAAGATTCAGTAAGGCGGTGGATAAAAAAGGGGCCTCTAACAGTGGAATTAAAACTTTTTGACTGAGGGCATTCGAATCCTGACTTTGCCACTGTTTAAATTTAGGCAGGCTATTTTTTTTACCCAGCTGTGCTTCAGTTTTTTGCAGCACCTACCTTATAAAATTGTTGTAAAGACTCAAAAAGCTAATACAAATAAAAGCTTAGAAGAGTGCTTGGCTTATTATTAATGTCCAATAGATGTTTGCTATTATTATTGTCCAAAGTAATGTAGCAAGAAAGGAGTAGAGTCTCCAAGGTGATAATTCCTTCACTGCATAACATTTTTTCCGTCAGGATGACATAAGAATGAGTGCGCTGGGATAAGAATTCTAGGTCCTGAACTTTGCTTCTTACTGAGTTTATGCAGACTGGACCTGTCTCAGGGCCTGTGGGCTGATAACAGCAGCCTACATGTGTAGCCGTGTGAGGGTGTTAGACTAACCCCATCCCACAGCTCTGCAGAGCACAAGTAAAGGAAGGGAGGGAGCCTGCAAAGCCTCTGGGTTCATGGACTGCTGATGCTGAGGTGGTGAGGCCACCTGGGAGAGTAAACCCTACCTCTGAGCCACTTTCTTTTTTCCCCTCCTCCTCCTCCTTTTTTATGATTTCTCGGTGTATTATTTCAGGTTATAAAAGTAACACGTAGGAGAGCAGTGGGATGCCGACCTCAAATTCTTGTAAAAAGACCAGACTTAATGGTCTGACTGAGATAGAAGGACCCCGGTGGTCATGGTCCCTGGACCTTCTGTTACCCCAGGACAGGAACCATTCCCAAAGCTAACTCTTCAGACAGGGATTGGACTGGACAATGGGATAGAAAATGATACTGGTGAAGAGTGAGCTTCTTGGATCAAGAAGACACATGAACTGTGGGCAGCTCCTTTCTGGAGAAGAGATGAGAGGGCAGAGAGGGTCAGAAGCTGGCCGAATGGACAGGAAAATAGAGAGTGGAGGGAAGGAGTGAGCTCTCTCATTAGATGGTGAGCAACTGGAAGTATATAAACCCAAAAAACCAAACCCACTGCTGTCGAGTCGATTCCAAGTCATAGGGTTTCCCTTAGGGTCGCTACGAGGAGTATATAGCAAAGTGTAAATAGGTTTTTGCATGACAGACTGACTTCGTTTGTAAACTTTCACTTAATGCACAATACAAATTTTTTAAAAAGTAATATGTATTTTTAAAAGTTAGATTTCATAATTTTTTGGTAATAGTTTTATTGAGATATAATTCCCATACCATACAATTCACCCATTTAAAGTGTACAAGTTTTTAGTATATTCACAAAGTTGTGCAACCATCACCATAATTAATTTTAGAACATTTTTATCACTTCGAAAAGAAATCCAATACCCTTTAACCGTCACCCCTAATCACCCCAGCCCCTAGCCCAAAAACTGCTAATACACTTTCTTTCTTATATTATAGATTTGCCTATTCTGGGGATTTCAATATAAATGGAATCATGTAACATATGGTCTTTTGTATCATGTTTCTTTAGCTTAGCATAATTTTTCAAGGTTTATCTGTGTTGCAGCATGAATCACTAATTTATTATAACAAGTATTTAATGCACAAAATTTGATAAGTACAGAGAAGAAAATTAAAATCCTATGTAACCCCAGGCCATTCAAAAGACAAGAAAGAGAGAAAAAACAAAAGTGGATTTCAGAAGGGACTCTGAAAGTTGCACTGGAACTTAGAGTGACTAGAGTGATTGGAAGAAATGAAAGAACTGAAAAAAACAATCAAGCCTTGCCTTGCAATAGTGAAGGATTCTATGGGAAAAATGTTGAACGATGCAGGAAGTATCAAAAGAAGATGGAAGGAACATACAGAGTCACTGTACCAGAAAGAGTTGGTTAACATTCAAGCATATCAGGAGTTAGCATATAATCAAGAACCAGTGGTACTGAAGGAAGAAGTCCAAGCTACACTGAAGGCATTGGTGAAAAACAAGGCTCCAGGAATTGATGGAATATCAATTGAGATGCTTCAACAAACAGATGCAACACTGGAAGGGTTCACTCATCTATGCCAAGAAATTTGAAAGACAGCTACCTGGCCAAGTAGCTGGAAGAGATCCATATTTGTGTCCATTTCTATGAAAAGTGATACAATAAAATGCGGAAATTATCGAACAATATCATTAATATCACACACAAGCAAAATTTTGCTGAAGATAATTAAAAAATGATGGCAGTAGTACATTGACAGAGAACTTTCAGAAATTCAAGCCAGATTCAGAAGAGGATGTGGAATGAGAGTTATCATTGCTGAAGTCAGATGGATCTTGGCTGAAAGCAGAGAATACAAGAAAGATGTTTACCTGTATTTTATTGGCTATGCAAAGGCTTTCAGCTGTGTGGCTCATAACAAATTATGGATAACATTGTGAAGAATGGGGATTCCAGGACACTTAATTGTGCTCATGAGGAACTTGTACATAGACCAAGAGGCAGTCAGTCATTCAAACAGAACTAAGGAATAATGCGTGGTTTAAAATCAGGAAAGATGTGTGTCAGGGTTGTATCCTTTCACCATACCTCTTCAATCTGTACGCTGAGCAAATAATCTGAGAAGCTGGACTATATGAAGAAGAATGGGGCATGAGGATTGGAGGAAGACTCATTAACAGCTTGCAGTATGCAGATGACACAACCTTGCTTGCTGAAAGTGAAGAGGACCTGAAGCACTTACTGATGAAGATCAAAGACTTCAGTATGGATTACACTTCAACATAAAACAAAAATCCTCACAACTAGACCAATAAGCAACATCATGATAAATGAAGAAAATATTGAGTTTGTCAAGGATTTCATTTTACTTGGATCCACAGTCAACACCCGTGGAAGCTGTAGTCAAGAAATCAAACAAGGTATTACACTGGGCAAATCTGCTGCAAAAGCCCCTTGGCATTGAAAATATTGAGCTATGGTGTTTTCAATTGGCTTATATGCATGCAAAAGCCGGTCAATGAGTAAGGAAGACTGAAGAAGAATTGATGCATTTGAATTATGTATGGAATTGATGAAGAACATTGACTATACCATGGACTACAAGAAGAACAAACAAACCTGTCTTGGAAGAAGTACAGCCAGAGTGCTCCTTAGAAGTGAAGATGGCCAAACTCATGTACTTTGGACATGCTGTCAGGCAGGATCAGTCCCCGGAGAAGCACATCACTCTTGGTAAAGTACGGCATCAGCGAAAAAGAGGAAGACCCTCGACGAGATGGATTGACACAGTGGCTGCAACAGTGGGCTCAAACATAGCCACTATTTTGAGGATGGTGCAGGACCGGGCAGTGTTTCTTTTTGTTGTACATAGGATTGCTATGAGTCAGAATTGACTTGACAACACCTAACAACTAACAACAGCACATAACCCCATCACCCAGGGTAACCACAACATTTCGGTGCTTTATAAAAACCCATTGCTGTAGAGTAGATTCCAACTCATAGTGACCCTATAGGACAGGGTAGAACTGCCCCATAGAGTTTCCAAGGAGCACCTGATGGATTTGAACTGCCGACCTTTTGGTTAGCAGAGTAGGTCTTAACCACTACACCACCAGGTTACACATATATAAAACAAATGAAGACAAAAATGTATACACTGTGCATTAGCCGCAGCAGATTCTCCTCAGCCTGAGATGGTTTTAGGGTAACCCAGCACTGGGACAGGAGAATAGCCAAAATGCCCTCCTAAAGTTCCTCTTGTGTTAAATTCTTTTTCTTCAATGGGATGTATTCTTTTCTGTTCTCCTCAGGAAGTTTATTTCCGCAATAGCTGGGATTGCTTTTATTTCTCTCTTCTGTCTGAGCTAATGCCCTATCCCTTCCACTTCTCCAGCGGCTCTTAAACTAAATCCAGGATGCTTATAGCTTGGCCTTCTCGGTAACAAATCCCAATTCCTGGCTAATCCACCCTCTATGACAGCTGCCAAAAAGAGGTCTTTGCCCAGGGCCCACAAGGACATTTTCGTGATACCTTTCAGCACCGGTGGACAACAAAAGTAGCCAAGATCCTTCCAGAGATGGAGGTGGGAGAGAAGTGGGGGCAGCTGAGTCCAGGACCTGTAGGAACAAGACTGGGGGAAGGGAGCCCTTGAGGTGAGTGGCCTAATGTGTGGCGTCTTTAGCTCAGGGCTAGGAGACCCTGTGAACTTCTGGTGAAAGGAAAGTCCTGCTGAGAAAAGGTGGGTGGAGTCTGAGCCAGGAGACCCAATCAGGAGAAGCCTACATTCCTTTGGAAAGTGGAAATAGAAAGTGAAAACAAGGACAGATAATATCAATGTTTTCTCACACCTTGTCCAAAGTATAACAACAGACATTTTACTGCACCTCTAACAACCATCTTTAGAAGCTAGATTGGGCGACAGTTATGATCCTCAGTTGAAGGATAAGGAAAATGAAGCTCTGAGAAGGGAAGTAACTTGCCCATCGTCACATAGCCAATTATTGGGCTGGACTGAGAGGAGAACTTATTCCTTCCTTCCTTTCTTCGTTCTACAAACAAACAACTATAGGGTACTTGTTTGTGTCAGGTATGGTGCTAGTCACAAAGACGAATACAGCTCAAGCACTATCCTTTATTGGGCAACAACCATGTGACAGGAATGGTGAACAAGAAAGGCACAGTCTCCATGTTCAAGAAGCTCTTGTCCCTATAGGCACCTTGCTCATCATGTTGTCAGGTTGCACAGGCTGATCTGGCCAGGCTCCAGCATGGGCTGCATAATGGGGTGCTAAGAAGAATCCCTTGGACTTTTGGAGACATGACAAATGATTCTAGCTTTCCACACCTCCATGTCCCCTGACTCAGGTGGAGCCACTGAGGGACAGACCATTCCCCTTGTCCAATATCATTACCCTGAGATGAGATCTGAGTACAGTCTAGTAGAAAGGAATACTCCAATAATAAAGCAGAGGGTTCAGGCTTTTCCTTCTTTGGAAGTAATGAGCTGCCCGTGGCTGGGGTGTGTACACAGAGGCTGTAAAAACTTACTGGAGATGCAACAGAGGGGTTTGAGGCATCAGATGATGGTGAAAGTGGGCAAGGAATGAAACTAGATGAGCTTCTATGTTCCTTCCTGATTCGAGAGCTGGGATTTGGAGATTCTGTCCAGTTTTTTTCACAGAGAAGCCCACAGGGTTCCCCCATAGACAGATTTTGGCTAAGCGGGGTCCCCCTGAGGCTACTGAGTGGTCTCAGAAGGACTCCGTGACATTACTGTCATTCTCTCTACTTGCTCCATGCACTTGAGTTCCCACCCTCAATGTATTTCTGGTTGCTGGGTGAGGGATGAGCCTTGTACACTTAATCCAGGTCTACTATGGTTTGGCATCTGCTCACATTTCCGGCTGAGGCTGGAGAAGATAGGAGATGCTGGGGATCAGGTAGCAAGTTGTCTGCTTCTTAATACAGTCCTATTCAGAGCATGGCACGGCCCCAGCCACAGTCTTCTCTCCTGATGATTCATCTAGAGTTCAGATGTCTGAAGTACTCACTTGTAGAAGCACATATAGGCAGGAATTTACCAAGGAATGGACTAGGAAGGAAGGAAGAAAGGAAGGGAGCTAGATTTTCTTGATTTCCACCTATATGTCAGGTACCCTATCAGGCACCAAAGGAAGCGTGGGTTAATGGGAAGAGCAAAGGCTTAAGGGTTGAATATTCATTTATTCATTTATAACTTATCCATTTAATAACCATTTATTGAGCCTACTATGTGTCAAAACCCATTGCCACTGAGTCAACTCCAACTCATAGCAGCCCTATAGGACAGAGTAGAACTGCCCCATAGGGTTTCCAAGGAGTGGGTGGTAGATTCGAACTCCTGACCTTTTGGTTTGCAGCCAAACTCTTAACCACTGCAACACCAGGGCTCCACTGTGTGTCAGACACTGTACTAAATACTGGGGATAAGTGGCGAAAAAAAAACATCTTCCTTGACCTCATTAATCTACTGTCTACTAGGAGAGATAAACATTAAGCAAATAATGGCAAAATAGATTTATAATTGCAAAGTGTGATACTCTGAAAATAAAAAATAATAAGGGCTTTAAGGATGTAAAGCAACCAAAAAAAAACAAACAAAAACCGTTGACATCAAGTTGATTCTGACTTATAGTGACCCTAGAGTAGAGTAGAACTGCCCCATAGGGTTTCCAAGGAGTAGCTGGTGGATTTGAACTGCTGAACTTTTGGTTAGCAGCCAAGTTCTTAATCACTGTACCACCAGGGCTCAAGGGAGATCCCAATTCAGATGTGAAGGGCAGAGGCAGGAAAATTCTCTGTGAGGAAAAAGCCCTAAACAGAAACCTAAAGGATGAGTTAGAGTTAGCCCAATCAAGAGTGAAGAGAGAAGTCAGTGAAAACGGCAGAGTAGGTAGTTCCAAGGGCCCATCCCTCCACAGGGGGGAAAATCGAGCAAAAACTGCCAGGATCAACTTTGACCAAATTTGAGAAAATAGCCAAAGGTTTACAGCAACCAAGCAAATTCTGGATCAAGAAAAAGGCTAATCAAAAATGATAGGAAGGTTTGCACAGCAGTTTAGGTTCTCATTCAACAATTTCAACACAAGCTATTCAGTGGCATTGGTTACATTCTTCACAATGCATGAACGTTCTCATTATTTCCCTTCTGATTGTTTGTTTCCATTAATTAGTTTCCCTGCACCCTTACATTCTCTCTTTGTTTTAAAGTAATTGTTGACCGTTTGGACTCATAGAGGTGATTTTTTTTTCTTTTTTATTGTGCTTTACATGAAGGTTTACAGAACAAACTAGCTTCTCATTAAACAGTACACATATTGTTTTAGGACACTGGTTAACAACCCCACAACATGTCAATACTCTCCCTTCTAGACCTTGGGTTCTCTATTACCAGCAGCTTTCCTCTCCCCTTGCCCCTGGGATGTTTTGTCCCTTTAATCTCATTTTGTTTTATGGGCCTGTTTAACCTTTGGATGAAGGGTGAACTTCAGGAGTGACTTCATTACTGAGTTAAAGGGCACCGGGGGGTCATACTCTCGGGGTTTCTTCGTATATAAGTGATTTTTTAAAGGAGTACAGTACTTACGGGTGGTACTATTTTTTAGCCAATTTGTTATTTAGCTACAAGGTGACCTCAGGGGTTAGTTTCAGTGTAAGGTTTGAAGATTATCTCAGGGCAATAATCTTGAGGAGTCCTCCAGTCTCAACCAGTCAAGTAAGTCTTTTTATTTTTATTTTTTTTAGGAATTTGAGGTTCTGTTCCACCTCCTATCAGGGCCCATCTATTGTGGCTTTGATTAAAATGTTCAGTAGTTGTAGCCAGATACCAATTAGTTTTTCTGGGCTCAGGGTAGGTGAGGCTGTGGTCGTGGAGACTATTGGTCCTGCAGGCTAGTTTATTCTTTGAGTCTTAATCCTTCAAACCCAGAGATTCAATGTGCGAAGTGTTTTGGTTATGTCTACGAAGTATGTGTAACTGTGCCCTCTATGTGTTTTATTATACATATGAATATATGTACATACAGCCACATAGATGCATATATACACATACATGTGCATACCCCTATAAAAAAAATCAGTGCTATATATACACACATATAGACATACCTATACACTAATAGGTCGGCAGTTTGAATCCAGCAGCCACTCTTTGAAAACCCTGTGGGGCAGTTTTATTCTGACCTATAGAGTCGCCATGAATCGGAATCGACTTGATGGCAATGAGTTTTGTTTTGTACGCTAATATGCCTGCATACATACATATAGGAAACCCTGGTGCAGTGGGTAGTGGGTACATACATATATACCAGCACATATTTTTTTTGTTATTTTTGCTGTTGTTTCGAAATTGTATATGCCATAGGAATTACCAACAGGTTCTTTTTTCTTGCATACTTTTTAGTGACATTGTTTACCTTTGTTAAGCTGTGTACACTTCACCCTCATTCAGTGTTACCTTTCCCATCACCAAAAATAACAGGTGGCACTGGTTTTCTGGGACTATCTAAAGAGTGGATCTCCCCCAACCCCATCCCTGGTAACCACTAATGAACATTAGTTTCTGTATATTTACTTATGTCATTTCATAAAAATGAGAACATACAATTTTTTTATGATTAACTTATTTCACTCAACATAATGTCCTCCAGGTTCATCCATGTTCCAACATGTTTTTGGAACTCACTTTTTCTTTATCTCTGAGTAGTATTCCATTGTATGTATGTACCACATTTTACTTTTCCCCTCACCTGTTGATGGGCACTTAGGTTGTTTCCATCTTTTTGCTGTTGTGCTGCAATGAACATAGGTGTGCGTATGTCTGTTCCTGTCACTTCTATTAGGTCCCTAGGATATACCTAGGAGTGGAATTGCTGGGTCATATTGCAGCTCTTCCTCTAGTTTTTTGAGGAATCGCCAGACTGTTTTCCACAACAGCTGTACCATTTTGCATTCCCACCAGGAATGAATAAGGGTTCTAGTTTCTCCACACCCCCTCCGACACTTGTTATTTTCCTTTTTTTATCTTGGTCATCATAAACCAAAACCAAATCAGTTGCTGTCAAGTCAATTCTGACTCATAGCAACCCTACAGGACAGAGTAGAACTGCCTCATAGGGTTTCCAAGGAGCAGCTGGTGGATTTGAACTGCCGACCTTTTGGTTAGCAGCCAAGCTCTTAACCAGAGGGCCACGAGGGCTCCTTGACAATTCTAGTGGGAATGAAAAGGTATCTCATTGTGGTTTTAATTTGCATATCTCTGATGGCTAATGAGGTCGAGTATCTTTTCATGTGTCTCTTGGCCATTTGAATATCCTCTTTGGTGAAGTGTCTGTTCATGCCCTTTGCCCAATTTTTGATTGGGTTATTTCTATTTTTGTTGTTAAGTTGTAGAAGTTTTGCATATATTTTAGATATAAGACCCTTATCAGTTATATAACTCCGAAAGATTTTTTTCCCAGTCTGTAGGTTGTCTCTTTACTGTTTTGATGGAGCCTTTTGATGAATGCAAGTATTTAACTTAAAAAAAAATTTTTTGTGTGTGTTTTAGGTGAAAATTTACAGCACAAATTAGTTTCTCATTAAAAAAATTTACACGCAGTTTTGTGACATTAATTGCAATCCCCACAATGTGTCAACACTCTCCCTCTTTCCCTTTCCACCCAGGATTCTCCATGTCCATTTGTCCAATTTTCCTGTCCCTTCCTGCCTTCTCATCTTTGATTTTGCACAGGTGTTGCCTATTTGGTCTTGTATATTTGATTGAAATAAGAAGCACATTTCTCACATGTGTTTTGTTTGTTGTATAGGCCTGTCTAATCTTTGGCTGAGAGGTGGACTTCGGGAGTGGCTTCAGTTCTGAGTTAGCAGGGTAACCAGAGGCCATAGTCTCAGGGCTTCCTCCAGTCTCTGTCAGACCAGTAATTTGGCCTTTTTTTTGTTTGTGTGAATTTGCATTTTGTTCTTCATTTTTTTCCCGCTCTGTCTGGGACCCTCTGTTGTGATCCCTGTCAGAGTGGTCAATGGTGGTAGCTTGACACCATCTAGTTCTGGGCACAGGCTGTTGGAGGCTGTGGTTCAAGTTGTCCATTAGTCTCGTATCTTTGGTTTTCTTCATTCTCCTTTGCTCAGGACAGGATGACACCAATAGATGTATCTTAGATGGCCACTCGCAAGCTCCCCTCCCTCCTAACCATCAAAGATTTGTGTGTTTGTATGTGTGTGTGTGTAAGCCTTTTCTTGGGTTTTTATAATAGTGGTCTCATATAATATTTTCCTTTTGTGTTTGGTTTATTTTACTCAGCATGATGCCATCCAGATTTATCCATGTTGTGAGATGTTTCATGGATTCATCATTGTTCTTTATCATTGCATAGTGTTTCGTTGTGTTTATGTACCATGATTTGTTTACCCATTCATCTGTTGATGGGTGCTTAGTTTGTTTCCATCTTTTTGCCGTGACCATGGGTGTGCATATGTCAATTTGTGTGACGGCTCTTATTTCTCTAGGGTATATTCCTAGGAGTGGGATTGCTGGATCATATGCTATTTTTATTTCTAGCTTTTTAAAGAGGCCCCACATCATTTTTCATAGTGGTTGTATCATTTTACTTCCCACCAGTGGTGCATGAGTGTTCCAGTCTCCCCGCAGCCTCTCTAATATTTGTTATTTTCTGCTTTTTTGATTAGTGCCAGTGTTGACGAGGTGAGATGGTATCTCATTGTAATTTTGATTTGCATTTCTCTAATGGCGAATGATCAGGAGGGTTTCCTCCTCTGTCTGTTAGCTGCCCGAATGTCTTCTTTTGTGAAATATCTGTTCATATCCTTTGCCCATTTTTAAGCTGGATTATTAGTCTTTTCTTTATTGAAGTGTTGAAGTTATTCTATAGATTTTAGAGATTAGAGCCTTGTTCAATATGTCATAGCCAAATATTTTTTCCCAGTCTGTAAGTTCTCTTTTTACTCTTTTGGAGAAGTTTTTTGATGAGCATAAGTGTTTAACTTTTAGGAACTCCCAGTTATCTAGTTTATCTTCTGTTATTTCTGCATTGTTTGTTATGGTTTGTACCGTATTTAAGCCATGTATTAGACCTCCTGGTATTGGCCATTTTGAATCGGACAATCATATGGTCTACTATGCCGAGAATGACAACTTGAAGAGAAATGGAATTGCATTCATCATCGAAAAGAACATTTCAAGATCTATCCTGAAGTACAACTCTGTCAGTGATAGGATAATATCCATAAGCCTACAAGGAAGACCAGTTAATAAGACTGTTATCCAAATTTACACACCAACCAATAAGGCCAAACATGAAGATATTGAAGATTTTTACCAGCTTCTGCAGTCTGAAATTGATCAAACACACAATCAGGATGCACTGATAATTACTGGTGATTGGAATGAGAAAGTTGGAAACAAAGAAGAAGGATTGGTATATGGAAAATATGGCCTTGGTGATAGATACAATACCAGAAATCCCATGATAGAATTTTGCAAGACAAACGACTTCTTCATTGCAAATACCTTTTTTCACCAATATAAACGATGACTCTACACAGGGACCGAACCAGATGGAACACAAGGGAATCAAATTGACTATATCTGTGGAAAAAGACAATGGAAAAGCTCAATATCATCTGTCAGAACAAGGCCAGGGACCAACTGCTGAACAGACCATCGATTGCTCATATACAAGTTCAAGTTAAAACTGACGAAAATTAGGACAAGTCCAAGAGAGCCAAATTACGACCTTAAGTATATCCCACCTGAATTTAGAGACCATCTCAAGAATAGATTTGACGTGTTGAACACTAGTGACCAAAGACCAGACGAGGCATGGAATGACATCAAGGACATCATACATGAAGAAAGCAAGAGGTCATTAAAAAGGAGGGAAAGAAAAGACCAAAATGGATGTAAGAAGAGACTCTGGAAGTTGTTTTTGAATGTAGAGTAGCTAAAGCAAAAGGAAGGAATGATGAAGTTAAAGAGCTGAACAGAAGATCTCAAAGGGTGGCTCAAGAAGACAAAGTAAAGTATTATAAAGAAATGTACAAACACCTGGAGTTAGAAAACCAAAAGGGAAGAACACACTCTCCATTTCTCAAGCTGACAGAACTGATGAGGAAATTGAAGTCTCAAGTTGCAGTATTGAAGAATTCTATGGGAAAAATATTAAACGACGCAGGAAGCATCAAAAGAAGATGGAAGGAATACACAGAGTCATTATACCAAAAAGAATTGGTCAGTGTTCAACTATTTCAGGAGGTAGCATATGATCAAGAACCAATGGTACTGAAGGAAGAGGTCCAAGCTGCACTGAAGGCACTGGCAATAAACAAGGCTCCAGAAACTGACGGAATACCAATTGAGATGTTTCAACAAAGGGATGTAGCGCTGGAAGTGCTAACTTGTCTATGCCAAGAAATTTGGAAGTCAGCTACCTGGCCAACCAACTGGAAGAAATTCATATTTGTAAACATTCCAAAGAAAGGTGATGGAACTGAATGTGGAAATTATCAAACAATGTCATTAATATCCCATACAAATAAAATTTTGCTGAAGATCATTCAAAGTGGTTACAGCAATACATGGACAGGGAACTGCCAGAAACTCAAGCCAGATTCAGAAAAGGACGTGGAACAAGGGATATCATTGCTGATGTCAGATGGATCCTTGCTGAAAGCAGAGAATGCCAGAAAGATGTTTACCTGTGTTTTATTGACTGTGCAAGAGCATTTGACTGTGTGGATGGAGGCAGGGCCAATATGGCAGAATAGTCAGATGCTTCCTGTCATCCTTCTTTCAACAAAGATCTGAAAAAACAAGTGAATTGATTATATATGACAATCTAGGACTAAGCTGAAGAATTGGATTGAGTGGCAGGTGGAAGGAGAGACAACTCAAAAGCAGCAGGGAAGTACAGATTGTGAAATCGGCAACACCCTGCTACCTGAGTCTGCACAGCACACACAGGCTGAGGAAAGCAGCATAATCCAAAGATGAGTTCCACCACATTGAGTGCCACCAAACGGCAGCGAATCTGCATGCACTGCCATAACCAAGCATGAGTGACACTAGACCTGGGAAGGTTAAGTGCAAGCTTCTAGCCTACCAAAACCCCATCCATTGCCTTCGAATCAATTCCAACTCATAGCAACCCTATAGGACAGGGTAGAACTGCCCCATAGAGTTTCCAAGGAGCACCTGGTGGATTTGAACTGCCGACCTTTTGGTTAGCAGCCGTAGCACTTAACCACTACACCACCAGGGTTTCCTATTAGTCATTAGGGAAATGCAAATCAAAATCATGAGATACCACTCATCTCCACTAGGTTGGCCATAATTGAATAAACAAAAAATAAGTGTTGGTGAGGATGTGGAGAAATTGGAACTATCATACATTTACACATGGGAATATAAAATGGATCAGCTGCTGTGGAAAACAGTTTGGCAATTCCTTAAAAAGCTATACATAGAATTACCATATGACCCAGCAATTCCAGTCCCAGGTATATATATAAAATAATTGAAAACAGGTTTTCAAATAAGAACTTATACACGATAATTCACAGCAGCATTATTCATAACAGCCAAAAGGTGAAAATAACCCAAATGTCTATCAACTGATGAATAAACCAAATGTTGCATATCTATAAAGTGGAATATTTTTTAGACATGAAAAAGAAAGAAGTACAAATACATGGTACAATATGAATGAACTTTGTAAACGTTATGCTAAGTTAAAGAACCCATTTATAGGAAATATTCAGAATAGGCCAATCTATACAGACAGAAAGCAGATTAGTGGTTGCCAGGAGGTAGGGAGGAGGGGAATGGGTAGTGACTGCTTAATGGGTATGAGGTTTCTTCTTGCAGTGATGAACATGTTCTGGAACTAGATAGAGGTGATGATGTGCAACATTGTGAATGTGTTAAATGCCACCGAATTGTATACTTTAAAAATGGTTAAAATGGAGGATTCTGGGAAGATGGTGGTATAAACAGAGCATTGTTCAGACCCTTCCCCACAAATACAACAAGAAATTCAACTAGGAAAGGGTGCTCAGCTTTAAGGGACTCTGAATCAGGGAGCAGAGGAAAGCAGTGGGGAACACATACAGGCAAGAATCAATGAATCAATGCGTAACATACAGTAGGAAAATCACCTCTCCCACCATCCCTGACCCTCCTCCCCAGCCACATAAGCTTCCAGCTGCTGTGGACTGGGGAAATGACCCTAGCAAAAGATCCAGCTTCTCTAGCAACCACACTCCTGCCTGTACAAAGAGACAAGACCCCAAGCTTCTGCTCTAAAATAAAAAAAGTAGAGCTCTCCAGGGGTCCAATTAGAGTCTCCCACTCAGGCACTGTTGGCTGCAAGCTTACTGTGAATTGCTACGGAAAGCCCTTAAAATGAATTCTGATCTTATAGTCAGCACTCTACCTGTCTCCCTGCACACCCCATAGCTCAGGCCTCTGAAACAAACAGGACAAACCTCCCTGGAGTCAGTTTGGGTCTATCTACTTCCCTTTCCAGTCAGCACTAAGGACTGCTGACTGAGGCTGCTGTGTGCTAGGAAGCAGGCATCTTGAGTGGAGGCTATACTCACAGCCAACATACTATAGAAGGGACTCTGATAGCAACAAGGCAAACCTCCCTAGGGGTCTGTTTGGAGCATGATGACCCCTCCCCCACCCAGACACTGTCACCTGCAAGCGGCTGTGAATCACTACGGAAGGTCCCTGCAGTGGAGTCTCCTCCCATAGTCAGCACTCTACCTGTCTCCCTGTGTACCCATAGCTCTGGCCTCTGAAACCAACAGGACAGATATCCCTGGAGGTCAGTTTGGGTTTCTCTGATATGCCTTTTGTCAGCACTGAGGACTGCTGACTAAGGCTGCTGTGTGCCAGGAAGCAGGCATCTTGAGTGGAGGCTACACCCACAGCCAACATACTACAGGGTGGGGTCTGATAGCAAGGAGGAAAACTTCCTTGGGAGACCATGTGAAGCGTGACCCCCCTCCCCCACCTGGTAACTGATATGAGCTCCTACAGAAGACTCCCTACAGTGGAGTCAGGAGGAGGATCACTTAAGTGGAGATTGCTCCCTTCACCACCACAGGGCCACTGGGGTTCTAAACCAACCAGACAGATCTCGTGGAGGTCTTTCTGGGGAATGCCAGACCCTCCTTCTCCTGAAACAGAGGAAAGTCTGGCCGTGCTTCCCCTGAATGCCAGCTCAGATATAAGTAGCCCCCATAGATCAGGGAAGGAAGCCTTAGGCAAAACCAGAGGGCAAGACAAACACAGCCCAGAAGTGGACTTGCTGGGTGTGGGTTTTCCACCAAAAATGTGGTGGCAGAAACAGAGAAGGAAAGGGAGTAATAACCAAAGAGAGAAGACTGTGCCCTCTGTTTGACAGATTGATTAGTCCATGATATCTCACCTGAGTGATGGTGCTCGTTGGTGGACAGATCGATCGCAGTGTGTTCTCTGGTGTGTTTGGGAGACACTGAAAGTTGAAAACCGAGATCTGCAACTTTCTAATCCTAATTAAACCAGACAGGGATAAGGAGCTATCACAGAGAGGGAGAGGAAATGGTAAGCAAAGGCTCTGCCCAGCAAAAAATTTTTTGCAGAAAGTAGTGCAGACAAAAACACCAAATACTTGGGAGCACTGAGAAAGTTAACAGCTTCAAAAATTCTGATACCCCAACAAAAAATCACAAGACACACACACAAAAAACAGAGAAACAATGGCCCATCCAAATGCAGATGATGAAGAGAGTGAAAGTGCATCCTGGGAAAACTGAATAATAATAAAAAAAATATGATAACATTAAACATAATTAAAGAGTTAAGGAAAACACAAAGATCTCAAAAAAATAAGGAAACCAATGCAAGAACAAGACAAAGACCTAAGAAAAGATATTGCAACTGAAACGGACAATAAATGAAATGAGAAACATAATAGAAGAATTTACCAACAGATTTAATCAGGCAGAAGAAAGAATCAGGGAATTAGAGGATAAGAGTTAAAATTACAGAAGCTGAAGAACAATAAGATTGGAAACTCAAGAAGGCTGAGCAAAGTTTAATGGAATTATGGGACAACAAGAGACCTAATATACACATCATGGGAATTCCAGAAGGAGATGAGAAACAGAAAGGGACAGAAAGAATATTTGAAGAAATTATGACAGAAAATTTCCCCAATTTAATGAAGGACATGAATCTGCAAATCCAAGAAGCTCAAAGAACCCCAAGCAGGATAAACCCAAAGAAATCTACAATGAGACACATCATAGTTAAGCTCTCAAAAAGTAAAGATAAAGAGAGAATCCTTTGGTTAGAATCCATAGTTAGAATCTCAAAAAGTAAAGATAAAGGGAGAAGCAAACAGTCACATACAAAAGATTCCCAATAAGATTAAGTGATGATGTCTCTTCAGAAACATTGGAGGCCAGAAGGCAATGGAATGAAATATTTCAAGTGCTGGAAGAAAAAAAATTGTCAACCAAGAACACTATGCCCAGTGACACTGTCCTTCAAGAATGAGGGTGAAATTAAAACAGTTCTAGACAAACAGAAGCTGAGAGAGTTCATATCCACCAGACCAGCCCTACAAAAACTTCTGATGGAAGTTTTGTAGATGGAAGGGAAAAGACACTAGAATGTAATTCAAAGACGTATATAAAAAGAAAGATCCCTAATAAAGGGAATTGTATGGACAATCAAAAGGGTTAGTAATAAAGTATGCATGCTTGATAATTCTAATTGTTTTGTTCTTCATGCTTTTTAATGACAAATGTATAAAAAGCAAGGATAAAATTGTGTTACAAGACACACGAAATATAAAGAGGTAATTAGTGGTACCAAAAACAAAATGGGGGTGAGGGGGAGGAGTGGTATGCATATCAAATTTCTTGCATGTTATTGAAGTTAAGTTGGTACCAACTTACCCTAGGATGTTACAAATACAAGCTGTTAAATGTAATATTCATAGTAACCACTAAGAAAATATCTAAAATACAAAAAAGGAAAGGAGAAGGGAACCAAAATAGCTCACTACGATAAACCAACAAAACACAAAAGCAATCAGTAGTAAAGGACAAAGACAAAGAAAGCTTAAATATACACACAAAAATAAAATGGCAGAAGTAAGTCACTTATTACCAGTAATTACAGTGAACTTAAATGGACTAAATGCTCCAATCAAAAGGAAGAGAGTAGCAGAATGGATTTAAAAAAAAAAAAAACAACCACATGATCTGACTATATGTTGTTTACAAGATACATACCTTAGACCCAAGGACACAAATAGTTTAAAGATGAAAGAACAGGAAAAATATTCCATGCAAATAATAACAAAAAGAGAGCTGGGGTTGCAATCCTAATATCACACAAATTGAACTTTAAAACAAAATCTGTTAGAAGAAATAAAGATGGACATTACATACTGATAAAAGGGTAAATTAATCATGAAGATTTAACAATCATAAATGTATATGCACCCAACATCAGAGCACCTAAATATATAAAGCAAACACAGATAGAATTGAAAAGAGAAATAGATAGCACTACAATAATAGTTGAAGACTTCAACGCATCACTTTCAATTTTGGACAGAGTATCTTAAAAAGGTCAATGAAGAAACAGAACCTGAATGACACTATAACCAACTAGACTTAACAGACATATATAGGACACTCCACCCAACAACAGCACAATGTACATTCTACTCCAGTGTACATGGATCATTCTCCAGGAAAGACCACATGTTAGCTCACAAACAAGTCTTACAATCATACAAAGTATTTTCTCTGACCGCGATGGAGTGAAGCTAGAAATCAGTAACAGGGAAAAAAAAAGAAACAGAAAATACACAAATATAATTAAACAACACACTATTAAACTACCAATGGGCCAAGAAAGAAATCAAAAAAGAAATCACAAATTTCTTAGTCAAATGAAAATGAAATTACACCATACCAAAACTTATGGGATGCAGAAAAAGCAGTACTCAGAGGGAAACAATAAATGCTTACATGAAATAGTAAGAAAGATCTCAACTCAACAGCCTAACTAGACAACTTCAGGAACTAGAAAGAGAAAGGCAAACTAAGCCTGAACCAACTAGAAGAAAGGAAATAACAAAGATCAGAGCATAAATATATAAAATCAAAAACAGAAAATAGAACCAATAAAACCAGAAGTTGGTTCTTTGAGATCAATAAAATTGACAAACCTTTAGCTAGACTAACAAAGAAAAAAAAAGGAAAAGATTAAATAACTAAAATAAAAAATGAAAGAAGAGACATTACAACTGACCTGATAGAACATTATTATGACAGAATATTATGAACAACTGTGTGGCAATAAACTGGATAACCTAGATGAAATGGACAAATTCTTAGAAGCACACGACCTACCCCAACTGACTCAATAAGAAATAGAAAGTTTCAACAGATTTATAACAAGTGAAGAGATTGAATCAGTGATCAAAAACCTCCCTCTGCAACCCCCCTCAAAAAAGTCTTGGACCAGACGGCTAAACTGGGGAATTCTACCAAACATTTAGAGAAGAATTGACACCGGTAACTGTTTAAACTCTTCTGAAAGATAGCGAAGCAAGGAATACTCTGTAATTCATTCTATGGAGCAAACATAACCCTGATGCCAAAACTAGACAAAGACACAAAGAAGAAAAGAAAACTATAGGCCAATATCTCTTATAAATATAGATGCAAAAACTTCAACAAAATACTAGCGAACAGAATCCAACAACATATTAAGAGTCATACACCATGACCAAGTGGGATTTATTCCAGGAATGCAGGAGTGGCTCAACGTTAGAAAATCAATCAACATAATAAACCACATCAATGGATGCAGAAAAAGTATTTGATAAAATCCAACACCCTTTCTTGATGAAAACCCTAAAGAAGATTGGAATATAAGGGAAATTCCTCAGTATGATTCAGGGCATATATGAAAAGCCAACAGCCAACATTATACTTAATAGGGAAAGACTGAGAGCTTTCCCCTTGAAATCAGGAACAAGACAAGGGTGCCCACTCTATTTCTCTTCAATATGCCTACTTCTCACTTATCAACTCTCTCGTTATCCAACATTTCCACTTAACAATAGTAAAAAATCAACTATGTAACTATTTTGCTCATTAACGAGGCAGCAGGGATGGCAGCAACAGTTTTGGAGCATCCCCTCCCTCGAGGAGGGTATCTTTGTGGCCTCTGGGAAGCTGGGTCACACTTCCCCACACCCTCCACTCCCTCCTGCCAGTGGGAGTGCCATGTCCAACTATGGCTTGGGGCTGGCTTCCTCTGTGGCCGTGACCTCCGGGTGGATATGCAGGCAGCGCTGAGCCAGTGGGTGCCTGTTCTGGGTTCCCAGCTCCTATGTGGCCCAGGGCCCTGAAGCTCAAAATTTCTCTGGGGTGGGAAGGGAGGAAAGAAGAAGGCATCAGAGAGGGTGTTTGGAAGAAATGTGTGAGAATTAATGACATCCCAAAGTAAGCAGAGCCGGATATGAAAACTCTGCTTCTGAGGGGCCAGGTGCATGTGTAGGCTCCCAGCATCCTCACAGGAACCCCTGAGTCTTGGTGACTCAACAGGCCCAGAGGGAAGAGCAGGCTCTGAGATCATGAATGCAGGTCTTTCAGGGGTGGGAGTGGAGCCCTGGAGGTGACTCCACAAGGGAACCTTTGACCCACCACAGGAAGAAGGTGAAGTGGTTAAGCCATGGGCCCTCAGTCACATGGCCCAGTTTTATCCAGCTTTGCTCCTCCAAGCCTCCTCCACAGAAGAATAATCCATAACTGGACTCATCACACTAATGAGCACATCAGTAAGCCTTAGCAGTTATTATTGCTATGATCATATTTTCTAAATAAAAAAGAATTGGACAAATGGATATTCTGAAAACAGAACAAAAAAATCCTCCATTTTCACATAACACAGATTTTTTTCATAACAACCTGATATTTGGAACCTAACCATGTCGATAAGTGAGGAGTGGGTGTATTGTATTAGAAGTCCTAGCCAGAGTAATAAGACAAGAAAAAGAAATAAAATGTACCCAGATTGGAAAAGAGGAAGTAAAATTACCTCTATTCACGAATGATATGATCCAACATATAGAAAATCCCAAAGAGTCCATGAGAAAACTTCTAGAGATAATAGAGGAATTAGCAAAGTTTCAGGGTACAAGGTCAACAAACAAAGATCAGCTGAGTTTCTATACATCAGCAATGAGAAATCTGAAAGGGAAGTTAGGGAAGCAATTACAATATTCACAATAGCATCTACGGGAATAAAAGACCTAGGAATAAATCCTACCCAGGGATGTGAAGGACTTATATAATGTAAACTATAGAACACTGCTGAAAGAGATTAAAGAAGACTTAAATAGATTGAAAGATGTTCCATGTTCACGGATTGAAAGACTTAACATTGTTAAGATGTTAATACTATCCAAAGTGATCTATAGATTCAATGCAATCCTGATCAAAATTCCAACAGTCTTCTTTACAGAAATGGAAAAACCAATCCTCAACTTTATATGGAATGACAAGAGACCCCAAATAGCTAAAGCAATGTTGAAAGAGAAGAACAAAGTAGGAGGACTCACACTTCCTGATTATAAAACATATTAGACAGCTACAGTAATCAAAATAGCCTGGTACTGGTATAACAATAGACACATAGACCAATGGAATAGAATTGAAAGTCCAGAAATAAACCCACACATCTATAGTCAACTGATTTTTGACAAGGGTGCTAAGTCCAGTCAGTGGGGGAAGAAGAGCCTCTTCAATAAATGGTGTTGGGAAAACTGGATTTCCATATGCAGAAAAATGAAATAGGATCCATGCCTCACACCATGCACAAAAACAAATTCAGAATGGATTAAGGACCTAAATGTGCAAACTAAAATCATAAAATTCTTAGAAGAAACACAGGGGCAACGCTGTCAGGCCTAGCTTTTAACAATGGATTATCTAATATAATAACAAAAGCAAAAACAGCAAAAGACAAAATAAATAAGTGGAACCTCATAAAGATTAAAAACTTTTGTTCATCAAAAGGCTTTACCAAAAGAGCGAAAAGGTAAGCTACTGACTGGGAGACTATCTTTGGAAACTGTATATCCAATGGGAATCTAAGAACCAAAATATATAGAAAACTTTGACACAACAAAAAGACAAATAACCCAATCATAAAACTGGGAAAAGACTTGAATAGACATTTCATCAAAAAGGACATTCAAATGGCCACTAAACACATGAAAAGATGCTCAACATCATTTGCCATCAGAGAGATGCAAATCAAAACCACAATGAGATACCATTTCACTCCCGCTAGGATCACTAAGGTTAAAAAAAAAAACAGAAAACAACAAATGCTGGCAAGGATGTGGGGAAATTGGACCCCTTATGCATTTCTAGTGGAAATGCAAAACGGTACAGCCATTGTAGAAAACAGTATGTCAGGTCCTCAAAAATCTAAAAATAGAACTATCATATGACCCAGCAATTCCACTTCTATCTATATACCCACAAAACTTGAAAGCAGAGACGCAAGCAGAGATTGCACACCAGTGTTCAGTGCAGCACTAGTCACAATAGCCAAAAGGTGGAAACAACATGAATACCCATCAACAGATGAATGGATAAACAAAACACCATACACACATACAGTAGAATACTACTCACTCAGTAGGAGAAACGAAGTCTTGATACATGCTACAATGTGGATGGAGCTTGAAGACATTATCAGAGTGAAATAAGTCAGTCACAAAAAGACAAATATTGTATGATCTCACTTATATAAAAAGACAAGAACAGGCAAATGTATAGAAAACAAAGTTTATTAGTGGTTACCAACCTCCTCCTTGGCCATGAGACCAGAAGAACTGGATGGTGCCTGGCTACCATTGATGAACACTTTGATCAAAGGAGAATGAAGAAAACAAAAGACATGAGAAAAATAACAGCCCAAAGGACTAAAGGACCACAAGAACCAGAGACTCCATCAGCCTGAGACCAGAACTAGACAGTGCCTGGCTACCATCACCAACTGTTCTGACAGGGAACACAACAGAGAGTCGCAGACAGAGCAGGAGAAAAATGTAGAACAGAATTCAAATTCATGAAAAAAAAAAACAGACTTACAGGTCTGACAGAGACTGGAGGAACCCCCAAAACTATGGTTAACTATTGCTAACCCAGAACTGAAACCATTCCCAAAGCCTACTTTTCAGGCAAAGATTAGACAGGCCTATAAAACAAAAATAACATGTGAGGAACGTGCTTCTTAGTTCAATCGAATATACGAGATCATAGTTTTAGTGAAGGGGAGTCAGCATAACTTGACCAAGGCAAAGTCACAGAAGATTCATAGACACATCCAAAGTTCCTGAGGGACCGAGTTACTGAGCTGAGGGCTGGGGGCCATGGTCTTGGGGGACACCTAGCTCAACTGGCATAACATAGTTTACTTTGGTGAGTAGTGTCTGGGGTCTTAAGAGTTTGTGAGTAGCCGTCTAAGATACTCCACTGGTCCCACCCCATCTGGAGCAAGGGAGAATGAAGAAAACTATAGACACAAGGGAAAGATTAGTCCAAAGGACTGATGGACCATGACTACCACAGCCTCCATCAGACTGAGTCCTGCACAACCAGATGGTGCCCAGCTACCACCACTGACTGCTCTGACAGGGATCCTGGACAAAGCTGAAGAAAAATGTAGAACAAAATTCAAACACAAAAAAAGACCAGACTTACTGTTCTGACAGAGACTGGAAAAGCCCCGAGAGTATGGCCCCTGGACACCTTTAACCCAGTACTTAAGTCACTCCTGAAGTTCATCTTTCAGCCAAAGATTAGACAGGCCTATAAAACAAACAATAACACAAGTAGTTCAACCATGTACAGGAGACTAAATGGGCACACCAGCCCAGGGGCAAGGATGAGAAGGCAGGTGGGGACAGGAAAGCTGGACAAACGGAAATGTGGAACCCAAGATCGAGAAGGGGAGAGTGGTGGCTCATTGTAGGGTTGGCAACCAATATCACAAAACAATACGTCTTACTTGCTTAATGAGAAACTAACTTTCTCTGTAAACTTTCACCCAAACAGTGAAGAAAAAAAAAAGAGAAAACAAACAGATATATGAGACCAAGTGGGCAACTCCTGTCCAAAAGCAAGACGAGGAGGCAGGAAGGGACAGACAGTAACTCGATGAATGGGCACAGGGAATCCGGGGTAGAAAGGGGGAGCGTGCTATCACATTATGGAGATTGCAACAAATGCCATAAAACAATATGAGTATAATTTTTTAAATTATTATGCATTTATTCCATAAAATTTACTTTTTAAAAAACTTTCTCCAGTCTGTTAGACCAGTAAGTCCAGTCTTTTTCTTTCCTTTTTTTTAATTGTGCTTTAGATGAAGCTTCACAAAACAAGCTAGTTTCCCATCAAACAGTACACACATTGTACTATGACATTGGTTAACAACCCCACGACACGTCAACACTCTCCCTTCTCAACCCTGGGTTCCCTATTACCAGCTTTCCTGTTCCCTCCTGCCTTCCAGTCCCTGCCCCAAGGCTGGTGTGCCCCTTTAGTCTTGTTTTGTTCCATGGGCCTGTTCAATCTTTGGCTGAAGGGTGAACCTCAGGAGTGGCCTCATTACTGAGCTGAAAGGGAGTCCGTGGGCCATACTCTCAGGGTTTCTCCAGTCTCTGTCAGGCCTCTAATTCTGATCTTTTTGAGTTACAATTTTGTTCTGTATTTTTCTCCAGCCCTGTCCAGGACCCTGTATTGTGATCCTTGTCAGAATAGTCATTGGTGGTAGCCGGGCACCGTCTAGTTGTACTGGACTCAGACTGGTGAAGGCCGTGATAGATGTGGTCCATTAGTCCTTTGTACTAATCTTTCCCTTGTATCTTTCGTTTTCTTCATTTTTCCTTGCTCCTGAAGGGGTGAGACCAGTGAAGTATGCTAGATAACCGCTCACAGGCTTTTGAGACCCCAGACACTACTCACCCAAACACAATGTAAAACATTTTCTTTATAAACTGTTATGCCAATTGAGCTAGATGTTCTCTGAGACCATGGTCCCCACAGCCCTCAGCTCAGCAATTTGGTCCCTCAGGGACTTTGGACGTGGCTGTGGAGCTACCATGACCTTGCCTTGTACAGGTTGTGCTGGCTTCCCCAGTATTGTGTACTGTCTTACCCTTCACCATAGTTACCACTTATCTATTGTCTATTAAGTGTTTTTCCATGCCCACCCCTCCCCTCCCTCGTAACCATCAAAAATAGTTTCTTTTCGTATGCAAACCTTTTCATGAGTTTCTACAGTAATGGTCTCATACAATATTTGTCCTTTTGTGATTGACTTATTTCACTCAGCATAATGCTCTCCAGATTCGTCCATGTTATGAGATGCTTCACAGATTCATCGTTGCTCTTTATCATTGTGTAACACTTCATTGTGTGTGTGTGTGTGTACCACAGTTTGTTTATCCATTCATTTGTTGATGAGCATCTAGGTTGTTTCCATCTTTTTGCTATTGTGAACAATGCTGCAATGAACATGGGTGTGCGTATGTCTATTCGTGTGACGGCTCTTATTTCTCTAGGATATATTCCTAGGAGTGAGATTGCTGGGTCATATGGTATTTCTATTTCTAGCTTTCTAAGGCTAAGCCATATCGTTTTCCAAAATGGTTGTATCATTTTGCATTCCCACCAGCAGTGTATAAGAGTTCCGATCTACCCACAGCCTCTCCAACATTTGTTATTTCCTGTTTTATTGATTTGTGTCAGTAATGCCGGGGTGAGATGGTATCTCATTGTGGTTTTGATTTGCGTTTCTCTAATGGCTATTTTTTTTTTTTAATGGCTAGAGAGAAACCCTGGTGGCGTAGTGGTTAAGTGCTACGGCTGCCAACCAAAGGGTCGGCAGTTCAAATCCGCCAGGCACTCCTTGGAAACTCTATGGGGCAGTTCTACTCTGTCCTATATGGTCGCTATGAGTCGTAATTGACTCGACGTCACTGGGTTTGGTTTTTTTGGTGTTTTTAACGGCTAGAGATCGTGAGCATTTCGTTAATGGCTAGAGATCATTAGCCACTTGAATGTCTTCTTTGGTGAAGTATCCGTTCATATCCTTTGCCCATTTTTTAATTGGATTGTCTTTTTGTTGTAGAGGTGTTGGATTTTCTTGCAGATTTTAGAGATTAGAACTTTGATTTATAGTAGCCGAAAATTTTTTCCCAGTCTGTGGGTTCTCTTTTTATTCTTTTGGTGAAGTCTTTCGATAAGCATTAGTGTTTAATTTTTAGAAGATCCCAGTTATCTAGCTTATCCTCTGGAGCTTGTGTGTTGTTGGTTGTGGTTTGTATCCTGTTAATACCGTGTATTAGGGCCTCTAGCATTGGCCTTATTTTTTCTTTGATGAACTTCATAGTTTTGGGCTTTATATTTAGGTCTTTAATCCATTTTGAATTAGTTTTTGTATATGGTGTGAGGTATGGGTCCTGCTTCAATTTTTTTGCAGATGGACATCCAGTTTGCCAGCACCATTTGTTAAAAACACTATCTTTTCCCCATTTGATAGACTTTGGGCCCTTGTCAAAGATCAGGTGACCGTAGGTAGATGGATTTACATCTGGGTTCTCAATTCTGCTCCATTGGTCAATGTGTCTGCCGTTGTGCCAATACCAGGCTGTTCTGACTACTGTAGCTATATAGTAGGTTCTGAGATAAGGTACTGCAAGTTCTCCTACTTTATTCTTCTTCTTCAAGAGTACTTTACTTATCTGGGGCTTCTTCCCTTTCCATATAAAGTTGATGATAAGTTTTTCCATCTCTTTGAGGAATGTTGTTGGTATTTGGATTGGTTTTGCATTGTATTTGTAAATCGCTTTGGGTAGAATTTTCATTTTCACAAAGTTGGGTCTACCTATCCATGAGCATGGTATGTTTCTCCATTTATGCAGATCTCTTTTGGTTTCTTGCAGTAGTGTTTCGTAGTTGTCTTTTTATAAGTCTTTTACATCCCGGGTTAGATTTATTCCCAAGTATTTAATTTTTTAGAGGAAATGGTACTGTTTTGCTGATTTCCTTTTCATCATTCTCTTTATTGGTGTATAGGAATCCAACTGATTTTCGTATGTTTATCTTGTATCCTGCTGCTCTGCTGAATCTTTTTATTAGTTCCAGTAGTTTTCTCATGGAGTCTTTTGGGTTTTCTGTGCATAGTACCATATCGTCCTCAAATAGGGACATTTTAACTTCTTCATTACCAATTTGGATGCCCTTTATTTCTGTTTCTTGACTTATTGCTCTAGCTAGGACTTCCTACACAACGGTAAATAGGAGTGATGATAATGGGCATCCTTATCTTTCTCCTGTTCTCAAGGGGATTGTTTTCAGCCTCTCTCCATTAAGAATGATGTTAGCTATTGGTTTTGCATAGATGCCCTTTATTATGTTGAGAAATTTCCCTTCTATACCTATTTTATTGAGAGTTTTCATCAGGAATCAGTGTTGGACTTTGTTGAATGCCTTTTCTGCATCGATTGAGATGATCATGTGATTCTTTTCTTTCCTCTTATTTATGTGGTGGATTACATTGATTGATTTTCTAATGTTGAACCATCCTTACATACCTGGTATGAATCATACTTGGTCCTGGTGTATTATTTTTTATTGATATGCTGCAGAATTCTATTGTCTAGAATTTTGTCGAGGATGTTTGCATCTATTTTCATGAGAGATATTGGTCTGTAATTTCCTTTTTCTGTGGTGTCTTTGCCTGTTTTTGGTATCAGGGTTATGCTGGCTTCACAGAATGAATTTAGAAGCCACACTTCTTTTTCCACATTCTGAAATAGTTTGAGTAGTACTGGTGTAAGCTCTTGTCTGAATGTTTAATAGAATTCTCCAGTAAAGCCATCTGGGCCAGGGCTATTTTTTGTTGGGAGTTTTTTTGTTTTTTGTTTTGCCTTTTCAGTCTCTTTCTTGTTATGAGTCTGTTCAGATTTTCAACATCATTTTGTTAGTTTGGGTAAAGTGTATTTCTAGAAATTTGTCCATTTCCTCTAGGTTTTCAAATTTGTTTGAGTATAGTTTTTCATATTAGTCTGCTATGATCCTTTTTATTTCAGTTGGGTCTGTTTTCATGTCCCCCATTTAATTTCTTATTTGTGTCCTCTCATGTTTTTCTTTTGTCAATTTGGCTAGTGGTTTGTCAATTTTGTTGATCTTTCAAATAACCAACTTTCAGTTTTCTTGATTCTACTGTTTTTCTATTCTCGTTTTTATTTATTCCTGCTCTGATGTTTATTGTTTCCTTTCTTCTGGTGGCTGTGGACTCCTTTTGCTTTTCCCTTTCTATTTTTTCAAGTTGTATAGCTAATGTTTTTATTTCATCCCTTCTTTTGTGATGTGTGCATCTGTTGTTATAAATTGACCTCTGAAGACTACCTTTGCTGTGTTCCAAATGTTTTGGTATGATGGATTTTCATTCTCATTTGATCCTAGGAATTTTTTGCTTCCATCTCTGATTTCTTCTATTACCAGTGATTTTTTAGCAGGATGTTATTCAGTTTCCATGTAATTGATTTTTTTTCCCTTCTCTTCCTGTTGCTAATTTCTGCTTTGCTGGAGCTGTGATCAGAGAAAATACTTTGTGTTATCTCAATGTTTTGGATTTTGTTGAGGGTTGCTCTGTGGCCTAACTCACATTCCATGTGAGTTGGGAAAGAAGGTACACTTCGCAGCTGTGGGGTGGATTGTCCTATATATGTGTATGAGGTCAACTTGGCTGACTGTGCTCTTTAGCTCTTCTGTATCTTTGTTGAGTTTGTTTCTAGATGTTCTGTCCTGTACCAAGAGTGGTGTGTTGAAGTCTCCTACTACAATTGTGGAACTGTCAATTTCTCTCTTCAGTGCTGTTAGAGTTTATTTTATGTATTTTGGAGTCCTGTCATTGGGTGTGTAGATGTTTACTATGGTTAAGTCTTCATGATAGATCAACCCTTTAATCATTATATAGTGCCCTTCTTTGTCTTTTATGGTGGATTTTGTTTTAAAGTCTATTTTATCCGAGATTAATATCGCCACTCCTGCTTCTTTTTGGTTGTTATTTGCTTGGTATATATTTTTTCCATCCTTTGATTTTTAAATAAATTTACGTCTTTGTCTCTAAGGTGTGTCTCTTGTAGACAGCATATTGATGGATCCTGTTTTCTTTTTTTTATCAATACTTTCACTCCGTGTCTCTTCATGGATAGGTGTGAGTTTATTGCTGTCATTTTGTAGTGCTTTTTTTGTGTGTTGCTAACATTTTCTTTGTTCTCTTACTCTGCTGTGCTGGGTTCCTTTTGTTTGTGGATTCCTTTTTCATTTCTTTTGTTTTTGTAGATTTTGTTTTTATTGAGACTTTACGTTTTACTTCCTTATTTTGATGAGTAGGTTTGTTAACTTTCTTTGTGGTTACCTTGAAATTTGCCTTTATCTTCCTAGGTTTGAACCAGTCTATTATTACTTGGTATCTTCTTGCCTTCCTCTCCATTAGAAAGTTCCATACCTATACTGTTTATTCCCTCTTTTATTGTCCTGACTTTGTTGTCATTTACAGATTGATCTCTGGTTCCCTGTTGTAATTCTGTTGGTTTTGGATAGTTGTTGAGAGTTCATTTCCTACATTGGTATCTCTCTGGTACAATCTTGCATCCTAGATTCAGACTATGGTCTGATGTTGTTTGTTCTCAGACCAAAGGACTCCCTTAATCATTCTTGTAAGTTTGTTTGGTTTTTACACATTCCCTTAATTTTTGTTTATCTGGAAATGTCCTAATTTCACCATCATATTTGAAAGAAAGTTTTGCAGGATGTATGATTATTGGTTGGCAATTTTTCCTTTCAAAGTTTTATGTATGTCATCCTGTTGCCTTCTTGCCTGCATGGTTTCTGCCAATAATTAGAGCTTAGTCTTATTAGTTTCTCCACTGTATGTGACTTTTTCTTTTTCTTGAGCTGCTCCCAGGATTTTTTCTGTTTTTGATTTTAGCAAGTGTGATTATGACATGCCCTGGTGTTTTTCTTTTGGGGCCGATTCTATATGGAGTTCTCTGAGCTTCTTGAATGGTCAGCTTTCCATCATTCATAATATTAGAGAAATTTTCTGCCAGCAATTCTTCAATGATCCTCTCTGTGTTCTCCATTTTCTTTCCCTGTTCTGGAACTCCGATCACTGGCAAATTTTTATTTTGATTGTATGCCACATAATACTTAGGGTTTCTTAATTTTTCTTTGTTCTTTTTTCTGATTTTTCCTCAAACAGAGTTGTATACAAGTATTTGTCTTCAATTTCACTGATCCTATCTTCCATTGTTTCAAAGCTGCTCCTCAGCCCTTCTATGACACTGTCCATTTCTGAAATGTTTTTTTTTTTTAATTTTATAATCTTTATTGTGCTTTAAGTGAAAGTTTACAAATCAAGTCAGCCTCTCACACAAAAACTTATATACACCTGGCTACATACTCCCAATTACTCTCCCCCAATGAGACAGCCCACTCTCTCCCTCCACTCTCTCTTTTCATGTCCATTTCGTCAGCTTCTAACCCCCTCTACCTTCTCATCTCCCCTCCAGGCAGAAGATGCCAACATAGTCTCAAGTGGCCACCTGATCCAAGAAGCTCACTCCTCACCAGTATCCCTCTCCAACCCATTGTCCAGTCCAATCCATGTCTGAAGAGTTGGCTTCAGGAATGGTTCCTGTCCTGAGACAACAGAAGGTCTGGGGGCCATGACCACCAGGGTCCTTCTAGTCTCAGTCAGGCCATTAAGTCTGGTCTTTTTATGAGAATTTGGGGTCTGCATCCCACTGCTCTCCTGCTCCCTCAGGGGTTGTCTGTTGTGTTCCCTGTCAGGGCAGTCATCGGTTGTAGCTGGACACCATCTAGTTCTTCTGGTCTCAGGATGATGTAGTCTCTGGTTCATGTGTCCCTTTCTGTCTCTTGGGCTTATAATTACCTTGTGTCTTTGGTGTTCTTCATTCTCCTTTGTTCCAGGTGGGTTGAGACCAATTGATGCATCTTCAATGGCGGTTAGCTAACGTTTAAGACCCCAGACACCACTCTTCAAAGTGGGATGCAGAATATTTTCTTAATACATTTTATTATGCCAATTGACTTAGGTGTCCCCTGACACCATGGTCCCCAAACCTCTGCCCCTGCTACACTGGCCTTCGAAGCATTCGGTTTATTCAGGAAACTTCTTTGCTTTTGGTTTAGTCCAGTTGTGCTGGACTGTATTGTGTGTTGTCTTTCCCTTCACCTAAAGTAGTTCTTATCTACTATCTCATTAGCAAATACCCCTCTCCCACCCTCCTTCCTTCCATCCTCTTATAATCACAAAAGAATATTTTCTTCTCAGTTTAAACTATTTCTCAAGTTCTTGTAATAGTGGTCTTATACAATATTTGTCCTTTTGCAACTGACTAATTTCACTCAGCATAATGCCTTCCAGATTCCTTCCTGTTATGAAATGTTTCACAGATTCCTCACTGTTCTTTATCGGTCTGTAGTATTCCATTGTGTGAATATACCATAATTTAGTTATCCATTCATCCGTTGATGGGCACCTTGGTTGCTTCCATCTTTTTGCTATTGTAAACAGTGCTGCAATAAACATGGGTGTGCATATATCTGCTTGTGTAAAGGCTCTTATTTCTCTAGGATATATTCCGAGGAGTGGGATTGCTTGATCATATGGTAGTTCTATTTCTAGCTTTTTAAGAAAGTGCCAAATCGATTTCCAAAGTGGTTGTGCCATTTGACATTCCCACCAGCAGTGTATAAGTATTCCAATCTCTCCACAGCCTCTCCAATATTTATTCTTTTGTGTTTTTTGGATTAATGCCAGCCTTGTTGGAGTGAGATGAAATCTCGTTGTAGTTTTGGTCTGCATTTCTCTAATGGCTAATGACTGTGAAAATTTCCTCATGTATCTGTTAGCTACCTGAATGTCTTCTTTAGTGAAGTGTCTATTCATATCTTTTGCCCATTTTTTAATTGGGTTTTTTGTCTTTTTGCAGTTGAGTTTTTGCAGTATCATGTAGATTTTAGAGTTCAGGCATTGATTGGAAATGTCATAGCTAAAAACTTTTTCCCAGTCTGTAGGTAGTCTTTTTACTCTTTTGGTGAAGTCTTTGGATGAGCATAGGTGTTTGATTTTTAGGAGCTCCCAATTATCCAGTTTTTCTTCTTCATTCTTAATAATGTTTTGTGTACTGTTTATGCCATGTATTAGGGCTCCTAACATTGTCCCTGTTTTTTCTTCCATGATCTTTATCATTTTAGATTTTATATTTAGGCCTTTGATCCATTTTGAGTTAGTTTTTGTGCATGGAGTGAAGTATGGGTCTTGTTTCATTTTTTTACAGATGGATATCCAGTTATGCCAGCACCATTTCTTAAAGAGACTGTCTTTTCCCCATTTAATGTACTTTGGGCCTTTGTCAAATATCAACTGCTCATATGTGGATGGATTTATGTCTGGATTCTCAATTCTGTTCCATTGGCCCATGTATCTGTTGTTGTAGCAGTACCAGGCTGTTTTGACTACTGTGGCAGTATAATAGGTTCTAAAATCAGTAAGTAAGGCCTCCCACTTTGTTCTTCTTTTACAGTAATGCCTTATTTACCCGGGGCCTCTTTCCCTTCCATATGAAGTTGGTGACTTGTTTCTCCATCTCATTAAAGAATGTCGTTGGGATTTGGATTGCAATTGCATTAAATGTGTAGATCGTTTTTGGTACAATAAACATTTTTATAATGTTAAGTCTTCCTGTCCATGAGCAAGGTATTTTTTCCACTTATGTAAGTCTCTTTTGGTTTCTTGCAGAAGTGTACTGTAGTTTTCTTTGAATAAGTCTTTTACATTTCTGGTAAGATTTATTCCTAAGTATTTTATCTTCTTGGGGGCTACTGTAAATGGCATTGATTTGGTGATTTCCTCTTCAATGTCTTTTTTTGTTGGTGTAGAGGAATCCAACTGATTTTTGTATGTTTATCTTGTATTCCGATACTCTGCTGAACTCTTCTGTTAGTTTCAGTAGTTTTCTTGAGGATTCCTTTGGGTTTTCTGTATATAAGATCATGTCATCTGTAAATAGAGATACTTTTACTTCTTCCTTGCCAATCTGGATGCCTTTTATTTCTTTATCTAGCCTAATTGCTGTGCCTAGGACCTCCAACACAATGTTGAAGAAGAGTAGTGATAAAGGGCATCCTTGCCTGGTTCCGAATCTCAGTGGGAATGCTTTCAGGCTCTCTCCATTTAGGGTGATGTTGGCTATTGGCTTTATATAAATGCCCTTTATTATGTTGGGGAATTTTCCTTCTATTCTTATTTTGCTGAGAGTTTTTATCATGAATGAGTGTTGAATTTCGTCAAATGCCTTTTCTGAATTAATTGATAAAATCGTGTGATTTTTGTCTTTTGTTTTATTTATGTGGTGGATTACATTAATTGTTTTTCTAATGTGAAACCCTCCCTGCATACCTGGTATGAATCCCACATGGTCATGATGAATGATTTTTTTGATATGTTGTTGAATTCTATTGGCTAGAATTTTGCTGAGGATTTTTGCATCTACGTTCATGAGGGATATAAGTCTATAACTTTCTTTTCTTGTGGTGTCTTTACCTGGTTTTGGTATCAGGGATATGGTGGCTTTATAGGATGAGTTTGGTAGTATTCCGTCCTTTTCTATGCTCTGAAATACCTTTAGTAGTACTGGTGTTAACTCTTCTCTGAAAGTTTGGTAGAACTCTGCAGTGAAGCTGTCCAGACAAGGGCATTTTTTTGTTGGGAGTTTTTTGCTTGCCTTTTCAATCTCTTCTTTTGTTATGGGTCTATTTAGTTGTTCTACCGCTGTTTGTGTTAGTTTAGGTAGGTAGTGTGTTTTTAGGAATTCATCCATTTCTTCTAGGTTTTAGAGTACGATTTTTCATAGTATTCCGTTATGATTCTTTTAATTTCAGTTGGGTGAGTTGTGATATTGCCCATCTCATTTCTTATTCAGGTTATTTGCTTCCTCTCCTGTTTTTCCTTTGTCATTTTGGCCAGTGGTTTATCAGTTTTGTTGATTTTTTTCAAAAAACCAACTTTTGGTCTTGTTAATTCTTTCAATTGTTCTTCTGTTTTCTATTTGATTTAGTTTAGCTCTAATTTTTATTATTTGTTTTCTTCTGGTGCCTGTGGGTTTCTTTTGTTGCTCTCTTTCTATTTGTTCAAGTTGTAGGGATAATTCTTTGACTTTGGCCCTTTCTTCTTTTTGTATGGGTGCATTTATGGATATAATTTGGCCTCTGAGCACCGCTTTTGCTGCGTCCCAAAGGTTGTGATTGGAAGTGTTTTCATTCTCATTGGATTCTATGAATTTCTTTATTCCAACCTTAATGTCTTCTATAACCCAGTCTTTTTTGAACAGGGTATTGTTCAGTTTCCAAATGTTTGATTTCTTTCCCCTGCTTTTCCTGTTATTGATTTCCACTTTTCTGGCCTTATGGTCAGAGAAGTTGCTTTGTAATATTTCAATGTTTTGGATTCTGCTAAGGCTTGCTTTAAGACCTAATATGTGGTCTATTCTAGAGCATGTTCCATGTGCACTATAAAAGAAATTATACTTGGCTCTTTTGGGGTGCAGTGTTCTGTATATGTCTACGAGGTCAAGTTGGTTGATTGTAGCATTTAGATCTTCCGTGTCTTTATTGAGCTTCTTTCTGGATGTCCTGTCATTCACCAAAAGTGGTGCGTTGAAGTCCCCTACTATTATTGTGGAGCTGTCTATCTCACTTTTCAGTGGTGATAGAGTTTGTTTTATGTATCTTGCAACCCTGTTATTGGATGCATAAATATTTAATATGGTTATATCTTCTTGGTGTATTGTCCCTTTAATCATTATACAGTGTCCTTCCTTATCCTTTATAATGGATTTAACTTTCAAGTCTATTTTGTCAGAAATTAATATTGCCCCTCCTGCTCTTTTTTGATTGTTGTTTGCTTGACATATTTTTTTCCACCCTTTGGGTTTTAGTTGTTTGTGTCTCTAAGGTTTGTCTCTTGTATATAGACGGATCTTGTTTTTTAATCCATTCTGCCACTCTCTGTCTCTTTATTGGTGCATTGAGTCCATTTACTTTCAGGGTAGTTATGGATAAGTATGAATTTAGTGTTATCATTTTGATGTCTTTTTTTGTGTGTTGTTGACAGTTTCTTTTTCGCACTCAGTTTTATGTGTTGAGTAGATTTTCTTTATGTATTGTCCTTTCCTCATATTTGTTGTTGTTGATTTTGTTTCTGCTGAGTCTCTATTTTTCCCTTGTATTTTATTTTGATGAATAGGATAGTTTGTCTCCTTTGTGGCTACCTTATTATTTACCCCTATTTTTCTAAATTTAAAACTTTTATTTCTTTGTATCGCCGTATCTTCCTCTCCATATGGAAGGTGTATGATTACGTTTCTTAAAAAGAAAAAAAAATTTCTCTTAGTCCCTCTTTATTATTCTAATGTTGTCTTCTTTTATATAATAACATTACTGTTACTCTGGTTTGAGCTTTTTTTATAATCTTGCTTTGTTTTTTTGGATTTCCCTGTCTGGGTTGACTTCTGGTTGCTCTGCCCGGTGTTCTAGTCTTGGCTTGATACCTCATTTTATTGATTTTCTAACCAAAGAACTCCCTTCAGGATTTCTTATACTTTTGGTTTGGTTTTTATGAATTCCCTAAACTTGTGTTTATTTGGAAATGTCTTAATTTCACCTTTATATTTAAGAGACAGTTTTGCTGGATATATGATTCTTGGCAGGCAATTTTTTTCCTTCAAATTTTTAAATATGTCATCCCATTGCCTTCTTGCTGCCATGGTTTCTGCCGAGTAGTCCAAGCTTATTCTTATTGGCTCTCCTTTGTAGGTGACTTTTGGTTTATCCCTGGCTGCTCTTGGAATTCTCTCTTTATCTTTGGTTTTGGCAAGTTTGATAATATGCCTTGGTGACTTTTAAGAGCTACCTTATGTGGAGTTCGATGAGCATCTTGGATAGATATTTTCTCATCTTTCATGATATCAGGGAAATTTTCTGCCAACAAATCTTCCACAATTCTCTCTGTATTTTCTGTTATCCCTCCCTGTTCTGGTACTCAAATCACTCGTAGGTTATTTCTCTTGATAGAGTCCTGCATGATTCTTAAGATTTCTTCCTTTTTTTTAGTTCTTTTATCTGATTTTTCTTCAAATATATTAGTGCCAAGTGATTTATCTTCAAGTTCAGAAATTCTAGCTTCTACTTGCTCAATCCTGCTCCTCTGACTTTCTATTGAGTTGTCTAATTCTGTAATTTTATTGTTAATCTTCTGAATTTCTAATTGCTGCCTGTCTATGGATTTTTCCAGCTTATTAAACTTTTCATTATGTTCCTGAATAATCTTTCTAATTTCTTCAATTGCTTTATCTGTGTGTTCCTTGGCTTGTTCTGAGTATTGCCTCATTTCCTTCCTGATGTTTTGAAGGGTTCTGTATATTAAACTTTTGTATTCTGGCTCTGGTAATTCCAGGAATGCACTTTCATCTAGAAGATCCCTGGATTCTTTGTTTTGAGAGTCTGTTGAGGTGATCATGGTCTTTTTTTTTTTTATATGACTTGATATTGACTGTTTTCTCCAAGCCGTCTATAAGTTATTGTATTAGTTTATGCTTGCTTACTGTGTCATAGCTTCTTGCTTTGTTTTGTTTTGGTATACCCCTATGGGTTGCTTGCGTGAGCTAGCTTGATTATTTTCACCTTTGGAGCTCTGACATCCTTTCCCCAGATGGCTAGAGCTGTTATCAGGTATATCAGCCTAGGAGTCTATTCAGTTTTCTTGTATGGATTCAACTCAGGTTTCCAGGTAGCTGATCATCAAGTGTGTGGTACAGGCTCTGTCCTACAGTCTTAGAGGGGCAGGGGTGTTTGGCGTATATACCAGTATCTGATTGCAGCATGGGGTCACGCTCTGAACAAGGCAGGGGGCTGAGAACTGACTCCCGAGTGTCTCTGAGGAAAGCGCGTCCCTGTTCCCTAGAGCATGCAGATGGGTGGGTTCTGCAGATGGACCACGGGCACCCAAAGTTTTTGGTTGTAAGGGCTGGGAGGCACCAGTTATCTTTGGACCCCTGTTGCAGGTGGCTGGGTAACCTGAGTGGAGCTCCCAGTCCTTAGGTCCCTGATGTGGGTAGGTGAGGACTTTGTTTAATAGGCAAAGCAGTGTCAAACTTCAAACACCCACCTCTCCACTGCACAGCTGAAATGGTTGGAGTCTGCCAATAAGGGCCTATTCTCCCGAAATAGGCCCACACAGGTCCATGCAGAAGGGAAAGGTGCTCAAAGTCCACAGAGGTTAATGCCTGAACAGGAGCCGTTTGTGTCCTGACCTCCCCTGGTTAGTGGAGCTAGCAAATTATCTTTTTCCCGAACTGCAAATTTTTTCCTTCCCCAATGCCGGGAGGATGGCTCTAGGTGCTCAGTAGTGTCTATATCAGCCCCAGGGAATTCAGCCACTGAAGCCATCTTGGGGGTGGGGGGGTGCAGTAAAATATATGCAAGTACTTAGCTTTTGCCAAGAGCACCATTCTTCTCAGGTTCCAGAGGTGTGAGTAGGCTGTCTGGCTGGCTGCTTCTCCCTGAGGAAACTGCAGCCAAACGTTAGTACCAGCCCACCGCCGCGGCTCCGGGAATGGTGCCTGAGGGCTTCCCGTGATTCAGGTCCAGTAACTCCTTTCCACTTCTGAACAGTCTCTTCCTCCCCCTGCCCCTCAGTTCATTTTCTAAGCTTGTCTTTAAAGCTCAGAGCTTCCAGCTTGTCACAAATATACTCATTTCACTTGTGTTTTCAGGTCTTTGTTGTAAAGAGGGCTCGCCGGAAGCATCTATCTATTCTGCCATCTTGGCTCCACCTCCATTTCTGAAATCTTGTTATCTTTTGGATTTCTAATTGTTGTTTTTGCATGATTTCTAGTCTTGAATTTATTTTGGCATTTTGTTCCTGCATTATTTTCCTGAATTCTTCCATTTTTTGTCTGTATTTTCCATGAATGTGTCTGCTTTTTCCATAAATTTGTCTATTTTTTTCCTCATTTATGTCTGCTTTTTGCTTCAACTCTTAAATAGCTCTGAATATTAGAGATTTGAGTTCCCTATCAGGTAGTTCTAGTGCCTTTTCTTCTACTGGAAAGTCATCTGGTGTTTTATTCTGGACACCTACTGGAACCATCCTATCCTTTTTTTTTTTTAATGTGTTTTGACAGTGTTTGCTATCTTCTGGACATTCAGTAGTTATTTTCTTTGTTTCTTGATTGTAGATTTTTTTGCTCTGCTTTTTATTTTATTTGGTTATGTCTGAGCAGGCGGACTGTGCGTTCCTTGTTGTTTGCTCATCTGTAGTCACAATACTTTTCACTGCCTTGTCCAGTGAGCAGGGCCAGTCACTCAGCTATGGTGCAGCTGGGCAGGTCCAGCTGAAGGGGAGGGGCTTGGATGGGTTGTTTGTGCACATACTAGGGCTTACAGGGTGGGCCAGGAATCAGTGCCGGGCAGGTTCTGGTAGGCCGTGCCTGTGCTGCTTGGGGGCGTGATGTTCAGTGCACAGTGCAGGTAGGCAGGATGAGGGGGGAGGTTGTGATGTCTGGAGCGAACATGGATATGGGAAAGAGGACAGAGAAACAGGAGCCAAGAACAAAGAAAAAAAAGAGTGCTAAGAGAGCTTGCCTTTGGAATGGAGAGATGAGAAACCAAGAAATGGAGAAAAGCAAAAACGAAAGAAATAGAAAAAGGGAAACAGGAAAAAATAACTAGATAATAATTTGGAAAAGAAAAAAAAAGCCCCCAGGGGTCCCAATGGTGTGGCCATGAAGACTGGAGAGGTGGCTCCTAGGCTGCACAGTATAGCTTGGCTAGAGGGGGTATAGATGTCATGCAGTACCAGATATTCAGGAGACAGGAAAAGAAGGTAAGTATAGAGAGATGAGAACTGAGAAATGAAGAAAGACAGAAAGAGAAAAAGAAAAGAAAAAAGAAATGCCCCCAGGGATCCCACCTACATGGCTGTGCAGATTGGTGGAGTGGCTCCTAAGTCGTGCAGTGAAGCCTGGCTAGAAGGGGCTCTGAAGCCATGCAAAGAAAACAAAAACAAACAAAACAGAACAGATCAAAGGTAAACAAAACAAGCAAAAAAAATGCCCCAAGGATCCCACAAGCCTGGTGTGGTGGGCTGGGGGAGTGGTTCCCCAGTCCATCGGGCCTTCACTGCCTTTCAAGAAGTAAAGATGGCACACAAAGCTAGGTGTTTGAGAGAAAGGAGGCAGAGGTGGTGGGAGGGATGGAAGAAACCAAAAGAAATGGAAAGAAGCAACATCAGCTCACAGAGCCGGCCAGTGTGGGTAGGGCGAATCCGATTGGCCCAGGGCCAAAGCAGTTGCCTCCCAGCCAAGAGACTGCAGCTGGTGGGAAGCAGAGGAGGCTGAAGCAGGGTGGGGGGAGAAGAGTGGGGGTTATGAAAGCATTACCAGGTGCTCTGTCTCCTGCTGGGAACTTTGTGAAGCTGCTTTCCCATAGTCCCTGTCCACCGATCTCCAATGTGTGTGGGTTGAATCCAAGCAGCACGGACACTGCACTTCCCTACTGGCCAACCACCTCAGCCAGCCAGGAAGCTCAGAGGTAGAGCAGCAGGGAGAGGATGGGGGGGGTGGGAAAGCATGTATCACTGGTTACTGGGTGCTCTGTCACCTGCTGGGATGCTCATGAAGCTGCTTTCCCACGCTCCCTGTCAGCTGATCTCCAACGGGAATCCAAGATGGCAAATCCATTCTGTGTTAGCTCATAGGGGACCTTTGTATGTATCTCTCCTCACTCTCTGTCCTCTGTCAGTTTCTTATTCCATTCGGTGTTTGACTGCATTCTTTATCTCTTCATTGGACACTTCAGGTTCCAGGAATTACATTTGTCTCTATTTTACTTAGCTTTTTGGGTCTTTGCTGTGAGGGACAGTGTGGTGCTTCTGTCTATGGCACCATGTTGGCCAGAAGTCCCCTATGTGTATAAATTTTTGAATGAGAAATTAACTTGAACCATAAACTTTCACCTAAAGCACAATAAAAAATAATTTAAAAAAAAGATTCTGGAGAAGAATCCTGATCAAATGGGGTAAAACACAGAACAGAATTTCAAATTATCATGGATCCCAGACTTTCTGGAGCTGTGCAGGCTGGATGGACCCTTGAAATTATTGGCCTGAGATAATCTTTAAACCTTAAAGCAAAAATATTCCCTGAAGTCTTCTTAACACCAAACAATAGTTTAGCTTAACTAGTAAAGAATGTCTGCCTTGAGCATTAAGTTCTTTTAAGAACTACCTATATGGTATCAAAGTGACAATTGCACCTTGATAGATTAGATAGGAACCTTAGAGGCAGTGAATTTATGTTAATGAGGGGAGGAACAAGTCAGAAAAGGAGGTTGAGAATGGTTGCACAACCCAATGAATGGAATCAATTTCACTGACTTGTACATGTAGAAATGGTTGAATAGGTGTATGTTTTTTGTCTGTATTCTCAACAACAACAAAATTTTAAAAAAGGGTTAAAACATTACATTTATGTTTTGTGTATTTTACCACGATAATAAAAAAAAGAAAAAAGGCAAGCTCCAGGAAAATAAAAAGTTGTATAAGAAAGAGAAATGTGGGCATAATAAACTACTTGGCTCTGTAGGAAACACAATGTACATAGTCACAGTAGTGTAAGTATTGTTTATTTTCAACTTTTAGAAGTACCTAGGATTCTGACCATAGAAATCTATTTCTGCCATCTTGGGTGCCATTCCCTTTCATGTCTCCATGTCTTTCTTCTGCCTGACACAATGCCTTGCATGTAGTAGATAGTGCACACTATGTATTTGCTGATTGACTGATCATGGAGTCTTTGAGACGGAAGATACCTTCAAAGGTTATCTGCCCAAGAACCCATCCTACTGTAGGCTACTATCCCCAAGTAGGATAGCCTGCCCCAAGGTTGTCTTCTGTCACCAAATTTTCCCACTGAAGAAGGTTCCCAAAACTCCCATATAGATGGCTTCATAACCAACATTTTGTAGGCACTTTCTGTGTGCCAGATGCTTCCATACCCAGTATCCTACTTAACCCTTACTTAGTAGAACTATTAAAGGCATACCTCATTTTATTGTGCTTCATTTTATTGCACTTTGCATATATTCTGTTTTTTTTTTTTTACAAATTGAAGGTTTATAGCAACTCTGCATGGAGCAAGCCTACCTGCGCCATTTTTCCAACAGCATGTGCTCACTTTATGTCTCTGTGTCGCATTTTGGTAATTCTCACAATATTTCAAACTTTTTCATTATTATTATGTCTGTTATGGTGATCTGTGATCAGTGATCTTTGATGTTACTATTGTAATTGTTTTGAGATGGTGAACTTAATCAATAAACGTTGTGTGTGTTTTGACTGCTTCACTAACCAGCCATTCCCCCGTCTTTCTTCCTCTTCTCAGGCATCCCTATTCCCTGAGACATGACAATATTGAAATTAGGCCAATTAATAGTCTTACAATGACATCTAAGTGTTCAAGCGAAAGGAAGAGTCACACGTCTCTCACTTTAAATCAAAAGCTAGAAATGATCAAGCTTAGTGAGTGTTATGGATTGAATCGTGTCCCCCCAAAATGTGTGTCAACTTGGCTAGTCCATTATTCCCAGTATTGTGTGATTCTTCACCATTTTGTCATCTGATGTGATTTTCCTATGTGTTGTAAATCCTACCTCTGTGATGTTAATGAGGTAGGGCTAGCAGCAGTTATGTTAATGAGGCAGGACTAAGTCTACAAGATTGTTGTGTCTTAAGTCAATCTCTTTTGAGATATAAAAGAGAGAAGTGAGCAGAGACAGGGAGATCTCATATAACCAAGAAAGCAGTGCTGGGAGCAGAGAGTGTCTTTTGGACCTGGGAACCCTGCACCTGAGTAGCTCCTACACAGGGGAAAATTGATCACAAGGACCTTCCCCTACAGCCAACAGAGAGAGAAAGCCTTCCCCTGGAGCTGGTGGCCTGAATTCAGACTTCTAGCCTCCTAGACTGTGAGAGAATAAATTTCTCTTTGTTAAAACCATCCACTTTTGGTATTTCTGTTATAGCAACACTAGATAACTAAGACAGTGAGGAAGGCATGTCGAAATGCAAGAAAGGTAGAAGCTAGGCCCCTTTTGCCAAACAGTTAGCCAAGTTGTGAATGCAAAGGAAAAGTTCTTAAAGGAAATTAAAAGTGCTACTCCAATAAACACACGGATTATAAGAAAGCAAAAACAGCCTTTTTGTTGATATGGAGAAAGTTTTAGTCGTCTGGATAGAAGACCAAAGCAGTCAAAACATTCCCTTAAGACAAAGCCTAATCCAGAACAAGGCCCCTACTCTCTTTAATCCTATGAAGGCTAAGAGAGGTGAGGAAGCTGCAGGAGAAAAGTTTGAAGCTAGTAGAAGCTGGTTCATGAGGTTTAAGAAAGGAAGCTGTCTCCATAACATAAGAGTGCAAGGTGTAGCAGCAGGCGCTGATGTAGAAGCTGCAGCAAGTTGTCCAGAAGACCCAGCTGAGATAATTGATGAGCGTAACTGGCCACGCTAAACACCAGATTTTCATTGTAGAGGAAACAGCCTTATATTGGAAGAAGATGCCGTCTGGGACTTTCACAGCTAGAGAGGGGAAGTCAGTGCCTGGCTTCAAAGCTTCAAAGGACAGGCTGACTCTCTCTTTAGGGGCTAATGCAGCTGGTGACTTTAAGTTGAAGCCAATGCTCATTTACCATTCCAAAAATCCTAGGGCTCTTAAGAGTTATGCTAAGTCTGCTCTGCCTGTGCTCTGTAAATGGAACAATGAAGCCTGGATGACAGCACATCTGTTTACAGTATGGCTTACTGAATATTTTAAGCCCACTGTTGAGACCTACTGCTCAGAAAAAAAGATCCTTTTCAAAATATTAGTACCTGGTCAAACAAGAGCTCTGATGTACAAGGAGATTAATGTTGTCTACAGCCCATGGATCAAGGAGTAATTTTGACTTCAAGTCTTATTATTTAAGAAATACGCTTTGAAGAGCTATAGTTGCCATAGATAGTGATTCCACTGATTGATCTGGGGAAAGTAAATAAAAAACCTCCTGGAAAGGACTCAGAAACCCTGGTGGCTTAGTGGGTAAGAGCTATAACTGCTAACCAAAAGGTCGGCAGTTCAAATCCACCAGGCGCTCCTTGGAAACTCTGTGGGGGCAGTTCTACTCTGTCCTATAGGGTTGCTATGAGTTGGAATCAACTCGATGGCAACTGGTTTGGTTTTGGAAAGGATTCACCATACTAGATGCCATTAAGAACATTTGTGATTCATGGGAGGAGGCCAAAATACCAACATTAAGAGGAATTTAGAAGTTGATTCCAACCCTCGTGGATGACTCTGAGGAGTTCAAGACTTCAGTGGAGGTAGTAACTGCAGATGTGGTGGAAATAGTGAGAGAACAAGAATTAGAAGTGGAGCTGGAAGATGATATGTTGGGTTGAAATCTATTGGCTAGAATTTTGTTGAGGATATTTGCATCTATGTTCATGAAGGATATTGGTCTATAATTTTCTTTTTTTGTGGTCTCTCTCTCTCCTTTTTTTTTTTTTTTTTTTTACCTGGTTTTGGTATCAGGGTTATGCTGGCTTCATAGAATGAGTTTGGGAGTATTCCATCCTTTTCTATGCTCTGAAATACCTTTAGTAGTACTGGTGTTAACTCCTCTCTGAAAGTTTGGTAGAATTCTCCAGTGAAACCGTCAGGGCCAGGGTATTTTTTTGTTGGGAGTTTTTAAAATTACTTTTCAATTTCTTCTTTTGTTATAGGTTTATTTAGTTGTTCTACCACTATGAGTCGAAATCAACTCGATGGCACTGGGTTGTTTTTGGGTACCACTGTTTTTGTTAGTTTAGGTAGATATTGTATTTCTAGAAATTTGTCCATTACCTCTGGGTTTTCAAATTTGTTAGAGTACAGTTTTTGATAGTATTCCGTTATGATTCTTTTAATTTCAGTTAGGTGAGTTGTGATATTGCCCATCTCATTTCTTATTCAGGTTATTTGCTTCCTGTCCTGTTTTTCTTTTGTCAGGTTGGCCAATGTTTTATCATTTTGGTGATCTCTTCAAAGAACCAGCTTTTGGTCTTGTTAATCTTTCAATTGTCTTTCTATTTCATTTAATTCTGCTCTAATTTTTATTACTTGCTTTCTTCTGATGCCCAAGTGTTCCTTTGTATTTGTTCAAGTTATAGAGTTAAAATGTTTTGATTTTGGCCCTTTCTTCTCTTTGGATTTGTACATTTATTGCTATAAATTGACCTCTGAGGACTGCTTTTGGTGTGTCCCAAAGGTTCTGGTAGGATGTGCTTTCATCCTTATTTGATTGTGTGAATTTCTTTATTCCATCTTTAATTTCTTCTATAATCCAGTAGTTTTTGAGCAAAGTTTTGTTCAGTTTTCATGTGTTTGATTTCTTTCCTTGCTTTTTCTGTTATTGATTTCTACTTTTATGGCTTTATGGTCAGAAAAGGTGCTTTGTAATATTTTGATGCTTTGGATTCTGTTAAGGCTTGCTTTATAGCCTAATATGTGGTCTATTCTGGAGAATGTTCCATGTGCATTGGAAAAGAAAGTATACTTGGCTGTTGTTGGATGGAGTGTTCTGTATATGTCTATGAGGTCAAGTTGGTTGATTGTGGCATTTAGATCTTCTGTGTCTTTATTGAGCTTCTTTCTGGATGTTCTGTCCTTCACCAAAAGTGGTGTGTTGCAGTCTCCTACTATTATTGTGGAGTTGTCTATCTCTCTTTTCAATGCTGTTATGATTTGTTTTATGTATGTTGAAGCCCTGTCATTGGGTGCATAAATATTTATTATGGTTATGTCCTCCTGGTGTATTGACCCTTTAATCATTATATAGTGGCCTTCCTTATATTTTGTGGTGGATTTTACTTTAAAGGCTATTTTGTCAGAGATTAATATTGCCACTCCTTCTTTTTTTTGATTGTTGCTTGCTTGATATATTTTTTTCCACCCTTTGAGTTTTAGTTTGTTTGTGTCTTTATGTCTGAGATGTGTCTCCTGTAGGCAGCATATAGACTGATCTTGTTTTTTAATCCATTCTGCCACTCTCTGTTTATTGGTGCATTTAATCTATCAACATTCAGCATAATTATTGACAGGTATAGTGCTGTCATTTTGATGTCTTCTTTTATGTGTTGTTGACAGTTTCTCTGTTCCACTTAATTTTCTGTGCTGAGTCATTTTTATGTATTTTCTTTTCATCTTTTTTATTATTGTTGATTTTGCTTTTGCAGAGTCTTTATGTTTCTCTTGTTTTTTATTTTGATGTGTAGGATTGTTAGTTTCCTTTGTGGTTACCTTAATATTTATCCCTATTTTACTAAGTTTAAACCAAACATTTATTTCTTTATATCGCCTTGACTTCCTCTCCATGTGAAAGATCTATGATTCCACTTTTTGTCTCTCATTGCTGTTTTAATATTGTCATCTTTTACATATTGACATCTCTTTTTCCCTATTTTCAGTGCTTTAGCTTTGATTTCTTTCTGTGACTTCCCTATCTGGGTTTATATTTGGTTGCTCTGTCTTGTATTCTAGTCTTGGGCTGTTATCTGATGTTATTGATTATCTAACTGGAGGCACCCCTTTAGTATTCTTGTAATTTTGGTTTGGTTTTTGCAAATTCCTTGAACTGCTCATCTGCAAATACCCTAATTTTGCCATCATATTTGAGAGACAGTTTTGCTGGATATATAATTCTTGGATGGCATTTTTTTTCCTTCAAAGCTTTATGTATGTCATCCCATTGCCTTCTTGCCTGCATGGATCCTGCTGAGTAGTCCAAGTTTAGTCTTACTGACTCTCCTTCGTAGATGACTTTTTGCTTATCCCTAGCCGCTCTTAAAATTCTCTATCTTTGGTTTCGGCAAGTTTAATGATAATATGTCTTGGTGACTTTCTTTTGGGATCTACCTTGTGTGGGGTTCAGTGAGCTTCTTGAGTAGATATCTTCTCATCTCACAATATCAGGGAAGTTTTCTGCCAATAAATCTTCAACAATTCTCTCTGCATTTTCTGTTATCCCTCCCTGTTCTGGTACTCCAATTACTCATAGGTTATTCCTCTTGATATGGTCCACATAATTCTTAGGGCGTCTTCATTTTTAAAAAATTCTCTTATCTGATGTTTCCTCAAATAAGTTGCTGTCAAGTGCTTTATCGTCAGCCTCACTAATTCTGACTTCCAGTGCCTCAATTCTGCTCCTATGACTTTCTATTGAGTTGTCTAATTCTGATATTTTGTTGTTAATCTTCTCGATTTCTGTTTGCTGTCTCTCTATGGATTCTTGCAGCCTGTTAAATTTGTCATTGTGCTCTTCTATAATCTTAAGTTCTTCTATTGCTTTCTCTGTGTGTTCCTTGGCTTGTTCTGTGTTTTGCCTGATATCCTCCCTGATCTCTTGAAGAGTTCTGTATATTAATCTTTTGTATTCTACCTCAGGTGATTCCAAGAAACTCTCTTCCTCAGAAGATTTCTTGACTCTTTGTTTTGAGAGCTTGCTGAAGCCATCATTGTCTGCCTCTTTATGTGATTTGGTATTGACTGTTATCTCCAAGCCATCAATAAGTTATTATATTTATTTATTTTGTTTTCTTACTGTATCCTAGCTTCTTGTTTTGTTTTGTTTTGATATGCCCAAATAGGCTGCTTGTGTGGGCTAGCTTGATTATTGGCACTTTCAAGCTCTAACATCCTGTCACCAGGTGGTTAGATCTGTTACTAGGTATGTGAGCCCCTAGGAGTCCATTTACTTTTCTTGCATTATTCAGCTCAGGTGCCCAGGTAGTTGGTCACCATGTGTGTTGTGCAAGCTCTCACCTACAGCCCTAGATGGGCAGGGGTGATTGGAGTAGGGACAACTATCTGGTTTCAGTAGGGGTCATTCACTGAGGAAGGCAGGGAGCTGATGGCTACCCCTGAATGTCTGGGAGGAAAGCATGTCCTTGTTCCATAGAGTGTGTAGTTGGGTGGGTTTTGCAGCCAGACTATGGGCACTCGGTGCTGTTGGTTGTAAGTACTGGGAGTAACCACTTATACTTGGACTCCTGTTGCAGGTGGCTAGGTGGAGTGGGTGGAGCCACCAGTCCTCAGGCCCCTGATATAGGTAGGTGAGTGTCCTGCTTAATAGGCAGAGTGGTGTCAGATGTCAGGAACCTGCCACTCCACCATATAGCTGATACAGTGAAGTTAGTATTCATGTATATACCTCATGTGTATACCCTGTTGTACTCTAATGAGAGCCTATGCTGTTGAAATGGGCCCACACAGGTCTATGCACAAGTGTAAGGCATTCAAAGTCTGTGGACCCCTTATGCCTGTGCCTAGGCAAAGGAGCTCTGCCTGCCCTGAGTTCCTGGCTTAAGGGAGCTGGCAGATTACTTTTTCCTGTTTGTTATATTCCCTCTCCAAAGCTAGGAGAATGGCTGAGGGTGCATGATGTGTCCTACTTCCAGCCCACGGGAAGTGGCAATGGCTAAAGATAGCCCGGACTGGTGAAGGGCGGGGAGGGAGCAGGAAAATGGAGAGAGGTTCTTCCCAAATGGGGTGTTTTTTGACCTGCGCAGTATGTTAGATGCATGTACTTATCTTTTGCCAATTGAGCACCACTTTTCACTGGTTCTGGAGGCTTGAGTAGACTCTCCACCGCTTGGCCTCTCCCAATGTGGAAAGTGCGTCCTGAACACCACTGTTTACCTCACCACACATACCACTCAATCCGGCCTACAAGATTCTTGTTCCTACCGGGTCAGGTCTGGCAACTCCTCGCTGCTTCTGAACTGTCTCTTCCTTCCCCTGAGACTCAGTTCAATTCCTCAACTTTGCTTTTGATGTTCGGTGCCCCTAGATTGTCATATATAATCAATTCACTTATTTTTTAGGGTCTTTGTTGTAAGAGGGACTACTGGAAGTGTCTGACTACCCCCAGAAGTATCTGACTATTCTGCCATCTCGGCCCTGCCTCAATAAAGCATTTTTTTAAATTAAAGTGTGTGCATTGTTTTTTAGACATAATGTTATTACACACTTAATAGACTATAGTATAATGTAAGCATGACTTTTATATGCACAGGGAAACCAAAAAATTCATGTGACTCAATTTATTGCAGTATTTGCTTTATTGCAGTGGTCTGGAACCACACTCACAATATCTCTGAGGTATGCCTATATTATTCCCATTTGAAAGATGAGGCAAACTCAGAGAGTCTATGTAACATGCCCAAGGCCACATTGCCAGCAAATGTGTAGTGAGTATGTCCGACTCCAAAGCTTGCTACCATCTCTTGGTCTCTTAATTCCGAAGTTTAAACCTCCTTGTTTAAGGTTTAGAAGTTCTTTGAGGTTCCTAACTTCAGGGCTGGATTTATTTCGATGGGCCTTTCTTAGTGGAGATATCAGTTCTGCCTTTTCCACATAGTGGCCCTACAGAGACATGAAGATTTTCTGTCTTTGTTTTTAATAATCATAACATGAAGACTAAGATCTTGTAGGGCCCAAAGTGTCCCTGACTGGACTGGACATTCCCACTCCTCGTTCAGGCTCCCTTCTCCAAATCTGGGATCTGGAACACTGTATTGTTCCCGTGTGTGTGTGTGTGTGTGTGTGTGTGTGTGTGTGTGTGTGTATGAGGGGAATAGACTGATGCTTTTTACTTGCCTGGTCCCCAGATTAAGATATCAATTTCAATCCCTTCAATTCTTCCCACCTCTCTACCACCTCTAACTCTGACTCTACTAAGCCTGTTCTACTTCCTCTTTTACCCTCTCCAGTTGGTTAACAAGGAGTCCTGGTGGAGCAATTGTTAAGTGCTCAGCTGCTAACCAAAAGGTTGGTGGTTGGAACCCACCAACTGCTCTGCAGAAGGATGTGATAATCTGCTTCTGTAAAGATTTACAGCCTTGGAAACCCTATGGGGCAGTTCTACTCTGTCCTATCGGGTCACTATGAGTCAAAATTGACTCGATAGCAATGAGTTTGGGTTTAGTGGGTTCACACAGTGTATTTGCTGTTCCATATCCCAGAAAGGACCCTCCTAACCTCCTACATCTCTTGCCTCCCTCAACCTCCTTCACACTTTCAGGGTCTGAGCCAGGAGTCTGGGGCTTCCGGGGCTTCTCTGAGTCAGCTTGTTGTGAGGGGTGCATTCCCTTCTGTGTTTGCCTCATGTAAATTCAGGCTGAGATTAAAGCCTAAGGTCTTTCTGGAGGTGCCATCTCCGTGGCCTGGCCAAGGATCCTAACTTAGCTCTGCCTGCCTGTGCCATTGCCTCTCTGGCATTTGAGTCAGCCTAACCCTTGGGACCTCCATTTTCCTCAAAACTTCATACCTCCTGGTCTTTTATTCCTTTTGTCTATCTTTCTCCCAAAGCTGCAACTATGCAACAGTAATAATAGCCTCTAATTGCTAAGCATGTAGTATATGCTAAGGGACTTATATACACTAGCTCATTCAAGCTGTACAATACCCTGACAAGTAAATGTAACTTTCCTGGAATATCATGGGCACTTATTAAGTGAATGAATGTTTTCTCCCCCATTCATCATAGGGCAAACAGAAGCTCAGGGAGGTCACACAGGTAATAAGGAGGAGAGGCAGAACTGAAACCAAAGTCTATTTGACCTCAGAGTCTGGGCTTTCAACAGCTGCGTCAGAATGCTTTAATAAAACCATATAGTTGGCTGAATGGTGGAGCCCTTGATCCCCAGAATTTGTGAATGTTACCCTTATTTGGAAAAAGGATCTTTGCAGATATGATTTAATATCCTGAGATGAGGAAATTATTCTGCATTATCAGGGAAGGCCTTAAATCCAATGACAAGTGTCCGTATAAGAAAGAGGCAGAGGGGAGGTGGGACCAAGATGGTGGATGGTCAGACATTTCCAGTTGTCCCACTTACAACAAAGACCTGAAAAAACAAGTGAATTGATTAACTATATGACAAGCTAGGAGCTCTGAACATTAAAGGCAAAGTTAAGAAATTGGATTGAGTGGCAGAGGGAGGGAGAGATGGTTCAGAAGTGAGGAGTTGCCAAACCTGACTCAGCAGAAATCAGCACCCCTCAGCCCCGATCCCTTGGTGCAACTGCAGTGGGGCTGGCAGTAATGTTCGAGATGCGTTTTCCACAGTAAGCTAGAGGGAGCAGCCCAGAGTCTACCCACGCCTCTGGAATCAGTGAAGAATAGCACTCCTAGCAAAAGATAAGTGCTTATGTTTAATTTATCTCATGGATCAAAAAGCATCCTTTGTGAAAGAACCCTGTCCTATCTATCTGATTCCTCCTCCCTCTGCCTCAGCCCCCAAGCCAGCTTCAGTGGTGGTGGATTTCCCTGGGCCTGAGATAGTCCCTGCTGTGCATCCTGAGCAATTCTCCCAGCCTTGGAGAAGGAACAAATTAACAAATGGGGAAAAATAACCTGCTGGCTCCCCCTAAACTGGGAACTCAGGCCAGAAGCATCTCCTGTCCAGGCACAAGAGGTCCACGGACTTTGAATGCCTTTCATCCCTGCATGGACTAGTGTGGGCCCATTTCAGTAGCTTAGGTCCTTGTGGGCACAGTGCAGTGGTGTATGTGCCTGAGGTCTGACTTCAACTGTTTCAGCTGTGTGGTGTAGAGGTGAATTTCTGACATTTGATACTGCTCTGCCTATTAAGCAGGGTCTTCACCTACCCACATCAGGGGCCTGAGGACTAGGGGCTCCACCCACACCACCTAGCCACCCACGACTGGGGTCCAAGAATAATTGGTGCCTCCCAGAGCTTACAACCAAAAGTATTGGGTGCCCATGGTCCAGCTTCAGAGCCCACCCACCTGCTTTAGGGAACAGGAGTGCACTTTCCTCACAGACACTTGAGGGATGGTTGTCAGCACACTGCCTTGCTCAGAGTGTGACTTCCTGTGCAACCAGATACCGGTGCCTACATCAATCACCACTGCTCCTCTAAGACTGTAGGTGACAGTCTGCATCACACCCCTGCAACCAACTACCTGGACACCTGAGCTGAATCCATACAAGAAAAGTGAATGGACTCCTAGGCTCATATGCCTGGTAACAGCTCTAGCCATCTGGTGACAGGACATTAGAGCTTCAAAGGTGCCAATACTCAAGCTAGCTCACTTGAGCAGCCTATTTGTTTATATAAAAAAAAAAAGCAAAAAGCTAGGACACAGTAAGCAACATAATATAAATTAATATGATAACTTAAAGATACTCAGAGACAACAGTCAATATCAAATCACATAAAGAAGCAGACCATGATGGCTTCAACAATGTCCCAAAACAAAGAATCAAGGAATCTTCTGGATGAAGATATCTTCCTGGAATTATTAGAGGTAGAATACAAAAGACTAATATACAGAACTCTTCAAGAGATCAGGAAGGAGTTCAGGCAAAACACAAAACAAGCCAAGGAGCACACAGATAAAACAGTCGAGAAAATTAAGAAGGTTATTCAAGAGCATAACGAAAAATTTAATAGGCTGCAAGAATCCTTAGAGAGCCAGCAATCAGAAATTCAGAAGGTTAACAATAAAATTTCAGAATTAGACAACTCAATAGAAAGATAGAGAAGCAGAACTGAGGACATGGAAGTCAGAATTAGTGACATTGAAGATAAAACACTTGGCACTGATATATTCAAAGAAAAATCAGATAAATTAATTAAAAAAATGAAGAAACCTTAAGAATCATGTGGAACTCTAACAAGAGAAATAACCTATGAGTGAATGGAGTACCAGAACAGGGAGGGAAAGCAGAAAATAGAGACAATTGTTGAGATTTGTTGGCAGAAAACTTCACTGATATCATGAAAGATGAGACGATATCTATCCAATATACTCATCAAACCCCACACAAAGTAGATTCAAAAAGGAAGTCACGAAACCCAAAACCAAACCCAATGCTGTCGAGTCAATTCAGACTCATAGTGACCCTATAGGACATAGTAGAACTGCCCCTTAGAGTTTCCGACCTCTTGGTTAGCAGCTGTAGCACTTAACCACTGCGCCACCAGGGCTTCCGGAAGTCACCAAGACATATTAAATCAAACTGGCCAAAACCAAAGATAAAGAGAGAATTTTAAGAGCAGCTGTGGATAAGCAAAAAGTCACCTACACAGCAGAGTCAATAAGAATAAGCTCGGACTACTCAGCAGAAACCATGCAAGCAAGAAGGCAATGGGATGACATATATACAGCCATGAAGGAAAAAATTACCAGCTTAGAAGCACATATCCAGCTAAACTCTCTCTCAAATACGAAGGTGAAATTAAGACATTTCCAGATAAACAGCAGTTTAGGGAATTTACAGAGACCAAGCCAAAACTACAAGAAATACTGAAGGGAGTCCTCTGGTTAGAAAATCAATAACATCAGATAAAAACCCAAGACTAGAACACAGGACAGAGCAACCAGATATCAACCCAGATAGGGAAATGACAAAAATAAATCAAGATTAAAAAACGCTCAAGACTGGGAAACAGTGATGTCTTTATGTAAAAGATGACAACATTAAGTCAATAAAGAGGGACTAAAAATGTAGTCATAGATCTTTCATGTGGAAGGGAAGTCAAGGTGATATAAAGAGATAAAAGTTTGGTTGAAACATTGAAAAATAGGAGTAAATAATAAAGTAACCACAAAGGAGACTAACAATCCTACACATCAAAATAAAGACTCAGCAAAAACAAATTCAACAACAATGAAAAAGAGGAAAAGACAATATATAAAGAAAAGCTACTCAGTACAAAAAATTAAGTGGAAAAACAGAACTGTTAACAACACACACAAAAAGACATCAAAATGAGAGCACTGAACTTATACCTATTCATAATTACACTGAATGTAAATGGACTTAATGCACCAATAAACAGACAGAGAGTGGCAAAATGGAGAAAAAAAACAAGATCCATCTATATGCTGACTACAGGAGACACACTTGAGACTTGAAGATACAAATGAACTAAAACTCAAAGGATGGAAAAAATATATCAAGCAAACAACAATCAAAAAAGAGCAGGAATGCCAATATTAATTTCACACAAAATAGACTTTAAAGTTAAATCCACCACAAAGGACAAGGTAGGTCACTATGTAACAATTAAAGGGACAATATACCAGGAGGATATAACCATATTACACATTTACACACCCAAAGACAGGGCTTCAAGATACATAAAACAAACTGTAACAGCATTGAAAAGAGATAGACAGCTCCACAATAATAGTAGATTTCAACATACCACTTTTGGTGAAGTACAGGACATCCAGAAAGAAGCTCAAAAAAGACACAGAAGATCTAAATGCCACAATCAACCAACCTGACCTCACAGACATATACAGAACACTCCACCCAACAGCATCCAAGTATACTTTTGTTTCTAGTACACATGAAATATTCTCTAGAATAGACCACATATTAGGTCATAAAGCATGCCTTAACAGAATCCAAAACATCAAAATGTTACAAAGCATCTCCACTGACCGTAAGGCCATAAAAGTAGAAATCAGTAACAGAAAAAGCAGGGAAAAGAAATCAAACACTTGGAAACTGAACAATACCCTGCTTAAAAACGACTGGGTTATAGAAGACATCAAGGATGGAATAAAGAAATTCACAGAATCCAACAAAAATGAAAACACTTCCTTATCAAAACCTTTGGGACACAGCAAAAGAAGTCCTCAGAGGTAAATTCCTAGAAGTAAATGCACACATCCAAAAATAAGAAAGGGCTAAAATCAAAGAATTTTCCCTACAACTTGAACAAATAGAAAGAGAGCAACAAAAGAAACGCACAGGCACCAGAAGAAAGCAAATAATAAAAATTAGAGCAGAATTAAATGAAACAGAGTACAGAAAAAATCGAAAGTGTTAGCAAGACCAAAATCTGGTTCTTGGAAAAGGTTAACAAAAGAGAAAAACCATTGGCCAAACTGACAAACAAAAAACAGGAGAGGAAGCAAATAACCCAAATAAGAAATGTGATAGGCAGTATCACAACAGGCCCAACTGAAATTAAAAGAATCATATCAGGTTACTATAAAAAAAATTGTGCTCTAACAAATTTGAAAACCTAGAAGAAATGGATGAATTTCTAGAAACACACTACCTACCTAAGCTAACACAAACAGAGGTAGAACACCTAAATAAACCCATAAGAAAAGAAGAGATTGGAAAAGTATTTAAAAAAAAAAACTCCCAACAAAAAAATGCCTTGGCCCTGATGGTTTCACTGGAGAATTCTACCAAACTTTTAGAGAAGAGTTAACACCACTACTACTAAAGGTATTTCAGAGCATAGAAAAGGATAGAATACTCCCAAACTCATTCTATGAAGCCAGCATTTCCCTGATACCAAAACCAGGTAAAGACACCACAAAAAAAGAAAATTACAGTCCTATATCCCTCATAAACTTTGATGCAAAAACCCTCAACGAAATATCAAAAAAATAATTCACCATGACTAGGCAGGATTCATACCAGGTAGGCAGGGATAGTTCAACATTAGAAAAACAATCAATGTAATCCGTCCTATAAACAAAACAAAAGACAAGAATCACATGTTCTTATCAACTGATGCAGAAAAGATATTTGACAAAGTCCAACACCCATTCATGATAAAAACTCTCAGCAACATACGAACAGAAGGGAAAATCCTCAATATGATAAAGGGCAATTATACAAAGCCAACAGCCAACATCATCCTAAATGGAGAGAGTCTGAAAGCATTCCCCTTGAGAACAGGACTCAGACAAGGATGCCCTTTATCACCACTCTTATTCAACTTTGTGCTGAAGGTCCTAGCCCGAGCAATTAGGCTAGATAACGAAATAAAGGGCATCCAAATTTGTAAGGAAGAAGTAAAAGTATCTCTATTTGAAGATGACATGATCTTATGCACAGAAAACCCTAAAGAATCCTCAAGGAAACTACCGAAACTAACAGAAGAGTACAGCAGATTATCAGGATACAAGATAAATATACAAAAGCAGTTGGATTCCTCTACATCAACAAAGAGAACTTCGAAGAGGAAATCACCAAATCAATACCATTTACAACAGCCCCCAAGAAGATAAAATATTTAGGAATAAATCTAACTGGAGACATAAAAGATCTATACAAAGAAAACTACAAGATGGTACTGCAAGAAACCAGAAGAGACCTACATAAGTGGAAAAACATACCTTGCTCATGGATAGGAAGACTCAACATTGTAAAAATGTCTGTTTTACCCAAAGTGATCTATCTATACGTACAATGCAATCCCGATCCAAATACCAATGACATTTTTTAATGAGATGTAGAAACAAATCACCAACTTCATATGGAAGGGAAGAGGCCTTGGATAAGTAAAGCATTATTGAAAAAGAAGAACAAAGCAGGAGGCCTCACACTGCCTGATTTTAGAAACTTTTATACCACCACAGTAGTCAAAATAGCCTGGTACTGGCACAACAACAGATACATAGACCAATGGAACAGAATTGAGAATTCAGACATAAATCCACCCGCATATGAGCAGCTGATAGACAAAGACCCAAAGTCAGATAAATGGGGAAAAGACAGTCTCTTTAACAAATGGTGCTGGCATAACTGGATATACATCTGTGAAAAAATGAAACAAGACCCATACCTCACGCTATGCACAAAAACTAACTCTAAATGTATCAAAGGCCTGAATATACAATCTAAAAAAATAAAGAGAGGGAGGCGGGGCCAAGATGGTGGACTAGGTGGACGCTACCGCGGATCCCTCTTGCAACAAAGACTCGGAAAAACAAGTGAATCGATCACATACATAACAATCTACGAACTCTGAACAACAAACACAGACTTAGAGACGGAGAATGAACAAATACAGGCAGACAGCAATCGTTTTCAGAACTAGGAGCCAGCATACCAGGCAGGTGACCTTCGGAGCCTGATCTGGGGCAGAGCCCAGGGGGGCAGACGGCACAGACAAGGGGCCCAGCCCTACCCCCCCGAACCCATCCCGGGAGGGAGTCTAGCTGGTTGGCGCGGGCGGCGTAGCGGCGCAGCCGGTGGGAGAAGCACCCGGGAGGCAGTGATTGATCTTGGAGCGGGGAGAGCAGCATCCCAGCTGGGTAGCCGTCCCGCCGGGAGTTTGGCGGAAAGCGGGCGTGGCGCGAATGTGGGGATCAGCTATATTTCCCTAAAGCGACCCCGGGGGGGGGCCCAGACATTCGTGGGGGGACACCCACCCGTTCTCGCATGCAGCGCGGCGCACCGGAGGGAGAAGTCCCCAGGAGGAAGTGACAGGTCTTGGAGCGGGGAGAGCAGCGTCCCAGCCGGGGAGCCGTCCCACTGGGATTTTGGCATGCGCGGGCGGGGCGTGAGCGCGGGGTCCAGTTATACTCCCCTGAATTGACCCCGGGGGCGGGCCCAGCCGTTCGTGCGGGAGACGCCCACCGTGTTCGCGCGAGCGATGCGGCGCACCGGAGGGAGAAGTCCCCGGGAGGAAGTGACTGGTCTCGGAGCGGGGAGAGCAGCGTCCCAGCCGGGGAGCCATCCCGCTGGGATTTTGGCGGGAGCGGGTGGGGCGTGAGCGCGGGGACCAGTTATATTTCCCTGAATTGACCCCGGGGGCGGGACCAGCCGTTAGTGCGGGCGACGCCCACCCAGTTCACGCGAGCGGAGTGGCGCGCCCGAGGGAGAAGTCCCCGAGAGGAAGTGACTGGTCTTGGAGCGGGGAGAGTAGCGTCCCAGTCGGGGAGCCGTCCCGCCGGGTATTTGGCGGACGCGGGCGGAGAGTGAATGCGGGGATCAGCTCTATATTCTGTGGTGCTACACTCCTAGCTCTCTGATCCCTCCCCCACCCTCCCCGGGAGGCTCCATTAACATCCAAATACCCTGAGCCAGAGGGAGAAATCAGATAGGGATCTGACTGCATTTTTTTTTAGCTGATTACCTGGAAAAACTAGTTTCCCAGTGATGGCTTGGAGACAGCAGTCCATATCAAACCACATAAAGAAACAAACCATGACAGCTTCTCCAACCCCCCAAACAAAAGAATCAAAATCTTTCCCAAATGAAGATACAATCCTGGAATTATCAGATACAGAATATAAAAAAACTAATTTACAGAATGCTTAAAGATATCACAAATGAAATTAGGATAACTGCAGAAAAAGCCAAGGAACGCACCGATAAAACTGTTGAAGAACTCAAAAAGATTATTCAAGAACGTAGTGGAAAAATTAATAAGTTGCAAGAATCCATAGAGAGACAGCATGTAGAAATCCAAAAGATTAACACTAAAATTACAGAATTAGACAACGCAATAGGAAGTCAGAGGAGCAGACTCGAGCAATTAGAATGTAGACTGGGACTTCTGGAGGACCAGGGAATCAACACCAACATAGCTGAAAAAAAATCAGATAAAAGAATTTAAAAAAATGAAGAAACCCTAAGAATTAAGGATAACTTGCGAGTGATTGGAGTCCCAGAACAGGGAGGGGGGACAGAAAACACAGAGAAAATAGTTGAAGAATTCCTGACACAAAACTTCCCTGACATCATGAAAGACAAAAAGATATCTATCCAAGATGCTCATCAAACCCCATTTAAGATTGATCCAAAAAGAAAAACACCAAGACATATTATCATCAAACTTGCCAAAACCAAAGACAAACAGAAAATTTTAAAAGCAGCCAGGGAGAAAAGAAAGGTTTCCTTCAAGGGAGAATCAATAAGAATAAGTTCAGACTACTCAGCAGAAACCATGCAGGCAAGAAGGGAATGGGACGACGTATACAGAGCACTGAAGGAGAAAAACTGCCAACCAAGGATCATATATCCAGCAAAACTCTCTCTGAAATATGAAGGAGAAATTAAGATATTTACAGATAAACACAAGTTTAGAGAATTTGCAAAAACTAAACCAAGACTGCAAGAAATGCTAAAGGAGATTGTTTGGCCTGATGACCAATAATATCAGGTACCAGCACAATACGAGGTCACAAAACAGAACGTCCTGATATCAACGCAACTCAAACACGGAAAGCACAAAAACAAACAAATTAAGATTAATTCTAATAAATAAATAAATAAACAAAATAATACACATAACAGGGAATCATGGAAATCAATAGATAAGCGATCACAATAATCAAAAAGAGGGACTAAATATAGGAGGCGTTGAACTGCCAGATGGAGAGTGATACAAGGCGATATAGAACGATACAAGTTAGGTTTTTACTTAGAAAAATAGGGGTAAATAATAAGGTAACCACAAAAAGGATTATCAATTCCATAACTCAAGAAAAAAGCCAAGAAAAACGTAACGACTCAACTAACATAAAGTTAAACATTATGAAAATGAGGATCTCACAGTCTACTAAGAAAAACGTCTCAGCACAAAAAAGTATGTGGAAAAACGAAATGGCCAACAACACACATGAAAAGGCATCAAAATGACAGCACTGATAACTTATTTATCTATAATTACGCTGAATGTAAATGGACTAAATGCACCAATAAAGAGACAGAGAGTCACGGACTGGATAAAGAAACACGATCCATCTATATGCTGCCTACAAGAGACACACCTTAGACTTAGAGACACAAACAAACTAAAACTCAAAGGATGGAAAAAAATATATCAAGCAAATAATAAGCAAAAAAGAAGAGGAGTAGCAATATTAATTTCTGATAAAATAGACTTTAGACTTAAAACCGCCACAAAGGATAAAGAAGGACACTATATAATGATAAAAGGGACAATTGATCAGGAAGACATAACCATATTAAATATTTACGCACCCAATGACAGGGCAGCAAGATACCTAAATCAAATTTTAACAGAATTGAAAAGTGAGATAGACCCCTCCACATTTATAGTAGGAGACTTCAACACACCACTTTCGGAGAAGGACAGGACATCCAGTAAGAAGCTCAATAGAGACACGGAAGACCTACTTACAACAATCAACCAACTTGACCTCATTGACTTATACAGAACTCTCCACCCAACTGCTGCAAAGTATACTTTTTTTTCTAGTGCACATGGAACATTCTCTAGAATAGACCACATATTAGGTCATAAAACAAATCTTTGCAGAATCCAAAACATCGAAATATTACAAAGCATCTTCCCAGACCACAAGGCAATGAAGCTAGAAATCAATAACAGAAAAACTAGGGAAAAGAAATCAAATACTTGGAAACTGAACAATACCCTCCTGAAAAAAGACTGGGTTATAGAAGACATCAAGGAGGGAATAAGGAAATTCTTAGAAAGCAACGAGAATGAAAATACTTCCTATCAAAACCTCTGGGACACAGCAAAAGCAGTGCTCAGAGGCCAATTTATATCGATAAATGCACACATACAAAAAGAAGAAAGAGCCAAAATCAGAGAACTGTCCCGACAACTTGAACAAATAGAAAGTGAGCAACAAAAGAACCCATCAGGCACCAGAAGAAAACAAATAATAAAAATTAGAGCTGAACTAAATGAATTAGAGAACAGAAAAACAATTGAAAGAATTAACAAAGCCAAAAGCTGGTTCTTTGAAAAAATTAACAAAATTGATAAACCATTGGCTAGACTGACTAAAGAAAAACAGGAAAGCAAACAAATAACTCGAATAAGAAACGAGAAGGACCACATCACAACAGAGCCAAATGAAATTAAAAGAATCATTTCAGATTACTACGTAAAATTGTACTCTAACAAATTTGAAAACCTAGAAGAAATGGATAAATTCTTGGAAAAATACTACCTACCTAAAGTAACACATTCAGAAGTAGAACAACTAAATAGACCCATAACAAAAAAAGAGATTGAAACGGTAATCAAAAAACTTCCAACAAAAAAAAGTCCTGGCCCGGACGGCTTCACTGCAGAGTTCTATCAAACCTTCAGAGAAGACTTAACACCACTACTACTGAAGGTATTTCAAAGCATAGAAAAAGACGGAATACTACCCAACTCATTCTATGAAGCTACCATCTCCCTGATACCAAAAAAAGGTAAAGACATTACTAAAGAAGAAAATTATAGACTTATATCCCTCATGAACATAGATGCAAAAAACCTCAACAAAATTCTAGCCAATAGAATCCAACAACACATCAAAAAAATAATTCACCCTGATCAAGTGGGATTTATACCAGGTATGCAAGGCTGGTTTAATATCAGAAAAACCATTAATGTAATCCACCACATAAATAAAACAAAAGATAAAAACCACAGGATCTTATCAATTGATGCAGAAAAGGCATTTGACAAAGTTCAACACCCATTTATGATAAAAACTCTTACCAAAATAGGAATTGAAGGAAAATTCCTCAACTTAATAAAGGGCATCTATGCAAAGCCAACAGCCAATATCACTCTAAATGGAGAGAACCTGAAAGCATTTCCCCTGAGAACGGGAACCAGACAAGGATGCCCTTTATCACCACTCTTATTCAACATCGTACTTGAAGTCCTAGCCAGGGCAATTAGGCTAGACAAAGAAATAAAGGGTATCCAGATTGGCAAGGAGGAAGTAAAGCTATCACTATTTGCAGATGACATGATCGTATACATGGAAAACCCTAAGGAATCCTCCAGAAAGCTACTGAAACTAATAGAATAGTTTGGAAGAGTCTCAGGTTATAAAATAAACATACAAAAATCACTTGGATTCCTCTACATCAACAAAAAGAACACCGAAGAGGAAATCACCAAATCAATACCATTCACAGTAGCCACCAAGAAGATAAAATACTTAGGAATAAATCTTACCAAGGATGTAAAAGACCTATACAAAGAAAACTATAAAACTCTGCTACAAGAAATTCAAAAGGACATACTTAAGTGGAAAAACATACCCTGCTCATGGATAGGAAGACTTAACATAGTAAAAATCTCTATTCTACCAAAAGCCATCTATACATATAACGCACTTCCAATCCAAATACCAATGTCATATTTTAAGGGGATAGAGAAACAAATCACTAATTTCATATGGAAGGGAAAGAACCCCTGGATAAGCAAAGCATTACTGAAAAAGAAGAAGAAAGTGGGAGGCCTCACTCTACCTGATTTCAGAACCTATTATACAGCTACAGTAGTCAAAACAGCCTGGTACTGGTACAACAACAGGCACATAGACCACTGGAACAGAATTGAGAACCCAGATATAAATCCATCCATGTATGAGCAGCTGATATTTGACAAAGGACCAGTGTCAATCAATTGGGGAAATGATAGTCTTTTTAACAAATGGTGCTGGCATAACTGGATATCCATTTGCAAAAGAATGAAACAGGACCCATACCTCACACCATGCACAAAAACTAACTCCAAGTGGATCAAAGACCTAAACATAAAGACTAAAACGATAAAGATCATGGAAGAAAAAATAGGGACAACCCTAGGAGCCCTAATACAGGGCATAAACAGAATACAAAACATTACCAAAAATGATGAAGAGAAACCAGATAACTGGGAGCTCCTAAAAATCAAACACCTATGCTCCTCTAAAGACTTCACCAAAAGAGTAAAAAGACCACCTACAGATTGGGAAAGAATATTCAGCTATGACATCTCAGACCAGCGCCTGATCTCTAAAATCTACATGATTCTGTCAAAACTCAACCACAAAAAGACAAACAACCCAATCAAGAAGTGGGCAAAGGATATGAACACACATTTCACTAAAGAAGATATTCAGGCAGCTAACAGATACATGAGAAAATGCTCCCGATTATTAGCCATTAGAGAAATGCAAATTAAAACTACGATGAGATTCCATCTCACACCAACTAGACTGGCATTAATCCAAAAAACACAAAATAATAAATGTTGGAGAGGCTGTGGAGAGATTGGAACTCTCATACACTGCTGGTGGGATTGTAAAATGATACAACCACTTTGGAAATCCATCTGGCGTTATCTTAAACAGTTAGAAATAGAACTACCATACAACCCAGAAATCCCACTCCTCGGAATATACCCTAGAGATACAAGAGCCTTCACACAAACAGATATATGCACACCCATGTTTATTGCAGCTCTGTTTACAATAGCAGAAAGCTGGAAGCAACCAAGATGTCCGTCAACGGAAAAATGGGTAAATAATTTGTGGTATATTCACACAATGGAATACTACGCATCGATAAAGAACAGTGACGAATCTCTGAAACATTTCATAACATGGAGGAATCTGGAAGGCATTATGCTGAGCGAAATGAGTCAGTTGCAAAAGGACAAATATTGTATAAGACCACTATTATAAGATCTTGAGAAATAGAAAAAACGGAGAAGAACACATACTTTTGTGGTTACAAAAGGGGGAGGGAGGGAGGGAGGGAGAGGGCTTTTTATTGATCAATCTGTAGATAAGAACTGCTTTGGGTGAAGGGAAAGACAACACTCAATACAAGGAAGGTCAGCCTAATTGGACTGGACTAAAAGCAAAGAGGTTTCCGGGATAAAACGAAAGCTTCAAAGGTCAGCGGAGCAGGGGCTGGGGTCTGGGGAACTTGGTTTGAGGAGACTTCTAAGTCAATGGGCAAAATAATTCTATTATGAAAACATTCTGCATCCCACTTTGAATTGTGGCGCCTGGGGTCCTAAATGCCAACAAGCGGCCATCTAAGATACATCAATTGGTCTCAACTCACCTGGAGCAAAGGCAAAGGAAGAACACCAAGGTCACACGACAACTAAGAACCCAAGAGACAGAAAGGGCCACATGAACCAGAGATCTACATTATCCTGAGACCAGAAGAACTAGTTGGTGCCCGGCCACAATCGATGTCTGCCCTGTCAGGGAGCACAACAGACAACTCCTGAGGGAGCAGGAGACCAATGGGATACAGACCCCAAATTCTCATGAAAAGACCATACCTAATGGTATGACTGTGACTAGAGGAATCCCAGAGATAATGCTCCCCAGAACTTCTGATGGCACAGGACAGGAACCACCCTTGAAGACAACTCATCAGGCATGAAAAGGACTGGTCAGTGGGGGGGAGAGAGATGCTGATAGTGAGCTAATTAAATCAGGTGGACACTGGAGAGTGTGTTGGCAACTCTTGACTGGAGGGGGGATGGGAAGATAGAGAGAGAGGGAAGATGGCAAAATTGGCATGAAACGAGAGACTGAAAGGGCTGACTCAATAGGGGGAGAGCAAGTGGGAGAAGGGAGTAAGACGTATGTAAACTTACATGTGACAGACTGATTGGAATGGTAAATGTTCACTTGAAGCTTAATAAAAATTAATTAAAAAAAAATAAAGATCCTGGAAGAAAAAATAGGGACAATGCTAGGAGCCCTAATACATGGCATAAACAGTATACAAAACATTACTAACAATGCACAAACACCAGAAGAGAAACTAGATAACTGGGAGCTCCTGAAAAGCAAACCCTTATGCTCATCCAAAGACTTCACCAAAAGAATAAAAAGATTACCTACAAACTTGGAAAAAGTTTTTGGCTTTAACAAATCCGAACAATGTCTGATCTCTAAAATCTACATGAAGCTGCAAAAACTCAACAGCAAAAGGCAAATAACCCAATTAAAAAATGGGCAAAGAATATGAACAGGCACTTCATCAAAGAAGACATTCAGGTGGCTAAGAGATACAGGAGGAAATGCTCACAATCCTTAACCATTAGAGAAATGTAAATCAAAACTACAGTGAGATACCATCTCACCCCAACAAGGCTGGCATTAATCAAAAAAACACAAAATAATAAATGTTGGAGAGGTTGTGGAGAGACTGGATCACTTATACACTGCTGGTGGGAATGTAAAATGGTACAACCGCTTTGGAAATCCATTTGGTGCTTCCTTAAAAAGCTAGAAATAGAAGTACCAACCCAAAGGATCCAAAGAGCCCTCACACAAACTGATATATGCACACCCATGTTCTTTGCAGCAATGTTTACAACAGCAAAAAGATGGAAGCAACCAAGGTGCCCATTAATGGATGAATGGATACATAAATTACAGTATATTCACATATTGGAATACTATGTAATGATTAAGAATAACAACAAATCCATGAAACATAACATGGAGGAATCTGGAAGGCATTATGCTGAGTGAAATTAGTCAGTTGCAAAAGGACAAATATTGTATGAGACCACTATTATAAAAACTCGAGAAAAGTTTAAACACAGAAGAAAATATTCTTTTATGGTTACCAGGGTGGGGAGGGAGGGAGAGAGGTATTCACTAATTAGATAGTAGACAAGAACTATTTTAGGTGAAGGGAAAGACAACACACAATTCAGGAGAGGTCAGCACAACTGGACTAAACCAAAATCCAAGACGTTTCCTGAATACAACCGAATGCTTCTAAGTCCAGAGTAGCAGGGACGGGCATCTAGGGACCATGGTTTCGGAGGATATCTGGGTTAATTGGAATAACAAAATGTATTCAGAAAATGTTCTGCATCCCACTTTGGTGAGAGTCATCTGGGATCTTAAACACAAGCAAGCGGCCCTCTAAGTTGCATCAATTGGTCTCAACCCACATGGAGCAAAGGAGAACACCAAATACACAAGGTAAACATGAGCCCAAGAGACAGAAAGGGCCACATAAACCAGAGATTCCATCAACCTGAAACCAGAAGAACTAGATGGTGCCCTGCTACCACCAATGACCACCCTGAGAGGGAATGCAACAGAGAGTCCCTGATGGAGCAGGAGAAAAGCAGAGTGCAGAACTCAAAGTCTAGTAAAAAGACCAGACTTAATGGTCTAACTGAGACTAGAGGGACCCCAGAAGATACTGTCCCTGGACTCTCTGTTAGCCCAAAACTAAAACCTTTCCAGAACCCAACTCTTCAGACAAAAATTAGACTGGACTATTAAAGAAAAAAATTTTTTTCTTTTTATATATATAAGACATAAATTGATACTCGTGAAGAGAGTGCTTCTTAGCTCAAGTAGATACATGAGACTAAATGGGCAGCTCCTGTCTGGAGGTGAGATGAGAAGGCAAAAAGAGATAGGAGCTGGTTGAATTGACACGGGAAATCCAGGGTGGAAAGAAAGAGTGTGCTGTCACATTATAGGGAGAGCAACTAGGGTCACATAAGAATATGTGTATAAATTTTTGTATGAGGAACTAACTTGAACTGTAGTCTTTTACTTAAAGCACAACACAAAAACGAAAAGAAAAAAGAGGCAGAGAGAGATTTGAGAAGAAACATACAGAGGAGAAAGTGATGTGAAGATGGAGACTGAAGTGATGTGGCCACAAGCCAAGGAAGCCAAGGAATGCTGACAGCCACAAGAAGCAGAAGGCAAAATGAATATTGTGCTGGAGACCTTAGGTACCAAATGCCAGCTGCTGCGTGGGGCAGAGGTGCTCTGAGAGAGGACTACCCATGTTTTTGATGCAGGTATGGGATTTTATGGAGTGGAAGAAATATGTACTATTTCAGAGACGTTCCCCTGTGTCTGCCTGGTGGGGGAGGTTGTGAGGCAGGGCGATGAAATGAACCTCCTAAACCACTTGGCAACTCTTTTATTGCAAGGAGGCTGCCACATCACTTCCAGGATCTGTTCTGGGTTGAGTACAGCCTTCTAGTAATGGACCAAAGGAAAAGACTCTACTTCTCCAGTTTTCTGGCTACCTTGGGGACCCTCGGGGCCAGGCTTTGTCCATAGGCCAACATGAGGGTAGATGTCTAGGTATTAGAGAGTATATCCCCTCTATTCTGGTCCTGCAGGCCCAGATATTGATTAGGTACAGGTCAAAGCCAGTTCAGGTGAAACTGACAGGCATATTTTGGCTACTGAGTAGAGAAGGTGTATCACACACAACACCTATCAGAGGAAATGAGGTGACTATGCTGAGTGGTTGGCACTGACCACAATAGAATTAAATTAGAAATCAATAACAGGAGGAAATTTGGAAAATTCACAAATATGTGGAAATTGAACAATACATCCCTAAATATCCAATGTGTGAAAGAAGAAATTACAAAGGAAATTAGAAAAAACTTTGAGATAAATGAAGACAAAAACACAACATACCAAAATTTATGATACACAGCTAAAGCAGTGCTTAGAGAGAAATGTATATCTTTCTACCCTATATTAAAACATAAGAATAATCTCAAATCAATAACCTAATCTTCCATCTTAAGAAACTAGAAAAAGGACAAATAAACTTAAAACAAGCAGAAAGAAGGGAATACTAAAGCCTAGAGTAAAAGTTAACAAAATAGACTAGAAAAACAATAGTTAAAATCAACAGGATCAACAAACCTTTAATCTAGACTGATGAAGAATAAAAAGAGAGAAGACAAATTACTAAAATCAAGAATAAAAGAGAGGGCATCACTACTGAAGTTACAGAAATAAGAGAATACTATGTACAACTCCTTGCCAAAAATTTAGGTAACTGAAATGAAATGGATAAATTCCTAGAAAGACACAAATACTGAAACTAACTCAAGAGGAAATAGAAAATCTAATAGACATGAACAAGAGAATTAATTTGTAATTTAAAAACTTCCAACAAAGAAAATTTCTGGCCCAGATGCCTTCACTTGTGAATTCTGCCACGCTTTTAAACAAACTAACAAACTCTTTCAAAACATATGAGTGTAGAACACTTCCCAACTCATTCTATGAAGTATTACCTTGATACCAAAACCAGACAAAGACATCACAAGAAAAGAAAACAATAAACCAAACCAAATCCAGTAACATAAAAAAAGATTATATACCATCATCAAGTAGGATTTATACCAGAAATGTAAGGTCTTTAACATCTGAGAAGGACTCAATGTAGGACACCATTTTGTTGTTGTTAGGTGCCGTCGAGTCGGTTCCGACTCATAGCGACCCTATGCACAACAGAACGAAACACTGCCCGGTCCTGACCCATCCTTGCAATCGTTGTTATGCTTGAGCTCATTGTGGCAGCCACTGTGTCAATCCACCTTGTTGAGGGTCTTCCTCTTTTCCGCTGACCCTGTACTCTGCCAAGTATGATGTCCTTCTCCAGGGACTGATCCCTCCTGACAACCTGTCCAAAGTATGTAAGACGCAGTCTTGCCATCCTTGCTTCTAAGGAGCATTCTGGCTGCACTTCTTTCAAGACAGATTTGTTCGTTCTTTTGGCAGTCCATGGTATATTCAATATTCTTCGCCAACACCACAATTCAAAGGCATCAACTCTTCTTCGGTATTCTTTATTCATTGTCCAGCTTTCACATGCATATGATGTGATTGAAAATACCATGGCTTGGGTCAGGCGCACCTTAGTCTTCAGGGTGACATCTTTGCTCTTCAACACTTTGAAGAGGTCCTTTGTAGCAGATTTGCCCAATGCAATGCGTCTTTTGATTTCTTGACTGCTGCCTCCATGGCTGTTGATTGTGGATATGCAAAATGAAATCCTTGACAACTTCAATCTTTTCTCCGTTTATCATGATGTTGCTCATTGGTCCAGGTGTGAGGATTTTTGTTTTCTTTATGTTGAGGTGTAATCCATACTGAAGGCTGTGGTCTTTGATCTTCATTGTTAAGTGCTTCAAGTCCTCTTCACTTTCAGCAAGCAAGGTTGTGTCATCTGCATAACGCAGGTTGTTAATGAGTCTTCCTCCAATGCTGATGCCCCGTTCTTCTTCACATAGTCCAGCTTCTCGTATTATTTGTTCAGCATACAGATTAAATAGATATGGTGAAAGAATACAACCTTGACACACACCTTTCCTGACTTTAAACCAATCAGTATCCCCTTGTTCTGCCCAAACAACTGCCTCTTGATCTCTGTAAGGGTTCCTCATGAGCACAATTAAGCCCTCTGGAATTCCCATTCTTCGCAGTGTTATCCATATCCACACAGTCGAATGCCTTTGCATAGTCAATAAAACACAGGTAAACATCCTTCTGGTATTCTCTGCTTTCAGCCAGGATCCATCTGACATCAGCAATGATATCCCTGGTTCCACGTCCTCTTCTGAAACCAGCCTGAATTTCTGGCAGTTCCCTATTGATATACTGCTGCAGCTGTCTTTGGATGATCTTCAGCAAAATTTTGCTTGCGTGTGATATTAATGATGTTGTTCTATAATTTCCACATTCAGTTGGATCACCTTTCTTGGGAATAGGGATAAATATAGATCTCTTCCAGTCAGTTGTCCAGGAAGCTGTCTTCCATATTTCTTGGCATAGATGAGTGAGCACCTCCAGCGTTGCATCTGTTTGTTGAAACATCTCAATAGGTATTCCATCAATTCCTTAAGCCTTGATTTTCGCCAATGCCTTCAGAGCAGCTTGGCCTTCTTCCTTCAGTACCTTCGGTTCCTGATCATGTCTGTCAGTTTGTTGTACTGTGGGGGCTTGAGTGTTGCTGTGATGCTGGAAGCTATGCCACCGGTATTCAGATACCAGCAGGGTCACCCAAGGAGGACAGGTTTCAGCTGAGCTTCCAGACTAAGACAGACTAGGAAGAAGGACCCAGCAGTCTACTTCTGAAAAGCATTAGCCAGTGAAAACCTTATGAATAGCAGTGGAACATTGTCTGATATAGTGCTGGAAGATGAGCCCCCCAGGTTGGAAGGCACTCAAAAGATGACCGGGGAAGAGCTGCCTCCTCAAAGTGGAGTCGACCTTAATGACATGGATGGAGTAAAGCTTTCGGGACCTTCATTTGCTGATGTGGCACAACTCAAAATGAGAAGAAACAGCTGCAAACATCCATGAATAATTGGAACCTGGAAAGTGCGAAGGATGAATCTAGGAAAATTGGAAATTGTCCAAAATGAAATGGAACGCATAAACATCGATATCCCAGGCATTAGTGAGCTGAAATGGACTGGTATTGGCCATTTTGAATCAGACAATCATATAGTCTACTATGCTGGGAATGACAACTCGAAGAGGAATGGTGTTGCATTCATTGTCAAAAAGAACGTTTCAAGATCTATCCTGAAGCACAACGCTGTCAGTGATAGGATAATATCCATACGCCTACAAGGAGGACCAGTTAATACGACTATTATTCAGATTTATGCACCAACCACTAGGGCCAAAGATGAAGAAATAGAAGATTTTTATCAGCTGCTTCAATCTGAAATTGATCGAACATGCAATCAAGATGCATTGATAATTACCAGCAATTGGAATGCGAAAGTTGGAAACAAAGAAGAAGGATCAGTAGTTGGAAAATATGGCCTTGGTGATAGAAACAATGCCGGAGATCAAATGATAGAATTTTGCAAGACCAACGACTTCTTCATTGCAAACACCTTTCACCAACATAAATGGCGACTATATAGACCTCACCAGTTAGAACACACAGAAATCCAATTGACTACATCTGTGGAAAGAGACAATGGAAAAGCTCAATATCATCAGTCAGAACAAGGCCAGGGGCTGAGTGTGGAACAGACCATCAACTGCTCATGTGCAAGTTCAAGCTGAAACTGAAGAAAATCAGCGCAAGGCCACGAGAGCCAAAATATGACCTTGAGTATATCCCACCTGAATTTAGAGACCATCTCAAGAATAGATTGGAGGCACTGAACACTAGTGACCGAAGACCAGACGAGTTGTGGAATGACATCAAGGACATCATCCACGAAAAAAGCAAGAGGTCACTGAAAAGACAGGAAAGAAAGAAAAGACCAAGATGGATGTCAGAGGAGACTCTGAAACTTGCTCTTGAACGTCGAGCAGCTAAAGCAAAAGGAAGAATTGATGAAGTAAAAGAACTGAACAGGAGATTTCAAAGGGCCTCTCGAAAAGACAAAGTAAAGTATTATAATGACATGTGCAAAGAGCTGGAGATGGAAAGCCAAAAGAGAAGAACATGCTCGGCATTTCTCAAGCTGAAAGAACTGAAGAAAAAATTCAAGCCTCAAGTTGCAATAGTGAACGATTCCATGGGGAAAATATTAAACGATGCAGGAAGCATCAGAAGAAGATGGAAGGAATACACAGAGTCATTATACCAAAAAGAATTAGTCAATATTCAACCATTTCAAGAGGTGGCATATGATCAGGAACCGATGGTAGGGCACCATGTTAATAGAATAAAGGACAAAAAACACGTGAGCATCTTAATAGACACAGAAGAGAACATTTGACAAAATCCAACATATTTTCATGATAAAAACACTCAAAAAATTAGCAATAGAAGAGAATTTCCTTAACCAGATAAAGAGCATCTACAAAAAAAAATCCACAGCTAACATCATACTTATTGAGGAAAAACTGAGTGTTTTGCTTCTAAAGTTCAGGAACAGGACAAGGATCTCCACTTGCATCACTTCTATTCAAATTTTACTAGAGGGTCTAGCCAGGGCAATAAGGCAAGCAAAAGAAATAAAAGGTATCCAAATTGGAAAGGGAGAAATAAATATCTAGATCTACTTGCAGGTGACATTATCTTGTATATAGAAAATCCTAAATAATCTATTAAAAGTAACAGACAAGTTAAGCAAAGTTGAAGAATACAAGATCGATATACCAAAATGTGTATTTCTTTACACCAGCAAAAAACAATATGAAATGAAATTAAGAAAACAATTTCACTTACAATAGCATCAAAAAGAATAAGATATATAGGAGAAAATTAGCAATAGAAGTGCAAGACTTATACACTGAAAACTACAAAACATCGCTGAAAGAAACTAAACAAGATCTAAATAAGTAGAAAGAAACTGCATGTTCATGGATTGGAACACTTAAATTGTTAAGATGATAATACTCCCCGAATTGATCTACAGATTCAACACAATCCTCATCAAAACTCCACCTTGCTTTTTTGCAGAATTTGACAAGCTGATCCATAAAATTTATATGGAAATGCAATGAACCCAAAGATTCAAAATAATCTTGAAATGGAAGACCAAAATTGGAGGGCTTGCACTTTTACCATTTCAAAACTTATTACAAAGCTGTGGTCATCAAGACAGCGTGGTACTGGCATAAAGACAGAGATACAGATCAATGGAATAGAATTGAGAGTCCAGAAATAAACCTCACACTTATGGTCAATTTATTTTTGTAAAGAGTGCCAAGACAGCTCAATGGAAAAAAATATTTTTTTCAATAAATGCTGCTGGGACAAGTAAATATCCACATGAAAAAAAAGTTGGACCCCTATCTCACACCCTACACAAAAACTAACTCAAAGTGGATCAAAGACCTAAATGTAAGAGCCAAAACTATAAAACTGTTAGAAAAAAAACATAGGAGTAAATCTTTGTGACCTTGGATTTTACAATTGATTCTTAGATAGAACACCAAAAGCATGAGCAACAACAACAAAAAGATAAACTGAGCTTCATCAAGTTTAAACACTTTTGTGCATCAAAACATACTATCAAGAAAGTGAAAAGACAGCCCACAAAATGGGAGAAAAATATTTGCAAATCATGTATCTGTTAAAGGACTTGTGTCTAGAATGTGTAAAGAATACTTACAACTCAATGACAAAAAGACAAACAACTCAATTAAAAATTGAGCAAAGGAATTGAATAGACATTTCTCCAAAGAGAAAACCCTGGTTGCGTAGTGGTTAAGTGCTAAGGCTGCTAACCAAAGGGTCGGCAGTTCGAATCTGCCAGGCACTCCTTGGAAACTGTATGGGGCAGTTCTACTCTGTCCTATAGGGTCGCTATGAGTCGGAATCGACTCTATGGCACTGGGTTTGGTTTTTTGGTGTTTTTTTCTCCAAAGAAGATATAGGAATGGTCAATAAGCACATGAAAAGGTGCTTAACACAGATAATCCAGTTAAAAAATGGGCAAAGGATATGAATAGACACTTCACCAAAGAAGACATCCAGGTGGCTAGCAGAGATATCGGGAAATGCTCACGATCATTAGCCATTAGAGAAATGCAAATCAAAACTACGCTAAGATACCATCTCACCCTGACAGTACTGGCACTAATCCAAAAAACACAAAATAACAAATGTTGGAGAGGTTGTGGAGAGATTGGAACTCTTATGCACTGCTGGTGGGAATGTAAAATGGTATAATCACTTTGGAAATAGATTTGGCACTTCCTTAAAAAGCTAGAAATAGAAGTAACATAAACCCAGTAACCCCATTTCTAGGAATATACACTAAGAAATAAGAGCCATCACACAAATAGATATATGCATACCCATGTTCATTGCAGCATTATTCATAATAACAAAAAGATGGAAATAATCTAAATGCCCATCAACAGAAGAATGGAAAAACAAATTATGGTACATGCACACAATGGAATACTACGCAATGATAAACAACAAGGGTAAATCCAGGAAACATCTTGCAACATGGATGAATCTGGAGGGCATTATGCTCATAGAGTTAAATAAGTCAGTTACAAAAGGATACATATTGTATGAGACCACTATTATAAGAACTCAAGAAAAAGTTTACACACACACACACAAAAGCATTCTTTGATAGTTATGAGGGTGGAGAGGGAGGGGGAGAGAGGAATCACTTACTAGATAGTAGACAAGTATCACTTTGGTGAAGGGAAGGACAACAAACAATATGGGGAAGTAAGCACAGTTGGACTAAAGCAAAAGCATAGATGTTTCGTAGACACATCCAAACACTTTGAGGGACCGAGTAGCTGGGGTTGGGGCCTGGGGACCATAGTCTCAGGCAAAATCTAGGTCAATTGGCATAACATAGTTCGTAAAGAAAATGTTCTACATCCCACTTTGGTGAGTAGCGCCTGGGCTCTTAAAAGCTTGTGAGTGGCCATCTAAGATATATCTATTGGGCCCATAACATTTGGAGCAAAGGAAAATGAAGAAAACCAAAGACAAAAGGAAAAGATCAGCCCAAAGGACTAAAGGACCACATGAACCAGAGACTCCACCAGCCTGAGACCAGAAGAACTAAATGATGCCTGGCTACCACCAATGACCGCCCTGACAGGGATCACAGCCGAGAGTCCCAGACAGAGTGGGAGAAAAATGTAGAACAGAATTCAAATTCACGTAAAAAGACCAGACTTCCTGGTCTGACAGAGACTGGAGGAATCCCTAAAATTATGGTCCCCGGATGCTCTGCTAACCCAGAACTGAAGCTGTTCCCGAAGTCCACTTCTCAGACAAAGTCGATCCCGACTCATAACGACCCTATAGGACAGAGTAGAATTGCCCCCATAGAGTTTCCAAGGAGCACCTGGTGGATTTGAACTGCTGACCTCTTGGTTAGCAGCCATAGCACTTAACCACTACACCACCAGGGTTTCCAGACAAAGGTTAGACAGGCCTATAAAACAAAAAATAACACAAGTGAGGAACGTGCGTCTTACTTCAATGAAATATACAAGACCAAATGGACAGCTCCTGTCCAAAAGCAGGCCAGAGAGGCAGGGAGGGACAGGAACTGGACGAATGGACACAGGGTACCTGGGGTGGAAAAGGAGGAGCGAGCTGTCACATTGTGGGGATTGCAACCAATGTCACAAAACAACATGTGTATAAATTTTTGAATGAGAAATTAACTTGAGCTGTACGCTTTCACCTAAAGCACAATAAAAATAAGTAAACGAAAAGTTGCTTAACATCATTAGTCATTATGGCAATGCCAATCAAAATCATAATGAGTTACACTTCACACCCACTAGGATGGCTATTATAAAAAAACGAACAAAAAACTCAAAAAATAACAAGTGTTAGTGAGGATGCAGAGAAATAGGGATTCTCGTCCATTGTTGGCGAGAATGTAAAATGGTGCAGCTGCTGTGGAAGTTTGGTGATTTCTCAAAAAGTTAAGCATACAATTACCATATGACCCAACAATTCCACTCCTATGTATATACCTAAAAGATATGAAAGTTGGGACTCAGACAGATACTTGTACACCAGTGTTCATAGCACCATTATTTGCAATAGCCAAAAGGTGGAAACGACACAAGTGCCTATCAACAGATGAATGGATAAACAAAATATGTATACTACATACAATTGCAATATTATTTAACCATAAAGAAAAACGAAGTTTTGCCATGCTACAACATGGATGAAACTTGAAAACATTATATTAAATGCAATAAGTCAGACACAAAAGGACAAATATTGTGTGATACCACTAATATGAAATATCTAGAATAGGCAAATACAGAGACAAAAAAGTTTATTAGTGATTACCAGGGGCTTGGGGGAGGGGTAAGTGGGGAGTTATTGTTTAATAAATACTGAGTTTCTGTTTGGGGTGATGGAAAAGTTTTGAAAATAAATAGTGGTGACGGTTGCACAACATTGTGAATATAATTAATGTCACTGAATTCTATACTTAAAGGGTTAAAATGGCCAATTTTACGCTATATTTATTTTACCACAATGAAAATAATTTAGAAACACGAAGAGATACTACTTCACATCCAGCAGGACAGCTATAAATAAAAAGAAAATAACAAGTGTTAAGGAGAATGCAGAGAAATTGGAACCTTCATATATTGCTGGTGGGAATGTAGAATGGTACAACCACTGTGAAAAACAGTTTGGCAATTCTCAAAATGTTGAACACAGAATTACCATATGGCCCAGCACTCCATTTCCAGGTGTATACCCAAGAGCAATGAAAACATATATATACACAAAAACTTGTACACAAATGTTCATAGCAGCATTATTCATCATATCCAAAAAGTGGAAACAACTCAAATGTCCATGAAGTGACAAATGGATGATAAAAATCTATGGTATCTCCATAAAATGGAATATAATTCGGACATAAAATGGAACAAAGTACTGATGCATGCTACAACATGGATGAACCTCAAAAATATTAAGTGAAAGGAGCCAGTCACAAGAGACCACATATAGTATGATTCCATTTATATGAAATGTCCAGAACAGTCAAATCCATAAAGACAGAAAGTAGCTTAATGGTTGTCAGAGTTTAGGGGAAGGTTGAGAAAGGGGTGTGACTGCTAATGGATACGGGGTTTCTTTTTTGGATGGTGAAATGTTCTGACTTTGGATAGTGGTGATCTTTGCATAACTCTGATTATACTAAATCCTACTAAATTGAACACATTAAAAGAGTGAATTTCATAGTATATAAGTTATATCGCAATAAAGTTGTTATGAAAGGAGCCCTGGTGGTGCAGTGGTTAAGCACTCGCTTGCTAACTGAAAGGTCAGTAGTTCGAGCCCACCAGTGGCTCCATGGGAGAAAAGACCTGGCAACCTGCTCCCGTAAAGATTACAGCCTAGAAAGTCCTATGGGGCAGTTCTACTCTGTCATATAGGGTCACTATGAGTCGGGATCTATTCAACAGTACGCAGCAACAACAACAAAGTTGTTATAAAATAAGAAATAATCTGAAAAGCAAAAATATAATACAAATAGCCACCAAACCCAAGAAGTTTTAACAAAAGATTAATATTCTTAATAAATAAATTGTTTTGCAAGTCATAAGAAAAAAAAAACAGAAAGGCAAAGGAAATGAATATGCAAAGCAGAGAAGAAGTGCAAATGGCTTATAAATATTCGAAGAGGTCAAGCAGGCAGTAATAAGAGTTAATGATTCCGTGGCACATACTATATAAATGTTTCACATGTATTAACTCACAACAACCCTATGAAGCAGGCTCACAGCCCGCCCGCCAAAAGTAAATGTCACTGCCTACCCAGGATTGCATGACTTGTGTGGGGTGGCGTGTCCTCCCACAAATGCCCAGCTGGCCATTCCTTACTCCAACGGTCTGACTTCATCCAGGGGAGCATTGGGGACGTCAGGAGAGCTTGCTGGAAATGTTATTTCTTGAAGTATAAGTTTTGCTACATGGCAGAATATGTGAGCCCATCTTCCCTAATGAGCTCCTGGAGTGCAAATATTCAGTGTGGCTGGGTACGTGCACACCCATCAGCCTTAGCAATCAGCAAGGGTGGGGGCAATGCTGTCAGCAACTGATGAAGGTTGAGTTGCCCAGCAAGGGCACGTACACTTCTGAGAGGAAGACCATCGTACTTCTGCCCAGCAGTGGGCCCTGGGAGGCCCTGCTGGTAGGGGTGAGATTGCCCTCAGAAAGCAGTTCTGTTCTGCATCAACATAAGGAAAATGCAGTCATAAGGTAATCACAGTCACAGAGTCCTGTGCCTTATTGCCAGGCTGTGGTAATATCAGCCTGGAAATTTTTAAAAACAGGTGTTACCGATCATCCACTTTCGCCATAAAACCCCTTAATAAGGTGACCATGGGAAGTTAAACCTGAAACCTGCAAGCTCTGCTTGTTGCAGAATGTGCCTGGGAATCTGAATAGGCTGCCAGCTTTCCAAGATTGTCATCTCCAAGCCAGGGCCATGGGACCCTACCATGGCGTGTTTTCCCTTAGGCCCAAGCAGACACTCTGTGTCTAAGAACTGCTTGACCGAAAGAGAGACACTCAGCCTTACTTAGGGAAGGGGAGAGGGCAAGAGGGAGATGTCTCAGTTTCCCCCAAGGTTACCAGCCTGGAGAAGGGCAAAATGGTTCTGGGAAGCCGTGGGCTAGTGTAAGGGTCAGATCATTGGGCCCTTTACTGAAAGATCGGCCTGGGGCTATTCCCTGACTGGGCACAGGTGGGGTGAAGGGCAGTAACTCAGGTGACTCATCTCTTTAGGCTTAGTCCCAGCATCTATCAAGCCCCTGGAGGAGGCTTATCAGTGTTTGTGAACTGAACTGACTTCATGTTGGTTCCTGGGGAAGTCTGGGTATTTCACTGGTAGAAATCTTAGAGGGAATCTCCCACTTTGTCCCTGGATTCTGGACCTTTTCTACTGTATGTAGGAGTGTCTTGTGTGGCCACAGCCATCTTGTGTGGCAGGACCTGAAAGACAGCTCATCTGGGCTGGGCGATCTGCCCTTCTGATCAAACTAGAGAAGACTTGCCCTGAGATGAGGAGAGAGGAGAAGGAGGAAGGGGGCATACATAGTCCCTCCACACTCACTGGTCTTTGTTGTGGCCCACATCACACTGTGTCATCATGGACTGAACCACAGTCATCCTCATGCCCCTTTCAGGGACAAAGGCAGTGCCTGGCGTATAGGTGATGGACAGACCTGTGGTTTGGAGCCAGAGAGACCCGCATCAAATCCTGGGTTCTGCCACTTACTAGACGTGAGACATTATTGAAGTCGCTTGACTTCTGAGCGTGCTGGTTTCCTCACCTGTATGTAAAATGAGTTTTCAATGAGGTAATGGATACAAAGTCCCTGAATCATAGTAGATGCTCAATAAATGGTAGCTGTAACTACCGCCACCACCATCATCATCATCAATCAACATTTATTGAGCACCTCCAGTATGCCCAGTGGTGTGCTTGACCTTGACACAGAGGATAAAGGAGGAGCAGTCTGGCCTCGGCCCAAGGTTAGTATCTAACAGGAAAGCTAAGATGTACACAAATGAAAATCCAAGTGATGATTACAGGCAGTCTAGTCAGGATACTGCTGCTCAAGGGAGGGAACAGACTCTGGCGGCCAGAGCCTCCCAGGGAGTCTTCCCAGAGGAGGTGGGTGCTTAGGTAGCCATGGACAGATAAAATTTCCAGTATTGGTGGGTGGATTGGGAGAGGAATGGAGGGTGTTCCTGGCTCTCCTCAGCCCAGACTTAGTGCTGATTCTGTTTTTGGAATGCAAGTATTGTACTGGCCACTGGGGGTCGACAGAGTTTGAGGAATAGAGAGGCCTCTCACAGAAAAAGATTTCCTTGGGGACTACACACCTTTGATTCAACAACCTTAGTGCTTCATTTCCCAGCTCTGAGGTCCCACTCTCTCCCTGCCCTGTTTTTAGAGCCTTAATCCCCTAAGGCAGGAGTAGTTCAAAAGTGCCCCCTCTCCTGCTTCTGCCCAGGGCACCAATCAATCCAAAGGGGGAAATTTCCCTTCCTCTCCACATCCCTGTCCCATCCCTCACTGTGGGGGGGGGGCGTGATGAGACTGGGACAGGGGCTGCCATAGGCTCTGCTTTGTGTCCTGAAAAGGAGCTGTGAAAGGAAAACAAGTCTGGCCAGGGAGATTTATGTTCCTCTGAGGGTGCTGGGTGGTTTATCAATTGAAGTCTTTCAAGGCCCCAGTCTCACCCCAAGCCCTCCTGGGCCAGCCCTGGGAAGGTAGAGGTATCTCAGGGACAGGAGGCAAGCTTGGTGGGGAGACTTAGAGGCTTAGAAAGAACTGGGCCCTCATTAGGAGGTACACAGATCCCAGACACTGAGGTTTTCCTGATGGAAGGTGGGAAGGAAGACCTCTAAACTAGGCTGGACTAAGTTAAGAATGGGGAGAGAAGGTTTCAGCATCAGGGAGTATGGCTGGCTTGGCTTCGGGGCAGCTGGGGGTAATGGGCCTGAGTGCCATATACCTGCCAGTGATTATCTGGCCAGCTGGGTCCAGTACCTTATCTGTTCTCAGGATGACCCCCAGTGGCTCATAGCCTCTCTATCAGTAGTTATCAGTTGCTAAAGCCTAAAACCTGAATCTTAGCCATCATGGTGGGGTAGGAGGGAGCTAGCTCATAGGCTGGTAGGGGCTCAGAGCTGGGAGGGCTGGAGAGATGAGGAAGTGGCTTCCCATTCACTCTTTTCCTCAGGTTATCCAAATGCATGCTTGGCTTGGGGTGTTTCTGCATGAGGACTTTATTTCCTGTGTCTGTGGGGCCTGACAAGTCCAGTGTGTTGATGAAGGAGCCAGGAGAGAATGGCTGGGCAAAGATGCCATTTCTTCAGCCAGCATTGCCTTCCACCAGGCCTACTGGCCCTCTGAGACGGGGTGCTAGGCTGGGGCTAGTGGTAAGTGGGGACAGCTGCTGCTCCCCTCTGATTTTTTGAGCCCCTAACAATGATGGATGTCCCAGCCTCTCCTTGCACATTCCCCAGGTAACCAGAGCAAAGGTAGCAACAGGTGGACTGGACCAGACTGCTGCAGGCTTCTGCCCACTAGGCTGCCCCCCTGCTGGACTGGGGAGCAGAGTATAGGAGAGACTGCTAGGGGGAGCTGAGCCTGGATCATTGAAACAGAGGAGGACAACGATGTCCAAAGATGAGGTCTTTGAGAAATCCAGAGTCCTATTCACAGTGCAAAGCCTCGTGCCACCAAGCCATGCTCTGGCTCTCAGATGCCCTGCTCCAGGCTCTTTTTGGTGCCAGAGCTCAGTCCATTTGCCTGTATGAGGCCTGAGGGCTTGAAAAAGATTTCCAGGAGTTCAGAATAGAGGTAAAGGGGCATGAGGAGGGGAGAAAGAGAGAGGAACAGAGGGGAGCCAGGCCCATCTCAAGAAGAGGGGACTTGTCTTATCTTTGGTGTCATCTGTCAACAGCCTGAACCAGGGCCAGCCTGGCACCTGCCAGATCAAGGTGATCTCAATGCAAACACCCATAAACCAGGCATGCAGCTAGATCAGGGACTGGGGAGGGGCTAGGGGTAGAGCATCGGGTTGAACCCTTGGCCTTTGGGATCACCCCTCCTTCCCCAGCCACTGGAAATTGTCATGGCTGCAGTGAAACAAGACTTCCAGGGGTTACCCATCTGGGGCTTGATCTGACCTAGCCCTGAGGTATAGTGTGCATCCAGGATGGGGAGAGGAGGAAGAGTGAGAGGGCTCAGGACTCACCCAGGGTTTGCCCTAAGACTGATGCAGAGATAGAGTGTCTCGGAAAAAGCAAGGTATTCCTGGGGGCGAGAGGGTACCTGGGCCCAACACAGACCCAGGCTGGTCTCAGCTAGGAGGCAGTGGGGGCAGAGAAATAACAGGAGAGAAGGGATGGTAGAAATAAGCCAGCTGGGCAAGAGAGGGGATTTGCAAGCTGAGGTTGGCAGAGGGAGGGAATGTAGCCAGGTTGAACTTGGAGCCTCAGTTTTCTCATCTCTAAAATAGGCCTATCAATATCAACTTCAGGAATGTTGTATGGCTTAAACCAAGATAATATAGCACCAGAGGTAAACACATGTATCTATCTATGGTGCCTGACATACAGCAGGTGTTTAAGAAACAGTAGCCCTCCCTTGCCCTGTAGGGAATGGATATGTGTATCTTGTGAGGAGGGTGAAGGCAGAGGCTGTGGATATTCTAGGGGACAGACAGGAGGGATAGGGCAGGCCATAGAGGACTGTAGATAGGAGGGAGGGATGTTAGACTCACTGGGTTGTCCCACTTGGCATTACCCTGGGCCTCAGGTTAAGATCCCTGTTCCCAGTCTCTTCAGTTCACTTTTGCAAGTATTTGCTCTAGCTGGGTCTGGTGGCTCACCAAGGCATACATCTTGGTACACACTGTCTTAGTCATCTAGTGCCAGTATAACAGAATCACCACAAGTGGATGGCTTTAACAAACAGAAATTTATTTCCTCACAGTAAAGTAGGCTAAAAGTCCAAATTCAGGGCATCAGTTCCAGGGGAAGACATTCTTTCTCTGTCGGCCTCCTCATCAATGCTCCCCCCAACTAGGAGCTTCTTCACGCAGGCACCCGGGTCCAAAGGACGTGCTCTGCTCCCAGCACTGCTTTCTTGGTGGTATGAGATCCCTAACTCTCCGCTTGCTTTCCTTTCCCTTTCCTTTTATCTCTTAAGAGATAAAAGGTGGTGCAGGCCACACCCCAGGGAAACTCCCTTTACCTTGGATCAGGGAGGTGACCTGAGTAAGGGTGGTGTTACAGTCCCACCCTAATCCTCTTAGCGTAAAATTACAATCACGAAATAAAGGACAACCACACAATACTGGAAATCATGGCCTAACCAAGTTGATACACACATTTTGGGGGGACATAATTCAATCCATGACACACTCCTTTCTAGAGCTCTGGGATAGCAGCATAAAGTCACGATTAGTAGTTCAAGGTATAGAGCCAGATGGCCTGAACTTGAATTCTGACCCTTCTACTTTCTAGCTCTGGGCCTTGGGTGAATTACTTCACCTTTTCTGAGACTCAGCGTGCAAGGCAATCAGGAAGAGGTCAAGGATCAGACCCTCCGAAATAGAGGGGGCATGTGTGTGCATTTGGAAACCCTGGTGGCACAGTGGTTAAGTGCTATGGCTGCTAACCAAAAGGTCAGCAGTTGGAATCTGCCGGGCGCTCCTTGGAAACTCTATGGGGCAGTTCCACTCTGTCCTATAGGGTCGCTATGAGTCAGAATCTACTCGACGGCAACGGGTTTAGTTTTTTTTGGTTTGGTGTGTGCATTCATGCACATGTGTGTACAACAGTGGACATGGGAAAATGTGGGGGATTTGATTTGCACGAGGGCAGGAACCAGGTCTTCTACCCGGTGCTGAATAGGTGAGAAAAATGAGAGTTTGTGTGTGAATATGTGTGTGTGAGTGAGAATATCTAAAAAGGAGATAAAAATGTGCATGCAGCACACAAAGCATGTGTGAACAGGTGAGAGCACATGTGACTGAGGATGAGGGTGTCTCTGTGGGAGGTTCTACGGAAGAAATCATAGTTTCCATTTGGTAAGCACGTGGTGGGCCAGGCATGATGCTAAGCCCTTCATGTGCATTATCTCATTCACTCCTCACCACAGCTCTGTGAAAGAGGGATGATCTCCAGGTTACAGACAAGTTAACTGAGGCACACAGAGGTTAAATGACTTGCCAAAGGTGATACAGATGATAAGTAGTGAAATGTGTGGCTCTGAAGTTTATACCTCCCTGTCTTCCACAGGTGTGGGAACCTGAACTCAGAATGAGCTGGTCTGTAGCTCTCTGGCAGCTATGTGGTGCCTGAAGCCTCCGGTAGCTGCCAGATGTTCCACTGCACCCCTGGGCCTAGGAGGTTCCCACATACTGCTTTGGGTTGATTTTGGATTTTCATGAGCTTTGTACATGCCCCCTGTCCCCACCAGACTGGGAGCTCCGTGAGGATAGAACTGGATGAGGCTCCCTCTCTGAGTCACCAGGGCTGACCCCACTCAGAGGCCAGCACAGCATCAGTGCTCAGGAAATGCTGGTGGACTTGAATTGTGCGTGTGTGTGTGTGTGTGTGTGTGAATGGTGACACAGTGATCTTTGAGGCTTGGGGGGAGTGGCCTGACTTCCACTGGAGCAGGGAGGTCTTCGGTAAGGAAGGGCCCACATCCCCCATAGATCTTGACTTCCTCTCAGGCTTCCCTGGGGAGTAACTTTTCCCTATCTCAGGGGCCTGAATTACTTAATCTGAGGCCCTGCCAGGGTGGGGCAAGAGGTTGGGACCTGTAGTCACAGGGCCCGGAACCATGGGCTCTGGCTATGGCAGGAAGTAGGCCCCTGTAGCTGGGGTGGGGAGGTTGGGGCAGAAGGGGGTGACCAGGGGTGACCAGAATGTGGAACAGGCCTGGACAAAAGGGATCCTCTCATCCTTTCTTCTGTCGCCCTCCCTACCCAGGATTAGGAGTTGACACACTCAGAAATTGCTTCTGTCTTTCCAGGTTTCCCAAGTCTGGCATCATAGCTTTATGTTTCCCACCTTCTACCTGGTCTTGTGTTCTCCTTCCAGGAACGCTGGGCATGTTGGCCTTGGGGAGTAAGATTCCAAGACTGGTTCTGGGGTTGGAGGAGCTGAGCAAGTTCTGGAGTTGAGCAGGACTTTAGGATTTGACCAGGAATAAAGATGGACTTTTCTAGGCCAAGTAACCTCTTAGGAGACTTTTGAGCAAAGAGTAGAGTCCTGGCCATCCTGAAGATTATTGCCGTTTGGGCATGAACCAGCTTTTAACCAGGAATGAGCCAAGTAAGCAAGGAGGGGCTGGAAATGTTACAAGCCAGTGTGGTATAAGGGAATGGGCATGGCCTTTACAGACAGGCTTGGTGACCTCAGATGACTCCCTCTTATGTAATAGGGGGACAGGAGAACTCATCTCAAAGGGCCATGGAAAAAAAGCATCTAACATGGTTCTTGGCACATAGTAGGCACTCAGTAAATGGCAGTTTCCTTTTCATCTTCAGGCTTTGATATTCTGGCATGCACTTCTGGGATCCTAGTCTCCCAGCTAGACTATCGGTGTGTTTGCACCTGGTTCTGGTCCATCCTTGCTTACATCTGAATGTGAGGTCCAACAAGGAGCTGAGAGACCCAGATAGCTCCCCCTCTTTGCTATCTACCTGGATCCATCTCAGCCCCCAGACCCTGTCCCTGAAGGTAGGAGGAGGACCCAGTGTCTCCCTTTTTATTCCCCTCCCCCCGCAAAAAAAGGTCCACTCTCCAGCCACAGAGGTCATTAGAGGATCCAGTGAGCTCAGTAGTTCACCCTCCTACTTAAGTGAGTTAGTGGGCGTGAAACTGTGTGTAAACAGTATTTTGCCAAATGTGCTCCATAAACAAGCAGCAAGGAGACTGTATATCCTTGGCACTCAACCCCAAACCCTGACTTTCCCCCTTGTTCTTTCTCTTTCTTCTCATGCAGGTCCCCGATTTTTGTCCAGGACATGCCTGTCCCAGGTCTTGTGTTCAAGCGCATGTCCCAGGCTTGTGTATGCCACCCTGCTGAGGTGGGAGCTTCAACTCGGCCCAGACGCCCGCAGTGCTAAGGAAGACCAGTAGAGGGAACCATAAGCACATGGGTACTTCTGCTGGGATCCGACTAGGGAGAGCGGGTAGGACCGGGAGGGTCTGAGCTATGGGATGGAGCCAAGATATAAGCAAGTAAGCGAGGAGGGGCGGGGAGAATGGGCCAGGGCTGGGAGACAAAGACCCAGATGGTGGGGCTGGGAGGGGCTGTAGTCCAGCGTCTCGGGGCCAGGGATCCTGCCTTTGCTTTTTCAAAAGGCGCTCTGCCCTCGAGGTGTCTTTCTTTATCCAGGTGCCGGTTCATTCCCGCTTACCTATCCCGGGGCCTTGCCCACACCTTCAAACAGGACAGACTATAAATCTGGGTCTCAGGGATCCCACAGGGTTCTCCCCAAAACTGAAATCCTGAAGGCCTCATCTCTAGAAGCAAAGAAATCACCTTCCTCTTCCAGATACCGTACTCGACCCCTGATTCTCCACCACCCTATAGCCTCTTTTATGTTCAGGACTACGGGTCCAAGTGCCATGGAATACTGGATTTCCAGGGCAGAAGGAGGAAAGCCCACTAGAGCCCTACGAGAGAGACAGAACGGGGAGCAGGCAGGCTATCCTTGCCACGGAGGTGGGCACAGAACAGGGCTTCAAGGTGTGTGTGGTGTGTGTGTGTGAGAGAGAGAGAGAGAGAGAAAAGATAATGGAAGTACTTTCCCGGGGTGCTTGGGATAGGACCTGTCTGGTGCAGGTCAGTGGTTAGAGGGTGTTGACCAGACTTGCGGGGAGGAGAGCAGCCTGGCTGCTCTAGAAGAGCGCCAACTTCCCACGGGCTGAGCGCTCTGGGGCAGCACAAGGCAGGACCCAACCGTAACCGCAGGAGCCTCACACTGATTGCAGCCATCGAGAACGCGTCGTCTTTAAGAGCTCCCCAAAACTCCGCCCCCTTCCCGTTCTGGGGGAGGGGTATGGGGAAAGGACCCCGCCATGGGGCTTTCTATTGGCTAAGAGAAGCAGGGCTGGCTTTGCGATCGCCTGAAAAGGGGAGTAGACAGCTCAGCGGCAGCCGAAGGAGTCTTCTGTGCGCTGGACTGCAGTGGGAGGTGTGTGAGGCTCGCACTGACCGCAGGCCTTCGGACACAATCGCTGGAGGGCTAAGACTTGGCAACGGGGCTGCCGGGTTATCCGGCTGAGGCTTCAGAGGCGTAAACTGATGGACTGGCTCGATCGGCAGCGACAGCGTCCTATCCGCTCTTCTAAGAACACCGAGCGGAGCCCGCGCTGAAGTAGAAGCTATCCAGGGGGTGGGGTGGAGGGCTCAGCCCAGAGTCCCAGTGTGGCCCGGAGGAACGGAGCCCGTGCCAGGGCGACCCAATCGGGAGCCCAGGGACCGAGCTCGTGTTTCGGGGAGACCTCCACTTCTCAGGGGCGCCGTTCCCAGGACGGTCGAGGCATTGGGGCGGCCACCGAGTCCTCAGCGGGGATACCTCTTCGGGGAGAGGGCGCGCGGTCCGGAACAGTCTTGGGGAGCCGAGCGGAATCGGGCGGGATCACCCGGGGGCGCAGAGCCCCCGTCGTGCCTCGTGCGTCGGAAAGGCCAGGGGAGCGAGCCCTCGGAGGCCGCAGCCCATACCCGTGTTGGGGGCGGTTGCCCAGTGAGTCCTCCTGGCCGGCCGGGCGGAGAAGAGCGACACCAAAGCCTGAAGGAGGGGAGCATTTCAAGGCCGGTGGCTGCGGAGGATGGGCGCCTGAGTGGCCCCGAGCGCTGCGCTGCACGGGAAGACCAGCAAAGCTTTGCTGAGGAGGCGCCAGGGCATCCCGAAGTGCAGCCTGCCCCCGGGAAGATGGCCCGGCTTGGGCAGCGTTGGCTTGGCAAATGGCATGTGGCGATGGTCGTGTTGGCGGTGTGCCGGCTTGCCACGCCACTGGCCAAGAACCTGGAGCCCGTGTCCTGGAGCTCTCTCAACCCCAAGTGAGTAACTTAACCGCTGTGGTCCCCGAGCGTGGGAGGCACTCCTTTGGGGTGAGGCCGCGTGCCCCCGAGTGCGTGTGGGGTGGTGTTCAGAGGAGGAGCGGCGCCCCATTTTGTCTCTTGCTTTTTTGAGTGTGTTTTCCTGCGGCCGGGCGGGGCAGGGTGCGGCGGGGTGGAGTGGGGGCACTTGGCGGGATTGTGACCCCTGGGCTTCCCGGTCCTCTCCTCTGCACGTCCCAGATGAGTCGAAATGGTCGCGCCAGGCGGAGTAGGGGAGTCCGGGCGCTTGAGAACACACTCGAGAGTTGGGTTGGGGCGAGAACGCAGCCCTCTCCGGGGGCCCCTGGGAACGTGGCAGTCTTCGCCAAGAGCCGCTCCCGGGTTGAGCTTGACCTGGGCGGGGGACGAGGGGACGAGGCTGAAACACAGGTTCCTGGTTTGCTTAGCTATGGAGGGAATGCAGTGCGGGACCCGGCGCTTGGGGCGGGTGGGCAGAGCCTATATCCCCAGTCTGGTTTCTCGCGTTTTCATTTTTCTTTCTTGCCTGTCTTTTTGCCTCTCTCTCCCTGGCTTTTCGCTTTTGCCATTTCTTCTTGCGGTCTCCCACCCCCCCCCACCCCCCCGCCTTTTCTCCTAGCCCGGGTCGTGGAAAGGCGGGCGCTGCTCCCAGGATCACAAAGGCGGCGGGCGGAGAGGGGCGGAGTGGGAGAGGGGTTGTTGCGGGGGGCGGGGGTGTCGATCCACCGCTCGTCGGGGGTCTGGGAGAGTGGTGGCCAAGCCGGCGAGGGAGGTGGGTGGAGAGGAAGGGATTCCTGCCCAGGCGGTCCGTTGCCACCCCCCCCCCCCGCCCCGTGTCCCCCAGATTGGGGAGGTGTGCTTAGTTTTTCCCGAGGGGTTGAGGGACAGCTATGTAGAGATCATTTCTTCCTCCTTCTTCCCCTTCACCGTCCCCCTTCAACAACACACACCTTTTAGGGCGGTGGCTCAGTGGTTTCTGGGCTGTTAGTGGGGAGTCGCTGGGGCTGTTGTGGTGATCTCGGGACCTTTTTCTCTTTTGTCATCCAGGACTCAGGTTGGAGCCCAGGGTAAAAATCGCTCTTCCTCCCTGTCCTCTGACAGTGTGTGACACCCCCACTTAGCGGGAAACTGGGGCCTTTGGCCTGTCCTGTCTCTGCTCTCCGATTCCTATGTCTATAATCTCTTCCTGTCCACTCTTGCTGGACTCCCCGCTAACCTCCCGGGCTTCTGCCTGCCTTGGCCTTTTGGGTCTCAGAGAGGGTGCTTCTCTTAGCCTTGGAGTGGGAGAAGGTGGCTTCTTTAGTTCTCTTCCCCTTGGGTTAATAGAGGGTCCCAGGATTGGTCAGTGGGACAGCTAAACCAGGGTCAGGGTAGAGGACTCAGCCTCTGTGCAAGGAAAGGGATTGGCAAGAATTTCTCTTACTCAAAAGCCAAGCTGAGTATAGCATTCTCCTAACAGCAGGGGCTCAAAATGGCCTGGGGGCTCAGGGCCACTCAGCGGGGGTGGAGGGGCATGGGAGAAGGGAGAAAGATTGTGAAGTGCCCAGTTCCTCTCTGTCTGGGTGGAGGCTGGAAATACTCTCTTGAGCAAAGAAAGCTGAAATCTGCCTGGGGTAGCCCATCATAGGGGCTCATGGGAGTGACCTAATTGCTCTCTCTGGTCTCCAACCAGAGATAGCACACAGCTCCACAGCTGGAAAGGAGCCCTCCTGCAGAGTCTGTGGGGGGGGGGTTGGAAGAAACGAGCTGTCTGAGCTTTCCCCCTTTTGTGTTCTGAACCTTTAGAGTTGTGCACTGGTTTACAGGTTTTTGGAGGTTGTGTCTCATCTGTCCCCCTCCATCCACTTCAAGCTGGGGGGCAGGCATCCTGGGAGGTGGGGTGGGGGGAGCTGGTAACTCAGTAGGACCTGCATGAATTCCATCCTGTAATTGAGCAGATCCTGGGAATGGTCAGGGACCGATCTTGGTGCCCCCAGCACCGCCCTCTGCCCAGAGTTCCATCTATGCTCGGGTCTGGAATGCAGCCACAGTCTGTGTGTTGGCAGGGGGCGAGGGGTGGCTGGAGGAGAGCAGGAGGACAAGAGAGAGGCAGTGCCCTCAACTGGACTCCAGCTGGAGGGGGGGGTTGCCTCTGCCACTGAGCCCAACCCTTAGGCTGCAACAACCTTTCAAATAACATTCTCTTTCTGCCTCTCTCCCTCTTTGCCTGCTGTCTCTCAGGCCCTTTGGGTTCGCCCTCTCACACCCTCTGTAAGCCGTGCTCACCTCCCCTCTCCTGCTAGGCTCGCCTGCTCCCTTTCTTTCTCACACTCCCTCTCGCTCTTAGGCACTCTGCCTCTTTTTCTCAAGTCCTTTTGTTTCTTGCACATGTCCGTGCTCTCCCTCACAGGCTCATTTTCTCTCTTCCCTCCCCTCTTCCTCCCAGTTTTTGGTCTCTCTTCTCAGTCCCTTCAGGAGCTAGCAACCCACCCCCCCCCCAAATCTCCCAGCGCCTATAAACCCTGCCTTATTGCTTCCTCCTTGGGGGAAAAATCAAAATAAAGAAGTAGTTGGGCTGGGGGTACGCTTCCAGGTTCCACAGCGGATACAGCCCCAGCCTTGATTGGGGAGGGGAGCTGGAAGGGCCAACTCAAGACTCCCAGCCTCTTTTCCAAGGAGCTCCTGTGGCCTTCCAGGGTGGTAGTCCTTGAGCGTCAAGATCTTCTGCCTTCATGGCCCCCTCCTGTCAGATTTGCTCCGTGAGTGCAGAGTGGAGATGTGGGTTTGGTCTGTCTAGAGGTTGGTAGGAACCAGGATGTGTGTGTGTGTGCCTGGGTGGGAGGTTGGGGAGGGGGCTATAAGCAAAGGCTCCCAGGGCAGCCCCCTCCCCCAGCCTTTTCCCTCCGGGGAGCTCAGGGCAGCCTGCCGGGCTCACACTTGAGTCCTCAGCCAAGTCCAGCTGCTGCAGTTCAGTCTCTTAGTCTTGTTCTGACCTCTTCCTGCCCCCCACTCAGGTTCCCCCACCTCCAGGGAGTGGGAATGTGCCTGAGATCACATTACACCTTCCCTACAAGGGAGTGGGGGGTGGGCTTTTCAGCTTGGAGCCAGGACCCTTGACTCCAACATGGATGGGGGCAGCTGCAGACCCTAACCCATGCTTGACTGCTACAAGTGAAAATGCCCGCCTCAGCCCCCTCACAGCTGTTCCAACTCACAGTCCTGGGGAGGCCAGCTCAGGGTTCCAGGGAGGCAAGGAACCTGACCTCTTCTACTCAGTGGCTGATTGGCCACAGGTGGACGCCTGAGAGTGCTGGGAACCCAACAGCTCCTAAAGTTTCCTGTTCCCCTCCCTCTCCACTGTCACCCCAGGTCTCTGGGCAGGAGCAAGAAGGGCCTGGGAGGCTGGTTTGGGGGCTGAATACAAGGTCCCCTTTTGCCCCTCTGTGCTGTCTATGGCCTCACCAGTTCAGGTGGATGGGGGTGGGCAGGCCCTGGACACTGCATTTTTGTTTTCAGGAGCTGGGGTTATGGGGAGGGTGGGCCAGCCAGGAGGCCACTGGTTGCCATGGAAGCATTAGGTTTCGGGGAGGGTTCACCCTGTGATTACTAGGGGAGTTGAGGTGAGGGGAGGATGCTCATCAGCCACATTCTGGGTTCCTTGCCTCACCGACCATAGCAGCCCCTCCTGGGTGTGTTTTCAAGGTGGTAGTTTTGGGTGGGAGTGCTAACAGCGAGAAGTGTAACCTCCTTCAGCTTCTTTCTCCTAAATGGTACTGTGGTTGGCATACTAAGTCAGGCAACACCTTGCTAGTTACAAAGCATTCTCATATATGATCTCATTGGGTGCTCCCGGCAGCCCTGGGAAGTAGACATTGCCCCATTTTCCAGATGAGGAGGAATATGCCCAGAAAAGGAAGTCGCTTAACTAAGGTCAGTGAGCTGGTAGGGGACAAGCTGTGATATGTTCCATTCTTTCCAGGCCATCCTGCTGCCATGGAATCTAGGAAAGATGGGAATTAAAGGTGGGATTTGGGAAGAGGCACTGGCTCCCTGCCCCTGGGTTCCCCTCTCACCTCACAGGTGTGTGTGCATCTGTTCTTGTGGCTCAGGTCCTGCCTGTGTGGGGTGAGCAGTGCTCTGGCTTCCTCATTCGACTTTGTTTGACCAACTTCCTAGGGCAGCCTGCTCTACTGTCCTGAGCTTGAGGCAGCCAACTCGCTGCTTGGCACTCTCCTTCCTGAGCTCTGAGGAGCACCTTTGTTTCCTCTCTGGGCCAAGAATCTCACATCCTCTGAGGGGCCTCACAGAAAGCAGACAACGGAGACGGAGGTGTTAAGCCCTCAGTGGACACTAGCTTTGGCCAGGTGGGGCAAAGGGGAGGGTGACTTCCTCTGGGACTCTCCTGGCTTCCCTGCCTCCGACAGTGCGGTGTGTGTGCCAGGACCCAGCTGCTGCTCCTGCCCACCCACGCCTGGGCGGGCACTGCTAGGACATGCCAGGCCTGCTCCTGTTGCCTCGGGAGCTGGGTGGAGCTGGTGGAGTAAAGAGGAGCCTTTAATTTGGGGGCTCCCCACCCTAGCTGGGATGAGAGCAGACTTGAGCTCAGGCTTGGGCTTGGGGGGTGCAGGCACAGTGGTGGTGGGGTTACCAAATCAAGGTCATGGCTAGAGTGTTCTACCACACTTGGACTTTCATGGCTTGGGACTAGGTTCTTCCTTTGGCTACCCTTTGGCCACAGTTTCTAGAGCCTGAGGTGAGGATGGGAGGGAAGGAAGTGTAGGCCTGAGCAAATGTGGGCAGCATTCTGGGCATGCCCCCTATAGCTGCAAGTTCTCTCCCATGTGGATAATATGTGTATAGATGGGGAGGGACTCACCTGGATAAAAGAAGCCTTGAGGGGGTCAGTTGGCCTGTGATCAGTCCAGGGCCTTGGATTGCTGCTCCAGACCTTTCAGACTTCTCACATCCCATGATTCCTTTCAGTAGTTATGGCAGTACTTCTAAGTTCAGTAGAAAGGCTGAAGAAGGGACTTGGGCTATGGTGGAGGGGAAGAGGCAGGTCACAAGACAGGAGCCTAACAGCTCAGGCTGCCCCCCGCCCCCAGTCATTTTACTCCCTGGGGTCCCAGGGTTATCAGAGGCTAGGGAGGGAAAGCCTCAGGGGTTACCATGGCGACCAGCTTCGGGCTTCCTGCTGGGCCACGTCAATCCCCTTATTTTCCAGAAAAGGGCTTTGTCTGGGGGTGGCCGCAGGCAGGAAAACTTGGCTTGATAGTGGGGAGAGTAATTTTTGAAATAAAGACTGTAACTTGAGGACAATCTCTTCCTCCTCCTGTCCTACCCCTACTCCTGACCTGGTGAGTAGAGGGAGACCTATAGTTCCCCCCTGAACAGTATGACTAGTGGTGTACCTGGCTTCAAGTTCCACTCTCACTGGCTTCAAACCTACCTCTCATAGCCCCTCTCCACTTTCTTGGGCTTCTCACAGGCCACGATGCAGTTTTTCCAGTGGTGGGAGAAGATGCTAAGAAGGCACCATTATGGTAGATTAGGGTCAGGGAAGGTGGGTCTCATCAGGCTCTTCTCCCTTCTGCATGGCCAATGTACTTTAGTGGAAGGTGAGTTTCCCTCTGCCAGCTGCTATGCAAATGAACTAATAAATATTTATGAAGTCACTGTTCACTGAGGTTGAAGAGAGTCTGAGGGGTGTTTTGGGGAATAGTCATCTCTTCTTCCCCCTCCCCCACCTATTATATAGACATCTGTTTTCTCAGTGTCTCTGTGTTAAAGGTAGAAGCCATGTGTTCCAATTCCAGGGCACGGGTGGCTATAGGAGACTGAGCTCAGGGCAGGCAAGACTCATTCCCCAGTGATTAAGCCAGGGCCAAGTGATTAGAAAGGGAAGCTGGCCTATACCCCTTTCCATGCCCTCTATGTACCTGATGTCACCTCCAGGTGGACTTTTGTTGAGGTGCAACTGTATAAGGATTCCGCATGTTAGACCCTTAGGGGTTAACGTCCTTGAGGGGGGGGATTTAAGCCCCTGGAGCTGGCATTGAGCATCTCTCTTCAGTGGGAACATTCATCTGATCGTTCATGCCCTCTCATGAGGGGCCTGGACTCAGTGAGTCTCTATGGTTCCCCCTGGCTCTAAGATGTTAGAAGTTGTTTGATCCTGCTGTCTGGATGGAACCAGTGTGAGGAGTGGAAAGTGAAAAATGCTTTGAGAATTAGAGGCTTTGGTGAAACTTGTTGGCCTTTTATGGCACATGTGCGGGGGCGTTCCCTCTCAAATGTTTATATGGGCCTCTACTCTGTGCCTGCTTCCTTTCTGGCCCTCTGGAGTGGGGTAGTTAGGTACCAAGAGGAGAAGACATTCTCATTTTGGCTTTTACCCTCCCGCACGCCAGGATGGTCCTGAGTAGGTCCCAAATTGGTGGAGCCTCACCTGGCACGAAGGGAGGGCTTCTTTGCTTTATCTACTTCATCTTCTTGGTCTAGTTCCCTTACTCTCCCACCTGGGCATCATTTCCCTCCCTGGGGTGAGGACACTGAAGTGTGGCACTGCAGAGGCATTGACCTAGAGCTCACAATAGGTCCTCCTCATTGCTTGTAGTACCCACTGTGTAGTGGGCCCTCAGGAACTGGAATCACTGTATTATTACAGTAGCCTCTGAATTGGTGCTCTTCAGCAGAGCCTGTCTGACTCTGTCAGCTTCATTCTCTTTAAGCACTGCATTTTGTCCTTCATTTTCCTTCCTGCTTGAGAGTTTGTCACCAATAGGATGTAACCGACAGCTTATTGTGATCCTTGAGATCTTTCAATCTGGTCCCAGCTGATCTTTTCTTCTGTTCCTCTCTACCCACCCCAAGCCAAGCTGGACAAATTACTGGCCTGGGTTTTGTGTCCTAGACAATACCGTCTACTCTTACTGTGTGTTCACCTCTTATTCCTCACCCAGGACCCACTTTCATCCAGCCCTTTCTGTGGAACCATCTTTGACCATCCTGGTCAGTCAGATAAGCTGTCTCTTTTTAGTGCCTCCAGTGCTTGCTGTTTGAACCATCATCCTTGCACATAACCTACAAATCGCCTTGTGCTGTCTCTTGTTTGAGTGTGGACCATTCACATTTCTGACCCAAACCAGGCAATAAACTCCTCAAGGATGGGGCTGTATCTTCTCTTCTGATTTTCCCTCCAAGAAACAAGACTGGGCTCATAGGTATTTAATGTTAGTATCTGACCTCCTCCTTCTTGACAGACTATTCCTAAGGAGGAGTCAAACATGTTGAGTGCCTACTGTGTGCTGTGTGCTCTATGTGTGCTATCTCATCTACCCTCCTGGGAGGTAGGGGCTCTTACCATGCCCAGTTCACAAATGAGGAAACTGAAGCTCAGAGAGTTCAGGTAGCTCATCCAAGATGGCAAAGCTAGTAAGGGCCAAGTATGTCTGATTCTAAAGTTTGTGTCTTTTCTCCTGCATGATACTGCCTTGCTCTCAGCTCCAGCCTTCCCAGGATCAGAAATGACCAATGGATTACCACCTGTGCCCTTTCTTACTGTGGGCTTAGACAAGGACACAGTCATATGAATAGGTGGCCCTGGGAAGCTGCCCTGCCCCTGCTTTCCCCCAGTTCCTGGCCTTCTGGATTAGAACATGAACCTGGCCCAGAAGGCATTTGTCCATCTTCTCTCAGGACTTGTGGTAGGAGCAGTGTATCAGTGGGGAGATTGGAATCCAGATGAGTAGGGCTCCTGAGGCTCTATTGTACATGTTCTGTTGTCCCTAGCTGAACCCCTTCCCCCCTGCCCCACCGCCCCGTTCTTCTTAAGAGTGAGCCTGATCAAGTTTGGGGATTCAGGCTTTTGCGTTGTGAGGGTGGGGTGGGTCACTGGTGGGACACTGCGTAGTGGAAGTAGAGCTGTGTGGAGCTGTACCTGGCTAGATTGTACTTATCATTCCTTGGTTCCAGGCAATGCCTGTTCCTATCATTCCCATCATACCCAAGATTAGCAAGGAGGACATGGGTCCTAGACAGGTTGAGCTCCCCCAGCCTTGGCTGGGAGCTGCGGGGGTGGTGGCTAAGGCATGTGTGGGCTTGCCGTGTGTGTGTATGTGTGTGTGTGTGTTTGTATAGGGGAGGTGGTGGCAGTAGCTGTGCAGGAATGTGAGTATGTTGGGGGAGGGAGAACAGGGGATGCTGCCACCTTCAGGCAGCCCAGCCCTAACACCTTGGTACCCAGCCCATTGGCCACGTCAGCCCCCTGCGGAAATGCCACATTAGGACAAAGGACTCTCCCAGCTAGGCAGTGCCCCACCCTGCCGAGCAGTCAGAGCCTGGCAGCCTTGCCCATAGGCCACCCCTTCCACACCCTGCTGGCAGTGTGGTTCTCTCTCCCCACTCCCACCAGCCTGAGGTTGGAGCAAGGGCAGAATGCCCACTATTGCCATCTCCACCCAGTAGGCCCAGCCTGGCCCTCATTGTCTGCTCCCCTGCTTCTGGGATGGCCTGGGCCCCCAAACCTGGGGCTGACCGTCTCCTCCTTTCTGGGCAGGTTCCTGAGTGGGAAGGGCCTGGTGATCTACCCGAAGATTGGAGACAAGCTGGACATCATCTGCCCCCGAGCAGAAGCAGGGCGGCCCTACGAGTACTATAAGCTATACATGGTGCGGCCTGAACAGGCAGCTGCCTGCAGCACCGTGCTCGACCCCAATGTGCTGGTCACCTGCAACAAACCACAGCAGGAAATCCGTTTCACCATTAAGTTCCAGGAGTTCAGCCCCAACTACATGGGCCTGGAGTTCAAGAAGTACCATGATTACTATATTACCTGTGAGTCCGTGTTCACCATGTGATTCTCTCCCTGGGTTTAACTCTCTTCTGCCCTGTACTAGTACAATGATAGTGCACACAGTTAAGGTCCTGCCTGGTCTCATCTTTGAAGACTGGCATGCTTTTCTTGCAGTCCGGCCTTGGAATCTCAGCCCCAGCATCCCCCAAGGGGCCCAATGCCTGCTTGCCTTGGCACTCCAGGAGATATGTGGAAGAAGACTCCAATTCTTGTTGCTTTCTCTCTTATTTTCTTTACCCACCTAAGATCTAATCTTGGGAATGGCAGAATTGGCAGAGTCCTTTGAGATTAGCCAGCTGTGCAGCCTTTTTCCTCATGGGAAACTGAGGGACTCTCCAAGAGGTGAAAGGACTTCTTGCCCTAGATCAAACAGGGGGTTAGGAATGGGTTGGGACTCCAACCCAGATCTCCTGACCCCAAATCCAGGATTCCTTCCAGTCTACATAGAAGCCTCCTCATAATGCCAGTTCTAATGGCTTTGCCTCTGAGGAACATCACCCAGTGAGAAGACACACCTTACTGCTGCCACTGAGAAAGAGGAGCCAAGGCCTGGTCGTGATAGAGGAGCAATGCCCTTGGGGGAGGAGCTTGGCCTGGGCTGGGCTGAGCTATGCTACCCTGTTCCTAGTGGGAGGGAGGGAAGTAGAAAGGTTCATGGGTAGGTAAGAGCTGCTTGCCACTCCCCCACTCCCAGTTCTATTCCTATTGGCTGAGGCAGCACTAGGGTTTCTGGGGGAGTGCTGGCGGACCTTTTCCTCTCCCTGATTTCTTTGGCCTCTTCCTGCAGCTACATCCAATGGGAGCCTAGAGGGCCTAGAGAACCGGGAGGGAGGTGTGTGCCGTACGCGCACCATGAAGATCATCATGAAGGTTGGGCAAGGTGAGTGCCCAGCCTGAGGGCCCCCCAGTTAGGCCTGTAGAACCGGTGTTCCTGACTGGGTGTGTGTGTCTGTGTTGGGAGTGAGGAGGGGGCAATGGGGTTAGAGAATCTGATGTCCAGTTTACAGGCCACTCTCAGCCTACCCTAGATCATCAAGGGTACTGGCAGAGTCCCTCCCTCTCACCTGTCCTCTCCCTACCCCCAGATCCCAATGCTGTGATGCCTGAGCAGCTGACCACCAGCTGGCCCAGCAAGGAGGCAGACAACACTGTCTTGATGGCCACACAGGCTCCTCGTGGTCGGGGATCCCTAGGGGACTCTGACGGCAAGCATGGTGAGTGTATAGGTGTTTTGCAGAGGCAGAAGCCCGTGTTCAGCCTCCCTGTCAGTTGTATCTCTGAAGATCTGGTATGTCTCCCTGGGACCCCTGGCTGAACGCTCCACCCCTCCCTTTCCCTTCCTCAGAGAACCAGGAAGAGAAGAGTGGCACAGGTGCAAGCGGTGGCAGCGGCAGTGGGGACCCTGACAGCTTCTTCAATTCCAAGGTGGCATTGTTTGCGGCTGTTGGTGCTGGCTGTGTCATCTTTCTGCTCATCATCATTTTCCTGACGGTTCTGCTACTAAAGCTGCGCAAGCGGCACCGCAAGCACACGCAGCAGCGGGCCGCTGCCCTTTCACTCAGTACGCTGGCCAGTCCCAAGGGGGGCAGTGGCACTGCGGGCACCGAGCCCAGCGATATCATCATCCCCTTACGGACTACAGAGAACAACTACTGCCCCCACTATGAGAAGGTGAGTGGGGACTATGGGCATCCCGTCTACATCGTCCAGGAGATGCCACCCCAGAGCCCGGCGAACATCTACTACAAGGTCTGAGTGCCCGGTGTGGCCTCAGGCCCTGGAGGACAGACGGCCTGGACCACACCTCTTCTTTCTCCCGCACACCCTCTCCCCTCGCCAGCTGTGCCCACCTTTGTATTTAGTTTTGTAGTTTCTTGGCTTTTATAATCCCCATTTTTTCGTGCTCCCTGGGTTTTGGAGGGGGGTTTTTGTGCCCCTAACCCCCATGCTCTTGTGCCTTCCCCCTCTGGCCAGGCCTCTGGGCTCGGTGGGGGCACCCCTTCTTGGTGGGCAGGGTTGGATGCTGATGGACAGCAGGCAGGGAGATGGCCTTCTGGCCCTGCCCCCACCCTTGTCCCTGTGCCCCCTTCCCAGGACTGCTTGTCCGCTATCATCACTGTTTTTAATACTTTTGTGTTCATTTTTTAGCTGTCAACTCATTTTCATCTGTTTTTTGAAGAAAAATGTAAAAGGCAGCTCCTCTCCAGGCTTTCTGAGCCTGGCCCAGCCTGGATAAGCATATAAGAGGGCCTGGGGCTGGGGCTGAGGCAGGGGCAGGATGTGGCCAGCCCAGAAACATAGAATGGCATTTATTTTATAGACTCCTCGGCATTGGGCGGGGTGGCGGGGGGGAACGGGGCAGGCCAGGGCCGTTCTTGCCCATGAGGGAAGTGGAGAGTGCCATTTGGGCAAGGTGCCCCACCCTCCCCTCTTGATCCTCCTTCTACAAAGCTAATCCTGGCAGTGGGGTAGTAGCTGCCACACTTCCACCAAAAAAAAAAAAAAATCCCTTCCTTGTGGGATTCTTGGGCATCTCCTGCCTCCCTCACTCTCACGGTAATTAACGTCTTAATTGGCTGTTGCCTGGGGAACAGGAGAGCTGCTGCAGGCAGATGACCTCATGGGGGGCGGAGGGCAGTAAGCTGGGAGTACCCCCCCACCCCGCCCTGTTCTCTCCTTACCTTTGGTATCCTTTAGCCTGATGGGGAGGCAGAGGCCCAGGTGAAGACTTAAGTGGGTATAAGGCCAGGTGGCCTCCTCCTTTTCTGGGCTCTAGCACAGGTGGGTGCCCACCATCCACCCAGCTCCTATTGGCATCCCAATCTTGGGCTGGGGCCTGGGAAGAGGAAGAGACTGCCAGGGGCTGGGCCAGCCCATCGTGCACTTTGACCCCGGCTCCTTGCCAGCACGGCTGCTAACAGACTGACACTTGACTGTGCCTTGCAGGCACTCCCAGATCGGCTGTGGAAGGAGCTGGGCCTTATCCCATCCACCTCCACATGGCCTCTTGGCCCACTGCCCACCCCAGTGCCAGGTGGGAGAGGGAGCAGAACAGCCACCCCCTTCCAGGTGGCAGTCGGAAGGGTTTTTGTTTCTGTTGCCATTTGTGTAAATACTAGTCTTTTTGGAAAAAATAATGTAAAGATGTTTTGTATAAACTCTGAATTATTTTCTTGTTGCCTTTTTCTTAGAAAAAAATGAGAACTAAAAAAAAAAATTAACCACATGGAGAAATGGGTGCAAAATGGTGTCATGATATTGGGGAATGGAATGTAAGCGTATGAGAGAGAGACAGAGTGTGAGCATGAGAGAGAGTGTGTGTGTGTGTGTGTGTGTGTGTGTGTGCGTGTGATTTCCTGTGCCCAAACCACTGGTGATCTGGGTAGGTATGGAAAGAGGGAGTGTCCTAATGGAACTAGATGTGCCCTGTGCCCCTCCTGCTGCCCCTCCACCCCAAGTTTCTCTGCTTTTTTGTTGTGCTGCCGTGGAACCTGGGACCATTTCCCCCTGACATACCTGTCATCTTTGTGGCAAGTGCAGTGCTACGATGTCCTGGGCATTTCCTCAGTCTGGTACCAGGCTAAGCTAGAGAAGGTTGATGGGGAGAGAGAGGTGGTGTTCCCATGGGGATCTGGGTGTGTCCACAGGTACTGCCCCAACCTGGCTGGGGCTAGATCTGGGACCTGCTGGCAGGCCCAGCCCTGTCCTACCTCAGAACATCCGGAGGTAGATAGAAATAACTTCCCAAAAGCTGGGCCTCTGCTGCCAGCCCCCTGGGCACCAGGACTGCTTTAGTTCGTCTCTCAGGCAAAAGAATCTTCCTTCTCCTGTTTTTGGAGTTGGACTGCACTAGAGCCCATCACCATGGCATACTTGGGGGCATCTGGCTGGCAGTTGAAGCCCTCAAGCTACAGCAGCCCTGAGTACTCAGTCTCCCTCCCACAGGCTGATGAGTAACTTGCTAGGGTCAGAGAGTGTGGTGAGAGCCCTAAGGAGGCTTTGGCCTCGGTCCCACAGCAAAGACTCAAGCAGGGTCTGGGACCTTCCTGTTCTAGCATGGTGCAGCCTGCGGGCTTTTCGAGGGGACTCCCTGTGGAGATGGCTAAGACAGATAGACGTCAAGGGTGGAGGACAAGTGAGGTCCTGGCAGCTAAAAATGGGTAAGAAGGCAATAGAGGAAAGGAGGAAAAGGAAGGAAGGGGAGGGTTAGTTAGTGACCCAGAGCAGGAAGCTCCAGTGAACCAGCCAAGGGGCAGCCATGGCTAGGAGGGAAGTAAGAAGTGCATGAAGAAGGAAGGGGGAGAGAGCCATGGGACCTGCAGGGTGGAGGAAAGGGAGGCTGGGCTAGAGCTGGGCTGGGCTGGGCTGGGGTGCTCTCGGAGCCAGCTGGGGCAGAGGCTGTTTATTTGGTTTCTTATTAACCAAAGGAAGTGCCTGGATCAGATGGGGCCTCTGCTGCTTGACTGCCTGCCCGGAATGCCCCCCCCCCCCCGCCGACCCCGTGGCCTGGGCCAGGGGTCTCTAACCAGGGCTGGTTCAGACCAGATTGGTGTCTGTAGTTAAGGTGGAGCCTGACCTAGGCTGAGTGAGCCCTTACCACCCTTCTGAGTGTCCTTGAGAGGCTACCAGCTGCCCTCACCCTACCAGTGGAGAATTGATCTTCTAGGGGTTCCATGAGGGTAGCTGTGGTATCATTAGGGTAGCTGTGGTATCATTAAGTAAAATCTGAGGGAGAGAGAAGTATGGAAAGGAAAGTAGTAAGAAAAGCATGGGACAGTCTCCCTGACAGCCCAGCAAGCTTGTGACTGGCTGTTCCTACTTGCCCTGGCATGGGCGTAGTGACTGGGGCTGGTTTGAGCTCACTGCTGACTCTGCTGACCACACAGTGGTGCTTAGTATCCCTTGTGGCATGGTGTCCCTCACTTGGACAGTGCCTACCAGTTTTTTCAAACATTTACACATTTCTTTCATTGAACCTCATAAACTGCCTTGTGAGGCTGGTAGGTATGGAATTCGTTGCCTCGTATTTGAGATGAGTAAACTGAGACCCTACAGGGGACAGTAACTTGTCCAAAGGCACACATCAAGTGAGTGGGAACACTAGGATTCAAGCCCAGGCCTTTTATTACACCATGGGAAAATAAGTGAAGTTCCCTGAGAGTGAGGGGGTATGACTCCCATTCTCCCTTCTCCCCCACCCTTTTCCTCTGTCTAAGGTGAGACTGAGCAAGCATGCTTTCTTGGAAATCTTGAAGAATAGAAGCCCTCTCCTGACCTTTTCTCTTCTTCTCTCTCTGGGTTGAGGGCGGGGGAGGGGAGGACCAAGATTAGCTAGCCAGAAGCAGGAGGTGGGAGCCTCCAGCAGGTAGGGCCCTAGTCCTGCCCCACCCTCGACTGTGTGTCCTTCCTGTCCCAGCTGGGCCCAAGTGCCTGGTGAGTCAGGGATAGAGGATGCTTCCCAGGTGAGGGTGGGGCAGCCTGGCTTCCTCCACAGGCTGAGCCCAGTTCTCCAGTGAAGCCAAACTGAGCAGGTGCTAACCAGGCCTTAGTTTCTCTGAAGAACAGACTTGTGGAACTGCAAGGGCAGGGAGGGCTCTTGTGACATTACTGTGCTGGTCATTTTGTCTCTGAGGCACCAGCGACATGGATGGCCTGACATGCTCTAGGCAAGGGCATGAAAATGGGCCACAGACCCAAGGAGAGGCCCAGGCCCGACCAGAGCCATCCTAGGTTGGGCCCTGCTGAGCATGTGTCCCTTTGGCCACCTGTTGTCAATAACTCTTGGAAATCCAGCCCACCCACCTGCCTGCCCTCCTGCCCTTCCCGGTACATCACAGTCCCACTGACACCCCAGCTGAGTCAGCCCCATCATGCCTGGGGACCCTCCTTTTCCCCATTTGCTGTTGGCCTCCTGCACAGCTGGCTACCGGATCTGGGGAGCGGGGGCCCCAGCTGGTGTTTGTTAGGTTGGCTCCTGCTTTGGGAGGCTGCTGAGGGGGAACCCAGCCCCCACCCAGGACATGGGTCATGAAGCCCAAACTGAAAGCAATTTAAGGACATGGGGGAGACAGTAATTGTAGGTTCTGTTTCCAATGGTTAATTATCCAGCTGGCAAAGAGAAAGGAACATGGGAAAACTGGGGGTAGGGGGATTAAGGAATGTGTGAAGGGGTAAGAGAGGGTAGAAGGAGTCTGCCACAGGACTCTTTGTACAAGCTAGGGCCTCATGCTGAGAGGCTGGCAAACTGAGGGCCTGCCTCAGCCATGCCATGACTCCCTTTTTGACCAGGGGCAGGCAGGTCCCTTGCCTCTTTGGAACTCAATTTCCCCGTATAGGGTAATGAAAGCATGGGGCTAGATTTGTTTATTCAGAAACGATTGAGAGTCTACTATGTGCCAGTCAGTGGTCTGGTCACTGGAGTACAGTGGTGAATAGGATAGATAAGGTCCCTGCTCCAGGGTGCTGACCTTCTAGAAGGGTACCTTCTAGAGGGTATCTTCTAGAAGGGTCTTTAAGCACTTGGTTAGCACTTGACTGTGCTTGTGTGTTGACTGAATCATGGGGATGTGAGAGCCAGGATCAAGGATACTCAGATTAAGAACTTGGGTTCTGAAGTTAGTCTTTTATTCATTCATTCATCTATCCATCCATTTTTTTCTCAACAGTGATTGTGAGGTGTAGAGGGATAGTTTGGCTCCGGGGCAGGGTTTCCTGGGCCTTTTTCTGCTTAGAAGTGGACCCCAAGCCCTGGCTGTTCCCACCATCACCAACCAAAGCTGGCCTTTTGCAAAGTTCATAAATACCCTCATAAGACCTTGCCCTGGAGTTCTAATCCCAGCCTACTGCCTTTATCCTCCATCCCAGGTATTTGGGCCAGGAGCCGGGCAAAATGTACCCAAGATAAACACTTCCCAAATCCTGTAGGCAGAAGCTGCCCAAACTAAAAGAGGTATCCTCAGCCCTTGCCTATACCTGCGGCCCAATGGCCAGCCTCTCACAGCCCCTCTAGAGACAGGGGATGAAGAGCTAGCTCCTGGGAGAGGAGCTTCTCTTTTTCTCTGGGCTGGCCCCTATGGAGAGACTCCATGTGGATCCTTTGGTTCCTATAACCACAGGAAACTAAGTGAGATCCTAGACTCCACCCTTGCCCAGGAGACTTCACACTGGATGGATTCCACTGGGTAGAGCCCTATGCTGCCCATGCTCTCAGAGGGACTGGCTGTTCAGGTGGGATCTGAGAAGCTGGAGGCATGGGAATGGTAGATCTAGGACTTTTCTGAGAGCTCCTTTACAGCTTTATGGGAAAACTGAGGCCCAGAGACTGGTGGGACTTACCAAGGGCACACAGGAAATGCTGGCAGGGCCAGACCTAGAACCCAGCTTTCTTGCCTCATAAGTTAGAGCTGCTTGCCCTTCTGCACACTGTTGCTTTCTTCTCCCGGAATCTCCTGGAGTGTGTGTGTGAGTGAACCAAACAAACCTATATATACACAGTATTTATATTGACAAACTTTGTAAGTTTACACAAGGCAGTTACCAAAATGACACATTACAGCCCTGAGGAAAATGTGATCCCGTGAGGTTTAGGCCTGGTGGCGAACAGCCCTCAAAAATGCACTGACAGTTTGTCCCCCTTCCTGGGGACTCTTCTGTGGCACCTCACACAGCTGCATAATCCCTCAGTGGCACAACTACTTGGAGGCATCCGTAGGGGCCAGACCTGTTAGTTTATGGCCCAGACCCAGACTTGGGCATTTCAAGGCTGGTTGGAGCCTTAAAGGTCATGCGCTTTCCCCCTTCCTTCGGAGATGTGAGTGGCAGGCCAGCCTCCCTGTGCACACCTCCAGGACTGTCCTCCCTCCCTCCCCCACCCAGACAGCCTGGCCCTTTCAGGCTAGCCTGTCAGTTAGCTATCCTAGCCCTATCTTCAGCCCCCCTGCACACACTAATAGCCATGGCAGTAACATGCTTTCACATGCAAATTGCTATGGAATTCTCAGCCCCTGCTGGTGCCCCAGCCCCCAAGGCCTCCCCCTGGGTGGATTCAGAGAAGAGAATGGAATCTTTCAAGCTGTTAGGGCGTTTAGAGACTTTCTAGTCCAGCCCCCTTGTTGGATGGATGGGAAAACTGAGGCCCAGAGGGGGGAAGAAGTGACTGCCCACATTCACGCAGAGAGTTTGCTAGCACTGGCCTTCCCAGGTCTTCTGACTTCCAGCCCATTGCATCTTCAAACCACCACACAGCCTCCCAACACCCCCGCTCCCCCAACACACACACTGGTTGTTTACTATGGACTCTGGAATCCCTCCGTCTGGCACTGACTCTGATCCCAGGCACCCTTTGGTCGGGCCTGGGACTGTGAAATCCAGAGATGAAAAAGCTAGAGGTGTCCATGACTTAAGGGGAATTGCCCAGGGAAGGGAGCCGTTCTCTTTTTAAACAAGCAACAGGCAGAATTTGTTCACTTCTCTGTCTGCTCCTGCATCCCTGTATCCCCTGATCCTGGCCAAGCTGTTCTCTCCACCCTGCTGGCCTGACATGCCCCACCAAGCCTTCTCCTGAGCCACCAGCAGAGCCCAGGAGGCACAGGGAAGCCTGGTCCCAGCTGGGGTATGGAAAAATCTCCTTTCCCTTCAGTTTAGCTGAAACAAGATTGGAATTTACAAGGAAATGAAAATAAACACCAAAGGGAAAAAAGAGGCAACTTTACAGAGCACAGGTGTCTGCTCCCAGCTAAGCCAAGATCTTGCCACAGATGGGCCCCATGCTAGGGACTTCAGGATTATCCTTGAATCAGTCCTGCCTATGAAACAGTGTTTGACTCTGCCCATTTCTGACTACCTGTAGCCACCACCCTGCTTCAAGCCACTGCCATCATCTCTTGCCTGGACGATGACAATAGCCTCCTAACTGACCTTCTTGCTTCCATCCTGACCCCCATCCCTTTGCAAAACAGCAGCCAGGGTGATCTTTCCAAAGCTCAACCCTGATCTTGTCAATCCTGTTTACCTTTCAAATCTGTCAATAGTTTAATTCTTAAGCATGGCTTTCAAAGCCCTGCGTGATCTGACCCCTGTCCATCTTTTTATCCCCCTCCCCCCATACATTACACCCCAACAACGCAAACTTACTCACTGGTGCCTGACCAGGACATGTACCTTGAAGCCTCAGTGCCTTTCCATATGCACCTCCTTCAGACAGAAGTCCTGGCCCCTCGCCACTGGCCTGGCAAACTCCTACTGACCCTTGATGGACGCTTCCGGCTGCCAACCCAGGCCAAGCTGGTTCTCCCTTCTTAGCTCCCACAGTGCTTCTGTTTCCACTCTGTGTATTTCTGTCTGTTTACCCCACTAGATTGTGAGCTTCTGGAGGGCAGGGTCCATGTCTAATTCATCTCTGTGTCTCACCCGACGCAGAGCTTAGCATAGAGGTAATATCAATAAATCTTTGAAATGTGTGTCAACTTGAACGGACTTGGCTGAAACAACCATCACAGGGCTCTGTTCCTGCCCTTCATCTGCTCACATTACTGTTGGACCAATCTGAAGAGTCAATGTCTTATTATACTACTCTATAATAAAAACTAACACTTATTGAGCACTTATTATAGGTCAGGTACCATGCTTGATATTTCACATGCGTTACTTTATTGACACCTAATGTCTCAATGATGTCTCACGTAGGAGCTTATCTGAGGTAGGACTATGATTACCCCTGTTTTTACAGATGAGGAAACTGAGGCTCAGAGAGTGAAAGTACCTTGCCCATGGGCTGGCAGTTAAGAAGTTGTAGAGAAAGTATTTGAACCCAAGAAGCCCAAATTCAGAGTCCAAATGCTTAGATGCTTTGCCATGCTTGTCAGGGGAAATGGTGGTGCCAACGTGGGGAGACAAGGAGGCTGGCCCCTTCAGCCTGCACCCTTGATGTCAGACATGTGGCTTGAGAGGCAGTCTAGAATGGTCGTTAAGAGCCCAGACTCTGGAGTCAGGCTACCAGGGTTCAAATCCCAACTTTACCACTTTCTCAAGCAAATTACTTAAACCCCTCTGTGCCTCTGTTTTCATATCCGTAAAATGGGTAGCAGCCACCTCATGAGGATTAAGTGAAAAAACACCTGTCAAGCCTGGTCCTGGCAATTGCTCAGGAAGTGTCACTTACTACTGCTTAATAGTCCTGAGGCAACCTTTGGTTCCCGTCACCTAGCCTCAGGCAGCCCAAGTCCGCTCCTGGCTGGTCTCTGCTTGGCCACTTGAATTGAGAGGCTCAGCAGCCAGAGGATCCCCAGCCCCAGCCTCTACCTTGGACTAGGTCCCTATGGCCCTAATGATGGTCCAGTGGGTGGTGAGCTGCAAACTTCTCCAGGATGCTGCCCCCAGGGCTTGACTGGCCTGAGCTTGGCTCCTGAAGGCCCAAGAGGAGGAATGTCCATAAAGTTGTGCCACCTACAGGAGCTTGAAGCCAGAGTGGAGAGACCTGCATTAGAGGCCTGACTCTACCACTAATACTTGCAAAACTCTCCTCTTGAGGCCTGAATTTCTTCTTCATCTGTTCAATGTTCATGGAATGATGCAAGCAAAACTTTTGTAAAAAATAACAAAGTGTACTTCGATGTAAGAAGCCCCCATTTTCCATTAGAATGTGTGCTCCTTCAGGGTAATGAACCTCCTAGCACTCAATAAAGAGCTGACGAGTGAATGAATAAGTGACTATCCGCTCCCCCACCCTCACCCCCACCCCTGCCAGATTCTGTGTATCCCTTCCCATCCAGACTCCAGCAGTCAGAAAGCCAATTCCAAAGTAGGGGCATTGACTCTGATAGTGGGATGGAATGTTTCTGGGAAGTCCAGAAGGACATGTTGCCATGTTCAGGAGAAGGTCATTCATGAAAACCTGGAGCCAGAGATTACTTTGTTCCATGCCTCAGTAGGATCACCAGACCTTCGAGGTCCCATCTGAAAGAAGGAAGCTACACTCGATGATTTCTTTCTGCACCCTATTATGCTGGTGAAGTTTCAACTGGTACAGCCTTTCTGGATGCCAGTTAGATAATAATATGCATTAAAGCCTTGTTCAGACCCTCTGACCCAGTGATTATCATGTGGACCAAGGCCCTGGGGAAGGGATTTTCATAATAAATTTATGTATTTGTAGTGTTTTTATAACATAAAAAAATTGGAGACCGCCCAAAAGCCCCCTCTCTGGAAAGTTTTTATAATGCATACACACACGCTCTTTCAGCAACCATGAAGATTTTTCTGTATAGCATGTATTAACTGTCCTCTCCTTTGAAAAACCTGCCCAGTTCCCCTTGTGAGCACTGCACTCTGCTCTAGCACATTGGATTGCAACTACTGGGTTCTTCACTTCTCAGTAACTTGGTTTCCTCATCTGTAAAATGGGGACTCTGATACTACACATGGCACTGGATTTTTGAAATAACATATATAAAACCCTTAGTACAGTGCCTGGCATGTTGTAAACACAGAACCAATTTTATGATTACAATTACTATCTCATCGTGAGATAGCTATCTCCATGTCTGCCTCTGCTATCACACCACAATCTCTTTAAGAGTGGAACTATGTTGCACTTTTTTTCCTCTTCAAATCTCCAGAGCCTAGTACAGAGCTTGGCACATAGTGGGTGCTGAGTGAGTTTAGTAAAAGAATAAATTTGTTCCAATACTTTCAACACAGAGGAGGCACCTGAGGCCTAGGTAAGGACAAGATAAGAGTTGGGACCAGAACTCAGATCTTCTATCCTCAAATTGTGGTCCCCTGGGGCATCGGGAAGGAGCCCTGATGGCGCAGTGGTCAAGCACCTGTCTGTTAACCGAAAGATCAGCAGTTCCAACTCACCAGCCTTTCTGGGAGTCTGCTCCCGTAAAGATTACAGCCTTGGAAACTCTATGGGGTAGTTCTACTCTGTCCTGTAGGGTCACTGTGAGTTGGAATCGACTCAATGGCAGTGGGTTTGGTTTTTTGGCTTTGCAGGCACTGGGGGTGAGGGTGGAAATTGGGGGCAATCTTCTGGATTCCTTGAGCAAGGCTGCCTAGGCCCCTTCTGTGCTTTGGGTCTGGAACCCTGTGATCAGATGGGCTCTGGGACTGGAGGCAGTTGTGCTGACCTCCCTTCCCCTTTCTTGCCTTCATTCCCTCCATCTCAGACTCTGGTCTGGCCCAGCCAAACGGGAAGATTCATTAACTGTCTAAATATACTGAGCCCAGGGGCCATGTGCACCCTGCAACAGAGCTGGGGTCCCAGCAGGGCCAGAGCCTGAGGCAGTGTTAGCTGTGGAGGGCTGGCTGGGAGGGGGACCTGGTGAGGGGAAGCCCAAGGAACAGCCAGTAGGATGATTGATGGGAGGGTGAATGAAGCTAGGCCAGCCCCAGGCCCTCTGAACCCCCAGCCTCTAGTCCCTCTTAGCCACCAATCCCTGCACCTCCGAAGTCCAACTTTGATCCCCACACTTATGGCTTCAGCCGCCTCTCCCCTCTCCCCACTCCACAGTCCCTCAGTCTGGGTCCCTGAGCTTTAATACCAAGCCTAAGAGCAGGGTGGGGCAGGGGTGGGTTGGATTTCCCCAGGCTCCTGCCTGCTTATTATTGTAAGGGCTATTTCTCTAATCAAAACTCCCCAATTACCCAAGGGCCCCTCTGATTAATATTCCATGATAACAGGAACAGGTCACATCTGGCTGCAGAAGCTGGAATTTGACACTCCAGGAGCTCCATGATTGGTCTGCAGGAAGAATAATAAACTTCCTTTCTCTTGCCCCTCTTTCTCTTCCTTCCCGTTCAAAGGCTCCCCTCTTCCTCCCCCTCCCCTTTCAGAGCCCTCTGTCTGCCCCGCCCGCTCCACTCCCAGCCAAGCTCCCCGCTTTGAGCTCTGCCCTCTCTCTAGGTAGAAGCTACCTCTTCAGTCTTGGTAAGCGTTCCCTTCCTTGACAGGCTGGCTGGCTCTTCAGACTGGGAGCATTTTGTGCTGGGGTAGAGGGGCGTTGAGCAAGAAGGATAATTTTTGAGCGGCTGTGAGTGCTCTAAATGTGTCTTCTCATCAAATTCTCAATACTGTATTCCTACGAGGAAAGTAGTATTTATCCCTGTTTATTGATAGGGGCACGGTGGCTCTGAGAAACCACAGGACTTGCCCAGCTGGCATCACACAATCTCTAAGTGGTAGAGGTGGGATTTCAAACTCAGAGCTTTCTGCTTTCAAAGCTCCTCCTCTCTCCACACCCAACCCTGATCTGCTGAGAATGGTTCAGGCATGGCTGCTTGGATTAGAGTAGGACCCACTGATGTGGTACAGAAACCAATGCTCCTGACATCCATATTTTCAGGTGTTCATTGCATTGTAGATGGTTTTTAGGTGAGAATGAGCCCTTAGAGACCTTTAAGTTAAATCCTGCAGCCCAGAGAGGAGAAAAGACTTGCCTATGTTCATGCAGGAAGTTGGTTGTAAGTATGGGACTAGAATCCAGGTCTTGTCACACTCAGAAATTCGTTCAATTTGCCATCACGTGGAGGGCTCTGAATGAGAGGTCTCCCATCACACCTGCACGCAACGAACTGCCAGACACCACCCTTCTCTGACCTAACTCAGAGGCACCCTAGAGAGAGCACAGATGCTTGTGTTCATTAAGTCTTCACCAGAAAACCTGGGCAGAAAAGGGTCTCTCAGAGAAGCCGCACAAAGCACTTGGGACCCTTCCTGGAGTAAGCACTCAGTAAGTATTGCCATCTAACCTGCTACTCATGAAAAAGGCCAGCGCCAAGTGAGTGGTTATTCTGTGCCAGGCACCGTTCAAAGCACTTCATATGAGATAGTTCATTTAATCTTCACAATTTTATGTGGTGAGTACTATTCTTATCATTCCCATTCCACAGACGAAGATACTGAGACAATGATATTAAGCAACTTGCCAAAGTTCACATTGCTAGTAACCTACAGTTGAACCCGCATAGTTTGACTCCTAAGTTTGACTTCGTAATCACACCTTCATTTTGCTTTGCTAGAAACAGTCAATGACTCCCAGTACTTTTAGGATAAAATTGAAATTTGTTATTCTACCATTCAGCGTTCTCCCGGCTCTCCTTCTTCTCACACTACGATGTGTCTTGAGAACTGAAGGACTGCTTCCAGAACACCAAGGGTACTCGCCTGTTTCCAAGTCTTTTTTTTAGATAGTCCCCACCACTTGGAATGACCCTCCTTCCCTATCTCAAAAACAAACAACAACAACAAAACACACACACACATACACACCCCACCTGTCCAGGTGCTTACTTTGAAACCATCCTCAAGTAAGTACCTGGAGAGGTACAGTTTGTATGTGTAGATGTGGGGTACTTTTTTGGGGGGAGGGAGCAGGGTCGGAGGATCACTTCCGCTGTGACCACTCTCATGATGGAACCTGAGAGGTACCCTAGATCAGTGATCCCTAAACATTTCACCACCTAAGACTGTCGTTTTGAACTATTTCTCCCCCACTACTCCAGTCCCTTTGCTCTAGACACCAAGGATTTGAAAGATCTTGTCTACCAAACACCGTGCATTTAAAAAATATAAAGCAGAGTTAGCAGGAATAGCCGGTATCCTGGAAAATCAGCTACCACATTTAAGAGGTGTATGGATTTTGCCTTCTCCCGCCACTCCACTACCAGGCTTGCTTTTGAATAACTTGATGTCACTTCTGGGCAAACCAGATGCCTGGGCTGGGCCCCCTGCAAGTGAGAATAGGAACATTGGTGTTTTTCTCTCTGCAGATGATATGGTTTTATTGTCATGTTCTAGAAGTGATTGCAACAGATAATGGATCCTGCTGCCCAATTATTGTCAGAAAGCAGGCCTTAAGATCACCTACCCAAAAATCTAGATCATCAGCATTGGCAGATGCCCCCCAGCATTCAGTTGATTTCTCTCCAGCAATTTAATAGAGCAGGTCAAATCATTCAGTTACCTGGGGTTACAATTTGCAACTAATTTGTCTTGGAGGGTTCACCGGTAAGCTATATTGCCTAAATTAGATGTTCTAGGGGTGTTTTATTGACAGCTTTTAAATGGCCACAGTGGCAGTTGGTAACGCCTGTATTGAAAGCGTTCCAGACAGAAATGGCTGCAGGCCTGGCTCGATGGCGGAGAACTCTATACATTGGAGGGATTCAGAACTGTTTTCAGGAGAAAAATGCTCTTTTCTGTGGCTACCCTTCCAGGCCCCTCTGTGACAACCACTTCTAGCTCTTCTTGATCTATCTAAGCCCTACCTTCTGCCCGAATCTCTGGCAAAGAATCTGGCTCTGCCCTGAATCAGCAACACAGACTTATGACACTCCAGGATCTTCCTCCAGATAACTCAGCCTTGAAGCCTCTGACACCCCACCGTATCAATAGCTTAGGTAGGAGAAATAATACTTGTGGTAGACAACCTGAATACCAGACAATCCAGCATGTCTCCTGGGGTTGCATTACCCTTAGCTTAAGGCAGCCCATAAAAGGGCTGGGTATTTAGACCCAGCATTTTGACATCTCAGGAGGCAGTACAGGATAATGATTATGAACCTGCGCTCTGGTGACTGACAGACCTGGGTTTGCCTGTATCTCTACCTATTCCTGCCTGTGTGTCTTTGGGCAAGTTTCCTCATCTGTAAAGTGGGGATAATAACAGTGCCTACCTTCTGGGTTTATTTAGGGATTTAATGCCTGGCACATAGTAAATGGTGGCTATTCCTATTGATTGTTATTATTGGAAAATTGCCACGGGTCCATGTAGGAGGTGGTTGGAGGGAACATCGTGAGAAAGTCACCCTGGGACTCATGCAGGGATGTTGAGGACATTGTATGGTCCCTTCTCCCAGAGCTCTCTCTGTGAAGGTCCAAGGGAGGAATGTGATTTCTTTTTTGACTAGGAAGAGCCATGCTTCTCTGGAGTACTTGGTTTATTTTTATGCCACAGATGCTGGGGAGCATGTAATGATGATGTTGCCACCTTTTCTACTGCTACTAGGGGACCTTGGAGCCAAATGCAGGGCCACCTCTAATAACCGTACAGAACTTTAGAGAAGCATTGTGTGTGTGTGTCAGCCTTACCCTGATTTCATTATTTTCCTAACCTTATGTTTTCTTAATTTCCTTCAACTAAATATTGTATCACTTTATATTTCATGGCATTTGTTGAGTTGTCCCAATCCTTTAATGAATGGCATTGTGGTATACATAATTGTGCCAAGAGCCACCTTCATTTAGTGAATGCTTACTGTTATCAGTGCTTTCCATGGATAGCTTATTTAGTCTTACAACAACCTTATGAAGAAGGGGCCATTATTATCATGCCCATTTTACAGATGAGAGGACTGAGGTTTGCAAAGATTAAGCTACTTGCCCAAGGTCATGCAACTTGGTAGAACTGGGTATGCCGTCTGAGTCCAGAGCTGGCACTCTCACTCTGCCATGCTGCCTCTGATAGGTAGGTGAAGGTACACTGGCAGGTATCTAAGGGATGCATGTGTAGAGATGATAGATTAGATAAATAGTTATAGGCGGATATGATAGGCATAGATGACAGACAGTGAGATGAAAGATAAAACTGGTTTTTCCATAAGGATTGCCGCATCAAGCTGATATAATTCTAGCTCACAGCAAAAGAACTTGATGTTTTATCCTGTGCAATCCTACCTTAAGAAAATGTCCAGAAAATGCGGCAGAGCCACCATGGTGCTATAGACAGAAGCACCACACCGTCCCTCCACAGCAAAGACTCAAAAAACTAAGTAAAACAGAGACAAACATCAGTCCTGGAACCCTAAGTGTCAAATGAAGAGATAAAGAACTAAACCAAGCACTGAATAGAATAAGAAACTGACAGAGAACAGATACGAGCAGAGGTCCCCTATCAGCTAACGCAGCACAGATTCACCATCTTGGACTCCTGTCAAAGACTGGCGGGCAGGGAGTCCAGGAAAGCAGCTTCACGGAGCTCCCAGCAGGAGACAGAGCACCTGGTAACCAGGGATATATGCTTTCCCACCCCCCACCCTTCTTCCCCCTGCTCGGCCTCTGCCGCTTCCCAGTGGGCTGAGTGACCGTGGCCTGGGAGGCACTGGCTCTGCCCTGCTTGGATTTGCCCCATCCATACCAGCCAGCGTCTTTAGTGCCATTTTGTTGTTGCTGGCGTTGCTTTCTTTGGCTTCTTTTGGTTTCTTCCCTGCTTCTCACCTCCTCCTGCTCCTTTCTCTTGAACACCTGGCTCTGTGTGCCATCTTTGCTTCTTCTTGACAGGCTGTGAAGCTCTGCTCAGCTGGGGAACAGCTTCCCCAGTCCGCGCCATGTGTTGGTGGGATCCACGGAGGCTTTTTGCTTGTTTGTTTTGTCTTTTTTGTCTGTTTGTTTGCTTTCCTTTTCTTTTCACTGCTTGGAAGGCCCTTCTGGCTGGGCTGTACTACACAGCTTGGGAGCCACTTCCCTGGTCTGCGAAGCTATGTCAGTGGGATCCCTGGGGGACATTTCTTTTTTAATTTTTTTTTCTCTTTTTCTTTTTTCCTTTTTGTTTTTCTTCATTTCTTGGTTTCTCTTTTCTCCACTCCAATGGCAAGCTCCCTAAGCACTTTTATTGTTTGTTTGTTTGGCTCCTGTTTCTCCCTCCACTCTCGCTTCTTTCCAATACCCATTTTAGCTCCACACGTCACAAACTTCCCCCTCCCTCCTGCCTAGCTGCACCATGTGCTGAATATCACACCCCCAAGCAGCGCAGGCACGATCTACTGGAACGTGCCCTGCACTGACCTGCAGACCACCCTGTCAGCCCCAGTACATGCCACAAAGAACCCGTCCCAGCCTCTCTCCTTCAGCTGGACCTGCCCTGCTGCAACATAGCTGAGCGACTGGCCCTACCCATTGGACAAGGAGGTGGAAAGTATCATGCTCATAGACAAGCAAATAAAGAACACTCAGCCCCTCTGCTCAGACATAACTAAATAAAACTAAAAAGAAGGACAAAACAAACAAATCTACAATCAAGAAATGAAGAAAATAACTACTGAATGTCCTGAAGACAGCAGACAACATCAAATATATATATTAAAAAAAAAAAGGACAGGAAGTTTCCAGTAGGCATGCAAAATAAACACCAGATGAATTTCCAGTAGAAGAAAAGGCACTAGAACTACCTGATAGGGAATTCAAATCTCTAATATTCAGAGCTATCCAAGAGTTAAAGCAAAAAGCAGACAAAAATGAGGGGAAAAAAATAAACCAATTCATGGAAAAGGTAGACAAAAAAAAAAAAAAGGAAGAATTCAGGAAAATAATGCAGGAACAAAAATGCCAAAATAAATTCACAGCTAGAAATCATACAAAAACAATAATTAGAAATCCAAATATAAACAACAAGATTTCAGAAATGGACAGTGTCATAGAAGGGCTGAGGAGCAGGTTTGAAACAACAGAAGACAGGATCAGCGAAACCGAAGACAAGCACTTGGATACAACTTTGAGGAAAAATCAGAAAAAAGAACCAAGAAAAATAAAGAAACCCTGAGAATTATGTGGCATACAATCAAAAGCAAAAAATTTTTGAGTGATCGGGGTTCCAGAACAGGGAGAGAAAATGGAAAACACAGAGAGGATCATTGAAGAATTGCTGACAGAAAACTTTCCTAATATCATGAAAGATGAAAAGCTAACCATCCAAAAAACTCAATGAACCCCATATAGGATAGACCCCTAAAGAAAATCAACAAGGCATATCATAATCACACTTGCTCAAACCAAAGACAATGAATCCTGAGAGCAGCTCAAGAAAAACAAAAAGTCACATACCAAGGGGAAACAATAAGACTAATCTATGATTACTCAGCAGAAACCACACAGGCAAGAAGGCAATGGAATGACATATATAAAACCTTAAAAGAAAAAAAAAAAGCCAACCAAGAATAATATATTCCGTAAAACTCTCATTCAAATATGATAATGAAATTAGGACATTTCCAGATAAACAGAAATTAAGGGAATATGTAAACACCAAACCAAACTTAGAAGAATTATTTAAGGGAGCCCTTAGGTTTGAGAACAAACATCAGACCACAGCCTGAATCTAGGATGCAAGATTGTACCAGCTAGATACCAACCTAGGAAATGAACTCTCAAGGACTATTCAAAACCAAAAGATTTACAACAGGGAACCAGAGAGGTTAATCTGCAAATGACAACAACAACAGAACAATAAAAGAGGGAATAAATGGTGTAGGTATGGAACGTTCTAACAGAGAAGAAGGCAAGGCGACACCAAGTAATAATAGACTGGTTCAAATCTAGGAAGATAAGGGTAAATTTCACGGTAACCATAAAGAAAGTTAACAAACCTATTCATCAAAATAAAGAAGGAAAACATAGAGTCTCCGTAAAAACAAAATCTATGAAAACAAAAAAAATGAAAAAAATCACTTTTTTCATTTGAATTCAAACAAAAGGAATTTAGTCCACAAGAGTAAGAAGAACAAAGAAAACGTCTGCACCCCCCCAAAAAAGCACTACAAAATGACATCAATAAACTCACAACTATCAATAATTACACCAATGTAAATGGCCTAAATGCACCAATAAAGAGACAGAGAGTGACAGAATGGATTAAAAAAACAGGATCTATCAATATGCTGTCTACAAGAGACACACCTTAGAAACAAAGATTTAAATTTATTAAAAATCAAAGGATGGAAAAAAATATATCAAGCAAACAGCTACCAAAAAAGAGCAGGAGTGGCAATACTAATTTCAGACAAAATAGACTTTAAAACAAAATCCACCATAAAAGACAAAGAAGGGCACTATATAATGATTAAAGGGTCGATCAGTCATGAAGACATAACTATAATAAATATCTACTCACCCAATGACAGGGCTCCAAAATACATAAAACAAACTAACAGCACTGAAAAGAGAAATTGACAGTTCCACAATAATAGTAGGAGACTTTAATGCACCACTCTTGATAAAGGACAGAACATCTAGAAAGAAACTCAACAAAGATACAGAGGATCTAAAGGACACAATCAGCCAACTTGACCCCACAGACATATATAGGACACTCAACCCAACACCTGCACATTCTTTTCCAATGCACATGGAATGTTCTCCAGAATAGACCACATCTTAGGCCACAGAGAAACCCTCAACAAAACTCAAAACATTGAGATAATACGAAGTATCTTCTCTGACTACAACACCATCGAAGTAGAAATTAACGACAGGGAGAGAAAGGGGGAAAAAATCAATTTCATGGAAACTGAATAACACTCTGCTTAAAAACCATTGGGTAATAGAAGAAATCAGAGATGGAATTGAAAAATTCCTGGAATCAAATGAGAATGAAAACACATCATATCAAAACTTTTGGGACACAACAAAGGCATTGCTCAGAGGTCAATTTATAGCAATAGATGCACACATCAAAAAAGAAGAAAGTGATGAAATCAAAACAGTAGCTACACAACTCAAACAAATAGAGAACAGCAAGAGAAGCCCACATCCACCAGAAGAAAGGAATAATAAAAATCAGAACAGAAATAAATGAAATAGAAAATAGAAAAACAATAGAAAGAATCAACAAAATCAAAATTTTGTTCTTTAAAAAGATCAACAAAATTGACAAACCACAGTCCAAACTGACAAAAGAAAAACAGGATAGGACAAAAATAACCCAAGTAAGAAATGAAATGGGGACATTACAACAGACCCAACTAAAATAAAAAGGATCATAATAGAGTATTATGAAAAACTATACTTTAACAAATTTGAAAACCTAGAGGAAATGGAAAAATTTCTAGAAACACACTACCTACCCAAACTAACACAAAATGGTTTTGAAAATCCAAACGGACCTGTAACAAGAGAAGAGATTGAAAAAAAAAAATCCCCCCCCTCAAAAAAAAAACCTGGCCCAGATGGCTTCACTGAAGAATTCTACCAAACATACAAAGAGATTACACCACTACTACTCAAAGTACTTCAGAACATAGAAAAGGAAGCAATACATCTGGATTCATTTTATGAAGCCAGCATAACCATGATATCAAAGCCAGGCAAAGACACCACACACACAAAAAATTACAGACCAATATCTCTCAACAAATTCTAGTCAATAGAATTCAGCATCATATAAAAAAAATAATACACCATGACCAAGTAAAATTCATACCAGGTATGCAAGGAAGGTTCAACATTAGAAAATCAATCAATGTAATCCACCACATAAATAAAACGATCACATGATCATCTCAATCGACATAGAAAAGGCATTTGAGAAAGCACAACACCCATTCCTGATAAAAACTCTCAATAAAATAGACATAGAAGGGAAATTTCTCAACATAATAAGGAGCATCTATATAAAACCAACAGCCAGCATAATTTTTAATGGAGAGAGGCTGAAAACATTACCCTTGAGAACAGGAAAAAGACAAGGATGTGGTTATTTAACATTGTGCTGGAAGTCCTAGCTAGAGCAATAAGGCAAGAAAAAGAAATAAAGTGCATCCAAATTGGTAATGAAGTGGTAAAACTGTCCCTATTTGTGAATAATAGTGTTCATAAAACAATCCAAGAGAGTCCACTAGAAAACTACTGGAACTAGTAGAAAGATTCAGCAGAGCAGCAGAATACAAGACAAAATAAAAAAATCAGTTGGATTCCTATGCACCAATAAAAAGAATGATGAAAAGGAAATCAGGAAAACAACACCATTTATAATAGCCCCTAAAAAGATAAAATACTTAGGAATAAATCTAACCATGGATGTAAAAGTCCTATACAAAGAAAAGTACAAAACACTACTGCAAGTAACCAAAAGAGATCGCCATAAATGGAAAAACATACTATGCTCATGGATAGGTAGACTCAACATTGTGAAAATGACAATTCTGCCCAAAGCAATTTACAAATACAAGGCAATCCTGATCCAAATACCAATAATATTCTTTAAAGAGGTGTACAAAATAATCATTAACTTTATATGGAAAGGGAAGAAGCCCCGGATAAGTAAAGCACTCTTGAAGAAGAAGAATAAAGTAGGAGGACTCGCACTACCTGATCTCAGAACCTACTATACAGCTACGGTAGTCAAAACAGCCTGGTACTGATACAGCAACAGATACATTAACCAATGGAACAGAATTGAAAACCCAGATGTAAATCCATCTACTTAAGGTCACCTGATCTTCGACAAGGGCCCAAAGTCCATGAAATGGGGAAAAGACAGTCTTTTTAATGAATTGTGCTGGCAAAATTAGATGTCCATCTGCAAAAAAGTGAAACAGGATCCATACCTCACACCATAAACAAAAACTAATTCAAAATGGATCAAAGACCTAAATATAAAGCTGAAAACCGTAAAGATCATAGTAGAAAAAAGTAGGATCAACACTAAACCCACCCACCCAGTGCCGTTGAGTCGATCAACACTAGAGGCCCTAATACACGGCATTAACAGGATATAAACCATAACTAACAACACACAAACTCCAGAAGATAAGCTAGATAACTGGGATCTTCTAAAAATTAAACACTTATGCTCATCAAAAGATTTCACCAAAAGAGTGAAAAGAGAACCTACAGACTGGGAAAAATTTTTTGGCTACTAAAAACCCGACAAAGGTCTAATCTCTAAAATCTACAGGAAAATCCAGCACCTCTACAACAGAAAACCAAATAATCCAATTAAAAAACGGGCAAAGGAAATGAATGGACGCTTCACAAAAGACATTCAGGTGGCCAACAGACACATGAGGAAATGCTTGCGATCACTAGCCATTACCCATTAACCCAGTGCCGTCGAGTCGATTCCGACTCATAGCGACCCTCTAGGACAAAGTAGAACTGCCCCAAATGAGAAATGCAAATCAAAACCACAATGAAATTCTGTCTCACTGAGGCATTACTGGCGTGAATCAAAAAAATAAGAAATAACAAATGTGGGAGAGGCTGTGGGGAGATTTTAACTCTCATGCACTACTGGTGAGAATACAAAGTGACACAACCATTTTGGAGAACGATATGGCGCTTCCTTATAATGCTAGAAATAGAAATACCATATGATCCAGCAATCCCACTCCTAGGAATATACCCTAGGGAAGCAAAAGTCATCACAAGAATAGACATATGTACACCGATGTTCATGGCAGCATTGTTCACAGTAGTAAAATCATGGAAACAACCTGGATGCCCATCAACAGATGAATGGACAGACAAAGTGTGGTACATACACACAATGGAGTACTACGCAAGGATAAAGAACAATGACGAATTTGTGAAGCATCTCACAAGACGGATGAATCTGGAGGGGATTATGCTGAGTGAAATAAGTCAATCACAAAAGGACAAATACTCTAGAGACCACTACTGTAAAAACTCATGAAAGGATTTACACACAAAAAGAAATAATCTTTGATGGTTATGAGGGAGGGGAGGGGTGGGGATGGAAAAACACTAAATAGACAATAAATAGAAGAGTGGTAACTTTGGTGAAGGATAAGACAGTACACAATACTGGGGAAACCAGCACAACTTGTCCAAGGCAAGGTCATGGAAGCTCCGCAGACACATCCAAACTCCCTGAGGGACCGAATTGCTGGGCTACGGGCTGTGGGGACCGTGGTCCCTGGGAACATCTAGCTCAATTGGCATAACACAGTTTATAAAGAAAATGTTCTCCATTGTCTGTTGATTAGTAGCGTCTCTGTGAGCAGCCATCTAAGATACTCCACTGGTCTCATCACTTTGGGAGCAAGGGAGAATGGAGAAAACTAAAGATCCAAGGGAAAGATTAGTTCAAAGGACTAATGGACCACAGCTACCATGGTCTCCACCTGACTGAGTCCAGTACAGCTAGATAGTGCTCTGCTACCACCACTGACGCCTCTCACAATAAGGGGTTCCAGGACAGAGCTGGAGAAAAATGTAGAACAAAATTCTAACTCACAAAAAGACCAGACTTACTGGCCTGACAGAGACTGGAGAAATCCCAAGAGTATGGCCCCTGGATACCATTTTAGCTCAGTAATGAAGTCACTCCTGGGGTTCACCCTTCATCCAAAGATTAGACAGGCCCATAAAACTAAACCAGACTAAAGGGGCACACCAGCCCAGGGGAAGGACTGGAAGGCAGGAGGGGACAGGAAAGCTGGTAATAGGGGACCCAAGGTTGAGAAGGGAGAGTGTCGACATGTCATGGGGTTGTTAACCAATGTCATAAAACCATATGTGTACTAACTTTAATGAGAAGATAGTTTGTACTGTAAACCTTCATCTAAAATATGATTTAAAAAGTTAACAAAAAAAGAAAGAAAATGTTCATTCTCCCTTAGGGCTTTTGAAACTGAGATACTGGTGACCTTTATGGAGTTTATGGATACATTCATACATACATCACGCAGCTACCATGTGGCTGGGCACTGGGGACACCAAGATAAATAAGAAACAGTGGATCCTTTTCCTCAAGAGGCTCTTAATTCACTGAGGGAGACATACACGAAGACTAGAGATCGTGATGCAGCAGGACAGGCACTGTAACTGAGGCCTGTTCCAGGTGTTTGCAAAGCTCAGAGGCAGCCTGAGGTGGGGGGGGAGCAGGAGGTCAGATGGAGTCAGGAAACGCTTTGAGTTGTCATCTCATTGAGAAATGCTTCCAAGAGGGGGAGTTGAGCAAAGGGCAAAGAATGTTTACGAGTTTGCTAGGCAGCTCAGGGGCCAGAGGGCAGATGGAACTGCATGGGCAAAGGCAGAAAGGTGGGTGAGACCAGGGCATTTTGGAGAAGTTGCAAATCATCTGTTCTGGTTGGAGGGTGGCGATGTGTTGGGTGGATTATGAGATGAAGCTGGAGGCCAAATCATGAAGGGCCAAGGAGTTTGGAGTTTATCGCACAGCTCATGGGGAGTCCTGGAAATGTTTGTGTCAGGGGAGGGACATGGACAGATTTGCATTTTAGAAAGATGACCTCAGCAGCAGTGTGGAGAGCGAAGGCAAGGAGACCAGCTAAGAGGCAGTTCCTACCACCACCATGCCGCCACCCTGTTATGAGCCTCTACCAGATGTGTTGCTCTTTCAACAAATATCTATTGAGTACCTATTATGCACCGGGCACTGTTCTAGGCACTAACCAAAAAAAAAAAAAAAAAAAACCAAACCTGCTGCCATCGAGTCGATTCCGACTCATAGTGACCCTATAGGACAGAGTAGAACTGCCCCATAGAGTTTCCAAGGAGCGCCTGGCGGATTTGAGCTGCCGACCTCTTGGTTAGCAGCTGTAGCACTTAACCACTATGCCACCAGGGTTTCCGTTCTAGGCACTAGGGACATCAAAATAAACGACATGGACAAAGCTCCTTGCCCATGGAGAGCTTATATTCTAGTGGAGGGAGACACACAATAAAAAATAAACATAAGAAATAAGTAATTTTATATATTATGTTAGAAGTTGTTAAGAGCTATAGAAAAAGAGAAAATTGAGCACAATAAGAGAATTGGGACTGTAAGGATGGCCATGGTTCTAGACCTTATTGAGAAGATGATATTTAAACAAAAATGTGAAGACAGAAAGCAGTGGTTAATACAGGGGCTTTTCCCATGTCTCACTCCTACAAGCCTTTCACAGCCCAGGACAGTGGACTTGGGATCTGACAGCCCTGGGTTTGAGTTCTGGTGCCTTGGGCAACAAACAACTTCTTGAAACCTCCATTTTCTCCTGTGTTCCCTACCTCCCAGGCCTTTGGAGAGGTCAGGGACACACCAGAGCTTTAAAGTCTGACAGGCAGAGTCCAGAGGTAAATGGCTTATGACAGGCTTTCTGGCATCCCTTCCCCAGGCTTTTGGCTGCCCCCATAGCTCTTTGGGTCTGAGGAGCCAGTAGAAGAGAAGGCAGTGGGAGAATTGCTAACAGTCTCTTGTTCAGGGAAGGGTGAGCAGCTTCTCTTAGCTCTAGTAAGGATGAAACTGAGCCATAGGCTGAGCCTGTGGCACTGTGGCTGCTGCCTCTGCCACGTACCACTGGGCATGAACCCACTGTGCGGCAGAGCTGGAAGACAACCCTGAGAAATGATCCAGTCCAGCCCTTATGGAGCAGATGGGGGTGCTGAGACCCAGGAAGGGCAAGAGACTGGCCCAATGCCAAACAGTGAATGAGTCAGAGACAGATCTGGCACTGGGGTCTAGACTTCCTGCCTCCCAAATGGGTCATGGTTGAGTGGGAGGCTGCTTTGACCCGGGTGAATTTGTTAATAGTTTATGGCCTGGCCTGCCCTTTTCCTACTGAGGCTTCCTTCCGGGGCCTGGAACCTACTGCTAACAATTATAATAGCTAATATTTAGCACTCTTCTAAATAATTTCTATTCTTTATCTTACTGAGTCACTCAATAACCATATGACGTATTATCATTATCCCCCATTTCTGTTTTGTTTCTTTTTATGATTTTTTTTATACTGCTTTAAGTTTACAGCTCAAATTAGTTTTTCATACAAAAATTTATACACACATTGTTATGTGATCCTAGTTGCTATCCCTATAATGTGACAGCGTACTCCACTTTTCCACCCCGAATTTCCCCTGTCCATTCAACCAGCTCCTATCCCTTTCTGCCTTCTCATTTTGCCTCTGGACAGGAGCTGCCCATTTAGTCTCCTGTATCTACTTGAACTAAGAAGCACACTCTTCATGAGTATCGTTTTATGTCTTATAGTCCAGTCTAATCTTTGTCTGAAGAATTGGCTTCAGGAATGGTTTCAGATCTGGGTTAACAGAGAGTCTGAGGGCCATGTCTTCTGGGGTTCCTCTAGTCTCAGTCAGACCGTTAAGTCTGGTATTTTTACCTGAATTTGAGTTCTGCACCCCACTTTTCTCCTGCTCCGTCAGGGACTCTATGTTGAGTTCTCTGTCAAGGCAATCATTGGTGGTAGCTGGGCACCATCTAGTTCTTCTGGTCTCAGGCTGATGGAGACTCTGGTTTATGTGGCCCTTTCTTTCACTTGGGCTAATATTTTCCTTGTGTCTTTGGTGTTCTTTATTCTCCTTTGCTCCAGGTGGGTTGGGACCAATTGATGCATCGTAGATGGCCACTCTCTAGCTTTTAAGATACTAGATGCCACTCACCAAAGTGGGTGCAGAACATTTTCTTAATAAACTTTGTTATGACAATTGACCTAGATGTTCTCCGAAACCATGGTCCCTAGACCCCCGTCCCTGCTACTCTGTCCCTTGAAGTGTTTGGTTGTGTTCAGGCAACTTCTTAGCTTTTGGTTTAGTCCAGTAGTGCTGACTTCCCTTGTATTGCGTGCTGTCCCTCCCTTCACCTAAGAAAATTCTTGTCTACTATTTAGTGAATACCTCTCTCCTTCCCTCTCCACCCTCTTAGTCATCAAAGAATGTTTTCTTCTGTGTTAAAATCTTTTCTTGAGTACTTATAATAGTGGTCTCATACAATATTTGTCCTTTTGCAACTGACTTATTTCACTCAGCATAATGCCTTCCAGATTCATCCACGTTGTGAGATGTTTCATGGATTTATTGTTGTTCTTTATCATTACATACTATTCCATTCTGTGAATATACCATAATTTGTTTATAAATTCATCCGTTGATGGACATCTAGGTTGCTTCCATTTTTTTGCTATTGCGAATAGTGCTGCAATGAACATGGGTGTGCATATATCTATTCGTGTGAGGGATCTTATTTCTCTAGGATATATTCCAAGAAGTAGGATTGCTGGATCATATGGTACTTCTATTTCTAGCTTTTTAAGGAAGTGCCAAATTGATTTCCCAAGTGGTTATACTTATACACCATCAGTGTATAAGTGTTCCAGTCTCTTCACAACCTCTCCAACATTTATTATTTTGTGTTTTTTGGATTGATGCTAGCCTTGTTGGAGTGAGATGGTATCTCATTGTAGTTGTGATTTGCATTTCTCCAGTGGCTAATGATCATGAGCATTTCCTCACGTACCTGTTAGCTGCCTGATGTCTTCTTTGGAGAAGTGCCTGTTCATATCCTTTGCCCATTTTTTAATTGGATTATTTGTCTTTTTGTTGTCGAAGTTTTGCAGTACCTTGTAGATTTTAGAGATTAGTCCCTGATCAGATATGTCATAGCCAAAATTTTTTTCTCAGTCTGTAGGTTGTCTTTTTACTCTTTTGGTGAAGTCTTTGGATGACTATAGGTGTTTGATTTTTAGGAGCTCCCAGTTATTTAGTTTCTCTTCTGCTGTTTGTGCATTGTTTGTTATGGTTTCTATAATATTCATGCCATGTATTAGGGCTCTTAGCTTTGGCTTCTTGAAGTAGTGTCTTGTAGTTTTCTTTGTATAGGTCTTTTTATGTCTCTGGTTAGATTTATTCCTAAGCATTTTATCTTCTCGGGGGCTATTGTAAATGGTATTGATTTGGTGATTTCCTCTTTGACGTTTGTTGGTGTAGATGAATCCAACTGATTTTGTATGTTTATCTTGTATCCTCATACTCTGCTTAACTCTTCTATTAGTTTCAGTAGTTCTCTTGAGGATTCTTTAGAGTTTTCTGTGTATAAGATCATGTCATCTGCAAATAGCGATACTTTTACTTCTTCCTTACCAATCTGGAGGTACTTTATTTATTTATCTAGCCTCATAGCTCTGGCTAGGACCTCCAGCACAATGTTGAATAGGAGTGGTGATAAAGGGCATCCTTGTCTGGTTCCTGTTCTCAAGGGGAATGCTTTCAGACTCTCTCCATTTAGGATGATGTTGGCTGTTGGCTTGGTATAAATGCCCTTTATTATGTTGAGGGATTTCCCCTCTATTCCTTTTTTGCTGAGAGTTTTCTAAATCATGAATAGCTGTTGGACTTTGTCCAATGCCTTCTCTGCATCAATTGATAAAATCATGTGATTCTTGTCTTTTGTTTTATTTATGTGATGGATTACATTGATGTTTTTCTTATGTTGGACCATCCCTGCATTTCTGGTATTAATCCCACTTGGTCAAGGTGAATTTTTTTTTTTGATATATTATTGAATTCTATTGGCTAGAATTTTGTTGAGGATTTTTGTATCTATGTTCATGAGGGATATTGATCTATAATTTTCTTTTTTTGTGGTGTCTTTACCTGGTTTTGGTATCAGGGTTATGCAGGCTTCATAGAATGAGTTTGGGAGTATTCCATCCTTTTCTATGCTCTGAAATACCTTTAGTAGTACTGCTGTTAACTCTGCTTTGAAAGTTTGGTAGAATTCTCCAGTGAAGCCGTCATGACCAGGGATTTTTTTTTTTTTTTGGCTGGGAGTTTTTTAATTACCTCTTCAAAACTCTTCTTTTATTATTGGTTTATTTAGTTGTTCTACCTATGTTTTGTGTTAGTTTAGGTAGGTAGCGTGTTTCTAGAAATTTGCCCATTTCTTCTAGGTTTTCAAATTTGTTGGAGTACAATTTTTCATAGTATTCTGTTATGATTCTTTTAATTTCATTTGGGTCTGTAGTGATATCGCCCATCTCTTTTCTTATTTGGGCTATTTGCTTCCTCTCCTGTTTTTCTTTTTTCAGTTTGTCCATTTTGTTGATCTTTTCAAAAAAACAGTTTTGGTCTTGTTGAGTCTTTCAGTGGTTTTTCTGTAAACTATTTCATTGATTTCTGCTCTAATTTTTATTATTTCTTTCTTCTGGTGCCCAAGGGCTTCTTTTGCTGCTGTCTTTCTATTTGTTTGAGGTGTAGGATGAATGTTTTGATTTTGGCCCTTTCTCCTTTTTGGATGTGTGCACTTATTGCTATAAATTGACCTCTGAGCACTGCTTTTGCTGTGTCCCAAAGGTTCTGGCAGGATGTGTTTTCATTCTTTTTTGATTCCGTGAATTTCTTTAGTCCTTAATTTCTTCTATAACCCAGTAGTTTTTGAGCAAGATGTTGTTGAGTTTCCATGTATTTGATTTTTTTTTCCCTTGCTTTTTCTGTTATTGATTTCTACTTTTATGGCTTTATGATCAGAAAAGATGCTTTGTAATATTTCAGTGTTTTGGATTCTGGTAAGGCTTGCTTTGTGGCCTAACATGGTCTCTTCTGGAGAATGTTCCATGTCTTTTTAGGATTTTTTAAAATTATGGTAAATGTATAGATATTAAAACATTTACCATTTCAACAATCATTCCTTGTACAGATCAGTCACATTAAGTAGGTTCATCATGCCCCCATTTTTATAGATGAGGGAACTGAAGCACAGAGAGGTTAAGTGACTTACCAAAGGTTACATATTAGAAAGTGGGTGAGCTGGCCGATCTAGGCAGTTATGCTCATTAGTCTTTGTACTTAGCCATTGGGTTATAGGAATGTGGGATGAGTATGTATGTGTATGTGTGAGTGTGTGCATAACTGTTATGTGTGAGTTTGTGTGTGATTACGTGTGCATTGTTGTGTGTGTGAGTATGGCTGAATGTGTGTGTTCGGAGGGGTTCTTGGCTAACTCTCAACTGCTCTTTCTTAGCAAGCTATCTAAGAGATCTCTCTCTGTCAGGCCCCGTTAAGGAGTGGGAGTGCCTGTTGTTCAGAGTAGCTGTGACCTCGTGTTCTGCTCCCGTTATCGCTCCATTATGGGAGCAGCAACACGCAGGGAGAACACGCACAGCTACCGTAGTGGATGCAAAACCCTCTGCCTGATGTAAAGCAGTGTTTCTCTAAGTGTGGTTCCAGACCAGCATCATCATCACCTGGGGATTTGTCAGAAATGCAAATTCTCAGCACCCCCACCCTAGTCCTACTGAATCAGACTGTGGGGGTGGGGCCCAAAATACTGTGCTTTAACAAGCCTTCCAGATGATCCCAATGCATGCTCAAGTTTGAGCATTATAGGCAGGCAAGAGGGGTACAACAGCGTGTACTGGGTAGTATGCTTCTGTGCGTATGCACATATGTGCTCAGTACACAGTGCTTTACAATTTCAAAAAGGCCTTCTCACCTATAGCCTCCTCCAAGGTTCCCAAGGACAATTGGGGGGGGGGTCAAAGCAGGGATCTTGCCCATTTCCCAAATACATAAACTGACATCCAGGGTGGTGAGGTTATGCAGCAGCCAGTCCCTGACAGTTGTTCAGCATGGAGGTCTTCTCCAGTACCAAGCACCTCTCTTAGATTCTTCCACCTCTGCCCCATGTGCTAGTTAGTCCAGGCCCCCCCCCCTGCTCACAGCAGCATCTCAGAGGAAAGAGGGAATGAAGAGACACCAATTCTCAACTTCCTGGCTACCCTACCCCCACATCCTCTTCCCCCTGTCAGCAGCACCTGCAGAATAAGTTTCCTCTTCACCATGGCGTAGTGGTTAAGAGCTATGGCTGCTAACCAAAAGGTCAGTCATTCAAATCCACCAGGCGCTCCTTGGAAACCCTATGGGACAGTTCTACTCTGTCCTATAGGGTCACTATGAGTCAGAATCAGCTCGATGGCAATGGGTTTTGGTTTTGGTCCCCAGGTGAGTTCACCTGGCAAGAAAGGAGAGGAGTGCCTTAGGAGGAGAAGGGGATCCAGTGAGCAAACAGCCATTTTCTAGGAGATACCTAGAAATGTATCTGGGGGCAACAGAAGGTTCTGGTTTAGAGACCCCTCTCCATTCCCTCCACTGCTTATGGGGGCTCTACTGGGGTTGGGCCAGGAGACATTACCCTAGTCCCAGTGGAGCTGGGGCCTCAGGCAGTCTCCTGCCCAGGCCCATCTTCTACCCTGACCACATATCTGCTCTGGGGTCCCTGGAAGGGAAGGGAGGGACTATCCAGCCTGTCATCAGTATAGGGCAGGGAGAGTGGGGGATGTCTGGGAACATAGAACTGGGGTATGCACAGTCAATAGATCATAAAAATATGTAAAAGTCCAGTGATTCTCAAACTGGGGTTTGTGCAATTTGGTGGAGGGAGCAGTCTGCTGATGTATTCTCAAGGGCTACAAATTCATTGAGAATTTAACTTTTTATGCATTTTCTATGGTAATCTAAACACAATCTTTTTAGGTTTATAAAAACAGCTGCAATTCACAATCAAAAGACATTTTCACACCCTGCTTTCAGTTCTGAAGACAACATTTCTCAAGTAGGGGACACGCTGATCTGAGGGTGGAGGTTGTAGTTGCCCATAGATATTTTCTTGGCGAGGGGATGGTTCTGCTGAAATTTTTGTCCTGTAAAGGGAAGATCTGTATATTCCCCGAGGTTAAGAAGCACTGATCTAGTCCAACCACTTTATGTTTCAGTTGAGAACACTGAGGTCTTGCAGCAAATCAGGAGCAGGGCTGGGACTAGAAGGAAGGATTCTGCAGCCTGGCCCAGGGCTCTTTCTGTCACACTCTGCAGGGGCCAAGGCTCATGCAAGGGCAGAGGCTGAAGGGGGACAGAGGTATGCACCTCAGCTATCTCCATTGTAGATTCATACATCCTCTGTCTGTTCATTGGGGCTGCACAAACTCATTTGGATCTTTTTAAGAGTGAATGAGTTATGAAGGTAACGAACAGACCACCAGCCAGACAGAGGGTATCATCCTACCAGAATGAGTGAGAAGAATCAAAATCTTCATGCCACGGTAACGACTGCATCTCCATTCTGTGAGAGATACATCAATGCATAAGCCTTCACCCAGCTCTTGGATTGCCAGGAGAGGTAGACGTAAAGGCAAAGGCAATATCTCACTGTTCTCCAAACCGGGCTTTTCCATCCATAATGATAACTGACATTTATTGAACATTTACTATGTGCCAGGCACATATGTCATAGAAGTAGGTGCAGCCCTCTTTGGAAAATGAGGTCCAGGAGGATTAAGTAACCTGCTTCTAGGTGGCAGAGCCAGGCAGACAGATTCCTGTGCACACTTTCTTAACGCTTCCCAGTGTCATACGATCCTCACGAAAGTCCTGGGAATGAGCTGCGATAGGTCATTTCCCCATTTCACAGAAGAAGAAACTTGGCCCAGAGAGGAAGAGTGGTTGGATCACAAGGTACGAAACTAGGAAGTGTCCTGTCTGCTTCCTGAAATGGTGTTTGCTCACTAGTCCCATACTGCCCCATCTCCCTGAGACCGTAAGGTCTTTGAGGATCCGGTAGCAAGTCACAAACTTGTCAAAGATTGGCAACAACGGCAAGTTTGTTGAAATTATAAACTGGTTGAAAAAAAATATTTCCAGTCAATGGTTTTTCATGTAATGGTAATTTCTGTGCACCATGGAGGAGTTTTGCAGCCTTTGAACATTTTTGTCTGTTTTCTGGATTTTCAAATTTTATTTCGGGGGAGAATAATTTGGGAATTCGTTTTTTACTTTTTCTTCCTGTTTTAGCTCTTCAGCAATGTTTTCGTGAACTTCGAAATTTTACCTCTGGTTCTGAGTAAATTGCCCCCAAAAAGCAAATAGACTGAAACTGAAATGTTTCCATCTGCTAGTTCCAGCTTTTATAAGTTTATGCAACCTAGGAACACAATCCACTTTTCGATTATTTGCCTTTTAAAGTTTTTCAAATTAATTTTTGTCAATGATCCCAACTTTAGCTCAAGTTCTCACCAGTTTCAATTGTGCACCCCTTTTCAGTAAGCAGCTTTTGCATGATAATTATTTGCTTCCATTGGGGATGCCATTTACCGTCAGAATGGAAGTGATTGTGGTTTCAGGGACAAGCTTAGGCTGAGCTTTGTTGGTGTAATGGCTCTTGAAGGTATTGGGCAGGAAAATGCTAGTTGGCATAACGTGTACACACACAAGGCGCAAGGTGGGGTGTGAAGTAGGGGAAGCATCTGAAGTCCTTGAAAAGAATCAAGGCACACTGTTCATTATCCTCAACCTGCTGTTGCCTCAGTGTTTGTCTAAAATGTCTGAGGCTTGGTGCTTCCAATGCTAGGTCTCCTTTAAAAACTGGTTTGGGCCCCTCTCCCGAGTAACAGTGGTGTGGGTTCCAGGCACAGAGTACTTGCCTCACTGGCCGTGCATGCATAGACCCTTCCACCAAAAGAATGCAGTTGAACATGAAGCATAGGTGTTTCAATAAATTAGAAATAACCTCCCCCCCACAAATGAAAAAGCAAACCACTCTTCTCAAAATGAACAATGCACTAAAAATGCTTAAAGTTGTCAAAAATTTTATTAAAACATCTCATGGTGCATCAAACTTACCAATACCTGGAAAACCAGTGACTTTGTTGTTTTTGTTAGCTGTTGTTGAGTTGGCCCCTGGGTCATGGTGACCCTATGTGTCACAGAGTAGAACTGCTTCACAGGGTTTTCTTGGCTGTAATCTTTATGAAAGCAGTTCACCAGGCCTTTCTTCCACAGAGCCACTGGGTGGGTTCGAACACCAACCTTTAGGTTAGCAGCTGATCACATACTGCGTATTCAATTTTCTCTAGTTTATCATTTAGAACCAGTTTTTTCCCCACCATATCACTTGGAGCCAGACTGGATCAGTTAGAACAAACATCCTCATCTCATTTTTCCTGAAGGTGCCTAGACCATTGCTGGTTCCATAGCTGAATTCAATTCGGTTGGGACTCATGTGTCTTTTTTCCACATGTATGCCTCACAATATCCCTCTTGAAGGTGCTCCTCTGCCTTCAGAATTCAGAGAGGGGATGCATGGGGATCAACAGAGGTCAAATCAACCCTAGAACCATTGTGAGATTTGAAGTAGATTTCCTCTTCTTTTATGGGTTTTTCTGTATTTTCCCAACTCCCTTAAGTTACCATGTATTACTTTTGTAATTTGCAGAAATACACCTCACAATATAAAGTATGAAAGCACACACTCAAAGTGCAGAATCAAACCATGTAACTAACACTGTGATAGGAACTTTGGAGCTGGGCCTGCGGATCCCTGTTCTGGGCTGTCTGGTCCTACAGGGGGCTTACCCTCTCAGCTAATAAATGGTCTCCTCCCAACCCTCCTCTTCCCCTACTGGCTTAATCTGCCAAGAGAGCTGAGTAAAGAGGTGGGGGACTTGGATTTCAGACACCAGAGGGGTGAAGTGATCAATCTAAGAACACCCCAAAGACAAAAAAGCCAAACCCATTGCCGTTGAGTCGATTCTGACTCATAGCAACCCTATAGGACAGAGTAGAACAGCTCCATAGGGTTTCCAAGGAGTGCCTGGTGGATTTGAACTGCGACCTTTTGGTTAGCAGCTGTAGCTCTTAACCACTGCACCACCAGAGTTCCCAATCTAAAAACACACATAGTAACTTAAGACAAATTTGGGATAAGACAGTGTCATGGATTGAATTGCGCCCCTCCAAAATATCTGTCAACTTGATTAGGTCATGATTCCCAGTATTGTATGATTGTCTACTATTTTTGTCACTGGATGTGATTTCCCCATGTGTTGTAAATCCTATCACTATGATGTTAATGAGATAGATTAACAACAGTTATATCGATGAGATCTACAAGATAAGGTAGTGACTTAAGCCAATCTCTTTTGAGACATAAAAGAGAGAAGTGAACAGAAAGACATGGGGACTTCACACCACCAAGAAAGCAGCACCGGGAGCAGAATGTTCCCTTTGGACTTGAGGTTCCTGTGCAGACAAGCTCCTAGTCCAGGGGAAGATTGATGACAAGGACCTTCCTCCAGAGTTGACAGAGAAAGAAGGCCTTCCCCTGGAACCAACACCCTGAATTTGGACTTCCAGCCCGCTGGACTGTGAGAGAATAAACTTCTGTTTGTTGAAGCCATCCATTTGTGGTATTTCTGTTATAGCAGCACTATGACTAAGCCAGACAGCAAAATCTAGACTGCAAATGGCAACAATTATTCAGCATTTGTTTTCCGAGTGACAACTATGTGCCAGCTGTGGGGATGTGGTGGGAGAGCATTGAAAGCTCAATAAGGCAGAATCATACACTTCGATAGGCAGCGTGATGTAGGGGCATGAGCTACGTGAGCCATGGGCATGAATCAGAAAGAATGAGTTCAAATTCCAACTCCACCACTTAGTGGCTCTGTGATTTTGCACGTCAACCCTTTAACTCTTGCAGACTCAGCCACATCATCTGCAACGTGTGAACACTGATTGTCATACCAACATCATAAGCACGTATTGAGGACTTAGTGTGTGTCAGGTATATATGTGCACTTGACTGACATGATCTCATTCATCTTCACAGCAGCCCTAAAAGGCAAGTATTAATATCCCCATTTTACATATTGGAAAACTGAAGCTTAGAGGGGTTAAGCGATTTGCCCATCATACCATAGAAAGCAAATAGTGAGTTCAGAATTTGAAGGCGGGCAGGCTGACTCCAGAATTTTTGCTCTTCATCGCTCTGTTTTCTGCCCTCCCATTAGTGAGCTGGTGTGATGAGTCAATGAGGCATTGATACTTCAAATGCGCCTAGTGCACGGTAGGTACTCAACACAAGCTGGTGCCATTCCCTGGAGGATCTCACCGTCCAAGGAGGAGAGGAGAGGGAGAAGGGAGGGGCTGTGTCCTTCCTAGGAAAGTATTTCCACCCAACAGACTAAGGACCTCTCTTGGCAGATATCTCTTCTCCTGCTTCCTGGCAGACCGAAAGACTCCCTTCCTTGGCCCCCTCTCCTAGTTCAGGGCAGATTTCTCCTGACCCCCCATCCCCACAGTCTGTCTGGGCCAGTTTGCCTCCCCCATCCTGGCGAGGCATTAAAAATTGAAACCTCCTTTGAAGAGAAAATAGTTTAATAAAAGCTCCATCCATTTTTCATGAAAGGATCAGGAGATGGATGGTGAAGAGAGGAGAGGCAGAATAAAGGAGACAAGCAGGGGGAGGTGAGCAGTGAGAGAATACCTAGTGAGAGCTCAACAGGGTGGGGACTCAGCTGAGCTGGGCCAGGGAGTGCTGCTTGTCCCTGGCCCACAATACCCCAATACCCTCTTCTTTTCTCACTTCTTGGTAGCAGAGCCAAGGCTGGGCCTGCTGATGCAAAGTGGGAAAGTATGGCTTCCTCTTTGAGGGAACCTGTTGCCTTCTCTTCAGGGAAGGCCTCAGAGGAGCTACACTGTACTCCCTCAGAGGAAGGAGAGTACTAGGTGACTTCTGGCCGGGAGGGCCTGCCCCAGAACTGATCAGCTTCTGAGGCTGGACAAGAGGAGGTCTTTTACTTGAGCCCTGGCTACACGTTGCATCCAGAAGACCAGGCAGGGCAGGACCAGACCAGAGCACCAGAGAGAGATTGGGGTAGGGGGCAGAGGGGAATTAGATCTGGACTCTAGCTTAGCCATGTTCTTTGGATCCCAGAACCTTTTCCAACCATGAGGGAAACAATTACATTCACTGTCCTGCCCAGCCTCCACCCTTTCTTACCGCTCTTACCCCAACAATGACATATTTACTCATGAAGGAGACCCCACAGACTGGTTTTGGCAGGAGAGATGTGTGTCTAGGTCTAACAGAATGTGTTTCTATCTCTGTCACAGATCTGTGTGTGTGTGTGTATGTGTGTGTGTGTGTGCATGGGTGTGGCCACATGCCGGTGTGAGTGTATAGTAGCATATGCATGAGTGTGCATAAGCAGGTACATGTGTGTGCGCAAGTGACAGAGAAAGAGAGAGAGAGAGCAACGATTGGGCTGGTGCTTATGTATGGGAGTACATGTTTCTGCTCCCTGGCTCCCTGCTTCTGAACAGGCACAACCCTCTCCCTGAGTATATGCCCCAAGGCAAGTGGGATGGGAAAGGTGTGTGAGAGGATAACGGAAAGAGTGGAAAGGAGGGCATAGTGGTGGGGCTTCTGCTTAATAAGCATGGGCAGGAGAGGGCTTTGGGGGGCATTCCTGGAGTAATCACTGGGGGAAAGGCTGAGAGGCTCATTGATGGTGCCTCTTCAGGTTTCTGGGTCCAGTTTTCAATCAAAGCTCCAGGCCAATTCTAATGGAGCTTCCTCCCCACTCTTCTCCAGCCCAGGGGAGTTGGGTCCCCAGGGTCCAGCCTCCAGGTAGCTGGGATGGGAGTGTGGAGGTCCTAGCTCCAGGAGAGGATTCATGATCAGTGTGGGATATCCAAGGAGCCCTGGTGGCACAGTGGTTAAGGGCTCAGCTGCTAATTGAAAGGTCAGAGTTTCAAACCCATCAGCCACGCAATGGGAGAAAGATGTAGCAGTCTTCTGTAAAGAAAGATTTACAGCCTTGGAGACCCTATAGGGCAGTTCTACTCTGTCCTATAGAGTCAGTATGAGTCAGAATTGACTTGACAGCAACAGGTTTGGTTTTTCCGTTTTCTTGGGGGGGGGGTGGGGGATTTATTCAACGTCCAAGTGGGAGTGTCAAGTAGGCAGTTGTTTGGAGCTCAATGGAATAGTTAGGGCAAGAGATATACATGTAGAAGATTTCAGAGTTCTCACCTAGGGGCCTTTGAACTTGCTTTTACTTCTGCCGAGAACTCTCTGCCTTTTGATCTTCACATGGCTGACTCCTTGTCCTCACTGAGGTCTCAGCTCAAACATCACCTCAGTCTAAAATTGTCTCCCACCTCCCACACTATCCCACTCTCTTGTTTTATTTTCGTCATAGAACTCCTCACTAGCTGAAGTTATCGTGTTCATTTATTTGTTTACATGCTTCTCTGCAAGACTGTAAGCTCTATAAAGGCAAGGATCGTCTATTTTTGTTCACCACTGTATCCCCAGACCTAGGAGCGTGCCAGGCACATATAGATGCTCACTGCATATTTGTGGACTAAATGAATTTTATAGTGCATTAGTTCCCTTCATCCTTACAACAATCACATGAAAGTGGTACAATTGTTACCTTTGGTTTTCGGAGTAGGAAACTGAGATTTAGGGAGATGGCCACAGTCTAAGGCCTCATAGCTAGGGAGTGGCATAACTGGGATGCAATCCCAAGTCTATTTTTTGACTCCAAAGCTCATGTTCTTAACCATTCATTCATGCTTCAAAGTGCTGCCTAGAGAAAGTTTCGATTGGGGTCCACCTCTGCCACTTCTTTGCTGTGAGACCTTGGGCAAGATTTTAAGCAATTCTGACTCTCAATTTTCTCCTCTCTAAACTGGGGATAATAATCACCCCTTACTTATAGGGTTGTTTTCCTAGGATTCCACCTCTTTGGGCTTCAGTCTCCTTTTCTGAATGATGGACAGGCAGTTGGGGAGGGTGTAGATAGGACTAGATGATCTCTAAATGTCTTTCTAGCTCTCTCTGACCATCTTAGAATCTTGATCTCCAATGTTTGTAGGAATAAATTTAGTTTAAATTTTCCAAATTGAGAGCATTGTGAACAAAGGGGGCCTCCACTTTGGTCATCAAAACGTCAGCTCTGTGAATGCAGGAGGCCCCTTTGAAGCTTGAGGGAGGTAAGTTGAGGACAAATCAAAGGAAGTTCTTCTTCACCCCTAACGTAATGAGCTTATGGCTTTCATTACACACAAGAGTGGTCTAGGCGGGAAACAGAAATGGCTTTGGATGGAATGATAAATGCCAGAGACAAGGAGCAGGAGCTGGCAGTGCTGACTTCTAAGGTCAACATGAGGGAAGTGGCCCCTTAGGGCCCAATCAAAGACCAGTCCTAGGCTTCCAGAGTAGCAGTTCTGGGTGGTGGGGATGCGGGGGAGGGGATGTCACCAAGACCATCTACCTGCTCCCAGCTCTGCTCGCCCCACAACTCTGTTAGCTTAGCCCCTGGCTGGGGGGTCTGGATAGTGAAGGGGCAGGAACTATAGGGGGAAGCAACAGAGACTCCAGCTCCCAACCTTAATCCACCTTCTCAGGAGGGCTCAGGCTGGCTGTGCCAACACTCACCAGCTGCTCTGGAAAAAGTTTCACCTATGACCTCCCTTTCCTCCTGCCTCACCCCCACCTACACCTGGTGACATCAGCTACAAGGAGGGACTCCATGCCTTCCACATAATCACAGGGCAACAGCAGATTGATAGCAATGGGAAGTTTGTGGTGTTTGACCCTGGTGCCCTCCTCTCGACCCTATCAAAACCTTTCTATTACTACTATTTCTGTCTTCCTTCTTCCAAAAGCCGGTCCTGCCGGGTCTTGCTCTCAGCTGTCTTTCAACTAAGGTGTTAGCTGTCAACTAAGGTGTTAACTGATATCTAAGGTGTTAGCTGATAACTAAGGTGTTAGCTGACAACTAAGGTGTTAGTTGATAAGGCTTAACACCCCCCAAGGGGTATGTGCATTTTAATAGGGGATTGTTGAAAATGAATGGCCTTCAGGACTCAAATGATATATGCTATAATGGTGGAATTTCAGGCAATGGTGTTGATTATGGGTGGAGGTGTGGGTAACAAAACAAAACAAAAAAACCAAACCCGTTGCCCTTGAGTCGATTCAGACTAATAGAGACCCTGTAGGACAGAGTAGAACTGCTCCATAGGGTTTCTAAGGAGCAGCTGGTTAATTCGAACTGCAGACCTTTTTTTTTGGTTAGCAGCCGAGCTCTTAACCACTGTGCCACCAGGGCTCCGAGGTGTAGGTAGTCCCCCCTAAATCATACCACTTTTGTAATCACTTATTCATAATGTCCCTCACACACACGCACACATACATCTCTATCACTTTTGCAAAAAGGTTTTGAATTGTGTGTATATAAAAAAAAAACTAGTGCTGTTGAGCCGATTCCGACTCATAGCGACCCTATAGGACAGAGTAGAACTGCTCCATAGAGTTTCCAAGGAGCGCCTGGTGGATTTGAACTGCCGACCCTTTGGTTAGCAGCCGTAGCACTTAACCACTACACCACCAGGGTTTCATGTGTGTATATAGGTATATATTTTTATGAAGTGTAATAGTAATAGCAAACACACTTATTATGTGGCACTGTTCTAAGCACTTTATATATATTACCTTATTTAATCTCCACAACAACCTTATGAGGTAGATGCTATCATTACCCCGATTTTACAGTTGAGGGACCTGAGGCTCAGAGAGGTTAAATAACTTACCCCAAAGCTACGTAGATGGTAAGTGTTGGAGCTGGAATTCATATACAGCTAGCCTGGCTCCAGTGTCTATGCTCTTCGCTATCCCACCAGACCACTTCACACATGGGCATGCTGTAGTGTGGGTGTACCCTAAGGTGTGAGGGATATTTGCTTATATAAATTTGTGTACCCCAAATATTGAAATCCTGAAATACTCAGGCCAGGGAGAGGCCTCTTGGAGTGGGGAGTGGTGTGAGGGAGATGCCCATGCCGGTATGGGAGTGGACTTGTGAAGGGAGATTGCACGATGTGCAGGTCTGTACACCTAGTGTGGGATGTATGGATGCAGAGTGGTGAGCCGAGGGAGATGTGGGCCATGTACTCTGGGGTGTATGCATACACTGTGTAAAGTGCGGAGGAGCTGCAGGAGGGGCTGGGCTAACCAGCCACATGAGACAGTTCTACAGTTCTTTCTGCCCTTCTATCCAGCTCCTGCTTTGGGACTCACCCTGGCTGCCTTTTGGAATTACCCTCATTAGGAGCCTGGGCTCTACTGGAGGCTACTCTGGAATCACAAAAATCAGCCCCTGGCCAGCCTTCAAGAAGCTTGCCAGCTAGGGGAGAAGACCAACATCCAATGAGGGCGGACAGGGGAGAGATGAATTTGAGGTTGTAGAGAGGGTGGCATGAGGTAAGTCTTAATTGGTAGAGCTTCTGCCAAGTAGGGATGGGACAGTAGGACCAAAGGTGGGAAATGTGTGTGTGGGGGGGGCGGGGAGGGGGGCAAGTCCCTTTTTCTCTCTAGGACCTCAATCTTCTGAACTGTGCAATGGAGGAGATTGGACTTGGTGAGGTTTTTGGGTTCTCTCTGGCAATGTAAAGTCTCCCAACTAAGTGTTCCCTTTGCCTTCATTCTTTTTAGTGTCTTTCTGGGGCACTTGCCTGCTTTCCTCCCTAGGCTCCCTATTTTCCTTTGTTCACTTCATCACTTCTGCCCGCCCTCTCACTCCTTCTCTCGCCCCCTTCTCCTTGGCTCTCCTAGTGGGTCAGGCTGCCAGTTGGCCATGGCCATTTTCGAGCTGGTCCACTGGCCCAGCTCCTCTGTTTCAGACTATCCCTGCCTGGCAATAGTAGGGAGCTCCAGAGGAGACCTGCCATGGGCACTAGGACTGTGTGGGCAGTTCTGGTTGTCCAGGCAGTGGCGGTGGCACCAGGCTTCTCTGACACTGGCTGACAGGCAAGTGGGAAGGCAGGCAAGACACTCATAGAAACTGAGGCCATGGAGAAGGGCAGGGAAGATTGAAGATTTCTTGGGCTTATTCTGAAGGGATGATCTGTCTCAGGAGGGGGTGGCACCATGCAGGGAAGAGCCATTGGATCAGAGGTTCCAGGTCCACGGTCATGACTGAGATCTTTGGACACCTTCTGGTACTTTGGGGACCGATTCTCTGAAATGAATTGAAAGCTGAGGTGGCTATATATCTCTACAGTCCAATTATTTTATCAAAATGCTCAAGAGGTATATGACTTCAGAAAAAGAGTAAGAAACCCTGTTCTGGAGGTCATCTTGTCCCTCCTCCTGTCTTTAGGCAGGGTTCATACACACACACCCTCTCTGATCCCACACACACACACACACACACACACACACACATACATACACAGGTCCAGACAATGGCCATTGACCCAGGGAAGGTCACATTGGTGTGTCTTAGGGATGTGTTCCCCACCTGTCAGTTTCAGGAATCACCGTCCTTCTAGCCACCATTCAGTGTCCTCTGCCCCTTTCAAAGTTCTGGGCAATGAGCAGAAGTTACTCAGGCAGAAGGTCAGGCTGGGGGCATCTGCATGAGAGGTAGCAAGGGCCTGAGCATCTGCTGCCCAGGGGCCTCCGTAAGTGCCTGAGGACTCAAGTGTGTACAGCAATGCAGAGCTGGATTGGAGAGGATTAGATAATTGACCTCATAATTGACCTAATTAGTGAGTGGCTGTGTGGAGAGCCCTTGGGGACACTGGGCCTGCAGGAGGCACAAAGGCCAGGCAGAAATGCATAGACTTTGAGAGCTGAAGCCTGGGCATTTGCCAGCATGGGGGGGAGCATTGCAGGGAAAGGGGCAGGACTTGGGGATACCAAGATGGGAGTGACAGGGGTAATGGAGGTCACTGAGGGGCAGGGAGAAGAGTAGGAAATACCATGAGAGCAGAGGGGAACCATCTGGGGGACATATAAGGGGAAAATTCAGGTCCTGGGGACACCGAGAGGATAGGAACAAGGGCTGGGGGGGACCTGAGAGGGGAGGGGACAGGGCCTGGGGACACTAAGGGGGAAGGGTCAGGGGAAGGAAAAGGGAAGGACTTGAGGGCACAGGGGCAGGGCTGGGAGGGCCTGGAGAGGGAAAGGGAGTTCCTGGGGCAGCAGGTGCAACAGCTGAGGGAAACTTAGGAGGGAGAGGCAGGGCCTGGGGAGCGGGATCTGCAGGTGTGGACCAGCAATGGAGCCAAAGAACCTGACCCTGGTGCCCACATCTGGACTGTGCGTGTGCGTGTGTGCACGTGTGTGCGTACGTGTACTCCTGCATTGTGTGCGTGTGCACTTGTGTGCATGGTCAATCTCAACCCATTTGAACTGTGAGGAACCTAATCTTGGCAAGAGGGAAGGTGGTTGTGTAGCTTTGAGAATTGGAGACTGAATCCCAGGGCAAGCTTTGAGAAACCTGGCACTTGGGAGCATTCCCTCCCCCCAGATGCGTTGTGTGCTTACTAGGTGCCAGGAAATGTTCCAGGAGCTGGAGATACATCAGTGAACAGATCTGACAAAGCTGTCTTGGAGCTTACATTCTAGCGAGGGGAGACAGACAATATATAATAAACATAATAAATAAGTAAATCATACAGTGTGTTAGAACACGTTAAGTGCTTTGGCTAGAAAAAGGATCAGAGTAAGAATCGGGAGGGTCAGGGCAGGGTGGGCAATGAGCTGTAATTTCAAAGGGTGGTCCTGGTGGGCCTCATGGAGGAGGTGGACAGAAGGAAACACATGAGTAAAACTTGGAAGAGACAGAGTGAGCCATGTGGAGAAGAACCTCCAGGCAGAAGATGTAGCAAGTGCAAAGGCCCTGAGGCAGGAGACTGCCTGGGATGTTGGATGAGCAGCAAGAAGGCCTGTGTGGCTGGAGGGCAGTGAGCAAAGGGGAGAGGGGTAGAAGATGAGATCAGAGAAGTAATGGCAGGGTGGTGGTGGGTGGGGGGAGACACATCTTGTAGTGCCATAGTAAGGACCATGGAAAGGACTCTGGCTTTCACTCTGAGTAAAATGAAAGCCACTGTAGGGTTAGAGGCAGAGGAGTGCCAGGATCTGACTTAGTTTTAATGTATCCTTCTGACTGTTATGTGGAGAATAGGCACTGGTGGGGGTATTAGGGGAGGCTGGAGAGCAGTGAGGAGGCTCTTCAGCAATCTTGGTGAAAGATGAAGGGGGTTCAACCAATATGGTAGTGGAGAGGTGGTTAGAAGGACCCATCATTGCCAGTCTCCATGCTTGCCTGGCTCTGGCTAGGCTTAGTCAGAGTGGAGAGAAGGGGCCTGTCTAAGGAATATGAATCTACTTCTAGGAATTCATGTTCATCAGGAATCTGGCATATTTGATTCAGAGGCATAGCCAGTAATGCTCTGTTGAGAGGTACCTGTGTACAGAGCTTGGTCCTTGGCACTCAGTAGGCAAGAAATTTACAGAAGAAATGGCAACCTCAGTGTGTTTGAGGAGACCAAATGCAGACAGCAGACAGACAGACAGACACACTGCAGCTAAGAAAGTGCCTGTCCATAGCCCTAATGTCTGCTGGGAGCAGAGTGGGCACAGAGCAAAAGAACTTTTGGAGATGGCTCGGGAGAACATAGGAAGACCAGAAGAGGTGGTTTTGGACCAACCCACCCACACATAGGTGCACATGGGAGCACAAATTCATATACAAATGTGTGACCATCATTGCATGTGCACGCAAGCTCATGTGCACACTCATGACTGAAAGTGTATGCACACACTGACCCAAATGACAACATCAATAAGCACGAACAGCCTTCACTCATGGGGCCCAGCCCACTCCCAGTCTCATCCACCCACCCCTGCCTCTTCCCATCCCCACACCAACCAAGTTACTTTCCTCAAAAAGGTAGTAGATTTTCACACTACATCGTTGTGCCTTTGCACATGCTCCTTTTACCTGGATGATCTGTTCTTTCTTTCTGACCTCCTTCAACAACTGGTGGCCCCCCTGCCACAGCACTGGACCCGCTGAGCTGTTGTTACTTCTGTGTTTATCCCTCTTTTCCTCTGTACTGGGAGCTCCCTGAGAGCCTTGTCTGCCTGCTTCACCATTAGATGCCCAGATCCCTGCCTGACAAGTAGTAAATGCTTAATACGTTGTTGAATGAATGAAGACCTTCAGAGAGCAGTTTCTGAGACCGGCTGAGGGAGTGACAGACCCAAGCTAATGTGGCCAGAGCAGACTGGGCCTCCTTCTCAGAGGGAAGGCAGCAATGGCAGCCTGGGGAGCTGTCTGGTGTCCCTTTTGCGGCTCCACAAGGTGCAGCGGCTAGCCTCCCTCCCTTTTCAGGCCTAAGGGAACTTCTAGGGGATGGGGGTGGACGGAGAGGAGGAGACAGGCAGAAGAGCACATTAATCTGGGAATTAATTGAGGGACTTGGCAGTCTGGCAGTGTGTGCTTGGGACAGCGGCTATAATGGCTTAATCAGATTATAGGCCTTGGCACATGGTCTGTCCCGGCAGTGCCCAGTTTACCCTCGACGGTGTCCCCGTTCCTGGGCTCTCCTGGATGGAGACCACATTCTGTGGTCGGGACCTACTGTGAAGCCTGGCACCCTGAGTTTCCACTGTGGAGAACCCCTGTCTGTCTGGTCTGGTGAGTTTCAGGCTCTCTAAATAAGCTGATTAGAAGTGCGTGGACTTTCAGTTGAGACAAGAATGGGTTCAGATCTAAGCTCCATCACTTCCTAGCTTGGGCAATTTATCTAACCTCTCTGAGCCTCAGTTTTCTCTTCTGTAAAATGGAATGGTAACACCTCCCCTGAAGTATTGTTGTGAGAATTAAACAAGAAAATATGTTAAGTGAAAGTGTTTTGCAAGTGTTCCTTGCTGCTGGTGGAGTCAGTCAACTCTTTCCTCCCTGGGGTCCAGTCCAGCTGAGGCCAAAGATGAGGAATATAGAAGGGGCGAGGATAATAACAGCAACAATAATCAACAGCTCTCCCAACAACCGAACCATGTATTGCACTTTAAAATCAAGGAAGCACTTTCACTTCCATGATCTTTTTTACTACCCAGGAGAGCCCTAGGAGGTAGGCAGATAGAGGATTAACAGCCTCTTATTTGTGGAGCCTAGTGGCACAGTGGTTAAAGTGATTGGCTGCAAACTGAAAGGTTGGTGGTTTGAAACCACCAGCCGCGAGGGCGAAAGATGTAGCAGTCTGCTCCTGTAGCTATGGGGTCACTATGAGTAGGAATTGACGGCAGCGGTTTTTTTTTTTTTTTATTCGAAGGTGCCCTGGCGATGTAGTGGTTAAGCATTTGGCTGCTAACTGAAAGGTCAGCTGTTCGAATCCACTAGCTGCTTCACGGGAGAAAGATGTGGCGATCTGCTTTGGTAAAGATTTACAGCCTTGAAAATCCTGTGGGACAGTTCTACTCTGTCCTATAGGGTTACTAGGAGTCAGAATGGACTCGACAGCAATGGATGTTTTTGAAGGACAAGAAAGCAAGCAAGGCCAGGAGGAGAAATGATTTGTCTCAGTCAGTGACTAAAGCTGTGTCCAAGGAGGAAGTCCCATCCACACAGATGCTGGTAGGATGGCCAGACGCTAAATAGGTTGGGGGCTTCCAGGCTGAGATCCCAGACCACCAGACAGCCTGGGAGTAGGGTCATTCAGCCTTACCACCTCTCCTTCCCACTGGGGGCTGTCCTAGGCAGGACTGGGCTGAGACCCCAGGGGTTCAGTGAAAGTGAGAACTTCAGACTTGGGGGCGCCCCATGGTGTGAGGCCTGTGAACTTCAGACCTTAAGGGTGAGTTGGGTGGGGTTGTAGACCTTCCCCACCTAGGCCTCCTGTGTGAAAATGTACTGGAAGCCAGGCAGGCCAGGCAGATTGGTGGGGGAAGCAGCCAGGGTGCGCCATGGTGCAGACGAAGGTGCTGCTCAGGGAGCAGACTGGCTTCCAGCCGCCCCGCCTCTCGTCCCCAGTAGTTTATTAGGAGTAATTTGTTAAGCTGTTGCAACTTGTCAGCAGCCACTTCAATGCCTTTGCCTCCTGCTTGCTCTTTGGTGTGGCGGGGGGGGGGGCCCAAAAATGTCAAGAGCTGAATCAGTAGCTGAGGGGTGGGCTAGGGAGGGCGGGATAGTCTGAGAAACAGGCCTCTGGGGGAAGGGGGCACACAGGCCTCTCCACCTTGAAGCCTTACCTCCCACAGGGTGCCAGATCTGAAGGGAAGAGATGGGATAATTAATCCCCTGCCCTCATGCCCCTTCCCCTTTTAGCTCAGCTCCAGCCTAAGGGTAGCAGGGGTGGGGGTTGGGCTTGTAAAGGCGGGAGAGACGCCTGGGGTGGAAGGCTGGAGTGAGGAATAGTTGGGCTTCAGGCTGTTTTGTGGAGCTTAGTCCCAGGTGGAAAAGTAGATAATGGACAGGATCAACCACTCAGAGCGGTCACATTGTGCCAGACACTGAGCTCTAGGTTTCACTTGTGTTGTCTCATTTCATCTTCATTACCATCTCATTTTACAGATGAGGAAACTGAGATTCAGAGAGGTAAAGTGACTGGTGTAACGCCGCAGAGCTAGAAAGCGGAAGAGCCGAATTCAAACACAGATCTGGCTGACTCCAAAGCCCTCAGGGTACCTAGGGCTGCTTTGAATGAAAAAGAAACGAGGTCAGTTGGGAAGGGGAGAGCAAAGCTTGCTAGTTCTCCCGGACTCTACCACTGACCAAGGCCTTGGTTTCCCATCCCTACAAGAATGGAGGATGGTCCAGAATTTTCCAGGTCTGTGTTTTACTCCTTACCATGTCCAGTCTGTCAGCCAGCCAGGGCTAGGGGCAAGTAGGCAAGCCTGGGTGAGCTGTAGCCACCAGGGGTGAGGGAGGCATGGCGGGGGGCGGGTGGATTGTTCCTGAGAGAGCCAGGCCCATAGTACCTGACCAGGTGCGGCTTTGAGCAAGTCTTGACAAGAGGAGACAGGTCTGAGGTAAGGCTTTGCTCTTAATCACTGCTCCCTTCCCTCCTGCACACCCTGCCACCCTCCTAGGAGCTGGGCACCATGGGGGGCTGGGAATGGAAAGGGCTTGCCTGCCACTTCTCCTCACCCTGGCCCTGCCCCGTAGGCTCTGGGGGAAGCTCATTAGCTAGAGGGGCGCCCTGGCCCTCCCCTCACAGCTTGTCATGCAATTAGCCACCCTCTCTGTACAAGTTGCTGTGTAATTATTGGGTCTTGGTGGGCTCAGGGCCATGTAATTAGCCTGCCCCAGCCTCCAACCAGATCTCAGGGTCATTAGTGGGCCCACTGGGGCTGGGTGGGCGGGCAGTACATCTGCATGACAATGCACACATTGTAGTGCCTTTGCCTGCACCCAAGGCAGAGGGGCAGCTGGTGCCATTGTGTGGCCCAGCTCCTGGGCACATCTGTCCCTTCCCCCAACCTCCTGCTTAGAAGCACCTCAAACCTGGGCTGGTCAGTCATAGGGTATAAACCCTTTCCCACCCTTTCTTTTCTGTGAGCTTCACACAGCAATCTGGTCATCCCCATGTCACAGATGAAGAAACTGAGGCTTAGAGAGGGGCCAGGACTTCCCTAAGATCACTCAGCTCAGATGTGGTGGAGTCAGCATTAGAATTCAGATCTATCTCATTCATGCTTGGTGAGCCTGGGGACAGACTGACTCGTGAAGGTGAATGATATTGAGCCAGAGGCTGCCTTGAGGAGCCTTTCTTGCTTCCAGGGGTCTCTGGGGGTATCTTTCCCTGGCCTTGATGTCCTCTGGTAGCCTGCTCCTAGGCTACCCCCACAGCCTCTTCATGGCCCCTTCTTCAGGTGTTCTCACCCAAGCCAGCAAGAAGGGTGACTTCCCTAAGCTTTCTAATTTTCCAGGGAAAACCTGCCAAGACCCCCTTGGTACATGTGACTGCTTCTCTCCTGCCCCAAAAGGTCTCTTACTATCTCTGGCCCTAAACTGCAGTCAGGGAGCCTGGGCTGTGCTGCCCTCTTTTAGGACCCTCTCTCTGGTTAGTAGAAGTAGGGAGGCATGTGCCAGGGGTTCCTGGATACTTACGACACTGCTCCTGCTTTGCATGGGACTTGAAGTACATTTACCTCAGGGGTCTTGTCTGGTTAACAACCTCTTACTCTGCACATTTCAAGCTGTGCAATCTTGAGGTTCCCTAACCTCTCTCTGAGCTGCCCAAGGGTTATTGTGAAGATTAAATGACATGACTCTGGCAAGGGCTAGTGCAGGGCACAAAGTGAGAAAGTGAGTTCCTAGCAAATTTGGCTTCTGAAGCCAATCCCAACTTCCATTTCTCCCAGGACTCTGAACAAAGTCCCCACAGAGCTTCAGTGTTCTGCACCTTCCCCCCTCTCCCCTGCTGCCTGCCCCCAGCAACTTCCAGCCACCTTCCAGCTCCCACTGAACCCTCTCCCCATTTTGAAGGCTGTATTATCCTGGCTGCAGTGAAATTAGTTGTTCCCTTGAAGCCCCCTGCCCCGTCCTCCCTGTCCCCCCTTCCCAGGGCTGGTGACAAGTATGTGGGACTTAATTGGCTGGTATGAAAGGCAGCACTGACATTAATTGGCTACATTTGGCAGGCAGGCCCCCAGTCTCCCCCTCCTCTCTCCAAACCCCTACCGCTTCCCAGGAACCTTATCAATCCCACCACAGGGACCAAGAGCTTGGAGGCCCCTGCCAATTAGGCACTTTTTGCTCCTTTTCTTCCCTTGATGGGGTTTCATTAGAATTTATGACACTCTATAGGGGTGGGGGTAAGGGGGTGGGAAGCAGGAGATGGGAAGGTTGAGGGAGGCCCATTCCTATGGAGAACAGGATAGGGTAGGGGAGTGGGGGGTAGGGATGTGGATGTGAAAAGGACACTTGGGATTAGGCCCTGAAGCTGGAGGGGAGGGGGTCTTCGAGGCAGGATCCAGGGCTGGCAGGGGAGGGCTTTGGCCAGGCCAAGAAGACTGATTCAATAGACACTGTGTGCACATTTGGAAGAAGGTTTGTAAAAATTTGGTAACAAGGCTAGTGGACATTGCTGGGAGGCAGAAGACCTGGTTTTTCTTCCCAGCCTTCCCTGTGTCTCCTTGAGTCAGTCACTGGCCCTTTCTGGGACATGAAGGGATGGGGCAAGATCCATGGTTCCCATCCCCGGCCAGTGTCATTCAAGAGACTAGTTGGAGAGGAGTTTGAGAGTCAGCCACATTTTGCTTTAGAAAGTCTGTCCTTGGTTTAGGCTGTTTTGCTAGTGGCTGCTTAGTATGGTCTTGACCAATTTCATGCTGGCCATAAGCTTTGATTGGCAGCTCAGGATGTCCCTGCACACTAAAACTAGGAAGACAGGTGAATTGTTACTCCACGAATTCTGTGTGTTTGGGAGAATAAATCTTTCAAAACCTGAAGAAGCTGGTGAAAGGGGTTTTTGGTGGTGCTAAGGGGGATCCACTGGCCTGGATGGACTGGCATAGGGTGGGGGAAGAGACAGGGATCAGGGCCACCTCTTGTCACCCTCTGAAATGATCCTTGAAGCCACTGTAGCTGCCCTGATGGGAAATGGAAGTCATCTAGGAAACATTCAGCTGATTTGGGGCTCCCAAGTATATCTGCATACATATGGGCTCTTTTGGAAAAGGAAGACCTTGGGCATTCCCAATCTGTGCTAGCATTTGTAGTATGGACTAGAGGGCCAGAAGCCATTCTCCTAGGTCTGTGTCATTCACTGCTTTTACATTTGCTTGTGTGTTACTTCTTCCTTGTATTAAAACATACACCTGCTTCCATTTCTGTTTTCCCTCTCTTCCAGGCCACGCATGAAACTCTCATTCTCCTTAGAGTCTTAGAGTCACCTCCCCCCACATGGCACTGTCCCTGAATCTTCCCTGGTGTCTCTGAATTCTGCATCCCCGGTGCCCAGGATCCATGCCTGTGCCCAGTGCTCCCTCCCTCTGGAACCAGCCCTCACTGGACTTGCTCACTTTATCCTCCCTAGCCAGGTGCTTCTCATGGGTCAGAATCAGGTCCAGAGAAACCATTGTACTCACCCCATCCTTTGTCCTCTGAGAGGTTCATGGTCACCAAGGGCTGCCAAGAATGGGGCAGCTGTTCCCCTTCTAGCAGCAGGGGCCTGATGTCCACAGCAGCCTAGAGAGGGAACGCCATTACTGTTCTGTTTTCAACTAGAAGAAGAGAATAAAACAGTCCCTGGATCCCCAAGGTTTGCAGTTCCATCATCAGGATTTCATGGTCACTCAGGACTCATTCTGGTTTGTGTGGTCTCATTGGCCCCCACGTGACTTGACAGGACTGGGTCAGGGTGTGTGTGTGGTTGGGGGAGGTGCTGAGAAATCTTGACAGGCTCCTTTCAGGCACATCTTTTTTTTTTTTTTAACTTTTATTGAGCTTCAAGTGAACGTTTACAAATCAAGTCAGACTGTCACATATAAGTTTATATACACCTTACTCCATACCCCTTCTTGCTCTCCCCCTAATTATGTCAGCGCTTCCAGTCTCTCCTTTCGTGACAATTTTGCCAGCTTCCAACTCACTCTATCCTCCCATCCCCCCTCCCAGGAGATGCCAACACAGTCTCAAGTGTCCACCCGATACAAATAGCTTACTCTTCATCAGCATCTCTCTCCTACCCACTGTCCAGTCCCTTCCATGTCTGATGAGTTGTCTTCGGGAATGGTTCCTGTCCTGGGCCAACAGAAGGTTTGGGGACCATGACCGCCAGGGTTCCTCTAGTCTCAGACAGACCATTAAGTATGGTCTTTTTGTGAGAATCTGGGGTCTGCATCCCACTGATCTCCTGCTCCCTCAGGGGTTCTCTGTTCTGCTCCCTGACAGGGCAGACATCGATTGTGGCCGGGCACCAACTAGTTCTTCTGGTCTCAGGATGATGTAGGTCTCTGGTTCATGTGGCCCTTTCTGTCTCTTGGGCTCTTAGTTGTCGTGTGACCTTGGTGTTCTTCATTCTCCTTTGCTCCAGGTGGGTTGAGACCAATTGATGCATCTTAGATGGCCGCTTGTTAGCATTTAAGACCCCAGACGCCACATTTCAAAGTGGAATGCAGAATGTTTTCATAATAGAATTATTTTGCCAAGAGGTCCCCTTAAATCATGGTCCCCAAACCCCTGTCAGGCACATCTCGAATACAACTTACCTCTCACATATGCCTCTTTGCCTCCTCGAAAAGATGCTTTCCATTGCCCAAACTGATCTCTTTCTAATGAAGAAGACACTACTACTAGGACGGTGACTGCTATTAAATAATTATAAGAACCACCATTTTTGAGGGCTTACTATGTTGCAGGCATTGTTTTAAGCACTTTATTTATATTAACTCATTTAGTTCTCACAACCACCCTGTAAGGTAGGAAATATTATTATTCCCATTTTACATATAAAGAAACTGAGGTTCGGATTGGAAAAGTCACTAGACGAGGGTGATACAGCTAGGAAGTGGCAGAGATAGGTTTCAAATGCAGGTCTGTCTGACCAGGAATCCTGTGCCTCTGCCTTTGGGAGGAGCTAGTGAGCAAGGACTGCAGGTGCAGACATGTGCTGAAGGGGAGCATTCTTGGGGAACAGATGTCCTTCCTGTGTTCCTTGACTCCACGACACTGATGCCCTTCCAGTTCCTTGGACCCTCTTTATTATTGTATAATACCTTGTATCCCAAATAAGAATCTAGAATCTCATTGGATGATGACTTGTAGCCCATCTAAGAAGGTGGAATCTCCTCTGCAGATCCTGGCAGTAGGAGTGGGAGGGAGAACCAGCAGAACACACATTTATTTGGCCACAACCTCAGGCCCCAGAGCATCATGGCCATTAGAGCTGAGTTTTAAGAGCTTTAGAAGCCTTAAGCGCTGAACGGACTGCACACTGGCCATATATAATTAAAATTAAAAACAATACTAACCCATAAAATACGTGTAAGGAAGTCCAACAAAGTTTTAATTTTTCCCAAGATACTACTTTGATGCTTGAAAAATACATATCAAATATATAAAAATATGTCAAATTCTTTGAAAATTTCTCTCTGCCTCTGTCTCTCTCTCTGTCTCTCTCCTGTGTGTGTGTGACCCACTGCTGTGCTGCTGCTTTAAAGGCAACCTGTCTGCCCTTCCTGGAATGCAGCACTGCTGTCCCCTCTTTGCTGGCAAAGTACTACGTTCTCACCTCCTCTCTGCTCCTGTCTTTTTATTGAACTTCTGGCTCCTGAGCCCTGCTTTCCCCTCCCTTGGTCTGCTGACCTCTGCTAACCTGCCAACCTGTTGGGGAGGCTTAGTAATTAACTAAGTGTCAACCACTCCTCTAATCTTTGCTACACAAAGTGTGGTTGATGAAGCGGTGGCAGTAGCAGCATCACCTGGGAGTTTATCAGACATGCACAATCCAGGCCACACTAGACCTGCTCAGTCAGAATCCACATTTTAACAAGATCCCTAGGTATTTCGTACACACAGTAAACTCGTTGCTCTCAGTCAGTGATTCCCACAGTGTGGTCCCTAGACCAGCAGCATCAGCATTAACACCACCCGGGAAATTGTTAGAAATGCAAATTCTCAGGCCTCACCCCAGTCCTACTGATTCAGAAACTCTAGAGGTGGGGTCCAGCAATCAGTTTTTTAACAAGCCCTCTAGGTGATTTTGATACATTCTAAAGTTTAAGCGGAGGAGCCCCGGTGGCTCAGTGGTTAAGCGCTTGGCTGCTAACCGAAAGGTTGGTCGTTCGAACCCACCAGCTGCTCCACGGGAGAAAGATGTGGCAGTCTGCTTTCCTAAAGATTTACAGCCTTGGAAACCCTATGGGGACAGTTCTGCTCTGTCCTATAGGGTCGCTATGAGTCGGAATTGATTTGACCACAACAGGTTTGGTTCGGGGATAGAGTTTAAGAAGTTACTCTAAGATACACAAAGGAATCTTTCCCAGAAAAGTATCAGGCCCTTAGATCCCACAGCTCACCCCCCACTGAAGATGGCTACTAGCCAGACTAGCCTCCGAAGGGATCCTGACCTGCCCTGATGATTATTTAGGCATTGGGGGCCACCTCTGGAAAATGGTGTCAGGTGTCTGAGGGATTTTAGTAGGTTGTCATTTTTGAGCACCTAGCATGTGTCGCTATGAGTTGGAATTGACTCGACGGCAATGGGTTTGGTTTTTTTTGGGTTAGCATGTGTTAGGGACTACCAGGCACAATCACAGACATTTCTTCATTTACTCTATAGACCATCCTGTGGGGGAATAGTCATTTCCGCCATACACTTTAAAGACGAGGAATCTGAGAGTCAGGTCAAGTGACAAATGGAGGGTTTACCCCCAGTTCTTTCAGAGTCCATGTGCCTTTTCCATAGAACAGCCCAGACTGTAGTGTTCTAGAAATAATGAATGCTTACTGTATGCAGGACCATTCTAAGTGTTTTAATAATATTAAGTCATTTAATTCGCACAACAACCCCATTTTACAGATCAAGGAAATTGAGGCACAGAAAGGTTAACTTAGCTGTCCAAGGTCTTACAGCTAATAAGTGGCAGAGCTGGGATTCTCTACACCTAAAAACCAGAGTTAATTTGCTGTCCTTTAGAAGCCAAGCACAGGTTAGGCAATGGGAACAAAAGAGGGAGTTTTCTGGCCTTGACAGGTTTATTGAGGTAGTTTATGTTCGATTTTCCCAATTTCCAGCTCAGCTACTTAACTCAGATCCCCTCCTTCCCAGGCAGTGTCAGCCTGGGGCTGCAGACCTCTCTCCTACTCAGCCCCCTAGGGGTCCCCTGTGGCAATCACCCCAGCTCAAGGCGGCTAGGCTTCCTGCCCAGCATTCATTTGGACAGCATGGGGCCCCCAACCAGTCAGTAAGACAAGAAATAGGGCTCACACAGGTCCTGGAGCCCCCAGGGGTTGGGGTTAGATGAGAGCCAGATGCATGCCTCCTCTTGGATCCTATTACTCCCCATCCATTCCTCTCTCCAGAATTAGGGTTTCCCACCCCTTTCTCTATGGAACTCCTACCTGCCCAGGAGCAAGCAAGTCCCCAGCCTGGCATAGGCCCTTGGCGGCCAGTTTCCTGTATTGACAGGTGTGAAGATAGCCCACTGGACAACCAGACAGCTGACGGGTAAGCTGACCTTTGTCAGAGTGCCTCAGGGCCATGGCCCTCCCTCCAGTGGTAATGAGATGCTCCCAACTGACCTCTCTGTAGTGACTGACAGTTTACAAAGCCTTCTCAGAGCATTCTCTCAGTTAATCGTCACAACCATCCTGTGAGGGAGGCATTCTTATACTGGTTTTTTGGGTGAGGAAATGGAAGCAGTTCAGAGAAGCAAAGCAACTGGACAGAACTTACACAAGCTGCTTACACTGTCTTCTTCCAATCTGGTGTTCGTTCAACTCCACCAAAAAACTTGACCTCAATTCTGTTTGGGAGATAAAAGGGCAAACTTCTTGACAGATGAAATGGAGTGGCTGGTACAGCTGAGAAATCTCCAGGAAAAGAAGATGGGAGGCTTGACATGCTTCATGTGGTCAGATGCAGGGATCCTGGCAGCCCAACTCCCTTTTCTCTTTCCTTTGTATCAGGCTCTGATGAGAACGCCGGTGAATGAGTGCTGTGCTCATGTTCTCAGAGGTCAGCCTCACCTCCCTGACTGCCTCTTCCCTGAGCCCTGGTCCTGACACCTGCCGGACCAAGTACAAAGGGTTCTCTCAGGTGCTACCCCAGCCCCTTCTCCATATCTCCCAGGTCTGATCTTACCCCTTCTCTTTACAGCCCTGGCTGTTCTCTACAGAAGGCAGTTCTCTACAGAAGTCTGTTCTATTTTAAACAAAGCCACCATCCTCTGTCTTTTCTCCAAGAATTCCCTCCTTTTACTCCCAGACCAGAACTGAAACTGGATGATATCCCTTGACAGCTCCTTCCAAAGGGTGCCCTGCTTTTGTCTTTGCCCAGTTTGTTTTCTAGAAACAGCAGGGAGGCTGGGATAGCTCAAGTTTGCTCAAGTTTCTGTGCCTCAATTTCCTTATCTGTAAAATGGGGTTGTTGTGGGGATTAAATGACTCAATGTTATTAAAGCAGCATGCCGTTTATGGCCCAAGTCTTCTGTGCCTATGTCTAAGGTCCTGTCTTTCATAGAAAGCCACGCTATTGATTTGAAGCCTCTTTCCCTTTCTCAGCTCTGCTGGCTTTCAGAATATTGGCTGTCTCTCTTGGTTTACAAAGCACCAGGCCCCAAGGCCTTTCTCCCCACCCTCGCCTATGGTGTCTTCCCTACCGGCTTCAACATCCTCAAGGGTGCCCCCTCTGCCTGAGCCCCAGCCATCTTACAACCTCCATGACTTGCATATCCTCCCTATTGAAGCTCCCTGCTGGCATGGCCACATCTTGAGTTTTCTCATTTCTTGGGATCTGCTCTAAGATCTGTAATCCTTCCCCCCATCCCTCAGATGGCTGCCTTCCTCATTTCTCCTGAACCTGGTCTTGGTCCCACTGCTTAGCACTGGGCTCTTAAGTTACTACTTGTTGAATAAATGAAAAAATTAATTGCCCTCTGCTGAACATTCCAGTTGCTCATCCTTACCCCTCAGCTTCATTCTCCCAGCCCTCACCTCTCTTCAGATCTCCCTCACTTCTCCGCTTTGTAAACTCCAAACTCTGGTGCCAGCCATGACCTTTATGATTTAAAGCATTCAAGCTTTGTGCACCTTCTGCTGGTCCTGCCTTCTACTGTCTCCAGCCCTGGCCAGTTAGCTTCTAGCACTTAAAAGTTCACCAGCCTTAGTGGGAACGGCTTGCCGATCCACAATCCTTTAACTCATCCCACGAGGACCTCTGTTCCTATCATCCACTTTCCTTATGTTCCAACCCAACTCCCACACACCTCCTAATACTTGGCTTCCAATTTTGCTAAGATCAAGGCTGTTCATCTCATTTTGGAATCTCTCTGTATGTCTTCCCTCTCAGTCTCTCTCTCTCTCCCTCCCGCTCCTCCTTCTCCCTTTCCTCTTGTCTCCTAGGAAGACATGTCTATTCTCATCTCTACACCTAACCTCTATCTCCATCAATTACCCCCTTTCTCTTGTATTTCCATCTCTCCCTGTCCTCTGAGTGCTATTTCCTTCTCAGCCTACAAGGATTCTCAGGTCTCCCCCAATTCTAAAAAAAAAAAGAAAAAAAAAACCTCCCCTGACCTTGCCTCCCTCTTAAGCTATTGCCTTCTCTCTTGCTGTCCCTTCTCAGCAGAACTTCTTGGAAGAGTTCTCTACCCTCACTGTCTCTGTTTCCTCACCTCCCACTCTCTCCTCAGTCCATTACAATATGTTTCCTCCCTCTCTCACTTGAAACTGCTCTTTTAAAGGTCATCAATAACTTCCTTGTTGCCAGACGGAGTGGCCTTTTCCCATCCTCACATCAGACCCTGCCAACTATCCATTTCTGCTCCTCATTTTCTTCACCCTTAGCTTTGGAGACATTGAATTGTTCCAGTTCTCTTCCTGCCTTTCTTTCTGTTCCTTGGGACTCCTTTACCCTCCTCTTTTGCCATATGGATGTCAGTTTTGCTCTAGCTTCTGTTTTTGGTCTTCTTCTCTTTCTACACTCTCTCCAGAAGAGTAATGTCCCCTCTCCTGCTTTCAGCCATTGTGGTGATGTCCCATTCTTTATCACTAGCCCTGATCACTTTCTTCAGTTACAGACCTCTGTCACAATGTACCTACTGGACATGCCCTTTTTTGTGTCAGACAGGGACTATAAACTCAATACATCAAATTGAACTCATTGTCTTTTCCCCAAAACTGGCTCCTTCCCATATTTCCCAATTTAATAAATGGCATAATCATGTACTCAGTTAATAACGTCGGAAATCTGGGAGTCATCACTGCCTCCTTTTTTCTCACCCCCCATATCCAATCAATCACCAAGTCTCATCATGTCAACTTTCTCAACATCTCTCCAATATATACCCTTCTTTCTTGCCCCATTGTTTTGCTTTATTTATTCATTCATTCAACACATGTTTATTGAACTCCTTGTAAGTGATAGACACTGTGCCAGACTCTGGGGTAATTATGATGAACAAGATAGTCAAGGTGTCTACTCTCACGGAGCTTACATTCTAGTGAGGGAAATAAACAATAAATAAACAAATAAATACATAAAGAGATATGAAGGGAATAAATAGATTGCTGTGATACAGAATAACAGGGGAGACCCATTTTAGACAGGTGTTCATTAAAAGCCTTTTTTTCTTACTTTTTTAAAAAATTTATTGTGCTTTAAGTGAAAGTTTATAAACCAAGTCAGCCTCTCATACAAAAACTTATACATACCTTGCTATGTACTCCTAGCTGCTCTCGCCCTAATGAGACAGCACACTCCTCCTCTCCACCTTGTATTACCCCTGTCCATTCATCCAACTCTTGTCTCCCTCTGCCTTCTCATCTCACCTCCAGACAGGAGCTGCCCACATAGTCTCATGTGTCTACTTGAGCCAAGGAGCTCACTCCTCACCAGTATCATTTTTTTGTCTTATAGTCCAGTCCAATCCCTGTCTGAAGAGTTGGCTTCAGACTTGGGTTACCAGAGGGTCTGGGGACCATGACCTCCGGGGTCCCTCCAGTCTCAGTCAGACAATTAAGTTTGGTCTTTTTATGAGAATTTGAGGTCTGCTTTCCACAGTTCTCCTGCTCCATCAGGGATTCTCTGCTGTGTTCCCTGTCAGGGCAGTCATTGGTGGCAGCCAGGCACCATCCAGTTCTCCTGGTCTCAGGCTGATGAAAGCTCTGGTTTATGAGGCCCTTTCTGTCTCTTGGGCTCATAGTTACCTTGTGTAAATGACCCTAAAAGCCTTTTTAAGGAGGCAAAATTTAAGCTAAGACCTGAAGACTGACAAAGAATTAGCAATGTGAAGAGCTAAGGGAAGAACTTTCCAGACAGAGGGAACAACTTTCCAGACAGAGGGAACAACAGCTGTGAAGATCCTGAAACCAGAAAGGGCTCAAGCGTGCTCAAGGATCAGAAAAGATGTCATATGGCTGAAGTGGAGAGAAGGAAGGAACCCGTGAGGAAAGATGTGATCAGAGAGGGAGGAAGAGATCATATCTTGGGAAGCACTGTAAGCCAAAGTAAGATGCTTATATTTTATTCTAGGCATAATCAAAAACCATGGAAAGGTTTTAAGTTAGAGAGAGACTCAGCCTTATTTTCATTTTGAAAAATGATTATTCTGTTGATTATGAGGAGAATAGACTGTAACAGGGTAAGAGAGGAAGCAGGGAGATCAGTGAGGAGGCTTGTGCAGCTGTCCAGGAGAGATAAGATGGTGATGGCAGTGGAGGTGAAGAGACATGGATGAATGAGACATACTCAGGGTAGAACAACAGAACCTGCCGATCAATTTAACATGGAAAGTAAAGGAAAAGGAAGAATTGAGGATGACTTCTGGGGAACACTGGCAGAGGAGCAGGTTTTAGGTTGAATCAAGACTTTTTCTTTGAACATGTTAAATTTGTATTATTTTTTAAATATTGAAGTGAAGATATAAAGGTTGGTTAAATTGTTATGGAGATCAGGGGGCCTGAGATGGACATAGACATTTGGGAGTTGTAAGTATATAAATGGCATTTGAACCCATGGTAATGGATAAATTCATGTAGGGAGAAAGTAGGAGAGGGCCCAGGATGGTTATCAAAGGAATTCCAGTACTTACAGGTTGGATTAGAGGAGGAATGATCAGAAGCACCGATGATGTAGGAGAAAAACAAGGGAGTGTGTTGGCACAGAGTTTGAGAGAAGAGACTGTTTCAAGGAGGAAGTTGGTCAACATTGGGGAAGTCTGCTGAGAAGTCAAGTCAGATAGAGGCCATCGATGGACTTAGATCATAAGGAGCGTCTGCTGTATGCCGAGCACCATGCTAAAGTGCTTAACATGTATTAACTCATTTAATCATCAGCCTTATGAAGTGGGCACTATTATTATCATCTCCATGTTACAAATGGAGTCTCAGAGAGGTTAAGTATCTTTCTTAAGGTCACACAGTTGTTTAGTAGGAGAGCCAGGGTTCAAACCCAGGCAGGTCGGCTCCAGAAGCCCTGCTCTTACCCACTGCTCTTAGCCTTGCCCACTAGCCTGGCAATTGTTGATGACCTTGACACAAGTGATTTTAGTGAAGGATTTGTGGTAGAAGCTAGGATGTGGTGGTTGGTAGATAAATGGGAGGTGAGGAATCGGAGACAGGGACTGTATATGGCTCTTTTGAGAAGTCTGCCTGTGAAGGAAAGCATAGAAATATGGTCATAGCTAGAAGGAGATGCTGGTCAAAGAGAAGTCTTGTCTTGCCTTTTCTTGTCTCCTCTTCCCTCCTTTCTTCTTTCTTTCTTTCCTTTTTTGTTAAGGGAGAAGATACTGAACTAGAAAACAACAGAGAAGGAGTTCCCCCGAAAAGCCTTGGGAAGGTGAGAGGGATGGGCTCTAGAGTAGTTTGAAGGGCTGGTCTGAGATAGGAGAAAGGCCTCATCCTTCATTGTAACAGGAGAGAAGCAACAATGGGGGTAGATGTCAGGTAGGCCTGTAGACTTGGTGGGGATGAAAGGAAGTCCCTGTCTGACAGCATCTGTTTTCTTAGTGCAGAATGAGGTAAGATTATCAATGGTGAGTGGTGGGGATTCAGGAAGGAGAAGGACTGAAAGTGTCAGATTCCCATCAATTGGCCTCTGACTATTCTAATAGCCCTAACAGGCCCCCCCTGCTTCCAGCTTTCACTCATCCTCCACACAGAAACCAGATTAATATTCTTAGAGATTAGAAAGGTTAACCACTGCTCCCAAACTTTCAATGGCTCCCACTTGTCTGGCATCCACTCTTGTCTCCCCTACTTCTCCACAGGAAATCTATGCTCTAGCCAAAATGTTTCCCCAACTGGTCCAATGTTTCCTGCCTCTATGGCTTTCCAGTGTCTTCTCCTTTGCCTGAAATGCCTTTTCCATGTACCATCTCTGCCTGTTGAGGCCTTCCCTGGATGTCTCCACATGGATACCAACTTTCTATTTAGGTGGAACTGATTACTTTCCATTCTTCATGATTTTACAGATCTATATGCCCAACTCTGAGCCCTCTGAGAGCAGGGATTCTGCCATATTCATCTTTTGACCCTACCATGCTAACACAGCACCTGGCACATACTAGGTGTCCAAAAGCATGTGTTGAACTGAGCATAACCATGGGCCTGTGAACAGGAGACCAGATTTCTAGTTTCCCTTCCTGCACCTCAGTTTCCATATTTGTAACATGAGTGAACGGGACCTGAGTCATGGTTTCTAATGGCTCTCTCAGCCCTGAAACTTTATGCCTCCACCATCAATGAATTTACCTAAATCTGTTGGGAAGCCATTGACATTGCCAACCTGTAACCCAAGTTTACAAGCCTCTGGGTGAAGAGGAATGGCTTTCAACTTGTATGTCAGCCTCTGCCTGCATCAGCCCTTCCAATTAATAATCATAGCCAGTGCTTGTTGGCGCTTACTGTGTACCCTGCTAAGATCTTTGTATGTATTTTCTCATTTAATTTTCACAGTCCTAGAGATGGGATTTTACAAATAAGGAAACTGAGGTTTGGAAAGGTTAGGTAATTAGCCCTGTGTCACACAGTGAGCAGATCTGGGCTTCTAGCTCAGGTCTCTCTACTTTTGGAGCTCATCCTCTTAGCCGGTCTGCTGGATGGTTACTACTAACAGTGGTTCTTAACCTTGGCTGCACAGTAGACTTGTTTGGAGAGCTTTAAAAATTATTGATGCCTGGGTCCCACCCCCAGAGATCTTCACTCAATTGGTCTGAGGGCACACCTGGTCCTTGGGGATTTTTCAAAGCTCGCTAGCTAATACCATTTTGCAGCCAAGATCGAGACCCACTGGCATGGAGGCCCAGCCCCTAAGTCAGAAGCTAATGATGACTTGGGCAGGCCAACTCAGCCCCACTGTGTTTTTAGAATAGGTGTGGGAATGGAACTGGGGCTAGAAGCAGAACCTACTGGCAGTATGGGGGCATGAGAGGTATGATGGAAAAAGTGTTTGGAATTTCTCTTGCCATGTAGGCTGTAGTGCCTAGAATTGAGAGGTAATCCTGAGCCAAACTTGGGCTCATTGGGACTTCTTTGCCTCATCCAGCCGTACATGGGCCCAAGCTATATTGAATTATTGTCCAGCACAGCATATCTGTTCCCCACAGAGTTGACCCTCAGTCCTAAAGCCTCCCACAGAGCCTTGCCAACTCCCTTCATGAGTTAGGATGCTATTTCCTGCATGCTCGAGCCCCAGTTTGAATACTGTTGTCAGTGCACTGAGTGTCTAGAATCCTACCACTCTGTTGCCAACAGGCTGTCGCCCTCCTCCGGACTCTATTACCACTGGGCCTGCCTCAGCACTAAGCCTGACCAAGGTCAGGACCAACCTTCCTGCCCTGGAATCAGGTTCCTGGCCCCAGCCTCCCCAGGGGCTGGTTTCCTCCTTCCCCACCAAACCTGGTGACAAAGGTCATAGTATGTCTTGTGCACCAGCCTACTCAGGCTATGACATGATGAGGCCAAAAACCTCTTTCAAGAGAGGTATGGTGCTCCACTGAGGGCAGTGCCAGACTGGGACAGCCCTGTGACACTTGGAAACTGGCCTCTGCATGACTGTGTACCAGGGCGGCCTCCCCTGAGAAGGAGAGAGCCTGGTTGGTGGAAGAAAGCTGTGAACTGCTGGGTGGGCCAGGTGGGTGTGGAGGAATTCTCTGTCCAGCTGCACATCTTTATTCATAATGCTTGATTGTTCCTGGCTAGGGAGTTGATCATAGTGTGTGTGCGTGTGTGTGTGTGTGTGTGTGTGTGTGTGTGTTGGGGTGGGGGAAGCCCCTGGGCAGGCAGGCGGTAGGCTCACTCTTCTCTCTTCTTCTGTAGCAGCAGCAGGAGTGGGGGCAGCCAGGAGCCCCGGGCTGTCAGGCAGCTCACAGCTGGTCCCGATTTGCGGACAATGGGAACCCAGCTCACAGTGCATCCCGACCGAGCCCCAGCTCAGTCTGGGACTGCTTGAAGGCTTGCATAGGAATGTGGGTCGGAAAGGCTGAGAGGGTGTACTGCAAAAGAAGCTGCAAGAAAGATCTCTGCTAGAGAGGGGAGTGAAGAAGGGGAGGGGAGGGCAGCAAGAATGAGGCATGCCAGCTGACCTCGCTATGGTGGGCTGGGCGGGGAGGGGGTCTCAGCAGTGACCTTTAACCTTCTGGGAGCCTGAATCCCTTGAAGCCTCATAGAGCTGGGAGCCTGCACATCTCCAGTGGGGAAGAAGGTGTGGACTGAGACCCGTAAAGGGACAGGGCTCTTCCAAGGGCACATGGGGTCCACAGTAAAGCTGGGGCTGGCCGCTAGGCCTCCCAACCCCCCAGTCACATCCTTCCTGCTCCTAGACCTGACTGCTCCCTCTGCCCCCTGACCTCAGTGCCCAGGTCAACCTGAACTCCATGAGAAGCAGGCCTGCCAAGGCCTGCCAGAGAGCACAGGGAGGAGCCCCAGGGCTCACCTGGGCCCTTTCTGAGCAGGGCCAGCCACCACCCCTCTGCTGCTACCAGTCATGGGGCACCAGGGCTGCTCTGAAGAGATTTGGGTCTGAACTGGGCCAGATGAGGTGAAAGTGATATGGGGAAAGGAGGTGGGAGGGATAATAATAACAGCCCAATGTACTGAGCATCTACTATGTGCCAGGCCCAGTGCTAAATGCTTTGCATGCATGATCTTATGTCATTCTGACAGGCACCCTATGAGGCAGCTATTGACACTAACCATATTTTACAGGAGAGGAAATCAGGCTCAGAAAGGAGAGGTGACTTGTTCAAGGTCTCATAGTTAATGATTTGAAGAGCAGAGGTTTGAATCCAAGACTGTCTGACATCCACAGGAACATTCTTGCCACTAGGTTGTTTTTCCGAGAGAGTTTCTGAACTCATGTAGGACTGTAAATGCTAAGACACAAAGGTAAAGATTGAAATGAAATCTTTGAAAGGCCTGTCAGGAACCAGAGAAGGCTCCTTTTCTCTAGGTTGGGCTAAGTATTATCCTGCCTGGAGATGGCAATCCCTGCTCTGGGGGTGGGGTTGGGGCAGGACTAGAGGTTGCTTCATTTTGCAGATGGGAAGGCTGAAACTCAGCAAGTGAGGGAGAAGGCAGATATTCCAAACCTGGGTCTTCTTCACCCAGTGCCTGGCTAAAGTGTGAAAGGCAAGCTTGGCACTGAGCTGGACTCCTGCCTTGGGAGATTTGAGTTACTAAGAGACCAAGAATTCTGAGAGAGTTAGAGTTAGTTCATTAGGGACACTTGGGAACTTTGTGAGCTTTGTCTGTTGCCCAAGTAATAGTCCATTAAAGGCGCCTTGGGTGGCTGGTGGTGGAGCACAGGCCCACAGGGGCGGGAGGGGAGGGAGCCCAGGAGGCCCTGAGCTCCAGTGCCATAACACCCCGGCCCATGAAGGAGGTGGTGAGAACAGCTTAGAGTTGGCGAGGTAGCCAGGTCTGAGCCGGTGGAGGGATGGGGCTGGGAGGCTTGCTTCTGGGATGAGACAGTCCTAAGCAGATGAGGCTCTCTGTGCTAGACACTCTGCTGGACTCTGCACATAGAACTCCCAGTTTTTCCCACCAGCCTGTGAGGTGAGCCTGGCGATTGTCCCCATTTGACAAATGTGGAAACTGAGGTCATGGGAGGGGCATTGAGTGACTGGAGGTGATGAGCTCAGGGCTGCACAGGTACCGAAGACCTGAGCCAGGATTTGCGTCCCAACTGCAGTCCAGCAAAGCCTGTGCTGCTTCCTTAGCCTGGCAGCCCTGGCACCGGAAGGAAAGCCCTGGGTTCTGTGCCAAAGTCTGACCCGGCCAGGCTGGGATAGGGCAGGGCTAAGCATAGAGAGAAGCGGGTACAGGCTGTCAGGAGGCAGAGATGTGTGTGTTTGCATGTCTTTTTGTGGGCATGTGTGTGCCTGCGCTGTTCTGTGTGTGTCTCTCCCAGTGGCTGTTCTGCTTCCTCAGCAACCCCTTCCCTCCCCCCTCCACTTCATTTTTCTTTCTTCTTCTCCTTATTCCTCATTGTCGTAGTCTTCTTTTTTTTTTTTTAATGAGACTTAATTAGCGTCAAGTTCCTCCTCCTGCTCCCTCTCCGGCCCCCTCCCTGCCCCTGCCCTCCCCTCTCTCATCTCCCTCTTCCTGAGGTACAGGCCAAGCAATCTGACAAATGCACTTGAGAACAAAGCGCCAAGCTAATTCGAGGCCTGCTCAGGAAGCAGGAGCTGAGCTGAGATAATGGGTCTGAAATAGCCCAGCATGATTATGCTTCCTCAGCCTGTGGCCAGGCAGGCGCTCAGGCGGACAGGCCAGAGGCTCAGGCAGACAGGCGGGAGCTGGACGCCACTTGCCTTAGTGCTGCCAGTGGGACCATGCCCAGTTCTGATCCCTTCCTTAATAAGCCCTCCAGATGCTCCAGGTGGTGAGGACCATGCTTTCTGCACCCAAGTCAGTCTTCCTCTGTCCTTCCCAGGAGCTGCTGTCCCTACCTGGGGGGTCTTTAGGCCCCACTGGGGACATTCTAAGGGACTGATATTCGACCACAGTTAACCAACAGGTTGATGGCAAAAAGCTGAGTCCAAGAGGCCAAGATCCCTGACTTCGGTACTCCTTGCTTGCTCATGCCGTCCCCGGCCCAGCTCGGGACGAATGGAGTGGGGTGAGGGACACAGAGCAGGATTTGGGCCCCCCAGTCAGGCCCCTCTAAGAACTTAAATGCTGGGGAGAAACAGGGCCCTCCAGGATGAACAGAGAAGAAGGGGAAACTGGGATTGTTCTGGCATGCTAAGCAAAAGAGGACATTGGCATGGTGCCCACCCAGAGGGATGGGTCAGATGTCATTTGGATATCCTCTTCCTTTGCTTCCTGGAGCTTGTCCAGAGCTTGAGGCCAGACTGAGGGAGGAACAGTCAGAAAGATAGGCCTAGGAGGAGGAGGAATCACCCTCTGCATGCTACCCCCCATCTCACCTCCCTACCCCCACTGCCATGGTTGATATTCAGCCACTTCAGGAGGTAGCATATGATCAAGAACTGATGGTACTGACGGAAGAAGCCCAAGCTCTACTGAAGGCATTGGCGAAAAACAAGGCTCCGTGAATTGATGGAATACCAGTCGAGATGTTTCAACAAATGGCTGCAGCACTGGAGATACTCCCTCATCTATGCTAAGAAATTTGGAAGGCAGCTACCTGGCCAACCAACTGGAAGAGGTTCATATTTGTGCCCATTCCAAAGAATCCAACAGAACATGGGAATTATCGAACAACTTAGTAATATCACACCCAAGTTAAATTTTGCTGAACATCATTCAAAAGCAGTTGCAGCAACACATCGACATGGAACTGCCAGAAATTCAAGCCAGATTCAGAAGAGGGCGTGGAACCAGGGATATCATTACTGATGTCAGATGGATCTTGGCTGAAAGCAGAGAATATCAGAAAGAAGTTTACCTGTGTTTTATTGACTATGCAAAGACATTCAACTGTGTAGATCATAACCAATTATGGATAACATTGCAAAGAATGGGAATTCCAGGACACTTAATTATGCTCCTGAGGAACCTGTGCATACACCAAGAGGCAGGTGTTTGAACAGAACAAAGGGATACTGTGTGGGTGAAAGGCAAGAAAGCTGTGCATCAGGGTTGTATGATTTTGCCATACTTATTAAATCTGCCTGTTGAGCAAATAGTCCAAGAAGCTAGACTACATAAAGAAGAACAGGGCATCAGAATTGGGGGAAGACTCATTAACAACCTGCGATATTCAGATGATACAATCTTGTTTGCTGAAAGTGAAGAGGACTTGAAGGGCTTACTGATGAAGGTCAAAGACTACAGCCTTCAGCATAAAGAAAACAAAAACCCTCACAACTGGACCAATGAGCAACATCATGACAAACGGAGAAAAGATTGAAGTTGTCAAGGGTTTCATTTCACTTGGATCCACAATCAATGCCCATGGAAGCAGCACTCAAGAAATCAAATGACATATTGCATTGGGAAAATCTGCTGCAAAAGACCTCTTTAAGACCTCTTTAAAGCGTTAAAGGAACCCTTGTGGTGTACTGGTTGAGAGCTTGGCTACTAATCAAAAGGTTGGCAGTTTAAATCTACCAGCCACTCCTTGGAAATCCTATGCGGCAGTTTTACTCTGTCCTATAGGGTCACTATGAGTCAGAAGGGACTCAACAGCACCTAACAACAACAACAAAGAGTTAAAAAGCAAAGATGTCACTTTAAGGCCTAAGGTACGCCTGACCCAGACCATGGTGTTTTCAGTCGCCTCATATGCATACGAAAGCTGGACAATGAATATGGAAGACTGAAGAAGAATTGATGCCTTTGAATTAAGGCGTTGGCAAAGATTATTGAATATACCATAGACTGCCAGAAGAATGAACAAACCTGTCATAGAAGAAATACAGCTAGAATGATCCTTAGAAGCGAGAATGACAAGACTTCATCTCACATACTTTGGACATATTATCAGGAGGGAACAGTCCCTGGAGAAGGACATCATGTTTGGTCGAGTAGAGGGTCAGCACAAAAGAGGAACGCCCTCAATGAGATGGATTGACACAGTGGCTGCAACAATGGGCTCAAACATGACAACGATTGTGAGGATGGCACAGGACCAGGCAATATTTTGTTCTGTTGTGCATAGGGTCACTGTGATTCGGAATCAACTCGATGGCACCTAACAACAACGATCATTTACAACCTTGGGACCCTGGGGCTAGAAGAATGCAGAGGAACAGGAACTGCCTGGACCAGGGAAATGGGCCCTCCTCCTAGCACGAAGACCTGATCTCCTATTGCCCACTGTCCCCACACTTGTTAGTGATTAGAGTTAAGACAAGACCATCAGCATGTGGGACCTGCAATGCTGACTCCCCAATTCCTGAATTAGATTCTCAGCCCTAACCATATGGCAGTAACACAAACCCCAGCTTGGTCCCTTGTTCTCTAAACAGAACCCCCCATCCCCCATCTTACCCCTTTGGTTTTCGTTGTGAACTTTGTTTCTGACCCCATTGCTCCGACTTGCCCTCAGCCCTGGACCCAGTCTCTAACCACCAGAAACCCAGAGCAGCATGGCCCCTGCCATCTGCATGTTTGCTTCAGATGCAGCCTGCTGAAGAGCAGATCACCTGCCTTGGTGCTTTCTATCTCTTGAACTGTTCCAGTGGTTCATATAACCTTCCTGGCTTTTCCTTCAGTAAGATCTCTACAGGAGCCCAGTCCAGGCTTTCTGAGAATTCACCAGAAGGCCCAAGCTGGGAGGCTCAGGCTGTGTCTTCCAGGGTGACCATATATAGTTGTACAGGTTGTAAACTGCACAAGGGTGTCTAGTCCAGGGTGTGAGTGGGAGATGAAATTAAGCCTGCATTTGGCATACCAATCTTGTGCACAGTAGTGCAGGCTGAGTCTGCCTACGGGTTGGTGGGGGGTGCCCTTTTCTAATTAGCACAAGGGTGCTGATTGGTTAGAAGAGGTCCTGGCTCTCCTCCCCACTCCCCCCACCCATCACAGGGCCCTGGAGGAAGGGAACTGGAAATGATAAACTCTGCAAGGCCCTCCCAACTGAAAAGCCTGGGTTTGTGAGCTGCAACAAATATCTGGTGAGCAGAATCAGCTTCAGGACAGAGACTGTTCCGGGCTGTGCAAAGGGACTGTGTGTGAGGATTACCGAGAGGAAATGAAAATGGGGATGGCCCTCAGGGGAATCAATTGCAGATGATGTCAGAGAGGAGACTGCCTGCTGGAAAGCAAGGGACCCAAACGGCTACAGAGATAGGGAGGAGGGAAGCAGGAAGGTGTGGGAAGGAGGTGGCTATCTCCGCTGTCCCTAGCAGCTATGCAGGCAAGCCATCTTCAAGGTTCAGGCCCCAGTCCGTCTGCCTGCTCTGACCCCCAGCTGCCTCCTAGGTCTGCTGGTGCCTCAGGAGCTAAAGGGGCACATTCCTGCTGAGAGCCTCCAAGGACCCAGGGTGGGAGGATGGGGAGGAAGGAATTATCAGACTGGGGTCTTACCTCTTGGCAGCACACTTCACAGCTTGCAAAAGGACTTGCTCTTCCAAACCTGGTCACCGTAGATTCTCTCGGCCACTTTGTGAGGTAGATGTGGTTATTCCCATTTTACAGATGATGAAACCGAGGCTCAGGGAGATAGTAAATGACCTATCTAAAGTCGCTCAGCTAGTAAGTTGCAGAACCTGTATTTGAACCCCGTTCTCTTTGATTCCAATGCCCAGGCTTTCCCCATTCCACCACACTTCCAGTCATGGACAAGCTGAGGGCCAGGGATTACCTGTTAATTATTTCAAAACATCAAAACATTCTGTTGAGGCAGGAATGGTTAGCCCCATTTTTTCAGATGGAAAAAACCAAGGCCACACAGCTAATAAGTGGCAGAGCTGCCAATGATGGTCTTGGTATGTGTGTGGGGGTGGGGTGGGATAGGAGTGATGGGAGAATGTGTGTGTGTGTGTGTGTGTGTGTGTGTGTGTGTAGAGGGCAGGGGCCTGGGATGCATCATGGAGCACCCATGCCATCTGGGCAAAGGGACAGAGATGTGAGGGCCCAGCTAAAAGTGGCTTTGGAATGGGTGGTAAGAGGGGTGGGTAGTATGTGGGTCTGGTATGTGGCTTGAGGATTGTGCTGTGGAGAAGGGCAGGCTTCATTTAACAAGATTTTCCCCTGAGTTAGAAAATAGCTTTCTTTTTTTTTTCAGGGAGGCTGGGATTTCTTTCCAAGTCTTTGCCTCTTCTAAGGGGGCTCTGCCTGCTTCCAAGTCCCCAGCTGGAGCCCACAGCCCTGCTACATAATTCCAGGGGGGCAGGCAGCATGCCCGCATGCCCAATTGATTCTCCCAACACACACAGGTAATTCATCTCAGCTTCCCTCCTAGACCCCCACCCCCAGATGTGCAGCCTTCCCAGAAGCCAGAGGCCAACTCACCCCACCCATATCGCCGGCCAGCTGCAGCCCCTCATTTCCCGGGGAAGACAGAACTAATAAAGGACAGTTTCTGAGCTGCGCCCCCTCAATTCTTTTGCCACAGCCACCCCATAAAACTGAGGGGAGAGATATAAAAGGAGCAAGTGTGAGTGAAGATAGAGTTTCCATCTGAGGAGGGGAATGGAGATGTGGGGATATGTGGCTGGGCTTGTGGGCAAGGGGTGAGACAAGAATGGGGCTAAGGCTTGGGCCCAGGCAGAGATGGAAGCCCCTATTCATGGCCACTTTGGCCCCTAGGCCAGCTCCTAAGGAAGGGAGAAATGTAATATGGGTAGGAAACAAAGGATGGTAAATATGGTGGTTGAAAAGAAGGTATACCAAAGATGATGGGCTTCCTCAGAGGGGGAGTTCTGAAAGGCATACTTTCTGGCTTTCCCATACCTTCCCTGATCCCTCCCAGAGTCGCAGCAGGAGAGTCAGGAGCTCAGGCCTCTGAGCATAGCTCTGCCATCGACCCACTGAGTGACCTTGGTCTAGCTCCTTTACTCTTCTCTCCAGGCCTCAGTTTCCCCAACCATGGGATGGTCTCCAAGTACTCTGCCCACCAGATATCCTACAAGTCTGAGTTAAGACCAGGATGTGCTATTGATAGTGCTCTGGGAACACACGGCAAGCCTCCTTGTTCCTCATCTCCCAGGCCTGACAGGGCTTTTGAGGGGGTATTTGCCAGGTGCCCTGGAACAGAGACCGAGTTGGAACTCTGCAGGAGTATGCCCTCTCCTGTTCCGCCCAGAAGAAGGAGGTGGGCAAATCTGAGGCTATGAAATCCTCCTCCTCCCCCTTATAGGGCTTCTGATATAACATTCAATTCAACATTTATTTATTAAGTATGTTTGTTTATTATTTTTGTGTCAGACACTGTTTCAGGCACTGGGGATAGAGCAGAAAACAAAATAGACAAAAATCCATGTCCTCATAGAGCTAATATTATAGTGGGGAGAGAGATAGAAAGAAGGACAATGAACAGGTAAATTCTCTTCTATAAATCAGAGTTTGGAAAATAGAACAGGAAGCAAAATCAGGGGTCTCTGGGCCATGCCAGGCCCTCTCCCCTTGGTATTGCTCTCAGATAGGAGCCCTATGCCTTTTCCCCACAAAACCTCCTTTGCCAGCTCTAGGCCAGTTTTGGCTGGGCCCAGAAAGTTAGTAGCAGTGTACAATGAACAATTCCTTGTATTGGGGTCTTGGAAGGAGAGCTGGCCACTTTCTGGAATGGGAATTCCCTCCTACCCTACCCATTGGGCTCTGCCCACTGGTGGTGGAACCTAGATTTGCAGCCTGAGTTGCCCTGGTGTAGGCCTGATGGCCAATGTCAACCTTCCCAATCACAGAGGGCCTGGGCTGCTTGGATCTCCCTCTGCCTTGGAGGGCATAACAGAAAGGGTTTCAGATTTGGGGGTGGATGATTGGGCTCTATTCTCTTCTTTGCCACTAACTTACCAAGAGACAGCAGGTATAAGATTAATCACTACTTACCTCGGTTATTAGGAAGATGGCAAATGTGACAATGGATGAGAGAGTACTTTGTGAACAGTAAAGCTCTTGCCAGGTATCAGAGCTTACTAGTGTTTGTCTTTGCATTTTCCCAGGACCTTGCTCAGAGTGCTAACTCATGTTTGTTGACTGAGTCCCAGCATCAGAGTGCTCTAGAGCTGTGAGCACCCTACCAGCTTCTTTGTCCAGTGCTCCCATGGCCCAGGGAGGAGAGTTGGGACAACCAAAAGCAGCTGCTCTTCACTCAGTAGTTTTTAACCTTTCTCTGCATCTATCATTGACTGGCTGTATGCCCTGGGCCAAGTCCTTTGACTTCCTTGAGCTCAGGGTCCTTATATATAAAGCAGGAGGGAGAAGCTCTTCCTCTGCTTCCCTCAGAGGTTTTGAGTGAGAATCAAACGAGATGCTATCAGAACACTTGGCCACTGGTAAAGTGAGAGGCAGATGGCACCAATTTATAGGCCCCTAGGGTCTATGGGGGTGTCAGTGCTTTCATCCCAGCAATGCTGAGATTCAATTGGAATGACTATTCTCAGGGCCTGACTTAGGAAGGGTCTGGCCTGGGGGGGAGGAGGGATTTACTAAGCACAACCCCTTTGGAGCCATCAGCCTGTCGCCCCCGCCACCCCCAGTTCAGCTCAGCCGCCAGACATGAGTCTGGTGCTATGAAAGTGTCACCTGAGCCTATTCCAGATGCCCCTGCTCATTCTCAGGGAGGGGAGGGATGATGAATGTTTTCAGCCTTCATAGGAGGATGGAGAGTGAGAGAGAGAAGCTCAGAGGGAGGGCACAAAGACCCAGAGACCAAGCGAGAAAGGAACCCTCAGCAACTGAGAGAGACAGAGAAAGTGGAAGAAACAGAGGGAAAGGTGTGGAAAAAGAGAAATAGTGTGAGAAATACAGAGTCAGAGAATAAAACAATCCCAGACAAAGAGACTGAGAGAATTGGGAGAGACTAGCAGTGCATGGCAGTGCAATGGTTAAGCACTTGGCTGCCAACCGAAAGGTTGGCAGTTCAAACCCGCCAGCAGTTCCACGGAAGAAAAGACCTGACAATCTGTTCCCGTAAAGATAACAGCCTAGGAAACCCCATGGGGCAGTTCTACTCTCTCCTGTAGGGTTGCTATGAGTTGTGATCAACTCGATGGCACACGACGACAATAACAAGCAGTACATTAGAGACAAAGAGAGAAAGAGAGACACAGATATTGCGTGTGAGTGAGCCAGGCAGCCCGAGACACAGTGAGAGAGACGGAGAGACTGTTCAAGAGCTGAAGAGATGAGACAGTTGTGAGATGGAGAGAGAGGATGAGTGTGAGTGCCACTATAAACCAGAGGTAGAAAGCAAGTAAAATAGTTTTCACTGCCTCCCTACCAAGGTGTGGGGTGCAAGAGAACAGTGCAGGACTTGGGGAGGCAGGCCTGGGTTTTGAGCAGGGCTGAGCTCCTGGGCCACAACTGCTGCTCCTGGGTAGGATGGGGAAGGTAGGTGTGGTGGGGAAGAGCACCTCCAAGGCCCTGACTCCCTAGGCTGGGCGAAACCCCTGGGTGTGTCTTAGCAGCCCCTGCTGCTTCAGTTGTTCTTAGTTGCTGTGGAGTCAATTCCAAGTCATGCTTCAGAGGGAAGCTGAAAGCATGCTTGCAGAGGGATCCTAGAGGTAGGATAGGGAAAGGAGGAAGGCTACCTGGGCAGAGGAAAGGGCCCTGGCTTACAATTCGGTTGCTGTCTGTGCACTTGGGGTTGGGCCCTTTCCCTCTTTGGGCCTCAGTGGGCCTTTCTGTACAATGGGTGTGTATGGGGGTGTAGATTTAATAATCTCTTCCAGCTCTAATGTTCTAGGATTCATCTAACAAAAACAAGAGAAAACAGGATCCCTAAACCCACAGAAACTCCCAGGCTTAGGATTTCCAGTCCCCCCCCCCAAAAAAATTTTTTTTTTATTATGGATATTTTTCTGCAGAAAAGGCTAAGAAGTTAGATTCTCGATCTGCTGAGGCAAAAAACAAAGGGGTGTCTAGGAGTCGGGGGACATCAGAAAGTTTTGAAGAAGGACTGTTTGGTCCTGAGCCATGGGAGGGCTCCCTGGCTTCCATGGAGTAGAGAGGAGCTTAGTTTACTTGGAGAGCGAGGAATCACCAGGACAACTTGCAGAGATCTCTGCCAGCCGAAGATGTCTGTTCACAGGCTTCCGAGGGTTGCTGGGTAGGGGTTGGTACCCCAATGGCTGTGCTGCTTCCAGAGAACCTGGGACTTCTTTCAGGCCTAAGGCCTGGTTGCTGTGGGGCATAGTCTTGCCCCCTGCTCTGAGCTGCCCTGGCTAGCTGCCAGCCCTAACAATTGAGACCTCAGTCAACAGGGTAAAAGAAAATGGTGGGTTGGTGTTGGTTCCCAGGAGTGGGCCAGCTGGAGAAGGGCAAACAGCTAACAAGAAAGCCCTGTTGTTCAGCCTTGCTGCTGGTGTGAGGCTCACAGAGATAACACAGCTGTTGCCCCAAGTGCCATCAACCTGGAGTGTAGCAATAAAGATGAGAGGACATCTGCCTGGCTGGTGGGTTTGGGGGAAGTGAGGAGCGGCCCCAACCAGACCTGTTTTAGTTACCTAGTGCTGCTATAACAGAAAAATCACAAGTGGACAGCTTTAATGAACAGGAATTTATTTTCTCACAGTTTAAGGGGCTAGAAGTCTGAATTCAGGGCGCTGGCTCTAGGGGAAGACTCTCTCTCTGTAGGCTCTGGGGGGAAGTCCTTGTCTCTTTTCAGCCTCTGTTCCTCGGTTCTTCGGTGATCTTCATGTGGCATGGCATCTGTCTTCCCTTATCTCTGCTTACTTGGTTAATTTGCTCTTTTATATCTCAAAAGAGATTGATTTAAGACACATTCTATACTGTCACATTAACGTAACAAAGAAAACCCATTCCCAAATAGGATTATAACCACATGTATAGGGGTTAGGGTTTACAACATATTTTGGGGGGGATACAATTCAATCTATAACAAGACTCTTTCCAGCATGTTCTGTACTTGCTCCCTCTCACCTCACCTTGCCAGCCTGCTCACTCTCCCTAGTCCCAGAGTCCATGAGACCTTATCCTCAGGGTGGGAGGCTGGTCTGTGGCCTGGTGGGAAGGCCTTGGCAGGGGCTTGAAGACTTTGCCTAGCCTCAGGAGGCTCACCCTTCCTCAGCTCCATGGCAACAGGGGTCTGATTTGGTCACAGCACTCTTATTCTACAGACTGATAAACAGACCACAAAAAGGTCTCAGCAACACCCTTCCCAGTCTCTTAATTTGGCAGGAGAAAGTAGTTCTGTTCAAGACCGAGGGTCACCTCTGGTGCTTGCTTGCATCCCAGCTGCTTTGTCTGTGTATCAGAATGCATTTTCTTCACCTTTGTTCTCTATTTCTATCTCCCTTGAGGCACCAAAAGAAAAGTTTGCTCTACAACAAAGATAAAAAAAAAATGACATCATGAGACTCAGCAGTGAGGAATTTAGGACTGTGAGAGTCTGGGTGACTTGTCCACAATCACATGGCTAGCAAGAGGTACAGCCAGTAGTGAATCTCTGCAGGTCTAGCTTCAAAGCATTTGTCTATTTTCTTGGTTGGTTTGTTTCTTTCATTTTCTATGTCATTTTTTTTTTTAGTGGGGGAGTGGGAGTGGTGATGATAAAAGTAATACATATCATAGAAAATTTGAAAATACAGAAGTGTTTCCAAGAAAATATCACCTATTACCCCATTAAGTGGGGAAAACCATTAACATTTTGGTGTCTTCCTTTCTAGTTTTTTTTTTTTTCCTCTGCACACACAGATACATGCACGTGCATGCATACAGTTCTATTCTTCACACATACAAGATCATACTGGCCATTCTGTTTTGTACCCTGCTTTCCCCACGTATCAATGAACCATAAGAATTTCTCCACATCACTAAATATTCTTTGCACTGCCCTTACCTTACCCTGAAGGCAGCGATTTGAGCTCAGGGAGCCATGAAGTAGGGCCAGGCTTCCCTCAGTGACTGGTGCATCAGCAGGTCTGGCAGGGGTAGGGGTGAGGATGTATTCAGGATAGGCCCTGGAGCAATAACGGTTAAGAGCGTAAGCTTTGGCAGCAGACAATCCTAGGTTCAAACCCAGACTTTGCCACTTCCAAGCTGTGTGGCCTTGGGCCAGTCAGTTCCCCTCTGAGCCTTGGCTTCCCTTTCTGTAAAGTAGGGATAATAATAGAATGTATTTCATGACCCTTTTGTGTAGCTTCGCTGAGCTAATACATGCCAGGACCTGCCCCACAGGGAGTCCCCTGTGAACATCAGCTATTATTATTGTGGGAATGTCAGGAGGCCTGAGTAAGCTCTTTCCCCTCTCTCTGGCCTCAGTTTCTTCATCTGTGCTATAAGGGATTGTACCGGATGTCCCCGTCAGCTCTTATTTCATTGAGGTCTCTATGACTAGAGGTAGAAGGAAGGTGACTGACTGTAAGCTGCAAAGAAGCTGGGAACTCCTCCTCTGACCTTCTTGTTTTTGCAGTCCTCAGCCCTTTCTTCCAGCAGACCCTTTTTCCTTGGAGCTAAGGCGCTGGCCGTGGCATGGTGGGGCCTCTGGTCAGAGCAGGGCAAGCATGGGCTGCACTGCTACAGAGAACCCTGCTGTAGCCCTGCGTTGTATCCATCAACACCCTGGAGAATGTGACCGTTTGATTTTGGCAACTGTTGGGAGAGTCACAGGGAAGAGAAGGCCAGATACCTGGGGCTGGGATTGGGCAAAGCTGGGCTCACCTCATCCCAGCTCAGAACCACCTACCCAATTTGGTTATAGAAAAACGAGACAACATCTAAAATAGGATTCCTGCCATCTCTCCAACCATTTTATAAATGGCAAGACCAAGGCTCAGAGAAGGGAGGAGACTTCCCTAAGGTGACACAGCTGGTGAGTAACAGAGCCAGGCTGCAAAGGACAATCACCTGGCAAGTGAGTTGCACTCCTTGATTTTACCCCACTTCACTCCACCCTCAGGAGATCTTTCCTATCGTAACCATACCCACTAAGATCAGACCTTGAGATTAGCTCTCTTCTGGTTATAGGAGGAATTCATCCATGGAAGGGTCCTCAGAAAATACTGAATCCAGCTCTCCATTGTACAGATGGAAACCCTGAGAAAAAGGACTAGCCCACACTGCCCATCTGTTCCATGTTACTGGGTAGGGCACGAAGATCAGTTCTACTCTAGCTTCTCTGGAGATTGTGGGTTGAGAAGAAACAGAGAATGCATGGGTTAGGTAACAGGGTGAACTTCCCTGTAAACCCCTAAGGTCATAGAACCTTAGAGTGTTAGAGCAGAAAGGAACCATGAGAGGTCATTCTAAGCCACTGGTTTTAAAACTACTTTTAACCATACAAACTGCATAGCTTGAAGCCTGGGTGGGGAACCCAATCCCTCCATCCTCCCACAGCAGCAGCCCCAGACACACCTGCAAAGAACCCTGGAGAGTCTTAAAACACAGATTGCAAACCATTGGCTATTCCCAGTCTCCCATCCTACAGATGGGGATGCACGCTGAGGCTCGGAAAAGGCAAGTGGCTGGCTCCAGATCCCACAAGGAGGCAGTTATTTGCCCATTTGCGTGTCCTTCCCAGGACACACATTGCCCTTCAGTTAGTCCCCTTTGGCCTTCTCCCCTGTGAAAATGCAGCCTCCCTGAAGGCCTCAACATATGTCCCATCAGAGTCTCAGCCCCATGTTGGCTGCCTGAGTCTGTGTGAGTCAAGGGGTCCAGGATGGGGAGGGAAAAGGGAAGAGCAGCTAGCAGAGCCACGGTCCTGACAGCTGTGGCCATCTGCATCCAGATACTGGGAAAGCTCTGCCCAAGCAGCAGCAACCTGGAGCCTTTCCTCAGCAGCTCCTGCAGACCCAGGAGTTTCCCAGAGGACTGCACTGCTGCTCGTCATTAGGCCACAAGATGTACTAGCAGGGGAGAGGTCAGTCCACAGCCCCTTGTGAAATCCAGTCAGGTGGGGGCAGAAACTGCTAAGCATTAAAAGCCAAATCTGGGAGTGGTGGATTCCACAGCCTCCTGGGTTTACAGACCCAATCGAAAAGCTTCTCTTCATTTCTCACCCAACTTCATTCAGCTGCCGCTTTTGATAATTCCTTCTTGGAGCCCAAGAGTGGCTGGGCCTCTCTCTCTGGATAATAGTAGCGAGGAGGAAGGAGACAAGGCTCATGAATTGAGCACCTACCATGTGCCGGGCATTAGGCTGGGGCTTCTCTTACATAATTGTATTTAATCCACAAACAATTCCGTGAGGCCGGCATGGTTGTCCCCATTTTTACAGATGAATAAACCAAAGCCCAGAAAGAGCTGTTTGACTCCCAGAAAGCCATGCAGGAAACCTGAGGCTGAGCTGGGACCAGAGCCTAGGTTGTCTCCCCCAAGCACTTTTGCTCTTTCCATTGCTTCTATGAGCTTCTTAGAGAGACTTAGAAACCTGTTGGGGGCTGGGGCAGGGTGAAAAAAAGAGATATCTGAAAGGCTGGGCACCCTTGTCTGGGGACCCTGGAGTACCAGACTGCCCTTGAGTCCCTCCTCTCACGTCTCCCTCTAAGCCCTCAGACCCAGCAAGTTGCATGGAGGAAAGGGGACTGCGAGGGGCAAACAGGAGCTAGGGGAGCAGGAGAAGCAGGTCTGGAGGATGCAGAGATGCCCCCAGTCCCAGGAACTCCCTGCTTGGCCCGCTGCCTGCCGGGGGTGAGGGCGGATGCAGAGAAACCTGGGAATAAAGAGAAATTCATTAGCAGATGTTTGAGTCCCCAACTGATCCACTCAAGTGGCAGGTGGCTTGAGTTTATTATCTGGCTTAGTCCAAAGGCCCACCAGTTCCACCCTTTACTCCTTCCCTCCCTTATTCCTGTGATCCTCAGGTCCACTCAGCCTGACTTGTCCTAGGTCCTTCCTTTAATCTCCATGGGCTAGGCCAGTTCCCAGGAGCGAACAGGCAGGAGATGGTAGTGGTGGGAAATGACATATAGATGGAGCAAGGGTGCTGGGATTACCTCCCAAACAGCAAGCCCATTTTCTAACTGAGCTTTGTCCATCTTAAGGACCAAATAGGACTTCATTTCCATTTGGGGGCAGAGCAAGAGGAAAGAGAGTGCAGTAGGAAGAACAGAAGATAGGTATCAAGGGGAACTTCCAGTGTGCTAGAGCCTTGATTCCTGGGCTGGGATGAAAGTACAGTATGATGTGAGAAAGGGGCTGGGATGGAAATGACACAGGCTGGGCCTACAGACAATGGGAACTTCCCCACGGAAGATGCCACTTATAAGTGTTATTAAACCCTCAGGACTTTTTAAAGTGGAGAACAAGGCAACTATGAACACCCTTTAAAGTGATATTGAGAGTTCACAACAGAGCTCTGTGTCTTTCTCACTTCTCTCTGCCTTGGGTTGGAGACATGTGGCTCCCCTATCCCTACCCTGTGTCTACCATCATCACCACCTTCCCCTTCTCTGTTCTCCAGCCTAGCCCCTACCCATCTTAGGCTCTAGCCAAGGGCCAGGATTGATTTCTGGGCTTCTCTGGAGCAAAGATGGGCTGTGGGTGGGGGCTGGATTTGTCGATCTCAGCTGGGTTCCACCCCTTGGGTGGCTTCTGGGGAGAAAGAGGCTGTGTGGCCCCGAGTTTCTACCTCTACTCAGCAGCCTCAGCCCTCAGTTGGGAACATTCCCAGCTTCTATTAGCTCCAGACTAGTATACAGGAAATTAGGTGAACTTCCCACCCCCCCCCCACCCCATCCTGGGAGCCCCCTGCCCTCTACTGAGCTCTGGGCCTGGGAATACAGGTAGAAAAGCTACTCAGCCAGCCCTTTGCCCAGCTCTGAATGTTACTCCCCCATTCCTCATTGGGTTTCTGATTCTCCAGGGCAGGAGACTCCAGAGTGTACCTGAATTGCTGTTTCTGTGAGGTTCCACCTTCAGAAAGTTCTTTCAGGTGTCTAACCTTAAGCCTTCCTGCTGTAACTAACTCACTTTTTCTGGTTCTGTCCAGAGAATCATGAGGGGAAGCTTTCTTGTTTAAGATCACACTATGAGTGGAGCTTAGAAGACTGGGAAGCATAGGCTTGACCAGGAAGCCTCAAAAGCTCAGAGTCTGGTGGTGAAGTGGCTGGCCCTTCCTTCCTGGTTGCTCTGGAGGTTCCTTCCCCAGCCCCATGAAAAGAGGCATCATGGGGAGATGGGAAATGGCACAGTGCAGCCTCTTTCTTGCTATGTGACCTTGAATGGTGCTAGTTCTAGAGCCCTTGGTCATTTGCCTCCTGGTTCAGGGTTCTGTCACTCACGCTCAGTTACCTTTAGTCCTGCCTGTTAGTCAGCCAAGGGCTATGCCCATCCTAGAGTGAGACACTGCTGGGGGTGAGGACAGTGCTGACAGGAATGTTACTGGTGGACAGGTCCTACCCTTCTGAAGCTCCCAGCCTAGCTGCCCTTCCTGGCCTTACCTCCACCTCTATAAACAACCTGGGCTGGTGGTGGGGGCTGGGGGCACTTCCAACCCAGCTGAATTGGGTAATTAAAATTTTTCCTCCTTCCCTGACAGATGACCTCCAAGGTCCGTTCCAGCCCTATGATTCTTTGAGTCCAGCTGAGGGTATCCAATTAACCCTTGTCATGCTTGACTGGGCTTCATGGGCTGTGGAGTGGGAAGGGATAGGGACAATGCAGAGGTTTGGGGAAGCCCTATTGCCAGCACACACCAGGATGCTCCACCCTCCTCCCCCCCTCCCCACCATGCCAGGGTAGTGCTTACCAAGCCTGGGCCCTGGAGTCAGAGTGCCAGAGTAAAGACAGGACTCTGGGCTGCTGGGTCTCTCCAACCCAGGCCTGAGGGCAAATGGCAGACCAGCTATAGTCCCTTGGTCCAGGCTCAGGCTGAATTTGTTGCCCAAGGAAGGTCTTGAAGGGCTGAGGGAGGGAAAGGTAGGGGCTTCCGAAGCAAGACGGAGGTGGGAGCAGGATCACTGGCTAGTAAACAGATCACCAAGAGGCCTATCATCTTGGGTCGTGTCTCCCTACCCACCCAATGCCACTGCAGGGCAGCCTCATTCTGGTGGTATATTCTGGACTCCTCTAGGGATGGTGGTGGAGCCGTAAATGTAGTAATTGTCAGAGCTGATGTAGGCCTTAGAGACTGTCATAAATAGGCACCTCGTGGGCCACTTAAACCAAAACCAAACCAAACCCACTGCTGTCAAGCCAATTCCGACTCATAGCCACCCCATAGGGTTTCCAAGGCTGTAAATCTCTATGGAAGCGGACTGCTGCATCTTTTTCCCATGGAGTTGCTGGTAGTTTCGAACCACCGATCTTAAGACCCCAAAGTGTTTTCTTTGGCTCACACAGTGCCTACATTAAAAAGAAATTAGCTGCTATTATTTAAATGGATATTTTTACATAAAAATCCATATGTATATCTTCTAAAATGTCCAAAGATCTAGTGACACTGGGCCCACATTCTTACAAGCTGGAGCTTAGTGGTACGAGCCCTTTTAGCCAGAGCATACTCTCTGCTTCACCATGGTCTCTGACTGCCTGAGTTTGCCCTGCGTGGGGCAAATGGGAAAACAGAGGCCCAGAGAGACAGGAGAGCACTTGGTCAAGGTAGCCCAAGCAGGGTGAGGTACAGAGTCAGGATTAGAACCCAAGCTTCCCCATGCCCTTTCCCCTGCACCCCTTCCTTAGAGCTCTCCTAGAGGCTAGAAGGCTCCTCTGCCACTGCCATCCTCTTTGTTCCGGCGGCCTGGCAGGCCTCTGTAGCCAGGCTTTGTCTGGCCGCCTTCCTGCGCAGCCCCTTCATCTGCCTGGGCCCCAGCCCCAGCCCAGGCCTCCTTCGGGTGAGAGCAGAGGCACTTCGAGGCTTCTGCAGCACAGCCCCATCTCCCGCAGCTCTGAACAAGAATCTCATTAAGTGCAGGGGGCGGCTGCTGCCGGGCCTGGGGCGCCCCAGCCACAGAGCTGGCTTCCTTCTGCAAACAGCCCTGGCTGGGGCTGGGCCGGGCCTTTGTGTGTGCGTGGAGGGGGGCACTGCAGCAGCCTCCCCTCAGCCTCTCTGACTGCCTCCTATTTCCTCTCCCACTGGTCCCTCTGACCACCCCATCCCTGCTTCTGTCTCCCCACTGCTCCTTCACTCCACCTTTATTTTACTCTCTCCCTTCCGCTCCTTTTTCTTTTCTTCTCGGCCTGGCTCTTTCTGGCTCTTTATGCCCTGTTCTTTGTGGTCTGGTTTCCCATCTGAGCCTTAGAAATCTCGCCTACTTTCCTCTCTATCTCCATCTTGCTGCATCACCATCTTGCTGCGCCAGAGGGGTGCCCTCTTAGCTTCTGTCTCTCACCCTCCATCTCTGAGCTTCATCCTCTATCTCTCCTCCCCAGACTCATTGTCTCCCTTGCCCTGGGGTTTCCCTCACCGGGGCCTCTGAATCACTCTCTCTCTCCCTCACTTGGGCTCTCTGGCCTGCTCTGAGTCTCTATGTTTCTGAGGCTGCCACAAGGCAGTTCTGGGAGGTTTGCTGTACTAGATAAACATGACCCCAGCAGTAGGACGTGAGGAATTCTGCTGACAGCACTTTCCTCTGGGGCTGAGGAGGAGTAGTGTGAATAGGTAGCCAGGGTCTTCCTGAGGAGACAGCAGTGTCCATTCTATGCCAGCCTCCCTGCTTTCAGAGCTTCTTAGCCAGCTCAGAGTGTCTCCCCAGCTGGAGAAAAGGGGCTCCAAGGAGCTACTCATCCAGCCTAGTCTACTCACCAATACCCCACCCCCCAACATGCACATACTGCTCTCCAGTACCGAAGGCCTAGAGCCAATTAAATGGAATTCAGCCCTGTGTTTCTCCTGGCCTGGCCTGCCTAAACCTCGAGGGCAGTGGGTCTACAGAAGGGAAACAACACCAGGGGTCTTTGAAGCAAGGTATTGGGTGTGAGGATCCATTAGAGGTCATTGCATTCGTCCCTCTGCTGTCAGACGACACTCTGCCCTTTACAACAGTTCTATATTTAAAATTTCTACCCTCAGAGAAAAAATTTATTAGCCTCCCCCTCTCACCTATTCTGAGGCTTCATCCTACTGTTTGTCAGAAGGTTCCTGAAGTCAGACTGAAACACTTCATACTGAGATTCAGATAAACAGTGTGGGCTCACCTACAATGTGTATGGTGCATGGCGTGGGTGGTATGGTGGTGTGGGTGGATCTGTGTTCCTAGACAAAGTGGAAAAGGGATTGTCGATTTGCGTGTGTGGCCAGGGGACAGGATGAGACAGGATGCAGGGAGTTCAGGGGAGACGGTAGTACAATAGTCCAGAAGAGAGGTGATGGAGTCCTGCCCTAGGGCAGTGGCAAAGAGGCTGAAGGGGAGAAGGCCTGATACCATGGAAGAAAATGTGGACACAAATGCTGAAGAAGAGGACATAGAAGGGATTGAATGACATGAGTCCAGGAGGCTTTCTGAGGAATAATCTGGGGCAGGTTTGTGGGAAAGTCCTTTCAGATTGAGGAACATCAAATGCTGTGGAGTTATGTGGGGATGCCAGAGGGTCTTCAGAGGTAGGCAGGGGAGCTAGCTTCAAGGAGCAAACATTTAGCCAACACTTACTATCAGGGTGACCAACTTGTCCCAGTTTGCCCAGGACTGTTTAGGTTTTAACATTGAAAGTCCTGCATCCTAGGAAACCCCTCAATCCTGGGTAAACCGGATTGTTGGCTGCCCTACCTACTATGCACTAAGTGGTGTGTACTGGATGGCTCACTTCAACCTCACAACAACACTACAGGTAGAGTGTGTTACCCCCATTTTACAGCCTAGAAAATGGAAGTCATGAAAATTTAAATAACTCACTTTAGGGTCATACCATAAGTGGCAGATTTGAGCTCAAGGTTTGTTTTAAGGCATTGAGTTGTTTTATCCTAGACCTTCAGGGACAACTTAGTCACCCCTCTTCCCCCTCTTCCCCCACCCCCGCCACGCACATTCCAACCTCAGACAGAGTTTCAAAATCCTGAGATGAGGCAGTGTTGCTTGGACCCACTGCTCAAGTTCCACTGGACTGGGGCTGGGAGTGGGGGCGAGCTAGGGGAAGGGGATCTTCAGTATGGACTACCACTTGTTGATTTTTTGGCTTCTCCCCCAGCTGTGGGCAGGACCAGCTGCTGGGGGGGGTGGGGGCAGAGGCGGAAGCTGATGGAAGTGCTGGGGGTGGGAGTAGTGTGTCTCCAGGGCCTTGCTGGGTTCCTGGGCTCCAGGTGGTGGGTCTGGGGAGGGCTGGCCCAACATCTGAGAGCAGGATGGGGGCTGGGCCCCAGAAGTCCCACACTACTGGTCAGAGTCTCCGGTGTGTTGGAGTGTGAGGAAGTGTCCACAGAGCAAACAAACAGAGCCTGTGAGGACAGGAAGCAATTACGGACCACCCGGCCTAGCTGCTGAGGAGCTCAGAGTGGAGGGGGGCAAGCTGAGGCAGTGATACAATGCCAACTAGGTGTGGGGAGGCAGGATGAATAGGCTCTAGGTGGGTGGGGTTGTGAGGAGACCTTAGCATGTGTCCCCTGCCTTTGGGTGAAATATCTCCCACTTGGAAATAAACCCCAGAGAAGGGGCTACCTTGGTGGGCATGGTGCTGGCTCCTGATCAGGCAGCCTTGGTCCTAGATCTGGCTGTGGCTCTCGTGTGCTTCATTTGGGACCTGTCCCTTCCTCTCTCGGGGCCTCAGTTTTTCCTTCTGTATAATGAAGTGGTTGGAAAAATGATCTTCAACAGCCCTCCAGGTCTGACGGTCCATAATGCTATAAAGTTGCTGAGAGCTAAGGATTTTCTAGCTGACAAGAATTTATTGAGTGCTAGCTGTATGCAGACCCTAGGGCTAAACAGTGGGATTGGAGAACAGAATTCAGAAGAAGTTAGACCTGGGCTCTGTCCTTCAGGAATATTGTCTTAAAAATAACATGTGTTGCATGGGCTAAGAAGTTTATTTAAATTCATTAATTTCCCTACAATCCTGTGAATAGGTGCTATTATTATTCCCATTTTATAGATGAGGAAACTACGACTAAGGGAAGTTATATGATTTGCCCCAAGGCTACATAGTTACTCTTAGAGTTGATTCCCACTCATAGGCACCCTACTTAAACAAACAAAAAACCAAACCTGTTGCTGTGGAGTCGATTCTCAGCAACCCCAGTTAGGAAGGGAGAAAAGCAGGATTTTACCTAAAACAAAACAAAACAAAACAAAACCCAGTGCCGTCAAGTTGATTCTGACTCACAGCGACCCTATAGGACAGAGTAGAACTGCCCCATAGAGTTTCCAAGGAGCGCCTGGCGGATGTGAACTGCTGACCCTTTGGTTAGCAGCCGTAGCACTTAGCCACTACGCCACCAGGGTTTCCAGGATTTTACCTAGATCAGTCTTATTCCAAAGCCAGTGTTCTGAACCAAGACTTGAAATTACTTCTACTAAAGCTGGTAAACCAATAATTGCCCATTGTCTATATTGTGCTTTTCTTCTCATTACCTTATTTCAGCTTCACAATAGCCCTGGTGATATTATCCCCACTTTCCAGATAAGGAGATTGAGCCTCAGAGATGGAAGTGACTCACTGCTCGGCTTCTAATGCCAGATGTGTACTGAGATTCAGTCAAACGTCCCCCCTCTCGTGCCCAGGCTCCAACAGAAAGCCAGCAGCACTCCTGAAGTAGCCAGGAAATGCCTGATCTTGTCACCCACCTGGGGTGCGTGGGTGGGAAGCATTTGACCCTTTCCTCTGGCCTTGGTCTCTGCAGCCTCCCCTTGTCTCCCTTTCCCAAGAATTTATTGAGCACCTATGATATTCTAAGCATTGTGCAAGGGATTTCAGTGCACTCTCTTAATCTTCACTCTGTTCCATGAAGTAATTTGAAACCCCAGTTTGTAGAGGAGAAAAGAGAGGCTCAAAGGCCTCAAAGAGAGCCTCTTCATCTCCAAGGACTCAATGCAGGGGCTTCAAGGGCTTTTGGAGCCTGCGCTTACAGTTTTGGTCCCTTCCCTGGCCCCCCTTCCTTGAACTGCCTGGCCAAGGCCAGAGCTTACTCTCAGGTCCTGCAACCAAGGCCAGGTTCAGCGTCTCTCGTAGTTCCTTCCTTTCCTCCCTCCTAAATCCAACTACATTTTCTGACTCACCCGAAGCTGGAGCTCAGGCCTTCTCAGGCTGAGATTCCTTTGGGACTGTAGCCTCAAGTGATCTTGTGCTGCTGAAACCTCAGCTCGTAGGTACTGTTCTAAGCTTTTGTTTTTTTTTTTTACCTGAATGACCTCATTTACTCCTCACTACAATCTATTGAGGTAAATACTATTATTATCCTCATTCCTATTTTCCAGACAAGGAAACTGAGGCACAGGGAGGGAAATGTCTTGCCCAAGGTCATACAGCTGGTAAGTGGCAGAGCCAGGATTCACACCCAAGCGAGCTGGTGCACAGTCTGTGTACTTAGAAGGTCCTTAAGTGCCATCCCTAAGGAACATGACCTTTATCCCGAGGCAAGAGAAAGAAATTGAGGGGTTTAGCATAGGAGGAAAATAATCTGCTTTGCCTGTGAGAACAATCCCTCTAGCAGCCGTGAGGAGGGGGACTTGAAGGGGCAGATGAGAGGCAGGGATACTAGTGAGAAGGCTGAGGCAGCTATAATCCCAGGGAGGGACGATAGTGGCCTGGCTTCGGGCGGTGGCCGTGGACATGAAGAGAAGAGGGCAGAGTTGGGAGATGTTTTGGAAGTGGAGGCAGTTGGTGCATTCCGTTGTGCCTGCCCAAAGGAGAAGTGAGACCTGGGGTGCTGCTCATGTGTCCTCATGCCAAGCTGTGTGCTCTGGTGTGGAATCTCATCTGCCCTCAAGAAGGGGTACCCTTTTCTAATTGGTCTATCTAGAAGGGACGCCTTTTTCAAATTCACACTAGACACTGTATGGGCTACCTGGTGGCCCTGACTGGATGTTGGAATGAAGGAGGCTGTCGTTAGGATGCTGTCACAGAGGAACCTGCTCCATCCTTTCCTCTCCTGCTCCTTGTTGTCCCCTGGAGCTCCCTCCAAGGTGGGACAAATTGTGACAATGGAGGGAAATGCAACATACGTGTGTGTGTGTGTGTGTGTGTGTAAAAATCTAGAAGGATAGACAGCAAACTATTAACAGTGGTTACTGCCAGGGAGGATATTAGAGGTGAGAAGAACTTAACTTTTTGCCTTATGCACTTAGGCAGTTATTATATTATGATTTTTACAATAAGCACGTTTAGTTTTTTTCTTTTTTAAAGTAGAAGTATTTTTAAAAGGAATAAAACCCTAATGCTCAGTGTTGAGGTGCATATCAATTGAAACAGTGGACAGCATTTTGCAAAATTGAGGGGTTGTGATAACTGATTAGTGATACCCCCCACCCCCTCCAGAGAGAAAGGAAAAGCCAAAATGTCCCAGGGTGATTGTTCACAGGCTCAGAGCCCTGGCTAGGCTGAACCCTGGGAAGTAGGTGGTCAAACTCAGCTGCCCTGGGCTTCTCAATGGTTGCCCTTATCCCATCGGCCCCCTGGGGCCAGACAGAGTTTGCACAAAAGGAAGCTTTAGTTGTGGGCCTTTGCTAGGGCCCTGGGAATCACTGACAAATTGAATGGGATAATAAGTCAATTAAAGCTGTCCCATGGGTGAGGCATCCCAGGGCAGGGGAAAGCCTGAGAAGGCTAGGGAGTCACACAGGGCACCTAGAATCCTGAGCCTTGGACCCCTGAAGAAACTTAGGACAGACCCTCCCCTTCTCTAGACCTCAGTTTCCCCATCTACACAATAAAGAGGCTGGCAGACATGGTCTCTTAGGGCCATGCCAGCACTAATGTTCCAGGAGTCTCTAATTAAAACTGTCCCCTGTGTATTCATTTTCTTGTCAAGTTTTAATTAATGGCTGATGGAGCCAGAGCAGGCACCAGCTGCCACCCTGTTGCTGGGAGGCAGGAGACACCCATGGGATGCTTGACCTGATAATCACTGCTAAGTGGCCTTCATCCCCATCTCTTCACCCCAGGCCTCCTCTCATAACTCAATGCTTTTTCCACTATACACTATACTACCTAAGATTTTATGCCTGATGTGTGTGTGTGTGTGTGTGTGTGTGAGTCCCTGGGTGATGTAAATGGTTAACACACTCATCTGCTAACTGAAAGGTTGGATGGAGGTTTGCGTCCACCCATAGGTACCTCAGAAAAAAGACCTGGTGATCTACTTCTGAAAAATGAGCCACTGACAACCCTGTGGAGCACAATTCTACTCTGAGACATATGGGGTCACCATGAATCAGAATCGAATCAATGGCAACTGATATGGATGTGTGTGTGTGTTTGCAGGTGACAAAGGATATATCCTTCACCTCAGCTCTGCCACTACCTTGCTCTATGATCTTGGTTGTAACTTAACCTCTCTGACCTTCAGTTTTCTCTTCTATCTCATGGGGATAGCATTTGGCTGCAAGTAACAGAAAAATCAACTCAAAATAGCTTAAACACTAAGCACGCTTATTATCCCATAGAAATCCTAAAGAATGTTGTTTCAATGGTTAGTTTATTCAACATCAAGAACTCAGGTTCTGTCCATCTTTTTGCTCCACCATCCTCAGCTGTTGGCTTTTGTCCCCAGACCTGTCACCTCATGGCCATAAAATGACTGCAGCAGCTCCAAGCATCACACTCTAATTGAACAAAATCTAGAGACTTGAAGAAAGAACAATATTGCCTTATGTCCCTTTATAAGAGCAAGGCAGCTTTCTCCAGAACCCCCCAGCAGTTTTCTAGCCATGCATCTCATTGGCCAGAATTGTGGCATATGCCCAAGCTGAACCCAATCACATGGTTAGGAGGTTGGAATTATCATGACTGATTTAAACCAGTGTTCACAATCCTGGCTACACATTAGAATTGCTTGGGGTGCTTTTAAAATAACCAGCGCCCAAGCTGCACTCCCAGACCAATTTAATCTCTGGAGGTGGGGTCTGATTACCAGTATTTTAAAAAAGCCCTCCAAGTGAGTCAAATATGCAGCAAGGGGTGAGAACCACTGGCTTAGACTAATCAAGATTCGGCCCCTGAGCCCAGACTACTTGTAGGTGGGTGGACAAAACTGGGGTTCTGATATAAGAAGAGGAAATGAGGGTGCATGGTTCTTAACTACCCAATATCCATGCATAACCTTTGTCTCATATTAGTACCAGGAATAGGGTTTGAACCCATGTGAACATGTGGCCTCTAGAGAGATTTCCTACGAGAACTAGCCCTACCTTTAGATTCTAAGGCCCTGGCTACCCTAAGTCGGTTGTGTCTAAACCTGGCTGCACATCAGATTCTCCTGAGATGCTTGTTAAAAATGAAGATTTCTGGACCGACCTAATAGCTACGGAATCAGAATAATTTAGACTAGAGTGCACACACAATGCATGTGTAGTACATGTGCCCGTGTGTGCATGCACACACACACATACACACACACAATTTGTTAATTCCTCAGGCGATTCTTAGGCAGCTCAACCACAGAGTGGGGCTTTAAAGTGACTGTTCCAAATATCTGCTTCACGGGCCTGTTATGGTGCCTGAAAGGCCACCATTAGGATCCCTTTTCTAAGTTAAGTCATCATCTCTATTACTCACCGCCCCCCCCAACAAAAACATGTTACATTATCGGTTATTAGGAAAAGGTAGCTGGCAAGTCACTGAGTGTCTCTTGGCTTCATTTCCTTTTTCTTAAAAATGTAAAGTGCCCATGAGACAATGGTCAGTAGTTTGTCAAACATATTGAACGGATGGTGTGAAAATATCTGTGGACTAGGAGACTGGAGGTCAGTGTTCTAGTCCTGTCACTGGGTGAACTTGAGCAAGCCCTTTCTACTCTCCAAACACCTGTACCTCCATTTTATAATTTGTGAAATGTGAAGGGTTGCATACATGGATAGATTTTTTTTTTGCAGTGTTCTTAATGATAACAATAAGAGCCTCTTCAGCAGAAGCCATTTAGCAATTTTGCAACTTACCACTCCATGTCCTTGGAAACCCTGCTGGCATAGTGGTTAAATGCTATGGCTGCTAACCAAGAGGTTGGCAGTTCGAATCCGCTAGGCGCTCCTTGGGAACTCTATCGGGCAGTTCTACTCTGTCCTGTAGGGTTGCTATGAGTCGGAATCGACTGGACGGCAGTAGGTTTTTTTTTTTTTTTTAATGCCATGTCCTGAGGGGTAGGACAGAAGTCCTCCACATTTGGAAGGAAAAGGATAGAGAGAAAAGTCTGAATTATGGAATTCTGCTCAGGGAGGAAAAGCCTGGGCGAGTGGGTGTGCTGGATGACTTCTAGGGCAGCCTGAAATGAGGAAGGCTTCTAAAGACCCATGTCTGGGGCTTCAGAATTTCCACTGGGGTCTATGGACCCTTAGCTTTGCTCACTGGAGCTTCCAATGACCCTACTTGAGCAGAGGCTTCCTCTCTCCCTCTCTTCCTCCTTTCCTCCCTCCCTCCCTCACCCAACAAAAATCAATTGAATGCCTACTATGTACCAGACACGGAAGGGTTTGTGAGGTCTGTAGGCCCCAGCCCTGGGACTGGCCTTTACATTATCCCTCCAGGCCTGGAATCTCCGTTTCCCCCACTTCCCTTTGTTCCACATCTGGCTCCAGGTCAAATGTGGTTTTCCTACAGCCAGCAGACCTGAGAGCATCCATGTGTGGATCCTGAGCCAGAGCCAGTACAATGAGGAGTTCATCCATTAGCTGAGCCCAGGGCTGGGGCTGGGAAAGAAGACCCTGGGTGTCAGGCCACCCAGGACGTGGGGTGGGGAGGGGAGCTTCTGGACACATCAAGGAGGTTTGTTCTGTCTGAGACTGTCTCAGGATGGTAAGGATCCAAGACAGGGAGCGAGGAATCCTGGGTTCAAATCCTCTGCGTACCACAAACTCTTTCTGTGACCTTAAGCGTGTCTCTGCCTCTCCCTGGGCCTCAGTTTCCTCATGCATAGCATGAAGGAGTTCGGTTAGAATCACAGAGTCATGGAATCTCTGGGTTGGAAGTACTGTAGTCCCAGCCCCCACCAAATGCTTTAGTCCTCTCGGCAGCATCCTGCACAGTGATTGCCTAAACTCTACTTGCACACCTCCAGTGATGGGAAGCTTCCTTCCTCCAATGGCACTCTGCATATCTCAGCATAGCTGGCTGTTAGAAGCTTGATCTGAGATTGGTCTCCCTGTGGATTGTATCAAGGGATCCTAGCTCTGTTGCCTATGGCCACACACCTCATCTACCCTGTGACAGTCCCTTAGAAGCTTGAATTCAGAGTCCAAGGTCCCCTAAATCAACTCTTCTCCAAGACAAATAGCCCCTTCAGCTCCACTGCTTTCACAGAACCTGGTCTGTGACCCGTTAATGTGTGGGACCCATATCTGGACACAGGCCAGTGGGGGTGGCAAGTGGGGGTGGCAAGGCTGCAAAGGGCCAGAATGTCACCTTGCTCCTTCAAGACACAATACCTCATATATATATATATATATATAATTTTATTTTTGTTGTTGTTGAGAACATACACAGCAAAACATACACCAGTTCAACAATTTCTACATGTACAACTCAGTGACATTGATTACATCCTTCAAGTTCTGCAACCATTCTCACCCTCCTTTTCTGAGTTGTTTATTCCCTGTTAACGTAAACTCACTGCCCCCTAAGTTTCCTATCTTTTGAGTTGCTGCTACCAATTTGATATCATATAGATAGATCTTAAAAAAGCACAATGCTAAGGCAGACATTTTTCACTAGTTAAGCTAACACAATACTTCCTGCAGTTGGACCTCAGGTCTCATTTATTACCTATAGGGTCTCCACTAGTCCATGAGCTCCATGAGGGTGAGGGTATTTCTGATTCCTTTCAGTTGCCCCAGTGCACAGCCCAGAGTCTTGCACAGAGTTGGCATCATCCGTACTTGTATGTTGAGGTAGTTGAAAGCCAGGGGCGTGTGTGTATGTGTGTGCATGCAAGCACGTGTGTGCATGTGAGCACATGTGTGCATACATGTACCTGTAGCCTGAATGCAGCCTGAATTGGGAGAGTGGGCTAGGCCATGGAAGGGCCCAGATTGTCCATATACATTCAGGCAGCCTTCACCACCCCCATTGCCTGCTACATTTGGCACACAGTGAGAGCCTGGCATGTGGCCTGGTAGTACTCGTGTTCATCAGTGCCCAAGCCCCAAGGAGGCTGGTATCTGTGTCTGTAGATTCACAGGGCTCCCAGGAGCCCTGCATGTATCTAACGGCTCTGTGTACCACTTATCAATGTTGTGTAGGTGTGTGTGTGCTGATGGAGGTATCCCCTGGCGTCTAACAGAGGCAGAAGGAAGTGGCTGTGTCCCATCCATTGGCAGGGCTGACTAGGCGATCCGGCTGAGGCAGTAGGAAATGACTGTGCCCATCAGTCAGCAGGGGTGTTCCTGGCTGGCTGAGCAGGAGGTAGGGAGGTGGCTGAGCCCTGTCACTTGACAGGGGTATTTCCAGCTGTCTGCATGAGGAGGGGAGGCAGCTGCCCTGGCAGGTGGCGGGGGTCTCCTGGCCATGCCTGCTCTGACATGGCCCATCTCTGTGTGTGTGTCCCCTTGCCATTCAGCTGTCATCAGCCCCAATCACCACAACGGAAATCAGCTCTGCCAGAACTGAAGGTCATAGGAAGGACATTTCAATTATTCCATGTCATCTGTCTAGGTCCCAGTGAAGTGGACAGCCTGGAGGCTTCAGGGCTGACTGGAGGGAGTGTGTGCCGGGGAAGTATAGGGCAGATGAGGAGAAGGAGAGGGAGGGTCATGAAGGTAACTCATGGGCTATCTTGAGCTTAGGGGGCCAACAGAGGCCTCTCCAGACACACTGCTACAGATGGGGAATTTTCAGAACCCATTATCTGGTTGCAGGAGTGGTAAGGGCAAACGTGGGTCTGGGAGTTGGACAGACCTGGGTTCTAGTCCTGGCTCTGCTACTTCCTGGCTGCCTGACCATTTTCTCATCTGTTAAATGGGGGATGTTGTGAAAAGCACCAGGTTAGGCCCATAATTCACACCCAGGAAATGCAAGGCCTCTTCTTGCCTTTTCTTCTATCTGAGGCTACCTGAGTGAGGCAAGTGGTAGCTGGAAAAGGCAGGGATAGGAATTGCCTTTTTGGGGGCCTCTACCAGCTTGTCCTGAGCCTGAACCAGAGTCTCCTTCCTCTTAGCCCCTTTCCTTTGGCTAGGAAGCCCAGTTGGCATAGATGACAAGAAGGGGCGGGGGGGGGGAGCGGGGAGTGACTCCTTGGCCAGTTCTGACTTCCGCCTGAGGATTCCTGGCCTTCCCTACCTGTGGGATATTTCTAGAATCCCAGCCAAGTGCTCCACACCCTAAAAGACTCTACTTTCATCCCCTTGCCAGAAGGGAGGGCAGGTGTTGTTGCAGATGAGGAAACTGAAGTTCTGTTCAGTGACTTGTCCAAGGTCATGCAGCTATGGAGTTGACACAGGATTCAAGCCCACCATTCCATACCCGCTGTCCTTTTAATTTTATCTATTATCACGCTACTTCCCCAGCTCCACAGTAGTCTGACTGTGACAGACTACTCACGATTTCCAAAACACTCCCTACATTTTCCTGCCTCTGTGTTTTTCTTCACCTAGCTGCTTTGGCCTGGAATGTCCATCCCGCCCTGCCCTGCCCCACTCCTACTTCCACCCCTGCCCACCTCCTGGCCTGTGGAAATCCTTCTTATTCTTCAAAGTTGTGACGCCTCTTCTGACCCCTGAAAACTGGAGGACTTCCTGTACTCTCAGAGAGCTTTGCTGCATTCTTGTGTTGTGACACCAGGAGCTGTGCCCACAAAACAAGATGGTTTTGGAGATCCTTGAGCTGGACCCTCTCACTGCTATGAGCATGAACTAGGAGAACCAGAGAGAGGAAGGGACTTGAATACTCTACTGCTTTTCTCATTACCTCTCTGGGTACTGCTTCATAGTCTTTCCTGTTGGAGGTCCTAGGCCCTCTTTTCTTCTCTCCTTTCCTCTCTTCTCCACCTTTCTCCTCCTAGGGGAGCTCATCTCTGATCATGGCCTTAAGGGCAGTATTTCTAATTGTCCCTGGTCATTTCCACCAGGGTGTCCTCCACTCACCTCAAACTCAACATGTCCTAACTATGCTAATCAGCTGCCACCTGCTCTTCTAAATCTGCCCTTCCTGTGTCCCCTCTCTCAGTGAATAGCATCAATCAACACACCCCCACCAGAATCCTGGAGTCATCCTTGACACCTCTTTCTCCCCCTATCCCCATCACATCCAATCAACCACCAAGTCCCACCCATTCTACTTCCAACACAGGCTGAATCTACCCACTTCTCTCCAGCTCCATAGCCTCCACACTGGTCTAGGCTGTATCATCTTTTGCCTGTGGTTGCCTCCTCCACATTCTTCCTGCTTCCCCTCTACCACCTCTTCTGTCAGTCCATTTACCACAAAGTAGTCAGAAGAAATGTCTCAAAAGGCAAATAACACCATGTTAGTGCCCTGCTCAGAAATCCCCAAAGGTTTCTCCCAGTATTGAGAATAAAAGTCAAGATCCTGTGGCATCTCACCTTGTATCCTCCTCTCTTACATTTTATCTTCTCTGTCATATTGAATTTACCATGCCATCTTCTGCTCCTGAGCTTTGTCCAGGCTACTCCTTCTGCCCAGCACATTTGTCCTTTCACCTTTCCCCTGGCTAGTGCTTCCTCAGCCTTTGAGTCTGAGTTAGACATCACTCTGTATTTGTCCTTTAGGACTCAGGTTACGTGCCACCTCTTCCTGGAAGACTTCCTAGATTCTCTCCCCACCCCCAAATCTGGGTTAGATGCCCCTCTTATGAGCTCTGATCCCCCACCACGAATCTCTCCTGCCACCTTGTAGATCCTCTATCATAGCATGGTTCACCATGGGTTGTAAATACTTGGGTGCTTGTTTGTTTCTCTCACTACTCCAGGGGCCAGCAAGTTACCACCTGCAGGCCAAATCTGGCCAACCACCTGTTTTTGTAAATAAAGATTTATAGAAACACAGCCATGCCTATTCATTTACATATTGTGTATGGCTGCTTTCATGCTGCAATGGCAGAGCTGAATAGCTGTGACAGAGACTATATGGCCCTCAAAGCCCAAAACAATTAGTATCTGGCTCTTTACAGAAAAAGCACTAGACCATCTGCCCCACGAGGGCAGGGACTGTGTCTGTCTAGTTCACTGCTGGACCCTTACCACCCAGCTCAATGGCTGGTGGTTGGCAAGTGGTTGAGAAACATTTGTCAAACTGTGGCTTAAGTGTACAAGGTCATGGAGTAAGTTTGAGGCAGACCCAGGGTCCCTGGATCCCCAAGCAATTACTGACCTTTGGTTTCTCAGTTCTGTATCTTCTACTAGACAAGAAAAAACTAGTAAAAACTAAGCTCCCTAAAAAGGAGGATGAGGCGAGATCCCTTGAGTGTTCCCACTCTTCCCTAGAGCAGGGCCAGATCCAGAGGACAGGCCTCTCTTAGGTGCCTCTTAGGTGCTTGCTTGCTGATAGACTGACTATCTGAGGACTCAGGGGAGGTAGGTGGGGCTGTGGAGCTGCTCTGAAGGGGCCTGAACCCTCTCTCAGATATGCTTTCCCAGTTCAAGACTGTCCCTGCCACTAGAGGAGTGGTTTTCAATCAGGTGATTTTGCCTTCCCCAGGGAGCATTTGGCAATGTCTGGAGACATTTTGGTTGATGCATATGGGTGGAGGAGAGAGTTGATACTGGCATCTAGTGGGTAGAGGCCAAGGGTGCCACTAAACATCCTACAGTGCAAAAGGCAGCCTCATATAACAAAGAATTATCTGGCTTAAAATGTCAGTGGTGCCAAGATTGAGGAATTCTGCTCTAAAGCAAAGGTTTACAACCTTACATGCCCGTTACAAACACCTGAAGAATTTTTGAATCATGCCAATGCTTGGGCTCTAGCCTAGAACAATTCAAACAAACTCTCTGGGGCTAGTACCCAGGCATCAGCAGTTGTGTAATTTCCTCAGGTGATTCTAATATGAAACCAGGGTTAAGAACCACTGAGGTAGAGCCTACTCTCTGGGGAAAGTTTCCAAGGATGGACCCCATAGATATTGTCCAAATCACCCAGGATAGTCTTTGCCTCAAATATTTGGCCCCACTTCCAGGCCTGCTGGTCCGTTTGGTAAATCTGACTACTGCACTTATGGGGTATCTCTGAGTACTTAGGGACCTGCATAGCCTCTCTTATCCCCTTCTGCCTCCTGCCAATCTCTGAAGGAAGATGGGTGCTGATAGAGGAGAGAGGAGGGAGCTGGGGATCACCACTGGGATTCTAATCACCTCCAACCACAAAAATCCATATCAAGGCTTGATTGTAGAGAGAAGTACCCCTTCCTAAAGCCTAAAAGCAACCCAGAAGCCCAAAACTGATGCAGAGAGAGGGGCTCAACAGTATGGATGTTGGGGAGGAGGAGAGGGAGCCCCCAGCATCCAGAACTAGGATGTGTATGAAGCTCTATGATTGGCCCCTGGGCCTGAGCAGGCTCCCTGGCCAGGGAAAGGAGAGCATGGAGCAGGTGAGGGGAAAGGTGCGTTTCTCCTCTATGGGATAAACTTTACCCTTCCTCTAAAACAACAACTCCACAGGGGCAGATCCACCCTGGCTCCCGTGTCCCCTCCCCAAGATGGAGCTGGGTGTCCATCCCAGAGTTAGGCCTTCCTTCCCAGGAGGAACTTCTGGTCAGCCCCCATACCTCTCCTGGACTGGGCAAGCACTGATCACAAGCTGCTCATCTACTTGTGTGTTGGGAGGGCCAGGCTTTGATGGGACTCTCTGACAAGGAAGATTTCCCAAGCCCAGGGTCTGTTGTGATTTTTTTTTTAATTTTTATTGTGCTTCAAGTGAAAGTTTACAAATCAAGTCAGTCTCTCATACACAAATTTTTATACAACTTGCTATATGCTCCTAGTTGCTCTCCCCCTAATGAGACAGCACATTCATTCTCTCCACCCTGTATTTCCGTGTCCATTCAGCCAGCTTCTGTCCCCCTCTGCCTTCTCATCTCCCCTCCAGACAGGAGCTATCCACAGTCTCATGTGTCTACTTGATTCAAGAAGCTCACTCCTCACCAGTATCGTTTTCCATCCCATATTCCAGCCCAATCCCTGTCTGAAGAGTTGGCTTTGGTAATGGTTCCTGTCTTGGGCTAACAGAAGATCTAGGGACCATGACCTCTGGGGTCCTTCTAGCCTCAGTCAGACCATTAAGTCTGGTCTTTTTATGAGAATTTGAGGTCTGCATCCCACTACTCTGTTTCTCCTTCAGGAGTTCTCTGTTGTGTTCCCTGTCAGGGCAGTCATTAGTTGTGGTTGCTGTGATTTAAGATTCGAAAGGCCACAGTTCAGCCATGGTCTGACATTAAGCCTGCAAGAAAGCAAGCAGACTGGGCCACATTTGGGCTTTACGGCAGATTCCCGGGGCCTGGGCTGGGAAGCTGTAGCCAGAGTGACAGTGCAGAGGCAGAAATAGAATAAAGCTGAGTGGAAGATTCATATTGCATATAGTTGCCCTGGTGGGGTGAGTAAAAATACAGACAAGGCTCCAGAGAGCACCAGGAATTAGATGCTAACTATCCTGCCTTGATGAGGACAGGGAAAGTGGATTAGGACCTGTCATGCAGGTGACATTAGAGTTGGCGCTTGCAGCATGAGGAAGAAATTGCAGAAGACAGAGAATAGTAACCCAGAGGGAGGACAAAGTGGAGGTGAAATCCCAGAGGGGTGTCATGTTTGGGACCCACTGAGTTGGGCCCTGTGGATGGAGCACACAGGGTGTGCAGGCAAGGAATGGAACTGAGGCCAGAGAGATGGGCAGGGCCTCAGATTGGGAAAGTCTGTGTGTACACTCAGATGGTGAGAATCCTGACTTTATCCTGAAAGCTATGGCAACTATGCATGTCCTGGAGAAGGCAAGGTAAGTGTCATGCATTGAATTGTGTCCCCCCAAAAATGTGTGTATCAATTTGGTTAGGCCATGATTCCCAGTATTGTATGGTTGTCCTCCATTTTGTGATTATAATTTTATCTTGAGAGCATTAGGGTGGATTGTAACACCACCCTCACAGGTCACCTCCCTGATCCAAGGTAAAGGCAGTTTCCCTGGGGTGTGGCCTGTACCACTTTTTATCTCTCAAGAGATAAAAGGAAATGGAAGCAAGCAGAGAGTGGGGGACATCATACCACCAAGAAAGCACCACCAGGAGCACAGTGCGTCCTTAGGACATGGGGTCCCTGCTCCTGAGAAGCTCCTAGACCAGGGGAAGATTGAGGACAAGAACCTCCATCCAGAGCTGACAGAGAGAGAAAGCCTTCCCCTCGAGCCGATGCCCTGAATTTGGACTTACAACGTATTAGACTGTGACAAAATAAATTTCTCTTAGTTAAAGCCATCCATTTGTGGTATTTCTGTTATAGGAGCACTAGATGACTAAGACAGAATTTGGTACCGAGAGAATGGGGTGCTGCTCTAACAGATACTTAAAATGTGGAAGCGGTTTTGAAACTGTGAATGGATAGAGCTGCAACAGCAGCAGAAGACCAGCGCAACAGAGAGGCTGCAACAGCAGAGAACCAACAGTAGCAGAACCAGGAGACCAGCGTGACATAACGCTGGAGCCAACCCACGGAGTGAAAGAGCTGAGTGCCTGTGCACAGGAGGCTTCCTGGCGGAGTGGGGTGCCTCCAGGCACTTGTCAGTAGGGCTAGGCTTGCTTACCCACGGAACCAGAGAGCTGAATGCCTATGTGCAAGAGGCTCCTCGTGGAGTGGGGTGCCTCTAGGCACTTGTCGGTGGAGCTATAGAGCTTTGGAACATTTGCCCCAGCAGGGCAGGTGCGGGCATGAGGCCCGAAGAGCTGAGAGGCCAAGACACCAGGAAGCAGAAGCTGAAGAGACAACACAAGAAGCTGAACTGCCTCAGTCTCAAAAAGTACGGCCATGACCTCAGGGGTTACAAAAGGTGGAGCCATGGCCTCTGGTGTTTCTAAGAGTGGAATTGCCGCTCAGATGGACTAGGAGAATGGTGAGTCTAAAGCTGAGGGAGCAGAGTTGCAGTTCCAGTGAGCCTGGAAGGCAGAGCCGAAGCCCAGGGCTGAGAGGCCTCCACTCAGAATCGGGAGAGTGTGGCCAATACCTAGAGGCTGGAGGGCAGGGTTATTGTATAAATTGTCTCAGAGAACACAGGATTATTTTCAAAGCTTTGAGGTCAAATGTAATGTGTTCTTCTGACTTCCTTGGTGCCCGTTACGCACTCATTCCCTTCAGTTTCTTCCATTTGTAATGGAAATGTCTAGCTTGTGCCTGTTCTGCCATTGGACCTTTGGAAGCAGATAACTTGTATTCTAGACATCACAGGTGAAGAGGAATTTTTGGATTTTGGACTTGGAGTTGAGACTTTTTGCTATAATATGATGGGGTGATTATGTTTTGCATGTTACAAGGATGTGATTTTGGGGGGGCCAAAGGGTGGAATGTCATGGATTGAATTGTGTCCCCCCCAAAATGTGTGTATCAACTTCTTTAGGCCATGATTCCCAGTATTGTATGGTTGTCCTCCATTTTGTGATTGTAATTTTATCTTGAGAGGATTAGGGTGGGATTGTAACACCACCCTCACTCAGGTCACCTCTCTGGTCCAAGTAAAGGGAGTTTCCCTGGGGTGTGGTCTGCACCACCTTTTCTTTCTCAAGAGATAAAAGGAAATGGAAGCAAGCAGAGAGTGGGGGACCTCATACCACCAAGAAAGCAGCACCAGGAGCAGAGTGCGTCCTTTGGACACGGGGTCCCTGCGCCTGAGAAGCTCCTTGACCAGGGGAAGATTGAGGACAAAGACCTCCATCCAGAGCTGACAGAGAGAGAAAGCCTTCCCCTGGAGCCGACACCCTGATTTTGGACTTGTAACCTACTAGAGAGTGAGAAAATAAATTTCTCTTTGTTAAAGCCATCCACTTGTGGTATTTCTGTTCTGGCAGCAATAGATGACTAAGACAGTAAGGGCCATGATCAGATTTTGTTCATCTCTCTCTCTCTCTATTGTTTTCCCCTTCATAGGTGGAAGGTTTGTTGGGGCATGGTAAGGTCCCAGGCTTGAAGATGACAGATCATCTCGAGGCTGGTTCAATGATCTGGGTGTAGACCCATGAGATTGGTGACAGAAAGCATAAAAAGGTGTTTGAGAGCCATTGTGGAGCTAGCTAGCCTATGGAGTGAACATCATGGTAAGGGAGGCTGGGCAATCTTTTTGAAACCCACATCAGAGTTTCATTTGCTTGCTTAAAACATTCTAATGGCTTCCAACTGTTCTTAGGATAAAGTCTAAACTCTTTTCAATGGCCCAAGCTCCCCCTTCCCTCTGGCCTCTTCTCTGCCAGAATAATTCAACCCCCACACCACCCCTCAACAATCCTTGCGCTGGGATAGGTCCTGCTCACCACTCAGGCCTTAGCTTCCCAAGAGGTCTTCCATGACCCCTACCCCCAGGTCAGGATCAGATACTCCTCCTATGTGCTCCCTCAGTCCCTTTGGCTACCCCTATCTCGGCTCTAAGTAAACTCTGTGGTGATTTTGTGATTACTTTTTTCTATCTAACAAGACTGTAATCTATAGAAGGGCAGGAGTCATGCTCACTGCTGTCTCCCAGCTCCTGGCACAGTGTCTGGCACGTGCTCAATCAATGTTGGAGGAAGGATGGTGAAGGACATGTCAAGGATGATGCCCATCTGTGGGATGGTGACACTACCCCTAGAGACAGAGGGTGGTTTTTACCTTGGAGGATGAGGGTGGGGAAAGAAAAGTTTAGTTTAGGCCCAGGTGAGCTGAAGGTATCTGAGGATCACCCCAGGGGACGTATTGAGTAGGGTGTCAACTCTGTGGGCTTGGAGCTCAGGGAGGCAGTTTGTACTGGAATGGTCTGTTAAGAGATGAGAGCTAAAGCTGTGGAATGAATTTGAAACTTGATGTTTTTGATTCCTAAGTAAACAGCCAACTAAGAACCAGTATATTTTGAAACACTGGTGGCCAAGGATGTGACAGGAAGAGGTAGAGGGAGGCGGTGGGAAATGGTGCCCTCCCTCTGTGGGGTTGAGGGGGATGCCTCCTCTGGAACTACCCCAGCTGTCACCCCGCTGTACAGAGAGGGGGCTCTGGCTGGGGAGACCTTTCTTGGAAAGGAAGACTGGACAGAGTCAAGGTCCCACTGGCCTCTCTGTGCTTTCCTCCCCCCTCCAGATGCCCCCAATGCTCCCTGGGGCCTTCCCCCTGGCCAGAGCCTGTGGATTCTGGTTTTCTATGAGTCTCCCATCTCTGTGGACTCACTGACACCCCCTTCCCTACCGCCTCTTCTTTGCCCTAGGCCAGCCTCTGTAACTCAATGCTCCTGCTCCTTCCTTAGCCTGGGCCTAGGAATCCTGCCAAACATTGTGCTTCGTGGTCTGGGGATGACTCAGGCCTTCCTTCTCCAGCACTGCCCCGCCCCCAGCAGTAAGCCATACCATAGACTGCACAAGTAGAGAAGCTGAGAGGCAGCTCAACTCCAGAAGGCAGGGTGCTGCGGAGGGGGCATAGGCCCCTGCTTCTGATCCCAACCAAGTGGCATTCAGTAGGGGACAAGGGGGAGAGGGACACGGCTGTGGGCATTGCAGACAGAATGTCAGGGCTGGGGATTGCTGAGAAGCCTAGCAGGCTAGCAATAGCAGTCCAACATGATAGTACCCTAGGAACCAGTGGGTCGATAAAAACCAAACCGAACCCATTGCCGTCAAGTCAATTCCGACACATACTGACCCTATAGGACAGAGCAGAACTGCCCCATAGAGTTTCCAAGGAGCACCTGGAGGATTTGAACTGCTAACCCTTTGGTTAGCAGCCGTAGCACTTAACCACTATGCCACCAGGGTTTCCAGTGGGTCAATAAGAACCTATAAAGCCTGAAGATCAAGCCCTGTTTGCAGCTGGCCAGGCCTTCTCACTTCCAGCCTCAGAGGTCCCCACTGAAAATGAAAAAGTCACTTGAGGGCTCTAGACAGCCCTGGCATCAAAACCTGGTTCCACCTCTTTCCTGCTGGGTGACCTAGAGCAAGTAAGTCACATCACCTGTGTGAGCCTGTTTGCTCATCTGTATAATGGTGACAAAAAAAATGCTCTCAAGTAACCCTAATAAATACCTATGCACCCAAAATACATAAAACAAACTCTAACAGCACTGAAAACAGAAATTGACAGTTTCACAATAATAGTAGGAGACTTCAACACATCACTCCTGGTAAAGGACAGAACATCTAGAAAGAAAGTCGACAAAGATACAGAAGATCTGAAGGCCACAATAAACCAATTTGACCTCATAGACATATATAGAACATGCCACCCAATAGCAGCAAAGTATACATTCTTTTCCAACGCACATGGAACATTCTCCAGAATAGACCACATTTTAGGGCACAAAGCAACCCTCAATAAAATCCAAAACATTGAAATAACACAAAGCATCCTCTCTGATCACAACACCATCAAAGTAGAAACCAATAACAAAAAGAGCAAGGAAAAAAATTGAATTCATGGAAACTGAATAACACCTTGCTTAAAAACAACTGGGTAATAGAAGAAATCAAAGAGGGAATAAAAAAAATTCCTAGAATCAAATAAGAATGAAAATACATCATACTCAAACCTTTGGGACACAGCAAAGGAAGTGCTTAGACGTCAATTAATAGCAATAAATGCACACATCAAAAAAGAACACACCAAAATCAAAATGTTAGCCCTACAAATTGAACAAATAGAGAACAGCAAAAGAAGCCCACAGGCACCAGAAGAAAGGAAATAATAAAGGTTAGAGGAGAAATAAATGAAATAGAGAACAGAAAAATAATAGAAAGAATCAACAAGACCAAAAGTTGGTTCTTTGAAAAAGATCAATAAAATTGACAAATCATTGGCCAAACTGGCAAAAGAAAAACATGAGAGGAAGAAAATAACCCAAATAAGAAATGAGGTGGGGGACATTACAATGGACCAAAACGAAATAAAAGCGATCATAAGAGAACAATTGTATTCCAACAAATTTGAGAACATAGAGAAAATGGACAAATTTCTCAAAAAACACTATCTACCTAAACTAACACAAACTGAGATAGAAAATCTGAATGGGCCTATAACAAGAGAAGAGATTGAAGAATTAATACAAAAAACAAAAAAATTCCCAACAACAACAACAAAAGCCCTGGCCCAGATGGCTTCAGTGGAGAATTCTACCAAACATTCAGAGAAAAGCTCACACCAGTACTACCCAAACTATTTCAGAGCATAGAAAAGGAAAGAACACTCCCAAATTCATTCTATGAAGCCAGCATAGCCATGATACCAAAGCCAGGCAAAGGCACCACAAAAAAAGGAAATTATAGACAAATATCTCTCATGAATAGAGATGCAAAAATTCTCAACAAAATTCTAGTCAATAGAATTCAGCATCTTATCAAAATAATAATACACTAGGCCAAGTGGGATTCATACTAGGTATGCAAGGATGGTTCAACATTAGAAAATCAATCAACATAACTACTACATAAGTAAAAGGAAAGAAAAGAACCACATGATCATCTCAGTCAATGCAGAAAAAGACATTTGATAATGTCCAACATTCATTCCTGATAAAAACTCTCAATAAAATTGGAACAGAAGGGAAATTCCTCAACATGATAAAGAATACATAAAACCAACAGCCAAGATCATTCTCATTGGAGAGAGGCTGAAAGCATTCCCCTGAGAATAGGAACAAGACAAGAATGTCCTTTATTACCAATCCTATTTAACATTGTGCTAGAAGTCCTAACTAGAGCAATAAGGCAAGAAAAAGGAATAAAGGGCATCGAAATTGGAAAGGGAGAAGTAAAACTATCCCTATTCACAGATGATACGATACTATACAGACAGAACACCAAAGATTCTACAAGAAAACTACTGGAATTAATGGAAAGATTCAGCAGAGTAGCAGGTTACAAGATCAACATACAAAAATCAGTTGGATTCCTATACAATAACAAAGAGAACTTTGGAAAGGAAATCGGGAAAACAAATCCATTTATAATAGCCCCTAAAAAGATAAAAGACTTGGGAATAAATCTAACCAGGGATGTAAAAGACCTATGCAAAGAAAACTACAAAACACTATTTCAAGAAATCAAAAGAGACCTACATAAATGGAAAAACATACCATGCTCATGGATAGGAAGACTCAACATTGTGGGAATGTCAATTCTACCCAAAGAGATCTACAGATACAATACAATTCCAATCCATATACCAACAGAATTCTTTAACAAGATGGAAAAACTAGTCACCAACTTTATATGGTAAAGAATAAGACCTCGGATAAGCAAAGTACTACCTGATCTCAGAATCTACTATACAGCCATGGTAGTCAAAAGAGCCTGGTGCTAGTACAATGACAGACACTTAGACCAAAGGAACAGAATTGAGAACCCAGGTATAAATCCATCCACCTATGGTCAGCTGATCTTTGACAAAGGACTAAAGTCCATTAAATGGGGAAAAGATAGTCTTTAACAAATGGTGCTGGCAAAACTGGATGTCTATCTGTAAAAAAAGGAAACAGGACCCATAACTCACACCATACACAAAAACTAACTCAAAATGGATCGAAGACCTACATATAAAACCTAAAACCATAAAGATCATGGAAGGAAAAATAGGGACAACTCTAAGGACCCTAATACATGATATAAATACAATACAAACAATAACAAACAATGCACAAATACCAGAAGATAAACTAGATAACTGGGAGCTCCTGAAAATTAAACATTTATGCTCATCAAAAGATTTCACCAAAAGAGTAAAAAGAGAACCTAAGGACTGAGAAAAAAATTTTCGCTATGACATATCTGAGAAGGGACTAATTTCTAAAGTCTATTTATAGAATACTCCAACACCTCAATAACAAAAAGACAAATAATACAATTAAAAAATGGGCAAAGGATATGAACAGACACTTCACCAGAGAAGACTCAGGTGGCTAACAGACACATGCGGAAATGCTTGAGATCATTAGCCGCTAGAGAAAGACAAATCAAAACTACAGTGAGATACCATCTTACCCTGATATTACTGGCACTAATCAAAAAAACAGAAAATAACAAATGTTGGAGAGGTTTCAAGGACATTGGAACTCCTACGCACTGCTAGTGGGAATGCAAATTGGTACAACCACTATGAAAAATGATATGGCATCTCCTTAAAAAGCTTAAAATAGAAATACCATATGATCCAGCAATCCCACTCCTAAGAATACATCCTAGAGAAATAACAGCCATCATATGAATGGACATATGCATATCCACGTTCGTTGCAGCATTATTCACAAACGCAAAAAGATGGGAACAACCTAAGTGCCCATCAACAGATGAATGCATAAACAAATTATGGTACACACACACAATGGAATACTACACAACAATAAAGAACAATGATGAATCCGGGAAACATCTCACAACGTGGGTGAATCTGGAGGGAATTATGCTGAGTGAAATCAATCAATCACAGAAGGACAAATATTGTATGAGACCACTATTATAAAAACCCAAGAAAAGGTTTACACAAACACACACACAAAAAAAACAATCTTTGATAGCTATGAGGGAGGGGAGTTTTGGGGAGGGGATATCACTAACTAGATAGTAGACAAGTGTTAACTTTGATGAACGGAAAGGCAACACAAACATAGGCAAAGGCAGCACAACTTGACCAAGGCAAAGTCATAGAAGCTTCCTAGACACATACAAATACCCTGAGGGGCCAGGTTACTGGGGCTGGGGACCATGGCTTCCGGGAACACCTAGGTCAATTGGTATAACATAGTTCATGAAGAAAATATTCTGCGTCCTACTTTGGTAAGTAGCATCTGGGGTCTTAAAAGCTTGTGAGTAGCCACTTAAGATATAGCTATTGGTCCCATCATGTTTGAAGCAAAGTATAATGAAGTAAACCAAAGACACAAAGAAAATATTAGTCCAAAGGACGAACGGACCACATGAACCACAGCCTCCACCAGCCTGCGTCCAGAAGAACTAGACCACTCCGACAGGGATCACAACAGTGGGTCCTGGACAGAGTGGGAGATAAATGTAGAACAAAATTCAAATTCACAAAAAAAGATCAGACTTACTGGTTTGACAGAGACTGGAGGAACCCCCAAGACAATGGACCCCAGATACCCTGCTAAGTCAGAACCGAAGCCACTCCTGAAGTCTACCTTTCGGCCAAAGATTAGGCAGGCCTACAAAACAAATAAAAACACACATGAGGAACATGCTTCTTAGTTCAGTCAAGTACACAAGAACAAACGGGCAACACCTGTCCAAAAGCAAAGATGAGTGGTCAGGAAGGGACAAGAAAATTAGATGAATGAACATGGGGAAGCCAGGGTGAAAATGGAAAGGGGGGAGAGTGCTGACACATTGCAGGAATTGCAACCAATGTCGCAAAACAATTTGTGTATAAAGTTTTGAATGAGAAACTAACGAGAAAAAATTTATGGTGTAAACTTTCACCTAAAGCACAATAAAAGTAAAGAAAAAAGAAAAGAAAACCCTATGGGGCACAGTTCTACTCGGACACACAGGGGGTCCCCATGAGTCCGAATTGACTCCCGAAGGAAAAAAAAAGAATAATACTCTCCTCCCTCGGTTGTTGGGAAAATTAAATGAAGAAACATGCATAAGGTACTTTGTAAACAGTCAAGCTCTGTAATAGGAGGGGTCTTATATTCTTATATTTACCTACATGGCTAAACCAAAAAAAACCACTGCCGTTGAGTCAATTCTAACTCATAGCAACTCTATAAGACAGAGTAGAATTGCTCCATAGGGTCTGCAAGGCTGTACATCTTTATGGAAGCAGACTGCCACATCTTCCTCCCGGAGAGTGGCTGGTGGGTTCAAACTGCTGACTTTTCAGTTAGCAACCAAGTACTTTAACCACTTCTCCACCAAGGCTCCTTTTTCGGCTAGCATGGAGAAAAAGAACAGGTGGCAGCCAGGCTCTCTCCCTTTCTGTCATCCGGAGGCACATTCCCCAGTTCTTTCCACTTCACATTAGGGGATTCCTTGAGGTCTTGGCCCATGGAAGGTCAGGGCTCAGCACTTGGGTTTCATATTTTGCTGGCAGACCTTCAGCAAGTCACTTGACTTTTCTAAGCCTCAGTGAGCGATGTACTCAGGGGCAAAGGAAAGGAGGATTTCTCCTGCCCTTTTCTCCTTTCAACTCTCCTTCCCTGTGACTGGTTTGGTGATCAAAAGAGAGGTTCACAGAGAGGTGAGGCCCAAAAGCCCAGCCCCCTTCCCCAGATGTGGTATGTGTGTGTATGTGTGTGTGTGTGTGTGTGTGTGTGTGTGTGTGATGGGGGGACAGAAGAAATGTGGACATGTTGAGGGCTGGGCGAGGGTCGGCCTTATGTGTTTGTGATCAAAGGCTCAGGGTGGGGTGGGGCATGGGGTGGGGGAGTGGTAAGTTCTTTGCATTGCTGAGGACTTAGCCCTTTCTCTTGATTGCTTCATTGCCTTGGTATTCACCCCCCTCTTCCCAGTGTTCACCACGGGGCCATGCCCACAGCCCCACTCAAGCCTAAGTGTGAAGGAGAAGCAGGCCACCCACTTGCCGGGCTATTGGGTGGGTTGGTGGACTGCCTGCCTAGCCAGCTGTGTCAGACTCTGCCTAGCTGATGGCACCTTACCCGGCTATTGAGTGTGCACCCAGGGATTGCCAGTTTACTGGACTCAAACTGTTGGAAGGCTGCACTGCTGACAACCTGCCCACTGCCCAACTGTCTGAGAAAGTGTCCCACTGTTCCATCTGCCTGGCTTTCCCCGGCCTCCAGTGTGTGTGAGAATTGACAAGTGCTGGTAGGTGAGTTTGAGCCTCTCAGCCACTTGGCTCAGGACAGCAAATCCTGTGTGACAGTGTGGGCATTGTGCAAGCCTGTGTTCTGCCCTGGGCAGAAGGAGGGAGAGTTCTTCCAAGGGAAGACTGGAGCAAAAATAGTGATTTTGTTCATGAGGAGAGATAGAGAGATACAAACCCTTCTGGGCCCACCCCAGTATCCCAGGAGCTCTAGCTGCCAACTCAGCCAGGAAATGTACCTTCTAAACAATGCCAAGGCCAGCCTGTCACAAGCCCTACTTCCCACCCTGTGGGAGTCCTGAAGGAGACGCCCCTAACCATTGTTCCCAGAGACAGCTCATAGGTCAGGTCTAGGCCAGGTCAGGGTCCTCAGCCCCAGCACCCTGGGAGGAGGCACATGATATCTCAGAGAGTCAGGCTCCTCCAGCCTTTGCTCTTGGTTGGGCAGGCAGCCATTTAGGACACCAAGAGGGAGGGTTGGGAGTAGACAATTCTTCTTATTTCCCTTGAGAAGGGTTTATGAGGGGTAAACTGAGGTAGGGAGCAGGTGCTTGGCCCAGGATCATGGCACCATGAACTGGAAAGGACCCCAAAGTTTATTTTGTTGACCTATAGGATTTCAGCTCCATGGGGGGTAGGAACTTGTTTTGTTCAGGGTTGCATCCTCAGCACCTAGAACAACGCCTATAGTAAATGCTCAATAAATATTTGTTGAATGTATGAACCCCCCCCCCACCCCGCCGACTTCCCATCTGATGCTCCACTCAGGTAATTGAAGGCTACCATGTTCCTAGCACTCTGGACTAGCAGACAAAACTGGATTCAAATTCTGTTGACACTTTTTAGCTAGATGGCCTTGGACCTCAGTTTCCTTATCTGTAAAATGGAGATCATTATTCCTACCTTAGAGTTGTGAGGATTTTTTTTTGAGATAGCTTTGGGAGCTTTCCTGGCACATAGTAACCCGCCAAAAAACCAAACCTGTTGTCATCAAGTCAATTCCAACTCATAGCGACCCTATAGGAAAGAGTAGAGCTGCCCCATAGGGTTTCCAAGGAATGGCTGGTGGATTCGCTGACCTTCTGGTTAGCAGCTGGACTCTTAACCACTGTGCCACCAGGGCTCCGGCACATAGTAGGTACTCCTTAAAGGTTAGTTCCCTCCCCCTTTCTTCTCACTGAGTCTTCTCTTCTCCGGGTAAAACAGCCCCCAACAGCCACAGACGTTGCTTATTGTCTCATTCGATCCTGACAACAAGCCCTGTCAGGTGTGGTGCTGTCATTATCTCCAGTTTACAGATATGGAAACTGAGACCTGATAAGAATGATTCTGGTCACACAGTAAGCCGCAGAGTCAGGATCTGAACACCATTTTGCCTGGCTTCTTGACTTTTTCTTATGGAACATTTGACTCTTACCGCTGATAATAGATTATCACTGACATTCTAGCTGTGTAACTTTGAGCACCTGGAGACATCTCTAAGCACCTTGGCTTCTTCAGCCATCCAATGGGACTAATTATGTTGATTCCCTTGGCCTTTATAACATTCCAGGGTGGTTAGGTATATTAGCAATTCTTTACCTTTCTCCTGCTTCTCTCCTTGTGATTGACAGCTGGCATGCCTCTGACTGCCATCCTCCTCAGGCATTCCTGGCAAAGCAACTAAAACTCCAGTCCTTTCACTCTCTTTCCAGGAAACATATTTCAGTGAGTGAGAAGGGCATTATTAGAGGGATAACGTTAGGTCAGCTCTAGTCTATTAAAACAGCAGTAAATCATTTTTTAAACTGTTATTATCAACAAATGACTTTCTAACCACTGTGCAACTGATTGTGAGAGTCCAGTGGGCTGCAGCTCCTTAGGGAGAACTGCTGGTATTTCTGTTAGCTCTTTTGCAAACATGTAAAGTTTCATGGAAATGTAAGCAATGATTATCATTGTTATAGTAATTATCATTGTTCTCATTCTGAGAGGTCATATAGTGTAAAAGTTAAGACCATGGGTTTAGGAGCCAAACTGCTTGGGCTCAAATATTGGCTGTGCTACTTCCCAGGTGTACAACATTGGACAAGTTACTTAACTTCTATGCCTCAGTTTCCCCACCTATCAAATGGAAATAAAAATAATAGTAGTATCTATTTCTCAGGATTGTTTGAGCATCAAATGAGATAATGCAAGTAAAATACTTAGCACAGTGTCTAGTTCAAGGGTCAGCAAACTACAACCCACAGGCCAAGTCTGGCTCACTGCCTGTTTTTGTAAATAAAGTTTTATTAGAACACAGCCATGTTCATCTGTTTACCTACTTGTCTATGGCTGCTTTTGTGTCCCAACAGCAGAGCTAGGTAGTTGTGACAGAGACTGTAGAGCCTACAAAGTCTGAAATATTTACTATCTGGTCCCTTAAAAAAGTATACCAATGCCTATGCTAGTTCACACAGTAATTGCTTGGTAAATGTTAGCTGTTATTATTGTTATTCCATTTCATTTTATTCTTCCAAAAGCTTTTTCATTGTAAACAATGGGGATACAAGCCCAGACAGGAGAAGTGACTTGTCCGAAGCCACACAGCTAAGATGGTACAGGGTTGGGATGGAAGTTTCCAGTACATGATACTGAACAGGGGCCCCCTGTGCTTAGAGCCCTTGGACTCAAAGTTCCTCCTTTAGGACATGGAAAGAGCTAGGTCAGCTCCCAGTCCAAGGGATGCCAGTTGCCTGGTCCACGGACATCTCCTTCATCCCTGTGTCAGAGGCTGTTCGGATTATCGGGCACAGAGCAGCTTCTTCACACCATGCAGGGACGGGTGCACACCATGTAGGGAGGATGGCCTCCTCTCTTTGGGTCTATCTCAATGGTAGACTGGGCTTGGGTGGAAGACTTGCTGGGTGATGAGTGTTTCTGTCCCCACTCAGGACTCGATAATCTGATTGTTAGCCTTGCCCTTGCTCTTGTAATGGGCTGGTTTGAGGCAATTTACATTTCTTTTGATGTGCTCTCCCATCTGATAGCAACTATGACATGGTTATGTTGTTCACCCTTATCCTTGATCCTCTCATCTTTAATTTCCTGTCCATGCCCCTTATTACAGAGTTAAGTCAAGCAAAGTCAGGCCAAAACTGACAGGGCAGCATAGGAAATCTCATGGGTGTTCACCCTGGGTCCCTGGACCCTAGAGGGGTAGCTTGGGCTCCAGAGCCTGTGGAGGCTGACAGGATATACTACTTCCCAGTTTGTACCTCTTCTTTTAACAAATATAAACTATTGGTATGGGGCAAGGAGGGAAGATCTTTGAGGTCCTTCCAGCTTGGGCACTTAAGCGTTCGTGAAACGCAGTTTCCCTATTTGTGCAGTGGGCTCAGCAACCTCCAGCCTCTCCATCTCCCCTAGGTACTATTTCAAATTCTATTCCTGTTCCCAGGACTCATGACCTCAGGAGTGGTAGGCTCAGTACTAATTCGAGCTAGAGTGTCTGTGTGTGTGTGAGTGTGTGTGTGTGTGTGTGTGTATAGTCACACACATGTTCCTGTGACCGTGGACTGCCTTTGACATACGGTTTGGCATATGGTAAACACTCAAAATGTGGTTATTTCCTTCGTCTCTTGGGTAACCATGGTGCCAAACACTGGGCAGAGTTAGTTGCTCTGGCACACAAGTAGATATTCAATATTTTTTAAATGGCTGGATTGAGTAAGTGTGTTCTTCCTGGGAGTGTGTTCTGTATCCTGTGTGTGTATCTGTGTGTGCAGTATATAAAATGTGTGCACTTTTGGTATGGAGTGTGTGCTCTGCATGTGCACAACATGTGCATGGTGTGTGAACAAAGGTGTGCATGGTGTGCAGGGGTATAGGTCTACATGGGAGTGGATGCAAGGCAGGAGAGCACAGTAGTTTAGAGTTTAAGACATAAGCTCTGAGATCAGACTGACCTGGGTTTGAATCCCAGCTCTGTAATTTCTCATTGTATTACCTTGGCCCCTGAATTTATCTAAGTCCCTGTTTCCTCACCTGCAAAAGCAGGGGCGGGGGGGATAAAAACACCAAACTCACAGGGATGTTGGGAGCGTTAAATAAGATAATGTAGGCAAAATTCCTAGCACGTGGAGAGCACACAATAGATAAAAATTGTTCATGATTATGATCAACAATGTATGTGGAGAGCTTGGCTGTCAGTGGCATATCTGCTGTGTGGGGAGTCTAAGAGTGTGCACATGCATGCCTATGTGGGGTGGAGTGTGTGAAGGAAGACCTGATGGGAGACGCTGGAAATTTGGGGCAGAGTCTGGGGATCCCCGCCTGGAAGGGAAGCCCAGAAAGCAGTGGGGGGCAAAGGCTACGTGCATGCGCAGAGGGAGCTGAGAGACGCCCAGACTTGAGTGGAATGATCTGATTACTTAATGAGCTTCTTCCCCTTCTCAGCAGCAGGATTAATGGGATGAAAGTGGGCAAAGGATAATTTAGCTGCAGATTCAGGAAACAGCCCCCGACAGGGCAGTCTATTAGTTTAAGAAATAGATTCTCCCAGGACCCTCTATGACTCTCGCTTAAGGCATCTCAAACCTGTGCCTGCCAAAGAGAAGAAAGGAGAGGGCTGAGGAGGTAGGGAAGAGAGAGAGAGGGAGCTAGGGAAAGACACTGGAGGCAGGCGGGACAAGAGCCAGGAAGGGTGAATTTACAGGGGATCCTGGGGGAAAATGTTGGAAGAGGAAGGTTGTCTGAGAGGGAGGAAAAGAAGAACAGGGGATCTGGAGGAGAAAGCTAGGGAGAGGAAAGCAGTAGCACAGGAAAAGCTGCTTCCTTCTTTTCCCTGGGACATGTGGAATCTCTTCTAAACCAGGCTTTGCATCCTCTCGGTGAGTCTTGGGACAGTTTTAGAGCTGTTCTATGCTCCAATGACTGAACTTGCAGCTGGGAATATGGAAGATGACCAAAACTCCAAGGTGATTCAGGGATACCTGGATATGTGGAGGGAATGATCTTTAACTAGGGATGGAGTCTAGGAGCAAGACCCCCTACAGTTGCCTAATTCTCCTTCATGGGCTTTTCAGCTTACTTACATGTCCTTTCCTTTGGCTTTTGGCCAGGGCACCACCTAGACTGGCCATGGCCCATAGTCACTTCTGAGGCTCATCTGAGGCTTATCTGCCAACCCTAGTCTAGTGGTATAGTGATTAAGTGCTACAGTAGCTAATCAAAAAGTCCACAGTTCAAATCTACCAGGTGCTCCTTGGAAACTCTATGAGGCAGTTCTACTCTGCCCTATAGAGTCACTATGAGTCAGGATCGGCTCAACAGCGATGGGTTTAGTTTTTTTTTTTTAATACTGTGAGTCAGTGGCCAGCTACCCCTATCATTGCTACTGTAGGCCTGGAGTTCTGTCCTGCACTCTGCCACCTCCAGAATAGACCTGCACCCCTGACCAGGGTGGCTTCTTTGTCCACAGCTGAGATGGACATCGGGGAACCTCCATATTCCTACACTTTTGGTCTCTGTGTTCTTTCTTTTTACTTTTTGCCTGAGGCCCTATCAATTGTTGTGGGCCCTTGAGGGCAGGGACTGTAACAATATATCTTATTAATGATAAAAATGGCGGTAGTGATCATTTACTGCCAATGAAGATGGTAACAGTGTCAGGGGTGGTGATAGAGATATTGATAATAATGGCAGTGATGCTGACAGTGTCAATGAAGATAATGGTGAAGATGATAATAGATGTGGTGGTGATGATAGAGGTAGCAATGGAGGTGATGATGGCAATAGTACATTTGGTGATGGTAATGGTGTTAATGGACTTGGTAATGGTGATAGAGGTAGTGATGATGATAAAAGTGATGACCGTGGAGGGGATAATGGTTATGTTATAGGTGGAAATGGTGGTGAGGAAGGGGATGAAGGTGATGCTGATAGTTGAGGTGGTAATAGTAGTGATTATGATAGAAGTGGAGATAGTAATGCAGAAGTAGTGATGGTGCTAATAAAGGTGGTGATGAAGGTAGATGCTGTACTTGTGATATTAGAGGTGGTGATGGTGGTGGTTGATAAAGATGGTAGTGATGTTGATGGTGAGGGTGACAATGGAGGCAGTGATGGTGATAGTGGCAGTGGAAGTGATGGTGAAGATGATGATGTTGATGGTTGTTGTCTTAGGCTGAGTTCTCTAGAGAAGCAAAACTCTATATAAATATACATAGAGAGAGATTTATATCAAGTAACCAGCTCACATGATTATAGAGGCTGGAATGTCCCAAGTCTGTGGATCAGGATAGAGGCTTCTCCTGATTCATGTAGCCACACGGCTGGCGAACCCAAGATTGGCAGGTTGGAGAGCAGGGGTCTTGCTCACAGGCTGTGGAGATTGATGAATCCCAAGATTGGCAGGCAAGCTGCTATCTCAAGTCCCAAGAACTGGAGGTCAGAAAATAGGAGGCAGTTGTAGGATCCAGAGAGGGCCAAAAGGCAGAATGTCCACTTATATTCTGATGTAGGCCACAAGCCCACGGAAACTCCCTTTCAACTGATTGGATACTCACAGCAGATCCCATCATGGGAGTGATCACATATAAACACTGAGAATCATGGCCCAGCCAAGTTGACGTATAATCTTAACCATCACAGTTGTGATAGCAATAAGAACGGCAATGGAGATGGGGTGATATTGGCAGTGGTAATGGTAAACCACTCCAAAAGAACCCACTGTAATGGTAATAATGAAAATTGGGACAATTAAAAATGGTGATGGCAATTATGACAGCCAATAATCTAATAGGTCTACTCTCTTGTACTTCTGACTTTTCTTCCAATGCTCTCCATCTTAGTTTTACCTTACTTTTCATCCTTCACTATTTCTTAGGGAATTATAAAATTTGGCCAACCAACAAAAACACTGTGGAGCTCTTGGTTTCCTGAAGAATAGCTGGGTCGTTGGCCTCATTTGTTGCTGGGAGAGGCATAATTGAGCTAGTCATTTCCTCCCATTCCCACTACAGTTAAAACAAAAGAATTGGCATTAGAGGCCAAAACAAGGTATTATGAAAAGTCTCCTGATGGTGAAGAACGTAATGCTAGAAAGTTGCCTGAAGAAGGTTATGGGTTGTCCTACCTTTTAAATGGCTCGAAACAAGAGAGAGAACTTCATTGGCCTGTATGAATCTACCTAAAGACAGGGGGGTGGACAATATGATCTCTGTAGATCAGGACCAAGTTCATGAGGCCTATTCTTTGGCTTACAAGGCAGAGAAAGGAAGTGGATTTGTCTACTGAAATCTTGGGTTTCCATCTATGAGGCTTATGTAAGCAGAAGAGAAGAGGAAGGTAGAGAAGGGATGAGGCAATGCAATCTGGTGGTTTAGAGAAATATTGGAGTTCTTGTCCAGATTCTTTGTGGTTCTCAGTGGGAGGTGACCCAGGAAGTGGGCCTCTGTGGTTCTGCCTGCAGCCCTGCATCTGCCAAGAGGCTGCCCTTCAGTGATACTTCTCTGATCTCCCAGCCAGCCTGTGTCAAGAAGGAGGGGGGAGAAGATGGAAAGAGGGAGGGGACACTACTCACAATTCCTGGGAGGAATCTGGATTCTCCCACAAACTCTTGGAGCTCTTCCCTCCTCCGCAATTCCTCTTTTCCCTCCCTTCTCTGTTTCCTGATTTCTAAAGTCCCCTTACTGAAGCTCTATCAGGGACAAGTTTCCTTTAGTAACTGGACGGGTACCAAGGCAGATAATCACATTCCAAGGGAAGAGGGCATAGCGTTTTGCCCAAATAACATGGGCTTTAGAGTCATAATTAGGGCCAAGTCCTAACTCCATTACTTAGTCACTGTGTGACTTTAGGCCTAGTGATGCTACTCTCTGAACCTCAGTTTCCTCCTCTGTGAAATGGGAACATACCTCACAGAATTTTATAAGGATTAAATAAGATAATGTATATAAAGTACCTAATATATTATGGGCACCTAGTAGATGTTCGGTGCCCACAATATATTAGGTACTTTATATATGGGAAACCCTGGTGGTGTAGTGGTTAAATGCTACGGCTGTTAACCATAAGGGTTGGCAGTTCGAATCTGCCAGGCGCTCCTTGGAAACTCTATGGGGCAGTTCTACTCTGTCCTACAGGGTCGCTATGAGTCGGGATCGACTCGATGGCACTGGGGTGTTTTTTTAGTAGATGTTCAAGCAGTGTTTGTTTTCTCCCCCTCCCCCAGTCCCTTTCAGAAAGGGAGAGTAGCCATGGCCTAATAAGCCCTTCACCAGGTTCTTTGGGCACAGATCCTTCACATCTTACTGAACCGTCTGAACCTCCTCTCCACATTTCCCATGAGACAGATAAAGTCTACATTTTAAGATTAAAGGATCCAGGCATCTCTTCTAAACTTGGTGCTGGATTTGGAGTCAGAGGGCTTGCTGGTGGCGTGAATTTGGTAATTGTTTAACTTCTCTAGGCCTCAATTTCCTCATCTAGAAATGGGGATAATAATCCCTGCTCTTCCGACCTCACATGGTTGTTATGAGACTTAAATGAGATCATGCTTTGGGAAGTACAAAGTGCTGGATACATTTGGGGATTATTAGCTCTTTCTGGGGAGGGAGGAAGGAAGGGGGCTAGTCTCTGGAGGTTGGGTTAAGACCCGACTCAGGGTTTTTTTTTTCCCTTGAGGATACCAGGACCAAAGTATTCCAGGGCTCAGGGTTGGCAGGAGACATAAAATTGGAGCTCAGCCATGTTCGGCTTGGATGGATGGGTGGGTGGGGTGGGACAGGAGAATTCATTTATGTCCCTTTTGGCATAAGTCACATGTAAATATGTCAATTATGGGGTTTGAGCCAACTGCTTGGGGACTTCTTGAGCCAGATGGTAACTCAAAAAGTCCAAAGGCCTCCCTCCCTTTCTTCCTCCTACTATCTGGTTCTTCTGAGGTCAGAACCTGAGTTGACTGATGTCTGAGGTTTGGTTAATTCTTCCCCACCTGCTACAGGAAGCTGTGGGCCATGCCTTTCTGAGAGACCTGAAGAGTAAGCTGTTTGCTGAGTTTGGTATTCTGATGGAATACAGATTCTTATAGTTCTCTCTGCCGGTAGGACTGTGGGTCCAGTGTCTGAGGCCTGATGGCCCTCAATAATAGTCCTCTTCTCTCTTACACATGGCCTTCTGTCCCGGCATGGACTGGTAACATGAAACTTGCCTCCAAAAATGAAGGGCACTGAGAGACCAAAGAAAGAGGCAGACAAATCCAGGGTGGCAGCAAAGGAGTTTATTAGGGGAACTTACATATGAGGCAGGTCCTGGGTGACAGCAGGACCAAGCAGATCTCCATGTGCCCCACAGTGGGAAACAGGAGCTTTATAGTAGTGATGAACAATAGTGGCTACATGCCAGGAATGCCTCTAGACTTCCATAAGGCCACCTCAGCAAGGATTATATAAGAATGACTTAGCAAATGGTAGTAAACTAGCAGAAAGCATGAGGGCAGCCCTGTTCACCCTTGCAAAGCCTGTTTCCCCTTCAACCCACCCCTCCAGGCTGGCACTTATAATCTGGCACATTCCCCCTCTTTCACAAGGTCTCTGAGGGCCCTGAGACGAGGTGCTATACCTTTGCAGGTAGGGACAGACAGTGTTGCTGTAGTTGGAAGCACAGACAATGCCAACAATATAGACAAACAGCAGAAAAACCCTATACCCAGGAAAAGACCAAGACCCCCCCCCCCAAAAAAAAAACGCTCTCCAGCCATGAAGGAAAGAGGAAAACCAGGTGGCCACAGCAGACCAGCCATCAGGTGTGTCCAAGGTTTCTATCTTTATTCATATGTCCTAACAAATCAGTTATGTTCTAGCGGTAGTCTCGTATATAGGTACAATATTCAGTTTTTACTATGGCACATGTCCTACCTTGAGTGGCTGTTAGAATGTCTAGAGCCATTCGGTTCTACCTTCCTCTTTTGGGTGATTTCAGCAGTTAACGGCCACAAGCTTTCTTTGCTATCATTCAGGGCTTGTTTAGTAAAATTAGTTAGAGCTTCAATTTGTCCTGTTACTTCTAAGGAGCCAATGAGGGGAACAAAAACAGTTAAAAAGAAATCATACCAGTGGAAAAGACTACACTTGGTCCACCTGGCTTTTACTATGGGGTAAGTCAGAGGTTTTGGCATAGTTTTTCTAATGGTTCCTGCAGCATAGAGTAATCCCAAAGTGCAAAGCCCTATCCAATCGTATGGTAACCACGGCCACAAGTAGTGATCACACAGCCATTGGGCGCCATTAGGAGTGAGGTGCACTCCTGCTGCAGTCCTGCTGGGGTTTTTATACCGCAACCATTCAGTGCTATTAGGCGTTATCACCCGTCGGCAGTGGGATGCAGGAGTCCAGCCCACTACGTGGTAGGAGGAATTGGAGGGAGATAGGGGAACCCAGGAGGTTTTACTTGGTCCAGAACAGACAGAATCAGGTTTCCCTAACGTACCCCGTTTGGGTACCAGCCAACCTAAACCATCCCAGAAGTGGTAAACAACCTCTTGTGGCAGCAACTGAGAGGTGTTGTGGTCTTTTACCAAGATGTGGGTGTCCGCAACAGTCTGAGTCCAGGGAAGGGTGTTGTTGTGCCCTTCCTCTCCTGTTATACCCCAGTTAGTTAAGGGGCCTTTAATACTCCTCCATGTCTCCCGCAGCTGCCCAAACAGTTTCAGTCAGGGGCTCCACACTCCGAGGCATGCCTTTGGTGCTTGAAAAGGGGAGTTGTCCACAGACCCAGCAGCTGTTTTTGTTGTGGACTACGGCAAAGTAGGAGCCCACTCTAGGAAGTCATTGGCAGCCCCAAAGGGAAGAAAGCAGAGTAGGCCATGCCTACAGTAGGAAAGACAAGTGTTTACTAGGTACCAAGAGGGGTAAATTTTCCCCTTCTGTTAGGATCACATTAGTGGTTTCCCCTTGGGTGGTGAGAACACCAGCTGATTTAGGCATTTTTCCTGGCTGAGTGTGCCATACATGCTGCCCTAGGAGATCATTTGAGGGGCTGTGAGTAAAGTCAGCCATTTTGCTCTTTGCCAGAAAAGACACACTTCGTCCCTCCTGATATAGCCATCGTTCCTTTCCATGTAAACCATGACTGTCAAGGCCCTCTGTGCAGTAGGAGGGTGGGCTCCCCTGTTAGACCAATCAGTTCCTCTGCCTCCAGAGGGAAGAAGTATTCAATCCACCCTGGTGGGGTAATCCACGACAAGTGCCCATTAGATGGTTCCACTTCCCGGCACCAGGTCTGGAAATGTCCGGAGGACCATGCTGTTTTGTTCTGGTAACAATCTTGGTGGATACAATTCCAGAGCCTGTGATGTCACTTGTATCATTGTTGGAGGGTCACTCGAGGTTCCTAGTCTGGCATATGGGGCTAAAGCCCCAGTGGAAGTCAAAGTTATCAACCTTAAAGCCTCAGGCAGCACTTTGGTCCACCCATCAGAGAAGCCTTGCCTGAAAGGGTGGTATTTGTTATTTTAGGATACCATTCTTCCTTTCCACCAGGCCTGTGGCCTGGGGGTTGTATAGCAGGTGGAAATGCCATTGTACCTCATTCTCAGCTGCCCATTCGCTCACATTATGACCGGTAAAGTGTGTATCCTGGTCATTATCAATCCTTTGGGGGTATTCCATAAATAACTCTCAATTTTTGTAATCCTTTTATTGTAGCAGCCTGGTTCTCTCCTTTACATGGAAACGCCTGTGTCAAGCTGGTAACGGTGTCCACAGAAATGAGAGTGTATTTCACTCCTTCACTTGCCTGTCAGTTTGTCGTACTGTGGTGGCTGCGTGTTGCCTTGAAGCTGGAAGCTATGCCACCGGCATTTCAAATACCAGCAGGGTTACCCTTGGTGAACAGGTTAGAGCAGAGCTTCCAGACCAAGGCAGACTATGAAAAAGGACCTGGTGGTCTATTTCTGAAAAAAAAAAATTGACCAGTGAAAACCTTAGGAATAGCAGTGGAACATCATCTGATATCATGCTGAAAGATGAGCCCCTCAGATTGGAAGGCACTCAAAAGACGACTGGGGAAGTGCTGTCTCCTCAAAGTAGAGTCAATCTTACTGACGTGGATGGAGTCAAGCTTTTGGGATCTTCATTAGCTGATGTGCCATGACTCAAAATGAGAGGAAAGAGCTGCAAACACCTATTAATAATCAGAATGTGCAATATACAAAGTATGAATGTAGAAAAATTGAAAGTTGTCAGAAATGGAATGGAATGCACAAACATCAATATCCTAGGCGTTAGTGAGCTGAAATGGACTGGTATTGGCCATTTTGAATCAGACAGCCATATGGTCTACTATGTCAGGAATTACAAACTGAAGAGGAATGGTGTTGCATTCGTCAAAAAGAACATTTCAATGTCTATCCTGAAGTACAACGCTATCAGTGATAGAATAATATCCATACACCTACAAGAAAGACAAGTCAATACAGCTCTTATTCAAATTTATGCACCAACCAGTAAGGCCAAAGGTGAAAAAATTGAAGATTTTTACCAACTTCCTCAGTCTGAAATTGATCAAACACGCAATCAAGATGAATTGATAATTACTGGTGATTGGAATGCAAAGTTGGAGACAAAGAAGAAGGATTGGTAGTTGGAAAATGTGGCCTTGGTGATAGAAATGATGTCAGAGATTGTATGATAGAATTTTGCAAGACAAATGACTTACTCATGGCAAATACCATTTTTCAACTACATAAATGGGGACTATACACAGGGACCTCACCAGATGATACACAGGGACCTCACCAGATGGAATACATAGGAATCAAATCGACTACATCTGTGGAAAGAGACAATGGAGAAACTCAATAATTAACAGTCAGAACAAGGCCAGGGGCCGCCTGTGGGACAGACCATCAGTTGCTCATTTGCAAGTTGAAGTTGAAGCTGAAGAAAATTAAAACAAGTCCACGAGAGCCAAAGTAAGACCTTGAGTATACCCGACCTGAATTTAGAGACCATCTCAAGAATAGATTTGATGGGCTAAACACCAAAGACCAGACGAGTTGTGGAATAACATCGAGGACATCATACTTGAAAAAAGCAAGAGGTCATTAAAAAGATAGGCATAAAGACCTAAATGGATGTCAGAAGAGACTCTGAAACTTGCTCTTGAACGTAGAGCAGCGAAAGCAAACGGGAGAAATGGTGAAGAAAAACAGCTGAAGAGAAAATTTCAATGGGCAGCTAGAGAAGACAAAGGAAAGTATTATAATGAATGTGAAAAGACCTGGAGTTAGAAAACCAAAAGCGAAGAACACACATGGCATTTCTCAAGATGAAAGAACTGAAGAAAAAAAATTTGGGCTTTGCCTTGCAATACTGGAGGATTCTATGGGCAAAATGTTGAATGATGCAGGAAGCATCAAAAGAAATTGGAAGGAATACACAAAGTCACTGTACCAAAAAGAAATGGTAGACATTCAACCATTTTAGGAAGTAGCATATGATCAAGAACCTGTTATTAAAAGAAGAAGTCCAAGCCGCACTGAAGGTACTGGCAGAAAACAAACAAACAAAAAATGGCAGAAAACAAGGCTCCAGGAATTGACGGAATACCAACTGAGATGTTTCAACAAATGGATGCAGCGATGGAGGGGCTCACTGGTCTATGCTAAGCTACCTGACCAACTGACTGGAAGAGATCCATATTCGTGCCTATTCCAAAAACAATTGATCCAACAGAATGCAGAAATTATCAAACAATATCATTGATATCAAGCACGAGTAAAATTTTGCTGAAGATAAGTCAGAAGCGGTTGCAGCAGTACCTCGACAGGGACCTGCCAGAGATTCAGGCCAGATTCAGAAGAGGACATGGAACGAGGGATATCATTGCTGATGTCAGTTGAATCTTGGCTGAAAGCAGAGAATACCAGAAAAATGTTTACCTGTGTTTTAGTAACTATGCAAAGGCTTTTGACTGTGTGAATCATAACAAATTTTGGATAACATTTCAAAGAATAGGAATTTCAGAACCCTTAATTGTGCTCGTGCGGAGTCTGTACATAGAGCAAGAGGCAAAATGTTCAAACAGAACAAGGGGATACTGAGCAATTTAAAATCAGGAACTGTGTGTATCAGAGTTGTATCCTTTCACCCTACTTATTCAATCTGTACACTGAGTAAATAATCTGAGAAGCTGAACTGTATGAAGGACATGGCATCAGAATTGGATGTAGACTCATTAACAACCTGTGATATGCAGATGACACAATCTTGCTTGCTGAAAGCAAAGAGGACTTGAAGCACTTACGAGGACTACAGCCTTCACTATGGATTACATCTCAACATAAAGAAAATAAAAATCCTCACAACTGGACCAACAGGCAACATCATGATAAACGGTGAACATGCTGAAGTTGTCAAGGATTTCATTTTACTTGGATCCACAATCCCTGTCCATGGAAGCAGCAGTCAAAAACTCAAATGACATATTGCATTACACAAATCTACTGCAAAAATGTTAAAAAGGAAAATGTCACTTTGAGGATTAAGGTGCACCTGACCCAAGCCATGGTATTTTCAACTGCCTCATATGCATGCAAAAGCTGGACAATAAAATAAGGAAGATTGAAGAATTGATACCTTTGAATTCAGGTGTTGGTGAAGAATATTGGATATACCATGAACTGCCAGAAGAACGAACAAATCTGTCTTGGAAGAAGTACAGCCAGAATGCTCCTTAGAAGCGAGGATGGCAAGACTTCATATCACATACTTTAGATATGTTATCAGGAGGGATCATCCCCTGGAGAATGGTCAAGTAGAAGGTCAGCACAAAAAAGGAAGACCCTCAACAAGATGAGCTGACACAGTGGCTGCAACAATGGACTCAAGCATAACAATGATCGTGAGGATGGCACAGGACCAGGCAGTATTTTGTTCAGTTGTGCATAGGGTCGCTATGATTCAGAACCAACTTGATGGCACCTAACAACAACAACGATTATTTACAACTTTGGGATCCTGCGGCTAGAAGAATGCAGAGGAACAGGAACTGCCTGGGCCAGGGAAATGGGCCCTCTTCCTCCTTGCATGAAACATAGCAATGATTGTGAGGATGGTGCAGGACCAGGCAGTGTTTTGTTCTGTTGTACATAGGGTCACTATTTGTCAAAACTGACTTGACAGCACTTAAAAGCAACATCAAAAACACTGGGGGCTAGGGACCCTATATGATCTACCTGCCAGTCCATCACTGGCTGTGTTCCATTACGTATCTTCCCAGGATTGTTAGGCAGATAACCTTGGGTTTTGGCTTGAGCACATGGGGCGATTTTGTGTAGCATCCACCGAATCACTATTCTTCACTGCTATTCCTTCCTCTTTAGCTATTTTCCAATGAACACAGGAACTACGGTGTCTGCTTTTCTTGTCAGTCCAGTGGGCAGCTTCCCACTCGGGATGCACTGTTCTAACTTGTGCTATAGCGTCTGCTTCTTGGTTTCCTGGTGGGGAAAGACGTGAATGGGCTGCTACATGTAAGACAATTAGATTTGTATCCAAGGTTGGGATTTGATCCCAGATGTCCTGCAACAAGGCTTTCTTCTACAGGACTTGACCCATTATTGTCCACTGCTCCTTATGCCATTGGCCTAGCCACACAGTTAAGCCACAGGCTACCGCCCAATTGTCTGTACACAGGGTTAAGGGCCAGGGTTTGTGAGTGACGACCATCCATGCAGACCTTAATTCAGCCCACTGATTGCTTTGCCCTGACCCAGTTTCAAATCAAATAGTATCAATGGAGGCTTGCACAGCCACTACCACCCACAGTGGTGGCATACCTCAGCTAGAGCCATCTGTGTACCAGGCGTCTGTTGGCAACAGGTGTTCCCCTCTCTTCTAAGAGGTGGCTCTGGCGGCTCACTAGCCTGTGTTGGGGGGTCATCTTGATATGTCACTGGACCAAGTATAGCCTGTAACTCTTGGGACAATGGACTGGTAGAAAATGTACTGTGCTGTTTCGGGTATGCGTGCCATTTGGTCCGCATAGCTGTATGGCCTATAGCTGATGACAGCTTGGAAAACAGCCCATTGACCCACCGGTTTATGGATAAAGCTGTGTGACGGGTTATAACTCCAGCCCATGTTAACAGCTCTACCTAGTGAAGGGTGTTATGGGCCACCAACAATTGTTTCTTCATGGCACTCTATCAATTTTCTGCCCCCCTCCACAGTTGGAACCAGAAACCTAGGAGGACATTGGTTCCACCCTGATCTTGCCACAAAGCCTAGTCAAAGCCATCCTCAGTGCTGCTTATGTCCAACTGGAAGGATAATCCTTCCCATATTGTACCTAGTATCGTCACTTGTGCAACCAACACCATTGCCTTCTGTGGTGGTTAGGATTGTGTGTCAGCTTGGCTGGGCCATGATTCTCAGTGTTTTTGGCAGTTGTATAATCTTGTGGTCACTTTCCTGTTGAAATTTGATATGTGATCTTCCCCATTATGGAATCTGCTGAGTGGTACTGGTGGGGGTGGGGCCTGTGGTGGCTCACCACCCCTCAGCCTTCATCTCTCTCCCTTCCGCCATCTACTTCCTTTTCCTGCTTGCCTTGAACAGGTTGTTGGCTTGTTCTGGATCCAGCAGCTCTTCTTGTCCGACCTCTGGTTCTTAGGACTTGAGCTAGCAGCTTACCTGTCCATCTTGGGAATCGCCAATCTTCACGGCTTGCGAGCAAGAGTCCTGCTCCCCGACCTGCCTATCTTGGGTTCACCAGCCCCTGCAGCTGACTCAGGAGAAAACTTGCAGCCTTGCCTGCTGACCTTGGGAATTCCTCGACCGTCACAACCTGTGAGCGGGATCCCTGCTCTCGAACCTGCTCATCTTTGGTTCACCAGTTTCTGCGGCTCCATGAATTGGGAAAGGACTCTATCCTGATCCACAGACTTGGGATGTTCCAACCCCTTCAATCACATGAGCTGTTTCCTTAATATAAATCTCTCTCTATATATTTATATGTATTACTGATTTTGCTTCTCTAGAGAACCCAACCTAAGACACCTTCTCAAAAGCTTGCTGCTGTTCATTACTCTGATCCCAAGAGGCATCTTTTTTTTACCAGTCTATAGAGTGGTCTCAAGCACTGGGCCAAGTGGGCAATAAATACTCTCCAATATCCCAAAAGACCCACAAAGGCCTGCACTTCTTTTGGTGTCCTAGAGGTGGGGTAAGTTTGTATTTATCAGCTATGGCAACACACGGGTCTTACCTGACCAGATGACCCCTAGGAACTTTATCAACATTCCCAGACCCTGCACCTTTTGGGGTTCATGTCCCATCCTCTCCCCTGTAGGTGAATGACTAGGGGGCCTAGACAGCCCTATAGCAGAGAAACATCTTCAGCAGTTAAACATGATATCATTAATGTAATAAAACCAACGGACAGTAGTGGGTTTGTTCTTGGCCATTGTAGGGCCCTGATCTGCAGGTGACCTCAGCCCCACCCCTAGTCCCCAGGGATTGGTGAGGTCCATGGGTGGCAAGGGACACTTCCTTGCTGGGGGGGGGGGGAGGGCAGTGGAACCCAAAGGGCAGTATTTTTGCTCGGGCTTCAGATTCTTCCAAAGGTTGACCAAAACTGCATTTGATTGTTTACCTATCTTTTCTACTGCCATCCCGGCAGCCACTAAGTTCACCCATATCTGCTTTTGGGTTGTTTTCAAGGCTCCCTTGGACGGCCATCTTACAGGGTTTTCAGCCTTTTTTTTTTTTCCTCTCTCTTTCCATGGCTTGCATTCCCATCTTTCTAGCCCCCTCAGATTCACCAAAGTCGGCTATGGCTTGTACAACCTGGTAGACCATCTGCCCACTAAGGTACTAACTACATACACCAACATGCTGTACCAGGAGGGCAGGGCTGCCTGTAGAATCTTTGCTTTCATTCCTGCAGTAAAGAGTTCATTGTCTGGTCCCCAGAAGTGCTTGGCATAAATGGCGTGGTACATACCTAGCTCCCATATTAGCTGCTGTATGGAAGACCACATCCCAACTGTACTGGGAAGATCCCCCTCATTTGGCCATGCCTTTCTACAACACAAGATGATACAATCCGTGAGGGCATGTGTCGTGGATTGAATTATGTCCCCCAAAAAATGTGTGTATCAATTTGGCTGGGCCATGATTCTGGATATTGTGCGATTTTCCTATATGTTGTAAATCCTGCCTCTGATGTTAATGAAGGAGGATGGGCGGCAGTTGTGTTAGTGAGCAAGGACTCAGTCTACAAGATTGGATTGTGTCTTGAGGCAATCTCTTGAGATATAAAATGAAGAAGCAAGCAGAGAGACGGGGGGACCTCATACCACCAAGAAAGCAGTGCTGGAAGCAGAGCACGTCCTTTGGACCCAGGGTCCCTGCGCAGAGAAGCTCCTAGTCTGGGAGAAGACTGATGAGAAAAGCTGACAGAGAGAGAGAGAGCCTTCCCCTGAAGCTGACGCCCTGAATTTGAACTTTTAGCCTACTTTACTGTGAAAAAATAAACTTTTCTTTGTTAAAGCCATCCACTTGTGGTATTTCTGTTATAGCAGACACCATGTATGCCCTCTGTGTTCTGAGCTGTGTGTAAACGCTGCCAGGGGCAGGCTGGGTGATTATACTACTCATTTTTTCTGCCTCAGCTCCATTTAAAGAGGCACCATCTCCCCCAATATCCCAGAGATCTAATAACCAAGCAGCAATGATTTCCTTTCTGCTAGAATTTCCCACACAATTCATTCCACTCAGTGGGGGTGTATTCCCTCATTGTCACAGAACTGGCAGGTGAGATTTCCGGTCTATGGTCATCGGGCTCACAGGTAGTTTTTATTTTGTGGGTAATGAGCGGCCATGCCTGGAGGGGCCGCTCTGCAAAGCCAGGCTCCTCCTTTACTATTTTCATATCTGAGTTGCTATCAGACTCGCTTTCCCAAGGATTCCTCATTTTTGCATCCCAGTCACCTTTCATCAACACTGCCCTGATCTTCGCCTTTGGCACTTTCCTTCCCCTCATCTTTACAAACCTGCAGGCAAGTGTTTTTAGTTGCTCATCCTGATGGAGGACTTGTCTGCTTAATATGTCAGCCATGGCCACACACAACTGCCACACATCACTTACCAACTGTAACTCTTCCTGCAAAGCTCTTATGTACACTTCAGCAGCTAGCTGGGTGCCAGTGGCCAGGTGAATGGCCCTGAGCAAAGTCCCACCTATGGCCACTATCGCTTTCCTAGCTTCCTTTCTACCCTTACGAAGGCCCACGTCTTCTCACAACTGGGCTGTGCAGCTTAGCGTTTTGGGGGCATCCCTGTACCCATATGGTGAACCACACACATCAAGAATACAGGCCAAACATCCTCACATGGAGGTTGCGGCCAATCCAGGATTTCCCCCGCAGAGGCCTCACTCCCAGTCACCATTTTCTCCATCTCCTGTGTAGCTTGCCAATTGTCCTGATGTGGACCGGTAATGTGAAACTTGCCTCCAAAAATAGAAGGCACCAAGAGACCAAAGAAAGAGGTGGGCAACTCCAGAGTGGCAGCAAAGGAGTTTATTGGGGAGACTTACATATGAAGCAGCTCCTGGGTGACAGCAGGACCAAGCAGATCTCTGCACCCCACAGTGGGAGACAAGGTTTTTATAGTGGTGGTGAACAATAGTGGCTACATGCCAGAGATGCCTCTAGACTTACACAAGGCCACCTCAGCAAGAATTACATAAGAATGACTTAGCAAATGGCAGTGAACTAGTGGAAAGCATGAAGGCAACCATGTTCGGCCTTGCAAAACCTGCTTCCCCTTCCCCTTCTCCTTTGTTTTCTTCACCAGTGGCCCAATCTTATTTCTCATATTAATGGCCAACTTATCACACCTTAAACTCTCACTAATGGGTCTTCTTTTTCCTGACCTATGTTCAAATCTCCACCCCTACTTCTGGGCAGCAAGGGTTTCCCATGCCTGCCATGTGTCCCAAGCTGACCATGTAGCCATATAACTGCTCCAAGTGCATTTCTTTGCCTTTTGCTCCCTATCCTCCCCATCCCCAGCTTCTCACTCTTCTTTGAAAGCCTTGTTTCAAACACCTCTCATGCTGCCTCTAGCTCTGGCTCCTTCTAGCTCTCCTCCCAATCCCTGCTTCTTTCATTTTCCTAGGGGAAGTCAAGAGGAGCCTGAAGATCCTCCTCAAACTGTCCCTTTTTCCTCACCCACCCATCTCCTTATCTTTCCACCACAGCATCTCCTAGCTTGTGTTTGATCAGCTGAGGCCAAATCCACAGGCTTCTAGGAAATGGCGCCCAATAGCTCAGCCATGCTTTGGAGCCAGAGTCCTAAGGTAGACCTGTCATGGCCCAGTAGACAAGACATAGGGAAGAAAGGCAAGACAAGGGGAGTTCTTGTGCATGTGTGTGTGTGTGTGTGCACATACACGTGCATGTGAGCAAGGGTGGTGGTGATGTGTGTGTTATGTCACTGTGTTGGAAACTGCTGGGTGCCAGGGGTGTTTGTTAGGCTGTCATTACACTGTGCGAGGGCTATTCACTTACTCCGTGTATTGTGTGCTGGGGATTGGAGGGGTGCCATGCGTTGGGGGTAGCTTATATGTTTATATGTTAAATGTCACTGTGTTGTGTATGTGTTTGCATGCTGCTTCTGTGATATGTGTTGTGTGTCAGTGATCTGGGGTATGGTGTATCCTATGATGTGTCATCTCACTGAGGTGGGGTGCTGTGAGGTGGGGACATGTCACACTCTGCTGTAAGTGTTTCATGGGTGTGTTTGGAAACTTAGGTGTCACAGTGCTGGTGGGTTGGTGTGTGATGAGGACATGCTGTGGGTTACTAGATGTATGTGTCTATTAGGAGGCTGTGATCTGTGAGGCATGAGATTCAAGAACCCCAAACCAACTTCCCAGTGCCTCTAGCTCCAACTCAATCTCCAATTTCAGGTGACTCAGAGCCAAATTATTGTATAAGTTGCCCCATTCCCACTCCCACCCCTGCCCAACAGATCGGGTCATCCCTCAGTTCCTCTGCTTTAATCCAAACCATTTCCCTGAATACCCTGCTTATGCTGACCAGAGTAGGAGGAGGTAAAGAAGCAGAGAGAAGAGGAGAGGGAGGAGGATAATGAGGGGAGAAGGAAGAGCAGGAAAAGATATGAAGAAGAAAGAGAGAAGGGGGAGAAAGAGGGAGAGAAGGGGAGAAGAAGCAAAAGGAGTGACAGGAAAGAGAGAGAGAGTGATGCATGGACAGCCAATTGGAGGGATTTTCTCAGCCCTGGGACACTATTCTAGACATTGGAGATGCAGCAAATACAAGTGAAGTCAGCACTCCCAAGACCAAGTTCAGGGGTCCATGGGGCCCAATCAGAGGGACCTAGTTTAATCTGGGGGCCAGGAAAGACCTTCTAAATGATGTGTTGCTTATATCTGAAGGTGTAATGTGTGTGAAAGCGTCTCTGGGTTTCTGATTCCAGCACTTTGGAATATTTCTACTTACTTTCTTGGTTACCCAGGTTTAAATTTAGGGTATTATCTTTGAATTATTCCTCTCCTCCCACGCCCAATCAAGTTTGCAAACTTTGCAGCGGCTCATCTATTTAATCATTCATTCAGCAAATAGTAATCGAGCCTGGACTCTGCTGTGCACTGTGCCAGGACCTGGGAATTCATCAACAAACAAGCTGGACTAGGCTCCTACTCTCACGGATTTTACCTGTTCCTCAGTACTGTCCCTTCCACTGACACTGCTCTGGGTGTGACCTTTGATCCTCCCCCTGAGGATGACTACAGCAGCCTGCTCACTGATCTCTCCACTTACAGCCTAACCCCTCCAGCCCACCATCCCAACTGCAGCCAGAGCGGCTTTCAAAAACACAGTTGTGACTGCGTTCATTCAACAAAATTGATAATGGTCTTACTGTGTGCCAGGTAGAGCTGTAGGAACCTGGGAAGCATCAGTGAATAAGACAAAGTTACCCGCCCTCATGGAGCTAACAGTGTAGCAGGAGGATACACAGAATTTTAAAAAATGTATTAAATAAATTATATAGTATGCTGGAAGGTGGCATGTGTTTTAGAAAGATAAAAGACAAAACTAACAGGGATTGGGTATGCCGGAGTGAGGGGACAGGATGCAGAATTACCTAAGATGGTCAGAGTAGGTCTTGCTGAGAAGGTGATATTTGAGTAAAGATTTTTAAAGAGGCAAGAAAATTGTTGTTGTTGTTAATTGCTGGTAAGTTGATTCCGACTCAAGGCAGTCCCGTGTGTGCAGAGTAGAACTGATCCATGGGGTTTTCAAGGCTGTGACCTTTCAGAAGCAGATCACCAGGGCCGTCTGCTGAGGCGCTTCTGGGTGGGTTTGAACTTCCAACCTTTTGGCTAGTAATTGAGCACTTAGCCATTTGTGCCAGCCTTGCAGTTATGTGGGGGAAAATAATTCTAGGCAAAGGGAACAACCAGTGCAAGGGCTGTGAGGTGGGAGCACACCTGACATGGTTCAAGAATAGCCAGGAGGCTTGTGTGGTTGGAGCCCAGTGAGTGAGGGGGAGTAGCTGGAGATGCTGGGGGTTGGATTGCATGAGGTTTTGGAGGCCAATGTAGGGACAATGGCTTTTACTCTGAGTGAGGTGGGGAGACACAGGAGGGTTTTGACTATGTTTTAACAGGATCCCTCTAGCTTTTATGTGAATAAGAGTTTATAGGTGGCAAGAGAAGAAACAGGGAAGAGAAGAAACTCAGAAGGCTGCTTCAGTGATTCAGACAAGTTCAAATGCATCAAATGAAAGAGTAACTGGGAAGGTAGGCAGATGCAGGGAGCTATTATTACTGCTGACAAGCAAAGAAATGGCCACAAAAGGGGCAGGCAGGTAGGTAGGCAGCCCTGAGCTGGCCACTGACCATCAGCAAGGGCAGGAGGAGCCCTTTCTGCTCAGGCCAAACCTCTAGCCTCATCCCAACCTTGGAATCCATCCATCTAGTAGCTCTGGGTCAGGTGGAGGCCCAGAGGTGTAATTGCTTAGCGTGCACATTTATCACTAGAGTTTATGGAACCTTTACTAAGCCACTGGCTTATGTACTCCTCCCACAATCCTGTGCAGTGGATATTTGTATCACCATTTTACAACAAGAGTATCTGCTACATGCATGGTGCTTACTATAATCCAGGAACTTATTCCAAGAGTTTTACATACATCTAGTCATTTAATCTTCATGACCATCTTGTAAGCTAGGTATTGTTATCTTCCCTGTTATACATGTAATGAAATTGAAGCTCAGAGAGGTTAAATAACTTGCCCAAGGTCATACAGTTGGTAAAAGGCAGAGCCAGAATTCAGACTGAGGCATTCTAGCTCCAGAGTTTGTGCTCTTAACCCCTATGCTAATAGGAAAGCCAAAGCACAGACTTATGAGTCTCTTGCTCAAGGTTGCACAGCACATTTGTGATAAAGTTCATATTTGTGCCAACACACCTGACCCATAGCCCAGTGATTCCTCCAACATTTCCTATACTTCCCCAGCTTTCCTCCCCGTGTGCTCCAAGCTGTCATAGGCTTCGAAGGTAAACTACTGTCTTTAGACTTTAACTTCAGTTTAAATTTTTCCTTTTGCCTTATCCTCTCCCTTACCTGCATGTTTTTAAGCAGGAACTTGAGTCTTCGGCACCAGCCTACGCTCTGAATGGCATAAGCCAGGAAAGGAGGCTGAATTGCCACCAAGTGGGTGGCATTTGCTGGAGGCATTTTTCCAGTCAAATAAGTGTCTTCCCCCAAAGATGAAAGGAGAGAGCTAAGGGAGGAATGCTGTGGGATGGGACAATCCCTCCTAAGTCTCCCTAGAGGGCCCACACATGTCTGTGACTGTTCGTGTGTGCGTGTGCCCATGCTTTCACATGTGTATCTGAATATACGAGGATGTTGGGGGACTGTGTGTAGGTTCTGTTGTGTGTGTTTGTATGGGTATCCATATACGTATCAGCATATGTATATATGTATGTGAATGAATGTAGCTGGGTGGCTGAGTATGTATGAGCGTGTGTGTGTGTGTGTGTGTGTGGGCGTATATATGATGGGCATAGGATGGGTGTGTGCATGTATCTGTGTGTGGGTATGGGTGTACGTGGTTCTGGAGCTTAGGGCTCACTCACTGCTGGGCCCTTCTGCTGATCTGGCTGGCCTCAGCCTGCCCTACCCACTTCAGGAACACCTGTTGGCCCAGTTCTGCAGCCCACATCAGAGATTTCCAGGTTCTCTGCTTCTGCTTTGGCTTCCCCATCACTCTCTGCCTGGCTCATAGCCTCTCCCTCAAGGCCTTCAGGATGGAGTCCAGGGGAAGCAGAGATCACTGTGAGGGAGGTAAGCACAAAATAGCCCACAATCCTGAGACCCAGCATAATGGTGTTCTCGTGAGTCTGGGCTTCTGCCATCAGAATGAGAATGGCTGTTAACATTGACGCAATCAAACAACTCCTCCATTCCCCCCATGGCACAGATGGGGACTGTATCTGTCAGGGTCTAGTTAGGAAAACAGAAACCACCCTATGTTTTTGAACAGAGGAAATTTCATCCAGAGGATTTAATTCAGGTAGCAAAGACTCAGGAACCTGACAGCTCAGCATCATGTCTTGGCCCTGCTCTTTACTTACTGCACGACTTGGATAAGTCACATAATTTCTCTTTGCCTCAGTGTCCTTATCTGTAAACTAGAGATGATAATAATAGCATGTAGCTCAAGGCTCACATGAAGGGTTAAATGAGTCAACATATAGAAAAGCATTTAGAGTGGTGCCTGGCGCATAGTAAGTAGTGTATAAGTGTGTGTTGTTATTCGTAGAACTGATTGTGGAGTAGAGGATTTCTAGAAGCTTCTCTACCCCTGAGTGACTCTTTGTCCCTAGGAGGGCACTTTCCTCTCTCTGGATCTTCACCTGCCATGGCATCTGGTCAGGAAACTCTTACAGAGAGTGATCACTGGCTACTGCCAGGATAGTAGCAAAAACGGGCAGTGGAAGGCATCTTGCTACTTGGCCCTGAGCCAGGGCCTCTTGCCCTCTTTTGCCCAGAGCACCCTTACCGTTCAGCTTCCAGATGTGTATCCACATCTGGAGGCACACCAGAAACTCAGCCCATTCCCAGGGTGGCCCCAACCCTGCAGTCCCAGCCCCTTGGAACACCCCATGCACACCTGCACATGATTCACAAAAGGCTTACCAGCCATTAGCTCATTTTGCAGTCACAACAATCCTGGGAGACTGATATTTTTAAACTTTTTTTACCCTGTAGACAGCAGCTGAGTTTCAGAGAGGCTAAGCAACTTTCCCAGGGGGCACACAGCTAGTTATGTGGCAGAGCCAGAGTATGAACTCACATCTGTCTGATTCCAAGCCCACATTCGTAACTACTCCAGCATGGTCCTTGTTGGTCTGTGGACACATCTGTCTCTCCCACAGGAATCTAAGCTCCTTAAGACATCTGTGTCTTTTTGTACAGCAGTGCCTGGCACAGAGCTGAGTGCCTAATGGAATGCTCAGTAAATGTTTGCAGAATACGAGTGATGGCAAACTGGTGACCCACAGGCCAAAGTCATCATTCAGATGTGTTTTGTTTTAGCTTGTAGAATGTTTTCAGGAAGCTTAAAATTAGTTACCAAGATTACAAAATGGGGTGATTTTACATAAAAATCTGAATTTCCTGCTCCTCTTGAGATCCTCAGGAGCTTTGGAAACTCTCAGCTTGCATTCCAACATGGCAACAATCAACTGTATTCAAGGAGCCGCTGCCCCTGGAGATGAGGTACATGCTCACCAGTTTACCGTAGTCTCCACTACTCCCTGTTGTTGCCTCAGCTGCTATTTCTTAACCCAGTTGCCTCCTGTCACTTTTTCTATTCCTTCACTTCCAACCCTCACTTGACCTGAGTAGGCATCCTGGCTGGTGCCTCCTGGGGTAGAGTTTGAGTGCAAGGGCAGTCAGGAGGGCAAAGGTAGACATCTAACCACATCAATTTTCTAGTATTACCTACTGTATTCATCTATGAAATCAACCTGGCCATCCAGGCCTTTGCCCCTCCACCTGACCTAGTAGAGAAGACAAGGCAGAGACATGACAGTTTTCTTACTCATAAATAAAGGGCTCTGGGATGGTAGAGGATGGGGGCATTTCTTCTGGCCAGAGTGAAATCAGGGGAAACTTAGAGGAAAATGTTGCATTCAAGCCTGGAAGGATAATCAGGATTTGGATGGATAATGATGGGAGAAGAAAGGGAGATAGAATTATCAGCAAGAGCAACACAGACAGAGAGGCGGCCCTGTCTGGGCTATGTACTGGAACCCTTGAAAGGTTCAGTACGGCTGGATCTCGGGGTGATGGAGGGGAGCTGGGAAGAGGGGGGTGGGAACTGTCATTTGCCAAACCCTAATATCTGTATGTTTCCTAATCCCCGCCTGGCATTGTGTGAGGGAATCACATACAGATCATTTTAGCTTTCACAGCAATCCTGTGAACTAAGGATGACTGAGTTGGTTGTTATAAATTAGTGAACTGAGGCTCAGAGGGCAGGGGACTTGCCCAAAGCCACACATCTAGGAAGTAAACAAGCTGGAAATCCCCCATAGACCTGCTTCCATATTGGGAGAAAGAGAACTGGAAGGCCATAGAAGACTTTTAGCAGGAGAGTGGCTGGATCTGTCATGACTTTTGGACTATGGGCAGGTGGCCCAGGGGATATGAGAGGAGAATCCCAGATTTTCTGCCCTCCCCCACCACCCCACATCTCACCCTCTCCAAGTCCCGTTGATTCCTAAACAGTTCTCCATCCCCACTGCCTTGGCTCTAATCGAGGCCCCTTTCATTTCTCATCTGGACCACAGCAGGTGTCTCCTAACTGGTCTTACTTGCATTCTTCCACCCTTCCAATCCACTCTCTGGCCATAGCCAGAGTGAACTTCCAAAAGATCACAGTTGATTGTGTCACCCCCACCCCAACCTGGCACCCACTCATCTGCTGGGGCTCTCCAAACAGTCCCCTGTTGCCCGGAGGGACTGCTTTCCCATCAGCTTCACCCTCTGTCTGGCCTGTTCTTACACTTCCACACTTTCAGTGCTCGGCTCACTCTTCTTTATACTTTAGGAATCCGTTCAGGTGCTACTTCGGCCTGGAAGCCTTCCCTGACTCCTCTCCTTCTCCCATGTTTGGGTTAGGTGTCCCTCCTCTGGGCTCCCAGAGCCTCCTGGTCTTGCCTCCACCATGGCACTCCCCCCCTCCACACTATAGAAGAAGTACCCTTCTTTAGAAGTCTTTCCTGCAAGACTGGGAGTTCCTCCAGGGCAGGACTGAGAGGCAGTAGAGTGCAATGGTTAAGAGCGTGGACTCTCAACTCAGCCTACCTGCCTTTCAATCCTGGTTTTGCCATTTAGTTGATAGGTGCACTTGAGTAAGTCTCTTCACCACTCTATGCCCCAGTTTCCCTTTGTAAAATGGGGATAATAATAGCACCAACCTACCAGAGGGCTTTTGTGTGAAATAAAGAGAAACTCCGTGTAAAACACTTAGAATGGTATCCATCTTATAGTAAGTGCTCAACAAATGCAGCTATTATTATTCATTTCCGTATCCCCAGGGCTTGGCACAGATAGGTGTTTGGTGGCTGAATGGGGGGGGCCTAGAGATCCTGGGTCTACGGAGACTGGGTTTCTTGGAGGGCAGCCTAGCTGGAAAATGGCCCCTCACAAACCGGCTGGGAAGAGGGTGGGGGCAGATATACCCCCCAGGAAGGGATCGGTAACACCGGCTATTATTAGAAGCACAGCAACTTCAGAGCTAATGGCTACTTCATGTCGAAGCTCTTTTCTGGTCCAATTGCCAGCCCCCCACCCCCGGCCTCCCGATCAATGTGGTTCTAATAGTCAGCTGACAGCTCATTAGCCTATGTCCAGGCCCAATTCTGCTGTCTCACAGTGAGCAAGCAAGCTGCTGGGGGGCCAGAGTCTCGTTAGGGACAGGCACTCACCAGGTCCAAAGGGCCCACAATGTGATACCGGCTCAGGGCCCAGTCAATATGTTTTCAATCAGCAATTAGTCTTTAATTAATGGGACTTCAAAATGATTGCTTTCCCGTCTGAACGGTGGTGTGGGCAGGGAGCTGGCAGGAATGGCCATCTGGCGAGTGTTAAGCTGGAGTCACAAGAGGAGACAAAGAAAAGGACTGAGCACCCCAATTTGGGCCCAAATCATGAGCCTGGGCAAATTGCATGGTGCCTAGCCCAGTGGCAAGTAAAATCCAGGCCTGGGGTCCTTGTGGCACCTGCTCCTGTCCAGCCTACAGTGTTCTCAGTAGATCTGGGGATGGCTAAGAGGATACCCTTTCTGGGCCTTAGTTTCCCCAGGTGCCCTATGAGGATTTTACAGTGGGATCTCTAAGGGTCCTCACTGCACTGAAAGACTTGCCCAAGTTACACATGAATTAGTGGGAAATATGGGCCTTGAGGCCATTCCTCTGATGCCCCAGCCTGGCATCGTTTGTAAAATGGTGATAATAGTTTTACTTCCTAGACTTGGAGTGGAAGAGCGTTCTGTAAACTGTGAAGTGCTGTGTTTGGCAGCTGGAGCTTTGGAATGGGAAATCATGAAATAAACTCTTGGTGGCTCCCATCTTAATGCCTCTAGGCCTGGTTCTCATACCTTATACTCCCTCTAACCAGAGGAGGGAGAGCTAACGATGATGAAAGCCAGCGTGTATGGAGCATCTGCCAAACTTGCTTAGATGTATTATCTCACTGAGTCTTCACTATAGCCCTATGAAGTAGGTATTGTTATAATCATCCCTAGTTTACAGAAAAGGAACCTGAGACAATGATCAGTTTGCTGACTTGCCCATAGTTCCACAACTAGTCCCACAACTAGAGTGGGAATTGAGCCCAAGGAGGCCCAACTCTGGAGCCCATGCTCTTAAGCACCATCCAGAAGGTAACTTCTCTTTATTTTGGGAGCCCCATCTTGGACAACAGACTGACTCTCCCCTTACATCTAGAACCACAAGTAAAGGATGTCAGCCCTGACTGAGCTATTAGCAATAAACATATTCAACCCTTCCATGGTGTTGATGGGGGAAACTGAGACATAAGGAGGGCCAGAGACATAAGGAGGGCATTTCTGGGCTTGGGACCCCAGTTACTGACTCCCAGGTCCCTTTGGTTGGAGCAAAACCCCACCTCCTTGGACTCCTCCTTCTCCTTCATCCCTGCCATCCTGTTGATTTCATCTCCTAGATATGTCACTGACCCATCAGCACTTCTCCATCGCCTCTGCGGCAACTCTGGGTTGGGTCCTCTCCTACTCTCACCAGTGCTACTGCCTCAGCCTGTTCAGTGGCTTCTAAATGAATCTTCCAATTGTACACTTTTTTTTTTTAATCTTATTGCACACTTGCTTAGAAACCCTCAACGGCACCCTATTGCCCACCAAATTAAGTACAAACTCCTTATCCTGCCATTCAGGGCCTTCTACATAAATCCCTGACCCACTTTTTCAGCTTTGTCTTCATTTCCCCACTTATAAATATCATGCCTCAGCCAAACTGAACTCTTCAAAGATTAATTTCCTACTATGTAGAGTCATCATGAGGATTAAATTAGTTGCTATACATAAAGCTGGGAAACCCAGCCGGCGTAGTGGTTAAGAGCTATGGCTGCTAAGCAGATGGTCAGCAGTTGAAATCCACCAGGAGCTCCTTAGAAACTATATGGGGCAGTTCTACTCTGTCCTATAGGGTCGCTGTGAGTCAGAATCGACCCGACAGCAACAGGTTTTGTTTAGTTTTATATGTAAAGCTCATGGAACAGTGCCTGGCATGGAGCAAATGCCATATAAGTGTTTGTTAAACCTATAAAAAAGATAAATATGTGGGCCTGCCTCATCTATTCCCACCTCCAGCCTTCTTTCTTTTCACTGGATTCTCTCTGCCTGAAATGCCCTCTCCATCACTTTCTCTGCATGTCCAAAGTCTACCTAACCTTTAAGGCCTTCAGCTGTCTCATGTCTTCTCTCCCAGGAAGACCTTCCTAATGCCTTCTGCCTTTGAATGGCCCCAGAATTCTCTTCATCTTTTTTCATGGTTGCCTAGTCAGCCTTTCATTACAGGTGAAGATGTGTATATGTTCTTGAGAGCTTCTAAGCTCCTTGAGGGTAGGCAGTATGGTGTAGGAAAAAGAGCACAAGTGTGGGCATCATACTAACTTGAGTTTAAATCCTGGCTCTGCCACTGTCCAGCTGTGTGACCTTGCATAAGTGACCACTATCTCTAAATTAAAATAATCCTTACTGCCAGGCATATTATTTATTAATGTGTTTATTTTATTATTATCTGTATCCCCCCACTAAGATGTCCACTCCATGAGGGAAGGGACTTTGTTTTTTCTTTGCTGTATCCCCAGAATCTATGATAGTGCCTGGCACATAGCAGATTCTTAATAACGATTCATTGGATGAGGGAATGAATCAGGGCAATGGAAAAAGGGGCTTGGGAATCAGGCACACATAGATTGGAATTCCCAACTCAACTCTTTTTTAACTCTATGACGTTGGGCAAATCATTGAAACCTTTTTGACCCTTAATAACCTCATCTTTAAAATGGGCTTAGGGATGCCCACTTCAAGTAATTAGTGTACAGACGGATTGCTTGGAAACAGGTGATATGAAGTCCTAGGGTCTACAGGGTAGCCAAGCCAGGTAACAACCCATTTGTTAGTCACCTACCTCTTAGTTTTCCCTAAAAAAATTTTTAAAATTTTATTATGGTAAAATATACATAACAAAAAATTTACCATTTTAACAAATTTTAAGTGTATAATTCTGTGACATTACTTACATTCACCATGTTATGCAACCATGACCATTATCCATTTACAAATATTCTTCATCGACCTCAACAGAGGCTCAGTACACCTTAAGCAATAACTCCCCATTGCCACCTCCACCTCGACCCTGGTAAGTACAAATAAACTTTTGTCTCTATGCATTTGCCTGTTCTAGGTATTTCGTGGAAGTGGAATCATACAGTCATCCTTTTAAAATGCTATATCTCACTCAGCACAATGTTTTCCAGGTTCATCCTTGTCTTAGCATGTATCAGATCTTCATTTCTCTTTATTTGTTGTTGCTGTCAAGTGCTGTTGACAACAGGTCACTCATACTGACCCTATGCACAACCAAATGAAATACTGCCTGGTCCTGTGCCATCTTCACAATCGTTACTATGTTTGAGAGCATTGTTGCAGCCACATTGTCAATCCATGTCCTTCAAGGTCTTCCTCTTTTTCACTGACCCTCTACTTTACCAAGCATGATGTCCTTCTCCAGGGAATGGTCCCTTCTCATAACATGTTCAAAGTACGTGAGATGAACTCTTGCTATCCTCACTTATAAGGAGCGTTCTGATTGTACATCTTCTAAGACATATTTATTCATTCTTTTAGCAGTCCACTGAGCATGCAATATTCTTTGGCAACACCATAATTCAGAGGCATCAATTCTTTTTTGGTCTTATTCATTGTTCAACTTTCGCACCCAATGAGAAGATTGAAAGTACCGTGGCTTGGGTCAGGCACATCTTAGTCCTCAAAGTGACATCTTTGCTTTTTAACATTTTAAAGAGTTAAATTTCTCTTTATAAGCTGAGTAAATTCCATTGTATGTGTACACCACATTTTGTTTATCCATTCCCTGTTGATTCACACAGTGTTTCCATTTTGGGGCTATTGTGAATAATGCTGCTATGAACATTGGTGTATGTGTTTGAGTCCCTGCTTAGAGTCTTTTGAGTGTATATCTAGAAGTGGAATTTCTGAGTCATATGGCAATATGAGGACATTGAATATTTTTACAAGCTTCAGTATTGATAATTACTAGTGATTAGAATGTAATAGTTGGAAAAAAAGAAAAAGGATTGGTAGTTGAAAAACACAGTCTTGGTGATAGAAATTATTCTGGAGAAATTATTCTGAAAATACCTATTTCCAACAACATAAATGGTGACTGTACACGTGGACCTTGCCAGATGAAATACACAGAAATCAAATTGACTACATCTGTAGAGAGATGATAGAAAAGCTCAATGTCATCAGTCAGAACAAGGTCAGGGGCCAACTGAGGAACCAACCATCAATTGCTTGTATGCAAGTTCAAATTGAAGCTGAAGAAAATTAGAACAAGTCCAGGAGAGCCAAAGTATGACCTTGAGTATACCCCACCTGAATTTGGCAACCATCTCAAGAACGGATTTGACACACTGAACACTAATGACTAGAGACCAGATAAGTTGTGGGATGCCATCAAGGACATAATATATGAAGAAAGCAAAAGGTCATTAAAAAGACAGGAAAGAAAGAAAAGATAAAGATGGATGTCAGAAGAGACTCTGAAACTTGAACGTACAGTAGCTACAGGAAATGGAGGAAACAATGAAGTAAAAGAGCTGAACAGAAGATTTCAAAGGGCGGCTGAGCATTTCTCAAACTGAAAGCACCTGAAGAAAATATCAAGCCTTGAGCTGCAATTTTGAGGGATTCAATGGGGGCCTTGGTGTTTAAAAGCGCAAGCTGCTAATCAAAAGATTGGAAGTTTGAATCCACCAGCCACTCCTTGGAAACTTTATGGGGCAGTTCTATTCTGTCCCACAGGTTCACTATGAGTCAGAATCGAGTTGATAGTAACAGGTTTTATGGGCAAAATATTGAACAGCACAGGAAGCATCAAAAGAAGATGGAAGGAGTACAGAGAGTCACTATACCAAAAAGAACTGGTCAGCATTCAACCATTTGTAGTTGATGATATTGAATGAAGAAGTCCAAGTTGCACTGAAAAAAAGGCATTGGCAAAAAAAAAAAAAAAAAAAGCTCCAGGAACTGACAGAATACCAGTTGAGATGGATGCAGTGATGGAGGTGCTTACTCGTCTATGCCAAGATATTTGGAAGGCAGCTACCTAGCCAACCAACTGGTAGAGATCCATATTTTTGCCAATTACAAAGCAAGGTGATCCAACAGAATGCAGACATTATAAAACAATATCATTAATATCACACACAAGTAAAATTTGCTGAAGATAATTTCAAAACGGTTGCAGTACTACCCTGACAGGGAACTGCCAAAAAGTCAAGCTGGATTTAGAAGAGAACTTGGAACCAGAGATATCATTGCTGATGTCAGATGAATCTTGGCTGAAAGCAGAGAATACCAGAAAGATGTTTACCTGTGTTTTATGGACTATGCAAAGCATTTGACTGTGTGAATACTAACCAATTATGGATAACATTTCAAAGAATGGGAATTCCAGAACACTTAATTGTGCTCATGAGGAACCTGTACATAGGCCAAAAAGATACTGTTGTTGTCGTTACGTGCCCTCGAGTCAGTTCCGACTCATAGTGACCCTATGTACAACAGAACAAAACACTCCCTGGTCCTGTGCCATCCTCACAATCGTTGTGCTTGAGCCCATTGTTGCAGCTACTGTGTCAATCTATCTTATCCAGGGTCTTCCTCTTTTTTGCTGACCCTCTACTTTACCAAGCACGATATCCTTCTCCAGGGACTGGTCCCTCCTGGTTACATGTCCAAAGTATGTGAGACTTAGTCTTGACACCCTTGCTTCTGAGGAGCATTCTGACTGTACTTCTTCCAAGCCAGATTTGTTCGTTCTTTTGGCAGTCCGTGGTATATTCAATATTCTTTCCCGAATATAATCCAAAGGCATCAATTCTTCTTCGGTCTTCCTTATTCATTGTTCAGCTTCTGAATGCATATGAGGCGATTGAAAACACCATGGCTTGGGTCAGGTGCACCTTAGTCTTCAAGGTGACATCTTTGCTTTTCAGCACTTTAAAGAGGTCTTTTGCAGCAGATTTGCCTAACGCAATGTGTCCTTTGATTTTTCGACTGCTGATCCTATGGGCGTTGATTGTGGACCCAAATAGAATGAAATCCTTCAGAACTCCAGTCTTTTCTCCATTTATCATGATGTTGCTTATTGGTCCAGTTGTGAGGATTTTTGTTTTCTTTATGTTGAGGTGTAATCCATATTGAAGGCTGTGGTCTTTGATCTTCATCAGTAAATGCTTCAAGTTCTCTTCACTTTCAGCAAGCAAGGTTGTGTCATCTGTATATTGCAGGTTGTTAATGAGCCTTTCTCCAATCCTGATGTTCTTCTTTGTATAGTTTCTCGGATTATTTGCTCAGCATACAAATGGAATAAGCATGGTGAAAGGACACAACCCCAATGCACACCTTTCTTGACTTTAACCCACACAGTATCCCCTTGTTCTGTTTGAACAACTACCCCTAGGTCTATGTACAGTTTCCTCATGACCACCATTGTGTGTTCTGGAATTCCCATTCTTCGCAATGTTATTCATAATTTGTTATGATCCACCCAGTCGACTGCATTTCCATAGTTAGTAAAACATAGGTAAGCATCTTTCTGGTATTCTCTGCTTTCAGCCAGGATCCATCTGACAGCAGCAATGATCCCTCTCATTCCACGTGCTCGTCTGAATCCAGCTTGAATTTCTGGCAGTTCCCTGTTGATGTACTGCTGTAGCCACTTTTGAATGATCTTCAGCACAATTTTACTTGCATGTGCTATTAATGATATTGTTCGATAATTTCAGCATTAGGACGGCTCACCTTTCTTTGCAATAGGCATAAATTTGGATCTCTTCCAGTTGGCCAGGTAGCTGTCTTCCAAATTTCTTGGCATAGACGAGTGAGCACTTCCAGCACTGCATCCATTCGTTGAAACATCTCAGTTGGTATTTCGTCAATTCTGGACCCTTGTTTATCTCCAGTGCCTTCAGTGCAGCTTGGACCTCTTCCTTCAGTACCATCAATTCCTGATCATATGCTACATTTTGAAATAGTTGAATGTCAATCAGTTATTTTTCGTATAGTGAATTTGTGTATTCCTTCCATCTTCTTTTGATGGTTCCTGCATCATTTAATATTTTTCTCTGTAGAATACTTCAATATTGCAACTCGAGGCTTGCATTTTTTCTTCAGTTCTCTCAGTTTGAAAAATGTCAAGTGTGTTTTTCCCTTTTGGTTTTCTAACTTCAGGTCTTTGCACGTCATCATAATACTTTGTCTTCTCAGCCGCCCTTTGAAATTTTCTGTTCAGCTCTTTTACTTCATCATTTCTTCCATTTGCTTTAGCTATTCAACATTCAAGAGCAAGTTTCAGAGTTTCTTCTGACATTCATTTTGGACTTTTCTTTCTTTCTTGTCTTTTTAATGACCTCTTGCTTTCTTCATCTATGATGTCCGTGATGTCATTCCACAACTCATCTGGTTTTCAGTCATTTTTGTTCAATGCATCAAATGTATTCTTCCAGATGGTCTCTAAATTCAGGTGAGATATACTCAGGGTCATATTTGGCTCTCCTGGACTTGTTCCAATTTTGTTCAGCTTCAACTTGAACTTGCATATGAGCAACCGATGGTCTGTTCCCCAGTTGGCACCTGGCCTTGTTCCGACTGATGATACAGAGCTTTTTTTTCAATCTTCTCTTTCCACAGATGTAGTCGATTTGATTCCTGTGTATTCCATCTGGTGAGGTCCACATATATAGTTACCATTTATGTTGGTCTTGCAAAATTCTATCATGTTATCTCCGGCATCATTTCTATCACCAAGGCCATATTTTCCAACTACCAATCCTTCTTCTTTGTTTCCAACTTTCACATTCCAATCACCAGTAATTATAAATGTATCCTGATTGCATTTTTGATCAATTTCAGATGCAGAAGTTGGTAAAAATCTTCTATTTCTTCGTCTTTGTCTTTAGTGGTTGATGCATAAATTTGACAAATAGTCGTATTAACTGGTCTTTCTTGTAGGCATATGGAGGTTATCCTATCACTGACAGTGTTGTACTTCAGGATAGATCTTGAAATGTTCTTTTTGACGATGAATGTAATGACATTTCCTCTTCAAGTTGTCATTCCTGGAATATTAAACCATATGCTTGCCTGATTCAAAATGGCCCGTACCAGTCCATTTCAGCTCGCTAATGCCTAGGGTATCCATTTTTATGCTTTTAATTTCATTTTTGGCGATTTCCAATTTTCCTAGACTCATACTTCATACAGTCCACCTTCCAATTATTAATGGATATTTGCAGCTGTCTGTTCCTTCTCAATTTTAGTCGTGCCACATCAGCAAGTGAAGGTCCAGAAAGCTTGACTCTATCTACTTCATTATGGTTGATTCTACTTTGAAGAGACAGCTCTTCTCCAGTCATCTTTTGAATGCCATCCAACCTGAGGGGTTTCATCTTCCAGCTTTATATCAGAGAGTGTCCTGGTGCTATTCATAAGATTTTCACTGGCTAATTCTTTTCAGAAGTAGACTGCTAGGTCTTTCTTCCTAGTTTGTCTTAGTCTGGATGCTCAGCTGAAACCAGTCTGCCATGGGTGACCCTGCTGGTATTTGTATACTGGTAGCATAGCTTCCAGCATCACAGCAACACGCAAGTGCCCACAGTATGACAAACTGACAAATTCATGGGGGAAAGGATACTGAGCAGTTTAGAATTAGGAAATTTTTTCATCAGGGTTGTATTCTTTCACCATACTTATTCAATCTTTATGCTGAGAAAATAATCTGAGAAACTGGACTATATGAAGAAGAATTCAGCATCAGGATTAGAAGACTCATTAACAGCCTGTAATATGCAGATGACACAACCTTGCTTGCTGAAAGTGAAGAGGACTTGAAGCACTTACTAATGAAAATCAAAGACCACAGCCTTCAGTATGGATTACACCTCAACATAAAGAAAACAATAATCCTCACAACTGGATCAATAAGCAACATCATGACAAACAGAGGAAAAGATTGAAGTTGTCAAGGATTTCATTTTACTTGGATCCACAATCAACACCCATGAAAGCAGCAGTCAAGAAATCAAACAATGTAGGGAATTGGGCAAATCTACTGCAAAAGACTTCTTTAAAGGGTTAAGAAGCAAAATGTCACTTTGAGGACTAACTAAGGTGCGCCTGACCCAATCTGTGATATTTTCAATCTCCTCGTTTGCATGCGAAAACTGCACAATGAATAAGGAAGACCGAAGAAAAATTGATGCCTTTCAATTATGGTGTTGGCAAAGAATATTGAATGTATCATGGTCTGCCAGAAGAACAAACAAGTGTGTCTTGGAAGAAGTATAGCTGGAATGCTCCTTGCAAGCAATGGCGAGACTTTGTCTCAGGTACGTTGGACATGTTATCAGGAGGGACTAGTGCCTCTAGAAGCATATCATGCTTGGTAAGGTAGAGTGTCATCAAAGAAGAAGATCTTTCACAAGGTGGTTTGACTCAGTGGCTGCAACAATGGGCTGAAACACAGCAATGATTGTGAGGATGGCGCAGGACCAGGCAGTGTTTCATTCTGTTGTACATAGGATTGCTATGAGTTGGAAACGGCTTGATGTCGCCTAACGGCAGCATCAAAAACATGGCAAGTCTATGTTTAGCTTTTTAAGGAATGCTAAAATGTTTTCCACTGAGGCCGCACCATTTTACATTCCTACCAGCAATGCACAAGTGATCCAATTTCTCCACATCCTCAGCAACATTTACTCTTTCATGTTTTTCTGATAATAGCTGACTCTACAGCACTTAACAAGTGGGGGTAAAGTGGTGTTTCATTGTGGTTTTGATTTGCATTTCCCTAATGAGTAATGATTTTGAGCATCTTTTTATTTGCTTATTATCCATTTGTATATGTTCTTTGGAGAAGTGTCCAATGAAGTCCTTTGTCCATTTTTTTTTTTAAAGAAGATTGTCTTTTTGTTGTTGAGTTGTAGTTCTTTATATTTTCTGGTTATTAAACCTTGTCTTAGTTATGTAGTGCTGCTATAACACAAATACCACAAGTGGATGGCTTTAACAAAGAGAAATTTATCCTCTCACAGTTTAGTAGGCTAGAAGTCTGAACTCAGGGCACCAGCTCCAGGGGAAGGCTTTCTCTCTCTGCAGGCTCTGAAAGAAGGTCCTTGTCATCAATCTTCCATGGTCTGGGAGCTTCTCAGTGCAGGTATCCTGGGCCCAAAGGATGCATTCTGCTCCTGGCACTACTTTCTTGGTGTTATGATGTCCCCCTATTTCTCTGCTCATTTCTCTCTTTTATATCTCAAAAGAGATTGGCTTAAATCACAACCTAATCTTGTAGATTGAGTCCTGCTTCATTAACATAACTGCCTCTAATCTTGCCTCATTAATGTCATAGAGGTAGAATTTACAACACATAGGAAAATAACATCTGATGACAAAATGATGGACAATCATACAATACTGAGAGTCACCGCCTAGCCAAGTTGACACATATTTTGGGGGGACACAATTTAATCTATGACAAACCCTTATCAGATACGGATTCCCAAATGTTTTCTACATTTCTGTAGGTTGTCTCTTCACTTTTCAGATAAAGTCCTTTGATGTACAAAAGTTTTAAATTTTGAGGAAGTCCAATTTATTTTTTCTTTTGCTGCTTATGTTGTTGGTGTCATATCTAAGAACCCCTTGCCAAAAACCAGATCCCAAAGTTTTACTTCTACATTTTCTTCTAAGGGTTTTATGGTTTTAGTTCTTACATTTAGGTCATTGATCCATTTTGTATTAATTTTCATAAACAGTGTGCAGTATGAATCCCACTTCATTCTCTTGCATATGGAGATCAAGGTGTTCCAGCATTAAAGAGACTATTCTTTCCCCCATTGAATGAACTTAGCACCCTTATTGAAAATCAATTGACCATAGATATATGGGTTTATTTCTGAACTCTTAATTCTATTCCTTTAGTCTATGTCCATCCTTTAATGATCCCTAGTGGTGCAGTGGTTAAGCACTCAGAGGCTAACCAAAAGATCAGCAGTTTGAACCCACCAGTCGAGAGAAAGATGTGGCAGTCTGCTTCCGTAAAGATTACAGCTTCACAAATCCTATGGGACAATTCTACTCTGTCCTGTAGGGTTGCTACGAGTTGGGATTGACTCAACGGCAGTGCATTATGTCTATCCTTATACCAGAATGGGAAACCTTGGTGGAGTAGTGGTTAAGAGCTATGGCTGCTAACCAAAAGGTCAGCAGTCCTAATCCACCAGGTGCTCCTTGGAAACCCTATGGGGCAGTTCTCCTCTGTCCTATAGGGCTGCTATGAGTTGGAATCGACTCGACGGCAATTTTTTTTTTTTTGATACCAACATCTTGATTACTGTAGCTTTATGGTAGGTTTTGACATCAGGAAGTGTGGGTCCTCCTACTTTATTTTTCTTTTTTCAAGGCTTCTTTAGCTATTTAGGGATCCTTGCAGTTCCATGTGAATTTTAGGATTGACTTTTTCATTTCTGCAAAAAAACGATGTTGGGATTTTGACATGGATTGTGTTGAATCTATAGATTGCTTTGGATAGTATCAACACCTTAAAAATATTGAGTCTTCCAACCCATGAAAACGGGATGTCATTCCATTTATTTAGGTTTTCTTTAATTTCTTTCAGCAGTATTGTATAGTAGTCATTGTATAAGTCTTTCACCTCCCTGGTTAAATTTATTCCTAAATATTTTATCTGTTTAGATGTTATTGTAAATGGGATTGTTTCCTTAATTTCTTTTTCAGATTCGTGAGTTGATCTTATACCCTGAAACTCTGCTGAATTAGTTCATTAGCTCTAGTAGCTTTCTTGGGGGTTCTTTGGGGTTTTCTATATATCCAATCATGTCCTCTGTGGATAGAGGTAGTTTTACTTCTTCCTTTCCTCTTTGGATACCTTTCGTTTCTTTTTCTTGCCTAATTGCTCCAGCTAGAACTTCTAGTACAATATTGAATATCAGTAGTGAGAGTAAGTACCCCCTTGATCTTAGGGGGAAAACCTTCAATCTTTCTCAATGGACAATTACATTAACTGTGACCTTTTCATAAATACACTTTTTCATATTGAATAATTCCTATTCCTAGTTTGTTGAGTGCTTTTATCATGAAAGGGTATTAGATTTTATCAAATGCCTTTTATGCATTGATTGAGATGATCATGTGGTTCTTTTCCTTCATTCTATTAATGTGGTTTATTACATTGATTGATTTTCTAATACTGAACTATCCTTGGATTCTTGGGATAAATCCTACTTGGTCATGTTGTATAATCCCTTTATTATGCTGCTAGATTTTGTTTCCTAGTATGTTCGTTGAGGATTTTTACACCTATATTCATAAGGGATATTGGTCTGTAATTTTCCTTCTTGTCATGTTTTTGTTTTGATATTAGGATAATGCCGGCTTCATAGAACCAGTTAGAAATACTCCGTATTTGATTTTTTGGAAGAGTTTAAAAAGGATTGGTGTCAGTTCTTCTTTAAATGTTTGGTAGAATTCACCAGGGAAACCATCTGGTCCAGAAGCTTGGTATTCTTGTTTTGTTTTTTCTTATTTATTATTCAATCTCTTCACTTGTTATGGGTCTGTTGAGATTTTATATTTCTTCTTGAGTCAATTTAGGTAGTTTATTTGTTTCTAGGGATTCATCCATTTCATCTAGGTTATCTAATTTGTTGGCATATGTATTATTTTCATATACTGCCTTTGATTTCTGTAGGGTCACTTTCATTTCTGATTTTAGTTATTTGTATCTTCTCTCTTTTTCGTCAGTTTAGCTAAAGATATGTTGATTTTCTTGATCTTTTAAATGAACCAACTTCTGGTTATACTGATTCTCTCCATTGTTTTTCTGTTCTCTATTTCATTTATCTCTGCTCTGATCTTTGTTATTTCTTTCCTTCTGGTAGCTTTGGGCTTACTTTGCTCTTCCTTTTTTCTAGTTTCTCAAGTTGCAAAGTTAGGTTATGGGTTTGAGAACTTTCTTTTTTTTTATGTAGGTGTTTACCATTATAATTTTACCTCTGAGCACTGCCTTCATTGCACCTATAAGTTTCAGTATGTTGTGCTTTCATTTGTCTCTAAGTATTTTATGATTTCCCTTTTGATTTCTTCTTTGACTCATTTGTTGTTTAATTTCTACAAATTTTTGTATTTTCCAGCTTTCCTTCAGTTATTGGATTCTGTTTTCATTCCATTGTGCTTAGATGAGATAACTTTGTATTATTTTAATCTTTTTAAATTTATTGAAACTTGTTTTATGACACAGCATATGGTCTATCTTGAAGAATGATCCATCTTCACTGGAAAAGAATGCTGTCTTTGGGTGGAGTGTTCTATACGTGCCTATTAACTCTAGTTGGTTTACACTGTTGTTCAAATCCTCCATTTCTTTATTGATTTCATATCTAGATGTTCTATCCATATTGAAAGTAGTGTATTGAAGTCTCCAACTACTACCGTAGAGCTTTCTCTTTATCGCTCCAATTCTGTCAGTGTTCGTTTCATATATTTTGGGTTTCTGATGTTAGGTGCAGAGATATCTATAATTGTTGCATCTTCTTGATGAATTGACCTTTTTATCATTGTGCAATGCCCTTCTTTGTCTCATATAACAGATTTTGACTTAAAGCCCATTTTGTCTGCTATTCCTTAACAATTTTTTTTAGCTTGTTACGTTGAAATAACTGTAGATTCACAGGGAGTTGCAAAGAGAGTACAGAGAGACATCGGCAAGAATGGACCTCCAAAAATCCTCTTCTCCATAAAAGTAACCCGAAATACTGGTAAAAATTGTATCGACTTTTTCAGAACTCTGGAAATTAACCAAAGAAAAGCAAAGCAATTGTAAGCTGCCTGGCTGAGTATTGAAGATGTGAGCCAACATGCATTCAGAGTCCCTCAACAAAAAGTAGGAGACTTATTGATTCCGGGCATTTATGAAAATCTCTGTCTAATCATTAGATAACCAGTAAGCTAACTGAATAGAAATTTCAGTGGCCATATGTGACAAAGAATACAGACTTTACAGAATTAGTTCAGAAATCTCACTAAACAAACAGCAACAGCAGAAGCATCAATAATTAACAACCACAACAACAAACCCTGGAGAAAGGAGAATGTCTGATTTTCATAGTTGCCATATTATATTATTTAATATGTCCAGTTTTCAACAAAAAATTATGAACCATGCAATGAAACAGGAAAGTACAGTCTATACACAGGGGGGAAAAAAAGCAGACAATGTGCTAAGGAAGCTCAGACATTGGGCTTACTAGACAAAGAGTTTTGTACGTTCGAAGAACTAAAGAAAACCAAGCCTAAATAATTAAAAAATTACAACAATGCTTCACCAAATACACACACACACACACACACAAAATCTATCTGCTAAAGATAGATTACATAAAAGAAGAAATGAAATTCTGGAGTTGAAATATACAGTAACTGAAATGAGAAATTCACTAGAGAGGCTCAACACTTCTGTTTGAGCAGACAGAAGAATCAGTAAGCTTGAAGATAGGTCAATTACCTAGTCTGAGGAACATAAATAAAAAAGAATAAAAAGAAAATGAACAGAACCTCAGAGCTTTGTGGGAAACCATCAAGCATATCAACATACCAATCATAATGGGATTCTCAGAAACAGAGAAGAAAGAGAAAGGGGCGGAAAGAATATTTGAAGAAATAATGACCAAAACCTTCCCAGGTTTGATGAAAAAAACCCAAAAAACTACACATCCAAGAAGCTCAGTGAACTCCAAGTAGGATAAACTCAAAGGGATACACACATAGCTGAACTCATAATCAAACTATCAGAGACAAAGAGAGAATCTTGAAAGCAGCAAGAGAGAAATGACTCATGACATAAAAAGGATCCTCAATAAAATTAACAGCTGATTTCTCATTAGAAACTATGGACGCTGGAAGGTATTGAGATTACATATTCAACATGCAGAAAGAAAAAACTGTCAACTAAGAATTCTATATCTAGCAAAATCCTAAAAAACGGAGGATAGATTAATATATTTCCAGATCAATAAAAACTGACTTTGACACAGCAGACCTGCCCTATTAGCAAAACTAAAGGGAGTTCTTCAGGAGGAAATGAAAGAACGCTAGACAGTAACTCAGTAATAAAGAACACCAGAATTTTTTTTATAACATTTCCCCCCATCTGATTTAAAAAATAACTGCAAAATCAATAATTCTAGATCTGTGTTGATGGATATACAATGTATGAAGATGCAATTTTTATGAAAGTAAAAGCATAAAGGAGGGGGACGGAAAGTTTTTGTATACTATTGAAATTAAGTTGGTATTAATCTGAACTAGATTCTTATAAACTAAGATATTTATTACAATCCTCAGAGCAACCAATAAGAAAATAAATTTAAAAAAATAGTAGAAGAAACAATAAGGGAATTAAAATGGTATACTGGAAAATAACTACTTAACACAAAGTAAGGTAGTAATGGAAGACTAGAGGAACAAAAACTAACATAAGATATATAGGAAACATATAGCAAAATGGCAGATGTAAATCCTACCTTAGCAGTAATTACATTAAAATTAAATGAATTAAGTACTCCTAATAAATAATTTTTAATAAAAGGGAGAGATTTGCCTAATGGAAAATGATCTGAATATATGCTGTATACAAGAGACATGCTTTAGATTTCAAGACACAAATGAACTGAAAATAAAATGTTGGGGAAATATGTACGATGCAAACAGTAATCAAAAGAGAGCTGGTATGGATATATTAACATCAGACCAAATAATCTTTAAAACAGGAATTGTTACTAGAGACAAAGACATTTTTTAATGGTACAAGTGTCACTCCATCAAGAAGAATAACAATTATAAACATATATGCACCTAACAGAGTCCCAAAATACAGGTAGCAAAACTGACAGAATTGAAGGAAGAAATAGACAATAATATTGGAGACTATACTACCTTACTTTCCATAATAGATAGAATGAGACAGAAGATCAACAAGTAAATAAAAGACTTAAACAGCAATATGAACCAACTGGACCTAATAAACACCTACTGAACACTCCACCCAGCAACAATGGAATACACATTCTTCTCAAGTGCACTTCGAACATTCTCCAAGATAGACTATAAGTTAGGCCATAAAACAAGACTCGATAAATTTAAAAGGGATGAAATCATACAAAGTATGTTTTCCAGGCACAATGGAATGAAATTAGAAATCAGTACCAGAAGAAAATCTTGGGAAATCATAAATACACGAAAATTAAACAATACACTCCTTAACCAATGAGTCAAAAAGGAATTCAAAAGGAAAATAATAAAATGCTTTGATATGAATGAAAGCAAAAACACAACATTCCAAAACTTATGGGGTACAGCTAACACAGTGCTTAAAGAAAAATATATAACTGAAATTGATAAATGAATATAAATTTATATTTAAAAAATAAGTATGTCAAGTCAGTAGCCTACCTTTCTACCCTAAGAAACCAGAAAAGAAGAGCAAACTAAACCCAAAATAAGTAGAAGGAAGAAAATAGTAAATATAACAGCAGAAATGAATTAAATAGTTAGTAGAAAAACTACAGAGAAAATCAAGGAAACTAAAGTTGGCTTTTTGAAAAGATCAACAAAATTGCCAAATCTTTAGCTAGACTGACCAAGAAAAAAAGGGAGAGAGAGAGAGAAGACTCAAATTACTAAACAGTGAAAGAGAGAACACTATTCCAACTGTACAGAAATAAAAAAGATTACATGGGAATACTAGGAACAATTGTGTGTCAAAAAATTAGAAAACTTAGATGAAATGCGCAAATTCCTGGAAAGACAGAAACTACGGAAACTGGCTCAAGAAAATCCTAAAGAGTTCACAAAACAACTAGTAGAACTAATAAACAAGTTCAGCAAGGCTGAAGGATACAAGACCAATATAAAACAATTGTATTTCTATACACTTGGCAATGAACACGCACTTGCAAAGAACAATCTGAAAATGAAATTAAGAAACAGTTCCATTTATAATAGCATCAAAAATAATTAACAACAAATTTAACAAAAGATATATAAGACTTTTACCCTGAAAACTATAAAACATCATTGAATAAAATTAAGCCCTAAATAAATGGAAAGACATCCCATGTTCATGGATTGGAAGACTTAATATTTTAAGATGGTTGCCTTAGTTATCTAGTGCGGCTATAACAGAAATACCACAAGTAGATGGCTTTAACAAAAGAAGTTTATTCTCTCACAGTTTACAAGGCTAGAAGTCCGAATTCAGGGCACCAGCTACAAGGGAAGGCTTTCTCTCTTCATCAGTTCTGGGGGAAGTTCCTTGTGATCAATCTTTCCCTGGTCTAGGAGCTTCTCAGCACAGGGACCCTGGGTCCAAAGGATGCACTCCACTCCTGGCACTTCTTTCTTGGTGGTATGAGGTTCCTCTCTGCTTGCTTCTCTCTCCTTTTACCTCTTGTAAAATAAAAGGCGATGCAGGCCACACCCCAGGGAAATGCCCCTTAGATTGTATCAGGGCTGTGACCAGAGTAAGGGTGTTGCATCCCACCCTAACCTTTAACATAACCTAATCTTGCTTCATTAACCACAGACAGACATTAGGATTTACAATGCATAGGAAAATTACATCAGATCACGAATTGGAGGGCAGCCACGCAATACTGGGAATCATGGCTCAGCCAAGGTGACACACCCCCAGAGCAGTGCAGCACTCTAGGCTACCCCTCTGAACTGGCACCTTACCAGCTGGCCCACCCTGGGCTGGTACAGCAGCTGCACCACACCCCAGTCAGGCACCACCAACACCCCTACCTAAGCCCAACACCACAACCATACACATCCATCCCTGACACCAGAAGGGCACGGACAGAGAGGTGAGGTTGAAGTAGCGCAGGCCAAGGCCCCTGAGCAAGCTATCCTGGAACCAATACAGCTAGGATGGGAGACACTGTGAACCCCAGGAAGACGCAATGAGCAAGAAGAACAATCTAAAGAAAAGGGCAAGAGGCTAATCTCCTGATCTACTAAAATAAAAATAAATAAATTTAGGGTTTTTTTTTTATGAGTCGGAATCGACTCAACGGCAGTGGGTTTAATATACTGTACCCCCACGTGTCTGTCAGTTTGTCGTACTGTGGGGGCTGGTGTGTTGCTGGAATGCTGGAAGCTATGCCACCGGTATTCAGATACCAGCAGGGTCACCCATGGAGGACAGGTTTCAGCTGAGCTTCCAGACTAAGACAGACTAGGAAGAAGGACCCGGCAGTCTACTTCTGAAACACTTAGCCAGTGAAAACCTTATGAATAGCAGCGCAACATTGATATAGCTCCAGAAGATGAGCCCCCCAGGTCGGAAGGCACTCAAAAGATGATTGAGGAAGAGCTGCCTCCGAAAGTAGAGTCGACCTTAATGACGTGGATGGAGTAAAGCTTTCGGGACCTTCATTTGCTGTTGTGGCACGACTCAAAATGAGAAGAAACAGCTGCAAACATCCATTAATTATCGGGACCTGGACTGTACGAAGTATGAATCTAGGAAAATTGGAAATCATCAAAAATGAAATGGAATGCATAAACATCGATATCCTAGCCATTAGTGAGTGAACTGGACTGGTATTGGCCATTTTGAATTGGACAATCACATAGTCTACTATGCTGGGAATGACAACTCGAAGAGGAATGGTGTTGCATTCATTGTCAAAAAGAACGTTTCAAGATTTATCCTGAAGTACAATGCTGTCAGTGATAGGATAATATCCATACGCCTACAAGGAAGACCAGTTAATACGACTGATTCAAATTTACACACCAACCACTAGGGCCAAAGATGAAGAAATAGAAGATTTTTATCAGCTGCTTCAGTCTGAAATCGATCGAACATCCAATCGAGATGCATTGATAATTACTAGCAATTGGAATGTGAAAGTTGGAAACAAAGGAGAGGGATCAGTAGTTGGAAAATATGGCCTTGGTGATAGAAACAATGCCAGAGATCGAACGATAGAATTTTGCAAGACCAATGACTTCTTCATTGCAAATACCTTCTTTCACCAACATAAACAGTGACAATACACATGGACCTCGCCAGATGGAACACACAGAAATCAAATCGACTATATCTGTGGAAAGAGACAATGGAAAAGCTCAATATCAACAGTCAGAACAAGGCCAGGGGCCGACTGTGGAACAGACCATCAATTGCTCATATGCAAGTTCAAGCTGAAACTGAAGTAAATCAGAGCAAGTCCACGAGAGCCAAAATATGACCTTGAGTATATCCCACCTGAATTTAGAGACCATCTGAAGAACAGATTTGACACACTGAACACTAGTGACCAAAGACCAGACGAGTTGTGGAATGAGATCAAGGACATCATTCGTGAAGAAAGCAAGAGGTCACTGAAAAGACAGGAAAGAAAGAAAAGACCAAGATGGATGTCAGAGGAGACTCTGAAACTTACTCTTGAGTGTCGAGTAGCTAAAGCAAAAGGAAGAAATGATGAAGTAAAAGAACTGAACAGAAGATTTCAAAGGGCCTCTCGAGAAGACAAGGTATTATAATGACATGCACAAAGTGCTGGAGATGGAAAACCAAAAGGGAAGAACACACTTGGCGTTTCTCAAGCTGAAAGAACTGAAGAAAAAAATCAAGCTTCGAGTTGCAATAGTGAATGATTCCATGGGGAAAATATGAAACAACGCAGGAAGCATCGAAAGAAGATGGAAGGAATACACAGAGTCATTATACCAAAAAGAATGAGTCGATGTTCAACCATTTCAAGAGGTGGCATATGATCAGGAACCGATGGTACTGAAGGAAGAAGTCCAAGCTGCTCTGAAGGTATTGGCGAAAAACAAGGCTCCAGGAATTGATGGAATATCAATTGAGATGTTTCAACAAACAGATGCATCACTGGAGGTGCTCACTCATCTATGCCAAGAAATATGGAAGGCAGCTTCCTGGCCAACTGACTGGAAGAGATCCGTTTATGCCTATTCCCAAGAAAGGTGATCCAACCGAATGTGGAAGTTATAGAACAATATCATTAATATCACACTCAAGCAAAATTTTGCTGAAGATCATTCAAAAACGGCTGCAGCAGTATATCGACAGGGAACTGCCAGAAATTCAGGCTGGTTTCAAAAGAGGACATGGAACCAGGGATATCATTGCTGATGTCAGATGGATCCTGGCTGAAAGCAGAGAATACCAGAAGGATGTTCACCTGTGTTTTACTGACCATGCAAAAGCATTCGACTGTGTGGATCATAACAAACTATGGATAACACTGTGAAGAATGGGAACTCCAGAACACTTAATTGTGCTCATGAGGAACCTTTACATAGATCAAGAGGCAGTTGTTTGGGCAGAACAAGGGGATACTGATTGGTTTAAAGTCAGGAAAGGTGTGCGTCAGGGTTGTATTCTTTCACCATACTTTTTTAATTTAATCTGTAAGCTGAGCGAATAATCCAAGAAGCTAGACTACATGAAGAAGAACGGGGCATCAGCATTGGAGGAAGACTCAATAACAAGCTGCGTTATGCAGATGACACAACCTTGCTTGCTGAATGTGAAGAGGACTTGAAGCGCTTACTAATGAAGATCAAAGACCACAGCCTTCAGTATGGATTGCACCTCAACATAAAGAAAACAAAAATCCTCACAACTGGACCAATGAGCAACATCATGATAAACGGAAAAAAGATTGAAGTTCTGAAGGATTTCATTTTATTTGGATCCACAATCAACAGCCACTGAAGTAGCAGTCAAGGAATCAAAAGATGCATTGCATTGGATAAATCTGCTGCCAAGGACCTCTTTAAAGTTTTGAAAAGCAAAGATGTCACCTTGAAGACTAAGGTGGGCCTGAGCCAAGCCATGGTATTTTCAATCACATCATATGCATGTGAAAGCTGGACGATGAATAAAGAAGATCAAACAAGAATTGACGCCTTTGAATTGTGGTGTTGGCGAAGAATATTGAATATACCACGGACTGCCAAAAGAATGAACAAATCTGTCTTAGAAGAAGTACAACCAGAATGCTCCTCAGAAGCAAGGATGGCGAGACTGCATCTTACGTACTTTGGACATGTTGTCAGGAGGGACCAGTCCCTGGAGAAGGACATCATGCTTGGCAGAGTACAGGGTCAGTGGAAAAAAGGAAGACCCTCAACGAAGTGTATTGACAGAGTGGCTGCAACAATGAGCTCAAGCATAGCATCGATTGTAAGGATGGCGCAGGACCGGGCAGTGTTTTGTTCTGTTGTGCATAGGGTCGCTATGAGTCGGAACTGCCTCGACGGCACCTAACAACAACAACAACGAAGGGAAACCGAGATGCAAAGGTGTAATTGATGACAACATCAAAATAAAACGGGGAATGATTGGTGTAGATACAGAATTTTCATACATTAAGGAAGTTAAGGCAGTTTCAAGGCATAACAGATTGCTTCAAAGAAAGTAAATAAAACTACTCACCAAAATAAAGAAGGAAAACAAAATGTCTCAGCAATCACAAAAACAACAATAATAAATAAAAAGAAAAGAAAATCTATATTTAAAAAGAACCCAGCACTGAAGGTAAAGAGGGACAAAGAAGCCATTAATCTCACACACATAAAAAAGCATGATAAAACGGCAGAAGTAAATCCTCCCTTATTGATAATTACACTGAATTTAAATGGATTAAATTTTCTGGTTGAGAGAGAATGGATTAAAAAACATGATCTATCCATATACTGTCTACAAGAGACACAGCTTAGGCACAAAGAGATAAATAGGTTAAAAGTTAAAGAATGGGGAAAAAAAATGCCAAACAAACAGTAATCAAAAGAGAGCAGGAGTGGCAATATTAACATCTTCTAAAATAGACTTTAAGTAAAAATCTATTCTTAGAGACAAAGAAGGATACTATATAATGATAAAAGGACCAATTAACCAAGAAGTTCTAACAATTATGAATAGTTACATACCTAATGTCAGAGCCCCAAAATTTATAAAGCAAATTCTAACAGAATTAAAGGGAGAAATAGGCAAATCTACAACACCTTTTTCAATGAAGAATAGAGCAAGTAGAAAGAAAATAATAAAAAACAGAATACTTGAATAAGACTATTAACCAATACATATACAGGTAGTTTCCAACTTACTACGGGATTCTGTTCTGACAATTCCATCATAAGTCAGTTCTGACATAAATTGAATACCTAATTTTTTTTTTAGTTTTGATTATTATTGCCTTTTATTATCAGTATCTTCATAAATCTCATCTTTATTCATCTTTGGGGGTTGGAAACATTACATATAAGCTTACAGACATGTTTATGTGTACATACATGAAAAAGCACAGATCATAAAAAAGGACTGTTGTAAGTGCGGTTTGTCGTAACTTGAATATGTTGAAAGTCAGGGACTACCTGTATAGAACACGCCACTCAACAGCAGCACAATATGCATTCTTCTCCAATGCACATGGAGCATTCTCAAGAATAGACCATATTTTAGGACACAAAGCAAATCTCAATAAATTTAAAAAGATTGAAATCATACAAAATATCTTTTCTGACCATAATGGAATGAAGCTAGAAATCAACAACAGGAAGAATAAGGGGAAAAAATAAATATATGGAAATAAAATAACACACTACTAAATAATCAGTGAGCCATAGAAGAAATCAGAGAGAGAGAGAAAAAAACTTAGAATAAAACAAATATGAAAACACAGCATAACAAAACCTATGGGATGATAACAAAACCTATGGGATGCAGCAAAAGCAACGCTGAGAGGTAAGTCCATAGCAATAAACGCTTTTACATTAAAAAAAGAAGAAAGATCCCAAACCAATAGCTTAACTCTACAACTTGACAAAATAGAAAAGGAAGAGCAAAAGGAGCCCAAAGCTACCAGAAGAAAGGAAATAATAAAGATCAGAGCAGAAATAAATGAAATGTTGATAAGCTATTGTTAGGTGTCACTGAGTCAGTTCCAAATCATAGTGACCCATGTACAATACAACTAAACATTGCCTGGTCCTGCACCATCCTCACAATCGTTGCAATGTTTGAGCCCATCATTGCAGCCACTGTGTCAACCCATGTCCTTGAATCTCTTTCTCTCCCTTCTGACCCTCTACCTTGCATGATGTCCTTCTCCAGGGACTGGTTTCTCCTGATAACATGTCCAAGGTAAATGAGACGAAGTCTCACCATCCTCGCTTCTAAGAAGCATTCTGCTTGTACTTCTTCCAAGACAGACTTGGTCCTTCTTCTGGCAGTCCATGGTATATTCAATATTTTTCACCAACACCAAAATTCAGAGGTACCAATTCTTCTTCCGTCTTCCTTGTTCATTGTCCAGTTTATGCATGCATACGAGGCGATTGAAAATACCATGGATTGGATCAGACATACCTTAGTCCTCAGAGTGTTATCTTTGCTTTGTAATACTTTAAAGAGGTCTTTTGCAGCAGGTTTGCCCAATTCGCTACATTCTTTGATTTCTTGACTGCTGCTTCCATGGGCGTTGATTGTGGATTCAAGTAAAATGAATTCCTTCACAACTTCAGTACTTTCTCCATTTATCATGATGTTGCTTATTGGACCAATTGTGAGGATTTTTGTTTTCTTTATGTTATTTTTTTTTATGTTAAGGTATAATCCATCAGTAAGTGCTTCAAGTCCTCTTCACTTTCAGAAAGCAAGGTTTTGTCATCTGTCACAGGTTGTTAATGACTCTTCCTCCACTCCTAATGCTGCATTCTTCTTCATATAGTCCAGCTATTCAGATTATTTGCTCAGCATACAGATCGAATAAATATGATGAAAGGATACAACCCTGATGCACGCCTTTTCTGATTTTAAACCATGCAGTATCCCCTTATACTGTTCAAGCAACTGTCTCTTGGTCTATGTACAGGTGCCACATGAGCACGATTAAGTGTCCCGGAATTCCCATTCTTCGAAATGTAGTCCATAATTTACTTTGATCCACATAGTCTAATGCCTTTGCATAGTGAATAAAACACAAATAAATATCTATCTAGTATTCTCTGCTTTCAGCCAAGATCAATCTGATATTAACAATGATATCCCTGGTTCCATGTCCTCTTCTGAATCTAGCTTGGCTTACTGTTGATGTACTGTTGCAACCACTTTTGAACAATCTACAGCAAAATTTTACTTGTGTGTGATATCATTAATATTGTTTGACAATTTCCATATTCTGTTGGATCATCTTTCTTTGAAATGGGCAAAATACAGACCTCTTCCAGTCCGTTGGCCAGGTGGCTGTCTTCCAAATTTCTTGGTGTAGACAAGTGAGCACTTCAGCCTTGTATCTGTTTCTTGAAACATCTCAGCTGGTATTGCATCAGTTCCTGGAGTCTTGTTTTTCACCAATTCCTTCAATGAAGCTTGGAATTCTTCCTTTGGTAACACCAGTTCTTGATCATATGCTACCTCCTGATTGGGTATATTTTGTCTTTGGTGTCACGCCACAACTCATCTGGTCTTTGGTCATTAGTGTTCAACGTGTCCAATCTGTTCTTGAGATGGTCTCTAAATTCAGGTGGGATGTACTCAAGGTCATATTTTGGCTGTCATGAAATTGTTTTAATTTTCTTCAGCTTCACCTGGAACCTGCATATGAGCAAGTCATGGTCTGTTCTGCAGTCAGCCCCAGCCTTGTTCTGACTGATGATATAGAGCTTCTCTACCATCTCTTTCCACAGATGTAGTTGATTTGATTCCCGTGTATACCATCCAGTGAGGCCCACGTGTATAGTCACTGTTCATGTTATTGAAACAAGGTATTTACAATGAAGAAGTCGTTTTTCTTGCAAAATTCTATCATGCAATCTCGGACGCCATTTCTATCACCAAGGCCCTATTTCCCAACTACCAATCCTTCTTCCATTTTCCAACTTTTGCATTCCAATCGCCAGTAATTATCTATGCATCTTGATTATATGTTTGATCAATTTCAGACTGCAGAAGTTGGTAAAAATCTTCAACTTCTTTATCTTTTGCATAATTTTGAATAATAGTCAGATTAACTGGTCCTCCTTTTAGACGTATGGATATTATCCTATCACTGACTGTATTGTACTTCAAGACAGACCTGAAAATATTCTTTTTTTTAATAATTTTTATTGTGCTTTAAGTGAAAGTTTACAAATCAAGTCTCTCACACAAAAACCCATACACACCTTGCTACACACTCCCAATTACTCTCCCCCTAATGAGACAGCCCACTCTCTCCCTCCACTCTCTCTTTTCGTGTCCATTTCGCCAACTTCTAACCCCCTCCACCCTCTCATCTCCCCTCCAAGCAGGAGATGCCAACATAGTCTGAAGTGTCCACCTGACCCTGAAAATATTCTTTTTGATAATGAATGCAATGCCATTCCTCTTCAATTTGTCATTTTCAGTTTGTCCAGCATAGTAGACCATATGATTGCCTGATTCAAAAAGCCGATATCAGTCCATTTCAGCTCACCAACACTTATTGATCTTTATGCATCCCATTTCATTTTTGATGATTTCCAATTTTCCTAGGTTCATACTTTGTACATTCCACCTTCCAAATGTTAATGGATGCTTGCAGCTGTTTCTTCTCATTTTAAGTCATACCACATCAGCAAATGAAGACCCTGAAAGCTTGACTCCATCCACATCATTAAGGTACACTCCACTTTGAGAAGGCAGCTTTTCCCCAGTCATATTTTGAGTGCCTTCCAGCCCGACGGGCTCATTTTCTGTCACTATATCAGACAATGTTCCGCTACTATTCATAAGGTTTTCACTGACCAGTTTTTTCAGAAGTAGACTGCCAAGTCCTTCTTCCTAGTCTGTCTTAGTCTGGAAGCTCCACTGAAACTTGCCCACTATAGGTGACCCCACTAGTATTTGAAATACTGGTGGTATAGCTTCTAGCATCACAGCAACAGACAAGACACCACTGTATGACATACTAACAAATGAGTGGTGGAATAAACGAAATCAAGAATAGGAAAATAGGAGAAAGCATCGATGAGACCAGAAGTTGATTCTTTAAAAGAATCAATAAAATATACAAACCACTAGCTAGATCGACCAAGAAAAAAAATGATAAGATGCAAATAACCAAGATAAGAAATTAAATTGGAGACATTACAACTGAGATAAAGTGGATCATAACAGAATGCTATGAAAAATTGTACTCCTACAAACTTGAAAACTTAGATGAAATGGACAAATTCCTAGAAACATATAACCTACCTAAACACAATTAGAGGTAGAAAATCTCATCAGATCCATAACAAAAGAAGAGATCGAATCAGTCATCAAAAATATTCCAACAACAAAAAATTCTGGGCCAGATGATTTCACTGGGGAATTTTACAAAACTGTCAGAGAAGAATTGACACCAATCCTATACAAACTCTCCCAAAAGACAGAAGAGGGCTCTGGCCCCACCCCATTGAGCACTGCATCTCCAAGTGGCACCAGCACGGACCACCAGAACCCCAGACCCCAACCTGCACTGCCCCCAGCCCTACCTCACTGAGCACTGTGTTCCTGAGCAGCACCAGCACAGATCTACAGGCCTCGATGAATGTTGTGCCCCAACCTGCCCCACAGAGCACCATGCCCCCAAGTGGAACCTGCATGTACTTCCAGACCCTGCTAGGCAGCAGCCCTGGCGCCACTGCACTGAGCACCATGCCTCTGAGTGGCACTGATACAGACCTCCAGACTCCCAGCCTCTGCCCTGCTCCACCACCCAGTCCCAGCCCACCAAGTGCTGTGTCTTCTAGTGACACTGGCATGGGCCCCTGGACCCCCAGACACTGCCCCACTGTGCCACCCCCAGATCTGCCCTGCCAGAACTGGTTAGGGCTGCAGACAAAAGACCCATCCCCATCCCTCCCCCACTAGACCTGGCCTGCTGCACCACAACTGAGTGACCTGCCCTGCAAAACTGGACAAGGTGGTGAGAAATATTGTGTCCACAAATGAGCAAGCAACAAAACATGCCCAGCCATAACCAAATAAAACAAAAGGGAAGATGAAAGAAACAAACCTACAATCAATAAAAAAATAATTCCTGAATGTCTCTGTGACAGTTGAGAATATCAAAACATTTATATATATATACACAAATGTTACATATATACAAAAAAAAAAAACCCATTGCTGTCACGTTGATTCTGACTCACAGTGACCCTATAGGACAAAGTAGAACTGCCCCATAGAATTTCCAGGGAGTGCCCGGTGGATTTGAACTGCCAACCTTTTGGTTAGCAGCCATAGAACTTAACCACTATGCCACCAGGGTTTCCATATATATATGTATATATATGTATGTATGTATATATATGTATAAAACAGGACAGGATGGTTGCAGTAAGTGACAAAAACAAAACACCAGATGACTTTCCAGTAGAAGAATAAGCACCGGAACTACCTGATAGGGAATTAAAAAGTCTAATATTCAGTGCTCTCCAAGAAATTAGGAAAAAGATCAAGGAAAACATACAAAACTAAGGAAATAATAGACAAAATCATGGAAATACAGACAAAATCAGGGAAACCACAAACAAAGCAATGGAAAGAATTAGAAAAATAATACAATAACCCCCCCCCCAAAAAAAACCCTAAACTCATTGCTGTCGAGTCAATTCAATTCCAAATCATAGCTACCCTATAGGACACAGTAGAACTGCCCCATAGGGTTTTCAAGTAGCAGCTGGTTGATTTGAACTGCCATCCTTTTGGTTAGCAACTGAGCTCTTAACCACTGCAACACCAGGGCTCCTAATATAAGAACAAAATGTCAAAATAAATAAACAACAAGAAATCATACAAAAACAGCAGTTAGAAATCCAAAAGGTAAACAATAAAATTTCAAGAAATGAACAACACAATAGAAAGTTTTAGGAGCAAATTTTGAAGTAATGGAAGACAGAATCAGCATAATTGAAGACAAATCCATGGATAATACTTTGTTTGAGGAAAAATTAGGAAAAAGAATGAAGAAAACCTAAGAAGTATATAGGACAAAATCAAGAGCAAAAATTTGCATATGATCAGAGTTCCAGAACAGGGGGAGAAAATGGAAAACACAGAGAGGATCGTTGAAGATTTGCTGACAGAAAACTTCCCTAATATCACGAAACGTAAAAAGTTGATCATTCAAGAAGCTCAACAAACCCCATATAGGATAGAACCCAAGAGAAAATCATCAAGATATAAATCACACTCACCAAAACCAGAGAGTCTTCCTCCAATCCTGATGCTGCATTCTTCTTTATATAGTCCAGCTTCTCAGATTATTTGCACAGCATATAGATTGAATAAGTATGATGAAAGGATACAACCCTGACACACACCTTTCCTGACATTAAACCATGCAGTATCCCCTTGTTCTGTCCATAAAGCTGCCTCTTGGTCTATGTGCAGGTTTGTCATGAGCACAATTAAGTGTCCTGGAATTCCCGATCATCACAATGTTATCCATAATTTGTTATGATCCACACAGTCAAATGCCTTTGCATAGTCAATGAAATATAGGTAAACATCTTTCTGGTATTCTCTGCTTTCAGCCAGGATCCATCTGACAGCAGCAATGATATCCCTTGTTCCATGTCTTCTTCTGAATCCAGCTTGAATTTCTGACAGTTTTTTTACCCTGTCAATGTACTGCTGCAACTGCTTTTGAATGATCTTCAGCAAAATTTTACTTGCATGTGATATTAATGATATTGTTTGATGGTTTCTACAATCTGTTGGATCTCCTTTCTTTGAAATAGGAATAAATATGGATCTCTTCCAGTCAGTTGAGTAGGTAGCTGTCTTCCAAATTTCTTGGCATAGATAAGTGAGCACCTCCAAGGCTGCATCCGTTTGTTGAAACATCTCAATTGGTATTCTGTCAATTCCTGGAGCCTTCTTTTTCACCAGTGACTTCAGTGCAGTACCATCATTTCTTGATCATATGCTACCTCCTGAAATGATTAAATGTCAACCAATTCTTTTCAGTATAGTCATTCTGCGTCTTCCTTCTATCCTTTTTGATGCTTCCTGTTTTGTTCAGTATTTTGCCCATAGACTCCTTCACTATGGAACTTGAGGCTTGAATTTTTTCTTCAGTTCTTTCAGCTTGAGAAATGCTGAGCTTATTCTTCTCTTTTGCTTTTCTAATTCCAGGTCTTTGCACAAGTCATTGTAATACTTTACTTTGTCTACTTGAGCCACCCTTTGAAATCTTCTCTTCAGCCCTTTTACTTCATCTGTTCTTCCTTTCGATTTACCTACTCGATGTTCAAGAGCAACTTTCAGAGTCTTTCCTGACATCCATTTTGGTCTTTTCTTTCCTTCCTGTCTTTTAAATGACCTCTTAATTCTTCATGTACGATGTTCTTGATGTCATTTCACAACTCGTCTGATCTTTGGTCATTAGTGTCCAATGAGTCAAATCCATTCTTAAGATGTTCCCTAGATTCAGGTGGGATATACTCAAGGTCGTATTTTGGCTCTCCTGGACTTGTTCTAAGTTTCTTCAGCTTCAACTTGAACTTGCATATCAGCAATTGATGATCTGTTCCACAGTTGCCCCTGGCCTTGTTCTGACTGATGATATTGAGCTTTTCCATCGTCTCTTTCTACAGATGTAGTCAATTTGTTTCCTGTGTACTCCATCAGTCAAGGTTCATGTGTATAGTTGCCGTTTATGTTGTTGAAAAAAGGCATTTGCAATCAAAAAGTCGTTGGTCTTGCAAAATTCTATCATGGGATCTCTGGCATCATTTCTATCACCAAACCAAAACAAAACAAAACAAAACAAAACACAAACCCCTTGCCGTTGAGTTGATTTCAACTCATAGTGACCCTATAGGACAGAGTAGAACTGCTCCATAGGGTTTCCAAGGAGCATCTGGTGGATTCGAACTGCTGACCTTTTAGTTAGCAGCCAATCTCTTAATCACTGTGCCACCAAACACCAAGGGCATATTTTCCAACTACCAATCCTTCTTTGTTTCCAGCTTTCAAATTCCAATCACCAGTAATTATCAATGCATCTTGATTACATGTTTGATCAATTTCAGACTGCAGAAGTTGGTTAAAATCTTCATTTTCTTCATCTTTGGCCTTTGGGTTGGTGTGTAATTTGAGTAATAGTCATATTAACCGGTCTTGTAGTTGTATGGATATTGTCCTATCACTGACACCATTGTACTTCAGGATAGATCTTGGTATGTTCTTTTTGATGATGAATGCAATGCTATTCCTCTTCAATTTGTCATTCCCAGCATAGTAGACCATATGACTTTTCAATTCAAAATGGCCAGTACCAGTTCATTTCAGCTTACTAATACATAGAATATTGATGTTTATGTACTCCATTTCATTTTTGACAGCTTCCAATTTTCCTAGATTCCGTTTGTACATTCCACATTCCTATTATTAATGGATGTTTGCAGCTGTTTCTTCTCATTTTGAATCATGCCACATCAGTGAATGAAGGCCCTGAAAGCTTGAATCCATCCACACCATTAAGGTCAACACTACTTTGAGGAGGCAGCTCTTCCCCAGTCATATTTTGAGTGCCTTCCAACCAGAGAGGCTCATCTTCTGGCACTATACCCCTTGCTATTCATAAGGTTTTAGCTGGCTAATGCTTTTCAGAAGTAGACCACCAGGTCCTTCTTCCTAGCGTCTCAGTCTGGAAGCTCAGCTGAAACCTGTCCACCATGGGTGTCTCTACTGGTATCTCAGTACCGGTGGCATAGCCTCCAGCATCACAGCAACACGCAAGCCACCACAGTACAACAAACTGACAGACACATGGTAGTAAACTACTACCTCCATTACCATGAGACCAGAAGAAATGGGCGGTGCCCAGTAGATGGATCCTAATCAAAAGGAGGAAAAGCATAGAACAGAACTTCAAACTCATATGGAAACCAGGCTTACTGGATCCATTGAGACTGGTTGTTGTTAGGTGCCATCAAGTTGGCTCCGACTCATGGCGACCCTATGTACAACAGAACAAAGTACTACACAGCCCTGCTTCATCCTCACAACCCTTGTTATGCTGGAGCCCATTGTTGCAGCCACTGTGTCAATCCATCTCTTTGAGGGTCTTCCTCTTTTTCGCTGACCCTCTACTTTAAAAAGTATGATGTCCTTCTCCAGGGACTGATCCCTCCTGATAACATGTCCAAAGTACATGAGCTGAAGTCTCAACATCCTCACTTCTAATGAGCATTCTGGCTGTACTTCTTCCAAGATAGATTTCTTCATTCTTTTGGCAGTCCATAACACAGTCAATACTTTTCGCCAACACCCAAATTCAACGCATCAATTCTTCTTCGGTCTTCCTTATTCATTGTCCAGCTTTTATATGCACATGAGGCTATTGAAGATACCATCGGTTGGGTTCGGAAGTGGCATCTTTGCTTTTTAACACTTTAAAGAGGTCTTTTGCAGCAGATTTGCCCAGTGCAATATGTCATTTGATTTCTTGACTGCTGCTCCTGTGGGCGTTAACTGTGGATCTAAGTAAAACGAATTCCTTCACAACTTCAGTATTTTCTCCATTTATCATGATGTTGCTTATTGATCCAGTTGTGAGGATTTTTTTTCCTATCCCTGGATTCTGTGTGTGTGTGTGTGTGTGCATGTGTGTGTGCTTTAGGTGAGATTTTTACGGCTCAAGTTAATTTCTCATTCAAAAATTTATACACATATTGTTACATGACATTGGTTGCAATCCCCACAATGTGACAGCACACTTCCCAGTTTCACCCTGAGGTCCCTGTGTTCATTTGACCAGTTCCTATCTCTTACTGCCTTTTCATCCTGCTTTTTTACATGAGCTGCCCATTTGGTCTCACATATCTGATTGAACTAAGAAGCACACTTCTCATGTGTATTATTTTTTTGTATTATACTCCTGTCTAATCTTTGTCTGAAGAGTGGGCTTTGGGAATATTTTTTCTTTGTGTCGAGGTATAATCCATACTGAAGGCTGTAGTACTTGATCTTCATCAGTAAGTGCTTCAAGCCCCCTTCACTTTCAGAAATCATGGTTGTGTCATCTACCTATCACGGGTTGTTAATGAGTTTTCCTCCCATCCCAATGGCCCCATTCTTCTTCATACAGTCCAGCTTCTCAGGTTATTTGCTCAGAATATAGATTGAATGAGTATAGCGAAAGGATACAAACCTGACACACACCTTTCCTGATTTTCTAACTCACAGTATCCCCTTGTTCTTTTCGAAATGACTGCCACATGAGTACAATTAAGCATTCTGGAATCCCCATTTTTCACAATTTTATCCATAATTTGCTATGATTTGCACAATCGAATGCTTTTGAACAGACAATAAAACACTGGGAAACATCTTTCTGGTATTCTCTGCTTTCAGCCAAGTTCCATCTGACATCAGTAACGTCCTCTTCTGAATTCAGCTTGACTTTCTAACAGTTACCTGCCGATGTACTGCTGCAACCGATTTTGAATGATCTTTAGTAAAATTTTACTTCTGTGTTATATTAAGATAGACTATAATTTTCACATTCTGTTGGATCATCTTCCTTTGGAATGGGCACAAATATGGATCTCTTCCAGTTCGTTAGCCAGGTAGCTGTTTCTACAAGACGGGGGAAGCCCCCAAATCTAATGTCTGAAAATATTATTTAAATTGTGCACCAAAACAATCCCATGAAGTCATTTCTAAACTAAACAAGAGTTTAGCCTGATCAGTAAAGAATATTTGCCTGGCAATGGGATGACATATATAAAACCTAAAAAGAAAAAAAAAACTGCCAATCAAGAATAATATACCCTGTAAAACTTTTGTTCAAATATGATGGTGAAATTGGGACCTTTCCAGATAAACAGAAATTAAGTGATTATGTAAAAACCAAATTTACAAGAATTATTAACGGGTGTCCTTCGGTCTGAGAACAAACAGCATCAGACCACATCCTGAATCTAGGGCACAAGGTTGTATCAGCCAGATACCAACCTAGGAAATGAACTCTCAAGGACTACCCAAAACCAAAAGAACTGCAACAGGGAACCAGAGAGGTTAATCTGTAAACGACAACAACTTCAGAACAATAAAAGAGGGAATAAATGGTATAGGTATAGAACTTTCTAATGGAGAGGAAGGCAAGGCAATACCAAGTAATAATAGACTGGTTGAAACCTAGGAAGATAAGGGTAAATTTCAAGGTAACCACAAAAGAAAGTTAACAAACCTACTCATCAAAATAAAGAAGAAAAACATAAAGTCTCAATAAAAACAAAATCTACAAAAACAAAAGAAATGAAAAAGAAATCCACAAACAAAAGGAACTCAGCACAGGAAAGTAAGAGGAACAAAGACAATGTTAGTACCACAAAAAAAAGCACTACAAAATGACAGAAATAAACTCACACCAATCAATAATTACACTGAATGTAAGTGGCCTAAATGCACCCATAAAGAGACACAGCGTGACAGAATGGATTAAAAAAACAAGATCCAAGACTACTCTGTCTACAAGAGACACACCTTAAAAACATAGACATAAATTTATCAAAAATCAAAGGATGGAAAAAATATATACCAAGCAAACACCTACCAAAAAAGAGCAGGATTGGCAATATATATCTCAGATAAAATAGACTTTAAAACAATAAAAGACAAAGAAGGGGACTATATAATGATTAAAGGAACAATCCCTCATGAAGACTTAACATAATAAACATCTACACACCCAATGACAGGGCTCCAAAATACATAAAACAAACTCTAACAGCACCGAAAAAAGAAATTGACAGTTCCAAAATAATAGTAGGACACTTCAACACACCACTCTCGGTAAAGCACAGAACATCTAGAAAGAAACTCAACAAAGATACAGAAGAGCTCAAGAGCACAATCAGCCAAACTGACCTCATAGACATATATAGAACACTACACCAAACGGCTGCAAAGTACACATTCTTTTCCAATGCTCATGGAACCCTCTCCAGAATAGACCACATCTTAGGCCACAGAGGAGCCCTGAACAAAATCCAAAACATTGAGATAATACAAAGTATCTTCTCTGACCACAACACCATCAAATTAGAAATTAACGACAGGAAGAGTAAGAAAATCCAATTACGTGGAAACTGAATAACACCCTGCTTAAAAACCACTGGGTAATAAAAGAAATCAAAGACGGAATCAAAAAATTCCTAAAATCAAAAGAGAATGAGAACACATCATACCCAAAACCTTGGAACACAGCAAAGGCAGTCCTCAGAGGTCAATGTATAGCAATAGATGCACACATCAAAAAGGAAGAAAGGGACAAAATCAAAACATTAGCTGTACAACTTGAGCAAAAAGAAAGAACAGCAAAAGAAGCCCACAGCCACCAGAAGAAAAGAAATAATAAAGATCAGAGCAGAAATAAATGAAATAGAGAACAGAAAAACAATAGAAAGAATCAACAAAACCAGAAGTTGGTTCTTTGAAAGGATCAACAAAATCGACAAACCACTGGCCAAACAGACAAAAGAAAAACTATAGAGAATGTAAATAACTCAAATAAGGAATGAAATTGGGGACATTACCACAGGCCCAACTGAAATAAAAAGGATCATAATAGAGTATTATGAAAAACTATACTCCAATAAATTTGAAAATCTAGAGGAAAATGACAAATTTCTAGAGACACACTACCTACCCAAACTAACACAAAATGACACTGAAAATCTGAAAAGACCCATAACATGAGAAGAGGTTGAAAAGGTAATGAAAAAAACACTTTCAACAACAAAAAAGCCCTGGGATAGTCAGTACAACTGGACTAAACCAAAAGTAAAGAAGTTTCCTGAATAAAACCAAACGCTTTGAAGACCCGAGTAGCAGGGACAGGGGTCTGGGGACCATGGTTTCAGGGGACATCTAGATCAACTGGTATAACAAAATGTATTAAGAAAACATTCTGCATCCCATTTTGGTGAGAGGCGTCTGAGGTTTTAAATGGTAGCAAGCAGCCATCTAAGATGCATCAATTGGTCTCAACCTACCTGGAGCAAAGGAGAGTGAAGAGCACAAAAGACACAAGGTAAATATGAACCCAAGGGACAGAAAGGGCCACATAAACCAGAGACTCCATCAGCCTGAGACCAGAAGAACTAGATGGTGCCCAGCTACCACCAATCACTGTCCTGATAGGGAATACAACAGAGAATCCTTGATGGAGCAGGGGGACAGTGGGATGCAGATCTCAACTTCTTGTAAAAAGACCAGGCTTAATGGTCTGACTCAGACCAGAGGGACCTTGATTGTCATGATCCCCGGACCCTTTGATAGCCCAAGATTGGAACCATTCCTGAAACTAACTCTACAGACAGGGATTGGCCTGGATTATAGGATAGACAATGATGCTGGTGAGGAGCGAACTTCGTGGCTCAAGTAGACACATAAGACTATGTGGGTGACTTCTGTCTGGTGGTGAGATGAGAAGGAAGAGGGAGACAGGAGCTGGTTGAATGGACATGGGGAATACAGGGTGGTGAGGAGGAATGTGCTGTCTCATTACAAAGAGAGCAGCTAGGAGTACACAGCAAGGTGTGTATAACTTTTTGTATGAGAGACTGACTTGATTTGTAAACTTTTACCTAGAGCACAATAAATAAATAAATAAAGCCCTGGCCCAGATGGCTTCACTGGAGAATGCTACCAAACATTCAGAGAAGAACTTACAACAGTACTACTCAAACTATTTCAGAACATAGAAAAGGAAGCGATACTTCTGAATTCATTCTATGAAGCCAGCATAACCCTGATACCAAAACCAGGCAAAGACACCACAAAAAAAGACAATTACAGACCAATATCTCTCATGAATATAGATGCAAAAATTCTCAACAAAATTCTAGCCAATAGAATTCAGATTCATATCAAAAAAATAATACGTCACGTCCAAGTAGGATTCATACCATGTATGCAAGGATGCTTCAACATCAGAAAGTCAATCAACATAATCCACCACATACATAAAAACAAAGAGAAGAATCACACGATCATCTCAATTGATGCAGAAAAGGCATTTGACAAAGTCCAACACCCATTCCTGATAAAAACTCTGAATAAAATACGTAGAGAAGGAAAATTTCTCAAGACACTAAAAGGCATCTATGCAAAACCAACGACAAACATCATTTTCAATGGAGAGAGGCTGAAAACATTCCCCTTGAGAACAGGAACAAGACGAGGATGCCCTTTTTCACTACCCCTATTTAACATTGTGTTCCAAGTTGTAGCTAGAGCAATAAGGCAAGAAAAAGAAATAAAGGGCATCCAAACTGGTAATGAAGAAGTTACGCTCTCCCTATTCGAGGATGATATGACACTATACATAGAAAACCCAAAAGACTCCACAAGAAAACTACTGGAACTAATAGAAAGATTCAGCAGACTAGCAGGATACAAGATAAACATACAAAAACCATTTGGTTTCCTATACACCAATAAAGAAAATGATGAAAAGGAAATCAGGAAAACAATACCATTTATAATAGCCCCTAAAAAAAAAATACTTGGGAATAAATCTTACCAGGGATGTAAAAGACCTGAGAACAAAGAAACTACAAATCTCTACTGCAAGAAACCAAAAGAGATCTACATAAATGGAAAACCATACCATGCTCATGGATAGGTAGACTCAACATTGTGAAAATGACAGCTCTGCCCAAAGTGATTTACAAATACAAAGCAATATCGATCCAAATACCAACAACATTATTTAAGGAAATGGAAAAACTTATCCTTAACCTTATATAGAAAGGGAAGAAGCCCCAGATAAGTAAAGCACTATTGAAAAAGAAGAAAGTAGGAGGACTCGTACTACCTTACCTTACCTGAGAACCTACTATACAGCTACAGCACACAAAACAGCCTGGCAATGGTACAAGGACAGATACATTGGCCAGTGGAACAGAATTGAGAGCCCACACGCAAATTCATCCACTTGTGGTCACCTGATCTTCGACAACGGCCCGGAATCTATCGGATGGGGAAAAGGCGGTCGTTTTAACAAATGGTGCTGGCAAAACTGGATGTCCATCTGCAAAAAAATTAAACAGGGCCCATACCTCTCTCCATATATAAAACCTAACTCAAAATGGATCAAAGACCTAAAAATAAAGCCAAAAACTATGAAGTTCATAGAAGAAAAAATAGGGTCAACGCTAGAGGCCCTGATAACAGCGTTAGCGGTATACAAACCACAACTGACAACACTCAAGCTCCAGAGGATAAGCTAGATAACCGGGATCTTCTAAAAATTGAAAACTTAGCTTCATCAAAAGACATCACCAAAAGAGTAAAAAGAGAACCTACAGACTGGGAAAAAAAATTTTTTTGCTATTACAAATCAGACAAAGGTCTAATCTCTAAAATCTACCAGAAAATCCAACACCTCTACAAAAAAAAAAAAGACAAATAATCCAATTAAAAACGGGCAAAGGAAATGAATAGACACTTCACCAAAGAAGATATTCAGGTTGCCAACAGACACGTGAGGAAATGCTCACCACCTCTAGCCATCAGAGAAATGCAAATCAAAACCACAATTAGATACCATCTCACCCCAGCATTGCTGGCACGAATCAATAAAACAGGAAATAACAAATGTTGGAGAGGCTGCTGGGAAATCAGAACTCTTATGCACTGCTGGTGGGAATGCAAAATGATACAACCATTTGGAAAAAGATAAGACGCTTCCTCAGAAAGCTAGAAATAGAAATACCTTACAATCCAGCAATCCCACTCTTAGGAAAATATCCTAGATAAAAAAGAATCATCACTCGAATAGACATACGCACACCCATGTTCATTGCAGCATTGTTCTCAATAGCAAAAAGATGGAAACAACCTAGGTGCCCATCAACAGATGAATGGGTAAACAAACTGTGGTACATGCACACAATGATAAAGAACAAGGATGAATCTGTGAAGAATGTCATAACATGGATGAATCTGGAGGGCATTATGTTGAGTGAAATAAGTCAATCACAAAAGGACAAATATTGTACGAGACCACTACTGTAAAAACTCATGAAATGTTTACATAGAAAAAGAAACAATCTTTGATGGTTACGAGGGGGGGTGTGGATAGAAAAACACTTAATAGACAATAGATAAGTGGAAAGTTTGATGAAGGGTAAGACAGCACACAATACTGGGGAAGCCAGCACAAACTGTACAAGGCAAGGTCATGGAAGCTCCATAGACACATCCAGACTCCCTGAGGGACCGAATTGCTGGGCTGAGGGCAGTGGGGGCCATGATCTAGGGGAACATCTAGCTCAATTGGCATAACTTAGTTTGTAAAGAATATGTTCTACATTCTATTTTGGTGAGTAGTGTCTGGGCTCTTAAAAACCTGTGAGTGGCCACCTAGGATACTCCACTGGTCTCACCCCTTCAGGAGCAAGGAAGAATGAAGAAAACTAAAGATACAAGGGTAAGATTAGTCCAAAGGACTAATGGACCACATCTACCACGGCCTCCACCAGACTGAGTCCAGTAAACTAGATGGTGCCCGGCTACCACCACTGACTGCTCTGACAGGGATCACAATACAGGGTCCCGGACAGAGCTGGAGAAAAATATAGAACAAAATCCTAAGTCAAAAAGAAAGACCAGACTTGCTGGCCTGGCGGAGACTGGAGAAACCCTGAGAGTATGGCCCTCGGACACTCTTTCAGCTCAGTAATGAGGTCACTCCTGAGGTTCACCTTCAGCCAAAGATTGAACAGGCCCATGGAATAAAACGAGACTAAAGAGGTCCACCAGCCCTGAGGCAGGCACTGGAAGTCAGGAGGGAACAGAAGGGCTGGTATTAGGGAACCCAGGCTTGAGAAGGGAATGTGTTGAACTGTCGTGGGGGTGTTAACCAAAGTCATACAATAATGTGTGTACCAACTGTTTGATGAGAAACTAGTTTGTTCTGTAACCTCCATCTGAAGCTCAATTAAAAAAAAAAAAAGAATATTTGCCTGGAATGTAGCACTCTTATAAAGAATTATCTATATGAGTGTAAATTGACAATAATTAATCTAAAGCACAGATGAGAGCTTTAAGGAGCAGAGAGTCTAAATTAATGGTGATGAAATAATATGGACAGAGAGAATTGTGACACGATATGAAGTATGTAACTAATGTTATTGAACTGTTAATGTAGAAATTGTGAGTGGATGTATGTTTGGTTGTGTATATTGCCACCAAAAACAAATAAAATACTAAAAAAAAAAAAAGAAAGAAAATAACAAATGTCGATGAAGGTGTGGAGAAATTCAAACCCTCATACTTTTTGCTGACGGGAGTGTAAAATGGTGCAGCCTCTTTGGATAACAGCCTGGCCAGTCTCCAAAAGGTTAAACATAAATTACCGCATGACTCTTAGGTAGATACCTAAGGGAATTGGAAATATATGTTCACACAAAAACTTGTACATGAATGTTTATAGCGGCATTATTCATAAAAGCCAAAAATTGGAAACAACCCAACCGTCCATTAACTGAATAATGGATTTTAAAAAATGTGGTACAATCAGACAACGGAATATTATTAAGCCATAAATAGGAGTGAAGTATCGATACATGGTAAACATGGATGGGCCTTGAAAACATTATTTCAGCCAAGTAAAAGAAGCCAGAAACAAAATGACAAATATTATATGATTCCATTGATATGAAATGGCTAGAATAGGTAAATACATAGAAACAAAAAGTAGATTAGTGATTGCTAGGGACTGTGGGGAATGGAAGGGTAATGGGGAGTGACTGTTAATGGGTACTGGGTTTCTTTTTGGGGTGATGAAAATGTTCTGTAATTAGATAGTGGTGATGGTTAAGCAACACTATAAATAGACTAAAAATACTGAGTGGTACACTTTAAAGGGTGAATTTTATGGCATATTAATCATATCTCAATAAGCAAAAGTATATAAGAAAACAAAAATCTAGCACAGAGAGATCCCATGTATCCTTTATCCAGTGTTACCCAATGGTTTCATATTGTATAATTACAGTACAATATCAAATCCAGGAAATTGACATTGGTACAATGTGTGTGTATTGTTCTATGCCATTTTCTCACATGTTGATTCATATAACCACAGCAATCAATACAAAGAATTGTTTCATCATCATGAAAATCTTCCTCATGCTATCCCTTTATATCACACCCATCTCGCTTTATCCCACTACCCTGAATCCCTGGCAACAACTAATCTGCTCCCAAATTCTCTAATTTTGTCATCTCTAGAATGTTAACAGAAATGGAATCATACAGTATGTGACCTTTGGGATTGGCTTTATCATTCAGCATACCTCCCTGAAGATTGATCCGTGCATGTTTCAATGGCTTGTTTCTTTTTTGTTGCTGAGTAGTATTCCATTCATTTCTGCTATTATTTTTATTATTGCCTTCCTTCTGCTTGCTTTAGACTTATTTTGCTCTTCTTTTTCCATGGTGGAATCTTAGATTATTGATTTTCTCTTTCCTAATGTAAGCATTGGGAACCCTGGTGGCACAGTGGTTAAGTGCTTGGCTGCGAACCGAAAGGTCAGCAGTTTGAACCCACCAGCTGCTCCTTGGAAACCCCATGGGACAGTTCTATTCTGTCCTATAGGGTTGATATGAGTTAGAATCGACTCAGTGGCGATGGGTTTGGTTTGTTAGTTTTTTTTTTTTTTTTAATGTAAGCATTTATTTAGGGCTATAAATTTCCCTCAGTGCCGCTTTAGCCACATTACACAGATTTTGATATGGTGTGTTTTCACGTTTATTCAGTTCAGTGTATTATATATACATAACCTATCACCTTGTACTGGTGTCAACATTTTACCACTTCAGGTGAAGTGTAGAAACTTTACCTCCTGTCATGTCCCTCTACACTCCCCCATCTGTAATATAATTTTCCTAAATATTTCCTCTACCTAAATTGATAACCACATTAAATATTGGTATAATTTCACTTCAATAGTCGGACAATTTTAAAAATTAAAGAGGAGAAGGAAAGTCCATTGTATTTACCTATATTTTTACTCTTTCAGTCTTTCTTCCTTGTGTTTTAAAATTCTTTCTTTTATCATTTTCCTTCTGTTTTAAGAACTTCCTTTACCCATTCTTTCAGAGTAGTTCTGCTGGCAGCAAATTCTCTTAGTTTTTCTTCATCTGAGAGTGTCTTCCTTTACCCTTCTTTCCTATAGAGCAATTTCACCGGATATGGAACTCTGGCCTGATAGTTCTTTTCTGGCTTCCATGGCTTTTGATAAGAAACCTGCTGTCATTTGAGTTGTTTTTCCCCTATAAGTGTCATTTCTCTCTCACTGTTTTCAAGATTTTTCTTTGTCTTTAGTTTTCAGAAGTTTAACTGTGATGTCTCTTGGTGTGGATTTCTTTAGGTTTAACCTGTTTGGGGTTTTCTCATCTTGTTGAATTTGTAAATTGATGTCTTTGGTCAAATTTAGAAAATTTCACCCATTATTTCTTTGAGTACTTTTTCAGCTGCACCCCACCCTGCCCCACGTTCTCCTTCCCTTCTGTAACATGGACTTCAATGACGTGAATGTTAGATTTATTACAGTCCTCTAGGTCCCTAGCCTCTGTTCTTCCTTTTTTTTTTTTTTAAGTGTATATTCTCTTTGCTGTTCAGATTGGGTGATTTCTGTTGTTCTGTCTTCAAGTTCACTGATTCTTTCCTCTGCCCCTCTACTGTTTTTAAGCCCTTCATTGAGTTTTTCATTTTGTCTATTGTATTTTTCCCCTCAAAAATTTCATTATTTTTACATCTTCTCTTTCTTTGCTGAGACTTTCTATTTTTAATTTGTCTCAAGCATGTTTATGATTCTTTGTTGAATCGTTTTTTATGATGGCTGCTATAAAATAATTGTCGAAGCACTCTAAAATCTGTGACAACTTGGTTTTGGCATCCATTGATTGTCTTTTTACATTTTTTACATTCAAGTTTAAGTTTTCCTGGTTCTTAGTATGACAGACGATTTTATTGGAACCTGGACATTTTGGGTACTATCCTATGAGACTATGGATCTTATTTAATTTTATTTTAGCAGGAGTCCTAACATACTGGCAAGGGAAGGACAATACTACCTCCTTACTGCCAGGTCAAGGTAAAAGTTCAGTTTTCCCACTCTGCTTCTTTTGATATTCCAGGGTGGGGAGGGACATCTCATTACTGCTAGATTGATACAGGATTTCAGCTCCCAACTAGGCCTTCAATGACAAGTGGAGTGGGGGAGTGGCCTCATTAACACCGGACAGGGATAAAAATCCTGGCTCCTCACCTGGCCTTCTCTGATACCATCTCAGTGTGTGTTGGGTGGTTGAGGTACCTTTTTACAGCCTGGGGAGTGTGGAAGTTTAGGCTCCCCACTCAGCCTTTGATACCTTGGGTGGGTATGGAGCCACCGTTTGTTTGTTTGTTTACTGTGGTGTGAGACTGGAGTAGAGTGGTTGTTGTCTAAACATTTTCTGTCTTGATAGATTGCCCCTTTCCTGGTCCTTTGGATAAAGAGAGAATTTCCTTAACTAGTCTGCCTTCTTCTCTCTACTTCTCAGAATCTTCTTACGTTTCTTTTATAGATAATGTCCAGGACTTTTAGCTGTACTTAGTGAAAGGAATCAGTAGAAGTGTGTTTACTCCACCTTGTCTAGAACTAAAAGTCCCCTCTTTGTTATCTTTTTTTCCAATTCAAGAAAGACCATAGGGAGAACCATGAATCTGTTTTAAATGATTTTTACAAAAGGAAAAGACGGGAAATAATTCATAATCCTCAACTCTTTAACTGTAACTAGTAAGTGACAAATAGCTTGTAACACCCAATGTGTTTTTCTTCTTTTTTTTAATTGCACTTTAAATGAAGGTTTACCGAACAAACTAGTTTCTCATTAAACAGTTAGTACACATGTTGTTTTACAACATTGGTTAACAACTCTACAACGTGTCAACACTCTCCCCTCTCCATCTTGGGTTTCCTCTTACTAGATTTCCTGTCCCCTCCTGCCTTCTAGTCCTTGCCCCTTGGCTGTTGTGCCCCTTTAGTCTCGTTTTGTTTCATGGGCCTGGCTAATCTTTGGTTGAAGGGTGAACCTCAGGAGTAACTTCATTACTGAGCCAAAAGGGTGTCTGAGGGCCATACTTTTGGGATTTCTCCAGCCTCTGTCAGGCCAGAAACTCTGGTCTTTTTTTGTGAGTTAGAATTTTGTTCTACATTTTTCTCCAGCTCTGTCCAGGGCCCTCTATTGTGATCCCCGTTAGAGCAGTTGATGGTGGTAGCTGGGCACCATCAAGTGTACTGGACTCAGTCTGGTGGAGGCCATGGTAGGTGTGATCCATTAGCCCTTTGGACTAATCTGTCCTTTGTATATTTAGTTTTCTTCCTTCTCCCTTGCTCTTGAAGGGGTGAGACCAGTGGAGTACCTTAGATGGCCACTCACAGGCTTTTAGGACCCCAGACACTACTCACCAACATAGAATGTAGAACATTTTCTTTATAAACTATGTTATGCCAATTGAGATAGATGTTCCCTGAGACCATGGTCCCCACAGCCCTCCGCCCAGCAACTCAGACCGAATTTGTTTTGACACTGAGATTGAGAAGGGCTGAACTTGAGCACTCACAAAGGATGATACTGGGACAGTGATTTGATTTCAGTACCTGCAGAGATCAACCCTCCTTCTGCCTTCTAAAGTTGCTTACACCTTTTCCCCCTTACCCATTCCTACTCCGTTTCCGGCTGGAGAATGTTAAGAGATGTGCTCACAGGGCTTTGGTACCTGACCTACTATATCCTGTGAGTGTGGACACAGGGGATTGGTTAGGAAGTCCAGACCCAATGCTGTCTTCCCTGTGACTACTGTGCATGGAATCCCATCATCACAGGCTCTGGCCCTTGGGATTACCCTTCTTCCCCCTCTCCAGCCTGTGTTTTAATTCCCAGCTCCTTCCCTGCAGACACCCCCTTCCATACTACCCAGCTCCCTAATGGCTCAGGAAAGCACATTCCACACTCCTTCTTGGGGCCGAGGCCAATGAAGCAGTGGCAGCTGTTCAAGAATGCAGGTTGTGTTTGTATGGGGCGGGGCTGCCTGCCTGGCCAGCCGGATCCAGGGATAGGAGAATACCCCAAGGGGCCACACTTTTAAATGCTGTTGGGAGAGATGGGGGCTGAGGCCAAAGAGAGGGTAGCAGCATGTGCCAGCCCCACTCCTAGAGGCTTCCCTCTAGGGTGAGGGAGCAGACACTTATGCTTTTCAGTCCTGGGATTGCAGAGGCCATCACAGCCCCCCTCTTGAGGCTGCTTGGCAAATGCCTTTTGGGGCCAACCCTACCATGGAACCTGGTTGACTAGATTCCTTGGGATCAGTTCCTTGCTACACTATAGCCTCAGTTTTTCCCTTGCAAAATGGGGGCAAAGTTCTAGGGGCTTCTTCTAGGGTCCTGTCTTTTCTAGCCTGGAACACTCCCAATTCCCAAATAGTCCGGTGCCCTTTGACTAGGTAAATAACCATTATTGTGTCTGTGCTGGAAAGTTAGCCATTGTTGGGTTTTTAAATGCAAATTTGAATTTCCAGTAAAAATCTATTAAAAAAAAATACAAGCACCTCACCACACATTTTAGCATGCCTTGAATTTTGGACCTGCCCACGAGACCACTTGAAGGCTCCACAGAACGCTGCTATTCTCTAGACCACCCTTGGAAAACCACTGTCCCAAATGAGGCTGAGAGACTGAGGTAGTGCCTGGTGAGATGGTTTGGGGAAGGGGTTGTCCTGAGACAAGAAAATGAGTCAGCTTGGCAAGAGGAAGAACCCTGGGAAGGGTGGGCAACAGCCCTCAGGCCTGCTCAGATAAACCTACAAAGAAATTGGTTGGGTAGTCCTGAATAGAGGCCAAACTCTGCACGGAAGAAGGCAGCAGCGTCGATGAGGGTACCAGGCTAAGCTTCTCAAGTAGTAGATCTGAACGAGAGGGAAACTTGGATTCAGAGCCTAATCCCCCTGTCAGTTGCTCATGGGAAAAATCATCACTCAGAAATTGGAGCTGTGGGGGGAACCCGAAAAGTTCTGAGCCTAGGCATTTCCTACTCTAGGGAGAGAGGCACAGACCCCTCAGAGGAGCACTTTCTTTGTTATCTTGTGCTGCTATAACAGAAATACCTCAAGTGAATGGCTTTAACAAATAAAAATTTATTCGCACAGTCTAGGAGGCTAGAAGTCCAAATTCAGGGCACCAGCTCCAGGGGAAGGCTTTCACTCTCTGTCGGTTCTGGGAGAAGGTCCTTATTGGTGACCTTCCTCTGGTCTAGGAGCTCCTCAGTGCAGGGACCCCAGGTCCAAAGGATATACTCTGCTCCCAGCTCCTCTTTATTGGTGGTATGAGGTCCCTCTCCTCTCTGCTCACTTCTCTCTTTTATATCTCAAAAGAGATTGACTCAAGATACAACCTAATCCTGTAGATTGTGTCCTGCCTCATTAACATAACTGCCTCTAATCCTGCCTCATTAACATCATAAAGGTTAGGGTTTACAACACATAGGAAAATTATATCAGATCACAAAATGGAGGACAACCACACAATACCGGGAATCATGGCCTATCCAAGTTGACACACATTTTTAGGGGACACAATTCAATACATATCAGGCATCAACCATTCATTCATTCATTCACCAAATATTCATCCAACATGTACGATGTGCTGGGCCCTGTGCTAGATGCCACGGATACAGTTGTGAACAAAACATGACACTACCCTCAAATGACTCCCAATTTAGTAGGAAGGACAAGTAAACAATTATAATACAATTTGGTTAGAGACCTGTGGAAGCTCAGAGGAGTAGACCCAACCAATGCCTAAACTGGGAACTGAAAAATGAGATGGCTTTAGCCAGAGGAAGATGGGCAGAAAGGAACAGTGGTCTCAGCAGAAGGATCAGCATAACTGACCCTCTGGTATTATTTGCCCAGCCCCTAGGCTTGGGCCTGGCAGTATTTGTCATGCTCTATTCCCCTGATCTTTGGTTAATTTTGTCCCAAGAATATCAGGGATCCCTACCCGCCCCTGATTAAACCTGACTCCGCAGTAGGATGAAATAGAGCTGAGCCCAGGGACCTCTGGAGGTAAGTTGGGGGAGGGGATGCAGAGTCTCATGGATAGCAGGGCCAAAGCATTCAAGGAACCAACTACAATGACCCTTGGCTGGGGGAGGATGTGTGAGCTAAGTAATTGGTTCAGAGAAAGTGATGGCTACAGATGGGAGGAAGTACAGTACCCTGGTTAATCAGCAGCTTTGAAGTTAGACAGCTTCAGTTCAATTCCTGGGTTGGCCACCCCTTTGCTGTGTACTTTGGGCCTCATTTTTCTATTCTGAAAAATGGGGATAATAAACATAACTCATAACATAGGGCTGTAAAGTCCAAATATGCCAAGGGACATGAACTAGGCCAGGTCTCCCTTCTTTACTTACCCATGGTTCCAGTGTCACACAAGTACTGTAGTCACTGTTGATTGTATCTTCTTTGGACTGTCAGTTCCATGGACGCTGAAGCCATGCCTGTTTTCTCCACTGATAAATCCCTAGTGCCTACCATGAATATGCCATGAATATACACTGGCATATATTCAGTGTTCCACACAGGGTAGCTATTATTACTGTTAACAATTGTTCTGTCCTATTGTAATCAGAGTAAGGAAGACGATATTGTAATGAGTAAAAAAATGCATATACATATTATTTACATACACACACACATATATAGGTATATATGTGTGTATATATACATATATATATGTATATGTGGGAAACCCTGGTGGAGTCGTGGCTAAGTGCTACGGCTGCTAATCAAACAGTCAGCAGTTCGAATCTGCCAGGCACTTCTTGGAAACTCTACGGGGCAGTTCTACTCTGTCCTATAGGGCTGCTATGAGTCAGAATTGACTTGGCGGCAATGGGTTTGGTTTGGTTTGGATGTATATGTGTGTGTATATAGAGAGAGAGAGAAAGAGAGAGAGTCCCTACGTGACAGATGCTTTTACTCATTTTATCTCATTTAATCTTCAGAGGTGGATTTTAATATCATCTCAGATTAGGAAAGGGAGGTTCAGTGAGGTTAAAAGATTTGCCAGTGTTCTCATAGCCAGTAGCTAATCGTTCCTATAGCTAACATTTAATGAGCAATTACCCTATGTTAGGCCCTGTGCTAACTGCTTAATGTGTATTATTCCATTTTATCCTCACAATACTATGACATAGGTAGTATGTTATTGATGAAGAAACAGAGGCCTGGAGATAGAAAGTGACTTGCTCAAAGTCACATAGCAAATAAAGGCAAAAGGGACAGAATTCAAACCTCAGCTATTTAGCTCCACAACCTGAGCATTTTACAATATTCTACTGTATTACTAAATTCTGATAATAACCCTGTAAGGTAGGCTTTGTTATTATCATACCCATTACAAATGGGAGAACTAAGGCTCAGAGGGATTATATAAAATTTCCAAGGTCATGTAACTAGCAAGGTGGAAAATCTGGGATTTGAACCCAGAAAGTCTGGCTCCAAAGGCTAGGAATATAATCACTATACCCAGGATCAGCTCATCCCAATGCTCATTTCCTAGTTGCTGAACCTACTGCCTCTACTGGAGGGCTAGCCTGCAAGGGATAGAGTGTCAGTGAGAGCTGGGACAGTCAGGAAAGGCTTTCTGGACAATGTGCAGCTCAGTGGCACTTTGAAGGCTGAATGGGCTTCAGACAGACTCTGAGGAAAGAGGAGGATCAGTGTCAAATTTTTCTTGGTCACAAAGCCCCAAAATCCATTAATTGGGGAAAAGACAGTCTCTTTAACAAATGGTGCTGGCATAACTGGATATCCATCTGCAAAAAAGTGAAACAAGACCCATACCTCACACCATACACAAAAACTAACTCAAATGGATCAAAGACCTAAATATAAAATTTGAATGATAAAGATCATGGAAGAAAAAAATAGGGACAATGCTAGGAGCCCTAATACATGGCATAAACAGAATACGAAACATTACTAACAATGCACAAACTCCAGAAGAGAATCTAGATAACTAGGAGCTCCTAAAAATCAAACACTTGTGTTCATAAAAAGACTTCACCAAAAGAGTAAAAAGGCAACCTACAGACTGGAAAAAAAAATTGGCTACGACAAATCTGATCAGCATCTAGTCTTTAAAACCTGCAAGATACTGCAAAACCTCAACAACAAAAAGACAAATAACCCAATTATAAAATGGGCAAAGAATATGAACAGGCACTTCTCCAAAGAAGAAATTCAGGCAGCTAAGAGATACATGAGGAAATGCTCACTATCATTAGCCATTAAAGAGAGATGCAAATCAAAACTACAATGAGATACCATCACACCCCAATAAGGCTAGCATTAATCCAAAAAACACAAAATAATAAATGTTGGAGAGTTTGTGGAGAGACTGTTGGGAATGCAAAATGGTACAACCACTTTGGAAATCTATTTGGTGCTTCCTTAAAAAGCTAGAAATAGAAATATCATACAATCCAGCAATCCCACTCCTTGGAATATATCCTAGAGAGATAACAGCCCTCACATGAATAGATATATGCACAACCATGTTCATTGCAGCAGTGTTCACAATAGCACAAAGATGGGAACCACCTAGGTGCTCATCAACAGATGAATGGATAAAGAAATTATGGTATATTCACACAATGGAATACTATGCAATGATAAAGAACAATGATGAATCTGTGAAACATCTCATAACATGGAGGAATCTGGAAGGCATTATGCTTTCCTATGAAATTCGTCAGTTGCAATAAGGACAAATATTGTATGAGAGCACTATTATCAGAACTCAAGAAAAGGTTTAAACACAAAAGTTGATGGTTACGAGGCTGAGGAGGGAGGGAGAGGAGTATTCACTAACTAGATAGTGAAGGGAAAGACAACACACAACACAAGGGAAGTCATCACAACTGGACTAAACCAAAAGCTAAGAAGTTTCCTGAATACAACCAAACACTTCAAAGACCAGAGTAGCAGGGTTGTGGGTTTGGGGACTAGGGTTTCAGGGGACATCAATCGGCATAACAAAGTTTATTAAGAAAATATTCTGCATTCCATTTTGGTGAGTGGCATCGGAAGTCTTAAAAGCTAGCGAGCGGCCATCTAAGATGCATCAATTGGTCCTAACCCACCTGGAGCAAAGGAGAATGAAGAACACCAAAGACACAAGGAAAATATGAGCTCAAGAGACAGAAAGTGCCACATAAACCAGATACTCCATCAGCCTGAGACCAGAAGAGCTAGATAGTGCGCGGCTACCATCAATGACCGCCCTGACAAGGAACACAGCAGAGAGTCACTGATGGAGCAGGAGAAAAGTGGGGTGCAGAACTCAAATTCTAGTAAAAAGACCAGACTTAATGGTCTGACTGAGTCTGGAGGGACCCCGGAAGACATGGCTCCCAGACTCTCTGTTAGCCCAGAACTGAAACCATTCCTGAAGCCAACTCTTCAGACAAAGATTAGACTGGAGTATAAGACATAAAATGACACTCGTGAAGAGAGTGCTTCTTAGCTCAAGCAGATACATGAGACTAAATGGGCAGCTCCTGTCCAGAGGCAAGATGAGAAGGCAAAAAGGGACAGGAGCTGGTTGAATGGACACGGGAAATCCGGGGTGGAAAGGAGGAATGGGCTGTCACATTATAGGGAGAGCAACTAGGGTCACATAACAATGTGTATATGAATTTTTGTATGAGAAACTAACTTGAACTGTAAACTTTCACTTAAAACACAATAAAAAAAAATTTTCTTGGTCCATGCTAAATTATGGAGGGTGAGGGCCCTCCAGCATGGTGCTGTTCTGGTTGCCATGCAAATACCCAGAGCCTACCAAGTCCCTGGGTGTCTGAGAAGAGAGAGGCCACAGAAATCCTCTAGAGGATAGGTGGTGGGAGGGAGGCTGGGCAGGATGCTGGGAGCTGACCCTGGCAGGTATGACAGCTCCAAATCCAGGCTACTCACAGGACTCCATCTCTGCTTTCTGATCTCTTCCTTAGAGAGGCAGCCATAACTTCCCTCATTGTTAGCAGCTCTCTCAAGGTCCATGTATAGCTCTAATTTTTCTGACTGTACCCCAGCTTCAGGGTGGGGAGTCCATTCCCTCCAAGTTGCAATGCTCCCCACTCAGGGGCCAGGAGGCTTGCCCGACACTTCCAGATCACCCGGGCCTGGTGCTACTTCAGGGCCTGTTGCAGGTATGAGGCCACTCTCACTAATTTTCAGGTACCCTCCCCAACCTTCGTCATGTCTGGCCACCTGCACCAAGGCCTCTGTCCTCAGGGAATCTTGCTTTTGCCAGAATCCTCCCCCTGCCCTTCTGAGGCTGAGCCTCTTTCCCTGCATTTCAGTTTCTGCTCTTCAAACAGTACCATTTCTCCTTGCATCCTCTGTGGTTTCCCTCTCATCTCACTGGATGCCAGGATCCAGTCATTCAAAAGTTAATGAATCCTTCATTGGAAGAGCTACCATCTATTGCTGAGCCTTTATGGTGGGCCAAGCTTCAAGCTGAGTACTGTACATTCCTCATCTGGTTTGGTCCTCACAGGACTACTCTGAGGAGAGGACTAAAGTGATGTCTAAGGATATGGACTTTGGAGCCAGATATCAAATTTCAGCTTCAACCACTTACTAATTGGGTAAACTCAGGCAAAGTGACTTTATATCTCTGTGCCTCAGTTTTCTCATATGCACAGTGGAATAATAGTAGTAATTACCTCATAGGATTGTTGGGAAACTTGATCCACATAAAGCAGTTTGGTAAGTTCTCAATAAGTGGTAGCTATTATTATTGCCATTTCATAGATGGAGAAATACGGATTCAAAAATATGGTGGGTGGGATGGAGTGATGGCCAGAAATGCCAGTTGCTTCTGCTGCACTGGACTCAGGATATGGTGAGATTTGGCATCATCTTCTCCTCCCTTGGGGACACAGACATCAGCTTCCTAGAGTTGGAGACCTGATGTGAACTCCACAAGGTCTGCCTCACTCTCACCAGCTCCTTCTCCTTAGGCTGGCCCTCATCTCCTCCTCCCTATCACCAACCAGAAGAATCATTTAAAATGGCTGCCAATGGTTTGACTACCTTGGCTTCAAGATCACAATTCATCCACCCCAGCCTGTGGCCTTACTGAGCCCACTTTCCTATCACCTTCTTAAACACCATAATTTGGTCTGCTTATCACCCTCCTTAGGAGGCACCCTTCAGCCACGCACAGTTTCAGCCCTCTCCCCTACCCCATTGGCTGGAGCCACTTTCCCCCAGCATGCTTTGAGAACTGACCCACTGGAATGATGACACTTCTCTCCTGATTACCATCCTCTTCCTTCACATATTCTCTAGGTGGGAAATATCTTCTCGCTTCCTCATAGCTAAGTTCCTTCTTCCTCTCTTCTAAGCCCTCTGGGATGAAGCCTCTTTCAGGTAGCCTGTCAGGATTGAGAGGACAGAAGTTGTGATTTCAAAGGCATCCTGTTAGGTTGGCGGGGAGCTACCCCCACAGTCTAAGAATGACCCACTAATGGCTTTGTTGGCATTTGGCTCTTGCCCTATGTTTCACGGATGGTTTAGCTCAGAATGTGAGCTCCCTAATAACTGAGGATCAGCTGGCTACTGGAAGATTCCCACGGAGACACTGCTGACCTCATGTCTAGAAGCAATGACAATCTGGTCCCAGCTACTTGGGAGTGATATGACCCAGACTCTTTGCCTTCATGTAACTTAGGTGTGTGCCATCAAGGACATGGAGCACTCGACATTTCAAATCTCCCACCAGCCAGAGTCATAAGGACATGAGATACAATGAAATAAGTACTACATAGGGTGTTAGGCAGGTCTGATTTGAACCCCATTCTCCAACTTACTAGATGCAATATCTTACTAACGTTATTTGGTTTTTCTGAGCCTTGATGGAGCCCTGGAGGAGCAGCAGTTAAGCTTTGAACTGCTAACCAAAAGGTCAGCAGTTCGAATCCACAAGCCCCTCCATGGAAACCCTTTGAGGCAGTTCTACTCTGTCCTATAGGGTTGCTAGGGCTCAGAATCGACTCTATAGCAATGGGTTTGTTTTTTTGGCCTTAAGCCTTGATATGTGATATGTGTGCAAAGCACTTAGTACTGGGCCTGGCACATAGAAGATGCTCAATACATTGGACTGTTACTATTACCCCTCCCACCTCCATTTCCCCACATCATTTCCACCCCATCTGGCCCAGTCCAGACCCAAATCTCTTCAGAGCAGCCCTGGTGCCCCCATGCCTGGTAGTGGCAGAGGGGTGATGGCAGGCCCCACTCAGAAAGGGTCCAGGTCAGCCCTGTGGTCTCTGGCAGGCCTGGGCAGGCCAGCTTCTCATGGGGCTCAGGTTGGCCTGGGCACTGAGGTCAGGGGGCAGAGGGAGCAGTTGGGTCTAGGAGCAGGAAGGATGTGGCTGGCCGTGGCAAAACCTGGTGTCCAGTCTCAGCTTTGCTGTGGACTCCATGTGCCCTTGGGAGAGTCTGTGATGTCTATGATATGGAGGTAGGGCTGAGATTGCTGGGTCAATGGTCTCTGAGGTACCCCCTGGCTTAGCCACTCTATGAGTGTGAGAAGATGGAGGAGAGGTAGTTGAAGGAACAGAAGTCTCCAGGCTTGACACTCCAGCAGGGGGCAATGCAGCCAGAGACTGACTCTGGGCCCTTTGGGTAATTGGGCTAGTGCAGTAACTTGCAGGCAGGGCAAGTGTTGAGCAGGAAGCCGCTCTGTTGGCCAGCATGTTAGAGTGGGAGCCAGGTGCAACCAGTGACAAATCACTCTCTTAGGTCTCTATCCAGAACAACTTCCTCTTGGCAGAATCCAGAGTCAACAAACAAGACCCAGTGCAGCCTCAGCCCTGTGCAGGCTGCCAGGGGCAGGAAGTACTCCCTGGAGACCTGGGCAAGTCGAGGTACATTCTGGGCAGCAGCTGAGGTCCATTGCCTCTGCCTTTGCCCTTCCCCTTTTCTAGAGTTGGTCTGGACTATAAGGGAAAGCCACACTGGGGTCCACACCTGGACTCTGGGCCAGGCTTGGAAAAGAGGCTTGTCTCTAGCCAGTGCACACAGGACCCAGTCCTTCCCCCCACCCCCTCGGATGGTCCCTCCAGCCAGGACCTGAAAGCCTTCTTTTTCTGACATTTCTGGGCCTGGCTGATTCTAACCCAGGGCTGCAGCACCAGGTCTGCCCCTGGTATGCTGGATGACCCTCTTGTCTTCTCTGGGTCTCCATTTCCTCATCAATAACCTGATTGGGGTGGGGTGGTCTTGTTGAACTCCAAGAGCCCCTGCAATTGTGAAATTCCAGGGGTTAGAGATTGTACTCCAGGTTCTGGGTTTCTTTGCCCAGGTTCCAGGAGAACACTGATCCTGAGTACCTGTCCCACCTCTCCACTTCAGACTGAGCACTCTGGCTCACCTCCACAGACCTCCCTCACTTAGGCTTCTATAACCACACTTAAGTCTCCTTCCAAAGTCGAACCTTACTTTACTCTTCCTTGAACCTCTTCTACTTCTAGGGGAGCCTGGGCCTTTTGGGGGTACGTGTGTGTGTGTGTGTGTGTGTGTGTATGTACAAAAGTGCACATGCATGCACTCACGTGTATCTCATATCTGTACAGAGAGAGAGTGTGCTAACACTTCTTGACTCCAACCACTCACATGGTATACCCAAATGTAAACACATTCCCAGGCCCAAGTCCACAGTCATCAGGCAGACTCTGTATGGGGCTTAGCCTTTCTTAGTCTTAGTTTCCCCATCTGTAAAAATCCTCACTTGATAGGGTTTTGTGAGGCTTCATTCATTCATTCATTCAACTAAGTTGTACAGAACATGTACTACGGGCCAGGCACTGTTCTAAGTACTGGAATTAAATGAGATAATACGTGTAAAATACTTAGTCATATGGTAAAAAAAAATGGTAAGAGCTCAGTAAATGTGAATTCTCTCTCCTTCATCCACAAAGCAATAGCTAATATCTATTGATTACCTACTATGTGGTTTGTACTGTTGTGAGCATTTTTATTCATATATTTCTTACAACACCCCTTTGATGTAGGTACTACTATCACCTCCATTTTACAGATGAAGAAACTGAGGCACAGAAAGGTGAAGTAATTAGTTCAAGGTCACACAGCTAGTAAATGGCAGTCTGGCCCAAAGTACATGCTCTTGACAACTCTAGTCTACTGCTTTTCTGACTAGAGCTTGCAGCTTTTTCTGCAATTAAACTAAAATCACATCCTCATAGCCACGAAAGAAATGTATGTACACATATACACACATCATGTACACACAGATTCATGCTGCAAATATGTATTGATCATGTTCAGTCCCCTAGCCCTGTGCTGGCCCCACAAACATGAAATGACACACCCTCCACATACTTGGAATGCCTCTTTCCCACCAGACCCACAGATACATATCCCTGCTCCATATCTACCAGAAAGATGTTTAGCTGTGTTTTATTAACTATGCAAAGGCATTCAATTGTGTGGATCATAATAAACTATGGATAACACTGTGAAGAATAGGCATTCCAGAACACTTAATTGCACTCATGTGGAACCTGTGCATAGATCAAGAGGCAGTCATTTGAACAGAACAAGGTGATACCGTGTGGTTTAAAATTAGGAAAGGTGTGCGTCAGGGCTGTATCCTTCCACCATACTTATTCAATCTGTATGCTGAGCAAATAACCTGAGAAACCAGGCTATATGAAGAAGAATGGGGCGTCAGAATTGGAGGGAGTCTCATTAACAACCTGCGATAAGCAGACGACACAACTTTGCTTTCTGGAAGCAAAAAGGACTTGAAGCACTTACTGATGAAGATCAAAGACTACAGCCTTCAGTATGGATTACACCTCAACATAAAGAAAATAAAAATCCTCACAACTGGACTAATAAAAAAAAAAGCAACATGAAAAATGGATAAAATTTTGAAAATGTGAAGTAATTCATTTTACTTGGATCTACAATCAATGCCCATGGAAGCGGCAGTCAGGAAATCAAAAGATGTACTGGGCTGCACTGGGAAAATCTGCTGAAAAAGACCTCTTTAAAGTATTAAGACGCAAAGACATCACCTTGAGGACTAAGGTGCACTTGACCCAAGCCATGGTATTTTTGATCACCTTATATGCATACGAAAGCCGGACAATGAATAAGGAAGACCAAAGAAGAATCGATGCCTCTGAATTACAGTGTTAGAGAAGACTATTGAATATACCACGTACTGACCGGGGGAAGAATGAACAAATCTGTCTTGGAAGAACTACAGCCAGAATGTTCCTTAGAAGCGAGGATGGCGAGACTTCATCTCACGTACTTTGGACATGTTATCAGGAGGAACCATTCCGTGGAGAAGGACATCATGCTTGGTAAAATAGAGGGTCAGCGAAAAAGAGAAAGACCCTGAATGAGGTGGAATTGACACACTGGTTGCAACAATGGACTCAAACATAACAAGAATTGTGAGGAGGGCACAGGACTGGGCAGTGTTTTGTTCTGTTGTACATAGGGTCACTATGAGTTGGAACCAACTCGACAGCACCTGACAAACAACAACAACACTTCACTGATGAGATCACTCTCCTGCTTAAACCCTTCTGTGTTTTCCATTGTGTCTCAGGAGTCATTGAGCACAGAGGTCACGCTTGGCAGCCAGATTGCTTGGGTTCCATTCTGCCTCTGCCATCTACTGTGTTAAAACCAAACCCAACCCAGTGCCGTCGAGTTGATTCCGATGTTAGGGAAGTCATTTTACTTCTCTGTGCCCCAGTGACCTCATTTGAAAAATGGGGCTAATATTACACCATGCTCTTAGGGTAGCTGTGAGTATTAAACTAGTTGATACCTAAAAAAAAAAACATTAAAATGGGGCTTGGCACGTAACTATTATTCTTAGGATAGAGGACTGATTCCAAAACTCTTCACCATCTGGCCTCTGCTGACTTTTCCAGCCTCAACTTCAACAGTACCTGCTCTAGGTCAGGCCTCTCTGTTACAACGCCAGGGCATCCTGGGCTCGCTTTAGAAAGATACTCACCCCAGCTGTAACTTCTCATTTACTGCCCTGGAGCTGCATGAAGGCGGGGGTAATGTTTATTTCTACCACAGGATCTGACATACAGTAGATGCCCCTTAAATCCTTGCTGAATAGATGAAATTTCTAACATATGTCCTGCACCCTGAGAGGAGGGCAGGAGTTTTTGAGGAAGCAAAAGGGGATGAATCTGGTGGAGGCTGGAGACCTGCATCCAGGTGATGGCCACATGCAAAGGAGACCAGAAGTTTGGCGGTGAGACAGTGAGGTCTCCTATGCTTCCCATCTTGGCTCAGAGCTTAGATTTTTTTTTTCACTGAAAGTGAATCCTTATACTTTTCCAAGCCTGAGCCTGGTTCAGGGGTCAAAATATGAGCAAAAGAAGGCTTCAGAAGGAATGCAGGAATGAAACTCACACTTCTTGAGTACTTACTCTGTACCAGGAAGAATGCTAGCGTTTTTGTTTGTTGTTGTTTTGTTTGGTTTTTTTCATATAGTCTTTTGGAGTCTGTGGGTGATTAAAACCCATGGTGCACCAGACTTCCTTTCTAGAGTCCTAAAATTCACTACCACTTCCTGCATGCTTACTCTGGGGGAAAGCTGGAGACAGACATAGAAGGCCAGAGGCTGAAGACAATCCAAACAGATGAAAGTTGAGACAAAAGCACCAAGGCACTGCTTATGCAGAGAGGGTGACAGCACAGAGAAGACAGACAGACAGAAAGAAAGAAACGTAAGAAAGGGGAGGGGGGAAACTTAAGGAAGTGGGAAGAAAAGAGTCAAGAGTCAGCATATGGGTGGTGCCCTTGGTTCCCTTTGGCCCCTTCTCTGATTGTGCCCACACTGGCAATGAATTGGAGAAGCTGAATAAATACTCAAAAGCATGGTCCCCCTAAACCATGGGCCAATCTGCATGCAAAGCAAAATGAGAAGCCAAGAATCTGAGGCCTGGAGCCAGTAGTTTTCTTTTTGGTCCCAGGCCTGGTAGGGCAGGGCTCTGGGTACTGGCTAGAGGCCACTTGGGGGCAGGCACTAGTACCCTGGCCAGCAGCTGTCTGGGCAAAGGCCTTCCTTCCTTTGCACAGTTATTTGAAAATAAACTCTTTTTCCAGTCCTGGCCCAGTGATGCCCACTCCTCAGGAGGGAATTACCAGCCAATGACCCCTAAAGTCATATCTCTAGGGGCTCCAGAGCACTCAGTGGTGGGGCACACTGGCTCCTGGCTCCTCTGAGCACCGGTGTAGCCTTTTCTTCCTCCTACACACATTTCCCGAACCTCTTCGTTGTGCCAGGCGCTGAATTAGGCACTCCATCAAACACACAGTCTCATTTCATTCTCAGAACAAAGGGAAGGAGGTTTTAGTAACTTTCTTTTATAGATGTGGAAATGGTGCTCAGAGAGGAAAAGAGACTTGCCCACAGTCACACATCTAGGAAGCAGTGGGTCAGGGACTTCAGCCAAGATTTATCTGACTGCAGAGGTGATGACTTCAATCCACTATCTCCTCAAGAAGGAGAGGTGTTAGCCTGGGCTAGAGCAGAGGCCTGTGCCTAGCAGGCCTCTGGAAAATGGGGCCCAAAAAGGAAAAGAGTGTCCAGAGCTACAAAACCTATTAAATGACAGGACAGAGACTGGAACATAGAAATAAATTAGATGCTGACTTCATAGCATGATTTCAGAGATGCTGGAAAGGCCTTTGGCATTTGGATACCAAAATGTCGGCCTTTGTGGCCATTTTGATGTTTTTGTAGAGCTAACAGGACCACATGTTGGAATTAGGGATTGTCCCAGAAAATTCACACTGGATAACTGACAGCATGACCTTTGACCCTGGAAACATGCCAGTCCTAGGGCCTAAAGGGGAAGGGGGAAGCAGGCATCTTGGCCACTGACATCTTAGGTTCAAGGTGCCTCTTCAGGTGTCATCAAAGAGCAGTGTCTGATAGAGGAGCAGGAAGAGCAGGAGTTGATGTGGTGTCACTCACAGAAGGGGAAAGTGCCACTTGAAGGTGCATCAGTTCCCTGGCCTCAGCCAGCTGTGGTCTAATGCCTTGGTGCTACAATACTTAGGCAAATGGACCCAAGGTGGCTGTCCTGGTTGGGGTCAGTCCTTGCCTGTGCCTCTGGACTTGTGAGAGCTGACTTCCTGGGAGTTTTTCTTTGAACTCTACTAATAAGGCAAAGTTGTTCTGAAGCCCCTGCAAATCTCTGCCAGATGTCCCCAGCCCAATTCTCACACCCAGGGAGAGATCTGCCTGGTTGGTAGCAGGAAAAGAGTTGGGCAATAGGGCTAAGGAGGGATCCCAGGGTTTGCCCCGGTAGGTACCTCTGCATTTCTCAGGCCCTGCCAACAGAGGGGAGCTGGCACTTGACACCCACTCTGCACCCGTGCAGAGCCCAACCAGGAGATTGTCCTGGTTAGGCCAGTCCAAGTAGACTCAGTACAAACCCTAGAAGGTGACAACCCTATCAACCAGCTCTTCCTGGCCTCCCATTTACATTCCTTGGGAAACCATCCAGGCCACATTCCGCCTGGAAGGCTGCTGGGAAGACCCACAACACTACGGCAACACTAGAGGGGTCTGGCCTTGCCAGCCAGCCAAATAAAAGCTGCTAGTCCAGGGAACCTCCCTTCTAGGGCCAGCCTGGATTCATCAACACCTGCCAACTCCAGGCAACCCCAACTCAATCTGGTATGTTCCCCACCCCCAACCCTTACTCCAGCCAAACCCACACATGGCATGCCCTCTACAGGACTTGACGTAGTGTCCCAGTCCAACACAAGCTCCTCTTCCCCAAAGCTTCTAAGGGTGTTGCTGTCTTTCTCCAAAACACAAATATTTGGGCCCAAGGTACAAGACGCGGCAACGGAGAGGTAACAAGGGTGCTGTGTTGTGTTAGCTGTTCCCCAAGAGAGGTGGACCAGAGCTGTAGCTTTTACATTTTTCTCTCTCTTTTTTAAAACATAGTTATATTTATTTTTTTATATATATTAGAACCCTTGTAAGTTGAAAAAAGTTGAAGAGAGTAAAAAACAATTGATGGGTTCCTCTGAGTGTTTAAAAACATCTTCATTATTTGACAGAAAATACTTCATTATTTGTGGAACCCTAGAAGCCCCTCCATAGACCCTCCAGGGCTCCTCAGAAAAATTGGATAAAACTCCCTCCTCCAGCAACCCTACCAATGTATCCTACCATGACTGGAGATACAGTCATGAACAGAAAGACACAAATTCCTGTCCTCCCCCAGGAGAAGCAATGTACCTTCTTGCTTTTTTTTTTTCCTGGTCCCCCCTCTTTTTCCCCTACAGACCAGGGCACAGAAGGGAAGAGAACTTATGCCTACCCCCTCACCGATCTCCCTGTTTGGGGCAGAGTATGAACATCAGTATAGCTCCCATATATCCCAATTCCTTCCTTCCCTCCCTTCTTCCCTCCTTACCTCTCTCCCTCCCTCCTTCCTTTCTTTCCTTACTCGCTGCCTCCTTTCTCCCTCCCTCTGTCCCTTCTTTCCTTCCTTCCTCTTTCTTCTTCCCTCCTTTCTTTTCTTCCTATTTTAACAGCAGAAAACTTCCAGTAAGCAAAAGCTAGTGTGAAAGCCCAATATTGAAAAGGATAGCAGAGGAATTGTTCTGGTGGAGATGCAAGAGGATTCCACAAGCCCATTCATTTGGCTCCCACTTGTACCCCAGGCCCTGGGAGTATCTTTAAGGACTTCAAGGAACAGAATTTGAAAACCACTGGGGTTGTCAGCTCCTGCAGTCCATGAATAGATGCCTATGATTCCTCTTCACATGTACCCCCTTTCTTCCTCATCTTCCCCTCTCTTCCTTCCTCCTTTCTTTGGCCTTCTCCCCTTTTCTTTTCTCTCTCTCTACCTCCCTCAGTGCTCATGGGCCTACCTCACAGAGCCCTAGATTCAGTCTGGCACTGCTTCCTCTGCCTGGGGTGAGTGGGCAGAGGCCTCATTCCAGCAATGGGCAGTAATTTTGAGACCCTGTCTTGGCCTGACAGTGCTTGCCGGTCGTGTGTGCAGAGGCCCTGGAGCCAGGTATTCCTGCCCAGTCCGTTAAACTGTAATCAAGGTAGCAGTGATGGCACCAACTCCAAAGTGCAGTTGGAGACTTTTTGTTGCTGCCTAGAGGGACTAGAGAAGATCAAGAACAATGTCAGTTGCAGACACATCCTTGGATAGAAAATCCCACCCTTCCTGCTCTAGGGAGTGGGACGAGGCAGTTGAGGGAGCTATGGGTTTGGATCCTGCTTAGAGACCAGAGCCCTCTGAAGTGCCACCCTGCTATGGAATCTTCTAGAAAAGACCCACAAAACAGCCCTGTTCAACCACGGTCAGGGAAGCAAGGACAGTCAGGGACTGAATGGCAAGGTCCTGCCTTGGTTTCCCTGCTCCCAGCCAGGCTTGGAGTTACCTGGACTCTTTCCTTTGAGTGGTTACTGTGTGTCAGGTGCTGTGCTAGGCACTGAGGATACAGTCATGAACAGATAGACTCACGGAGCTGAATTCTAGCCAAATAAAATTTATAATCCACAAAACAATTAAGTAGAATAAATAGGTTGACAGAGAGTGATAAGTGCAATAGGGAAAAATAAAGCAAGGGAGGAGCATAGGGAATACAGAGTGAGGTTGAAGGGGGATTGCAGTTTTTAAATAGGATGGTCAGGGGTTTCACTGAGAAGATGACATTTGAGCAAAGGTTTGAAGGAGAGAGCAACTTATGCAGATATCTGGGGCAGAACATTTTAGGCAAGTACAAAAGTCCTGAGGTGGGGACATGTAGGCATGTTTGAGCAACAGCAAGGAGACCAGTCTGGCTGGACAGAGCAATGGGGAGAATGGGATTATCCTCTGACTGCTGAGCTGAGAACAGAGACTAGTCAAGAAGCTCCTACAACAATGCTGGTGGGACCCAATGGAAGCACGGGCCGGGGGATTGGCTTCTGAATATGCTTTGAAAATAGATCCAACAGGATTGAATGTGAGGTGAGAGGATGAGAAGAAGCCTTTTCTGTGTGCCCAACCCTGAACTAAACTTGGACTACCGGGCTAGGCAGGCCATGGTCTGATCCCTCCAGGAGCTCATAGTCAAATGGGGTCAGTTTACAGACTATTCCAGGGAGCTGTGCAAGGCCAAGGGGAGCATTCTTGTCACTGAAATGCTAAAGTGGTGTAGAGAATTGATCTCCAGGGAGTGGGAAAGAAGCCAAAATGTGGCCAAAGAATCCTGAAGAATCTTGGATAAAGGCAAAAGAAGTAGCTTGCCTTGGCTGGGGGAGAGCAGCCTGATTCCTTCCTCAAATTCACCAGCACACTCTCAGAAAACCTGAGCGCCCTGCCCGATGCACACGGCTAGGAAGAAGCACAGCTGGGATTTAAACCCGCCCAGGAACACACGCCTATTATGTCTAAGAGTGACTTAAGTGTGAGCCCAGAGTCACAAAGCTACCCTACCCTATGCACTCCGGCTTCCCTTTGGCCCGTTTCCTCCCTCTTTGCTGGTTACACTGAGGTTATGGGGGCTGGGGCAGGGTCCATCTGCCAGATCTAGTGATGGAATTCTTGGGGCTGAGGGATCCAGGAGGAGAAGTGTTTTGGCTTGACGATCCAGAGAAGAGTGGGAACCTTGGGGTGTCCTAGGGAAGGAGAATCATACTACAGACTTGGGCAAAGCCCCCCAAAGCTTCAGTGAGGGTCTGACCTGGCTCCAAACCACTGTGGTCTGGCTTCTTATTGTTAGCTAGGAATGATGAATTTGAGAAATTACTGGAATGATTGGGGGAAACAGTGAATTTCCTCACCCACAACTGGAGCAGGTTTTGGGTGTGGGAGACCTTCTAAAGGCCACAAGCCTCATTCCTCAACCCCAGCTCTACTTCCGCTAGGCCCATCTCTCCCAATCCAGCCAGCCTACGATGATTGCCACAGTGGTGCAGCATTTGTACCACAGGAGCTTTGGGTGACTCACAAAGCAGTTCCTATAGCCAGGACCAGTCAGGGCCCAACAATGTGGGGTTAGACAGGGGCTGTTCCCTGGTGAGTAAGGAAGACATATACAACCTTGTTGAAGTCATTTTCTTGTACCATTTTATAGATGAGAAGACTGATGCTCAGAGAGATGACATGGTTTGCCCATGGCTCCACAGATAGTGGTTGGCAGAGCTGAGCTTCCTGGGATTCTGCCCTGTTCCTCTGTCCACCAGAGGAGGAACTCAGGGGGAACTACTTCAGCTAGGTCCTTGGAGGTAGTCACCTTACTCCAGAGCAGAGGGTTAAGCAGATGCCTGCAAAGCCAAACTACCTGGTCCAAATATGGACTCTGCTACTTACTGGGGAACTTTGGGCAAGCTCCTTAACTTCCCTACGCCTCAGTTTCCTCACTTTTAAAACAGATATAGCTTTAGTACCTTCCTCATAAAGCTTTTATGAGGAGGAAATGAATTAATCCATGTAAAGCAGTTAGAGCAGTGCCTGGCACATAGTGAACACTCAACAAATGTTTGATAATATTACCATGACCCCACATTCAGGCTCAGCCCTGTCTCTGCCACCCTTCCTGACCCTAGGCAGCCCCCAGGCCCATTTGCTAGTCCCAACATCTGCACCCCCCCAGACACTGCTTGCTGTGATCTGGCCCTGACCTCCAGCCTAGTCCAGGGCTCTGTCCATCTTGCCCACCCTTGTTCTTGCTACTGGGTGACCTTTCCAGTGCCTTGGTGACCTGTCCAGTTCCCTGAAGGCCTGAGGGCTGGGCTCTGCCTTGCTCATTCCCTCAAGGACTGCTGCCTTCAGATAGACCCCCTTCCTCCACTCCCCACTGGCCTCCTGGACCACCTGGCATCATCTGCTCCTGGACTCCTTGTCAGTTGCCATGTTCTAGCCCCAATATCCTGTAGAACTGAAGAGCCTCATGCTCCCCTGGCTGCTGCTCACTGCTGACTGTTGCCACAACTCTCCAGAGAGCCTGTTCTGCCCCCCAACCCCAGCCCCAGCTGCAGTGCTGGTAAAAGACAGAAGAGTAGCAAGGTGCAGAGGAAGGACTTAGTTCCTATCCTCTCCTTTCTGTTGAGAGTGGGAAAGACTCAAAACCACAAGAAATAAGCCAAGATTTTCCTATGCCCTGGTGCAACAACTCAGTGCGCTGCATGCATTTTGTCCTCCCCAAAATTGAAAATCATGGTGCCCACTATTGGTGTTCTCTCAGAGCTCCCCATCCTGGGCTCTCAGGTGGTATTAGAGATGGTGGGGGGAGTGCTGGGAGGCTGCTCTTCTGCCCTGTAGACCCAATCTAGTTTGTGCCTGGCTCCAGGAGGAAGAGGTTAAATCCCAACCACAAAGGAGAAAAGAGAAGAGGAGGAAGGAGGAGGAAATTTGCTGCAGTGAGAGTGGGAGTGTCAGGGAATGGGGAGGGGCAGAGCCCAGCAGTCTTGAAGCTGAAGCAGGGCAGGGAGCAGAAAGGAGGGGAAGCTGGGCCCAGGGCTATTTCTGTACAATAATACAGGGGAAGAGGGCCAAGCTGACAGGACAGTGATTAGTCTTCAGGGAGCAAAGGCGAAGACTCTGTCTGCGAGCCAGGGGCTGGAGGAGCTGGCTGGGGGCCCAGTCCGGTGGGCTGGAGCAATGATTTCAGAGGCCCGGAATCTGAGGCGAGCTGGGCCTATGGACTATAGAGTAGGGAAGGTGGGAGCAGGGAGAGGGGAGTCAGCCACCCTCCATGCCTCACCTCCAGCACAGGAGGCTGGGAAGGGGAGGCAGGGCAAGCTGGCCTGGCCCTGCTGTCTGCCACCAAGGGGTTATCTGACTCTGTGTGTGTGTGTGTGTGTGTGTGTGTGTGTGGTGAGGGGAAGGCAGAGTTTCTGAAATCCGCACTTTCTGGGCGCTGGCCTGTGGGGGAAATGGCGTGAGAAAGAGCCAGGAACACAAGTCTCGGAAACTCCAGGGGAAAAGTCAAGCCTTCATCTTCTTTCCCACAGGATTTGCAGTCATGGGGTGGGGGGGGGGCAGTGTTAGTAGTTCAGGGATTGGGGAGGGGCAGAAAACTCACTTTTATGAAGCACCTACTCCGTACTACACCTCTTTCTAAGCATTATCACATTGAATCCTACTGAAAAACAGGAGGTTTACGCCAAGGAAACCAAGGCTCAGAGAGGTACAGTGATTTCCCTAACATGGCACAGTAAGTAGCAGAGCCATAACTAAACCCAGGTCTCTCATACTCCAAAGCTTTGGAAGCAATATAGCAAAGTGAGTTTAGGCTCTGTCTGGTCTGTGACAGCCTGGCTTTGAATCTACCATCTGCTCTCTGCCAGCTGCATGACCTTGGGCAAGGTACTTCATCTATAAAGTGGAGCTAATAGTATATACCTCCTAAAATTGTTGTGATCATTAAATAAGTTAATATGTGTAAAGTGTCTAGGACAGTGAATGGCACACAATAATCCGTCAATAAAATCCATTGTATGAGTATATTGCCACTTTCCTCCATGGGCTCCCTTGGAGGAGGGAGTGTGGGAGAGGTGAGGAGGTTGTGTGGGGGAAATTCAGGGTTTCTCCAATCCTGTTGGAATCGGAGTCCTCCCACATTTGGACAACAGTATCAGGAGTCTTCCAATGGGGAGCCCTCATGACCCAGCAATTCCACTTCAGGGAACTCATCCTAAGGAAATAACGGGTGAAGAGAGCAAAGATATATGTACCAGGATGTTCAATGCCAGTCTGTTAATTATAGTGAAAAATAGAGGCTTGGCTAAATGAATAATGATGTACCATACACAGCATCCATTAAAAATAGCAACGTCATTCCTTACATATTGATATGGAAGGATAGTACTGGTACAGTTGTTAAGGGAATAAAGGCAGGTAGGTAGAGTTTGGGAGAGGAGGTGTTGGAGGATCAGAGTTGGGGAAAGGAACTCATATTTATGGAGCATCTGAAAACTGTTTACTGTGAACATATATTACTTTTAGAATTAGAAGAAAATAAACAATAAAACTATTTCCATTTTGAAAAAGATGACCTAAAAGCTTCAGAACCCTCCAGCTGGAAAAGCGATCATCTGCTTGAGCTCTCTGAACCTTCAAATAAGAATTTCCCTGGGCATTAGTGATCTCCCTGCTCAGGAGCAGGACCAGAGTTTTGCCCTCTCTCTGTTTTTCTTGTTGATAAGCAAAAAGGAGGGTAGCAAAAGGGCCTGGTGGAATCAGAAAAACCTGGCATCTGCTGCTAAAACAATGTTTTAAAACCACTGGTCAAGGTGACCTTCCATGCTCATTCATTTATTTGTTCAACAAACGTTTATTGAGCATCTATTCTGTGCTGGGAATGAGATGAAGTGATGAGAAAACAGTAGTGAACAAAAGAGACAAAACTTCTTGCTCTCATGGGACTGGAGTTTTAGTGAGGGCAGACAGACAACAAACAAGATAGATAATATAGAGTCTATGGATGGTGATAAGTGCGAGGGAGAATAACAAAACAGCAAATGAGGAGAGGGAATGGGGAGGTGGGGTGGTGCAATTTAGAACAGAGTAGTCAGAGACGGCCTCTCTGAAAACATAACATGTAAGTAAGCATCCGAAGAAGTTGAAGGAGCAAGCCATGTGGATAATTGAAGGAAGAGTACTCCAGGCAAAAGGAACACAAAGGCAACAGCCCCGAGGCAAGGGGGCGTTCTGTGTGCTTGAAGTATAGAAAAGAGGCCCATCAGGCTGAAGCGGGCTTAGCAAAGAGAAGAGTAGTTGCAAACGAATTCAGAGAGGAGATGGGCATCAGGTAGGACTTTATAAGCCGCGGTAAGGATTTAGGCTTTTACTTTGAGCGAAATGAAGAGCCAGTGCAAGGTTTTGAGCAGAGAAACGACAAGCGTTCGCTTAGGCTTTAACAGGATCACTTTGGCTGCTGTCATGTACATAAGGTTGAAGAGGGAAGGGGCAAGGAGAGAAGCAGGGAGACCAGTTAGGAGGCTATTACAGTAATCCAGGTGAGAGGTGATGGTGGCTCAGACCACAGTAGCAGTGGAGGTGATGAGAAGTAATTGGTACCATAGTCCCTTTCTGCTCTGACTTGCTAGGTCCAGATTCCCCACTGAATCCAGGATTAGCTGTGGCAACCATTCCTCTTTTGTGAGAATACAACGTGCAATGTGTCCCAGCATAGAAATACCCTTTGTAGCCCCTCAAAGCCCCAACCCACTACCATGGTACTGTCTGCCCCTACAGCTTAAGCTAAGATTGTTAACTCCATGAAGGCAGGGACTTGTATCTGTTTTGTTTACTGTTGTATCCTCAGTGCCTACAACAGTGCTAGTTCTTACTTAGCACGGAATGAATGAGTAAATGAATAAACAAAGAGTGCTGTAGAAGACTAGAGGAGGGAGCAAGGAACTCAGCCTGGCGGCAGGAGGAGGAGAGGGGTGGGGATGGGTGGGGCGCATGTGAGCTCCCTACTCAGCCAGCCCCCTAGGGAGTAGGCCCTGGCCAGAGAACACAGATATTCACAGGTGGGCCCTTCCTCTCTCATTCTGACTGAATGCAGGTATGATATGGATCACCTCCTTGGTTATGAGAAAAAGAGAGGTGCCTTATGATTCTGGTGAGGAGTGGGCTTCTTGGCTCAAGTAGACACATGAGACTATGTGGGCAACTCCTGTTTGGTGGCGAGATGAGAAGGCAGAGGGGGACAGGAGCTGGTTGAATGGACACGGGGAATACAGGGTGGAGGGGAGGAATGTGCTGTCTCATTAGAGGGAGAGCAGCTAGGACTACATAGCAAGGTGTGTATAACTTTTTTGTGAGAGACTGACTTGATTTGTAAACTTTCACTTACAGCACAATAAATAAATAAATAAATAAATAAATAAATAAATAAATAAATAAATAAATAAATAAATAAATAAATAAAAGAGAAGTGCCTTCCCTCATCTTCCTGTTTGGGCAGGATCCTGCCCATTATAGGAGTAGAGAATGGATAGAGTCAGTCGTCCTGACTGGGGGACAGAAAGTAGGAATGGACAGTTCCCAAAGCTTGGGCTCATCTCAGTTGTGAAAAACCAGAAGCAGTAATTTTTCATTATGCCTCTGTGTCCTCCATGCTCCCCATCCCTGCCCTCCCACACAATCCTCTTACCTGCCCCAGAAGCCTTATTCTCATTGGCAATATGCCTTCCCACTCCATTTCCCTTCCTTCTGCTGATTCTCCCCCCGACTTTGTACCAGCCCTCCTGTTCCTTTGAAACTCTTGCCATTCAGTGGAAACTTAATCTTGAAACTATCGCTAACTTCCTTTTTTAGCTGACTCTGTGGACCACCATCCCACTCTTCTCTGTAGCCTCCTATGGAAGGCTCATTTTCCCTCTACCTTACTTAAGAAAAGGGCAGATTAGCTGCTTATTTCAGACCAAGGATACACAATTTTCCTTCTACATTATCATAAGTACTCCATGAGTCTTGACTAATGTGGTCTGGAGCAGGTCTTAAAAAGGCTTATCAAGCATATTGCCTATAAGGTAGGTAAGCAACTGCATTTCGCTGTTGTTTTATTTTGTGATTTCTTGTTCATGGGTCATTCAGGGCTTCTAGTTAAACATGGCAGATTGAACATATATATGCCATTCCCTCCTCAAGTCCCACTAAAATGACAGTAAAGGCATTATGAGCATTAAGTTAAAGGACTAAGAAAATAGGAGAGGAGACAACCACAACAAAATATTGGAAGCTGGAAAGCAGATGGAAGAGGGCCAGAGAAAGGGAAAACCCAAGCCGGTAGAGGGAGAAGCCCAGGAGCAGACCGATTTGTCCCATGAAACCCCAGAAATGTTCAGGTATGGCCTCACCAGATACCTCTGAAGTGGGGGTATACTGGGGCTTCAAACAAGTGGATATGTTGAACATCTGTATAAGAGAAATTAGAATTTAAAATCCCTTTTTTCCATATGGGCAGAACACCAGAGGTTTACTCCTCTGAAGAGGCTGAACTTGGAGACACCAGCCTCTGCTGAAGGCAAAGATACATCACTGAAACCAGAGAATAAAGTGATGATCTACATACTAAACAGTGAGAGCCCCCAAATTCTTTCCCTCTCCCCCCGCCCATCCGAGAGCACTAACAGCCAAGATACCATATTTCCTCCCTTCTTCAAACAATAAGATTCCTCTCTGGGGAATATGATATTTGGGTGTCCCCTAAAAAGCCCAGCAAACACTTTCAACTGTGACTGATTGAAAAGCCCTATACTCTGCACACAGAATCCCAATACGCTTTTTAGTTCCTCATTCTTAAAAATGAGCTAACAGCCAAGGATCACCAGACATTAGAGGAAATTCATTAATGTGAAAGACAGACCAAAACAAACAGAAAAATGAACTCAGAGGAAATAGAGACAATACAGGGAGCAGAAGAAAACTAAACCAAAAACCAGCCACATCTCAGTGGCTAGCAGCAACAAGGTGTGATCTCTTGCTCATGTTACATAATTCTCTGCAACTATAGTTCTGCTCTATGTTTTCTTCACTCCAGGATCCAAGTTGAAGGAGCAGCTTCTATCTGGAATATCATCAGGCTCATTGCAGAGAGGAGAGTGTGATAGTGAAATCACACAATAACTCTCACAGCTTCTGCTCAAAAGTGGGACATGTCACTTCCACTCACATTTCATTGACCAAAACAAGTGATGTTCCCAGATCTAATGTCAATAGTGCAGGAAGTATAATTCTTTTGCATGGGCAGGCTTGATAGAGAGGGGTACCAAATATTTTGTCAGTACAATCTACCAGAATCCATAAAACAAAAAACAGGAGGCAAAGAAAAAAGAGGAAGTTTATAAATTACTAATATGGCAACAAAACTTTCAAAATTAAATTGATGATTAAGAAGTCAAAGTTGACAGCCAGTAGATAAAAAGACAAAGGAATGCAAAATATAAAAAATAGAAAAAAAATCAGAAGGTCGCTTCAAGAGGCCTAAGAACTGAATAAAATTAGTTCCAGAAAGAAAGAGCAGAGACAAGAAAGAGTAAGAAACTATTAATGAAATAATTCAATAACACTTTCAGGATGAAAATTTCTAACTTAAGACAGCACATCAAGTACCTAGCACAATAGCTGCAAAAACACCGATAACAAGGCATATTACAATAAAATTTTAGCACGTGGGGCAATAAGATCCTAAAAGCTTCCAGGAAGGCAAAACAGGGTGTATATAAAGGCTCAAGAATCAGAATAGCATCGAATCCCGCAACTGCACCCTGGAAGCTAGAAGAGAATGGATCAATGTCTTCAATTTTTTTATGGAAAATTATTTTCAACTTAGAATGTAACACTTAAGCTATCAATCAAGTATGAGGGTAAAATAAAGACATGTTCAACTTAACAAGTTGTCAAAACACATACCCTCCATGCACCCCTTCTCAAGAAGCTGCTGGAGGATCTGATCCTTTAAAATGAATAGTAAGCCAAGAAAAAAAGGAACCCAGGAAACAGGAAATCTAACATATGAGAAAGGTGGAGGTAATCTCGAGGATGATGGTAAAGGGATGTCCCTGGACAATAGACAACCCAGCAATCCTACAGTTCAGGCAGTCCAACAGGAATAAGGATGAGGGAGGATTACAGGAAAGATGTTTCCCATAAAAAGATGTTTGGACATGTTGAGATGAGATTTACTCTTCTTGCAGACAGCTTGGGGATGAATTAGTTACAGGTACGTAAAAAACTAAGCACACATACACAAATAAGCCAATTATTAATTCTGAGGAACATGAAACATATTCAAGAAAGGATATGTAATCACAGGACATCTCAGGGCTCAAAGTTATATTAAAGTAAGCACTGAATATTGATAGGACTATATTGAGATTATCGAGGGCACTGGGTTTTGGGTATATTGAGATTATGGGAAGAACTTACGGGGAGGGTTTGAGTGTTTGCAGGTGGTGGTAAGAGAGCAAAATCCTTATCTTCTAGAAAGGGAAGCCAATAGATAATACCCCAAACTGAAAAATGAAGACATATCGGTACATAATTAAGAAATATGGAGAAAAATATCAGAAAAAATATTTTTCAGCTGAAGATACTTGCCTCTAAGGAACGGGAATTGGATGCAGAAAGTGCTAGGAGAGGAACCTTCCATTTTCTGTTATAAACCTTATAAACTATGTGCATTGATAAAATGCTTCCTACATTGCATTTTCCTGATCTTCAGGTTGAATGTATTGCAATGTGTTTATTGACCATATTTGCAGTTCCTCTTCTGTAAATCCCCTGAGACTATTTTTGCATTTTTCTGTTGGTGGTTTGCCTTTTTCAAAGTTCATTTCTAGGGGTTCATTATAAGTTATACAGCCATTGAAATTATAGATTCATTCAACAAGTATTTAATGAGTGCCTACTCTATGCCGGCCACTGTGCTAAGTTCTAGGGATACAGCGAAAACAAGAAAAAGTCCTTGTTGTCACTGAGCACACATCTAGTGGAGCCAGACAGAGAACAACTGGGTAAATATATCGACACACAGTTGTTGTTAGGTGACATCAAGTCAGTTGCGACTCATAGCGACCCTATGTACAAGAGAATGAAACACTGCCTGGTCCTGCACCATCCTCAAAATTGTTGCTATGCTTGAGCCCACTGTTGCAGCCACTGTGTCAATCCATCTCATTGAGGGTCTTCCTCTTTTTCGCTGACCCTCTACTTTACCAAGCATGATGTCCTTCTCTAGGGACAGATCCCTCCTGGTAACATGTCCAAAGAACCTGAGATGTAGTCTCGCCATCCTTGCTTCAAAGGAGCATTCTGGTTGTAATTCTTCCAGGACAGATTTGTTCATTCTTTTGGCAGTCCATGGTATATTCAACATTCTTCTCCAACACCACAATTCAAAGGTGTCGATTCTTCTTCTGTCTTCCTTATTCATTCTCCAGCTTTCCCGTGCATATGAGGCGATTGAAAACACCATGGCATGGGTCAGACACACCTTAGTCTTCAAGGTGAGATCTTTGCTTTTCAACACTTTAAATAGGTCTTTTGCCACAGATTTGCCCAATACAATGCGTCTTTTGATTTCTTAACTGCTGCTTCCATGGGTGTTGATTGTGATCCAAGTAAAATGAAAACCTTGACAACATCAATCTTTTCTCCATTTGTCATGATGTTGCTTGCTGGCCCAGTTGTGAGGATTTTGTTTTCTTTATGTTGGGGTGTAATCCACACTGAAGGCTGTAGTCTTTTATTTTCATCAGTAAGTACTTCAAGTCTGCTTTGCTTTCGGCAAGCAAGGTTGTGTCATCTATCTGCATATTGCAGGTTGTTAATGGGTCTTCCTCCAAACCTGATGCCACATTCTTCTTCATATGGTCCAGCTTCTCGGATTATTTGCTCAGCATACAGATTGAATAAGTGTGATGAAAGGATACAGCCCTGATGCACACCTTTCCTGATTTTAAACTAGGCAGTATCCCCTTGTTCTGTTTGAACGACTGCCTCTTGGTCTATGTACAGTTTCTGTGAGAGCACAATTTGTTCTCGGATTCCCATTCTTTGTAATGTTACCCATAATTTGTTATGATCCACACAGTTGAAAACCTTTGCATAGTTAATAACACACAGGTAAACATCTTTCTGGTATTCTGTGCCTTCAGCCAGGGTCCATCTGACATCAGCAATAATATCCCGTGTTCCAGGTCCTCTTCTGATCCCAGCTTGAATTCTGGCAGTTCCCTGTTGATGTACTGCTGCGACGACTTTTGGATGATCTTGGGCAAAATTTAACTTGCGTGTAATATTAATGATGTTGTTCGATAACTTCTGCATTCCATTGGATCACCTTTCTTTGGAATGGGCACAAATGTAGATCTCTTCCAGTCAGTTGGCCAGGTAGCTGTCTTCCAAATTTTTGGCATAGACGAACGCGTGCTTCCAGTGCTGCATCTGTTTGTTGAAACACCTCAATTGGTATTCTGTCAATTCCTGGAACCTTGTTTTTCGCCAATGCCTTCAATTCAGTTTGGATTTCTTCCTTCAGTACCTCGGTTCTTGATCATATGCTACCTCCTGAAAAGATTGAACTTTGACCAATTCTTCTTGGTACAGTGACTCTGTGTATTCCTCCCATCTTCTTTTGATGCTTCCTGTGTCGTTTAATATTTCCCCCATAGAATCCTTCAATATTGCAACAGGAGGCTTGAATTTTCTCTTCAGTTATTTCTGCTTGTGAAATGCTGAGCATGTTCTTCCCTTTTGGTTTTCTAACTCTAGGACTTTGCACATTTCATTATAATACTTTACTTTGTCTTCCTGAGCTTCCCTTTGAAATCTTCTGTTCGGCTTTTACTTCATTATTTCTTCCTTTCACTTCAGCTACTGTACATTCAAGAGCAAGTTTCAGAGTCTCTTCCGACTTCCATTTTGGTCTTTTCCTTCTTTCCTGTCTTTTTAATGACCTCTGGCTTTCTTCGTGTATGATGTCATTCCACAACTAGCCTGGTCTTTGGTCATTAGCATTTAATGAGTCAAATCTATTCTTGAGAAAGTCTCTAAATTCAGGTGGAATATACTCACAAGTCATACTTTGGCTCTAGTGGGCTTATTCTAATGTCTTCAGCTTCAACTTGAACTTACATATGCACAATTGATAGTCTGTTCCACAGTCAACCCCTGGCCTTGTTCTGACTGATGTTATTGAGCTTGTCCATAGTCTCTTTCTACAGATGTAGTCAATTTGATTCCTGTGTATTCCATCTGGCAAGGACCACTTGCATAATCACGTTGTTGAAAATAGACATTTGCAATGAAGAAGTCATTGGCCTTGCAAAATTCTGTCATGCCATCTCCAGCGTCATTTCTACCATAAAGGTCCTATTTTCCAACTAAATTTCTAAATTTCACATTCCAGTCACCAGTAATTATCAATGCATCTTGATTAAATGTTTGATCAATTTCAAACTGCAGAAGTTGGTAAATATCTTCAATTTCTTCAACTTTGGCCTTAGTTGGTGATTGGTGCGTAAATTTGAATAATAGTTGCATTGATTGATCTTTGTTGTAGGTGTATGGATATTATCCTATCACTAACAGCACTGTACTTCAGGATAGATTTTGAAATGTTCTTTTTCACAAAGAATGCCATGGCATTCTTCTTCGATTTGTCATTCCCGGCATGGTAGACCATATGATTGTCTAACTCAAAATGGCCAATACCAGTCCATTTCAGCTCACTAAGGTGTGCATCAGGGTTCCATCCTTTCACCATACTTATTCAATCTGTACACTGAACAAATAATCTGATAAGCTGGACTACATGAAGAAGAATGTGGCATCAGGATTGGTGGAAGACTCATTAATAATCTGCAGAATGCAGATGACATGACCTTGCTTACTGAAAGTGAAGAGGACTTAAAGCACCTACTAATGAAGATCAAAGACCACAGCCTTCAGTATGGATTACGCCTCAAGATAAAGAAAACAAAAATCCTCACAACTGGACCAGTAAGCAACATCATGATAAATGGAGAAAAGATTGAAGTTGTCAAGGATTTCATTTTACTTGGATCCACAATCAACGCCCATGGAAGCAGCAGTCAGGAAATCAAATGACGTATTGCATTGAGCAAATCTGCTGCAAAAGACCTCTTTAAAGTGTCAAAAAGCAAAGATGTCACTTTGAGGACTAAGGTGCACCTGACCCAAGCCTTGATACTTTCTATCACCTCATATGTATGTGAAAGCTGGACAATGAATAAGAAAGACCAAAGAAGAATTGAAGCCTTTGAATTGTGGTGCTAGCAAAGAATATTGAATATGACATGGACTGCCAGAAGAATGAACACATCTGTCTTGGAAGAAATACAGCTGGATTGCTTCTTGGAAGCCAGGATGGCAAGACTTTGTCTTAAGTACTTTGGACATGTTATCAGGAGGGACCAGTTCCTGAAGAAGGACATCATGCTTGGTAGAGGGTCAGTGAAAAAGAGTAAGACCCCAGACAAGGCAGATTGACACAGTAGTTGCAACAGTGGGCTCAAACATAGCAACAATTGTGAGAATGGCACAGGACCAGGCAGTGTTTCCTTCTCTTGTACATAGGGTCACTATGAGACAGCACCTAACAACAACAACAACAACAATGCATAGGATATCAGTGTTAATGGGTTCCATTTCATTTTTGGCAATTTCCAATTTTCCTGGATTCATACCTTGTACATTCCACTTTCCAAATATTAGTGGATGTTTGCAGCTGTTTCTTCTCATTTTGAGTCATGCCACATCAGCAAATGAAGGTCCCGAAAGCTTGACTCCATCCACGTCATAAAGTTGACTCTACTTTGAAAAAAAGAGGAGGCAGCTTTTCCCCAGTCCTATTTGAGAGCCTTCTAACCTACGGGGCTCATCTTCCAGCACTGTATCAGACAATATCCCGTTGCTATTCATAAGGTTTTCACTGGCTAATTTTTTCAGAAGTAGACTGCTGGGTCCTTCTTCCTAGTTTATCTTAGCTCAGCTGAAACCTGTCCATTACGGGTGACCCTGCTAGTATTCAAAATACTGGTGGCATAGCTTCTAGCATCACAACAACATACAAACCACTACAGTACGACCAACTGACAGACGTGTGGGGCACAGACACACTACTTTCGAATAACAGTAAATGCTCTGAGGAAAAGGGAAAAGGGTGAAATGATGAAATGTAAAAGGTGGGAAATGGCTTCTTTGGATTACCTAGTCAGAGGATGCCTCTTTGAGTAGGTGAAGTCTGAATCTCAGGCCTCATGAGGACCTGGAGACAGATGTAAGATTTCAGATACCAGGAATAGCAACTGTAGATGTGCTAAAGCAAAATAAAATAAAATGGAAGGAAGATGGAGAAACACAGGGAAGATCACCATGGATAAAAGTTGCAAATTTTTTCTCACCGATCTGTCACTTTTGTTTTAACTTTGTTTATAGTGTCTACTGTCATGTAGGGAAACCCTGGTGGCGTAGTGGTTGAGAGCTATGGCTGCGAAAGAAAAGGCCTGCAATTCAAATCCACAAGGCACTCCTTGGAAACCCTATGGGGCAGTTCTACTCTGTCCTATAGGGTAGTTATGAGTTGGAATTGACTCGATGGCAACCGGGTTTTTTTTTGTCATACGGACATTTCAAACTTTTGATGCCATCAAATATATCAGCCTTTTCATTTACAGCTTTTGCTTCGTATTTTTTCAAAAAGTTTTCCCTACATCAAGATTATAACCATGATTTTGAATATTTTCTTATAATAGCTTTATATTTTTTATTTTTCATTTTAGGTTTTTAATTTGTAATTTACTCTTTATTTAAATGGCATGAGGAAAGGATCTAAATTTTTTCCTAAATGGATAGCTAATTATTTCAATACAATTGAGATTGTATTGAAATGGCCATTCCTTCCTTACTGATTTGAAAGACAACCTTCATTACATACCAAATTATGACACATGCATGGATATGTTTCTGGTCTTTCTATTCTGTTCCATTGCTCTATATCTCTACCCACATGCCAGGTCTGATTATTAAGCCAGTAACCTGGCTTAAGGTCGTATTGTCTATTTAGGACCAATGTCTGATCGGTCCAAGGTTATGCCACAGCTATCGTTAACTATTTTGAATAAGAGTTCTAGCACACAGTTTTCATTATCAAAACTTTATAAAATATTTTGATGTATTGTAAAGCAAGTCCTCCTTTTCATTGTTCTTCCCATTCAAAATTGTATCATCTATTCAGGTGCATTTTGTCTCACACATGAATTTTCTAATCAATTTGTCAAATTCTGTGAAAATTTTTGCTGTGATTGAATTGAATCTATGGATTAGGTTTGAAGAATTGAAATCTTTACAATATTGAGTTTTCCCATCCAGGAACATGTATGTTCCTCATTTATTCACATCTCTTTAAATTTCCTTTAGTAAAATTTATGGTCTTCTTTTATATATCAGCATACTTCTGTGTGGTTTTTCCTTCGGTATTTTATAGTTCTGTTTTTCTTGTGAATGGAACCCATTTTTAAATTTGATTTTCTAATTAGTTATTGTTAGTTTATATTGATTTCTTTTAAAATAAACTCATTTTAGAACACTTTTAGATTTATAGAAAAAATTATGAAGTACAAAGAGTTCCCATATGCCCCATGACCTATTTCCTCTATCATTAACACCTTATATTAGCATGACACATTTGTCACAATTAATGAACTAATATTGATATATTACTATTAGTTAAAGTCAGATTTACTTAGTTTTTACCTAGTGTCCTTTTTCTGTTCCAGGATGGCATCCAAGATACCATATTACATTTAGTTGGCATCTCTCCTTAGGTTCCTCTTGGCTGTGGCAATTTATCAGGCTTTCCTTTTTTGAAGACCTTTACATTTTTTGAGGGGTACTAGTCAGGTATTTTGTAGAATATCATTCAATTCTGTTTTGTCTAATGTTTTCTCATGATTAGATTGGGGTTATGGATTTGGGGGAGGGGGTCCTTAGAGAAAAAGTACTTTTTCATCACATCATATCCAGGGTACATACTGTCAACATGGCTTATCACTGTTGGTGTTGACCTGAATCACCTGGATGAGGTAGTGTTTGTCAGGTTTCTACAGTGTAAAGTTACTTTACACCTTTCCATAATGTCTCTTTGGAAAGGATCACTATATTTTACACTTAGAGAGTGGGTAGTTATGTTCCACCTCCTTGAGGATGCAGTATCTACATAAATTATATGACATTCTCCTGCACAGGAGATTTGTTACTTCTCCGTCTATATATTTATTCAATCAGTTATTTATATCAGTATGAACCCATGAGATTTTATCTTATACTTTAGTTATATATATATATATTTTTTAGTTATAACAAAATGCTACTTTATTTTGTTGCTCAAATTGGTCAAGCTCTGGTCATTGGAAGCTCTTTCATTTGACTCCTGTGTCCCTTCGACATACCCTCCCCCCCCTTTTTTTGAGCACTTCAAACTGTCATATTACATTCTGAATTGCCTTTCTTAACCATCATTGGTACAGGTTTCGGTAACAACAGTCAGGAGGGTCTTCATTGGTCCAACAAATTTCTATTCACTATACGTTATAAAAAAAAATTAACTTTTTTTCTATATGTTAATAGAAAAAGATAAGAGTGGATAGTCTTTTGTGTTCAGGCTTATGTGAAATATTCCCAAAAAGACATTTTCCAAGATTATTCTATCTATTGTCTTTATACCTCAGGGCCCAGTTGATGTGTCCTTGTGAGTCCCTGTGAGCCCAGCTCCAGCTGGGTCACATTGTCTATACTCAAGGACAGGGAATAATAACTCCAGTATTATTTCCTTAATCATTCCCTCCTTTGGATTGGAGATTGGAGATACCACATCAGTGATCAATACTTGGACTTAGTCAAGCTCCTAGATGGCGACCATGGCAGGTTCTTTAAACTTACAGTGCTGGTTTTCCACCGGATACCATCTGGTTCTTCCCCAGGATCTTAAGAGCAATGTTCTCATCAATTGCATTTTTAAAGTAAGCAGACTCAATGTACATCAACATTTTAGCCCGTGGCTTTCTTTTGCCTTTTAGGTGTGTAAGACAATAGAGGATAAATTTTATTATGCCTAATACTATCAGGACATAGATTAAGAATACTACTTGCAGTGGCCCATGCACTTATTCCTGATCGTAGCCAACCAAATAAATCTGGTGTTTGTAAGAGTGTTACAGTGTGTAACCAAGTAATATGTTGTCCAATTCTATGTATATCTTGTTCTTCTCCTGTGTTACTTCTCTAAGTGCAACAAGAGCTATTTGCTACAGCACATATTATACTTTCTTGGACCAATAAATAAAAGTCTAAGGCTATTTTGTTATCTCAAATCACCTTGGTTTAATGAGGTCAGAGATCACTGTTGTGTTTCCATCCCACTAGCAACTTCGTCTGTTATTTGTCCCATAATGATTGATAAAATTTTTTAAGATTTCTCCAATTCAAATATACTGTAAGTAGGAATTAAATTTACCAACCATATCCTGAGTGGTGGACCAATAGGCTTTCTTCTGACTCTCATTTTACAAAGGAAAACAAATTAACATTACCTTTCTAGTATTTACTATGAATATCTAAAGATAATCCTAAAGCTCCCCACTCCCCAAGTGCATTGCCCTTGCATTTGCCAGGAACCTAAACAAGAGATTGTCCGTGTAAATTCACTATTAGTTAGAAAGGAATCATCGAAATTAGTATAGTTGGATCTACCACACAAAAACATATATCTATAAAGGGCACTCAAAGTTTGTCTAGAGAAAACAGAAGGTATAGAAAAATTTACATGTGACAAACAAGTTTCCATTAAAGAATACATGATTAGGAAGATAATACGGGATGCACTTCTCTTGTTGGAGGTCTCCAGTTAATCTGTCTAAAACATACTAAGTGTTTTCCCTGAGGGCAAGTTGCCCCTCCTTGGTTTACCTATTAACAGTCATGGGTCACTTACTCAGAAGCAGAAGTGGAATGAATCTCAGACAAAATGGAGTCTGAACCATGAGGTTGATCTCCTCTGAGAACCTGATTCCTTTAAGTTACATAATTTTCTGTATAGTAAGAGGGTAAGAGTTTGACTGTAAACATTAGACAGGTATTCCACACAGCATTGTCTTGAAAACTGATTGACCTGATTACTGATTTACCCTAAACATAACTCTATTTACTGATCTTTGGAGTCAGTTTCTGAAAACAGACTGAATTCTTAAAAAAAAAAAAAAACACAACGCCCAGAGCAAAATGGTCTTGCTAGTTTATTTGAACAATTGTTTGACTCAAAGTGGCTTCAGGAATCAGTTTTTTTTTTCTCAAGGCTCGGGGTTCAAAAGGACACCCAAAGGCAATGGCGTATGTAGGTTTTCCCAACATCCATGAAAGTCAGAAATCTGGATTCCAGGAGAATTACATACGACTCTCTCTTGGTTCCCTCCTTTGGATTATGATCTTATTATAGAATCATTGATGAAAAATGTTCGATAAATGGTAATTGGGCACTATCTGGTTTTTAAGATCCCAGGCACCATATAGCAAATCAGGAAGTAGACTAGAAACACTACAACTAGGCCCACTGTCTGAAATAATCAATGAAACCATGACCCTAAGGCCTTTGAACCAGGGAAACAAATCGCAAGAGGTGTTTGTTTATGTGTACGCAGCATCAGTAACTGTTTTCCACGTGCCTCTGTAGCAACCATGTTCTGCAAAACCTATGATTGTGTATTTACATAAACACAGCAACATTTATCTACTAGGGCACAAACTATTCTTTGAGAGAATAGGAAATTTAATGCTATTCTAATTTGTAAAATCAATCATAGCGCAAATTTCAGACACTTTTCTGGTTGTGATATTTACAACTTTGCTAAGTTTACCAACAGGAACTTCTGATTTAAGAGTTGAAATAAAGTTCTGGAAATTTTGATTGAGTCTAGTCACAGTCTTTTTTGCAAGTTCAATATAGTCCATCTTTTTTGTTGAGATATTCTGGTCAAATGTTTTCAGAAAATTAGCAAAGTAAAAATTTATCTGTAGATGACAAAATGTGGCCATGATTAATTTATAAACATATCTCTTAATACTGAAAGACCTGATAGAAATTAATTACAAGCATAACATAAAAAAATAACGTAAAGGCTAAATAAAATTGGTTTAAAAAAAACTTTAGATAAAAATATTTCTAAATATACCCATTAACCATATTTTTAAAGAACTTCATAATAATCTTGAGACATAGTACCACACATAATACCATATAGTCAGGATATATTAAGAATATACCAAGATTATTAAGTCTCTAAATACCTGAATAGTAATAAAAAATTATAGATAAATGATTTGAATTTTCTAGTCAAACCATTGGCTTTGATGATGCTAGATTCAAAAAATAAAGTTTGAACCTAGTTAGCAATTAAGAAATAATAATAAAATTATGACATAATATTATGCGTTTATTGTCTAATATTAGACAAAAACACAAGAGGAAATACTAACATGTAAATTTTAACCCAAAGAGAAAGAATCAGCACTTCTCTTGATTTTAACAACACCTTCTACATAATTTATAACACGTTAAATAAACCTTTTCTGCACTTTTCCCTTATGAAAATTTTGTGGCTTTCCATGAAGTTTCAAACTTGTTAGGAGTTTATCATAAGTTACTGTGAAACAATACTTGTTATTTAATCAAAGATCTCAATATAAAAACCTGAAGTTTTTTTCTCCTAAAGCCAGTGCCTAGGTTTCCCACTCAGGAATCTTATTCTAATGGCAGACCAAACCTTTGTTTTAGAGGCAGATTCCGCTAATAAATTAACTCTTTCACTCAGAAATCAAAGAAAATTTTGTTATTTTAACAGCGAGAAACCTAATTCTTTGTTTTACATGCTATAAAAGCTCCTAAAAATCTCATAAATTAAACCATTAAATTTTAGTCAGACAGATAAAACTTTTGACCATACGAAATAAATTTCTTTTTAATAAACTTTTTAAAAGTTGTTTTTGTTGTGTATCTTTTATATTACATCTCTTTAAATGGCAAAAATGAACCCACTCATTAGCTGACCCAAATATACACATATATATATCCTTTTTCTTGTGGTATAAAAAGCAAAAGCATATAAGCTTAATTTATGACAAATAAGTATTAACTCAATTTAACATCAATAAGTTACGGAAAAGGCCTTAGAAATTATTTTAAGCCTGTATACCATAAAACATAAAAAATTTAGCTAATTGAAATAAAGTTTCTTTAAATATTCCAAGTTTTCATTTGACTTTTACTCTTTTGCATATTTTCCCAATCTAACTGTAGCCCTTCCAGATTTTACCAACTGGCTTTGGAAGTCACACAGTCTCTGTTTAATTGACCAATTCATTGATATGGATATAACCCTTCAGTCTCTGGCTACTGTCGGAAACATTTTTCAGGCCATTTCGGGGGGGTTTTCATTGTGATTTTTATTTGACCTTGGCAGCTGAGAGCTGGGGGCTGAGGAGGCCTGATTTTGTCCCACCTACTTTTTTTTTTTACTTGGTGGTGGGTGGTGTGGTACTGACCTTTGAACTCAAGGAGGAAGACAAGATTAGCCCGTTCTGATTCATTTACATATGTTTAAATTGACGGAGGCATTTTGAAGGCTGGGTACTGGGTCTACCTAGTAAATATCAAAGCTCTTTAGCAATTTTCTAATGGAATCCATCAATTCTTAGCTAGGGAGGCTGGGGGCAGGAAGGAGTCACCTCAATTTATTTACATATATTTAAGTGCACCTAGACATTTCGAAAGGCAAAAGTGGCTAATTTCTTTCTCTTTTGCTGTTCTGGGGCTGTTACTTTTACTTTAAGACAAAACTATCCTTTTTCTTTAAATAAAACACATTTCATATAACATCTAGCTTAAGTTACTTAGAAAGATTTTGCTTCTAAGACTGACATACAGAGCATAAAGATCTTGGTGTACTTTTCAAATAGACCAATTTATATCAAAGCTTCTCTAAGTAGCTACTAAAAGCCTAAATCGTAAGATGGCAGGAGATGCAGTTTTTTTTTGAAGGAGGGAAGAACTGAGGTTCTAAAGAAAAAAAAAAATAAGACAGCCTTAAAAAAAAAAAACAACAATTCTTAGCCATAGCCTCTAATCTGATACAAGGGAGAAACTTAGACACAACACTCGACCAGAAGCAAGCTCTTAGAACAAATTACTTCTAGTATATTGTTTATAGCATTTTTCAGTATGAACCCCAAACCAGCGTCTCAGTAGCTGGGGCGGGGGGGACGAGGGGAGGAATCCAAGCTCATCTATCAAAGGCATTAAGCTCTAACGTTCAAGCTTTTGGTTTCCTTCTTTTGGAACTTAATCCATTCTGCTGGCCAGAGACCTATGCTCTTATTTTAGACCTTAAATATACTAGTTCTTCCAATTGGAAAGTACTTTAAAACTACTGATGATTTTAATTTTAACATTGTGATTTTTCATTGAGAAACTACATCATAAAGAAGGAACGGAACTACCACTTCTTCCTCAAATTTCGTCACCTCTCCCTGGTAATTTGGCAAAACAGGACACTATTTTTCAGATTTTCTCTGCATCAACAAAAGGGCCCGAACTTTGTGGCTTATGGTGATCCAGAAGTCTTTGAAAATGGAATTGCCTCTTTAATGTTCCAAAAGCCCGAATCCGGACCTAAACTGCAGTTTACCTAAAGAGTTACCAAATATCACTCTTAACCAAAAGATCAAGCAAAAATCTAAGAAAGATTCTCCTTAATCAACCAACTATTTTCCAAACAAATATGCCGAACAAAGCTTAAGAAAACATGAGAAAGAGAATAAAAAAGAATAAGCAAAAGACTTGTTTTCCGAGAGCACTCACCCTGCCGGTGTCGAAGGGACATGGAGTGGAAACACGTGGGTCCAGAAGATAGGACCTACTTTGCTAGCTTCTTTCTGCAGTCCGGGTCTCCTCGAGTTCGACTAGGTGCGTAGCTGCAGAAATTCTTGATGACTATCCCCATTAACTGTTGTATGGGGAAAACATCACCAAATTTAGTAAAGCAAAAAGAAAGTTTTATTTGGCATATATTCAAAAAGACAAAAGTGGGAAGTGGACAAGCATGCTGCTAGAGCCATGTCTGCCTGAGTCCAAAGAATATTACAGAATAGACAGAAGTGAGAAGTGGGAAAATGGACAAGCATGCTGCCACAGCCATGTCCGCCCGAGTCCCCATATATCTTCTTTAGTGAGGTGTCTGTTTGCATCTTTTTGCCCATTTTTAAATTGGGTTGTTTATATTCTTATTTTCGCATTTTAAGAATTCTATATTTTATTCGTATATTTTAAATACAAGTCCTTTATCAGATAGGTGTTTTGCAAATGTTTTATCCCAGTCTGTGACTTGTCTTTTGATTCTCCTAACAGGGTCTTTCACAGAGAAGACATTTTCAATTTTAACAAAGTCCAACTTACCATTTTTTTTTCTTTCATGGCTCATGCTTTTGCTGTATCTAAAGACTCACCACCAAATCCAAGATCAACTATATTTTCTCCTGTGTTTTCTTCCAGAAGTTTTATAGTTTTATGTCTATGGTACCTTTGGAATTAATTTTTGTGAAAGATGTAAGCTCTGTGTTTAGGTTCTTTTTTTTTTTTTTTGCATATGAACACTCAATTGCTCTAGCACCATTTGTTAAAAAGACTATCCTTTCTCCATTAAATTGCCTTTGCTCCTTTGTCAAATATCAATTGGCTATATTAGCGTGGGTCTATTTCTGGGCTCTCTATTCTGTTCCAAGCTGGGAAGATTGACATCTTAACAATTATGAGTCTTTCAATCAATGCACACAGAACAGCTCTCCGTTTTGCTTAGATTTTCTTTGATTCCTTTAATCGGTTTTGCAGTTTTTCACATATGGATCCTGTACATATTTTGTTAAATTTACACCTAAATCTTTCATTTTTTGTATTGGTAAATTGTATTTTGTATTGTAAATAGTATATATATTTTTTATTTGAACTTCCAATTATTTATTGCAGGTATATAGGAAAGCAGTTGACCTGATATCCTGCAACCTTGCTATACTTGATTATTAGTTTTGGAAGTTTTTTGTCAATTCTTTGGGATTTTCTGCATGAACAATCATGTTATCTGTGAACAAAGGCAGTTTTATTTCCTCCAATTTCTATACCTCTTCAGAAAAAAAAAATTTTTTCTGATGTTACTGCACAAGTTAGGACTTCCAGTATGATTTTGAATAAGAATGGTGAGAGAGGCGATTCTTAACCTTGTTCCTACTCTTATGAGGAAACCACCCAGTTTCTCTTCATTAAGTATGATGTTAACTGTAGATTTTTTGTAAATGTTCTTTATACAGCTTTGCTTCGTTTCACCTATGGAAGCATTGTCTAATACTTCTTCTTAGATAATTTTGGTAATTTATGATTTCTTAGTAAATAATTTCATCTGGGTTTTCAAATTTATCTGTAAAAAAATCTCTTCTAGAGCTTAAGTTCATTTCTATTACCATTTATGTCTTCTCTCTCTAGAAATCAAGAGGCATTACATTGGACAAATCTACTGCAAAAGACCTCTTTAAAGTGTTAAAAAGCAAAGATGGCACCTTGAAGACTAAGGTGCGCCTGACCCAAGCCATGGTGTTTTCAATCACCTCATATGCATGTGAAAGCTGGACAATGAATAAGGAAGGCAGAAAAAGAATTGATGCCTTTGAATTGTGGTGTTGGCGAAGAATATTGAATATACCGTGGGCTGCCAAAAGAACGAACAGATCTGTCTTGGAAGAAGTACAGCCAGAATGCTCATTATAAGCGAGGATGGCGAGACTATGTCTCATATTCTTTGGACGTTATCAGGAGGCATCAATCTCTGGAAAAGGACATCATACCTGGTAAAGTAGAAGGGTCCGCGAGAAAGAGAAAGACCCTCAATGAGATGGATTGACACAGTGGCTGCAACAATGGGCTCAAGAATAACAATGATCGTGAGGATGGCGCAGGACAGGGCAGTATTTCATTCTCTTGTACATAGGGTCACTAGGAGTCAGAACTGACTCAATGGCACCTAAGAACAACAACGATTTCCAGGAGCATAGATTTTAAATCATTCTTTTGTGGTTAAATTGTAATTTTATTACCCTGAGGTTAATATGTGTTCCTACATGATTTTAAAAAAAAATTTTTTTTTTGTACTTTAGATGAAGGTTTACAGAGCAAACTAGTTTCCCATCAAACAATTAATATACATATTGTTTTGTGACATTGGTTGCCAACCCCACATGTCAACACTCTCCTGTTCTCTGCCTTGGGTTCCCCATTACCAGCTTTCCTATATCCTCCTGCCTTCTTGTCCTTGCCCCTTGGCTGCTGTGCCCATTTAGTCTTGTTTTGTTGTATGGGCCTGTCTAATCTTTAGCTGAAGGGTGAACCTCAGGAGTGACTTCATTACTGAGCTTTAAGGGTATCCAGGGACCATACTCCCAGGGTTGCTTCAGACTCTGTCGGACCGGTAAGTCTGGTCTTTTTGTGTGTGTGTGTGTGAGTTAGAATTTTGTTCTACATTTTTCTCCAGCTCTGTCTGGGACGCTCTATTGTGAATTCTGTCAGAGCAGTCGGTGGTGGTAGCCAGGCACCATCTATTTGTGCTGGACTCAGTCTAGTGGAGGTTGTGGTAGCTGTGGTCCATTTAGACTAATCTTTCCCTTGTGTGTTTTCTTCATTCTCCCTTGCTCCAGACGGGGTGAGACCAGTGGGGTATGTTAGGTGGCCGCCCACCCTACATGAATTTTATTATTTGGAATTTGCTGAAATTTCCCTTGTGACCTAATATTTTGTTCATTTTTGTAAATATTCAATGTGCATTTGAAAAGTATGAGCATTTTCTGTTTGTTAGCACAAATGTACATATGTTCAAGTTTGTTACTTGTGCTATTTAAACCCTGTTCTTATGTAGTTAGTAGGTTACTTAGTAAATTACTACCTTATCTATCAATTTCTGAAAAATGTATGTTTCTTCAGCTACACTTTTGGATTTGCTGATCTATATTTTAAAGCTATGCTGTAAAGGCTCATTACAGTTGTATCTTTATGGGGGGCTGTACCTGCTCTCAATGAAATATCTTTTTAGAAAAATTCCTTATAATGCTTTTTGCTTTGAGTTCTGTTTTGTCTGACATTAATATTGCTACACCTGCTTCTTGTCTGTTGGCACTTGAGTATATTTTTCAATCCTTTTATTTTCAACCTTTTTGTGTTATTTTGTTTTGTGTATGTCTTGTAAATGGCATATAGCTAGCCATATTTGCTTTTGACCTAACGTGAGTCTGTATTTTAATAGGAAAATTAAACCTGTTCACATTTATTGTGACTGTCTATATGCTTGTACTAATTCCTGCTATCTCATTTTATATTTTTTTTATTTAATCTTTCTTGTTTTCTCCCCATCCCGTTTCTTTTGTTGGACAGAATTTTCTTTGTTCCATTTCATTTTTAGCAGTGGTTTAGAAAGTATATATTTTATTTCTAAGGTTTACCTGTACTTTCTCGATACACCTATTTTTTATCAACATTTAGCATTAACCTGTATCCTATTCTCCCTCCAAACAAGGCAAGAAATTTAGCATATTTTCCTTACTTCTGCTCCCTCTTTGCCATCTTACGCTCCATACCCTGCCCATGCCGCCACTCCAATCTCTTCTTGTGTTGATATATTCTCACACTGGTTTGCCACTTTCTTTGCTCATTGCTTCTTATATCCCAGTTCTTCTGCTTCAATTCATTGTGCTTCTTATTGTAATATATCTGTTGTTATTGTTAGGTGCTTTCGAGTTCGATCCAGCTCATAGGATCCTAAGTACAAGAGAACAAAACGCTGCCCAGTCCTGCGCCATTCTCACAATCAATCATTGCTATGTTTGAGTCCATTGTTGCAGTCACTGTGTCAATCCATCTTGTCCAGGGTCTTCCTCTCTTTTGCTGACCATCTACTTTACCAAGCATGACATCCTTCTCCAGGGACTGGCCTCTCCTGATAACATGTCCAAAGTACATGAGACAAAGTCTTGACATCCTCGCTTCTAAGGAGCTTTCTGGCTGTATTCTTCCAAGCCAGATTTGTTCACTCTTCTGGCAGTCAGTACAAGGTATATTCTATATTCTTTGCCAACAGCATAATTCAAAGGCATCAATTCTTCAGTCTTCCTTATTTGTTGATCAGCTTTTGCATGCATATGAGGTGACTGAAAATACCATGGCTTGAGTCAGGCACACCTTAGTCCTCAAGGTGGCATCTTTGCTTTTTAACACTTTAAAGAAGCCTTTTGCAGCAGATTTGCCCGATGCAATATGTTGTTTGATTTCTTGACTGCTGCTTCCATGGGCGTTGATTGTGGATCCAAGTAAAATGAAATCCTTGACAATATGTCCACTATCAGTAGTATATCTACCATTAGTAACATATGTACTATTAGTTTTGTCAGATAGAATCTGTGATTGATAAAATTTCTAAGTGCTTGCATGTCTGAAAATGCCTTATTTCACCCTCTTTGTGGTCTCTGAGTCACCAACTGTATTTCAGCATGGCTAGGGATTTTTAAATATATGTATTACTTATTATTTCTAGGGATTTTTGATATGAGAGGCAGTCTATTAGTTAAACTCTAGCTACCGTTTTACTCTCCCCATACCTGTTTCTTAACCCAGGTCTCATTGATATCTGTAGGTAGGGCTGGGAAAACCTTCCTTTTGCCATTCCTTTTTTTGCCCCACCTTCCAACACTGAGAAGATTTTCAGACAGATTTTTTTCCTCTATCAGGACACCGATTGGGCCATATGTAATTAATGGCTCAAGTCACTATGCGTCAAATCTCAAAGTAAGTGTCTGAATTGCTCCTCTTTTTCTCTTTCACCATGTGGCTGGAGCTGTATGGTGGCCTAGGGGCAGCTTTTAACCAGCCATCACTCCTTCTTTTATCATTTCCTTCCATAAAGCCAATAGAGATGAGCTAAGATTTGAGATTCAGCTGTGGCCTTGTGGTAGAAAGAGATCCCTTAGGACTCTTGGCTAAATCTCACAATCTTGCCCATTATACCAGAGATCACGTTAAGGTTTGGGGCCCAAAACCCAGCTAACAATGAACTGTTACTTTGCTTTCATTTCCCCTTGTTCCATGTGCATGTATCTCTTCTGAGAACCTTGTGGGGAGAACTGGCTTTTGGTCTGGGGCAATATTTTGGTACTCCCAGATTCCCTGGCTACATTTCCAATAGTAGCTTCACGGTAATATTATTCTTGCAGTTCCAGGTCTTTAAAGATATAAAGAGCAAAGATGAATACCTTCAAGTGAAGAAGACACAGGCATCAATCTCAACACGCTGCAGCCCTAGGGCTACTGCGTAAAATTGAAGAAGCTATGGAGTACACAGCTCCAGGCTGCTCCCTTTTTTAATCATAGACTATGTAAAATGCACCCCCTAGAGTTGTGCACAGTCTGTACAACCCTGTAAGGTGTTCCTGCCCAGCCTTGCCCCAGCTGCCTATAAGGATGTTTGCCAACCCTTTTGCCCCTAGAAAACTGTCCTGTAAATGTCTGCTGCCCTAACATTCCAAGTCTTACCTTGTTATGGTGCCTCATCCTGTGCCCCTTGGATGGACCTATTAGCTCTTTGACACCTGTTTGGGTTAAATTTGTGACTTAGAGAGAGAGAGCTTCCCCAGATTATACAGATTATAAAAGGTGAAACCAGTGTTCAAAGCCAGGTCTGACTCAAAAGCCTGTATTCTGACTCCCACAGACAGGATGGCTGGAGGAATGCAACTTGCAAAATGTCTGAGATTTTTTTAATCAGCCCATGAAGGCCATGGTTATCTCAGACTCTCCTTTATTCACTCATCACACTTTCCCTAAGTCATTACTGGGTAAATCACCTAAGGTCCCTTCCAACGACCATTCGGTAATACAGCATATCTTCAATCTCTCTTATACTAGTGAAGCCGCTTTTGGTTGCAGATGGCAGGAATCCAACTCAAAGCGGTCTAACCCAAAAGAGGATCTTGTTAGTTCACATAAATGAAAAGTATAATGGTGGTATGATCAGGCTCAAATGAAGTATTTCCATCTCTTGACTGTTTTCCTCTCTGTGAGCATCATTCTCAGGCAGGCTCTTCTCAAAGACTTCCTGAAACTCTATGCTACGTCTTCTGGCTGATCAACCCCTGTTGTCTCTTTACCTTTACTTTTACTAAAAGTTCCAGGAGTAATTGGTATCAGCCCAGCCGCTGGCTGTCTCACATAGCTCTCCATAAACCAACCACTCTGTTCAGTGCAATGAAATGCTCAGATTGGCAAAGTCTGGGTCATCTGTCAACCCTCTGAGCTGACTCACATGGATTCCCAGTGTGGGGGGGTGTAGCTTGCCAACAAAACTTGGGGTGCTGTAACTAGAAGAAGAAGAAATGGATGCTTAAGAGATGGCTTAGGCTGGGTTCTCTAGAGAAGTAAAACAGGTGAAGTGTCTATATATATACAGAGAGAGGTTTATATCAAGGAAATGGCTCATGTGGTTGTAGAGGCTGGAAAGTCCCAATTCCATGGGTCAGGCTAGAGGCTTCTCCTGACTCACATAGATGCAGGGGCTAGCGAACCCAAGATCCAGACACCATGGAGGCTGAGAAAGCCCAAGATTGGCAGGCAAGCTGTTAGCTTGACTCCAGAGAACTGGAGGTCAGATAAACAGGAGCCAGCTGCAGGGTCCAGAGCAAGCAAAAGCCAGGGAGCCTTGCCAGAAAGTTCACCTATATTTGATGCATGCCATACTCCCAAGGAAACTCCCTTCCTACTAATTGGCTACTCAGGCAGATCCCATCATGGAGGTGATCACATTATATCAAATTTCATCATGGAAGTGATCATGTCATCATACAACTGCCAAACTACATGATAACTACCAAATCACTGAGAATCATGGCCCAGCAAGTTGACACACAACCTTAACAATCATAGTCCACCCATTATCAGCTTGGCACTTGTACACATCTCCTTAAACCATACATAATCTCTGAATAAAGACAATTGTAAAGGCATACTTGCACCTAACATGTTACAACTAACATGTGTACAACCGAAAACACACTAGCCTTGTTTACATCTTATATTTTATAAGTGAAGAAAACAAAAATATTTGATGCACACATACAAGGAAGGATTACTCATAACAATTATAGATCTCGTTTCTGCAACTGATCACGTGATCGTAACTGGTATTTAGAACTATCTTCTCCAAGCACCCATTCCAAATTCCCTTTGCCCTCAGCAAGCACCTCAACTGGTCGTGGTCCTTTGCCTGGTGGGGTGACCCAAATCTTCATTCCTGAAGGGTCTGGGTCATTAGTAGTTATGTCGGAATTGAGTTGCTGTAGTTTTCCATTGACTTTAATTGCAGGGCATCTTACTAACAGACTCTCTAAGGGATCTCCTGCATTCCAGACATACTCTTCTTTACCTTCATTATGTAATATCAATCCAATTTCTTCCTGGTAATCAGGATCAATCACACCAGCCAATATGGTAACTCCCTTATTTGCCTGTTGATCCAGAGGCCTAAGGAACCCAAAGTGGCCAGGTGGCATTCTTAACCTCCATTTCAATTGAATCAGTGATGTGTCTCCTGGTGAGAGCATTCCTCTCTTTGAAACTAAGCCCTCTATACCCACAGAGCATAGGGTCTAGGGGACAGGAAGCAAAAATTTTGCAAGTGAGCCACTAGAGGTAATAGTGAGTGCTACCACTTCCATTTCCACCCCTTGATTCCCGGACTCATGAATCCTGGCTGTGGGAAAAACAGAACCACATACTGGGCACTGTTTTAGAACATATACAGACCCCTGGAGAACATTGCCCAAACCCTTTAAGGTTCTGCCATCTAGCTGATGCTGTAATTGTGTCTTTAGAAGGCCACTCCATGGTTCTATCGAGTCAGCTGCTTCAGGATGATGGGGAACATGTTAAGACCAGTGAATTCCATGAGGATGGGCCCACTGCTGCACTTCATTTGCTGTGAAGTGGTTCCCTTGGTCCAAGGCAGTGCTGTGTGGGATACCGTGTGTCATGGATTGAATTGTGTTCCCCAAAAATGTGTGTCAACTAGGCCATGATTCCCAGCATTGTGTGACTGTCTGCCATTGTGTGATTGTCTGTGATTTTCCTATGTGTTGTAAAGCCTACCTCTATATATAATGAGGTGGGATTAGCGGCAGTTATGTTAACATGGCAGGACTCAATCTACAAGATTAGGTTGTGTTTTAAGTCAATCTCTTTTGAGATATAAAAGAGAGAAGTGAACAGAGAGACAAGGGGACTTTACGACAGCAAGAAAGTAGCACCGGGAGGAAAGTGTGTCCTTTGGGCCCTGGGGTCCCTGCACAGAGAAGCTCCTAGACCACAGGAAGACTGATGACAAGGACCTTCCCCCAGAGATGTCAGAGAGAGAAAGCTTTCCCCTGGAACTGGCACCCTGAATTTGGGCTTCCAGCCTCCTAGACAATGAGAGAATAAATTTCTCTTTCTTAAATCTATCTGCTTGTGGTATTTCTGTTATAGCAACACTAAGTAAGACAGAACTTGGTACCAGAAGAGTGGGGTGCTGCTGTAACAGATACCTAAAATGTGGAAGCAGTTTTGATGCTGTGAGTGGGTAGAAGTTGGAAGAGTTTTAAAGTGGCTAATAGTAAAAGCCTAGATTGCCTTGAAGAGGCTGTTGGTGGAATTATGGCCATCAAAGACAATTCTGGCAAGGACTTAGAAGGAAGTGAGGAGAGCTGTTACTCTGGAGACGGCACAGTGAGAAGCAGCAGCAGAGAAACAGCAGCAGCAGAACAAGAAGACCAGTGTGAGGCAATGCTGGAGCTGACCCATGGAGCAAGAGAGCTAAGTGCCTTTGGCAGGAGGCTTCCTGGCAGAGTGGGCTGCCTTCAGGCATTTATCGGTGGAGCTAGGCTTGCCAACACATGGAGAAAGAGAGCTGAGTGCCTTCCAGCTGAAGTTTACTGGTGGAGTGGGGTGTCTCCAGGCACTTATCAGTGGAGCTGCAGAGTTTTGGAACTCTTGCATCAGCACGGCAGACACAGGCGGTGAGTCTCGAGGGGCTGAGAGGCCAAGGAACAAGGAAGCAGAATTTGAAGAGACAAGGAACACAGGAAGCAGAGCTGTCTCAGTCTCAAAGGGTAGGGCCAAGACCTCTGGGGTCTCAAAGGGTGGAGTCGCCACTCAAATGGACTAGGAGAATGGGACTGCCCAAATCTGAGGGAGCAGAGTTGCCATTCCAGTGGGCCTGGAAGACAGAGCTGAAGCCCAGGGCCAAGAGACTTCCACTCAGAATCAGGGGAGAGTGACCAACATCAAGAGTCTGGAGGGCAGGGCCATTGCCTAAATGGTATCAGAGAATAGAGGATGATTTTCAAACCTTGAGAGCTAATGTAATGTGTTTTGCTGAATTGATTGGTGTCAGTTATTCCTTCTTTCCCTCCAGTTTCTCTCATTTCTAATGGAAGTGTGTAGCTTGTGCCAGTTCCATCATTGTACTTTGGAATCAGATAACTTGTATTCTAGATTTCATAGATGAAGAGTAATTTTTGGATTTTGGACTTGGAGTTGATTTAAGAGTTTTGCTATGATATGATGGGGTGAATATGTTTTACATGAGGCAAGGACATGAATTTTTGAGGGCCAAAGTGTGGAACGTTATGGATTGAATTGTGTCCCCCCAAAATATGTGTTAATTTGGCTAGGTCATGATTCCCAGTATTGTGGGATTTTCTACCATTTTGTCATCTGATGTGATTTACCTATGTGTTGTAAAGCCTACCTCTATGATGTTAATGAGGTGGGATTAGTGGCAGTTATTTTAATAAGGCAGAATTCAATCTACAAGATTAGGTTATGTCTTAAGCCAATCTCTTTTGAGATATAAAAGAGAAGCAAGCAGAGAGACAGGGGGACCTCATACCACCAAGAAAGTAGTGTCAGGAGCAGAGCATGTCCTTTGGACCTGGGTCCCTGCCCAGAGAAACTCCTAGACCACAGGAATATTGATGACAAGAACCTTCCTCCAGAGCTGACACAGAGAGATAGCCTTCCCCTGGAGCTGTCACCATGAATTCGGACTTCTAGCCTACTAGACTGGAAGAGAATAAACTTCTGTTTGTTAAAGCCACCCTCTTGTCACATTTCTGTTATAGCAGCACTGGATAACTAAGACACCATGATGATGGATAAGGCATTCTGTAAGTTCATACATGGTAGTTTTGGCAGAAGCATTGCATGAAGGGAAGGCAAGTCCATATCTGGAGTAAGCGTCTCTTCCACTAAGAACAAAACACTGCCCTTTCCATGCTGGAAGTGGTCCAAAGTAATCAACCTACCACCAGGTTGCTGGTTGATCTCCTCGAGGAATGGTGACATATTTGGGACTCAATGCTGGTCTCTGCTGCTGGAAGATTGGGCACTCTGTAGTGGCTATAGCCAAATCGGCCTTGGTGAGTGGAAGGCCATGCTGCTGAGCCCATACATAACCTCCATATCTGCCACCATAGCCTCTTTGTTCATGAACCCATTGGGCAATGACAGGAGTGGCTGGGGGGAAGCGGATGACTGGTTTCCACAGAACGTGTCATCCTATCCACTTGATTGTTAAAATCATCCTCTGTTGAGGTCACCCTTTGGTGAGCATTCACATGACACACAAATATCTTCACTTCTTTGGCCCATTGAGAAAGGTTTATCCACATACCTCTTCCCCATACCTTCTTGTCTCCAATCATGTTCCTTCCAAGTCCCTGAACATCCAGGCAAGCCATTGGCCAGAGGTCCCAGAAAGGAGCTGTAGGGCTGCCGTTGTCCACTTTCAAGTGGTGCCTGTATATCACACAGAACCATCTGTAAACCAGGCACGAGTTTTCTCTTCCTCAGTCAACTTATCAAAATAGAACTCCACATGAGGCCATAGGTGCAGACTGGGAGATGGATCGTAATTTGACAGGAGCAAAGACCATGGAATTTGGACTACTTCTTCATGCAACTTGTGCCTTCTGGTCCTGCTTGGGCCCGATCTCATACATACCATGTCCATCTGATGATAGAGTGCTGCTGTGCAGTCCAAATTTATGGCTCTGTGGGTCAAACAACACCCAGTTCATGATGTGCAGTTCAGGCTGCATGGTGACTTGGTGGCCCACGGTTAAGCATTCTGTCCCTACTAAGGCCCAATAACAAGCCAAAAGCTGTTTCTGAAAAGCAGACAAGTTATCTGCAGAGGATAGCAGGGCTTTGCTCCAAAATTCTAAGTGTCTGCCAAAGACCCAAAGCAGCATCTCTATCTGCCACTGACACTTCAAGCACCATTGGATCAGCCGGATCATATGGCAAAAGCGGTACAGCCCCTTGCATGGCAGCGTGACCCTATTGCAGAGCCTTCTCTTGGTCTGGGCCCCACACAAAACTAGCAGCTTTTCAAGTCACTTGATAAATAGGCTGGAGTATCTCACCCAAATGAGGGATATGTTGCCTCCAAAATCCAAAGAGGTCCACTAGGCATCATGCCTCCTTTTTAGTTGTGGAAGGGGCCAAATGCAATAACTTATCCTTCACTTTAGAAGGAATATCTTGACATGCCCTCACACCACTGAATCCCTAGAAATTTCACTGAGGTAGAAGGCACCTGAATTTTTGTGGGATTAATTTCCCACCCTCTAGTATGCAAATGTTTTACCAATAAGTCCAGAGTCATTGACACTGCTTCCTTACGAGGTCCAATCAGCATAATGTCATCTATGTAATGGGCCAGTGTGACATCTTGTGGAAAGGAAAGGTGATCAAGGTCCCTGTGGACTAAATGATAACATAGGACTGGAGAGTTGATATAGTTTTGAGGTAGGAGAGTGAAGGTCAATTGCTGGCCTTGCCAGGTGAAAGCAAGCTGCTTCTGGTGGTCTTTGAAACAAGTATGGAGAAAAAGGCATTAGCGAAATCAATAGCCTCATACGAGGTACCAGGAGATGTATTAATTTGCTCAAGCAGTGAAACTACATGTGGAAGAACAGCTGCAATTGGAGTCACCACCTGGTTGTTTTCAATAATCCATTGTCATTCTCCAAGATCCTTTTTTTTAAAATTTTGATTGTGCTTTAAGTGAAAGTTTACAAATCAAGTCGGTCTCTCATACAAAAATTTATATACACCTTGCTATATACTCCTAGTTGCTCTCCCCCTAATGAGGCAGCACGCTCCTTCCCTCCACTCTATTTTCGTGTCCATTCAGCCAGCTTTTGATCCCCTCTGCCCTCTCATTTCCTCTCCAGACAGGAGCTGCCCACATAGTCTCATATGTCTACTTGATCCAAGAAGCTCACTCTTCACCAGTATCATTTTCTATCCCACAGTCCAGTCCAATCCCTGTCTGAAGAGTTGGCTATGGAAATGGTTCCTGTCTTGGGCTAACAGAAGATCTGGGAACCATGATCTCTGGGGTCATTCTATTCTCAGTCAGACCATTAAGTCTGGTCTTTTATGCCATGTATGAGGCCTCCTAATGTTGTCCCTATTTTTTCTTCCATGATCATTATCATTTCAGATTTTATATTTAGTTCTTTGATCCATTATGACTTAGTTTTTGTGCATGGTGTGAGGTATGGGTCTTATTTCATTTTTTTTTTGCAGAAGGATATCCAGTTATGGTAGCATCATTTGTTAAACAGGCTGTCTTTTCCCCATTTAACTGATTTTGGGCCTAAGATCCTTTTTTTTTTTTTTTGCACAGGCAAAATAGGCAACTTGAATGGGATGTAGTGGGAATCACCACCACCCCTGCATCTTTCAAGTCCTTGATGGTAGCAGTAATCTTTGCAATCCTTCCAGGAATGTGGCATTGCTTTTGGTTTACTATTTGCCAAGGTAGGGGCAGTTCTAATGTCTTCCTACCATAATAGCCCTTACTCCACTTGTCAGGAATCCAATGTGGGGGCTCCACCAGTTGCTGAGTATATCTATTCCAATTATACATTCTTGAACTGGGGAAATCACTACAGGATGGGTTTGGGGGCCCACCATAAGTATTTTGAGATAGATATGAGCTAAGGCTCAATTAATAACCTGACCTCCATATCATCCACTCTGACTGGTGGGCCACAGTGACATTTTGGGTCTCCTGGAATTGATGTCAGTTCAGAGCCAAAACAACAACAACAACAAAAACTGCTACTGTTGAGTTGATTCCGACTCATAGCGACCCTATAGGACAGAGTAGAACTGCCACATAGGGTTTCCAAGGAGCACCTGGTGGATTCAAACTGCTGGACTTTTGGTTAGCAGCTGTAGCTCTTAACTACTATGCCACCACTATTCAGTAATTCCCAAGAAGTCTGATTATTTCCTTTTCCCCAATGAACAGTCACTCTTGTAAAAGGCTGTAGATCCCTTTGGGTAAGGCTGAAAGATTAACAGTATAAATGCTTGTCAGTGTAATGGGGTCCTTCCTCAAGCGGACCCAGCCTCCTCTTCATTCAAGGGGTTGTGGGTCTCTAAATGCTCAAGTCTGGGAATTGATTGAGGGGCTGTGCCTCTCTATTCTGGTGATTTGAGTTAGGCTGCTGTTTGCTTCACCTATAATTCTTACACTTGTACAAAGTAAATATTTAGTAGATTTCCTATCTATTTCATTCCTAGTGACATGATGACTAAGTAGCCAATGCCATAAGTCCATATGAGTCAAGCGATTCTGATTATTGTTTTGACTTCATTGTCCATTATAGTAACCATCCCACCTTGCTTTTGTTGATTGAGTGCTGCCACTTGGCCTCTACCACCATGGGGTCCAATCAGCCCTTTTGTAGTTAGGTGTCTTAATTCAGTTAGGGCAGTTCTCACTGCCAAATCTGACTTACATAAAATAGCAGTCACAGCAGTCTTCAAGAATACTAGGGCTCCCTTCACAAATTTGCTCCTCCACATTGTGGTAAAAGGTGTGTCCTCTGGGCATTCCATGTGTGGCTCTGTGGGTCTAACCTGATCAATTCACTCTAACATGCCAATTTCCCTAAGCATTTTTTTTTTAAACTAGAAATGGCGTACTTTCACCTTCATATTTGAGAGACAGTTTTGCTGGATATATGATTCTTGGCTGGCAATTTTTTTCCTTCAATGTTTTATATAAGTCATCCCATTGCCTTTTTGCCTGCATGGTTTCTGCTGAATAAAAAAAAAAGTTTTTTTTTTAAAGTTTATTCTTATTGACTCTCCTTTTTAGGTGACTTTTTGTTTATCCCTAGCTGCTCTTAAAATTCTCTCTTTATCTTTGGTTTAGGCAAGTTTGATTATAATATGTCTTGGTGACTTTCTTTTAACATCTACCTTATGTGGAGTTCGATGAGCATCTTGGATAGATATCTTCTCATCTTTCACGATATCAGGGAAGTTTTCTGCCAACAAATCTTCAACAATTCTCTCTGTATTTTCTGTTATCCCTCCCTGTTCTGGTAATCCAATCACTCGTAGGTTATTTCTCTTGATACAGTCCCACATGATTCTTAGGGTTTCTTCATTTTTTTAATTCTTTTATCTGATTTTTCTTCAAATATATTGGTGCCAAGTGCTTTATCCTCAAGTTCACAAATTCTGCCTTCCACTTGCTCAATTCTGCTCCTCTGACTTTCTATTGGGTTGTCTAATTCTGTAATTGTTCATCTTCTGAATTTCTGATTGCTGTCTCTCTATGGATTCTTGCAGCCTATTAAATTTTTCGTTATGTTCTTGAATAGCCTTTTTAATTTTTTCAACTGCTTTATCTGTGTGTTCCTTGGCTTGTTCTGCATATTGCCTGATGTCCTTCCTGATCTCGTTCCTGATGCCTTGAAGTGTTCTGTATACTAATCTTTTGTATTCTGCATCCAGTAGTTCTAGGAAATCACCTTCATCCAGAAGATCCCTTGACTCTTTGTTTTGAGAGCTTGTTGAAGTGATCATGGTCTGCTTCTTTATGTGATTTGATATTGACCGTTGTCTCTGAGCCATCTCTAAGTTATTGTATTAGTTTATTTTACGTTTGCTTACTGTATCCTAGCTTCTTGCTTTGTTTTGTTTTGATATGTCCAAATAGGTTGCTTGAGTGAGCTACCTTAATTATTTTCACCTTTGAAGCTCTAACGTCCTGTCACCAGATGGCTAGAGCTGTTACCAGGTATATCAGCCTAGGAGTCCATTCACTTTTCTTGCATGGATTCAGCTCAGGTGTCCAGGTAATTGGTCACCAAGTGTGTGGTACAGGCTCTGTCCTACAGTCTTAGAGGGGCAGGGGTGATTGGTGTAGGTACCAATATCTGGTTGCAGCAGGAGGTCATGCTCTGAACAAGGCAGGGGACTGACAACCGTCCCCTGAGTGTCTGTTAGGAAAGCACGTCCCTGTTCCCTAAAGCACACAGGTGGGTGGGTTCTGCAGATGGACCATGGGCACCCAATGCTTTTGGTTGTAAGGACTGGGAGGTACTAGTTATCCTTGGACCCCTGTCGCGGGTGGCTGGATGACCTGAGTGGAACCACCAGTCCTTAAGCCCCTGACATGGGTAGGTGAGGGCCCTGTTTAATAGGCAAAGTGGTGTCAAACATCAAACACCCGCTGCTCCACCTCACAGCTGAAACAGTTGCAGTCTGCCAACAAGGGCCTATTCTCATGGAATAGGCCCACACAGGTCCATGCAGCAGGGTAAGGTATTCAATTTCCACAGACTGTTTATGCCTGGACAGGAGCTGCTTCTGTCCTGAGCTCCCCAGGTTAGTGGAGCCGGCAGATTATCTTTTCCCCCAGTTGTGAATTTATTCCTTCTCCAAGGCCAGAAGAATGGCTCAGGATGCTCAGCAGAACCTATCTCAGGCCCAGGGAAATCGACAGCCACTGAAGCTGGTTTGGGGGCTGAGGTAAAATATATGGAAGTACTTAGCTTTTGCTGAGAGCACCATTCTTCTCTGGTTCCGGAGGTGTCAGTAGGCTGTGTGGCTGGCTGTTTCTCCCTGAGGAAACTGTGGCCAAACACTACCACCAGCCCACCACAGTCACTCCTGGGAATGGTGCCTGAGTGGTCCCAGCGATTCAGGTCCGGCAACTCCTTTCCGCTTCTGAACCATCTCTCCCTTCCCCTGCCACTCAGACCATTTTCTAACTTTGCTTTCAATAGCTTGTCATAAATATAATCGTTTCACTTGTTTTTTCAGGTCTTTGTTGTAAAAGCGTTCACCAGAAGCATCTGACTGCTCTGCCATCTTGGTCCCGCCTCCTTCCCTCAGCCTTTGGATACCTTCTTCTACAGTATACCAAGGCAATTCTGGTACTTCAGCTTGATTCGCTGTAGGCCACCATGTAATCCATGCTGTAGTGACCTAACCAAATAAACTATTAGATCCTTTCCTAACTTCTCAAGCTGAAACACTAAATGAAGAATCTGTGCTTAGTGGGCCCGTATCAATAAACTCAGACCGATCCTTTTTGTTGTTGTTGTTCCTTGCACCATTATCTCACAACCTTAATAGCTATTCTCACACATATTCCTCAGGTTTTTGTTTGTACATATTAGAAAAGTCGAGCAGTTCTTTTGGAGTGTAGCATACCTCCTCTTGGGTCACATTTTGTACTTCACCTTTTGGGGCTCACTGGGACTTGAGTCTAGTTATAGGTCTAGAAGCCAAAATGGGTGTTGGGGATGTGTTTTGAGAACATTCAGCAGTGTCTTGTAAGGTATCTGCCTCAGGCGATGCCCCAGCTAATGACTCAGACAATGGCTCTTCAGACACAGCTGGTTTAATCCCATCAGATTGGGGCAGAGGGGCTAATGGTTTTACTGGGAGGGTGGTTTAGCAGCCAAAGGTGGCGTAATCTCCAGATGGGAGTGAGAGGGCTGGTTTTATTGGTAGGAGTGATTCAATGGACTTTAGGGGCTCAGTGTTTCCAGATTCTTGATTGTCTCCCTATATGTTCTCATCCCTAGTTTCTGGAGCCCATTTCTTTCCAATCAGTGCCCTCATTTCAACTTCAGGCACCACTCGAGGTTGAAAATTCAGTTGGCATTGTAATTCAGCCATTCTTGTGACAAGACCCTGGGCTTGGTTTTCAGCAATATCTGCTCTGTTACTACAAGAAATAAGGCTTTCTTTCAAGGCACAAGTGGAAACTTCTAAGTCCTTTATGTGGAGCTTAAGCTTTGACTCTGAAGCTTTGAGCTTATCTCCTTCTTTCATCACTTTGTCTAGTGAAAGTAGGACCAACCAACCAGCTTCCTTATATTTCTCATTATGACAAAACTGTAGAAAGGTGTCAAACGCATGATTACCCAGAGCCTCATCTCTCACCAATACCTGATGTATTGGTGGTGATATTTTGTTTATTTCTATTGCCACTTCACACCATGGTTTAGCAATGACCTCTTTACTACTCAGGGTCATGAACATATTTAATACTAACCAAACTTGAGAACCAATTTATAATATCGGTTTTATAATATTATAATCCTTATAAGATTTTTCTCTAGAACCACTCTCAATACCAAATGTCTTAGGCTGGGTTCTCTAGAGAAGCAAAACCAGTGAAGCAACTGTCTCTATATATACATATCTAGATTTACATCAAGGAAATGGCTCACATGAATGTAGAAGCTGGCAAGCCCCAAGTCCATGGGTCAGGCTGGAGGCTTCTACCGACTGATGATGCTGCAGGGGCTGGTGAACCCAAGGTCCAGACTGCAGAGGCTGACGAATCCCAAGACCCTCAGGCAAGCTGCTAGCTCGATCCACATAACTGAGGTCAGGTGAACAGGAGCCAGCTGCAGGGTCCAGGGTGAACAAAAGCCAGTAAGCCTTGTCTGAAAGTCCACCTATATTGGATGCAGGCCACACCCCAAGGAAACTCCCTTTCAACTGATAGGCTACTCACAGCAGATCCCATCATGGAGGTGATCACATTATATCAGATCTCCTCATGGAAGTGATTACATCATTAGACAACTGCCAAACTACATCATAATTGCCAAACTACTGAGAGTCATGGCCCAGACAAGTTGACCTTAATGGTCACAGCAGACAAAAACAATGGTCTCCGGCATTTCCCGTTTCACAAATGAGGAAACTGAATCCCAGAGAAGGGTAGGGACTGACCCATGATTATACAGCCTTTGTATCAAGCAATATTAAGTGACTTTCACAGGCCAGGAATTAAGATAATCTTCCTCCTGCTTTTGACCCAGCACCAGAGATGCTAGGCCATCTCTCTTGGCAACTTTAAAGTTTTCAAGGTCAAGGGAAGTTTCAGGTGTGACGGTTTACAAATGTGTGCTGTGTAAAGAGTACTGTAGAATGGTGATTAGGACACCTGAGTCCTAGTCCTAACTCTGCCGCTGATTTGCTGAGTGAACCTAGGTAAACCCATTCCTCACTCTAGGCCTCAATTTCCCCATATCTAAACTGAGAGGGTTGGAGTGGATGGTCTGAAAACATACTATAAGTTGGTGCTTTTGTTCCACTCTTGGGGAGTGTGGGGGAGGTAGAAGGCTGAGAAGTCCCTCCTCTCCATCTGGAACCATGTGGAATTTCTGCAGTGGAGACATTTAACCTAACTTTAATTTGAGTTGAAACGTCTGATATTTCTGATAGTAATAACATGCCCTAGGTCCTAGATGCGGCCGGGGGGGCGGTGGGTGGAGGCAAGACCCCTTGAAAAGAAGGCCAAAAAGCCCTCTCTGTTCCTTCTCTTGAAGCACAGCCCCAAGCAGGCAGGGGTTCCTGGAATCAGGGCCCGGGAAAATGGGTGTTCCTGAGAAAGCGGGGTCGGAGGAATCCATTTCAGGCTGGCAGACATCCATGCTGGCTGTATGGTGGGCTTTTGGCACCTCCTTTTCCAGTCAGTCTGCCCCATCCTGCCCTGCTAGGTCTGTTGGTGTGCCTCAGGCTGGGCCAGGAGCAATGGAACACTAGGGCTAGGGACAGACAGTGAGTGGTGCATGAGGTGCCAACTGAGATGTCAGGCACATGCCCTGGAAGCACAGGAAAGGGAAGTGGTGGGGGCACATTGTGTGTGTGCTGGGTGGGGGTGCTGGTGGGACAATAGCCTTGGCGGCTACTACTAAGTATGCTGGTCTCTCCCTAACAATCCATCACCTCTGCACTGGGTCTATGTCTTCACACAAGTTTCTCCTCTTCAGTGGGTTCCCCTAGGCTGCTATACCATCTGCTTCTGCTGTGCCACAGATGTTTTATCTTAACTCTCCCACCACAAGTCTGACAGTTTGTCGTACTGTAGGGGCTTGTGTGTTGCTGTGATGCTGGAAGCTGTGCCACCGGTATTCAGATACCAGCAGGGTCACCCACGGTGGACAGGTTTCAGCTGAGCTTCCAGACTAAGACAGACTAGGAAGAAGGACTCGGCAGTCTACTTCTGAAAAGCATTAGCCAGTGAAAACATTATGAATAGCAGCAGAACACTGTCTGATATAGTGCTGGAAGATGAGCCCCTCAGGTTGGAAGGCACTCGAAAGATGACTGGGGGAGAGCTAAGCAGGACCGGGCAGTGTTTCATTGTGTTGTACATAGGGTCGCTACGAGTCAAAACCGACTCAGCAGCACCTAACAACCACAACTCCTTCTGTCACAAAATTCATCAGGGGATCCAGTTAAAATTTCTCGTTTCTTTTCACTACTGGGCCAAGTGTACCGTATGTTGAACAATGAAAGAGGAAGTCCTGTCTTGTGTCTAACTTTGCCCCTTCATACTTTATTTATTCTCCTCTGGAGATAACGAACTGCTGGCCACCAGCCACTATATAAATAGTGCGTGAGTCAGTGAATAAGTGGCCCTCTTGCCTCCCTTCCTCCCTGTTTCCCATCCCACCCCAGCCTGTTTTCCTACTTTAATGATCCTCCTGTGATGGGGTAAGAGTGGGCATGGGAGAGCCCATGCTGGCTGAGTAGCCCAGACCTGGAAGCCCTCCAATTACCCACAATGCTCAGGCAAGGGGCACGCAGGGGGTGGGGAGAGAGGGCTTTTTCTTCCCTTTAAATATATATATTTAAGCAAGGAAACAGATTTCACTTTCAATCTTCTTTCCAAGAGACTGTTATAAACAAAAGCAGGTCTGGGGCAGGAGGAGGAGGGGGAAGAGAGGAAAATGATTTGGGAGATTAAGGAGACGGCCACAACAGCGTCCCCTTTTAAACCTCAATAAGTTTGTTTTTCTTGATCATTTTTTCCTCCTTCCCTCTCCAGCCAGCATTACTTAAAAGGAACATTTTGTTATCACAAATCAGATTTCCAAACATCATCTCCAGGTCACTGTGAACAGCTCAGCAATTTGGCTGCAGATTCCTGGAGAAGGCGTCCCCTTTAACCTCAAACTCAGGAGGGAACTGCCCCCATTGCAAATGCTGGGGAAGCCCTCCCGGCTGAGAGGAGAGAAACAGAGGCTGCTGGGTCAGCTCTACCCACAAGCAGGAAAGTGTGGGCTGGGAGCACCACTCAGCACCATGTCACCCCATCTCCAATATGCCTTAAGGGAATCCTGCTGCTCGTTGGAGCACATCCTTGGCTCTTCTGGATGGGGACTGTACCCTGGTGGGGTAATGTGGGTTTTATTTTTCCTCTGCCATAAATTTTGGGTCTTATCGATGCCATAGAACTGCCAGGGGAGATTAAAGTCAGGGCTGGCACCATGGTTCCAATGCACGGTGAGTGACCACAAGTATTCCAGCTGGGGCGGTGCAGACAAGGGTGAGGCTGATGGTTTGAGACAGCTGAAGGGCTTCTGGAAGAGTGATGTTACACCATGGTCTATTCATTCTAGCCAGGTACAGTACCAACCATTGCCCTCAACCCTAGGCTCTCCTCTGAGTACAAGGCAGGAGTAAAGAGGGCAAAGAAAAGAGAAAGCAGGCCAGGAGGTGTCTGAGATGTGTAGACCCGAGCAAGGGAAGAGAGCTGGAACTGCAGCAGGAAGAATTTGGGCTAGACACAAAGGATGTCTAAACAGTAAAGATTCAGAAACTTTGGAGCACTTTCTTGCACAAAGAATTTAAGTGAACTAGTGAAGTACACAGAGTTGCCGACCTTGACATCTAACCAAAGGGAAACAGCTGAGTGCCAACAACTGGGATTGGAGTCTCTACATGTTCTGGGTGTTCTCTACTGCCACAGAACTGAAACAAGCATAAAAGGTTAAATTCCAGGTCATCAAGCCAAAACTTTCTTCCAAGGATCCTACCTCCATTAACACTGTGTACTTCCCAATGTCCCTGGGTTGCAAGAATTGGTACTTCCATTTTATAGATGGAAAACAGAACGAAGAGGAAGTGGATCACGAAGATCACACAATGAGTGAATTGAGGAATTGGAAGTAGACCTGGGATCTTCTGGCCTTCATTTTCAGACTCTTTTCTGTGGCCCTTGCTACTATGGGGTCAGACTTTAGAGGCTAGCCACTGCTCCAGTGACTCTCAGAGTCTTCCTAAAATGAACCAGGTGGCAAAGCAAGCCCAGGAATGGGCTCTTGGCCCTGCAAGGGGGTGTTCAAAAGTCATAGGACTTGCCCTGACAATGTGGAAACCCAAGGATAAGGGAAATCCATGGGCAAGGCAGAAACTAGATCACATAGCTGGCAGAGTGGCCTGCCTAGCACTGCAGGGAGGGTATCATGGATTGAATTGTGCCCCCCTCCAAAACGATGTGTCAACTTGGCTAGGCCATGATTCCCAGTATTGTGTGGTTGTTCACCATTTTGTCATCTGGTGTGATTTTCCTATGTGTTGTAAATCGTACCTCTATGATGTCAATGAGGCAGGATTAGCAGCTGTTATGTTAATGAGGCCAGGCTCAATCTACAAGATTAGGCTGTGTCTTAAACCAATCTCTTTGAGATATAAAAGAGAGACGTGAGCAGAGAGACATGGGGACCTCATACCACCAAGAAACAAGAGCCAGGAAAATAACATGTCCTTTGGACCCAGGGTGCCTGCACTGAGAAGATCCTCAGTCAAGGGAAGATTGATGACAAGGACCTTCCTCCAGAGCCGATAGAAAAAGAAAGCCTTCCCCTGGAGCTGGCACCCTGAATTTGAACTTCTAGCCTCCTAGACTCTGAGGGAATAAATTTTTCTTTGTTAAAGCCATCCACTTGTGGTATTTCTGTTATAGAAGCACTAGATAACTAAGACAGACGATCATTAAACCAAAACAAAATCCATTTGCCGTCAAGCCAATTCGGACTCATAGTGATCCTATAGGACAGAGTAGAACTGCCCCATAGAGTTTCCAAGGAGCGCCTTTTGGTTAGCAGCCGTAGCACTTAACCACTACAGTACCAGGGTTTCCAGATGGTCATTAGCAGGCTGAAATGCCAAAGATGGGTGGAGAAGGAAGGGCAGCCCAGAGGTCTACTTGGGAAGAGCCTCCTTCAGTGAAACTCCTTCAGTGAAACTTCTGTGCCTGGAGGGTCAGAGAACAGATGCTGCCTGACCTAGGTGGCAAGGCCCTTGGTACTTCTGTAGGCACTCTATGACCTGGAGCGACAGAAGTCAAGGGGGTTTCCTTGAAGTCAAACTAGAAATAACAGCTTGTCAAGAACTCCTCCCTCTGGAGCACCACAGTTTCATGCCCCAAATGGCTGGCTGGGGGCCACATTCAGTGCAGGGAATGAAAAGAAGCTCACACCTGCTGTGTGCCAGGCCCCTGCATATTGTTATCCTCTCGACTCCAGACAACAGTCCTATGAAGTGAAGATTTTAATCTGCACTCTTCTATGATGGGGAAAGAGGCTTAGAGAAGGGAAGGGGCTTGTCCAGGACTCTTCACTAATAAAACACAGAGGCTGGATTTGAATTCACCTCTCTTACTTTTGCAGACTTGTGCAGTCTGAGAGCTCTCAGATATCAAGGTACAGTATGAGAGTCCTCAGACATTAGGATTCACAATAAAAAATGCCCAGCAGAGGCCCCCAAGGAACCCTCAGTTGTGGAGGTTTTGGGCTTTTAGTCCTCCAGAGGTTCTCCACTCTGAGGGTCTTCAGACTCTCTGACTTCAGAAAGTGGACAGGGGCCTTGGGAAGACCAGAAATGGGCAGTCAGGGGGCTGGGGGCCTAGCTGGGGAGAGCCTCCTGCCACTCCTCCTCTTTTCCAGACTCCCCCCTCCTCCTAGGTTTCCTAGCTCTCCCTCCAAAGCACTCATAGTCTCAATACCCAAGAAAGCTCTGTCCCAAAGGAGGAGACACTGAGGGAGTTTCTGCTTGCTCCTTACACCACTGACTTCTGAGCACCTGGCCTGGCCATCCCCTCTACCACATTCCTTTGGGAGGGGGGTTACAAGGCTCCCCAGGCAGCCTTGGGTAGACTGACGCTCAGCCACCACCCCCACAAGTGGGGCTGCTCAGCCATCAGCACTGAGCATGCAGAGGCCTCTCCCTTGCTTGCTTTATTTATCTTGGCCCAAGGACAATGAGACCCAGATCTGAGGGGAGGATGGAGAGGCCATTTCCAATATTTCCTCCCAGTTTCTCCATGCCCCTTAGATGCCCCTTAGTATCTGGGAGGAGAGGAAAGAGGTTGATGGTCTGTATACAATGGATTTAAGCTGAGGATTGGGGGAGGAGAGAGAAGGAGGGCTCAGAGCCCACAGGCCTTGTCCTGGGCTTTCAGGTAATGAACACCACTCCAAGAGTGGGGCCATGCAAACTGGCTGCGTGAGCCAAGGACTAGAATGACAGACCCTCAGCTGAGCCCCCAGGCCTAGCCTCAGTCAGCTATGCGTAGACAAGGGTAGGAGCTAACCTTGTTCACCTCCCTCCCCAGGCTAGGACCGCACTGCTGTGCAGGATTGCTAGCCCTGGAACCAGTGTGGAGGGCCCTCTGTCCAGGCTAGTACGAGGAGAGGGACTCGCAAGCTTGCAGGTCACTGGGAGGTTCCAGGTTCTCATTCCAAGAACCCATTTGCCTCAACAGCATGGCTCCACCATGGGGCTTCCAGTCCTCCCCCTCTTCAGCTTGTTTGCACTGCTGGAATCCCTGTCTCCAGTTATCATGTCCCTTGCCACACCCAGAGCTGTCCTTCAGCCAAGCCACACACATGGAACTGCTTTTATCTCCCTCCTTGGCTGGGCCTGCCCTTTCCCAAGGGCTCAGGGGCTTCGATCCTCTGAATTCCCTCCAATTTGTTTCCATCATCTCCGTGATCAGGGACATTCAGCTGCACAGTGGCCTCAGAGGAGAGGCAAAGACTTGGGGGATGCAGTGGGCTGTCCTGCTCCCTGGGCACCACTGACATCAGGGAAGGGGTGGACATTTCCTCCATGCCTTAGCCTCCCTCCTTCCTCCTGGGCTCTGCAAGGGCCTGAGGTGTTGGGAGGGGGGAGTAGCCTCAATTCAGTCAGCAAATGCCTCTGAGCAACTAGTGTGAAAGACAAAAGAGGTCTGACTTGGCTCCTGCCCATGAAGGTCTTGCAGGCCAGTAAAGAAGAAAATACTACTAATAATAGCAATGATAACACCGATACAGCATTTACTCTGTGGCAGACTCTGTTTTAAGCACTGCACATGGATTAATTCATTTCCTCCTCATAAGAGCCCTGTCTTAATCATCTAGTGCTGCTATAACAGAAATACCACAAGTGGATGGCTTTAACAAAGAGAAGTTTACTCTCTCACAGTCCAGTAGGCTAGAAGTCCGAATTCAGGGTGCTGGCTCCAGAAGAAGGCTTTCTCTGTCAGCTCTGGAGGTAAGTCCTTGTCAGTCTTCCTGTGGTCTGGGAGCATCTCAGCCCAGGAACCTCAGGTCCAAAAGACATGCTCTGTTCCCAGCACTGCTTTCGTGGTGGTGTGAGGTCCCCCTGTCTCTCTGCTCACTTCTCTCTTTTATATCTCAAAGAGATTGGCTTAAGACACTATCTAATCTAATCTATCTCATTTCATCATTTCATCATAGTGATAAGATTTACAACACATAGGGAAATCACATAAAATGGTGGACGATCAAACACACAATACTGGGACTCATGGCCCAGCTAAGTTGACAGATATTTGTTGGGGACACGATTCAATCCACGACAAGCCCTATGAGGCAGAAACTATAATTATCTCCATTTTATAGGTGAGGAAATTGAGGCCTGAAGAAATTAGGTAAATTGCTCTAGGAAATAGGGAGGATTAGAGCTGGAATTTTTTACCCAGGGTGGTTTGACCCCAGAGCCTGTGCTCCTAACCACTGTATCAAACCTGGCCAGAAATCTCATAGAATGTTTAGAGGAGAGACTAGTTATTTCCAGCAAGGAAACTCAAAAAAGGCTTTCTGGAGGAGGTAACATTTGTGACAGGCCTTGCAGGAAACTTGCACAAGCAGAAAGCTAAGGGCCAAGGGGGAGGGGGCATTTTCAGAGAAGGAAATAGTAAAAGCAATGAACAGAAAATAGGAAAATGTAAGACAGGTTCAGAGAATGCAAGGAGTTCAGTGTGGCAAGGGCATGGGGTCAGTGGTAGCACTGGGAGACAAGGCTGGGAAGACAATGGATCCCCTAAGTGGTCAGCTTTAAGTAGAGACAGAACCTGATCGGAGCTGGGTCTGAAATCTTGCTGAGGCTATGGGGAAAGGCTACTGCAATTGTCAAAAAAGAGATGATAGTGTTCTATTCTGGAGGGCGGGGGTGGCAGTGAGGATGGTGTGGGGGTGTCAGGAGAGGTCACAGATAATGAATTGAGAGGACTGGGTCCTCAAATGGATGTGAGGTGTGAGGAAGAGTGAGGAGCCCAATGGATGAGTGGTGACACTCTTCCTGGCACTGGGACACTGTGAAGGGGACCAGGGTAGGGTGGAGCATTTGGATGAGGACATGGAGAGTACCACTGAGTGTCTGTGGGGCATCCAGAAAAGGCTCCTGTTTTGGAGAGCAGGGGGATCTCTGCATGACTCAAGTGTAAGGTTCATGAGTTCAAACGGTAGGAGGTGATGCTGGAAAAGAAAACTGAGCCTTGAATATCAAGTCAATTAGTTAAGACTTAACTCTGTAGGCAAAAGGGCTTTTGAACAGGGGATCGATGTAATCAGATTTGTGTCTTAGGAAGGTCACTCTGGCAATGTTGTAGAGAACAAGTTGAGAAGAGAGGCTACTTATGTAGGAGGCCCGAGGGGAGACACTGAGGATAGAGAAGAGGGGGCAGATGTGAGGGACATTTTGACGGTAAAAAGGGTGGGACCTGGAGATGGAGAAGGAGAAACAAAGTAAAAAAGAGTGAGTGACACGGTCGCCATGTGGAGAAAGAGCTGGCCAGAGCAAGCAGGAGATTGGGGTGAGAGCCAGATGGAGATGGGCGGAGAGAGAGGCCGGGAGAAACAGGGTGACTGGAAGTGAGTGGGAGAGGTGAGAGTGAGGCCTGCTTCTTCCTCTCCACTTGTTTGCTACCCTGGGGCCCTTTGTTGAAGACAGAAGAAATGCTTCCAAAGGCAGCACCTCCCTCCTGCCACAGGTTATAAATCTCCAGGGCCAGACACCAACATACACACCTGCCACAGGCCTGGGCTCCACAGCTGGTTCGCTGGGGTAGGGGCCAGCACTTCCCAAAGACGGAAGGATTTCCAGGCTCTGTTTCCAAAAAATTCCCATCTGGTGAAACACCAGAAAGGAGGGGGAGAATAAGCCCATCCATCCCTGCTCAGGGCCCAGCATTTCAAGGAGGGGGGTGTGGTGAGGTGAGGGGCCAGGGACAGGAGATGGGGCCAGATGGAGGGAGGGGTTCATGGAAAGGAGTCAGGGGCTGGCTGGGGAGCAAGGCAAGGAAGGGATGTATAGGAGTGGGGGCCAGGAATCCGGAACTGAAGAGGCCCTGAGGCCCAGCAGCCAGCAGGCTGGGAACTGATGACTTTGCTTTGGGCCTCAGGCCTCTGACTCAGGCCTTCCTCAAGGGCCAGGCTGGCCAGAGTTACAGGGAGGCAACGTGATCAACCTTTGACAGTGAGTTGTGGGGCCCCAGTGATAGTCAGCACGTCCTCTGTGTAAATGAAGACTGAGATCACCTCGGAACTGGAGGGACCTGCCCAAACACTACATGTCCAAACCTAACACATGGGAGCTGAAGAGAACTTAAAGACGGGGAGCAGCTACCTGAAGCTGCACAGGGAGGCAGTGCCAGAGCTGGAACTAAAACCCAGGCCTCCTAACACCCAGGCCAGAGCTTTCTGGCACAAAACTCTGCCTCCTCAAGAAAGGAGATGAAGATATCTTAGGATTCTCCTGTCACCACCTAGAGAGAAAAATTTCCCTCTCTAATTCTTTGGGGATAGAGAACCAAGGGCTAACTGAAGCCACAGTGATTGTCAGAGCAATTAGACTGTGGTAATCATTGGAGGAATTGAACGTGAGAACCTTGGGGCAGGGTGGACAGAAGGCCAAGAGGTAATTTTGAAGAGGTTTGAAGACAGTTGTGGGAGCCATTTAGAGAAATTGTGGCATCAGACTGGGAGGTGGCAGGATATTTGGCTGTAGCTTGAATGGTTACTGGGAATTGATATTAGCTGGAGAAGCAGAGAGAAGAGAGCTCAAGGGGAGGGGAGAGGAGATGACTAGGAACCTTGGGAAGAGACACGTTTTGGTATCTCTAAGGGTCCAAATGGGGCTGGTCTCCAGGGAGTTTCGTCTGATCTGAACTCCAGAATGCTGCTTGGAGTTCCTCAGAGGCCAGTAAGGTGGGAGAGAGAAAAAAAAAAAAACCTAAGTGGTCATACTTTGGGAACTGTTTTTTAGAGCAAAGGTTTCTTAGAAGATGTAAATTTGGAATTGGGATGGACAGGCAGGTGGTGGCTTCTCTACATTCTCTTCAGCTCTGACAGATTAGAGTCAAGGGTTAGTTGCCTGAGCTCCCTTTGGGATGTGGGCAGGAAATGCACACGCGCATCACACATACTCTCGAACATGCTTATGTGTAGAACTGTACACTCTCAGGCCATGGATGTCAGAGGCTTAAATGCTTCTAGAACACCGCCAGGTGAAAACTTGGGAGCTTGGCCTAGGCCAAACTACACAAACCCTCACGGATCTGACTTTCAGGACCTCATTTCTGCCATTTACACTACTCTGTGGGGAGGGGAGGAGAACTTCCTATCTGCCTCACTATAGGAGTCCCTGGGTAAATCAAATGGTTAAGTGCTCAACTACTAACTGAAAGGTTGGTGGTTCAAACCCACCTGGGGGTCCGGCCAAAAGGTCACAGCCTTGAAAACCCTATGGAGTGCAGTTCTACTCTGTAACACATAGCGTTGTCACTGAGTCAAAATTGACTCAATGGAAACTGGTTTGTGTTTTTGTTTGTTTGTTTGTCTCACTGTGGGCCAGAACCCCAGAACCTGCCCAGGCTAAGGAGTGTCTCAGCTTCCTCTGTTGCCTTCCCCCACTCCATGGTCCCTGCCTGTCTTAGGCTGAGTTCTCTAGAGAAACAAAACCAGTAAAGCATATAAATATATACATAGAAAGATTTATATCAAGTAAATGGCTCACGCAGTTGTAGAGACTGGAATATCCCAAGCCTGTGGGTCAGATTAGAGGCTTCTCCTGATTTATGTAGCTGTAGGGGCTGGTGAACCCAAGATCGGCAGGTCAAACAGCAGGGCTTTTGCTCACAGCCTGCGAAGATTGATAAATCCGGAGATTGACAGGCAAGACAGCAGGTAAGCTGCTAGCTCAAGTCCCAAGAACCAGAGGTCAGACGAACAGGAGCCAGCTGCAGGGTCCAGAGAGAGCAAAAGCCAGCAAGCCTTGTCAGAAAGTTCACTTATATTAGATGCAGGCCACACCCCCAAGGAAACTCCCATTCAACTGATTAACTACTCACAGCAGTTCCCATCATGGAGGTGATCACATTATATCAAATCTCATACTACTGCCGAACTATATCATAACTGCCAAGCCACTGATAATCATGGCCCAACCAAGCTGACACACAGCCTTAACAATCACACTGCCTAAGGGACACTCTGGTCCATTTTGCTGGCTCCTCAACCAATCTGCCCATGGCCATCCAAACCCAGTAGGTCTTTCCTTCTTTTGCCCTGGATTTGGCTCCAGGCTTCTGCAGTAAACCCACCACCTGGGGCCATTCTCTACCTGCAGAGCTTTCCCATAGGAACTTCCAGTTCTTAAGCATTTTCTGCCCTCTCTGCTAAAGCCCCCTTTTCTGATGCCTCTGTGTGTACCATAGGCACTCAGTCAAAGCCTGTTAGTTGTCTAACAGAGACTGAAGTTGTAAGGTTGAGTATCTCATGATCCCTAGCCCTTGAATGAGGACAGCAGAAAGTTTTCCAAGGTGCCAATAACTGGCCAGATTGCCTCACTTTGGCACATATCCTATCTCTGAGGGTGATAGTGGTTAGGCCTGACCCAGAAGATAGTGGCGATGGGTGAGTAGGGGGAGACACAAGGGAGGGGATAAGCTACAGAACAGCTTGTTGTCTTCTGGTGGATGGTAGGAGCAAGGACAGAACCTCCTCTGACTCTGATGTTTTGTCTCAAGGCTGTTAACCCTATCCCAAGGTTATACTCACAGTTAGAGGCCCAGCCAGTCATTCTGTTTTGAAGACGTGTCTACAGCTTTTTGGAAGGGATAACAATGTGGCCTTTGTCTTTCTCCTCCTTCTCTCTTTCTTCTCTCTTTCTCACTTTCCCAGTTCTCTAGTCATTTAAGTCGCAATTTTCTGGCTCTCCTCCAAAAAAGAAAAAGAAAAAAAAAAAGCCGCCAAACTAGGCCAAAGAGATAATTGGGGCAGACTTGGCCCTCTTGTGAGCTGGCTGCCTCATTGGGCCTAGTATTGATGCAGAGACAGTGGAAAGAGGGTGAGCCTTAGGTCATTCTGCCTTCCCTTTCTAGAGGAAAGGTTCACAAAGCTGACCCCATCTTAGTGCCCTGGGGGAGCACCAGCTGCAAGGGGCAATGGAAGTGACTACCTGGATCCTGGTGAAGGCCCCTAATGGGTAGACAAGCGCTATGCTGGCTTATAAAGGGGTAAGGGTATATACATCTGTCTGGAAAGCAAAGGAATGGATTCAGTGGCACCCCAGATTACCTGCCAGGCCCAGTCTGGGCCAAGGGGGCTTTTAGCACCAGCTTCAACAATGTGTGTCCTTCTCTGGAACTCTGAACCAGAGAAAGTCCTCCAGAAACTGAGAACTCCCATCCCATCCTCTTCCCCCAATCTTGACAATGGGAGGAAACTTCTTTTCAGCCAAATATTTCTGTACTGGTAACATCCTCCAAAGATCATCTTATCCATATCCCAGCCTCCCAACCTGGCTAACCAACCCCCTCCTACCATGCTTGTACCTTCTGGTCTCAAGAGAGACACTCGAGTCCCAGTGCTCCAAGGGCATTGGTCTTGGGCAGGCTCACCAATCTTCGCAGAAGGTCTGGAAGCCATGTGTTCTGGATTCTGGGAGCAGGATTGGGAATCCTCCAGGGAAGAAGAGCTATATGGTATAACCAGTGGGGAATTGAAGTATCTGGGGCCAAGCCCTCTCGCCTGCTGAGGATTACCTTGGAGTAAGGCTTTTGAGGCTCCCTGGAGCTGCCCCATTTTTTCTGGCTGCCTGCCTGCATCTCAATTTCTAAGCAGGGCCCAGGACCTGGCCTCAAAAGCAACCTGAGTCCCAGCCCAAGGCCTTCTGAGAGCAGTAGAATGAAGCAGCCCCAATCAGCCTTTGGCTGCCTTACTTCCTGCAGGTGGAAAAATCATTGTATTTATCCCCAAATGGATTTGTATACTCAAACAACAAACAGACACATGCAGACACATATGGAGTCACAGAGATAAATGTGTACAGATGAATCCATAGACAGTCTCTGTGTGTATCTCTCTCTCTGACTCTGTCTCTTTATGTCTCTGTTGCTTTATTTCTCTAGAGGTCTCTGTCTCTCTCTCTCACTCACCCTTTCCCAAACCCCCTCCTGTCTGCATTACAGCATTTATCAAAGTGGCCTGACCTCATGTAAAACATATACAGCATGGAACAAAACCTTCCTTAAACTCCCTTCTAAATATATTAAAATAATAGGAATTCTCACCTACCTGATTGAATTTATTGCTTGATATTAGAAGCATGCCAGAGCCTTCCAGGCCCAGTCTGGGGCAGGGAGGAGCTGGGATTCCCTGCCTGACTCCTCTCTCCTGGCCAACAGCTCAGCCCCCTTGTGTAAGTGGGTTTGGGGTGAGGAGGTGGGGTCTATATTCTGGCCTAGAGGCCTTGGGTGGCCACCTCAGCCAGCAGCCAGTGTGGTCCACTGAGCAAGTGCACGTATACACCATGACTCCTCTGGCAACAAAACACATCTTGGCTTGGAAGCTGTGAGCCTCTGCCCCTGCTCCGATCAGCTCCAGGCCTCACAAGCCATCCTGTATTTACTCCCAGGCTTCCTTAAAATCTATTTCCATGGCCCATGGGACCGGAAGCTCCTTGAGGGCAGGGGCTATATCTTGTCCTTCTTTGTATCACCAGAATCCAAAATAGTGCCTGGCACAGAGCAGAAGCTTGAGGAAATATTTGTTGAATGAGTAAATTTGTTCATTCATTCATTCAACCTGTATTTATTACTTATTATGTGCCAACCACTGATCTAAGCACTGGGAACATAGCAAAAAAACCAAATAGACATCAAATCCTTATCCTCACAGAGCTTTTATTCTAATAAACTAACAGCAGTAATGAACTGGCCCACTCGTAGCCAACTGGAGAAGGCAACCACTGCGTTGGATCAGAGTGACCCTCTGGGTCTCCTATTCTCTAGTACAGTAAATGATAAAACCTGTTGCCATTGAGTCAGTTCAGACTCATAGTAACCCCATGTGGTTATGGAGTAGAACTACTCCATAAGGTTTTCTTGGCTATAATCTTTACATAAGCAGATCGTTAGGCTCTTCTTTTGTGGCACCTACGAGCCCTGTAGTTGAGTGCAAACCATTCACTCCACCAGGGACCTGCAGTAAATGACAACCAAAAATCAAACCAAATGTCTTGCCATTGAGTCAATTCCAACGCATAGCAACCCTATAGGATGGAGTAGAATTTCCGCATAGAGCTTCCAAGGAGCAGCTAGTGGATTCGAACTGCTGACCTTTTGGTTAGCCTCCAAGCTCTTAACCACTGCACCACCAGGGCTCCACAGAAAAAGATGATGCTGTTGTTGTTGTTGTTAAGTTTCCTTGAGTCAGTTCCAACTCATAGCCACCCTATGTACAACAGAATGAAACACTGCCCTGTCCTGCGCCATCCTCACGATCATTGTTATGCTTGAGCCTACTGTTGCAGCCACTGTGTCAATCCATCTCATTGAGGGTCTTCCTCTTTTTCACTGACCCTCTACTTTACCAAGCGTGATGTCCTTCTCCAGGGACTGGTCCTCCTGATAACATGTCCAAAGAATGTGAGACAAAGTCTTGCCATTCTTGCTTCTAAGAAGGATTCTGGCTGTACTTCTTCCAAGACAAATTTTTTCATTCTTTTGGCAGTCCATGATATATTCAATATTCTTTGCCAACATCACAATTCAAAGGCGTCAGCTCTTCTTCAGTCTTCCTTATTCATTGTCCAGCTTTTGCATGCATATGAGGCAATTGAAAACACCATGGCTTGGGTCAGGTGCACCTAGTCTTCAAGGTGACATCTTTGTTTTTAACACTTTAAAGAGGGCTTTTGCAGCAGATTTGCCCAATGCAAGGAGTCTTTCAGTTGCTTGGCTGCCACTTCTCTGGGTGTTGATTGTGGATACAAGTAAAATGAAATCCTTGAAACTTCAATCTCTTCTCCATTTATCATGATGTTGCTTAATGGTCTAGTTATGAGGATTTTTGTTTTCTTTATGTTGAGGTATAATCCATACTGAAGGCTGTGGTATTTGGTCTTCGTCAGTAAGTGCTTCCAGTCCTCTTCACTTTCAGCAAGGAAGGTTGTGTCATCTGCATAACCCAGGTTGTTAATGAGGAGTCTTCCTCCAGTCCTGATGTTCCATTCTTCTTCATATAGTCTAGCTTCTTGGATTAGTTGCTTAACATACAGATTGAATGGGTATGGTGAAAGGATACAACCCTGACACACACCTTTCCTGATTTTATACCATGCAGCATCCCCTTGTTTTGTACAAATGACTGCCTCTTGATCTATGTACAGGTTCCTGATGAGCACAATTAAGTGTTCTGGAATTCCCCTTCTTCGCAATGTTATTCATAATTTGTTACGATTCCCATAGTCGAATGCCTTTGCATAGTTAATAAAACAGGTAAACATCACTCTGATATCCCCTGCTTTCAGCCAAGATTCATCTGACATCAGCTATGATATCCCTGGTTCCAAGCCTTCTTCTGAATCCAGTCTGAATTTCTGGCAGTTTCTTGTCGATATACTGCTGCAGCCGCTTTTGGATGATCTTCAGAAAAATTTTGTTTGCATGTGATATTAATGATTTTTTTTTTATAATTTCCACACTGGGTTGGATCACCTTTCTTGGAATAGTCATAAATATGGATCTTTTCAAGCCAGTTGGCCAGGAAGCTGTCTCCCATATTTCTTGGCATAGACAAGTGAGTACCTCCAGTGCTCCATCTATTTGTTGAAACATCTCAATTGTTATTCCATCAATTCTTGGAGCCTTGTTTTTCGCCGATGCCTTCAGAGCAGCTTGGACTGCTTCCTTCAGTGTCATTGGTCCTGGATCACATGTTACCTCCTGAGATGGTTGAACGTTGACCAATTCTTTTTGGTACAGTGACTTTGTGTATTTCTTCCCGATTCTTTTGATGCTTTCTGCATTCTTCAATATTTTCCCTGTAGAATCCTTCAGTATTGCAACTCAAGGCTTGAATTTTCTCTTAAGTTCTTTCAGCTTGATAAATGCTGAGCTTATGCTTTCCTTTTGTTTTTCTATTTCCAGGTATTTGCACATGTTATTATAATATTTTACTTTGTCTCCTCAAGCTGCCCTTTGAAATCTTCTGTTCAGCTCTTTTATTTCATCAGTTCTTCCTTTGCTTTAGCTGCTCAATGGTCAAGAGCAAGTTTCAGAGTCTCTTCTGACACCATTTTGGTCTTTTCTTTCTTTCCTGTCTCCTTAAAGACCTCTTGCTTTCTTCATGGATGATGTCCTTGATGTCATTCCACAACTGGTCTGGTCTTAGTCATTAGTGTTCCATGCATCAAATCTATTCTTGAGATGGTCTCTAAATTCAGGCGGGATATACTCAAGGTTGTACTTTGGCTCTCGTGGACTTGCTCTGATTTTCTTCAGTTTCAGCTTGAACTTGCATATGAGCGATTGATGATCTGTTCCGCAGTTGGCCCCTGGCCTTGTTCTGACTGATGATATTGAGCTTTTCCATTGTCTCTTCCACAGATGTAGTGGATTTGATTCTGTGTATTCCATCTGGTGAGGTCCAAGTGTATAGTAGCCATTTATGTTGTTGAAAAAAGTATTTGCAATGAAGTCTGTGGTCTTGCAAAATTCTATCATGTGATCGCTGGCATCGTTTCTATCACCAAGGCTATATTTTCCAACTACATATCCTTTTTCTTTGTTTCCAACTTTTGCATTCCAATCACCAGCAATTATCAATGCATCCTGATTGCATGTTTGGTCAATTTCAGACCGCAAAAATTAGTAAAAATCTTCAATTTCTTCATCTTTGGCCTTAGTGGTTGATGTGTAAATGTGAATAATAGTCGTATTAACTGGTCTTTCCTCATAGGTGTATGAATATTATCCTATCACTAACGGCACTGTACTTCAGGATAGATCTTGTGAAATGTTCTTTTTGACAATGAATGCGACAACATTCCTCTTCAAGTTGTCATTCCAGGCATAGTAGACCATACGATGGTGTGATTCAAAATGGCCAATACCACTCCATTTCAGCTCACTAATGCCTAGGATATGGATGTTTATGCATTCCATTTCATTTTTGGCAATTTCTAATTTCCCTAGATTTATACTTCATACATTCCACTTTCTGATTATTAATGGATGTTGGCAGCTGTTTCTTCTCATTTTGAGTCATGCCACATCAGCAAACAAAGGTCCCAAAAGCTTGACTTATCCATGTCATTAAGGTCAACTCTAGTTTGAGGAGGCAGCTGTTCCTCAGTCGTATTTTGCGTGCCTTCCAACCTGAAGGGCACATTTTCCAGCACTATATCAGACAATGTTCTGCTGCTATTCATAAGATTTTCACCAGCTAGTTATTTTCAGAAGTAGACAGTTGGGTGCTTCTTCCTAGTCTGTCTTAGTCTGGAAGCTCAGCTGAAACCTGTCCTCCATGGGTGACCCTGCTGGTATCTGAATACCGGTGGCATAGCTTCCAGCATCACAGCAACAGTAAATGATAGGACTTGCTCAATCTTCAACTCTGCATTTCTGAGCTATAGCATCTGCCTCATCATGGCTTGCTCAGGACTCAGATATGAGGCTGCTTTCTCCTTGAAACAACACTGTGCAGGCAGCAAAGGGGAAGAGACAGGGGCTTGACTTGAGACTCCCATGCTTAGGATGGAGGCTGAGAAGTAGCCTTGGCTAGCAGTGAGGGGGGCTCCCAAGTGGGAAAAGTTTGGTGCCAGAGAGCAGGGACTCAGTCAACAGGTGGGCCCTGATGTTCCAAGAGGAAGTAGTCACTGGTTATTAGTCAGGTGGGTAACGCTGCTGCAGGTAGTCTGCTGCAGGAGATTCTAGTGTCTGGGAGAAGAGCAATCATCTAGGGAGGCAACCTAGGGTGCAGTGTGAGGAATGAATTGATTGGCGCGTGAAGTGGTGTCCTGGTGGATGTTTAACAATTTGATCTCTGGCAAAAAACAAAACAAAACAAAACCTGATTTATAGTGTTTGCCAGTCACCATGGTGTAAATACACCCACAGTGGCTGAATTCAAGCTATCGACATAACATTGCTGAATGCAGATTTGGAAGAAGATAAGCACAACCAGTTCTCATAAGCCAGTGTGAACCTTGCCGTCTTCTAAGGAGTCAGGATCAGTTTAGTTCTTGGAAAGGGACTGGCCAGAGACTAACCAAAAAAGAACCAAACCCACTGCCATCAAGTCGATTCTGACTCATAGAGACTAAACAGTAAAATACCAGGGCTGGGAAGTAAGGGATACAGGGGTTGGGAAAGGTATGATGCCAGGGCAACTGGAAAGCCCCATGAGTGGACACTGTTGAGAAGAGATGGAAACTGAATGCTAGTAGGTGGAGGATGAGTGGCGACTGAGGCTGCTTAAAGTCATACCGACCCTTGCCAGGACTATCTGTCTTGGCGACCTGTTGGCTGATCTGTTGTCTGCAGAGGCAGGAGAAACTGAGTGGGTTATGTGTATAGGGGAGTGGTAGTGGTGGAGGGATGCTGACATGTCTGAACTTTAAGATGATAGCACACCTTTATATAGTGCTTTCTCTGTACCAGGCTCTGTACAAGCATTTTACATGTATTAATTCATTTAGTCCTCAAGACCACCCTGTGAGTCAGGTTACTATTATTATCCCAATTTTACAAATAAGGAAAATGAGACACAGATAGAGTAAATAACTATTTCATGTCACACCCAGCAGAGCTCTCTGGCCTACTGCTTCTACAATGCTTCCTCTCATCCATTTCCCTAGAACCTACCTGCTAAGTGGGGCAGTTGCTCTTGACCTTTCTGGGCCACCCACATCCCAGCATGCTCCCAGCTTTATTCTTTGTCGCAAATGGGACCTGGGATGATGATGATGATGATGTGTGTGTGTTGAGGTGAGGGGCAGCTAAGCATAGGTGGTATTTTTTTGGGGGGGGAGAAAACAGAGACAACTGGGAGGAGGAAGAGAGGAAGGAAGAAAAGCAAGTGGAAAGAAAATAAGGAAAGAGAAATTAGAGGAGGAGAGGATGACAACTCCAGGCCTGGACTTGGCAGAAGCTGGTCTCTGAGTATTGCGTGACCCCTTACAGCCAGTATGCCTTACAATCGGTATGTAAGCATACTCAGAGGCAGTGTGAGGCATAGTAGGCTAAGGTGTGAACAGGAAGAGAGGATATGAGCTTTTTCATGGGTAGCTTGTAGAATTAGTTGATCACTTATAGTGTGCTTATGTGTGTGTGTACACACCTGCTTACACACACGTATCCCAAAGAAAGACTATAGCTGAGTGTGATGAGCTAGGCATATTTGTGGGATGCTGTGATTGTGTGTGTGAAAAACACTGATATTGCTCTAAGAGATGAGAAGGCAGAGGGGGAGGGGAGCTGGTTGAATGGACAGAGGGAATACAGGGTGGAGAGGAGGAGTGTGCTGTCTCATTAAGAGGAGAGCAGCTAGGAGTACACAGAAAGGTGTGCATAATTTCTGTATGACAGACTGACTTGATTCGTAAACTTTCACCTAAAGCACAATAAACAAATAATAATTAAAAATAAAAAGTTGACATTCTTGACTTCTGGAGTTTCCCTAGGCCTCTGGAAAAGTCCCAGCAGAGGAGGCTTGGCAAAGGCTCCAGAGAAGCTCCAAGATGGTGCCTAAAGGGCCAGACAGGTCTAGGAGGGATTTTCCTCTGAGATAAGGTTGCTGGCTTTCTTTCTGCCCCCAGTATATGCAAATCCCCAGCCTCTGGCAAATGCTTGGAGAATGGTGAGGCATTTCCTCTGAGCCTTACTCTGCAGAAGGAAGAGATAGAAGGCTGAGGAAAAGCCTGTGAGGAAGCACCTAGGTTGCTTCCTGGCCTGGCCTGGCCTTAGCCATCACTTGTGGCCTGTGGCCTCAGAAGTATTTTCAATGCCCCATCTCTTTCCCGTCTGTGTGGTGTAGAGGAAAGAACAAAGTCTTTGCAGTCCATTGAGATCTGGATTACTTCTGAGATCCTGGCTCCATTGACATACCTGCTTTGGGACCTTGGGCCAGCCCTTTCACATCACTGAGCCTCAGTTTCCTCATCCATAAAACAGGAATAACATCAACTCTACATACTGGTTGTAAGAATTAAGAGATCACTTATGTGAAAGTATCTGACACAGTCCTTATACTTACTCCCTCTTTATCTCTTTCCCCCTTCCCTGTAGTTAAATACTGAAAGCAACCTCATCTCAGTCAAGAATCTGGAAGTCCAGAAGCTTTTTTTCTCTCTCCTTTTCAATATTGTATTGGAAGTCCTAGCCAGAGCAATAAGGCAAGAAAAATAAATAAAAGGTGTCCAAATTGGAAGGAAGAGTTAAAACTGTCTGTTCACAGATGACATGATCCTATATGTAGAAAATTCCCAAGAATCCACAAAAAAAAAGCTTCTAGAACTAATAGAGTAATTTAGCAAAATTGCAGGATACAAAGTTGTGATGGTTAATGTTGTGTGTCAACTTGGCTAGGCTGTGATTCTCAGTGATGTGGAAGACTTAGTTATCCAGTGCTGCTATACAGAAATACCACAAGCGAATGGCTTTAACAAACAGAAGTTTATTCTTTCACAGTCTAGGAGGCTAGAAGTCTGAATTGAGGGCGCCAGCTCCAGGGGAAGGCTTTCTATCTGTCAGCTCTGGAGGAAAGTCCTTGTCATCAATCTTCCCCTGGTTTAGGAGCTTCTCTGCACACAGACCTCAGGTCCAAAGGGCATGCTCTGTTCCTGACACTAATTTCTTGGTGGTAAGAGGTCCCCTCATTCCTCTGCTTGCTTTTTTCTTCTGTATCTCAAAAGAGACTGATTCAAGTTAGAACCTAATCCTGTAGACTGAGACCTGCCTCAGTAACATAACTACCTCTAATCCTGCCTCATTAACATCCAGAGGGAAGATTTACAACAGATAGGAAAATCACATCAGATGACAACATGGTGGATAATCACACAATACTGGGAATCATGGTCTAGCCAAGTTGACACACATTTTTGGGGGGCACAATTCAATCCATAACACAGGAACTATGTAATCACCTTCCATTCTGGGATTTTTTATTCGTTTTTAATCTTATTGTGTTTTAGGTGGAACTTGACAGTGCAAATTAGTTTCTCATTCAAAACTTTATACACAATTTGTTTTGCAACATTGGTTGTGATCTCTGCGATGTGTCAGCACTCTCTTCCTGTAACCCAGGGTTTTCTGTGTCCATTCCTCCAGGTTTTCTGTCCCTCCCTGCCTTCTCGTCTTTACTTTTGAGCAGGTGTTACGCATTTGGTCTCGTATACTTGATTGAACTAAGAAGCACATTCCTCACACGTATTATTATTTCTTTTATAGGCCTGTCTAATCTTTGGTTGAAGATGAACTTTGGGAGTGGTTTCAGTTCTGAGTTAGCAGGGTGTCTGGTTTCTGTCAAACCAGGAAGTCTGATCTTTTTTTGTGAATTTGAATTTTGTTCTATATTTTTCTCCTGATCTGTCTGGAACCCTCTATTGTGATCCCTGTCAGAGAAGCCAGCCTGGTTCTTCTGGGCTCAGGCTGGTGGAAGCTGTTGTTCATGAGGTCCATTAGTCCTTTGAACTGATATTATCCTTGTGTCTTTGGTTTTCTTCATTCTGCTTTGGTCCAAACATGATGGGACTTATGTAGATGGCTACTCACAAGCTTTTAAGACCCCTGACACTACTCACCAAAGTAGGATGTAGAACTATGTTATATCAATTGATCTAGATGTCCCCCAAGACCATGGTCCCCAGCCCTCAGCCCCAGTAACTCAGTCCATCAAGGTGTTTTGATGTGTCTAGGAAGTTTCTATGGCTTTGCCTTGGTCAAGTTGTGCTGACTTCCCCCATATTGTGTGTTCTTTCCTTTCACCAAAGTTAACACTTCTGTATTACCTAGTTAGTGATTTTCCCTTCCTTCTCCTCCCCTCCCTTGTAACCATTAAAGGTTTTTTCTTTTCTGTGTGTAAACCGCTTCTTGGGTTTTTATAGTAGTGGTCTCATACAATATTTATCCTTTTGTAATTGACTTATTTCACTCAACATAATGCCCTCAGGATTCATTCATATTGTGAGATGTTTTGAGGGTTCATCATTGTTCTTTATCTTTGAGTAGTATTCCATCATGTGTATGTACCATAGATTGTTTATCCATTCACCTTAGATTGCTTCCATCTTTTTGCTATTGCAAATAATGATTTATTCCTAAGTATTTTATCTTTTTAGGTGTTATTATAAATGATATTGTTTTCCTGATTTCCTTTTTGAAGTTCTCGTTGTTGGTGTATAGGAATCCAACTGATTTTTGTATATTGAGTTTGTATCCTGCTACTCTGCTGAATCTATCAGTTCCAGTAGTTTTCTTGTAGAATTTTTGGGGTTGTCTATGTACAGGATCATATCATCTACAAATAGAGATAGTTTTACTTCTTCCTTTCCAATTTGGAAGAATTGCCTTATTACTCTAGCTAGGACTTCCAGCACAATGTTAAGTAGGGGTGGTGATAAAAGGCATCCTTGTCTTGTTTCTGTTCTCAGGGGGAATGCTTTCAGCCTCTCTCCATTGAGAATGAGGTTGGCTCTTGGTTTGGTACAGATGCCCTTTATTATGTTGAGGAATTTCCCTTCTATTTCTACTTTATTGAGAGTTTTTATCAGGAATGAGTGTTGGTCTTTATCAAATGCCTTTTCTGTGTCATTTGAGATGATCATGTGACTCTTCTTTTGTTCTATTTATGTGGTGGATTACATTGATTGATTTTCTAATGTTGAACCATCCTTGCATACCTGGTATGAATCCCACTTGGTCCGGTGTATTACTTTTTTTGATATGGTGCTGAATTCTATTGGCTAGAATTTTGTTGAGAAATTTTGCGTCTATATTCATGAGAGACATTGGTCTGTAATTTTTTTTTTTTTGTGGTGGTCTTTGCCTGGCTTGGAATACTGGTGGTGCAGTGGTTAACTGTTTGGCTGTTAACCAAAAGGTCAGCAGTTCAACTCCACCAGCAGCTCACTGGAAACCCTATGGAGCAGTTCTACTCTGTTGTATGGGGTTGCTATGAGTTGGAATTAACTCAACAGCAATGAGTTTGTTTTGGTTTGTTTGCCTGCCTTTAGTATCAGGGTCATGCTGGCTTCATGGAATGAATCTGGAATTATTCCTTCCTTTTCTATGCTTGGAAACCCTGGTGGTATAGTGGTTAAGTGCTACAGCTGCTAACCAAAAGGTCAGCAGTTCTAATCTACCAAGCGCTCCTTGGAAACTCTGTGGGGCAGTTCTACTCTGTCTATAGGGTCGCTATGAGCCAGAATCGGCTTGACAGCAATAGGTTTGGTTTTGGTTTTGGTTTTTTCTATGCTCTGAAATAGTTTGAGTAGTACTGATGTGAGCAGTTCTCTGAAGGTTTCATAGAATACTCCAGTGAAGCCATCCAGACCAGAGTTTTTTGTTGTTGTTGGGAGGTTTTTGTCTTTTCTTTTTTTTTTTTTTTATTACCTTTTCAATCTCTTCTCTTGTTATGAGTCTGTTCAGATCTCAGTTTGTGTTAGTTTAGGTAGGTAGTGTGCTTCTAGAAATTTGTCCATTTCCTCTAGGTTTTCAAATTTGTTGGAGTACAATTTTGCATGGTACTGTTATGATCCTTTTTATTTCAGTTGGGTCTATTTTAATGTCGTCCATCTCATTTCTTATGAGGGTTATTTGCATCCTCTCCTGTTACTCTCTTGTCAGTTTGGCCAGTGGTTTGTAGATTTTGTTGATCTTTTCAAAGAACCGACTTTTGGTCTTGTCGATTCTATTGTTTTTCTGTTCTCTATATCATTTATTTCTGCTTTCATCTTTATTATTTCCTTTCTTCTAGTGGCTGTAGGCTATTTTTGCTGTTCTTTTTCTATTTGTTTGAGTAGTAGGGCTAACATTTTTATTTTTGCCCATTCTTTGCTGAAGTGTGCATTTATTGTTATAAATTGATCTCTGAACACTGCTTTTGCTGTGTCCCAAAGGTTTTGGTATGGTGTGTTTTCACTTTCATATAATTCCAGAAATTTTTTTTTATTCCCTCTTTGATTTCTTCTATTATCCAGTTGTTTTTAAGCAGGGTATTATTCAGTTTCCATGTATTTGATTTTTTTTCCTTGCTCTTCCTGTTATTGATTTCTACTTTTATGATGTGATCAGAAATAATGCTTTGTATTGTTTGCATGTTTTGGATTTTCTTGAGGGTTCTTTGTGGCCTAAAGTGTGGTCTACTCTGAAGACTGTTCCATGCGCATTGGAAAAGGATGCATACCTTCCTGCTGTTGGGTGGAGAGTTCTATACATGTCTATAAGGTCAAGTTGGTTGATTTTGTGCTTTAGTTCTTCTGTATCTTTGTTTAGTTCTTTCTAGGTGTTCTGTCCTTTACTGAGAGTAGTGTGTTAAAGCCTCCTACTATTACTGTGGAACTGTCAACTTCTCTTTTCATTGCTGTTAGAATTTGGTTTATGTATGTTGGAGCCCTGTAGTTGAGTGCGTAGATATTTATTAAGGTTATGTCTTCTTCGTGGTTTGTCCATGTAATCATTATATAATGTCCTTCCTTGTCTTTTATGGTTGATTTTGCCTTAAAGTCTATTATATCTAAGATTAGTATTGCCACTCCTGTCCTTTTTTGGTTACTATATGTTTGATACATTTTTTTCCATTCTTCAATTTTAATGTATTTACATCTTTGCATCTAAGCTGTGTCTCTTGTAGACAGCATAGTGATGGATCATGCTTTTTTATCCATTCTGCCACTCTCTGTCTTGTTACAAGTGCATTTAAGCCATTTACATTGAGTGTGATTATCTATAAATATGAGTTTATTGCTGTCATATTGTTGTGTTTTGCTTGTTTCTTTTGTTTTTTGTGGTGCTTATGTTTTCTTCCTTTTACTTTCATGTGCTGAGTTCCTTTTATTTGTGAATTTTCTTTTCTTTCCTTATTTCAGATTTTCTGTTTACTGAGACTTTGTTTTTCTTCTTTTTTATTCTGATGAGTATGTTTATTGACTTTCTTTGTGGTTACCTTGAAATTTACCCTTATCTTCCTAAGTTTGAACCAGCCTTGTATTACTACATATTGCCTTCACTTCTTTTCCATTTGAAAGTTCTATATCTACACTGTTCATGCCCCCTTTTATTGTTTTGACTTTGTCATCATTTACAGTTTGATGTCTCTGTTTCCCTGTTTTAAGTCTTTTAGGTTTATTTTATTATTGAGAGTTCTTTATCTAGGTTGGTATCGGGTTGATGCTGTCCTGTATCCTAGACTCCAGTTGTTGTCTAATGTTGTTGGTTCTCTAACCAAAGGACTCCTTTTAATATTTCTTGTAAGTTTGGTTTGGTTTTTATGAATTCCATTAATTTCTGTTCATCTGCAAAAGTCCTAATTTATATAGGACACTATTCTTTGTTGGCAGGTCTTTTTTTTTTTTTTTTTACATTTCAGGGTTTTATATACATGATCCCATTTCCTTCTTGCCTGCAGAGTTTCTGCTGAGTAATTAGAGCTTAGTCTTGTTGTTGCCCCTTTGTAAGTGACTTTTTGTTTTTCTGGAGCTGCTATCAGGAGTCTTTCTTTGTCTTTGGTTTTGGCAAATGTGATTATATGCCTTGGTGACTTTCAAGGTCTATCATATATGTTGTTTGTTGAACTTCTTGGATGGTCAAGTTCTTGTCTTTCATAATATTTCAGAAGTTTTCTGCCAGCAAATCTTCAACAATTTTCTCCGTGTTTTCCATTTTCTCCCTGTGTTCTGGATCTCTGATCATGTGCAAATTTTTGCTCTTGCTTGTGTCCCACATAATTATTATGTTTCCTTCATTTTTATTCATTCTTTTCTCTGATTTTTCCTCAAAGGAGCATCCATGGATTTGTCTTCGATCTTGCTGATTTTGTCTCCCATTATTTCAAATTTGCTCCTAAAACCTTCTATTGAGCTGTCCATTTCTGAAATTTAGTTATCATTTGGATTTCTCTTTTTTTGTATGATTTCTAATAATTTATTTTGACATTTCGTTCTCGTATTATTTTCTTGAATTCTTCTATTGCTTCATCTGTTTTCCTTGCTTTTGACTATATTTTTGTTGGTTTTGCATGTGTTTCCCATGATTATGTCTATTTTTCCCTTTGTTTCTTGTATTTTGCTTGACCTCTTCCCTGATCTCTTGGAGTACCCTATATATTAGTCTCTTGAATTCCATATCAGGTAGTTTCACTGCCTTTTCATCTTCCGGAAGGCCATCTGATTCTTTATTTTGGTCACTTGCTGGATCCGTCTTGTCCTTCTTTTTCATATGTTTTGATACTGTCTCCTGTCTCCAAAACATTAAGATAGTATTTTCTTTATTTATTGATTGGGTGTTTGTTTCTTTCATCCTGTCCTGCTTCCTTGTTTTATTTTGATACATCAGTATGGGCGAGCCAGGCATGATTTTCTGCTTGCTCCATCTGTGGGCATGATAGCTCTTACCACCTTGTCTGGGTGAACAGGGCAGCAGCAGGTAGGGCAGGCCTGCTTCACTGTACACTGGTTTGGTGAGGTGGCTAAGGGCAGACTGAGTGGGCACTCTCTGCCTCCTGATGTTGGTCCAACAGTGTGGGAGGGTTCACAGCCCCTTGCCAGTTAGGTGGGGGTGTTGGACAGGGAAGTGATATGAGCTTACTTCCAACTGTTCAGCAGTTCGTCGAGTGATGAGAGAGGAGAGGCAGTGCAGCCTTAGTGTGGCAGCGGGCCTCAGCCAGGGACACTCTAGCTCTGGTGGCACAGTGAGGGCTGGCAGGAAGGAGGACTGATGTATGGGGTAGGTGGGAAGTAGAAAGCAGTGGGTCAGTGACTCTCTAGATGTGGGGGCTTGGCATGGCCAGCAGGAAGGGGGGAGGTGGTATACAAGGTAGGTGAGAGGGATAAAGAAAAGGAAGAAAGGGAGAAAAATGGCACAGTGGGAGCCAGCAGGTGGGTATGGGGTGGACCTGGAGTGGAGGCAGGCTCTGGCCACAGTGGTGCAGCATGGCCTGGAGAGAAGGGGTAGAGGTGGCATACAAGGTTCAGTGGGAGGGAGAAAGAAAAGGAAGAAAGGGGAAAATGTTGCAGCAGGAGCCAGCAGGTGGGGGCTGGGGGTCCAGGGTAGCAGTAGGCCAATGGCCCTCTACCCGTGGTGGTGCAGCGTGGCCCAGTGGGAAGGGTTAGAGGTGGTGTACAAGGCTAGATGGGAGGGAGAAAGAAAAAGAAGAAAGGGGAAAAATGATGCAGTAGGAGCTGGTGGGCAGAGGCAGGTGGGACCCAGGGTGGCAGCAGGCTGGTAGCTCTCTAGCAGTAGGCATGGCATGGCATGGCCTGTCAGGAAGGGGTGGGGGTGGCACACAGGGAAGAAGTGTGAGGGATGGGAAAGTGAGTTTTCTTGGTTACCAGATGCTCTGACTCCTGTTGGAAGCTACATGAAGTTGCCTTTCCAATAATCCCTGTCTGGGGTCATTGCTGGGTGTGCTCCAAGATGGTGATGTTGTGTCATGTTAGTTCACATGAGACCTCCACTCCATAGCTCTCCTTGTCCTCTGTTTCCTTCAGTTTCTTCTTCCATTCAGTGTTTGATCTAGTTCTTTACCTCTTCATTCAATGCTGAGGGTCTCAAGGTTGACATTTGTGTCTGTTTTACATAGGTTTTCAGGTCTTTGTTGCGAATGAATGTCCTGATGCGGCTGTCTACAGTGTCATGCTGGCATTGCCTTCCCATTTTGTGATCTGACCTGATCAGCCAATCAGTTGAAAGTGGAGTTTCCTTGAGGGTGTGACCTGCCTCCAGTATATGAATGCATGCTCTGGAAAAGCTCACACTCTCTCTTGACCTTGTACTCTTCTCATTACCTGACATCTGGTTCTTGGGATGTAAGCCTGTAGAAGTCTTCGGCCTGCCACCTGATCTGCAGATTTTGGATTTGCCAGCCCCCACAATCCAGTAGCCAGCAGAGGCTTCCAGCCTACCTCCTGACCTGTAGATTTTGGGCTCATCAGCTCCTGCAACCACGTGAGCCAGCAGAAGCTTTCAGCCTGCTGCCTGGCCCACAGAATTGGGACTTGCCAACCCCACAATTGTGTGAGCCATATCCTTGAGGTAAATCTCTCTCTATATATATATTTATATATATGCTTACTGGTTTTGCTTCACTAGAGAACCCAGACAAAGACATTTGGTACTGAGAGTGGTTCTAGAGGAACGATATCTTAAGAATGAGTTTTCTGAATCGGTTCTCAAGTCTGGCTAGAGTTAAAGGCACTAACCCAGTGCCATCGAGTCTATTTCCATGGTAAAAAGGACACTGTGTAATCCATGGCATTATGTGGTAATACAGATAAGCAAAATATCACCACCATTGGATCAAATATTTGTGCTGGACATGGGTCTGGGTGATCATGTATTTGACACATTTCAACACCTCTGTCAAATTGACAAGTATAATGAAGCTGGTTAGTTGGTCCTACTTTTGCTAGACAAAGTGGAGAAAGAAAAGGATGAGCTCAGGGCTTCAGAGTCCCAGCTCAAGCACTGCATAAAGGACCTGAAAGTTGCTATTTGTGCCCTGAAAGAAAGCTGATTTTTATTTTCTTGTAGTAACAGAGATGATACTGCTGAAAACCAAACCCGGGAGCCTCATCCTAAGGGTGGCTGAATTACAATACCAATTGAATTCCGAACCTTGAAAGGTGTAGACATGGGATCCTGAAAATTGGGATGGATGTGTATGGGCAGATACGGATGAAGTTGGGGAGATCAGGCCCCTAAATTCTGTTGAATCTCATTTGGAAGTAGAACAAGCCCTTTCACCCCTATCTGAATAGATTAACCCAGCTTTGTCTGCTAAATCACCTTTGCTAGTAAAATCAGTCCTCCCACCCCCATCTGATGGGATTATCCCAGATGCATCTGAGGAGTACTGGCCCGAGACATTGCCTCAGGCAGTGCCTGAGGTGTCACCTGAGGCAGATGCCTTGCAAAACATTGTTGGACACACCCTTACCACCCATTTTTGCTTCTATACCTATAACTAGACTCAAGTCCTAGTGAGCCCCAGAGAGGTGAGGTATAAAGTGTGACCCATGAGGAGGTACAATAAGGAACTGCTTGATTTTTCTAATGTATATAAACAAACATGGGGAATATATGTGGGAATGGCTATTCAGAGTGTGGAATAATGGTGCAAAGAACATAAAGTTGGATCGGTCTGAGTTTATTGATATCAGCCCACTAAGCAAAGATTCTTCATTCAGTGTTTCAGCTGAAAGGGTTAGAAAAGGGGCTAATAGTTTATTTGGTTGGTTGACTGACATGTGAACTAAAAGGTGGTCTACGCTAAATGATGCTGAAATGCCAGAACTACCTTGGTACACTATAGAAGAAGGTATTCAAAGGCTTAGGGAAATTGGAATGTTAGAGTGGATTTATCACCTAGGGCCCGCTGACCCAGAAGTGCCCAGAAAACACATCTTTCACCACAACTAATAGCAATAAATTTGTGAAGGGAGATTCAGTATCCTTGAACATTGCTGATTGCTCTTATATGTAGGTCAGAATTTTTAGTAAGAACAGCCCTCACTGAATTAGGGAGCTTAACTACAATAGGGGTAATTGGATCCTAGGATAGCAGGGACCAAGTGGAGACACTTAATAACCAAAGACAAGGTGAACATGGCTACCGTAATGTACAGCATGTCAAAGCTGTAATCAGAATAGTCTGACTCTCATGGATTTATGACATTGGCTACTTAGTTATCGTGTCCCTAGGAGTGAAATAGATAGGAGAACTACTAAATATTTACTTTATCAGTACAAGCAGAAGAATTCTAGGTCAAGTGAACAGCAGCCTAACTTGAATTGCCAACATAGAGAATCATGGCCCATTAATAAATTCCCAGACTTGAGCCAGTTTACGGACACTTCAACCTCTTGAATGAAGGGAGGCCGGGTCCAAAAATATATACACTTTCAAAAATATATAGTACTTAGTCTTTCTCCAAGCATTCCCCAAAGGGATCTTTGGTATTTATTTATTTATGTTATTGTGCTTTAGGTGAAAGTTTACAGCTCAAGTTAATTTCTCATCCAAAAATGTATACACGTATTGCTTTATGACATTAGTTGCAATCCCCACAATGTGACAGCACACTCCCCCTTTCCACCTTGGGTTCCCTGTGTCCATTTGATCAGTACCTGTCCCTTCCTGCCTTCTCATCCTGCTTTTGGAGAGGTGCTGCCCATTTGGTCTCATACATCTGATTCAACTAAGAAGCATATTCTTCATGTGTACTATTTTTTGTTTTATACTCCTGCCTAATTTTTGTCTGAAGAACGGGCTTCAGAAATGGTTTTCGTTCTGGGTTAATAGTGTGGCTTTTTTTGAGAATGACTGTTCATTGGGGAAAAGGAAATAATCAGACTTTTTAGGGATTACTGGATACTGGCTCTGAACTGACACTAATTCCAGGAGACTCAAAACATCACTGTGGCCTACCAGTCAGAATGGGGGCATATGGAGGTCAGGTTATTAACAGAGTCTTAGCTCAGGTCTGTCTCACAGAGGGTCTCCAAGCCCATCCTGTAGTGATTTCCCCAGTTCAAGAATGCATAATTGGAATAGACATAGTCAGCAACTAGCAAAACCCCCACGTAGGATTCCCAACATGTGGAGTACAAGCTATTATGATAAGAAAGGCCAAGTGGAAGCCTTTAAAACTATCACTACCTAATAAAATAGTAAACCAAAAGCAATACTGCATTTCTGGAGCGATTGCAGAGGTTAGTGGCGCCATAAAGGACTTGAAGGATGAAGGGTTGGTGATTCCCACCACATCCCCATTCAACTCGTCTATTTAGCCTGTGCAGAAAACAGATGGATCTTGGAGAATGACAGTGGATTTTCATAAACTTAACCAGGTGGTGACTCCAATTGCTGCTGCTGTTCCATATGTGGTTTCACTGCTTGAGCAAATTAATACATTTCATGGTACCTGATATGTAGTTATTGATCTGGCCAATGCCTCTTTCTCAATTCCTGTTTCTAAAGTCCATCAAAAGCAGTTTGCCTTAAGCTGGCAAGGCCAGCAATATGCCTTCACTCTCCTACCTCAGGAGTATATCAACTCTCCTGCCCTATGTCATAATTTAATCTGCAGGGAACCTTTTTATTGCTCCCTGTTCTAATCTTTGTCTGAAGAATAATATTTTTTGTGTGTTTTTGGCAAAAATTTACACAGCAAATTAGTTCCCCATTTGACAATTTCTATACAAACTGTTCGGTGACATTAGTCACATTTTCTACAATGTGTCAGCAATCTCTTCAATTGTATTCTGGTTGGTCCATTTCCAGTTTCCCTGCCTCCTTATCTTCCCATCTTTGCGTCTGAAGAATTGTTGACTTTTTGGTCTCATGTTGATGGTCCTTTAATGGAGCTCCATACTCACAGGTAATATCCTTTATTTTGTGTGCCTATCAGTTATTTTGCTAAAAGGTGAACTCAGGGCAAAGTTTCAGTTCAAGGTTTAAAGAGTATTTCAGAACAAAAGTCTCACAAAGTCCTCTAGCCTCATCTGGTCCAGTAAATCTGGACTTCTTTTTTTAAGAATTTGAGTTCTGTTTTGTGTTTTTCTCCCATTCTATCAGGATCCATTCATTGAGGTCCTAATCAGAGCAGTTGGTAGTGGTAGCTGGTCACCATCTGGTTCTTCTAGTCTCAGGGTAGATGAGGCTGTGGCTTGGATAGGCTATTAACCATGTAGGCTAGTTTCTGCTGTAAGACTTTGGTTGCCTTCTTTCTCTTTTGTTCCTAATGAGAAGATACCAATAGTTGTGTCTTAGATGGCTGCTTGCAAACTTTTAAGACCCCAGGTGCTACTCACCTCATTAGGATGTAGAACATGAGCTTTGTGGACTATATTATACCAATTGACTGAGTTGTGCCATTAGACTAAAGTCCTAAGCCTTCAAACCCAGAAAACCAATCTCACAAGGTGTTTGGTTATATCTGAGAAGTATCTGTAACTGTGTCCTCTACGAAAAGATATGCATGAACACACATACCTGTACATACATGTACATCTAGATATTTCTATTTGTGCATGTATATGTACACACTTGTACCTATCCATACACATATATGCCTATACACATACATATGTGATCTTACACTTGTTTTTTGGTTATTGTTGGTGTTGTCAAATTATATATATCCTATTCTTTAGCACATTCTTTTCTCTTGTGCGCTTCTTAGTGGCATTGTTTATTTTGGTCAAACTGTGCTCATTACACCCACATTCAGTGCTTCTTTTCCCATCACCAAAAATAACAAGTATCTACAATCTAGAGAGTGGTTCCCTCTCTTCCCCATGCATCCCTGATAACCACCAATGAACATCGGTCTCTGTACATATATCTATTCTTGTCTCCTTATAAAATTGGGATCACAAGATATTTGTCCTTATGTGATTGGCTTATTTCACTTAGCATTATGTCCTCTAGATCCATCCATGTAATAATATGTTCCATGGACTCATCACTGTTCTTTATGGTTGTGTAGTATTCCATTGCATGTCTGTACCACATTTTGCTTATCCATCTATCAGTTGAAGGGCACTTAGGCCGTTTCCATTTTTTTGCTATTGTGAATAATTCTGCAATGAACATAGATGTGCATATGTCTCTTTTATTAGAGATGTTCGTGTCTCTTTTATTAGATCTTTAGGGTACATAGCTAGGAGTGGGGTTGCTGGATCATAAGGTATTGCTATTACTACTTTTTAGGAAAGTGCTATAGGGTTTTCCATAGTGGTTGTACCATTTTACAGTTCTGCCAGCAATGGATAAGGGTTCCAATCTCCCCACATCCTTGCCAACATTTGTTATCTTTTTTTTCCAGTGTCATTTTAGCTGCTTGAGATGGTGTCTCACTGTAATTTTGATTTGCATCTCCCTATTTTTTTAATGGCTAATGATTGTGAGCATCTTCTTATGTATTTGTTGACCACTTGAATGTCATCTTTGGTGAAGTGTCTGTTCATGCCCTTTGCCTATTTTTTAACTGGGTTGTTCATCTTTTTAATGTTGAGTTGTTGAAGTTTTCTATAAATATTAGAGATTAGGCCCTTATTGGATAAGTCATTTTTGAAGATTTTTTTTTCCCGGTCTGTACGTTGTCTTTTCGCTCTTTTGATAAAGCCTTTTGATGAGCATAAGTATTTAATTTTTCTGAGGTCCCTATTATCTGATTTGTCTTCTGCTATTTGTGCATTTTTAATTATACTTGTTAGCATGTTTTTTTCTTAAAGATTAAGTCCCATAGTTCTCTCCCTATGTTTTTTCCAGAAACTTTATAGTTTTAGGTTTAACATTTAGGTCTTTGATCCATTTTGACTTAGTTTTTGAGTATGGTTAGTCTGCAGGGAACTCAATCGCCTTTACCTTCCACATGACATCACATTGGTACATTACATTGATGACATTTTGCTGATCGGACCTAGTAAGGAAGAAGTATCAACAAATCTAGACTTATTGGTAAGACATTTGCATTCCAGAAGGTGGGAAATTAAACCAACAAAAATTCAGGCACCTTCCACCTTAATGAAATTTCTAGGGATCCAGTGGTGTGGGGCATGTCAAGATATTCCTTTTATGGTAAAGAGTAGCTTGTTGCATCTGGAGCACCCTACAACTAAAAAGGAGGCATGGTGCCTGGTGGGCCTATTTGGATTTTGAAGGCAGCATATCCGTCATTTGGGTGGGCTACTCTGGCCTATTTACCAGACAACTCAAAAAGCTGCTAGTTTTGAGTGGGGCCCAGAACAAGAGAAGGCTCTGCAACAGGTTCAGGTTATTGTGAAAGCCACTCTTCCACTTGGGCCATAAGATCCAGCTGATCCAAAGGTGCTTGAAATGTCAGTGGCAGATAGTGATGCTGTTTACGGTCTTTGGCAGGCCCCTATTGATGAATCACAGTGCAGACTTTTAGGATTTTGGAGCCAAGCCCTGTCATCCTATGCAGATAACTACTTTCCTTTTGAGAAACAGCTTTTGGCTTGTTATTGGGCCTTAGTAGAGACTGAACACTTAACCATGGGCCATCAATTCACCACGTGGCCTGAGCTGCCCATCATGAACTGGGTCTTGTGTGACCCAGAGTCATAAAGTTGGATGTGTACCACACCACTAGATAATCAAATGAAAGTGGCATATATGAGATCGGGCTCAAGCAGGCCAAGTAAGTTACGTGAGGAAGTGGCCCAAATGCCCACGGTCCCCACTTACGTCAAATTACCTTCCCTCTCCTAGTCGGTACCTATGACCTCACGGGGAGTTCCTTACGATTGGTTGACTGAGGAAGGGAAAACTCATGCTTGGTTTAGAGATGGTTCTGCACGATATGCAGGCACCATTCGAAAGCGGACAGCTGAAGCACTGCTACCCCTTTCTGGGACTTTCTTGAAGGACAGTGGTGAAGGGAAATCCTCCTAGTGGAAAGAATTTTGAGCAGTGCACCTGGCTGTTTATTTTGTACGGTAGGGCAAATGGCCAGACGTGCAGTTGTATACTGATGCGTGGGCTGTGGACAATGGTTTGGCTGGATGGTTAGGGACTTGGAAGGAACATGACTGCAAAACTGGTGACAAGGAGGTATAGAGAAGAAGTATGTAGATATACCTCTCTGACTGAAAGGAATAAGAAACTGACAGAGGACAGAAAGCGAGGAGAGATATGTGCAGAGGTTCCTAATCAGCTAACCCAGCAGGGATTCGCCATATTGGATTCCTATCAGAAATCGCCTGACACAGAGCACAGGAAAGCAGCTTCATGGAGCTCCTGGCAGGAGACAGAACACCCAGTAAACAGCGATACATGCTTTGCCACCCCCATCCTCTCCCCGCTGCTCTACCTCTGAGTTTCCTGGCTAGTTGCAGTGGCTCAGTCAGCCGGGAAGTGCAGCATCTGTGCTGCTTGAATTCACCTGACCCACATCGGAGATTGGCAGACAGGGAGTACGGGAAAGCAGCTTCATGAAGTTCCCATCAGGAGACAGAGCATCCAGTAACAAGCGATATACACTTTCCTAACATCCACCCTATTTTCCCTCCACCTTCAGCCTCATCTGCTTCCCTCCAGCCTCAGTCTCTTGGCCAGGAGGCAACCGCTTCCACCCCGGGATTCCTTGGACTCGCCCCACCCACACTGGCCAGGTTCCTGAGCTGGCATTGCTACTTTCTGTCTCTTTTGGTTTCTTCCCTGCCTCCCACCACCTCCCCCTCCTTTCTCTTGAACACCTGGTTGCCTGTGCCATCTTTGCTTCTTCTTGAAAGGCTGTGAATTCCTGCTCGACTGGGGAACTACACCCCCAGCCTACGACACCAAGTTGGTGGGATCCCTGGGGATTTTTGTTTTGTTTTGTTCTGTTTTATTTTATTTGTTTGTTTTCTCTGTTTGCAGTTGGGAGCCCCTTATAGCCAGGCTACACTGCACGGCTTAAGAGCCACTCCCCCAATCTGCACAGCTGTGTGGCAGGATTGCTGGGGGCATTTCTTTTTTTCTTCCTTCCTTTTTGTTTTTCTTTTTCCCTATCTGTGCCTTCATTTCTCAGTTCTTGTCTGCCTATACTTACCGTCTTTCCTTGTCTTTTGAATACATAGTGCTGTGTGACATCTATACCACCTCTAGCCAGGCTATATTGCACAGCCTGGGAGACTTTCCCGGTCTTCAAGGCTGCATCAGTGGGACTGCTGAGGGCTTCTCTTTTCTTCTTTTTTTTTTTCCAAATTTTTATTTAGTTTTTTTTCTTTTTCCCTTTTTCCTTTTTTTTCATTTTTGCTTTTCTCCATTTCTCAATTTCTCATCTCTCCACTGCAATTGTAAGCTCCCTTTGCACTCTTTTTCTCCCTTTGTTTGTTTGATTTTAGCTCCTGTTTCTCTCTCCTCTTTCCCATACCCATATTAGCCCCATACATCATGGCCTCCCTCCTCTATCCTGCCTACCTGCACCATGTGCTGAACATCAAACCTCCGTGCAACACAGGCATGGTGTACCAGAACCTGCCCAGCACTGATCCCTGGCCTGGCCTGTTGGCCCTAGTACGTACCACAGACAACCCATCCCAACACCTCCCCTTCAGCTGGACCTGTCCAACTGCACCATATCTGAGTGACTGGCCCTGACTATTGGACAAGGAGGTGAAAAGAATTGTGACTAAAGTTGAGCAAACAACAAAGAATGCACGGCCTGTCTGCTTAGACATAAACAAACAAAACAAAAAACCAGGATGCAACAAACAAATCTACAATCAAGAAACAAAGAAAACAACTACTGAATGTCCCGAAACAGCAGACAATATCAAAATGTAAAAAAAAGAGGACAGGATGGATCCAGTAAGTGTACCAAATAAAACACCAGATGACTTTCCAGTAGAAGAAAATGCACTAGAACTACCTGACAGGGAATTTGAATCTCTAATATCCAGAGCTATCCAAGAGTTGAAGCAAACAGCAGACAAAAATGAGGAAAAAATACACAAATTTATGGAAAAGACAGACAAATTCACAGAAAATACACAACAAAAAAATGGAAGAATTCAGGAAAATAATACAGGAACAAAATGCCAAAATAAATTCACAACTAGAAATCATACAAAAACAACAATTAAAAACCTGAAAGGTAAACAACAAGATTTCTGAAATGGACAGTGTCATAGAAGGGCTGAGGAGCAGGTTTGAAATGATGGAAGACAGAATCAGTGAAACTGAAAACAAACGCTTGGACACAACTCTGTTTGAGGAAAAATCAGAAAAAAGAATGAAGAAAAATGAGAAAACACCCTGAGAATTATGTGGGATACTATCAAAAGCAAAAATTTACAAGTGATTGGAGTTCCAGAATAGGGAGAGCAACAGAAAACACACATAGGATCACTGAAGAATTGCTGACAGAAAACTTCCCTAACATCATGAATGATGAAAAGGTGACAATCCAAGAAGCTCATTGAACCCATATAGGATAGACCCCAAAAGAAAAACACCAAGGCATATCATAATCATGCTTGCATAAAAAAAGACAAACTCCTGAAAGCACCTAGAGAAAAAAAAGTCACATACAGAGGAGAAACAATAAGACTAAGCTCTGATTATTTTTTTTTTCTGATTATTAGGCAGAAACCATGACGGCAAGAAGGCAATCGAATGACATATATAAAACCTTGAAACAAAAAAAATTACGAACCAAGTATAATATATCCTGCAAAAACTTTCATTCATATATGATGGTGAAATTAGGACATTTCCAGATAAAGAGAAATTAAGGAAATATGTAAAGAAACCAAACCAAACCTACAAGAATTACTAAAGGGAGTTCTTTGGTCTGAGGACAAACAACATCAGACACAGCCTGAATCTAGGACGCAAGACTGTACCAGCCAGATACAAATGTAGGAAATGAATTCTATGGGACTATCCAAAAGCAAAAGAATTGCAACAGGGAGCCAGAGAGGTTAATCTGTAATGACAACAGCATCAGATTAATAAAAGAGGGAATCAACATTGTAGGTATAGAACTTTCTAATGAAAAGGAATGCAAGGTGATACCAAGTAATAATAGACTCACTCAAACCTAGGGAGATAAGGGTAAATTTCAAGGTAACCACAAAGAAAGTTAACAAACCTACTCATCGAAATAAATAAGAAAAATATAAAGTCTCAATAAAAACAAAAGCTACAAAAACAAGAGAAATCCACAAACAAAAGGAACTTAGCACAGGAGAGTAAAAGGAACATGTTAGCACCACAAAAAAAGCACTACAAAATGACAGCAATAAACTCACACCTCTCAATAATTACACTGACTATAAATGGCCTAAATGCACCCATAAAGAGACAGAGAGTGACAGAATGGATTAAAAAAACAGCATCCAACAATATACTGTCTACAAGAGACACATCTTAAAAACAAAGACAGACATTTATTAAAAATCAAAGGATGGAAAAAAAAATATCAAGCAAATAACTACCAAAAAAGAGCATGAGTGGCAATACTAATCTCAGATAAAATAGACTTTAAAACAAAATCCACAACAAAAGACAAAGAAGGGCACTATATAATGATTAAAGGGACAATCCATCATGAAGACTTAACCAAAATAAACATCTATGCACCCAATGACAGGGCTCCAAAACACATATAAAACAAACTCTAACAGCACTGAAAAGAGAAATTGACAGCTCCACAGTAATAGTAGGAGACTTCAACACACCACTCTCAGTAAAGGACAGAACATCTAGAAAGAAACTCAACAAATATACAGAAGAGCTAAAGGGCACAATCAGCCAGCTTGGCCTCATAGACATATATAGAACACTCCACCCAACAGCTGCAAAGTACACATTCTTTTCCAACGCACATGGTATGTTATCCAGAATAGACCACATTTTAGGCCACAGAGCAACCCTCAACAAAATCCAAAACACTGAGATAATACAAAGTATCTTCTCTGACCAGAATGCCATCAAAGTAGAAATCAACAACAGGAAGAGTAAGAAAAAAATCAATTACATGGGAACTGAAAAACACCCTGCTTAAAAACCACTGGGTAATAGAAGAAATCAGAGATGGAATAAAAAAATTCCTAGAAGCAAACGAGAATGAAAACATATCATACCAAAACCTTTGGAACACAGCAATGGGGGTCCTCAGAGGTCAATTTATAGCAATAGAAGCACACATCAAAAAAGAAGAAAGGGATAAAATCAAAAAAACATTAGCTATACAACTTGAACAAATAGAGAACAGCAAAAGAAGCCCAGAGCCACCAGAAGAAAGGAAATAATAAAGATCAGGGCAGAAATAAATGAAATAGAGAATAGGAAAACCATAGAAAGAACCAATAAAACCAAGAGTTGGTTCTTTGAGAGGATCAACAAAATCGACAAACCACTGGCCAAATCGACAAAAGAAGAAAGGAGAGAACACAAATAACCCAAATAAGAAATGAAATGAGGGACATTACAGCAGACCTAGCTGAAATAAAAAGGATCATAGCAGAGTATTGTGAAAAACTATACTCCAACAAATTTGAAAACCTAAAGGAAACGAACAAATTTCTAGAAACGCACTATCTACACAAACCAACACAAAATTATGGTAAAAATCTGAAAAGATCCATAACAAGAGAAGAGATTAAAAAGGTAACGAAAAAAAAAAATCCCAACAAAAAAAAGCCCTGGCCCAAACGGCTTTCCTGGAGAATTCTACCAAACATTCAAAGAGCTTACACCAGTGCTACTCAAACTATTGCAGAACATAGAAAAGGAAGCAATGCTTCTGAATTCACCCTGTGAAGCCAGCATAACCCTGAGAGACTGACTTGATTTGTAAACTTTTACCTAGAGCACAATAAATAAATAAAAAAAAAAGCCCTGGCCCAGATGGCTTCACTGGAGAATGCTACCAAACATTCAGAGAGGAACTTACAACAGTACTACTCAAACTATTTCAGAACATAGAAAAGGAAGCGATACTTCTGAATTCATTCTATGAAGCCAGCATAACCCTGATACCAAAACCAGGCAAAGACACCACAAAAAAGACAATTACAGGCCAATATCTCTCATGAATATAGATGCAAAAATTCTCAACAAAATTCTAGCCAATAGAATTCAGATTCATATCAAAAAAATAATACATCACATCCAAGTAGGATTCATACCATGTATGCAAGGATGCTTCAACATTAGAAAGTCAATCAACATAATCCACCACATACATAAAAACAAAGAGAAGAATCACATGATCATCTCAATTGATGCAGAAAAGGCATTTGACAAAGTCCAACATCCGTTCCTGATAAAAACTCTGAATAAAATACGTAGAGAAGGAAAATTCCTCAACACACTAAAAGGCATCTATGCAAAACCAACGACAAACATCATTTTCAATGGAGCGAGGCTGAAAACTTTCCCCTTGAGAACAGGAACAAGACGCGGATGCCCTTTTTCGCCACTCCTATGTGTTCCAAGCCCTAGCTAGAGCAATAAGGCAAGAAAAAGAAATAAAGGGCATCCAAATTGGTAATGAAGAAGTTAAGCTCTCCCTATTCGCGGATGATATACTATACATAGAAAACCCAAAAGACTCCATGAGAAAATTACTGGAAATAATAGAAAGATTCAGCAGACTAGCAGGATACACGATAAACACACAAAAATCATTTGGATTCCTATACACTGATAAAGAGAACAATGAAAAGAAAATCAGGAAAACAATACCATTTATAATAGCCCCTAAAAACATAAAATACTTCGGAATAAATCTAACCATGGATGTAAAACCAAAAAAAGCCGTTGCCGTCGAGTTAATTCCTACTCATAGTGACCCTGTAGTACAGAGTAGAACTGCCCCATAGAGTTTCCAAGAAGTGCCTGGTGGATTTGGACTGCTGACCTTTTGGTTAGCAGCCGTAGCACTTAACCACTACACCACCAGGGTTTCCAGGGATACAAAAGACCTATACAAAAAAAGAAAACTACAAAACACTACTGCAAGAAACCAAAAGAAATCAACATAAATGGAAAAACATACCATGCTCAGGGATAGGTAGACTCAACATTGTGAAATGACAATTCTACCCAAAGTGATTTACAAATACAGTGCACTATCTATCCAAATACCAACAACATTATTTAAAGAGATGGAAAAATTTATCATTAACTTTATATGGAAAGGGAAGAGGCCCCAGATAAGTAAAGCACTATCGGAGAAGAAGAATAAATTAGAAGGACTCACACTACCTGCCCTGAGAACTAACTATACAGCTACAGTAGTCAAAACAGCATGGTACTGGTACAACAGCAGATACATTGACCAATGGAACAGAATTGAGAACCCAGATGTAAATCCATCCACCTAAGGTCACCTGATCTTCAACAAGGGCCCAAAGCCCGTTAAATAGGGAAAAGACAGTCTTTTTAACAAATGGTGCTGGCTAAATTGGATGTCCATCTGAAAAAAATGAAACAGGACCTATACCTCACACCATATACAAAAACTAACTCTAAATGGATCAAAGACCTAAACATAGTGCCAAAACTATGAAATTCATAGAAGACAAAATAGGATCAATGCTAGAGGCCCTAATACATAACATTAACAGGATAACAGGATACAGACCACAACCAACAACACACAAGCTCCAGAGGATAAGCTAGATAACTGGGATCTTCTAAAAATTAAACACTTACGCTCATGAAAAGACTTCACCAATAGATTAAAAAGAGAACCTACAGACTGGGAAAAATTTTTTGGCTATTACATATCAGACAAAGGTCTAATCTCTAAAATCTACAGGAAAATCCAACACCTCTGGAATAAAAAGGCAAATAATCCAATTTTTAAAAATAGGCAAAGGAAATGAACAGACACTTCACCAAGGAAGACGTTCAAGCTGCCAACAACACATGAAGAAATGCTCATGACCTCTAGCCATTAGAGAAATGCAAATCAAAACCACAAGGAGATACCATCTCAACCCGGCACTGCTGGCATGAATCAGTAACAAATGTTGGAGAGGCTGTGGGGAGATCAGAACTCTTATGCACTGCTGGTGGGAATGCAAAATCATATAACCATTTTGGAAAATGTTATGGTGCCTCCTTAGAAAGTTAGAAATAGAAATACCATATGATCCAGCAATCCCACTCCTAGGAATATATCCTAGAGAAATAAGAGCCATCACACAAATAGACATATGCACACCCATGTTCATTGCAGCATTGTTCTCAATAGCAAAAAGATGGAAATAACCTAGATGCCCTTCAATAGGTGAGTGGATAAACTGTGCTACATACACACAATGGAGTATTACGCAACGATAAAGAACAACGATGAATCTGTGAAGCATCTCATACCATGGATGAATCTGGAGGGCATTATGTTGAGTGAAATAAGTCAATTACAAAAGGACAAACACTCTATGAGACCACTACTGCAAAAACTCATGAAAAGGTTTACATACAAAAAGAAACAATCTTTGATGGTTACGAGGGAGGGGAGGGGAGGGGATGGAAAAACACTTAATAGACAATAGATAAGTGGAAAGTTTGATGAAGGGTAAGACAGCACACAATACTGGGGAAGCCAGCACAAACTGTACAAGGCAAGGTCATGGAAGCTCCATAGACACATCCAGACTCCCTGAGGGACCGAATTGCTGGGCTAAGGGCAGTGGGGGCCATGGTCTCCGGGAACATCTAGCTCAATTGGCATAACTTAGTTTGTAAAGAATATGTTCTACATTCTATTTTGGTGAGTAGTGTCTGGGCTCTTAAAAAACTGTGAGTGGCCACCTAGGATACTCCACTGGTCTCACCCCTTCGGGAGCAAGGAAGAATGAAGAAAACTAAAGATACAAGGGAAAGATTAGTCCAAAGGACTAATAGACTATCTCTACCACGGCCTCCACCAGACTGAGTCCAGTACAACTAGATGGTGCCCGGCTGCCACCACTGACTGCTCTGACAGGGATCACACTAGAGGGTCCCAGACAGAGCTGGAGAAAAATGTAGAAGAAAATTCTAAATCAAAAAGGAAGACCAGACTTGCTGGCCTGACGGAGACTGGAGAAACCCTGAGAGTATGGCCCCTGGACACCCTTTTAGCTCAGTAATGAGGGCGCTCCTGTGGTTCACCCTTTAGCCAAAAATTGAAGAGGCCCATGGAACAAAACAAGACTAAAGGGGCATACCAGCCCTGGGGCAGGGTCTGGAAAGCAGGAGGGATCAGGAAAGCTGGTAATAGGGAACCCAGGTTTGAGAAGGGAAAGTGTTGGCATGTCGTGGGGTTGGTAACCAACGTCATAGAACAATGTGTGTACTGTTTGATGAGAAACTAGTTTGTTCTGTAAACCTTCATCTAAAGTCCAAAAAAAAAAAAATCAGCTATGGTCACATGACCAGTTACAGAAACAAGGACTGTAATTGTTATAATTATTTCTTCCTTTTTTTGTTGTATGTGTGCATGTGTATATATATATGTGTGTGTGTATATACACACACATAAACAAAGATATTTGCTATATATGTGTATATATATATAAAATTAATCTTTGTTTTTTTTACCCCTCATCCCATTACTTATTATAAAATATAAGATGTAAACAGGGATAATGCATTTTCAGTTGTACATATGTTAGTTGTATCATGGTAGGCACAAGTGTGACTTCATAATTGTTTTTATTTAGAGATTATGTATGGTTTAAGAAGCCCTGGTTATGCAGTGGTTAAGAACTAGGACTGCTAACCAAAAGGTCGGCAGTTCGAATCTACCAGCCACTCCTTGGAAACCCTATGAGGCAGTTCTACTCTGTCCTATAGGGTCATTATGAGTTGGAATTGACTTGACAGCAATGGGTATTATATGCTTTAAGGATACGTGTACAGGTGCCAAGTTTACAAGGGGTGGATTGTGATGGTTAATGTTATGTGTCAGCTTGGCTAGGCTGTGATTCTCAGTGGTCTGGCAGACCCTGTGTAAACATCCTCCATTTTGTGACCTGATGAGAGCAGCCAACCATTTGGAAAGGGATTTTCCTTCAGCATGTCTTGCATCCAGTAAATGAATGAATGTTCTGGCAAAGCTCTCTCTCTCTCTCTCTCGATCCTGAATTCGTATTATCGTCATACCATCTCCAGTTCTTGGAATATGAGAAGCCTTTAGCCTACCACCTGACCTGAAGATTTTGGATTTGCCAACTCCTGCAATCCCACAAACGAGCAGCCTGTCGCCTGACCTGCAGATTTTGGTTTGTTAGCCTCTGCAACAGCGTGAATTAGGAGAAGCCTTAGGCCTGTCGCCTGACCCATGGATTTGGGACTAGCTGACCTCCACAATTGCGTGAGCTATTTTTTTTTTTAAGTAAATCTCTCTCCACATATTTATATATATACCTTTCACTGTTTTTGCTCCTTTAGAGAACCCAGTCTAAAACAGCCAGACTGGGGAAATTTTCTGACATTATTTCTTTAAATATTCTTTCTGTCCTTTTCTCTCATCTCCTTTTGGATTTCCCATGATGTGTACATTAAGTCTCCTGTTGTTGTCCCATAATTCCATTAAACTGTACTCAGCCTTCCTGAGCCTCCATTCTTGTTGTTCTTCAGCCTCTGTAAGCCAAAATGTCAGCAGTTCGAATTCACCAGCCACTCCTTAGAAACCCTATGGGACAGTTCTTTTCTGTCCCATAGGGTTGCTATGAGTCGGAATCGACTCGACAGCAAGGGTTTTTTTTGTTGTCGTTTGTTTGTTTGTTTTTGTTATCCTCTAATTTGCTGATTCTTCTGCCTGATTAAATCTGTCAGTAAGTCCTTCTGTTGTGTTTCTCATTTCAGTTATTGTCCCTTTCAGTTGCAATATCTCTTTTTTTTTAGGTCCTCATTTTGTTCTTGCATGGTTTTCCTTATTTTTTTCAGTTCCTTGGCTATGTTTTCCCATAGGTTTTTAATTATGTTTAATGTGGTTGTAATATTCTTCCTTTTTTTTTTCATTATTGGGACTTCCCTAAATGTGCTTTCACTTCCTTCATCATGTTCATTTGGATGGGCCATTGCTTCTCTGCTCTTTGGGTGTCTTATGATTTTTGTTGGAGCATTGAAATGTTTGAACTTTCTCAGTTTTCCTCAGCATTTGGTGTTTTTGCCCACACTACTTTCTGCAAAAAACTCTAAGGTGGGCAGAGCCTTTGACCTTTGCTTATCATTTCCTCTCCATCACTGTGATAGCTCCTTTTCCCTCCCTGATTTAATTAGGATTCGAAAGTTCCAGATATTGGTTTTCAACTTCCAGTGTCTCCCAAACACACCAGAGAACGCACTGTGGTCAATCTGTCCACCAACAGGCACTGCCGCTCAGGTGAAATATTGAGCACTAATTAATCTGTCCACCAGGGGGTACAGGTCCTCTCTCTGATTATTACTCCCTTCCCTTCTCTGTTTCTGCAACCATGTTTTCAGACTGAAAACCCCACCCAGTGAGCCTCCTGCGGGGCTGACAGTTGTTCTCTAGTTTTGTCCAAGGCTTCCTTCCCTGCTCTGTGGGGGCAGATTATATCTGAGCTGGCATTCAGGAGAAGTATAGGCCAACTTTTCTCCATATCAGGAGGAGAAGGGGCTGGCACTCCCCCGAAGGACCTCTGAGGGATCTGTCTGGTTGATTTCAGAGCCCCAGTGGGCCTGTGGTGGTTGTGGAGCAGTCTCCAGTTAGGTGACTGCCTCCTGGCTCCACTGAACGGGCCCTGCCTCCTGGCTCCACTGAACGGGCCCTTCTGTAGGAATTTGTATCAGTCCAGTAGCCAAAAGTTCCTGGGTGGGGAAGGGGCTGTCACACTCAGAATGCACCCCCAGGGACATCTGCCTTATTGCTATCGGGTACCCTCTCCCATAGTATGTTGGCTTTCAGTGCGGCCTCCAGTCAAGGTGCCTAGTTCTTAGCACACAGCAGCCTCAGTCAGCAGTTCTGTGCTGACTGGAAGTGGGTGCAGGCTGACCTCCACTGATCCCCGAGGAGGTCTGTTCTGTTGGTTACAGAGGCCTGAGCTATGGGGTGTGCAATGAGGCAGGTTGTTAGAGGCAGCTAGAGTACTGACTGTAGAGCAGACTCCACTGCGGGAGCCTTCTGTAGCAATCCGCAACAGCCTGGCAGCTGACAGTGTCCTGGTGGGGGAGGTGCTGGCATGCTCTGAACAAACCCTCAGGGAGGTCTGCCTTGTTGATTTTAGAGTAGAAGCTTGGGGTCTTTTCTCTTTGTACAGGCAGGGGGTGTGGTGGTTAAGGAAGCAGTCTCTTTAACTGGGGCGGCTTCCCCAGTGCACAATAGCTGGCAGCCCACATAGCTGGGGAAAGAGGCAGGGACCGTGGGAAAAGTGATTTTCCTACCTCATGTGACTGGTTGATTCCTTGGTTCTTGCCTGTCTATAGTTCCCTGTTGCTGTCTGCTACTCCCTAATTCAGAGCCCCTCAAGGCTGAACACGGTTTACTTGTTGTATTTCCTGTTGTATTTGTGGGAGAGGATCAGAATGATGGTCTATTTATGCCACCACCTTCCATAATCCCCCATAGTGTTTTCACTGGCTGATTTTTCAGCAGTAGATTACCAAGTCTTTATTCAGAGCTGCCTCTCTGGGTGGACTGATGTCTATCCTAAGTCCTTTCTTGCTGCTACTTAAACCCATTCTTTCTGGTTTTGTTGGCCTTGAGGCTTTTACACAAACAACTTCTCAGTGTCCTTGAGATAACATCCCTTCAGTGGCCCTACCCAGCGAAGATCCTATATTCAAGAAAAGAGTGAGGAGACCTTGACATCAACTCTACCCAATGAAATCAATAAGAGGGACTTGGGCTCATTGCCTAAATTGTCGGCTCTGGAGGAAGGTCCCTGTCATCAGTCTTCCCTTGGTCTGGGAGCATCTCAGTGTAGAAACCTCAGGTCTGAAGGACGCGCTCAGCTTCCGGTGCTGCTTTCTTGGTGGTATGAAGTTCCCATGTCTCTCTGCTCGCTTTTCTCTATCTCAAAAGAGATTGGCTTAAGACACTATCTAATCTTGTAGACCTCATCAATATAACTGCCACTAATCCATCTTATTACATCATAGTGATAGGATTTACAACACATAGGGAAATCCCATCAGAAGGTAAAATGGTAGACAATCTTACAATCATACAAAGGAAGCATGACCTAGCCAACTCAACAGACATTTTGGGGGAACACAATTTAATCCATGACAGGGTCTGAGTAAAAAAAAAAACCCTGGACTCAGCTTCTGGCTCTGCCAGTTGCTGCCTGTATAACTTTGGACATGTTACTTATACATTCTGTGCCTGTTCCCCCAACAGCAAAGTAAGTAGGTGTTATTAATTCCTATATCACAGGGTTATTATAAATAAGATAATAGATGTAAAATAGTTGGTTCAGTGCCTGGCAAATAGTTGGTGCTCAATAAACATAACCATAGTTCATTCCTACTCATAGTGACCCTATAGGACAGATTGAACTGCCCCCGCAGGGTTTCCAAGGCTGTAAATCTTTACGGAAGCAAATTATCACATCTTTCGTCCATGGAGCAAGCAGCTGGTGGTTTCAAACCACCAACCTTTTGGTTAGCAGCAGAGCACTTAACCAGTGTGCCACCAGGCCCCCCTAATCATAGTCTAGTGATAATATTAATAGTCTGCATCTTGATGTCACAGTCTCTTTGACTCATACCCTCCATAGACCATTTCCTTTGCAGGCTAAAGTTGGGTACCCCCAAGTCCAGGCCTCAGCTGCAGTCCTGTGAGTCCTGCTGGAGTGCCTGCACACTAGCTGGGGAGTTGCCTACATCTGAGCAGCCTCTCCTTCCAGCTCCACACCCTTTCCCAGCGGCCACTCTAGCTTCCATGGCTCACCTGTCTGCTCTCAGAGCTCTATGGCCTCCCCTGTTTCTCCAAACGTTTCTGTGATTCTTTTTCAGTCAGTCACCTGAGTCATATACATCCAGCCCCCATATCAATCCATCCAGCTCTGTATTTATATTTGCGTTTCCAGATCCCAATTTACATTATAATTATTCCTGTCTCACCAGGCAGGTGGATTCCACACATATTTTGGGGAGAACTTTTGGTCACCTACAAGGATTGGCAATCACATTTCCCTGGGCCTCATTCCCCTGGCACTGGGGTTTTTCTCAGTTTCTTAGAGTGGCCATATAAGCACATCTTTTCTTTTCACACTTACTCCTTCCCTAGAATGGCAGTGGTGTATCTGGGCATGGTCATGGTCTGCTGCCCCTCAGTCTCCTTCACTCAAGCTTTCTAGCCTACAGGGCTGCACTTACTTAATAGCCTTTATCCTGCAAATGGAATACAAAGAATGTGAATTTTTATCTACTCATTTCGCGAAAATTAAAAAAAATGTATTACGGTCAGTGCTGGTGAGGTTGCAGTGAGATGGGTAATCTCATGTGGTAGAAATGTAAATTGGTATGGCCTTTTTGGTGGGCAATTTGGAAATATTAAGATCCTTAAAAACATGTATACACTTTGACCCAATAATTAAACTTACAGAAATCAATACTAAAGACGTATTTGCAAATTTCGATTAAAAACGTATGCAAAGATTACTCATAAAACATGGTAACATGCTAAATGTCCAATATTAGAAAAACGAATACAGTAAATAGAATTATATGAAACTTGTAAGAATGTTTTAAAGGATATATAATGATGTGGGAAATGCTCATGCTATAATGCTGTTATGGATTGAATCATGTCCCCCCAAAATATATGTTGCAGTCCTAACTCCTATACTTGTGGATTTAATCCCATTTGGGAACAAGGTTTTCTTTGTTACGTTAATGAAGGTGTATCAGTGTAGGGTGTGTCCTAAACCTAATCATTTCTGAGTTGTAAGGAGCAGCACAGACACAGGGACACAGGAGAAGACAGGCGCCACATGAAGATCACCAAAGAACTGAGGAACAGAAGCTGAAAAAGACAAGGCTCTTCCCCCAGAGCCGACAGAGAGATTTCCCCTATAGCTGATGGCCCAAATTTGGATTTCTAGCCTCCTGAGCTGTGAGAAAATAAATTTCTTTTCCTTAAAGCCAGCCATCTGTGGTAGTTCTGTTACAGTAGCACTAGGAAACTAAGACAAATACTAAAGTATAATATGCGAAATACCAAGTCACGTATACAGTATAATCCTAATTATTTTTTTAAAAAACTGTAAATATATATATTAAAAGACTAGAAAGAACTAAGCTAATTGTTAACAATGTCTGACTCTAGGGGTGGGGTTATAGTGGATTATAATAATAAAAGCTAACATTTGTATAACACTTTTGATGGGCCAGGCACTTCTCTCAGCACTTTACATATATTTACTTATATCTATCCTTATTTTTTTTTTTTTTATCCTTGGAAACTCTATGGGGCAGTTCTACTCTATCCTATAGGGTCGCTATGAGTCGGAATCTACTCCACAGCACTGGGTTGGGTTTTGGGCACACCTCACAGAGCCGTGGTGGCGTAGTGGTTAAGTGTCGGGCTGCTAACCAAAAGGTGGGCAGTTCGAATCCACCAGCAGCTCCTTGGAAACCCTATAGGGCAGTTCTACTCTGTCCTATGGGGTCGCTATGAGTAGAAATTGATTTGACTGCAATGGGTTTTTGGGTACTCCTCATAACTACCCTACAAGGTAAGTACTATATTATCCCCATTTTACAGATGAGGGCACTGAGGTGGAGAGAGGTTAAGTGACTCATCCAAGGTCACACAGCTGGTAATTTTATTCTTTACATACTCTCTGGCTGGCATATATCATCTCCACTATATGTTTGGACATGGCGTAGTGGTTTAGAGCTCAGCTGCTAACCAAAGGGCGGACAGTTTGAATCCACCAGTAGCTCCTTGGAAACCCTATGGGGCAGTTCTACTCTGTCCTATACGAGTTGGAACTGAGTCAGTCGGAACTGACTCAAAAGCACCTAACAAATGTTTGGTTTTTATACTCAGAACAAAAATACACAAGGATAAACTTTGTTAAAAAAAATCAAGCTGCACTGCTGAGACAGAGGCTCCTTGTCTCAGCTGGAGACAGCTTTAGTGTGCAGCCTGCTTTGATTGTGGCACTCCAGACCTTGGGGACAGGGCCCTGGTCCTTGTGGTCCTCTCTTGGTTCTCAGGCAGTAACCAATCCATCCTGTCTGGCCATGACCCTCTGCTCAGGGCTTGCCCCTGGCACTGCTTGATGAACCTCTTGGCTAATGACCACTGTCATGGATTGAATTGTGTCCCCCAAAAATATGTTTATCAATTTGTCTGGGCCATGATTCCCAGTATTGTGTGGTTGTCCTCTATTTTGTGATTGATATAATTTTCCCATGTGTTGTAAATCTTAATCTCTGACTATGGTCAATGAGGCAAGAGAAGATTATGTTAAAGGGGATTAGGGTGGGATGTAACACCCTTGCTCAGGTCACATCCCTGATCCAATGTAAAAGGAGTTTCCCTCGGGTGTAACCTGTACCACCTTTTATCTTACAAGATATAAAAGGAAAGGGAAGCGATCAGAGAGGGGGGAACCTCATACCATCAAGAAAGCAGCACTGAGAGCAGAGTGCGTCGTTTGGACCTGGGGTTCCTTCTCAGAGAAGCTCATTGTCCAGAGGAAGATTGATGACAAGGACCTTCCTCCAGAGCAGACAGAGACAGAAAGCACTCCCCCCTCCCCGGAGCTGACACCCTGAATTTGGACTTGTATCCTACTAGACTGTAAGAGAATAAACTTCTCTTTGTTAAATCCATACACTTGTGGTATTTCTGTTATAGCAGCACTAGATAACCAAGACAACCAGCTTCCCATCTACTCGCCTTTGTCCCTCCTGTGAAAGATTCATGTTACTCACTCCTTCCTGCATGCATGTCTTCACCGTCCATCCTTGGAATGGCAGAAGTTGGCAATGGACTGGCTTCTCCTGCAAGTCCCATCTCAGGAACATAGATAGCAAAGTGAGACAGAAAAGATATTTGCCCTCAGGTGCCTGTCTCTGGGGATACCAAAAAAGATGCTAGGTTGTTTTGTTTTCCCCAATTCTGGCAGCATATAGGGAGAGAGGGTGGAACTCCTTACGTTGGCCCTGGATGCTCATTACTCTGTAGAGGCTGCTGCCCCATCTTTTCCTGGCCTAGACACAGATCACTAGCTTTTCTGTGTGGGCCTGAGCATCAGTCACATAGCTTCTCCTGGGGCCACACCCAGCGGCCAGCAAGGTTCAAATAGAAATGGAAGTTCTTTGGAGGGAGGGAGAGTAGCCACCACTCCACTCCTTCTCCCATGCCCGCTGCACACCCTGGCCACTGTTCTAATTCTAGATCCCAGGAATTGCAGGATGGGGTGGGGAGGCTGGCTCCCAGAATATCGAGAGCAGGAAGAGTGCCGGGGGTGTCACCAAATCTCCTGCAGGCTAGATCAGGACCATCAGTTCCTGATTTTGTCAACTCTGCTTGTTCACCTAAGGACAAAATGGAGTTTGGGAACAATAATCAGTAGGAGACCTGAGATCTAGTTCTGCCTTATCTTCTAACTGGCTGGTGACCTAAGCAAGGCCCTTCCCTTCTCTGGACCCCAAGATCCTTCTCTGGAAAATGGCAATAATAGTAATGTCCATCTCACTGGGCTGTCCTGATACTCAAGAGACACTTACAGTAGGATGCAACAGCATTTTGTGTGGTAGGAAACATTGTGGAATCGTGAGCTGGTTAGGAAGCTGAGAGACTCTGAACCAAGCCTTTCCCGCTCCAAGAGTCCATTTACTTACCTATGTAGCATTGAGGGTTGTACTACTTTGAGCAACTGGATGAAAACAATGGGCCCATTTCCTATAAAAATGCACAAGCACACAAAATGTTCCACATTTCAGGAAACATTTAGCTTCCTGGGTCCCTTTCATGGACCACTTCCAGGCTAAGAACGCTTGGCCTATGTGAAGTTGAAACCCCTTCTCCAGCTTGCTTTCTGTTAGGCAGCCCCTCCTCACACATCTAAAGTGACAGACAACTCACTCACTCCCCTTTAAGCAGCTGGTTCCACCTCAGCAGACCTTCGACTTTCCTTACACTGAGCTGAAATATGCCTCCCTGGAGTGTTCCTTGGAGGCTTCCCTGCCTAGGGAACCTGCGAAATGCCTGGTGCAAGGCATGCTCATGGCTCTGGGTTCTCTGGGCAAGGACAGAGATGAGGTTTCCTCCACTCAAAGCCCGCCCAGTTACTTTTCTGCTGCTGCTCCCAGGGGTGGATGCTGGACTTTCTGCCTCGTAATGTTGCCCTCCAAGTCATTCTGGAGCCAACATGTGGCCAGACCCTAGCAACTAGCTGGTCTGCTCAGTGTCCCCTGAGGAAGGGGGCAGCTGGGGGAGCTTGACAGCTCCTCACCCCCCAGGCTGCAACACTCTCAGAACCAGTTTTTAAAGCACCTTCTCCTGCACTCCCTCCACTTCAGGAGCCAAAGAGGACGTTTCAAATCCTGGTTCTGCCACTTCCCAGCTATGAGATCCGGGGTAAAAGAATTCCTCACACTGAGCCTCAGTTGCATCCTCTGCAAAACGGGGATACTAATAGTAACTGGAGTCCCTGGGCTGTGCAAACGATTAACACACTCACTGCTAACCAAAAGGTTGGTGGTTCGAATGCACCCAGAGGCATATCGGAAGAAAGGGCTGACAATCTATATCTGAAAAATCAGCCACTGAAGAACCTATGGAGCACAGCTCTACTCTGACATATATGTGGCCACTATGAGTCAAGAGTTGACTCCGTGGCAACTGGAAGTAGTAACTACATCATGCAGATGCAATGAGGGTCAAACGAAGCAATGGATGTAAAAAACCTGGAATGTAACACAAACCAGCGTCCTTCCTCCTTTGCCCCTCAGTCTAGGGCTCTCCATTTTAGTGGGGCAGAGTTAGTGGGAAGCATCTGGAATGGGAATTTATTGAGCATTTACGGTGGACCAGGAGTTCTGGACATGTTTGTTCGATATTAACCAAAACCCCATTCAATAAGTTCAACTTGGTTGCCCAAGTTCACGCAGCTGGTAAAGGGGAACGAAGGATTTGAACTCAGGTCTGGCTTTCCCTAAGTCCAAGTTCTTGCCTCTGCATTACACTGCCCCCCCAGGCAAGGGAGGGAGGATGATACCCTTTCCCAGAAAGCAGCTTCTCCTTTGGGGTGCTTAAGGGTCACCATTCTGGATGTTCTAAGGGAAATGGGAGGAAAAAGGTCATTGGATTCCCTTAGCCCCCAAGCCCACACTAAGTTGTGCTTGGAGTGATGCCCCATTCCCCACCCCCACCCAACCTTCCCGCATGTGAGATCATTGCTGTGGGAAGGTGCTGGGCCTGACTTCTGGGGCCTGGTAGGAAAGACAGGGTCCATGCTAGGTTGGGAGTAAACAGGAGGAACCAAATGGTGTGAGCATTCAGGTAGGCAAGAGAGGCCCCCTGAAAGTAAAAGTTAGTTCAGCTCAGGTCAGGTCAAGAAAAAGAGATACTTCTTGGGAAGCCAGGTGAGGCTTTTAGTGGCCTGGGCTGAGGGTAGGAACAGGGCGGAGTACCAGAGATGCTTGGAAAAGGAGACCCTGAGATGGACTAGGGATTGCCTGAGGACTCCATGCCTCAGGGTTGTGAGGGAAATAGGCTCCTGTGCCTCACTGGGTTGTACTCTGAGGCTCCCTCAGTCAGCCTCAGCCTCCCTCAGTGATTGCTCAGAGCTTCAGCCAGAGCCTAACTCAGCCCCAGGGAAGGCATTCCTATGCCTTCCAATGGCAGGCCTCATTGGCTGTTGCCATGGTAGTCAGAGGGCTGAGAAGGGGTGGCAGGGAGAGAAGTGGCCTGGGGGCTGTTACTGAAGGAAAGCGCTCCTTGGGTTCTTTGGTGCCTAACCTGAGGGGATGTGGCTCATTTTAAGGCTGGCAGTTGAGGCTAAGGCCTTCCTCAGCCCACCCAGGACTAGTCTTCAGTATAAGTGTGTGTGTGTGTGTGTGTGTGTGTGTTACTTGTCAGTCTGTATATGTGTGTGGGTACACAGAACCCTGGGAGGCCACATGTGTATATGGGTATGTGCATATATATATATATATATATATATATATATGCTCATGTGGGTACACAGAGCCCTGGCAGGCTGTATATGTGTGTATGTCTTTGTGTTTCTTAAACAGTAGAGAGAAGAGGAAGAAAGACAAAAGCCCTAAATGACTCTGGCTTTTGGAGAAGTCAGCCCAGTGTGGCGGGTGTAGGGAGTGGGCCGGCAGGGGCCTGATTGGAACCAGACTTGGCAAGGAGGGATTGTAAATGTTTTTTTGTGTTTCTTTTTTTTTTTTTTTTTGCTGCCTGTCCTGAGAAATTTATGTCACACCCATTCCATCATCCTGGCAGGGGCAGCCTCTCCCAGCTGTCTGTGGTGTTGGGCCTTCCAGTGCAACCGGCAATCATTATGGGGGTCCCCTGAGCCTCCCCCAATCCCAGGCTTGAGTGGACTCCATCTCATAATGGTCTGAGGAGGGTGGATGAGGAGGAAGAGGAGGAGAGAACTTGGCCCCCAAATGGTCTTCCTTCCCACAGAGCCTGATGGAGGGGGGTGCATTAGGGAGGTGGTGTATGGAGGAGGGAAAGATAGGAGGGGACTGCTATGCTCCATTCAGAATATTTGTGTCCCCTCCTCCTTTTTATGGAGAGTAGAAGTTGAGGGAGGACAGAAAAGGACAAGATGAGCCCTAAAGTAGATTTCAAAGACCATTTGGGATTCCATTTGAGATTCCATTTGGGATACAGATGGAAAATGAAGCCTAGGGAGGGAAAGAGACTCGGCCAAGTCCACATATTGAGAGAGCCAATGGCAGCACCAAGACAGAAACCCAGTCTTTGCCCACCCTGCTCTACGTGGCCCTTTTCCTCATCTTCCAGCTAGAGACCTTTCCCACCCTAGCACTGCTGTCGTTAGTTGCCATCAAGTCAATCCTGACTCATGGTGACCCCATGGGTGCAGAGTGGAACTCCTCCATAGGGTTTTCAAGGCTGTGACCTTTCAGAAGCAGATCATCAGGCTTGCCTTCTAAGGCTCCCCGGGTAGATTCGAACCAACAACTTCTTGGTTAGTAGTTGAGCACTTAACCGGTCATGCCACTCAGGAACTCCTCAGCTAGAACTAGGCTCTGTCTTTTTCTAATCATGTTACTTCATCCTTAAAACCCTTCCCTGGGTTCCCTTTGTTCTTAAAATGAAGGTAAGACTCCTGGGCATGGATTACAGAGTCTGCGCTGGCCTGGCCTCTCTCTACATCTCCATCTACATCTTGTACCAAGCTTCCTCCTACCACTGGGCCTTTGCGCATGCTGTGCCCTCTCCCTGGGATGATCTTCCTTCCCCTTGGCTATTATTTGACTCATATTTCTATTTCAGAATGCAGCTCAAGTGTCTCTTCCCCAGAATAACCTTCTCATATCTTTCTGGCTAGGACATGTTTCCGAGTTTTTCACTTTCATGGCACTGTGGACCTCTCCTCCAAAGCTCTTCTCACTGTTGCAATTTTACTTTGGTTGTTTGACTTTGTGATCAATGCTCACCTTCCCCATCATACTCCAAGATGCGTGAGGACAGGAACCACAGCTTCTCATGTTCAGATATTTTCCTAATGCTAAGCCCAGGCATGGCAAATAACAACTCAACAGTGACAAGGACATCAGGAGCTAATATTTGAGGCTTACCACGTGCCAGAAACTCTTCCAACTGCTTCACTTAGAGTAACACATTTAATCTTCACAACTCTATGAGGTCATTACTATTATCCCTATTATACAGATGAGGAAAGTGGAGCACAGAGAAGTTAAATAACCAGATCAAGGTCACACAGTAAGTTAGTGAAGCTGGGATTTGAACCCAGGCAGTCTGGCTCCAGAGCCTGTGTTCTTAAACTGTATCACTATAACTGCTTATAATAAATGTTTGTTGACTGCATGCTTTTGTCTGAGCCTCCCTCACTCCAACTCTGTGGAGGATGCCATTCCCTGAGCATGTGTCTGGATCTTGGAGTGGCCCCTGCCCCAGGACTCCCTGTCACCTGCCTAGGTTCCTCCCCCAAACTCCCCTGCATGCACTGCTGGCATCTGCTTGCTGCCTTGGATAAGGTTCTAGGATGGGCAATATCCCTGAGTTTAGAGATGCACTTCTCCAACCTTGAACTCTGGCTGTGATCATTACATCTCAGCCAGAGTCCACCGACCTTCTCTCACCCACCTAGGCTCAATCATTTCCCAGCTGTGTGGCAAATCAGTTCACTACCCTGAGCCTCAGTTTTCCCTTCTGCCAAACAGAATTAATCACAGTCTTTCATGGTAGGGTTGTAAGTCTTCCCATGGATGTTTGGTAACTGCAAAGCACAAGACTGGTATTGATTATCACTTGTATCGTTATTATTAATAATAAGTTACAATGCAAACTGAAACTTTCTTCATCACATCTAGCTCTAGAGCCCAATGGAGACCAAAATGAATGAATCGTACTAATGGTAGGTGCTCCCTATGCTCCATGCCCCAGTCTGACCACTGCCCCCTTCCCAAGCCTAGTTCCTGAATCTGCTCATCCTGTGCTCCCTGCCTGCCTTCTTGCTCTCGCCACACCCAAGATAGGCTTTGGACTGGTTAAGAACCTCCTAGCCCTGCATGTGGGAGAAGGTGAAGACTTGTCACTGCCACTACTTCCCTTCCCTGTCAACCCCCCACCAGCCTTACTGTTTCTCTGCCAAGCCAAGAGCAGGGAACACACCGCCCCTACCAGCCTCCCCAAGGTGCCATGAGCCCTGGCCCTTTTGCCACCATGGCATCTTGAACAGAGCTGAGTCTATGGCTCTTGGAGCGGGGTGGGTGTAGGGTGGGGGACCACAGAAAGAGGAGGGTTACAAAAGTTGTGTCTTGTTTTCCCAGTGGCCTCCTGGGGGTCAATGAATGCCCAGAGCCGCAGGGGGGAAGGGCAGCCAGCATGTTTTCATTTTGCTCTATTTGTTTTCTGTTTAGATCAACTGCTCAGTTCTGGTTTGGGCCTCCGATGGCTGATGGGATTTGGCAGGTAAGAATTTCTGAGGTCACCTATCTCTGCCTTCTGCAGGGCTGTGGGCTCAGCTCCTGCCAGCCCTACAGGAGCAAGAAGCCCGGCCCACTCTACTTGATTGCTGGCCACTTTCTTTTTCATTCTCTTCTCCTATTTCCTCTTTTTCTTTCCCTGTTTTCCCTTCTTTCTCACTATTTTCTTTTTCTATCTCTTTTTCCTCTCTCTCTCCCTCTTTCTCTCTCATCTCTCTTTTCAGCCTCCTTGTGTTTCTTTCTGTCAAAGTTCTATCTATCTTGCTATCTTTGTCTATTACTCCTTTTCTCTTTCTCAAAAGGAAAAAAAGAAATCAAGTCCTGGGCATTAACAGGCCTGAGTTTCAGCCAGCCTCTGCCATTGACTCCTCTCTGAGTAATCTTGAAAGAGTCCTTTCCTGTCTCTGGGCCTCAGTTTCCCCATCTGCACACTGAAGGCTCTAACTTATGTGACTCCTGGAGTCTAAACTAGAAAATCTTGTGAATATTTACTTCTTACCGGGAATGGATCAAATTATCGCTTCAGGGACCAGGGTCCCACAGTGCAGCCTGGACTGCCTTCTTTGGCTTAAGGGGAGTGGTGGAGATGGAGGAGACCACCCTCACTAGTATCAAAATCCAGTCCAGAGAACCCAAGCATCAGAGCTGGGGCCTGGGATCTGGAAAAGTAGAGATGCTGGTCAAGCGAGGCAGTCTGGTATGATGGCAGACAACGTGACTAGAGATGAGAGCACCTGGTTTTTCTTGGCTTTTCATCTGCTTTCCACGCAGCCCTGGACTAGGCCAAAGCCTGTTTATCTTCCGTCTTTGAGCTCTCCTCTCATTATGACATTTACCCACTGCCCTCTAGTGACCCGAGAGTAAATGAGTTGGGGTTAGGGAGTGTCAGACATCTCTACATTGCCTTCTCTCCTGGTTGCACAGGCACCTCAAACCCCATACACCCAAAACCAAACTCATCCTCTATTCCCACTCCACACCTCCTCCTCTAGGGTTTCTTTCCTTGGTGAGTGACACGGCCATTCTCCCAAGAGCTCAAGCCAGAGCCTGAATCTTGGCCTGGGCTTCTCCTCCCTACCACTCCCCAGATCCTATTCATCTCCTAGTCATGTGGGAGCTACCTCCTTTCTCTCACTTCCCCAGAGCTCTCCTCCCCACCCCTACTGCCACTTCCCTAGCCCCTGTTACAATTATTTTTCTCCTGGACTCCTGAAACGGCCTCCTCCTCCTAGCCTCCCAGTCTTCTGTCTCACAATCTCCATTGCAGCCTCTACACAGCTGCCAAGGAGAGCACAATGTATTTCACCATTATACTCTTTGGACCTATGGATAATTTTAGGGCTTCGACTACAGGAAGTCCCTGGGTTATGAACAAGATCCATTCCTAAATGTGTCTTTAAGTTGAATTTGCAGGTAAGGTGGAACAGGTACATACGGTTCTTATTTAGCCTTTCTTGGTGCAAGAAAAGGCTTGAAGGCTTTTTATGATTTAAAAGCTGCTTGTGCAGCAACTGAAAGTGGTAGTGCTGAAGAATTTTTGGGAGTAGGGGTTGTTTCAGTCATTTCAAAGCTCGAGCAAATTCACATAACATTAAAGGGCAAATGCAGTAAGTCAGATGTTCTGAACCCAGGGACTTACTGGATTACAGATAGTTCTACTGGAAACATTCTCGTGTATGTCTTTTGGAATGGAATTGCTAGGTCATTTATAGGGTGACCATACGTTCAGCTTGGACAAATAACCACTTGTCAGGTTTTCAGAGTGATTGTCCCAATTTACCCTTCCACCATCAGCGTGTCATAACTTTGGTTGCCCCGATCTTCACCAATACTTGCTCATTTACATTTTCTTTCATTTTACCCATTCTGTTGGGTGTATGGTAGTGTCTCCTTCGGGTTTTAATTTGCATTTCCCTTTTGATTAATTAAGGTTGTCACCTTTCCATATTTAATGACCATCTTGATATTTGTTTTTGTGAAGCATCTGTTAAAGTCCTTTGCACATTTTTCTATTGGGCTGCCTATCTTTTTATTTGTAGGGATTTTTTTAACTGCATTCTAGTTTATGTATCCTTTTCAGATATATGCATTGCTGGGAGATATTTTCTGCCATCCTGCAGGTTGCCTTTTCACTCTCTTACACAGTCTTTTGATAAACAGAAATTCTTTATTCAGTATAGTCCAAATTACCAAATTTTTCCTACATGGGCGGCATTTTTCCATCTTGCTTAAGAAATCTTTGTCTACCCCAAGAGTACAAAGTTGCTCTCCAATATTTTCTTCTAAAAGCTTTGCGAGTTTGCCTTTCCCATTTATATCTACAATTCATTTGGAATTAATTTTTGTGTATGATGTGAGGTGGGGGTCAACATAAAAATATTTTTTCCACATGGCTATCCAATCAACTCAGCACCATTTATTAAACAAACAAATAAGCAGTCTTTCTCCAGTGTACTGCAGTGTCATTTTTATCATAAATTACATGTGTGGGCCTGTTTCCGAATTTTCAACTTTCCATTTGTCATTTTCTATATCCTTGTGCCAATACTACAATGCTTTAATTACTATAGCTTTATAGATCTTGGTACTGGTAGTGAGAGTCCTCCAGCTATGTTCTTCTCCTTCAAATTATTTGGGCAATTCTTGGCCCTTTGCATCTTCATCTGAATTTTAGGGCTAATTTGTCAATTTCCACCAAAAACAAACAAAACAAAAAAAACCTGCTGGGATTTTTTAATGAGGTTACACTGACTCTACATATTAATTTGGAGAGAATCGACATCACAATATTAGGTTTTCCAATCCATGAATACAATTTATTCCTCCACCTTTATATGTCTTCTTTAATTTCTCTGCATAATGTTTTGTACTTTTCAGTGTAGGGGTTTTTCACATATTTAATTAGATTTATTTCTAGGTATTTGATTTTTATGCCATTGCAAATAGTTGTTGTTGTTGTTGTTGTTAGGTGAGGTCAAGTCGGTTCCAACTCATAGCGACCCTCTGTACCACAGAACGAAACACTGCCGGGTCCTGAGCCATCCTCACAATTGTTGTTAGTCTTGAGCCCATTGTTGCAGCCACTGTGTCAATCCATCTCATTGACGGTCTTCCTTTTTCCCTGACCGTCTACTTTACCAAGCATGATGTCCTTCTCCAGGGACTGATCCCTCCTGACAACATGTCCAAAGTATGTAAGATGCAGTCTCGCCATCCTTGCTTCTAAGGAACATTCTGGTTGTACTTCTTCCAAGACAGATTTGTTCGTTCTTTTGGCAGTCCGTGGTACATTCAATACTCTTTGCTAACACCATATTTCAAGAGTCAATTCTTCAGTCTTCTTTATTCATTGTCCAGCTTTCAAATGCATATGATGTGATTGAAAACACCATGGCTTTGGTCAGGTGCACCTTAGTCTTCAAGGTGACATCTTTGCTTTACAACACTTTAAAAAAGTCCTTTGCAGTAGATTTGCCCAATGCAATGCATCTTTTGGTTTCTTGACCACTGGTTCCATGGGTGTTGATTGTGGATCCAAGTAAAATGAAATCCTTGACAACTTCAATCTTTTCTCCATTTATCATGATATGGCTTATTGGTCCAGTTGTGAACATTTTTATTTTCTTTACGTTGAGGTATAATCCATGCTGAAGGCTGTGGTCTTTGATCATCATCAGTAAGTGCTTCAAGTTCTCTTCACTTTCAGCAAGCAAGGTTGTGTTATCTCCATAATGCAGGTTGTTAATGAGTCTTCCTCCAATCCTGATGCTCCGCTCTTCTTCATATAGTTCAGTTTCTGGGATTATTTGCTCAGCATACAGATTGAATAGGTATGGTGAAAGCATACAACCCTGACGCACACCTTTCCTGACTTGAAACCAATCAGTATACCCTTGTTCTGTCCAAACAACTGCCTCTTGATCTATGTACAGGTTCCTCGTGAGCACAATTAAGTGTTCTGGAATTCCCATTCTTCGAAATGTTACCCATAGTTTTTCTGTGATCCACACAGTCGAATGCCTTTGCATAGTCAGTAAAACACAGGCAAACATCCTTCTGGTATTCTCTGTTTTCAGCCATGATGCATCTGACATCAGCAATGATATCCCTGGTTCCAAGTCCTCTTCTGAAACCAGCCTGAATTTCTGGCAGTTCCCTGTTGATATACTTCTGCAGCTGCTTTTGAATGATCTTCAGCAAAATTTTGCTTGCGTGTGATGTTAATGATATTGTTCTATAATTTCCACATTTGGTTGGATCACCTTTCTTGGGAATAGGCATAAATATGGCTCTCTTTTCCAGTCAGTTGGTCAGGTAGCTGTCTTCCAAATTTCTTGTCATAGACCAGTGAACACTTCCAGTGCTGCATCTGTTTGTTGAAACATCTCAATTGATATTCTGTCAGTCCCTGGAGCCTTGTTTTTTGCCAATGCCTTGAGTGTGGCTTGGACTTCTTCCTTCAGTACCATTGGTTCCTGGTCATATGCTACCTCTTGAAATGGCTGACTGTCAACTAATTCTTTTTGGTATAATGACTCTGTGTATTCCTTCCATCTTCTTTTGATGCTTCCTGCATTGTTTAATATTTTCCCCATAGAATCCTTAACTATCGCACCTCAAAGCTTGAATTTTTTCTTCAGTTCTTTCAGATTGAGAAACACCAAGTGTGTTCTTCCCTTTTGGTTTTCTATCTCCAGGTCTTTGCACATGTCATTATAATACTTTCTCTTCTCGAGCCACCCTTTGAAATCCTCCGCTCAGTTTTTTTACTTCATCATTTCTTCCTTTTGCTTTAGCTGCTCGACATTCGAGAGCAAGTTTCAGAGTCACCTCTGACACCCATCTTGGTCTTTTCTTTCTTTCCTGTCTTTTCAATGACCTCTTGCTTTCTTCATGTATGATGTCCTTGATGTCATTCCACAACTCATCTGGTCTTCAGTCGTTACTGTTCAACGCCTCAAATCTATTCTCAAAATGGCCTCTAAATTCAGGTGGGATATACTCAAGGTCATATTTTGGCTCTTATGGGCTTGCTCTGATTTTCTTCAGTTTCAACTTGAACTTGCAGATGAACAATTGATGGTCTGTTCCACAGTTGGCCCCTGGCCTTGTTCTGACTGATAATATTGAATTTTTCCACTGTCTCTTTCCACAGATGTAGTCGATTTGATTCCTGTGTATTCCATCTGGCGAGGCCCATGTGTATAGTCGCCGTTTATGCTGGTGAAAAAAGGTATTTGCAATGAAGAAGTTGTTGGTCTTGCAAAATTCTATCATTCGATCTCTGGCATTATTTCTATCACCAAGGCCATATTTTCCAACTACTGATCCTTCTTTTTTGTTTTCAACTTTTGCATTCCAATCACCAGTAATTATGAATGCATCCTGATTGCATGTTTGGTCAATTTCAGACTGTAGCAGCTGATAAAAATCTTCAATTTCTTCATCTTTGGCCTTAGTGGTTGGTGTGTAAATTTGAATAATAATCGTATTAAATGGTCTTCCTTGTAGGCATATGGATATTATCCTTACTGACGGCATTGTACTTCAGGATAGATCTTGAAATGTTCTTTTTGACAATGAATGCAACACCATTCCTCTTCAAGTTGTCATTCCCGACATAGTAGACTATATGATTGTCTGATTCACAATGATCAATACCAGTCCATTTCAGCTCACTGATGCCTAGGATAGCGATCTTTATGTGTTCCATTTCATTTTTTACCATTTCCAGTTTTCCTAGATTCATACTTGGTACATTCCAGGTTCCGATCATTAATGGATGTTTGCAGCAGTTTCTTCTCATTTTGAGTCATGCCAAATCAGCAAATGAAGGCCCCGAAAGCTTTACTCCATCCACATCATTAAGGTCAACTCTACTTTGAGGAGGCAGCTCTTCCCCTGTCGTCTTTTGAGTGCCTTCCAATCTGGGAGGCTCATCTTCCGGCGCTATATCAGACAATGTTCTGCTGCCATTCATAAGGTTTTCACTGGCTGATTCTTTTCAGAAGTAGACTGCTGGGTCCTTCTTCCTAGCCTGCTTTAGTCTGGAAACTTAGCTGAAACTTGTCCTCCATGGGTGACCCTGCTGGTGTCTGAATCCTGGTGGCATAGCTTCCAGCATCACAGCAACACACAAGCCCTCACAGTATGACAAACTGACGGACACGTGGGGGTTGCAAATAGTAGAGTTTAAACATTTTTCTTTTTCTATTTGTTGCTGGTATGTAAAAATACAATTGTTTTTACATATTGACCTTATATGCAGGATCTTGCTAAATTTACTTATTAATTCTAATAGTTTTTTTATAGGCTCTTTTGGATTTTCTATGTACTACTTTTTTTTTTTTACAATCATGTCAAATACAAATGATGAAAATTTTCTTGCTTCCTTTCAAATCTTTATTTTTTTTGCTTGCCTTATTGCCCTGAGTAGGCACAAAAGGACAAATATTGGATGACCACACTTATATGATATAGTCAGAATAGGCAAATGCATAGAGACAAACAAGTTTATTAGTAGCTATCAGGGGATGGGGGAGGGAGGACTAGGGAGGTATTGCTTAAGGGGCATTGAATGTCTGGGGTGATGAAAAGCTTTTGGAAATAATTAGTGATGGTTGTATAACATGGTGAATATAATTAATGTCTTTGAAATGTACACTTAAAAATGATTAGAATGACAATTTTTGTTATATATATATATTTTACTATGATACATTTTTTGTTTTTTTTAAATATCACTTGGCCATATTTGTGTGGTTCTGTTTCTGAGTTCTCTATTCTGCTCCATTTGATCCCTCTGCCAATACCACCCAGTCTTGATTACTGTAGCTATATAACAACTACTGAAATCAGGTAGAGTGATTCCTACCACTGTATTCTTCTTTTTCAGAATTGTTTTGGCTATTCTAGTCCCTTGACATTTCCATATAAATTTTAGAATAATCTTGTATATCTTAGTTCTAGGAAATTTTTTGTAGATTCCTTAAGATTTTCTATGTAGACAATGATGTCATCTCCACATAAGGACAGTTTTATTTCTTCCCTTTTGATGCATATGCCTTTCCTTTCCTCTCCTCTTCTTCCAGATCCCTCCCCTCTTCTTCTCTTTTCTTTCCCTACTATACTTCCAGCACTATGCTGCTTACCCTTCTTCCTAATCATAGAGAGAAAGCATACAGCCTTTCACCATTAAGTATAATGTTATCTGTAGGTTTTTTGTAGATGGTCTTTGTCAGGTTGAAGAAGTTCCCTCTACTCCTAGTTTCTTGAGGTTTGTGTTTTTTTAATCATGAAATGGTATTGAATTTGGTCAAATGCTTTTTCTGCATTGACCGATATGCTCATGCGGTTTTTCTTTTTTAGCCTGTTAATATGTTGGATTACTCTGATTAATTTCCAAGCACTGAACCAGCCTTGCATTCCTGGTATAAATTCCCCTTGGTTATGGCGTATGATTATTTTTATATTTTGCTGACTTCTATTTGCTAATATTTTGTTGAGAACTTTTCCATCTATGAGGGATATTGGTCTGTAGTTTTCTTTTTCTGTACTGTCTTTGTCTGGTTTGGGTATCAATATAATACTGGCTTCATAAAATTAATTAGGAAGTATGCCTTCTTCCTTATTCAGGAAGAGATGGTATAGAATTTGTGTCAATTCTTCTTTAAACATTTGTAGAATTCTCTAGTGAAACAATCTGGGTCTGGAGACGTCTTCTTTTGGAGGTTTTTAATTATAAATTCAATTTCTTTTATTGTTGTAGGACTATTCAAATTATCTACCTTATATTGGGTAGTTTGTGCTTTTTGAGGAATTGGTTCATTCATCTAAGTTTCCAATTTATGTGTATAAAGTTGTTCGTATTATTCCCTTATTGTCCTTTTGATGTCTGCAAGGTCTTTAATGATTATCCCCATTTCATTCCTGATATTCATAATGTGTGTCTTCTTTTTTTTTCTTTGTCAGTCTTGCTAGAGATTTGTCAATTTTCTTGATCTTTTCAAAGAATCATCTCTTTGTTTCATTGATTTTCCACCCTTAAAGTCCTGGAATAAACCTCACTTGATATAATGAATTATTCTTCAAATATATATTTTGCATTCTATTTCCTAATATTTTGATTTTGGATTTTTGCCTCCATGTTACAAAAGAGATTGATCTGAAATATCCCTTTCTTTTAATGCCCTTGTTTAGTTTCAGTTTCAAGATTATGCTGGCCCCATAAAGAATGTTGGGAAGTGTTCCATCTTTTTCTATTCTCTGGCAGATTTGTGTAATCTTGATATTATTAGACACATATAGTTTTATATACTTAGGTATGTCTTGGGGCCAAATAGTTTCCTCTCTGTGCCTGGAGATAGGTGAAGAGGGGTGACATATTTTTGATTCTCTAACATCTGCCAGACACCATGCTAAGAATTTTACATTCATTCTCTTATTGTTTTCTAATAAAAATCTCACTGGACAAATATTTTTACACCTGCCTCTGAACTCGGAAAACTGAGATTCAGTGACTTGCCCAAGAGCACACAGTTAGAAAGTGGCAGATGTGGGAATCAAAGCTGAGCCTTATTTATTGACCCCTTTTACTATGTACCAGGCACTGCTCTGAGATAGTCATATGCTATAGCATTGAGTCCTCTCAGCAGCTCAGTGTTTTTTCATTGTCACCATGAGGAAGCTGAGGTTCAGAGAGGTCGAAGAACTTGTCCAGAGCTACACATCTAGGAGCGGCCAAACTGGGCTCCGGGGTGATATTTTGCCGTTCTTCAGCCCAAGAATGCATTCTGGCCTGCCTTAATCTTCTAATGCTGCCTTCACAAAATACCACAAGGTGGGTGTCTTTAGAAAAACAAATTTATTTTCTCACAGTTATGGAGGCTAAAAGTCCAAATTCAGGGCGTGGCTCTAGGAAGAGGTCCTTCTTGGTCTATTTCAGCTTCTAGTAGCTGCCTGCAATCCTTGGAGCTCCTGGACTTGTGAATTCATCTGCCTCCATTGTCACATAGCATCTGTCTCCCCCTGTGTGTGTGTGTGTGTGTGTGTCTGTGTCTGTGTCTGTGTCTTTTCAGCTCTTTTTATAAGACACTTCTCAGAATTGATTAGGTTCAGAACCCACCCTTCCTTGTTATGACATAACAAAAGAGAACTTATATTCCTAAACAGGATCACATTCATGGGTACAGGGGTTAGGACTTCAACATAACTTTTGGGGGGACATAATTCAGTCCATAATATGGCCAAAATGTTTCTCTCATGGCAGTGAGCACATTCTTGTGTGTTAGTGACTGCTGCCATTGTTAGAAGCTCAGAGGAAGGGAGGAGGTCATGATGGCCAAGACAGCTACTGGCCTCAGGCTCCAGGTGCAACAGTGAATCAAAGCTGAAGACAGCTAGGGAGCTAGGCTGCTAGGCAACTGGAAGAAAAGGGCTCAGGAGCTGGGCCCTGAGGCTGGGAGACTAGAAAGTGGCTTCACTGAGCCATACATGGACCAGGAGTTGGGCTGAGAGGTAGATACTGTGCGAAACAGCTTTCCTGAGCTAGGTCTGGCTGGACCAATTTTACTCTTTCTCTGCAAAGCCCAGGCCTGATCCCATGTTGACTAACTCATAGGAAAGGAGATGGGGTAGAGGAAGGAGGAGAGGTGCCCAGAGGCCCCATCCCCCAGCCAAAGGCATGGGGGTCAAGTCTGGGGAAGATGGTGTGGCAGAGCTAGGAATGTCTTTACAGATCACCTGGTCCAATTCCTTCTATCACCACCCCCTATATTGTAGGGGGAAACCAAGGCCTAGAGAAGTGAGGAAAAAGTGATTTATTTGTCACAAACCACATAACCCTAAATGGCCAGCACCTGGCGGAGAACAAGAGCCCAGACTGAGGCGTGAGACATGTGAGGTATGTAGGGGATGTGTGTGTGCGGGTTCAGCTTCATTCAATAAGGAGTTGTATTCCGTGGTGGTAAAAAGCATGGACTCTGAATCCTGACTCCTCCATGAGGACTGTGACACTGGGAACAAGTTACTTAAACTCTCTGGGCTTCAGTTTCCTCAACCACACCTCACTGTAGTAACTACCTCATGGTATTGTTGTATTGACTAAATAAGTTAATATGTGTGAAGCACTTAGAATGGTGGCTAGCACATAGGAAGCATTATGTAAGTGCTACTATTATTATTATTGGAGGTCCTTGGTTGGGATGGAAAGAAGAGTGGCTCAGGAATCAGCCTGCAATTTATGGGCCCAGCACCACTCCCTCTGCAGCTGTGGGGTGTGGGAAGAGCCCTGGACAGGGAGTCAGGAGCCCTGGGTTTGCATCCAATGTGGACTCTACAACTGACTAGATGTGTAGCCTTGGGCAAGTCCCTTTGTTCTCCGAGCCTTAGCAGCCTCATCTGTAACATGTGTAGCATGGGGCTAAGAAGAATCTCTCACTACCAGGATTGCCTTAATGACATGGCTAGGACAAATCAGCTGGCTCACAGAAGCATTAAAGAAAGGGTGGCTGTTATTATAATTGCAGTGAAGACCCAATGGAGGACAGAGAAGTGTCCTCCATGGTTGCTGAAGCTGGCCCCTCCCTCTTCCTCACCCAAGCTGGGCAGACACTTTAGCCCTCCAAGTTCCAGGCTTCACAGCCTCTCAGCTCCTGCCCACTGGCTGACTTGCTGACTTGACAACTTCTTTTCTCCTCATAGCACTGGGAGTTACAAAGAGGGCCTCACTAGAGACTATGAGAGTGACTGTCAGGCAACTCTGAGGCAAGGAGTTGGCTGGAGGCCCTGACACCCTCACCAATGGCCCTGCTTGAAGTAGAGAGATAGGGCCTGATTGCAAATTGTCTCCCTCCACCCTGGCAGGAACCACTTGCTCCAAAGCCTCATCTCCATTTGACCCTTGTCTGTTGCTCACTGGGGTTGGAGCAGCCAGTCAGAATGAGAATCAGAGACTCTCAGGCCTTCCAAATAAAGACCATCACCTCCAGTTTCCCCACTCCCTGTTCCCACACACTTTAGTTTAGGGGAGGGATAACTTAGACCGAGAAAAGGCAAGGAATGTGGCCAAGGTCACAGACCAATGATTCACATTCTACTGAGTAAGAAACTGGAGCCGGACAGGTTGAACAGAGTGAGGATCACAATCTGACCGCCCCCCCAAAAAAACCATTGCTGTAGAGTCGATTCTGACTCATAGTGAGTGACCCTATAAGACAGAGTAGAACTGACCCATAGGGTTTCCAAGGAGCAGCTGGTGGATTCCAACTGCTGACCTTTTGGTTAGCAGCTGAGCTCTTAACCTCTGCACCAGCAGGCTTCCACAACCCAGATCTCCTAAATGCTATCTTTTCTAAAGCCAAAACATATCAGAGTTGGAAGAGATATTAGTTTAAGGAACATTTGAGTCAAATCTCATTTTGTAGATGAATAACAATGAGGCCCAGAGAGGGAAAGGGAGTTGCCAGAAGTCCAAAAGAGATTAGTGGCAGATGTAGAACCCAAACCCAAGGCTCCTGACTCCCTGGCCAGGGCTCTTCCCAAACCCCACAGCTGCAGAGGAAGTGGTGGTGAGCACAAAGGTGGAGATGAGGTTTGGGGGTGCCCAGCACAGTACTGGGATGCCTCCAACCCAAAACCAAACCTGTTGCCATCGAGTCAATTCTGACTCATAGTGACCCTATAGGACAGAGTAGAACTGCCCCATAGGGTTTCCAAGGAGCGACTGGTGGATTTGAACTGCTGACTTTTTGGTTAGCAGCTGTAGTTCTTAACCACTGTAACACCAGGACTTGGAATGCCTCTAGCTCCCACTTGATCAGAATCATTTTCTTCCCACTGTCCTGAGTTCTGAGGACCCTCTCTTACGTATCTCAATTGTGCTATGGGGAAGGCATTCTCATATTGCTGAGCCTAAAGGGAGCCAGAGGCCTGAGTTCCAGGCTGTGTGTCTTTGAGTGAGTCCCTTTCTCTCTTTGGGCTTCTTTTTCTACAACTTCAAAACGGTGTGTAGGAGGGTGGCGGTGGAAGGAGGAAAAACTAGTTGAGTCTGAGCGTTGGAATTAACTGGAGAGCTGGGGGGAAAAATCTCAATGGCCAGGTCATACCCCAAACCAATTAAATCAGAATCTCTGAGAGTGGGCCAGGGGGGTTTGTACAATCCCCCAGGTAATTTAAATGAGCAGCCAGGGTCAAAAAGATCTCTAAGGGCTCCTCTACCTGACTTTCTGAGATTCTGTGACCCTCTTAGAGTGTTTCATGGAGGCAGGAGTTGGGGGGGGCAGGAGGGAGGACCTGACAGCTCCCATCCCACAGCCACCACACCAAGCATGCCAGCCCAAACTTTAGGCCATTTTCCCAGGGTTAGAAAATTGTTTTGGGGTTTCCAGAATTGTCTGAATTCCTACTGGTATGCTGCTCCTGTGGTAGGAGTCTGCCTGTCCACACCCCTCCTCTTCTCTCTGTGACACCCACCCTAACCTCCCTCCCTGGTCTGGCTGACTTCATGTGGTGAGAAACAATGTAGGTTATAACAGACTTAGGGTGAAGTCCCTGATTCACCATGAGTAGCTCTATGACCTCAAGCAAATTATTTTTCCTCTCTAAGCCTCAGTCTTCTCATCTGTAAAATGGGACAATAGTAGTGGTTTGGTCCAGCGTTATTGTGAAGATTGAATGAGCTAATGAATGTAGCCTGCCGAGCATGGTGTCCAGCACAAAATGACACTGAGTGGCCATTAACTTTCCTTCCCTATGCCCACTGCTCAGCCCCAAGAGCAACTCCTGGTTCCCTCAGAGGAACCTCAGAGAAATCAAATGAGAAAGACTCAACATCCTAAACAAGGTCATTGCTCTAAGACAGAGGAATGAAAATCTGTCATCCACATTTGGCACTATTTCATGAAGTATGTCCACTTTCACTTCCACTTGTTTATATCACCTTCCCAATAAACCTGAGAGAGGTATTATTATAATCCCCATTGCACAGGTGAAGAAATAGCAGCTCAAAGAGGTTTGGCCATTTGCCCAAAGACATTCAGTTTATAATTGCAAGTGCTGGGATTTGAACCCAGACCTATCTGGCTCCAGAGTCCAAGCTGATTCCGTTGTATCTTTGCTGTGTTAACCTGGCAAGATCAAGGAAGTCTCCACTCTACATGGCAGGTCCTGCACTAACCGCAATACACCCTCAGCAAGTACCCAATGTGCTTATGGGACTGAGGAGGCCAGAGACATGGCCCGACACAGGTATGTGCACACATGCATATACACACACAGAGGATGGAGGTCAAAGCATCACCGCAATGCCTGTACCACCGTGGCAGATAGCTGAGGGGCCCTCTGACAGTTAGCATTACAGTGCTGTGTTGACTAGCAGGGCTGAAGCAGGCTCTCCACACCAGCCATCAAGGAAGGAGGTTGGCAAGTTCATATTTGCTGAGAAGGACATTAGTGGAAACAACAAACGAACCCCTTGAGCACATTGACAGCTTCTTCCAGACACATGCGTGCATGTGCATACATACACGTACACACTTATACATGGTAATAAAACTAGCAATAACCAGCCCTTGTTTACATCTAGCTTTACAACACATGCAGAACTTTCTCCCATCTACCATCTCATTTCCCCAACAATTTATTTATTCAACAAATATGTATTGAGCACCTACCGTATGTCAAGTACTGCTCTAGGTGCTTAGGATACATCAGTGAACAATATAGATAGACAAAGGTGCTTATCCTTATGGAGCTCATAATCTAATGAGAGGAGGCAAAAAGTAAGCAAGATAAATAAAACATATCATACCTTTCATGGTGATAAGTTCTGTGGATAAAAATAATGCAGGAGGAAAAAAGACAAAGGTATCTGAGGAGGAGGTGGGTTGCAATTTTAGCTGTCATGGCCAGGAAGGCCACACTGAGAAGGTAGCCCTTGGGAAAGCTCCGAAGGAGGTAAAGAAGCAGTCATTGCAGATTATCTAGGGGAATATCATTCTAGGCAGAGAGAACAGTCAGTGCAAAAAGCCTGAGTTGGCTATGTACCTGGAATGTTTGAGGAACTGCAAGCAGGCCAGTGTGGCTGGAACAGTGTGAGCAGAGAAGACAGGAACAGGATACAAGGGCAAAAAGGCAATGAGGGACGAGATCTTGGAGGACTGTTTGGCCATTGTGATAACTTTGATTTTACTCAGAGAGAGGGGAAGCCTTGGGAGGGTTTTGAGCACAGAACTGACATAATTTGACTTGGGTTTAACAGAATCTCTAAGGCTTGGATGCTTCAGGTGTAGAGAATAGGCTGTATGGAGCAAGAGTGAAAGGGTAGCCTGGAGGAGAGTGGTGGCAGTGAAGGTGGTGAGAAGTGATTGGGTACTGGATGTGTTCTGAAGATAAAGACCAGAGGATTTGTTGACAGATGGGTTGTGGCATGTTAAGGAAAGACAGGAGTCAAGGACGACCTCATGTGGTATGAAATCCACATCTCTCACTCTCCACCTCTGTTGTAACCACTCTGGTCCAAGGTACTACCCCTCTCACATGGACCTCTGCAATGGACTCTTCACTGGGATTTCCTACTCCCTACAACCTTCTCTCCACCCAGCAGGCCAGAGGGATCCTTTCAAAATGTAAATCAGTCTTCCTGTGACACTTAGAAACAAGTACAGGGCCCATATGATCTGGCTTCTGTCTCCCCAGTGATCTTCCCTGCCTCTACCCCCACCCCCTGCTCTGCCCCAGTCCACTCTGCTGTTCTGTGAGCTCACTGAGGTCATTCCTACATCAGGATGTTTGCATTTGCTGCTTTTACCACCTGGAATATTCTTTCTCTACTCTGCTTGGTTGGCTTCATCTCATTCTTCAGGTCTCAGCTGAAATATTACCATATCAGAAAAACCATGCCCTGGCCACCACCCCATCTGAATTAGATTCCTCATTTTGGAGGTTTCTCTCTCATAGCTCTGCTTTCTCATCTGTAAAATGGGAATAATACTCCTAACACTTAGGTTTGCTGTTGGAAGTGTGACTTCATACAAGCCTCTGAGTCTGTTTCTTCCTCCAGTGTTCTCTCATTTAAATACTGAATTTCTCATTGGTTCCAGACAGCTTGTTTTCCATGGGGCTCCTTTTTGGTCCTTAATTGAGGTCTGGCCTGAGACCAAAATTTTTTTAAAGTTCACACTTGAAGTTCCCATTTCCTCCCACAAAAGACATGTACACATACATACTCAGACACCCTCCCAAGTCTGTTTAGGGTATGTGTATGAGTATGTATGAGGATGGGTGTGAGAATACCTGTGTGTAAGAAAGAGAGGAGAGAGAAAAGTAGAGAAAGGGGGGAGAGAGAGAGACATTCTGTGATTAATCTCAATTCATCCTCCTGTCCATCCAACCTGTCCATCTGTCCCCCCATCCACTTGCAGTTCATCCATCCATCCATCCATCCATCCATCCATCCATCCATCCATCCATCCATCCATCCATCCATCCATCCATCCATCCATCCATCCATCCATCCATCCATCCATCCATCCATCCATCCATCCATCCATCCATCCATCCATCCATCCATCCATCCTCCATCTATCTATTCATCTAATCCATCAATATTTATGAAACCGTCTGCTACACATTAGGCCCTATGATAGGCCATAAGACTCAGAGAAGAGCAGGATATTAAGAAAGCCCACAGTATAAGTGTTCGAATAGAGGTTGAGGTCTATATCACGTCCTGTGGGACCACAGGAGAGTGAGATGCTAGGGCTGCATATTGAATGAAGGCAATCTAGTAGACCTGAAGGCTGCAACATGCTGGCTCCTGAGGCCCCTGGAAGACTCCAAATGCTTCACCATAGATGACTGGGGTAGGGGAGTGGGTGAGCGCCCAGTGGCTTTGACCTTCCCAGAGTAACTTGCTTGGCATTTGCCCCTATTATCAGCAAATATTTTTTCCTTCTTTGAGGCTAGAGCCCCTGAGCTCCATCCTGCTCAATCACGAAGGTATATGGCACATTTACACATGCCAGTTAGTAGACCCCCCGCTCCATGCTTCTGACAGTTTGTCCTACTGTGGGGGTTTCCATGTTGTTGTGATGCTGGAAGCTATGCCACCAGTACCCAAATACCAGCAGGGTCACCAATGGTGGACAGGTTTCAGCTGAGCCTCCAGACTAATACAGACTACAAAGAAGGACCCGACGGTCTAATTCTGAAAAGAATTAGCCAGTGAAAATCTTATGAATAGCAGAGGAACATTGTCTGATATATTGCCAGAAGATGAGCCCTTAAGGTCAGAAGGCACTCAAAACATGACTGGGCAAGAGCTGCCCCCTCAAAGTAGAGTTGACCCTAATGATGTGGATGGAGTCAGGCTTTGGGGACATTCATTTGCTGATGTGGCATGACTCAAAATGAGAACAGCTACAAACATCCATTAATAATTGGAATGTGGAAATGAAGTATGAATCCAGGAAAACTGGAAATCATCAAAAATGAAATTGGACACATAAACATCAATGTCCTAGGCATTAGTGAGCTGAAATGGACTGGTATTGGCCATTTTGAATCAGACAATCACAAGGTCTACCATGCCGGAAATGACACCTTGAAGAGGAATGGCGGTGCATTCATCATCAGAAAGAACATTTCAAGATCTATCCTGAAGTACAACACTGTCAGTGATAGGGTAATATCCATATGCCTACAAGGAAGCCCAGTTAATATGACTATTATTCAAATATATGCAGCAACAATTAAGGCAAAACTGAAGATTTTTACCAACTTCTGCAGTTTGAAACTGATTGAACATGCAATCAGGATGCATTGATAATTACAGGTGATTGGAATGTGAAAGTTGGAAACAAAGAAGAAGGATCAGTCGTTGGAAATTATGGCCTTGGTGATAGAAACAATGCCAGAGATTAAATGATAGAATTTTGCAAGACCAACAACATCTTCATCACAAAAACCTTTTTTCACCAACATAAACAGCAACTATACACATGGACCTCACCAGATGGAATACACAGGAAACAAATCGACTACATCTGTGGAAAGAGACAATGGAAAAGCTCAATATTATCAGTCAGAATAAGGCCAGGGGCTGACTGTGGAACAGACCATCAATCGCTCATATGCAAGTTCAAGTTGAAACTGAAGAAAATTGGAACAAGCCCACGAGAGGCAAAGTATGACCTTGAGTATATCCCACCTGAATTTACAGACCATCTTGAGAACAGATTTGACACACTGAAACTAATGACTAGAGATCAGATGACTTGTGGAATGACATCAAGGACATCATACATGAAGAAAGCAAGAGGTCATGAAAAAGACAGGAAAGAAAAGACCAAAATGGATGTCAGAAGAGACTCTGAAACTTGCTCTTGAGCGTCGAGTAGCTAAAGCAAATGGAAGAACTGATGCAGTAAAAGAGCTGAACAGAAGATTTGAAAGGGTGGCTAGAGAAGACAAGGTAAAGTATTATCAGAATATGTGCAAAGACCTAGCATTAGAAAACCAAAAGGGAAGGACACACTAGGCACTTCTCAAGCTAAAAGAACTGAAGAGAAAATTCAAGCCTCGAGTTGCAATACTGAAGAATTCTGCAGGAAAAATATTAAAGGACACAGGAAGCATCAAAAGAAGATGGAAGGAATACACAGTCACTTTTTTTTAAACCAAAAAGAGGAAACCCTGGTGACGCAGTGGTTAAGTGGTACAGCTGCTAACCAAAGGGTCGGCAGTTCGAATCTACGAGGCGCTCCTTCGAAACTCTATGGGGCAGTTCTACTCTGTCCTATAGAGTTGCTATGAGTCAGAATCGACTCGACGGCACTGGGTTTGGTTTGGTTTTGTATACCAAAAAGAATTGGTAGGCGTTCAACCATTTTAGGAGGTAGCATATGATCAGGAACTGATGGTACTGAAGGAAGAGGTCCAAGTTGCACTGAAGGCATTGAGCAAAAACAAGGCTTCAAGAACTGACAGAATACCAATTGAGATGTTTCAACAAACAGATGCAGCACTGGAAGTGTTCACTCATCTATGCCAAGAAATTTGGAAGACAGCTACCTGGCCAACCTATTTATCGCTATTCCAAGGAAAGGCGATCCAACCAAATGTGGAAATTATCAAACAATGTCATTAATATCACACTCAAGTAAAATTTTGATGAAGATCATTCAAAAGTGGATTCAGAAGAGGACATGGAACGGGGGATATCATTGCTGATATCAGATGAATCCTGGCTGAAAGCAGAGAATACCAGAAAGATGTTTACCTGTGTTTTATTGACTATGCAAAAGCATTCGACTGTGTGGATCATAACAAATTATGGATAACACTGCGAAGAATGGGAATTCCAGAACACTTAATTGTGCTCATGAGGAACCTGTACATAGATCAAAAAGCAGTGGTTCGAACAGAACAAGGGGACACTCTGTGGTTTAAAGTCAGGAAAGGAGTGCATCAGGGTTGCATCCTTTCACCATACCTCTTCAATCTATGCTGAGCAAATAATCCAAAAAGCTGGACTATATGAAGAAGAATGGAGCATCAGGATTGGAGGAAGACTCTTAACAACCTGCATTATGCAGATGACACAGCCTTGGCTTCTGAAAGTGAAGAAGACTTGAAACACTGACTGATGGAGATGGAAGACCACAGCCTTCAGTATGGATTACACCTCAACATAAAGAAAACAAAAGTCCTCACAATAAACAACATCATAATAAATGGAGAAAAGATTGCAGTTGTCCAGGATTTCATTCAATTGGATCCACAGTCAACACCCATGGAAACAGCAGTCAAGGAATCAAAGGACACATTGCATTGGGTAAATCTGCTGCAAAAGACCTCTTTAAAGTGTTAAACAGCAAAGATGTCACCTTAAAGACTAAGGTGCACCTGACTCAACCCATGGTATTTTCAATCACCCCATTTGCATGCGAAAGCTGGACAATGAATAAGGAAGACTAAAAAAGAATTGACACCTCTGAATTATGACGGTGGGGAAGAAGATTGAGTATTCCATTGACTGGGAAAACCTGGTGGCCTAGTGGTAAAGAGCAGTGGCTTCTAACCAAAAGTTCGGCAGTTGGAATCCACCAGGAGCTCCTTGGAAACTCTGTGGGGGCAGTTCTACTCTGCCCTATAGGGTCGCTATGAGTCAGAATTGACTGGACGGCAACAGGTTACCATGGACTGCCAAAAGAACAAACAAATCTGTCTTGGAGGAAATATAACCAGGATGCTCCTTAGAAGCAAGGATGGCGAGACTTCATCTCACACACTTTGAATGTGTTATCAGGAGGGATCAGTCCCTGAAAAAGGACATCATGCTTGGTAAAGTAGAGGGTCAGCGACAAAAAGGAAGACCTTCAATAAATGGATTGAAACAGTGACTGCAACGATGGGCTCAAGCACAGCAATTGGGAGGATGGCACAGGACTGGGCAGTGTTTCATTCTGTTGTGTATAAAGCCTGTATGAGTCAGAACCAACTTGACGGCACCTAACAACAACAACAACGGTTGTTAGCCTGGGAAATTCTCACTCCAGTCTCTTTTTATCTCCTTTCTTTGTCTTTCCTTTTCTCTGTCTTCTTTTCTCTTCCTCCTCCTCCTCCTTCTAATTTCTCTCCCTCTCCAATTTTCTCTCTCCTCTCTTTCTTTTTTTTTCTCTTTCTTACACACAGATATTACAATATAGGTTGAATTATATCCCCTCAAAACATGTGTTGTACACCCTAAAATTATATCCCCTCAAAACATGTGTTGTACACCCTAACCTCTATGCCTGTGGTTATAACCCCATTTGGGAATGGGTTCTCTTTGTTATGTTAATGAGGCAGGATTAGTGAAGGGTGTATCTTGAGTCAATCTCTTTTGAGATATAAAAGAAATTAAACAAGCAATCAGAGAAGAGATGGGGGAAGAAAGATACCAAGCCACATTAAGACTGCCCAGGAGCAGAAGCTCAGAAGAGACAAGGACCTTCCTCCAGAGCCTATAGAAAAAGCCTTCCCCTAGAGCCGGAACCCTGAACTTGGACTTCTATCCTCCTAAACTGTAAGAAAAGAGATTTCTGTTTGTTAAAGCCATTCACCTGTGGTATTTCTGTTATACCAGCACTAGATAACTAAGACATATTCTCACACCCAACCTCATATACACTCACGCACATACCATAAACAGACTTGGGAGGGTGTCTGGGTGCATCTATGTGCATGTTTTTGTGTGAGAGTGAATGGGAGCTTTAAGTGACCTTTTAAAAAAAAATTTGTTCTCAGACTAGACTCTCAGTTAAGGACCAAAAAGGAGCCGCATGGAAAAAAAACTGTAACCAATGGGAAATTCATCCATTCATTCAGGAGACAATTCAAGGGGACTATTCTGTGACCAGCCCTGGGGAAGTAAAGATCACAGAGACTAGTAAGACTCAGTCACTGCCCTTGAGAAGCAAGTGGGGGTGACAGCCACATTCCCAAACTGTCAGGGTGTGATAAGAGAGGTCACTGTGGGAGCACTAAGGAATCACTGGTGGCAGGCTCAGGAAGACTCCACACAAGTGGTGTCCTTTGAGATAGGCTTTGAAGGGTGAACAAGAGTTTATCCTGCTGATAAGGCAGAAGGAATAGCATAGGCAGAGACCTGCAATCACTAGAGAAAAATGGCAAGTCGTTCACTGAGACTGAGTGGTAGATTAGAAGTGAGAGAGAGTAGTGGGAGATGGAAGCTGGGGAAGGTTGGGCCCTGAATAGTACATGAATGAATTTTAACGGTGGGCAATTAATTGGTACAGCTACCTTGGAGGGCACATTGGTAACTTTCATCAATATTTCTTATGCCCAGACCTTTTGACAAAGCAGCTCCACATCTCAGTGACTGCCTTGGAGAAACACTTGACATATGGGAATGCAAAGGATTACGGCATTTTGATAATATAAAATAAAAATGTATAATACTGTGGATAACGACCCATAGAGGACTGATCCATCGCTGTTAAGAAATAGGCAGTTACAGTAAATGAAGGGGATCTCTTGAGGGCAGAACAAGAGTAAATAGTATTTTTTAATTGCAGAAAAATGGGTTGGATTTAAACATATATTCTCCAGCTTTATCCACTGAGAGGTCCTAGAAGTAATGACACCCCAGCAGGAATAAGCACACTCAACACCGAGGTCTTGGTTTCTAATACCATTCTCCAATAAAAAGAACATGGGATCCTTGGTGAAATGGTTGAAGTCAAGGCTGGAGCAGGGAGAATACAACATGAACCTGGATCATTTTGTAGTGCCAGTAAGTAAGGGAGTGCTCAAAAGAGAATGGGGGGTTGTTATGGATTGAACTGTGTCCCTAAAAAATGTGTGTCAAATTGGTTAGGCCATGATTCCCAGTATTGTGTGGTTGTCCACCATTTTGTGATCTGATATGATTTTCCTATGTCTTGTAAATCTCACCTCTATGATGTTAATGAGTCAGGATTAGAGGCAGTTATGTTAATGAGGCAGGACTCAAGCTACAGGATTAGGTTGTATCTTGAGTCAATCTCTTTTGAGATATAAAAAAGAGAATCCAGCAGAGGAGGGACTTCATACCACCAAGAAAGAGGTGCCATAAGCAGAGCGTGTCCTTTGGACCCAGGGTCCCCACACTAAGAAGCTCTTAGACTGGGGAAGATTGATGACAAGGACCTTCCCCAGAAATGACAGAGAGACAAAACCTTCCCCTGGAGCTGGCACCCTGAATTCAGATCTCTAGCTTCCTAGACTGTGAGAAAATGAATTTCTTTTAGTTAAAGCCATCTACTTGTGGTATTTCTGTTATAGCAGCACTTGATAACTAAGGCGGGGTCATTAAAAGACTTTATCAAAGTAGTAAAAAGACAACCTACAGACTGGGAAAAAAATCTTCAGAAATGACATCCAGTGAAGGTCTGTTATTGTTGTGGTTAGGGGCTTTTGACTCAGTTCTCATAGCAAACCCATGTACAACAGAACAAAATGCTGCCCAGTCCTCTGCCACCCTCACAATCATTGCTATTTCTGAGTCCATTGTTGCAGCCACTGTGTCAATCCATCTTGTCCAGGGTCTTCCTGTTTTTTGCTGACCCTCTACTTTACCAAGCATGATGTCCTTCTTCAGGGAATGGTCCCTCCTCACAACATGTCCAAAGTACGTGAGACAAAGCCTCACCACCCTCCCTTCTAAGGAACATTCTGGCTGTACTTCTTCCAAGGCAGATTTATTTGTTCTTCTGGTAGCCCATGGTGTATTCAATATTCCTTGCCAACACCATAATTCAAAGGCATCAGTTCTTTGGTCTTCCTTATTCATTGTCCAGCTTTTTGCAATAAGGATCTAATCTCTAAAATATATACAAAACTTCAACGACTCAACAACAAAAAGACTAACAACCCTGCTAAAAAAAATGGGTAAAAGACATGAACAGACACTTCACCGAAAAGGAATTCAAGTGGCCAACAAATGTATGAAAAGATGCGACCATTAGCCACTAGAGATGCAAATCAAAACTACAATGAGATACCATCTCACCCTGGCTAAAATGGCACTGATTTAAAAAAAAAAAAGGTAACCACAAATGTTGGGGAGGATGTGGGGAGATTGGAACCCTTATCCATTGCTGGGGGACGGTAAAATGGTACAACCACTATGGAAAATGCTATGGTGCTTCCTCAAAAAAAGAAATAGAAATACCTTACAATCTAGCAATCCCACTTCTAGGTATAGATCCCAGAAATCTAATAAAAGAGACATGGGCAGACATATGCCCACCTATGTTCATTGCAGCATTATTCACAACAGCAAAAAAAAAAAAAAAAAATGGAAACAGCCTAAATGACCTTCAACAGATGGATGGATGAGCAAAATGTGGTACATACATACAATGGAATACTATGCAACCATTAAGAACAGTGATGAGTCCATGAAACATATTATTACATGGATGTATCTGGAGGACATAATGTTAAGTGGAATAAGTCAATCACATAAGGACGAATATTGTATGATCCCACTTTATAAAAAGACAAGAATAGATATATATATACAGAGACAATGTTCATTGATATTTACCAGGGATGTATGGGAGGGGAGGGGGGACTCACTCTCTAGATCATAGATACTTGTTATTTTTAGTGATGGAAAAGTAGCATTGAATGTGCATGTAATGAGCACAGCTTGACCAAAGTAAACAATACCGCTAAGAATCACACAGAAGAAAAGGATATTTGTGCTAAGAAATATGATATATATAATTTGGCAGCAATACCAACAATAACTGAGTTATGGTCACAAAAAAGCAAGTGTATAGTCACACATGTATGTGTATAGGCATACATGTGTATGTGTAGGTACAGGTGTGTACATATGTGTGCACAGATAGAAGTAACCATATTACATGCATGTACAGATATGTGTGTGCACATATATATATTCATAGAGGGCACAGTTACAGATTCTTCTCAGACATAACCAAATACCTTGCGAGATTGGTTTTGTGAGTTCGAAGGCTTAGGACTTTAGTCTCATGGGACAACTCAGTCAATTGGCATAATATAGTCTACAAAGTTCATGTTATACATCCTAGTGAGGTGAGTAGCGTCTAAGGTCTTAAAAGCTCGCGAGCAGACATCTAATATACAACCATTGGTCTCTCTTTGTCAGGACTAAAAGAAAAAGAAGGAAACCAAAGTCTTAGAGTAGAAACCAGACTACATGGCTAATAGCCTACACAAGCCATGGCCTCATCTACCCTGAGACCAGAAGAACTAGATGGTGCCAGGCTACCACTGCGGACCATTCTGATTAGGGCCACAATAGATGGGCCCTGATAGAATGGGAGAAAAATGTGAAACAGAACCCAAATTGTTAAAAAGTTCAGACCTACTGGACCAGTTGAGACTAGAGGACTCCCTGAGACTATTGTCCTGAGATACTCTTTAAACCTAGAACTGAAACTATCCCCTGAGTTCACCTTTTAAAGAAATAACAGACTGGCTAACAAAACAAAGGATATTACCCATGAGTGTACTGCTCTATTAAAAAACCATCTATATGATAACAGACAAAAATTATTTTAGGGAAGGACAACACACAATACAGGAGAAGTCAGCACAACTGGACTAATCCAAAAGCTAAGATGTTTGCTGAATACAACCAAACACTTTGAGGGACAGAGTAGCAGGGGCTGGGGTCTGGGGACCATGGTTTCAGGGGACAACTAGGTCAATTGGCATAACAAAATGTATTAAGAAAACATTCTGCATCTCACTTTGGTGAGTGGCCTCTGGCATCTTAAAAGCTAGCAAGCAGCCATCTAAGATGCATCTATTGGTCTCAACCCACCTGGAAGAAGGGAGAATGAAGAACACCAAAGACACAAGGAAAATATGAGCCCAAGAGAAAGAGAGGGCCACGTAAAGCGGAGACTCCATCAGCCTGAGACCAGAAGAGCTAGATGGTTCCCGGCTACCACAAATGACCACTTTGACAGGCAACACGACACAGAATCCCTGATGGAGCAGGAGAAAAGTAGGAGGCAGACCTCAAATTCTAGTAAAAAGATCTGACTTAATGGTCTGACTGAGACTGGAGGGACCCCAGAGGTCATGGCCTCCGGACTCTCTGTTAGCCCCAGACTAAAACCATTCTTGAAGCCAACTCTTCAGACAAGGATTAGGCTTGACTATAAGACATAAAATGATACTGGTGAGGAGTGTGCTTCTTAGCTCAAGTAGACACATGAGACTATGTGGGCAGCTCCTGTCTGGAGGTGAGATGAGAAGGCAGATGGGGGCAGGAGCTGGTTGAATGGACACAGGAAATATAGGATGGAGAGAAGGAGTGTGCTGTCACATTGCAAGGAGAGCAACTAGGGTCACATAACTATGTGTGTATAAGTTTTTGTATGAGAAACTGACTTGAACTGTAAACTTTCACTTAAAGCACAATTTAAAAAAGTATGTCTATATGAGACCAAAAGGTCAACAATTACTCTAAAGCAAAGAAGGGGGCAGGGGAACTACAGACCTAGAAATGGAACAACCAAAACGCAATTAAAGAGAATGTTGGCACATTGTGAAAAAATGTAACTGATGTCGCTGAAAAATTCGTATAGAAATTGTCAAATGGGAACCCAATTTGCTTTGCAAACTTTCACCAAAAACACAATAAAACAGTATTTAAAAAAATAATTGGGGGCTTAGCAAAAGAATTTCTTGACTGCTGCTTCCATGGCTGTTGATTGTGGATCCAAGTAAAATGAAATCCTTGACAACCTCAATCTTTTCTCCATTTATCATGATGTTGCTCATTGGTCCAGTTGTGAGGATTTTGTTTTCTTTATGTTGAGGTGTAATCTATGCTGAAGTCTGTAGTCTTTGATTTTCATCAATAAGTGCCTCAAGTCCTCTTCACTTTCACTGCAGTCCAGAAATCAAACGATGCATTGCATTGGGCAAATCTGCTGCAAATGACCTCTTTAAAGTGTTAAAAAGCAAAGATGTCAGTTTAAGGACTAAGGTGTGCCTGACCCAAACCATGGTATTTTCAACTGCATCATATGTATGTGAAAGCTGGACAATGAATAAGGAAAACTGAAGAAGAATTGACACCTTTGAATTGTGGTGTTGGCGAAGAATATTGAACAGACTGTGGACTGTCAGAAGAACGAACAAATCTGTCTTGGAAGAAGTACAGCCAGAATGCTCCTTAGAAGCAAGAATGGCAAAACTTCACCTCACACACTTTGGACATGTTATCAGGAAAGACCAGTCTCAGGAGAAGGACATCATGCTTGGTAAAGTGGGGGGGTCAGTGAAGAAGAGGAAGACCCTCAATGAGATAGATTGACCCAGTGGCTGCAACAATGGGCTCAAGCATAACAGCAATTGTGAGGATGGTGCAGGACCAGGCAGTGTTTCATTCTGTTGCACATAAGGCCGCTATGAGTCAGAACTGACTTGACAGCACCTAGCAAAAGAATACAGGAGCCGACCTGATGGAAGCCCTAATAGCCAAAGCTGGAACACCTTGAACAACAACAAAAATTATAGCATTTGATTTTTTAATAAATGTTATATTTTAGAATAGTTTTAGATTTACAGAAAATGTGCAAAAACAATACAGAAAGTTTCCGTGCACCCTGCATCCAGTTTCCCCTATTGTTAACATCTTACTTTACTATGGTACATATGTTACAATTAATGTGGCAATATTAATACATTATTATTAACTAAAGTCCATACTTCAATCAGATTTCCTTAGTTTTTACTGTTTTTTTTTTTTCTCTTTGAGGATCCCATCCAGGATACCACATTACATTTTGTTGTTGTGTCTCCTTAGGCTCCTGTTGACTACAATAGTTTTTCAGACTTTCCATGTTTTTGACGACATTCACAGTTTTGAGGATTATTGGTTGGGTATTTTGTAGAATGCCCCTCAATTTTTATTTGAAAACCATGTTTTTTCTCATAGTTAGACTGGGATATAGGTTTTGAAAGGAAGACCACAGAGATGAAGGATTCTTCTCAAAGCATCATATCAATGTTATGTGCTATCGACATGACTTATCACTGATGATGTTAACCTTGATCACCTGGCTGAGGTAGTTTGTCAGACTTCTCCACTGTAAAGTTACTTTTTTTTTCCTGTTTCCATACTGTACACTTTGGAAGGAAGTCTCTATGCATAGATGATACTTAAAGAATGAGGAGTTATGCTATATCTCCTTGAGGGGAGAGATCATTTGGATTTTTACCCATACGGTTAAATAAATATCCATTAGTCCATACTGATAAAAATAAGTAAATAAATGGGGGAGAAAGGAAAGCTCTTCCTTACAGTAAAATTCCATTGAATACATGTAGGAAGAAAGAAGGAAATAGAACATCGCCATTAGGAAAGCACCACGGTAATAATTGCTGCTGCAGGACAAGATCCACTGATAGATGCTAAAAGTAGTGGGTGAACATTTGAGGAGAACCAGCACATTTGCATAGTCTCAAAGTATCTCGCACAAGATATTTATCAACTACAAAGGGAAAGATAGTAACTTTATGGGGGAGAAACTCAGATAAACATCACCAGTAATGAGACATTGACATTATGAACCTCTTGATATGATGTGCTAAGAAGGACCCAACATCGTTTCTGTGGTATTCGTGCCAAAAACTCGTAACCTCGTTCCAGTCATGAGAAAACATCAAGCAAACCCAAACTGAGGGACATCCCATAAAATAACTGATCAGTACTCCTCAGAAGAGTCAAGATCAGGAAAGGCTAAGAAACTGTTACAGACTGAGTGTGAGGAGAAATAACAACTAAATCCAACGTGGGACCCTGGAGCAGAAAAAGGGTATTAGTGGAAAAAAAACTGGTGAAATTAGAATAAGATCTGTAGTTTAGCTACTAATATTGTACCAACGTTAACTTCCTGGTTTGGAAAATTGTACTGTGGCTATGTAAGATGCTAATATTACGGGAAGCTAGGTAAGGGATGTACGGGAGTGCTCTGATCTAATTTTTGAAACTTTTCTGTAAGTATAAACTTAGCTCAAAATAAAAGGGTTAAACAGTTGCAACATAAGAGGTTTCAGACAGAAACCTGGAAGAACTCTGGTGGTAGAAACAAGATGGTTCTGTAGATTTTTGAAGAATGTACATCTCAGGCAGTAAAGGAAAAGGGCCAGGGAAGAGATGTGGCAGTTTAGTCCTTGAGTACTCAGAGATGCCTGAGAATCACTGCCCTGCCTCGCCTTAGATTTGGCGGTGGGTGACCTCCTCTCCTTAGACTCCTCCCACACCCATCGTGTGCAAAGATTTGTTCAGCATAGTGGCCTACGGTCAGCTGGGCCCTGTGTCATGGCCTGGGCCTACACCACTCCCCCTTTCTCCTCTCCAGCTTGGTGCTGGGAGGCCCAGCCTTCTGTCCCCCCAGCCCCACCCTCTGGGATTCCCATCCTGGAGAGTGGGAGGTGGGGTGAGGTGAGGCTAAAGCAGTTGGGGGAAGGCTTGGCAGGCAGGCAAGAGGCAGAACACAGTGCTCCAGAGGGAGGGCGGCTCAGACAGTGGTTAGCTGCAGCGTGGAGCTTAGGAGAGGGAAGGGGGAAAGAGAGGGAGGGCTCTCCTTCTCAAGGGGCTCTTTTATGTTGAAATCAGCCAGCCTGAATGCTGGCGGCCCAGGAGTCCAGCCGGTGGAAATGTGAGAGCTCCCTTATCTCCCCGCATGTCACAGTGCAGTCTGCGGTTCCCAGCCGGCCTTCAAGGATGCATTAGGAGAAGTGTTGGTGGGGGTGGGGGGGGAGTGTTCCCATCAAAACCTTGAGCTGGGCCCATTCAGTTAAGGGGGGTTGGGGGGAACAGTTTACTGACCCTCCTGGTGCTGGAGGTGGGAGTAGACTGGAGCACCCTGTATCTTGGAATAGAGAGAGAGAACTAGTTGTGGGGTCTGGTTGTGGACTTGGCAAGGAGCCTCAAGGAAGGCTTCGGGTCCTACCCCTATCAAATGCAGGAATGCCCTATACAGCATTCCTCTCACCTTTTTTTTTTTTACTCTGGGTGTTCATGCCCTGTGCTTACACACCTGCAGGAACAAGGAGCTCACTCCCTCTTGGGAGAGCCCTAGAGTCATTGCATTTGTTCCACGTCCAGATTCAGTTCACACTTCTGGGCAGGAAACCTGGGACATTTGACCAGGAGGCTGTGACCACACCTTCCCTGGGGCACTCTCAACCCAGAAATGACCCATGCTATCCAGAAACCCTGGAGGCAGTGGACTGAGCCTGCTAGCTTCCCATCACTTAGATTGGGTGGCCCTTCTAGCCCCTTCCAACCTTGCAATTTTGTATTTTCTGAGATGGGCTTGTGAGGTTCTTTGTAAAACTGTTGCTGTAGAAGAGAGGTGGGTGAGACCAACATCTGGACCATGGGGACCTTGTTGGCCTCTACAGCTGGAGCTTTCAGCAGCCAATGTTTTCACAGACACTATTTTCCCATGCGTGTTCCTGATTCCCCACATGCTCCCACTGTCCAGGGCCCCAAGCCTCCTCTCCCAAACTGCACGGAGACGAAGAGAATTCTGTCCTGCCACATCTTAAGTCATCCCAGCAGCCTCTGCTGCCCAAGAGAGGAAAGGCCTGAGAGGTCAGGAGCCCTCTGTGGGGGCATGGGCACTTTGAAAGCAGGACGAGGAAGGGAGAGAGGGTGAGAAGACCCGGAAGACAGCTTGGTGCAGGGAGGAGCTGTAGGCCTCTGGGTTCTGCTCCAAGCTCTACCATCACCTTGGGGCAGTCTGTGCCTCTCTCCCCGCCTGTCAAATGGGAAGACTTCCTTACCATTCTATTGAAAATAGCTACCAGACCCCACTGTTCTCTTTCCCCTTATCTTGCTTTCTTTCCTTCCCAGCATGTCTCACAGTCTAAGATTGTTTCGGTTTATTTACCAGTATATTCTTTGTCTCTTCCGCTAGAACACAATCTCCAGGCACCTTGTCTTTGTCATCACTGTACCCTTAGTATCCAGAGCAGGGGGATGAGGTGGTCTCTGGAGCCTTCTAGGCTCTGGACCCTCTCATTCCATTTGTTCTAGATGAGATTCTGGGTTCAGGCAAGGGAGGGAGGATCCATGTTCTAGGGGTGGCGGGTACCTGATGAAGAAGGATGTTTCCCTGGAGCTGTGTGAGAAGACTACACTGCAGGATGGGCTCCAGGGAGAAGGGGACACAGGCCGGAGATGACTGTCAGGGAGCATGGCCCATCAGAGGCTGATCCAACCTTGGATGGGGCTGGCCCTGGAGGGCAGGACCGGGCAGTGGAAAGGGACTCCATTGGTGTTTGCCAGTTAGAGACAATTACCATTTTGCCCCTGCCTCTCGGCTTTGCCTCTGGGACTTCCTGACACCATCCTAGGTGGGCCCTGTCCTACTGCCTCTGCCATCTCCCACAGGCTGGTTATGCACCATCCCGTCACAACAAGAGGGTAGTTACTATGATCATCCTCATTCAACAAGTGAAGAATCAGAAACTCAGAGAGATTTAGTGACTTGCCCAAGGTCACATAGCCAGAAAGTTACAGTTAGTATTTGAACCCAGATCTGTGTTCTTTCCTCTTTACCCTGCAGCCTTCTGTAAAAGGTATTCAGAGTTCCAGTTTGAATTGACCAGAACATGTGGGTCCCACACTCCAGAATTTCCATGCATTTTTGCTATCTCACTGCATCAGTATCCCCAGTGAGGAAGGTAAGCAATATTACCCCTATTTCACAGACCAGAGTGGAGTCTTGTTGTCATCCAGGCAATAAATGGCAGCACTGGAACATGAGCCCAAGCCTGTCCAATGCTAGAGCTGTGTCCTTCCCTTTCTACCAGGCTGGGCTTTTTTTTTGGATCCCACTCGCTGGCCCAGGGATCCTGCCTTTCTAGCCCGCATTCAATAACACTGATGCCACTCCAGGGATCTAGCCCAGGGCAGAGCCCGCACCTCTCACCTTGTCAGCATAGGCCTGTCAGAGGGTATTCTCAGGCCTCCAGTGAAGAGGCAGATGGCAGTGGGAGGGTGGGCGGGCTGTCTTGGGATGAGCAGAGGAGGCAAACTTTAGAGCCCTATGGAATATTTACAAAGTTCTCTGACCAAAGGCCGTGCCTTAACTTTTGCTCAGAACCAAGCTTATTCAATGAGTATTCACTGAGTATCCACAATATGCCTGGCACTTAAGAAAATGTTTTCTAAAGAGGCAGTTACCATTAACTGAGCACTTGCTATGTGGTAAGCACTATCTGATTGAACTCTCATTAGAATCCTGTGAGGGGTACTATGAACATCACCCCCATTTTGCAGGTAAAAGCCAAGCCGTATGCCCAAGGTCTCCCAGCTAGGAAGTGCCAGAACTGGGAGTAGAACCCAGGACTGCCTGACTCCAAAGTCTATTCCCTTCACCCCTGCTCCATTTTTTTTTCAGAAGGAGCACACCACATTTTTAGTTGTCTTGTTTCCTTAGGCTCTTCTTGGCTATGATAATTTCTCAGACTTTCCATGTTTTTGATTACCTTGCTCAGGAAGCAATAACGAAAGCCGTCTGCACTGAGAGGTTGGAAGGAGGAAAGAGAGCCGCATCAAGGGGCCAGCTCACTCCCTCTGTATGCAGGGGCCTTAGAGAGATTGTGTTGGCTCCTTCCAACAACATCCCCCAATCTTATCAACCCTGGGAGCCTTAAGTTTGTCTGGGGGTGGGTGTTGCTGAGCAAAGTAATCCAAATATGATGACACTAAGGACTCTGCCAGGGCAACCTCCAAGGAGCTGATGGGCCCAGGGCATGTGGTTGAGAGTACAAAGGGCCCAGAGAGAGCAAAGGGGGCAGGGTTGGAGAAGAGAGTTCTTGAGAGAAATTCTGGTATGAAATCACTGGAAATTTTTTCAAAGAAAAGGATGAAGCTTTTTAATTTACAAATCAGGAGTAGCTCCTAGGACACAGGAGACTAGAAGAGCAAGAGCCTAGCTCAGCAGAATCCTGACAGACAAAGCAAGCAAGGCCCCTATGATTTGCCAGGCAACCTATATGGGTATTTTCTCCTTGACTTCTCACAGCTTAGAGAGATAGGGCTTAGTATTCCCATTTTACAGAGTGTGAAACTGAGGGTCTAAGGTGGACATGATGGGTTGAAAGTTGCATAGTTAGGAAGGGGGCAGATCTAGGTTGTGAACACAAGTCAAAGACAGGCTTTTAGGGAGAAAGACCCGGTAGCAGAAAGATCCCCAGGGCCCAGAGCTATGTGTCTGCGGCCTGTGTATCTCAGGCTCCAGAATCCCTTGGACAGCAGTAGCCACTTCCTAGAGTTCTCTGATAAATTCAAGCCACTCTGGGCTAAAAGGGAGGTGGAGGACATCTAGTCAAAATCCCTTTCTTTATCTGTTTTATGCTTAGGTCCTCACTGCAGCATCCATGATGAGTAGGATTAGAACAGACAGAGCTAGCAGAAGGGCATTCCAGGCAGGGATGCATGAGAGACCAGTGTGGCTAAAGCAAGGCTGTTGGGAGGGATGGAAAGAAAGGTGGAGAACTGGCTAAGCCTCAGACTGAAAAGAAGGAATGAAATCACTAGGGGGCTGCGGGGATGGGAGGGTGGGAGGGGCTTCGAACCACACCATGTGAAGCTGTCAGAGGGGGTGGCACCAAAATGACTGTCTATAAAATTTTTGTGCAGTGTTTCAGCACAAATTTATTATTTTTTATAAAAAATATCCCCATAGTTAGTTATAACAACAAATTTTTTTTTCATAAACCCAGTTTATATGTATCAACATACCTATAAGGCTAATAAAATGCTCTGCTAATTTACTTTTTGAACCTTCTGACACACTCCTGTCAGAGCTGTCATTATTACTCAATTACAACGATGCTCTGAATCACGTGGTTTCGTCTGCACGCGCTACAAGCATGTGTTGTTGTTTCTATTGTTGCCAGTATTTTTATAGTCACTGATTTTGTCAAATCTTCTGGCGGTTTAGCTACAATATTGTAGCAATTAGCATGAGGGGGTGACACCAACACTAGTGACACCACTGTAAAGAACCTCCAAGATGCTCTAGTTCAGACCCTTACCCTGGCTTGAACCCCCTCTACAGCAGCCTTGGACTACATAGTGAACGTCTGCTCCCCTTGCCCCAGAGCTACCCTCTAGGATTTGAGAAGTAGGAGAAATTCTTATGCCTCATCTAACCTGTGCCTTCATTTGCAGATGGAGAAACTGAGGCCCAGAAAGGGAAAGTGACTCCTGCAAGGGCACATGGCCAGTCATGGTAACCCTGGGGCAGGCATACTGTGTGTACTCATAAATATCTATTGGATTGAAGCTGGTTCTGAGCAAGTGTCAGGGCACAGTCTTGGTCAGATAACTTTGTAGACCTCTGCAATTCTCTCTTCTCTAGAGTGAACATTTCTGGGGCCCATCTTCAATACTTAGAACAGTGCCTGGCACACAGTGGGACCTTCATAAACATTTGTTAAATGAATGAAAGTTTGGGTCAGGAAATGGTGTGGACTTCAGGACTTCCAAGAGGCATCCAGCCAAGGGGGTCAGTGGGAGCGGAAATCTAGTTCATACTGCATTCACCAAGCCATGTGCCCTGTGGTGCCAGGCTGCATACACCCAAAGGAGGTATTTTTGCTAACTTGCACTCAGACTCTATATAGGCTGGTGACAGTACTAGGGACATCAGAGGGCCAAGGAGTCAGTCTCCTTTGTAGCCTGCTCTCCTTCCTCCAGACAAGCTTCATGACCCAACCACCCCACCCCTAGAGGCACCCCTAGGTGAGCAGGAGGATGCCTTCCTCCTCTTGGAGCCCAGTCATTAGTTAATGCAGGAGCTCTCTGAGCCACCACCTCCCACTGCTGACTCAGGCTGAGTTTCCGGTCAGCTACCCCCAAATCATTTGCCGCTCACTCCCTCGCTCACCGCTTCATTAAGCGCCAGCTCTTGTGGGAGTTCTTTTCCCCTGACATATACTCTTATTGTGTGTGCTTATTAGGCAATGCTCCCCTGGAACTTTGAACAACAGGGAGCTGAGCATTTCACAGATGAGGAAACTGAGGACTAGATAGGTTTAAGTAACTTAGCCAAGGTCACTCAGCAAGGACATCCCACCTTGGATTTAAACTGAGGTCTGCCTACTCCAAAACTTGCGCTTTTCTCATTGCTGCCCTGCAGAGCTCTCCCTCTAGATGCCAAGTCTGGGTAGTCCTGATGGAAAAGTGCCTAATGTCAGACCCTTGCCCAACCTCTCTGGAACAAGGCATCTATGTCAAGCTGATATCAGAATGTCTGGCCTTGCGCTATAGATGCCACCTGTGTGACTCTAGGCAGGAGCTCTGAGCTGGCTCTTTAGTAGGGGACAGATGGACTTTTGTTCCACCCACTGACCCTGCCACTTAGAGCTATGGCAGGACTTCTGAGACCAGAAGCAGGGCCTGACTTGTCAGGAGGGAGCCCAGGCCGGGCCCAACTCCCCAGCCTGTCCACCACTCAGCATGCCCAGGCTGGGTGCAGTGGCCAGGGAGTGGTGCTAAAGAACCTGGCCCTGATTATATGAATTCCTGTCTCTAAACTCCATCCTCTAACAAAGGATTTCCCTGGGGTGGGGGTGTCAGCAAATCCTACCCCCTCACCAAAGTGAGTGTCCATTTTAGTTTCACCAGGCCTTGCTTGGCTAGGCAGGTAGGCAGATGGGAAGAGAGATAGCTGATGCCCTATGTCAGAAAGATCCCAAAGCCATGTGGGGCTAGGGCTGCCTGGTGTCCTGCTCTGACTCTGGCACCTCCTGGTTGAAGGGGCTAGAAGGAGGCTAGGTGGGACTACTATTCCAAAGAAGATGGAATCTCCACGCACACATTTAGCCACCATGCTGCTTTGGCAACATGGGAAAGAAGGCGTTCCACGTCGCTGAGGGTCTTAACTGCTCATTGTTGGGAAATAAAGAATGGATTACATGGTGAAGGAGGGAAAGAGACAGACAACGTCGTTGAGGGTCTTAACTGCTCATTGCTGGGAAATAAAGAATGGATTACATAGTGAAGGAGGGAAAGAGACAGACAATGGCAGACAGAGGGAGCAAAACAGAGAGAGTACGAGCAAGTGTGAGCAAGTAGGGGAGCCTGAGGGGATGACTGCAGGGAAGGGAGTCAAGAGGCCTAGATAATAGGCCCAGACTGACAGACTTGCTGTGGGCCCTATGGCCAGTCACTTCTTCTCTCTCCGCCTCGAAGTTCCATTTGTCAGGCTGGTGAGGGTGGTATGAGGACTGGCTTAGGTATCCTGTGAGGGCCACCAACACAGACACTCTCACAGACCATGAGAGAGAAGGTGCCCTTTCTAGGCTGGCTTTGCTGACGGGTGTTTCTGAAACTCACAGCTGTGCGAAATAGAAAAAAAAAAAACTCTAGAAATTCTAAGTGTGTCTGTGGCTGGGGAATGAGGGAAGCTGAGCTTCAGGCAAAACCAAGAAGAGCTGCAAAACTGTCTATAACTCAAAACTTCTTGGGCAGTAGATCACATGTTCTCAGAGGCAGGACTGCCTGCCACCATCACTCCAGCCTGCCCACCCAGCTTGGTGCAGACCCTACCCCAGGCCCTACCACCACCATCTCAGCTGCTGTAGCTACCACCCATTTCCTGCTGACCCTCTCTGGAAGAATAGGGAAGAAGCCAAGGCCCAGAGAGGCTTTTTAATTTGCCTAAGGACACCCAGCAGTCTTCAGGCTAATCCTAATGTTTTCACTCCAAGAGGGCAGGAAGATGAAAGAAGGAAGAGAAGGAGGGAAGCAGGAGCATCACATTTATCGAGTCGCTCCTAGGTGCCGAGTATAGTGCTTACCCCTTCCTATACATTGTCCTGTTTTATCTTCAAAATGACCCTTTCAGTTAGGGCTTAGGATACCAGAATCGAGTGCTCAGAGAAGTAAACCTACTACCCATGGCCACACTGTAAGTAGTAGAGCTAGGACTGAGAATTCTGGTGCCATGTTTGTGCCACTGCCCAGGGGTCCCGGGAGTGGCCAAAGCTGGGGGCTTCCGTGATGAATGGGCTTTGTCACCTGACTGGCAGCTTCCTTGTCCTACACAGGCTTGACCATAAGGCAGGGGCTCTGGCCCTGAAAAGCTTATGGGAATGAGCTGCACTGAAGGAGGTGCCCCAGGGAAGCCTCGGGAAAAATCGTAGGGTGATTTGCCGTGGAGACTCTATGGGGGCAGTTCTACTCTGTCCTATAGGGTCGCTATGAGTCGGAATTGACTCGATGACAGCCGGGTTTTTTTTTGTCATGGAGGCTGGACCTCTCTGTGCCTGTGGCCCCTCCCCTTCCCCTAACTGGGATGGGGCCCAGCTCCTGGATTTAGGTGGGCCTAAGTGACTTTGCTGGGCCATGGAGCCCTGTGGTTTAGGTTTCCATCTTATCTTGTGGGGGGAAGTGGGAATTGCTTCCAGGAACTGCCAGGTAGGCACAGGAGACAGAGCAGAGCAAGTCACATAGGCACAGAGCTGGAGGCAGAGAGGCTATATGAGGCAGAGAGACAGAGGCACAGAAAACAGAGAAAAAGGGAGGCCTATAAAGGTAGAGACAGCTCACAGCCAGAGAGACAGTGTGAAACAGAGAGCAAGAGACGCAGAGGCAGGAAAACAAAGAGAGACTGGAGAAGAGAGAAAATACACCAGAGAGACAGAGAGATAAGGCAGGGCAAGTCCTAGAGGCAGGGAGACAGAGAAACAGAGAAAAAGACAAAGGTCAAGGGAGACAGGGACAGAGACAGGGAGAAAATCAGCATAAGTTTAAGGCTCAGAAGGGTAAAGTGGCAGGAAGAGGGGAGGGAGCAGTGACAGGGAGCTATACTGACAGGGAGCTGCCAGGGCTAAGGGAAAGGGAACTGACCTTGAGCAGGCCCAGCTGTGTCCAGGCAGGATCAGCAGGGAAGATGGAGAGGAAACAGCTAAGCTCAAGAGGAAGAGCTGGGGAATTGGAAGCCCAGAGAGCAGACATATTCAGACCCAAGTCCCAGATCCCCAGCTTCCTTCTCCCTGCCTTTGTCCTACCCTCACCAACCGTTTTTGCGTCATGGCATGCGGAGGGAAAAAAATACAGCAAGCTGGAGTAACAAGGCCTGGAGGTTCAGGTCACCTCAGGCCTCACCTTACCTCCCTGAGGGATAAAAATGTGAATACCCCAGCAGATCTGTAATCCATTTGGCACAAGGGTAGGGAAGCTTTGTTTGAAAGCACTACTGTTCAGGGGATCCCAGCTAGGGGCCAGAGCTAGCCCACAACTGGGAGGGAGGACTCCAGATCCCTGGTTTGCCTGTTCCCCTTTCTCCCTGAGTTCTCAGTTTTCCCAGAGTCACAACCCAGCATGCCTGGCCCACTAACCGGCCACCACATGTCCATTGGGCCCAAGTTCCAATCTGCCCCTTCCCAGCCAGCCGCCCCCAGGAAACCAGGTTGCAGGTCAAGAGTTCAAGGCCTCCATGGCTGCTGCTTACTTAAGCCCAGGGAGAGGGCCCCAGGGCCCCAAGAAAGGCCTCTTTTTACCATCCAAGCACTGCCTGATTGAACTAGTTCTGGGTGAGGTCTTATGGACCCACTCCTTCTCTGCTGTCCTTTGCAAGCCTGGATTAGGTGAGGTACAGTGCTCAGCCATCAGGCTGCCCACATTTCAACCAACAATCTTGGACCCCTATAGTCTACATCTCTTCCTCTGGGCCCTGTAAGGCAGGGTCAGTGTCTATTCAGCCAATAGCCAGCAGCCCTGCCCTATGCCAGAAGCTGTCTAAAGTGATGGGACCCCAAAGCTTCATGGGGCTTAATGGGTTGCACTTTCAGGTTACAGGCTGAAGGATGTATGTGTGTGTGTGTGTGTGTGTGTGTGTGTATGACCCACACCCTAGCAGCATACTCCCAAAGAGCCATGGGCTTGGGGGTGAGGGGGTGAGGGGCAAGGAAGATAACAGGCTCTGCTCTCAGAGGGCCTGGGAACCATGCTTGACCTGGTGGTATGGAGCAGCTGCTTCAGAGCCAGGAGAAAAAATTCTCCATCTCAGCCAAAATGTCTCTTCCTGGGGGTTGGAAGGTAAGAGGAGAGGTTCAGCAGACCAGGATATTCTTTACGGTATGGGAAAAAGGGATAGTTGCCTCTCCTCCACCCTATTCCTTCCTGTTTTCCCTGCAGGCTGTTGTCCTGCCTCTCCCAGATGGTTAGGTTGCTCAGGAGTGACATGGAAGGTAGACAGTGGATGAAGAGGGGCCTGGCAGTGATCCATACTAGCTTATCTGAGAAATTTGGGGTCTTTTCCACATTTCCTGCCCCCTCCCAGTCCACAGTTAGGACTTTAGCTGGCATCCTTTCCCCAGTTTGAGCCCTAACCCAGGCACCAAAGGAGGCCCCCTGCAGTCTGATCACCAGCCCAAGGAGAAATGCTATTCCCATGCTTTCTACCCATTTCATACCCTGGGACACTGAGGCCCAGTCAGTAGGATGGCTGGACCAGAGCTCCCTCGGCAAAGCCAGAGCTCCCAGAGGGCCCAGATGATCAAAGTCTTTAGCCTGTTCCCAAATAATGTTGCTAGCAGCTGGGAGCAGTCCCCTTATCCCATTCCGGGGGTTACTTAGCAGGGCTACCTCCAAGGACTGCTCTTTGTCTTTGTCATTCATGTGTTCACAGAGATGCTGGGATGGCACCAGTCAGAAAACCAACCCACTTGATTTCCTTCAAAGAGGCAGTGTGATTTAAAAAAAAAAAAGAAGAAGATTCAAGTTTGTCAGTACTGGGTTGAAATCTAAGATTTATCATTCCTAACTGTGTGACATTAACCAAGCCACTTAACCTCTCTGAGCCTTCATTTTCTCATCTGCTAAAATAAGGGTAAGTAATAGTGACTGCCTACCCTATTTTGGCTGGGGGGAGGTGGTTAGCCACTCAGCCTTTCAAAAAAGATTTATTGAGCACCTACTATGCACTAGACACTGTCTGGGGCCTTGGGATACTGTAGTAAATGGAATAGACAAAGTCCCTGTGTTCAAGAAGCATTTTTTCTAAAGAGGGGAGACAGTTAACAAACAATAGTTATATGCCATAATATCAACTGGTGATAAGTGCAATAAGAAAATAAAGCTAAATGATTGGACATAGAATGATGGCAGTGGAGCCCTGGCTATGCCTACCTCATCTTTCTGCCTGCCCAGGCTCAGAGAGAGCTGGCAGAGCCACCCTGCAGATCCACATGGCTCCTTGCTTGTGAGTGGCCCAGCCTGGCAGGCAGAATAGGACACTGATCTGGAAACCCTGTGGCCTGGGCTATTTTCATCTCGGGCCCTGGCCCTGATTCAGCCCATATCCCAGCCTCTCTTGCTTCCCCAGCTCCTCCTTGGGAGTTGGGCAGAAGCCCATCTCTGCTTTCCCCTCCTGCTAATCTCCCTAGCCACCTCCCCTCAGTCATCTTGGGAATCCTCTCAGGCCTGGTCCTCCCGATATATGCTCCCCTAGTCTCCAAACTCTGGGTGCAGTTGGAGCTGCCGTTCTCCTTCACCCACAAGATGGACGTCAGCAGCTCCGAAGTAGCTCAGGCTTCACTGAGCTGGTACTAATGCATTTGCATCTACAATAACATGACCTGATAGGAGAGAGAGAGAGGAATGAAATCGTCTTGGCTTCTCAGATGCCCTCCAGATCTCAGACTAGGGTCCCCAAGGAGGAAGCTGAGGTGGCAGAGCAGAGGTGTTTTTCCACTGGGCTCCATACCCCTCTGGGCCTCCCCTCGGCAGATACATTCTAGGGACCCAAAAGGGGCTCTTGTCACCCCTTTTAAATGTGTTTGCATTTGTTTTATATTTTGGTGATTTAACACTGATGAGGCCACAGTGTGCAGATGAAATGGTTGAAGTTTTTTTTTTTTTCTGTTGCAAAAAGTTAATCCAGCTCGTTATAGAAAATTTGGGAGACGCAGAAAAGTATAAGGAAGACAAAATTACATTTCCTACTTTTTTTTTTAGTACCTGGAGATCATCCATGTTATCACCTGCTGTCATTTTTCTATTTCTAGCTCTAGATCTCTGTGTAGCTATATCAATATCTACATGCACAAACATTTTAACATACTTGAGAATATGTATAATAACAAAAAAAAATTTTTTTTTACAATAGCTAACATTTATTGTGTGCCTACTGTCTTCCAGGCCTTGTTCCTTGTACTTTGCATGCATTAACGGGTTTATTCTTTCCAACAAACCTTGAAGGTAGGTACTATGATTCACCCCATTCTACTTCTGAGGAAACTGGGGTAAAGGGAAGTTGAAAAACCAACCCAAGGTCGTACAACTAGTAAGTGGCAGTGCTGGAAAATTAACCCAGACGGTCTTGACTTCCAGAGTCTGTGTGTTTAATAACAATACTAGACTGCTTTAACATTTTTAAATTATAGAAGATATTATATGTGCAAAAGGGTATGTATGTAATATTCATACACAGTTTAAAGGATAGTAATAAAATTAACATTTCTGATATTACCACCCAGCTTACATAGAGTTGATATCACTGTTCTTGCTTTTTTTTTTTCCTTTCTGTTTCACAAGATATCAGGCACTTGTCCCTGTATCATTCTAAACTCCAAGGTAATACGGTTCTTTAGATGGAAATGAGGCTTCCTTCCTCCTCCTTGGCCCACAGAAGCTGCCAGGCTCCAAATCTTTCCCACTCCCCACCCTCCCCCAGGATCTTTGCCTGCCAACAATTCATGGTAAGATGCTGCAGCCCACTTCTCTGTCCCTTCCAGGACAGGCCCAAGGACACATGATGGTTAGCTGGCTGGGAGTGGTAGGCAGCCTGTGCAGCCCTGCCAATTGCTTCTCTCTCCTGGCACCAGGCCCTGTCTCGGCCCTGCAGACATGCCTTTTTCATACCAATACCCGTCAGCCTGGCCTGCTGCAGATGGAGGGGGACAGAAAGAAGGGGTAGGAGGAGAGGGAAAGGATAGGAGGGGTGAAGAGGAGGCACACACTAACTGAGCACCTGAGGTGGGAACTAGGTCCTGAAAGGCACTGAAAGCTCAGGCTGCCTGTTCTTTCCACCCTGGCTGCAGGTGGCCCATTGGGCAAGGGGGGGCTGGCTCCTTCAGATTTTTGAGGCAGGTACTAAACCACCACCATCTCAGTCACTCGAGAGGCATCCATTTATTCAAATAGTTATGGACATCTACTATAGGCCAAGCACAGTGCTATGTTCTGGGGATACTGTGGCAAAGGAGACAGATACCACTTCTGCCCTCATGAAGAGTTTAATCTAGTGGGTGAGACAGATGTTCAATGACTAATACTCAAATAATGATTTAAGTACAATTGGGATAAGTACTCTGAAGAAGAGGTACAGGCTGCTAAGAGAGTATATGAAGGGAGTTCTGACCTAGCCTGGGATTTAGGTCTGGGTAGGTGGAACACTTAAAAACTTGGCCAGCCTCCTGCCATGCAGGTGTTAGGAGACAGGGGAGTGGAAAGGGGAGGCATGACTCCTAGCCGCTTGAAGCCATTTTTAGGAGCCAAAACCTGCTGGCTGGTGACCCTCAGCCTGGGCTCAGCTGACCTGGGCAGGCTTTCTTTCTTCTCCCCTCTTTTCCAGTTGCTGCTGGGGAGAAAGCTTGGCCCTACTCCTTTGCCAAGTTCTACACCTAGTGGCAGAGAGTGAGTAAGCCTGCTGGCCAGCCACCAAAGCACAAGCTGTCCTAGTCAAGAGCCACCTAGGTGACTGGGGACCAGGGTGCTAAAACCTGCCCACATTAAGGCTGTCCTCTTGGGCCTGCCTATGTGGCCTTGAGCCTCACCGTCAGTGTTTGCCCTGCCTTCTCCCCAGTCTGTGCCCACATAAGTTCCCGGACTCTGGGCAGAGAAGTCTAGCCTTCCCTCTGCTCCAAGAGACACTGGGAGAAAACAGGCTGAACAGCCAAGTGCCCGAGGCCAACACTGATGCATTTTTGGAGCTCCGGGTGGCAGAATGAGGCCTCTCCCCCACTCCTGACCATCCACCCATTCTTCAGAGAAAATGCTGTAGCACAGGGTCTGGCACATAATAAACAATACAGCACAGTGGTTGAGAACACAGGCTCCTGTGCCAGATGGCCTGGGTTTAAATCCTGGCTATGCCACTTATTAGTTGTGTGATCTTGGGCAAGTTACCTGATCATTCTAGACCTCATTTTCCCATCTGTAAAATGGGGATGATGATGATAGTACTTACAGGGTTGTCACGAAGACTAAAAGGATTAATGTTTGCAAAGTGCTTAGAATGTAACTTGGCACTAAATAGTAGACATAGATATAAGTTGTTTGTAGTCTTTGTTATCTTCGAAGACCTGAGGTAAGAGGCAAATATTGCTCTGAGCCCTGCCTTGGGCATTCTCAAGTAAACCTATTGCCTGTGGGCATCAAGGCAGACGACAGTTAATTTCTTTGACTTACTTTTATCTTGTCAAAGATTTATAGAAACTGTAGCTGTTACAGCTGGAAAAACCCTTAGAGATCATCCAAGTCAGCCGCTTCTTCCCCCAACTGAAGGGAGACTGAAGCCCAAAGAGGAGACAGGACTGGCTCAATGTCACGCAGAACATGAGAGACAGAAAGGGAGGCTGTGGTCTTGGCTTTTTTAGTCACAAAGTTGTCTAGGCTGTTCACTAAGCATTCAAGCTTGGATTTAATTCACGTGAGCCTCAGTTTCCTCATCTGTAAAATGAGAATGATAATGCCTGCCTCATAGGTTGTTGTGAAGATAAACTAAAGTGAGACATGTAAAGTGCTTTACGTGGGGCCTGGCACGTAATAAATGCTCAACACATGGAAGTTATCACTCTTAAGTCAAGGCTCTTTCACTGCACCAGGCTGCTGGTGCTAGTGCCCAGGTGATGGCCACTGGGCAGTCCAGGAGATTCACCAACTGACTATGTGCCCTTTTGGCTGGACCATTCTTTCCCTCTGGCTCCCAGGCCTCTATGCCAGCTAGGAGGGTAGCCTGACTAGCATTAAGGTGGAAATGGCCTGTCAGGGGCCTGGCTGGCTTAGATGCCCTCAGGTCTAAGGACAAAGGGGATGCCAAGTGGCAGTGTAAAGGTATCACCCATTTGCCATGCTTTGAAAGAGAGCATGGCTTTCTCTGTGTTCTTCCTTAGGCCAGGCCTGGCTAGAGGCCCAACTTCCTTGGAGGCCATTTCTGGGTTCCCTTTGAGCCAGTGTTGTTCCCTTCAGAGGCAGGCTTACAGACTAGGAGTCAGAGCCATTTGATGGAGAGGTATTCACATCATGTCTGCTCCTGCAATTCTCAGCTCTGGCTGCACATGTGGAGAGCCTTGGAAACGCCTATGTACAGGCTCCAACTCCACAGACTCTGCTCTCATTGATCTGGAGTGTGTCCTGGGCACGGGCATTTTCTAAAAGCTCCCCAGGTGGTTCTAATATGTAACCAGTAGTGGGAGCACCTGTACTAGACACTGTGTAAGATGCAGTAAATGATTCAGAGATGCTTCAGCCTAGGTTCCGGGCCCCAGGAGGCACCCAGGCTAATGGGGAGATAAGAGGAGTAAAGAAGCCATAACAAGGCAACGACAGGGATGTGAAAGTACGGAGGTAGCACAAATATACTTCACATGGGGAGGTCAGGGAATGCTTTGCAGAGAAAATGACATTTGAACTTGAATCATTCATGCATTCAATACTCAGTGAATATTGACCCATGCACCCCATATTCAGTGACTATATATTGAGCACTTACTGTATATAAGGGATGGTTCTAAGTGTTCAGAAAACAGCAATGCCCAAGTCCCTGCCCTCTTGGAACTTCCATTCTAATTAAGATGTCCTGTGAAGGATCAATGAGGGTTTGACAAGCAAGGAAGAAGGGGAAAGATATTCCAGGTAGATGGAACATAATGAGCAAATGGGTTGGAAAGAGGAGGGTTTGTTTTAAGAATGATGTTTGATGTGGCTGAAGCCTTGGGATCAAAAGTGGAAGTGGCTCAGAAAAGGAGGGTGGGAATGGTTGCACAACTCGAAGGATGTAATCAATGTCACTAAATTGTACATGTAGAAACTGTTAAATTGGTGTATGTTTTGCTCTGTATATTCTCAACAACAGTAAAATAAAAAAATACATATTAAAAAAATGGAAGTGGTAAAAGATGAGAAAAGAAACCTGGGGTGGGACCAGATGGAGGACATGGGTGCTGTGGGCCCTATTAAGGAGTTGGAACTTATCCTGATGCTGACAAAGAGCCATGTCAGAGTTATAAGCAGGGGAATGACTTGCCCGGATTTGTGTTTAGAATAACGAATCTGGGGCCATGTGCAAGAAGCTGGTCAGTGTGCCATTCTAGGTGGCATTTGTCGTAGGGGAAAAACATCACAAAGTTCAGTAAAGCAAAAAGAAAGTTTTATTCGGCATGTATTCAAAAAGACAAAAGTGGACAAGCGTGGGAAGTGGACAAGCATGCTGCTAGAGCCATGTCTTCCTGAGTCCAAAGAAATATTTCAGAATAGACAGAAGTGGGAAAATGGAAAAGCGTGCTGCTAGAGCCATGTCTGCCCGAGTCCAAAGAATATTACAGAATAGACAAAAGTGGGAAAACGGTCAAGCATGCTACCACAGCCATGTCTGCTCGAGTCCCGGGAGGGTTACAGAGTCATCAGTACATATTAACATTACAAATATGCGCAAAACCATTGAAAGCTTCACCTTTTCACAGATTGGCTAGAAATTATGATCTTACATTTTGAATTGCCTTTCTTAACAATCACTGGTACAGGTTTCAGTAGCGACAGTCAGGAGGGTCTTCGTTGGTCCAACAAATTTTTATTCACTATATTTTTTTTTTATATGTTAATAGAAAAAGATAAGAGTGGAAAGTCTTTTGTGTTCTGGATTATGTGAAAGGTTCCCTAAAAGACATTTTCCAAGGTTATTCTATCTATTATCTTTATACCTCAGGGCCCAGTTGATGTGTTCCTTGTGAGTCCTTGTGAGCCCAGCTCCAGCTGGGTCACATTCTCAGTGATCAAGGGAAGGGAATAATGACTCCAATATTATTTCCTAAATCATTCCCTCCTTTTGATCAGAAATTGGAAATACCACATCGATGATCAACACCTGGACTTAGTCGAGCTCCTAGATGGCGGCCATGGCAGGTTCTTTAAACTCATCGTGCTGGTTTTCCACCAGGTACCATCTGGTTCTTCACGAGGATCTTAAGAGCCATGTTCTCATCAATTCCATTGTCAAAGTGAGCAGACTCAACGTATATCAACATTTTAGCCCGAGGCCTTCTTTTGCCTTTTAGGTGTGTAAGACAATAGAGGATAAATTTTATTTTTTAATATTATCAGGATGTAGATTAAGAATATTACTTGCAGTGGCCCATGTACTTATTCCTGATCATAGCCAACCAAATAAACCTGGTGTTTGTAAGGGTGTTACAGTGTGTAACCAAGTAATATGTTGTCCAATTCTACGTATATCTTGTTCTTCCCCTGTGTTATTTCTCTAAGCGCAAAAAGAGGTATTCGCTACAGCACATATTATACTTTCTTGGACCAATAAATAAAAGTCTAAGGCTATTTTGTTATCTCAAGTCACCTTGGTTTAATGAGGTCAGAGATCACTGTTGTGTTTCTATTCCACTAGAAACTTTGTCTGTTATTTGTCCCATAAAAATTTGTCTCATAGTGATTGATAAATTTTTGAAAAGATTTCTCCAATTCAAATATACTGTAAGTAGGAATTAAATTTACTAACCGTATCCTGAGTGTTGGACAATGGGCTTACTTCTGACTCTCATTTTACAAAGGATAGCAAATTAACATTACCTTTCTAGTATTTACTATGAACATCTAAAGATAATCCTAAATTTCCCAAACTGCATTGCCCACGCATTCCCCAGGAATCTAAACAAGAGATTGCCCACATAAATTCACTATTAGTTAGAAAGGGATCATCTAAACTAGTATAGTTGGATCTACCACACAAAAACATATCCATAAAGGGCACTCAAAATTTTTCTAGAGAAAACAGGAGGTATAGAAAAATTTACATGTGACAAATAAGTTTCCATTAAAGAATACATGATTAGGAAGATAATACAGGATGCACTTCTCTTGTTGGAGATCTCCAGTTAATCTGTCTAAAACATACTAGGTGTTCTCGCTGAGGGCAAGCTGCCCCTCCTTGGTTTACCTATTAACAGTCATGGGTCAATTAGTCAGAAGCAAAAGTGGAATCTAAGACAAAATGGAGTCTGAGCCATGAGATCGATCGCCTTTGAGAACCTGATTTCTTTAAGTTACATCATTTTTTGTATAGCAAGAGGGTAAGAGTTTGATTACAAGCATTAGATGGGTATTTCGTACAGCATTGTCTTAAAGGCTGAATTCTTCACACACACAATGCTCAGAGCAAATTGGTCTTCCTAGTTTATTTGGACAATTGCTTAACTCAAAGTGGCTTCAGGAATCAGTTTTTTTCTCAAGGCTCGAGGTTCAAAAGGACACCCAAAGGCGGTGGCTTATGTACGTTGTCCCAACCTGTATGGAAGCTAGAGATCTGGATTCCAGGAGAATTACATACATCTGTCCCACATGTCCCTCCTTTGGATCAGGATCTTGTAATAGAATATTTGATTAAAAATGTTACTAACTGGGCACTATCTGGTTTTTAAGATCCCAGGCACCATATAGCAAATCAGGAGGTAGACTAGAAACACTAACACTAGGCCAATTTTCTGAAATAATCAGTGAAACCATGACCCTAAGGCCTTTGAATGAGGAAGCGAACCTCATGAGGTGTTTGTTTATGTGTACGCAGCATCAGTAACTGTTTTCCGCGTGCCTCTGTAGCAACCATGTTCTGCAAAACCTATGATTGCGTATTTACATAAATACAGCAACATTTATCTATTAGGGCACAAACTATTCTTTGAGAGAATAGGAAATTTAATGCTATTCTAATTTGTAAAAGCAATCCTGGCTCAAATTTCAGGCACTTTTCTGGTTGTGACATTTACAACTTTGCTACGTTTACCAACAGGAATGTCTAATTCAAGAGTTAAAATAACTAAAGTTTGGAAATCTTGATTGAGTCTGGTCACAGTCTTTTTTGGAAGTTCAATATAGTCCATTTTTTTGTTGAGAAATTCAGGTCAAATGTTTTCAGAAAATCAGCAATGTAAGAATTTATCTGTAGATGACAAAACTTAATATGGCTATGATTAATTTATAGACATATCTCTTAATATGGAAACCCTGGTGGCATAGTGGTTAAGTGCTACGGCTGCTAACCTAAAGGTCGGCAGTTCAAATCCGCCAGGTGCTCCTTGGAAACTCTATGGGGAAGTTCTACTCTGTCCTATAGGGTCGCTATGAGTCGAAATCGACTCGATGGCAACAGGTTTTTTTTTTAATCTCTTAATAGTGAAAGACCTGATAGAAATTAATTACAAGCATAACATAAAGGCCAAATAAAATCAGTTAAAAATTTAGATAAAAATATTTCTAAATATACCCATTAACCATATTTTAAAAGAACTTCATAATAATCTTGAGACATAATACCATATAGTCAGGGTATATTAAGAATATACCAAGATTAATAAGTCTCTAAATACCTGAATACTAATAAAAAATAACTTCATAGGTAAATGACTTGAATTCTGTAGTCAAACTATTGACTTTGATGATGCTAGATTAAAAAAATAAAGTTTGAACCAAGTTAGAAATTAAGAAATACTAATAAAATTATGACATGATATTATGCATTTGTTGTCTAGTATTAGGCACTGGGTTTATTAGGCAAAAACACAAGAGGACATACTAACATATACATCTTAACCAAAAGAGGAAGAATCGGCACTTCTCTTGATTTTAACACCACCTTCTATGTAATTTATAACATGTTCAATAAACCTTTCTAGCACTTTTCCCTTATAAAAATTTTGTGGCTGTCCATGAAGTTTCAAACTTGTCTGGAGTTTATTGTAAGTTACTGTGAAACAATACTTAAGTTATTTAATCAAAGATCTCAAAATAAAAACCTTGGGTTTTTTTTCCCCTAAAGCCAGGTGCCTTGGTTTCCCACTCAGGAATCTTATTCTAATGGGAGACCAAACCTTTGTTTTAGAGGCAGATTATGCTAATAACTCTTTCACTCAGAAATCAAAGAAAAGTTTATTTTAACAGCGAGAAACCTCATTCTTTGTTTTATATGCTATAAAAAACCAAAACCAAACCTGTTGCCCTCGAGTGGATTCCAACTCATAGCGACCCTATAGGACAGAGTACAACCGCCCCATAGAGTTTCCAAGGAGCGCTTGGTGGATTCAAACCACTGACCTTTCGGTTAGCAGCCGTGGCACTAAACCACTACGCCACCAGTGTTTCCATATGCTATAAAAGCGCCTAAAAATCTCATAAATTAAACCATTAAACTGCAATCAGACAGATAAAACTTTTGACCATATCAAATAAATCTCTTTTTAATAAACTCCTTAAAATTGTCTTTGTTGTATATCTCTTAAAAAAAATATCTCTTATAGTACCAAAAAAACCCCAAACCCGTTGCCATCGAGTTGATTCAGACTCATAGCGACCCTATAGGTCAGAGTAGAACTGCCCCTTAGAGTTTCCAAGGAGCGCCTGGTGGACTTGAACTACCAACCTTTTGGTTAGCAGCCATGTCACTTAACCACTATGCTACCCGGGCTTAGTACATTCCTTTAAATGGCAAAAATGAACTCACTCATTAGCTGACCCAAATATACACATATATATACCCTTTGTCTTGTGGTATAATAAGCATAGGTATATAATTATGACAAATACCTGTTAAATCAATTTAACATCAATAAGTTACCTAAAAGGTCTTAGAAATCATTTTAAGCCTGTATGCTACAAAACATAATTGAAATAAGGTTTCTTTAAATATTCCAAGTTTTCATTTGACTTTTACTATTTTGCATATTTTCCCAATCTAATTTTAGCCTTTCAAGATTTTATCAACTGGCTTTGGAAGTCACACAGTCTCTGTTTGACCAATTCATTGATACAGATATAGCCTTCAGTCTCTGCCTACTGTCCAAAACATTTTTCAGGCCATTTCAGGGGTTTTTCATTGTGATTTTTATTTGACCTTGGCGGCTGAGAGCTGGGGGCTGAGGAGGCCTGATTTTGTCCCGGCCATTTTTTTTTTTTCATTAGGAAACCCTGGTGGCATAGTTGTTAAGTGCTATGGCTGCTAACCAAGAGGTCGGCAGTTTGAATCCGCCAGGCGCTCCTTGGAAACTCTATGGGGCAGTTCAACTCTGTCCTATAGGGTCGCTATGAGTCGGAATTGATTCCATGGCAGTGGGTTTGGTTTTGGGTTTTTTTTTTTTTTAACTCAGGGTAAAAGACAAGATTAGCCCATTTTGATTCATTTACATATGTTTAAATTGACAGAGGCATTTTGAAAGGCTATCTACCTAGTAAATATCAAAGCTCTTTAGCAATTTTCTAAAGGAACCCATAAATTCTTAGCTAGGGAGACAGGGGGCCGGAGGGAGTCATCCCAATTCATTTACATATGTTTAAGTGCACCTAGACATTTTGAAAGGCAAATGTGGCTAATTTCTTTCTCTTTTGCTGTTCCGGAACTGTTACTTTTACTTTAAGACAAAACTATCCTTTGTTCTTTAAATAAAATACATTTCATATAACATCTAGCTTAAGTTACTCAGAAAGGTTTTGCTTCTAACACTGACAAACAGAACATAAAGATCTTGGTGTACTTTCCAAATAGACCAATTTATATCAAAGCTTCTCTAAATAGCTACTAAAAGCCTAAATCATAAGATGGACAGGAGATGGAGTTTTATTGGAGGAAAGAACTGAGGTTCTAAGACAGCGTTAAAAAAACCCCAACAATTCTTAGCCATAGCCTCTAACCTGATACAAGAGAGAAACTTAGACACAACACTCTACATGAGAAGCAAGCTCTTAGAACAAAAGCAGACAGAAAGATCACATAAACTCACTGAACAAGACCACACAAAACAAGGATATGGGAATCCTAGTTTCTAAAAGTGTATGTAGCAATTTTTGGTAAGATCGACTCAATTCAACGGAAAAACAGGTTCTGGATAAAACTTACTAACTTGCCAGAGCTTCGGATGGAGGAATATTAGACCTTTTCACAAAACCTGAGCTTGAAGCTTAAGTTCTCTAAAGAGGAAAGAGAGGGCAACACAAATGAAAGGTCATTTTCCCAAAATGGTCACTGAAATTTCAAATTACTTCTAGCATATTGTTTATAGCATATTTCAGTATGAACCCCAAACCAGTGTCTCAGTAGCTGGGGGAAAATCCAAGCCCGTTCATCAAAGGCATTAAGCTCTAAAGTTCCAGCTTTTGGTTTCCTTCTTTTTGAACTTAATTCATTCTGCTGGCTAGAGATCTATTCTCTTATTTTAGACCTTAAATATACTAGTTCTTCCAATTGGAAAGTACTTTAAAGCTACTGATGATTTTAATTTTAACATTGTGATGTTTCATTGAGAAATTATCTCATAAAAAAGGAACGGAACTACCACTTCTTCCTTCAAATATCCTAACACAGGTCAGGAGCTGCCACCGCCCGAGAATTTGGCAAAACAGAGCACTATTTTCCAGATTTTCTCTGTGTGAACAAAAAGGCCCGAACTTTGTGGCTTATGGTGATCCAGAGCTCTTTGAAAACAGAATTACCTCTTTATTCCAGACCTAAACTGTAGTTTACCTGCAAGCTGGGAGTTGGCAGTTGGACAAGAAGAGTTCAAAGAGGCTCAGAGAGATTCAGGACAAGGGGAGGGGTCCCTCACCATACCCCCACCAACCATTGCCATCTTGAGTCTGTCTGGCTTCTCCACCCTGTCTCTCTCCCTCTGAAGGTCAGAGACTGGGTGAGTGAGGCTAGAAAGGCTACCGGATCTAGGCCAGTTGTGCTGGGTTGGGGGAAGCAGGAGTCAGGAGACAGTAAGGAACACCAGCTGTTGCACAGCCACTTTGTCAGGCACAGGCCAGGACTTCTCCAGCCATTTTTCCTTCACCCATTACATAAAACTGCATGTCAGAGGAGATATTAGCCCCATTTGCAGATGAGAAAACAGACAGGGAGAGTGGCTGAGTTGTGAATTGAACCCACTCAGGTGCCTCACTCCAATGCCCTTATTTTCTCCTCCCCACAATGTTGCCTTGAAAGGGAGGGATAGCACCCAGGCAAACTGAGCTCAGCCTTGTCTTACTGATGGGCATCCATGGGTGACGGTCCTCACACATGAATGCCCTCCTCCTGCCCTGTTCAGCGCTCAGACAGGCTGCCTTGGAAACAGCAGTCACCCATCCTGAGGGGGTGATGAAGCCACAGCTGAGTTTATTAGGAGAAAAAGATGTCTCCAGCTGCACAGGAAACTCAGTAACCCTGATTATGTGTTTATTCTTTCCCTTCCCTGCCTCCTGTTCCTTCCCTCACACCTCCTTCTCCTCTTTTTTCCTGCTTTTCCATCTTCAATGTTCTCTCAAATCTGCCTACTGCTCACTGCCTTCCACCTTCCTCTCCTCTTTTCCAGCCCCAGCATCAGCCCGCAGAGCTATCTGTTGATTTCAGGGGACTCCTCTGCCTATGAGAGGATTCTCAGAAGGCAGGGGCTGCTTGAGCCCCCCTCACTCTGGTAGACAGGTCCAAGCTGGAGGAAAACTTAGTGATCAGCTTGTCCAACTCTCCCTTTCTTATAGATGGGGAAACTGAGGCCCAGAGAGGGAAAGGGACTGAGGTCAAACAACTATAACAGAGCCGGAAGTAGAATTCCAGATGCCCAAAGCAAGATTTCAGGGTGCATTGGTGACACATCAGGTCATACAGCCCATAGGTACTGGAGGCAGGGCCCTAGATGAGGCGTCAGGGACTTCAAGGCTCTGGGGCCATGCCTCCATGAACAAAGTTCAGTATGACTCTCAGTCACCTACTTCTGTTCATCTAGAAGCCTAGAGTTACATGCTCTCAGAGGCCACAGGACCCACTGAAGTCATTTAGTCTAACCCCTCATGGTCCAGACAGGAAAATAGAGGAACAGCACCAGGAAAGCCCTTTCGCCCAAAGCTCCATAGCCCGTGGCAGGCCTGGAAATACTCCAATGGGGAAGAGCAATAGGAGGAACAGGAAGGACTCATGTTCGACAAGAAAGCACTTCCTGCTAGCAGGTTTTGGGGGCTACTGAGATTAGGCGAAAAGGGGTGGCTAGGACATCTCTTTCCCTTGAGATCTTTCAGAAACAGGAGAGCTCTGCCTGGCTTGGGTTGTGGGCATAGTGCCAAAGGCAAGGGAATAGACAGGGTGACCTGTAAGGAGCTCCTTAAAATCCTTGTCCCTTGGTGGCAGCATTGCATGTGGTAGGTGGGTGGGATCTACCTTTGGGGAAGAGGCTGGGGTTAGTTGTGGCAGGAAGAGAAGGGCATTTACCCAGCTTGAAAAAGTCTCCATTAACCCAACCTGACAGGTCCGTATTAGCTTTTCCTACGCTAAATTACACAAGGATAAACTTGGGGCTGGGAGAGAAACCACACCGATTTGTGTCAGCTCCAGACCCACCACACCATGACCAGGGACAGAGGAAGGCATTCATGGGGTGATTCTTTCCCCCTTTTATTTTTTTTCTCAGAGCTTGTATTCCCCTATCTTTCTGTGGAGGGCCAGGGACACAGAGGGTACTGGTCACGTTGTCTGAGCCAGCATGAACCCTCTGCAAGCTTGAAAAGGAGGTGACAGGAATGGGGAACCTTCCCTGGGGCCCTGGGGTTGGGGTACTAGAGGAGCAGGGAGGAAAATAGGGATTCATCATCCAATGCATCCCCAGTGGAGAATAAAATTCAATAGGAACTTTAATTAAGCAGACTGGATCTCACTTAATTGCCAGAGTCCATTCCCAATTGCTGGTCATTGGACCCTGGGGTCCGTAAGAGGCTGTATGCCAAGGGCAGCAGGACAAATGTAATGGGAAACTGGAAGCCTCAGCTGAGGTTTGTCTCTAGTCTGGGGACCAGCACTCAGCAGGCACTGCCTATGGGCCAGGAACTTTGTCAGGCACATTGTTCCAGTTCTCTCACTGAAACCCCACAAGAGCCCTCTGCAGTTGGAATCATTAGCCCCATTTTGCAGATGAAAAAAACTGCCTCTCAGAAAGGTTAAATAACAGGCCAAAGGTTATACAGCTAAGAGATGGTAGAGCTCAATTTGAACCCAGGTCTCTTAGACCTGGGCTTCCCACCACACTCCATGACATCTGACAAGTGGCTTTGGAAAGGAAGTGATGAGAAGCAAAAAGCAGTGGTGGTATACCTTTTCATAGATCACTGATCAATTCTGGGGACCTCAGGCCTTGCCCAATCTGAGTGGTATAGCCCCTCAGTTCCCAACTCGTCTGCTCAGCCTTTGCCAACCCTGTCCCTATCTCAGTCCCTGGAAAACACCCCCTCTCGCCCTTGTTGAATGCAGGGGCAGGTAACAGCAGACCTTAATCTTTCCTTAACCCTTGGCCCAGGAAGGAACAAGGCTTCTGGCTCTAACACAGGAATAAGTTGGAAGTACAGACACAGCCTGGTGGTTCAAGTGGCTTGGGTTCAAGTCCTAGCTTGACAATGTATTGGTGCTAAGACCTTGAGCAAGTTGTTTAATTCCCCTTTCAGTTTCCCATTTTATAAAATTGCGGTGATCATAGCACCTACTACATAAAGGGTAGTGAGAATTACATGGGTCAGTACTTGTGAAGTACTTAGAACAGAGTCTGTCACGTGGGAGGTGTGTGTTGGTTCTCACCATTATTCAGTGCCACAAGGAACTCCTGCGTAGCCAAAAAAAAAAAAAAAACCTATAGGAAGCCTCAGGGAACCTATTGAAATGATTCAACAAGAACCAGGTTGCCCAGGAGCAAGGCTTAGGATGCCCACTCTAATGATTCGATATGAAAGACTAATAATGCCTGGGGCTGTCCTTATAAGATCTATTATACTGATTTAAAAAAAATTTTTTTTTTTTTACTCAGAACAACTGGTAACTATCAGGTTGAACCATATAAAATTGCTAATGTTTGGCCATTCTTGATTTACAAAAATGACAGTTTTGTATGGTTTAACTTAATAGCAGAATTATTTTGGATAGGTTTGGGGTGAGGAAGAGGTGGTTCAGCCCCCACTCATTTCTTACGTCCTCGACTAAGGGGGATTACTAAGCATATTTGATCCATTTACCCTATTAAAGGGTAAATAGATTTCTAGTAGGTGCTTCGAAAGTGCTTAGAAACTGAATTTCCTTCCTTGAGGAGTTGAAACATTCCTCTTGGAACCAATTTTGCACCACTGAACCCCTAATATTTAAAGCCAAGTAGGGCCTTCTGGGTTTTTTGGGGGGCCTTTATTTTTAGACGTCTGAAGGTGAGTGGTGAATAATCAATGGCATTGATGGCATTTGCTGGAGGTGCTAGGAGGTAGAGACCAATCCCAAGGCTTGTGGAAACTGAAGAAAGAGAAGTAGAAAAGAAGAGGCCAGGGTCCCTGCCATCTCTGACCCTTGAAGGTCCTCAGATTTATGGGAAATGGTTCAAGGAGGAAGTACATGAGCAAGTGTGATCTGTACCTTACTACGATACCTAGTGGTGTCAGTGACATGCTATGGTCCCTCTCAACCTCAACCTCTCCTCTGTAAGCTCCATGAAGTCAAGGACCATATCTTTCTTGTCTTCATTGACTCCCCAGCACTTAGCAAATTGCTGGGCAAAAAGTAGGCGCTTAATGAATGCTTTCTGAATGAATTAAGGAAAAAATGAAGCAAATAAATTCTGTCTTGTCTAGCAATCAAGATTTCCAGGAGGGAAGAAAGAGGTCCTATGAGAATTATTCCCAAGGCACTGAAGTGCTACACAAATGCCCAGGGATGTCCCAGGTGTTGTGGCCATGATTGTGGGCATGGCTCCCAAAAGCAGTCCGGGCCTGAGCTCTCAGAATGATTAATGCCACAGAAGGAAAGGAGGCCTAGAGGTCAGGACAGGGCCACTTTGGAGACCAGAAAAGGTTAGTAGAGGTCAGCAGCTCCACCGAGGGCTGACAAAAAAAAATGTTTACCTGCAGCAAGGGGGATTTAAGACAGACCTTCCATACACTGCAGTGAGAGGGTATGAATGTCCTTCCCTGAACATCACACCACCTCCAACTACTCACTGGTAACTTTGGTTAATCCCTTCTTCTCTCTGGTCCTTAGTTTCCTCATTTGTAGTTAGGGGTACGGGGCAGTGATGGACTCCATGGTCTCTAAGTGTCCTTTTAGCTCTTAAAGTCTGGAATTCTGTCTGGAGGCTTGGCCGAGTTGGAATAACTTCAGAAAGATGTAGATGGCCATAAAAGTGGCGGGATCCCTGGGGATGGAGAATCCTGCAGGGAAGCCCCCCTTCCCCTAGCCCTCCACCTCCTGCCCTTTTAACTACTGCAACCACAATCCTCCCCTGCTCTCCCAGATTTCTCCTCCCCAAACCCCTGAAGTTCTGTCTGGAGAGGCCCCATTCTCTGACCAGCTTTGTTTGCTTTTAATAAAGTTAATCACACTCCTAATTTGTATGTAATGAAAAGATAAAAGGGAGACATGGGGGCGAACCTTCCATTGGAGTGGAAGCAGTCTAGTTCCAGAGCCGCCGCCACCTCCCTTTCTCTGCCTTCTCATTGCCTTGCCCATCTCCAGAGTCTGAGCGGAGGCTGTTCTCTGGGCCCCAGCTCAGCCCAGCTGTCCCTGCAGCTCCTCCAGGGAAGCCTCCTGGGCTTGTGGGTGGAGGGCCAAGACCCCTCCTCAGCCCTGACAGCATCCCATTTATACCCTTGGTGGAACTCCCCCTACCCCAAAGCCAGTCAACTCCTTGAAGGCAGGGACAGTCCACGGCTGGACACACAGCAAGTAGGAGAATTCAGTTTGTTCATTTGTGACTGTGTCCCCACCTGGAGGCATCTTAGATTCCTTAATGAGAAAGGAGAGGAATATACTCAGAGGGTTCTTCTGGTTTGCTTTTACTCAGTCTGTGGGTCTATACTTCTGTCTACTCTGCCCACTGAGCCATCTCTCCCTCCCTGCCACCTTTCCTTTCTCAAGTCCCACTCAACTGGCTGGTCATTTCAGACCCCTAGTTCTCATCCCAGCCCTGCTACCAGCATGTGACCTTGGGCCCACTCCTTTCACCTCTCTGGGTTTCGGCCTCCCCATCTATCTCTGAGGCAGACAAGTAAAGAGTTTGGTCTCTGTGGGTGGTGGATGGAAATTTCACTAATCATAGGAGGGGTGGTGCCCAAGCTTCGGCTTGAGGGAGAACCTTGGGGGAGCTGCTCCCAAGAGACCGGGCTCCTCAGTACTGGCTCTCAGGGTGATTTCCCCTGCCTTCACGCACCCCCAGAGGCAGCTGTCATGAGAAACTACCTTTGTGGTATGGTTTTCCAGGATGATGTTCAGGGGGAGATGGGGCAGGAACCTGAAGCTCTTCATTAGGACTGCTCAATGACACAATTCAGTGAGGCCCTTGGCAGGAGGTAGAGGCAACAGGGATTGCCTCCATCTCCAGCAGACACTTGACTCCCCAGTAGAGGGACAGAGGTGAGGCTGACAGGGGTGGGGTGCCTTACTGCAAGGGTAGAAGCAAGGACGCAGAATACGCACCCCTTCCACTGCCCTCCCAGGGCCAGGTCAGGCAGGGCACAGGCTGAGCTCCAGACCCATGCTTCGGGGGTTGGGGGGGGAGCTTCCAACATGGCACGCCTGAGCAGCAATCTGGAAACTATTGGGCTGGTGTGTTTTTGCGATCCACCGCGAATGCCATGCCCAGTTCATTTCCTCTAAGGAAACACAACCTCAGGGGATAATTAGAGCTTCTTTGCGTACACAATCCCATATTGTTTATCCAACACAAATTAAAAAACGTGGGCTCTGAGAACATGGAGAGAGAGAGATAAAGGAGACCTCCTCCTTCTTCCCTTCAGCCCTCCCTTCCAGCTGGATCTCATTACCCAGCCAGGCCAGGCCGAGCCCCAGCCACAGCCTTGCCCCCACCCTGCTGGGTCTTGCTCTTCCACACAGCCTTTGTCTGCCCCCAGACTCAGACCCTCAAAGTCAGGGCCTGGGGCCCTTTTTGGTCTTCCCTCTGCGCCTATCTGTCTATCATTGTCACGAAAGGTGGCTGTGGAGCAAACTTCTCTGGCCAAAGATTGCTTGACAAAGAATGATCATTTGTCCACTTTTTGCCCATCCGTGTGTCCTCTCAAGGACCCTCCCACTGAGGTACAGGGGAAACACCAGCCTACAAACACAACTCAGCACCTAAGAGCAAAGGCACGCCCATGACCTGGGGGTTTCTGGGAAGGAAAGGCTAGCTGTCTTGGCCCTGGCCTTGGCCCTAGTTCCCTTTCACTGCCCAGATGTGTTCCACCCAGACAACAGGGAGACCAGTCAGCCTGGCCTGGGTGCCCCCTCCACAAAGCACAGCCCCTCTCCTCCCAGGGCTCAGCCCAACAAAGGAGGATTCTCAGCCGGGGCTCAGGGTGGGAGGAAGGAGGGTTGCGGGTGGAAAACAGCTTCAGAACCCAAGGTTGGCCATCTCCATGAAAGCCCTGTTATTGCTTGGGTTGCTAAACATCTTGTTCAGCATGGCCAGTTCAGCTCCCCTCGCTTCCCTGTCTCCCCCTAGAAATAGCTCCACATTCCAACACTGCACAGCCAGCCTCCCTCAGCCATGGGGAGGCAGGGTGGGAAGGCAGTGTGGGCAGGGAGGCATGAGGAGGATGAAGGGCTGCAGATGGGGAACTTACCTTTCCCAAGCCTTTGCTTGCTTAGAGGGCAAATGTGGCCCCATAGAAGTTAGTTCGTCATCAGGTCTGACCTCCCTGTTGCTCTGGTATCATAGCCCATTTCCCAGGGGATCTTGTGCCAGAGAGGCTTACTTGGGCTTCCCTTGGGGGCTGGGAACATGTTCCCCTATCCACTGGCTGCTAGGCAGTATGTCTTTTCTGCTTCCCAAAGAAACAAGGCCAAGCCTCCTAGTTCTGTGCCCCTGACCTCCCCTTCTCCCAACTCTCAGTCACGAAGAAGAGGGCTGGGAGGAGGAATGGTCTCCTCATGTGGGCCAGGCCCTACCCACTCAGGCACAGAGCAGGGGTGAACACGGAGCTTGGCTTTAGCTAGAATTTTCTCTGGTTGAAGTGAAGAGGAAGTTGTGTGAGCTGAGAACACATTCCCCGTCTGGTCTGTCCTTTCAGCTCTCTTGGTATGTTTTTTTTTTTGGTTTGTCTCTGAGCTGGAAGGAACATGTGCTTGGCAGATTTTTTATTAACTCTGTAGCTCTCTCTTGCTCTCATTCTCTCTCTCTCTTTGTGTGTGTGTGTGTGTGAGTGAGTGAGTGAGTGTGTGTCTGTCTCTGTTTCTCTCCTTTTTGCTTGCTTGACAGAATTTAGATTAGACAAAACATGAGCTCATTTCTGCCTGAGAAAAAAAAAGCCTCTCCTCCTCCTCTTCCCCCCTCCCCTCTTCTTCCTTAGCCTCACCCACCTCTGCTTACCAGGCAGGGGTGGGGGCAGGCCTCCATAGCTCATCCAGATATCATCTCTCATTCAGGGCATGGGGGTGCCTATTTACCCCATGCTGTGCCAGCTCCCACCTTGGGGGGTGGCAAACAGTCCCACAATCTCCAGTCACAGGCAGGAGGCAGGGAGATGATCTGGAAGGGGCATGCCTGGAGTCTGGAGGGGTAGGTAGGCAAGGTGAGCCCTGCCAAGATCCCTTAGCCAGGCCCCTGCCAACATCTACACCTAGCCCCTAGGCCCCAGACCCTAGCCCCACCTGCCCTATCTCTCCTTCACTTTTCTGTTTTTCATTCCCACCACTCCCCGTCACCAGGCCGCCTAACCAGATGCCCGCTTCTCCAGTGCACCCTTCTGAGGGCTTGCTGGGGGCTCCTTCCCTGATCTCCTGGCCAAACCACTGAAGTCCCTTGGGCATATGACATCCTGGTTTTGGAGGCCCACCTGAACCGAAATTCTAGCTCTATCATTCACTTGCTGGATAACTGCCTTAGTCTAATCACTTCCGCCTTGCTGTACCTCAGTTTCATTGTCTGTAAAATGGGGACCATTAGATGTATCTCATAAGCTTGTTATAAGGATTAAATGGCATTAAAATCCATATTGACCTCTTGCAGTTGGTGAAGACAAATAGCAGAGTCTGATACACTGTATCCTCCTCCTCCCCTCCTTGCTTGCTCTTTCTTGCTCACTGTCTCTCTCTCAACTGGAAGGAAATAGGGGTAGAAGAGCAGCAGGAAGGCCTGTGCTTAGACACAAGGAAGAACTTCCTAGGATCCTAATGGTTAGGTCCTGAAAGAAGTGCCCATTGAAATTGATAGACTCACCTTTCAGAATAAGAGGAAGGAGAACTGTCCACCTGGAAGCCGGAGGGTGTCCTGACTAGAGGCAGTCTGAAGCAGTAGACTGTGGTGGACAGAGCCCTGGGTTTGGATTCCATTTCCACCATTACTTATGTGACCTTGGGCAGGTCACTTCACCTCTCTGAACTTCAGTTCCTAGTCTATACAATGGAAGGAAGGATCCCAACCTCTTGAAGCTGTTATGAGGTGTCTTTTTGAGCTTCTGCGGGATTCCCAGATGGGAGTCTTCCTTGTCATTCCACAGTGGCAGGAAGAAAAGCCAGAGTGGGTTTCTGGGTCTGGCAATAAGACCTGTGGCTGCTGGGCCCTCAGGGACCCTCACAGCCATCCTGAAGGCAACAGTGCAGCCCAGGGAGGGCTCCCCAGCCCAGGCCCCAAGACTGGTGAACCCCTCTGAGGCAATAATCTCTCCCACCCTTCACAGCCACGTGCCCTCCCCATGGCCCACCCTCAGGCTGTCCCTTAGCCAAGTAGGGCAGCATTGCTCTTCTAATCTTGTTTTATAAATTAATTCCACTCTTCCCTTAATCATTTTCATTGCTTGCCTCTGAACTCTCTCCAATCCATCTACTGCTCTTTTACCTTCTCCCACTTATTATTCCTTCTCCTCCTCCTGCTGGAGGGAGGCCCCTCCACAGTCAGCTGCCTCTGCTATACCGATGAGGTGAGCTCCCAATGCTCGTTGGGTCTGGCCACCTCTACATTTTGACCCATTCAAGACAGCTAAGTGCAGCAGAAGCACGGGAATGCTGAAATCCAACATAAACCAAAACCCAGTGCCGTCAAGTTGATTCCGACTCATAGTGACGCTATAGGACAGAGTAGAGCTGTCCCATAGAGTTTCCAAGGAGCGCCCGGCAGATTCGAACTGTCGATCCTTTGGTTAACAGCCATAACACTTAACCACTACACCACCAGGGTTTCCAAAATCCAACATACCTGGGTTCAAATACTAACCATTTCTTGCTAAGTAGCTCTAGGTAAGTACCTTCACCTCTCTGGGCCTTGTCTTCTCCACCTGTAAAATGGAGCTTCTGGCAAGGACCCAGGTGAGAAAACAAGTGGTTTGCAAAGTGCTGGTTACATTTCAATCACTCTGTTCAGTTCCTGGGAGGGCTGATATCCAGAACCTTCTCTCTCCACAGCCCTTTCTGCTTCTCTTCTTACCTGGACCCTGCCCCCCCAAAGCTCCACAGCTCCCTAGCATGGGTACAGGGCCCAACAGCATACCTGTAACTCTTTGGCCACAAACTACAGCCTCCTTTCTCAAGCTGCTGTCAACTTTCTTTGGAAAGGATAGGCTTCTTCTGCAACAGGAAGGAAGAAGGCTAGACCTGAGACAGCATACCAGCAATGGAGATAGTAGAGGGTGGCTCCAGGTGGTATGTGGTGGGGCCTTTTGGCCCAAAGCTCAGAGGGATCTCCTACATTCACTCTGGAGAAAATAGTCCCTCTGTTTGGCTGTCTGTGCCTTGAGGGGGGCTATATCAGGGATTGAGTGGACTCAGCTTCGTGGATCACTTACTTTGATAGGTCTTTGGATTTTCCCAACAGCCTTGTGAAGCTGGCTGAAGTGATCTCATCCGCATTTTTCATATGGGGAAACTAAGGCTCACAAAGCTAAAACACTCACCCAATTGAATGCTTACTCCATGCCAAGCACTTGTGAATTCAGCAGCAGTGAACATGGTAGACATGGCTCTCATCCTCATGGAGCTTACTATCTGAAGAGTGGCAGAAGCAAGATTTGAATCCTGGTCTGCCTAACACCCGTGCCTGTGTTCACACCCAGAACACTAAGGTGCCCCACGTTTGAAACAAAGAAAATAAAAACCATTGTAGTTGTATGACAAAAGAAGTAGCTGACAGTGAACAGAGCCTTCTTAAAGCCCATGCCAGCCCTCTAGGAGCTGATGGTCTCAGGGAGTAGACGTCTTCCTGCAGTGTGGCAAGGACAGGAGTGGGGCCGTGGGGCCACAAAGGAGTGTGCCACATCTTCAGGAGTGGGGGAAGGCATGACAGGCCATAACTTTTAAGCTGGCTCTTGAAGGATACTTTGGAGTTTGCCAAACTGACAAGGGAGGAAATGGCATCTGAGATTGAAAGATGCATATTGAGTAAATGCCAGAGCTCGTGCTGCCATACTTACAAACGTGGAGCCTCCAGCCCCCTCCTTGTCATGGCCTGTGGAGGGGTGGGGAGCAGCAGAAGTTTAGAAGAGCCTGGGTTTATATCTCTACTTCGCTATTTACTGGATGTGCAGCCTTAGATAATGACTTAACCTCTCTGAGCCTTAGTTCCCCAATCTAAATGCTAGGCACCTAGTTGGTGTGGGATTAGAGGTAGCTAATAATAATTTTATTATTATTGTTATCATCATCATTATCTTCACTACAACGATCATCTCAAAATGCATTATGCTACAGGGCACTGCACCCCAAGTATTCCCTGCCCCAACCCCAGCCTGCTCTGGCTGCACTTTGCCCCAGGTTTCCCTGTCTACTCTTAATTCACCTGACCCCCAACTTCTGCTCCTTACCTGAGCCGCACGCCAACCCCTTCTGTGACAGACTACCTTGGCTCTGGATGAAGTCCAAAAGGCCGGGCCTGGCAATTCCTGGCAGACTTTAGGGTAACTGGCATCCTTCCTGCCCATGCCTCACCATTTTGAGCCTGGGGGGGATTCAGGAAAGAAAGGTGGAACAGGAAGATTTTCTCTTCTTGTTCCCGTTTGGATGGGTTCTGCCTTGCAGATTCATGCTCTGGGCTGAGGTCTGTCTCCTTCATCTGTTTTGTCCACCTCAAGAGCAAAGAGGAGGGGGAAGGAGAGTTATTTAGAGTGAACACACACACACACACACACACACACACAGAGACACACAGACACAGACACACATACACACACACACATACACGTACACACATAGCCCACTCTAGACCTCTACCACTGACACTGAAAAGGTGTCAAAGGTGATTCCCTTTTCCAGGCTCAGCAGGACCAGGATGGGGTTACACCTTTCTGAGCTTTCTGAGCTGCTGAGGCTTGGGGTAGAGGAATGAGGGAGTGGTTTGGGGGAGGAGCTGGGGCCAGAAGAGTCCAGCCTGGTTCTGATTTCCCTGGCTAGGACTGGGAACCAGAGCCTGGTCTGTCTTCAATCCCCCCCTTCCCCACCCTCTCTAGTTCACTCCCCCCACCCCATGCTTCTCTGCTTTCGGGAGCGGCCCATAACCACAAACACATTTGCTAATGGAACTAGCCTGCCCTCCCTGGGACAGCTGGCTGGGCTTTGTGCCTGGGCACAGCCAGGCAAAGGGCAGGGGGCCTGACTGGAAGAGAAGCCTGAGGCCCCTCGTCCTGGGCTAAACTGCATGCACATTCCTGGTCACCACCTCTCTGGTTCCATAGTCCCTCTAGACTATGACCCCTTCTAGGGCTGTGGGGAGGATATGAGAGAAACTGAGGCCACTAGAGGAGAAGGGCTACATGGATGATTTCATGCTGTCTACCCTAAAAACAGGGTAGCTAGATATGCTCTTTGACCAACTGAACATTTTGCTTGCTTGGGCTAAGCGGGGGGGTGGGGGGCAGTTCTTGGCCTGAGGCTGCCCACATAACATCTATCTCTGAGAGGAGCCACCTATAAGAGTGGAAAATCTAGGGCCCAGGGAGGGCTGAAGGTCCCTGGATGGTGCAAATGGTTTGCAGTAGACTACTAACCTAAAGTTTGGCAGTTCAAACCCACCCAGTGGCACCACAGGAGAAAGGCCTGGCAATCTGCTTCCATAAAGATTACAGCCAAGAAAACCCTATGGAGCAGTTCTACTCTGTAACACATGAGGTCATCGTGAATCGGAATCAACTCTCTGATTATGGGTATGAGGGGACTTATGGGTTGCCTGAGGAGCCTTGGTTAAGTGTTTGGCCGCTGACCAAAAGGCTGTCGGTTCGAACCCACCAACAGCTCTAACAAGAGAAAGATGTGACAGTCCACTTCCATAAAGATGACAGCCTTAGAAACCCTATGGTGTTTCTCTGTCCTATAAGATCACTATGAGTCAGAATTGACTCAACAGCGATGGGTTTAGTTTTTTGTTTGGTATGGGTTGCCCAGCAAGGCCAGAACAGAGGTAGGCTGGGACCTCCCATCTCTACCACTAATGCCCTGGGTAACTTGGGTAATTACTTCCCTTCTCTGAGTCTTAGCCCCCTTCCTGACCTATTTCACAGGCTCATGTTATGTAAATGGATATACAAATGTTTTGGAATCTGTAAGGCTCTATATCCATGAGAAGGATCATTACCAGACCATAAGCCTGTGAAGACAAGAACCATGTCTGAGCTACCTCTGTGTTCCCTGTGACCCCAGCCCTGAGTGCCATTGTGGAAGGTGGGTACAGAGATGGGCCTGGGGACTGAGACAAGTCAGTCCTATCTCATCAGCCTTGAGTTCCTGCAGCTTCTGAGAAACAAGACTGAGGCCTGGGGTCCCTGAATTCTGGGGTTTCCTGTGACTAGAGCCCACCCCCAACCAGACCTCAATTCCAAGGCCCCAGCCTAACTCAGCAGCCCCCATCTACCATCCCCCTCCCCCACCTCCTCTTGTCACACACAGGCATGCAGCTCAGCTTTCCCCTGACAAGACACCCCCCCACCCCCCACCCATAGCCCACTCTCCAAAGACAGGGGCCTTTCTCTGCCATGTTCCTGGAGGCTTTTCCACTTAACAAGGCCTTGAAATCCATTTGCTGCAGACTGTGAACTTCCTCTCCATGCTCCTGCCTGCTGGCCCTCTTCTAGGCTGACCCTCCCATTCCTACCCCCACCCTGGCATCCCCTAACCCATAGCCCAGCAGCTGTCACCCTGATCTCTCCCTCCCCAGGCCTCCAGGGCCAAGTAGGGAGGCACCTGGAGAAGGTACTTGGGGCCCAGGAAGTAGCAGCAGCCTGGGCAAGGAGGGGAAGCTCAGAGCTTCCTCCCTAGGAGTGCCCTAAGCTGCAGCCTAGATACAAAGGGTGTTACCCTTTATCCAAGTTTGCTAGAAAAGGAGGCTACTGCTTTCAAGACTCTAAAGCCACCAAGGCGTTCCTTCCTAGATTAAACCACCATCCCTCATGCTGGATGAGAGCAGCCCGATAACCCTTTAGACAGCCAGGAAGCCTGGTGGTCCCAATTCCAGTCCTGTTTCAGCCAGAATCTATGACCTTGGGACAGTCTAGTCCCTTCTCTGGGCTTCTGACCCCCTCTGAGAGCCTCCCAGCTCTGATATTCTCTTGTTTCCTGAATTAAATTCTCCCTCTACTTCCCCAGATCTTTGTACTCTTCTTCCTGCAGTCCTAAATGCCTTCACGTTCTGCCACAAACTTCATTCTCAACTCCACCAGGCCCTCTGAAGCTATAGAAATGCAAAGTAGCTACCATCCACTGAACACCTACTATGGTCTATGCCCTTTCATACCTCCTCCCTCACTGAGGTGTTAACATATCCATGTTACAAGATGAGAAAACTAAGGCTCAAAAAAGGAGAAGTGGCTCACCTATGGTTCCAAAGCCAGGAAATGGTGGCACCGCCACTTGAACCTGAGTGGTTGAACTCCCTCATCTGTGTTCTTTCATTGCCTCCCTCCCCATGCCCGTGCCTACACACCAGTATACCCTGTAATAGAAAGATGACCGTTAATTCATATTTGCTTTGCAGTAGCTATTCACACAGCTTCAGATCCTGGTTCGGCTTCTAATAATGAGACTCTCTGTTAACACATGTTCAGCTGTGACCAACTTTGACCTGAGGGTCCATCTCAGCCATATTTCCCTAAAAGTATGTGGACACGCATTGCTTAACATCCACGATATGTTCAGTGAAATAGAATGTTATGTAATTTGAATGTGTACGAACACCATACTATGAATGAAGGTCCTTTCAGGCATTCACTTCCAGAATAAGGAGGTTTTGTCCATATTAAAAATTTGCTGGGGCAAATAACCTCCCTCTATAATTAGTTTGGAAACCCTGGTGGCATAGTGGTTAAGTGCTACGGCTGCTAACCAAAGGGTCGGCAGTTCGGATCCACCAGGCGCTCCTTGGAAACTCTGTGGGGCAGTTCTATTCTGTCCTGTAGGATCGCTATGAGTTGGAATTGACTCGATGGCACTGGGTTTGGTTTTTTGGTTTCTAATTAGTTTATCGAAGGTTTCAACAAATTCTTCTTCTGCCTCAGCATCAGCACTCACAGACTCACCACTAACTTTCACGTTATGCAGCCAAAAAAGTTGTTTGAAGCACTTGAACCGCCCAGAGCTAGCACTAAACTTGGTATCGTAGTCTGGCCCTGCTTTTTCTTTAAGCATCTTGAACAGGCTTCATGCCTTAGTAGTGATCTTCAACATGCTAAGGAGGGATTCACTTTTGTGTTTGGTCCTCAAGCCACACCGTTAGCAATTTCTCCATATTTGATATAAGCCCCTTTTGCATTTTTGTTAGCCTTGTAGCTTTCAGTGGAGCCGATCCTTCAATGGCTTGGAGAATTTTTTCTTTGTTTTTGAGGATCGCTGTGATTGTCTAGTGCGACATGCCTAAATCTACTATATCCTGTTCTCTGATTGGGATTTCTGAAGTCTATTATAAACTTATGGGACCCTGGACGTATATGCGGTCGGATGTTGCCCGCATGGACATTTTGCGGCTCATGAGTGCGTTATTCTGAAGCTGGAGCCAGAGTGAAGAAGAGAAGTATGCCCCAATGACAGAGCACTTGGGAGAAAGAGGGAATGCCTTGTGGGCCTCAACTCACCCAACCCAATCATAGCAGCTACTATGTGTCAAACACTGGTAGCCACTTTCATATACCTACTTTGGTTTAAATACTCACAACAACAATTTGGGCTAGCAATTATCAATTATGGCCATTTTACAGGTAAGGAAACTGAGGCACATACAGGGGAAGTGACTTGCCCAAGACACACAGTGAGACAGTGGCATAGTATTTCTCCCACCACCACACATACCCCTCTCTTCAGCCTATCCTCAAGGGAGGGAGGGTAGTATCTGCAGGAAGAGGTCTCCCTCATCCTGAAGACCCAGGGCCCAGACAAGAGACATGAGTACACAGAACCTACACGGCAGGAGGCAAGGCTACAACCCCTCTCTGCCAAAGTTTGCTTTCACCTTGCTGCCTAGAGCTCACCCTTGCTCTGGCTCTGGGGAATACCTGTCTCTCTCTCCATCTATCTTTTTCCTCCTTCCCCACTCTAGTTCTCAGCAATGAATTTGTGTGAAACCTGGACTGAATTACTACCCATTACCCAACCTGTCTAGTTCCAAATCCCTGGTATTAATGCAATCAATGGAGGGGAAGCAGGCTGCCATCAGTTGCCTGTCTGGCCCGTCCAGCACCGACATCCCAGGGCTGCTAAAACCCTGCACCCCAACCCCTCCTCTTCCTCATATGTGTACAGGCCCCTACACACCATTCACATATATGCCTACCAAAACTGAGCAGGTCCTATACTCACAAGGGAGGCCCTCTGGAAAAATAAGTTGAATGAAAGAATATAGTATGTTCACATTTGTTTTTTCAGTGAACACTTGTGGAGCACCAACTATGTGCCAGGCACTGTTTCTAGGTACTAGGCATATCGCAGTGAACAACCCAAGTCCCTGTTGTCATGGAACTTACAGTCTAGTGAGTGGAAGGGGGTAGAAAATAAACAAGTAAGCCATAAATGAACAAGATAATCCCACACTGTGACAGGAGCGATGAAGAAAATAAACTAGGGTTATGTGATTATGAAGGAGCCCTGTTGGCACAGTGATTAAGCATCTGGCTGCTAACCGAAAGGTCGATGGTTCAAACCCACCAGCTGCTCCGTGGGAGAAAGATGTGGCAGTCTACTTCCTTAAGGATTTACAGCCTTGGAAGCCCTATGGGGCAGTTCTACCCTGTCCTATAGGATTGCTATGAGTCAGAATCAACTTGACAGCAGTGGGCTTTTTTTTTTTTTTTTGGTTTTATGTGAGTATAGATGGGAGACGGGGTATTTTAGATTGAGTGGTCAGGGAATTACCTCATTACTTCAATGAGGAGGTTATGCTTGAGTTAAGATCTGAGTGACAAAAAAGAGCCAGCTCTGTGAGGATCTGGGGGCAGAGGTTTGAGAGAGGGAGAACAGAAAACATAAAGACCCTGAAGTAGAAATGAGTGTGGTGAAGAAAAGGGGTAAAACATGAAATTAGAGAGATAGGCAGGGACCATATCACAGAAGTTCTTACAAGTCACAGTTTGAATTTTATTCTAAGTGTGATGAGAAGTCATCAGAAGGTTTTTCAGCGAGTTTAAGAACATGACCGAATCTGTGCTTTAGAAAGATCACTCTGGCTGCTAAGGATAACGGATTGTTGAAGGGCAAGGATAGAAGCAGGGAGACTTATTGCACTATTGCATACGAGGGATGGTGGTGGCCTGGGCTAGGCTGTTGACACAGAGAGAAGTGGATATCAAGTAGGTAATTAGATGTACTGATCAGGATCTTTCTGATAACCTCAGATGGATTGTTCCTCCACATCCCTACTTGGGTGTTGTTACAGATCAAATTGTGTCCCCCAAAAATATGTGTTGTAAATCCTAACCTCTATGCCTGTAGTTATAAGCCCATTTGGGAATGGTTGTCTTCTTTATGTTAATGAGGTAGGATTAGTGAAGGGCATATCTCCAGCAGACCTTCTGAAGCTGCTTGTTCAGATTCAAACCTTTGCTGAGAATTTTCCTTTCTGAAAAGTTTCCAGGTGGTGTTAATGCTGCTGGTTAGAGACCAATTCTGAGAACCTCTAGTACAGCCTGTATCAAACCAAACCCGTCGCTGTTGAGTCGATGCAGACTCATAGTGACTCTATAGGACAGATAGAACTATCCCATAGGGTTTCCACGGAGCGGCTGGTGGATTTAAACTGTCGATCCTTTGGTTAGCAGCCAAGTGCTTAACCACTGTGCCACCATAGCGCCACTAGTAAAGCAGTGGTTCTCAAAATTAATTATACTTAAGAATCATCTGGCAATCTTGTTAAAATGTAGATTCTGATTCAGTATATCTGGGGTGGAAATGCAAATTCTCAGCAGCGATTTAAACTGAATGAACCAGTTCAAAGCCCTGATCTTTTGCGATATAAAAGAGATTAAACACAAGCTAGTACTAGTTTTTTAGCAAGGAGGGATGGGGGAAGAGAAATGCCAAGCGCATGAAAACTGCCCAGGAGCAGAAGCTCAAAGAGACAAAGATATTGCTCCAGAGCCGACAGAGAAAGAAAGCCTTCCCCTGGAGTCAAAAAAAAAAAAAAACCTGTTGCCGTTGAGTTGATTCTGACTCATAGCAACCCTATAGGACAGAGTAGACCACCCCATAGAGTTTCCAGGGAGCACCTGGTGGATTCAAACTGCTGACCTTTTGGTTAACAGCCATAGCACCTAATCACTACTCCACGAGGGTTTAGTAGGCACACTCAAATTCAGACTTCTAGCCTCCTAAACTGTGAGAAAATAAATTCTGTTGTTAAACCCACCCATTTGTGGTATTTCTATTATAGCAGCATTAGATAATAAGACAGATATCTAGTTGTTGTTGTTAGTGGCTGGAAGTTGACTCCGACTCATGGGTGATCTTACGGATAACAGAATGAAACATTGTCCAGTCCTGTGCCACCTTAATGAGCAGTGGTATGTTTGAGTCCATTGTTGTGGCTATAATGGCAATTAGGCATCTCAAATACACCATGGCTACAAAAGAATCCTTGATTACCCCCACCAAACCAGACTGTTAGATACATAAGCATGGGGTTTAGGGGAGAGATCAGGATTGGAGATACATATTTTTAGGAGTCATTGGCATATAGGTGGCATTTAAACCCATAAGACTCAATGGAATCATCTACTGGTAAAGTATAGATACAGAAGATGAGAACACCTAACAGAGAGCTCTAACATTTAGAGGAAAAGCCAAAAAAGAACCAAAGAAAGAGCAGAGAAGTGAGAGGAAAACCAGAAGAGTGGTTCTGAGAGAGTGGGCAACTGTATCAAATGCTGCTGAAAGGTCCAGAGAGAGAAGACAGATCATGGGGTCACACATGACCTTGACAAGAGCAATTTCAGTGGGGATGGAAGTTCATTGGAGTAGCTAGAGGCAAGAATGGGCTGTGAGGAAGCAGGGACGTTGAGTGTAGGTATCCTTCTTGAAAGGTTTTGCTGTGAAGGAAAACCAAGAGAAGAGGCAGAAGTTGGAGGAGTGTGTGGGTAAGAAAAAAGTAATAGGATCAATGGATTGGCGGTCTAAGTGAGGATAGAGCATTGTTAGAGTAAGGGTACTACAGGGAATGAGCTGGAAGAATAGGGGATGGGATCAAAGAGTGGAATGATTGAAATCAAGATTTTGAAGGTGGTGCGGTTATTAGTGATGGCTAAGTCAAGGGTATGGCCATGAGCATGGGAGACTGAGATGAAGGACTGACTCTATAAGCACATGCTGTATTTTCCCAGGCCTGGGCCTGATTGCCCATCCACATGCAGGGGCTCAGGGCTGTTCAGTGGCCTGAGGGGAGGGGCTGGGGGGATTGGTAAACCACACCTTCCCAGGCCGGTCTCCTCCTGCCAGAGGTCCTAGGTGCTGGAAGGTCTGGCCTTCCTGCCCAGAGGTATGTGGGGTATGGGATAAAAATATAGCCCCCACTTGCAGTAGTTGCAGGAGAGTGTGTCCTCAGGGCCTAAGAATGAAGGAAATGGTCATAAGAGATTTAAGATAGGGGGCTAGGGAGGGGAGAGACAGTTGGTGACAGTGGACCATGGGTACCAGAAGGCAGAATGGAAGGATTTCGGGAGCTAAAAGGAATGTAAGATGAGGGTCGAATTGGGGAATGTATAGAGCCATATGGAGCCCTGGCGGCACAGTGGTTAAGAGCTTGGCTGCTAACCAAAAGGTCGGCAGGTTAAATCCACTAGCCGCTCCTTGGAAACCCTATGGGGAAGTTCTACTCTGTCCTTTACGGTGGCTGTGGGTTGGAATAGACTGGATGGCAATTTTTTGTATTTATTTAGGTTTATAGAGCTATGTAGGGATTAGAGTTGGGGGGATGGTAGAAAGCCAAGGACGCCTGGGCTTCTGATGGTGATTAAGGTAAATAGGAGTGTGAGTCCTGATGGGATAGATCAGGGTTTCTTAGAGAAAGCTTGATTATCAGTTCAAGCCAAAAGAACTGAGGAGACTGAGGGACTGAATTCCTGCTGCTGGCCACGGGTGGTGAAGCCAAGGGTGAGCTAGGGTCCTGTCTCTGTAGGCCTCCCATATAACCTACAGGGGGCAGTGACTCTGCTGAGGGTGAAGGAGATTGACGCCAGAACAAGCAAATGTATGTAAGCACAGATCCAACCAGGATACATGACTACACACCCTCACATGCACACAGATACCCCCCTACACACAGCATGAACATGGGAGCAAAATACTATGCGTATGCAAACACGTACATATGCAGGCATGCACACTTTTTATGTACTGACATACACACACCATGCACACACGTACATGACTACGTACTCAACACACCACACATGCCCATAATTCCCTGTACCATCATGCGCACGCATGCACATGCACACACACACACAGAGGCAACCGAGACTGGGTTTTCTTAAGTCTTGCCAAGACACAGTAGAAAATCAAGCTGAAGTTGAACAATTCAACCCAGAAATGGAGGTGGAGAAGAAGAGGTGTGAGAATGAGGTGTGTGTTGGGGGTGTCAGGCAGGGGGAGCAAGGGAGCCAAGTGCTGAGGAAAAAAAAAACTAGACCGTTTGAAAAAGGGAAAGCCTTCCGACAGTGCAGGAATGCAGGCTGTAATTAGAATCGCTTCAACTGTCTCTAGATTCAGAGAGGATAGGCAAACTGGTTGCACATGCGGCATGGTGATCCTCAGCCTAGATAATGCTGGAAAAGCATGTGCACATGTGCGCGTATCCACAGGCATGCGTGCATGCATGGGAGCTTGTGAGGGCCGTGAAAAATGCACTTGTCTGCACGGCATTGTGCCCTGGAGAATCCGATGTGTGGTTCCCCCTCCACCCCCCGACCCCAGTTGTCCCTGCAGCTGCCTGCCTTCAGGCTGAACCCCTCATGAGGCTCAAACCTGCATGAGGCCCAGAGGGGTTGGCCACATAGCTAGCCAAGTTGGGCCTAAGGGGTGATGTGTTGGGACAGCATCCCTGAGTTCAAGTCCCAGGTCAGCCTGCCTGTAGCCACATCTCTTCCCTTCTCTGGGCCTCTGTAGCCTGAAGGGAGATCTTGGGGTCCTTCCAAGTCTGGCCCTGAGTATTCATCCAGGACTCTTGGGTCTGAGCAGCTGGGAGTAGGCAAAGGAAAGAGATTTGTGGGGTGCTTGCAAGAGGAGGAACTGGGCCAGGCAGACGGTGAATGAATGTCTCTGGCTCCCTCTGGCCCTCGGCTGAGGTTTCTGAGGTTTATCAAGGGAACTCCTTCACACGCTTGCCTGGCCAGTGCACTGTGGGCACCTGCAAACTGCAGCAGGGACTAGAGGAAAGGATCAGGCAGGCAGGTGGAGTCCAGCCTGCCACAAATGTGATCCTTCGTATTTCCTGTGGCCCTCACATTCCTTTCTTCTCATCTTCCTCCTCCAGACTTTCTGGGAGGGCCTTTGGGCCAGCTGCTGTAGTCACTAAAAATAGCCCAGCCATCTTTGGGTGTGAAACAACCCTTCTTACTTGCAGGGACCCAGAGGCCTAGAAGGTGGCAGTTGGTGTCTATGATCCCTCCAAGCCTGAGACATCAGATTCTCCTTTTCAAGTGCAAGCCCCAGTTTCAGCCCAAATCTCAGGCAGGCTCCCCACACACTGCCCTCTTAGTTCCCCAATATCCTAGCAACTCCACTTTAGAGTTTCACACAGTGGGTAGCTTGAGTCCTAGTGCTCAGAGTATACAAGTAATAATAGTTAATACTTATTGAACATTTACTTTGTGTCAGGCACTGTGCTAAGGCTTTGCATATATTAACCCATTACTCCTCATAACTCTTTGAGGTAGGTACTATTATCTTCATTTTACAGGTGAGCAGAGACACAGAGAACCTAATTACCCAAAGTTAGAGTTATTAAATAGTAGAATGAGGATGTTTTTTATCCTTTTAATTGCAGACCCCTTCTGAGAGAGAAAAATTCTGGTAACAATAATCCAAAAAAACCCACTGCCATTGACTCGATTACAACTTATAGCGACCCTATAGGATAGAGTAGAACTGCCCCATAGGGTTTCCAAGGACAGCCTGGGGGATTCGAACTGCCAACCTTTTGGTTAGCAGCCATAGCTCTTAACCACTATGCCACCAGGATTTCCGATAACAACAATAGTAATAAAACCCAAAAAACCAAACCCATTGCCGTCGATTCAATTCCGACTCATAGTGACCCTACAGGACAGAGTAGAACTGCCCCATAGAGTTTCCAAGGAGCACCTGGTGCATTCGAACTGCTAGCCTTTTTGTTAGCAGCCATAGCACTGAACCACTACGCCACCAGGGTTTCCAATAATAGTAATAGTTAATATTTATTTGCCTTCATGAGCATTGGGCTGCCCTGAGTTCTTTTAAACTGGCTGTATAGCCCACTGGGGCAGCTGAAAGAGCCTTGAAGCAAAACATGCACTAGCTGTGTGTCACTGAGCAAGAACCTGCCCAATTCTGAGCTTGAGTTTCCTCATCTGTAAAATAGAAATAATAACAGTAGCTGGCTCTCAATGTGGTGTGAGGATTCTAGGAGACAATGTGTATGAACATATAAGCTCAGCGTCTGGCTAAGTATGAGTTCCTGTTGTCCTCTTCCCCTTTCTTGAAGACACTGGGAGGCTTTTTTGTTTCATTCTCTCCAGTGACTGGATAGAGACCACCTGAAGTCTTGAGTTTAGGCTTTTCTTTCCATTGGGGCATTAGAGGCACAGTACCCAGGGCCTCCAAGCTTTTCAGGGGCCTATAAAAATATTTAAGCCCCAGGAAAATTTACTGCCTCTAAAATATGAAAAGAAAACAACAGAATTGGAATTAATAAATGTTCTTCTATTATGTGTCTACAAAATGTAATATACTGTCAACCTCATTAATTGTTAAATTTAGTATTCCTAAAAAAGTCATTACATTTGAAAACAATATGTTGGTTTGATTTCCTCACTTTGCAAGAATTCCCAGGTATGCACAATGATTACCAAGAAATCATAGCCAATTTGGAATGAAACAAGTTACTCATAGGCAAATAATTTCAAATGCAAAATTATAAAAATCCTTTGAAATACTTTATAGCAAAAATTATATTTAATATGGGATGTGGGTGCATTTTAATATATTTGATATGCTCTGGGGTATGGCCTCTAAAAGTAAGAGAGCCTGGCATTTAATAAGGCCTGAAAAGGGCTTTGCCCTGAATGGCAAGAGGAGCAGGGCCCTGTGAGTAAGGGAATAAAACCACCTCTGTGAGGAGTGCTATTTAGGGGAAAGAGTCTATGGGCCATGGTGGGCGCCCACTCCTCTGGTTGTTCCCCTCATCTCCTCAAAAAAAAAAAATGTTCTGGCCACATGAGTGTAGGCGCTGGCAGACCGGCCCTCACGGAGCAGGCCTTTGATGTACTGCCCTCGGCTCTTATCAAAGGCCCTTTCAAGAAACAGGCATGCCTGTGTGCCTTTCATAATCAGGAAGAGAAATAAACATTATCTAACAAAAAGCAAGAAGAAAACAGCCATGTGTAAACGTGTCTGTTGGGCTGTCAAGCCATTGCCCAGGACATTGTCCACTGGGCTGCTCAGTGCCCCCGGGCAAGGGCCCACACGAGACATTTCTCTCCCAATTTAGCACCGGCATAAACTGGGGGTCCCTTGAGGCCCTGTCAGTTTCCTCTTCTCTGACACTAAGAGCAGCAGAGTGGTCTGCTTCTGGGCAGCTTACAGTGGGAGGCAGCCTCAGTGCAGGCAGGGAGTGAGAGGCACAGACCACCACTTACTTCTCCATGACCTGGGGCAGGTCCCTTCCCACAGAGCCTTATGGACAACACAGGGGTAAGTTCCAGGGTTAGTGTGAGGATGCACTAAGATAATGGATGTCAAGTATAAGGAATAAGCCTCAGTGCAGTTAAGAACTCAGGCCTGGGGGTGAATTTGCTCTCATTTGCTGAGATTTGATAACTCAGACCCCCTACCCCAAGATGCTTGTCTGGTCTGCATGACACCAGCTCTGTGTCCAACACTTGCCAGCAACTTGACTAAGTCAAGCCTCCCATTAACACATCTGCATGCCTAGGGATCACCAGTGAACTCAGGGGCAGATAAAAGAGACTTCATTATGACCTTCAGTTCTCCAGAAACTCAGATGGCTCACCCTCTTAGTCTAGATGTGGTCCCTGCTCTAGTTAGTTACCCTTTCCTGGTTTCTGTCTTCTCCTCCTCACCTCTTAGATGCAGATACCTACTGAGGATACAGTTCTGCTGAGAGTGCACTGTCCTGCTTATTGCTGTGGCCAAGTCAGGTAATAACCAGCCCAAGCAAGAGGCTGGCGGAATTATGCCAGCTCAGCAATGACAGACCAGCGTTTGGGCTAAACCACCATCTGCAGCTGGGCCACCCACCCTTCAGGCTACCTTGCTACTAACTCAGGAAAAGCTTTGCCCATTCTTTTGAACGCCATCTTTCCTCTCTCCTTCAGCTCCCCTGCCTCCTTCTGTTCCCAAAATGCCATTAGCCTTCCCTCTTTGTGCTCTTGTCTCACTTTGTATGCTTCCGTTGCAGTTCTTAGCAGCTTTTCATTCCTTAGATCAATGCTTCTGGGATCTCAAGATCATATCCATCCTTAGACTGCCTCAAGGGCAGGCTCTGTGTCAATTTCATCTCTGTCTTTTGTGCCTGCACAGGATGTGGCACAGGGTGTATCTACTGAACTGAGTGGAACTCAGCACAGGTGGAGGAAGGAGGGAGAGAAGTAAGGGTGCTTCTGTCTCCTAGGATTAATACTTCCAACCCTGGCCTCAAGTTTTTGGCCATTTTATAGCTGTGTGAACTTAGGCAAGTCACTTCCCTTGTCCGAGCCGCACTTTCAACACTAGAAAAGTGGGAATCCCTATTCCTTCCCTGCTTTCTGCAAGAGGATCAAATGAGAGAATGACTGGTAAAGTACCTTAGACACTGTGAACTGCTCTGTCAGGGTTTGAGGCTCCATTCATTTGCTATCCTAGGAATTCCTCTGAGTTCATTTTCATGAGGAGACTGCAAACTCCTTGTCAACATGCAAATAGGCTAATGGCACATACTAAAGGCCTGCCTGTTAAAAGTTGATCCATTGCAGAGGAAACCCAATTTGCCTATTTATCACATAATGACTAACATCTGTACTGTGCTTTCCAGTTTACAACATCCAGAGGGATTTCTTTGCCCTTTTGTTCCTTTAATCCCCGGTACCACTCCACCTGCCAGGCATCCTGAGCCACGTTTTACAATTATACAATTAATAATAACAGCTACTAACACTTATCAAATACTCATTGTAGTTTCAAATGTTTTGGATTTATTAACAGGGCTTCAAACCAGTTTGAACCAGTTCAGATATGGCCAAAGAAGCAAAACCGGAAGAGACCTGAATTTTTACAATTTGGGTGATCCAGAACCATAGCCGGATCAGGAAAAACTACAGGTCGAAGCCATGGAATGGGAGACTCAGAAAAGGCATAGTGAGCCCTTTCGGGAGCCTAATACATGAGATTGGATTATTGCCAGGAATGAAGAGAGCAACACACATTCAAAGCAGTGCAGTTGGCTGGCATCTTTGAGTGGAACACCGCTGTTTCCTACTCTGCTCAGAATCCAACAGGCAAGAGATTTGGTTGGTGTGCAACATGTACACTGCCCTTGTTTTCTAAGAAGTAGATTAAGTTTCTAGCCAGGCTTTGACCCATAGTTTTTCCTGTTCCGGTTATGATTCCAGTTCACCCAAATGTAAAAAAATTCAGGCCTGTTTCAGGGTCGCTTCCTCAGCCATGATTGAACTGGAAAGAACCAGTTCAAAGCCCTGTTATTAACTCACCTGATCCTCACAATACTAATACCCAAAACTAATAGGTATCATTATTTCCCCCCATTTTTTTAGATGAAAAAAACTGAAGGTCAAAGAAGTTAAGTAACCTGCCCAGGATTACAGAACTAACGCATGACAAAGCTGCTGTTTGAACCTAGGCATTCTAGCTGCAGAGTCTGTGATTTTAACCACCTTGATACACTACCTCCCAGACAACTAACTGCGACTCTGAGAAAATGACTTGCCCAAGATCACACACATCATGAGTTAGTGGAATTACCTGGATCCTCTAGTTCAGATCTTCAGCACTTTCAGCAACGTGGACTTTTTGGTTAGTTAATTGTCTATAAATAAACTGTACTGTATGTATGGAAGGGAGAATTAGAACTCTTACATAAAGGAAGTCGAGCATAGGTCTTTCTTATGTTTACAATTCAATAAACACCCCTGCCCTCAAGAAGACACTAATTCTAATACTTAGCTGAAAGAACCAGAAGGTAATCCAGAAACTAATAATGGTCCTGGAAAAAAAGGAAGGAGCCTTTCATTTTCCCATTTGCTTTGGACCTGGGAGGACGGGAAGAGGTGGAGAAGTGCAAGTGAGTGGAAGGAACTGCCCAAGCAAAAATACTGCCATGGGAAAAGGCCTGGTGTGTTCTAGAAATAGAGAGGAGTCAAAACTAACTATAAGACTTTATGGAAGAGACTTCAACACTTTCAATATTGGCGGAACATCTAGAAAGAAGATCAATAAGAAAACAGAGGACCTGAATGATGCTGTAAACCAACTAGACTTAACAGACGTATATAGAACCCTCCACCCAACAACAGCACAATATACATTCTACTCCAGTGCACATGGATCATTCTCCAGGATAGACCACATGTTGGCTCACAAAGCAAGCCTTGATAAATCTAAAAAGATTAAAATCATACAAAGTATTTTTCTGATCATAACAGAGTGAAACTAGAAATCAATAACAGAAAAAAAGGGAAAATATACAAACATATGGAAATTAAACACACTACTAAGCTGCCAGTGGATCAAGGAAGAAACCAAAAGAGAAATCACAAATTTCTTAGAGTCAAATGAAAATGAAACCACGATACAACACGATCCCAATCCAAATACCAACAGCGTTCTTTACAAGAAAGAAAAACTAATCACTAACTTCATATGGAAAGAAAAGAGGCCCTGGATAAGTAAAGCACTATTGAAGAAGAAAAACAAAGTAGGAGACCTTGCACTACCTGACCTCAGAACCTACTGTATAGCTACGGTAGTCAAAACAGCCCGATACTGGGAAAATGACAGACGCATTGACCAATGGAAGGGAATCAAGAACTCAGATGTAAATCCATCTACCTGCAGCCACCTGATCTTTGACAAAGGCCCAAAGTCCATTAAATAGGGAAAAGACAGTCTTTTTAACAATGGTGCTGGCAAAACTGGATGTCCATCTGTAAAAAAAATGAAACAGGACACATACCTCACACCATACACAAAAACTAATTCAAAATGCATAAAAGACCTAAATATAAAACCAAAAACTATAAAGATCATGGAAGAAAAGACAGAGTCAATACTAGGGGCCCTCATATACGGTATAAATAGTTTACAAACTGTAGCTAACATTACACAAACATCAGAAGATAAGCTAGATAAATGGGATCATATAAAAATTAAACACTTATGCTCATCAAAAGACTTCACCAAAAGACTAAAAATAGAACCTACAGACTGGGAAAAAATTGTTGGCTATGACACATTTGACAAAGATCTAATCTCTAAAATCTATAGGAAAATCCCACGCCTCTACAATAAAAAGATAAATAATCCAATTAAAAATGGACAAAGGATATGAACAGACACTTCACCAAAGAAGACATTCAGAGAACTGACAGACACATGAGGAAATACTTGCAATCACTAGCCATTAGAGAAATGCAAATCAAAACTACAACAAGATACCATCTCACCCCAACATTACGGGTACACCAGGAATCAAAAAAATAGAAAATAGCAAATGTTGGAGAGGTTACGGGGAGATTGGAACTCTTATGCACTGCTGGTGGGAATGCAAAATGGTATGACCATTTTGGAAAATGATATGACACTTCCTTAAGAAGCTAGAAATAGAAATACCATATGATCCAGCAATCCCATTCCTAGGAATATATCCTAGAGAAATAAGAGCCATTACATGAATAAATATATGCACACCCATGTTCACTGCAGCATTATTCACAATAGCAAAAAGATGGAAACAACCAAAGTGCCCATCAACAGATGAATGGATAAAAAAAACTGTGGTACACACACACAATGGAATTCTATGCAATGATAAAGAACAATGATGAATCTACAAAACACCTCACAACATGGATGAATGTGGAGGGCATTATGCTGAGTGAAATAAGTCAATTACAAAAGGACAAATACTGTAAGAGACCACTATTATAAAAACTCAAGAAGAGGTTTCCAAACAGAAAGACACAATCTTTAATGGTTACAAAGGGGTGGGGGGGGGGGCGGGGAGAAAAACACTAACTAGATAGTAGATAAGTGGTAACTTTGGTGAAGGGTAAGACAGTACACAATACTGGGGAAGTCACCACAACTTGACCAAGGCATGCATAGAAGCTTCACAGACACATCCTAACTCCCTGAGGGACCAAGTTACTGGGCTGAGGGCTGGGGACCATGGTCTTGGGGGACATCTAGCTCAATTGGCGTTACATAAGTTATAAAGAAAATGGTCTACATCCAGCTGTGGTGAGTAGCATCTGGGGTCTTAAAAGTCTGCTAGTGACCATCTATGATACATCGACTGGTCCCAGCCTGGCTGGAGCAAAGGAGAATGAAGAAAACCAAAGACAACAAGGGAAAGATTAGTACAAAGGACTAATGGACCACGACAACCACAACCTCCACAGGACTGTGCCCGGAACAACTAGATGGTGCCCAGTTACCACCACTGACTGCTCTGACAGGGATCACGATAGAGGGTCCCAGACAGAGTGGGAGAAAAACGTAGAACAATATTCAAATTCAAATTCAAATTCACACACACACACACAAAAGACCAGATTTGCCGACAGAGACTGGAGAAACCCTGAGAGTATGGCCCCCAGACACCTTTTTAACTCAGTACTGAAGTCACTCCCGAGGTTCACCCTTCAGCCAAAGATTACACAGGACGATAGGGCAAACAATAACACACATGAGGAACGAGCTTTGTAATTCAATCCTGTATATGAGACTAAATGGGCACACCAGCCCAAAAGCAAAAACGAGAAGGCAGGAAGGGACAGGAAAAGTGGAAGAATGGAAACCGGGGTGGAGAAGGGGAGAGTGTTGACACATCTTGGGGTTGGCAATCAATGTCACAAAACAATTTGTATATTAATTGTTTAATGAGAAACTAACTTGCTCTGTAAACTTTCACCTAAAGCACAATAAATTTTTTTTAAATGTTAGGTATCTACTAAAAACATGTTATTTATTCTTCATTTTTACCTGTTTGAAACGATTGTTTTCTTTATCCTGTAGAGCACTGATATATCTAATACTGAGATGCTTACTGAGTCTTTTATTCCCATGAGCTTTTAACTATGCATTTACCAATTTTGGTTTTCAGATCACCCTGTTAATCTTTATTAAAGTGGTGGGTTTGGTATTCTTTTCAACTGCCTTCTTTTCTTAAAGTAATTTAAAATTCCTTTATAATATATAATCTCATATCTTAGTGTTTCTTCAAACTTCTTATAATTCCCAACATCATTTTTACTCTTAAAGTAGAACTGAGTTTCTTTCCTCTTGCTTATCTCCTGTAAATAGATATTTTTATTATTTCACTGCTATTTTCTTTTTGTTTACCTTGTAAAATGATTTTTAAAATATACCCAAATAAAAGCTTTTGTTGTCAAAAAAAAATCTAATAATCAAAATATATATAAGACTTTGACAACTTAACAACAAAAAGACAAATAACCCCATCATAAAATGGGCAAAGGACTTGAATAGACATTTTACCAAAGTGGACTTTCAAATGGCCACCAAACATATGAAAAGATGCTCAGCATCGTTAACCATCAGAGAAATAGACATTAAAACCACAATCAGATACCATTTCACTCCCACTAGGAAGGCTTGTTGTTCTGTTATTTTTGGTGTCCTTGAGTCGGTTCCAACCCATAGCGACCCCATGTACAACAGAACGAAACACTGCCCGGTCCTACGCCATCCTCATGATCCTTGTTAATCTTTAGCCCATTGTTGCAGCCACTGTGTCAATTCCTCTTTTTCACTGACCCTCTACTTTACCAAGCCTGATGTCCTTCTCCAGGGACTGTCCCTCCTGATAACATGTCCAAAGTATGTGAGATAAACTCTCACCATCCTTGCTTCTAAGGAGCATTCTGGTTGTACTTCTTCCGAGACAGATTTTTTCCTTCTTTTAGCAGTTTTGTTTGACATTTAAGTTTTAGCAGTATGTTCAGAGTTTTAGCAGTATATTCAACATTCTTCGTCAATGCCATAACTCAAAGGCATCAATTCTTCTTAGGTCTTCCTTATTCATTGTTCAGCTTTCTCACCCATATGAGGTGATTGAAAATACCATAGCTTGGGTCAGGTCCACCTTAGTTTTTAAGGTGACATCTTTGCTTTTTTAATACTTTTTGCAGCAGATTTGCCCAATGCAATGCGTCGTTTGATATGTTGACTGCTGCTTCCATGGGTGTCGATTGTGGATCCAAGTAAAACAAAATCCTTGACAACTTTTCTGTTTATCATGATGTTGCTTATTGGTCCAGTTCTGAGGGTGTTTATTTTCTTTATGTTGAGGGGTAATCCATACTGAAAGCTGTAGTCTTTGATCCTCATCAGTAAGTACTTCAAGTCCTCTTCACTTTCAGCAAGCAAGCTTGTGTCATCTGCATAATGCAGGTTGTTAATGAGTCTTCCTTCAATCCTGATGCCCTGTTCTAGGATGGTTAAGATAAAAAAAAAAAAACCTGGAAATAACAAATGTTGGCAAAGCTGTGGTGAAATGGGAACCCTGATCTGCAGAAAAAATTGGAACCCTTATCCATTGCAGGTGGGAATGCAAAATGGTACAGCCATTGTGGAAAATAGTGTGGCGGCTCCTCAAAAAACTAAAAATACAACTACCATCCAAAAAAAAAAAAAAACATTGCCATCGAGTCGATTCCGACTCATAGTGACCCTATAGGAAAGAGTAGAACTGCCCCATAGAGTTTCCAAGTAGAGCCTGGTGGATCTGAATTGCCAGACTTTTGGTTAGCAGCCATAGCACTTAACCACTACGCCACCAGGTTTTCCACAACTACTATATGATGCAGAAATTCCACTCCTAGGTATATACCCAAAAGACTTGAAAGCAGAGACTTGTATGCCAGTGACCACTGCAGCACTATTCACAATAGCCAAAAGGTAGAAACAACCTAAACGTCCATGAACAGATGAATGGCTAAACAAAATGCGGTACATACGTACAATGGAATACTACTCAGCCAGTAGGAGAAATTATGTGTTGATACATGCTACAATATGGATGGAGCTGGAAGACATTATGTTGAAGGAAATAAGTCAATCACAAAAGGACAAATATTGTACAATGTCACTTATATGAAAAGACAAATGTATAAAGAATAAAGTTTATTAGTGGTTACCAGGGAGGGAGGTGGAAAGGGAGGTTAACGGTGATGGAAATGTCGCATTTACGAAGGGTTGCGTTGCACAGCTGGTTATTGCAATTGCTGTTACTAAATTGTACATGGGTAAAAAGTTGAATTGGCAAAAGTTGTGTGATAGATATATTTACAATAAAGACAAAAAAAAAAAAAAAGGAGTAGCTGCTGAGGCTGCTTATGTGCAACCAAAAACCTCATGGGACTTGGTTCTTTGGTTTGGAGGTTTAAGGTCATGGTTTCATGGAACATCCCAGTTAATTGGCCGAATAACATGTTTACCACTTCTGTTCTACCTCCTAGTTCATTGCATAGTGGCTGGGGTCTTAAAAGCTTGCAAGCAGCCATCCAAGGCACAATTTATCTCTACTGGCCTGGCACAACAGAGGAAAGAGAGTCAGGAATAGGAGGAGGGTATGAAATGTGTGGCTAATTGCCTTCATGGACTACTGCCTCCTTTGCCATGAAACCAGAAGAACTGGATGGTGCCTAGCTACCATAACTGAACATTTTAATCCAAGATTCTATAGAAGAAGCCTGATCAAAAGGGAGAAAATGTAGAACAGAATTTCAAATTTTCATGGACTCCAGGTTTCCTGGAGCCATGAAGGTTGGATGAACCCCTGAAACTATTGTCCTGAGATAATCTTCAAGCTTTAAATATCCCTTGAAGTCTTCTTAAAACCAAACAATAGTTTAGCTTAACTAGGAAAAAATGTCTGCCTTGAGCATTACGCTTTTTAAAGAACTATCTCTATGGGATCAAATTAATAGCAGCCACTTGAAAGATTAGATAGAAACCTTGGAGGACAGTGAATTTATGTTAGTGGGGGAGGAACGACTCAGAAAAAGGGTGAGAATAGTTGCACAATTCGAAGAATGTAATCAATGTCAGTAAATTTTACACGTAGAAACTGTTGAATTGGTGTACGTTTTGCTGTGTATATTCTCAACAAAAACAACAAAATAAATAGAATTTGGGGAAAAAAAGACTTTATGGAGAGAAACAGGGACCAAATAGCCAAGGGCCTTGCAGACCAAGCTAAGGAATTGGGACTTAATTTCTGCAGGTGACAGTGAACCAGCTTACCTTCTCGTTGAAGAGAGAAGCCATACCCGAGGAGTAATTCAAGACTCAGAGAGTCATGGTATGTCATAGCTAGAAAGAAACTGAGACCTCAAGAGGGGACTATGACTTGGGCAAGGTCGACCAGTGAATTTGTATGAATCAAGCCTCGATTTGGGTCAGTAGAGAGAAAGGAAGAAGGGCCATGACAGCAAGGGGCCCCAGGAGAAAAGGGTTATGATTTTGGGCAGTACCAAGTCCCATCCCTACCGCCACCCAGGCTGTCAGGTATGGCTTTGAGTAGAGGGCTTGCTAAAGGGGCGGTCAAGCCCCAGGAATTATGCTGACTCTCCAGAATCCAGGGGCAGGGTCTGTAGCCCAGGGAGGACCCTAGAGCTAGGCCATGGCTCTACTTCCCCTCTGTGGAGAGCCCATAGGGAAGGGCTTTGTCAATGGAATGAAGGAGCTGGCTGGGCCTGGCTGACCAGGCAAGTGTCCTAGTTTGAGAGAAGCCAGGCCTAGCTCTGAGGTAGCAGCCATCCGCTGCTGGCTGGGAAGCCAATTAGAGCTGGGGTGATGTGGGGTCCTGGCAGTCTCTGCCCTGGGTCCTCTACTCCCAGCTGGCAATTATTAGGTGGGCTCAGAGGATCCCTGTCAAGAAAGCTAGACTTCTGGGATGGATCAAGGTGAAGGGGAGGCTGGCAGAGAGGACCCCTGTGTCCAGACCACACACCGAGGGCCCCCCACGGCTGCTGGCTCCCTTGGGCATGTCAAGAAGACATTTCAAAGACCTGGCTGGCCCGTTATCAAGCCATGTGTGTCTCCCCACATGGCAGGCCATGTGTGCATCTCTCATGCAGAAGTATCCAGTGGTGTATCTAGGGTATTGCACCGGCCCTGGGCACCTGGTACCACTGAGCAGTTTCTATTAACCAGGTAAGTCCCAAGGTCCTTCCTCAAGCACCGTAATGTATTAATTAAAAGATTAATGAGCTTGACTTGTATATTTGAGCTGATATCATGGTAAAGCTATCTAAAAGAAAGGTGTCAGATGTTTGGACTGGGGTGCAATTTCAGTGCTTACCATAGTCACCATTTTTCATAGATATGCCACTGGCCGTACCAAGTTAATAAAAACTGCTAAGTGATGTCATGCACCCAGGGCCAGTGCAATACCTGCTATACCTGTCATACCCTAGTTATGCCTCTGGTTTGGACACTACATGCTTGGAGCAACTGCTTCTCAGAGCAATGGGTTGATTAGTCAGACAAAAGCTGCGAGGGGAGCACGAAACTCTGAGTCTGGGGGCATGGAATCCCGGAATTCCCAGTATGCAGAGCCCTGGTGTAGCATGTGCAAGAGGTGAGGCCCATGGTTCTTCTTCCCTAACCTTCAGGCCCAATAACCAGTTCCCCAAAGCCTCAATGTCCTCATCTGTAAAGTGGAGAAAATTTCTTCCTCACAGGGCTGCTGTGAAACTGAAATCAAAAGACTAGATATAAAGATCCCAGCACAGTCCCAAAACAAAGTAAGTAGTATGCCAGCCCACCTCCTATTTGTCCCTAAAGAGGGGGTCAGGACAAAACACAAAAGCTCCTACATATTAGAACGTGAAGGGCCCATATCATCTATCCCCTACCTCCTCCAGCTTACTGATGCAGAAGCAGAGTCCCAGAGAGGTTAAGTGAGTTATCCAAGGGACTAGAACCCAGATTGCTGGCATCATAGTCAGTGTTCTTTGCAGTGCACTGGCATCCTGCTTGTCTCATGGCCTGATTCAGCTACTGCAGCAGTGTCGGGGGATTTCCAGTACTCCTCCTTCTGAACAGGATGTCGTGAGGACTCTTCTACTTATTTTCCCAGCAGAGATGGGGCTGGAGGGGCTGGAGGTGGGGCTCTGCTTTTGCTCTGTGCTGCATCGGCCCAGCCCCATGCAGGCGTGAGCTTCTGTGAGAGAGAGAGAGAGAGAGAGAGAGAGAGAGAGAGAGAGAGACTGGTTGACTGGCTGACTGCCTGAGAGAGAGAGAGACTGGCTGGCTGGCTGGCTGGTTGGCTGACTGAGAGAGAGAGAGAGACTGGCTGGCTGACTGGTTGGCTGACTGAGAGAGAGAGAGAGAGAGAGAGAGAGAGAGAGAGGCTGGCTGGCTGGCTGGCTGACTTTATTGGGCTACCATATCACATTGCAAGCTCATATCTCATTTGCTGTTCACCAGTCCCTGCCCACCCCCCTTGCTCCTTTCGTGGACAGATCTGCATGGCTTGCATTATTCCCCTTCCCGTTCCCCCTCCCTGGATATCTAGGTTCCATATTTTCCACGCTGAGGCTCAGTTTACTCCTGGCTGGGCTCTGGGCCTGCACCTGGGTTCTAAAAGAACGGTCCGGGGTATGTGTGTGTGTAGGTGGGTGTGTGTGGGGGGTGTGGGTGTGGGTGTGAGTGTGTTGGGAGGAGGAAGCGCTGCTGATCACCCAGGTTTTCTATCTGCCCCGGGGGCAAGCCACCAGAGCATCCTCCCTAGCTTCTGCCTTTCCTTACCTGCCGCCTAAAACCTTATTTATGGCAGCAATTCTCAAAGTAAATGCCACAGACCCACTCTCCGGAATCACTTGAATGCTTGTTAGAAATAGACATTCCTGGGCCCTATCCAGACCTACTGAATCAGAATCTTGGGGCAACGTCCAGGAATCTACATTTCGACTAGTATTTCATTCATAAAGATTTTGCTTGATTCTTTGCCTCTAAATGGCAAAAGATTCATTTTGATAGCTGACTTTGGTCACTCCTATTACAAGTTCCTTTAACAAATATTCACTGACCACCTCCCAGCATTTTCTTGATTTCTCTCCTAGCTCTCTCGTTACTCTGTTTCCTTTGCTGGCTCCTCTCCTTCACCCATCCCTTGAATGCTGCAGGGCCCAGGACTCAGTCCTCCCCCCTCTTCTTCCATGCTGCCCAGGTGCCTTGCATGAGCTCATCCTCCCTCTGCTTCAGTTCCTATCTGTATGCTGATAATCTCCACCCCAGGTTTCCAGCCAGCCCTCTCAGCCCCATCCCAGCTTGAATTTTCTGCAGGCCCCCCAAATTCAACAGGACCCATACTGAGCTCATCCTCTTCTCCCCACCCAGTGAAATTTCTTAAAACGCAAATCTGATTACCTCACTTAGAACTTTCTAGGGGTCTCCTTGGCCTACAAGATAAAAGCCCACATTCCATAGCCAATACATAGGGCTGGCCCTACATGCTTCTCCAGCCTTCTCTCCCCCCACCCCCACCTCCTCAACCTCTCATCCTTGGCTGCTTTGCTCCAGATTGGCTGAATGATTCACAGTTCTATAAATGCACCAGGAGCCCCCTCACCTCTGGTCCCTGCATATGTTGCTCCCACTTCCTGGAGCACAAGGGCACCATGAAAGGGGGGCAGATGTGGATATCTGTCTTCAAGCGCTGCTCTGTAGGGGTGCCACTGAGATTCTGATCTTAGTATCCCTAGCAAGCATGTGGGGTAGAAGGTTGCAACCATATTCCCCTAGCACCATTTACCCTGGCTTGCCATTGTGGGAACACCCTTCTCCCTCAGTCTTACTAGGCCAAATCCTATTTGTCTTTCAGGCACTTCATTCTCTCGGAAGCCTCTCCTTATTCCTCCAGTCTAGATTATTAAAATGATAATAATCATAGATAAACCAAAAACCAAACCCACTGCCATTGAGTCGGTTCCAACTCATGGCGACCCTATATAGGACAGAGTAGAACTGCCCCATAGAGTTTCCAAGGAGCGCCTCGTGGATTTGAACTGCTAAACTTTTGGTTAGCAGCCGTAGCACTTAACCATTACTCCACCAGGGTTTCCATAATCATAGGTAAGCCTCTAATAGTTAGTAGTGCCTGGTACCTAATAGGCAATCAGTATTTGTTAATGATTGAGTCAACGTGTTTCTCTAGTTTTCCTCTGTCAATATATTATAGTATTATCAATAATTTCAAGTCTGTTTCTAACTCTCAGTCCCCAGACTACGAGTTCACCAAGAGTAGGGGCAGCTTCTTCTCAAATTATGTATCCCCATCATCTAGTACACACCACTTGGTGCTCAATGAATGTTTGATGAATGAACATATTTGGAACCCCTCCGTGCCCAGCGCTGAACTCCATCCTGGGGAGGCAATCAATGATTAAAAAAAAAAAAAGAGTGGCGTGGCGCCTGCTCCCGAGACATTGGGAACTTCAAGCAATGAGCTAAGGTAGAAGAATGGACAAATGATTTGCACTTTGGAGCTGGGGCAAGGAGGAGCGTACAGGTGGAAAGCCTTCCCAGGGAAGATAGCATTTGACCAGAGTCTTGTTGGATGTGGAGAGTTTTTCATGTCTTTTTCTTTGATTATAAAAATTAGACTTTTTTGATCTATTAAAGCTAAGTGCCACTCATTCAATACCTCAGTTAATTCAGACACCAATCCTAAAAAAGTTATTAATTATCATCCTTGGTTTACCACGCAAAATGGAGGCTCAGTGGAGATCATTGAGGTGTCCCAGGTTATTCATGCAGTGAGTGGTAAAATTGAGATTTGGTCCCAGATTTCTCCGACCTCAAAGTTCACATGTTTAATACCACATTCTCCTGCCTCAAAATCCATATATACTTAGAAAATTACAAACATGTTATCTCATAGAAATAGCTCCTAACCTGCCACCTAGAGAACACCACTGTTAACTTATAGGCTTCCAGTCTTTTTATCTTCCTATAACTGCAAATGAGAGGCAGCAGAACATAGTGGTTCGGAGCATGGACTCTGGAGCCGTGCTGCCCAGTACACACACCAGCTCTGCTGCTTACTAGCTGTGTGTCAGTGAGCAAGATGCTGTCCCTTTCTGGGCCTCAGTTTCTTCATCTGTAAAATGGTAACGATAATACCACAAAAACCCATTGCTGTCAACTTAATTCCAGCTCATGGTGACCTCCACGTGTTTCACAGTAGAACTACATACGCTCCATAGAGTTTCCAATGGCTGTGACCTTACCGAAGTAGATCAGACCTTTTTCTGCAGCACTAATGGGTGGATTCGAATTTCCTACCTTTTCTGTTAGTAGTTGAGTGCAAACCATTTGTGCCACCCAGAGACATTGGTAATGATAATGTTGTTCTCGTTGTGTGCTGTTGCATCAATTCTGACTCATAACAACTCTGTATGACAGAGTAGAATTGGGTTTCCTAGGCTGTAAGCTTTATGGGAGCAAATTGCCAGAACTTTTCTTCTGTGGAATAGCTGGTGGGTTTGAACCGCCGACTTTTCAGTTAGCAGCTGAGCACTTAGCCATTGCACCACCAGGGCTCCCCGGTATTGATAATAACCCAAACCCTAATTCATAGAGTTGTTATGAAGTATAAATAAGTTAAAACATATAAAGCACTTAGAGTAGTGTCTGGAACATAGTAAGTGTTCAACATATTTAGCCGTTATTAAGCACCTTTTTTTTTTTTAAGGTACATGCTGTACGTGTAGCTTGGTGCCTTACTTCTCCTAACGGAGTATGATTTTATTAGAGAAAGGCCTTCTAGAAAGGTAGAGGGAATTAATATAAAAGCACAGGGGTGGAAAAAATATACAATATTGTTTTGGGGAAATTCAGAGAGGGCCAGTGCATCTTGTAGTACAGATACGGCCCAGGTCAGAAAGGGCTCACTTCACACGGTAGAGCAGGAAAGAAAGCCTACCAATCCATTCCAGTCTTCTTCAAGCACCTCTGTCAGGTTGCAGAACTGGGTCCTCCCAGCACAAGCCCCATCAGGGCAGCTGGGACAGGGATAGGTCCTCCCCAGGGTTTGTGCTGTCCAACCAGCTGTCTGCCCACGTCCTGGTCTCCAGGTGTGATTCCCACTCAGGTATCTTAGGCAATTTCTTCTCCTTAGAGAAGAAAGGAGGGGGAGGGGGCTGGCAGCAGCAAGGCACCCTCTGACTAGAGATGCCACCTTGAGGTGAGCTTGCCTCTGAAAGCCCAGGATGGAGAAGGCAGGGTGAAGGGGCCAAGGCAGTCTGCCAGGGTGTGCTCCCCTTCTCAGCCAAGGTCTAATGGGAGCTGACAAGAGCAGCTGTGGGCCTTTGATCTACCCCTCAGGTATGTGTCCCAGCTTGAGATGGGAAAGCTGGAATGAGGAACGCTGATGAGGGTGGAGATGAGAGGATCAGTTCAACCAGGCAGAAAGGGCCTGGGCCACTAGGCCAGGGCTCTGAGGAAGAAAGAGAAAAAAAGCCTAAGCAAAAAAAGGCCTGCTCAGCCCCCAAATGACTGGCTGACTGGTCCCTTTCCTCTCCACTCAGAGGCTCTTCTGGATTTAGCCAGGCCCCTTTTTGCATGGGTGGGGTTCAGCCTGCCCATGTGGTCTTTATTTCAGGTCTCTACACACATGCTCCACCCTGCCTGCACCTGGGTAGACATAAGGTAGGGCTGGGCCAGAGACTGAAGTCAGCCTCAGCAGGTTAATTGGGGTGGGGGCCTCCTGAAGCTGCCAGCCCTGAGATCAGAGGCCCAGCCCAGCCCAGCCCAGTGTTTTTCCAATTGGCCCCAGCCCAGGAGACACCTGCTTGGCATCGCCCAGACAGATCCTTAAGTCTCCCAATTGCAGATTCCAAGGTCATCATGACTCCCTCAGCAGTGTTCACCACCTCTCCAGGCAGCTCTGCTGACCAACATAGGGACTTTGTCATACCAACCATCCCTGCCCCAAACTAACCCAATGCCTCATGGCACCTCTCTGGGCTGACTCTGCCTGCCTTGCTTTTTTGTCTCTTTAAATTAAATCCCCACAAGTAAACACTTGAGACTCTGTTGGCGTCTCCTATCTGGAGGGGAGATGAGAGGGCAGAGGTGGTTAGAAGCTGGCGGAATGGACACGAAAAGAGAGAGTGGAGGGAAGGAGCGGGCTGTCTCATTAGGGGGAGAGCAATTGGGAGTATATAGCAAAGTGTATATAAATTTTTGTGTGAGAGACTGACTTGATTTGTAAACTTTCACTTAAAGCACAATAAAAATTGAAAAAAAAAAGAAATCCCCAGACATTGACCCAAGGAAATCAGGGTTCGAGCCCAAGGAAAGTCAGGAAGGCAGGATTGGGGAGGAGCCAGATGTCTGAGTGAGAATCCTCCAGGCTCTAAGCATTTCGGTTGCAAGCTGACCCTGGTGGGATCCGAAATCAGGTCTTAAGGGAGGGGACATGGGCATTAAGGCAGTGAGGAAATGGAAGCCCAGAAAGGTAAGTTAAGTTGCCCATTCACATAGCTCTTTTGCAGCCCCGTGGACTGCTGTCATTCTTTGTCCAGTTCTTGACATGTCTCACTTTAGCATCAGAGAATTAAGGCTGGTGGGAACCTTGAGGGCCATCTGATCCCACTCTAATGCCCTACTAGGGCACTTCTTTGTGAACAACTCCAGCTTCAGGGAGCTCCGTACCATCCCATTCTTGGACTGTTCCATTTGTTAAACAGTGCTTCCCTATTAACAGTCTCAATTCCTTAACTTCCCCTTGTAACTTCCTTCTTGCTTCTGTTCTGCTTTCTAAACTTTAATAGATGGGGAGGCTACTTGGGGTGGTAGAAAGAGCACCATGATTTGAAATCTAGTCTCAACTTTTCCCTAGCCTTTGGGTGGTCCCTTCCCCTCGAGGTTGGACTTGATGCTCTTTATCCATCTCACCATGCCTCCCAAACTTCCCTACAGTTTTCTCTTTTCCAGGACAAACAGCTCCATTTCCTTCGACTGATCCTCCTAGGATGTGAGCTTCTGCCCTCTCTGCAGCCATCTAATTCCCTTCAGTCCAGGAGCGGGGACAGAAGACCAGATGGGCCTCATCTCAGGTGTTCAGAAATGTTTGCTGAGAGGAAGGGGAAGGGTGGCCAGTGTTGATCTCTCATCTTCTCTCTCTATGCCCCATCTTCCCCTTGACCTTGCTGCTGCCTGGTTGCCCTTATTCCTGAAGCTCCAGAGAAGCACAAGCCCAAGCAGCCACCCGACACCCTAGGCAAGTCTTTTTGCCTTCCTGACTCCCTCTCTACCCTCCTGCCAGCGCCTAAGCTTTGCAGAGCAGCAAGGGAGCTCCCCAAACCCCTGAAAAACAGGAAGCATCCCCCACCACCACCAGAACCTAGATCTTGTTAATTTTCTTTAAGAACCAAACTCCAGAGCAAGGCAGGCGTGGCAACTTCTGTTTGCCTGGCTTTACAGTTGCAGCTTCTTCAGAGGCCAAGACTAGAGCTCTCTGACAGATGCTGGTTTGGGGAAAACAGGATCTGCTTCCATTGAGGAAGCAAAAGCTGGTCACCTTGAGCTCTTTAGAGCTGCTGCAGTATCCAAGGTGGGGCTGGACTCTGCAGTGATCCTGAGCCAAGGCCTGAGGCCCAGCCCAGAACCTCAGACTCCTGGGACCCTGGCAAGCCCTCCAGGAGATGACAGCATCGGTGGGAGCTTGCAAGCAAGGGAGGCAGGGCTGATTTCCTCCCTGTTCCCCTTTCCTCCTCCTCTTCAGGATGCTAAGGAGTTGGAATGTTCCTCTTGCTCCCTGGAGTGGTCACCTGCTTCCTCCCCACCTGATCTCTAGGTTGTTGAGTAGGTGGAGGAGGGTGGGAAGGGCCTGGGGAGCACTAGCTAACCTTGGCCTAGAAGAATGTGCAGAACAGGCAGGCAACAGGACCCCTTTCCCAGCCAAGGGCCCAGTGATAAGGAAGGGGAGGGGCAGCTGGAGGCCAGGAGTGGGAGGCAGAGTACCAGAGAATGCGCTGTGTCAGCCCGTTGTGCTCTGCCCTGAGCTAACAATCTTCCCCCTCCCTTTTTCCTTCCTTCCTTCCTCCCTCTTTCCCTCCCTCCCTCTTTCCCTCCCTCCCTCCCTCCCTTCCTCCCTTCCTCCCTTCCTCCCTTCCTCCCTTCCTCCCTTCCTCCCTTCCTCCCTTCCTCCCTTCCTCCCTTCCTCCCTTCCTCCCTTCCTCCCTTCCTCCCTTCCTCCCTTCCTCCCTTCCTCCCTTCCTCCCTTCCTCCCTTCCTCCCTTCCTCCCTTCCTCCCTTCCTCCCTTCCTCCCTTCCTTCCTTCCTTCCTTCCTTCCTCCCTCCCTCCCTCCCTCTCTTTCTTCCTATTCTAGGGCTAGCTCTGCCTTTCTTTTTGCCTCCACATCTCTTTGTCTCTTTCTCTGTCTCTGACTCTTCCTTTCTGCCTGCATTTGTTTTTCTTTTGTCTTTCAGGCTGTGTCTCACTCTCTTTGTCTGCCTCTCTCCCTTCCTCTTCCTCCCTCTGCCTGTCTCCTGTTGCTCTCTCCTTCTCTTTGTTTGCCTTTCTGCCAGCCTGCTTCTTTCTCTATTCCTGTCCATCTCTCTCTGACCTGGGCATCTGTCTTTTTCTCTCATTTCTTTGTTTCTGACTCTGCTTCTCCCTCTTTGTCTCTCCTGGCTTGTCTCTTTCTAGCCTTCTCTGTCTCTGCACTGTGCCCCCTCCACTGTCATCTCTCCCTTGCCGAACTCCCAAGAGGCTTTCACCAGCTGCTAAAGCATTGAGCGTGAACCCAGGCACTCTACTGGCTGGCTGTCCTTTTGAAAGGAACCTAGCCCATGGCTGCTTTTCTCAGCACAGAGGAGGGAGTGAGAGAAGAAGGAGGGCACCAGCCCCTGCACACAGAGGCCCCAGGGGAGGTTTGCCCTGGGAATATTGGGCAGGAAGGAAGCACCATTTTTTAGCATCTCTGATGAGCCAGGCATTGTACTCAGTGCTTGCACAAACATCTCTTTTTATGCTATAATGGAAAGACTCTTTTATTCCCATTTTTCAGATGAGGACACTTAGTCTCAGAGAGGGAAGTGACTGGTCCAAGGTCACACGGTGAGTCAATGACAGAGCTGCTGGGATTTGAACACAAGACATTATGCCTCCATTGCCCACTGGGAGAAGGCCTAGTCTTTGGTTGTCCTGATGCCATCTTCTTTAATCCCTGTGTCTGCCTCCACCTGAGGGTTCTCTTTCTCTGTGATACTGATCTTTGTGCTTTCCTGTTAAGGGACCCATTTGAAAATCTGGAACACAAGACTGATGAGGCCCGAGGTATCACAGTGAACACACCCTGAGCTGGTGCCCAGGAGAGAAGACCCCAGAGCCTGTTGGGAGACATGGCTGAGAAATGGCATCTGTCAGGGTAACACAGAGAGTCAGTTGGAAAGACCCTCATAGCCCACATAGTCCAGCCCCTCTCATTGCACAGATGGGGATGTTGAGGCCCAGAGAGGGAGAGTGGGCCTAGGCCACCTCAAGACATGGCCTTTAGGAAGGCAGACAATATGTGAAGATGGGAAAATGTACGGAACTAGTTTGGTTTGTATAAATAACATGCAAATTCTATGCAAGCAAATCCACCCACATAACCCCCAAGCCATCTGCACTTGAGGAAATGCCTGGGCCAAGTCCTTCTGCTCAGGTTTTTTTCACCTCTGGGACTCCCTGGGGGGTGAGGCCTGACTCTTCCTGGGGTCTGGTGGTCTGTGGCCTTGGGCTTTCTTGTTCCTTTCCTCATGGGAGGGCAGCGCACTAGCCCAGGCGAGCAGTAGAGCTGGTAGGGAAGGATGTTCTCCACTGAGACAGAGACAAAGAGACAGAAAGAAAAAGAGAGAGAGAGAGAGAAACAGAGAAGGAGAGCCAGAAAGTGTGAGCAGGCAAGCTGGGCTGTGGGGCCTGCAGGAGACATGGAGGGAGTGAGTAATCAGAAGGGTTGCAACTGCATTCTTCTCAGGTAATAATAGCACCATTCCTCCCAAGTGCACCGCCCCCGACGGTCTCCAAAAGGCTGTTCACACACATGATCTCATTTCGCTTCTCACCACAGGTCTGTGATGTTGGCAGGGCTGGATTTATCATTGCCCATTTGCCAGAAAAGGAAATTGAGTCCCAAACAATCAAAGACTTCTGAGAGAAACCTGGCCTGTGGCTGCCTTTACCAGCACAGAAGAGAATGAGAGAAAGAGATGCAGCAAGTGAGCTGCCAACCCAAGGCCTTGAGCAAACTTCTGGTGGCCCTTCCCACTTTGTCCTTGGTCCTGGTTCTGGGATACACTGGTATCTGAGTTACCCTGAAGAATTCTCAAGTGGAGAAGCAGGGAGCCAGACTCGCTGGAGGGTGTTTAGAGGAAGGGAGAAAACAATTAAGGGAGAAGAGAGATTGGCTGAGTGGGGAAGATTAAAGGAGCCAGCAGACAGGGCTTGCCTCAGGGATGACTCAGCTCAATGGTCTCCTGAGATAGTGATCTGCAAATAATCTCTGAGGTGTAAATGGCCGAGCAGGCTTCAAGGAGGAGGAGCAGGAGCAGGAAGAGAAGGGGGCGGGAGTGGAGTGGCTTGACCAATCAGTGCCAGGACACCCACCTTGGGAACTGTGCTGAAAGAGGCAGGTGTGGGCCAGAGGTCTACCCAGGAAAGTTGCAGAGGGCCTTAGCACCTACCGGGGGGGAGGGGGGAGCTGGCCTCCTACCCTCACCTCTTCCATGCAGCAGGCAGTCTACTGCATTTTCTACTACCCTCTACCCCAGAGTGGGGCCCTGTGCTGACTTGGGTCTCTTCCATCTGTTATAGGACTGATTCTATGGGCCTGAACCTGATTGTCCACCCACATGCACTGACTAAGGCTTCTTGGTGGCCGGGGTGGGGGGGAGGGCTGAGGTAACAGGAGCCCACCTTCCTAAGCCCCTCCGCTCCTGCTTCCCAGAGGCCCTAGGTGCTGGAAGGCCTGGCCTGCCTGAGCAGGGCTTAGCCACTTTCTCAGCTCCAGTGAAGAGAGGCCACGGAGATGCCATCCACAGAGAGGCAGGGACCATGCTGAGGTCTCACACTCATACACCGTTTTATGCTCTGCCCAATGCCTAATGAAAGGCCTGGGGATGCTGACCCTGCTTTAAGCAGTTGTGGAAACTGAGGCTCAGAGAGGGAAACGATGTTCTTGAGTTTGAGATGAAAATGTTGCCTAGAGAGAATAGGAGGGAAGCTACTCTTCTTGGGGTGTTAGAAATATTACTCCACCCCACCAACAGCCCATTGTCTATACATACCTCACACACATGACACACACACTCACATATACAGGCAGGCATTTCTTCTGCAATACACCTGGAATAAAACGAAGGAACCAGGGCTGGGGCTCAGGAGACCAGAAAGGCCTGATACATTTCTTGTATTCAGCTCTTTCCATGTGATACCTCACTGCTGCCTAACCACACACAGCTCTGCAAGGTAGAGCTTATGATGTCCATTCCCAGAGGAGGAGATTGAGGCTTAAAATGATAACATGGATTGCTGACACTCTCACAACTAGAAAGTAGTAGAGCAGAGCCTCAAACTTGGACTTTTCTGTGCCCAGAGCCTGTGGCCTTTTCTGCCTCCCCCAGGCGTGAAGATTCTGCAGCTTCCTCCCTCCCTGTTCTCCTTGGTATTTCAAGTTCAACTCCTCAGGAAGCTATCCTCTAGATCTTCTCTAATGTCTCACCCTCTGGGGGAAATGAAAGTCTGGCCAGATCCACTGGCAATAGGGAGGTGTCCCAGTTTGTGGTGTTCCAGCAGGTGGGATCTGAATATTTCTGGGCTGCCCCTCTTGACTCCTGCTGGGAGTAAGGGCAGTTGATGGGCAATCCCTTCAGAGCAGCGATGCTGGGGTCACCCTATTTGCAGCCTGTGTTTCCCATTTCAGACGATTTCTGGGGGTGCCAAGTGGCTATGAGGCCCTGGGGAGGGGGAAAATAAAAGGATGGCAGGGTGGGCACAGGTGGAGTTTGCAACCTTACAGTAATAATAACTGCTGTGTGCACAGCACTGCTCAGTTTTCAAAGAAATTTCAGAGACATTCCATGCAGACCTCACCCCTAGGAATGAGGGACAGCGGGCAGGATTACTATCTCAATTTGCTACATGAGAAAAGAGAGGACCAGAGAGGGAAAGTGGTTTGTTCAAGGTCCACAGCTAAACTATAGACCAGTACTTTGAGGCGGTTTTTTTTTTTCAAACTGGACTTTTTGTATCAAGACCTAGTATACATATACGTGTTGTTGTTGTGTACCATCGAGCCAATTCCGACTCAAAGCAAACCTATAGGACAGAGTAGAACTGCCCCATAGGGTTTCCTAAGCTGTAATCTTTACGGGAGCAGACCACCATGTCTTTTCTCCCAGGGAGCCACTGGTGGGTTCAGACTGCCAACCTTTCAGCTAGCAGCTGAGTGTTTTTAACCACTGTGCCACCAAGGTTCTTTATACATATATGTAAATATATATATACATATATGCAAAATGGAAACAAAAGTTTCATGAGATTATACTTATTCTTACTGCATGGAATATACTCTGGAATATTCACATCTATTCTGTTTCATTTTTTTAAAATCCTAGTCAAGATTCACTTAATTGATTTCACAATCTGTTAGTGATTGGCAATTTGCAATTTGAAAAAGACTGCTCTGGAGGTTGCAAGCCTCCAACACAGTTCTCCTGCCTCCTGAGCAGGAGAGGGCTCTTGGCATTGTGCACTGCTATCTTGTTTTGAAAAAGAGAAGAGGGATGGGACAGGCATAGGCAAGTGTAGAGATGGCATGGCTGCATAGGATTGGACTGGGGTGCCATGGCTTATGGGTCCAGAAGGAGTCCTCCTGTTTAGCACCCTGGTGGCATAGTGGTTAAGTGCTATGGCTGCTAACAAAAAGGTCAGCAGTTTGAATCCACCAGGCACTCCTTGGAAACTCTATGGGGCAGTTCTACTCTGTCCTATAGGGTCGCTATGAGTCGGAATTGACTTGACGGCAATGGGTTTGGTTTGGTTTCATTTACTCCTCTGAAACAAGGGTGGAGCAAAGGTAAGAGCCAGAGAGACCTCAAAATGTTGGCTCACAAAGGTACATAGAACCAGGACGCTAATAATGAGGCTTGTTGGGATAGGACCTGTGAATAAAACAGAAGGTATCTCATGGCAGGGGAGATGGTATAGTCCTATGAGAGGTGCAGACACACATACACTATGTGTGGGGGATACAGTGCCTAGTGGAGGTTTTCCCTCTCCAGACACAGGGGCTATTTTATTTTCTTCTTCTAGTTGAGAGTCACCCTTGTGAAAACAGAGCAGTAATCGTGTTCCTTCTCCAGACTGCTGTGGGCATTAGGCCCTGCTGCTAGAAGGGGAACAACTGCCCCAGTGGCCCTTGGTGACCATGAGCCTCTCGGAGGACAGAGGCCGAGGTAAGTAAAATTGCTTCTCTGGGTCTGATTCTGGCCCACAAGAAATAACTAGCTGGTGAGGATAAACTACTTGGAACCTTAGGAGGAAGGGAGTGGGTCCACTCAGGACTGGTTCCACAGGGAGGGAGTACTGGGCACAGGCATAGACCCTGGACACTGGGGATGCAGAGTTCAGAGATGCCAGGGGTGAGGGATTGGTAGAAATGATCGCATAGCCCAAGGTCCTCAAAAGGGAGGTGGCTCGATGGCTCTGGAGGGATGAGAGCGTCCAAATTACTAGAATTTGAGTGACAGAATGGTCCATAGTCCACATAAAATGAGGGAGGTATTGGAAGAAAAAGAAAGACTACAAAAGGATTTTCCAAAAGAACTCAGAAATAGAAAGATCAAACACCAAGGCTACAAAGTGGGCAGAGAATCAAGCCATGGGAAAATAGGGGGCAGAGAGGGCTAAAATCTGGAGGCGCTGAGGCCAGCAAACAGGCCCAGGCAGCAAGAAGGCTCTTGAAGCACCACTTGGAAGCAAAAAGAATTCAAAGGAAGGGTCAAGCCTGCTGCTCACAGAAGACAGGGAGAAAGCTCACAACCTGGTCCCCCACCTTCTAGCTTCTCTACCCCAGAAACAGTTGTAAACTAGGAAGGAAGAAAAAGCATCAAGAGGGCACTGAAGCTCAGAAGAGGCTAGGAGATTGAGATTGAGGACTCAATGACTTCTTAGTAAAGAATATGGGTCTTGGAGTCAGACAGTCCTTGGTCAAATGACTAGCTCTGCCACATCGTAGTGTATGTATGACCTTGGTCAAGTCATCTAACTTTGCTGAGCCTCTGTTCCCACAGGTATAAAATGTAGATGATAAGTACCCACCTCATGGAGGCCATTGTTTTTCCACAATAATGTATTTGAGGTGCTTAATACAATTCCTGGCACATAGCAAGTGCTTAATAAACGACACTTATTACAATTATTAAGGAGCCCTTGGGACACGGTAGTCCAGCATTAGGCTGCTAACCAAAAGGTCGGTAGTTCCAACCCACCAGTCACTCCATAGGAGAAAGGTGTGACGGCTGCTCCTATAAACATTAAAAACAAGCAAACCCATTAGTCGAGTCAATTCTGACCCAGCCCTGGAAACCCTATGGGGCAGGTTTACCCTGTCCTATAGGGTCGCTCCCCAACATGTCTATCAGTTTTTGTACTGTGGAGGCTTGCGTGTTCCTATGACTCTGAAAGCTATGCCACCAGGATTCAGGTACCAGCAAGGTTACCCATGGAGGACAGGTTTCAGCTGAGCTTCCAGACTAAGACAGGCTAGGAAGAAGGACTCGGCAGTCTACTTCTGAAAAGCATTAGCCAGTGAAAACATTATGAATAGCAGTGGAACATTGTCTGATACAGTGCTGTAAGATGAGCCCCCCAGGATGGAAGGCACTCAAAAGATGACTAGGGAAGACCTGTCTCCTCAAAGTAAAGTCAACCTTAATGATGTGAATGTAGTCAAGCTTTCGGGACCTTTGTCTGCTGATGTGTCATGACTCAAAATGAGAAGAAACAGCTGCAAACATCCATTAATAATCAGAACCTGGAATGTATGAAGTATGAATCTAGGAAAATTGGAAATCGTCAAAAATGAAATGAAACACATAAACATTGGTATCCTAGGCATTAGTGAGCTGAAATGGACTGGTACCAGACACTTTGAATCAGACAATCATATGATCTACTATGCTGGGAATGACAACTTGCAAAGGGATGGTGCTGCATTCATTATCAAAAAGAACATTTCAAGATCTATCCTAAAGTACAACACAGTCAGTGATAGGATAATATCCGTATGCCTATAAGAAGGACCAGTTAATAAGACTATTATTCAAATTTATACACCAACCACCAAGGCTAAACATAAAGAAACTGAAGATTTTTACCAGCTCCTGCAGTCAGAAATTGATCAAACATGCAATCAAGATGCAAAGTTGGAAACGAAGAAGGATTGGTAGTTGGAAAAATATGGCCTTGGTAATAGAAACTGTGGCAGAGATCCCATGATAGAATTTTGCAAGATCAACGACTTCTTCATTGCAAATACCTTTTCTCAACAACTTAAATGGCTACTATGCACATGGACCTCGCCAGATGGAATACACAGGAATCAAATCGACTACAACTGTGGAAAAAGAAGATGGAAAAGCTCAATATCGTCAGTCAGAACAAGGCCAGGGGCCGACTGTGGAACAGACCATCAATTGCTCATACGCAAGTTCAAGTTGAAACTGAAGAAAATTAGAACAAGTCCACAAGAGCCAAAGTACAACCTTGAGTATATCCCACCTGAATTTAGAGACCATCTCAAGAATAGATTTGATGTGCTGAACACTAATGACTGAAGACCAGATGAGTTGTGGAATGACATCGAGGACATTATACATGAAGAAAGCAAGAGGTCATTAAAAGGACAGGAAAGAAAGAAAAGATAAAGATGGATGTTAGAAGAGACTCTGAAACTTGCTCTTGAATGTCAAGGAACTAAAGCAAAAGGAAAAAATGATGAAGTAAAATAAGTGAACAGAAGATTTCAAAGGGTGGCTCGAGAAGACAAAGTAAAGTATTATAATGACATGTGCAAAGAGCTGGAGACTCAAAACCAAAATGGAAGAACATGCTCAGCATTTCTCAAGCTGAAAGATCTGAAGAAAGAATTCAAGCCTCAAGTTGCGACACTGAAGGATTCTATGGGGAAAATATTAAACGATGCAGGAAGCATCAAAAGAAGATGGAAGGAATACACAGTCATTATACCAAAAAGAATTAGTCGACATTCAACCATTTCAAGAGGCAGCATATGATCAGAAACTGATGGTACTCAAGGAAGAAGTCCAAGCTGCACTGAAGGCATTGGTGAAAAACAAGGCTCCAGAAATTGACGGAATATCAATTGAGATGTTTCAACAAATGGAGGCAGCACTGGAAGTGCTCACTGGTCTATGCCAAGAAATTTGGAAGACCTGGTCAACTGACTGGAAGAGATCCATATTTATGCCTATTCCCAAGAAAGGTGATCCATCTGAATGCAGAAATTATTAAACAACATCATCAATAACAGACACAAGAAAAATTTTGCTAAAGATCATTCAAAAGCAGCTGCAGAAGTAAATCAAGAGGGAACTGCCAGAAATTCAGGCTGGATTCAAAAGAGAACGTGGAACCAGTGATCACTGCTGATGTCAGATGGATCCTGGCTGAAAGCAGAGAATACCGGAAGGATGTTTACCTACGTTTTACTGATTATGTAAAGGCATTCGACTGTGTGGGTCATGACAAATTATGGATAACATTGTGAAAAATGGGAATTCCAGAACACTTAATTGTGTTCATGAGGAACCTGTACATAGATCAAGAGATAGTCATTCGAACAAAACAAGGAGATACTGCATGTTTTAAAGTCAGGAAAGGTGTATGTCAGGGTTGCATTCTTTCACCATACCTATTCAATCTGTATGCTGAGCAAATAATCCAAGGAGCTGGACTATATGAAGAACGGGGCATCAGGATTGAAGGCAGACTCATTAACAACCTGCCTTATGCAGATGACACAACCTTGCTTGCTGAAAGTAAGGAGGACTTGAAGCACTTATTGATGAAGATCAAAGACTACAGCCTTCAGTATGGATTACAACTCAACATAAAGAAAGTAAAAATTCTCACAACTAGACCAGTAAGCAACATCATGATAAATAGAGAAAAGATCGAAGTTGTCAAGGATTTCATTTTACTTGGATCCACAATCAACACCCGTGAAAGCAGCAGTCAAGAAATCAAAAGACTCATTGCACTGGGCAAATCTGCTGCAAAGGACCTCTTTAAAGCATTGAAAAGCAAAGATGTCACCATGAAGACTACGGTGCACCTGACCCAAGCCATGGTATTTTCAATTGCATCATATGCATGGGAAAGCTGGACAATGAATAAGGAAGACCGAAGAAGAGCTGATGCCTTTGAATTGTGGTGTTGGTGAAGAATATTGAATATACCATGGACTGCCAAAAGAACAAACAAATCTATCTTGGAAGAAGTACTACCAGAACGCCCCTTAGAAGCAAGGATGGTGAGACTGCATCTTACATACTTCGGACATGTTGGAGGGATCAGTCTCTGGAGAAAGACATCATGCTTGGTAAAGTACAGGGTCAGTGGAAAAGAGGAAGACCCTCAACAAGATGGATTGACACAGTGGCTGCAACAATGGGTTCAAGAATAACAACAATTGTGAGCATAGCGAAGGACTGGGCAGTGTTTTATTCTGTGGTACATAGGGTCACTATGAGCCAGAACCGATTGGATGGCACCTAACAACAAAAACAACAACAATAGGGTCGGATGAGTCAGAACCAACTTGACAGCAGTGGGTTTTTTGGTGGGTATTATGATTATCATTTACTGTGCATGCTACGTGCCTCAAGCAAGGTTTCCCAACTCCAAGCCTTTACTTGTGCCTAAAAAATCTTTCCAGTCATCACCACATATCCAAATCCTATTGTCTTAGTTATGTAGTGTTGCTATAACAGAAGTATCACAAGTGGATGGCTTTAACAAACAGAAATTTTTTCTGTCACAGTTTAGGAGGCTGGAAGTCCAAATTCAGGGTGCCAGCTCCAGGGGAAGGTTTTCTCTCTCTGTAAGCTCTGGGGAAAGTCCCTGTCATCAAGCTTCCCCTGGGTCTAGGAGTTTCTCAGCACAGGGACCCTGGGTCCAAAGGACACGCTCTGTTCTCAGCTCTTCATTCTTGGTGGTAGGCAGTCCCTCTCCTCTCTGCTTGATTCTTTTTTATACCTCAAAAGAGATTGACTCAGGATAATACCTAGTCCTGAAGACTGAGTCCTGCCTCATTAACGTAACTGCCTCTAATCCTGCCTCATTAACATCATAGAGGTTAGGATTTACAACACATGGTGTAATCACATCAGATCACAAAATGGTGGACAACCACACAATACTGGGAATCATGGCCTAGTCAAGTTTACACACATATTTTTTTTGGGGGGGGGCACAATTCAATCCAAAATATCTACCTATCCTTTAAGGTCCAGCTCAACTGGGACCTCTTCCAGAAAGCCTTCCCTGATGGCTTCTGAGCTACTCGACAGCTCTTTTTTTCCCCAAAAACCTCTCAACACTGTTATCTTTCCTTCTTTGAGGGCACTCACCACGTCTTATCTTTTCTTAGGACTTATTGGCATGCTTAACCTCTCCTACTAGATGAGCAGCTTGTTGAATAGAGGAATCACATCTACCTCAGCCCTGGCTCACTATGGTGCCCAACCCAGTGAGGTTGAATATATTTGTTGTCATTTTAAATTACTTCATCTCCAAACCCAGGGTACTAAAGGCAATTGCAGATGTGATGTCAGAACCATTGCCATGATTCTAGGAACTCATGAAGATGGGGAGATTTACAAGTAGAGTATCAATTTTCAAACATGGGGCAAAGGTAGACTTTGGTAATATCAAGTCGCTTCATTCAGTCTGGAACTTTAGCAAAATTCTCAAAAGAATTGTTTAAGTTGCTGGTTATCCAGAAACCTTCAAATGAAGCAGTGAGCATGAGGAAGCAGTGGGTTCACCAAGGACATGTCATGTCCAGTTAGGCCTTGTTTTATTTTGTGGCTACATTGGTCTCTGGAGTTCAGCAAAGCTTCTGACAAGGTCCCTCGTGCTATCCTTGTGAACAAGATGGAGAACTGTGGGGTGGAGAGGGTCAGATGAGGTGAGTTAGTAGCTGAACAATTGAACTTAAAGAGCCTCGATTGATGTCGACCGGGAAGAAATTACTTAGTAAGTTGCCAGAGGGCTCTGGGCTCCCATCCCATCCTTCCCACCAAGGTTATAAGTGATCTGGATGAGGACCAGGTGCAGATTAGCCAATAGGCAAGGTAAGCACGGTGCTTACCTTGCTTACCAGATCATCCGTAGTGAACAATTTGACCACATCAAAGATTCTGCTTCTAGGTATGGCTGGTATCTGTCTCTCTCCCAACCCCACAGCAACTTCTCACAGAATCAAAGCCTATTTTCAAATTTATAATCCTTGATAGGGGTGGATGACCCAGTAAGCAAGGTAAGGGGCTTACTTGTGCTTACTTACTGAACTGTAGTGAACAATTTCACATGAGTTGAATCCATGCTTACCTTGCCTATTTGATAATCCACCCCTGATGAGGGCACAGAGGGCTTGGTCACCACCAGATTACCAAGGACAGGGAGCTCTGAGGAGCGGCGAATGTGTTGAATTGAAAACTGGAAAAGAAAAAGAAAAACATTCTGGACAGGCTGGAACCAGGGGCCAAAAAGAGCCGTGTAAAATTGAACAGCGGTAAATGTAAAGTCTTGCTTTGAGATTCAAAACCCAACTGCACAAATACAGGCTGGGGAGACAGGGCTTAACAGCTGCATGTGTGAAAAAGACCAAGGGTTTGGAGTTGACCACAAGCTTCACAGAAGCCAACAGTGTGACGTGGTAGCTAAAAAAACTAATGAAATCTTGGGCTGTATGAATAGAAATACAGTTCCCAGATGTAGAGAGGTAATAGCTCTACTGTACTCCCGCCTGTTCTGACCATCTGGAATATGGAGCCTGATTGCAGGCCCCACATTTGCAGAGGCGCATTGATAAACAGCCATGGAAGGTCACCCAGGTTGAGGAATTGCAGCGTGTGGGAAATGGTTGGAGAAACTGGGGCTGTTTACCCTATCCAGGGGGGCTCGTGAGCCTTGGCCTAAAATAACAACATTCTGCAGAAGCTCAATCATACTGAGCACTCATTTTGTGCTAGGCACTGTGCAGGGGCCTTTACTGACATGGAACCCCCACAACAACCCTAAGGGGAGAAGCCCTCACCCTTGTTTGACTCAGAGAAATGTTGTAACTTGGACAATGTCACACAGCTAGGGAATAGCAGAGCCAGCACACAATCCCAGATCTGCTTGGCTCCAAAGTCCGCACTTTTGTCAAAATATCTGAAGGCCAACATGGGTCAGAGGGAGCAAGGGTGGTCTCTGTGGTCCAAGAAGGCATATCTGGAATCTGTGGGTAAAAACCACAGGATAGTAATTTCAACTCAATACATAGATGGTGTTAGGGGGTTTTGCTTTGCTTTGTTCTTTTTTGCTTTAACTTTTTATTGTGGAAAATTTTAGTTCTGTGTAAAAGTAGACGATAGTTTCACGAGCCCCCATGTACTTACCTATTATCCAGCTTCAACCCTTATCAACTCATGGCCAATCTTGTTCAGTCCACAACCCCATCCCCTCCCTACCCAAGGATTATTTTGAAGAGGATTCCAGACATTGTATCAATATTATATAGATAGGAATTTTAATAGTCAGACCTGTTCTGAGTTAGAACTGGCTTCCAGGAGAGGGAGGGAAGATGTTCATTGTCTCTTGGGGGGTATAAATATTCTTGAGGCCATTTTCCATTCGTATACATGGAGAACGGCCATGGCCAGTTCCCTCTTCTTTTGGGAATTACTGAATTGATGGGATGCAGTTCAAGGAGCAGAGGCTGGTGCTGTCCTCTGGGCAACAGAAACTACTAAAGTGCCTTGCCACCACACATCTGTCTGTTTGTCATACTCTGATGGTTTACATGTTGCTATGATGCTAGAAGCTATGCCACCAGTATTTCAAAAACCAGCAGGGTCACCCATGGTAGACAGGTTTCAGCAGAGCTTCTAGACTAAGACAGACTAGGAAGAAAGGCCTGGTGATCTACTTCCAAAATTAGCCAATGAAAACTTTATGTGTCACAACAGAGCATTGTCCGACTTGCTTTCTTTGGACACATCATCAAGAGGAACCAGTCGCTAGAGGACACTGTGTTTGGTGAAGAAGAAAAGGGTCAACAAGGGCGAGGGAGATCCTCAGTGAGATGGATTGGCACAGTAGCCACAACGATGGACCGGAACATGCCAGTGATTGTGAGGATGATGCAGGACCAGACAACATTTTGTTCTGTTGTACATAAGGACACCATGAGTTGGAGTCGACTTACTAGCAGCTCACAAAAACAAAGTGTCTTGGGCTGGCATGACTTTTCCCCAGGGGCACAAGCTAAGGAGTCCCTCTACCATCCTCAGCCTGAAGCTGGCACTGTCCTATCCTTAGTATCCAGGGTTTGCTAAGAAAGAAAGGGGCACATATTTCCCCATCCCCGACAGACACACAGACATTCTCTCTCTCTCTTAAACACACTCACATACTCACACATGCTATTAGAGTCTTAGGAAGGCATGTCCTAGGCCGCCTCTCACACCTTGCCCTGGAGGTCTTCTCAGCTAGTAGCCTGGCATGAGTCACCTTCTCACCACAGACATGTGGGCACAGGTTTTCATGGGAGCTGTGGGAGCAAGGAAACTTCAAGGCTTCAGGGTCCGCCAACCCCCAGGCATCTCTATCAGGTGGTTCCCCTTGGCCCCACCCGCCCCTTCCCAATGCCCCTTAAAAGTATACCTTCTTTACCATCCCTCCTCTCAGCCCTTACCAGAGCCCACAGCCCTGGTGGGGGGAAAACTGGAAGCATAGATATAGTGGGTATAATGCCAGGCTCTGCCATGCCCAGATCAACCAGGATAACATTGCTTGCCCCAGCTGAGCTCCAGAATTCCCTCAACCCTGCCCCTAGCTTTGTATTCCAGGCCTTGGCAGGGCACTGGCTTCAACCTGAATACACACTTAAATACGTGTCAACAGCATGATGGGTATACAGGTTTTTTGGGTAGGTCCCACATGCACACATCTATGTTAGTCTGTCAGTCTTTGACTAGAGGGCAGGGATTGGGCTTCTGATATTCTCCCTGGACAGAGCCCGGTGACAATTAAGATTTTAAATAACTAAATGTATTCCAGAGATGGTGGTGGAGGAGATTAGAACAGTGGGTGGAAATTACATCATTGGCAATATTGGTGGTTGTAAGTGATAACAGTAATGATACAAATGTGAAAGTTGATGTGAATGAGGACAGTGATGATGGATTTTATGTTTGTGATAATGGTGATGGTAGTGACGGCGCCGACAATGAGGGTAGAAGAAATGATGTCATTGGTGGTGGTGGTAGCTGTAGGTTTGGGCTCCAGGCAGCTATCTTTGGTGATGTGAGAAATGCTCCCTACAGCAATTGCATGATTCAGTGGCCCTAAGGGTTGCCAAGAACCAAGGCACCTTCTGCAGGCACATGGTAGGCACTCCACAACTAGAAGTAGCTACTTTCCCTCCCTTTGAGCCTCACCAAGAGATTGTGGCCTCCCCCAACACTTTAACTACTCTGTGCACCAAACCAGCCCTAAGGAGGAGATTAAGTGGCCAAGAGCCCCAAGTTGCCACCACTTGACCCAATTCACTGGGGAAATTCCAGGTTAGGCACTGATCAATTGGGAGGTCTCCCAGAATCCCAAAAGGTGATGACATTTTTATGACTGGGAGAGAGGAAAACAGCTCTTCCCCACTCCCTTGGGCAGATGTGGCAGTGTTGGCAGAGGAAAGAACACTGTGGTTTCTCCCTGCTTTATAGGCCTCTAACACTTAGTCCCCAAGCCCCTCTATCTGGCCTCAGAGCACATGCTGTCTGATGACATCTCTTGCATTGTTGTTAAGAACCCTTGTATTATTTAACTTGACATGTGTAGCTCTATGTGTGCTGTCTCTTTAACTAGACTGCAAGGTCCCCAACATCAGGGAGCACCTCTTCATCCTTTCTCTCCCCTGTTAGCACAGGACTAGGCACCTGGAAGCTTTCAGTCCAGCCTGGTTCTTCCTTCTGTGATTGAGCAGCTGCTTAAAGTCATCTCAAAAAGTGTGAAGATCCCAAGTCCCTCTAAAGCTCCAGTATCTGGGCTGAGGGGTCTTCCTTCTCTGAGACTGTCTTGCTGGCTCACTCTTTCTCTGGGAAAAACTGTACAGGCCTCTGAGCCGAGATCTCTCAGTCTCCCCAGTGTCTCTCTGTACGACTGTCTCTTTAAATGTCTTCCAGTCTCTGGGAAATGAGGGCGGGGCTAATGCAAACATTGCAGCTGAATAGAATCTTTGTGGCCTAATGATTTTGGAAAACGATTTGCTTTGCGATTTGAGCAGGCTTATTACTTGGAGGATGGGAACCAGCTGTTCCCCTCTTCCTGACAGCAGGATAAGGAGTGTACTAGAACTGCAGTTGGAGAGACTGAGATTTCCGACCCAGAGGGGCAAGTAATGCAGGGACCTGAGGCCTTAGATTTGGGGGGCAATATCCTCTCTAGAAAGCTCTAAGAGAAGATTATCTTCCCTTCCAGCTCAATCTGAGTGAAGGATTCTTCTCTTTGGAATTAAGCTGTGCACACAATGACCTCAAGAGGCTCAGAGAACAAGAAGGCACAGGATCGGCAGCAATGAGCTAAGCTGGAAATAAAAGGGCCATGTGAAGTCCTAGGGTAGAAATCTGGGACTCCTTGGACTAGAAGCTCCTTCTAGGAGACTGTGGATGGCCACAGGGGGAAACTAATCCACTTTGAAGGCCAACTATGTACCAGGGCCTATGTTAAGGGCTTTTGAACATATTAATCTCATTCATCCCTCAAGGCAAGCCTTTGAGGCCAAGGGGTTATTATGACCATTTTAATAATGCGGGATCTGAGGCTCATTCAGAAAGATAAAGTAACTTGCCCAAGATCACCCACAGACAGAAAATGCAGGACCAGGATTTGAATCCAGCTTTTTCTGACTCTAAAGGCAGTGTTCCTTTCACTGCCCCACAGACATTAGTGTCCAAGGAGAATAGTTACAAGCTGGGTCACTCTTGGTGGAGGAGAGGAAAGAGGGGAAGAGGGTGGCACTGATGTATTGGTGCTTGTCAGGAGCGAAATTGTTTCAGCAGACCAGGCCGCCTTCATGGTGAAGTTCCTTGGGACCCTTGACCTTTGTTGTTCCAGACTGAGTGCCAGGGCTGCCTAGGGGCAGTATCTATGCCAGAGCCCTTTCTGGCTTCAAGAACAGGTGTCCTAGCATCAGGCTCAGGAGTCACTGGGAGTGGGTCTCAAGGTTTAGGGCTTGCCAGCATCCTGACATAATTCAAGGTTAAGCTCCACCAGGGCATCCAGTGCTCTCTGCCAGTGCCAAAATAATGCCCCCACCTCCATGGAACTGTTAAGAGGCTGAAACAACAGATGTGCGCTAGGACCCAGAGATGGTACCGTGAACCTGGGTCCCCAACTTGTGTTCAAATCTTTGTAGCCAAATGAAGAATAGTGTGGTGAGGAGACCTGGGCCCTTGTGGGGAGGGAGCTGGAAATCCACAGAGCCTGGCACACTCTGGAGCCCACTTCTGCCTTGAGGGGACCCTGCTTCCTTCCACAAGACACAAGCAGTAGCTTCAGCTCTCTTTCTACTTCTCAGCTGCCTCACCCACTCTGCAGCCTATCCAATGGGAAAGGGGAGATAGTGTTCAGCATCTCTCCTCCCCACTGCCTCTGCAACAAATCCTTAGGCCCTTTTGTGTTTTAAGGACTTTATGGCTACTCAGGACATGGCGGGGGCGGGGAGGGGTAGTCACCAGAATAATAACTCTGGGGAAGTCTCAAAGGGTCACAAGAGTAGAGTTTCAGTTGCCCTTGGCATTCACTGAAATGGAAATGGGGCTGGGACAGCCATTCTCATAGGCCTTTCCCAAACCCCTTTTCTTCCATGGTCCCATGTACACTGCTTCTAACTTCATTCTCTCTGTCTTTTATGCCTGGCTTGGGGCTCCGGTATTCTCCAGTAAGGCTCCCTCATGACCAGTTCACACCTCCAACCTTCCTCACCATCAATAGGCCCTGGAGATAGCTGAGAACCTCTGTGGTCAGAGTAACAGTCATCATTCAAGTTTGCCTAGATTCAAGCGGATCATTTACATGAACCCTAGAATGTCAGCACTGGGAGGAAGCTTACAGATCCTCTAAGCCATCCCCCCGTCCTGTCCCCACACTGTCCAGAAATGCAGAGAAGGAAAAGGAGACCTGGAGAAGGGAAGGAAAGGGGGTGGGGAGCGTTATACAACTATACATTAAGTAAGAGACTGAGCCAGAACCAGAGGCCAGGGCTCCTGATGGCTAGAAAGACTCTTGCCACTCACAGCTTTTTGTCAGACTTTACAGCCTTGAGGAACAAAGATTCTGGGCCTCCGAGAACCTTAGAAGGTATATTAGAGCCAATTCCCACCTACTTTACACAAAAGGTTTCAGAGGAGGTTTTCTGCTAGCTAAGGGGCAACTTAGGCAGCCCCTGAAGACTCAGAGAAAGGAAATTCCCATTTTCTGCTGGCCTACTATGTGCAAAGTACTTCTACATAGATTATTTTGTTTCAACCTCATGACAATCGTGCCCATTTTGCAGATGAGGAAACTAAGGCTTAGTAATGTGAAGGGACATGGCAAAGGTCACATAGCTAGAAAGTGGTGTTCTGGGATTCGGAGCCTGTGCCCTATTACCTACATCCTGCATCAGGCTCCTCATAGGTCATCCCAGCATGCCTCAGCTCCCGCCCATTCTCTTTCCACTTCCACCTCCAACCCACCTCCAATTCACCTGGCTTGACCTGGGTAGAAGTGACTGGGCTGAGAGACCCACAGAGCAGGGTTCCTGTGAACACAGAGGCCCTGACTCAGCCACCTCTGAGTACAATTTGAGAGGAGTGGGGAGCAGTTGAGCCACACTGCAGAACAAGGTGTGTGTGAGAGAATGTGTACAAGTCTTGTCTATATATGGTTCTGTGTGTGTGCACATGAGCCTGTGTGTGTGTGTGCTGGGCATCTAAGTCAAATTGCAATTGTGCTTGTGATGCGGGGTCTGTACATGTGTCTGAGTCTAAGCATTTAGGGCTCTGTTTGTCTGGGTCAAGGCAGATTTCTGCATCCGTGTGTGATTGTATACATGTGTCTGTCCACGTGTGTCACTCTGTCTATGGCTATGCATTTCTTTATGTAAATATGTGTCTGTCTCTGGGTGCACTGACAACTGTGTGTATGCATGATGGTAAACACGTGAGATAATCGCTACAGTGTCTGGGTGTGTCTATGAGTAGGTGTAGGTATCTATACCAGCATCTGTGCCTGGCGACTGTGATTTGCATTAGTGTCCAGACGTGACTATAGTATTATATGTGTGATTGATACAAGCTGCTGTATCTACAGGGACCTGATTGTCAGGGTCTCTTTTTGTCTGTGCATCTGGAGAATCTGGGTCTAGGGGTAACTGTGATGGCGTGTGTATGTGTGTGCATATGTCCACACATGCATCTGTGTGGGTGCACCTGTGCCTCCGAGGTTGCCTGGCATACATGTCCACTCGCGTACACCCAGACCTGAGTTCAGTCTCCACCAGGGCGTCACAGCAGTCTCCTAACACTCCACCCTCTGTGACCGCCCCCCCACCCCATGCAGAGGAATCAGGACCCATCAGGTGTAAGCATCCCTATTACACCCTGCCAAGTGCACTGATCCGCCTGGGGAAGTGATTACCAAAAACCATACACAGCCAGAGTTGCTTAATCACTCTTAAGAAATTTCTTTATAATCTGAGTAAATTACTTTAATTACTTGCAACTACCAATTAGTGTTTGAAGGTTTCTCCTCCAGAGAAACAAGGCTCCTGCTCTGGACTTCCAGTCCCTTCTTCCTCCTGGGTGAGGGCTGCTCACTTGGTGGCCCCTCCTACCAGGCGCCAGGCTGCCTCCTGCTCCACCCACAAGGCCCAGGCACAGGGACCCAGCCACTGGCCTGGATTCCGAGGGGCTCAGTTTCTCACTAGTGCTCTGAACCCTCCTTCCTGACCCCAGGGCCCATGCTTGAGGAGGAGGTTAGAGAGACTGGTGGTCGGAGTGTCAACAGGCCTCAGATCAGCCTTCCCTTGATCACCCCGTGGGGCCTGGCTCAGTCTAGTTTTGCTCCATACTCTGCTGCCAATGTCCAGGATTTCCTTTCTGTGGCCTGCATAACCTAAAGCCACCCCCTGACTCTCCTGGTATGCAGGGAAAATGGCCCCTGCCTCTGAGCTCCTTGCAGAGAACGGGGAGAGTAGGTGTAGTTATCTGAGAGCTAAACAGTCCTCCAAGTAAGGCTACCGTAGCCTGATTCTGCTGAACCCCAAAAGAGGCACTTGCCCCACCCAGCTTCCACCCCCACCCCAGAGAACCCCCTCAAAACTCCCAGAGAAAAAGCAGCAGGCTATAAGAGAAGGAGGAACACTGACTTTGGCTGACTCCCTGGGTCTGCTTCAACTTAGCTTTGTGACTGTGGGCAAGTAACTTCCCCTCTCTAAACCTCAGTTTCCTTATCCATAAAGTGGGGAGGAAGCTGCTGACTTCGCACTTTGATGTGAAGATTAAAGGATTTCCCATCCCCATGGCTCCATGCCAAGCACAGAGAGGACATACAGTGCATGCTAATCCCCAGTGTGCTAGGGACTGGGGATACTACCTTCAGGAAGCTTCTAGTCTCATAGGGGAGATAAGACATGTGGATAATAACTAAAACAGGAGAATTGTAGTTCTTGCCCTAAGAAAGAGACACAAAGTGTTGTGGTGGTCAGAAAAACAACAGCAGCAAAGATAGAGTTACTTAAGGAGGCTCTTTCCTTTGACACTCAACTCACTCGCCACCTAATTCCCATTCGACCCTCCCTGGGTTCATTTAGACCCTGGACATCTGGGCGGGGGCATCATTGTGTGGCTGGATTACTGTGGGCATAGCTGTATAGAAAGGTACAAGGTACCCTCACAGTCTGCTCATGCTCATTCGGGTGTCTTTGTGCGTGTGCACGTGTGTAAGCTTATCTGTGTACACATATGCACATGCATGTGCAGATGAGTGTTGAGTGTGTGTGTGTGTGTGTGTGTGTGTGTGTGTGTGTGTAACTTGGGGAAGAATAAGAGTGGGAATAAGCCGAGAAAAGAAAAGAAGGTGCCAGGGAGCAAGGCTACCCGCTACTAGGCCTGCTCCTCTCTCTCTCCCCAGTGCTAGGTAGTAACCCCTACTCTCAGAGCTCAAGGTACCCCAACTATCCACCCACTGCCCCCTTAAAGCCCCTTTTTCTACTCGGCCCCTCCCCCCTTCCTCCATCCCTGAAACAGCTCCCTGATAAGCCTGATTTCTTCCAGTTCACAGAGCATTTCCTCTTTCATTGTCCCATTAGGTGGTTCCCATAGTCCTGACAGCTAGGTACTATTAATATCCCTTATAAAGGTGAGGGAACTGAAGCACAGTGAGATGGTGTGATTTATCCCAAAATAATTATGTTTGAAGATAAGCTCTTGAAGTCCTAGTCCCTTAGGTGCATGGCTTGGCTTCCAGGGTCCCATCAGCCATTTGACGGACCGGGATTGGAGGAATCGATAGGGAAGGCTGTGTCCTTGTCTGAGAGCCTGGGTTCAATTCAGTCCCACCTCCACACGCTATCTCTAGGCTTCAGTTTCACTGGCGCTCCTCTTTCCCTGCCCCACGGAGATGAGGGAATCAGCAGCCTCCTGAGCAGGTGGTAGGGCTGTGGGGGTTAATTAACTGTTTCCCAAAAAGCTTTGAAGATGAAGGCTCCTCTAGGAGGAGGGGCAGGGAGTAGGCAGGTAGGCCAGCTTTTAGACAGAGCCGCCAGTGAGTTGGGGCACCAGGTAGCTATTAAGGAAAAAATCCCTGCTTCTGGCCTCCACTCTATCCAGCACCTTCCCCATGCTGCCAGTGAGCTCTGCACTTTGCAAGCTCTCTGGACTCCATGCCTGACTATGCCGAGACATGCATTGTGGAGGTGTGCAGCCTGATGGAAGGGGCTGAGACTTTGGTTTTTGGGGGGCAGATGGGAAGGGAGGCAATGGGAAGGGGAAAGGTGCTCCCTAACCCCCTGTCTCTGATTCTGTTCCAGCTCAGTTTGGGGAGTGAGACTGCCAGCTCTGGCCTTGGCTAAACCAAGCCAGGATTCCTCTGCAGTGTGCCCACATGTGGACACAATCCAGAGATCCAGAAAAATGTCTGTTAATTCAGTGCCCTATGTCCTCAGGCCAGAACCAGGGTCTGAGATGTTTTCCCCCAAGAAAACCAGGTGGAAAATAAGCATCCTACTGCCTGAGAGCCAGGAGGTTCCCATAGTTCCCTCCTTCTTCTCTTCTGTGTTTCCCTCCCTCTCTCCCAGTCCTGCAGATGCAAAGATGGTCACATCCTGACCCTGTCCTCATGGAGTTTATAGTCTAGTCGGGGGACAAAAGTATAATATGATATTATATAACCATTTAACCCAGCATTCCTCTTCTGGGTAACTATCCTACAGGAATACTCACACATGCACAATGATAATGTACAATTACACTGTTTATAAGAAGGAGAAATTGTACATAATCCAACTAGCCATCATTAGGAGACTGGCTTAATAACCTATTCCATACTATGGAATCCAATGTGGCAGCTAAAAAGAATAAATTAGATCAACACATGTGGACATGGAAAGATGCCCCACATATACTGCTAAGTTAAAAAAGTAAGTTGTAAAACATACATGCACATAAAAAACAAAAAACCAAACCCAGTGCCGTTGAGTTGATTCCGACTCATAGAGTCGATTCCGACACATAGAGTAATCCAATTTGTGCAAGAAATGAACCCAGCTCTACATCTCTATGTCTATTGTGAGCAAATCCACAGGACAAAGTTTCTGCTTTTCCTCAGCTGCCTGGTCTGCTTTGCTAGCCCTGGCCTGCAGGTGGGGGCCTGGTACTTCTTCACTGACCTTTGTCTTCTTGGTCCAACAGTAGCAGAACTATAAACCAAGAACAAACTGCTAGAAACCGAGTGCCAGCTCTGAGCCATGCCCTATACTGGAAGTGAACACGTGTTTCCAGAGGATGGTTAATATCTTCTCAGGCCAGTAACTCTGCCTGAATCTGACCAACACTTCTGGAAGTCATCCTTTCCAGACCCCTGCATCCATGTTGGATGACTTCTTTCCATGCCTCTGGTAAAGCATAGCTCCCTTTCTCCAGGTCACTGACCAGGAGATAGCAAGTGAGTGTGTGCTCTGTGTGGCCCCAGCTAGGCACTGAGAAGGAAGACAAGGAAACTAGGACAGGGTGTCTGCTCCCACAGTCTAGTGGGGGTAACTGAGTTAGGGTTCTGAGTGAACACACAGAAGCCAAGCTCTGGTCAACTTGAACGAAAATGGAATTTGTATCAAGACTTATGCACGGGGCATTTACAAAACTCACGGAAGCTGGAGACCAGGGCAGAATAAGAGAGTAAGGAGAGGCTAAGGAGTCTCCAAAGGCTCAAGAAACAGAAAGCACAGTTCCTGTCTTGCAACCAGCACAGCCATCACTGCCACACAGCCACTGTAGTGAATACACGCCACTCCACTTATGTCATTACTCAGTCATGTGCCAGCTCCCTCAACCTCCACAACTGAAGTAGTCGCCTCAGATAACAACCCATTGAAAACAAAACAAAACAAAACAAAAACCAGTTACCCTTGAGTCAATTCCTACTCATAGTGACCCTATAGAAAAGAGTAGAACTGCCCCACAGAGTTTCCAAGGAGCTCCTGGTGGATTCGAACTGCCGACCTTTTGGTTAGCAGCTGTAGTACTTAACCACTATGCGACCAGGTCAGAACTTAATTCCTCAAAAAAGAAATCAGGATACCATTAGGCAGGGGGAAGGGGAAATGGGTAGGCCCAAAATGAGAAATGAGCGTGATGATGGAAGCTAGGAGACAGATATCAAACATAGCAGCCCCAGGCCAACAAAGCTGTCTGTACTCAGGGCATGGATAATAGCCATATGGGGCCTGTGGGAAAGAGGGTGTTAAGCACTTGCTTGGTGCTACCCCTGTGCCGCATGGTTGCCATATACCATCTCTTTCATCTTTACTTCATCTCAGCCCGGAGATGTAAGCAGTATTATCTCCACTTACAGATGATGATATGTAGAGTCAGAGATGGGAAGTGACTTGACCACGGTCCTCAAGGTTACCAAGTGGCTGAATCTGGACTTGAACCCAGGATTCAGGCTGTGCTTTTTCCTGCTCCCACTCCTACATGGTGTTGGAGGAGCCGCTGCTGCTGTTTGAGTAGGCTCTTGGAGTCCCACAGGGCCTTGAGAGCTCATTATCAGCAGCATTCTCTTGGGCTCTCTCTTCTTCCTTTTCTCTCTCCTGCCTGTAGGACTCAATTCTCAGCAAATGTCTGAGCTCAATTTAGAAAAGGGTGCTTGAGGTCTTCTGTTCTGTTGTAGGGGGAAAACATCACAAAGTTTAGTAAAGCAAAAAGAAAGTTTTATTTGGCATATATTCAAAAAGACAAAAGTGGGAAATGGACAAGCATGCTGCTAGAGCCATGTCTGCCAGAGCCTGAGGAGGGTTACAGAATCGTGGGTATATATTAACATTACAAATGGGCAAAACCATTGAAAGCTTTACCTTTTCACAGATTGGCTAGAAACTGTCACCTTACATTTTGAATTGTCTTTCTTAATGATCATTGGTACAGTTTCAGTAATGACAGTCAGGAGGGTCTTCACTGGCCCAAGAAATTTCTATTCACTATATGTTAATAGAAAAAGATAAGAGTGGAAAGTCTGTTGTGTTCTGGTTTATGTGAAAGTTTCCCTAAAAGATATTTTTCCAAGATTATTCTATCTATTGTCTTTATCTCAGGGCCCAAGGGATGTGTCCTTGTGAGTCCTTGTGAGTTCCTGTGAGCCCAGCTCCAGCTGGGTCACATTCTCTATGCTCAAGGACCGGGAATAATGACTCCAATATTATTTCCTAAATCATTCCATCCTTTTGATCGGAGATTAGAGATGCCACATCGATGATCAATACCTGGAGTTAATCAAGCTTCTAGATGGTGACCATGGCGGGCCCTTTAAACTCACGGTGCTGGTTTTCCACTGGATACCATTTGGTTCTTCACCAGAATCTTAAGAGCCATGTTCTCATCAATTGCTTTCTCAAAGTGAGCAGACAATATACATCAACATTTTAGCCCAAGGCCTTCTTTTGCATTTTAGGTGTTAAGACAATAGAGGATAAATTTTATTATGCCTAATACTATCAGGATGTAGATTAAGAATACTACTTGTAGTAGTGCAGATAAATCTGGTGTCCGTAAGGGTGTTATAGTATGTAACCAGGTAGCTTGTGACCCAATGTAACGTATATCCAGTTCTACTTCTCCTGTGTTATTTCTCTAAGTGCAAGAAGAGGTATTTGCTACAGCACGTATTATACTTTCTTGGACCAATAAATAAAAATCTAAGGCTATTTTGTTATCTCATGTCACCTTGGTTTAATGAGGTCAGAGATCACTGTTGTGTTTCCATCCCGCTAGCAACTTTGTCTGTTATTTGTCCCATAGTGATTGATAAATTTTTTTACAGATTTCTCCAATTCAAATATACTGTAAGTAGGAATTAAATTTACCAACCATATCCTGAGTGTTGGACAATGGGCTTACTTCTGACTCTCATTTTACAAAGGATAGCAAACTAATATTACCTTTCTGGTATTTACTATGACTTTATCTAAAGATAATCCTAATTTCTCAAAGTGCATTGCCCACGCGTTCCCCAGGAATCTAAACAAGAGATTGCCCAAGTAAATTCACTATTAGTTAGAAAGGGATCATCTAAACTAGTATAGTTGGATCTACCACACAAAAACCTATATCCATAAAAAAAAAAGGGCACTCAAAATTAGTCTACAGAAAACAGGAGGTATAGAAAAATTTACATGTGACAAACAAGTTTCCATTAAAGAATACATGATTAGGAAGATAATACAGGATTCACTTCTCTTGTTGGAGATCTCCAGTTAATCTGTCTAAAACATACTAGGTGTTCTCCCTGAGGGCAAGCTGCCCCTCCTTGGTTTGCCTATTAACAGTCATGGGTCACTTAGTCAGAAGCAGAAGTGGAATCTAAGACAAAATGGAGTCTGACTCATGAGATCGATCTCTTCTGAGAACCTGATTTCTTTACTTACATAATTTTTTGTATCGCAAGAGTGTAAGAGTTTGATTATAAGCATTAGACAGGTATTTCATACAGGATTGTCTTGAAAACTGATTAAACTGATTTACCCTAAACATAGCTCTATTTACTGATCTTTGGAGTCAGTTTATCAAAACAGACTGAATTCTTAAAAAAAAAAAAAAGGCACAACGCACAGGGCAAAATGGTCTTGCTAGCTTATTTGGACAATTGTTTGACTCAAAGTGGTTTCAGGAATCCGTTTTTTTCCTCAACGTTCAAAAGGACACCCAAAGGCGATGGCCTGTGTAGGTTGTCCCAACCTCTATGAAAGCTAGAGATCTGGATTCCAGGAGAATTACATACAACTGTCCCACTTTTCCTTCCTTTGGATCAGGATCTTGTAATAGAATCTTTGATTTAAAATGTTACTAAATGGTAACTGGGCACTATCTCGTTTTTAAGATCCCAGGCACCATATAGCAAATCAGGAAGTAGACTAGAAACACTAACACTAGGCCAATTTTCTGAAATAATCAATGAAACCATGACCCTAAGGCCTTTGAACCAAGGAAACAAATCTCATGAGGTGTTTGTTTATGTGTACGCAGCATCAGTAACTGTTTTCCACGTGCCTCTGTAGCAACCATGTTCTGCAAAACCTATGATTGTGTATTTACATAAACACAGCAACATTTATCTACTAGGGCACAAACTATTCTTTGAGAGAATAGGAAATTTAACGTTATTCTAATTTGTAAAATCAATCATAGCTCAAATTTCAGACACTTTTCTGGTTGTGATATTTACAACTTTGCTAAGTTTACCAACAGGAACTTCTAATTCAAGAGTTAAAATAACTAAACCCATTTAGTTAGGTAATTTAGGGGAAAAGAGGAAAATGGTTTCTTATATCTAGAAAGTAGACCTTAAAGCATTATTTCCACAAAAGAAACACCTTAAAACATGAGAAATATTCTCACATAAAACCCATAGTATCGTTTCTTTCATTTCCTCAGTCTTATGTGGTTAACTTCTGTTACAAGTGATTCTGGATCAGCCGCAGTCTGCAAAACCATCAGCTTCCGGACAGAGTTCTGGAAATCTTGATCGAGTCTAATCACAGTCTTTTTTGCAAGTTCAATATAATCCATCTTTTTGTTGAGAAATTCTGGTCAAATGTTTTCAGAAAATCAGCAAAGTAAAAATTTATCTGTAGATGACAAAGCTTAATATGGCCATGATTAATTTATAAACATATCTCTTAATAGTAAGAGACCTGATAGAAATTCATTACAAATGTAATATAAAAGCCAAATAAAATCAGTTAAAAAAAACTTTAGATAAAAATGTTTTTAAATATACCCATTAACCATATTTTTTAAAGAACTTCGTAATAATCTTGAGACATAATACCATATAGTCAAGATATATGAAAAGTATACCAAGATTATTAAGTCTCTAAATACCTGAGTGGTAATAAAAAATAACTTTATAGGTAAATGATTTGAATTCTCTGCTCAAACTACTGGCTTTGATGATGCTAGATTCAAAAAATAAAGTTTGACTGGGACTAGAAAGACCGCAGAGGTCATGGGTCCCAGACCTTCTGTTAGCCCAAGACAGGAACCATTCCTGGGGCCAACTCTTGAAATGGGGATTGGACTGGAATACGGGATGGAAAATGTTACTAGTGAAGAATGGGCTTCTTGGATCAAGTAGACACATGAGACTGTGTTGGCATCTCCTGTCTGGAGGGGAGATGGGAGGGCGGAGGGGGCCGGAAGCTCCCAAAAGGAGACGAGGAGAGAGAGTGGGGGGAAGGAGTGTGCTGTTTCATTAGGGGGAGAGCAATTAGGAGTGTATTCTCTTTTTTAGCAAGGTGTGTATAAATTTTTGTATGACAGACTGACTTGATTTGTAAACTTTCCCTTTATTTCACAATAAAAATTAATTAAAAAAAATTTGAACCAAGTTAGCAATTTAGAAATAATAATAAAATAACGACATAATGTGATGCATGTGTTGTCTAATATTAGGCAAAAACACAAGAGGAAACACTAACATATAAATTTTAACCCAAAGAGAAAGAAGCAGCACTTCTCTTGATTTTAACACCTTCTAAAAAAAAAAATTTTTTTTTTACATAATTTATAACATGTTAAATAAACCTTTTTAGCCCTTTTCCCTTATAAAAATTTTGTGGCTTTCCATGAAGTTTCAAACTTGTCAGGAGTTTATCATAAGTTACTGTGAAACAATGTGTAAGTTATTTAATCAAAGATCTCAAAATAAAAACCTTAGTTTTTTTTTCCCCTGAAGCCAGGTGCCTTGGTTTCCCACTCAGGAATCTTATTCTAATGAGAGACTGAATCTTTGTTTTAGAGGCAGATTACCGTAATAAATTAACTCTTTCCCTCAGAAATTAAAGAAAATTTTGTTATTTTAACAGTGAGAAACTTAATTTTGTTTCATATGCTATAAAAGTGCTAAAAATCTCATAAGTTAAACCATTAAATTTCAGTCAGACAGATAAAACTTTTGACCATATCAAATAAATTTCTTTTTAACAAACTTCTTAAAAGTTGTCTTTGTTGTGTATCTTTTATACTACATCTCTTTAAATGGCAAAAATGAACTCACTCATTAGCTGACCCAGATATACACATATATATATCTCCTTTCTCTTGTGGTATAAAAAGCAAAAGTATATAAACTTAAATTATGACAAACATCTATTAACTCAATTTAACATCAATAAGTTACCTAAAAGGTCTTAGAAATTATTTTAAGCCTGTATACCATAAAACATAGCTAATTGAAATAAAGTTTCTTTAAATATTCCAAGTTTTCATTTGACTTTTACTATTTTGCATATTTTCCCAATCTAATTTTTTTAGTTTTAGTATATGTGCTGCCCTTCGAGATTTTATCAACTGGCTTTGGAAGTCACACAGTCTCTGTTTAATTGACCAATTCATTGATGTGGATATAACCCTTCAGTCTCTGGCTACTGTCCGAAACATTTTTCAGGCCATTTTGGGGGTTTTTCATTGTGATTTTTATTTGACCTTGGCAGCTGAGAGCTGGGGGCTGAGGAAGCCTGATTTAAAAAAGAATTTTTTTTTTTTACTTGGTGGTGGGTGGTGTGGTACTGACCTTTTAACTCAAGATAGAAGACAAGATTAGCCCATCCTGATTCATTTACATATGTTTACATTGACGGAGGCATTTTGAAAGGCTGGGTACTGGGTCTACCTAGAAAATATCAAAGCTCTTTAGCAATTTTCTAATGAAATCCATCAATTCTTAGCTAGGGAGGCTGGGGGCAGGAAGGAGTCACCTCAATTCATTTACATATGTTTAAGTGCACCTAGACATTTTGAAAGGCAAAAATGGCTAATTTCTTTCTCTTTTCCTGTTCTGGAACTGTTACTTTTACCTTAAGACAAAATTATCCTTTTTCTTTAAATAAAACACGTTTCATATAACATCTAGTTTAAGTTACTTAGAAAGGTTTTGCTTCTAAGACTGACATACAGAACATAAAGATCTTGCTGTACTTTTCAAATAGACCAACTTATATCAAAGTGTCTCTAAGTAGCTACTAAAAGTCTAAATCGTAAGATGGGCACAAGATGTAGTTTTTTTTTTTTGAAGGAGGAAAGAACTGAGGTTCTAAGACAGCCTTAAAAAAACCCCAACAATTCTTAGCCATAGCCTCTAACCTGATACAAGAGAGAAACTTAGACACAACACTCTACATGAGAAGCAAGCTCTTAGAACAAAAGCAGACAGAAAGATCACATAAACTCACTGAACAAGACCACACAAAACAAGGATATGGGAATCCTAGTTTCTAAAAGTGTATGCACCACTTTTTGGTAAGATCGACTCAATTCAACGGAAAAACAGGTTCTGGATAAAACTTATTAACTTGCCAGAGCTTCGGATGGAGGAATATTAGACCTTTTCACAAAACCTGAGCATGAAGCCTAAATTCTCTAAAGAGGAAAGAGAGGGCAACACAAATGAAAGGTCATTTTCCCAAAATGGTCACTGAAATTTCAAATTACTTCTAGCATATAGTTTATAGCATATTTCAGTATGAACCCCAAACCAGTGTCTCAGTAGCTGGGGGAAAATCCAAGCCCGTTCATCAAAGACGTTCAGAGCTAAGGTTCAAGCTTTTGGTTTCCTTCTTTTTCAACTTAATTCATTCTGCTTCCAACTGGAAAATATTTCAAAGCTACTGATGATATTAATTTTAACACTGTGATTTTTCATTGAGAAACTATCAGAAAAAAGGAATGGGACTACCACTTCTTCGCTCAAATTTCATGACACAGGTCAGGGGCTGTCACCTCTCCCTGAGAATTTGGCAAAACCGGTCAGGAGCTGACACCTCCTCCTGGGAATTTGGCAAAACAGAGCACTATTTTCCAGATTTTCTCCGTGTCAACAAAAAGACCCAAACTTTGTGGCTTATGGTGATCCAGAGCTCTTTGGAAATAGTGTTAGCTCTTTAATGTTTCAAACACCCAAATCTGGACCTGAACTGAAGTTTACCTAAAGAGTTACCATATATCACTCGTAGCCAAACGATCAAGCAAAAATCTAAGAAAGATTCTCCTTAATCAACGAACCGGTTTTCCAAACAAATGTGCCGAACAAAGCTTAAGAAAACATGAGAAAGAGAACAGAAAGAATAAGCAAAGGCAAAGCCAACATCCAACATCATCCTAAACGGAGAGAGTCTGAAAGCATTCCCCTTGAGATAGGAAACAAGACGAGGATGCCCTTTATCACCACTCGTATTGGACGTTGTGGTGGAGGTTCTAGCCAGAGCAATTAGGCTAGATAAAGAAATAAAGGGCATCCAGATTGGCAAGGACGAAGTACAAGTATCTCTATTTGCAGATGACATGATCTTATACACAGAAAACCACTGAACCTAGCAGAGTTCAGCACAGTATGAGAATACAAGATAAACACACAGAAATCAGTTGGATTCCTCTACACCAACAAAAAGAACATCGAAGAGGAAATCACCACATCAATAGCATTTACACTAGCTCCCAAGAAGATAAAATATTTAGAAATAAATCTTACCAGAAATGTAAAAGCCCTATACATAGAAAACTACAAAACACTGCAGCAAGAAACCAAAAGAGGCCTACATAAGTGGAAAAACATACCTTGCTCATGGATAGGAAGACGTAACATCGTAAAAATGTCTGTTCTACCAAAACTGATCTACAGATACAATGCAATCCCGATCCAAATTCCAAGGACATTTTTTAATGAGATGGAGAAACAAATTACCAACGTCATATAGAAGGGCAAGAGGCCTCGGTTAAGTAAAGCATTACTGAAACAGAAGAACAAAGTGGGAGGCCTCACTCTACCTAATTTTAGAACCTATTATACCACCACGGTAGTCAAAACAGCCTGGTACTGGTACAACAACTGAAACATAGACCAATGGAACAGAATTGAGAATCCAGACCTAAATCCATCCACATAGGAACAGTTGATATTTGACAAAGGCCCAAAGTCAGTTAAATGGGGAAAAGACAGTCTTTTTAACAAATGGTGCCAGCATAACTGGATATCCATCTGCAAAAAAAGAAACAAGACCCATACCTCACACCATGCACAAAAACTAACTCAAAATGGATCAAAGACCTAAATATAAAATCTAAAACGATAAAGATCATGGAAGAAAAAATAGGGACAATGCTAGGAGTCCTAATACATAGCATAAACAGTATACAAAACCTCACTAACAATGCAGAAGAGAAACCAGATAACTGGGAGAGCCTAAAAATCAAACACTTATGCTCATCCAAAGACTTCACCAAATGAGTAAAAAGATTAACTGCAGACTTGGAAAAAGTTTTTAGCTGTGACATTTCCGATCAGCGCCTGATCTCTAAAATCTACATGATACTGCAAAAACTCAACTACAAAAAGACAACGCAATTAAAAAATTGGCAAAAGATATGAATAGACACTTCACTAAAGAAGACATTCAGGTAGCTAACAGATACATGAGGAAATTCTCATGATCATTAGCCATTAGAGAAATGCAAATTAAAACTACAATGAGATTTCATCTCACTGCAACAAGGCTGGCATTAATCCAAAAAACACAAAATCGTAAATGTTGGAGAGGTTGTGGAGAGACTGGAACACTTACACACTGCTGGTGGGAATGTAAAATTGTACAATCACTTTGGAAATTGATCTGGCACTTCCTTGAACAACTAGAAATAGAACTACCATAGGATCCAGCAATCCCACTCCTTGGAATATATCCTAGAGAAATAAGAGCCTTTACAGGAAAGGATATATGCACACCCATGTTCATTGCAGCACTGTTTACAACAGCAAAAAGATGGAAGCAACCAAGGTGCCCATCGATGGATGAATGGATAAATAAATTATGGTATATTCACACAATGGATATTATGCATCAATAAAGAACAATGATGAATCCGTGAAACATTTCATAACATGGAGGAATCTGGAAGGCATTATGCTGAGTGGAATTAGTCAGCTGCAAAAGGACAAATATTGTATAAAACCACTATTATAAGAACTCGAGAAATAGTTTAAACAGAGAAGAGAATATTCTTTGATAATCGCCAGAGCAGGGAGAGAGGGAGGGAAAGGGATATTCACTAATTAGATTGTAGGCAAGAACTATTTTAGGTGAAGGGAAAGACAACACACAATACAGGAGAGCTTGGCACAACTGGACTACACCAAAAGCAAAGAAGTTTCCTGAATAAACGGAATGCTTCAAAGGGCAGTGTAGCAGGGGTGGGGGTTTGGGGACCATGGTTTCAGGGGACATCTAAGTCAATTGGCATAATAAAAATCTATGAAGAAAATGTTCTGCATCCCACTGAGGAGAGTGGCATCTGGGGTCTTAAATGCTAGGAAGCAGCCATCTAAGATGTATTAATTGGTCTCTACCCACTTGGAGCAAAGGAGAATGAAGAACAACAAAGACACAAGGTAATTATGAGCCCAAGAGCCAGAAAGAGCCGCATAAAGCAGAGACTACATCAGTCTGAGACCAGAAGAACTTGATGGTGCCCGACTATAACCGATGACTGCCCTGACAGGGAACACAACAGAGAACCCCTGAGGGAGCAGGAGAGCAGTGGGATGCAGACCCCAAATTCTCATAAATAGACCAGACTTAATGATCTGACTAATACTGGGATGACCCCAGAGGTCATGGTCCTCAGACCTTCTGTTAGCCCAAGACAGGAACCATTCCCAAAGCCAACTCCTCAGACAGGGACTGGACTGGACTATGGGATTGACAATGATACTGGTGAAGAATGAGCTTTTTGGATCAAGTAGACACGTGAGACTATGTTGGCATCTCCCGAATGAAGGGGAGATGAGAGGGTAGAGGGGGTCAGAAGTTGTCCGAATGGACAGGAAAACACAGAGTGGGGGAAGGAGTATGCTGTCTCATTAGGGGGAGAGCAATTGGGGGTATATAGCAAGGTGTTTACAAATTTTTGTAGGAGAGACTGACTTGATTTGTAAACTTTCACTTAAAGCACACCAAAAAGTGAGAAAAGAAAAGAATAAGCAAAGGCTCGTTTTCCGAGAGCACTCACCCTGTCGGTGTTGAAGGGACATGGAGTGGCAACACGTGGGTCCAGAAGGTAGAACCTCTTTTGCTAGCTTCTGCTCCGCAGTCCAGATCTCCTTGAGTTCAACTGGATGCGTAGCTTCAGAAATTTTCTGCCAATTACGCCATTAGTTATTGTAGGGGGAAACATCACAAAGTTTAGCAAAGCAAAAAGAAAGTTTTATTCGGCATATATTCAAAAAGACAAAAGTGGGAAGTGGACAAGCATGCTGCTAGAGCCATGTCTGCCTGAGTCCAGAGAAATATTATAGAATAGACAGAAGTGGGAAAACGGACAAGCATGCTGCCACAGCCACACGTCTGCCAGAGCCCGAGGAGGGTTACAGAGTCATGAGTATATATTAACATTACAAATGGGCAAAACCATTGAAAGCTTTACCTTTTCACAGATTGGCTAGAAATTTTGAATTGTCTTTCTTAATGATCATTGGTACAGGTTTCAGTAATGACAGTCAGGAGGGTCTTCACTGGCCCAAGAAATTTCTGTTCACTAATAGAAAAAGATAAGAGTGGAAAGTCTGTTGTGTTCTGGTTTATGTGAAAGTTTCCCTAAAAGATATTTTTCCAAGATTATTCTATCTATTGTCTTTATCTCAGGGCCCAAGGGATGTGTCCTTGTGAGTCCTTGTGAGCTCCTGTGAGCCCAACTCCAGCTGGGTCACATTCTCTATGCTCAAGGACAGGGAATAATGACTCCAATATTATTTCCTAAATCAGTGCCAGCCCGCCTTGTGGGCAAAGGCAGGATGAAGTGTGGACACATTCCCTGGAGGCCTTCCTGCCAGCTCCCTACAAGGCTGGCTAGGATCCCTTGGCTGTGGGCAAGGTCTGGGAGAGACTCAGCCCCAGGAAGGAGCAGGGACTCCTCAGATTCCCATTTTTTTTTTCCTTCTTCCTCCCCATCCAGCTATTCTGAGGGCAGGGTGGGGCTGCCTGAAAAGCAAAAGAGAGTGGAAAATGGCTACAGAAGGTACACCAGGCTACGCAAGGGATAAACGGGGAGCATCCTTTTGGTCCAGGAGCCCTGGTGATGCAGTGGTTAAGTGCTTGGCTGCTAACTAAATGGTTGGCAGTTTGACCCACCAGCTGCTCCAAAGGGGAAAGATGTGACAGTCTGCTTCCGTAAAGATTACAGCCTTAGAAACCCTATGGGGAAGTTCTACTCTGTCCTGTAGGGTTGCTATGAGTTGGAATCGACTCAATGGCAAGGAGTTATCCTTATGGTCAGAGAATGAGCTCCTAGGTACTCTTGCAACCCTACCCCCTCTTCTGAGCTGACTATCCAATGCTCGATCAGCCACCTTGGTGGCACTTCTACCCACCTACCCCCCGACTGCCAGGGCACAACTATCAGAACACAAATCCTTTACAGGCAATTGTTTCTTCACAGACTCCTGGTTTTTCATTCCTATGTGATGAATTTCCCCCTTAAGGAGGCGAGTCCTGGGGACCCTGGGTAAGTCTGTTCTGCAGGAGCTCCAGGCAGGCCTGGTCTACTGGCTTTGAGGCCTACACTATCTCTCTGTAGCTATGGCCCCAAGGGATTAGCAGTTGTCCGGACTTACACTTAGAAATCTTTGACCTGTTCCCTTTGGCCTATCAACCGTGTTACAAAAGTAAGAATTTCAGCCTGAATGAAAGTTCCTTCTCACTGTTGCTTGACTACCAATGAGTCACCATGAGCAATGTGAGGAGGAGCATGGGTGGTGAGGAATCGTACAGAGACCTGCTGAGTCTGAGTCCCAACCATGTCCCTATTCACTTGTGACCTAGGGTAAGCTTCCCCACCCCCTGTACCCCTGCCGGCCGGTTTCCCATTACTACCCCTAGGTCACAAGGTTGCTGGGAAGCTCAGAAGAGTCAATGGATCCCTGATGGAGCAGAACAGTGGCATGCAGATCTTAAATTCTCATGAAAAGACCAGGCTTAATGGTCTGACTGAGACCGGAGGGACTCTGACAGTCATGGTCCCCGAACCCTTTCATAGCCCAAGATTGGAGCCACTCCTGAAACCAACTCTACAGACAGGGATTGGCCTGGACTATAAGATAGACAATGATGCTGGTGAGGAGTGAACTTCGTGGCTCAGGTAGACACATGAGACTATGCAGGCAACTGTCTGGTGGCGAGAGGAGAAGGAAGAGGGGGACAGGAGCTGGTTGAATGGTCATGGGGAATACAGGGTGGGGAGGAGGAATGTGCTGTCTCGTTAAGGGGAGAGCAGCTGGGAGTAGATGGTGGGGTGTGCATGGCTTTTTGTTTGAGAGACTGACTTGATGTATACACCTTCACCTAAAGCACAAATACATAAATAAAATACAATGGAAAAAAAGCCAATGGATATAAACAAACTTTGTGACAGTAACAGTTTATTGAGTGTCCACTGTGTGCCAGGCACTATTCTAAGTACTTTACATGTATTAACTCATTTAATCCTCACAACAACACTATGATCTAGGGACCTATTGTTATCTCAACTTTACAGAGGGATTAGGGGAGGCCTAAGGCTTTTTTTAAGGCACAGAGGGCCTAAGTAACTTGCCCTGGATCACAGAGCTAGTAAGTGGCAAAGCCAGGATTCAAACCCAGGAGGCCTGGCTCCAAGAACCTTCACTTTTTTTTTCTTTAAGAACCTTCACTCTTAACCACTGCGCTATACTATAAAAGACTGCACCTGTCTCAGTATTAGTTTTTAATAACTGCCTCCAAGGCTGGTTGTGGTTGGAGCTCTTCAGAGAGAGGACTCTAAAGGAGAACAAATAAAGATTTGGAAAGGAAAATCAGAGCTTGCTTTTTGAAACTGGTAGAGGCCTACAGAGGTCAGCTTGTGCTTTCCCTGGCTAGAAGCAGAGGGGCCTTGGATTTGGGGAGCATCTGGGCTGCTCCTTTCTGCTAGGGTTGCTCAGGAGGGTGGTGGGGCAGGAACAGCGGGTGAGCTGCTAATCAGAAGCAGCGGGGCCTGCCCAGGCTGCGCTCCCACCGCTGGCTCGCTCCTGAGCAGCAGCGAGTGCCTGCTGAAAGGCCCCTGCTCCACCCTGGAGCTACTGGCAGAGGGAGCACAACGATGGAGAGTGCGGGAAGACCCTCCCCAGGGGCTGGCTGCCCAACACTCTGCTTTGATAGCCTGGTCCATGCGGGAAGTCCGTAGTTCAGCAGCTCCTCTCACGTTGCACACATTCTTCCCGGCCAAGAAGGAACGCAGCGGACTAATGGGATCCAGATGTGGTATTGCACTGGGCTTGAACCCCAAATACCCCAAATATCAGCCAGGCCACTGGGAGACCTGAGGAAACATAGGAGGGATGCAGGGGAAGCCAGGCCTCCTTAACAGCCTGGACCTCAGCCTCAAGCCCCTCTAGTTGTTCTCAAGAGGTCTCTGGGGCTGTGTCTGGTACATTGGCCCAGGCCTCCACTTTCCCTTTTCATTCTGTGCATCATCTTGATGCTCAGCCTGCTGGGATCTCCAGCTCCCTCCCCAAGGGAGTTTGTGAGCCTAGTGGGTAGCTCAGTGCCAACTAATGTCACAGCAGGAGGCTGATCCAGGAGGTTATCCACTCCTGTTGGAGCCAGAAGCCCTGTCCTCTGAAACTGTCCAGGAAGGGCACTGCCCCCAGCAGAGCCAGAAGCCCCAGCCAGGGCTGGTCCTTTTTGTCCAGAAAGAGGCTTTGGTCAGACATGAGGCCCAGGAATGCCAGCTCCAGCTCCACTGTGTCCTAGCTTCATAGCCTTGGGTATGTCACTTCAGTTTTCTAGGACTCCGTTATTTTATCTCTATAACAGCGAGATGTGTAAGTCCTGTACATGAGCAGGCAGCTCTATGGTGTGAGAAAACATGGCCCTTACAGCTGAACCTGGCACCTGGTGGCACAGAGGTAAAGAAGGCCAACTCTCCAGGTAGTCCAAGTCAGTGCTATGGCCCTCTCTTACATGCTTCCTTTTCCACAGGGCCAGGCTGTGCTAAGCAGGAGGGAAGGGGTTGACCAGGTGTGTCTGCATTCCTGTGCTGGAACTAGGGAGCTGGCAAGAAAATGAGGGCAGGCAAATTTGGGTGCCTCCTTGGACACCCTCCCCTAAAAGCTGATACCTCTCAACCCACGGCAGTGTGTCCATCAAAGTGCTGTGATCCCAGACCAGTGGGCATTATCTGAATATGTGGCAACACAGGATGCTGGATAAACAGTTTGTAAAAAAATGGGATGGACTCTAAAAAGGTTTCCCTGTCCCCACAGGTCTTGTCCAGCCACTGACAAGCCCAGAGCACCTGAAATTTCACCATTAACAGTTTACAATAAGTTATTATTTTGCCACTGACACCACGGTGTGAATTAATTGATTAGGTCCCTAGAGAAGTGGGAGTGTTGTGTGTGGGAGAGATCATTTTAGAGCAGTGTGGAACTGCCTGGAAGGGCAGTGTGGAGCTGCCTGGAAGGGCAGTGTGGAGCTGCCTGGAAGGGTAGTGTGGAGCTGCCTGGAAGAGTAGATTCTGGGCTTGTCTCATGTGCATGGGGAAGAAGTTCTAGGCCTCAAGGGGGAGGGCACAGATGGAAGCTGACAGGGCAGGAAGAGCGCACCTTCTAGAGCACGGGACTGAGAAACAGGAGAGCAGGATTCAAGTTCTGACATTTACACAGTCAGGATACATCCCTTTTCTGAGCCTCATTGTCCTCAACTGTGCAACAAATAAGTCTTCCCTGGATGGGGGCAAAGAGGACCAAATCTCTAAGTGTTGTCTTAAGGATAGCGTTCAAAGATTGTAATTTCCCAGTGCGGCTCTGAACTGGGCCCAGCCTAGAGTTCCCCCATGGCCCCGGGAAAGTGGGGAAAAAAAGAAAAAGGTCATGGGAAGAGAAGTTCTGGGCCACAGGAGTGGGGAGTAGGGGTGTATATTGGTTTGTGGGAGACCCAATTCCTGATCTATACAGCCTCAGAAAGGTAGGTAAAGAAAGAGGGGAGGGAACAAGAGGGAGTGAGAGGGCTAACCCCAGCCTATCCCCCTCACTGCATTGGCTTTTAAAATAAAACCCATTTATATATAAATGTTGGCCTGATGCCCAGTCTCTGTAGAAAAGCTTTTCTGTATTAAATGCTACAATGAATTAAATTAACCATAATGATTTCTTTGTGAATGGAAACCTCTCTCTTGCTTGCATTCTCTCTCCCTCCCTTCTTCCCTCTCTGGTCTCCGCCTCCCCCAGACATGGTTTTGATCAGATTTATCCCTCCCTCCTCAACCCCTAAACCTTGGCCCTACCCTCTCCAACAGCAGTGCCCTCCTAGCAAGTGACCAGTTGTGTGAGCTATTCTCAAGGTTAAGCTGATGTCTGCTGGTGTCCAATGTGGAGAAGAAATCAGTCAGCCCAGGGGGCTCCTATGCACAGATAGGGCTGAGGGCATGCCCTGGGGAAGCATGTACCCAAAAAGGCTTCCATGTAAGGCTTTTCTGGCCACATATCACCTCTCTGAGCCTCACTTTTTTCATCTGGAAAATGGAGTGGATGGTATTGGGTTTAACAAAATAATACGGGGAAACTGTAAAGGGACTATTACTATGGGCATGTGTGCACAAGCTGTGCACAGGAGAGGGGTAGACGTGTATGCTGGCATTAGTGAGGGCATATGCAAGAATGTATGTATCCACAAGGTACCCAATCATTGCCCAAGCTCGTACATTTAGCCATATGTGTTTGTGTAGCAGGAACTTGAGGGAATATGAGTCTTGATCTTCAGGCAACCTACCCAGGTCTAAGTCATACACAGGCAGACAGAAATCAGACATGGTTTCTGCCCTCAAGTCACATGCAGAGGCTGACCTCCTCACAAGAGTGTTAGAAGAGGGATCATGACTTTTACCTGGGAAGAAGCAAGGAAGGCTCTTAACCAGGCTGGTAGCTCTTAACCTGGGGGCTGGAAAGAGGAACCGTAATATTAATCTTTCCCATGGACACACAGCTTTGCCATTGCAAATGCCCTTTTATAGGTATTATGTCATTTCTTCCACACATCAAGCCTATAAAGTATGTGTTATTTTTCCCATCTTAGAGATAAGAAGACTAAGGGTTTCAGGTCTCTTGTACCAGTTTACTCTACAGCCACAGCCTAGTTCCGGTCCACCACACGTTCCATTGCTGCCAAGCCAATCTGCCCTTGGTACCCACAAACAACTTGGTGGTTCCAGTCCCCAAGCTGTGGCGTACGCCGTTTTCCCCACTTAAAATGCCACACCCTGCTTCTTCACCACCACCTTGCAAGGGTAAAGGCTTGGGGGAAAACTTTCCATACCTTAGTGTCCCCATCTGTACCATGAGAGGTTCTGCAGTGTGGCCTTTCTAGCCATGGTCTGGCAACTCCCACCCAGGTAATTAGGTAGGACTGTGTGATAGGGGATTGGTTAGTTTTGCCTTAGAGAGCCAATTCCAGAGCAGAGAGGAGGATCCTACCACCACCAAGGAAGAACAGCCAGGAGTGGGGAGCGCGTACTTTGGACCCAGGATCCCTGCACTGAGAGGCTCCTGGAAGCAGGAGACCGAAAGAGAGCGAGTGAGCTGTAACCCTGAAGATAGTGAGAAGCAGGGGCAGGAGAGACCCGACAGCAAGAGACAGGGTGGTGGGTTTCCCAGCCCACAGAGAGAGAAAGCTAAATGCCTTTGGACAGAGGCCTAGGGCCAGGGAAAGGTGTGCCAGTGAGCACGACTGGGAAGAGGCTGTCCTGATAGAAGAACTGCATCCTGAGTGTCCCTGAGCCTGAATTGTAACTGTTACTTCCCTAATAACAAACCCCATAATTATAAGTATGGTCTTCGAGTTCTGCGTGGCCATTGCAATGAATTATTGAACCCAGCAGAGAAGTAGAGAGTGCTGTGTAAGGGACGGTTTGTGTTAGAATTAGTAAAGATGGTGGAGAGAGGAGGCTTGTCTGGCCTTCACCTCATGGAAGTCAGCCTTGCACTGTTGATCTTGATTCTCCTTCCTCCTCGTGGGATTGGAGGAAGTCACACACTGCCTCCATGCCATTTTTACAAGCTCCCAGAACTGAACAAACATCCCTCAAAAACACCAGGCTATTGTATGCTTTCAGGCTTCTTTCCACACTTTTGTCCACCTCCCAAACACCTACTTACCTTTCAAGTCTCCCCTTACTCCTAGTTAGAACTCCATCACTCCCTTCTTTGTATGCCTTCCCTGTACTCTGCGCAATCACCCTGCACAATACCTAAATAAGCTCCATGAGGGCAGGGATTATCTCTGAGATAACCAACACAGTACCAGACACAGACGTTTGAGGGAGAAAGCAAGGGAGGAGGAAAGAAGGGAAAGAGAGAGGAAAAAGGAAGGATTGGTCTTTTCAATAAAGAGTTGACTGATGTATTCATACCCTTCATCCTACCCAAAAACTGTTGAGATAAATGGACATTTTATGATAGCTCTAGAATATATCAGCACTGAGAAGGTGGGGTCAAAGCCAGGGGACTGCCATCAAATGCAAGCTTGAAACAGGAAAGGAGAGAGTGTGCTACCGATGGAGGTAGTGATATAAAACGGATCACTCCCAAGGCTATGAAGTCTTCCTACCAAGACTGAAAAATCTCTAGAAAAAACAGGTCCCAACAGCAATGATGTGCAACAGGCAGATGTTGCAGACCCAAAAGAACCAACCCCACAGACAAATGCAGGTTTATTTCTATTTCTAGGGACTAGAGCCCTCTAAAGCCTTCGTGGAAAGGAAGACATAGGACTGGTAAAACCAAACCAAACCCATTGTCAATTTTGACTCATAGTGACCCTATAGGACAGAGTAGAACTGCCCCATAGGGTTTCTAAGGAGCAGATGGTGGATTTGAAATGCCAACCTTTAGGTTAGCAGCTGGGCCTGGTAAGGGAGGTACACGAGAAGTGAAGGACAGGAATGTGGAAGGGAACCCTGTTCCTGCCCTTTCACTCAACCCCCCTTGCTCCTTAAACTAATGGGCACTGGCTCAGCCCTGGGGCTGATAGGGTTGTGTCTGCTCCTGAATGCACGGATATCCATCTTGGGCAGAAGCCAGAGAGGTCAGCAAGGCCACCCCCCCAGCCTCCATTCCCTTGGAGGCCCGTCCTTAGATGGTGGCCATGTGGGCCATAGAGGAGGGAGACCAAGCAGTGGCACTGACTCAGAAGAGTTTGGAAGAGTACCAGCAGGCCTGCCCTGGCACAGAGATGTGAGCGAATGGCCGTTGCAACTGGTCTAATTGCTGTCTCATCAGCTCTCCCAGGGGCTTATACTAGAGCCAAGCAGAAGGAGGTTTCTACTGGCGAGACTTGAGGGAGCCTGAGGAGAGGTGGAGGGCCCAGCACTTTAAAAGGCCCTCCAACAAACCTGAGCATGCCCAAGGCAGAGACCCAAGTGTATGTGTGTGGGGTGGGGGGGGGCACTTGGGGAGGAAGGGGAAGGGAGCAAAGAAGCCAGGAAGGAGGGAACCAACATTTCATGATCTGTTCTTGGTTTCCCCTTGACCCTGTGTCTCCCTCTAGCTGTTGCTTTGTGTCTTTCCTTTTCTTCCCAGTGTCCTCACTGGGCTGCCCCCTTCCTCCACCTGCCCTTGACCCTCAGATCACTGCTGTCAGGCTCCCATCCCTACTTTAGTTCTCACCAGGACCCTCAAAGTTCTAATTCCAAAAAGCCAGTGATGATTTTCTATCCTTAACTTACTGGACTTCTCAGCCAGAGTTGATATTTTTGACTACCCCTACTTCATGAAAATCTCTACTCCCTAATTCGATATTCTCTACTTAAACATGGCTTTCCTGGCTCTACTTCTTTGGCCATTCTCTCTCAGTCTCTCTCCTAGGCTCCTCTTCTTGAGTACCTTTGAATGTTAGGTTACCCAGAGTCCTGTTCTCAAATCTCACCTCCCTATAGATACTTACCCCACCTCCCTACCCCCTACCCCCACCATGCTCTCAGCCACTCCTGTGGCTTCCACCACCTCCTCTCGGCAAGTGAATTCCAAATGCAATCTCACACAGGACCACTCCCCAAGCTTCTATCCTGTGTAGACATTTACTCAGTGGTTATTTCTGAAGGCACTTTAAACCCACCTTACCCTAAACAGAATTTATACTCCCAAGCCACACTTCCACCAGAGTTTCATTTCTCAAGGAGCAGCCCACCATCCACCTAAGCTCCCAAGCTAGAAGCCTTCACTCCTCCCTCTCCCTCACCCCTCAACATCTAATTAATTGCCATGACCTGCCAATTTTACCTCTTTAATAGCTCTGGAATCCATCCCAAGCATTCCACCCCTTCAAACATTGCCCTAATTCAGGCCTTTATCATTTCTATACCGCCAGAGAGTGTCCTCCTCTGATCAGCCTCCACACTGTAGCCAGATAGACCTTTTCTACAGACAAACCTAAGCAGGGAATTCCCTGATTAAAACTTGCCTATGGCTCCCCATTGCCTCCAGAGTAAAGTCTAAGCTTCTCAGCCTGGCATACAAGGCCCCTTAGAATCTGGCCCCTGCTTACCTACCAGTCTCATCTCCTAGCCATGGCATGTACCACACTCTTGCATGTCACACACGGTACCGTCAGCCTCCTCTTCAACTGGCAAACTCCTACTCACACAGGCAGCTTGGTGGAGTGGTTAAGACTATAGGCTCAGGAACCTGACTGCACAGCCAAGCAAGTCACTTGCTCTGTGTCTCAGTTTCTCTGTCTGCAAAACGGAGATAACAACAGTATTTACCTCATAAGAGAGTAAATTAGATCATGCATGTAAAACACTTCAAACAGTGCCTGACACATAAGTGCTGTATAACTGCTAGCTGTTATTAGCTATTACTCACCCCTCAAAGTCCAGCTCAGTCATTACCATCTCTGTGAAGCCACCTCCTTCTCCTAGACTAAAATAAGTGGCCCTTTTCTGGGGTCCTAGAACTTCCATCATGGCCCTGCTACTTGAAATCAAGGACTGAGGTCTACTTATATTTCCATCTCTAACATCTAGCACAAAGCTTTTCATCTGGGCCTTAGACTATCCTGATAGTACTATTATCATCCTTATTTTGCAGAGGAAGGAACTGAGGCTCAGAGAAGTAAAGGGAATATCCCAAGATCACACAGCTAGCAAATGGCAGAACAAAGACTTAAACCCAGGTCTACATGATCACATACCCACGATCTTTTTACAGTACCTAACTGCCTTCAGTGGTGAGGAACTTGAAACCTTGTCCTATAAGGAAGGGTTCAAGGAATTAGGGGATGCACTGCCTGGAGAACAGACCACTCAGGAGCAAGGACAATCCCCTCCCACCCATCTGTTTGAAGCCTACTGTGTCAGTATGTGTATTTCAATAGTGGTGTTGGGCATGTGTGCAATGAAGTCATGCCATCACACACCTCCGAACTCTGGCCCCGTGGCTCTATGGCTACAGGGGCTTGGCTTACTAGTCTCAGCAGTGCCAGGAGGGTAGGGCAAGGTAGAGGGGCAGCACCAGGCAGGGACCTCTCAATTTCCTGTTCTGGCCCCATTTACAACAGGCTTCCTGGAGACATGGTGTATTTTCCCAGGCTCTAGGCTTTGTAGCTACTCCCTCCCCCACAACCTGCCCTCAGCCACCCAGGCCCCAGCTAGGCCTTTGGCACTCGGAAGCAGGAGCCCAAGTCCTGGCCCACTTGGGTCAGTGTTCAGCTGGGCTCAGTTCCCGGCTTTCACACACAAAGCTGCAGTTGCTTGTAAATGACCCCACTCCTCCTCTCCCTACTCCCCGTCCCAACCCAGCCTGGCCCGGCCCCCAGTGCCCAGTGGAGGGAAATCGGGAGAAGCTGAGGAATTGTTTGTAATTAGGGTGTTTTTAAAGGCTTTTCTGCCAGCCTCCAGCAGAATTCAGGGCAGGACAACTTGCCAGGGAGCATTGAAATGGAAATCCTGTGTTCTAGCTGGGATCTTCTTGGAAGGAGATTCTTCCCAGAGAAAAGACCAGAAGTTCCACCCCCACCCCAGGTTTCCCTGCGCTTCTGTGGTCATGGCAGGCTTAGCGATGTGGGGCGGCTGTGTGGAACAGCATTCCTGTGCACAGGCCTCAGCTCTGCCTCAGGACCCCTCCGTTCAGCCCCTACATGAAACGCTGCTTCACAAGCTCCCATATCAGCATTCTTCCCAACTCCAAGGGCACACCCATTCACCTACCCCCACTGCACCTCCCTGTACAGCCCCCACACATACTCACCCCCTTTCCCCACTTTCCCCAAAGAGATGGCACTGGCCCGGGATGGGCACACCCAGGGTTAGCTCCTCCGAAGCTACCCAGAGGTCATATGTACAAGCAGCAAGTCTAAGAAGAGAATAGTCCCTCAAATGTGAGTACTGTTTTACAGTTTGCAATGCCTTTGTACATTCGTGAGTTGAGTCATTCCTCACAGCAACCCCATGAGGTAGCAACTGGCTATTATTACCATTTCACAAATGGGGCTGAGGTCGGTACATGACTTGCCCAAGGTTCCTCAGCTAGAAAGAACAGAGCTGGGTAAAACTCAAGGTCTGTAGGATGCCATCCACTTCCCACCCCAGGCTGCCTCTACCACACACTGGCTGACACGCAGGCAGGGCTGTTCGTCTGGTGCAATCCCTAGGTCTTGTGGTCTGGGTTCATTTCCTGTGGCCTGAAGTACTTATTTGCAAGTTGTAAGGACTGCCCGGTTTCTGGAGGTCTCACTGAATGCTTCCAGCTGGGAATTTAACCTTCTCAGACCCAGCTGTGGATTTTGAGAGCTGTCTTAGTTTCCACCCATTTTCCTAGAACTCCCTGAAGTAAATTAGCTGTGTATGGGTGGAGGACAACGGAAGAGCACGAGACTGGGATCCAGAAGACCTGGTCTGGGCCTGATTCTGCCACCCATTTGCTCTATGGCTGTGGGCAAGTCCCTTCACATCTTTAACCTCAAATCAATGTTTGGAGAGCAGGCTTCCCTGCCAAAGTTTGTTAGCCATTCCTGCTTCTTGTTTTCATTGGGATATGAATGGAACTGACCTGCCTTTCTGAAGATCCTCTGTAGCTCTAGACCTGGTGAGAGCCAGGGGATATTGCTTCTCCAAGCTGGCTAGGTAGGCTCCTGGTACAGATGGGCAAATACAGGCCCAGGAAAAGGAAGTGACTTGCCCAAGGTCACCCAGGGAGCTAGTGGTAAGATCAGGACTAAAATCCAGCTCAGTAGTAGTGGTACCAAAGGTAGCATGGGAGATTTTGTTGTTGTTGTTGTGTGCCATCGAGTCAATTATGACTTACAGGGTCACTATAAGATGAAGATGGGAGATTTTAGTCCCCTATAATTTCCACCAGCCCCCAAGCCATTTCCAATAAAATAATAATAAATACATATTTAAAGTCCTATGTAAAGTGGGACTAAAAGCATCTTCAGAAATCTTTATTTTTCTATTTATGTTTATTTATCTGTAACGCACAATCCTTTAAGCAAATAGTGATTGCTATGTGCATGCAGCCTCCTGACTTTCCACTAGACTGCTGCTACCCATAAGGCCCTTTTGTGGAGAAATGTTGATGTGGACGCTGTAGACATGGGTTCTTTGCCCCAATGTTGGTAAACACATGGCAGCCCTGGGTACCTCCTTCCAGCCCCAGGGAAAATGGTCCTGGATCTACTGCCCCGCCCGCCCAGCCCTCCTTAACTAGGAAAGGTTCTCAGGCACTGGCCTATTCTTCTCCACCTCTGCCCTTACATTGGTTCTAGGAAGACAAAAGTACAAACAAGTAAGAGAATCTGGGATTTATAAAAGAGTAAAGGGAGTTTCAACAATATTTCAAGAGGTGACTCTGAGTATCTTTCCCTGGTGTTCTCCTTCTTCACAAAGAGTTTCTGAGCCTGCCCTAATACACAGAACATCAAAGAACCAGAGCATGTTAGAGTTGCAATAGCCCTCAGAGACCTCCCATTCTATCTTCCCAGGTTACAGACGGAGAAAGTGAGTCCCAGGGAGAGGGAAAGGACCTAGAAACCAAGCAAAACTAGCACCAGAAACCTCTTCTTCTTCCACAGCCAACACTTTCCCCCTCCCTGTACCCTCTGCTGCCTCCTGCACACACGTGCAGGCTCACCCATGTGTGTGCTAATGTAGGCTGACGGCTGCTGGGAGGGTCACACATGGAGCCACACACCAGCCCATTCACTCTGACACATACCCCAGCTGGCTATCCCCCAATATACACCCCATCCTCCTGCTCACCAGCACTTACCCACTCCCCGCCCCCTCTGCTGTCGTTGCACAAGTACACAGCCAGTCACACACTGATTCCCATGCCCCTCCCAGCTGGCTACCCCTGGGTCTCGCTTTGTTGATATGGCTGCCCACAGCTGTGCAAAGAACAGCCTGGCTTGGAGGTATTCATGGGTTGGGGCTCAGTGTCACAGAACTGGGATGCATGTGGGGGATATATATGTATGACTGTCAGCTGAACCCAGAAGGCTCAGACTGAGAGTCCTGGGGCCCAGTCATACCTTGGATAAAGAAAAGCAAGGGGAGGAATCTCTACTGTTTGGGGAAAAAACTGGGGTGAAAGAAGAAAAGGGTTAAATAGCCTGGGAAAGATAGGCCGGGGAATTAGGGGCCTGGAGGCCTATGTAGTCAGAGGTGGGCAGGGCCCTGGAAAAGCAGGCAGGCAGCCATCCAGAAAGTGTGAGCTCAGGGGCCACTGGACATTAGCCTAGGTTGGAGTGAGGAGGGGTGGGAGTGAGAAGGACAGCCTTGTTAGAGCCTGGGGAAGAAGCTGCTAAGCTGAGGAAAGGCTGGGCAGAGGCCTCAGACCAGGGGAATATGAGAGTGATGAGTCTCTTGGGCTGCATAAAGCTGGGCATTGTCTGACACACCAAAAATCCAAACCCATTGCCATGGAGTCAATTCTGGCTCATGGCGACCCCATGTGTTACAGATTAGAACTGCTCCATAGGGTTTTCTTGGCTGTAATCTTTATGGAAGCAGATCACCAGGACTTTTTCCACAGTGCCACTGGGTGGGTTCGAACTGTCAACCTTTCAGTTAGAATATGAGCACTGTAGGTGCCAATATATGATCATTAGATGAATGAGTGAATGAACGAGCTGTCTCCCTTTATCGTGGTGATAGAGCCTGGGCCTGAGTTTACCTCACAGCCAGGGCTAGCTTGGTGTGGTTGGCTGCTTGAGTAGGGTTTAAAGGTGCTGCAGGCTTGGGAAGGGAAACTGAACCCTTGGTCATTGCCAGCGGTAGCAGGCAGCCTGTCACAGTGAGACACAACAGGTGAGACCCTGTGTCATCATCTGCCAGAGCTGGCAGGGCCCCTCATGGCCATCTAGTCTACCTATTCCCCTCCCCTGTGTTTTAGATGGGGAAGCTAAGGTTCAGACTGGGGGATAAATTTTCAAGATCCTGCAGCCCTTTCGTGGCAGAGCTCAGCATGGAGCTTGCTTTTGTCCCCTGGTTTGTGCAGCCTGCAGTATCCCCTGGATCCTGCCCCCTCTCTGCTACCTCTACAGCAGCACTCTCCACCCCTGAAGTCTGAAGGCAGAGACTTGGGAGCTAGGAAAGCTCTGGAGAAACCAAGAAGGGTAGAGAAGAGGAAAGAAAGTGGAGAGATGAACTTATCTGTGGGAGGAGAGGAGGAGCTGCCTAGTCATAGAGATAGTGCATATATATACCAGGGAGATGTCTACCATGGCCCTCTTCTCTCCTTCCTGTCACCACTGAGGTCAAGCCAGTTGCCCCTCATTCCCAAAAGGTCCACGGGGCAAGCTATGTGTTCCCCACATACCATACCAGACACACACGAACACATGTACACACAGCGAGAGACACGCACGGTCTCAGGGCACATGTCTCATTGTGTGACAGAGGCGATGGTTATGGAGACAGCCCCCATCCCTCTACCTCACAGCTGGGCTTAGCAATGCGGCTAGAAGGGAAGTACTGGGTGGCGTGGGGGACAAAGACCCTTGGCTTCTGCACACCACTGATGGATATTTTTCTTGTTAACACACAATGCTCCTTGCATAACTGGAACTGGCTAGACACTGTGAGAAATTTTAGGGATTGAGAAAAAGCAAGAGGAGGAATAAATAGCCACAAAGCCACAGGGTCCCTGGGGCTGCTTTCCCGAGGATGTCCTGCTCCCCACGCCCTCCCACAATCCAAAGAATGAGCATCTGGAAAGATGTTGCAAGGATAGAGCAAACTCTGCTCTCAGCAGCTCAGACTGGCCCACTGAGCATGCAGACCAGACTTGCTTCTGGGAACAGAACACAAGATTCTCCATGGCTCGTAATCCTTTTTGCCCAGCTGGCCTGGCACTCCACTACCCTCTGGGCCTGGCTTCCAGTCAGATGCAGTCTCTAGACTGAGCACAGGCTGGGAATTAGACAACTCTCAGGACTAGGGCCTAAGGAATGTCTTCTGACACCCCTGATAGGTGTACACAGTGAAGCCAGTTGTTTCTGTCCAGCCCTGACTCTGGCCCCAGTCTTAGCCCTAATTCCAGCAACAAAACAATCCTTGAAATGTTAAACAGTGGCTTAAGAGCCTAGGAAAGATGTGGGGAAAATGATAAAAGAAAACTTATTTCATCAGCTGATTTGATAAAAGCCTTTTGGCCCAAAAGTGGCCAATTCCTTTGTCTCCTCAGTTGGCCCCTCAGCATTGTAGAATTTCTAGGCATTATATTTGAAAAGAGGGACAGGATGAAAGTGCAAAAGAAAATGTGCCAGGATGCTTAAACCTCAGCATCCCAGAAGACACCCATGTAAATGTAAGGGCACAGGTTCAAGGCAAATGAGTAAAGATAGCATGGTGCCCTTCCTTAGTGTGCCAGAGCCAAGCAGTCCTAGGACCACGTTTGTGATGGAGACTTGCCCCCCGGAGTGCTCAGGCTCCACAGTAAATGACCCCTAAGACACCTGACTGCCTCGCATCTGTCGGTTTGTTGTACTATGGTGGTTTGCATGTTGCTGTGATGCTGGAAGCTATGACACCAGTGTTTCAAATACCAGCAGGGTCACCCATGGTGGACAGGTTTCAGCTGAGCTTACACACTAAGACAGACTAGGAAGAAGGAACCGGTGATTTACTTTGAAAAAATTAGCTGGTGGGAACCTTATAAAGAGCAGTGGAACATCGTTTGATACAGTGCTAGAAGATGAGCCCCTCAGATTGGAAGGCGCTCAAAATAGGCCTGGGGAAGGGCTGCCTCCTTCAATAGAGTCAACCTTAATGACGTGGATGGAGTAAAGCTTTTGAGACCTTCATTTGCTGATGTGCCACGACTCAAAATAAAAAGAAACGCCTGCAAACATCCATTAATAATCAGAATGTGGAATGTACAAGGTATGAATCTAGGAAAATTGGAAGTTATCAAAAATGAAATGGAACACATAAACATCGATATCATAGGCATTAGTGAGCTGAAATGGACTGGTATTGGCAATTTTGAGCCAGGCAATCACATGGTCTACTACGCAGGAATGACAAATTGAAGAGGAATGGCATTGCATTCATGATCAAAAAGAACATTTCAAGATCTATCCTGAAGTAAAACGCTTTCAGTGATAGGATAATATCCATACGCCTACAAAGAACATGAGTTAATATGACAATTATTCAAATTTAGGCACCATCCACTAAGGCAGAACATTAAGAAATTGAAGATTTTTACCAACTCCGGCAGTCTGAAATTGATCAAACATGCAATCAAGATGCATTGACAATTATTGGTGATTGGAATGAAAAAGTTTGAAACAAAGAAGGAACAGTATTTGGAAAATATGGCCTTAGTGATAGAAACAACACAGGATATTGCATGATAGAATTTTGTAAGACCAACGACTTCTTCATTGCAAATATTATTTTAAACAACATAAACAGCAACTATACACATGGATCTTGCCAGATGGAATACAAAGGAATCAAATCAACCACATCTGTGGAAAGATCATGGAAAAGCTTAATAACGTCAGTCAGAACAAGGCCACGGGCCAGGCCAACTGCAGAACTGCATCAATTGCTCAGATGCAAGTTCAAGTTGAAGCTGAAGAAAATTAGAACAAGTCATCGAGAGCCAAAGTATAACCTTGAGTATATCCCCCCTGAATTTAGAGACCATCTCAAGAATAGATTTGACACATTGAACACTAGTGACTGAAGAGCAGACAAGTTGTGGAATGACATCAAGGACATCATACATGAAGAAAGCAAGAGGTCATGAAAAAGACAGGAAAGAATGAAAATACCAAAATGGATGTCAGAAGAGACTCTGAAACTTGCTCTTGAAGGTAGGGTAGCTAAAGCAAAAGGAAGAAATGATGACGAAAAGAGATGAAAAGAAGATTTCAAAGGGAGGCTCAAGAAGACAAAGGAAAGTATTAAAATGACATGTGAAAGAACTGAAGGAAAAAATCAAGCCTCGAGTTAAATATTAAAGGATTCTACAGGGAAAATTCTGACATGGATGTCAAAAGAGACTCTGAAACTTGCTCTTGAATGCAGAGTAGCTAAAACAAATGGAAGAAATGATGAAATAAAAGAGCTGAACAGAAGATTTCAAAGGGCGGCTCGAGAAGACAAAGTAAAGTATTATAATGACATGTGCAAAGACTTGGAGTTAGAAAACCAAAACGGAAGAACACGCTCAGCATTTTTCAAGCTCAAAGAACTGAAGGAAAAATTCAAGCCTCAAGTTGCAATATTGAAGGATTCTATGAGGAAAATATTAAATGACAAAGGAAGCATCAAAAGAAGATGGAAGGAATATATAGAGTCACTGTACCAAAAATAATTAGTCAATGTTCAACCATTTCAAGAGATGGCATATGATCAGGAACCGATGGTGCTGAGGAAGGAAGTCCAAGCTGCACTGAAGGCATTGGTGAAAAACAAGGCTCCAGGAATTGACAGAATACCAGTTGAGATGTTTCAACAAACAGATGCAACACTGGAAGTGCTCACTCCTCTATGCCAAGAAATTTGGAAGACAGCTACCTGGCCAACCGACAGGAAGAGATCCATATTTATGCCTATTCCAAAGAAAGGTGATCCAACCAATGTGGAAATTATTGAACAATATCATTAATATCACACACAAATAAAATTTTGCTGAAGATCATTCAAAAGCAGCTGCAGCAATATATCAACAGGAAACTGCCAGAAATTCAAGCTGGATTCAGAAGAGGATGTAGAACCAAGGATATCATTGCTGATGTCAGATGAATCCTGGTTGAAAGCTGAGGATATCAGAAAGATGTTTACCTGTGTTTTACTGACTATACAAAGCCATTTGACTGTGTGGATCATAACAAATTATGGATAACATTGCAAAGAATGGGAATTCTAGAACACTTAATTGTGCTCATGAGGAACCTTTACGTAGACCAAGAGGCAGGTGTTCAGACAGAACAAGGGGATACCGCATGGATTAAAGTCAGGAAAGGTGTGCGTCATGATCATATACTTTCACCGTACTAATTCAGTCTGTACGCTGAGCAAATAATCTGAGAAGCTGGACTACATGAAGAAGAACGGGGCATCAGGATTGGAGGAAGACTCATTAACAACCTGCATTATGCAGATGACACGACTTTGCTTGCTGAAAGTGAAGAGGACTTGAAGCACTTATTGATGAAGATCAAAGATTACAGCCTTCATTGTGGGTTACACCTCGACATAAAAAAAAAAATCCTCACAACTGGACCAATAAGCAACATTATGATAAATGGAGAAAAGGTAGAAGTTGTCAAGAATTTCATTTTACTTGAATCCGCAATCACACCACTGGAAGCAGCAGTCAAAAAATCAAAAGACAAATTGCATTGGGAAAATCTGCTGCAAGAGATGTTTTTAAAGTGTTAAAAAGCAAAGATGTCACCTTGAAGACTAAGGTGAGCCCGACTCAAGCCATGGTGTTTTCAGTCATCTCATATGCATACGAAAGCTAGACAATGAATAAGGAAGACCAAAGAAGAATTGACGCCTTTGAATTGTGGTGTTGGTGAAGAATATTGAATATCCCATGGGCTGCCAAAAGAAGGAACAAGTCTGTCTTGGAAGAAGTACAACCAGACTGCACCTTAGAAGCAAGGATGGCGAGACTGCATCTCACATACTTTGGACATGTTTTCAGGAGGGACCAGTCCATGGAGAAGGACATACTTCTTGGTCAATTAGGGGGTCAGCGAAAAACTGGACGATACTTAACGAGATGGATTGACACTGTGGCTGGAATGGGCTCAGGACCAGGCAGTGTTTCATTTTGTTGTATATAGGGTTGCTATGAGTTGGAACCAACTTGACAGCACCTAACAACAGCAACAAGAGACCTGAAATTCTTACATTCTGGAATTGGGGTGGGGAGAGTCAGGAACATTGCCTTCCCAGACCTCTCCTCTTCAGTCATTTTGCAGACAGAATGTCCTGTTTCCATGCAGTTCAACCTTTTCTGGAAGCATGACTTCATGGAACTTCATTTTCCCTATGCCCATTTCTGCTTTGCTCCTCCTCAGAAAATTACCACCGCCTTTTGGGAGGTTGCTGTTGTTAGTTGTCATAGAGTCATTCTGACTCATGGCTACCTCATAGGGTTCTCAAGACCGTGACCTACCAGAAGCATGTCAGCAGGCCTGTGTTCCGCAGTCCCCCTTGGCGGGTGTGAACCACCATCCTTTTGGCTAGTAGTCGAGCACTAATCATTTGTACCACCCAGAGACTCCCTTCGTAGGAGTGGAACTCCTTGAAATGAGCTCACTCTAGTCTCCAAGCATTCTTATCCCAATTCTTGCTCTGCCTGCCCCGGGAAAATGGGTAAGGGAGATCTGGTGACTGACACCCCTGGGTCCCTAAATGAGAAGCATGTTTGTTTATAGCCAGATGAAATTCATCCCTATTCCCGCCCCCTTCCCCTAGCCATGTCTGTGTATATATCTCAGAAGTTCCTGCCGTGGCCTCTACACCAAGCAAGCTGGGGAGGCGGTGTCTCCTCCTCCCACTCCTCTCAACCTTCCCACCCCTGGATCCCCAAGAGGTGGGGCTGAGGCAGCTGCCGCATTCAGCGTGGCAGAGCCACTAGCTCAGCACAAATCAGAAACACATTGGAGGTAGGCAGCCGGGTGGGGAGCAGACAGACCGGGGCTGGGGCCCATTAAGGCCGGAGCCCAGCAGCGGCTGTTTACCGTCTCAGCACAAGGTTTCAGGTTTGCCTCCTGATTGTTTGTTTGTTTCAGAGATGAGAAAGGCCAAGAAGGCAGCTGACAAGGACCATGGGAGGTAGGGGGAGGCCCATGGCTCTCACCGGTTCTCCCCACCCTGGAATTCATGGAGCGCAGGAGCAGCGAGCTGCCTCCTTTCCCTACCCCCACCCCCAAATTCCAAACAGATGTGCATTCAGATTCTTCCTCTCCTTGGTCAGGGGAAACAAAAGAAATTAAAAATGGGACTCCAGAGACACTACTTTCAGGAGAACCCTAATATAAAGGAGGGATGAAAGGGAGACAGAGGAAGGACTTCCAGAAGTGCTGCAGGTGAGATGGGAGATGGGGGCGTAGCTCACCTCTTCCCTGAAAACAAGGTGGTAAAGACTCTTACCTTGGATTGGATGGTTGGGCGGGGGAATTTCTGCCTAGGAGGATGATTACTCTGGGAGGTCCCATTGAGCCCAAGATGTAAAGAATAGAAAAGAATCTGTAGATCTTGATTCAGTGAGTCCTAACTTAATCAGAGCTGGCATTAGAAATCATTGAGCCCAGCCCCCTCGTTTACATATGGAGACTCTGAGGCCCAGGGAGGGAAAAAGCATTGTTTAGCGCCACACTGAGGCCTCCTGACTCCCAGGCCAGTGCTCCTTTCATTGTACACCACTCCCCTTTCTTGTCCTTCTGTTTGTCTTTCACTGATTTTGTAGAAAAGCAGATTCCCTGCCTCTCTCAGTCTGTCTCACCCTCTGCTCAAACCTAGGGTCTGGGCATTCTCTTTCATGGGATCTCTGCACAGCCTGAAATGTCTCTCTGGGTTTGCTCTGCAACCGTGGTTCCCACATGAGGGGTTTCTGCTAGTGCTTAAGTGCCTAGGCTAACCTCAGACACCCACAACTGGCTGTGAACAATGTGGTCAAAAAAGCATCTGCCCTTAGGTGACCAGGCCAGTGACCTTGTTTCTGGCAGCATGCTTCCAATCTGTGACTGGCTAGGCCTTCTCCACGGCACCAAGAGTCTTGTGCCCAGCCCAGCCACAGTTTCTGCCCAGCTCCTCCCTCCTCTCAGGACTGCCTGCCAGGTCTGCCCTAACCCTCGGCTCCATCCATGCCCACCATAGGCCAGGTTGAGGGAGCAGAGGCCCTCTGGTCTAGCCTGTAGCCAACCCCAAGGTTATCTCTGGATGCTCTTTGGGCTCCTGTAGGAGGTGTAGCAGGAGATGTTTCCCCACAACACTTGCATGCTTGCACGCATGCACATATACTGTGTGTGCACACACATACACTGTTTCTAGAAGCATCTGGTGACAGATGTTCTGCTATTTGGATTTAGGGGGCTGGCCAAGCCTCACCCTACCACTAAGACTACCAGCCTGGCAGTAACCAATGGCCTATTGTCCACTCAAAGCCCTTGCCCCAGAGGGCTTTGAAAACTCTTGACTGTGCTGGAGTTCATGCCAACACTGCTAAGATTAATGCTAAGGAACAGGTTTGGGGAGATGCTAGCCAAGGAGATTAGATTCTCTTTCAGCTCTTGCTTGTTCTCTCTCTGTCTCACGCAAACACGCACCCCCCTTGTTTCTCTTTCTCTCCTTCTCCCTCCCTCCCCATCTCTCTTTTTCCTTGCAGCAAATTCCGAACAGATGGGCAAATCTTCTCTCCCACTTGGAAGTTTAGGGGGAATATCAGCAATGGGGGAACCAGAAATCACCCCTTTCCTCAGACAAGGTCATCCCAACCTCTCTGGACCTCCTTTTCCAATGTCTCATGCCTCACTGGATTTGCCAAACACTAAAAAGAAAAAAAAATTCCTAAGTCCTTTTTGTTCTGGGTCTCCTATTGACACTTGTACTTTACGCAGGGCCTCAAATACAGTGGAGTGGAGAAGGAGGGAGGGGGAAGGGACACACTTTCTAGGACTCAGCTATCTGAAGGTTTGGACCCAGGCTGCAACCTCATTATCGTGGGGAAAGAAAAGCTAAACTCCTAGGCATGATTGAGAATATCAATGGAGTGTCATGTCTGCCTACACAAGCTCTCTAAGCCTAGAGACAAGCACAAACAGAAATAGCATTTGGAGCAGTCAAGTGCTGCTTCTTGCTTTTCAGCAAGAGCTGGGCCTTGTTATTTGAGCTATAGACAGAGGGATTTCTATGTCTCCGTGTGATTTTCCCTCTTAGCGCCACGGTCCAAGATCCCTATGCATAACCAGGGCTGGACAAAGTCTCTCACATCTAGGGATCTTTCCAGAAAGAGCAGCAGGGGCTGGAGTCAGGCTGAGATGCCTGATTTTCTGGGCCTGCGGTCTCTTATGCCCACAGATGTGGCCACACAGCTGCCACCCTGGCTCCCAGGGTTAACCCCTAACCTCACCTGGAGCTTTATATGAACCCCTGAAACTTTGGCTTGGGAGGCCAACATCACCTGCAGCTGGTCTACCACCAGCTTGTACCTCTGCCTTGAATTCCAGTTCCAACAGCTAGCCCCCTGCCCCCTTACCCTGGGCCCATCCTAGGACTACAGAAAGATGCCATAGAGGGGCACAGTTACAGCTTTCTTCCATGAGAAATGATCATCATGATAGCTACGTGCTTTTGAGCATTTACTGTGTGCCAGGCTCTGTTCCAAGAGCTGTGCTGTGTTCTGTAATATAGGAACTCAGCATTATCCCTATTTTACAGTAAGAAACCCGAGGCATAGAGAGGTTAAGTAGCTCGTCCAAGGCCACGCAACTGGCAAGTAGCAGAACTGGGATTCGACCCAGTATAAGGATCATGCCCTCAACCATATAATTACTGCTTTCCAGGGCTATTGCCCTCCCCTGGCCCTTCCAGCCTTCCCAAGTATTGTAGTCAGGCTGCTGAACCCCATGCCCTATGGTTATGCCTCAGTTAGCTGCCTACCGGAGTCTCCTTACCAGGGCGTAAGCCACCTGTCTGACTTCTGCCCAACCTTCTGACCCTTGGCTCACTGCTCCTCCTGTCTGCTAGCCTGGGCCTTGGCTTCTTGCTATCTGCTGGTGCCTTCCCCCATCCCTTGCCCTGCTCTGTCTAGGGAATCTCTTTCGAACTGACAGCATGGTTACTTCTGCTAGACAGTTTAGCACAGTCCTGTCCAATAGAAAGATAATGCAAGCCAGAAATGTTAGCCAACACATGAAATTTTCTAGTAGCTAAGTTAAAAACATAAAAAGAAACAGGTAAAATTTAATGACGTATTTTGCTTCACTCAATATAGCCAAAATATTATCATTTCAACATATAATCAGTATAAAAATTGAAATCTTTTACTTTCTTTTTTTCAAATAAAATTTTTGAAATCTGATATGTATTAGTTTACACTTACAGCTTATCTAAATTTGGACTAGCCATAAGTCAAGTTCTCAGTGTGCATAGATGGCTATTGGCTATTGTACTGGACAGCGCAGCTGTAGAGGCAGAGTGTGGACCTGGAGGGTACAGAGGAGAAGTAACATAGCACAATAGTGGGGCTTGGTGCACGGTGCAAGAGAGGTGGTAAGGATATTGACTTGGCAGTTAAGAGATCTGAATTCTTCTCTTGGTGCTGATGCTAAGTCACTGTTGAACTTGACTAAATTCCTCACCTTCTCTGGATGTTACAATAAGAAGTTTGGCCCAAAGACCCTTCTAATTTGAACATTCTACTACCACTCTTCTCCTATTTCCCCTACCCACCCATGGTATCTAGTTATCAGTAAAAACTGATGAGGCCGGAAAGTGATGTAGTGCTCAAGAAGTATAATGAGCACCAGTAGAGCTCCATTTATCAAGACGGTAAAATGGTGGCTTCCACTGCCCCTTCTGGAAATATCCCTAGGTTACATGGAGTTTTGCCTCTCCATTCCTCATGATCAGTAGATTCCGGGACTTGGCCTTGTTGTGTCACAGATGCCTAAATCTGTGCACAGAGAGTCAGGCAGCCTTTCCAATAACGGAAGCAGTTGAAGCAGAAGTGAGCCCAGTGGTGTACCAGACATTGGTTTGCACCTTTTTAGAGAATCCCGTTGGCTTGTATTTCTCAATCTTCATACATCCACATCCCCATCCATCTTCTGTGTATCCCACACCAACCAAAAAGGCTTTGATATAAACTTGACTTTCTGGAGGTTATACCATGGCATGGGGCAGAGGGGAGGAACAGGTATATTGAATATGCTTTTACAAAGTAGTCATGTCCTTGGGAATTCTGTAATCCACCCCACCACACCCTTACCTCCCATTACAGTTCAGAGTCACTGACTAAAACTAAAAATTATATCCATTAAGCTAGGGTACTGATCCTGATATTTGAAGAGTTTTCAAGTGATTTGGGCAACTTCTAACCCAGATGGAGCAATGTTGGCCTATTGGAATGATTTTTTAGAGAAAATATAGCCTGCTTATAGTCATCATTGGAGTAAAGTGACCTTCTTATAACCAAGGTCAAGTGTTGCTCTAGCATTAAAATAGGTATTCTATTTCAAATTCATGAATATGAATCATTTTCCCTTGGTGATTCAGGACTTTGTTTATAAATGTGGGCTGGGCCAGTATATGTGTCTATTGGGCTAAAACCTTGTACACGGGTAAATGTGTACCAGGACACAGAAAAAACGCTTCTTGGCGATTATCCTCAAGGGCATTGTTTCAAGACCTGGTCTCAGCTCCTGGCTATGGGCAAGTTTCTTTCCTTCTCTGAGCCTTAGCGCACTGGCTTGTAGAATGGGACTAATAGAGCCTGCCCTACCAAGCCCCATCATGGTTGCAAGGGAGGGCCCTGTGAGAAACACACCTGGTAGACTTCAAAGTGTTGGGCACTTACGAGCAGTTATTTCCCCAACCAGAGGAAAACATGAGTGCAAACTTTGAGATTACCGTGTCTTCTGGATATCTTCTGCTTGTTCAGTGTCAATGTGAAAGCTCAAAAAAAAATGTTTTTTCTTTTATGGTCCAGGGATATAGATCAGACATTGGGAAGCAATTGAAGCCCAGGATGGGTGAGAAGCATCACTGAGGCAGGAGTGACGCAGGAAGAGATAAAGGATTTAAAGATCTTGAATAGGATTGTAAACAGAATTCATAATAATTTTTTAAAGCATATAGTTTCTATAGTGTTTTACCTTTTGAGAAAACACTTGTGCAAATATTAATCTTCATAACAACTCTGGAATGTTAGGACTATTATTATCTCTATTTTACTGCTGAGGAAACTGAGGCCCAAAGAGGGTAAGTCATTTACCCAAAACCACACACAGCTAGTAAATGGCAGAGCCAGGATTTGAATCTGAGGCTGTCTGATAGCCCACACCTTGCTGCCCCCAATCCCAGGAGAATTGTGGAAGAGCGTGGACAATAATGGTACTAACAGACTCATATAGTGCTGGCTAGGCACTTTTCTACATCCTTTATGCATATGAAGTCATTTAATGCTCACCACAACCCTTTGAAGTAGGTACCATTTTTTATCCCCCATTTTATAGATGAGAACACTGAGGCACAGAGAAGTTAAGTCACTTATCTAAGGTCACCCAGCTTCTAAATGGCAGAGCTGGGATACGAACCTGGAAATCTGGCTCCAGAGTCTTCAATCACTTTGCAGTGCTGCATTTTAGGCAAGGCTATTTTCCCCAGCTATTTTACGAGGCACTGCCTGTTGGTAGCAGCAAGGAAACCACCCAGAACCTCCTCTGCAGGCTGGATCCAGCATTCCTTGACCAAGAGGATCACATTTTTTTTTTTAATTTTTAACTGAAATATTATTCACATACTACAAAATTCACCCTTTTAAAATACAATTTTTTAATTAAATTTTTTTTTTTTATAAACAAAAGTACAATTCAATAGCTTTTAGTATATTCACAAGGTTGTGCAACCATTACCACTAATTCCAGAACATTTTCACTACTCCAAAAAGAAACCCCATACCCATTAGCAGGTACTCCCTCTTCTCTTCCTTCCCCATGACCTCTGGCAACCACCAATCTACTTTCTATCTCTATGGATTTGCCTATTCTAAATATTTCATGTAAATGGAATCATACAATACGTGGTCTTGTGTGACTGGCTTTCTTCACTTAGTGTAATGTTTCCAAGGTTCATGCACGTTATACCGTGTATCAGTACTTCATTCTTTTTCACTGATGAATAATATTCAACGGTACCACATTTTATTTACCAATGGGTGGACATTTGTGTTGTTTCTACTCTTTGACACCATGCCCATCTTTTAAGAAAGCCCAGCCAAGCAGAAGCCAGCTCAGTCTGACAGAAAGGCAAGGTGGTATAGTGGAGAGAATGTGGCCTCTGGCGTCAGACAGACCTGAGTTGAAATTTTGATTTTGGAAATTACTTTGTGACTTCTGGCAACTCGCCGAACTCCTCTGGATTTCAGTGTTCTACTGCTAAAGGTTGTTGTGAAAAGCAGATGAAAGGACATAGAAAAGTGAATTATATATTCTAAAGTGCTCTTGAAGGTTAGTTGTAATTGTTAGTTGTTTTACAGTTGTTTCTTTTTCCCAGGCTTGGCCATATCCTGGACTAGGAGATGTGGGCTTTAGAAATTCTAATGAATGGGGCAGCAGGAAGCCTAGGGGCCAGCTCCCCAGGTGTGAGCCCAGTGGGGGAGGGGGGGAGAGGGAGGGAGGAGAGCCTAGCTGGGTTCCTTGGAAGGGGTTGGAGCTGCTGGGCCAGGAAGAGGGCACGAATTACCTGCAGGTCACTACTGACAGGGGCAGGACATCAATGAGGGGCAAGGATGGGGGGCTCCATATGAGCGGGGGATAGAGCCAGGGTACAGGCCCAGTGACCTGGAGATCCAGAAAGGGTCAGTATGCTGGGAAAGAAGGCCCTGGGCTTCGGCTGGCAAAGTGTGGATGGGCAACTTCAATAGGCCCAAGCCTGGGCCGGAGGTAAGGAAGGCCTTATAGCTAGTTTCTAAACACAGCTCTGGTCCTGACCCCTTTGGGGTGACATGGGAGTCAGCTTCCCAGTGTCAGGGAGCAGTGAGGGCAGTGCATGTTTTGTGTGTGTGTGTGTGATGGGCTGAGGAGGGGAAGGCAGGAGCTGGGGCCTTAACCTTTCTCTCCCCCCTCCTCCTCACCCTATCTCCTCCCTCTTCTCCTCTTCCCTCAGCCCTCTCCTTTTGCCCTCCCCTCCCCCTCCCCCATGAAGGCTGTTTTTGTTCCTCTTCCTGGCCTAGCCCCCAAGGTGTGCAAACAGGAAGGACCTCTCCCTGGGCAGTGAGTAAGGAGGGAAAAATGAGGTGTTGAAAAGATGACAAGTCACCCTGTCAGAGCTCACCTTGGCAGGGAGCAGGCAGCAAGGGGCTGACGGGTGGGGTGGGGGAGAGGCTGGGGGGTGGTCCGCTGGGGAAGCCAGCCTGCATGTGCCCCAGAGCTGATCCTCAACAAGCAGGCACTGTGTATGCACTTGTTTGGTTTAGAAAAGCACCCCCTCCCCCCCATCAAAGATTCTTTCCTTTCCAGTAGGAAGAGTAAAGGCCTCTGGGCCAGTGGTTTAGTGTGTGACGAAGGGGAGGGGAAATGGGAGGGGGTTGTAGGAGGCCCAAACCCCTTTTCTAAGCTTCAGCCCCTATAGCCAACAGCCTCCTGGATATTCCCTTGTGTGTCTCAAAGACACCTCAAGCTCAAGACATCCCAAAGGAATTTACCAATGCTGCTCTCCCCACCACAGCATTCTGTCCTTCCTATAGGATTCCCATCTCAATAAATGGCCTCATCATCCACCTAGTCACCCAAGCCAAAATCTTGTGACTCATCCAAGACTTCCTCATACTCCCAATTGGATAGACTCCCAATCTGGGCAGTTCTCTTATCTCTCGGATCTGTCTCTTCTCCCTACCTCCCCAGGGCCACCACTCTAGTTCATCCATCCACTCATTCAACAGCTATTCATTAAGCACTTACTTTGTGCCTAGCATTGTGTTGCTAGTCGCTAAGAATTCAGCTGTGAACAAATCCAACCTGATTCGTGCTCCCATGGAGTTTTGTGTCAGAACTGGCCATGGCATGGTTGGACACACTGCAGTGGGATGGACCTGACAGGATGAGCCAGGCTCTAAAATGCTTCCTTCCAGAGCATACTGGTTAAGAGCAATGATTCTGGAGCCGGCCTGCCTGGGTTTGGATCCTGGCTGTGCCACTTGTAGTTTGTGGCTTTGGGCAAGTCGCTTAATCTCTCCACGTCTCTGTTTTCTCCTGTGGGAAAATAGGGGTGATGATAGCACCTGCCTCATAGGGCTGCTCTAAGGATTGAATATGTTGATATTTTAAAATGCCAGAACAGTGTTCAATTAGCATCGTTAATTTTATTATTTAAAATATGGGATGAGGCAGGGGCTGATTCTAGACCAAGTTATAGGAGCCTAGAGGAAGCCCTGCCTGGGAGGTGGTGGGTTGGATCTCAAGAACATGGTAGCAGGTGCTTGCAATGGCCCTGTCAAGAGGTCAGCATGGGAACAGTCAACGGAGTCCTGATTGTTTAGCAGAGGCCTGTCACAGGAAATGTGGGCACAGATTTCAGAAGTCCAAAGGGGAGGCAGTGAAGAGTTCCATAGCAGTTAGTTTCAGGAAATTTTCTGCTTTCTAACTGTGGGAGCTTGAGCAGGTCATTTGCCTTCTCCAGGTCTTAGTTTCTTGAGGATAAAACCCAAAACCCAGTGCCGTCGAGTCGATTCCAACTCATAGCGACCCGATAGCAGTTAACAAGTATTGAGAGCTTAATATGTGTTAGTCACTGTTCTAAGCACTTTACCTGCTTCCTGAAAAGGAAGCTACTGTTATTTAACTCCCATTTTACAGATAAGCAAACTGAGGCAGAGAGAGGTTAAGGCACTTGTCCAAAATCACACAGCAAGTGAAATGCAGAGCTGGGACATGAACCCAGGTGTTCTTGAGACTAGTCATCAGGGTACCTTCCTTTTACAGCTATTATAAAAATTCTATGAGAGGGTGCTTATGGAAGTATTTAGCAAGTTGAAGGTATTAAACAAATGGTAGCAAGCAGACAGGCCACCAAGGAGGGTTGTCTTTAGGCTCCAGCCACTGTGCTGAGGCTACAGAAGCTGGACCAGCAAGAGGAATCCTGGACCTCAGACATCAAACAGGGCCTGATGCAGGGCCAGAGTCTCCAGAACAAGCTGGAATTCTCCTGGTAAGAATCAGGGCTCGAGGACAAGCCTGGGCTAGTGGCCTAGGGGACTTGAGCCCCTGAGACTACTTGAGGGCAGCGACTCTTAGTCACTTCTGGACTCTCCATCACTCCAGAACAGGAAGCACTTCATAAATATATGAAGGAAATGCCACTTATTGAGTGCTCCTATGTATCTGCCACTGCACTAGTCCCTTATTTCCTCTTCACAGCATCCCTATGAGGTTTTCATCCCTATTTTACTGATGAGGAAACAGGCTCAGAGAGGTGAAGGGGGTTACTTAAGGTCAAGAGCTGGTAACTAGCCAAGTGGCTCTTTGAACCCACAGAGGAGGGAAACAAGCAGAAAATGACAAAGAATGTACTCTATGGCAGAGGAGGGAAGTACTTTTTAGCACCCCAATTACACACTTCTCTGGTGACTATGGGCCTCACTACCTCTGCCTCATACTGCCCATCTGCAGTCAATGGACAAGATCCAAGCTGCAGGATCAGCACTTGACTGGGATTTGGGGTCCATCAGATCTGCATGTATATGTTCTTAGCCTTCACTGATACCCCCAGGGACTGGGGCCATAGAAGCTGGCCCTGCCCCACCCCAGACTCCTTTTCGGCCTTAAACTTGGCACTCCGGGACTCTTCCACTTAGGAGCACGGAGACCAGCAGTAACTTCCAATTCCCACAGACCCAGATGTAGATCCTAGGTCAGCTATTCAGCCTTGAGGATTCTGGGCAAGCCTTGAGCTTTTCTTTCCCCAATGCCCAGCCTACGAGGAGAATCAATGTGGCAGCTATGCCTAATCAGGCGGGGGCCCCGTCACACAGAAACTCCTTCATCTAGGCCTGAGGAGGGGTCAGGCTGGGGCCCTGGGAGGGGCCAGAAGGAGACACAGAGCCCATCCAGCCTGGACCAGCCCACATTCCTCTGCGGGCCTCAATGGGGTGGGCGTGCTCAACAGGAAGCCAAGCCCTTCACCAAGAGGGGCTCAGCAGGCCATCTGTGAATGCAGACAGCGGTGAGCAAATGGCCTCAGCCAGCAGAATCAATTGAACAGAAACAAATAGCAAACATTTTGCTTCCTCCTCCCCCATCTTGCTGTACTCCGCTTCCAAAGGGGATGTTGGACTCCTGCTAAGTATTTTTCTCCAGACTGGGGCCAGGCATCCGGAGTCAGCCTTGCTAAATTACTGAAGAGAGAACGATGGGGGTGGGGGGTTTCTACCCCGGGAGTAGTTGTTTTTTCTTCCGAGCCTTGTGCTCTTGCTGCTCCGGCCCAGAAAAAAGAGGCAGGAAAAATGAGAACAGCAAACAACAATCCCCTTATGCTTACGTAGCATATTTTGTCCATCCATTATTCCATTTGCTCATTCCAACCACCCTATGGGAAAGGGATTCCCCCCGCCCCATTTTATAAATAAGCCAACTGAGGCTCAGAGAGGGTATGTGTCTTGTTGAAGACTAACAGTTAATAAGCATTAAAACGGTTTCAGACCCAGGTATGACTCCAAATGTGGTCTTTCCACTAGCTCATACTGCCTGAGTGTGAGGCTTCCTAACAACCTCACTCAAGCCAGGGTGGCTCTCGAAGAGCCTGCTTGGCTGCCCTCGGGAGGAGCCAGGCTTGAGAGGTTTAAGAGTCAGCAACATTTCAATTTTATTTTAACTCCCCCATTACCTGCTTATTGAAAGAATTTTAGAAATGGCCCCAAAATAGAAATTAAAATTACCTATAATTCCACCACTAAGAGGTAACACTGTAAACTTACAAGTGGTAGATTTCCTAGTAATCTTTTTGTCATGCACATATACAATCTGGAGATCAATTTTACATACCCGATGTCATAGTGGACCTGCTTTGGATGCTGGGCCACCTTCCAGTCCTCACACCGGATCTTCATGAGGCCAGCTCTGCTATGATTCCTCTTCTCCTTAGGAGGCCTGCTTGAGCTGAAGTTTCTGGTTCCCAGGGGGTCTGGCCTGTGGCTCAGTCCTGCCATTTTCCCACTTGTACCCCGACAATCCATTCCCCACCTCATTACTGGAACTCACCTGGGGGACCTTCTTTTCTACAACTCAGGGCCTAAGATACAAACCATACCCTTTCGTACCTCCAGGCCTTTGTTCCTGCAGTTCCCTTTGCCTGAGATCTCACACCTACCCTTTTTCTTTCTTCCTCCCTTTTTCTCCCTTCCCCCTTCCCCCCTCCCTCCTTCCCTCCCTTCCTTTGTTCCTCCCTCTCTCCTTACTTCCTTCCCTTCCTCCTTCCCTCCTTCTTTCCTGAATTGGTCATGTTTGCACGTGGTAAAAATAAATAAAAACAAAATCAAATTCACAAAAACTTCAGATGGGGAAAAATGAGCATATACTAAAAAAGTGAGACTCCTTCTCACCTCTGACCTTAGCCCCTGTTTCTTGTGCATCTCCAGACATATTCTATATACAGGTAAGCATATCTGTATATTTTGTTAAGCATGCATGGTGACCACTGGTCCATGGTCATACACACAGATCTGTCTCATTCTAGATAAAGTTGTCTGGATAAACGTCTGATGGCTGTGCCATAATTTATTAACCAGGCCCCTAGTGATGGATATTTAAATGCTTTCCAGTCTTTTGCTACTACAAACAACAGAACAATAAATATCCTGTACAAACAACCTTGTGCTTGTGTTAATGTAGGATAAATTCCAACTAGTCAAACTGCTGGGTCAGAGGGTGTGTGGATTAGAAATGTTAATACATTTTACTGAATGGCCCTTCAAACAAATTGACACCCCCACCAATCATGCTTGAAAGGACCAATCCTCTTTCCTTTACCTGATTGCTGCCCATTCATATGTGCGTTAGGCGTCAGCTCATCCCAAGCGCCTTGATGACCATGCCTGCCCAACAGGGCCAGGTGTTTACCCCCACATAGCACTTTCTGCAGAAGACTGCAGTTTTCTCTTTGCAAGTCTGTCTCTCACACTAGACTATGAGCTCTTTGAGGGAAGGACTATGCCTCATTCATCTCCTGTAGGCCCCAGTCCAACACACCACAGGCAGGGGCTCGATATTTGTTGAACTAAGCTAGTCAGCTCTCAATCTCCAGCTCTGAGCCCACAGTGAGCACAAACACATTTGCTGAATGCAAGCACGGTTCTGGTTGAGCTTGGTTCTGTTGGGTCCCTGAAAGTTTCCCTGTATGTGTTCACTGCCCTAGTCCACTGCTTCCTTCCGGCTGGCTCCCAGACCCTTCTTTTTTTTTTAATTAATTTTTATTGCGCTTTAAGTGGAAGTTTACAAATCAAGTCAGTCTCTCATATAAAAATTTATATATACCTTGCTATAAACCCTGGTAGCATAGTGTTTGTTTGTTTGTTTTTTTTAGCATAGTGGTTAAGAGCTATGGCTGCTAACCGAAAGGTCAGCGATTCGAATCCACCAGGTGCTCCTTGGAAACCATTTGGGGCATTTCTACTCTGTCGTATAGCGTCGCTATGAGTCGGAATAGACTTGACGGCAACGGGTTTTTTTTTTTATATATATATACACTCCTGATTGCTCTCCCCCTAATGAGACAGCACACTCCTTCCCTCCACTTTCTCTCCTCGTGTCCACTTGGGCAGCTTTTGGCCCCCTCTGCCCTCTCATCTCCCCTCCAGAAAAGAGATGCCAACATAGTCTCATGTGTCTACTTGATCCAAGAAGCTCGTACTTCACCAGTATCACTTTCCATCCCATCGTCCAGTCCAATCCCTGTCTGAAGAGTTGGCTTTGGGAATGGTTCTGGTCTTGGGCTAACAGAAGGTCTGGGGACCAGGGCCTCCGGGGTCCTTCTAGTCCCAGTCTGACCATTAAGTCTGGTCTTTCTACAAGAATTTGGGGTCTGCATCCCTCCCAGACCCTTTGTTAGCCACACTCTTCTGACTCTCTAAGCAGCCACTGTCTCCCGTGAAGTCTCCAGCTCCTGTGGAAGAACCCTTCTATGTTTCCACATCTAATTTCTCCTATTTCCCGCCAAAATGCCTAGTGCTCCCTTTTCTGGGTGTTCCCGAGCTGCTCTCACCCTGGTCCTTCAGTGTGCTGCTGGGAGGCTGGCATCATTTGTGCCTGTGACCAGAAGGCCTGAACAAGCCTAGCTGAGGCCTGCCTGGGCTTTTATACTGAGCACAAGATCCGTACCCACTCTTCACCACACTGGGAGAAGACATCCCTGCTTCCCTCCCCACCAATCAGGCATAGTCTTGCTCTCTTTGCAAAGCTGCCACCACCTTTCTGAACCCTGGTTTCCTTATTACTAAAGCCAAGGCAATGTGCCTTACTTTCTGGGGTCGATGTGAAGGTCCAGTGAAATCATGGAATGTGAAAGGGTTTGGGAAACCCTTAGCCAAATATATGAAGCCCCACTAATATTTGATCACCCTTTTTGGGGTGGTGAAGTTCAGAGGAAGGAAATAGGAGAAAGGGAGGAGTGTAAGGGCCAATAGAAACCTGCAGCAATGTGCCTAGCTGCAAAATCCCATTCAGCAGATGGAAATGCCAGGCAGGCTGAAAGGGTTGCTCAGGAATCCCAAAATCTGGCTTGCTTCATGCCAGACCTCTACCCAGGGCTGGGGCCAGGTAGCAGATGGGCAAATGCCCCATCAGCTTCCTGTTTGTCAGAGGGTCACAGGCCAAAGAGGGGATGTGCTGATGCTGGTAGCCATTTATTTCTCCATCCTCGGACAAGTACCACCACCCTGGGCCCCAAAACAGCCTCTGAAATACTGAGAATTCAGCAGGACAAACATAACATGGGATAGGGGTTGGGCGGATGAGGGGGTGGCAGGGCCTCCAGAGGCTGTGGGTGGAAGTGGGGCTAATGCTGGGCCAGGTAAGCCTGGTGGGGCCAGGCCCCCATGACTCCTGGGTTCTCTCTGAACACAGTCCCTGCCCTGAATCTATCTTGGGAGAGGAATTCATTTACCCTGTCAGCAAGTAGCACTGTATACCAGGACTGTAGAAATGTCTGACATAGGTCCTGACCTTAAGGACTTACAGAGAAGGGGGATATAGAGAAGGAAGAAGAGAGGGAGACAATTTCCACTTTGAGCTAGGGTCATGAAAAAATAGTTTTTCAAGAGCTGGCACGTGAACAGGACTTTTTAAAGGATGTACAAAATTTAGACAGGACAGGAAAGGACATTTCAGCTCAGAAATCCCTAGGCATGTATATAGAAATGTTTATCTGGGACAGAGGACTAAGAGAAGGGTAGTGCCTTAGAGCAGAGGAAGGGCCTTATGATAATTCAGCTGCAGTGCCAGCCGAGGGAAACCAAATCAGGAGTGAGGATTCTCTCTTGCAGTATGTAGTGGTTTATGCTCAAAATTAGTGACCAAAGTTTGGGGTTGTTTCTTCCACAGTCAGAAAACAAGCCCAAAACCTAAAAGTGAAGTATGGTGGGTGGCACCCTTAATGAATACGCTAAATAACCTACTCTCCAAAATGAGTGCTTCATGTCTAGAGGCCCCTTGAGGCCTGCTGTTCTTAAGCCATGCCTCCAGGTATCAGTGGTGGGTCCGCTGTGCTGCAAACAGAAATAGCCTTACCCCTTGGCCGTTTGGGGTATTTTATATGACTAGGGGAGCCCTGGTGGCACAGAGGTTAAGAGCTTGGCTGCGAGCAAGAAGGCTGGCAGTTTGAATTCACCAGCCACTGCTTGGAAACCCCATGGGGCAGTCCTACTCTGTCCTATAGGGTCTCGGTGAGGCAGAATTGAAATGGGTTTACATGACTAGGAGAACAGGCACAAAACGGGGTTATGGTGCTAGCAGGTGTGAGTTGGGGTTCTTAGCTACAAACAACAGAAACCAACTCAATTTAAGCAGCAAAGTTTTATTGGAAACCTATGGGGGAGCTTGGGAAATTGTCAGGGAGGCTGGAGAATCAGAAATTGGCAGAAACAAGGGAAATGGGCTTCCAAGGACACAGCCCTATCACACCACAGGAACTCTTCGCTGCCAGCACGGTCAGCTCAAGACCTGCACACTGCAGCCCAGGACCAATGCCGTGGCCACCACCAGCATCACAGCAGCGTAGTTACGAATGCTTCATGTACCCTACTCCTTTGAGTTCTTCCCTCCAGACTTACGGTACTGGAGACAAGGGTCTGGTTGGCTTAACTGAGGACCTGGGCTCAAGTCCTAGCTGCTCAGGGTCTGCACAGGCCTCTGGCTTTGGGGGCTTCTCTAATAGGAAGAGTTTCAGCTCTGCCAAGACTCCCTGTAGTGGCAGATATCTCCAGTACCACCAGGGGGCTACCAATTCTGATTTTCAAGGAGAAATCCAGGTTGCTGCTATGCAGTGGAAGCAGGGATGAAGATGACTAAGGATCCAAGTTGTGCTCCTAAAATACCTCTTCATACTACCACATGTGGTACTAGTCAGGAAATGATAATGGCAAAGCATCACAAGCCCACACATAAAGGGCCCTCCAAAGTCTAGACCTCTAGATCTCCATGAGCAGCTGAGGTGTTGGCTGAAGGCAAAGGGGGAAGACAGATGGGTCGTGGGGGACAAAGTCATAGATATCAGCAGCTGGCCTGACCAGTTATAGAAAAGAGGGCTGTGGCCCCTATCTGGGTTTCTGTACTTGCAGGGAGGGAAAATAATTCTCTCTTTTAAATTGGAATTTTTTAACTTTTTATTTTACTTATATTGTTCATATGTATGAAAATACACTGACGTAAAAAAATCAAGCAAATTATTTTGGGTGAAAATCAAAAGCCCCCTCCCTCACTCCTTTCCCCCAATCCCATGTCTCTTCCCAGAGGTAACCACTGCCATCAACTGGGTATGTAGCCTTCCAGACATGTTTATGGATTTTCATATATAGGGTGGTTTTGCAAGGTTTTATCTTACATAAAGACTGTACATGTTGCTTTACAATATGCTTCTTTTTACTTAACATTATGTCTTGGAGATCTTTCCATATCAGCACATAATTTTTAACTGCTGCATAGTAGCAATCCCATACTATCAAAGCATCTAAGTTGGGCTGCAGGACATGCAACACTTTACCTTTTGACAGGTGCCACCCAAACTTTTCTCCAAAAAGGCTGCTATCCCTCACACTCACAGTAATAGCATGAGTGTTCCCATTTCTTCTCATTCTAACCCAAACTAGGTATTATCATAAAGAAAAACCTTATTGTTTTCTAATGGACACAATATGTTTCATTGTTGCTTTAATTTACGTCACTGATTATCAGTGAGGTTGGACATTAACAATGTCAAGGCTGTGGGAGATGGGCAAACAACTCTCATAAACTGTTGGTAGGAGCATAAATTTGTACAGTCACGCTGGAAAGGAATTTGGCAGTAACCCTTTAGGATGAAGATGCTCAAACCCTAACCCAGAAATTCCACATCCATATACTTATTTTTTTTTTATACTTATCCCTAGGGAAACTCAACAGATTCACAGAGACATCTTTTTTAGCATGTTCCTTGCCGCAAAATACTGGGAGGAACCTAAATGTCCATCAATAGGGGAACGGATAAATAAATTATGATAACTCACACAACTGATATTTAGTATACAGCAGTTAAAATGTATGAACTAGATCTACATGTATCAAAATGGCTAAATCTCGAAAACCATGTTGAGTGAAAAAAATCAAGTTGTAAAACGATACATACAATCTATCACTTACGTCCACTTAAAAAACATACCCTCTGTTGGTTATGGATATATATACACATACACATAAAGATATACACACATACATATGTCTACAAAACTAGACAAGAAGTAAACACACCATTTCCTGGGTAGTCCTTACCTCTGTGGAGGAAGGTAAATGTGATGGGGTGAGAAACTTCACCTGTCTGAAATTTTTTATTTATTGGGGGGGAGGGCAGAAAAGGGGGGAGGTGAGAAAGAGAGAGAGAGATCTGAAGCAAATATGGCAATGTTAAAACCAGTTCACTCTGTGTAGGTGGGTACCTGTTTTGCCTTTTATTGCTAGCATTTGACAAGTATATATTTTTCTATTCTTGTATCACTGTGATAAGGCATGCAATCAGCATACAGCTATGTTATTTCCCCCATTCCACCTGAAAGTTTCTATTTTCTAAAATGTGACTTAACCCATTCACACCTACACTCAGTCTGGATTGATTCCTACCATTGTTCTTTATTCTTATCACACTTTCTCAGCGTTTCTTTTCCTTCCCATAGACTGAGTAGTCTTTATGCAACTTTTTTCCCCCTATAGTACCTTGACAATTAAACACTTTGATCCTACTTTAAAAAATAATCACCCTTAATTTTTTGCTGTTGTTGAGTGAGCACTTTCAATGAAACTATTTTTTTTTCCTACAGTTGGAAACACCAAAAAGCTCTAGCTTTGATGTAAATGGAAGGGATCAATTCTAAAGTCACTCAGTTACCACCATTATGACAAAACCAAACAACTCCATTATACCTTGTAAAACCAAAAGCAGAACTTTAATGAGCTTTTACTGCACTGCAATTACAGGAACCCATAACATGCAACAAAAATAATTGTCTTTTGGACATAGTTACAAATAAACTTGACATTACAATTAACAGCAACGTATTCTACTGGAGAAAACAAATGCAACTTATTTCAACTTTCAGGTTAGAAAATTTATGTTCTTACTGCACTTCCAAGTAGCATTTAGAAAGTTTAGTTTTCCCTTTCTAACTTCTAAAAGACAATATGATTTTAATACAATCATACACAACCATTTTCACAGTGGAAATAATCACAAGGAATCAACAGGTGTCGTTTAATTGACTGACTGATTTTACTTCAATTATTAATTCTGAGAGGGCTCCTGCAGTATTGTGGATTTCAGATGGGGAAAATAATCAGACCAGGAGTAAACAGCCTTGGTCTTTAGAGTGGGGGAGGGAACATGCAGCGGCACACAGGGCAGGTGCCTGACTTCTGAAGCCAGATGGACACACAGGGCTTGTGAAAATAGTGGTGGCATGGGAGCTCAGTTGCCACCTCCCCCTTCACATATTCACTGCAACAGATGGGACAACACATTTCCTGACCAACTGCACTGTGATCTTCGGTGACCAGGATCTCAGGAAGACTGCTGATGCTCTCCTTGCTCGCTGGTGGATTGGCCACCTCCACATCCACCGCAAGAGACTCCAAGTGTGCAAGGGCAGTTTCCATGGCCTGGGCCAGGCGTTCCTCAAGTGCCATATAGGTGAGGAACTGAGGATCCACATAGGAAATGGCTTCAGCCACTCCTAATCCATCTGCAAATCCATCGAAGAGGCTCCAATCCACTTCTAGGTCTTCGCTCACACTGGAGTCGTCTTCAAGGTTGTTGTTTCCATCCAGCATGAATGCTCCAGGTTGCATAAACTCATGACCAGAATCATTATCCCCCTCGCTGCTACTCTCATTTTCATTGTATTGGAGCCAAGAAATTTCTCCTTCTTCCAGGGATGCTGACTCCTCCTCCTGAGGAGATGGTTCTCTAGCTTCTGCAGGATAATTGCTGCCATCGTTGCTAGCACTGGCACCAGCACTGGGACTGGTGCTGGCACTGGCACTCACTTTAGGTTGCTCAGGTTCATGCTCTTCTTTCCCCGGTAGAGTCTCCCAGCTTTCACCACTTGAGGACTGATTTTCCTCTCGATCTCGATACTTATGACGCAGAGCAGCAGCCCACTCTTCGTCGCTGTCAGAGTCTTCATCACAGTATTTGTAGTAATCATCACTGTAGGTCCAGAAGTCAGCATCGGCCACGGTTCGACGTCGTCTCGGCACCTTTTCTGGTTTCACTCGCTCATTCTTCGCTTCCCTCTTTTCTTCAGGGTACTTTAGCTCAGAGTAGCCACTTGAACTTTCACCTCTACCTCTTCTTGCTGGGCCATCTGAATGGACTTCAGCATTGGCAGCATCCCTCCATCTGGGAGTATTGTGTAGCACATCATCATCATCGTCATCAGTATCAAAAAATATTTTTGGTTTCATGCAATTTGGACTTGCCAGATTTCTGATTTTGGGCCTCACCACCAGTTCCTCTGAACTCTTTGGGGTGTTTTCCCCACCACCACAAATACTCACAGGAGCCCTACTGGGACACTCAGGTATATTCTGCTCTTGTTTCTCCCTCTCTGAGCTGTCACCGTTTGTAGCCACCTTGTCTTCAGCAGATGTGCCATTTTGCTGTACAAACTCAGCTGCCTTAGTAGAGCAACCCGCTGCAGAGGCTGGGTCTAACTCGTTAATCTCCTCTCTCACATCATGGTTAAAACTAGACAACTGTGGTGGCTGCCCAGCCAAAGACCTTGCCCCTTTCTCTGAGTCATACAGCTTATCATCTTTAAACTTTCCAGTTTCCCCTCTTCCTGGTGGTCGCTCAACAGGCCCAGCCCCCTCCTCCTCACTATCATCAGCCCCAAAGGAGTCAATATGTCCATAAGCCATTCCTCTTCTGCCACCTGAAGCCCTGTACTCTCTTGGCAGATATCTGGAATAGTCCTCATTATCAACATTCAGGCTGCTTCCTGAGCTCTCACTGTCATCCCAGCTACGATGAGTGGCAGAAAATGGTGATCGGCTTCTCTTGGTGATTTGACTGGGGGCTGATCCGGGCATCGGGACTTCAGATGCCGTCTTTCTCTGGCTGGAAATTCTTTCCTGCTGGCTCGCGGATGGCCTGAAACTGACATAAGCATGCCTTCTTCCATATCTCCTGCCTGTATTGGACTGATACCCTCCTGCTGGTTTGGGCCATACAGGCTTGCTAGATTCCTGACCCATTGCTCTGACTTAGGAAGGTTTCCAGTACAGCTGGCGCGTGGGTCCTGCTGCTCCTTGCACACGCTTTTGAGATGGGACAGTCAAATCAGTTCAGAATAAAAGGAGCAAGGAGATTTATTTTCACTTCAGCAGGCAGGTAACAGAAAGAATACGGGGCCTTTAAAATTAGTTTCACTTTCTTCTAAGGCCTGGAGTAGCATTCCAGTGACTGTCAGGTGTGTAGACCTGGAACACATTTTTAATGTTGGCAAAATGATTACAAAACTGCGTTTGTAGGAAAGCCAGACTTAAAAAGAGAATCGACAGAAGGTGGGGGAGACTGGACATTTGGAAGGCGGGTGAAATACTGTGGAACTGTACCAATGTGGGCAGAAGAAAGACCGCTATGGTTATTGTTTTGTTTATTTTTTATGGGGTGCCTGCATTTTTTTGACCCTGCAGACATATAGGAGAAATGCGAATTGGAATAGAGTGGAAGATATGGATCACTGTGTGTGCACGTGCACGAGTATGTGTGTACGTGCCTGTCAGGAGGAAAGGGGCAGGTGGAAGGTGGGCCAGCAATCCCACCATGAAGGGATGGATGTCTGTCTGCAGTGAGGAGGGGCAGGCAACAGATGCACTGGGAAGGGATGTGAGTGTCAGACAGAATAATACTCACTCTGGATGTGGGTGTGAAAATGACAGGCATGGGTGGGGTGGCTTCAGAGAAGAGGGGTCTGTGTAAGTACGAGAGAAAAAAGAGTGTGTGGGTGTGTGTGTGTGTAGCTGCATGTGTGGCAGGTGGATATGTATGGGGGGATGCGTGTGTTCCAGTGTATGTGGCAGGCAAGGAAGGGTACGGTAGTACTGGAGGTGGTGTCGATGAGTTTGTGTGAGTGTTTGTCAAAATGGGAGGCAGCAATGGAGAAACATCAGTGCGAGCAAATGCAGCAGGCAAGGGGTGGCCCTGGAGAGGGGAAGTGTGTGTGATGAGTGGAACAAGGACAACAAAGAATGTCTGTTTGTGTGACTATAGCAAGCAGGGAGGGGGGTGGTGTCCCTAGAGAAAGATTTATGTAAGTGTGAGTGTGTGCACCCGTGAGGACCAGCAGATGAGGGATGTCTACGCACAAATGTGGGAGACAAGGGAACAGGAGAGGAGAGCACTTGAGGGGGTTGTGTGAAAGGTGTGTGTGAGAGTATATGTATGTAAGGGGCATCCAAAAGAAGAGCCAGCAATAGACAGGTGTCTCATGTGCGTATGTGGCAGCCGCGGAGAGGAGAGGGTGTGTGCGGGTAAGAGAGAGAGAGAGAGGGAGAGGGAGGGAGAGAGGGAGAGGGAGGGAAGGAGGGAGGAGGAGGGAGAGAGAGAGTGAGTGTGTGTGTGTGTGTGTTTGCTAGAGCACACAGATGCAAAGAGAGGAGGTCCTGGAGGTGTGTATGTGGCAGGCAGTGAGGGGCTGGAAGTGGGGGGAGAGAGTGTGTGTATGAGACAGAGAGAGAGAGTGCGTGGGTGTATGTATACGTATTACACAAATACATGCATATAAGTGTGTGTACACACACACACACACACACACACACACACACACCCCTACGCATGTGCAGGAGAGGGAAAGCGCTGGAACCTAGAGTATAAAGGGGAAAGGGGCTGCAATGGAAGATTTCTGTGTGCGTATGCAGCAGCTCGAAATGGGGAGGAGAAGGGGGCCAGCAATGTCATAACGGGAAACGAGAGGAAAACGTTATCAGCTCAAACGGCAGGGAATTGGGGGTGGGGGGGCGGGGAGAAAAGGGCTGGCTATAGTTTTTCCCTGGGAATATTTTTTTTCTTCTGACAGTTCCTTCCCTGAGAAAGATATTTTTTACCTAAAAACAATCTTAACCATTTACCATTTCGCAAAACAACAGGCAAATGGAGGAAGACAGGCCATGGGGTATTCTGCAAAGGGATGGAGGAGAGGAAACAGAGGACGCGAAGGAGAGAAGTGGGAGAGGGCAGAGACCACCACCCCCCCTCTCAAATATCGATTAGAGCCATTCGAGCGGAGGCTACGCCACCAGGGATGAGAAATGCAAGATGGAGCCCCTGAACAGGCTGATGGAGGACACAGGCCTCACTCTGCAGTCAGGTCCCGCGTCCGCCCCACCCCTTCCCGAGGGGGCGAACCTGAAAACCCGCTCGCTAGAACCCCCCAAAATCCTCGCCTCGGCGCCCAGCCACTCGCCCCCATGGCTGGCCACTCACCTACTGCCAGCCTGTAGATGGACCGAGGACATAGATAGCCCTTTACTCACCCAGTCCGGACACCCGCAAGATCTTCGGGGCAACAGAGCTGTCGCACCTCCGACCGCCACGACCGCCAGAGCCGCTGCTCCTGGGTCTCCAGCTCCAACCCGCCAGACAGCAGCGGGGACGTGCTGCGGCAGCGGTGGTGGCGGTGGCGGCAGCGGCGGCGGCGGTGGTGGCGGTGGCGGCGGCGGCGGCTGAGGCGGCGGAAGTGATTGTGGCGTTGACTGGAGCCCGCCCCCTTGATGTGGCGGGGGCCGCAGCAGCCCTGGACAAATCGGGGTGAGCCTGCAGGCATTATTTCATTTTAAATGAAGAATCGTCAAAGATACAGACAGCGAAAAATGTAAAAATCCAGATTTCTAAAATGTTAAGCATTTAGCCCTGTTCCCTTTTTTTTTTTTAACAAGATAAAATTTTCAGATTGTTTCTGATTCATTCCAATGTGAACGCAATCATATTAATATATCATATTCTATGGTCGAAGGATCCCTGGTGTCGCAGTGGTTAAGCACTCAGCTGTAACAGAAAGGTCGACAGTTCGAACCCACCAGCACTCTGCGGGAGGTGTGGCAACCTCTTCCTTGAAGATTTCAGCTGTGGAAACGCTTTGGGGCAGTTGTGCTTTTTCCAGTGGGGTGGCTATGAGTAGGAATCCACTCGACATCAATGGCAATGGGTTATCCTACGGTCTATGTTATGGTTTGAATTGGAACTATTAAAAATGTGAAACTATATTTAAGGTTCCAGGAAGCTTACATTTTTAAATTGAAGCTCTTGTAAAGAGCTGTTGCTGTTAATCACAAAATCAAGCATCTCTATCCAAAAGAAATGATCGTGAAGCACAACATGGGTTCACATTCTGGTAATTGTATTGCAGTTAAAAAAAACACCGTAGCTCTGCTTTTTGGATTTATTCAATATTACTGAACTCTGAACTCTTTTTATGAAATTGCACTTTATAATGAACCTCTAACATTTGCATCAAATGTGAAGAATTCCTATGTTCACAAGGGTAGCGAAGTTTTGTTCTTACTGGAAATAAAATTCATAATAGAAAAACAAAAAATTTAAGGATAACAACAGAAGAGAAATAGGCTGTATAACTTTCAAACCATTAGGGAAATAATGTATGGAACAAAGAGAAAAACTCAGCCTAACCAAGGGCAAGAAATGGGAGGGGCAACAAGAAAGCATGTGAAAAGAAAACAAAAGGACAGGATGTTTATTGTGAGTTTCACCTAAGGCAGGAATTTTCACTGCTGTGTGCCATTGAGTCAATTCCAACTAGTAGTGACCCTATATGACAGAGTAGAACCGCCTCATAGGATTTCCTCTTCTTTAGTTTTTACGGGAGCAGATCACCAGCTCTTTTCTCCTGCAGAGCCACTGCTGACCTTTCCCTCAGTAGCCGACTGCTTAACCATTCCGCCACCAGGGTTCTTAAGGCAGAAATAGGAAAGAAAAATATATACTTGTTATGTACTAGCACAAAATAAGCAAGCAAGCAAGCAAACAAAAGAGAGACATGTAGCAATGTTAATATCAGAAAAAGAAATCAAAGTAAAAAGCATTGAAAAGAAGAAAGGTTTTGTTCACTAAGAAGATATGATAGTCACTAAATTTTTGTGCCAAGAATGTAGTTTCAAAATATATGAAGCAACTACTGCTAGAAATATAAGGAGATCAGGAAATCTGCAGTTATCATGGGACATTTAACCACACCCCTTTTAGGTATATGTCTTCTAGTGCTGCCATAACAGAAATACCACAAGTGCGTGGCTTTAACAAAGAGAAATTCATTCTCTCACAGTCTAGTAGGTTCCAAGTCCAAATTTAGGGCGTCAGCTCGAGGGGACTGCTTTCTCTCTATGTCTGCTCTGGAGGAAGATTCCTTGTCATCAATCTTCCCCTGGTCGAGGAGCTTCTCAGGCCCAGGAACCCCAGGTCCAAAGGATGCACTCTGCTCCCTGTGCTGCTTTCTTGGTGGCATGAGGGCCCCAACTCTTTGTTTACTTCCCTTTCCTTTTTATCTCTTGAGAGATTAAAGGTGGTGCAGGGTACACCCCAGGAAAACTCCCTTTATTTTGGATCAGTAATGTGACCTGGGTAAAAAAAGGGTGCTACAATCCCACCCTAATCCTCTTTAACATAAAATTATAATCACAAAATGGAGGACAACACACAGTCCTGGAAATCATGGCCCAGCCAAATTGATACACACATTTTTGGGGGGACATAATTCAATCCGTGACAGTGTATATGTATATATAAACACTGCCATGGAGTTGATTCTGACTCATAGCGACCCCAGAGGGTTTCCAGTGCTGTAAATCTCTAGAGAAGCAGACTGCCACGTCTTTTTCCCCGAGGAGGAGCCGAGGAGCCGCCCGTGGTTTTGAACCACCAACCTTTCAGTTAGCAGTTGATCTCTTTAACCAGAGCGATAGATCTAATTAAAAAAAAAAAAAAAAACCAAACCCAGTGCTGTTGAGTGCATTCCGACTCATAGTGACCCTATAGGACAGAGTAAAACCGCCCCATAGAGTTTCCAAGGAGCGCCTGGCGAATTCAAACTGCCGACCCTTATGGTTAGCAGCTGTAGCACTTAACCACTACGCCACCAGGGTCTCCGTAGATCTAATAGACTGGAAAAATAAATAAGGATCTAGAAAGTTTGAACAGCACAATTAAACTGATCTAAAAAATTTTTTTAATGTATATGTATTTTTGTGCTTGAGAATATACATTTTCTTTTATTAAAAATATTTCAAACATACAGTAATGTAAAAATTTTATTTTTTTTCCGATCTTCAGGTCCTTCTTTTTTTGAAACGCGATGTTATAGCTGAAGCCCCCATTTCGTCCTATTCACCTTACTTGTCTGTTTTTTTCTTTTTCTCCATATGTACATAAGAGTAAGCAAAATGCACTATTGTTTTGTGTGTTTTAGTTTACATAAATGGCATCGTAATAAATATATCATTTTGAAATTTATTTTTTTAGTCAATTTCTTTTGAAATACAGCATTTTTGATACATGTAGATTGAGCTCGTCATTTTAACTGTTGAGTACTATTGTATGACTTACCCAATATGCTATTACTATAAAATATTATCGTATGGATTTCCATTGTATAAACTCTCCAATTTATTTGTCTCTCCCTCTACTTGAATTGTTTCCGTTTTGTGCTATTATATGTAAGGATTCAAAGAGCATCCTAGTGCATGGTTCTTTGTGCCTTGTGACTCTTCATAGGCTTCCTGCCTCACAACAAAGCTGCTGGTGAGAGAGAGGGAAGCAGAGAGGCCCTAAAATGGAAGCCCGCAGTCTTTTAAAACCTAATTTCGGAAATGACATCCCATCACTTTTTTTTTTAATTGTGGTGAAAATATACATAGTAAAACATACACCAACTCAATAAATTATACATGTACAATTCAGTAACACTGATTACATTCTTCAAGTCGCGCAACTATTCTCGTTACCTTTTTTCCAAATTATTCCACCACCATTGACATAAACTCAATGCCCCCCTAAGCAAAAACTCTCCCTTTTTCCTTCCCTCCCATCCCTGGTAGCCACTAGTAATCTTTGGTTATTTCATATAAGTGAGATCATAGAGTATTTGTCCTTTTACCACTGACTTATTTCGATCACCATGATGTTTTCAATGTCCATCCATGTTGCAGCGTGTATCAGGTCTTCATTTCTCTTAAACAATGGTTGGGTAATATTCCATTGTATGTATGTACCACATTTTGTTTATCCATTCATCCTTTGATGGACATTTCGGTTGTTTTCACCTTTTGGCTATTGCGAAAAGTGCTAAAATGAACATTGGTGTACAAGTCTCTGTTTGCATTCCTGCTTTCAGTTCTTTTGGTTATACGCCTAGGTTTGAGATACTGGGTAATATAGTAGTTCTACGTTTAACTTTTTGAGGAAACTGTTTTTCCCAGCAGCCGTATCATTTCACTCATCACTTTTGCCATATTCTACTTCTTAAAAGCGAATCACCTTAAAAACGAGCCATAGTTTAGCTTAACTAGTAAAAAGGTCTGTTTTGAAAAAAAAAATGTACTATCTATATTGGATCAAATTGAAAACAGCAACTTGAAAGGTTGGATGGGAATCTTAAGAGGCAGTGAGTTTATGTTAATGAGAGAGGAACAACTCAGAAAAGGAGGGTGAGAATGGTTGCACAACTCAATAACGTAATCAATGACACTAAATGGTACGTGTAGAAACTGTTGAATTGGTGTATGTTTTGTTGTGTATATTCTCAACAACAACAACAAAATAAATAAAATTTAAAGAAAAAAGTGAATATGTCTAGTCCGCAGTCAGGAAGAGAGGATTGCACAAGGACATGAGTGTCAGGATGTGGGGGTCATGGGGGAGGGGTGTAAGAGCATTTTCAACTTTAATAGATATTGCTAATCTATGTTCCAATGTGGCTGTACCAATCTACATTCCCAACTGCAGTTTATTTGCTTCAGTGTTTCCTCACATTCCCAATACTCTTGGTAAATTCAGATTTTAAAATTATTGCTAATCTGATAAGTATGGAACACTGTTGTTTGAATTTGCTTTTCCCTAAACTACTAGAAGTGTCTTTTCACATTTGTTGACTATTTAGATTTCTTCTTCTCTTAATTGTTTATTCATATCCTTTGTTCATTTTTTGTTGGAGTTGTTTTTATTATTCTTGATTTCTATGAATTCTTTATATATTCTGGGTACCAGATGTCAGTTCTATTTGTATAGTTGCAAATATCTTCTCCTAGTTGATGTTTTCTTTATATGTAAATATGAAACTACTTAAAACAAAAGACAGTTTATTGGGAAGGAAATACAAATGGCACTTAAATACATGAGAAGAAGCTCAAGTTCACTCATAAAATATAATGATATACCATTTTCGCCCATCAGACTGACCAATAGGAAAGTTGATAACATACCGTATTATTGTGAGTGTGGAGCAATAGGAACTCTCTCAGACAGTGCAGGTAAGAAGGTAAATTGACAGAACTTCAATAGTAGGTAAATTGGCAGTATCTATCAAGATTACTAATGCACATACTTTTTGACCTAGAAGTCTACCCTTAGGAATTTATCTACACGCAAATTTAATTGCACACAAATCTCTCATAGTTTCAGACAAACTCACAGGAATTCAATGTGCATGCTTTTAAAAATTAAGAGTCTTTTTTCCTTCTGGTTTTACTTGTCTCCCTCCTTTGCCTACATCATTGTTTCCCATAACCTATATAAATAACCTAGTATTTGTTAATCCATATTTTCTTTGTGCTTGTGTAATCACCTATGGACATATATATACTTAAGAGCCCTGGTGGCTCAGTGGTTAAGCACTTGGCTGCTAACCGAAAGGTCGGCAGTTTGAACCCACCAGCTGCACCATGGGAGAAAGATGTTGCAGTCTGCTTCCATAAAGATTACAGCGTTGGAAATCCTATGGGGCAGTTCTACTCTGTCCTGTAGGGTACTATGAGTCGGAATCAACTCAACAGCAATGGGTTTGGTTTTCTTGTCTTGGTATGTATACTTATGTGTACACATATATACATATGCATACATATGTGGGTTTTTGTCCTTCTTTATTAAAATGGGATCATATATATATATGTCATGGATTAAATTATGTCCCCCTGAAAATGTGTGTATGAACTTGGTTAGGCCATGTGTGGTTGTCCTCTATTTTGTGATTTTCCCTTGTGTTATAAACCATAATCTCTGCCTGTGGTTAAAAGGATTAGGGTGGCATGTAACAGTCTTGCTCAGGTCACCTCCCTGATCCAGTGTAAAGGGAGTTTCCCTGGGGTGTGGCCTGCACCACCTTTTATCGCTCAAGACGTAAAAGGAAAGGAAAGCTAGCAGAGAATGGGGACTTCATACCACCAATAAAGAAGCACCGGGAGCAGAGCGTGTCCTTTAGACTCGGGATTCCTGCACAGAGAAATTCCTAGTCTCGGGGAAGATTGATGAGAAAGACCTTTCTCCAGAGCCGACAGACAGAGACAGCCTTCCTCTGGAGCTGACACCCTGAATTTGGACTTTTAGCCTACTTTACTGTAAGAAAATAAATTTCTCTTTGTTAAAGCCATCCACTTGTGGTATTTCTGTTACAGCAGCACTAGATAACTAAGACAATATACCTCTCAGTTTCTTGCTTTCCTCACTCAATAATAAACCAAAACTAACAATAAACCATTCAATAATAAACCAAATCAATAATAAACCAAAACCTGTTCCTGATGGAGTAGGAGAGCAATGGGGTGCAGACCTCAAATTCTCATAAAAAGACCAGACTTAATGGTGTGACTGAGACTAGAAGGACCCCAGAGGTCACGGTCCCCAGACCTTCTGTTAACCCAAGACTGGAACCACTCCCAAAGCCAACTCTTCAGACAAGGATTGGACTGGACTATAAGACAGAAAATGATACTGGTGAGGAGTGAGCTTCTTGGCTCAAGTAGACACATGAGACTATGTGGGCAGCTCCTGTCTGGAGGGGAGATCAGAAGGCACAGGGGCACAGAAGCTGGCTGAATAGACACAGGGAATACAGGGTGGAGAGAGGATTGTGCTGTCTCATTAGGGGGAGAGCAACTAGGAGTACATAACCCACTGCTGTCGAGTTGACTCCGACTCATAGCGACCCTATAGCACAGAGTAGAACTGCCCCGTAGAGTTTGCAAGGAGCGCCTGGTGGATTCGAACTGCTGACCTCTTGGTTAAGAGCCGTAGCACTTAACCACTACGCCACCAGGGTTTCCACAGGAGTACATAGCAAGGTGTATATAAATTTTTGTATGAGAGACTGACTTGATTTGTAAACTTTCTCTTAAAGCACAACTAAAAAAAAAAAAAACAACTCAAGATGTTGATGACTCTGCTTCCATTAGTAAAGAGGGCACTACTAATCAATGGGGTGAGGTGGCAATAGAAATGTACAAAATACCACCACCAATATCAGGTATTGTTGAGAGCTGAGGCTCTGGGTGAGCCCATGTTTGATACCTTCCTAAAATTTTGTCATAATGAGAAGGATAAGGAAGCTGGTCGGTTGGTCCTACTTTCACTAGACAAAGTGGTGAAAGAAAAAGATGAGCTCAGGGCTTCAGAGTCAAAGCTCAAGTACCACATAAATGACCTCAAAGTTTCCACTTCTGCCTTGAAAGAAAGCCTTATTACTTGTAGTAACAGAGCTGATATTACTGAAAACCAAACCCAGAGACTCATCGTAAAAGTGGCTGAATTACAATACCAAATGAATTCCCAACCTCTAGTGGTGTCTGAAGTTAAAGTGAGGGCATTGACTGGGAAAAAATTGAATCCTAATTCTTGGGCAGATAATCAGGAAGCTGGAGACACTGAGGCCCTAAATTACATTGAATCACTCCTGCCAGCAGAACCAGCCCTCTCACTCCCACTTGAAATGATTACTCCATCTTTATCTCCTAAGCCACCCTCCCCAGTAAAGCCATTAGCCCCTCCACCCCCATCTGATGAGATTAACTCAGCTGAGTCAAAAGAGCCTTTATCTGAGTCACTGCCTTAAACATCACCTGAGGCAGATGGATTATAAGACAATGCTGAATGTTCTCAAATCACAGCCCCACCACCCATTCTGGCTTCTAGACCTGTTGTTGTTGTTAGGTGCCATCGAGTCAGTTCCGACTCATAGTGACCCTATGCATAACAGAACGAAACACTGCCTGGTTCTGCACCACCCTTACAATCCTTGTTGTGCTTGAGCCCATTGTTGCAACCGCTGTGTCAATCCACCTCGTTGAGGGTCTTCCTCTTTTCCGCTGACCCTGTACTCTGCCAAGCATGATGTTCTTCTCCAGGGACTGATCCCTCCTGACAACATGTCCAAAGTATGTAAGACACAGTCTCGCCATCCTTGCCTCTAAGGAGCATTCTGGCTGTACTTCTTCTAAGACACATTTGTTCGTTCTTTTGGCAGTCCATGGTATATTCAATATTCTTCGCCAACACCACAATTCAAAGGCGTCAACTCTTCTTCGGTCTTCCTTATTCATTGTCCAGCTTTCACATGCATGTAATGCGATTGCAAGTACCATGGCTTGGGCCAGGTGCACCTTAGTCTTCAGGGTGACATCTCTTCAACACTTTGAAGAGGTCCTTTGCAGCAGATTTGCCCAATGCAATGCATCTTTTGATTTCTTGACTGCTGCTTCCATGGCCGTTGATTGTGGATCCAAGTGAGATGAAATCCTTGACAACTTCAATTTTTCTCCGTTTATCATGATGTTGCTCATTGGTCCAGGTGTGAGGATTTTTGTTTTCTTTATGTTGAGGTGTAATCCATACTGAAGGCTGTGGTCTTTGATCTTCATTGTTAAGTGCTTCAAGCCCTCTTCACTTTCAGCAAGCAAGGTTGTGTCATCTGCATAACGCAGGTTGTTAATGACTCTTCCTCCAATCTTGATGCCCCGTTCTTCATCATATAGTTCAGCTTCTCGTATTATTTGTTCAGCACACAGATTAAATAGGTATGGTGAAAGAATACAACCCTAACGCACACCTTTCCTGACTTTAAACCAATCATTTTCCCCTTGTTCTGTCCAAACAACTGCCTCTTGATCTATGTAAAGGTTCCTCATGAGCACAATTAAGTGTTCTCGAATTCCCATTCTTCGCAGTGTTATCCATAGTTTGTTATGATCCACACAGTCAAATACCTTTGCATAATCAATAAAACACAGGTAAACATCCCTCTGGTATTCTCTATTTTCAGCCAGGATCCATCTGACATCAGCAATGATATCCCTGGTTCCACGTCCTCTTCTGAAACCAGCCTGAATTTCTGGCAGGTCCCTGTCGATATGGTGCTGCAGCCGTTTTTGAATGATCTTCAGCAGAATTTTGCTTGCGTGTGACATTAATGACATTATTCTGTAATTTCCACATTCGGTTGGATCACCTTTCTTGGGAATAGGCATAAATATGGAACTCTTCCAATCAGTTGGCCAGGAAGTTGTCTTCCATATTTCTTGGCATAGACGAGTGAACACCTCCAGCGTTGCATCTGTTTGTTGAAACATCTCAGTTGCTATTCCATCAATTCCTGGAGCCTTGTTTTTCGCCAATGCCTTCAGAGCAACTTGGACTTCTTCCTTCAGTACCATCGATTCCTGATCATATGCCACCTCTTGAAATGGTTGAATATCGACTCATTCGTTTTGGTATAATGACTCTGTGTATTCCTTCCATCTTCTTTTGATGCTTCCTGCATCGTTTAATATTTTCCCCATGGAATCCTTTACTATTGCAACGCGAGACTTGAATTTATTCTTCAGTTCTTTCAGCTTGAGAAATGCCGAGGGTGTTCTTCCCTTTTCGTTTTCCATCTCCAGCTCTTTGCACATGTCATTATAATACTTTATTTTGTCTTCTCGAGAGGTGCTTTGAAATCTTCTGTTCAGTTCTTTTACTTCATCAATTCTTCCTTTGGCTTTAGCTGCTCGACGCTCAAGAGCAAGTTTCAGAGTCTCCTCTGACATCCATCTTGGTCTTTTCTTTCTTTCCTGTCTTTTCAATGACCTCTTGCTTTCTTCATGGATGATGTCCTTGATCTCATTCCACAGCTCGTCTGGTCTTCGGTCACTAGTGTTCAACGGGTCAAATCTATTCTTCAGATGGTCTCTAAATTCAGGTAGTATATACTTAAGGTCATATTTTGGCTCTCGTGGACTTGCTCTGATTTTCTTCAGTTTCAGCTTGAACTTGCATATGAGCAATTGATGGTCTGTTCCACAGTTGGCCCCTGGCCTTGTTCTGACTGATGATATTGAGCTTTTCCATCATCTCTTTCCACAGATGTAGTCAATTTGATTTCTGTGTGTTCCATCTGGCGAGGTCCACATCCATGTGTATTGTCGCCGTTTATGTTGGTGAAAGAAGGTATTTGCAATGAAGAAGTCGTTGGTCTTGCAAAATTCTATCATTCGATCTCCGGCATTGTTTCTATCCCCATATTTTCCAACTACTGATCCTCGTTCTTCTTTGTTTCCAACTTTCGCATTCCAATTGCCAGTAATTATCAATGCATCTTGATTGCATATTCAATCAATTTCAGGCTGCAGCAGCTGATAAAAATCTTCTACTTCTTCATCTTTGGCCCTACTGGTTGGTGCATAAATTTGAATAATAGTCGTATTAACTGGTCTTCCTTGTAGGCGTATGGATATTATCCTATCACTGATAGCATTGTACTTCAGGATAGATCTTGAAATGTTCTTTTTGACGATGGATGCAACACCATTCCTCTTTAAGTTGTCATTCCCAGCATAGTAGACTATATGATTGTCTGATTCAAAATGGCCAATACCAGTTCATTTCAGCTCACTAATGCCTAGGATATTGATGTTTATGTGTTCCATTTCATTTTTGATGAATTCCAATTTGCCTAGATTCATACTTCATACATTCCAGGGTCTGATTATTATTGGATGTTTGCAGCTGTTTCTTCTCATTTTGAGTCGTGCCACATCAGCAAATGAAGGTCCCGAAAGCTTTACTCCGTCCACGTCATTAAGGTCGACTCTACTTTGAGGAGGCAGCTCTTCCCCAGTCATCTTTTGAGTGCCTTCCAACCTGGGGGGCTCATCTTCCAGCACTATATCAGACAATGTTCTGCTACTATTCATAAGGTTTTCACTGGCTTATGCTTTTCAGAAGTAGACTGCTGGATCCTTCTTCCTAGTCTGTCTTAGTCTGGAAGCTCAGCTGAAACCTGTCCTCCGTGGGTGACCCTGCTGGTATCTGAATACCAGTGGCATAGCTTCCAGCATCACAGCAACACACAAGCCCCCACAGTACGACAAACTGACAGACACATGGGGGTCTAGGCCTATAACTAGATTTAAGTCCCAGCAAGCCCATAAGGTGAAGTACAAAGTGTGATTCAAGAGGAGGTACACCGTACTCCAAAAGAACTGCTTGATTTTTCTAATATGTACAAGCAGAAACCTGGGAAATAGGAGGAAATAGGAGTGGGTATATTTATTAAGGGTGTGGTATAATGGTGCAAGAAACATAAGGACAGATCAAGCTGAGTTTACTGATATGGGACCACTAAGCACAGATTCTTCACTCAGAATTTCAGTTTGAGAGATTAGGAAAGGATCAGATAGTTTATTTGGTTGGGTTGCTGAAGCATGGATTACACGGCGGCCTACACTAAATCAAGCTCAAGTACCAGACCCGCCTTGGTGTGCTGTAGAAGAAGGTATCCAAAGGCCTAGGGAAATTAGCATGTTAGAGTGAATTTAACAGGTTAGGTGCACAGAACCACACATGGAGTGCCATCTTTTACCACAACAGTGAGGAACAAATTTGTGAACGGAGCCCCAGCGTCCTTGAGGACTGCCATGATCACTATTTTATGTAAGTCGGATTTGACGGAGGGAACTGCCTAACTGAATAGACACCTAACTACAATGGGGTGATTGGAGCCCAAGGTGGTAGGGGCCAGGTGCGTCACTCAATCAACAAAGACAATGAATCATTAGTGTAATGGACAGCAGAGTCAAAGTAGTGATCAGAATAATCTCACTCATATGGACTTGTGGAGTTGGCTACTTAGTCTCGGTGTCCCTAGGAATGAAATAGATAGGAAATCTATTATTTACTTGATTTGTACAAGCTGAAGAATTCTAGGTGAAGTGAACAGCAGTCTAATTCAAATCGCCAGAATAGGGAGTCATGGCACCTCAATCAATTCCCAGACTTGAGCTAGTTTACAGACCCACAACACCTTGAATGAAGGGGAAGCCAGTTCCCCTTGAGCAAGGACTCCACTATGCTGCCACCAACTTATACTCTTAATTTTTCTCTCAGCTTTCCCCAAAGGGATCTACAGCTTTTACTAGAGTGACTGTTCATCAAGGAAAAGGAAATACTTAGACTTTCCAGGGATTACTGGATACTGGCTCTGAATTGACAACAATTCCAGAAGACCCAAAACATCACTGTGGATCCCCAGTCAGAGTGGGGCCTTATGGAGGTAAGGTTATTAATGGAGTCTTAGCTCATGTCCGTCTCACAGAGGGCCTCAGCAACATGGACTTCCACTCATCTAGGCCAACTTGGCTACAGCTACTGATGAGTGCCCAATCTGTCAGCAGCAGAGACTAACACTGAGTCCCCGATATGGCACCATTCCTCGAGGTGATTCAACCGGTAACCTGGTGGCAGGTTGATTACACTGAACCGCTTCCATCATGGAAAGAGCAGTGTTTTGTTCTTATTGGAATAGACACTTACTCTGGATATGGACTTGCCTTCCCTACATGCAATGCTTCTGCCAAAACTACCATCCATGGACTTATAGAATGCCTTATCCACTTTCATGGTATCCCATCCAGCATCACCTCAGATCAAGCGACTCACTTCACAGCAAATGAAGTGTGGCAATGGGCCTATGCTCGTGTAATTCACTAGTCTTACCATGTTCCCCATCATCCTGAAGCAGCTGGCTTGATAGAATGATACAATGGCCTTCTAAAGACACAATTATGGCACCAACTAGGTGGCAGTACCTTGCAGGGTTGGGGTAATGTTAACCAGAAGGCTGTATGTGCTCTAAACCGGCATCCAATATATGGTTCTGTTTCTCCCATAGCCAGGATCTATGGGTCCAGGAATCAATGGGTGGAAATGGGAATGGCACCACCTACTATTACCCCTAGTGATCCACTCACAAAATTTTTGCTTCCCGTCCCCGAGACCCTACACTGCGCAGGTTTGGCTGTCTTAGTTCCAAAGGGAGTAATGCTCCCACCTGGTGACACGTTGCTGATTCCATTGAACTGGAAGTTAAGAATGCCACCTGGCCACTTAGGGATCCTTACACCTCTGGATCAACAGGCAAAGAAGGGGGTCACCATATTGGCTGGTGTGATTGATCCTGATTACCAAGAGAAAATCAGATTGATATTACATAATGGAGGCAAATAAGTGTATGTCTGGAATGCAGGAAATCCCTTTAGGCATCTCTTAATACTCCCACGCCCTGTGATAAAGTCAGTGGAGAACTACAGCAAGCCAATTTCTACATGACTATTAATGACCCAGACCCTTCAGGAATGAAGGTTTGGGTTACCCCACTAGGCAAAGAACCATGACCAGCTGAGGTGATTGCAGAGGGCAAAGGGAATACAGAAAATACAGAATGGGTATTAGAAGTTAGTTCTAAATACCAGTTACAACCACATGACCAGTTGCAGAAACGAAGACTGTAATTGTTATGAATATTTCTTCCTTGTATGTATGCAACAAATATTTTTGTTTTTTTCACTTATAAAATATAAGATGTAAACAGAGCTGCTGTGTTTTTCGTTGTGCACATATTAGTTGTATCATGTTAGGTGCAAGTACAACTTTACAATTGCCTTTATTAGGAGATTATGTATGGTTTAAGGAGATGTGTACAGGTGCCAAGTTGACAAGAAGTGAACTGTGATCATTAAAGTTGTATGTTAACTTAGCTGGGCCATGATTTTCAGTGGTTTGGCGTTTATGATGTAGTTTGCAGTTGTATAATGATGTAATCACCTCCATGGTGAGATCCGATATAATGTGATCACCTCCATGATGGGATTTGCTGTGAGTAGTCAAGAAGTTGAAAGGAGAAAAACAATTAATGTAATCCATCATATAAATAGAACAAAAGACAAGAATCACATGATTTTATCATTGATGCAGAAGAGGCATTTGACAAAGTTCAACACCCATTCATGATAAAAGCTCTCAGCAAAATAGGAATAGAAGGAAAATTCCTCAACATAATAAAGGGCATTTATACAAAGCCAACAGCCAACATCATCCTAAATGGAGAGAGTCTGAAAGCATTCCCCTTGAGATCGGGAACCAGACAATGATGCCCCTTACCACCACTCTTATTCAACATTTCGCTGGAGGTCCTAGACAGAGCAATTAGACTAGATAAAAAAATAAAGGGCATCCAGATTGGCAAGGAAGAAGTAAAAGTATCTCTATTTGCAGATGACATGATCTTATACACAGAAAACCCTAAAGAACCCTCGAGAAAACTGCTGAAACTAATAGAAGAGTTCAGCAGAGTATCAGGACACCAGATAAACATAAAAAAAAATCGGCTGGATTCCTCTACACCAACAAAAAGAACATCGAAGAGGAAATCACCAAATCAATGCCATTTTCAGTAGCCCCCAAGAAGATAAAATACTTAGGAATAAACCTTACCAGAGATGTAAAAGACTTATACAAAGAAAACTATAAAATACTTCTGGAAGAAATCAAAAGAGACCTACATAAGTGGAAAAACATACCTTGCTCATGGATAGGAAGACTTAACATTGTAAAAATGTCTATTCTAGCAAAAGCCATCTATAGATTTAATGCAATTCTGATCCAAATTCGAACAACATTCTTTAACGAGAGGAGAAACAAATCACCAACTTCATATGGAAGGGAAAGAGGCCCCGGATAAGTAAAGCATTACTGAAAAAGAAGAACAAAGTGAGAGGCCTCACTCTACCTGACTTTAGAACCTATTAGTTAAAACAGTAGTCAAAACAGCCTGGTACTGGTAGAATAACAGGTACTTGGGCCAATGGAACAGAATTGAGAATCCAGACATAAATCCATCCACATAGGAGCAGTTGATATTTGACAAAGGCCCAAAGTCAGTTAAATGGGGAAAAGACAGTCTTTTTAACAAATGGTGCTGGCATAACTGGATATCCATCTGCAAACAAATGAAACAAGACCCATACCTCACTCCATGCACAAAAACTAACTCAAAATGGATCAAAGACCTAAATATAAAATCTAAAACGATAAAGATCATAGAAGAAAAAATAGGCACTTTAGGAGCCCTAACACCTGGCATAAACCGTATACAAATCATTACTAACAATGCAGAACAAAAACTAGATAACTGGGAGCTCCTAAAAGTCAAACACGTATGCTCACCCAAAGACTTCACCAAAAGAGTAAAAAGATTTCCTACAGACGGAGAAAAAGTTTTTAGCTGTGACATTTCCGATCAGCACCTGATCTCTAAAATCTACATGATACTGCAAAAACTCAACTACAAAAAGACAAATAACCCAATCAAAAAATGGGCAAAAGACATGAACAGACACTTCACTAAAGAAGACATTCAGGTAGCTAACAGATACATGAGGAAATGCTCATGATCATTAGCCATTAGAGAAATGCAAATCAAAACTACGATGAGATTTCATCTCTCTCCAACAAGGCTGTCATTAATCCAAAAGACACAAAACAATAAATGTTGGAGAGGCTGTGGAGAGACTGGAAAACTGGTGGGAAAGTAAAATGGTATAACCACTTTGGAAATCGATTTGGCGCTTTCTTAAAAAGCTAGAAATAGAACTACCATAGGATCCAGCAATCCCACTTCTTGGAATATATCCTAGAGAAATAAGAGCCTTTACACGAACAGATATATGCACACCCATGTTCATTGCAGCACTGTTTACAATAGCAAAAAGGTGGAAGCAACAAAGGTGCCCATCAAAGGATGAATGGATAAATAAATTATGGTATATTCACACAGTGGAATACTACGCATCGTTAAAGAACAGTGATGAATGTGTGAACCATTTCATAACATGGAGGAATCTGGAGGCATTATGCTGAGTGACATTAGTCAGTTGCAAAAGGACAAATATTGTATAAGACCACTATTATAAGAACTCCAGAAACAGTTTAAACAGAGAAGAAAATATTCTTTGATGGTTTCGAGAGTGGGGAGGGAGGTAGGGAGGGAGAGGGGTATTCACTAATTAGATAGTAAATAAGAACTACTTTAGGTGAAGGGAAAGATAACACACAATACAGGAGAGGTCAACACAACTGGCCTAAACCAAAAGCAAAGAAGTTTCCTGAATAAACTGAGTGCTTCGAAGGGCAGCGTAGCTGGGGCGGGGGTTTGTGGACCATGGTTTCAGGGGACATCTAAGTCAATTGGCTTAATAAAATCTATTAAGAAAACATTCTGCATCCCACTTTGGAGAGTGGTATCTGAGGTCTTAAACACTAGCAAGCAGCCATCTAAGATGCATCAATTGGTCTCAACTCACCTGGACCAAAGGAGAATGAAGAACACCAAGGACACAAGGTAATTACGAGCCCAAGAGACAGAAAGGGCCACATAAACCAGAGACTACATCAGCCTGAGACCAGAAGAACTAGATGGTGCCTGGCTACAACCGATGACTGCCCTGACAGGGAACACAACAGAGAAGCCCTGAGGGAGCAGGAGAGCAGTGGGATGCTGACCCCAAATTCTTGTATAAAAACCAGACTTAATGGCCTGACTGAGACTAGAAGGATCCCAGTGGTCATGGCCCCCAGACCTTCTGTTGGCCCAGGACAGGAACCATTCCCAAAGCCAACTTCAGACAGGGATTGGACTGGACAGTGGGATGGAGAGGGACGCTGGTGAGGAATGAGCTTCTTGGATCAGGTGGATACTTGAGATTACATTTGCATCTCCTGTCTGGAGGGGAGATGAGAGGGTAGAGGGGGTTAGAAGTATGTAGCAAGGTATATATAAGTTTTTGTGTGAGATACTGACTTGATTTGTAAATTTTCACTTAAAGCACAATAAAAATTAAAAAAAATGGATCTTAAAAAAAAAAAGGAAGTTTCTTTGGCATTGTGGCCTGCATCCAGTGTAGGTGGACATTCTGGCAAGGCTAGTGGGCTTTTGTTTGTTCTGGATCCTGCAGCTGGCTACTGTTCCTTTGACCTCAGGTTCTTGGAACTTGAGCTACCAGCTTCCCTGCTGTCTTGCTTGCCGATTTTGGGATTCATTGGTCTTTACAGCCTGTAAGCCAGATCCCTGCTGTCTGATATCTGGATCTCTGGTTCATCAGCCCCTGTGACTATGTGTATCAGGAGAAGCCTCCAGGCTTACCCACAGACTTGGGATGTTCCAGCCTCTACAACCACGTGAGCAATTTCCTTGATATAAATTTCTCTATATATTTATTTGGAGCCCTGGTGGTGCAACGGTTAAGAGGTACAGCTGCTAACCAAACGGTCGGCAGTTTAAATCCACCAGCTGCTCTTTGGAAACCCTATGCGGCTGTTCAACTCTGTCCTATAGTATCGTTATCAGTCGGAATCGACTCAATAGCAACAGGTTTGGGTTTTGGTACATATATATTTGTACGCTTTACTGGTTTTGCTTCTCCAGAGAACCCAGCCTAACACAGATTGTATTTAAGGAAGAAGTCCAAGCTGTACTGAACGCATTGGCAAAAAATAAGGCTTCAGGAATTGATGGAATACTTATTGAGATGTTTCAACAAACCGATGCAGTGCTGGAAGCGCTCACTCGCCTATACCAAGAAATTTGGAAGACAGCTACCTAGCCAACTGACTGGAAGAGATCCATATTTGTGCCCATTCCAAAGAAAGATGATCCAATAGAATGCAGAAATTATCGAACAATATCATTAATACCACACACAAGTAGAATTTTGGTGAAGATAATAAAAAAAGATTGGAGCAGTACATCAACAGGGAACTGCCAGAAATTCAAGCCTGATTCAGAAGAGGACATGGAACGAGGGATATCATTGCTGATGTCAAATGGATCTCGGCTGAAAGCAGAGAATACCAAAAATGTGTTTCCCTCTGTTTTATTGACTGTGCAAAGGCAACAAATTATGGATAACATTGCAAAGAATAGGAGTTTCAGAACACTTAATTGTGCTCGTATTGGCAGAGACCTTATTTATCTTGTTCGCAGGTCTATCCCTGGTGTCTGATACAGTGCCTGGGAAACTTTCAACTAATAAATATTTCTTGGGAAGAAAAAAAATCCTAGGAGCTACCATGTATTGCAGACCAACTGGGAGCCAGGCACAGACACACAGGATCCTATTTGGTCCGTGTATCATGCCTGTATTCTCAATTCCTAGGTGAGGAAATTGAGGGGCAGAGAGGGGAAGGATTTTGGTCCTGAACCAGTTGGCTGGGCTGTGTGGAGTTGGGTCTGCTTGCTTAGTGCCTCCTTTTTTGCCTGCCACTCTGGCTGCTCTTTGGAGGGGAGCAGCAGCTGTGGCCTCTCCTCATGTTCCCATAGCAACCAGTGCTTACCTCCTGCTCACACTGTTTCCTAATAGCCTGATTATGTATTTTCTCCCCCACCAGTCCAGGAGCTTCTTGAGAACAGGGTCCATGGCAACTTTGCTCAGCGCTCACCATTGCGTGGCTCCAGGCTCAGTGAGTATTAGTTAAAAAAAAAAATGAAGAAAAATCAATGCATGACCATCCATGCCCATGGCTTTTTTTTCCCTTTTTTTTTTTAAATTTTTTATTGAGCTTCAAGTGAACATTTACAAATCAAGTCAGTCTGTCACATATAAGTTTATATACACCTTACTCCATACTCCCACTTGCTCTCCCCCTAATGAGTCAGCCCTTCCAGTCTCTCCTTTCGTGACAATTTTGCCAGCTTCCAACCCTCTCTATCCTTCCATCCCCCCTCCAGACAGGAGATGCCAACACAGTCTCAAGTGTCCACCCGATACAAGTAGCTCACTCTCATGGCTTTTGTAAAAAGAGTTCATCACAAATAAGGCACCTGGCAGTCTGTAGAGTCTGGGGGGAGGAGGTCTTAAGGACTCCTGCCTCTCAACTCACCTTTTCTGAGTGGTGTGGGTGACTGGTCCCACCTCCTTCTCTCTCTCCTGCTGCCTGGGGAAACTCTTCAAGAAAACAGGCAGGGTAGCCTGCAGCATGGTCATGCCTGTTGGCAGGAGGAGGATGCTGTAGATGATGTTAACACCCCCTCTCCAGTGATCCCCCAATGCACATGCACACATGCACACACACTCCCTCGCCACCTCCTTCTGATGGGAGTCATCTCAAATGGTCAACTTTTGCTACTAGATTTACCAAAAACAGTTGAGTTTCATATTCAATTCTAATAATCAGTTCACAATCTCGTCAGTTGGCCTTTCTTTTTTTATGTTTAAGATATTCTTTTCTTTTTATTGTGCTTTAAGTTGAAGTTCTCAATTCACATCGATTTCTCATACAAAACCTTATTACACACATTGTTATGTGACCCTAGTTGCTATCCCCGCAATGTGACAGCACACTCCTCCTCTCCACCCCATATTTCCTGTGTCCATTCAACCAGCCCCTGTCCCCCTCTGCCTTCTCATCTCACCTCCAGACAGGAGCGGCCCACACAGTCTCATGTATCTACTTGAGCTAAGAAGTGCACCCCTCACCAGTGTCATTTTATGTCTTATAGTCCAGTCTAATCTGTGTCTGAAAAGTTGGCTTCAGGAATGATTTTAGTTTTGGGCTAATGGGGAGTCTGGGAGCCATGTCTTCTGGGGTCCCTCCAGTGTCAGTCAGACCAGTAAGTCTGGTATTCTTTCTAGAATTTGAGTTCTGCACCTCACTTTTCTCCTGCTCCATCAGGGACTCTCTGTTGTGTTCCTTGTCAGGGCCATCATTAGTGGTAGCTGGACACCATCTAGTTTTTCGGTCTCAGGCTGATGGAATCCCTGGTTTATGTGGCCCTTTCTGTCTCTTGGGCTCTTATTTTCCTTGTGTCTTTGGTGTTCTTCATTCTCCTTTGTTGCAGGTGGCTTGAGACCAATTGATGCATCTTAGATGGCCGCTTGCTAGCTTTTAAGACCCCAGATGCCACTCACAAAGCGGGATACAGAACATTCTCTTGATAAACTTTGTTATGTCAATTGAACTAGATGTCCCCTGAAACCATGGTCCCCAGAACCCTGCTCCTGCTAATCTGTCCCTCGAAGTGTTTGGTTGTATGCAGGAAATTTCTTAGCTTTTGGTTTAGTCCAGTTGTGCTGACTTCCCCTGTATTGTGTGTTGTCCTTTCCTTCACCTAAAATAATTCTTGTCTACTGCCTAGTAAGTGAATATACCTCTCCCTCCCTCCCCACTATTGTAACCTTCAAACAATGTTTTCTTCTGTGTTTAAACCTTTTCTTGAGTTTTTATAATACTGGTCTCATACAATGTTTGTCCTCTTGTGACTGACTAATTTCACTCAGCATAATGCCTTCTGGTTTCTTCCATGTTATGAGATGTTTCATGGATTCATCGTTGTTCTTTATCGTTGCATAGTGTTTCATTGTGTGAAAACACTGTAATCTCTTTATCCATTCATCTGTTGATGGGCACCTAGTTTGTTTCCATCTTTTTGCTACTGTAAACAGTGCTGCAGTGGATATGGGTGTGCATACATCTATTCGTCTGATGGCTCTTATTTCTCTGGGATATATTCTGAGGAGTTGGATTGCTGGATTGTATGGTACTTCTATTTCTAGCTTTTGAAGGAAGCACCAAATGGATTTCCAAAGTGGTTGTACCATTTTATATTCCCACTAGCAGTGTATAAGTGTTCCTCCAGTCTCTCAACAACCTCTCCAACATTTATAATTTTGTGTTTTTTGGATTAATGCCAGCCTTGTTGGGGTACGATAGTATCTCATTGTAGTTTTGATTTCCATTTCTCTAATGACTAGTAATTGTGAGCATTTCCTCATGTATCTGTTAGCTGACTGAATGTCTTCTTTGGTGAAGTGCCTGTTCATATCCTCTGCCCATTTTTTAATTGGGTTATTTATCTTTTTGTTGTTGAGGTTTTGCAGTATCTTATAGATTTTAGGGATCAGACGCTGATCAGGTTTGTTGTAGCCAAAATTTTTTTCCCAGTTTGTAGGTTGTCTTTTTACTGTTTTGGTGAAGTCTTTAGATGAGCATAAATGTTTGATTTTTAGGAGCTCCCAGTTATCCGGTTTCTCTTCTGGTGTTTGTGCATTCTTAGTAAGAATTTGTATACCATTTATACCATGTATTAGGGCTCCTTGCATTGTTCCTATTTTTTCTTCCGTGATCTTTATCGTTTTAGATTTTATATTTTGGTCTTTGATCCATTTTGAGTTAGTTTTTGTGCATGGAGTGAGGTATGGGTCTTGTTTCATTTTTTTGCAGATGGATATCCAGTTATGCCAGCACCTTTTGTTAAAAAGACTGTCTTTTCCCCATTTAACTGACTTTGGGCCTTTGTCAAATATCAACTGCTCCTATGTGGATGGATTTATGTCTGGATTCTCAATTCTGTTCCATTGGTCTATGTATCTGTTGTTGTACCAGTACCAGGCTGTTTTGTCTACTGTGGCGGTGAAATAGGTTCTAAAATCATGTAGTGTGAGGCCTCCCACTTTGTTCTTCTTTTTCAGTAATGTTTTACTTATCCATGGCCTCTTCCCTTTCCATATGAAGTTGGTGATTTGTTTCTCCATCTCATTGAAAAATTCCATTGGAATTTGGATCGGGACTGGATGGTACCTATAGATGGCTTTGGGTGGAGTTGACATTTTCACAATGTTGAGCCTTTCTATCCATGAGCAAGGTATGTTTTTCCTCTTATGTAGGTCTCTTTTGGTTTCTTGCAGTAGTGTCTCATAGTTTTCTTTGCGTGAGTCTTTTACATCTCTGGTTAGATTTATTCCTAAGTATTTTATCTTCATGGGGGCTATTGTAAATTGTATTGATTTGGTAATTCCTCTTCGTCTTCGATGTTGTCTTTGTTGGTGTAGAGAAATCTAACTGATTTTTGTCTGTTTGTCTCATATCCTGATACTTTGCTGAACTCTTCTGTTTGTTCCAGTAGTTTTCTTGTGGATTCTTTCAAGTTTTCTGTATATAAGATCATATCATCTGCAAATAGAGACACTTTTACTTCTTCCTTACCAATTTGAATGACCTTTATATCTTTTTTCTAGCCTAATTGCTCTGGCTAGGACCTCCAGCATAATGTTGAATAAGAGTAGTGATAAAGGGCGTCCTTGTCTGGTTCCTGATCTCAAGGGGGATGCTTTCAGGCTCTCTCCATTTAGCATGATGTTGGCTGTTGGCTTTGTATATATGCCCTTTATTATGTTGAGGAATTTCCCTTCTATTCCTATTTTGCTGAGAGGTTTTATCATGAATGGGTGTTGAACTTTGTCAAATGCCTTTTCTGCATCAATTGATAAGACCATCTGGTTCTTTTATTTATGTGATGGATTATATTGATTGTTTTTCTAATGTTGAACCATCCCTGCATACCTAGTATGACTCCCACTTGGTCATGGTGAATTATTTTTTTGATATGTTGTTGAATTCTATTGGTTAGAATTTTGTTGCGAATTTTTGCATCTAAGTTCATGAAGGATATTGGCCTGTAGTTTTCTTTTTTCTGTGGTGTCTTTACATGGTTTTGATATCAGGCAAATGCTGGCTTCATAGAATGAGTTTGGGAGTATTCTATTCTTTTCTATGCTTTGAAATACCTTTAATAGTAGTGGTGTTAATTCTTCTCTGAAATTTTGGTAGAATTCTCCAGTGAAACCTTCAGGGCCAGGGCTTTTTTTTTGTTGGAAGTTATTTAACTACCTTTTCAATCTTTTGTTACAGATTTACTTAGCTGTTCTGCCTCTGTTTGTGTTAGTTTAGGTAGGTAGTGAGTTTCTAGAAATTTGTTCTTTTCCTGTAGGTTTTCAGAATTGTTAGCATACAATTTTTCATAGTATTCTGTTATGCTTTTAATTTCAGTTGTGTTTGTTGTGATACCATCCATCTAATTTCTTATTCAGGTTATTTGCTTCCTCTCCTGTTTTTCTTTTGTCAGTTTGACCAAGGGTTTATTGATTTTGTTAATCTTTTCAAAGAACCAGCTTTTGGTCTTGTTAACTCTTTCAGCTATTTTTCTATTTCATTTAATTTTGCTCTAATTTTTATTATTTGCTTTCTTCTGGTGCCCAAGGGCTTCTTTTACTGCTCTCTTTCTGTTTGTCCGAGTTCTAGGGTCAATGGTTTTATTTTGGCCCTTTCTTCTTTTTGGATGTGTGCGTTTATTGCTGTAAATGGACCTCTGGGCTCTGCTTTTGCAGAACCCAAAGGTTCTGGTAGGATGTTTTTTCATTCTCATTTGATTCTATGAATTTCTTTATTTCTCCCTTAATTTCTTCGATAATCCAGTAGTTTTTGAGCAAAGTGTTCAGTTTCCATGTGTTTTATTTTTTGTCCTTGCTTTTTCTGTTACTGATTTTTACTTTTCTTGGTTTATGATCAGAAAAGATGTTTTGTAATGTTTCGATGTTTGGATTCTGTTAAGGCTTGCTTTATGACCTAATATGTGGTCCATTCTGGACAATGTTCCATGTACATTGGATAAGAAAGTATACTCGGCTGCCATTGGGTGGAGTGTTCTGTAATGTCTATGAGGTCAAGTTGCTTGATTGTGGCATTTAGATCTTCAGTGTCTTTACTGAGCTTCTTTTGGGATGTTCTGTCCTCCACCGAAAGTGTTATGTTAAAGCCTCCTACTATTATTGTGGAGCTGTCTATCTCTCAATGCTGTTAGAGTTTTTTGTATGTATTTTGGAGCCCTATGGGTGCATAAATATGGGTGCATAAATATTTATTATGGTTATGTCCTCCTGGTATATCGACCCTTTAATCATTATATAGGGTCCTTTCTTATCCTTTGTGGTGGATTTTACTTCAAAGTCTATTTTGTCAGAGATCAATATTGCCACTCCTGTTCTTTTTTGATTGTTGTTTGCTTGGTTTATTTTTTCCACCGTTTGAGTTTTAATTTGTTTGTGTCTTTAAGTCTAAGGTGTGTCTCTCGTAGGCAGCATATAGATGGATCTTTTTTTTTTATCCCTTCTGCCACTCTCTGTCTCTTTATTGGCACATTTAGTGCATTTACATTCAGTGTAATTATTGATAGGTATGAGTTTAGTGCTGGCATTTTGATGTCTTTTTTTGGTGTTGTGGACGGTTTCTTTGTTCCCCTTAATTTTGTGTGCTGAGTCGTTTTTCTTTATGTATTTTCTTTTCATTGTTGTTGATTTTGTATTTGCTGAGTCTATGTTTTTCTTGTTTTTTATTTTGATGTGTAGGATTGTTAGTTTCCTTTATGGTTACCTTAATATTTATCCTTATTTTTCTAAGTTTAAACAAATCTTTCATTTCTTTATGTCACCTTGACTCCCTCTCCATATGAAAGATCTAGGACTACATTTTTCAGTCCCTCTTTTTGATTCAATTTTGGCATCTTTTACATAATGACATCTCTGTTCCCCTGTTTTGAGTGCTTTAGCTTTGATTTATTTTTTGTGATTTCCCTATCTGGGTTGATATCTGGTTGTTCTGTCCTTTTTTCTAGACTTGGATTATTACCTGATGTTATTGATTTTCTAACTGGTGGACTCCCTTTAGTATATCTTGTAATTTTTGTTTGGTGTTTGCAAATTCCCTAAACTCTGTTTATCTGGAAATGTACTAACTTCACCTTCATATTTGAGAGACAGTTTTTGTGCATATTTAATTCTTGGCTTGCAATTTTTTTCCTTCAAGGCTTTATGTATGTTATCCCATTGCCTTCTTGCCTTCATGGTCTCTGCTGAGTAGTCTGAGCTTAGTCTTATTGACCCTCCTTTGCAGTTAACTTTTCATTTATACCTAAAAAAAAATCCCTAGCTGCTCTTAAAATTCTCTGTTCATCTTTGGTTTTGGTAAGTTTGATTATAATACGTCTTGGTGACTTTCTTTTGGGATCTACCTTGTGTGGGGTTTGATGAGCATCTTGGATAGATATCTTCTCATCTTTCATGATATCAGGGAAGTTTTTTTACCAAGAAATTTCCAACAATTCTTTTTGTATTTTCTGTTATTGCCCCCTGTTCTGGTACTCCAATCGCTCGTAGTTTATTCCTCTTGATAGAGTCCCACATAATTCTTAGGGTTTCTTCATTTTTTTAAATTCTCTTATCTGATTTTTCCTCATATATGTTGGTGTCAAGCCCTTTATCTACAATCTCACTAATTCTGCCTTCCATTCCTTCAATTCTGCTCCTATGACTTTCTATTGAGTTGTCCAATTCTGAAATTTTATTGTTAATCTTCTGGATTTCTGTTTGCTGTCTCTCTATGGATTCTTGCAGCCTATTAAATTTGTCATTATGCTCTTCTTTAATCTTCTTATGTTCCTGTATTGCTTTGTTTGTGTGCTCCCTGGCTTGCTCTGCATTTTGCCTGATCTCCTTCCTGATCTCTTGAAGAGTTCTGTATATTAATCTTTTGTATTCTACCTCTGGTAATTCTAGGAACTTCTCTTCATTGGGAAGATTTCTTGAATTTTTGTTTTGGGAGCTTGCTAAAACCATCCTGGTCTGCCTTTTCATGTGATTTGATATTGACTGCTGTCTCCAACCTATCAATAATTTATTGTATTCATCTATTTTTTCTTTGCTTCCTGTGTCCTAGCTTCTTGTTTTGTTTTGATATGCCCAAATAGGCTGCTCCTGTGAGCTAGTTTGATTATTGGCACCGTTGAAGCTCTAAAGACCTGTCCCTAGGTGACTAGAGCTGTTACTAGTTATGTGAGCCCAGGAGCCGGCTTACTTTTCTTGTATGGATTCAGCTCATGTGTCCAGGTAGTTGGTCACCTAGTGTGTGGTGTAGGCTCTCACATACAGTCCTAGATGGGCAGGAGTGGCTGGTGTAGGCACAGGTATCTGGCCGAAGTAGGGGGTCACATGTTGAGCAAGACAGGGGGCTGACAACCACCCCTGAGTGTCTGTAAGGAAAGCATGTCCTTGTTCCCTAGAGTATGCAGGTAGGTGAGGTTTTCAGTCAGACTATGGGCACACAATGCTGTTGGTGGCAAGGACTGGGAGGCACTACTTATTCCTGACCCCCGTCTCAGGTGGCTAGGTGGCATTGGTGGAGCCGCCAGTCCTCAGGCCCCTGATGTGAGTAGGTGAGGACCCTGCTTAATAGGTAGAGCAGTATCAAATATCACAAACCTGCCTCTTCACCATATAGTTGAAACAGTTGAATTTAGACTTCAGGTATATACTCTGTTGTAATGTGCTAATGAGGGCCTAAGCTGTTGAAATGGACCCACAGAGGCCTATGCAAGGGTGAAAGGCATTCAAAGTTTGTGGACCCCTCATGCCTGTGCCTAGTCAAAGGAGCAGTTTCTGCCCTGAATTCCTGGCTTAGGGTTGTTGGCAGATTTTTTTCCCTGTCTGTTAATTTGTTCCCTCTCCAAGCCTGGGAGAATGGCTCAGGACGCATCATGGGTCCTACTTCCGGTCCAGGGGACACAGCAATCTCAGAAGCCAGCTCAGATCCAGTGCAGAGCAGGATGGGGTTAGGTAAGTGGGAGAGAGGCTTTTCTCAAAAAGGTGTTTTTTGATCCGTGTGGTGGGTTAGATGCATTTACTTACCTTTTGCTGATTGAGCAACTATTTTCACTGATTCTGGAGGTGTGAGTAGACTTTCCACTGCTTGGTCCCTCTGGATGTAGAAGACATGTCCCAAATGCCACTGCTTGCTTCACTGCTGGCACCAGCCAATCCTGGCCTGTAAGGTGCTGGTTCCCACTGGGTCACGTTTGGCAACTCCTTGCTGCTTCTGAACTGTCTCTCCCTCCCCCTGCCACTCAATCTGACTTCTCAACTTTGCCTTTGATGTTCAGGTCTCCTTGATTGTCATATATAATCAGTTCACTTGTTTCTTTGGGTCTTTGTTGTAAAAGGAACCACAGGAAGTGTCTGACTACTCTGCTGTCTTGGCCCTGCCCCCAACCCCTTCCTTTCTTCATTCCCACTGCAACCATTCTAATACAGCTTACCATCATCTTCCCCCTGAGCTGCTCCAAAGGCCACCTCCCTGACTCCTGTCTGTTCCCACCAATCTTCCATGGCATGGGCAGAATAAAGGCCCCAAATAGAAACCATCTTATGCTATTTCCAGTCAGTTTCACAAGGAAGGCAGGTGCTGAAGTAATTTTTGTGGCAATACAAAAGTCTGTACAAACCATGAAGCAGCTAGAAGGGGAGAAGGCAGAGCTCCCAGACCATTAGTTTAGTCCTTAAATGTTTGCTCAGTGCTGACTCTGGGCCAGTAACACTCACAAGGATGGGACCAACATGAACTCCTACCCTCATGGAAGTGTAACCAAACATGGGTTCTTGTCCTGTCTTATTAGCCAATCGAAATAAGATGGATGAGACACCATCTGTTGCAAGGGAAACAGAAAGTGGAAATTTATTGTTTGTGCAAACAAGGAGCAACATGGGACCTAGCAGCCAAAAGACCACACACTCCCCACCCCAGGGGAGCTTGGAGCTTTTATGCCTTCCAGTTCCCAAGGGGTGAGATCTGACATATTGATCCCTCCCATGTCCATATTTGGAGATCCAGGTTCTGAGTCATTTGTAAAGGAAGGGAACTTTTGCTTTACAAATGGGCTCAGGTGCAGCTGTGTGCCAGAGAACATCTTCCTCTCTAGCAAAGTTCAGGTCTGGGGTCAAGTTTGGGGCCACGGCTCTTCAGGTCCTGCACATGCACCAAGATCTTGGTTTATGCATGCGTGGGATTCTAGCGCCAGATTCAAACCTCGGTTAGAGCCCGTAGCGCAGTAGGACCAAGCCGCAGTTAGAAACAACAGCTTGGCGGTCTATGAAGGATGGGGGAAACTGTGGTGGAGTGGGGAAAACCTCCACAGTGGCTTCAGAAGGAGGAGGGAAAATACCTCATTGTGCTCTGCAGTTTGTACAGAGTGCTATGGGAATGTACACAGAATATGCTTGTGCTGAATCAGGGAAGGCTTCACAGTGGAAGAATATTTTGAGCTTTGTATCAATTAGGAAACTTTGGTTTAAAGCAACAGAAACAATCTCTGATTAACTGAAGAGAAAAGGGAATTTATGGGGTGGCAGAGGGAGGCTATAGGGAGCTTATAGACTCAAGGGAATGGCTAGAGAAGCAGGTTTGGAAACAGATGTAAGTAAAGGGTAGGAGTGGTGGATGGGAAGATGTAGGAAGCAGGAACAGTTTGATCAGGATGCTGGAGAAGTCTGTTTCCTCCCTTCTTATGTTGCTTACTCCAGGTTTAAAGTCCAAAGAGAGTGTCTTAGACTGACACAAAGGCTATGTTCCTTTGGCTTCCATGGTGGGAGGCAGACACATGGATTAATTTTTTCAACCACACCACTGCAATGGGGCAGAGACAATTCAATAAAAGGAAACAGGAAAGATGCATCAATTGGTCTCAATCCACCTGAATCAAAGATGAATGAAGAACACCAAGGACACAAGGTGATTACGAGCCCAAGAGACAGAAAGGGTCACATGAACCAGCGACTACATCATCCTGAGACCAGAAGAACTAGATGGTGCCTGGCTACAACTGATGACTGCCCTGACAGGGAACACAACAGAGAAACCCTGAGGGAGCAGGACAGCAGTGGGATGCAGACCCCAAATTCTCATAAGACCAGACTTAATGGTCTGACTGAAACTAGACGGACCCCAGTGGTCTTGGCCCCCAGACCTTCTGTTGACCCAGGACAGGAACTGTTCCCGAAGTAAACTCTTCAGACATGGATAGGCCTGGACAATGGTTTGGAGACGGATGCTGGTGAGGAGTGAGCTTCTTGGGTCAGGTGGACACTTGAGACTATGTTGGCATCTCCTGCCTGGAGGGGAGATGAGAGGGGGGAGGGGTTAGAAGCTGGTGAAAAGGACACGAAAAGAGAGAGTGGAGGGAGAGAGCGGGCTGTTTCATTAGGGGGAGAGTAATTGGGAGCATGTAGCAAGGTGTATATGGGTTTTTGTGTGAGAGACTTAATTTGTAAACTTTCACTTAAAGCACAATAAAAATTATTTTTTTAAAAAAAGGAAACAGGAGTCTGAGGAAGGGGGAGTAATGAATGCTAGGGAGCCACAAACCAACAAATGTCCACCCTCTGCTTGAGAGAAGGAAAAAGGAGAGAAAGGCATTCCAGGCCGAGAGAACGAAATGGGCAAAGGCCCTAAAGCCTTCTATGCCAAAGGAAGATGGGCAGCATTGTGTGAGTGCAGTGCCTGAGAAAACAAGGTGAAGAGCCACAGGAGATGGGCAAGAGTAGAGAGAAGCCAGATCAGTGTACCCTTTGGAGTGGACCTATGGGAGTCAGCTTCTGGAGGATGGAAGCAGGGGGCACTAGACCAGATTTGTGTGTTAGGACCTTCACTCTGGATGTGGCAGGAACGAATCAGAGATGGAAAAACTGGAGCTGGGGAGATGAGTAGGGAATTCTTGCAATTGTCCAGGCAAGAGACAGTACGGCCCAAATTCCAGCAGTGGACATGGATGGACAGGAGATGATGGATTCAAGAGCAATTTAGGACATAGAGTCAATATAAGGGAGCAGTGAGGGAGGGTGAGGAGTAAGAGATGACTGTGAAGGATTCAAGAGGGAGGAACAAGTTTGGGAGAAAGAGTCTGCATTCTCCTTATAGGCTTCAGGAAGTCCAGCTGTCTCAACCCTCATTTGTTTAACAGCTAATGTCAGCCTAGCTCTACTAGTATGTTCCAGGCACTATCTGAGGCAAGAGATGGAGAGAGACCATCAGAGAGGGAGAGAGGGGAAGGGGAAAGAGATACAGACTCTGAATGGGCCCTCTCATATTCAGCTAGTGGGAACAAAAACTGATATAATTTCTTTGGAAAAGAATCTAGAAATATGTTTCACTGTTTTACATGTGCATACCTTAGCAAAATGATTTCCAGGAATTTATCCTAAAGACACAATTTAACAGATGTGTACAGATATATGTACAAGGGTGTCACGACATTGTTCCAATCAATCGATCAATCAATCAATAAATTATGGTGTATCTGCACAGCAAAATGCTCTGCAACCCTTAGGGAGGAAAAAGAGATAGGACACTAACCACATCCTTGTCCCCTGTGGCAGGCTTGCTTCCGAGCCTGACAGTCCTTAGCTGAGGAGGGAAAAGCTTTAACTTTTTTTTTTAATAATTTTTATTGTGCTTTAAGTGAAAATTTAGAAATCAAGTCAGTCTCCCGCACAAAAACCCATATACAACTTGCTACATACTCCCAATTACTTTCCCCCATGAGACAGCCCGCCCCCTCCTTCCACTCTCTCTTTTCGTGGCCATTTTGCCAGCTCCTAAGCCCCTCTACCCTCGCATCTCCCCTCCAGGCAGGAAAAAGCTTTTACTTTTAATGAAGTTTGGGGTTTTGTCTATTACACTGGACTGGACACTTTAATTCCTGAAAGTAATTGGAGGATTTTTTACTTATCTGAGAGTGATCAAAAAAGTTATGAGATCTTCAGGAGATTTCATCCAAGAATCAGGGGAGAAATAGGCCACTGAGAAAGGTTAGGAAGAAAGATGAGAAAATTAAGTTGTTTTCTGCTCGTGGAGTTCAAACTGTTCAATAAAAGCTACAGTAACAATGGTTATCTCTGGGGTGTGAGGAGGAGCCATGGCTTTTACTTCATACTTTAAACACTTCTGCATTGTGTGAATGTTTTACAATGTGTACAACTAACAGAAGTAAAAATCAGTAAGAATACTGAAGACACATTCATTCGTGGAGAGGGTGGAGATGCTGACAAGCTGCTTAACTTCCCCCCTCCCCTCCGGAGCTTCTAAAGCAGGGTTTTCAACCTCAGAACTACTAAAAACTTGGGCCAGATAATTCTTTGTTGTGGAGGCTGTCCTGTGCCTTGTAGGATATTTAGCAGCATCCCTAGCCTCTACCTACTAGATGCCCATAGGACCTCACTCCCCCACCCAAATGTGACAAGCAAAATGTCTCCAGACTTTGCCAAATATCCCCTGGGGAGCAAAATTGCCCCCAGTTGAGAATCACTGACCTAGAGGAATTTTCAGAATACCAAGATGTCTTCTGGGCCTGTGGACCTGAGGGCTTCATTAATCCCATCTCTTAAATGGATCTCTGCCAGCATCTCTCCTTGTCTCCATTGGTATGAAAGTCAGGAGATGTGGCTTCTGATTTGGGTTTGCCCATATACTAGCTATGTGACCATGGGCCTTCCTCAGTTTCACTCTCTTTAACTCTAAAATGGGATTAATAATGACATAGCTTACAGGATTGCTGTGAAGATGAAATGTCTAAAAATTAGCTAGCACAATGCCTAGTGTATGGCAGGGACTCAGTAAATATCAGGGACCAACAGAAGACTGGTAAAGGCTGATCTCACTCACCCAGACGTCACCGCCACATAGACCACCAAATTTCTTGGATAGATGAGTTAGCACTTCCAGTGTGGCATCCATTTGTTGAAACGTCTCAATTTGTATTCCGTCAATTCCTGGAGCCTTGTTTTTTTGCCAATGCCTTCGGTGTAGCTTGGGCTTTTTGCTTTAGTACCATTGGTTCCTGCTTATATGGTGCCTCCTGAGATGTTGAATATCAACAAATTCTTTTTGGTACAGTGACTCTGTGTATTCCTTCCATCTTCTTCTTTTTTTTTTAAAATAATTTTTATTGTGCTTTAAGTGAAAGTTTACAAATCAAGTCAGTCTCTCACACAAAAACCCATATACACCTTGCTACACACTCCCAATTACTCTCCCCCTAATGAGACAGTCTGCTCTCTCCCTCCACTCTCTCTTTTCGTGTCCTTTTCGCCAGCTCCTAACCCCCTTCCCCCTCTCATCTCCCCTCCAGGCAGGAGATGCCAACATAGTCTCAAGTGTCCACCTGATCCAAGAAGCTCACCTCCCACCAGCACCCGTCTCCAACCCATTGTCCAGGCCAATCCCTGTCTGAAGAGTTTACTTCGGGAACGGTTCCTGTCCTGGGTCAACAGAAGGTCTGGGGGCCATGACCACCGGAGTCCTTCTAGTCTCAGTCAGGCCATTAAGTCTGGTCTTATGAGAATTTGGGGTCTGCATCCCACTGCTGTCCTGCTCCCTCAGGGTTTCTCTGTTGTGTTCCCTGTCAGGGCAGTCATCGGTTGTAGCCGGGAACCATCTAGTTCTTCTGGTCTCGGGATGATGTAGTCGCTGGTTCATGTGACCCTTTCTGTCTCTTGGGCTCGTAATCACCTTGTGTCCTTGGTGTTCTTCATTCATCTTTGATCCAGGTGGGTTGAGACCAATTGATGCATCTCAGATGGCTGCTTGCTAGCGTTTAAGACCCCAGACGCCACTCTTCAAAGTGGGATGCAGAATGTTTTCTTAATAGATTTTATTATGCCAATTCACTTAGATGTCCCCTGAAACCATGGTCCCCAGACCCCTGCCCCTGCTACACTGGCCTTCGAAGCATTCAGTTTATTCAGGAAACTTCTTTGCTTTTGGTTTAGTCCAGTTGTGCTGACCTCCCCTGTATCGTGTGCTGTCTTTCCCTTCACCTAAAGTAGTTCTTATCTACTATCTAATTAGTGCGTATCCTTCTCCCACCCTCCCTCCCTCCCCCTTCTAGTAACCACAAAAGAATATTTTCTTCTCAGTTTAAACTATTTCTCAAGTTCTTATAATAGTGGTCTTATACAATATTTGTCCTTTTGCAACTGACTAATTTCACTCAGCATCATGCCTTCCAGGTTCCTCCATGTTATGATTTGTTTCACAGATTCCTCACTGTTCTTTATCGATGCATAGAATTCCATTGTGTGAATATGCCATAATTTATCTATCCATTCATCCATTGATGGGCACCTTGGTTGCTTCCATCTTTTTGCTATTGTATACAGAGCTGCAATAAAACATGGGTGTGCATATATCTGTTCATGTAAAGGCTCTTATTTCTCTAGGATATATTCTGAGGAGTGGGATTGCTGGATTTTGTAGTAGTTCTATTTCTAGCTTTTTAAGAAAGCTCCAAATCGATTTCCAAAGTGGTTGTACCATTTCACATTCCCACCAGCAGTGTAGAAGTGTGCCAATCTCTCCACAGCCTCTCCAACATTTATTGTTTTGTGTTTTTTGGATTAATGACAGCCTTGTTGGAGTGAGATGAAATGTCATTGTAGTTTTGATTTGCATTTCTCTAATGGCTAATGATCACGAACATTTCCTCATATATCTGTTAGCTAACTAAACGCCTTCTTTAGTGAAGTGTCTATTCAAATCTTTTGCCCATTTTTTTTTAATAATGTTTATTGTGCTTTAAGTGAAAGTTTACAAATCAGGTCAGTCTGTCACATATAAGCTTATATACACCTTACTCCATACTCCCACTTACTCTTCCCCTAATGAGTCAGCCCGCTCCCTCCTTCCAGTCTCTCCTTTCGTGACGATTTTGCCAGTTTCTAACCCTCTCTACCCCCCCATCTCCCCTCCAGACAGGAGATGCCAACACAGTCTCAAGTGTCCACCTGATACAAGTAGCTCACTCTTCGTCAGCATCTCTCTCCAACCCACTGTCCAGTCTCTTCCATGTCTGATGAGCAGTCTTCGGCAGTGGTTCCTGTCCTGGGCCAACAGAAGGTTTGGGGACTATGACCACCGGGATTCTTCTAGTCTCAGTCAGACCATTAAGTCTGGTCTTTTTATAAGAATTTGGGGTCTGCATCCCATTGTTCTCCTGTTCCCTCAGGGGTTCTCTGTTGAGCTCCCTGTCCGGGCAGTCATCGGTTGTGGCCGGGCACCATCTAGTTCTTCTGGTCTCAGGATGATGTAAGCCTCTGGTTCATGTGGACCTTTCTGTCTCTTGGGCTCATAGTTATCGTGTGACCTTGGTGTTCTTCATTCTCCTTTGATCCAGGTGGGTTGAGACCGATTGATGCATCTTAAATGGCCGCTTGTTAGCATTTAAGACCCCAGACGCCACATTTCGAAGTGGGATGCAGAATGTTTTCATGATAGAATTATTTTGCCAATTGACTTAGAAGTCCCCTTAAACCATAGTCCCCAAATCCCTGCTCTTGCTCCGCTGACCTTTGAAGCGTTCAGTTTATCCTGGAACCTTCTTTGTTCTTGGTCCAGTCCAGTTGAGCTGACCTTCCTTGTATTGAGTATTGTCCTTCCCTTCACCTAAAGTAGTTCTTATCTACTAAATAATCAGTAAATAACCCTCTCCCACCCTCCCTCCCTCCCCCTCCCCCTCCCTCCCTCCCCAGCCCTGTAACCACAAAAGTATGTGTTCTTCTCAGTTTATACTATTTCTCAAGATCTTATAATAGTGGTCTTATACAATATTTGTCCTTTTGCCTCTGACTAATTTCACTCAGCATAATGCCTTCCAGGTTCCTCCATGTTACGAAATGTTTCACAGATTCCTCACTGTTCTTTATAAATGCGTGGTATTCCATTGTGTGAATACACCATAATTTATTTAACCATTCATCCGTTGATGGGCACCTTGGTTGCTTCCAGCTTTTTGCTATTGTAAACAGAGCTGCAATTAACATGGGTGTGCATATGTCTGTTCGTGTAAAGGCTCTTATTTCTCTAGGATATATTCCGAGGAGTGGGATTTCTGGGTTGTATGGTAGTTCTATTTTTAACTTTTTAAGAAAACACCAGATAGATTTCCAAAGCGGTTGTACCATTTTACATTCCCACCGGCAGTGTATAAGAGTTCCAGTCTCTCCGCAGCCTCTCCAACATTTATTATTTTGTGTTTTTTGGATTAATGCCAGCCTTGTTGGAGTGAGATGGAATCTCATCGTAGTTTTAATTTGCATTTCTCTAATGGCTAATGATCGAGAGCATTTTCTCATGTATCTGTTAGCTGCCTGAATATCTTCTTCAGTGAAGTGCGTGTTCATATCCTTTGCCCACTTTTTGATTGGGTTGTTTGTCTTTTTGTGGTTGAGTTTTAGCAGAATCATATAGATTTTAGAGATCAGGCGCTGGTCGGAGATGTCATAGCTGAAAATTTTTTCCCAATCTGTAGGTGGTCTTTTTACTCTTTTGGTGAAGTTTTTAGATGAGCATAGGTGTTTGATTTTTAGGAGCTCCCAGTTATTTGGTTTCTCTTCGTCATTTTTGGTAATGTTTTGTATTCTATTTATGCCTTGTGTTAGGGCTCCTAATGTTGTCCCTATTTTTTCTTCCATGATCTTTATCGTTTTAGTCTTTATGTTATGTCTTTGATCCACGTGGAGTTAGTTTTTGTGCATGGTGTGAGGTATGGGTCCAGCTTCATTTTTTTGCAAATGGATATCCAGTTATGCCAGCACCATTTGTTAAAAAGACTATCTTTTCCCCAATTAACTGACACTGGGCCTTTGTCAAATATCAGCTGCTCATAGGTGGATGGATTTATATCTGGGTTCTCAATTCTGTTCCATTGGTCTATGTGTCTGTTGTTGTACCAGTACCAGGCTGTTTTGAGTACTGTTTTTGCCCATTTTTTAATTGGGTTATTTGTTTTTTTGCAGTTGAGTTTTTGCAGTATCATGTAGATTTTAGAGTTCAGACGCTAATCAGAAATGTCATAGCTAAAAACTTTTTCCCAATCTGTAGGTAGTCTTTTTACTCTTTTGGTGAAGTCTTTGGATGAGTATAAGTGTTTGATTTTTTAGGAGCTCCCAGTTATCTGGTTTTTCTTCTACATTTTTTATAATGTTTTCTATACCATTTATGCCATGTATTAGGGCTCCTAAAGTCCCTATTTTTTCTTCCATGATCTTTATCTTTTTAGATTGTATATTTAGGTCTTTGATCCATTTTGAGTTAGTTTTTGTGCATGGAGTGAGGTATGGGTCTTGTTTCATTTTTTTGCAGATGCATATCCAGTTATGCCAGCACCATTTGTTAAAAAGACTGTCTTTTCCCCCATTTAACTGTTTTGGGGCCTTTGTCAAATATCAGCTGCTTATATGTGGATGGATTTATGTCTGGATTCTCAATTCTGTTCCATTGTTCTATGTATCTGTTGTTGTACCAGTACCAGGCTGTTTTGACTACTGTGGCGGTATAATAGGTTCTAAAATCAGGTAAAGTAAGGCCTCCCATTTTGTTCTTCTTTTTCAGTATGCCTTATTTATCCGGGGCCTCTTTCCCTTCCATATGAAATTGGTGATTTGTTTCTCCATTTCATTAAAGAATGTCCTTGGGATTTGGATCGGAATTGCATTAAATGTATAGATCGCTTTTGGTAGAATAGACATTTTTTTTATAATGTTAAGTCTTCCTATCCATGAGCAAGGTATGTTCTTCCAGTTTTGTAAGTCTCTTTTGGTTTCTTGCAGAAGTGTACCGTAGTTTTCTTTGTATAAGTCTTTTACATCTCTGGTAAGATTTATTCCTAAGTATTTTATCTTCTTGGGAGCTACTGTAAATGGCATTGATTTGGTGATTTTCTCTTGGTTGTTCCATCTTCTTTTGATGCTTCTTGAGTGGTTTAATATTTTCCCCATAGAATCGTTCAGTATTGCAACTCAAGGCTTGAATATTTTCTTCAGTTCTTTCCGCTTGAGAAATGCAGAGCGTATTCTCCCCTTTTGTTTTTCTATCTCCAGGTCTTTGCACATATTTGTCTTCTCAAGCCGCCCTTTGAAATTTTCTGTTCAACTCTTTTACTTCATCATTTCTTCCTTTTGCTTTAGGTATTCGACGTTCAAGAGCAAGTTTGAGAGTCTTTTCTGTCATTTTTGATGACTTCCAATTTCCTAGATTAATAGTTTGTACATTCTGTTTATTGGTGTATAGAAATCCAACTGATTTTGGTACATTGACCTTGTATCCTGGTATTCTGCTAAACTTTTCTATTAGTTCCAGTAGTTTTCTCATAGAGGCTTTCAGGTTTTCTATGGATAGTATCATATGAACTGCAAACAGGGAGAGTTTTACTTCTTCCTGACCAGTTTGGATGCCTTTTATTTCTTTTTCTTGCCTAATTGCTCTGGCTAGGACTTTCAGAACAATGTTAAATCAGAGTGGTGATAAAGGGCATCCTTGTCTTGTTCAGTCGGAATCGACTTGATGGCACTGGGTTTGTTTTTTTGGTTGGTCTTGTTCCTGTTCTCAAGGGGAATGTTTTCAGCCTCTCTCCATTAGGAATGATATTGGCTGTTTGTTTTGTATAGATGCCCTTTATTATGTTGAAGAATTTCCCTTCTATACCTATTTTATTGACAGTTTTTATCAGGAGTGGGTGTTGGGCTTTGTCAAATGCCTTTTCTGCATCGACTGAGATGATCATGTGATTCTTTTATTTATGTGGTGGAGTATGTTCATTTATATTCTAGTGTTGAACCATTCTTGTGTACCTGATATGAATCCCACTTGGTAGTGGTGTATTATTATTATTTTTTTTATATGATGCTGAATTCTATTAGCTAGAACTTTGTTGAGAATTTTTGCATCTATATTCATGAAGGATATTGGTCTGTAATTTTTTTTGTGGTGTCTTTGCCTGGTTTTGGTATCAGGGTTATGCTGGTGTCATAGAATGAATTTTGAAGTACCGCTTCCTTTTCCATGTTCTGAAATGGTTTGAGTAGTACTGGTGTAAGCTCTTCTTTGAATGTTTGGTAGAATTCTCCAGTGAAGCCATCAGGGCCAGGGCTTTTTTTTTTTTTTTAACCTTTTCAATATCTTGTTATGGGTCTGTTCAAACTTTCTACTTCATTTTGTGTCAGTTTGGGTAGGTGCTCTGTTTGTAGAAATTTGTCCATTTCCTCTAGGTTTTCAAATTTGTTGGAGTATAGTTTTTCATTGTACTCCATTATCACCCTTTTTATTTCAGTTGGGTCTGTTGTAATGTCCCCCATTTCATTTCTTATTTGGGTTATTTGCAACCCCTCCTGTTTTTCTTTTGTCAGTTTGGCCAATGGTTTGTTGATTTTGTTGATTCTTTCAAAGAGCCAGCTTTTGGGTTTGTTGATTCTATTTTTTTTCTATTCTCAATTTTATTTATTTCTGCTGTAATGTTCATTATTTCCTTTCTTCTGGTGGCTGTGGGCTTCTTTTGCTGTTCTCTTTCTATTTGTTCAAGTTGTGTGCTAATGTTTTGATTTTGTTCCTTTCTTCTTTTTTGATGTGTACATCTATTTCTATAAATTGACCTCTGAACACTGCCTTTGCTGTGTCCTAAAGGTTTTGCTATGATGTGTTTTTTATTTTTGTTTGATTCTAGGAATTTTTTAGTTCTATCTTTGATTTCTTCTATTACACAGTGGTTTTTAAGCACTGTGTTAGTCAGTTTCCATGTATGTGATTTTTGTTTCCTTGTTCTTCCTGTTATTACCTTCTAATTTTATGGCTTTGTAATTAGAGAAGATGCTTTGTATTATCTCAGTATTTTTCTGTTCTTGAGGATTGCTACCTGGCCTACGCTCTGGTCTATTTTCAAGAACGTTCCATTTGCATTGGAAAAGAATGTGTACTTTGTTGCTGTTGTGTGGAATGTTCTATATATGTCTAGTAGGTCAAGTTGGTTGATTGTGACCTTTAGATTTTCTGTATCTTTGTTGAGTTTCTTTCTAGATATTCTGTACTTTACTGAGAATAGTATGTTGAAGTCTCCTACTAGTATTGTGGAACTATAAATTTCTCTTTTCAGTGATGTTAGAGTTGTGTGTTTGTGTGTGTGTTTTGGAGCCCTGTCATTGGTTGTATAGATATTTATTATAGTTATGTTTTCATGGTGGGTAGATTGTCCCTTTATAATCATTATATAATGTCCCTCTTTGTCCTTATAGTGGATTTTGTTTTAAAGTCTATTTTATCTGAGATTAGTATTGCTACTCCTGCTCTTTTTTGGTAGCTGTTTGCTTGATATATTTCTTTCCACCCTTTGATTTTTAATAAATTTATGCCTTTGTTTCTAAGGTGTGTCTCTTATAGACAAAATATTGATGGGTCCTGTTATTAATCCATTCTGTCGCTCTCTGTCTCTTTATGTATGATTATTGATAGGTATGAGTTTATTGCTGTCATTTTGTAGTGCTTTTTTTGTGGTGCTGAATTGTTCCTCTTACTCCTCTTACTCTTCTGTGCTGAATTCTTTTTTTATGGATTTTTTTCTTTAGTTTTTGTAGACTTTGTGTTTTCTGAGACTTTATGTTTCTCTTCTTTATTTTGATAAATAGCTTTTTTAAGTTTCTTTGTGGTTACCTTGAAATTTACCCATACCCAACCCAGTGTGAAATTTACCCTTATCTTTCTAAATTTAATGCAGCCTTTTATTAGTTGATAATGCATTGACTTTCTCTTCACTTGAAATTTCTGTACTTACATTGCTTATTCCCTCTTTTATTGTTCTGAAGTTGTTGTCATTTACAGATTGTCATCTCTGGTTCCCTGTTGTAAATTTTGTTTTAGTTTTGCTTTATCCTTGAGATTTCATTATCTGGGTTGGTATCTGGCTGATTCTGTCTTATGTGCTAGATTCAGTTTGGTGTCTGATATTGTTTGTTCTCTCACCGGAGGACTTTTTTTAAACAATTCTTGTATGTTTGGTTTGTTTTTTACATATTCCCTTAATTTCTGTTTATCTGGAAATGTCCTCATTTCATCATCATACTTGAGCAGGAGTTTTGCAGGATATATTGTTCTTGGTTGGCAATTTTTTTAATCAAGGTTTTACATATGTCACCCATTGCCTTCTTGCCAGCATGGTTTCTGCCAAGTAATCAGAGCTTAGCCTTATTGTTTCCCCTCTGTATGTGACTTTTTGTTTTTATCCAGCTGCTCTCAGCATTCTTGCTTTGTCTTTGATTTTAGTGAGTGTGATAATAATATGCCTTGGTGTTTTTTTGGGGGATGTCTATCCTATATGGGGTTGGTTGAGCTTCTTGGATGGTTGGCTTTTCACTTTTCATGATCTTGGGGACATTTTCTGTCAGCAAATCTTCAGTGATTCTCTCTATGTTTTTCGTTTTCTCCCCCTGTTCTGGAACTGTGATCACACACAAATTTTTCCTTTTGATTTTATTGTACATCCTTCTCAGGGCTTCTTCATTTTTCTTCATTCTTTTCTCTGGTTTTTCCTCAGACAAAGTAGTATCCAAGGATTTGTCTTCAGTTTCACTGATCCTGTCTTCAATTGTTTCACATTTGCTCAGAAAGCCTTCTATTGCACTGTCCATTTCTGAAGTCTTGTTGTTTATCTTTTGGATTTCTAATTACAGTTTTCATATGTTTTCTAGTTGTTTATTTTAACATTTTGTTCCTGTATTATTTTCCTGAATTCATCCATTGTTTTGTCTATCTTTTCCATGATTTTATTTGTGTTTTCCATGATTTTGCCTATTTTTTCCTTATTCTTGTTTGCATTTTCCTTCATCTGTTGGAAAACCCTGAATATTAGAGTTTTGAATTCCCTATCAGGTAGTTCCAGTGCCTTTTTTTTCTGACAAAAACTCATCTAGTGTTTTATTTTGGTTGCTTTCTGGAGCCATCCTCTCCTTTTTTTTATGTTTTGCTATTGTCTGCTGCCTCCAGGACATTTGGGAATTATTTTCCTTTTTATTGGTTGTAGGTTTGATTGTTTTGTCCTGCTTTTATGTTTGATCTGGTTATGTCTTGGCAGGCAGACTGGGTGTATTTTGCTGCTTGCTTGTGGGCATGATACTTCTCACCACCTTGTCCAAGTGGGCAGAGCCAGTCACTCAGCTATGGTGCAGCAGTGTGTGTCCAACAGGGGTGGAAGGGTAGGGTAGTTTGCAGCATAAACTGGTGGCAACAGGGTGGGGCTGGGGGGCAGTGCAGGGCAGGGTCTGGAGGACCGAACTGGTAACACTCAGGGGTGTGGCACTTAGTGCATGGTGCAGATAGGCAGGAGGGAAAGGAGCGGATGTGATGTGTAGAGCTAAGTGGGCAGGTGAAAGAAGAGGAAGAAGAGAGCGAAAGACAAGCAGAAAAAGTGCAAAAGAAACAAAAAATGAAGTAAAAATAGAGAAAAAAACAAAAAAGTAAATATAATGGCTGTGCAGTAGGAGTCAGTGGATGGGGTCAGGGCAGATCCAGCAAGGCCATGTACTGGTGGCTCTCTAGCCAAGTAGTGTGGCTTGGCCTGTCAAGAATTGGCATGGGTGGCGCACAGGGCTAGGTGGGTGGGAGAAAGAAAAGGAGAGAGGGGGAAGAGAGAAGAAATCAACAAATTTTTAAAAGTAAATAAATAAAAAATTTTTTAAAATATGGTGGTGAGGGAGCCAGCTGTTGGGGGCAGGGTAGAATCAGGGTGGTGGCAAGCTGATGTCTCTCTCTCTGGGTGGTATGACAAGGCCCATCAGGAAGGGGTAGAGGCAGCACAGAGCCTAGGTGTGAGGGAGAAGGAAAAGGAGAAGGGAAAAGATACAGAAAAATTAAAAAAAAAATATGACACTGAGGGAGTCGACCTGTGGGGACAGCGCAGACCTGGGGAGGTCATGTTCCAGCCGAGCAGGAAGTTGGGGGCGGCACATGGGCTGGGTGAATGGGAGAAAGGAAAGGAAGGAAGGGAGAGAGAGACAGAAGAAACAATAACAAAAGCAAACAAACAAACAATAAATAAAATGGCTATAAGGGTGCTGGTCAGTGATGGTGGTGCAGACCTGGGGAGGCCACACAGTGACTCTCCAACTGAGCAGCTCAGTATGGTCCCTCCAGAAGGGGTGGGGGTGGTGCACAGGGCTGGTATGTGGGAGAAATGAAAAGGTAGAGAGGGAAGAAACAGAAAAAAAAGAATTAAAAAAGAGCAAAGCAAACAAACCCAAAAATCACAGCCCATCAAGAAGGGGAGGGGGTGGCCCACAGGGCTATCTGGGTGGGAGAAGGAAAGGAAGGAAGGGAGCAAGAGAGAAGCAACAAAAAAAGGAAAAAAAAAAAAGAAAGAAAAATACAAACCAAAAACAAACAAGAAAATGATGCTAAAGGGGCCAGCTGATGGGGGCAGAGCAGACCCCAGTGGCAGTGAGTTAGTGTCTCTCTGGCAGAGCAACCATGGCCCATTGGAAAGCAGTGGAAGCCACATAGAGGGAAGAAGGATGGGGAGTGGGAAAGCGTGTACCCCTGGTTCCTGGGAGCACTGTCTCCTGCTGGGTGCTCCTTGGAGTAGACTTCTCATACTCCTTGTCTGTAGTCCTTGGTGGCTCAGGTCCACGATGGTGAATACGGGCAGCAGTGAACTGGTATCTCTCCAGCTGAGCAACCATGGCCTGTTGGCAAGTGGCAGAGGCCTCGTATACGGAAGAGGGCTGCAGGGTGGAAAAGATGTATCCCTGGTTACTAGGTGCTCTGTCTCCTGTTGGCAGCTCTGTGAAGTTGCCTTCCCATACTCCCTGTCTGCGTTCTTTGGTGGCTGTAGTCCAAGATGGCAAATCCAGCCACTTTAGTAGGTAGGGGACCTCCACTCCGTAGCTCTCCACGGTCTCTGTTTTCTGTCAGTTTCTTATGCCATTCGGTGCTTGATCGAGTTCTTTATTACTTCATTTGGTACTTAGGTTTCTAGAATTGACATTTGTATCTGTTTTACTTAGTTTTCCACATCTTTGTTGTGGAGGGACAATATGGTGCTTCTGTAGCACCATGTTGGCTCCTTCTGGTTTCTTCCTTTTTGCATTCACTGTCTCATCTTGGCTCTGGAGTCCATGACAAGGTTGCCTTCCATACATGCTACTCAACAAAGCTACTCTCTAGCCAATAAACCTAGGGCCTTTGTGCAGGCCTCCTCCTTTATGTTGTGACTCATTTGACAGTTTATCATCCCCTTCTTCTGGAAATCTTCTCTTTCTTGTCTTGGCTCGATGCCACAGGAGCTCCTTACCCCTGATAGCTCCCTCTCTACCATCTCTTTTTCTGACCAAGAGTCAGATGTTGGGGCTCCTTAGGTTCCATCCCAGATCTTTCTGATTCTCACTCTATATACCCTCTTCAGGCATCTCATCCACTCTGTTAGCTTCTACCACAATGTATGTGCAAAACTGGGGTCTTCTACCCAGGTTTCTATAATATGCCTCAGGCTCCTCCATTAATACAAGCCCGTGTCTCTAGAATGTAATCAGAGGCAGAGAGCAGAGACTGTATCTGTTTTTGATTATTACTGCTTTTCTAAACCAGTGCTCGGCACACAGTTGTTGTTGTTGTTACCTGCTGTCAAGTTGGCTTTGACTTATGGAAACCCCGTGGACAATGGGATCAGACCTTTGTGATCATACCCGTACCACATTGCCTTCGAGTTGATTCCAACTCGTAGCGACCCTATAGGACAGAGTAGAACTGCCCCATACGGTTTCAAAGGAATGCCTGGTGGATTCAAACTCTGACCTTTTTTGTTTTTAGCAGCTGTAGCTCTTAACCACTATGCCACCAGGGTTTCCATTATGACCATAGTAGTCACCTAATAGATACGGGACAAGTGCATCAATGAAGGGGCCCTATGCTGGGTGCAGACAACTGCCTCCTTCAGATGGATCCTCTTCCTTGGCAAGGCAGTGGATCAGAGAGGAGCTGGGTGCTAGGTGCATGCCTCGGCCTTTTCCTCTGCTGGGCCCTAGCAGACAGCACATATTCAGAATAGGGGAGAAGACAGAATACCAGGCAGGACTGGCACTCAGGAGCCAGTGGTCCCAGAACCAGTTAGCTGTCCTGTGGGGTTGTTTCACCCCATTCACAAACCATAAGGCAACCTTTGAACAGAGATGGCAGCTCATGAGAACATGTGATAGCATTATGTTGAACAGCTTAGTCTTTAAGGGGAGCGAACAGCCAGCCGTGGTCTGTGGCAGTGTTGTCAGAGGGGAGGAGGGCACTAGGCTGAGGACCCACCTGCCAGGATAGAAAACTGAGGTTGAATACTCCTATCACCTGTAGAGAGGAACCAGGCCACCCTGACCCCAAGTCAAGAGCCTGCCTGAGAAAGGCCAGGGAAGGGGGAAGGTGAGGTTGAGGAGCAGCGGAATTCTGCTTGTAGCCCCAAGACACTGCCTGTGGTACAACCTCCTAGGACAGGCTAGTCTGAGCTAAGGCCACAACCCTGTCCTGTATGCCATGAGAACCTGGCATAAAAGTACAGAATGTTCTAAATCAGAGCTGAGAAGGCCTTTTCAGATCACCACTTCCACCCACCTTATGGTTCTGATTGACAAACAAAGGCTCAGATCAAGGAAGAGATGTCCTGTGGTTATTAACTAGCAAGTCCAAGTAGCTGGCTTATCTCTTGGCCAGTTGCCTCGGGCCTACTCTGTCCCACAGAGTTGACGGTCTGTTCCTGCTCACATTCTAGAGGGAAGAGACATACCAAAATAAAATAAAAAAGAATAAGCAAAATATGTAGTATGAAAGAGAGTGATAAGCTTTATGGAGAAAAGTAAAGCAGTGAAGGGTGTTTGAGAACGCTGGGGGTTTGCAATTTAGTTGGAGTGGTCAGGGAAGGCCTCCTTGAGAAGTGGACATTTGAGCAAAATCTGAAGGAGGTAAGAGAGTGAGCCAGTGTTCTATACATTGCACTATGCAGACACCAAAGAGTGGGCTTCAACATCCAGGCTGGCTTCACCAGAGCAATGATGGGGGGTCTCCAGGGAGGTTGCCACAGGGATTTTGGCCTGGCTACAGGGCCAGGACATGTTATTAGGAGGGACCAGTCCCTGGAGAAGGACATCACGCTTGGTAAAGTAGAAGAAGAGGAAGACCCTCAAAGAGATGGATTGACACAGTGGCTGCAACAATGGGCTCAAGCATAGCAATGATTGTGAGGATGATGCAGGACCCAGCAGTGTTTCATTCTGTTGTACATAGGGTCGCTATGACTTGACAGCACCTAACAACAACAACACAGGGCCAGGAATAGGCAAATCTTCAGAAGCTGAGGTTAAGCACAGAACCAAGGCCTATGGCACCCTGGGTAAAGTAATGGTAATCATCATCATCATCATACTATTTAACCTGCATTGAGTATGTACCATGTTCCAGACACATCAAGCACTAAATATGTTATCTCATTTCACCCTCACACTGACCCTATGAAAAAAAAAAAAGAAACCAAACCTGTTGCTGTCAAGTTGATTCAGGTGCTATTATTATGCCCATTTAGTAGATGAGAAAACAGAAGCTCAGAGAAGTTACAGAACTCGCCCAAGGTCACAGAGCTAGTGAGCAACAGAATCAGGATTCGAATTCTATGCCTTTGGACTCCAGAACCTATGCTTTATAGTCAGGAGCAGTATTTAGCAGCGTGGGCTACAAGAGTTGTGTGGAGGCAGAAGGTATGTAGGACAATCTTTTGGATTCTATGCTGTGGCTGCAGAGCAGGGAAGTTCACCGGGAGTTGAAAAAACAATGTATAACATGGCAGCTGACCAGGGCATAGGATTGCATTCAGGGCCTCCATGAGATTGTGGACATGATCTTTACTGGACCGTGAGCTGTGTCTGTTTTGTTCACTGCTTTATTACCAGTGCTTAGAACTGTGCCTGGTACACAGTAAGTGATCAGTAAATTTTAGAATAAATAAGTAAAAGAATGAATGGATATTCCACTATGATTTGGCACTCATGAGAGGCTTACCCAGCCACAGACACTGCCATCTTTCCAAGCAACCAGGCAATCTGGAAGAACAAGGAGCAAGGAAACACTGCTGGAGTCAGGAGCTGGGGCAGAGCCTGGAGGTGAGAGTTGGGAAGGTGATAGGAAACAGTGCAGACAGCCTACCCCGTGTGAGGCATGGTACTAAGTGTTTTACATGCACCATCTCGTTTAATCCTTCCCACAACTTGGCAAGGTAGAGATTGTTATTATCCTTAACAGAAAGATGAGAAAACCGGGACACAAAGAGGTTAAACGGGTTGCCCTACATCACACAAGCTTTATGGAGTGCAGTCTAGATTTAAACTCCAAATTTACAGGGATTGGCTAGGCAGGCTAGTTGGTTGGTATGGTCCTTGGCTGAGGTGTAGTCAGAAACTTCCACCCCTTTCCTATCTACCCCTCCCTCACCCCAGCCTCCCAAGCTCCTATGCTCTGCAGCTGTCCCCAGATCTCACGCTTGGGAACTGGATCCTGCCTCTTCAGCCTCCCAGATGAGTAGGGTTCCTGCAGAGTAACTCCTCCCTCACTCCTCCCCACCCCCCCATCTACCCCAAAGGGCATGATCCATATACAGGCGCAGCAGGAAAAAATTGATACAGAGTAAAACAGGTTGGGTTTAAGTCCTGGTTCCTCCACTTACTACCAGTTAGACCTTCTACCTCTCTGGGCCTGTTTTCTCCTCTGTAAACTGGGGATAATGTTACCCATACCATAGGGTTCTTTTGAGGATTAACTGAAATCACTCAGGGAAAGGAGCTGGATACCAAAAGAGCTGGGAACAGGGAGAGGTAGTCGTAATAATCCACTACCTTATACCTTACATAGCACTTTGCTGTTTTTTTATACCTTACATAGCACTTTGCTGTTTGTTTCTAGGGTCCCCTTTATTCTGCACAACCATCCTGTTAGGCAAGTTATTTCATAAATGAGAAAACTGGGGCTCAGAAATAATTTACCCAACAAGGGCGCATAGGAAGTCACCAAGCAGGGGGTCAAAGCTGGATGCACCTGGCCCCAAAGTCTGTGGGTAGCCCTCCTCACCTCACAAGGGCCAACACTCCTTTGTCCTCATATACTAGGTTTGAGGGAGATAGTGGTAGTTTTCTAAAGGGCCAGTTATCCGGATCACTTACTCCAAAGTGAGGCTCAATGCACTTGGGGGCTCTTTAAAAAAATATTGTGATAAATATATGTAAATGACAAACATTTGCCATTTCAAAATTTTTACATGTACAATTCAGTGAATTAATTACTTTCATCATGTTGTACAACCATCACCGCTATCCGTTTCTGAACTTTTCCATCATCCTTAAGAGAAGCTCAGTGTCCCACAAGCAATGACTTCCCTTTCCCCCTCCCTCCTGCCCCTGGTAACCCCTAATAGACTTTGGTTTCTATACAGTTGCTTATTCCAGATATTTCATAAAAGTGGGATCACACAATATTTGTCCTTTTGTGACTTATTTCACTCACCATAATGATTTCAAAGTTCATCCATGTTGTAGCATGTTTTAGGACTTCATTTCTCTCCCTCTCTCTCTCTTTTTAAAATATACTTTATTTGCATTTTTCATTATTTTAAGTATATGTATACACACACACACAAAACATTCGCCCATTCAACGTTTTTCACGTGTACAATTCAGTGATATCAATTACGTTAATCATGTTGTGCAACCATCACCAATAATTGTTGCCAAATTTTCCATCACCATAAACATAAACTCAGTGCTTCACAATGACTTCCCCATTTCTCCTCCCTCCTGTCCCTGATAACCACTAATAGACATTGGTTTCTGTGTTGTTGTTGTTGTTAGGTGCCATCGAGTCAGCTCCGACTCATAGCAACCCCATGCACAACAGAACGAAACACTGCCCGGTCCTGCGCCATCCTTAAAAGCGTTGTTATGCTTGAGCCCATTGTTGCAGCCACTGTGTCAATCCACCTCGTCGAGGGTCTTCCTCTTTTCCGCTGACCCTGTACTCTGCCAAGCATGATTTCCTTCTCCAGGGACTGATCCCTCCTGACAACATGTCCAAAGTATGTAAGATGCAGTCTCGCCATCCTTGCTTCTAACAAGCATTCTGGTTGTACTCGTTCTAAGACAGATTTATTCGTTCTTCTGGCAGTCCATGGTGTATTCAATATTCTTCGCCAACACCACAATTCAAAGGCGTCAACTCTTCTTCAGTCTTCCTTATTCAGTGCCCAGCTTTCACATGCATATGATGCAATCGAAAATACCATGGCTGGGGTCAGACACACCTTAGTCTTCAGGGTGACATCTTTCTTTTTCAACACTTTGAAGAGGTCCTTTGCAGCAGATTTACCCAATGGAATGCGTGTTTGGATTTCTTGACTGCTACTTCCATGGCTGTTGATTGAAATCCTTGACAACTTCAATCTTTTCTCCATTTATCATGATGTTGCTCGTTGGTCCAGTTGTGAGGATTTTTGTTTTCCTTATGTGGAGGTGTAATCCATACTAAAGGCTGTGGTCTTTGATCTTCATTAGTAAGTGCGTCAAGCCCTCTTCACTTTCAGCAAGCAAGGTTGTGTCATCTGCGTAACTCAGGTTGTTAATGAGTCTTCCTCCAATCCTGATGCCCCGTTCTTCTTCATATAGTCCAGCTTCTCGGATTATTTGCTCAGCATACAGATTGAATAGGTTTGGTGAAAGAATACAACCCTGGCGCACACCTTTCCTGACTTTAAACCAATCAGTATCCCCTTGTTCTGTCCGAACAACTGCCTCTTGATCTATGTAAAGGCTCCTCATGAGCACAATTAAGTGTTCTGGAATTCCCATTCTTCGTAGTGTTATCCATAATTTGTTATGATCCACACAGTCGAATGCCTTTGCATAGTCAATAAAACACAGGTAAACATCCTTCCGGTACTTTCTGCTTTGAGCCAGGATCCATCTGACATCAGCGATGATACCCCTGGTTCCATGTCCTCTTCTGAAACCGGCCTGAATTTCTGGCAGTTCCCTGTTGATATACTGCTGCAGCCGTTTTTGAATGATCTTCAGCAAAATTTTGCTTGCGTGTGATATTAATGACATTGTTCTATAATTTCCACATTTGGTTGGGTCACCTTTCTTGGGAATAGGCATAAATATGGATCTCTTCCAATCAGTTGGCCAGGAAGCTGTCTTCCATATTTCTTGGCATAGACGAGTGCGCACCTCCAGCTCTGCATCCATTTGTTGAAACATCTCAATTGATATTCCATCAATTCCTGGAGGCTTGTTTTTCGCCAATGCCTTCAGAGTAGCTTGGACATCTTCCTTCACTGGTTTCTATACATTTGCCTATTCTAGACATTTCATGTAAGTGGGATCATACAATATTTGTCCTTTTGTGCCTGACTTATTTCGTAACCTGTACCAGGACTTCATTTCTCTTTGTGGCTATAAGAATGGCAGGGGTGGGGTGGGGTGAGGGGCAGTGTCTGACCTTCTCCAACCCCACAAGTGGGAATGAGAACCAAGATCAACAGCGCAAGGCTGATTCCCATGAGGCAGGAGTCAGACATGCCTCCTCTCTCCACCATCTTTACCAATTCTGACACCAGTCATCCCTCCCATAGCACTCTCTACTGAGTTCAATAATTCATGGCAATGGCCACACAGAACCCACAGTCAATACTCGCAATTATGGGGCTTGTTAGGGAAGTAACAATTAAAATTCAGGCTCAGGAATTCTCAAGATACATACAGTTCTTTCATCAGGATAGCCTCTCCCCAGCTGTGCTCTCAGGCCTCTCCCTGGACTTCAAGTCTGCACAAAGGCACTCAGCTTTCTCTCTCTGTGAGCCAGGAAGCCCAATGCACCATCTCCAGCTGCCAGGTCCCTGCTGGTGGGTCTCCTGCTGATCTCTCTTTTCTTGGTGGTGGTGGGATCTTCCCATGTGCTCTGGAATTGGCTCTCTTTTAAGGCAAAACTGACCAATCCCTTTGGTAGGCCACAATTACCCTATCACACAATTAACCTGGGTGGGAGTTACAAGACCATGGCTAGAAAGGCCACACACAAAAATAATTAATTGTACCTCTACAGCAAAGTAATATTCCATTGTATCTATGTACCACATGGTGTTTATCCATTCATCTGTTGATGGGCATTTAGGTTATTTCCACTTTTGTGTGACTTGAATAGTGCTACAATGAACACTGAAGTGCATGTGCCTGTTTGTGTCACTGCTTTCAAGTTTCTTGGGTATATACCTAGGAGTGGAATTGCTGGGTCAAATGGTAGTTCTAAGGAGCCCTGGTGGCACAGTGGTTAAGTACTTGGCTGCTAACCTAACCAAAAGTTTAGCAGTTCAAACCCATTAGCCACCCTGTGGGAAAAAAGATGCAGCAGTCTGCTTCCACAAAGATTACAACCTTGGAAAACCTTTGGGGCAGTTCTACTTTGTCCTATAGGGTCACCATGAGTCCGAACTGACTCATTGGCAATGGGTTTTAATGGCTAATGATGTTAAGCATCTTCCCATGTGCTTGTTGGCCATTTGTATATCTTCTTTGGTGAAAGGACTTCATTTCTCTTTACAGAAGATTAATACTCCATTATAGCTAGATACCACATTTTGTTTATCGATTCATTAAGGTTCTGTCTACCTTTTGGCTATTGTGAATAGTGCTGCAATGAACATTGGTGTACCTATATCTGCTTGTGTTCCTGCTTCCAGTTTTTTTGGGTGTATGCCTAGGAATGGAATTGCTGGATTGTATGGTAAGTCTGTGTTTAACTTTACAAGAAATCTCCAAACTGTTTTACACAATCACTATACCATTTTACATTCCCATCAGCAGTGGATGAGGGTACTAATTTTTCCACATCCTCGCCAACATCTGCTGTTTTCCTTTTTTTTTTTCTATCATAGCTATCTTAGTAGGTGGGAAGTGAGATATCATTATGGTTTTGATTTGCATTTCCCTAATAGCTAATGATGTTGAGCATCTTTTCATGTACTTGTTGGTCCTGTGTATTTCTTCTTTAGCGAAATACCTATTTCAAGTCTTTTGCTCATTTTAAAATTTGATTGTTGATCTTTTTTGTTGTTAAGTCGTAAAAGTTCTTTGTATATTCTGGATATTAAACCCGTATCAGATATATGGTTCCCCCCAATTTTTCCCATTCTATAAGTTGTCTCTTCACTTTCTTGATAAAGTGCTTTGGTAAACAAATGTTTTTAATTTTGATAAAGTCCAATATATCTATTTTTTGTTGTTGTTGTTATTGCTTGTGCTTTTGGTGTCATTTCTAAGAGTCCATCGTTAAATGCTAAGTCCTGAACCATTACCCTTGTTTTTCTTTCTAAGAGTTTCATGGTTTTAGGTCTTACATTTAGATTCTTCATCCATTTTGAGTTGATTTTTGTGCATGGTGTGAGGTATGGATCTAGTTTTATTTATTTATTTATTTTTGCATGTAGAAATCCAGTTTTCCTAGTACCATTTATTAAACAGACCATTCTTTCCCCATTGTATGGACATAGCACACTTGTCAAAAATTAATTGACTACAGATGTGCTAGTTTATTTCTGGATTCTCAATTTTATTCCACTGGTTGATATGTCTATCATTATACCAGTTCCAGGGTGTTTTGATTTACATAGCTCTATACTATGTTTTGAGGTCAGAATATGTGAGTCCTTCTACTTTGCTTTTCTTTTTCGAGTTTGGTTTGGCTATTTTGGGCCCCTTGCAGTTCCACATAAATTCAAGAGTTGGTTTGTTCATTACTTCAACAAAGGCTGCTGAATTTAGATAAGAATGGCAATGAATCTATACATTTCTTTGGGTAATATTGACAGCTTAGCAGTATTAAGTTTTCTACTCAATGAACATGGACTATCCTGGGAGGCTGTTTTTGAGGCCACAGCTTCATGAGGATCCCTGCCCCCCTCCCCCCACAACACACACTGTGTAATGGTAGCAATAAAGAAAGGAAAATGGCTGTTCGATCTTGGGAGAAGAGGAATTGTTGAGTGTGGTCAAGACAAGGACTGGAAAATGAGTGGGAGACCAGCAGGAATACTGAGGAGGTACAGTTGAAAGCTATGAAACCATGTTTTTGGCCATCTTTAGAGGTGGTTTGCCTGATAAAACTCAACAATATCCTTCTCTATCATCATGTCACAATGGTCATCATCACCATCACCACATATATGGCCCTGTTTCATGCTCACAGCTATGTGATATTGTATATATGCTTGCTTCTTTGTAGTTGATGGGCCTTTTCTCTGCTGTGGCATTTAAGATTTTCACTTTACCCTTGATGATCTGCTAACTTCCCACAAAGTGTTTAGGTATAGATTTATTTTTATACATTATGCTTAGTCTTTGGGGTGATCTTTCGCCCTGAGACTTCACATCTTCTTTCAATTCTGGGAAATTCTCAGCCAATATAGATAATTCTCAGCTACTATCTCTTCAAGTATTGCCTTCCCCGTATTTTTCCATTATCCACTTGTACCTTCTGTTAGACATAGGCTGGAGCCTCCCAATGCCAGCCTTCATGCCTATTATGGTCTTTTTCAAAGTTGATGTTTGAGTCTTTCAGAACTAGGTTCCAATTCACTAATTTTTTCCATGACTGTGTCCAAGCTAGAGTTTATCCCATTTGTTGAGGTTCCCTTTTTTTAATTTTAATGACCATATTTTTTATTTCCAAGATTTCTAATTGATTTTCTTTTCATATGTCTCTTCCTGCTTTTGTGCAATCATGTCTTGTTCTTTTAAGGAATATCTCCCTTCATTTATCTCTGCGAACATCCTAGACATTCTTGTTTTTAAAATATGTCAGCCTGTTTTCCAAAACTTCATCTGGAGTAAATTTATGTGCAGATTGTAGATTTTGTTGGCTCTCTTTGAGCATTAGATTTCTTTATGTTTTGGAATTTTGGTTTGCAGCCTCATTTGGAGAGGGAGGGTTGGTGTTGTTGTGTTTGTGCTTATGTTTTATTGCCTATATCACTCCCTCAGTGCTTACTCCTCTCTGTCTAGTGGTTTTGTGGTTGCCTCCATCGGCCTTGCAGGCCCTCCAGCCCAGAATCAGGTTTTATAATGGCGTCTCAGGGTTCTTGCCCTATGGGATGTCAGGGGCCTTTTCCTGCATTCTTTGTGGGGCCCTCATGGCTGGGTTCACTTCCTGGTCATAAGGCTGGGTCTGGCTCCTCCCAGCTCCCCAAGGCCCAGGCTGCCTTGTAGTCAGAACTTCCAGCAGCAGCTGGCAGCTGTCTCTTCCAGTCCTTACTGGAAGACCCATTTACCCTATCTTTCCCCCTCAACCCGCACCCCCCACCTACCCCTACAATCAGCCCCTAGCTTCAAGTAGTGAGCCTGGTTTCAGCCTATTGTCCCACAATAGAGCACTTTTAGTATCCACAGGAGCTGAGTCCTGGCCTCTCCCATATGTGTTCCGACTCAGGGGCTGGCAGGCCTGGCTACAGCTCTTTTGGCTGCTTTGCATTTCTGTGTATGCTGTGCATCTCATTCTTTTTGAGCCTGATTGTCTTTGGAGCTTTCTGTTTTTATAGTGTATCAATTGTCCATCACTCTCTGTGATTGGTACAAAGGGGCTATGTTACCATTTTAACTGGAGGTGTGCTCTAATTCTATTATGTGTACTGTATGTACCGTAACAGGCAGTTGTTCAAACAGAACAAGGGACATTGTTTGATTTAAAGTTAAGAAAGGTGTGTGTCAGGGTGTTTCCTTTGGCCATACTTATTCAATCTGTATGCTGAACAAATAATCTGAGAAGCTGGACTATATGAAGAAGAATGGGGAATCAAGATTGGAGGAAGACTCATTAACAACCTGTGTTATGCAGATGGCACAACCTTGCTTTCTGAAAATAAAGAGGACTTGAAGCCCTTACTGATGAATATCAAAGACCACAGCCTTCTGTATGGATTACACTTGAAGGTAAAGCAAACAAAATCCTCACAACTGGACTGATAAGCAACATCATGATAAACAGAGAAAAGACTGAAGTTCTCAAGGATTTCATTTTACTTAGATTCACAATCAACACCCATGGAAGTAGGAGTCAAGGAATGAAAAGACGTTTTCTGCAAGAGATCTTTTTAAAGTGTTAAAAAGCAAAGATGTCACTCTAAGGACTAAGGTGTGCCTGACCCAAGCCATGGTGTTTTCCATTGTCTTATATGCATGCGAATGCTGGACAATGAATAAGGAATACCGAAGAAGAATTGACACCTTTGAACTATGGTGTCGTCAAAGAATATTGAATATACCATGGACTGCTAGAAGAACAAACAAATCTGTCTTGGAAGAAATACAGCCAGAAGGCTTCTTAGAAGTGAGGATGGTGAGACTTCATCTCATATACTGTGGACATGTTATCAGGAGGGACGAGTCCCTGGAGAAGGACTTCATACTTGGTAAAGTAGAGGGTCAGTGAAAAAGAGGAAGACCCTCAACAAGATGGATTGACACAGTGGCTGCAAAAATGGGCTCAAACATCGCAACAATTGTGAGGATGTCGCAGGACCGGGAAGTGTTTCATTGTATTGTATGTAGGGCCACTATGAGTCAGAATTGACTCGGTGGCACCTAACAACAGCAATGTACCATAATCAGAAATTATTTAACCAATCCCCTATTATTGGATTTTTAAGGTTGTTTTCCATTTTTGGATAATACGAACAAGGAGGCAATAGACATCTTTAATATACTTAGCTAATTCCTAACACAAAATTAATGATCAGAGGGTGCATAAGTGTTTAAATTTGATACATGTTTTATTTATATGTACCACCACCACCCTCCCTAACCCAACCACTACCACCACCACCATCAATACACCATCACCATCCGGTATGTTGAACAGAACAAAAGAGGTCCTAAAAAATAAACAAGGCCATGTTTTTGTAAACTCTAAGGTGTTATACATGGGTAAGGCATTCTTAGACCACTTCCTCCTTGTTTCCAGCTTTTCGTGAAATTCAACTCCTTCTCATGAGTTATTTCGGTTAATTCTCATAGCAACCCTACAAGGTGAGGTAATATTATCCTCATTTTACAGAGGAGGAAACCAGGCATAGAGAGGTAAGATGACCATCTAAGCTTTCACTTGTAGGAAGAAAAGTCCACATGAAGCTGAGGAGAAAAAAACAGGGTGGTCCCAGTCTGGTGAGCTGCAGATGGGAAGCCTTCAGGCCTTCTCTGATCCACATATCTAGGAATTTGGCCCCCTCCAGTGGTGGGGAGGGGAGCATTTTATGCAGGGGTTGTTGGCAACATCTACATATCTGGGTGTCAGGTACTCCAGGGTAGCCTCTATAGGGTCGCTGTGAGTCAGAATCGACTCGGCGGCAACGGGTTTGGTTTTTCTATTCTGTGTGGAGAAGCACTGGTTTTGGAATTCTGACTCAGCCCTTCACGAGTTAAGCAACAATGGGCTTCTCCTATTCCTCTCATTCTCAACAGGAGGCAGCCAGGCACAGTGGAGAGCACATGGGTTCTGGATTCAGATAGACCTGGACTTACGTACTAAGCTCTACCACTTCCCTGCTGTTTCCCCTCAGGCAAGTCACTTCACTTCTCTGGGCCTTAGCTTTCTCATCTGTAAAATGGGGATGATAATGCCTCTCTTGGAGAAGCATTCTTAGGATGAAAGAAAATCTTGTGTGCCTGGCACATAAAAGGAATTCAAATCAAATCTGTTTCAGACAACGAGGGTGAAAGGTCACCTATCCAAATCTGCCCAGCCAATCAAGGACAGAGCTGGGACTACACCTTGTCCTGACTCCACATCCAGTGTTCTTCCCAGTACAAGAGACTCAGCTTCCCTCAGCCACTTTTTTCCATGTCCTTGTATCCCACTATGTTCCCTCTTGACACAAGTAGTGAACCCAAGAAGCTTGAAGCTCTAGCCTCTGTGCATCCTCCTTCAGTCCCTGCTGGAGACAGGCTGGCTGGGCTTTACAACACAAGCATGGGCAGTCTAGAGAGCCTGAGAAGCCCCATGTGTGTCCCTGGAGCCCACTGCAGGTGTCAGCCTGGCTTTCTAGCTCTGTAAGATACTAGACACTGGGAGGGCTGGAAAGCTGAGATCATTAGGGAGCGGACTTCCATGCTTATGCTGCCTGGGACTGCTGCTCAGGCTTCCAGCCTGCCCACTGCTTAGGACTAGAATGTACAAATAGGGCTCCCCTGCTCTTGGAGTGGGGGTAGGGCTGCACATGGCTTGTTGCAAGACTGGCAAAAGCAAGAAGGACCTTCTTTCTCTGGCAGCACTTGTATTGCCTTTGGGGGGCAGTTACAGCTTGGACCTGCCTTGAGAATTCCTGAGGGTGTTCAAAGTACTTCAAAGTCATGAGCTCATCCACCCCCTCTGCCTGGGGGAGAAGGGCAAGGGAGGCACAGGGCACCCCCTCCACAGAAGGGAGTTTGAGGAGACAAGACCAGTCTCAGGCCCATAGTGGGAACCCTTTGCCAAGTGGAAATCTTCCTTTGCACGGTACCATGGCACATGGAGATGTTTGACTGTAGGCTCAGTGTGAGGGAATGGGGTGCCAGTGAGCAGAGATGAAACAGGGACCCTTGGAGCCCCCAAATCCCTGCAGCTATCACAGCTTAAAAGCCGGATCTCAAGACAGGCAGAAAGACTCTTTGACAAGAAGGTGGACACTGGAACCTACTGAGATTAAAACTGAAGACCCAGGCCCTCCCTAGTCTGGGTCACTGGCATGCTCCTGATGATTTCTGGCCAGTTTCCCTAGGGTTTCTCTGCCCATCTCTTACAGGTTGGTATTCCTTGAGCTCTGGGTCAGGCCCACTTCTCTTCTCACCCTCCACATACTGCCTGTGTGAGTTTACCCACCCCTCAGATTTCAGCTACCACCTCTGTGCTGATAGTAATAAGAGCCAAGGTTAACTGAGTGCTTACTCTGTGTCAGGCACTGTTTAAGCATTTTGCATGTGTTAATTCATTTAATCTTTACAGCAACCCAATGAAGTCAGTACTACTATTACTCCATTGTGCAGATGAAGAAACTGAGGTCTAGGGAGGTTATGTAACTTGCCTAAGATTAACCAACTAATATGTGGCTGATGACGCCCAAACAGTTTTCTTTATAGCTAGTTTCTCTCCTCACCCCCTTATCTTCTACTGTTCATGACATACCTCTACCTGGAATGCCCCACAGGCTCCTCAAACCCACCAGAGCCAAAACTGCACTTGCATTTCATTCTGCTCTCACCCCCCCATCTCAAACCTCTTCCTCCTTCCAGATTCTTCAACTGAGATGGTTGCTCACTCATCCACAAGAAACCTGGGCATTACTTTCACTCCTTTCTCTTACCTCCTGAAACACCTACAGTGTCTTCGGTCCTACTTATTCGAATGTCTTAAATCTCCTTCCCTCTTTCTTCTTCCACACTGTTCTTCCATCTTTCGAATTTTCTTCATCTAATGTCTCTGGTTTCATCTTCTTCCCTCAAATCTATCCTCCACACTGATACCAGGAGGGCCCGTGGCCTTTCCCTTGTTTAATATCCTTCAATGGCTCCCCATGGCCTACAGGATGAAGGCCAAATTCCTTTTTCTGATATTCAAGCTCTGCCTCCCCCCGCCACAGTTGGCACTCAAACTATCTTTTGCGCTTCATCCTTTATTCTCCCATCCATTCCTGCTAGCAAATCTGACCTCCTTGCTTGTCCTTGCAGTGTACCTTTCCATGTCTTGACCCATCTATGTCTTTTATCTACCCCATCCCATTCCCCATACTTCTCCACACCCTTGGAATACTCTCCTCCTTCCTGTCTACCTGTCCCCAAATGTCCACCCTTAAGCCTCATCCTGATGCCACATCCTCTGTGAATCCTTCACTGACATCTGTTGCTGGAAATACGCTTTGCTGTTTCTGAACTACATCAGTGTGATAAAGGGGTGGGAGAGAGACCATGGGTTTTGGAGACAAAACTGGCTCTAACTCCTGACTCTGACTTATGGGCTGTTGGAAGTCTGGGAAGGCCCGTTAGCCTCTCTGTGCTTTAGCTTCCTTACTTACAAAATATGGCCAAGAGTACCTCTGCTCTGGGTTGTTGCAAAGACTGAATAAGAAAAGTAGGCAAAGCTCTTGGCACATAGGGAACAGGCAATGTGAAATCCCTTCTTTTCTCAATGACATCCCATGCCCTCAACCTTCTTTGGTCCACAGCACATTACCAAGGATTGTTCAACTACCCTTCACCCCAGGAGGCATTCTACCTATTTGTTTTCCTACCAGTCCAAAACTCAGTGGGCCTCAGGAATCTCTGAGTGAGAAAAACTCTGGCAGAGAACCCCCTCTCGCTGGGCAGTCCCAGTTTGGTGTTCGATGTACAGATTTTTCCCAGTCTTAACGAGCAAGGCCTGCATTATTGTAGGTGCAGGTGAAAGGAGGTTTTTCCTGGCTCTACTGGGCACCAGGCCTCCAGGTGTAATATAGACTGGGTTAGGAGACCTAGCTCAAGCCTCCACCCTTCACTGAATGGGAAAGGTCTCACGGGATGATCTTCTTCCCTAAGAAAGGGCACTTGGCCTGAGCATCACTGGGCTCTGGAGTAAGGTGTGAGCTCTGGACCCTGAAACCCTAGTCTTAGAGGAAGCCTGGATTCCTTGTTCTTGGTTTTATCAAATACCAGCCTTCTTGGTTTTATCCCCTATCCCTGGTCCCTGTACTTGGCTGTGGGTTCAAGGACAGATGGGGCATTTTTTAGTTTGAACACACGATTTGTACTTCTCCCTGTTCTTTTCCTCTCCCAGCCTGATCAGAGCCTGTCCAAAGACTCTCCTTCCCCTGCTTCTTTAACACTGGGTTCAGGGGCATGGCCACAGGGACTAGAGCTCTGGGACACCTAACTGAGCTTGACAGGACAGAGAATAAACATTTCTTAGATATGGATGTATTGTCATCAATCGAAAATCACATTCCCTGATTCAGAAACTCACAAAGTAGCAACGCAAGGACAGTGCCATCTACCTCCACCCCCATATCTTGCAGCTGGGGAGACTGAGGTCCAGAGAAGGTAAGGGACTGACTCAAGATCACACAGCAAGACAGTGGCAGAGCCCAGGTATCCAGACTCCCAGTCCAGGGCCTTCTCTCTCACACTCACAACGTTATCTGAGAAAGTGATAATAATTGGTGGCAGAATCTGGGGTCTGCAGGAAACAGGGATTGAGGGGAGGAATGAAGGAATGGAAAATGGCTGGGAAGCAAAGCCCACAGTGCTGAGTAGCAGTCCACCCTGGAGACATCAGCCTAACTATCACACTGCCTCCATTGCCAAGGATTAGCACAAACATCCTCTGGCTGAGGTCCTCCCTGCAGGCCCCCTGTACAGGCTTTGGGCGGCATGCCCCAGCTGCAGGGGCCCCAGGCTGGAGACTGGACTTTCTCTCTGGTGACATTGTGTGCTCTCCCAGCATCCAGAGGGCATGGGCCAGCCTCTGGCTCATCTCTGCTGTCAGGCCCAGTGAAGGACAGTCAACACTGCTGATTGATCAAAGGCACTCCCACCCTCTAGCCCCAGAAGTGCTGGGCTGAAAGGGAGTGGGGAGAGCCCAGATGCCATCCTGCCATGCTTTGAAGTCCCAATGCATCCTGGGAGGGACTTGTTTTGGAGTGGTACCTCTGGAATACAAACTTAGCAAAAATTCCTGACGTGTTATAATGAAGGCAGGAGAGCCGAGTCCTAACACTGTGTGTGACCTTTGGGCAGTTTCTTCTTCTCTCTGGGCCTTGGTCTCCTCAAATGGGCCAGGAGGGCAGTGGACTTGGCACAGTAAGGGCCAGGCTAGCTCTGCCATCCCATGACTGATTTTCTCTTCCTTTTCTCTGAGGTGGGGTGGACATGGTGGTCAGGAGTAGATGTGGCCTGACATGGAGGACAGGGGTGGAGGTGATTGCTCTTAATCATTTATGCATTCATTCATTCATTGAATACCTACTGTGTGCCTTAACCCAAGGACTTGGAAATAGGACACCCTCAATGTGTTGCTCCATTACCCAAGGAACCTAGACCAACCTGGCCCAACCTCTCATTATGCATTGAGTGTGTTCTAGAGCTAGGACAAGTACTCTGGTTCTTGAGTTTTAGCCAGCAGGAGCCATATCCAGCAGGAGTTTTGGTTGAATCTGACTCTAGCTAAGTTAAACTGAAAAAGAATGTGCTAGAAGGCTTTGAGGTCACTCACAGTCTGGTTGGGGAAGGTGGAGAACAAATCTTGGAGAAAGGTAAAATACTCACTGAAGCAGGGAAGCATGTCACAGAGCCAAGGAACAGTCAAGCTAGCACACTATCTCTGGCATAGTTCACCACCCCTAGCCCTGCCAGTTCACACAGAAATTGTGAATAAGATCATAAATATCCTTGTTTCTTTACATAGAAGACATCTGATTGGCTGCTAGGCGCTAGGAAAAAGAGCTATTTGGGCTTCTCTAGTGGAAGATAGAGTCTGTCTTCCACCAAGACCCACACAAAAGGTAATTCTGCCCAAATAACCAAAATAGGGAGGGAGTTTCAGATGCTAGCCAGAGTGAGCCTTAGACCACCCCCAACATCTTTCTTTTTAACTCTTTAGAATCCTTCTCTTTGGCAACCCTTCCACATACTCAACTCTGTGGAGGGGACAAAACTGTGCACAGTATGGTGACAAGAGCTCAGCCGCTGGCTTGCCCTGAATTGAGGGTTTGGGGTGGCTTAGCAACTGCTGCTAGAACAGTCAGGCTACTCTGCTCAACTTGATTAGGCTCCATACACCACCTAGGCCTTTCTGGAGATTCCCTACTCTTCCTCACCCCTCCAATTCCTGTGGTCTTTGAGGAAGCCATGTGCCTTTCTGCTAGAGGTAGGTATCTCCCCCATTCTGCCTGGATTGGACCTGAGGCAGCCCCTGGCCTTCTCCCCTCACAGTAGACCTCTCTTCTTCTCTGTCGCTTCTCCAACTACTGTAGCCAGACAGCTCCTGTAAATACCCCGAGAACTCAGCTTTCTAAACTTGCCATGTCTCCAAAGAACTTCCTTTTCCTCTCCCTCTGTGTCCTTTAAGAACACAACCGGAAGGCCCAACATAGCCATTTCCTTCACTGGTCCCCTCATGCTTGTCCCAGCCTAATTCAAAGCCCTATAAAGAAGCAGATGATGTCACCTCTGGTAAGCAGTGAAAGTGGGGTTGCCAAAACCCTCTGCCATCTGCTGAGGGGTTCACCTGCTAGAGGAGCAATACAGTCCAGACATGTGATCGCCCCTGGAGAATCAGTCAGATGTGAGCCAGTTTGCTCAAGGCCCCCGGGGGGAATAAAAGACCCTTGTTCCAGCCTGCCAAGGAGCCAGGTTTTCAGGGGGCCAAGCCAAGATGGATGTGGAAACCACGCTGTTGCTAACTCCTCTCAGAGCCGTCCTGCAAGCCCTCCCATCATAGGCAAAGAGGATCTCCTTGTCCTCCACATGGCCCACTGAGATGACAATGTCCTACCAAGGTGGGGACAACGGGAGAAAAGCAAAGCTGTGCTTGGGACATAAGGGACATTACATGACTTGCTCAAGGTTATGTAGATGATAATTAGCAGAGTTGGAACTCCCAGGTCCTCAGTCAGCAACAAAGCGCTCTAGCAAGGATCCCATTGTACTTGCTCCACCTGAGAGCTTTCAGAGCTCCCCTCCACCCTCAGCCTCCTGCCTTAGGGATTAACTCACTTAATTAGGACCATAAGTGTCAGAGCTTGAAGGGATCTTAGAGACAGTAGTCCAACCCTCCCCTACACACACACACGTACACGCGTGCACATGTACACATGCGTGCACACACAAAATACAGATGCGAAAATTGAGGCTTGAAGAGGGAAAAGAACATGTCCAAGATTGGCAAGTGAATCAATGGGCATAGAGGCCAGATCTCTGGGCTCCTCTGGTACAGATCTGGCTGCATTCCTGCCCTCCTTCCTGCGTAACCCAGCTATAGCAGCTGTTCCTCCCTGCTCCCCTGTTCACCCTGGCCGAAAACTTTGCATTCAGAAGCCAGCTTGTTTTTGGAGAAGTCCCACCCTCTACCTGGGCACAGAGTACACTTGGATCATCCGATGCTCCCACAGCTACCTCCAGGCGGAAGAGCCACTCCACTTACGGCCCAGGCCCTTTCTTCTTTTTTGACAAGATGTGTGAATAAGGAGTTGTTGGTACCAGAAAGAATCCATGGAAGGAGGTAGGCCTGAGGTAGACAGCCCAGACTGCTCATGGAAGAGACATCTCCTTCCTCTTCCATCAAAGCCCTAGAATTCCAAACTGCAAAAGCCCCGGGGAGAAAGTGAAAGGAAGCTGAGTTGTAATTGGTTACCCCCTAACCACTTTCTAATACCTGTCTGGCTGGGAAGGAGGGAAGCCAGCAGAGGAATGGTAATAAACATCCCTCCCACCTGGACAGGCCCTTTTACACACTGACTTCTCACCCCTCCTCTCGTCTCAACCATATAAAAGGGTGGGAGGCATAGGAGCCCCCAAAATGTAGTTATCCCCATTGGCCAGATGGAGAAACAAAGGCTCAGAGAGGACAAGAGACCTGCCTGAGATTGCACTGCAAGTCAATGGTGGTGTTAGTTGCCAATCTGCATTCTAAGAATGAACATCCTATGTATAATCCCGTTAGCTTTCTGCCTTGCCTATAGGCCCAGGACTTCTGGAGCTTTTCCAACCCCCTCCACAGGGCAAAGGGCATCCAGGCTTAGAGGGACTGTAAGAGACAGAATTGGAGGCTGGGGAAAGGTGTTGAAGGCCAATCTGTCAAAAAAGAGCAAATCTACACGTTCGACATTTTCCTCTGGTATCATTGTCCTCTCATCTGAAGAACTTTCTTTAGCATTTCTTTTAGAGAAGATCTGCTGGTGACAAATCCCGTCAGTTTTCCTTCATCTGAGAATTCTCATCTGAGAATACCTTTATTTCTACTTTACTCCTGAACTGAATTCCGGGTTGACAGTTCTTTCCTTTTAGGACTTTATAAAATATTGCGACACTCTCTTCTGGCCTCCATGATTTCAGGTGAGAAATCCACTGTCGTTCATACCCAGGTCTCTCTGACTACAAGGTCCTGCTCAAAAGGAGGCAGGATAGGGTAGTGAAAAGGACTCTGGAGAATGGGAGTTGAACTACACCTCCACTGCTTTCTAGCTGTGTGACACTGGGCTGTCCCTTCACCTTTCTGAGCCTCAGTTTTCACAACGCTACTGTGAGAGAGTTGGACTGGATACACTAAAGGCCTTTATTGTGGCTCTGAGATTCTCTGGGTCTCTGAGAATTGTCAGGCTCCAAAGGACTGCCAGTTCCTGGTGAAGATGCCCTCTGGCCCTTGGGGAGGTGGCTAGAGTCCTGTACTTTTTCCCACCCACTTCTGCTTTCCCTAGTCTAGCCTAGCCAATTGAGGCAGGGAGGGGTGTAAGGATGTTTCTGTCTTTCCAGTCCTACTTCCAAAACCCTGCTCAACTGAGGAAGCCCTCTCTGGGTAGTTGTGGGAGGAGGACCTTCCAGGACCTCAAAGTGACATCTTTTCTTTTTAACACTTTAAAGAGGCCTTTTGCAGGAGATTTGCCCAATGCAAGCCATCATTTGATTTTTTGGATGCTGCTTCCATAGGCATTGATTGTGGATCCAAGTAAAATGAAATATACTAGATTTACTCATCTGGTAATGCCTTAGAGACCACCTGGGCCAAACTTCTCATGTTATAGATAGAGAAATGAGGCCCAGAAAGGCAGAAGCAACACTAGCTCTTTACTTCACCTCTCTGTGCCTTGGTTTTCTCATCTGTCAGTTGGGAACAATAATAATAATCATAATCCCTACCTCGTAAGATTGTTGTGAGGATTAAATGAGCTAATCCCTGTGAAATGCTTTGAACAATGGTTGGCCAATAGCAGGTATCCAATAAACACTAGCTATTATATATATATTATTTATTATATAGTTATCACTAACACTACTACAATGTACTGGTTAAGTACACAGGCCCTAAAGAAAGACCAAAAAAACAAAAAAAAACCACAAACCCTTTGCCATTTAGTTGATTTCACACAGCAACCCTGCAGGACAGAGTAAAACTCACCCATAGAGTTTCCAAAGAGCAGCTGGTGGATTTGAACTGCCAACCTTAATCAGATTCCAGCTCCAACACTAGCTGTGTTGCTTCAGTTAAGTCACTTAACCTCTATGTGCTTCAATTTTTTCTCATTTCTAAAGGAGGGACACCCATGTGTCTTGGTTATTAGTGCTGCTGTAACAGAAATACTACAAATGGATGGCTTTAACAATGAGAAATTTACTTCCTCACAGTAAAGTAGGCTAAAAGTCCAAATTCTAGGCGTCAGCTCCAGAGGAAGGCTTTCTCTCTCTGTCGGCTCTGGAGGAAGGTCCTTGTCCTCAATTTTCCCCGATTGAAGCACTTCTCAGCCGCAGGGACCCTGGGTCCAAAGGTTGTGCTCTGCCTCTGGTGTTGCTTTCTTGGTGGTATGAAGTCCCCAACTCTCTGCTTCCTTCCCTTTCCTTTTACCTCTTGTAAGATAAAAGGTGGTGCAAGCCACACCCCAGGGAAACTCCCTTTATGTTGGATCAGGGATGTGACCTTAGTAAGGATGTTACAATACCATGCTAATCCTCTTTAACATAACACTACAATCACAAAATGGGGTACAATCACATAATACTGGGAATCATGGCCCAGCCAAATTGATACACACATTTTTCGGGGGACATAATTCAATCCATGACACCATGCTACTCTTGGGCCACATCAGGTTTCTGATTCTGAAGAGGAATCACTCTTGTGAAACTTCTCACCTCTGCAACTTTGGGTAGCCTGTTCTCTATGCTTCAATTGTCCTCTCCCCAGATCCAGCTCCAAGACTCCACCTCTGGGAGGCCTCCCTCAGTTCCTGCAAAAAAAGAAGGCTGACTTAATTCCAGGAATCCTCCAGGGCATACCCAACATGCCATCAGAGCCTCCATCAGCAAGCTCACCAAGGTCTGCCTGGGGTAGAGTTAGTTCTACACTGGTACCCTACATTGTAGCCCTGGCTCTGACCCCTGACTTTCTGTGTGACCTGGGACCAGCCCTGTCATGGATTGAATTGTGTCCCCCCAAAAATATGTATCAACTTGGTTAGGCCTTGATTCCCAGTATTGTGTGGTTGTGCTACATTTTGATTGTAATTTTATGCTAAAGAGGATTAGGGTGGGATTATAACACCACCCTTACTCAGGTCACCTCCCTCATCCAATGTACAGGGAGTTTCCCTGAGGTGTGGCCTGTACCAGCTTTTATCTCTCAAGAGATAAAATGAAAAGGAAGCAAGCAGAGAGTTGGGGACCTCATATCACCAAGAAAGCAACATCAAGAGCAGAATGAGTCCTTTAGGCATGGGGTCCCTGTGCCTGAGAAGCTCCTCGACCAGGGGAAGATTCGAGGACAAGGACATTCCTCCAGAGCCGACAAAGACAGAAAGCCTTCCACCGGAGTCAACGCCCTGAATTTGGACTTGTAACCTGCTAGACTGTGAGAGAATAAATTCCTCTTTGTTGAAGCCATCCACTTGTGGTGTTCCTGTTGTAGCAGTACTAGATGACTAAGACAAGTCCCTTTCCCTTTCTGTGCCTCATTTCTCCAACTATAATATGTGAAGTTTGGCCCAGATGGTCTCTAAGGCATTACCAGATGGGTAAATCCTAGTATATTTCATTTTACTTGGATCCACAATCAACACCCATGGAAGCAGCAGTCAAGAAATCAAATGACAGGTTTCAGTGGGCAAATCTGCTGCCGCAGCAGTAACATTCCTAGGTTTCTTTTGGTCCTTTAAATTGGAAGGCTGGAGGCTCTAATTTAGTACTCTCTGCCCGGAGCGGAGCCCAGGCTGGGGTGGCCTGCCTTGACTGCCAAGCATAAGCCTAACACCAGACCACAGCCCAGCCTCAGAGCTGTCTGTTGCAGGCCTTGCATAGCAACACCCCAGACAACAAAGGCCTCTTAACCCTCCTCCTCTAGAGGTGACCATGGTGGTGGCAACTGCTATTTTGGGGCTCAGCAGAATGGAGCCCAGAACAGGGGGTGGAATGGCTAAGAAGGCACAGACTGTCCCTGTGCCCACACAGGGCACCCACCCTCTGAGAGTCTTGGCAGGGTCACATGGGCTGCCCACACTGAGCTAGGCAGATGGAGAAAAAGTGTGGCCAATGGAAACTAAGGCCTATGACCTGGAGGGCCATTGGGCTTTGAGAAAAGGGGCCAGCAGTGTTCCATCTTCACTGAGGGCAGAGGGAGAGGAAATAGGCAGGAAAAACAGTGAGAAGGACTGAAGTTTTGAAAGAACAGCCCTCCATTCTAGGAATACAGTGGAGAGGTGACTGGACCTCCAGCCAACACCCTTTATTCCACCTCCACATTGCCACGAGAGGCATCTTTCCAGCAAAGACTTGGTCAGACTATTCCTTTAATTAAAATATTTCAGTTGCTCCCTATTGCTTACAGGGGAAAAATCAGCCCTTCATTCAAGGAGCTAAGACTCTTTACAATGTGGCCGCAGCCTACCTTTCCACATCACTCCCACCCTATACACACACTGCATTTCCCCCAGACACTCCCATGCTCTTTCCTGCCTCCATTTTGTTCCCTATACCTGGGAAAGCCTTTCTCCCTTGTCTACTTGGAAAACCTCTTCCTCATCTTTGAAGCCCCAGCTCAAATATTCCCTATCTTGGGACAAAGTTAACCGTTCCCTTTTTGGTGCTCTCACAGCATTATCATGAGACCTTTATTCAAGCATTTATTGAGCACCTACTCTATGCCAAGCACTGTTCTAGTCAGTTCTACTGTGGTGAAAATGATAAGCCACAAACCTTGCCCTCATGGAGATCACATTCTAGCAGGGGAGATGGATAACAAATAATAAATTAATGAATAATTTCAGATAGTGATACATACTGAGTGTGCTGGTAAATGGTTAACAACTGGCTCTTGCAGAGGGAGGCCCTGATTTGTAGCGTTTGCTGACTTTCCTGGTATAAATACTCCCACTATGACCAATTTCAAGCTATCAATGTAATGTCGCTGAACATGGAGTTGAGAAGAGGTACACACAATGGCTCCAGCAAGCCAGCGAGAGTCAGCTCCAGCACACAATCCTTACATACCCCAAAGAAAAGAAATGAATAGAATAGAGGCTGACTGGGGCACAGAGGTGGCAAGAAGATCAGGGAAGGCCTCTCTGAAGAGATGACATTTATGGGGAGATCTGAATGGCAAGGAGCCAGCTATGCAAATACCTGGGGGAAGCTCTTGACAAGTTAGGACTTTTTATTGAGGTATAATTTACATACAATACAGTGTAATCAGCTTAAGTCTACAGCTTGATGAATTTTTATAAATGGATCAACCTGTGTGGCCACCAGCCAGATAGAGATATAGTACATTTCCAGCACCCCAGAAGGCTGTTTTGTGCCTCTTGCCAATGGTAACCCTCCCTCCTGTCCCAAGGGTAACTACTATTTTAGCTTCTATCCCTAGGGATTGATATTGCTTGTTCTTGAACTTTGTATACATGGAATATAAGTGGAGCATACTATAGTAAATTATTTTTTGTGTTGGACTACTTTCATTCAACATAGTATCTGGGAGACTCATCCATGCCATTGCACGTGGCAGTAGTTTATTCTTTTTCCTTGCTGTGTAGTATTCCACTGTATGACTATACCCAGGTGCATTCAATTCTAATTATCTGTTCCCTAGAGGGTAGCTTGGAAACCCTGGTGGTGTAGTGGTTAAGTGCTATGGCTGCTAACCAAAAGGTCAGCAGTTCGAATCCGCCAGGTGCTCCCTGGAAACTATGGGGCAGTTCTACTCTGCCCTATAGGGTCGCTATGAGTCAGAATCGACTCGACAGCAACGGGTTTCTTTCTTTTTTTTATAGGGTCACTATGAGTTGTTTTTTTTTTTTTTTTATGAGTTGGAATCAGCTTGATGGCAACAGGTTTGGTTTGGGTTTGTCTGTCTCTTCCTCAAGCCTGAGATGGCAGCACAGAGCAGTGGGAACAATATGGGCTTTAGAGTCCGACTGACACTAATTGTAGTAAGGGCTTGGCCACTTCTGAGCTCAGCTATTTATGGTAAGACATTCCCTTTTCTGAGATTCTTCATTTGATCTGCAAAATGGAGAGAATAATAGTCCCTCCCGAGGGTGGTGAGGAGTTGGTGAGATGATACATAGCAAGCATTTAATGGAGGCCCTGGCACAGAGGGTCTGCTCAAGGAATACTCAGGTGCCTCCCTTTCCTTAGTGAGTTTTTGGAACAATGGTTATAGTGTGTGCATGTGTGTGTGGATGAAGACAGTGAATGTGTAGCTGTGTTTTATACCATAAAAAGGCTGCAGAGATTGCCTTTGGGATGACTGGGGCAAGGGACAGTTTTGAGGGGTCAGAGGCACTTCCATTGCATAAATGACCTGCAATTTGGGATGGCACAGAGAAGTCTTTAGTGCCCTTCCTACCAGGCTAGGCCAGGATATAGAGAGGGAAAGAAAGAGGCAAGGGACTCAGAACCCCTGCCACTGACCATGGAAAGGCAGGAACACAGAGGATTCTTGGTGGGGGCCTGTGCTTTGGGAGGGAGGCAGGACAGGGATCATTTTCTCTATTTTACAACTGCAGAAACTGAATCTTGGAGCATTACCTATGATCATATAGCCTGGTAAGTGTTTCAGGAAAGGTTCTAATCCAGGTGTGTTTGACTCAAAGCCAATGGGTTGAGGGCATCTTGTGGGTATCCAGGCCAGAATTTTAGGACTCGACGGTAGTGGTTTTTTTTCAGTGGTGGACCTAGCCTCAAGGAAATAGAGTAGCTGGGCAAGCAGGCTAGGGCTCTGGCCTAGAGGAGGGTCTTGGACCTAGTGCAGGAGACTGCAGAGGGGCCTGCCTGAGGAGCTCCTGCCAATACGTTCCTACATAACGGAGCTCATTTAGATACCATATCCTCTTTATTCCCTCTCCACCTCCCAGAGGAGAGAGTGGGAGGGGGGGAAGAGGAATGCCTAATAGGGAATATGTGTCCGCAGCATTCCAGCTGGAGCTTCCTGCCTGCCTGCTCCCCTGCCCCTTGTTTTCCCACCAGCTTGTGCCTGTGAGCAGCTTTGGCCTTGGTGCTGCCACATCTGCCCCCACCGCCCCATACACACACATTCCCATCCGGTCCCAGAGGCCTTGAAGGCCAGTCTTTCTGTGTGACAGACAATTCTCCATCATTCATCTATTACCTCTCTGTTCCCTGGCCTTAGGGAGTCCCCAGTCAGGCAGGCAGAGTGATGGGAATGGGGGAGCCCTATACAAGGCACAGGAACATGGGGTTCTCAGTCCTGATTCTGCCACAGCTTCCTTGCATGTCATTGGGTCAGTCCCTGTTCCCTATCTGTACAATGGGCTTGTCTCTGAGGGCCTTGTCCGCTCTGAGTTTCTCTGATTGCGCAGCAGTGGCTGGGCATCTTCAGAGACCCATTTCCCTGACGGAGAGAAACAATCAACTTCACCTTAAGGCTGAGAACAGAGACCTGGAGGGAGAGAGGAGGCTAAATGGACTCCATTCGTGACTGAAGGTTTCTGGGTATAAGAGAGGGGTGGGACATGGCCACTCTGGGCTCCTTTTCCTGTGGTTGTTCACTCAACATTCATTCATTCCTTTTTAAGGAAGTGCCAAGTTGATTTCCAAAGTGGTTGTACCATTTTACATTCCCACCAGCAGTGTGTAAGCATTCCAGTCTCTCCACAACCTCTCCAACATTTATTATTTTGTTTTTTGCATTAATGCCAGCCTTAATGGAGTGGTAGTTTTGATTTGCACTTTTCTAATGGCTAAGGATCATGAGCATTTCCTCATGGATCCGTTAGACGCCTGAATGTCTTCTTTGGTGAAGTGCCTGTTCATATCCTTTGCCCATTTTTTAATTGGGTTATTTGTCTTTTTGCTTTTGAGTTTTTGCAGTATCATGTAGATTTTAGAGATCAGGTGCTGATCGGATTTGTCGTAGCCAAATTTTTTTTTCCCAGTCTGTAGGTAGGTTTTTTAGTCTTTTGGTGAAGTCTTTTTAGGAGCTCCCAGTTATCTAGTTTCTCTTCTGGTGTTTGTGCATTGTTAGTAATGTTTTGTATACTGTTTATGCCATGTATTAGGCCTCCTAACATTGTCCCTATTTTTTCTTCCACGATCTTTATTGTTTTAGGTTTTCTATTTAGATCTTTGATCCATTTTGTGTTAGTTTTTGTGCTTGGTGTGAAGCATGGGTCTTGTTTCATTTTTTTTGCAGATGGATATCCAGTTATGCTAGCACCATTTGTTAAAGAGACTGTCTTTTCCCCGTTTAACAGACTTTGTGCCTTTGTCAAATATCAGCTGCTCATATGTGGACAGACTTATGTCTGGGTTCTCAGTTTTGTTCCATCGGTCTGTGTATCTATTGTTGTACCAGTACCAGGCTGTTTTGACTACTGTGGCAGTATAATAGTTTCTAAACTCAGGTAGTGTGAGGCCTCCCACTTTGTTCTTCGTTTTCATTAATGCTTTGCTTATCCGGGGCCTCTTTCTCTTGCATGTGAAGTTGTTGATTTGTTTCTCCATTTCATTAAAAAATGTCATTGGAATTTGGATCGGGATTGCATTGTATCTATAGATCTCTTTGGGTAGAATAGACATTTAATTAATAATACATAAAGCTGTTTCCTGTATAGGATAGGCTCCTAGAAGTGGGTATTCTTCATATATGACTGTCCAAGTGTTGGACACTAGTCTAGCTGTTCTCAAACTTTAACGTGTGTAGGAATCACCTGGGGATCTTACTAAAATGCGGATCCTGATTCAGTCAGTCTGGAGCGGAGCAAGAGACCCTGTATTTCTACTACACTACTAGGTCGTGCCAATGCTACTGGTCTAGGGACCACACTTCCAGGAGCCCTCGCCATTATTAACCACCAACCACAGCTACTGTCTACTGAAAACCCAGTAAATGCCAGGCCCTATGCTCAGTGTTCCTTATGCATTTTATCACAGAATCCTTGGAACAGCCCTGGAGAGTATATATTGCCATCCCTACTTTACAGATGAGAAAACTGAGGCTCAGAGAAATCAAGTGACTTTCCAAAGGTTACATAGCTCTGAAGCATCATAGGCAGGATTTGATCTTGGGACAACCTGATTTCCAGTCCCTATTTTTCCCCGTTCTTGAAGACAGCTTCCCTGTGGCCTGGCATCTCCCAGAGGATGTCTGTCCCACTGAGAGAGGACTATAACACAACATTCAAGCAAAATAACAGCAAAAACCACTCCCTGGGCATTGCTCTTTAGAGTACCCAAAGCACTTGTAAGGATCTCTGTTGAAGCTGGTGAGTACTGAGAGAGCTGTCAGTGTGCGTATGGGAACAGGCAGGAGGACAAAAGAAGGCAGGCTGGCTGTCCAGGCCTGGCTTCTCAAGGTGTGGCCCCTTGGTGGGGCCCTCATGATTCAGGAGCTGTTCCTCATCCCTGCAGGCTCAGAACTCTTCCAAGCTTTCCAGACCCAGGGGCATTAACCCAGTGCCCAAGATTTTGAGGTCTCAACCAGAGGGCCCACGTGCATTTAGGGTTAAAAAATCAAATCAAGGAGACTTTGTGCTGTCATTGGCTTCTTTGCATAAAGTAAAGCCAGAGTCTAGGCAAAGAGAGCCCAGTGGTTCTAGTAGATTCATGGCTTGGGGCCTCTGTATCTCAGACATGTTTGAAGACATTTTCACAGTTCTGGCTCCATGATCACCCCATTCCCATCCCTAACTGTGCCATGGGAATTTTTTTTTTCCCATAGTATATAATACAATGAGTATTTCCTACTTTCTTGGGTCGTTCCTAAGTCTCCTAACCTGGGACTGTGGATCTGTAGCGTGTCCTGAAAGACAGGTTTCTGGGAGCTGAGAATCCCCTAGAATTGTAGGTGAAGCTGTGAGTGGATGTGAAATTTTCTGAGGTGGTTTTTATCATTCGTTTACTCATTTACCAAATGTTGATTGAATACCTACTCCATGCTGGAAACTGAGTTGGGCACTAGGTACAGTGATGAGCAAGACAAAGATCCCTCCCCCCATGGAGCTTCCAGTCCAGTGGAGGAGTCAGTGAATGAGGAGGCAAGGGAATAATATCTAACCATAAGGACAGATAGTGATGCTGGGGCCTGGGTTCTGCTTAGACCAGGTGTCAGTCAGTCCATAAATAGTTACTGCTTAAAATTTTTGAAGGGATGCCTGAGTAGGGGCAGGGCTTGCCCAAGGTCATACAGAAAATCTAAGGCAGAGCCCAAAACAGATCCAGACTTCAGGGCTCTCAGTGTGGGCCACTGATCACCACATGCTCATAGTGTTTAAGTGGGCATAAAGCCAATGGAGCTGCACAAGAGAATGACCTCTTCAGGGCTGAGATTTCTGGGGCTGGCACACTTTTTTCAAGGCCAACAAAGCTGCCCCCACCATCATCCCCATGTTCCCCTTCTTAGCTCATCTGTTTCCAACCCAGACCTCTTATGGGGTAACATCACCCCTATACCCCTCTCATGCCACAGGCAGCTGTTCTCTTTCTAGCCTGCTGGGTGGGCTCTGGACCTTCCTGGGGCCTCACTCCCTGAGAGGGTCCAGCTGGTGCACCCAGCTGGGGGTTTGAAGGAGGATGAGGCCCATCTGGAAGGGTCTTAGAGTGAGCCAGAGGGGCCAGTGGGGAGGGGGAACCCTTTGGGAACAGGAGCCTGGGCTTGGAAAACTCCCTCAGGATGGCACAAAGAAGAAAAATAAAACCTGGTATCTGTTCGTGTTCATGAGAGCCTTCTGAGGCCTGAATAAAAACTTTGAGAGGTCACCCTTGCTCTCCTCCTGCCTCTATTCAGGATGCATTCAACTGTTTTTGAATCAGTGTGAATCTCTCCAATTTCCAAAGGCTCTTGGCTGGCAATTGACCAATCTCCCTGCCCACCACTCCTTGGCACAGTTTCTCTTTCTTCTGTAGTGGCTATTGTATCTCAGGCACTGGGTGATGTCTGGGGAAGAGTGAGAAATGGATACACAGTTGAAGTCCTCTCTCTGCTCTGAAGGTTTTCAGTCTCATGGGGGAGAAAAAGCCTAAATCATTTGCTCCAATACAATGTGATCAGACGGTTGAGTCCTCTGAGGAGGAAGTGAGTAGGTCTAGGGGGAGAGTAAAGGGGCTGGGGAGAGGGAGAAGGAACACCTGGGAGAGTGACAGAATTTCCAAAGAAGGGAAAGGCTTTATGAGCAAAAGGCCCTCACAGGTCTCCAGGTAGGGCTGGTCTGGTCTGAGTCAAATCTCCATTCTGATGCTTAAATCCTGTTTATCATACTTCAGCCAAATGGTTGACCAACTCCTACTTTCCTGCTTCCAGAGACAGGGAGCTCATTCCCTTCCAAAAGAGAAATAATCTCCAGAGAGCCCTAACTCTAAGAAAGTTCTGTTTTTCATTGGGCTGAATTTTGTCTCCTTGTGTCTTCTACCCAGGGGTCACAGCTCTACTTCCTAGGATCACCAAGGCCCTGTTTTTTTCTCCCTCTTCTCCAAAATCACCCCTTAGATGTATGAAACGTCACCACAGCAATAACCTCTGAGTCTTCTGTAAGCCAAACAGCCCCAGTTCTTTCAACTGTTCTTCATGGGACCAGGTCTCCAGCTTCTTCCCTAGTCTGTTTTTGCCTCCTTGACCATGCTCCAGTGTGTATCTTGTACCCTTAATATTTGGGGCCCAGAGCTTATACCATAATTCAGGGCAGCATGTCACCTCTTTGTTCTAGAAAGTTAACTTCTTTATTTTCTCCAGAAGAAGCCTAAGGCTCCTTAGGCTTATTTAGTCAGATTGTACCTCTTGCAGGTGCCTCATTGGCTCTGCTTCCTGCCCTCCCACCTTTTTCACCCTTGCCCACCTGTATTTGAGGGCTAGGTTTTGGAAGCCAAGAGCAAAACCTAAAATTTCCCCATGTCATATTTACTTTGTAAGATTGAACCCCTCTTTCCAGTCTATCAGGAACTTTCTGAAAACAAACTCTGAAGGCCAGTGGAATTAGCTCTCCCACCTACAGTTGGGCCCATGTTCCAAATTTGTTCAGTGAGCCACCATGTTTAGACATGTCTCTGTGAATTCATCCTGAGAGACCTTGTCAGATGCCCAGAGGTTAGAAGTCATCTCCCCACACACTGCCTGGCAGCCCTGGGAGCCTAAAGGAGGCACCAAGTAGGTCTGGAGTTGATGGCTGACCCATGGGCAGAAGGCAGAAGATGTCAATCACTCTGCCCAGCCAGTCATCAATCAGCACACCTTTCCCAAAGCTTGTTGGAGGCTCTGGGTGTAATGGGGGATGCTGCCAAGAGTATTCAGAGACATTGGGCACTGCCTCTGCCCTCTAGGAGTTTCCAGGCTTTTGAAGAGGAAGGCGAGGTAGGCTCTTGAGGCAAAGCAGTAAGCTGAGTAATGGCATTCAGAGATATCAGGTCCTAATCTCTGGAACCTGTTAATATTACCTTATTTGGAAAAAGGGTCTTTGGGGATAAGATTAAGTTAAGGATCTTGAGATGAGAAGATTATCTTGGATTATCTGGGTGGACTCTGAATGCAATCACATGTATCCTTATAAGAGGGAGGGAAAGGGAAATTTAACACAGACAGAAAAAGAGAAAGCTATGTGACTGCGGAGGTGAGATTGGAGCAATGCAGCCACCAGAAGTTGGAATAGGAAAGGAATGGATTATCCCCTAGAGACTCCGGAGGGAGTACAACCCTGTCGACACCCTGATTTCAGACTTTTGGGCTCCAGAACCATGAGAGGATAAATTCATGTTATTTTAAGCTACTAAATTTATGGCACTTTGTTACAGCAGCCACAGGAAACTAATACAGACAATAAGGGAGACCAACAGACAGGTGAGGGGCCCAGACCATGATCAAGGAAGACCAGGAAATTGATGGCCACAAATCTCAGACAAGGCTTCCTGGAAAAGGTGGGCCTGAATCTAGGGCCTCAAGCGTTGTGGTAGGAGTAGGCTGAGCAGAGAGAAGATAAAAAAAATTTTTTTTCTTTTAGGACTGTGGAAATTGGGCAGGGCGGGCTTGGTATGACCAGAAGACACTGACGCTGCAGAAGGAAATGGTGGGGGGTGAGGGTGAATAGGCTAGATCCTGCCATGTTGCCACTTTCCCAGGAAGAGCTGAGCAGTACCCTGAGTCATCAGGGGACCCTTTGTCATGCTCGAAAAAGCTTGGATGTGGGGTCAGAAGGATTTGGTTCCAGGGCCAGCACTATAACATACCAGTGCCTGCTGCCTCCCTGAACCTCAGTCTCCTGGTCAGTACAATGGGAATGCTTATATTGGTAGAGTTTCCAAGGACATTTTCTCATTTTTCAGTTTCTGCTTGTTGCTTCATTTCTTCTCTTTTATTAGATGTTCATAGGCAAGAATGGGGCTGCTCCTTTTTAAATGAAGAGATCCCGTGGGGGATGTGAATGCTAAGCCTTTCCCTTCTCAGAATGTGGCAAGGGCTAGACTAAATAATGGGCAGCTCTGCTTCTGTGCTTAATGAAGGCCAGTGCCCTCCCTGCTTCCTCTAAGAGCCGTATTGTTGGGGCAGGTGCCCCCACCTCCCTGGAGGGCCTGCTTTTATTCCTCAGCTCCTCCCTTCTGACCCCTGCCATCCCAGCTCCCAGGCAGCCACAGGAAGGCGAGGAGCAGAGCTGAGCCTTGCTATTTATAACATGGGATGTGATAAACACTTAGAAGAGATATTTCCCGATAGACCAAATTTGATGGAGATTACATAGGCAATTAGATCTTCTGAGCTCCCTCCTCTCTTCTTGCACTAAGGCCTCCAAAGGCATGTGCAAGCAGGTCTTTTTACTCAGACATTTATACTTTACAAGGACTTAATTGAAATATGCCAGGCGGGTACACCAACCATCCCCCTCCCCGCTATTCAGCCCACCAGTCTCTTCCAGCTGCCATGTGTTGTTGGGTAGGGATCTTTAGGTTCTATTCTTCTCAGCTGGCTGTGTGCTCCTAGGCAAGCTCCTGCCCCTCCCTGTATCAAAACGGGGCTAGACAAGGTGGTGTGTTTGGGGATGTTCAAGGATTTGAAGACTCCCATGTCAGGAGGAGAGGTGAAGCAGTCCTAGGTATGGGGAAGGGAAAGAGCACTGGGCAGGGAACCTGAATTGGATCTTTACTGCCCAACTGACATGCTGAATGACCTCAGACAGGTCTCTGGCACTCTCTGTGTCTTAGTTTACCCTTCTGTATAATGCGGAGAACAATATCTAGCTCCCAGGACTGCCACGAGTATTACATGAGAAATGTATGTAAAGCCCCCAGCTTGGTTTATTGTAGGCACTCAAGAAATTTTGAATCCCAAAGTCCCTTTCCCCTCTCTGGTCCATAATAGGCAAGAGAGGATGGTTGGTAAGGAGTTTGGCTCCAGGTTCATCTGGTCTACCTCCCTCAGCCCACCTTCCTCCCATACCACTCACTTTCCGCCAAGTGCCAACGCTTGTCTTCTAACTTATTAGGCTGTTAATGGGCCTGAACAGTGGTAATTGTCTCTTGCCAAGGGTGAACTCTATCTGCTCTCCACAAGGCTCATGCCTCGCCCCTCTTGGCCCAAGTGCCAAGACCCCAGTTGATCCCCAGTGCTGGCCCCCTCCACTATAGCAGAGTCCTTTGTAAAAATGCCCAGGACCAAGGCCCCAAAAGCCTGAGAGCTGGAAGCCCTTGGAGCCTGGCTATCACTACTCTGGTTGTCATAACCTGGTATACGTTGGCCCGGCAGCCCAGCCCGCTCACTTTGTCCATGGGAAAATGGGAGAATGGATGGCTGAGAGAAGCCTGAGTTGGATGGAGAGCTGAGAAGAGGTGGGCACATGTCACAGCCTGGCTCTAGCTGTCCTCTCTTTCCTCAACTCTGGCTGCTCTCTTCACACACCCTCAGCTCTTGCTACACCCAGCCACTTACCCTACTTTCTGCATCTCTAGGCCTCTGCCCATGCTGTTCCCTGGACCTCTGCTCCATCTCCATTTAATAAGTCTTCACTCATTTTTCAGGTCCCAGCCCAAGCATTACCCTCTGGTGCTTAATGTGCCAACTCCTCCTGGTATCAGAGTGGGGATCTGTGCTCTCTCTGGTGCCCTGTGGTCAGCCCGGAGCCTAGTCCAGAAGAGATTCCCTGGAACATTTGGCCCAGCTGAACAGAAGTGAACAGTAGTAGCAGGGGGATCAGTACTGAGCACAGTGAGACAGGTGGAGTCTCCCTTCCCCAAGATCAAGCAGAAGCTGAGCAGGGAAAGAAGTCTCCTTTCAGTAGAGGAAACAGATGAAGCAGGAACAATAGAGTCAGAGGTAGGGCATTTAGCTCTTGAAGAAAAGACAGCAAAGAGGCAACTCTAAGGGTATTCCAGCAAACATGAAAGAGGTTTTTTATGGCCTCCCTGGGAATACTTCTGCTATGTGGGGGAGTCTATTCTAATGTGGGGATAGAAAGCAGGCCCTGAAAGGAACAATCCACCACACAACCAGATATGTGACCCTGGCCAAGTCGTCTGTCCTCTTTGAGCCTCAGTGTCTTCATCTGTGTGATGAGGGTAGGAATCTCTATCTCACAGGCTTGTTGTGAGAAGTAAATGATAAAATGTGAAGACTAGGTGAGAACATACGTGTAAAAGTGCTCGGCATTCCTTTGGCACTCAAAACAAACTACCACTTCATTCCCCTACCAGGAGCCCCAGGGAACTCGCAGTCTGCTCAGGGACCTTATCCAGTAAAGCCTGAGTAGATGACTAAGTGTGAAGACCTTAGAGTTGAGTAAGGTGTTCTTAAAGGGGTATCTTATGAGAAGGACAAGAGACAAAGGGACAAGATTAAATGACTGCAGGATAGCTTTAGGTTGTTATTGTTGTTTGGTGCCATCAAGTTGGTTCCAACTCATAGTGACCCTATAGAACAGAGTAGAACTCTTCCATAGGGTTTTCAAGGAGCAGCTGGTGGATTCAAACTGTGGAACTTTTGGTTAGCAGCCATAGCTCTTAACCACTGTGCCACCAGCTTTAGATTAGACATTAGGAAAAAATTCCCGGATGACGAACACTTCAAACCTAGAAAACATTAGAGAGGAAGGATCCTCTAAGCAGTTGACATCTGTGTTGAGACCTAAATGATATGAAGGAACAAGCCATAGGAAGATCTGGGAGAAGAGTGTTCCAGAGAGAAAGAACAGCAAGTGCAAGGGCTCTGAGGCAGGACCAGTGTAACTGAAACAGAATGAGCAAGGAAAAAGCGATCTCAGATGATGCCAGAGGAGTCGACAGAGGCCCGACTCTGGAGAGTCTTGTAGGTCATGTGCAAGAACTTCCCATTTAACTCTGAGATGGGAAGCCTGGGAAGGTTTTGAGGAAGGGAGTGACATGGCTAACTTAGAACTGTGACAGATCACTCACTCAGCTTTTTTGTGTGAATAACCGTTGAGAGGGAGCAAGAGCAGAAGCTGGGAGACCAAGAGACTACTGCAGTGATCCAAGTGACAGTGGTCTAGAGTCAGGTGGTAGCAACGGAGGTGGAGAGAAGTGGTTGGATCCAGGATTTATTTATAGGTAAAGACGGCAGGACTTGCTGATGAAAATATATTATATGTGCACCCATTATCTCACTGAGTCCCTGTGAGGTAAGGCTTATTTACCTCCATTAGACTGAGAAGGAAACGAAGGCTGAGAGAGGCAAGTGGCTTACCAGAGGTTGCATAATGAGGAAGGGGCAGATGGGCTAGGAGCCAGGTCTGTGTGTGCTTTCCCTGACACTATTACCAGGCATGGAATATGCCAGACCTTTGGGTCCTGCTTTCTTAGAGATCAGTTCTCTGCAGAGGAGTCTCCTGCCACTACTATGTGATAAACCTGGCCTCCGTATCTGCTTTGCCACCTCATTCTAGACCTCACTTCTGAGGCTGTCCACGTCCACAGCTGAAGGTGGAGTAGCCTGAACATTCTCATCTATAAGCTGCAGATGACGATGCGGACTAAATGAGACAATGAGAGCAGGTATTTAAAGCTCTCTGCCCTGAGCCTGGCATGCGCCCTTCCCTCTTCCCTCTTAGCTGCACAATCCACTTGGGGCCAAGATGCCAGACTGCCCTGGCTTCCCTGGTGCTCCCTTCACCACTCCTACACCCAACTTGGGGCCAGCACCCTGGGCAGGGCCCAGTCAGACTCTTTCTCTCCTGTTCTCACTGTCCATTCCCTGGGGCCCAGGTAGATGGAATGAGTTCTATCATGCAGAAAAGGATGCACAAGAAAGAAGAAAAGCTCATTTCCCCTGATATGATTTTTTTTTTTATCTCCATCAAAAACAAACAACTGATACCCACTATGTGGGAGGCCCATGGAAGCCCCTCTGGGGAGACAGACAGTCAACAGACATTCACCCCTGCCTCCACTACCCACACCCAAAGCCTCCAGGCCACCTCCCACAAAAGCTTAGAATGTGCCACAGGGAAAGGGAGCATTGGCTTTCTCTAGCACAACACTTTCATGGTACACCTGGGGAAACTGAGGCTCAGAGAGTATAAAGGACTTGGCTAAGGGCACACACCTAGTTAACAGTGGGACCGGCTCTTCATTCTCAGTTGCCTGCTTTGCCTCTAGAGTGCGACTACACTGCAGCTGGCACACAGACAGCGTGTGAGCATGCATGGCTCCTACCAGCCTCTGCTATTCCGTGCAAGGGCCCAAGCACGAGGATGTGGGAGGAGGGTCCACTTTCAGAATCTCTCACAAGCCTCGACTCATGCTTGCTGCCTCCAGACACAAAGCTCCATCCTGGATCAGGCCAAAGGGAGAGCTCCTTCCCCAAGCTGGGTGGGCCTGGGGCCCAGAAACGCATGCCCACTGCTGCCCTCCTGCACTAGCCACCCACCTCCTTCCTTGAAGACTGGCATCTTCCTAGGTTACCCGGGACACCCATTCTGCCCTCTCCTGGCAGCTCTATCAGTGACCCAAATCCAGGCCCCCTCTCACCAAAGCCAGAAAGAGTGAGAGGGCACACAGAGGCCAGGAGGAAATTCATGCTGAGCTGGCCCTTGGGGACCTCACATTGGTGAGCAAGAAAGGGGCCATGGCCTCTGGGGGTGAGAGAACTAGTACAGGATTTTGGGCTCCTCGCTCGGAAATGATTGGTCATGACAAGTTCACTGCAGGAGTAAAGCCATGTGAAATTGACCTCATCACCAGTGATCAGATCAGATTGTTTAGTGTGAGGGGAAAGTGAGGGGGATGTTCAGCTGGGAGGTGACCTAGTTAGGTCCTTAAAGAGACAGAGCAGCTGCCCCACTCTGGGGAGGAGGAAGCAAGAGCTGCAGGTGGAGGAAGGCCCATTCCCATGCAGGCTCTGGCCTGGCCAGGACCCCAATCCTCCAGCCCTTCAGCAGCACTAGAGACTACCTGAACACCATCGGGTAGGGCCCAGCCTCTGGGGACTGAGGGTGAGTGATACAGGGCAGGAACCAAGTGCAGTTTTCTCTACACTTGTCTAGAGAGAAAAATGTAATAGAGCAAAAAAATGGAGAGACCATAAAGGTAAGAGCTGGGGAGACCCTAGGGGACAAGGGCTGAAGTTATTTATTCATTTATCTATTTATTTGTTGTTACTGTTGTTAGGAGCCATCGAGTTAGTTCAGACTCATAGCAACCGTATGTATAATAGAACGAAACATTGTTTGGTCCTGTGCCATTCTCACAATTTGTTATGTTCTTAGGTGCTTGCCGAGTCAGTTCCGACTCATAGCGACTCTACGTGCAACAGAACAAAACACTGCCTGGTCCTGCACCATCCTCACAATCGTTGCTATGTTTGAGCCCATTGCTGCAGCCACGCTGTCAATCCATTTCATCGAGGGTCTTCCTCTTTTTTGCTGACCCTCTACTTTCCCAAGCATGATGTTCTTCTCCAGGGACTGGTCCCTCCTTATAACATGTCTAAAGTACATGAGATGAAGTCTCACCATCCTCACTTCTAATGAGCATGCTGGTTGTAATTCTTCCCAGACAGATTTGTTTGTCCTTCTGGCAGAACATGATATATTCAATATTCTTTGGTAACACCGTAATTCAAAGACATCAATTCTTCCGTCTTTCTTATTTATTGTCCAGCTTTTGCCTGCATATGAGTTGATTGAAAACACCATGGTTTGGGTCAGACTCACCTTCATCCTCAAAGTGACACTTTAAAGAGGTCTTTTGCAGCAGATTTGCCCAAGGCAATACATTGTTTGATGTCTTGACTGCTGCTTCCATGGCCATTGATTATGGATCCAAGTAAAATGAACTCCTTGACAACTTCAACATTTTCTCTGTTTATCATGATGTTGCTTATTGGTCCAGTTGTGAGAATTTTTGTCTTCTTCATGTTGAAGTGTAACCCATACTGAAGGCTGTGGCCTTTGATCTTCATCAGTGAGTGCTTCAAGTCCTCTTCGAGTTCAGCAAGCAAGGTTGTGTCATCTGCATATCACAGATCGTTAATGAGTTTTCCTGCAATTCTGATGCCCCATTCTTCATACAGTCCAGCTTCTTGGATCATTTGTCCAGCATATAGATTGAATAAATATGGTGGAAGGATACAACCCTGACACACACTTTTCCTGATGTTAAACCATGCAATATTTCCTTGTTCTTTTTGAACAACTGCCTCTTGGTCTATGTATAGGTTTCTGATGAGCACAATGAAGTGTTCTGGAATTCCCATTCTTTGCAATGTTATCCGTAATTTGTTATGATCCACACAGTCGAATGTCTTTACATAGTCAATAAAACACAGGTAAACATCTTTCTGGTATTCTCTGCTTTCAGCCAAGATCCATCTGACATCAGCAATGATAGCCCTTGTTCCATGTCCTTTTCTGAATCTGGCTTGAATTTCTGGCAGTTCCCTGTCAATGTACTACTGCAATCTCTTTTTAATTATCTTCAGCAAAATTTTACTTGTGTGTGATATTAATGATATTGTTCAATAATTTTCACATTCTGTTGGATCACCTTTCTTTGGAATGGGCCAGTCGGCTGGCCAGGTCTTCCAAATTTCTTTTTCTTTTTTTTTATTGTATCTTAGATGAAGGTTTACAGAGCAAATTAGTTTCTCATTAAACAATTAATACACATATTGTTTTGTGACATTGGTTGCCACCCCCATGACATGTCAACACTTTCCCCTTCTCAACCTTGGGTTCCCCATTACCAGCTTTCCTGTCCCCTCCTGCCTTCTTGTCCTTGCCCCTGGGCTGATGTGCCCATTTAGTCTTGTTTTGTTTTATGGGCCTGTCTAATCTTTGGCTGAAGGGTGGACCTCAGGAGTGACTTCAGTACTGAGTGAAAAGGGTATCCAGGGGCCATACTCTTGGGATTTCTCCAGTCTCTGTCAGACCAGTAAGTCTGGTCTTTTCATCTTCCAAGTTTCTTGACATACACCACTGAGCACCTCCAGGGCTGCATTCGTTTGTTGAAACATCTCAGTTGATATTCTGTCAATTCCTGGAGCATTGTTTTTCACTAAAGCATTGGCATTGGTGAATCCTCACAATAGTAGATATGTTTAAGCCCATTATAGCAGCCACTGTATCAATCCATATTGTTACAAGTCTTCCTCTTTTTCGCTGACCGTCTACTTTATTTACTTATGATATCTCAGACACCGTTCTAAGTTCTTTACATATATTAACTCACATTACCCTCAAAGGAACTCTATGTGGTAAATAGTAACATGGTACCTATTTTACAGATAGGAAAACTGAGACCCAGAGAGGTGAAGTGACTTGCACAAGGTCCTAAGCCAACCTGGTTCTGGAGTCTGTACTATTAACCACTACATTCTACTGCTTCTCCTCTGATGACAGGGTTGATCAAATGTGGCAGGCTGAATAAAGACACCACTAGGAGGAGGCGGCCAGTGCCTTTGAGGATTTTCTTTCCCATCAGGCCCTGGAGGCACGGGGAGCGGGGCGCCCAGGGCTTAGGGCAAGGAAAAGAACTTCAGGAAAAGGTTCCTGCCTTCTCCCCGGATTCTGTTTCCTGACACTTGCATGAGAAATGGAGAGGGGAGGGAGAGAAAAAGGGCATGTGACCAGCTAGGTAGGGCAGCCCACTTTCTGCCAAGCACCCCCTTAGGGAATATGACTCCTGCTGCTTGAGGGGTGTAAGGGGGATGGCAGAAGGGAAGCAGGGCTCCTGGTGGGGCACTTGTGTTAACCCTTTTATCTGTGGTATGTATGTGAAAGCTTAGTACAGGGCCTGGCATAGAGTAAGATGCTCACTAAATGTGTAGCAAACAGTAAAACCCACCGAAGGTAGGGCCAAAGCAACATCTGCAGTATGAAGGGTCCTGGTTAGCTTCTGGAGAAAGTTCAGGGGGCTGATAATCTCTCCTTGAGAGCTTGAAGCACAGAAGAGACAGACTCCTGCCACCCCAAGGAAACACCTGAGGCCAGTGCCTGGGTGGATTCTTTTGCCAGCTCTAACAGAAGCTGAGGCGTAGATATGGAACTTGTCAGGCCAGTCCCAGCCCCTTCCTACTTCCATGTAGGTGGACTGCCCTTCTTGGGCACCAAAGAGTCCAGACTGGCACGATCTCAATACTTCGTGCCTGCTTGCCTGGGGCGGGGGTGTGTGGCTGAAACGAGCTCTAGCTGCTCTGGGGTATGGGCACTGACTGAATGCTCTGTGACTTTCTTACTATAGAGCAGCCAGTCCTGATGTGCCTCCAGGGCAGGCCTTTCTGCTCTCTGGCCCCCTTCAGCCCAGTACCCATGGCATCTGGGGTCTCTTGTTTCCTGTCAAGGTCTTTGGATCTCAGGGCAGAGATGGGCCAGCCTGCCTACTGTCCCAGCTGGCTTTCAAACTCCCTTCCTATTTTCCCTAGTTCTTCAAGCTGGGCCAGTTTCCATTTCCCACCACCTTGTCTCAGACTGAGTTTTCTGAAATGTGGTCCGGTGGGACTTCATTTGTTACTAGAGGCCCCTCCGGGGATATTTCTGACACTCCTACAGACTCCCTCCCCAGGTTGATTTGGGTGGGGAGTGCTCTTTCCCAGCATGCAGTACAGGTACTCTGGATTGTAGGGCCTCTAATTCTTTCCTGAGAACCCACATTGAGAGGATCCCAGCAGAAAAGGAACTTACTTCTTCAGAGGACTGTCAAAGGGCAGAGGGAGCTGGTGTGGCCCGGGTAACCCCAAGAATAACAGGACCTGTGTGTGGTAGCCATAGAGGTAGAGATTTCAGTCCATTTCAGGGAAGAACTTTCTGCCAGACTGAGCTGTCCTATGAGGGAATGGCTGTCTAGGGCCTAGTGAGACTCCCATGCCCAGAGATGTACAAGAGGGACACATACACACACAAAGAGAGAGAGAGAGAAGGGCACAAGGAAAAAAGAGAAAAGAGGGTACATAAACAAGGGAAAGAGAGGTAGAGAAAAAGAGAGTCAGAGATCTCAAGCCAAAGGTAGGGAGAGAGTTGGAGACAGAGAACTGCCCCCAGCCTTCTTTCTCCTGTTTCTCTGTCCCAGTGGCTTTGAGGTTCCTGGAGGAAACTTACTTCCCTAACTAACCCTGTGGCCCTACATATTTCTTCAAAGGTGAGGGAGTGGCCACCAAAGGCAGCTGTGCCAGCTGTATAGATCAGGGTCTTGGAACACTTCTCAGGTCAGAGTGTCCCTAGGCAAGATCTGGCCCAGGCCACCAGGCCTCTCCTACTGCTGGGCCTCTGAGTATAGAGGAGCTTCCACAAAGGCCCCAGAGAGCCAGGACTTTATGGCCTGGAGCTGAGAAGACTCTGGGGGAAGTGGTCTCTGCCTTCACATCTTTAAATGGCTGCCACCAGGCAGAGGGAACAATCTGTGGTCTGGTGGTCCCAGGGAGCAGATTATGCTGCTGAGGCAGTGTTCAGCTCAATTCAGGGAAGAACTTTATAGCCGAAAGATCTCTTCAGAGAGGGACAGTTGTCTCAAGGCATAGTGAGGGCCTTTGCACAGAGGTGTGCAAGAGAGGCTTCCTGACCACTTGGTAGGGGTGGTAAACCACCCCCGCCTCGCCGCCACCATCAGGTCAGGAGTGAGATTAGAGGGCTTCAAAGCCTGAGAGAGAGTAGCTGATTCTGTGATTGATCATGCCCTCAGCATTATATCTTTCTAGCCCCAAAAAGAGAATCCTTCTCTGTTACTTTAAAAAGGTAAGCTAACAAGGCTTTCATTCATACTTTCACATAAGAATTTTTTCTATGTTTCTATCTTAAGAATTTTTTAATGTGTCTATATATGTATTTATATATCTCTACATCTATGTGACTATATGTCTCTCTATATGTATTTCTATATCTATCTGTGTATCTACATATCTATGCATTTATATACCTCTATATGGTCGCTATGAGTTGGAATCAACTTGACAGCAACGGGTTTGGTTTTTTTTTTTTTTTAATCTATATAACGGAGCCCTGATGGCACAGTGGTTAAAGCATTCAGCTGATAACCAAAAGGTTGGTAGTTTGAATCCACTAGTTGCTCCATGGGAGAAAGATGTGGCAGTCTGCTTCTGTAAAGATCTACAGCCTTGGGAACCCTATGGAGGCAGCTCTACTCTGTCCTACAGGGTCACTCTGAGTTACAATCAACTCAGTGGCAGTGGGTTTGGTTTTGGTATATCTATATAAGTATATATGTATCCCTATGTTTTTATATCTATGTATCTATACAGCCATGTATCCCTATATCTAAGCATCTATCTCTATAGCTATGTATTAGCTCTATTTCAGTCTGTGTATCTGGCATTTATCTATCCCTCCATTTATGAGAATGGCTGATAGGGACCATGGGAGGTTTACAGCCCCCTGTTTCCTCAGTTACTCCTCTTCATGGCCATTGCTTGTTTTTATGCCAATTGTTTGAGGCCTGCTCCCTTGTCCCCCTTTCCCACAGGACACTGGCAGTCATGGACTTGGGCCAAGGGGTTACTGTGATGATCCTGGCCAATGGCTGGGAGGCCACACTCACAAACCAGAAGCAGCTGCCTCTCTTGTATCTGTTGGGGTGAGGAAGAAAGGAGAGCAGGAAGAGAGTTCTGGGGAAGTATGAGAGAGGGGAGGGGTGGGAGCAACACGGGAATGTGAGAGCAACTGTGAATTTTAATTATGGGAGGCAAAACATTGAAATTAGTAGCCCAGCACTGCCATTCACTTGCTGTGTAATCTAGCACAAAGTTCTGCCCTTCTCTGGGCTTAAGTGTTCCCATCTACACCATGAGCATCTTTAAAGGTCCTTGCAGAAGTGACGGTTAAGGGCAGTGGTCACCAAACCTTTTAGAATCATGAGTTCCAATCACTAGAGCATTTTTGAGCACACCAACCCAATATATCCAGATATTAATTTGTATATAATGTAATGGTTAAGAACGCAAATTCTGGGGCCAGCCTGTGTGAGTTCAAATCCTGGCTCTTCTATCTCTCTATGCCTTAATTTTCCCCACATAAAGTGGAGATAATAGTACCACCTGCTCCATAAGGTTCTTGTGAGGATTGCGTGAGTTAATGCATGCAGTCTGGTACAGAATGGACATATATGTGCTGGCTGTTACATGCATATATAATACATATAATATACATATATTACTTTACTAATTGGTTATGTATATCACAAAATACTTGTTGAATGTCGAAAATTTTAAAGGATGAGGCAAAAATGAATAAAATACTTTATATATTGTAATATTTTCTTCTTAGTCCCAAACGGCTTGCTTAGCATGCTTTGTATTGGAGTGACTGCTCTGACCCTTCTAACTCTGACTCCATCAGAGAAGCCTGAGTTTTAGGCTGAGCCTCTCTGGGCAGACAAGGATGCCAGCCTGGACCAGGGATATCCCCTCACCATACAACCAATCCCAAAGATGCCACATCTCTCCAGGACTCCTCTTCTACATGGGCCCCAGAGAGAGAGAGAGCCCCTTTCTATCAGACACAGCTCCAAAGGACCTGCTGCCCAGGCCCCAGGCCCCAGGCCCTCAGGGTTCCCTTCAGATCAGGCCTTGGGGTCAAGGTGTAGCCCCTTCTTCTCTTCCTCACCATAACCACCCTAACAGGATGGGGAGCCAACCTCTTTACTACAAACAAGCCAAACCCAGGTCACAGCTGGCATCGACCACTATTTACTGAGTGAGAAATAATAAGCACTAACAATTACAGAGCACGGGTTATATGCACTTTCTTTAGCAATTTACCTGCATCGTCTCTTCAAATCTTCCCAATGATCCTATGAGGCAGATACTCTTATTATTCCAATTTGACAGAAATGCAAGAGCCCATTGCTAATGTTACCCAATTAGGGTCTGTGCCCTGGAGCAGTGGAGCCAATGAAACATACTCCAAGTCAGAAAGAGTGAGAAAGTTTATTAAGGAGATGTATACATCACCGGGGACCCAGCAGCAACACAGGCTGTCTCTATGGAGTCCCAAAGAGCAATTTTATATCAGAGCTTATATAGAATCTTACAAGGGTTACAAGTGTCTGTGCCTGGCTGGAGGTATGCTCAGGAGGAGTTATACATTACAGGACAGTGACGAAAGATACCTGCCAGACATTTCTTTATTAGGCTAAAGATATACATATCAGATACCTGGGCTCTGATTTTCCTGTGAGGGTTGTACCTCACAGGTGGTCAGACAGAACAAAAAAAAAGTTATTTGCTTCAGATTAAAACAAAGAACAAATCATTACCATTAGGTCAAAACAAAGTCTTTAACAGAGGTGTATGTAGGAGAAGGCAGGCAGAGGAAGGAGAAAAACTCACTGGTTTTTCATGGTGTTAGTTATGTCAAGCTCTCAGCTGCCCATTTTGAAGAAAGAGAAAACATGCTGGGGAGTATTGGGGTCACAGTAATAAGTAAGGGATCCTGGAATATAAATGTCCTTCCAGCAGTCTGACTGGAGAGCAGCCTCTTATATCCTTGTAATATTGAATGAATAAATGATGTCTCAGTCCCCCTTCTCATTATCCCAAAGTACCTGCTCTTGTTTTTCTTAATTCTGGACTTGCTCAGATCCCCACACTTTAGTTTCCCAACCTTTCTTTCTGCACCTCCAGGTCAGTAGGCTTGTATTCCCTGGCTCCATCCTCAAGTCTTCTCTACCCCCCACCCTCATCCCTCCTTGGCGCCCCGCCTCTGTCATCAGCCGACCTGCAGGTAATTCCTACCCTCTTCCTGGCCCCACAACTCCAACCCCTTCCAAGAAGCCCAGCTGGGCTCCCCTCCCACCCCTCCCCCACTGGACTCACACGTGGGGAGCTGGCTCCTAGGCCTCCACTGCGCCATTCACAGAGCCTTCCTCCTTTGTCCTGGGCCTGTCAGTCACGCCTGCATTAGCATTTCTAAAGCGCACTTCTCCTAGTTGATGATTTGGCCTCAGCCAAACAGGGGCTCACTTTGAAAATTAAGTTTTGGAGAAGGGTGCTTCCTAAGCTATTAAGACAGCTTACTTTAGGCCCTAAACTCTCTGGGTCTCAATCTGTTCGCCTGTGAAATGGGAGAACTGTTCTCCTTCATCTCTATGTTTAGGACACTTGGAGCTTCTCTGCTCCAAGAGGAGTTAAGAAATGGGGAGGCCCCATACAACTGGGTCCCCTACAACTGCCTGTTCCTTCCCCTGGTTTCTTGGGCCCTGCCAGTCTGGATCTACCATTCCCAACTCATGTGCCAGGGAAGATAAGGAGTTTTGTCAAAACTGGTTTTCCCTTTCCTAACCCAAGTGGCTTTTGTTAAGTAAGGCCCTGGCAGCATGGGGCACAAATGGGGGTGACTTCTTTACCCTGGCATTTGAAACCTGCCCAAGCAACTTGGGTGGAGAGACAGCGCCACCCAGTGGCTTTCTGGACTATGTGCCGGTCTTACCTGGAGTGGGTCCTCACATACCTGCCTCGTGGGTTTACAAAGGAGGAGTCTCACCAGAGAAACCCCTTTGACTTGTGGAATTTTATTTGCATTGGTTTGGGTGGCTTTAGAGCCAAGCTTAAAAAGGAGCTGGTGGTTAAAGTCCTGTCTCAGATCATTCTCGCCCACTCCCGCCCCACGGCTCACTCCATGAGACCTGTCTCTTGTTCCTTCTCCAGGCTCTGTTGCAGAAGGCCAGGCCTTTCCTCTCCCTGGGCCTCACTTTTCCCTATCTGGGGAATGGCAGAATATTCTCCAGCCATCTCCTGCTCCTCCAGGTAGGTTGGGAAAATGGAACCTAGCTCTGGAGTTCCTTTTTGTGGAGTGGAGGGAGAGTGTCAGTTGGCCTCTAGAACCCCCAGAATAGGCTCTGGCCTCACTCATACTTCCCGGACCCAATCCCTAGCCTTTACCCTGTCCTGAAACCCATGTGTGCTGGCCAGCCCCTCTGAATACATGGAAAATGGGACCCACCCCACCTCCACAGGGCATTTCCTTTGCCCAAGGCCTAATGCCTTCTCCTGTTGGTTCTTATTCCTTTTCTCAGTTTCTCCTGCTATGTGCTACAGGCTGCCTGGTAGGGAGCGAAGTGAGGTAAGGGTGAGCCCTATCTCAAATTAAGGTTTTGCCCTGCCCCATCACACTCAGGGATCCTTTCTGAACCTGCTCTAGCTGAAGAAGGCAATGAGGGGAAAGGGGGCTAACAATCAGCCCCAGAAATCTGGGGTGCTCAGCTTACATCCTTCCTGTACCTCCTGGCTTCTTCCTGTGGACCCTCTCTCTGTATAGGACAGGGCAAAGGGGTTCCAAGGTCCCTGTGTCTCTAGAGACAAAGGGGCCAGATTGGGCCCAGAGTCTTGTGTCTGGGGTCTGCTTGGGCCTTCAGAAACACTGGATTGATGAGAAGGGGAAGGGAGGAGGTTTGGTGGGGGAAGTGGAGGGCACTCAGCTCCATTAGACAGTGTAGCCAACAGGGTCCAACCAGGAGAAAGGACTGAGAGCAGTCCCAGCCACGTGGATCCATAGCATCAAGTGTAGGACCTTGGTGGTCTTCCACCTTTCTAGGTCAGTTCTGAGGAACTCAGAGGGGCTTAGGGATCACTGGGTATGGGGGTGGGATAGGGTATGCAAAGAAAGGCCCCCTCATCTCAGAACAGCTGTACTTGGTCTGTTACTTCTGTTACAGTCGCAGCTAGCTGAGATTTTGTCCAGAAAAAGCATTCTGCCACAAAAAATAGAAGTTTAAAAAGCACTGATTTAACCCACCCCTACCTTTTCTTTTTACCTTTTACAAATGGGGAAACTGAGGCCCAGAAAGGTTAAACTAAATTAAGGTAGCTCTAACACCTAGCATAGGGCCCTGCACCCACGAAGCCCTCAATAAGCACTTATAGAAAGGGCAATTAAATGCCATGAAATTCTCTAGTGATCTTAAAGCTTAACTGATTTCAATTCACTTTCATTTTATATATGACTATGCTTTTAAAGATATTGAAGTAAGTTGTCACACAAGCACCAACAAAGAAAGCTGGGAATTTTCTCAAATGTTGAGAATTACCTAAAATCATAGCGAACTCTCACAATTGAAGTATAAGCAAAAGGGTGATTTACAAAATGTGCTAATTGTACTGGCCTGCTGTCCAAGCCAGGGTAAGTGTATGTTCTTGTGTAAATGTTGATTAATTTCCATCAGGGCTTCGACATTAGCTTGGCTAATACTTGACACGAAGAAGTAAAAAGGAAAGCCTTCTCCTTCCTTGAGACTGAGATGTGAAAGAGGCAGTCATGAACACAAAGTGCATCCACCCCTCAAGAGGGTGGTTTGGTGCACTAGGCTCCTCGTGGTCCCGAGCAGGAGCCAGGGCTCAGGCTTTTTAGGTCTTCTCTCAGCCCTCCATGGACTGTCGGGCACCAAAGAGCAAAGCCTGCAGATGCACAGTGGCTTGAATTCTTGGTCATCCTCAAGTAGATTATTCCCAGGACATGTTTAACCCAGGGCTATGTTCTCTCACCGTGCACTGACAGGATATTGGGAGAGTAAGCTAATGCGAGCATGGATTATCCAATAAGCAAAGTACACACGGGCTTACTTGTGCTTATTTACTAATCCGCAGTGCCTAATTTCCCCTCTTTTTCCCCATGTGCAATAATGCACTACAGAGGAAGTAAATAAAATGAAACCCGTGCGTACCTTGCTTACCGGTTAATCCACCCCGATAACGTTAGGAGCTGCCTGAGGAGTACAGAACGATAGAGAAAAACCGGCTCTCAAAGTGGGATCGCGCGTTCCAAAGGCAAACCGAAATAATCGGCGGGCTGGGCTCTGGTTTGAATCATCCACTCAGCCGCTCTGACCCCCACTGCTTCCTCCCCATCCCCAGGGCGGTTAAGTAGTAAGAGCTTTCTGCTACTGACTCACTGATTGTGACTCCAGGCGAGCCCCCTTTCCTCTCTGAACCTCAGTTTCTTCATCTGCAAAAATGTGAAACCATATATTAAGAAAGTAAAAAGACAACCCACGGGATGGGAGAAATATGGGAGAAAATAAATCATAAATAAAACAAAATAACTAAAAAACGGGAGGAAATATTTACAAATCATGTATTTCATAAGGGACTTATATCCAGAATATATAATGAACTCTTAAAATTAACTAATAAGACAAAGAACCCAATTTAAAAATGGACAAATGATCTGAAAAGACATTTCTCTAAAAAAAAAAGTAGTAATGGACAGTAAGTCCATGAAAAGATGCTCGAGATTATTATCCATTAAGGAAGTGCAAATCAAATTACAATGAGATACCACTTCATACCCACTAGGATTGTTTGAATAAAAAAGACGGACAAGAACAAGTGTTAGGACAGAAAGTATATGAAGAAATTGATATCTTCATACACTGCTGGTGGGAATGTAAAATGGTGCAGCTGCTGTGGAAATGGTCTGGCCATTCCTCAAAAAGTTCAATGGAGTTACCATACGACCCAACAATTCCACTCCTAGGTATATACCCAAGAGAAATAAAAACATAAGTTCATGTAAAAGTTGTACATGAATGTTTATAGTCAAAACGGAGAAACAATCCAAATGTCCATCAGCCGATAAAAGGATAAACAAACTGTGGTATAGCCACACAATGGAATATTATTCAGCCATAAAAAAGGAACGAAGAACTGACATATGCTACAATGTGGATGAACCTTAAAAACATGACACTAAGTAAAAAAAAGCCAGTCACAAAAGACCACACATTATATGACTCCATTTATATGAAATGTTCAGAAAAGGCAAATCCATAGAGATAGAAAGTAGATTAGTGGTTGCCGGAGGCTGAAGAGTAGGGTGTGGTGGGAATAGGCAGTGGCTGCTAACAAGGGGGTAGTTTCTCTCAGGGGCAATAAAAATGTTCTAAAATTGATTGTGGTGATGGTTGCACAACTCTTTGAATATACGAAAAATAACTGATTTGTCTACTTTAAAGGGGTGAATTTTATCTCAATTTATGTGAATTTTATGTCATGTAACTTGTTTTTTTTTTTAAATTATATAGAGCCCCAAACCCACTGCCGTCAAGTTGATTCTGATTCACAGCAACCCTATAAGACAGAGTAGATAGAACTGCCCATAGGGTTTCCATTGCTGTAAATCTTTACAGAAGCAGACTGCCACATCTTTCTCCTGAGGAGCTACTGGTGGGTTCGAACCGCTGACCGTTTGTTTAGCAGCTGTGCACTTTAACCACTGTACTACCAGGGCTCCTTAAATTACGTATAGCAGTGGTTTCTAAATTTGGCTGAATCGGAACTACTCCAGAAGTACCCCACCTCTCGGTGATTCAGGGCCTGAAATTAGATTTTTAACATGCCCCTGGGAGAGTTCAAACACAACCAGGTTTAGGAACCACTGAACCAGCTCTAACATTCTAGGTCTCTGCCTGGGTCTATAATAACAGGTACCTGTAAACAGTTGCAAACAGCCCCTTCCTATGCGGGAGCTGGCCCCTCTTGGATTCTGCATGCCCTGAGCCAGCCAGACCTCACACCCAAGAAGGACCTGTTGCATTAGCCGCAGAAACAGACGTCTCTTGTGCTCCTGGGGCTGCAGTGGGTTTTTCCAACCTCTGAAGCAGGCCAGGCCTGCTGGTGTTGGCCTTCCCAGGTGTGGGGGCCTCCTCATCCCCTCCCCCAGCTCCTTCCTACCCGGCATCCTTCAACAGAGCCTGAGATCCATAGCCCTTTGCTCTGGGGGCGCCAACGCCAGGCCTGCCCAGCAGGCCATGTGGTGGAAGAACTCAAACCCCACTGGGGGATCTGGCAGGGGAGGGGGCCACCAGAATGACCTCCAGGTGCCTGGGAAACCACATGTTGGGGCAGCTTGGCTGTGGCGCCTGGACCAGGCCGTGAGGAGGGAGCTCTTAGAGAGGTAATCCAGCTCCACCTTCAGCAGGAGGTACAAGCAGATGAGTGTTTCTGGTCCTCTTCAGTGTGAGTGAGAATGAGTGTGTGGATAGGTTTAGCTAGACCCAGGCTCAGCTGCAAGCAGAGGTGCTAGGGCCTTGCCAATAACTTCTCCTTTGTCTGCCTTGCCTCCTCCAAGGCCCAGGTCATATTCTCACTTCACAATAGCTACAACAATGATGACAGCTCCTACTGATCGAAAGCCTACTCTATGCTAGGTCCAATGACAAGTGCTTTAAGATACTTTATTTCATTTAATGCTCGCAACAATCTTTTACGGTAGGAAGTGCTATTTCCACTTTACCTGAGGAATGAGGACTCCAAAGCTCATTTATTCATTTAATTAATTCTTATGGAGCACTAATTATGTGCTGGAGCCCTGGTGGTGCAGTGGTTAAGAGCCTGGCTGTTAACCAGAAGGCCGGCAGTTTGAATCCACTAGCCCCTCCTTGGAAACCCTATGGGGCAGTTCTACTCTGTCCTATAGGGTCACTATGAGTCGACTCAAGGGCAACGGGTTAATTATGTGCTAGTCATTGTACTAGGTACTGAGGAAACAGACTGAGGTCCCGCCCTCTTGGAAATTACATTCTTTGTGTCTCCCAGTAGAGAAGTAAATTTCTAGCAAGAGGCCAGGCTGGGAGAGGAAGCCAGGTCCACTTGATCTCACAAGTCCTCCTCCCTCAGGCTTTCCAACCTTCATCACACGTGCAGCTTCCCTCCATGCAAAGGTCCCAAGGAATCAGCTCTATGGTTGGCTTGGTCCAGGTGTGTGAGAAGGTCAAGAGTACATATACTGAGTAAGGATATCCATGTAATAATCATTTGTGATATGCTGGCTGCATATTCTTTCCTAATAAACCTTAAAAATACACATAGCACATATCCCTATTGACATATGGTACTGTCTTAGTTATCTAGTGCTGCTATTACAGAAATGCTACAAGTGAATGACTTTAACAAACAAAAATTCGTTTGCTCACAGTTTAAGAGGCTAGAAATCCAAATTCAGGGTGCCAGATGTAGGGGAAGTCTTTTTCACTCTGTCTGCCCTGGAGGAAGTTCTTTGTCTCTTCCAAGCTTCTGCTCCTGGGCAATCTTCATGTGGCTTGGCATCTGTCTTCCCCCATCTCTGCTTGCTAGCTTGCGTTTAATCTCTTTTGTATCTCAAAAGAGATTGATTCAAGATACATGCTATACTAATCCTGCCTCATTAACATAATAAAGACAGCCCATTCCCAAATGGGATTATAGTCACAGGCATAGAGGTTAGGATTTACAACACATATTTCGGAGGGACACAATTCAACCCATAGCGGGTACTTAAAATCCTCTCAATACCAGCAATACTAGCAATATGAGTACCATACTTTGGGGAAACACTGGGATCAAAAGAAAATGTTACCACCTTAGGTGTTCTCAACATTTGTTGAGAAGTTGCTTTGGTAATCTGGCTTTGAGCTAGATCCTGAGCCTCCAGGGCCCAGAAGAGGACCCAACTGAAGGTTTGTGTGTTACCCCAGAGAGGCTGGGAGAAAGTGGTAGGTACAGTTGGTAAGATGGTAGAGGGTCCTACACACTGCCTAGTAACCACTTCTCATGACACTCATGGTCCTTAGTCACCAGTCAAGACATTCCCCTCACAGAAGACTTGAGGTAAATAGTGGAGAGTCTGGGCCTATGGGAAGCACTTGCCAATAAGAAAATGTAGAAGCAGAGCCAAGTAAGAGGAAGCAAACTGTCTGGATATCACAGAAATTCTGGGGAGGGCTTTGAATTCTCTCAAGGTTCAGGCTAAGTTTAACCATATCTGGTAAGGCAGTGGATTCTGGATCACAATGGCTGCATAGCCCTAGGCAAGTAATTTTATCAAGCCTCAGTTTCCCCATGTTACAAATTGGGAGATAAGAGGGCATTCCTCATAGAAAGGTTATGAGGATTAACAGAGACCAAATGTGTACTTTGGTAAAGGCCCATCCAAATATTATTTTACTATCATGACTATCCAACAAATTCAATAAACTTGCTTTAGCCACTTTGGTATATAAGGCATCTGTTATGAATTAAATTATGTCCTCCAAAAATATGTGATGTAAATCCTAACCTCTGTGCCTATGGTTATAATCCCATTTGGGAATGGGTTGTCTTTGTTATGTCAATGAGGTAGGATTGTTGTTGTTGTTAGGTGCCGTCGAGGCGGTTCCGACTCATAGTGACCCCATGCACAACAGAACAAAACACTGCCCGGTCCTGCGCCATCCTTACAATCGTAGTTATGCTTGAGTTCATTGTTGCAGCCACTGTGTCAATCCACCTCGTTGAGGGTCTTCCTCTTTTCCACTGACCCTGTAATCTGTCAAGCATGATGTCCTTCTCCAGGGACTGATCCATTGGTAGGATTAGCGTAGGGTATATCTTGAGTCAGTCTCTTTTGAGATATAAGAGAGATTAAACAAGCAAGCAGAGGAGAGATAGGGTAAGATAGATGCCAAGACACGTGGAGATCTCCAAGCAGAAGCTGAAGAGACAATGACCTTCTTCCATAGCCAACAGAGAGAAAAAGCCTTCCCCTAGAGCTGGTGCTCTGAATTTGGACTTCTAGCCTCCTATGAGTCGGAATTGGCTTGACGGCAATGGGTTTTGGTTTAGACTGTGAAAGAATAGATTTTTGTTTGTTAAAGCCATCCACTTGTATTTCTGTTATAACTGCCCTAGATAATTAAGACAGTATCATTCAAGGCACTTAGGTGCAGGGTACACTTAGGGGCAGACGATGGGTGAGGAGGAGTATGCAGAAATAAGCATAATACAGCCCCTACAATCTAGGAGTCGAAGTAGACAATTTGGGTCGAACCATATGAAATCACCGATATTCAAGCTTTTTTGGCCCACAGAAAAACCCACAAGCTAATGCTGTTTCTGACATCAGGCAAAGTGAAATAAACACAAAATGGAAATGGAGGAAAGAACACTTTTATCTAACTGAAAAAATTAGGGACGTTTTCACTGTGGATCAAGTGACATTTCACTGAATCTTGAAGGATGGTTAGAACTGCAGTAAGCTGAAAGCCAGGATGAAACATCTTGTGGGCTAGAAGGTGGGAACAATATAAGCAAAGGCATGGACGTAAGATCACATAACGCCTGTTTGGGAGCTGGTGATGGTCAAAGTATCTAAAGGCATAAGGTACTTAGGTGACCACACTGCAGGGGAGCCTGGAGAGCTAGGTGGGACCTGTTATGGTGGGTCTTAGATGATGACCTTGTCTTCCCTGGGGACTAGGCAGCTGCCAATCAGCAGACAGGGGAAGCTATCCCTTCTCCCTGTCTTAATGGGGCAGTGGCCCAAAGTGGGCCTGCAGCCTTCCTGCTTTGCCACTAAAGGCTGAGATGGCAGCAGGAAAAATTGGAATCAGTCAAAAGAAAGAATTTTCTAGTAGTGAGCTATGAGAATTATTCTAGAATAACCAAGAACAGTTGAGAAATCTCTTCCCCTGGAGACCTTGAAAAGCAGGAGAGATTCTCAACTGTCTGGTTCTGGAACAATTCTGCCCAGAGGCAAGGGGCTAGACTAGATGACCTATTTGGGTTCTTTCTAGTTTGCAAACAACCTTGATGATTTCATTGTTCCCTCTTCCTCCCAAAGGGGCTGCCTCTCCCCAGCTCAGACACATTGGGATTGTTGAGAGATCTCCCAGGCCCCCAAAGCCACAGCTCTTCCAGTTGGTGATTCACAACCTTGTCAGCAAGATCATCCCAACATCTATCCTCTATCCTTCTTGCTGTCAAGTAAGTTCAGCCTTTCTTTTTCTAGCTTCCCTTGGAGGTAAGAAAGTGTAAGTTGTTGTCTTTATATAGCTGAGACCTCTCCTGTTTGGCCTTACCATCACTTTTCTTCTCACCTCTGAAGAGACAGTGAGGACCTTACGAATAGAATGGATTTTAGAGTTGAAGGGCCTGGGTTTGAGTTTTGACCAGTTGTATGGCCCTGGGCAAGTCCTTTAAGGGCAAGGATGAAGTGAACTAATGTTTGTGAGGCACTTACTATGTGTTCAACTAATAGTTGTTGAATGAATAAAATAGGTATTGTCCCCACTTTATGGGTAGGGAAACTGAGGCTCCAAGAGGTTAAGTCTCTTGCTCATTGTCACTCAGCTAGTAAGTAGTACAGCTAGGACTGAAACTCAGAATTAACAGATTCCAAAGGCCATGCTTTTCCCACTTCACTGCTGAATCTCAGTTTCTGTCATCTGTAAAATGGGGCTAATACTCCCCACCCCACAGAGTTATTGAATTATATGACATACATATTGTATGGGAAAATGATGTGTAAGTCAAAAAAGTGCTGGGCAGATGCTGGATAATTATAACTTCTCAAGTCCTGGTCAATACTCTGGGCTTCAGCCAACACCTTCCTGAGAGAAGCGATTTCTGAGGGCAGCAGGCTGAGTTGACTTCTCCCTTTCTCTGTACAGACCACTCTTCCATCACAGCTCTTATGGCACTGGGTTGCAATGATTTCTTTAGCATGTTTGACTCCCTAATGTGCCTCCGAGCATCTCAAGGGTAGGGGTCATATCTGATTCACCCAGCACAGTATTTGAGTCATAGTAAGCATTTAAGAAGTGCTGTTTGAATAAATGACTGATGCATCAACTTTCCTCCCCAGACCTGTTCCTTCTGTGTCAGAGATCCCACCACCCTGTCTTCTCTGTCTGTGGCCTAGACCCCCACCTTCCATCTTCAGACTAGAGCACAGTTACCTAACTGAGCTGTTTGCTGCTGGCTTCCTGCCTTCCAATCCTGTTGTCCCGAGCTGAGCTCTGTTGGCTGGCATACAGAGTCCTCAGCATCTGGCCCCGGCCTACTCTTTTTGAGACCTTCTGGCCAACTCTACTGCCCTCACACTCCCAGGGTACCCACCAAACTGCATACTTCAGTTTCTCAAACACTGTATATATACTTTCCTAATTCTGTGTCTCTGCTCACACCAGTCCTGCGACCAGGAATGTCCTTCCCCACCCAGTGTCCTCTTGTCAAAGTGCAAATTCTGCCTCCCTCATGAAGCTTTCCCTGACTACCCACCCTCTCATAAGCTAAAGGTAAGCTCATCTTTCCATGAGTCCCCATTTCACAGAGTGACTATCCTTTCAAGGGCTCCTTAACTTCTACTACCTTCTCAGGCAGTCATTTGCATCCACTGTGTGACCTTGGGCAAGCCCTTACCCCTTTTCTGGGCCTCAGGCTCTGATATGCATAGATGTGTCCAATGACTCTTTCAACCCTGCCATCCTGTGACCTGGCTTCTTTGGGGACTGGAAGGACAAGACACCAAAGAGCCTCAAGTGGGGACTTTGACACTTGACAGCTCCCAAACCTAAAAATCATCTGCTCAGATATTACATAATAATTGGTTTGCTTGATAAAAGGATAAATAAATATCTACTTAACGTGATTACTTGGAGCCCTGGTGGTGCTGTGGTTAAGAGATTGGCTGCTAACCAAAAGGTCGACAGTTTGAACCAACAAACTGCTCCTTGGAAACCCTACGGGGCAGTTCTACTCTGTCCTAGAGAGCTGCTGTGAGTCGGAACTGACAGCAGTGAATTGACTCGACAGCAATCGGTTTGATTTTTTTGGTTTGGTATAACATGATTACTGTCAGAGGCCTGAGCTACAGAACCTTTCTATCGCTGGGGTTGTATTGCAGGAGAAGCTAATTATCTGTAATTAGGTAGCTCTCAGGTGCTTAAGGTAGAGACCAATTGGGACTGAGGAGGGGATGGGGAAGTGGAAGACAGGTGGGGAAGGGAAGGGAAAGGTGCTTCCTTACCTCTCTCAGCTGCTTACCTTCCATGGGTAGGATTGGGAATCCCCAGGGACCTCAAGCTCAGTGACACCTCAGGCAGGAGATTCTTAACTCCTCATGCATCTGGGAGGAAGGGAGGAAGCTTCTTGAGAATCTACTATGTACCAGGCACTGCACCAAGCACATTCTCTGCGTGATCTCACTTAATACAACCACCTTCGAGGGGTAGAAACTATTCATGGCCCCATTTCACAGATGGGGAAACAAAGATGACCGAAGTTAAGCATCTTATCTGAGTTCACACCACAGAGAAGTGGAGGAGCTGGGCCTGGACCTGCTGTCCTTGGCCTCTGCTGCCCCTCCAGGGGACAGCCACAGGAGGTTTGTGCTGCTCAGGAGAGGGACTTGGATAGGCAGTGTCTTCCTTTTGCTGTGGCACACCTTAGGGGCACTCAGCCAAGAGGTTTTCCAGGTTAAGCCAAACTGAGCATAGCTGGAGCTAGCACATTAGCTGAAAGAATTGGTCATTTTTAAATTCAGGAACACCTCCCCGCCCCCCTCCGCCCCACCATGGATCAAGGCTCTGGGCTGGAAATCCTGGATGACTCAGAACTTTGCCCACAAGGAACTCACATACCAGTGGAAATCTATGGACATTTGAATACCAAGTCATTCAGGTGAAAAAAAAATGTATATAAAGAGTGCAATGGGTTGAATTGTGTCCCCAAAAATATCTGTCAACTTGGCTAGGTCATTATTCCCTTGCATGATTGTCTGCCATTTTATCTTCTGATGTGATTTCCCTAAATGTTGTAAATCCTATCAGTATGATGAAATAAGATGGATTAGCAGCAATTACACTGATAAGGTCTACAAGATAAGGTAGTGTCTTAAGTCAATCTCTTTTGAGATATAAAAGAGAGAAGCGAGCAGAAAGACGGGGGACCTCGTGCCACCAAGAAAGCAGCACCAGGAGCAGAGCATGCCCTTTGGACCCAGGGTCCCTGTGCCTGAGAAGGTCTTCAACCATGGGAAGATTAAGCCTTCTCCTGGAGCTGAAGCCCTGAATTTAGACTTTTAGCCTACTTTACTCTGAGGAAATAAATTTCTCTTTGTTAAAGCCATCCACTTGTGGTATTTCTGTTATAGCAGCACTAGATGTCTAAGACAAAGAGATATATCTGTCTTCTATCACGCCACTCCTCTATTTAGAAATATGTCCCAGGCTTGGAGACTGTAAGTCAGCAAGTTTTTATTTTGATCCAGGTTCTGCCATTTCTTAGTTGTATAATCTTGGGCATCTCTCTCTCTCTGTTTCTATTGCCACCATGCTGAACCAAGCATCACAACTCTCACCTGTACACACAAACTAACTGGCTTCCCTGTCTGCTTCCCTTTTTTCCTGTAATCTATTTTTCACGCTGTAGTCAGAATGAACTGGTTAAACATAGGATAGATCATGGGATAAACCTGCTTAAGTCCTTCAAAGTCCCTCGCCACAGCCTACAAGGCTTGCAAGATCTGGCTCTTCCCACTTTTCTGACTTCATCTCAGGCTACACTGTCTCTCACCAAGCTCTACCACACTGGCCTCGTTAATGGTGCTTAAACAAACTGATCCCATTTCTACCTCACGGCCTTTGCATTTGCTATTCCCTTCCCCCAACGCTCTGACCCCAGCCACTTGCATTGCTGACTGCTTCAAATTCATGAGTGTAATCTCCTCAGATATACCTTCCCTGACCACCCCATCTTAAATGGTAGTACTCTCTTTATTCTTGGAAGCCTGGAGGCACAGTAGCTAAGTGCTTGGCTGCTAACCGAAATGTCAGTGGTTTTAACCCACCAGCCACCCCACAGGAGAAACTTGTGGATCTCATAAATATGACAGCCTTGAGACTATTCAAAACCAAAAGATTTACAACAGGGAACTGGAGAGATTAATCTATAAATGACAATGACATCAGAACAATAAAAGAGAGAATAAAGAGTGTAGGTATAGAGCTTTCTAATGGAGAGGAAGGCAAGGCGATACCAAGTAATAATAAACTGGTTCAAACCCAGAAAGATAAGGGTAAATTTCAAGGTAACCACAAAGAAAGCTAACAAACCTACTCATCAAAATAAAGAAGAAAAACATAAAGTCTCAGAAAAAACCAAAATTCTCCAAAAAAAAAAAAATGAAAAAAATCCATAAACAAAAGGAATTCAACACAGAAGAGTAACAGGAACAAATAAAATGTCTGCACCACAAAAAGGCACTACAAAATGACAGCAATAAACTCACAGCTATCAATAATTACAGTGAATGTAAATGGCCTAAATGAACCCATAAAGAGACAGAGAGTGACAGAATGGAGTAAAAAAAAACAGGATCCATCAATATGCAGTCTACAAGAGACATACCTTAGAAACAAAGACATAAATTTATTAAAAATCAAAGCATGGAAAAAATATATCAAGAAAACAGCTACCAAAAAAAAAAAAAAAAAGCAGGAGTGGCAATCCTAATCTCAGATTAAATAGACTTTAAAACAAAATCCACCATAAAGGATAAAGAAGGGCACTATACAATGATTAAAGGGACTATCCATCATGAAGACATAACCATAATAAATATCTACGCACCCAATGACAGGGCTCCAAATACATAAAACAAACTCTAACAGCACTGAAAAGAGAAACTGAGAGTTCCACAATAATAGTAGGAGACTTCAACACACCACTCTCAGTAAAGGACAGAACATCTAGAAAGAAACTCAACAAATATACAGAAGAGCTAAAGGGCACAATCAGCCAACTTGACCTCATAGACATATACAGAACACTCCACCCAACCCCTGCAAAGTACACATTCTTTTCCAACCCACATGGAACCTTCCCCAGAATAGACCACACCTTACACCACAGAGCAACCCTCAACAAATCCAAAACATAGAGATAATACAAAGTATCTTCTCTGACCACAACACAATCAAAGTAGAAATTAAAAAATTACATGGAAACTGAATAACACCCTGCTTAAATTTTTAAATATCACTGGGTAAGAGAGGAAATCAGAGATGGAATAAAAAAATTCCTAGAATCAAATGAGAATGAAAACACATCAAACCAAAACCTTTGGGACGCAGCAAAGGCAGTGCTCAGAGGTCAATTTACAGCAATAGATGCACACATCAAAAAAAGAAGAAAGGGACACAATCAAACCATTAGCTACACAAATCAAATAAATAGAAAGAGAACAGCAAAAGATGCCCACAGCCACCAGAAGAAAGGAAATAATAAAGATCAAAGCAGAAATAAATGAAATAGAGAATAGAAAAACAACAGAAAGAACTGACAAAACCAAAAGTTGGTTCTTTGAAAGGATCAACAAAATCGACAAACCACTGGGCAAATTTACAAAAGACAAACAGGAGAGGATGCAAATAACTCAAATAAGAAATGAAATGGGGGACATTACAACAAACCCAACTGAAATAAAAAGGATCATGACAGAGTATTATGAAAAACTATACTCCAACAAACTTGAAAACCTAAAGGAAATGGACAAATTTCTAGAAACACACTACCTACCCAAACTGACTCAAAATGATGTTGAAAATCTGAACAGACCCATAACAAGAGATTGAAAAGGTAATAAAGAAAAACTGCCAACAACAGCAACAAAAAAACTGTGGCCCGGATGACTTCACTGGAGAATTCTACCAAACATTCAGAGAAGAGCTTACACCACTACTACTCAAACTATTTCAGAACATGGAAAAGGAAGTGATACTTCCAAATTCATTCTATGAAGCCAGCATAACCCTGATGCCAAAACCAGGCAAAGATACCACAAGAAAAGGAAAATTACAGACCAATATCTCACATGAATATAGATGCAAAAATTCTCAAAAAAATTCTAAACAATATAATTCAGCATCATATCAAAAGAAAATAATACACCACGATGAAGTAGGATTCATACCAGGTATGCAAGGATGGTTCAACATTCGAAAACCAATCAACATAATCCACCACATAAATAAAAGGAAAGAAAAGAATCACATGATCATCTCAATTGATGCAGAACAGGCATTTGACAAAGTCCAACACTCATTCCTGATAAAAACTCTCAATAAACTAGGTATAGAAGGGAAATTGTTTGACATAATAAAGGGCATCTATACAGAATCATCAGCCAACATCATTCTTAATGGAAAGAGGCTGAAAACATTCCCCTTGAGAACAGGAATATAAGGATGCCCTTTATCATCACGCCTATTTAACACTGTGCTGGAATTCCTAGCTCGAGCAATTAGGCAACAAAAAGACAAAAAGGGCAACCAAATTGGTAAGGAAGAACTAAAACTGTCCCTATTTGCAAATGATATGATACTGTATGTAGAAAACCCAAAAAACTCCATGAGAAAACTACTAGAATAGATTCAGCAGAGTTGCAGGATACAAGATAAACATACAAAAACCAACAGGATTCCTATACACCATAAAGAGAATGATGAAAAGGAAATCGGGAAAATGATACCATTTATAATATCCCCTAAAAAAAACCAAAGCTTAGTGATAAATCTAACCAGGGACGTAAAAGACCTATAAAAAGAAAACTACAAAACACTACTTCAAGAAACCAAAACAGATCTGCATAAATGAAAAAACATACCATGCTCGTGGACAGGTAGACTCAAGATTGTGAAAATGACAGTTCTACCCAAAGCAATTTACAAATGCAATGCAATCCCGATTCAAATAGCAACAACTTTCTTTAGAGATGGAGAAACTAATCATTAACTTTATATGGAAAGGGAAGAAGCCCCAGATAAGTAAAGCACTGTTGAAGAAGAAGAACAAAGCAAGAGGACTCGCACTACCCGACCTGAGAACCTACTCTACAGCTACAGTAGTCAAAACAGCCTGGTACTGGTACAATGACAGATACATTGACCAATGGAACAGAATTGAGAACCCACATGTAAATCTATTTACTTATGGACACCTGGTCTTCGACAAGGGCCCAAATCCATCATATGGGGAAAAGACAGTCTTTTTAACAAATGGTGCTGGCAAAACTGGATGTCCATCTGCAGAAAAATGAAACGGGACCTATACCTCACACCCTACACAAAAACTACTTCAAAAATGAATCAAAGACCTAAATATAAAGCCAAAACTATACAGATCAGAGAAAAAAAAATAGGATCAATGCTAAAGGCCCTAATACATGGCATTAACAGGATACAAACCACAACGAACAACACACAAACTCCAGAAGATAAGCTAGATAACTGGGATCTCCTAAAATTAAACACTAATGCTCATCATTTAGAAAAGGATGTAGAACCAGGGATATCATTGCTGATGTCGGATGGATCCCGGCTGAAAGCAGAGATTACAAGAAAGATGTTTACCTGTGTTTTATTGACTATTTTTTAAGGCATTTGACTACATGAATAATAACAAATTATGGATAATGTTGTGGAGAATGGGAATTCCAGAACACTTAGCTGTGCTCATGAAGAATCTGTACATGGATCAAGAGGCAGTTGTTCGAACAGAGCAAGGGGATACTGCCTGGTTTAAAGTCAGGAAAGGTGTGCATCAGGGTTTTATCCTTTCACCATACCTATTCCATCTGTATGCTGAGCAGATAATCTGAGAAGCTGGACTATATGAAGAATAACAGGGCATCAGGATTGGAGGAATACTCATTAACAACCTGCTTTATGCAGATGACACAACCTTGCTTGCTGAAAGTGAAAAGGACTTGAAGCGTTTTCTGATGAAGATCAAAGACCACAGCCTTCAGTATGGATTACGCTTCAACATAAAGAAAACAAAAATCTTCACAAGTGTACCAATTAGCAACATTACGATAAACTGAGAAAAGACTGAGGTTGTCACAGATTTCATTTTACTTGGATCCACAATCAACATCCATAGAATCAGCAGACAAGAAACCAAAAGATGCATTGCATTGGGAAAATCTGCTGCAAAAGACCTCTTTAAAGTGTTGAAAAACAAAGATGTCACCTTGAGGACTAAGGTGTGCCTGACCCAAATCATGGTGTTTTCAATTGCCTCGTATGCATGGAAAAGCTGGACAATGAATAAGGAAGACTGAAAAAGAATCAACACCTTTGAACTGTGGTGTTGGAGAAGAATATTAAATATACCATGGACTTGCGAAAAGAATGAACAAATCCATCTTGGAAGAAGTACAGCCAGAATGCTCCTTAGAAGCAAGGATGGCAAGACTATGCCTCACATACTTTGGACATGTTAACAGGAGGGATCAGTGTCTGGAGAAGGACATCATGCTTGGTAAAGTAGAGGGTCAGCAAAAAAGAGGAAGACCCTCAGCAAGATGGATTGACACAGTGGCTACAGCAATGGGCTTGAGCATAGCAACAATTTTGAGGGTGCCGGAGGACTGAGTAGTGTTTCATTCTGTTGTGCATCGGGTTGCTATGAGTTGGAACCGAATCAACGGCATCTAACAACAACAACAGCAACAACAACAAGCTCATCAAAAGACTTCACCAAAAGAGCAAAAAGAGAACCTACAGGCTGGGGGAAAAAAAATTGGCTATTACAAACCGCACAAAGGTCTAATCTCTAAAATCTGTAGGAAAACGGAACACCTCTACAATAAAAAGACAATCCAGTTAAAAAATGGGCCAAGGAAACGAACTGACACTTCACTAAAGACTACGTTAAAGCACCTAACAGACACATGAGGAAATGCTCTAGATCACTAGCCATTAGAGAAATGCAAATCAAAGCCACAATGAGATACCTTCTCACCCCGGCATTGCTGGCTCAAATCAAAAAAACAGAAAATAATAAATGTTGGAGAGGCTGTGGGAAGATTGGAACTTTTATGTACTGCTGGTGGGAATGCAAAATGATGCAACCATTTTGCAAAATGATATGGCGTTTCCTTAGCAAGCTAGAAATAGAAATACCATATGATCCAGTAATCCCACTTCTAGGGATATATCCTAGAGAAATAAGAGTGGCCACACGATTAGACGTATGCACACCCATGTTCATTGTAGCATTGTTCACAATACCAAAAAGATGGAAACAACCTAGATGCCCATCAGCAGATGAATGGATAAACAAACAACGGTACATACACACAGTGGAGTACTATGCGACGATAAAGAACAATGATTAATCTGAGAAGTATCTCACGACATGGATGAATCTGGAGGGCGTTATGCTGAGTGAAGTAAGTCAATCACAAAAGGACAAATATTGTATGAGATCACTACTCTAAAAACTCATGTATAGGTTTACACACAAAAGAAACAATCTTTGATGGTTATGAGGGAGGGGAGGAGTGTGCATGAAAAAGCACTAAACAGACAATAGATAAGTAAGACAGTACACAATACTGGGGAAAGCAGCACAGCTTGTACAAGGCAAGGTCATGGAAGCTCCATAGACACATCCAAACTCCCTGAGGGGCCAAATTACTGGGCTGAGGGCTGCAGGAACCATGGCCTTGGGGACCATCTAGCTCAATTGGCATAACATAGTTTATAAAGAAAATGTTCTATATTCTACTTTGGTGAGTAGAGTCTGCAGTCTTAAAAGCCTGTGAGCTGCCATTTAAGATACTCCACTGGATCATTCTCAAAACCAACTCTACAGACAGGGATTGGCCTGGACTATAAGATGGACAATGATGCTGGTGAGGAGTGAACTTCGTGGCTCAAGTAGACACATGAGACTATGCAGGCAACTCCTGTCTGGTGGCAAGAGGAGAAGGAAGAGGGGGGCAGGAGCTGGTTGAATGGTCATGGGGAATACAGGGTGGGGAGGAGGAATGTGCTGTCTCGTTAAGGGGAGAGCAGCTGGGAGTGCATGGCAGGGTGTGTATGGCTTTTTGTATGAGAGACCAACTTGATTTGTAAACTTTCACCTAAAACACAACAAATAAATTTAAAAAAAGATACTCCAGTGGTCTCATCCCTTTGGGAGCAAGGGAGAATGAAGAAAACTAAAGATACTAAAGATTAGTCTAAAGAACTAATGGACCACAACTACCACAGCCTCCGCCAGAAAGAGTCCAGTACAACTAGATGGTGCCTGGCTACCACCACGGACTACTCTGACAGGGATCACAATAGAAGGTCCCAGACAGGTCTGGAGAAAAATGTAGAACAAAATTCTAACTTACAAAAAAAGACCAGACTTACTGGCCTGACAGAGACTGGGGAAACCCCAAGAGTATGCTCAGTAATGAATTCGCTCCTGAGATTCACCCTTTAGCCAGTTATTAGACAGGCCCATAAAACAAAACAAGACTAAAGGGGCACACCAGCACAGGGGCAAGGACTAGAAGGCAGGAGGGGACAGGAAAGCTGGTAATAGGGAAGCCAGGGCTGAGAAGGGAGAGTGGTGACATGTCATGGGGTTGTCAACCAACGTCATAAAACAATATGTGTACTGTTTAATGAGAAACTAATTTGTTCTGTAAACTTTCATCTAATGTAAAATTAAACAACAACAACAAAAAGATTACAGCCTTGAAAACCCTATGGGACAGTTCTACTCTGTCCCACAGGGAGGGTCGCTATGAGTCAGAATCAACTCAACGGCACACAACAACTTTATTCTCGATCTCAGTACTCTTTTTGTTTCCTTCCAAACATCACAATTTGTCTTTTTTCTTTTTTAACTTTTTTAAAATTGTGGTAAAATATGTATCACAAAAATGTGCTCTTTCAACCTGTCTTAAGTGTAAAATTCAGTGACATTAATCACATTCTCCACGCTGGCTAGCAGTCAACTGCCAACCATTTCCAAAATTTGTTATCACCGTTTTGTCAATACGGAAACCCTGGTGGTGTAGTGGTTAAGTGCTACGGCTGTTAACCAAAGGGTCGGCAGTTTGAATCCACCAGGCGCTCCTTGGTAACTCTATGGGGCAGTTCTTCTCTGTCCTATAGGGTTGCTATGAGTCGGAATCGACTCAACAGCACTGGGTTTGGTTTGGTTTTTTGTGGCAATTCCATATGTATTTGAGGACTAGCTTTTCCATTTCCACAAAGAAGACTGTTGAAATATTCATAAATATTTTGTTGACTCTGTAGATCTCTTTGGGTAATATTAACAATTCCAGATCACGAAGATAGGCTATCTTCCCATTTATTTAAGTCTTCTTCAATTTCTCTCAGCAATGTTTTATAATTTTCAGTGTATAAGTTTTTCACTTCCCTGGTTAATTTTATTCTTAGCTATTTTATTCTTTTTGATGTTGTTGTAAATTAAATTTTTTTTAATTTCTTTTTCAGGCAGTTCATCGCTGGTGTATATAATCACAGTATTTTTTGTGTGACTTCACTGAATGCAAAGCTCTAGTGGATTCCTTCGAGTTTTCTATATATAGGATCATGTCATCTGCAAATAGAAATAGTTTTACTTCTTCCTTTCCAATTTTGTATGTTTTTTTTTTCTTTTTCTTGCCTAATTACTCTGGCTAGATTTTCTAGTACAATGTTGAAAAGCCGTGGTGAAAGTGGGCATCCATGTCTAGTTCTCGACCTTAGAAAGTTTTCAGTATTTCTCCATTCAATGTAATATTAGCTGTGGGTTTTTCATAAATGCCCTTCATCATGTTGAGAAATTTCCCTTCTATTCCTACTTCATTGAGTATTTATATTATGAAGGGGTGTTGAGTTTTGTCAAATGCCTTTTTTGGGTTAATTAAGATGGCCACATGGTTCTTTTTCTTTGTTCCATTAATGTGATGTGTTACATTGATTTTCTTATGTTGAACCACCCTTGAATTCCTGGGATAAATCCCACCAGGTCATGGCGTATAATTCTTTTAATAAACTGTTGGATTGAGTTTGCTAGTGTTTTGTTGAGGATTTTTGCATCTATATTCAAAAGGGATATTGTCTGTAGTTTTTTTTTTTTTTTCCCTTGTGTCCTTTTCTGGTTTTGGTATCAGGATAATGCTGACCTCAAAGAATGAGTGAGAAAGTGTTCCCTCCTCTTCCATTTTTTGGATGAGTCTAAGAAGGATTGCTGTTAATTCTTCTTGAAATGTTTGGTAGAATTCACCAGTGAAACCATCTGGTCCCAGGCTTTTCTTTGTTGGGATTTTTTTTTTAATTGATTCAGCCTATTCACTTGATATAAGTCTGTTGAGATTTTCTATGTGTTTTTAGGTTTGTCTGAGTTCTCTAATTTGTTAACATAAAATTGTTGATAGTATTCTCTCTTAATCCTTTTTATTTCTCTAGGATCAGTAGTAATGCCCCCTCTTTCATTTATGATTTTAGTTATTTACATCATGTCTCTTTTCTTCTTTGTCAATCTAGCTAAAGACTTGTCAAATTTTTTTTTTTATCCTTAGAAAGAATCAACTTCTGGCTTCATTGATTCTCTTTATTGTTTTCTGCTTTCTATTTCATGTATCTCTGCTCTGTTCTTTGTTATTTCCTTTCTTTTAGTAGCTTTTGGCTTAGTTTGTTCTTCTTTTAGAAGTTCCTCAAATTGTAAAGTTAGGTTATTATTTGAGGTCTTTCTTTTTAATGTAGGCATTTACAACTATACACTTCCCTCTAAGCACTATATTTGCTGTGTCCCCTTAGTTTTGGTATGTGTGATTTCACACTCATTCATCTCTAAGTAATTACTGATTCCCCTTTTGATTTCTTTTTTTTCAATTTTCATTGTGCTTTAAGTGAAAGTTTAGAAATCAAGTCAGTCTCTCCTAAAAAATTTATACACACCTTGCTATATACGCCTAATTGCTCTCCTCCTAATAAGACAGCACACTCCTTCCCTTCATTCTCTATTTTCGTCTCCATTCAGACAGTTTCTGACTCCCTCCGCCCTCCCATTTCTCCCCTAGATAGGAGATGCCAACATAGTCTTGTGTGTCTACTTGATCCAAGAAGATTACTCTTCACCAGTATCATTTTCTATCCCATTGTCCAGTCCAATCCCAGTCTGAAGAGTTGGCTTTGGGAACAGTTCCTGTCCTGGGTTAACAGAACGTCTGGGGACCATGAACACGGGGTCCTTCTAGTCTCAGTCAGATCATTAAGTCTGGTCTTTTTATGACAATTCGAGGTCTGCATCCCACTGCTCTCCTGCTCCCTCAGGGGTTCTCTGTTGTGTTCCCTCTCAGGACAGTCATCGGTTGTAGCCAGGCACCATCTAGTTCTTCTGGTCACAGGCAGGTGTAGCCTCTGGTTTATGTGGCCCTTTCAGTCTCTTAGGCTCATAATTACCTTGTGTCTTTGGTGTTCTTCCTTCTCCTTTGATCCAGGTGGGTTGAGACCAATTGATGCATATATTCCGCTTGCTAGCGTTTAAGACCCCAGACGCCACTCTCCAAAGTGGGATGCAGAATGTTATCTTAATAGATTAAATTATGCCAATTGACTTAGATGTCCTCTGAAACCATGGTCCCCAAACCCCCGCCCCTGCTACGCTGGCCTTGGAAGCATTCAGTTTATTCAGGAGACATCTTTGCTTTGGTTTCGTCCAGTTGTGCAGAACTCTCCTGTATTGTGTGTTGTCTTTCCCTTCAACTAAAATAGTTCTTATCTACTATCTAATTAGTGAAAACTGCTCTCCTTCCCTTCCTCCCTCCCCCCTCTCGTAACCACCACAGAATATTTTCTTCTCTGTTGAAACTATTTCTTGAGTTGTTGTAATAGTGGCCTTATACAATATTTGTCCTTTTGTAACTGACTAATTTCACTCAGCATAATGCCTTCCAGATTCCCCCATGTTGTGAAATGTTTCATGGGTTCATCATTGTTCTTCATCGATGTGTAGTATTCCATTGTATACCCTAATTTATTTATCTATTCATCTGTTATTGGGCACCCTGGTTGCTTCCACCTTTTTGCTATTGTAAACAGTGCTGCAATGAACATGAGTGTCTGTATATCTGTTCGTGTAAAGGCTCTTATTTCTCTGGGATATATTCCAAGAAGTGGGATTGTTGGACAGTATGGGAGTTCTATTTCTAGTTTTTGAAGGAAGTGCCAATTCGACTTCCAAAGTGGTTGTACCATTTTATATTCCCACCAGCAGTGTATAAGTGTTCCAGTCTCTCTGCAACCTCTCCAACATTTATTATTTTGTGTTTTTTGGATTAATGCCAGCCTTGTTGGAGTGAGATGGTATCTCATTGTACTTTTGATTTGCATTTCCCTAGTGGCTAATGGGAAAACCTGGTGGCGTAGTGGTTAAGTGCTACGGCTACTAATCAAAGGGTTGGCAGTTCAAATCCGCCAGGCGCTCCTTGGAAACTCTATGGGGCAGTTCTACTCTGTCCTATAGGGTCGCTATGAGTCGGAATTGACTCGATGGCACTGGGTTTGGTTTTTCTGGGTTAGTGGCTAATGATCATGAGCACTTCCTCATGTATCTGTTAGCTACCTGAATGTCTTCTTTAGTGAAGTGCCTGTTCATATCTTTTGCCCATTTTTTAATTGGGTTATTTGTCTTTTTGTAGTTGAGTTCTTGCAATATCATGTAGATTTTAGAGATCAGGCGCTGATCAGAAACGTCATAGCTAAAAACTTTTTCCCAGTCTGTACGTAATCTTTTTATCTTTTGGTGAAGCCTTTAGATGAGCATAAGTGTTTGATTTTTAGGAGCTCCCAGTTATCTAGTTTCTCTTCTGCATTGTTAGTAATAATTTGTATACTGTTTATGCCATATATTAGGGCTTCTAGCATTGTCCCTATTTTTTCTTCCTTGATCTTTATCGTTTTAGATTTTATTTTTTGGTTTTTGATGCATTTTGAGTTAGTTTTTGTGCATGGTCTGAGGTATGGATCTTGTTTCGTTTTTTGCAGATGGATATCCACTTATGCCAGCACCAGTTGTTAAAGAGACTGTCTTTTCCCCATTTAACCAACTTGGGGCCTTTGTCAAATATCAGCTGCTCATATGTGGATGGATTTATGTCTGGATTCTCAATTCTGTTCCATTGGTCTATTATCTGTTGTTGTACAAGTACCAGGCTGTTTTGACTATTATGGCGGTATAATAGTTTCTAAAATCAGGTAAGTAATGCTTTACTTATCTGGGGCCTATTTCTCTTCCATATGAAGTTGATGATTTGTTTCTCCTCTCATTAAAAAATGGCGTTGGAATTTGGATTGAAATTGCATTGTATCTATAGATCGCTTTTGGTAGAATAGACATTTTTACAATGCTAAGTCTTCCTATCCATGAGCAAGGTATGTTTTTCCACTTATGGAGGTCTCTTTTGGTTTCTTGCAGTAGTGTCTTGTAGTTTTCTTTGTATAGGTCTTTTACATCTCTGGTTAGATTTATTCCTAAATGTTTTATCTTCTTGGGGACTACTGAAAATGGTATTGATTTGGTGACTTCCTCTTTAATGTTCTTTTTGTTGATGTAGAGGAATCCAACTGATTTTTGTATGTTTATCTTGTATTCTGATACTCTGCTGAACTCTTCTATTAGTTTCAGCAGTTTTCTTGAGATTTCTTTAGGGTTTTCTGTGTATAAGATCATGTTATCTGCAACTAGAGATACTTTTACTTCTTCCTTGCCAATCTGGATGCCCTTTATTTCTTTATCTAGCCTAATTGCTCTTGTTAGAACCTCCAGCAAAACGTTGAATAAGAGTGGTGATAAAGGGCATCCTTGTCTGGTTCCCGATCTCAGGGGGAATGCTTTCAGACTCTCTCCATTTAGGATGATGTTGGCCATTGGCTTTGTATGAATGCCCCTTATTATGTTGAGGAATTTTACTTCTATTCCTATTTCGCTGACAGTTTTTATGATGAATGGGTGTTGAACTTTACCAAATGCCTTTTCTGCATCTAATGATAAGATCATGTGATTCTTGCCTTTTGTTTTACTTATATGATGGATTACATTAATTGTTTTTTCTAATGTTGAACCATCCCTGTATACAAAAGACAACCTGGGATTAGTTCCACTTGGTCATGGTGAAGTATTTTTTTGATATGTTGTTGAATTCTATTCACTAGAATTTTTTCATCTAAGTTCATGAGGGATATAGGTCTATAATTTTCTTTTTTTGTGTTGTCTTTACTTGGTTTTAGTATCAGGGAAATGCTGGCTTCATAGAATGTGTTTGGGAGTGTTCTGTCCTTTTCTATGCTTCAAAATACCTTTAGTAGTAGTGGTGTTAACTCTTCTCTGAAAGTTTGGTAGAACTCTGCAGTGAAGTCATCCGGGCCTGGGTTTTTTTTGTTGTTGTTGGGAGTTTTGATTACTTTTTCAATCCCTTTTTTTGTTATGGGTCTATTTTGTTGTTCTACCTCTGTTTGCATTAGTTTAAGTAGGTAGTGTGATTCTAGGAATTCATCTATTTCTTGTAGGTTTTCAAATTTGTTAGAGTGTAATTTTTCATAGCAATCTGACATGATTCTTTTAATCTCAGTTGGGTCTGTTGTAATATCGCCTATCTCATTTCTTATTTGGGTTATTTGCTTCCTGTCCTGTTTTTATTTTGTCAGTCTAGCCAATGGTTTATCAATTTTGTTAATTTTTTCAAAGAACCAGATTTGGTCTTGTTAATTCTTTCAATTATTTTTGTTTTCTATTTCATTTAATTCTGCTATAATTTTTATTATTTGCTTTCTTGTGGTGCCTGTGTGTTTCTTTTGATGCTCTGTTTCTATTTGTTCGAGTTGTAGGGCTAATTCTTTGATTTTGGCCCTTTCTTCTTTTTGTATGTGTGCATTTACTGATATAAATTGACCTCTGAGCACTGCTTTTCTGTGTCCCAAAGGTTCTGATAGGAAGTGTTTCCATTCTCACTGGATTCTATGAATTTCTTTATTCCATCCTTAATGTCTTCTAGAACCCAGTCTTTTTTGTGCAGGGTATTGTTCAGTTTCCAATTGTTTGATTTCTTTTCCCTGCTTTTTCTGTTACTGATTTCTACTTTTATAGCCTTATGGTCAGAGAAGATGCTTTACAATAATTCAACGTTTTGGATTCTGGTAAGGCTTGCTTTATGACGTAGTATGTGGTCTAATCTAGAGAATGTTCCATGTGCACTAGAAAAGAAAGTATACTTGGCTGCTGTTGGGTAGAGTGTTCTGTATATGTCTATAAAGTCAAGTTGGTTGATTGTGGCATTTAGATCTTTCATGTCTTTATTGAGCTTCTTTCTGGATGTCCTTTCCTTCACTGAAAGTGGTGTGTTGAAGTCTCCTATTATTATTGTGGAGATGTCTATCTCATTTTTCAATGCTGTTAGAGTTTGTTTTATGTATGTTGCAGCCCTGTCATCAGGTGCATAAATTTTTTATGTGGTTATATCTTCCTGGTATGTTGTCTCTTTAACCATTATATAGTGTCCTTCCTTATCCTTTGTGGTGGATTTAACTTTAAAGTCTATTTTGTCAGAAATTAATATTGCCACTCCTGCTCTTTTTTGATCATTGTTTCCTTGATATATTTTTTCCATCCTTTGAGTTTTAGTTTGTGTCTCTAAGTCTAAGGTGTGTCTCTTGTAGGCAGCATATAGACGGTCCATGTTTTTTTATCCATTCTGCCACTCTCTGTCTCTTTATTGCTGCATTTAGCCCATTTACATTCAGCATAATTAAGACTAGGTATGAGTTTAGTGTTGTCATTTTGATGTCTTTTTTGTGTGTTGTTGACAGTTTCTTTTTCCCAGTTAATATTTTGTGCTGAGTAAAAAAAAAAAAAAGCTGAGTAGTTTATCTTTATATATTGTCTTTTCCTCTTATTCATTGTTGTTGATTTTGTTTTTTCTGAGTCTCTATTTTTTTCTTGTGTTTTATTTTGATGAGTAGGATAGTTAGTCTCCATTGTGGTTATGTTAATATTTTACCCTCACTTTTCTAAGTTTAAACCTAACTTTTATTACTTTATATTGCCTTGTCTTCCTCTCCATTTGAAAGATCTATGACTACATTTCTTAGTCCCTCTTTCTTTTTTTAATTTTTTTACATAATAACATCACTGTTTCCCTGTTTTGGGCATTTTTTAAATTTTGATTTATTTTTGTGATTTCCCTGTCTGGGTTGACCTCTCATTGCTCTGTCCAGCTAGGATACAGTAAATAAACATAAAATAAACTAATACAATAACTTATAGATGGCTTAGAGACAACAGTCAATATTAAATCACATAAAGAAACACCACGATCACTTCAACAAGCTCTCAAAACAGAGTCAAGTGGTCTTCTAGATGAAGGTGTCTTCCTGGAATTACCAGGTGCAGAATATAAAATATTAATATACAGAATCTTTCAAGAAATCAGGAAGGAAATCAGGCAATATGCAGAACAAGCCAAGGAACACACAGGTAAAACATTTGAAGAAATTAAAAAGGTTATTCAAGAACGTAATGAAAAATTTAATAAGCTGCAAGAATCCATAGAGAGACAGCAATCAGAAATTCAGAAGATTAGCAATAAAATTATAGAATTAGACAGCTCAATAGAAAGTCAGAGGAGCAGAATTGAGCAAGTGGAAGGCAGAATTGGTGAGCTTGAAGATAAAGAGAATCATCCTCCAAGTGACTCTGAGGAAATCATGTCCGTCTTCTCTAGAGCGTACAGGCGGGTGTGTTCTGCAGAGAGACCATGGGCTTTTGGTTTAAGGACTTTTGGTTATAAGGACTGGGAGGTACCAGTTATCCTTGGACCCCTCTCAAAGGTGGCAGGGTGACCTATGCAGAGCCACCAGTCCATAGGCCCCTGATGTAGGTAGGTGAGGACCCTGCTTAATAGGCAAAGTGGTGTCAATCATCAAATACCCACCTCTCCACCGCATAGCTGAAACAGTTGCAGTCTGCCAACAAGGGCCTATTCTCATGAAATAGGCCCACACAGGTCCATGTAGGGGGGAAAGGTACTCAAAGTCCATAGATCATTTATGCCTGGACAGGAGCAACTTCTTTCTAGAGCTCCCCAGGTTAGTGGAGCTGGCAAATTATCTTTTCCCCAAATTACAAATTTATTCCTTCTCCAAGGCCAGGAGAATGGCTCCAGGTGCTCAACAGGGCCTATCTCAGGCCCAGGGAAATCAACAGCCTCTGAAGCTGGCTTGGGAGTAGGGGGCACAGTAAAATATACGCAAGTGATTAGCTTTTGCTGAGAGCACTGTTCTCCTCAGGTACCAGAGGTGTGAGTAGGCTGTGTGGCTGGCTGTTTCTCCAGGAAACTGGCTGAACGCTACTACCAGCCCACCACAGCTGCTCCTGGGAATGTTGCCTGAGGGATCCCGGTGATTCAGGTCCAGCAACTCCTCTCCGCTTCTGAACCATCTCTCCCTCCCCCTGCCTCTCAGTTCATTTTCTAACTTTGCTTTTGATGTTCAGGGCCCCTAGCTTGTAATAAATATAAGCGTTTCACTTGTTTTTTCGGGTCTTTGTTGTAAGAGAGATTGCCAGAAGCGTCTGGCTATTCCACCATCTTGGCCCCACCAAAGTCACTCTTGATTTCTTTTTTGACCCATTGGTTATTTAATAGTGTGTTGTTTAATTTCTACTTATATGTATAATTTCCAGTTTCCTTTCTGGAATTGATTTCTAGCTTCATTCCATTGTGATCAGAGAAGATACTGTTATGGATTGAATTGTGTCCCCCCGCCAAAAAAATTTTTTTTTAAATATGTATTAAAGTCCTGACTTTTATGGCTGTAGATGTGATCCTTTGTGGAAATAGATTTTTCTTTTGTTATGTTAATGAGTAGGACAGGTCCTAAACCTCATCACTTCTGAATTATACAAAAAGCAGAATAGACACAGAGACATGCCCAGAGAAAGATGCCGTGTGAAAACAGACACACAGCACATGCATACAAAGCCCAGGAACACCAAATATTTCTGTCAGCTACTAGAAGCTGAAATAGACAAAGAACCTCCTCCTAGAGCTATGCTTTAAATTTGTACTTCTAGCCTCCTGAACTGTGACAAAATAAATTTCTGTTCTTTAAAGCCACCCACTTGTGATATTACTGTTGTTGGTGGTGTTACAGCAGTACTAGGTAACTAAGACAGGTACTTTGCATGATTTCAATGTTTTTAAATGTATTGAGACTGGTTTGTGATCTAGCATATGGACTATCCTAGAGAATGATCCATGTGCGCTGGAGAAGAATATGTATTGTGCTGCTGTTGGGTAGTGTGTTCTATATATGTCTATTAGGTCTAGTTGGTTTAAAAAAAAAAAAAAACCCGTGCCGTCGAGTCAATTCTGACTCATAGCGACCCTATAGGAGAGAGTAGAACTGCCCCATAGAGTTTCCAAGTTGGTTTATAGTATTGTTCAAATCCTCTATTTACCTATTGATCTGTCTAAATGTTCTATCCCTTATTGAAAGTGGTATATTTAAGTGTCCAACCATTATTGTAGACCTGTCTATTTCTCCCCTCAATTCTCTCAGTGTTTGCTTCATATAGTTTGGGACTCTGATATTAGGTGCTTAAATGTTTATCATTGTTATATCTTCTTTTTTATTTATTTAATTTTAGTTTTGGTAAAAATATACACAGCAAAACCCATTCCATTTATGTGTTTATTATCTGTTTTCTACCACTCAAATGTAAGCACCATGAAGGAAGTGACTCTGTTTTGGTCACCACTGTGCCTAGAACAGTGTTTGACACAGAGTAGGTGCTTAGTAAGTACTGTGTAGATAGACAGGTGGATGGTTGGAGGAATGAATGAATAAACATTTATTAAGGCTGTTGTAAGGATTAAATGAGCTAATGCATGTTAAATTTCTGGCACAGAGTACAGCAAAGAGCATGGCTCAATATCTCCATGTGACCCCCTGGCTGGCTGGCACCCAGCTGCTCCCTGAGCTTGCCCCACCCTAACCAGCTAGTCCTCCCTCCCAACACCTTGCTCCCCACAAGATCCAACACAGAGTAAGGTTGTTGACCTGGAAACAACCTGTTCTCTGTGATGTGCTGGAGTTGAGAGCCAGTTGTTAAATATTCAGGAATTTCACAAGCAAGTTATTAAACTACTCATAGCTTAAAAGTAGCCGTGGTAGAAGTATTTATACTGCAGAAAGTGGCAAACACTATTAATAAGGACTTTCTCCCCTACCCCCACCCCTGAAGAGCCAGTTTACCAGCACACCACCACTAGGCTTCACCATTGCTCTTTCCCCACTCTAAGTGTTCTGCCCAATGTTTTCTGCCCACATCAAGCTTGCCAGCCTTCAAGCACTGATTCCCCTAGAAAACCATGTAGCCCTTCCTGATCTCCCCCCTGCTGACAGTCTGAGTGCCACCAAGCTATAATGCATAAGCCACCATTTATATAGAGAGATTTTTATCTTCTTTTTCTGCAGGTGGACATGAGAATCTTGTCTCTGAAGCTTATTTTTAATATATGAAAGCAGAGACATGGTTTATTTATTTTTTCTATTCCTGCACTGTGCCTAGCTCAAGATTGGGGACTGTAGAGGTATTGAGTAAAGACTCACAGCAGCAACCTGGTGTAGTGACAGTAGTCTAGGACAAGGAAACAGGAGCTCTGCATTCTGGCCCAGCTCACTGTCATCTCAGGCCAATCCCTTTCCCTTTCAGGGCCTCAGTTTCCCCATCTAAAATGATGTTGATGATCTTGAAGCTTCTTTTAAGCTTCAGGATTCACAGGGCTTGTTCATCAACTGATACACTGACAGTATTTATTATTTTATGGAAAAATTCTTAGGTACTTTCAAAAAAAATAATTCCCTTCCACCTGTCCACCACAATAGAAGACTTGAAAGGAACTTTAGGGATGATTGAACACAAAGCCTCCATTCTGCAGATAATGATATCTTGGATTTAAGAGCTGTAAACAGACAGTCTGGTTCCCAGTGGTGTGGGTAATACAGGGATGCCAAAGAGTTCAGAGGCAGAGGAACTGGGCTACTTTTTGTTTTTTTTTACCATGTGCCAGATATTATTCTAAACACTTAACACAGATTAACTAATTTAACCTTCACAACAACAGTGCTAAAAAGTAGCAACTATTACCAATCTCCATTTTATAACTAAGGCTCAGAGAATTGAAACAACTTTCCAGGATCCCGATTTTTGGTTAGCAGCAGAGCTCTTAACCACTGCGCCACCAGGACTCCATGTATATATGTGTAATTATCTGAATCTACATTAAGCTAAACATGAGTTCATACTAATGTCTCTAACTCTAACTGAGTTGAATGGATCCACGTGGATCATTCTAGCACCAGCCCTCAACTTATCTGTAAACTCCCACTCCAGCAGTGAGAAACCTAGCTCACACTATCTGCTATCCAACTTCATGCTCTTTACATAGTCCCTCCTCCCTCACTCCTGCCAGGTTCCCAAGGTCTACACGGCAGCTGTCATAAGGAATAGCTGTGTTCATCTTTCCTGGGCTCTGGGTGGTCCTAGGCAGCTGACTGTGATTTTGCTGCCTGGGCAACCTCACCATTAGGCCCTCCCCAGTTTGGTTTCCACAGGCAGCAGCCCTCAAGGTAATCTTCCCCAGTCTTTCAGAGGGCACAGGGTGGTTTCTCCCAGTGCCTGTCTGTGGGTGACCGGGCCATTAGACCTGAAGGAAATCAGAGCTGGTGTGGCAGCAACCCCTTCCCTTACTGCCTGGTGTGTTAGTCTCACTGCCTGCCTCTCCACCCCCACCATCCTTCCCCTTACCCAGCCATGGGGTCTCTTGTTCAGCCCTGCGGTCCCAGTCTAGTGTTCTGGGATACGATGGGGTGCAGGATGCAGAGAAATTTGGAACTCCAGACATGGGCAATATAATACAGTATGGGAAGCTAAGGCTCCTTTGGCCAGAGTTCAAATTAGTTTGGCTGAGTAGGTATCACCTTAGAGCAGTACACTCTTTGGCTCTATGCGAGCAGGGCCACTTTCCCAGCCCCATGCCTCAGTGGGCCCTGTCCTTTGGAGTGCCTTCCTCAAAATTTTCTAATTTCCCCTCTGGTGCCTAGTAACAGCCAGGGCCGGCAGTACCTCCTGTGTGGGCAGGGTGCTTTAAGCCCAAACACAGACCCAGGTGGGTCTCAGTCCCAGTTTCTCCCCTTCAGGCACTGTGACCATCTGCTCCATGCATAGGGTCAACCAGATGTCCTGAGGACCTCCAGGACTCATATCTTTGGTATCTTCCTGGGGCCCCCTAGCTCGGCCCAGTTCCAGGAGGACGATCTGGTGAGCAGATCACTCTTGCTAGCTGGCACAGTACTTTTTTCACAGGGTCATAGGAGATATTAGGTTGTCAGAATGGTACCGATATGCTGATTTTGGGTGACTAAAATTGTTTATGTAAACAGAGGCCTCACAATTTTTTTTCCCAGTACCCACACACACTAGGGGCAGCCCGTCTTTGGAGCTTATCAGGTTAAAAGTACAGAGTGTCCAAGCTGCAAGGGAATTTTGAAGTAAGGGATTTTTGAATGCCCAAGGAATTCCTGGTGTGCATTCATCATCCCCCGCCCCAAACACTAGCACCTGCTCTGGGCCAGGCCCAAGCCTAGGGCTGCTGGGGATGGAGAGAGGAATAAGTCCTGATCCCTGCCATCCAGAGTGTCCCAGGACAACAGGATACACAGGCACAGAAACCATCAGTTAGAGTAAAATAATAGCAGTAATAATAATAATAGCTACCACTTGACCTCTTCCTATGTGTCAGGTACTATGTTACGTGATTTATATGTATTACCTTATTATCTGCAGTTAGTGAGCTTAAGAAGAGGGTGCTATTGTTATTATTCCTATTTTATAGAGGAAGAAACTGAGGCTCAGAAATGTAAAGTGGCCTAAGTGTAAGAGCCAAGAGCGTACCTCAGATCTGCCTAGCTCCATGGCCTGAGTTCTTTCAATACTGTCAGGCCTCATGCCTGAAGAAATGGAGGCCAAGTGGGGTAAGGCAACTTGCCCAGAAAGAAAAGACTTGAATCCAGTGCCCTTTGCCCTCAACTCAGCAGGAATGCTGTAGAGCCTTGCCAGAAAGACAGTGGCACCGCCTGTGCCCATGATCCTGGCTCTTTTCTCCTGCCATGGTCTCATCTCCTGGCACAATCCCAGTCCAAGCCTGAGCTGGCCAGGCCATGTGGGTAGCATATCTCCCTTTCAACTCTGCCAGGCCTGCAGCTGGCCCACTCCTCGCATGCCCCCTCCAGCGCCCAGCCCCCCTCTCCTCAGCTAACACAGTCCTCCTTCCGCTCAGCATTCCTGCCAGCTGGTGTGTGAGCCCTGTGCAAGGAGGCTGGGTTGCCATGGCAGCCGTGGGGGATTGGTTTGGAGGGGAGCACCCTGGTGCAGGGCTCCTGACCTCCCTGGGAAGGGAGGCTGTGGCCCCAGGCCTGGTGAGCGCTTCAGCAGGTCACCTCAGAAGGCCTGCCTCCACCTCACCCTGGCCCTCTGCCCATACTGGGTATGTTTTAAGAGCTCTCGCCACACAGAGAAAGGGATGAGCTTGTGAGGAAAACTGCCCAGGCTCTTCAGAGCTCAAGCCCAATATAGCAGAACTAATTTGAAATGTCACTTAGGGCAGGCTTGCTCCCAGCCAGCGAAAAGCTGATTTACATAGCCAGTCATGGCAGGAGGCCAAGAACCCTGCCATGCCAGGGTCTAGGGAATGAGCTGCTGCAGGCTCTAACTGTGGCTCCTCGGCTGGGACCTTGCTCAGAATCACCATGTGGAAACCCCTGTGGACAGAAAGCGTAGATCCAATAGACCCCCCACATGTCTTCCCCCTTTCCAGCCAGTGCTCCCCCATTTTTGGAAGCCCCAGGTCAGGGCAGGAACTACCGGTGGCTGCCTTGGCACCAGTTCTATGCCAGGCACGATGCTACATGCTTTACATAGCTTTCCCATCAAACCCTTGCCAAACTCTCAGAGAATACTACCCCCATTTCACAAGTGAGGGAACTGAGACTTGGAAGGATGTATGACTTTCTTAGTGTTGTATGGCCAGTTAGTACATGGCCACTGGGGTTCAAATACAGGTCAGTCTAACTTGAGCCCACACTTTCTTTCTCCCCTGTATCCATAACCTGTATCCTGTGTTCTTGGATCCCACTAGCCTGTCCCAGCCACTATCTAGGATGTGGCCTGTGTGAGCCACTGGGCCTGTCAATTGATTGTTGATGGCCTTCTTAAGCAGAGTTCCTACGGGCCCTGCTGGATTACCCAGTGGTCAGGGGGTTGAGAGGCCTGGAGTAGGTCAAGGTGGGCTCAAGCCCCCCAGAAAAAGAACGGAGGCTGCTCCTGGTGCCTACCTGTGTGCCTCAGTCAGTTTTTAGAGTCTGGATGAGAACATCCAGGTCCCTGGCTGAGATGGGGCATGCAGAATCGACAGTTTTTCTGTCTATATTTCACTCACAGGAGAAAGACCTGGTGAGCTGCTTCTGTAATGATTATAGCTTAGAAAACCCTATGGTGCACCACATGGAGTCGCAATGAGTTGGAATCGACTCAATGTACCTAGCAGCAACAACAACAACAAAAACTCGTTGCCATTGAGTCAATTCCAACTCATAGTGACCCTATAGGACAGGGTAGAACTGCCCCATAGGGTTTTCGAGGAGTGGCTGGTGGATTCAAACTGCCAGCCTTTTGGTTAGCAGCCTGAGTTCTTAAGCACTGCGCCACCAGGGCTCCAAACAACATACTTCAATCAGTATTTAACAAACATGTACTGAGCATCTACTGTGTGCCTGGAACTGTGTTGGGTGTTGGGAGTACAACGGTGAGAAAGACATAGTCCCTGCCCTCACAGAGCTTCTAGTCGCTACCCACAATTACAGCCAATACCAACAGCTAATATCAAGTGTTCTGTGTCAGTTCACGTGGGTTAATTTATATGAGCCCTTTTGGGTTTAGTGGGTTTAGCAACACTATGAGATAGTACTGTTATTATCCCCATTTCACAGATGGGGAAATGGAGGCATAGAAATAAATATCTTGTCCAGGGTTACATAGTTACCAAGTGACAAAAGTGATTTGAACCCAGGCAGATTGGCTTCAGAACTCATACTCCTAATCCTGCACTATCTAGAATAAAAGGAAGAGGGCTGAACACTGCAGCAAGAAAGATCAGGCTTAGACATAGAGTAGGCTTGCTAAAGGCACCACAAGTGGGCAAGCACAGGAGGAGGTTTGCTAGCTGGAAACCTTTCCTAGGGCACTTCTCCAGCATGTAGGCCCTGGGAAAGTGGATCAGGGGTGAGTCCAACTATCTTCACGGAAGTCTGACTACTCTGTCAGATTTGATTTGGTCTTATTTTCTTTTTTTTTTAAATAATATTTTATTGCATTTTTGGTGAAGGTTACACAGCAGCTTAGGTTCTCATTCAACAATTTCTACACAAATTGTTCAGTGGCATTGGTTACATTCTTCACAATGTGTGAACATTCTCAATACTTCCATTCTAGTTGTTCTGTTTCCATTAATCTAGTCTCCCTGTTCCCTTACATTCTCATCTTTGTTTTAAAGTAATTGTTGACCATTTGGTCTCATATAGATGTTTTTTTTTGAAGGAGCACAGTACTTACAGGTGATATTCATTATTTCGTGAGTCAATCCGGTATTTAGCTACAAGGTGACCTCAGTTTAAAGTTTGAAGAGTTTCTCAGGTCAATAGTCTTGGGGAATCTTCCAGTCTCAACTGGTCCAGTAAGTCCGGGGTTTTTTTTTTTTTTTTAGGAATTTGGGGTTGTGTTCCACATTTTTCTCCCATTTTATCAGGATCCATCTATTGTGGCCCAGATCAGAATGATCAGTAGTGGTAGCTGAGCACCATCCAGTTCTTCTAGTCTCAGGGTAGATGAGGCCCCTGATTCATGTAGACTATTTGTCCTGTAGACTACTTTCTCCTTTGAGTCTTTGGTTTCCTACTTTCTCTTTTGCTGTGGACAAATAGAGACCAATAGTTGTATCTTAGATGTCCATTTGCAAGCTTTTAAAACCCCAGACACTATTCACCAAACTAGGATGTAGAACACAAACTTTATGAACTATATTATGCCAACGATCGAGATGTCCCATGAGACTATGGTTCTAATCCTTCAAAGCCAGGAAACCAATTCTGCAAGCTGTTTAGTTATGCCTAAGAAGTATCTGTAACTGTGCCCCCGTTTACTTTATTATATATATGTGAGCATATGTGCACACAGTAACATACATGCATATGTGTTGTTGTTAGGTGCCTTCACATCAGTTCTGACTCATAGCAACCCCTATGTACAACAGAACGAAACACTGCCCAGTCCTGCTCCATCCTCACAATATACATATATACAATATACATATGTTGTTGTCGTTGTTGTTAGGTATCGTCGAGTCGGTTCCGATTCATAGTGACCCTACATACAACAGAACACTGTCCTGTTGAAACACTGTCCTGTCCTGCCCTATGCCCACAATCGTTCTTATGCTTGAACCCATTGTCGCAGATACTGTGTCAATCCATCCCTTTGAGGATCTTCCTCTTTTCTGCTGACCCTGTACTCTACAGAGCATGATGTCCTTCTCCAGGGACTGATCCCTCCTGACAACATGGCCAAAGTATGTAAGACATAGTCTTGCCATTCTTGCTTCTGAGGAGCATTCTGGTTGTACTTCTTCCAAGACAGACTTGTTCATTCATTTCGCAGTCCATAGTATAGTCAATATTCTTTGCCAACACCACGATTCAAAGGCATCAATTCTTCATTGGTCTTCCTTATTCATTGTCCAGCTTTCACATGCATATGATGTGATTGAAAATAACCATGGCTTGGGTCAGGCACACCTTAGTCTTCAAGGTGACATCTTTGCTTTTCAACATTTCATAAAGAGGTCCTTTGCAGCAGATTTTCCCAATGCAATGCATCCTTTGATTTCTTGACTGCTGTTTCCATGGCTGTTGATTGTGGATCCAAGTAAAATGAAATCCTTGACAACTTCAATCTTTTCTCCATTTATCATGATGTTGCTTATTGGTCCAGTTGTGAGGACTTTTGTTTTCTTTATAGTGAGGTGAAATCCATATTGAAGGCTGTGGTCTTTGACCTTCATCAGTAAGTACTCAAGTCCACTTTCAGCAAGCAAAGTTGTGTCATTTGCATAACACAGGTTGTTAATGAGCCTTCCTCCAATCCTGATGCCCTTTTCTTCTTCAAGCAGTCCAGATTCTCAGATTTTTTGCTCAGCATACAGATTGAATAGGTATAGTGAAAGGATACAACCCTGACGCACACCTTTCCTGACTTTAAACTAATCGGTATCCCCCTGTTCTGTCCAAACAACTGCCTCTTGATCTATGTATAGGTTCCTCATGAGCACAATTAAGTGTTCTGTAATTCTCCATCTTCGCAATGTTATCCATAATTTGTTATGATCCACACAGTCAAATGCCTTCGCATAGTCAATAAAACACAGGTAAACATCTTTCTGGTATTCTCTGCTTTCAGCCAAGATCCATCTGACATCAGGAATGACAGCCCTGGTTCCACGTCTTCTTCTGAATCTGTCCTGAATTTCTGGCAGTTCCCCGTTGATAAAAATTTTCTTTTTTTATACTGCTACAGCCACTTTTGAATGATCTTCAGCAAAATTCTACTTGCATGTGATATTAATGATATTGTTCTATAGTTTCCACATTTGGTTGGATCACCTTTCTTGAGAATAGGCATAAATATGGATCTCTTCTAGTGGGTTGGCCAGGTAGCTGTCTTCTGAATTTCTTGGCATAGATGAACACTTCGAGCGCTGCACGTGTTTGTTGAAGCATCTCAACTTGAACTTGCATATGAGCAATTGATGGTCTGTTCTGCATTTGGCCCCCAGCCTTGTTCTGACTGATGATAGCTTTTCGGTCGTCTCTTTCCACAGATGTAGTCGATTTGATTTGTATGTACTCCATCTGGCGAGGTCCATGTGTACAGTTGCCATTTATGTTGGTGAAAAAAGTATTTGCAATGAAGAAGTCGTTGGTCTTGCAAAATTCTATCATGCAATCTCCGGCATCGTTTCTGTCAACAAGGCCATATTTTCCGGCTACCGATCGTTCTATTTCCAATTTTAGCATGCCAATTACCAGTAACTATCATTGCATCCTGATTGCATGTTCAATCAATTTCAGAAGCTGGTAAAAATCTTCGACTTGTTCATCTTTGGCCTTAGTGGTTGGTGTGTAAATTTGAATAATAGTTGTGTTAACTGGTCTTCCTTGTAGGCATATGGATATTATCCTATCACTGACAGCATTGTACTTCAGGACAGATCTTGAAATGTTCTTTTTGACGACGAATGCAGCACCATTCCTCTTCAAGTTGTCATTTCCGGCATAGTAGACCATATGATCACCCGATTCAAAATGGCCAATACTAGTCCATTTCAGCTCACTAATGCCTAGGATGTTTATGCATTCCATTTCATTTTTGACGATTTCCAATTTTCCTAGGTTCATACTTCGTACATTCCAGGTTCCGATTATAATGGATAAATGCAGCTGTTTCTTCTCATTTTGAGTCATGCCACATAAGCAAATGAAGGTCCTGAATGCTTGACTCCATAGACTTCATTAAGGTCAACTCTACTTTGAGGAGGCAGCTTTTCCCCAGACATATTTTGAGTGCCTTCCAATCTGGGGAGCTCATCTTCCGGCATTATATCAGACAATGTTCTGCTGCTAGTCATAAGGTTTTCACTGGCTAATTCCTTTCAGAAGTAGACTGCCGGGTCCTTCTTCCTAGTCTGTCTTAGTCTGGAAGCTCAGCTGAAACCTGTCCTCCATGGGTGACCCTGCTGGTATCCGAACACTGGTGGCATAGCTTCCAGCATCACAGCAGCATGCAAGCCCTTACAGTATGACAAACTGACAGACACGTGGGGGTTACATATGTAGACACCTATATATACAGCCATATATACTCACATATACACATTTATGTCTATTTACATACATATATACTTGGATATGTATTTTTTGGTTGTTGTTGCGGTTGTTTCCAAATTATATATGCCATAGCAATTACCAACAGGTCCTTTTTTTCTTGTATACATTTTGGTGACATTGTTTACCTTCGTCAAACTCTGCACACTTCACCCTCATTCGGTGTTGCCTTTCTCATCACCAAAAATAACAAGTGCGGTCTGACAGGGACTGGATGAACCCAGAGACTATGGCCCCCAGACATCCATTTAACTCAGGAATGAAGTCACTCCTGAAATTTACCCTTCAGGCAAATATTGCACAGATCTATAGAACAAACAATAACACACGTGAGGAATGTGTTTCTTAGCTCAATCATGTAAATGAGTCCAAATGGGCAACACCTGCCAAAAAGCAATGATGAGAAGGCAGGAAGGGACAGGAAAATGGAATGAATGGAAACGGGGAACAGGGGGCTGAGAAGGGGAAGTATCGACACATCATGGGGATTGCAACCAATGTTACAGAACAATTTGTGTATAAATTGTTGAATGAGAAACTAATTTGCTCTGTAAAATTTCACCTAAAGCACAATGAAAAAAATAAAATAATAACAAGTGCGTACTATTTAGAGAGTGAATCTGTCTCTCTCACCCCATCCCTAACCCACTAAAACCCACTGCCATCGAAACCCCTATCCCTGGTAACCACTAATGAACATTAACAAAAAAAAAAACAAAAACAAAAAACCCATTGCCACTGAGTCGATTCCGACTCACAGCGACCCTATAGAAAGAGTAGAACTGCCCCATATGGTTTCCAAGGAGTGCCTGGTGGATTTGAACTGCCGACCTTTTGGTTAGCAGCCGTAGCTCTTAACCACTACTCCACCAGGGTTTCCAATAAACATTAGTTTTTATATATTTGCCTGTTTATGTCATTTCATAAAAGTGAGAACATACAATTTTCTTTTTTTGTGATTGATGACTTATTTCACTCAACATAATGTCCTCCAGGTTCATCCATGTTCCAAGATGTTTTGGGCATTCATTTTTCTTTATTTTTGAGTAATATTCCATTGTATGTATGTACCACATTTTACTTATCCACTCATCCATTGATGGGCACTTAGGTTGTTTCCATCTTTTTGCTGTTGTAAATAGTGTTGTGATGAACATAGGTGTGCATATGTCTGCTTGTGTCACTTCTATTAGACCCATAGACATATATATCTAGGAGTGGAATTGCTAGATCGTATGGCAGCTCTACCTCTAGTTTTTTGAGGAACCACCAGACTGTTTTCCTCAACAGCTATATCATTTTGCATTCCCACCAGCAATGGATGAGGGTTCCAATTTCTCCACATCCCCTCCACCACTTGTTATTATCTATTTTTTTTTTTAAGTCTTAGCCATCCAAGTGGGAGTGAAACAATATCTCATTGTGGTTTTGATTAGCATTTCTCAGATGGCTGATGATGTTGAGTATCTTTTCATGTGTCTGTTGGCCATTTGAATATTCTCTTTGGTGAAATGTCTGTTCATACCCTTTGCCTGGTTTTTGATTGGGTTGTCATTTTGTTGTTGAGTTATAGAAGTTTTCTGTATATTTTAGATATTAGGCACTTATTAGTTATATCATTCCCAAAGATTTTTTTCCCAGTCTGTAGGTTGTCTCTTTACTCTTTTGATAATGTCTGGTGATGACCGTATTTAACTTTTATTAGGTCACCATTATCTATTGTGTTTTTTGTTGCTCGTGCATTGATTGTTGTGTTTGATAATCTATCACCGAAGAAAATTAGGTCCCAAAGTTTTGCTCCAATATTTTCTTCCAAAAACTTTATGGTTTTAGATTTAACATTTAGGTCCTTGATTCATTTTCAATTAGTTTTTGTGTATAATGTGAGGTATGGATATTGTTTCATTTTTCTGCATGTGGAAATCCAGTTTTGCGAGCACCATTTGTTGAAGAGACTGTTCCTTCCCTATTGTCTTAGGCTGGGTTCTCTAGAGAAGCAAAACCAGTAAAGCATATAAATGTATATGTATAGAGATTTATATCAAGGAAATGGCTCACACAGTTGTAGAGGCTGGAATGTTCCAAGTCCATGCGTCAGGCTGGAGGCTTCTCCTAATTCATGTAGCCACAGGGGCTGGCAAACCCAAGATCAACAAGTTAGCCAGCAGGGCGCTGGCTCACAGGCTGCGAAAACTGATGAATCCAAAGAGCAGCAGGCAAGATGGCAGGTAAGCTGCTAGCTCATATTCCAAGAAGTGGAGATCAGATGAACAGGAGCCAGCTGCAGTATCCAGAGTGAGCAAAAGCCCATGAGCTTTGCCAGAAAGTCCACCCACACTGGATGCAGGCCACACCCGCAAGGAAACTCCCTTTCGACTGTTTGCCTACTCACAACGGATCCCATCATGGAAGTGATCCCATTGTATTGAATCTCATCATGTAGGTGATTGCATCATTATATGACTGCTAAACTACATCATAACTGCCAAACCACTGAGAATCATGGCCCAGCCAAGCTGACACACAACCTTAACCATCGCGCCTATTGAATGGACTTGATTTCCTTGTCGAATATCAATTGACCCTAAATGTTTGGATTTATTTCTGGGTTTTCAATTCTATTCCTTTGTTTTATGTATCTGTCATTAAATCAGTACCAGGCTGTTTTGATTACTATAGCTGTGTAATTTCTTTTGAAGTCAGAAAGTGTGAGGCCTCCTTCTTTGTTCTTCTTCAAAATTGCTTGATAAGACTCAAGACCTCTTATCTTTCCATATAAAATTGAGGATTAATTTTTCCATTTCTGTGAAGAATGCTAAATTTTGATCCGGACTGCATTGTATCTGTAGATCACTTTGGGTACTATTGACATCTTGACTATATTAAGCCTCCAATCTATGAGCAGGGAACATCTTTCCATCTATTTAGGTTTTCTTTAGTCTCTTTCAGCAGTGTTTTATAATTTTCAGTGTATGAGTCTTTCACATCCTTGGTGTGATCGTTAAAGTTTTGTGTCAACTTGGCTGGGCCATGATTCTCAGTCTTTTGGCAGTTACGATGTGGTTTGGCACTCATATGATGATGTGATCACTTCCATGATGAGATTTGATATAATGTGATCACCTCCATGATGGGATCCGCTGTTAGTAGCCAATCAGTGGAAAGGGAGTTTCCTTGGGGGTGTGGCCTGTGTCAAAAATAAGTAGACTTTCTGGCAAGACTCTCAGGCTTTGCTCACTTTGGATCCTGTAGCTGTCTCTTGTTCATCTGACCTCCAGTTCTTGGAACTTGAGCTAGCAGCTTACTTGCCATCTTACCTGCTGATTTGGGGATTCATTAGTCTTCACAGCCTGTGAGCTAGAGCCTTGCTGCCTGAACTCCTGATCTTAAGTTTGCCAGCCCCTGTGGCTACACGAATCAGGAGGAGCCTCCGGCCTGACCCAAGGGCTTAGGACATTCAAGCCTCTACAACCACGTGAGCCATTTCCTTGATATAAATCTCTCTCTACATATATTTATATGCTTTACTGGTTTTGTCTCTCTAAAGAACCCAGGCTAAGACATTTGGTACTGAAAGTAGTTCTAGATAAACAAAATTGTAAGGATGAGTTTTCTAAACTGGTTCTCAAGTCTCATTAGTCTTAAAGATGGTGATGATTGCTGCTAGTAGAAAAGAGGGCAATGTTAATCCATGGCGTGAGGTGACAATAGAAATACGCAAATTATCACCAACAATATATCAGGTATTGGTGAAAGACAAGGCTCTAGACGATAGCATGTTTGATACCTTTCTACAATTCTGTCATAAAGAGAAGTACAAGAAAGCTGGTTGGCTGGTCCTACTTTTACTAGACGAAGTGGTGACAGAGATGAGCTCAGGGCTTCAGAGTCAAAGCTCAAGTGCTGCATAAATGACCTCAAAATTTCTACTTGTGCCTTGAAATAAACCCTTTATTTCTTGCAGTAAGAGAGCCATAAAATTGGACATGCACAGCAGCACTCCATCATTAAAAGAAAGTGGTCTATACAAGATCAGGCCCAAGCAGGACCTGAAGGCACAAGTAAGCTGCATGTGCCCAAATGCCCATAGTCTCCACTCCTGTCACATTACTTTCCATCTCCCAGTCTGCACCTATCTGTAAACCAGGCATGAGTTTTCTCTTCCTCAGTCAACTAATCATAAAGGAGTTCTTTATGATTAGTTGACTGAGGAAGAGAAAACTCATGCCTGGTTTACAGATGGTTCTGCACTATACGCAGCCACCACTCAAAAGTAAACAGTGACAGCACTATAGCCCTTTCCTGGGAACTCCCTGAAGGACTGCGGTGAAGTGAAACCCTACCAACGCGCAGAACTTTGAGCAGTGCACCTGGTTGTTCACTTTGCTTGGAAGGAGAAATGGCCAGATGTGCAACTGTGTACTGATTCATGGGCTGTGGTCAATGGTTTGGCTGGATGCTCAGGGATTTGGAAGGAACATGATTGGAAAATTGGAGACAAAAAGGTATAGGGAAGAGGTATGTAGATAGCCCTTTCTGAGTGGGCCAAAAAGTGAAGATATTTGTGTCTCATGTGAATGCTTACCAGAGGGTGACCTCAGCAGAGGAGGATTTTAAAAATCAAGTAGGTAGGATGACACAGTCTGTGGATACCAGTCATCCTCTTTCCGTAGCCACTCCAGTCATTGCTCAATGGGCTCATGAATAAAGTGGCCATGGTGGCAGGGATGGAGGTGATTCATGGGCTCAGCAACATGGACTTCCACTCACCAACGCTGACATGGCTACAGCCACTGCTGAGCGCCCAATCTGCCAGCAGTAGAGACCAACACTGAGTCCTCGATATGGCACCATTCTTTGAGGAGATCACTGGTGGCAGGTTGATTATATTGGACCTCTTCCATCATGGAAAGAGCAGCATTTTGTCTTTACTGGAATAGACACTTAACTTTGGATATGGATTTGCCTCCTCTGCATGCAATGCTTCTGTCAAAACTACCATCCACGGACTTACAGAATGCCTTATCCACCATTATGGTATCCCACACAGCATCACCTCAGATCAAGGGACTTACTTCACAGCAAATGAAGTGCAGCATTGGGCCTATGCTCATGGAATTCACTGGTCTAATCATGTTCCCCATCATCCTGAAGCAGGTAGCTTGATGGAACAATGGAATGGCCTTTTAAAGACACAATTATGGCATTAGCTAGGTGGCAATACCTTGCAGGGTTGGGTCAATGTTCTCCAGGAAGATGTATATGCTCTAAACCAGCGTCCAATATATGGTGCTGTTTCTCCTATAGCCAGGATCTGTGGGTCCAAGAATCAAGGGGTGGAAATGTGAGTAGCACCACTCACTATTACCCCTAGTGACCTACTCGCAAGACTTTTGCTTCCTGTTCCCATGACATTGTGCTCTGCAGGCCTAGAAGTCTTAGTTCCAAAGGGAGGATTGCTCCCACCTGGAGAGACATAGCTGATTCCATTGAACTGGAAGTAAAGAATGTCACTTGGCCACTTTGGGATCCTTAAGCCTCTGGAGCAACAGGCAAAGAAGGAAATTACCATGTTGGCTGGTGTGATTGGTCTTGATTACCAAGAGGAAATCAGATTGATATTACATAATGGAGGTAAAGAAAAGTATGTCCGGAATGCAGGAGGTCCCTTAGGGTGCCTCTTAGTACTATCATGCCCTGTAATTAAAGTTAATGGAAAACTACAGCAACCCATTCCAACATGAATACTAATGGCCCAGACCCTTCTGGAATGAAGGTTTAGGTCAACCCACCAGGCAAAGAACCACGACCAGCTGAGGTGCTAGGTGAGGGCAAAGGGAATACAGAATGGCTGGTGGAAGAAGGTAGATCTAAATACCAGTTATGACCACATGACCAGTTGCAGAAATGAGAACTGTAATTGTTATGAATATTTCTGCCTTGTATGTGTGCATCAAGTATTTTTGTTTTCTTCACTTGTAAAATATAAGATGTAAACAGTGCTAGCATATATTTGGTTTTATGTGTGCTCATTTTATCATGTTAGGTGTAAGTACAACTTTATAATTGTCTATTCAGAGATTATGTATGGTTTGAATAGATATGTACAGGTGCCAAGTTGACAAGGAGTAGACTGTGATCATTAAAGTTGTGTGCCAACTTGGCTGGGCCATGATTCTCAGTGGTTTGGCAGCTATGATGTAGTTTGGCAGTCATATGATGATGTGATCACTTCCATGATGAGATCTGATATAACGTGATCATCTCTATGATGGGATTTGCTGTGAGTAGCCAATCAGTTGAAAGGAAGTTTCCTTGGTGCTGTGCCCTGCTTTGAATATAAGTGGACTTTCTAGTAAGGCTTTTGGGCTTTTGCTCGCTCTGGATCTTGCAGCTGGCTCCTGTTCATTTGACCTCCAGTTTTGGGGACTTGAGCTAGCAGCTTACCTGCCATCTTGCCTGCCAATCTTGGGATTTGTCAGTCTTCACAGTCTGTGAGCAAGTGCCCTGTTGTCTGACCTACTGATGTTGAGTTTGCCAGCCCCTATGGCTACATGAATCAGGGGAAGCCTCCAGCCTGACCCATGGAGTTGGGAAGTTCCAGCCTCTACAACCACGTGAGTCATTTCCTTGATATAAATTTATCTCTATATATATCTATATGCTTTACTGGTTTTGTTTCTCTAGAGAACCCATCCTTTCTTGCTGAAAGTGAAGAGGACTTGAAGCACTTACTGATGAAGATCAAACACTGCAGCCTTCAGTATGGATTACACCTCCACATAAAAAAGAAAACAGAAACCCTCACAAATGGACCAATAAGTAACATCGTGATAAATGGAGAAAAGATTGAACTTGTCAAGGGTTTCATTTTACTTGGATCCTCAATCACAACCCATGGAAGCAGCAGTCAAGAAATAAAATGATGCATTGCATTGGGCAACTCTGCAGCAAAAGACCTTTTTAAAGTGTTAAGGACTAAGGTGCACTTGATCCAAGCCATGGTGTTTTCAATTGCCTCATATGCATGTGCAAGCTGGGCAATGAATAAAAAAGACCAAAAAAGAATTATGGTGTTGGCGAAGAATATTGAATACACCATGGACTGCCAAAAGAATGAACAAGTTTGTCTTGGAAGAAATACAGCCAGGATGCTCCTCAGAAGCAAGGATGGCAAGACTTCTTCTCACATGCTTTGGACATGTTATCAGGAGGGACCAGTTTCTGGAGAAGGAACTCATACTTGGTAAAGTAGAGGGTATCGAAAAAGAGGAAAACCCTCAGTGAGATGGATTGACACAGTAGCTGCAACAATAAGCTCAAGCATAACAACCATCATGAGGATGGTGCAGGACCAGGCAGTGTTTAGTTTTGTTGTACACAGGGTCACTATGAGTCGGAACTGACTGAACAGCTTCTAACGCAAACAACAACAGAGAACCCAGCCTAAGACACCTGGGTAAATTTATTCCTAGATATTTTATTCTCTTAGATGCTATTGTAAATTGAGTTGTTTTCTTCATATCTTTTTCAAATTTCTCATTGCTAGTGTATAGAAACCCAACTGATTTTTGTGTGTGTACCTTTTATCTTGCTAATTCTAGAAGCTAATAGAAGTGGTGAGAGCGGGCATCCTTGTTTTGTTCCAATTTTCAAGGGGAAAGTTCTCAGTCTTTCTCTATTGAGTATAACGTTGGCTGTTAGTTTTTCACAAATGCCCTTAATCATGTTGAGGAAATTCCCTTTTTATTCCTATCTTGTTAAGAGTTTTTATCAAGAAAGGGTGCTGGATTTTATCAAATGTCTTTCTTTGTATATTGAGATGATCGTGTTGCTCTTTTCTTTTCTTCTGTTAATCTGGTGTATTATATTGACTGATTTTATAATGTTGAACCAACCTTGCACTCTTGGAATAAATCCCTCTTGATCATGATCCACAATTCTTTTAATATGCTGTTGGTTTCTGTTTGCTAGTATTTTGGTGAGAATTTTGGCATTTATATTCGTAAGGGATAATTGTCTGTAGTTTTCTTTCTTTTATTGTGGTATCTTTGTTTTTGGCACCAGGGTGATGGTGACTTCATAAAAAGAGGGAGTATTCCTTCTTCTGGTCTCATTTTCTTTGGATTTCCTATTCTGGCTGCTTCTTGGATCCCAGGTCTCAGCCAGCCAGGTTTTAACACTCAGAAGGGCCCACTGGAGAAGGGTCTTCTCTTTGTACCAGAGCCCTGGGGAGAGGATGTGGCTGGGATCAACTGAGAATCATTAAGAATGCTGGTGGGGAGTGTGTAGAGGAGTGTGGAGGATGCCCAGAGCCCAGGCTGGGGTGTGGCAGGCAGGCAACTAGTAGGATTTGGACCAAGGGGGCACACACAGGGTCAGGCAGGGAGTGGGAGCTGCTTGGCCCAAAGTGGAGGCCCTGCTGGCTTTGAGGCACAAAGGAAAACACATCTGGAGAGAAGGCTCAAAGTGGAAATAGATCCTTAAGCCGGTGGGTGGGGAAGGAGTTGGAGGTCTTTTAGAACCCAAGCCAATTGGGGGGTTAAGAGACCTTCATCCACACTCTACTTTGCTGTGTGCTTCTAGGTGACTCATTTAACTTCTCTGGGATTTTCCAAAGCAACTCAGAGAGGAAGGGAGACCTTAGTGGCTTTAAGTGCTAAAATGTCCCCTACCCCTGCCCCCAGCACCCACCAGCCATACATGCCCTCAGCAGAAAGGAGAATACAGGACCTGCCTTTGAAAGTACCACGCGCTCTGGGGAGTTTAATCCAGTAAGTTCTTCTTGACCTAAAAACCCAAGGAGGAGCAGAGGATTGGATGCTCTGTAAGTAGGGGGCCCAGCCAAACCCCTTGGGCAGTTAACTCAGAATTGGCATTGAGTTTGCCTTGAGGAGAGGGGATGGCACTAGATAGGTTGTTGGTGGCAAAGCTGCTTACCTCAGGGGCCTGATTTAAGAAGGGGAGCTTGGGTCCTGCCTGAGCCAATTAGAGTTATAAGGAGCTCCTCTGAGCATGGGGACTATGGGACATATTACCACAGGCCACTGAGAACTGGGAGAGGATCCATGGGAAACTGAGTCTGGTCCCAGGGTTCTTCTAACCTCCTAGGCTGGCTCAGGATCCCAAGGGCCTGTGAGCTCTATGGGACAGCACCCTTCAGTCCATGCCACAGGCCTGGCAACACCTCAGCTAGCCTTTAACAAATGCCTTGGAGATCTAGAGCCCTCGTCAGCCAGGAATAAGCTAGGAGAATGTGGCTGCAGTAACCGTCAAGGTTTTCAGAAATGTCATCTAGATGCCTCAGAGCCTTTGAGATGTATGATCCAGGTTCCTATCTCCTTTTATTCCACTCCCCAAACACCACCGATGATCTCTTTATACTCCTTCAGTGACTCTGCCATTCTGTCCTATTACCTCCTCTCAGATTGCCTTCCAATATCAGTGTTCTACCTTTAAGTGCTTGTTCCCATCCTTTTCCCTGTGTTCTGCTACCCCAAGACTGGGGAGCCTAGAGCCAGTTGGATTCCTGTGAGCCCTGTGTAGGCAGGGCAGATACATTCTGACAGGGTTTCTCCAGCTTAACTGGGGGATGTTAACGTGAGCAACTGGAGGTGAGGCAAAGGGTAGGGAAGGAGAGGGGCTAGTGGGACAGGATGGAGCTGCTCAGCTGCACTGAAACTCCCAGCAGCCTTAGCAACAAGGGATCTCACACCTACTGAGGCACATGCTGAAAGGCATCTGGGAACAGGAGGGACCTGCTAAGCAGTGTTGTGTGGCAGCAGGCAGCAGGTAGGTGAGCAGGTAAAGCACCTTCCCTATAGACTCTTCCTCCCCAGCTTCTTACGGGAGAACCCTCCCTAGCCCAGGTCCTGAGTCCCAGGAAATCTCTGGCCATTGGAGGTAATTGGCCAGAAGCCTCTTGTTTTCTCTGTCCTGGCACTCATGATTCCCCCAGGTGCCCACCAGGAACTTATGCTATACTTCTCACTCTCCTTGCCTCACTCCCACACCCAATCAATCACTAAATCACCAAGCCCTGCCAATTAGAACACCTAAACCTTTCTCCTATCTATTTTGTGTCTTTCATTGCCACTGCCCTAATCATCAAAATGGCAACAATCCTACCTATCATTTATACCTTATATGTGCCAGGTACTGTGCTAACCATTTATATACACTGTCTCATTTAATCCTCCCATTGACAACCCTATGAGAGATGTACTATTTTGGCTCCATTTTACCGATGGGGAAACTGAGACCCAGGGCAGTGAAGCCCCTTGCCCAAGGACTTGGACTTAGTAAATGGCGGAGCTATGATTCAAGCTCAGCTGTGATCCCAGAGCTCACAAATGTAGTCACTATGCTCTGCTGCTTCCCCTACCCTGGACTCTGCAGCCTTCCCTCCTGGCTTCTCCCCTCTCTCTCACCTGCTGCCAGGGTGGGTTTTCCAAAGCCCAGCTCTGACTATGTCTGTTAGGCTCCTGGCCCAGTGCCCTGTTCTGGCTTTCTTTATGCATCCACAAATCCCTCCTCACTTTCATTGCCCTAGTGCAGACTGCTAGCATCTCTTGCTTCCCAGCTTCTCATTCGACCATCAGTTCCTTGATAACACACACTGTATCTGTCTTGTTCACCAGCAAAGTGCCCCTTGTACAGATGCACAGTCAACAGACGAAGGAATAGGCTCCTTGTCTCCTGACTTACCCACTCCAACACCTTCCTCACACCACTGCCAGAGGAGTCTTTCCAAGCACAGCTTTCAGCATGTCACTCCTCTGACAAATCTGACCCACAAATTCTATTTCTAGAAATTTATCCTGAGTGTATACATGCACGCATGCGAAATGACATATGTACAGGTTATTTATTACAGCATTGCTTCAAATAGAAAGTGATTGGAAATAAGCTAATTGTCCATCAGTTGGAGATTGGTTAAATAACTCTTCGTACAGTAGAGTGCTGTGAACCATAAAGAAAAATGAGGAAGCATTTTATGTACTGACATGCAAGAATCTCTAAGATACAGTATTTGGTGAAAAAGCAAAGTGCAGAACAGTGGCTATAACCTGACACCATTTATGTAAAAAAAAGGGAAGAAAAGAATATATAAATGTATTTGCTGTATATATTAGCCTGTTTGTCTCTTCTGCCTTCAGAATTTTGAGCTGTGGGGTGAGGAAAATGTTTTGGGACCAGATAGAGGTGGTGTTTACACAACTTTGCGAATGTGCTAAATGCCACTGAACTGCACATTTTAAAATGGTTAATTTTATGTCATGTGAATTTCATTTCGATACAATTCTAGCTGGATTTAAAAAGTCCAGCTCTGCTCTGTGAATACACTATAGACTATTGAATTGTAAATTTTAAATGTGTGAATTGTATGATAGGTGAATTGTGTCATAACAACGCTGTTACGTAAAAATAATCTAGCTCTGTCACTTACAAGTTGTGAAACCAGTAGAAAATAGCTTTACTTCTCTGTGCATTAGCTTTCACATCTGTCAAATGGAGGTGATAATAATAGTACCTATCTCACAGGGCTGCTGTGAGAATTAAGTAAGCAAATTCATGTGGAGTGCTTCATGTTATGGACACGGTGAACAGCCTGTTGCCGTTGATTCCGACTCATAGAGACCTTATAGGACGTAGCAGAACTGCCCCACAGGGTTTCCAAGGAGCGGCTTGTGGATTCCAACTGCTGACCTTTTGGTTAGCAGCTGTAGCTCTTAACCACTGCGCCACCAGGGCTCCAACTGCTCATTAAATGCTAGTTATTATCATTCCTGAGTGCTAAGCACTGCGCTAGTCATATTACATACAGCATCTCATTCAATTCTCACAATGATCCACCCATGTATTATCATTCCCGTGTTAGGTATGCAGAAACTTAGTCAACAGAAGTCCCACATTGATGTGGGTGTTCATTGACAGAGCTAGCATTGAATCTTCTTCCCGCTTTGCCATGCTTCTCCACTCATAGGACTTCTGGTCACTTGAGGCTGAGGGGTAGAAGTCTTAGTCATGACCTCCCCTGAGTGTCAGTGGGGTCTGAGGAGGTGTGGCAGGCCTTCCTCTAGGAGAAATGTTTTCATCCTGGGTCATTTCTCCTGTGGCCAGCCTGACAGTGGGCCTCTAGCCAGCCCTTAGGAATGGAGGCTGGATCTAGAGTTCTATGTCAACCCTGGAGCAAGGGCCAAAGAGGCAATGGCCACTAGGCCACGCTGGCTGAGAGGATTTATGTTTGTAAAGCTGACTCTCAATTCAGACAGCTGAGGATTCCCCCGGGGTTTTGAGAATATACCGTATAATAGGTACTGTGCCAGATGACTTTCCGTGCCATGTCTTAGGTTCAGAATGGCTGCATTTAGAGCCCAACAGTGAAGTCTGGGCTGGAGAGAGAGATTTGAGAACTCTCAGCTAGTTTCCAGATTCTTGGCCTAATGCTCCTCCTTCTATTCCACTCAAGCAAACTCAAAAATCTTTTGCAATTGGAAGGTCCCATCCTTAGTAGCAGATAAGCCCCCACTGGATTTGGGGTCTAAGTGCAGTCCAACAGTGAGGTTGCTATAGGGTTCAAACAAATGTAGTACAACTCATGGAGCTGCAGTGTACAGAACCCTAAGAGGTCACTTATCCAGTCCCCTGGTTTTAGGCAGGAATCCCCCTAAAACCTGATTTTCAGGCAGTACCCCCTCCTTCAACATACACAGTCAGGGAGAGACCAACTGGAGTGTGATTTGCATATAATTTGCATAAGACAATCTGTTCTCTGATAATTTTCAAGTGAAAATGTTATCATTGCTCCCTGGAGGGTCATTGCCTGATCTTTCTTTCCTTTGTTCTTACCCACACACACACACACACAGACTGCTCTAGGACAGCCCTCTAGGAAGGCCTAATGGAGAGGAGGAGGTGCCAGAGGGAGGTTGGAAAAGGATGGCCCACAGTGTCCTGGCCAGTGCTCAAGCACTGGGGCTTCTTCTGTAGGGAAACATGCAGACCCATGTTCCCATTGCCCTCCCCTTAGGACCTTTCAGAGCCCCCAAAGGCCTGCGTTGCTTCCTGCCTCCCCCTGACCCCTGGATGCTGCCCTTCTCAGGGGCCTCTCTTGGGGCCCAGCTGCAGCTCATGGCATAGGCTTGGCTCAGGGGACATTTTCTAGTAGGATAATTTCTAGTAGTGGATAATTGCTTCTGTTAATTGCAGTTTGATTTTAGCAATTTTTCTCTAAAAGCCTGGAGGCCTCAGGCCCCAATATGGAGAGTGGGTACAGGGGTGGAGCCTCCAAGCTGGGGTCCAATGACTTGAATTTTACCACCTGCTGGGGCCCCCATAGCCTCTTCCCCTACTGGGTAGGGGACTGGGGCTGAGCTGCATCTCCCCCCATAGCCTCAGCTCCTCGAGAAGGACACACTGCAGATGGCTCCAAACAATACCAGCCCGCAGAGAGTGGCTTGGCAGTGCCTTTGGAAGGGGTAAGCTGGCAGACACCTGGGGTCAGAGCAGGACCCCCATCCCAAAGACTGGAGACTTTCCAAGAGGCTGCTGGAGCTCTCTCCCATGGCCTTCCCCATTCTTAAATCCCTTTCTTGGGGCTACCACCATCTCCTTCTCCCTCATCAGCCAGCCCTGTCTTCCAAGCCTGGCCAGAGCATGGGCTCTGGAGTCCAACTGCCTAATGGGCCTAGGGCAGGTTCCTTTACCTCTCTGTGTTTCAGTTTTCTGGTCTTAAAATAGGGGAAGAATAGTATCTACGTGGTAATGTTGTGAAGATCAAAAAAAAATTACTATGTGCAAAGTTCCTCACCCAGTGTCTGGCACATATTAAGTTCTCTATAAATGGTAGCTATATTATGGCTTTTACTATTATCCATGCTTTTGGGCACCCTGAGCTGGCCCCTAGTCCTTACTGTCTATGGTCATATGGGTCCCTGGGGGCCAAGGTTGAATAGGGTGGGAGGAAGGCCCTAAGGTAAGAGCCCATGGTTGGAACAGAGCCTGGGGTAAGGTTGGGGTCTGGGGGATTGGGAGGTGGGAGGGCTTTCAGCCTGAAGTCTCCTGAGTGAGAAATGGTCCTTTTGAGACTAGGGGATCTGGGAATCTGAAATGGAGACTAGATTGTGCCTATTTCCCCCATCTGCTATCTTTCACCTCTGCCTACCTGTCCAAACTCTCCATCCCTCCATGAAAGAGGAGGACTTCTCGGAGGAAGAGGCCCCCTGAGAAGGGAGAGGTTTGTGGAGGCAATTTGGTTCCTCGGAAAGGCACTAGACTTGGAGACAGATGGATCTGGATTTAAATTAGACTTTTACTATTTATTACCTGTGTGTCTTCTTGGTCCACCAACTCTGCCTTTCTCAGCTTCAGTTTTCTCCTTTGTACTAAGAGACTCCTTCTATCTCCCACAGGGTGGCAGTGAGGATTAGATAGAATAACGTGCGGCAGCATCTAAATAGGTGCTTAGTAAATAGCCATTTCCTGCCCTTCCCCCTCTCCTTCCTTCCCATGTAAGGGGAGCAATTATGTCTCTGTGTTTATGCATGTGCTGCATGCCTCTCCCCACCCCATTCCTCAGCGCAGAGGTGTTGGGCCACTGCCTTCCCACTGCACACAGGCCTTCTCTGTTGCTGGCCAGAAGAGGGGAGGGGAAAGTGGAGGCAGGCAGTGGTTTGGGGCCCAGGGAGAATGTCTAGGCGCCTGCCTACCACCTCTGGCCTGCTGCTCCAGGCAGCATACTAATTAAGCCAGGAGGACCCACAGAATAGAGTTGCAGCCCCCCTGCCTGAGCCCAGCCCCCAGTGGTCTAGTATGGAAGTTGGCTGCATAGACAGGCCCTTTGCTTGGGGTTTGGGGGCAGGGTAGAGCTGGGCTGGGCAGAGGCCCAGAGAGGAAACAGAGGAGGGTTTGGCAGGAGTCTGGGGGAAGCCTAGCCTGTTAGGCTAGGCAGGTACCAGGAGATGTAAGGTGAAGGCTACAATTTCTGCTTGGTCCTGGGCTATGCTGGGCCTGATCTGGCCTGGCCCTGCCTGTAAAGGAGGTGTTGACAGAATGATGGGGTGGGAGGTCCCCAGTTGAGGGCACTGCAGGGCCAGCATGCTGGGAGGTGACTGTGTGGTACCTTGTCCTGGGGCTTCTGGGCTCTACCACCTACTGTCGACTTGTGTGATGGGAAACTCCCTGCATGTCTCTGGGCCTCGGTTTCCACATCTCTAAAATGGTGATGATAATAAATATGGAGTAAAAGCAAGCACAGAAATGAGAAATACCAAGGTCAGGAGAGTTCTTACCTCTGGGAAAGAAGGAAGAGAAATGGGACAGGGGAGGGTTACCTAAAGGCCCTTGTCTCTATTTGGCTTGTTTTATTTGTGAAGCAAATGTAGAATAATGTTAAGATTTGACAAAGCTAGTGATGGGTACATAAGAGTTCTTTATATATATATATATATATATATATATATTTACATCTTGTCTCCATGTTTGAAATACTTCATAACGAAACAAATTTCCAATGGGAGCATCATACGCAGGATTCAGAACCTCAGGCAACTTCCACAGGAGTGAAGATGATGTCTTCCCGGGTACTGTGTGAGATGACTAAACTCCAGTCAGAGGTACTTGGGAATCCATTAATTTTAGGTTAAGTGAGTAGCAAGAAACATTTTCTAAATTTTCTTGCTCTTTCTGTGGCATATGATTTCAAAAAGGTGTGTTTAACTAGATAATAAATTAAATATTATAAATAGCGGAAACGAATGCGGATGGGAACCCACCATGCCCAGATCTGTTGCAAGGAGAGTGTGGCATGCATGGCAATTCCTCCCCGCATCCTACTCTGCTGTCGATTCCTGGGGGCATTGGGCCAAATGTAATTCCAATAAACTTCTGTATCACTGGTTCTCAACTCTGGCGGCACATGAAAATCACCTGGGAGCTTTTAAAAAATATGAATGTCCAGACCTCAGCCCCAGGGATGCTGACTTAATTGGTCTGGGGTGAAGTCTGGACATTCATATCTTTTTAAAGCTCCCCAGGTGATTCTTGTGTGTATCCAGGGCTGAGAACCACTTGGCAGAGCTTGTTCCCAGCACACCCCTTCTTCTCTATCTTACCTGCTTCGGGGAGGACTCTGAATCCTGGGCACAACCAGTTGTTCTTCATGGGCCAAAGCTATGTATGTGGCCCTGGACATGGCTACCTCTGCCATCAAAACCTTCAGAACACATCCCCCAGAAATCCTGACCCTATTCCCTCAACCCAGGGAGGACTGATGGCTTTTAAGAGGGTTAAGGAGATGAATTACACCCCCTCCGTACCATGAGGCTGGGTGAGGTTGCACTTAGAAAGCATCCAATCCATTGGCTGCTTCTCCATCTGCATCTTCTGGACCTCTGGCCGTGGTGGACACAAGCTCCTTCTTAAAACTCCTCCCTTAGATTCCACAAAGCCTCATTGTCCTGGTTCTCCTCTAAATCTCTGGTTATCCACTCCACCAGCACACACACACACACACACACACACTGCTCTTCTGTTCATTCACTTATCACAGGTCTCTCCCTACGCCCAAGATTCTGGCCTGGGTACAATGTTTCTGTCTTATGGCACACTCTACTCCCTCAGCCTTACTGCTGCCCTCTTAAAAGAGGTTTTTCAAATTTCTCTCCAGCCCCACCCTCTTTGCTAAGCTGCAGTTTCATATCTCCAACTATCTGGTGGACATCTTTACCTGGAATTCTCACTAGTACCTCAAATTCGACAAGTCTAAACTACATACATCATCTTCCATAACACCCTCACCAGTCATTTCCTCCATTTTCTGTTCATGGTACCACTGTCTCTCAGTCCAATCAGTTTCAGTCACCCAAATCCTTCCTGTTCCTGCTTCCCCCACCCCACACTTTACAGCCAATCAATCACTATCCATTTACTGTTGAATTTCCTCTGAAGAGGTTCAATTTATAAATTGCCTTACTGCTTTGCATGTGCTGTCTCCACCCCTCACTCTGTTGCCCTGATGTGGAACTCACAGAAAACACTCTTGCCAAGGGTGTGTGTGTGTGTGTGTAGGAGACTTGACTGAAGGTTGAACGAGATGGAGGGGCTTACATCATAAAATCACAGGCAGTATAGAGACATCCTTCTTAAAAATTTCATGAGTTATTTTCACCATCTAGGTAAAGCTCTAGCCTGCTCGGTTCACTCTCTGTCCCCTACCCTTTTGCTATCCTCTGGCGACTCTACAAAACATATATATATATATACATATATATCTATATGTGAAATACTGAAATATATATTTAAAAACATTCCTTCCCACTTCAATAAAAAACAACAAAAAAAAAGCTGCGTAATTTGACTTTCTCCAGCCCCTGTCCCAACAAAGCTCCTAGACTACTTTTTTACATTCCCAAATTCATGAAGGTACTCTACTCAACAATGGGCCACCTCTTTTCTTTTTCACCTTTTCTCTTTACCCTGTGGGGGAAGGCAGCAGTATAGAGATTTATCCTTCCAACCCCCATGTAAATTTTGCCTCACTCCCTTGCATGACAGAAGAGAATATAGTCTGAGTTCAAACTGTATTTTTTTCTCCGCTTGTGTGTGTCAGAGAGAGAAAGAGACATCTAGCACAATACCTAACTCTTAAAAAAAAAAGTTGCCGTTGTGTCAATTCTGACTCATGGTGACTCCATGTGTTGCAGTGTAGAACTGCGTTCCATAATGTTTTCTTTTTCTTCATAGGGTTTTCTTACTTTTTTTTTTTTTTTTGAGCTTTAGGTGAAAATTTACAGAGCAAATTAGTTTCTCATTAAACAGTAAGTACACAAATTGTTTTGTGACATTGGTTGCCAACCCCGCGATATGTTCAACACTCTCCCCTTCTTCACCCTGGGTTACCTGTTTCCATTCATCTAGTTTTCTTGTCCCGTCTTGCCTTCTCATCTTTGCTTTTGGGCTGGTGTGTCCATTAGTCTTGTATACATGATTGAACTACAGAAGAACATTCCTGGTGTGTGCTGTTGTTGGCCCTATAAACCTGTCTAATCTTTAGCTGAAGGGTGAGCCTCGGGAGTGACTTCAGTACTGAGTTAAAAGGGTATCTGGGGGCCATAGACTCGGGGTTTCTCCAGTCTCTTTCAGACCAGCAAGCCTGGTCTTTTGTGCGTGTAAATTTGAATTTTGTTCTACGTTTTTCTCCTGCTCTGTCCTGGACCCTCTATTGTAATCCCTGCCAGAGCAGTCAGGGGTAGTAACCAGGTATCACCTACTTGTTCGGGGCTCAGCCTGGTGGAGGTCATGGCAGTTGTGGTTGATTAGTCCTTTGGACTGATCTTTCCCTCGTGTCTTTGGTTTTCTTCCTTCTCCTTTGCTCCAACTGGGATGGGACCAGTAGATGTATCTTAGCTGGCTGATCGCAGGCTTTTAAGACCCCAGATGCTACTCACTACATCGGATGCAGAACATTTTCTTTATAGGCTATGTTATGCCAATTGAGCTAGGTGTTCCCCGAGAATGTGGTCTCCAGACCTCAGCTCGATCTCTCAGTGCATTTGGACGTGTCTGTGAAGCTTCTATGACTTTCACCTGATCAAGCTGTGCTGACTTCCCTAGTATTGTGTGCTGTCTTACCCTTCACCAAAGTTACCACTTATCTACTATCTAGTTAGTGTTTTCCCCTCTCCACCCCTCCCCTCTCTCATAACCATCAAAGATTGTGTCTTTCTGTGTGGAAACATTTTCATATGTTTTTATAATAGTGGTCTCATACAGTGTCTGTCCTTTTGTCATTGACTTATTTCACTCAGCATAATGCCCTGCAGATTCATCCATGTTGTGAGATGTTTCACAGATTCGTCCTTGTTTTTTATCGTTGCATAGTATTCCATTGTGTGTATGTACCATAGCTTTTCTAATCCAATCATCTGTTGATGGGCACTTAGGTTATTTCCATTTTTTTTGCCATTATGGATAATGCTGCAGTGAACATGGGTGTGCATATGTCTATTCATGTGACGGCTTATTTCTCTAGGGTATATTCATAGGAGTGGGATTGCTGGATTTGTATTTCTAGCTTTTTAAGGAAGCACCATATAGTTTTCCAAAATGGTACAACTATTTTGCATTCTCACCAGCAGTGCATAGGGTTCCAATCTCCCTGCAACCTCTCCAACATCTGCTATTTCTGGTTTTTGGATTAGTGCCAGTAATGTCAGGGTGAGTTGGTATCTCATTGTAGTTTTGATTTGCATTTCTCTAATGGCTAGTGATTGTAAGCATTTCCTCATGTGTCTGTTAGTTGCCTGAACGTCTTCTTTGGTGAAGTGTCTGTTCATATCTTTTGACCTTTCTTTTTTGGCCTTTACTTATCTTTTTTGTGTGTGTGTGTATGTGTGTATGTGTGCTTTAGGTAAAGGTTTACCGCTCAAGTTAATTTCTTATTAAAAAATGTGTACACATACTGTTTTGTGACGTTAGTTTCAATCCCCACGATGTGACACCACACTCCCCCTTTCCACCCCGGGTTCCTTATGTCCATTCAACCAGTTCCTGTGCCTTCCTGCCTTCTCATCCTGCTTTTGGACAGGAGTTGTTCATTTGGTATCATATATCTGAATGAGCTAAGAAGCATGTTCCTTGAGTGTATTATTTTTTGTTTTATAGTCCTAATCTTTGTCTGAAGAGTGGGCTTCAGGAATGGTTTCAGTTCTGGGTTAACAGAGCATCCAGGGGCCATAGTTTTGAGGGTTCCTCCAGTCTCTGTCAGACTATTACGTATGGTCTTTTCATGTTAATTTGAATTCTGTTCTACATTGTTCTCCTGCTCTGTCTGGGACTCTCTGTTGCGTTCCCTGTCAGGGTGGTTATTGGTGGTAGCCAGGCACCATCTAGTACTTCTGGTATTAGGCTGGTGGAGTCTCTGGTTCATTTGGTCCTTTAGTCTTTTGGTCCTTCGCCCATTTTTAAATTGGATTGTTTGTCTTTTTATTGTAGAGGTGTTGGCTTTTCCTAAAGATTTTAGAGGTTAGGCCTTTGTCAGATATGTCATAGCCAAGATTTTCTTTTTTTTTTTTTCCCCAGTCTGTAGGTTCTCTTTTTACTCTTTTTGTGAAGGCTTTTGATGAGTGTAAGTGTTTAATTTTTAGGAGATCCCATTTATCTAGCTTGTTTTTTGGTGTTTTTGTATAGTTAATTATGGTTTGTACCCTGTTTATGCTGTGTATTAGGGCTCCTAGTGTTGATCCTATTTTCTTCCGTGATTTTTATAGTTTTTGGTTGTATATTTCCGTCTTTAATCCATTTTGAATTAGTTTTTGTGTTTGGTGTCAGGTATGGGTCCTGTTTCATTTTTTTATAGATGGATATCCAGTTTGCCAGCACATTTGTTAAAGAGACTATCTTTTCCCCATTTAATGGACTTTGGGCCTTTGTTGAAGATCAGGTGACCATAGGTGAATGGATTTACATCTGGGTTCTCAAGGGTGTTCCATTGGTCAATGTGTCTGCCTTTGTACCAGTACCAGGCTGTTTTGACCATAGCTGTATAGTATAGTAGGTTCTGAGGTCATAGTGTGAGGCCTTCTTCTTTGTTCTTCTTCTTTAATAATGCTTTACTTATCTGGGGCTTTTTTCGTAGGGTTTTCAATGGCTGATTTTTAGGACGTAGATTACCAGGTCTTTCTTCCAAAGCACCTCTGGGTAGACTCGAACCTCTAAGCTTTCAGTAAGCAGCCAAATGTGTTAACTGTTCGCACCACCCAGGGACTTCACCTAAGCCATGAGAAGTGCTAAATATGCAGAAGTTCCCTTCCATCCCACTCTTCAGGTTCTGAGGCCATAAAGAGGAAAGAGACATGATCCCCGACCTGCTGAAGAACTCCTAGCCCAAAGAAGGAGAGGAGGAGCCAGACACCCAAAGTATATTGTAACAGAGATGGATACAAAGTGCCACCTACAGGTATAGAAAGAAGGAATAAAGCCATCTATCCTGGGGCTAGTAGGAAATCCTCATGCAGAACGTGATATTTGAGCGATCTCTCTAAGGATGAAAAGGGGGAAAGGGGACTAGCCTGGGGAAAAGCCTGGAGGTGGGAAGCAGCAGGTAGAACACAGTGGCAAAGGCAGAGAGTGGGTGTGAGTGGGGGTGATGGAAGACAAATTAGGTTGGGGCCAGAGTGTAAAAGGCCTTAAAAACCAGGCTAAAGAATTTGAACTTAATCCTGTAGGCAATAATGAGCCATCAGAGGTTTTGTAAGTAGGGGAGGAACATGATCAGAGCTATGTTTAAGGAAGATTAATTAAAAATAATGTAGGGTATATTTAATTCATGGCTAGCCCTGGGCTTTGGAGGAGACAAGAGATGGAGAAAACAAGGCCCCAGTGAACAGGCAAGTCACAAAATAATGACCAGTAACATATGAGATATTCAACCCCTCTAGAATGCACAGAAATACAAATTAAAGTAACAATGAGATACCATATTTGACCTATCAAATTAGCAGGGATTGAAACTTGACAGTGCTGAGAGTTTTGTGAGATGGGCCCTTACACATGTTGCAGGAAGGGATTGTGGGGGAGGGCGGGTGGCAAATCACTTCAGCCTTTCGGAAAGTCCATTCGACAAGAAATATGACAGGCTTTTTAAAAGTGCACATTGTGACCCAGTAATCCCACTTCTAGATATTTGTCCTAAAGCAATCATTGTGGATGTGAGTAAAGATGCATGCCCAAAAGTTTCCTCCGCCTCCGGTGTTACTTATAACATCAAATAACTGTAACAAATGGGGCAAGTGTTAAAACTGGACCTGAATATCGCTGAATCCTCAAAGGCTGGAAACAGGAGAGAAACTGCTATTTGAACTGCCGGAGACGTGTTGCCGGGTCTTTAAGGAAGAAGCTGAAATTTGTTCTGGGGGCCGGCGATGTCTTTGTTTCTCTAGGGCCCACACTGCGAACCTCAAGTACCTATACTTTTTTTTTTTTTTTTGTGGAAGCCCCGACTCCATATGCAGATGTGTACACAGTGATGTTAATATTTAAGCATTCTGTTTAATAATGTAAAAGATCGTCTTCTTTGTGGGCTGGGCAGCATCCCTGCAGAATCTCTTGTTATGTTAAATGATTTTCAGCTTTCTTTGGTTAGGATTTGAGACAGCATGGGGGCAGGTGGAGTGGAGGGTTGTGGTGGTGGATGACAGCCCTGGCATGGGAATAAAAAGGACAGAAGAAAAGAATCTCGGGTTTGAGGATAGGGTCCCAGCAACGTGGCAGCCATCTGGGGATTAAAAACCATGACCGCCAGCAGTGAGTCCTGGGAAAGGGCAGAGACTCATAGCCACGAGGCTGCTATCAATTGTAATTCCCCCATGTCAGTGTTACCCCAACAGAAGTTTTGCACACGAGAGAATTTTAGGTTGTACATGAAAGAAAAAAAAAAAAACTTAATGCTTGCTTAGGATGAAGCCCATTTTTTTTTTTAAGAGGGGGAGCATTACTATAAAAACCCATATTAAATACTAGGACAGTTGGAGTAAGAATAATGAATACAGCAAGTTGTGAAGGTTGTTTGCAATTAACTGAAGTTTGGGAAAGACCACTCTGTGTTATCTTCAAGCTATTGGGGAAGTTGGTAAAATATGACAGCCCAGTGTCCCCACTCTTGGGGAATTAAGGCATTGACAGAGGGGCACAGAAACCACCAGGGCAACATGGAGGGGGAATGAGGTATGAGGGTGCTAGACAGGAACAGGCAGAAGCCCAGAGCTGTGGTCTGGGTCTTCAGGTGACAAAGGAGAAGCAAAAGGGATGTATCCTTGGGGCAGGAGCACCACAAATTCAGGGGGGACCTTAGGCTTCCTGTGGACACCCAAATGGACTCTCTGAATAAGACAATTTGGATGTTAGAGTGACCACAGAAGGCTGGAGAACTGGGAGATGTTCAGGTCCTAAATGCATGGAATATCCAGCCAGAACACTAGGCAAGCATTTAAAATTTTTGGTTTATGTCAGAGATTGAACTGTGTCTCCCAGAAATATGCATGTCAATTTGACTAGGCCGTGATTCCCAGTATTGTGTGATTGTTCACCATTTTGTCATCTGATGCGATTTTCCTATGTGATGTCGATGAGATGGGATTAAAATAAAAAAAAAAACCATTGCTGTTGAGTTGATTCAACTCACAGTGATCCCATAGGACAAAGTAGGACTGCCCCATAGAGTTTCCAAGGAGCACCTAGTGGATTCGAACTGCCGACCTTTTGGTTAGCAGCTATAGCACTTAGCCACTAAACCATGGTGGATTTAGTGGCAGTTATTTTAACAAGGCAGAACTCAATCTACAAGATGGGATTGTGTCTTGAGCTAATCTCTTTTGAGATATAAAAAGAGAGAAGCAAGCAGAGAGACATGGAGATCTTATACCACCAAGAAAGTAGCACTGGGAGCAGAGCACGTCCTTTGGACCCGGGGTTGCCGCAAGGAGAAGCTCCTAGACCAAGGGAAGATTGATGACAAGGACCTTCTTTCAGAGCCAACAGAGAGAGAAAACCTTCCCACGGACCTGGTGCCCTGAATTTGTACTTCTAGCCTACTAGACTGCGAGAAAATAAATTTCTCATTGTTAAAGCCGTACACTTATGTTATTTTGGTTATAGCACCACTAGATGACTAAGACAGTTTACAAAGGATTTCAGATAATGTAGAGAGATGCCTATGAGATATTGTGAAATGAAAAAGAAAAATACAAAACTGTAGTACAGTAAGACCTCAATTATCTTTAAAAAAAAAAAAAAGAAAGAAAAGGCTGGAAGGAAATACACTAAAATGTTATCAGTGAATGTCACCAAGTGGTCGCCCCAAGGAAGAGCCATTGTCTGCCAGTCAGAGGAATCCAAAAGACAGCCATGTTTGAACCAGGGATTGTAGAAGTAAAAGTCTGCAGGGCAATTTCATTCATTGTTATTCCAGGAAAGGAAGAGTAAGGCAAAGTCTCAGGATGTGAGAAATCTAATATGCTGTTCACCCATGTGGGGCATGATCAGATCCACGTGACATATCAGATACCCCTGGCCACTGAGTGGAGGGTGTATAACAGGGAGTTAGAACAGAGAGAGCAGTTAGAAGGTAACTACAGTCATACAAGAGAGAGGTGACAAGGGTCACCTCTATTGAGGCAGTACATAAAGAAAGAAAGAGCAGTCTGAGATCTTAAAAGCTTGTGAGCAAACCATCTAAGATACTCTACTGGTCTCGCCCCGTCAGGAGCAAGGAAGAATGAAGAAAACCAAGGCACAAGGGAAAGATTAGTCCAAAGGACTAATGGACCACAACTACCACGGCCTCCCCCAGACTGAGTCCTGCACAACTAGATGGTGCCTGGCTGCTACCACTGACTGCTCTGACAGGGATCATAATAGAGGGTCCCAGACAGAGCTGGAGAAAAACGTAGAAGAAAATTCTAACTCACAAAAAAAGACCAGACTTCTGGCCTGACAGAGACTGGAGAAACCCCTACAGTATGGCCCCTGGGCACCCTTTTAGCTCAGTAATGAAGTCACTCCTGAGGCTCACCCTTCAGCCAAAGATTAGACAGGCCCATAACACAAAACAAGACTGAAGGGGCACACCAACCCAAGGGCAAGGACTAGAAGCCAAGAGGGGGCAGGAAAGCTGGTAATAGGGAACTCGAGGTTGAGAAGGGACAGTGTTGACATGTCGTAGGATTGGTAACCAATGTCACAGAACAATATGTGTACTAATTGTTTAATAAGAAGCTAGTTTGTTCTGTAAAACTTCACCTAAAGTACAATAATAAAAAAAGAGAGAACGAGCAGAGGATTCAAGAGATATTGAGGAGATAGAAACAAGGGAACTTGGTGACAAACTAGATGTGAGTGAGGGAAGAGGTGACCTAAAAGGGTCTCCCAGGTATCTGAAAGGGCTTGGACACCTGGGTGGAGCAGGTGCCTGCAGAATCAGGAGGCCTGGTTCAGGCACAGCGGTCACAGGGTCATACCAAGGGAAGGGTGGAAGCAGTGCCTACATTCTTATAGCTTTGGTAGCAACAAGGAAGCAGAGCTCTTCCCAACACTGCCTATTTGCAGTCTCAAGGGAGGATTCTGATCGGCTAGCTTAAGTCGTATGCTCATCCCTATAGCCAATCAGGCAGAAAAGGAAGAAAAGGAGTCCTGAACAGATAAAAACAATAACCACCAAGGATTCTCAGGAGAAAATTAGAGTGAAGATTAAATTTGGGCTTCGACCAATACAACTCCATCAGTGTGTATCCACAGAGAATTAAGGTCATCATATCAGAAGCTCAAGTTAAAATATCAAGTCCATTCTCCTGCCTCTTAACTGTCAGCCTGTCACCTCTTCCTCAGCTCCACTGCCACTGCCCGAGGTCAAGGCCCTTGACAACTCTCACCTGGCCTCTTGCCCCAGCCTCCTCACTGTTCTGCCTGCCTCCAGGTCTGTCCCTTTCAAACTATTGTCCACACCACTGCTGCCATAGGGACCGTCCTATATCAGAGGCAGCATAGCTTAGTGATGAAGAGTGTGGGCTTTACAGCCAGGCTTTCTGAGTCTGAATCCTAGTTCTGCGACTTATTAGCTTTATGACTGGAGCAAGTCATTTTACCTCTCTAGGCTTCAGTTTTCCTAGGAAACTTCATAGGCTTGTTACAAGGATTAAATGGGTTAATATTTTAAGGTGCTTAGAACAGGTTCAGAAACTCTGGTGGTGTAGTGGTTAAGAGCTACGGCTGCTAACCAAAAGGTCAGCAGTTCCAATCCACCAGGTGCTCTTTGGAAACTCTATGGGGCAGTTGTACTCTGCCCTATAGGGTCGCTATGAGTCGGAATCGACTCGACGGCAACGGTTTTTTTTTTTTTTTTTGGTTTAGAACAGGCTCTGACATGTGATAGGTACTATGCAGTATTGTCAAACATATGACCATGTCACCCCCCCTTAAATCCCTTGTGACCCCCTCTGCTTCTCATGAGTTCACCTCCTCCAAGAAATCTTCACTGCCTTCCCCTCCCTTCTTCCAAAGAGGATGAGCTCTGCTGCAGCACATCTCCCTCCGCATTTACATACGTCCCCTCAGGGAGGTCAGGGACTGCCTGGTTCATCTCTTTGTTCCCAGCCTGGAGCACAGCACCCAGCACAAAGCAGGGCCTCAGTGAATGTTGAATGAATGGGTGTCTTACATTTGAATAGCTCTTTGTACTTTACAAAGTACTTTTCACATTTGCTACCCCACTTAAACCACACCACAAACCTATAAAATAGATATTATTGCCTCCATTTTATAGATGGGGAAACTGAGGGTGTGAGAAGGGGCAGAGCCAGTATTTGGTAGGGCTGGGATGCAAGCTTGGGTGTTCTGTTGTTCAGACAATGGGAGAGAGCCCTGGGTTAAGTGTTGTTGTTGTTAGTTGCGGTTGTGTCACTTCTGACTCATGGTGACCCCATGTATGCAGAGTAGAACTGCTCCATAGAGTTTTCAAGGCTGTGACTTTTCAGAAGCAGATTGTCAGGCCTGTCTTCCAAGGCGCCTCTGGGTGGGTTCGAGCCACCAGCCTTTCAGCTAGTAGCCAAGTGCTTAACTGTTTGTGCCATCTATGGACTGGGTTAAGGGTTGTTGTGTGCTGTTGAGTCAATTCCAACTCATAGCGACCCTATTCCAATTCTGGTTTTGCATCCAGATTCACTATATGATTTTGGATAAGCCCCTTTCCCTCTCTGGGCCTCAGTTTCCTCACCTGTACAATGAAGGGGTTGGACTAGAAGGTCCCCGAGGGCCCTTCCAGCTGCGGCATTCTGTCAGTGGCTATCTGCCCCACTTGGGATCAGCCCTTAGGAGAACTAATGATACCCTAGATCATGGGCAGGGAGAGGGGACAGCACTGACTAGGCCCCAGTGGAGGCTGAGCTGTTAGAGGACTGATTAGATGTTAATGTTAATTTCCTCCTAACTCAGTCCTCCAGGACTGCCAGGCCTAAGAAGGGCAGGGCAGGAAGAGGAAGAAATGCTGAGGTATGAGCCCTCACCTCCACCTCATGGCCCCTTCAGCCAGCATTTATCATATAGTCAGGCCTGACTTCTTGAGCAATGCAGTCCACAGGACTCAAACTTGCTTAATGCTCTGCTGTCACTGTCTTGAAATTCTTAATAATTCTTGAACAAGGGCCCCACATTTTTATTTTGCACTGGGCCCTGCAAATTATGTAGCCAGTCCTGCATATAGTCATAGGATAGACTGTGGTCTATGTAAACGGTACTCACTAGAGTGTGCAGAGACCCATGGAGTTTAAGCCCATGGAGTTCAGTCCCTTAGACTGATACCCAGAGATGGAAAGACATTTGCCCAAGGTCACACAGCCCAATCAATCAGTGGCAGTGTGAGGATTAGAACTCAGACTGCCTTTCATTCCTCTCTGCTGTAGACTTGCTCCAGATATTAAGATCTCCCAAGCTTCTCTAGAACAAGCCCTTGAACTACATTGTTCCTTTCACCTTTATTTGATAAATGATCTAGTAGGTGCTCAGGACTGGAGATCTTTGAGGAGCTCTTTCTAGTTTCCCTCCCAGATGCCCATGCTTATTCACCACCAATGTCAGAGAACTCATTACCTCACATGGCAGATGGTTTCATTGTTAGTCAGCTATAACTTTTAGGAAAGCTCAAGAAAATTGCGTGATAATTTGCCACCTTATAATATTCACACTTTGATCCTAGTTATTTTCTTGAGGAACACTTAAAATTAAGTCAGCACTATCACCTCTCAACACCCCCAAGGTGTGGGCCAGCAGAGAAGTTTTTCTGGAAGAGGGAAAATAATGGAGGTGACTTGTCCTCATTTAGTCCTATTAGCCCAAGGAACCAGAGTTCTCCAATAGGTAGGCACTGAAAAGGTGAGCTCTGAGGATGTGAGGCTTCACTGTTCGCCCTGCTTCTCTGCTAAATTTGTTAGGGCTTGTTACAAAAATGAGTCACCAAGCAAAACAGCAGCTAGGGCACATGAAGGCCCTGGAGGCCTCAGAAGTTTCTTAGGGTGAAGAGTTCCATCTTCTCCCTCTCTCTCCCACCTGAGGAAGACTATATGGGCTGGAGTCACACCACAGGCCCTACAGGTTAGGCACCTGGAAGGATTGCCTGTCTCTGAAGTTCAATATGCATCTGAATAGGTGCTCATAGAAGGCGTTCTAGCCCCGGGGTTCTTGACCTTGGCTGCGTATCAGAATCACCTGGGGAACTGGGAAGTTGTTAAAAATACCTGTGCTCAGGCCCCATCTCCAGAGTCCTGAATTTGATCAGTTTGGGATGTGACCTAAGCTGAGTATTTTTAAACAGTTCTAATGTGCAACTAAGGCTGAGCGCCATTAGCTAGAGCAGCATTTCTCAAACTTTAATGGGAGGATAAATCTCCTGGGGTTCTTGCTAAAATGTAGATTCTGATTCAGTGGGTCTGGGGTGGGGCCTGAGATTCTGCATTTTTAACAAGCTCCAGGGAATGCCCATGTTGCCAATCCTGGGCAGCACTCTGAAACATCTTTTGTTTTTTATTGTGGTTATACATATATATATATATAACTAAACTTTTGCTTTTTCAACATTTTTTGCATGCATGATTCAATGATATTAATTACATTCATCATGCTGTGCAACCGTCACCACGCTCCGTTTCCAAATTTTTCCATCGCCTTTAAACAGAACCTTTAAGACAAGCATGCCCTGAGTCCTCTTCAATCTGGGACTGGATAAGATGGAGTGGAGCCTGAACGCTTGAAGATAGACTCAACGACCTCTGAGAACACTGCAGACCTTAGTGATATGGGAATCCAAAACCCAATGCATCTAGAAAAGCCTTAGGTTTTGTCCAGAGACAGCAGTACTGGCGGAGAAAGAAGAGTCCCACTGCCAGTGCAGGAAGCTCTGTGAGCCAGTTCTCTAGGGTGCGGAATTTGCATCTAGAAGTCAAATCCCACAGCTCTCAAGTCTTCGTTCACCGATCTCAAGAGCCCAGGCATGTGCTGTCCCACCTCTTTCCCAAGGGTCAATAGCACTGGAACCCCAGACCCCCCACTGCCACCAGGGGTGAGGAGCCTTCGGCTTCCTTCAAACCTCCACCCTGGCCCCCAAGTCAGGCCTGGAGTGGTAGTGGTTGGCAGAGGGCCCGGATGTACTCTGCTTTGCTCCTTTGGGCTTTCACTGTTCTCAGGGGCCCTATTAAGGCAGCGCTTTGTCCCTGGGCAGCAGAGGCAGGCATCCCTAACGCTCATCTGCTCACACTTCATTTTTTTCATCAGCTGTCGCCAGGCAGCCCACATAACGTTAGGATTTCATGCCCAATATTCTTGATGAAAGTGGAACGTCAAAACATCAGTGGGGTGGACACATGGAGACTAAGTGAGGCTCGCGCTGAAGGAACTATCTTCTCAGCACAAGAAATCAACAAAACTCTTTTGCAAGGCTGTCTTGTATTATTATTGTCCTTCTTGTTGTTGTTATTGTTATTTTCTTCCCTTGCATCTAAGTGGAAATAAGAATAACTTATATCTTGCTTTGTGTGTGTGTGTGTGTATACACATATCCTCTCTCTTACTGACAGAAATCTCTACTTCTTGTTATAATAAATAATAAATGTTGGTTGGCACTGTTAGGAGATACCAGTGCTTTAATCTTCTGGCTGCCTGGCTCACCAACGTGGGTCTTAGGGAGGAAGATTGTATTATCTGCTCACACACCTGTTTTACCATTTGCCTCTCTCCTGCAACAAGATTTGGGCTATTAATGCCATGGGAAACTGGCTTTCATGTAATGTCGCCTTTCTCTCTTAGCTTTTCTTGTGGCTCCAGGGAAAAACCCTTTTCTGGTCTGCTAGCCCTGGACTATTACCACCCATGTAGTCCTCTAGGGTCCAGGTGAGGAGAAGGGGTTCACTCAGTCACTTACTCATTTGTTCTTCATTCATTCAGTCAGCCTTCAGGCATTCAATAGGGACCTATTTTGGGACAGGCCCAGGGCTGAGCTCTGATAATACAGAGTTCATTTGCCCTCCTAGATCTCCCCTATCAGTGGGGAAATGATTGATGTGATAACAGAAAGGCAAATCAGGCATGTGTGTTGCACAGTGGAGATAAGGGAGATGTCAACTTCCTGGAGGAAGTGATATTGAATCTAGATCTTAAATAAAGCTCAAGTGGAATTGTAAATGTCACCATGTCACAGGTGAAGGTTCTTTTGAGACTAGGCAATCTGAAGCTGTTAGGGAATAGATGACCCTGAAAGAAGAGATGTGCCTGGAACACAGTCCACTTTTGGTTTGAATCCCCGCCCTGCCACGGTTCCACTGTGTGACCTGGGACAGGTCACAGCCCCTCTCTGGTCCCCATCTTCTCTAAAATGAAACATCAACTCCATCGCATCTCAGAGCTGGGAAGGCCTGCATCCCTGCACCAGTGCCTCTTTGCAGCAGATACCACCACGTATGGGATTAGTCCCTGGGTGGGCAGTATTTGTGACAATAACTCTGCCCTGATGCAGGACCCTCTAAAGATGGGCAGGTCCTTGTGCACATAGAATTATGACACTGACAGGAAGGAAGGAGTGGGATGCCAGCAACCCTGGCTTCCAAAGGGAATTGGGTCTGCTAAGACTGCCCTTGTCAGAAGTAGGAGAAAAGAATGAGCGTTTATTGTGCCGGGCATAATGGGAGGCACTTCACATGCATGGTGGCATTAAATACTTGACACAAGCCTGTGAAGCAGGATGATTTTACCCACTTTGCTGAGGAGAAACCTGAGGTGTGGTAAGATTTAGAGAGAGACTGTACAGTACAGTCCATCAACCATCTGTCAGTTTGTCATACTGTGGTGGCTTGCGTGTTGCTATGAGGCTGGAAGTTATGCCACCAACATTTCAAATATCAGCAGGATCACCCATGGTGGACAAGTTTCAGTGGAGCTTACAAACTAAGACAGACTAGGAAGAAAGGCCTGGTGATCTACCTCCAAAAATCAGCTAATGAAAACCCTGTGGAGCACAACAGAGCATTTTTAGATATAGTGCTGGAAGATGAGTCTCCTAGGTTGGAAGGCACTCAAGATACACATTGGCTGCAACAATGGACTCGAGCATGCCAACGATCATGAAGATGGCACAGGACGGGGCAATGTTTCATTCTGTTGTACAGGGGGTCACCATGAGTCACAGCCAACTTGAAATCAACTAACAACAACAACAGTACGGTAGAGTGATTAAGAGCTTGGGCTCTGGCTCAGACAGCCTGATTGGATGCATAGCTCCACCTCTTATTAGCTGGGTGACCCTGGACAAGTTATTTAACCCCCAGTTTTCTCAACTGTAAAATGGAGGTGATAATAGTGCTGACCCCACTGAGGATTAAATGAGATAATATATGTAAACAACTTGGCTAGCAAGTAGCAAATGCTGCTCACGGGTCACTGTTACTAGCGCCTGAGGTCACAGAGCTATCGCATAGCAGAACTGTGATTCAAACTCAATTCTGACTCTAAAACCAACGCTCTTTGCAATGCTCTGTACCCTCATGCTCATTGTTTTCTCGCTGTCATTGGCACTTAAGCCTTTCTCTTGAGCTAGGCTGGGCGAAGCAGCAGCTGGGGGACTCCCTCCTGCCTAGTGGACCTACTGAAGCTAGGTGCTAGATTCTAATGCAGAGTGATAAATGCTGTAATGGAGGAGGGAACACCTTGCTATACAGAGCTTCTGGTAGTTACCATCCAATATCCACTCTCTCCTTCTCCGCTAGTAACCAAATCCCAATTTTATCCATGATGGCAATGCCTAGCAAAAAGACTGCATTTCTCAGCCTCTTTTTTTATTATACTTACATGTGACTATGTGACTAAGTTCTGACCAATGAAATATAAAAGGAAATGTTATGTGAACTTGTGGCAAAGCTGCTGAAAAGGAAGTGGACTTAGCCAGGATGTGTGTTCTTGCTCTTTCCTGTTGTCTAGAATGATGGTGATGTGATGACTGGAGCTCCAGCAGGCATCTTGGGCCCTAATAGGACCTTGAAAATTAAGCTGTCCTAAGTCACAGTACTTGATAGTTCCCAGGGGAGAGTGGTAGATTTCCAGGAAAGTCAGGGTGAAATTGGAAGCTTAACAGCACTAAGAGGGAGAGGCAGGCCACCAGCACTCTCCTCCTTTCCCTTTACACCCTCTATTTCCCGTGTCCATTCATCCAGGTTTCCTGTCCCTTCCTGCCTTCCGTCTTTGCTTTTTGGCAGGTGTTGCCCATTTGGTCTTGCATACTTGATTAAACTAAGAAGCACATTCCTCAAATGTGTTATTGTTTGTTTTATAGACCAGCTAACCTTCGACTGAAAGGTGGACTTCGAGAGTAGCTTCAGTTCTGAGTTTGCAGTGTGTCCAGGGGCCAGAGTCCCGGGAGTTCCTCCAGTCTCTTTCAGACCAGTTGTCTGGTCTTTTTTTGTGAGTTAAAATTTTGTTCTACATTTTTCTCCCACTCTATCCAGGACCTTGTATTGTGATCCCTCTCATAGCAGTCAGAGATGGTAGCCAGGCATCATCTAGTCGTGCTGGACTCAGTCTGGTGGAGGCTGTGGTAGTTGCGGTCCGTTAGTCCTTTGGAGTAATCTTTCCCTTGTATCTTTAGTTTTCTTCATTCTCCCTTGCTCCCAAAGGGTTGAGACCAGTGGAGTATCTTAGTTGGCCGCTCACAGGCTTTTAAGACCCCAGACCCTGCTCAACAAAGTAGAATGTAGAATATTTTCCTCATAAACTATGTTATGCCGGTTGAGCTAGATGTCCCCCAAGACCATGGTCCCCAGCCCTTGGCCCCAGTAACTAGGTCCCTCAAGGTGTTTAGATGTGTCTAGGAAGCATCTATGGCTTTGCCTTGGTCAAGTTGTGCTGACTTCCCCTACATTGTGTGTTGTCTTTCCCTTCACCAAACCTAACACTTGTCTACTATCTAGTTAGTGATTTCCTCGCCCCCCCATCAAAGATTTTTTTTTCTGTGTGTAAATCTTTTCTTGGGCTTTTAAAATAGTGGTCTCATACAATATTTGTCCTTTTGTGACTGACTTATTTCACTTAGCACAATGCCCTCCAGATTCATCCGTGTTGTGAGATGTTTCACGAATTCATCATTATTCTTGATCATTACATAGTATTCCATTATGTTTATGCACTATAATTGGTTTATCCATTCATCTGTTGATGGGCACTTAGGTTGCTTCCATCTTTTTGCTATTGTGAATAGTGCTGCAATGAACATGGGTGTGATGGCTGTTATTTTTCTAGGATATATTCTTAGGAGTGGAATTGCATGGTATTCATATTTCTAGCTTTTTAAGGAGGCATCATATCATTTTCCATAGTGGTTGTATGATTTTACATTCCCATCAGCAGTGTATAAGAGTTCCAATCACTCCATGACCTCTCCAACATTTGTTATTTTGTGTGTGTGTGTGTGTGTTTTAAACTTGTGCCAGTAATGCTGGGTGAGATGGTATCTCATTGTAGTTTTGATTTGTATTTCTCTAATGGATAATGATCGGGAACATTTCCTCATGTGTCTATCAGCCACCTGAATGTCTTCTTTGGTGAAATGTCTGTTCATATTCTTTGCCCATTTTTAGTTGGATTATCTTTTGTTGTAGAGGCGTCGAGGTATTCTACAGATTTTAGAGATTAGGCCCTTGTTGGATATGCCAGAGCCAAAAGTTTTTTCCCAGTCCATAGGTTCTATTTTTAGTCTTTTGGTGAAGTCTTTTGATGAACGTTGTGCTTAATTTTTAGGAGCTGCCAGTTATCTAGTTTATCTTCTGGTGTTTGTGCACTGTTAGTTACGGTTTGTATTGTATTTATGCCGTGTATTAGGGCCCCTAGCTTTGTCCCTAATTTTTCTTCCATTATCTTCATCATTTTAGGTTGTACATTTAGGTCTTTGATCCATTTTGAGTTAGTTTTTCGTGTATGATGTGAGGTATGAGTCCTGTTTCATTTTTTTTTTTAAGTTTTTCAAGTTTGTCACCATCATTTGTTAAAAACATTGTCTTTTCCCCATTTGGTCCTTTGTCAAAATCAGCTGACCATAGGCGAATGGATTTATGTCTGGGTTCTCAATTCTGTTCCATTGGTCTATGTGTCGCTGAACCAGTACCAGGCTGTTTTGACTACTGTAGCTGTGTAGTAGGTTCTGACATCAGGTATTGTGAGGCCTCCTACTTTGATCTTTTTCTTCAGTAATGCTTTGCTTATTCGGGCCCTCTTTCCTTTCCATATAACGTTGGTGATTAGTTTTTCTGTCTCGTTAAAGAATACTTTTGGTATTTGGATTGGGATTGCAATGTATTTATAGATAGCTTTTTGGGTAGAATTGGCATTTTCACAATGTTCATCTTCTTACCCATGAGCATGGTATATTTTTCCACTTATACAGGTCTCTTTTGGTTTCTTGCAATAGCGTTTTGTCGTTTTCTTTGTGTCTTTTATGTCCCTCGTTAGATTTATTCCTAAGTATTTTATCTTTTTAGAGGCTATTATAAATGGTATTGTTTTCCTGATTTCTTTTTGAAGTTCTCTTTGTTGGTGTATAGGAATCCAACTGATTTTTGAAGGTTGATCTTGTTTCTTGCTACTCTGCTGAATCTATTAGTCCCAGTAGTTTTCCTGTGGAATCATTGGAGTTCTTTAAGTATAGGATCATAGCATCTATGAATAAGGATACTTCTACTTCTTCTTTTCCAGTTTGGATACTCTTTTTTTCTTTTTCTTGCCTTATTGCTCTAGCTAGGGCTTCCAACACAATGTTAAATAGAAGGGGTGATAAAGGGCATCCTTGTCTTGTTCTCAGCAGGAATGCTTTCAGCCTCTCTCCATTGAGAATGATGTTGGCTGTTGATTTTGTATAACCAAAACCAAACCCACTGCCGTCGAGTTGATTCCAACTCAGCAATTTTGTATAGATGCCCTTTATTATGCTGAGGAATTTTCCTTCTATTCCTATTTTATTGAGAGTATTTATCAGGAATTGATGTTGGACTTTATCAAATGCCTTTTCTGCATTGATTGAGATGATCGTATGATTCTTTTCTATTGTTCTAATTATGTGGTGGATTACATCAATTGATTTTCTGATGCTGAAGCATCCTTGCATACCTGGTGAGATCATTATGGCTGTGTCAAATTGGCTGGGCCATGATTCTCAGTATTTTGGCAGTTATGATATAGTTTGGAGGTGATAATGTGATCACCTCCATGATAAGATTTGATATAATGTGAACACCTTCATGGTGGGATCCACTGTGAGTAACCAATCAGTTGAAAGAGACTTTCCTTGGGAATGTGGCCTTCATCCAATATAGGTGGGCTATCTAGCAAGGCTCATGGGCTTTTGCTTACTCTGGATCCTGCAGCTGGCTCCTGTTTATCTGACCTCTGATACTTGGGACTTGAACTAGCAGCTTACCTGCCTTCTACCCTCTGATCTTGGGATTTGTTGTTCTTTGCAGCCTGTGAGCCAGAGGGCTGCTGTCTGACCTGCTGATCTTGGGATCGCCAGCCCCTGCAGCTACTTGAATCAGAAGAATCCTCCACCCTGACCCACAGACTTGGGATGTTTCAGCCTCTACAACCATGTGAACCATTTTCTTGATATAAATCTATATATATACATTTATACTGGTTTTGCTTCTCTAGAGAACCCAGCCTATGACATCTGGTGTGAATCCCACTTGGTCGTGGTGTATTTTTTTTTTTTTTTTGATATGATGCTGAATTCTAGCGGCTAGTATTTTGTTGAGAATTTTTGTATCTATATTCATGAGAGAAATTGGTCTGTAATTTTCTTTTTTTGTGGTGTCTTTGCTTGGCTTTGGTATCAGGGTTATGTTGGCTTCATAGAATGAATTCGGGAGTATTCCTTTATTTTCTATGCTCTGAAATAGTTTGAGTAGTACTGATGTGAGCTCTTCTCTGAATGTTTTGTAGAGTTCTCCAGTGAAGCCCTCCAGAACAGGACTTTTTTTTTGAGGGAGGTAGGGAGTTATTTTAATTACCTCTTCCATCTCTTCCCTTGTTATGAGTCTGTTCAGATTTTGTATCTCAGTTTGTGTTAGTTTAGGTACCTAGTGTGTTTCTAGTAATTTTTCCATTGCCTCTAGGTTCATCCTTAAATTTGTTGGAGTACAATTGTTCATAGTATTCTGCTATGATCTTTTTTTTTTTTATTTCAGCTGGATCTGTTGTAATGTCCCCAGTCTCATTTCTTATTTGGGTTATTTGCTTCCTCTCCTATTTTTCTTTTGTGGATTTGGTCAATGTTTTGTCAATTTTGTTGATCTTTTCAAAGAACCAACTTTTGGTCTTGTTGATTCTTTCTATTGTATTCTGTTCTCTATTTCATTTATTTCTGCTCTATTCTTTATTATTTCCTTTCTTCTGGTGCCTGTGGTCTTCTTTTGCTGTTCTCTATTTGTTTGAATTGTAGGGCTAATGTTCTGATTTTGGCCCATTCTTTTTTTGATGAGTGTATTTATGGCTATAAATTGACCTCTGAACGTGGCCTTTGCTGTGTCCCAAGGATTTTGGTATGATATGTTTTCATTCTCATTTGATTCTAGGAATTTTTTATTCTCTCTTTGATTTCTTCTATTACCCAGTTGTTTCTAAGCAGGGTGTTATTTGGTTTCCGTGTAATTGATTGTTTTTCCTTGACCTTCCTGTTACTGATTTCTACTTTTATGACATTGTGATCAGAGAGAATGCTTTGTACTATTGCAGTGTTTTGGATTTTATTGACTGTTGCTTTGTGGCCTAAAATGTGGTCTATTCTGGAGAATGTTCCATGTGTGTTAGAAAAGAATATATACTTTGCTCCTTTTGGGTAGATTGTTCTGTATATATCTATGAGGTTAAGTTGGTTGATTTTGGCATCTAGGTCTTCTGTATCTTTTTTGAGTTCTTTCTAGATGTTCTGTCCTGTACCAAGGGTGGTGTGTTGAAGGCTTTTGCTATTATTATGGGACTGTCTGTTTTTCTTTTCAGTGCTGTTAGAGTTTGTTTTATGTATTTTGGAGCCCTGTTATTGGGGGCATAGATATTATTAAAGTTATGTGTTTGTTATGGATTGAATTGCATCCCCCAAAAATGTGTCGACTTGACTAGGCCATGATTCCCAGTATTGTATGGTTGTCCACCATTTTGTGATCTGATGTCATTATTCTATGTGTTGTAAATCTTAACCTCTATGATGTTAATGAGGCAGGATTAGAGGCAGTTATTTTGATGAGGCAGGACACAATCTACAGCTGGCATGCTGAGTTTGGACTTCTAGCTTCCTAAACTGTGAGAGAATAAATTTCTGTCTGTTAAAGCCACCCACTTGTGGTATTTCTGTTATAGTATCACTAGAAAACTAAGACAGTCTTCTTGGTGAATTGTCCCTTTAATCATTATATAATGTCCTAATCTTTTATGGTTGATTTTGCCTTAAAGTCTATTTTGTCTGAGATTAGTATTACTGCTCCTGCCCCCCCTTTTTTTTGTTGTTACTGTTTGCTTGATATTTTTTTCCATCCTTTGATTTTTAATATTTTTATGTCTTTGTGTCTAAGGTGTGTCTCGTAGACAGCATGTTGATCAGTTTAGTTTTTTATCCATTCTGCCACTCTCTCTCTCTTTGCATGTGCATTTAAGCCATTTACCTTCAGTGTGATTTTGCATAGGTATGAATTTATTGCTGTCCTGTTTTTGAGCTTTTTTTTTTTTTTTTTTTGCAGTGCTGACATTTTCCTTATTCTTCTTACTTTCATGTGCTGAGTACTTTTGTGGATTTTCTTTTCTTTTGTTATTATTCATTTTGTATTTACTAAGTCTTTTTATTTTTCTTCTTTGTTTATTCTGATGAATATTTTGAACATTTTTTGTGTGTGGTTACCTTGAAATTTACCCTTATCTTTCTAGGTTTGAATCAGTGTTTTATTACTTAATATTGCCTTGACTTCCTCTCCATTCGAAATTTCTAATACCTACGCCATTTATTCTCCCTTTTATTGTTTTGATTTTGTCATCAGTTACAGATTGATGTATCTGTTTCCCTGTTTTAAGTCCTATAGCTTTGTTTTATTATTGAGAGTTCTTTAACTAGGTTGGTTTCTGGCTGAGGTTGTTCTGTGTCCTAACTTCTGGTTGTTGTCTGATGTTGTTGGATCTTTAACTGAAAGAAAAGAAAAACCAAACACTTTGCCATTGAGTCAATTCCAACTCAAAACCACCCTATAGGACAGAGTAGAACTGCCCCACAGGGTTTCCAAGGAGCAACTGGTGAACTGAACTGCCAGCCTCTTGGTTAGTAGCTGTAGCTCTCAACCACTGCACCACCAGGGCTCCTCTTTAACTAAAAGACTTCCTTAAATATTTCTTGTAAGTTTGGTTTGGTTTTCCCCTTAATTTCTGTTTATCTGCAAATGTCCTAATTTTGCCATCATATTTGAGAGAGAGTTTTGCTGGATATATTATTCTTGGTTGGCAATTTTTTTCTTTCAAGGTTTTATATATGTCACCCATTGCCCTTATTTTTTAATTTTTATTGTGCTTTAAGTGAAAGTTTACAAATCAAGTCAGTCTCTCATACAAAAACTTATATACACCTTGCTATATACTCCTGGTGGCATAGTGGTTAAGTGCTACAGCTGTTAACCAAGAGGTTGGCAGTTCAAATCCGCCAGGTGCTCCTTGGAAACTCTATGGGGCAGTTCTACTCTGTCCTATAGGGTCACTATGAGTTGGAATTGACTTGACGGCAGTGGGTTTGGAGTTATATACTCCTAGTTTCTCTCCCCCAATGAGACAGCACACTCCTCTCCACCCTCTATTTTTGTGTCCATTCAGCCAGCTTCCTACCCCCTCTGCCTTGTCATCTCCCCTCCAGACAGGAGCTGCCCACATAGTCTCATGTGTCTACTTGATCTGAAAAGCTCACTCCTCACCAGTATCATTTTCTATCCTACAGTCCAAGCCAATCACTGTCTGAAGACTTGGCTTTGGGAATGGTTCCTGCCCTGGGCTAATAGAAGGTCTGAGGACCATGACCTCTGGGATCTTTCTAGTCTCAGTCTGACCATTAAGTGTGGTCTTTTTATGAGAATTTGAGGTCTGCATCCCACTGCTCTCCTGTGCCCTCAGGGGTTCTCTGCTGTGTTCCCTGTCAGAGCAGTCATCAGTTGTAGCCAGGCACCATCTAGTTCTTCTGGTCTCAGGCTGATGTAGTCTCTGGTTTATGTGGCCGTTTCTGTCTCTTGGGCTCATAAATACCTTGTGTCTTTGGTGTTCTTCATTCTCCATTGATCCAGGTGGATAGAGACCAATTGATGCATCTTAGATGGCCGCTTGCTAGCATTTAAGACCCAAGATGCCACTCTCCAAATAGGATGCTGAATGTTTCTTAATAGATTTTATTATGCCAACTGACCTAGATGTCCCCTGAAACCATGGTCCCCAAACCCAAGCCCCTGCTATGCTGGCCTTCAAAGCATTCAGTTTATTCAGGAAACCTCTCTGCTTTTGGTTTAGTCCAGTTCTGCTGACGTCTCCTGTATTGTGCATTGTCTTTCCCTTCACCTAAAATAGTTCTTGTCTATAATCTAATTAGTGACTACCCCTCTCCTTCCCTCCATCCCGACTCTCGTAACCACCAAAGAATATTTTCTCCTGTGTTTAAACTATTTCTCCAGTTCTTATAATAGTGGTCTCATACAATATTTGTCCTTTTGCAACTGACTAATTTCACTCAGCATAGTGCATTCCAGATTCCTCCATGTTATGAAATGTTTCACGGATTCATCATTGTTCTTTATCTATGTGTAGCATTCCATTGTGTGAATATACCATAATTTATTTATCCATTCATCCATTGATGGGCACCTTGGTTGCTTCCACCTTTTTGCTATTGTAAACACTGCAACGAACATGGGTGTGAATATATCTGTTCATGTAAAGGCTTTTATTTCTCTAGGATATATTCCAAGGAGTGGGATTGCTGGATCGTATGGAAGTTCTATTTCTAGCTTTTTAAGGAAGTGCCGAATTGATTTCCAAAGTGGTTGTATCATTTTGCATTCCCACCAGCAGTGTATAAGTGTTCCAGTCCCTCCAGAACCTCTCCAACATTTATTATTTTGTGTTTTTTTGATTAATGCCAGCCTTGTTGGAATGAGATAGTGTCTCATTGTAGTTTTGATTAGCATTTCTCTAATGGCTAATGATCGTGAGCATTCTCTCATGTATCTGTTAGCTACCTGAATGTCTTCTTTAGTGAAGTGTCTGTTCATATCCTTTGCCTGTTTTTTAATTGGGTTATGTGTCTCTTTGCTGTTGAGTTTTTGCAGTATCATGTAGATTTTAGAGATCAGGTGCTGATTGGAAATGTCACAGCTAAAAACTTTTTCCCAGTCTGTAGGTAATCTTTTTACTCTTTTGGTGAAGTCTTTGGATGAGCCTAGGTGTTTGGTTTTTAGGAGCTCCCAGTTATAGTTTCTCTTCTGGTATTTGTGCATTGTTAATAATGTTCTGTATATTGTTTATGCCATGTATTAGGGCTCCTAGCATTGTCCCTATTTTTTCTTCCATGATCTTTATTGTTCTAGATTTTATATTTAGGTCTTTGATCCATTTTGAGTTAGTTTTTGTGCATGGTGTGATGTATGTGTCTTGTTTCATTTTTTTTGCAGATGGATATCCAGTTACGCCAGCACCATTTGTTAAAGAGACTGTTTTTTCCTCATTTTACTGCCTTTGGGCCTTCGTCAAATAGCAGCTGCTCATATGTGGATGGATTTATGTCTGGATTCTCAATTCTGTTCCATGGGTCTATGTATCTGTTGTACCAGTACCAGGCTGTTTTGACTACTGTGGTGGTGTAATAAGTTCTAAAATCAGGTAGAGTGAGGCCCCCCACTTTCTTCTTCTTTTTCAGTAATGCTTTACTTATCTGGGGCCTCTTCCCCTTCCATATGAAGTTGGTGATTTGTTTCTCCACCTCATTAAAAAACATAGATGGAATTTCGATCTGAATTGCATTGTATCTATAGATTGTTTTTGGTAGAAAAGACATTTTTACAGTGTTAAGTCTTCCTATCCATGAGCAAGGTATGCTTTTCCACTTATGGTTTCTTGCAGTAGCATCTTGTAATTTTCTTTGTATAGGTCTTTTACATCTCTGCTTAGATTTTTTCCTAAGAATTTTATCTTCTTGGGGGCTACTGTGAATAGTATTGATTTGGTGATTTCCTCTTCTATGTTCTTTTTGTTGGTGTAGGGGAATCCAACTGATTTTTGTATGTTTATCTTGTATCCTGACACTGTGCTCAACTCTTCTATTAGTTTAAGTTTTCTTGAGGATTCTTTAGGGTTTTCTGTATGTGAGATCCTGTCATCTGCAAATAGAGATACTTTGACTTCTTCCTTGCCAATGTGGACGCCCATTATTTCTTTATCTAGCCTGATTGCTCTGGCTAGGACCTCCAGCACAATGTTGAATAAGAGTGGTGATAAAGGGCATCCTTGCCTGGTTCCCAATCTCAAGGAGAATGCTTTCAGACTCTCTCCATTTTCGATGATGTTGGCTGTTGGCTTTGTATAAATGCTTTTTATTATATTAAGGAGTTTTCCTTGTATTCCTATTTTGCTGAGAGTTTTTATCATGAATCGGTGTTGAACTTTGTCAAATGCCTTTTCTGCATCAATTGATAAAATCATGTGGTTCTTGTCTTTTGTTTTATTTATATGATGGATTACATTAATTGTTTTTCTAATGTTGAACCATCCCTGCATACCTGGTATGAATCCCACTTGGTCATGGTGAATTATTTTTTTGATATGTTGTTGAATTCTATTGGCTAGAATATTGTTGAAGATTTTTGCATCTAAGTTCATGAGGGATATAGGTCTGTAATTTTCTTTTGTCGTGGTGTCTTTACCTGGTTTTGGTATTAGGGATATGCTAGCTTCATAGAATGAGTTTGGGAGTATTCCATCTTTTCTATGCTCTGAAATACCTTTAGTAGTAGTGGAGTCAACTCTTCTCCAAAAGTTTGGTAGAACTCTCTGGTGAAGCTGTCAGGGCCAGGGCTTTTTTTTGTTGGGAGTTTTTTTTAATGACCTTTTCAATGTCTTCTTTTCTTATGGGTTTATTTAGTTGTTCTATCTCTGTTTGTGTTAGTTTAGGTAGGTAGTGTGTATCTAGAAATTCATCCATTTCTTCTAGGTTTTCAAATTTGTTAGAGTACAATTTTTCGTAGTAATCTGATATGATTCTTTTAATTTCAGTTGGGTCTGTTTTGATATAGCCCATCTCATTTCTTATTTGGTTATTGGATTCCTCTCCTGTTTTTCTTTTCCATTGTCTTCTTGCCTGCATAGTTTTTGCTGAGTAATCAGAGTTTAGTCTTATTGTTTTCTTTTTGTAAGTGACTTTTCATTTTTTCTTGAGCTGCTTTCAGGATTGTTTCTTTGATATGTCTTGGTGACTTCTTTTTCGGGTCTGTCCTATATGGGGTTTGTTGAGATTCTTGGGGGGTCGGCTTTTCATCTTTCATGATATTTGGGAAGTTTTCTACCAGCAAATCTTCCACAATCTTCTCTGTGTTTTCCATTTTCTCCCTGTTCTGGAACTCTAATCTCATCAAATTTATGCTCTTGATTGTGTCCCACATAATTCTTAGGTTTTCTTCATTTTTTTCTCTGATTTTTCCTCCAATAAAATGGTGTCCATGAGTTTGTCTTCAATCTCAGTGATTCTGTCTTCCATTGTTTCAAATTTGTCCTTAAGGCCTTTTATTGAGTTGCCCACTTCTGAAATTTTGTTTTTTATCTATTGCTTTTCAACTTGCTGTTTTTGTATGATTTCCAATTGTTTATATATTTTGACTTTTTTTCTTGTATTATTTTCCTGAATTCTTCTATTGCTTTGTCTGTGTTTTCCATGATTTTGTATATTTATTCCTTGGTTTTGTGCGTGTTTTCCTTGATCTGTTTCCTAATCTCTTGGAGAGCCCTAAGTATTGGACTTTTGAATTCTATGTCAGGTCGTTCCACTGCCTTTTCTTCTACCAGAAGTTCATCTGAGTCTTTATTTTGATCACTTGCTAGAGCCATCTTCTTACTTTTTTATATGTTTTGATATTGTCTGCTTCTCCAAGATATTAAGGTATTATTTTCTTTATTTGATTGTATGTTCATTTGTTTAGTCCTGCTTTTTTGTTTTGCTATGATATGTCAGGGTTGGTAGGCCAGGCATGATTTGCTGCTTGCTCATCTGTGGCCATGCTAGCTCTCACCACCTTTTCTGGGTGGGCAGGGCAGCAGCAGGCAGGCCAAACCCACTTTGCTGTACATTGGTTTGGTGAAGTGGCTGAGGGTGGACTGGACAGGCACTGTCTGCCTCCTACTGTTGGTCCAGCAGTGTAGGAGCCATCACAGCCCCTCACCAGATAGATAAGAGGGTCAAATAGGGAGTGATATGGGCTTGTTTCCCACTGTTCAGCAGCTGATCAAGTTGTGGGAGGAGAGGGCAGTGCGGGCCTGGTGTGGTGGTAGGCCTGAGTACCAAGGATGCTCTAGCCATGGTGGCATGGCAGGGTCTGGAAAGAAGGGGCGGGGGTGGTGTACAAGTTGGGCTCTCTATCTCCTGATGGGAGCTCTGTGAAGTTACCTTCTCATACTCCCTGTCCAGGGTCATCGCTGGCTGTGTTACAAAATGGAGACGCTGTGCCATATTAGTTGGCAGGAGACCTCCACTCTGTATCTCTCCTCATTCTCTGTTTTCTGTCAGTTTCTTCTTCCATTTGATGTTTGATCTAGTTCTTTGTCCCTTCATTTGATGCTGAGAGTTCCAGGATTGACGTTTGCATCTGTTTTACTTGGTGTTTTGGGTCTTTGCTGGAGATGGTCAGCATGGTGTGTTTGTCTATGGCATTGTGTTGGCTCTGCCCATATCGAATGCAGAACGTTTTTGTAGATCATAAACCACTCTAAATTTCACTGAAAATCTCCAACCTGATGTCAGAGGTTCCATAAGCTCCCAAGGGATTACTTGAACAGAAGACTGTGGTGAAATACAAAAGTTTTTTTTTTTTGGTCCTGATAGTTGTGCTCTTGTTGGTATGTCAATTTCAGGTAGTAAATTCCTAGAGGGCGGAGAATAGATTTGCAGGGATGCAGAATTGAAAATAGTGATGATGAGGATGACACGATGATAATAATAGTGTTGGGATTGATGCTGGTGGTTATAGTATAAGGATATAGGAAAAGAGAAGGAGGAGGAGGTAAGGGAGTGGAAGTGAAGAAGTTGGCAGTGGATGTGAAGGTGGGAGAGGTAGAACTGAGGGAGGCTGAGATGGAAGTGAGGGTGATGGAAATGGAGGTGAGGAAGATGGAAGTGGAAGTGAGGGAAGTGGAAGTAGAGGTGAGGGATGAGAAAGTGGGGCTGATGCAGATGTAAAAGGTGAGAGGGTGATGCAGGTAGTGATATGAGGTGTCCAGTCCCCTCTTAAAGTGCTTTCCCCTTTTTTCTTTGTATGTCTGTTTTCCCTTCTAGAATCTTCTTCAGATCAGGGCTGATGCCTTGCTCACCTCTGTGTCCTAATACCTACCCCAGTGCCCTTCACATAGTTTGCATCAACAAGTGCTTACTGAATGAATGGAGGAGTGAGAGTGGTTTTGGGTTTGATGGGAAGGATGGTCATGATGACCAGTAAGAAGTGACCATGTTGGAGTACACTCCTTACTTATAGACGTAGTTAGTTTCCACAGACCAGTTTGCTATGCAAAAATCACCATTATGCAAAAATGGAGGATGACACATCAGATCACAAAATGGAGGATGACTACATCATTAAACAACTGCTAAATTATATCATTACCTGACTGCCAAATCACATCATTACATAACTGCCAAATTATTACATAACTGCCAAACCACTGAGAATCATGGCCCAGCTAAGTTGACACATAACCTTAACCATCACAGCCAGTGTTACTCTCATCTCATACCTCAGAATTCATTACTGGCAGATGTACATCACTAATGTGTGAAATAGTCAGATAGTAGATTTTTTACATTGTCATAAATGTAAAATGTCAGATAACGAGATAGTTGATAAGTGAGGAGTAAGTGTACTTCTGCTTGGGGCAGAGGCTCCACAGAATGGGTGTCTATGCCCCTGGATGTCAGATATGGAATTGTCCACCTGAGGCAGAACAGATGGTGCTCCAAACCAGTGTTTGATACAGAATGAACACCAGGGTCCCCTAGAGCCTGGCCTTCCTACTCCAGCCAGGCCCAGTGGGGCCCAGCTGGGTTTGGGGATTTGTTGGTGTTCTTATCCTGCCTATTAGGTGCAGGCTGTTTTTCCATAGCCATCTTTTGTCTGGGTGAACAATGGAGGTGAGAGGGGCAGCCCAGGTATGTGGACATAGCTTGACAGGACTGAAAAAGAGTTGGGGAGGTCCCCACACTGTTTTTAGCCAGCTGCCCCACTCCAGGCTTCTTTTCCTAGCTCAGACCCTCCTCTATAGCGTCTCTGGTGGCCCAGAGGCTGCAGGTAATCACTGGGTGAGGAAGTAGGGTACAGGTAGATCTGCAGCCTAATTCCCCGCAGAACAAAAAGAGGTTTCTCTCTCTTGCGCCAGCTGCTGAGTCCCCAGCCCTGCTTGATCATTTTTCAAATTGCAATAAGTTAACATTTTCTGGAGCAGGAAAACCATACAGCGAGGCCTAATTGCCAAATTTGGGGATGGCCTCAAGCCTTTTGGGCCCACTTCCCTTCCCCTCCCCTTTCTTGCTGGGGATTGGGAGATCAGAGCCCCTAAGGAACAGCTTCTTCCATTTCACTCCCACCTTTCTTGGGACTGGCTGGGGGCCTCCCTCCCTCCACCTTGCAAACAGCCCTGCCTGTCCTCTCCTCTTTGCTGACATTATCTCCTTCCTCTCTCCTTCCCTACAAAATATAGGACTGGCCTGTTTATTCCCATTTAGCAGAAGGAAAGGACAAGGAACTGGGAAAGGGTGAAGAGGAAGGGTGGAGTGAGAGTACAGGGCTGGGCCTGATGTTGGGACCCTGAGGCATCAGTCAGAAGTCCTGATACCCCCCAATTCCCTAAACCTAAAATTTCTTCCTTTTCACTGAGTTGTGGAACTTACAGTTTAGACAGAACAAGGAAACCACAGGCACAGGGTAAAGAGCTACACTCTCCAGGTCATTCACCTGTTTCAGCTGGGCAGTGACCCCTCTATTGTAAGCCTTCAAGGGAAGACATTTCAGGAATTAACACTGTTATCTGGAAGTTTTCCCTGATGTTTAAAGCCCCAGTTTCTCCTTGTTGAGATACAAAAGTGTTCATTTATTCATAACTATGATGGTTGACAGTTGCTGAGTGCTTACTATGTGCAAAGCACCACACTAAGTGCTTTACATGCATTATCTTACTGAATCCTCACATAATGCCTCCAGGTAGGTGTCAGTATTCCCATGTTACAGATGCAGAAACTGAAGGCCAGAGAAGTGAAGTGACTTTCCCAAATTCATACATCAGAGATAGGACTCTTATCCAGGCCTATTGCGTGTCAAAGCAGTGCTAATCCTTTTTTTTTAATTAATATTTTATCCTGTTTTTGGTGAAATTTTACACAGCAAATTAGGATCTCATTTAACAATTTCTATATGTATTGTTCAGTGGCCGTGGTTACATTTTTCACAATATATCAGCATTATCACTATTTCTACTCTGATTGTTCTGTTTCCATTAATCTAGCTTTCCTGCACCACCCTTACCTTCTCATCTTTGGTCCAGGGAAAATATTTACTGTTTGGTTTCATTTAGATGATTATTTAGAACACAGTACCCACGAGTGATATTATTTATTTTATGGGTCAGTCTGTCATTTGACTGCAAGGCGACCTCTGGGAGTGATTTGAGTTCTAAGTTTAAAGGGTACCCGAGGGCAATAGTCTTAGGGGTTCATCTGGTCTCTACTGGTCTGGTATGTCTGGCCTTTTTTTCAGGAATTTGAATTTTGTTCTACATTTTTTCTCTCATTCTATCTGGGAGCATCTATTGTCAACAGTGGTAGCCGGGTACCATCTAGTTCTTCTGGTCTCAAGGTAGGTGAGGCCATTGTTTATGTGGACTACTAGTTCTGTAGACTAGTTTCTTCTTTGAGTCTTTGATTTCCTTCTCTTTTTTTTTTTTTTTGGATGAGTAGAGACCATAGAGGCCACTCACAAGCTTTTAAGACCCCAATGCTACTTATCAAACTAGGATGTGAAACATTTTTTTTATGGACTATATTGTGTCAATTGACTATACTATGAGTTGCCCCCACCATACTATGGTCCTAAGCCCCCAAACCCAGTAAAACCAATCCCATGAGGTGTTTGTTTATGTCTAGGAAGTATCCATAACTGTGCCCCCTATGTGCAAAGCAGTGCTAATTCCCACCCCCCACACACACGGCCTCTGTCACCAGGCCTTTTCCTGCCCTTTTATTCATTGGGCCCAGTTGCCCATCATGACCTTCCCCTGGTCGCCCTTTCTTCTCAGACTCAGGAGTGCCCATGCACCTAAACCAGCTTCACTATCCTGTCACCAGCTGAACTAGGGGGCTGGCTTTGGAGAAGGAAGGGCAACAGCACACACACATTGAGGTGGAGTGGCACTCAGGGCTTTGTCCTGCACGGGGATGGGTTAGGGTGGAGATTGCTCCGGGGAACTGTTCTCTCTGCCTTCTCGCAAGGGCAAAAGGAAAAATAGAGAGTCAGGCTGTGGCCTGAGCCCTGAGACCCTTGGTTCCCTCAGCTCTGAAGGGTTACAGTTCAGTGGTATGAAGTTCCTCCACAATCTGGCCGTGATCTACTTTCTGGAACTGATTGCCCGTCCCTTCTCTTTATACAGTCTGTGGTTCAACCAAACTCAATATTCTTCCTCCATGCCTTTGGTCATGTTGTTCCCACTGCCGGGAATGTCTGCCCTTCTTATTTTCACATATACAAATCCTAGCAATCGGTAGGGCCCAGCTAAACTGCCACTTCCTACAGGAAGCCTTCCTGATTCTCCTGACTTCCCCTCTGCCTCCTGCCTTCCCTGCTGTCTTAGATATCTAGTGTTGCTATAACAGAAATACCACAAGTGGGTGGCTTTAACAAAGAGAAATTTATTCTCTCACAGCCTGGTAGGCTGCAAGCCCAAATTCAGGGTGTCAGCTTCAGGGGAAGGCTTTGTCTGTCAGCTCTGGAAGAAGATCCTTCTCATCATTCTTCCCTTGGTCTGGGAGCTTCTCCATGCAAGAATCCTTGGTCCAAAGGACACACTCTGCTCCCAACACTGCTTTCTTTGTGGTGTGAGGTCCCCCCTCCTCTGTTTGCTTTCTTTTCCTTTTTATCTCTCAAGAGATAAAAGGTGGTGCAGGCCACACACCAGGGAAACTTCCTTTACATTGGATCAGGGATGTGACCTGGGTAAAGTTGTTGCAATCCACCCTAATCCTCTTTAACATAAGATTACAGTCACAAAATGGAAGACAACCACACAATATCAGGAATCATGGCCTAACCAAGTTGACACATATTTTGGGGAGACACAATTCAATCCATGACACCTGCTAAGCTGAAAGAAACTCTTCCTTTATCAGAATGCCCATGGCACTTTATCCAATCCTCTCTTAAGGCACTAACCACTTTCTCCCTGGAATTATAATTGTCTGGATACATATCTTAGGTCCTTTCTAGCCCAGGAGCTTTCTGAGGAAGAGTTGTATGGGATTCACCTTTATATTTCCTGGCACCTTGATTCAGATTGGGAAGAAATGTATTGAGTGTGTACTTCACACCACACACAGGAAGATAGCATGGGAAGAACATGACTTTGAAGTCAGAGACACCTGCATTACATCCCTATTTTGGTTCTTTCCAGCTGGCGCCCTCGAGTGAGTTACCTTCCCACTCTGAGACTTGATTTTCCCCAGCTTTTGTAGGATAAAAATAATAATTGCTACCACCCAGGGTTATGGTAAATATTAAATGCAAACTAAAAGATAAAGTACCTTCTGAAATATACAACACCTCCTGAGATATGGTTGGTGCCCAACAAATGTTTGATTGTTATTCCTTCCCTTTAACACAATATGATGAATAAATGAATGACCTGGAAATGAATTCATGATAGACAATATGAATGACTGGAACTTGAGGCTCTGTGCCACCTCTGCCTTACTACCCTTTCCTCCCAGGCAGACCCACCCACCAGCCCATACCCCTCCACTCTGTTCTCAGCCGCTCCAGGCCCATAGTTTATGTGCTGAAATTCCCAGAAGCCAAGACTTCCAAACAAACCCCCAAGTTTGGATTTATCAGCCATGCTATTAAAACAGTAATTTTCAGCTGCCTCATGTTTCCAACTTCTGCTCTAATCCCATGGGTAAATATTTACAGAGCCTGACACCACTCCTAGGCCACTTGCTCTGCTGCCAAACAATCATTTTCCTTGCAGCTCCACTGGGTTGATATTTTTTGGAGAGAGGAGGATGGTAGTAGTTGTGGGGTGTGTGTGTGTGTGTGTGTGTGTGTGTGTGTTTGCATGTGTGTGCACACCTGCTGCGTTTGAGGGTTAAGGATGGGGGGAGACTGAGAAGGAGGCTCAGCCTTCTTTATGGTGAATTCCTGGGTGAGGAGAGGCACAGGATAAAGTAGACCTTGGTACTTCTTTCTGCCCAAATCTCCTCACTGAGGGGCAGGAAGGTGCTGGCTCAGTGCGTGTGTGCCCAGACCCTTGAGCCTCCCCCTCCTCTGGCCTCCCCTGAATCCTTTCACTTTCCTACCACACACACACAGAGTTATCCCAAGGAAATCGGCAGACAGGCTAATCAGACAGCAGAGAAGAATTGACCCACAGGTACTGAAGGTGTGCAGACTTAGAGACCAGTCTCAAGTCAGCCATTTGCTAGATGGTTAGCCCTGGACATATTCCTGCACCATTCTGAGTCTGTTTTCTCATCTGTGAAAGGCAGGTAAGAATTCCCACCCCAATGGTGAGATAACATGTGGAGAGACCAAGCATAGTGCCTGGCTCGTGGAAGGTGCCCTATATATATTGCTTTCCTCCCTGCCTCTTCTTCTTTCAAAAGAAGGCATGAAGCATAGCCTCTGACCTGATGATGCTTCCAGCCTCACCGGACTACTGCTCATATCTGGGCACCTCTGTGCCCTGGATCATACTGTTCCTTCTGTCTGGAATGCTCTCGGCTCCCTGGAAAAGTTCGTGTCCTCTCTCTTTCTCTGTCTCTCCTCCCCCCACATCCCCCTCTCTGACTAAGTGCTCTTAGGTGAATAAGTCATATTCATCTCTACAGCCTCAGCAGCCAGCACAGAGCCTGCTCAATGAATCTTCCATGCGTGTGTGAATATTTGTTTAATATTTCTGGAATGGTTAATGGTTGGAACAGGGAAAGGAGCCAAGGATAGTTTTCAGCTTGAGCTATCCAAGACACTTCTTTATCAACCTCACAGAGGATGACAAAAATTTTAAAATTTCTCGTGAAAATATATAAACAGCAAAACATACACCTATTCAATGATTCCTACATGTACAATTCAGTGATATTGGTTACATTCTTCATGTTGTGTCATCATTTCTCTCTATCTCTACCCAAATTATTTTACCCCCATTAATTTAGACTCACTGGCCCCTAAACTTCCTATCTATGCTTTAGAGTTACTGTTGTCAATTTGATCTCATACAGATAATTCTTTAAAAGCGTGCAATGCTCAAGGTGAATAAGCATTTTTTTACTATTGAGCTAAACTGCTGTTTGGTTTAAAGATGACTTCAGGGGATAGTTTCACTTCAAGGTTTAAAGATTATCTCAGGGCAATAGATTCAAGGGTTCTTTTAGTATCAATAGGTCCAATACGTCTGGATTCTATGTGGAAGAAAAAGATTCTATAGGAATTGGAAATTCAGTTCTAGGTATTTCCCCCTTTTGATCACGATCCATCTATCAAGTCCTCGATCAAAACGAGGAACCTACATTTATTGAATGTTCCACGCAGGCAGGGATCTTGTCTGTCTTGTTCCTGCTGCACTCCCAGCATTTATAATGATGTCACAAGAAGAATAGCTGGCATTTAATGAGCTGTTACTCTGTGTCAGGCAGTAAATGCTTTACATGGATTAACTCACTTAATCCTCATAACAGCCCTACGAGGTAGGGGACCCATTTTAGAGAAAAGGTAGCTGGAACACAGAGAGGTTAAGCCACAGATCAGGATCAGGTAGGTAATAAAAGAAAGGCAGAACTGAGTTTTGAACCCAGGCAGTCTGGTTCCAGAGCCTACACTTTTACTATACTATCCTACCTACCCATATTAGATACTCAAGGAATATTTGTTGAAAGAATGAATGAAGGTCTACTGTATGAATTGCTGTACAGGGCACATTAACATACATTATTTTATTGACTCCTCACAGCAGCCTTTCCTTGCAGGGTAGGGGTGACCAATTGTTCAGATGAAGAAACTGAGGCTCAGAAATTGAAGTAACCTGTCCTAGGTTACACAGGTAGGAAGCAACAAAGTCAAGACTTGCTTACTACTCCCTAGCCTGCCGCTGCTTGGCTGGAAGACCACAGGAAGGAATCTAAAGGATGTTTTATTCTCATCCCTTGCTGCATAAAGGGGAGCAGGCCTTCTGGACTCAGGCTGGAAATGGCCATGGTTGTTACCTACTCCACAGTTTTGGAGAGTGGGGAGTTGGGCCCAGAGAGGTGAACAGCTTGCTCAAGGTCACACAACAACTAAATCAGCGTATCTAAGCCCACACAGTGTCCCTGCTACCCCTATCTCTCTCAGGTCTCCCCAAGTCACCCAGGAGCCTTCATGGCCCAGCTGGCCCAGCCGAGAACATGTTTCTATGAGTTGGAGACTGAGGAGGGTGTAATGAGGAGGAAAGAGTCCAGCAGAGAGCAAATGGGTTGCTCGGGGGAAGAATTCCTGACAGATTGAGCCACAATGGAACCCATGTTATTAGTAATTGTGGTATCATGAGAATGCCTGGGATGATGGTGGTGATGATGGTGATGGTAATAATGTTCCAGGGAAGGGGGAGAAGTAGCAGAAGGATTAGGCATCATGGCACATTGGTGCTAAGCCTATCAGGCTCCTCACTTACCTTCCCTGACCAGGACTCACCAGGTCCACTGTGAAAAAAGGATAGCCCAAGCAGGGCCACAGCCAATGACTGTGTAGACTGAGCCTTGCTCAAGGGTGCCTGGTCCAGGGGATCATGGAGGATGAAATTGAGCCCCTGCTGCCTGTCATGAACCCTGACCTGGGACTGGGTCAGCCCAGGGGAAAGGGTGCCTTTTCTAATTGTGCAAAGGCTCCATATGGGCTAGTAGTGGCCTTGAGCTGAAGCCCAAGGGAGCACATGTCAGGCTGGGGGATGGGGACTGGGCGCCACGGCTTATCTTTCCTGGCCAGAGCAACATCCAGAGACCTTACCTGCCTCCTCTGCCTTCTCTTCAGAGACAAACAACTGTGACCTTGAATCTGGCCTCCATTACTTACTCCCTTATAATTTGACTTTGGCCAAGTCACTTCACCTCTCTAAGTCTCATTTTACTCATCTGTAGAAGGGGACAGTGTTTGGAGGATTAAATGAGATACATAACATTTTGAACAGTGTCTGGTACAGAATAGGTAAAAAAAAAAAAAATGAATTCCTTCCCCATCTTCCCCCTCTTTCCCTGGGCACTAAATCTTTGTTCTGCTTTCGTTTTGGGCCCAAGTCCCTCCCAGCCTCCACCCTTCCCAGGCAGCAGGGGTTGGAAAAGAAAAATTGCCTTCAAGACCTCAGGATATCCACAGCACCAATGGAGAAATCCTTAGGCTGTTTCTCCTGAACATTTGTGGCCGAGATCTAAGTGTCTAGCCCAGTAATGCCCTGCCTGGCGGTCTGAGAGTTTCCCTTTGTGAATTAAAGAGGCTGTGAGATCCCTGGACCACTCCTCCTCTCCTCTACTCCCCTCCCCAAGGCTGCTGAGAGGCTGGGGTGATGGATGGGGCCCTGCATTTCCCTCACCACTTCTTTGATGAGAAGAGAGAAAAGTCCACCTGAGTCTCAAATCAAAAACAGGTGAATTGCCTCTAAGCCAGGCTGGGCCCTCTCTGGGGTCTGCAGGAAGGTTGGGGGCTAAGAGGAGAAAGGGAGAATGTGATAAATCACACTGTCAGGTGGAGATGCTATCCTCAAGCTGTAGCGAGGACCACTGGTGGCTCTAGACCTGTTGCCTTCCTAGGATGGTGTGCTCAAAACAAGAGGTGGGGAGCAGGCAACCATAAGTACCAACCCCAACCCCAAGCCCCAGCCTCAGTCTTACCAGGCACATACACACCTCTGTTCACTTCACCAGCCCCCAAGTGCATGCCCAGGGTGGCAACACCTCCTCACCTCTGTCCTTAGAGCCCCAGCATGCTCACAGCTGGGAGAATGGAACCTCGTGCCCTAGTCTCAGCTTACCACCTCCTTGCTGTAAGTCCCTTCTTTGGACCTCAGTTTTCTCATTTGTACCGTAAAACCCAAAAACCCATTGGCGTCGAGTCAATTCCGACTCATAGCAACCCTATAGGACAGAGTAGAACTGCCCCATAGGGTTTCCAAGGAGCGGCTGGTGGATTTGAACTGCTGACCTTTTGGTTAGCAGCTGAGCTCTTAACTACTGCGCCACCAAGGCTTCATTTGTACCACAGGGGGCTTTAATTGTTTTGTTAGCTGAGATGTGTAAGGTAGGCAATGGGCCTGAGGTTTGTATCTCAGGGGCAAAGCTAGAGGGCGTAGTGGTAACTATGAGGTTCCATACATTTGTGTTTGACTTAACCTCTTCCCCGAACCTCTTCCATCACTAACATTTTACAATTATATGCCCCAACAACTGCCCCCCCAAAACAAAACAAAACAAAACAAAACAAAACAAAACAAAACAAAACAAAAGCAAACTTGTTGCGGTCAAGTTGATTCCAACTCATGGCAATTGCATGTGTTAACGAGTAGAACCGCTCCTTAGGGTTTTCTTGGCTTTAATCTTTATGGAAGCAGATCAGCAAGCTTTTCTTATATGGTTCCACTGGGTGGGTTCAAACCGCCGATCTTTAGGTTAGTAGGCAAGTGCAAACCATTTGTGCCTCCCCAACCCCTCTGCCGTCAAGTTGATTTCGACTCAAAGCGACCCTATAGGACAGAATAGAGCTGCCCGTAGAGTTTCCAAGGAGAGCCTGGTGCATTCGAACTGTCGACCTTTTGATTAGCAGCCGTAGCTCTCTCTTAACCACTACACCACTAGGGTTTCCTATGTGCCACCAGGGACCTGTAAAACCAAACCCATTGCCATTGAGTTGATTCTGACTCACGGCGACCCCATGTGTTATAGAGTAGAACTGAGATCCATAGAGTTTTCTTGGCTGTAACCTTTACAGAAACAGATAGCCAGGTCTTTCTTCTGCAGAACTGGGGGGTTGGTTCAAACTGCCAACTTTTCAATTAGTAGCTGAGCACAAATATTTTGCACCACACAGGGACCTTAACAGCTGCCCAGGCCCCTCAAAATCAGTGAGCAAGTATGCCAGACAGATTCCTTCACATGTTGACATTATGACCCACGCCCAACCCCAAGTCCCTCTTCCAGTACAACAGACAAACACAGGCAGGGCCCTCTCTCCCACACCAAGGGTCCCTAACATTTTAAAGGGGGCTGGTGATGACAGGAGACAAATCTAGAAGAAGCAGAGCTCAAGTTTCCTGGGATTGACAGTCACTGCTGAAAAATGAGAAAAATAAAATAATTACTGGGAGAGTCCTCAGAGATCTACCTCTCTGTTATCTTCAGGGACAAACTGAAGCCCAGAGAAAGGATGAGACTTGTTTTAACATCACGTAGCCAGTCAGGGCCAGAGCCCAGACCAGACTCCAGATCTCTTGATTCTACATCTAGATCTCTCCCTCTACCCTGATGAGAGGCTGTACTCAACAAGTGAACTGAAGAGAGTTTCTGACTCAGAGCTTCCTCCACTCCCAGATTCCAGCAGCAATTGATGTTCCCTACCTGACTCTCTGTCTCAGCCTACAAACCGTGTATGTGTTGGGGGGAGGGAGGAACCTTGGGCCCTGGCGGTAGGGCTAAGAGGCCACAGTGGAGCAAATGTAGAAGGGGAAGGAGAGAGGAAGCAGAGGAGAATGGAGAAGGAAGGCAGAAGAGGGGAGTGGAGGGGATATGAAAATGGAGTGAAGAAGAGGGCAAGGGAGAGGACAAGAAGAGGGGGAAGAGAAAAGGAGAGTACAAGCTGAAAGTTGATAAGATCCAAGAAGAGGTGAACTGGAACAGGGCTCGGAGGGGGAAGGGAGAAGCCAGACCAGGAAGAGAAGGAATGGAAAGCAGGCAGGTAAGAGAGAGACACCCCGAGGAGAGAGCAGCATTGAAAAAGGATTGGCAGAGGGGCAGAGAAGAGGCCTCCGGTCCAGGGGTCTTCCCTCCCCACGTTTCATGAAGTGGGGGCTAACGGAAAATGAAACACCTCGTCCCTGGGCCCAGGGATGTGACCCTCGGCAAAAGAGGATTAGGGAGGTTTCCAAGAGGAAATGGGGAGGGTGCCAGGAGTGGTGGAGCCTGACGCAAACTCCTGAGCCCCCTACCCCACCACCACCCCACCCCCATCCCACCCCACACCCCATGGTTTAGGCGACAAAGCGGCCTTCCAGCCCACCGGAGCCATGGAGCGCCAGTGCCCCCTTGTGGCCCTGGCCTTCCGCGTACCCAGCTGCAGCAGTAGACTGGAAAAGGGGTGGGAGAGAGTACCAGGTTGGGCTTTGGACACCTGGAGGGCGACAGGTGTGAAGGATAACCTAGGATTTGGGCCAGTGGCTTTGCTGGAGACTTCCAAGGCCTTCAAACATCAGAATACCAAAACTGTGAGCCGGGGAAGGAATTCCCCTCAGCCTCTCCCCAGACTTTCAAGTGGAGCTCACAAAAGCATGAAACTCTAAGGCAGGAAAAAAAAAAAACAGGGCACAGTCATCTTCAGAATGCCCTCTCCCACCCCAGGGGCACAGCTGAAGTTCTTGGCATCTGGCTTCTGCCTTTCATCTGAACCTCTGGGTACCTCCCATTTCATTCCCAAGGTCCTGCTTCTGTAGGGCATGTGTTTGTGTGTAGAGGCTGATCTTGTGCACAGCAAGGGGTGGGGCCTCAAGCAAGGCCCCCAAAAAGGTGGCACACAGCTGCCTCTGGAGGCCCTAAGGGAGCTAAGCTGGAAAAGGCACTGACTTAGAAGAGTGAGGAGCCCTGGGTTCCAACTCAGCTCCATGGTTGTATTGCTGTGCAATTTTGAGCATGTCCTTGCCCTCTTTGGGCCTCAGGCTCCCCATCTGAAACCAGAAGGGCTTGGTTTCAGTGATTTCTAAGGGCCTATCCAGCTGTGGAAAACCCTGGTGGTACAGTGGTTAAGTGCTACGGCTGATAACCAAAGGGTCAGCAGTTCAAATCCATCAGGTGCTCCTTGGGAACTCTATGGGGCAGTTCTACTCTGTCCTATAGGGTCGCTATGAGTTGGCATCGACTCGACGGCACTGGGTTTGGTTTTTTTTGGTTTGATCCAGCTGTGACAGTCTGCGATTTTATGATTCCAAAAGAGAGAGCTTGAAGAAGAAACTAGTCCAATGTAAGGAGTTAGTATCCCATTGTGATTTTGAGATGCAGTTTGTACATGCGTTCCTGATACTATTTTACCTAGCCCTAGCTCTGACTCCTTCTCCAGCGCCCTCAGCACTGTTCCTGACTGCATTGATCGGATCTGCTCAGAGAAGCCTGTGGGGTCATACTCACTCCTGGCCAGTGGGACTGGGGTACCTTCTGTCTCTCTCAAGGGGTCAAGGGAAGAAGGCCAGCCTTTCCCCAATACTCTGCCTGGCAGGGGGTACAGGAGTCCCCTGTGTCCACTCAGAATCCACGGCCACAGAGTGGACAGAAAGTGCAGAGTCAGCAAGATCTCTCCAGTGAGCTCAGACCAAGGCAAGAGCCTCAGCCTGGAAATGGAGAAACCTGAGCCCTGGCTCAGCTCCGCTAGAAAGGAGGGGAGGGGAGGAAGGAAGTAGAGGGAGGTAAAGGGCACCACAAGGAGGCAGACCTGGCTCAGGAGACCTATCCCAGCTATGCAAAAGCTATGAAGGAGAACAGAGCCCTGGAAGGAGGTAGAGATTTGGTTGTCCCATCTAGAGAAAGGAACCAGAAAGAAGGTGGAGTGTCTTTGGTTTCAGAGTTAATTTGGTGCTGGGGTCTTTTTTTGCTAAGCTCCTTGTGCCTCAATTTCCTCATCTGCAAAATGGGGATAAAAGCACTCACATCGTAGGAATGTTTTGAGGATTAAATGAGTTAATATTTGTAAGAGCATTTAGAACATTCCCCAGCACTTAGTGTTTTTTTTGTTTTGTTTTGTTTTCTTTATTTCTGTTTTTAGCCCCCAGGAAATCCTGCCCCAGAGCATACTAATCTGAGGAATCCTAGGATGTTCTAGCTGCCAAGAGCTTTATATTCCAAGCTTAGAGAAATTGATCAGGTTCAAATTCTACTCCCAACACCCGTTGTACCCATCCTGATACATATGAGTACATTTCAGCGCAGAGAGGGGAAAAGACTTGCCTAAGACCACAGAGCAAATTATGCCTCAGCTGAGGTTTCATCACTTCCAGACCTGAGCTTCACTTTTTGTCCTTCCCCAGATGGGTGTCCTCTGATACCCCTACTGACAGACCTGGCTCTCAATCTTCTCGGATGGGATCTTCGCAAGTGTCTTAGTGGATGGACCATGGTCCTGAGATAGGGAGGCTCACCTTCGGTTTGTTGGCAGCCCTGTCTGGCAGTTCACTTTCTCACTCCTGTGTTCCTTGGATTCAGAGAGTTTTTCCAGCTGGAAGGAACCTTACAGATCATTTGATCCTCTGACTTCCTCTTCCATCTGCCATCTTCCATCAACAGCCTCCTCTATTACCACTCTCTTCCATCTCTGTACTCTCTAACCCCTTTCCCAAGCTCCCTGCCCCTGACTGTGCTCTCTCTCTCTAGAGGCATTTAACCCCAAATAACCTAGATCTTCTCCTGCCTCTTGTCTCATTTCCCTGGGAGCTAGCCCTGTCTGGTGGAAAAGCTTGCTTAGCCCAGTGATTGACATTGAGCAAGACTACCAGGGAAGTCATCAATCCTGTCCAGCTCAGTGGCCAGCTGGCCCTTTTGCCTTGCCACTACCTCACCAAGCCAGCTGCTACACCAGTTTTTGTCTTTCCCAGTTTCTGCTTGTAGTGACCCGGGTAACAAGCCCAATTGGCCTGCCCAGGAGAGTATAGAGTTCAGCCACTTAGGCAGGACTCAAGGCCCCTGGAAAAGGAGACCAGGAGCTGCCATCAGCAGGGCCTGAGGAGTTGGAGGAGCCCTAGCTTGCTTCCAGCACTGCCCCCTCCCTCCCTGCAGCCCTGGCTTGGGCTGGGCTATTCCCTAGCGCCTGGGCTAGACCTGTTTCCAATGATTCACGTCTATGCATTCCCACCTTGCCCCTGGGAGCCAGCTCTGCACTCTTAATAGATCTTATGGTTAAGAAGTTTTTTCCTGCTACTCAGCGTTAGTGCTTAAAGTGCAGTTACACTCTGAAAATTGACCATAAAATGACACCATGGGGTCCACATTTATCCTCCAGCCACAATTCCAGACCAGCTTGGTTCAGTTTTCAGGTTGAAAAATAGCTTTGGGGGGCTTCAAACTCCACCAAGTCCTAAATCTGCCTCAGTGCTTCCCCCTGAGTGGCGCCTCCCCCCCTCCCAGGCTGGAGGAAAGGAGGCCCTTGGATTGCTGAGGTGGCAAGCCAGTTCAAGCTCAGCTTGGCCCGTTTCCTGCCAGAGTTAGATTGGGGGGGGGGGTGCAACCGTGGGAGTGAGAGGGAACCAGTCTGGATGTAGGCAGAGATGGGCTCGGCCTACCCAGGCCCTGAGGCCTAGAAGAAGCCCCAATGCTGGCACTGAGCCTAACATGACTTGGTCTCTGATTCCCTGTGAAGGACACCTGTAATGATCCCCGCCACCCACCCACCTCCTGACAAGTTAAGGGACATGGATGAGAGGGAGCTTCCTTAGCCCCAGAATTTTCTGCAAGGCCTCTGGGAGACAGGGTGAGAAGGGTAAGAGGTCTCCAAAGGCCATTGTGCTCATTCCTTTGTCTTTAGGCAAGGGTGAGCTTCCATTCAATCACTCTTCTGTTCAACAAGATTTGGCAGTCCTCTTTTCCTGGGTGTGTTAGTTATCAATTTTTTGGCCAGGGAGAGGGTCAGAGAGACCAGTCAGTTTAGGGCTAAGGGCTGGACTCAGACTCACCCAGGCTGCAAGTCAGGATAAGGAGGTACCTGGTAGCATGGATGTGGGGGACCCAGGCTTTAGGGCTGACCGCTGTGAAGAGCTCCTCAAGTTCTTGGCTACCACCGAGTGCCTATGCTAAAGCTCAGGCCAGTTACCTGTAGGACCCTCCATAGTGCTTTTCACTCCTATTTACTCTAACAAGCGTGGTTATCTGGTTCCCAAGCCCACAGCAAATTAGAAGCAGTAAATCAGAAGGAGGGCAGAGGGGCTGCTGGAAGCAGGCACACTAAAAGTGTCAAGAAGTGAGAGCTGACAGCCTGACAGCAGGGGAGTAGGCAGCAAAAGTAGTAAAACAAAAAACAATCCAACCAGGTAGAAGAGCTCAAAGAACACAATCTGGGGCCATTTAGTATAGGGGGAAAGAGCCCTGAGGAGATCGCTATATTATAGTGCTAATAGTGATGTGGTATTAATGAAGATGTCCCCAAGTCTCCAGAAAGAGCTCAGTTATGCTCTGTTTAAGGAGGCAGGGAAGATGAGAAATAGGTTTCTATGGAAAATGACTGATCTTTTTTTTTTTTTTTTTAAAGTGGACACTTACAGAAATAAAACCTCAGCTCTCAGGCAAATTCTAACATCCAGACTGCCTCATTCCTTAAGAATCCCCAGAGCTGAAGTTGGATGGGTTCACCATCCCACCAAGAATCAATGTACTATGGTATGTTTACCATGACCTTTGGAGTAAATCCTGAATTCAAAACAGGCTCCACCACTTACTGTCCATGTGGCCCTCGGCAAGTCAGTTTACCTCTGTGTGTGTCAGCTGTTAGTTCTCTAAGATGTTGATAATCATACCTGCCTTGCAGGATTGTGAGATTAAATAGGAGAAACAAAAGCCCACCTATACAGCCCCCAGTACATAGTAGGGGCCCATTAGGTGTTCCATCCTTCTCTTTTGAGAGAGTCCGGAGGTCTGCAAATAGTGTCCCAGCCTGTCTCCTCGCCACCACCTCTCCCTTGTTGAAAGATCTCAGGGAGTAGCATTCCAAGGGTCTCTGGTCTCAGCTTTTTTGGCAGAGACAATGGAGCCCAGAGGTGATGCTGGTTCTAGACAGGGCTGGTGTTTGCCCAGAGATGGGGGGAAAAGAAGGGGAGACAGAGTCACAGGAACAAGGGCTTAGAGGCCAAGATAAGGGAAGGGACTAAGGAGCCCCCTTTGCTTCTTCCTCTGATTTCTACAGCCTTCCCTTTTAAGAGCAGTTTCTCTAGCCTTTTGACACCAGTCAAGGGCACCTGGTAACAAAGTCAGGAATAGTGAGTAGAGGTCCACCTCCTGGGCTCAAGTGTCAACAAATCTCATAGAAAAAGTACCTGTGGTGCAAACAGGACTGGCCAGCCAGTGACATGAACCAGGTATAACCACTGTCTGTAGGCAGACAGGTAGTCCTGTCACCCACTGGCCAGGAATACATGGAACAGGGTCCCTCTGGGTAGAGCCCAACTTTAAACATTCCCTCATCGTCTTTGAAGAACACCTTTCCCACTGTGCCATTGGGGTGGGGCAGCAAAGACCAGGAAGTCTCCTGCTTGAGGAAGTTGAGGGGTGGAAGACACCAGGATGTATCTCATCCAAGAGAGAAGGGCAGCATTCAAGAGGCTATGAAATGAGCACTGGGTTTGGAGTTGAGCTAGTCTGGCTTCTAACGAGACAAGTGCCATTTTCTGAGTTTCATTTAACCCAAAGAGCATGGGCTTTGGTGATAGATAGACCTGGGTTCAAATTCCAACTTTACCACTTCTTCTATAGCTTTGGGCAGGTCATTTATCCTTCACAAGTCTCAGTTTCTTGTTCCACTTCACGTGTTTGCCTGAAATAACATGTGAGTAAGAGAACTTAGCATGGTGCTGGCATATAGTAAGCATTCAATAAATGATACATGTTTACATGGTACATTGTACGTGGATTGGCTCATTTGACCCTCAAAATAACCCTATGAGGTAGGTATTGTTATTATTATCCTCATTTTAAATGTGGGGAAACTGAGGCACTGAGAGCATAAATGACTTTCCCAATGTCCCAGAGCTGGGAAGCAGCAGAAGCAGGATTCAAACCCAGGCAACATGACTCCAAAGCTTTTTCTATGCCATAATGAGGATTGATCAAGCAAATGGATGCAAAGGTGCTTTGTAAATTCTAGATGACTATGCCAATGTGAGGGGTGGGTATTGTTATTACTTATGAATTATGTTAGCAGCTAGTTCCTGGAGACACCCTGGACACAGAGGCTGCTGAGTGAAAGCCCCTGGGTCCTGAGGGTTCCAGGCCACCCCAGGTGCAATCCAGCAGGCTGGCCATTTCTCCCAAGCCTCCTGCTTCCTGGGTTTCCAACAGCCCATGTTCCTCTTGGCCTGGGTCTGTGTGTGGAACTTCTGCACTGATACCTACCCCCAGAGACCCAAGCCTGTGGAGGGTGGCTCAGTACCCTGCAACTGCCAGGAAGTGGACATTAAAGGTGCAGCACAAGGGTGAGGTGACTCCCTGCTTTGTTTTTACAGCTTGTGGGTTTTGTGAAGCACACATGAGCGTGTAAGGAAGAGGGGGCAGAGGCTTTGGCAAGCAGGTGGGCCAAGAAACTGGTGGGCTGGGGAATGGCTGGGGAGGAGAGGTGGGGAAGGAAGAGGGTGACAGAAAAATGTGGCAAAGGCCTGGAGAAAAGAAGGGAGGGGAAAAAAAGGGGTGGTGTTGGAGTAGGCACCTAGGAGGGCGTGCTTCCTGTATTACACTGCTGGGCTTCTGGAGGGAGCCCTTGGCAGGACTGGACGCTTAGTATCAGGCTACAGGAAGATTGTGGGCCACCATCATTTGGTATTTCTTTTATTTATTCATTTGTGCACACATGCATTCATTCATACATTCCTCTAACAACTATTCAATGAACCACGAAGTATGGAATAGTGGTTAAGAGAGTGAGTTCTGGAGTCAGACTGCCTGTGTCGAATCCTGGCTGCATCTTTATTGGTTGGGTAACTTTAGGCAACTTACTCACCCCCTAGTGCTTCAGTGTCTGCATCTGTAAAATGGGTATAATAATAGTGCTTAACCTCAGAGGATGGTTGTGAGGATTCAATGAGTTATTCCACGTAAAATTCTTAGAACAATGCCTGGTACACAGTAAATGCTCAATAAATATTTGCTATGTGTGTGTGTGCACATGCGACAGAAACAGTCCCTGCCCTCACAGAGCTGACACTCAGTCATGAACTGACCCTCTGGTAGAGGCTTTACTTCTGTTCCTAGAATCCTCCTAACAGCCAGAAGTGGATTGACTGTTCAAGCCGGCACTGCCAGGCCCGGAATCCAGCCTCCACTCCTCTCTGCTCTGCTTTCCTCTGTGGGTACATGCAGGCTGGTCAGCTGTGTACTTCAAAGACCCTTCTCCACAATCCTGAAAGCAATCAGCCTATAAGCACAGGCAGACGGTATGACCAACGTGTACTTCATCAGTAGCTAACTTTTAGAATGTTTCCTGCTGGTGGCTGGAATAGTGGAAAAAGAAGTTAGAGTGACCCAAGAGGAAGTGAACCAGGAGAGAAAATCAATCAGTCAATCTCTCCCTCTCTTTTTTCTCTTGATTAGCCCACACTGGTAAGTATGACACTGGTGTGCCTAGATGCATAGATACATGTAGGAATATGCACAGGTAGACATGTGTGTACATGGGCACAGATGGACAGAGAGAGCCTGAGAACAAAGGTCCATGTAAGATGAAAGAAGGGAGGGAGACACAGAGCTGAGCTGAGGCCTGGGCACCAGGTCAGGATGGTGGAATTCATCAGGCATGATCTCCAGGAACCAGAAGAACCTGGTAACCCCCCAGTGCCCACTCTGCCCCAGCGGAGGCACAGCCCCTAGAACATCTTATATCAAAATGTGTGCCAGAGAGTGTCCTAGTGCTTGGGAAGGGTAATAATGCCCATGCCAAAAATATTCTATGGTTAAATAAATATAAGAAATGCCGAGTTAAACCAATGTAGCTTTTTTTTTATTTAGGTTTTTTTTTTTTTTTACAGCAAGACTTCTCAGAGCCTTTGATAAGCTAATGTACAAGCCAATCACTGAGGTGTATGTGTTTGTGTGTGTCACAGTCAAATGTGCAACCCAAATTAATTTGACAACTGAGGTCTTTTTCCACAGTGTTTCAGGGTGAATGTCCACTTCGGGGAATGTATCCTTAAGTTTTCTCTACACCCTAGGCTCAGTCTTCTTCTGTTGCCCTCACATATTGAAATCTCCTTTCTCAGATTACTGAATCCCAATCTAGAGGGTTGTTTTGGGCCATAGACCTTATACCCAGCCCACTGCCTGGGTCGGCAGTCTTCTCTCCATCCCACCAGACTCCATGCCCTCCTCATGCTTGTTGAATTCATCAGTGAAAGGTCAGAAGGTACTCAATTCTCCTTCAAATCTGAGGCCAACATGGGAAGCAGACCCTCCTTTTCAGAACCTCTCAATGCCATAGGCCTGATCATAAGGTGGGTCAGCTGATGCGCTGGCAAAAGCGCCCATCCAAGTGCCCATGGGTGGGCCTTTGCTGTTCCAGATGAAGAGATTCTTGCTCATTCATTATCACCCTCAACTCGTTAGAGCAGCGCCAGGCCCAGAAGGACTGGGGGAGAGAGTTGTACAAATTAATAACCAACCAAATTAAACATGTTATATCAGCCAGCAAGCTGTTCCAGTCGATTGGCTGAGGAGTGGGGATTTGAAAGTGGGAAGTCCCTGCCCCACGGGTCTAAGACCTTAAAGCAGCCATCTCCTTCTGTTCCTTAAGGAGTTGTTGTTGATGTCGTTAGGTGCTATTGACTCACAGCAGCCCTATGAATAACAAAACAAAATGTTGCGCAGTCCTGAGTCATCCTCACAACTGCTGCCATTGGAACCCATTGGTGCAGCCACTGTCAGTCCATCTCGATTAACTTAAGGAGTAGGACTGCCAAATTTAGCAAATAAAAACACAATACATCCAATTAAAATCTGAATTTGAGATAAACAACAATTTGTTTTTTTAGTACAAGTATGTCTCATGCAATATTTGGGACATACTTATTATACTAAAATGGAAACCTTGGTGGTGTAGTGGTTAAGTGCTACGGCTGCTAACCAAAGGGTTGGCAGTTTGAATCCACCAGGAGCTCCTTGGAAACTCTATGGGGCAGTTCTACTCTGTCCTGTAGGGTCGCTATGAGTCAGAATCGACAGCAACGGGTTTGGTTTTTTTTTTTTTTATACTAAAATATAATTTGTTGCTTATCTCAAATTAAAAATTTTTAAAAATAATGTTTTATTATATTTTTGGTGAAGGTTTACACAGCAATTCAGTTTCCCATTCAACAATTTCTACACATATTGTTCAGTGACATTTGTTTCATTCTTCACAATGCGTGAACATTCTCATAATTTCCATTCTGGTTGTTCTGTTTTCATTAATCTAGTCTCCCTGTCCCCTTACATTTTCATCTTTGTTTTAAAGTAATTGTTGACCATTTGGTCTCATATAGGTAATTTTTTTAAAGGAGCAGAGTACTTACAGGTGATTATTTTGTGAGCCAATCTGTTATTTAGCTACAAAGTGACCTCAGGGGTTAGTTTCTGTTCAAGGTTTGAAGAGTATCTCAGGGCAATTAAAGGAGCCCTGGTGGTGGAGTGGTTACGTGTTCGGCTGCTAACCAAAAGGTTGGTGGTTCGAACCTACCACCACTCCACAGGAGAAAGATGTGGCAGTCTGCTTCCAAAAAGATTCAGAAAAAAACCATTACAGCCTTAGAAATCCTATGGGGCAGTTCTATTCTGCCTTATAGGGTCACTATGAGTCTGAATTGACTTGATGGCAGTGGGTTTGGTTTTAGTGGGTTTCAGGGCAATAGTCTCAGGGAGTCCTCTAGTCTCAATCAGCCCAGTAAGTCTGTTTTTTCGTTTTTTTTGTGTGTGTGTTTAGGAGTTTGAGGTTCTGTTCCACATTTTTCTCCCATTCTGTCAGGGTCTATCTATTGTGGCCTTGATCAGAACTGTCAGTGGTAGCCAGGCACCATCCCATTCTTCTAGTCTCAGGGTAGTTGAGGCCGTGGTTCATGCAGGCTATTTGTTCTGTAGACTAGTTTCCTCTTTGAGTCTTTGGTCTCCTTCTTTCTCTTTTGCTCCGGATGAGTAGAGACCAATAGTTGTATCTTCGATGGCTTTTAATACCCCAGACACTACTTACCAAACTGGGATGTAGAACTTAACTTTATGAACTATATTATGCCAGTTGACCGAGGTAATTTGCGAGACTATTGTCTTAATCATTTACGTAGTGATTCATTACTTTAGTGTGGGCTTTCTAGCCATGGTTTTGAAACTCCCACCCAGGTGATTGGTTGGGACTGTGTGATAGGGTAATTATGTCCTAGCAAGGGGATTGGTCAGTTTTGCCTTAAAAGAGAGCCAATTCCAGAGCAGAGAGGAGGAGCCCACCAGCAGGAGAGGCCCAGCAGTAGAGACCTGGCAGCAGAAGATGGTGCTGAGTGCTTCTGGACAGAGACTGAGGACCAGGGAGAGGTGTGCCTATGAGCCACAGCTGGGAAGAAGCTATCCTGATGGAAGAACTGTATCCTGAGTGTTCCTGAGCCTGAATTGTAACTGTTACTTCCTTAATAAACCCCAAAACTGTGAGTTCTGTGAGGCCATTCCAATGAATTATCAAGCCTAGTAGAGAGTGCTGTGTGAGGGACGGTTTGTGTCAGAGTTGGTAAAGATGGCCAAGAGAGGAGGCATGTCTGAGCTCTGCCTCATAAGAATCAGGCTTGGGCTGTTGACCTTGATTCTCCTTCCCAATTGTGAAGTTACAAGAGGTCAGACACCACTCCTACGTCATTTTTATATCATTCAATCCTGGGAGGTGTTTGGTTATGTCAAAGAAGTGTTCATAATTGTGCCCCTATATGCTTTATTATATATATGAATATATGTGCATACAGTTACATACATGCATATATATATGTATATAGCTACATATACACAAATATACTTACATATACATACCTATACACATATATGCCTACATACCTGCCCATATGCCTACATACCTACATATATGCACACATATATTTTTTGGCTGTTTTTGCTATTGTTTCAAAATTATATATAGCATAGCAATTATCAGCAGGTCTTTTTTTTCTTGTGTACATTTTAGTGACATCATTTACCTTTTGTCAAGCTGTGTGCACTTCGCCATCATTCAGTGTTACCTTTCTCATCACCAAAAATAACAAGTGTCTACCATCTAGAGAGGAAACCCTGGTGGCGTAGTGGTAAAGTGCTACGGCTGCTAACCAAGAGGTCGGCAGTTCGAATCCCCCAGGCACTCCTTGGAAACTCTGTGGGGCAGTTCTACTCTGTCCTGTAAGGTTGCTATGAGTCGGAATCGACTCCATGGCAGTGGGTTTGGTTTGGCTTAGGTTTATCTAGAGAACGAATCTCCCTCTCCGCCTCCCGTCCCCCAATCCCTGGTAACCACTAATGAGCATTAGTGTTCATTTGCCTGTTCAGGTCATTTCATAAAAGTGAGATGAGAACATACAATATTTGTTTGTTTTTGTGATTGACTTATTTCACTCAACATAATGTCCTGTAGGTTCATCCACGTTCCGAGATGTTTGGGGAACTTGTTTTTCTTTATCACTGAGTGAGCATTTCATTGTCTGTATGTACCGTATTTTACTTATCCATTCATCCATTGATTGGCACTGTTATGGATGAACTGTGTCCCCAAAAATACATGCTGTAAATCCTAACCCCTATAGTGATTATAATCCCATTGGGGAATGGGTTTTCATTGTTGTGTTAAATGAAGTAGTATTAGTGTAGGGTGTGTTTAAGTCAATCTCTTTGGAGATATAAAAAGAGCAGATTAAAACTTCTTATGCGCAACCAAACACCTCCTGGGATAAAGATACTAGGCTTTAAGCTAAGGACTCGGGGAACATCTACATCAATTGGCATAACATAGCACATAAAAACAATGTCCTGGGGTCTTAAAAGCTTCCGAGTGGCCATCTAAGATACAACTAGTGGTCTCTTCCTATTCAGAATAAAAGAGAATGAAGAAAACCAAAGACTCAAGGGAGCAATTAGTCCAAACATCTAACGGACCACATGCACCACAGCCTACACGAAGAGCTAGATAGTGCCCAGCTATCACTACTGACCACTCTGACCAGGATCACAATAGATGGTCCTGGACAGAGTTGAAGAAAAATGTAGAACAAAATATCAAATTCATAAAAAAGACCTGATTTACTAGCCTGATAGAGACTGGAGGAACCTCCAAGACTATAGCCCTAAGACACCCCTCTGACTTGGAATTGCAGCCATTCCCAGAAACCACCTTCCAGCCAAGTGATAGAGAGGAGTATAAAATAAATAATAACACCTGAAAAGAATGCGCTCTGTAGAACAAATAATTATACAAGACTAAAACGGCAGCATTTGCCCAAAAGTAAAGATAAGAAGGCAGGAAGGGGTAGGAAAACCAGACGAGAGGAAATGGGGAACCCAGGGCGGAAATGGGGAGAGTGCTGACACAGTGTGGGGATTGCAACCAATGTCATGGAACACTTTGTATACAATTTGTTGAATGGGAAACTAATCTGCTCTGTAAACTTTCACCTACAACACAATAGAATATTAAAAAAACAAAAGGCAGATTAAGCACAAGTAAGCAGACAAACAGAAGTGGGGGAAGATAGATGCCATGTGCCACGTGAAGATCACCAAGGAGCCAAGAGATAGAAGCTGAAGACCCAGATCCCAGTGCCATTGAGTCGATTCCGACTCATAGCGACCCTATAGCGACCCTATAGGACTGAAGAGACAAGGATTTTCCCCCAGAGCCAACAGAGAGAGAAAGCCTTCCCCTAGAGATGGCACCCTGATTTCGGACTTCTAGCCTCCTAAATTGTGAGAAAATAAATTTCTGTTTGTTCAAGCCACCCACTTGTGGTATTTCTGTTATAGTAGCACTAAGAAACTAAGACAGGAACTTAAGTTGTTTCCATCTTTTTTGCTATTGTGAATAGTACTGTGATGAACATAGGTGTGCATACGTCTGTTCGTGTCACTTCTATTAGATGCCTATGGTATATACCTAGGAGCGGAATTGCTAGGTCATATGGCACCTCTAAAAAGGAACCCTGGTGGTGCAGTGGTTAAAGTGCTCTGCTGCTAACCGAAAGGCCCATGGTTCGAACCCACCAGCTGCTCCGCAGGAGAAAGATGTAGCAGTCTGCTTCCTTAAAGATTTACAGCCTTGGAAACCTTTTGGGGGTGGTTCTTACTCTGTCCTATAGGGTGGCTATGAGTTGGAATCAACTCGACAGCAGTGGGTTTGGTTTTGGTTTTTATGGCAGCTCTACCTCTAGTTTTTTTAGGAACTGCCAGACTGTTTTCTACAACAGCTGTACCATTTCACATTCCTACCAGCAATGCATGAGGGTTCCAATTTCTTAAATTTAACTGGGTGTCCTGGATTTGATCTGGCAACCCTAATCAGGAGGGTTCTCAGGATCCAGGAGCTGGGGTACAGAGCCAGACTGGGACAGGGACAAGCATCTTAAGCCTAAGAACTTGAGAAACTAAACCTCCCCCTCCCCCCCCCCCCCACAGTGCAAAGGGCCAATTCTCCTTTCTTTCTGAGGATTTGATTCCCTTGTGCCCTTGAGGAGGTAATAAGGTGTTGGTGAAAGGGCTCTGCCTGGACTGGGAGGGAGGAGACCCATGGGCAAATCCTACCATTGCTCTAGACTCACTGAATGATCTTGGGATAGTCACTTCCCTGTAACTGGGCATGATCAGGATCTATCACTCAGCTGTGACAAGGCCCTCCTGCAGGAGAAAGCTGACTTACAACTTTCCCTCTGATTGACTGCGCCCTCCTTTCTGCTGCTTCTGTAACACCCTCCTTCCCCATTCCTCCCCACTGGCCCTGCCAGTGCTGATTCTGCCTGTCTCTGTCTCAAATGCCTCTGAATGGCTGGAGAGAGCACTGAGGGACTGAGCCTACCACTGGCCCTCCAGGGGCAAGCTCAGTGATACTCAGGCTGGGAATATCAAGGTGCATAGCATGTACTCCAGGAGGTGGTATGTGTGTCTGCTACTCCTTTCACTGCAGAGGAGGCTTAGTCATAATATTACTCAACATGCAAGGGACGAGGGTGGGCCCCATTTTGCAGATGAGGGAATGAAGCCTTGAGAGTTTCCTGGCTGAGTCAAAGCAGGAACTGTGGCTTCCTTTAGGAGCCCCATTCTTTCTCCTTCCTAGGTCTGGTTGGATCCAGAAGGGAACGACCAGCCCTGCCCCACGTGGGTGCCTCTGTTGTCAATGATGTCACCAGAAAGGCAGCTTGAAGGGAGCAACCAGCTGCTCTCCTGCCCCCCACCTCCCAGCCCACAGCCTCAGTGGGCAGAGAGCTTAGGGCCAGATGTGGATTTGAGTTCTAACTCTCTTCTCTTTTTCCTCCTTGAGGTCTAAATCCTTTAAGTCTTTCTCTTTGCTTCCTGAGGAAGGGAAACACATGGACTTAAGCAGGAGCTTCTCAGTTTGCTTCCAGCTGCCTTAACCAAACTCCCCAAGCCCAGCCATAGCCCCAGATATGCCTCTAGCCTTACTAAGCCCATTGGAGTTTCCAGCACTGCTGCCCAGGCCTGGTGACTGGACATGATCAGGATCTATCACTGAGCTGTGACAAGGCCCTCCTGCAGGAAAAAAGCTGACTTGCAGCCTCCCCTCTGAGGGCCAAGGCCCTCCTTTCTGTTGCTTCCGTAACATCCTTCTTTCTCCATCCTCCAGCACCTGATAAAGCACCCACACAATCAAGTTTTTACTGGTGACTGACTCACCAGGCACAATTTGAAAACACAAATAATAATTGTGGCTTGTAATAACTGTGTTAAGGCTGAATGGGACCCAATAAATCATTTAATCCAATCCCCTTTCTTTGACAAATGGGGAAACTGAGGCCCAAGGAGATAAGGGACTGGAAAACTCATGTTCAACATCTGCCAAATACCATGTAAATTCAAGCAAGCAAGGCCTGGCGAGCCCCATTTCATAGATGAAGAAACTCAGGGCCACTGAGGGTAACTGATTTGTCCAAGACCACGGAGATGATGAGGGACTGAACCAAGAATTGAGCCCTGGGCTATCTGACTCAAAAGTATGTGTTCTTGCCGCGACCAGAATGCTGCCTCAGCGTCTAGCGAGATGTGCTGGCAAGGATACAGAAACGAATAATGCCCTGCTCTGGCCTGCAGAATTGGATGTGGCTACAGCAGAGTCTTTCCTCACTTCAGTGCCCCTCACCGACCCTCCACATAGCACTCCTCTCCTCTCAATCCTCACCCTTACAAAATTCTCCTCCCCACTTCTACCTTCTCCAGGACTGGGAGTCCCCCCTGAAGTCCAATCCCATTCCCTAGCACTATGGCCTGCTGTCCCTTCCCTCTGGAAGGGATCAGACAATGCCTTTAATTTGTAAAGCACTATCACTTCGGTTGGAAACCCTGGTGGCCTAGTGGTTAAGAGCTAGGGATGCTAATTTGGTTAGCAGTTTGGGAACCCAGGTGCTCCTTGGAAACCCTACGGGGCAGTTCTACTCTGTCCTATAGGGTCACCATGAGTCAGAATCGACTGGACAGCAATGGGTTGCCACTTCAGTTGGATCATTTAGGTCCCACTCTAGGTGCCTGGCATTATCTCTGCGTTACATTTGAAGAAACTGAGGCTCAACAAGGTTCTTCACATGGGGCCTTGAGCCCAAGTCATCTAATTGGGTCCATTCCCAGGGCTCTCTTTTCATCTCAACCCAGACACCTCAACTCCAGAACCTACCAAAATTACACACATGAAAATGACAAGTGAACATTTGTCCAAAAGCCCTTTTTCTGATCCCAGTCCCCCACACTGTGCTCCTTGGCCTTCTCACTGCTGTAATTCTACTCTGACTCTTGGAGGGAGGTAGAGTCAGTTCTAGCATTGGAGCAGCTCTCATTGATTAAGGCCTGTACCCACTGGTGCCCCTGCCTGGGAACCCCTCCCTCTGACCCTGGGGAGAAGGCTGCCAGTTGAGGGCATGGCCCTCTCAGTTTCTAAATGTCTTCATCCAAGCCGACAGGTTGTTCATGTGAGAATTTCCACCCCTCCCCCCACCAGACCCCTACTCCCGACTCCCATCATCAGTGAGACTCAGAAAGACAGAGATACAGATAGAGAAATGGCAGAGAAAAGGAGACGGACAGCGACACAACAACAGCAACAGAGAGGGGAGGGCAGACATAGCAGACATAGTGTCACTCCTTTGCTCTTCAAGGCCAATTCAGTTTATCTGGCAGGCAGGTGAGGTTCCTTGAGGAAAGGAGTTCCTTGTTCCATCTCTAGCACCCAGCAGAGTGCCTGGCATATAGTAGGTGTTCAACACATGCTTGCTTGTTTAAAGGAATAAATGAAAGCCCATCTGAACTCGCTGGCCACCCCGCCTATCCCAGGCTCACTTCCTCTGGGTGCCAATTCCACCCTGAGGATCTGTAGCACTCCTCATCTGGTGCTTGGCACAGCTTGCCTGAGACCGTCAGTTCTCTTTCCATGTATTTATGTCATAGATTCCTAGATTGTCAGAGCTGGCAGAGCCATTAGACAACCTAAGTCCACCCCCCATGGCGCAGATGGGGGCATTGAGGACCAGAGCAGGAAAGAGACTTGTCCCGTGTCACTCAGGGTTCAGTGCACTGCATACACATGTCTCTGGACCTCCCCAGTGAGCCCATATGCACCCATGCTGTGGGTGAGGTCAGAGATCTTTGTTGTCAAGGAAAAGAGATGGCAACTCCCTATCTTCATAGTCTGGTGGATAGTCCTGGTCTGCTGGGGACTCTTCCTCTAGGAAAAGACTGAAAGCAGGATGGGCTGAGGAGCGGGAGACTCTGGAGTGAAGGCAGCATTGATCAAGGTCCCATCTATCCTGCCTCCCTTTTCTGGCCACCATGGGGGTCCCAGTCCCCACGAGGGTTGAAGGTCTGGACACAAGCTCTGACAGACCTGAATCGTCCCCTTACTAACTGCTAGTCTCTTCACTTCTCTGAGCCGTAGTTTCCTTATCAGTAAAAACAGATCTAACAATTCTTACCTATTATGCTTTGTGTGAGACTTAACCAGTACAATGCAGACCTTGAGAATAGCATGGTACATGTCTAGCCTAATAGTAAATGCTCAATAAATGTGGGTGATTAGGGTGCCCTCCTTCATCGTCCTACTGTTCCTACCTCTTCTCATCTCAATGGCTTCTACCTTGGTCCCGGAGCTTCCCACTCTCTCTAGCCAAAGGAGAGGCAGGCGCTGGCCCAGGGGCCTTCAGGTCTATGCACACTCTCAGTGCTTCCTCGGGCAGTCTGCTTTACCTCACTTCCCTCATCTGCCAAAAGCCATCATGGAGCCTCCATTTATGTCAAGGGCCCTTGACTTTTTCCAGGTTTAATACTGCATTTCTAGAAAAGGTTTTCCTGGGATGAGCCAGGTCAATCTAGAATCTAGCCTTGATCCTCCTGTTTGAGTGCCTGTGAGTGCATTCATGTGCACGTCCGGGTAAAAGGCTGTGCAGCCCCAAAACCTCCCCCTTTTTCTCAGGCCAGTTTCTCTCCCACAGAGCAAGAAACCCTGGCTGGTTGAAATCCTACCCCTTGGTACAGGGAATGGCTGAAATCCACCTGCCAAAAGGACTGAGTTCTTTCCTCCCCCACCCTCCTCCTATGCCATCCCTCTCCTGCCCCTCTCCTTCTCTCCTCCTTTCTCAAGACAAATCCCTGATTACTCATTCCTCCTCACAAACGTCTTGGTTCCTGCGCCTGACTTGTGTGGTCCTGAACAGCACAGTTCCTTCCTCTGTGCCTCCCTTGAGCCATTTGTGAAATGAGGGTAATAGCACTTTCTACCTTCCAGCATTGCTGCAGCCTCTATGCAGGCCACAGGGAAGGGAAAAATGGGCTAGACGGATAGTTGCTGAAGCAGGCCAGGTCACTGTAACTAGTCCTGCTGGCATAGTCTCATGGGGCTATAGAATCCTGGCAGGAACTTAGAGGCAAAAGAGGGCGATCTCTCCCTTGGACCCCAGTCTACTCCACAGGATCCCCATCAAGGAAGTGGTCAACCAGTCCCTGCTTGCATTTCTCTAGGGAAAATGAGCTCCCTTCCACACTTCAAACTATCCACACAGAGGTGAAATGGGGACATCCAGAGGTGGCACATTGTGATGAGTGTGGAGGGCACTGTGCAAGGAAGGCTTGGCTGCAGAAACTACTACTTGGGTACATGGGACGTAAGGGTGCGACATTACCCTTTGCTGGTCTCAATGCGGCTACCCCACCATAAATGTGCAAATAAAGTCATTTCTGAGGAAGCCTCTTGGGCCCAGAGCTGGCAGGCCAGGGCCTGCAGCCAGCCAGATGGCTTCCATTAGGTGCCAGCCAGCCTAGGACAGCAGAGCCGCTAATCCCAAGGTTTATGGGGAAGCTCTCCTCGCCAAGGCACAAGGGCACAAAAAGCAAAACTGGAATTTCCAAGCCCCACACGGTTTTTCCATGCTTTTTGTGCTGTTTCCCACTCCTGGGCTTTCTTTTTCATTCCTTGTTTCTGTCTCTCTCATCCTCTGAATCTCACAGTTTTTCCCTCTGCTTTCTGCTGGGCCTCTGGGCCCTCAGATTATCTTTCCCCTTCTCACTCTCCATCTTCCATGGTCTCAGGCTTTCTTTCCCTGTTCTCCACCTGTCTCCACAGAGTTTTCTTTTTCATATGGAGTTGCTACAACTTTGAGCCCCAGTCGTACTCCTGTGCTCTCACTCTGGGCCTTTTCTGCCCTCCTTCGAGCCACTCATTCTCCTTCTTTCCTTTCTTGTCTTTCTTGACTGGGCTGCCTTTTCCTCTTGGGCAACAGCAGGGGCTGAGATGGGCAATGTGGGGAGCAGATGTGGGACATCCCGCAACTTCCCCCCACCACCTGGCAGATGTGGCTTGTCGCAGTTGGGCGGGTGGCATGAGCCCTCCCACGCTGGGCCTGCCAAGCACACACATTCTTAGCCTACCTGGCCACACAGGCTTCAGCAGAGGCTTTGATTGACAATGGGAAAGGAAGTAAAACATACAAAAGAAAAAGAAAAGCCACAACTGAATGCAAGCAGAGCAGAGGGCAAGTTGCCTGCAGCTACCTAGGCTTGTGGGGGTGCTGGATAGTGGAGTGAGGCATGGGAGAAAGAAGCTGCTGTGCACTGGAAATCTGCTTCATGCTCCGGTTCTGGGGCAGACAGTGTCAGACTGGATCTTTGCAGCAGCTCAGGCACCCAGATGAAGAGACTGAAGTCCAGAAAGGCTAAGTGACTTTCCCAAGTTATCGCTCCTGAAACATCCATCATGCCTTCTCTTAAAGGACTCTCCTGTCTTAAAGCTCCAGGCTGTTTTCCCTCCATCCCTTCTGACCCCTGCTTAGAGCCCCACTTTCAGGACAAACTGCCCAGATAAGGCCAGTTACCAGGACTGCCCGTGTCTTGACCATTGCTGAAGTATTGGTTAGCTTCAGGGTTTCCCTTATTGCACTCCTACAAACTAATCCCATTCTAGGCCAGACCCTTGGGGTCACAGTGGCTGAGTCACACACCCTCTAGGCTCTGTTTGTTACTGGATCTGTGAGCTTCCCCATGGCCTGGGTTTCAGGCCCACAGCTGTTTCTGCTCAGTTATCTGAACCTACCTCAGTGGCCTCAGTGCCATTCCTGAGTCCCATGCAGCATGCTTGCCCTAAATTAGCCTCTTCTTTCCAATTCTACCCCATCTATCTCCCCAGTTCTCCACCATATTCCACTCCTCATCCTGTCCGAAGTCTGACCTCTTCTCTTTCTTACCTTTGATCCACTGTTCTTGGTCAGCCTCACCCATCAGGTACCTTCTCCCCATCTGCCAGACGGAGAAACAGACCTAAGGAAGGGGAGACATTGGCCACAGCACCAAGTTATCTCAAGAGCCAGGTAGAAGCCATTGTAAGAGTTGGAAATTACATTTCGAAGCTCCAAGCACACAACTTCACCCCAGAACCAATCCAGAACCAAACCAGATATTCAGGTAACACACCTTGTCCTAGAAGTGACTAGGACTTGATACCGAAACAAAAGCTCCTTCCCTATGGCAACACAGCAACATCTGACAAGAGGACCCCAGAACCACAGAACACAAGTCCTTCCTTCTGCACTACTTTGTCCACAGTGCCGCGTCCTTAGCACCTTACCTCAGAGCACATGTAGGTTGTCATCTCCTTAGAGAAAAGGAAAAAGTTAGGACCAGAAAGGGGCAGTAATTTGTCTAAAGTTGTTATCTTAGCCATCTAGTGCTGCTATAACAGAAATACCACAGGTGGATGGCTTTAACAAAGAGAAATTTATTCTCTCACAGTTTAGGAGGCTAGAAGTCCAAATTCGGGGCCCCAGCTCTAGGGGAAGGGTTTTTCTCTTTGTCGGCTCTGTGGGAGGGTCCTTGTCATTAATTTTCCCCTGGTCTAGGGAGCTTCTCAGTGCAGGGACCGTGGGTCCAAAGGATGCACTCCACTCCTGGTTCTTTTTGCTTAGTGCAAATGAGGTCCCTCTCCTCTCTGCTCGATTCTCTCTTTTATATCTCCAAAAAGACTGACTCAAGATACAACCTAATCTTGTAGATTGAGTCCTGCCTCATTAACATCATGCTATGCTATATGGCCATATGTTGCCATTAACATCGTACCAAAAATCAAACCCGTTGCTGTTGAGTTGATTCCGACTCATAGCAACCCTATAGAACAGAGTAGAACTGCCCCATAGAGTTTCCAAGGAGCGCCTGATGGATTCGAACTGCTGAATAGAGTTAGCAGCCATAGCACTTAACCACTGCACCACCAGGGTTTCCATTAACATCACAGAGGTTGGGATTTACAAGGATAATCACATCAAATCACAAAATTGTGGACAACCACACAATACTGGGAATCATGGCCTAGCCAAGTTGACACACATTTTGGGGGGACACAATTCAATCCATAACAGTCACACAGCTCTGTCCCTCTCCCACCCCCACATTGAGCTTCTGTACTCAGTGAGGCAGCTTCCTTGGCAGACAGACTCTGGGGGAGAGAGAAGAAAGGAGGAAAACACAGCAACCTCTCCGGGGAAGGGAGGACAGTCAAGGGATCCTAGAGATAATTACCTTCATTCTGATTGGGCTCATCACAGGGAAAGTAGAAAGGGAAGTTGGCAGTTGTAGGCCTTGGTTACATGTCTCCTGGAGCTGTGCAATGCAACAACCTTGCTCCTTACTTTCCTCCTACTGAGCGCCTCCCAGTCTATGTATTATAAAGGAAGGCCTTCCCTCCCTCTTCCACAGCTACCACTGTGGCTCACATGCCATCACCTCTTGCCTGACTAGTGCAATAACCTCCTCTGTGGTCTTCCTGCTTCCACTTCTGCCCCCTCTACAATTCATTCTCCTCCATACGGCAGCCAAAGGGGTCATTCAAAACTGTAAATTAGATCATGGCTCATCCCTGCTCAAAGCCCCCCAGTGGCTTCCCCCATGCTTAGGAAAAGCTAAGCTTCTTATACAAGCCTCTTGGTGCTCCACGATCTGATCCTCCAGCTCCCACTTCTCCACTCCTCCACCCATCCATCCACCACCACCTCAAGCATCTCCAACTTCCTTTGCACAGATTCTCTCACTGTTCCCCAAACACTTCCCATCACTCTGGCTTCACTGGTGCTGGTCCCTACTTCGAAACACCTTGCCTTCTGTCCCCATCTCCATGGGCTCAAAGCCCACCAGTCATCAAGGCTCAGAAAGAAATGGACACCCTAGGTCCGGAAGGGGGAACAACTGATGCTCTGCCAATCAGCTGACATTTCCATAATATTCCAGGTGAGAGGATTGTTGTCGGGTGCCATCCAGTCGATTCTGACTCATAGTGATCATATATGACAGGGTAGAACTGCCACTCCATAGAGTTTCCTAGGTTGAAATGTTTATGGGAGCAGATCACCAGGTTTTTTTCTCCTGGCGGAGCCCATGGTGGATTCAAATCGCCGACCTTTCAGTTCGCAGCCCAGCGCATAACCATGTCATCCCCAAGGCTCCCAGGCAGTGTCTTTTGGGAGGATGGAAGTGAATATAGGGGGCTGGAGAGATTTGAGTGAAGAAAGGTTAGCATGGTATTGAGTTTTGATTAATCAAGCAACAAAGGTGGGCATCTGAAGGGAAGAAGGCCGCTAATTTGCCTCAGCACCTGCTCAGTGCCAGACAATTCAGATACATTTTCTCCTTCCAGCCTCATGACCATGGAGAGAGGTGTGCTCTGCTATTTCCATTTCATAGATGAGGAAACTGAGGCTTTGAGAAATTAAGTGCCTGAATTGCCCCAGGTCACACGGCTGAGCCTGGCTGCCAGCACAGGTCTGTGGGGCTCTTTTCACTCTTGGGGCTCTAGGGCTGGAGCTGTTTGGGAACCGTCAATTACTGAATTGAAGCAATTGAGGGAGTCCCGCGCGGCCTCCGCCTGGCCTGGCGCTTATTTTAACCCCTCCCTCTTTCCTCTTGCCGGCTGAGGCGTTTAGTCATTTACACTTTGAAGGCAGCTTATTCTCACCAATGGCTTCCCTGCCCATACGTTTGCTTTGGAGCCTTTCATCTGGTCTCGCGGAATTAAAGGCTTTGTTTCCTATTAAAAGAGTTCCAGGCCCGAGGAGCCCGGAGCGGGAGGGGAGGGGTCGCACCCGGCCCCAGAAAAGCTTCCTATCCCACCGCACCAAGCTTCTAACTCAGCTCTGCTGGCTCTGGGAGTGGGGCAGGGGTGGGACCTGAGGGCTTGGGTTGGGCGGAAAAGGCGAGGAACTTCGCAGGGCCTCTCCTCCCGTTTTAAGCCGAAAGCCTTTCCTGCCAGCCTGGCCAGAGCCTTCCGGTAGCCTCAGAGCCTGCGCAGCCAGTACCAGGAGCTTGAGCTATGGAGCTTGCCAAGCCTGTCTTTGAATCCCGGCTCTTAGGCTTATTGATTCTGTGTGCTTTTTTTTTTTTTTTAATTGTGCTTAGGGTGAAAGATTACCGCTCAAGTTAATTCCTCATTCAAAAATTTATATACATATTGTTTTGTGGCATTGGTTGCAATCCCCACAATGTGACAGCACGCTCAGCCTTTCCACCCTGGGTTCCCTGTGTCCATTCCTCCAGTTCCTGTCCCTTCCTGTCTTCTCATCCTGCTTTTGGACAGGAGCTGCCCATTTGATCTCATATATTTGATTGAACTAAGAAGCACATTCCTCACGTGTGTTATTTTTTGCTTTATAGGCCTGTTTAATCTTTGAAGAGTGGGCTTCTGAATGGTTTCAGCTCTGGGTTAGCAGAGCGTTCGGGAGCCATAGTTCTGGGGGTTCCTTCAGTCCTTGTCAGACCGGTATGGTCTTTTTATGTGAATTTGAGTTCTGTTCTCCGTTTTTCCTCTGCTCTGTTGAGGACTCTCTGTTGTGATTCCTCTCAAGGCTGTCATTGGTGGTAGCTAGGCACCGTCTAGTTCTGGGCTTAGGCTGGAGGAGTCTCTGGTTCATGTGGTCCTTAGTACTTTGGGCTAGTATTTTCCTTGTGTCTTTGGTTTTCTTCATTCCTTTGCTCCGGAGCAGGATGGGACAAATAGAGGTATTTTAGATGGCCACTTGAAGGCTTTTAAGACCCAAGATGCTACCTACCAAAGTAGGATGTAGAACATTTTCTTTATAAGCTGTTATACCAGTTGACCTAGATGTCCCCTGAGACTATGATCCCAAGGCCCCAGCCCCACCTGGTCCCTCAAAGTGTTTGGATATGTCTAGGAAACTTAAATGCTTTTGCTTTGGTCTAGTTGTGCTAACTTCCCCTATATTGTCCATTGTCCTTCCCTTCACCGAAGTTGACACTGGTCTACTATTTAGTTAGTGATTTCCCCTCCTCCTCCCTCCCCAGCCTCATAACCATCAAAGAATGCTTTTTCTTTTGTGTAAACCGTTTCTTGAGTTTTTATAATAGTGGTCTCATACAATATTTGTCCTTTTGTGACTGACTTATTTCACTCAGCATAATACCCTCCAGATTCATCCACATTGTGAGATGTTTTGCGATTCATCATTGTTCTTCATCGTTGCGTAGTATTCCATTGTGTGTATGTACCATTATTTGTTTATCCATCCACCTATTCATTGGAACTTAGGTTGTTCTTCCCTTTTTGCTATTGTGAATAGTGCTGCAGCGAACATGGGTGTGCATATGTCTATTCATGTGATGGCTCTTATTTCTCTAGGGTATATTCCTAGGAGTGGGATTGCTGAATCATATGGTATTCCCATTTATAGCTTTTTAAGGAAGCACCATATTGTTTTCCAAAGTGGTTATACCATTTTACATTCCTACCAGCAGTGCATAAGAGTTCCAATCTCCCCACAACCTCTCCAACATTTGTTATTTTGTGGTTTTTGGATTAGTGCCAATATTGTTGGGGTGAGATGGTATCTCAAAGTACTTTTGCTTTGCAACTCTCTAATGGCTAATGATCACAAACACTTCCTTATGGGTGGTTAGCCATCTGATGTCTTCTTTGGTGAAGTGTCTGTTCATATCCTTTGCCCATTTTTTAATTGGATTATTTGTCTTTTTGTTGTTGAGGCATTGTAGTATCTTGTAGATTTTTTTGGAGATTAGACCCTTACTGGATATGTAGTAGCCAAAAATTTAGGAATTAATCTAACCAGGGATGTAAAAGACCTATAAAAACAAAACTACAAAACACTGTTACAGGAAACCAAAAGAGACCTGCATAAGTGGGAAAACATACCATGCTCATGGATAGGAAGACTCGACATTGTGAAAATGTCAGTTCTACCCATAGCAATCTACAGATACAATGCAATCCCAGTCCAAATTCCAATAGCACTCTTTAACAAGATGGAGAACCAAATCACCAACTTTATATGGAAAAGAAAGAGGCCCCGGATAAGTAAAGCATTACTTAAGAAGAAGAACAAAGTGGATGCCTCACACTGCCTGATTTTAGAACATATCATACTGCCACAGTAGTCAAAACAGCCTGGTACTGGTACAACAACAGATACATAGACCATGCTCATGTCTTCCCAGCAGTGCCAGGCAAAGATCTTCACTGTCTCTAGGGCCTCATTTTCACTTTGTGGTTGATTACAGTACTGGGCTCCTCACCATAACCCTGTGAGGTAAGAAGGTTAATGAAGCAGACATTACAGATGGGGAGACTGAGGCTCAGAGAGGGGAAGTGACTCGGCCAAGATCACAGAGGATGATCCTTAAAGATCATCCTAGCAGAGTGGAAGGTGGTATAATTTAGTCCTGGAGCTAGACGGTCTTGGGTTCAAATTCTGGCTCCATCACTTAGCAGCTGTGTGAATTTGAGCAACTTAATTTTATGTTCCTCAATTTCCTCATCCTTAAAATGGGGACAGTAATAGTACCCACCTCATGGGCACTCATTAAGCTAGTTTCCCCAGCCCCAGCCCTAGTCATCTCCTACATCGTATGTCAGGAAGCCAAGGCCCAGAGAGGGGAAGAGTCTCACCTAGGTCACGCAATGAATTAGAAGCAGAGCCTGACCAAGAACCGGGTCTCCTGGGCCACGTCCCAGAGGCCCTACCACTGCTGGCTATTCCTATAGGTCGTGTAGTTCTTTCCATTCACAAAGGACACTAAAAAATTATAGAACCAAGTCATTGGCAATTTCCTGTCCCCCAGTATTCCTGGGGAAAAACAGAAAATAAATTCTCATTCTCTTTTAAGCTCTTATTTCCTTTTATTATTATTTTTTTCTCTGTACACCCTCTCAAGTTGGCTCCCACTTTCTCTGTTGCCCCTCTCCCTTTCCATTTTCTCCCTCTTCAGTTTCCTCTGGTAACTCAAAACCATCTGAATGGATTTAAATAAACCTCTCCTCAAATAGCATCCTTCAAGGGGGAGAGGATTGAAAGTTCAGCCTGCAGGGAGAATTTCTCTGATGATTACAGTGAGCCCTGAATGGTGTTGGCTGTAGCTTGGTGATGGGGCTGGTGGTGTGGTGGGAATGCAAGGTGTGCTGGCTTGGATACTGATGGGGGTGGGGTGTGAGCTAAGGAAAGGGGTGCCGTCAGTCAGGCTGATTAGGGGATCCATGAATGGGGACTCAGAAGAGTCAACACCTCGGGCGTTACAGAACAGCCAAGCCTGAGAGGCCCAGAAGGCCCATCAAGTCCATACCAACTCCTGCCCCTCCCCAACACACACCAAACCAAACGAAGCCCACTGCCTACCGAGTCCATTCTGACTTGTAGCAACCCTATAGGACAGAGTAGAACTGGCCATACGGTTTCCAAGGCTGTAATCTTTATGGAGGCAGACTGCCACATCTTTCTCTTGTGGAGCTGCTGGTGTGTTCAAACTTCCCACCTTTTGGTTAGCAGCTGAGTGCTTTAACCACTGTGCCACCAGGGCTCCCAACACACACAACCGGATGGGAAACAGACTTGCATAAGAGGTTCACCTGGAAAGGGACCATAGTAATTCATTAGCTCTAGTTAGTAACATCACATATATAACTTTATTGTTTATTGTTCACCCTCCAAAATTGTGTATCTACAGTCCCTAAGCACTGTGATAAGCCATATAAAGGATAACAAGAATAATAATAATAGCAGCCAACCATTTCTGAGTACTTGCCATGTGCTAGCACTGTTTTGGGTGTTTCAAATGCATGAATTCATTAAATTTCACAACAGCCCAATGAGTTTGGTGATTAACACCCCCATTTTACAGATGAGGAAAACAAGGCCAAAAAAACCCAAAAAACAAAAAACCCAAATCCGTTGCCATTTTGTCAATTCTGACTCATAGGGACCCTATAGGACAGAGTAGAACTGCCCCATAGGGTTTCCAAGGCTATAAATCTTTACGAAAGCAGACTGCCACATCTTTTCCCAGATGGTGGGCTTGAACCTCTGACCTTTTCGTTAGTAGTGAGTGCTTTAACAACTGTGCCACCAGGAGAGGTTAAATAACTAACCCAAGATCATACAGCAAATGATCAACAGAGATGGATTTAAACCTGGCAGTTTGGCTCCAAGATGGGCCCTTCCCTCAGAGAGCTGACAATATTGGAGGAGAAGCCTTTCTGACAGCAAGAAACAACCTTTCAAAGCAGCAAATGATGACTGTCAGATAAATAACCCTAGGAGTCAGGAAGCTGCAGTCAGTTCTGAGCTGTGTGACCTTAGGAAAGTTACTTAACCTCAGACGGAGCCTTACTTCCCTCATCTGTAAAATGGCATCCATAGTCCCTTTTCACAGGGCTAATGGGGAGAATCATTGGATGTGAAAGTGCTTAATAACCCCTAAAGAGCTAGATGGATGGGACTGTTATTAGTAGTGTTTTATATCCACCTGCTCACGACCCACAAAGACAGTCAGCCCACGTGGTCAGTTCCACATTCTCCAATACATACACCTGCTCACTTACCCCCACTGTGAACCTCTGTCCCCCAAACTACTCATCCCCAGCAACTCCCTGAGACCCTATTGTAGACATGTGTAAATCTCTCCTTGAACACACACACACACACACACACCCCTTGTGCACATGTAAAGTCCTATTCTTGCACACGCATGCACATTTATGCCTATCTCTGTAGACACAAAAACCCTCTCTTGAATTCAGTTTGCAGGAGCCCCATCTACAGCATTCAGAAATGTGATTCTTGTGTAGCCCCACTAATCATTCTGTCTAATGGGGGCTGCAGGTAGGTGGGCATCAGGGAGACCAGGGATGGGTGGTGTGATGCAAGCAGTATACTGAGGAAGAGTCCAGCCAGGAAGGGAGGAGAGGCCTGGTCAGCCGCAGCCTTTTAAGCAATCTGCTTAGCCCTGCAGCTAAGAAGCCCATAGCTTCCCATTTCAGATTTCCCAGCATGCCGTGGCCCACAGACTGCACACCGTTTATTTGGAGAAGCCGAGAAAAATTATTTGTATAATTAGAGTGGGGGACAAGGGCTGCCCTTGAAGGGGTTCTCCACAGGAGACCTTGGCTTGCAGCAGACGCCAGCTCCAAAACGCCGGCACCCGCCTGAGGAGCGCCGGCCGGGGCCCAAGAACAACAGAGGCTGGCCTCCGAAGTGGCCTCTCTGGCCTCCTCTCAGTGGTAACTGATTGGACAGACCGCCATTGTTCCACCAGGGCTCTCCCAGAACTAGGCAGAAAGGAAAGAGGGCCAAGGCACCATGAAACCACTGTGGGGTGTGAAGAACCCAGGCTTTGGATTTAGATTTTTTTCTTCACTATGTCTCTCTGAACCTCAATTTTCTCATCTGGAAAATGAGAAGGGCAATACACTTATTAGAGCATTGTTGCTGAAAGGAGGAATGAGCACTGTGTCAGTGTCTAGCAGCATGCCACAGTGTCCCACAGATGCTTTCTTTCCCACCCAATTCTGGAGTGGACCTTGATTTCCTTTTTTTTTAATCCAGATAATTGCCTTCAGAATAATTAGCTCTAATTCTCCCCACCTTAGACCTTTCAATACACTCAAGGTCCCTGGGTAGTGCAAAGGGTTTGCACTCTGCTACTAAGTGAAATGTTGGTGGTTTGAACCCACCCAGCAGTATCACAGAAGAAAGGCCTGGCTCTCTGCTTCCCTAAGGATTGTAGCCAAGAAAACCTTAAGGAGCTCAGTTGTACTCTGTAACATATGGGGTCGCCATGAGTCAGAATGGACTTGAGAGCAATGAGTTTGGCTTTTTTGGTCTAGCAAGCAATAGTATCACTGAGTCCCAAGGTAGGAAGGTCTACACAGTCTGCTTTCTTCTCTTTTAAGGCAGCCCGTCCTTTGTCCTATGGGCTTTGGTTGTCCAAAATTTTGACTGGATCTAAATCTGTCCTTATGAAGCAACTCCCTTCCTTCTCCCCTCCCCCGTTACAGGTGTGAGTTTTATTTCTCCTCTCCCATTCACAACACAAATTCTAGAGCTCTGAGCCAGGAACCACTGATTGGGGCAGATTCCCACCTAACAGAGGTTCAGAATAGGATCCGACCCTTCATGCCAGGCAGAAGCTCCTCTTTTCCTGTCCAGCCTCAGCATCACACTGTCTCTCCCTCACCAGAAGCTGCAGTCTTGAAATCCTGATCTGAGCTGCCTCCTTGTCTGATTGGTGGTAAGGTAAGGGGCAATTATTCTCTTAGTTCCCAGGGAAGGGAATGAGGCCTCGCTTTTGCTATCTGTGAAATAGGGGTTGGGCTACGCAATCTCTAAGACATTCCCTCATCACAGTGAATGCTCACAGTAGCTTCATGAGGTGGGTAGGACAGGAAGGTAATAGGCAGCAACAGGCAGAGCCAAGATTCCAGTCCAGCTTAGTTTGACTCCAAAGCTCACCTGAGTCCCAGAGAGAGAAGAAAATCAGCCCTCTGGCTGAGGGAAAGCAACATTCAGTTATTAATTTCTTCTTATAACTAGTTATAATGAAATATTTCAGATCTACAAAAAGGTATCAAAAATAATACAACAACCCCTTTTTACCTACCATTCAGCTTCAGAAATAAGATATCACAGATATAGCTGGAGTCCTCTGTGTACCCTCTCTGATCCTATTTCCCTTTCTTTCCTTCCCAAGACAGCCACTTTTCTGATTCTGCTGTGTTGAAAGCTTTGTATCAATGGTGTTCTATGTACACTTAGTCACTTGCTTCATCACTCCACATTATGTTTGTGAGATGTATCATGTTAACAAATGTAGCTGTAGTTTATTCATTTTTCTGCTATGCGATATTCCATTGTATAAACATACCACAATTTATCTGTTTTCCTGATGATGAACATTTAAATAGTTTTGCAGATTTTGTTGTAACAGTGCTGCTGTGAGCATCCTCATACATGTCTCCTGGTGGACACAAGTGTTAGCATTTATTTCTCTGGCATCTTGCTGGGTCTGAGAGTGTGTGCTTATCTTACTCTTTACAGGATATTGCCAAGTTGCTCTACTATTCATTCATGTTGCCATAGGATAAATGTTTACTGAGCACTTACTATGTGCTAAGCCCGGGGCTGACGGCAGAGCAGGAGGAGCCATTTCCTTTAAAGTGAGAAGCAGAGGGAAAAGGTTAAAGCTCAGTTAGAAAGAACCTGGGGAGCCATAAGTAGGCAATTACCAAGAACTTGTTGAGAATTCTATGGCAAGAGCTTTCAGGCAGTTTATGTTATCTTACCTTGGGACAGGTAGCAGATTTGGATAAGATTTCTCCTTCTTAGCTAAGCTACCTGTGGCGTACAATCATGAGAGCTCAGGGCTGAGAGTCAGGAGGCCTGGGTGCTGGTCCTGGTTCTGCCTCAAACCCACTGTGTGACTTGCTCAAGTGTCTTTGCCTCTCTGGGCCTAAGTTTTTCCTCAATTAAGTAGGGCAAGATGAAGCCTCAATCTTTATCACAGTGAGTCAGAATCGACTCAATGGCAATGAGTTCACCCTCAGGAGATCTGGGTTGGAAGAATGAATGCATCACGTTACCCTCCCAGAGCCCTTATTTTCTCCTCTTCAACAATTGACTTTCTAATGCCTGCTAGACCCACCTCCCAAGGCTACCAGGAATGCTCTGGGAGGGTTCCAGTGTTATTCTTTTAAGTGTTGTTCTCCCTTAGGTGCAGTCTTGTCAGGAGGCAGAGGGATGGCAAAGATGACCCCTGAATTCCCTCCCAGCTTCTAGCTTTTGGCTCCTTTGCTCCTCTCATTTTTACTGGGCCTCTTCTCCAGACCCTGCTCCCATTCCAAGCCAGCCATCTCTGCACAGAAGGTATAAATATAAAAAATAAATAAACCCAGAGCAAGCCCAGAACTGAAGCAAATTGCTGGCAAGAGCTGGCCGCTGATTAGCATGCATAGTGGACGTGCAACTGGGCATATCAGAGAGAACTGCATTTTTCCACAGGATAGAGCTATCAGCATGGTCCGGGCTGGGGAGAGGGTTAAGGGGAGGGGGACACAGATGGTGCTCAGCTCGAGGACCCAGGGCTTCCTCCCTCAAGGCTGCTCTGTTCCCCATGCCTGCTCCCCAAACCTGGCAGGGGTTTCCCCTCAGCAAGCTAGAACCTGGGGCCCAAGTGAGGGAGATGCAGGAGATGGGAGAAGTGGAGCCAGGTTGTGAGGCTCAGAGAGGTCCAGGGTTCAGGGCTAGTTGAATGGCCTTGGGCAAGTGCATTCATCATCCTAAATCTCTATCTGCAAAATAGGGAGAATAACACTAAGTACCGTGTAGGGTTGGGAGAGTTCAGTGAGTTAAAGAAAATACCTAGCACATAGTAGGAACTTCAAAGATGGGAGTCTTCTTCCTTACCCCTCATCACTATGTAACAGGTAAGCCCCCCACCCACCCACCCACCAGCGTATGGGCTGGGGAACACAGACCAAGAAAAGCAAGGAGCAAGAGAAGCATCTGGGAGGAATTCATGAAGGAAGAAAAAGAATAAAATAGTTCACATCTATTGGATGCTCTATGTGTCCTGCACTGTGCTAAGCGCTTCGCAGTCTTTATCACCTCACTACAGCTTCTCAACAAGCATTTACAGATGAGGAAATTGAGGCTCTGAGAGGTTACTAACTTGCCCAAGGTCACAGAGCTAGGTAGTAACGGATGTGGTATTTAAGCCCAGGCAATTTGATTCCAGTTAGGGTTGCCAGATTAAATACAGGACACCCAGTTAAATTTGAATTTCAGATAAACAATGAATGCTTTTTTAGGACATACTTAAATTAAAAAGGACAGACTTAAACTAAAAAATATTCGTTGTTTATCTGAAATTCAAATTTAACTAGGCAGGATATCCTGTCTTTTTATTTGCTAAATCTGGCAACCCTAACTCTGGTGCCTGCACTTTTTAACAGTACCTTAAAACACTTCCCCACATTCTATGGCCTCTGAAGAAGGGGTAAAGAACCCTCCTCCTCTCTGGGGCCCCAATCTCCTGCCCACCTGAAATTCCATGATCTCTTTTTCCTTTAGGTGGAAACATCAAGGAAGAAAGTGAAAATAGTATAGCTTGGTAATTGCACTTTTAGATGCCCATAACAAGCCCCTGCCACTCCCCCCACTAGCAGCTGTTTTTAATGGGAGTGGGATTGATCCCAGACCTAGATAGGGCCCTGAGTAGTCAGGAGGTCACTGAAAAGGGGAGTGCCAGAAGAGCAGGTTGTCCCTCAGGAGTCCTTGGGGGCCCAAACCCTAGAGGCCTGAGTCAAAAGTGCAAGGGGTGGAACCGTGAAAAGGGTGTGCAGGCTCTGGAGTGCATAAAACCATTGCCATCAAGTCTATTCTGATTCATAGCAACCCTATAGGACAGGGTAGAACTGCTCCATAGGGTTTCCAAGGAGCAGCTGGTGGATTCAAGCTGCTGACCTTTTTTGGTTAGCAGCCGAGTTCTTAACCTCTGCGCCACTAAACAAAAAAAAAAAAACCCAGTGCTCCTTAAATCTTGGAACTGCCATTTATTTGCTGTGTGACCCTAGGCAAGTTACTTCACCTCTCTGAGCCTCACTTTCCTCATCTATAAAAGAACAATTAAAAAAAAAAAACCAAACCCATTGCTGTCGAGTCCATTCTGACTCATAGTGACCCTATAGAACAGAGTAGAACTGCCCCATAAGATTTCCAGGGAGCACCTGGCAGAGTCGAACTGCTCACCTCTTGGTGAGCAGCCATAGCACTTAACCACTACGCCACCAGGGTTTCCAGGCGCTATAAGAGAACAATAGTAACACTTTACCACACAGGATTACTGTGAGGAGAAAACAAGATAACATGTAGCACCTGATAAGCACTCAATACATGTAACCTATTCTTACCAATCACCCTCCAGCTGCTCCCTCCCCACACCTATCCTTTCCCCAAGTCTCCTCCCCTCCTGCACTCCAGGCTTGAGATTTCTCTGGGGTGGAGACGGGGAGACCCAGGAAGCTGAGGGTCCAGCCTTGGGTCACTTCCTCTGCCGCTGCCACACTTGGCATATGGGAACACCTACTCCCACCTTCCTCCCTGCCACCATCCTGCCAACCAAAGCTACTAAATAATTCACGCAAATACCAATACTCCAGACGCTCAACGCTCTCTTTGATTGAACGGGGGGGCTCTGGAAAAGTGTTTTCTCACCTAAACTGTGCTCTGGTCGTAGAAGAGTTAGTGAGGAGTCGGGGCAGGGGGGGTATGTTACAGGGTAGGGGATAGGGTGAGCCCCTCCTCCCAGAACAAGGATGGAAGGAAGGAACAGGGGTATGGATTTGTGGCTCTACCTTCCTTAGGACACCCTGGCCCTCTAATTGCTGAGCCAGACACCGGAGCAAAATTGGGAAAAGCTAGGAGTTTGTCTCTCTAGCCAGTTTCCTTCTCTGAACCTGTTGCCCCATCTGTGAAGTGAAGATAAAGTCCTTACATCATAGGGTTAGCAGTGAGCAGAAAAGCAAGAGAATGGGTGAGAAACCGCTTTTTCAAATTCTGTAATACTTCCCCAAAGGCAAAGCATTTTTATCACATCCAGGCCTTTGTTTCACTATGTGTAAAATGGGAACTAGAATGCCTGCGTTCTAGTCCTGAGGATTAAGTAAGATGTCCTCTGGGCTTCTCAGCTATTCCTTCTACATAGCTGTCCCCTTCCCACCCTCACTCCCCATTGCCTGGCTAATTCCTGCTCATTTCTTCATGACCTATCAAATGATTACCTCTCCTGAGAAACCTTCCTGCCTTTCCCCGCCTGGGCACCCTATCCCCTGACTTGTTCTACCCCCTGTCTGGGCTCTGACCCCATGTACCATCATCGCCAGTTTTCCTGTCTGTCTCCCCACTAGGCAGGGAGCTAGGTAGGCACAGGTAGTACCTTGTTCCTCATTTCCCCATGGCCCAGAATGGGGCTTGGCACGGAGTTGGAGGATGCTCAGTGAAACATTTTCAGAATGAGTGGAAGTGCTTTGTAAACACCAGAGTATTGTCCGGATAAATAAATAAGGAGGGGGTTATTAGCAGGACATTTCTTTGAAACCCAAGATTTTTCCTATTATCCCCACCGTCATGGAGCTGAATTTTTAACTTAAAAACCTTAAGCTTTTACCCTGGGATCTGGGCAGTTGAAAATAAGCAAATGGGGCCTAGGATGATACTGGGGCTGGTGGGCTGGGTCTGGGGCACCTGGTGGATTGCAGGGCCAGCTGGGATGGTCTCTGTGCTTGCTCCAACCTGTCTCCAGGGCCCCTGGCCTCCTGCTGTATTCAGTCGCAGACACCTCATTAACACAGTAATGCAGCCAAGCTGGAGGCAGTTCAGAGAAGAGCAGTGAAAGTGATTGTGGGGCAGGTGGGGGCCTGGCACTGGTGTTTGTGGTGGGGCAGGGAGCAGTCCCAGGTCTGGGGCTGTGGGCTTGGCTCAGTGGGGCCCGGCAGGGAACCTGAGAAACACAGGGCCTGTGCACCTTCATCTGGAGAGTGGCCTCCCCAGGAATGTAAGAAATGAGCTAGCTGGAAAGATGGAGGAGCACTTGCAGGAAAGAAGCCAGGGGAACCCAGGCACAAGCTACTTCTAACCTTCAAATGCCACTCACCTGTTGTCACCTCTGTCACTATCACTATGACTAGGAGACATCACTTTATTGGAGAGGTAAGCAAAAGGAAGAGGCTAGCATCACGGGAGGTGTTTGGCTGTGTCCACTTAGATCCCGGGTCTATGGAAAATATTTCTGGGTAATCTAGGGTTCATCTCCTGTCTGAGATGGATGGGGCCTTTGGACACCACTGAGGCCCTGTCTCTTATCTTATAGATGGAGACGCTGGCCAAGGGAGGGAAAAGGACTTGGCCGAAATTACATATGAGTCAATGGCACAGCCAGGACTAAAATCTACGACCCCTGGACTCCAAGTTTGGTCCTCTTCCCACACATCTCTCCACAGGAACTGAGTGAGCTTTGTACCATCTCTAATGAGGTGCTGCCCAGACTGTACCCTGCCATATGCCTGGGGATACAGGCCACCTATTCTGCTGTAACCCCCGCTCCCCGCCACCACACACACACCCACACACCACACATAAAAAAAGTATACTTCCACATGAAAGCAGGTAACTGACACAATCCTGTCTTCAAGTCTTATATTATTTTGGCTTTTCCAAGACACCTCCTAAAAGGGAATGGGCATAAAGCGAAGATCAAGCCTAAAATCTCTCACTCATACAGCCTGTGCTCTTGCCTCTAGGCCTTTTCACTTGCTGACACCTTTACCTGGAATGACCTTCCCCCCAGCATTTGACCCCCTGGCTCCATCTCATCACCAAGTGTTAGTTCTAAAGTCACTCTTCTCAGAAGCCTTCATTGACCACACTGTCACTTTCTAGCTCATAATACTGTTTCGTATTCTTCATTGCACTGAGCACTCTTAAATCAGCTTGTTTGTGTGTTTACTTTCTTTTCCCACAGCCAGAATGGAAGCTGAATAAGGGCAGGGACCATGTCTGTCTGGTTTACTGCTGTAACCCCAGCACTTAGAACAATGCCTGGCGCATACACACATGCATGCACACACAACATGCTAAATAAGTGAATAAATGAACAACAAAACCAAGATTTTCCTTCCAGAAAAGAGGTCTCGCTTGGGTGGGAAGAACACAGGCCAGGACTGAAATGGAGAAATCTCTGGCCTATTTCATTCATTCAATAAGTATTTCTTGCCAGGCACTGTTCTAGGTACTGGAGACACAGCAGTGAACAAACCAAAGACCCCTGCCTTCATGGAGCTCATATCCTAGTGAGAGGTGATAAGCAATGAAGAAGACAAGTAAAATATAGTGTAGGTTAGAAGGTGAGAAGTGCATTGAATAAGAATAAAGGGGAATGGGAGTGCTGGGGTGGAGTGAATGGGGTGAGAGTTCTATGTGGGAATTTAAATCTAATAGCCATTTCAGCAGAAACCTCAAGGCACTGAGGGAGCCAGCCTGAGGGTATCAGGGGAAGAGTGCTTGGACCTAGGGCAAACGAAGCAGTAAGCACAAGGCCTGCATTCCTCCTGTCAGTTCCCGGAGCTTGAGGAGCCAAGAATCAGGGGCTGCAAACACTGCAGAATGTCTTCCAAGGAATGTCTCAGACCCCTACCACTTCCTCCTTTCCTGGGTCTAGGGCCTTAGCTGGGGCCAGCTCCCTCAGGTGTCTTGTTCGTCCTAAAAGGCTGAGGACTAAGAGGGCTGCTGGCAATAACCCTTGCATTTGTGTAGTACTCTATTCCTTGCACTGTCGCTTTGTCCTGCCACAGGGAAGCAGTTAGGTGGGCAACATTAGCCTCATTTGACAGATGAAAACTAAGGTATAAAGAGTAGTGCTGTGGTTAGTGTTTACAAAACACTTCTCATTGAATCTTCACAAGACCTTGGATTCCTAGCCTCTTTTGACAGGTGAGAAAATGGAGACTCAGAAAGGTTGAGAATTTCCAAGGTCACACATGGCAGAGCTGGAATTGAAATACAGGTCTTTCTATCTCTGCAGTCTCATGCTTTCCATGACACCACTAAACCCTGGTGGCATAGTAGTTAAGAGCTACATCTGCTAACCAAAAGGTTGGCAGTTGGAATCCACCAGCCTCTCCTTGGAAACTCTATGAGGCGTTTCTACTGTCCTACAGTGTCGCTATGAGTCGGAATCGATTCCATGGACGATGATGATGATAATGACTAAGCTTCTGGGGAAAAAGCAGGAGGTTGGGAGGTGAAGCCCAGGAAATTCTAGCACTTGGCAGGATCATTGACACCAAGGAGGTGCTAATTAAGCCACATGGCATAATGGAAAGAATGTGGGCTTTAAAATCAGACAGACTGGAATTCAAATCCCAGAGTTGGTGTGTGACCTTGGGTACATTGCTTCCATTCTCTGGGCCTCGTTTTCTCACTTATAACACAGAACAAAAATCTCTACTTTGAGTAGTTGTTTTAAGGATTCAGTGAGATCCCAGATGGGTAAGAGCCCGTGACCCCAATTCTCCCCAGCATGTTTTCTCCTTTTTCAAAATGGGTGACTGAGAGCTTGATACAACTAATGCCATGATGAACCTGTAAGTTCTTTTCCTTTCTCTGCCTGCCTCCTCCTTCACATACCTCTGTTAATGACTTTGTTTTGACCTAATGTTAATGACTTTGTTTTAAACTGATGCAAATACCTTTGTTTTGTTCTGTTGGACCACCTGTGACTTAAAACCCCCACAGGAAAATTTGGAGCCCAGGTATCTGATATGTATATCTTTAGCCTAATAAAGAGATGTCTGGAAGGTATCTTTTGTCACTGTCCTGTAATGTATAACTCCTCTTGACCATACCTCTGGCCAAGTAACTACAAAGACACTTCTAACCCTTGTAAGATTCTATATAAGCTCTAATGTAAAATTGCTCTTTGGGACTCCATAGAGGCAGCTGCTGGGTCCCTGGTGATGTATGTTGTTGTTGTTGTTAGGTGCCGTCGAGTCGGTTCCGACTCATAGCGACCCTACACACATAGAGACCCTACGCGCAACAGGATGAAACACTGCCCGGTCCTGAGCCATCCTCACAATCGTTGTTATGCTTGAGCTCATTGTTGCAGCCACTGTGTCAATCCATCTCGTTGAGGGTCTTCCTCTTTTCCGCTGACCCTGTACTCTGCCAAGCATGATGTCCTTCTCCAGGGACTGATCCCTCCTGACAACATGTCCAAAGTATGTAAGACGCAGTCTCGCCATCCTTGCCTCTAAGGAGCATTCTGGCTGCACTTCTTCCAAGACAGATTTGTTCGTTCTTTTGGCAGTCCATGGTATCGACTCGACGGCACTGGGTTTGTTTTGTTTTTTTTTTTTTTTGTATATTCAATATTCTTCACCAACACCACAATTCAAAGGCATCAACTCTTCTTCGGTCTTCCTTATTCATTGTCCAGCTTTCACATGCATATGATGTGATTGAAAATACCATGGCTTGGGTCAGGCGCACCTTAGTCTTCAGGGTGACATCTTTGCTCTTCAACACTTTGAAGAGGTCCTTTGCAGCAGATCCACCCAATGCAATCCATCTTTTGATTTCTTGACTGCTGCTTCCATGGCTGTTGATCGTGGATCCAAGTAAAATGAAATCCTTGACAACTTCAATCTTTTCTCCGTTTATCGTGATGTTGCTCATTGGTCCAGGTGTGAGGATTTTTGTTTTCTTTATGTTGAGGTGTAATCCATACTGAAGGCTGTGGTCTTTGATCTTCATTAGTAAGTGCGTCAAGCCCTCTTCACTTTCAGCAAGCAAGGTTGTGTCATCTGTATAACGCAGGTTGTTAATGAGTCTTCCTCCAATCCTGATGCCCCGTTCTTCTTCATATAGTCCAGCTTCTCATATTATTTGTTCAGCATACAGATTAAATAGGTATGGTGAAAGAATACAACCCTGACGCACACCTTTCCTGACTTTAAACCAATAAGTATCCCCTTGTTCTGTCCAAACAACTGCCTCTTGATCTATGTACAGGTTCCTCATGAGCACAATTAAGTGTTCTGGAATTCCCATTCTTCACAATGTTATCCATAGTTTGTTATGATCCACACAGTCGAATGCCTTTGCATAGTCAATAAAACAGAGGTAAACATCCTTCTGGTATTCCCTGCTTTCGGTGATATATACATCTCCTTAATAAACTTTCTCGCTCTTTCTGACTTGGAGTATATTTCCTTGGCTCGACTGCTCCAGGGCATGGACCCTAATCAGGTAACAAGCCCCATGTGGTGGCCGGCACATAGTAGATGTCCAGTCAGTGTGAGTCCTTATTTATAGATGTTTGTCAAGTTACCTTGAACTGAAACGCAAAGGCAGAGGCCAGGGGCAGCGTGGCTAGCCTGACTACCCCTATGCCTGAGTCAGATTAGGGTGGGGGTAGGACCTGGAGGAGGATCTGAGCTGGTGTGGCAAGAGCTTCTTGCCCTGAGTATCCAGCTGCTGAAGTCTTCTGGGCCCAGGATGGGAGGAATGCCATTCTTCTGCTGTCCCAGCTCTTAACTAAGAACCTAAGGAAAAAGGGAACTGGATATGCAGGGTAGACAGGGTTCCCTTCACACCTTCCCTCCTGCCAGGCCGGCAGAGACATTGAGTGCGGGGGAGGGGAGCGCTCCCCTCAGAGCAGTTCACCTCCTCTCAGCAGCTTGCCCCTTCCCCCAGCGTAGGGGACTCCTGGGAGAACTTAGGGCTGTTTAATGGGGTGGAGCTGTCTTTAATCTCCTCTGTAAATGTTTTCTAGATCCTCATTAGGAACAATAATGTCCTATTAATATGCTGATGGCATTTCATTTAGGGCTGGGGAAGGGAGAGTAGCTGGGAGGATGTGGAGTGGGGGTGGGGTGGCGGGAATCACCATGGGATCTCAGGGGAGAGAGGCCTAGTGGAGCTTGTAGTGTCTCCCCCTAGTCCTTGGGAAACTCAGGAAGACTCAGTCCCAGGCTCAATCATTCTCTCCACACAGGCCCCCAGGGGTCTGAGTCAACTGCCATTAGGACTGGCAGATGTACACATACCCCACCACACCCCATCTCTGAATACCACCCCGGGGCCACACCCAGGTGGCCAAGGTTAGTCACCAAAGTCTACGCTCATTCCTCATTTGTTCCTAGCACTGCCATCTACACAGAACTCACTGGAACTTAGTACCAAGTTAGGCCCTCAGGCATAAGGACTTCAGTAAGACACAACGTGGCAGTTTGGGGCAATGTAAAGAAACAAGGTGTAAGATGGCCAGCACATAGCAGGCCACCAATAAGTTATGGCTATGAAGACAAGTCTCTGCCCTTGTGTCCCCCCCACTGATGGGTGAGGGAGGCAGACATTTAAGCAATTAAAACCCAGTTTTTACCATGATGGTGATGGAGGAGTTTGGGCATAATAAAGTAGGGAGGGGCTATCTCTGTTCATGTGGCTGGGAGTGTGGATACAATTTAGTAGGTATTTACTGATTCATCCTCTCTGCCAGGCCTTTCTGAATGCTGTGCCCTCAGCCCAGAATGCCTCCCCACATCTCAGCCTAAGAAAGTCCTGCCACCCTTGAAGACCAGCTCCTCCGTTCTCCTGGCTGACCACAACCCATTTGCCCCCTTCATCTCCCGCAGTGGACCTAGATTTGGAGGCATTGGCATTTGTGTCTTATTTCCCTGGTGAAAGCAGTGAGCTGCAGCTGGTGGCTTGAATGGAGTTCACTGACAGCCATCTGCATAGTCACTCATGTCTCCTCTCCAATCTCTGTGGGCCAGTGAATCTTTGATTTCCTTCCAGCGAGAACCTTATCACTTCATCTCCTTTAGGGTGCCCGGGCTGCTGCTGGCTCCTGGATTAGACCCTCTATTCTTGGCTGCTCAAAGTTATCCAGATTGAGATCCCTGATTTGGCCAGCTCTGATCAACAGCTGCCCATTTTGAAAAGCTCCCTGTCCACCGGCCTCCCATGGCTACCCTTGGGAGCACCTTGGCCTGAACTTCTCCCATTCCCCTCTCCCACTTCCAACAAAACTTGCCTTCCTGGCTTGCCAGCCTCTATCCCCAGCTGGAGTACATTTGCATGGCACATCGCAGTTTGCAGGCTACTCCCTCAACCCAGCATTCTGTTGGTTAGCTAGGCTCTGATTCTGCTTTCTTTTGCATCCCTCAGGGCAAATCAGTCATCCATTCGTGTCTAGCAAGTGAAAAGAGCAAATGAAATGGATGTTGTTCAGGCCTGGATGAGAGTCCTGACTCCGCCACTTATTTGTTGAGTGATCTTAGGCAAGTTACTTCAGCTCTCTATGCCTCAGTTTCTTTATCTGTAAATTGAGGATAATAATATCACCTACATCACAGATTCAAGAAGATAATACATGTAAAGCTCGGAGCACAGTGCCTAGCACACAGTAAGCACTGAAGAAAACTCAATAAAACTATTATTAGCCAGCCTTCTCAGAGATTCACCCAAGTATCTCCATGCCTACCACCCTAATCCAAGCCCACGTGGTTACTGCTCAGCCTTCAGGCTTTTCTCCTCTCCCCAGTTCATTTATTCCTACTGCCCCAAATTCTTCACTTCTAGTTCTACCAACCACTTAACTCACTGAGTATTTCTCTAAGCCTCAATTCCTTTATCTGTAAACTGGGTTATGAATCCCTACCTCAAAAGCTGATGTGAGGGTCAAATGAGATGGCACCCTCAAAGCGCCTTTCACAATGCTTGGCACATAGTAAGAAAGTATCTTACCACATCCGTAGAGCTCAAGTATGAGCTCAGTTTGGCCTGGGCCAGGGGGTTGGGTGGGTACAGAGGGAGGAGAATGACTGGAAAAACTGACATGAATGCCAAGGAGTCCCTGGTAGCAGTAGCCAGATTCATCAAAGCAGTGCCCAAAGGGCACAGCAAGCTTAGGTATGGTGTAGGCAGTGGGCACTGACAGGAGCGCTGATCTAACTCCTGGGCACAACAGAAGCAATAATATGAAATCTTGCAGATTATGGAGATCTGTTCATCCTCAACAGGACATAGCCAGTGGCACCCTCATTCATGGGGGTGGGAGTGGAAAGCAGTATGAGAAGGGGCCTGGAGAATGTGCAGAGTGGTCAGGCATAGAACAAGGGATGCAAGAAGAAAGGCCAGTACTACAGGGCCCCTCTACAAGGGGGATCAGGTACAAGTAGTGTCTTGGAGGATATCCAGGCTTCCAGCACTCACTCACCCCAGCACCTCACACACCTGGTGTGTTGGCAGCCATATTGAATTGTCAGCTTGTGGGGCTTACAGGACAGACTGCCTAGATTTGGTTTCTCACCTACTAACTGTGTGACCTTGGGCATATCACTCAACCTCTCTGTGCCTCAGTCTCTGCATCTGTAAAATAGGGATAATATTTTCTACCTCATGGGGCTGTTGTGAAGATAAAATGAGTTGATACATGTGAAGTACTTAGAACAGGGCCAGGGACATAATTTCTGCTATTATTAATATTATTTGAGCTATTACTGTTATTATTCTATCTGCCCCCTCAGGTCTATCTTAGGCTCTGGGCCAGGAGAGAGGGTCATCAGGAGACCCAGCTGGATTTGGGGTGGGGTCTGCTGAGGCTGACAATGGAGAAAAGCTGAGGTTAGGCGCCCAGTTTCTATCTTCCAATCAGTATGTGCTCCTCCGAGCCAGTTTTAAAGGATGCTCTGAGCTCTGACAGCCTGAGATGTATGATCGGGAGGCCTTCATTAAGTGCCTATAGTCCTGTATCAGGCTCTGACCAGCCCTGCTCTTCGGGGTCAACTCTAGACTCATGGATAGGGACAGAAAAGCAAAGAATCACAGATCCTTAGAGCTAACACCCCTTATGTTCTAGAACTGTCCAGATTGCAAACATTCTGCCCTATTGTCCTCATTAACAGCCAGAATTACCTAGAAATTCCAGCAATGTGGTTAAGACGATGGGCTCTGGAGCCAGAAAATCTGGTTTAAACTACAGATCCAACACTTATTAGTTATTTAATCTTGGACAAGGGACCTGACCTCTTTCAGCCTCAATTTCCTCATCTGTAAGATGGAGGTAATAACAATACTTTCCCTGTAAAATCACTGTCAGGACAGAGACTGACTTAGGAATGGACAGAAGGACCTATGGGGTAGGGAAGAAATTTCTGAGTAAAGCGGGGCCAGGGAAGCAAGTACGTGGGCTCTAAACGTAAATCCAGGTATGTTTCCTGGAGGGTTTAAGCCAAGAAGGAGGAGCATGAAGGAGAGAGATTGGCTGGGAAGGGATTGCTTTGGGAGGTATTGGGAAGAGAGATGTTGAGAATCCTGATAGTACTCTTTTTTTTTTAATAATTTTTATTGAGCTTTAAGTGAACATTTACAAATCAAGTCAGTCTGTCACATATAAGCTTATATACACCTTACTTCATACTCCCATTTACTCTCCCCCAATGAGTCAGCCCTTCCAGTCTCTCCTTTCGTGACAATTTTGCCAGTTTCTAACCCTCTCTACCGTCCCATCTCCCCTCCAGACAGGAGATGCCAACACAGTCTCAAGTGTCCACCTGATACAAGTAGCTCACTCTTCATCAGCATCTCTCTCCTATCCACTGTCCAGTCCCTTCCATGTCTGATGAGTAGTCTTCGGGAATGGTTCCTGTCCTGGGCCAGCAGAAGGTTTGGGGACCATGACCGCCGGGATTCCTCTAGTCTCAGTCAGACCATTAAGTCTGGTCTTTTTATGAGAATTTGGGGTCTGCATCCCACTGATCTCCTGCTCCTTCAGGGGTTCTCCGTTGTGCTCCCTGTCAGGGGAGTCATCGACTCTTTAATTACTCAGAAATGAGTGAAGTGGTAGCCTGTGGCCCAAGGGTCAAATAGATTTCAAAGGCCAGGCCTACCTAAAGAGTTTTCTGGTGCCCGTTCCCTTCCTGGGTGGACCTAGCACAGATGGGGCTCTGTGGATGGCAATCTCCCAGGCTGAAGTTGGGGGAAGCAAAAAAAGTATATACTTATGTTTAACATGAAATATCCCTGGGCTTTAGCCTCCTGGATGCCAGAGCTGAGAAGGACAGGAAAGGCAGGATCTGAGCAAGGCAGTGGAGTGATTGGAGGTTTGGCCGGCTAGATGGCTTTGTGAGGACTCTAGAACATATAGGCAGCTTTGAGGCCAAGGCCAGGGTTTGGAGCCAGGAGCCAGCCCACCTCAACAAGTCATTGGGGTTCACAGCTCAGCTGCCTCTAAGGAGCTGCCTATATCAGGAAATCATCTGTCTAAAAAATGTTTAGTAAGCACCAGCACTGGGACTGGGAAGACAGAGGTGAATCCCATAGTCCTTGTGCTCTGATGAGTTGGTATCTCTAAGCTAAAGTAGTGGGGCACACAGGCAGAATGAGGGATGGGACTCGGGGAGGGGGTGGAGTTTTATCTTAACTCTGCCACCAACTTTCACAATAGAGCCTTCGCCCTCTCTGAGCCTCAGCTTCCTCATCTGTACAGTGGGAGGGGGTGGGTGATGCTTTATAAAGAACCATGAGTCTGAGCTGGTAAAAGGGGCTCAGCAGCCATGAGAGAAACTGAGAAGAGCCCAGAGTATCAGAGCCGTGAGTGCTAGGAAGTTCTTTCAAAGCCCTGGAAGGCGCCCACTGCCCCTCAAGTTCCTTGGCCTATCCACACCTCCCAGTGAGGCCCTTCAGGCTGGATTCCATGGGGATGAGACCTTATGTGAGACCCCCTTCTCTTCTTCCCTGCTATGTAACTTGCACTGTCCAGATGCCTGCTTGCCCACCAAGTCCAGAGCATTTAGGTCTCAGATCATGGAGGGGCAGCCATGGAGAACTGATACAGCTGCTTCCCTTACGGGCCCCAGACCCTCTCTGGTGACCATAGGAAGCCAATTAGCAGAGAACAAAATGCTTCCTGCAGTGGTAGGCCCTTGCCTACAACTGCCTGCATGTTCTCAGAGCTTAATGGTCATTTGAGCTGTCCCTGGGGACAGAGGATGGGGCTTCCATGAACTGTCTGGCTCCAGGCAGCAGCCTGGGTCCCGAAGGAGGCCACGGGGTTGGGGAGGGGAGAGGGAAGAGGAACAAGATGCCTGCTGCTACTGGGGAAGCCTGAGACAGCAGGAATACAGTACACCTGGGGCCAAGGGCCAGCATCTGAAGGCTGCTCCTGCTGCATACCTGGGAACTGATGCCCCCCAGGGTTTCCTCAGCACCTCTATAAGGCACAGCTGGGCCCAAGCTGGTAGTAGGCATAGCAGGGGGGTGGGGAAGTAACCAGCATTTAAGGCATATTCATAGGAGGCTGCTAGGGCCTAGACTCTTGATTGGGCCTTATGCTCTTGCAAGTAGGATGTGATTAAAAGGCTTCATCCCAAACTTTCCAGGCTAGTATGGAAAACTGGCTTGTCTGCCTGTGGGCTGTGGGGAAAATGCTCATCAGGAAGGGAGAAGAGCTGGGTTCTGGCCATGGACCAGCCACTAATGTACTGCTCTGTGATTTTGTCTTCCCTGGGCCTCAGTTTCTCATCTGTCAAGTGAGAATTGCTGCCTACCTTAATGAATCATCTGACAGGGCTTGGAAGAGTGTCCTCAAAGAGCTCAGGCAGTTGGGAAGGCTGGTGTGGAGGGAGTGGGTGGAGAGAAGCTGAATCTGGAAAGCTGATGCCACATCTTTAGAGGCACATCCGCTAATGCCCCTCTCCCACCTGGACTTGAAACCCAGCCCTGCCACTTATTATCTGCGTGACCTTGGGCAAGTCAGTCCACTCCTCTGTACCTCAGTAAACCAGGGATTAGATCAACCTTACAAGGTACTCAGGAGATGGTGTGTATAAATGAGTAGCCTTTGTAAAGCGCCTAGCTAGCAGTGCTTGGACAGAGTTACGGGGAGGGAGAGGGAAGGTGGGAGCACTGTCATGTGAAGGAAATGCCTGGAGAAGCCTTTACCTGGAGGAGACAGCTACCACTGGCTACCAGCACCAGCCTCTCCCCCTGCCCCACCATGAATAATGAGTAGGTATTGATCCTCTGGTTGGGAAATTTCTGTGACCTGTGTTAAAATACACCCAGCCTTACAGCCTGGAGCTCAAAACAGGTTTTCACCAGCCAGGGCTGAGCTGGTTTGCCCTCTTCCCCCACCCCCACCCTCAACCCAAGAAGGAGAGCTCAGTTGGATAGGGTATCAGAGACTGAAACCGATTTAGTGAACACCATCTCCTCCCGTCAGTACCCAGAGAGACAGAGGAGCAGGGGCATCTATGGCTGGAGCCCCAGTAGACAGGTTCCAGGGGGAGGAGGGGGAGTCAGAGATAGAGCACAGGCCTGGCTTTGAAAACTGGCTCCTTCTTTTCCTACAAGTGCCTCAGTTTTACCAGTTGTAAAATGGAGATGGTAATTCCTTCCTCATGGCATTAGTCCTAGATTCAAACGAGATTAGGTATGTATACTGTCCAGCACAGTGCCTGACCAGTAGAAGCACTCAATAAAATGGCAGCTCAGCCCTTCTCAATTCCCTGTCCTGCCCCTTCATCCTTGCTGGAAAACTCAGGATCATTTTGCAGAGGAATGAACCTCTGAGTGACTCTTATTTTTTTTAATAAGAGGCTTATTAAGATATAATTCACAAACCATAAAATTCACTCTTTTAGAGTGCACAGTTCCCTGGTTTTTAGTATATTCACAGAATCTTGTAACCATCACCATTAAGTAATTTTAGAACATTTTCTTCACCCCAAAAAGAAACCCAGTACCATTAGCACTATGACTCATCTGTCAATTTGTCATACTGTGGTGACTTGTGCGTTGCTGGAAGCTATGCTGCCAGTATTTTGAACACCAGCAGGATCACCCATGGTGGACAGGTTTCAGAGGAACTTCCAGACTAAGACAGACTAGGAAGAAAGGCCTGGTGATCTACTTCTGAAAACTAGCCAATGGAAACTCTATGGGTCACAACAGAATATTGTCAGTTATAGAGCTCGAAGATGAGCCTCCCTAGGTCGGAAAAAAGAAAGAAAGGTTGGAAGGCACTCATAATACACAGTGGCCACAATGACTATCATGAAGATGGTGCAGAACTGGCAATGTTTCATTCTGTTGTACGTGGGGTAACCATGAGTTGGAGCTGACTCAACGGCCACTAACAACACCCATTAGCAATCATTCCCCATTCCCACACCTTAGCTCCTCATAACAACCTAATCTACTTTCTGTCTCTATGGATTCCCCTCTTCTGGACATTTCATATAAATGGATTAATACAATATGTGGCAGTTTGTGTCTGGCTTCTTTCACTTAACATAAAGTCTTCAAGGTATATCCATGTTGTAGCATGTGTCTGTACTTTATTCCTTTTCATGAGTGACTAATATTTCATTGCATAGATCAAACCACATTTTGTTTATCCGTTCATTAGTTGGTAGACGTTTGAGTTGTTCCCACTTTATGGCTGTTCTGACTAATGTGGCTGTGAGCATACATGTATAAGTTTTTGTGTGAACATGTTTTTAATTCTTTCAGATATTTACCTAGAAGTGGAATTATTGGATCATATGGTAACTCTGTGTTTAACCATATGCAGAACTGCCAACTGTTTCCAAAGCAGCTGCACCATTTTACATTCCCACCAGCAGTATGAGAGTTCCTATACCTCCACATCCTCACCAACACTTATTATCTGTATTTTTTTATTATAGCCATCCTAGTGGATGTGGGTGTGAACCTCACTGTGGTTTTGATTTGCATTTTCCTAATGGCTAATGATGCTGATTATCTTTTCATGTGCTCAGCGACCATTTGTATATCTTCTTTGGAGAAATGTCTATACAAATCCTTTGTCCATTTTTAACTGGGTTGTTTGTCTTTTTTATAATTGAGTTGTAAGATTTATTTATTTATTCTGAATACAAATTCCTTATCAAACATATGACTGGCAAATATTTTTTTTCATTCTGTGGGTTGTCTTTCCATTTTCTTGATAGTGCTCTTTGAAGCACAAAAATTTTCAATATTGATAAAGTCCACTTTATTTTTTCTTTTGTCACTTGTGTTCATGGATTGGAAGACTTAATACTGGTAAGATGTCAATACTACCAAAAGAAATCTACGGATTCAATGCAATCACCATCAAAATTCCAACAGCCTTCTTTGCAGGAATGGAAAAGTCAATCCTCAAATTTATATAGAATTAAAAGGGACTCTGAGTAGCCAAAGCAATCTTGAGAAAGAACAAAATTGGAGAACTCATACTTCTATGAAAAACTGACATCTAACATCATATTTAATGTAAAAGAGTGAAAGCTTTCCCTTTAAGATCAGGAGCAAGACAAGGATATCCATTCTCACCACTTCTGGTCAACACTGTACTGGAGGTTCTAGAGAGGGCAATTAGGCTAAATAACTAAACAAACAGATAAGTAAATAAAGGAATGAATAAATGAAAAGCATCCAGTTAAGAAAGAAAGAAAACTCTATTCAAAATGACTTAATCTTGTATATGGAGCACACACACACACACATACACAATGGTATTAGAATTAATAATCAGCAAGGTTGCAGGATGCAGGATCAATATAGAGAAATGAATTGCATTTCTATACATAGCAATGAACAATCTGAAAATGAAATTAAGAAAACAATTCCGTTTATAATACTATCAAAAATAATAAAATACTTAGTAATAAATTTAATGAAAGAAGTGCAAGACCTGTACACTGAAAACTATAAAACATTATTCAAAAATTAAAGACCTAAATAAATGGAAAGATATCTCATATTCATGGACTGGAAGACAATATTGTTAAAATGGCAATACTCTCCCAAATTGATCTACAGGTTTAGCTCAATCCCTATAAAAACTCGGCAAAGATTTTTTGTAGAATTAGACAGCAGTCAAGATATCAAATGATGCATTGCATTGGGTAAATCTGCTGCAAAAGACTTCTTTAAAGTTCTGAAAAGCAAAGATATCACTTTGAAGACTAAGCTGGGCTTGACCCAAGGCATGGTGTTTTCAATCACCTCAAATGCATGGGAAAGTTGGATGATGAATAAGGAAGACAGGAGAAGAATTGACGCCTTTGAATTGTGGTGTTGCCAAAGAATGTTGAGTATACCACAGGCTGCCAGAAGAACGAACAAAATCTGTCTTGGAAGAAGTACAGTCAGAGTGCTCCTTGGAAGCAAGGATGGCAAGACTTCTTTTCATGTACTTTAGACATGTTATCAGGAGGGGCCAGTCCCTGGGGAAGAATATCATGCTTGGTAAGATAGAGGGTCAGCAGAAAAAAGGAAGACCCTCATCGAGATGGATTGATACAGTAGCTGCTACAATGAGCTCAAACATAGCAACGATTGTGGGGATGGCACAGTGTTTTGTTCTGTTGTACATAAGGTCACTATGATTCAGAACTGACTCAACAACACCTAACAAAAACAACAACATTAACATAAACTCGCTGCCCCCTAAGGTTCCTATGTAAACTTTCGAAACCATGACCCTAAACCTCCAAACCAAGGAACCAGTTGCCATGAGGTGTTTGATTGTACATAGCAGCCTCAGCAGCTACTCTCTCTCTCTTTTTTTTTTTGTCACTGTTGTAAATATATCTATCACATAACTTTTGCCAATTCAACTTCTTTACAGGTATACAACTTATTGACAACAATTTAAAAAATCAGCTGTGCAACTCTACCCTTAATCAATGTGATTTTTCCATCACTGTTAACCACACTTTTCCCCCTCCCTCCCACCCCTGGTTGTTGTTGTTATGTGCCTTCAAGTTGGTTCCTACTCGCAGTGACCCTATGTACAACAGAAGAAAACACTGCCCAGGCCGGCACCATCATCACAATTGTTGCTATGTTTGAGCTCATTGTTGCAGCTTCTGTGTCAATCTAACTCATTGAGGTTATTCCCCTTTTTTGCTCACCCCCTACCTTACCAAGTATGATACCCTTCCCCAGGGACTGGTCCCTTCTGGTAACATGTCTAAAGTACATGAAAAGAAGTCTTGCCATCCTTGCTTCCAAGAAGCACTCTGGCTGTACTTCTCCCAAGACTGATTTGTTTGTCTTTCTGGCAGTCCATGACAACACCATAATTCAAAGGCATCAATTCTTCTTCAGTCTTCCTCATTCATTGCCCAGCTTTTGCATGCATATGAGGTGATTGAAAATATCATGGCTTGGGTCAGGTGCGCCTTAGTCCTCAAAGTGACATCTTTGTTTTTCAACACTTTAAAGAGGTCTTTTGCAGCAGATTTGTTTGATGCAAATGTTGTGTGATTTCTTGACTGCTGCTTCCATGGGCGTTGGTTGTGGAACCAAATAAAACAAAATCCTTGACAACATCAATATTTTCTCCGTTTATCATGATGTTGCCCCTGGTAAACCACTAATAAACTTTGGGCTCTGTACATTTGCCTTTTCTTATCTTTTTATATAAGTGAGGTCATACAATATTTGGCTTATTTTGCTCAGAATAATGTCTTCAAGCGCCATCTACACCGTAGCATGTATCAAGACTTCCTTTCTCCTACTGCCTGAGTAGTATTCCATTGTATGTGTGTACCACATTTTGTTTATCCATTCATTTGTTGATGGGAATTTAGGTTGTTTACATATTTTGACTATTGCAAACAGTGCTGCAATGAACACTGCTGTACAAGCTCTTTTTGGATCTCCACTTTCAAGTCTTTTGAGTATATATCTAGGAGTGGAATTGTTGGGTCATATGGTTCTATTTTTAGTTTTCCACAACGGCTATACGATTTTATATTTATTTCCACCAGCAGTGGATAAGGGTTCCAATTTCCCCACATACTTGCCAACGTTTGTTGTTTTCTGTTTTTTTTTAATCTTATCCATCCTACCCTTTGCTGTCGAGTCTATTCTGACTCGTAGCAACCATCCTAGTGGAAGTGAAATGGTATCTCATTGTGATTTTGATTTGCTTTTCTCTGGCAACTAATGAAGGTGGGCATCTTTTCATGTGTCTGGTGGCCATTTGAATGTCCTCTTTGGGGTAATGGCTATTCTAGTCCTTTGCCCATTTTATTATTGGGTTTTTTTTGTCTTTTTGTTGTTAAGTTGTCAAAATTTTATGTATGTTTTGGTTATTATCTCTTTTAGTTTTGAAGGATAGTTTTGCTAGACATAGAATTATTGATTGTCATCTTTTTCTTTTAGCATTATGAATGTTACCCCACTGCCTTTTGACCTCCATGATTTCTAATGAGAGGTTAGCTGTTAATCTTATTGGTTCCTTATACGTAATAAGTAATTCTTCTCTTGTTATTTTAAGATTCCCTCTTTTTCTTTGATATTTTTCTTTGTTGTTTCTTTCTTTCTGTTACTCGCACTGGATAATCTCAGTTCAAGTACTAGTTCACTGATTCTTCTGCCAGCTGAAATCCGATGTTGATCCCCTCTAGTGTATTTTTCATCTCAGTTACTATACTTTTCAACTCCAGAATTTCTATTTGGTCCTTTCCTTTTTATCATTTCTTTCTCTTTATTGCTATTCTCTATTTGATGAAACATCATTCTCATACTTTCCTTCTTTTTTTTTTTTGTAGCACAGATGGAGGTTTGTTCTCAGGAATATGGTCTCCCAGCTGCAAGTTTTTTTTTTTTTTAATTATAAAGGCATCTCTAATGATCCCTTTAAAGAGCAGAATCCTAAGTATGGAGAGAGTAGCCATTGCAACCTGACCTAAGTCAATCCTTCATTCATTGTTACCATATTTTATCAGTTCCAACATGCACTTTCTTTTGCATTTTAAAAGTCTGAAATCAAGATTCAATTAAAATCAGTGGTGTCTTATAATTATAATTAGCAGCATCTTTTTGTCTGTCTTAGTGGTACACAAAATAGTGAATTAAATTTTTTTTTTATTTTGTCTGTCTTAGTGGTACACAAAATAGTGGTGTAATTTCCAGCTAATAAAGTAGGTAGGTGAGGACTAGTGGATTCCCCACAGCTTCACTAACAGGTAGTACAGCATAGTGAAAATCTCACACTGAATTCCACTGTACTTATATATATATATATATTTTAGCAAACTGGCACAAAAACAGTCCAACAAACTGTTCTTCAAGTCCTGTGAAGTCCCAGCCCCCTACCCTTTTAGGGACCGTTGGTTCAGTGGTATTATTCTGGCTTTCCGTGGAGAAGACCTAGTTGAATTCCCATCCAATGCACTTCATGCACAGCCACCACCCATCTGTCACTTGGGACTTTTGAGTTGATATGATGCTGATCAGGTTTCAGGGGAGTTTCCAGACTAAGATGGTGTCATGGATTGAATTGTGTCCCCCAAAATACGTGTCAACTTGGTTAGGCCATGATTCCCAGTATTGTGTGGCTGCCCTCCATTTTGTGATTTTCCTATGTGTTATAAATCATAATCTCTGCCTGTGGTTAAAGAGGATTAGGGTGGGAGGTAACACCCTTACTCAGGTCACATCCCTGAGCCAATATAAAGGGAGTTTCCCCAGGGTGTGGCCTGCACCACCTTTTATCTTACAAGCGTTAAAAGGAGAGGGAAGCGAGCAGACAGTTGGGGACCTCCTACCACCAAGAAAGCAGTGCATCCTTTGGACTGGAGGTTCTTGCGTTGAGATGTTCCCGGACCAAGGGAAGACTGATGACAAGGACCTTTCTCCAGAGCTGACAGAGAGAGAAAGCCTTCTGGAGCTGGAGCCCTGAATTCAGACTTCCAGCCTACTAAACTGTGAGGTAATAAACTCTTCTTTGTTAAAGCCATTCACTTGTGGTAACTCTGTTATAGCAGCACTAGGTTACTAAGGGAAACCCTGGTTGTGTAGTGGTTAAGTGCTACGGCTGCTAACCAAACGCTCGGCAGTTCGAATCCACCAGGTGCTCCTTGGAAACTCTATGGGGCAGTTCTACTCTGTCCTATAGGGTTGCTATGAGTCGGAATCGACTCGACGGCACTGGGGTTTTTCTTTTGGTTTAGGTAACTAAGAGGAAACCCTGGTGGCATAGCTGTTAAGTGCTATGGCTGCTGACTGAGTGGTCAGAAGTTGGAATCCACCAGGCACTCCTTGGAAATGCTATGGGGCAGTTCTAATTTGTCCTATAGGGTTGCTATGAGCTGGAGTCGACTCAACAGCAATGGTTTTTTTTTTTTTTTTTTTTGGATAATTAAGACAGATGGACCAGGAAGAAAGGTCTTGAGATCTACTTCCAAAAATCAGGCAATGGAAATCCTCGGTTGTTGAATCCCAATGATCTGAGCCACAACCAGTCATGGGGATGGTGCAGGACACCTGGCAGCATTTCATTCTGTTATGCATGGGATCGTCATGAGTTGGAGCTGATTCAAAGAACAACATGCATCTTGCTTGAAAGTTCATGCAAGAGCTGTCTGGAGGCATCCTTTGGCAGAATTTCTAGTTGGATTAAGCCATTGAGTAAAGGGCTCATCTGAGGCTCACTCAGAGGAGCAGCCACTTTGGGACCTCCCGTAACCTGCCCTGTTGATTCAGGTATGGGGTGCCTGTGCAACATTTCTCACCAGTTTACCTACCTCTTTGCTGTTTTTGTTGTGTGCTATCGAGTTGATTCTGACTCACAGCAACCCTATAGGATAGAACAGAACTGCCCCATACGGTTTCCTAGGCTGAAATCTTTAGAGAAGCAGATCACCAGGTCTTTCTCCTGTGGAGCTGCCAGTGGGCTCGAACTGCCAGCCGCTCAGCCAGCTACTGAGTTCTTAACCATTGTGCCACCAGGGCTCCTTCACCTGTCTTTAATTGCATTCATTTCACCAATGCAACATCATCCAGTGTACTGAGTAGCACTTCTTTTACTTCTTTCGAAATAGTTTCCTTCAGTTTTTTAAACGTTTTTGTAATAACTGATTTAAAACCTTTGTCTTGTAAGTCCAATCTCTGTGCTTCCTCAGGGATAGTTTCTACTGATTGTTTTTTTCTTATAAATGGGCCGTACTTCCTTCTCTTTGCATATCTAATTTTTTTTTATTGAAAACTGTACATTTCAAATAATACAAGGTGGCAATTCTGGAAAGCAGTCTCTCCGCTGTCCCCAGGGTTTGTTTTTGGTTGTTGTTTGTTGTAGTTGTGTTTGTTTTGCGTCTTTTCTGAACGATGTTTGTTTTGTGACTTCTCTGAATGAATTCTGTATAGTCTGTATTTCCCGTTATGTGTGGCTAATAAAGTGTATGCTTGTTTAGCTTAGTGGTCAGCTACTAATTGGACAGAGGTTTCTTTAAATTCCTTGAACCAGTAAATCTTCCACCCATCAATGAGGGGCTATGCGTGTGTATGTGTTGGAGCACACCTTCAATGCTCTGGAAGTTTACAACTCTGCCTTCACCTTCACTTCCTGCTTTCACTGGACCTCAACCTTGGCCAGAGATGAATGTTTAGGGCCTTCTCAGGTCTTTCCTGAGCATGTACACAGCCATGAACATGTGAATGGCTTTCTAGATCCCCAGGAATATGTCAGAGCTTCTTAAACCCCATCCCCCCATGGACTTCTCATTCCCATCTTTCTTTTACATTTTTAGGCTAACCAACCTCTTTCTTGCCCCAATTGGTACTGTTGCCTCAGACAGCAATGATGTTAAATAGTCACCACTGGCTGTTTTTGAAAAATTCTCTGGGAATAGAGCTTTTCCCTCAGAGTCAGGTCAGATAAAGACAAGCCCTGTGAATGGTCACCTAGGAAGCTTCCAGACAGTTCAAGTAGTCATTTTTTAAGAATGGAGGTTTTTCATTCTGCATCCCACTTTGGAGAATGGTGTCTGGGGTCTTAAACGCTGGCAAGTGGCCACTAAGATGCATCAGTTGGTCTCAACCCACCTGGAGCAAAGGAGAATGAAGAACACCAAAGACACAAGGTAATAATGAGCCCAAGAGACAGAAAGGGCCACATAAACCAGAGACTACATCAGCCTGAGACCAGAAGAACTATATGGTGCCCAGCTACAACCAATGACTGCCCTGACAGGGAACACAACAGAGAACCCCTGAAGGAGCAGGAGAACTGTGGGATGCAGACTCCAAATTCTCATAAAAAGACCGGACTTAATGGTCTGACTGAGACTAGAAGGACCCCGGTGGTCATGGTCCCCAGACCTTCTGTTAGCCCAAGACAGGAACCATTACCAAAGCAAACTCTTCAGACAGGGATTGGACTGGACAATGGGATAGAAAATGATGCTGGTAAAGAATGAGCTTCTTGGATCAAGTAGACACATGAGACTATGTTGGCATCTCCTGTCTGGAGGGGGGATGAGAGGGCAGAGGGGATCAGAAGCTGGTGGAATAGACACAAAAAGAAAGAATGGAGGGAAGGAGTGTGCTGTCTCATTAGGGGGAGAGTAATTAGGAGTATATAGCAAGGTGTATACAAATTTTTGTATGACTGACTTGATTTGTAAACTTTCACTTAAAAAAAAGCACAATAAAAATTAAAAAAAAAGAATGGAGGTTTTTGAGTATCTCCAAACTCAGTCTGCCCCTTCCAGTTGCTGTTAGGTGCTGTTTTCCACAGATACTGTGGCTATGAGTAAGCTGGTTTTCAAGGCTACCGTGGAGCTGGGGAGGAAGGGCTACGAATAGGGCTAGCCAAACCCCACAAGGTTATTGTTGTTACCAAGATTCAGCAGTTTTTCCTGAATGACAGAGTGTTACAAAAAAAAACCCAAAAAACCAAATCCACTGCCGTCGAGTCGATTCCAACTCATAGCGACCCTATAGGACAGAGTAGAACTACCCCATAGAGTTTCCAAGGAGCGCCTGGCGGATTTGAACTGCTGACCTCTTGGTTAGCAGCTGTGGCACTTAACCACTACGCCACCAGGGTTTCCAGAGTGTTACAAGACTTTGGCTAATTCCCAGAGTTTTGGAATAGTTGACTTTGACTATTTTTGCCAGTGTTCTCATTGTTTTATGGAGGAACAGATATTTAGAGGTCCCCATTTCATCATTCCAAAAACTCTGTTCTAAGTGACTCTTTTAGGATAAACAGACATCTCTGAACAAAGCAGATGTTCTAACAGAGGAACAGCATGTGCAAAAGATGGATATGTGAAAGTTCGTGACCTATTTGGGGGCTGACAAATGACCCTGAGTGACTGGACCATGTGGAAGATGAGAAGGGTATATATTATCTAGGACTCTTTCTGTTGTAAGCAACTAAAACCCAACTCAAGCAATTTTCAAGTTTTTTTTTTTTTTTAACGAGGGCATTAATTGGCTTACAAAATTAATGAGTAGGTCTAGCTTTAGGCATAGCTGGATCCAGAGGTTCAGACTATCGTCATGACTTAGTCTTGCTCTCTACTCCTCTCAGCTCTACTCATTTATGCATTGGTACCATTCAAAGGCAGACTCTCCCTTCATGGTTGCAAGATGGAAGCCAACAGCTCCAAGCTTACGTCCTCAAAGGTCCAAGTTCAGTGGAAAGAGGAAGTCTCTCTTCTCGACAGTTCTGTTAAGTCCCAGGACTGAGTCTTATTGGATTGGTGTAGATCATGTGCCCAACTCTGAACCAGTCACTGTGGCCAGGGAAGATGGAACACACTGATTGGCCAGACATGAGTCACATGCTCTTCCCTTGAGCCAGGAGTGGAGTCAGTCCCTAACTGAACCATGCAGATGAAGCATGGGAGAGGAATAGTTCCCAACGGAATATATAAGTTCTCTTACCATAAGATGAAAAATAGGTGCTAAGCAGACAAAAACAATACACAGTCCCTCCAGGATAAGTGGTAGAAGCTGAGACTAGGAAGTGCCAACTCTAGAGGGATCCTGTCATCCCAAACATCACCCCACTTCCCTGCCAAACCACTCAATAAACATTGGTTGAGGGCTCTTTCTGTACCAGATTCTATGCTGGATACTAGGGATATCAACCCTCAAGCAGGCTCCAGTTTAATTTTAGAAACGTCCTTGTTGAGACTTTACCAAGAGATTCTCTAGTACAAAACTTTAATCCCCCAGGCTAGACAATTAATGCCCAGAGCGGGGTAGGAACCTACCCACTTTCACATAGCAAATCAATGTCTGAAATGGGACAAGGGCTAGGTTGGTCTTTTTGTGCTGCATATATTCACCACATACATTTAAAAAATTTTTTTTATTGTGCTTTAAGTGAAAGTTTGCAAATCAAGTCAGTCTCTCATACAAAAATTTGAATACACCTTGCTATATAATCCTAGATGCCGTCCCTCTAATGAGACAGCACACTCCTTCTCTCCACTCTCTATTTTCATGTCCATTCGGCCAGATTCTGACCCCCTCTGCCCTCTCATCTCCTCTCCAGACAGGAGATGCCCACATAGTCTCATGTGCCTACTTGATCCAAGAAGCTCACTCTACACCAGTATCATTTTCTAACCCATTGTCCAGTCCAATCCCTGTCTGAAGAGTTTGCTTTGGTAATGGTTCCTGTCTTGGGCTAACAGAAGGTCTGGGGACCATGACCACCGGGGTCCTTCTAGTCTCAGTCAGACCATTAAGTCCGGTCTTTTTATGAGAGTTTGGAGTCTGCATCCCACTGTTCTCCTGCTCCTTCAGGGGTTCTCTGTTGTGTTCCCTGTCAGGGCAGTCATTGGTTGTAGCTGGGCACCTTCTAGTTCTTCTGGTCTCAGGCTGATGTAGTCTCTGGTTTATGTGGCCCTTTCTGTCTCTTGGGCTCATAGTTACCTTGTGTCTTTTCACCACATACATTTTTCAAGGTTTCTTTCCAGCGTTCATCTGGGAAGTCTTTCCAGAGTACCCTTACCTCTGCTGGTGCCCCAAACAGAAAGGTTAACTGCTCCTGGGTTGACTGTAATGAGCCCTTTTTTGGGGCTCTTTGTTAGAGTCTTTCCCCTGTTGCCGCTCCCTTTATATAGCTCTAACAAGTCTGTCTCCTATCTCCTCACTACCCGGTCTCCCATCTCAACCTTCTCTTGCTAACCTTTGCAAGTAGCCACTTTTCCAAGGGATATCCTGTGGACAGCCCACAGAGGCAGCATTTAGTGTGAGCCAAGAGGTTTTCATCACACCCCATTCTGGGGAGCATGGAAATTCCTCCGATTCCCACCCCTGAGGGACTGCATAATGGATAGAGCTGTCACTCTTTCTATTCAGGCCAAACCAAGGAGGAGGAGAAAGGTGCAGAACGGGTCACAGAACACGCTGGGAGTCACTTCAGTAACCTGAGTCTGTCCTCCTCAGAAACTATATCTCTCTGTACATGCTCATGAGAGGGCCAGGGAAATTCTGGCCCCCTTTTGGCTCTCTTCTCTGACCAGCAGCACCATAACAACTCCCTTCTTCCTGGAAGCTACTGCCTTCCCTGCTGGTATCTCTCTCTCTGGGACTCACTGCTACCTCATCACTCCAGATCAACATCTCCTGTTGCCTGGATAACTTCAGTGGCCTCTTAACTGGCCTCTCTGATTCTAACCAAGCCATTTCCCCACTATGAGTCTATGTTCTAAACAGAAGTCAGACTATGTCATTATTTTGCTCAAAACCACACTAGCTCCCCGTTTCCCTCAATATCAAATCTGAAGCCCTTACAATGGCCTATAAGACCCTTCACAGGCTGGTCTCCTGTTAAATCTGATCTTATCTCCTACCCTCTTCCTCTCTCATTCTTCTCCAGCACACTGACCTGTCTATTACTCAAACAGCAAGACACGTTCTGGCCTCATGACCTTTGCACAGGCTGTTCTCTCTGCCTAGAATGCTCTTCTCCCAGATATCTGCATGGTGTGCTTCCTTACTCCTTTGGTTAAATGTTACTTCCTTGGTGAGGTCTTCTCTGACCACTCTTTTAAAATTTTAAAATCCCCTTCACCAAAATTCCTTATCCTCCTTCCTTACTTTATTTTTTCTTTTAGACCTAACACCTTCTAGCATAAAAAAAATTTTTTTTTTTCATATACTTAATTCATTGATTTCATTGAGCTCTATGAGGCAATGATTTTTTCTGTTTTCCAGACGCTTTATGCCCAGTGCCTAGAACAATGTTTGGCACATAGTAAAAACCCAAAACCAAATCAGTTGTCATCATGTCAATTCCAACTCATAGTGACTCTATAGGACGGAGTAGAACTGCCCCATGGGGTTTCCAAGGAGAGGCTGATGGATTCAAACTGCCAACTTTTTGGTTAGCAGCTGACCTCTTAACCACTGCACCACCAGGGCTCCATAGTAGGCACATAGTAGGTGCTCAATAAATATTTGTTGATTGAATTAATGAATAATCCTGAATCATCAGAATTTGGGACAGTTTTTTAGTCATGTAAAATCAGAGCCAGAAATTTATTTAAACCACTTCATCTAACAGCTCACTCTCATCTTACAGGTTGGAAGACTGAGGCACAGAGAGGGAAAAGGACTTGCCCAAAGTGACAGAGGGAGTTAGTTTAGTCAGAAAGCAGAAAATTAACTCATAGAATCAGATAGCCAGCCATGGGCTGTTTTACCTATCCTACAAGAAGCTCCTTCTGCCCATGAGGAGAAGAGAGTACTCCCACGGGGTAGGGGCTAATAGCGTGGTGATGAGTTTAATAAAAAAAAACACGTATCAAATGCTCCAGGCACCATGTTAGACCCTTTATATGAGGCATCTCATTCTCATCCTCAATCCTTTGATTAGGTATTGTTTTCCTCATTTTACACATGAGGAAGCTGAAACTCAGAAGAGACTTGCCTAAGGCAGCACAGCCAGTAAGCAGTGGGGCAAAGATTTAGATCCAGGTCTTTTGGGCTATAGAGTCTGGAGTCTTTCTCTGATGTTCTGGACTCCAGCAGGCTCTCTGAGAACTCCAACTCTAGACTGGGTCCCCAACAGGGGCTTGGAGTTGAAGGCACCTTTTTCAGGTCCCTAAGCACCCTTCAGGAATAGCAGGTCTGGAACAGGCCATGGTAGGCTGTGGAGTTTCGGGAGGAGTGTCAGTGTACTCTTGTGTTGCCTGGCCCAAGGCCTTCTTTCTTTCTGTCCCAGGCCTGTAGATTTGGGCTTATTTTCAGAGTTGGACTAACATTTTCCCCATGGAGTGTGGATAGTCCACAGCTGAGCCAAATGGAGGTCCCCTCCCGCCTCTGGGAGGAGGAAAAAAAAAAGAGAATAGGAGGACAGGAGGGGAGCAGAGCAGCCTTCCAGAAGGAATAGCTTTGTAGTAGAGTTTTAGCCTAATATCCTGGAGCTATTCCTAGGTAGATTGTGGTCAGTGGAATTATGCTTTTATCAGGCTGCTGGGAGTTTCAATAAAATCTTTATGGCCGGGAAAGTTCTTTTTATGGAAATCAGATTATTGAAGTGCCTGCTGGGGGGAGAGCCTTGCCAGCCTTTCCTTACTCCCTACTGCCTCCTTTCTCCCCTTCAGGACAGCTCCCCTACTTAATTCCTTTCCTCTCTTCTCCATAGGTCACCAACTCCCAGAAAAGTCCAAGCTTCTCATGCCAAAACAGGAAGAGGACCCTCGTGGGCAGAGGGACACTGATGGGGCATGTGGAAGGAGTTGAGGGGGCTGCAATATTACTGTTGCAAAGTAGCCCATTCCTGTTCCCTTCCTCTACCACCTCCATTGAGGAACCTTGGTTTTGCTATTTTTAGGTCAACTTTTTCCCTATTCCTGGCTCAGCTATGTTGGCAATTCCTAGATTCTGGTCCTTAGCGCACAACCGCATTCCCACCATGCCCTACCCTGCTCATCTATCTACAGGCCCTTCCTGCCCTGGCATCCCATGGGTCTGAACCAGAGGCAGTGTTGCTATAGCTCTGTGGTGACTTTCTTGAGAGTGTCCTGCCATGTGGCTCATTCTTGGAAGTGGAGGAGCAACTACAGTTGAGGCCCCCCACACTGTACCCCATAAAATGCCTGCTCAGGGAGGGCCTACCCTAGGAAGTTTTCCCATGACTTTCTGGGAGGTTTTAATTTAGCAAAAGGGAAGTGGCTTGGACCAAATGATCTCTTCCAGGGATAGAATTCTTTGAGAAGCCCCCTGAAATTTGATGCTTTCACCAACTCAAGTTCTTCCACTGTCTACCTCCTAGCATCCACTTCCTCGCCCCCCACATCCAATATCTTATCCCATGAGGTAATTAGTTCAAGAAATATCACATCCAGTGAGCAGTGGTTGAAGAAACTGGAAAAGAGAAGACACGGAGAGTCTTTGAAGGGCTGATATGGGGCAGAGGAAGCAGACGTTTCCACATGGCCCCAGGAATAAAGCTGCCATCAATGTTTCCTAAACTTTTCTTTATGTTGTTGTTGTTGTTAGGTGCTGTCGAGTCAGTTCCAACTCTTACAGACCCCTATGCACAGCAGAACGAAACACTGCCTGGTCCTGCACCATCCTTACGATCATTGTTATGCTTGAGCTCATTGTTGCAGCCACTGTGTCAATCCACCTCGTTGAGGGTCTTCCTCTTTTCCGCTGACCCGGCACTCTGCCAAGCCTGATGTCCTTCTCCAGGGACTGATCCCTCCTGACAACGTGTCCAAAGTATGTAAGATGCAGTCTCGCCATCCTTGCTTCTAAGGAGCATTCTGGCCGCACTTCTTCCAAGGCAGATTTGTTCGTTCTTTTGGCAGTCCATGGTGTATACAATATTCTTTGCCAACACCACAATTCAAAGGCATCAACTCTTCTTCGGTCTTCCTTATTCATTGTCCGGCTTTCACATGCATATGATGCGAATGAAAATACCATGGCTTGGGTCAGGTGCACCTTAGTCTTCAGGGTGACATCTTTGCTCTTCAACACTTTGAAGAGGTCCTTTGCAGCAGATTTGCCCAACGCAACGCGTCTTTTGATTTCTTGACTGCTGCTTCCATGGCTGTTGACTGTGGATCCAAGTAAAATGAAATCCTTGACAACTTCAATCTTTTCTCCATTTATCATGATGTTGCTCATTGGTCCAGGTGTGAGGATTTTTGTTTTCTTTATGTTGAGGTGTAATCCATACTGAAGGCTGTGGTCTTTGATTTTCATTAGTAAGTGCTTCAAGTCCTCTTCACTTTCAGCAAGCAAGATTGTGTCATCTGCATAATGCAGGTTGTTAATGAGTCTTCCTCCAATCCTGATGCCCCGTTCTTCTTCATATAGTCCAGCTTCTCGGATTATTTGTTCGGCATAGAGATTAAATAGGTATGGTGAAAGAATACAACCCTGACGCACACCTTTCCTGACTTTAAACCAATCATTATCCCCTTGTTCTGTCTGAACAACTGCCTCTTGATCTATGTAAAGGTTCCTCATGAGCACAATTAAGTGTTCTGGAGTTCCCATTCTTCGCAGTGTTATCCATAGTTTGTTATGATCCACACAGTCGAATGCCTTTGCATAGTCAATAAAACACAGGTAAACATCTTTCTGGTATTCTCTGCTTTCAGCCAGGGCCCATCTGACATCAGCAATGATATCCCTGGTTCCATGTCCACTTTGGAAACCGGCCTGAATTTCTGGCAGTTCCCTGTCGATGTACTGCTGCAGCTGTTGTTGTATGATCTTCAGCAAAATTTTGCTTCGTGTGATATTAATGATAAAAAAAAAAATTGTTCTATAATTTCCACATTTGGTTGGATCACCTTTCTTGGGAATAGGCATAAACGGATCTCTTCCAGTCAGTTGGCCAGGAAGCTGTCTTCCATATTTCTTGGCATAGACGAGTGAGCACCTCCAGGGCTGCGTCTGTTTGTTGAAACATCTCAATTTATATTCCATCGATTCCTGGAGCCTTATTTTTCGCCAGTGCCTTCAGAGCAACTTGGACTTCTTCCTTCAGTACCATCGGTTCCTGATCATATGCCACCTCTTGAAATGGTTGAATACCGACTAATTCTCTTTGGTATAAGATTCTGTGTATTCCTTCCATCTTCTTTTGATGCTTCCTGCATCGTTTAATATTTTCCCCATGGAATCCTTCACTATTGCAACTTGACGCTTGAATTTTTTCTTCAGTTCTTTCAGCTTGAGAAACGCCGAGCACATTCTTCCCTTTTGGTTTTCCATCTCTAGCTCTTTGCACATGTCATTATAATACTTTACTTTGTCTTCTCGAGAAGCCCTTTGAAATCTTCTGCTCAGTTCTTTTACTTCATGAATTCTTCATTTTGCTTTAGCTGCTCAACGCTGAAGAGCAAATTTCAGAGTCTCCTCTGACATCCATCTTGGTCTTTTCTTCCTTTCCTGTCTTTTCAGTGACCTCTTGCTTTCTTCATGGATGATGTCATTCCACAACTCATCTGGTTTTTGGTCATTTGCGTTCAATACATCAAATCTATTCTTGAGGTGGTCTCTAAATTCAGGTGGGATATACTCAAGGTCATATTTTGGCTCTCATGGACTTGCTCTGATTTTCTTCAGTTTCAGCTTGAACTTGCATATGAGTTATTGACGGTCTGTTCCACAGTTGGCCCCTGGCCTTGTTCTGACTGATTTTATTGAGCTTTTCCATCGTCTCTTTCCTCAGATGTAGTCAATTTGATTTTTGCGTGTTCCATCTGGCGAGGTCCATGTGTATAGTCACCCTTTATGTTGGTGAAAGAACGTATTTGCAATGAAGAAGTCGTTGGTCTTGCAAAATTCTATCATTTGATCTCCGGCATTGTTTCTCTCCCCAAGGCCATATTTTCCAACTACTGATCCTCCTTCTTTGTTTCCAACTTTCGCATTCCAATCGCCAGTAATTATCGATGCATCTTGATTGCATGTTCAATCAATTTCAGACCGCAGCAGCTGATAAAAATCTCCTATTTCTTCATCTTTGGCCCTAGTGATTGGTGCGTAAATTTGAATAATAGTCGTATTAACTGGTCTTCCTTGTAGGCGTTTGGATATTATCCTATCACTGACAGCGTTGTACTTCCGGATAGATTTTGAAACGTTCTTTTTGACGATGAATGCAACACCATTCCTCTTCAAGTTGTCGTTCCCCGCATAGTAGACTATACGATTGTCCAATTCAAAATGGCCAATACCAGTCCATTTCAGCTCACTAATGCCTAGGATATCAATGTTTATGCGTTCCATTTCATTTTTCATGATTTCCAGTTTTCCTCCATGGGTGACCGTGCTGGTATCTGAATACCAGTGGCATAGCTTCCAGCATCACAGCAACACACAAGCCCCCACAGTACGACAAACTGACAGACACATGGGGGACTTTTCTTTATAAAATAGAGATAGATAATTGATGTAGAGTCAGCTTCTACTCATGGTGACCCTATGTACAACAGAACAAAATGTTGCCTGGTCCTGCACCATCCTAATGATCGTTGGCATGTTCAAGTCCATAACTTCAGCTACTGTGCTAATCCGTCTCACCAAGGGTCTTCCTCATCCTCGCTGGCCCTCTACTTTACCAAACATGATGTTCACTTCCAGCGATTGATCCCTCCTGATGATGTGCACAAAGCAAGCAAATTGGACAAGATTTTGTTGTGATCCATAAAGTTTTTATTGGCTAATTTTGAAAGTGGATCACCAGGCCTTTCTTCCTAGTCTGTCTTTGTCTAGAAGCCCTGCTGAAACCTGTCCACCATGGGTGACCCTGCTATTTGAAATATTGGTGGCATAGCCTCCAGCATCATAACAATGCACAAGCCACCACAATACGACAAACTGACAGGTTGGTGGTGAAACCGTTCTTTACCAGGCTTTTACTGGTATTTCCACTCTGTTATAATCCAGAATAACCCCAACAACCATTTGAGGTAAGTCATATTGTCCCTATTTTAATGATGAGAAAACTGAGTCCCAGGGCCACACAACTAGGAAGTGGCAGGGCTGCCATTCAAAGCCAGGTCATCCAACATAAAATCTCTCACTCTTGACATCCCACTGCTCTGACCAATGGACAAATGCAACAAATAGGTAGCATTGGGTTCAACATAGGTGGCCTTTCCTTGTCATTCCAACAAGCACCCCTACACCACCTGTGCACCATGGAGGCTGAAGTGTGCACACACCCCCAGGCTGCTCTCAGCAACTACTCAGAACCCACTCCTTGTTTGATTCCATCTCTCCTCCACTAAGGTTTCTGGCTTGCACAAACTGGTGGTGCCTGTTATTGTCATAGAAAACAGAGGAGGAAGAACAGTTTGGAGAGTAGTTGGCCATGTGAAATGTGAAATGCTTTTGGATCATCCAGATTGAGACACCCATCAAGCAGTGGCATAATCAGCCCTGGAGCTCAAGGGAGAGGTTTGGAGTGGAGCTAGAGATGTGGGAGGCATCAGCAAAGAGGTGGTGACTGAAGCTACTGGAGTGGGTGAGCTGCCCCAGGACATGGGTGTAGCATGAGAAGAGGTGAGGGCTAAAGTTAGGATATGGGGAGACTTTTAGGAATGAGTAGAGCAAAAGAGGCCCATTAAGGAAACCGATCAGGATGAATCAGAGGGGCAGGAGGGTTACCTGAAGAGCACAGGGGCAGAAAAGCCACAAGAGCATGTTTACAACTGTGAGATACTATGTCAAATGCTGTGAAGTCAAATAAAATGAGGAGCGGAAAGGGTACAGTAGATTTGGTGGCGACTTTGGTGACTTTCATAAGAACATTTTTTCAGCAGAGTGATGGGCATGGTAGCTGGACCGCAATGGTTGAAAAGTTGAGGATAGCCAGGTGAGTCTGCCCTAAATTCTGCCACTTTCCAGTCTTTTTAATTGTGTTCCTCTACTCAGGAGCGAAGAGGAGCCAGCAAGTTTCCATTGCTTTCCACTACACTGAGGTCCCCTATACACACACAGACACAGACACACACACACATGCCAGATACATGCCTCCTCGCTTCTTTTTGTTTCAGTAGACTGGCCACTGACTGGCTTGCGTGCATCCTGAGGTGGGGATAGTGGTGGGAAATGGGGAAAGATTGGGACACAAAGCAGAGGCTGGGATAAGTATGAGGAGCAAGGAAGGGGAGAGTAAAGAATATAGGGGAATGGAAAAAGGGACAATGAAAACTGAATGCAGAGAAGCTGGAAAAGCTGGAACACCATTTTGGGATCACACAGACTTGTGTTTGAATCTTAATTTCACTACTTCCTACCTCTGTGCCCAGCAACTCCTCCTCTCTGAGCCTCAGCTTGCTTATCTGTAAAATCAATTTAATAACAGTACCTATCTTAATTTATACTCTTTGTAAGGTAAAATTCCTTCTTCTTCCTCTTCTTTCTCCTCCTCTTCCTTCTCCTCCTTAGGATAGAGCTGGTGTTGGAAAAAGGCTAGGCAGCTTTCTGGAGACTTTGCTTGGGCTAGAGAAGCAACTACCCAGGGCCCCAGAGCCCTGTACTCTCCACTTGACTTTCCAGGGACAGCTTAAAGGAAAGAGTCAGAGGCTGGCAGAAGGAGGCAACAAAGGTGTCCTAAGCAAGATCAAAGAATAGTTATCTGACCCCAGACTCAGCAGTTCCTGCAGTCCCTTTAGAAATAGCCTACAGAAAGGAAGGTAGCCTAGACTTTGGGACAAGAACTCCACCCACTAGGGCTCACCTCCTTCAGCTGTACACCAAGGCCCATCCATTCTCAGATTTAACTCTAGTGAGTCACAGTCACAGTTTGAACAGGCACCTCTGGCCAGATGCTCACCACATGCTGCCTGAGTTTTAGAGTAGAGGGAGCTTCTGAGGCCACAGAAGGGCAGAGAGGCCAGAGGAGCTTTTATGCCTGACCCCACCCCCATAAGCTTGATATAGAGGTCAGTCCAACTCTCACACCTAGTGCTGACCATTCCTAGCTTCCCCTGCCCCAGGATCTGCAGGGTCCTGCAAAAATGCCAGGCCCATGTCTGCTTCCTTCTGTCCACCCTGGTTCCTGCCTCCCAATCCCCACGTTCCTGCCCTGTCGGGAGGTTTCAGCAAAAGGAGATCTACTGCTGAGGGTATCATGGCTGATATAAAAGAATCCATCACAGCCCTGGAGTGGCAAGTAGCATAAGAATGAGGCACACTCTTCAGGGTGTGGGGGGCCATCTCCTCCTGATTGGCAGAGCAGGAAATTGGGGTCTGGACCAGCACAGAAGCCAAGCCAGGAGGGTGCCAAGTCTCCTTCAGGGGCTGTGCACTGGGAGGCAGCAGCAGCCGACCATCTGGATGCAATCAATCTGCTATGACCTCATGGGGAGAAGGGGGAGCTCTCAGAACTGAGAGCTTTTAGCCTCACTCTCATCAGTGAGGGAGAAGGAGGAGCTGTTTGGTGTGGGGATGACATACAGAGCATTTAGGGAAGTTAGTGAAAAATAGGAAGATGGATGAGTCAAGAAAGAAGGGAGAAGCAAAAGGGACGGCTTTGGGAAAGCTGTCCTCCCCAACTGACTTTCACTCAAAGCTTTGGGAGAACCAGTCTGGGGTGCTGGTGCTGGGGAAGAAGTCTCACACCCCAAATCCCTGGGTTCCAAGAAAGCTGTCATCCCCAACTGACTTCCACTCAAAGCTTTGGGAGAACAAGTCTGGAGTGCTGGTGCTGGGGAAGAAGTCTCACCCCAAATCTATGGGTTCAAAGCTCAGCAATTGCTTGGCAAGGAAGGAACAGCAGCATGTAGCAACATAAGTTTCAGATGGTTTCTGGTTCCTGCTTATAGGGAGAGTTTGGCAGGCATCCCAGTTTGGCAAGGGCTCCAGGTGGGAACCCAGCAGGATCCAATGTAAGAGGACTGGATTCCTTAGATCCAGTACCCTAAATTCAGACGTCTAGCCTCCTGAACTGTGAGAAAATAAATTTCTGTTTATTAAAGCCACCCACTTGTGGTATTTCTGTTATAGTAGCACTAAGAAACAAAAACAAACCCCATGAATTATGCATAATTATCACCATTTTACAAATGAGAAAATTGAAACTCAGATTTGAAATGACATGCCCAGAATAACAGCTAGGAAGTAGTAGAATCAGAAAATAACTTCTGACTCCTGATCCATGGTTCTTTCCACCAAATATATAGAGTGTATAGTGTGTTGTTATTGTTGTTTGTTGCCATCTAGTCAGCTCCAACTCATGGCGACCCTGTGTATAACAGAATGAAATGTTGCCTGGTCCTGTGCCATGTTCGTGATGTTCATGATATCAAAGACATTGTTGTAGCTATTGTGACAATCTGTGATCATTAAGGTTGTGTGTGAACTTGGCTGGGTCATGATTCTCAGTAGTTTGGCAGTTATGATGTAGTTTGGCAGTTGTATAATGATGTAATCACTTTCATGATGAAATCTAATATAATGTGATCACCTCCATGAAGGGATCTGCTGTGAGTAGCCAATCCACTGAAAGAGAGTTTCTTTGGGGGTGTGGCCTGCTTCCAATATAAGTGGACTTTCTGTCAAGGCGCTCAGGATTTTGGTTGTTCTGGATCCTGCAGCTGGCTCCTGTTCATCTGACCTGCAGTTCTTGGACTTGAGCTAGCAGCTTACCTGCTGATCTTGGAATTTGTCAGCCTGTACAGTCTGTGAGCCAGTGGTCTGCCAGCTTACCTGCAGATCTTGGGATTCATCAGTCTCAGCAGTCTGTGAGCCAGCGATCTGCCATCTTACCTACCAGTCTTGGGATTTGTTGGCCTCTGCAACCTGTGAGCCAGAGGACTGTTTTCTGACCTGCCAATCTTGAGTTCACCAGCCTCTGCAACTACAAGAGTCAGGAGAAGCCTCTAGCCTGACCCATGGACTTGGGGCTTTCCAAGCTCTACAACTGTGTGAGCCTTTTCCTTCACATAAATGCCTTTCTCTCTCTCTCTCTCTCTATATATAGACGCTTCACTGGTTTTGCTTCTCTAGTGAATAAAACCTAAGATGTTTGGAAACCCGAGTGGCTCTAGAGAAATAAAATTGTAAGGATGAGTTTTCTCAATTGTTTCTCCAGTCTGGTTAGTCTTAAAGATGTTAATGACTCTGCTTCCAGTAGTAAAGAGAGCACTGCTAATCCATGGCATGAGGTGGCAATAGAAATACACAAAATATCACCACCGATAGATCAGGTATTGGTGAGAGGCAAGGTTCTCGGTGATCACATGTTTGGTAGCTGTAATCTTTAAGGTGTGCGTCACCTTGGCTGGGCCATGATTTTCAGTGATTTGGCAGTTGGATGTAGTTTGGCAGTCATATAATGGTGTGGTCATCTCCATGATTAGCTTCGATATAATGTAATCACTTCCATGATGTGATCTGCTATGAGTAACCAATTAGTTGAAAGGGAGTTTCCTTGAGGGTGTGGCCTCCATCCAATATAAGTAGACTTTTTGGCAAGGCTGTGAACTTTTCCTTTGCACTAGATCATGTTTGTCTGACCTCTGGTTCTGGGGCTTGAGCTAGCAGCTTTCCTGCCATCTTGCCTGCTGATCTTGGGATTCATCAGTCTTTGCAGCCTGTGAGCCAGAGCTCTGCTGCCTGACTTGCTGATCTTGGGTTTGCCAGCCACTGCAGATACCTGAATCAGGAGAAGCCTCCAACCTGCCCCATGGACTTGGGACATTCCAGCCTCTACAGCCACATGAGCCATTTCTTTAATATAAATCTCTCTCTGTATATGGAAACCCTGGTGGCATAGTGGTTAAGTGTTATGGCTACTAACCAAGAGGTTGGAAGTTCCAACCCACCAGGTGCTCCTTGGAAACTTTATGGGCAGTTCTGTTCTGTTCTATAGGGTCACTATGAGTTGAAATCGACTTGATGGCAACAGGTTTGGTTTTATATATATGTGCATATATACTCTTTACTGGTTTTGCTTCTCTAGAAACCCAGCCTAAGACAATAACTTTCTACAGTTTTGTCATAATGAGAATTATAAGGAAGCTGGTTGGCTGGGTCTACTTTTGCTAGACAAGGTGGTGAAAGAAAGATGAGCTCAGAATTGCAGAGTCAAAACTCAGGTGTCATATAAATGATCCAAGTTTCCACTTGTGCCTTGAAAGAAAGCCTTATTTCCTGTAGTAGTAGAGCTGATGTTGAAAACCAAACCCAGAGTCTTATCATAAGAGTGGCTGAATTACAATGCCAACTGAATTCTCAACCTCCATTGGTGTCTGAAGTTAAAGTGAAGGAGTTGGTTAGGAAATAATGGGATTCTGAAACTTGGGTTGGGAACATATGGGCAGATAAATCAGAAGGCTGGGGACACTGAGCCCCTAAATTCTGTTGAATCACTCCTGCCAACAGAACCAGCCCTTTCACTTCCATCTGAAGACATTACTCCATCTTTGTTTGCTAAGCCACCTTCCCCAGTAAAACCATTAGCCCCTCCACCCCCATCTGATGAGATTAACCCAGCTGTGTCTAAAAAACCTTTGTCTTAGTCATTGCCTTGGGCATCACCTTAGGCAAATGCCTTACAAGGCAATGATGAATGTTCTCAAAACAGAGCCCCATGATCCATTTTGGCTTCTAGACATATAACTAGACTAAAGTCCCAGAAAACCCCAAAAGGTAAAGTCAAACTGTGACCCAAGAGGAGGTACACTACATTCCAAAAGAACTGCTTGACTTTTCTAATATGTACAAACAGAAACCTAGGGAATATGTGTGGGAATGACTACTAAGGGTGTGGGATAATGGTTCAAGGACCAAAAAGATGGATCAGTCTGGGTCTGTTGATATGGGCCCACTAAGCACAGATCCTTCATTCAAAGATTCAGCTTGAGAGGTTAGGAAAAGATCTAATATTTTATCTGCTTGGGTTGCTGAAAAATGGATTACACTGTGGCCTACACTAAATGAAGTTGAAGTACTGGACCTGTCTTGGTATACTGTAAAAGAGGGTATCCAAAGGCTTAGGGAAATTGGTATGCTTGTTGTTGTTGTTGTTATGTGCCGTTGAGTCAGTTCCCACTCATAGCGACCCTATGCACAACAGAATGAAACACTGCCTGGTCCTGCGCCATTCTTACAATTGTTGTTATGCTTGAGCTCATTGTTGCTACCACTGTGTCAGTCCACCTCATTAAGGGTCTTCCTCTTTTCTGCTGACCCTGTACTCTGCCAAGCATGATGTCCTTCTCCAGGGACTGATCCCTCCTGACAACATGTCCAAAGTATGTAAGACACAGTCTCACCTTCCTTGCTTCTAAGGAGCATCCTGGTTGTATTTCCTCCGAGACAGATTTTTTTGTTCTTTTGGCAGTCGATGGTATATTCAATATTCTTCGCCAACACCACAATTCAAAGGCGTCAATTCTTCTTCGGTCTTCCTTATTCATTGTCCAGCTTTCACATGCATATGATGTGAATGAAAATACCATGGCTTGGGTCAGGGACACCTTAGTCTTCAAGGTGACCTCTTTGCTCTTCAACACTTTAGAAAGGTCCTTTGCAGCAGATCTACCCAATGCAATGCATCTGTCTCTTGATTTCTTGACTGCTTCCTCCATGGCTCAAAAAAAAAAAAAAAAAAGAACTTTTCTTTTTTTGCTTCCATGGCTGTTGATTGTGGATCAAGTAAAATGAAATCCTTGACAACTTCAATCTTTTCTCCGTTTATCATGATGTTGCTCATTGGTCCAGTTGTGAGGATTTTTGTTTTATGTTGGGGTGCAATCCATACTGAAGGCTGTGGTCTTTGATCTTCATTAGTAAGTGCGTCAAGCCCTCTTCACTTTCAGCAAGCAAGGTTGTGTCATCTGCATAATGCAGGTTGTTAATGAGTCTTCCTCCAATCCTGATGCCCCATTCTTCTTCATATAGTCCAGCGTTTCGTATTATTTGTTCGGCATACAGATTGAATAGGTGTGGTGAAAGAATACAACCCTGATGCACACCTTTCCTGACTTTAAACCAATCAGCATCCCCTTTTTCTGTCCGAACAACTGCCTCTTGATCTATGTACAGATTCCTTATTAACACAATAAAGTGTTCTGGAATTCCCATTCTTCACAGTGTTATGCTAGAGTAGATTTATCAGGTTAGACCTACAGACCCACACATGGAGTGCCCAGAGAACACAACTTTTACCACAACTGTGAGGAACAAATTTGTGAAGGGAGCTCTAGCATCCTTGAAGACTTCTGTGTGCTATTTTAAGTAAATCGGATTTGACAGGGGGAGCTGCCCTAACTGAATAAAGACACCTAACTACAATGGGGCTGACTGGATGCCATGATGGTAGGGAATAAGTGGTGGCACTCAATCGACAAAGGCAAATTGGACATGGTTATCGTAATGGACAGTGGAGTTAAAGCAGTAATCAGAATAGTCTGATCCGTATGGAATTATGGCATTGCCTACTTAGTCATGGTGTGCCTAGCAGTGAAATAGATAAGAAATCTACTAAAGATTTACTTGGTCTGTACAAGCAGACGAATTCTAGGTCAAGAGAACAGCTGTTGTTGTTAGGTGCCATCGAGTCAGTTCCGACTCATAGCGACCCTATGCACAACAGAATGAAACACTGCCCGGTCCTGCACCATCCTCACAATCGTTGTTATGCTTGAGCTCATTGTTGCAGCCACTGTGTCAATCCACCTCTTTGAGGGTCTTCCTCTTTTCCGCTGACCCAGCACTCTGCCAAGCCTGATGTCCTTCTCCAGGGACTGATCCCTCCTGACAACATGTCCAAAGCATGTAAGATGCAGTCTCGCCATCCTTGCTTCTGAGGGGCATTCTGGCCGCACTTCTTCCAAGGCAGATTTGTTCGTTCTTTTGGCAGTCCATGGTGTATACAATATTCTTTGCCAACACCACAATTCAAAGGCATCAACTCTTCTTCGGCCTTCCTTATTCATTGTCCAGCTTTCACATGCATATGATGTGATTGAAAATACCATTGCTTGGGTCAGGCGCACCTTAGTCTTCAGGGTGACGTCTTTGCTCTTCAACACTTTGAAGAGGTCCTTTGCAGCAGATTTGCCCAATGCAATGCATCTTTTGATTTCTTGACTGCTGCTTCCATGGCTGTTGACTGTGGATCCAAGTAAAATGAAATCCTTGACAACTTCAATCTTTTCTCCATTTATCGTGATGTTGCTCATTGGTCCAGGTGTGAGGATTTTTGTTTTCTTTATGTTGAGGTGTAATCCATACTGAAGGCTGAGGTCTTTGATCTTTATTACTAAGTGCTTCAAGTCCTCTTCACTTTCAGCAAGCAAGGTTGTGTCATCTGCATAACTCAGGCTGTCAATGAGTCTTCCTCCAACGCTGATGCCCCGTCCTTCGTCATATAGTCCAGCTTCTCATATTATTTGCTCAGCATACAGACTGAACAGGTATGGTGAAAGAATACAACCCTGATGCACACCTTTCCTGACTTTAAACCAATCAGCATCCCCTTTTTCTGTCCGAACAACTGCCTCTTGATCTATGTACAGGTTCCTCATGAGCACAATTAAGTGTTCTGGAATTCCCATTCTTCACAATGTTATCCATAATTTGGTATGATCCACACAGTCGAATGCCTTTGCATAGTCAATAAAACACAGGTAAACATCCTTCTGGTATTCTCTGCTTTCAGCCAGGATCCATCTGACATCAGCAGTGATATCCCTGGCTCCACGTCGTTTTCCGAAACCGGCCTGAATTTCTGGCAGTTCCCTGTCAATATACTCCTGCTGCTGTTGTTGTATGATCTTCAGCAAAATTTTGCTTCGTATGATGTTAGTCTATAATTTCCACATTTGGTTGGATCACCTTTCTTGGGAATAGGCATAAATATGGATCTCTTCCAGTCAGTTGGCCAGGAAGCTGTCTTCCATTTCATTTTTGACGATTTCCAATTTTTCTTGATTCGTACTTCGTGCATTCCAGGTTCTGATTATTAATGGATGTTTGCAGCTGTTTCTTCTCATTTTGAGTCGTGCCATATCAGCAAATGAAGGTCCTGAAAGCTTTACTCCATCCACGTCATTAAGGTCGACTCTACTTTGAGGAGGCAGCTCTTCCCCAGTCATCTTTTGAGTGCCTTCCCCCCTGGGGGGCTCATCTTCCAGCACTATATCAGACAATGTTCTGCTGCTATTCATAAGGTTTTCACTGGGTAATGCTTTTCAGAAGTAGACTGCCGGGTCCTTCTTCCTAGTCTGTCTTAGTCTGGAAGCTCAGCTGAAATCTGTCCTCCATGGGTGACCCTGCTGGTATCTGAATACCGGTGGTATAGCTTCCAGCATCACAGCAACACACAAGCCCCCACAGTACGACAAACTGACAGACACGTGGGGGCAAGTAAACAGTAGTCTAACTCAAAGCACCAGAATAAAGAGTCACAGCCCCTCAATCAATTCCCAGACTTGACCCAGTTTAAAGACCCACAACCCTTTCAATAAAGGGGAGGCCAGGTCCTCTTGAGGAAGGAAACCACTCACTGCCAAAAGTGTGTACTCTTAATCTTTCTCCCAGCCTTCCACAAAGGAATCTACGGGCTTTTACGAGAGTGAATTATTCATTGGGGAAAAGGAAATAATCAGTCTTTTCGGGGATTACTGGATACTGGCTGTGAAATGACAATAATTCTGGGAGACCCAAAATATTACTGTGGTCCACCCGTCAGAGCGGGGACATACGGAGATCAGGTTATTGATAGAGTCTTAGCTCAGTTTCATCTCACAATGGGTACACTGGTTCCCAGAACCCATCCTGTAGTGATTTACCCAGTTCCAGAATGCATAACTGGAATAGGTATACTCAGCAACTGGTAGGACACTTACATTGGATTTCTGACAAGTCGAGTAAGGGCTTTTATGGTAGGAAACGTCAAATTGAAGCCATTAGAATTGCCCCTAGCTAGGAAAACAGTCAACCAAAAACAAAACTACATTCCTGGAGGGACTGCAGAGATTACTGTCACCATTAAGGACTTGAAGGATGTAGGGGTGGTGGTTCCCATAACATCCCCACTCAACTCGCCTATTTGACCTGTGGAAAAAAAATGATGGATCTTGGAGAATAAAAATGGATTGTTGAAAACTTAACCAGGTGATGACGCCAATTGCACCTGCTGTTCCAGATGTGGATTCACTGCTTGAGAAAATTAATGCATCTCCTGGTACCTGATATGCAGCTATTGATCTGGCCTGTGCCCTTTTCTCCACAGCTGTTTCAAAGGACCACCAAAAGCTGCTTGCCTTCATTTGGCAGGTCCAGAAATATACCTTCACTATCCTACCTCAGGGGTATGTCAACTTTCTAGCTCTGTGTCAGAATTTAGTCTTCAGGAAATTTGATCACCTTTCCCTTCCACAAGATGTCATATTGGTCTATTACACTGATGACATTATGCTGATTGGACCTAGTATGGAAGAAGTGTCAATGGCTCTGAACTTATTGGTAAATCATTTGCATACTACAGGGTGGGAAATTAATCTCACAAAAATTTAGGCACCTTCCACCTCAGTGAAATTTCTAGGGCTCCAGTAGCATGGGGTATGTAGAGATATTCCTTCTAAAGTGTACAGTAAGTTATTGCATCTCTTCCCTCCCACAAATGAAAAAAAAGACACAACCCCTAGTGAACCTCTTTGGATTTTGGAGGCAACATATTTCTCATTTGGATGTGCTACTCCAGCCTAGGAAAACCCTGGTGGCATAGTGGTTAAGTGCTACGGCTGCTAACCAAAAGGTCGGCAGTTTGAATCCGCCAGGCACTCCTTGGGAACTCTACAGGGCAGTTCTACTCTGTCCTATAGGGTCGCTATGAGTTGGAATCGACTTGATGGCAGTGGTTTAGTGGGTTTACTCCAGCCTATTTACCAAGTGATTCGAAAAGCTGCTAGTTTTGAGTGGGGCCTAGAACAAGAGAAGGTTCTGCAGTAGGTTCAGGCTGTCATGCAAGTGGCAGTGCCACTTGGACCATATAATCCTACTGATTCCAAGGTGCTTGAAGTAACAGTGGCAGACATAGATGCTGTTTGGTGTCTTTGGTAGGGCCCTATTGATGAATAACAGTGCAGACACTCAGGATTTTGGACCAAAGCTATGCCATCGTCCTGTGCAGTTATCTACTGTCCTTTTTTTATTATTGTGCTTTAAGTGCAAGTTTACATTTCAAGTCAGTTTCTCATACAAAAACTTATACACACATTGTTACGTGACACAAGTTGCTCTCCCTACAATGTGACGCCACACACCTCATCTCTACACTGTGTTTCCTGTGTCCATATAGCCAATGCCTGTCCCCTTCTGCCTTCTTATCTCACCTGTGGACAGGAGCTGCCCATTTAGTCTTGTGTATCTACTTGAGCCAAGAAGCACACACTTCACCAGTATCATTTTGTGTTTTATAGTCCAGTCTAATCTTTGTCTGAAGAGTTGGCTTCGGAAATGGTTTTAGTTCTGGGCTAAAAGAAAGTCGGGGGCCATGTCTTCTAGGATCCCTCCAGTCTTAGTCAGACAACCAAGTCTGGTTTTTTCACTACAATTTGAGTTCTGCACCCCACTTTTCTCCCACTCCGTCAGGGACTCTCTGTTGTGTTCCCTGTCAGGGTGGTCATTGGTGGTAGCTAGGCATCCTCTAGTTCTTCCAGTTTCAGGGTGAATGGGGTCTCTGGCTTATGTGGCCCTTTCTCTAGGGCTCATATCTTCCTTCTGTCTTTGGTGTTCTTCATTCTCCTTTGCTCCAGGTGGGTTGGAACCAATTGATGCATCCTAGATAGCCACTTGTTAGCTTTTAAGACCCCTGATGCCACTCACCACAGTAGGCTGTAGAACATTTTCTTAATAAACTTTGTTATGCCAGTTCACCTATATGTCCCCTGAAACCATGGTCCCCAGACCCCCACCCCTGCTACTCTGTCCCTCAAAGTGTTTGGTTGGATTCAGGAAACATCTTAGCTTTTGGTTTAGTCCAGTTGTGCTGATTTCCCCTGTATTGTGTGTTGTCCTTCCCCTCATCTAAAATAATCCTTGTCCACTATCTAGTTAGTGAATACCCCTCTCCCTCCCTCCCCGCCCTCATAACCATCAAATTACATTTTCTTCTGTGTGTAAACCTTTTCCTGGGTTCTTATAATAGTGGTTTCATACAGTATTCGTCTTTTTTTAAAAAAAAATACTGTATGCCACTGACTAATTTCACTTAGCATAATGCCTTCCAGATTCATCCATGTTATGAGATGTTTCACGGATTCATCGTTGCTCTTTAACATTGCATAATATTCAGTTGTGAGAATATGCCATAATTTGTTTATCCATTCATCCATTGATGGGCACGTAGGTTGTTTCCATCTTTTTGCTATTGTGAACAGTGCTGCAATGAACATGGGTGTGCATATATCTATTTGTGTGAGGGCTCCTATTTATCTAGGATATATTCCAAGCAGTGGGATTGCTAGATTGTATGGCAGTTCTTTCTAGCTGTTTAAGGAAGCACCAAATGGATTTCCAAAGTGGTTTAACATTTTACATTCCCGCCAGCAGTGTATAAGTGTTTCAGTTTCTCCACAACCTCTCCAACGTCTATTATTCAGTGTTTTTTGGATTAATGCCAGCCTTGTTGGGATGAGATGGCATCTCACTGTAGTTATGATTTGCGCTTATCTAACGGCTAATAATGATTGTGAGGGTTTCCTCATGTATCTGTTAGCTGCCTGAATGTCTTCTTTGGTGAAGTGCTTGTTCATATCCTTTGCCCATCTTTTTATTTGGTTATTTGTTGTTGAAGTTTTGCAGTATCTTGTAGATTTTAGAGCTTAGACACTGACTGGGTTTGTCCTAGCCAAATTTTTTTTCCCCAGGTTGTAGGTTGTCTTTTTACTCTTGTGGTGAAGTCTTTGGATGAGCATAAGTGTTTGATTTTTAGGAGCTCCCAGTTATCTAGTTTCTCTTCTGGTGTTTGTGCATTGTCAGCGATGTTTTGTATTCTGTTTATCCCATGTATTAGGGTTCCTAGTGCAGTCCCTATTTTTTCTACTATCATCTTTATCGTTTTAGATTTTATATTTAGGTCTTTGGTCTATTTTGAGTTAGTTTTTGTGCATGCTGTGAGGTATAGGTCTTGTTTCACTTTTTTGCAGATGAATATCCAGTTTTGCCAGCACCATTTGTTAAAGCGACTGTCTTTTCCCCAATTAACTGACTTCAGGTCTTTGTCAAATGTCAGCTGCTCATATGTGGATGGATTTATGCCTGGATTCTCAATTCTGTTCCATTGGTCTATGTATCTGTTGTTTTACCAGTACCAGGCTGTTTTGACTACTGTGGTGGTATAATAGCTTCTAAAGTCAGGTAGAATGAGACCTCCCACTTTGTTGTTCTTCTTCAGTAATGCTTTGCTTATCTGGGGCCTCTTCCTTTTCCACATGAAGTTGGTGATTTTTTTCTCCGTTTCATTAAAAAATGACTTTGGAATCTGGATCGGGATTGCTTTGTATCTATAGATTGCTTTGGGTAGAATAGACATTTTCAGAATGTTGAGTCTTCCTATCCATGAGCAGGTATGTTTTTTCACTTATGTAGGTCTCTTTTGGTTTCTTGCAGTAATGTCTTGTAGTTTTCTTTGTGTAGGTCTTTTATGTCTCTGGTTAGATTTATTCCTAAGTATTTTATCTTCATTTTTTTTTATTTTATCTTCATGGGGGCTATTGTAAATGGTATTGATTTTGTGAATTCGTCTTTCATGTTCTCTTTGTTGTAGAGGAATCCAACTAATTTTTGTATATTTACCTTGTATCCTGATACTCTGCTGAACTCTCTATTAATTCCTTTAGTTTTCTTGTGGATTCTTTAGGGTTTTTTGTGTATAAGATCATATCTGCAAATACAGATACTTTTACTTCTTCCTTACAAATTTGGACGCCCTTTATTTCTTTTTCTGGCCTAATTGCTCTGGCTAGGACCTCCAGCACAAAGTTGAATAAGAGTGGTGATAAAAGGCATCTTTGTCTGGTTCCCGTTCTCAAGGGGAATGATTTCAGACTCTCTCCATTTAGGATGATCTTGGCTATTGGCTTTGTATAAATGCCCTTTATTATGTTGAGGAATTTTCCTTCTATTCCTATTTTGTTAAGACTTTTTGTCATGAACAGGTGTTGGACTTTGTCAAATGCCTTCTCTGTATCAGTTGATAAGATCATGTGGTTCTTGTCTTTTGTTTTATTTATGTGATGGATTACATTGATTGTTTTTCTTATGTTGAACCGTCCCTGCATCAAAAAAACCAAACCCACTGCCATCGAGTCGATTCCGACTCATAGGGACCCTATAGGACAGAGTAGAACTGCCCCATAGAGTTTCCAAGGAGTGCCTGGCGGATTCGAACTGCCAACCTTTTGGTTAGCAGCCGTAGCACTTAACCACTACACCACCAGGGTTTCCTGCATAAAAAAATTTTTTTTTCTGGTATTAATTCCACTTGGTCATGGTGAATTATTTTTTTGATATGTTGTGGAATTCTATTGGCTAAAATTATGCTGAGGATTTTTGTATCTAAGTTCATGAGGGATATTGGTCTGTAATTTTCTTTTTCTGTGGTGCAATCAGCTGGTTTTGGTATCAGGGTTATGCTGGCGTCATAGAATGAGTTTGGGACTATTCCATCCTTTTTTGTGCTCTGAAATACCTTTAGTAGGAGTGGTGTTAACTCTTCTGTGAATGTTTGGTAGAATTCTCCAGTGAAGCCATCAGGGCCAGGGGTTTTTTGTTGTTGTTGTTGGGAGTTTTTAAATTACCTTTTCTTTTTTTTAAATTAAGTGAAAGTTTACAAATCAGGTCAGTCTCTCATACAAAAATTTACATACAGCTTGCTGTACACTCCTAATTGCTTTCCGCCTAATGAGGTAGCACAGCCTTCCCTCCACTCTCTCCTCATGTCCCTTCGGGCAGCTTCTGGCATCCTCCACCCTCTCATCTCCCCTCCAAACAGGAGATGCCAACCTAGTTTCATGTGTCTACTTGAGCCACGAAGCTCGTTCTTCACTAGTATCATTTTCCATCCCATATTGCAGTCCAATCCCTGTCTGAAGAGTTGGCTTTGGTAATGGTTCCTGTCTTGGGCTAACAGAAGGTCTGGGGACCATGGCCTCCAGGGTCCTTCTAGTTCCAGTCTGACCATTAGGTCTGGTCTTTTTATGAGAATTTGGGGTCTGCATCCCACTGGTCTCCTGCTCCCTCAGGGGTTCTCTGTTGTGTTCCCTGTCAGGGCAGTCATTGGTTGTGGCTGGGCACCATCTAGTTCTGGTGTCAGGCTGATGTAGTCTCTGGTTTATGTGGCCCTTTCTGTCTCTTGGGCTCATAATTACTATGTATCTTTGGTGTTCTTCATTCTTCCTTGCTCCAGGTGGGTTGAGACCAATTGATGCATCTTAGGTGGCCGCTTGCTAACGTTTAAGACCCCAGATGCCACTCTCCAAAGTGGAACACAGAATGTTTTCTTAATAGATTTTATTATGCCAATTGACTTAGACATCCCTGAATCTATGGTCCTCAAACCCCCACCCCTGCTACACTGGCCTTTGAAGCATTCAGTTTATTCAGGAAACTTCTTTGCTTCTGGTTTAGTGCACTTGTGTTGATGGTTAATTACCTTTTCAATCTCTTCTTTTGTTATATGTTTATTTATTTTTTCTACCTCTCTTTGGTTAGTTTAGGTAGGTAGTGTGTTCCTAAGAAATTTGTGCATTTCCTCTAGGTTTTCAAATTCGTTAGAGTACAATTTTTCATAGTATTATGATTCTGTTAATTTCAGAATCATATCACTATTGTGATATTGCCCACACCATTTTTTAGTCAGATTACCTGCTTTGTCTCCTGTTTTTCTTTTGTCAGTTTGGCCAATGTTTTATTGATTTTCTTGATCTTTTCATAGAACCAGCTTTGGGTCATGTTAACTCTTTCAATTGTTTTTCTATTCTCTATTTCATTTAATTCTGCTCCAATTTTTATTATTTACTTTGTTCTAGTGCCCAAGGGCTTCTTTTGCTGCTCTCTTTCTGTTCAGATTAATGCTTTGATTTTAGCTCTTTCTTCTTTTTGGATGTGTGCGTTTATTGGTATAATTTGACCTCTGAGCACTGCTTTTGCTGTATTCCAAAGGTTCTGGCAGGATGTGTTTTCATTCTCATTTGGGTCTGTGAATTTCTTTATTCCATTTTTAATTTATCTATAACCCGGTAGTTTTTGAGCAAGACATTGTTCAGTTTCCATGTGTTTAATTTTTTTCCTTGCTTTCTCTGTTGCTGATTTCTACTTTTATGGCTTTATGGTCAGAAAACGCACTTTGTAATGTTCCAGTGCTTTGGATTCTGTTAAGGCTTGTTTTATGGCCTAATATGTGGTCTATTCTGGAGAATGTTCCATGTGAGTTGAAAAAGAAAGCATACTTGGCTGCTGTTGGGTGGAGTGTTCTGTATATGTCTATGCAATCAAGTTGGTTGATCACAGCATTTAGATCTTCCGTGTCTTTATTGAGTTTCTTTCTGGATGTTCTGTCCTTCACTGAATGTGGTGTGTTGAAGTCTCCTACTATTATTGTGGAGTATCTTTCTTTTCAATGCTGTTAGAGTTTGTTTTATGTATTTTGGAGCCATGACTTTGGGTGTCTATATAGTTATTATGGTTATGCTCTCCTGGTGTATTGACCCTTTAATCATTATATAGCGTCCTTCCTTATCCTTTGTGGTGGATTTTACTTTAAAGTCTATTTTGTCAGAAATTAATATTGCCACTCCTGCTCTTTTTTGATTGTTGTTTGCTTGGTTTATTTTTTTTCTATCCTTTGAGTTTTAGTTTGTGTCTTTAAATCTAAGGTGTGTCTCTTTTAGGCACCATATAGACGGATCATGTTTTTTTATCCATTTTACCACTCTCTGTCTCTTTATTGGTACATTTAGTCCATTTACATTCAGCTTAATTATTGACAGGTATGAGTTTAGTGCTGTCATTTTGATGTCTTTTTTTATCATGTCATTGACAGTTTCCTTGTCCCACTTAATTATTCTGTGCTGAGTCATTTTTCTTTATGGTATTTTCTTTTCATCTTTTTCATTGTTGTTGATTTTGTATTTGCTGACTCTTTATGTTTTTCTTGTTTTTTTATTTTGATGTGTAGGATTGTTAGTTTCCTTTGTGGTTACCTTAATATTTACCCCTAGTTTTCTAAGTTTAAACCAGTCTTTTATTTCTTTATATCGTCTTGACTTCCTCTCCATATAAAAGATCTATGACTACATGTTTTAGTCCCCGTTTTTTTTGTTTTAATGTTGTCATCTTTTACAGAATGAGTTCTCTGTTTTCCTATTTTCAGTGCTTCAGTTTTGAATTTTTTTTTATTTCACTATCTGGGTTGCTATCTGGCTGCTGTGCCCTGCATTTTAGTCTTGGGTTATTATCTGATGTTATTGATTTTCTAACTGGAGGGCTTCCTTTAGTATCTCTTGTAATTTTGGTTTGGTTTTTCCAAATTCCCTAATCTTCTGTTTATCTGGAAGTTTCTGAATTTTCCCATCATATTTGAGAGACAGTTTTGCTGGATATATAATTCTTGGCTGGGATTTTTTTTTCCTTCAAGGCTTTGTATGTATCATCCCATTGTCTTCTTGCCTGTATGGTTTCTGCTGAGTAGTCCGAGCTTCATCTTATTGACTCTCCTTTGTAGGTGACTTTTAATTTATCCCTAGCTGCTCTTAAAATTTTCCCTTTATCTTTGGTTTTGGCAAGTTTGATTATAATGTCTTGGTAACTTTACTTTGGGATCTACCTTGTGTGGGGTTCAATGAGCATCTTGGATAGATATCTTCTCATCTTTCATGATATCAGGAAAGTTTTCTGCCAACAAGTCTTCAACAATTCTATCTGTATTTTCTGTTATTGCCCGCTGTTCTGGGACTCCAATGACTTGTAGATTATTCCTCTTGATGGAGTCCCACATAATTTTTAGGTTTTCTTCATTTTTTTTTAAATTCTTTTATCTGATTTTTCCTCAAATATGTTGGTGTCAAGTGCTTTGTATTCTATCTCACTCATTCTGAGTTCCATTGCCTCAATTCTGCTTCTATGACTTTCTGTTGAGTTGTCTAATTCTGAAATTTTACAGTTAATCTTCTAGATTTCTGTTTGCTGTCTCTCTGTGGATTCTTGCAGCCTGTTCAATTTGTCATTATGCTCTTCTCTGATCTTCCTAAATTCCTCTATTGCCTTGTCTGTGTGCTCCTTGGCTTGTTCTGCCTTTTGCCTGATCTCCTTCTTAACATCTTAAAGAGTTTCTATATTAATCTCTTGTATCCTACCTCTGGTAATTCCAGGAAGTTATTCTCATTCAGAGGATTTCTTGAAGCTTTGTTTTGGGAGCTTACTGAAGCCATCATGGTCAGCCTTTTTATGTGACTTGATATTGGCTGTTGTCTCTGAGCCATCATTAAGTTATTGTATTTGTTTATTTTATATTTGCTTACTGTGACCTAAGTTCTTGTTTGTTTTGTTTTGATATGCCCAAATAGGGTGCTCGTGTGAGCTGGTTTGATTATTGGTGCCTTTGAAACTCTAATGTCCTGTCACCAGGTGGTTAGAGCTGTTACTAGGTATGTGAGCCCAGGAGTCCATTTACTTTTCTTGTATGGATTCTGCTCAGGTGTTCAGGTAGTTGGTCATCAAGTGTGTGGGGTAGGCTCTCACCTATGGTTCTGGACAGACAGGGGTGATTGGTGTAGGCACAGGTGTCTGGCTGCAGTAGCGGGTCACAGGCTGAGTAAGACAGGGTATTGACTGCTGCCCCTGAGTGCTGGGAGGAAAGAGTGTCCTTGTTCCCTACAGCATGTAAACGGGTGGGTTTTGTACCTGGAGTATGGGCACCCAATGCTGTTGGCTGTAAGACTGGGAGGCACTGCTTTTTCTTGGATCCCTGTCATGGTGACTAGGTGGTGTGGGTAGAGCCACCAGTGCTTAGGACCCTGATGTGGGCGGGTAAGGACCCTGCTTAATATGCAGAGTGTTGTTAAGTGTCACGAACTTGCCACAGCTGTTGAATTGGGCACATACAGGTCTCTACAAGGGTGAAGGCATTCAAAGTTTGTGTACCCCTTATGCCTGTGCCTTAGCAAAGGAGCTGTGCCTGCCCAGAGTTCCTGGCTTAGGGAAGCTGGCACATTATTTTTTCCTTTTTGTTAATTTGTTCCCTCTCCAAGGCCAGGAAAATGGCTTAGGGTGGATGGCCAGTCCTACTTCGGGCCCAGGGGACACAACGATCTTTGAAGCTGTCTCAGACCCAGTGTGGAATAGGAAGGGGGCAGGTTAATGGGAGAGAAGTGTTTCCCAAATGGGTGTTTTCTTGATCAACGCGGTAGATTAGATGCATGTATTTATCATTTGCTGATTTAGCGCCACTTTTCACTTATTTTGGAGGTGTGAGTGGACTCTCCACTGCTCAGTCTCTCCCGATGTGGAAAATACGTCCTGAACACCATTGCTTCCCTTACCGCACTCGTGCCAGCAAACCCAGCCTGAGGGGTGCCGGTTCCCGCCAGGTCAGGTCTGGCAACTCGTTACTGCTTCTGAACTGCCTCTCCCTCCCCCTGTGGCTCAGTCCAATTCCTCAACTTTGCCTTTGATGTTCAGGGCTCCTAGATTGGCATATATAATTGATTTCCTTGTTTTGGGGGGATTTTTGTTGTAAGAGGGACCATGGAAAGTGTCTGAGTACTCCACCGTCTTGGCCCCACTCCCTCTACTCTCCTTTTGAGAAACAGTTTTTGCATTGTTACTGGGCGTCAGTGGAGACTGAACACTTAACCATGTGCCAGCAAGTCACCATGTGTCCTGAGCTGCCCATCATGAACTGAGTATTGTCTGACCCACAGAGGCGTAAATTTGGACATGCACAGCAGCACTCCATCATTAAATGGAAGTAGTACATACTAGACTGGGTACGAGCAGGACCTGAAGGCACAAGTAAGTTGCATGAGGAAATGGCCCACATGCCCATGGTCTCCACTCCTGTCACATTACCTTCCATCTCCCAGTCTGCACTTATGGCCTCATAGGGAGTTCCTTATGATCAGTTGACTGAGGAAGAGAAAATTTGTGCCTGGTTTACAGGTGGTTTCACCCAATATGCAGGCACCACTCTAAAGTGGTCAGTAGCAGCACTCCAGCCCCTTTCTGGGACCTCCTTGAAGGACAATGGTGAAGGAATATCCTCCCAATGGGCAGAACTTTGAGCAGTGCACCTGGTTGTTCACTTTGTTTGGAAAGAGAAATGGCCAGATGTGCAAATGTACACTGATTCATAGGCTGTGGCCAATAGTTTGACTGCATGGTCAGAGACTTGGAAGGAACATGATGAGAAAATTGGTGATAATAGGATATGGAGAAGAGGTATGTGGATAGACTTCTTTGAGTGGGCCAGAGAAGTGAAGATATGTGTGTTTCATGTGAATGCTCACCACAGGGTGGCCTCGGCAAAGGAGGATTTTAACAGTCAAGTGGATAGGATGACTTGTTTTGTGGAAACCTCTTTCTGTAGCCATCCCTGTCATTGCCCAATGGGCTCATGAACAAAGTGGCCATGGTGCCAGGGATGGACATTATGCCCTGGCTTAGCAACATGGGCTTCCACTCACTGAAGCCAAATTGGCTACAACCCCTACTGAGTGCCCAATCTGCCAGCAGCAAAGACCAACACTGAGTCCCCAGTGTGGCACCACTCCTTGAGGTGATCAGCCTGTAACCTGGTGGCAGTTTGATTACTTTTGACTGCTTCCATCATGGAAAAGGCAGTGTTTCGTTCTTATTGGGGTAGACACTTACTCTGGATCCAGATTTGCCTTCCTTGCACGCAGTGCTTTTGCCAAAACTAACATCTGTGGACTTATAGAATGCCTTATTCACCCTCATGGTATCCCACACAGCATTGCCTCGATCAAGGGACTCATTTCACAGCTAATAAAGTGTGGCAATGGCCTCATGCCCATGAAATTCACTGGTCTTCACATTTTCCCCATCATCCCGAAGCAGCTGGCTTGACAGAACAATGGAATGTCCTTGTAAAGGCACAAGTATGGTACTAGCTTGGTGGCAATACTTTGCAGGGTTGGGGCAATGTTCTTCAGGAGGCTGTATATGCTCTAAACTAATGTCCAATATATGGTGCTGTTTCTCCCACTCTTTTTTTTTCTTTTCTCCCACAGCCAGAATTCATGGTTTCAGGAATCAAGGGGTGGATATGGGAGTAACACCACTCACTACTACCCCTAGTGACCCACTCGAAAAATTTTTGTTTCATGCCCCCATGATCCTATGCTCTGTGGATCTAGAGGTCTTAGTTCCAAAGGTAGGAATGCTCCCGCTTGGAGACACAACACTGATTCCATTGAATTGGAAATTAAGAAAGCCACCCGGCCATTTTGAGCTCCTCATGCCTCTGGATCAACAGGCAAAGAGGGAAGTTACCATATTGGCAGCTGTGACTGATCCTGACTACCAAGGTAAAATTTGATTGATGTTGCATATTGGAGGTAAAAAAGAGTTTCTGAAATACAGGAGCTCTGTTACTGCATCTATTAGAACTACCATGTCCTGTGATTAAAGTTAATGGAAACTAAAACAACCTAATTCTGACATGACTACTAATGTCACAGACCCTTCGAGAATGAAGGCTCGGTCACCCCACCAGGCAAAGAACCGTGAGTAGCTGAGGAGCTTGCTGAGGGTAAAGGGAATATGGAATGGATTGTGGAAGAAGGTAGTTCTAAATACCAGTTATGACCACATGACCAGTTGCAGAAACAAGGACTGTAATTGTTATGAGTATTTTTACCTCAAATGTGTGCATCAAATATTTTTGTTTTCTTCACTTTTAAAATATAAGATGTAAACAGGGCTAATGCATTTTCAGTTGTATATGTTATTTGTATCATGTTAGGTGCAAGTATGACTTTATATTTGTCTTTATTCAAAGATTATGTATGGTTTAAGATGTGTACAGGTGACAAGTTGAGAAGGGGTAGGCTGTGATCTTTAAGGTTGTGTGTCAACTTGGCAAGGGCATGATTCTCAGTGGTTTCGCAGTTATGATGTATTTTGACAGTTGTATAATGATGCATTTACTTCCATGATGAGATCTAATATAATGTGATCGCCTCCATGATGGAATCTGCTGTGAGTAGCCAATCAGTTGAAAGGGAATTTCCTTGTGGGTATTGCCTGCATCAGTATAGGTGGACTTTCTGGCAAGGTACATGGGCTTTTACTTGCTCTGGATCCTGCAGCTAGCTCCTGTTCATCTGATCTGCAGTTCTTGGGACTTGAGCTAGCAGCTTACCTGCTGATATTGGAATTTGTTGGCCTCCATGATCTGTGAACCAGCAGTCTGCTGGGTTACTTGCCGACCTTGGGATTCATCAACCTCCGCAGCCTGTGAGCCAAGAACCTGCCAGATTACCTCCCAATCTTGGGATTTGTCGGCCTCTGCAGCCTGTGAGCCAGAGGCCTGTTTTCTGACCTGCCGATCTTGGGTTCGCCAGCCACTGCAGCTGCATAAGTCAGAAGAAACCTCTAGCCGGACCCATGGACTTGGGACTTTCCTGCCTCTACAGCTGCGTGAGCCATTTCCTTGATATAAATCTCTCTCTCTCTATACACACACACACACACACACACACACACACACGTAGATGCTTCACTGGATTTGCTTCTCTAGAGAACCCAGCCTAAGGCACAATCCATCATATTGAGTGTTTCTCTTGCCTTTGCTGGCCCTTCTCTTCTATGTCCTTCTCCAGCAATGGTCCCCTCCTGATGACGTGTCCAAAGTATGTGAGTCGAAGTCTCAGACAATATTTTGTGATCCATAGGGTTTTCTTTTGCTAATTTTCAGAAGTAGATTATCAGGCCTTTTTTCCCCAGTCTGTCGTCATTTGGAAGCTGTTTACCATGAGTAGCCCTGCTGGTGGTATTTGAAATGCCAGTGGCACAACTCCAGCATCACAACAACATACAAGCCACCACAGTACAATAGACTGATGGCCAGGTGCCCTGAAAGGTAGGTATTGTCTCTATTTTATAATTTATGAAATTGAGGCTCAAAGTTGGTTAATGAACTTGCCCAGCTAGTGAGAAGTAAGGCTAACATTCAAACCAATGTCTGATTCATTCCAAGGTTTATAACTTCTTACTGTATTCTACAAATGAATGTATGGTTAAAAGAATGAGAGAGAGAAATGAAAGAAAGAGAGAGAAGGAAAGAAGGAAGGAAGAATGAAAAAAACACAGACAGCCAACTCTTGAAGGGCCTTCAAGAAAATACTTGTTCTGAGGACAGATTGGTCTCAAGTGGCAGCTAGAAGCATCCAGATTGGAAAGAACAGAGGAAGTTAGATGTGTCTAGGTGGAGGGACCAGTCCCTGGAGAAGGACATCATGCTTGATAAAGTGGAGGGTCGGCGAAAAAGAGGAAGACCCTCAATGAGACGGATTGACACGGTGGCTGCAACAACAGGCTCAAACAGCAACAATTGTGCAGGACCAGGCAGTGTTTTGTTGTTTTTCACAGGGTCACTATGAGTCAGAATGGATTTTATGGCACCTAACAACAACAACAACAGGTGGTGGATGAGGCCGGACTCAGTTTTCCTCAGGCCCTGTGGGGTTGTCCAGGCTGGTGAGTGCCAGGTGAAGCTTGGGAGCAGGACCGGCTTCATGGATGTGAGCAGTCACACTGGGGTCCCATGCTTAGGAAGGTCCTGTGCTTGGCTTGATGCTCTGCTGTCGCTGTCTTAAAATTCTTACCAATTTTTGAACAAGAAACCCTGTATTTTAATTTTGCTTTAGGCCCTGCAAATTATGTTGTTGGTTCTACTTGGAGTTTTACTAAGTCTTGGAAAAATGGCCTGCCACCATGCTTCCTGGTCATTGGTCTTTCCCCGCAAACTCCATCACGCACAACCTTTGCTATAACCATAACCTGAGATGCCCCCACTTATAATATTCATGCCTTCAAATTCAAGCTATTTTCAAGACCCAGCTCAAATCACATCTCCTTCATGAAAACTCCCCTAAACACCACAGCTGACAGTGACCTTTCCCTCTAGACTCTCGTGTTGATACTACTCTTAAAGCATCTCTCAATTTTTATAGTGTCACAGGAATCAGACTTGGGATCAAATCTTATTTGTACTGCTTAATAGCCATGTGACCTTGGACCAGATATTCCTTCTCTGAGCCTCAGTTACTTCAACTATAAATTAGACTTAATATTAGCACCTACCTTATTGGATTGTTCTATGAATTAAACAAAACGTTACAGTGCTAACCAAAAAAAAAACCAAACCAAACCCAGTGCTGTCAAGTCGATTCCGACTCGTAGCGACCCTATAGGACAGAGTAGAACTGCTCCGTAGAGTTTCCAAGGAGTGCCTGGCGGATTCAAACTGCCGACCCTTGGGTTAGCAGCTGTAGCACTTAACCACTACGCCACCAGGGTTTCCTTATAGTGCTAAGTGCATTCAATAATAATTGTATTAACAACAATAGCAAAATGTGTCAGAGGGCTTTCTATGTATCCCCACAACAACCCTATGAGGCAGACACTATTATTATTATGCCCATTTATAGACGGAGAAACTGAGACACAACAGTTTAATAACTTGCCCATGTATCCCCACAACAACCCGATGAGGCAGATACTATTATTATTATGCACATTTATAGATGGAGAAACTGAGACACAACAGTTTAATAACTTGCCTACAGATAATAAGTGGCAAAACAAGGATTGAGAATCCAAGCAGTCTGACCCCCACCTCAACTTTAAAATTCCCTTTCTTTCATCCTCTCATCCTTATCTCCCTCCAGGCCTCGGGGGACAAAGTCCTGCTTTCTCAGGGCTGAGTGTCCCATCCCAGCCCAGCCCCACCAAAAGAGACTGCATTTGGTCCAAATCATGGGTGTTTTGTTTTGAAATGCTAATCATTTGTAAGTCAGGGGGAGCAAGATAGAAATAGATGCTTCTCTTTCCCTAACAGAAGCCTCCAGCGGGGCTTACCTGAAAGGATTTTTTTTCCCTTTCTTTTTCTTAGCCCAGAGGAGGGCATGGTCTTGTGTGGTCTCAAAGAGGTCTAAATAAAAGTAAACAAGGGCTAATTAAGAACCTGCTGGTTTTTTTTTTTTTTTTTTTTTTTGTCTTGCCAGGTGCACCCATCCCATTTCCTGCCTCTCTGCCTTACTTTCCACCATTCTGGCCTTGGATTGGTGACAGCCCAGTGATACCCCAGGGGAAATCTTAAGGGTGTCATGAAACTCTCCTCTAATTCTCTAAACAAAATTAATTTGGACCTGATTTTAGCTGAAAAATTAATGGAACCCATATCATTGTTGCCTGAGAGGGGTCAAGGAGAGGCATGCTCAGAAAATCTCCAGACAGCCAGAATTGTACACATAGGTGGCATGGAGAATTGAGGCAATTTACTGAATTATTAACCCCCAAACCACCTTGGCCCTATCTGGGCTGGAGACCACAGTCACCAAGCCATCCTCTGCAGGGATTTGTTCCTCAACTTCTGTTCCTCATCCCTGCAACCCTCCCCCCACCACCCCCACACCAAACACCAGAGGTTGAGGTCACACTCATAGGTTGCCACTAGCTGTCAAAACTCTCTTCTCTCAAAATGTGGAACAGAACTTCAAATTCTTCAAGAATCCAGACTTGCTGGACCCATTAAGTCTGGGGGAATCCCTGAGACTATTACCCTGAGAAACTGTACTCTATAAACCTTGAACTGAAACTATTCGCTGAAGTCACCTTTTAACTAAATACCAACTTAGCTCAAAAAGTAAAGAATCTCACCCTTGAGTACTGCATTTTATTATTATTTATTCTGACTCATGGTGACCCCATGTGTGTTAGAGAATTGTGTTGCTCCATACAGTTTTCTTTCCTTTCTTCATTTTCTTTTTTTATTTTTTCAACATTTTATTGTGGTTTGGGCAAAAGTTTACAGAGCAAATTAGTTTCCCATTGAACAAATTTATACATATTTTGTTTTGTGACATTGGTTCCAATCCCCTCAATGTGACACCACTCTATCCACTTCCTCTCTGGGTTTCCCGTTTCCATTTGCCCATCTTTCCTGCCCCTTCCTACCTTCTGAAATTTGTTTTTGGGTAAATGCTGCCTTTTTGGTCTCATATGGTTGATTGTTCTGAGGAGCACGTTCCTCGCGGGTGCTATTTTTTTAAATTGTACTTTAGATGAAGGTTTACGGAACAAACTAGCTCCTTATTAAACAGTTAGTACACATATTGTTTTATGACATTGGTTAACAACACCACGACATCTCAACACTCTCCCTTCTCGACCTTGGGTTCCCTATTACCGGCTTTCCTGTCCCCTCCTGACTTCTAGTCCTTACACCTGGGCTGATTTGCCTCTTTAGTCTCATTTTGTTTTATGTGTCTGTCTAATCTTTGGATGAGGGGTGAACCTCAGGAGTGACTTCATTACTAAGCTATAAGGGTGTCCAGGGGCTGTACTCTCGGGGTTTCTCTGGTCTCTGTCAGGCCAGTAAGTCTGTTCTTTTTTTGCTTCACCGGTGTTCTTGTTCACTTTATAGGCCTGTCTATTGTTTGGCTGAAAGGTGATCTCCAGGAGTGGGTTCAGTTCCAGATTTGAAGGGTGTCTAAAGGACATAGTCTCGGGAGTTCCATAAGTCTTTATCTGGTCTTTAAGTCTAATCTTTTTTATGAATTTGAATTTTGTTTCTACATTTTTCACCCACTCTGTCTAGGACCTTCTATTGTGATATTGATCAGAGCAGTCGGTATCGGTAGCCAGGCGCTATCTAGTTCTTCTGGCCTCAGGCTAATGGAGGCTGTGGTTCATGTGGTATTTTGGACTAATTGTTTCCTTGAGCCTTTGATTTTCTTCACTCTTCTTTGCTCCAGTCAGGGAGACACAATAGTTGTATCTTAGATGTCCCCTCACAAGCTTTAAGACTCCAGTTGTTAGTCAACAAAGTTGGATGTAGAACATTGTCTTTATGGACTATGTTATGCCAATTGACCTATATGTCCCCTGAGACTATGGTCCTAAGCCCTCAAGCCCAGTGACAAAGTCCTTCAAGGTGTTTGGTTATGAATAAGAAATTTTCATAATTTTGCCCCTTGTGTGCTCTACTATATACATGAATATATTTTCAGCACTTACAAATACGTATGTAGAAATATCCTCTGCCAAACCTATATACGCTCCCATATGCCACTCACACCTGTTCAGCTTATACATCTACCTATGTACCCACTCATAAGTTATTGTTTGTTGTTACTGTTATTGCAAGATTGTGTAAGTCATAGTATTTACTGTTGTTGCCTTTTACTCTTACATACCTGCCAGTGCCCTCCTTTGCCTTGGTCGGGTTGTACTACCATCCCCCTTATTGTGTATTGCCTTTCCTTTAACCCAAGTTAATAATGTCTACTATCTAGTTAGTGATTTTCCCTCCTGCCCCCTCCCATCCCTGTGTGTAAACCTTTTAGTAATAGAGGTCTCATACAAAATTTGTCCTTTTGTGATTGATTTATTTCATTCGGCATGATATCCTCCAGGTTCACCATGTCATGAGATGGTTTGCAGATTCATTGTTACTCTTTAACGTTTTGTAGTATTCTATTGTATGTATGTACAATAGTTTATTTATCCATTCACCTGTTGATGGGCACATGGGTTGTTACCATCTTTTTGCTATTGTGAATAATGCTGCAATGAACAAGTGTGTGCATATGTCTATTCGTGTCACAGCTCTTAATTCTCTAGAATAGATACCAAGTAGTGGGACAGCTGGATCATATAGTATCCTTATTTTTAACATCAAGGAAGTGCCATATAATTTTCCACAGTGATTGTACCATTTTACAATCCCATTAGCAGTGCATGAGAGTTCGTTTCCCACACATTTGCAAACATTTGCTGTTTTCTGTTTTTTGATCATTGCCATTATTGCTGGGGTGAGATGATATCTCATTGTTGTTTTGATTTACATCTCTTTAATGGCTAATGCCCTGGTGGTGCAGTGGTTAAGTGCTACTGCTGCTAACCAAAGGGTCAGCAGTTCGAATCCTCCAGGTGCTCCTTGGAAACACTATCGGGCAGTTCTACTCTGTCCTATAGGGTCACTATGAGTCGGAATCGACTCAATGGTGCTGTGTTTTTTTTTTAATGGCTAATGCTACCACTCGTCTGTCAGTTTGTCACACTGAACTGGCTTGCATGTTGCTGTGATGGTATGTCAAATACCAACAGGGTCATCCATGGAGGACACGTTTCAGTGGAGCTTTCAGAATAAGACAGACTAGGAAGGACCCGGTGGTCCACTTCTGAAAAAATTGACCAGTGAAAAGCTTATGAATAGCAGTGGAACATTGTCTGATATACTGCCAGATGATGAGCCCCTCAAATTGGAAGACACTCAAAACATGACTGGGGAAGAGCTACCTCCTTAAAGTACAGTCAATCTTAATGAGGTGGATATAGCAAAGCTTTCAGGATCACCATTTGCTGATGTGGCATGACTCAAAATGAGAAAAACAACTGCAAACATCCATTAATCATTGGAACGTGGAATGTACTAAGTATGAATTTAGGAAAATTGGAAGTCGTCAAAAGTGAAACAGAGGTGGGGCCATGGCAGCGGAATAGACAGACACTTCCGGTGAACCCTCTTACAACAAAAAAAAAGGACCCGAAAAAAAAGTGAAATGATTATATTGATGACAAGCCCTGAACATCAAAGGCAAAGTTAGAAAATGGACTGAATGGCAGGGGGAGGGAGAGACAGGTCAGAAGCAGAGAGGAGTTGCCGGACCTTAATTTCCAGGAGCCCTCATTTTTTTTTTCTCAGGCACCATCCCAGAGAGTGGTTGTGGTGGGCTGGTAGTTGCATTTGGTCGCAGTTTCCTCAGGGAGAAACAGCCAGCTGCACAGCCTACTCACACCTCCGGAACCAGAGAAGAATGGCGCTCTCGGCAAAAGCTAAGTACTTGCATGTATTTAATGGTGCCCCCAGCTGCCAAGACAGCTTCAGTGGCTGTCGATTTCCCTGGGCCTGAGATAGATCCTGCTGTGTGCTCTGAGCCATTCCCCTGGCCTTGGAGAAGGAATAAATTCACAACCGGGGGAAAAGATAATCTGCCAGCTCCACTAACCTGGGGAGCTCAGGACAGAAGCGGCTCCTGTCCAGGCAAAAATGGTCCATGGGCTTTGAATATCTTTCTCCCCTGCATGGATCTGTGTGGGCCTATGTCAGGAGAATAGGCCCTTGTTGGCAGATTACAACTGTTTCAGCTGTGTGGTAGAGAGGTGGGTGTTTGATGTTTGATGCCACTTTGCCTATTAAACAGGGTCCTTTTTTTTCAGCTACCCACATCAGGGGCCTATGGTCTGGTGGCTCCACTCGGGTCACCCAGCCACCTACGACTGGGATCAGAGGATAACTGGTACCTCCCAGTCTTTATAACCAAAAGCATTGGGTGCCCGTGGTCCATCTGCAGAACCCACCCACCTGTGCGCTCTAGGGAACAGGGATGCACTTTCCTCACAGGCACTTGGGGAACGGTTTTCAGCCCCCTGCTTTGTTCAGAGCATGACCCCCTGCTGCAACCAGATACCAGTACCTACACCAATCTCCCCTGCCCCTCTAAGACTGAAGGACAGAGCCTGTACCACACACTTGACGACCAACTACATGGATGCCTGAGCTGAATTCATACAAGAAAAGTGAATGGACTCCGAGGTTGATATACCTGATAACAACTCTAGCCATCTGGTGAAAGCATGTTAGAGGTTCAAAAGTGAAAATAAACAATTTAGCTCACTCAAGCAACCTATTTGGGCATATCAAAATGAAACAAAGCAAGAAGCTAGGATACAGTAAACAAACATAAAATAAACTAATATGATAACTTATAGATGGCTAGGAAACAATAGTCAATATCAAATCACATAAAGAAGAAGACCATGATTGCTTCAACAAACTCTCAGAACAAAGAATCTGGGGATCTTCTGGATTAATGTGCCTTTTTGGAATAATCAGATGAAGAATACAAAAGATCAACATAAAGAACTCTTCAAGACGTTAGGAACCAGATCAGGAAGGAGATCAGGCAATACACAGAACAAGCCAAAGAACACATAGATAAAGCAGTTGAAGAAATTAAAAAGGTTACTCAAGAACATAATGAAAAAAATTTTAATAAGCTGCAAGAATCCATAGAGAGACAGCAATCAGAAATTCAGAAGATTAACAATAAAATTACGGAATTAGACAACTCAATAGAAAGTCAGAGGAGCAGAATTGAGCAAGGGGAAGGCAGGACTGGTGAGCTTGAAGATAAAGCAACTGGCACCAATATATTTGAAGAAAAATCAGATAAAAGAATTTTAAAAGATGAAGAAACCCTAAGAATCATGTGGGGCTCTATCAAGAGAAATAGCCTACGAGTGACTGGAGTACCAGAACAGGGAGGGATAACAGAAAATACAGAGAAAACTGTTGGCGATTTGTTGGCAGAAAACTTCCATTATATCCTGAAAGATGAGAAGATATCTATCCAAGATGTTCATCAAACCCCACATAAGGTAGATCTCTTGCTAAAACCAAAGATAAAGAGAATTTTAAGAGTGGCTAGGGATAAATGAAAAGTCACCTACAAAGCAGAGTCAATAAGAGTAAGCTCAGACTACTCAGCAGAAACCATGCAGGCAAGAAGGCAATGGGATAACTTATATAAAGCATTGGAGGAAAAAAATTGCCAGCCAAGAATCATATTTCCAGCAAAACTGTCTCTCAATTATGAAGGTGATATTAGTACATTTCCAGATAAACCGAAGTTTAGGGAATTCGTGAAAACCAAACCAAACTACAAGAAATACTGAAGGGACTTCTCTGGTTAGAAAATCAATAATATCAGATATCAACCCAGGATTAGAACAGGGGACAGAGCAATCAAATGTCGACCCAGATGGGGAAAACACAAATATAAATCAAGACAAAAAATGCTCAGAACAGGGAAACAGTGATGTCATTATGTAAAAGAAGACAACATTAAAACAATAAAAAGGGACTAAGAGGTGTAGTCATAGATCTTTTATATGGAGAGGAAGACAAGACGATGTAAAGAAATAAAAGTTAGGTTTAAACAAAGAAATATAGGGGTAAGTATTAAGGTAAGCACAAAGGAGACTAAAGATCCTACTCATCAAAACAAAAGAAAAGAAAAAAATAGAAACTCAGCAGAAACAAAGTCAACAACAGAGGATAAGAGGAAAAAACAATATATAAACTACTCAGCACAAAAAATTCAGTGGGAAAAAGAAACTGTCAGCACCACACACACAAAAAAAGACATCAAAATGACAGCAGTAGACTCACACCTCTCCATAATTACGCTGAATGTAAATGGACTAAAGGCACCAATAAAGAGACAGAGAGTGGCAGAATGGATTAAAAAAACACTATCCATGTATATGCTGCCTACAAGAGACACACCTTAGACTTAGAGACACAAACAAACTAAAACTCAAAGGATGGAAAAAACTTTATCAAGCGAACAAGAATCAAAAAAGAGCAGGTGTGCAGTACTAATTACCGACAAAATATACTTTACAGTTAAATCCACCACAAGGGATAAGGAAGGACACTATATAATGATTAAAGGGTTTTATACCAGGAGGATATAACCATATTAAATATTTATGAACCCAATGACAGGGCTGCAAGATACATAAACTCTAACAGCATTGAAAAGTGAGATAGACAGCTCCACAATTATAGTAGGAGACTTCAACACACCACATTCGGTGAAGGACAGAACTACCAGAAAGAAGCTCAGTAAACACATGGAAGATTTAAATGCCACAATCAACCAATTTGACCTCATAGACATATACAGAACACTCCATCAAACAGCAGCCAAGTATACTTTCTCTTCCAGGGCACATGGAACATTCTCTAGAATAGACCACATATTAGGTCATAAAGCAAGCCTTAGCAGAATCCAAAACATCGAAACGTTACAAAGCATCTTCACTGACTATAAGGCCATAAAAGTAGAAATCAATCACAGAAAAACAAGGGTAAAGAAATCAAACACTTGGAAATTACACAATACCCTGCTTAAAAATGGCTGGGTTATAGAAGACATCAAGGATGGAATAAAGAAATTCACAGAAAACAATGAGAATGAAAACACTTCCTATCAGAACCTTTGGGACAGCAAGAACAGTGCACAGCGGTCAATTTATAGCAATAAATGCACGCATACAAAAAAAAGGAAGGGCCCAAATCAAAGAATTATCCCTACAACTTGAACAAATAGAAAGAGAGCAACAAAAGGAACCCTCAGCCACCAGAAGAAAGCAAATAATAAAAATTAGGGCAGAATTAAATGAAATAGAGAACAGGAAAACTATTAAAAGAGTTAACAAGACCAAAAGCTGGTTCTTTGAAAAAATTAACAAAATTGATAAACCATTGGTCAAACTGACAAAAGAAAAGCAGGGGAGGAAGCAAATAACCCAAATAAGTGATGAGATGGGCAATATCACAACAGACCTAATGGAAATTAAAAGAATCATATCAGATTACTGTGAAAAATTGTATTGTAACAAATTTGAAAACCTAGAAGAAATGGTTGAATTTCTAGAAACACATTACCTACCTAAAATAACACAAACAGGGGTAGAACAACTAAACAAACCCATAACAAAAGAAGAGTTTGAAAAGGTAATCAAAAAACTCCCAACAACAACAACAACAAAAAGCCGTGGCCCAGAGGGCTTCACTGCAGAGTTCTTCCAAACTTTCAGAGAAGAGTTAATACCACTACTACTAAAGGTATTTCAGAGCGTAGAAAAGGACGGAATACACCCAAATTCATTCTATGAAGCCACCATATCCCTGATACCAAAACCAGGTAAAGACATCACAAAAGAAGAAAATTGCAGGCCTATATCCCTCATGAACTTAGATGCAAAATTCCTCAACAAAATTCTAGCCAATAGAATTCAACAATATATTAAAAAAATAATTCACCATGACCAAGTGGGATTCATACCAGGTATGCAGAGATGGCTCAACATTAGAAAAACAATTAATGTAATCCATCCTAAAAATAAAACAGAAGGCAAGAACCACATGATCTTATCAATTGATCCAGAAAAGGCATTTGACAAAGTTCAACACCCATTCATGATAAAAACTCAACAAAATAGAAGGAAAATTCCTCAACATAATAATGGGCATTTATACAAAGCCAATAGCCAACATCACCCTAAATGTCTCAAGAGAGCCTGAAAGCATTCCCCTTGAGATCAGGAACCAGACAAGGGTGCCCTTTACCACCACTCTTATTCAATATTATGCTGGAGGTCCCAGCCAGAGCAATTAGGCTAGGTAAAGGAATAAAGGGCATCCAGATTGGTAAGGAAGAAGTAAAAGTATCTCTATGTGCAGATGACATGATCTTATACACAGAAAACCCAAAGAATCCTCAAGAAAACTACTGAAGAGTTCAGCAGATTATCAGGATACAAGATAAACATTAAAAAGTCAGTTGGATTCCTCTACACCAGCAAAAGAGCATTGAAGAGGAAATCACCAAATCAATACCATTTACAGTAGCACCCAAGAATATTAAATACTTAGGAATAAATCTTACCAGAGACATAGAAGACCTATACAAAGAAAACTACAAGACACTACAGCAAGGAACAAAGAGACCTAAATCAAAAAAAACCAAAACCAAACCCAGTGCCGTCAAGTCAATTCCGACTCATAGCCACCCTATAGGACAGAGTAGAACTGCCCCATAGTGTTTCCAAGGAGTGCCTGGCAGATTTGAACTGCCTGCCGACTTTTTGGTTAGCAGCCATAGCACTTAACCACTATGCCACCAGGGTTTCCAAAAGAGACCTACGTAAGTGGAAAAACATACCTTGCTCTTGGATAGGAAGACTTAACATTGTAAAAATGTCTATTCTACCAAAAGCGAGCTATAGATACAATGCAATCCCGATCCAAATTCCAATGACATTTTTTTTAATAACTTTTATTAAGCTTCAAGTGAACGTTTACAAATCCAATCAGTCTGTCACATATAAGTTTACATACATCTCACTCCCTACTCCCACTTGCTCTCCCCCTCTTGAGTCAGCCCTTCCAGTCTCTCCTTTCTTGACAATTTTGCCGGCTTCCCTCTCTCTCTATCCTCCCATCCCCTTTCCAGACAAGAGTTGCCAACACAATCTCAAGTGTCCACCTGATATAATTAGCTCACTCTTCATCAGCGTCTCTCTCCCACCCCCTGACCAGTCCCTTTCATGTCTGATGAGTTGTCTTCGGGGATGGTTCCTGTCCTGTGCCAACAGAAGGTTTGGGGAGCATGGCCGCCGGGATTCCTCAAGTCTCAGTCAGACCATTAAGTTTGGTCTTTTTATGAGAATTTGGGGTCTGTATCCCACTGATCTCCTGCTCCCTCAGGGGTCCTCTGCTGTGCTCCCTGTCAGGGCAGTCATCGATTGTGGCCGGGCACCAACTAGTTCTTCTGGTCTCAGGATGATGTAGGTCTCTGGTTCATGTGGCCCTTTCTGTCTCTTGGGCTCTTAGTTGTCGTGTGGCCTTGGTGTTCTTCATTTTCCTTTGCTCCAGGTGGGTTGAGACCAATTGCTGCATCTTAGATGGCCGCTTGTTAGCATTTAAGACCCCAGACGCCACATTTCAAAGTGGGATGCAGAATGATTTCATAATAGAATTATTTTGCCAATTGACTTAGAAGTCCCCGCAAACCATGTTCCCCAGACCCCCGCACTTGCTCCGCTGACCTTTGAAGCATTCATTTCATCCCGGAAACTTCTTTGCTTTTGGTCCAGTCCGATTGAGCTGACCTTCCATGTATTGAGTGTTGTCTTTCCCTTCACCTAAAGCAGTTCTTATGTACTGATTAATCAATAAAAAACCCTCTCCCACCCTCCCTCCCTCCCCCCCTCGTAACCACTAAAGTATGTGTTCTTCTCAGGTTTACTATTTCTCAAGATCTTATAATAGTGGTCTTATACAATATTTGTCCTTTTGCCTCTGACTCATTTCGCTCAGCATAATGCCTTCCAGATTCCTGCATGTTATGAAATGTTTCAGAGATTCGTCACTGTTCTTTATCGATGCGTAGTATTCCATTGTGTGAATATACCACAATTTATTTACCTATTCATCCGTTGATGGACACCTTGGTTGCTTCCAACTTTTTGCTATTGTAAACAGAGCTGCAATAAACATGGGTGTGCATATATCTGTTTGTATGAAGGCTCTTGTATCTCTAGGGTATATTCCCAGGAGTGGGATTTCTGGGTTGTATGGTAGTTCTATTTCTAACTGCTTAAGATAATGCCAGATAGATTTCCAAAGTGGTTGTACCATTCTACATTCCCACCAGCAGTGTATGAGAGTTCCAATCTCTCCGCAGCCTCTCCAACATTTATTATTTTGTGTTTTTTGGATTAATGCCAGCCTTGCTGGTGTGAGATGGAATCTCATTGTAGTTTTAATTTGCATTTCTCTAATGGCTAATGATCGGGAGCATTTTCTCATGTATCTGTTGGCTGCCTGAATATCTTCTTTAGTGAAATGTGTGTTCATATCCTTTGCCCACTTCTTGATTGGGTTGTTTGTCTTTTTGTGGTTGAGTTTTGACAGAATCATGTAGATTTTAGAGATCAGGTGCTGGTCTGAGATGTCATAGCTGAAAATTCTTTCCCAATCTGTAGGTGGTCTTTTTACTCTTTTGGAGAAGTCTTTAGATGAGCACAGGTGTTTGATTTTTAGGAGCTCCCAGTTATCGGGTTTCTCTTCATCATTTTTGGTAATGTTTTGTATTCTGTTTATACCTTGTATTAGGGCTCCTAATGTTGTCCCAATTTTTTCTTCCATGATCTTTATCGTTTTAGTCTTTATGTTTAGGTCTTTGATCCACTTGGAGTTAGTTTTTGTGCATGGTGTGAGGTATGGGTCCTGTTTCATTTTTTTGCAAATGGATATCCAGTTATGCCAGCACCATTTGTTAAAAAGGCTATCTTTTCCCCAATTAATTGACACTGGTCCTTTGTCAAATATCAGCTGCTCATACGTGGATGGATCTATGTCTGGGTTCTCAATTCTGTTCCATTGGTCTATGTGCCTGTTGTTGTACCAGTACCAGGCTGTTTTGACTACTGTGGCTGTGTAATAGGTTCTGAAGTCAGGTAAAGTGAGGCCTCCCACTTTCTTCTTCTTTTTCAGTAGTGCTTTGCTTATCCGGGGCTTTTTTCCCTTCCATATGAAATTGGTGATTTGTTTCTCTATCCCCTTAAAATATGACATTGGAATTTGGATCGGAAGTGCGTTAAATGTATAGATGGCTTTTGGTAGAATAGACATTTTGACTATGTTAAGTCTTCCTATCCATGAGCAAGGTATGTTTTTCCACTTAAGTATGTCCTTTTGAATTTCTTGTAGTAGAGCTTTGTAGTTTTCTTTGTATAGGTCTTGTACATCCTTGGTAAGATTTATTCCTAAGTATCTTATCTTCTTGGGGGCTACTGTGAATGGTATTGATTTGGTGATTTCCTCTTCGGTGTTCTTTTTGTTGATGTAGAGGAATCCAAGTGATTTTTGTATGTTTATTTTATAACCTGAGACTCTGCCAAACTCTGCTATTAGTTTCAGTAGTTTTCTGGAGGATTCCTTAGGGTTTTCTGTGTATATAATCATGTCATCTGCAAATAGTGATAACTTTACTTCTTCCTTGCCAATCCGGATACGTTTTATTTCTTTGTCTAGCTTAATTGCCCTGGCTAGGACTTCTAGCACGATGTTGAATAAGAGCGGTGATAAAGGGCATCCTTGTCTGGTTCCCGTTCTCAAGGGAAATGCTTTCAGGTTCTCTCCATTTAGAGTGATATTGCTGTTGGCTTTGCATAGATGCCCTTTATTATGTTGAGGAATTTTCCTTCAATTCCTATTTTGGTAAGAGTTTTTATCATAAATGGGTGTTGGACTTTGTCAAATGCCTTTTCTGCATCAATTGATAAGATCATGTGGTTTTTGTCTTTCGTTTTATTTATGTGATGGATTACATTAATGGTTTTTCTGATATTAAACCAGCCTTGCATACCTGGTATAAATCCCACTTGATCAGGGTGAATTATTTTTTTGATGTGTTGTTGAATTCTATTGGCTAGAATTTTGTTGAGGATTTTTGCATCAATGTTCATGAGGGATATAGGTCTATAATTTTCTTTTTTTGTAATGTCTTTACCTGGATTTGGTATCAGGGAGATGGTGGCTTCATAGAATGAGTTGGGTAGTATTCCGTCATTTTCTATGCTTTGGAATACCTTCAGAAGTAGTGGTGTTAACTCTTCTCTGAAAGTTTGGAAGAACTCTGCAGTGAAGCCGTCCGGGCCAGGGCTTTTTTTTGTTGGGAGTTTTTTGATTACCGTTTCAATCTCTTTTTTTGTTATGGGTCTATTTAGTTGTTCTACTTCTGAATGTGTTAGTTTAGGTAGGTAGTGTTTTTCCAGGAATTCATCCATTTCTTCTAGGTTTTCAAATTTGTTAGAGTACAATTTTTCATAATAATCTGAAATGATTCTTTTAATTTCATTTGGTTCCGTTGTGATGTGGTCCTTCTCGTTTCTTATTCGGGTTATTTGTTTCCTTTCCTGTATTTCTTTAGTCAGTCTAGCCAATGGTTTATCAATTTTGTTAATTTTTTCAAAGAACCAGCTTTTGGCTTTGTTAATTCTTTCAATTGTTTTTCTGTTCTCTAATTCATTTAGTTCAGCTCTAATTTTTATTATTTGTTTTCTTCTGGTGCCTGATGGATTCTTTTGTTGCTCACTTTCTATTTGTTCAAGATGTAGGGACAGTTCTCTGATTTTGGCTCTTTCTTCTTTTTGTATGTGTGCATTTATCGATATAAATTGGCCTCTGAGCACTGCTTTTGCTGTGTCCCAGAGGTTTTGATAGGAAGTATTTTCATTCTCGTTGCTTTCTATGAATTTCCTTATTCCCTCCTTGATGTCTTCTATAACCCAGTCTTTTTTCAGGAGGGTATTGTTTATTTTCCAAGTATTTGATTTCTTTTCCCTAGTTTTTCTGTTATTGATCTCTAGTTTTATTGCCTTGTGGTCTGAGAAGATGCTTTGTAATATTTCGATGTTTTGGACTCTGCAAAGGTTTGTTTTATGACCTAATATGTGGTCTATTCTAGAGAATGTTCCATGTGCACTAGAAAAAAAAGTATATTTTGCAGCAGTTGGGTGGAGAGTTCTGTATAAGTCAATGAGGTCAAGTTGGTTGATTGTTGTAATTAGATCTTCCGTGTCTCTGTTGAGCTTCTTACTGGATGTCCTGTCCTTCTCCGAAAGTGGTGTGTTGAAGTCTCCTACTATAATTGTGGAGGTATCTATCTCACTTTTCAATTCTGTTAAAATTTGATTTATGTATCTTGCAGCCCTGTCATTGGGTGCATAAATATTTAATATGGTTATGTCTTCCTGATCAATTGTCCCTTTTATCATTATATAGTGTCCTTCTTTATCCTTTGTGGTGGATTTAAGTCTAAAGTCTATTTTGTCAGAAATTAATATTGCTACTCCTCTTCTTTTTTGCTTATTGTTTGCTTGATATACTTTTTTCCATCCTTTGAGTTTTAGTTTGTTTGTGTCTCTAAGTCTAAGGTGTGTCTCTTGTAGGCAGCATATAGATGGATCGTGTTTCTTTATCCAGTCTGTGACTCTCTGTCTCTTTATTGGTGCATTTAGTCCATTTACATTCAGCGTAATTATAGATAAATAAGTTTTTAGTGCTGTCATTTTGATGCCTTTTTATGTGTGTTGTTGACAATTTCATTTTTCTGCATACTTTTTTGTGCTGAGGCGTTTTTCTTAGTAAATTGTGAGATCCTCAATTTCATAGTGTTTGACTTTATATTAGTTGAGTCGTTACGTTTTTCTTGGCTTTTATCTTGAGTTATGGAGTTGTTATACCTTTTTGTGGTTACCTTATTATTTACCCCTATTTTTCTAAGTAAAAACCTAACTTGTATCGTTCTATATCGCCTTGTATCACTCTCCATATGGCAGTTCAATGCCTCCTGTATTTAGTCCCTCCTTTGGATTATTGTGGTCTTTTACCTATTGACTTCCATGATTCCCTGTTATGTGTATTTTTTTTTATTTAATCTTAATTTGTTTTTGTGATTTCCCTATTTGAGTTGATATCAGGACGTTCTGTTTTGTGACCTTGTGTTGTGTTAATATCTGATATTATTGGTTCTTTGACCAAACAATATCCTTTAGTATTTCTTGTAGCTTTGGTTTGGTTTTTGCAAATTCTCTAAACTTGTGTTTATCTGTAAATATCTTAATTTCGCCTTCATATTTCAGAGAGAGTTTTGCTGGATATATGATCCTTGGCTGGCAGTTTTCCTCCTTCAGCGCTCTGTATATGTCGTCCCATTCCCTTCTTGCCTGCATGGTTTCTGCTGAGTAGTCTGAACTTATTCTTATTGATTCTCCCTTGAAGGAAACCTTTCTTTTCTCCCTGGCTGCTTTTAAAATTTTCTGTTTATCTTTGGTTTTGGCGAGTTTGATGATAATATGTCTTGGTGTTTTTCTTTTTGGATCAGTCTTAAATGGGGTTCGATGAGCGTCTTGGATAGATATCCTTTCGTCTTTCATGATGTCAGGGAAGTTTTCTGTCAGGAGTTCTTCAACTATTTTCTCTGTGTTTTCTGTCCCCCCTCCCTGTTCTGGGACTCCAATCATCCGCAGATTATCCTTCTTGATAGAGTCCCACATAATTCTTAGGGTTTCTTCATTTTTTTAAATTCTTTTATCTGATTTTTTTTCAGCTATGTTGGTGTTGATTCCCTGGTCCTCCAGATGTCCCAGTCTGCATTCTAATTGCTCGAGCCTGCTCCTCTGACTTCCTATTGCGTTGTCTAATTCTGTAATTTTATTGTTAATCTTTTGGATTTCTACATGTTGTCTCTCTATGGATTCTTGCAACTTATTAATTTTTCCACTATGTTCTTGAATAATCTTTTTGAGTTCTTCAACAGTTTTATCGGTGTGTTCCTTGGCTTTTTCTGCAGTTATCCTAATTTCATTTGTGATATCTTTAAGCATTCTGTAAATTAGTTTTTTATATTCTGTATCTGATAATTCCAAGATTGTATCTTCATTTGGGAAAGATTTTGCTTCTTTTGTTTGGGGGGTTGGAGAAGCTGTCATGGTCTGCTTCTTTAAGTGGTTTGATATGGATTGTTGCCTCCGAGCCATCACTGGGAAACTAGTTTTTCCAGAAAATCCACTAAAAAAAAATGCAGTCAGACCCCTATCAGAGTTCTCCCTCTGGCTCAGGCTGTTCGGATGTTAATGAAGCCGCCTGGGGAGGGTGGGGGAGGGAACAGAGAGATAGGAGAGTAGCACCTCAGAATATAGCCAGAGTTGCTTGTCTTGCTTGGAATGACTATTATATCTGAGATTCCCGCGGGCGCATCGCCTATGTGTGCTGGCTGTGTGGAGATTGCCCCCGGGGGCTCTGGCCCGCTGGAGTCACGGTCAGATCCTCCGCTTCCAGCCCCACTCCCAACGTCAAGGCTCCCCTACTGGGATGGTGCACTCTCGACTCCAAAATCAGTCACTGCCTCCCGGGGACTTCTCGTCCCTCCAGCCGCGTGGCCGTGCCGCCCCCGTGAACCAGGTGGGCCCCCTCCCGGGGTTAGTTCAGATGGGTGGAGCAGCTCCCCGTGCTTGTGCCGTGACCGAGAGTCCCGGCTGGGATGCTGTTCTCCCCGCTCCAATACCAGTCGCTGCCTCCCGGGGACTTCTCCTACCGGCTGCGTCCCACGCCACCCGTGCGACCCAGCTGGGCCCCTTCCCGGGGTTAGTTCAGGGGGGTGGAGCAGCTCTCCGTGTTTATGCCGTACCTGCATCCAGTCCAAATCCCGGCGAGACGGTTCCCTGGCTGGGACGCTGCTCTTCCTGCTCCAAGACCAGTCACTGCCTCCCGGGGACTTCTCCTACCGGCTGTGTCCCACGCCGCCCGCGGAACCGGCTGGTCCCCCTCCCGGGGTTAGTTCAGGGGGGTGGAGCCGCTCTCTGTGCTTGTGCCGTACCTGACTGGTACGCTGGCTCCAGGCTCTGGAAACAATCGCTGCTTCCCCGTATTAGTTCGCTCTCCGTCTCTAAATCTGTGTTTGTTGTTCAGGGTTCGTAGATTGTTATGTATGTGATTGATTCACTTGTTTTTCCGTGTCTTTGTTGTAAGAGGGATCCGAGGTAGCGTCTGCCTAGTCCGCCATCTTGGCTCCGCCCCCCTCCAATGACATTTTTTAATGAGATGGAGATACAAATCACCAACTTCATATGCAAGGGAAAGAAGCCCCGGATAAGTAAAGCATTACTGAAAAAGAACAAAGTGGGAGGCGTTACACTGCCTGATTGTAGAACATATTATACTGCCACAGTAGTCAAAACAGCCTGGTACTGGTACAACAATAGATACATAGACCAATGCAACAGAATTGAGAATACAGATATAAGTCTATCCACGTATGAGCAGCCAATATTTGACAAAGGCCCAAAGTCAGTTAAATGGGGAAAAGACCGTCTTTTTAACAAATGGTGCCAGCATAACTGGATTTCCACCTGCAAAAAAATGAAACAAGACCCATACCTCACACCATGCACAAGAACTAACTCAAAATGGATCAAAGACCTAAATATAAAATCTAAAACGATAAAGATCATGGATGAAAACATAGGGACAATGGTAGGAGCCCCAATACATGGCATAAACAGTATACAAAACATTACTAACAATGCAGAAGAGAAACTAGATAGTTGGGAGCTCCTAAAAATCAAACACCTATGCTCACCCAAAGACTTCACCAAAAGAGTAAAAAGATTACCTACAGACTGGGAAAAAGTTTTTAGCTGTGACATTTCCTATCAGCGTCTGATCTCTAAAATCTACATGATACTGCAAAAACTCAACTACAAAAAGACAAGTAACCCAATTACAAAATTGGCAAAGAGTATGAACAGGCACTTCACTAAAGAAGACATTCAGGCAGGTAATAGATACATTATACAGGTACATTAGCCATTTTTTTTTTACCCATTAGAGAAATGCAAATCAAAACTATAATGAGATTCCATTCTACTCCAAAAAGGCTGGCATTAATTCCAAAAAACACAAAAGCCCTTTGGGCCTTTGGTCGGGAGTTTTTTTAATGTTTGTTCAAATTTTCTGCCTTAGTTTGTGTTAGTTTAGGTAGGTAGTGTCTTTCTAGAAATTTGTCCGTGTCTTCTATGTTTCCAAATTTGTTGGAGTATAGTTCCCCAGTAAAGGGCGTTCTGTTATTATCCTTTTTATTTCAGTTGATTCTTTTGGAACATCAATGTTATGGATTGAATTGTCTCCCCCCGAATACGTGCGTCAACTCGGCTAGGCCATGATTCCCAGTACTGTGGGATTGTCCACCATTTTGTGATTTGATGTGATTTTCTTATGTGTTGTGAATTCTACCTCTATGATGTTAATGAGGCAGGATTAGAGACAGTTAAGTTAATGAGACAGGACTCGAGCTACAGTATTAGATTGTATCTTGAGTCAATTTCTTTTGAGATATAAATGAGAGAATCAAGCAGAGAAGATAGGACCTTCTACCACCAAGAATGAAAAACCAGGAGAGGAGCATGTCCTTTGGACCTGGGCTCCCTGCTCTGAGAAGCTCCTAGACCAGGGGAATTTTGATGACAAGGACCTTCCCCCAGAGCCAACAGAGAGAGAAAGTCTTCCCCTGGAGCTGGCACCCTGAATTGGGACTTCTAGCCTCCTGAACTGTGAGATAATAAATTTCTTTTTGTTAAAGCCACCCACTTGTGGTATCTCTGTTTTTTTAGATAACTAAGACAATCACCCATCTCATTTCTTATTTGCGTTATTTGCATCTTCTTCTTTTCATTTGTCAGTTTGGCCAGTGGTTGGTCAATTTTAATAATCCTTTCAAGGAACCAATTTCTAGTCTTGTTGATTCTTTCTATTGTTTTTCTGTTTCATTTATTTCTGCTCTAATCTTTATTATTTCCTTTCTTCTGGTGATTGTGGGCTTTTTTTGCTGCTCTTTTTCTATTTGTTGGAGTTGTAGGGTTAAGGTGTTGATTTTGGCTCTTCTTTCCTTTTTGATATGTGTGTTTATCACTATAAATTGACCTCTGAGCATTGCTCTTGCTGCTTCCCAAAGATTTTGGTATGTTGTGTTTTCATTCTCGCTTGAGTCTAGGAATTTTTTAATTTCATTTTTTATTTATTGTGGTTTTTAAGCAGTGTTATTCAGTTTCCATGTATTTGATTTTTTTCCCTTGTTCTTCCTGTTATTGATTCTTAATTTTATAATGCTGTGATCCGAGAAGATGCTTTGTATCATTTTTATGTTTGTAGATTTATTTAAGCTTGCTTTGTGGCCTAACATATGGTCTATTCTGGAGAATGATCCATGTGCGCTGGAAAAGAATGTGTACTGTGTTGTTTTGGGTGAAGTGTTCTGTATGTGTCTATGAGATCAGATTGGTTGGTTTTGTTGTTTAGATCTTCTGTATCTTTGTTGAGTTTCTTTCTGGTTGTCCTGTCCTTCATTGAAAGTGGTGTGTTAAAGCCTCCTACTATTATGGTGGAGCTGTCCATTTCTCTTTTCAATTTTGTTAAAGTTAGTTCTATGTTTTTAGGAGCTTTTTCAGTGATATATATTATGGTTATGGCCTCTTGTTGGATTGATGCTTTAATCATTATATAATGCCCTACCTTATCCTTTATGATGGATTTTGCTTTAAAGTCTATTTTATAAGAGATTAACATTGCCACTCCTGTTTTTTTTTTTTTTTTGGTTATTGTTTGCTTGATATTTTTTTCCCCATCCTTTGACTTTTAGCTTATTTTTGTCTTTGTGTCTCAGATGTGTCTCTTGTAGGCAGCATATTGATGGGTCATGTTTTCTTATCCATTCTGCCACTCTGTCTCTTGACTGGTACATTAAAAATCCATCTACATTCAGTGTAATTATCGATCGGTGTGAATTTATTGCTGTCATCTTGTTGTGCTTTGTGTGTGTGTGGTTCTGATGATTTCTTTGTTCCATATACTTTTCTATCTTGTGTTCTTTTTGTTTATGGGTTTTTTTTTTCAGTTCCTCTGTTGCTGTTGATTTTGGATTTACTAAGTCTTTAAGTCTTTATGACTTTTTTCTTCTGGTGAGAAGATTTGTTAATTTTCTTTTCGGTTACCCTGACATTTACTTTTAATGGCACTGGGTACTGGGTGGTATGTTTGCAAAAGGCTGTTCTATCTTGATATCTCCTTGACTTCCTCTCCAAATGGAAATTCTGTAACTACACTATTTATTTCCCTCCTTTCTATTTGAAGTCGTCATTGTTTACAGATTGATGTCCCTGGTTATCTATTTTCAGTCACGTAGCTTTATTTTATTTTTGAAAATTCTTTATATGGGTTGTTTTCCAGGTGATACTGTCATGTGTCTTAACCTCAGGTTGTTGTCTGATGTTGTTGGTCTCTGTCCGAGGACTCCCTTTAGTATTTCTTGTAATGTTAGTCTGGTTTTTACAAATTCCCTTAATTTCTGCTTCTCTGGAAATGTTTCAATTTTGCTATTACATCTGAGGAACAATTTTGCTGGATATATAATTCTTTTTTATAATTCTTGGTTGGCAATTTTTTCCTTTAAGGGTTTTATATATGTCTTCCCATTTCCTTCTTGCCTGCATGATTTCTGCCAAGAAATCAGAGCTTAGTCTTATTGGTTCCTCTCTGTAGGTAACATTTCGTTTTTCCCATGCTGCTCTCAGGATTCTTTCTTTGTCATTGGTTTTGGAAAGCTTGATTATGATACGCCTTGGTGATTTTCTTTTGGAGGTCTCTCCTATTTGGGGTTGTTGAGCTTCTTGGATGGGTGTCTTATCTTTCATGATATTAGGAAAGTTTTTGCCAGCAAATCTTTGCAAATTTTGTGTGCTTTTTTTTTGTCTCTTTCTGTTTTGGAATTCTGATCATATGTAAATTATTCCTCTTGATAGTGTCCCACATAACTCTTAGGCTTCCTTCAATTTCCTTCATTTTTTTTTCTGACTTTCCTCTAGCAGGTTGGTATCTAGGGATTTGTCCTCTATTTTGCTGATTCTGTCCTCCATGGATTCAATTCTACTCCTTTGTCCTTCCAACATGTTATCTATTTCTTAAATTATAGTGTTAATCTTCTGGATTTCTAGTTGCTGTTTTTGTACACTTTCTAATTGTTTATTTATTTTGTCATTTTTTTCTTGTATTGTTTTCCTGAATTCTTCTAGAGTTTTGTCTGTTTTCCTTGATCTCTCAGAGAGCCCAATATATAAGTATTTTGAATTCCTTATCAGGTAGTTCCATTACCATTTCTTCCTCAGGGAGGTTTCCTTTTTCTTTATTTTGATTACTTGCTGGCGCCATCTTGTCTTACTTCTTTAGGTGATTTGATATTGTCTGTTGTTTCTGAGGCATTAAGGTGTTATTACATTTATTAATTTTATGTTTATTGCATCCTGATTTCTTGTTGTTTTGTTTTGATGTATCCAGGCAGGTGGGACAGGTATGCTACTCTGGTCGCTAGTCTGGCCACACTAGAGCCCTTGCCACCTGTCTCCAGGTGGATGGGGTAGCAGATGGGTGTGTGATCACAGGTTTCTGTTTGCTGGTCTTGTGGGGCAGCTGAGGGTAGGTTGGGAGGCTGAGGGGACGTTGACTGCCATCTATCATTGGTCCAGTGGTGCAGGAGCAGGCAGTGGCACTCACCGACTGCACGAGGTGGCAGGTGCAGCAGGTGTGGCTGGCTAGTGGGTGCGTGGTCATTGCCTCCTGCTGGATGGTGGGGGTAAGTGGTGGGCGGGTGCTTGCACGGTCATGCTGCCACTGCCTCTCACACAATGGACGGAGTATGAATGATAGGCTGGCGTGCATTCAGTCATGCTCTTGCCACCCCTTGCCAGGTGGGGGGAGGAGGGGGGCATGGTAGGCGGGAGGAGGGGGGAGGGAGTGGTAGGCAGGCGAGCAAGAGATCACGCTGCCACTGCCTCTCTCTGAGCAGGTGGGGGGGGGGAGAGTGGCAGGCAAGAACATGCGTGGTCACACTGCTGCCACTTTTTGCCAGGACAGGTGGGGAGCAGGTCATGGGTGGGCACATGTGCTTGTGTACAGTTGGCACACTTCACCTTGTGTTGGGGGAGGGGCTGAGTGGTGGACAGGTGCGAGCATGATCACACTGCCTCCACCTCTCACTGGCAGGGGTAGGGGGTAGGGAGTGGTGGGTGGGCACATGTGCAATCATGTTGCCACTGCCTCTCACCAGGTCAGGTGGGTGCAGGTCATGGGTAGGCATGCATGTGTGCATGTGGTTGCTCCCTCACCAGTTGGGGGGAAAGGGGGTGAGTGGTGGGCAGGTGTGCATGTGATGCCTCTCTCTGGGTGGAATGTGTGGGGTCAGAGCTTGGCTGGATCAGTGGGCAGAGGGGCCAGGCAAGCAGCTGAAGCCATGTTGGGGCAGCCTGCCTCTGCTCGTCTGGGTCAGCAGGTGCAAGGGGCAGGCAGGCAGCCAGTGCTGTGCTGGGGTGGCCTGCCACCACTGGGCGGGGTCATCGGGTGGGGAGAGGGTGGTCGGTGGTCATTGGGGTAGGATTGGGAGGGTCTCTGGGGGGGAAAGGGGGTCGTACCTTCATCCTCGGCAGTTGGGGTTGCAGGGATGGGGTGTTCTGCAAATCATCATAAAGATGGCGGGAGGGGTAGCGTGCTACTCTGGTCACTGGACAAGAGTGCCTGAGCTCTTCCTGTTGGCTGCAGCCAGCAATCAGGACCTTATTTCACTCTGGGTATATCTACAGGTACTCTGTGGCCCTTTGGGAATTCCATTAAGTTGCCTTCTCTGTTCCTTACCCAGGATTGCTGCTGTCTTTGTCTCAAGATGGCTACGCCCTGCTAGGTTAGCTGGCAGGGCCCCTCTTCTCCATCTCTTCTCGTTTGCTCTTTTCAGTCGGTTTCTTCTTCCAATCAGTGTTCAGTCTAGTTCTTTATCCTGTCATTTGATGCTCAGGGTTCCAGGATTGTCTTCTGTATCTGTTTCATTTGGTTTCTCAGGTTGTTCCTATAGAGAGACAGTGTGGTGTGTTCGACTAAGCCGCCATTTTGGCTGCAAGTAACCCTGAGTACTGTACTCTTATAAAAAAATATCCATATGAAAGCAAATGGATGACAGTTACTCTAAAGTATAGATAAGAAGTCTGGGGGGGCACTGAGTCTAAGTTAATGGGAGTGAAACAACTAGAACAGAAATAATGAGAATATTGACACGATGTGAAGAATGTAACCAGTGTCACTGAACATTATGTGTAGAAACTGATGAATGAGAATGTGTTTGCTGTGTATATCTTCACTAAAAATACAATAATATATACATATATATTTTTAAAGCTCTCTTCTTTCTATAGGCAAGGAGATAATGAGAATCCATTCCACCTCCCAGAGTTCCCTTCTCTGTATGGTCCCAGGTTGTTATTTTTGTTGTTGTTTGTTGCTGTCAAGTCAATTCCAACTCCTGACAACCCAATGCATTACAGAGTAGAACTGCTCCATAAGGTTTTCTTGGCTGCGATCTTAATAAAAGCAGATCACCAGGCCTTTTCTTCCATGGTACTGATGGGTGGGTTCTAACCACCAACCTTTAAGTTAGCAGTCAGGAGCAAACCATTTGTGCCACCCAGGGACTTTGGTTCCAGTTTCAGATAGGCTATAAGAGAAATTTGCACAAGATTTGGAAGGTAAAAATGCAGCAGCAGTCGTTATGCTGTTAAGGCTGATACAGGGCATGAGGTGTTGCTAATGTTCACAAACATTATCATGTGCTGGCTCACCTCCCTGGCATGGGCCAGCGGTCAGTACCATAACCCTTCTAGCTCCCACTGGATCTTTTTCAGTTTTGAGTTCTGGTCCAGGGGTATGTGCAGCTCTGTGGCAAAGGATGCCAGCTTCTTCTGCAGGGTCATCCACATAGTTGAGGTTGGAGGTGGTGAGGGAAAGATATGGGTTCTAATTTTTCCCCACTCTCTCCCACTCCATGTCCAGCTTTTCTTCCTGACTTCCAGCCCTGCTGACCTATAGTAGCTTCAGTCCCACCACCAGATACAGAGGCCACAGCTTTCCATAGACTTCTTCCTCAGCACCTAAGATAGTGTAAATTCTAATCCCTGTAATAAATTTCTTCTTCCAGTGGTCTGGTTCCCTGATCAAACTCTAACTGTTATGATTTTCAATTAATGTTATTTTATTAGTATTATTAGATTGAGGATTTCCCAGGCTGGTACTAGGTCTTTGTAATCCACGTAAGTACCAAAGAGCCAACAGAGAATCTCTGAGTTGCTTTTGTGCTGTTTGCTGAATGGAAGAGCATCAAATGAAAGGAGCTGGATTTTTGACCAGTACATGCTGTGGTCCATTATGAGCTAAGTTCTAGAGAGGGCAGGATGGATATGCAAATGTAATTAGATGCAGTTAAATCTCTCCAGCCCAAGTGAATATAGAAAGCTAACAAATAAGTAACAACTACTAATGGCCGATGATAACAATAGCTAACACAGAGAACAATGTGTGTATCACCCCATTTAATCCTCACACTAGCTTCTGAGGCAAGAATGATCCCCATTTCCCAGGTAAGGAAATATGAACCTCAGATTCATTAAGTAGCTTTCCTGTGTTCACACAGAAAACAGAGCTGGGATTCCAAACGAAACAATCAGGCTCCACAGCCACACACCTACTGTAACAGCTGTTCTGCACGGGGACTCCCCTAGTGAGGGAGTCCCTGACATTAAGGGCAATGAAGAGTTAGGAGCAAACCCTGGTCCAAGGCTGCCAAGTGCTGTAAGAGCTCAGAGGCTGATGAGAAGGAGCCCTGGGCAGGGGATAAGGGTCAAAGGAAGCTTCCTGATGGGATCACAGGACCTGAAACAGACCTCAAAAACTACAGAGGACTGAGCCAATCCTCCAGGCTAGAAACCCCAGCCTCCTTCCTAACATGCCCTCTCCTTTGCCCTTTCTATTCATCTGTCACTGAGTTCTGTGAATGCTTCATCAGAAATGTCTTTAATAATTCTCCACTCCCCTACTTGCAACTTCACTGCCTCTGTTGGCCTTCAGACCTTCCTTAGCTCTGGCTTACCCCAGGCCCAGCCTCTTCCTCTCTGGTCTCCTGGCCTCCAGTCTTATCTGTTCAAATCCACAGTGGCTTCCTGAGCAATCTTTTCCAAACTCAGCTCTGGACATGACGTGGCTCTACTTGAGATCCTACAGTGCTGCACTACCTATTTGGGTCTGAAAAGATAAAATAATAACATTAAGACTGAACCAGGACAGAACATCTAGAAATAAACTCAACAAAGATACAGAAGAGCTAAAGAGCACAATCAGCCAACTCAACCTCATGGACATATATATTACACTCCACCCAACAGCTGCAAAGTACACATTCTTTTCCAATGCACATGGAACATTCTCCAGAATAAACCACATCTTAGGTCACAGGGCAACCCTCAACAAAATCCAAAACATTAAGATAATACAAAGTATCTTCTTTGACCACAACGTCATCAAGGTAGAAATTAACAACAGGAAGAGCAAGGAAAAAAAATCAATTACATGGAAATTGAATAACACCCTGCTTGAAAAACCACTTGGCAATAGAGGAAATCAGAGATGGAATAAAAAAATTCCTAGAATCAAGCGAGGATGAAAACACATCATACCAAAACCTTTGGGACACAGAAAAGGCAGTCCTCAGAGGTCAATTAATAGCAATAGATGCACACATCACAAAAGAAGAAAGGGAGAAAATCAAAATATTAGCTACAAAACTTGAGCTAATAGAAAGAGAACAACAACAACAACAAAAAATCCCACAGCCACCAGGAGAAAGGAAATAATAAAGATCACAGCAGAAATAAATGAAATAGGGAATAGAAAAATAATAGAATCAAGAAGACCAAAAGTTGGTTCTTTGAAAGGATCAACAAAATGAACAAACCACTGACCAAACTCACAAAAGCAAAACAGTAGAGGATGTGAATAACCCAAATTAGAATGAAATGGGGGACATTATAACAGACCCAACTGAAATAAAAAGGATCATAACAGAGTACTATGAAAAACTATACTCCAACAAATTTGAAAACCTAGAGGAAATGGACAAGTTTCTAGAGATACAATACTTACTCTAACTCAAAAGGAGATCTAAAATCTGAACAGACCCATAACAAGAGAAGGGATTGCAAAGGTTAAAAAAAAAAAAAACTTCCAACAACAACAACAAAAAGCCTTGGCCCAGATGACTTCACTGGAGAATTCTACCAAACATTCAGAGAGGAGCTTACATAAATACTACTCAAACTATTTCAGAATATAGAAAAGGAAGTGTCATTTCCAAATTCGTTCTATGAAGCCAGCATAACCCTGACACCAAAACCAGGCAAAGACACCAAAAAAAAAAAAAATTATAGACCAATATCTCTCACAAATATAGATGCAAAAATTCTAAACAAAATTCTAGCCAATACAATTCAGCATCATATAAAAAAAAATAATACACCACGACCAAGTAGGGTTCATAACAGGTATGCAAGCATGGTTGAACATTAGAAAATCAATCAAAGTAATGCACCACATAAATAAAAGAATCACATGATCATCTCAATCAACATAGAAAAGACATTTGACAAAGTCCAACACCCATTCCTGATAAAAACTCTCAATAAAATAGATATAGAAGGGAAATTCCTTAACATAATAAAGGGCATCTATAGGAAACCCTGGTGGTGTAGTGGTTAAGAGCTATGGCTGCTAACCAAAAGGTTGGCAGTTCGAATCCACCAGGTGCTCCTGAGAAACCCTATGGGGCAGCTCTACTCTGTCCTTTAGGGTCTCTATTAGTCGGAATCAACTCAATGGCACCTGGTTTGCTTCTGGGTTTTTGTAGAAAACCAACAGTCAACATCATTCTTAATGCAGAAAGGCTGAAAACACTTCCCTTGAAAACAGGAACAAGACAAAGGTGACCTTCATCACCACTCCTATTTAACATTGTGCTGGAAGTCCTAGATAGAGCAACAAGGCCAGAAAAAGAAATAAACGGCATCAAAATTGGCAATGAAGAAGTTAAACTGTCCCTATTTGTGGGTGATATGATACTATACATACAAAACCAAAAAGACTCCATGAGACAACTACTGGAACTAATAGAAAGACTCAGCAGATTAGCAGGATACAAGATAAACATACGAAAATCAGTTGGAGTCTTAAACACCAATAAAGAGAATGATAAAAAGGAAATCAGGAAAACAATAGCATTTATAATAGCCCCTAAAAAAATAAAGCACTTAGGAATAAATCTAACCAGGGATGTAAAAGACCTATACAAAGAAAACTACAAAACACTACTTCAAGAAACCAAAAGAGATCTACATAAATGGAAAAATATGCCATGCTCATGGATGGGTAGACTCAACATTGTGAAGATGACAATTGTACCCAAAGTGATTTACAAATACAATGCAGTTAATGAATCATTAACTTTATGTTGAAAGGGAAGAAGCCCCAGACAAGTAAGGCACTATTGAAGAAGAAGAATAAAGTAGGAGGACTCGCACTACCTGGCCTCAGAACTTACTACACAGCTATGGTAGTCAAAATAGCCTGGTACTGGTACAACAGAGACGTTGACCAATGGAACAGATTTGAGAACCCAGACACAAATCCATCCACTTATGGTCACCTGATCTTCGACAAGGGTCCGAAGACCCTCAAATTGGGGAAAACCAGTCTTTTTAACACATGGTGCTGGCAAAACTAGATGTCCATCTGCAAAAAAGTGAAACAAGATCCATACCTCACACCATATACAAAAACTAATCCAAAATGGATCAAAGACCTAAATATAAAACCAAAAACTATGAAGTTCATAGAAGAAAAAATAGTATCAACTCTAGAGGCCCTAATACACGGCATTAACAGGATACAAGCCACAACCAACAACACACAAACTCCAGAAGATAAGCTAGATAACTGGGATCTTCTAAAAATTAAACACTTATGCTCATCAAAAGACTTCACCAAAAGAGTAAAAAGAGAACCCCCAGAATGGGAAAAAATTTTGGTTATTACAAATCAGACACAGGTCTAATCTTTAAAATCTACATCAAAATCCAACACCTCCACAACAAAAGACAAATAATCCAATTAAAAAATGGGCAAAGGAAACGAACAGACACTTCACCAAGAAGACATCAATGTGGCTAACAGACACATGGGAGGAAAAGCTCTTGATCATTAGCCGTTAGAGAAATGCAAATCAAAACCACAATGAGATACCATCTCACCCGGACATTACTGGCATGAATCAAAAAAACAAGAAATAATAAATGTTGGAGAGGCTGCGGGATGACTGGAACTCTTATGGTGGGAATACAAAATGATACAACCGTTTTGGAAAACGATATGGTGCTTCCTTAGAAAGCTAGAAATAGAAATACCATATGATCCAGAAATTTCACTCCTAGGTATATATCCTAGAGAAACAAGAGTCATCACTTGAATAGACATATGCACACGCAAGTTTGTTGCGGCATTGTTCACAATAACAAAAAGATGGAAACAACCTAGATGCCCATCAAGAGATGAGTGGATAAACAAACTGTGGTACAGACACACAATGGAGTATTACGCAACGATAAAGGACAAGGACCAATCTGTGAAGCATCTCATAAGATGGATGAATCTGGAGGGTATTATGCTGAGTGAAATAAATCAATCACAAAAGGACAAGTATTGTATGAGGCAACTACTGTAAAAACTCATCAAAATGTTTATATACAAAAGGAAACAATCTTTGGTGGTTATGAAACCCGATGAATGGGTCTGTGCAAAGCGTGCAAGAAGCCAAACTCTCAGATGCTGTCTTAGACAGGAAGACTTTATTTTGCAGGCTAGCAAGCGGGAACTCAGAGGTCTTGACCTCAGATTGAGTTCCCTGATCTGTGCGAGCAATGTACGATTTATACTTATACATATTCATTTAGGGGTGGAGGGAAACTGTAGGCAGGATCAGAAGGTTTTACCTGTTCATAGTTTCTACTGATCATTTGTTATGAGGCAGGGCTAAGACCCTGCACAGAAGTGGCCGACAGGCCAAACGCTTTTGAAATGGGCTCGACTATTGTTAATAATGCATTTCACGTAATTTTGGTTCCTTGAAAAAAAAATAAAGTGCAATAATAAAAAAAAAAAGATTGAACCGTATGTAGTTGGGAGGGAAGATGGTGAGATTTCAGTTCACTTACTGTGATGATTAAGATTGTGTTTCAACTTGGCTGGGCCATGATTCTCAGTGTTTATATGTGATCACTCCCATAATTGAATCTGCTGTGAGTAGCCAATCAGTTGAAAGGGAGTTTCCTTGGGGGGTGTGGCTTGTATCCAAATATAAGGAGACGTTCTGGCTTTTTTGCTCACTCTGGATGCTGTGGCTGTCTCCTATTCGTCTGACCTCCGGTTCTTGGGACTTGAGCTATCAGCTTATCTGCTGAATTTGGAATTCGTAGATCTTCACAGCATGTGAGCAAGAGCCCTACCATCCGACCTGCCCCTGCAGCTACGGGAATCAGGAAAAGCCTCTATCCTGATCCATGGACTTGGAATGTTCCAGCCTCTACAATAGTGTGAGCCATTTCCTTGATATAAATCTCTCTATATATTTATACCCTTTACTGGTTTTGCTTCTCTAGAGAACCCAGCCTAAGACGCTTACTTATGTTGGATTCGTCATCAGGAAAGACCAATCACTAGAAAAGGACATCACGTTTGATGGAGATCAATGAAAACGAGGAAAACCCTCAATGAGGTAAAGTGACACAATAGCTATAACAATGGACTCAAATATACAAATGATTATGAAGATGGAACAGGACTGGACAACATTTTTTTCTGTTATACACAAGGTTGCCATGAGCTGACTTGGTAACTAACAGCATATGTAGTTGCCAATATTCCACCATTTTTGACCTACAAAAAATGGCAATTCCCTAGTGTTCATTTAATATTAGTAATAATAATAGCCAGTTTATTAAGCCCTTATACCATGTTAGAGGCATTGGTGGTTCAGTGGTAGAATTCTCCCCTTCCATTTAGGAGACCTGGGTTCAATTGCCTGCCAATATACCTCATGTGCGGCCACCATCTGTCTGTGAATGGAGGCTTGCATGTTGCCATGATGCTGAACAGGTTTCGGTGGAGCTCCCTGACTAAGGTGGACCAGGAGGAAAGGCCTGGCAATCTTCTTCCAAAAATCAGCCAATGAAAACCCTATGGATCACAACTGTCTGATCTACAACTGATCATGGGGATGGCAAAGGACCAGGCAGCATTTCGTTCCATTGTGTGTGGGGTCACTATGAATCGGGTGCGACTTGATGGCAGCTAACAACAACAACATACCATGTTAAGGCTAGACATATGCCTCCGAATATATCATTCATTCCCATAAGTTTTCCATTCTCTTCCTCCTCATGGTTTGTCTTCCTCTTTGGGCCTTTCTTTGTCTTTGCTTCTGCATGTTTTCCTCTGTATCTCCGTCTCACTCCCTCTGTTGCTGCCTCTCTCTGTTTCACACTCTGTCTCTGTCTACCTCCCAATGTTTCTTTCTCTCCATTTCTTTGTTTCTGTTTCCCCTATTCTCTTTCTATTTCTGTCTCTGTCTCTATCTCGGTTTCTCTTAAATGTCTTTGTTTCGGCATTTCTCCTCTCCCGTTCACTGTTTCCACTTTCTCTGTGTCGGCCTTTTATCCCTTCTTCCGTCTGGTCATCTATGTCTGTTTGTTCCTCTCCCTTTCTTCATGAGTGTGTGCATTTGTGCGTGTGTGTGTCCCTAATCTGCTTCCCAGCCTGCCAGGATGCTTGTGTCCTTAGGCCCTCTTAAGGCTGAGGACCAAGGCTGCCTTGCCAGAAGATGGGAGCACAAAATAAGCTGGAGGAGGAAGCTGGCTCTGAAGGGTCAGTACTGTTCTTGAGTCAGAGCATCATTGCAAAAGGAGTTCCAGGAGCTTGTGTCCTGCCCTGGGGCTGCAGAGTCACCCTGCCTGCAGCCAGCAAGGCAATTGGTGCAGATGGCAATGGCCCAGATGTAAAACCCAGCTGTGCAAATTAGCCGAAGGCCTGTAAGAAATTAGGCTGGATCTAAAAGAGATCAGGCTGTGGAAAAGAAAAAATGTTAGTTAAAAGCAAATATTCCTGCTTCCACCTCTGGGTCATAGATCACAGAAGAGAATCTTCAAGCCAGGAAGGACTTCAAGGGGCCATCTGGCTTGGCTGCACCTCCGAACAGGTCAGGCCCCAGCCAGTCAAGACAACGGCTATCTTTCCATCTTTCAAAAACACAGAGCAGAGATTTTGCAACTTGTTCTGAGGATGAATCCTTGCACTGTGAAGAAGTTTGAAGAAGCAGCCCTGGTGGCCTAGGGAGATCCCAGGCCATTGGAGCCACCTATACTGAGGCCCAAATATATACTCTGACCTCAAATCTGCTCCCTTCCAGTCTTGCACATGTCAGCACCCGGCTGAGCACTACCATCCACCTATATGGCTTTGGCCTGAGCACCCTCCTTTCTTTTCCTTACCCTCCATGTCCAGTCCATCAACAATCTTGACAGCTCCAACTCCCAAATGCATGCCCAATCTGACTCCTCTCAAAACAGCTACGCTTACGGCTGTGGCCCAAGCCGCCATCATGTCTGCCTAGACAGCTACATCCCTCTCACTAGTTTCCCCTGCCTCCACTCTTGCTCCCTACATCCCATTCTCCAAAGCAGCTGGAGAAATATTTTAAAAGGTAAAGTATATCACGCCATTCCTCTGCTCAAAAACCTCCTTTGGCTTCTAATCACACACCAAACCCCAAGCCTTCACTATGACCAGCGAGGCCTTGCGATGTCTAACTGCATCTCCTCTTCCTCACCCACTCTGCTCTAGCCACACTCTTCCTTGAACATACCAAGGTCACTTCCTCTTCAGGGCCTTTGTCCTTGCTTTCCCCTTTGCCTGGGATGTTCTTCCTGCAGATTTTCACATGGTACCCTCCCTCACTTCATTCCAACCTCTGCTCACAAGTCACCTCCTCCAAGAGGGCTGCTCTGACCATGCGAGCTAAAATAGCCCTTGCCTCACCCCGACCCCGCAACATTCTCAGTCCATAACCTTCCTTTATTTTTCTTCAAAGCACTTACCAAAGCTTGGCATTGTATTTTATATTTGATTATTGGTGCCTCCATCACTGTTTCCCCAGTGCTTAGAACAGTGTCTAACACTTGGTAAGTACTCAATGATTGTGGAATGAATGAACAAAATTCTGTCACTTATGCTGTGTGACTTTGGGCAAGTTACTTAATTCTTCTGAGTTTTAGTTTCCTCATCTCTAAGATGGGAAGAATTACATCTACCTTGTTGGATTGTGTTATGAATTGAATTGTGTCCCCCCAAAATATGTGTTGTAAATCCTAACTCCTATACCTGTGGTTATAATCTCATTTGGGAATGGGTTTTCTTCATTATGTTAATGAGGCAGCATTAGTGTAGTGTGTGTCTTAAGTCAATATCTTTTGAGACATAAATGAGCAGATTAAGCAAGCAGCAAGAAAACACAGATGGGGGAATATAGATGCCACACCACATGAGATCTCCAGGGAACCAAGAAACAGAAGCTGAAAAGAGAAATATCTTCCCCCAGAGCCAACACAGACAGAACGCCTTCCCCTAGAGCCAGTGCCCTGAATTTAAAGTTCTAGCCTTCTAATTTGTGAGAAAATCAATTTCTGTTTGTTAAAGCCACCCACTTGTGATATTTCTGTTTTAGCAGCACTTTTTTAGATAACTAAGACAGGTGGCAAAGAGTAAATGAATGTAATGATTACAGAGCCTAGCACTAGAACGTCCCTGGGTGGTCCGATCAGTTAAGCACTTGACTGAAAAGTTGGCAGTTCAAACCCACCAAGAGGCACCTTAGAAGAAAGACCTAGTGATCTGCTTCCAAAAGATTACAGCCTCGAAAACCCTATGGAGTGCAGCTCTGTTCTGTGCGCGTGGAGTCACCATGAGTTGGAATCAACTCCATAGCAACTGGCTGTTTTTTATTTAGCACTATAAATTACTCATTATTAAAATAACCAGTATACTTTCCACCCAGTTTTTCTGATCTGTCTTCAGCAGAATCAGAGAGCACCTGATCACGCTTCTCCAGTTCAAATAACCCCAATCCTATTCTCTTTGTGTGATGTTGGACACGGTGGTACATGGAGGCAAGGGATGAGTAGGGGTGGTGGTAAAAGAAGAAGCATGGGACCTCGAAGCCCACCCAGGGCAAAAATATGCTCCAAAGATGCTGCTTTTCCTCTACTTAGGGGCCATAAAAAGGTGGCTAGGGCCTCTGAGTCTGAGGTGCAAATCCCCTGAGGTTCCAGAAGAAGAAATTTCATTGCCATTAAGAATACAGGCTCTGGAGTCATACAGACTTGAGGTCTAATTCCAGACCTGCTGTGTGACTTTGGACAGTGGCTTAACTTCCTTGGCCTCAGCAACGGTGATCTAGCATCCTGCCAAGAGGAAGAAATGAGACAATGCATGTAAAGTGCTTAGGCTAGTGCCTGGCACGTGGTCAGCAGTTCCTAAATGGTAGCTATTATTACAAGTATCATGATCTCATCCATCCCCGTCTCCAGGCAGCTATGCATTCCAACCATTCTCCGGAGCTCTGGCTCAAACACTTTCAACCATCCCACCCTTTTGCCAAGGAAATTACCCCAGCTTCAGGCCAACTCCAGCACGCAGAGATTTTGCCCTGCATAGAGCAAAAGGCACCAACTTTCCTCATGCAAGGGGATCCTGGCTGGAGACACTGACCCGCTGGCTGGTACCTATGGACAAGAAGCAGAGATTCTTCTGCCTTTGTCTGAGCAGCCTGGTGTACTGGGAAGAGCCTGGTCAGTGGAAACCCATGTTCTATCTCATCTTTGCTGTTCAAACTTAGGCATCAGTGGATCTCTCTGAGCATCAGTGTTTCCAAAATGGGGTGATAATAGCTAGCACCAAACCCACTACGTTGTTGGGGGGATTAAACAAAACAATGCAGATAAAATACTAGGGAGAGAACGTGCTTATGAATTTTAATTGAGGGCCCATAGAGGCCAGATGCTCTTGGCAGAAAATTCTGCTGTCCCTCTCCTGGCTAGGGAGGCAGCTGCTCAGACTGGGTGAGGACTCTAGACACCCAGGTCCCCCAGGGTGTTTCTCTCCCTCAGAGGGCCCTGCCAGTACCTTTGCATTTCATCGTTCTTTCTGGATGGACCTCAGCAGTGGCCTGGCTTTCTGCTGGGAACGTGCTGGGAAAGTTCTCCACATTTTTTTTTAATTGTGCTTTAAGTGAAAGTTTTCAAATCAAGTCAATCTCTCATACAAAAATTTACGTACACCTTGCTACGTACTCCTGTTTGCCCTCCCCCTAATGAGTCAGCACACTCCTTCTCACCACCCTGTATTCCCCGTGTCCGTTCAGCCAACTTCTGTCCCTCTCTGCCTTCTCATCTCCCCTCCAGACAGGAGCTGCCCACATAGTTTCACGCGCCTACTTAAGCCAAGATACTCACTCCTCACCAGTATCATTTTCTATCTTAGAGTCCAGTCCAATCCCTGTCTGAAGAGTTGGCTTTGGGAATGGTTCCTGTCTTGGGCTAACAGAAGGTCTGGGGACCATGCCCTCCGGGGTCCCTCTAGTCTCAGTCAGACCATTAAGTCTGGTCTTGTGAGAATTTGGGGTCAGCATCCCACTGCTCCCCTGCTCCCTCAGGGGTTCTCTGTTGTGTTCCCTGTCAGGGCAGTCATCGGTTATAGCTGGGCACCATCAAGTTCTTCAGGTCTCAGAATGATGTAGTCTCTGATTTATGTGGCCCTTTCTGTCTATTGGGCTCACAATTACCTTGTGTCTTTGGTGTTCTTCATTCTCCTTTGCCCCAGCTGGGTTAAGACAAATTGATGTATCTTAGATGGTCGCTTGCTAGTGTTAAGACCCCAGACGCCACTCACCAAAGTGGGATGCAGAATGTTTTCTGAATAGATTTTCTTTTGCCAGTTGACCTAGACGTCCCCTGAAACCATGGTCCCCAGACCCCTGCCCCTGCTACTCTGGCCTTCAAAGTATTTGGTTTATTCAGGAAACTTCTTTGCTTTTGGTTTGTGCTGACCTCTCCTGTATTATGTGTTATCTTTCCCTTCACCTAAAATAGTTCTTCTCTACTATCTAATTAGTAGATAGTACTACTACTACTCTCCCTCCCTCCCTCCCCACTCTCGTAACCATCAAAGAATATTTTCTTCTGTGCTTAAACTATTTCTTGGGTTCTTGTAATAGTGGTCTCATAAAATATTTGTCCTTTTGCAACTAATTTCACTCAGCATAATACCTTACAGATTCCTCCACGTTTTGAAATGTTTCATGGATTCATCATTGTTCTTTATCGATGCGTAGTATTCCATTGTGTGAATATACCATAATTTATCCATTCATCCATTGATGGGCACCTTGGTTGCCTCCAACTTTTTACTATTGTAAACAGTGCTGCAATGAACATGGGTGTTCATGTATCTGTTTGTGTGATGGCTCTTATTTCTCTAGGATATATTCCAAGGAGTGGGATTGCTGGATCGTATGGTACTTCTATTTCTAGCTTTTTAAGGAAGCGCCAAATCGATTTCCAAAGTGGTTGTACCATTTTACATTCCCACCAGCAGTGTATAAGTGTTCCAATCTCTCCATAACCGCTCCAGCATTTATTGTTTTGTGTTTTTTGGGTTAATGCCATCCTTGTTGGAGTAAGATGGTATCTCAATGCAGTTTTGATTGGCATTTCTCTAATGGCTAATGATCCTGAGCATTTCCTCATGTATCTGTCAGCTGCCTAAATGTCTTCTTTGATGAAGTGCCTGTACATATCGTTGGGCCATTTTTTTAATTAGGCTATTTATCTTTTTGTTGTAGAGGTGTTGGATTTTCTTGTAGATTTTAGAGATCAAATGCTGATCAGAAATATCATAGTTTAACACTTTTGCCCAGTCTGTAGGCAATCTTTTTACTCTTTCAGTGAAGTCTTTGGAGGAGCATAGTTGTTTGATATTTAGGAGCTCCCAGTTATCTGGTTTCTCTTCTGCTGTTTGTGCCTTGTTAGTAATGTTTTGGATACTGTTTATGCCATGTGTTAGGGCTCCTAGTGTTGTCCCTATTTTTTCTGCCATGGTATTTATCATTTTACATTTTATATTTAGGTCTTTGATCTATTTTGAGTTAGTTTTTGTGCATGGTGTGAGGTATGGGTCTTGTTTCTTTTTTTTTTGCAGATGGATATCCAGTTATTCCAGCACCATTTGTTAAAGAGACTGTCTTTTCTCCATTTAACTGACTTTGGGCCTTTGTCAAATATTGGCTGCTCATATGTGGATGGATTTATGTCTGGATTCTCAATTCTGTTCCATTGGTCTATTATCTGTTGTTGTACCAGTACCAGGCTGTTTTGACTACTGTGGCAGTATAATAGGTTCTAAAATCAGATAGTGTGAGGCCTCCCACTTTGTTCTTCTGTTTCAGTAATGCTTTACGTATCTGGGGCCTATTTCCCTTCCATATGAAGTTGGTGATTTGTTTCCCCATCTCATCAAAAAATGTTGTTGGAATTTGAATCAGAACTGCCTTACATCTATAGATCGTTTTTGGTAGAATAGACATTTTTAGAATGTTGAGTCTTCTTTTCCATGAGCAAGGTATGTGTTTCCACTTATGTAGGTCTCTTTTGGTTTCTTGCAGTAGTGTCTTATAGTTTTCTTTGTATAGGTCTTTTATGTCTCTGGTAAGATTTATTCCTAAGTATTTAATCTTCTTGGGGGCTACAGTAAATGGTATTGATTTGGTGATTTCCTCTTCGATGTTTTTTTTGTTGGTGTAGAGGAATCCAACTGCTTTTTGTATGTTTATCTTGTACCCTAACAATCTGCTGAACTCTACTATTAGTTTCAGTAGTTTTCTTGAGGATTCTTTAGGGTTTTCTATGTATAAGATCATGTCATCTGCACATAGAGATACTTTTACTTCTTCCTTACCAATCGGGATGCCCTTTATTTATTCATCTAGCCTATTTGCTCTGGCTAGGACCTCCAGCATAATGTTGAATACGAGTGGTGATAAAGGGAATCCTTGTCTGGTTCCTGTTCTCAAGGGAAACGCTTTCAGTCTCTCTCCATTTAGGATGATGTTGGCTTTTGGCATTATTATGTTGAGGAATTTCCCTTCTAGTCCTATTTTGCTGAGAGTTTTTATCATGAATGGGTGTTGAACTTTGTCTAATGCCTTTTCTGAATCATTTGATAAGATCATGTGGTTCTTGCCTTTTGTTTTATTTATATGATGGATTACAGTGATTGTTTTTCTAATGTGGAAACATTCCTGCATACCTGGTATGAACCCCACTTGGTCATGGTGAATTTTTTTTTTTATGTTTTTGAATTCTATTGGCTAGAATTTTGTTGAGCATTTTTGCATCTAAGCTCATGAGGGATGTTGTTGTTGCTAGGTGCCGTCGACTCAGTTCTGACTCATAGCGACCCTATGCACAACAGAACGAAACACTGCCCGGTCCTGTGCCATGCTCACAATTGTTGTTATGCTTGAGCTCATTGTTGCAGCCACTGTGTCGATCCACCTCGTTGAGAGTCTTCTTCTTTTCCGCTGACCCTGTACTCTGCCAATCATTATGTCCTTCTCCAGGGACTGATCCCTCCTGACAACATGGCCAAAGTATGTAAGACGCAGTCTCGTCATCCTTACCTCTAAATGGAGCATTCTGGCCGCACTTCTTCCAAGACACATTTGTTCATTCTTTTGGCAGTCCATGGTATATTCAATATTCTTCACCAACACCACAAATTCAAAGGAGTCAACTCTTCTTCAGTCTTCCCTATTCATTGTCCACCTTTCACATGTGTATGATGTGATTGAAAATACCGTGGCTTGGGTCAGGCGCATCTTAGTCTTCAGGGTGACATCTTTGCTCTTCACACTTTAAAGAGGTCCTTTGCAGCAGATTTGCCCAATGCAATGCATCTTTTGATTTCTTGACTGCTGCTTCCGTGGGTGTTGATTGTGGATCCAAGTAAAATGAAATCCATGACAACTTCAATCTTTTCTCCGTTTATCATGATGTTGCTCATTGGTCCAGGTGTGAGGATTTTTGTTTTCTTTATGTTGAGGTGTAATCCATACTGAAGGCTGTGGTCTTTGATCTTCATTAGTAAGTGCTTCAAGTCCTCTTCACTTTCAGCAGGCAAGGTTGTGTCGTCTGCATAACGTAGGTTGTTAAAGAGTCTTCCTCCAATCCTGATGCCCCGTTCTTCTTCATATAGTCCGGCTTCTCAGATTATTTGCTCAGCATACAGATTGAATGGGTATGGTGAAAGAATACAACCCTGGCGCACACCTTTCCTGACTTTAAACCAATCAGTATCCCCTTGTTCTGTCCAAACAACTGCCTCTTGATCTATGTACAGGTTCCTCATGAGCACAATTAAGTGTTCTGGAGTTCCCATTCTTCACAGTGTTATCCATAGTTTGTTATGATCCACACAGTCAAATGCCTTTGCATAGTCAATAAAACACAGGTAAACATCCTTCTGGTAATCTCTGGCAGTTCCCTGTTGATATACTACTGGAGCCGTTTTTGAATGATCTTTGTTTGCATGCGATATTATTCTGTAATTTCCGCCTTCTGTTGGATCACCTTTCTTGGGAATAGGCATAAATATGGATCTCTTCCAGTCAGTTGGCCAGGAAGCTGTCTTCCACATTTCTTGGCATAGACGAGTGAGCACCTCCAGCGCTGCATCTGTTTGTTGAAACATATCAACTGATATTCCATCAATTCCTGGAGCCTTGTTTTTCGCCAGTGCCTTCAGAGCAGCTTGGACTTCTTCCTTTGGTACCATCAGTTCCTGATCATATGCCACCTCTTGAAATGGTTGAATATCGACTAATTCTTTTTTGTATAATGACTCTGTGTATTCCTTCCATCTTCTTTTGATGCTTCCTGCATCGTTTAATATTTTCCCCATGGAATCCTTCACTATTGCAACTCGAGGCTGGAAGTTTTTCTTCAGTTCTTTCAGCTTGAGAAACGCCGAGCATGTTCTTCCCTTTTGGTTTTCCAGCTCCAGCTCTTTGCACATGTCATTATAATACTTTACTTTGTCTTCTCGAGAGGCCCTTTGAAATCTTCTGCTCAGTTCTTTTACTTCATCAATTCTTCCTTTTGCTTTAGCTGCTCGATGCTCAAGAGCAAGTTTCAGAGTCTCCTCTGACACCCATCTTGACCTTTTCTTTCTTTCCTGTCTTTTCAGAGACCTCTTGCTTTCTTCATGGATAATGTCTTTGATGTCATTCCACAATTCACCTGGTCTTCGGTTACTAGTGTTCAATGCGTCAAATCTATTCTTGAGATGGTCTTTAAATTCAGGTGGGATATACTCAAGGTCATATTTTGGCTCTCATGGACTTGCTCTGATTTTCTTCAGTTTCAGCTTGAGCTTGGATATGAGCAATTGACGGTCTGTTCCACAGTCGGCCCCTGGCCTTGTTCTGACTGATGAACATCGTCTCTTTCCACAGATGTAGTCAATTTGATTTCTATGTGTTCCATCTGGCGAGGTCCACGTGTATAGTCGCCGTTTATGTTGGTGAAAGAAGGTATTTGCAATGATGAAGTAGTTGGTCTTGGAAAATTCTATCATTCAATCTCCAGCATTGTTTCTTTCACCAAGGCCATATTTTCCAACTACTGATCCTTCTTTGTTTTCAACTTTCACATTCCAATCACCAGTAATTATCAATGCATCTTGATTGCATGTTCGATTAATTTCAGACTGCAGCAGCTGATAAAAATCTTCTATTTCTTCATCTTTGGCCCTAGTGGTTGGTGCATAAATTTGAATAATAATCGTATTAACTGGTCTTCCTTTTAGGCGTGTGGATATTGTCCTATCACTGAGAGCGTTATACTTGAGAATCAATCTTGAAACGTTCTTTTTGACGATGAATGGAACATCATTCCTCTTCGAGTTGTCATTCCCAGCATAGCAGACTATAAGAAAAACTATATGATTGTCCAATTCAAAATGGCCAATACCAGTCCATTTCAGCTCACTAATGCCTAGGATATTGATGTTTATGCATTCCATTTCATTTTTGACGATTTCCAATTTTCCTAGATTGACACTTCGTACATTCCAGGTTCCGATTATTCATGGATGTTTGCAGCTGTTTCTTCTCATTTTGAGTCGTGCCATATCAGCAAATGAAGGTCCTGAAAGCTTTACTCCATCCACGTCATTAAGGTCGACTCTACTTTGAGGAGGCAGCTCTTCCCCAGTCATCTTTTGAGTGTCTTCCAACCTGGGGGGGCTCATCTTCCAGCACTATATCAGACAATGTTCTGCTGCTATTCATAAGGTTTTCACATGTCTGTCAGTTTGTCGTACTGTGGGAGCTTGTGTGTTGCTGTGATCCTGGAAGCTATGCCACCCGTATTCAGATACCAGCAGGGTCACCCATGGAGGATAGGTTTCAGCTGAGCTTCCAGACTAAGACAGACTAGGAAGAGGGACCCGACCGTCTACTTCTGAAAAGGATTAGCCAGTGAAAACCTTATGAATAGCAGCAGAACATTGTCAAGAGGGATATAGGTCTGTAATTTTCTTTTTTGTGGTGTCTTTACCTGGTTTTGGTATCAAGGATATGGTGGCTTCATAGAATGAGTTTGGGAGTATTCCATCCTTTTCTATGCTCTGAAATACCTTCAGTAGTAGTGGTGTTAACTCTTCTCTGAGAGTTTGGTAGAACTCTGCAGTGAAGCCCTCTGGCCAGGGCTTTTTTTTTTGGAGGGGGGGGAGTTTTTTGTTAACCTTTTCAATCTCTTCTTTTGTTATGGGTTTATTTAGTTGTTCTACCCTTGTTTGCGTTTTTTTTTTTTTACCCTTGTTTGCGTTAGTTTAGGTAAGTAGCGTGCTTCCAGAAATTCATCCATTTCTTCTCTGTTTTCAAATTTGTTAAAGTACAATTTTTCATATTAATCTGATATGATTCTTTTAATTTCAGTTGGGTCTGTTGTGATATCACCCATCTCATTTGTTATTTCAGTTATTTGTTTCCTCTCCTGTTTTCCTTTTGTCAGTTTGACCAACGGTTTATCAATTCTGTTAATTTTTTCAAAGAACCAGCTTTTGGTCTTGTTAACTCTTTCAATTGTTTTTCTCTTTTCTATTTCAGTTAATTCTGCTCAAATTTTTATTACTTGCTTTCTTCTAGTGCCTGAGGGTTTCTTTTGTTGCCCTTTTTCTATTTCTTCAAGTCATAGAGATTATTCTCAATTTTGGCCCTTCTTTTTGGACATGTGCATTTTTTGCTATAAATTTGACCTCTGAGCACTGCTTTAGCTGTGTTCCAAAGGTTCTGATAGGAAGTGTTTTCATTCTCATTGTATTCTATGAATTTCTTTATTCCATCCTTAATTTCTTCTATAACCCAGTCATTTTCAAATAGGGTATTTTTCAGTTTTGATATATTTGATTTCTTTTCCCTGCTTTTTCTGTTATTGATTTCTACTTTTATGGCTTTATGGTCAGAGAAGATGCTTTGTAACATTTATGTTTTGGATTCTGTTAAGGCTTGCTTTATGACATAATATATGGTGTATTCTAGAGTATGTTCCATGTGCATTGGAAAAGAAAGTATATGTGGCTGCTGTTGGGTGGACTGTTCTGTACATGTCTATGAAGTCAAGTTGATTGACTATGGCATTTAGACATTCCATGTCTTTATTGAGCTTCTTTCTGGTAGTTCTGTCCTTCACCGAAGGTGGTGTGTTGAAGCCTCCTGTTATTATTGTGGAGCTGCCTATCTCACCTTTCAATGCTGTTAGAGTTTATTTTATGGTATCCTGAAGCCCTGTCATTGGGTGCGTAATTATTTAATATGGTTATATCTTCCTGGTATTTTGTCCTTTTAATCATTATATATTGTCTTTCCTTGTGCTTTTTGGTGGATTTCATTTTAAAGTCCATTTTGTCAGAAATTAATATTGCCACTCCTGCTCTTTTGTGATTGTTGTTTGCTTGATATATTTGTTTTCCATCCTTTGAGTTTTCGTTTGTTTTTTGTCTTTAAGTCTAAGGTGTGTCTCTTGTAGGCAGCATATAGATGGATCGTGGGGTTTGATGAGCATCTTGGATAGATATCTTCTCATCTTTCATGATATTAGGGAAGTTTTCTGCCAATAAATCTTCAACAATTTTCTCTGTAATTTCTGTTATTGCTCCCTGTTGTGGTACTCCAATAACTCATAGGTTATTTCTCTTGATAGAGTCTCACACGATTTTTAGGGCTTCTTCATTTTTTTAAATTCTTTTATCTTATTTTTCTTTTTAAATATATTGGTGCCAAGTGTTTTATCTTCAGTCTCACTAATTCGGACTTCCATTTCCTCAATTTTGCTCCTGACTTTCTACTGAGTTTTCTAATTTTGTTATTTTATTGTTAATCTTCTGAATTTCTGATTGCTGTCTCTCTATGGATTCTTGCAGCTTATTAAATTTTTCATTATGTTCTTGAATAACTTTTTAAATTTCTTCACCTGCTTTATCTGTGTGTTCCTTGGCTTGTTCTGCATTGTGCCTGATCTCCTTCATGATCTCTTGAAGAGTTCTGTATGTTCATTTTTGTATTGTACATCTGGTAATTCCAGAAAGACATCTTCATCCAGAATATTCCTTCATTCTTTGTTTTGAGAGCTTGTTGAAGCAATCATGGTCTGCTTCTTTATGTGATTTGATATTGACTGTTTTCTCCAAGCCATGTTTAAGTTATTGTATTAATTTATTTTATGTTTGCTTATTGTATCCTAGTTTCTTGCTTTCTTTCTTTTTTTATATATGCCCGAAATGCTGCTTGAGTGAGCTAGCTTGATTATTTGTGCCTTTGAAACTCTAACGTCCTGTCACCAGATGGCTAGAGCTGATACCTGGTATATGAACCTAAAAGTCCATTCACTTTTCTAATATGAATTCAGCTCAGGGGTCCAGGTAGTTGGTTATCAAGTGTGTGTTACAGGCTCTGTACTGCAGTGTTAGAGGGGCAGGGGTGATTGGTGTAGGCACAGGTATCTGGGTGTTGTAGAGGGTCACGCTCTGAAGAAGGCAGGGGGCTAACAACCATCCCCCAAGTGTCTGTGAGGAAAGCGTGTCCCTGTTTCCTAGAGCACACAGGTGGGTGGGTTCTGCAGCTGGACCAAGGGCACCCATCGTTTGTTTTGTAGGGACTGGGAGGCACCACTTATCCTTGGACCCCTGTCTTGGGTGGCTAGGCGACGTGGGGGAGCCCACAGGCCTCAGGCCTGTGATGTGGGTAGGTGAGGACACTGTTTAATAGGCAAAGTTGTGTCAAATGTCAAAAACCCACCTCTCTACCACACACCTGAAACAGTTGAAGTCAGATTTCAAGCACATACACAGTCTGCCAACAAGGGCCTAATCTCCTGAAATGGGCTCACACAGGTCCATGCAGGGGTGAAAGGTATTCAAAATCTGTGGACCATTTGAGCCTGGACAGGAGCCTGTTCTGTCCTGAGCTCCTCAGGTTACTGGAACTGGGAGATTATCTTTTCCCCCAATTGTTAATTTATTCCTTCTTCAAGGCTGGAAGAATGGCTCAGAACACTCAGCAGGCCCTATCTCAGTCCCAGGGAAATTGACAGCCACTGAAGCCAGCTTAGGAGTTGGGGCATGGTAAAATAAATGCAAGTAGCAGTGGGTTTTTTAGTTAAGTTTTGCTGAGAGCACTGTTCTTCTCTGGTTCCGGAGATGTGAGTAGACTGTGAGGCTCAGTGTCTCTCCCTGAGGAAACTGCATCCCAAATGCTACTGCCAGCCCTGCTGCGGTCGCTCCAGAGGATCGTGTCTGAGGGGATCTGGTCCCCGCTGAGTCAGGTCCAGCAACTCCTTACTACTTCTGAACTATCTCTCCCTCCCCCTACTGCTCAGTCTGACTTCCTAACTTTGCCTTTGATGTTTAGGACTCCTAGCTTGTCATAAACATAATTGTTTGACTTGTTTTGGGGGACCTTTGTTGTAAAAGGGATCACCAGAAGCATCTGCCTAGTCCACCATCTTGGCCCCACCTCTGCTGCATAGTTTTATGAGGAAAGAATGAGATGGCCATAAAGAAGTAGACTGAGACAGGCCTTGGTCAGGTGATGGAAAAGGACAAGACTCCCTGCTCTGTGAACCTTTCTGGTCCTGCACCCCAAAGACTATAGTCATGCACCAGGAGAATGCCACAGCCAAAACTGCCCTTAAAGACCAAAGTCCACCCTACCCCATTTTACCAATGGGGAAGCTGATGCCTAGAGATGGGAAGGAAGTTATCCAAAGTCGCACAATAGTTGAGCTCTGTGAGTTATAGAACTATAGGGCTGGGAGACAAATATATTTTAGCTTTCCCACCAATCATGCTCTCAACAGTATCCCCAATGACAAGTGATTTTCAGGCTATAGCTCAAACACCTTCAAAAACAGATGCTTACTTCTACCCAAGTCAGACTTGTGTTTCTGGCCTCCTGGGGACAAGAGGGCTGGTTGAGAAAAGTCAGGCCCTCTTGGTTAGCAAGCCCTGAATGATCATGTTAAGGGCCATCTTATGGTATTCCTACAGAGAGTCCCGGGTAAGTCCTGCTTCTCACCAACCCTTATCCTCCCTTTTTCTCTGACCCTCCTTTGAGTACCTCTTCATTTTCCTCATGGCTGGAATTCTTCAATTAAAACAAAAAAGGATCTCTGTTTCCAGGAGCAGGCTCAATATATACTTTCTGAGCATCACTAACTTCTAAATGCAGCTGAATGGCTATCCTCCCAAATCCCCCTTTGGGCAGAGACTAGAAATGGAAAACTTTCAGGATCCTTTGGGTATTTGTGGGGCCTGCATCCAGTAGCTTGAATGCAGTCAGAACTCACAGCCCCACAGCTGGGCTAGGGGAGAAAAGTGTTCCAGAGCCCCTGGGACTCTGGAAATAGCACCTTCTGGCCCCACCTTTACCTGGAGAAGGACCCCTCTCTCCTTTCCCCCGGTTCCATCTCTAGAAGGCTAATGTCCCTTATCCCTGCTCCCCCACCTCTCCCCTACCAACACCTCAGTAACAAGGCCCATAGTCTGCTCTAGTCCAAACCCCTCCACCATTTTGTAGGTGGGAAAATTGAGGCCCAAAGAGGGGTTTAGTACTTCAATCCTCCTAAAAGCCTGCAGGAATGCTTCCCTCACTTCCACCCTCTCCTGAGTCTTGATAAGACCAACTGGCATACTTTGGGCACACTGTCTTACCTGACTCTGACATGCCTAGGGTTGGGAAAGGACTGGGGAAAGCTCAAGGCTTGGGCTCCAGGGAGGCCCTGCTAGTGGCGGTCCTGGTGATGATAACCATCATCATCAGAGGCCTTTCCTGTTTGTATTTGCCCATAGCCCATACTGTCATCCACTTGCTTGGCCACCATGACGGTGACATCAGTGCCAAGGGGCACACTAGGATCCATCCTAGCCCAGCCCAGCCTGCTAGGCTACCACTGCTCCTGGTGAACTCCCACTGATGCCAGGTCTGCCTCTGCAGCTGGTGTGAGATGGAGAGTAGCTGGCCTGTGCCCCTAGCCCACTCTTCTTGCCCTGTTCTGAGCTTCCTCCTCCACCTCCATCCTTTACTCATGGAACTTGCTTATAAATTCTGAAAACCCAAACTCCCATAAATTCTCAATTCATTCTGCAGATATTTCCTGTGTTGGGGTTTTCGGCAGTGTCTGCTGGTTTGAATTTCCCTCTTTATTTGCCCTGGGAGCACTATTACTCTCAACTTTAGCAGTTTTCCTGCTCTGTAGTCCTTGCCAGACTCCATCAGAGGAAGAGAAAATTGGTGAAAGAATAATAATTATTATTGTTATACATATATATTTCATTTTTTTCCCCCTGTAGGCCATGATGAGAATCTCAGGTGAGGGCTAGCAAGGAGATGGCTTCTTTAAGGACCTCAGGGCAGTGGGCTTGCCCTACTGGATCTTGGTGCTGTGCCCTCCTGATAAAGGCCTCTGCCAAAAGACCATCCCCTGCTAATCTGCCCAACTGTAGCCAGTTTTCCAGCAGCTTTCTTCCCACCAAAAGCTCCTGGCTCAAGTTCCCAAGTCTCCAGAAAGCCTCCATAAGCAAAAAGCTTGATTATTTCCCACCATATCTTTATGAGGCAGGGATTTTTTGTCCCATTTTACAGAGTAGGAGACTGGGCTCAGAAAGGAGAATTTAGTGGTCCAAGGTGATGCAACAAAAGTGGAATAGCTGGAATTTAAATTCAGTTCTGTCTGGCTCCAAAATCAGTACTTAATTCCACTTGACTACACTCTCTCCTCTGCCCCAAAGAACTTATTTTATGAGCTAGAGTATCTCACACTTAGAATCAAGTTGCCTTAGCCTGCTCTTTAGTTGTTCCAAGAGTCCATATGACTATATAGATTCTCAGAATTTGAGAACCTCACAGATCAATTAGTCTAAGAACTTAATACCACAGATGAGAAAACTAAGGCTAGAAAGGACATGCAGCTGACACGTAGCACATTAGTGATTTTCTTCATTAGATGTAAGCCTCTTGAGGACAGGAACCATGCCTTCCCTTACATTTCTTATACATAACCCTACACACACACACACACACACACACACGCACACACGACACTTGACACAGCATTCAGCATAGATAAATAAAAAACTATTCATTAAATGACAGCGACTACTGAGTGCCAGACACTTAAATAATTTACTTAACTGTCATAGTAACCCTATGAGGCCCAATTTCTAGGTGAGATAACTGAGGCTCAGAGATGGGAAGTGACTTGTCCAAAGTCGCATAGTAAGGAAATGGCAGAACCAGGATTAGGATCAAGAGTTCAACAGACTCTGGAACCCATGCTCTTTCCATCATTCCGTCCAGCCACTTTAACAACATAACAGCAGCAACAGCTACCACTTATTGAATGAATAGTACGTGTGAAGGATGGTGCTAAGTGCTTTATATGAATAATTTAATCTTTGCAATAACCCTATGAGGTTTCCTCATTTTACAGGTGACAAAATGGTGGTTTAGAAAAGCAGAGAAACTTGCCCAGAGCCAAAAAACTAGTGAGTGATTGAGCAAGATTGATTTAATTCAATGTTGATTTTAACCACTGGATAGGACCATACGAAACCATCTTTATCTGCAGATATTGATACTGTCATGTGTCAGTGGCTTTTCTGAGATTCCAGCAGTTTTCCAATATCACTTTTGTTGACTTCATGAAATCCTGAATCTTTTCCAATATTTGCAGTCTCACTTTGCAAACTGATTGGCACTGTATTTCCTCTTTACGGGCTGATGTTTATAATATCCAAGAATCAGAGAAGATTGATCTAGATGCTAGTGTTAATGTGGGAGGGATGCTGGAGTAATTTTATAATTGTCCAGTTCGTTAATGAATGTCTTAATGGTCTATTGCTTTCCTACCCAAACTTCTGACTGTAGGGACTTGGAAAATGAATGCTTAGATAATAAAGATGACCTCATACTACCTGAGTAAGCACTTGGCAATTAACAAGTAATTAAATAATTAAAAAAATAGCAAAATAGGAAAGCACTAGATTTACATCTCAGTTCTCTCACTTACTAGGTGTGTTACTTTGGGCAAGTTACTTTGCTATTTCATCTCATCGAACCTCAGTCATCTCATCTGTAGAATGAGAACATGGTAGTATTTTAACATCCTTTCTTCCACCCCAAATAATTAAGTTAATCCAATCATATCCTTTTCATTCCCCTTGCTAGTGATCGGTTCAGCAATGAACACGTGACTCAATCCTGATCAATGAGGCACAAGGAGAAGTCTACCTGGGGACCTCCTGGGAAAGGTTTCCTTCCTCCTAATGAGCCCCTGGATGGCACAAAGGGTTACTCACCTGGCGATCTGCTTCCAAAAGGTAACAGCCTTGAAAACCCTATGGAGTAGAGTTCTACTTTAATCATGAGTTAGAATCAACTCCATGGCAATGGATATTTATTTATTTTAATGAGACAAAAAGATAGTTTCTCTTCTTTCTCCAGACAATATTATGCCTGAAAGTGATGTTGGAACTGTTACATCCAGCAGAACAGCTAGATGGAAAGACCCAGGTCCCTGATGACATTGTTGAGCCATTAATTTTACCATTCCTGGAGCCCGCTCTACCTCTGGACTGCCCGTTATTTGAGATAAGAAATTTCCTAATTGTATGTCAACTTGGCTCAGCCATGATTCCCAGTATTGTGTGATTGCCCACCATTTTGTCATCTGATATGATTTTCCTATGTGTTGTAAATCTTACCTCTATGATGTTAATGAGGCAGGATTAGAGGCAGTTGTGTTAATGAGGCGGGACTCAATCTACAAGATTCGGTTGTATCCTGAGTCAATCTCCTTTGAGATATAAAAGAGAGAAGTGAGCAGAGAGACAGAGGGGCCTCTTTCCACCAAGAAAGCAGAGCCAGGAGAAGGGTGCATCCTTTGGACTCAGGGTCCCTGTGTTGAGAAGCTCCTAGACCAGGGGAAGATTGATGACAAAGACCATCCCTCAGAGCTGACAGAGAGGGAAAGCTTTCCCCTGGATCTGGCACCCTGAATTTGGACTTCTAGCCTCCTAAACTGTGAGAGAATAAATTTCTGTTTGTTAAAGCCATCCACTTGTGGTATTCCTGTTATTAAAAAAAGAAAAACAGACCCGTTGCCTTCAAGTCAATTCCAACTCATAGCGACCCTATAGGACAGAGTAGAACTGCCCCATAGAGTTTCCAAGGAGCACCTGGTGGATTTGAACTGTTGACCTTTTGGTTAGCAGCTGTAGCACTTAACCACTATGACACCAGGGTTTCTGCTCATCATCATAGCAACACACAAACCTCCGCTGACAGATGGGTGGTGGCTGCGCATAAGGTGCACTGGCCAGAATTCGAACCACAGTCTCCTGCATGGAAGGCGAGAATACTACCACTGAACCACCGCTGCCCTCATTCCTTATGCCCTTAGGTGCTAGAGCCAAGATTACATCCCTGGAAGCCTGCTCTAGGCCTGCACTCCTAACGACTAGTCTATGCTGCTTATGAAATGGCAGTGATAATACCTATCCTGTAGGATTATTGGGAGGATTAAATTAAACCAGATAATGCTATGAGATAGCATTAACACAAGTACATGACATCTAGTACTCAGAAGGTAAATAGTGGTAGATTTTGCCAGTCACATAGCTGTCATACCAGCGCTAAATAACTAAGACGTCATTTAAGCTAATTTGAGTCACGTTTTCTCTTACTTGCAGCTAAAAGCATCCTAATGGACACAAGTATTTATTTCACACATATTTTAGAATTAAATAAGATAATTCATAAAAGGCTTAACACAATGCCTAGCATATGCTTAGCACTCAATACATATTACTTTCAAGAACTTGGAAATGAAAAAAGTGCCTGCTTGTGATTTACTGGGGGTCTCTGTTAGTCTGTTTTAGAGAAGGGAAAAGGTAATAAATGTACATCTTCCCAGAAATTTCCATGGTTAATATTTTGCCAGGGTTGGAATAGGAAGAGCACTTTGGCCCACTCTATAACAATCAAGGGTTGATGTCCGTCTGAGTAATTGGATGAGTTTAGTGCAACTTGACTGTTTTGACACACCAGCTGAGTCACTAGCAAGGGACTGAAGAAATAAAGAAGTTAGCAAGTCTTCTGCCGTCTAGAAACTTCTCAGTCAGGACCTAGTGCATCTCTAAGAAGTTCCAGAGTTTTCGAAACAGGCCTCATTAGGAAGAATTTATAAAACTGGAATTTTTCAACCTAGGGAAGAGAAAGCTGGTCCTTCTCTAGAGTTCCCCATCTCAGAGAATGACACCACCACTCATTCAGAAACCAGTAGTCACATCTGAAGTCTCCCTCTCCCTCACCATCTTCCCCCATATATAGTACAACCCCAAGTCCTGTTAGAGAAACTCAGCAAAATAATAATTCCTTAAAGTAAGTGCTCAATAGGTGCTTGGCACATAGTAAGTGTTCAATAGTTGGTAATTGCTGTAATTATTATGAAACATACCAACCCCAGGACTGGCACCAAGCTATTCCCTTGGTTGCCTTGAGCATATTGGTACTGGTTGACATTTTCACATAAAGCTGAATTAAACAACAAAAAAAAAAGGAGGAGAAAAAGGAAATGGTATAATTTACAAAAATACAGGCAGCATAAAAACAATTCATCTGGATTAATCCCAGTGAAAAATCTGATGACCTTGGTGAGCTCCAAAACCTGTCTTTCGAGGTCACGGTACTCTCATTCTTGATGAGCTGACACAATCCTAAAGTCATCTTTGTCTAGTGTCTCCCCCAGTTTCCTGCCTGTCTCAGCCATGGGGCCTTCCAGACCCAGAAGCTTGTACTCTCATCTCATTCTAGTACAAATGACAATTTCCCAATCCTTCCATTTCCAACCTCCCAGTAGCTCTGGTTACTGAGACACACTAATCTCGTAGCTGATTGGCAGAGCCATGGGGATTAACACCCCTGAGCATCACAGAAAGAGGAGGTCTTTAGAAGTCTAGGATGGCAGCTCTACTTAGCAAATGATGTTGGTGCCTAGATCAGATCCCCTTTTCCAGCTGGTGCACCTATCCCCCAGCTGTTGCGTGTGCTACCACTAACAGCAAGACTTCAGAGACTTGTCCTTGACCAATGGGAGCCTCCTGATCCAGAGTTGCTTGGAAGGTTATACAGAGGTACAAAAGTCCAGCCCCTTCCCTCACGATGAGACAACTCTGTGGTATGACTTATGTTCCAGAGCCCCCACATTCAACCTGGATCAGGTCAAGGCTTTACTAGAGGTCAAATCCTTTCTTAGCTCCTGTGATCATTGAGGTTGTGTGTCAGCTTGGCTGGGCCATGATTCTCAGTGGTTTGGCAGTTATGATGTAGTTTGCCAGGCGTATAATGAAGTAATAACCTCCATGATGAGATCTGATATAACATGATCAACACCATGATGGGATCTGCTGTGAGTAGCCAGTCAGTTGACGGGGAGTTTCTTTGGGGGGTGTGACCTACATCCAGTGTGGGTGGACTTTCTGGCAAGGCTCGTGGGATTTTGCTTGCTCTGGATCCTGCAGCTGACTCCTGTTCATCTGACCTCTGGTTCTTGGGACTTGAGCTGGGAGCTTACCTGCCATTTTGCCTGTCAGTCTTGGGATTCATCAGTCTTCGCAGCCTGTGAGCCAGAGCCCTGCTGTCTGACCTGCTGATCTTGGGTTCACCAGCCCCTGCAGCTATGTTAGTCGGGAGAAGCCTCCAGCTTGACCCACGGGCTTGGGTGTTCTACCCTCTACCACTGTGTGGCAGTTGTTTGAAGAGAGCAAGGGGAAACTGCATGATTTAAAATCAAGATAGGTGTGTGTCAATGTTGTATCCTTTCACCATACTTATTCAATCTGTATGCTGAGCCAATAATCTAAGAAGCTGGGCTATATGAGGAAGAATGTGGCATTAGGATTGGTGAAGACTCATTAACAATCTGCAATATGAAGATGAACCAACCATGCTTGCTGAAAGTGAAAAGGACTTGAAGCACTTACTGATGAAGATCAAATACTACAGCCTTCAGTATGGATTACACCTCAACATAAAGAAAACAAAAATCCTCACAACTGGGCCAATAATCAACATCATGATAAATGGAGAAAATATTGAAGCTGTCAAGGATTTCATTTTAATTGGAGACACAATCAAGGCCCATGGAAGCAACAGTCAGGAAATCAGACGATGTATTGCCTTGGGCAAATCTGCTGTAAAAGACCTCTTTAAAGTGTTAAAAAGCAAAGGAGTCACTTTGAGGACTGAGGTCCATCTGACCCAAGCCATGATATTTTCAATCACCTCATATGCGTGGTAAAACTGGACAACAAATAAGTAAAACTGAAGAAGGATTGATACCTTTGAATTACAGTTTTTGGGAAGAATACTGAAAATACCATGGACTGGCAGAAGAACGAACAAGTCTGTCTTGGAAGAAATACAGCCACAGTGCTCCTTGGAATGGAGGGTGGAGAGACTTTGTCTCACATACTTTGAACATGTTATCAGGAGAGACCAGTCCTTGGGACATCATGCTTGCTAAAGTAGAGGGACTTTGAAAAAGAAGAAGACCCTCAATGGGATGGATTGACACAGTGGCTGTAACAATGGGCTCAAGCATAACAACTATTGTCAGGTGGCACAGGATCAGGTGCTGTTTTGTTCTGTTGTACGTAAGATTGTTATGAGTCGAAAATGACTCAAGGGCACCTAACGACAACAATGGCGTGAGCCATTTCCTCGATATAAATCTCCCTGTATATACATATTTATAAACTTACTGGTTTTGCTTCTCTAGAGAACCCAGCCTAAGACAGCTCCTTTGTTGTTAGTTGCCATTGAGTCAGCTCTGACTCATAGTGTCCTTATGTATAACAGAACACAATGTTGCATGGTCCTGTGCTATCTTCATGATTATTGGTATTTTGGAGTCCATTGTTGTGGCTATTGTGTTAATCCATCCCATTGAGGGTTTCCTTCATTTTTGCCCACCCTCTATTACCAACCATGATGTCCTTTTCTGGCAATTAGTCTTTCCTGATGACATGTCCAAAGTAAACGAGTCAAAGTCTCACCATCCTTGCTTCTAAGGAGCATTCCAGGTGAGTTTCTTCTAAGATTGATTTGTTTGTTCTTCTGGCAGTCCACTGTATGTTCAATATTCCTCACCAACACCATAGTTCAAATGCATCTAGGCCTCTACCCCTTCCCTACCTTGCTTTCCTGCCCCACTTGCAGGCTTTTGTAGAAGGGCAGGCCTTCAATAAATCATATGCCTTGAATCCCTGCCTCAGGCTCTGCTTCTAGGGAATCTGACTAAAGACATACATCCACTGTTGGAACTTGCATAAACACTTACTAGAGCAAGCCCCATTTTCCTCCTCAAAAATAGGAATGCCTCTTACAGGAATCCACATGTTCCAGGTCTAAAATAGAACCTAGTCTTAATCACACAGCAACCTAGACATGCACACAATCCACAGGAAGAAGGACAGGCTTTCTTCACACTACTACACTACTCTGCAGGCTCCTGGCTTCTCACAGTTGGATAAACTACTATAGTCAAAGGCGCCAAAGCAAGGACTCTGTCCTGAAGACGACTGATCAAAGGAATGGAAAAAGCAGATTTCTGAGGAGGTGGTGGAGGAAAGAAATGTTAAGAGATAGTCTGAGCTTCCAAAGCAGGAAGGATAATTCCTTGGGTCAATATCCTCTGAGTGCTATATACATATTTGGTAAATCAGTGGTAACTTGAAAAGATCTGGGAGAATGAAGGAGAGAAATAAGATTTGATTCAGTAGAGACAGACGTCCATCCATTTCAATACAAACTTTCTTTTAATCTATGACATCCATATGGTCTTGTCAGGACAAACTAGTATCATCCATCTCTTATACCTATAAGCCATCTGACAATCTTAATAGAACATTATACAAAGTATATGTTCAACAATGGTCTGTTAGAGCCATAACTGACATCTAGATTGGCCCTAAGAAAAGATTTCCTGACATTAGCAGGAAATTGTTCTGTGTTATCTAGTTGTCGGACCCCGATGGCACAGTGGTTAAGAGCTTGGCCGCTAACTGAAGGGTCGGCAGTTCGAATCCACCAGACGTTCTTTGGAAACCCTATGGGGCAGTTCTATTCTGCCCTATAGGGTCGCTATGAGTCAGAATTGACTCAACAGCAGTGAATTGTCTTTTTTTTTTTTAAAATCTAGTTGTGTTTGTTCTTAGGTGCCATGGAGTCAATTCCAACTCATAGGGACTCCATGGAACAGAGTAGAACGGCACCATAGGGTTTTCCAGGCTGTAATCTTTACAGGAGCAGATTGCCAGGTCTTTCTCCCATGGAGCCGCTGGGTCAGTTCGAACTACCATCCTTTCAGTTAGCAGCTGAGTGCTTAATTGTTATGCCACCAGGGCCCTTTTGTGTTATCTAGAATGATTGGTTAATGTCATGTTTCAAATAATGAAAACATGAACAATTCACCACCTTTACCAATTTTCAAGTGTTAGCAATTTGAGTCACAAAATCAATCTGGAAAGATAGTGTCTTAAAGAAAAAACTCCTTTACACCTAAACTTGATGTTTTCTGAATGCTTTATCCACTATTCATCATTGCCAGCTGTCTGCTTAACATTTGCTATTTGAGAATGCATCTCCTGTAAGTCTTTGATGGCCCTTCTTTGCTATTTTCTCCACCCTTCTTGTTATCCAATCCTGCATGGAACTAAGAATGATTGTAGTAGGAGGAATTTAGGTGAGACCTAAGGAATGACTTTCTGGTTTTAAAAGATGTGAGACACTGATAAAAAGTAGTGGACTCCAACCCACACAAAATCATAGATTCATGGAGTCTCAGGGTTGGATTGAACTTAAGGGGCATCCAGTTCAACCCCATATCCAGAGCTTGCACCTTCTCTGCAGCATTTCTACCAAGTGCTCATCTTGACCTTGTTTACATACCACCAGTGATAGGGAGTTTACCCTTTCTTAAGGCAACCAGTTTTATGACAGCATATCTTGGATTCTGAGAAACTGCTTTCTTGTACTGAGTCCAAATATGACTTTCTATATAGCTACCACTTCTTACTTCAGTCCCTTGGGTCCACACAACATGCCTGCCCCCTGTGCCCCTCAGAGATCTGAAATCTCTGAAGTCATGTCTCCTGAGCCTTCTTGTCTCTAAGCCAAATAGCTCCAACTCCTCCAGCAGTTCCTCTTGTGACTGGGTTTTAAGCCCCTCTCCAACCTCCTCACTCCCCTGTAGATGTGCACCAGTGTTCCCTCAATGTATGGGGCCTAAAACTGGACACGTAATCCAGGGGGCAGAGAAGAGCAAGGCTGTTACTTACTTCATTTGGTCTCTACCTCTGTTGTGTGACAATTTGTGTTTATTGGCACATTCCAAGTTCACAGTAGCTTTCAGGATAGTAGTTCTGTTTGGTGTTTCCTCTCAGTCCTCAGAAGGGCTTCCTCTGCTGGGGAGGTCAACTCATAACATTGGGATTTTTGAACCTGCTCTGTACCTGGCTTGGTAGTTGTGTGATCTTGGGTAAATGAGTCCAGCTATCTGAACCTGTTTTCTCATCTGTGAAATGAGGATTGTAAGTGTACCTATCTCACACAGTTGTCATGAAAAGTAAATGAGATAATGGATGAATAATGCCTGACACATGGCACGGATGGATAATGTCTGACACATGGCGAGAGCTCAGTGTATGTTAGCTGTCTTTCCCCTTCCTCATTTCTCAGCCCCAGGGCCTGGCTAACAGCTGGGAGCATCTCCAGGCCTGTGTGTGAAGAAGCCAATGGGTGGAGTGATAGGACAGTACCAGATGGCCCATATTTCTGGGAGCAATTCTAATTTCAAATATTCTGTTCTGTGATCAGATCTTGCATTAGACAGTTTGTCCTGATGTTTTAGTATGAAATATGTGGTCACTTAGAGATGCCCCAGCTTAGACCAGCAGGTCTGAGATGGCAGAGCTTGGGTCTTGGTCAGGAAACAATGCGTCCTCCTTATGTGATGAAATCAGGCAGCGATCATATAGAAAGTGGACAGCTGAGGTAGAAGAAAATCAAGGACTTCTCTTCAGCTCCATGATCCAGCCAGGCCCCTTTTTCATGTATCTAGTCCCCACTCTAAGGTAGGTGGGGCTTGGGCTAAGGGGGCAGTGCCCCCTCACAGTAGGCTGGCTGACTAGCCTTAGGTGAAGCCCTGGAGGGCAGGCCAGTGGCAAGGGGAGTTTGTCCAAATCCTTCCCCCACCTGCCTTTGAGGGCTCTGTTCCTTCCTGCTGTCTCCCTTCTCTTCTCCTCTTGTACCATCTCCCTGTACTAAGTAATCTATCTCTATCTCTGGGTCTCCCCCAGACTCTTTGAGTCTGTGGCAAGCTGTGGGTAGATCCTCTGATAGTTGTCCTGTATACTGTCCAAGGGGGGTTTTCTATGAAAGAACTGCAGCCTGGGAATCAGGGAAGGAATCAGGTTGGGAGTAGACCCTGCTTGATCGCAAACTTGCTGTGTGACTTCAAGCAAGTCACACCTTCTCTGAATCTCAGTGTCCTCAACTGTAACATGGAGCATTTGGACTAAGTGGCCTCTAAGGGTCCTTCCAGCTAGAAAGTTCCAGGATTTCAGCATGTTTGTGTATATGTATCCCACAGAGTCTGTACGTCTTTGTGTTTCTCTGAACTACCAGCTTATTTCTGCCTCTCTCTCTGCAGGTCCCCCTCTCTCTTAGGCTCTGTCCACTCCCCTGCCTCTTCCTCCTCTCCCTCTCAGAGTTTCTGTCCTGCCTTTCACTCTTGCTCAGGACACTGCTCTTCAGTAAACTCCCACTTGTTCTGGTTCTGAGTGCCCTGGGCCCCCCAGCTTGGTCTGCTCTGCCACAAGAGCCTCATATGCAATCAGGATACTAACCTGGCCAGCTTCAGGCCTGAAGAAAGGGGGCTGGGCTGGCCTACAGTCAAGGCCTAGGTTACCTACCGTGGTCCTCTGCTGCCACCTGTTGTTAGTCTGGAGTGACACTGCTCTGGGCGGCCTGGACCCACCGGGGCCATGAATGCTGCTTCAGTGAACAGGAATCCATTACACACAGTGTCCTGCCAGGCCTGATTTAAAGTTCATTCTGTAATCTGTCTTGTGCCCCCCCGGACCTGTCTCCGGTTTCCTTGCCTGTGAAATCGATGGAGGTTGTCTTCAGTTCTGGCAAACAGAGGTAGGGAGTGGAAGCCCCAGAGACACCTGCCATTGTATCCTGCCCCTGCCCTTGGCTTTGTGGGTGACCTGGGGTAAATTCCTCCCCCTTTATGGAGCCTGAAGTCTTTTGAAATGGATGATATGGGGAGACACAGTTGAGAGAAAAGGGGTAAGACAGATTCCTGTCTATTTCAGGCAGGCAGTACAGGGCTGAGAAGTTGGAAATGAACATACCCACTCAGTCTACAAACCTCTGGCCAGGCCACAACTCCATCTTTGCAGCCAAACTTTTCCATTAATTGGTCCACTTAATCACTTACTCACCCACTCGTTACACCAGGCAGCCGGGGGCTATGGGAAACAGCACTCAGCTGGCAATCAGGAGTCCTGCCTTCTCATCTCAGCTCTACCATTGGCTCCCCAACTGTGACATGAGGGGGCTGGGCTCCACCAAGGTTGTAGGTGCCCTGCCAAGCACGCTGAATGATGGAGCAATTACACATCCCCGGTCAGAGACCAAGGATCTCCTGCCTCATACCTCCCAGACTCCCTAGACCTCTGGCTGGCCTTTTCAAAACCCACCAGTAAGCAGGCCCTTCCTGAGTTCCCCCTTCCTTTCCCCAGGGAACTTCGCTGGTGCCAACTGTCGGGTCACATGACTGGCACAGAGGACTAGATGTTATCTAGCCCTGCCCATTTGGGTCTATGAAGCTCAGCAGTTTTTGGCACCAAGTCCTTTAGACTTCCTTCTGGCAATCGCAGTCCCAGAGTCCCTGGAGACTCATACTGGGGCCAGGATGAGCTGTCTAGAGCTAGTCTGAGTCAGACCCAGAGTCCCAAACTCTTCCTGCCTCAGGTTTGAGGCCATTGGAACCTTTGCTGCCCAGCAATTGGTATCTAAAACAAGGCCTCCTTTGGGTACAAAGAAGTCCAGCCTGGGGACTCATGGCCTCCCGGCCCAAGCGCTGCTTCCAGAAATGCTTAGCTGAGGTCAGGGCCCCAGACCTGCTGTGGTTTCTGTCATCCTGGCTGCTATTCCACTGGCAAAGTCCCGTGTGTGGAACTGCAAGCAGGTAGCAGCCTCCTGACTGAGGAGCTGCCTGGTGATGTCTGGGAGCTGTTCCTCATCTCCCCACCCCTGCAAGGCACCACCCCTCAGCCGTCCATCGGGGAGGTCCTGCCCACATCTGCTGCTAGCCATCACATCTGCAATGGATTACAGGGCTGGCCCTGGCTCAGGCTCATCCCAGATGTGGATTCCTCTGGAATGTGCCTTCTCTCTAATTGTCCAGCCTCTGCAAGGTCCTGGTCCCCCTCCTCTTTGTCCGCCTCTGTTGCACCCCAGCAAGCATGCTGGGCCCTTCCTCCTTTCCCACAGTTTGTGCCGGAACAGCCACAGCTGGGAACAGGGCCAGCTTAGTGGGGAGCCACACTCGCCTCCAGCCTGGCCCATGGCGCTGGGGAGCAGGAGGTTTCAGCTCAGCCACACACCCCCCTTTTTTTCCTGGGGCCAGGCACTGGAGGGCAGAGGGGGGAAACTCTGGAAAACACACTAGAGGTGAAAAAAATTGGCTCTGTAGTATAGGCTTCCCTAATCCCTGGCCCTTCCTGGGAATGCCATTAACCTCCCCAGCCTCACTGATGGAAAGAACAGTTCCTCCCTGGGCTAGGCCAGCTCCTTAGAGGCTCCCAAGTGACAGTCTGGCTGGGCAAAATGGTTTCCCCGGATCCCAACCAGCATCTTCATGCCTGGGCAGTTGCAACAGCCTCCAAAGTGGTGATGTGGGCTCCAGCCTCTCCCACTTTAGGCTGTCTCTTACTAGGGCCTTTGGAGAGATTTTCAAGACACGAATCTTAGCCCAGACTTTGGCTTTGAAACCTAGTTTTGCCACAGACTGGGCCTAGGCAAGTGACTTCACCTCTCTCCGTCTCAAAATCCTCCTTCATAAAATGAAGAGATCACCATCATTACTTCTGGCTGACATTTGTTGAGTGCTTAAATACATGCCAGGCTCTGTTTTAAACACTTTACATGTCTTACCTCAGAAAAGTCCTATGAGAAAGTGTTATTATTACTTCCATTTTACAGATGATGAAACTGAGCCTTTGAAAAGCTACAGCACATGCCCAAGGTCACACAGCCAGTGAGTGGTGAATCCAGGATTTGGACCCCAGGCTGACTGATACCTGAACCTGCAGACAAGAATTATTCCATTAACATAACCTAATATAATCTATATTATTATTAAAAATAATAATCTGATCATCTCCCTGTTCTCTAATAGCTCCTTATTACTTAGAAGATAAAGCTCAAATTCCTCAACATGACTTTTAAGGTCCTTCAGAATCTAGTTCTAATCCAATATCCTTTGCCCCAACCCCCCTTCACTCTAGCTATTTAGACCCCCATTTACCATTTCTTCCAATTTACATGTGATACCTCTGCCTGTGCACATTGTGGTTTTCTCTGCCTGGAATCCCTTTTCCTTGTATACTTGCTCTTCTCCTACTCATACTTCAAGATTGAGGGCAACCATCAACACCCCTCTAAAACTTTCCCAGACAGCTGATTCCTCTTCTGGTCAGCCATAGCATTTTGTCCATATATCTATTAGCATGCTTTTTACACTGTATCCCAATGCTCAAGTCTCCTCCCTCTCTTGGCCTCAGTATCCCCAGGGGATGGCTTCTGAGGACCTTTCCAGATTTGCCTTCCTATGACCTTGAGGTCAGTGTCTGAGTGAGCTCTAAACTGGATTTGACATCAGCCAACAGCTTGTTGTTATTGTGTGCCATCAAGTCAATTCATAGCAATCCTGTAGAACAGGGTAGAGCTGCCCCATAGGGTTTCCTAGGCTGTAATCTTTAAGGGAGCAGATCACCAGCCAACAGCTTGAGGAGAGTGAAAAGAGAAGAGAAAGAGATGGTTCAGGCAAGATCCTGAGCACTGATATCACTTCTCCCTTTCTCCCTGCCAAGCTTTTTTTCTCCCCCATCAAACCCTTCTTGAAAATCCATTTCCCTCAAATAGTCTTTTCTGCCCCTTTACCAGTACCATAAATGGATCACCCATTCCATAAAACTCCAACTGCAGGAACAACTCCCTCCATAAAATCTAGTTCAGGACAGATCAACCACTGTAGTTTGTTCTTTAGCTGAAGGCTACCCCAGCCAGGGATCTTGGCCCATGCATCTGTGTGTCTGTATGTTTGCCCATATTTCTGTTAGGATTGGAGGGTCCATGCCCAGAAAACTGACCCAGGCCAGAAGCCCCAGTTGGAAGCTCCAATCATGCCTCTGTATTAGAGTCCTTTCTTCTCCCAGACATGAACTAGAGAAAGAGCCAGGGTACGCCAGTCATTAGAGTACTTTTAGGGCTCATCTGGTCCATTGCTGCCCCCCACTTGTCCCTCAGTGGTGTAGATGGGGAACTGAGGCTTGGAAAACTTGTCCAAGGTCCCACAGATAATCAGTCAGAGGCAGACCTGAAAGTAGAGCTTTCTCCGCTAAACCCTCAATTCCCAATCTTCAATCCTTTATCTCAGGGTCATACACTGAACTGCTTTGGTTAGATTCAAGGATACAGCCTGAAAAATCCCAGTCCAGTCAAGGCTCTTTGGGCCTCCTTCAAATGCCTTTCCTCTAGGAAGCCTTCCCAAATTAGCCCTGTTCCCATTTTAACCACTTTTCCACTGCAAGTCTCCTCAGCATTTACGCCTCCACAGCACTCTAGGTGATGAGGGTGGCCTTGGTGCCCCTGCTTCCTCCTCTTTCACACGGCATGGGATATGTCCTTACTCTGGGTTGTGTCCCATCTCACCTTCTAAAAAAACTGACTGACTGACATCAGATGGACAGTTTGACTGACTGGCTTATTGCCTAGCTGGCCATGACTAGTTGACAGACCGAGGGACTGTCTGGCTGTCTGACTGACAGGCTGTCCTGCTAGCTAATAGAGACTGATGGTTGATGGACAGGCTGACTGACAAAGACATGACCTGACAGACTGATCAACTATGGAAAGACCAGCACACCAAGAAGGGGGACAACACATATTGAGAACTCCTCAGCAAGGCTTTTGCCAAGACACCTTCAGCAGCCTGTCACCAATGAGAATGAGAGGGAAGTGGTGGAGGAGTAGTGGGGGAGAGGGGCTAATGGAAACCAGATGTGCTGCTGGTGTGCCTCAGTGAGGGGACCCAGGCTGGGACCTGACCTAACTCCTGAAGCCAGGACATTCCTGGTGGGCACCTTGCAGAAAGGCAGGAAGGAACCAACAGGCTGGGCACATGGGGCACCTTGTCCTGAGCACGCTGAGCTTTATCTGGGCTTTCAGGAAGAGGATCCTCATCCTTCTCCCTGTCAAATGCTCCATCCAGTTGACGTTTAAAAATAATAGACCCTGTCTGGCTTTTTACAAAGTAACAGGGCCTTCAGTAGGTTCACAGAATTTTGAGCTGGTTCCTATTAAATTCTTTGCAACTGGAAGGCATTCCACTTTCCAGGCAAGCCTCTGTCATTTTATTGACAAGTGGAAGTGTGTTTGGGGGCTGCTTTCTCGTGTTTTCTAGGGTTGGTCATTTCATCCCCTCAGTGTCTGTCACTGCTGTCTTCCTGCACTCCTGGAAGGGGGCAAAGATACATATTGGAGAAATGAGCAGGGATTCCTTCCCTCCTTCCTTTTGAGCCTTCTCTAAAGAAGCCTATTTGCTCACAGGAGAAAAGACTCAGGCCTCATGGGTGAAAGCACTGGGTGAGCCTCTGAGAATCCCACTGCTCTCGACATTCTTTCTCAGGGACCAGACTGAGGCTGCAAGAGAGGCCCCTGGAATCTGGCAATACAAGGGAAGGAGGAAATTTTGCCTTCAGATTGCTGGGCCCATGGTCAGTCACACATAATTGCAGTCATAACAAACACATTTGAAGCTCACAGGCTTGTGCAAAACAATGTGATTAATAAGGAAAGACATAAAGCAAATTGGCACACCAGACAAGCGAATTGTTTTCAGGGTGATGGAGCCAACCGGAGGCCAGGCTTCCCTGCTGGCCACCTCACTCCCCACCCCACTCCTGCCCTACAAACTCCTGGGCTTTCCAACTTACCACCCCCTGGCAAGGGCCAGTTGTTACCCAGAGTCTAGAGAGAAGGAGGGATCAGGCCATGGGCAGTATTCAGTGAGGGACAACAGAAAGGACCTGGACTGGTAGTTAAGAGACGTGAGTTCTGGTCCTAGCTCTGCAATGGATCAGTTCTGTGGCGTTGGTGTGTTCACAGGACATACATTTCAGTGCAACATGAGGAAGAACTTTCTGATCATCTAGTCTGAGCTGACCAAAAAGAAGTAGCAAACTCCTACACTAGAGGTGTGAAAACAGAGCTTGGGCTTATCCCATCCTTTGGAATATTGTAGAAAGTGTTCAGGTATAAAATAGGGAAGTGGGGGAAGCCTTCCCATGTTGTGGTTCTATGGCTGTATGACCTTAGGCAAATCACTTGAATCGTCTGAATCTTGGGTTCCTCACTAGGAAAGAGAGAATAATTAAAAGCCTTGTCCCACCTCCCTCACAATGGTGTTGAGAGGCTAAAAAGAGAATATATGCACAGTGCTATAAGAAGGACTAGAGACCAATAAGGATGATTCTTGGTATCATCCAATTCCATTCAAATCAGATTCAGGGAGCCCCCAATCCAACACTATAGCTCCATCCCCTTCATGAATCAGCCTCTCCCCAGAATAGCATCCACACCTCCACTTTTCTAATAATCTCATTAAAAAAAAACTCACTTTCACTACCAGAGTACTACCAGTGCAGCCAAGAGAATTGTTAGGAAGGAAGTTGGTGGAGGAGGGGATGTTGGGTAGATGGCCAACAGCGGCCACTCTACTTGGGTCAAATGTTGCTCATAAGATGATTGCCATGGCTCTATTTCTACTTTTACCTTTATCTGAAGCTCCACTTGCCTTGGGGAATAGTGCCTGAACTTGCTGGAAATCTATTCCAGAAGGAAAGTCTTAGAGTAGCCACAGAGGAGTGAACCCTTTGCTGCCTGAGACTTACCTACTTCCAGCCTAAGGCTCCTTCATACTGGGTGGGGGCCTTCTCCACATCTAAGGTAAGGGTTTCCCGATCCCCACTGCCTTTAGTGTAGCTGCCAACCATCCCATATGTTTCTTTTTAGCTACTTCTGCGTCAACCACCAAGGGTTAAGTTTGGGCCTAAGACGTAGGCTCAGCTGCCCCAGGCTACCTCTGACCATTTGTTATAGCTTCCACTTCAACCCCCAGCACCAAGTATTTGTATCAACAGAGATAATTCCAGTCAGTTGTGGCAGAGACAGTCAGCTGTCCACTAAAGGTTTGTGCTTCTCTTTCATAAAAACAAAACCAAACTCGTTGCCATGGGGTCGATTCTGATTCACAGTGATCCTATGGGACAGAGTAGAACTGCCCCACAGGGTTTCCAAGGAGCAGCTGGTGGATTCAAACTGCCGACCCTTTGGTTAGCAAGCTGTAGCTCTTAACCACTATGCCACCAGCGGTCCTCTCTTCCATAGTATAGAGATTTTGCTGAAAACCAGCTGCCCACATAGAGACTACATTTCCCAATATCCTAGCATCAAAGCTGGGCCACATGACAAGTTTTTGGCAATAGGATGTGAACAAAAATGGTGTATATCGATTACAAGCTGAGATGGTTAAATATTAGGTGTGACTTCCTCACACTCTCTTTCCCTTCCCTTGCAATCTTTGGGACCTGTGTTAAAGATGGCAGCATTACAAGATGGATGAAACTGGGTCTCTGAATGACAATAGGGAACAGAGCATCCCCATCCCCACCCCTGAAAACCAAACTGGGCTGTGACATAAAAAAGTTAGCATTAAATTTTTCCTATGGTAAGCATTTGAGATTTCAGGGTTGATGTTGTAGCAGCTAGTCCATCCCGACAAATACCTTAAGGCAATCATGCAGCCTAGTGTTATCTCCTGTAGCCTGGTTGTGAGAGGCTCCAGCCAGCAGTGTTTGAACCACGCCTGATTCTTTGCAGGGCTTATAAGCTCCCTTCTTCATTGCCTGATGTCTATAGGTATCTAATCTCATAAAACAAACAAACAAAAAACAGAAGTTTGGATCCTGTTTCTGCCAGGTGGCCAAGAACTTGACATATGTTTCCCCAGCACTTCTCTCCTCCAAAGAACTTAGGCTAAACTCAATCACCAACAGTGGCTGAAGGATTGTGTGCCTTGAATTCACATACCATCTCATTGTGGGACCTTGCAAGCTCTCTAACATGCCTCCTTGTCATAGCCTCCAAGACATTTCTTCTAAAAAATCCTTTACATATTCAAGACATTTCTCAAACTCCTTCTCTCCCAGGAGGTGATCTGATGCACCTCACCTTCCTATAGCATCAAACCAAAAATCAAACCCAGTGCCGTCAAGTCGATTCCCACTCATAGCGACCCTATAGGACAAAGTAGAACTGCCCCATAGAGTTTCCAAGGAGCACCTGGCCAATTTGAACTGCCGACCCTTTGGTTAGCAGCCATAGAACTTAACCACTACGCCACCAGGGTTTCCTCCTATAGCATACCCAACCCCAAACCTCCCACAAAGCTTCAGAGATTTTGGTGCCTGGCAACATCCAACACAGGATGCATCCCTTGTTCTGTCACCTGTCCCAAGACCCTGTGTCCCACTGGCTCTTCCAATTAATTCTACCATGTCCGTCGGGGAATATGGAGGGCTTCATCTCTCCAGAAGCAATCTGATTGCCTTTAAAATTGTGTGTCTGTATCTGATTTCTTGAAGGAAATCTTGGGCTTGACCCAACCCAGAAGATTTCTAACACAAACAGAGCCCCATATATTTGGTGAAACACCCATTCCCAAACATGACCCTCCTCCAGGGACATTAGTGCTGAGGTCACAGGTGTCTCCACCACAACCCTCTCCTACTGGGAGGGGATCCCCAGGACCATTACTGCTGTGCTGCATTCACTTTGTCTCCTCAGTCCCAGGCTCATTCTACTAACAGTTTAAGAGTCACTCCTTGACTCAGTTCCATACTATGCTTTGTTTTGGGTCCGGCTAGACTCCACATCACACTTAAACAATCCCCGACAGGGCCTATCCCCTATAACATCAGAAGGGTGGGCTAGTATAAGTCCTTCATTTGGGGGGAAAGTCTTACTATTACCTGGTTAATAACACGCACAGAGTCCAGAACAGTGTGAAGAATACATCTCTACTCTCAGCTCCAGTTGCCTACAGAAATTTGAAGAGTGCCCCTTTTCCCTTCCCCCCTCTTGAATTAGCTCCTCTATAGGAATCAATGACCTCAACAAGACTTTGTTCTCCCCTTTCAAGGCAACCTATGGAGTTGCCCTCTCTTAGTGTCTTAAGGGGCCTTTTCTCTGAGACTCCCTCTTTCCTCCCTTCCCTGCCCAGGCTCATTGGCCTCTTAAGCTCCTTGTCCCCTGAAGATCTCATCCCTTCTCTTCCTTGGTGTTATGCTTGGGGTGTTAGTCATACTGTTCTATCTAGTTTGTCCCTGGATGGAGTAGAAAAGGCTTTGGACCCTTGCAGGTGGAAAGGGAGATGAAAGAAAATACCTTTCACTGGTCCATCTTCAGGGTCAAGCAATTACAAGACAATCAGGCCTTTCACACTGACAAGAATGACCGCTTCTTAGCATGCCCCCTGTGTTTAATGCTGATAAAAGAATCTCATACTGATTTTCTCCCTTTTGGCTGCATCACAAAAGGCCACTTTCTGTTATCCCAACTTGGTATGTTCCAGAACCCAGGAAGAGGGTGGAGTGGGGGGAACTCTTCTAATCACACTGGAGAACTTCTTTCATGAGGTATTCCCATGTGTTTCTTCTCAGCTTCTCCAGACTTCAACTCTGCCTCCCTCTCCATCATTCATTCATTCATTCATTCATTTATCAACAACTCACTGTGCCAGGCCCTAAGTAAGGTGCTGGGTATACAGAGGCAAGTAAGATGTGGTCCCCACTTTCAGGTTGCTCCCAGGCCTGTGGGAAAGACACAAAATGGAAACAGACAAGTACAATATACTGCAAACAGTGCTATGAAAAAGGAAGCAAAGGGGAATGTGGGGATACAAAGAAGGGTCACCTCACACAGACTGGCATAGTTAGAGAGGACTTCCCAGAGGAGGGGGCACCTGAGTTGAGGCTTAAAGGGTCTAGAAGGCAATCAGGCAGAGGTAACAGCTAGAGTAAATGTCTAGGGGGTGAGAATATCATGCCACAGGCAGGCGACTCTGTGTAGTTTAGTGTTGCTGGAACAGAAAGTGCAAGGCAGGGCACAGCAAGAGATGAGACTGGGAAGGCTGGCAGAAAGCAGGCTCAGGGGATCCTTGGGACCAATACAAGGAAGCTGGAATTTCACCTGGATCCTATAGCCCAAGGGTGGTGGTCAAATAACAACTGGAAGAACACACTCTGTATCCAGCCAGAATGAGGTAATGACCAATCAGAACAGAGGCTGGCTGTAAACTACCTATTTGGACCTGATGACTGGTGAGAGGAGGAGTCTCACCAAAGCGTTTGCTCCACATATGTCCCCAGGATTTGCCTAATCCTGTGGTGGAGGAGAAGACCTGGTTATAACTGAGATTACATTTCCCAGCAGTCTGGAGGGTGGGGATAAAAATCAGATTCAGGCTGATTGAATGAAAATAAGGAAGCTGACTATTTCTTGCACATCTAGGATTTTCAATATAACAGGGTAAGGCAGTTCCTAACAGGAGTTATACTGGCCTTGGTGTCCTCAGGTTCTCTGGGTTTGCCTAGTCGAACTAGTGTGAGGTGGGCTAAAACCTCTGGAAGCACCCGCAACCTTGCTCCTCTCCCTGGCTTGGTCATTCAATTAAATTATCAGAGTGCCCTCTGCTGGGCTGTGGGGGCCCCAAATGCTTACCAGATCAATTTCACATTTTTTCACCACAAGAGATTCTGCTTCCAGGTATGGCTGGCATCTCTCTTCCAACCCCACAGCACCTTCCTACAGACTCAAAGCCTCTTTTCAAATTTACAATCCTTGACAGGGGCAGATGACCCAGTAAGGAAGGTAAGCACGGGCTTACTTTTGCTTACTTACTAATCTGTAGTGAAATTGCTCACTACAGATGACCTGGTAAGCAAGGCAAGCACTGTGCTTACCTTGCCTATTAGATAATCCGCCCCTGCCCCAGGGCTAAGGATCTTGGAAATCAGCTTGCTGGTGTGCCTGTTGCCGGGCGATGCTCTGAGCTGAAGGATTGGCGTATAATTTCTGAGTTCTGGCCTTCTGCTGCTGACTTCATAACTGGGAGGGACCAGTGTCCAGGGGCAGAAAATCACAATTATAGAAGATATATGTGGTGGAACAGGCCACTTTGAGTCACTAGGCTGTGGGGAGCTGAGTGGGTCAATGGTCCTCCTCATTATGGAATGCCTGAGGTTGCCTCCGGTGTCCTGGTGTCCTGTTACACTCTCCGGCTGGTTTCGCACATGAGCTTGGTGAGCAGTACAAAGGGATATTTGCACCTTTTAGAAGCTCCTCCCCAAATGAGGCCATCACAGAAATGCAGATGCTAGAAAAGTGTTTAAGAGCACAGGCTTTGGAGTCAGACTGTCAGAGTTCAAAGCCCAACTCTACTACTTCCTTAGCTATACCAACTTGGGCAAGTTACTTAACCTCCTTGTGTCTCAGATTCCTTGCCTGGAAAAATGGGGACCACTATCTCTGTTGTTGTTGGGAGGATTAAATGAGTTAAGATGTATAAGAGCTTAGCACAGTGTCTGGAACATAGTAAGTACCCAATAAATAGCAGCTGTAACAAGGGGTACAAGGACAAGGGTGGTCCTATTTAAGGAATGGTAAGGACCGTTTTTGTGGAGAGATTATCTATGGGAAATGTGGCATAACGGCTTGAAGGGAAGGGGTCAGGGTTCTTCTTATAACATCTATCCCTATAGGAAGCTTGAGACTTGGGTGTATGTGTAGTGGTCCTTCTGGTTGCCAGGGCACAGCTTTTGCTCTTTCCCTTGGCCTCGTGTCTCTTATAAGAGAGTGCCACATCACAGGCATCTTGTCAGATATCCCAGACAAGCCAGGACAAAGAGGCCTTAGGAGTCCACAAGGCTGGTAAGGTCACACAGTTGTGGTGCTGGCTTCAGTCTTGCCAGGGGAAATTTGGTGTTGCTGGGATGATGCCTAAGGCCCTCTCTTCCTTCATTCACTTCTAGGCCTGTGGTGGGGTGATACTGGAATTCTGCCAGTGCCCAGCAGACAAAGGGGCTGGCCTGCTTCCGGTGCTGAGAGAAGCTTGCAAACTGCAGCTGGGACCCATCTCCATGACATTTCCCAGGTAGTCAATGCCCTGAGGCAGGAAGCCACTAGAGAGCTCTGAGTCCTCTGACTGACAGGTGTCAGCTCAGCAGTTCTGGCTTCCCCGCATGGTTAGAATCTGCGGCAGTAAAATCCCTGGGAATACAGGCCTGCTTCTTGGAAGTCTGCTGCTCTTCTGGGCTGTAATTGTTGCTGCTCAAGTCCACAAGCTTCCAAAGCCCTTCCAAGGTGGTCATGAACTCTTCTTTCTGATGAGTAATTATAACAATAACCATAATGATGGCAGTGCATTTATCAAACACCTCCTGGGATGGCAGAGGAGTTTTGTGAAAAGTGTGAGCTTTGAAGTCAGACAAACCCCAGTTCAAATCCATATGCTAACAATGTGTTTAACACATTTATTGAGATATAATTCACAAAGCAAACAATTCATCCATTTAAAGTGTACAATATAATAGTTTTTAGCACATTCACATTATCATGCAACCACCACCACAATTAATTTTAGAACATTTTCATCACCCCACTACCCCTGTTCCCAGAAGCTCCTGCAACCATTAGTCTATTTTCTGTCTCAAAGGATTAGCCTATTTTGGACATTTCATATAAATGGAATCATATATGGCCTTTGGTTTCTGGCTTCTTTCATTTAGAGTCATGTTTTCCAGGTTCATTCATGTTGTAGCATATATGAGTACTTCATTCTTTTTATGGCTAAATAATATTCCATTGTATGTATATACCATATTTTGCTTATTCATTCATCAGTTGATGACATTTGGGTGGTTTCTACCTTTTGGTTATTATGAATAATGCTGTATGAATGTATGTGTACAAGTCTTTTTATGGGCATGTGTTTTCATTTCTCTCCTGTATATACCTAGTTGTGGAATTGCTGGGTCCTATGGTAAATCTTTTTTTTTTTTTTATGGTAAATCTATGTTAAACCGTTTGAGGAACCACTAGGATGTTTCCAAATTAGCTGTGCCATCCTACATTCCTACTAGTAATGTCTAAGTGTTCCAATTTCTCCACATCCTTACCAACACTTGTTAATGCTTATCTTTTTTATTATAGCCATCCTAGTAGGTTGGGGAAACCCTGGTGGCGTAGTGGTTAAGTGCTACAGCTGCGAACCAAAAGGCTGGCAGTTCAAATCCACCAGGCGCTCCTTGGAAACTCTACGGGGCAGTTCTGCTCTTTCCTCTAGGGTCGCTATGAATCGGAATTGACTGGAAGGCAACTTTTTTTTTTTTTAGTAGGTTGGAGGCTTGAAGCTACCCAGAGGTGCTTTGGAAGAAGACCCATCAATCTATTTCCAAAAAATCAACCATCTAAAAACCCTGTAGGGTACAGTTCTACTCTGACATACATGAGTTGAAATAGATTCCATGGCAACTGTTTTAGTAGGTGTGAAGTGGGATCTCATTGTGATTTTGATTTGCATTTCCCTGATGGCTAATGATATTGAGCATCTTTTCACATGCTTATTACCCATTTTTAAATATCCTTTAGAGAAATATCTATTTAGATCCTTTGCCAGTTTTTTTTTTTTTTTAATTTGGGCTGTTTTTCTTTTTATTATTGAGCTGTAGGAGTTCTTTATATATTTTAGATACATGTCCTTTATCAAATTTTCTCTCTCATTCTGTAGGTTATATTTTAACTTTCTTGATGGTGTACTTTGAAGCCCCCAAATTTTTATTTTGATAAAGTCCAATTTATTTATTTTTCTTTTGTCACAATGCTTTTGGTGTCATATCTAAGAAAGCTTTGCTTAACCCAAGGTCGCAGAGATCAACTCATGTTTTCTTCTAAGAATTTTATTGTTTTGCTCTTATGTTTAGGGTTATGATCCAATTTGAGTTAATTTGTGTATATGGTGTGAGATAGGGGCCTTGCATGTTGATTTTCAGTTGCTCCGGCAACATTTGTTGATAAGTCTATTCTTTATTCTTTCCCCATCGAATAGTCTTGGCACTCTTGTTGAAAATCAATTGACCATAAATGCAAGGATGTATTTCTGGTCTCTCAATTGTGTTTCATTCATCTCAATGTCTATCTTTATGCCAGTGCCACACTTTCTTGATTACTGCAGCTTTGTAGTAAGTTTTGAAATGGGGAAGTGTGAGTTTTCAAAATGTTTTTCTTCAGTGTTGTTTTGACTATTCTGGGCCCCTTGCATTTCATGTGAATTTTAGGATCAGCTTCCTAATTCGTCAAAAAAAAGCCAGCTGAGATCTGAGATTTTGATAGGGATTAGATAGAATCTGTAGATCAATTTGAGAGTATTTACATCTGTCTTAGGCTGTGTTCTCTAAAAAAAAAAAAGCAAAATCAATAAAGCATATATGTATATATAGATTTATCTCAAGGAAATGGCTCATGTGGTTGTAGAAGCTGGAAGTCCCACGCCTGAGAGCCAGGCATCAGGCTGTAAACTTCTCCTGACTCATGTAGCTGCAGGGGCTGATAAACCCAAGATCATTAGGTCAGATGGCAGGCCACTGGCTCATGAACTACAGATGCTGATGAATCCAAGGTAGGCAGGTAAGATGGTAGGCTGCTGACTCACAGGCTGTGGAGGTTGATGAATCCCAAGATCAGCAGGCAATAGAGCAGACCAGTGGTTCTAGTCTCAAGAACTGGAGGTCAGATGACGATAGCAAGATGCAGGATCCAGAGCAAGCAAGCAAGCTTGCCAGAACATCCATATATATATTGGATGAAGGCCACACCACTGAGGAAACTCCCCTTACAACTAATTGGCTGATCTCATCAGATCACATCATGGAGGATGACTACATCATTACCTAATTGCCAAATAACATCATTACATAACTGCCAAACTACAACATTACATAATTGCCAAACCACTGAGAATCATGGCCTGGCCAAATTGATATACAACCTTAGCCATCATAGTCCACTCCTTGTCAACATGGCACCAGTACACATCTCCCTAAACTATACCAAATGTCTAAATAAGGACAATTGCAGCCATACTTGCACCAAACATGATACAACTAACATGCATACAACTGAAAACCTACTAGTGCTATTTACATCTTATATTTTATAAGTGAAGAAAACAAAAATATTTGATGAACACATATAAGGAAGAAATACTCATAACAATTACAGTACTCATTTCTGCAATTGGTCACGTGATCATAACTGATATTTAGAACTACCTTCTTCCACCACCCATTCTGTATTCCCTTTGCCCTCGGCAAGCACCTCAGCTGGTTGTGGTTCTTTGCCTGGTGGGGTGACCCCAAACCATCATTTCTGAAGGGCCTGGGACATTAGTAGTCATTTCAGAATTGGCTTGCTATAGTTTTCCATTGACTTTAATCACAAAGCATAGTAGTATTAAGAGACACCCTAAGGGAGTGTCTGTATTCCAGACATACTCCCTACTTTTTTTTACCTCCATAATGCAACATCAGTCTGACTTCCCCTTGGTAGTCAGGATCAATCACAGCAGCCAATATGATAATTCCCTTCTTTTGCCTGTTGATCCGGAGGCATGAGGAGCCAAAAATGGGCAGGTGGCATTCTTAACTTCCAGTTCAATGGAATCCATGTTGTGTCTCCAGGTGGGAGCATTCCTCCCTTTTGAACTGAGACCTCTAGACCTGCAGCACTTAAACTCGTGGGGACAGGAAGCAAATATTTTGTTAGTGGGTCATTAAGGGGTAATAGTGAATGATGCCACTCCTGTCTCCACCCCTTGATTCCTGGAACCATGAATCCTGGCTATGAAAGAAACAGAACCATACATTGGACATTAGTTTAGAGCATATAGAGCCTCCTGGAGAACACTGCCCCAACCCTGCAAAGTATTGCCACGGAGCCAGTGCCATAATAGTGTCTTTAGAAGGCCATTCTATTGTTCTATCAAGTTGGCTGCTTCAGGATGATAGGGACCGTGGTAAGACCAGTGAATTCCATAAGCGTGGGCCCACTGCCACACTTCATTTGCTGTGATGTGAGTCCCTTGATCCAAGGCAAAACTGTGTGGGATACTATGATGGTAGATAACACATTGCGTAAGTTCACGGAAGGTAGTTTTGGCAGACGCATTGCATGAAGGAAAGACAAATCTGGATCCAAAATAAGTGTCTACCCCAGTGAGAATGAAATGTTACCCTTTCCATGATGGAAGCATTCCAGTGTAATCAACGTGCCACCAGGTTGCTGGCTGATCACCTCAAGGAATGGTGCCATATCAGGGACTCAGTGTTGGTCTCTGCTGCTAGCAGATTGGGCAAGTAGCGGTGGCTGTAGCCAAGTCAGCCTTGGTGAGTGGAAGTCCACCCACGTTGCTAAGCCCATGCATGACCTCTATCCCTGCCACCAAGGCCACTTTGTTCATGAGCCCATTGGGCAATGGCCAGAGTGGCTGGGGAAGGAGGATGACTGGTTTCCACAGAATGAGTCATCCTATTCACTTGATTGTTAAAATCCTCCTGTGCTGAAGCCATCATTTGGTGGGCATTCACATGAGACACAAATATCTTCACTTCTTTGGCCAGTTCAGAGAAGTTTATCCACATACCTGTTCCCTATACCTCCTTGTCACCAATTTTCCAATTATGTTCTTTCCAAGTCCCTGACCATGGAGCCAATTCATTGACCGCAGCCCACGAATCAATATACGATCACACATCTGGCCCTTTCTCCTTCAAGGAAAGTGAACAACCAGGTACACTGCTTGAAGTTCTGCCCATTGGGAAGATTTCCCTTCACCATTGTCCTTCAGGGTGGTCCCAGAAAGGGGCTGAAGTGCTGCTGCTGTCCACTTTCAAGTGGTGCCTGCATGTTCTGCAGAACCATCTGTAAACCAGGCATGAGTTTTCTCTTCAACTGATTATAAGGAACTCCCCATGAGGCCATAGGTGCAGACTGGGAGATGGAAGGTAATGTGACAGGGGTGGAGACCATGGGCATTTGGGCCAGCTCGCAATGTAACTTACTTCTACCTTCAGGTCCTGCTCAGGCCCGATCTCATATATACCACTTCCATTTAATGATGGAGTGCTGCTGTGCACGTCCAACTTTATGACTCTGTGGGTCAGCAACACCCAGTTCATGATGGGCCGCTCAGGCTGCACAGTGACATGGTATCCTGTGGTTAAGCATCATTCAGTCTCTACTAAGGCCCAGTAACAAGCCAAAAGCTGTTTCTCAAAAGGAGAGTAGTTATCTGCAGAGGATGGAAGGGCTTTGCTCCAAAATCCTAAGGGTCTGCAGTGTGATTCACCAATAGAGGGTTGCCAAAGACACCAAACAGCATCTCTATCTGCCACTGACACTTCAAGCACTATTGGATCAGCTGGGTCATATGATCCAAGTGGCAGAGCAGCCTGAACCTGTTGCAGAGCCTTCTATTGCTCTGGGCCCCACTCAAAACTAGCAGCTTTTCAAGTCACTTGAAAAATAGGCCAGAGTAGCACACCCAAATGAGGAATACGTTACCTCCAAAATCCAAAGAGACCCACCAGGCTTTGTGCCTACTTTTTAGTTGTAGGAAGGGCCAGATATAACAACTTATCCTTCACTATAGAAGGAATATCTTAACATGCCCCACACCACTGGACCCCTAAAAATTTCACTGAGGTGGAAGAAGCCTGAATTTTTGTGGGATTAATTTCCCACCCTCTAGCACACAAATATTTTACTGATAAATTCAGAGTCATTGACATTTCTTCCTTGCTAGGTCCAATCAGCATAATGTCATCAATGTCACAGACCACTGTGACATCTTGTGAAAGGGAAAGGTGATCAAATTTCCTGTGGACTAAATTATGACACAGGGCTAGAGAGCTGATATACCCCTGAGGTAGGACAGGGGCCCTGCCAGCTGAAGGCAAGCTGCTTTTGGTGGTCCTTTGAAACATCTGTGGAGAAAAAGGCATTGGCCAGATCAATAGCTGCATACTAGGTGCCAGGAGATATATTAATTTTCTCAAGCAATGAATCCACATCTGGAACAGCAGCTACAGTTGGAGTCACCACCTGGTTAAGTTTACAGTAATCCACTGCTGTTCTCCAAGGTTCATCTGTTTTTTGCACAGGCCAAATAGGCGAGTTGAATGGGGATGTGGTGGGAATCACCACCGCTGCTTCCTTCAAGTCCTTGATGGTGGCAGTAATTGCTGCAATCCCTCCAGGAATGTATTGTTTTAGGTTGACTGTTTTCCTAGGTAGGGGCAGTTCTAATGGCTTCCACTTGGCTTTTCCTACCATAATAGCCCTTACTCCACTTGTCAAGAATCCAGTGAGGGGATTCCGCCAGTTGCTGAGTATATCTATTCCAGTTATGCATTCTGGAATGGGGAAATAACTACAGGATGGGTTTGAAGACCCACTGGACCCACTGTGAGATGAAACTGAGCTATGACTCTATCAATAACCTGACTTCCACATGTCCCCACTCTGACTGTTGGGCCACAGCGACGTTTTGGGTTTCCTGGGATTAGTGTCAGTTCACAGCCAGTATTCAGTAATCTTCAAAAACTGTGATTATTTCCTTTTCCCTAAAGAACAGTCACTCTTGTAAAAGGCTGTAGATTCCTTTGGGGAAGATTGGGTGAAAGGCTAACAGTATACATTTTTGGCAGGGTAAGGGGCCCTTCCTCAAGAAGGCCCAGACTCCCCTTCATTCAAGTGTTTGTAGGTCTTCAAATTGGGTCAAGTCTGGTAATTGATTGAGGGGCTGAGACTCTCTATTCTGGAGATTCAAATTAGACTGCCATTCATTTGACCTAGAATTCTGCTTTTACAGATCAAGTAAATATTTACTAGATTTCCCATCTAGTTCACTCCCAGGGACACCATGACTAAGTAGCCAACACTGTAAGTCCACATGAGTCAGACTATTCTGATTACTGCTTTGACTCTGCTGTCCATTACAGTAACCATGCCCACCTTGTCTTTGTCTACTGGGTACTACCACTTGGCCTCTACTACCACAGGGTCCAATCACAACTTAACAAATGGGAGTTTCTTTTATTATTCCTGTACTTAGCACTTTATTCATACACCTAGCAATTATGATTCATGATTTATTGCAAGAGTAGAGTCAATTATAAGATTTTAAAAAATTTTGTCTTACAGCCAACCAAAACATACTTGGAATCTAGAAAATGGCACAAACCATTTCTCCACTGTTGCCAGCTGATAGTTTTTTAGTCCATAGAGCCTGCCTCAGATGGGTGCATGGAAAGCTCTCATCCTTTGGTCCTCCTTCCTTCTTTTGTCACTCCTGTGCTCCATTTCCCACCCCCAGAGTCCTGGCCCCATCTTGCTACCACCTTTTATGGTCAAGCCTCCCAAGATCACTGGGAAAGGCTCCTGGCTCTAGAAGGACAGATGAACCTCCCATTCTTCAGAGGAAAGCACCTTCAAGACCAACATACCTTCTATTACTTCTATCTATCCTTTCCTCTGAAAAAAAGTCAATGCATTATTATGATAAATGACCTACTCCCCATCTCAGATGAAGATGGGGAGGAACAAATGAGTGACTTACCATGCAAAAAGACTCCCTCCCTTTTCACCAAGAGTGAAGATGATGAAGAATAAGCATCCTAGTGGAAGCCTTTGCACCCTACAAAGAAGAGTGTTGCTGCCTCCCCCTCCAGTGAGTTGGGACAGCCTGGGGGGGCGGAAGCAGGAGTCTCTGCACACCAGAAGCATTTAGAAACATGAGATATATTTTTCTTGAGCATACTCAGCTCACTTCAGGTCAGTCATCATGCTGGATTTCCCAACATCCTTTGGGGAGCACTGTCTCTGAATCCTTCATTTCAGACACTAAGAGTTCCCTCTACTCAAAAAACACTAGCTGCATTCTTGTCATAAAACACCTCCTGGTTCCACAGGTTTAAACTCTGACATGTCTGGACAACATTTTGTGAGAGGAGGCTTGCTGACTATTAGTGCTTTGGAGGGAGCTGCCCACTCCTGTCAAAGATTGAGGTAGTGGGGGTACAGAAGAAGATTGCGAAGTGAGTGGTTGCTCCCATCTACTCCCCCAGCAAATGACGCAGTGAACAATGAATAAAAACAAGCACAAACTGAGATCTCGGAACTCCAGACAGCAGCTGAGCAAGTGGAGAATGGAGGTGAGCCCAGCAGAGGGGGAGAGAAGGAACCTGGTCAACACAGAAACTGAGAGATCCTACCCACTAACATCGGGAGTATGAGCTCAGATCAGCTCTTTTGGGACAGAACTGGGTAACAACCCAAGCAGGGAACACAGAAAGGGAGCTTATCTGAAGAAGTTCTAGCCACATGTTTTTTTAAGGTGGTGCAAACTGGCCGCAGGAGTATGCAGGCTGTGCAAGTGGGAGAGGGTGAAGGAAGACCTTAAGGTATGAGAGTATTGTTGAACCTCCCTGAGGCCTGGAACAAAGGGGCACTAGGACCCGGAAGAGCTGCTAGGGCAACAGGACCAGGAGACCGTCTGGACAGACAAGCAAGCAGGCGGCTGCCCCCAGCAGGACACTTTGGGTACTGGCAAAGACTAAAAGAAACCCTGACAGTAAAGTCAGTCCCCACCTTGCACACCAGCTGAGGAATCCAGCAACCTCCCCCTCCCCATCAAGCGCATGTGTATTGAATCACGGAGGCCAAGCGTAGAAATCTCTTAAATAAACTGGGGAGGAGGGGAGGGAGCAGACCTAAGGATAAGAGTGCCATCTGGTGGTTCATAGGAGAAGATAGCAATCCTGCCGCCGCGGACATTCTATCTAACAGGGAACTAGAGGGGCTGAAGCATACTACCTCCTGGGGTTCCCCAGCCTATAAATCTTGGAGGGAGTGATCTGCTGCATCCTTCTACTGCGGAGTGGCTGGGTGTGGGCCCTGGCCTTTCAGTCCGCAACTGGAAAATCGAATGCTTCCCCACCAGGCCATCCAACCAGAAAAATTTCCCGCAATAAACAGAATAAAAAATTTAAGGAGAAGATTACAAAATGGCTCAAATTCAAAAAATAGTAGAAAACACAAAAGCACAAGAGAAGAAGGAACACTCAAAAGTAAAACATGAAGAAGAGGATATATCTCCTATGGAGGTCAGAAACGCAAAAAATCAATAATTTTCAGACTATAGCACTAAGCATGTTTAAAGACAGCAAAAAACAAACAGAAAACAAACTAGTGGCATTGAGGAAGTAAATGGAGGAACAAAATGAGAGAATCAACAAAAAATTTGAAAACATAAAAAAAGAGAACTGCTGGAACTGAAAAATAAAACATCTGAATTAGAAAAACCAAGATAAACACTCAACAATAGAGTCAAAGAAGCAGAAGATAGAGCATCTGAATTGCTGTTGTTGTTAGGTGCCATCAAGTTAGTTCTGACTCACAGAGACCTTATGTACAACAGAACGAAACACTGCCGGTCCTGTGCCATCCTCACAATCATTGCTATGCTTGAGCCCATTGTTGCAGCTACTGTGTCAATCCATCTTGTTGAGGGTCTTCCTCTTCTTCGCTGATCCTGTACTTTACCAAGCAGGATGTCCTTCTCGAGGGATTGATTCCTCCTGATAACATGTTCAAAGTACGTAAGGCGTAGTCTTGCCATCCTTGCTTCTAAGGAGCATTCTGGTTGTACTTCTTCCAAGACAGGTTTGTTCCTTCTTTTGGCAGTCCATGGTGTTATGATGGGATTGAAAATACCATGGCTTGGGTCAGGCGCACCTTAGTCTTCAAGGTGACATCTTTGCTTTTCAACACTTTAAATAAAGAGATCTTCCACAGCAGATTTGCCCAACGCTATGAGTCTTTTGATTTCTTGACTGCTGCTTCCATAGGTGTTGATTGTGGATCCAACTAAAATGAAATCCTTGACACCTTCAGTCTTTTTTCCGTTTATCATGATGTTGCTTATTGGTCCAGTTGTGAGGATTTTTGTTTTCTTTATCAGGATTTTTGTTTATCTGAATTAGAAGACAAAATAACTGAACTTATCAAGTCTCAAGAGAAACAAGAGAAAAGAAAAAAGATAAGCGAACAAACTCAAAGACAAATGTGGGATTCAATTAAGAAATCTAATATTAGAATTATTGGAATCCCAGAGCAGCACAACAATATAGGCATAGAATCAATTTTCCAAGAGATAATCAGAGAAATTTCCCAGACATGAGCAGAGAATCAAGCCTGCAAATATGGAATGTTACAAGAAACCGAATCAGAAAAGATGCAAAAAGATGTCCACGGATTTGGCATCTTGGACTACAGGCACCAAGGAACACAGACACGGAGTATGGAAGGCAACTTCATGGAGATTCCAACAGGAGGCAGAGCACCTAGTAATCAGGGAAACACACTTTCCCACTCCCCACCTTTCTTCCTGTACATGCAACGTATCCTAACAAAATTCTTGAAAACCAAAGACAAGGAGAGAATTTTGAAACCAGCCACAGAAAAATACAATTTAACATACTAAGGGTCTTTCAGATTTCTCCCCAGAAACTCCAGAAGCCAGAAGACAATGGAGTGACATATATAAAATACCAAACCAAAACAATTGTCAACCAAGAATATTTTACCCAGCAAAATTGTCATTCGAAAATGAGGGGGTAATCAAGATATTCCCAAACAAATAGAAGCTCTGGGAATTTGCCACTACCAGACTAGCTTTGCAAGTATTACTCAGGGGAGTACTCCAAATGGAAAGGCAAGAACATTGAGAAATAAGTACAAACTAAACCTATTGAATATAAGTTATATATTGATGTTAGTGAAGACACACCAACAGAAGTGTGGGAAGGAGGAGCATATCAGGAATACATTTATTATGTTAAGGTTGTATGTCAATAGTTATTCATATGCTAGATGCTGTAGTAATTGTAAGTCATGCAATGTAACATATGTGGTGACCACTAGGAAGAAATACTTCGGAGAAAAGAAGTAAGTTAACAGCAAGGCTCATCACAAGAAAGTACCCAAAGACAAACAAAAACAGAAAAATCAGTATAATAAACAAGATACTTAACACTTCAAAAACAAATAACAAAATGAGTGAGGTAAGCAATTCATTTTCAGTAATAACCTTAAATGTAAATGGTCTGAACACCTATGCAAAAGGCAGAGAGTGGCAGGATGGATTTTAAAAAAAGATCCATCTTTTTGCAGTCTATAAGAAACCCACTTTAGACACAAAATGACTGAAAATAAAAGGATAGAGTCTGGAGGCGGAGCCAACATGGCACTATGGACAGAAGCATCATGCTGTCCCTCCATAGCAAAGACCCAAAAAACTAAGTAAAACAGATACAAACGTCAGCTCTGGAATCCTAAGCACCAAATGAATGAATAAAGAACTCGATCAAGCACTGAATGGAATAAGAAACTGACAGAGAACAGAGAACAAAGAGAGCTACAGAGTGGAGGTCCCCTACCAGCTAACACACCACAGATTCTCCATCTTGGACTACAGCCACCAAGGAATGCAGACAAAGAGTACGGGGAGGCAACTTCATGGAGATCTCAACATGAGACAGAGCATCTGGTAACCAGGGATACACACTTCCCATCTCCCACCCTTCTTCCCTGTACATGGCTTCCGCTGCTTTCCAGTGGGCCGTGGTTGCTCTGTCAGGGAGACATCAGCTCACTGCCACCAGGATTCGCCATCTGGGACCTCAGTCACCTGGGCCTTGCACTGCCTCGGCCTATTCCTGACAGACTGATCACGCTGCCCGGTGAGAGACATCAATTCACCACCATACCAATTCTGCCCCTCCCCCAATGGTCAGCTCCCCCACCACCATATTTATTTTGTTATTCTTGTTGCTGTTTTCTGTTTGTTTGCTTATTGGTATCTACTCTTTCTTTCCCTTCTTTCCTTTCCTTTATCCCACCCTCCTAGCCCATGTGCCACCAACACACCTTCTCAACAGATGAAGCAGAACCACTTGACCAGAGAGCCACTGGCACACAGCCTTGCTGGGACTGTCCTGCCTCCGCCCACTGAATCTTGCCTCATAGCCATTTTATTTTCTTTCTTCTTTTCCTTCATTTTTTTCTTATTTTTTCCTTTTGTTTCTCTCTCTTCTTTCCCTTTCTTCTCTCATCCACAAAAATAAATACACAAACAAAAGGAATTCAGCACAGAAGAGTGCGAGAAACAAATGAAACATCAGCATCACAAAAAAAAACTATAAAATGACAGCAATAAACTTATAATCAACAATCACACTGAAAATGTAAATGGTTTAAATGCACCCATAAAGAGAGAGAGAGAGTGACAGAATGGATTAAAAAAAAAAAACAGGACCCATCAATATGCTGTCTACAAGAGACACACCTTAGAAACTAAGACGTAAATATATTAAAAATCAAAGGATGGAAAAAAGTACATCAAGCAAAAAACAACCAACGAAGACCAGGAGTGGCAATACTAATCTCAAATTAAATAGGCTTTGAAAGAAAATCAACCATAAAAGATAAGGAATGACACTATATAATGATTAAAGAGACAATTGACCATGAGGACATATCATAATAAATATCTATGCACCCAATGACAGGGCTCCAAAATGCATAAAACAAACTCAAACAGAACTGAAGATAAATTGATAGTTTCACAATAATAGTAGGAAACTTCAACACACCACTCTCCATAAAGGACAGACATCTAGAAAGAAACTCAACAAAGATACAGAAAAGCTTAAGAGCACAATCAACCAACCTGACGTCATAGACATATATATAGAACATTCCACCAAACAGCTACAAAGTACACATTCCTTTCCAATGGACATGGAACAGTCTCCAGGATAGACTATATCTTAGGCCACAAAGCAACCCTCAACAAAATAAAAAAAAAATTGAGATAATACGAAGCACCTTCTCTGATCACAATGCATAAAAGTAGAAACTAATAACATGAATGAGGGACAAAAATCAAATACATGGATACTGAAAAACACCTTGCTTAAAAAACACAGGGTAATGGAAGAAATCAAAGATGGAATAAAAAAATTCCTAGAGTCAAATGAGAATGAAAACACATCATAACAAAACTTTTGGGACACAGCAAAGGCAGGGCTCAGAGGTCTATTTATAGCAATAGATGCACACACCAAAAAAGAAGAAAGTGACAAAGTCAAAACATTAGCTATATGAGCCAAACAAATAGAAAGAGAACAGCCAAAGTAGCCCACCGCCACCAGAAGAAAGGAAATAATAAAGATCGAAGCAGAGATAAATGAAATAGAGAATAGAAAAAGAGCAGGAGCAAACAAAACCAAAAGTTAGGTTTTTGAAAGCATCAACAAAATCGTCAAACCACTGGCCAAACTGACAAAAGAAAAATAGGAGAGGATGCAAATTAACCCTAATAAGAAATGAAATGGGGGACATTACAACAGACCCAACTGAAATGCTAAGGATCATAACAGAGTACTACGAAAAACTATACTCCAACAAATTTGAAAACCTAGAGGAAAAGGACAAATTTCTAGAAACACACTACCTACCCAAACTAACACAAAATGAGGTCTAAAATCTGGACAGACCCATAACGAGAGAAGACACTGAAAATGTAAAACAAACAAACAAACAAAACCTCCCCCCGCAAAAAAACACTGGCCCAGATGGCTTCACTGGAGAATTCTACCAAACATTTGGAGAAGAGCTTCCAACAGTCACTAGTACTACTCAAACTATTTCAGAGCATAGAAAAAGAAGGCATGCTTCTGAATTCATTCTATGAAGCCAGCATAATCCTGATACCAAAACTAGGGGAAGACATTACAAAGAAAGAAAATTACAGACCAATATCTCTCATGAAGATAGATGCAAAAATTCTCAACAAAATTCTAGCCAATAGAATTCAGCATCATATTAAAAAAAAATACCCCACAAGCAAGTGGGCTTCAAACCAGGTATACAAGGATGGTTCAACATTAGAAAATCACTCAATGTAATCAACCACATAAATAAAACAAAAGAATCACATGAGCATCTCAGTCAACATAGAAGACATTCGACAAAGTCCAACACCCATTTCTGATAAAACCCTCAGTAAAATAGCTATTGAAGGGAAATTCCTCAATATAATAAGGGGCATCTATACAAAACCAATAGCGAACATCATTCTTAATGAAGAGAGGCTGAAAACATTCCCCCAAGAACAGGAACAAGACAAGGGTGCCCTTTATCACCACTCCTATTTAACATTGTGCTGGAAGTTCTAGCTAGAGCAATAAGGCAAGAAAAAGAAATAAAGGGCAGATAAATTGATAAGGAGAAGTAAAACTATCCCTATTTGCAGATGATATGATACTATATATAGAGTACCAAAAGGACTCCACAAGAAAACTACCGGAACTAAAAGAAAGATTCAGCAGAGTAGCAGGATACAAGATCAACATGCAGAAATCATTTGGATTCCTATACATCAATAAAAAGGACTACCAAAAGGAAATCAGGAAAGCAATACCATTTATAATAGCACCTAAAAAATAAAATACTTATGAATAAATCTAACCAGGGACATAAAAGTTCTATACAAAGAAAACTACAAAACACTACTGCAAGAAACCCAAAGAGACCTACATAAATGGAAAAACATGCCATGCTCATGGATAAGTAGATTCAACAGTGTGAAAATATCAATTCTACCCAAAGCAATCTACAAATACAATGCAATCCCTATCCAAATACCAACAGTATTCTTTAACAACATGGAAAAATGTATCATTAACTTTATGTGGAAAGGAAGGAGGCCCCGGATAAGTAAAGCACTATTGAAGAAGAGTAAAGTAAGAGAACTCGCACTACCTGATCTCAGAACCTATTATACAGCTACAGTAGTCAAAACAGCCTGGTACTGGTACAATGACAGACACATTGACCAATGGAACAGAATCAAGAACCCAGAAGTAAAACCATTCACCTACGGTCGTTTGATCTTTGACAAAGGACCAAAGTCTACTAAATGGGGAAAAGACAGTCTTTTTAACAAATAGTGTTGGCAAAACTGGAAGTTCATCTGTAGAAAAATGAAACAGGACCCATTCCTCTAACCATACACAAAAACTAATTCAAAATGGATCAAAGACCTAAATATAAAACCAAAAACTATAAAGATCCATAGAAGAAAATATAGGGTCAACAATATGGGCCCTAATACACAGCATAAATAGGATACAAAACATAACTAACAATACACAATTTCCAGAAGATAAGCTAGATAACTGGGATCTTCTAAAAATTAAACAGTTATGCTAATCAAAAGACTTCACCAAAATAGTAAAAAGAGAACTACAGACTGGGAAAAATTTTTTGGCTATGACAAATCCGACAAAGGTATAATCTGTAAAATCTATGGTAAAATTCAACACGTCTACAACAAAAAGGCAAATAATCCAATTAAAAATGGGCAAAGGATATGAACAGACACTTCACCAAAGAAGATATTCAGGCAGCTGACAGACACATAAGGAAATCCTCGCCATCACTACGTGTTATGAATTGAATTGTGTCCCCCCAAAATGTGTGTCAACTTGGCTAGACCATGATTCCTAGTATTGTATGATTGTCCACTATTTTGTGATCTGATGTGATTTTCCTATGTGTTGTAATTCCTCCCCCTATGATGTTAATGAGGCAGGATTAGAGGCAGTTATGTTAATGAGGCAGGACTCAGTCTACAAGATTATGTTGTGTCTTAAGTCAATCTCTTCTGAGATACAAAAGAGAGAAACAAGCAGAGAAACAGGGGGACCTTATACCACGAACAAACAAGAGCCAGCAGAATAGTGTATCCTTTGGACTCAGGGTCCCTGTGCTGAGAAGCTCCTCGATGGGGGAAGACTGATGACAAGGACCTTCCATCAGAGCTGACAGAGACAGAAAGACTTCCCCTGGAGCTGACACCCTGAATTCAGACTTCTAGCCTCCTAGCCCATGAGAGAATAATTTTTTCTTTCTTAACACTATCCACTTGTGGTATTTCTGTTATAGCAGTCCTATATAACTAAGACAGAATTTGGTACTGAGAGCTGGGTGCTGCTCTAACAGACGCCTAAAATGTGGAAGTGGGTTTGAAACTGTGAACGGGTAGAGGCTGGAAGAGTTTCCAAGTGCCTAATAGTAAAAGCCTAGATTGCCTTGAAGAGACTATTGGTGGAATCATGGATGTCAGACAATTCTTGTGAGGACTCAGAAGGAAATGAGGCGCGCTCTTACACTGGGGATGGCGCAGATGACAAGAAGCAGCAGCAGAGAAATGGCAGCAGCAGAGAAATGGTAGCAACAGAACCAGGAGACCAGCATGAGACAGTGCTGGAGCCGACCCATGGAGTGAGAGAACTGAGTGTCTTTGCCCATGAGGCTTCCTGGTGAAGTGGGGTGCCTATTGGCACTTATTAGTGGAGCTAGGTTTGTCAACCCAAGGAGCAAGAGAGCTAAGTGCCTTCCAGCAGAAGTTTACTGGTGGAGCGGGGTGCCTCAAGGCACTTATCGGTGGAGCTACAGAGCTTTGGAACACTTGCCCCAGCAGGGCAGGTGCAGTCAGTGAACTCCAAGGGGCTGAGAGGCCAATGAAGCAGAAGCTGAAGAGACAAGGTGCACAGGAAGCAGAGCTGCCTTAGTCTCAAGGGGTGGAGTTGTCACTCAGATGGACTAGGAAAATGGGGCTGCCTAAAGCCTAGACAGCAGAGTTGTTGTTCCAGTGGGCCAAGGGGCCTCCAATCAGAATCCAGAGAGTGTGGCCAATACCTAGAGCCTGGAGGGTAGGGCCATTGTGTAAATGGTCTCAGTGAACAGAGGATTATTTTCAAGCCTTGAGGGCTAATGTTGTGTGTTCTACTGACTTGCTTGGAACCTGTTATCCCTTCTTTTCCTTCAATTTCTCCCATTTGTAATGTAATTGCCTAGCTTCTGCCTCTTCCACCATTATACTTTGGAAGCAGATAATTCGTATCCTAAATTCACAGATGAAGAGGAATTTTGCAGAAGATGAGATTTTGGACTTGGAGTTGAATTAAGACTTTTGCTATGATATGATGTGGTGAATATGTTTTACATGTGGCAAGGATATGAATTTTGGGGGGGCCAAAGGGTAGAATGTTATGGATCGAATTGTGTCCCCCCAAAATGTGTCCATTTGACTAGGCCATGATTCCTAGTATTGTGTGATTGTCCAGCATTTTTGATCTGATGTGATTTTCCTATGTGTTGTAAATCCTACCTTTATTATGTTAATGAGGCAGGATTAGAGGGAGTTATGTTAATGACACAGGACTCAATCTACAAGATTAGGTTGTGTCTTAAGTCAGTCTCTTTTGAAATATAAAAGAGAGAAGCAAGCAGACAGACAGGGACCAGGATTCAGGAGAATAGCGTATCCGTGTGTTGAGAAGCTCTTTGACCAGGGAAGATTAATGACAAGAACCTTCCATTAAGCTGACAGAGAGAAAAAGCCTTTCCCTTGAGCTGGGACCCTGAATTCGGACTTCCAGCTGCCTACACTGTGAGAGAAAAAATTTATCTTCGTTAAAGCTATCCACTCGTGATATTTCTGTTACAGCAGCCCTATATAACTAAGACACTGGCCAACATTACTGGCATGAATCAAAAAAACAGAAAATAACAAATGTTGGAGAGGCTGCAGGGATTTTGGAACTCTTATCCACTGCTGGTGGTACAACCATTTTGGAAAACAATATGACGATTCCTTAAAATCTGTAAATAGAAATACCATACAATCCAGCTATCCCACTCATAGCAATATATCCTAGAGAAATATGAGCCATCACATGAATAAACATATGCACACCCATGTTCATTGCAGCATTATTCACAATAGCAAAAAGGTGGAAACAACCTAAGTGCCCATCAGCAGGTGAATGGATAAACAAGCTATGGTACATACACACGATGGAATACTATGCAACAATAAAGTACACCGATGAATCTGTGAAACATCTCACAGCATGGATGAATATGGAGGACATTATGCTGAGTGAAATAAGTCAATCACAAAAGGACCAACACTGTATGAGAGCCCTATTATAAAAACTCATGAAAAGGTTTACAGATAAAAAGAAACAATCTTTAACGGTTACTAGGGAGGAAAAAGCACTAACTAGGCAATAGATAAATGGTAAATTTGGTGAAGGGTAAGACAGTAGACAAGACTGGGGAAGTCAGCGTGACTTGTACAAGGCAATGTCATGGAAGCTTAATAGACACATCCAAACTCCCTCAGGGACAGAATTACTGGGCTGGGGACCATGGCCTCAGGGGATATCTAGCTCAATTGGCATAACAGAGTTTATAAAGAAAATGTTCTACATTCTACTTTGGTGAGTAGCATCTGGGTCTTAAAAGCTTATGAGTGGGCATCTAAGATACTCCACTGGTCCCACCCTGTCTGGAGCAAGGGAGAATGAAGAAAACCAAACACACAAGGGAAAGATTAGTCCAAAAGACTGATGAACCACAACTACCACAGCCTTCACCAGACTGAGTCCAGTACAGCTACAGGGTGCCTGGCTACCACCACTGACTGCTCTGACAGGGATCACAGTAAAGAATCCTGGATAGAGCTGGAGACAAATGTAGAACACAATTCTAAACTCACAAAAAAAGACCAGACTTACTGGCCTGACAGAGACCAGAGAAAACTCGAGAGTATGGCCCCTGGACACCCTTTTAACTCATTACTGGAGTCACTCCTGAGGTTCACCCTTCAGCCAAAGACCAGACAGGCCCATAAAACAAAATGAGACTAAATGGGCGCATCAGCCCAGGGGCAAGGACAAGAAGGCAGGAGGGGACAGGAAAGCTGGTAATGGGGAACCCAAGGTCGAGAAGGGGATAGTGTTGACATGTCATGGGATTGGCAACTAATGGCACAAAGCTATATGTGTATTAATTGTTTAATGAGAAATTAATTTGCTCTGTAATCCTTCACCTAAAGCACAATAAAAAATAAAATAAAAGGATGGAGAAAAATATTCCTTCCAACCAGTCAACAAAAAAGAGCAAGAGAGGCCATAGTGATATCAGATAAAATCAAAATCTGTTACAAGAGATAAAGAACATCACATAACAATAAAAGGATCAATTCAACAAGAAGACATAACAATTATAAATGTATATGCACTTAACTGCAATGCACCAAAATACGTGAAACAAATTCTGACTAATATGAAAGGGAAAATAGACAATGCCATAATATTAGCAGGGGACTTCAACACTCCACTTTCACTTATTGACAGAACATCTAAAAAGAAAATCACTAAAGACATTGAGAACTTAAATAAAATCATAAGCCAATTAGACTTAACAAAAACATATAGGACACTCAACCCAACATCAGAACAATACATATTCTTCTCCAGTGCATGGGGGTCATTTTCCAGAATAGACCATATGCTAGGTAACAAAACAAGTCACAACAAATTTAAAAAGATTGAAATCATACAAAGTATCCACTCAGACCATAACAGCATGAAACTTGAAATCAACAACAAGATAAATAAGGGGGGAAAATTACTTGGAAACTAAATAATACGTTATTAAAAATTATTGGGTTACACAAGAAATCAAAAGTGAAATTTAAAAATTCCTAGACTCAAACCAAAAATGAAAACACAACATATCAAAGCTTTTGGGACACAACAAATCAGTACACAGAGGGAAATTTACAGCAGTAAATGCCTACATTAAAAAAGAAGAAAGATCCAAAATCACTAACTTAAAGCAACAGCTTGCTCAAATAGAAAAGTAAGAGAAAAAGAAGCCAAAAGCAACCAGAAAAAAAGGAAATAATAAATCAAGGTGGAAACAAATGAATTAGAAAATAGAAAAACAATTGAAAGAGTTAACAAAACCACGAGTTAGTTCTTTGAAAGGATCAACAAAATAGACAAACTACTGGCTAAACTGACAAAAGAAAAAATCCAGAAGAGACAAATAACCAAATCAAAAAATGAAATTGGTGACATTACAACCCATCCATCAGAGATAAAGAAGATCATAACTGATTACTATGAAAAATTATACTCCAATAAATTTGAAAATTTAGAGGAAATAGACAAATTCCTAGAAACACATTACCTACTGTCTTAGTCATGTAGTGCTGCTATAACAGAAATACCACAAATGGATAGCTTTAACAAAGAGAAATTTATTCTCTCACAGTCTAGTAGGTTACAAGTCCAAATTCAAGGTGTCACCTCCAAGCAAAGGCTTTCTGTCCCTGTCTGCTCTGGAGGAAGGTCCTTGTCCTCAATCTTCCCCTGGTCAAGGAGCTTTTCAGGGGCAGGAACCCCAGGTCCAAAGGACACGCTCTGCTCCTGGTGCTGCTTTCTTGGTAGTATGAGGTTCCCAACTCTCTGCTTGCTTCCTTTTCTTTTTATCTCTTGAGAGGTAAAAGGTGGTGCAGTCCACACCCCAGGGAAACTCCCTTTACATTGGATCTGAGTAAGGGTGGTGTTACAATCCCACCCTAATCCTCTCAACATAAAATTACAATCACAAAATGGAGAACAACCACAGGATACTGGGAATCGTGGCCTAACCAAGTTAGTACACACATTTTTGGAGGACATAATTCAATCCATGACACCTACCCAAATTAACACAAACAGAGGTATAAAATTTAAACAGATCCAGCACAAAAGAAGAGACTGAAGATGTCATCAAAAAACTACCAACAATAATAATGAAAAACCCAGGACCAGATGGCTACACTGGAGAACTCTACCAAACATTCAGAGAAGCGTTGTCACCAATCTACTCAATCTCTTCAAAAACATAGAAGAGGGAGGAACACTACTGAACTCTTTCTATGAAGCCACCATAACCCTGACACTGAAACCAGGCAAAGAGATCACAAAAAAAGAAAACTACAGACCAATATCCCTTATGAACATAGATGCAAAAATTTTCAACAAAATTATAGCCAACAGACTAGAACAACATATCAAAAAATCATACACCATGATCAAGTGGGATTCACGCCAGGATTAAAAGGGTGGTTCAATATCAGAAAATTAATCAATGTAATCCACCACATTAAAAAAAAGGAAAAGAACCACATGATGATATACATTGATGCAGAAAAGTCATTTCCTGATAAAAATTCTCAGCAAAATAGGGATAGAAGGGAAACTCTTCAATATGGTTAAGGGCATATATGAAAAACCAACAACCAACATCATACTCAACAAAGAAAGGCTCAGAAATTTCCCTCTGATAATAGGAATGAGACAAGGATGACCATTATCACCACTGTTATTCAACATTGTACTGGAAGTTCTAGCCAGAGCAACAAGACAAGAAAGATAAATAAAAGGTATCCAAATTAGAAAGGAAGTAAAATTGTCACTATTTGCAGATGACATGATCCTGTGTATATATTAAAAAAAAAGACCCTTGCCGATGAGTTGATTCTGACTCACAGCGACCCTATAGGACAGGGTAGAACTGCCCCATAGAGTTTCCTAGGAGCACCAGGTGGATTCAAACTGCTAACCTTTTGGTTACCAGACGTAGCTCTTAACCACTATGCCACCAGGGTTTTTAATCCTATATATAGATGTGTTGTGGATTGAATTGTGTCCCCCAAAAATGTGCATATCTATTTGGCTGGGCCATGATTCCCAGTATTATGTGATTGTCCACCACTTTGTCATCTGAAGTGATTTTTCCATTTGTTGTAAATCCTGCCTCCATGATGTTAATGAGGGGGGATTGGCAGCAGTTGTGTTGATGAGGCAGGACTCAATCTATGGGACTGGATTGTGCCTTGAGCTGGTTTCTTTTGGGATATAAAAGACAGAAGTGAGCAGAGAGACAGGGGGACATTATACCACCAAGAAAGCAGAGCCGAGAGCACAGTGCATCCTTTGGACTCAGGGCTCCTCTGTGGAGAAGCTCCTAGTCTGAGGGAAATTGATGACAAGGACCTTCCTCCAGAGCCAACAGAGAAAGCCTTCCCCTGGAGCTGACGCCCTGACTTTGGACTTTTAGCCTACTTTACTGTGAGGAAATAAATTTCTCTTTGTTAAACCATCCATTTGTAGCATTTCTCTTATAGCAGCACTAGATAACTAAGACAAGAAGACTCTGAAGACTACACAAGAAAACTTCTGGAACTAACAAAAGAATCTAGCAACATTGCAGGATACAAGATGAACACACAAAAATCAGTTGGGTTCCTCTACACTAACAAAGACTACTCTGAAAAACAAATTAAGAAAACAATACCATTTACAACAGCCACCAAATCAATAAATACCTAGGGATTAACCTAACCGGGGACATAAAAAACTTATACAATAGGACTTATAAGACACTGCTACAAGAGACTAAAAAAGACCCTAAAAAGTGGAAAGACATCCCATGCTCATAGATTAAAAAAAAAAATAGTGAAAATGTCAATACTACCTAAAGTGATTTACAGATTTGATGCGATCCCAATACAAATGCCAACAGCATTCTTTACTGAAATGTAAAAACTAATGACCAGCTTCATATGGAAAGGAAACAAACCCCAAATAGCCAAAGCAATATTGAAGAAAAAGAATAAAGCAAGAGACCTCACACTCCTTGATATCAAAACATACTATACAACCACCATAATCAAAACAGCCTGGTACTGGTTCAACGATGTACTCATAGACCAGTGGAATAGAATTGAGAACTCAGAACTGAACCCAAACAACTGATTTTCAACAAGGGGTCAAAGTCCATCCAGTAAGGCAGGGACGGTGTTTTTAATAAATGGCTGGCAAAATTGGATATGCACCTGCAGAAAATTGAAATGGGACCCATACCTCACACAAAACACAAAAACTAACTCGAAATGGATCAAAGATCTAAACATCAAACTTCAAACCATAAAATTCCTAGAAGAAAACTATGGGACCTAATCGTCTGTAAAAATAGGAAAACAAGCATTACAACAAAGGCATGAATAGAAGAAGACAAAATAGATAAATGGAATCTCATAAAATTCATAAACTTCTGATCATCAAAAGACATTATCAAAAGAGTAAAAAGAGAATCTACAGATTGCGAAAAAAATCTTCAGAAAAGATATCAGATAAGGGTCTAATCCCCCAAATTTATGGAAAAATTCAACAACTCAACAACGAAAGATAAACAACCCCTTTATAAAATGGGCAAAGGACATCAACAGAACCTTCTCCAAAGAAGACATCCAAGCAGCCAACAAACACATCACAAGGTGCTCACGATCACTAGCCATTAGAGAAATGCAAATCAAAACTACAATGAGATACCATCTCACGCCTACTAAAACGGCACTGATTAAAAAAAAAAAAACAACAAATGTTGCCAAGGATGTGGGAAGATTGGAACCCTTATTCATTGCTGGTGGGACTATAAAATGTTACAACCACTATGGAAAATGATTTGGTGCTTCCTCAAATAACTAGAAATAGAGCTACCTTACGATCCAGCAATCCCACTGCTAGGAATATACCCTAGAGACCTGAAACTACTGACAAGACCAGATAAATGCATTCTTACGTTCATCACAGCTTTATTCGCAAGAGCAAAACAATGGAAACAACAAAAGTGTCCATCAGCAGATGAATGGATAAGCAAATTGTGGTATACACACACAATGGAATACTACACCACCATAAAGGACAATGATGAGTCCTTGTAACATGGATGGACCTGGAGGGCATAACGTTAAGTGAAATAAGTCAAACATACAAGGACAAATATTGTATGACCCCCGTTTTATAAGAAGACCAGGCCAAACCTGTGGCCATTGAGTTGATTCTGACTCATATTGACCCTATAGGACAGAGTAGAGCTGCCCCATAGGGTTTCCAAGGAGCAGCTGATGGATTCAAACTGCCCACCTTGTGGTTAGCAGCCAAGCTCTTAACCACTTTACCACCAGGGCTCTTTATAAGAAGATCAAAAAAAAATAAGAATAGATAAATATGAAGAGACCAACGTTCATTGGTGGTTACCAGGGAAAAGAGGGAAGGAGTGATGAGCACGCTTTAGAACTAACAGACTTGTTACTTTTGGTGATGGGAAATGTGGCTCCAAGCGTGGAAGTAGTGAACACAGCACAACCATAGTAAAGACGAATGTCTGAGCACAAATAGAAGGCTATAGACATAAGAGAATGCTGACAAATTGTGATAAATGTAACTAATGTCAATGAACAATTTATGTGAAAATTTGTAAAAAAATTCATTGAGGAATATACAATTTTGCAACGACTAAAAATATGTGTTTGGTTACATTGATCTATAAGTATGCATAAATATGTACAGGAAGACTTATATGGATAACTGTAGGCATATGTATATACATGTTTATATGTGCTGCATATATTTTCAAGTATAAAATAAAGCACATAGGTGGCACAGTTATGAATACTTCCTAGACACAACCAAACACCTCACGGGATTGGTCTACTGGGTTTGAGGGCTTAGGACCATAGTCTCGTGGGGCAACTCAGTCAATTGACATAATATAGCCCATAAAGACAATGTTCTACATCGTAGTTTGGTGAGTAGCATCTGGGGTCTTAAAAGCTTGCAAGCAGTCATCTAAGATACAACTGTTGGTCTCTACTCATCCAGAGCTAAAGGGAAAGAAGGAAAGCAAATACTCAAAGAAGAAACTAGTCTACAGAACCAATAATCCACACTAGCAACGGCATCACCTGCATCGAGACTGGAAGAACCAGATGGTGCCTGGCTCAAAAGTTGTCACGCACACCCCACTAGCCGTCCCATGTTCTCCTCTCTTCAGCAGCTTAGAGAATCAACAGCTAATCTAACCATTGTGATTATTGCCCAATTACTTTCCTTGAGGGGTGACAGTTGTTATGATGCATTATGTCAGTGGTTCTCAAAGCGTTGTCCCCATACCAGCAGCATCAACCTCCACCTAGGAACTTACTGGAAATGCGAATTCTTGGCCTCATCCCATACCTACTCAATCAGAAACTCTGGGGTGGGCCTCAGCCACCTGTATTTTAACAATCTCTGCAGGAGATGTCGATGCCCTTTGAGTTTGGGAACTATTGCATTATGGGTTCAGCTTCCGTTGCAACTTCCAGCTGCAATTTTTAAAGCGGCAAGCATCCTAACCAGTTTACTATCAGATACAGAATTACTCTCTAGCAGTAAAGTAACTTATGTCTAGCCAGGATTTTCAAATGTTACAGCAGAACCTTATCTATGAACAGTCATTTGGGTGCCTTATACAGGTGTCACAGTGTATTTCATTTGTGTGGGGTGCTGAGCTGACACCACCACCTGTGCATCAGCAGCTGGGGACTTGATCTTTAGCTTATCTGCAAACTGGCTGAAGTTCTGACCATCTGGGCCCTTGCCACTGATCCCAAATAATCAGGTAGGGCTCCCGTCCAAATGTTAGGCACACCCTCCCCCCATAGCTTTACGTGCATAGACTTCAAAGTCCACACACCTGCTGTTCTGTTATGGCTAGAGGGTCCACATCATGTTTATTAAAGTTCTTTTTCTTTTTAAATAATATTTCATTGTGTTTTGGGCAAAGGCTTACACAGCAGGTTATGTTCCCATTCAACAATTTTCTACACAAATTGTTCAGTGACATTGGTTACATTCTTCACAATGAGTGAACATACTCAATACTTCAATTCTGGTTGTTCCATCTTCATTAATTTAGTTTCCCTGCCATCTTACATTCTCATCTTTGTCTTGAAGTAATTGTTGACCACTTGGTCTCATATAGATGATTTTTGAAAGGAGCACAGCACTCAGGGGTGATATTATTTGTGAGCCAATCAGTTATTTAGCTAAAAGTTTACCTTAGGGGCTAGTTTCAGATCAAGGTTTAAAGAGTATCTTAGAGCGATAGTCTCGGGGAGTCCTCCAGTCTCAACTGGTCCAGTAAGGCTGTTTTTTTTTTTTTTTTTTTGGAATTTGAGGTTCTGTTCCACATTTTTCTCCCATTCTACCATGGTCCATCTATTTTGGCCCTGATCGGAATGGTTGGGAGTGGTAGCCAGGTACCATCTTGTTCTTCTACCCTCAGGGTAGATGCGTCTGTGATTCATGTAAACTATTAGTCCTGTAGACTAGTAATAAAATTCTTTAAATCTCTATTCAGGTGTTCTTTGGATAGTGATAAGGAGCATTTCTCACCTTTTGAGTCCTGCCAAATGAAACAGTTCTCCTAACAAGCACCTCTCAACTCTTTCTTGGGCAGAATGAATCCAAGTGAAAAATGCCTCCCAGAACACCTATGTCAACACGGATACTCTGATGCCAGGTAAGGCTCACTGGGTGTAACAAGTGGCACTGTACCAGTATGTTGCCCAGGTGATGACTATCTTATCCTAGAGAAAATAACAATAATAATAATTCTAGGAGTTTGGTAGGCTGAATCATTTCCGAATAGGTCACTTGGGTAAGCAATGATTTTATTGAATGCTTAGGATGCAGTTGCCACATTTTTCCAAATGTCCTTGATTATTTTGTCCAGAGAAACTTAATTAGTTCTACATTCATTCCCTCCCCCATGTGTCCAGTGTCATACATTGCCTCCAGTACCATAAGGTCATATTTCTGGAGTCATTCCTCCATCTTCTATAGTCCGTTCAAGGGCATTGTAGTGCCTTATGCAATACCCCATTTATTAAGGACACTTTGATTTTCCTGGAGCCTAGGACTCATGCTTAAAAAGGCAGCTCTCCCATTCCCCACCCTGAGTAGGGTTTATTCTCTTACGTCCTTACAGCCTGAAGCTCTAAATTGTGTCACTAAGATGTGCCTCCTTCCCACTAGAGGAAGTAAGAGTGGCTTAAATTGATGGAATTCATAGCTGCTCCGAGTACAGGCTGCAGAAGTAGCTTAGGCTTGGAGTCATGCCCTCCCAATTGAGGGGAGTAGCCTTTTTTCCATCACAGATGGCTTGTAACCCTGGGCTTAGTGACCACTAAGTGAGTTTCGTAAGATAGAGTCCCTACATCTCTGTTACTTACCTAATTGATAATTAATATTTCTAAAGCAGCCACCTAGTAGCATTTAATTTAGGAGTGTTAAGGATATATGCAAGGAGCCCTGGTGGGGCACTGGATTAAGCACTCGGCTACTAACTGAAAGGTTGGCAGTTTGAACCCACCGGCCACTCTGCCGGAGAAAGATGTGGCAGTCTGCTCCGTAAAGATTTACAGCCTTGGAAACCCTATAGGGCAATTCTACTCTGTCTTATAGGGTCACTAGGAGTTGGAATCGATTCGATGGCAATGGGTTTATGGAAAGACATGTGCTAGAGGGTCGATACCCTTCCAAACCTGGAAGAGTAAGAATTTATCCATGATTTTTCACTTCAGGCTAAAATCTCAACTTTTTCTAGTTATTTGAGTTGTATGCTTTATCCATCTGTTTTCAAACCTCCTTGTTTTCTAATAAATGTCTTTATGGCCATAACTTTATTTCTGAGACCAGCTTTGGCCACTTCCCACAGGTTTTGATAAGCAATGTTTCCATTACCATTGGCTTCCAAATAATTTGCAGTTTTCATTTTTATTTCCTTCTTAACACATGAATTATTTAGAATATGCTTTTAAATATCCAAATATATGGATATTTATGTTTCTATTTTTGATTTTTAAAATTTTATTTCATTGTGGTCAGTAAATATGGCCTATACGATATAAATTTTAAAAATGCAGCAAGACAATTTATATAAATATTTCACATGTATTTGAAAAGAATGTGTATTTTTTAACTGTTAGGTACAAAGTTTTACATCTATAACATAAATGCATACAAACTGTTTACATAATCAAGAGTGCTAATATTGTTAGTCAACACTTCTCTATTCTTAATTATTTTTTATCTAGTGATCTTTCCATTTCTGAGAGAGGTAAGATAAAGTCTCCCACTTTGATTGTGGACTTGTACATTTCTCTTTGTAAATTTTGCTTATATATTTTGAAACTACATAGGTGCATATGACTTTCTGCCTCCGTTACATATTCCTGGTGAATTGTTTCTTTAATCAATATGAAATTTCCCACTTTGTCCCTTATAATGCTATCTCATCTTCTACCAATAATGCGTACCGGCTTTCTTTTTGTTAGTATTTGCCTGGCATATCATTTTGTATTCCTTTATATTTTCAACCTCCTTGTGTCATTTTGTTTTAGCTGTTATTTAAACCTCTGTGATTTAATAAGTGAATTTAATCTCTCCACATGTATTTTGACTGCTGATATATTTCGGAGGTAAATCTGCCTTATTTTGTGGTTTCTATTCACCTTGATTTCTCTTTGTTTCTTCTGGACTAAAGAAACAGTTTTATTTTCTCATTATTATCTTTACTTATTTGAAACCTAAACATTTGGAAAGAAGGAAATGGGTGCTTAGAAAGGTGAAGTGATTATTGCAAGGTCACACAGTTTAGTGTTACCTTAGTGACTTTAAGTGACTTTGCCAAGATTAAAACTCAATTCTGACTGACTTCAAAGTCAACTATCTCAGATACTTTCTGTAATGAGGCAGAGTATAAAAAAAACTCAAAATCTGGGCTCTTTCTAATTTGGGTAATAACAGCTAACCTTAATTGAGAGCTATGTGTCAGGTACTTTTCAAAGAGCTTCTAATTTTCTGCACTTCACTGTCATCAGTTTGCACAGAAAGTAAGCACAGTGTATCTGTGAGTTATGCTGGTCAAGACTGCCCCCTACCCAGTAATAGAAGTATCCATCTGCTCTGCATGGACATAGCAGCCAAAGTGAGCTCATCTGCCCAAACACACTAGGTAATCTGTCAGTCTCCATCTGGGGAGTCATTCATTCTTTCATTTAACCAATATTAATTGAGCACCTGCTATGTACTATGCACTAGTCTCTTCCCTCTTGGAACTTACCTTCTAGTGGGGAAGGTAGTTAATAAATGAGAAAAAAGAGAGAAACATTAAGTTTTCAGATAGAGATAAATCCTATGAGAAAATAGAGTATAGTACTTTAGAGTGACCTGAGAGTGGGGATTACTTGAGATAGGATGGTCAGGTAAGGCTATCTATGGGAGAAGGTCTAGCTATACCTATATGTAGCCATATGTCATAGATATGTGTCTCTCTGTCTATATTAAGAGATAGTCAGAGAAGGCCTCTCTGAGAAGAGAACATTGGATCTGAGATCCTGACATTTCTTGTATATTCTCAAACTAGCCTGGCTAGAAGCCCAAAATCCATCTTCTGCTAGTTAACCCTAGAGCATGTGACATGCTCTGTCAGTAAGCTTAGCAGGCACACAAGCCAATTTATCTGCCTTGAAGGTACTTGGGATACTAACCAAGGACACAACCTTCCAGGACAGTAGGACTTCTCAATATAAAATACAAAAGAATTGTGTCTGCACTGAGATTTCAACTATCCCTCATGCTGATGTATATGTCAATGAGACAGCATGGTAGTGCTATTTACCAGTTATTTCTGGCTTTCCTCCTTCAGGCACATGGTAGAACTTCAGTTTCCTATGCCCTTTGAAGTTGGAAACCCCAGTGGCATAGTGGTTAAGTGCTACGGCTACTAACCAAAAGGTCGGCAGTTCAAATTTACCAGGCACTTCTTGGAAGCTCCATGGGGAAGTTCTACTCTGTCCTATAGGGTCGCTATGAGTCAGAATCAAAGTAAGAGATGGCCATATGACATGCTTTGGCCAATAAAAAATGAGCAGAATTAACATAGGTCACTTCTGGGTGGAAATTTTGATAATGAGTGATTGATTCATCAAGTTCCTCTTCCCTGATGCAGCAATCATTGAAATGGGCTGAAATGACACCTCTGTCAGTTTGAGTCTCTGACGACTATGAGGGGCAGAACCCTCAGCTGACCTGCAATGAACATGTAACACGAGCAAGAAATAAACCTTTGCTGTTCTAAGCAATGAGTTTTGGGAGTTGTTTGTTACTGCAGCATAACTTAGCCTATCTTTTTTTTTTTTTACTTTTTATTGTGCTTTAAGTGAAAGTTTACAAATCAAGTCAGTCTCTTACACAAAAACTTACATACACCTTGCTACATACTCCCAATTGCTCTCCCCCTAATGAGACAGCCAGCTTCCTCCCTCCACTCTCTCTTTTCGTGTCCGTTTTGGCAGCTTCTAACCCCCTCCACCCTCTCATCTCCCCTCCAGGCAGGAGATGCCAACACAGTCTCAAGTGTCCACCTGATCCAAGAAGCTCACTCCTCACCAGCATCCCTCTCCGTCTCATTGTCCAGTCCAATCCCTGTCTGAAGAGTTGGCTTTGGAAATGGTTCCTGTCCTGGGCCAACAGAAGGTCTGGGGGCCATGACCACCGGGGTCCTTCTAGTCTCAGTCAGACCATTAAGTCTGGTCTTTTTATGAGAATTTGGGGTCTGCATCCCACTGTTCTCCTGCTCCCTCAGGGGTTCTCTGTTGTGTTCCCTGTCAGGGCAGTCATCGGTTGTAGCTGGGCACCATCTAGTTCTTCTGGTCTCAGGCTGATGTAGTATCTGGCTTATGTGGCCCTTTCTGTCTCCTGGACTCATAATTACCTTGTGTCCTTGGTGTTCTTCATTCTCCTTTGATCCAGGTGGGTTGAGACCAATTGATGCATCTTTGATGGCCGCTTGCTAGCGTTTAAGACCCCAGATGCCACTCTTCAAAGTGGGATGCAGAATGTTTTCTTAATAGATTTTATTTTGCCAATTGACTTAGATGTCCCCTGAAACCATGGTACCCCAAACACCCGCCCCTGCTATGCTGGCCTTCAAAGCATTCAGTTTATTCAGGAAATTTCTTTGCTTTTGGTTTAGTCCAGTTGTGCTGACCTTGCCTGTATTGTGTGTTATCTTTACCGTCACCTAAAGTAGTCCTTTTATGTATTATCTAATTAGTGAACACCCCTCTCCCACCCTTCCTCCCATCCCCCTCCTGTAACCATCACAGAATATTTTCTTCACTGTTTAAACTATTTCTCAAGTTCTTATAATAGTGGTCTTATACAATATTTGTCCTTTTGCAACTGACTAATTTCACTCATCATAATGCCTTCCAGATTCGTCCATGTTATGAAATGTTTCACAGATTCACCACTGTTCTTTATCAATGCATAGTATTCTATTATGTGAATATACCATAATTTATTTATCCTTTCATCTGTTGATGGGCACCTTGGTTGCTTCCATCTTTTTGCTATTGTAACAGTGCTGCAATGAACATGGGTGTGCACATATCTGTTCATGTAAAGGCTTTTATTTCTCTAGGATATATTCCAAGGAGTGGGATTGCTGGATTGTATGGTAGTGAAGCACCAAATCGATTTCCAAAGTGGTTGTACCATTTTACACTCCCACCAGCAGTGTCTAAGTGTTCCAATCTCTCCACAGCCTCTCCAACATTTATTATTTTGTGTTTTTTGGATTAATGCCAGCCTTGTTGGAGTGAGATGGCAACCAAGGTATTGGCCCAGGACAGGAACCATTCCCAGAGCCAACTCTTCAGACAGGGATTGGACTGGACAATGGGATGGAGAGGGATGCTGGTGAGGAGTGAGCTTCTTGGATCAGGTGGACGCTTGAAACTATGTTGGCATCTCTTGCCTGGAGGGGAGATGAGAGGGTAGAGGGGGTTAGAAGGTGGCAAAATGGACACGAAAAGAGAGAGTGGAGAGAGGGAGCAGGCTGTCTCATTGGGGGAGAGCAACTGGGAGTATGTAGCAAGGTGTATATAAGTTTTTGTGTGAGAGACTGACTTGATTTGTAAACTTTCACTTAAAGCACAATGAAAATTAAAAAAAAAAAGAACTGAAATAGGATACAGATAAGACCTTAGGATTTGAGCTTCTGGTCCTCCGCATTCTCCATTGAGACCTCAGAACTTTACTTAAAGGAAAAGAATGGAAAAGATATGACTTTGGCAGAATTACTTAGCCTCAACCACTTCCTGTTTGGATTAATTTAGTCTTCTTGGGACAACTCAGAGGGTTGTTCACAAAGCTAGACCTGTGATATGTTTATGAATATGGGCAGGTGGTTAGTGGAACACAGCCTTCCGTTTATCTTTGGGGACCTTGTACCTTCAAATCAGTCTCAATCACCCATGGAGCATGTGGCCAGCAGCCAGTAATGGTGGTCCTTAGTGCTCTGGCTCTTATTTTCTCCCTTTCAGCTCTGCCTAGTTTTCTATTTGACTTTGTCTCCCATTTCCAATCTTGCTCTTACTCTTTGAACTTAATGACTGAACTTGACTTTCCTGGGTTTTTTGACCCTTAGCATTTACTAATTGGCTGTTGTCACTCCTGGGCACTACAAATTAACAGCAGCCACAACAATATTTTCCATTATTGAGCATCTATTATGTGCCAGACACTGTGATAAGCATTATCTCAATTAATTTGATTCTCACAACAGCCGTATAAATATTATTATAGTTTCCATTTTACAGATGAGAAAAATGAGGCTCAGAGAGGTTACAATTAGTGAATGACAGTTCCAGGATTCCAGTCAATTGCATCCCAGGCCTACCTAACACAAAAACCATGCTCTACCACCTCCCCATCCACCTAGCTCTGGTTTCTGGGCCTTAAACTACAGCAGCTACTCAACCACTGTCTATCTTCCCAAAGACACCCATCCCAGCCCTCACTAAAGGATCAGACACTACAGACACTTGAGACAGTTTGAGGAATCAATGCTGTTGTTTGGCTCATACAACTTATATACTGACTTCCCCAGCCCTTCTGAACCGTGGGGCAATAGTGGAGCTGGATCACATTCCGATTGACTGTCCAAACCTCACCTGACAAATGCTTCTAGTCTAGAAAAGCCCAAGTCATCTCTGGCAACATTGCCCCTGAGCCAATCCAACTGTATACCTGAAAGGCCAAAAATCCTTTTCCTAGGCTTGTGCCTGTCATCCAACTACACAGACCATCCAGGGGACATTCAGGGTCTTTGGGTTTGGTGGGATCATAGAGGTTCACACCCCATCTCTCTGTCTTTCCAGATTTTTGCTGTGATCTACACTACTGAGATGGGCTTGCCAGTACTGGCAGGAGGTTCTTTCTATTACAAGGGGCCCCTGAACCCTGGTACAGGGTACTTCCACCCTTGTGCTTGTGTAACTAGGAAGCTGACTGCGACCAGGATAAGCTCCACAGGATGTGAAAAAGAATTGCTCACCTTCAAGGAAGCTTATGATGCCTAGAAGAATGCTATGGGCAATCCCAGACCACAAGGTCAAAACACCACAGCCTGGAGCACCTTCCCCTTAGCCTACATCAGTGCATTTGGCCCTATTTGGAGATTTCAATTGCAGATAACCACTTGGCTGTGAGTTCCTCCTTCCTAAAATTATGGCAGAGCCCTGGTGGCACAGTGGTTAGGAGCTCGGCTTCTAACCAGAAGGCCAGCAGCTCAAATCCACCAGCTGCTCCTTGAAAACCCTGTGGGGTAGTTCTACTCTGTCCTGTAAGTTCTCTATGAGTTGGAATTGACTCAAGGGCAACAATCGCTTTTTTTTTTTCTTTTTTTAAAAGACACAGGAAGAGCAATGTGACAAGATATGGGATATTTTACAGCCAGATACCTGCACCATCAAAATAAGGTCCATGGCCTCCCAGAATATATCCCAAAGACTAGAAGAATGGGAGGAAAAAGGAGCTGCTGCACCAGAAGACCACAGCCCATTCCGTTGCAACAAGGGAAACCTTCAGGCATCTCAATCATTATAAAACCCTAACAGGCTACTGAGGTCCTTTTGGGCACTAGCTGTGCCTCTTAGGACTTCTGGTGGCCACAGATAAAGCTTTGTACCTTACCAAATGTTCCCATCCACAGAGGTTTACAAGTCAGGAGGTCATTTGGACTATTAAGGTACCATTGAGATCAATGGTGCCCTTTCTAAGAGGGAATACTCACCCTGTGATCTGCGTTGAACCTGACTCCCATCACAAGGCTGTAGGGAGTTATGGTAGTGATAGATACCCTCTTTATGGTGACGTACGTAATTCCTCGCTCCATAGTTTCATCTACCACAGCCATTGCTGCCTTGTTAAACAAGAACTTCAATTTTTTACTCTCAAGTATGTAGGTTTTACAGTCTTCAAAGCCCTCTCTGTCCACATTAGATTATCTACCACCCACTAACCACAAGCCAGATGATAGTCTGAGACCAACAGCAGGACCATAGAAAGGCATCTCCTGGTCTAGATATCACAACCACAACGAGGGTCCCACCTACCACCCCACCAAAAAGTCGCTAATAACTCCTTGTTCCACTCCACCCAGAGCATGCCCTCGCCTTGTAATTACAGGCTATACCCTCTGCTTTCTCAAACCACAGAGTACTACCACAGCTCCAGAACACTCAGGAAAACCTAACAGAATCTCTGTGTGGTACAGCAGGAAAGTATATGAAGCTCATAGAAACAGGCATCAAGCATCAGCCAAGGCTGGGCTTCTGGGAGACTGCAGTTCCACTCATAAGACTAAGGGGATAGTCCTTTAAGGCACTGGATCAGATATGACTTCTTGAGAAGCATCCATTGTGCAAGTCCCTCATTTAGTCATATCCTCTGGCACTAGGTTGTACCTACCACACTTTTGGAGATGGCACTTTTATTGAAGTGTGAAGAGTCAGGTTGTGGTACTTCAAGATGGGGGCCTGGAACACATTTCTCCAGCCACTTAGAAGGCTTCTGCTTCTGTGGAGGACCCACAGAAGCCTTGAACTTTCTTAAGAAACCCCAGTAAAGAAGAGCAGTTTGGTTAGAGAGAAAGGGCTATAAATTTGTGGGTACACCCTGCGATCCCCCACATCCTCCATGGTCCACAGGTCTGGCCTTCTAGAAATTAGAATAATGTGCTTGGAATTTTCTTACTCCCCCTCTCCTATCCTGAATGTTTTTCTCTAGATTCATCTAGAAATGGTGGCTTGAGGACCACATGGACAAGTCAAAGTTGGGATCCATCTATCTCCAGTCCTTCAACTCACAGGAAAATAATTGCTCAGAGTTCCCATGGGTGATAGGTCTGGGAGTGTATTAAGATATCATGGATGTGGTCCATCACATGGAGGATGCATTCTGCCTTTTGATTGGAGTGTTTAATGTATTCGCATTTAATGATATTATTGATATGGTAGGATTCACGTCTGTCATTTTGCTATTTGTTTGTATACATCTTATGTCTTTTTTGTTCCTTTGTTCTTCCATTACTGCCTTCTTTTATATTAAATATGTATTTTCTAGTTTAGCATTTGTTTTGTTGTTGTTGTTTTTAAGCTATTTTTTCAGTCATTTTCTTATTGTCTGATCTGGCCATTAAAATATGGATTTTAACTTAAAACAATCTAGTTCAGATTAATACTAACTTAATTCAAATAGTACATAGAAACTATATACTCCAATATATAGCTCCCTCCTAACTCCCTTTTTTTGTGATATTATTGTCATACAAATGACCTCTTTATACATTATAATCAAATTGAAACAGTTTTGTAATTACTGTTTTATGCAGTCACCTTTTAAGTTAGTTATGAGAGGAAAATATATATGTACATACTGTCTTTTATACTTGTTGTTGGATGCCGTCAAGTCAATTCTGACTCAGCGAAACTATAGGACAGAGTAGAAAAGCACACAAGTTTTCTTAGGCTGTAATTTTTACGGGAGCAGATTACCAGGTCTTTCTCCCATGGAGCCACCGGTGGGTTCAAACTGCTGACCTTTTGGTTAGCAGCTGAGTGCTTAAACATCGCCTCAGTAGGGCTCCTTCTTTTATACTTACCTACATAATTAACTTTGCCAATGCTCTTTATTTCTTCACATGGATCCAGATTACCATCTAACATACGTTCTTTTCAGCCTGAAGGACTCCCTTTAATATTTCATGTAGTGCATGTCTGCTGGTGACAAATTCTCCCAGTTTTTGTTTATTGTGAATATACTTATCCTTCATTTTTCAAAGATAGTTTTGCTGGATATAGGATTCTTGGTTGACACTCTTTTTCTTTCAACATTTTGAATATGCCATCCCACTGTCTCTGGCTTCCTTTGGTTCTAATGAAAATTTGGCTGTTAATCTTATCAAGGATCCCTTGTATGTGATAATTTTTTTTTTTTTTTGTCGTGCTGCTTTAAAGATTTTCTCTTTGTCCTTGTCTTCCATCAGTTTGACCATGATGTGTCTAGGATTGGATTTCTTTATATTTATTCTGCTTGGAGTTTGTTGAGCTTCTATAATGTGTAATGTTATTTTTCTGCCCTTTCCTCCTTCTCCCTTCTGTCTGAGACTACTATTATGTGTATGTTGGTACACTTGATGGGGTCCACCAGGTCTCTTAGACTCTGTTCATTTTTCTTCATTCTTTCCTCAAACTGGACAATCTTAAATCTTCAAGTTCACTGATTCTTTCTTCTGACAGCTCAGATCTGCTGTTGAGCTCCTCTAGTAAATCTTTCCTGCAGTTATTGTACTTTTCAACTCCAGAATTTCCATTTGGTTCTTTTTAATAATGTCTATGTATTTATTGTTCTCGTTGTTAGGTGCCATCGAGTTGGTTCCAACTCATAGCAACCTGATGTATGACAGAATGAAACACTGCCTGGTACTGTGCCATGTTCACAATCATTGTTATGCTTAAGCCCATTGTTGCAGCCACTGTGTCAGTTCATCTCATTGAGGGTTTTCCTCTTTTTCGCTGACCCTCTACTTTACCAAGCATGATGTCCTTCTCCAGGGACTGATCCCTCTTGATGATATGTCCAAAGTATGTGAGACGTACTCTTGCCATCCTTGCTTCTAAGGAACATTCTAGTTGTATTTCTTCCAAGAGAGATTTTTTTTTGTTCTTTTGGCAATCCAAGGTATATTCAATATTCTTCTCCAACATCACAATACAAAGGCGTCAATTCTTCTTTGGTATTCTTTATTCATCATTTACCTTTCTCACACATAGGAGGCAATTGAAAGCACCATGGTTTGGGTCAGGCACACCTTAGTCTTCAAGGTGATATCTTTGCTTTTCAACACTTTAAAGAGGTCTTTTGCAGCTGATTTGCCCTATGCAATGCATCTTTTGATTTCTTGAGTACTGCTTCCATGGGTGTTGATTGTGGATCCAAGTAAAATGAAATCTGTGAAATCTTCGATCTTTTCCCTGTTTATCATGATGTTGCTTATTGGTCTAGTTGTAAGGATTTTTGTTTTCTTTATGTTGAGGCGTAATCCATACTGAAGGCTGTGGTCTTTGGTCTTCATCAGTAAGTGTTTCAAGTTTTCTTTACTTTCAGAAAGCAAGGTTCTGTCATCTGCATAAAGCAGTTTGTTAATAAGTCTTCCCCCAATCCTGATGCCCCATTCTTCATATAGTCCACCTTCTCAGATTATTTGCTCAGCATACAGAGAGAATAGGTATAGTGAAAGGATACAACCCTGGTACACATCTTTCCTGACTTTAAACCACACAGTATCCCCTTTCTATTTGAACAGCTTCCTCTTCATCTTTGTACAGGTTCCTTATGAGCACAATTAAGTGTTCTGGAATTCCCATTCTTCGCAATGTTATCCATAATTTGTTATGATCTACACAGTCAAATGCCTTTGCATAGTCAATAAAGCACAGGTAAACATCTTTCTGGTATTCTCCGCTTTCAGCCAGGATCCATCTGACATCAGCAATGACATCCTTGGTTCTGCATCCTTTTCTGAATCTGGCTTGAATTTCTGGCAGTTCCTTGTTGATACACTGTTACAGCTGCTTTTGAATGAGCTTCAGCAAAATTTTGTGTGTGACATTAATGATATTGTTCAATAATTTCTGCATTCGGTGGAATCACCTTTCTTTGGAATAGGCATAAATATAGATCTCTTCCAGTCGGTTGGCTAGGTACCTGTCTTCCAAATTTCTTGGCATAGACAAGTGAGTATTTCCAATGCTGCGTCTGTTTGTTGAAACAGTTCAATTGGTATTCCATCAATTTCTGGAGCCTTGTTTTTCGCCAACACCTGCAGTGCACCTTGGACTTCTTTCTTCAGTACCATTGGTACCTGCTCATATCATACCTCCTGAAATGGTTGAATGTCAACCGGTTCTTTTTGGTATGGTGAGTCTGTGTATTCTTTCCATCTTCTTCTTTTTTTTTCCTTTATTTTATTTTATTCTTTATTGTGCTTTAAGTGAAAGTTTACAACTCAAGTCAGTTTCTCATACAAAAACTTATGCACACATTGTTATGTGACCCTAGTTGCTCTCCCTACAATGTGACAGCACACTCCTTCTCTCCACCCTGTATTTCCCATGTCCATTCAATCAGCTCCTGTTCCCCTCTGCCTTCTCGTCTTGCCTCTAGACAGGAGCTGCCCACATAGTCTCGTGTGTCTACTTGAGTTAAGAAGCACATTCCTCACCAGTATCATTTTATGCCTTATAGTCCAGTCTAATCTTTTTCTGAAGTGTTGGCTTTGGGAATGGTTTTAGTTTTGGGTCAACAGACAGTCCAGGGGCCATGACTTCTGGGGCTCCTCCAGTCTCAGTCAGACCATTGAGTCTGGTCTTTTTTACCAGAATGTGAGGTCTGCATTCCACGTTTCTCCTGCTCCATCAGGAATTCTCTGTTGTGTTCTCTGTCAGGGTGGTCATTTGTGGTAGCCAGACACCATATAGTTCTTCTGGTCTCAGGCTGATATAGTCTCTGGTTTATGTGGCCCTTTCTGTCTCTTAGGTTCATATTTTCTTTGTGTCTTTGGTGATCTTCATTCTCCTTGCTCTAGGTAGGTTGAGACCAACTGATACATCTTAGATGGCTGCCTGCTAGCTTTTAAGACCCCAGACACCACTCACCAAAGTGGGATAAAGAATGTTTTCTTAATACACTTTGTTATGCCAATCGACCTAGATGTCCCCTGAAACCATGGTCCCCACACCCTTGCCCCTGTTACTTTGTCCCTTGAAGTGTTTGCCTGTATCAGGAAACTTCTTAGATTTTGATTTAGTCCAGTTGTGCTGACTTCTCCTGTATTATGTGTTGTCCTTCCCTTCACCTAAAATCATTCTTGTCTACTATCTAATTAGTGAGTACCCCTCTCCTTCCCTGCCCACCCTCAGAACCATCAAAAAATGTTTTCTTCTGTGTTTAAACCTTTTCTTGAGTTCTTATAATACTCGTCTCATACAACATTTTCCTTTTGCAACTGACTATTTTCACTCAGCATAATGACTTCCAGATTCCTCCATGTTATGAGATGTTTCACAGATCCATCGTTGTTGTTTACCGTTGCGTAGTATTCCAGTGTGTGAATATACCAAAGTTTGTTTATCCATTCATCCATTGATGGGCATCTTGGTTGTTTCCATCTTTTTGCTATTGTAAACAGTGCTGCAATGAACGTGGGTGTACATATATCTATTTGTGTGAGGGCTCTTATTTCTCTAGGATATATTGGGATTGCTGGATCATGTGGTAGTTCTATTTCTAGTTTTTTAAGAAAGCGAAAAATCGATTTCCAAAGTTGCTGTACCATTTACATTCCCTCTAGCAGTGCATAAGCGTTCCATTCTGTTCACAACCTCTCTAACATTTATTATTTTGTGTGTTTTAGATTAATGCCAGCCTTTTTGGGATGAGATGATATCTCATCGTAGTTTTCATTTGCATTTTTCTAGTGGCTAAAAATGGTGAACATTTCCTCATGTATCTGTTAGCTGCCTGAATTTTTCTTTGGTGAAGTGTCTGTTCATATCCTTTACCCATTTTTTAATTGGGTTATTTGTCTTTGTGTTGTTGAAGTTTTGCATATCTTGTAGATTTTAGAGATTAGACGCTGATTGGATTTGTCATAGCCAAATTTTTTTTCCCAGTTTGTAGATTGTCTTTTTACTCTTTTGGTGAAGTCTTTGGATGAGCATAAGTGTTTGGTTTCTAGGAACTCCCGGTTATCTAGTTTCTCTTCTGGTGTTTGTGCATTGTTAGAAATGTTTTGTATACTGTTTATGCCATGTATTAGGGCACCTAGCATTGTCCCTATTTTTTCTCCCAAGATCTTTATCATTTTAGATTTTATATTTAGGTCTTTGATCCATTTTGAGTTAGTTTTTGTGCATGGTGTGAGGTATGGTCTTGTTTCATTTTTTTGTAGATGGACATCCAGTTGTGCCAGCACCATTTGTTAAACAGAATATTTTCCCCATTTAAAGGATTTTGGGCCTTTGTCAAATATCAGCTGCTCATAGGTGGATGACTTTATGTCTGAATTCTCAATTCTGTTCCATTGGTCTGTGTATCTGTTGTTGGACCAGTACCAGGCTGTTTTGACTACTGTGGCAGTATAATAGGTTCTACAATCAGGTAGTGTAAGGCTTCACACTTTGTTCTTCTTTTTCAGTAATGCTTTGCTTATCGAGGGCCTCTTCCCTTTCCATATGAAGTTGATGATTTGTTTCTCCATTGCATTAAAAAATGCCAGTGGAATTTGGATCGGGATTGTACTGTATCTATAGATCTCTTTGGGTAGAATAGACATTTTCATAATGTTGAGTCTTCCTATCCATGAGCAAGATATGTTTTTCCACTTATGTAGGTCTCTTTTGGCTTCTTGCAGTAGTGTCTTGTAGTTTTCTTTGTATAGGTCTTTTATGTCTCTGGTTAGATTTATTCCTAAGTATTTTATCTTCTTGGGGGCTACTGTAAATGGTATTGATTTGGTGATTTCCTCTTCAATGTTCTTTTTGTTGGTATAGAGGAATCCAACTGATTTTTGTATGTTTATCTTGTATCCTGATACTCTGCTGAACTCTTCTATTAGTTTCAGTAGCTTTCTTGAGAATTCCTTAGGGTTTTCTGTGTATAAGATCATATCATCTGCAAATAGAGATACGTTTACATCTTCCTTACAAATCTGGATGCCCTTTATTTCTTTATCTAGCCTAATTGCTCTGGCTAGGACCTCCAGCACAATGTTGAATAAGAGTTGTGATAAAGGGCATCTTTTTCTTTTCCCGATCTCAAGGGGAATGCTTTCAGACTGTCTCCATTTAGGATGATGTTGGCTGTTGGCTTTGTATAAATGCCCTTTATTATGTTGAGGAATTTTCCTTCTATTCTTATTTTGCTGAGAGTTTTTATCATGAATGGGTGTTGAACTTTGTCATACGCCTTTTCTGCATGCATTGATAAGATCATGTGGTACTTGTCTTTTGTTTTATTTATAAAACTGTATTACATTAATTGTTTTTCTGATGTTGAGCCATCCCTGCATACCTGGTATGAATCCCACTTGGCCATTCACCCTCATCCTTGAAGGTCATTTTCACAATATATAATATTCTTGTTTGACAGTTCTTTCTTTCAACACTTTAAATATGTCATTCCCTTGCCTTTGGTTCTCTAAGGTTTATGAGAAAAAATTGGCATTTAATCTTATTGGGGATCCTTTGTATGTGATTGTTCTCTTCTGTCTTGCTAATTTTAGGATTATCTCTTTATCTTTAGTCTTTGAGGCCTGATGATAGTATATCTTGGTGTGAAACTCTTACTTAGAACTAATTGAGCTTCTTAGATATGTAATTTTATATACTTCATTACATTTGAAAAGTTTTCTGCAATTATTTCTTCAAATATTCTTTCTGTTTCTTTCTCTGTCTCATCTCCTTTTGGGATTCCCATGATGTATATGTTGATTCACTTGATGTCCCATAATTCATTAAACTGCTCAGCAGTCTTGAAACTTTTCCCTTGTTGCTCTTCACCACACCCATAATTTCAATTACCTTATCTTCTAGTTCACTGATTCTTTCTTCTGCCAGCTCAAATCTATTGTTCAATCCTTCTAATAAGTTTCTCATTTCAGTCATTGTCTCTTTCACTTCCAGTATATCTTTTTGTATTCTTTTTATAGTGTTTATTTAAATTTCTCATTTCGTTCTTACATTATTTTTCTGATTTCCTTTATTCTTTGTCTGTGTTTTCCTTTAGTTCTTTGAGCTTGTTTGATATTGTTGTATTATATTCTTCCAATGTGTTCATTATTTGTACTTCCATAAGTATGCTGTCTCTTCCTTCATCTTGCTCATTTGGATAAGCCATCATTCCCATTTTGTGTGTGTGTGTCTTGTAATTTTTTGTTGAAGCTGGGTTATTAAAATTTTACAAGATGTTAGCTTTCTTAGTTCTCCCTAGTATTTGTTGTTTTTGGCAGCACTGTTTTCTGCAAGAAACCTCTAGGCAGGCAGAGCCTTCTGATTTTGCTGATCACTCACTGTCCCTCTTTGTGATAGTTCCCTCTCCCTCTTTGAAAGGTTGGAAAAGTCCAGACCAAAGCTTTAGTCTTTCAGCATCTCCCATACAGGACATAACATGACCTAATCTATCTGTCTACCAGAGTGCCCAACCTTCATTCTTTGGTTTTTGTTCTCTTCCCTGCTCTACTGTTTTTAAGTATTTTTGCGACTCCTGAAACTTATCAGGAAGCCCACACTGTATGAACCACTGGCAATGCTTGATGAAGACTTTTGTCCTCGTTTGTGAGGGTCTGTTTATCTCATAGCCAGAGATTCCCAAGTTTAGGCAAGCCTTGGGATGACTGAGATTGCAGCAGCTATAAGTCCTTCTCACCACAAGGGGGAGCAGTGGGCACAGCCTAAACAGACCACCACAGAAATCTGTCTTGTTAATTTTGGCCAGAACTCGGGGCCTTTCTCTATGCACAGGCAAACTGTGTGTTCCCTGGGGGAGTGGGCTTTACCATAGTCATCAGTTTTCATGCCCCATTGCAGCCAAGTGGAAGTGTGCTGTTCCAGGAAGGAGAGGAGAGGTGTGGGACAAAGAACTAGATTTGGACTTTTATATCTGTTTTTTTGAAAACAGCCTTAGTAATTAAGGTGTTCTTTGTCTTTCTAATGGAAACCCTGGTGGCATAGCGGCTAGGAGTTTGGCTGCTAACCAAAATGTTGGCAGTTTGAATCCACCAGGCACTCCTTGGAAATCCTGTGGGGCAGTTCTACTCTGTCCTATAGTATCACTATGCGTCAGAATCAACTCAGTGGCAATGGGTTTGGTTTTTGGTTTTTTTGTCTTTCGAAAATAGCCAGACAAGTAGGGGCTATGCAGGCCCCACACCTGGAGAACTTGATTCAGTCAATCATGCATATTCATTGATACCCCAATGACTAGGAGGCTCTGGCCCTTGGAGCCCTCTCTTTGGGGCCTCCTGAATCAGTGAGAACATCCATGCATGGGAGAGGGAGTAGCATGTCCCTGGGGACAATGGAGGTCCTATGCCAGAAACTCTCCCAGACCTTGCTTGATGCATCTCATTGCTTACATCCTTTCCAGTTATAATAAACGGGTAACTGTAAGTATAGGTAATAGTCTCCATGAATTTTGTTATAGAGAATTAATGAACCCACGGGGCAATGAGTCAGCAAGCGTTGGCAGCACAGTCAATTTTTGTAGATCCAGCACTGGATGGCTGGGTGATACGGAAAGGCTGCATGGGCAGTCGATGAAGAAGGATAGAGTCCTTCCAGCTTGTAAACTAGTCCCAGGGGACTAGAGAGAGAGGGACACCAGTTGGTGTGAAGTACAGAGGGTCGTGCAGACTTCTGAGCCTACAGCTGGTCCCTAGTGACCTGGCCTTGGGTGGTTGGGAATGAAGTCTGATTGAACTCTGGGTTGTTAGGGTCTGAGAGTTTTTGCCACAGAAGTGGCTGCTGATAAGGAATGGAAATGTGGGAAGGTGGAAATTGGATTCATGCTGATCCCTGGCACTCAGTTAGTGATAATGGTAGGATTTGCCCACCTTACCTGTTTGTTAGCATCACTAGTGATGACAGTGGGCAAAAGCACTTCTCCTACCGTATGGGGCTCATCATTGACTTGGGTCCATCTGCAGAGGCTTGCTGCTGTCCACTAATTCAGAATCTCTCTGGGCTGGGCACATATTTCTTGTTGATCTTTTGTGGAGTGTTGGCAACTTAGACCTGCTCACACCACCATCTTCCCATAATCCCTATAGAAAATTGGAGGTAGGGTTTTGTTCACAGAGCTGAGCTTGAGTCAAATCAAATAGCTACAACACCCTGGAATGGATATTTTCCAGGGAGCCACTAGTTCAGTCAAAATACTCTGGGTATGAGGATTTTAAAGGCACTCCAAAAGCGGTCAGTCCTCTCCATAGGCTGTGAGGCTAGCTTTTCAGGGCTACCACACCATTGAGCTGGGAATGGAAATAGCCCCAAATTAAAACACCATAGACTCCACTGTTCTTACTGAGATTCAGAAGTTTTTCTTGGATAGATGCTTTCCAGTTCTTTCTGTGTGTTCTGTGCCTTTGGTTAATTACCAGAGTTTTTAAATGGTTTATTTTTATTGTACCAGTATTTGTATTGCCTTTGTGGGATAGCAGGTTCACTGAGGTCCTCACTCAGCCATTTCAGAAATCAATTTCCTATGTCTCATCCTTTTTATCCAACGCGCAAAGTTACTTAGTATGCATGTACCATAGTTATCTATACCCCTTTTCACAGACATTTGTTTCATGATTACAAAGCAGCAAAAGGACATATTTATTCCTCTTTGTGCATGTATGTGAATAAAGTGGTATTCTGAGGTCAAAGAGTAAGCACTTTTTTATTTTATATAAAAAAATTATATATACTGCTAAATTGCTGTACTAATTTATATTATAAATTACAGCATAAAAAATTTGTATTACAAATTACAGCATATTAGTGCACAATTCTCCCTGTATCCTTTCTAACATCAGATATTACCAATATTTTAATTTTTGCTGATCTGATGTACAATCGTTTATATTACATTGTTGTTTTAATTTTCATTTCCCTATCAGTGAGTTTGAGCAACTTTTCATATGTTTATTAGTAATCTGTGTTTTCTCTTTTGTAAATAATTTGTCTAATTCTCTGTTGGACTATTTGTCTTTTTTGTTGATTTGTAAGAGACCTTTATTTATTTTGGATACATATCCCTTTTAATGTTGTATACATCATTACTATTTTCCCTATTCTGTTGGTTTTCTTTTATTTTATTTATAATGTCTTAAACTGTACATTTTAAAAAATTGTAATGCAGTCAACTTTATTAAGCTTTTCCTTTAGGACTTCCGTATTTTGTCTTTCTGAAGAAGGCCCTCTGTCTTAGTTATCTAGTGCTGTTATAACAGAAATACCACAAGTGGATGGCTCTAACAAACAGATGTTTATTCTCTCACAGTCTAGTAGGCTAGAAGTCTTAATTCAGGGTGCCAGTTCCAGGGGAAGGCTTTCTCTCTCAGTCGACACTAGATGAAGGTCCTTGTCATCAATCTTCCCCTGCTCTAGGAGCTTCTCAGCAAAGGAAGCTTGGGTCCAAAGAACATGCTCTGCTCCCGGTGTTGCTTTCTTGGTTGTATGAGGTTCCCTGGCCCTGGGCTTCCAGTGGAACAGCAACTTTGCTCCCTCAGTTCTGGGCAGCCTCATTCTCCTAGTCCATCTGAGTGGTGACTCCACCCTTTGAGGCTGAGGCAGCTCTGCTTCCTGTGCTCCTTGTCTCTTCAGCTTCTCCTTCCTGGTTCCTTGGCCTCTCGGCATCTTGAGCCTCACCACCCATGTCTGCCCTCCTCAGGTAAGTGTTCCAAATCCCTTTAGCTCCACTGATAAGTGCCTGGAGGTACCCCACTTCACCAGTAAACTTGGGCCAGAAGGCACTCAGCTCTCTTGCTCTGTATGTCAGCAGCCTAGCTCCACCGTTAAGTGCTCAGAAGGACCCTACTCCTCCAGGAAGCCCCCTACCAAAGGCATTCATCTCTCTCAATCCGTGGCTTGGCTCCAGTGCTGCCTCACACTGGTCTCCTAGTTCTGCTGCTGCCATTTCTCTGCTGCTGCTTCTCACCGTCTGTGCCATCTCCAGTGTAACAACTCTCCTCGCTTCCTTCTGAGTTCTCAACAGAATTGTCTTTGATGTCCATAATTCTACCAACAGTCTTTTCAAGGCAATCTAGGCTTTTATTACTAGGCAGTTTAAAACTCTTCCAGCCTCTATCCATTCACAGTTTCAAATTGCTTCCACATTTTAGGTATCAGTTAGAGCAGCATCCTACTCTCCTGGTACCAAATTTCTTAGGCTGGGTTCTCTAAAGAAGCAAAATCAATAAAGCATATAAATATATATATGAGAGATTTATGGCTCACGTGGTTGTAGAAACTAAAACGTCCCAATTCTGTGGGTCAGGATAGAGGCTTCTGATTCTCGTAGCTGCAGGGGCTGGCAAACCCAAGGTTGGCAGGTCAGAGAGCAGGAGTCTTGTTCACAGGCTGTGAAGATCAACGAATCCCGAGCTCGGCAGGAAAGACTGCAGGTAAGCTGCTAGCTCAATTCTCAAGAACCAGAGGTCAGATGAACAGGAGCCAGCTGCAGGATCCAGAGGGAGCAAAAGCCCATAAGCCTTGCCAGAATGTCCACTTATATTCAATGCAGGTGACACCCCCAAGGAAACTCCCTTTCAACTGATTGGTGGCTCACTGCAGATCCCATCATGGAAGTAATCACATTATATCAAATCTCATCATGGAAGTGATCACAGCATCATACAACTGCCAAACCACTGAGAATCATGGCCCAGCCAAGTTGACACACAACTTATCACACCCTCTCTACCCTTAAGATTATAAACAAATTTCCTTTTGTTAGCTTTAATCTTTTATAGCTTCATCTGTTTACATTTTGTCCTTTAGTCTAACTAGAATTAATTGACATATCACGTGAGTTACAGATTTAACCTAATTCTTTTCCAAATGGATGAACAACTGGCTCAACGCCTTTACTTGAGCAGTCCATCTCTCAGCACAAATTGCCACTTGCATTATACACAAAATTTCCAGAAGTACGTGAATTTGTTTCCGGACTTTTATTCTGTTCCACATTAATCTGCTCAGCTATTCCTATACCAATTCCACACAATTTTAATGAATTAATTAAATTAGTAGGCTGTAAGTCTTTCTTCTAACTCCTGCTTATTAACATTTATCATTATTCATTTCTAAATAGTTTGCACTTTTCCTTTTGATTTAATCTTGCACCCAGTATTGCCAGTAAGAAGTCTAGTGTCCTTCCCATATCTTTGTGGAAAATCTGTTTTTTTCTCTCTGGAATATATTAGGATTATTTTACTTCTTTACATTCTAAAATATCACCAGAATATTTGTATCTGTCAGCATTCCAGCAGGAAACAGATGGCACACTTAGAAGAGGTAATTGAAGAGAGTGTAACGAAAGGACAATTTATAAAGGTATGGGATGACTTAAGGGGAACAATAAAGGATGGTGAACCTTTCAGGGACTAGAACTAGCAAGAAACAGTTATCAGCTGTAGGCCTGAAGAGGCAAGGGCAAAGAACTACTTTTGAAATTGGTGAGACCTGTAGCTATGTGCCATTTTTTCTTTCTGGAGTCCTGGTGAGGCAATGGTTAAGCCTGACTGCTAACAAAAAGGTCAACAGTTCAAATCTACCAACTGCTCCTTGGCAAACCTATGGGGCAGTTCTACTCTGTCCTATAAGGTCATTATGAATAGGAATCAACTTGAGCAACAGGTTTTGATTTGGTAGCTATGTGAGAGGGACTTCCTACCAGGAACTGTGACTTAGGAAGAGTAATGCAGTCATTGCTCAACCATGGCTCAGTTGGAAGGGAGCTAGGGAGATATACACCCTGACCTCTCTGTTCTCCTTCTCTCTAATCTCCTGCCATTGCCTTTCGCTAACTAAACCCAAAAAGAAGCTAGAAGGCAAAAGAGCCCCATTGATACATTCCATAGTGGTCAGCCTCCAGGTACATAGAGCAGGATGGAGAAGGATGATCTGGTAGTGCCAGATGCTATGATTTAGCACATTATAGTGAATAAATAAGGGAAAAGAAAAAAAAAACGCACTATTGTTTGCAGAAGATATTATTATCTACATGTTTTTGTTGTGGTTAGGTGCTGTTGAGTCAATTCCAACCCATGAAGCAACCCTACGTATAACAGAATGAAATGTTGCTTGGTTTTGACTGGCTAATTTTTTTTGTTTTCAAAAGCAGATCACCAGGTCCTTCCTCTTAGTCTGTCTTAGTCTGAAAGCTCTGCTGAGACTTGTCCATCGTGGGTGACTCTGCCGGTATTTGAAATACTGGTGACATAGCTTCTGGCATCACAGCAACATGCAAGCCACCACAGTTATGATAAACTAACAGACAGGTGATAGCATTGTCTACATAGTGTACCAAAATAAGAAGGTTGAGAGAAGACCAGGATCAGGGTGGAGATAAGGAGGCCATTACGTTTCTACGGCCTGGGGTTCTGGTTCCAGGAAAGATGGACTCAACACATTCACTCTACCCTTTTTCTCCCACTGAATGCAGCTATGAAACATGTACAGAATACATGGGACAGCTATTTGAAAATTATGAATAATAAATAGCCCTTAAATTGGAGGAAGAAGACTAGAATTCAAAGTAGCATCAAGGTGGTGATAAGTTTACCATTTTGTTTCCTCTGGTATCCTCCAGCCTGGACTCAAGGCAGCCCCAAAACTCAGAAGTTGGTTTCAGTGCAGACAGAGTGATGTCCAGGAAAGGCCCTTTAGTTCAGGATTCAGGATTAGCAAAGAGGCCTCCTGGAAGCCATAGTGATGCCAGTGGAGGCCTGCAGTCTCTTAAAACTCTTAAGGAGGGGATCTCTTTCTATGATCAAAGGTACTGTGATGTCAAGATGGTGGAGTAACCTCCATTGCTTTTTTTTTCTCTCTGTCATGCCACAATTGAGCTCCAGATACAGACATAGTCATGGGAAGTACATGGCAGAGTGGGATAAAGTCCCAGCTTTCTGGCTGGAGTACCAAAAATGGGAGCCCAGGGAACTGGAAAGTACTGAGGAAATTGCAGAGAGGGAACAGTTCAGGAATGCAACTGTATAAAATTGTTTATGTACTCCTGGGCTAACCCTCAAGTTGTGAATGCGTGAACCCAATACTAAACAAAGTGTCAAAGCTATATCACACAAACATTAATTTTAAAAAAAGCAAGAGTGACTATATTAAAATCAGAAAACGTAGACCTCAGAGCAAAGAAAGTTACAGATATAAAGAGGAACTAAATGTGCATGCAGCTAACAATAGAGCCTCAAAATACATAAAGCAAAAACTGATATTATAAGACATTGAGAGGAGAAATACACAATTATAGTTGGAAAATTCCACACTCCTCTATCATTAAACATTAAATCAGCAAGGATAGAAGAAATGAACAACACCATCAACCAAGTAAATCAAACTGATATTTATAGAGCACTGCACTCAAAAGCAGCATAATACATATTCTTTCCAAGTGCTCATGGAATGAGCATTCACCAACATGTACCATATCCTGGATCATAAACAAAGGGTTAACAAATTTAAAAGAATTAAAATTAAACAATGTTCTCTGAATACAACGGAAATCAATAAAAGAGAGAGAACTGAAAATTTTACAAATGCTTGAAAATTTGAAAACACACTTTTTAAATAATGCATGTGTCAAAGAGGAAGCCAAGGAAAATTAGAACACAATTTAAACGGAATGAAAATAAAACACATTAAAGTTTGTGGGCTTCAGCTAAAGTGGTACTCACTGGGCTATTTATAGCATGAAATGCTTCTATCAGAAAAAAAGAAGGTCTTAAATCAAGTAATCTTTCACCTTCTGACTCGTAGCCACCCTGTAGGACAGAGTATAACTGCCTCATAAGGTTTCCAAAGAGTGGCTGTTGGATTTGAACTGCTGAACTTTTGGTTAGCAGCCCAGCTCTTAACCACTGCACCACTACTGTGTCACCATGAGTCGGAATCCACTTGACAGCAATGGGGTGGGGGAACGGGTAAGCTTCCACCTTAAGAAACTAGAAAAAGAAGAGCAAAATAAACTCAAGCCAATCAGAAGGAAGGAAATGAGGAAGTAATAAAGAACAGAAACCAGTGAAATTGAAACAGGAAAGCAATAGAGAAAATCAATAAAAAACAGAGGCTGAGTTTTTTTTTTAATATCAATAAATTGATAAACCTCTAATAAGACTGGCAAACAAAAAAGGATAGAAGACACAAATCACCGATAGCTGGAATGAAATATGGGCTATTATGGGTATTAAAAGATAAAAAGAGAATATTATTGTTATGGATTGAACTGTGTCCCCCCAAAATGTGTGTCAACTTGTCTGGGCCATGATTCCCAGCACTGTGTGATTGTCCACTATTTTGTCATCTGAGGTGATTTTCCTCTGTGTTGTAAATCCTACCTCTATGATGTTAATGAGGCAGGATTAGAGGCAGTTATATTAATGAGGCAGGACTTAATCTACAAGATTAGGTTGTATCTTGAGTCAATATCTTTTGAGATATAAAAGGAAGAAGTGAGTAGAAACAGGGGGACCTCATGCCACCAAGATTAAGGAACCAGGAGGGGAGCACATCCTTTGGACCCGGGGTCCCTGTGCTAAGCTCCTAGACCGGGGAAGATTAATGACAAGGACCTTCCTCCAGAGCAAACAGAGATAGAAAGCCTTCCCCTGGAGCTGGTACCCTGAATTCGGACTTCTAACCTCCTAGACTGTGAGAGAATAAATTTCTCCTTGTTAAAGCCATCCACTTGTGGTATTTCTGTTGTAGCAGCACTAGATAACTAAGACAACTATGAACAACACAAGAAGACCTGGTGGCACAGTGATTTATGCACTTGGGTGCTAACCATATGTCGTGGATTGAATCATGTCCCCCCCAAAATGTGTGTATCAATTAGGCTGGGCCATGGTTCCTGGTATTGTGTGATTTTCCTATGTGTTGTAAATCCTGCCTGTATGATGTTAATGATGGAGGACAAACAGCAGTTGTGTTAGTGAGGCAGAACTCAGCCTACAAGATTGGATTGTCTCTTGAGGCAGTCTCTTGAGATATAAAAGAAAGAAGTGAGCAGAGAGACAGGGGGACATCATACCACCAAGAAAGCAGTGCCAGGAGCAGAGCACGTCCTTTGGACCTGGGGTTCCTGCAGAGAGAAGCTCCTAGTCAGGGGAAACATTGAGGAGAAGGCCGACAGAGAGAGAAAGTCCCCCCAGGAGCTGATGCCCTGAATTTGGACTTTTAGCCTACTTTACTGTGAGGAAATAAATTTCTCTTTGTTAAAGCCATCCACTTGTGGTATTTCTGTTATAGCAGCACTAGATGACTAACACACTATGGTGTGAATGCTTCTTGTGAATGCTGGTGAGAGTCATGATTATGCTTGAGACATGGCCTATAAACTTTCAGTGATAGCCGCTAAGCCCCAAGCTTGTCTGTATGTCCTTGATCTCTTGGGGGTTTACTAAAGACCTTTCGTCCACTATCGACTAAACCACGGGTTCCCAAAAGTCAATTGCACCAGAAGTCTTTTGAAAAAATTAATCCGTGCCCCCATCCCTAGAATTTCTGATCAAGAGGTCTGGGTGAGGCCTCCACATTTGTTTTTTTGTTTTTGTATTTTGTTTTGTTTGTGTCTTAGTCATCTACTGCTGCCATAACAGAAATACCATAAGTGGATGATTTTAATGAAGAGAAATTTATTTCCTCACAGTAAAGTAGGCTAAAAGTCCAAATTCAAGGCATCAGCTCCAGGGGAAGGCTTTCTCTCTCTCTATCAGCTTTGGAAGAAGGCCTTGTCCTCAATCATTCCATGGTCGAGGAGCTTCTCAGGCACAGGGACCCCAGGTTCAAAGGATGCGCTCAGCTCCTGGTGCTGCTTTCTTGGTGTTATGAGGTCCCCAACTCTCTGCTTGCTTTCCTCTCCTTTTATCTCTTGAGAGATAAAAGGTGGTGCAGGCCACACCCCAGGGAAACTCCCTGCACATTGGATCAGGGATGTGACTTGGTAAGGGTGATACAATCCCACCCTAATCCTCTTTAACATAAAATTACAATCACAGAATGGAGGACAACCACACAATGCTGGGAATCACGGCCTAACCAAGTTGATATACACATTTTTGGGGGGACATAGTTCAATCCATGAAAGTTTATTTGTTTTTAGTTCTCAGTCATTCTGAAGTATGGTAAAGTTTAGAAAATACTAATCTAGATCTCTTAATCAGAAATTTATGTTCAAATTCCAAGCAATCAAAATACTCATTTCCCTGGTTTGATCTGCAGGTGGTACTGTTATAGTATTCCAATATAACTCAGACCAAGAGCTGAAGGAAGATCTAGTTTGGGGAGAAAATTAATATAAATTCAGGGTCCTAGATCTTACAAGAATAAAAGCTATCATCCTTTAGATGATAGAACAATGGAAGTTAGCTCATAGCTGAAAGGCATAATTTGGTCCTTATGTTACCTCCAGGTGGATCTGAAATGCCATTTTCTACTCTTCTGTAACTCAAGCAAGGCTATATGTAGGTACCCAACAGGTCATAAATACCTGGGTTCCTCCTATAACAACACTGCTTTTAACCATTAGAGAACTGCCATCACCTAAAATTTCTTCTCTTTTACAAAAAGGGCCAGTGCTCAGCACAGGAACTGAAGACTTGATGAACCTCTGCCATAGATTTATACGTGGAGTCCTAGAGTCTGGGCTTCTGAATCAGAGAGTGAGAATATTCACTTTTCAAGGATGAACAACCTGACTACATGACCCAAGAATCAATTGAAGGTCTCATACTGGACAAAAATTTCCATCTCCTGTTCTGAAGGTGACAATTCAGGTAGGTAACTATTTATTTGGCAAGGTGGATTATCTGGCCACAAGCCTGGCCCAAAGTTCATGTCGGCAGTACTTATCAGCAGTGAAGTTCAGGGTTCCAATTGCTCCAGGAGATGATAAATTTATAGGTCTCACATCAAGCAGAGAGTGGTGTATATCACTATGATGGTTAAGCTTGTGTGTCAACTTGGCTGGGCCATGAGCCTCCGTAATCACCTCCATGATGAGATCTGATATAAGTAGCCAATCAGTTGAAAGGGCGTTTCCTTGGGGGTGTGGCCTACATCCAATGTATATGGACTTTCTGGCAAAGCTCATAGGCTTTTGTTCACTCTGGATCCTGCATCTGGCTTGATATCATCTCACCTCCCGTTCTTGGGACTTGAGCCAGCCACTTGCTGCATTGCCTGCTGATCTTGGAATTTGTCAGCCTCCATAGCCTGTGAGCCAACAGCCTGACATCTTACCTGCCAATCTTGGATTCATCAGCCCCTGCAGCTACGTCAGTCAGGAGAAGCCTCCAGCCTGATGCTTGGCCCATGGACTTGGGACTTTCCAGCCTCTACAACCACATGAGACACTTCTCTGATATAAATCTCCCTATATATACATACATGCGTACACTTCACTGGTTTTGCTTTCTAGAGAGCCCAGCCTAAGCCAATTACTTAGCTCTGAGTTGTAAGATGAGCGCTTCATGAGTATAGGTGCCTTCAGAAGTAAAAGTTTTCAATAAAGCAGAGCTTCCCAAACTGTGTGCTACAATGCAGATATTAATCCCCTCAGCCTTAGGTGTCTGAGCAGAACCTGAGGCAGCGAGAGCCTGAGCCAACTACTTCTGATCATAAGAAGTCTCCATTTACCACACTGTGTTATACAAATGTTATCATTTTCTATGTGTGCCATGGCATGAGAAAGGTTAGGAAGTTCTGCAATAAATTCTGTCGAGACTGCACCAGGCCTAGGCCAGGTTTAATAGCTGGGCCTATTGGATCCAATTCCCCAATGTTCTCCAATACTAACCTAGATCTCTTAATCAGAATTCTAGATTCAAATTCCAAAGACCATCAACGCATTTGTTTTAATTGGGTACCACCACCCACCCACACAATGTACACACCTTAATTTAAAAATGCTTTATTGTTAAAAATGCTAATCATCATCTGAGCCTTCAACAAGTCGTAATCCTTTTGCTGGTGGAAGATCTTGCGTCGATGTTGATGGCTGCTGACTGATCAGGGTGGTAGTTGCTGAAGGTTGGGGTGGCCGTGGAAATTTCTTAAAATAAGACCACAATGATGTTTGCCACACCGATTGACTCTTCCTTTCACGAAAGATTTCTCTGTAGCATGCAATGCTGTTTGATAGCATTTTACCCACAGTAGAACTTCTTTCAAAATCGGAGTCAATCCTCTCAAACCCTGGCACTGCTTTATCCATTAAGTTTACGTAATATTCTAAATTCCTTGTTGTCATTTCAACAATGTTCCCAACATCTTCACCAGCAGTAGATAACATCTCAAAAAAACACTTTCTTTGCTCATTCGTAAGAAGCAACTCCTCATCTGTTAAAGTTCTATCATGAGATTTCAGCAATTCAGTCACATCTTCAGGTTCCACTTCTAATTCTAGTTCTGTTGCTATTTCCACCATATCTGCAGTTACTTCCTCCACTGAAATCTTGAACCCCTCAAAGTCATCTGTGAGGATTGGAACCAACTTCTTCCAAACTCCTCTTACTGTTGATATTTTGACCTCCTCCCGTGAATCAGAAATGTTCTTAATGGCATCTAGAATAGTGAATCCCTTCCAGAAGGTTTTCAATTTACTTTGCCCAGACTCATCAGAGGAATCACTATCTGTGGCAGCTATAGCCTTACAAAATATATTTCTTAAATAATAAGACTTGAAAGTTGAAATTGCTCCTTGATCCATGGGCTGCAGAATGGATGCTGTTAGCAGGCATGAAAACAACACTAATCCCCTTGTACATCTCCATCAGAGCTCTTGGGTGACCAGGTGCACTGTCAATGAGCAGTAATATTTTGAAAGGAATCTTTTTTTCTAAGCAGTAGTTCTCAACAGTAGGCTTAAAATATTCAGTAAATCATGTTGTAAACAGATGTGCTGTCATCCAGGCTTTGTTGTTCCATTTACAGAGCACAGGCAGAGTAGACTTAGCAAAATTCTTAAGGGCCCTAGGATTTTCGGAATGGTAAATGAGCATTGGCTTCAACTTAAAGTCACCAGCTGCATTAGCCCCTAATGAGAGGGTCAGCCTGTGCTTGGCAGCTTTGAAGCCAGGCCTTGACTTCTCTCTAGGTGTGGAAGTCCCAGACGGCATCTTCATCCATTATAAGGCTGTCTCATCCACGTTGCAAATCTGTTGTTCAGTGCAGCCCCTTCATCAACTATCTCAGTTAGATCTTCTGGATGACTAGCTGCAGCTTCTACGCCAGCACTTCCTGCTTCACCTTGCACTTTTATGTTATGGAGACAACTTCTTCCCTTAAACCTCATGAACCAAACCTCTGCTAGTTTCAAACTTTTCTTCTGCAGCTTCCTCACCTCTCTCGGCCTTCGTAGAATTGAAGAGAGTTAGAGCCTTGCTCTGGATTAGAGAATGTTGAGAGAATGTTGTGACTACTCTGATCTTCTACCCAGACCACTAAAACTTTCTCCATGTCAGCAATAAGGCTGTTTCGCTTTCTTATCATTCGTGTGTTCACTGGAGTAGCATAGTATTTTTAACTCCCTTCAAGAACTTTTTCTTTACATTCACCACTTGGCTAACTGTTTGCCACAAGAGGCCTAGCTTTTGGCCTATTTCAGCTTTTGACATGCCTTCCTCACTAAGCTTAATCTTTTCTAGCTTTTGACTTAAAATGAGGGATGTATGACTCTTCCTTTCACTTGAGCACTTAGAGGCCATTGTACGGTTATTAATTGGCCAATTTCAATGTTGTTGAGTCTCAGGGAATAGGAGGGCAAGAGGAGAGAGAGAGAGACGGGGGAACGGCTGGTCAGTGGAGCAGTCAGAACACACACAACATTTATTAAGTTTGCATCTTACATGGGCGCTGTTCATGGCACCCCCAAACAATTACAATAGTAACATCAAAGATCACTGATCAGCATGACAGATATAGTAATAATGAAAAAGTTTGAAATAATGCAAGAATTACCAAAATGTGACACAGAGACACGAAGCGATCACATGCTGTTGGATAAATAGGGTTGCCATGAACCTTCATTTGTAAAAAACACAATATCTGCGAAGCAAAATAAAGCAAAGCACAATAAAACAAGTATGCACTGGAAGTTCCAGCCGGGTCAATTAGGCAAGAAAATGAAATTAAAAATCCAGACTGGAGGGGAAGAAGTAAAATAATCTCTATTTGGAGATGACATGATCTTGCAAAGAATTCACAGAAATCCTAAAGAATTCACTAAAAAACTATCAGAACCAATAAAGAAGTTCAACAAGGTTGCAGGAAGCTTCAAACGGGACAAGGGATGGTAGTGGTGTTTCCTGCCCCTCCCAGGTACCATTTCCATGGAATGAGACAATCCAGACTCATAAAGGCTCTTTCTGTCTTCCTGCAAGCCCTTCCTCTGCCTCAACTTTCCATTGCCCCTTTATGAAAAGTTTGAAGGATTATATTCTCAGATCCTGTGTGCTCTGTGAGCTGTGTCTGGCAAACCAATCTGCAGACAGAGTGTAGTTATCTTAGAATAAGGAATCAAGACTCCGTAAATACATCCTTTCATAAGCTTTTGTATTCTCACTTCCTCTCTCTGGTTTTGTTTTTCACTTGAATTCCTAGCACATTTCCTTTTGAGAAATTCCAATATTGTCTCATCTGAACCAAGGGGAACAGATTTGTCTACATCTCAGCTTCTGCAGGGCTAGCTTGGGAGGTCAGAGGTCCCTTGAGGCTAGGTGTGGGAGTGGCTGCAGCCAGCACAGCTGGAGATACTGGGAACCATTGGAACTGTGCAGATTTTTTTTTTTGAACGATGGCCTAAGATATTGGAATGATAGACTCTTGGCTGAGTCTCAAGTGCATCTCACTAGGGAAGAATGTGGTTGCCTGGAGACTTGCTGATCTGATCAAGATGACTTTAACTGGAAATTGGGGCGGAGGGGGGAACACGCCTGTATCAAACTATAAGGCCAGATACTATAGACAACAGCATGCATGTCAGAGACAGGAGAATAATAGGAGAAAATGACTTGGAAGGAAATTGGGAATGACGCTTCTAACCTCAACTGTCAATATGCCAGTGAGAAGAATAACAGCAGAAAACAAAGCAAATTGAGATTTTTAACACAAAAAGCTAAAAAAAAAAAAAACCAAAGATATCAGAAAGACTTGAAGGAAAGGGATTCACAACTGAAATATACTCATGGGAATTTCTAAAGACATGAATCTGACAGAAGTTACCCACTAGTAAGAAGGGGGCTGTTTGCCCATCTGCATCAGCTTTGTAGCCTTGTTGGGGTCAGGTTAAGAACGAAGAATCAGGGGAGGGAGTACTAGGGGAAATTAACATGAACTCTAAGAATTGTGAAAATTCATCACGTGCTCATTCATTCAGGAAATATTTATTGAACTCCTACTATGTGCTATACATTCGTGATAGAGCAGTGAACAAGTCAGACATGGCCCCTGCTCTTATAGAAGCTGATGGTGAGGGTAAAAACAGTTGCTGTAGGGTCAATTCCAATTCATGGCGACCTCTTGTGTGTCAGAGTAGAACTACACTCCATAGGGTTTTCAATGGCTAATTTTTTGAAAGTAGATCACCAGGCCTTTCTTCCAAGGCACCTCTGGGTGGACTCAAACCTCCAACCTTTTGGTTAGCAGCCAAGCACATTTATACTACCCAGGGACTCTGATAGACAATAAACACATAAACAAGTAAATTAAGAAGATAACTTCAGGTAATGAAAAGAGTCATGAAGAAAATAAAACAGACAGTGGATGGAAGGAAAGACTATTACAATTTGGGTAGTCTTGGATGTCCTATCTGCTGAGATGACATTTGAGCTGAGATATGAACAAAGTGAGGAGGTGAGCCGTACAAAAATCTGAGGGAAGAGTATGCAGGCAGAAAAAACAACAAAGGACATGCAGCTGGAACAAGCTTGGTCTGTTGGAGGAAATGGAAGATGACCATTATCTCATTTTTGGTACCCCCAGAACGTGAGACAAGGATTTGAGTGCAGGTAGTTTATTGGGAGATGTAGGGAATACCAGTAGGGAGGGCAGTGGAGAAGTGACACAGGAAAGGTAAGGCAGCCGGTAAAGGGCGTATTAATATGCCAGCTACACAGTGGGTGACAGGCTTAATACCTCAGGGAAACTCTGGGAAATGGAGCCAAATATATGTCTCAGAATTACCCTACCCAAGAGGTGAGAAAGTTGAAGTTCTTATATTTCAACTACCAAGAATCATTAGTTGATGTCTGTTCCTCATGAACAGAGGAAAGCTTCTCAGCTTTCAGAAAAAGCAGCCAGACACAAAGATGCAGATACTAGTCACTGGAAGGTGGAAGTGCACTGAAATACCAAAGCTAAGGGAATTGAGAAGGTAATGACAGCATCTGCTATAGCTAGGAATCCTGGAGCAGAGGCAGAGAAAAGGCAAGCTGGAGGGTAAACTGGGGGCCCAATCACCCAGAGTCAAGGTCTGTTGCAAACTAGTAATCCATAGAAGTGTTAGATTTGGCCTGCACAGTGTTTTCTCTTGTTTTTGTTTGTTTTATTTTATTTTTGTTTTTCAATTGCCAACAATTAAAAATCAGGAGATTTCACATATAAAGCTAGATTTCTAGTTCTCTTAGAAAAAAATCAAAAGATCTAACAACGGTAGATCCTTATTTGGCAAGGTGACAATTTATTGGAACTGAGTAGTACATGTCCCACTTAGAAGTGTCATGTGTTTTCCAGTTAACGAGTCCTCTCCGACTTTTTAATCAATAATCTAAGGCATTGCAGGCCATCATAAGGAGTTAGCGTTTCATTCTAAGAGCATGGGAAGGTTTTAAGCAGGGGATTGATGCAATCTATCCACTCTGTGTGCAGAAGGAGTTAAGAGTAGAAGCAGGTAGACAAGTAAGGAGGATGTTGTAGTAGCCCAGGCAAGAGATGATGGAGTCTAGGAAATTGGTTACAGTGGAGATGAAAAGCAGCGAAGGAATTAACCATATAATTTGGACTGGATTTACCAGGGCGTGCTGAAGTAGGGAGTGAGGGAAAAGGATGCATCTAGGATTATACCCAGATTTCTGGTTTTAGTGTATGTGTGTATAGTACTACAATTCACTGAGATGGGGAAGGTTGAGGGAAAAATCAAAAGTTCTCTTTTGGATATAGTACATTTGAAATGCCTGTTAGATATCCAAGTAAAAATGCGATATCCAAAATAAGCACAACCTGGACAAGGCAAGGTCATGGCAGCTCCATTAAAAATAAAAACCAAACCCAGTGCTGTCAAATCGATTCCGACTCATAGCAACCCTGTAGAACAGAGTAGAACTCCCCCATAGGATTTCCAAGGAGCGCCTGGTGGATTTGAAGTGCCGACCTTTTGGATAACAGCCAAACTCTTAACCACTATGCCACCAGGGTTTCCTGTAGCTCCATAGACACATTCAAACTCCTGAGGGACTGAATTGCTGGGCTGAGGGCAGTGAGGACCATGGTGTTGGGGAACATCAAGCTCAATTGGCATAACATAGTTTGTAAAGAAAACTCCAAAAGAAAGGCCAGACTTGCTGGCCTGACAGAGACTGGAGAAACCCTGAGAATATGGCCCCCAGACACCCTTTCAGCTCAGGAATGAGGTCACTCCTGAGGTTCACCCTTCCGCCAAAGATTGAACAGGCCCAGGGAACAAAACAAGACTAAAAGGGGCACACCAGCCCTGGGGCAGGGACTGCAAGGCAGGAGGGAACAGGAAAGCTGGTAATAGGGAACCCAAGGTTGAGAAGGAAGAGTGTTGACATGCCGTGGGGTTGTTAACCGATGTCATACAATAATGTGTGTACTAACTTTTTGATGAGAAACTAATTTGTTTTATAAGCCATCATCTAAAGTACAATAAAAATATAGATATTAGGAGCTCGGGGTGAGGTCAGGGCTGGAGACATGAATTTGAGAGTTTTCAAAATATAGAAATGGAACTACACCTTCCATTTCTAGCAATATTGTGTACGAGATATTGTGAAAATAACTTCCTCCTACAAAACTCCTAGAAATGCTGGATAAAAGATAGCAAATATGCTTTTAAATACATTACTGAGCTTAAAAGGAAGTAAGTGAATCCCTAAGAGCCAAAAGAAAGAGCTGAGTTTAAGTGAAGAGCACTGGGCTAATGCTGTTTTATCAATGCCCTGGAAGTAACTGCTAATTACTAACCTAGTAGAGTTTGAGCCTTGTTTTGGTTTGTTTATTTGGGCCTTCTTTTATTATGGGAGGAACCCTGGTGGCGCATGAGTGAAGAGCTCTGCTGCTAACCAAAAGTTCTGCAGTTCAAATCCCCCAGCCACTCTTTGGAAACCTTATGGACAGTTCTACTCTGTCCTATAGGGTTGCTATGAGTCAGAATTGACTCCCCAGCAATGGTTATTTTTTGTTTATTTGTTTTGGTTTTTTTTATTATAGGGGGGGAAGGGTAGAGACATGCCACCAAACATCACATTTATTATCATAAAAAAGGCCCTATCATGATGAAGGAAACCCTGGTGGTGTAGTGGTTAAGAGCTATGGCTACTAACCAAAAAGTCAGCAGTTTGAATCCACCAGGGATTCCTTGGAAACCCTATGGAATCGACTGCACAGCAACGGGTTTGTTTTTCATTTTGTTTTTGGTTTATCATGACGAAAAAGTTTTGGAAATAAAGAGTGGTGATGGCTGTGTGACACTGTGAATATAATTAATGCCACTGAATTATACTCTTATAAATGGTTACAATAGCAAATTTTATATTACATATATTTTATCATAATAAAATGAAAATGCTCTATGCAGTTTCGTCTCTTGGATTTACTTTTAACATCATCTATATTTTATTACATAATTAATCAGCTTTAAAGTAAAACATCAAAAACTAAAAAACAACAAATAATTTAATACTAAAATATCAATGACCTCTCATGACTTATTTTTCCATATGCAAACCTAGAACCTAGAGCACACTCATATTTCTATTTTCCAATCCAATTTTTTTACTAATTTTTATTGAAGTACAACATCCCCAAAACCAAACCTGTTGCCATCGAGTTGATTCTGATTCATAATGACCCTATAGGACAGAGTAGAACTGCCCCATAGGGTTTCCAAGGAGTGGCAGTTGGCTTCAAACTGCCGACCGTTTGGTTAGCGGCTGAGCTCTTAACCACTGTGTCACCAGAGCTCCAAAGTAAAACAGAAAAATGCACATGTCACAGATGCATGGCTCAAGGAATTTTCAAAAATGAGCACACCCATGTAACCAGCACACAGATCAAGAAAAAGAACGTTAATCAGCGTCTCAGAAGCCCCACTCCCACCTTAACACTGTTCCCAGTCACTATCTTCTCAATGTAACTATATCCTAACTTCTAACATCATAAATTAATTTTATCTGTTTTGAAATTTTATAAAATAGAATCATATTATATGTACTCTTTTTGTTTAGCTTTTTTCACCAATATTGCATTTGTGAGATTCATCCATGTTGTTGGATGTAGGTATATTTTATTCATTCTCATTGCTGTATAGTATTCCAGCATATGACTATACACAATTTATATACCCATTCTACTGTTAATAGATATTTGGATTATTTCCAGTATGGGCTATTATAAATGTTGTTAGTTGCCGTCAAGTAAGCTCCAACTCATGGCGACCTTATGTATAACAGAACAAAATGTCTGATCCTAAACCATCCTCGCAATTGTTGGTACGTTTGAGCCCATTGTTGCAGCTGTTGTGTCAATCCATCTCACTGACCCTCTGCGTTACCAAACGTGATGTCCTTTTCCAGCAGTTGGTCCCTCCTGATGACATGTCCAAAGTAAATAAAATGAAGTCTTGCCATCCTTGCTTCTAAGGAGCATTCTGGCTGTACTTCCTTCAAAACAGATTTGCTCATTCCTCTGGCAGTCTGTAGTATATTAAATATTCTTCAACAACACCACAATTCAAATGTGCCAATTCTTCTCTGATCTTCCTTTTTCACTGTCCAACTTTCTCATGCATATGAGGCAATTGAAAATACCACGGATTGGGTCATTGGCACACCTTAGTCATCAAAGTGATACTTTCGCTTTTTAAAAATTTAAAGAGACCTTTTGCAGCAGATTTGCCCAATGCAATACAGGTAGTCCCTGACTTACACCATGTTCGAGTTATGACGAGCTGCACTTACAACTGTCCTTTATATATATATAAAATTGCTAATATGTACTACATACTATGCTGCAGCGTGTAATTTTCTGATGTTATCATTCTCAGATGTTCACTCACAGATGTTCAATGCTATGATTTACGTTCAAAACACTGCTGTAAAGTAGGCTCTGGCAATAATAATGAAAACTAAAAAAAAATGACGTATTTGACTTAAGTCAGAACCTATTTACAATGGAGTCTTTGGAATAGAATCCTGTCATAAGTAGGGGACTACCTGTATGTCTTTTGATTTCTTGACTGCTGTTTCCATGGGCATTGGTTGTTGATCTAAGTAGAATGAAATCCCTGAGAGCTTCTATTTCTTCACCTTTTATCATGATGTTGTTTATTGGACCAGTTGTGAGGAGTTTCATTTTCTTTATGTTAAGGTGTAATTTGTATTGAAGGCTATAGTCTTTGACCTTCATCAGTAAGTGCTTCAATCTGTCTTCACTTTTATTACAAATAAACCAAAACCAAACCAAGCCCATTGCTGTCAAATCGATTCTGACTCATAGTAACCCTATAGGACAGAGTAGAACTGCCCCATAGGATTTCCAAGAAGTGGCTGGTGGATTCAAAATTCCGATCTTTTGGTTAGCAGCCATAGCTCTTAACCATTGCACTACCAGGGCTCCAAATAGTGTTAGTATAAACATCATCTTTTACACGTCTTTTGATGAACATATATACGTATTTCTGTTGGGGGTATATCTAAAAGTGGAATTGCTGGGTTTTATGATATGCGTATACTGAGTTTAGTAGGTAGTGCCAAACAATTTTCCAAAATGGTTGTACAAATTTACCCTCCCGCCATCAGTGCATTTGTAAGAAATAATACAGAGAGATCCTGTGTAGCCTTTATCCAGTTTCCGCAATGGTGACATCTTGCATAACTATAATACAATATCATAACCAGGATATTGACATTGAAATAACACACCAGTCTTACTCATATTTCCTCAGTTTTACTTATACTCGTGTGTGTGTGTGTGTGTATTTCACTCTATGCAATTTGGTCGCAAGTATAGTTTCATGTATTCAGCACCACAGTTAAGCTATAGGACAATTCCATCACCATAAAGATCACTTGTGTTGTCCTTTTATAGCTATTTCCACCTCCTACCACCCTCCTTTCCCATTTCTCATCTCTGGCAACCACTAATCTATTTTTCATGTCTATAATTTTGTCATTTCAAAAATGTTATATAAATGGGATCATACAGTACATAACCTTTAGCTTTTTTCACTCAGCACAATTCCCTGGATATTCATACAAATACTTGTGTTTGTTAATCGTTTGCTCCTTTTTATTGCTGAGTAGTATTGCATGATATGGATGTACCACAGTTAGTTGTTTAATCATTTACCCATTGAAGAACATTTGAGTTTTTTTTTTTTCCAGATTTTGGCTATGTTAAATAACACCATGAACATTTGCGTACAGGTTTTTGTGTGAACACAAGTTTTCTTTTCTCTGGAATAAATGCCCAGGGGTCTAACTGCTTGGTCACGTGGTAGTTGCATGTTTAGTTTGATAAGAAACTGCCTAACTATTTTCCATTGTGGCTGTACCATTTTACATTTGCACTAACAATGCATAAGGGATCCAGTTTCTGCACCCTGACCAGCACTCCATGTTGTCATTATTTTTTTATTCTAGCCATTCTGATAGGTGTGTGTGGGTCAAAGAACTTGGTTTGGCCCTTTGACTCTGATTTCTGAAAATAACCTGGACAATCAAGATGACTTTATTTTCAAAAATAGGCAGCCAAGTAGGGGCTACACAGGCCCCACACCTAGTGAACTAACTTCAGGAAGGAAAAAAAAAAAACTTCAGGAAGGGGGGGGTGTGTAATTCAATCATGCATATTCATTGACTGGATAGATCATAACTATGCATTACGGCCCAAGTCATGCATATTCATTGAGGTTCTAATGAATAGGGGACCTGGGACCTTGGAGAGCTCTCTTTTGAGACGTCATGGATGGCTGAGAACATCTACGCACAGGAGAGGGTGAGGCAAGTCCTTGGGGACAATGGAAGCCTCGTGGTGCCATGGTGCCAGGACTTCTGCCAGACCTTGCCTTGTATCCCTTCTGGTTATAGTAAATGGATAACTGTAAGTATAGGTAATCTCCGTGAGTTCTGTGAGTCATTCTAGTGAGTTATCAAACCCACCAGGGGCAGTGAGAGCCAATAGAAAGGCTGGTGTTCGCCTATTTGGCAGGGGCTTGAAGGACAGAGTCCTAATTTGTGGAGATCCAACTCTGGGTGGTTAGGGTCAGAGAAAGAAAGTGCCATGTGGGTGGCTGGTGTTAGAATTATGAACTGGGAAAATTGGGAAGTGTTATCCTCACATTTTGGAAATTTTATTGGCTTATTCATACAGTGTGTAATGATATTTTATTATGGCTTTAAGTTTTCATTTCCCAAATGGCTAATGAGTCTGAACATCTTTTCATGTGCTTCTTTTTCATCTGAATAGCCTCTTTGGTGAAATGTGTCCTCTTATCTTTTGTATGTTTTCTAATTGAATTGTTCGCTTTTGTACTGTTGAATATTGAGAGTTCTTTATATAATCTAGATGCTAGCTCTTTGTCAGAGATACCATTTGTAAACATTCTTTCCCAGTCTGTAGCTCATCTTTTTATCCTCTTAACAGGGTCTTCTGCAGATTGGAAAATTTTAATTTTGAAGAAGTCCAATTTATAATTTTTTTCTTTTATTGATTTGCTTTTGGTGTTATGTTAAAGACTCTGCACCAAACCCTAGGTCCTGAAAATTTTCTCCTATGTTTTATTCCAATCATATTATAGTTTTGCATTTAAATCTATGATCCATCGTGTGTTATTTTTTATAAGGTGCAAGGTGTAGGTTGAGGTTCATTTTTTTGCCTATGGAAGTCCAGTTGCTCCAGCACCATTTGTTGAAAAGACTGTCCTTATTCCATTGAATTGGTTTCACATCTTCATCAAAAATCAATTGGACATAGGTGTAAGTCTATTTCTGGGTTCTTTATTCTCTTTCAATGATATATGTGTCTATTCCTTTGCCAATACCACACTGTCTTGATTACTATAGCTATATAACCAAACAAACCTGTTGCCATCGAGTTGATTCTGACTCATAGCGACCCTGTAGGACAGACTAGAGCTGCCCCATAGAGTTTCCAAGGAGTGGCTGGTAAATTCAGACTGCTGACCTTTTGGTCAGCAGCTGAGCTCTTAACCACTGCACCACCAGGGCTCCATAGCTGTATAGTGAGTCTTAATATTGGGTAAAGTGATTCCTCCTGCTGTATTCTTCTTTTTCAAGATTGTTTTAGCAATTCTAGGTCCTGTGCCTTTCCATATAAATTTTAGAATAAGTATGTATATATCTGCAAAAAAAAATCCTTCTGATATTTTTATTGAAATATTGTTAAATCTACAAATCAGTTTGGGAAGAATTGATATCTTTGTTGAGTCTTCCAACTCATGAACATGGTATGTTTCTCTGTTTACTTAGGCCTTCTTTGATTTCTTTCATTGGCATTTTGTAGTTTTCAATATACAGATCATGTACATGTTTTAAGTGCATAACTATTTCCTTCTCTCTGGAGTGATTGTAAATAGTATTGTGTTTTCATTACAGTTTCTACATGTTCATTGTTAGTATATAGATATTCAATTGATTTTTGTGTGTTGAACTTGTATTCTGTGACCTTGATGAACTCACTTATTAGTTCTGAGAATTATCTTTTTTGCAGATTTTTAGTGCTTTCTATATAGACAGTAATGTCATCTGCAAATAGGGACAATTTTATATATTCCTTTTCAATCTGTATGTGCTTTATTTCATTTCCTTGTCTTATTGTGCTGGCTAGAACTTCCAGTACTATATTGAATAACACTGGTCAGAATGGCCATCCTTGCTTTGTTCCTGATTTTAGAGGGAAAACATTCTGTCTTTCACTATTAAGTATGGTGTTAGCTGTAGGTTTTATGTAGATACTCTTTATCAAGCTGAGATAGTTTCCCTCTAGTCCTAACTTGCTGTCGGTTTAAAATCATAAATGGGTGTCAAATTTTAGAAAATGCTTCTTTTGCATCAATTGATATGATAATATGAGTTTCCTTCTATAGCCTATTATATGGTGGATTACTTTGATTGATTTTGGAATCATGGACCAGGCTTGCATCCTTGGAATAAGCCTCACTTAATCTTAGTGTATAATTCTGTTTATAAATTGTTGAATTTAGACTACTAACATTTTGTTGAGGATTTGTGTCTCAGCTCATGAAAGATATTGATTTGTAACTCCCTTGTCTTGTCCTGTCTTTGTCTATTTTTGGTATCAGGGTAATAGTAGCCTCATAAGATGAATTGGTAAGTGTGCACCCCTTTTCCATTTTCTGGAAAACATTGTGTAAAATTGGTGTTCATTCTTTTTTAAATGTTTGGCACAATGATCAAGTGAAACCATCTGAGCCTGCAGATTTCTTTCTCAGTTTTTTAATTAGATTAAAATTTATTAATAGTTATAGGACTATCACATTATTTATTTAATATTGGGTGAGTTGTGGCAGTTTGTGGTTTTCAAGGAGCTGGTACATTTCTTCTAAGTTGTTGAATTTATGAGCACAAGGTAGCATTCCCATAGTATACTTTTAACAGCTTCAGGATTTATATTGATAACCCATTTCATTCCTGATTTTAGTGATTTCTGTCCTGTTTTTATTCTTATCAGTCTTTCTAGAGGTTTATCAAATTTATTGTTTTTTTTTAAGAATTAGATATCTGTTTCATTGCATTTCTCTACTGTTTTCCTGTTTTAATTAATTGATTTCTGCTCTGTAATCGTTAAGGTTGTGTATCAAATTGGCTGGATCTTGATTCTCAGTGGTTTACAGTTATGATGTAGTTTGGAAGTTGTATAAAGATGTAATCACCTCCATAATGAGATCTGACATAATGTGATCACATTCATGAGGGGATCTGCTGTGAGTAGCCAATCAGTTGAAAGGGAGTTTCCTTGGGGGTGTGGCCTGTATCCAATGTAGGTGGACTTTCTGGCAAGGCTTGTGGGCTTGTGCTTGATCTGAATTCTACAGCTGGCTCCTGTTTCATTTGACCTATGGTTCTTGGGATGTGAGATAAGAGCTTACCTGCTTCTTGCCTGTCACTCTTGGGATTCATCAGTCTGCACAACCTGTGAGCCACAGTTCTGCTTTCTGACCTGCTGATCTTGGGTTCACTAGCCTCTGGAGATATATCAGTCAGGAGAAGCCTCCAGCCTGACCCATGGGCTTCGGACATTCTGGCCTCTAAAATCACTTGGGCCATTTCCTCGATATAAATCTCTCTCTCTATACATATTTTTATGCTTTCCTGGTTTTGCTTCTCTAGAGAACTCAGCCTAAGACATTTGGTATTGAGAGTGGTTCTAGATAAACAAAATTGTAAGGATAAGTTTTCTCAATTGGTTCTTAAGTCTGGTTAGTCTTAAAGATGTTGATGGCTCTGCTTCTGGTAATAAAGATGGCACTGCTAATCCATGGCATGAAGTGGCAATAGAAATACACAAATATTACCACCAATAGGCTAGGTATTGGTGAGAGGTGAGGCTCAGGTTGACCGCATGTTTGGTAGTTTTCTACAATTTTGTCATAATGAAAAGTATAACGAAGCTGGTTGGTTGGTCCTACTTTCGCTAGACAAACTTGTGAAAGAAAGAGATGAGATCAGGGCTTCAAAGTCAAAGCTTAAGCACTGCATAAACCACCTCAAAGTTTCCACTTGTGCCTTGAAAGAAAGCCTTATTTCTTGTAGTAACAGAGCAGATATTGCCAAAAAACAAACACAGGGTATTATTGTAAAAGTGGCTGAATTACAACACAAACTGAATTCCCAATCTTGAGAAGTGTCTGAAGTTAAAGTGAGGGCATTGATTGGGAAGGAATGGGATCCTGAAACTTGGGAAGAGGGCATATGGGCAGATACTCAGGAAGCTGGGTGCGCTGAGCCCCTAAATTCTGTTGATTCACTCCTGCCAACAGGACCAGCCCTTTCACTCCCATCTGCAGAGATTGCTCCATCTTTGTCTGCTAAATCACTCTTCCCAGTAAAGCCATTACTCTCTCCACCCCCAACTGATGAGATTAACTCAACTGTGTCTGAAGAGATTTTGTCAGAGTCATTGCCTGGGGCATTGCCGCAGGCAGATGCCTTACAGGACACTGTTGAATGTTCTCAAAGCGCATCTCCACCACCTACTTTGGCTGTTAGACCTATAACTAGACTTAAGTCCCAGCGAGCCCCAAAAGGTAAAGTACAAAATGTGACCAAAGAAGAGGTACACTATACTCCAAAAAAGAATTGTTTGACTTTTCTAATATGTACCAACAGAAACCTAGGGAACATGTGTGGGAATGGCTATTAAGGGTGTGGGATAATGGTGCAAGGAACAATAAGGATGGATCAGTCTGAATTTATTGATATGGGCCCACTAAGCACAGATCTTTCATTCAAAGTTTCATCTCAAGAGGTTAGGAAAGAATCTAATCGTTTATTTGGTTGGGTAGTTGAAGCATGGATTGCGTGGTGGCCTGAAGTAAAAGAAACTGAAGTACCAGACCTGCCTTGGTATACTGTAGAAGAAGGCATCCAAAGGCTTAGGGAAATTAGCATGTTAGAGTGGATTTATCAGGTTCGACCCACAGATCCACACATGAGTGCCCAGAGGACACACCTTTTACCACAACTGTGGGGAACAAATTTGTGAAGGGAGCCCCAGCATTCTTGAAGACTGCTGTGATTGCTATTTTATGTAAGTCAGATTTGACAGTGGGAACTGCCCTAACTGAATTAAGACACCTAACTACAATGGAGCTGATTGGACCCTCCAGTAGTAGGGGCCATGTGGTGACACTCAATCGACAAAGACAAGGTGGAGTAGTTACTGTAATGGAAAGCAAAGCCAAAGCAGTAATCAGAATAGTCTCACTCATATGGACTTATGGCATTGGCTACTTAGTCATGGTGTCTCTAAGAGTCAAGTAGATGGGAAATCTATTAAATATTTACTGAATCTGTGCAATTGGAAGAATTCTAGGTCAAGTGAACAGCAGTCTAACTCAAATCTCCAGAATAGAGAGTTTCAGCCCCGCAATCAATTCCCAGACTTGACCCAGTTTAAACACCCACAACCCCTTCAATAAAGGGGAGGCCAGGTCCTCTTGAGCAAGGACTCCACCACACTGCCGAAAACTTATACTGTTAATCTTTCACCCAGCCTTCCCCAAGGGGTCTACAGCCTTTTACAAGAATGACTGTTCATTGGGGAAAAGGAAATAATCAGACTTTTGGGGGATTATTGCATACTGACTGTGAACTGGCACTAAATCCATGAGATCCACAATGCCACTGTGGCCCACCAGTCAGAAAGGGGGGAAGTGGAACTCAGGCTATTAATGGAGTATTAATAAACTGACCTCCAGTAGGTCCATTTGGGTCCCCAAACCCATCCTGTAGTTATTTCCCTAGTTTCAGAATGCATAATTGCAAAAGATTTACTTAGCAATTGGCAGAACGCCCACATTGGATCCCTGAAAAGTGGAGTAAGGATTGTTATGGTATGAAAAGACAAGCAGAAGCCATTAGAACTGCCCCTTCCTAGTAACCCCAAAACGATACTGCATTCATGAAGGGATTGCAGAGATCACTGCCATCATCAAGAATTTGAAGGATGCAGGGGAGCTGATTCCTACCACATTCCCCTTCAACTGGCCCATTTGGCCTGTGGGGAAAAACAGATGGATCTTGGAGAAAAACAGTGGATTATTGAAGATTTAACCAGGTGGTAACTCCAATTGCAGCTGCTGTTCCAGGTGTAGTTTCTTTGCTTGAGCAAATTAATACATCTCCTGGTACCTGGTATGCAGCTTGGATCTGATCAATGCCTTTTTCTCCATCCCTGTTTTGAAAGACTACCAGAAGCAGTTTGCCTTCAGCTGGCAAGGTCTTCAGTGCACTACCTCAGGGGTATTATCAACTGTCCAGCCGTATGTAATAATTTAGTCTGCAGGGAACTTGATTACCTTTCCCTTCCACAAGACATCACACTGGTCCGTTACATTGATGCCTTTACGTTGATTGTTCCTAGTAAAAAAGAAGTGTGATTGACTCTGGGCTTATTGGTAAGACATTTGCATGCTAGATCATGGGAAATTAATCTGACAAAAATTCAGGCACTTTTCCACCTCAGTGAAATTTACTGGTGGGGGCATGTCTACATATTCCTTCTAAAGTGAGGGATAAGTTATTGCATCTGGTCCTTCCAACAACTAAAACAGAAGCACAATACCTAGTGGGCCTCTTTGGATTTTGGATGCAACATATCCCTCACTTGGGTGTGCTACTCAGACCTATTTATCAAGTGACTTGAAAAGCTGCTAGTTTTGAGTGGGGCCCAGAAAAAGTGAAGGCTCTGCAACAGGTTCAGACTGCCGTGCAAGCATGTCTAATACTTGGGCCATACAATCAGCTGATCCAATGGTGCTTGAAGTGTCAGTGGCAGATAGAGATGCTGTTTGGGGCTTTTGACAGGCCCCTATTGGTGAATCACAGTGCAGACCCTTAGGACTTTGGAGAAAAACCCTGCCATTCTCTGCAGATAACTACTCTCCTTTTGAGAAACTGCTTTTGGCTTGTTACTGGGTCTTAGTAGAGACTGAAGGCTTAACCATGGGCTACCAATTCACCATGTGGCCTAAGCTGCCCATCGTGAACTGGGTGTTGTCTGACCCACAGAGTCATAAAGTTGGACATGCACAGCCGCACTCCATCATCTAATGGAAGTGGAATATACCAGATCAGGCCCAAACAGGACCTGAAGGCACAAGTAAGTTTCATTAGCAAGTGGCCCAAATGCCCATGGTCTCTACTCCTGTCACATTACCTTCCATCTCCCAGTCTGCACCTATGGCCTAAGGGGGGTTCCTTATGATCAGTTGACTGAAGAAGAGAAAACTCGTGCCTGGTTTACAGATGGTTCTGTGCGATATGCCAGCACCACTCGAAAGTGCACAGTGACAGCGCTGCAGCACCTTTCTGGAACTCCCTGAAGGGCAGTGGTGAAGCAAAATTCTCCCAATGAACAGAACTTTTAACAGTGTACCTGGTTGTTCATTTCCTTGGAAGGAGAAATGACCAGATGTGCAATTGTATACTGATTCATGGGCTGTGGCTCGGTGGTCAGGGACACTGAAAGAATGTGAGTGGAAAATTGGAGACAAGGAGGTATGAGGAAGAGGTATGTCAATAGACCTCTTTGTATGTATCAAAGAAGTGAAGACATTTGTGTCTCATGTGAGTGTTCACCAAAGGTGACCTCAGCAGAGGAAGATTTTAACCATCAAGGGGATCAGATGACACATTCTGTGGAAACCAGTCATCCTCTTTCCCCAGGCACTCCCATCATTACCCAATGGGCTCATGAACAAAGTGGCCATGGTGGCCGGGATGGAGATTATGCATGAGATCAGCAACATTGACTTTGACTCACCAAGGCCGACTTGGCTACAGCAACTGCTGAGCGCCCAATCTGCCAGCAGCAGAGATCAACGCTGAGTCCTGGATATGGCACCATTTCTTGAGGTGATCAGGCAGCAACCTGGTGGCAGGTTGATTATTGGACCATTTCCATCATGGAAGGGCAGTGTTTTGTTCTTATTGGAATACACTTACCCTGGATATAGATTTGCCTTCCCTGCATGCAACGCTTCTGCCAAAACTACCATCCGTGGACTTACAGAATGCCTATCCACTGTCACGGAAAACCCCTCAAATCAAGGGGCTCACTTCACAGCAAATGAAGTGTGACAATGGGCCCAGGCTCATGGAATTCACTTGTCTTGCCATGCTCCCTATCATCCTGAAACAGCTGGCTTGATAAAATGATGGAATGGCCTTCTAAAGACACAATTATGGTGCCATCTAGGTGGCAATGTCTTGCAGGTTGGGGCAATGTTCTGCAGGAGGTTCTATATGCTGTAAACCAGCATCCAATATATGGTTCTGTTTCGCCCATAGCCAGGATTCATGAGTCCAGGAATCAAGGGATGGAAATGGGAATGGAACCACTCACTATGACCCTTAGTGACCCACTTGAAAAATTTTTGTTTACTGTCCCAACAATCCTATGCTCTGCAGGTCTAGTGGTCTTAGTTCCAAAGGGAGGAATACGTCCACTTGGAGACACATCACTGATTCCATTGAACTGGAAGTTAAGAATGCCACCTGGCCACTTTGGGCTCCTTAGGCCTCCGGATCAACAGGCAAAGAAGGGCATTACTGTACTGGCTGCTGTGATTGATTCTGATTACCAAGAGAAAATCAGATTGATATTACATAACAGAGGTAAACAAGAGTATGTCTGGAATACAGGAGATCCCTTAGGGCATCTCTTAGTACCACCATGCCCTGTGATTAAAGTCAATGGAAAACTACAGAAACCCAATTCCAACATGACTTCTAATGGTCCTGAACCTTCAGGAATGCAGGTTTGGGTCACAGCACCAGGCAAATAACCATGGCCAGCTGAGGTGCTTGCTGAGGGCAAACGAAATACAATATGGGTGGTGAAAAGGGTAGTTCTAAATACCAGTTATGACCACGTGATCAGTTACAGAACCCAGGACTGTAATTGTTATGAGTATTTCTTCCTTGTATGTGTGCATCAAAACATTTTCTTTTCTTCACTTATAAAATATAAGATGTAAACAGGGCTAGTGCTTTTTGTTTTCCTCCTTTTTATTGTACTTTAGATGAAGATTTACAGAACAAACTAGCTTCTCATTAAACAGTTAGTATGCATATTGTTTTATGACATTGGTTAATAACTCCATGATGTGTCAACACTCTCCCTTCTCGATCCTGGGTTCCCTATTACCAGCATTCTTGTCCCCTCCTGCCTTCTAGTCCTTGCCCCTGGGCTGGTATGCTCCTTTAGTCTTATTTTGTCTTGTGGGCCTGTCTAATCTTTGGCTGAAAGGTGAACCTTGGGAGTGACTTCATTACTGAGCTAAAAGGGTGTCAGTGGGCCAAACTCTTGGGGTTTCTCCAGTCTCTGTCAGGCCAGTAAGTCTGGTCTTTTTTTGTGAGTAAGAATTTTGTTCTACATTTTTCTCCAGCTCTGTCCAGGACCCTCTATTGTGACACCTGTCAGAACAGTCAGTGGTGGCAACTGGGCACCATCTAGTTGTACTGGACTCAGTCTGGTGGAGGCCATGGAAGTTGTGTTCCATTAGTCCTTTGGACTAATCTTCCCTTGTATCTTTAGTTTTCTTCATTCTTCCTTGCTCCCGAAAGGGTGAGACCAGCGGCGTATCTTAGATGGCTGTTCAAAGGCTTTTAAGACCCAGATGCTACTCACCAAAGTAGAGTGTAGAACGTTTTCTTTATAAACTATGTTCTGCCAATTGAGCTAGATGTTCCCTGAGACCGTGGTCCCCACCACCCTCAGCCCAGCAATTCGGTCCCTCAGGGAGTGTGAATGTGTCTGTGGAGCTTCCAGGACCTTGCCTTGCACAGGTTGTGCTGGTTTCCCCAGTATTGTGTACTGTCTTATCCTTCACCAAAGTTACCACTTATCTATTGCCTATTTAGTGTTTTTCCATCTCCACCGCTCCCCCCCTTGTAACCATCAAAGATTTTTTCTTTTTGTGTAAACCTTTTCATGAGTTTTTATAGTAGAGGCCTCATACAATATTTGTCCTTTTGTGGTTGACTTATTTCACTCAGCATAATGCCCTCCAGATTCATCCATGTTATGAGATGCTATGCAGATTCATCATCATTCTTTATCGTGGCATAGTATTCAATTGTGTGTATGTACCACAGTTTATCCATTCATCTGTTGATGGGCATCTAGGTTGTTTCCATCTTTTTGCTATTGGGAATAATGCTGCAATGAACATGCGTATGCATATGTCTTTTTGTGTGACAACTCTAGGATATATTTCTAGGAGTGGGATTGCTGGATCATATGGTATTTCTATTTGTAGCTTTCTGAGGAAGTGCCTTATTGTTTTCCAAAATGGTTGTATCATTTTGCATTCCCACCAGCAGTGCATAAGATTTCTGATGTCCCTGCAGCCTCTCCAACATTTGTTATTTCCTGTGCATTTTGATTCATGCCAGTAATGCCAGGGTGAGATGAATATCTCATTGTGGTTTTGATTTGCATTTCTCTAATGGCTAGTGATAGAGAGCATTTCCTCATGTGTCTGTTAGCCTCTTTGATGTCTTCTTTAGTGAAGTGTCTGTTCGTTTCCTTTGCCCATTTATAATTGGATTGTCTTTTTGTTGTAGAGGTGTTGGATTTTCCTGTAGATTTTAGGGATTAGATCTTTGTCTGATTTGTAATAGCCAAAATTTTTCTCCCAGTCTGTAGGTTCTCATTTTACTCTTTTACTGAAGTCTTTTGATGAGCATAAGTGTTTAATTTTTAGAAGATCCTGGTTATCTAGCTTATCTTCTGGAGTTTGTGTGCTGTTGGTTATGGTTTGTATCCTGTTAATGCCGTGTATTAGGGCCTCTAGTGTTGATCCTATTTTTTCTTCTATTATCTTCACAGTTTTTGGCTTTCTGTTCAGGTCTTTGATCCATTTTGAATTACCTTTTGTGTATGCTGTGAGGAATGGGTCCTGTTTCATTTTTTTGCAGGTGGACATCCAGTTTTCCCAGCAATATTTGTTAAAAAGACTGTCTTTTCCCCATTTGGTGGACTTTGGGCCCTTGTCAAAGATCAGGTGATTGTAGGTGTGTGGATTTACATCTGGGTTCTCAATTCTGTTCCATTGGTCAGTGTATCTGTCCTTGTACCAGTACCAGGCTGTTTTGACTACCATAGCTGTATAGTAGGTTCTGAGGTCAGGTAGTGTGAGTCCTCCTACTTTATTCTTCTTCTTCAATAGTTCGCTACTTATCGGGGGCTTCTTCCCTTTCCATATAAAGTTAATGGTTAGTTTTTCCATCTCTTTAAAGAATGTTGTTGGTATTTGGATCTGGATTGCATTGTATTTGTAGATTTCTTTGGGTCAAATTGTCATTTTCACAATGTTGAGCCTACCTGTCCATGAGCATGGTATGTTTTTCCATTTATGTAGATCTCTTTTGGTTTCTTGCAGTAGTGTTTTGTAGTTTTTTTTTTTTTTTTTGTATAGGACTTTTACATCCCTGGTCAGATTTATTCCTAAGTATTTTATTTTTTTAGGGGCTATTGTAAATGGTATTGTTTTCTCAATTTTCTTTTCATCATTCTCTTTATTGGTGTACAGGAATCCAGCTGATTTTTGCGTGTTTATCTTGTATCCCGCTAACCTGTTCAACATTTCTACTAGTTCCAGTAGTTTTCTTGTGGAGTTGTTTGGGTTTTCTACATACAGTATCATAACATCCACAAATAGGGACAGTTTTATTTCTTCATTACCAATTTGGATGCCCTTTATTTCTTTTTCTTGCCCTATTGCTTTAGCTAAGACTTGGAACACGATGTTAAATAAGAGTGATGGTAAAGGGTATCCTTGTCTTGTTCCTTTTCTCAAAGGGAATGTTTCAGCCTCTTTCTATTGAAAATGATGTTGGCTGTCAGTTTTGCTTTAGCTAAGACTTGGAACACGATGTTAAATAAGAGTGGTGGTAAAGGGTATCCTTGTCTTGTTCCTTTTCTCAAAGGGAATGTTTCAGCCTCTTTCTATTAAAAATGATGTTGGCTGTCAGCTTTGCATAGATGCCCTTTATTATGTTGAGAAATTTCCCTTGTATAACTATTTTTATTGAGAGTTTTTATCAGGAGAGGGTGTTGTACTTTGTCGAATGCCTTTTCTGCGTCAATTGAGATGATCACGTGATTCTTTTCTTTCCTTTTATTTGTATGGTGGGTTACATTGATTGATTTTCTCACGTGAACCATCCTTGCATACGTGGTATGAACACTACATGGTCATGGTGTTATTATTTTTTTTTGATATGATGCTGAAATCTATTGACCAGAATTTTTTTTTGAGAGTTTTTGCATCTATATTCATGAGAGACACTGCTCTGTAATTTTCTTTTTTCTGTGGTGTCTTTGCCTGGTTTTGGTATCAGGGTTATGCTGGCTTCATAGAATGAATTCAGAAGTATCACTGCCCTTTTTTTCCATGTTCTGAAATAGTTTGAGTAGTACTTGTCTAAGCACTTCTCTGAATGTTTGGTAGAATTCTCCAGTGAAGCCATCTGGGCAAGGGCTTTTTTTGTTGTGAGTTTTTAAAAAAAAAATATTGTTATTATTATTTTTTCAATCTCTTCTCTTCTTATGGGTCTGCTCAGATATTCAACACCATTTTTTGTTAGTTTGGGTAGGTAGTATGTTTCTAAAAATTTGTCCATTTCTTCTGGGTTTTCAAGTTTGTTGAAGTATAGTTTTTAATAATCTGTTATGATCCTTTTTATTTCAGTTGGGTCTGTCATAATGTCCCCATTTCATTCCTTATTTGGGGTTTTTTGTGTCCTCTCTTGTTTTCTTTTGTCAGTTTGGCCAGTGGATTGTCGCTTTTGTCAATCCTTTCAAAGAACCAACTTTTTGTTTTGTTGATTCTTTCTATTGTTTTTCTATTCTTTATTTCATTTTTTTCTGCTTTGATCTTCATTATTTCCTTTCTTCTGGAGGCTGTGGCTTTTTTAAAAAAATAATTTTTATTGTGCTTTAAGTGAAAGTTTACAAATCAAGTCAGTCTCTCACACAAAAACCCGTATACACCTTGCTACACACTCCCAATTACTCTCCCCCTAAAGAGACAGCCCACTGTCTCCCTTCACTCTATCTTTTTGCGTCCACTTCACCAGCTTCTAACCCCCTCCACCCTCTCATCTCCCCTTCAGGCAGGAGATGCCAACATAGTCTCAAGGGTCCACCTGATCCAAGAAGCTCACTCCTCACCAGCATCCCTCCCCAACCCATTGTCCAGTCCAATCCATGTCTAAAGAGTTGGCTTCGGGAATGGTTCCTGTCCTGGGCCAACAGAAGGTTTGGGGGCCATGACCACTGGGGTCCTTCTAGTCTCAGTCAGACCATTAAGTCTGGTCTTTATGTGAGAATTTGGGTTCGGCATCCCACTGCTCTCCTGCCCCCTCAGGGGTTCTCAGTTGTGTTCCCTGTCAGGGCAGTCATCGGTTGTAGCTGGGCACCATCTAGTTCTTCTGGTCTCAGGATGATGTAGTCGCTGGTTCATGTGGCCCTTTTTCTCTCTTGGGCTCATAATCACCTTGTGTCCTTGGTGTTCTTCATTCTCCTTTGATCCAGATGGGTTGAGACCAATTGATGCATCTTAGATGGCCGCTTGCTAGCGTTTAAGATCCCAGACGCCACTCTTCAAAGTGGGATGCAGAATGTTTTCTTAATAGATTTTATTATGCCAATTGACTTAGATGTCCCATGAAACCATGGTCAGGGGACGCTGCTACGCTGGCCTTCGAAGCATTCAGTTTATTCAGGAAACTTCTTTGCTTTTGGTTTAGTCCAATTGTGCTGACCTCCCCTGTATTGTGTGCTGTCTTTCCCTTCACCTAAAGTAGTTCTTATCTACTATCTAATTAGTGAATGCCCCTCTCCCATCCTCCCTCCCTCCCCCCCTCGTAAGCACAAAAGAATGTTTTCTTCTCCGTTTAAACTATTTCTAGAGCTCTTATAGTAGTGGTCTTATACAACATTTGTCCTTTTGCAACTGACTAATTTCACTCAGCATAATGCCTTCCAGGTTCCTCCATGTTATGAAATGTTTCACAGATTCCTTACTGTTCTTTATCGATGCGTAGTATTCCATTGTGTGAATATACCATAATTTATTTATCCATTCATCCGTTGATGGGCACCTTGGTTACTTCCATCTTTTTGCTATTGTAAACAGTGCTGCAATGAACGTGGGTGTGCATATATCTGTTCATGTAAAGGCTCTTATTTCTCTAGGATGTATTCCAAGGAGTGGGGTTGCTGGATCGTATGGTACTTCTATTTCTAGCTTTTTATGGAAATGCCAAATCGATTTCAAAAGTGGTTGTACCATTTAACATTCCCACCAGCAGTGTACAAGTGTTCCAATCTCTCCACAGCCTCTCCAACATTCATTCTTTTGTTTTTTGGATTAATGCCAGCCTTGTTGGAGTGAGATGAAATTTCATTGTAGTTTTGATCTGCATTTCTCTAATGGCTAATGATTGTGAACATGTCCTCATATATCTGTTAGCTACCCGAATGTCTTCTTTAGTGAAGTGTCTATTCATACCTTTTGCCCATTTTTTCATTGGGTTATTTGTTTTTTTGCAGTTGAGTTTTTGCAGTTTCATGTAGATTTTAGAGATCAGGTGCTGATCAGAAATGTCACAGCTAAAAACTTTTTCCCAGTCTGTAGGTAGTCTTTTTACTCTTGTGGTGAAGTCTTTGGATGAGCATAGGTGTTTGCTTTTTAGGAGCTCCCAGTTATCTAGTTTTTCTTCTACATTTTTATAATCTTTTGTATACTGTTTATGCCATGTATTAGGGCTCCTAACGTTGTCCCTACTTTTTCTTCCATGATCTTTATCGTTTTAGATTTTTTATTTAGGCCTTTGATCCATTTTGAGTTAGTTTTTGTGCATGGAGTGAAGTATGGGTCTTGTTTCATTTTTTTGCAGATGGATATCCAGTTATGCCAGCACTTTGTTAAAAAGACTGTCTTTTCCCCCATTTAACTGTTTTGGGGCCTTTGTCAAGTATCAACTGCTCCTATGTGGATGGATTTATGTCTGGATTCTCAATTCTGTTCCATTGGTCCATGTATCTGTTGTTGTACCATTACCAGGCTGTTTTGACTCCTGTGGTGGTACAATAGGTTCTAAAATCAGGTAAAGTAAGGCCTCCCACTTTGTTCTTCTTTTTCAGTAATGACTTATTTATCCGGGGCCTCTTTCCCTTCCATATGAAATTGGTGATTTGTTTCTCCATCTCATTGAAGAATGTCATTGGGATTTTGATTGGAATTGCATTAAATGTATAGATCGCTTTTGGTAGAACAGACATTTTTATAATGTTAAGTCTTCCTATCCACGAGCAAGGTATGTTCTTCCACTTATGTAAGTCTCTTTTGGTTTCTTGCAGAAGTGTACTGTAGTTTTCTTTGTATAAGTCTTTTACATCTCCGGTAAGATTTTTTCCTAAGTACTTTATCTTCTTGGGGGCTACTGTAAATGGCATTGATTTGGTGATTTCCTCTTCGATGTTCTTTTTGTTGGTGTAGAGGAATCCAACGGATTTTTGTATGTTTATCTTATATCCTGATACTGTGCTGAACTCTTCTATTAGTTTCAGTAGTTTTCTGGAGGATTCCTTAGGGTTTTCTGTGTATAAGACCATGTCATCTGCAAATAGAGATACTTTTATTTCTTCACTGCCGATCTGGATGCCCTATATTTCTTTATCTAGCCTAATTACTCTGGCTAGGACTTCCAGCACAATGTTGAATAAGAGTGGTGATAACGGGCATCCTTGTCTGGTTCCCGATCTCAATGGGAATGTTTTCAGGCTCTCTCCATTTAGGGTGATGTTGGCTCTTGGCTTTGTATAAATGCCCTTTATTATGTTGAGAAATTTTCCTTCTATTCCTATTTTGCTGAGTTTTTATCATGAATGAGCGTTGAACTTTGTCAAATGCCTTTTCTACATCAATTGATAAAATCATGTGATTCTTGTCTTTTGTTTCATTTATGTAGTGGATTACATTAATTGTTTTTCTAATGTTGAACCATCCCTGCATACCTGGTATGAGTCCTGCTTGGTCGTGGTGAATTATTTTTTTTTGATATGTTGTTGAATTCTATTGGCTAGAATTTTGTTGAGGATTTTTGCATCTACGTTCATAAGGGATATAGGTCTATAATTTTCTTTTCTTCTGGTGTCTTTACCTGGCTTCGGTATCAGGGATATTGTGGCTTCATAGAATGAGTTTGGCAGTATTCCGTCCTTTTCTATGCTCTGAAATACCTTTAGTAGTAGTGGTGTTAACTCTTCTCTGAAAGTTTGGTAGAACTCTGCAGTGAAGCCATCCGGGCCAGGGCTTTTTTTTGTTGGGAGTTTTTTGATTACCTTTTCAATCTCTTCTTTGTTATGGGTCTATTTAGTTGTTCTACCTCTGTGTTAGTTTAGGTAGGTAGTGTGTTTCTAGGAATTCATCCATTTCTTCTAGATTTTCAAATTTGTTTGAGTATAGTTTTTCATAGTAATCTGATATGATTCTTTTAATTTCAGTTGGGTCTGTTGTAATATCACTCATCTTATTTCTTATTTGGGTTATCTGCTTCCGCTCCTGTTTTTCTTTTGTCAGTTTGGCCAGTGGTTTATCAATTCTGTTGATTTTTTTTAAAAAAACAGCTTTTGGTCTTGTTAATTCTTTCAATTGTTTTTCTGTTTTCTATTTCATTTAGTTCTGCTCTAATTTTTATTATTTGTTTTCTTCTGGTACCTGTAGGTTTCTTTTGTTGCTCTCTTTCTATTTGTTCAAGTTGTAGGGATAATTCTTTGATTTTGGCCCTTTCTTCTTTTTGGATGTGTGCATTTATTGATATAAATTGGCCTCTGAGCACTGCTTTTGCTGTGTCCCAAAGGTTCTAATAGGAAGTGTTTTCATTCTCATTGGATTCTATGAATTTCTTTATTCCATCCTTAATGTCTTCTATAATCCAGTCTTTTTTGAGCAGGGTATTGTTCAGTTTCCAAGTGTTTGATTTCTTTTCCCTGTTATTGATTTCCACTTTTATGGCCTTATGGTCAGAGAAGATGCTTTGTAATATTTCAATATTTTGGATTCTGCTAAGGCTTGCTTTACGACCTAACATGTGGTCTATTCTAGAGAATGTTCCATGTGCACTAGATAAGAAAGTATAGTTGGTTGCTGTTGGGTGGAGTGTTCTGTATATGTCTACGAGGTCAAGTTGATTGATTGTGGCATTTAGATCTTCCGTGTCTTTATTGAGCTTCTTTCTGGATGTTCTGTCCTTCACCAAAAGTGGTGTGTGGAAGTCTACTACTATTATTGTGGGGCTGTCTATCTCACTTTTCAATGCTGATAGTTTGTTTTATGTATCTTGCAGCCCTGTCATTGGGTGCATAAATATTCAATATGGTTATATCTTCTTGGTGTATTGTCCCTTTGATCATTATATACTGTCCTTCCTTATCCTTTCTGATGGATTTAACTTTAAAGTCTTTTATTTTGTCAGAAATTAATATTGCCACTCCTGCTCTTTTTTGATTGTTGTTTGCTTGATATATTTTTTTCCATCCTTTGAGTTTTAGTTTTTTGTGCCTCTAAGTCTAAGGTGTGTCTCTTGTAGGCAGCATATAGATGGATCTTGTTTTTTAATCCATTCTGCCACTCTCTGTCTCTTTATTGGTGCATTTAGTCCATGTACGTTCAGGGTAATTATGGATAGGTATGAATTTAGTGCTATCATTTTGATGTCTTTTTTTGTGTGTTGTTGACAGTTTCTTTTTCCCACTTGATTTTACGTGCTGAGTAGATTTTGTTTATACATTGTCCTTTCCTCATATTTCTTGTTGATTTTGTTTCTGCTGAGTCTCTGTTTTTCTCTTGTCTCTTGTTTTGATGAGTAGGATAGTTTGTCTCCTTTGTGGTTACCTTATTATTTACCCCTATTTTTCTAAATTTAAACCTAGCTTTTATTTCTTTGTATCGCCGTACCTTCCTCTCCATATGGAAGGTGTATGATTACGTTTCTTAGTCCCTCTTTATTATTTTAATGTTGTCTTCTTTTTTATAGTAACTTTGCTGTTACCCTATGTTGGGCTTTCTTTTTTTTTTTAATCTTGCTTTGTTTTTTTTGGATTTCCCTGCCTGGTTTGACTTCTCTTTGCTCTGCCCAGTGTTCTAGTCTTGGGTTGATACCTGATATTATTGATTTTCTAACCAAAGAACTGCCTTTAGTATTTCTTGTAGCTTTGGTTCTGTTTTTACAAATTCCCTCAACTTGTGTTTGTCTGGAAATGTCTTAATTTCATCTTCATATTTAAGAGACAGTTTTAATGGATATATGATTCTTGGCAGGCAATTTTTTTCCTTCAATTTTTAGAATATGTCATCCCATTGCGTTCTTGCCTGCATGCTTTCTGCCGAGTAGTCCAAGCTTATTCTTATTGGCTCTCCTTTGTAGGTGACTTTTCTTTTATCCCTCGCTGCTCTTATAATTCTCTCTTTATCTTTGGTTTTGGCACACTTGATTATATGTCTTGGTGACTTTCTTTTAAGATCTACCTTATATGGAGTTTGATGAACATCTGGCATAGATATCTTCTCATCTTTCACGATATCATGGAAGTTTTCTGCCAACAAATCTTCAACAATTTTCCCTGTATTTTCTGTTATCCCTCCCTGTTCTGGTACTCCAATCACTCGTAGGTTATTTCTCTTGATAGAGTCCCACATGATTCTTAAGGTTTCTTCATTTTTTTAAATTTTTTATCTGATTTTTCTTCAAATATTTTAGTGCCAAGTGATTTATCTTCGAGTTCGGAAATTCTAGCTTCTACTTGCTCAATCCTGCTCGTCTGACTTTCTATTGAGTTGTCTCATTCTGTAATTTTATTGTTAATCTTCTGAATTTCTGATTGCTGTCTGTCTATGGGTTTTTCCAGGTTATTAAATTTTTCATTATGTTCCTGAATAATCTTTCTAATTTCTTCAGTTGCTTTATCTGTGTGTCCCTTAGCTTGTTCTGTGTATTGCCTCATTTCCTTCCTGATGTCTTGAAGAGTACTATGTATTAAACTTTTGTATTCTGCATCTGGTAATTCCAGGAATGCACTTTCATCTAGAAGATCCCTGGATTCTTTGTTTTGAGAGCCTGTTGAGGTGAGCATGGTGTGTTTCTTTATGTGACTTGATATTGACTGTTGTCTCGAGCCATCTATAAGTTATTGTATTAGTTTATGCTTGCTCACTGTGTCGTAGCTGCTTGCTTTGTTTTGTTTTGGTATACCCCTATGGGTTGCTTGAGTGAGCTAGCATGATTATTTTCGCCTTTGGAGCTCTGGTGTCCTGTCCCCAGCTGGCTAGAACTATTATCAGGTATATCAGTCTAGGAGTCCATTCAGTTTTCTTGTATGAATTCAGCTCAGGTTTCCAGGTAGCTGATATCAAGTGTGTGGAACAGGCTCTGTCCTACAATCTCAGAGGTGCAGAGGTGATTGTCATATATACCGGTATCTGATTGCAGCAAGGGGTCATGCTCTGAACAAGGCAGGGGGCTGAGAACCAACCCCCAAGTGTCTCTGAGGAAAACGTGTCTCTGTTCCCTAGAGCATGCTGGTGGGTGGGTTCTGCAGAGGGACCATGGGCACCCAAAGTTTTTGGTTGTAAGGGCTGGGAGGTACCAGTTATCTTTGGACCCCTTTCACGGGTGGCTGGGTAACCTGAGTGAAGCTACCAGTCCTTAGGTTCCTGATGTGGGTAGGTGAGGACCTTGTTTAATAGGCAAGGAATGTCAAATGTCAAACACCGACCTCTCCACTGCACAGCTGAAATGGCTGGAGTCTGCCAACAAGGGCCTATTCTCCCGAAATAGGCCCACACAGGTCCATGCAGAAGGGAAAGGTGCTCAAAGTCCACACACAATTTATGCCTGGACAGGAGCTGCTTCTGTCCTGATCTCCCCTGATTAGTGGAGCTAGCAAATTATCTTTTCCCCCAAATGCAAAATTTTTCCTTCCCCAAGGCTGGGAGGATGGCTGTAGGTGTTCAACAGAGCCTTTCTCAGGCCCAGGGAATTCAGCTGCTGAAGCCGGTTTGCGGGTGCAGAGGCACATTAAAATATACGCAAGTACTTAGCTTTTGCTGAGAGCGCTGTTCTCCTCAGGTCCCGGAGGTGTGAGTAGGCTGTGTGGCTAGCTGCTTCTCCCTGAAGAAACTGCCGCCAAATGCTAGTACCGGCCTGCCACCGCCACTCCAGGAGTGTTGCCTGTGGGCTCCGTGTGATTCAGGTCCAGTAACTCCTCTCCATTTCTGATCCGTCTCTTCCTCCCCCTGCCCCTCGGTTGATTTTCTAAGCTTGCCTTTGAAGCTCAGGGCTCCCAGCTTGTCACAAATATACTTGTTTCACTTGTTTTTTCGGGTCTTTGTTGTAAAGAGGGCTCGCCGGAAGCGTCTGTCTATTCCACTGTCTTGCCTCTGCCTCTGTTTCATGTATTTTAAGGCTCTGGTGTTGGTGTGTGCACATATGGGATAACTATGTCTTCTTGGTATATTGATCCTTTTTTTCATTATGTAATATACTTTTTTGTCTTGTAATTTTCTTTGCTGTAAAGTGTACTTTAGCAAGTATTAATATACTACTGCTTTTTATGTTTGCATGATATATCTTGTACTTTCAACCTACCTGTGTCAGTGAATTTGAAGTAAGTTTCTTATAAACAGTAAATAATAAGGTCAGGGTTTTCTAAGCCACTATGCCAATTTCTGCCTTTTAATTGGTGAAATTAGACCACTAATATTTAAGGTAAGCATTGATATGTTTGGGCATATATGTGCCATTTTATTATTTGTTTCTGTTTCCTATTTTCCATTACTCTGTTTCTTGCTTTCCTGTATGTTACCTGAAAGCCCTGGGTGGTGCAAACGGTTAAGTGCTCAGCTGCTAACTCAAGATTGGCAGTTCAAGTCCACCCAGGGGGGCCTCAGAAGAAAAACCTGGCAATTACTTCCAAAAGATGAGCCACTGAAAACTCCATGGAACACAGTTCTACTCTGACACACATAGGGTCGCCATGGGTTAGAATCAATTAAGTGGAAACCGTTTTGTTTTGTTTTATATTCACATTTTTAAATTGTGTTTTAGGTGAAAGTTTACAGTGCAAATTAATTTCTCATTCAAAAATTTATACACAAATTGTTTTGTGATATTGGTTGCAATTCCCACAATTTGTCAGCAGTCTCTGTCTTTCCCTTTACACCCCAGCTTTCCCATGTCCTTTTGTCCATGTTTCCTGTCCCTTCTTGCCTTCTCATCTTTCCTTTTGGGCAGGTGTTGCCCATTAGCTTTCTTACCCTTCATTGAACTAAGAAGCACATTTCTCACGTGTGTTATTGTCTGTTTTATAGGCCTGGCTGAAAGGTAGACTTTAGGAGTGGCTTCTGTTCTGGGTTAGCGGTGTGTCCAGAGGCCATAGTCGCAGTTCCTCCAATCTCTGTCAGACTAGTAAGGCTGGTCTTCTTTTGTGAATTTGAATTTTGTTCTACATTTTCTCCCACTCTGCCCAGGACCCTCTATTGTGATCTCTGTCATAGCTGTTGTTAATGGTAGCCTGGCAGCATCTATTTCTTCTGGGCTCAGGCTGATGGAGACTGTAGTTCATGTGGTCCCTCAGTCCGCTGGACTGAGATTTTCCTTGCACCTTTGGTTTTCTTCCTTCTCCTTTGCCTTAAAAGTGATGGGACCAATAGGTGTATTTTAGATAGCTAATTGCAAGCTTTTAAGATCCCAGATGCTGCTCACCAAAGTAGGATGTAAAACATTTTCTTTATGAACTATGTTATGCCGGTTGAGCTAGATGTCCCCTGAGACATGGTCAGTTGTGCTGACTTTCCCTATATTGTGTGTTGTCTTTCCTTTCACCAAAGTTAATTAACACTTATCTACTATTTTTTTACTATCTAGTTAGTGATTTCCCCTCCCAACCCCACCCCCATAACCATTAAAGATTTTTTTTTCTGTGTGTAAATCTTTTCTTTGGTTTTTATAACAGTGGTCTCATACAATATTTGGCCTTTGTGTTTGACTTATTTCACTCAGCATAATGCCTTCCATTTCATCCAAGTTGTGAGATGTTTTGCGGATTCATCAATGATCATTATTGTTGAGTAGTATTCTGTTGTGTGTATGTACCATAATTTGTTTATCCATTAATCTGTTGATGAACACTTAGGTTGTTTCCATTTTTGCTATTGTGAATAATGCTGCAATGAACGTGAGTGTGCATATGTCTATTCATGTGATGGCTCTTATTGCTCTAGGATATAGTCCTAGGAGTGGGATTGCTGGATCATATGGTATTTCTATTTCTAGCTTTTTAAAGAGGCACCATATCGTTTTCCATAGTGGTTTTACCATTTCACACTCCTACCAGCAGTGAATAAGAGTTCCAATATTCCCACAACCTCTCCAACTTTTGTTACTTTCTGCTTTTTTTTTTTTTTTTGATTCATTCCAGTAATGTCAGGGTGAGATGATATCTCATTGCAGTTTTGATTTGCATTTCTCTAATGGCTAATGATCATGAGAATTTCCTCATGTCCCTGTTAGCTGCCTGGCTGTCTTCTTTGGTGAAGTGTCTGTTCATATCCTTTGCCCATTTTTTAACTGGATTATTTGTGTTTTTGTTATTGTGGTGTTGAAGTATTCTATAGTTTTAGAGGTTAGACCCTTGTAGGATGTCGTAGTCAAATTTTTTTCCCAGTCAGTAGGTTCTCTTTTTACTCTTTTGGTGAAGTCTTTTGATGACCATTAAGTGTTTAATTTTCAGGAGCTCACAGTTATCTAGTTTATCTTCTGGTGTTTGTGTATGGTTAATTATGGTTTGTGTTGAATTTATGCCATGTATTACGGCTCCTTACGGCTCCTAGCATTGTCTCTAATTTTTCTTCCATGATCTTTATCATTTTAGGTTTTATAATTAGGTCTTTCCTCCATTTTGAGCTAGTTTTGTGTATGGTGTGAGGTATGAATCCTTTTTCATTATTTTACCAATGGACAGCCAGTTTGGCCAGGGCCGTTTGTTGAAAACACTGTCTTTTCCCCATTTAATGGATTTTGTTCTTTTGTCAAAGATCAGCTGACCATACGTGGATGGATTAACATCACTGTTCTTGATTTTGTTCCATTTGACTAGTGCCTGTCGTTGTACCTACTGCTACCAGGCTGTTTTGACTATTGTGGCTGTATATTAGGGTCTGAGGTCAGGTAGTGTAAGGCCTCTTACTTTGTTCTTTTTCTTCAGTAATGCTTTGCTTATCCGGGACCTCTTGCTTTCCATATAAAGTTGGTGATTAATTTTTCCATCTCAATAAAGAATGCTGGTGGTATTTGAATCAGGATTGCATTATATCTATAGATGGTTTGGGATAGGATTGACATTTTCACAACGTAGCAGAGCCTTCATATCCATGAGCATAGCATGTTTTTCCACTTATGTACGTCTCTTTTGGTTTCTTATAGTAGTGTCAGATTTATTCCTAAGTATTTTACCTTTTTATGGGCTGTTATAAATGGTATTGTTTTCTTAATTTCCTTTTTGAATTGTCTTTGTTCCTAATTTCCTTTTTGAATTATCTTTGTTCCTAATTTCCTTTTTGAATTGCCTTTGTTGCTGTATAGGAATCCAACCGACTTTTGTATGTTGATCTTGTAGAAGATCAGGTGACCATAGGTTTGTGGATTTACATCTGGGTTCTCAATTCTGTTCCATTGGTCAATGTGTCTGTCGCTATACCAGTAAAAGGCTGTTTTGACTACTGTAGCTGTATAGTAGGTTCTGAGGTCAGGTAGTGTGACTCCTCCTACTTTTTTCTTCTTCAATAGTGCTTTACTCATCTGGGGCTTCTTCACTTTCCATATAAAGTTAATAAGTTATTCCATCTCTTTAAAGAATGTTGTTGGCATTTAGATCTGGATTGCACTGTATTTGTAGATTTCTTTGGGTAGAATTTTCATTTTCACAATGTTGAATCTACCTATCCATGAGCATGTTTTTCCATTTATGTAGATCTCTTTTGGTTTCTTGCAGTAGTGTTTTGTAGTATTCTTTGTATAGGTCTTTTACATCCCTGCTTAGATTTATTCCCAAGTGTTTAATTTTTTAGGGGCTATTATGAATGGTATTGTTTTCCTGATTTCCTTTTCATCATTCTCTTTATTGGTGTATAGGAATCCAACTGATTTTTGTACATTTATCTTGTATCCTGCTACCCTGCTGAATCTTTCTATTAGTACCAGTCGTTTCCTTGTGGAGTCTTTTGGGTTTCCTATGTATAGTATCATACCATCAACAAATAGGGAGAGTTTAACTTCATTACCTATTTGGATGCCCTTTATTTCTGTTTCTTGCCTTATTGTTCTAGCTAGGACTTCCAACACAATGTTAAAGAGGAGTGGTGATAAAGGGCATCCTTGTTCCTGTTCTCAAGGGGTATGTTTTCAGCCTCTGTCTATTAAGAATGATGTTGGTCATTGGTTTGCATATATCCCCATTATTATGTTGAGACATTTTCCTTCTAAAAAAAAAATTTTTTTTCTACACGTGTTTTATTGAGAGTTTTTATCAGGAATGGGTGCTGGACTTTGTTGAATGCCTTTTCTGCATCAATTAAGATGATCATGTGATTCTTTTCTTTCTTTTTATTTCTGTGGTGGATTATATTGATTGAATTTCTAATGTTGAACCATTCTTGCATACCTGGTATGAATCCTACTTGGCTGTGGTGTATTATTTTTTTGGCTATGATGCTGAATTCTATTGGCTAGACTTTTGTTGATAATTTTTTTCATCTATATTCATGAGAGACATTGGTCTTTAATTTTTTTTTTTTTTTTGTGGTGTCTTCGCCTGGTTTTGATATCAGGGTTATGCTGCCTTCATAGAATGAATTTGGAAGTATCACTTCCTTTTTTATGTTCTGAAATAGTTTGAGTAGTACTGGTGTAAGCTCTTCTCTGAATGTTTGGTAGAATTCTCCAGTAAAGCCATCTGGGCCAGGGCTTTCTTTTGTTGGGAGTTTTTTAAATTACCTTTTCAATTTCTTTTCTTGTTATGGGTCTGTTCAGATCGTCATCATCATTTTGTGTTAGTTTGGGTAGGCAGTGTGTTTCTAGAAATTTGTCTATTTCCTCTAGGTTTTCAAATTTCTCAGAGTATAGTTTTTCATAATACTCTTATTTTTTATTTCAGTTGTGTCTGTGTAATGTCCCCCATTTAATTTCTTATCTGGGTTATTTGCATCCTCTCCTGTTTTTCTTTTGTCAGTCTAGCCAGTGGTTTGTCAATTTTGTTGATCCTTTCAAAGAACCAACTTTTGGTTTTGTTGATTCTTTCTATTGTTTTTTCTCCTCTCTATTTCATTTAGTTCTGCTCTGATATTTATTATTTCCTTTCTTCTGGTGGCTGTCAGCTTCTTTTGCTGTTCTCTATTTGTTCAAGTTGTGTAGCTAATGTTTTGATTTTGTCCCTTTCTTTTTTTTTCATGTGTGCATCTATTGCTATAAATTGACCTCTGAGGACTCACTTTGCTGTGTCCCAAAGGTTTTGGTATGATTGTTTTCATTCTTGTTTGATTCCAGGAATTTTTTTAATTCCATCTCTGATATCATCTATTACCCAGTGGTTTTTAAGCAGAGTGTTATTCAGTTTCCATGTAATTTTTTTTTCCTTACTCTTCCTGTTAATTTCTACTTTGTTGGCATTGTGGTGAGAGAAGATACTTTGTATTATCTCAGTGTTTTGGATTTTGTTGAGGGTTGCTCTGTGGCCTAAGATGTGGTCTATTCTGGAGAACATTCCACGTGTGTCGGAAAAGAATGTGCACTTTGCAGCTGTTGGGTGGAGTGTTCTATATATGTCTATGAGGTCAAGTTGGCTGATTGTGCTTTGTAGCTCTTCTGTATCTTTGATGAGTTTCTTTCTAAATGTTCTGTCCTTTACAGAGAGTGGTGTGTTGAAATCTCCTACTATTATTGTGGAACTGTCCCTTTCAATTTTCAGTGCTGTTAGAGTTTGTTTTATGTATTTTGGAGCCCTCTGATTGGGTGGTCAGATATTTATTATGGTTAAGTCTTCATGATGGATTGCATCTTAATCATTATATAGTGTCTTTCTTTGTGTTTTATGGTGGATTTTGTTTAAAAGTCTATTTTATCTGAGATTAGGATTGCCACTCCTGCTTTTTTTGGTAGTTATTTGCTTAATGTATTTTTTCCATCCTTTGATTTTTTAATAAATTTATGTCTTTGTTTCTGAGGCGTGTCTCTTGTAGACAGCGTATTGATGGATCATATTTCTTTATCCATTCAGTGACTCTGTGTCTCTTTATGGGTGCATTTAAGCCATTTGCATTCAGTGAAATTATTGATAAGTGTGAGTTTATTGCTGTCATTTCGTAGTGCTTTTTTTTGTGGTGCTAACATTTTCTTTGATCCTCTTACTCTCCTGTGCTGCGTTCATTTTGTTAGCAGATTCCTTTTGTTTTTATTGAGACTTTATGTTTTTCTTCTTTATTTTGATGAGTAGGTTTGTTAACTTTCTTTGTGGTTACCTTGAAATTTACCCTTATCTTCCTAGGTTTGAAACAGTCTATTATTACTTGGTATTGCCTTGCCTTCCTCTCCATTAGAAATTTCTATACCTACACCATTTATTCTCTCTTTTATTGTTCTGACATTGTCATCATTTACAGATTAATCTCTCTGGTTCCCTGTTGCAATTCTTTTGGTTTTGGATACTCCTTGAGAGTTCATTTCCTACGTTGGTATCGGGCTGGTACAATCTTGACTCCTAGATTCAGGTTGTGTTCTGATATTGTTTGTTCTCAGATCGAAGGACTCCCTGTAATAATTCCTGTAGGTTTGACTTGGTTTTTACATATTCCCTTAATTTCTGTTTATCTGGAAATGTCCTAATTTCACCACCATATTTGAATGAAAGTTTTGCAGAATATATTATTCGTGGTTGGCAATTTTTTTCTTTCAAAGTTTTATATATGTCATCCCATTGCCTTCTTGCCTGCATGGTTTCTGCCAAATAATCAGAGTCTTCTTGTTTCTCCTCTGTATGTGACTTTTTGTTTTTCTCGAGCTGCTCACAGGATTTTTTCTTTGTCTTTGGTTTTAGAAAGTGTGTTTAGGATATGCCTTGGTGTTTTTCTTTTGGGATCTATCCTATTTGGGTTTGTTGAGCTTCTTGGATGGTCAGCTTTTCAGCATTCATGATATTAGGGAAGTTTTCTGTCAGCAATTCTTCAATGATCCTCTCTGTGTTTTCCTTTTTCTCGCCCTGTTCTAGAACTCCCATCACTTGTGAATTTTTGCTTTTGATTGCATCCCACATAATTCTCAGGGCTTCCTCATCTTTCTTTGTTCTTGTTTCTGATTTTTCCTTAAACAGTGTTGTAGCCAAGTGTTTGTCTTCTATTTCACTGATCCTGTCTTTCATCATTTCAAACCTGCTCCTCAGCCCTTCAATGACTCTGTCCATTTCTGAAATCTTGTTTATCTTTTGGATTTCTAATGGTTATTTTTGTATGATTTCTAGTTGTGGATTTATTTTGGCATTTTGTTCCTGTCTTATTTTCCGGAATTCTTCCTTTTTTTTTTTTGTTCTGGCTTTTCCATGAATTTGTCTGGCTTTCCCTTGAATTTGTCTATTTTTTCCTCATTTTTTCTGTTTTTTGCTTCAACTCTTGGATAGCTCTGGATATTAGAGATTTGAATTCCCTGTCAGGTAGTTCTAGTGCTTTTTCTTCTACTGGAAAGTCATCTGGTGTTTTATTTTGGGCACCTACTGGAACCATCCTGTCCTTTTTTAAAAAAAAATATGTTTTGATATTGTCTGCTGTCTTTGGGACATTCAGTAGTTATTTTCTTCCTTTCTTGATTATAGATTTGTTCGTTTCATCCTGTTTTTTTGTTTAATTTGATTATGTCTGAGCAGGCGGGCTGTGTGTTCTTTGTTGTTTGCTCATCTGTAGTCATGATACTTTTCACCTCCTTGTCCAATGAGTGTGGCCAGTTACTCAGCTATGGTGCAGCAGGGCTGGTCCAGCTGAGGGGGAGGGGATGGGATGGGTTGATTTTAATACGTACTATGGCCGACAGGGTGGGCCAGGAATCAGTGTTAGGCAGGTTCTGGTAGGCAGTGCCTCTTCTGCTCAGAGGTGTGATGTTCAGCGCATGGTGCAGATAGGCAGGATAGAGGGGGAGGTTGCGATGCATGGAGGTAATATGGGTATGGGAAAGAGGAATGAAAACAAAAGCCAAAAATAAATGAACAAAGGGAAAAAATAATGCAAAGAGAGCTTGCCATTTGAGTGGAGAGATGAGAAACCAAGAAATGGAGAAAAGCAAAAGTGAAAAAAAAGGGGGGAAAGAAAAAAGTAACTAGATGAAAAGAGGAAAAGAAATGCCCCCAATGGTCTCACCGGTGCAGTCTCAAAGACCAAAGAAGTCTCCCAGACTGCACAGTATAGCCTGGCTAGAGGGGGTATAGATATCACACAGCACCAGGAATTCAAGAGACAGGAAAACAAGGTAAGTATAGACAGGTGAGAACTGAAAAATGAAAAGAGAAAAGGAAAAAGAGAGAAGAAAAAAGAAAGAAAGAAAAAGAAATGCCCCCAGGGACCCCTCCTATGCAGCTGCACAGATTGGAGGAGTGGTTTCTAACCCGTGAAGTGCAGCCCAGCTAGAAGGGGCTCCAAAGTTTTAAAAGAGAAAGCAAACAAAATAGAACAAAGCAAAACAAAATAACCCAAAAAAAAAAAACACCAGGGATCTGACCAACATGGTGTCGTGGGCCAGGGGAGTGGTTTCCCAGTCAAGCGGGGCTTCACAGCCTTTCAAGAAGAAGCAAAGATGGCACACAGAGCCAGGTGTTTGAAAGAAAGGAGGGGTAGGTGGTGGGTGGCATGGAAGAAACCAAAAGAGACAGAAAGAAGTTACACCAGCTCAGGGACCCGGCCAGTGTGGGTGAGGTGCATCCAAGCTGCTTGGGGTGGAATCAATTGCCTCCTGCCCAAGTGACTGCAGCTGGCGGGAAGCAGAGGAGGCCAAAGGGTGAGGGGAAGAATGGTGGAGATAAAAAAAGTGTATATCACTCCTTACTGGGTCCTCTGTCTCCTGCTGGGAGCTTTGTGAAGCTACTTTCCTGTATTCCCTGTCCTCTGATCTAAAAAAAAAAAAAATTTTTTTTCCTGATTTACAATGTGGGTGGGGTGAATCCAAGTGGCACAGACACTGCGCTTCCCAGCCAGCCAAGCCACCACAGCCAGCCAGGAAGCTCAGAGGTAGAGCAGCAGGGAGAAGATGGGGGGCGGGAAAGTGTGTATCACTGGTTCCCAGGTGTTCTGCCTCCTGCTGGGAGCTCCGTGAAGTTGCTTTCCCGTGCTCCCTGTCAGCCAATCTCTGACAGGAGTCCAAGAGGGCGAATCCCTTCTGCATTAACTGATAAGGAACTTCTGCACGTATCTGTCCACACTCTCTGTCCTCTGTCAGTTTCTTATTCCATTTGGTGTTTGGTTGAGTTCTTTATCTCTTCATTTGACACTTTGGGTTCCAGGAATGACGTTTGTCTCTATTTTACATAGTTTTTCAGGCCTTTGTTTTTTTTGCTGTGGAGGGAGGGTGTGGTGCTTCTGTCTATGGCGCTTTGTTGGCTGGAAGTCCTTGTTCTTCTTTTTTGATGTGTGTGTTTATTGCTATAAATTGACCTCCGAACACTGCCTTTGATGTGTCCCAAAGTTTTTGGTATGATGTGTTTTCATTCTGATTTGATTCTAAGAAATTTTTGATTCCCTCTTTGATTTCTTCCATTAGCCAGTTGTTTTTAGTAAGGTGTTGTTCAGTTTCCACGTATTCAAATTTTTTTATTCCTTGTTCTTCATGTTACTGATTTCTACTTTCATGGCATTGGGATTAGAGAAGATGCTTTGTATTATTTCTGTTTGGGATTTTATTAAGGGCCGCTTTGTGGCCTAAAATGTTAGCTATTCTATAAAATGTTCCATGTGTGTTGGAAAAGAATGTGTACTTTCCTGCTGTTGGGCCGACTGTTCTATACATATCTATGAGGTAAAATTGGTTGATTTTGGCCTTTAGATCTTTTGCATCTTTGTTGAATTTCTTTCTGGATGTCCCATCCATTACTAACAGCAGTGTGTTGAAGTCTCTCACTAGGATTGTGGAACACTCTGTTTCTCTTTTCAGTGCTGTTAGAGTTTGTTTTATGTATTTTGGAGCCCTGTCATTGATTGCGTAGATATGTATTGAGCTTACATAGGTTGGTATCTGACTGATGCTGTACTGCGTCCTAAACTCCAGTTGTTGTCTGATGTTGTTGGTTCTCTAACCAAAGAACTCCTTTTAATATTTCTTGTAAATTCGGTTTGGTTTTTACTAATCCCTTATTTTCTGTTTATCTTGGAATGTCCTAATTTCACCATCGTATGTGAGAGTTTTGCAAGATATATTATTTGTTTCAAATTTGCTTCTAAACCTTCTATTGAGTTGTCCATTTCTGAAATTTAGTTATCTTTTGGATTTCTAGTTGCTGTTTTTGTATGATTTCTAATTGTTTATTTATTTTGACTTTTTTCTTGTATTATTTTTCTGAATTCTTCTATAGCTTTGTGTTATTCTTGATTTTGACTATGTTTTTTTCTGTTTCCATATTTTTTTCTGTTTTTTCCTTGGTTTTGTCTGTGTTTTCCTTGATCTCTTTCCTAACCTCTTGGAAAACCCTAAATATTAGTTCCATATCAAGTAGTTCCACTGCCTTTTCTTCTACCAGAAGGTCATCTGGTGGGGTGGCAAATGGGGCTAGATGGGAAGGAGAAAGAAAAGGAAGACAGGGGAAAAATGGCATGGTAGGAGGCAGCAGGTCGGGGTGGGGTGAATCCAGGGTGATCATAGGTCAGTAGCTCTCTAGTCGATCAGCACAGTGTTGCCCATCAGGAAGGGGTGGGGGTGGCATATGGGCTAGGTGGGAGGAAAAAAGAAAATGGTAAAAAAATGGCACCACAGGAGCTGGTGGGTGGGGATGAGGTGGACCTAGTGTGATAGCACGTCAGTAGCTCTATAGGCAAGCAGCACAGCTTTACCCATCTGGAAAGGGTGGGCATGGTACATGGGGCTAGGTGGGAGGGAGAAAGAAAAGGAAGTAAGGGGAAACAAAAGAAAAAATGGCATGGTAGGAACTGTCAGGTTGGTGAAAGGGTGGACCCAGCGTGATGGCAGGCCAGTAGCACTCTAGCCAAGCGATGCAGCATGGCCCGTCAGGAAGTGGGTGGGGGTGGCAAATAGGGCTAGGTGGGAAGGAGAAAGAAAAGGAAGGTAATGGAAAAAAAATAAAAACATGGCACAGCAGGAGCTGGCAGCTGAGGGTGGGGCAGGCCTGAGCAATAGCAGGCTGGTAACTCTCTATCTAAGAGGCACAGCATTTCCCATCAGGAAGGAGTGAGGGTGGCATATAGGGCTAGGTGTGAGGAAGAAAAGGAGGAAAAAAATGGCAGGACAGGAGCCGGCAGGTGGGAGCTGGGCAGACCCAGAGTGACGGCAGGCTGGTAGCTGTCTAGCCAAGTGGCACAGTGCCTGTCTGGAAGGGGTGGCATATGGGGGTAGGTGGGAGGGAAAAAGAAAAGGAAGAAAGGGGGGAAATGGTGGGGCAAGAACCAGCAGGTGGAGGTGGGGCAGACCTGGGCTGATGGCAGGCCAATGGCTCTCTAGAAGAGTGGCACAGCAATGGCCCATCAGGAAGGGCTGGGGGTGGCATATAGGGCAGAAGGATGAGGAGTGGGAAAACATGTTCCTCTCGTTACCAGGTGCTCCGTCTCTTGTTGGGAACTCCGTGAAGTTGCCTTCCCCTACTCCCTGTCCTAGGTCATTTCTGGCTGTACTCCAAGATGGTGAAGCTGTCCTGTGTTAGTCGGCAGATGTCCTCTACTCTGTATCTCTCCTCATTCTCTGTTTTCTTTCATTTTCTTTTTCCATTTGGTGTTTGATCTAGTTCTTTATCTCTTCATTTTATGGTTAGGGTTCCAGGATTGATGTTTGTATTTGTTTTACTTAGTTTTTCTGGTCTTTAATGCATCTGTTAGGGTGCCATGTTGGCTCCACCTCCCTGTTTTGTTTTTAAGTGTATCAGTTTGAGTAGTTATCTTACTGATTTCTCTTGGCATTGCAATATATATATATATATATATATATATATATATATATATAACTTATCAACATTTTATCACTTTAAGTAGTATCAACATTTTACCACTTTAAGTAGTATCAACATTTTACCACTTCAAGTGAAGTGTGGAAATTTTACTCCTATTTATTCATATTTCTTCCCATCCCCACTTTTAAATATCATCACCTTGAATATCAAATGGTGCTAATTTTTGTTTCGATCATCAAAGATGATTTAGAAAACTCATAAGGATGGTTTATTGTATGTTCTTTCTTCCTTCCTGCTGTTCTAAGAGTTCTTCTTTTATCATTTTCTTACTGTTTGAAGAACTTCCTTTAGTTATTCTTTAACAGGAGGTGGGCTAGTGACAAGTCTTTTCATTGTCTTTTACCTGAGAATGTCTTTATTTCTGAAGGATAGTTTCACCAGATATAGAATTTACAGTTGATAGCTCTTTTCCTTCAGCACTTGAAAAATGTTCTACTTCCTTGTGGTCTCCATGGTTTCAGATGAGAAATCTGCTATACTTGAACTGATGTTCCCATATAGGTAATGTGTCATTTGTCTCTGGCTGCTTTCAAGATTTTTTTGTCTTTGGTTTTCAGAAGTTTAATCGCGATATCTCTCTGTATGAACTTTTTTTGGGTTATCTCTTGTGAGGTTTGCTCACTTTCTTGAAAGTTTGCAGCCATTATTTCTTCAAATACTGTTTTTCCTTTCTTTCTGGGACTCTGTTGTTATGAACGATGGATTATTGTTATTGTCCCATAGGTATATGAGTCTCTGTTAATTTTTTCAAGTCTATTAGTTCTCTGTTGTTCTATTTACTGGTCCTCAAGTTTACCGATTCTATCCTCTGTCATCTCTACTCTATTATTTAGCCAATCTATCAAGTTTTTACTTTCTGTTATTGTATTTTTTAGTTCTATAATTTCTATTTGGTTCTTTTTTTTAAAATAACTTCTATTTCTTTAATGAGATTTTCTATTTTTCCATTTGTTTCAAGAAAATTGTAATTGCTTGTTGAAGTATTTTTATGGTGGCTGCTTTATTCTTGTCAGATAATTCTAACTTTTGATTCAACTCAGTGTTGGCCTTGTTTGATTTTCTTTCCTTATTCACACTATGGTCTTCCTGGTTCTTGTTATGACAGCTGATTTTTTTTTATTGTATCCTAGACATTTTGTCCATTATGTTAGGATACTCCGAGAACTATGTAATTTTTTTTTTTTTTTTAGCAGGCAGTCATCCTGTTTAGATATAGCACACAAGTCCTGTTCTACCTTTGTGGACTCTGGTTCCAATGAAAATTTGATTTTCATAGACTTTGTATCTGGTGCTGTGGGGGCTCCCACTGGTCTCTGCAGGTGATGACTGAGTGGAAGAAGGAATTTCCACAGGGTGTCCCATGAGGATGAAGTGTGCTTCTTAGGTCACACTGTGGTGAGATCCCCCTTGCTGATGCTACCCAGCCACCAGTTTCTCTTGGTGGGGCAGGGGAGTGTGAGGTCTAACAGAGAGAGATCTTCTCCTGGCTGTTTATTGTCAGTGGATCTCCTATTTGATCTCCCCTGCTGATGCTTCCTTTTTCACCTGGGGGATTATCATTGGGATTCCTATTCTATTGAGGGGAGGGAAAGGAGCCTACCTATGCCATATGAACTGTGTTCTGTTACTAGGTTGGGAGTCAGTAGACACTAGGCGTGGGTAGCCTTCTTCTTTTGAGTTAGAGATCATAAAATGTCCTGTTGCTATGTTTTTCCTCAAGTCCTGGGGTCTGTAGCCATTCCACCTTTCTCTTTCCATTATTCAGAGTTCTTTGATTGTCTCTTGCATTATTTCCTGAGTTTATCTTTGTACTTAGCAGGGAGGAACAGGGAGAAATGAGTCCATGCCATCTTGTCCAGGAGAAATAGGTCTATGCCATCTTATCTGGACCAGAAGCCCCCATTTCTTTTATTTTAATAATTTTTTTTTTGAGATTCTCCATCTGTTTGGTCATTACAGCCATCTTTTCGTTTCTTATTTATGACAACTGCTTTAAATCCAATTCCTACATATGAGTTTAAAGTACAAATTCCAACATATGGGTTATCTCAAGTTGGTTTATATTGACTGCTTTTTCTTTTGAAATTGGGTCATATTTTTCTGGGTTTTTTATGTCTACTAATTTTTTTTATTTTATATTTGACCTTGTGGATTACGCAATGTAGACATGGTAGATTGTTTTATTTTCCTCAGAATAGTGTTTATTTTTGTACTAGTGGGTTGATAAATTACTGGTTGATAACACTGAACTCATGGGGGATTGGTTTTACACTTTGTTAGGGTAGATCTGTTTCAATTTTGCCCTCAGTCTTAGGACAAGTCCCTTCATCTTTGGACACAGTCTTTACTCATAAGTCAAGGGCCTTCTGGGGTTTCAGCGGAAAGCTTGAGATATTTACCAAGCCCCTTTTACTTGGCATTACTCAAATTCTTAACTCTAGATCCTCTGCAGTGGGTGGGCAGCAGCTGAAATCTCTCTTTTTTTTTAACCTTCTAGCTGTTGCTTTCTGCCAGATCCTTGAAGTCCCCCCCATGCACATGAAGTTCAGGCTCTCTCCACAGTTCCCTTTTTTCCAGACTTCTCTCCTCAATTTCCAACCACTCTGGTAGGTCTGAGCACTGTCCTCTGACACTTCAAATGAAAAATAAGGCAATTTTCTGCTTAAATTTCAGCTTACTTGTGATACAAGCACTGGGGACTTCTTTCAGGGGTAAAAGCTATGGATCTCAACCAGTGAGATTAACATCTTTAAAGGTCATATATCTTTCAGTTTCTGCCTTTTTTGGTTCTATTTCCAATACGTTCGAATAGTTGGAGTTTTTTCAAATAATAGTTTAAAAAATATTTTGTCCAGAGTTTGTAGTCGTTATCTTGTCCAGAGTTTGTAGTCGTTATCTGTGGGAAAGTTAGTTAGAGACAACATATTCTGCCATTATTGGAACCAGAACTCCTCCCGATCCTCTCTTTTAACTCAGAGCCTCATGATTTCTGATCTAGGCTATTGCATAGACTCCATACTGGCTTCCCTGCCTTGAGTCTCATGCTCCTGTAATCCACACTATGTACTGCTGCCAGAGTGATTTTTTGAACATGGGAATCTGATCTTGGTATCCTCTGATTACAATTCTTTAGTACCCCTCCTTGCCTAATATATGCAGGATAAAGTCAAAATTCTTCATCATGACTACGTTACTGCCTACCTCTTCAGTTTTATATTTGAATAACTGCTCATCGCCTTGAAATTTATGCTGTAACCATAAACTGAATTACTTGCAGTTTCTCTAATATGCCATGCTATCTTGCTTTGGGGTCTTTACACATCACTCCTCTCCTTGATACTAAAGTGAAAAAGAATTGAAGAGAACATACTGTGATGATAATGATAACAACTAACATTTATTGAGTGCATTCTATGTGCCAGGCACTGTGCTAGGTGCTTTCAATGTATTTTCTTATTTACTCCCAGGCACTGTGCTAGGGTCTTTCAAAGTATTTTCTCATTTAATCCTCACAACAACTTTATGAGGTAAATACCTTTGTAATCTTCACTTTACAGATGAGAAAAAATGTGGCTCAGAGATGTTAAATGATGGAGCAAGGCTATGAAGTTAGATATAAAATATTGCTCTATTTTCTCCCACTCAAGAAAAGTACACTTATAGGATTTGGAAATGAAAGAACTAAGATCATCCTTGAGAGTTAAACTGTTGAATATTAACAGAGATATGCAAAGCCACTTTAATAAGACAGAATAGCTACCTTGCCAGAAAGACTTCACTGTAACCTGATGGAAGTCATAGGCGTACCTAAGAAATAATATGTCAAACAGAAGGGTAGTTCTTCAATTATGGATGCATACACAGAAAGGACCAGAGACAAAAATGAACAGCTCCCTCCAGCCATTTTCCAGGGAATATGGTGCCCTCCCTGTCCCAGGGATTTAACCCTGATAACGAGCATATTTAATGTGGAGAAGAAAACTCCCGGTTTTCTTGGCCATTTGTTCTTACATGTTTAAATCATACAACTAGTTCCCTTTTTTCTTATTCCATGCACACTAAACAAGCTTCTGATTATAATTTTGACTCCATCTGCTCCTTGCCTATCGGTAAGAGAATACACAGGTAAGGTTTACATGCATGTCTTGCAACCAAGAGGAAAACCAGCCTAAGAGAATACGCTGAGGATGGCATCATGCCTAGAAGGAATGGCAGAGAAAAAGATAGAAATATCCTAAGTCCTACATGACGCTATAGAGCCATGGAATTAAGAAGTCTGGAACATTCCCTGTCACTAGAGTTCTTATTATGGATAAGAAAATACATGTTCTTTATTGTTTAAAACAGTCAGGTTAGGGCTTTTCTGTTATGTGCTGCTAAAAGCAACACAAGTTATAGAGTGAGCCAGGTGCCAATGTCTTTAATGAATATAGGTGAAGGTGCAGGGGCAACTACTGGGATGCTGCTAACTGACAGCAGTGAGAAGGGAGAGGGGTGGTATTATTGATGGCAGGAGTTTCATGAGCAAACATTTTTATACAAAGATTGGTGAGTAATGGCCTGTAAGTGAAAATGGAGAGCAAGAAGGACACCTACCTCACATTCCTGATGTATAGAGTATGAAAGAAAAGCCACTCATGGAAGAAGTGCTATCCTGAGGGGCCATCTAGATTGTAGTTACCAAATCACACAAAACCAGTTGCCATGGAGGTGATTCGGACTCATGGTGACCCTGTATGTTACGTACAGAGTAGAACTGCTCCATAGGGTTTTCTTGACTGTAATCTTTACAGAAGTAGATCGCCAGGTCTTTCTTCACACTCCACTTGGTGGGTTCGAACTGTCAGCCTTTAGGTTAGTAGTTAAGCGCAAACTGTTTGTGCCATCCAGGAATCTAGATTGTAATTACAGCAGGAGGTTAAAGGAATGTTTCAAGAAGAGGTTAATGATATATATGGAGGATTTTGCTAATCACAGAGTGTGAGTTCCAGAGGGCACAGCAGAAGGGTTTAGGCTGGATGAAAAGAGAGGAGGAGTGCAAGGTCTGGTCAGTTAAGAGGAAGTATAGAATAAGAGGAAGTATAGAGCGTCTTGGTGATAATGAATGCTATGCTAGGCATTACCTGTTCGCTTTCAGATTCATTCCCTGCTCTTTTTATATAAATGATGCTACTCAAATGTCCTTGCCAAATGGTTTTGATTAATAAGAAACACTGGCAGAAGATTGAAGTATGGAAAGAAGTATAAGCCAGGGTATTTCTCCCCCTTTTCCCTTCGGGGGCGATTTTCTGTCAGTGGCTACATCTTCCTCCATAGATTCGGCGCCCCACTGGACGTCTCCTCCGTCATGATCCCAAATCCCACAAGCTGGCCTTGTATTTACCTCTTCCTTATTTTTGTGTACATCCATTGCTAGCGATGGTAGAGGCTTCCTGTTGTGCCACCTCCTGCTTGGCTTTTCAGCTCTTCCATAACCTGTGTTATCAGTTCCTTATGTTCAATTTCCTCTGTTTTAAATGTATGTTGTTGTTAGGTGTTGTCGAGTTGGTTATGACTCCTATGTACAACAGAATGAAACATTGTCTGGTCCTGCACCATCCTCACAATTGTTGCTCTGTTTGACCCCATAGAAAGAGTTGTTTATATTTTCCTGTCTTGACTCTGATACAAGTGCCTACAGTGGCTTTCATATCTGACTGTGGCTGGCACTGCACCCTTTCCAAAAACCATGTTAGACATTGAATACAATGTTTTAGTCCTGGAACTCCTGCCACATGGATTAGCCATGGTCTCTCTGACTTTACTTTCATAGGGAGTGCAATGGTTAAGGTTGTGTGTCAATTTGGCTGGGCCATGATTCTCAGTGGTTTGGAAGTTACAGTGCAGTTTGACAGTCATGTATGATGTAATTTGGTAGGTATGTAACGATGTAATCAACTCCACAATGACATCTGCTATGAGCAGACAATAAGTTCAAAAGGGGCTTCCTTGGTGGTGTGGCCTGCCTCCAGTATAAAAATGGATGTTCCAGCAAGACTTTCCCTCTGGATTCTGCATCTGGCTCAACATCATCTGAACTCTGGTTCAAGGTACTTGAGCTAGCAGCTTAACTGCCAATCTAGGGATGCATTGGCCTCCACAGCCTGTGAGCCAGGGCCCTACCATATGACCTGCCATTCTTGGATTCATCAGACCCTGAAGCTATATGAGTCAGGAGAAAAATCCAGCCTGATGCCTGACCTGTGGACTTGGGACTTGCCAGCCTCTACAACCATGTGAACCATTCCCTTGAGATAAATCTACTCTCTCTCTCTCTCTATATATATATACATATGAACATACATATATACATAGACAAATATTTGTCTATACATAGATATTTTAAAAATCCGCTGCCGTGGAGTCAATTCTGACTCATGGCAACCCTGTTGGACAGAGTAGAACTGCCCCACAGGGTTCCCAAGGAGTGACTGATGGATTCAAACTGCCGACCTTTTGGCTAGCAGCTGAGCTCTTAACCACTGTGCCACCAAGGATCCATATATTCATACATACGTATATATATATATATATACATGCATATACACATGCATATATATATATATACATGCATATACACATGCATATATATATATATATACATGCATATACACATGCATATATATATATATATATAAGATTGTTGTTGTTGTTGGGTGCCGTAGAGTCAGTTCCAACTCATAGAGACCCTAAGTACCATAGAACGAAACACTGCCTGGTCCTGCACCATGCTCACAATGGTCTTTATGCTTGAGCCCATTGTTGCAGCCACTGTGTCAATCCGTCTCGTTGAGAGTCTTCTTCTTTTCCACTGACACTGTATTTTGCCAAGCATGATGTCCTTCTCCAGGGACTGACTCCTCCTGACAACAAGTCCAAAGTATGTAAGACATACTCTTGCCATCCTTGCAAACCCTGTTGGCATAGAGCTACAGCTGCTAAACAAAAGGTCGGCCATTCAAATCCACCAGGAGTTCCTTGGAAACTCTATGGGGCAGTTCTACTCTGTCCTATAGGGTCACTATGAGTCGGAACTGACTTGACTGCAACAACATATATATGTATATATATATACACACATACATACATATGTATATATATGTATGTTCACTGGTTTTGCTTCTCTAGAGAACCCAGCCTAAGACCTCTGGTACCAACAGTGGTTCTGTTCTTGTTGTTGTTAGGTGGCTTAGAGTCAGTTCCGACTCATAGTAACCCTATGCATAACAGAACGAAACACTGCCCGATCCTGCGCCATCCTTACAATCATTGTTATGCTTGAGCTCATTGTTGCAGCCACTGTGTCAATCCACCTCGTTGAGGGTCTTCCTCTTTTCTGCCGACCCTGTACTCTGCCAAGCATGATGTCCTTCTCCAGAGACTGATCCCTCCTGAAAACATGTCCGAAGTATGTAAGACGCAGTCTCGCCATTCTTGCCTCTAAGGAGCATTCTGGCTGCATTTCTTCTAAGACACATTTGTTCATTCTTTTGGCAGTCATAGTATATTCAATATTCTTCACCAACACCACAATTCAAAGGTGTCAACTCTTCTTCGGTCTTCCTTATTCATTGTCCAGTTTTCACATGCATATGATGTAATTGAAAATACCATGGCTTGGGTCAGGTGCACCTTAGTCTTCAGGGTGACATCTTTGCTCTTCCACACTTTGAAGAGGTCCTTTGCAGCAGATTTGCCCAATGCAATGCATCTTTTGATTTCTTGACTGCTGCTTCCGTGGGTGTTGATTGTGGGTCCAAGTAAAATGAAATCCTTGACAACTTCAGTTTTTTCTCCATTTATCATGATGTTGCTCCTTGGTCCAGTTGTGAGGATTTTTGTTTTCTTTATGTTGAGGTGTAATCCGTACTGAAGGCTGTGGTCTTTGATCTTCATTAGTAAGTGCTTTAAGTCCTCTTCACTTTCAGCAAGCAAGGTTGTATCATCCGCATAACACAGGTTGTTAATAAGTCTTCCTCCATTCCTGGGGCCCCGTTCTTCTTCATATAGTCCAGCTTCGCATATTATCTGTTCAGCATAGAGATTAAATAGGTATGGTGAAAGAATACAACCCTGACGCACGCCTTTCCTAACTTTAAATCAATCAGTATCCCCTTGTTCTGTCTGAACTACTACTTCTTGATCTATGTAAAGGTTCCATGAGCACAGTTAAGTGTTCTGGAATTCCCATTCTTCAGTGTTATCCATAATTTGTTATGATCCACACAGTTGAATGCCTTTGCATAGTCAGTAAAACACAGGTAAACATCCTTCTGGTATTCTCTGCTTTCAGCCAGGATCCATCTGACATCAGCAATGATATCCCTGGTTCCACGTCCTCTTCTGAAACCGGCTTGAATTTCTGGCAGTTCCCTGTTGATATACTGCTGCAGCCATTTTTGAATAATCTTCAGGAAAATTTTGGTTGCATGTGATATTAATGATATTGTTCTATAATTTCCACATTCGGTTGGATCACCTTTCTTGGGAATAGCATAAATATGGATCTCTTCCAAACAGTTGACCAGGAAGCTGTCACCCATATTTCTTGGCATAGACGAGTGAGCACCTCCAGCACTGCATCTGTCTGTTGAAACATCTCAATTGCTATTCCATCAATTCCTGGAGCCTTGTTTTTTGCCAATGTCTTCAGAGCAGCTTGGACTTCTTACTTCAGTATCATCGGTTCCTGATCATATGCCACCTCTTGAAATGGTTGAATATCGACTAATTCTTTTTGGTGTAATGACTGTGTGTATTCCTTCCAGCTTCTTTTGATGCTTCCAACGTCCTTTAATATTTTCCCCATGGAATCCTTCACTATTGCAACTCGAGGCTTGAATTTTTTTCTTCAGTTCTTTCAGCTTGAGAAATGCTGAGCATGTTCTTCCCTTTTGGTTTTCCATCTACAGCTCTTTGCACATATCATTATAATACTTTACTTTGTCTTCTCGAGAGGCTCTTTGAAATCTTCTGCTCAGTTCTTTTACTTCATCAATTCTTCCTTTTGCTTTAGCTGCTCGACGCCCAAGAGCAAGTTTCAGAGTCTCCTCTGACATCTGTCTTGGGCTTTTCTTTCTTTCCTGTCTTTTCAATGACCTCTTGCTTTCTTCATGGATGATGTCCTTGACGTCATCCCACAACTCATCTGGTCTTCGGTCACTAGTGTTCAATGTGTCAAATCTATTCTTGAGATGGCCTCTAAATTCAGGTTGGATATACTCAAGGTCATATTTTGGCTCTTGTGGACTTGCTCTGATTTTCTTCATTTTCGGCTTGAACTTGCACATGAGCAATTGATAGTCTGTTCCACAGTCGGCCCCTGGCCTTGTTCTGACTGATGATATTGAGTTTTTCCATCGTCTCTTTCTACACATATAGTTCATTTGATTTCTGTGTGTTCCATCTGGCAAGGTCCATGTGTATAATCACTGTTTATGTTGGTGAAAGAAGGTATTTGCAATGAAGAAGTCATTGGCCTTGCAAAATTCTATCATTCGACCTCCAGCATTGTTTCTATCACCAAGGCCATATTTTCCAGGTACTGATCCTTCTTCTTTGTTTTCAACTTTTGCATTCCAATCACCAGAAATTATCAATGCATCTTGATTGCATGTTTGATCAATTTCCGACTGCAGCAACTGATAAAAACCTTCTATTTCTTCATCTTGGCCCTAATGGTTGAGGTGTAAATTTGAATAATAGTCTCATTATCTGGTCTTCCTTGTAAGCGTGTAGATATTGTCCTATCACTGACAGCGTTGTACTTCAGGTTAGATCTTGAAATGTTCTTTTTGACAATGAAGGCAACACCATTCCTCTTCGAGTTGTCATTCCCAGCACAGTAAACTATATGATTGTCTGATTCAAAATGGCCAATACCAGTCCATTTCAGCTCACCAATGCCTAGGATATTGATGTTTATGCGTTCCATTTCATTTTTGATGATTTCCAATTTTCCTGTATTCATCCTTTGTACATTCCATGTTCCAATTATTAATGGAAGTTTGCAGCTGTTTCTTCTCATTTTGACTCACACCACATCAGTAAATGAAGATCCTGAAAGTTTTCCTGCATCCACGTCATTAAGGTTGACTCTGCTTTGAGGAGGCGCTCTTCCCCAGTCATCTTTTGAGTGCCTTCCAACCTGGGGGGCTCATCTTCCGGCACTATATCAGACAATGTTCTGCTGCTATTCATAAGGTTTTCACTGGCTAATGCTATTCAGAAGTAGACTGCCGAGTCCTTCTTCCTAGCTTGTCTTAGTCTGGAAACTCAGCTGAAACCTGTTCTCCATGGGTGACCCTGCTGGTATCTCAATACCGGTGGCATAGCTTCCAGCATGACAGCAGCATGCAAGCCGCCACAGTATGACAAACTGGCAGACACGTGGACAGATGGATTCTGGCAGAGAGCAGAGAATACCAGAAGGGTGTTTACCTGTGTTTTATTGACTATGCAAAGGCACTCGACGTTGTGGATCATAACAAATTATGGATAACATTGAGAAGAATGGGATTTCCGGAACACTTAATTGTGCCCATGAGGAACCTTTACATAGATCAAGAGGCAGTTGTTTGGACATAACAAGGGGATACTGATTGGTTTTAAGTCAGGAAAGGTGTGCGTAGGGGTTGTATCCTTTCACCACACCTAGTCAATCTGTATGCTGAGCAAATAATCCAAAAAGCTGAAGTATATGAAGAAGAATGGGGCGTCATGATTGGGGGAAGACTCATTAACACCCTGCATTATGCAGATGACACAACCTTGCTTGCTGAAAGTGAAAAGGACTTGAAGCAGTCACTAATGAAGATCAAAGACCACAGCCTTCATTATGGATTGCACCTCAACATAAAGAAAACAAAAATCCTCACAACTGGACCAATGAGCAACATCATGGTAAATGGAGAAAAGATTGAAGCTGTCAAGTATTTCATTTTACTTGGATCCATAATAAACACCCACGGAAGCAGCAGTCAAGAAATCAAAAGATGCACTGCAATTGGGGAAATCTGCTGCAAAGGACCTCTTCAAGGTGTTGAAGTGCAAGGATGTCACCCTGAAGACTAAGGTGAGCTTGACCCAAGCCATGGTATTTTCAATCACATCGTATGCATTTGAAAGCTGGACAACGAATAAGGAAGACTGAAGACTGAAGAAGAGTTGATGCCTTTGAATTGTGCTGTTGGCGAAGAATGTTGAAAATACCATGGACTGCCAAAAGAACGAACAAATCCGTCTTAGAAGAAGTAAAACTAGAATGCTCCTTAGAAGCAAGGATGGACATGTTGTCAGGCGGGATCAGTCCCTGGAGAAGGACATCATGCTTGGCAAAGTAAGGGGTCAGCAGAAAAGAGGAAGACCCTCAATAAGGTGGATTTACACAGTGGCTGCAACAATAAATTCAAGCATAACAATGATTGTAATGATGTCACAGGACCGGGCAGTGTTTTGTTCTGTTGTGCATAGCATCGCTATGAGTCGCAACCACCTCGAGGGCACCTAACAGCAATTGTGCAAGGAACATAAAGTTGGATCAGCATTTATTTATTGATATGGGCCCAGTAAGCACTGATCCTTCATTCAAAGTTTCAGCTCAAGAGGTTAGGAAAGGATCTAATACTTTATCTGATTGGGTCACTGAAGGACAGATTACGCAAGGCCCTACATTAAATGAAGTTGATCTACCAGACTTACCTTGGTATACTGTAGAAGAAGGTATCCAAAGGCTTAGGGAAATTGGCATGTTAGAGTGTATTTATCAGGTTAGACCCACTGACTCACACATGGAGTGCCCAGAGGACACAGCTTTTACCACAACGTTGAGGAACAAATATATGAAGGGAGCACCATCATCCCTGAAGATGGCTGTGATTGCTATTTTATGTAAGTCAGATTTGAGAATGGGAACTGCCTGACTGAATTAAGATACTTAAATACAATGGGGCTTATTGGACTCTGTGGTAGTAGGGCCCAAGTGGTGGTGCCCAGTTGACAAAAAAAGGTGACAGTGGTTAATGTAATGGACAGTGGAGTCAAAGCAGTAATCAGAATAGCCTGAATTGTATGGACTTATGGTGTTGGATAATTATTCCCAGTGTTCCTAGGAGAGAACTAGATAAAAAACCTACTAAATATTTACCTGATCTGTACAAGCAGAAGAATTCTAGGTCATTGAGTGGCAATCTAACTGGAATCTCCAGAATAGACAGTCTTGGCCCCTCAATCAATTCCCAGATATAGTGAGTTTAGAGACCCACAGCCTCTTGAATGAAGGGGAGACTGGTTACCCTTGAGAAAGGATGCCTTTATACATCCAAAAATGTACACCGTTAATCTTTCTACCAGCCTTCCCCAAAGGGATCTATGGCCTTTTACAAGAGTGACTGTTCATTGGGAAAATAGACATCACCAGACTTTTGGAGATTATCGGGCACTAGCTCTGAACTGATGCTAATTCCAGGAGACACAAAACACCACTGTGGCACACCAGTCAGGATGGGGTGTACAGAGATAAGGTAGTTAATGGAGTCTTAGCTAAGGTTCATTTCACAGTGGATCCAGTGAGTCCCCAAAACCATCCTGTAGTGATTATCCCAGTTCTAGAGCACATAATTGGAATAGATATACTCAACAACTGGCAGAACACCCACATTGGATCTTTGAAAAGTGGAGTAAAGGTTATGATGGTAGGAAAAGCCAAGTGGAAGCCTTTAGAACTTCCCCTACATAGGGGAATACTAAACCAAAAGCAATACAGCATTCATGAAGGGATTGAAGGGACTAGTGCCACTATTAAGAACTTGAAGAATGCAGGAGTCATGATTCCCACCACATCCCCATTCAACTTGCCTATTTGGCCTGTGCAAAAAATATGATGGATCTTGGAGAACAACAGTGGATTATTATAAACTTAACCAAGTGGTGACTCCAATTGCAGCTGCTGTTCCAGATGTGGTTTCATTGCTTGAGCAAATTACTACATCTCCTGGTAGCTGGTATGCAGCTATGGATTGGGCCAATGCTTTTTTCTCCCTACCTGTTTCAAAAGACCACCAGAAGCAGTTTGCTTTCAGCTGGCAAGGCCAGCAATACACCTTCAGTGTCCTACCTCAGTGATATATCAACTCTCCAGCCCTATGTCATAATGTAGTCTGCAGGGACCTTGATCACCTTTCCCTTCCAAAGGACGTCACACTGGTCCATTAATTGATGACTTTATGTTGATTGTTCCTAGTGAAAAAGAGATGTGACTGACTCTGGCCTAATTGGTAAAACATTTGCATGCTAGAGGGTGGGAAATTAATCCCCAAAAATTTCAGGCACCTTCCACTTCAGTGAATTTCTAGAAGTCCAGTGGTGAGGGCATGTCAACACATTCCTTCTAAAGTGAAGGATAAGTCATTGCATCTGGCCTCTCCACAACAAAAAAGGAGGCACGATACTTGTGGGCCACTTCAAATATTGGATGCAACATATCCCTCACTTGGGTGTGCTACTCTGACCTATTTATCAAGTGACTCAAAAAGCTGCTAGTTTTGAGTGGGACCAGAACAAGAGAAGGCTCTTTAACAGGTTCAGGCTGCTCTGCAAGCCACTCTGCCACTTGGGCCATATGATCCAGCTGATCCAATGGTACTTGAAGTGTCTGTGGTAAACAGAGATGTTGTTTGGAGTCTTTGGCAGCCCCCTATTGGTGAATCACGCCACAGAATCTTAGAATTTTGGAGCAAATCCCTGCCATCCTCTGTAGATAACTACTCTCCTTTTGAGAAACAGCTTTTGGCTTTTTCCTGGACCTTAGTAGAGACTGAATGCTCAATTATGGGCCACCTAGTCACCATGTGGGCTGAGCTTCCCATCATTAACTGGGTGTTGTTGACCCACAGAGCCATAAAGTTGAACATGCATAGCTGCACTCCATCATTAAATGGAAGTGGTATATGCAAGATAGGGCACGAGTAGTACCAGAAGGCATAAATAAGTTACATGAGGTGGGGGCTCAAATGCCCACGTTCTCTACTCCTGTCACATTACCTTTCCTCTCCCAGTCTGTACCTATGGCCTTATGGGGTGTTTCTTGTGATCAGTTGACTGAGGAAGAGAAAACTTGTGCCTGGTTGACAGACGGTTTTGCATGACATGCAGTCACCACACACAAGGTGATGACGGCACCACTGCAGCTCCCTTCTGGGACCTCCCTGAAGGACAGTGTCAAAAGAAATCCTCTCAATGGGCAGAACTCCAAGCAGTTCACCTGGTTGTTCACTTTCCTTGGAAGGAGACATGGCCAGACATGTGTACTGATTCATGGGTTGTGGCAATTGGTTTGATGGGCTGGTCAGTGACTTGGAAGGAACATAATTGGAATATAGGAGACAAGAAGATATGGGGAATAGCTATGTGAACAGACCTCTCTGAATAGGCCAAAGAAGTGAAGATATTTGTGTCTCATGTGAATGTTCATCAAAGGGTGACCTCAGCAGAAGGGAATTTTAACATTCAGTTGGATAGGATGATGTGTTCTGTGGAAAGCAGTCATCTTCTTTCCCCAATTACTCCCATCATTGCTCAATGGGCTTATGAACAAAGGGACCATGGTGGCAGGAATGGAGGTTATGCCTGGGCTCAGCAACATGGACTTCCACTCACCAAGGCCAACTTGGCTGCAGCCACTGCTGAGGGCCCAATCTGCCAACAGCAGAGACCAATGCTGAGTCCCCAATATGGCACCATTCCTTGAGGTGACCAGCCAGCAGCCTAGTAGCAAGTTGATTACATTTGACCACTTCTATCATGGAAAGGGCATTTTTATGTTCTTATAGAAATAGACACTTACTCTGGATACACGTTTGTCTTCTCTGCGCACAATGCTTCTGCCAAAACTACCATCCATACACTTACAGAATGCCTTACCCAATGTCATGATACCCCACACAGCATTGCCATGGATCAAGGGACTCATATCACAGCAAATGAAGTGTGGCAGTGGGCCCATGCTCATGGAAATGTCTGATCTTACCATATTCCCATATTTCCCATCGTCCTGAAACAGCTGGCCTGACAGAACTAGAGAATGGCCTTCTAAAGTCACAGTTATGGCACCAGCTAGGTGGCAATACCTTGCACGATTGGAGCAATGTTCTCCAGGAGGCTTTATGCGCTTTAAACCAGAGTCCAGTATATGTTGCTATTTCTCCCATAGCTAGGATTCATGGGTCCAGGAATCAAGGGGTGGAAATGGGAGTGGCACCACTCCTTATTACCCTTAGTGACCCACTCACAAAATTGATGCTTCCTTTTCCCGTGACCCTATATTCTGCAAATCTAAAGGTATTAATTCCAAAGGGACGAATGCTCCCACCGAGAGAGACAACACTAAATACATTGAACTGGAAGTTAAGAATGGCATTAGGCAACTTTGGGATCCTCATGTCTAAGGATCAGAAGGCAAAGAAGAGAGGTACTGTATTGGCTGGTGTCTTAGGCTGGGTTCTCTAGAAAAGCAAAACCAGTAAAGTGTATAAATATATATATAGAGAGAGAGAGAGAGATTTATATCAAGGAAACAGCTCACGCGATTGTAGAGGCTGGAACTTCCCAGGTATGTGGATCAGGATAGAGGCTTCTCCTGATTCACGTAGCTGCAGGGGCTGGCGAACCCAAGATCTGCAGGTCAGAGAGAGAACTCTTGCCCACAGGCTGTGAAGATTGATGAATCTCAAGATATACGGGTAAGCTGCTAGCTCAAGCCCCAAGAACCAGAGGTCAGAGGAACAAGAGGCACTTGCAGTTTCCAGAGCAAGCCAAAAACATTGGCAAGGCAAGCAGGAAGGAAGTAGGTGGCAGAGGGTGGAGAGATGAAGGCTGAGGGGGTGGTGAGCTGCCACAGGCTCTGCTCCTGCTGATACCACTCAGCAGATTCCATCATGGGGGTGATCACATATCAAATTTCAACAGGGAAGTGATCACATCATTATAAAACTGCCAAAACACCGAGAATCATAGCCCAGCCAAGTTGACACACAATCTTAACCATCACAGTATACCCCTTGTTAACTTGGCACCTACACACATCTCCCCAAACTATACATAATATTTGAATAAAGACAATTACAAAGTCATACTTGTGCCTAACATAATACAACTACAAACGAAAACACACTAATCCCGTTTACGTCTTATATTTTATAAGTGAAGAAAACAAAAATATTTGATGCACACATACAATTATTTCTTCCACCACCCATTCCATATTCCCTTTGCCCTCAGCAAGCACCTCAGCAGGTCGCGGTTCTTTGCCTGATGGGGTGAGCCAAACTTTCATTCCTGAAGGATCTGTGCCACTAGTAGTCATGTCGGAATTGGGTTACTGTAGTTTTCTGTTGACTTTAATCACAAGAAATTGTAGCACTAAGAGATGCCCTAAGGGATCTCCTGCATTCTAGACATACTATTCTTTACCTCCATTATGTAATTTCAATCCAATTTCCTCTTGGTAATCAGGATCAATCACACCAGCCAGTATGGCAACTTCCTTATTTGCCTGTTGATCCAGAGGCATAAGGAGCCCAAAGTGGCCAGGTGGCATTCTTAGCTTCCAGTTCAATGGAGTCAGTGATGTGTCTCCATGTGGGAGTATTCCTCCCTTTGGAACTAAGGCCTCTAGACCTGTAGAGCATAAGGTCACGAGGACAGGAAGCAAAAATCTTGCGAGTGGGTCACTAGGGGTAATAGTGAGTGGTGCCACTCCCATTTCCACTCCTGGATTCCTGGACTCATGAATCCTGGCTATGAGAGTAACAGCACCATATATTGGATGATGGTTTAGAGCACATGCAGCCTCTTCTAGAACATTGCACCAACCCCGCAAGGTATTGCCACCTAGCCGGCACTGTAATTGTGTCTTTAGGAGGCCATTCCATCATTCCATCGAGCCACCTGCTTCAGGATGATGGGAAACATGGTAAGAACAGTGAATTCCATGAGCATGGGCCCACTGCCGCAGTTCATTTGCTGTGAAGTGAGTTCTTGGTCAGAGGCAATGCTGTGTGGGATACCATGACGGTGGATAAGACATTTTGTAAGTCCATGGATAGTACTTTTGGCAGAAGCGTTGCACGCAGAGAAGGCAAATCCACACCCAGAGTCTCTGTTCCAGTAAGGACAAAAAGCTGCCCTTTCCATGATGGAAGTGTTCCAATGTAATCAATTTACCACCAGGTTGCTGGCTGACTACCTCAAGAGATGGTGCCATATTGGGGACTCAGGGTTGGTCTCTGCTGCTAGCAGATTGGGCACTCAGCAGTGGCTGTAGCCAAGTCAGCCTTGGTGAGTGGAAGCCTGTGGTGCTGTGCCCATGCATGATGTCCATCCTGGCCACCATGGCCACTTTGTTCATGAGCCCCTTGAGCAATGACAGAAGTAGCTGGGGTAGGAGGATGACTGGTTTCCACAGAACGCATCACCTTATCCACTTGATTGTTAAAATCATCCTCTGCTGAGGTCACTCTTTGGTGAGCATTCGCATGAGACAAAAATATCTTCACTTCTTTGGCACATTCAGAGAGATCTATCCCACATAACTCTTCACCATAAATCCTTGTCTCCAATTTTCAAATCATGTTCCATCCATGTCCCTGACCATCCAGCCAAACCACTGGCCACAGGCCATGAATCATATACAATCACACATCTGGCCATTTCTCCTCCCAAGGAAAGTGAACAACCAGATGCAATGCTAGAAGGTCTGCCCATTGGGAGGATTTCCCTTCACCATTATCCTTCAGGGAGGTGCAAGAAAGGGCTGTAGTGCTGCCACTGTCCACTTTCAAGTGGTGCCTGCATGTCGTGCAGAACCATCTGGAAACCAGGCACGAATCTTCTCTTCTTCGGTCATCAGATAATAAGGAACTTCCCATGAGACCATAGGCACAGACTGGGAGATAGAAGACAATGTGACAGGAGTGGAGACCATGGGCATTTTGGCCACTTCCTCGTGAAACTTACTTGTGCCTTCAGGTCCTGCTCAGGCCCAGTCTCGTATATACCACTTCCATTTAATGATGGAGTGCTGCTGTGCACGTCCAACTTTATGACTCTGTAGGTCAGACCACACCCAGTTCACGATGGGCCGCTCAGGCTGCATGGTGACTTGGTGCCCCATGGTTAAGCATTCAGTCTCTACTAAGGTCCAGTAACAAGCCAAAAGCTGTTTCTCAAAAGGAGAGTAGTTATCTACAGAGGATGGCAGGTCTTTGCTCCGAAATCCTAAGAGTCTGCATTGTGATTCACCAATAGGGGCCTGCCAAAGACTCCAAACAACATCTCTGTTTACCACAGACACTTCAAGTACCATTGGATCAGCTGAATCATATGGCTAAAGCGGCAGAGCGGCTTGCACAGAAGCCTGAACCTGTTAAAGAGCCTTCTCTTGTTCTGGTCCCACTCAAAACTAGCAGCTTTTCAAATCACTTGATAAATAGGCCAGAGTAGCACATTCAAATGAGAAACATGTTGCCTCCAAAATCCAAAGAGGCCCACTAGGCATTGTGCCTCCTTTTTTTGTAGGAGTAGCCAGATGCAATAGCTTATCCCACACCAGTGGACCTGTAGAAATTTCACTGAAGTGGAAGGTGCCTGAATTTTTGTGGGATTAATTTCCTACCCTTTAGCACACAAATGTTTTAACAAGAAGTCCAGAATCACTCACACTTCTTCCTTACTAGGTCCAATCAGCATAATGTCATCAACTCAATGGACCAGCATGATGTCTTGTGGAATGAAAAGATGACCAAGGTCCCTGGGGACTAAATTATGACACAGGGCTGGAGAGTTGATGTAGCCCTGAGGTAGGCAAGTGAAGGTGTATCACTGGCTGAAGACAAACTGCTTCTGGTGGTCCTTTGAAACAAGTATGGAGAAAAAGACATTAGCCATATCAATAGCTGCATACCAGGTACCAGGAGATGTATTAATTTGCTCAAGCAATGAAACTACACCTGTAACAGCAGCTGCAGTTGGAGTCACCACCTGGTTAAGTTTTCGATAACCTACTGTCATTCTCCAAGATCCATCTGTTTTTTTTGTACAGGCCAAATAGGCGCGCTGAATGAGGATATGGTGGGAATCACCACCCCTGCATACTTCAAGTCCTTGATGGTGGCAGTAATTTCTGCAATTCCTCCAGGAATACAGTAATGCTTTTGGTTTACTATTTTCCTGGGAAGGGGCAGTTCTAATGGCTTCCACTTGGCTTTTCCTACCATAATAGCCCTTACTTCAGTTGTCAGGAATCCAGTGTGGGTGTTCTGCCAGTGGCTGTGCATATCTATTCCAATTATGCATTCTGGAACTGGGGAAATCACTACAGGATGGGCTCGGGGACCTACTGGACCTACTGTGAGATGGACGTGAGCCAAGACATATGCTCCCATTCTGACTGGTGGGCCACAGTGTTGTTTTGGGTCTCTTGGAATTAGTGTCAGTTCAGAGCCAGTATCCAGTAATCCCCAAAAAGTCTGATTTTTTCCTTTTCTCCAATGAAAAGTCACTCTTGTAAAGGACCATAGATCCCTTTGGGGAAGGCTGGGAGAGAGACTAACAGTATAAATTTTTGGCAGTGTATTGGAGTCCTTCCTCAAGGGGACCCAACCTCCCCCTTCAGTCAAGGGGTTGTGGGTCTAAACTCACTCAAGTCTGGGAATTGATTGAGGGACCAGGACTCTCTAATCTGGCAATTCGAGTTAGACTGCTGTTCACCTGACCTAGAATTCATCCATTTGTACAGATAAGTAAATATTTAGTAGATTTCCTATCTATTTCAGCCTAGGGACACCATGACTGACTAGCCAACACCATAAGTCCATACAAGTCGGACTATTCTGATTAGTGCTTTGACTCCGCTGTTCATTACTGTAACCACGCCCACCTTGTCTTTGTCAGTTGAATGCCACCACCTGGTCCCTACTACCGCAGGGTCCAATCAGCCCCATTGTAGTTATGTGTCTTAATTCAGTTAGGGCCTTTCCCACTGTCAAATCTGATTTACATAAAATAGCAATCACAGCAGTCTTCAAGGGTCCTGGAGCTCCCTTCATAAATTTGTTTCTTACAGCTGTAATAAAAGCTGTGTCCTTTGGGCATTCTATGTGTGAGTCTGTGGGTCTAACCTGATAAATCCACTCTAGCATGCCAATTTCTCTAAGCCTTTTTTTTTGGATAGCTTTTTCTACAGTATACCAAGGCAGGTCTGGTATATCAACTTGATTTAGTGTAGGCCACTGAGTAATCCGTGCTTCAGTGACCCTACGAAATAATCTGTTAGATCCTTTCTTAACTTCTCAAGCTGACACATTGAATGAAGAATCTGTGCTTAGTGGACCCATATCAATAAACTCAGACTGATCTATTTTTATGTTCCTTGCACCATTATCCCACACCCTTAATAGTCATTCCCACACATATTCTCCAAGTTTCTGTTTTGTACATATTAGAAAAGTCAAGGAGCTCTTTTAAAGTGTAGCATACCTCCTTCTAGGTCACACTTTGTACTTCACCTTTTGGGGCTCACTGGGACTTAAGGCTAGCTATAGGTCTTTTTTTTTTATAGGTCTAGAAGCCAGAATCAGTGTGGAATTGTTTTGAAAGCATTCAGTATTGTCTTGTAAAGCATCTGCCTCAGGCGATGCCCCAGGCAATGACTCAGCCAAGGGCTCTTTAGAGGCAGATGGGCTAGTGCTAATCTCATTAGATGGGAGTGGAGGGGCTAATGGTTTTTCTGGGCAGGGTGGTGTAGCAGACAAACATGAAGTAATCTCTTCAGATGGGAGTGGTTCTTTCGGCAGGAGTGATTCAATGGAATTTAGGGGCTCAGTGTCTCCAGCTTTCTGATTATCTGCCCATATGTCCCCATCCCAAGTTTCAGGACCCCATTTCTTCCCAATCAATGCCCCTACTTTAACTTCAGACACCTCTTGAGGTTGGCAATTGAGCTGGTGTTGTAGTTAAGCCACTCTTACAGTAAGACTCTGGGCTTGGCTTTCGGTAATATCTGCTCTGTTACTACAAGAAATAGGGCTTTTTTTCAAAGCACAAGTGAAAGCTTTCAGATCATTTATGCAGCACTTGAGCTTTGACTCTGATGCCCTGAGTGCATCTCTTTCTTTCACCAGTTTGTCTAGTGAAAGTAGGACCAACCAACCAGCTTCCTTATACTTATCATATATGCAATCACCCAGAGCCTCGCTTTTCACCAATACCTGATCTATTGGTGGTGATATTCAGCATATTTGAATTGTCACCTCACGCCAAGGATTAGCAGTGCCTTCTTTACTACTGGAAGCAGAGTCATCAACATCTTTAAGACTAACCAGACTGGAGAACCAATTTAGAAAGCTCATCTTCACAATTTTGTTTCTCTAGAACCACTCTCGGTACCAAATGTCTTAGGTTGGGTTCTCTAGAGAAGCAAAACCAGTAAAGCGTAGAGAGAGAGAGAGATTTATATCAAGGAAACAGGTCACGCAATTGTTGAGGCTGGAACGTCCCAAGTTTGTGGATCAGGATAGAGGCTTTCAGGGGCTGGTGAACCCAAGATCAGCAGGTTGGAGAGCAGGGCTCTTGCTCACAGGCTGTGAAGATTGACGAATCCCAAGATTGGCAGGTAAGCTGCTAGCTCAAGTCCCAAGAACCAGAGGTCAGATGAACAAGGTGCTGTTGCAGGATCCAGAATAAGCCAAAAAACTTTGCAAGGTGAGCAGGAAGGAAGTAGGCAGCAGAGGGTGGAGAGATGAAGGCTGAGGGGGCGGTGAGCCACCACAAGCTCTGCCCCCACTGGTTTCACTCAGCAGATTCCATCACGGGGGTGATCACATATCAAATTTCAACAAGGAAGTGATCACAATATTATACAGCTGCCAAAACACTGAGAATCGTGCCCCAACCAAGTTGACTCACAATCTTAACCATCACAGCTGGTGTGATTGATCCTGGTTACTAAAGGGAAACTGGATTGATATTACATAATGGAGGTAAAGAAGAGTATGTCTGGAATACAGATCTTTTAGGATGTCTCTTAGTGCTACCATGCTTTGTAATTAAAGTCAATGGAAAACTACAGCAATCCAATTCTGACATGAATACTAATGGCCCAGACATTTCAGGAATGAAGGTTTAGGTCACCCCACCAGGCAAAGAACCATGACTTGCTGAGCTGCTTGCTGAGAGCAAAAGGAAGACAGAATGGGTGGTGGAAGAAGTAGTTCTAAATACCAGTTCTGATCACGTGACCAATTGCAGCATTTATTAAATTTATTTAATATTTATTAAATACAATTGTAGTATTTGTTCCTTGTATGTGTGCATCAAATATTTTTGTTTTCTTTACTTATGAAGTATAAAATGTAAGTGGGATTATTGTATTTTCTGTTGTATGCATGTTAGTTGTATCATATTAGGCACAAGTATGACTTTGTAATTATCTTTATTTAGAGATAGTGTAGTGTATAGGTGAAGGAGATGTGTACAGGTGCCAAGCTGACAAGGGGTGGACTGTGATGGTTAAGGTTGTGTGTCAACTTGGCTGGTCCATGATTCTCAGTAGTTTAATAGTTCTGTAATGATTGTAGTTTGGCAGTGTTGTAATGATGTAGTTTGGCAGCTACGTAATGATGTGATAAGGATGTAGTTATCCCCCATTTTGTGATATAATGTAATCCCCTTCATATTGTGACCTTCTGTGATCAACCAATCAGTTGTAAGGGGAGTTTCCTCAGGTTTGTGGCCTGCATTCAATATATATGGATGTTCTGGCAAAGTTGACTGGATTTTGCTCATTCTGGATCCTGCACCCATCTCATCATCTGACTCCAGTTCTTGAGACTTGAGCCAGTGGCTTGCCGTATTGCCTGCCAGTCTTGGAATTCATCGGCCTCTGCAGCCTGTGAGCCAGCAGCCTGTTGTCTCACCTGCTGATCTTGGGTTTGTCAGTCCCTGCAGCTATGTGAATCAGAAGAAGCCTCCAGCCTGATGCCTGACCCACAGACTTGGGACTGGCCAGCCTCTACAACCGTGTAAGCCATTTACTTGAGGTAAATCTCTCTTTCTCTCTCTCTATACACAAATATGTGTACATGCATGTAAAACATATATGTATGTATATAAGTTTGTATATATAAACCTATTGCCATAGAGTTGATTCCAACTCATTGTGTATATACAAACACACGTACACGTCACTGCTTTTGCTTCTCTAGAAAACCCAGCCTAAGATGTCAAGCTAGCTCAGTCAGCTAGCGCCAGTAATCTGCTGGATTGTCATCAAATTCTCAAAACTGGACATGATAACTCTGACCCACTGGCCATGCCAATACTTAATTATAGTTTTACACACTTGGGGTAATGATTTTCCTCCATATCTCTGATCTAAGCTGCCTAAGTAAAGGTCTTGCGCCAAGAGCATTCGCTGATAAGGAGGCTGGGAATTGGGTTGCTTTCTATCTTCCAGTTCCTTCTCCTTATGAGAGAAGTCTTTCCCCTGTTCTGAGCACACACGGTAACTTTCTCTGTCTCTTGTACATGCACAGGCACCATACAGCACCTGGCCAAGCCTACTTTTATATCTGTTCCCTGCAACACAAGAGGGGGAGCATGCCAGATTGTAACAGCTGGCCTGAGGGGTGGATTGAAGGGAAAACAGGCTTTGAGAGGCCGAACATAAGCACCCTCATGTGGTTCACTACTGTTTGTGGAGTCATTCTTATGTAAGCCCCTGGCTTGCAGCCACTGTTGTCCACTACCTCTATAAAACCTCTGCCTTGCCAGTGCTGGGTATGGAAATCTGCTTTGGTCCCACAGCTGCCCAGTACTTGGCCTTACCTGTAAACCTCCCTGATGAACTCCTTCACTGCCACACTGGAACTTCCTACCTCTTTGGTTTCTCGGTGCCCTCCATTTTTGGAGGCAAATTTAAAGTTATTGGTCCATGCCTGGACATACACCCAGTGCTATGGTAAATGCTAGTGCTATTGCCAGAAGAGCTATCCATGTTAGACTATGGTGTCCAACTAACTTCCCTACTTATCCCTCGGTACCCTGTTTTTCCCTTTCCTATGTTTGGACAAATCATGAAGTTACTTATAGTGATGGACGCCCTATTCCTTTTGTTGGCAATGGCTGAAATGAAACAGCCTGAGCAGATTCTTGTAATTATGAGAATTAAGATGCCCCAATTTGCCCCCGTTTAAAGGAAAAATCAGAGTTAGGTGGATTGTCCATTTGTAGCAGCTCTCTTACTGAAAAATGGCTTGAAGAAGCAAGCCAGGCTATCCCTTTCCCTGATATTCAAACTGGAACAGGAACAATTTGTGTACCCCTAGGATATGTACATCTTACAAAGGGGATCCACTTATTTAAAGGAAGAAGATCATATTTAACCTTATACTTGGTTACTACTCTGCCTAGATGTATGGAGCATATATGACCAACGTACCTTAGGGACTCTTGTGGTTCCTTTAAACTACCATTTCTATGATGAAAGCACACATTGGACTAATGATTTGAAACTTCTTACCAGAAAAAAAGAGAAGCTAGTAACAACCCTGTAATGGATAAACCCAGAGATGGATGGGCATTTCTCTGAGGTTTTTTTTCACTTGTTGGTTTCCTTGAACTTGAAAAATCTATTCAAAATTTATGCATCAGGATGTTGCAGATAACTAGTGGCCTTGATGATAGCATAGAAGCTCAACAACAGTCCTTAAATTGCTCTTGATTTCCTTTTAGCCCAACAAGGTGGTGTATTTACAGTTGTTAATATCTCTTCTTGCTCTTGGATAAATACTTCAGGAAAAGTAGAACAAGACTTTAAGCAGGTAAACCAAAAGGCAACCTGGCTTCATGTACCCCCTATGTCTGATTCACCCTTCCTTGGCATTTTAGCTGATTACCTAAAGGTGATGGATCATGGATTTGATCCATATTATTTACTGGTCTACTAACACTTCTTGCTGTAAAAATTGTTATTGGACTATTCAAATGTTGTGTGAAGTGTATGACTAATGTTATTACTCAGAACACCAATTTAATGCCTATGAGAAAAATAATGTACATCGACAACGTTCATGTTTCAAACGGATTCAAGCTTACTCCCTGAAACAGAGCACTTAGATGCCAGGTTATTCCTCCAATGTCGCCAAGCCCCACACAGACCCTAACGACTAGACCACAAGAAGCACGAGGCAAAAATTACAGCATGGTGAAGACATTGGATGGTGCCTGGCTACTTTTCACATCTGTAGTATCTGGGGTCTTAAAGGCTTGTTAACCAAGTAGCCATCCAAAACAACCACCTGGAGCCGATGTGCAACAAGGCACTCTTTTTATTAGTGGTCAATGAAACAATCAAAGAATTTCTCTCAGAATTGTTGATCAGAAGGGGAGAATGTGTAAGCGTTCCAAAAATGACATGCCTCGCATGCCTAGGGTGACTGGCTCAGGTATAGGCCCGACTCCATTTTGTGGCTTCTCCTTCTGCATTCCTGAAAATGTAACCCTGACTTCTTCATATGTATATGGCCCTGGGCCTCTGGCTGGGTAGAAAGAGCAGACTCACTTCTTCCCATTCATATGCATATTGATCTTGGACCTCTAGCTGGGCAGAACCAGCAGACCCAGGCCCCCTATCAATCAGCTTGTGATCCCCTTGCAAGCATGCACTTCCACAATTATGTGAGTGTAACCAAGCCCCTTAAACCACATATACTCTGTTAACTAGTTCCAACCAAAGCCCCACTTTGAGCTATCCCGTCTTCCACTTTACCGATTGCTCTCCTATCAATCAGAATATTTTAAGCTAAGTTCCTGATTCAACCCTATAACTCTGCCTGTGTGACTGAAGCTTTTCAGAGTGCTGATTTTCACTTTGTGAGAACCAGTGTGTCCCTGGCTCAAGCCGCCTTTGCTCTCAATAAATCTCTTTACTTTCATTTTAAACAGAATGCAAGCTGTCACTCAATGACATGAAAATTTAGAATATTTAAACCAACTTTATTTCAACTGTAATTATGTTTTGTGGTATAACCAAAAATAAATGAATAAATAAAACCTGTTGCTGTCAAGTCAACTCCAACTCATAGCGACCCTATAGGACAGAATAGAACTGCCCTGCAGGGTTTCCAAGGAGCGGCTGGTGATTCCAACTGCTGACCTTTTTGGTTAGCAGTCAAGCTCTTAACCATTGTGCCACCAGGGCTCTGTTTTGTGGTATATAGGCTTAAGAATAATTTCCTAGAGTTTTAGGTACTTACTGATATTAAATTGAATTAAAGGACATTCATTATAATTTACATTTATATACTTTTGCTTTTTATGCCACAGAAAGAATGTATCTATCTATGTATATCTATATCCATATCCATTTATCTATCTGGGTTTGGTAATAAATGCATCATTTTTGCCACTTTAAAAAGTTATACTATGAGAGATATGTGATAAAGACAGTAAGTTTTAAAAAACAGAATTTTATAAAAGGAAATTTTATTTCATAAGATCAGCGTTTTTATACATCTTGGCTAAAGTTTAATGGGTTGATTTATGAGATTTTTAAAGAGCTTTAATATCAAGGAGTATATAAAAAATTGGGTTTCTCTCTGTTAAAGTGACAAATTTTTCTTTAATTACTGGACTAAAGGTGGTAAATGGTTAATTTCTGTATAATCTGCCTAAAAGGCAAAGGTTCTGGTCGTCATGAAAATAAGTTGAGTTCATCATGTTCTTGAAAACCAAGCCTCATGACTTAAAAAAAAAAAAGCTATGGTTTTTACTTTTAAAATCTTTTATTGTCACTTTGGTTAAATAGCTATCTAAGTATTGTTTCTAAGGAACTTTATGATAAACTCCTGACAACTTTGAAACTCATGAAAATCCACAAGAGATTTGCTTCTGGCTTTACAGGAGAAAAGTGCTCGAAATAAAAAGGTTCATTTAATGTGTTGTGAGTTACATGAAACGTGTTGTGAAATCAAGAGAAGAGTTTAATTTTCACTAGGTTAAAAATTTGTGTCAGTCAGAAAACCTCCCTGACATCATGAAAGATGAAAGGATATCTATCCAAGATGCTCATTGAACCCCATTTAAGATTGATCCAAAAAGAAAAACACCAAGACATATTATCATCAAACATGCCAAAACCAAAGATAAAGAGAAAATTTTAAAGGGAGCCAGGGAGAAAAGAAAGGTTTCCTTCAAGGGAGAATCAATAAGAATAAGTTCAGACTACTCAGCAGAAACCATGCAGGCAAGAAGGCAATGGGATGACATATACAGAGCACTGAAGGAGAAAAACTGCCAGCCAAGGATCATATATACAGCAAAACTCTCTCTGAAATATGAAGGTGAAATTAAGATATTTACAGATAAACACAAGCTTAGAAAATTTGCAAAAACCAAACCAAAGCTACAAGAAATACTAAAGGAAATTGTTTGGTCAGAAAACCAATAATATCAGATACCAGCACAACACAAGGTCACAGAACAGAACATCCTGACATCAACTCAAATAGGGAAATCACAAAAACAAATTAAGATTAATTAAAAAAAATGCTCAAAACAGGGAATCATTGAAGACAATATGTAAAAGATCACAATAACCAAGAAGAGGGACTAAATACAGGTGGCATAGAACTGCCATATGGAGAGGGATACAAGGCGATATAGACAATACAAGTTAGGTTTTTACTTAGAAAAATAGGGGTAAATAATAAGGTAACCACAAAGAGGTATAACAACTCCATAACTCAAAATAAAAACCAAGAAAAACGTAACAACTCAGCAAACATAAAGTCAAATACTATGAAAATGAGGATCTCACAATTTACTAAGAAAAACGTCTCAGCACAAAAAAGTAAGTGGAAAAATGAAATTGTCAACAACACACAGAAAAAGGCATCAAAATGACAACACTAAACACTTATTTATCTATAATTACGCTGAATGTAAATGGACTAAATGCACCAATAAAGAGACAGAGAGTCACGGACTGGATAAAGAAACACGATCCATCTATATGCTGCCTACAAGAGACACACCTTAGACTTAGAGACACAAACAAACTAAAACTCAAAGGATGGAAAAAAATATATCAAGCAAACAATAAGCAAAAAAGAAGAGGAGTAGCAATATTAATTTCTGACAAAATAGACTTTAAACGTAAATCCACCACAAAGGATAAAGAAGGACACTACATAATGATAAAAGGGGCAATAGACCAGGAAGACATAACCATATCAAGTATTTATGCACCCAATGACAGGGCTGCAAGATACATAAATCAAATTTTAACAGAATTGAAAAGTGAGATAGACACCTCTACAATCACAGTAGGAGACTTCAACACACCACTTTTGGAGGAGGACAGGACGTCCAGTAAGAAGCTCAATAGAGACACGGAAGACCTAATTGCTACAGTCAACCAACTTGACCTCATCGACTTCTACAGAACTCTCCACCCAACTGCTGCAAAGTACACTTTTTTTTCTAGCGCACATGGAACATTCTCTAGAATAGACCACATATTAGGTCATAAAACAAACCTTTGCAGAATCCAAAACATCGAAATATTACAGACAACAAGGCCATAAAAGTGGAAATCAATAACAGAAAAATTAGGGAAAAGAAATCAAATACTTGGAAAATGAACAATACTCTCCTGAAAAAAGACTGGTTATAGAAGACATTAAGGAGGGAATAAGGAAATTCATAGAAAGCAACGAGAATGAAAATACTTCCTATCAAAACCTCTGGGACACAGCAAGCAAAAGCAGTGCTCAGAGGCCAATTTATATTGATAAATGCACACATACAAAAAGAAGAAAGAGCCAAAAGCAGAGAACTGTCCCTACAACTTGAACAAATAGAAAGTGAGCAACAAAAGAATTCATCAGGCACCAGAAGAAAACAAATAATAAAAATTAGAGCTGAACTAAATGAATTAGAGAACAGAAAAACAATTGAAAGAATTAACAAAGCCAAAAGCTGGTTCTTCGAAAAAATTAACAAAATTGAAAAACCATTGGCCAGACTGACTAAAGAAATACAGGAAAGGAAACAAATAACCTGAATAAGAAACAAGATGGGCCACATCACAACAGACCCAACTGAAATTAAAAGAATCATATCAGATTATTACGAAAAATTGTACTCTAACAAATTTGAAAACCTAGAAGAAATGGATGAATTCCTGGAAAAACACTACCTACCTAAACTAACACAATCAGAAGTAGAACAACTAAATAGACCCATAACAAAAAAAGAGATTGAAACGGTAATCAAAAAACTCCCAACAAAAAAAAGCCCAGGCCCAGATGGCTTTACTGCAGAGTTCTACCAAACTTTCAGAGAAGAGTTAACACCACTACTACTAAAGGTATTTCAAAGCATAGAAAATGACGGAATCCTACCTAACTCATTCTATGAAGCCACCATCTCCCTGATACCAAAACCAGGTAAAGACATCACAAAAAAAGAAAATTAGAGACCTATATCCCTCATGAACATAGATGCAAAAATCCTCAACAAAATTCTAGCCAATAGAATTCAACAACATATCAAAAAATTAATCCACCATGACCAAGTGGGATTTATACCAGGTATGCAAGGCTGGTTTAATTTTAGAAAAACCATTATGTAATCCACCATATAAATAAAACAAAAGACAAAAGCCACATGATCTATCAATTGATGCAGAAAAGGCATTTCTCAAAGTCCAACACCCATTCATGATAAAAACTCTCACCAAAATAGGAATCAAAGGAAAATTCCTCAACATAATAAAGGGCATCTATACAAAGCCAACAGCCAACATCACTCTAAATGGAGAGAGCCTGAAAGCATTTCCCTTGAGAACGGGAACCAGACAAGGATGCCCTTTATCACCGCTCTTATTCAACATTGTGCTAGAAGTCCTAGCCAGAGAAATTAGGCTAGACAAAGAAATAAAGGGCATCCGGATTGGCAAAGAGGAAGTAAAATTATCTCTATTTGCAGATGACATGATCTTATACACAGAAAACCCTAAGGAATCCTCCAGAAAACTACTGAAACTAATAGAAGAGTTTGGCAGAGTCTCAGGTTATAAGATAAACATACAAAAATCACTTGGATTCCTCTACATCAACAAAAAGAACATAGAAGAGGAAATAACCAAACCAATACCATTCACAGTAGCCCCCAAGAAGATAAAATACTTAGGAATAAATCTTACCAAGGATGTAAAAGACCTATACAAAGAAAACTACAAAGCTCTACTACAAGAAATTCAAAAGGACATACTTAAGTGGAAAAACATACCTTGCTCATGGATAGGAAGACTTAACATAGTCAAAATGTCTATTCTACCAAGAGCCATCTATACATACAATGCACTTCCGATTCAAATTCCAATGTCATTTTTTAATGTGATAGAGAAACAAATCACCAACTTCATATGGAAGGGAAAGAAGCCTCGGATAAGCAAAGCATTACAGAAAAAGAAGAAAGTGGGGGGCCTCACTCTACCTGATTTGAGAACCTATTATACAGCCACAGTAGTCAAAACAGCCTGGTACTGGTACAACAACAGCCACATAGACCAATGGAATGGAATTGAGAACCCAGATATAAATCCATCCACGTATGAGCAGCTGATATTTGACAAAGGCCCAGTGTCAGTTAATTGGGGAAAAGATAATCTTTTTAACAAGTGGTGCTGGCATAACTAGATATCCATTTGCAAAAAAAAATGAAACAGGACCCATACCTCACACCATGCACAAAAACTAACTCCAAGTGGATCAAAGATCTAAACATAAAGACTAAAACGATAAAGATCATGGAAGAAAAATAGGGACAACCCTAGGAGCCCTAATACAAGGCATAAACAGAATACAAAACATTACCAAAAATGACGAAGAGAAACCCGATAACTGGGAGCTCCTAAAAAATCAAACACCTATGCTCATCTAAAGACTTCACCAAAAGAGTAAAAAGACCACCTACAGACTGGGAAAGAATTTTCAGCTATGACATCTCAGACCAGCACCTGATCTCTAAAATCTATATGATTCTGTCAAAACTCAACCACAAAAAGACAAACAACCCAATCAAAAAGTGGGCAAAGGATATGAACACACACTTCACTAAAGAAGATATTCAGGCAGCTAACAGATACATGAGAAAATGCTCTCGATCATTAGCCATTAGAGAAATGCAAATTAAAACTACGATGAGATTCCATCTCACTCCAACAAGGCTGGCATTAATTCAAAAAACACAAAAGAATAAATGTTGGAGAGGCTGCGGAGAGATTGGAACTCTTATACACTGCTGGTGGGAATGTCAAATGGTATAACCACTTTGGAAATCTATGTGGCGTTATCTTAAACTGTTAGAAATAGAACTACCATACAACCCAGAAAATCCACTCCTCGGAATATACCCTACAGAAATAAGAGCCTTCACACAAACAGATATATGCACACCCGTGTTTATTGCAGCTCTGTTTACAATAGCAAAAAGCTGGAAGCAACCAAGGTGTCCATCAATGGATGAATGGGTAAATAAATTGTGGTATATTCACACAATGGAATACTACGCATCGATAAAGAACAGTGACGAATCTGTGAAAGATTTCATAACATGGAGGAACCTGGAAGGCATTATGCTGAGCGAAATTAGTCAGAGGCAAAAGGACAAATATTGTATAAGACCACTATTATAAGATCTTGAGAAATAGTAAAAACTGAGAAGAACACATACTTTTGTGGGTACGAGGGGGGAGGGAGGGAGGGTGGGAGAGGGTTTTTTACTGATTAATTAGTAGATAAGAACTGCTTTAGGTGAAGGGAAGGACAATACTCAATACATGGAAGGTCAGCTCAACTGGACTGGACCAAAAGCAAAGAAGTTTCTGGGATAAACTGAATGCTTCAAAGGTCAGCGGAGCAAGGGCTGGGGTTTGGGGACCATGGTTTAAGGGGACTTCTAAGTCAATTGGCAAAATAATTCTATTATGAAAACATTCTGCATCCCACTTTGAAATGTGGCATCTGGGGTCTTAAATGTTAACAAGCGGCCATCTAAGATGCATCAATTGGTCTCAACCCACCTGGAGCAAAGGAGAATGAAGAACACCAAGGTCACACGATAACCAAGAGCCCAAGAGACAGAAAGGGCCACATGAACCAGAGACCTACATCATCCTGAGACCAGAAGAACTAGTTGGTGCCCGGCCACAACCGATGACTGCCCTGACAGGGAGCACAACAGAGAACCCCTGAGGGAGCAGGAGATCAGTGGGATGCAGACCCCAAATTCTCACAAAAAGACCATACTTAATGGTCTGACAGAGACTAGAGGAATCCCGGCGGTCATGGTCCCCAAACCTTCTGTAGGCCCAGGACAGGAACCATTCCCGAAGATGACTCATCAGACGTGAAAGGGACTGGACAGTGGGTAGGAGAGAGATGCTAATGAAAAGTGAGCTATTTGTATCAGGTGGACACTTGAGACTGTGTTGGCACCTTCTGTCTGGAGGGAGGATGGGAGGATAGAGAGAGTTGTAAGCTGGCAAAATTGTCACGAAAGGAGAGACTAGAAGGGCTGACTCATTAGGGGGAGAGCAAGTGGGAGTACCGAATAAGGTGCATATAAACTCATATGTGACAGTTTGACTTGATTTGTAAACGTTTACTTGAAGCTCAATAAAAGTTAATTAAAAAAAAAATTTTGTGTCAGTGTCTCTTATGTTTTGCCTGACATTAGGCAGCAAAGATTCTTGGTCGCAGTTTTAACTGGCAATTCACATAATTTGCCTATGGAGTTTATTAATATTCAGATGTTCAGACACTTGATAATCTTGGTAAATTCTTGATATGCTATTTTGTTATACCTGTAATTCTTTGAAAATAAGGTTAATCATTGTGTTTAGAGATATTTTGCCTTAAGTTTTTTTTTAATTGACTTTATTTTGCTTTGCATTATTTTACAATGAGTTCTTCTCAGGTTTTTTATTTATCGGTAATAAGTTAACCATGGCCATTTTACGGTTTTGTCATCTACAGATAGTTTTTACTTTGCTGACTCCTTGAAATCACTTGGCCAGAGTATTTCAACCAAAAATGGACTATATCAGAAACTCACGGAAAGCACCCTACCAAGTAATGTTGGTCACCCACTGCGCAGTTAACCTCAAGGGAGTCAAACGTTGGGTCCACATCTCTCAACTCAAGTAAGCCGCCTCCATCCACCTGGACTGCAATTCCAACAGATGACCTCAAGATAAAACTTTCTCGAAGTCACTCAGAAACAGACAGTCTTCAGATGTAGACAACTTTCCCAAGACCAACAGGAGAAGTAACCCAATAGACGTTTTAAACATTCCTTTGATAGTAAATAAGTTCATTGTGTTTCTTTGCCTAACTCTGCTTGTATTTAAAGCCCAGACATGGAGGGACAACGCTTTTGTTAGATTAGTCCAGGCAGTAGCTTCAGCAGGAAATTTGATGGATTGTTGGATTTGCAACCCTTTCCCCATTCAATACATTCTACTTCAGAACTTTTAGCTTTACCCATCTAGAATCACAGTGGAATCGCAAACGCCACTGTCAACTCGACCATCCAAGTAACTTGTAGAATTCAAATTACACTCGGTTGTTGTAGTTGTTAGGTGCCGTCGAGTTGGTTCTGACTCATAGTGACCCTATGTACAACAGAATGAAACACTGCCCAGTCCTGCGCCATCCCCACAATCCTTGCTATGGTTGACCCAATTGTTGCAGCCACTGTGTCAATCCATCTCAATGAGGGATTTTCTCTTTTTTGCTGACCCTCTACTTTATAAATCATGATGTCCTTCTCCAGGGATTGATCCCTCCTGACAACATGTACAAAGTATGTGAGATGCAGTCTCGACATCCTTGCTTCCAAGGAGCATTCTGGTTGTACTTCTTCAAAGACAGACTTGTTTGTTCTTTTGGCAGTCCATGGTGTATTCAATATTCCTCGCCAACACCACAATTCAAAGGCGTCAGCTCTTCTTCAGTCTTCCTTATTCACTGCACAGCTTTCACGTGCATATAAGGCAACTGAAAACACCATGGCTGGGGTCAAGTGCACCTTAGTCTTCAAGGTGACATCTTTGCTTTTGAACATTTTAAAGAGATCTCGTGAAGCTGATTTACCCAATGCATTGCATCTTTTGATTTATTGGCTGCTGCTTCCACGGGTGTTGACTGTAGAATCCAAGTAAAATGAAATCCTTTACAACCTCAATTTTTCTCTGTTTATCGTGATGTTGCTTATTGGTCCAGTTGTGAGGATTTTTGTTTTCTTTATGTTGAGGTGTAATCCATAGTGAAGGCTCTGGTCTTTGATCTTCGTCAGTAACTGCTTCAAGTGCTCTTCAATTTGAGCATCTAAGGTTGTGTCATCTGCATACTGCAGGTTGTTAATGAGTCTTCCTCCAAACCTGGTGCCCTGTTATTCTTCATATAGTCCAGTTTCTTAGGTTATTTGCTCAGCATACAGATTGAATAGATACGGTGAAAGGATACAACCCTGACGCACACCTTTCCTGACTTCAAACCACACAGCATCCTCTTGTTCTGTTCGAACAACTGCCTCTTGATCAATGTACGGATTCCTCATGAGCACAATTAAGTGTTCGGGAATTCCCATTCTCTGCAATGTTATCCCTAATTTGTTATGATCCACACAGTCGAATGCCTTGTTGTTGTTGTTAAATGCCGCCGAGTCGGTTCCGAGTAATAGCGACCCTATGTACCGCAGAATGAAAGAAACACTGCCCAGTCTTGCGCCATCCTCACAATCATTGTTATGCTTGAGCCCATTGTTGCAGCCACTGTGTCAATCCATCTAATCGATGGTCTTCCTGTTTTCCACTGACTCTGTACTTTACCAAGCATGATGTCCTTCTCCAGGGACTGATCCCTCCTGACAACATGTCCAGAGTACGTAAGACACAGTCTCTCCATCCTTGCTTCTAAGAAGCATTCTAGTTGTACTTCTTCTAAGACAGGCTTGTTCGTTCTTTTGGCAGTCCACGGTATATTCAATATTCTTCGCCAACACCACAATTCAAAGGCGTCAATTCTTCTTCGGTATTCCTTATTCATTGTCCAGCTTTCACATGCACATGATGTGATTGAAAATACCATGGCTTGGGTGAGGCGCACCTTAGTCTTCAGGGTGACATCTTTGCTCTTCAACACTTTGAAGAGGTCCTTTGCAGCAGATTTGCCCGATGCAATGCGTCTTTTGATTTCTTGACTGCTGCTTCCATGGCTGTTGATTGTGGATCCAAGTAAAATGAAATCCTTGACAACTTCGGTCTTTTCTCCATTTATCATGATGTTGCTCATTGGTCCAGGTGTGAGGATTTTTGTTTTCTTTATGTTGAGGTGTAATCCATACTGAAGGCTGTGGTCTTTGATCTTCATTAGTAAGTGCTTCAAGCCCTCTTCACTTTCAGCAAGCAAGGTTGTGTCATCTGCATAACGCAGGTTGTTAATGAGTCTTCCTCCAATCCTGATGCCCCATTCTTCTTCATATAGTCCAGCTTCTCATATTATTTGTTCAGCATACAGATTAAACAGGTATGGTGAAAGAATACAACCCTGACGCACACCTTTCCTAACTTTCAACTGAACGATGTCCCCTTTTTCTGTTTGAACACTGCCTCTTGATCAACATACAGGTTCCTCATGAGCACAGTTGAGTGTTCTCAAATTCCCATTTTCCTCAATGTCATCCATAATTTGTTATGACCCATACAGTAGGATGCCTTTGCACAGTCAATAAAACACAGGTAAACATCTTCCTAGTATTCTCTCCTTTCAGTCATAATCCATCTGACATCGGCAATGATACCCCTGGTTCCATGTCCTCTTCTGAATTCAGCCTAAATTTCTGGCAGTTCCCTGTGGATATACTGCTGCAGCCACTTTTGAATGATCTTCAGCAAAATTTTGCTTGTGTGTGATCTTAATGATACTGTTCGATAATTTCTGCATTCAGTTGGATCACTTTTCTTGATAATGGCCATAAATATGGATCTCTTCCAGTCAGTTGGCCAGGTAGCTGCCTTCCAAATTTCTTGGCATAGATGAGTTAGAACTTCCAGCACTGCATCCGCTTGTTGAAACATCTCAATTGATATTCGGTCAATTCCTGGAGACTTGTCTTTTGCCAATGCCTTCAGTGCAGTTTGGAATTCTTCCTTCAGTACCATCAGTTCCTGATCATATGCTACCTCTTGAAATGGCTGAATGCCGACTATTTTTGGTATAATGACTCTTTGTATTCCTTCCATCTTTTGATGCTTCCTGCATTGTTTAATATTTTCCCCCATGGAATCCTTCACTGTTGCAACTCGAGGCTTGAGTTTTTTCTTCATTTCTTTCAGCTTGAGAATCGCCAAGTGTGTTCTTCCCTTTTGGTTTTCTATCTCCAGCTGTTTGCACACGTCATTATAATACTTTACTTCATCTTCTCGAATCACCCTTTGAAATCTTCTGTTCAGCTCTTTTACTTCATCATTTCTTCCTTTTGCTTTAGCTGCTCGACTTTTGACAGCAAGTTTCAGAGTTTCTTGTGACATTCATCTTGGTCTTTTCTTTCTTTCCTGTATTTTCAATGACCTCTTGCTTTCTTCATGTGTGATGTCCTTGATGTCATTCCACAACTCATCTTGTCTTCAGTAATTAGTATTCAAGGCATCAAATCTATTCTTGAGATCATCTCTAAATCCAGGTGGGATATACACAAGGTTGTATTTTGGCTCTCGTGGACTTGCTCTGATTTTCTTCAGTTTCAACTCGAACGTGCATATGAGCAATTGATGGTCTGTTTCACAGTCAGACACTGGCCTTGTTCTGACTGATGATATTGAGCTTTTCCATCATTTCTTTCCACAGATGTAGTCGATTTGATTCCTATGTATTATACCTGGTGAGGTCCATGTGTATAAAAAAAATATAGTCACCATTTACGTTGATGAAAAAAGGTATTTGCAATGAAGAAGTTGTTGGTCTTGTGAAATTCTATCATGCGATCTCCAGCATTGTTTCTATCACCAAGGCCATATTTTCCAACTACTGATCTTTTTTCTTTGTTTCCAACTTTCACAATCCAATAATCAGTAATTATCAATGCATCCTGATAGCATATTCGATCAGTTTCAGATTGCAGAAACTGAAAAAAATCTTCAATTTCTTCATCTTTGGCCTTAGTGGTTGGTGCATAAATTTGAGTAATAGTTGTATTAACTGTTCTTCCTTGTAGGCATATAGATATTATCCTACCACTGACAGCGTTGTACTTCAGGATAGATCTTGAAATGTTCTTTTTGACGATGAACGCAACACCATTCCTCTTCAAGCTGTCATTCCCAGTATAGTAGACAATATGATTGTTCAATTCAAAATGGCCAATACCAGTCCATTTGAGCTCACCAATGCCTAAGATATCGATGTTTATGCCTTCCATTTCATTTTTGATGACTTCCAATTTTCCTATATTCATCTTTGTACATTCTATGTTCCGATTATTAATGGATGTTTGCAGCTGTTTCTTCTCATTTTGAGTCATGCCACATCACCAAATGAAGGTCCCAAAAGCTTTACACCACCCATGTCATTAAGGTTGACTCTACTTTGAGGAGGCAGCTCTTCCCCAGTCATCTTCTGAGTGCCTTACAACCTGGAGGCTTGTCTTCCAGCACTATATTAGACAATGTTCTGCTGCTATTAATAAGGTTTTCACTGGTTTTTCTTTTCAGAAGTAGACTGCCATGTCCTTCTTCTTAGTCTGTCTTAGTCTGGAAGCTCAACTGAAACCTAATGGCTTTTTTTTTAATGGCTAATGGCTAATGATTGAGAGCATTTTCTCATGTATCTGTTAGCTGCCTGAATATCTTCTTTAGTGAAGTGTGTGTTCATATCCTTTGCCCACTTTTTGATTGGGTTGTTTGTCTTTTTGTGGTTGAGTTTCGACAGAATCATGTAGATTTTAGAGATCAGGCGCTGGTCTGAGATGTCATAGCTGAAAATTCTTTCCCAGTCTGTAGGTGGTCTTTTTACTCTTTTGGTGAAGTCTTTAGATGAGCATAGGTGTTTGATTTTTAGGAGCTCCCAGTTATCTGGTTTCTCTTCATCATTTTTGGTAATGTTTTGCATTCTGTTTATGCCTTGTATTAGGGCTCCTGGGGTTGTCCCTATTTTTTCTTCCATGATCATTATCGTTTTAGTCTTTATGTTTAGGTCTTTGATCCACTTGGAGTTAGTTTTTGTGCATGGTGTGAGGTATGGGTCCTGTTTCATTTTTTTGCAAATGGATATCCAGTTATGCCAGCACCATTTGTTAAAAAGACTATCTTTTCCCCAATTAACTGACACTGGGCCTTTGTCAAATATCAGCTGCTCATAGGTGGATGGATTTATATCTGGGTTCTCAATTCTGTTCCATTGGTCTATGTGGCTGTTGTTGTACCAGTACCAGGCTGTTTTGACTACTGTAGCTGTATAATAGGTTCTGAAATCAGGTAGAGTGAGGCCTCCCACTTTGTTCTTCTTTTTCAGTAATGCTTTGCTTATCCGGGGCTTCTTTCCCTTCCACATGAAATTGGTGATTTGTTTCTCTATCCCCTTAAAACATGACATTGGAATTTAGATCGGAAGTGCGTTATATGTATAGATGGCTTTTGGTAGAATAGTCATTTTGACTATGTTAAGTCTTCCTATCCATGAGCAAGGTATGTTTTTCCACTTGAGTATGTCCTTTTGAATTTCTTGTAGTAGAGCTTTGTAGTTTTCTTTGTATAGGTCTTTTACATCCTTGGTAAGATTTATTCCTAAGTATTTTATCTTCTTGGTGGCTACTGTGAATGGTATTGATTTGGTGATTTCCTCTTCGGTGTTCTTTTTGTTGCTGTAGAGGAATCCAAGTGATTTTTGTATGTTTATTTTATAACCTGAGACTCTGCCAAATTCTTCTATTAGTTTCAGTAGTTTTCTGGAGGATTCCTTAGTGTTTTCTGTGTATAAGATCATGTCATCTGCAAATAGTGATAACTTTACTTCCTCCTTGCCAATCTGGATACCCTTTATTTCTTTGTCTAGCCTAATTGCCCTGGCTAGGACTTCAAGTACGATGTTGAATAAGAGCGGTGATAAAGGGCATCCTTGTCTGGTTCCCGTTCTCAAGGGAAATGCTTTCAGGCTCTCTCCATTTAGAGTGATATTGGCTGTTGGCTTTGCATAGATGCCCTTTATTATGTTGAGGAATTTTCCTTCAATTCCTATTTTGGTAAGAGTTTTTATCATAAATGGGTGTTGGACTTTGTCAAATGCCTTTTCTGCATCAATTGATAAGATTATGTGGTTTTTATCTATTGTTTTATTTATGTGATGGATTACATTAATGGTTTTTCTGATATCAAACCAGCCTTGCATACCTGGTATAAATCCCACTTGGTCATGGTGAATTATTTTTTTGATATGTTGTTGGATTCTATTGGCTAGAATTTTGTTGAGGATTTTTGCATCTATGCTCATGAGGGATATAGGTCTCTAATTTTCTTTTTTTGTAATGTCTTTACCTGGTTTTGGTATCAGGGAGATGGAGGCTTCATAGAATGAGTTAGGTAGTATTCCGTCATTTTCTATGCTTTGAAATACCTTTAGTAGTAGTGGTGTTAACTCTTCTCTGAAAGTTTGGTAGAACTCTGCGGTGAAGCCGTCCGGGCCAGGGCTTTTTTTTGTTGGGAGTTTTTTGATTACCGTTTCAATCTCTTTTTTTGTTATGGGTCTATTTAGTTGTTCTACTTCTGAATGTGTTAGTTTAGGTAGGTAGTGTTTTTCCAGGAATTCATCCATTTCTTCTAGGTTTTCAAATTTGTTAGAGTACAATTTTTTGTAGTAATCTGAAATGATTCTTTTAATTTCATTTGGTTCTGTTGTGATGTGGCCCGTCTCGTTTCTTATTCAGGTTATTTGTTTCCTTTCCTGTAGTTCTTTAGTCAGTCTGGCCAATGGTTTATCAATTTTGTTAATTTTTTCAAAGAACCAGCTTTTGGCTTTGTTAATTCTTTCAATTGCTTTTCTGTTCTCTAATTCATTTAGTTCAGCTCTAATTTTTATTATTTGTTTTCTTCTGGTGCCTGATGAATTCTTTTGTTGCTCACTTTCTATTTGTTCAAGTTGTAGGGACAGTTCTCTGCTTTTGGCTCTTTCTTCTTTTTGTATGTGTGCATTTATCGATATAAATTGGCCTCTGAGCACTGCTTTTGCTGTGTCCCAGAGGTTTTGATAGGGTATTTTCATTCTCGTTGCATTCTATGAATTTCCTTATTCCCTCCTTAATGTCTTCTATAACCAGTCTTTTTTCAGGAGGGTATTGTTCATTTTCCAAGTATTTGATTTCTTTTCCCTAGTTTTTCTGTTATTGATTTCTGGTTTTATTGCCTTGTGGTCTGAGAAGATGCTTTGTAATATTTCGATGTTTTGGACTCTGCAAAGATTTGTTTTATGACCTAATATGTGGTCTATTCTAGAGAATGTTCCATGTGCGCTAGAAAAAAAAGTATACTTTGCAGCAGTTGGGTGGAGAGTTCTGTAGAAGTCAATGAGGTCAAGTTGGTTGATTGTTGTAGTTAGGTGTTCCGTGTCTCTATTGAGCTTCTTACTGGATGTCCTGTCCTTCTCCGAAAGTGGTGTGTTGAAGCCTCCTACTGTGATTGTGGAGGTGTCCATCTCACTTTTCAATTCTGTTAAAATTTGATTTATGTATCTTGCAGCCCTGTCATTGGGTGCATAAATATTTAATATGGTTATGTCTTCCTGATCAATTGTCCCTTTTATCATTATATAGTGTCCTTCTTTATCCTTTGTGGTGGATTTAAGTTTAAAGTCTATTTTGTCAGAAATTAATATTGCTACTCCTCTTCTTTTTTGCTTATTGTTTGCTTGATATATTTTTTCCATCCTTTGAGTTTTAGTTTGTTTGTGTCTCTAAGTCTAAGGTGTGTCTCTTGTAGGCAGCATATAGATGGATCGTGTTTCTTTATCCAGTCCGTGACTCTCTGTCTCTTTATTGGTGCATTTAGTCCATTTACATTCAGCGTAATTATAGATAAATAAGTTTTTAGTGCTGTCATTTTGATGCCTTTTCATGTGTGTTGTTGACAATTTCGTTTTTCCACATACTTTTTTGTGCTGAGACGTTTTTCTTAGTAAATTGTGAGATCCTCATTTTCATAGCGTTGGACTTTATGTTAGTTGAGTCGTTACGTTTTTCTTGGCTTTTATCTTGAGTTATGGAGTTGTTATACCTTTTTGTGGTTACCTTATTATTTACCCCTATTTTTCTAAGTAAAAACCTAACTTGTATCATTCTATATCGCCTTGTATCACTCTCCATATGGCAGTTCAATGCCTCCTGTATTTAGTCCCTCTCTTTGATTATTGTGATCTTTTACCTATTGACTTCCATGATTCCCTGTTATGTGTATTATTATTATTATTTTTAATTAATCTTAATTTGTTTGTTTTTGTGATTTCCCTATTTGAGTTGATATCAGGACGTTCTGTTTTGTGACCTTGTATTGTGCTCGTATCTGATATTATTGGTTTTCTGACCAAATAATATCCTTTAGTATTTCTTGTAGCTTTGGTTTGGTTTTTGCAAATTCTCTAAACTTGTGTTTATCTGTAAATATCTTAATTTCGCCTTCATATTTCAGAGAGAGTTTTGCTGTATATGTGATCCTTGGCTGGCAGTTTTCCTCCTTCAGCGCTCTGTATATGTCGTCCCATTCCCTTCTTGCCTGCATGGTTTCTGCTGAGTAGTCTGAACTTATTCTTATTGATTCTCCCTTGAAGGAAACCTTTCTTTTCTCCCTGGCTGCTTTTAAATTTTTCTGTTTATCTTTGGTTTTGGCGAGTTTGATGATAATATGTCTTGGTGTTTTTCTTTTTGGATCAATCTTAAATGGGGTTCGATGAGCATCTTGGATAGATATCCTGTCGTCTTTCATGATGTCAGGGACATTTTGTGCCAGGAGTTCTTCAACTATTTTCTCTGTGTTTTCTGTCCCCCCTCTCTGTTCTGGGACTCCAATCACCCGCAAGTTATCCTTCTTGATAGAGTCCCACATGATTCTTAGGGTTTCTTCATTTTTTAAAATTCTTTTATCTGATTTTTTTTCAGTGTTGATTCCCTGGTCCTCCAGTTGTCCCAGTCTGCATTCTAATTGCTCGAGTCTGCTCCTCTGACTTCCTATTGCATTGTCTAATTCTGTAATTTTATTGTTAATCTTTTGGATTTCTACATGCTGTCTCTCTATGGATTCTTGCAACTTATTAATTTTTCCACTATGTTCTTGAATAATCTTTTTGAGTTCTTCTACTGTTTTATCAGTGTGTTCCTTGGCTTTTTCTGCAGTTTGCCTTATTTCGTTTGTGATGTCTTGAAGCATTCTGTAAATTAGTTTTTTGTATTCTGTATCTGATAATTCCAGGATTGTATCTTCATTTGGGAAAGATTTTGATTCTTTTGTTTGGGGGGTTGGAGAAGCTGTCATGGTCTGCTTCTTTATGTGGTTTGATATGGACTGCTGTCTCCGAGCCATCACTGGGACACTAGTTTTTCCAGAAAATCCGCTGACTGGTACGCTGGCTCCAGGCTCTGAAAACAATCACTGCCTCCCCGTATTTGTTCTTTCTCCGTCTCTAAATCTGTGTTTGTTGTTCAGGGTTTGTAGATTGTTATGTATGTGATCGATTCACTTGTTTTTCCGAGTCTTTGTTGCAAGAGGGATCCGCGGTAGCGTCCACCTAGTCCGCCATCTTGGCTCCGCCTGTTCCATCTTCTTTTGGTGCTTTCTGGGTCATTTAATATTTCCCCCGTGGAATCCTTCAGTATTGCAACTCAAGGCTTGAATTTTGTCTTCAGTTCTTTCGGTTTGAGACATGTTGAGCTTGTTCTTTCCTTTTTGTTTTCCATCTCCAGGTCTTTGCACATGTCATCATAACACTTTACTTTGTCTTCTCAAACCACCCTTTGAAATCTTCTGTTCAGCTCTTTTACTTCTTTTCTCACTTTCACTTTAGCTACTGGATGTTCAAGAGCAAGTTTCAGAGTCTCTTGTGACATCCATCTTGGTCTTTTCTTTCTTTCCTGTCTTTTTAATGACCTCTTACTTTCTTCATGTATGATGTCCTTGAGGTCATTTCACAACTCATCAACTCATCTGATCTTCGGTCATTAGCGTTCAATGGGTCAAATCTATTCTTGAGATGGTCTCTAAATTCTGATGGGATATATTCAAGGTCATACTTTGGCTTTCGTTGACTGTTCTGATTTTGTTCAGTTTCATCTTGAACTTGCATATAAGCAATTGATGGTCTGTTTCACAGTCAGCCACTGGCTTTGTTCTAACTGATACTGAGCTTTTCCATCGTCTCTTTCCACAGATATAGTACATTTGATTCCAGTGTATCCCATCTGGCGAGGTCCACATGTATAGTTGCCATTTATGTTGGTGAGAAAAGGTATTTGCAATGAAGAAGTCATTGGTCTTGCGAAATTCTATCATTTGATCTCTGGCATTATTTCTATCACGAAGGCCATATTTTCCAACTACCTAGCCATCTTTTTTTTTTATCCTTCTTCTTTGTCTCCAGCTTTCACATTCCAATCACCAGTAATTATCAATGCATCCTGATTGCATGTTCAATCAATTTCAGACTGCAGAAGCTGATAAAAATCTTCAATTTCTTCATCTTTGGCCTTAGTGGTTGGCGTGTAAATTTGAATAATAGTTTTATTGACAGGTGTTTACCAATATTTCCTTGTAGAGAATTAGTTTCTAGGTGTGTGGATTTTGTTCATGACACTAGATATTCAGGCTATATTTCTTGCAGGATACTAAATCTATATATTAATTTAGCCAAATTAACCAAAACCATGATTGCATTATATGATGGGTATATTTTTCTCAACCAATACTTCATAAATCTGCTGCAAAAGACCTCTTTAAAGTGTTGAAAAGCAAAGATGTCACCTGAAGACTAAGGTGCACCTGACCAAAGCCATGGTATTTTCAATTGCATCATATTTATGTGAAAGCCGGACAATGAATAAGGAATACTGAAGAATTAACGCCTTTGAATTGTGGCGTTGGTGAAGAGTATTCAATATAACATGGACTGTCAAAAGAACGAACAAGTCTGTCTTGGAAGAAGTACAACTAGAATGCTCTTTAGAAGCAAGGATGGAGAGACTGTGTCTTACGTACTTTGTACATGTTGTCAGGAGGGATCAGTCCCTGGAGAAGGACATCATGCTTCGTAAAGTACAGAGTCAGCGGAAAAGAGGAAGACCCTTAACAAGATGGATTGACACAGTGGCTGCAACAATGGGCTCAAGCATAACAATGACTGTAAAGATGGTACAGCAGCGGGCAGTGTTTCATTCTGTTTTGCATAGGGTCGCAACATACCAAAAATTGATATGGTATAAGGAGTGAGACATTGATCCAGCTTTATTTATTTTCTAAATATTTAGCAAGCTGTCCCAATAGTGTTTATTGAATATTTTTTCCCCAGTAAATTGAAATGACTCTGGTATAACACAATCAATTCCACATTTGGGTTTATTTCTGGATTTTCTATTCTGATTCTATTGTTGTATCCCTCTCTTCCTGAGGTAGTGCTACAGTACAATACTTTAATTATTGTAGCTTTGTAAGAAATTTTAAAATCTTCTCATTAGTTTTCTTTTTCAGAATTTACTTGCTATTTGTTAATATTTATTCTTCCATTTAAACTTTAGAATAATTTTATAAAGCTCCAAAAATTTAAAACAACTCCCAAAAGTCTTAGAATTTTCGCTGGGAATGTGTTTAATTTATAGGTTATTTATGAGAGAACAGGCAGCTTTTACATTATTGAGTCTTCCTATCTAAGCACAATGTATATTCCTCCATTTATTATCTTCTTTTATGTTCCTCAGTAGAGTTTTGTACTTTTCTTCATACTAGTCTGTACTTTTTTTGGTTAAATTTATATTCCTATGTATTCTATGATTGCTATTGATAATTGATTTTTTTTAACTGTCATATTTTCTAATGTTTATTGTTGGTATATATGAAACTATTGATTTTTGCATATTTATTCTGTAACTCAGCACCTTACTAAACTTTTCTTACTCTTTTTAATGCTTTTTCAGCCTATTTTCTTGGGTTTTCAAGGCATACAACCATATTGTTTTCAAGTAATTATAATTTGGTCTTTTTAATATTCACATCAGCATATTTTATCTGTTTTAATCACACTGAGTAGTGTTCAATGATAGTGAGGATAGGGGTCATCTTTCTCTGGTCCCTGACTTTAATGGGAATGCTTCTGATGTGTTGCTATTACAGTGAATTTTATTGTAGCTTTGACATACTACACTCACTTTTATTTTCCATCATGTTAATAAAAAGTACTTTATATTCCTACTCTACTAGGATTTTTTTAATTAATAGGAATGGAGTGCATACATTTTTGGCATCTATCAGGATAATCGTATGGTTTCTCCTTTGACCTATTAATATGATGAATTATATTAGTATGCAGCCCAGATTCCCAAAGCTCATCAGCTATCACTTTAATGAGATTACATCTACTTTTACCACCCAAATTACATTATATCAGGACACTAGCCCAATTGTCAGAAAATAACACTCTCTTTCTACCTCAAATATTCCCACAGTATTTCTGAGAGGTCCCAGGATCCATGTGTTATCAAAAAGAGTCCCTCGTATTATTTTGCTCTAGGTTTTCCATCATGCTCCAAGCTTCTGCTATTGACCCTTAGGAGGATTCTAGTCCTCTGGGCTACTGTCATTCTGTTATTGGAAGAGGAAATTTTTTTTTCATTCTGCCTAAAGGATGAGACACTAATTCCCCACAACACATCTGAAACCAGATGTATCAGTTAGGATTAGGTTTGACTACAGTAATAAAAAGTTGAAAAAGAGTGGCTTAAACAAATGAGAATTCATTTCTCTTTCATGTAAAAAAGCCTAGATGAGACTCAGGCTCTAGGGTAGCCAACATTTCCTGGTTTTCCTGAAACTGTCCAGTTTTAAAACTGAAAGTCCTGCATCCTGAGAACTCCCTCAGTCCTGGGCAAACTGAAACGGATGATTCCCTTGCAAGGGTCCTCTCATTTTCTGCTCCATCAATCCTAGGATGTGGTGTTCATCCTTATGGTCCAAGATGACTTCTGAAGTGCCAGTCATCATGTCCATATTTTAAGCAGCAGAACAAAGGTAGAGAGGAAGGACTTGTCCACTTCCATTTAACAAAAATTCCTGTAAATCCCACATAACATTCTGATTATAGCTCCTTAACCATAACTTAGTCAGATGACCACCTGTAGCTGAAAGAGAGGTTATGAGATGTATTTTAGCTAGGAAGCAGTGTGTGGTTCTTTCGAGAGACGAGAAAATGGATATTTGGAAGGGAAGTAGCACTCTCTACCATACCAGGCTGTAACTTTAACAAGACTTGGCTAAAGGTTCAGGAATAGTGGAAGGGAACTACAACATTAGAACAATTTACAGTCACTATTAAAAAAAAATCCATTACTGTCGAGTTGATTCTCACTCATAGCAACCCTATAGGACAGAGTAGAACTGCCTCATAGAGTTTCCAAGGTGCACTTGGTGGATTCAAACTGCTAACCTTTTGGTTAGTAGCCGTAGCACTTAACCACTATGCCACCAGGGTTTCCACAGTCACTACATAGGCCCAGTGTAATCTTAGGGTTATCCACTTGGGCCAGGTACTGCCTTGCTCTCTGCCTTCCTTCACATTGATAGTGGAAGCTCTCTCCCTCAACTGAAAACCACGTGTGATGGTTAATTTTATGCATCACCTTAGTTAGGCTACAGTTCCCAGGAGTTTTGTCAAAAACTAGACTAGCTGATGTTCCATAACATAATCTAATGCAATGTAATGTAATCGCTTTTCATAATGTAATGTAATGCTATCAATCAATCAGTTGAAAGGGGACTTCCTTAGGGTGTGGTCTGCCTTCAGACTATAAATAGATATTTTAACAGAACCTGGGCTCTCTCTCTCTCAACTATCCACTTTTCCTGTCATCTGACCTATAGGTCTTGGGATGCAAGCTTGGTGGATTCTGAAGTCTACCTCCTGACGTATAGGTTTTGGACTTGTCATTCCCCCACAATCCCATGATCCAGCAGGAGTCTCCAGCTTGTCATCTGACCTATAGACTTTGGACTTTCCAGCCTCCACAACTGCCTGAGCAACTGCCTTGAAGCAAATTTCCTCTCTCTCCCCCTCCATATATATATAAAGGTGGAGGAGAGAGAAAGGAGTCCTGGTGGCACAGTGGTTAAGCACTTGGCTGCTAACCAAAAGGCCAGTGGTTTGAGCCCACCAGCTGCTCCATGGGAGAAAGATGTTGCAGTCTGCTACCATAAAGTTTACAGCCTTAGAAGCCCTATGGGCAGTTCTACTCTGATTGATAGGGGTCGCTATGAGTCAGAATTGAGTCCACGGCAATGGGTTTGGGTTTCGTCTCACTGGTTCAATTTCTCCAGAGAACACTGACTAAAATACCATGCCACAGAGTTAGAGCTAAATCAGCCTCAAACTCAATAGAGAAGAAAGTTTTCCTCCACTCCTGTCTAAAGCCCAAATCCCAAGCCTTTCTTATCTGCCCCACAGTTGACCTCTTCCCAGAATAAGATATCATGAGAAATACCCATTATCTTCTGGAAAAGCTGGTCTGACACTTCTGTGTGGTCTGGCCCTATGTCCCCAAGGAGACAAGACAATCATAAAATAGGATGACATCAACACATTTCCCAAAGCCTGGGTCTTAAATAACACAGAGCGTTTTTTTTTTTTGTTGTTGTTGTTGTTATGGGACACCAAGAGCTTATTCTAGGTAAAGCTACAATTGGATCAATCAAGGTTTTTTGTTTGTTTTTGTTTTTTAATTTTCTTTTCTTTAAGGTTACAAAAAGTCTTGGGATCCAGTTTCACATATGGTCATATATCAGTCAAATCCAGTCAGGAAAGCAGAAACCACTGTAGAGATTTCCCTTTTCTGTTACCATTTCATGATCCCTTTGCTTTTAGCCAGTACCCATAAGGTGATTCAAATGTTTATCCCTGAGACCTCTGATCCCTTGGTGAGCCTTCTTGTATGAGATTACATCAGTTTTGGCCAGGGAATATGGTAATATGGAGAAGTTCTCTGGGTTCCTTAAAACCCCTCCTCTCCTATTGTGGAGAAGCAAGCCTAACTAAGGATCTATTGCTCCAGCCAACCGTTAATCTTGTTTTTTGTCTGATTGTCCAGTGGCATGAGGAGCCCCATCCAACCCACATGGAATTCAGCAATTGGTTGGTTATTATAAAATCAGACATGTTAGGCAGACACAAAATGCAAATGCACTATAATTTCCTTTGACAATTTTTTTAAATGGGGTTTTCCTAGCTGCCTGAAATAGTTTCTGAAATGAGGCAGGGATAAATAAATAAGTTTGCATACATGTGTATATATGCATTAATATATGTACCCATACGCACACCCCATTGAAACAGAAACCTCCAACCAAGGGTTAGAGACTGCTTTGTCCCTAGAGTATCCAGACTCCTGGTACTTCCTCCCCTGCATGTAGTTCTTCAGCTGAGGGCAATTATCTCAAGTAGGAAAGAGAACTATTAACAATCAAGACTACCAGTGCAGTGATTAAAAGAAAGGACTCTGGGGTCAAACTGCCTGCAATCAAATACAAGCTCTACCACTTCCAAACTGTATGATATTGGACTAGTAACTTGATAATTCTATGCTACAATTCTCACATATGTAAAATGGGATGATAATAATATCACCTTACCTCACAGGTAAAGTATTTAAAGCAGTGTCTTGGAATAGTGACTATTATCTATTTTTAAAATTACCTTGAGTGCCCTTCTTCTCAATACACCACTGTCCATTTCATATAAAATATTTTTTAATTCATGACAATCTAAAATGCCTAAATTGCAAAGGTGCTGAAAATTAAATTGCCATTGGAAACAAAACCCACAAAAGTAGGCCAGGGGTGGGACTTCCTGCATGATAAGTGAGGAGCTCTGTGGACCCACTCCCAGGCAAAACTTGTAAAAATTAACTTTTTAATTATTTAAACATGGGAGGAGCTTGAAGACATTATGTTGATTGAAGTAAGTCAACCACAAAAGGACAAATATTGTATGACCTCACTTACATAAAAAGACAAGAACAGGCAAATGTATAGAAACCGAAGTTTCTTAGAGGTTATCAAGGCTAAGTGGGAGGGGGAAAGGAGGAGTTATTGCTTATGAATCACTGAGTTTCTGTTTATGGAGATGGAAAATTTGTATTGAGGGCAATGGCTACATAGCCGATTAATGCAATTGATGTCATTAAGTTGTACACCTGTAAAAAGTAGACTTAGCAAATGATATGATATATATTTTTGCAACAACAACAGGAAAGACCAACTGCTGCGGCTGCTTATATACAACCAAACAGCTCATGGGATTTGTGTCCTTGGTTTAGAGGTTTAGAGTCATTCTTTTATGGGGCATTCCAGTTAATTGGTCTAATATTGCTTTTAGTGCTTCTTTTCTACCTCCTGTATCATTGCATAGTGCCTGGGGTCTTAAAAACTTGCAAGCATTCGACCAAGTCACCACAGTTGACCTCTATTCACCTGGAGCAACAGAGGAAGAAGAGTCAAGAATAGGACAAAGAAATGGAATGTGTGGCTAGTTGCCTTTATAAACAACTGCAACCTTTGCCATGAGACCAGAAATGGGTGGTGCCTGGCTATCATTACTGAACCTTTTGATCAAAGATTCTATAGAAGAATCCTGATCAAAAGGGGGTACATGCAGAATAAAATTTCAAATTCCCTTGGAATCCAGACTTTCTGAAGCCATTGAGGCTGGATGAACCCCTGAAACTATTACCATGAGATAATCTTCAAACCTTAAACCAAAAATATTCCCTGAAGTCTTCTTTAAATCAAACACTAGTTTAGCTTAATTAGTAAAAAAAAAAAAAAAAAAAAAGTCTGCTTTGACAATTGTAATCTTTTAAAGAACTATCTATATGGGATCGAATTGACAACAGCAACTGAAAAAGTTAGGAAGCTTAGGCAGAGCAAGTTTATGTTAATGGAGGGGGAACAATTTGGAAATGTGGGTGAAGAATGGTTGCACAACTTGAAAAATGTAATCAATGTCACTGAACCATACATGTATAAATTGTTGAACTGATGTCCGTTCTACTGTGTATATTCTCAACAACAACAAAAATAAATGACTTAAAAATTATTTAAAATCTCTGGATATGGTGTGAAGAAGATCCAGGAAATGAAGAAACATCTATTCAAAAAAATCTAAAATTCAGTAAAAACAGTGAAAGCCTGTGTATTTGAATGAAGACTGCTTCCTCCCTCTTCCTTCCAAGCTCAATGAGACAGAAAGTCCACTCTTTGATGTGGTGAAAAACAGGTGAAATTGTTCCCTACAGATTAGTAAGTAAGCACAAGTAAGCCCGGGCTTACCTTGCTTATTGGGTAATCTGTCCCAGCACTGTGTCAATTCATCTCGTTGAGGGTGTTCCTCTTTTTCACTGACCCTCTACTTTACCAACCACTGCGGGGGAGGGAATAGACTTCACTAAAATAATCCAGCCAGTATCTAAAGAGGTAAACAGGCAAAAAATAATAATAAGCCCCAGAGGAAGGGGGGTGCCAGTACCCAGAGTCAATACATTATCTAAAATGTTCAATAACCAACAAAAAATTATGAGACATGAAAAGAAATGAGAAAGTATGACCCATACTCTGAAAAAAAAAAGCATATAACGGGAACTGTTACCTGAGAATGACCAGATATCAAATCATCCATAACCTTCCTTACTGCCGTTGTGTAGTACCAAATTAATTTCCCCTTGGTAATCAGACAAAGATTTCAAAATAGCCATTGTAAGTATGTTCAGAGAATTAAAGGAAAACGTGATTAAAGAAATAAAGGAGAAAGTGACATCAGAAAGGTGGTGGCACAAGCAGCTCCATGCTCCCATCCCCTGACAGAAACACAGATACACACACAAACTAAGCAGAATCTGGCAGAACCAACTTTGTCAGGAAGCCTGAGAACAAGTCAAAGGTTTACTGCAAGTAACTGAGTGATGACTCAAGAAAAAGATGACTTAGTAATGATAGGAAGGCTTTGATATTCTATGGGCGTTTGTCCCACACTTCCTCAGCTTGGTGCGTCATCTTAAAGTGGTGGCAAACCAAATTCCCAGAAAGGGACATTGGCGCCTGGATCCAGAAGGAACAGAGCAGGCCTTATTCACAACTTATTATGTGCGTCTGTTCTAATCTGTCTAGAGGCTACCTGAAAGATTGATGCAAGGTGTTCATCTCTGTTTTGCCTACCTCAGAATTCAGACAGTGCAGAAAAACATCTCTGAAAAACTATAACTTCCTGCAGCCAACAGGGACTAAATAATAACATTGAGATGTACAATAGAAGCCTGAAGACAGGGAAGAGAAACTGGGGAAAGAGTTTCTTTGGGATATTAGGGCACTCAAAAACACTTGTTTATACAGGGGAATTTAGACAGTCACATTCATGCCCAGGGCAAGAGGGATGCTCACAAAGTACTGGAGAAGACCCTAAAGTTTCACCTCAGACTGATCTCTAGACTCTGTGCAAATGCCTGGCACAGAGTCAATGTGCAAGGACTGGGAGAGGGAAAAGAAAAAAAAAAACCCAGGAAGTGGGGAGATCTGACTTTCAGAGTTGCCACATTATGATATTAAAATGTCCAATTTTCAACAATAAAACAAAAGAGAAACCAAAAAACAGTAAAGGACAGTACATTCAAAAGAAGAAAATAATGTGAAGTAAACCATCTGTCAGGAACCCTAGAAAATGGACTTACGAGACGAATACTTTAAAACAACTGTGTTAAATACGCTCAGAGGGCTAATGGAAAACACAGGGGAAGAAAACTAAAGGGAAACATGAAATAAACATGCATAAACAAAAGGGGAATAGCAAGAATGAGAAATTACAAATAGGAAACAAATCACACACACACAAGGCTGACTATTATTAAAATACACACACACAGAAAATAACAAGTGTTAGTGAGGATGTGGAGGAATTGGAACCCTTGTCCACTGCTAGTGGGAAGGTAAAATGGTGCAGCAGCTGTGGAAAAGTTTGACAGTTCCTCAAAAATGTAAACAGAAATACCATATGACGTAGCAATTCCAATCCTAGTATATATATCTGTCTTAGTTGTCCAGTGCTGCTATGACAGGTATACCACAGTGGATGGCTTTAACAAAGAGAAATTTATTCTCTCACAGTGTAGGAGGCTAGAAGTCTGAACTTAGGGCATCAGCTCCAGAGAAAGGCTTTCTCTCTCTGTTGGCTCTGGAGGAAGGATCTTGTCATCAATCTTCCCCTGGTCTAGGGGCTTCTCCACACAGAGATTCCAGGTCCAAAGGACACACTCTGCTCCTGGCACTACTTTCTTGGTGGCATGAGGTCCCTCTGTCTCTCTGTTTGCTTCTGTTTTTTATATCTCAACAGAGATTGACTTAAGACACAATCTAATCTTATAAACTGAGTCCTGCTTCACTAACATAACTACCTCTAATCCTGTCTCATTAATATCATAAAGGTAGGATTTACAACACATAGGAAAATCACATCAGATTACAAAATGGTTGACAATCACACAGTACTGGGAATCATGGCCTAGCCAAGTTGACACACATTTTGGGGGGACACAATTCAATCCATAACAATACCCAAAAGAACTGAAAACAGGGATACAAAAACATATTTGTACATCAATGTTCATTGCAGCATTATTCACAATAGCCAAAAGGTGGAAACAACTCAAGTGTCCATCAACAGATGAATGGATAAACAAAACATGGTATATACATACAATGGAATGTTATTCAGCCACAGAGAGAAACGAAGTTCTGATACATGCGATGACATGGGTAAACCTTGAAAACATTATGGTAAGTGAAATAAGTCAGACACATAAGGACAAATATTGTATGATCCCACTTACATGAAATATCTATAATAGGCAAATGAATAGAGAAAAAAGTAGGTTAGTGGATACCAACAATGGCTGTGGGAAGAGGGCGTTAGGGAGTTATTCTTTGATGGGTACTGAGTTTCTGTTTGGGGTGGTGAAATAGTTTTGGAAATAAATGGTATTGTAATGTTTGCACAGCACTGTGAATGTAATTAATGTCATGGAATTGTATAACATCATTAAAATAGCAAATTTCATTTTATGTATATACATATAAATAGCCACAATAAAATAAAAAAAAATGATAAAGCAACCAAGCAGAAACACTGAAAATGAAAAAGTACAATAATTGAAAAGAAAAATTCATTGGAGGGAATCAAATGCAGATCTGAGCAGGCAGAAGACAGAATTCACAAATTTGCAGATAGGACAATTGAAATTATCCAGCCTGAGGAGAAGAAAGAAAAAAGAATGAAGAAAAGTGGACACAACTTAAGGGATCAACATGTGAAGAGGACCAACATACACATTTATGAGAGTTTCAGAAGAAAAAATAGAAAGGGGCGGAAAAATATTTGAAGAAACAATGGCTGAAAACTTCCAAAATTTGACAAAAGACATGAGTATACACATCAAAGAGCTTCATGAACTTCAAGAAGGATAAATACAAAGATATCCACAAGAAGACAAATTATAATCAAACTGTAGAAAACCAAAGACAATCTTGTAAGCAGCGAGAGAGAAGTGACTCATCACATACAAGGCCCTCAATAAGACTAAGCAGTTATTTCCCCTCAGAAACTACACAGGCCAGAAGGCATATATATTTAGAGTGCTGAATGATGAAGATGATATGTTTAAAGGAAAAAGAATAATATATCTGAAGTGCTGAAAGAAAAGAACTGTCAATCAAGAATTCTATATCATGCAAAACTGTCCTTCAGAAATGAGTACAGAGTTAAGGCATTTCCGGATAAACAAAAGCTGAAGGAGTTTCTTACCACTATACGTGCCATACAAGAAATGCTAAATGGAGACTTGCAGGTTAAAATGAAAGGTCAGTAGGAAACACAAAGTTGTATGAAGAAAAAACGATTCCTGGTAAAAGAAAACATAAAGGCCAGTTTCATTGTATTTTTGGCTTGTAACTCTACTTGTTATGTCTTACAGTTTTAAAAGACAAATGCATTAAAAATTATAAATTTATATTATTCATCACATTATGTGTAAAGTTGTAATTTGTGACAACAACAAAAAGGAGGTGGGACAGAGCTGTATAGGAGCAGAGTTTTATATACTATTGAAGTTAAGTTGGTATTATATCAAATTAAATTATTATAAATTTAGGATTTTAAATGTAATTCCAATGGTAAAAATAAAGAAAATACCTTAAAATAGGCACAAAAAGAAATGATAGGGAAATCAAATGTTTCTCTACAAAAAATCAACTATACACAAAATAAGGCAGTATTGGATGAAATGAGGAACAAAAAAGGTATAAGAAGCAGAAAACAATAAGTCGTTCCCTACTGATGATTACTTTAAATGCAAATGAATTAAACTTTCCAATAAAAAGACAGAGATTGGCACACTAGATTAAAAAAAAAACAAGATTCAACTACAGACTGTTTAAAGAGACACACTTTAGCTTCGAAGACACAAACAGGTTAAAATTGAAAGAATGGAAAAAACATTCCATGCAAATAGTAAATAGAAGAGAGCTGGCATAGCTAAATCAATACCAGACGAAATCAACTTTAAATAAAAATCAGTTGCAAGAGACAAAAATGGACATTATATGATAAAAGCGTCAATACATCAAGAAGATATAACAATTATAAATACATATGCACTTAACAAAAGAGCCCCAAAATATATGATGCAAACATTGACAGAATTGAAGAAATAGACAGTTCTACAATAGTAGTTGGAGTCTTCAATACACCACTTTCAATAATGAAAAGAATATATAGACAGAAGATCAACACAGAGATAGAGTACTTTAACAAATCTATAAAACAACTGGACTTCACATACACATATGTAACACTCCAACAAACAACAGCAGAACGCACAGGCTTCTCCAGTACACGTGGGTCATTCTCCAGGATAGACCGTATGTTAGGTCATAAAACAAGTCTCCGTGATTGTGTGTGTGTGTGTGTGTGTGTGTGCTTTAGGTGAAAGTTTACAGCTCAAGTTAGTTCCTCATTCAAAAATTTATACACATATTGCTTCGTGACATTGGTTGCAATCGCCACAATGTGACAGCACTCCCCCTTTCTACCGGGGTTCCCTGTGTCCATTAGTCCGGATCCTGTTCCTTCCTGCCTTCTCGTCCTGCTTTTGGGCAGGGGTTGCCCATTTGGTCTCGTATATTTGATTAAACTAAGAAACATGTTCCTCACGTGTGTTATTGTTTGTTTTATAGGTCTGTCTAATCTTTGAAAGGTGGGCTTCAGGAGCATTTCAGTTCTGAGTTAACAGAGTGTTCGGGGGTCATAATCTCCAGAGTTCCTCCAAGTCTCTGTCAGACTAGTAAATCTGGTCTTTTCTCGTGAATTTGAATTTTGTTCACCGTTTTTCTCCTGCTCTGTCTGGGACTCTCTGTTGTGAGCCCTGTCAGAGTGGTCTGGGATGGTGCTGGGCACCATCTAGTTCTTCTGGGCTGAAGGTGGTGGATGTTCTGATTGATGTGGTCCTTTAGTGCTTTGGGCTAATATTTTCCTTGTGTCTTTGGTTTTCTTCATTCTCCTTTGCTCCAGACAGGATGGAACCAACAGATGTATCCTAAATGGTCACTCGCAAGCTTTTAAGACCCAGACTCTACTCTCCAAAGTAGAATGTAGAACATTTTCTTTATGAACTGCGTTATGCCAATTGACCAAGTAGTCCCCCCACCCCGCCTGAGACTATGGTCCCCAGGCCCAGCAACTCCGTCCCTCAAGGTGTTTGGATGTGTCTAGGAAGCTTCTATGCCTTTCCTTTGGTCACCTCAAGCTGACTTTCCTTGTATTGCGCATTGTCTTTCCCTTCAAAGTTGACACTTGTGTACTATCTGCCTCTCCCTACCTTCATAACCATCAAAGAATGTTTCTTTTTGTATGTGTAAACCTTTTCTTCAGTTCTTATAATAGTGATTTCATACAATATTTGCCCTTTTGTTACTGATTTATTTCATTCAGCATAATGCCCTCCAGATTCATCCATGCTGTGAGATATTTCAAAGATTCATCATTGTTCTTTATCATTGCATAGTATTCCATTCGTGTGTATGCACCATAATTTGTTTATCCAATCATCTGTTGATGTGCATTTAGGTTGTTTCCATCTTTTTGCAGTTGTGAATAGCGCTGCAGTGATCATGGATGTGCATATATCTATTCTTGTGACTGCTCTTATCTCGCTGGAGTACATTGCTAGAAGTGGGATTGCTGGAATTTACGGTATTTCTATCTTTTTAAGGAGGTGTCATACAATTTTCCATTGCAGTTATATCATTTTACATTCCCATCAGCAGCACATAATAGTGCGAAACTCCCCACAATCTCTCCAACATTTGTTGTTTTCTGGGTTATTATTATTATTATTATTATTAATGCCAGTATTGTGGGGGGTAAAATGGTATCTCATTGTAGTTTTGATTTGCATTTCTCTAATGTCTAATTATCACGAACATTTCTTCGTGTGTCTGTTAGCTGCTGAATGTCTTCTTTGCTGAAGTGTCTGTTCATATCTTTTGCCCATTTTTTAATTGGATTATTTGTTGCGGAGATGTCTAAGTATTTTGTAGATTTTAGAGATTACAACCTTGTCAGATATGTTGTAGCCAAAAAATTTTTTCTGAGTCTCTAGGTTCTCTTATTACTCTCTTGGTGAAGTCTTTGGATTAGCATAAGTGTTTAATTTTTAGGAGCTCCCAGTTATCTAGTTTATCTTCTGGTATTTGTGCATTGTTAGTTATGCTTTGTATACTATTTATACCATGTATTAGGGCCCCTAGTGTTGTCCCTATTTTTTCTTCCATGATCTTTATTCTTTTAGGTTTTATATTTAGGTCTTTGATCCACGTGCCCCACCCCATGGTGTGGGATCCTGTGGCCCTGCTCCCTCCTTCCAGCCCTGCCTTACTGAACCACCCCCTCCATCCCTCTGTATGGGACCCTGAGAGCATGTTGGGACCGTGGCAGGTGGAAGAGTGAGGTGGCATGAAGGGCTGTCTTTGCCGCAGCTCCTGGACCTGCCTCGTGGACCTGGAGGGGCTCAACATTTGGCACCTGTGGCGGCCAGGGGTGAAGGCCCTGCTGCAAATGATCGAGGTGGTGGAGGACAACTACCCTGAGACCCTGGGCCGGCTGCTCATTGTGCGGGCCCCCCGTGTCTTCCCTGTGCTCTGGACACTGGTAAGAGCGGGAGCCGGGGCTGCGTCCCCCTCTGGTGGAAGCTGATGATGGGCAGGGGGGTCCCTCTGTGAGCTGCCCTGCCCCTTTGTCCCATTTCATTTCTTTTTTGGGGGGGTGGACTTTAAAAATCTGATATATGATGGGGTAATTAATTTACCCTAACACGATCTTGTTTGTCAGTACATTCTCACTTCTTTCTCTTTTTTATTTTTTTGTTGCTGTCGAGAATATACACGGCAAAATGTACACCAAGTTTCTACATGTACAATTCGGTGGCACTGATTACATCCTCTGAATTGTGCAACCATTCTCACCTTCCTTTTCTGAGTTGTTCCTCCTTCATTAACATAAACTCACTGCTTCCTAAGTTTCCTATCTAACCTTCCCAGTTGGTGTTGTCCCTTTGATCCCATATAGATAGCTCTTAAAAGAGCATAATGCTCAAGGCAGTTTTTTTTTTATTATTATTATTTAGGTCCTTGATCCATTTTGAGTTAGTTTTTGTGTATGGTGTGAGGTATGGATCTTGTTTAATTTTTTTACAGTGGACATCCAGTTTCATCAGCACTCTTTGTTAAAGAGACTGATTTTTCCCCCCATTTAACACACTTTGGGCCTTTGTCAATTATCAGCTGCTCATTGTCTGTGTGTCCATTGTAGTACAGTACCAAACTGTTTTGACTACCGTGGCTGTATAATAGATTCGATGATCAGGTAGTGTGAGGCTTCCCATTTTATTCTTCTTCTTCAGTAATTCTTCCCTTTTCACATAAAGTTGATTATCATCTCGTTAAAGAATGCTGTTAGAATTTGGATTGAGATTGCACTGTATATGTAGGTACTTTTGGGTAGTATTGACATTTTCACAATGTTGAATCTTCCTATCCACAAGCATGGTATGTTTTTCCACGTATGTAGGTCTCTTTTTGTTTCTTGCAGTACTGCTTTGTAGTTTTCTTTGTATAGGTCTTTTTTTTTAGCATTTTTTAAATTGTACTTTAGATGAAGGTGTACAGAACAAACTAGCTTCTCATTAACAGTTAGTACACATATTGTTTTATGACATTGTTTAACAACCCCACGATATGTTGACACTCTCCTTTCTCAAACTTGGGTTCCCTATTACCAGCTTTCCTGTCCCCTCCTGCCTTCCACTTCTTGCCCCTGGGCTGGTATGCTCCTTTAGTCTTGTTTTGTTTTATAGGCCTGTCTAATCTTTGGATGAAGGGTGAAACTCAGGAGTGATTTCATTACTGATCTAAAAGGGTGTCTGGGGCCATACTCTCAGGGTTTCTCCAGTCTCTGTCAGGTCAGTAAGTCTGCTCTTTTTTTTGTGTGAGTTAGAATTTTGTTCTACATTTTTCTCCAGCTCTGTCCAGGACCCCTCTACTGTGATCCGTGTCAGAGCAGTCAGTGGTGGTAGCTGGGCACCATCTAGTTGTACTAGACTCTGTCTGGTGGAGACTGTAGTGGTTGTGATTCATTAGTCCTTTGGATTAATTTTTCCCTTGAGTCTTTAGTTTTCTTCATGTTCCCTTGCTCCTGAAGGGGTGAGACCAGTGGAGTACCTTAGATGGCCACTCACAGGCTTTTAAGACCCTGGATGCTACTCACAAATAATCCAAAGTAGAATGTAGAACATTTTCTGTATAGACTATGTTATGCCAATTATGCTAGATGTTCCCCGAGACCATGGTCCCCGCAGCCCTGAGTCCAGCAATTCAGTCCCTCAGGGAGTTTGGGTGTGTCTATGGAGTTTCCATGACCTTGCCTTGGAGAAGTGGTGCTAGCTTTCCCAGTATTGTGTACTGTCTTACCCTTCACCAAAGTTACCACTTATGTATAGTCTATTTAGTGTTTTTCCATCCCCATCTCCTCTCTCCCTTGTAACCATCAAAGACTGTTTCTTTTTGTGTGTAAACTTTTTCATGAGTTTTTACAGTAGTGGTCTCATAAATATTTGTCCTTTTGTGATTGACTTATTTCACTCAGCATAAAGCCCTTCAGATTCATCCATGTTATGAGGTGCTTCGCAGATTCATCATTGTTCTTAATCATTGTGTAATACTCCATTGTGTTTATGTACTAGAGTTTATCCATTCATCTGTTAAGGGGCATCTAGGTTATTTCCAACGCTGCAATGAGCATTGGTGTCCATATGTCTATTCGTGTGACGACTCTTATTTCTCTAGGATATACTCCTAGAAGTTGGTTCACTGGATCATATGGTATTTCTATTTCTATCTTTCTAAGGAAGTGCCCTATCATTTTCCAAAATGGTTGTATCATTTTGCATTCCTACCAGCAATGCATAAGTGTTCCGATCTCCCCGCAGCCTCTCCAACATTTCTTATTTTCAGTTTCTTTCATTTTTTTTTGATTTGCACCAGTAATGCTGGGGTGAGATGGTATCTAATTGTGGTTTTGATTTGCATTTCTCTAATTGCTAGTGATCGCGAGCCTTTCCTCATGTGTCTGTTAGCTGCTTTAATGTCTTCTTTGGTGGTGTCTGTTCATTTCCTTTGCCCATTTTTTAATTGGATTGTTTGTCCTTTTGTCGTAGAGGTGCTGGATTTTCCTCTAGATTTTAGAGATTAGACTTTTGTCTGATTTGTAATAGCCAAAAATTTTTTTTCCCAGTCTGTAGGTTCTCTTTCTACCCTTTGGTGAGTCTTTTGATGAGCATAAGTGTTTAATTTTTAGATTTTTTAGAAGATCCCAGTTACCTAGCTTATCTTCTGAAGTTTATGTTTTGTTGGTTATGGTTTGTATCCTGTTAATGCTGTGTATTAGGGCTTCTAGCATTGATCCTATTTTTAATTCTATGAACTTTAAAGTTATTGGTGTTATATTTAGCTCTTTGATCCATTTTGAATTAGTTTTTGTGTACGGTGTGAGGTATGGGTCCTGTTTCATTTTTTTGCAGGTGGACATCCAGTTTTGCCAGCACCACTTATTAAAAAGACTGTCTTTTCCCCATTTGATGGATTTTTGGCCCCTGTCGAAGATCAGATGACCATAGGTGGATGGACTTACATCTAGGTTCTCGATTCTGTTCCACTGATCAATGTATCTGTTGTTGTACCAGTACCAGGCTGTTTTGACTACCGTAGCTGTATAGTAGGTTCTGAGGTCAGGTAATGGGAGCCCTCCTACTTTACTCTTCTTCAATAGTGCTTTATTTATCTGGGGCTTCTTCCCTTTCCATATAAAGTTAGTGATTAGTTTTTCCATCTCTTTAAAGAATGCTGTTAGTATTTGGATCAGGATTGCATCGTATTTATAAATCACTTTGGGTAGAAATGTTGGGAGTTTATTTTTTTGCTGGGAGTTTTTTTTTATTATGTTTTCAATTTCTTCTCTTGTTATGGGTCTGTTCAGATTTTCAACATCATTTTGTGTTAGTTTGGGTAGGTAGTGTGTTTCTAGAAATTCCTCCTTTTCCTCTAGGTTTTCAAATTTGTTGGAGTATAGTTTTTCATAATACTCTGTTATGATCCTTTTTATTTCCATTGGGTCTGTTGTAATGCCCTCCATTTCATTCCTTATTTGGGTTATTTGTGTCCTCTCCTGTTTTTCTTTTGTCCATTTGGCCAGTGGTTTGTCAATTTTGTTGATCTTTTCAAAGAAACAGCTTTTGTTTATGTTGATTATTTCCATGATTTTTCTATTCTCTATTTCATTTATTTTTGCTCTGATCTCTATTATTTCCTTTCTTCTGGTGGCTGTGGCCTTTTTTTTTTTTTTTTTGCTGTTCTCTTTCCATTTGCTCAAGTTGTGTAGCTAATGTTTTGATTTTGTCCCTTTCTTCTTTTTTGATGTGTGCGTCTATTACTGTAAATTGACCTCTGAGCACTGCCTTTGCTGTCTGTGTCCCAAAGGTTTTGGTATGATTTATTTTCTCTCTCATTTGATTCTAGGAATTTTTTATTCCATTTCTGATTTCTTCTACTACCCAGTGGTTTTAAAGTGGGGTGTTATTCAGTTTCCATGTTATTTATTTATTTTTTTTCCTTTCTCTTCCTGTTGTTAATTTCTACTTGGATGACATTGTGGTCAGAGAAGATACTTTGTATTATCTCAATGTTTTGGATTTTGTTGAGAGCTGCTCTGTGGCCTAAGATGTGGTCTATTCTGGAGACCGTTCCATGTGCATTGGAAAAGAATATGTACTTTGCAGCTGTTGGGTGGAGTGTTCTATATCTATGTATGAGGTCAAGTTGGCCGATTGTGCCCTTTAGCTCTTCTGTATCTTTACTGAGTTTTTTTTTCAGATGTTCTGTCCTTTACCAAGAGTGGTGTGTTGAAGTCTCCTGCTATTATTGTGGAACTGTCTATTTCTCTTTTCAGTGCTCTTAGTTTATGTATTTTGGAGCCCTGTCATTGGATGTGTAGATGTTTATTATGGTTAAGTTTTCATGATAGATCATCCCTTTAATCATTATACAGTGTCCTTCTTTGTCTTTTATGGTGGATTTTGTTTAAAAGTCTGTTTTACCTGAGATTAGTATTGCCTCTTCTGCTCTTTTTTGGAAGCTGTTTGCTGGATATATTTTTTCCATCCTTTGATATTTGGTAAATTTACATCTTTACTTCTATGGCGTGTCTCTTGTAGACAGCATATCGACAGACCCTGATTTTTATTTTTATCCATTCTGTCACTCTCTGTCTCTTTATGGATGCATTTAGACTGTTTACACTTAGTGTAATTATTGATAGATGTGAGTTTATTGCTGTCATTTTGTAGTGTTTTTGTGGTGCTAATGTTTTCTTTGTTCATCTTACTCTCCTGTGCTGAGTTCCTTTTCTTTGTGGATTCTTTCGTTTTCATAGGTTTTTTTTTTTTTTTAGTTGAGACTTTATGTTTTTCTTCTTCATTTTGATTCATAGGTTTGTTAACTTTCCTTTTGGTTACTTTGAAATTTACCCTCATCTTCCCAGCTTTGAACCGGTCTACTATTACTTGGTATCACCTTGCCTTCCTCTCCGTTAGAAAGTTCAATACCTACAGCATTTATTCCCTCTTTTATTGTTCTGACGTTGTTGTCATTTACAGATTAACCTCTCTGGTTCCTTGTTGTAACACTTTTGGTTTTTGATAGTCCTTGAGAGTTCATTTCCTAGGTTGGTATCTGCCTGGTATAATCTTGCATCCAAGATTCAGGCTGTGGTCTGATGTTGTTTGTTCACAAACTGAAGGACTTCCTTAAATAATTCTTGTGAGTTTGGTTTGGTTTTTACATATTGCCTTGATTTCTGTTTATCTGGAAATGTCCTAATTTCACCATCATATTTGAATGAAATTTTTTTCCAGGATATATTATTCTTGGTTAGCAATTTTTTTCTTACAAGGTTTTATAAATGTTGTCCCATTGCCTTCTTGTCTGCATAGTTTCTGCGGAATAATCAGAACTTAGTTGTATTGTTTCCCCCCATGTGTGACTTTTTGTTTTTCTCAAGCTGCTGTCAAGATTCTTTCTTTGTCTTTGGTTTTAGTGGGTGTGATTATGATACACCCTGGTGATTTTCTTTTGGGGTCTATTCTATATGGGGTTCGCTGAGCTTCTTGGATGGTCAGCTTTTCATCTTTCATTACATTAGGGGGAAGTTTCTGTCAACCATTCTTCAATGGTCCTCTCTGTATTTTCTATTTTCTCCCCATTCTGGAAATTCAATCACTTGCAAATTTTTGCTTTTGATTGTATCCCACAGAATTCCCAGGGTTTCTACATTTTTCTTTGTTTTTTGATGTTTCCTGAAACAAAGTTGTAGCCTGTGTTTGTCTTCAATTTCACTGATCCTAGCTTCCATTGTTTCAAACCTGCTCCTCAGCCTTTCTATGACACTGTCCATTTCTGAAATCTTGTTTATCTTTTGGATTTCTAATTGTTGTCTTTGTATGATTTCTAGTTGTGAATTGGTTTTGGCATTTTTTCCTGTGTTATTTTCCTGAATTCTTCCATTTTTTTTTGTCTAGCTTTTCCAGAAATTTGTCTATTTTTTCCTCATTTTTGTCTGCTTTTTGCTTCAACTCTTGAATAGCTCTGAATATTAGAGATTTGAATTCCCTATGAGATAGTTCTAGTGTTTTTTCTTCTACTGGAAAGTCAGCTGGTGTTTCATTTTGGATGCCTACTGGAACCATCCTGTCCTGTTTTTTTTTATATGTTTCGATGTTGTCTGCTGTCTTTGACACATTCAGTAGTTATTTTCTTTGTTTATTGATCGTAGATTTGTTTGTTTCATTCTGTGTTTTTGTTTTATTTGGTTATTTCTGGGCAGGTGGGCTGTGCGTTCTTTGCTGTTTCCTCATCTGTGGGCACCATAATTTTCACCTCCTTGTCCAATGTGCATGGCCAGTCACTCAGCTATGGTGCAGCAAGGCAGGTCCAGCTGAAGAGGAGGGGCTGGGATGGGTTGTTTTTCGCACATACCAGGGCTGACAGGGCAGGGTAACAGTCAGCACAGGGCAGTTTCCGGTAGCCCATGCCTGTGTTGCTCGGGGGTGTGATGTTCATGGTGCAGGTAGCAAGAAGGAAGGGGGAGGCTGTGATGTGTGGAGCTAAGATGGGTATGGGAAAGAAGAGAGAGAGGAGAGAGAAACAGGAGCCAAAAAACAAAAAACAAGTATACAAAAAAAATGGAGTGCTAATGGAGCAGGTGGTCTGTCTCCTGCTGGGAGCTCCATGAAGCTACTTTCCCATATTCACTGTCAGCCACTCTTTGATATGCATGGGGCAAATCCAAGTGGCACATAGCCCACAACTCTTGGCAGGCCAAGTGACTGCAGCCAGCTAGAGAGTGGCAGAGGCCAAACAGGCAGGAGAAGGTTGAGGGGCGGGAAAGAGTATATCACTGGTTTTTAGGTGCTCTGCCTCCGGCTGGGAGCTCTGTGAAGCTGCTTTACCTTACTCTCTCTCAGCAGTTCTCCGACAGGAGTCCAAGATGCTGAATCTGTGCTGCATTAGCTGATAGGGAACCTCCACTCATATCTTTCCTCGCTCTGTGTTCTGTCAGTTTCTTATTCCATTCAGTGCTTGGCTGAGTTTTTTTTATCTCTTCGTTTGATGCTTAGGGTTCCAGGACTGATGTTTGTCTCTGTTTTACTTAGTTTTTTAGATCTTTGCTGTGGAGGGAGGGCATGGTGCTTCTGTCTATAGTGCCATGTTGGCTCCACCTCTTTATAGGTCTTTTATGTCCCTGGTTGGATTTATTCCTAAGTGTTTTATCTTCTTGGGGGCTATTCTAAAAGGATTGATTTGCTGATTTCCTTTTTGAAGTACAGAGTTTTGTATGTTAAGCTTGTATCCTGATACTTTGCTGACATCTTCTATTCATTCCAGTAGCTTTCTTGTGGATTCTTTGGGGTTTTCTGTGTATAAGGTCATATCATCTGTGAATAGGGATAGTTTTACTTGTTCCTTACCAATTTGAATGCCTTTTGTTTCTTTTTCTTGCCTTATTGCTCTAGCTAGAATTTTCAGCGTGATGTTGAATAAGCATGGTGATAGACAGCATCCTTTTCTGGTTCCCATTCTCAAGGGGAATGCTTTCAGTCTCTGTTTAGAATGATGTTGGCTGTTTGTTTTGTACATGTTTTTATTATGTCAAGAAATTTTCATTTGTTCCTAATTTGCTGAGAATTTTTATCAGGAATAGGTGTTGGATGTTGTCAAATGCCTTTTTTGCATTGATCATGTGATTATTTTCTTTTGTTTTATTTGTGTGGTGGATTATGTTGTATGATTTTCTAATTTTGAATCATCCCTGCATGCCTGGTATGAATCCCACTTGCTCAATATATTTTTTTAATATGCTGCTGAATTCTATTGGACAGAATTTTGTTGAAAGTTTTTGCATCTGTGTTCATGAGGATATTGGTCAGTAGTTTTCTCTTTTTTGTGGTGTCTTTGCGCTTTGGTATCAGGGTTATGCTGGCTTCACAAAATGAATTTGGAAATATTCTTTCCTTTCCTATGCTCTGAAATAGTTTGATTAGTATTGTTGTGAGCTCTTCACTGAATGTTTGATAGAATTCTCCAGTGAAGCCGTGTGGGCCAGGGTTTTTGTTTTGTTTTTTGGGGGGGAGCTTCTCATGTCTTCAATCTCTTCTTTTGCTATGGGTCTGTTTAGTTTTTTTACCTAACTTCGTGTTAGTTTAGGAAGGTAATGTGCTTCCAGAAATTTGTCCATTTCCTCTAGGCTTTCATTTTATTGGAGTACAATTATTCATAGATTTCTATTATGATCCTTTTTATTTCAGTTGGGTCTGCTGTGGTATCACTCATCTCATGTCTTATTCAGGTTGGTTGTTTCCTCTCCTGTTTTTCTTTTGTCAATTTGGCCAGTGGTTTTGGGATTTTGTTGATGTTTTCAAAGATCCAACTTTTGATCTTGTTGATTCTATTGTTTTTCTGTTCTCTATTTCATTTGCTTCTGCTCTGATCTTTAGTATTTCGTGTCTTCTGGTATCTTTACAATTCTTTTGCTGCTCTCTGTTCAAGTCATACGGTTAATGTTTTTATTTTGGCCTTTTCTTCTTTTTTCTTTTTTTTTTTCAATGTTTTCTTCATAGACTTTATTATGTCAATTGACCTAGATGTCCCCTGAAACCATGGTCCCCAAACCCCCGCTCCTGCTATGCTGACCTTTGAAGCATTCCGTTTATTCCAGAAACTTCTTTGCTTTTCATTTAGTCTAGTTCTGCTCACCTCTCCTGTATTGTGTGTTGTCTTTCCTGACACCTAAAGTAGTTCTTATCTACTATCCAATTAGTGAATAAACCTCTTCCATCCTCCCTCCCTCCCTCCCTCCTCTCATAACCATCAAAGAATATTTTCTTCTCTGTTTAAACTATTTCTTGAGTTCTTATAATAGTGGTCTCATACAGTATTTATTCTTTTGCAACTAATTTCATTCAGCATAATGCCTTCCATGTTATGAAATGTTTCGCAGATTCATCAGTGTTCTTTATCAATGCGTAGTATTCCATTGTGTGAATATACCATAATTTATTTATCCACTCATCCATCGATTGGCACCTTGGCTGCTTCCATCTTTTTGCTATTGTAAACAGTGCTGCAATGAACATGGGTGTGCATATATCTGTTCGTGTAAAGGTTCTTATTTCTCTAGGATATATTCCAAGGAGTGGGATTGCTGCATCATATGGTACTTCTATTTCTAGCTTTTAAAGGAAGCACCAAATCAATTTCCAAAGTGGTTGTACCATTTTACTTTCCCACCAGCAGTGTATAAGTGTTCCAATCTCTCCACAGCCTCACCAACATTTATTGTTTTGTGGTTTTTGGATTAATGCCAGCCTTGTTAGAGTGAGATGAAATCTCATTGTAGTTTTGATTTGCATTTCTCTAATTTTTTTGTTTGTTTTAATGGCTAATGATCATGAACATTTCCTCATGTATCTGTTAGCTACCTGAATGTCTTCTTTAGTGAAGTGTCTGTTCATATCTTTTGCCCATTTTTTAATTGGGTTGTCTTTTTGCAGTTGAGTTTTTGCATTATCATGTAGATTTTAGAGTTCAGGCACTGATTGGCAATGTCATAGCTAAAACCTTTTTCCCTGTCTGTAGGTAATCTTTTTACTCCTTTGGTGAAGTCTTTGGATGAGCATAGGTGTTTGATTTTTAGGAACTCCCAGTTATCTAGTTTCTTTTCTGCATTGTTAGTAATCTTTTGTACTGTTTATGCCACGTATTAGGTCTCCTAACATTGTCCGTATTTTTTCTTCCATGATCTTTATTGTTTTAGATTTTATATTTAGGTCTTTGATCGATTTTGAGTTAGTTTTTGTGCACAGAGTGAGGTATTGGTCTTATTCTGTTTTTTTGCAGATGGATATCCAGTTATGCCAGCACCATCTGTTAAAAAGACTGTCTTTCTCCGTTTAACTGTTTTGGGACCTTTGTCAAATATCAGCTGTTCATATGTGGATGGATTTATGTCTGAATTCTCAATTCTGTTCCATTGGTCTAAGTATCTGATGTACCAGTACCAGGCTGTTTTCACTACTGTGGCAGTATAATAGGTTCTAAAATCAGATAGAGTAAGGCCTCCCACTTTGTTATTCTTTTTCAGTAATGCTTTACTTTTCCTGGGGCCTCTTTCCATTCCATATGAAGTTGGTGATTTGTTTCTCCATCTCATTAAAGAATGTTATTGGATTTTGGATTGGAATTGCATTAAATGTACAGATCACTTTTTGTAGAACATTTTTATAATGTTAAGTCTTCCTATCCATGAGCCAGGTATGTTTTTCCACATATGTAGGTCTCTTTTGGTTTCTTGCAGAAGTGTACTGTAGTTTTCTTCGTATAAGTCTTTTACAACTCTAGTAAGGTTTATTCCAAAGTACTTTATCTTTATCTTCTTGCGGGCTACTGTAAATGGCATTGATATGGTGACTTCTTTGATGTTCTTTTTGTTGGTGTAGAGGAATCCAATTGATTTTCGTATGTTTATCTTGTATCTCAATAGTCTGCTGAACTCTTCTATTAGTTTCAGTAGTTTTCTTGAGGATTCCTTAGGGTTTTCTGTGTATAAGATCATGTCATTCTGCAGAGATAATTTTACTTCTTCCTTGCAAATCTGGATGCCCTTTATTTCTTTGTCTAGCCTAATTCCTCTGACAAGGACCTCCAGAGCAATGTTGAATAAGAGTGGTGATAAAGGGCATACTTGTCTGGTTCCCGTTCTCAAGGGGAGTACTTTCAGACTCTCTCCATTTAGGATGATGTTGGCTGTTGGCTTTGTATAAATGCCCTTTATTATATTGAGGAATTTTCCTTCTATTCCTATTTTGCTGAGAGTTTTTATCATGAATGGGTATTGAACTTTGTCAAATGCCTTTTCTACATCAATTGATAAAATCATATGGTTCTTTTGTTTTATTTATGTGATGGATTGCATTAATTGTTTTTCTAATATTGAACAATCCCTGCATACCTGGTAGGAATCCCACTTGGTCATGATGTATTATTTTTATGATATGTTGTTGAATTCTCTTTGCTAGAATTTTGTGGAGGATTTTTCCATCTACGTTCATGATGGATATACGTCTGTAATTTTCTTTTCTTGTGGTGTCTTTGCTTGGTTTTGGTATCAGGGATATGCTGGCTTCATAGAATGAGTTTTGGGGTATTCCGTCCATTTCTATGCTCTGAAATACCTTTAGTAGTAGTGGTGTTAACTGTTCTCTGAATGTTTGGTAGGACTCTGCAGTGAAGCCGTCCGGGCCAGGGCTTTTTTTTGTTGGGAGTTTTTTAATTACCTTTTCAATCTCTTCCTTTGTTATGGGTCTATTTAGTTGTTCTACCTCTGTTTGTGTTAGTTTAGGTAGGTACTGTGTTTCTAGGAAATTATCCATTTCTTCTAAGTTTCAAATTTGTTAGAGTACAATTTTTCATAGTAATCTGATATGATTCTTTTAATTTCAGTTGGGTCTGTTGTAATATCACCCATCTGAGTTCTTATTCGGGTTATTGGCTTCCTCTCCTGTTTTTCTTTTGTCAGTTTGGCCAATGGTTTATCAATTTTGTTGATTTTTTTGGAGAACTACCTTTTGGTCTTGTTAATTCTTTCAATTGTTTTTCTGTTTTCTATTCCATTTAGTTCAGCTCTAATTTTTATTATTTGTTTTGTTCTGGTGCCTGTGGGTTTCTTTTGTTGCTCTCTTTCTATTTGTTCAAGTTGTAGGGATAATTCTTTGATTTTGGCCCTTTCTACTTTTTGGATGTGTTCATTTATTGGTATAAATTGACCTCTGAGCACTGCTTTCGCTGTGTCCCAAAGGTTCTGAAACGATGAGTTTTCATTCTCATCACATTCTATGAATTTCTTTATTCCATCATTAATGTCTTCTATAATCCAGTCTTTTTTGAGCAGGGTATTGTTCAGTTTCCAAGTGTTTGATTTCCGTTCCCTGCTTTTTGTGTTATTGATTTCCACTTTTATGGCCTTATGGTCAGATAAGATGCTTTGTAATCTTTCAATATTTTGGATTCTGCTAAGGCTTGCTTTATGACCTAATATGTGGTCTATTCTAGAGAATGTTCCATGTGCACTAGAAAAGAAAGTATACTTGGTTGCTGTTGGGTGGAGTGTTTTGTATATGTCTATGAGGTCAAGTTGGTTGATTGTGGCATTTAGATCTTCCATGTCTTTATTGAGCTTCTTTCTTGATGTCCTGTCCTTCACCGAAAGTGGTGTGTTGAAGTCCCCTACTACTACTGTGGAGCTATCTCACTTTTCAATGCTGATAGTTTGTTTTATGTATCTTGCAGCCCTGTCATTGGGTGCATAAATATTCAATATGGTTATATCTTCTTGGCATATTGTCCCTTTAATCATTGTATAGTGTCTTTCCTTATCCTTTCTGATGGATTTAACTTTAAAGTCTATTTTGTCAGCAATTAATATTGCCACTCCTGCTCTTTTTAGATTGTTGTTTGCTTGATATATTTTTTTCCATCCTTTGAGTTTTAGTTTGTTTGTGTCTCTAAATCTAAAGTGTGTCTCTTGTAGGCAGCATAGAGATGGATCTTGTTTTTTAATCCATTCTGCCACTCTCTGGCTCTTTATTGGTGCACTTAGTCCATTTACTTTCACCATAATTATGGATAAGTATGAATTTAGTTCTATCATTGTGATGTCTTTTTTGTGTGTTGTTGACAGTTTCTTTTTCCCACTTGATTTTATGTGCTGAGTAGATTATCTGTATATATTTTCCTTTCCTCATATTTGTTGCTGATTTTGTCTCTGCAGAGTCTCTATTTTTTCTTGTATTTTGTTTTGATGAGTAGGATAGTTTGTCTCCTTTGTGGTTACCTTGTTATTTACTCCTATTTTTCTAAATTTAAACCTAAGTTTCATTTCTTTGTATTGCCATATCTTCCTCTACATATGGAAGGTGTATGATTACATTTCTTAGTCCCTTTTTATTGTTTTAATGTTGTCTCCTTTTATATAATAACATCACTCTTGCCCTGTTTTGAGTTTTTATTTTCTAAATCTTGGGTTTTTTTTTTCCCCCGTCTCGGTTGACTTCTGATTGCTCTGCCCAATGTTCTAGTCTTGGGCTGATACCTGATATTATTGATTTTCTAACCAAGAACTCCCTTTAGTATTTCCTGTAATTTTGGTTTGGTTTTTACAAATTCCCTGAAACTTCTGTTTATCTGGAAATGTCCTAATTTCACCTTCATATTAAAGAGACAGTTTTGCTGGATATATGATTCTTGGCTGGTAATCTTTTTCCTTCAGTTTTTTAAATAAGACAACCCATTGCCTTCTTGGTTTCTGCCGAGTAGTCCGAGTTTATTCTTATTGGCTCTCCTTTGTAGATGACTTTTTGTTTATCCCTAGCTGCTCTTAAAATTCTCTCTTTATCTTTGGTTTTGGCAAGTTTGATTATAATATGTCTAGGTGACTTTCTTTTAAGATCTACCTTATGTGGAGTTTGATGAGCATCTAGCATAGATATCTTCTCATCTTTCATGATATCAGGAAATTTTTCTGCCAACAAATCTTCAATAATTCTCTCTGTATTTTCGGTTCTCCCTCCCTGTTCTGGTACTCCAATCACTCGTAGGTTATTTCTCTTGATAGAGTCCCACATGATTCTTAAGGTTTCTTCATTTTTTTAAAAATTCTTTTAGGTGATTTTTCTTCAAATATATTAGTGCCAAGTGATTTATCTTCAAGTTCAGAAATCCTGCCTTCCACTTGCTCAATCCTGCTCCTCTGACTTTCTACTGAGTTGTCTACTTCTGTAATTTTATTGTTAACCTTCTGAATTTCTGATTGCTTTCTGTCTCTGGATTTTTCCAGGTTATTAAATTTTTCATTATTTTCCTGAATAATTTTTCTATTTCTTCAGTTGCTTTATCTGTGTGTTCCTTGGCTTGTTCTGCATATTGCCTCATTTCCTTCCTGATGTCTTAAAGGGTTCTGTATATTAAACTTTTGTATTCTGTATCCATTAAATTCAGGAATGCACTTTCATCTAGAAGATCCCTGGATTCTTTGTTTTGAGACCTTTAGAGGTGATCGTGGTCTGTTTCTTTATGTGACTTGATATTGACTGTTGTCTCCAACCCATCTATGTTATTGTATTAGTTTATGTTTGCTTACCGTGTCGTAGCTTCTTGCTTTGTTTTGTTTTGATATGCCCAAGTGTGTTGCTTGAGTGAGCTAGCTTGATTATTTTCACCTTTGAAGCTCTGGTGTCCTGTCCGCAGATGGCTAGAGCTGTTATCAGGTATATCAGTCTAGGAGTCCATTCACTTTTCTTGTATGAATTCAGCTCAGGTTTCCAGGTAGCTTATCATCACGTATGTGGTACAGGCTCTGTCCTACTGTCTTAGAGGGCAGGGGTGATTGTTGTAGGTAACAGTACCTGGTTGCAGCAGGGGGTCATGCTCTGAACAAGGCAGGGGGTTGAGAAATGATCCCCGAGTGTCTCTGAGGAAAGCACATCCCTGTTCCCTAGAGCATGCCAGTGGGTGGGTTCTTCAGATGGATCATGGGCACCCAATGTTTTTGGTTGTAAGGACTGGGAGGTACCAGTTATCTTTGGACCCCTGTCATGGGTGGCTGGGTGACCTGAGTGGAGCAGCCAGTCCTTCGGCCTCTGATGTGGGTAGGTGAGGACCCTGTTTAATAGCCCAAGAAATGTCAAACATCAAACACCCACCTCTCCACTGTACAGCTGAAATGGTTGGAGTCTGCCCACAAGGGCCTATTCTCCTGAAACAGGCCCACACAGGTCCATGCAGACGGGAAAGGTGCTCAAAGTCCACAGACCGTTTATGCCTGGGCAGGAACCGCTTCTGTCCTGAGCTCCCCCGGGTAGTGGAGCAAGGAAATTATCCTTTCCCCCAAATGGAAATTTTTTCCTTCTCCAAGGCCAGGAGGATGGCTCTAGACACTCAACAGTGCCTATCTTAGGCCCAGGGATTTCAGCTGCTGAAGCTGGGTTGGGGGTGGGGGTGGGGCATGTTAAAATAGACTCAAGTACTTTGCTTTTGCCCAGAGTGCTGTTCTTCTCTGGTTCCAGAGGTGTGAGTGGTCTGTGTGGCTGGCTGCTTCTCCCTGAGGAAACTGCGGCCGAATGCTAGTATCAGCCTGCTGCCGCTGCCGCCACTCCAGGAATGGTGCCTGAGGGCTCCCTGCAATTCAGGTCAGGTAACTCCTCTCCGCTTCTGAACCGTCTCTTCCTCCCCCTGCCCCCCCTTTGTTTTCTAAGCTTGCCTTTGATGCTCAGGGCTCCTAGCTAGTCATAAATATACTCATTTCACTTGTTTTTCAGGTCTTTGTTGTAAAGAGGGCTCGCGGAAGCATCTGTCTATTCCGCCATCTTGGCTTCGCCTCTTCCTTTTCTTCTTTTTTGATGTGTGTGTTTATTGGTATAAATTGACCTCTAAGCACTGCTTTTGCTGTGTCTCAAAGGTTTTGGTAAGATGTGTTTTCATTCTCATTTGATTTCTTCTATTACCCAGTAGTTTTTAAGCAAGGTGTCATTAAGCTTCCATATATTTGATTTTTTTTTTCTTTGCTATTTCTGTTATCGACCTCTACTTTTATGTCATTATGATCAGAGAAGATGCTTTTGTATTATTTTGGTGTTTTGGATTTTGTTGAGGTTTGCTTTGTGGCCTAAAATACTGTATATTCTGGGGAATGTTCCATATGCATTGAAAAGAACGTATACTTTGCTGCTGTTGGGTGGAGTGTTTTGTGTTATGTTTATGAAGTCAAGTTGGTTGGTTGTGGCATTTAGATCTTCTGTATCTTTACTGACTGTCTTTCTAGATGTTCTGTCCTCCACCAAATATGGTGTGTTAAATTCTCCTACTATTTTTATGGAACTGTCTATTTCTCTTTTCAATGTTGTTAGAGTTTGTTTTATGTATTTTGAAGCACTGTCATTGGGTGCATGTATTTTTTTTTATGGTTATGTCCTCTTGGTCTTGGTATATTGACCCTTTAATCATTATATAGTGTCCTTCTTTACCCTTTATGATGGATTTTGCTTTAAAGTCTATTTTAGCAGAGATTAATATTACCACTCCTGCTCTTTTTTGGTTATTGTTTGCTTGATATATTTTTCCCACCTTCTGAGGTTAAATCGTTTATGTCTTTGTGTCTAAGGTGTGTCTCTTGTAGACAGCATATAGATGGATCTTTTTTTTCTTAATCCATTCTGCCACACTGTCTCTTTACTGGTCATTTAGGTCATTTACATTCAGTGTAATTATTGATAGGGATGAGTTCACTGCTGTCATTTTGTTGTTTTGTGTGTGTGTGTGTGTGGTGTTGCCAGTTTCTTTGTTCTGCTTAATTTTCTGTGCTGAGTTATTTTTGTTTATGCATTTTCTTTTCATTTCTTTCATTAAAGTTGGCTTTGTGCTTCCCGAATATTTATATTTTTCTTCTTTTTTATTTTGATGAAGGGGTTTGTTAGCTTCCTTTGTGGTTACCTTGAAATTTACCTTTATTTTTCTAAGTTTAAATCAGTCTTTTATTTCTGGATATCACCTTGACTTCCTCCCCATATGGAAGTTCTATGACTACACCATTTATTCCCTCCTTTTTGTTTAGATGTTGGCATTGTTTACATATTGACATCTCTGGTTCCCTATTTTCAGTCTTCCAGCTTTGCTTTATTTTTGAGAATTCCCAGTCTGGGTTGGTATCTGGATGATCTGTCCTGTGTCCAGGTTTTGGATTGTTGTCTGAAGTTTTTCATTCTCTAATTGGATGATTCCCTTTCGTATTTCCTGTAACTTTGGTCTGGTTTTCACATATTCCCTTAATTTCCGTTTATCTGGGAATGACCAAATTTCTCTGTCATATTTGAGAGATAATTTTGCTGGATGTAAAATTTATTTATTTATTGTGCTTTAGGTGAAAGTTTACAAATCAACCAGTCTCTCATACAAAAAGTTATGCACACCGTGCTATGTACTCCTACCTGCTCTCCTCCTAATGAAACAGCACATTCTCCTCTCCACCGTGTATTCCCCATGTCCATTCAACCAGCTCCTGTCCCCCTCTTTCTTTTCATCTCGCCACCAGACAGGAGTTGCCCACATAGTCTGAAGTGTCTACTTGAGCCAAGAAGCTCACTCCTCACCAGTATCATTGTCTATCTTATCTGGTGTTCATATATATTATATATAATACATATGTATATATATATATTTTTTATATGTATATATATATACATATATATACAGTGTTTGTATATTGTTAGTAATGATTTGTATACTGTTTATGCCATGTATTAGGGCTTTTAGCATTGTCTCTATTTTTTCTTCCATGATCTTTATCATTTTGAATTTTGTATTTAGGTTTTTGATTCATTTTGAGTTAGTTTTTGTGCATGGTGTGAGGTATGGGTCTTGTTTCATTTTTTTGCAGATGGATATCCAGTTATGCCAGCACCATTTGTTAAAGAGACTGTCTTTTCCCCATTTAACTGACACTGGGCCTTTGTCAAATATTAGCTGCTCATATGTGGATGGATTTATGTCTGGATCTCAATTCTGTTCTATTGGTCTATGTATCTGTTCTTGTACCAGACCCAGCCTGTTTTGACTACTGTGGCAGTATAAGAGGTTCTAAACTCAGGTAGTGTGAGGCCTCTCACTTTGTTCTTCTTTTTCAGTAATGCTTTACTTTTTTTTTTTCTTTACTTATCTGGGGCCTCTTTTCCTTCCATATAATTTTGGTGATTTGTTTCTCCATCTCATTAAAAATGTGACCGGTATTTGGATTGGGATTGCATTGTATGTATAGATTGCTTGGGGGTAGAATAGACATTTTTACAATGTTGAGTCTTCCTCTCCACGAGCAATGTATTTTTTCCACCTATGTGGGTCTCTTGGTTTCTTGCAGTAGTGTCTTATAGTTTTCTTTGTATAGGTCTTTTATGTCTCTGGTTAGATTTATTCCTAACTATTTTATCTTTTGGGGGGCTATTGTAAATGGTATTGAGTTGGTGATCTCCTCTTCGATGTTCTCTTTGTTGGTGTAGAGGAATCCAACTGATTTTTGTGTGTTTATCTTGTATCCTGATACCATGCTGAACTCTTCTATAAGTTTCAGTAGTTTTCTTGAGAATTCATTTAGTTTTGCTGCATATACGGTCATGTCATCTGCAAATAGAGATACCTTTACTTCTTTGCCAGCTTGGATGCCCATTATTTATCTAGCCTAATAGCTCTGGCCAGGACCTCTAGTACAATGTTGAATAAGAGTGATGATACAGGACATACTTGTCTGGTTCCAAATCTCAAGGGGAATGCTTTCAGTCTCTATTTAAGATGATGTTGGCTATTGGCTTTGTATAAATGCCTTTTATTATGTTGAGGGATTTTCCTTCTTTTTCTGTTTTGCTGAGACTTTTTATCATGAATAGGTGTTGGACTTTGTCAAATGCCTTTTCTGCATCAATGGACAAGATCATGGGATTCTTGTCTTTTGTTTTATTTGTGTGATAGATTACATTGATTGTATTTCTAATGTTGAACCATCCCTGCATAAACCAAACCAAACCCAGTGCTGCCGAGTTGATTCCGACTCAGAGCGGCCCTACAGGACTGAGAACTACCCCATAGAGTTTCCAAGGAGTGCCTGGCAGATTTGAACTGCCGACCCTTTGGTTAGCAGCCGTAGCACTTAACCACTATGCCACCAGGGTTTCCCATCCCTGCATACCTGGTATGAATCCCACTTGATCATGGTGAATTATTTTTTTGATATGTTGTTGAATTGTATTGGCTAGAATTTTGTTGAGGATTTTTGCATCTAAGTTCATGGGGGATATAGGTCTGTAATTTTCTTTTGTTGTGGTGTCTTTACCTGGTTTTGGTACCAGGGTTATGCTGGCTTCATAGAATGAGTTTGGTAGTATTCCGTCCTTTGCTCTGCTCTGAAATACCTTTAGCAGTAGTGGTGTTAACTCTTCTCTGAAAGTTTGGTAGAATTTTCAAGTGAAGATGTCAGGGCCAGGGCATTTTTTGTTGTTGTTGTTGTTGGGAGTTTTTAAATTACCTTTTCAATCTCTTCTTTTATTATGGGTTTATTTAGTTGTTCTCCCCTGTTGTTGTTATTTTAGGTAGGTAGGCAGTGGGTTTTAGTGGGTTAGTGTGTTTCTAGAAATTTGTCCATTTCTTCCAGCTTTTCAAATTTGTTAGAGTGTTGTGATATTGCCCATCTCATTTCTTATTCGGGTTATTTGCTTCCTCTCCTGTTTTTCTTTTGTCAGTCTGGCCAATGGTTTATAGATTTTGTTAATCTTTTTAAATAGCCAGCTTTTGGTCTTGTTAACTCTTTCAATTGTTTCTGTGGTCTCTATTTTATTTAATTCTCCTCTAATTTTTATTAGTTTTTATTATTTGCTTTCTTCTGGTGCCCGAGGGTTTCTTTTATTGCTCTCTTTCTATTTGTTCAAGTTGTAGGGATAATTCTTTGATTTTGGCCCTTCTTTTTGGATGTGTGCATTTATTGATATAAATTGACCTCTGAGCACTGCTTTAGCTGTGTCCCAAAGGTTCTGATAGGGAGTATCTTCATTCTCATTGGATTCTATGAATTTCTTTATTCTGTTCTTGATTTATTCTATGATCCAATCATTTTTGAGCAAAGTGTTGTTCAGTTTCCATGTGGTCGATTTTTTCCCCTGTTTTTTCTGTTATTTATTTTCTGGTTTTATGGCTTTATGGTCAGAGAAGATGCTTTGTAGTATTTCAATGTTTTGGATTCTGTTAAGGCTTGCTTTGTGGCCTAACATGTAGTCTATTCTAGAGAACATTCCATGTGCATTGGAAAAGAAAGTATACTTGTCTGTTGTTGGGTGGCATGTTCCATACATATCTATGATGTCAGGTTGGTTGATTGTGGCATTTAGCTCTTCCGTGTCTTTATTGAGCTTCTTTCTGGATGTTCTGTCATTCACTGACAATGATTCATTGAAGTCTCCTACTACTATTGTGGAACTGTCTATTTTGCTTTTCAATGCTGTTAGAGTTTGTTTTACATATTCTGAAGCCCTGTCGTTGAGTGCATAAATATTTAATGTGGTAATATCCTCCTGGTATATTGTCCCTTGAATCATTATATAATGTCCTTCCTTATCCTTTGTGGTAGAGTTAACTTTGAAGTCTGTTTTGTCAGAAATTAGTATTGCCACTCCTGCTTTTTTTTGATTGTTGTTTGGTGGATATATATTTTTTCCATCCTTTGCATATTAGTTTGTTTTTGTCTGTAAGTCTAAGGTGTGTCTCTTGTAGGCAGCATACAGATGGATTGTGTTTTCTTATCCACTCTGCAACTGTCTGTCTCTTTATTAGTGCATTTAGTTCATTTACATTCAGAGTGATTATTGATAGGTATGAGTTTAGTGCTGTCATTCTGATGTCTTTTTGTATGTGTTGTTGACAGTCTCTTTTTTCCCTTTAGTTTTTCTTTGTAAATTGTGTATCCCCCTTTTTCATTGTTGTTGATTTTGTTTTTGCTGAGTGTTTATGTTTTTCTTGTATTTTACTGTAATGTGTAGGATTGTTAGTCCCTTTGTAGTTACCTTATTATTTACCCCATTTTTCTAAATTTAAACCTAACTTTTGTCTCCTTATATCACCCTGATTTCCTTTCTATATGAAAGATCTATGACTACTTTATTTAGTCCCTCTTTATTGATTTAACATTGCCATCTTTTACATAATGACATTGCTGTTTCCCTGTTTTAAGCATTTTTTTATCTTGATTTATTTTTGTGATTTCCCTGTCTGGGTTGATATCTGCTTGCTCTGTCCTGTGTTCTAGTCTTGGGTTGATATCTGATATTATTGATTTTCTAACCAGAGAATTCCCTTTAGTATTTCTTGTAGTTTTGGTTTGGTTTTTACAAATTCCCTAAACTCCTGTTCATCTGAAAATGTCCTAATCTCACCTTCAAATTTGAGAGAATTTTGCTGGATATATGATTCTTGGCTGGCAATTTTTTTCCTTACAGGCTTTATATATGTCATGCCATCGCCTTTTTGCCTGCATGGCTTCTACCGAGTAAAAAAAAAAAAAAGAGTAGTCCTAGCTTATTCTTATTGACTCTCCTTTGTAGGTGACTTTTTGATTATCCCTGTCCATGTTTAAAATTTTCTGTTTATCTTTGGTTTCTGTAAGTTTGGTTATAATATGTCTTGGTGACTTCCTTTTCAGATCTACCTTGTATGGGGTTTGATGAGCATCTTGGATAGATATCTTCTCATCTTTCATGATATCAGGGAAGTTTTCTGCCAACAAATCATCAACAATTCTCTCTGTATTTTCTGATAGAGTCCGACATGATTCTTAGGGTTTCTTCATTAAAAAAAAAAAAGCTTTTATCTTATTTTTCATCAAACATACTGTTGCCAAGTGTTTTATCTTCAATCTCGCTAATTCTGATGCTCATTTCCTCAATACTGCTCCACTGACTTTCTACTGAGTTGTCTAATTCTGAAATTTTTTGTTAATCTTCTGAAGTTCTGATTGCTTTCTCTCTATGGATTCTTGCAGCCTATTAAATTTTTCCTTATGTTCTTGAATAACCTTTGCAATTTCCTCAACTGCTTTATCTGTGTGCTCCTTGGCTTGTTCTGCATTTTGCCTGATCTCCTTCCTGACAACTTGAGTTCTGTATATTAATATTTTGTATGCCACATCTGGTAATTCCAGGAATACATCTTCATCCAGAAGAGTTCTTGATTCTTTGTTTTGGGAGTTTGTTGAAGCAGTCATGGTCTGCTTCTTTATGTGATTTGATATCGACGGTTGTCTCTGAGCCATCTATAAGTTATTGTATTAATATATTTTATGTTTGCGCATTGTGTCCTAGCTTCTTGCTTTGTTTTGTTTTGATATACATGAATAGGCTACTAGAGTGAGCTAACTTGATTATTGGAGCCTTTGAAGCACTAATGTCCTGTCACCAGATGGCTAGAGCTGTTAACAGGTATATGAGCCTAGGAGTCCATTCACTATTCTTGTATAGATTCAGCTCCGGTGTCCTGATAGTCAGTCACCTAGTGTTTGCTGCAGGCTCTCACCTATGATCTTATAGGAGCAGTGGTGATTGGTGTATGCACAGGTTTCTGTTTGTAGCAGAGGGTCACTCTCTGAGGACGGCAGGGGGCTGAAAACCTTCCCCCAAGTGTCTGTAAGGAAGGTGCATCCCTGTTCTCTAGAGCACACTGGTGGGTGGGCTATGCAGCCATAACATAGGCATGCAATGCTTTTTACTATAAGGACTGTGAGGCACCACTTATCCTTGGACCCTTGTCGCGGGTGGCTAGGTGGCATGGGTGGAGCCACTAGTCCTCAGGCCCCTGAAGTAGGTAGGTGAGGACCCTGTTTAATAGGCAGAGTGGTGTCAAAATTCAAAAACCCCGCCTCTCCACTGCACAGCTGAAATGGTTTCAATCAGACCTCAAGCACATTTACCCTTACAATTAAATAGCCAGATCCTATCTGCTGAATTGGGGCCATCTGTGTCCATGCAGGGGTGAAAGACATTCAAGTCTGTGGACTACTTGTGCCTGGACAGAAGCCACTTCTGCTCTAAGTTTCCAGATTAGGGGAGGTGGAAGATTATTTTTCCCCTGTTTGTTAATCTGTTCCTTCTCCAAGGCTGGGAGAATGGCCCAGGGAGCACAGCATGACGTATCTCAGGCCCCAGGAAATCAACTGTCACTGAAGCCGGCTAGGGCAGAGGGAGAAGGGATCAGAAAGACGGGAGAGAGTTCTTTCAAAAGGAGGCGCTGTTAGATTGTGTGTGTTAGATATGCACTGTAAATTACACAAAATCACTTACGTTGTGTTAAGAGTGCCATTTTATTCTGCATCCCACTTTGAAGTGTGGTGTCTGGGGTCTTAAATGCTAACAAGCGGCCATCTAAGATGCATCAATTGGTCTCAACCCATCTGGATCAAAGGAGAAAGAAGAACACCAAGGTCACATGATAACTATGAGCCCGAGACAGAAAGGGCCACATGAACTAGAGACTTACATCATTCTGAGACCAGAAGAACTAGATGGTGCCTGGCCACAACTGATGACTGCCCTGACAGGGAGCACAACAGAGAACTCCTGAGGGAGCAGGAGAACCGTGGGATGCAGACTCCAAATTCTCATAAAAAGACTAGACTTAATGGTCTGACTGATACTAGAAGAATCACAGTGGTCACGGTCCCCAAACCTTCTGTTGCCCCAGGACAGGAACCATTCCCGAAGACTACTCATCAGACATGGAAGGGACTGGACAATGGGCTGGAGAGAGATGCTGATGAAGAGTGAGCTACTTGTATCAGGTGGATTCTTGAGACTGTATTGGCATCTCCTGTCTGGAGGGGAGATGGGAGGGTAGAGAGGGTTAGAAACTGGCAAAATGGTCACGAAAGGAGAGAGTGGAAGAAGGGAGCAGCCTGACTCATTAGGGGGAGAGTAAATGGGAGTATGTAGTAAAGGTGTATATAAATAAGCTTATATGTGACAGACTGACTTGATTTGTAAACTTTCACTTAAAGCACAGTAAAAATTATTTTAAAAAAAAGAGTGCCGTTTTATCTCAGATTCTGGATGTGTGCATACATTCTGTGCACTGGCTAGGCCCTGCTGTGGTTGTGGCAGGATATCGGGGCTGCGTCACCTTGCTTACCTTCTTTTGCTAAAGTAACCATGTCCTGAATGCCACCACCAGCCCCACTGTGGTCATGCCAGGGGATCAGGGCTGCGCCACTTCGCTTGCCTTCTTTTGCTGAAGCAGCTGCGTCCGGAACTCTACCACCAGCCTCACCACAGTCGCGCCAGTGGATAGGGGCTGAGACACTCCTGCCGAGTAAGGTCCAGCAACTCCTCACTGCTTCTGCAGCATCTCTCCCCCCCTCCTGTCATTCACTCTGATTTCTTAACTTTACCTTTGATGTTCAGGGTTCCTAGCTTGTCATATATATAATCTATTCACTTGTTTGTTGGGTCTTTGTTGTAAGAGGGACCATCTGACTACTCGGCCATCTCGACCTCGCCCATCTGGATATATAATTATTGGCTGGTAATTTATTTCCTTCAAGGCTTTATATATTTCATCTAATTACCTTCTTATTTTAAAAAAATTTCATTGTACTTTAAGAGAAAGTTTACAAATCAAGTCAATCTCTCATACAAAAATTTATATACACCTTGCTATACACTCCTAGTTGCTCTTTCCCTAATGAGACAGCACACTCCTTCCCTCCACTCTCTATTTTCATGTCCATTCGGCCAGCTTCTGACCCCCTCTGCTCTCTCATCTCCCATTCAGACAGGAGCTGCCCACATAGTCTCATGTGTCTACTTAATCTAAGAAGCTCACTCTTTTCCAGTATCATATTCCATAGCCCAGTCCAATCCCTGTCTGAAGAGTTGGCTTTGGGAATGTTTCCTGTCTTGGGCTTACAGAAGGTCTGGGGACAATGAACTCTGGGGTCCCTCTAGTCTCAGTCAGACCATTAAGTCTGGTCTTTTTATGAGAATTTGAAGTCTGCATCCCAATGCTCTCCTGCTCCCTCAGGGGTTCTCTGTTGTGTTCCCTGTCAGGGCAGTCATTGGGTTGTAACCAGGCACTACCTATTTCTTCTGGTCTCAGGCTGATGTAGTCTCTGGTTTATGTCGCCCTTTCTGTCTCTTGGGCTCATAATTACCTTGTGTCTTTGGTGTACTTCATTCTCCTTTCCTCCAGGTGGGTTGAAACCAATCCATGCATCTTAGATGGCCACTTGCTAGTGTTTAAGGCCCAGAAGCCACTTTCCAAAGTGGGATGCAGGATGTTTTCTTCATAGATTTTATTATGTCAATTGACTTAGATGTTCCCTAAAACCATGGTCCCCAAACCCCCGCCCCCGCTACGCTGGCCTTCGAAGCATTCAGTTTCTTCAGGAAACTTCTTTGCTTTTGGTTTAATCCAGTCGTGCAGACCTCTCCTGTACTGTGGTTGTCTTTCCCTTCACGTTAAATAGTTCTTATCTACTATCTAATTAGTGAAAACCTCTCTCCCTCCCTCCCCGCTTTCATGACCATCAAAGAATATTTTCTTCTCTGTTTAAACTATTTTTCGAGTTCTTATAATAGTGGTCTCATACAGTATTTGTCCTTTTGGAACTGACTAATTTCACTCACCATAATGCCTTCCAGATTCCTCCATGTTGTGAAATGCTTCATGGATTCATCATTGTTCTTTATCAATGCATAATATCCCACTGTGTGAATATACCATAATTTATTTATCCTTTCATCCATTGATGGGCACCTGGGTTGCTTCCATCCTTTTGCTATTGTAAACAGTGCTTCAGTAAACACGGGTGTGCATGTATCTGTTCGTGTAAAGGCTCTTATTTCTCTAGGATATATTCCAAGGAGTGGGATTGCTGGATTGTTTGGTACTTCTATTTCTAGCTGTTTAAGGAAGCACCAAATCGCTTTCCAAAGTGGTTGTACCATTTTACATTCCCACCAGGAGTACATAAGTGTTCCAGTCTCTCGAAAATCTCTCCATTTATTACTTTGTGTTTTTTGGATTAATGCCAGCATTGTTGGAGTGAGAGGAAATCTCACTGTAGTTTTGATTTCCACTTCTCTAATGGCTAACGATCGTGAGCATTTCCCTGTCTGTAGTTTTTTTTTTTTTTTTTAGGTAATCTTTTTACTCTTTCGGTTAAGTCTTTGGATGAGCATAGGTGTTTGATTTTTAGGAGCTCCCAGTTATCTAGTTTCTTTTCTGCATTGTTGGTAATCTTTTGTATACTGTCTACGCCATGTATTAGGGCTCCTAGTGTTGTCCCTATTTTTTCTTCCATGATCTTTTTCATTTTAGATTTTATATTTGGGTCTTTGATCCATTTTGAGTTAGTTTTTGTGCATGGTGTGAGGTATGGGTCTTGTTTCATTTTTTGCAGATGGATAGCCACTTATGCCAGCACCATTTGTTAAACAGACTGTCTTTTCCCCACTTAACTGAATTTGGGCCTTTGCCAAATATCAACTGCTCATATGTGGATGGATTTATGTCTGGATTCTCAATTCTGTTCCATTGGTCTATGTATCTGTTGTTGTGCCAGTACCAGGCTGTTTTGACTACTGTGGCGGTATAATAGGTTCTAAAATCAGGTACAGTGAGGCCTCCCACTTTGCTCTTCTTTTTTCAGTACTGCTTTACTTATTTGGGGCCTCTTTCCCTTCCACATGAAGTTGGTGATTTGTTTCTCCATCTCATTAAAAAACGTCATTGGTCTTTGGATCAGAATTGCATTGTATATATAGATCGCTTTTGGTCGAATAGACATTTTTACAATGTTAAGTCTTCCTATCCATGAGCAAGGTATGTTTTTCCACTTATGTAGGTGTCTTTTGGTTTCTTGCAGTAGTGTCTTGCAGTTTTCTTTGTATAGGTCTTTTACATCTCTGGTGAGATTTATTCCTAAGTATTTTATGCTCTCAGGGGCTACTGTAAATGGTATTGATTTGGTGATTTCCTCTTCAATGTTCTTTTTGTTGGTGTAGAGGAATCCAACTGATTTTTTTCATGTTTATCTTATACCCTGATACTGTGCTGAACTCTTCTATTAGTTTCAGTAGTTTTCTTGAGGACTCTAGGGTTTTCTGTGTATAAGATCATATCATCTGCAAATAGAGATAATTTTACTTCTTCCTTGCCAATCTGGATACCCTTTATTTCTTTATCTAGCCTAATTGCTCTGGCTAGGACCTCCAGCACAATGTTGAATAAGAGTGGTGATAAAGGGCATCATTGTCTGGTTCCCAATCTCAGGTGGAATGCTTTCAGATTCTGTCCATTTAGGATGATGTGGGCTGTTGGCTTTGTATAAATGCCCTTTATTGTGTTGAGGAATTTTCCTTCTATTCCTATTTTGCTGAGAGTTTTTATCATGAATGGGTGTTGAACTTTGTCAAATGTCTTTTCTGCATCAATTGACAAGATCTGGTATTTCTTGTCTTTTGTTTTATTTATATGATGGATTACACTAATTGTTTTTCTAATGTTGAACCATCTCTGCATACCTAGTATGAATCCCACTTGGTCATGGTGAATTATTTTTTTGGTATGTTGTTGAATTCTATTGGCTATAATTCTGTTGAGGATTTTTGCATTTAAGTTCATGAGGGATATAGGTTTGTAATTTTCTCTTTTTTTTTTTGGTGTCTTTACCTGGTTTTGGTATCAGGGATATGCTGGCTTTATACAATGAGTTTGGGAGTACTCGGTCCTTTTCTGTGCTCTGAAATACCGTTAGTAGTAGTGGTGTTAAGTCCTCTGGGAAAGTTTGGTAGAACTCTGCAGTGAAGCCATCAGGGCCAGGGTTTTTTTGTTTGTTTGGATTTTTTTCATTACCTTTTCAATCTCTTCTTTTGTTATGGGCTTATTTAGTTGTTCTACCTCTGTGTTAGTTTAGGTAGGTAGTGTGTTTCTAGAAATTCTTCCTTTTCTTCTAGGTTTTCAAATTTGTTAGAGTACAATTTTTCATTGTAATCTGATATGATTCTTTTAATTTCAGTTGGGTCTGCTGTGACATCGACCATCTCATTTCTTATTTGCGTTATTTGCTTCCTCTCCTGTTTTTCTTTTGTCAATTTGGCCAATGGTTGATTGATTTTGTTGATTTTTTCAAAGAACCACCTTTTGATCTCGTTAACTCTTTCAATTGTTTTTTTGTCCTCTATTTCATTTAATTCTACTCTACCTTTTATTATGTCCTTTCTTATGTTGCCTGAGGGTTTCCCTTGTTGCTCTCTATTTGTTCAAGTTGTAAGGATAATTCTTTGATTTTGGCCCTTTCTTCTTTTTGGTTGTTTGCATTTATTGATATAAACTCACCTCTGAGCACTGCTTTAGGTGTGTTCCAAAGGTTCTGATAGGAAGTGTTTTCATTCTCCTTAGATTCTACGAATTTCTTAATTCCATCCTTAATGTCTTCTATAAGGCAGTTGTTTCTATGTAGGGTATTGTTTAGTTTCCAAGTGTTTGATTTCTTTTTCCTGCTTTTTCTGTTATTGATTTCTACTTTTATGGCCTTATGGTCAGAGAAGATGCTTTGTATTACAATGTTTGGATTCTGCTAATGCTTGCTTTATGACCTCATACGGGGTCTATTGGAGAGAATGTTCCATGTGGGCTAGAAAAGAAAGTATACTTGGCTACTGTTGGGTCGATTGTTCTGTATATGTCTATGAGGTCAGTTTGGTTGATTGTGGCATTTAGATCTTCCGTGTCTTTATTGATCTTGTTTCTGGATGTTCTGTCCTTCACTGAAAGTGGTGTGTTGAAGTCTCTTACCATAATTGTAGCGCTGTCTGTCTCACTTTTCCATGCTGTTAGAATTTGTTTTATGTATCTTGAAGCTCTGTCATTGGGTGCATAGATATTTAATGTGGTTATATCCTCGTGGTATATTGTCCCTTTAATCATTATATAGTGTCCTTCCTTATCCGTTGTGGTGGATTTAACTTTAAAGTCCATTTTGTCAGAAATTAATATTGCTACTCCTGCTCTAAAAAGATTGTTGTTTGCTTAATGTATTTTTTCCATCCTTTGAGTTTTAGTTTGTGTCTCTAAGTCTAAGTTGTGTCTCTTGTAGGCAGCATATACATGGATCATGTTTTTTTATTCATTCTGCCACTGTCTGTCTCTTTATTGGTGCATTTAGTCCATTTATATTCAGCATAATTATGGATAGGTATGAGTTTAGTGCTGTCATTTTGATGTCTTTTTTTGTGTGTTGTTGACAGTTTCTTTTTCTCACCTAATTTTTTGTGCTGAGTAGTTTATCTTTATATATTGTCTTTTCCTCTTATTCGTTGTTGATTTTGTTTCCTCTAACTATTTTTTCCTTGTATTTTATATTGGTGAGTAGGATTGTTAGTCTCCTTTGTGGTTACCTTATTATTATTTACCTGATTTTTCTAAGTTTAAAGCTAACTTTTATTGCTTTATATCGCTTTGTCTTCCTCTCCATATGAAAGATCTATGACTACATTTCTTAGTCTCTCTTTATTGTTGTAATGTTGCCTTCTTTTACATAATAACATCTCTGTTTCCCTGTTTTGAGCATTTTTTAAATCTTGGTTTATTTTTGTGATTTCCCTGTCTGGGTTGACTTCTGATTGCTCTGCCCAGTGTTCTAGCCTTAGGTTGATACCTGATATTATTGATTTTCTATCCAGAGAACTCCCTTTAGTATTTCTTGTAGTTTTGGATTGGTTTTTACAAATTCCCTGAACTTCTGTTTGTCTGGAAATGTCCTAATTTCACCTTCATATTTGAGAAACAGTTTTGCTGGATATATGATTCTTGGCTGGCTATTTTTTCCTTCAATGCTTTATATAAGTCATCCCATTGCCTTCTTGCCTGCATAGTTTCTGCTGAGTAGTCGAGCTCATTCTTATTGGCTCTCCTTTGTAGGTGACTTTTCGTTTATCCCTAGCTGCTCTTAAAATTCTCTCTTTATCTTTGGTTTTGGCAAGTTTGATTATAATATGTCTTGGTGACTCTTTTAAGATCTACCTTATGTGGAGTTTGATGAGCATCTTGGATAGATATCTTCTCATCTTTCATGATATCAGGGAATTTTCTGCCAACAAATCTTCAACAATTCTGTCTGTATTTTCTCTTATCCTTCCCTGTTCTCATACTCCAATCACTTGTAGGTTATTTCTCTTGATAGAGTCCCATGTGAATCTTAAGTTTTTTTTCATTTTTTGAATTCTTTTATCTGATTTTTCTTCAAATATATTGGTGCCAAGTCCTTTACCTTCAATCTCACCAATTCTGCCTTGTACTTGTTCAGTTCTGCTCCTTAGACTTTCTGTTGAGTTGTCTAATTCTGTAATTTTATTGTAAATCTTCTGCATTTCTGATTGCTGTCTCTCTATGGATTCTTGCATCTTTATTAAATTTTCATTATGTTTTTGAATAACCTTTTTAATTTCTTCAATTGCTTTATCTGTATGTTCCTTGGCTTGTTCTGCATATTGTCTAATCTCATTCCTAATCTCATTCCTGATATCTTGAAGGTTCTGTATATTAATATTTTGTATTCTGCATCCGGTAATTCCAGGAAGGCACCTTCATCCAGAAGATCCCTTGATTGTTTGTTTTGAGAGCTTGTTGGCATGATCATGGCCTGCTTGTTTATGTGATTTGATATTGACTGTTTTCTCTGAGCCATCTTACTGTATCCTAGCTTCTTGTTTTGTTTTGTTTTGATGTGTCCAATTAGGTTCCTTGAGTGAGCTTGATTATTTTCTCCTTTGAAGCTCTAACGTCCTGTCACCAGGTGGCTAGAGCTGTTACCAGATATATCAGCCTAGGAGCCCATTCACTTTTCTTGTATGGATTCAGCTCAGGTGTCTAGGTAGTTGGTCATCAAGTGCGTGGTACAGGCTCTGTCCTACAGTCTTAGAGGGGCAGGGGTGATTGGTGTGGGCACCGGTATCTGGTTGCAGCAGGGGGTCATTCTCTGAACAAGGCGGGGGGCTTACAACTGTCCCCCAAGTGTCTGTGAGAAAAGCGCATCCCTGTTCCTTAGAGTGCACAGGTGGGTGGGTTCTGCAGATGGACCATGGGCACCCAGTGCTTTTGGTCGTAAGGACTGGGAGGTACCAGTTATCCTCAGACCCCTGCTGCGGGTGGCTGGGTGACCTAAGTGGAGCCACCAGTCCTTAGGCCCCTGATGTGGGTAGGTGAGGACCCTGTTTAATAGGAAAAGTCATGTCACACATCAAACACTCACCTCTCCACCGCACAGCTGAAACAGTTGCAGTCTGCCAATAAAGGCCTATTCTCCTGAAATAGGCCCACACAGGTCCATGCAACAGGGAAAGGTATTCACAGTCCACAGACCGTTTATGCCTGGACAGAATTTACTTCTGTCCTGAGCTCCCCAGTTTAGTGGAGCTGGCAGATTATCTTTTCCCCCAATTGTGAATTTATTCCTTCTCCAAGGCCAGAAGAATGGCTCAGAGAGCCCAGCAGGGCCTATCTCAAAAAAATCTCAAGCCCAGGGAAATCAACAGCCACTGAAGCCAGATTGGGGGTGGGGCGCACGATAAAATATATGCAAGTAATTAGCTTTTACCGAGAGCGTCGTTCTTCTCTGGTTCCGGAGGTGTGAGTAGGCTGTGTGGCTGGCTGTTTCTCCCTGAGGAAACTGCAGCTGAATGCTACCACCAGCCCATCACAGTCGCTCCTGGGGAATGGTGCCTGAGGATTTCTGACAATTCGGTTCTGGCAACTCCTCTCCGCCTCTGAACCATCTCTCCCTCCCCCTGCCACTGAGTCCATTTTCTAACTTTGCCTTTGATGTTCAGGGCTCCTAGCTTGTCATAAATATAATCATTTCACCTGTTTTTTCAGGGTTTTGTTGTGAGAAGGATCATCAGAAGTATCTCACTACTCCACCCTTTTGGCCCTGGCCCTTTCTAATTGCCTTCTTGCCTGCATGGTTTCTGCTGAGTAATCAGAGCTTAGTCTTATTGGTTGTCCTTCGTAGGTGACTTTTCATTTTCCCTAGCTGCTGTCAGGATTCCTTTTTTTTCTTTGGTTTTGGCAAGTTTGATTACAATATGTCTTGATGACTTTCTTTTGGGGTCTATCCTGTATGGGGTTCTTTGAGCTTCTTGGATAGATATCTTCTTATTTCATGATATTAAGGAAGTTTTCTGCCAGCAAATCTTCAACATTTCTCTATGTGTTTTCCATTATCCCAGCTGTATGGAATACCAATCACTCATAGGTTTTTCCTCTATATAGTATCCCACATAATTCTTAGGCTTTCTTCATTCTTTTTTTTTCTGATTTTTCCTCAAATTGGTGTCGTGTTTATCTTCAGTCTCACTAATTCTGACTTCCATTATCTCAATTCAGCTTCTATGATCTTCTGTTGAGCTGTCTAACTGTAAAATTTTATTGTTAAACTTTTGGATTTCTAGTCGTTGTTTTGTATGGTTTCTAGTAGCCTATTTACTCTCATTTTGTTCAGGTGTTGTTTTTCTGAATTCTTCTGTTGCTTTTTCTGTGCGTTCCTTGGTTTTGTCTGTGTTTTCCCTGATCTCCTTATTGATCTCTTGCACAGCTCTGTATATTAGTCTTTTGAATTCTTTATCAGGTAGTTCCATTGCCTTATCTTTCTCTGGAAGGTTTTCTGGGTCTTTATTGTGGTTGCTTGCTAGAGCCATCTTGTCCTGCTTCTTTGTGTGATTTGATACTAACTATTGGAAGCCCTGGTGGCGTAGTGGTTAAATGCTACAGCTGCTAACCAAAAGGTCAGCAGTTCAAATCCACCAGGTGCTCCTTAAAAACTCTATGGGGCAGTTCTACTCTGTCTTATAGGGTCACTATGAGTCGCAATTGACTCGATGGCAATGGGTTAATGGGTTTTATTGTCCCCAAGGCATCAAGATGTTATTATATTTATTTATTTACTGTATGTTTGTTTACCATGTCCCGAATTTTTGTTTTGTTTTGTTTTGATATATACAAGTGCTGGGTTTGCATTCTACTATTGACATTAATCTGGCCCTGTTGAAGCTCTCACCTACTGACTCTTTAGGTAGGTGGAGCAGCTACTATGTGTGTGAGCCTGTGACTCTGTTAACTGTTCTTGTGAGGCTCCTGAGTACTTAGGTGGTGAATTTTATGAGGTGATGTACCTGTCCTGCTGGTTACCTGGTCGCTTGTATAGTGAGTGTTCTCCCCGGTCATTGGGTTGGGTGTGTGCGCTCTACCACTTGCCAAATGGTTGAAGTGAAGATGACTGGGTCTTCAGTTACTGAGTGTGTGGTGCAGAGACTCTCATCTACAGTTCTGGGTGGGCAGGTTCTCAGGCCCTCATCATGGGCAGCTGGAAGCAGTGGGTGGTACTACTGGCCCTTAGGCCCCTGGTGTGGGTGGTTGAGGCTCCTTCTTAGGGGGCAGGGTGGTGTCGAATGCCACAGATCTGCAGCTCCCACTTGGATGCTGAAGATGAAAATGGGCTTCAGCTGGTAACTGCCTGTCTAACGCCAAAGTGTACTTGCTATGCTGACTCAGCCAGCAAGTCACTGTGCAGGTAATCAGAAGCAGTGGAGGGTGCAAAGGAGCCGGTGCCTTCAGACCAGGACCAAGAGTTCCTGGCTTAGTGGGCATGGTGGGGTTGAATGCTGCCAGACTGGTCTTGGAGTTGGGAGGGGTGCGAGTGAGGTGTAGGGAGTGCTCTTCAGCCCGTGAGGCTCTGTTGAGGGGGGCTGGGCTGTGGTATGCATGGTGGATTGGGAGCCTACGCTTAACTTTTTCAGGTCTGGTATCACTCCTGTTTGATTCTAGAAGTACATGCAGCTTAGCTGCACTGGATGGGGTGTGTTTCAGCGTGGGATGCTGCTGCTTGCCTCAATATGTCTGTGCTGTGCAGGTTCAGCTAGCAGGATGCCAGCAATCTGGTGATCCGTAACTCCCCACTTCCATTGTTTTTGAATTGTTTCTCCTTCCACCTGTTGCTCAGTCCAATTCTTCAGTTTTGTCGCTGGTTCTCAGGGTTCCCAGATTGTCATATATATCTAATTTGCTTGCTTTTTGAGATCTTTGTTGTAAAACGGATGACACGAAGCGTCTATTTTGCCATCTTGGCCCCTCTCTCAATGAATTTTCAGAAAATGAAATAATTCAAAGAATCTTCTCCAACCACAGTGGAATGGAACTAAAAATTAATACATAAGGAAATTTACAAATATGCAGAAATTAAGAACACACTCTTAAGAAATTAATGGGTCAAAGAAGAAATCATAAAGGAAATTAGAAATACTTAGAGACAAATGAAAATAAAATCAAAGCCTACCAAAATATGGGATACAGTGAAGGCAGTACTCAGAAATTTAAAGCTATAAATACCTACATTAAAAAAGAAGAAAAATCTCAAATAAATAACCTAACTTTACACCTTGAAGAGCTAGGGGGGGAAAAAAAAAGCACACTAAATCCAAAGGTACCATAAGGAAGAAAATAATGAAAATTAAAGAGGAGACAAATAAAAGAGAATAGAAAAAAAAATGCAGAGAATCAGCAAAACCAAAATATTGGTTGTTTGAAAAGATCAATATAATTGACCAATCTTTACATTGATTGACAAAAAAAAGAGATAAGATGCAAATAACTAAAATTAGAAATGAATATGGGGATATTACTACTGATCTTAAAGAAATTTAAAAAAGGGTTATAAAAGAATACTATTCTATGGTATTAAACAATTGTATGTCAACAAATTAGACAACCTAGATAAAATGGATAAATTCATAGAAACACACAAACTACCTAAACTGACTGAAGAAGAAATAAAAAATTTCAAGGCACTGGTGGTTCAGTGGTTAAGCATTCGGCTGCTACCAAAAGGTTGGCAGTTCAAATCTGCCTTGGAAGCCCTGTGGGGTAGGTCTACCCTGTCCTGTTGTTGTTAGATGCCATTGAGTCGGTTCTGATTCATAGAGACCCCATGCACGACAGAATGAAACACTGCCCAGTCCTGTGCCAGCCTTACAATCGCTGTTATGCTTGAGTCCATTGTTGCAGCCACTGTGTTAATCCATGTTGTTGAGGGTCTTCCTCTTTTCCGCTGACCCTGTACTCTGCCAAGCATGATGTCCTTCTCCAGGGACTGATCCCTCCTGACAACATGTCCAAAGCATGTAAGACGCAGTCTCACCATCCTTGCTTCTAAGGACCATTCTGGTTGTACTTCTAAGACAGATTTGTTCATTCATTTGGCAGTCCATGGTATATTCAATATTCTTCACCAACACCACAATTCAAAGGCGTCAATTCTTCTTTAGTCTTCCTTATTTGTTGTCCAGTTTTCACACGCATATGATGCGATTGAAAATACTGTGGCTTGGGGCAGGCGCACCTTAGTTTTCAATGTGACATCTTTGCTTTTCAACACTTTAAAGAGGTCCTTTGCAGCAGATTTGCCCAATGCAGTGTGTCTTTTGATTTCTTGACTGCTGCTTCCATGGGTGTTGATTGTGGATCCAAGTAAAATGAAATCCTTGACAGCTTCAATCTTTTCTCCATTTATCATGATGTGGCTTATTGGTCCAGTTGTGAGGATTTTTGTTTTCTTTACGTTGAGCTGTAATCCATACTCAAGGCTGTGGTCTTTGATCTTTATTACGAAGTGCTTCAAGTCCCCTTCACTTTCAGCAAGCAAGGTTGTGTCATCTGCATAACGCAGGTTGTTAATGACTCTTCCTCCAAACCTGATGCCCCATTCTTCTTCATATAGTCCAGCTTCTTGGACTATTTGCTCAGCATACAGATTAAATAGGTACGGTGAAAGGGTACAACCCTGACGTACACCTTTCCTGATTTTAAACCACTCAGTATCCCCTTGCTCTGTCCGAACAACTGCCTCTCGATCTATGTACAGGTTCCTCATGAGCACGATTAAGCATCCTGGAATTCCCAGTCCTTGCAATGTTATACATAATTTGTTGTGATCCACACAGTCCAATGCCTTAGCACAGTCAATAAAACACAGGTAAACATCCTTCTGGTATTCTCTGCTTTCACCCAGGATCCATCTGACATCAGCAATGATATCCTTGTTTCTCCATCCTCTTCTGAATTCATCCTGAATTTCTGGCAGTTCCCTGTTGATATACTGCTGCAGCCGCTTTTGAATGATCTTCAGCAATATTTTGCTTGCGTTTTATATTAATGATATTGTTCTATAATTTCCACATTCGGTTGGATCACCTTTCTTGGGAATAGGCATAAATATGGATCTCTTCCAGTCAGTTGGCCAGGAAGCTGTCTTCCATATTTCTTGGCATAGATGAGTGAGCACTTACAGTGCTGCGTCCATTTGTTGAAACATCTCAATTGATATTCCATCAATTCCTGGAGCCTTGTTTTTCACAAATGCCTTCAGTGCAGCTTGGACTTCCTCCTTCAGTACCATTGGTTCCTGATCATATGCTACTTCTTGAAATGGTTGACTGTCAACTAATTCTTTTTGGTATAATGACTCTGTGTATTCCTTCCTTCTTCTTTTGATGCTTTTGCATCGTTTAGTATTCTCCCCATAGAATCCTTCACTATTGCAACTTGAGGCTTGAATGTTTTCTTCAGTTCTTTCAGCTTGAGAAACACCAAACGTGTTCTTCCCTTTTGGTTTTCTATCTCCAGCTGTTTGCACATGTCATTATAATAGTTCACTTTGTCTTCTAGAGCCACCCTTTGAAATCTTCTGTTCAGCTCTTTTGCTTCATCATTTCTCCCTTTTGCTTTAGCTGCTGGACGTTCAAGAGCAAGCTTCAGAGTCTCTTCTGACATCCGCCTTGGTCTTTTCTCTCTTTCTTGTCTTTTCAATGACCTCTTGTTTTCTTCATGTCTGATGTCCTTGATGCCATTCCACAACTCATCTGGTCTTTGGTCATTAGTGTTCAATGCATCAAATTTATTCTTGGATGTCTAAATTCAGGTGGAATATACTCAAGGTCATATTTTGGCTCTCATGGACTTGTCCTATAGGGTTGCTATGAGTTGGAATCAGCTTGACAGCAATGGGTTTTGTTTTTTAGTAACAAGTGAAGAGATTGAATCAGTAACCAAAACCTCTCAACAAAGAAAAGTCCTGCACCACATGGCTACGCTGGTGAATTCTACCAAACATTTAAAGAAGAATTAATCCCAACCCTTCTCAAATTCTTCTATAAAATAGAAGAGGAGGGAACACTTTCTAGCTTATTCTATGAGGCCAGCATTATCCTGACATCAAAGCCAGATAAAGGCACCATGAGAAAAGACAATTACAGACCAATATGCCTTATGGATATAGATGCAAAATTCCCCACAAAAATCTAGCACACCAAATCTAACAGCATATTAAGAGGATTATACAGCATGACCAAGTGAGATTTATCCCAAGAATGCAAGGGTGGTTCAACATAAGGAACTCAATCAATGTAATACACCACATTAACATAACAAAGGAGAAAAGCCACATGATCATCTTGATTGATCCAGAAAAGCATTTGAGAAAATCTAACACTCTTTTGTAGTAAAAATACTCAGGAAACTAGGAATTGAAGGGAAAATCCTCAACACGATAAACGGCATTTTTGAAAAACCCACAGCTAACACCATACTTAATGGGAAAAGACTGAAATCTTTTCCCCTAAGATCAGGAAAAAGACAAAGATGTCCATATTCAACACTGCTATTCAACATTGTGCTAGAGGTTCTAGTCAGGGCAATTAGGCAATAAATAATAAATATATAAAATAAAAGTTATCCAAATCTAAAAGGAAGAAGTAAAACTGTCCTTATTCACAGATGAGATGATCCCATACATAGAAAATCCCAAAGAGCCACAAAAAGTCTACTGAAGCTAATAAGCAAATTCAGCAATACTGCAGGGTAAAAGAGCAATACACAAAAATCAATTGTTTCTGTACACCAGCAATGAACAAGCTGAAAAGGAAATTAAGACTACAATCGGATTTACAATATTATCTAAATGAATAAAATACCTAGGAATAAATCTAACCAAGGAGGTGAAAGACTTGCACACTGAAAATTATAAAACGCTGCTGAAAGATATTAAATAAGACCTAAGTAAATGGAAAGACATCCCATATTCATAGTTTGGAAGATTTAATATTGTTGAGATATCAATTCTACTCAAGGCAGTCTATAGATTCAACACAATCCCTACCAAAAGTCCAACAGACTTTCTTTGCAGAAATGGAAAAACTGGTTCTCAAATTCATACAGAATTGTAAGGGGCCCTGAACAACCAAAATAATCTTTGAAAAGAAGATCGAGGTAAGAGAACTCACTCTTCCCAATCTGAAAACTTACTACAAAGCTAAAGTAACCAAGACAATGTGGTATTGTCATAAGGATAGGCATATAGATAATGGAATACAACTGAAAGTCCAGAAATAAACCCATGTGTCTATAGACAATTATTTTTTAACAAGGGTGCCAAGTCCATTCAATGGGGAAATAATAGTTTCTTCAACAAATGATGCTGGGACAACTGAACTGCCACATGCAGAAGAATGAAACTGAACCCCTACTTCATACCATATATAAAAATTAACTCAAAATGGATCAATGATGTAAACATAAGAGCTAACACCATAAAACTCTTAGAAGAAAATATAGATGTTAATCTTCAAGACCTTGTATTTGGCAATGGACTCATAGATACAACACCTACAGCACAAACAACAAAATAAAAATATCAATAAATGTACCAAAGGAAATTAACAAAAAATGAGGAGGCAACCAACAGAATGGGAGAAAATATTTGGAGGCCATATATCTGATAAAGATTTAATAACCAGAATACATAAATAACGTCTACAACTCAACAACAAAAAGACAAGCAACCCAAATTAAAAATGGACAAAAGACTTGAAAAGACCTTTCTCCGAAGAATATATACAAATGGCCAATAAGCACATGAAAAGATGCTAGATGTCATTTTCCATTAGGGAAATCCAATCAAAACTACAGTGAGATGCTCCTTCACACCCATTAGGATGGCTATTACCAAAAAAACTAACAAATGTTGGCAGGATGTGGAGAAATCAAAATCTCATCCATTGCTGGTAGAAATGTAATATGGTACAGCTGTTATGGGAAACAATTTGGTGGTTCTTCAAAAAGCTGGACATAGAATTACCATATAACCAACCAATTTCACGCCTAGGTGTATACCCATAAGAATGAAAAGCAGGAACTCAAACAGATACTTGTACAGCAATGTTCACTGATGCATTAATCACAATAGCTAAAAGGTGGAAACATCCCAAGTGTCCATTAACAGATGAATGGATTAACAAAATGCGATACTATGTATTATTACTCAGCCATAAAGAGAAATGAAGTTCTGATACATGCTTCAACATGGATGAATCTTGAAAACATTATGCAAGTCACATAAGCAAAAGAAACAGTCAGCAAAGGCCATATACTATATGATTCCATTTATATGAAATGTCCAGAATAAGCAAATCCATAGAGACAGTAGATTAGTGGTTGTCAGGGGCTGGGAGAAATGGGGAATTAAGAGTGATTACTTAATGGGTATGGAGTTTACTTTGGGGGTGATGAAAATGTTCTGGAATTAGATAGTGGCGATAGTTGCACAGCTCTGTAATGAAAAACTAGGTTGTTCTTTAAACCTTCATATAAAGTACAATAAAAAAATTAATTTGAGATGTATCATAAAGATTAAAATTGTAAAGCTTCTAGAAGAAAAGTTAGAATATCTTCACAATCTTGGGATAGCAAATATTTCTTATAGAAGGCACAAAAGGTCCTAAGCATAAAAAGAAAAAATAATAAATTGTACTTAAACCAAATTACACTTTCTGATCACCAAAAAGCATCCCTAAAAACATAAAAAGGTAAGCCCCAGACTGGGAAAAATATTCTCAATAGATTATGTGAGAAATGACTTTTATCCTAAAAATATACATACACAAGTCTCCTACAAATTAGTGGTTTTCAACTGGTGGGGGGTATTCTACTGGCATCTAATGGATAGAGCCCAGGGAGGCTGCTAACCATCCCACAGTGCACAGGACAGCCCTCCACAACAAAGAATTATCTGACCCAAAATGTCAACAGTGCTGCTATTGATAAACCCTTTTATAAATCAATAACAAAAAGACAAACAACCCAATTTTAAAATGGGCAAAGGACTTGAATAGATTTTTCTCCAAAGAAGATATACAAATGTCCAATAAGCACAAAATAAGATGCTCAACACCGTTAGTCATTTTTTTTTTAAAGTTACCTTTGACTTCAATTCTGACTCATGGTGACCCCAGGTATGTCAGAGTAGAACTGTGCTCCATAGTATTTTCAAGGGCTATGATCTTTCCTGATCACCAGGTCTTTCTTCGAAGGTGCCTCTGGGTGGACTAGAACCTCCAAACTTTCAGTTAATATCCGAGTGCTTAATTATTTGTACCACCCAGGGACTCCAACCAGTAGTCTTGGGTTGATTCTGACTCCATTAGTCAGTAAGGAAATGCTAATCAAAACTACAGTGATACACCACTTCACACCCATTACGATAACTATAATAAAATAAAATGGAAGATAAATGTTGTCCAGGATGTAGAGAAATCAGAATCCTGGGCTGTGAGCCACCTCTGACTTGCCACAGCTACCTGGCAAAGGGCAGTAGAAGCTGAGTCATGGTCCCTGGGTTGACTTTAAGGTATACTTGGACAGGTCATGGGCTCAGATGGGTGCTTGGGGATTTTAGAGACTTCAGGTTGGTGATTTTGAGCCTGAGAACGCTCTGAGAGAAATCATCCCCTTCCTGGTATCTTGAACCCCTTTCTTCCCCCTTCTAGTCCCACACTCCCAAAAGAGCTCTGAGGTGGGGAGTCTGGATGCAGTCCAAAGTGGGGCAGCGGCACCTCCCTGTCATGGCCAGAATCTCACCAGTCTCAGGACTCGGCCAAGTTGTGTCCTGCTCCTGTTTCCTGAGAGAATCATGTTCCTGGAAGCACCGCAGAAAGGGTGGGGGCGGCTGTAAGGAGCTGAGAAAAGTGGCTAGTAAGGCTGAGGTCTAATAGCCTTTCTTCAGAAGTCACCTCAAGTGAAGAAAAGTAACCTCAGTTACCATGGGGGGGCAGCAGAGGCCAATTTACAGAAGCCAGAGCCTAAAAGTCAGGAACTCCTGGGTTAAAATCTGTTTGGGCTTGTCCATCCAGAGTCAACTCAATCCCTACCGTACCACCTCCCTGTAGGTCAGTACAGATCTGGCCCAATGAAGAAGAGAGGAACTGTCCAAAGAGCAGTCAGAGAAGCCAAAGAAGAGGAAAAGCTCCAGGATAGTAGAACAACCTTGGGGGCTCAAAGTGACACAACAGTGAAGTCAAAGCAAGGTAGTGGAGGATGGCAGTGATTTGCATATAATACAGTTCAGTCCTTATTGTGTAAACATAAATTCCTCCCACCCCGACTCTCACACAGATAAATTCTCCCTCATTTTTTATATTCTAAGCTGAGCTCTCCCAGTTTAGAATTCCTGCTCAGAACAGTTGCTTCAACTTCTGCTCCAGATCATCCAGCAATACATTTTTTCCATGTTCACCATGCTAGCTTCTTTGGCCAGGAAGAGACATCTTCTTATTTTTACGATTCATGAACTCAGGATATCCAAATATTATACGAATGAAATGCAGAGATTCTGGAAAGAGTTTCAACCTTCCCCTGGGTACACCAGAGGGGTGAGTCATAGGTGATTTCTTGGGAAACAGTTCATGGCTGGTAACCAGGGCTAGCTTGATTAGTTACTAAACTCAGAGGACATTGGTCATCCAAGTTCTGCAAATGAGCTGAAAGCCAGGAGCACTTCTGTAGGATGGGGTCTTACTGGGGGAGTTCAGAAGTGAACTGAGACTTTAGATCAGAAAGTGGCAGAGAGCTTGTTAACTAACATATAAGAGATGTGTCAAAATGGCATCCGCTCTGTAGAGACCACATGGCAGACAGAGTAAACAGGCCCAGATATGAGTTTAGACCAACTAGTGAAGGTGCTGAGCTTCTTTGAGGAATGTACTACAGAAGCCTTATGTGTCTTTCCTCCTAAGCTCCCAGACCATGTCCCAGGTTCAGACCAACTCCAAGAGATCTCCTGGCTTCCTTATTGCAGGCTTAGAGACTCAGCCTCCTTTCCTTTCCTCTCTAAATCTATCCTGTTGTGTAGAGGACAGCTTTCATTTGGGCTGGCCAAGGAATGAGATAAGTTGTCCTGGCACTCCCTACAAAACAAATCTAAAGAAAACCCTCAGATAAAGGGTTCTACTGACCACACCAATGCAAAACAGAGCAAATGTAACAAAAGCAACACATCAAATTTGCACTGTAAACTCTCAACTAAAATGCAATTAATAAAAAAAAGCAACACATCATACACACTAGGTTTGGTGAATTGTTACAGTGGAATAAACGTAAAATGGCAAAGACTATCATTTTCCAAAGTTCCTTGATACCTGAAGGTTGGGTTCTAGCTCCTGACTCCCTTCTGAGATGGCCACTGGCTTTTTCCCTCTGCTTTTCTTATCCTGAGAGAAGAGATCATTTCCCCTAATACCTCCCACACCCTTCCAACCCTTATCTTAAGCAAGGGCATGCAGGCCCCCTTTCTCTGCATGGGTAATTTGTAATTCTGAGGATGTTCAGCCTGGGGAGGGGAGCACTACAAGCCTCTACTCCACACAGAAATGTTCCAATCTGGGAATTTCCTCCTAGCAGGGAACCAGACTTAAAAACCTTCTGGTGAATGTGTCTCAATCAACAGAACAGACCAGAAAGAGATCAGGAGAGATGAAAAAGGGAATGTTTATTCTGTCCTACAATGAACCATTCAAGGGGTACTCACATGTATTGAGGGCCGTGGGTGAGGCACTTTAGAGCCATCATGATGTTTCACCTATACAAAAAAAAATACCCTGTGAAGTAGGTATTTTTTCCCATTTTACTGTTGCTCAGAAAGGTCACTGTGCTAGGAAGTGCTGGAATGGGATAAGAACCAGGCCTGCCTGACTCCAAACTCTATACTGCCTCTGTTACCAATGTACTGCTTCCTGAAGATGGTAGGAGGTTTGGGACTTTGAGAGCCATAGACAAGACCCTACAAGGCCTATTGAAACAGGCAACTTCTAGGTCATTGTACCATGACCCAAACCACAGGAGGGGAAATGCAGGTCCCCCACGGGTAAGGCGGCTACAGAGCTAAAGGACAGCCCATGCCAGGGTATGACACCCCCCCACCCGCCCCCAGAAATCAGTTCAGGAGCAGGTTGTGGGAGGGGCTGAGTGGGAAGCCTAAGAGTTCAGGAAACTCAGGCCTCCCTTGGGTCAGAATTCCCAGGTCATGCATGGATCAGCATCCAAGGTGACTCTGACTCTTATGTTCAGCCCAGTTCTGTTTTAAGACCTCTTCTGAGTTGTGGTGAACAGAGCCCCTTTCCTGCTCACTAGGCAGCTGCTTCAATCACAATAAGACAAAGCAGCAGAGAGGAGCTTTCTGGCCTTTACAAGCAATCTGCACCAGATCCCAGACCAGGAACTTTTTGGCCAAGGCCCCATCCTGCCTGGAGGGCTGGCTCCAAGGAGGATCTGAAGAGCAGTGCTTGAGGTGCCCTATCTTCCCACTGCCAGCTGTGAAATCTACCTCTGTCTCTATCGGTATGTAGGTCTCTTGCTAACCCATGAGAAAGTATCCAGTGAGTCAAGAAACTAACTCCCTTGTTAGAAGAAGCCCATAGCCTTCAATGTTTATTACTAAAGAGGGAACTTCCAAGGTGGAGGAAGTTGTGGTCACACACACCCCAACTTTGGCCCTTTGAATCTCTCCTTCCCACATAGGGGCCCAGGTTTCACTCTAACCCTATCACTGTCACTTCCTTGGTAAAACAGGAATTTTACTAGTATCTCCCAGATTGGGCAAAGAAGACCTTAGGAAGGAAGGTGCGCAGAAGGGAAGCTGTCATTCCCAGTATCCCCACAGTGGGCCCCGTGGCAGGGCTCTGTCTCTCTTTTATTGCCCCTGCCACCACATACTCTGCCTCAGGCATGTACCACTCTCTTTTTAACACTCAGACCTGAGAAGGCCACAAAGCCCATCTTTGGTTTTCCTTGGGCACAGTAGAGGCAGAAGGAAATATCTGTACAAATAACTTCCTGAAGCACTCTGGCAGAAGTACAGGGCCGTGCCAGAAGCCCAAACATCCCGGTCTCTACAGCATGAAACTCTGAGCTAACTGTCTTGGGATCACATGCTCAGTCTATAATACATCCAGTCTCCAAAGCATCAGAGGCCTGGCTCCTTCTCTCTCTGCCCCCAGTTTGTGTTCACAGGGCAGGCATTTCTTACCTCCCACCTCAGGTAGCAAGTGTTTGAGGTCTGGGTTTTCTCCCCAGCCAGTACCAGAGAAAACTGAGTCTCAGACCTCCATGAGGCCTCACTCTTAGTTTTGGTTCTTTCTCTGAGGAACACATTTCTTTTCCAAGTGATCCTCAGGGCTCTATGGTGATTGATACCATTTATTATCCCACCACTCATATGAAATACTACCCCCTACATTGAGAGGCATGGTTTTGATCTTTATAGGCCCCGCAGTCTGACAAAACCTCAGCTTTACAAGACATTCAACATCCAAACACCAAGAGTTACTCATATACAGTATAACAAAGAGCTGATTCTGTCACAGATGGCACATCAATTTTCTGTACTGTGTATTGTGAGGGCTTGTACTCAGCCCCAAAATAACAACCTTTATTAAAAACTTCTTGGATACAGCTGGGGCACTTCTATCCTTGCTATGAGAAATATGAGGCAATAACTTTACATTTAAGCAGGAAAGATGAAAATTAGAAACAAGGTTCCCAATGAAAGATGGAACCAAGAGAGCTTCAGAAGTTATAGAACCTCTACCCCATGGCAATCTTTAATATAGGAAAAAATATCAGTCCTCCCTCAATAATAGATTAGGAGAGAAGCTTCTGTTGGAAGGGAAGGAAATGAATGAGGTGATCTCAATGGGGCTAGGATCCTAAAATGATTTCTTCTATGGCTTTTCCATCCCTGAGAATGTCTTAATCCCCTTTTTTCAAGCCACCCTCTCTATGCAACAAGCCCTAGAATCACAAAGCCTTTGGCAAAAGCTTTAGAGATCATCTAGTCCAACTCTTATTGGCTATCTCACCACAAGCAGTCATTCAACTCCTGCTTAGGTATCTGCCTGAATACCTTTATTGAAGGAAATCCACTACCTGTGGAGGCAGCTATGAGGAAGCGACCCTCTGTTTCTACATGTTGAGTTTTACATTTGGTATTAAAGTACAGTCATGCTAGCAGGGTCATCAAGGTAAAATCACACCCTGAGATGGGGTGGGGATGGCCTCAATTGAAGAATCTATCCATTCCCTCATTAATTCATTCAACAAATACTGAGCACTTATGTGCTAGACACTGTGCATGATGCTAAAGAAACAGGGAGGAACAAAACAGACATGGTTCCTGCTCTGGTAGAGTTTAGAGTGTAATGGGAGAAACAAAAACTAGCCAAATAATCACACAAATAATGATGAAGATGCAACACAGATAAGGGCAATGAAGAAAGGAAGACAGTTCTATGAGACATATAACAAAGGAACAGGACCTAGCCTGTACTCACTGGTCAGGGAAGCCTTCCCTGAGGAAGTGATGCTGAAACTGAGATCTGAGTATTAAGTAGGATTAGCCAGGCAAAGCAAATGGGGGTGGGGGAGGAATTGGAGAGTGTTCCAGGAAGATGAAACAGCATGTACAAAGGCCCTGTGGCCTAGGAGGCATGGCACATTTGAAAATGAAAGAAGGTCAGTGTGGCTGGAGCACAGAGCATGAGGTATAAAGTGGTGTTAGCTGAGGCTGGAGAAGTCAGCTGAGGTTAGGCCTTGGAGGACCTTTTAGGCCACATTAAAGATTCTTCTTCCTTTTAAGGATAATAGGAAATTATTGAAGGTTTTTTTTTTTTTAATACAAGGTGATAACATGATCAAATTTAACTTTTGACATCACTCTGGCTGCTGTGTAAAGAATGGATTGAGGGATCCAGCATGGATGTGCAGAGACCAGTATAATGTAATAGATCAAATGATAGTAATGTGGACAAAGTGGTGGCTATCAGTGTAATTGGAAAGATGTGGATGGACTAAGAGACATTTAAGATGTAAAATAAATAGAGCTTAGTGATGGACTGGATATGAGGTATGAGGGAAAGAGGGTGATAAGGATGACTCCTGGGTTTCTAATTTGCGTAACTGGGTAGTCTCACTGAAAAGGGGGAAACTAGTAGAAAACCAGATCTGAGATAGGAGATCATGGGTTTGGTCTTGGATATATCGAATTTGAGTTGTCTTCCAGGCATCTAAATAGATATATAAATATGAGATAAATACCATGGGCATGGATGAGATTTCCTAGGGAGAGTATAGTGTGAGAAGAGAAGGCAGCCTTGAGGAACTCCAACACTTAAAAGCCAGTTAGAGAAAATGAGCCCAAAGGAGACCAATAAGGAGTTGTCAGAGAGGTAGAAGAAAAACAAAGAAAGGATGTTAATGGAAGAAAGTATCTCAGTAAAGAAGAAGTCATAAATAATATCAAATGCTGCTGAAAAGTCAAGTAAGATAAGGGTTGAAAGCATCCTTTGGATTTAATGACATTGGGTATCTTAGTAAAAGCACTTTCAGGGTAGTGATGGAGGAAGAAGCCTGATTGAAGTGGGCTGAGAAGTGAATGTAGACAACTCTTTTGAGAAGTTTATTGGGAAAGGGAGAAGAGAGATTCAGTGATAACTGGAGAGGAATGCGGGGTTAAAGGGAAGTCATTTTAAGTTGGGACTTAAACATGTTTACCTGCAACTGAGAAAGATCTAGTTGAGAGAAAGAGGTTGAACACATAGGGGAGATAGAAGATAGTTGATAGTGTAGGGTTCCTGAGACAGTGGGAAGGGTTAGGCTACAAAACACCAGTGAAAGGTGGCCCCCATGAGAAGAAAGGATACCACCTCTCCTGTTACAGGAGGAAAATCCTACAGAGGATGTAGATTAGGTAGTATGTAGATACGGTAGCTGGAAGTGGAGTCCCTGCCTGATGCTTCAATTTTCTCAGTGAAGTAGGTGATGAGGTTATCTGCTAATAGTGAAAGGATGGGGCACAAGAGTTGGAAGTTTGAGGAAAGAGTGGAGAAGATTTGAAATAGTCATCCTGGAGTGTGAGAAGTACTAAAGAAACCTAGTACCTAGTCAGATTGTGGAAACCCTGGTGGTGTAGTTGTCAAGAGTTCAGCTGCCAGAGGGTGGGGCCAAGATGGTGAAGTAGTCAGACGCTTTTGGTGGTCCTGCTTACAACAAGACAAAAAAAAAACAAGTAAATCAATTATATATATGACAAGTTAGGATCCCTGAACATCAAAGGCCAAGTTAAGAAACTGGACTAAGCGGCAGAGGGAGGGAGAGATGGTTCAGAAGCAGTGAGGAGTTGCTCAGTGGGAACCAGCACCCCTCAACCACGATCTCCTGGCAAGACTGTGGTGAGGCTGTCAATAGCATTTGGGACGCAGTTTTCTCAATAAGCGTGAGTGGCGCAGGCCTGATTCCCTGGTGAGACCATGGTGGAGCTGGTGGTAGTGTTCAGGACGTGTTTTCCATAGCCAGAGAGAGCAAGTGGCACAGTCTACTCACGCCTCTGGAATCAGCGAAGAACAGCACTCTCAGCAAAAGATACGTGCTTGTATCTAATTTACCGTGCAGATCAAAAAGCACCCCTTTTGAAAGCACTTTCTCCCAATTATCTGATCGCTCCTCCCTCTGCTCCAGCCCCCGAGCCAGTTTCAGTGGTGGTGGACTTCTTTGGGCCTGAGGTAGGTCCTGCTGCAAGCCCTGAGCCATTCTCCTGGCCTTAGAGAAAGAAAAATTAACAAAGGGGGAAAAAATAATCTGCCAGCTCCCCTAAGCTGGGAACTCAGGGCAGAAGTGGCTCCTGTCCAGGTACAAGTGGTCCATGGTCTTTGAATGATTTTCACCCCTACATGGACCTGTGTGGGCCCATTTCAGCAGCTTAGGCCCTTGTTGGCACTGTGAAACAGTATATGTGCCTGAGGTCTGTCTTCAGCTGTTTCAGCTGTGTGGTAGAGAGGTGGGTTTTTCACATTTGACAGCACTCTGCCTATTAAGTAGGGTCCTCACACACTAACATCAGGGGCCTGAGGACTGGTGGCTCTACTCATGCCACCTAAGCACCCGAGATAGGGGTCCAAAGATAAATGGTGTCTCCCAGTCCTTATAGCCAAAAGCATTGAGTGTCCATGGTCTGGCTGCAAAGCCCATCTACCTGTGTCCCCTAGGGAACAGGAATGCACTCTCCTCACAGACACTTGAGGGATGGTTATCAACCCACTGCCTTACAGTGTGACCCCCTGTGGCAACCAGATACCTGTGCCTATGCCAATCACCTCTGTTCCTCTAAGACTGTAGGTGAGAGCCTACCCCACACGCTTGGTGACTGACTACCTGGACACCTGAGCTGAATCCATACAAGAAAAGTGAATGAACTCCTAGGCTCATATACCTGGTAACAGCTCTAGCCATCTGCTTACAGGATATTAGAGCTTCAAAGGCACCAGCAATCAAGCTAGCTCACTCAAGTAACCTATTTGAGCATATCAAAACAAAACAAAGCAAGAAGCTAGAAAACAGTAAGCAAACATAAAATAAATACAACAACTTATAGATGGTTTGAAGATAAGTCAATACCAAATAACATAAAGATACAGACCATGATTGCTTCAACAAGCTCCCAAAACAAAGAATGAAGGAATCTTCCAGATGAAGATATATTCCTGGAATTCCAAAAGTAGAATACAAAAGTTAATATACAGAATTCTTCAAGAGATCAGGAAGGAGATCAGGCAAAATGCAGAATAAGCCAAGGAACAGACAGATAAATCACTTGAGAAAATTATGAAGGCTATTCAAGAACACAATGAAAAATTTAATAGGATGCAAGAATACATAGAGAGACAGCAATCAGAAATTCAGAAGATTAACAATAAAATTTCAGAATTAGACAACTCAATAGAAATTCAGAGGAGCAGAACTGAAGATAAAACACTTGGCACCAATATATTCAAAGAAAAATCAGATAAAAGAATTAAAAAAAATGAAGAGACCCTAAGAATAATGTGCAACTCTATCAAAAGAAATAACCTATGAGTGATTGGAGTACCAGAACAGAGAGGAACAGAAAATACAGAGAAAATTGTTGAAGATCTGTTGGCAGAAAATTTCTCTGATATCGTGAAAGATGAGAAGATATCTATCCAAGATGCTCATCGAACCCCACACAAGAAAGGTCCCAAAAGAAAGTCACCAAGATATAATAATCAAACTTGCCAAAACCAAAGATAAAGCGACAATTTTAAGAGCAGCTAGGGATAAACGAAAACTCACCTACAGAGGAGAGTCAAGAAGAATAAGCTTGGACTACTCAGCAGAAACCATGCAGGCAAGAAGGCAATGGGATGACATACATAACATCTTGGAGGAAAAAAATTGCCAGCCAAGGACCATATATCCAGCAAAATTGTCTCTCATATATGAAGATGAAATTAGGACATTTCTGATCAACAGAAGTTCAGGAAATTTGCAAAAACCAAACCAAAACTACAAGAAAAAATAAAGGGAGTCTTCTGGCTAGAAAATCAATAACATCAAATAACAACCCAAGATTGGAGTGCAGAACACAGCAACCAGATATCAACCCAGATAGGGATATCACAAAAATAAATCAAGATAAAAATATGCTCAAAACAGGGAAACAGTGATGTCATTACGTAAGAGATGACAACACTAAATAAGGAGGGTCTAAAAAATATTGTCATAGATCTGTTATATGCAGAGGAAGTCAAGGCAACATAAACAGATAAAAGTTTATGTTGGAAAAACAGGGGTAAATAATAAGGTAACCACAAAAGAGACTAACGATTCTACACATCAAAATAAAATACAAGAAAAACATAAAGACTCAACAAATAACAAAATCAACAACGAATAAGAGGAAAAGACAATATAAAGAAAAACTATTCAGCACAAAAAATTAAGTGGAAAAAAGAAACTGTCACTAAAACACAAAAAAGACATCAAAATGAAGCACTAAATTCATAGGTATCCATAATTACACTGAACGTAAATGGACTAAATGCACCAATAAAGAGACAGAGAGTGGCAGAATGGATTAAAAAACATGATCAGTCTATATGCTGCCTACAAGAGACATATCTTAGACTTAAAGGCACAAACTAAAATTCAAAGGATGGAAAAAATGTATCAAGCAAACAATAATCAAAAAAGAGCAGGAGTGGCATTATTAATTTTTGACAAAATAGACTTTGAAGTTAAATCCACCACAAAGGATAAGGAAGGACACCATAAAATGACTAAAAGAACAACATACCAGGGGCCAACTGTGGAACAGACCATCAGTTGCTCATATGCAAGTTCAAGGTGAAACTGAAGAAAATCAGAGCAAGTCCATGAGAGCCAAAATATGACCTTGAGTATATCCCACCTGAATTTAGAGACCATCTGAAGAATAGATTGGATGCATTGAACATTAGTGACCGAAAACCAGACGAATTGTGGAATGACATCAAGGACATCATACATGAAGAAAGGAAGAGGTCACTGAAAAGACAGGAAAGAAAGAAAAGACCAAGATGGATGTCAGAGGAGACTCTGAAACTTGCTCTCGAACATCCACTAGCTAAAGCAAAAGGAAGAACTGATGAAGTAAAAGAACTGAACAGAAGATTTCAAAGGGTGGCTAGAGAAGACAAAGTAAAGTATTATAATGACATGTGCAAACAGATGGAGATGGAAAACCAAAAGGGAAGAACATGCTCGGCGTTTCTCAAGCTGAAAGAACTGAAGAAAAAATTCAAGCCTCAAGTTGCAACAGTGAAGGATTGTATGGGGAAAATATTAAAGGACGTTGGAAGCATCAAAAGAAGATGGAAGGAATACACAGAGTCAATATACCAAAAAGAATTAGTCAATGTTCAACCATTTCAAGAGGTGGCATATGATCAGGAACTGATGGTACTGAAGGAAGAAGTCCAAGCTGCTCTGAAGGCATTGGTGAAAAACAAGGCTCCAGGAATTGATGGAATATCAATTGAGATGTCTCAACAAACAGATGCATCGCTGGAGGTGCTCACTCATCTATGCCAAGAAATATGGAAGACAGCTTCCTGGCCAACTGACTGGAAGAGATCCATATTTATGCCTATTCCCAAGAAAGGTGATCCAACCAAATGTGGAAATTATAGAACAATATCATTAATATCACACACAAGCAAAATTTTGCTGAGGATCATTCAAAAAAGGCTGCAGCAGTATATTGACAGGGAACTGCCCGAAATTCAGGCCGGTTTCAGAAGAGGACGTGGAACCAGGGATATCATTGCTGATGTCAGATGGATCCTGGCTGAAAGCAGAGAATACCAGAAGGATGTTTACCTGTGTTTTATTGACTACGCAAAGGCATTTGACTGTGTGGATCATAACAAATTATGGATAACATTGCGAAGAATGGGAATTCCAGAACACTTAATTGTGCTCATGAGGAACCTTTACATAGATCAATAGGTGGTTGTTCGGACAGAATAAGGGGATATTGATTGGTTTAAAGTCAGGGAAGGTGTACGTCAGGGTTGTATTCTTTCCCCAAACCTATTCAATCTGTATGCTGAGCAAATGATACGAGAAGCTGGATTATATGAAGAATGGGGCATCAGGATTGGAGGAAGACTCATTAACAACCTGCATTATGCAGATGACACAACCTTGCTTGCTGAAAGTGAAGAGGACTTGAAGCACTTAGTAATGAAGATCAAAGACCTCAGCCTTCAGTGTGGATTGCACCTCAACATAAAGAAAACAAAAATCCTCAAAACTGAACCAATGAGCAACATCATGATAAACGGAGAAAAGATTGAAGTTGTCAAGGATTTCATTTTACTTGGATCCACATCAACAGCCATGGAAGCAGCAGTCAAGAAAGCAAAAGATGCATTGCATTGGGTAAATCTGCTGCAAAAGACCTGTTCAAAGTGTTGAAGAGCAAAGATGTCACCCTGAAGACTAAGGTGTGCCTGACCCAAGCCATGGTATTTTCAATCATGTCATATGCATGTAAAAGCTGGACAATGAATAAGGAAGACTGAAGAAGAGTTGATGCCTTTGAATTGTGGTGTTGGTGAAGAATATTGAATATACCATGGACTGCCAAAAGAACGAACAAATCTGTCTTGGAAGAAGTGCAGCCAGAATGCTCCTTAGAGGCAAGGATGGCAAGACTGCGTCTTACATATTTTGGACATGTTGTCAGGAGGGATCAGTCCCTGGAGAAGGACATCATGCTTGGCAGAGTACAGGGTCAGCAGAAAAGAGGAAGACCCTCAATGAGGTGGATTGACACAGTGGCTGCAACAATGAGCTCAAGTATAACAACGATTGTAAGGATGGCGCAGGACCGGGCAGTGTTTCGTTGTGTTGTGCACAGGATCGCTATGAGTTGGAACCGACTTGATGGCACCTAACAACAGCAACAACAACATACCAGGAGGATATAACCATATTAAATATTTATGCACCAAATCACAGGGCTTCAAGATACATAAAACACTTCCTATCAGAACTTCTGGGACACAGCTAAAGTAGTCCTCAGAGGTCAATTTATATCAATAAATGCACACATAGAAAAAGAAGAAAGGGCCAAAATCAAAGAATTATCCCTACAACTTGAAGAAATAGAAAGGAACAAAAGAAACCCTCAGGCACCAGAAGAAAACAAATAATAAAAATTAGAGCAGAATCAAATAGAGAACAGAAAAACAATTGAAAGAGTTAGCAGGACCAAAAGCTGGTCCTTTGAAAAGATTAACGAAATCTACACACCATTGGCCAAACTGACAAAAGAAAAACCGGAAAGGAATCAAATCACCCAAATAAAAAATGAGATGGATGATATCACAACAGACCCAACAGAAACTAAAAGAGTCATATCAGATTACCACGAAAAATTGTACTCTAACAAATTGGAAAACCTAGAAAAAATGGACAAATTTCTCAAAACACATTATCTACCTAAACTAACAGAAAAAGAGGCAGAACAACTAAACAAACCCATAACAAAAGAAGAGATTGAAAAGGTAATTAAATAAAACTCCCAACAACAACAACAACAAAAACAGCCCTGGCCCTGACAGCTTCACTGCAGAATTCTACCAAACTTTCAGAAAAGAGTTAATCCACTACTACTAATGTTCTTTCAGAGCATAGAAAAGGATGGGATGCTTTCAAATTCATTCTATGAAGCCTACATTTCCCTGATACCAAAACCAGGTAAAAATACCACAAAAAAGAAAATTACACACCAGTATCCCTCACGAACTTAAATGCAAAAATACTCAACATAATTCTAGCCAATAAAAAAAAGAACTCAACAAAATATCAAAAAAATAATTCACCATGACCCAGTGGAATTCATACCAGCTGTTTTTTTTTTAATGCAGGAATGGTTCAGCATTAGAAAATCAATGTAATCCATTACATAAATAAAACAAAAGACAAGAACTACAAGATCTTATCTATTGATGCAGCGAAGGCATTTGACAAAGTTCAACACCCATTCATGATAAAAACTCTCAGCAAAATAGGAATAGAAAGGAAATTCCTCAGCATAATAAAGGGCATTTACATAAAGCCCACAACCAACATCATCCTAAATGAAGAGTCTGAAAGCATTCCTCCTGAGAATGGGAAGCAGACAATGATGCCCTTTATCACCACTCTTAGTCAACGTCGTGCTGGAGGTTCTAACCAGAGCAATTAGGATAGATAAAGAAATAAAAGCCATCCAAATTGGTAAGGAAGAGGTACAAGTATTTCTATTTGCATATGACATGATCTTATACACAGAAAACCCTAAAGAATCCTCAAGAAAACTATTGAAACTAATAGAAGAGTTCAGCAAAGTATCAGGATACAAGATAAACAGGAAAAATCAGTTGGATTCTTCTACACCAACAAAGATAACCTCTAGAAGGAAATCACCAAATCAATACCATTTACAGTAGCCCCCAAGAAGATAAAATACTTAGAAATAAATCTAACTAGAGACATAAAAGACCTATACAAAGAAAACTATAAGACATTACTGTACAAAACCAAAAGACCTATGTAAGTGGAAAAACATACCTTACTCAGGGATAGGAAGACTCAACATTGTAAAAATGTCTATTCTACCCAAAGTGATCTATAGATACAATGCAATTCCAATCCAAATTCCTATGACATTTTTTAATGAGATGGCAAAACAAATCACCAACTTCATATGGAAGGGAAAGAGGCCCCGAATGAGTAAAGCATTACTGAAAAAGAAGAACAAAGTGGGAGGCCTCATACTACCTGATTTTAGAACATATTATACCACCACAGTAGTCAAAACAGCCTGGTACTGGTACAACAACAGGCACATAGACCAATGGAACAGGATTGAGAATCCAGACATAAATTCAACCACATATGAGCATATGATATTTGACAAAGCCCCAAAGTTAGTTAAATGGGGAAAAAGAGTATCGCTTCAACAAATGGTGCTGGCATAACTGGATATCCATCTGCAAAAAAAATGGTACAAGACCCATACCTCAAATCATGCACAAAAACTAACTCAAAACGGATCAAAGATCTAAATATGAAATCTAAAGATCATGGAAGGAAAAATAGGGACAATGCTAGGAGCCCTAATACATGGCATAAAAAGTGTACAAAACATTACTAACAATGCACAAACACCAGAAGAGAAACTAGATTACTGGGAGCTCCTAAAAATCAAACACTTATGCTCATCCAGAGACTTCACCAAAAGAGTAAAAAGATTACCTACAGACTGGGAAAAAGTTTTTGCCTATGACAAATCTGATCAGCTTCTGATCTAAAAAATCTACATGATACTGCAAAAACTCAACAACGAAAAGACAAATAACCCAATCAAAAAATGGACAAAGGATATGAACAGGCACTTCACCAAAGAAGACTTTCAAGCAGCTAACAGATACATGAGGAAATGCCCATGATCATTAGCCATTAGAAAAATGCAAACAAAAACTACAATGAGATACCATCTCACCCCAACAAGGCTGGTGTTAATCCAAAAAGCACAAAATAATAAACGTTGGAGGGGTTGTGGAGAGACTGGGACACTTATACACTGCTGGTGGGAATGTAAAATGGTACAACCACTTTGGAAATCAATTTGGCACTTCCTTAAAAAGCTACAAATAGAAGTATCATATGGTACCATACGATCCAGCAATCTCACTCCTTGGAATATATCCTAGAGAAATACGAGCCTTTACACAAACAGATATATGCACACCCATGTTCATTGCAGCACTGTTTACAATAGCAAAAAGATGGAAGCAACCAAGGTGCCCATAAACAGATGAATGGATAAATAAATTATGCTATATCCACATAATGGGATACCACGCAATGATTAAGAACAATGATGAATCCGTGAAACACCTCATAACATGGAGGAATCTGGAAGGCATTATGCTGAGTGAAATTAGTTGCAAAAGGACAAATATTGTATGAGTCCGTTATTATAAGAGCTCAAGAAAAAGTTTAAACACAAGAAAATATTCTTTGATGGTTATGAGGCTGGGGAGGGAGGGAGAGAGGTATTCACTAACTAGATAGTAGACAAGAACCATTTTAGGTGAAGGGAAAGGCAACACGCAATACAGGAAAGGTCAGCACAACTGGACTAAACCAAAGGCACGGAAGTTTCCTGAATACAACCAAATGCTTCAAAGGCCATAGTAGCAGGGATGAGGGTCTGGGGACCATGGTTTCAGGAGACATCAATGTCAATTGGCTTAACAAAATGTATTATAAAAACGTTCTGCATCCCACTTTGCTGAGTGGCGTCTGGGGTCTTAAACGCTAGCGAGCAGCTGTCTAAGATTCATCAATTGGTCTCAACTCACCTGGAGCAAAGGAGAATGAAGAACACCAAAGTCACAAGGTAAATATGAGCCCAAGAGACAGGAAGACCACATAAACCAGAGACCACTTCAGCCTGAGAATGGAAGAACTAGATGATGCCTGGCTACAACTGATGACTGCCCTGGCATGGAAAACAACAGAGAATCCCTGAAGGAGCAGGAGAACAGTGGGATGCAGACCTCAAATTCTCATAAAAAGACCAGACTTAATATTCTGACTGAGACTAGGGGGACCCCGGAGGTCATGGTTCCCAGACCCTCTGTTAGCCCAACACTGGAACCATTCCCGAAACTAACTCTTCAAACAGGGATTGGGCTGGACTATAAGACAGAAAATGATACTGGTGAGGAGTGGGCTTCTTGGCTCAAGCAGACACTTGAGTCTACGTGGGCAGCTCCTGTCTGGATGAGAAGACACAGGGGGACAGAAGTTCGTTGAATGGACACGGGGAATACAGGGCGGAGAGGAGGAGTGTGCTGTCTCATTAGGGGAAGAGCAGCTGGGAGTACATTGCAACATGTGTATAAGTTTTTGTATGAGAGAGTGACTTGATTTGTAAACTTTTACTTAAAGCACAATAAATTAAAAAAAGAGTTTGCTAACAAAAAGTTCAGCAGTTTGAATTCACCAGGCATTCCTTGGAAACCCAATGGGGCAGTTCTACTCTGTCCTATATGCTATATGATTCCTTTATGAGTTGGAATCCTCTTGACAGAAACAGGTTGTTTTTTTTTTTATGGGTTTAGTCACATTGTTTAGGCAGTGTTGAGGATTCAACTGAGATTGGTGATTTATAGTGGAGCAGATTGAGTTTATGATGATGGGAGTAGGTGGCTGAAGTATAATGGAAGAAACAAGGAAGATTAGGAACTAGGAGCCTCAGGCAATGGCTACATTGTCAATATGAACACTGGAGTGCCTTAGGATGATGACAGGACTTGAGGTGTGGGTGAGGTGGGGAAGAGAAGCCAGTGAGACAGAAATCAAAGCCTTCAATGAGAAAAGGGGGTTACCAGGAGGTTTTGACACGACAGCAATGAGGAGGAGTAAGTGGTATGTCAAAATTACATGTGTCTCGGAGGTGGGACCAAGGTGGCAGAATAGACAGATGCTTCCGGTGAGCCCTCTAACAACAAAGACCCAAAAAAAAAAACAAGTGAAACGAGTATATTTATGACATGCTAGGAGCCCTGAACATCAAAGCCAAAGTTAGAAAATGAACTGAGTGGCAGGGGGAGAAGAGACAGTTCAGAATCAGAGAGGAGTTACTGGACCTGAATCGCCGGGAGCCCTCAGGAACCATTCCCGGGAGCGGCTGCAGCGGGCTGGGGCTGATACTAGCGTTTGGCCACAATTTCCTCAGGGAGAAGCAGTCAGCCACACAGCCTACTCATACCTCCAGAACCAGAAAAGAACGGCGCTCATGGCAAAAGCTAAGTACTTGTGTATATTTTACTGCGTCCCCCACCCCCAAGCCGGCTTCAGCAGCTGTTGATTTCCTGGGGCCTGAGATAGGCCCTGTTGAGTGCCTAGAGCCATCCTCCCAGCCTTGGAGAAGGAATAAATTTGCAATTGGGGGAAAAGATAATTTGCCAGCTCCACTAACCAGGGTAGCTCAGGACAGAAGCGGCTCCTGTCCAGGGATAAAAGGTCCGTGGACTTTAAGTACCCTTCCCCCCTGTACGGAAATGTGTGGGCATATTTCAGGAGAATAGGCCCTTCTTGGCAGACTACAACTGTTTCAGCTGTGCGGTGGAGAGGTGGGTGTGTTTGATGTTTGACACTGCTTTGCCTATTAAACAGGGTCCTCGCCTACCCACATCAGGGGCCTAAGGAGTGGTGGCTTCACTCAGGTCACCCAGCCACCCAAGACAGGGGTCCAAGGATAACTGGCACCTCCCAGTCCTTACAGCCAAAGGCATTGGGTGCCTATGGTCCATCTGCAGAACCCACACACCTGTACGATCTAGGGAACAGGGACATGCTTTCCTCAGAGACACTGGGGGGATGATTCTCAGGCCCTGGCCTTGTTCAGAGCATGAACCCCTGCCGCAATCAGATACTGGTACCTACACCAATCACCTCTAAGACTGTAGGACAGAGCCTACACCTGAGCTGAATTCATACAAGAAAAGTGAATGGACTGATACACCTGATAACAGCTCTAGCCATCTGGAGGCAGTACGTCAGAGCTCCAAAGGTGAAAAAAGTCAAGCAGCTGACTCAAGCAACCCATTTGGGCAAAACAAAACAAAGCAAGAAGCTATGATATAGTAAAACCAAACCAAAAAAACAAACTAAGCAAACATAAAATAAACTAATACAATAACTTATAGATGGCTCGGAGAAAACAGTCGATATCAAGTCACATAAAGAAACAGAACATGATCGCCTCAACAAGTTCCCAAAACAAAGAATCAAGGGCACTTTTAGATGAAAGTGCCTTCCTGGAATTACCTGAGGCAGAATACAAAAGTTTAATATACAGAACCCTTCAAGACATCAGGAAGGAAATCAGGCAATACACAGAACAAGCCAAGGAACTCACATATGAAGCAGTTAAAGAAATTAAAAAGGTTATTGAGGAACATAATGAACAATTTCATAAGCCAGAAAAATCCACAGAGAGATAGCAATCAGAAATTCAGAAGATTAACAATAAAATTACAGAATTAGGCAATGTGATAGAAAGTCAGAGGAGCAGAATTGAGCAAGTGGAAAGCAGAATTTGTGAACTTGAAGATAAAGCACTTGGCACCAATATATTTGAACAACATTCAGACAAAAGCATTGAAAAAAATGAAGAAACCTTAAGAATCATGTGGGACTCTATCAAGAGAAATAACCTACAAGTAATTGGAGTGCCAGAACAGGGAGGGAGAACAGAAAATACAGAGAGAATTGTTGAAGATTTGTTGGCAGAAAACTTCCCTGATATTCTGAAAGATGAGAATATATCTGTCCAAGATGCTCATCGAACTCCACGTAAGGTAGATTTTAAAAGAAAGTCACCAAGACATATTACAAACTTGCCAAAACCAAAGATAAAGAGAGAATTTTAAGAGCAGTTAGGGATAAACAAAAAGTCACCTACAAAGGAGAGTAAATACCAATAAGCTCAGACTATTCGGCAGAAACCATGCAGGCAAGAAGGCAATGGAATGACTTATAACAAAGCATTGTTGGAAAAATTTGCCAGCCAGGAATCATATATCCAGTAAAGCTGTCTTTCAAATGTGAAGGTGAAATTAGGACATTTCCAGATAAACAGAAGGTTAGGAAAATCAAAAAAAACAAACCAAAACTACAAGAAATGCTAAAGGGGGGGTCTTTGGTTAGAAAACCAATAATATCAGGTATCAACCCAAGACTAGAACACTGGACAGAGCAATCAGATGTCTACCCAGACAGGGAAATCACAAAAATAAATCAAGATAAAAAAATGCTCAAAACAGGGAAACAGCGATGTTATTATGTAAAAGAAGACAACATTAAAACAATAAAGAGGGACTAAGAAGTGTAGTCAAAGATCTTTCATATGGAGAGGAAGACAAGGCGATACAAAGAAATAAAAGCTAGGTTTAAATTTAGAAAAATAGAGGTAAATATTAAGATAACCACAAAGAAGACAAGCTATCCTACACATCAAAATAAAATACAAGAAAAAAATAGGGACTCAGTAGAAATAAAATCAACAACAACGAATATGAGGAAAAGACAATATATAAAGATAAACTACTCAGCACAAAAAATTAGGTGGGAAAAAAGAAACTATCAACAACACACAAAAAAAGACATCGGAATGATAGCACTAAATTCATACCTATCCATAAATTATACTGAATGTAAATGGATTAAATGCACCAATAAAGAGACAGAGAGTGGCAGAATGGATTAAAAAACACGATCCATCTATATGCTGCTTACAAGAGACACACCTTAGACTTAGAGACACAAACAAACTAAAACTCAAAGGATGGAAAATAATATATCAAGCAAACAACAATCTAAAAAGAGCAGGAGTGGCAATATTAATTTCTGAAAAAATAGACTTTAAAGTTAAATCCATCAGAAAGGATAAGGAAGGACACTATATAATGATTAAAGGGACAATATACCAGGAGGATATAACCATATTAAATATTTATGAACCCAATGACAGGAGTGCAAGATGCATAAACCAAACTCTATCAGCATTGAAAAGTGAGATAGACAGCTCCACAATAATAGTAGGGGACTTCAACACACCACTTTTGGTGAAGGACAGGACATCCACAAAGAAGCTCAACAAAGACTCGGAAGATTTAAATGCCACAATAAACCAACCTGACCTCATAGCCTTCTGCAGAACACTCTATCCAACAGCAACAAAGTATGCTTTCTTTTCTAGTGCATGTGGAACATTCTCTAGAATAGACAACATATTAGGTCATAAAGCAAGCCTTAGCAGAATCCAAAACACTGAAATATTACAAAGCACCTTCTCTGACCATAAGGCCATAAAAGTGGAAATCAATAACAGGAAAAGCAGGGAAAAGAAATCAAAAGTTTGGAAACTGAACATTACCCTTATCAAAAACGACGGGATTATAGAAGACATTAAGGATGGAATAAAGAAATTCATAGAATCCAATGAGGATGGAAACACTATTAGAACCATTGGGATACAGCAAAAGCAGCACTCAGAGGTCAATTTATGTCAATAAAGGCACACATACAAAAAGAAGAAATGGCCAAAATCAAAGACCTATCCCTACAATTTGAACAAATAGAAAGAGAGCAAGAAAAGAAACCCTCAGGCACCAGAAGAAAGAAAACAATAAAAACTAGAGCAGAATTAAATGAAATAGAAAACAGAAAAACAATTGAAAGAATTAACAAGGCCAAAAGCAGGTTCTTTGAAAAAAATTAACAAAACTGATAAATCATTGGCCAAACCGACAAAAGAAAAACAGGGGAGGAAGCAAATAACCTGAATAAGAAATGAGATGGGCTATATTACAACAGACCCAACTGAAATTAAAAGAATCATATCAGATTACTATGAAAAATTGTACTCTAACAAATTTAAAAACCTAGAAGAAATGAATTCCTAGAAACACACTACCTACCTAAACTAACACAAACAGAGGTAGATCAACTAAATAGACCCATAACAAAAGAAGAGATTGAAAAATAATCAAAAAACTCCCAACAACAACAACAAAAAAAGCCCTGGCCCTGAAGGCTTCACTGCAGTTCCAGTAAACTTTCAGAGAGTCATTAACACCACTAGTACTAAAGGTATTTCAGGGCATAGAAAGGATGCAATACTACCAAACTCATTCTATGAAGCCAGCATATCCCTGATACCAAAACCAGGTAAAGACACCACAAAAAAAGAAAATCACAGACCTATATCCCTCATGAACATTAGATGCAAAAATCCTCAACAAAATTGTAGCCAATAGAATTCAACAACATATCAAAAAAATAATTCACCATGACCAAGTGGGATTTATACCAGGTATGCAGGGATGGTTCAACAGTAGAAAACCAATTAATGTAATCCATCATATAAATAAAACAAATGTCAAGAATCTCATGATTTTATCAATTGACGCAGAAAAGGCATTTGACAAAGTTCAACACCCATTCATGATAAAACCTCTCAGCGAAATAGGAATAGAAAGAAAATTCCTCAACATAATAAAGGACATTTATAAAAAGCCAATAGCTAACATCATCCTAAATGGAGAGAGTGTGAAAGCATTCCTCTTGAGATCGGGAACCAGAAGAGGAAGCCCTTTATCACCAACTTCTATTCAACATTGTGCTGGAAGTCCTAGCCAGAGCAATTAGGCTAGATAAAGAAATAAAGGGCATCCAGGCTGCCAAGGAAGAAGTAAAAGTATCTCTATTTGCAGATGACATGATCTCATACACAGAAAAGCCTACAGAATCCTCAAGAAAACTATTGAAACTAATAGAGGAGATCAGCAGAGTATCAGGATACAAGACAAACATACAAAAATCATTTGAATTCCTCTACACCAACAAAAAGAACATCGAAGTGGAAATCACCAAATCAATACCATTTAGAGTAGCCCCCAAGAAGATAAAATACCTGGGAATAAATGTTACCAGAGATGTAAAAGACTTATACAAGGAAAACTACAAAACACTTACACTTACGGTATTCTCTGCTTTCAGCCAAGATCCACCTGACATCAGCATTGATGTCCCTCATTTCACATCCTCTTCTGAATCCAGCTTGAATTTTTGGCAGTTCCCTGTTGATGTACTGCTGCAACTATTTTGGAATTATCTTCAGCAAAATTTTACTTATGTGTGATATTAATGATTGTCTTAGTTATCTAGTGCTGCTATAACAGAAATACCACAAGTGGATGGCGTTAACAAAGAGAAGTTTATTCTTTCACAGTAAAGTAGGCTAAAAGTCCAAATTCAGGGCGTCAGCTCCAGGGGAAGGCTTTCCCTCTGTCAGCTCTGGAGGAAGGCCCTTATCCTTGATCTTCCCATGGTCAAAGAGCTTCTCAGATGCAGGGACCCTGGTTCCAAAGGATGCACTCTGGTCCTGGTGCTGCATTCTTGGTGGTATGAGGTCCCCAACTCTCTGCTTGCTTCTCTTTCATTTTATCTCTTGAGAGATAAAAGGTGGTGCAGGCCACACCCCAGGAAAACTCCCTTTACATTGGATCAGGGATGTGACCTCGTAAGGATGTTACAATCCCACCCTAATCCTCTCTAACATAAAATTACAATCACAAAATGGAGGACAACCACAGAATACTGGGAATCATGGCCTAACCAAGTTGATACACACATTTTTGGGGGGACATAATTCAATCCATGACAATGATATTGTTTGATAATTTCTGCATTCCACTGGACCACCTTTCTTTGGAATGGGCACCTATATGGATCTCTTCTAGTCAGCTGGTCAGGTAGCTATATTCCAAAATTCTTGGCATAGACTAACGATTGCATCCAGCCCTGCATTCATTTGTTGAAACATTTCAGTTGGTATTCCATCAATTCCTTTACCTTGTTTTTTGCCAAAGCCTTCAGTACGGTTTGGACTTCCTCCTTCAGTGCTGTTGGATCTTGACCATATGTTATCTTCTGAAATGGCTGAATGTTGACCAGTTATTTTTGCTACTGTGACTCTGTGTATTCCCATCATCTTTTTTGATGCTTCCTGAATTGTTCAGTATTTTGCCCATCCAAACCCGTTGCTGTTGAGTCAATTTCGACTCATAGCAACCCTATAGGACAGAGTAGAACTGCCCCATAGGGTTTTCAAGGAGCGCCTGGTGGATGTGAACTGCCGACCTTTTGCTTAGCAGCTGTAGCTCTTAACCACTACACCACCAGGGTTTCCTTTTGCCCATAGAATCCTTCAATATTGCAACTCAAGGCTTGAATTTTTTCTTCAGTTCTTTCAGCTTGAGAAATGCCTAACATGTCCTTCCCTTTTGGTTTTCTAATTTCAGGTTCTGGCACATTTCATTACAATACTTTACCTTTGAAATCTCCTGTTCATTTCTTTTACTTCATCATTTCTTCTGATCACTTCAGCTACTCTATGTTTCAGAGTCTCTTCTTACATCCATTTTGGTCTTTTCTTTCTTTCCTGTCTTTTTAATGAACTTTTGCTTTTTCATGTACGGTATCTTTGACGTCATCCCACAACTCGTCTGGTCTTCGGCCGTTAGTGTTCAACGCATCAAATCTCTTCTTGAGATGGTCTCTAAATTCAGGAAGGATATACTCAAGGTTGTACTTTGGCTTTCATGGACTTGTTTTAATTTTCTTCAGCTTCAGCTTGAACGTTCATATGAGCAATTGATGGTCTATTCCGCAGTCTGCCACCAGCCTTATTCTCACCGATGATATTGAGCTTCTCCATTGTCTCTTTCTACAAATGTAGTCAATTTGATTCTTGTGTTTTCCATCTGAGGAGATCCATGTGTATAGTCACCATTTATGTTTTTGAAAAAAAGGTATTTCCAACAAAGAGGGCATTGGTCTTGCAAAATTCTATCTTGCAATCTCCAGTGCTAATTCTATCACCAACGCCTTGTTTTTCAACTACTGATCCTTCTTATTTGTTTCCAACTTTTGCATTCCAATCACCAGTAATTATCAATGCATCTTGATTACGTTTGACCAATTTCCAGACTGCATAAGTTGGCAAAAATCTTCGATTTCTTCATCTTTGGCATTAGTGGTTGGGACATAAATTTGAATAATAGTGGCCTTAACTGGTCTTCCTTGTACGCATATGGACATATGGATATTATCTTGTCACTGACAGCGTTCTACTTCAGGATAGATCTTAAAATGTTCTTTTTGACAATGAATGTGACACAATTCCTCTTTAATTGGTTATTCTTGGCATAGTGGAAACCCTGGTGGCACAGTGGTTAAGTGCTACGGCTGCTGAACCAAGGAGTTGGCAGTTCAAATCCACCAGGTGCTCCTTGGAAACTCTATGGGGCAGTTCTACTCTGTCCTATAGGGTCGCTATGAGTCGGAATCGACTCGACGGCACTGGGTATGGTATGGGTATGGTATGGGTATGGTATGGTATGGTATGGTATGGTATGGTATGGTATGGTATGGTATGGTATGGTATGGTATGGTATGGTATGGTATGGTATGGTATGGTATGGTATGGTATGGTATGGTATGGTATGGTATGGTATGGTATGGTATGGTATGGTATGGTATGGTATGGTATGGTATGGTATGGTATGGTATGGTATGGTATGGTATGGTATGGTATGGTATGGTATGGTATGGTATGGTATGGTATGGTATGGTATGGTATGGTATGGTATGGTATGGTATGGTATGGTATGGTATGGTATGGTAGACCATATGATTTTTCCATTCAAAATGGCCAATACCAGTTCATTTCAGCTCACTAATGCCTAGAATATCGATCTTTATGTGTCCCATTTCATTTTTGACCACTTCCAATTTTCCTAGATTCATTTTTCATACATTCCATGTTCCAGTTACTAATGGATGTTTGCAGCTGTTTCTTCTCATTTTGAGTCGTGCCATATCAGCAAATGAAGGGTCCTGAAAGCTTGACTCCATTCACGTCATTAAGGTCCACTCTACTTTGAGGCAGCAGCTCTTCCCCAGTTGTATTTTGAGTGCCTTTCAACCTGAGGGGTTCATCTTCCAGCACTATATCAGACAATGCTCTGCTGCTAGCTAGAAGGTTTTCACTGGCAAATTTTTTCAGATGTAGATTGCCAAGTCCTTATTCCTAGTCTGCCTTAGTCTGGAAGCTCCACTGAAACCTGTCCACCATGGGTGACCCTGCTGGTATTTGAAATACTGGTGGCATAGCTTCCAGCATCACAGCAACACACAAGTCGCCACAGTACAACAAACTGATAGAAGAGCAGTGTCCATATGACACAGTTCTAGCCAAAGAAATTTAAGTGGCTATTTTTTTATTACTAGGAGAGTGTTCCATTCTGAATAAAAAGGCAAAACCTCTCTGGAAGCCCCTTTGCCCTTAGCCTTCTTGCCCCTTCACTCTTTCTCCTTCTTCCTGTCTGGAATACGGACATGAGGCCTGGAGTTGCAGCAACTATCTTGTGACCATCAGGTCAGAAGTATGTGGATTAAATTCTACACTCTAAGGATGGTTAATATTAAAAGCCAGGGTCTTGATGGCATCACTGAAGTGCCATGCCAGCCCTGGACCATCTATCCAGTGAATTTTTGTTTCATGAGACAAATAAACCTCTATCTGTTTAAGCCACTATTGTAGAGATGTGTAGCACTCCTAACTGGATATAGGGAAACCCTGGTGGCTTAGTGGTTAAGTGCTACAGCTGCTAACCTAAAGGTCAGCAATTCAAATCCACCAGGTACTCCTTGGAAACTCCATGGGGCAGTTTTATTCTGTCCTGTAGGGTTGCTTTGAGTTGGAATCGACTCGACGGCAACGGTTTTTTTTTGTAACTGACACAGGGTTACAACATAAGAAAACTGGGAATCCAAGTGGAGAGCAAAACATGACTATAGGAATCCAGAAGGAGATGATATTTAGAAACACAAGTAAGCAATTGGGAGAATTGGGTCACCAGGTTTCAGCTGCCAGGTTGGGGTTCAAGGTCAGGATTCCCTTCCTAGATGATGGACTAAAATAGCATGACTGGGCCTAGGCCTTGACAGGGGGCTGATGTACCAGGCCGGATTTCTGACTGAGGGACTCATACACAAGCCATGAGACAGAAGGCCAGGGATCAGAATTGGGCAATGAGGTAGAGGCCCAGTGGAAACTTAAGATCAGACTGAGACTAACAGCAAAGGGACTACTTGATGCTGAGTTCCAGCATGCAGGCTTGGGTAACTTCAATTCTTCCTGTTTTAGGACCGGCATAGCCTGAAGGTGGAAGGAAAGTTACCCTGGTGGTGCAGTGGTTAAGCACTAGGCTGCTAACCAAAAGGTCTGTGGTTAGAACCCAGCAGCCTCTCTGCTGGAAAAAGATGTGGCAGTCTGCTTCCATTAAGATTTAGAAAACCAAAATCCAAACCCATTGCCTTCAAGTCCAACTCATAGTGATCCTACAGGACACAGTAGAACTGCCCCATAGGGTTTCCTAGGCTGTGATCTTTACAGAAGCGCATCTTTATGGAAGCCACATCTTTCTCCTGCAGAATGGCTGGTGGGTTCAAACTGCTGAAATTCCTATTAGCAGCCAAGTGCTTTAACCACTGTGCCACCAGAGCTCCTTCCCAAAAGATTACAGCCTTGAAAATCCTATGGGCAGTTCTACTCTGTCCTGTATGATCTTTACGGGCCAGAATCAACTCGATGGCAATGGGTTTGGTTTGGGTTTGTGCAGGGAAGAGGAGGGCAGAGGGTGGGAACCGGGTTGGGTCTGACAAGCTTCAGCTCAAGCTGTACTTCAGCCATCCTGACATTCTGCTTAAAGGGTTTTAGATTCATCCTTAATTGCATGCCCTTCTTTCCATCTTTTGCCTATGACCTTTTTAAAATCTGAGCTTACCAGAAAGCTCCCTCTATATCCACACTGGTCTCTAAATGGCTCCCACTTTTTCTTCTTGCTAATTGTCAGAATTTTACCGTGAATAATCACCCCCTTTCCCCTCCTCTCCGAGTTGTCTTTTCCCCACCCCACCACACCTTCCCACCCAATCGGAAGGCACTCTGTCTCTCTTCCTGGGCAGTCTGGGTCTTTAGAAGTGATCCAGTTTGATCCTCCTGCTTTATCCTCTGCTGATCTGGGAGCAGGTAGAAATAAAGGGTTGGGAGGAAGGCTGTCCAGGACCCATCAGCTACCCTAATCCCCTCCACATCTTGGCAATTTTGCTCCAGGGGCCAGATTAGATGTCAATATCTTCCCTTCCCCCATCCGAATTTCTTATGTCATCTAGAGTGAGAGAATGAGAGCCTCCTCAGACTGCTGGTGTGCTACCACCTCTTCTTTGTGTGTAGCAGGTACTGTGTGGAAAGTTATTGTTATATTGTGCTCCCGTGATAAATGGACCTTTGTGAGACACTTTTCACCCTGTATGTGCCGGGGGAGAGGGAGGGAGACTTGCCTGGCTGACTTCTCACAGAAGACTCCAGAGTTGCTCAGAACTAATAGCCTAGGCCTGGCAGGCTGCTCTTTCATTGGCATTCAAGAGTGTCAATCACTGTGGCCCTGCAAATCATCTCTGAACTAGGTATCTGGTAAGCCATTAGCCTTCTTTGTTAAAATAGAACACTGAATCTTCCAAGGACTAAACAAAGGATGGCCCTGGAAAGACAATTCCTAGGTGGGCAGGGGCAGTCATGCCAGTATCACTGACCCAAACCCTTTGGTTTTATACTTCTTCTTTAAGTCCTGTCTCTACTTTATTCCTTACATCTAGGCCAGTCCCAAATTCCTTCAATTTCACCTCTTTCATATCTCTCCCATGTACATCTCTTCTCTCTACCCCCACTGCTGTTCCTTTTGTTCAAATCCTCAACATCTCTCACCTGAATTACTAACTCATCTTCTAACCAGGCTCCCCACCCTCCAGTCTCACTCTCTCCAATTCAGTCTCCATCCTGCAGCCAGAACAATCTTCTAAAAATACAAATCTGAAAGATTAATCTAAAGGACTAATGGACCACAACTACCATGGCCTCCACCAGACTGAGTCCAGTACAACTTGATGGTGCCTGGCTACCATCACTGACTGCTCTGACAGGGATCACAATATAGGGTCCCGGACAGAGCTGGAGAAATATATAGAATGAAATTCTAACTCAAAAAGAAAGACCAGACTTGCTGGCCTGACAGAGACTGGAGTATATGGTCTCTGGATACTCTTTACAGCTCAGTAATGAAGTTATTCCTGAGATTCTCTCTTCATCCAAAGATTAGACAGGCCCATAAAACAAAAAGAGACTGAAGGAGCACACCAGCCCAGGGGCAAGGACTAGAAGGCAGGAGGGGCAGGAAAGCTGGTAATAGGGAACTCAGGCTAGAGAAAGGGGAGTGTTGTCATGTCGAGGGGGTGTTAATCAATGTCAGAAAACAATATTTGTACTAACTGTTTAATGAGAAAAAAATACGTATCTGATCATGTCACCTCCTGCTGAAAAACCTTTCAACCCCTTTAGTGGCTCCCTATTGCCCCTGGGTAAAGTCCAAACTACTTAGCATGGCACCCAGGGCCCTTCATGATTTGGCTCCTGCTGAATCCTCAGCCTCATTTTTGGCAGTGTTCCCACTTCACACTTAGTCACAATAAAGTACTTTGTAGGCTTCTGAATATGCCATGCTTGCCTTTGCTTCTAGATCTTTTCTTATGACCTTACCTCTGTCTGGGACATCCTTATCACATACCATCTTCTCAACTATCTGCTTAGCCAACTTCTACCTACTTCTCAAGACTCCAGCTAACTCCCTCAGCCCAAGGCACATATTTTACTCATGTCTATATCTCTCGCCTAGTACAGCTCTTGGAACATAATAGATCCTCAACAGATGTTTGCCAAATAAATGAATTAATGAATACCCCAATTCAAGTGGCTGTTTGTAAAACCATCTCTAAGGGCAGCTGGTGGAGTTGATTGTTTCCTCCTTCTCTGGGAGGGAGATGTCTCTTCAATCTTATGCTTATTGCACTGTGTTGCAATTCCTTCTTTAACATATCTGCCTTCCTAATTCAACAGTGAGCGTCTTGAGGCGAGGGGCCATATCTGCTTCACCTCAGTATCCTGCCAAATTCCCAACACAGTGTTTGGTCCATAATGAATGAATAAGCCCCCCCCGAATGCCTGACAGTTTTGTCCCTTGTCTCATTTCCCTCCATGCCCCTCCCCACAAACTCTCACCACCAATACAGCCAAAGTGTCACACTCGAGGTTTCACAAACATGCAAGGCTCCTCTCCATCCCTGAAACTTTTCACCTATATTCCTCTTACCCAAACGTGTCATTTCTTTAGGAATCAGTTCAAATTCTCCCTTTTCCAGAAACCTTTCACGCACCACCCGCGCTCCACCTCTGAGTAGTGTTAGTGATTTCCAACCATCTCATTTAACCCTCAGCAACTCCTCATGAAACCCAGGAAAAAGCCAAGACTCAGAGAGGCAAAGGCCTCTCTCAAGAGTTCACAACATGTTCAATGGTAGAACTATTACCAGAACCCAGTCCTCAGTCCACAACTCTTCCCATTAACCTATATGTCTTGTCTCTTCATATAGACTGTGATTTCCTGTAAGGCAGGACTGTGTCTTCCACCCTTCTATTTCTCCAGGGCTTTACAGGAAAGTTAAGAAAGCTCTAGAGCAAGGCTGCCTGTGTTTCTATCCTGGCTTCACAGGTGACTAGTTGTGTGACCTTAGACAGCTAAACCATTCTAAACCTCAGCTTCCTCATATGTAAATAGAGATAACAGTAATAGCTATCTCATGAGATTGTTGTGAAGGTTAAATGAGATAATGCATGTGCCTAGGCAAGCAATAAAGGCTATTTTCTGTTATCGTCATTATTCTTAATATTAACAAATCCTTGTTGGCAATGATTGATTAAAGATTGTAATGTGGCAGTTACTGGAAGTGAGAGGGAGTGAAGAAAGGAAGTAGACAACTAGACCAGTTTTAAATTTGGAGGAGTCCAAACAAGGTTAGTGGCGCGGCAGGGTGTTTGTACGTCTGAGTTCCTAGTGCCATATGACTGTGAGGGCCCCAAGCACATGGTTCCATCCTGGCGGTGCAGCTTCACCAACTCTCGCTCAGCTATTCTCAGCAGCCTGTAGGGGGAGCCAGGAAGCTAGGACGGCGGGAAGGAGTTGGGGGGGCTACTGGAAATCTAAGGGCAGGAACAACACGCCACCACTACTACCCATCTTAGCCCCCAGGCTTGCACCCTCCAGGGCACTCTCCACGCTCAGTGCTCTACCACAGCTCAGCGGGAGCTGTCCTTCAGCACCAGGAGCCGCCTTAGCCTCGGGCAGGACAGTGAAGGAGACAGTAGAGTTGGGGACAAGGGACTGGTCCGATCGGCAGCCGGCTCCAGCGTCTCCTAGTCACAGGGACGGGGGAGGCGACTCAGGGATGCAGCGAGACTCTACGGAGCTGCCTCCTGCCTCCTAGAATCAGCCTTATAAGTCCCCTAGCCCTTGGCGGGAGTGAGGGGCAGCTCTCAGGAGGCAGGCTGGCGCCTGGGCTGGCGGGGGAGGAGGAGCGCAGAGGCCTGGAACTCAGCGTGTGGCGTGTGCACGCGGGGAGCAGGCGAATGAACGGAGGCGCTGAAGTGAATGGAGTTGGGGGTGGACCGAAAACATCCCCAAACAGCACAGGCTGCGGGGGTGCGGGGGGGCGGGGGGGGGAGTCCTGAGGCGCAGGCGCAGTTGGGGCCCCAGTCCGGCTCCCTCCTCCTCTCTGTGCCTGTTTCTCCGCCCCGCTCTCCCTCAAATACACTCACACACGGGCTCAAGGTGTTCTCCGCACAGCGGAAGATGGCGACAGACTGAGCGGGCATGGCCAGCAGGAGCCACCGGGCCGTGCAGCTTGGCGGCTGTAACAGCAGTGTGAAAGAGAAGCGGAAGCGAGAGGCGCACTAAGTAAAGCCCGGCGTACGCGTCCGGCGCCTGTGGCGCCGCCGGGAGCCAGGTGGCCCCCCTGAGCCGGAACTCCGGGAGCAGCCGGCGCGGCGAGGGAGCTGAGCCTGCCCGGGACTGGCCCAACGCACGGCCGGAGCGCGAGCGAAGCCCTAGGAGCTGGGCGGCGGACAGGCTGACTGGCCTAGGAGGGCGCGAGATAGGCAGGGAGCAACACGGAGCGCGCAGCAGGCGGGCGGACCGGCTGGAGAGGAGCGGCGCGAAGCTAGCGAGCGGAGCGGAGCGCGGAGGCCGAGCCGGCACCGCGGCGCTGAGGGGGCGCAGAGCAGCGCTGAGCCGAGACGGCGGGAGCAGAGTGCAAGCCCGGCAGCCGCCGGCGCGGAGTGGAGTGGCGAGGAGCCGACAGGAGCTGAGGGGCCAGACACTATGAGGAGTGCTGCACCGCAGCCGCCACCGCCCCAGTGCCCCGCACCGCCCCCCGCTGGGACGCCGGGCAGCGCCTAGCGGGCGGGGCGGCAGCGCCCGGGCTGCAAGCAAGGGAGCGCAGGAGGGGCGAGGGGACCGGACGAGGGCACCCAGCGACTCCGGCCTGAGCGGGACCCCGGACGGGCCGGCCTGCATCACCATGCGGCCCCCGAGGTAGAGCCTGGACGGCGCCGAGGAGCGCGGAGCGGCGCGCATCCCGCCCGCCGGAGAAAACCGTCCGGCCTCGCGCCTGCCTCCCCACTCCAGCCCGGATCCCCCTGAAATATGTTCAGGGGCGCTTGGATGTGGCCCGGGAAAGACGCCGCTGCGCTGACTATTTGCTGCTGCTGCTGCTGCTGGGCTCCCAGGCAGAGCGACAAACCTTGCGCCGACTCCGAACGGGCGCAGCGATGGCGACTGTCCCTAGCGTCCCTGCTCTTCTTCATCGTGCTGCTCGCTGACCATTTGTGGCTGTGCGCGGGGGCCCGGCCCCGGGCCAGGGAGCTGAGCAGCGCCATGCGGCCGCCTTGGGGGGCTAGCGGTGAGCAGGAGCCTGTGCCTCCCAGCGCTGTGCTGCCTTTGCCGTCGCCGCCTGGCGAGCCCATCCCGCCCCTGGGTACCTGCGGCCCCAGATACAGCAACCTGACCAAAGCCGCCCCCGCCGCCGGCAGCGGGCCGGACTGCGGCGGCGTCTCCGAGCCCATGGGGCTGGACGCAGCTTGCGCCAAATTGCAATCTTTGCAGAGACTTTTCGAACCGACTACTCCAGCCCCTCCTCTGCGGCCCCCCGGCTCTCCTCGTGCCCCGGCCGAGTTCCCTTCCGCCCAAAAAAACTTGCTCAAAGGCCACTTTCGGAACTTCACTCTCTCCTTTTGCGACACCTACACTGTCTGGGACTTGCTGTTGGGCATGGATCGCCCTGACAGCCTGGACTGCAGCCTGGACGCTCTGCTGGGGGACCTGCTGGCCATGGTGGCCAGTCCGGGCTCTGGGGCCTGGGAGGCATGTAGCAACTGTATCGAGGCATACCAGCGGCTGGACCGACATGCTCAGGAAAAATATGATGAGTTTGACCTCGTGTTGCATAAATACTTACAAGCAGAAGAGTACTCAATTCGGTCCTGCACGAAAGGTTGTAAGGTAAGAACTGGCGTCCGCGACCAGAGTGACTGCCTCAGCGGCGGCAGCAGTGACAATGGGACTGGGAGAAAAAAGGTGGTTTCTCCCCCTACCAGCCCATCCCCCCACCCGCGCGGTTCTTGGTGCAGCTCTATGAGTGCCACCCTGGGACCCTCCCCACAAAAGGGGCCTCAGGGATTCAGGTCAGGTAACCACCTGACCAACTTCTATTAATTCCGGGTTTGGGCACCTTACAGCTGGGGCTTCCTGACGCCCTGCCTCCACATGTAAGGTGGGAGGGGTCACAGGGCCGGGGCTGGCAAAGGGGTGGAAAGAGGGATTGAGTTCCTTCAGCCTCCATTCTCAGCCAGTTGTGCCCCCTTCTTTTTCTGGACTGGAATTGAGAGCCCTGTAGGGGCCAGGGGACTGGCTGGTGCAGGAGGAAGGCCAATGGGGGAGAGAATATTTGGCAAACTAGCACTCACTGCGTTGGCTCCTGCCAGTGAGGGGTGAGAGGAGGGGTGTTCCTGGTGGTGGGGAACACCACACTGTTGACCTTATACAACCTGAGATTGACTGGCCAGAGCCCAGGCAGGTGGAGCCCAAGAGTGCCTGTATCTTCCCAAGGAGGGAACCTGCTGGCTCCTCTCCCCTGCCAGAAGAAGCTGGGGCTAGAGCACAGTGGCCTGTGGGAAGGCCATTAAAGGGTACATCACAAATCTCCCTCCCCAGTGCCTTCCCAGTGCCCTGGGATGGCACTGGAAGAAAGGCTGGGCTTCTGGCTGCTGGGGACATCCAAAAGAGAGGCAGCTGCAGAATGGCCTTCCTAGGGCAGAGCTGAGTGTTAAGAAACTTCCTGACCCCCAGCAGGGTCATTCTGGACAGTAGGTGGATGGGGGCTGGGGTAATGTGGGATGTGGTGCTACTGCCCTGTTTGCCCAGCCGAGCCATGTGGCCTGCCTTTGGCAGGAAAGGGAACAGCAAGGTCAAAGGGTCAAGTGACAAGGAGACCAGTGGCCTTACACAGCCTCGAGCTTGGGGCTAAGAATTGGAGAGGGAGACAGTTGCCTCCAAGCCTAGCTCGTCTCCATCCAAAGCTTTGGGGAGGGGCAGAAAATGTCTCTTCCTATCCAGCACAACCCCTGTGGGCTTCTGTAGGGCCTCCATGCTCTTGGTGAGCTCCTAGGGATTTGGGGCAGGAGGTTGGGGAGAGAAAGGGTAGCTCCTTGCTCCTGACTTCACTTTCCCTTCTCCTTTTCCTGTTCTCGTAACCTACCAGTCTCCCTCCCGCCTCCCTCAGCCTCAGCTGACTCACTGCCTCACTCACACTACCAAATGAGATATTCCATTTCTTAAAGGTGTACAAACAGACAGACACACACATTGCCATACACCACCCCCCCCGGGCAAAGTCACACACAAAGAGGTCATCACACCCACAAACAGTGCCATAGAGGCAGACACCCTGTCACACATATGTACACCTCCTCATGGTGTCACAGACATGCAGACAGAAGTACTGTCACATGAAGAAAGACACAGTTTGTCATATAGAGGTACACACTCTCGATGTCAGTCCCAGACATATACACCCAGTAAGAGCAGAGAGACATAGTCCACTAGTAGATGGAACAAAGGATGCCTGTCTTTTATGACCCTCCCTCTGACTCCATGGCCCTGACTGGGTTTTTTTCTCAGTCACCTAGATGAATGAGATCACACCACAACTTTCCCGTAGGGTTTGCTTCATGTTATATTCAGCTCTAAGCTCTGATCCCCCACTAAATAATAATCCTTCACGTTGATTGTTTTTACCAAGCAGTTTGATGTAGGAGAAAGACAAAGGATCTCTCAGAGTCAGGAGTCCTTTTCACCTCTACTGCTTGTTAGCGGTGTGACCTTGGGCAAGTCACTTCACTTCTCTATGCTTTTCTTTCCCCATTCATAAATGCTTGCTGTGCCCACATCCTGGGTCTTGTGAGATTCAAATAAGAAGAGGTGGTTGATAGTATTTTGTAATAATAAAATAACACCTGAAATTGATGAAATGTTTCATGGTTTTCAACCCCTTTCATATACATTTTGAGATGACAACTGCCCCAGACAGCGCCATTACCCCCATTTTACAGATGAGGAAACTGATGTGCGGGAAGGGTCAGACAATTTGTACCAAGGTCATTCAGCTCATGAGCAGTAGTGCCAGCACTCAAACCCATGTGTTCTGGTGCTAAGCCCATGCTTTTGCCATGGCCCCACATCAAATTCTCAATGGCCAGGGCCCTCCCTCCTCCCTCCTCCCCTTTGTCTCCTAGTCTCTCTCAAGAGAACTCCTCTCTTGCTGTCTGCTGTGCCAGGAGAAGGGGAGTACCAACTCCACAGCTCTCTTCCTGGCTTTCCCACTGCTCTTCCTGTGTCCTCTCCCTCAACTGAGGCCCAGACCTACAGGGCTCTCAAATCCAGCTGTATTAAAGGCCACTATGGGAAAAAGACAGTCCTGCTCTCCTCTGTCCTGCAGCCCCTTCTCTCTTCAGCCCCTCACCTCACCTCCCTCCCAGGCATTGTTGCCTTCTTCATCCAGACCTGAGCCTGCCTCTGGGCTCCAAGCCCTTCTGTCCAGCCTCTGCCCCAAGTGGGACCCTTTGGAGATGAAGCCCATCCTCAGAGATTCTACTGGGTGGAGAGTCCACAGCCACAGGCCAGGATGAGGAGGCTTCCTGTACTTCTGGAAACCTAGGCTAGTGCCTCTGCTCCAGGGCCAGGTGACCTCTTCCTCCCAGGGACCTGTCCTAAGTGCCTCAGTCACATCCTTTCTGGGCAGCCCCAGAAATTCTTCTCTTCCTTTGCAATGTCTGCGCCTGTTTTGGGCCACGCAGGACCCTACGAATCATACCTGTCCTCACTGCTGCCTGTGACACCTCCCAATTTAGTACCAGCTGCAACATTTTCTTAATGTGCGACTGACTTCCTCTCACACAGCAGGGCAATGTTAACTTAGGCAGAACCAATGCCCATCCCCACCCTGGCCTCTCCCAACCCCTGGGTTCATGCCCCCCTCCTCCCTTATTGCCCGGTGGACACTCCCAAGCCCTACCCCCGCTGTGGCCCTCCTAGCCCTTCTTAGGATTACTGCTGGACCATTGGGGTTTCTCCCCCACAGCTCTTCATCCTCCCAACCTGCCATGCCCCAGCCTTGCTTCTGATTGCCTCTTACCCTCACTTCTGCCTCTTTCCTGCACTAAATTCAGAACATTCAGACTGGGGAGAGTGGTGGAGATGGGAACAAAACTTTGACCTCTTCTCTCACAGCTCTTAATCCAAGAAAGGATAGAGGCCCAAGGGAAGGACAGTTCTCAACTCTCCTTTCAGCATAGGGTCTCATCAATAGAGGTTAATACTCAGGAGGGATATGATAATTCTACTCTATTTTGTCGTGGTTCTGGGTCTCATGCTGACGAGGTTGGGGAGGAGGCTGCAACCCACTTCACAGGAGAGATAGTTGAAGGAACAGGGGCTCTTTTATATGAAGAAGAGGAGTCTGGGGAGGATGTGATCTCTGAATTCAGACCTCAGAAGAGCTGTCATGTTGAAAAACAAGAGGTATGTCCTGCTTGGCACCAGAGGGACTTCAGAGTCAGAAAATCTTGAGTTCAAACCCAGGTCTTTTATTTATTACCTGTGTGACCTTGAGCTAGAACTCCAACTTTCTGAGCCTCATTTTTCTCATCTGTAAAATGGGGCTAATGCATTGTAACATCTCTTTGAGGTCATTATTAATGAGATGTCTGCACAGCACCTAAGTCTGGCACCTCAGAGGTGCTCAGTTAACACTTATTTCCTGTCCCTTCTTCCAGAGAGGGAGAAGACTGCCTTAGGAGGAGGTGTGCTTCTGTTTCCAGGAAATGACTGGGCTGATATGGACCGACCCCTGGGAGAAATGCTGTATAGGTGACTCTAATACCAGATTAAAGGAGGAGTTGAACCAAGTGGCCCTTGAGGTCTGTTTCAGCCCAGAGTTTAGTCCTGTAAACAGAGCCTGCTTCCTGAACAGCAGTATTGGATGGGGAAGGCTGGGTAAGGTTGGGCCTAACACCCACACACTGGAGGGGGCGCTCTGCACTATGCCAGAACCAGTGCCTTGCCGTCTGCCCGTACACGCTGGGGCCCTGCTCTTCCTCCACTCAGGCTGGCAGCTGTTTCTGCCTCACTGCCTTCCTCTCTCCTCCCACCTGCCACAGCTTTCCTGCCAAGCAGGACTCCTCGGCTGAAGCTGGGTATGAGAGGTGCTGAGAGCAAGGCGCTCAGGACACGGGGCATAGGGCAGGAGCCCCAAGTTGGCCAGTGGCCCTGTTGTCACCCAGGCTCAAAGGCAAGGAGCAGTGCCCTGTGGACAGCCTTCCTGACCCAAGATCTTTGTAGCCAGAGAAGGTGCCCTGGCCCCTGTTTAGGGGTGGAGGAGGCAGTAAATAAATGGCTCCTGGGAACCATGGCATGGCTCCCCTAGAGGAGGAGCCTTTAGATCCACAGAAGTTCATCTCCTCATCACCAAGGAATGTGAGGACAGGGCCCTGGTAAGGGGAAGGAATGAGAGATCCTGAAGCAGGGACAGAGGATATAGTGAATGAAACATGGAAGTAGGAAAATGTCCTCATGCTATTCACACCACTCCTAACTCCCTCACCCCAAACCTGACTCAACCCTGCCCTCACTCTTACCCTTATATTCCTCCCAAATTTTAGCCCACACGCAACAGCCCTCGTCCACATACCAGCAACCCCATAACATTCCCAGTCTTCTACTGATCACCCTAGACCACATTCTACATCTCACTCTCTAATCCTTACCCCTAAGCTACACTCCTTCCAACCCCCACCTTTCTCAGCAGCTACCTCCACCCACATTCAACTCTTATCCTAGGTCTGGTACTACTCTTTGCCCAACCCACACCCAAACCTCCTCCTACCCCAAACCCTTACCCTATTTTCCATACTCCCTCCTTTTCCAAACCTTACCTTTTCTTACCACACGCCCCACTCCCCCCCACTCCACTTCCTCGCCTCTTCACTTTTCACCCAAACACCCCTCTTGGCCTTTTCTGCTCATCCTTTCCAATCTTTATTCCGTTCCCATATCTCTCCCATTCCCCTTTCCCACATCTCACCCCAGGTCCTTCTCCCTCCCATCTTGAAACATCACCCCACTCTCCATGTCTCACTGCCTCTCCCTCAGACAACTAACCCCTCCCAATTTACTTCTCCCCCTCCCACTCCACTTCCTTCTCATCCCACTATCATCCATATTCTACCTCTCACCCTGGGGCAGATTATCCAATAAGCAAGGTAAGCAGTGGCTTACTTGTGCTTACTAATCTGTAGTGAACAATTTCACATTTTTCACCACATCAAGGATTCTGCTTCTAGGTATTGCTGGTATTTGTCTCTCTCCCAACCCCACAGCACCTTCTTACAGAATCAAAGTCTCTTTTCAAATTTACAGTCCCTGACAGGGGCTGATGATTCAGTAAGCAAGGTAAGGGGCTTACTTGTGCTTACTTACTAATCTGTAGTGAACAGTATCACATGGGTTTCACTTTGAAGTGGCGTGGTGAAATCCATGTGAAATTGTTCATCACAGATTTGTAAGTAAGCACAAGTAAGCCTGTGCTTACTTATTGAGTAATCCACCCTACCCCTTACCGACTCCTTTCCCCATACTACACACACTCTTTCACCTATCTCTGCCCTTATTCCCACTCCTAATTCCTGTTTGCCCTAGCTTCTCTCCCTATTCCTCACACCCCCTCTCTTCTGACAGCCCACACCTTTTCCTCTTACTTCACTCCCTTCTTCCCACTTCTCAGCCCACACCCCCGGCCCTTACCCCACACTCTTCCCCACTTTTATCCTATTCGTTTCACTCTCCCTTCCCACGCCTACCCACTCCCCACCCTGCTTCTAACAGTTGGACACCCCCATCTCACGTCCCACTCCACTCTCCTCACCTCCCACCTCTCGCCTCACACCCCTTACCCCATATCCCACATCCCTCTCTGCCTCCTTTCCCTTTATCCCCCTGGCACTGCACCTTATTCCCTCAATACCTCCATACCTCCTCACCTCACATCCCTCACACCCTACTCACACTTACCTCCATTATTCCCCATACTGCCTCTTGCCCCCTTTTTATCTTCTGGTCATCACTTCTCCTGTCCCATTTTCTCCCCTTCTTCCTGTCTGTGCCCTCTTTCTCCTCTCTCCTTTCTCTCCTCCACCCTCAGAGTGGACATGTGTATGTGTGCATGCACACATATTCAGACACCTAGACACACACTCACAGACACACATCCCCCAGTCTTCTTCATGGCTACTTCTCATCCTTTCCATAGGCTGGTACCTGACTACTATAGTCACCATAGCAACAGGAACTTCCAGGAAGGCTACACTGGTATCTCCTGAAGGTGGAGGTGGGGGGACTTAGGTGGAGGAAGGGAGCCTAGCAGCCTCCCACCTAACATCATAGTCTGGCTGGAAGAGTCTACTGAACAATGTGGATGTGGGAGTTGATAGTGAGAGACAGTGGGAGGGAAGGGGAGACAGTGGGCGGGTAAGTTGAAAGGAGAGTCAAGAATCTCTGAACAGAGCACAAGCATGAGAGGGTGCTTCTAAGCCAGTGGGTGCGTGTGGGTACCCTCCCCAGGACTCAGCACCTCAGGGGAAGGATACATCCATACTTCTGTGTGTGGGTGGGGATGTAGGCCAACACCTCAGGCTAGGGGATAGTTTTCCCTAGAAAAACTCCCTGAGGGCAGTTCTTTTGTGCTCCTGCCCCCCTAGGCTCTTTACCAGCTGTCTGCACAAACATGCCATCCTCATCTTATTTCTCAGCCACACGCAGAATCCAGCTGCAGTTCCAAGAAAGCACAGCTGCTGCCCCCAACTCTCCCCCAGCCCGTCCTTGCAGCTGGCTCTGAGGTTGGGCCCCAGCCACCTAGACCAGCAGTGCAGGAGGGTACTTGCTGAAAAGCCATGTGCAGCCATGGCTTCTGGAGAGTCTGGACAGATCTGGGCCCCCAAAAGCACCGTTCTCCAATGCTGGCCTTGTAGTTCTTTGGGAAATGGGTACGTTTGTGTTCTTGTGGTTACAGGCACAGAGACCAGAGTGAGTACAGGTGGCCAGGGATGTTGAACCAGCATTTCTCCCTGGGCATAAGAGGGGGTTTAGAAAAGCCTGAATGTTTGAGACCTGAGGCAAGTAGGTACTTAGTGGGGCTAGCTGAGGCTAGTTCTAGGGAGAGAAGGAGTTACTGCAGAGCGACAGGGACTGCCAAGGGCTGAGGCGCCAACTCGAATGGATTCTGGAGAAAAGCTGGAGGCTGAGCCACAAGTCTCCAGGCCAGAAGACAAGGCAGGCTGTCTCCAAGAGGAAAGGGAAAGGGAGAACAAAACTGCAAGCTTTTGAGTGCCTGGGAGAAGACAGGGGCTTTATATATGTCCTAACAGTTATTCTAGGAGGGGGTACTATTTTTATCCCCATTTTACAGATGAGGCAACTGAGGCTTAGCAAAGGGAAGTGACTGCCCAGGCCACATAGCTAAAAGGGGAGCTGGGATTCAGGCTCAGGTCTGTCTGATTTCAGAGCCTGTGTTCTTTCCCCACTGCACAGATGTATAAAGAAAATGTTAATAATCTCCTCCAGCTATCAGAGGCAATACTGGCGTGAGAGACTGGACTGACTGGAGGGGAGGTCCAGCAGAGTCTATTGCCAACTTGTAGGGGGTACCTGGAGTGGCTTAGACCCAAAGTGGGCACCTACCAATGTCCTCTTTGTTCAACATCCCGGTCTCTTGCCCTTGAGACCCAGTGACAACCATCAGTATCTTCCTAGGATAGAAACAGGTATTTGCTCCCTCCTTTATCTGCAGGCTTCTACAAAGGAAATGGGAGGAGCTGGCCTCCTCTTGCCTTCTTCCTCCAGTCTAGAGGTTAGGTATATCGGTTATATATTCAGCCCCAATCAGCCCAATGAGCATAAAAGGAAGGATCAACCTGGGCAGGAGGCCTAGTGCATACCTTAGCCTGGCCTGGCATCTGTTGGTACAGCTGGAAGAGAAAACAAATGCAGTGAGACCTTGTTGCTCCAGAGCCTGCTGATGCCTGGCCTGGGGTTTGGAGGCCCAACTCTCATGCCAGGGTTTAGGCCAGCCCCTGTCCCTGGACTGTTTAGGCTTCTCTTGGGGGTGGAATAAAGTGCTAACCCACCAGGTCCTGTTTTGGAGGAGAAAGATTGGTGGTTGTGGGCATTCCCATTGTTTCCTGCCTTTGGTTTTAAGCAGACAGCATGGCTGACTTGCTGATCTATGAAAGGTAAGGATGTCTGTCTAGTATTGAGCTCAACTAAAACTTCCAACCAAGTTAATCCATCAGAATTATTATAGACTTGGAATCTTTTTAAAATACTTTTTTTCCAATTACCAAAAAAAAAAAGTCTTTGAGAAATGTTGGAAAATAGAAATATAACAAGAAAAAAAGTCCCAGAGACACTCTTAAGGTTATAGTGTATTTTCTTCTAATTTGGTTTTCTGTGACTATATACTTTTACTTAGTTGAAACCATAGTTTTTTATCCTGCTCTTTTTAACTTACTGTTACACTGAGTATATTGCCATGTAATTAGATATTCATAAACATCATTCTTAATGAACGTGCAATATTCCATCACAAGACTATAATTAATTTTTTCCTTATTTTTCTACTTTACTGAGGTTTCTTTTTTAAAAAAAAAATAAACAAGGGATTTGTTGGGGAAAATATCTGTGAAAGAAAAAGAAAAGGGAGCAGAAGAAGATGGAGAGAGACTTCAAACAGTGATGAAGGTATAAGCTTGTAAAGAGAGAATGAAGGAAGGAGGGTTGGGTAGGAAGAGTCTCTGATGGTGGCTCAGTCCCAAAAAAGTTTTGGCCAGACCATGGTGAGTCTTTGATCCAAAGTCACCCATTAAAGGCATCCTGAGTCTTGCAGGAATGGACCTACATTAGTGCCCTGTGTGATTCAAACACTATGGTGGGTCCCTAAGGGCATCTACTGGGCTGTTGATCAGTTATGCTCCCTGCAGAGGGTCTGAGTGTTGCTTTCTCACAGCCGCCACAGCTCTTCTATTGAGTTTTGTAATCTGCTGTTCATTTTCAGGTTTTCTTTTTGGTTCTTTATAGATCTACAAGTTTTTGTTTCCATTCTGGTTATTTTTGCCCATCATTTTATGCTGTTTTATGGATGTTATCACTGAGACTTCTTGGCATGCCTATTTTTAAATCTTGCTCAGATTGTTCCAATTTCTTTTCTTTCATCAGGAGTATATCTGGATTGTTAACATTGTTGTTCCTTTTCCTGAGTTTTTAAAATCTCAAAATAATGCATGCTCATTGTACCAAATCTAACAAGAGAGAGGTTTATAAAGAAAACATTAATAATCTCTCTATACCCTTCCCTGCCCTCAGGTCACCAATGTTGATGTTAGCAATTTGGTAGATATCTTTCCACCCCTTCTCTGGGCTTGCATAAACATTTAGACACAGAATGACTTTTCTTTTCCTTTGTTAACATACAAATGGGAGTATAAACATTATTCTGCAGGATCAACTTTTGGAACTACATTTATAGAATCAAAGGGTATTAACCATTTTAAGGCTCTTGATACATATTACCAACTTTCTTTCCAGAAGGATTATTCTAGTTTATACCTTCACCAAAAGTGTAAGGCTGCCTATCTTACCACGCCTTTCTAGCATTGGGTATTATCATATTTTTAATGCTTTACTAATTTGGTAGTTGAAAAATGGCATAGCACTGGCTTTTAATTTGCATTCCTTAAGTCAAACATTTTTTTCTTGTTTATAAGCCATTTGTATTGCCTGTTTTATGAATTGTCTGTTCATGTCCTGTGGGTTTTTTTTTTGTTTGTTTACTCTATTAAATGTTTTAATGATATTAGCCCTTTTCTGATCACATCTATGGAAGATTTTTTTTTCCATTTCTTTAAATCGTAGAGCTGAAAGGAGGAAATGAGAAAGAAAGGAACTATCTCAGGCACTTTACATAATAACAAAAAAAATTGCCGTCAAGTCAATTCTGACTCATAGTGACCCTGTAGGACAGAGTAGAAGTGCCCCATAGGGTTTCCAAGGCTGTACATCTTTACGGAAGCAGACTGCCACATCTTTATCCCATGGAATGGTTGGTGAGTTCCAACTGCCGAGCTTTTGATTAGTAGCCAAGCACTTAACCACTGTGCCAGCAGGGCTCCTTTGCATACATCAATCTTGATTGATTCTTACATCTACATTCTGAGGGGCATTTATATTTATCCCCATTTTACAGAGGAGAAGACAGCCTCAGAGAGGTTAAGTGACTAGCTGAAGGCCATCCAGCTAGTAAGAGTTGGAGCTGGGATTTGAATCCAGTTGAAATCCAGGGATTTGAATGCCAGGAGAAAATGATACTACCCAATATGTACTAATATAATTATACTAAATGTAAAACTTTGTGCTAGTTGCTTTACAGACATCATTTACAGAAATGTAAGGATAGTTACTCTTATTATCTCCATTTTGCCGATGAGGAAAGTGTGGATCAGAGAAGTTAAGTAACTTCCCTGAGGTTTCATATCTGGTATGAGCAGACCTGGAATTTGACCAAAGGACTGTTTGAGTTTAAAGATGTTTGAACCTGTCTTCCCACCATACATGCTCCTTCCCTAAAACCAAAAACCAAACCCATTGCCATCGAGTTGGTTCCAACTCTAGTGACCCTATAGGATGGAGTAGAACTGTCTCATAGGGTTTCCAAGGAGCAGCTGGTGCATTCACACTGCCAACCTTTTGGTTAGCAGCCGAGCTCTTAACCATTGTGCCACCAGGGCTCTGCTCCTCCCTGGGGACTATCTGTATCCAAATTGAGGCCCAGTGAAGGAAAGTACTTTGCCGACAGTCACATAGCACATTAGTGGCCCACTCCCTGCCTCCATGTAGGCAATTTACCCAAGGTGACACATCTAGTTAGTAGCAGAGCTAGAATCTGAACACAGCTTTGACTAACTCCTCATCTGGCTGGAGCAAAGGCTTCATGATTAAGAGCACTTATGGAGTAAGATGGGGAGAAGGAACAATTAATTAGGTGGAGCGCACAGCTACCTTGTGACCTTTCTAAAGAAATGAACTGTAGCACTGGAGTCTTCCAGGGCAAAGCTTCTGGAGAAGCCCCTTGATGTTAAGACATACCTGGATCAGGATAACTCATGACCTAAGGCAAGAAGATCTTTCTACTAGGACAGTAGCCCTCCCTTCACTAATTGCCATAGATTAGAGCAAGAATAGTGAGCCCCAGGCTCTAGATAGAAACCGGTGTGTTTGGAAGAAGCAGAGCAGTGTTCACCTCTTCTCAACCAGGACTTCGAACCCATTCATTCCTGTTTGAACCCCTGTGAGAACCTGCAGTTCTTACAAGTTCTCAGGTGATGCTAATGCTGCTAGTTACGGACCAATTCTGAGAACTCTAGTAAAGCAGTGGTTCTCAAGATTTACTATACATAAGAATCATCTGACCCTAATAAATATCTATGTATAAACCACAACAGTGCTATAAAATAAATAAAACAAACTCTAAAAACACTGAAAAGAGAAATAGTTTCACAATAATAGTAGGAGATGTCAACACGTCACTCTCAGTAAAGGACAGAACATCTAGAGAGAAATCAACGAAGATACAGAAGATCTAAAGGCCACAGTCAACCAACTTGACCTCATAGACATATATAGAACATTCCACCCAACAGCAGAAAAGTATACATCCTTTTCCATCACACATGAAATATTCTCCAGAATAGATGACATTTTAGGCCACAAAGCAACCCTCAATAGAACCCAAAACACTGAAATAATACAAAGCATTCTCTCTGATCACAACACCATAAAGTAGAAATCAATAACAAGAAGAGCAAGGAAAAAGAATCAAAAACATGAAAACGGAGTAATACCTTGTTTAAAAATAACTGGGTAATAGAAGAAATCAAAGAGGGAATTAAGAAGTTCCTATAATCAAATGAGAATGAAAATACATCATACCAAAACCTTTGGGCCACAGCAAAGGCAGTGCTCAGAGGGCAATTTATAACAGTAAATGAACACATCAAAAAAGAATGGACCAAAATCAAAACATCAGCCCAACAACCTGAGCACATAGAAAGAGAGCAACAAAAGAAGTCCGTAGGCACCATAAGAAAGGAAATAATAAAAATTAGAGCAGAAATAAATGAAATAGAGAACAGAAAAACAGTAGAAAGAATCAACAAGACTAAAAGTTGGTTCTTTGAAAAGATCGACAAAACCAACAAACCATTGGCCAAACTGACAAAGGAAAAACAGAAGTGAATAACCCAAATAAAAAACGAGATGAGGGACATTACAACAAAACTAACTGAAATAAAAAGGATCATAACAGAGTATTATGAAAAATTGTACTCCAACAAATTTGAAAACCTAGGGGAAATGGACAAATTCTAGAAACAGACTACCTCCCTAAACAAACACAAAGTGAAAAAATCTGAACAGACTCATAGCAAAAGATGAGATTGAAGAGGTTAAAAAAAAAAAAAACCTCCCAACAGCGGCAAAATAAATAAATAAATAAATAAATAAATAAGCCCTGGCCCAGAAGGCTTCAGTGGAGAGTTCTACTGTTCAGAGATGACTCACACCAGTACTGCTCAAACTATTTCAGAGCATAGGAGAGGAAGGAATACTCTTGAATTCATTCTATGAAGCCGGCATAACCCTGATATCAAAGCCAGGCAAAAACACCACAAAAAAAAGAAAATTACAGACCAATATCTCTCATGAATATAATTGAAAAAATTCTTAACAAAACTCTAGCCAATACTACCACCAATGACCACCCCATAGCAAACACAACAGAGAGTCCCTGACAGAGCAGGAGAAAAGTGGGGTGCAGAACTCAAATTCTAGTAAAAAGACCAGACTTAATAGTCTGACTGAGACTGTAGGAACCCTGGAAGACATGGACTCTCTCTTAACCCAGAATTAAAATCATTCCCAAAGCTAACTCTTCAGACAAAGATTAGACTGGACTATAAGACACAAAATGATACTCATGAAGAGTGTGCTTCTTTGTTCAAGTAGATACATGAGACTAACGGGCAACTCCTGTCTGGAGGTGAGATGAGAAGGCAGAAATGGACAGGAGCTGGTTGAATGGTCATGGTAAACCCAGGGTGGAAAGGAGGAGTGTGCTGTCACATTATAGGGAGAGCAACTAGGGTCACATAACAATGTGTGTATAAATTTTTGTATGAGAAACTAATTTGAGCTGTAAACTTTCATCTAAAGCACAATAAAAAAAATTCAAGCAAACAGAATTCAGCACCATATCAAAAAAGGAATACACTGTGACTAAGTGGGATTCATACCAAGTATGTAAGGCCGGCTGAACATTAGAAAATCAATCAACATAATCTACCACATAAATAGAACAAAGGAAAAAGATCATATGATCATCTCAATTGACACAGAAAAGGCATTTGATAAAGTCCAACACCGATTCCGGATAAAAACTGTCAATAAAATAGGACTAGAAGGAAAATTTCTCAACATACTAAATGGCATCTATACAAAACCAACAGACAACATCATTCTCAATGGAGAGAGGCTGAAAGCATTCCCCCTGAGAATGGGAACAAGAACAAGATGCCCTTTATCACCTCTCCTATGTAACATTGTGCTGGAAGTCCTAGCTAGAGCAATAAGGCAAGAAAAAGAAATAAAGGACATCAAAATTGTAAAGGAAGAAGTAAAACTATGCCTTTTCACAGATGATATGCTACTATACATAAAGAATCCCAAAGATTCCACTCAGCAGAGTAGCAGGATACAAGATCAACATACAGAAATCAGTTGGATTCCTCTACACCAACAAAGAGAACTACAAAAAGAAAATCAGGAAACTAATACTATTTAAAATAGCCCCTTAAAAGATAAAATACTTAGGAATAAATCTAACCAGGAATGTAAAACGTACACAAAGAAAACTACAAAACACTATGGCAGGAAACCAAAAGAGACCTACATAAATGGAAAAATATATCATGCCCATGGATAGGAAGATTTGGCGTTGTGAAAATGTCAGTTCTACCCAAAGTGATCCACACAATCTGAATACCAGCAGCATTTTTTAATGAGATGGAAAAGCTAATCACCAACTTTATATGTAAAGGAAAGAGTCCCTGGATAAGCAAAGCATTAATGAAGAGAAGAACAAAGTGGGAGGTCTCGCACTACCTGATCTCAGAACCTACTATACAGCCACGGTAGTCAAAACAGCCTGGTACTGGTACAACAAAAGACACATAGACCAATGGAACAGAATGGAGAACCCAGACATAAATTCATCCACCTATGGTCAGCTGATCTTTGACAAAGGGCCTAAGTCCATTAAATGGAGAAATGACAATCTTTTTAACAAATGGTGCTGGCAAAACTGGAAGTTCATGTGTTAAAAAAAAAAAAGAAACATGACCCATACCTCGCACCATACACAAAAACTAACTCCCAAAGTGGATCAAAGACCTAAATATAAAACTTTAAATGATAAAGATCATAGAAGAAAAAAAATAGGGACTACTCTAGGGGCCCTAATACGTGGCATAAATAGAATAGAAACTATAATTAACAGTGCACAAAAACCAGAAGATAAACTACATAAATGGGATCGCCTAAAAATCAAACACTTATGCTCATCAAAAGACTTTACCGAAAGACTAAAAAGAGAACCTACAGACTGGGAAAAAGTTTTGGCTATGACATATCTGACAAGGGTCTAATCTCTAAAATCTAAAAAATACATCAACAAAAAAAGACAATTCAATTTAAAAATGGGCAAAGGATATGAACAGACCCTGCACCAAAGAAGACATTCATGCGGCTAACAGACACATGAGGAAATGCTCAGGATCATTAGCTATTAAAGAAATGCAAATCGAAACTACAATGAGATACCATCTCACCTCAACATTAGTGGCACTAATTAAAAAAAAAAAACAGAAAATAACAAATGTTGGAGAGGTTGAGGGGAAACTGGAAGCCTTATATACTGCTGGTGGTATAGTACAACCACTAGGGAAAGCAATATGGTGCCTCCTTAAAATGTTAGAAATAGAAATATCATACAACCTAGCAATCCCAGTTGCAGGAATATATCCTAGAGAAATAAGAGCCATCACATGAATAGACATACGCACACCCAAGTTCATTGCAGCATTATTCATAATAGCAAAAAGATGGAAAGAACTTAAGTGCCATCAACAGATGAATGGATAAACAAATTATGGTCTTGTATACTTGACCAAGTATATGAGACCAAATGGGCAACATCTTCCCAAAAAGCAAAGACGAGAAGGAAGGGACAGAAAAACTGGATGAATGGATATGGGGAACCCTGGATGGAAAGGGCAAGGGGGAAAGTGCTGACACAATGCAGGGATTAATTCCAATGTCACAAAACAATTTGTGTATATATTTTTGAACGAGAAACTAATTCGCACTGTAAAATTGCATGTAAATCACAATAAAATAAAATAAAATTTTAGGATAAAAAAAATTGATAGTGTATAGAGAGAACCCTAAAGACTCCACAAGAAAACTACTGGAACTAATAGAAAGATTCAGCAGAGTTGCGGGATACAAGATAAACATACAAAAATCAGTTGGATTCCTATACACCAATAAAGAGAACTCCGAAAACGAAATCAGGAAAGCAATACCATTTATAACAGAACATAAGAAAATGAAATACTTAGGAATAAATCTAACCAGGGACGTAAAAGACCTATACAAAGAGAACTACAAAAGACTACTGCAAGGACTGGACCAAAAGCAAAGAAGTTTCTGGGATAAACTGAATGCTTCAAAGGTCAGCAGAGCAAGGGCGGAGGTTTGGGGACCATGGTTTAAGGGGACTTCTAAGTCAATTGGCAAAATAATTCTATTATGAAAACATTCTGCATCCCACTTTGAAATGTGGCGTCTGGGGTCTTAAATGCTAACAAGCGGCCATCTAAGATGCATCAATTGGTCTCAACCCACCTGGAGCAAAGGAGAATGAAGAACACCAAGGTCACACAATAACTAAGAGCCCAAGAGACAGAAAGGGCCACATGAACCAGAGACCTACATCATCCTGAGACCAGAAGAACTAGTTGGTGCCCGGCCACAATCAATGACTGCCCTGACAGGGAGCACAACAGAGAACCCCTGAGGGAGCAGGAGATCAGTGGGATGCAGACCCCAAATTCTCATAAAAAGACCAGACTTAGTGGTCTGACTGAGACTAGAGGAATCCCGGCAGTCATGGTCCCCAAACCTTCTGTTGGCACAGGACAGGAACCATTCCCGAAGACAACTCATCAGACATGAAAGGGACTGGACAGTGGGTAGGAGAGAGATGCTGATGAAGAGTGAGCTAATTATATCAGGTGGACACTTGAGACTGTGTTGGCATCTCCTGTCTGGAGGGGGGATGGGAGGATAGAGAGAGTTGGAAGCTGGCATAAGTGTCATGAAAGGAGAGACTGGAAGGACTGATTCATTAGCGGGAGAGCAAGTGGGAGTACGGAGTAAGGTGTATATAAACTTATATGTGACAGTCTGACTTGATTTGTAAACGTTCACTTGAACCTCAATAAAAGTTAATAAAAAAAGACTACTGCAAGAAAACAAAAGAGACATACATAATGGAAAAACATACCATGCTCATGGATAGGTAGACTCAACATTGTGAAAATGTCAATTCTACCCAAAGCAATCTACCAATACAATGCAATTCTGATATGAACACCAACAGCATTCTTTAATGAGATGGAAAAACTAATCATTAACTTTATATGGAAAGACAAGGGACCCCAGATAAGCAAAGCATTATTGAAGAAAAAGAACAAAGTAGGAGGCCTCATACTACGTGATCTCAGAATCAACTGAACAGCCCTGGTAGGCAAAACAACCTGGCACTGGTACAAAAACAGACACATCGACCAATGGAACAGAATTGAGAACTCAGATGTAAATCCATCTACCTAAGGCCACCTGTCCTTTGACACAGGCCCAAACTCCATTAAATGGGAAAAAGACAGTCTTTTTAACAAATGATGCTGTCAAAACTGGATGTCCATCTTTAAAAATATGAGACAGGACCCATACCTCACACCATACACAAAAGCTAATTCAAAATAGATCAAGCACCTAAATATACAAGCAAAAACTATAAAGATCATGGAAGAAAAAATAGGGTCAACACTAGAGTCCCTAAAATACAATAAAAAGACAAATAATCCAATTAAAAAATGGGTAAGGGATATGAACAGACATTTCACCGAAGAAGACGTTCAGGTGGCTAATAGACACATAAGGAAATGCTCGAAATCACTAGCCATTAGAGAAATGCTAGTCAAAACTACCATGAGATACCGTCTCACCCTGACATTACTGGCATGAATTAAAAAACAGAAAATAACAAATGCTGGGGAGGTTGCAGGGAGATTGGAACTCTTATGCACTGCTAGTGAGAATGCAAAATGTTACCACCATTTTGGAAGACAATACGGCCCTTCCTTAAAAAGCTAGAAATAGAAATACCATATGACCCAGGAATCCCAATCCTAGGAATATATTCTAGAGAAATAAGAGCTGTCACAGGAATAGACATATGCACACCCATATTCATTGCAGCATTATTCACAATAGCAAAAAGATGGAAACAACCTAAGGACTCATCAACAGATGAATGGATAAACAAAGTATGGTACGTACACACAATGGAATACTACACAGTGATAAAGAACAATGATGAATCTGCGAAACATCGCACAACATGGATGAATCTGGGGGCATTATGCTGAGTGAAAGAAGTTAATGACAAAAGGACAAATGCTGTATGAGACCACTATTATAAAAACACTTGAAAATGTTTCCACACAGAAAGAAACAATCTTTGATTGTTATGAGAGAGGGCAGGTATGGGAGGGAAAAACACTAACTAGATAAAACTAGATAGACAGTAGATAAGTGGTAACTTTGGTGATGGGTAAAACAGGACCCAATACTGGGGAAGTCAGCACAACTTGACCAGGGCAAAGTCATGGAAGCTTCACAGACACATCCAAACGCCCTGAGAGACCGAGTTACTGGGCTGAGTCTGGGGACCATAATCTCAGGGGATATAGCTCAATTGGCATAACATAGTCTGTAAAGAAAATGTCCTACATCCTACTGTGATGAGTAGCTACTGGGGTCTTAAAAGCCTGCGAGCGGCCATCTAAGGTAGATCTACTGATCCCATTCCGGTTGGAGCAAAGGAGAATGAAGAAAACCAGACACAAGGGAAAGTTAGTCCAAAGGACTAATGGACCATGACTACCGCAACCTCCACCAGACTGAGCACAGAATAACTAGGTGGTGCTTGGTTACCACAACCAACTGTTCTGACAGGGATCACAACAGAGGGCCTTGGACAGAGGGGGAGAAAAATGTAGAACAAAATTCAAATTCACACACACACACAAAAAGACCAGGCTTGCTGGTCTGACAGAGACTGGAGAAACCCCTAGAATATGGCCCCCGGGCACCCTTTTAACTCAGTACTGAAGTCACTCCTGAGGTTTACCCTTCAGCCAATGATTAGATAGGTCTATAGGGCCAAAAAGAATACACATCAGGGATGCGCATCATAGTTCAATCATGTATAGGAGACTCATGGGCACAACAGCCCAAAAGTGAAGAGGAGAAGGCAGGAAGGGACAGGTAAACTGTACGAATGGAAACAAGGAACCTAGGGTGGCGAAGTGGAGAGTGTTGACACATCGCAGGGTTGGCAACCAATGCCACGAAACAATTTGTGTATTAACTATTTAATGAGAAACTAAAAATTATTAAAAAAAAAATTACAGCCGGCGGGGGCGGGGGTGGAGAATCACCTGGGGAACTTGTTAAAATGTAGATTCTGACTGAGTATATCTGGGGTGGAAATGCAAATTCTCAGCAGGGGTTTGAACCAGAATGAACAGGTTCAAAGCCCTGTTTTAACAATTCCATCTCCCAGGTTGTGTGTGTGTGTTTAAAGGAAAGAAGGAAGAGAGTGTTTTGATGAGAGAATGGAAATGATCTTTTGTATCCCCTTACTCATATGGGGAGTGGGCTAAATAGACTTATTTCAGAAAGGCACCCTCCCAGACCTAGAATTCTCTCCCCAACTTGACCTGAAATTCTATCAAAAAGAGATTCGTTTGAGGAACAAGCTAGTTACTTCAACAGTGTTGTTCAATTGGAGGGACCATCCCAGGGGCCAGTATAGTGTATAAGAGCTTGAACCTGGTTTCAGATTCCATTTTGAAATCTGTCTTCTCTGTGGAATAGTTGTTGAGACCTCCAACGTGTTTTAATCTCTCTTGGAACCTCACTCTCCTCACCTATGAAACTAAGAAAATAGGGTCTTTATGAGGCTTAAATGACGTACCCCATGCTAATCTCTTAAAAACAGTGCCTGCGAGATGGAAAGCGCTCAAAAAATGCTAACCACCATTATTATTGTTAGCTGTGTGGTCCTCGGCAAGTTAAACTCTCTGGGTCTCCTGAAGGAGCTGTGGTGGTGCAGCGGTTAAGTGCTGGGCTACCAACTGAAAGGTTGGCTGTTCGAACCCACCAGCCACTCCAAGAGAGAAAGATGTGACACTTTGCAGTCTGCTTCCATAAAGATTACAGCCTTGGAAACCCTATGGCGCAGCTATAACTCAGAATGGACTCGAAGGCAGTGGGGTTTTTTTGGTTTGGGTCACCCTGTCTTCATCTGTAAATAGCTGGCCCCTACCTCAACGGTGGCTATCAGGTGCTTAGAATACAGCCTGGCATGTAGTAAGCACTTTTTTTTATTATAGGGTCGCTATTTTTTTTTTTTAATATAGCACTATGAGTCCGAATCAACTCGGCGGCAGTGGGTTTTTGGGCTCATTATTATTCGCACCTTAATTGTGTTTAATTCAAATGATTGCTTAATTCCCAACTGAGATTGATAACACTAGAGCGGGCTCCTTAGGGAATGGAGAGGAAGGTTCTTTGGGACAAGAGGTGAAGTACCTGGGGTACAGGTGGGCTGTTAGGAGCCAGAAGGCAACTGGAGAGATTCTAGTGAGTGAGGGCACAAAGACATGCATAAATGGGCGGAGGGGAGGGGAGAGGCAGAGAGGGAGATGGAAGGACTCCAAAACCTTGATTCACCTCACTCCTAATCCCCAGAGACCCAGCACAGCTAACAGTCATCTTTTATCAGGTCCCTGTTCTCTCCAGCCTCTCATCTGTGTAGCAAAGCATGGCGTTTGGGGAAGGAGGTAAGATAAGTGCAGGGAGCTGGTTTCATGGTGATCCTTGCAGAAGGCTGGAGATTGCTTCCTGGGCCTGGGCCCAGAACTAGCTGTGTGTGGCAAACAGGTGTGCCTGGCAGGAGGGAGGGGGGGAAAGTGGGATTTTATGCTGTGCACGTCTGTGTGCAGCTCAAAGAAAGCAGTGGTTGTCACTGTCACAGTGGCACCATTCCTGAGGTAGCTTGCACAGCCATGGCACAGAAGCCTCCAGAGCTCCCCTCCTCTCATCTTAGCTCCTTTCTCTCTGGCTGTGGGACCCCTTATTAGATCCGTTGGCCCAAGCCCATGGGCAAGCCAGTGATGATGGAGCAGATAAGCCAAGGCGGGGCAGTGTGGAACTGAGTCTGGTAAGGTTGGTCAGGTCAAATCTTGGGGATTTTGTTTTGTTATTTGTGAGGTTCATGGCTGCAGATCAGTTTATGTTTTTATTTTAATTTTCTCAAAGTAATATGTTTTTAATTTTAGGAAACATGTACAAGTGACAAGAATAGATAAATAGATCGATAGATGATAGATAGTGTCATGGATTGAATTGTGTCACCCTAAAATATGTGTCAGCTTGACTAGGCCATGATTTTGTCATCTGATCTGATTTTCCTAATATGTTATAAATTCAACCTCTATGATGTTAATGAGGTGGGATTAGCAACAATTATGTTAATGATTCAAGACTCAGTTTACAAGATTAGGTTGTGTCTTAAGCCAGTCTCTTTTGAGATATAAAAGAGAGAAGCAAGCAGAGAGACAGGGGGACCTCATACCACCACAAAAGTAGTGCCAGGAGAAGAGCGCATCCTTTGGACCCGGAGTCCCTGCTCTGAGAAGCTCTTAGTCCAGGGGAAGATTGATGACAAGGACCTTCCTCCAGAACTGATGGAGAGAAAGCCTTCCCCTGGAGCTGAGCCCTGAATTTGGACTTCTAGCCTACTGGACTGTGAGAGAATAAACTCCTGTTTGTTGAGGCCACCCACTGGTGGTATTTCTGTTATAGCAGCACTAGATAATTAGGATAGGTAGATAGATATAGATACATGATATGGAGATATATATATAGATCAATGCTTATAATTAAAACAGGAGTAGCGCTTTATTCTACCTGAGTCTCACTCTTCAGAGTTACACACTTCCAACTCTCTTAGTTGTTTCTTCTGATATTTTCTTCGACATTTCTAAATGACATGCCAGTGCTGCTATTTCTTTTTTTTTTAATTTAGTACTGCTATTTCTTGATTTTTTGTTTTGTTTTGTTTTAAATATCTATTGACTTTTTATGAGCAACATTATATGGGCACACGTACTTACCTCCCCTCACATGGCTAATAATGACCTATCATAATTTCTGATTTTAACAATATTGCATGTTTACATTATTAGGATTATAAATACTGTTCACAGCCGAATCATTTAGAATATTGTGATTACATTTCCTTTCTTGGACAACTTATTTTCCCTGGAGTTAATTATTGCCTCTTTTTTCTGTTTACTTGGTTTTTTACGTACTTTTCATTAATGCATCACCTGTTTCTCCATCAGAGCTATAAAATGTCATGCAAATACATTACATAAGCCATCGCTTCCACTTTTTTCTTGGACTCTTTACCTTGCTCCAGTCTGGGCTAGTTGCGGGAGGCTTGGTTTTCAAGTACTTGGCAAGCACGTTTTATATACCCAGCTCCGTGTGAGACCTTAAGGGCTATGCACAGATAAGTACGATACAACCTTTATCCTCAGGGAACCTACAGTCTCATGGGTGCTTAATTTATACAGCTGTCTCACCAGAGGGCTTAGGCTTGGTGCTGTGATTTTGACCTGGGCTGTGTCTTAGATCTCACACTCCAGGTAGACCTCTCTGTCTCCATCTTCTAAGAGTTACCAGAAGAATATGACTGTGGTCCTCCAAAGAACAAATGTGATCTTAGGCTGCATTACCAGATTAAGATTGAGAGAGCTGATACTTCTGCTCGACTCTGTGTTAATAAACCCTATCTGGGAACTTTCTGGGGGAACTTTGTTCAGTTCCAAGGAGCCCTGGCGGTGAAGTGGTTAAGAGCTCAGCTGCTAACTGAAAGGTTAGTGGTTCAAACTCACCAGCCACTCCGTGGGAGAAAGATATGGCAGTCTGATTCCAGTAAAGATTCCAGCCTTGGGAACCCTCTAGGGTGCAGTTCTACCCTGTCCTATAGGGTCACTATGTGTTGGAATCAACTTGACAGCAATGGTCTTTTTGGTTTTCCAAGGAACACAGAAAAATAGGAACTTATCTGAATGTGAGCAACCATGGGAAGAGAAGACTGGAAACTACATCCCAGGAGAGATAGTCGAAAGAACTGGGAACATTTGGCTTCTTGAAAGAGTAGTCTACACACAGCTATCTATATTCCCTTTTCAATTTACTACAGTCTGGTTTCTGCTCCCACTGTTCCACTGAAACTGCTCTCAGCATGATGAGAAAACAAAAAAACCAAACCGCTTGCCACTGAGTTGATTCCAACTCATGGCGACCCTATAGGACGGAGTAGAACTGTCCCATAGGGTTTCCAAGGAGTAGCTGGTGGATCCGAACTACCAACCTGTTGGTTAGCAGCTGAGTTCTTAAGCCACTGCACCACCAGAGCTCTCACCATGATGAGCAAACCAAAAACCAAACCTGTTGCTGTCAAGTCGATTCTGACTCATAGCGACCCTATGGGACAGAGTAGAACTTCCCCGTGGATTTGAGCTGCCGACCTTTTGGTTAGCAGCCAAGCTCTTGACCACTGCACCATCAGGGCTCCGCTGTGATGAGACTGCCTTCTAATTGTCAAAGCCAGTATATCCCATCCCTGTCCTTATCTGTTGACCACTCCCTATTCTTTGAAACTGTCTCCTCCCTTAATTTCCAGAACACACTGTTCTCTTCCTCTCTATTTTCTTTTAAACTACTTCTTCATATTCCTTAGATTCCCTTCCTCCAAAAGACCAAACCAAACCCATTGCCGTTGAGTCAATTCTGACTCATAGCAACCCTATATAGGAGAGAGTAGAACTGCCCCATAGGGTTTCTAAGGCCGTAATCTTTACAGGAGCAGACTGCCAGGCCTTTCTCCCATGGAGTGTCTGGTGGGTTCACACTGCTGACCTTTTGGTTAGGAGCCAAGCACTTAACGACCTGCCTTTAAATGTTAGTGTTTTGCAAGGATCCACTGCTGATCCTTTTCTCTGTCTACCCACTCTCCCTAGGCAATCTTATCCACTTATTTGGCTCCCACTACTGTTGTATCACTCAGGGTGAACTAGGTTATGCTGTGGTAATGAACAGCCCCCAAATCTTAGAGGCTTAACACAACAAAAGGTTATTTCTTGCTCATGATACACGTCCAAAACAGGTCAGCAGCGGGTCTCTGCTCATGACAGTCACCAAGAGACCCAGGATAGTAGAGGGCTCATCTCAACACTTCTTCCATAGTCAGCAGTAGAGGGAAGAGAATATGGAAAATCATACAGCAGCTCTTAAAGCTTCACCCCAGAAGTAATCCATCTCATTTCAACTCGCGTTTCATTGGTGGCCAAAGTAAGTCACGCAGCCATGCATAACTTCAAAGAGTGTACAGAAGTGTAGTCCTACTATGTTGTGATGACTAACACGTGCTCTGAAACCTGATGACTCACAAACCTTTATTTCTATCCTGGACCCTTTCCCTGAGCTCAGGTTATTATGTACAACTGCCTCCTGGAATTTCCACCTAGCTGACTCACATGTACTTCAAAGTCAACATCACCAAAAACTGAATTTATCTTCTTCACCTCTAAATCTACTGCTCCTCCTGTTTTCCCTGCTTTCATGAAGGAAGCTACTGTTCATCCAGCCATCCATGCCAGAAATCTGAGAGCCATCCTGAACTCTTTCCTCACCCGTAATCTCCACATCATTAGTAATTCTGTTGATTCTGCCTCTTTAACATGTCTTCTCACATTGACCCCTTCCTCTTCCTTTCTTAACTACTGCTGCTGCCTTAGTTGAGATTCTCGTTGTCTCTCAGATTGTTTCAATAGTCTCCTAACTGGTCTTGAAGTCTTTGCTCCATTGTCCACACTTTCAGACATAAGCCTGAAAATTTAGTCATGAACGTGATAAACCAAAATAAACCAAACCCGTTGCCGTCAAGTTGATTCCGACTCATAGAGACCCTATAGGACAGAGTAGAACTGTCCCAGAGAGTTTCCAAGGAGCGCCTGGTGGATTTGAACTGCCAACCTCTTGGTTAGCAGCCGTAGCACTTACCACTATGCCGCCAGGGTTTCCATGAAGGTGATCGTGATCTTTAAGTAAGCAATTATGTAAAACCCTTTCAAGGCTCCGCACTGCCTATAGAATGAAGCCCAGCCCTTCCTCTGCATTCAGAGCATATGGTAATATAGCCACAGCCTCCCTCAGCAGCTTTGTCTCCATCATGCCCACTTTTGCACCCTCTGTCTACCGACAGTGCCTGAACTCAGCAGTATTTCACACCTCCAGGCCTTTACGTGTGCTGATTCCTTTGCCTGATGTGCAGTTAGGCCCTTCCTTTGCCACCTAGTGAACTTCTATTCATTTTTCTAAGCCCAACTCAACCCTTTCCTACTCAGAAATGTTTTCCTGCCCTTCAGCTCTCAAAGCATAGTTTATCACTCCTCCCTTTATGCCACCACTATACCAAGTACATACCACTTATCACAGTGACTTATAATTGCTTGACATGCTTGTCTCCACTGTTTCTTGAAGACAGCAATTTTGTCTTACCCATTTCTGTCATTCATAGACCCCAGCACAGTGCCAGGCACTGATAAGATGCTCACAAAGTGTCCATTGCATGAACAAATGAATGGAAAGAACAGATTCAGGGACGTCTACAAATACCTACAGGACTGACATGGGGTATAGGAAGCATACTGTTCTGTATGTCCCCACAAGAGCTAGTAAGAGGCATTATCTCAGCTCAGAAGAAGGAAGAACTTCTTTAACTGTTAGAGTTGTCTGAAGATAGGAGAGAGTGAGCTTACTATGACAAGAAGTATACAATCAGAAGCTGGGTAATGTTTGGCAGTGATGTTGGAGTGGAAATTCCAACGGCAGATAGGGAGATGGAATGATGACTCTTACTCAAGGACCCTTCCATTCTGGAGCAATCATGAACCTGACTCCTCTGCTCACCTGATTGACATGGATCATCTAGCCCCATTGAGAGCTGTTCCTGCATTAGGGACACTGCTTCTCCACTGACCAGGCCACTCCTAGCCAGACCGGGCCCACCCAGCCACTGGCCTTTGAGCAGACTACCTAAGAGGCTTGGAGGTGAGAGGACCCTCTGGAACCATGCTGGCTCTAGGTTCTTACTCACCCCTCTAGCCATCTTCCTTACTTTTCCTCCAGGCCAGGACACTTTGACTCATGACTGCTTATTCTGAGAAGTAGGACAGATGTTGCTTATTTTTATAGCCACTTAAGTAAAGCCTTATCATCCACCTGGATTTGCCCTGTAATGCCTTTAATCCCAGTCTGGCCGTGCACACCCAATGAACTACTGCTGCCCCCAGAGTTATGTCCACGATCTCTTCCTGGGGTGGGGAGACTGACTTTTTTAACCTTACCCCGTTCTGATCCAACTCTTTGAAAGCTCAGAGTTGGGAATCAGAGCATGTGGCTCCTTTCAGACCCCGCCCAAGGAAGACCCTCACAAAATTCTAGGTGTGCTGATGGATGCAGTGCAATGCGGTATTGAAATAGAGGTCAGGGTACCTGCCTTCTTATCCTGGCTTTGTAGTTGATTTCTTGCATGCCTCTGACTTAGATAAGCATTCCCCTTATCTGGGCCTCAGTTTCCCCATCTGTAAAATCCAGGAGCAGCAGAGGTTACTAGATGTGCCATGGCATCTGTGGACGGTGGGTCTCATTCCCAAGCCCAGCCTAGATGCTGCTTTGCCTTCACAGGCTCTGCAGCTATGGTTTCTGGCCAAAGGTCCCAGGGTGTATTAAGAAGACAAGAGGCCCTGAAGAGATCTGTAGGGAGAATTTGGATGGGGAAACAGGCCCTAGGGAAGGAAGGAAGTTAGAATCCAAGAAGGAAACTGCCTACTTCCTGGCTGGTAAGAACCGAAATGAAGCTCAACTCTCTGAAGGGTTTTCCAGCCCAAAACCAAGGGGTGCAGGATGGCCTCCTCTTTCTAAACTCTCTGGCCCTGAGCCCTGGCTTTGGTGTGTGTGAGTGTGCACGCATGCACATAGCACCCTGAGGGCCAGAAGTTAGGCACTTCTTTCCAGAGGAGAGTAGGAATGAAAACTCCCTGACCAGGGTTGCAAGCCAGGGAGCTGGAGGGTGATGCTTTCCAGATCCTCCCACTCCTTCCTGAACTGGCAGATGCAGAGCCCAGGAGGGGCTCGGATCCCTCACATTTTGCCCTCTCCCATTTCAGGAGTTGCTCAGCAGGCCAGCTGGGAGGAGGGATGGGCTAGCCTTCCCAGCTTCCTTTTTGGGTTAATTGGTGTTCCCTCTAGTTATTCCCTGCTTTCTTCCCCTCCCAGTTTCCATAGTAACTAGGCTGTAGCAGACAGAACTTGATTGAGCCCAGCGGTGGCTGGGCTGAGGTGGGAAAGGGGGTCCTGTAGGAAAAGAAGGGCACTGCCAGGTTGGGGCTTCCCACCCCTCTCATCCTTTGCCGCTACCTCAAGTGTCCTGGATGGTTAAACTCAGAGGACAGAGCATGAATGGAGAAGCCCTTTCTGCTAGCGCAGGAGTTTAAAGAGCCTGAAACCCCAGAGCAGGCTTGGTTCTCTTAAGCTCTCATCCCCCACCCACATCCTTGTGTCCTGTCCCTGAGTTTAGACATTGCAGTAGCTGATAGGATTGTTCAATAGGAAGAGCCCTGGTGTTGGAACCAGGAAACCAGGTTTCAGGTCCTTCCCTCTACCACTATTTTAATGTGTCTGTAGACAAGTCCTTTCCCCCTTTCTGGTTCTCAGTTTTTCCATCTATAAAATTATGAAGTAGGACTCAGCTGATGGTTCTCAAGCCAGGCAGCGTATTAAAATTACCTGAGGTAATTTTCAAAATTATAGATGGGTACGCCCCACCCACAAGGATTATGCCTCGGTTCAGGGACGGATTACCCAATAAAAAAGGTACACACAGATCTGTAGTGTACACTTTTACTTGGTTTGGTTTTCCTTCTCCTGGGACTGGTCCCTCCTAATAACATGTGCAAAGTACATGAGATAACGTCTTGCTATCCTTGCTTCTAAGGAGCATTCTGGCTGTACTTCTTCCAAAACAGATTTGTTCGTTCTTCTGGCAGTCCGTGGTATATTCAATATTCTTCACCAACACCGTAATTCAAAGGCATCAATTCTATTCATTTTCCAGGTTTTGCATGTATATGAGGCGACTGAAAATACCGTGGCTTGGATCAGGGGCACTTTAGTCTTTAAAGTGACATCTTTGCTTTTTAACACTTTAAAGAGGGTTTTTTTTTGGCAACAGATTTGCCCAATGCAATACGTGCGCACCTTGCTTACTGGTTAACCCTCCCCTGATTTAGTTGACCTGGGGTATGATATGGGCCAGGTAAGGATATTTTTTTAAAGCTTTCTGAGTGATTCTAATATATAGCCAGGGTTGAGAAACTGTAGAGCAAAAGATCTCCAAGGGTTTTCCAACTCTGACTGTTGACTGGTTCTGAGACATTTTTTCCTTTTCCCTCCATGGCCTACCTCCAGCAAGCCCCACAGCTCTCCTAACCCTGGCTGTCATGGCTCTTCCCAGATCCTTGTAGATGAGTGTCCAGACTCCCTGTGACTGCCCAAACAAACCAGCTGCCTCTGGTTCATTCCTAACACCAATGAGACTGGGCACGATACCTGGGCCTATCTAGGGAGCAGGTTCTGTAGAGCCTAAGGTGAGTTTGTTACCTAGGTGGTAGCACTGAGTGCCAGGCCTTTCACCTGAGAAAGGACCCCAGGCCACCTCTGAAGCAGCTGGGCCAGTAGTGGCTTCAGCTGGCCATCATGGGGCCAAGGAATTGGATTACCTCCCAGCCCCATGTCACTCTTCTTCCTCCATTCCCTTCATTAGCTCCTTGCCTATTCCTGCTTCACCACCCACAGGCCTGGTGTCCTCCCCAGGCAATCTGCTCACCCACTTGTTGCCATGGTGACTCTGGCTGGGGGTGTGGGGACTGAGGGGGGTCGTCTAATTAAGGAGAAAGGCCGCTCTCCCACTGTGAGGCCACCCCTCTCCCCTCCTCTGCCCCCCAGCCTTCCTTCCCCCTCTATTAGCAGATGAACAGGAGTGCTCAGCCACTGTAGCCTGCTCTTAGGCTAATTGCAGGTGCCTGGAGAGAGGCAGGAACTCCACTGGGGTCTCCTCACCTAGGAGCAGGAACACTGAACTGAGAGAGACCAGGGAAAATCCCACAGGGGCCTCTAGTGCAGCTGTGGAAGGTGGGATGATCCCATCCAGCATGGGGCGAGGGTTGAGGCAGGCTGCAGAGAGTTGGGCCTCATCTTGGCACTCTGGGGCCCAAAAGGTGGACGGGGTGTTCTGAGGTGCTGGGGCCCATTTTTTTCTCTTACCTTCCTTCTACTCTCTTATCCCTCTTTCTTCACCCTGCTTTCTTACACTTCCCATATTTTCCCCCTGCCCTTATTTCTTCTTACTCCACCCCTGCTCACTTTTACCCTCATCCTTCTTACTTCCTCTTTCTTACCTGCTTCCTTACTCCTCTTCTTAACAGCCTCATCTTATAAAACCCCCTTTTATTTCCCCTACCCTCTCTTATCCCTCTACTCTTTTTTACCTTGATTTCTTTTACTCCCACCCTAATCTCATATCCCTTTACTTCCTTTACATCTCCATCTCTCTTAATTACCTGCTCTTTCTCCCCAAACTTGTTTTTTCCCACTCCCCTATTACCACCTATTACTGCCGGAAAAGCCTGGTGATGTAGTGGTTAAGTGCTACGGCTGCTAACCAAAAGGTCAGCAGTATGAATCCACCAGGTGCTCCTTGGAAACAGTATGGGGCAGTTCTATTCTGCCCTATAGTGTTGTTATGAGTCGGAATTGACTCGATGGCAACAGGTTTGGTTTTTTGGTTCTATTACCACCATTTCTTACCTTCCCAACCTCCTGCTCTTTCTTATCCTCTCTCTTATACATCTCCTCTTTTACTCCCTTACCCTGATGCCGTGCTCTCTTACCCCCTCACTACTGCCTCTCATCCCTTAGTCCCCTCTTACCAACCTCTCTCTTACTGTCCCCCTTCCACCTTCCAGCTCTCTCTTACCCTGCCTCTTACTTTGTTCTTTTTACCCCACTTATGAGTCAGAATCAGCTCGATGGCACTGGGTTTGTTTGTTTGTTCTCTCCTTTCTTTTGCAAAAGAGTTTGCAAATAATTTCACTTCTAGAAATGTGTATAAGTAAAATTTCACACAAGTGTGTGATATATATGTACAAAGATGTTCAATGAAGCATTGTTTATAATAGTGAAAACATGAAAATAATGCAAATGTCCATCAACAGATTGGTACACTTTCCACTCCATTCATACAAAATCATTCTCTATTCTCTTAGCCACTATTAATGTGCTCACCTCCATGCCTTCACATAAGCTGCTGTCTCAGCCTGAAATGCTCTTTTGGCTCATCTCTGCCCGTACCATCTGTCTTAGTTATCTAGTGCTGCTATAACAGAAATACCATAAGTGGATAGCTTTAACAAAGAGAAATTTATTCTCTCACAGTCTAGGAGGCTAGAAGTCCAAATTCAAGGTGCCAGCTCCAGGGGAAGGCTCTCTTTCTCTGTCGGCTCTGGAAGAAGGTCCTCATCATCAATCTTCCCCTGGTCGAAGAGTTTCTCAGTGCAGAGATCTCAGTTCCAAAGGACATGCTATGCTCCCAGTGCTTCTTTCTTGGTGGTATGAGGTCCCCCTGTCTCTCTGCTCACTTCTCTCTTTTATATCTCAAAAAAGATTGGCTAAAGACACAACCTAATCTTATAGATTGAGTCCTGCCTCATTATCATAACTGCCGTTAATCCCGCCTCGGTAACATCATAGAGGTAGCACTTACAACATGTAGGAAAATCATATGAGATGAAAAATGGTGGACAGTCACACAATACTGGGAATCATGGACTAGCCACATTGACATATATTTTGGGGGGACACAATTCAACCCATAACACTATCTAAATCTACTTTGAGTTCAACTCTTATCCCCTCAGTAAGTCTTTCCCAGCTTCTCTACTTGCTGCTTTTCAATGGTTCTCAGTATGACTTCTTCTATAGTATAGATCATATTCTGCCATAGATTCAAGTTCAGTGTCTTCCCACAAAACTGGAATTTTCTTGAGAGTAGGGACATGTCCTCATTTACTTGTCCTGCTCATTCAATCAACAGGTGTTTTTTTCTTTCTTTCTTTTCTTCTGGTATGCTCTGCTGAGCACACAGTGGTCAATAAGACAGACCTATGTCTGCTTTCATACATCTTATATTTTAGTAAGTTTGACAGAAGAAAAAAACAAGAATGCAGACAAAGTAATACCTGTGGTGAAGAAGTAATTATGGGAAAGGTAATATTTAAACTGAGACCTGAAGGATGAGAAGGACCCAGCCATGACACAAGTGCAAGGAAGCATATTTTATGCCAAGGGAACAGCATTACTAAGGCCCTGGGGTGGGAAGTAGTAGGGCAAGTTCAAGGAAAAGAAAGAAAACTTCTGTGTGTGGAGCAGGGTGCACTTAAGGGGAGAAGTAGAAAATGAGGTTGGAGAGAGAGGCAGGTACAAGTTATGCAGGAGCTTGATTTGACCTGGTTGCATTTTGAGATCACTCTTACTACTACGTGGGCAATGGTTTGGAAAGAGCAAGAGCTGAGGTGGGGAGGCCATATAGGAGATTGTTTTCCACATGAGAGATGATGATGGCATGCACAAAGGTGGGAAAGTGAAGATGAAGAGAGGTATGACAGGATTCAAGATGTATTTTGTAGCTAGAATTTACAGGCCTTGCTGATGGACTGCATGTAGGGGTGCAGTGAGAGAGAAGAATGAAGGCTGACACCTAGATTTCTGGCTTGAGTACCTGGGTAAATGGTGGTATATTTATGAAATGGTCAAGACTTGAGTGTGGGAAAATATTTGGAGTAAAAAGTCAAGAACTACATTTTTCAAACTTTGATTTATGTTAAATTTGAAATTAAGGGAATTTATAAAAACTAGACCAAACTTACAAGAAATGTTAAAGGCAGTCCTCCAATTAGAGAACCAACAATATTAGACAACAATCCAAGATTATGACACTTATGACACAGGAAAGATCAACCAGATACCAACCCAGATAAGAAATTCTCAAAAACAAACAAAAAAGTTAAAAGACTGAAATTAGGGAACAAGAGATATCAATATGTAGACGATGACAACATCAAAACAAAAAAGAGGGAATAAATGGTGCAGCTATAGAACTTCTATATGGAGGGGAAGTCAAGGCAATATCAAGAATAAAAGACTGGTTTAAACGTAGGAAAATAAAGGTAAATTTCAAGGTAACCACAAAGGAAACTAACAAACCTGCCCATCAAAATAAAAAAGAAGAAAAAGACACAGTAAACACAAAATCAACAATAATGAAAGAAATGAAAAGACAATCCATAAGCAACAAGAACTCAGCACAGAAAATTAAGCAGAATGAGGAAACCATCAATCCCACAAAAAAAAATGACAGCAGTAAAATCATACTTATAATCACACTGAATGAAAATGGCTTAAATGCATCAGTAGAGAGACCGACCGTGGCAGAATGCATTAAAAAACACTATCTATATACTGTCTACAACAGACACACCTTAGACACAAAGACATAAACTAAAACTCAAAGAATGGAAAAATACATCAAGCAAACAATAACCAAAACAGAGCAAGAGCAGCAATAATAATCTCTGATAAAATAGCCTTTAAAGCAAAATCCACCATGAAGGGTAAGGAAGGACACTATATAATAATTCAAAAGTCACTACACCAGGAGGACATAACCATAATAAATATATATGGATCCAATGACAGGGCTTCAAAATACATAAAACAAACTCTAATAGCATTGAAAAGAGAAATATACAGTTCCACAGTAATAGTAGGAGATGTCAACACACCAGTTTCAATGAAGGAAAAAACATCTAGAAAGAAACTCAATAAAAATACAGAAAATCTAAATGCCACAATCAACCAACTCAACCTCATAGACATATACAGAACAGCCACCCAACAGCAGCAGCAAAGTATACATTCTTATCCAGTGCACATGGAACATTCTCCAGAATAGACCACATCGTAGACTACAAAACAAGCCTCAACAAGGCAAAACATTGAAATAATACAAAGCATCTTCTCTGATCACACTGCCATAAAGATAGAAATCAATAACAGGAATAGCAAGAGAAAAAAAATCAAATATATAGAAACTGAAACAGGAGTGGAGCCAACACGGCACTATAGACAGAAGCACCACACTGTCCCTCTACAGCAAAGACCTGAAAAACTAATTAAAGATAAAAACATCAATCCTGGAACCCTAAGTGTCAAATGAGGGGATGAAGAACTCAGCCAAGCACCAAATAGAATAAGAAGCTGACAAAGAACAGAGAAAGAGTAGAGTACCAGCTAATGTGGCATGGACTCACCATCTTGGACCCCTCTGCCACCAAGAACTGCAGACAAGGAGTATGGAAAGGCAGCTCCATGGAGCTCCCAGCAGGAGGCAGAGCATCTGGTAACCAGGGATACATGCTTTCCTAAGCCCCAACCTTCTTCCCTCTGCATGGCCTCTGCTGCTTTCTCACATGGCCAGAGAGAAGTCAGCTCCTTGCTGCTCAGATCAGCTCCGCCCCCACCAGCTGGCTCCTTCATTGCCATTTTTTGGTTATTGTTGTTTTGACTTCTTTTTGTCTCCTCCTCTCTCACCTCCTTCCTTTCCCTTCTCCTGCCCAGCTGGTTCTGTGTGCCATCTGTGCTCCTTCTTGACGGACAAGCCACACCACTCAGCTAAGGAGGCGCTTCCTTGGTCTGCGCTCCCACGCCAGTGGGCTCCCTCAGGGCATTTTTTTTTCTCGGTTTCTTGACGCTTTCTACTTTCCTTTCCTTTCTCCCACCCACCTGGCCACGTGTGCTGTCTCTGCCACTTTCTGATGGGCTCTACCACACCACTCAGCCAGGGAGCCACCGGCACACAGCTTCCCCAATCTGCACTGCCATGCCAGTGAGCTCTCTTGGGGCATTTTTTTTTCTTTTTCTTTCTCAGTTTCTTGTCTCTCTATACCTTCCTTCCTTTCCTTTCTCCCGACCACCTGGCCACATGTACTGTCTCTGCTGCTTATTGACGGGCTGTGTCACACCACTCAGCTGGGGAGCTGCTGGCACACAGCTTCCCCAATCTGCACCACCATGCTGGTGGGCTTCCTCAGAGGATTTTTTTTTCTTTTCACAGTTTCTTGTCTCTCTTTACCTTCCTTCTTTCCCTTTCTCCCAGCCACCTGGCTGCATGTGCCATCTCCACGGCTTTTTGATGGGCTGTGCCACACCACTTGGCTGGGGAGCTGCCCATACCAGTGGCGCACTTGGGGCATTTTTTTTCCTTGGTTTCTTATCTCTCTCTACCTTCCTTCCTTCCCATTCTCCCAATGCCTGGCTGAGTGTGCCTTTTTTTTTTTTGGTTTCTTATCTCTCCCTTCATTCCTTCCCTTTCTCCTGTGTGCCATCTCTGCCCCTTCTTGATGGGCTGTGTCACACAGCCCAGCTAGAAAGCCACCAGCACACGGCTTCTCTGAGTCCATGCGACTCCACCAGCAGGGTCCCTCAGGACCTTTTTTTTTTCTTTTGGCTTCTTTTTTTCTCTCTCCTTTCTCACACCCATTCAGCTCCACACATCACATCCTTCTCCTTCCCTCCTGCCTATCTGCACCACACACAGAGCTGCATCCCTGAGTGGCACAGGCACAGACCACCAGACCCAGCCCTACACTGCCCCCCAACCCCGCCCTGTCAGCCACAGTACATGCTGCAAATGACCCATCCCCACCTCTCCCCCTCCACTGGACCTGCCCTGCTGCACCTTAGCTCAGCAACCTGCCCTGTCCACCTAGACAAGGCCATGAGAAGTATCGTGCCCACAGACGAGCAAACAATTTTTGGCTATGACAAATCTGACAAAGGCCTAATCTCTAAAATCTACAGAAAAATCGAACAGCCTCTACAACAAAAAGACAAATAATCCAATTAAGAAATGTGTAAAAGATATGAACAGACACTTCACCAAAGAAGACATTCCGGTGGATAAAAGAGACATGAAGAATGCTTGTGATCACTAGCCATTAGAGAAATGCAAATCAAAACCACAATGAGGTACCATCTCACACCAACATTACTGGCATGAATCAAAAAAACAGAAATTAACAAATGTTGGAGAGGCTGTGGGGAGACTGGAACTCCCACTGCTGGTGGGAATGCCAAATGGTATAACCATTTTGGAAAATGATATGGCATTCCTTCAAAAGCTAAAAATAGAAATACCATATGATCTAGCAATCCCACTCCTAGGAATATATCCTAGAGAAATAAGAGCCATCACACGAATAGACATATGCACACCCATGTTCACTGCAGCATTATTCACAATAGCAAAAAGAGGGAAACAACCTAAGTGCCTATCAACAGATGAATGGATAAACAAGCTATGGTATACTACGCAACGATTAAGAACAATGATGAATCTGTGAAACATCGCACAACATGGGTGAATCTGGAGAGCATTATGCTGAGTGAAATAAGTCAATCACAAAAGGACAAATATTGTATGAGACCACAATTATTAAAACTCTTGAAAAGGTTTACACACAAAAACGGAAGCAAGCAGAGAGTTGGGGGACCTCATACCACCAAGAAAACAGTGCCAGGAGTGCAGCGCATTCTTTGGACCCAGGGTCCGTTTGTGGAGAAGCTCCTAGTCTGGGTGAATGAAGATTGATGAGAAGGCCGACAGAGAGAGAAAGCCTTCCCCTGGAGCTGACGCCCTGAATTTGGACTTCTAGCCTACTAGACTGTGAGAAAATGAATTTACCTTTGTTAAAGCCATTCACCTGTGGTATTTCTGTTATAGCAGCAGTAGATAACTAAAACAGAATTTGGTACTGAGAAAGTGGGGTGCTGCTCTAACAGATACCTAAAATGTGTAAGTGGTTTTGAAACTGAATGGATAGAGGAGAGGAAGCGGCAGAGGACCAGCAGCAGCAGAGAACCTGCAGCAGCAGAACCAGGAGACCAGCGTAAGACGGCGCTGGAGCCAACCCATGGAGCGAGAGAGCTGAGTGCCTGTGTGCAGGAGGCTTCCTGGTGGAGTGGGGTGCCTCCGAGCACTTATCTGTGGAGCTACAGAGCGTTGGAACACTTGCCCCAGCAGGGCAGATGCTGGCATGAGGCCCAAGGAGCTGAGAGGCCAAAAAACCAGGAGGCAGAAGCTGAAGAGACAAGGAAGACAAGAAGCCAATTTGCTTCAGTCTCAAAAGGGATGGCCAGGACCTCTGGGGTTTCCAAGGGTGGAGCCATGGCCTCTGGTATTTCTAAGGGTGGAGTCACCATGCAGACAGACTAGGAGAATGGTGCTCCAAAAGCCAAGAGAGCAGAGTTGTTGTCCTAGTGGGTCTGGAAGGCGGAGCTGAAGCCCAGGGCTGAAGGGCCCCCACTCAGAATCTGGAGAGTGTGGCCAGTACCTACAGTCTGGAGGGCAGGGCCATTGTGCAAATTGTCTCAGAGAACAGAGGATTATTTTCAAAGCCTTGAGGGGTAATATAATGTGTTCTGCTTACTTGCTTGGTGCCTGTTATTCCTTCTTTTCCTCCAGTTTCTCCCATTTGTAATGGAAATGTCTAGCTTGTGCTTGTTCTGCCATTGTACTTTGGAAGCAGATAACTTGTATTTTAGATTTCACAGTGAGAAAGAATTTTTGGATTTTGGACTTGGAGTTGATTTAAGACTTTTGCTATAACATGATGGGGTAAATATGTTTTACATGTGGCAAGGACATGAATTTGAGGGGCCAAAGGGTGGAATGTCATGGATTGAATCGTGTCCTCTCAAAATATCTGTCAACTTGGCTAGGTCATGATTCCCTTGTACGATTGTATGATACAAGATTAACAAAAAATCAGTTGGATTCCTTTACACCAACAAAGAGAACTTTGAAAAGGAAATCAGCAAATCAGTACCATTTACAATTGCCCCCCAAAAGATAAAATATTTAGGAATAAATCTAACCAGGGACGTAAAAGACCTATACAAACAAAACTGTAAAACACTACTGCAGAAACCGAAAGAGACCTACATAAATGGAAAAATATGTCATGCTTATGGATAGGAAGACTCAACACTGTGAAAATATCAACTCTACCCAAAATGATCTACAGTTATAATGTAATCCCAATCCAAATTCCAACAGCATTCATTGATGAGATGGAGAAACTTAAGAACCAACTTTATATGGAAAGGGAAGTCGTCCCAGACAAGTAAAGCTTTATTGAAGAAGAAGAACAAAATGGGAGGCATCACATTACCTGATCTCAGAACCTACTATATGGCCATGGTAGTCAGAAGAGCCTGGTACTGGTACAACAGGCACATAGAACAATGGAACAGAATTGAGAACCCAGATGTAAATCCATCCACCTACAGGAAGCTAATATTTGACAAAGGGTCAGAGTCCATTAAATGGAGAAAAAAATCAGTACCTTTAACAAATGGTGCTGGCATAACTGGATATCCATCTGTAAAAAAAAAAAAAAAAGAAAAGAAACAGGACTCATACCTCACACCATACACAAAAACTAACTGAAAATGGATCAAAGACCTAAATATAACACCTGAAATGGTAAAGATCATGGAAGGAAAAAATAGGGACAACGCTAGGGGTCCTAATACATGGCATAAATATGATACAGACCATAACTAACAATGCACAAACACCAGAAGATAAGCTATATAACTGGGAGCTCCTAAAAAGTAAAGACTTATGCTCATCAAAAGACATCACCAAAAGAGTAAAAAGGGAACCTCCAGACTGGGAAAAAATTTTAGGCTACAACATATCTGACATAGGTCTAATCTCTAAAATCTAAAACACACTTCAACAACAAAAAGACAAATAATCCAATTAAAAAACGGGCAAAGGATATAAACAGATTCTTCAAAGAAGACATTCAGGTGGCTAACGGACACATGAGAAAATGTTTGTGATCATTAGCCACTAAAACCCCCCAAAAAAAAAAACTGCAGTCGAGTTGATTCTGACTCATAGAGACCTTATAGGACAGAGTAGAACTGGCGCATAGGGTTTCCAAGGAGCACCTGGTGGTTTTGAACTGCTGACCTTTTGGTTAGCAGCCATAGCTCTTAACCACTACACCACCAGGGTTTCCCATTAGTCATTAGAGAAATGCAAATCAAAACTACAACGAAATACCATCTCACTCCAGCAATACTGGCACTAAAAAAAGAAAATAATAAATGTTGGAGGGAGATTGGAACTCTTATGCACTGCTGGTGGGTGTGTAAAATGGTACGACTACTATGGAAAACAATACAGCTGTTCCTTAAAAATCTAGAAACAGAAATATCATACAATCCAGCAATCCCACTCCTAGATACCCAAAGAAAAATAAAAGCCACCGCACGAATAGACATATGCACACCCATGCTCATTGCAGGACTGTTCACGATAGCAACAAGATGGAAACAAGCTAGATGCCCATCAACAGATGAGTGGATAAATAAATTTTGGTACATATGTACAATGGAATACTATGCACTGATAAAGAACACTGATGAATCTGTGAAACATCTCACAACATGGATAATCTGGAGGGCATTATGAGGAGTGAAATAAGTCAGTCACGGAAGGACAAATATTTTGTGAGACTACTGTTACAAAAACTCAAGAAAAGGTTTACACACAGAAAAAAAACTTTGATGGTTACAAGGGAGGGGAGGTATGGAGAGGGGAAATCACTAGAGAGTAGACAAGTGTCAACTTTTGTGAAGGGAAAGACAACACACAATATAGGGGAAGTCAGCACAACTTAAAAAAATAATAAATTTGAGATGCCCCTGAAATACCAAAGTCCAAGCAATGCTTTGTTGCTTGGGGATTGATTTGACAGCAGCACCACCACCAGCCCCCCCATGCTACCACCCACCATCATCACCTCACTTTGGGAAAGGCCACTGTGGACTTTCATTGCCGAAGTCCATGTTCACAGTAGAGTTATTTGTATTTTAATATAAATGTTTAAATTAAGCTTAGGAAACTGTGACAGAGCACTTCTAAGACCATATTGCTCAGTGTTTCCTGTAGCAGAATGACCTGGACCCTTGTTCAAAATGCAGATTCCTGGGCCCATCTCAATCCTTTTTAAGCTGAACTGGATGGAGACATCTGCATGTTTAACAATTGTCCCAGGGGACTCTGAGAACCATTGCTGTGAGGAGCATCTATAGACCTAGAAGTTACCCCTGAAGATGCCAGGGCTGGATGTGGGCAGGGCTCTAACCAACCTTATACATGAGAAGTACCTGGGCATCCTGTTAAAATGCAGATACTGACTTGGCAGGTCCGAGTCAGGGCCCGAAGTTCTGCATTTCTAACAAGCTCCTAAGTGACGCCTTTGCTGCTGGTCTAGGACCACACTTTGAGTAGTAGCAAGGGACTAGATCAGTGGTTCTCGAAGGGTGAAATTTTGCTCCTCAGGGGACATTTGGCAATGTCTGTAGACATCTGTTGGTTGCTACAGATGACGGTGGGGATGCTCCTGGCATCTGGTGGGTTGAGGCCGGGGACGCTGCTCAGTATCCTACAATGCACAACACAGCCCCCGCAACAAAGAATTATCTAGCCCAAGATGTCAGTAGTGCTGCTGCTGAAAAACTCTGGGCTTGATGATAGCCAAAGAGTATGGGGCAGGGAACCTTGCTTATCCAGGCACCAGCGCCTGGTAGGTGTAGGCTAGATGAAGGACAGGAAGCATACTTGTGAAGATATAATGGAAATGTTCCAAATGAAACACAGCAGTGTCTGTGGTGTGTGCTCCACACCAGGGCTAAAGCCAACAGGACAGAGCATGGATTAGGGAGAGCTTGAAGGCACATGTGTTGCCTGGTAAGGCAGATTACTGTTTTTATTAAAAATAACCCATCACATTTGAATTGCATTTTAGAGTTTACAAAACATTTTCATATGCGTCATATTATTTGATCCACACAACACCCTAATGAGATAGAGCAAGGGTTATTCTCCCTATCTCTTTCCTGAATTTGGAAACTTAACACCATCAGCCAAATAAATGTTTATTGAATTGAATGGAACTGAAATTCACTTCTGACGTATGAGTAATTTTGTAATTTTGCCAAGTAACTGATTCTAAGTCTTGGGTGACTACAGATCAGGGACTCAGGAATCCTGGCTATGAGATGGGAGATCTTACGGTAGGATATAGTGGCCTTGACCCAGACCCTGCCTTATCTTCACCCCCTGGATCCTGGGCTTGGGCTGGGAGGCCCCCTGAAAGATTGCAAGTACACCCCCTCCTCATCCCTCTTCTCTGAGGTGGGAAGGGACTGGAACCTGGGCTGATGCTCTTTCCTCTCCCCACAGGCTGTCTACAAGGCCTGGCTGTGCTCAGAATACTTCAGCGTGACCCAGCAGGAATGCCAGCGCTGGGTGCCCTGCAAGCAATACTGCCTGGAGGTGCAGACCCGGTGCCCCTTTATACTCCCTGACAATGAGGAAATGGTGTACGGAGGGCTCCCTGGCTTTATCTGTACAGGTAAAGGCAGGGCACTTGGGAAGAGGGAGGAAGCCAGGGGCCCAGGGCAGGCACCAGTCAAGGGAGTGGGAGCAGGGAGGACAACAGGGGAGTTAGGTTAGAAGAAGGTTAAGTGGCGGGAGGAGTGGGCAGGGAGGGCCTCAGGTTGGGATAGGGCCGAGTGGAACAGGGGAATGGCCAAAGTGGCCATCTCTACCCAGAACATGCCAAGCCAGGTAGTCCTCATGGAGAAACTAGCTAGGGTCTCAGGGAGACAAGGGTCCAGAAAGGGAAGGTACTGAATGGCAGGGGGAAAAGATCCTTGGGCAGGACTACCTGTACAGTCCTAGCTTTGAAAATCTCCTCTCCAGGTAAGGCATAACCATCAGTCCCCTGAACACCCTACCACACCTCCCTTATCCATTGGCAGGGTTGCTGGATACTTCGCCGAAGCTGCCAGAAGCCAAGTGCTGTGACGTACAGTGGGTCTCCTGTGAGTCGGAGAAGAAGAAGTCCAAGGAGTCTGAGGCCCCCAAAACCCACCACCAGCAATTCCACCACTCCTATTTCCACCACTATCACCAACAGTACCACCACTACCACCCCCGCCATGACCCCCCAGGCCGCATCAGCCACAAGCCCTCCCTCCTGCCGGTGTCTGGGGGCTCCCGCCTCAGCCCCAGCAGGATCCGGCTCTGTGTCCTTGTTCTCATGCTCCTCCACACCATGGTGACCTTCTCCAGCAACCAGGATGGTGGGGGACTGGGGCTGGAGGCACTGCCTGCCCTAGAAGAGGGCCTAACACGGGAAGAGTGACAGCAGGGAGGGAGGACAGACCTCCACCACACACTGACATTAGCTCCAGCCCCCCCAGGTGGGAGGGAGGGGGCTCCTCCCATGGGAGGTGTAAGACCAGGTTGGGGGCTATAGGAAATGGGGGACTACACATCCCCCCAACCTACCCCCACCCCAAAAGCAGCTCCAGCAGAGTGGGCAGAGGGCCCCAGGGTGCCACAAAACCCATCCAGGAGAAAAAGGCAAGAGCAGCAGGCACCCCCGCCCAGGGCCCCATCTATGGGGCTTAGCAAAAAAAAAAGGGGTGAATAGGGGCTGGAAATGGCTACCCCTGCTGAGAGCCCTGATCCCAGATAAGAAGGCTGCTCACCCAGCCTTGGCCCTGCAGGGAATGTTGGGGGGCACAGAGGGGAGATGCTCTTTACCCCCTCCACATTCCTTTTGTTGCCAAGATCCTTAATTCTCTCCTGCCCATATCCCTATAGGCACCGGCAGACAGTGCAGTGCCCCTCCTCCCACTTCAGCACACCTCGCCCAGCGTGGAGATGAGGTGTGCACAGTTGGAGCTAGCCTGGGGCCCCAGTTAAGCTGTGCCCCTCCATCCTAGTCAGTGGGGGGTAGGAATGGGGTGCAGAATGAGTGGTGAGAGAAAGTGGAGATGAGGAAGGTGGAGACGAAAGGAGAGATGTGGACAGAGGGCTTGGAGAGAGGAGATATAGCCAAACAGGCTATTGCCACCTGGCTTTGGGAAGGTGGGTGATCAGTGTTGAGGCAGGCTCAAGGACAGCTCACCAAGTCAGAGAAAGTTGCATACGGAGCCCTCTGGGGAAAGAGCGTAGGAACTGAGTTGTTGGGCCTTGAAACAGAAGGCTGAGGATACATGGCCAGACTGCCGCTATCTGAAGGGCCATTATTTTACAGAAGGTGCACATACTCCCAAGGGGCCTCTCCTTCCGTGGAGATCTTGGCCTTGAGGCCAAAAAAATTTCCATTTCTGATCTCCATGGGGAGGAGGGACTTAAGTCCAAGTGGGTCAGGCCTAGCCTGGGTCCCCATACTCCTCCATCTTGTCCTAGCCCAGGCCTCCATGAAGGAGAACCTGGGGGCATCGTTCCAGAGCTCTCCAGAGATGAACCTCCCCCTGTCCCTGTCCCTGTCCCTGTCCCTGTCCCTGTCCCCAGCCTACCAAAGAGTATTCCTTCCTCCCCATCCCTGGCCCCATGGATTACTATCCCAATTGTGGAACAACCAGACTCCTCCTTAACCTGTAGCAAGTCCCCTGCTCCAGCCACCCCTGGCCCTTGCTAGAGAAAGTCCACAGACTGGCAAGAAGACCCTTTGGAAAAAGATAATGTGCTGATGCCTCTTGGTCGAGAGACTTGAACTCTTCAATCAGGCTAGAGGGCTGTACAAGAAAAGAGGCATCAAGAGCCCTTTGGGGCCGTTAGTCATTAGCCTTGCCCTGGTGTACTAGGAGGTGGAGATCACATTGCCTGAGACATTTAAAAGCCAGTGGGAGCAAATGAGTTGCTATGACTCGGAGTCGACTCAAGGACAACAGGTTAGGAGCAAATAAGAAAGGGAGTCAGAACTCTGTTCCCGGGATAAGCCAAGGGGCTTTCAGTACCAGAAGGGCCTGTGTCCTTCTAGGATGTGATGTCAGTGAGTTAAGGGAAAGGGCTGGGCCTGGAGCTGCATTAGCGTGAAGCCAAAAGGGGGGTAGGGAGGGGAGAGCTGGAATTGGTTGACTGAGGGATGACTGGGAGACCTCCCTAGTAAAGGAAACCATTCTAGGGCTTCAGCTGGGTCCCAAATAGGCTTAGCGAATCTGGGGAGTCCTTCCTTTTCAGTTTTCTCATTTTCCACAGTGTGCCCCCCTGCCCTTATGCCCTGCCAACACACTCTGGTATTTTGGCCCTCAGCACTTGGGGCCTAGCCACATACCCTATTCTTAGAGTGCTCTTTTTAGCTGGGGAAGGGAAGAAATGCTGGCTCCTTCCAGAGATGCCTATATTTAAGTAAAGGGGCAGGTGCTTAGGCTCCAGGGAGACCCTAGGTACTGCCTTCTAACTCCTGCATCCTCAGGAGAGGAAAGGGACTGGGAAGTAAAGGGACACCTGTACAGCCCCAGGGAATGGACCCTTGAAGACTCCCATCCTCTCTTCCCCCTCACCAAGTGCCCAGGAGACCCCTGGCTCAGACCAGCCCAGGGCCTTGCCCAGTGGCAGGGGAAAGGGGCACCACACTCCACCTCTAAGTCATTTGACTGTCCCTATCTACACCATCACCCAGATCACCACCTATCCAGCTGCCCCTCCCCTCCGCCACAGGCAGCAGAGCTGGACAGCTTTCTTATGCCATTTTCTATACTGTGCTTCATGAGTAGGACTTTCTTGCACTAGTTCCTATGATTGAGTCTCCAAGCTGGTTTCCAAGTAGTCCCCCATTCCTCCCTCCATTACCTGCCTATGATTTAGTTGTCTCTGCCCTCCTTCTTACCCCTGCCTCTGTGTTTCGGTGAGAGTCTGTATGTGTACTGCTTTCTGTTTTGTTGCATTGTGGGGCAGAGGCCTCTCTGCTCTTCTTTAATCCCATAAAGAAATAAATGGTAAAACTTGATGATATCCTCCGTTCATGGCTTTGGTCTGTGGAGTCCAGCTTGTTGCCCTAGGAAACAGTCTATGACTTAGGGAGTGGGTGAGAGAGAGGATGTTGACCCTGTGCCCTGCCCCCTTTTGGCTCAAATCTCAGAAAAAAAAAAGAATAACCTCAGTAATAGGCCATTATAGACAAAGGATCACAAGCTTAACCATCTGCAAGGAGCAGGCAAATAACTATAAATGAGTAAAGGGGGCCAGGCTGGGGGCAAGTACAGACTCAAACAAAGTAACTGGTGAGAACTGCACAGCACATGCCCCTTTTAAAGGGGGAAGCTTAAGCCCAGTGTTGTCTTGTGGGAATGTGGGCTCAGTGTTGCCAGATCTGCTGATTCAAGGAAGGTCAAAGACTAAGGATTTTTACGTGAAACCTGCTTAATTCCTAAATGTTAGCTCCAGTCTGGAAAAAAAAAAGCTGTATGGGCTGAACATGTCTGCTGGCCCCACGTGGCCTTGGGGGCTACCAATTTTCCACCTTTGTTGCAGCCTTTGGTTCTAGTCTACCAGCCTCATCTCTCCTACACCCCTCACCAGCTCCATCTTTCCACCACAGGACAGAAGGGCACTCAGGAAGAACTGCTGGAGGGGCAGCAGAAAGAGCCTTCCACCACTACCACCTTTTTCGTATAAATAGGGGGACGGAGAGGATGATTTAGAAGGGAGTCTGGTGTCCTGACTGAGCTGTTGAATTACTTTGCCATGAAAACATGAGCTCCCAAATTTCCCCAAAAGCAGATAGCATGGAGGGTTAAGGGCTTGAACTCTGAAGCCAAACTGTATGATTCAAAGTCTAGCTCCACCATTTCCTACTTATATGACCTTGGACAAGTTCCCTTACTTCTTTGAGCCTTAATGTCCTCATCTGTAAAAAGGGTTATTGTGTGAATTAAATGATGTATGTAAAGCATTTTGCACAACATCTGGAACAAAGGAGCACTCAAATGTTGATAATTATTATTACCATCATTTACTCAGTCTTCTCTTTCTTTCACTCCCACCTGAAATGGTCACCAAGGGCTGTCAATTCTACCTCTGTAATCTGTGTCGAATCCTTCCCCTCCTTCCCATCCCCACTCCCACTAAGCTGCTTCAGGCCCGCAGCAGTTCTTGCCTGGACTACCACAGTAGCCTAATAACTAATTTCCTGATCCAATTACTCTGACCCCAATCCATCCTCTACCTAGCACAGTGCCAGGCACTTAGGAGGCACTCAACACTTTTTTCTTTTTAAATAATTGCTGCCATGGTTGATTTTCCTAAAGTATACATCCATCCTCCTAAAGTGAACATGTTGCAGCCCTGCCCAAAATCATTCAGATGGTTCCACATTGTCTATATAGAACAGTGTAAATTTCTTAGCATGACATTCAAGGAAGGCCCTTTGCATTTGGATCTTATCCTACCAGTCTGATCTTCCACCCTAGGCACACATGCACTCATTCCTAGCCACATTTCACTATTGGCTGTTCACTGAAGGAGCTTTGCACCTTCTCATTTTCCCACCTTTGCTCACATTGTTTCTTTTGCCTGCAATATCCTCTCTCCATCTCTGCCTTACCTTGTTTTCAAAGTCCAGCTCAAATGCCACTTCTACTATGAAGACTTCTACTTTCCCCCTTTCCCAAGCTGCAAACAATCTTTTCCTCCTCTGTTTCTGTAACACTTTGCACCTTAATTGTGGTACTTATTACATTCTGCCTGTATTTGACTTATTCATTCATTCCAAACATACTTACTAAGCAATTACTGTATGCCCAGCATTATAGTGGGTGCTGGAAATACAGCAGTAAATGACAAGCACATTATAGATCCATGATATAGTATGACTTTATACATCATTCAGCAACCATAATATGCTCACTCTTACATTAGAGTTTTTGCCCGTCCATGAGAAGGAAGCCAAGCTCTCTTGGCTTCGGACATAGGAAAAACAGGTGAGAGACTGGACATCCCCCTGTATCCTGCTACACAGAAGAGCAAAGGGGGTTACCTGTCTACAGTGCTAAGGGAGCAAAGGGCACAATGGCCTTGCCAAAGACATTGCCCTTTGACTCCTGGACTAAGCTACCACTGCTCCGAAGGTGCTTTTCTGGGCTCCCCTCCTCTATGCTGGCCCATGCCCTGGTATTCTCACTTCAGGTCAGGTACAACTGCAGGTAGCCTCAGACCCAGTCTCAGCCCATGCAAGGAGAGATATTGGCAGTGGTTCACACCCCTGGTAGTGCATCCGAATCTTCTGGAGAGGTTTAGCTCTGGCCCCATCGGCAGAAATGCTGATTTAATTAGTCTGGGTTGGGGTCCCAGCTTCCAGATTGTTTAACAAACTCCACAGTTGATTCTAATGTGCAGCCAGGATTGACAATACTGGATGAAAAGATTTCTGGGGCTACATGAAGTCCTTGTTATTTAAGGATAAGTGATACTAGAAAAAATACCACTTAAAATGAATCCACTTGAAATGGGGACCAATATTTCATAGTGAAGAGTGCGTGTGTGTGTTGGGGGAAAGGCTTGACTGAGAATTTATCTTGAAAAACAGAATTGAAAATGTGGAAAATATTTTATTTTAAATTTAAGATATGTAAGTAGTAATTTCAAATATGCATGAATTCTTAGAATGAAAAAAGAATGACTTGAGCATGAAGGGATAATTTTCCTGACCAAGGCACAGAAGAGGAAGCACAATATTGACTTTGTCAGAACAGTCATAAACACGGTTTTTGTTTTGCTTTGTTTTTCCAAAATCAGAGAGCTTCTTCAGTTTTCCCAAGGACCTCTTGTAATCCTTTGAGAGTTAAATCATTCTCTCTGAAGCCTTGATCCTGTCATTACCCTGGTCAATTTTCTCTTCTGTCAGTACGTGTTAATGGTCTATCTCTGCCAAATCCTTATTTATCAAGGATTTTACACATGCCATTAGAGGCTGTCTCCAACATCACTTTCATTGACTTCATGAAACTCTGAATCTTTTTCAAGACCTGTCATTTCATTCTAAAATTTAGTTGCATGGTGTAATACTAACAGTTAACAAGAGACTGAAAAAGACCTTGGCAAAATGGGTGTGGATAAACAGCTAAGTTTAATTAGGGTGTTAAGTGACGGAAGGAGCCCTGGTGGTACAGTGGTTAAGCATCTCCACTGCTAACCAAAAAGTGTTTGGTTCAGTCTGCTTCCATAAAGATTACAGCCTTGGAAACCCTATGGGGCAGTTCACCTCTGTCTTGTAGGGTTGCTGTGAGTTGGAATTGACTTGATGGCAACAAGTTTTTTGTTTGTTTGTTTATAAGTGAGGGGAAGGTTTTTGTAGCGACTCTAAATAGTGAATATTTTGTACTATGATAACTTTTGCCTTTCTACTCAACTTTATAAAGTCCCTTTTACTTTCTGGCTTTTAATCTGTTTTATCTTTAAAATGAAGGTATAGGATTAGGTGTTGTTACAAAAATTAAATAAGTCAATTTCAGTGAAATAATATCTGTAAAAGCTTTGGGCAATGAGCACAATTCCTGGCATAGATGAGAAACTCTGTAATTCCTGCTTTTACTTCTCTCCCAAACATTTTTAGATTCTTAAGAGACACTGAGGGGAAAAGAAGGGAAAAGGGAGAAGTCCATCAGAACAACTAGAAAGACCCTGAACGTCTTCCCAGGCAAAAGTTTCTGTCCTACTGTCATTACCTCCTGTCAAACTCATTGTGGAGGGTCACTGAGATTTATTCATTAAACACTGAGCTATTAGACAAACTGCTTAGGGATGGGAGGTGGGAATCCAAAAATCAGATATGGAATCTGCCCGCAAGAAGCTTCTGGGCTGGTTGGGGGAGAAAATGCATTAACAGAAATCACTCAAAAGCCATTCAGAATCTGACCATTTCTCCCCATCTCCATTGTCACTACCTAGTTCAAGCCACCATCAACCCGCTCCTGTACCACTGCAATGGCCTTCTAACTTGTCTCCAAGCTCCCAGCCTTGCCCCCCACAGAGTCCACATTCCAACAGCAGCCAGAGTGATCTTTTAAAAATGCAAACCAGATCTTATCTCGCTCCCGCTCAAACCCTCCAATAGCTTCCCATCTCAATGAGTATAGAATCCAAACTCCTTACGATGGCCCACACAGCCCTATGTGACCTTCCACTTGCCTACCACTCCAACCTTACTCAATGCAATCCATTATCCTCCAGCCACCCTGACTTATTTCTTTTCCTCTAATGTACTGAGCTTGTTCCTATCTCAGGACCTTTGTACATGCTGCTCCTCAGCCTGAAATGCTCTTCCCTCAGATTTTTGTAAGGCTGGCTCCTTCTCATTATCAGGTGTCAGCTCAAATGTCACTTTCGCAGGTAGGTCTTCCCTGACTGTGTATGAGAGTGCTCTTCTTGCCCCAGATACTCTATCACATGACCCTGCTTTTTATACAACCGTTATTTGTAACTATTTGAAACTATATTGTTTATACCTTTGTTTTGTTGTGCATTACCTCTCTCTTCATTTGAAACAAGGACCTTGTTTGTCTTGTTCACTATCTCCCCAGTGCCTCAATACATATTCGCTGAATGAATGGATATGAATGGGTGAGTGGTGTAGGATGTGTGGAGTGGGTGGCAAGAGATGACGCTTGAAAGTAGCCTGAGGTCAAAGCATGGAAGACCTCGAAGGTCAGGCTAGGGAATTTAGGCTTTATATAATGACCCATTGGGAGCCATGGAAGGTTGTTGAGCTTGAGAGGAATATGAGCATCTGACCTGGAATTAAGATTCATCTAGGACGGACTGGCGGGTGAAGTGAATGGAGATCCTATGTCCCCCGCCTTCGCACACCTTTCCTTCTGGGCTCTCCTCCAGTGCCCTGTTTGACCCAACTCCTATACTCTTCTGGGAACACGAAGAGCCCTTGAATGCCGGTCCCTGCCACCGGACGCTGGGTGGCGCTGTGGCTCCTCCTACCCGGGCTGGAGGCGCCGGCGGGGCGGAGGCGCAGCCGCTGAACCCGGTCTGGCACAGGGGTCCATTGGCGCATGCTGAGCAGGCTCTTCCTAGTCCCCCCCCTTTCTCCACTTCGCGCGCTTCCCCCTCACCCTGGCCCGCCGCTGCCTTCTCCCTCCGCCTCCGGCTGTCCTTGGTTTTCAGACCGGCTGGGCCAAAGTGGGGCCAGAGGCTGGAGCGGGAGGCGAAGGGGGAGGAAGGCTGGGGCGGGGCGTGGGAGGGACTGGTGCCGGCTGGTGCCCTCCCTCTTCAGACTATTCAGGCCTCGGGCCTCCCTGGACCCTAGGAAGGAGACAGAGCTACCACAGCGCCGCCTCTGAGCTCATCCACCGCCCGGTCCAGCCAGGCCCAAACCAAAGGGAGGTCGGAGCTGCAGGGGCAGCCTTTTGGTGAAGAGGGATCAGCACCATTAAGGGGTCAATTCACCATTCATGCTAACAGACCTGCCTTTCCTCCGGGCCCCTGGAGCAAGAAGCTCGTTTTCTGGGACCCCTCCTTTGGCCCCTTCCACTCTTACCGTGTATCTCAGATATTCTACATATTCTCCCATACTCATCCCTCCATTCTCACTGCTGTTTTCTGCCCAGATCCTCATTACCTCCCAATTGACCTCCCTGCCTCCAGCCTCCCGCCTTTCCAGCCCAGACTCCCTCACACAAGGCCTGGAGCCTTCTGAAACACTGGCCTGGAGTCTTGCCCTTGTAGTCACTCCTGTTGCTTGGAAAAATCTAAAGCTGGATTTCAAGGCCCTTCACACTCTGACCTCACCATTTTGGCCGAGGCTCCTCAACTCACATCCAGAGTAAGGCCTTCCTCTGGTGACCTGCCCTGAGTAGAAGAGGAGTTAGAATGGGAACTGAACACTCGTTGGGACTCTGTACAGAGCTCCATAGGCATCTATTTCAACAGCATTAACTCATGATCACGGACTGTCACAAGACTGGAGAGATGCAGAGAGCACAGCACCTGCCTTCCCTTAGAGTACTACTGGAGCACATCCATGCTTATTCCTTTGCTCCCTCTCTTCTCCCCCACCCCCATCTGTCCTTCTCTGTTGCCATCTCACTAATCCTTCATCTCCCTGTCCTCCCTTCCCTGTCCACCTTGACCCCACCATCCCCTCTTGGTGAAAACATGAAGCTTATGCTCAACCATGCTTTCACAAAGTGGTTGATGACATGCATGACCAGGTTTCTCAGTAATGTTTGTGTTTTGCTCTTAGCAGTTGCATTTTATTTATTTCTTTTCCCAGGGGAGCCTAATATTCACAGATTCTAAGACTATAGGTAGCTCTTCATTAGTAAAAGATTAAAGATTCCTATATGGAATTTAGCCTTGATGAACACATCACAAAAACATGTAAATTAACATAGAAAAACATGCAAGTGAACAGGAAAAATGGACAAAAGCAGATTTATTGGCAAGCAAAGCACCGATGGTTAAGTTCAGGATGCCCTGGGTCCTTAATTCCAGAAATCAATGCTCAGGGTTGACATCACTCATTCATGGCTTCAGAAGTGGCTTGGTGGAGCAAGAGTCTAGGATCAAAGACACAACCCTGAGAAGGGTGGGATAAGAGGAGGAGATAGCTCATCTTCCCTGGCTCCATCTCAGGGCAGATTCTCCTGGGAAATGACAACTTCCTGCCCCCATCCAACAAGTTCTACTGCTAAGAATATCCTCTTGTATTTGTACCACACATCTACCTTGTGATCCTCACAATAACCCTGTGCAGTAGGGATTATTAGTTTGGGTTTCCAAATGAAGAAACTGAGGCTCGAAGAGGTCATAAGACCCACCCAAAAACACAGAGCAGAAGGTCAGGGCCAGAAGTCAAGAATTCCAACTCCAAGGCCATTTCTAACCTTTCTACCCACAGTTTCATGATCTGTTGACTCAAAGCCAGGCCAACTGGACCCGGCCCTGTACCCTCACATATTCTCAAGAGCAATTGAAAAAGAAGACAATGTGACTAAGAAGAAGAAAGGGCTTTCACCTGACTCCTGGGTCATGCTGACATCTGGCATGGGTCTGAATGATGGCAGGAGGCTCACTCAGTGTTGAGGCTTACAGGGCCATTCGAGTGACAACCAGCCTCATGCTACCAAAAATCAAACCAAACCCATTGCCATCGAGTTGCTTCCGACTTATAGTGACCCTATAGGACAGAGTAAAACTGCCCCATAGGGTTTCCAAGACACACCTGGTGGATTCGAACTGCCGACCTTTTGGTTAGCAGCCAAACTCTTAACTACTACACCACCAGGGTTAGAACCCCTCTAAAGCAGAGATCTCCAACCAGGGCTCCCCAGAGGCATTTTGTTTAGCTTGGCAATGTTGGTCTGTGGCAGTGTTTCAATCTGAGTTCGGTTCCCTCAATACGAGGCTGTATGATGTAGTCATTAAGAGTATGGCCTGGGTTTGAATCCTTGTTCTGTGTGACTCTGGAACGTTTACTTAAAATGTACCTCACTCTGATCATCTGTAAAATGGAGGTAAGCAGTAGTACTCTACTTCATAGCGTTACAGTGAATATTGAGTTAGCATATCTAAAGCACTTAGAACAGTGCCTGACACATGATGATTTATGAGCGTTTACTGTGGAGCCCTGGTGGCACAGTGGTTAAGGGCTTGGTTACTAACCAAAAGGATGAATGCACTGACAGATTTCAGACAGTAACCAAGAGCTATAGCCCTTGATTTTAAACCATTGATTTAATCAAAACAGCCCTATAATTCTTATTTATTCACTTTATAATAAGGTAAATGGCATAGATATGAACTCATAAAACAAATTTATACTAATAAAACACTGCTTTTAATCTGTTTTACATAGTAGGATTCTCTGTAAGTCCCCACTCCCCCACCTTGTTTGACAGAGGAGGAAAGAGACCCAGAGAAAAGTAAGGACTTGCCCAAGGACACACACCCTGGCAGAAGTAGATCATGGCCCAGAAGCAGAGCCCTCTGGCAACCCACCCTAGGCTGCGGCCACTACATACGCTTCCTAAACATTGAATCCAAAATCTTAAGAATTGAGTTGAAAAAAAAAAAAAAAGACTGTATGTCCCAGAATACTTTGGAGTTCAGTCAGCCCAACAAGCTACCATTTTCTCCATCATATGACCTTCTTACAGGGCCTGAGCTTTGAACATGCCCAGATCTAGGCTTCTGTTTGTCAGAGGCACCACCCTGCTGCTTGCTCTGTTCTCTGGGACTTCCTGGGATTCCCTAAGGCCTGGGCCAGGAAAGCCAAAGTTTATTACTTGCTCAACATGGCTTGAATCCCAGAGGCCTGGGTCTGAGCTCTGAGCCTCTTGCTTGCCCTTCCTGGGAACTCACATGCCTTATTCCCACCCATTCCGCCCCCTCTCTCCCACATGTTCACCCTTTAAACCCTCATTTGCTGCCATTCTTGTGGGCCCTCCCCCTTAGTCACCACTCTCCCTGAAACCACTACTACTGCCTCAGACATCTTGCCTTTTATCTTACCTCAGAAGCCAAGTCCTCAGGTCCCTTAATTGTTCAGGTTGCACTTTTCTGAACTCTCTCCAATTGAGCTCCATGAATTGTAGGTAATTGAACTGTCTCGCTCAGGTTACAAGCCCCTGGGGCAGTGTCTTCTTGGTCTGGTACAGCCCTGCCCGGAAAGCAGGGGGATGGGGCACAGAGGAAGCCAGCCTAGGAGTCTGGCCCTGACCCCTGGGGAAAAGGCCCAAGGTCACAGTGCAGACATGCCTCCACCCTCAAGCTTTGCAAACTTTAGTCCTGCTGCCTACCCTGGTCCTCGTAGGTCAAAGGCTGAGAGAGGGACCAACCCTTCTCCACCAACAATATTGGCAGCAATAGTCTGATATGTAAAGTGATTTTTCAAATACTGTCAAAGACCTCTGCTTGGGAGCACTTAAGTGAGTCACTAGTGAAAAGTTAGGTGCTTATCGGGAAAATTCAGATTGGGAAACTTGCCACTCAATGGGAATACGCCATTTCACATAACATCTTTCCAGAGAAGTATATGCTGCCACCCATCTTGGGAACTCCTTAAAAAGTTGACTTGGCCACACCCCAGGGAGATGTATTAATTATTGCTCTAAGGGGTAGTTAAAGCAAGGAGGGAGGGGCTTAATGCAATAATGTTTTGCTCCAGACTCAGGACTCCCACCCTGCCCACCATGTCATTACTCCCCATTGCCCTCCACTGCAGTGGGCCAGGGCACATCCTAGAGCAGCACTTTGGCCATTCTCCCTGGACATGGGAGGTGCCTCCCCACCCCATCACCACTAAGGTCATGCTTCATAGGTTCAGCCCCTTCTGCTTCCCACTATGTCAAAAGTTATTATCACTGTCCACGAAACCTCCTGAAGGTCCTAGAGCCTACCATCATACCCTCAACGCCTATCATGGGGCCTGTTGTCGTTGTCAGTTGCCGTCAAGTCAACTCAAACTCATGGCAACTTTATGCACAGTAGAGTGATATTTTGCTGGTCCTGTGTTATCCTATCACCAGTATGTTCAAATCCATCACTGTGGCTATTGTGCCAATTCATCTCACTGACGGTCTCCCACCAAACAATATTCTCCACCAGCAATTGTTTCCTCCTGATGACATGTCCAAAGCAAGCAAGTTGGACAATATTCTGTCGTGATCCATAAGGTTTTTATTGGTTAATTTTTGGAAGTAGATCTCAAAGCCTTTCCTCCTAGTCTATCTTAGTCTGGAAACTCCACTGAAACCTGCCCACCATGGCTCACCCTGCTGGTATTTGAAATACTGGTGGCATAGCTTCCAGCATCATAGCCACACGCAAGCTACCATAGTATGACAAGCTGACAGATGGGAGGCTGGTGCATACTAAAGGTCTGTTGAGTAAATGAATGAGTACAGTAATCACGATATTAATTCTTCTATGATTTAGACTTCTACAGAATCTACCTCCTTCCTTCCCTTGTGGAGCTAACATCACAGAATTTCCAAATGGGAAATGACACTAGGAGGTCATATTGTCTATTCTCTTACCTCCACTTGAGACTGCATCCAAATGATCCCAAATAGAATGTTTTTAAGAATTCCATAAAATGAGTCTGAAAGGGAAGCAGTTAGGCTGTAGATGAAAGAGCATCCAAACTTGGAATCAGAAGACTAGTTATGAGATCTGCTCTTGGAATCATTAGCTAAAACCTAAATTGCAAGGGAGGAAATGAAGCTGGAAAATAGGAATGGACTTTATAGGCCATGCTAAAGAGTATTTTTATGTCCATTCACTCAATAAAACTTTATTGAATGCCTACTATGGGCCAGGTACTACTGTAAGGGACTTACATCACTCTGGCTGCTGGGAGGAAGCAATCACTGAAGAACAAAACTGAAGACAAGTTGGGGGACTGTATTACAAGTTGTGGTGAGAGATAAAGACCTGAACAAAGGCAGCAGAAATGGAGAGAAGTACACATTTGAATAAGGAAGCTGGACAACGAATAAGGAAGACTGGAAAAGAACTGATGCCTTTGAATTATGGTGTTGGCAAAGAATATTGAATATATCATGGACTACCAGACGAATGAACAAATCCGTCTTGGAAGAAGTACAGCCAGAATGATCTTCAGAAGAGAGGATGGTGAGACATCATGTCACTTATTTTGGACATGTTATCAGGAAGGATCAGTCCCTGGAGAAGGACATCATGCTTGGTAAATAGGGGGTGAGTGAAAAAGAGGAAGACCCTCAATGAGATGAATTGACACAGTTGCTGCAGCAATGGACTCAAACATAGCAATGATTGTGAGGATGGTGCAGGACTGGGCAGTGTTTCGTTCTGTTGTACATAAGGTCGCTATGAGTCGGAACTGACTCAATGGCACCTACAACAACAACAACACATGTATTAGAAAGCTCTTTAGGAAGTAGAACTGATAGGATTTGGTGATTTATTGGATGTGGGGGTTTAGGGAGAAAGGACACTCTAGATGACTAAACCTGGGTTTCTGGTGTGAGAGACTGGGTAGATAATGCTATCATCAATACAGATGAGGAACACAGGACTATGGTTTCACAGTTTGATGGAAACGGGTTCAGGAAGATAACGAGCTCAGTTTATGACATGTAAAATTTGAGGAGGACTAGAAGGAGAAGGACATACCTAATAGATAGTTGGATATATAGATCTAGAGCTCAGGGGGTCCTCATTATAAGGCTATAGTATAAGGAGTATAAGGAGAAGGTACAGAAAGAGAAGAGATGAGGGCTAAGGATAGTACTTTCAAATTTTCCAACTTTTAAATAGAAATAAGAGACTGTAATGCATCAGTGAAGACTGAAAAGAACCAGTCAGTCAGAGATATAGGAGATGAGCCACGGTAGGGGAGAATCATGAAAGCCAAGGTAGGAAAAAGGTCCAAAAGGCAGAAGTGGTTAGCACAGATGATGTAGAGAGGGGTTCCAATAAAGGAAAGATTTGGAAATGTTCATATGGATTCTGCCCTGACCATTGCCCATGCAGTTAGTAGAGCGGTGGAAGACTGGTAGCCGTGGGTTGAAGAGTAAATGGGAGGTAAGGAAATGGAGACAATGAATTAGAACACTCTTCCAAGAAACTTAAATAGATCAAACAAATTAACATGGTTACTGAAGGAAAATGCAAGTGCTAGAGAGAATTTTCAAATGATGGAAGAGAATATACACACATATATATCAGGGGAAGAAGCTGGCAGGGGTTGGAGATTCAATCAAAATAACAGGATTCACAATACAAAAAGAATTAGCCTTGTTCAGGAAAAGGAACATTTCCTTTCAGAGCAAGAAAGGAGTAAAGGACAACAGGGATGTTAATAAGATTGTAGTTATGAAAGGGGAGCTCATACCTCATAGCCTGTACTGAAAAGAGGACGAAGGTTCAAAATAGTGGCTAAAGGAAATGGGAGAGAAAGTTGAATAATAGAAGTGAGAGGATAAAGTGTTTAGAAACCATCTAAAATTAGAAACCATACATTTGTAGTACTATCCATCTGAATGGCATACAGTTTTTCTCCATAAGTTCTAGTAAAGCAGCAATGTTGTTGTTGTTAGATGCCGTTGAGTCAGTTCCAACTGACAGCGACCCTATGTACAACAAAACGAAACACTGCCCTATCCTGCGCCATACTCACAATCGTTGTTATGCTTGAGCTCATTGTTGCAGCCACTGTGTCAATCCACCTCATTGAGGGTCTTCTTTTTCGCTGACCCTCTACTTTACCAAGCATGATGTCCTTCTCCAGGGGTTGATCCCTCCTGATAACGTGTCCAAAGTATGTGAGACATAATCTCGCCATCTTCTCTTCTAAGGAGCATCCTGGTTGTACTTCTTCCAAGACAGATTTGCTCACTCTTTTGGCAATCCATGGTATATTCAATATTTGCCAGCACCACAATTCAAAAGCATCAATTCTTCGGTCTTCCTTATTCATCGTCCAGCTTTCTCATGCATATGAGGAGATGGAAAACACCACGGCTTGGGTCAGGCCCACTTAGCCTTCAAGGTGACATCTTTGCTTTTCAACACTTTAGAGAAGAGGTCTTTGATTCCTTGACTGCTGCTTCCATGGATGTTGATTGTGGATCGAAGTAAAATGAAATCCTTGACAACTTCAATCTTTTCTCAGTTTATCCTGGTGTTGCTTGTTGGTCCAGTTGTAAGGATTTTTTTTTTCTTTATGTTGAGGTGTAATCCATACTGAAGGCTGTGGTCTTTGATCTTCATCAGTAAATGTTTCAAGTCCTCTTCACTTACAGCAGGCAAGGTTGTGTCATCTGCATAATGCAGGTTGTTAATAAGCCTTCCTTCAATCTTAATGTCACATTCTTCTTCATATAGTCCAGCATCACGGATTATTTGCTCAGCATACAGATTGAATAAGTATGGTGAAATGATACAACCCTGACGCACACCTTTCCTGACTTTAAACCACGCAGCATCCCCTCCTTCTGTTCGAACAACTGCCTTTTGATCCATGTACAGGTTCCTCATGAGCACAATTAAGCACTCCAGAATTCCCATTCTTTGAAATGTTATCCATTATTTGTTATGATCCACACAGTCGAATGCCTTTGCATAGTCAATAAAACACAGGTAAACATCTTTATGGTATTCTCTGCTTTCAGCCAGGATTCATCTGACATCAGCAACGATAACCCTGTTTCCACATCCTCTTCTGAATCCAGTTTGAATTTCTGGCAGTTCCCTGTTGATATACTGCTGCAGCCATTTTTGAATGATCTTCAGCAAAATTTTACTTGGGTCTGATATTAATGACATTGTTCAATAATTTCCACATCCGATTGTATCACCTTTGTTAAGAATAGGCATAAATATGGATCCCTTCTAGTCTGTTGGCCAGATAGCTGTCTTCCAAATTTCTTGGCATAGACGTGTGAACACTTCCAGCACTGCATCCGTTTGTTGAAACATCTCAATTGGTATTCTGTCAATTCCTGGAGCTCTGTTTTTTGTAGTGTCTTCAATGCAGCTTGGACTTCTTCCTCCAGCACCATCGGTTCTTGATCATATGCTACCTCTTGAAATGGTTGAATTTCGACCTCTTCTTTTTGGTACAGTGACTCTGTGTATTCCTTCCATCTTCCTTTGAAGCTTCTTGCATTGTTTAATATTTTGCCCATAGAATACTTCAATATTGCAACTCGAGGCTTGAATTTTTTCTTCAGTTCTTTCAGCTTGAGAAGTGCCAAGCTTTTTCTCCCTTTTTGGTTTTCTATCTCCAGGTCTTTGCACAAGTCATTATAATACTTTACTTTGTCTTCTCAAGCCACCCTCTGAAATATTCTGTTCTGCTCTTTTACTTCACCATTTCTTCCTTTCTCTTTATCTACTTGTTCAAGAGCAAGTTTCAGAGTCTCTTCTGACACCTACTTTGGTCTTCTCTTTCTTGTCTTTGTAATGACCTTTTGCTTTCCTCATGCATGATGTCCTTGATGTCATTCCACAACTTCTCTGGTCTTTGGTCATTAGTGGTTAGTGCATCAAATCTATTCTTGAGATGGTATCTAAATTCAGGTGGGATATACTCAAGGTCATACTTTGGCTCTCATGGACTTGTTCTAATTTTCTTCAGCTTCGACTTGAACTTATGTATGAGCATTTGATGGTCTCCTCCACAGTCAGCCCCTGGCCTTGTTCTGACTGATGATATCGAGCTTTTCCATTGTCTCTTTCCACAGATGTTGTCGATTTGATTCCTGTGTATTCCATCTGGTGAGGTCCACATGTATAGTCACCATTTAAGTTGTTGAGAAAAGGCATTTGCAATGAAGAGGTCATTGGTCTTGCAAAATTCTGTTATGCGATCTTTGACATCGTTTCTATCACCAAGGCCATATTTTCCAACTACCAATCCTTCTTCTGTGTTTCCAACCTTCACATTCCAATCACCAGTAATTGACAACGCACACTGATTACATGTTCGATTGTACCTAACCCGAAAGGTGGGTCCTTGTCCAGCACGCTCAGACTTGCCAATTATCTGGACACCAGTCTTTGAGAAAGAGAAAGTAACTTTATTGCAATGCGCAGATCAAGGAGCCATGAGGAAGTTCCTCAGATCCGGGCTCCCCAAGCTACAGGAAAAAAAAAAAAAAAGCAGGGCTTATATGTGATTCGGGCAGCAAGATGGCGGCCATGCAGGTGTTCTGGGGAGGGAAAACTCTAGAAGGTGGCCAGGAAACAGGAGGTGACTGGTTCTTGCTGGATCTCTCACTTCAAAATAGGGTCTGGGTGATAATTTTCCTTCTGATTCATTCCTCCTGTTGTTGCGTCCTCCATTGAGGTCAATTAGCAGCCATAGTTGGCCCTTCTGTGCATGCGGGGCAGGACAAATCTGATTTGGGCTAATTTAAAGACTAATGGAAATTTACTGACATTAGGCGGGTCAGGTTACATGATCAATTTCAGACTGCAGAAGTTGGTAAAAATCTTCAATTTCTTCACCTTTGGCCTCAGTGGTTGGTGCATAAATTTGAATTTTAGTCATATTAACTGGTCTTCCTTGTAGGCATATGGATATTATCCTATCACTGATAGTGTTGTACTTCAGGATAGACCTTGAAATGTTCTTTTTGACGATGAATGCAACACCATTCCTCTTCAAGCTGTCATTCCCAGCATAGCAGCCATGTGATTGTCTGATCCAAAATGGCCAATACCCGTCCATTTCAGCTCACAAATGTCCAGGATATCGATGTTTATGCATTCCACTTCATTTTAGAAAATTTCCAATTTTCTTAGAGTCATACTTCGTACATTCTACCTTCCGATTATTAATGGATGTTTGTAATTGTTTTTCTCACTTTGAGTTGTGCCACATCAGCAGATGAGGGTCCTGAAAGCTTGACTCCATCCGTGTCATTAAGGCGGACTTTACCTTGAGGAGACAGCTCTTCCCCTGTCATATTCTGAGTGCCTTCCAACCTGGGGGGCTCATCTTCTGGCACTATATCAGACAATGTTCTGCTATTCCATAAGGTTTTCACTGCCTAATTCTTTTCAGAAGTAGACTGCAGGGTTCTTATTCTTAGTCTGTCTTAGTCTGGAAGCTCAGCTGAAACCTGTCTGCCATGTGTGACCCTGCAGGTATTTGAATAACGGCAGCAAAGCTTCCAGCATCACAGCAACATGAAACCCCACGCCCCCCCCCCGCCCAGTATGACAAACTGACAGACACGTGGGGAAAAAGAGCAATGGAGGCAGATTATCAGCTTGATTCAGAGTTTGGGGTTTGGAAGTTAAGTGAAACACGTGGGCAAGAGTGCTTGGGTGGTGAATCTACTGGTGAGAGAGAATTCATAAAAATGATCAACTGTGGGGGTCAGAATGGGTTGGGAAAGAAGCAAGGATGGCGGATATGCCAGTAAATTAGGAGAAAATGGTGGACTCAAGTACTGGAAATTGTCATGAGATGGAAGAGGAACCTGAGTAGGGAAGTATGAGAGCTGGAAGACTGTAGTGGGACTCTTGGGATATCAGAATTCTGAGATAGTGAGATTGTAGGTGATGTCAAGGTCAAGGTATGACCATGAACTTGGTTTTCTGAAGTATAGTAGAAGTGAAAGGAGTTCCTGGGTAGTGCAAACTGTTATGCACTTGGCTACTAACCAAAAGGTTGGCAGTTTAAGCCCACCCTGAGGCATCTCAGAAGACAGGGCTGGTGATCTGCTTCCAAAAGGTTGCAGCCTTGAAAACCAAACGGAGCACAGTTCTACTCTAACACACGTGGAGTTGCCATGAGTCGGAATCAACTCATCAGTAACTAACAACAATAACAGTAGAGGTAACAGTCTTTAGAGTTGAGGATGTCAAGGAGCTGAGATGCTAGAGCATTTGTTCTCAATCCTGGCTTGCAGTGGAGGTAGCAATGGAAACCTTAAAAGCCTCTGTCACAATCCTAGTTCGTTAGAATCGCTTAGAGGCTTTCAAAAATGCTATGTTCCAGCCCCACCCCCAGAGATTCAGATTTAATTGGTTTGAATTGGTCCCAGGCATAAGTACTTTTTAAAAGCTTCCCAAGTGATTGCAGGTCAAGAACCGCTCGGCTGCAGAAATGGATGGAGTCATCTACATGGATGTTGAAATCAGCCAGTGTGACAACAGGAGCTGGGATGAATAAATATATAAGCTAGGGAGGATCAAAATCCTCTGAGAATGTGGGCGGGGGGGAGGATATAGGGTGATAATACCAGATGAATGTTGAAGGAGGAAGGGGTTTTACATAATAGTGGAGAGCAGTGGTCTAGAAGCAGCTACAAGGATTTAGGTGATGCTGACCCTACTTTAAGGCAATGTGCCAGTGGGATGTAGGAAGAGGAGCTTGGCTGTAGGGGAAGTGTTGTATCTGTGAAGAGCCTGATTTTAGTAGTTAGCGCAGGAGGTATAGGGTGCATTCTGAGAAGAGGTTGAGAGTGTAGGGGAGTTTACTTACCATGCAGTGGTATGTCCAGAGCACATATTGGAAGCAGGGATGTCACACCGCACAGCTCCAGAAATGCCATTCACATTGGGAATCACGGGGCTAGTGAAGAAAAAGTCCAGGGCAGTTTGGGGGTGAGGGAATAAGAGAAAGTTTGTGAACAGATGAGACTTCTGTGCTTCAACTTATTCTTCTTGCTTTAGGTTTTTGTTTGGCTTCGTGAAGAGTTATATAACAAACAAGTTCTGGATTCAATTCATTTCAAGCTGTCCTCTTCTAATGGCTTTCCCTTCACATTTCTTAATTCACCTTTTCTCTTGAATTTTTCTTGACTTTCTTGGCCACTTATTTATTATAATCTCATATTGTGATCTAGCTTGACAAGACACACCTATGACTTGTTGCTCACCATGATACCTTCCATTCAAAAGTCAAAGAGTCAACCCAGGCCCTCTATGGTAGTGGCTAGTCTACAGATTCAGGGAGGCTGTTTAGGGCCTTAGGCTACGAGGCTCTAGTTGGGCATTCTCTTCTGTAAGCCTAATTCTTTCAGATAGAAGGGACATGGTAAAGGTCTCAGAGAGAAGGGCAGAGGGACAGGAGGAGAGCTAAAAGAAGTCATAGCTACCTTCTCAACTTTAGGCCCAAACAATGCTTATTTGCTGAATGTAAGTGACAAAACACTGACTCCAATGAAAGTTAGGAAATAGGTTCCAAGATAATTGGCACTTCCTATATTAATTGGAAATCCTGGTGGCATAGTGGTTAAGAGCTACGGCTGCTAACCAAAAATTCATCAGTTTGAATCCACTGGGTGCTCTTTCAAAACTCTATGGGGCAGTTCTACTCTGTCCTATAGGGTTGCTATGAGTTGGAATCAACTCGATGGCAATGGGTTTGGTTTGATTTGATTATATTAATTGGGCCTAGGACAAGCCTTCTGTGCTGAGTTAGCTAATCTGGGCTCTATTGTCAAAGAAAGGCTCATGTAAGAGTGTTCTTCTCTCACCTCATCCATTCTTCACCTCACCATCAGAGCTCTTCAGTACAGAGTGATAGCACTGTGCCCAAACACTGGGAAGGAACAGCCAAATCATGTTTTGCTTGGGCCTTGACATACTTACATGCACCCATACCCACTGTCAGCTCCCTGTAGAATTTTCCAAACCAGCAAATCCCTACTTGGACAAGATCCTAGGGCTAGACAGTCTAAAACACAGAAAGGGAGTAAGGGGTGTGAATAGATGTTCCCAATCTACCCCAATCTATAGTAGGCAGAATTTTAGAATGACCCATTATATAATCCTCTCCTCTTGAGTGTGAGTGGGACCTGTAAATATGATGGGATATCACTCCCATGTTTATGCTACTACATGGAAAAGGGGATTTTTTTCAGAAGTATTAAGATCCAGAGTCAGTTGACTTTGAGTTCATCAGAAGAGAAATTATCCTGGGTGGGCCTAATTTAATCAGGTGAGCCCTTAAAAGAAATAAGAAGCCTTTTCAACAAATGTGCTGGTACAACGGGATAGGCAAAAAAAAAAAAAAAACACAGAAACTTGTTCTAAACCACACTCCTTATACAACAATTAATTCAAAATGGATCATAGATTTAAATGTAAAACTGTAAATCTTTTAGACAAAAAAAAAAAAAGGAGAAAAATCTTCTGGACCTAGGAACTGGTGATGAGTTCTTAAACTTGACATGAAAAAACTAGAGAAAAAAATTGATAAATTGGATTTCATTAAAATTAAAAGCATTTTCTCTGTGAAAGAGCCTGTTAAGAGGAAGAAAAGACAAGCTACAGAGTAGGAAAAAATATGTGCAAACCATATGTCTGACAAAGGGCAAGTATCTAGTATATATAAAGAATTCTCAAAACTCAACAGTGAAAAAAAATCTGATTAGAAAATGAACAAAAGGAATCGAGACACATTTCACCAAAGAGGATCTACGAATGATAAATAAGCACATGAAATATATATTCAACATTATTAGCCATTAGGGAATGACTAATCAAAACCATCAATTCAAATGTTTAAAAAAAATAGTGACAACACTAAATGCTGGCAAAGATGTGGAAAAACTGGATCACTCATACACTGCTGGTGAGAATGTAAAATAGTTCAGCCTCTCTGGAAACATTATAGCAGTCTTTACAAAGCTTACTTAATCATATGAACTAGAAATTGCACTCTTGGGCATTTATCTCAGAGAAGTGAAAACTTATGTTCACACAGAAGTCTGTACATGATTGTTCACAGCAGCTTTACGTGTAATAGCCAAAACAGAAAACAACCACAATATCCCCCACTAGGTGAAGGAACAGTTTGTCATACTCAGGTGTTTTGTGTGTTGCTGTGATAGTGGAAGCTATGTCGCCAATATTCCAAATACCATCAGGGTCAACCATGGTGGATGGGTTTCAGCAGAGCTGACAGACTAATAAGAAGGACCTGGCAGTCTGCTGAAAAAACTGGCCAGTGAAAATCTTATGAATAGCAGCAGAGCACTGTTACAGTGCCGGAAGATGAGCCCCTCAGGTTGGAAGGCATTCAAAATATGACTGGGGAAGAACTACCTCCTCAAAGTAGAGTTGACCTTAATGCTGGTGTAGCATGACTTAAAATAAGAAGAAATGGCTGGAAACATCCATTAAAAATCAGAATGTGGAATGTATGCAGTATGAATCTAGGAAAATTGGAGTAGTCAAAAATGAAATGGAACACACAAACATTGATATCCTGGGCATTAGTGAACTGAAATGGACTGTTTTTGGCCATTTTGAATAGGACAACCATATGTTCTGGTATTGATCATTTTGAATCAGACAATCACCTGGTCTACTATGCCAGAATGACAAATTGAAGAGGAATGGCATCACATTCATGGTAAAAAGAACATTTCAAGATTTATCCTGAAGTACAAGGCTGTCAGTGATAGGATAATATCCATAAGACTACAAGGAAGGCCAGTTAATATGATTATTATTCAAATTTATGCACCAACCACTAATGCCAAAGATAAGGAAATTAAAAATTTTTACCAAGTTCTACAGTCTGAAACTGATCAAACATGAAATCAAGATGCATTGACAATTACTGGTGATGGGAATGCAAAGGTTGGAAACAAAGGAGAAGGATCACTAGTTGGAAAATATGGCCTTGGTGACAAAAACAACACCAGAGATTGCATGATAGAATTTTGTAAGACCAATGATTTCTTCATTGCAAATACCTTTGTTCAACATCCTAAACAGCAACTATACACGTGGACCTCACCAGATAGAAAACACAGGAATCCAATCGACTACATCTTTGGAAAGTGATAATGGAAAAGCTCAATATCATCAGTCAGAACAAGGCCAGGGGCTGACTATAGAACGGACCATCAATTGCTCATATGCAAGTTCAAGTTGAAGCTGAAGAAAATTAAAACAAGTCCACAAGAACCAAAGCACAACCTTAAGTATATCCCATCTGAATTTGGAGACCATCACAAGAATAGATTTGACACACTGAACACTAATGACCAAAGACCAGACGAGTTGTGGGATGACATCAAGGACATCATACATGAAGAAAGCCAAAGTTCATTAAAAAGGCGGGGAAGAAAGAAAAAACCAAAGTGGGTGTCAGAAGAGACTCTGAAACTTACTCTTGAACATAGAGTAGTTAAAGCAAACGGAAGAAATGATGAAGTAAAAGAGCTGAACAGAAGATTTCAAAGGGTGGCTTGAGAAGACAAAGTATTATAATGAAATGTGCAAAGACCTGGACTTAGAAAACCACAAGGGGAGAACATGCTTGGCATTTCTCAAGCTGAAAGGACTAAGAAAAAAATTAAAGCCTCAAGTTACAATTTTGAAGGATTCTATTATGGGTGGTGGTTGTTGGTATGGGCAAAATATTGAACGACGCCAGAAGTATCAAAAGAAGATGGAAGGAATACACAGAGTTACTCCACCAAAAACAATTGGTCAACGTTCAACCATATCAAGAGGTAGCATATGATCAAGAACCAGTAATATCAAAGGAAGAAATCTAAACTGTACTGAAAACATTGAGAAAAACAAGGCTCCAAGAACTGACAGAATACCACCTGATATATTACAACAGACTGGAACAGCACTGGAGGTGCTCAGTGATGTATACCAAGAAATTTGGAAGACAGCTAACTGGCCAGCTGACTGGAAGAGATTCATATTTTTGCCCATTCCAAAGAAAGGAAATCCAACAGAATGCAGAAATTATCAAATAATATCATTAATATCACACACAAGCAAAATTTTGCTGAAGATCATTCAAAAGCAGTTGCAGCAGTACATCGACAGGGAACTGATAGAAATTCAGGCCGGTTTCAGAAGAGGACGTGGAACCAGGGATATCATTGCTGATGTCAGATGGATCCTGGCTGAAAGCAGAGAATACCAGAAGGATGTTTACCTGTGTTTTATTGACTATGCAAAAGCATTCAGCTGTGTGGATCGTAACAAATCGCAGATAACGTTGCAAAGAATAGGAATTCCAGAACATTTAATTGTGCTCCTGAGGACCTGTACATAGATCAAGAGGCAGTCATTTGACCAGAACAAGGGGATACTGCATGGTTGTAAGTCATCAAGGTTGTAACCTTTCACCATACTTATTCAATTATATGCTGAGCATATAATCTGAGAGGCTATACTAAATGAAGAAAAATGCAACATCAGGATTGATGGAAGGCTCATTAATGCCCTGCGATGTGCAGATGACACAACCTTGCTTGCTGAAAGTGAAGAAGGCTTGAAGCACTTACTGATGAAGATCAGAGACAACAGCCTTCAGTATGGATTACACCTCAATATAAAGAAAATGAAAATCCTCACGACCAGACCAATAAGCAACATCATGACAAATGGAAAAAAGATTGATGTTGCCAAGGATTTCATTTTACTTGGATCCACAATCAACATTCAGGGAAGCAACAGTCAATACATCAAATGATGTATTGCATTGGACAAATCTGCTGCAAAAGATCTCTTTAAATAAGTATTGAAAAGCAAAGATGTCACTTTGAGGACTAAGGTGCACCTGACCCAAGCCATGATATTTTTGATCGCCTCATATGCATGCAAAAGCTGAACAATGAGTAAGGAAGGCTAAAGAAGAATTGATGCCTTTGAATTACGGTGTTGACAAAGAATACTGAATATACCATGAACTGCAAGAAGAACGAACAAGTCTGTCTTAGAAGCATTACAGCCAGAATGCTCCTTGGAAGCAAGGATGGCAAGACGTCATCTCATGTACTTTGGACAGGCTATCAGGAGGGACCAGTCCCTGGAGAGGGACATCATGCTCAGTAAGGTAGTGGGTCAGTGAAAAAGAGGAAGACCCTCGACAGCGAGTGCAACAAGGGGCACAAGCATAGCAATGATTGTGAGGATGGTTCAGAACCAGGCAGTGTTTCGTTCTGTAGTACACAGGGTCACTATGAGTTGGAACTGACTCAACAGCACGTAACAACAAAAGCAACAGAGGAATGGCCAAAAAAATTGTGTCCATTTGTATCATGAAATACCACTCTGCAATAAAAAAGGAATGACCTATTGATACACACAAACATTTGGACAGATCTCAAGGGCATTATGCTGAGTAAAAAAAAAGCCAATCTCAAAAGGTCACATACTGTATGATTCTACTTACATAAATGTTTTGTAATACTCTCAAAATGACAAAATCAGCATTGGGGAACAGAATAGTGGCTGTCAAGGCTTAGGGATGGGGAAGAGAGGAATAATGGATGTGACTATAAAGGAATAGCATGAGGAGATCTTTGTACAAATGGAACAGTTCTTTATCTTGAATGCAATGGTGGCTACACAAATCTCCACGTCTGATAACATGGCGTAGAACTATACACACAATTGTGTCTATGTCTAGTTCCTGAATCTGATACTGTACGGTAATTATATAAGATTTTTTTTAATCATTGGGGAACAGTGGATAAAGAATAAGTGGAACCTCTGTGCTATCTTTGCAAATTCCTGTGACTGTAATTATTCAAAATAAAAAGTTAAACATTAAAAAAGAGATATAAGAAGCCACTGCAGACATTATTTTTCTGGCCTTAAAAAGTAAAAAACATGTTATAAAATGCTTATGGTAGGGACCATGTGGCCTCTAGTAACTGCGAGTAATCCCTGTCTGACAGCTAGCAAGAAAATGAAGGACTTTAGTTCTATAATCACAAGCAAATGAATTTTGCCAACCACCATGAGCTTGGAAGAGGACCTTAAGCTTCAAGTGAGATAGCAACCCTGACCGACATCTTGATTTCAGCTTGGTGAGACTCTGAGCAAAGGGCCCAGGTAAGTTGTGCCCAGACATGGAAATCATGAGATGATAAATATGTGTTGTTTTAAGCTACTTTGTGGTCATTTGTTATGCAGCAATAGGTAAGTAATATGCAGTCTAAGTGTGACAGGCCATTAAACAACTTGGAAATTTGTTTCCAGGGGCCATAGTTGAGAACTTCATGTTCTGACAAAAGAAATCAGGAATATTGGGAAGGAGGAGCCAGTCTTGGAGTTGAAACAAATGCTCAGGGTCTTTCCTAAAAAATATGGTTTTCGGGTCAGAGTTTTGAATTGCCTCCAAGCCAACCCAGCTCTGCTGGCTGCTTGACCCTGCAGTCAGCTGACATATTCCAAATATGCTATTCACAATCACAAATGAATTGCACATTGATGGCACTTGCTCTGTTTCTTGCTGTAGATTTTTTAACCCTAGCTAATTCTCCTCGTAGCCTGCCTGGCCCACCTGGGGAGATAGCCTTGCATCCATGGCCCCAGCTGATTCAGCAGCCTTATCCAATTCACTGGCAACTGCATCAAGCCAGCCTGGGCCTCAGAAACTGGCTCTTTCTCCCTTTCTTCTAGGCCCCAAAACAGGGGCTGATAGGACATTCAGGCTGGCTTTCAGTGAATGCCAGAAAGGTCAAAGACATAGAGCAGGATTGCACAAGTGGGGCTGGGAGTTTTGTCTCAATGTTGGTTTCTGCTGCCACGTGTCATGGTCACACTCTGCTTTGCCAGCATTCACAAATGTTATTCTAGTTCACGTGGGCAAGGCTGGGGAGAGGTGGGAGCGAGAGCTGCTTCGTTATGCCCTCATAGATTTGATCAACCTCATTTTCCAGTCTTGGAAGGTGGTACAATATAGTAGAAAGAGCATGTTTCCTTATATTGGTTATGAGGTCTTGGGGGAAGTCGTTTAAACTCTCTGAGCTTCAGTTTCCTCATTTGTCAAGTGAAGATTAAAATACATATTTCTCAATAGTGTTATCAGAACTAAATGAAATAACGCATGTAAAAGCACCTATCAGCATAGTGGCTAGTTAATAAATATAAGTAACTTTCACCACAGGATCTCTCAGGCCAGTACCCTACCATTCACCCCCACCAGGTCTAACGCATGCTCTGGCTACTACACACTAAGCTCCTTTGTTCTGGGTGGGAGACAGCAATACTCAACATCACTGAATTGGAATGTGGTAGGCAGAACTTCTAGGAATGGTCCCCAAAACTCCATGCCTATTTCCCAGAACCTGTAAATGTGATAAAATATCACTCTCATGGTTACGTTACGTTACGTTACATTATGTTGGTCTGGTCTGGTATGGCATGGCATGTTGTTATGGGATGCTATGTTGTTATGGGATGCTATGCTATGCTGCGCTGTGCTGTGCTGCGCTGCGCTGTGCTGTGCTGTGCTGTGCTGTGCTGTGCTGTGCTGTGCTATGCTATGCTATGTTATGTTATGTTTTGTTGTGTTATGTTATATGGCCCAGTTGACTTTAAAAGGGGAGATTATCTGGGTGGGCCTAATATAATCATGTGAACCCTTAAAAGCAGAGAACTTGCTCTAGCTGGTGGCAGAAGAGAGATTTTAAAGCTTGAGAAGGAGTTGACATGCTGTTCTATTTTGAAGATGGAGGAGGGCTTGTGAGAAGCAATGCAGGTGACCTCTAGGAGCTATCACTGGTCCCCAGCTGACACCTAGCTAGAAAACAGGGACCTTAGACCTACAGCAGCAAAGAACTAGCCTCCAGATAAGAGCCCAGGCCAGCCAAAAGCTTGATCTTGACCCTGTGAGATCCTGAGCAGAGAACCCAGAAGCACCCAAGAGACTTTCGACTGAAGAACTGTGAGCTAATAAGTAGGAATTGTTTTAAGCTGCTTCTTCTAGTGCTAAGCTTATATTAATGTGTTATGGCAGCAATAGAAAACTAATACAGAGGTTTTGGAATTTTAGTTATATGAAGAGGCACTATCTCAAGCCCTAGAAGTTTGTTGCTATGAGCTTTATTCATTTAGATGTTTATGCATGTACTTATTCAAGGTACTCATTGAGTGCCTCCTATGTGTCAGACACTGTGCTAGACTTTGGGGATACAGTAACCAGCATAGATAGACCTGTGAAACTTACAGCCTAGTCCAGGGCAACATTCCTTCCCTCTGGCCGTGTCTGGAGGCCATGACCTGGGTGGGCACCTACCCTCCAACAGAGAATTCTGACCTGCTATCAGGGTCCCCTTGGCCCCACCCAGAACCCAAGTGCTCAGTGACATTCCATAATGGTTATGATGGGAGTGACAGAAAGGTACAAGCTGGGCAAATCTCTCCAAGGTCCAGAGCCTGGGCACTGCCGTTCTGCTCTGTAGCATAAGGACACTCCTCAGAGGTGTTTTGGGGGGTTGGGCAGGGCTCTCAGCATCTTGGGAAAGTCTGAGATCCAGATAAATTGATCATCTTGTCTGGGCTTCTGGAAGAATGGGGAAGGGGGGGGAAAGTGAGTGTTATCTAGGGCCATTTTCAGGGTTCATAGTGGGCATTTGGAAGGGAAGGCCAGAGAGGGAGGGCACATAGTTAGAAAAGGACTTGGAGGGGTTTAGGAAGGGAGCTGTGGGCAATGAAAGACTGGCAAGAGATGGCAGAGTTGCACAGGGAAGAAGGGCAAAAGCCCAGGCTTAAGAAGCAAAAAGAGTTGGAGTAGGATTTCCAGAGTAGAGAGGACAGGAAGTGAGAGGTTCCAGCCTGGCCAAGCTCAGGTCTTCCCTCAGCAGCTGAGAGGCTGGGTGGAGCCCAGGCTTTGGAGACCCAATCTCTCTTCCAGGCCCTCCTGGGCAATTCTGGGGGGAAGTGCTAGGGATGGGGTCTGGGCCAGCTCAGCTCTCTAGCCCCTTAGCAGCCCTTCCTAACTCATTGGTAATCTGTTTACGTGTTTGTTTGCAAGGCTGGTTTCTACTTCAGTGAAGGGAGGAGGGGTTGGCTCCCTGCCTAAGCCCCCAGCTCTGAACTGAACTCCCCTACAGGCTGGGCTGCCTACTCCCTGCCCCGTTTGGCTGACTTTCCACTACCCTCTCTGTTTTTACTTTGGCCTCGGACTGGCGTACAAGAAGTTCTGGGGTCTGGTCCTCTGGGACTGGCCAGGGAAGCAAAGGGCTCTGGTTCCCTAAAGGCACAGACATCTGGGGTGGGGGCGGGGTGGGTCTGGGCAGTAATTCAGGCTCCATAGGAGCCCTGAGAAAATCAAACTGAAATCCTGCCCAGGGAAATCTGCAGTTGTCCAACAAGAGCTTCACTTTAATACATGTGGCAATTTTTTTGCTGCTTTTATTCAGACTGCTGCAGCTGCAGAAGGAGAGGCCCATGAAGGGGACAGTGATACTGCAGCAGGGTGGCAGAGTATAGAGAAGGTAAAGGATGGGTTGCCACTGAAGGCAAGAATCTAGCAAGGGGAACTGGAAGAGATGCAGGCAGTTGGGGTGTGGGAGAGGAAATACTCAGAAATGCGGGACTGTGTTTGAAGTGAGAGAGGAAGGGGAGGGGCAGTGGCAGCCTAAGAGTGGGATGAGAGCCTGACTGGGGTGGCACATGGTATGGATGATAGAGGCAGAGGCAGAAGAAGGAGGGTATGAGAGATCAATCCTTTTACTATGAATGGATATTGTCTGTTACTGTAACTCAGCATGTGAAGAATTTTTCTATTGCAAAAGTAGAGAGATAAAATTCTGGAAAGTCATTCCCAAGAATAGCTCTTTCACCCCTACTGGTCCATATAGGCACCATTTACACTTTCCGCCTCTGGGGTTTCTGCGGAGGCTCTTTTTTTTTTTTTTTTTTTTTTTTTACCACTTATAGTATGTGCTGGTGTTGGGGGTGGGAACTTACGTAACTGCTTTAAACAGAACGAAGTTAGTGGGTGCCGTATTTCTGGATTGAGAGGTTATTGTATGAGGGGCTGCATCCTGGAGGAATGATTGTGTATAACTTTTGTCTCTTTGGGCTTGTGTACAGTGAAATAAGGCTTATAAGTATATTTACTTTTTCCTGTGTATTGTTGGGAAGATGTGGTTTTGGGGGTTAGGTAATATTAAAGTGAATAAGTTATTTTCAGGTACAGTACAGGGTAAGCACGTGTCCTTGACATACTGTATCACCACAGGTACATGTAAGTACCACTTACGTTTTTCAGCTCTCGGGCTTCTGAACAGCAAGATAAGTCTTGCACGTATATTTACATTTTCCAGTGTGTTATTGGGAAAGTGCGGTTTTCAGGATTAGGTGATATTCAAGAGAATAAATTATTTTTAGGCATAATACAGTGTAAGCATGTCTGGCTCCAGCAGATTGGATAACATTCACCTGTCAAGAAACCAGAAGGTGACGCAGAGAATGCAGCACTAAGAACAAGCAGATTTGAACAATTATGTTCAGCCAGTGCAGGGTGCTTTTATGTGTTACTTCATGTTTTCAAAAGTTTCATTCAATAAAATAAAATTGCTAAGATAAAGTGATTTTTTCCCTGCCTCATTCCATCTATCCTACCTCTGGAACACACTGGTACATATGTGTACCATATAATATTTATAAAAATCCATCATACATAACAAAAAATTACCAATACTCAATGATTCAGCATGCATTCCTTTAGTGAAAACAACATTACATGACAAAAAAAAATTACAAAAATAATTCGATAATGAAAGGGATAGGAGAGGGGCACCTGAATGAATCATCAGAGAAACTCTGGGGAAGTGGGTAGAGTTCATAATCAGAACTGGCAAAGGTCTGATGATTCATTGGGCTCAAGACCTGTCAGTCATCTCTACTCTGCCAATGGACTGAGAACTGGAGGTGTCCCTCAGCCAAGACACTGGAACTCAGTGAGTGCTACAATACGGGAAGAATACAGAGTTTTGAAACAGGAAGAGACAGGGAGTCCACTATATCCCTTTGAAGGGAGCTGACCTGTACATAAAAGTGGAAAGGACCTTGTGATCATCTAATCCAACCTCTTTATTTTACACATAAGGAACTGGAGCTTAGAAAAGGTAAATAATTTGTCCAAGGTCACAGAGTTATGTTAGTGAAATAGGCAGGCAGATAGGCTACTGAAAGAGGCCACATGGGCTACTAGAGACAACAGCCTCAGGTATTAGCCTAGATTAAAAAAAAAAAAAAACCTGAACCAGTTGCCATCTAGTTGATTCTGGCTCATGGTGATCCCATGTGTTGCAGAGTAGAACTGCTTGACCTTTCAAAAGCAGGTCTCCAGGCCTTCCTTCCAAGGTGCCTCTGGGTGAGTTCTAACCACCAACCTTTTGGTTACTAGTCAAGTGCTTAACCTTTTGTGCCAACCCAGGGACTCATATTAGCCCAGATAGGGTCTGAAAATACTTAGCAAACATAGTGCCACTTCTCATTCTTGCACTGGTGATTAAAAAAAAAAAAGTTGCTGTCAAATCAATCTGACTCATAGCAACCATATAGGACAGAGTGGAACTGCCCCCATAGATTTTCCAAGGCTGTAATCTTTATGGAAGCAGACTGCCACATCTTTCTCCCCCGGAGCAGCTGGTGGGTTTGAACCACCAACCTTTCTGTTAGAAGCCAAGCGCTTAAACACTGCATCACCCAGGGCTCCTTGTACCTGTGGTAACCCATTGTTGTCGAGTTGATTCTGACTCATAGCGATCATCTAGGACACAGTAGCACTGCCCCATAGGGTTTCCAAGGAGCAGCTGGTAGATTCGAGCTGCCGACCTCTTGGTTAGCAGCTGAGCTCTCAACCACTACACCACCAGAGCTCCTGTACCCGTGGTAGACATTGTTAATTGATCACCGTACCCCCAACTCAATGTTAATTCTACCTCACAGTCCTTCTTAACAGAATACTCTAGGCAGCCACTACCAATATATCAGCACTGACATGGAAAATGAAATCAGTTTGTATTTTCAGGTCTAGAAGAGCAGCTCTATGTCACAGAAGGGTAGAACTAGTCCTAATATCTAAGTGGTTGGATGTCATTATTTAACGTTTTTTTATTGTAAACAATGGAAGAAAGAGTTGACCTCAGTAAGGGCAAGAACCAGGACTTCTTTCTAGACCTAAACAGTAGACACTTGTGGCCCTTTTTTGCTAGAGCACTGCCACTTATGGGACTCAGGTTCAATGACTGGCTCCCAGGCTTTGGATCTCCTGATACTGGCTTCAGATTCCCTGGAGAGAAAAGCTTATTGGACCAACTTGAAACAGTTTTAAACTAAACTCTGGAATAGTAAATGATGGAGGAGGACAGGATCATATACCATAGGACAAACTTCATCACTGCACCTATGAATTGGGGCATTTCTATTGAAGACAGTGTCAGTTAAGACACTTTCAGCTACAATTAATAGAAACCCCATCAAAAAATGACAAGCTATGAGGGAAATTCGTTATTTTATCAATAAGATGTTCAGGGGTTGGGATTTCTGGGATTGGTTAAACCATCACCAAGGACCCAGTGTCTTAGTTATCTGGTGCTGCTGTAACAGGAATACCACAAGTGAATGGCTTTAACAAAGAGAAGTTTATTTCCTCACAGTAAAGCAGGATAAAAGTCCAAATTCAGGGCATCAGCTCCAGGGGAAGTCTTTCTCCCTCTGTCAGCCTTCTCATCAATGTTCCCCCAAACTAGGAACTTCTCTGTACAGGGACCCTGGGTCCAAAGGACACGTTCTGCTCCCAGGACTGCTTTCTTGGTGGTATGAGGTCCCCCACTCTTGCTTGCTTCCCTTTCCTTTTGTCTCTTGTAAGATAAAAGGTGGTGCAGGCCACACCACATTGGATCAGAAATGTGACCTTAGTAAGGGTAATACAATCCTACCCTAATCCTCTTTAACATAAAATTACAATAAAAAAATGGAGGACAACCATACAATACTGGGAATCATGGTCTAACTAAGTTGACACATATTTTTGGGGTACACAATTCAATCCATGACACCCAGCATATTTGCATCTGTTAACAAAGAGGTTTCTATCCCAGAGAGGCTTCAGGGACCCCAAAGGGGACGAGGAGAAACAGGCTAGGGTAAAGGTGGGCTTTCCAGAGACCAGAGCCATACAGGCCTCTAAGAGGAGTTATAGAAATATCTGCTAGGCTTCCTAACTGTTATAGGCTGGCTTGAAGTACAAGAAAGGTTTCTTTAGGGGTAGATAAGGAAGTGCTTTCCTTGCCATGGGACTAGGGACTAGGATAGTTCTCTCAGGGGCCAGAAAAGCTACTTAGGACAAGTGTAGAATTTCCCAGGGCCAGGAGGTAATCTGGCAACACCTCCCCCCACCCCCAAAGCTAAATTAATAAAGCAGGCTCTGGAATGGACAGAGAATCCCACCAACCCTAAGGTGCACCTACCAAAATCTTTCCAGGCAATGAGTCTGAATAGAGTGGTCGAGCATCCAGCTGAGAGGAAATTGAGGCCAAGAATGGGAATGGGGGTTGGGTACCCTATAAATTGTGCCCATCAGTGGGAATATCTGAGTTCTATTAGGAAAAGAATCAGTCTTCTGTAAAATTATTTATTTCTAGGGTTTTGTAATTGTAAAAAATTTTTGTGTCCCCTCAGCTTCTGAAGAAAGTTCCTTTTGAAAATCCCCATCTTGTCTTAGATTTAAGTGTAAAAGCCTTTGGCTACAGAAGGGTCAAGACGACTACGAGGATTATCAAGTTCCCAGAAGGGAGGGATGGAGGTGGTGGTGATAGACCTAGTTGGAGTCTTGGGATGAGAAAATAGAACCCAGGTAAATCAAGAGGTAGCATTTCTATTAGACTTAAAGGTCCTTCTTGGACTTTTCCCTCATGGAGAGGGAATGTAGATGACTGTACTTTGTAGTTTAGAACATTATTTTAGAGCTTCAGGCCTGAAGGCAAGATGGAGACAGTGAGGATTCAGGTTTTAAGGAAAGACTACCCTTAAAAAAAAAAAAAAACCCTAGAGGGAGTTAATTTTTCTTTCCCCCTTCACCACTGCCTCTGCCTTTGACTGTATATGTGAAATTGTGCAAGTTACCTAATGTAGTAGAGCTCTGGTTTCTTCATTTATAATGTAAAGATTCCAGGTACACCTATTGTGAGGATTAAATGAGATAATATAAAAAAATACTTAATAAAGTTCCTGGCCCAAAGCAGATGGTAAAATAGTCAATAAATTTAGTAAAGACACTTTTTTTCGCCTTGCTTCAGTGTACATATATATACATAGAGAGAGAGAGCGAGAGCCTTGGTAATGCAAACAGTTAAGCATTCAGCTGCTAACTGAAAACTTGGTGGTTCAAACCTACCCAGCAGCTCCATGGGACAAAGACCTGGTGATCTGTTTCCATAAAGATTACAGCCAAGACAACCTCATGGGGCAGTTCTATTCTGTCACACGGGGTCACTGAGTCAGAATCTACTCAATGGCACATAACAACAGCAAGAACAACAACATATATATTTTAGGGGCTGGGCCTTCAGAGATGAAATGATATAATCCCTGCCCTGAAGTATCTTGCAGTGTAGAAAAGAAGATAGCTAAGGAAACATCATTTACAAAGGAGTCTCTAGTAAAGATATATATGTACAGGCTCAGTGGGAATATGGGGAAAATAAGGCCACAGTCTACTTGAGGAAAACAGGGAAGACTTACCTGAAGAGTTAGCATTCAATCTGGGCCCTGAAGGATGAGTAGGAATTTGCTCAGTGGACAAGCATGGAGAGGGTCTTTGGGGTAGATGAAACAGCATATGCAAAGACAAAGGTCTGAGAGGGCATACTTAATTCAATATTGCTGGATCATTACATATGACCATATCAGGCAAAGAAGGTGAATTGAATGCAGTAGTCTGGGACATCTTACTGAATAATTCGAAGCAGGAAAATGGCTTACTATGTTATCAGTAATATTTAGGATGGTTTGGAGGGATGTGAAATTAAACATTAGATGAAAGACTATTAACTATTTGGGACAAAACAAAAAACAAAAAAACCAAACCTGTTGTGGCCGAGTCGATTCCGACTCATAGCACCCCTATAGGATAGAGTAACACTGACCCATAGGGTTTCCAAGGAGCAGCTGGTGGATTTGAACTGCTGACCTTTTGCTTAGCAGGTGAATGCTTAATGTTGTTGTTGTTGTTAGGTGTTGTCGAGTCGCGTCCGACTCATAGTGACCATATGTCCAACAAAGATACAGAAGAGCTAAATGCCACAATCAACCAACTCGACCTCATAGACATACACAGAACACTCATTCTTATCCAATGCACATGGACCATTCTCCAGAACAGAACACATTTTAGACCACAAAACAAGCCTTAACAAAATCCAAAACATCAAAATAATACAAAGTATCTTCTCCGATCACAATGCCATAAAAATAGAAATCAATAATAGCAAGACAAAAAAAAATCAAATACATAGAAACTGAAAAACAGGAGTGGAGCCAACATGGCACTATAGACAGTAGCACTATGTTGTCCCTCTACAGCAAAGACCTGAACAACTAAGTAAAAGATACAAATGCCAATCCTGGAACCCTAAACATCAAATGAAGGAATAAAGAACTCAACCAAGCACCAAATGGAATAAGAAACAGAGAACGAGGAGAGCTACAGAGTGGAGGTCTCCTATCAGCTAATGCGGCCTGGACTCACCATCTTGGACCCCTCAGCCACCAAGAACGGCAAACAGGGAGTACGGGAAGGCACCTTCACAGAGTTCCCAGCATGAGACAGAGCACTCAGTAACTAGGGATACATGCTTTCCCAGCCCCCTACATTCTTCCCTCTGTGAGGCCTCCACTGATTTCCTGTGGGCTACAGTTGCTTGGCTGGGGAGAAGCTGGTGCCTTACTGCTCAAATTGGCCATGCCCCCACCGGCTGGCTCCTTCAGTGCCTTTTTTTTTTTTTTTTTACTTCTTTTTGTCTCTTCTCTCTGTAACCTCCTTCCTTTACTTTCTCCTGCCCAGCTGGCGCCATGTGCCATCTCTGCTCCTTGATAGGCAAGCCACACCACTCAGCTAGGGAGCCACTTCCCCGGTCTGCACCACCATGCCAGTGAGCTCCCTCAGGGCATTTCTTTTCTATTTTTTTTCTCAGTTTCTTGTCTCTCTCTTCCTTCCTTCCTTCCTATCCTTTCTCCCAAACACCTGGCCACATGTACTTTCTCAGCCACTTATTGACGGGCTGTGCCACACTGCTCCACTCAGGAGCTGCAGGCACAGAGCTTCCTGGTCCTCACTGCCACGCTGGTGGGCTCTCTTGGGGTATTTTTTTTTCTCAGTTTCTTGCTCTCTCTTCCTTCCTTCTTTTCCTTTCTCCTGACCACCTGGCTGCATGTGCCATCTCTACCATTTATTGACAGACTGTGCCACACCGCTTGGCTGGGGAGCCACCAGCACACAGCTTCCCTGGTCCATGCTGCCATGCCAGTGGGCACACTCTGGGTGCTTGCTTTTTTTCTTGGTTTCTTATCTCTCTATCTTCCTTCCTTTCCATTCTACTGACCACCTGGCTGCGTGTGCCTTTTTTTTTAAATTACTTATCCCTCCCTTCATTACTTTTCTTTCTCCTGCCCACCTAGCCATGTGTGCCATCTCCACCCCTTCTTGATGGGCTGTGCCACACTGCCCCACTTGAAAGCCACTGGCACGTGGCTTCCCTGGGTTCTCGCCACTCCACTGGCAGTCTCCCTCAGCACCATTTTTTTTTTGCCTTCTGGTTCTCTCTCTTCTTTCCCACACCCACTTAGCTCCACACATCACATCCTCTCCCTTCCCTCCTGCCTATCTGCACCGCACACTGAGTGCTGCACCCACCAGTGGCACAGGCACAGACCACCAGACCCCACCCTGCACTGCCCCACAGCCCCACCCTGTCGGCCCCAGTACATGCTACAAACGACCTATCCCTACCTCTCCCCTTCTGCAGGACCTGCCCTGCTGCACCATAGCTGAGCAACCTGCCCTGTCCACCTAAACAAAATGGTGAGAAGTATCATGCCCACAGATGAGCAAACAACAATTTTTGGCTATGACAAATGCAACAAAGTTCTAATCTCTAAAATCTTCAGGAAAATCCAACACCTCTACAACAAAAAGACAAACAAACCAGTTGACAAATGGGCAAAGGATATCGCCTTAGTTATCTAGTGGTGCTATAACAGAAATACTGCAACTGGATGGCTTTAACAAACAGAAGTTTATTCTCTCACAGTCCAGTGTAGGCTAGAAGTCCAAATTCAGGATGTTGGCTCCAGGGGAAGGCTTTCTCTCTCTGTTGGTTCTGGAGGAAGGTCCTTGTCACCAGTCACCCCTTGGTCTAGGAGCACCTCAGGGCAGGAACCTCAGGTCCAAAGGACACGATCTGCTCCCGGCACTGCTTTCTTGGTGGTATGAGGTCCCCATGTCTCTCTGCTCGCTTCTCTCTTTTATATCTCAAAAGAGATTGGCTTAAGACACTATCTAATCTTGTAGATCTCATCAATATAACTGCCACTAATACATCTCATTATATCATAGTGATAGGATTTACAACACATAGGGAAATCATATCAGATGACAAAATGATAGACAATCATTCAGTACTGGGAATCATGACCTAGCCAAGCTGACAGATATTTTGGGGGGACACAATTCAATCCATGACAGATATGAACAGACACTTCACCAAAGAATTCATTCAGGTGGCTAAAAGACACATGAGGAAATGCTCACGATCACTAGCCATTAGAGAAATGCAAATCAAAACCACAATGAGATACCATCTCACCCTGACATTACTGGCATGAATAAAAAAACAAATTAACCGATGGTAAAGACTGCACAGACATAAAGGACATATAATCACTAGACCACGAGTTCCTCCAGTGAAAAGACCACATACTATTCATTTTCCATATATCCAGCTTCCAGTAGGAGACCTGACACAATGTAACTGACCAATTGACTCATTAAATTAATGAATGAAGCAAATGGATATTCATTAAAAACTTTACAATTGTGTAAAAGTTGGAAGATAAGAGAAATTAGATTTCAATGGTAGAGGGATAAGGAAGTGAGGAAGAGGAAGGATAGTAAAAGTTTCTGGTTTAGTTAAGGACAGCCTAGTTTGTGTGTGTGTATATGTGTTAGGAGTCCCGGTGGCACAATGGTTAAGCACTCAGCAGCTAATGAAAGGTTGGTGGTTCAAACTCACCAGCTGCTCTGTGGGGGAAAGATGTAGCAATCTGCTCCTGTAAAGATTTTGATTCCGACTCATAGCGACAATGTATGACAGAGTAGAACAGGTCCATTGGGTTTCCAAGGCTGTAATCTTCACAGAAGCAGACTGCCACATCTTTCTCCCATGGAGCAGCTGGTGGATTAGAACCACTGACCTTTCAGTTAGCAGCTGAACGCTTAACCACTGTACCACCCAGACTCCTTACAGCCTTGGAATCCCTATGGGGCAATTCTACTCTGTCCTGTATTGTTGCTATGAGTCAGAATCGACTGGATGGCAATGAGTTTGGTTCTCTTTTTCTTTTTTTTTTTAAGTTTGTGTTGCCAATTCAAGCCAGGCAGGAACAATACCTGAGCAGAGCTGGCCTACTCTGAGGCCTTAGGGAGTAATGGGCCTAGGGAGAAGCAGAGGGATGTGCCCAATCCACAGGCGTTCCAATACAAACATCTGAAAACACTGCCCAAGGAACAAAAAACTGCAGGCCCTATGTGGCCTAAGGGAATTTGACCTTTGGGAAGGCTTCTTAAATCTGAGATGTTAGAATTAAGGAAGAAAGTTTGTGAGTTGTGAGGGGTGTGCATTCTAGGGTCATGTTGGGGCAGATTCTTAGAGGAAGGGGGCTTTGAGTAAGGGACACTGACAAGCTAGCCAAGGGAGAAAGAAGAGACTGGAGAAGTGAGGTTAGCTGGAGCTGCCAGGAAGGAGACAATGTCCCAGCAAAAGAACAATGAGAAGCCACCCTAGGGGAAAGAGAATTTGTCACTCCCTCCATTGAATTCTGATACCACTTACCCTGCTGCCTTAGTCATCTAGTACGGCTATAACAGAGATACCACAAGTGGATGGCTTTAACGAAGAGAAATTAATTTTCTCACAGTCTAGTAGGTTACAAGCCCACATTCAGAGTGTCAGCTCCAGGCGAAGGTTTTCTCTCTTTCTCAGCTCTAGAGGAAGGTCCTTGTCCTCAATCCAAAGGGTCCAAAGGGTGTGCTCTGCTCCTAGTGCTGCTTTCTTGGTGGTATGAGGTCCCCTGCTCTTTTGCTTCTCTTTCCTTTCATCTCTTGAGAGATAAAAGGTGGTGCAGGCCACACCCCAGGGAAACTCCCTTTACATTGGATCAGGGAGGTGACCTGAGTAAGGGTGGTATTACAATCCCACCCTAATCCTCTCAACATAAAATTACAATCACAAAATGGAGGACAACCACACAATACTGGGAATCATGGCCTAATCAAGTTGATACACATATTTTTGGAGGATGTAATTCAATCTATGACACACATAGCATGATAGTAATTTGCTGAAGTGCTTGTCATACCACTAGGCTGTGAGCACAGGCCCATATTGGACTCTTGTGTGCATGTGCCCTGATGCCCTGCACAATGATTGCAGACTGAATGAATGAGTGGATGAATGGATTATTGAATGAGAGGAGGAAGTGTATTTAATGTGATAGGCAGTTTAGGAAACTATCCAAAAGAAGAAAAAAGCTCTATGTGAGAGAATGTTTATTGCAGCATTCATTACCTGTAATAGTGAAAAAATTGGAAATACGTAAATGATGGTACATCCACTCAATGGAATATTATGTGGCCATTAAAATGATTAATATGAAGACCTTGTAGCAACACAGGAAATGATTACGATATAATGCTAAGTGACACAGACAGAATACAAAGTTGCATCTATGCTGTGATTATAAGTATGTAAAAATGATATATGCATATGGCCAAGCTGTGAAAAGGGGAGCATAAAAAGTCAAAACTGATGAGTTGGAGTGTCAGGATTGTCAGTCATTTAGTTTTTCTTTTCTTTTGATTTATGTTGATATTGTTTATGTCATTACAGAGAAAAAAGTAAAGTTGGTGGGTGGGAGGCAAATTAAAACATGAACTTTAAATTTGGACTGAGAGGGCTGGTTCCAGAGACAGGGATTCCTACAGATATGAGGTTGCCAGGTGAAAGAAGACTGGAGCTGGAGCTAGGGCTGCTAGAAGGGATGTAATTAATGTCTGCCTGGCATCTACTTATGCAAGCCTGTGACCTGGGCAGGTTGTACCTGCACTGTACTGGAGAAAACAGGGAATTTGAAGTCAGAAGACTGAAGTTCTCCTGCTTATCAATTGTGACCTTAGGCTAGTTGGAAACCCTGGTGGCATAGTGGTTAAGAGGTATGGCTGCTAACCCAAAGGTCAGCAATTCGAACCCAGCAGGCCCTCGTTGGAAACTCTATGGGGCAGTTCTACTCTGTCCTATAGGGCCACTATGAGTCAGAATTGACTTGACAGCAACTGGCTTGTTTTTTTGTTTTTTTTAGGCAAGTTTATTAACCACTCTGAGCCTCAGTTTTATCACCTGTAAAATGGAGCTAACAGTCTTTACCTCACAGAGCTGTGAGGATTAAGTGGAAAAGAATGTATACGAAAACCTTCTGTAAATGACGAAGCCTAAACAGCTATAGAGGGTTATTATCATCATTATAGTTATCATTATGTCTCCCAACTTGAACCGGAATTCCATCCATAAGAGATCTATTTCAGTAACAGGAAAAAACGTCTGGAAAAGTTTTAAAGGAGAAGCTATCAGTCATTCAAGAGTCAGCATAGCCTGGCCCAGTGGTTCGCAATTCTGGATCCTAGTAAAATCACCTGGGAAGTTTTTTCTTTTAAATGATGTCCATGCCCCGCCCCTAACCAATAAAGTCAGGATTTCTGGAGGTAGGGCTCAGGCAGGATTAATTTTTTAAGGCTCCTAATTTGCAGCTAAAGTTGAGATCCACTGGCAAAATAGGCTCTGAAGCAAGATAGACTTTGATTCAAATTCCAGATTTCGACTTTGGAGAAGTCCCCTTACCTTTGAAATGGAAATAACAATGGTACATTCCTCACATGGTCGTGGTGAGAATTAAATGAGTTAATACATGTAAACCACTTTAGTACAGTTCCTGACACACAGTAAGTGCTATGAGGTGTTAGCTATTTTTGCTGTCATGTGTAGGTTCTGCTCCAACCCCATCCTGAGTGACAAACCCTGACCCTAACAGGTGAAATAGAAGGTGCAGCACAGCATTTGCCTTATTATCAGTCTTGCTCTGACTTTCTAACCCCAGGTTCCCAGTTGCTGGCCTTTTTGCCTAGATGTAACACCTTCAGTTTGGATATCTGACACATGACTTTTACAGCTGGCCCTTCTTAATGAAAATTAAGCATCCCCCTGAGGTCTCACATGCCTATTCCTCTTTTCATCACAGCCAGGTCTACTGTGTGCTATAGACTGGTCTTGATTATTGGGTAAACCTTGGCTTCCAGACTCTGTCAGTTAAACCAAATCCCATTTACCCTCTTTCATCTGAGCCTTCCCCCATGAGATTCCACCCAAAGTGAATCTTGATTTCTGAAGCATTTCTGAAAAGGAAAAAAGCTACGTTTGTACACTGTCTTCCTGGAACAAAGGACATAGATAAGTGACTCCAGATTTCTTACCTAATGGGGAAGTGAGAAAGTAGTAGAAGGAGGCCAGGCATGTGTCTTCACTGTGGGTAATCTGCATTGGTGACAGAACATCCACAATAACAGAAAATGTTTTGTACTCCGTATCAATTTCTTACGGCTGCTGTAATAAATTGCCACGAACTTAATGGCTTAAAACAACAGAAATTTATTCTCTCACAGTCTGGAGGCCAGAAGCCTGAAATCAGTATCACTGGGCCGAGTGGCTGCAGGGCCACACTCCCTCCAGAGGATCTAGGGGAGAATCTGTGGCTCCTTGCCTCTTCCAGTTTTTGGTGGCAGCCTGCATTCCCTCACTTGTGGCTGCATCACTCCAGTCTCTGCCTCCATGGTCACATGGCTTTCTCCCTTCTCTGTGTGTGTTATAATCTTCCTCTGCTTCCTGCCTTATAAGGATACATGTGGTTGCATTTAGGGCCCACCTGGATAATCTTTTTTTTAATCTAGGCTAATCTTCCCAACTCAAGATCCTTAATCACATTTGCAAAGTCCTTTTTCTTGCCATATAAGGTAACATTCACAGGTTCCAGGAATTAGGACATGGATATCCTTTAAGAGGCCATTATTCAGCCTTCTACACACTCCAAGATGTTTTCTCCTTTAATTCCCCTCAGGTCCTCTGCCTTGTCCCCTTCTGCCTGAGAAATGAGGCCATTCAGGCTTTGTGAATTTTGTTTTTGTCTTTTCTGTATATGTTTATGGTCTATTTGCTGTCTATTATTCATTTTGATGGCCTCTGCAGAGTCCTGTTCACCTAGTGGCCTGGGAATCCCAGCATTCTTATGAGAGATTCCCTGTCTTTGGCGGTGTGGAAATAGGCCTTGCTGGGGGCAGGGTTTGAAGAGACTGAGTGGTTTGTTTCTCTGGAGTTCATTCGACAGTTGCTGCCCTGGAGCTTCCTTCCCGTGCCTGAGTCCCAAGCCCTACATTTTAGATTCAGCTGCTTCCTGTTAGTACCCACTCCTTAGATATAGTCCACTTTGTATCATGCACTGGTGCCACTATGCTGTGGATTAAAAAAAAAAAGATAATAGCAGGGAAGAAAGAAAAGTAAGCACGATTCCAATGCAGCATGCTGAATGGGATACTAGGAATCTTAAGGTGTTATAAGCCCACAAAGGGAGGTCCCTAATCCGGATCGGAGATGTATGTTGGTGGCCAGGAATGGCTAAGGTGCCTCAAATAGAAGGTCTATATCACTTAACGCTAAATCTCCCTGCCCCAAGATACTCTAGGGCATAGTACATATATAGGAGTTAGTGCACTTGGATTGGAATCCCGGCTTTCTCATTAGATTGCTGCATGACTTTAACTGATTAACTTCTGAGCCTCAGTTTTCTCTTGTGCTAACACTGAGAAGAGGGGACTTGATATAATAGTTATATTAGTGAGCTGTTGTGAGGGTTCAATGAACAGTGTACAGGTAGTCCCTGCATTATGAATGAGTTCTGTTTCTAAATCTGCCTTTAAGTCGAACTTGTATGTAACTCAGAACAGTTAGGTATGGTTTGTAACTGACATTAGTTGTATCAAATGTTTAGTAGTTAGTCAAATGTTTGTCTTAGTATATAGTATATAGTGTACTTTTCTATGCATAAAAATATTAAAGAAATGCTTCCAGATACACTAAAACATTTTAATATAATAATACATTAATAATAATAATAATGTTATGATGTGTGTTACAAAGTAGCACACATTTGTTATTATAAATCATTGTATATAACTCTAATTTTTAATATAATAGGCTTTATGGGGGTTGGTTCATGACTGCGGGTTGTAAGTTCAATGTCCATAACCTGGGGACTGCCTTATGTGAAAGGCTTTATAAAATATAAAGTACCATAGCCTGCTCTAATTGTTGTTCTTAACCCGCCACTCCACTTTCTTCCTTACTTTCCTACTCTCCAGCTTCCTACAGGCTATCTCATGTTAATCTTTTATTTTAGCAAATTCAATCCTGATTCTTTCACTGTTTCATGACTCATCTTTGCTCTACACACAGAAGGGAACAATTCATTTCTCACCTATTGTTCTCCTTCCGGTCAATCTCTTGCCAGTTATACATTAACATTTACAAACAACCATTTATAGAGAAACGCTCCTTGTTTATCAGCCTTCCAAATTTATGTCCAGTCTAGACAAAACTTCTCTAGTGAGTTCTAGCCACTCATTTGGTCAACAAATATTTATTCAGCAGCTACTTATACCAGGTACTATGTTAAGCACTAGGGGTATAAGTTAGAATAAGACAGCTCTGATCTCTGGCCTCACAGTCTCATGGAGGAACCAGACAAGTAAACAAGTGATTCCAGTTTAGTGTGAAGGTACCACTAGATGAAAGCACAAAGTTTTGTGAGAGCAAATGAAGGGACAGGGTACTCAGATTTTGTGGGTGGGTGTAGTTAAGAGAGGTCTCCTGGAAGAAACGACATCCCAGAAGAAGTGATCTCTAAGATGAGGCCTAGCAGATGAGTAGAAATTAATGAGGTTGTGTGGAAAGTTTGCAAGCCAAAAGAATGGCATCTATTTTGGAGGAACTGAAAGAAGTTTAGTATGGCAGGGGCATTGAGTGAGGAAGGGTGTGGGGAGTGGAGAGTAATAGAAGATAAGGCAGGCAAGAATGACAGTAGCTGGATTGTACTGGTCCATATTCTAAGCTGTGTTTTGACTTTACACCCAGGGAAATGGGAAGCCATTGAAGAGTTTTCAACAGTTACATATCATATTTGCATTAACAAAAATCCTTCTCACTCATGTATGGGAAACAGATTGGGGGAGGGCAAGAATCAGATGCAAGGAAACCAGTAGGGAGGCTGATGCAGGGATACAGATGAGAGATAATGGTGGCCTGGATAGGGTGATGGCAGTGGGGACGGAGTAAGTTGGAACAATGCAAGAGACATTTAGGCAGTAAAATTGATAGGCTTAGTGATTGATCAGATTCGGTGAATAATGAGGAAGGAGTTACCACACTCAGGTTTCTGATTTGACCAACTGATGGATGGCAATGCCATGCATTGAGATAGAGACGACTGAAGGAGGAGCAGGTGCAGCATGGAAGAATATAGTAAATTGGGTTTTGAACATGTTGATTTTAAAGTGTCTGCAAAACATCCAATTAGATACATGGATATATAAAACTGCAAATCAGGAGAGAGAAAAATGTGAAAGTCAACTGAATAGGAATGGTCATTGAAGCCATGAGGATGGCTAGGATGGCCCAAAGACATTGTGTAGAGAGAGATGAGAAGAGAGGCTGAAGACAGCCCTGAAGAACCCATCTTTAAGGAACAGAAAGACAAATAGGAGCATAGGATCTGCCTAATAGTAAATGCACAGTAAACATTGCTGAATAAATGAAAGGAGACTGAAAATAAGAGGCTAGAGAAGTAAGAGAAAAATCAAGATAGTATGCCATCATATTGCAGATATAATTAATCCTCCTTGGGATGGAAAAAGAGGAGAGACAAGGATTCAGAGGGAAGGTCAGGCGTGAGCTAAATTGTGAAGGATGCCTAGGAGTTTACCAGGAAGATAAGGAAGGAAAATTTCATTTCAAGAAGAATAAAGAACATGTTCAAAGGCTCAAAAACATAAATGGTCATGGCCTACACAGACAAGATTATCTGATTTACTATACAGGTGCCTTAATTTCCTTTTAGGTCCTGTATTCATAACCAAGGGGACCTAGGTGTGAGATAGTAAACACATTTCATGCTGCCCTTCAATTTGAGTGGTAGTGATTGCTTGGAGTGATATGTTGAGAAGGTACCTGAGCCCACAAAGGGACTCAATGGTAGAGTGCCATAACTGATTACCAATGCCTACCACGGTAAAGAAGTTGTAGTACATGTGTCATGTGTTTGACATCCTGGCCTATACTTTTCCCTTTTGCTTTCATTTCTCCTTCACCATCTGAACCCTTGGGTGTAAGGATGGAGTCTCAGCTGATCATGAATTGGCAACTCTTATGAAGGATATAGTCTCCAGGAGAGAATAAATATTTACTGAGAACTATCCTCTAGGGATTCTATATAGAATATATTGTTCCTTTAGCCACAGACTTCGTTGTGTTGAACCAATGGAGGAAACCCCAAGTTTTGGGCTCCGTGTTGAAAGAAAATATGACTACTTTTATCCCCAGAATATGGAAAATGTCTAGATTTAACTATAAGGTACTAGCATACAGTAAAAGGGTCTGTTAATTGTGATCCGGTCCTTTTCTTTCTTTTTTTTTAACCTTAGTTTATGCTGTGTTTACTGACTCAGTGAGCACAGGAAAAGGGCAGCTTGCTCTTATAAAATCTTACAAATCATACAAGTGTAGTCAGCACAGTTTAGCACACTTTTTCTCACACAGTAACTACTCGAAGCTTATTTTGTGTCTCCGCTCTTATTTATATGTATTCTTCAACTCTCTATTCCTGCAAAACCCTCCATATGGGTTGTAATTCTCACAGCAGGACTGTTATAGATATTGTGTGGTGAAGGTCTTGTTATATGGCAGAACTTCAGTGGGTAGTGAAAAGGGCTTACCTAAATCCTCATAGAAGGCTCTTGGGCCAGTTCTGGGGGACTCAAGGTAGCAATCACTCATCTTTAGAAAACTGGCTATGAGCTAGGTAATTGTTGCAAGCCAAACACCAGAATTGAAAGTGTGAACCCTTTCAAGGCCTGATAAATTTCAAGCAGCAGAGTGGTATTTTTAGCAGCTGCTAGTTGGAAATTCCACCACTTGTCTGTCAGTTTGACATACCATGGTGGCTTGTGCCCTACTGTGATGTGAGAAGCTATGACACAGGTATTTCAAATACCAGTAGGGTCACTCATGGTGTACAGGTTTCAGCGGAACTTCCAGACTAAGACAGACTAGCAAGGAGGACCTGGCGGTCTACTTCCAAAAAATTGGCCAGTGAAAACCTTATGAATAGCACCAGAACATTGTCTGATGTAATGCTGGAAGATGAGCCCATGTCTTAGTCATCTAGTGCTGCCGTAACAGAAATACCACAAGTGGATGACTTTCACAAAGAGAAATTTATTTTCTCACAGTCTAGTAGGTTAGAAGTCCAAATTCAGGGCGTCAGCTCCAGGGGAAGTCTTTCTCTCTCTGTCGGCTCTGGAGGAAGGTCCTTGTCCTCAATCTTCCCCTGGTCGAGAAGCTTCTCAGGCACAGGGACCCCATGTCCAAAGGAAGCGCTCTGCTCCTGGTGCTGCTTTCTTGGTGGTGTGAGGTCTCCAACTCTCTGCTTCCCTTTTCTTTTATCTCTCGAGAGATAAAAGGTGGTGCAGGCCACACCACAGGGAAACTCCCTTTACCTTGGATCAGGGAAGTGACCTAAGTAAGGGTGGTATTACAATCCCACCCTAATCCTTTCAACATAAAATTACAGTCACAAAATGGAGGACAATACTGGGAAGCATGGCCTAACCAAGTTGATATACAAGTTTTTGGGGAGACATACTTCAATCTATGACGTTCCATCCTTTGGCCCCCAAAAATCACATCCTTGTGACATGCAAAAGATTCATCCCACCATATCATAGCAAAAGTCTTAACTCCAAGTCCAAAATACAAAAATTCCTCTTCATCTGTGAAATCTAGAATGCAAGTCATCTGCTTCCAATGGTACGATGGCAGAACAGGCACAAGCTAGACATTTCCATTACAAATGGGAGAAACTGGATGGAAAGAAGGGATAACAGGCACCAAGCAAGTCAGCAGAACACGTTACATTAGCCTTCAAAACTTTTCAAATAGTTCTCTGTTCTCTGAGACAATTTATACAATAACCCTGCCCTCCAGCCTCTAGGTACTGGCCACACTCTCTGGATTCTGAGTGGAGACCTCTCAGCCCTGGACTTCAGCTCCGCCTTCCAGGTTCCCTGGGACTGCAACTCTGCTCCCTCAGCTTTAGGTGCACCATTCTCCTAGTCCATCTGAGTGGCAATTCTACCCTTAAAAACATCAGAGCCCATGGCTCCCCACTTTGTAACCCCTGAAGTCATGGCCATACCTTTTGAGACTGAGGCAGCTCGGCTTCTTGTGTTGTCTCTTTAGCTTCTGCTTCCTGGTTTCTTGGCCTCTCAGCTCCTTAGACCTCACACCCGCATCTGCCTGCTGGTGTAAGTGTTCCAAAGCTCTGTAGATCCACTGCTAAGTGCCCAGAGGCACCCCACTCTGCCAGGAACCCTCCTGCACACAAGCACTCAGCTCTCTCACTCTGTGGGTCAGCTCCAGTGCCATCTTGTTCTGGTGTCCTGGTTCTGCTGCTATTGGTTCTGTGCTGTTGTGGCTTCTTCACCAATGTAGGTTCTCTGCTGCACTGGTCCTCTGCTGCTGTTGCAACTCTATTCATTCACAGTTTCAAAACCACTTCGCAGCACCCCACTCTCAGTACCAAATTCTGTCTTAGTCATCTAGTGCTGCCATAACAGAAATACCACAAGTGGATGGCTTTGACAAAAAGAATCTATTTTCTCACAGTCTAGCAGGTTGCAAGTCTAAATCCAGGGCGTCGGCTCCAGGGAAGGCGTTCTCTCTCTGTCAGCTCTGGAGGAAGGGCCTTGTCCTCAATCTTCCCCTGGTTGAGGAGCTTCTCAGGTGCAGGGACCCATGCCCAAAGGACACACTCTGCTCCTGGTGCTTCTTTCTTGGTGGTGAGAGGTCCCCAGCACTCTGCTTGCTTCCCTTTCCTTTTATCTCTTGAGAGATAAAAAGTGGTGCAGGCCAAACCACAGGGAAACTCCCTTTACCTTGGATCAGGGAGGTGACCTAAGTAAGGGTGGTGTTACAATCCCACCCTAATCCTTTCAGCATAAAATTACAATCACAAAATGGAGGACAACCACTCAATACTGGGAACCATGGACTAACCAAGTTGATACACACATTTTTGGGGGGACATACCTCAATCCATGACAGCCGCTCGTGATGGAAGGCACTCAAAATATGGCTGGGGAGGAGCTGCTTCCTCAAAGTAGAGTTGACCTTAATGACATGGATGGAGTCAAGCTTTCGGGACCTTCATTTACTGATGTGGCATGACTCAAAATGAGAAAAAAACAAAAACAAAAAAACCCTATAAACATTCATTAATAATTGAATGTGGAATGTATGAATTATGAATCTAGCAAAATTGAAGGTTGTCAAAAATGAAATGGGACACTTGAAGATCAGTATCCTAGGCATCAGTGAGCTGAAATCGACTGGTATTAGCCATTTTGAATCAGACAATCACATGGCCTACTACGCTGGGGATAACAAATTGAAGAGGAACAGCAACACAGACGTTCATCATCCAAAAGAACTGTTCAAGATCTCTCCTGAAGTACAATGCTGTCAGTGATAATATCCATATGTCTACAAAGAAGACCAATTAATATGATTAGTACTCAAATTTATGCACCAGCTACTAATGCCAAAGATGAAGAAATCGAAGATTTTTACCAATTTCTGCGGTCTAAAATTGATCAAACATGCAATCAAGATGTATTCATAATTACTGGTGATTGGAATGCAAAAGTTGGAAAGTATGGCTTTGTTGATGGCAGAGATAAACAAAAAAAACCCCAAACCCAGCGCCATCAAGTTGATTCCGACCCATAGCAACCCTATAGGACAGAGTAGAATTGCCCCATAGAGTTTCCAAGGAGCGCCTGGCGGATTCGAACTGCTGACCCTTTGGTTAGCAGCCGTAGCACTTAACCACTATGCCACCAGGCAGAGATAGCAGGATAAAATTTTGCAAGACCAATGAATTCTTCATTAGAAATATTTTTTCTCAATAACGTAAACGGCGACTATATACTTGTTCCTAGCCTGATGGAATACACAGGAATCAAACTGACTACATCTGTAGAAAGAAGTGATAGAAAAGCTCAACATCATCAGTCAGAACAAGGTCAGGGTACAGCTGCACAACAGACCATCAATTGCTGCTATGCAAGTTCAAGTTAAAGCCGAAGAAAATTAGAACGAGTCCATGACAGCCAAAATACAGCCTGGAGTATATCCCACCTGAACTTAGAGACCATCTAAACAATAGATTTGAACTGTTGAACACCAATGACCAAAGGGGAGATGAGTTGTGGAATAACATCAAGGACATCATACATGCAGAAAGAAAAGGCCATTAAAAAGACAGGAATGAAAGAAAAGACAAAAATTGATGTCAGAAGAGACTCTGAAACTTGCTCCTGAATGTAGAGTAGCTAAAATGAAAGGAAGAAATGATGAAGTAAAAGAACTGAACAGATTTCAAAGGGTGACTCAAGGAGACAAAGTAAAGTATTATAATGAAATGTACAAATACCTGGAGTTAGAAAACCAAAAGGGAAGAACATGCTTGGCATTTCTCAAGCTGAAAGAACTGAAGAAAAATTTCAAGCCTCTAGTTGCAATAGTGAAGGATTCTATGGGCAAAATATTGAATGACACAGGAAGCATCAGAAGAAGATGGAAGGAATACACAGAGTCACTGTACCAAAAAGAATTAGTCAATGTTCAACCATATCAGGAGGCAGCACGTGATCAAGAACCAATGGTCCTGAGGGAAGAAGTCCAAGATGCACTGAAGGGAATGGTGAAAAATAGGCTCTAGGAATTGACGGCATACCAATTGGATATTTCAACACTGGAGGTGCTCACTTGTCTATGTGAAGAAATTTGGAAGACAACTTCCTGTCCAACTGACTTTAAGAGATCCATATTTGTGCCCATTGCAAAGAAAGATGATCCAACAAAATGCAGAAATTATCAAACAATATCATTTAATATCACACACAAGTAAAATTTTGCTGAAGAGCATTCAAAAGTAGTTGCAGCAGTACATCAACAGGGAACTGTCAAAAAATCAAACCAGATTCAGAAGAGGACATGGAACGAGGAATATCAATGCTGATGTCAGATGGATCCTGGCTGAAAGCAGAGAATACCACAAAGATGTTTACCTGTGTTTTATTGACTATGCAAAGGCATTCAACTGTGTGGGTCATAACAAATCCTGGATAACATTGTGAAGAATGGGGATTCCAGAACCCTTAATTGTGCTCATGAGGAACCTGTACATAGACTAAGAGGCAGTTGTTTCAATACAACAAGGGGATACTGAATGGTTTAAAGTCAGGAAATGTGTGTGTCAGGGATGTATCATTTCACCATACTTACTCAATCTGTATGCTGAACAAAAAATTGAAGGAGGTGGACAATATGAAGAAGGCAGCAACAGGATTGGAGGGAGACTTATTAATAACCTGTGATATGCAGAAGACACAACTTGCTTGCCGAAAGTGAAGACAACTTGAAGCACTTACTGATGAAGATCAAAGACTACAGCCTGCAGTATGGGTTCCACCTCAGCATAAAGAAAACAAAACTCCTCACAACTGGACTGATAAGCAAAATCATGATATATATAGAAAAGATTGAAGTTTCCAAGGATTTCATTTTACTTGGATCCACAATCAGTGCCCATGGAAGCAGCAGTAAAGAAATCAAATGACATGGTGCAATGGGAAAATCTGCTGCAAAAGACCTCTTTAAAGTGTTAAAAAGCAAATATATCACTTTGAGGGCTGTGATGGTTAAGATTGTGTGTCAGCTTGGCTGGGCTATAATTCTCAGTGCTTTGGCAGTCGTATAATGTTGTGATCACTTCCCTGTTGAGATTTGATACTTGATCACCACCATGATGGGATTTACTGTGAGTGGTACTGATGGGAGCAGGGCCTGTGGTGAGTTACTGCCCCGTCAGCCTTCATCTCTCCGCCCTCTGCCACCTAGTTCTTCCTGCTCTCCTTGCTGGGGCTTTCGTTTGTTCTGGATCCTGCAGCTGGCTCCTGTTCGTCTGACCTCCGGTTCTTGGGACTTGAGCTAGCAGCTTACTTGTGGTCTTGCCTGCTAATCTTGAGATTCATTGATTTTCACAGCCTGTAAACAACAGCTCTGCTCTCCAGACTGCCAATGTTGGGTTCACCAGCCCCTGTGGCTACATCAGTCAGGAGAAGCTTCTTTCCTGCCCCACAGACTTGGGATGTTGCAACCTCTGAAAACCATGCAAGCCGTTTCCTTGGTATAAATCTTTCTCTTTCTCTTTCTATATATATATATATATATTATATGCTTTACTGGCTTCACTTCTCTAGAGAACCCAGCCTAAGACATTTGGTACTAAAGAAACAAAATTGTAAGGATGAATTTTCTAAATTGGTTCTTAGATCTGATTAGTCTTAAAAATGTTGATGACTCTGCTTCCAGTACTTAAGAGGACACTGCTAATCCATGGCGTGAGGTGGCAATTCAAATATGCAAAATATCACTACCAACGGATCAGGTATTGGGAAAGACAAGGCTCTGGGTAAATGCATCAACAATACCTTTCTACAATTTTGTCATAATAAGAAAGCTTGTTGATTGGTCCTACTTTTCACTAGACAAACTACTGAAAGAAAGAGATCAGATCAGTGCTACAGAGTCAAAGCTCAAGCGCCACCAAATGACCTCAAAGAGTCCACTGATGCCTTGAAAGAAAGCCTTAATTCTTGTAGTAACAGAGCTGATATTGCTGAAAAACCAAACCCAGAATCTTATTGTAAGAGTGACTGAGTTACAACACCAACTCAACTGCCAACCTCGAGAGGTGTCTGAAGTTAAAGTGAGGGCATTAACTGGGAAGAATTGGGGTCCTGCAGCCTAGGATGGGGACATAGGGGCAGATAATCAGAAAGCTGGAGACACTGAGCCCCTAAATTCCATCGAATCACTCTGCTAACAGAACTATTAGCCCCTCCACTCCCATCTAATGAGATTAACCCAGCTGCATCTAAAGCACCTTTGTCTGAGTCATTGCCTAGGACATTGCCTGAGGCAGATGCTTTACAAGACAATGCAGAATGTTCTCAAAACTTTCCTCTCTGATTTTGACTTTTAGACCTGTAACTAGATTTAAGTCCCAGCAAGCCCTAAAAGGTAAAGTACAAAGTTTAACCCAGGAGGAGGTATGCTACGCTCCCAAAGAACTGCTTGACTTTTCTAATATGTACAAACAGAAACCTGGGATATATGTGTGGGAATGGCTATTAAGGATGCGGGACAATGCTGCAAGGAACATAAAGATGGATCAGTCTGAGTTTATTGATATGGGCTCACTAAGCACAGATTCTTCATTCGACATTCCAGCTCGAGAAGTTAGGAAAGGAGCTAATAGTTTATTTGACTGGGTCGCTGAAGCATGGATTATGCAGTGGCCTACACTAAATCAAGTTGAAGTACAAGACTTGTCCTGGTATACTGTAGAAGAAGGTATCCAAAGGCTTAGGGAAATTGGCATGCTAGAATGGATTTATCAGGTTATATCCACAGACCCACACATGGAGTACCCAGAGGACAAACCTTTTATCACAACTGTGGGGAACAAGTTTGTGAAGGGAGCCCCAGCATCCCTGAAGACTGCTGTGATTGCTATTTTATGTAAGTGAATTAAGACACCTAACTGAATTAAGACACCTAACTACAGTGGGGCTGATTGGAGTCTGTGGTGGTAGGGGCCAAGTGCTGGCAATCAACAAAGGCAAAGTGGGCGTGGTTATCATAATGGACAGCAGAATCAAAGCAGTAATCAGAATAGTCTGACTCGTAAGAAGTTATAGCATTGGCTAGTTAGTCATAATGTCCCTAGGAGTGAAATAGATAGGAAACCTACTAAACATCTACTTGATCTGTACAAGTGGATGAAGTCTAGGTCAAGTGAACAGCAGTCTAAGTCGAATCTCCAGAATAGAGAGTCATGGCCCCTTAATCAATTCCCAGACTTCAGCAAGTTTACAGACCCCTTGATTGAAAGGGAGGTTGGGTCCCTTTGAGGAAGGACTCCAATACACTGCCAAAAACATACTATTAATCTTTATCCCAGCCTTCCCCAAAGGGATCTACAGCCTTTTATGAGAGTGACTGTTCACTGGGGAGAAGGAAACAATTACACTTTTGGGTGATTGCTGGATACTGGCTCTGAGCTGGCACTAATTCCAGGAGACCCAAAACATCGCTGTGGCCCACCAGTCAGAGTGGGGGCATATGGAGGTCAGGCTATTAATGGAGTCTTAGCTTATGTCAGTCTTACAGTAGGTTCACTGGGTTCCCGAATCCATCCTGTAGTGATTTCCCCAGGTCCAGAATGCTTAATTGGAATAGAAATACTCAGCAACTGGAAGAACCGCTACACTGGAACCCTGACAAATGGAGTAAGGGCTATTATGGTTGGAAAAGCCAAGTGGAAGCCATTACAACTACTCATACCTAGGAAAATAATAAACCAAAAGCAATATTGCATTCCTGGAGGGATTGCAGAGATTACTGCCACCATCAAGGACTTGAGGATGCAGGGGTGGTAGTTCCTACCACATCCCCATTTAACTCACCTATTTGCCTGTGCAAAAAAACAGATGGATCTTGGAGAATGACAGTTCATTATCAAAAACTTAACCGGGTGGTAAACCCAATTGCAGCTGCTGTTCCAGATGTAGTCTCATTTCTTGAGCAAATTAATACATCTCCTGGTACCTGGTATGCAGCCATTGACCTGCTTAAATGTCTTTTTCTCCATACCTGTTTTGAGGACCTTCAGAAGCAGTTTACCTTCAGCTGACAAGTCCAGCAATGCACCTTCAGTTGCCTATCTCAGAGCTATATCAACTCTCCAGTCCTATGTCATAATTTAGTCCAAAGGGACCTTGATCACCTTTCCCTTCCACAAGATGTCACATTGGTCCATTACATTGATGACATTATGATGATTGGACTTGGTAAGAAAGAAGTGCCAATGACTCTGGACTTATTGGTAGAACATTTGCCTGCTAGAGGGTGGGAAATTAATCCCATGAGAATTCAGGCACCTTCAACTTCAGTGAAATTTCTAGGGGTCCAGTGGTGTGAGGCATGTCCACATACTCCTTCTAAAGTAAAGGAAAAATTATTGTATCTGACTTCTCCCACAACTAAAAAGGAGGCACAGGGCCTAGTGGACCTCTTTGGATTTTGGAGGCAACATATTCCTCATTTGGGTGTGTTACTCCAGTCAATTTACCAAGTGACTCAAAAACTGCTAGTTTTTTTTAAATAATTTTTATCGTGCTTTAAGTGAAAATTTACAAATCAAATCAGTCTCACACAAAAACCCATATACACCTTGCTACATACCCCCAATTGCTCTCCCCCTGACAAGACAGCCCTCTCTCTCCCTCTGCTCTCCCTTTTCGCGTCCATTTCACCAGCTTCTAACCCCCTCCACCCTCTCATCTCCCCTCCAGGCAGGAGATGCCAACATAGTCTCAAGTGTCCACCTGATCCAAGAAGCTCACTCCTCACCAGCATCCCTCTCCAACCCATTGTCCAGTCCAATCCATGTCTGAAGAGTTGGCTTCGGGAATGGTTCCTGTCCTGGGCCAACAGAAGTTCTGGGGGCCGTGATCACTGGGGTCCTTCTAAAAACTGTTAGTTTTGAGTGGCATCCAGAAGAAGAGAAAGCTCTGAATCAGGTTCAGGCTGCTGCGCAAGCTGCTCTGCCACTTGGGCCATACTCTCCAGCCAAACCTGTGGTGCTGGAAGTGTCAGTGGCAGATAGAGATGCTGTATGGAGACTTTGGCAGGCCCCCACTGGTGAATCAGTGCAAACCCTTAGGATTTTGGAGCAAAGCCCTGCCATCCTCTCCAGATATTCTCCTTTTGAGAAACAGCTTTTGGCTTGTTACTGGGCCTTAGTAGGGACTGAAGGCTTAACCATGGAACACCAAGTCACTATGAGGCCTGAGCTGCCCATCATGAACTGTGTGTTGTCTGACTTAGTGTCATGAAGTTGGATGTGGAGAGCAGCACTCCGTCATTAAATGGAAGTGGTATATATGAGATCGACCCCAAGTAGGACCTGAAGGCACAAGTAAGTTGCATAAGGAAGTGGCCCAAATGCCCATGGTCTCCATTCCTGTCACATTACCTTCCATCTCCCAGTCTGCACCTATGGCCTCATGGGGAGTTCCTTATGATCAGTTGACTGAAGAAGAGAAAACTCATGCCTGGTTTACAGACAGATCTGCATGGTATGCAGGCACCATTTGAAAGTGAACAGAGGCAGCACTACAGCCCCTTTCTTGGACTTCCCAGAAGAAGAGTGATGAAGCAAAATCCTCCCAATGAGCAGAACTTTGAGCAATGCACCTGGTTGTTCACTTTCCTTGGAAGGAGAAATGGCCAGATGTGTGATTGTATACTGATTCATGTCCTGTGGCTGATGGTTTGGCTGGATGGTCAGGGACTTGGAAGGAACATGATTGCAAAATTGAAGAAAAAGATTTATGGGGGAGATTTGGATAGACCTCTCTGAATGGGCCAAAGAAGTGAAGATATTTTTGTCTCATGTGAAAGCCCATCAAAGGGTGAACTCAGCAGAAGAGGATTTTAACAATCAAGTGGATAGGATGAAGCATTCTATGGAAACTACTCATGCTTTTTCCCCAGTTACTCCCGTCATTCCTCAATGGGTTCATGAACAAAGTGGCCATGGCGACAGGGATGGAGGCTATGCATGGGCCCAGCAACATGGACTTCTACTCACCAAGGCCGACTTGACTACAGCCACAGCTGAGTGCCCAATCTGCCAGTAACAGAGACCAACACTTAGTCTTTGATATGGCACCATCCCTTGAGGTGATCAGCAGCAACCTGGTGGCAATAGACACTTACTCTGAATGTGGGATTGCCCTCCTGCACGCAATGCTTCTGCCAAAACTACCATCCACGGACTTACAGAATGCCTTATCCACTGTCATGGTATCTCACATAGCATTGCTTCTGATCAAGGGACCCCACAGCAAATGAAGTGCAGCAGTGGGCCCATGCTCACGGAACTCACTGGTCTTACCATGTTCCCCATCATCCTGAAGCAGCTGGCTTGATAGAACAAAGGAATGACCTCCTAAAGACACAATTACAGAGCCAGCTAGGTGTCAGTACCTTGCATGGTTGGGGCAATGTTCTTCAGGAGGCTGTAAAAAAGCCCAGTGCTGTCTATGCTTTAAACCAGTGTCCACTATATGGTGCTGTACCTCCCTTAGCCAGGATTCATGGATCCAGGAATCAAGGGGTTGAGATGGGAGTGGCACCACTCACTATTACCCCTGGTGACCTACGTGCAAGATTTTTTTTAATTGTGCTTTAGATGAAGGTTTACAGAACAAACTAGCTTCTCATTAAATAATTAGTACACATACTGTTTTGTGACACTGTTTTCCAACCCCACAACGTGCCAACACTTTCCCTTCTGAACCTTGGATTCCCAATCACCAGATTTCTTGTCCTCTCCTGCCTTATAATCCTTGTCCCTGGGCTGCTGTCCCCCTTTAGTCTCGTTTTGTTTTATGGGCCTGTCTAATCTTTTGTTGAAGGGTAAACCCCAGGAGTGACTTCATTACTGAGATAAAAGGGTGTCCAGGGGCCATAGTCTCAGGCTTTATCCAGTTTCCGTCAGGCCAATAAGTCTGGTCTTTACTTGTGAGTTAGAATTTTCTTTTATATTTTTCTCCAGCTCTTTTTTTTTTTCTGTCCAGGACCCTCTATTGTGATCCCTGTCAGAACAGACAGTGGTGGTAGCTGGGCACCATCTAGTTGTTCTGGGCTGAGTCTGGTGAAAGCTGTGGTAGTTGTGGTCCATTGGTCTTTTGGACTAATCTTTCCCTTGTGTCTGGTTTTCTTCATTTTCCCTTGCTCCGATGGGGTGAGATCAGTGGAGTATCTTAGATGGCTGCTCACAGGCTTTTAAGACCACCAAAGTAGTATGTAGAACATTTTCCTTATAAACTATGTTATGCCAGTTGAGTTAAATGTTCCTTGACACGATGACCCCACAGCCCTCAGCCCAGTGATTCAGTCCCTCAGGGAGTTTGGATGTATCTATGGAGCTTCCATGACCTTACCTTGGACAAGTTGTGCTGGCTTCCACGGTATTGTGTACTGTCTTACCCTTCACCAATGTTACCACTTATCTATTGTCTATTTAGGGTTTTTCCATCCTCACCCCTCCCCTACCTCGTAACCATCAAAGATTGTTCCTTTTTGTGTGGAAACCTTTTCATGACTTTTTATAGTAGTGATCTCATACAGTCACCAAGCCCATATTTTCCAACTACCGATTTTTGATCCTTCTGTTTCCAACTTTCGCATTCCAATCACCAGCAATTATCAGTGCATCTTGATTGCATGTTCGATCAATTTTAGACTGCGGAAGTTGGTAAAAATCTTAAATTTCTTCATCTTTGACCTTGGTGGTTGGTGTGTAAATTTGAATAATAGTTGTATTAACTGGTATTCCTTGTAGGCGTATGGATATTATCCTATCACTGACAGTGCTGTACTTCAGGATAGATCTTGAAATGTTCTTTTTGACAATGAATGTAATGCCACTCCTCTTCAAGTTGTCATTCCCAGCATAGTAGACCATATGATTGTCAGATTCACAATGACCAATACCAGTCCATTTCAGCTCACTAATGCCTAGGATATTGATCTTTATGCATTCCATTTCATTTTTGATGACTTCCAACTTTCCTAGATTCATAGTTCTTACATTCCAGGTTCCAATTATTAATGGATGCTTGCAGCTGTTTCTTCTCATTTTGAATCATGCTACATCAACAAATGAAGGTCCTGAAAGTGTGACTTCATCCACGTCATTATGGTGGACGGTACTTTGAGGAGGCAGCTCTTCCCTGGTCATCTTTTGATTGCCTTCCAACCTGAGGGGCTCATCTTCTAACACTATATCAGATGATGTTCATAAGGTTTTCACTGGCTAATTCTTTCCAAAAGTAGAGCATTGGATCCTTCTTCCTACTCTGTCTTAGTGTGGAAGCTCAGCTGAAACCTGTCCTCCATGGGTGACCCTGCTGGTATTTGAATACCAGTGGCATAGCCCCCTGCATCCCACCAACACATAAACCTGCACAGTACAGCAAACTGATAGATGTGTGGAAATGATGCTGTAGATTGCATGATTGAATTTTGCAAGACCAACAACTCCTTCATTGCAAATACCTGTTTTCACCAACATAAATGGTGACTATACACATGGACGTCACCAGATAGAATACACAGGAAACAAATTGACTACAACCGTGGAAAGAGATGATGGAAAAACTCAATATCATCAGGCAGAATGAGGCCAGGAGCCGACTGTGGATCCAACCATCAATTACTCATAAGCAAGTACAAACTAAAACTGAAGAAAATTAGAACAAGTCCATGAGAGCCAAAGTATGACGTTGAGTATATCCCACCTGAATTTACAGACCATCTTAAGAATAGACTTGATGCATTGAACACTAATGACCGAACACCTCTCAAGTTATGGAATGACATCAAGGACATCATACATGATGAAAGCAAGAGGTCATTAAAAAGGCAGGAGAGAAAGAAAAGACCTAAATTGGATGTCATAAGAGACTCTGAAACTTACTCTTGAATATCGAATAGCTAAAGTGAAAGGAAAAAATGATGAAGTAAGAGTTGAAAAGAAGATTTCAAAGGGCAGCTGGAGAAAACAAAATAAAGTATTATAATGACATGTGCAAAGAACTGGAGATGAAAAACCAAAATGGAAGAACATGCTCTACATTTCTCCAGCTTAAAGAACTGAAGAAAACAATTCAAGCCTCAAGTTGCAATACTGAAGGATTCTATGGGGAAAATATTAAGTGACGCAGGAAGCATCAAAAGAAGACAAGGAATACACAGATTCACTATACCAAAATGAATTGATCGACGTTCAACCATTTCAGGAGGTAACATATGATCAGGAACCGATGGTACTGAAGAAAGAAGCCCAGGCCACACTAAGGGCATTGGTGAAGAACAGGACTCTGGGAATTGACGGAATACCAGTTGAGTTGTTTCAACAAACAGATGCAGCACTGGAAGTGCTCACTCACCTATGACAAGAAATTTGGAAGACAGCTACCTGGCCAACAGACTGGAAGAGATCCATATTTATGTCTATTTTCAAGAAAGGTGATCCAACCAAATGAGGAAATTATTGAACAATATCATTAATATCACATGAAAGTGAAATTTTGCTGAATATCATTCAAAAGTGGCTGCAGCAGTGTTTCAACAGGGAACTGCCAGAAATTTAAGCTGGATTTAGAAGAGGACGTGGAACCAGGGATATTATTGCTGACTCCAGATGAACCTTGGCTGAAAGCAGAGAATACCAGAAGGATGATGACCTGTGTTTTATTGACTATGCAAAGACATTCAACGGTGTGGATCATAACAAATTATGGATAACATTGCAAAGAATGGGAATTCCAGAACACTTAATTGTGCTCATGAGGAATCTGTACATAGATTAAGAGGTAGTTGATCCAACAGAACAAGGGGATACAGCATGGTTTCAAGTTAGGAAAGGTGTGCATCAGGGTTGTATCCTTTCACCATACCCATTCAATCTGTATGCTGAGCAAATAATCCGAGAAGCTGGACTATATGAAGAACAGGGAAATAGGATTGGAGGAGACTCATTAACAACCTGCATTATGCAGATGACACAACCGTGCTTGCTGAAAGCGAAGAGGACTTGAAGCATTCAATGATGAAAATCAAAGACCACAGCCTTCAGTATGGGTTACATCTCAGCACAGAGAAAACGAAAATCCTCACAAATGGGCCCATAAGCAAAATCATGATAAACAGAAAGGAGACTGGGGTTGTCAAAGATTTTATTTTACTTAGATCTACAATCAACACCTATGGAAGCGGCAGTCAAGAAATCAAAAGACACATTGCATTGGGCAAATCTGCTGCAAAAGACCTCTTTAAAGTGTTGAAAAGCAAAGATGTCACCTTGAGGACTAAGGTGCACATGCCTCATATGCATGCGAAAGCTGGACGGATGAGTAAGGGAGACTGAAGAAGAATTGACACCTTTGAACTGTGGTGTTGGAGAAGAACATTGAATATACCATGGACTGCCGAAAGAACGAACACATCTGTCTTGAAAGAAGTACAACCAGAATGCTTCTTAGAAGCAAGGATGGTGAGACTACATCTCACATACTTTAGACATATTATCAGATGGGATCAATCCCTAGAGAAGGACATCATGCTTGGTAAAGTAGAGGGTCAGTGAAAATGAGATGGGCTGATACAGTGGCTGCAACAATGGATTCAAGCATAGCAACAACTGTGGAGATGATGCAGGACTGGGCAGTGTTTCGTTCTGTTGTGCATAGGGTCGCTATGAGTCGGAACCGACTCGAAGGCAACTAACAACAACTCATACAATATTCCCCTTTTCTGATTGACTTATTTCACTCAGCATACTGCCCTGCAGATTCATCCATGTCGTGAGATTCTTCACAGATTCATCATTGTTCTTTATCATTGCATAGTACTCCCATTGTGTGTATGTACCATACTTTGTTTATCCATTCATTTGTTGATGGGCACCTAGGTCGTTTCCATCTTTGTGCTATTGTGAACGATGCTGCAATGAATTTGGGTGTGCATATGTCTATTCATGTGATGGCTCTTATTTCTCTAGAATATATTCCTAGGAGTGGGATTACTGGATCATATGGTATTTCTATATCCAGCTTTCTAAGGAAGTGTCATACCATTTTCCAGAATGGTTGTACCATTTTGCATTCCCACCAGCAGTGCATAAGTGTTCTAATATCACCGCAGCCTCTCCAACATTTGTTATTTTCTGGGTTTTTTTACTTTTTTATTTTTGTCAGTAATGCTGGGGTGAAATGGTATCTTATTGTGGTTTTGATTTGCATTTCTCTAATGGCTAGTGATGGCAAGCATTTCCTCATGAGTCTGTTAGACGCTTGAAGGTCTTCTTTGATGAAGTGTGTTTTCATTTCCCTTGCCCATTTTTGAATTAGATTATTTGTCTTTTTGTTGTAGAGATGTTAGATTTTCCTGTAGATTTTAGAGATTAGACCTTTGACAGATTTGTCATAGCCAAAATTTTCCTCAGTCTGTAGGTTCTCTTTTTACTTTATTAGTGAAGTCTTTTGATGAGTATTAAGTGTTTAATTTTTAGAAGATCCCAGTTATCTAGCTTATCTTCTGGAGTTTGTGTGTTGTTAGTTATGGCTTGTACCCTGTTAATGCCATGTATTAGGGCCTCTACAATTGATCTTATTTTTTATTCTATGATCTTTATAGTTTTTGGTTTTATATTTAGGTCTTTGATCTATTTTGAATTAGTTTTTGTGTATGATGTGAGGTATGGGTCCTGTTTCATTTTTCTGCAGATGGATATCCAGGTATGCCAGCACCATTGTTAAAAAGACTGTCTTGGGAGCACAACAGAGAACTCCTGAGGGATCAGGAGAACAGTGGGATGCAGACCCCAAATTCTCATAAAAAGACCAGACTTAATGGTCTGACTGAGACTAGAAGAATCCTGGTGGTCATGGTCCCCAAACCTTCTGTTGGCCCAGGACAGGAACCATTCCCGAAGACAACTCATCAGACATGGAAGGGACTGGACAATGGGTTGGAGAGAGATGCTGATGAAGAGTGAGCTACTTGTATCAGGTAGACACTTGAGACTGTGTCGGCATCTCCTGTCTGGACGGGAGATAGGAGGGTAGAGAGGGCTAGAAACTGGCAAAACCATCGTGAAAGGAGAGACTGGAAGGAGGGAGTGGGCTGACTCATTAGGGGGAGAGTAAGTGGGAGTATGGAGTAAGGTGTATATAAGCTTATATGTGACAGACTGACTTGATTTGTAAACTTTCACTTAAAGCACAATAAAAATTATTTTTTTTAAAAAAGACTGTCTTTTCCCCCATTTGATGGACTTTGGGCCCTTGTTGAAGATCAGGTGACCATAGGTAGATGGATGTACATCTGGTTTCTCAATTCTGTTCCATTGGTCAGTGTGTCTGTTCCTTGTACCAGTACCAGGCTGTTTTGACTACCGTAGCTGTATAGTAGGTTCTGAGGTCAGGTAGTGCGTGTTCTCCTACTTTATTCTTCTTCAATATCCAGGGCTTCTTCTCATTTCATATAACATTAATGATTAGTTTTTCCATTTCTTTAAAGAATGCTGTTGGTATTGGAATCAGGATTGCATTTGTTTGTAGATTGCTCTGGGTAGAATTCTCATTTTTATAATGAGCATGATATGTTTTTCCATTTATGTAGATATCTTCTGATTTCTTGCAATAGCATTTTGTAGTTTTCTTTGTATAGGTCTTGTACATCCTTGGTTAGATTTATTCCTAAGTATTTCATTTTTTAGGGGCTATTTTTTTAATAAATCATGTTGTTTTCCTAATTTCCTTTTCATTGTTCTCTTTGTTGGTGTATAGGAATCCAACCGATTTTATGTTTATCTTGTATCCTGCTACTCTGCTGAATCTTTCTATTAGTTCCAGCAGTTTTCCCATGGAATCTTTTGGTTTTTCTATGAATAGTATCATATCAAATAGGGACAGTTTTACTTCTTCATTACAAATTTGGATGCCCTTTATTACTTTTTCTTGCCTTAATCCTCTAGGTAGGACTTCCAGCACAATGTTAAATAGGGGTGGTGATAATTGCCTCATATGCATATTAAACCTAGCCAATGAATAAGTGAAACAGAAGAAGAATTTTCACCTTTATGGTGTTGGCGAAGAATATTGAATATATAGTGTACTGCTAGAAAAATGAACAAATCTGTCTTGGAAGTACAGACAGAATGCTTCTTTAGAGGCAAGAATAGCAAGGCTTGGTCTCATGTACTTTGGACATGTTACCCAGAGGGACCAGTCCCTGGAGGAGAACATTATCCTTGGTAAAGTAGAGGTTCAGTGAAAAAGAGGAAGACCCTGGATGAGACGGATTGACACAGTGGCTGCAACAATGAGCTCAAGCATAAGAATGATTGTGAGTATATGGCAAGTGACCGGGCAGTGTTTCGTTCTGTTGTATATAGGGTTGCTATGAATTGGAACCAACTTGATGGTAGCTAAAAACAATAACAACATGTCTTTTGTTAAGATTGGTATGTTTTGGGCCATTATTTCTTTGAATACTTTTCTTCCCTTTGCTCTCTCTCTTCTCCTTTTGAGATACCCATAATGCATATGTTGGTCTGTTTGATGGTCCCTTAGGCTCTATTAACTTTTCTTTATTCTTTTTGTATTCTAATCCTCAGACTGGATCATTTCAATCATCCTTGCTTTAAGATCATTTATTCATTCTTCTGCCAGCACAAATCTGCTGTTGAGCTCCTCTAGCAAATTTTTATTTCAGTTATTGTACTTTCCCACTTTGGGATATATGTTTGGTTCCTTTTTAAAATTTCTGTCTCTTTATGAATATTCACATTTTGTTTATACATCATTTTCTTATTTTGTTTACTTCTTTTTCCATATGTTCTTTTAAACCTTTGAGCACATTTAAGATATTGTTTTAAAGTCTTTGTCCAATAAGTTCATTGTCTGGGCTTCCATAAAAATGGTTTCTGTCGGTTTATTTTGTTCCTTTCCTGTTTCCTTGTATGCCTTTTAATTTTTTTTTTGTTGAAAAATGGATGTTTGAATATCATAATGTAACTCGACAGTGAGATTCTTCCTTTCCCCTGGGTTTACTATTTATTATTATTATTAAGGCTCTAGTAGTCCACTGATTTATTGACTTTTCCAAATTATTTTTACAAAGATTGTATTCCTTGTTTTGTGTGGTCACTAAAGTCTCTCTTCCTTTAGGTTTTGTTCAGCCAGTGTATTCAGAGAGGTATCCGTCAATGTCAGGAGTGTATTGAAGTTTCTCTTAATTAAATGTTTGCTTAGTTGCTGTAAACCTTTGAGTATATTCCAGAGTTCTCACATGGTATGAGTCTCTGCTTTTTTTAATGTTTCTATTAAAACAAAAGCCAAACCAAACCCAATGCCATTGAGTTGATTCCAACTCATAGTGACCCTACAGGACAGAGTAGAACTGCACCATAGAGTTTCCATTAAGGGACAGAAAATCTGAGCTGTGTAGTCAAAGCAATTGTCAATAAGTCAAACAAAGCAGGAAGACTCATACTCCCCAATCACAAAAGATACTATAAGGCTATAGTAATCAAAACAACCCAGTCCTGGTATGTTAGAATTATAGATCAATGGAATAGAATTGAGAGTCCAGAAATAAACGTGTACATTAATGGTCAACTGATTTTTGACAAGGGTACTGAGTCTGTTCAATAGGAGAAGGAATACTTTCTTTAATAAATAGTGCTGGGAAAACTGGATTTCCACCTGCAAAAGATTGAAGTTAGACACATACTTCACACCATATATGAAAAATTAACTCAAAATGGGTCATGGAACTAAATATAAGGAATACAGCTCCTAGAACAAAACATAGAGGTAATACTTCAGGATATGGCTTTAACAGTGTATTCTTAGATATGACACCAAAAGCATGAGCAACAAAAGACAAAATAGATAAATTGGACTTCATCAAAATGAAAAAGTGGGGCGGAGCCAAGATGGCGGACTAGGCAGACACTACCTCGGATCCCTCTTACAACAAAGACACGGAAAAACAAGTGAATCGATCACATACATAACAATCTACGAACCCTGAACAACAAACACAGATTTAGAGACGGAGAACGAACTAATACGGGGAAGCAGCGATTGTTTCCAGAGCCTGGAGCCAGCGTACCAGTCAGGTACGGCACAAGCACAGAGACCTGCTCCACCCCCCTGAACTAACCCCGGGAGGGGGACTAGCCAGTTCCACGGGCGGCGTGGGACGCAGCCGTTAGGAGAAGTCCCCGGGAGGCAGTGACTGATCTTGGAGCAGAAAGAGCAGCATCCGAGCCGGGGAACCGTCCCGCAGGGATTTGGACTGCACGCAGGTACGCCATAAACACGGAGAGTTGCTCCACCCCCTGAACTAACCCCGGGAAGGTGACCAGCCGGGTCGCGCGGGCGGCGTAGGACGCAGCCGGTAGGAGAAGTCCCTGGGAGGCAGCGACTGGTATTGGAGCGGGGAGAACAGCGTTCCAGCCGGGACACTCGGTCACGGCACAAGCACGGGGAGCTACTCCACCCATCTGAACTAACCCCGGGAGGGGGCCCACCTGGTTCACGGGGGCGGCACGGCCACGCGGCTGGAGGGACGAGAAGTCCCCGGGAGGCAGCGACTGATTTTGGAGTCGAGAGTGCACCGTCCCAGTAGGGGAGCCTTGACGCTGGGCGTGGGGCTGGAAGCGGAGGATCTGACCGTGACTCCAGCGGGCCAGACCCCCTGGGGGCAATCTCCACACAGCCAGCACACATAGGCGACGCGCCCGCGGGAATCTCAGATATAATAGTCATTCCAAGCAAGACAAGCAACTCTGGCTATATTCTGAGGTGCTACTCTCCTATCTCTCTGTTCCCTCCCCCACCCTCCCCAGGCGGCTTCATTAACATCTGAATAGCCTGAGCCAGAGGGAGAACTCTGATAGGGATCTGACTGCTGTTTTTTTTTAGCGGATTTTCTGGAAAAACTAGTTTCCCAGTGATGGCTCGGAGACAACAATCCATATCAAACCACTTAAAGAAGCAGACCGTGACAGCTTCTCCAACCCCCCAAACAAAAGAATCAAAATCTTTCCCAAATGAAGATACAATTTTGGAATTATCAGATACAGAATATAAAAAACTAATTTACAGAATGCTTAATGATATCACAAATGAAATTAGGATATCTGCAGAAAAAGCCAAGGAACACACTGATAAAACTGTTGAAGAACTCAAAAAGATTATTCAAGAACATACTGGAAAAATTAATAAGTTGCAAGAATCCATAGAGAGACAACATGTAGAAATCCAAAAGATTAACAATAAAATAACAGAATTAGACAACACACTAGGAAGTCAGAGGAGCAGACTCGAGCAATTAGAATGCAGACTGGGACATCTGGAGGACCAGGGAATCAACACCAACATAGCTGAAAAAAAATCAGATAAAAGAATTAAAAAAAATGAAGAAACCCTAAGAATTATGTGGGACTCTATCAAGAAGGATAACCTGCGGGTGATTGGAGTCCCAGAACAGGGAGGGGGGACAGAAAACACAGAGAAAATAGTTGAAGAACTTCTGACAGAAAACTTCCCTGACATCATGAAAGACGAAAGGATATCTATCCAAGATGCTCATCGAACCCCATTTAAGATTGATACAAAAAGAAAAACACCAAGACATATTATCATCAAACTCACCAAAACCAAAGATAAACAGAAAATTTTAAAAGCAGCCAGGGAGAAAAGAAAGGTTTCCTTCAAGGGAGAATCAGTAAGAATATGTTCTGACTACTCAGCAGAAACCATGCAGGCAAGAAGGGAATGGGACCACATATACAGAACACTGAAGGAGAAAAACTGCCAACCAAGGATCATATATCCAGCAAAACTCTCTCTGAAATATGAAGGCGAAATTAAGATATTTACAGACAAACACAAGTTTAGAGAATTTGCAAAAACCAAACCAAAGCTACAAGAAATACTAAAGGATATTGTTTGGTCAGAGAACCAATAATATCAGATATCAGCACAACACAAGGTCACAAAACAGAACGTCCTGATATCAACTCAAATAGGGAAATCACAAAAACAAACAAATTAAGATTAATTAAAAAAAAAAATACACATAACAGGGAATCATGGAAGTCAATAGGTAAAAGATCACAATAATCAAAAAGAGGGACTAAATACAGGAGGCATTGAACTGCCGTATGGAGAGTGATACAAGGCGATATAGAACAATACAAGTTAGGTTTTTACTTAGAAAAATAGGGGTATATAATGAGGTAACCACAAAAAGGTATAACAACTCTATAACTCAAGACAAAAACCAAGAAAAACGTAACGACTCAAGTAACATAAAGTCAAACACTATGAAAGTGAGGATCTCACAATTTACTAAGAAAAACGCCTCAGCACAAAAAAGTATGTGGAAAAATGAAATTGTCAACAACACACATAAAAAGGCATCAAAATGACAGCACTAAAAACTTATTTATCTATAATTACCCTGAATGTAAATGGACTAAATGCACCAATAAAGAGACAGAGAGTCACAGACTGGATAAAGAAACACGATCCATCTATATGCTGCCTACAAGAGACACACCTTAGACTTAGAGACACAAACAAACTAAAACTCAAAGGATGGAAAAAAGTATATCAAGCAAACAATAAGCAAAAAAGAAGAGGAGTAGCAATATTAACTTCTGACAAAATAGACTTTAGACTTAAATCCACCACAAAGGATAAAGAAGGACACTATATAATGATAAAAGGGACAATTGATCAGGAAGACATAACCATATTAAATATTTACGCACCCAATGACAGGGCTGCAAGATACATAAATCAAATTTTAACAGAACTGAAAAGCGAGATAGATACCTCCACAATTATAGTAGGAGACTTCAACACACCACTTTCGGAGAAGGACAGGACATCCAGTAAGAAGCTCAACAGAGACACGGAAGATCTAATTACAACAATCAACCAACTTGACCTCATTGACTTATACAGAACTCTCCACCCAACTGCTGCAAAATATACTTTTTTTTCTAGCGCACATGGAACATTCTCTAGAATAGACCACATATTAGGTCATAAAACAAACCTTTGCAGAGTCCAAAACATCGAAATATTACAAAGCATCTTCTCAGACCACAAGGCAATAAAACTAGAGATCAATAACAGAAAAACGAGGGAAAAGAAATCAAATACTTGGAAAATGAACAATACCCTCCTGAAAAAAGACTGGGTTATAGAAGACATCAAGGAGGGAATAAGGAAATTCATAGAAAGCAACGAGAATGAAAATACTTCCTATCAAAACCTCTGGGACACAGCAAAAGCAGTGCTCAGAGGTCAATTTATATCAATAAATGCACACATACAAAAAGAAGAAAGAGCCAAAATCAGAGAACTGTCCCTACAACTTGAACAAATAGAAAGTGAGCAACAAAAGAATCCATCAGGCACCAGAAGAAAACAAATAATAAAAATTAGAGCTGAACTAAATGAATTAGAGAACAGAAAAACAATCGAAAGAATTAACAAAGCCAAAAGCTGGTTCTTTGAAAAAATTAACAAAATTGATAAACCATTGGCTAGACTGACTAAAGAAATACAGGAAAGGAAACAAATAACCCGAATAAGAAATGAGAAGGACCACATCACAACAGAACCAAATGAAATTAAAAGAATCATTTCAGATTATTATGAAAAATTGTACTCTAACAAATTTGAAAACCTAGAAGAAATGGATGAATTCCTGGAAAAACACTACCTACCTAAACTAACACATTCAGAAGTAGAACAACTAAATAGACCCATAACAAAAAAAGAGATTGAAACGGTAATCAAAAAACTCCCAACAAAAAAAAGTCCTGGCCCGGACGGCTTCACGGCAGAGTTCTACCAAATTTTCAGAGAAGAGTTAACACCACTACTACTAAAGGTATTCCAAAGCATAGAAAATGACGGAATACTACCCAACTCATTCTATGAAGCCACCATCTCCCTGATACCAAAACCAGGTAAAGACATTACAAAAAAAGAAAATTAGAGACCTATATCCCTCATGAACATTGATGCAAAAATCCTCAACAAAATTCTAGCCAATAGAATCCAACGACACATCAAAAAAATAATTCACCCTGATCAAGTGGGATTTATACCAGGTATGCAAGGCTGGTTTAATATCAGAAAAACCATTAATGTAATCCATCACATAAATAAAACAAAAGACAAAAACCACATGATCTTATCAATTGATGCAGAAAAGGCATTTGACAAAGTCCAACACCCATTCATGATAAAAACTCTTACCAAAATAGGAATTGAAGGAAAATTCCTCAACATAATAAAGGGCATCTATGCAAAGCCAACAGCCAATATCACTCTAAATGGAGAGAACCTGAAAGCATTTCCCTTGAGAACGGGAACCAGACAAGGATGCCCTTTATCACCGCTCTTATTCAACATCGTGTTGGAAGTCTTAGCCAGGGCAATCAGGCTAGATAAAGAAATAAAAGGTATCCGGATTGGCAAGGAAGAAGTAAAGTTATCACTATTTGCAGATGACATGATTATATACACAGAAAACCCTAAGGAATCCTCCAGAAAACTACTGAAACTAATAGAAGAGTTTGGCAGAGTCTCAGGTTATAAAATAAACATACAAAAATCACTTGGATTCCTCTACATCAACAAAAAGAACACCGAAGAGGAAATAACCAAATCAATACCATTCACAGTAGCCCCCAAGAAGATAAGATACTTAGGGATAAATCTTACCAAGGATGTAAAAGACCTATACAAAGAAAACTACAAAGCTCTACTACAAGAAATTCAAAAGGACATACTTAAGTGGAAAAACATACCTTGCTCATGGATAGGAAGACTTAACATAGTAAAAATGTCTATTCTACCAAAAGCCATCTATACATTTAACGCACTTCCGATCCAAATTCCAATGTCATATTTTAAGGGGATAGAGAAACAAATCACCAATTTCATATGGAAGGGAAAGAAGCCCCGGATAAGCAAAGCACTACTGAAAAAGAAGAAGAAAGTGGGAGGCCTCACCTTACCTGACTTCAGAACCTATTATACAGCCACAGTAGTCAAAACAGCCTGGTATTGGTACAACAACAGACACATAGACCAATGGAACAGAATTGAGAACCCAGACATAGATCCATCCACGTATGAGCAGCTGATATTTGACAAAGGACCAGTGTCAATTAACTGGGGAAAAGACAGCCTTTTTAACAAATGGTGCTGGCATAACTGGATATCCATTTGCAAAAAAATGAAACAGGACCCATACCTCACACCATGCACAAAAACTAACTCCAAGTGGATCAAAGACCTAAACATAAAGACTAAAACGATAAAGATCATGGAAGAAAAAATTGGGACAACCCTAGGAGCCCTAATACAAGGTATAAACAGAATACAAAACATTACCAAAAATGATGAAGAGAAACCCGATTACTGGGAGCTCCTAAAAATCAAACACCTATGCTCATCTAAAGACTTCACCAAAAGAGTAAAAAGACCACCTACAGATTGGGAAAGAATTTTCAGCTATGACATCTCCGACCAGCGCCTGATCTCTAAAATCAACATGATTCTGTCAAAACTCAACCACAAAAAGACAAACAACCCAATCAAGAAGTGGGCAAAGGATATGAACACACATTTCTCTAAAGAAGATATTCAGGCAGCCAACAGATACATGAGAAAATGCTCTCGATCATTAGCCATTAGAGAAATGCAAATTAAAACTACGATGAGATTCCATCTCACACCAGCAAGGCTGGCATTAATCCAAAAAACACAAAAGAATAAATGTTGGAGAGGCTGTGGAGAGATTGGAACTCTCATACACTGCTGGTGGGAATGTAAAATGGTACAACCACTTTGGAAATCTATCTGGCGTTATCTTAAACAGTTAGAAATAGAACTACCATACAACCCAGAAATCCCACTCCTCGGAATATACCCTAGAGATACAAGAGCCTTCATACAAGCAGATATATGCACACCCATGTTTATTGCAGCTCTGTTTACAATAGCAAAAAGTTGGAAGCAACCAAGGTGTCCATCAACGGATGAATGGGTAAATAAATTGTGGTATATTCACACAATGGAATACTACGCATCGATAAAGAACAGTGACGAATCTCTGAAACATTTCATAACATGGAGGAACCTGGAAGGCATTATGCTGAGCGAAATGAGTCAGAGGCAAAAGGACAAATACTGTATAAGACCACTATTATAAGATCTTGAGAAATAGTAAACCTGAGAAGAACACATACTTTTGTGGTTACGAGGGGGGGAGGGAGGGAGGGTGGGAGAGGGTTTTTTATTGATTAATCAGTAGATAAGAACTGCTTTAGGTGAAGGGAAAGACAACACTCAATACATGGAAGGTCAGCTCAATTGGACTGGACCAAAAGCAAAGAAGTTTCCGGGATAAAATGAATGCTTCAAAGGTCAGCGGAGCAAGCGCGGGGGTCTGGGGAACATGGTTTGCGGGGACTTCTAAGTCAATTGGCAAAATAATTCTATTATGAAATCATTCTGCATCCCACTTTGAAATGTGGCGTCTGGGGTCTTAAATGCTAACAAGCAGCCATCTAAGATGCAGCAATTGGTCTCAACCCACCTGGAGCAAAGGAAAATGAAGAACACCAAGCCCACATGACAACTAAGAGCCCAAGAGACAGAAAGGGCCACATGAACCAGAGACCTACATCATCCTGAGACCAGAAGAACTAGTTGGTGCCCGGCCACAATCGATAACTGCCCTGACAGGGAGCTCAGCAGAGGACCCCTGAGGGAGCAGGAGAGCAGTGGGATGCAGACCCCAAATTCTCATAAGAAGACCAAACTTAATGGTCTGACTGAGACTGGAGGAATCCCGGCGGTCATGCTCTCCAGACCTTCTGTTGACACAGGACAGGAACCATCCCTGAAGACAACTCATCAGACATGAAAGGGACTGGTCAGCGGGTGGGAGAGAGACGCTGATGAAGAGTGAGCTAATTATATCAGGTGTACACTTGAAAATAAAAAAAAAAAAAAAAAAAATGAAAAAGTGTTGTCCATTAAAGAACTTTATCAACAAAGTGAAGAGACAACCTAGAGATTGAGAGAAAATGCTTAAGAATCATATAGCTGATAAGGGTTTCATATCTAGCATATAAAGAACTCTTAAAACTCAACAACAAAAAGACAAATGACCAAATAAAAAACTGCACATGCAAAGATGTTGAACATCACTAGACGTTCCAACAAATCTGAAACTCGTTGCTACCGAGCAAATTCCGACTCATAGCAACCCTATACGGCAGAGTACAACTGCCGCATAGGGTTTCCAAGGAGCAGCTGTTGGATTCAAACTGCTGACCTTTGGTTAGCAGCCAAGCTTTTAACCACTGCACCACCAGGGCTCCTCACTAGTCATTAGGCAAATGAAAATCACGACCCCAAGAGGGATCACTTTACTCTCACTAAGATGGCAATGACTAAAAAAATAGAAGACAATAGGTGTTGGTGAGGACGTGGAAAAATTGAAGCCCTCATCCATTGCTAGCTGGACTGTGAAGTGGTACAGCCACTGTGGAAAACAGCTTGGCAGTTCCTCAAAAAGCTAAACATACCATATGATCTAGCAATTCCAATCCTAGGTATATGTCCAAAAGAACTGAACATAGGAATGCAAACAGATACTTGCACAGCAATGTTCACTGCAGCAGTATTCACAATAGCCAGAAGGTGGAAACAACCTACATGCCCATCAAGAGGTGAATGGATAAAGTGTGGTATATACATATAATGGAATATTAGTCATAAAGAGAAATGAAGTCCTGATACATGCTACAACATGGGTGAACCTTGAAAACATTAAGCTGAGTGAACTAAGTCAGTCACAAACGGTTAAATACTGTATGATCCCACTTAAATAAAGTATCTAGAATAGGCAAATGTATAGAGAGCAAAGTTTATTAGTGGTAACCAAGGGTGAGAGGGAAGGGAGAATCATCGTTTAGAGAGTATTGACTTTTCATCAAGGTGACAGAAAAATTTGGGAATCGATAGTGGTGATGATTGCACAACACATTGAACATAATTAATATCACTGAACTGTACATGTAAACGTTGTTGAAATGCCAAACGTTTTTTATATATATCACAATAAAATAAAGGTGTGGGTCAGGTGCTCCTCCTTGCTGCTCCAGATCATCTATAATTAATCATACTACAACATCGTCAGATTGTATTGTATTTGCCTGTTCACTTGACTGTAAGATCCATGATCAAAGGAATTCTGTTTATCTTGTTAAACAGTTGCGTCTCCACTGCTTTTTAAAGTGTCTGATACATAATGTTGATCAATAAATATTTGTTGAAGAAATGATGAGCTTACATTTTGCTTCTAGTAATGGGAGACTAATTTGGAGCAAATTTCCAAATGAAAACAAGTGGCCAAAATAATGTATGTTTGATGGCATAAAAGATCTAACACGACAATGAGGAAGTATATGTCGTTGTTGTGTTGTTAGGTGTTGTCGAGTCAGCTCCGACTCATAGCGACCCTATGCACAACAGAACGAAACACTGCCTGGTCCTGAGCCATCCTTACGATCGTTGTTATCCTTGAGCTCAATGTTGCAGCCACTGTGTCACTCCACCTTGTTGAGGGTCTTCCTCTTTTCTGCTGACCCTGTACTCTGCCAAACATGATGTCCTTCTCCAGGGACTGACCCTCCTGACAACATGTCCAAAGTATGTAAGATGCAGTCTCACCATTCTTGCTTCTAAGGACCATTCTGGTTGTACTTCTTCCAAGACAGATTTGTTCATTCATTTGGAAGTCCATGGTATATTCAATATTCTTCACCAACACCACAATTCAAAGGCATCAATTCTACTTCGGCCTTCCTTATTCATTGTCCAGCTTTCACATGCATATGATGTGAGTGGAAATACCATGGCTTGGGTCAGGCGCACCTTAGTCTCCAAGGTGACATCTTTGCTCTTCAACACTTTAAAGAAGTCCTTTGTAGCAGATTTACCCAATGCAATGCATCTTTTGATTTCTTGACTGCAGCTTCCGTGGCTGTTGATCGTGGATCCAAGTAAAATGAAATCCTTGACAACTTCATTCTTTTCTCCATTTATCATGATGTTGCTCATTGGTCCAGTTGTGAGGATTTTTGTTTCCTTTATGTTGAGGTGCAATCCATACTGAAGGCTGTGGTCTTTGATCTTCATTAGTAAGTGCTTCAAGTTCTCTTCACTTTCAGCAATCAAGGCTGTGTCATCTGCATAACGCAGGTTGTTAATGAGTCTTGATGCCCCATTCTTCTTCATATAGTCCAGCTTCTTGTATTATTTGCTCAGCATACTGACTGAATAGGTATGGCGAAAGAATACAACCCTGACATATATCTTTCCTGACTTTAAACCAATCAGTATCCCCTTGTTCTGTCCGAACAACTGCCTCTTCATCTATGTAAAGATTCCTCATGAGCACAATTAAGTGTTCTGGAATTCCCATTCTTTGCAATGTTATCCATAATTTGTTATGATCCACACCGTTGAATGTCTTTGCATAGTCAATAAAACACAGGTCAACATCCTTCTGGTATTCTCTGCTTTCAGCCGAGATTCATCTGGCATCAGCAATGATATCCCTGGTTCCCACAAGCTCTTCTGAAACCAGCCTGAATTTCTGGCAGTTCCCTGTTGATATACTGCTGCAGCCATTTTTGAATGATCCTCAGCAAAATTTTGCTTGCGTGCGATATTAATGATATTGTTCTATAATTTCCACATTTGGTTGGATCACCTTTCTTGGCAATAGGCATAAATATGGATCTCTTCCAGTCAGTTGGCCAGGAAGCTGTCTTCCATATTTCCTGGCGTAGACGAGGGAGCACCTCCAGCGCTGCATCCGTTTGTTGAAACATCTCAATTGATATTCCATCAATTCCTGGAGCCTCGTTTTTTGCCAATGCCTTCAGAGCAGCTTGGACTTCTTCCTTCAGTACCATCGGCTCCTGATCATATGCCACCTCTTGAAATGGTTGAACATCAACTCATTCTTTTTGGTATAATGACTCTGTATTCCTTCCATCTTCTTTTGATGCTTCCTGCGTCATTTAATATTTTCCCCATAGAATCCTTCTCTGTTGCAACTTGAGGCTTGAATTTTTTCTTTATTTCTTTCAGCTTGAGAAACGCCAAGTGTGTTCTTCCCTTTTGGTTTTCCATCTCCAGCTCTTTGCACATGTCATTATAATACTTTACTTTGTCTTCTGGAGACGCCCTTTGAAATCTTCCGTTCAGTTCTTTTATTTCATCAATTCTTCCTTTTGCTTTAGCTGCTCGACATTCGAGAGCAAGTTTCAGAGTCTCATCTGACATCCATCTTGGTCTTTTCTTTCTTTCCTGTCTTTTCAATGACGTCTTGCTTTCTTCATGGATGATGTCCTTGATGTCATTCCACAACTCGTCTGGTCTTTGGTCACTAGTGTTCAATGCATCAAATCTATTCTTCAGTTGGTCTCTAAATTCAAGTGGAATGTACTCAAGGCCATGTTTTGGTTCTCGTGGACTTGCTCTGATTTTCTTCAGTTTCAGCTTGAGCTTGCATATTAGCAACTGATGGTCTGTTCCACAGTTAGCCCCTGGCCTTGTTCTGACTGACGATATTGAGCTTTTCCATCGTCTCTTTCCACATATGTAGTCAAATTGATTTCTGTGTGTTCCATCTGGTGAGGTCCATGTGTATAGTTGTCATTTATGTTGGTGAAAGGAGGTATTTTCAGTGAAGTTGTTGGTCTTGCAAAATTCTATCATTTGATCTCTGGCATTGTTTCTATCACCAAGGCCATATTTTCCAACTACTGATCCTTCTTCTTTGTTTCCAACTTTCGCATTCCAATCGCCAGTAATTATCAATGCATCTTGATTGCATGTTCAATCAATTTCAGACTGCCACAGCTGATAAAAATCTTCTATTTCTTCATCTTTGGACCGAGTGGTTGGTACGCAAATTTGAATAATAGTATTAACTGGTCTTCCTTGTAGGCGTATGGATATTATCCTATCGCTGGCAGCATCGTACTTCAGGATAGATTTTGAAATGTTCTTTTTGACGATGAATGCAACACCATCCCTCTTCAAGTTGTCATTCCCAGCATAGCAGACTACATGATTGTCCTATTCAAAATGGCCAGTACCAGCCCATTTCAGCTCACTAATGCCTAGGATATCGATGTTTATGCATTCCATTTCATTTTTGGATGATTTCCAATTTTCCTAGATTCATACTTTGTATATTCCATGTTCTGATTATTAAAGGATGTTTGCAGCTGTTGCTTTTCATCTTGAGTTGTGCCACATCAGCGAATGAAGGTCCTGAAAGCTTAACTCCATCTGCGTCATTAAGGTCAACTCTACTTTGAGGAGGCAGCTCTTCCCTAGTCATCTTTTGAGTGCCTTCCAACCTGGGGGGCTCACCTTCCAGCACTATATCAGACAATGTTCTGCTGCTATTTGTAAGGTTTTCACTGGCTAATGGCTTTCAGAAGTAGGCTGCCGGGTCCTTCTTCCTAGTCTGTCTTAGTCTGGAAGCTCAGCTGAAACCTATCCTCCATGGGTGACTGTGCTGGTATCTGAATACCAGTGGCGTAGCTTCCAGTATCTCAGCAACACGCAAGCCCCCACAGTATGACAAACTGACAGACACGTGGGGGAAGAAGTACATAGCCACAAAAAAGAATAAAAAGAAAACTCAGACAGGGAGGTTTTCTCCTAAGACTGATTACAGATCAGTCAGTTGAGTGGGAACAGAGCTTTTGCTAGACTCTTAGAATTCAGGGCCTGTCAAGGATAGAAAACCCTAAAAACTCTCCGGACTTTGAGTTCACACCTAGAAGGGATGTACACTAAACAGAAGGGTAAACCATAAATTAAAAAGCCTTCACAAGAATTAAAGGTCAGCTTCAAACTATTTAAATGTTTATTTTTATTAATGTGATCTGGGGTTGCTAGTGTCCTTAACCACCATCTAGAAGTCGTCATAAATCCTTTCTGGATAAGGATAACATTTGAGGCCTCAGATAATTTCTAGTATAATTTTTCATTTTCAGTGTCTAACAATCAAAAATAACCAGGCATATGAAGAAGCAAGGCAAAGTGATAGAAAAGCAATAAAAATTATACACAATAGAAATATACCCTGAAGGACTGAAATAATGAAGTTACCAGACACATATTTTCCAGTAATTGTAGATTGTGATTTTGCTTAAATATTTTTTTTATAGGAAACGCTACCCATGTCTTTTTTTTTAATTAACTTTTATTAAGCTTCAAGTGAACATTTACAAATCCAATCAGTCTGTCACATGTAAGTTTACATACATCTCACTCCCTTCTCCCACTTGCTCTCCCCCTATTGAGTCAGCCCTTGCAGTCTCTCGTTTTGTGCCAATTTTGCCATCTTCCCTCTCTCTCTATCTTCCCATCGCCCCTCCAGTCAAGAGCTGCCAACACACTCTCAAGTGTCCACCCGATTTAATTAGCTCACTCTTCATCAGCATCTCTCTCCCTCCCACTGACCAGTCCCTTTCATGTCTGATGAGTTGTCTTCGGGGATGGTTCCTGTCCTGTGCCAACAGAAGGTCTGGGGAGCATTGCCGCCGGGATTCCTCTAGTCGCAGTCAGACCACCAAGTATGGTCTTTTTATGAGAATTGGGGGTCTGCATCCCACTGATCTCCCGCTCCCTCAGGAGTTCTCTGTTGTGCTCCCTGACAGGGCAGTCATCGATTGTGGCTGGGCACCAACCAGTTCTTCTGGTCTCAGGATGATGTAGGTCTCTGGTTCATGTGGCCCTTTCTGTCTCCTGGGCTCTTAGTTGTCGTGTGACCTTGGTGTTCTTCATTTTCCTTTGCTCCAGGTGGGTTGAGACCAATTGATGCATCTTAGATGGCCGCTTGTTAGCATTTAGGACCCCAGACGCCACATTTCAAAGTGGGATGCAGAATGTTTTCATAATAGAATTATTTTGCCAATTGACTTAGAAGTCCCCTCAAACCATGTTCCCCAGACCCCCGCCCCTGCTCCGCTGACCTTTGAAGCATTCATTTTATCCCGGAAACCTCTTTGCTTTTAGTCCAGTCCAATTGGGCTGACCTTCCTTGTATTGAGTGTTGTCTTTCCCTTCACCCAAAGCAGTTCTTATCTACTGATTGATCAATAAAAACCCTCTCCCTCCCTCCCTCCCTCCCCCCTTCGTAACCACAAAAGTATGTGTTCTTCTCAGTTTTTTCTATTTCTCAAGATCTTATAATAGTGGTCTTATACAATATTTGTCCTTTTGCCTCTGACTCATTTCGCTCAGCATAATGCCTTCCAGATTCCTCCGTGTTATGAAATGTTTCAGAGATTCGTCACTGTTCTTTATCGATGCGTAGTATTCCATTGTGTGAATATACCACAATTTATTTACCCATTCATCCGTTGACGGACACCTTGGTTGCTTCTAGCTTTTTGCTATTGTAAACAGAGCTGCAATAAACATGGGTGTGCATATATCTGTTTGTGTGAAGGCTCTTGTATCTCTAGGGTATATTCCGAGGAGTGGGATTTCTGGATTGTATGGTAGTTCTATTTCTGTTTAAGATAACGCCAGATAGATTTCCAAAGTGGTTGTACCATTTTACATTCCCACCAGCAGTGTATGAGAGTTCCAATCTCTCCGCAGCCTCTCCAACATTTATTATTTTGTGTTTTTTGGATTAATGCCAGCCTAGTTGGTGTGAGATGGAATCTCATCGTAGTTTTAATTTGCATTTCTCTAATGGCTAATGATCGGGAGCATTTTCTCATGTAATTTTTTGCTTAAATATTTTTTATTGTGCTTTAGGTGAAAGTTTACAGCTCAGGTTAGTTTCTCATACAAAAATTTATATACACATTGTTATGTGAGCCTACTCGTCATTCCTGTAATGTGACAGCACACTCCTCCTTTCCACCCCAGATGTCCTGTGTCCATTCAACCAGCTCCTATCCCTTTCTGCCTTCTCATCTCACCTCCGGACAGGAGCTCCTCATTAAGTCTCATGTATCTACTTGAACTAAGAAGCACACTCTTCACGAGCATCTTATAGTCCAGTCTAATATTTGTCTGAAGAGTTGGCTTCTGGAGTGGTTTTCGTTCTGGGTTAACAGAGAATCCGGAGGATGTCTTCTGGGGTTTCTCCAGTCTCAGTCAGACCATTAAGTCTTTGAATTTGTGTTCTGCACCCCACTTTTCTCCTTCATCATCAGGGACTCTCTGCCTGTTCCCTGTCAAAGAGGTCATTGGTGGTAGCCAGGCACCATCCAGTTCTTCTGGTCTGAGGCTGATGGCGTCTTTGGTTTATGTGGCCCTTTTTGTCTCATTGGCTAATATTTTTCTTGTTTCTTTGGTGTTTTTCATTCTCCTTTGCTCCAAGAGGGTAAGGACCAGTTGATGCATCTTAGATGGCTGCTTGCTAGCATTTAAGACCCCAGATCCCACTCTCCAAGATGGGATGCAGAATGTTTTCATAATAGATTTTATTATGCCAATTGACCTAGATGTCCCTTGAAACCATGGTCCCCAGACCCCTGCCCCTGCTACTCTGGCCTTCGAGGCATTCAGTTTATTCAGGAAACTTCTTTGCTTTTGGTTTAGTCCGGTTCTGCTGACCTCTCCTGTATTGTGTGTTGTCTTTCCCTTCACCTACAATAGTTCTTATCTACTATCTAATTAGTGAAAAGCCCTCTCCCTTCCTCCCTCCCCACTCTCGTAACCATCAAAGAGTGTTTTCTTCTCAATTTAAACTATTTCTGGAGTTCTTATAATAGTGGTCTCATACAATATTTTTCCTTTTGCAACTAATTTCACTCAGCATATTGCCTTCCAGATTCATCCGTATTATAAGATGTTTTGAGGATTCATCGCTGTTCTTTATCATTGGGTAGTATTCCATAGTGTAAATATACCATAGTCTGTTTATCCATGCGTATGTAGATGGGCACCTAGGTTGTTTCTGTCTTTTTGCTATTGTGAACAGCGCTGCAATGAACATGGGTGTGCATATATCTATTTGTGTGAAGGCTCTTATTTCTCTAGGATATATTCCAAGGAGTGGGATTGCTGGATCGTATGGAACTTCTATTTCTAGCTTTTTAAGGAAGCACCAAATAGATTTCCAAAGTGGTTGTCCCATTTACATTCCCACCAGCAGTGTATAAGTGTCCAGTCTGTCCACAACTTCTCCAACATTTATTATTTTGTGTTTTTTGGATTAATGCTAGCCTTGTTGGGGTGAGATGGTATATATATCACTGTAGTTTTGATTCACATTTCTCTAATGGCTCATGATCATGAGCATTTCCTCATCTATTTGGTAGCAGGCTGAACGTCTTCTTTGGTGAAGTGCCTGTTCATATCCTTTGTCCATTTTTTAATTGGGTTATTTGTCTTTTTGTTGTTGAAATTTTGCAGTATCTTGTAGATTTTAGAGATTAAACCCTGATTGGATATGTCATAGCCAATTTTTTTTCCCCAGTCTGTAGGTTCTCTTTTTACTCTTTTGGTGAAGTCATTGGATGAGCATAAGTGTTTCATTTTTAGGAGTTCCCAGTTATCTAGTTTCTCTTCTGGTGTTTGTGCATTGTTCATTATGTTTTGGATACTGTTTGTGCAATTTATTAGGGCTCCTGGTGTTATCCCTATTTTTTCTTCCATGACCTTTATCGTTTTAGATTTTATTTTTAGGTCTTTGATCCATTTTGAGTTAGTTTTTGTGCATGGTGTGAGGTATGGTTCTTGTTTCCCTTTTTTGCAGGTGGATATCCAGTTATGCCAGCAGCATTTGTTAAAGAGACTGTCTTTTCCCCGTTTAACAGACGTTGGGCCTTTGTCGAATATCAGCTGGTCCTAGGTGGATGAATTTACGTCTGGAATCTCAATTCTGTTCCATTGGTGTACATATCTGTTGTTGTACCAGTACAAGGCTGTTTTGACTACCATGGCAATATAATAGATTCTAAAGTCAGGTAGTGTGAGGCCTTCCACTTTGATCTTCTTTAGTAATGCTTTACTTATCTGGGTCTCTTCCCTTTCCATATGAAGTTGCTGATTTGTTTCTCCATCTCATTAAAAAATATCATTGGAATTTGGATCTGGATTGCATTGTGTCTGTAGATTGCTTTGGGTAGAATAGACATTCTCACAATCTTGAGTCTTCCTATCTGTAAGCAAGGTATATTTTTCCACTTATGTAGGTCTAAAAGAGTTTCTTGCAGTAGCGTCTTGTAGTTTTCTTTGTATAGGTATTTTATCTTCTTTAGGGCTATTGTAAATGGTATTGATTTGGCGATTTCCTCTCAGAAGTTCTTTGTTGGTGTAGAGGCATCCAACTGATTTTTATGTAAGTCTTCTTTTTTTCTATTAGTTCCATAGTTTTCTTATGGATTCTTTGGGGGTTTTCTGTGTTTAAGATCATATCATCTGCAAATAGGGATACCTCACTTCTTCCTTGCCAATTTGGATGCCCTTTATTTCTTTTTCTAGCCTAATTGCTGTGGCTAGGACCTCCAGCACAATGTCGAATAAGAGTGGTAATAATGGCATCCTTGTCTGGTTCCTGTTCTCAAGGGGGCTGCTTTCAGACTCTCTCCATTTAGGACGATGTTGGCACTTGGCTTTGTATAAATGCCCTTTATTATGTTGAATTTTCCTTCTATTCCTATTTTGCTGAATTTTTATCATGAATAGGTATTGGACTTTGTCAAATGCCTTTTCTGCATCAATTGATATGATCGTGTGGTTCTTGTCTTTTGTTTTATTTATATGATGGATTACATTGATTGTTTTTCTAATGTTGAACCATCCCTGCATACCTGGTATGAATCCCACTTGGCCATGGTGAACTATTTTTTTTGGTATGTTGTTGAATTCTGTTCACTAGAATTTTGTTGAGGATTTTTGCGTCTAACTTCATGAGGGATATTGGTCTGCAATTTTCTTTTTTTTTTTTTTTTGTGGTGCCTTTACCTGGTTTTGGCATCAGGGAAATGCTGGCTTCATAGAATGAGTTTGGGAGTATTGCATCCTTTTCTATGCTCTGAAATACCTTTAGTAGTAGTGGTGTTAACTCTTCTCTGAAAGTTTGGTAGAATTCTCCAGTGAAGTTGTCAGGACTAGGGCTTTTTTTTGCTTGGGAGTTTTTAAGTTACCTTTTCAATCTCTTCTTTTGTTATGGGTTTATTTAGTTGTTCTACCTCTGTGTTAGTTTAGGTAGGTAGTGTGTTTCTAGAAATTTGTTCATTTCTTCTAGGGTTTCAAATTTGTTAGAGTACAGTTTTTCATAGTAATCTGATATGATTCTTTTAGTTTCAGTTCAGTTTATTGTGATATTGCCCATCTCACTTCTTATTTGTGTTATCTGCTTCCTCTTCTGTTTTTCTTTTTTCAGTTTGGCCAGTGGTTTATTGATTTGCTTAATCTTTTCAAAGAACAAGCTTTTGGTCTTGTTAACTCTTTCATTTGTTTTTCTGTTCTCTATTTCATTTAATTCTACTCTAATTTTTATTATTTGCGTTATTCTAGTGCCTGAGGGTTTCTTTTGTTGCTGTCTTTCTATTTGTTCAAGTTGTAGGGATAGTTCTTTGATTTTGGCCCTTTCTTCTTTTTGGATGTGTGCAATTATTGATATAAATTGACCTCTGAACACTGCTTTAGCTGTGTCCCAAGGGTTCTGATAAGAAGTGTTTTCATTCTTATTGGATTCTATGAATTTCTTTACCCTGTCTTTAATTTCTTCCATAACCCAGAAGTTTTTGAGCAAGGTGTTGTTCAGTTTCCATATGTTTGATTTCTTTTCTCTGTTTTTCCTGTAATTGATTTCTACTTTTATGGGTTTATGGTCAGAGAAGATGCTTTGTAATATTTCGATGTTTTGGATTCTGGTAAGGCTTGGTTTATGTCCTAATATGTGGTCTGTTCTAGAGAATATTCCCTGTCCATTGGAAAAGAAAGTATACTTGGTTGCTGTTGGGTAGAATGTTCTGTATGTCTATGAGGTCAGGTTGGTTGATTGTGACATTTAGCTCTTCTGTGTCTTTACTGAGCTTCCTTCTGGATGTTCTGTCCTTCACTGAAAGTGATGTGTTGAAGTCTCCTAATATTATTGTGGAGCTGTCTTTCTCTCTTTTCAATGTTGTTAGAGTTTGTTGTATGTATCTTGAATCCCTGTCATTGGGTGTGTATATACTTAATACGGTTATATCCTTCTTGTATATCATCCCTTTAATTATTATATAGTGTCCTTCCTTATCCTTTGTGGTAGATTTAACTTTAAAGTATATTTTGTCAGAAATTAATATTGCCATTCCTTCTCTTTTATGATTGTTGTTTGCTTGATATATTTTTTCCATCTTTTGAGTTTCAGTTTGTTTGTGTCTTTAAGTCTAAGGTGTGTCTCTTGTAGGCGCCATATAGATGGATGGTGTTTTTTAATCCATTCTGCCACTCTCTTCTTTTTATTGGTGCATATAAGCCATTTACATAATTATTGATAGGTATGAGTTTTTTTTAGTGCTGTCATTTTGATGTATTTTGTGTGTGTGTGTTGGTCACAATTTCTTTGTTCCACTTAATTTTCTGTGCTGAGTCATTTTTCTTTATGTATTTTCATCTTTTTCATTGTTGATTTTGTATTTGCTGAGTCTTTATTTATTTATTTATTTTTGATGTGTAAGTTTGTTAGTTTCCATTGTGTTTACCTTAAAATTTACCTCTATTTTTCTCACTTTAACCCATTCTTTTATTTCTTGATATCGCCTCAACTTCCTGTCCATATGAAAGATCTGTGACTACATTATATAGTCCCTCTTTTTTGTTTTAATGTTTTGATCTTTTGCATATTCATATCTCTGTCTCTCTATTTTCAGTTTTATCACTTTGATTTATTTTTTTTAACTTCCTTATCTGAGTTGATATCTGATTGTTTTGTCTCATGTTCTAGTCTTGGGTTGTTATTTGATGTTACTGATTTTCAACTGGAGGACTCCCTTTAGTATTTCTTGTAATTTTGGTTTGGATTTTACAAATTCCCTAAATTTCTGTTTCTCTGGAAATGCCTTAATTTTGACATTACATTTAAGAGATAGTTTTGCTGGATATATAATTCTTCCTGGCTATTTTTTTTCCTTCAAGACTTATATATATTATTCTTCTTTGCATGGTTTCTGCTGAGTAGTCTGAGCTTAGTCTTATTGACTCTCCTCTTAGATGACTTTTCTTTTATCCCTAGCCACTCTTAAAATTCTCTCTTTATCTTTGGTTTTGGCAAGTTTGATTATAATATGCTTGATGACTTTCTTTTGGGGTCTACCCTGTGTGGGGTTTGATGAGCTTCTTGAATAGATATCTTCTCATCTTTCACAATACCAGGGAAGTTTTCTGCCAACAAGTCTTCAACAATTCTCCCTGTATTTTCTGTTATTGTTCCCTGTTCTGCTATTCTAATCACTCATAGGTTATTCCTCTTGATAGAGTCCCACATAATTCTTAGGGTTTCTTCATTTTTTAAAAGTATTTTATCTGATTTTTCCTCAAGTAAGTTGATATCATGTGCTTTATCTTCAGTCTTACTAATTCTGACTTCCATTGCCTCAACTCTGGTCCTATGACTTTCTCTTGAGTTGTCTAATTTTGAAATTTTATTGTTAATCTTCTGGATTTCTGTTTGCTGTCTCTCAGTGGATTCTTGCAGCCTGTTAAATTTGTCATTGTGCTTTTGTACAACCTTATGAAGTTCCTCTATTGCTTTCTCTGTGTGTTCCTTGGCTTGTTCTGTGTTTTTCCTGATCTCCTTCCTGGTCTCTTGAAGACCTCTGTATATTAATCTTTTGAATTCTACCTCCAGTAATTCCAAGAAGTTATCCTCCTCTGGAAGATTTCTTGGTCCTTTGTTTTGGTGATTTGCTGGAGCTATCATGGTCTGCCTCTTTACGTGATTTGATATTGACTGTTGTCTCCAAGCCATCAATAAGTTATTATATTCATTTATTTTATGTTTGCTTACTGTGTCCTAGCTCCTTGTTTTGATATGCCCAAATAGGCTGGTCGTGTGAGCTAGTTTGATTATTGGTGTCTCTGAAGCTCTCATGCCCTGTCACCAGGTCGTTAGAGCTGTTACTAAGTATGTGAGCCCAGGAGTCTGTTTCCTTTTCTTGTGGGTTCAGCTCAGGTGTCCAGGTCATGTTTCCCCTAGAGCATGGTGCAGGCACTCACCTACAGTCTTGGGTGGACAGGGGTGATTGGAGTAGGCACAGGTATCTGGCTGCAATAGGGGGTCATGTGCTGGGCAACGCAGGGAGTTGATGGCTGCCTCTGAGTGTCTGGGTGGAAGGCGTGTCCCTGTTCCCTAGAGCACATAGGTGAGTGGGTTTTGTAGCCAGATTATAGGCGCCCAGTGCTGTTGGCTCTAAGGGCTGGGAGGAACCACTTATTCTTGGACCCCTATTGCAGGTGGCTAGGAGGAGTGGGTGAAGCCACCAGCCCTCAGGCCCCTGATGTGGGTAGGTGAGGACTCTGCTTAATGGGCAGGGCAGTGTCAAATATCACCAGTGAATCTGCCACTCCCTCTTAGAGATGATGCTATTGAAAACAGCCTTCAGGTATATAGCCTGTTGTTTGTGTTAATGAGGGCCTACACTGTTGAAATGAGCCCACACAGGTCTAGGTAGGGGTGAAAGGCATTTAATGTCCTTGGACCCTTTATGCCTGTGCCTAGGCGAACAGGCTGTGCCTACCCTGAGTTCCCAGCTTAGGGGAGCTGGCAGATTATTTTTTCCTGTTTGTTCATTTGTTCCCTCTCCAAAGCTTGGAGAATGGCTCAGAACATGTGACAGATCCTACTTCCAGCCCAGGGGTTGCAGCAGTCACTGAAGCCAGACTGGGACCTGAAGTGGAGCACAGAGGGAGATAGGTAAATGGGAGAGAGATACTTCCCAATGGGAGGAAGGTTTTTTTTTTTTTGATCCACACTTTAGGTTAGTAGTTTGTACTTAACTTTTGCTGATTGAGCACCGCTTCTCACTGGTTCTGGACTCTTGAGCAGTCTCTTCACCACTCAGTATCTCCTGACGTGGAAAACACATCCTGAACACTACTGCTTGCCTCACCCCGGATGCCCAGCTAGTCCAGTCTGCAGGGTTCTGGTGCTGGCTAGGTCAGTTCTGGCAACACCTCGCTGCTTCTGGCCCATCTCTCCCTACCCCTGCTGCTCAGTCCAACTCCTCAACTTTGTCTTCGATGTTCAGAGTTCCTAGATTGTCATATGTAATTGATTCATTTGTTTTTCTTGGGTCTTTGTTGTAAGAGGGACCATAGAAAGGTTCTGACTACTCTGCCATCGTGGCCTTGTCTCCCCAAAATTGTGAAAAATAGATGAACCAAATGGAAATTCTGGAAAAATAAAAGATGTATAATAAGTGAAATTAAGAACTCAATGGATGAGTTTAACAGAAGATTAGACATAGCTGAAGAAAAAATTGATGAATTGCAAGAAAGGTCATAAGAAAATATCAAGAATGAAGTACAGAGAGAAAAGGGAATAGCATATAGAGAAATGTGTATAAAAGAGATATGGGATACAGTGAAAAGTTCTAAAATAGGAAGTAACTGAATCCCAAACATAGTGAGAGAGAATAGGGTAGGAATAATATTTGCAGAATATTATAAAGAAATGTGCAAATACCTGGAGTTAGAAAACCAAAAGGGAAGAACATGCTTGGAATTTCTCAGGATGAAAAAACTGAAGAAGAAATTCAAGCCTTGAGTTGCAATACTGAAGGATTCTAAAAGGAAAATATTAAACAGTGCAGGCAACATAAAAAGAAGATGGAAGGAATACACAGAGTCACTATACTAAAAAGAATTGGTCGATGTCCAACCATTTCAGGAGGTAGCATATGATCAGGAATGGATGATACTGAAGGAAGAAGTCCAAGCTGTACTGAAGGCATTGGTAAAAAACAAGTCTCCAAGAATTGACAGAATACCAATTGAGACGTTCCAACAAACAGATGCAGTGCTGGAAGTGCTCACTTGCCTATGACAGGAAATTTGAAAGGCAGCTACATGGCCAACCAACTGGAACAGATCCATATTTATTCCTGTTTCAAGGAAAGATGATCCAACCAAATGTGTAAATTATCGAACAATATCATTAATATCACATTCAAGTAAATTTTTGTTGAAGATCATTCAAAAGTGGCTGCAACTGTGTATCTTACAGGGAACGGCCAGAAATTCAAGCCAGATTCAGAAGAGGATGTGGAACAAGGGATAGCATTGCTGATGCCATGGATCCTGGCTGAAAGCAGAAAATACGAGAAAGATATTTACCTGTGTCTTACTGACTATGCAAAGACATTCAAGTGTATGGATCAAAACAAATCATGGATAACATTGCAAAAATGAGAATTCCAGAACACTTAACTGTGCTCATGAGGAACTGTACATAGATCAAGAGGCAGTTGTTCAAACAGAACAAGGGATACTGCATGGTTTAAAGTCAGGAAAGGTGTGTGTCAAGGTTGTATCCTTTCACCATACCTATTCAGTCTGTATGCTAAGCAAATAATCCAAGAAGCTGGACCACATGAAGAAGAACAGGGCATCAGGATTGGAGGAAGACTCATTAACAACCTGCATTATGCAAATGACACAACCTCGTTTGCTGAAAGTGAAGAGGGCCTGAAACACTGATGAAGATCAAAGACCACAGCCTTCAGTACGGATTACACCTCAACAAAAAGAAAACAAAAATCCTTACAACTGTACTAATAAGCAACACCATGATAAATGGAGAAAAGATTGAAATTGTCAGGATTTCATTTTACTTGGATCCATAATCAACAGCCATGGAAGCAGCAGTCAAGAAATCAGATGACGCATTACATTGGGGAGATCTGATTCAAAAGACCTCTGTAAAGTGTTAAAAAGCAAAGATGTCACCTTGAAAACTAGCGTGTGTCTGACCCAACCCATGATGTTTTCAATTGCCTCATATGCATGCACAAGCTGGACGATGGATAAGGAGTACTGAAGAAGAATTGATACGTCTGAATTATGGTATTGGTGAAGAATACTGACTATATCATGGACTGCCAGAAGAATGAACAAGTCTGTTTTGGAAGAAGTACAACCAGAATGCTCCTTAGAAGTAAGGTTGGTGAGACTACAACTCACATACTTTTCACATGTTATCAGGAGGGATCAGTTCCTGGAGGACACCATGCTTGGTAAAGTAGAGATTCAGTGAAATAGAAGAAGACCCTGGATGAGAAGGATTGACACAGTGGCCAGAACAATGGGCTCAAGCACAACAATGATTGTGAGGATGGCGCAGGACTGGGCACTGTTTCGTTCTGTTGTACATAGGGTCACTGTGATTGAGAACTGACTCGAGGGCACCTAACAACAACAACAATATTTGAAAAGGTGATGGCTAAGAATTTTTCAGAACTGACAAAAGATATGAAACCACATACTCAAGTACTATAAACTGAAATGAACATAAATATAAATAAAACCACACGTAAGTACAACATAGTAAAATGGACATAAGCCAAAGACTATGAGGAAAATCAAAAGCAGCAAAATAAAAAAAGCATATCACCTTCTATGGAGCAACTATAAGAATGGAAGCTGATTTCCTGGAAGAAAGAATATAATCCACTAGGTAATGTTCAAAATTTTCAAAAAAGAAAAAAAAAAGATAACCTAGAAACCTATACTCAGCAAAAATATCCTTCCAAAATGAAAGAGAAATAGACATATTTTCAGACAAACAAAAACTGAAAAAAAAATTATCACCAGCACATGTACACTAAAGGAAATATTAAAGCGTGTTGTTCAGGTAGAAAGATTTTTTTTTTGATGGAAGCTTAGAGATGAAAAAAGGAATGAAGAGTAATGAAAAGGGTTAACATAAGTGGAATCTAAATGAATATTTACTATACACAACAAACCTAATATCTGGTGTGGATTTAATTATTGTTGTTAGGTAGTGTTGAGCTGATTTTTGACTCATAGAGACCCCATGTGACACTACTGTCCCATAGGGTTTCCTAGGCTGTAATCTTTATGGAAGCAGATTGCCAGGTCTTTCTCCTGCAGAGCTGCTGTGTGGGTTCAAGCCACCAACTTCTGGGTTAGCAGCCAAGAGCTTAACCATCGTGCCACCAGGGGTCCTTGGATATAATTATAGAGTTAATTTAATTACAAAACGACAATTGCATGTCGTTGATGGGGGAGAATGAACTTAAAAGTATTCTAAGGTTCATGCCTTATATAGGAAGATTTCAAAGGACTAATTTATTGCTCAGCTGCTAACCAAAAGTTCAGCAGTTCGAATCCACCAGCTGCTCTTTGGAAACCCTATGGGGCAGTTCGACTCTGTCCTATAGAGTTGTATGAGTCAGAATGGACTGGACAGCAATGGGATTAAAGACTTAGACAATCTAAGTAGGCTGGTTAGAGGGTGGGCAGAGCAAGATGGCAAAGTGAATGGACACTCCCATCTACTCCCCCAGCAACAAAGACACTGAACAACTAATGAAAACACGAACAGACTGAGATCTCAGAACTCCAGATAGCAGCTGAGGAAGTGGAGAACTGAGGTGTGTCCAGAAGTGGGGGAGAGGAGGAATGGGGTCAGCACAGAAACTGAGAGATCCTACCTGCTAACATCAGGAGTGTGAGTTCATCACAGCCATTTTGGGATGGGACTGGGCAACAATCCAAGCAGGGAACATGGAAAGGGAGCTTATCAGAAGATGCTCTAGCTGAATAATTTTTATGGTAGTGCGAATTTGCCATGAGAGCTCACGGGCCATGAAAGGGGGAAGAGCCAAAAGAAGACCTTAACGCTGTGTGAGAGTACTGTTGAATGTCTCTGAGCCTCTAAACTAACAGGCATTAGGACCAGGAAGAACTGCAAAGGTGACAGACTGAAAGGCAAGCAGGAGGTAGCCCCCCTCCCCAGGACACCATGGGTAGCAGGTGTGCCAGTGCAGGGGAGCTGGTAAGGGAAAGGCTAAAAAAAAAACTTCATCATCACCATAGTAAAGTCCATCCCCACCTCGCACACTAGCAGAAGTGTCCAGTGAAGCCTTTCCTCCCCCATGCATGAGTATTGAATCCAAGAGACCAAGCGTACAGGCTTCTTGAATTTTCTCTCAATAAACAGAATAAAAAATTGTAAAGAAAAGATAACAAAATATCTCAAATTCAACAAAAACTTGCAAGAAAACACCAAAGCACAAGAGAAGAAGGAATACTCAAAAGCAAAACATGAAAAATAGGAAATCTTTCCCCAAGGAGGCCAGAATAATGCAAAGAATTGACAATTTTTGGACTATGGTGCTAAATACCTTTAAAGAAAGCAAAAAATACACTGGTGAAGTTCATGAAGCAAACAGAGGAACACAATGAGAGACTGAACAAGGAATTTGAAAACATAAAAAAGAAAAAGAATACTAGAGAACTGAAGAATAAAACGTCTGAGTTAGAAAAAGCAAAAGAAACACCCAAAAATAGAACTGACCAAGCAGAAGGTAGATTATCTGAATTAGAAGACAAAATATTTGAACTTATAAATCGCAAGAGAAACAAGAGAAAAGAACAAAGATAAGCGAACAAACCCAAAAAGAAATGTGGGATTCAATTAAGAAATCTAACATTAGAATTATTGGAATCCCAGAGCACCACCACAACAATATAGGCATAGGAACAATTTTCCTTAATCACAGAGAATTTCCCAGACCTGTGCAGAGAACCAAGACTGCAAATACAGGAAGCTACATGAACTCCAATCAGAAGAGACACAAAAACATCAGCTCTGCAACATATCCTAATAAAATTCTTGAAAAACAAAAACAAGGAGAGAATTTTGAAAGCAGCAAAAGAAAAACACAATTTAACATACCAAGAGTCTTTCAAAAGAATAAGTGTGGCTTTCTCCCCAGAAACTCTAGAGGCCCAAAGACAATGGAACGACATGTATAAAGTACTGAACCAAAACAATTGCCCACCAAAAATACTTTACTCAGGAAAAGAGTCATTCACAAATGAGGGAGTAATCAAGATATCCCCAAACAAACAGAAGCTCTGAGAATTTGCCTCTACCAGACCAGCTGTGCAAATATTACTCAAGGAAGTACTACAAACGGAAAGGCAAGAACATTAAAAAATAAGTACAAAATAAATCTATCGAATATAGGTTGTACATTGATGTTAATGGAGACACATCAACAGAAATGGGGGAAGGAGGAGCATATCAAGAATGAATTTATTATATTAAGGTTGTATGTTAACAATTATTCATATGCTAGATGCTGTAGGAATCGACTTGATGGCACTGGGTTTTTGGGTTGGTAGTAATTATGTCGTTGTCTTAGTCGTCTAGTGCTGCTATAACAAATTCCACAAGTTGATGGCTTTAACAAAGAGAAATTTATTTCTTCGCAGTAAAGGAGGCTAAAAGTACAAATTCAGGGCATCAGCTTCAGGTGAAGGCTTTCTCTCTCTGTCGGCTCTTGGTGGTATGAGGTCCTCAACTCTCTGCTTGCTTCCCTTTGCTTTTTATCTTTTGAGAAATAAAAGGTGGTGCAGGCCACACTCCAGGGATATCCCCTTTTCACTTTCAGCAAGCAAGGTTGTGTCATCTGCATAACACAGGTTGTTAATGAGCCTTCCTCCTATCCTGATGCCCTTCTCTTCTTCAAATATTGCATGAGACCACTACTATAAAAACTCATGAAAAGATTTACACAGGTTTGCTGTGAGTCAGAACCGACTCCACGGCACCTAATAGCAAGTTGTTTTCACCTTTTGGCTCTTGTGAATAATGCTGCTATGACCATTGGTGCACAAGTATCTGAGTCCCTCTTTTCAATTCTTTTGGGTATCTACCTAGGAGTGGAATTGCTGGGTTATAAGGTAATTATGGAAACCCTGGTGGCATAGTGGTTAAGTGCTAGGTTGCTAACCAAAAAAGTCAGCAGTTCGAATCTACCAGGCGCTCCTTGGAAACTCTGTGGGGCAGTTCTACTCTGTCCTATAGGGTCCTATGAGTCAGAATCGACTCGATAGTAAGGTTTAACTCTTTGAGGAACCCCCAAGCTGTTTCCCACAGTGGCTGCACCATTTTTACAGTCCCACCAGCAATGCATGAGGGTTCCAATTCTTCATATCCTTGTTGACACTTGTTATTTTACACTTTTTGATAATAGCCATTATCCTGTGTGTGAAGTGATATTGTGGTTTGGATTTGCATTTTCCTAATAACTAATGATGTTTAACATATCTTCATGTGCTTTTTGGCCATTTGAGTATCTTCTTTGGAGAAATGTCTATTCAAGTTCTTTGCAAATTTTTTTTCCATTTCATTTTTTCTTACGCCAATTGAGCTAGATGTTCCTCAAGACCATGGTCTCCACAGCCTTCAGCCCAGTAATTTGGTCCCTCAGGGAGTTTAGATGTGTCTATGGAGCTTCCATGACCGTGCCTTGGGCAAGTTGTACTGGCTTCCCCAGTATTGTGTACTGTCTTACCCTTCGCCAAAGTTACCATTTATCTGTTGTCTATTTAGTGTTTTTCCATCCCTACCCCTCCCCTCTCTCTTAACTACCAAAGATTGTTTCTTTTTGTGTGTAAATCTTTTCATGAGTTTTTATAATAGAGGTATCATACAATATTTGTCCTTTTGTAATTGACTTATTTCACTCAGCATTATAATGCCCTCCGGATTCAACAATGTTGTGAGATGCTTCTCAGGTTTGTCATTGTTCCTTATCATTGTGAGTACTCCATTGTGTGTATGTACCATAGTTTGTTTTTCCATTCATCTGTTGATGAGGCATTTAGGTTGTTTCCATCTTTGTGCTATTGTGCACAATGCTGCAATGAACATGGGTGTGCATGTATCTATTCATGTGATGGCTCTTATTTCTCTAGGATATATTCCTAGGAGTGAGATTGCTGGATCATATGGTGTTTCTATTTCTAGCTTTTAAAGGAAGGGGCATATCTTTCTCCAAAATGGCTGTACCATTTTGCATTCCCACCAGCACTGCATAAGAGTTCCAAGATCCCCATAGCCTCTCCAACATTTGTTATTTTTCTGTTTTTATTATTATTATTCATGCCAGTATTGTCAGGGTGAGATGATAACTCATTGAGGTTTTGATTTGCATTTCTGTAATGGCTAGTGACCACGAGCATTTCCTCATGTGACTGTTGGCCACTTGAATGTCTTCTTTGATTTGTGTCTGTTCATAGCCTTTGCCCATTTTTTAATTGGATTATTTATCTTTTTGTTGTAGAGGTGTTGAATTTTCCTGTAGATTTTAGGAATTAGAACTTTGTTGGATTTGTCATAGCCAAAAAATTTTCCCGAGTGTGTAGATTCTCTTTTTACTCTTGGTGAACTCTTTTGATGAGCATGTGTTTAATTTTTAGAAGATCTCAGTTATCTAGCTTATCTTCTGGAGTTTGTATATTGTTAGTTATGCTTTGTATCCTGTTAATGCCATGTATTAGGGCCTCTGGTGTTGATCCTATTTTTTCTTCTGTGATCTTTATAGTTTTGGGCTTTATATTGAGGTCTTTGATCCATTTTGAGTTAGTTTTTGTATACGCTGTGAGGTATGGGTCCTGTTTCATTTTTTTTTTTTTGCAGAAGGACATTCAGTTTTGCCAGCACCATTTGTTAAAAAGATTGTCTTTTCCCCATTTGATGGACCTTGAGCCCTGTGGAAGATCAGGTGACAGTAGGTGGATGGATTTACATCTGGGTTCTCAGTTCTGTTCCATTGGTCAATGTATCTCCCATTATACCCATACCAGGCTGTTTTGACTACCTTAGCTGTATAGTAAGTTCTGAGGTCAGCTAGTGCAAGTCCTCCTACTTTCTTCTTCTTCTTCAATAGTGCTTTACTTATCTGGGGCCTCTTCCCTTTCCATATAAAGTTAATGATTAGTTTTTCCATCTCTTTAAAGAATGCTATTGGTATTTGGATTGAGATTGCATTGTATTTGTAGATTGCTTTGGTTAGAATTGACATTTTTACAACATTGTGTCTACCTATCCATGAACATGTATGTTTTTCCATTTATGTAGTTTTCTTGCAGTAGTGTTTTGTAGTTTTCTTTGTATAGGTTTTTCACATCCCTGCTTAGATTTATTTCTAAGTATTTTATTTTTTGGGGGGCTATTATAAATTTTGTTGTTTTCCTGATTTCCTTTTCATCATTCTCTTTATTGGTGTATAGGACTCCAACTGTTTTTTGTATGTTTATCTTGTATCCTCCTACTCTGCTGAATCTTTCTATTAGTTCCAGTAGTTTTCTCGTGGAGTCTTTTGGATTTTCTATGTGTAGTATCATATCATCCAGAAATAGGGACCGTTTTACTTCTTCATCACCAATTTGGATGCCCTTTATTTCTTTTTCTTGCCTTATTGCTCTAGCTAGAAATTCCAGCACAGTGTTAAATAGGAGTGGTGATAAAGGGCATCCTTGTCTTGTTCCTGTTCTCAAGGGGGATGTTTTCACCCTCTCTCCATTAAGAATGATGTTGGCTGTTGGTCTTGTATAGATGCCCTTAATTATGTTGAGGAAATTCACTTCTATACCTATTTTATTGAGAGTTTTTCAGGAATGGGTGCTGAACTTTGTGGAATGCATTTTCTGCATTGACTGAGATGAACATGTCATTCTTTTATTTATGTGGTGGATTACATTGATTGATTTTCTAATGTTGAACCATCCTTTCATACCTGGTGTGAATACCATTTGGTCATGGTATATTATTTTTTTTCATGTCATGCTGAATTTTATTGGCTAGAATTTTGTTGAGAATTTTTGCATCCATATTTGCCTCATCAACTTTCTGCTGTATTTCTGCAATAGTCTCCTAAGTGGGCTCCATGCCTTCAGTCTCTGCCCCATGTAGACCACCCTCCAAACACTGCCACTGTGTCAATTTTCCTAAATCACCACTTTGTATATACCCTCTCCATGCAAATGTCATCAAAGATCTCAAAATTACCAAAAAATTAATTTCAAACTTATTAATATGGTATACAATATTAAGAGCAGCTAACATTTGTATGGTACTAAATGCTAAGAATATTCTAACTGCTTTTTTATATATTGAATGTTTTAATCCTCAAAAGAAACCTTTTAGGTGGTGATTGCAATCATCATCCCTATTTTACAAAAGAAGAAAGTGAGGCAGTAGAGGTCTTAGAAATTTCCTAAGGCCACAGAGCTATTAAGTAGAAGAAATGAGATTCAAATCCTGGCAGTGTGGCTCCAAAGTCTGTGCTTTGAAACTACCTCATGACATTGTCTCTCTACAATGCCTTTCACCATCCACTAATTTAATGACCTGTAATCTTATCACTTTATCATCACCACCCATGCACCTACATTCTAGCCACCTCAAGCCAATTGCTGTTCCCTGAACACACCATGTCCTTTCACATATCTGTTCGTTTTCACATGCTGCCCTCTCCATGGACTGTTCTCACCACCAGATGTGCCTACCAAATTTGTTTGGCAAACTCCTGGTCATCGTTCTTTTTCAGCTTTTTTTTTTTGCTAAAATGTAAATCTAATTCTGCAGTTCATGACTTCCCCTTCAATGAAACCCCACTGCCTCTAGGAAAAAAAAACATATATATATATATATATATGCTCAGTGTAAACAATGTATAAGAGAAAGTTACGAACAGGCTAGAGTAAATTAGAAAGAAATGGAAACACAAGAATAAACTGCTACCTTTGTCACTTAACTCAATTTTTTTAAACACTGTATAATTAAATTTGAGCTTTTCTTTCTCTTTGAGAAAAAAAAGTGGGAAATGGTTCTTAAAATCACGTTTAACTCTTTATTAGACTGATTTCTCCAGTCTGGAGTTTCAACAAATACTTATTGAATACCCATTACGTGCCAGGAACTGTTCTAGGTGCCAGGAATATAGTGGTGAATGAGACAATGTCTCTGCGCTTGTGAAGCTTATATTCTAGTGTAGGGGCACAGACACTAAACCCATAGAAAAACAGATACCTCAGTTAGCTTCAGGTAGTGAAGAAAATAAAGCTGGGTAAAATGGGATAGAGAGTGACTTGGTGAGTGTTCAGGGAAAAGAGTATTTTCACTTTTGTGGCCATGGAAGGCCTTTCTAAGAAGATAACATTTGAGCTGAGATCTGATAAAAGGAGGCTTTGCAGTTCTAGCTGTCAGTCTCTGCCTGTCAGAGACTTGCCATTTGTAGGAACTGAAGCTCTTTAACCTTCACAGTCAGCCTCACCCAGGCCCTGTCAAGTCTGAAAATATATCAGGAGTTTCTTCCCACTGGTGACTGAAGCTCAGAATTTTTCTGATGCCCTAATCACATGAGTTGCGTGTCTGAGGAAAGCCCTAGTCTGAAGAACTGGGTTTCACTCATTTGAGACATATTTATGGAATACAAATCTGTGTCAAGGATTATTTTAAGCGTTGAGGATACAGCAGTGAATAAGAAAAAGGCCCCTACTTTCATGGAGCATCTAGTAACTTCTGTGGTGGTTGCTGGTTTAAACTCCACTTTTCTGCACCAGCCTAGCACTTGCCTAGTCTCTCTCCTTAGGTTAAGAGGGGAGACTCATGATTAACCAGCTGTGACTTGAATCCTCTTTAAACCATATCAACTCCCGGAATCTAGAAACTTCCATCCAAATTTCTGTGATTACTGCCACTACAAAAATATTATTCTTTTGGGTCCCAGACTCTAAACTGACTTTCTAAACCAGTGAAAATCAGACCTGAATTAGATCCAGCCCCCTGGACCCTGTGACATGAACTTTTGGTCATCTCTTTTCTTCAGGTTGGGCTCCCTTCTCCTCAGTGCTGCCTGCCAGTCTGCTCTGTCCTCTCTCCCTGTTGAGATCCCAGCATGCCTGCTGTGGTTATGATACTGATTCCCAGAACTCTTTCTAGCTTGCTTGCTCATTGCCTTATGATCAAAGCTAAATGAAAACAAAGAAGATGGAGGATGCTGTGCCTGGATCAGCAGCCTCTGGCAAGTGAAAGGTTCCTTCTAATCAGGAAGAGGTTGCTCTGGCAACCAGACTTCTCACTTCTAACTTACTCTAATCCCTCTTATCAACTGCTATTACAACTGAATGAGTTTTCTTTCCTGAGACAAGTTTCTCAACCATTTTACAACCTGCTTCAGGCCTCTGTGGCACCAATTAGCCTTTTCTTAAAGGGAACAAATTCTTTCTCTTTCTGAATGCTTGCAGCAATTATTTCAGTGCTTATTACATGCAAGGCAGTGCACTGGACCTTAGTGGGAAATAAGAAGATGAAAATATAGCTATGGTGTATGAGACAGAGCATTGGATTTGGAGTCAGAATACCTAGTATTTTAAAATAATTTTTAAATTTATAGAAGTCATGTCTAAAAGCTAAAATAGCACATAGAAGCATACATTGAAAAATAAAAGTGCTCACCTCTCATTCCTATTTCTTACATGTATGTAATAATTTTTCTTGTGTTCCTTCCAGTAATATATGAGCATCTATGTCTTTCTTGGAAGCCCTGGTGGTGTAGTGGTTAAGTGCTACGGCTGCTAACCAAAGGGTCGGCAGTTCGAATCCACCAGGCGCTCCTTGGAAACTCTATGGGGCAGTTCTACTCTGTCCTATAGGGTCGCTGTGAGTTGGAATCGACTCGACAGCACTGGGTTTTGGTTGGTTTATGTCTTTCTTATGTTTTCTCCACAAACAGGATCATTACTATACTTATTATTCTGCTATTTGAATTTTTGCATTTCGCATTTGAAATTAAGCATTTTCTATATCGCACATATCCATTACATTCTCTTTTAATGATTGCATAGTATTCTGTTGTATGGATAACTACATTTAAGCAATTCCTTATTGCTGACTAATTATATTATTTGCATTCTTTTCTATTACAATGAATTTACAATAAACATCTTGACACACATATTTTGGTAGAAGCTCCAGTATTTGTGTTGCATAAATTCTTAGGTGTGAAACTGTTGGGTCATAGATGTGCATATTTAGAACTTTAAACATTTATTGCCAAATTGATCTCCAAAGCAGTTGTGCCAATCTATCATCTTGACAACAGCATATGAGATTGAGTGTTCCTCAGAAAAACCTGGTTTGGAATCCTATTACTTTCTGGTAATGTGATTTTGAACAAATTACTTAACCTGGTTAAGCCTCCATTGCCTTCTCTGTGGAATAGAGATGAGAATGTCTTGATAATGTCTTCCTCACAGAATTGTTAGAATTAAAATTGAATAAGATACCTTCAAAAGGTTAAACACAGAGTTATCATATGACCCGGCAATTCACTCCTAGGTATATACCCAAGAGAAATGAAAGCTTGAGTCCACACAAAACTTTGTACATGAATATTCATAGCAGCATTATTCATAATAGCCAATAAGTAGAAACAACCCAAATGTCTATCAATTAATGAATGGATAAATGTGAAATGAGATTTGAAATGTATCCATGCAGTGAAATATTATGGTAATCAAAAAGAATGACGTACTCATACATGCCACAACATGAATGAACCTTGAAAACATTATACTAAGTAAAAGAAGCCAGTCACAAAAGACCATTTATACCAAACAGCCAGAATAAGCAAACATATAGTGAGAGAAAGCAGATTAGTAGTTGCCTCAGGCTGAAGGGGGTGGGAAACAACAGGGATGACTGCTAATTGGTACAGAGTTTTGGGGGAGACTGATGAAAATATTCTAAAATTGATTTTGATAATGGTTGCTCAGCTTCATAATACACTAAACATCATTGAACTGTATACTTTAATTGGATGAGTTGTATGGTATATGAATTATATCTCAATAAAGCTCTTATACAAGAAAATATTAAATAAGATAGCACTCTGAACTTCCTCTCCTACTTGAAATGATCCCTCCAAAAAATCCAGAATAAATATAGGAAACAAGGGTTTTCAAGACATTGGCTATAAAGAAAAAAAAAAAATTTTTTTTTAAATTAGGCAATGAAAAATAAGGAACAAATGAGGTGAGCCCTATGATTGACCCTGCTTACTGCCATGAGAGAGTTTCTAGGCCACTAGGTAAGGAAGGGGAACCCAGGTGATCCCAGCACACTCCTTGAGCTGAGGGAATGGAGCTGAGAGTCCAGGAAGACTAAAGCAGCTAGAGTTCCCAAGACAAAGTACTGAAGAGGCGCAAGTTATAAAAAAGAAAAAAAAAAGAGAACCCCTGAGAACTGCATAAGTTCCCCCTCAAGTATTCAGCAAAGCACTGATCATTACATGCATATTAGAAAGCTACACAAGACCAGGGAAAAAGCTATCCAAAAGGACTAAAGGGTATACTACCTGGCATTCACATGGGGCCAGGAATAATGCCTGCTCCCGCTAGCCAGAATGACGAAACTCATAATTCACAAGGCATTGGGTGGAGTGCTTGGGAAGGTCTCGCCTCAGTAACAGAAAATAATTAGCCCTAAACCGAGCACTGTTCCAGACTCATCTAACAAATTGTAAAAGCAAGACCTCAAAGGATCAAACCCCTTCCAAGTTTATGTCCCTCAGCAAACTTCAAGAAGATTTATAGAAATACAAAAAAAAATATTAATTTCATCTGACAAGGTGAAATTCACAATGCCTGGCATTCAATCAAAGATTACCAAGGCATGTTAAGCATTATGCTTTTTTAAGAACTATATATGGAATCAAGAAGGAGCCCTGGTGGCACAGTGGTTAAAGTGCTCAACTGCTAACCAAAAGGTTGGTTGTTTTAACTCACCAACTGCTCCATAGGCGAAAGATATGGCAGTCTGCTTCTGTAAAGATTTACAGCCTTGGAAACTCTATGGGGCAGTTCTACTCTGTCCTATAGGGTCTCTATGAGTCAGAATTGACTTGACAGCACTAGGTTTCTATATGGGATCAAAAACACAACAGTAACTCAAAAGATTAGATAGGGAACTTAGGGGACAGTAAGTTTATGTTAATGGGAAGAAACAATTCAGAAAAGGAGGATTAGAATGGTTGCACAATTTGAAGAATGCAATCAATGTCACTGAATTGTACATGTAGAAATTGTTGAATTGCTGTATGTTCTGCCGTGTATATTCTCAACAACAACAAAAAATAAAATTAATTTGATTACTAAGCATGCAAAGAATCAGGAAAACATGACCCATAACTAGGAGAATAATTAATCAATTGGAACCAACCTAGAACTGACACATGTTAGAATTAGCAGAGAAAAACACATTAATAAGTTTATTATAACTGTATTACATATGTTCACAGAGTTAACTAGAGATGTGTTGCTGTCTTAGTTGTCTAGTGCTGCTATAACAGAAATACCACAAGTGGATGGCTTTAACAAAGAGAAATTTATTTCCTCACAGCAAAGTAGGCTAAAAGTCCAAATTCAGGGCATCAGCTCCAGGGGAAGACATTCTCTTTCTGTCGGCCTTCTCATCAATGTTCCCCCAGACTAGGAGCTTCTTCACACGGGACCCTGGGTCCAAAGGATGCGCTCTGCTCCTGTGTTTCTTTCTTGGTGGTATGAGGTCCCCAACTCTCTGCTTGCTTCCCTTTCCTTTTTTTTTTTTTAATAATTTTTATTGAGCTTTAAGTGAACGTTTACAAATCAAGTCAGTCTGTCACATATAAGCTTATACACACCTTACTCCATACTCCCACTTACTCTCCCCCTAATGAGTCAGCCCTTCCAGTCTCTCCTTTAGTAACAATTTTGCCAGTTTCTAACCCTCTCTACCCTCCTATCTCCCCTCCAGACAGGAGATGCCAACACAGTCTCAAGTGTCCACCTGATACAAGTAGCTCACTCTTCATCAGCTTCTCTCTCCTACCCATTGTCCAGTCCCTTCTATGTCTGATGAGTTGTCTTCGGGTTCCCTTTCCTTTTTATCTGTTGAGTGATAAAAGGTGATGCAGGCCACACCCCAGGGAAACTCTCTTTACCTTGGATCAGGGATGTGACCTCGTAAGGGCTTTACAATCCCACCCTAATCCTCTTTAACATAAAATTACAATCACAAAACAGAGGACAACCACACAGTACTGGGAATCATAGCCTAACCAAGTTGACACATATTTTGGGGGGACATAATTCAATCCATAACAGTTGCTGTTATTGTTGGTTGCTGTTGAGTCAGCTCCAACTCATGGACACCACATGTACAACAGAACAAAATGTTCTCCAGTCTAGCACCATCTTCATGATCATTGGTTTGCTTGAGTCCATTATTACATCTGCTGTGTTTGAGGCTCATCTTCCAGGAATGTATCAGACAATATTCTACTGTGATTCATAGAGTTTTCATTGGCCAGTTTTCTAAAGTAAATTGCCAGATCTTTCTTCCTAGTCTGTGTTAGTCTGGAGGCACTGCTAAAACTTGTCCACCATGGGTTACCCTACTGGTGTTTGAAATACTGGTGACATAGCTTACAGCATCATAGCAGCATGCAAGCCACCATAGTATGACACACTGACAGATGGGTGGTGGAACTGCAGGCATAAAAGATATAAAAAAGAGTCTAATCAAACTTCTGGAGATGAAAAATACAATATGTGAGATGAAAAATACTCTGGATCAGATTAGCAACAAATTAGGATTTGCAGAAGAAATGATTAGTACATATGAAGGCATATCAATAGAAATTACCCAAAATGAAACACACAGAGAAAAGAGGATTAAAAAAAAATGAGTAGGGTATCAGTGAGCTGTGGAACAACCTCAAGCAATGTAACACATGTGTAACTGGAGTCCCTGAAGGAGGGGGCAAAAAATATTTGAAGGAATAATGGCCCAAATTTGATGAAAAAAAAGTGTAAACCCAGAGATCTAAGAAGCTCAACAAACTTCAGGAAACATGAACAAAGCCACACCAAGGCACATCAAAATTAAATTGCTCAAAACCAGTGATAAAGAGAAAATATTTAAAGCAGCCAGAGGGGAAAAAATAAACAGATTGCACACAGAGGAAAATGCTAACAGCAGCCAGGAAAAAAAAAAAAAAAAGACATATCACATTCAAAGGAACAAAGAATGAGATCAGGCTTTTCGTCATAAAAATGTAAGCAAGAAAACAGTGGAGCAACATCTTTAAAGTACTGAAAGGGAAAAAAAACTGAATCTAGAAATCTTTCCATGTAATGTCTTCATCTGGCTTTGGTATTAGGGTAACACTGGCCTTATACCACGAGTTGGGAAGTACTCCCTCCTTTTCTATTTTCTGGAAGAGATTGTGTACAATCAGCATTATTTCTTCCTTAAATGTTTGGTAGAATTTGCAAGTGAAATCATCTGAGCCTGGGAAGATTTTAACTGCAAATAAAATTTCTCTAACAGGTATTTGACTATTCAGCTTATTTTGAGTGGGTTTTGGCAATTTGTATCTGTCAAAGAATTGGTCTGTTTCATCTAAGGAGTCAAATTTATGGGCATAAAGTTGTTCATAGTATTGCTTTATTTTACTTTCAATGTCTGAGGGGTCAGAAACCACTAAAAATAACAAAACAAAGAGTTATAGCCAATAAGCAAAAAAAAAAAAAAAGTTTGGACTTGCTTGGTGCCCATGAACCCTTTCCCTCCAATTTCTCCTGTTTGAAATTGAAATGTCTACCTTGTGCCTGTCCCACCATTGTACTTTGGAAGCAGATAACTTGTATTCTAGGTTTCACAGGTCCACTGATAGAAATAAATTTTGCCCCAGAATGGAACACACCCAGAGTCACACTTGATTTCGATAATTCAGAAAATGAGATTTTGGACTTAGAGTTGATGCTGGAATGAGATCAGGCTTTTGGGATGATGTGAAATGGTGAATGTGTTTTGCATATAGGAAGGGTATAAATTTGGGAAGGCCAAAGAGTGGAATGTTATGGATTGAATTGCGTCCCCCCTAAATATGTGTTAGAATCCTAACTCCTATACCTGTGGATGGAAACCATGGTGACATAGTAGTTAAGAGCTACGGGTGCTAACCAAAAGGTCATCAATTCGAATCCACAAGATGCTCCTGGGAAACCCTATGGGGGCAGTTCTACTCTGTCCTATGGGGTTGCTATTGGTTAAAGGCAGAAGGATGGGAAAAATATACCTTGGAAACCCTAGTCAAAGGAACCTGGAGTGGCTATATTAATATCAGAAAAAGTAGATTTTAGAGCAAAGGATGTTACTAGGAATAAAGCAGGTCATTTAATAATGATAAAAGATTCATCAAGAGGAAATAAGATTCCTAAACATACCTAATAAAAGAACTTCAAAATATAAGAATGCAATCAATGTCACTGAATTGTACGTGTAGAAACTGTTGAATTGGTGTATGTTCTGCTGTGTACATTCTCAACAACAACAAAATAAAATTTAAAAAATTATTTTTAATGATAGAAAATACCCTGATAGAATTGTAAGGAGATATAGACAAATTCACAATTCTTGTTTGAGGTTTCAATGCCCCCTCTTAATATTTGATAGGACAAGTAGAAAATCAGTAATGATATAAATTTGAACAACATTATCAACAAACTTGACCTAACTGATATTTACGAAACACTCCACACAACAAAAGAATATGCTTTCTTTTCAAGTTTACGTGGAAGATTTGTCAAGATAGACCATATTCTGAATAATAAATTTTTTAAAGAATTTTAAGAATACTAAAAGTGTTCAAGCCATACAAAGTATGTATCCTGACCATAATGCAACTAAACTAGAAATCAATAATAGAAACATACCTGAAAAAATCCCTAAATATTTGGAAGCTAAATAACACACTTCTAAATAACCCATTAGTCAAAGAAGAAATCTAAAGGGTAATTAGAACATATTTTTATTTGAATGAAAATGAAAGCACAGCATATAATATTTGTGGGATGCCACTAAATCAGTAAACGGGGAAATTTATAGAACTAAAACATCTATATTAGAAAAAAACAAAGGTTTAAAGTGAATGATCTCAGCTTCCGCCTTAAGAAACTAGAAAAAGAACAAATTAAGCCCAAAGTAAGCTGAAAAAAAGGAAAAAATAAATAATAATAAAAATCAGAGTGAGAATCCCACCCAGAGTGAGAATCAGTACATAGAAAACAGGAAAATAATAGGCAAAAATCAATGAAACCAAAAGGTGATCCTTTGAAAAGATCAATAAAACTGAAAAGCCTCTAGCCAAACTGACCAAGAAAACAAAGAGAAGACATGCATTACTAATATCAGAAATGAGAGCAGTGACATCACTACAGATTCTGCAAATATTAAAAGGATAATTAAATATTATGAACAACTCTATGCCTATAAATTTGACAATTTAGATGAAATAGATTATTTGAAAGACACAAACTATCAAAGCTCACAAGAGGAAAATTAGGTAACTGAATAGTCTTATATTTATTAGTGAAATTGAGCTTGTAGTTAAAAACCTTCCTACAAAGAAAGCACTAGGCCCCAGATGGCTTCACTGGTGAATTCTAACAAAAATTTAAGGAAAAAACCGTATCAATTCTATAGTAACTCTTCCAGAAAATTGAAAAAGAGTATTTCCCAACGCATTACTCTCGTAGCAAAACATTTTCTCCCATTTGTGCTTGCTTGCCTCTGTGCCTGATTTGCTCATTTTATATCTCAAAAGTGGTTAGGTTTAAGGCACACCGTACGCTGATATGACCTCATTAACATAACAAAGAAAATCCTATTCCCAAATGGGATTACATCCACAGGTATAAAACCCTTTGCCCTTGAATCAATTCCAACTCATAGCGACCCTGTAGGACAAAGTAGAATTGCCCCATAGGGTTTCCAAGGCTGTAATCTCTATGGAAGCAGGCTGTCATATCTTTCTCCTGCAGAGCAGCTGGTGGGTCCAACCGCTGACCTTTCGGATAGCAGCTGAACATTTAACCACTGTGCCACCAGGGCTCCTTATCCAGAGTTATAGGGGTTAGGATTTATGACACATTTTTGGGGGGGAGGGGCACAATACAATTCATAACCAAACCAAACCAAACCTGTTGCCATCGAGTCGATTCTGACTCATAGCGACTGTATAGGACAGAATAGAACTGCCCCCCATACAGTTTCTGAGGAGCGCCTGGAGGATTCAAACTGCTGACCTTTTTTCTTAACCACTATGCCACCAGGGTTTCCACAATCCGTAACAGATGGGTCGTAATCCAATCTGAGTGGTGTCCTTCTAGAAGAGGAGAAGAGATATAGACAAAGAGTGGCCATGTAAAGACGCATTTATATAAGCCAAGGAATGCCTAGGGCTTCCAGAAGCTGTGAGAGACAAGAAAAGATCTTCCTGTGCAGAGGGTGCATGGCCTGGCTGACAAGTTGTTTTGGACTTCTAGCCTTCAGAACTGTGAGACAATAAATTTCTGTTGTAAATCACCCAGTTTATGGCATATTGTTATGGCTGCCCTAGAAAACCATACACCATGCAATAGGATGCTCTTCAGCATTAAAAGAAATAAACTCTTGATAGATGCTACAACATGGATGAATCTAAAAATAATTGTGCTGAAGTGAAAGAAGCCATACAAAACGTTCATAGTGTGTGATTCCATTTATGTAAAAATCTAAGAAATGCAAACTAATGTATAATAACAGAAAACAGATCACTAGTTGCCTGGGGACTGGGGACTGGGCTGAGTTGGGAAGAATTACAAACGGGCATGAGGAAACTTTCAGGGGTATGAATATGTTCATTACCTTAATTGTGGTGGTGTATACCAAAACCAAACCAAATCCTTTGCTGTCGAGTCCATTCTGACTCATAGCGACCCTATAGGACAGAGTAGAACTGCCCCATAGAGTTTCCAAGGAGTGCCCGGTGGATTCGAACTGCCGACTTCTGGTTAGTAGCCAAGCTCTTAACCACTACACCACCAGGACATATATATGTCAAATTGTATACTTTAAATATGTGTAATTTTATTATATATCAATAAAGTTGTTAAAAAATTAAATGATACTAGCAAGGATTTTTTTGTTAGAGATAGACAAGATTTTGTAGACAAAGGCAGATTTTATTCTAAAATTTATATGGAAAGGCATAGTCCCGAGAATTGCATAAGCAATCCTGAAAAAAAGAATAAAGTGGGAAGAATCACTGTACCCAATATTAAGGCCTACTATATAGCTAAGGAGTCCTGATGGTGCAGTGGTTAAGAGCTTGGTTATTAACCAAAAGGTCAGCAGTTCAAATTCACCAGCTGCTCATTGGAAACCCTATAGGGAAGTTCTACTCTGTCCTGTAGGGTCGCTATGAATTAGAATAGACTCCATGGCAATGGGTGTTTTTTTTTTTTTTTTTTTTTTTTTGGTATATAGCTAAATACCAGTCCCTGGAGAAGGTCATCATGCTTGGTAAACTGGAGGGTCAGCAAAAAAGAGAAAGGTCGTCAACGAGGTACATTGACACAGTGGCTGCAACAAAGGGCTTGAACATAGCAACAACTGTGAGGATGGCACGGGACCAGGCAGTGTTTCATTCTGTTGTACATAGGGTCACTATAAGTCAGAACCAACTCGACAGCACCTAACAACAACAGCATATAGCTAAAGTAGGAGTCCCTGGGTGGTACAAACAGTTAAACACTAGACTACTAGCAAAGAGGTTGGTGATTTGAACCCATCCAGAGGTGCCTTGGAAAACAGGCCTGGCAATTTGCTTCCAAGAGGTCACAGCCTTGGAAACCCTATGGAGCACAGTTCTACTCTGACACGCATGGGGTCACCATGAGTCGGAATCAACTTGGCGGCAATTTTTTTTTTAACAACATACAGCTAAAGTAAAGTTGCATGATATTGGCAGAGAGATAGACACATAAATCAGTACGGCAAATTAGAGAATCCAGAAAGAGACCCACACAAATATGTTCAACAAATTTTCGACAGAGATGTAACACTGATTCAATGGAAAAAGCACAGCCTTTTCAAGGAATGATGCTGGAGCAATTGAACATCCCTGGACAGAAAAATTAACCTTGATCTAAACATCACGCCTTAAACAAAATTAACTCCAAATGGATCACAAACATAAGTGTAAAATGTAAGCCTATAAAATTTTAGAAAAATAGGAGAATATCTTTGGAATACAGGACTAGGAAAGAAGTTTTTAGATATGACACAAAAAGCATGATCTATAAGGGGAAAATCTGACAAATGAACCTCTTCAAAACTGAAAACTTTTGTTCCCCGTTAAGAGAAAGAAAAGACAAGCTACAGACTGGGAAAAAATATTTGCAAACCACATATTTGAACAAAGACTTGTATCTAGAATATATTAAAGAACTCTCAAAACTCAACAGTATAAATACAAAGAATCCAATTAGACAACGGGCAAAAACATGAAGACACATTTCATCAAAGAATGTATTGTTTTTGTTGTTTGTTGTTTTTTTAGGTACTGGCCAGTGACTCACAGCAACACTATGTACAACAGTTCTGTGCCATCCTCAGAATTGTTGCTATGTTTAAGCCCACTGTTGTAGCCATTGTATCAGTCCATCTCATTGAGGGTCTTCCTCTTTTTCACTGACACTCTACTTTATCAATCATGATGTCTGTGATCATTAAGGTTGCAGTCATATGATGATGTGATAACTTCCATGATGAGATTTGATATAATGCTATCACCTCCAAGGTGGGATCTGCTGTGAGTAGCCCATCAGTTGAAAGGCAGTTTCCTTGGGGGTGTGCCTTGCATTGAATGTAAGTAGGCTTTCTGGCAAGGCTTAGGGGGTTTTACTCGCACTGAATCCTGCAGCTGGCTCCTATTAATTTGACCTCCAGTTCTTGGGACTTGAGCTAGCAGTTTACCTGCCATCTTGCCTGCTGATATTGGGATTTGTCAATCTTTGTAGCTTGTGAGCAAGAATCCTACTGTCTGACCTGTCAGTCTTGGGTTTGTCAGCCCCTGCAGCTACGTGAATCAGGAGAAGCCTCTATTCTAACCCATGGACTTTGGACGTTCCAGCCTCTACAATTATGGGAGCCACTTCCTTGATATAAATCTCTCTCTAGATATTTATATGCTTTACTGGTTTTGCTTCTCTAGAGAAGCCAGCCTAACATATTTGATAACAAGAGTGATTCTAGAGAAACAAAATTTTAAGGATGAATTTTCTAAACTGCTTCTCAAGCCTGGTTAGTCTTAAAGATGTTGATGACGCTCCCTCAAGTAACAAAGAAGGCACAACTAATCCATGATGAGAGGTGGCAATAGAAATATGCCAAATATCACCACCAACAGATCAGGTATTGGTGAAAGGTGAGGCTTTTGACAATACCTTTCTACAACTTTGTCATAATGAGAAGTATAAGCAAGCTGGTTGGTTGGTTCTACTTTCACTAAACTAAGTGGTAAAAAAAGAGATAAGCTCAGGGCTTCGAAGATCAAGCACCACATAAACGACCTCAAAGTTTCCATTTATGCCTTGAAAGAAACTCTTATTTCTTGTAGAAACAGAGCTGATATTGCTGAAAACCAAACCCAGAGTCTTATGATAAGAGTGGCTGAATTTCAATGCCAACTCAATTTCCAAGCATGAGTGGTGTCTGAAGTTAAAGTGAGGACATTGATTGGGAAAAATGGCATCCTGAAACTTGGGATGGGGACCTATCGGCAGGTAATCAGGAAACTGGATACATCAAATCCCTAAATTCTGTTGAATCACTCCTGCCAACAGAACCAGCCCTGGCACTTCCATCTAAAGAGATTACTCCATGTTTGTCTGCTAAACCATCCTCCCCAGTAAAACAATTAGCCCCTCCACCCTCATCTAATGAGAATAACCCAGCAGTGTCTAAAGAGCCTTTGTGTAAATCACTGCCTGGAGCAACGCCTGAGCAAGACAATGCTGAATGTTCCCAAAACACATCACCAGGACTGATTTTGGCTTCTAGACCTATAAATAGACTTAAGTCCCAGTGAGGTCCAAAAGGCGAAATACAAAGTTTGACCCAGGAGAAGGAATGCTACATTCCAAAAGAACTGCTTGATTTTTTAAATAAGTACAAACAGAAACCTAGGGAATATGTGTGGGAATGGCTATTAAGGGTGTGGGATAATGGTGCAAGGAACATAAAGATGGATCTGTCTGAGTTTACAGATATAGGCCCACTAAGCACAGATTCTTCATTCAATACTCCACCTCAAGAGGTTAGGAAAGGATCTAATAGTTTATTTGACTGGGTCGCTGAAGCATGGATTACACTGTGGCTTACACTAAATCAAGTTGAAATACCAAACCTGCCTTGGTATACTGGTATCCAAAGGCTTAGGGAAATTGGCATACCAGAGTGGATTTATCAGGTTAAACCTACAGACTTACACAGGTAGGTCCGGTGGGTCCCTGAACACATCCTGTAGTGATTTCCCCAGTTCCAGAATACATAACTGGAATAGATATACTCATCAACTGGCAGAATCCCCTCATTGTATCCCTGACAAATGGGGTAAGGGCTATTATGGTAAGAAAAGCCAAGACGAAGCCATTACAACTACCCCTACCTAGGAAACTAGTAAACCAAAAGCAATATTGTATTTCTGGAGGGATTACAGAGATTACTGCCACCATCAAGGACTTGAAGGATGCAGGGATGGTGGCTCCCACCACATCCCCATTCAACTCACCTATTTCACCAGTGCAAAAAAACAGATGGTTCTCGGAGAATGACAGTGGATTATTGAAAACTTAACCAGGTGGTGACTCCAATTACAGGTGCTGTTCCAGATATGGTTTCATTGCTTGAACAAATTAATATATCTCCTTGTAGTTGGTATGCAGCTATTGATCTGGATAATGCCTTTTTCTCCCTACCTGTTTTGAGGGACCACCAGGAGCAGTTTGCCTTCAGCTGGCAAGGCCAGCAAAACACCTTTACTGTCCTACCTCAGAGCTACATCAACTCTTCAGCCCTATGTCATAATTTAGTCCAAAAGGATCTTTATCACCTTTTCTTTCCACAAAATGTCACACTGGTCCATTACATTAATGACATCATGCTTATTGGATCTAGTAAGGAAGACGCGTCAATGACTCTGGACTTATTAGAAAAACATTTGCGTACTAGAGGGTGAGAAATTGATTCAACAAAAATTCAGGTGCCTTCCACCTCAGTGAAATTTCTAGGGGTTCAGTGGTGTGGAGCATGGCAAGATATTCCTTCCAAAGTGAAGGATAAGTTATGGCATCTGAGTCCTCCCACAACTAAAAAGGAGACACAACACCTAGTGGTCCTCTTTGGATTTTGGAGGCAACATATTCCTCATTTGGGTGTGCTACTCCAGCCTATTTATTAAGTAAATGGAAAAGCTTCTAGTTTTGAGTGGGGCCCAGAACAAGAGAAGGCTCTGCAGCAGGTTCAGTCTGCTGTTCAAGCTTCTCTACCACTTGGGCCATATGATCTGTCTGATCCAATGGTGCGTGAAGTGTCCGTGGCAGATAGAGATGCTATTTGGAGTCTTCGGCAGGCCTCTATTGGTGAATCACAGGACAGACCCTTAAGATTTTGGATCAAAGCCCTGCCATCCTCTGTAGATAGCTACTCTCCTTTGAGAAACAACTTTTGGCTTGTTACTGGGCCTTAGTAGAGACTGAATGTTTAAGTATGGGCCACAAAGTCACCATGTGGTGTGAGCTGCCCATCATGAACTGGGTGTTTTCTGACCCACAGAGCCATAAAGTTGGACATGCACAGCAACACTCCACCATTAAACGGAAGTGGTATATACAAGATTGGGCCCAAGCAAGACCTGAAGGCCCAAGTAAGTTACATGAGGAAGTGGCCCAAATGCCCATGGTCTCCACTTCTGTCACATTACTTTCCATTTCCCAGTCTGCACCTATGGCCTTATGGGGTGTTCCTTATGATCAGTCGACTGAGGAAGAGAAAACTCGTGCCTGGTTTACAGATGGTTCTGCGCAATATGCAGGGACCACTCAAAACTGGGCAGTGACAGCACTACACTCCTTTCTGGAACCTCCCTGAAGGACAGTGGTGAAGGGAAATTCTCCCAATGAGCAGAGCTTTGAGCAGTGCACCTGGTTGTTCACTTTCCTTGGAAGGAGAAATGGCCAAATGTGCAATTGCATACTGATTCATGGGCTGTGGCCAATGATTTGGCTGGATGGTCAGGGACTTGAAGGAACATGATTGGAAAATTGGAGACAAGTATTTATGGGGAAGAGGTATGTGGATAGGCCTCTCTGCATGTGCCAAAGAAGTGAAGCTATTTGTATCTCATGTGAATGCTCATCAAAAGGTGATTTCAGCAGAGGAGGATTTTAACAACCAAGTAGATAGGATGATGTGTTCTGTGCAAACCAGTTATCCTCTTTCCCCAGCAACTCCTGTCGTTACTCAATGGACTCATGAACAAAGTGGCCATGATGGTAGGGATGGAGGAGAAGCATGGGCTCAACAACATGGACTTCCACTCACCAAGGCCAACTTTGGCTACAGCCACTGCTAAGTGCCCAAATTACCAGCAGCAGAGACCAACACTGAGTCTCCAATATGGCACCATCCCTTGAGGTGATCAGCCAGCAGCCTAATAGCAAGTTGATCGCATTGGACCGCTTCCATCATGTTCTTACTGGAGAAGACACTTACTCTGGATACACATTTGCCTTCCCTGCATGCAACACTTCTGTCAAAACTACCATCTGTGGACTTACAGAACGCCTTATCCTCCATCGTGGTATCCCACACAGCATTACCTTGGATCAAGGGACTCACTTCACAGCAAATGAAGTGCAGCAATGGGATTATAATCATAGAATTCACTGATTTTACCATGTTCCCCGTCATCCTAAAGCAGCTGGCTTGATAGAATGATGGAATGGCCTTCTAAGACACAATTAAGGCACCAGCTAGGTGGCAATACCTCACAGGGCTGGGGCAATGTTCTCCAGGAGGGTGTATGTGCTCTAAATCAGTGTCCAATATATGGTGTTATTGCCACATTGGCTGGTGTGATTGATCCTGATTACCAAGAGCAAATTAGATTGATATTACATAATGGAAATAAAGAAGAGTATGTCTGAAATGCAGGAGATTCCTTAGGGTGTCTCTTAGTACTACCATGCCTGTGTTAAAAGTCAATAGAAAACTACAGCAACCCAATTATGACATTACTAATGGTCCAAGCCCTTCAGGAATGAAGGTTTGGATCATAGCACCAGGCAAAGGATCATGACCAGCTGAGGTGTTTGCTGAGGGCAAAGGTATCGGTGGTGGAAGAAGGTAGTTAGTTCTAAATACCAGTTACAACCATGTTCCAGTTGCAGAAACAAGGACTGTAATTGTCATAAGTATTTCTGCCCTGTATTGTGCATCAAATATTGTTTTCTTCACTTATAAAATATAAGAAATAAGCAGGGCTAGTGCATTTTTTTTAGTGCATATTCAGTTGTATGTGTGTTTCTTGTATCATGTTAAGCACAAGTATGACTTTATAATTGTCTTTATTCAGAGATTATGAATGGTTAAGGAGATGTGTACAGGTGCCAAGCTGACAAGGCATGTACTGTGACCATTAAAGTTATGTGTCAACTTGGCTGGGCCATGATTCTCAGTGATTTGGCAGTTATGATGTAGTTTGGTAGTTGTATGATGATGAGATTTGATTTAATGTTATCACCTCCATGATGGGATCTGCTGTTTGTAGCCAATCAGTTGAAAGGGAGTTTCCTTGGGGGTGTGGCCTGCATTGAATATAAGTAGACTTTCTGGCAAGGCTCATGGGCTTTTACTCCCATTGGATCCTGCAGCTGGTTCCTGTTCATCTGACCTCCTGTTCTTGGAAATGCTGCTAGCAGCTTACCTGCCATCTTGCCTGCCGATCTTGGGATTCATTGATGTTTGCAGCCTGTGAGCAAGAGCCCTACTGTCTGACCTGCTGCTCTTGGGTTTGCCAGCCCTTCGGCTACGTGAATCAGGAGAAGCCTCTGTCCCAACCCACGGACTTGGGACATTCCAGCCTCTGGAATTGCGTGAGCCACTTCCTTGATATAAATCTCTCTATATATTTATACACTTTATTGGTTTTGCTTCTCTAGAGAACCCAACCTAAGGCAATATCCTTCCCCGAGGACTTGTCCCTCCTGATAGCACGTGTAAAGTAGGTGAGACAAAGTTTCATCATCCTCACTTCTAAGCAACACTCTGGCTGGACTTCTTCCAAGACAGATTTGTTCGTTGTTCTGGCAGTCCATGGTATATACAATATCCTTTGCCAATACTGTAATTCAAAGGTTTCAATTCTGGTTGGGTCTTCCTTATTCATTGTCCAGCTTTCACATGCATATGAGGCGATTGAAAATACCATGGCTTTGGTCAGGCACACTTTAGTCCTCAAAGTGACATTTTTGCTTTTGAACACCTTTGAAGCATTAAAAGGTTTTTTGCAGCAGATTTGCCCAATACATCATTTGACTTCTTGACTGCTGCTTCCATGGTGCTGATTGTGGATACAAGTAAAATGAAATCCTCAACAACTTCAGTAGTTTCTCCACTTATCATGATGTTGCTTATTGATCCAATTGCAAGAATTTTTGTTTTCTTTATGTTGAGGTGTAATCCCTACTGAAGGCTTTAGTCTTTGATCTTCATCAGTAAGTGTTTCAAGCCCTCTTTTCTTTCAGCAAGCAAGGTTGTGTCATCTGCATAAAGCAGGTTGTTAATGAGTCTTTCTCCAATCCTGATGCCCTGTTCTCCCCATAGTCCAGCTTCTCAGATTATTTGCTCAGCATACAGACTGAGTAAGTATGGTGAAAGGATACAACTCTGACACACACATTTCCTGATTTTTATCCATGGATTATTTCCTTGTTCTGCTCAAATGACTGCTTCTTGGTCTATGTAGAGGTGCCACATGAGCAAAGTTAAGTGTTCTGGAATTCTCATTCTTTGCAGTTTTATCCATAATTTGCTATGATCTACACAGTCAAATGCCTTTGCATCATCAATGTAACACAGGTAAACATCTTTATGGTATTCTCTGCTTTCAGCCAAGATCCATCTGACATCAACAGAGATATCCCTCATTCCACGTCCTCTCTGGAATAAGGCTTGACTTCCTGACAACTCCCTGTCAATGTACTGCTGCAACCTTAATTACTGGTGATTGGAATGGGAAAGTTGGAAACAAAGAAGAAGGATAAGTAGTTGTAAAATATGGCCTTGGGGATAAAAATGACCCCAGAGATCGCATGGTAGAATTTTGAAAGACCAATAACCTATTCATCGTAAATGCATTTTTTCAACAATATAAATGGCAACTATACACGAAAAAAAAATTTTTTTATACACATGGACCTCACTAGATGGAATATGCAGAGATCAAATTGACTATATCTGTTTTTTTTTTTGTGAGAAGAGATGATGGAGAAGTTCAATATCAACTCAGAAAAAAAAGGCCAGAGACCAACTGCAGAACAGACTTTTGATTGTTCCTTTGCAAGTTCAAGTTGAATCTGAAATAAAACAAGTTCACAAGAGTTGAAGTATGACCTTGAGTATATCCCTCGTTAACTTAGAGGCCATCTCAAGAGTATATCTGACACACTGAACACTAATGACTGAATACCGGATGAGTTGTGGGATGACGTCAAGGACATCATACATGAAGAAAGCAGAAGGCCATTAAAAAGACAGGAAAGAAAAAAAGACCAAAATGGGTGTCAGAAGGGACTCTGAAACTTGCTCTTGAACATAGAATAGCTAAAGTGAACAGAAGAAATGATGAAGTAAAAGAGCTGCACAGAATATTCCAAAAGGTGGCTCGAGAAGGCAAAGTAAAGCATTATCACGAAATGTACAAAGACCTGGAGTTAGAAAACCAAAAGGGAAGGACATGCTTGGCATTTCCCAAGCTGAAAGCACTAAAGAAAAAATACAAGCCTCGATTTGCAATATTGAAAGAATCTATGGGCAAAATGTTGAACAATGCAGGAAGCATGAAAAGAAGGAATACAGAGAGTCACTGTACCAGAAAGAATTGGTTGGCATTCAACCACTTTAGGAGGCAGCATATGATCAAAACCGATGGTGCTGAAGGAAGAAATACAAGCTGCACTGAAGGCATTGGCAAAAAACAAGGCTCCAGGAATTGATGGAATACCAATCGAGACGTTTCAACCTATGGATGCAGTGCTGGAAGCATTCACTCATCTATGGCAAGAAATTTGGAAGATAACTATCTAGCCAGCCAACTGGAAGAGATTCATATTTATGCCCATTCCAAAGAAAGGTGATCCAACAGAATGCGGAAATTTTCGGACAATAACATTAATATCACATGGAAGTAAAATTTTGCTGAAGATAATTCAAAAAGGTATACAGATTGCAAATGAGCACATGAAAAGATGTTCAACATCATTAAACATTAAGGAAATGGAAATCAAAACCACAATGAAATACTGTGACACCCATCTGTATGGCGAAAAGAAAAAACAGTGACAAAACCAAATGTTGGTAAGCATGCAAACAAATTGGATCACTCACGCGTGAAATGTGTGTAAAATGGTATAGCCGCTCTGGAAAACAACTTGGCATTTTCTTATAAAATTAAACTTGCAATGCCATATATAACCCAGCAATTTCACTCCTGGGCATTTATCCCTGAGAAATGGAGACTTGATTGACAAAAAAACCTGTCCATAAGTGTTCATATCAGCTTTATTTGTAATAGCTAAAATCTAGAAACAACCCAGATACCCTTCAATAGTTGCACAAACTGTGGTACATCTTTACCATGAAATACTATCCAGGAATTAAAAAGGAACAAACTGTTGATACAGCATATGCAGCAACTTGGAGGAATCTCCATGGAATTATGTGAATGAAAGAAGCTAACCCCACAAGGTTATATACTGTCTGATTCCATTTATATACCATTCTTTAAATTACAAAATTATAGAAACGGAGAACAAATTGGTGGTTGCCAGAGCTTAGAGATAGGATGGGGGGGTGCATATTGGAAGATGGTAGGTGTGGTTTTAAAAGGGCAATATGAGGGATCCTGTGGTGATGGAACTCCTCTGTATCTTGACTGGTGTTGGACACACAAACCTATGTGATAAAAATGCACAGAAGGAAATACACACACACATACACAACTGAGTCCAACTAAAATGGGGGAAATACTATGATGGGTGCATTGTATCAATGTCAATATCTGATTGTGATATTATACTACTTTTCTGCAAGATGTTACCATTGGGGACGTTGGGAAAAGGGTGTATGGGATCGCTTTGTATTATTTCTATAATTGCACATGGATCTACAATTATCTAAAAAATAAATGTTTAATTAAAAAATCCTACCTAAAACAACTTGAAAAAATTAACTTATGTAAAAGCATCTGGCTCATTTTACATACTTAGCAAACATTCAGAAAAAGTCGTTATCATAACAAGTCATTCATTTAATAATTTATTTGACACATATTTTTTGAGGGCATAATACATGTCAGGAACTCTTCCAGGCCCTGGGTTATATGGTGATGGACAAAATAAAAAAGATTCCCATCCTCATGGAACTTACACTCCAATGAAGGCAGCTGTTAGTAAACCAAAAGGCAAACAAACAATTAAAATTACTAGTTTTGGTAAGTTCTCTGAAGGAAATAGGCAGAATGCTATAATAGAGAACAACATCGGTGAACCTCCTTTTGATAGAGTGACCTAGGGAGGCTTCTCTGAGGAGGAGATGTTGAAGCTGAGAATTGAAGGTGAGAAGGAAGAAGACGGACATGTAGAGAGATGAAGGTGAAGGGGTTGGGAGTAGAGGGCAATAAAAGGTGGTACAACATGTGCCATAGCCCTGAAGCATGAAAGAAGTTGCATGGGGAAGGAGGGAGGAGAAAGAAGATAGCTAATACAGAGGGAAAGGAGATGAGCTTAGAGATTTAGCTAAGATCAAGACTATGTAGTGTCCTATGTTGTTGTTGCTGTTAGGTGCCGTCGAGTTGGTTCCGACTCATAGCGACCCCATGCACAACAGAACGAAACACTACCCGGTCCTGCGACATCCTTACAATCATTGTTATGCTTGAGCTCATTGTTGCAGTGTCCCATAGGCAGTGGTAAACCCTGGTGGTGTAGTGGTTAAGTGCTATGGCTGCTAACCAAAAGGTCGGCAGTTTGAATCTGCCAGGCACTCCTTGGAAACTCTACGGGGCAGTTCTACTCTGTCCTATAGGGTTGCTTTGAGTCAGAATCGACTCGACGGCAGTAGGTTTTTTTTTTAGGCAGGTAGACAGTGGTGAGGGCTGGATTTTATTCTGATTGAAATGGAAATCATTAGAGGATTTTAAGCAGAGAAGTACCATGATTTACTTCACATTTTAAACAAATTATACACACTGGTATATAGGCAGAAAAAGGATGAAAGGGCCAATTTGAAGGTTGTTGCAATCATTCAGTCAATCAAGGGATGGTGGTTTGGCCTACGGTAGAAGGGATTTACCTATTGACTTTGGTGAGTGAAGAAATGCCAATGTCGTGGATACTTTAAGGTTTCATGCTAAAATCTCAGATAGAAGAGCTGATGTTGAATGGGTAGCAGCAAGTATCTTCAGATGGTATTTTCCAGCAAATGGCTGGAAATCTAGAGAGCAGAAGGGACCAAAGATATAGATATGGGAGTCATTGTCATTGAGGGTATGACTGAATGTAAGGGAATAGATGACATCACTAAGGGAGAAAGAGAGACAAGAAAGGACCAAGGGCGGACTTTGGGGGAGCACACGTACTTATTTTATTTTTCTGTTAAAAATGACCTTTAACACTTCACCAAAGAAGACATTCAGGTGCCTAACAGATACATGAGGAAATACTCAAGATCATTAGCCATTAGAGAAATGCAAATCAAAACTACAATGAGATACCATTTCACCCCAACAAGGCTGGCATTAATGCAAAAAACACAAAGTAATAAATGTTGGAGAGGTTGTAGAGAGATTGGTGCAACCACTTAGGAAATTGATTTGGCACTTCCTTAAAAAGGTAGAAATAGAAGTACCATATGATACAGCAATCCCACTCTTTGGAATATATCCTAGAGAAATAAGAGGCTTCACAGGAACGGATATATGCACACCCATGTTCATTGCAGCACTGTTTAAAACAGCAAAAAGATGGAAGCAACCAAGGTGCCCATCAGCAGATGAATAGGTAAATCATGGTATATTCACACAATGGAACACTACGATAAAGAACAATGATGAATCCGTGAAACATTTCATAACATGGAGGAATCTGGAACATTACGCTGAGTGAAGTTAGTTGCAAAAGGACAAATATTATATAAGACCACTATTATAAGGACTTGAAAAATAGTTTAAACAGAGAAGAAAATATTCTTTGATGGTCACGAGAGCAGGGAGGGAGGGAGGGAGAGGGGTTTTCACTAATTAGACAGTAGATAAGAACTACTTTAGGTGAAGGGAAAGACAACACACAATACAGGCAAGGTCAGCACAACTGGACTAAACCAAAGGCAGTTTCCCGAATAAACGAAACTCTTCGAAGTCTGGAGTAGCAGGGGTGGGGGTTTGGGGACCATGGTTTCAGGGGACATCTGAGTCAATTGGCATAATAAAATCTATTTAGAAAACATTGCATCCCACTTTGGAGAGTGGTGTAATTACAAGTATGTAAAATCATTTATGCCCACTGAAGGTAATATTCAGAAAGAGAAATCTGTTCATGTGATGAAATTACAGGTGTAGTTATGATTTTAAAATGTTCTTTATTACTGATATATCACCTTCAAATAAGCACTTAATAACTAAAAAGTAACTATTATGTCCTCTGGGAAAGGAATATTTATTTTCACAGCTGCTTAAAATAAATGCTTTCTATATCCCTTAGTATGGATTACACCTCAACGTGAGGAAAACAAAAATCCTCACAACTGGACCAATAAGCAACGTTATGATAAACAGAGAAAAGACTAAAGTCAAGGATTTCATTTTACTTGGATCCACAATCAATGCCCTTGAGAACAGCAGTCAAGAAATCAAACGATGTTGTGGGCAAATCTGCAAAAGACCTCCTTAAAGTTTTCAAAAGCAAAGATGTCACTTTGAGGACTAAGGTGCACCTGACCCAAGCCATGGTGTTTTCAGTCACCTCATATGCATGTGAAAGAAGGCAATGAATAAGTAAGACCGAAGAAGAATTGACACCTTTGAATTATGGTGTTGACAAAAAATATTAAATATACATACCATGAACTGCCGGAACAATGAACAAATCTGTCTTGGAAGAAGTACAGCTGGAGTTCTCCTTAGAAGTGAGGATGGTGAGACTTCGTCTCACATACTTTGGACATGTTATCAGGAGGGACCAGTCACTGGAGAAGGACATCGTGTTTGGAAGAGGGTCAGCAAAAAAGAGGAAGACCCTGGACGAGATGGATTAACACAGTGGCTCAAACATAGCAACAATTGTGAGGATGGTGCAAGACCGGGCAGTGTTTCATTCTGTTGTACATAGGGTCGCTATGAGTTGGAACTGACTCGATGGCACCTAACAACAGCAACAAAATTGCTGAGTAAACTTAAATGGAGGTATGGAGGGAATCCTAGTCAGCTGGAATGCTCAACTTCTTCAGCACAGAAGATAGAGGCATTCAGCAGCAATATTCTAGCTGTCACAGGCACATTTTCTTGGGCACCTCCTTTAGCAACACCCCTTTTTTCTCCTTTCCCTATTCCAGGATTAGAAGCAGATGGCAGTAACTGGTAGATCTGGAAGGGCAGCCCAGGAAGAGAAGAGATTCTAATATTAGGCTCCTAGGTGTTGTGTTCGATGGCACTAGATGATGATGATATAGGTGTTGTGTTAGGCCAGTACTTGTTTCATTTATTTATTTGCTTTTAAATTATGTCAGCAACTGTACTCCATGACTCGATGGCACTGGGAACTCCATGAAAGAAAATAAAAAAAGAAACCATTTTCATCTATAATTCCACTGAACTCAATTGTTTTCATGTACCTTTCTTTTTTTTAAAATAATTTTTATTGTGCTTTAAGTGAAAGTTTACAAATCAAGTCAGTCTCTCACACAAAAACCCATATACACCTTGCTACACACTCCCAATTACTCTCCCCCTAATAAAAAAAAAATTTCTTTTTTTTAATTAGACAGCCTGCTCTCTCCCTCCACTCTCTTTTCCTGTCCATTTCACCAGCTTCTAACCCCCTCCACCCTCTCATCTCCCCTCCAGGCAGGAGAGGCCAACATAGTCTCAAGTGTCTACCAGATCCAAGAAGCTCCCTCCTCACCAGCATCCCTCTCCAACCCACCGTCCAGTCCAATCCGTGCCTGAAGAGTTGGCTTCGGGAATGGTTCCTGTCCTGGGCCAACAGAAGGTCTGGGGGCCATGACCACCGGGGTCCTTCTAGTCTCAGTCAGACCATTAAGTCTGGTCTTATGAGAATTTGGGGTCTGCATCCCACTGCTCTCCTGCTCCCTCAGGGGTTCTCAGTTGTGTTCCCTGTCAGGGCAGTCATCGGTTGTAGCCAGGCACCATCTAGTTCTTCTGGTCTCAGGATGATGTAGTCGCAGGTTCACGTGGCCTTTTCTGTCTCTTGGGTTCGTAATCACCTTGTGTCCTTGGTGTTCTTCATTCTCCTTTGATCCAGGAGGGTTGAGGCCAATTGATGCATCTTAGATGGCTGCTTGCTAGCATTTAAGACCCCAGACACCACTCTTCAAAGTGGGATGCAGAATGTTTTCTTAATAGATTTTATTATGCCAATTGACTGAGATGTCCCCTGAAACCATGGTCCCCAGACCCCTGCCCCTGCTACACTGGCCTTCGAAGCATTCAGTTTATTCAGGAAACTTTTTTGTATTGGTTTAGTCCAATTGTGCTGATCTCCCCCGTACTGTGTGCTGTCTTTCCCTTCACCTAAAGTAGTTCTTATTTACTATCTAATTAGTAAATCACCCTCTCCGACCCTCCCTCCCTCCCCCTTCTTGTAACCACAAAAGAATGTTTTCTTCTCAGTTTAAACTATTTCTCAAGTTCTTTTAATAGTGGTCTTATACAATATTTGTCCTTTTGCAACTGACTCATTTCACTCAACATAATGCCTTCCAGGTTCCTCCATGTTATGAAATGTTTCACAGATTCCTCACTGTTCTTTATCGATGCGTAGTATTCCATTGTGTGAATATACCATAATTTATTTATCCATTCATCCGTTGATGGGCACCTTGGTTGCTTCCATGTTTTTGCTATTGCAAACAGTGCTGCAATAAACATGGGTATGCATATATCTGTTCGTATAAAGGCTCTTATTTGTCTAGGATATATTCCAAAGAGTGGGATTGCTGGATCGTATGGTAGTTCTATTTCTAGCTTTTTCAGGAAGCGCCAAATTGATTTCCAAAGTGGTTGTACCATTGGACATTCCCACCAGCAGTGTGTAAGTGTTCCAATCTGTCCACAGCCTAACATTTATTATTTTGTTTTTTTGGATTAATGCCAGCCTTGTTGGAGTGAGATGAAATCTCATTGTAGTTTTGATCTGCATTTCTCTAATGGCTAATGATTGTGAACATTTCCTCATATATCTGTTAGCTGCCTGAATGTCTTCTTTAGTGAAGTGTCTATTCATATCTTTTGCCCATTTTTTAATTGGGTTATTTGTCTTTTTGTGGTTGAGTTTTGGCAGCATTATGTAGATTTTAGAGTTCAGGCGCTGATCAGAAATGTCATAGCTAAAAACTTTCCCAGTCTGTAGGTAGTCTTTTTACTCTTTTGGTGAAGTCTTTGGATGAGCATAAGTTTGATTTTTAGGAGCTCCCAATTATCTAGTTTTTCTTCTACGTTCTTTATAATGTTTTCTATACTGTTTATGCCATGTATTAGGGCTCCTAACGTTGTCCCTATTTTTTCTTCCATGATCTTTATCGTTTTGGATTTTATATTTAGGTCTTTGATCCATTTTGAGTTAGTTTTTGTGCATGGAGTGAGGTATGGGTCTTGTTTCATTTTTTTGCAAATGGATATCCAGTTATGCCAGCACCATTTGTTAAAAAGACTGTTTTTTCCCCATTTAACTGTTTTGGGGCTTTTGTCAAATTTATGTCTGGATTCTCAATTCTGTTCCATTGGTCCATGTTATCTGTTGTTGTACCAGTACCAGGCTGTTTTGACTACTGTGGAGGTATAATAGGTTCGAAAATCAGGTAAAGTAAGGCCTCCTACTTTGTTCTTCTTTTTCAGTATGCCTTATTTATCCAGGGCCTCTTTCCCTTCCATATGAAATTGGTGATTTGTTTCTCCATCTCATCAAAGAATGTCATTGGGATTTGGATCGGAATTGCATTAAATGTATAAATCACTTTTGGTAGAATAGACATTTTTATAATGTTAAGTCTTCCTATCCACGAGCAAGGTATGTTCTTCCACTTATGTAAGTCTCTTTTCGTTTCTTGAAGAAGTGTACTGTAGTTTTCTTTGTATAATTCTTTTACATCTCTGGTAAGATTTATTCCTAAGTATTTTATCTTCTTGGGGGCTACTGTAAATGGCATTGATTTGGTGATTTCCTCTTGGATGTTCTTTTTGTTGGTGTAGAGGAATCCAACTGATTTTTGTATGTTTATCTTGTATCCCGATAGTCTGCTGAGCTCTTCTATTAGTTTCAGTAGTTTTCTGGAGAATTCCTTAGGGTTTTCTGTGTATAAGATTATGTCATCTGCAAATAGAGATACTTTTATTTCTTCCTTGCCAATCTGGATGCTCTTTATTTCTTTATCTAGCCTAGTTGCTCTGGCTAGGACTTCCAGCACAATGTTGAATAAGAGTGGTGATACAGGGCATCCTTGTCTGGTTCCTGATCTCAGTGGGAAAGTTTTCAGGATCTCTCCATTTAGGGTGATGTTGGCTCTTGGCTTTGTATAAATGCCCTTTATTATGTTGAGAAATTTTCCTTCTATTCCTATTTTCTGAGAGTTTTTATCATGAATGAGTGTTGAACTTTGTCAAATGCCTTTTCTACATCAATTGATAAAATCATGTGATTCTTGTCTTTTGTTTTATTTATGTGGTGGATTACATTAATTGTTTTTCTAATGTTGAACCATCCCTGCACACCTGGTATAAATCTCACTTGTTCATGGTGAATTATTTTTTTGATATGTTGTTGAATTCTGTTGGCTAGAATTTTGTTGAGGATTTTTGCATCTACATTCATGAGGGATATAGGTCTATAATTTTCTTTTGTGGTGTCTTTACCTGGCTTTGGTATCAGAGATATGGTGGCTACATAGAATGAATTTGGTAGTATTCCATCCTTTTCTATGCTCTGAAATACCTTTAGTAGTAGTGATGTTAACTCTTCTCTGAAAGTTTGGTAGAACTCTGCAGTGAAGCCATCCGGTTCAGGGCTTTTTTTTTTGTTGGGAGTTTTTTGATTACCTTTTCAAACTCTTCTTTTGTTATGGGTCTATTTAGTTGTTCTACCTCTGTTTGTGTTAGTTTAGTTAGGTAGTGTGTTTCTAGGAATTCATCCATTTCTTCTAGGTTTTCAAATTTGAGTAAAGTATTTCATAGTAATCTGATATGATTCTTTTAATTTCAGTTGGGTCTGTTGTAATATCACCCATCTCATTTCTTATTCAGGGTATTTGCTTCCTCTCCTGTTTTTCTTTTGTCAGTTTGGCCAATGGTTTATCAATTTTGTCAAGTTTTTCAAAAAACCAGCTTTTGGTCTTGATAATTCTTTCAATTGTTTTTCTGTTTTCTATTTCATTTAGTTCAGCTCTAATTTTTATTATTTGTTCTCTTCTGGTGCCTGCGGGTTGCTTTTGTTGCTCTCTTTCTATTTGTTCAAGTTGTAGGGATAGTTCTTTGATTTTGGCCCTTTCTTCTTTTTGGATGTGTGCATTTATTGGTATAAATTGGCCTCTGAGCACCACATTTGCTGTGTCCCAAAGGTTCTGATAGGAAGTGTTTTCATTCTCACTGGATTCTATGAATTTCTTTATTCCATCCTTAAAAAAAAAAAAACACTATTCCATCCTTAATGACTTCTATAATCCAGTCTTTTTTGAGCAGGATATTGTTCAGTTTCCAAGTGTTTGATTTCTTTTCCCTGCTTTTCCTGTTATTGATTTCCACTTTTATGGCCTTATGGTCAGAGAAGATGCTTTGTAATATTTCAGTGTTTTGGATTCTGCTAAGGCTTGTTTTATGACCTAATATGTGGTCTATTCTAGAGAATGTTCCATGTGCACTAGCAAAGGAAGTATAGTTGGTTGCTGTTGGGTGGAGTGTTCTGTATATGTCTACGAGGTCAAGTTGTTTGATTGTGGCATTTAGATCTTCCATGTCTTTATTGAGCTTCTTTCTGGATGTCCTGTCCTTCACCGAAAGTGATGTGTTGAAGTCTCCTACTATTGTTGTGGAGCTGTCTATCTCACTTTTCAGTGCTGACAGAGTTTGTTTTATGTATCTTGCAGCCCTGTCATTGGGTGCATAAATATTTAATATGGTTATATCTTCTTGGTGTATTGTCCCTTTAATCATTATATAGTGTCCTTCCTTATCCTTTCTGATGGATTTAACTTTAAAGTCTATTTCGTCAGAAATTAATATTGCCACTCCTGCTCTTTTTTGATTGTTGTTTGCTTGATATATTTTTTTCCATCCTTTGAGTTTGTTTGTCTCTAAGTCTAAGTTGTGTCTCTTGTAGGCAGCATATAGACGGATCACGTTTTTTAATCCATTCTGCCACTCTCTGTCTCTTTATTGGTGCATTTAGTCCATTTACATTCAGGATAATTATGGATAGGTATGAATTTAGTGCTAACATTTTGATGTCTTTTTGTGTGTGTTATTGACAGTTTCTTTTTCCCACTTGATTTTATGTGCTGAGTAGATATTCTTCATATATTGTCCTTTCCTTATATTTGTTGTTGATTTTGTTTCTGCTGAGTCTGTATTTTTCCCTTGTATTTTATTTTGATGAGTAGGATAGTTTGTCTCCTTTGTGGTTACCTTATTATTTACCCTTATTTTTCTAAATTTTTAACTAACTTTTATTTCTTTGTATTGCCATATCTTCCTCTCCCTATGGAAGGTGTATGATTACATTTCTTAGTTCTGCTTTATTATTTTAATGTTGTCTTCTTTTATATGATAACGTTGCTATTACCCTGTGTTGGGCTTTTTTTTATCTTGCCTTTTTTTTTTTTTTTTTTGGATTTCCCTGTCTGGGTTGACTTCTGGTTGCTCTGCCCAGTGTTCTAGTCTTGGGTCGATACCTGATATTATTGATTTTCTAACCAAAGAACTCCCTTTAGTACTTCTTGTAGTTTTGGTTTGGTTTTTACGAATTCCCTCAACTTGTGTTTATTTGGAAATGTCTTAATTTCACCTTCATATTTAAGAGACAGTTTTAATGGATATATGATTCTTGGTAAGCAATTTTTTTCCTTCAATTTTTTAAATATGTCACCCCATTGCATTCTTGCCTGCATGGTTTCTGCCGAGTCGTCTGAGCTTATTCTTATTGGCTCTCCCTTGTAGGTGACTTTTCTTTTATCCCTCGCTGCTCTTATAATTGTCTCCTTAACTGTGATTTTGGCATGCGTCATTATCATATGTCTTGGTGACTTTCTTTTAAGATCTACCTTATGTGGAGTTTGATGATCATCTTGGATAGATATCTTCTCATCTTTCACAATATCAGGGAAGTTTTCTGCCAACAAATCCTCAACAATTTTCTCTGTATTTTCTGTTATCCCTCCCTGTTCTGGTACTCCAATCACTCATAGGTTATTTCTCTTGATAGAGTCCCACATGATTCTTAAGGTTTCTTCATTTTTTTTAATTCTTTTATCTGATTTTTCTTCAAATATATTAGTGCCAAGTGATTTATCTTCGAGTTCAGAAATTCTAGCCTCTACTTGCTCAATTCTGCTCCTCTGACTTTCTATTGAGTTATCTAATTCTGTAATTTTATTGTTAATCTTCTGAATTTCTGATTGCTGTCTGTCTATGGGTTTTTCCAGCTTATTAAACTTTTCATTATTTTCCTGAATAATCTTTCTGGGTTCTTCAGTTGCTTTATCTGTGTGTTCTTTGGCTTGTTCTGCATATTGCCTCATTTCCTTCCTGATGTCTTGAAGGGTTCTGTATATTAAACTTTTGTATTCTGCATCTGGTAATTCCAGGAATGCACTTTCATCTAAAAGATCCCTGGATTCTTTGTTTTGAGAGCCTGTTGAGGTGATCATGGCCTGTTTCTTTATGTGATTTGATATTGACTGTTGTCTCCGAGCCATCTATAAGTTATTGTATTAGTTTATGCGTGCTTACTGTGTCGTAGCTTCTTGCTTTGTTTTGTTTTGTTATACCCCTATGGGTTGCTTGAGTGAGCTAGCTTGATTATTTTCGCCTTTGGAGCTCTGGTGTTCTGTCCCCAGCTGGCTAGAGCTGTTATCATGTATATCAGTCTAGGAGTCCATTCAGTTTTCTTGTATGCATTCAGCTCAGGTTTCCAGGTAGCTGATATCAAGTGTGTGGTACAGGCTCTGTCCTACAGTCTTAGAGGGGCAGAGGTGATTGGCGTATATACCCGTATCTGATTGCAGCAGGGGGTCACATTCTGAACAAGGCAGGGGGCTGAGTGCCAACCCCCAAGTGTCTCGGAGGAAAATGCGTCTCTGTTCCCTAGAGGGTGCTGGTAGGTGGGCTCTGCAGAGGGACCATGGACACCCAAAGATTTTGTTGTAAGGACTGGGACGTACCAGTTATCCCTGGGCCCCTGTCGCGGGTGGCTGGTTGACCCAAGTGGAGCCACCAGTCCTTAGGTCCCTGATGCGGGTCGGTGAGGACCTTGTTTAATAGGCAAAGCAATGCCAAACGTCAAACACCCACCTCTCTACCGCACCACTGAAATGGTTGGAGTTTGCCAACGAGGGCCTATTCTCCTGAAATAGGCCTACACAGGTCCATGCAGAAGGGAAAAGTGCTCAAGGTCCACAGACGGTTTATGCATGGACAGGAGCCGCTTCTGTCCTGAGCTCCCCCAGTTAATGGAGCTAGCAAATTATCTTTTCCCCCCGGTTAGAAATTTTTTCCTTCCCCAAGGCCGGGAGGACGGCTCCAGGTGCTCACCAGGGTCTATCTCAAGCCCGGGGATTCAGCCGCTAAAGCCAGCTTGAGGGGGGGGGCGCAGTTAAATATATGCAAGTACTTAGCTTTTGCCGAGAGTGCCCTTCTCCTCAGGTTCCGGAGGTGTGAGTGGGCTGTGTGGCTGTTTGGTTCTCCCTGAGGAAATTGCGGCCAAACGCTAGGACTAGCCCACTGCCGCCGCCACAGCCACTCCGGGAATGGTCCCTGAGGACTCCCCGCGATTCAGGTCAGGAAACTCCTCTCCACCTCTGAACGGCCTCTTCCTCCCCCTGCCCCTCGGTTCTTTGTCTAAGCTTGCCTTTGATGCTCAGGGCTCCCAGCTTGTCACAATATACTCATTTCACTTGTTTTTTCGGGTCTTTGTTGTAAAGAGGGCTCCACGGAAGCGTCTGTCTATTCCGCCATCTTGGCTCCGCCTCCTCATGTACCTTTCTTATAATCTTCCTCTGGAAATACGTTTTTATGTAGTTACAATGAAAATGGCTATATAATCGTGTGTTCTATTTTTGTCTCTTAAAGTAATTGTGTTTAGACTTTTCTATGTTTCCTGCAGTCCTCAGAATTATGATTTTTATTGCCCACATAATATTCATTCAGTCTATGTGTCATAGTTTACTTAACTACTCTTACTTTGTTGGACATTTGGCTGTTAACATTTTCTGAGATTATATGTAACTGCATTTTAAAATATATTTGCATATATGTTTTTTTTTCTGTCTTTTGAATGATTTCCTTATGACAAATTTTCGGGGGTGGAATTTCTACATGAGAGGGCATGAATATATTTTATGACTTGTGATATATATTGCCAAATTGCCCTTCAAAAGAATTATCCTAAGTTATCCTGCTGCTGAAAAAGCATGTGGGTGCGTTTCCATCTTCTCCCTCTGAGCAAAACCAACATTGTGTTTGATAACTTTTGCTACTTTATTAAGTATAAAATGGTATCTTTTTATAGTTCCTTAGTACCATGGTTGAACATGTTAAATCATAACATCTAAGAACCAGAAGGAATCTTAGATCTGGGATTAGAACTCGTGGCTCCTGACTCCTAGTCCAGTGCTTTTTTTTTTTTTCACTGTCTGTGTTTTCTTGTATATGAATTATCTGTTTCATGTCTTTTGCAGCTGCCTAATGGTGTGGCTTGTTGTTAGAGGGCAGGGGAGGGGGAATGGGACAAGTACCAAAAGTTCCTAAAGGGTTCAGGTTACCCCTGCCATATGTTGCTCTTCCACACTATGAAGAGATGCCAGGATGCCAGTCATCTCCAAACTATTCAATAGAGGGATGAGAAAAAAAGGAAGCTGATGAAAACTGCAGAAAGATGGAGAAAACAGTCAGTGAAAAGACTCAAGCTTGCTTTTGATTTCTGGACCTCTACTGGTTTTCAGGCGTACATAAAACCCAAAGGTGTACACTTAATTGAAAATCAGTTACACCATATGCAAAGTGCTAGAAAAATTGGCAGAATTCTTCACAATCCTCCTTAATGTGTTCCTGAAGTTTCCCAGTGGGCCTGCTCGTGGGGATTGTATTTACTCATACTTTGTTGCCAGGCAAGAATCAAGGTGTTATATTTCAACCAGATGTCCTGAGCTCAGCTCTGCAAGAAAGAGTAGCAAAGGGAGACATGTGTTTTCCTTTACACAGACCTTCTCAAGCCATCACCAGCTTCTTTCAGTCTCATAGACGGATCTCTCCACTTGTCATGTTTTCCTGCTCCTGAGACTTCGGGAAAGCCACCCTTGGTTTCTTTAATCCATCTTGTGCATTACTAATTCTAAGCATCAAATTACACCTTCAGCAGATTTCTTCCTCCCTGACAAGGGCCCTGAAGATAACTGGACCTGTTGTTGCTGTTAGGTGCCTTGGAATCTATTCTTACTCATAGTGACCCTATATGACAGAGTAGAACTGCCCCATAGGGTTTTCTAGGCTGTAATCTTTATTTTATTTTTTTAATCTTTATAGGAGCAGATCACCAGGTCTTTCTTTGTCCCACAGAGCCACTGGGTGGGTTGGAACCACTAATCTTTTTGTTAGCAGCTGAGTGCTTAACTGTTGCACTACCAGGGGCCTACTGACCTTTAAAGCAGTCTGATTGCAACAGTTGTTTCTAGTATCAGGGAAAATCGTGAAAGACTTTGAATGGGCAAAAAAGGTTAGTGGATGTCCAGACTCTGTACCCTTCTGGGTTATCTATGTATTTCATTGGCTTTGAGCTATTTAACAACTCTATAAGTTATAGAAACTGATATTTTATAGTAATGCAAAAGATTTTTACTCATAAAAAGGAAAATGGATTTGTCTAGTGTAATGCAATTGGTATTGCCCTGTGGATATTGACTAGTTTTGCATCTATTTGAAAATTATTTCCAGCATTCCTGATTGCCTGTAGAAGTCTATTGAATTCTCCTTTGAACTAGTTGTAAAATCCTCCTGTTCCCCTCATTAATTAATGAGTCAAATAGAATCTTTAACATGTGCTTCTTTTATATTTGTATGAGAGTCATGATTTTACCTTTTTTTTTTATTAAAAAAAGATCCTTTAACGCTAGCTGGTCTTTCTGCAGTGGCTTTTAGGTGCCAACGGGCTTCTCCTTTTGACTTTTTGTCTGAACCCCAGGCATTTGGCTCTGTTCACCATGATATTCTCAATTTTAAGTTTTTTTTTTTTGAAGGAGAATTCAAAATGACAACCCTATTTAGATATAACTTCAACCAATGCTTCCTCCAGCCAGCTTTTCCCAGAATTCTGTTCTCTAGCCTCCCCCAAAAAAGTTTTGGAAAGAACAATTTACTTTGACAGCAAATTTGGCCCCATCAGAATCTGCAGAAAGAAGCTCTCTGACTTGTCCAGAGTATGTTTGGAGGTCGGAGCTTCTCATAAGTCAAGTGGTAGACTGCAAGTAAATTTTGACCTTTCCAACTCTACAATTTTATGTAGAAACCATTTGTATGAGAACTTTGTGTTTCTCATTCAAATTTCAAAATTTTAAGAGTTTATTTACAGGACAGTTTGGCAACTCCTTTTTCAAAAATAAATGTTACTAATTAAAGAATCAAGGTCAGTTGAACAGAGCCTTTTGGTGGTAGAATTCTGAAATAGTGCTGATAAGATAAAGATTTGTACTTAGCAGATTGAATACGGTAATGAGACTGGGTAAAATGGAGGACTACTCAAGGCAAAGTACAAACCAGCAAAATTATTGGGGTAGGGGAGTGGTAGGGAGTGGGGCTATAAGTCAGAAGCAAGGCTACTAATTTCCAGTTTCAAGTTTTTGGCTCAGCAGATGTAAAACAAAAGTGTGTTTTTAAAATGCTTTAAGATGGTTAGGTATAGATACATAAGCTAGTGACTCGGGAGAAAGGAGAGAGGAGCAATTGATTCTAGACCAGCTCATTGATTAACTTGATGGGCGTGATTCTTGGCATTTCTGGGCCTCAAATTCTTTATCTGAAAAATGGATGGGTTGGACTAGGTGGTCTACAAAGAGCCCTCCAGTTCTGACCTCTCGAATCAGTTGTAGAGACTGAAAAAAGAAAATGGGCACGTCTTTTGGGACTCTGGAAGTTAAACAAAGTAGAGCTTAGCTAAATTACGGGTGTCACATTTGGCCTTGCATGTGTAAAGCCTTTGAGCCCAAGGGCCCAAGTTCTGGTTGGGTAGTAGTGACACTGAGAGGATCATGCAACTTGTCTGGGCTGCCAGCTACTTCCCTCTCAGTAACCAGCTTCCTTTCCTAAGCAGTTTGGCACTTCCTAAGGGCAACTTCTTTCCATCAGGCATGACTTGGTGTCTTAACTCCTGCTTCTATGGACCCTGCTTTCTGTTTTTAGGTAAAGCTTAGCTTCTAGTCTCCTTGAAATGAATCAGTTTGTGAAAACTCATTCTTCAGTAGCCATTGCTGTAAAGTGCATTTCAGTCAAGCAAAGCCTATATGCCCAGTATTAACTGGAGATAGGTTCCTACAGGAAAAATAAAATATCTAAATTGACTGATTCGAACTTGTATGAAAAGAAGGGTTAAGATGGTGGTCAGGTCTGTTACAGGTCTATGGTGTTCTAGATATGGCCTCCTGGATATTCACTCACTGGTTCACACCGTTCTCATAAGTTCTATGAACTATGAGTGCCTATAGCCAGTGCTCAATTACTATTGGAAAAGTGGAGGGATGAATGAATGAACTAATGAATGGACAAATGAAAGAATCAAATGAACAAGTGAAAGAAACAAATCCTGCTGGCAAGTTTTCACTGAAACTATTCCTTTGCAGTAGCACTTCATGGATCCCCTCTTCCATTGTGCATACCATTTCTCCTTGACTCCACCCACTGCTGTCGAGTCAATTCTAACTCATAGCGACCCGTAGGGTTTCCAAAGCTGTGAATCTCTATAACAGCAGACTGCCACAGCTTTCTCCCACAGAACCACCGGTGGTTTTGAACCACCGACCTTTTGGTTAACAGTCGATCACTTTAACCACTGTGCCACCAGGGCTCCTTCTCCTTGCCTCTACTTCATACAATTTCCTGGTTCTCTCTTTTCTGCTGTTAGAATTTTCTTATTTAGTTTTGTTGTTTGCGTGGTTAAATGCTTGGATGCTAACCAAAAATTCAGGAGAAAGTTCTGTCAGTCTGCTTCCATAAAGATTAAAAAAAAAAAAAAACTTTTTTTTTTTACAGCCTTGGAAACCTATGGGGCAGTTCTATACTCTGTCCTACACGGTCACTATGAGTCAGAATTGATTCAATGGCAATGGTTTTAATTTGGCTTGGCAGCAGTATCACACCTTCCCAATAAACTGTAAGATCACGTTGGGATGATGAAAGGGTACCACCATCTAACATCTAATAAACTCCAACTTGAAAATTGTAGAAAACTTATTTTTTGGGTTTCTCAGTGTACAAAATAAGTTGGGCACAATGACATAATGGAAGTAATGTGGGCTTATCTATCAGGACAGACCTGGATTTGAATCCTGACATTATCATTTACTAGCTTGGGGAGTTTAGGCATGTTACTTCACTTCTCTAGGCCTGTTTTTATTTGTTTGTTGTTTATTGGGAAACATGTAGGAAAATGAGAAATTTACCTTGTAAGGTTGTTCCTGGAGATTAAATGAGATCAACATATGTAACTTTGCCTAGCATAATGCCTGGCATATAGTAGGTCTCAACACAAAGAAGATATTATCTTGATACCTTATATTTGTGTAGCATTTTACATTTTATAAGGCATCATCTCATACCATCTCTTACTTGTCCTAATTATATCTTTTCAATTTGGAGTTTGGGAAAGTTATTACGAAGCTAGAGTCTTCTAAGTCCTGTCACAGGTTGCTTATTACAGAGCCAAAATTGAAGCCTAAGAGTGACTGATTCCCTGTCCAGGGCTCAGATCCTTAGGATCTGTTCCCTAACTCATGACCAGGAAATGCATATTATGGGCACAGTCAAGAAACTCTTTGTCCAGACCAGCTCAGGCAAAACTTAAATGTAATGGATAAATATGGCAGTTTTAGTAATAAAAAGAACCTCAGGCTAAGAGTTGGGTATCCTGACTGTGTGTCCTTGCATAAATCATTCTGCCTCTCTAGGCTTCATTTTCCTCCTCTGTTAAATGAGGGCAAATGACCACTGTACCCATCACGCATAGTTGTTTAGAGGATGTGAGAACTCATAATGGCACTGTCATGGATTCTCTTAGAGTCTTACTCTGCCAAAACTGAATCTGAAATCTCACTGTGGTCCTCATGTGACATGTAGCAATGTCTCTGTGGAATACAGTCTGTGTTTTCAGGCCACGTGGTGGCCTGAACAGTGGGGCTGACACACACGTTGCAGGGGACACAGATGCAAATGACATTCAGCCTGGAACAAGGTTTTCTATTTTTGAATGAAAAATTCCCCTCACGAAGTGAGAGCCTTCCCATATGCTCAGCCACCCATGAGTAGCCAGACTTTATTGTAATAACGAATATTCCATGCTAAGGTTGTGCTCCCTTACAGGAAAAAAAAATTCTCTTTTCTTTGCTTCTTGGATTTCTGCAAACATTTCTATGTCCACTGTGGCAACAGTCATTTCCTCCAGCAAGTAAAAAGCTGGCTGCTGTTCCCCCTTCCTTAGTGTGTGTTTTATTTTATTTTTTTCTTAAATAGTCCTAGTAGCCTTGCTTATATATTTGTGCTCAATATTTTATTTTACTCTGTTTTCCACCTAGAGCAGTTTTATTCCTTCCGTCAAACTGAGACCCGTTATGCCTTCAAAACCCTGCTTAAAATTCATTTCTGCAGTCTTCAATCCGTTAACAAATATTTGGTAGGCACCTGCTTGAGGCAGGCCCTAAGACGGGGTCTGGTCCCTCAAGAAGCATTAGCTATAAGCTTGGGAAACGAGACCCACACACTGGGTGTGTGTTGGGGGGGGCGGAATTAACAATTCTGAGTGACTTGTGCTGAATGTCAGATGAGTTGTATAGGCAATGAATGTCACGGTGAACAGTGCTGTGGGCAGGCAAGACCAGAAGGGGAAAATTGAGCTGGGCCTTGAAGAATGTGCTGATTTCAAAGGGGATGGGGAAGGGTATTGAAAAGAGGAGGGATAGTAAGGTCAGCAAGGTAAAGAGGCAGGAGTGTGGATGTTTGTTCCTGGACCATGAGAGCCGCAGTTATGCAGAGGTTAGGTGGCTTGAAGCCAGATTGGAGGGCCTTGGATGGTAAGCTAAGGAGTTAAGCTACTAGTCTGTGGTCAATGGAAAGCTATTAAGGATTACTATATGGGAGGATGACGTGGTGGGACTCATATTTAAGCACATTTTTTCTAATCATAGTATGCACAATAGCCTTGGAAGTAGGGCAAAATGATGGTGGTGGCAGCAACCAGGCAGGAAGGAGAATAAATTCTGGCTTCCACCTGGTTTATCACTCTGTCACTCAAGAAATCTCACAAGTCTCTGTGTGTCTAGCTTTTGAAGCTGAAATTTGGGAAATTTTGTATCTATCTGCCAGTAGCTAGGAGGTAAAATTGATAACAGAGCATAAAATTTTTGAGCCAGTCAGAACTTAGTTCAAATTCAGACTCTACTACTTAGTTGCTACGTGAATTTTGGCTAGTCATTTATCCCCTTTAAGCCTCAGTTTCCTCATCTGTGAAATTCGGATAATACCTCACATAGAAGTTAATGAGAAAGACTGGTGCACAAGAGATAAATGTGGAACAAGTGTTTTCCTTCCTTCCTTCCTTCCTTCCTTCCTTCCTTCCTTCCTTCCTTCCTTCCTTCCTTCCTTCCTTCCTTCCTTCCTTCCTTCCTTCCTTCCTTCCTTCCTTCCTTCCTTCCTTCCTTCCTTCCTTCCTTCCTTCCTTCCTTCCTTCCTTCCTTCCTTCCTTCCTTCCTTCCTTCCTTCCTTCCTTCCTTCCTTCCTTCCTTCCTTCCTTCCTTCTTTCCTCCTCTAGTTAGCTGTGTAATCCTGAGCATATCTTTCTCTGGGGGAGTTACCTCTATAAAACAAGAAGGCTTTCCCTTCCCAGTTCACCAAGCTAGAAGAAAAGCCTTACTTATGCAGTAACACATCTGTCCAGTCCTCCTTTCTCCTTCTTTACTCTATTAGGAGAGGAATACATTCATTCCATCAATGAACATTTATTGACAGCCTATTATTATGTGCCAGGAGTCCCTGGATGACTGAAAGGTTGGTGGTTTAGGTCTACCCAGAGGCACCTTAGAAGAAAGGCCTAGCTATGTACTTCTGAAAAATCAGCCATTGGATACCCTATGGAGCACAGTTCTATTCTGACACACATGAGGTCATCATGAGTTGAAATGGACTGGACAGAAACTGGTTATTATGTGCCATGCACTATTTCTGGTCCTGTAGATAAAGCAGTGAACAAAAACCAAGAAAAATTTCTACTCTTGTGGAACCGATATTCTAGTTGTGGCTGCAGAGGAGTTGCACAATAAACAAACAAATATACACTGTCTGATGGCGATAAGACAAATACAGCAAAATAAGAGGACAGAGAATGATGAGAAATTGGTCAAGGAAAGGTTCTCTGAAAAGGGAACATTTAAGAAGAGGCCTGGAGGAAATGAGGAAGAAGTACTACAGGCAGGAGAAAATTCAAGTAAGAAGACCCTTAGCAAGTTCAAGGAACAACAAAGAGGCCAGCGTGTCTGGTAGAGTGAGCAAGGAGAAGACTGGTAGGGGAGGCCAAGGAAAGGACTTGGAGTGAGATGGAGAGTTATTGGAGGATCTGGAGCAGATGAGCTACAGGATCTGACTTACATTTTGACAGAATGCCTCTGACTACAGGCTTGATGTTGTGTGCGATTGAATTGATACCGATTTATAGCAACCCTATGTGACAGAGGAGAATTTCCCCATAGGGTTTCTTAGGCTGTAATCTTTACGGAAGCAGACTGCAGAATGCCACATCTTTCTCCCATGGAGCAGCTGGCAGATTCAAATCACCAACCTTTCAGTTAGCAGCCCAGCGCTTAACCATTGTGTCACCAGGGCTCCTTCTACAGGGTAGGGAAGGACAAAGTATATCTATCTGATGGAAGTGGAAATTGAAAGGAGGAAGATAGATATATGGGTTAAGAGTTCAGGGGAAGGTGGTGGGAACATATAGGCCTTATCCCAAACTCTAAGGATGCAAAAAATGGGGCAGTTTTTGGCAAGGGCAAAGTAGGTAGATGCTTTTCTGTGTTTCTGCCATGTTCTTGAGTATTTGTATGTTTTTCCTCTCATCTCCTTTTGACGAAAGGCTCCTGGACAGCAGGGACTAACATTTACTATGCATTTATTATGTGCCAGACACTTTCACTTATAGCATCTCATTTAATCATAGCTAGATTAAAAAAAAATAATATTGTCATCTCCATTTTCCAGATGAGAAAACTGAGGCTCTCTGCAAGACAGGTAAAACTCACTTGTCCTAGGTCACACAGCTGGTAAGTGAATAAGCTAAGATTCAAACCAGGATCTAATCCAAAGTTTATATTCCTTCCAACTATCTGTTTAACATTAAGTGGATCAGAGAGTCAACTCTGTGATCTCTATGTCAATTATTTGTTCTGCAGATTAACCAGAGCTAAGAGGTACTGTATTTCAAAGCAGTTTCTGCCCAACTCCCTAACATATTCCACTCAATTGATGGGTATTCAGGGTCTTCAGTTTAGCTGACTTATTTTAATATTAAGCCCAAATTAGAAAGGAAAACTTGATGGGGCAGAAAGGCCAATGAGTTACTATAAACCAATTATATTTGAATTTCTGGATTACTTACTTTTCTGGATTATTCACAACCACTATGGTAGCATTAGTTTTATTTCTTTTGCATAGTGCTATACAGTTTGTATACAACAGGTGCTTCTTAAGTGATACTGACAGGTATCCTTTAGCCCAGTTCCCTTTTTGGAATTCTAGGTAGTCTAGGTTACCATAGCAGACTTCATGCCCTATTCATTTGATAAACAATACTGGTGCCTGCTACGTCATAGGTGCTCTGCTAGATACTAGTGATACCCAAATAAAAAGAACACCGTTCTTACCATCAAGGAACAGCTCAGGATTTAGTAGGGAGAGAGCCATGTGAAAAATTAAAAATACAATATAGTAGGTGATATCATTGAGCTATGCTCAAGGTACAATCTGTTTGGAGTGGGCTGTGGAGCCCAGAGGGAACATATGAGTTGATTCTTGAAGAATTTATAAGGTTTCCAAGGTGGTGATATTCCTGACAAAGAAAAAAGCTTGTGAAAAGGCACAACTGTGACAAAGCAGTCAACTAATTTAGTATCGTGGGAGCATGTGTTCCCTGTAGGATGGTGGAAGATGAGGTTGGAGAGGCAGTTTGAGACCAGATTATGAGTACCTTGTAGGTCACGCTAAGGAGTTGAGATCTTGTCTCCTGTATTACAGGGGTCAGACAAAATAAGTGAGTGACAAGGACAATATTAGAGAGAAGAGGAAGGAGATGGGGGTGGGGCGGGTGACTGTGGAATTTGATAGCCTGTGTTTGTATCAAGGGGTCAGTTCTAGCTGAATGCAGCCATAAGGGAATGTGGACACTCTGGGCTTATTTATTTGTTTCTTTAAACAGAAACAGGAAATCTGGATTTTTTTTTTAATGTGAAATGTCCTGATTTCTAATTTTTTTTAATTCAAACTTTTAGCCAACGCTGCATCAAACACAACACAACAATTTGCTGGATGTAGCCTGCGGGCTGTCATTTTAAGACCTGTGGTGTAGGTAATGGGGTACTTATGGAAGCATAGACACTAACTGTGGAAACACTTAAAAAAATGACCATGTACATTCCTCACTGGATTGCCCCAGACCAACAATTCTACTGCATATAAAAACATATGTTCTTCCTCTGGGGGCTGTTGAGTTGAGCAAAGTGAGGCACAAGGTCAAATACAACCCCCAGGGCTTCTGAGGAGGATGGTGCAACTCAGGGTCTCAGTTAAGCTGTTAAAAACCTGATAGAACATGGTAAACTGAGACCAGTATGGCCCCTGAGCATGACCACCACCACCAGAGATGGCTTCATTTGTCCCCTTTTCATTTTAGGGGAAACAGGGACAGCCTCTTTGAACTGTGTACGCAACCAAGTCAATATAGTCAGTTACAACACAAATAAAAGACAATGTTATAGCTGTTCAAAATCCTCATTTTACAATTGGAGAAACTAAGGCCCCCAAAAGCACAGTGACTTGCAAATTAGTGGCTATGCCAGATCTCCTGACTCCTAGTCTAGCATTATTTTGAATAATCCTGGGCTGTGATAATTAAGGTAAATCAGCCTGGCAATTTCCCCAGCAGCTGGAGTTCCTGGACTGGACAAGCAGGACTTGAGAGCAGCTGTTAAATGTTTTTTTGTTTTTTTTCCTGTCTGTATAATGAAACCCTGGTGGTGTAGTGGTTAAGAGCTATGGCTGCTAACCAAGAGGTTGGTAGTTTGAATCCACTAGCTGCTCCTTGGAAATCCTATGGGGCAGTTCTACTCCGTCCCATAGGGTTACTATGAGTTGGAATTGACTCTGCAGCAGTGGGTTTTTTTTTTTTTGGTGTAATGATGATATTCTTTGAAAACTTTATATTTCATGGGTTAAGGTTAATGAGAGGACACAAAGATGTTGTTGAAGCACGGAAACCATTCACAAAGTGTGTGGAAGAAAAGTTGGCTGTGGCTGAAATATTTAAGACCTATGGTCTCTGTGCTTTCTGGACTGACCTCCCACCAGATGATTTTGGTTTAGTTTTGTTGTTTTCCTTTTGTCTCTCTTCTATTTTACCGCTATTTTTCTCTCCCTCCCACCAGTCTAGGTTATAGGTCTTCCCATCCACACTCCTGGGCATTGTTGAGCCTCCTTGGTGGCATTCGTGATGGCTTTGTCATATCACTGAAACTGAGAATTACTTGCTTCTCAATTAATAACATGGGAATGGGATTGCAAGGTGACCAAGAAGCATGAATATTTCCTTTCTACGGTCATTAAAAAAAAAAAAACAAAACTTTCTTTTCCACCACGGTCATTTAGCTCTCTATAATCTCCAACTAACTGTTGTTAATTATGACTTTTGATTTAACTAATCCTTTACAATCTTCATATCAGGATCTATTGTTCTGACATCTGCCCACTTTTTTTGTTGTTGCCTTGAATCCTTTTCCGATTGGTGCAGCTGTTAAAGATGCTGCAGTTGCAGCAGAGTACATCTGGAACATTTGGCTGACTTGTTGAACTTCCCCTAGGGACTGCTCCAGGGGAAGGAGAGGAGGGGTGGAGGGGCCAGAACAGTTGCCTGCAAACAGAGATGCCAGTACTGTCTGGCCATTCTGTGGACCACCCTTGTAAAAATCAACCTCATTCTGGCTCTCAGTTTCCCAATTTGCTCATTGAAGTCACGTGTTCTCCACTGAAAACTCCTGCTGCAACTGAAGAAGAGAAACTATTCTGGTTGTGAATTCTCTTATATAGCACTTTTTACGAAGTAAAGGGATTTTATACATGTTTGCTGAATTAACATATAAGAAATCTTAGGGGACTGGTTTGACCTTCAGGGGGCAACATCACTTCAGTCCTGCCTGGCACAGGTCACCTTCTTCCTCACTTAGATTGAGCCCCCAGACTCAGTCCAGGAGGGAGGCTGCCTGAGTCACACCCCATTCCCACTCCCTTTGGCTCCCAGGCTCCCGACTCTTCTTTTCTTCTGGCACGCCAGTGGATTACAAACACAGCAGACATGGTTTCATTCCAAACCCAGAACTGTTTTAATTAGTTTAACCTCTGTTAAACGCTTTGAAGTTCGAAAGTAACAGATAAGTGCTGAATGATGTTATTAAAAACTAAAGTTAATTGCAAGCATTTCTGTTAATCCTCGTTTCTGCCTTCTTTTCTTTGCTCTCCTCTTTTTCCCCCAAGGTTCCCAAATTCTTCTCAGCCTTCCCCTCCTTCCTTCTCCCCCGTACTGGCGCTAAAGGGTTAAATAGGGGTGGAGTCCAGGGATGAACGACAGCGGCAGTAACCTACCCGTACCGGGAAAGCGGGAAGAGCTGGGTGGGGCTGCCAGACAGAGGCTAACCCACACGCCTCCAGGCCCCGCCCCGCGGTTTGAGGCGCCGGTGGAACGACAGGGGGCGGAGCACCCAGACTTGGCGGGACGGGTGGTTGGGCGTACCAGCAGCCCCTTGAGGGATGGGGCGGGGTCGGTCAGGGCCTCCTCCTTCACTCCTTCGGCGGGCAGAGCCGCCCCTCTCTCCCGCCCCTCCTCCTCTCTTTCCCACCCTTAGGAGTGGAGCTGCACATGCGGCTGCTCCTTGCTGTGTCCCGCCCAGCCACCGACGCACAGGAACGGGTCCCTGGAGCCCCCAGCCGATGGCAGGACAGTAGCCGCCTGTCAGGGGTCCTGAACGGTTGAGGCAGACGCGACGGCTCCTGGGCCTCAGAGAGTGTGTGTCTCCGGAGGCCATGGGCTACCCAGAGGTAGAGCGCAGGGAACTGCCGCGCCAGCGGGGAAGCCAGGGCTGCGGCTGTCGCGGGGCCCCTGCCCGGGCCGGCGAAGGGAACAGCAGCTGCCGGCTCTTCCTGGGTTTCTTTGGTTTTTCTCTGGCCCTCCACCTGCTGACGTTGTGCTGCTACCTAGAATTGCGCTCCGAGTTGCGGCGGGAACGGGGAACCGAGACCCGCCTTGGCGGCCCCAGCACCCCTGGCACCTCTGGCACTCTGACCAGCCCCAGTGGCCTCAACCCTGACGGTCCCATCATCCGCCACCTCGGGCAGTCGTCTCCTCAGCAGCAGCCGCTGGAACCCGGAGAAACCACACTCCCTCTCGACTCCCAGGACGGGCACCAGGTGAGTCACCTAGGAGGGGCGGCGGCAGCAGAGGCCCCCTTCCCTTGTGGATAGGGCGGGGGCCCTCCACCACAGGGCCCTGGGAGGACTCTGCCACCTCGAGCCAAGTTAGAGGGCAGGACCAGGAAGGGGGCAGGCCAATGAGGGGAGGGGTTGCCCCAGGGCAGGTTGTTCTAGGTCCCCGGCCCAGCTCACCCAGACTCTATGAATCCCTTGAATTGGCAACTCCGTCCGGTGCCTGCCTCTGCCGCCCCCGGCTACGGGCTACCTCAGGGAAAGTTGGCAACGCTCTGGCCCGGGCCGCGGAAAGGAGGTGCCCGCGCTGCCCCTCTGAAGGGTTAAGCGCGAGCAGCTTGGCCCCCTGGTCTTGGTGAGGTTCTCTGCCCACGGTGCTTGTTTTTTCGTGTCCAGGGCTGGTGGCAGCACTAGTAGACTCTCCTTTGGAGTTGGAGGTATAAACAGCTGTAATAAACGCTCCACGCCCGTTGAAACAACAGTTAACTGTATTTTCAGCGCGGGGTCATTGTGCGCTGACCAGTCGTGGGCTTGTTCACACTTACCTGCAACTTGAGACTGAAAGCCTGGTGGCGTAGTGGTTAAGTGCCACAGCTGCTAACTAGGAGGTCGGCAGTTCGAATCCACCAGGTGCTCCTTGCTGTTCTATTCTGCCCTATAGGGTCGCGATGAGTCTGAATCAACTCGACGGCAATGGGTTTTCTTTTTTTGGTTTGTCCTCAGTGCTCTAGTGAGGATTAGCGCCCCTGAGGAATCCTGGTAGAAACATGCGGTCTTGTTAAACTACTTTTGAAGAGCAATTTAAGAAAATCTATGGAAATAAAACTCACCCTTTGCATGCTATTTCTAGCTTTTTTTGGGGGGTGAAATGGGGGAGGTGGGTGTGAAGTGTCGTCACTATTTCTAGCTTGAGAACAGGAATTTATTGATGGGATAATTTCTCAGGAGTAGGGTCGCTGTGAGTCGGAATCAACTCCATGGCACACAACTACAGCCTCTCAAGAGCAGTTTATTTATATTCTATCTTTATGGTGTTTGTGCCCTGATTAGCAAACTTTGGTGTTTGTTTTTTTTTTTTTACTTTCTCTAGCTCTTTATTCAAGTAAACTTAGTATAATTAAAGTATTGTCTCAATGTCTATGTTTTGTCTTAATAGGGAAAGCATCCAAGGATCTTTTTGAGGTGGTTAAAGAATAGCGAATTTGTACCTCTTGAGGAAGAGGGCAAGTTGTGCAAATAAGTTCCTTGAGGTTGGGGAGGCAGGCCTTCTATATTTACTGCCACATTCAAAGTAATTGTCATAACTCTGTAAACATTATTTGTGCTAATTTGACCACCTAGCCAAAGTTGTACTCTATAGCCCATCCCATTGCCTTTGAACGACTCTATAGAGGCATCATATTTATAATACTGTAATGTTAAGACTGACACATTTTTTACATTGCACATTGAAAAGTTGCCCTGAGCCTTGAAATGTCTTGCTTGCACACTCCAACTTATATAACAGCTTATCAAAGAAGGGAATCAGCAAACATGCTTCTCATACTTGAAACTTTAAACAGTGTGACTAAATGATAATTAACTAGGATTTTGGCTCCTTTATCTACCCATCCCCCCTACCAATGCCCAGCAGAAATATTTAGCAGCTGAACAATGAAATTCTGTGGAAAGATGAGGGAATTCAGCTTCTTTAGTCAAATGTGGCCAAACATTTTTTGGCATTCAGAATGGAGAGACACATCTTTAAGGACTGAGGTTAACAGAACAGCTGTACTCTAGGGCTTTTGTAATGACATGGGACTATCACAGGTGTGTAATGGAGTTTCTTGCCTGCTTTTTGCATGGCATTTTAAATTGCTCTGTCAGGTTTAAACACTGATTCCTATCTTCTGTCCTTTATTCTTTCTGTTTTAATGTTTTTGAGCAGTAGAAGCAAGCACACTGGCTGTTTATATTTATTGACATCAACTGGAGTCGATGTTTTTTTAGAGTTACGTGGGGCCATATGAATCAATTTTATTTGATCCTCTAGGAGGACATGTTAGGCCCTGGGTGAGGAGTGACTTGGTCAAGGTCACCCAACCAGGGCGACAACTAGTATGGAAGTTGATCTCCTGACTTGCAGTTCAGTGTTCATCCCCCTATGGCATACTATCTCCTGGGGACTCTTTTCGAAGGGGGAGTGGAGGTACATAGTAGATTTTTTACAAAGTAGAGGGCTCAGATCTGCACCATTTTCTTCTACTCTACCTACGTTTTGACCAGACTAAATTTAACCATGTATTTCTTATTCTTCCTTCACTTTCAGGAAAATTGGAGTACACTTTGAAGGAATTTTAGCCCAGATTCAACTTAAGTTTATTTTGAAATGTTAGCTTTAGTATACAAAAAGAAAAACAAATGGAAAAGTTTATTGGCTATTAGGGTAAAATTGATACTGAAGCACATCTTGGGTAAAATTTCTAGTGCCCTGGTGCACCCTCTGCTGGCTTTGCAGGGACATTTAATTGCAGTATCTGCTGACAGTCAAGATTCTACAGTTGTGCTGACAGACAGATTTTGATTCATAAATAAGGAAGTAAACAGCCTTGTGGGATTTGGCCACGTAAGTCATATTTTTATATTTTAGTTTTTCAACACAAACAGCTGCTGTTACAGCAACTCTTGGATGGAGAGGGAAAAAGATAAAAATATGCACCCTTTAATGGGCAGTACATTCAGGTTTCTCACCAGTATATCTGCAAGAGGTGAAGGCAAGTTGATGAGAATAAACTGCAGGAAGGTATCATGAGACCAACTGGGCAGAATAGTCAGAGGCATTTCATTGTGAACACATGTAAGTCTATGCAGTTAGGCAAAAGTAAACATATGCATACTTAAGAGATGAACTACAAAAGTAAACATATCCATGGTTATGAGATGGTGGGCTCTTGGCTCTCAGTTACAACTCAAAAAAGGGACCTAGAAATCACTATAGATGTATGTATGTTATCCTTCAATTAAAATAAATAAATAAAAGGATGCAGAAGGGCAGTCAGGATACATAGCAGAGTGATCACCAAAGTTGCCCATGAGAAATGTTGAAAAGTCTTCCCCAGTAGTGGAGACACAGTTGCTGATAACAAGTGACAGGGTTATATCAGATCTTCTGGAATTATATGTTTCCTTTAGCTAGAGCAACCATGTACCTGTAGACTTACCTAGATACTTGATGGAGATGATCTCAGTGGCTAGTTATATCCCATCAGTCCCCAACTTAGACAATACACAATATGATTGTTAGAGTGAAAAAATAAAAATTAAACTCACTGTTGATTATTCTGTATAGAAGTTTGCCCATTCGTGATTGTGGTCCTCAAAGGCCAAGAATATGGTGAGTGTCATCAGGAAGGGTGTTGAAAACACCAAAAGAAAACCCTTGTATTTTCTATGTAAAAGACTGAAAGTGGATTTGCATTCACAATTATACGGGAAATTTTGGTGACTACGCCTTAAGAAAAACATAACAGCTAATAAAAGTCCCCAGAAACCCAATTTTATGATCAAAAGGGTAAAAGGACTTCCTAGTTGTTTTTTCAGTCTGAAGAGAGGTAGGTTGAGAGAGGGAAATGATCAAAGGATACCAAACCATAAGAAAGATGAGTAAGGTTAGTATATTGGTAAAATTTAACAATTCAGTTCAATAAATAGAATGCTTGCTATGTGCCAGGCACTATGATAAATTATTTTAATGCTTGACAGATTGTTTTTTGGGGGGAGGGGGAAATAAAGGTAGTATCTCATTAACTCATTGCCCCAAGAGATAATCTAAAGTGAAATTCTAAGGTTTAAAAAATTTTTAGAAATGAAAGTATGGGCTGCCTCCTTTTTCCATGAGACCAGAACTGGGTGGTATCTGGCTACCATTACAGAATGTTTTGTTTTTAATATTTTATTGTGCTTTAGGTGAAGGTTTACAGAGCAAAATAGTTTCCCACTCAACAATTTGTACACAGAATGTTTCAAGATATCGATCAAAGTCTGCTCAGTGTGTCAGCACTCTCCTCATTTTTGCCCTGGGTTCCCTGGTACCTTTCTTCGGTCAGGTTTTCCTACCTCTTCCTGCCTTCTCGTCTTTGCTTTTAGGCAGATTTTGTCCTTTTGGTCTCATATTATTAACCATTCTAAGGAACTAATTCCTCTCAGGTGTTATTATTTATTTTGTAGGCCTGTCTATTGTTTGACTGGGAGCTGGTCTACGGGAATGGCTTCAGTTCCATGTTAGAAGGGTGTCTTAGGGCCATAGTCTTGGGGGTTCCTCCAGTCTCTATCAGACCAATAAGTCTGGTCTTTTTTTATGGATTGATTTTTGTTCTACATTTTTCTCCCACTCTGCCTGGGACCCTTTATTGTGATCCTGGTCAGAGCAGTTGGTAGTGGTAGCTGGGCACCATCTAGTTCTTCTACTATCAGGGTCATGTAGGTTGTGATTCCAATAGTCCTTTAGACTAATTGCTCCCTGAGTCTTTGGTTTTCTCCACTCTCCTTTGCTTTGATTGGGACAAGACCAACAGTTGCATCTTAGATGACTGTTTCTAAGCTTTTAAGACCCCAGACGCTACTTAGTAAAGTAGGACGTAGAACACTGTCTTTATGAACTGTGTTAAGCAAATTGACATAGATGTCTCCCGAGTCAGTGGTCGTCAGACTTCAAGCCTAGTAACTTTGCCCCTTGATGTGTTTGGTTATGTCTAGGAAGTTTCCATAACCATGCCCCTTGTGTGTTCTATTGTTTATATTAATATACTGCAGCATGTACAAATGTGTATGTAGTAATATCTGCAACCCAATCTATATCTGCAGGTGGGTGTGCTCCCTTGCACCCTCCCACTCTTTTTTTTTTATCATACCTCTCTACCTATATATCCATTTGTAGATTGTTTGTTAATACTATTGTTGTAGGGTTGTCTATGTTATGGTAATTACTGTGATTGCCCTTTATTCTTGCATTCCTCTCAGTGCCTTCTTTTGTCTTGGTTCTGTTGTGAGGATTTCCACCTTATTGTGTAATGTATTTATTTCCCTTTACCAGTGTTAACACGTGTCTTCTTTCTGGTTGGTGATTTTCTCTCCCTCCCCCTCCCATCCCTGGTAACCATCAAACAATTGTGTGTGTGTGTGTGTAAAACCCTTTTCTTGATTTTGTATAGTAGTGGTCTCATATAATTTTGTCTTTTTGTGATTGACTTATTTCACTCAGCATAATGTCCTCCAAGTTCATCCATGTTGTAAGATGTTTCACAGATTCATCCCTGTTCTTTATCATTGCATAGTTGTCCAGGCATGGGTCAGTAATGTGAAACTTGCCTTCAAAAATGGAGGGTTCTGAGAGACCAAAGAAAGTGGCGAGAAACTCCAGTGTGGTAGCAGAGGAGTTTATTAGGGAGACTTACAGATGAGGCAGTCCTGGGCAGCTGCAGGACCACAGCAGATCTCTGCACCCCACAGTGGGAGGGCAGAAGTTTTACAGTGGCTGTGGACAATAATGGCTACATGCTAGGGATTTATATAAGGATGACTTAGCAAACTGTACTGAACTAGTGGACCACATGAGGGTGCTCATGCTTGGCCTCTCAAAGCCTGTTTCCCCTTCAGTCCACCCCTCAAGGCTGGCTCTTACAATCTGGCACCCTCCCCGACTTGTGCTGTAGTGCAAGAGACCCCGTTTCCTCCCTGCCAGGAACAGAGATAGAAGTGGGGTTGGCCAGGTACCATACGGTGCCCGCGCATGTACAAGAGACAGAGAAAGTTACTGTGTGCCCAGAACAGGGGAAAGCCTTCTCTGATAAGGAGAAGAAACTGGGAGAGAGAAGGTGACCCAATTCCCAGCCTCCTTATCAGAGAATTCCCCGGGCTCAAGGCCTTTACTTAGTCAGCCTGGATGGGAGGCATAGAGGCAAACCATTCCCCCAACAGTTCACCCCCCAGACTCCCATCAGGGTGCCAGAAAAATAAGCTAAGCAGTACCAAGTCCTGGTTTGTCCATGTGGCCGTTGAGCTGCATGTCTGTGGTTTGGTGTATAACTCTGGTGGATGTTATATTTGTGTATCATTTGAGGCAGCATTTAATGAGGGTTACTAGTAGGAGTACCCTCAGCAGATTGATCAGGCCTATTTGTAGGAGAAATCCCAACCAGCTACCCCAGTTGTGGTTTAATCTAAGCCAACTGAATAGATCAAAGGGCTGCATTTGTCCAGTCCTGTGTATGTATAACATGTCCTGATTAATTTATATAAAAACAGCCTATATCTCCCAACATAGCACATTACATAAACAGTACACATTTCAGTACAAGTAATACAAAAGCTCCCTTTCTCAGCACAACTGAACAAGGTATTACCATTTCAAAAAAAAAAAAAGCACCAAACCTGTTGCCTTCCAGTCAATTCCAACTGCTAATTCAGACTTGGTGTAGTCATTCAATGTACACTGGACCACCTGGTCATATTCTGCAAGTTCTCCATATCCAGAGTAATGTCAAACCCAGTCTTAAAATACCGTTCTCAGAGGGAAACCATCCTGTCCTGTGCCATTTAAATTTTTAACACACAGATAGAAATTTCCTTCTAAAGTTGGAGCACTTCCCACGGACAGGTTTTATATTTTAACAAATGTTTTCCATGAGTAATGGACTTGACTGTATTCAATTACCACATGATCTCCTCAGTACACCAGGTTACACATTCAGTTGGTACACGAGGTATCCTCCTTGTTGACAGATCAGCTGGAACAATGCGGGGAGATGTCTTGTCATCTCCGTTCAAGTGTTGACAGAGCCAACAATTGGTTCTGGTTGGTAGCTCTACCAAAAGCCTGTGTTGTTAGGGCTCATGGATGAGCGGTCTGTCCATCATTGTGAGATAGCCTGGGAGGAAAAAGTGACAACATTAACAATTCCCCCCTCCCTCCCCTATCTCCTGTGGGACTTGAGGTGAAAATTGCCCGGGTATTGCCACTCAGACTGTCTGTCCTAGTCTTGAGGCAGTGACCTCTGTGGGAGCTCAGATATTTTTTTAAAATAATTTTTATTGTGCTTTAAGTGAAAGTTTACAAATCAAGTCAGTCTCTCACACAAAAACCCATATACACCTTGCTACACACTCCCAATTACTCTCCCCCTAATGAGACAGCCTGCTGTCTCCCTCCACTCTCTCTTTTCGTGTTCATTTCGCCAGCTTCTAACCCCCTCCACACTCTCATCTCCCCTCCAGGCAGGAGATGCCAACATAGTCTCAAGTGTCCACCAGATCCAAGAAGCTCACTCCTCACCAGCATCCCTTTCCAACCCACTGTCCAGTCCAATCCATGTCTGAAGAGTTGGCTTCGGGAATAGTTCCTGTCCTGGGCCAACAGAAGGTCTGGGGGCCATGACCACCGGGGTCCTTCTAGTCTCAGTCAGACCATTAAGTCTGGTCTTATGAGAATTTGGGAACCCAGATATTTTGTCAGGAACAGTTGTATACAAAAGAAACACATTTTATAGAATGGACAGTTTGATGAAACATATGGTGCAAAGGAGAAATGCCCTTGCATGGCACTGCTGCACTGAGACCCCAGACTGCCTGCCTGAGATGTGTAGTTCAGTCCCCTTCCATCAGCCATTCCATTGATGTCCTCAGTCACCCCCATGGCTTGAGGGTGATATAGAGTGTGAAGAGTTCATTCAAGATCCAGTGGAAGCCTCCGTATAGGATAAGAGGCCCTGATGTGATTTACCTTCAAGAACGCCCTGGCCTGTTGGCTCAGGAATCTGTCCCTGGACAGGTTTTAGCCTTGGCCACGGTCTCATAGGCAGGTCAGCTTTTCTATGCTGTCTGGTGTTTTCCGATGACAGTGGCAGTCCATGTGTATAGGCACAGTCTAGGATGGTATGTGAATCTCCATGGGCTGCCCTCTCTTAAATCCAGGAGGTGGTCGGTTGTAAGAGTGGTCTGCTCAGTGGTTGTTTTTCCCTCTCAGTGTAGGGGCCTTTCTGGTGACTATCCACACAAGTAACAAAAGCTTATTAGGAGTATAACTGATTTTTTTTTTTTGCCCAGATGTCTCATCCCCATGGGGGTTTGCTTTATATGTCAGTCTGAGAGTTGACAGTGGCCAGATCAAATGGCCAGGCTATTAGCTATAGCCTATGTCATAGTTTCTGTGTACACCACTAAAAATAGCCCTAATGGCAGCAATTCCCCTCAGGGCTTGGAGGCAAAAGTTTACAAAGGTACATTAATACATCAATATCATCAATACATATAATTAGGGGTTTGTAGGGGTCCTGAAGGGACTTAGACATAGTCAAACTTGGTCAGGGGTCACAATGATGGTGACCTCAGACCCAAAAGTTTTCCTCATTTTGCTGCCAGGTGTTATAGAGATCACAGTCATCTGTGCAATGGTACCTAAATACCCAAGACATACAATTTTTTCATTTTCTCATTGAACTTTAATTGTAACATAAGGCCTTTGGTCCTCCTTGGTGACAGAGGGACCTAGGCTTAATTCTCGGTTTTAATTATTTCTGGAAGTCAGATAATCTGGGCAAAGTTGGTAGAACCCTCAGTCATTTGTGGAGCCACACCGCCACCATACCAAGTACAAGCATGGGTTCAGCCCAGCTGCCTGGTAACATGGAGGTGGGCCCTCCTATTTTAGTTTTCCCCTTACTATTATAGCTGTGACTATGTTGTTGCTCAGTTATCTTGGTAGGGGCAGTTATCAGAGGATTCCAGAGAGGGCCTTTAAGGTCTCTTAAAGGCTGCTGAACACAAGCTATCTTGAAGGGCTTTTTGCTCCTTTTTTTCCCTGCTCTTTTAACTCTTGCTTTGTGCTGGGTGTTACAGTGTGTTCTCAGTTCCAGGGACCTGCTCAGCCCTGCCAACTATCTCCAGTCCTATTGTTGGAGGGCTTTGAGCAATGGCTAGGGTATTTTTCCCCTAGCCCTTGAATCCCCCATCTTTACAAACCTGCAGGTGAATGTTTCTGGTTGCTCATCCTGTTCATGGATGCGGCTGCTCAATATGTCAGCTGTGACCACACACGACTGCCACATATCTCTTTTTCACTGTAACTCTTTCTGCAAAGCTGTCATGTGCACTTCAACAGCTAGCTGGGCTTCAGTGGTCAGCCAAACAGCTCAGAGCAGCAGCCCTCTCACAGCCACTACCACTCTTCTAGCTTCTCTTCCACACTTACGAAGGTGCATGTCTGCTCACAACCGGGCTATGCCACTTGGCATTTTCAGGGCATGCCCATACTCAAGCAGTGGTCCACAAGTATCAAGTATACGGGCCAGACCTCCCCACACGGAGGTCACTGGCCAACCTGGGATTTCCCTTGCAGAGACCTCACTCCCATTCATGATTTCCTTGGTCTCCTGACTGGCTCACCAATTGTGTAGGCATGGACCAGTAGTATGAAACTTGCCTCCAGAAATGGAGGGTGCCGAGAGACTGAAGAAAAGTGGGCATCTCCAGTGTGGTGGTGACGGAGCTTATTAGGGAGACTTACAGATGAGTCAGTCCTAGGCAGCCACAGGACCAAAGCAGATCTCTGCACCCCACAGAGGGAGTGTAGAAGTTTTATAATGGCAGTGGACAATAGTGTCTACACGCCAAGGGCTTACATAAGGATGACTTAGCAAACTGTAGTAAACTAGTGGGCCACATGAGGGTGCTCATACTCGGCCTCTCAAAGCCTGTTTCCCCTTCAGTCCACCCCTTGAGGCCAGCGTTTGCAATAAGACATGCTCCCCATCTTGTGCCATAGTACGAGAGACCCCGCTCCCTCCTCTCTGGGAACCGATAAGATATAGAAGTGGGGTTCACCAGGTGCCATATGCTGCCTGTGCATGTGCAAGAGACAGAGAAAGTTACTGTGTGCCCAGAACAGGGGGAAGGCTTCTCTGATAAGGAGAAGGAACTGTCAGAGAGAAGGTAACCCAATTCCCAGCCACCTTATCAGAGAATGCTCTGGGACCGAGGCCTTTATTTAGGCAGCTTGGATAGGAGGCATAGAGGCAGACCATTCCACCAACAGTAGTATTCCATTAGGTGTGTGTACCACAGTTTGTTTATCCATTCATTAGTTGATGGGCACGTAGATTGTTTCCATCTTATTGCTGTTGTGAATAGTACTGCAATGAACATGAAACTGCATGTGTCTGTTCATGTTACAGCTCTTAGTTCCCTGGGGTATATGCCTAGGAGTGGAATTACAGGATCATATATAGGCATTTCTATTTCTAGCTTTTTAAGGAAGTGCCACACTATTTTCCATAGTGATTGTACCATCTTACATTCCCACCAGCAGTATGTAAGAGTTCCAGTCTCCCCACAACCTCGCCATTATTTGTTGTTTTCTGATCACTGCCTGTTTTGATCAAAGATTCTATAGAAGAATCCTGATCAAAAGGGAGGAAATGCAGAACAGAATTTCAAATTTTCATGGACTCTAGACTTTCTGTAGTCACGGAGGCTGGATGAAGCCCTGAAGCTATTGCTCTGAGGTAATCTTTAAGCTTCAAGCCAAAAATATCCCCTGAAGTCTTCTTAAAACCAAACAGTAGTTTAGCTTACCTAGTAAAAAATGTGTAAAATGGCAGGAGTAGTAGTATCAGGGTCATCCGAACCTGTCTAACTTCCTGGGGGACAATGAGAATCACTATCAGCACAAAGCTGATTCCACTGAGGTGGCGGTCAGACATACCTCTACTCTCCAACCTTTTTACCAATTCTGACACCAGTCATCCTTCCCATAGCGCTCTCTGCTTCCCTGCTGGATTCGATAATCCGTTGCATTGGCCACACAGAACTCACAGACCATACTTACAGTTAAGTGGTTTATTAAGGAACAGGGTACAACTTGGGATCAGGATTAACAGGCTACAACTCAGGAATCAGGATCAGGAGGCATGTATGCAGTCTCTCTTCTTCAGTGCAGGACAGCTCTCTTAGCTCCTTTTGGCCCCCTGAGGACAGGCTCCTCTCAGCCCCCTCAGGACAGGCTTCCTCTGCCACGGGGCACCTTCCAGGCCTGTTGTCACTGGCTCTGCCACTGGGCCCCTTGCTATCTTTAGTGTTACAGCTCTTGACCAGCATTACAGCTTTTAGGAGGTTCCTTGCCTCCTCTCTCTCTCTGCTTCTCCCTGCTTCTTTCCTTATGCTTCTTTCTGCTGCTTCTCTTCTTGCTTCTCTCCGACAAACCTCTGTGGGGCTGGCTGGTTATATACACAAACTCCTTGTCAGTTTCAAGGCATGGCACTCCCACCAGGGAGTGACCAGTCCCCTCTCAAGAAGCCACAGACACTTCGTTTGCATAGGAGGCACAGTCATCAACTGTGCCTACCACAACTCGATTTATTCACATAATCTATTGACCAATCTCAGCAAGGTGCATACCAATCTCAGGGCAGGCTGCAGCCCAGGACCAGACAAAAGGTATCAAACCAAGTTATTTACAGTTTACCCAGGAAATGTCAATCAACCTGGCTAAAAGTCATAAACCCTCTGGGGTGGAAAACTAGGGCAAAAGTAACTTCTCAGGGCTTAGGGGAAAAAAATCTCTCAAGCTGTTTTTCCAAAGAACTGAGGTGAAAGGCCACATAAAGGAACACATTTCATCACAGTTGGCCTTAAGCATTATGCTCTTTTAAGAACCATCTCTGTAGGGTCAAATTGACAACAGCAACTTGAAAGATTAGATAGAAAACTTAGTATAACTAGATTGGCCATTAGTAAAGTTGAAAATATTAGTGTGTCCAGACTTGATATTATTTACATTAAGGCTGGTTAAAGAAAATGACTAGAAGTTAGTTGGTTAAAGGTCAGCATAATGAATAAATCCAAGGAACTTTTTAGGGGAGTGGTACCCAGATAAATCTATTTTCTGTACGTTTAAGTCTAGACTTTCCGGTGTGACATTCAAGGTTTTGATCAACTGGATCACTTATATCCACCTCATTTTCTCTCTCACTAACTATGCCTGCAACCCACCCACCATATCCATATCCTGTCTTGAATCATGCTTTAGTTGTTACTGCTGAATTGTTGTTGATAACTATTGTGTCTTTATATTAGAGCTCCTCAGAAATCTGCATTCTTTATTGTCTTTCTTCACAGTGCCTGACACAGTGCTGGTTACATTAAGGTACTCAAATAATTGTTGAGTTGAATATTATTTTGGGACTTTGGAAATGTTCTGTAAAAACAAAGACATTTTCTTTTGTGTAACAGGCCTGTTTTCCTTAGGTCACGCTAAGCCCATGAACCATCAGCTATGCTTAGGTGAGTAAATAGTTCTACTGCTAATGTTTCACTGGTTTCTAGAATCATTAGAAAAAAAAATGGAGAAGAACCCTAACCACATGGATCATCTCCCAGTTTTGTACCTCATCTCTAAGATGGTGCAAAAAGCTTTCTGTAATGTATTGTTTGATGTTTTGTTTTATTTGCTTTTAGGTTACGTATCTCTCTCTTAGATCATGCGGAAAATAATCTGCAATTTATCTGTAACTACCTTATAGAGAAGATCTCTTTATACTAGAGAGTTTTTGAAGCCATTTAATTCCCAAGAATATTACTAAGACAATCTTCTTGTCTTGTTGCAGTGTGGCCCTCATAGAGGACCATCTTTATCTGATTTCTCTGTAAACAGCACCTAGTTCTTAATTTCTTTTAAAAAGTTTTCTATTGTTGTATAACACACGTGGAAAAAGGACACAAATCACAATTGTACAACTTGAATTATTATAAAGTTAACATACTCAGATAACCAGCACCCAGATCAAGAAATAGAACATTGCTAGCACTTCAGCACCCCTTTATGTCCCGTCTCTATCACTATCCCAGCCTCCCTTTCCAAAGTTAATGACTATCCTGACTTCTAACATCATTAACTAGTTTTGTTCATTTTGAACTTACATAAATGAAATCAAACAGTTTGTGCTCTCTTGTGTCCATTATTTTTGCTCAACACACTCTTTATGATATTAATCCATGTTGTTGAATGCAGCTGTAGTTTTTCATTTATATTTTTGTTCATTTGATTTTTCTTCTACACTTTTCTCCTGCTCTGCCTGGGACCCTTTATTGTGACCCTGGTCAGAGCATTTGGTGGGGTAGCTGGGCACCATCTAGTTCTTCTGATGGAGTCCCTGTTTTATGTGGCCCTTTTGTCTCATGGGCTAATATTTTCCTTGTGCCTTTGGTGTTCTTCATTTTTCTTTGCTCCAACTGGGTTGGAACCAATTGATGCATCTTAAATGGCCACTAACAAACTTTTAAGACCCCAGATGCCACTTACCAGAGTGGGATGAAGAACATTTTCTTAATAAACTTTGTTATGCCTATTGACCTAGATGTCCCCCAAAACCATGGTCTCCAGACCCCTGCCCCTGCTACTCTGTGCCTCAAAGTGTTTGGTTGTATTCAGGAAACTTCTTAGCTTTTGCTTTAGTCCAGTTGTGCTGACTTCCCCTGTATTGTGTGTTGTCCTCCTCTTCACCTAAGGAGATTCTTGTCTACTATCTAGTTAGTTTATTCCCCTCTCCCTCCCCATCCTCGTAACCATCAAAGAATGTTTTCTTCTGTGTTTAAACCTTTTCTCAAGTTCTTAAAATAGTGATCTCATACAATATTAGTCCTTTTGCAACTGACTCATTTCACTCAGCATAATGCCCTCCAGGTTTATCTGTTGTGAGTTGGTTCATGAATTCATCATTGTTCTTTATCATTGTGTAGTATTCCATTATGCATACGTACCATAATTTTTTTTATCCATTCGTCTGTTGATGGGCACCTAGGTTGTTTCCATTTTTTCATATTGTGAACAGTGCTGCAGTGAACATGGGTGTGCATATATCTATTCATGTGACAGCTCGTAGTTCTCTAGGATATATTCCAAGAAGTAGGATTGTTGGTTTGTATGGAACTTCTATTTCTAGCTTTTTAAGGAAGCACCAAAATGATTCCTGAAGTGGTTGTACCATTTTACATTCCCACCAGTAGTGCATAAGTGTTCCAGTCTCTCCGCAGCCTCTCCAACATTTATTATTTTCTGTTTCTTGGATTAATGCCAGCCTTGTTGGGGTGACATCATATCTCATTGTAGTTTTGATTTGCATTTCTCTAATGGCTAATGATCGTGAGCATTACCTTGTGTATCTGTTAGCTCTCTGAATCTCTTCTTTGGTGAAGTGTCTTCATATGCTTTGCCCATTTTTTAATTGGGTTGTCTTTTTGTTGTTGATTTTTTGCAGTGTCTTGTGGATTTTAGAGATTAGATCCTTATTGGATATGCCATAGCCAATTTTTTTTCCCAGTCTGTAGGTTCCCTTTTTACCCTTTTGGTGAAGTCTTTTCACGAGCCTAAATGTTTGATGTTTAGGAGCCCCCAGTTATCTGGTTTCTCTTCTGGTGTTTGCGCATTGTTAGCTATGGTTTTAGATCAAGAGGCAGTTGTTCAGACAGAACAGGGGATACTGAGTGGTTTAAAGTCAGGAAATGTGTGCGTCAGGGTTGTATCCTTTCACCATACCTATTCAATCTGTATGCTGAGCAAATAATCCGAGAAGCTGGACTATATGAAGAAGAACGGAGCATCAGGATTGGAGGAAGACTCATTAACAACCTGCATCATGCAGATGACACAACCTAGCTTGCTGAAAGTGAAAAGGACTTGAAGCATTTACTAATGAAGATCAGAGACCACAGCCTTCAGTATGCATTGCACCTTGACATAAAGAAAACAAAAATCCTCACAACTGGACCAACAAGCAACATCATGATAAACGGAGAAAAGATTGAAGTTGTCAAGGATTTCATTTTACTTGGATCCACAATCAACAGCCATGGAAGCAGCAGTCAAGAAATCAAAAGACGCATTGCATTGGGTAAATCTGCTGCAAAGGACCTCTTTAAAGGGTTGAAGAGCAAAGATGTCACCTTGAAGACTAAGGTGCACCTGACCCAAGCCATGGTATTTTCAATCACATCATAAGCATGTGAAAGCTGGACAATGAATAAGGAAGACCAAAGAAGAACTGACGCCTTTGAATTGTGGTGTTGGTGAAGAATATATAATAGACTATTTTTTTTTTTATGGACTGCCAAAACAGTGAACAAATCTGTGTTGGAAGAGGTACAACCAGAATGCTCCTTAGAAGCAAGGATGGTGAGACTGCATCTTACATACTTTGGACATGTTGTCAGGAGGGATCAGTCCCTGGAGAAGGACATAATGCTTGGCAAAGTACAGGGTCAGCAGAAAAGAGGAAGACCCTCAAAGAGGTGGATTGACACAGTGGCTGCAACAATGAGCTCAAGCATAATGATTGTAAGGATGGCGCAGGACCAGGCAGTGTTTCTTTCTGTTGTGCATAGGGTCACTGTGAGTCAGACCTGACTCAATGGCACCTAACAAGAACAACAACAGTTATGGTTTGTATTTTGTTTGTGCCATGTATTAGGGTTCCTAGCATTGTCCCTAATTTTTCTTCCATGATCTTTATCATTTTAGATTTTATATTTAGGTCTTTGATCCATTTTGAGTTAGTTTTTTTAAATGGTTTGAGGTATGGGCCTTGTTTAATTTTTTTTGCAGATGAATATCCAGTTATGCCAGCACCATTTGTTAAAGAGGCTGCCTTTTCCCCATTTAATGGACTTTGGGCCTTTGTCAAGTATCAGCTGCTTATAGGGGGATGAATTTAGGTCTGGATGGTCTTTGTGTCTGTTGTTGTACCAGTACCAGGCTGTTTTGACTACTGTGGTGGTATAATAGGTTCTAAAATTAGGTAGTGTGAGACCTCCCACTTTGTTCTTTTTCAGTAATGCTTTACCTATCTAGAGCCTCTTCCTTTTCCATATGAAGTTGGTGATTTGTTTCTCCATCTCATTAAAAAAATGTCATTGGAATTTGGATCGGGATTGAATTGTATCTGTAGATTGCTTTTGGTAGAACAGGCATTTTTACAATGTTGAGTCTTCCTATCCATGAGCGAGGTATGTTTTTCCACTTGTGTAGGTCTCTTTTGGTTTCTTGCAGTAGTGTCTTGTAGTTTTCTTTGTATAGGTCTTTTACGTCTCTGGTTAGGTTTATTCCTAAGTATTTTATATTCCTGGGGGCTATTGTAAATGGTGATTTCCTTTTTGAAGTTCTCTTTGTTGGTGTAGAGGAATTCAACTGGTTTTTGTATGTTTGTCTTGTATCCTGATACTTTCCTGAAATTTTCTATTAGTTTTAGTAGTTTTCTTGTGGATTCTTTGGGGTGTTCTGTATATAAGATCATATCGTCTGCAGATAGGGATACTTTTACTTCTTCCTTACCAATTTGGATGTTCTTTATTTCTTTTTCTTGACTTATTTCTCTGGCTAGGACCTCCAGCACAGTGTTGAATAAGAGTGATGATAAAGGGCATCCTTGTCTGATTCCTGTTCTCAAGGGGAATCCTTTCAGACTCTTTCCATTTAGGATGATGTTGGCTCTTGGCTTTGTATACATGCCCTTTATTATGTCAAGGAATTTTGCTTGTATTCCTATTTTGCTCAGAGTTTTTATCATGAATGGGTGTTGCACTTTGTCAAATGCCTTTTCTGCATCAATTGATAATGATCAATGACCTTTGATGTTACTATTGTAATTGTTTTGGGGCATATAAGACGGTGAACTCAGTCGATAAACATTGTGTATGTTCTGACTGCTCTACTGACAGTCCATTCCCCTGTCTCTCTCCCACTCTTTGGGCCTCACTATTCCCTGAGACATGATAATATTAAGATTAGGCCACTTAATAACCCTACGGTGACATCTGAGTGTTCAAGTGAAAGGAAAATTTGCACATCTCTCACTTTTTATCACAAGCTAGAAATGATTAAGGTTAGTGAGGAAGGCACATTGAAAGCTGAGATAGGCCGAAAGCTAGGTCTTTTGCGTCACTTAGCCACGTTGTGAATGCAAAGGAAAATTTCTTGAAGGAAATTCAAAGTGCTACTCCGGTGAATACGTGAATGATAAGAAAGTGAAACAGCCTTATTGCCGATATGGAGAAAGTTTTAGTGGTCTGGAGAGAAGATCAAACCAGCCACAATATTCTCTTAAGCCAAAGCCTAATCCAAAGCAAGACCCTAACTCTCTTTAATTATGTGAAGGCTGAGAGAGGTGAGGAAGCTGCAGAAGAGAAGTTTGAAGCTAGCAGAGGTTGGATCATGAGGTTTAAGGAAAGAAGCCACCTCCATAACGTGAAAGTGCAAGGCAAAGCAGCAGGTGCTGATGTAGAAGCTGTAGCAAGTTATCCAGAAGATCTAGCTAAGATAATTGATGAAGGTGGCTACACTAAAGAACAGATTTTCAGTGTAGTTGAAACAGCCTTATATTGGAAGAAAATGCCATCTGGGACTTTCATAGCTAGACAGGAGAAGTCAGTGCCTGGTTTCAAAGCTGCAAAGGACAGACTGACTCTTTTGTTAGGGGCTAGTGCAATGGGTGACCTTAAGTTGAAGCCAATGCTCACTAACCATATGAAAATCCTAGGGCCCTTCAGAATTATGCTAAATCTACTCTGCCTGTGTGCTATAAATGTAGCAACAAAGCCTGGATAACAGCACATCTATTTACAACATGGTTTACTGAATATTTTAAGCCCACTGTTAAGATCTACTACTCAGAAAAAAAAGATTCCTTTCAAAATATAACTGCTCATTGGCAATGTACCTGGTCACCCAAGAGCTCTGATGGAGATGTACAAGGGGATTAATGTTTTCATGCCTGCTAACACAATACCCATTCTGCAGCCCATGAATCAAGGAGTAATTTTTTGACTTTCAGATCTTATTAAGAAATACGTTTCATAACGCTATAGCTGCCGTAGATATTGATTCCTCTGATAGATCTAGGCAAAGTAAACTGAAAACCTTCTGAAAAGGTTTCACCACTCTAGGTACCATTAAGAACACTCATGATTCATGGGAGGGCGTCAAAATATCAACATTAACAGGAGTTTGGAAGAAGTTGATTCCAAGTCTTATGGATGACTTTGAGGGGGGTTCAAGACTTCAGGGGACGAAATAAATGCAGATGTGGTGGAAATAACTAAGAAGTATAATTAGAAGTGGAGCCTGAAGATGTGACTGAATTGCTGCAATCTCATGATGAAACTTTAATAGGTGAGTAGTTACTTCTCGTGGATGAGCAAAGAAATTGGTTTCTTGAGATGGAATCTACTCCTGGTAAAGATGGTATGAACATTGTTGAAATGACAACAAAAGATTTAGAATATGACATAAACTCAGTTGATAAAGCAGGAGCAAGGTTTGAGAGGATGGAGTCCAATTTTGAAAGAATTTCTACTGTGGGTAAAATGCTATCAAACAGCATTGCGTGCTCTAGAGAAATCTTCTGTGAAAGGAAGAGTCAACCAATGCGGCAAACTTCATTGTTGTCTTATTTTAAGAAATTGCCACAGCCATCCCATCCTTCAGCAACCACCGTCATGATTCATCAGCAGCCATCAACATCGATCCAAAATCATCCACCAGCAAAAAGATTACGACTCACTGAAGGCTCACATGATGGTTACTATTTTTTAGCAGTAAAGTATTTTTAAATTAAGGTATGTACATTGTTTTTTTTAGACATAATGGTATTGCTAACTTACTAGACTACAGTATAGTGTAAACATAACATTTACATACATTGGGAAACCAAAAAATTGGTGTGACTTGCTTTATTGTGATATTTGCTTTATTGCGGTGGTCTGGAACTGAACCCACGGTATCTCCAAAGTGTCCTTTTATAATTTGTAACACTGAACCTTTTTTATTCCTGATGTTGGTTATTAGTGCACAGTCTCTTTTTTCTTGGTTAATCTTGCCAATTTTATTAGTTGATCCTCATTATGGATTGTTTGTTTTCTATTTCATTAATTTCTGCTATTATTTTTTCCTTTTAGATTTTCTTATTTCTACTTTCTTTGGAAAAAAAATTTTTTTTTGGATATAATTTGATTTTTTTAAAAACAAAATCTAGCTTCTTGAGATGATGCTTAGATTATTCCTGTTTTTCAGTATGTGCACTTTACAGTATCAGTTTTTGTCTAAGAACAGTTTTTAGCATGTCACATAAGTTTGAATATGTTGTATTTTCATTATTCATTTCAAAATATATTCTGATTTCCATTGTGGTTTCTTCTTTGGCTATTTTTAAGTTTGTTAATTTTCAAATATGGTAATTTTCTAGTTGTCCTTTTGTTATTGATTTACAGCTTAGTTCCAGTGTGATTAGAGAACATCTTTGTATAATTGAAACTATTTCAAATTTATTGGGGCTTGCTTTGTGGCCCACCATATAGTCAATTTTTATAAATGCTTTGTGTGTAGTTGAAAAATAAGTGTTCTGTAATTGTTCCATGCAGTGTTTTTATAATTAAAACAAGGTCAAGCTTGTGTTGTTCAAACATTTTGTGTCTTCTTAACTTTTTGTCTACCCTATTCTATCAATTGCTGAGATAGTTGTGTTAAAAATCTCCCCTGATTATTGTGTATTAATCCATGTCTTCTTTTAGTTCTGTAAATTTTTGATTCATGTATTTTGAGATCATGTAATTAGGTGAATACAAGTCTAGAACAGTTATATCTTCCTTTTGAATTTAACCCTTTATTATTACAAAATATTTCTATTTATCTCTAGTAATGATTTTTTTTAATGATTTTTACCTTAAAGTCTACATTGTCTGATATTAGTATAGGTACTGCAGCTTGCTTTTGGATACCATTTGCACGGTATATCTTTCATCTTTTTAAATTTTACCCTTCCTATCTGTTTTAAGTGCATGTCTTGTGAACAAACTTTTTTTTTTAATCCAGTCTATCTCTTTTAACTGACAATTTAATCAGTTTTCATCTAATGCAATTAGTGGTATATTTGGCTTTACATACACCATCATACTATTTGCATTCTATTTGTGTGGTCGTTCTATGTACCTTTTCTCTCTTCATTGCCTTCCTTTGGATTTTTTCTATTCGATTGTTTTTTTTTTTTTTACCCTTTGTTAACTTGGTAGATATGCTTTTAGTGGATATCCTAAAGATTAAAGCATGCATTGTTGACTTACTATAGTCTAATATAAACTGGTTCTTTGAACTATTCCTATCCAATGCACGAACCTTAGAATACTTTTAAGTCCATCCTCCCCCTGCCAACTACATATGCAATTGTCATTTTGTAATTAAATTATCTCTAAAAAAATTTTTTTTTGCTTTTATAATTAAGTCCAAGGAGCCCTGGTGGTGCAACGGCTAAGCTCTGGGCTGCTAACCCAAAGGTTGGTGGTTTGAACCCACATAGCAGCTCTGCAGAAGGACCTTGCGATCTGCTTCCATGAAGATTACAGCCTAGGAAACCCTATGGGAAAATTCCACTCTGTCACATGGGTACATTGTGAGTCCAAAATCAACTCCATGGCACCTACCAACAACAATAATTAAATCCACACAAAATATTATTATATTGTTGTGTGTAGTAAATATTCATTTAGATTCCACCTATGCTTACCATTTTCCTCACTCTTCATTCTTTTTTTTTTTTTTTATCTCTAAGCTTCCATCTGAGATCATTTCCTTCTACCTGAACAACACTTTTTAGTATTTCCTTTAGTGTGCATGTGCTGGTGATAATTTTTTTTTTTTTTAGTTTTTGTTTGTCTTAAAATATGCCTTTATTTCTCTTTCATTTTGGAATGACAGTTTCACTGAGTATAGATTTCTAAGTTATCTTTTTTTTTTTTTAATTTTGAATGTATCATACCATTGCCTACTGGATTATATTGTTTCTGCCAGGAAATGAGCTTCCATTCTTATAGTTGTTCCTTTGGAGGTGATGTGCTTTTTTATTTTACTGCTTTTGATTTTCTTCATTGTCTTTGGCTTATGTCCATTTTGTTACGTTTTGCTTGGGTGTGGTTTTATTTATATTTATCTTCATTGCAGTTTATAGTTCTTGAATATGCAGTTTATAGTACTTGAATATGTGGCTTGATGTCTTTTGTTGCTTTTGAAAAATACTTAGCCATTAGCTTTTCAAATATTATGTCTACCCTATTTTTTCTTGGAAACCCTGGTGGCGTAGTGGTTAAGAGCTACCACTGCTAACCAAAAGGTCGGCAGTTCAAATCCACCCTATGGGGCAGCTCTGCTCTGTTCTATATGGTAGCTATGAGTTGGAATTGACAGCAATGGATTTATTCTCTCTCCCTATGCTTTTTGGGATTCTGTTACAACCTATTTTAGAACTTTTCACTGTATCCGATATCTCTTTTACACACCTTTCTCCATATAGTAATTCACTTTTCTCTCTGCACTTTATTCTTGATATTTTCTTATGACCTTTCTTGAAATTCATTGATTTTTTCTTCAGCTATGTCAAATCTTCTGTTAAGCTCATCTGTTGAGTTCTTAATTTCACTTATCATACATCTTTTGTGTTTCTAGAATTTCCATCTGGTTCTTCTTTTTTTCAATATTATCGAGTTCTTTGTCAAAATCACAATCTTGTCTTTTCTTTCTTTGAATATTTTAAACACAATTACTGAAAAATATATATCTGGTAACTCCATTATCTCAAATCCTTGAGGGTATATTTCTGTTGTGTATAATTCTTATTGATTTTCTATCACTTTGCCTTGCTTCTTCATATGCCTGTTATGTTTGATTGAACGTTAGACATCGAATATGAAAAATTATACTAGAAATTATCTGAGGTCTCAAATGTTATCTTTATCCAGAAAGGATTTATAATGACTTCTAGAAGGTAGTTAGGTGCACTAGGAATCTCAAATCACCTTAATACAATGCTACGTTGAAATAATTTGAAGCCGACCTTTAATTCACGAGAAGGCTTTTTAATTTATGTTTTACCCTTCTGTTTAGTATATATCCCTTCTAGGTCTGAACCCAATGTCTGGAGAGTTTTCTAGGGCTCCCTATCCTTGACAGGCCCTGAATTCTAATTTTTGTCCCCTTAGTCCTAGGAGTCTAGTAAAAGCTCTGCTCCCACTCAACTGACTTTTCTGTGATAAGTCTTAGGAGAAAAACAGCCTTTCTGAGTTTTCTTTTTATTCCTTTTCATGGCTACATAATTCTTCATTGCTTTGTTACATCTTAGATGCCATCAAACTATATTATTTTGTCCTACTTGTTGTTTTCTGTTGGAAATTTGTTCCAAATTACTTACTCTTCCATTACTAGAAGCAAAATAAGCTCATCATTTCTTCAGCAAATATATATTGAGCACCATTATGTATGTATTAGACACTTTAAAAAGCAGTGGAGACGCAACTGTTGAACAGGATACAGAATTTCTGTGATCACGGAGCTTACGGTCTTAAGAACAGGCAAATACGATACAATGTGACGATGTTGTAGTATGATTAATTACAGGATGATCTGGAGCAGTAAGGAGGAGCACCTGACCCACACCTTTATTTTATTGTGGTAAATATATAACAAAACATTTGGCATTTCAACATTTTTTACATGTACAATTCATTGGTATTATGTTCAACATGTTGTGTGCTGTTTCCAAATTCTTCTGTCACCTTGATTAAAAGTCAGTATTCTCTAAACAACGATTCCCCCTTCCTTCTCACCCTTGGTTACCACTAATAAATTTTGCTGTCTGTACATTTGCCTATTCTAAATACTTTATATAAGCGGGATCCGACAGTATCTGCCCTTTTGTGACTTACTTCACTCAGCATAATGATTTCAAGGTTCATCCATGTTGCAGTATGTATCAGGACTTCTTTTCTCTTTATGGCTGAGTAATATTCCATTGTATGTATATACAACAATTTGTTTATCCATTCCCCTGTTGATGGGCATTTAGGTTGTTTCCACTTTCTGGTTATTGTGAATAGTGCTGCAGTGAACATTGCTGTACAGTTCTCTGTTTACATTCCCACGTTCAGTTCTTTTGGGTATATACCTAGGGTTGGAATTGGTGGATCATATGGTAGTTCTATGCTTAGCTTTTTGAGGAACTGCCAAACCGTTTTCCACGGTGGCTGTACCATTTTACAGTCCCACCAGCAATGGGTGAGGGCTTCAATTTTTCCACATTCTCACCAATACATGTTGTTTTCCATTTTTTAAATCACAGCCATCTTGTGGTTTTGATTGTGTCCTATAGGGTCACTATGAGTCAGAATTGACTTGATGGCAACAGTGTTTTTTTTTTTAATGACTAGTGAGGAGCCCTGGTGGAGCAGTGGTTAAGAGCTCAGCTGCTAACCAAAGGAAACAGGCCAAAGGAACTACATCTGTTGTCCTCCAAGGGAAGAAAAGGACCATCCATAGAGCAGCTCAGATATCAGCAGAACTGTTGGAAGGAGCAAGGGAAGCAGGGCAGTCTCAGTTTCAAAGGGGGGGCCGTGGCCTCGTGGATCTCAAATAGTAGGGTCACAGCCTCCTAGGTTTCAGAGAGTTGGATCTTCACCAACGGATTTCTGCCGTTGAGGTATACCAGGGGGATAAGGCTGCCACCCCAAACTGAGGGGACAGGGCTGTCATGCCCAAGACAAAGAAGAATATGGCCTGCTAGGCCTGAGGGGGTGGGGTTACCACTCAGTTGGACTAGGAGAATGGGGCCACCCAAAGTCAAGGGAGCCAAGTTGCCATCCCAGTGAGCCTGGGAGGCAGAGCTGAATCCCAGGGCTGAGGGGCCTCCACCCAGAATCCAGAACGAGTGCCCAATAACTAGAGCCTGCAGCACAGGGCCATTGTCTGGATGGTCTCAGAGAACAGAGGATTGTTTTCAAGCCTCGAGAGCTAATGTAATTTGTTCTGCTGGGTTTTGAAGTTGCTTACTGCCCATTATTCCTTCTTTCCCTCCAATTTCTCCCATTTGTAATGGAAATGTCTACCTTGTGCCTGATCTATCATTGTACTTTGGAAACAGATAACTTGTATTCTAGATTTCCCAGGTTCACAGATGAAGAGGAATCTTGCCCCAGGATGAAATATGCCTAAAGTCTGATACATATTTGATTTAGATGCTTCAGAAGATGAGATTTTGGACTTGGAGTTTATTTAAGACTTTTGCTATGATGTGATGTGGTGAATGTGTTGTACAAGTGGCAAGGACATGAATTAAACTAGATAACTGAAACACTGAGATATCAGTTTTTCAACCACCTCCAGATCTGTTATAATATACACCCTGACCTGTCCACTAGTAATATCTGCCATGTTTATTTCAGTGCCAGAGATCAGGACCCTTCCCAGTTTACAGAAGAGTCATGTGTTGGCTGGGGGTATGGCTGTGGGTTCTTTACAGCCCTCCATCTGCCATGCTGGGAAGAGGAGGGGAAAGACAGTGGAAAAAGATTTTCCTACTGGTCGATTTATACTTAATCTTCATTCAGTTTGCCGTTCCTTGCTGTGGTCACGTGGTCAACTTTCCAGTGTTCTTGCGTGGATGACTTATAGACGTTTAGTTGCTTTTGTTGGTGTTAGTGTGAGGACCATTGGGTTCTTAGACCTGTTCACACTATCATCTTCCCAGTATTCCTGACCCACACTTTTGAAATCAAGGAACACTTTCTGGATAAAACATCTTCTGATCTTTAACTTGAAATCTAAGTAAGAATTATATAGACTAGTGTAGGCAAAAGGCGCAGTATGTGGAAAGCCCTGGAGGTCAGAGAAAGCATGGCATATTTAGGGAACAGGAAAACCAGTTTCTATAAAACTACAGTTATCAAGACAGTGTGCTGCTCTCATAAGGATAGGGATATAGATAAATGGAACAGAAGTGAGAGTCCAAAGATAAATCCTCACAGTTTTGGTCAATTGATTTTTTTATTATTTGATTTTATTTTTGATGAAAATATACATAGCAAAACTCACTCCCATTCCACAGTTTCTAGATAAAATGATTAGTGACATTGGTTACATTCTTCTTATTGTGTCAGGATTCTCATTATTTCTATACTGTTTCACTTCCATTTTCTTAATCCCCCCACTTCCCAATCTTCTCATCTATGCTTTAAAATAGCTGTTGACCATTTGGTCCTATTTGGATAATTTCTTTGTCTTTTTTTAAAAGAAGTGTAATACTCAAGAGTGACAGTCTTTACTCTTTGGGCTACAGTGTTACTTAGTTTAAAAGTGACCTCAGGGGATAGTTTCAATTCAAAGTTTGAAGAGAAACTCAGGGCCATAGCCTTGGGGACTCCTTTAACCTCAGCAGGTCTAGTAAGTCTGATTTTTTTTTTTAAGAATTTGAAGTTCTGTTCCACGTTTTTCTCCATTTTTTTAAAATCAGGATTCATCTATTGTATTCCTAACCAGAATGTTCAGTAGTGGTAGCTGGGCACCATCTAGTTCCTCTGGTCTCAAGGTGGAGGAGGCAGTGGTTCATGTAAACAATTAGTCCTGTAGTCCAGTTCCTTCTATGATTCTTGGATTTCCTTCTTTCTCTCTTGTTTCAGATGAATAAAGACCTATAGCTTAACTTAGATGGCCACTCATAAGCTTTCAAGACCCCAGACACTACTCACCATACTGGAAAGTAAAACATAAACTTTAAAAGAACTATATTATGCCAATTGACTGGATTGTCCCACGAGACCATGGCTTTAAGCCTCCAAACAAAGAGAATTATTCCCATAAGGTGCTTGGTTATGTCTAACTAGTATCAACATCTGTAACCACCACCTTTTTATGGCTGTTGTGATTGTTGCAAAACCATGCACACCCTAGCATTTGCCCATTCATCCCCTTTCCATATGTAAAGCTTATAGGCATCAGTTACATCAGACATGCTGTGCAAACTTCACTCATATCCAATGCCACCTTTCTCATTTCTATAAACAAAAAATGACTACTACCTAGGGAGTACTTATCTCCCCGGCACTAATGAACTTGTCGTTGTTGTTAGGTGCTGTCGAGTCAGTTCTGACTCATGGCGACCCTATGCACAACAGAACGAAACACTGCCTGGTCCTGCGCCATCCTTACACTTGTTGTTATGCTTGAGCTCACTGTTGCAGCCACTGTGTGGATTGCCACCTCGTTGAGGGTCTTCCTCTTTTCTGCTGACCCTGTACTTTGCCAAGCATGATGTCCTTCTCCAGGGACTGATCCCTCCTGACAACATGTCCAAAATATGTAAGACGCAGTCTCGCCATCCTTGCTTCTAAGGAGCATTCTGGTTGTACTTCTTCCAAGACAGATTTGTTCATTCTTTGGCAGCCCATGGTATATTCAATATTCTTCGCCAACAGCACAATCCAAAGGTGTCAATTCTTCTTCAGTTGTTCTTATTTATTGTCCAGCTTTCACATGCATATGATGCAATTGAAAATACCATGGCTTGGGTCAGGCTCACCAGAGTCTTCAAGGTGACATCTTTGCTCTTCAACACTTAAAAGAGGTCCCTTGCAGCAGATTTACCCAATGCAATGTATTGTTTGATTTCTTGACTGCTGTTTCCATGGCTGTTGATTGTGGATCCAAGTAAAATGAAATCCTTGACAACTTCAATCTTTTCTCCATTTATCATGATGTTGCTTGTTGGTCCAGTTGTGAGGATTTTTGTTTTCTTTATGTTGAAGTGTAATCCATACTGAAGGCTATGGTCTTTGATCTTCATTAATAAATGCTTCAAGTCCTTTTCACTTTCAGCAAGCAAGATTGTGTCATCTGCATGATGCAGGTTGTTAATGAGTCTTCCTCAAATGCTGATAGCCTGTTCTTCTTCATATAGTTCAGCTTCTCAGGTTATTTGCTCAGCATACAGATTGAATAGGTATGGTGAAAGGATTCAACCCTGACGCACACCTTTCCTGAGTTTAAACCAATCAGTATACCCTTGTTCTGTCCCAACAACTGTCTCTTGATCTATGTAAAGGTTCCTCATGGGCACAATTAAGTGTTCTGGAATTCCCATTGTTCGCAATGTTATCCATAGTTTATGATCCACACAGTCGAATGCCTTTGCATAGTCAATAAAACATAGGTAAACATCCTTCTGGTATTCTCTGCTTTCATCCAGAATCCATCTGACATCAGCAGTGATATCCCTGGTTCCATGTCCTCTTCTGAAACCGGCCTGAATTTCTGGCAGTTCCCTGTCGATACACTGCTGCAGCCATTTTTGAATGATCTTCAGCAAAATTTTGCTTGCGTGTGATATTAATGATATTGTTCTATAATTTCCACATTCGGTTGGATCACCTTTCTTGCAAATAGGCATAAATATGGATCTCTTCCAGTCAGTTGGCCAGGAAGCTGTCTTCCATATTTCTTGGCATAGACGAGTGAACACTTCTAACACTGCATCAGTTTATTGAAACATCTCAACTGATAATTCCGTCAATTCCTGGAGCCTTGTTTTTCGCCAGTGCCTTCAGAGCAGCTTGGACTTCTTCGTTCATTAGTTTCTGTATATGTACCTATTCATCTTTTTTTTTTTTTGATTGACTTATTTCATTCAACATAAGGTCCTCCAGGTACATCTACATTGTAAGATGTTTTGGGAACTCGCTTTTCTTTATTGCTGAGTAGTAATCCATCGTATAAGGGTAAGTAAAAAAGCACTGCTACAAAATCATAAAACCCCAGTGCTGTCGAGTCAATTCTGACTCATAGCCACGCTTAGGACATAGTAGAACTGCCCCACAGAGTTTCCAAGGAGCGCCTGGTGGATTCGAACTGCCAACCCTTTGGTTAGCAGCTGTAGCACTTAACCACGAAGCCACCAGAGTTTCGAATCATAGAAAATCATACAAAATTATAGAAAGTTCTATTAAACAAAAATATAAAAATGTGAAGCTATTGTTTCTCGACATATCTTCCATCTAGGTCTATACCCATCTGAAGGCAGTGTTCCCACCTCTCTAACCCTTCCTGATGAATTCTGCAGCCTTTGATTTATACCATATCAAAACAGTGGTTTTGGCATCCTTGAGGGACTCAAATTGTGTTCCTTTTAAATTTTCTTTGAGTTTTGGGAACAAAAAAAGTCTGAAGTGGTAAGTTCAGGGCTGTAGGGCCAATGGGGTAAGGTTTCCCAGCAAAATTCTCATAGGATAGCCCTTGCTACCCTTGAAAAATGAACAGGTACATTGTCATTATGGAAAAAATATCCCTTGATGCAACTTTCCTGGCCTTTTTCTCACCAATACAATTTTCAGTTTTCTTAAAATGTCTTCATAATAAGCCCCTGTGAGTGTCCCATGTCCTTTGAGAAAATCTATCACGATTACCCCTTTGGGAAGAGGCCCCGGATAAGTAAATCATTACTGAAAAAGAAGAACAAAGTGGGAGGCCTCACACTACCTGATTTTAGAACCTATTTTACCGCCACAGTAGTGAAAACAGCCTGGTACTTGTACAACAGCAGATGCATAGTCCAATGGAATGGAATTGAAAATCCAGACGTAAATTCATCCACCTATGAGCAGCTGATATTTGACAAAGGCCCAAAGTCCGTTAAATGGGGAAAAGACAGTCTCTAACAAATGGTGCTAGCATAACTGGGTATCCATCTGCAAAAAAATGAAACAAGACCCATACTTCACACCATGCACAAAAACTAACTCAAAATGGATCAAAGGCCTAAATATAAAATGATAGAGATCATGGAAGAAAACAATAGGGACCACTTTTGAAACCCTAATACATGGGCATAAACAGTATACAAAACATTACTAACAATGTACAAACACCAGAAGAGAAGCTAGATATCTGGGAGCTCCTAAACATCAAACACTTATGCTCATCTAAAGACTTCACCAAAAGAGTAAAAAGAGAACCTACAGACCGGGAAAAAAACTTTGGCTATAACGAATCCGATCAACATCTGATCTCTAAAATCTACAAGATACTGCAAAACCTCAACAGCAAAAAGACAAATAACCCAATTAAAAAGTGGACAAAGGATATGAACAGGCACTTCACCAAAGAAGACATTCAGGCAGCTAACAGATACATGAGGAAATGCTCACAGTCATTAGTCATTAGAGAAATGCAAATCAAAACTACAATGAGGTACTATCTCACCCCAACAAGGCTGGCATTAATCCAAAAAACACAAAATAATAAATGTTGGAGAGGTTTTGGAAGGACGAACACTTATATACTGTTGATGGGGATGTAAAATGGCACAACCACTTTGAAAATCAATTTGGGACTTCCTTAAAAAGCTAGAAATTGAAGTACTATACGATCCAGCAATCCCACTCCTTGAAATATATCCTAGAGAAATGAGTCCTGTCACAACAATAGATATACGCACACCCATGTTCATTGCAGCACTGTTTACAATAGTGAAAAGCTGGAAATAACCAAGGTGCTCATCAACAGATGAATGAATAAACAAATTATGGTATATTCACACAATGGAATACTACACAATGGTAAAGAACAACAATGAATCCATGAAAGGTCTTATAACATGGAGAACTCCTGAAGGCATTATGCTGAGTGAAACTAGTTAGTCTCAAAAGGACAAATATTGTATGAGACCCCTTTTCTAAGAACTCAAGTAAAGGCTTAAACACAGAAGAAAACATTCTTTGATGGTTCCGAAGGTGGGGAGGGAGGGAGATATTTACTAATTAGATAGTAGACAGGAATTATTTTAGGTGAAGGGAAGGGCAACACATAATACAAAGGAAGTCAGCACAACTGGACTAAACCAAAAGCTAGGAAGTTTCCTGAATACAACCAAACACTTCAAGGGACAGAGTAGCATGAGCGGGGGTCTGGGGACTATGGTTTCAGGGGACATCTAAGTCAATTGGCATAACAAATTTTATTAAGAAAATATTCTGCATCCCATTTTGATGAGGGGCATCTGTGGTCTTAAAAGCTAGCAAGCGGCCATCTAAGGTACATCGATTGGACTCAACCCTCATAGAGCAAAGGAGAATAAAGAGCACAAAGACACAAGGAAAATATGAACCCAAGAGACAGAAAGGGCCACATAAACCAGCGACTCCAATCAGCCTGAGACCAGTAGAACTAGATGGTGCCCAGCTACCACCAATGACTGCCCTGACAGGGAATACAATAGAGAATCCCTGATGGAGCAGAAAAAAAGTGGGATGCAGACCTCAAATTCTAGTAAAAGATCAGACTTAATGATCTGACTGAGACTGGAGGGACCCCAGAGCTCATAGCCCCTGGACTCTCTGTTAGCCTAAAATTAAAACCATTCCCAAAGCCAGCCCTTCAAAGATTAGACTGGATTATAAGACATAAAATGATACTGGTGAGGAGTGTGCTTCTTAGCTTAAGTAGACACGTGAGACTATGTGGGCAACTCTTGCCTGGAGGCGAGATGAGAAGGCAGAGGGGGACAGGAGCTGGTTGAATGGACACGGGAGATACAGGATGGAGAGGAGTGTGCTGTCACACAGTAGGGTTAACAATGTGTGTATAAGTTTTTTGTATGAGAAAGTGAACTTGAACTGTAGACTTTCACTTAAAGCGCGCGCGCACACACACACACACACACACACACACAAACGATTAGCCCTTTGTAATACCCCAAAACAGTCACCATAACCTTCTGAGTGATCTTCCCTCTCTTGGCTCATCTTTGGGGTCTTCCCAACTTTCCTTAAAATAATGATCCATCTAAAAACTGTTGCTTCATGTGGGGCAGCATTCCCATAAACTTGTTTCATAGCTTCACTGATTTGGGACGATGTTACCACAATTTCGTGAGTTAGAGCCACCTGCCACAAACAGCCAATTCTTGAGGCAGGGATGAGGTGGGTAGCAAGAGCTTTATTGTATATTGGTATACAGGGGACAGGGGGAATGATCTCCTCTTAAACCTGTCTCCCCCAGCTGGAAACTGGCTGAAGTCTTTATAGAGCAAAATCATGGATTTCAGGAACTTGTGAAATGTCATTCTCTCCTGGGGTGGTTTCGGTGATCATGGTCCCAAGGTATTATCTCGTCTGCCCAGGGGGTGACTGGCACCGTCTTAGTCACTGGTCATAAGACTTTCTTAGGCTTAGATCATATCATTTGTTTTCTACAGTCTGAAAAGGGCATTAGTCATTAGTAAAAATTTAACAAGGAAAAAGGAACTGAGCAGTAAAATTACATTTAGAGGCAGGAAGAGAAGAAAATGGTGCGAGCCTTGTTTAGGACACGACCAGGTAACCTGTTCCACTGTCCACTTGAGTTTTTTTAAAAATTTGATACTAGTCCTGACCTCAAAATTTTTGTTTTGGCATGGCACAAAAGTGTCCTTTTTTTTTTTTTTTAAAGGCATCCTAACGAGACTAAGACAAGTGTATCACTGACAGAACTTCTCTGCAGCCATTCACTGATTGCAGAGACATGTTTTAACATGTTTTATTTGGAATACACCTGTGCACTATGAACTGGAACCCTAGTAGCAATACTTTTTGACTTACCCTCATATGTATGTTCCACACTTTACTTATGCATTCATCCATTGATGGACACTTAGGTTGTTTTCATCTTTTTGTTATTGTGAATAGTGTTGTAATGAACATAGGTTCATTACATGACATTACATAGACATTACATGTCTGTTCATGTTACTTCAATTAGATCCCTAGGGTATATAACCAGGAGCAGTCAATTAATTTTTGATAAAGGTACAAGAACAGTTCAATTGAGAAAAGGTACTCTGTTCAATAAATATTGCCGAGACAGATATAAACATGCAAAAAGATTAACTTAGACCTTCACTTTACACAGTATCCAAAAATGATCTCAAAGTAGATCACAGCCAATAAGCATAAGAAAAGATGCGCAGCATCATTAGTCATTAGGGAAATGCAAATCGAAATCACAATGAAATGCCACTTCATACCCACTAGGATAGCTATTATTTTAAAAAAGAGGAAAGTAACAAGTGTTGAACAGGATGTTGAAAAATTGGAACCTTCTTCCATTGCTGGTGGGAAGGTAAAATGGTGCAACCACTGTGGAAAACAGTGTTGTGGTCCCTCAAATTACCATATGACCCTCAATTCCACTCCTATGTGTATACCCAAAAGAATTGAAAGCAGGGACTCAAACAGATACTAGTACAATAATGTTCATAGCAGCACTATTCATTAGTTAAAATGTGGCAAGAACCCAAGTTCCCATCAACAGATAAATGGACAAACAAAATGTGGTAAATAATATAGTGGAATATTATTTAGCCGTAAAGGGAAAAGGAGTTCTGATACATGCTACAACAGGGAGAAACGTTGAAAACAGTATGCTTAGTCAGACACAAAACAGCAAATATTGTATGATCCCATTTGTATGAAACATCTAGAATAAGCAAATGTCTAGAGACAAATTTAGATTAATCTTTTCTGGGGAATGGAGTGAGGGAGGAATGGGGAGTTATTTCTTAATGGGTACTGAGTGTCTGGTGGGAATGATTAAAAAGTTTTGGAAATAGATAGTAGTGTTAGTTGCACAACATTGTGAATGTAATTAATGTCAGTGAAATGTACACTTAAAAATGGTTAAAATGGTGAATCTTGTTACATGTTATGGATTGAACTGTGTTCCCCGACAAAGGTATGTTGAAGTCCTAATCTCTGTACCTGTGAATGTGACCTTGCTTGGAAATGGAATTTTTTTCTGTTATCAGTTAATTTAAATAAGGTCATTCTGGAGTAGGGTGGGGCCTAATTTTAATCCTTTCTAAGTAGTGTCTTATAAATGGGAGAACAAACATGGAAACAGAGTCATATATGGGGAAGATACTGTGTGAAGAGACATTTACATGCAGCAAAGGAGCATCAAGGATTACTGTCAGAAACCAGACGCGAGGAGAGAAATTCTTCTCTCAAGGTGCTGAGAAGGAATTCACTTGGTTGAGACCTTCATTTGGATTTCTAGCCTCAGAACTGTGAGAAAATCAATTTCTGTTCCTTAAAGCCACCCTTAGTGTTATTTTGTTATGGCAGCCCTAGGAAACTAAAACACAGTTTGATACCAGAGAATGGAGGTGATGCTCTAACAAATACCTAAAAATAGAAGTGCCTTTGGAACTGGAAAATGGGTAGAGGTTGACAGAGTTTTGAGATGCGTGATAGAAAAAGCCTGGGTTGCCTGGTAGAGACTGTTGTTAGCGTTATGGATTTAATAGGTGATTCTGATGTGAGCTCAGAAAGAAGTGAGGGTTGCTGTGGGGGAAAATTTTATTGTCGTGAACAGAATGTTGTTAGAAATGTGGATTGTAAATGTACTTCTGGTGAGGCCTTAAAAGGAAATGATGAGCATGTTTTTGATCACTGGAGGAAAGACAATCCTTGTTATAAGGTGACAAAGATCTTTGTTGAATTATGTTCAAATATTTTGTGAAAAGTAGACTTGTAAGTAATGAGCTTGGATATTTGGATGAGGAAATTTCTAAGCAAAATCTTTAAGGGGCAGTCTTGTTTCTCCTTGCTGCTTATAGTAAAATGCGAGAAGAAATAGATAAACAAACCGGAATTTGAAGATTTGCAGAATTCTCAGCATATCCATATCGTGAAAATGAAGAAAGTGCACTCTGGGGAGGACACTAAAAGTTTGACTAGACAACCATTTGCTGAAGAGATTGGACATGTGACTTATGGACCCAATCAATGATCTCAGTAGAAACGCTCCCTGTTAGACTGAAGAGAACAAAGATGGGATGAAATGAAGGAAAGCTGTCTGATTCCTGGGAATCTATAGACAGGAAATGGGACACTGAAGCTACTTGGCTGTGAACACCTGTTGTCCTTTAAGAAAAGGAAAGATGATTTGGGGAGTAGTCCAGAATCCAGCAGAACTGATGGCACAAGCCCTGAGAATGGGGTCACTGTTTCCTCAGTTTCAAAGAGTGAGGCTTGAATTCCAGGGGGTGGTGCCACTGCCCTGGTGGGCCAAGGGAACAGGGCTGAGAGGGTGGGGCTACCATCCTGGTGTATCTGTTTAAAAGGAGAAAAAAGCCACTGCCCAGTGTTAAGTGGGTGGGGCCACTGTCCAGGTAGACTGGGAGAATGGAGCCACCCATGGTAAAGGGGGCGGGGCCACCCATGGTAAAATGGGCAGGGCCACCATCCCTATATACTGGAAGGATATGGGGTGCATGGCTAATGCCCAGGACTGAGGGGCCCCAGCCCAGAGGGCAGGACCACCTCAGAGAAGTGCCTGGAGAACAGAGCCTTGAAATCTAATAAGATTTGCCCCGTTGATTTTTGGACTTATTTGATACCCATCACCCCTTCTTTTCCTTCAATTTCTCCCTTTTGGAATGGTGGTGTCTACCTTATACCTGTCCCACCATTTTACATTGGAAGCAGATAACTTGTGTTCTAGGTTTTACAAGTCCACAGATACAGAGGAATTTTTCCCTAGGATGTATCATACCCAGAGTCTCACCCATACCTTATTTAGGTGACTCAGAAGATGAGATATTAAACTTAGAGTGGATGCTGGAATGGGTCAAGACTTTTGGAGATGCCGGGATGGGATGAATGTATTTTACATGTGGGAAACACATTAATTTTTTTAGGCTAGAGGGTGGCGTGTTATGGATTGAATTGTGTTCCCCAAAAAGATATATTGGAGTCCTAACTCCTGTACCTGTGAATGTCACCTTGTTTAGAAATAGTTTCTCTTTTGTTATTGGTTAGGTTCAATGAGGTCCTACTGGAGTAGGGTGGATCCTAATCCCAATCCCTTCTGAGTGGTGCCTTAGAAAAGAAGAGACATGGAAACAGCTTCATATTCTAGGGGAAGATGCCATGCAAGGCTATACCTACAAGCAGCAAAGGAATGCCAAGAATTGCTAGCAGAAACAGAAGCTACGGGAGAGGCACAGAACAAGGCCCCGAGAAGGAATTGATACAACCAAGATCCTGATTTGGACTTCCAGCCTCCAGAAATGTGAGAAAATAAATTTCTGTTCTTTAAAGCCACCCACTTTGTAGTATTCTGTTACGGCAGTCCTAGATAACTAAGACATATATTTTACCACACAATAAAATTTTATTTTAAAAAAGGATCATAGGCTTAAATGTAAAACCCCAAATATTAAAACTTTTAAAAGAAACATAGGAGAAAATGTTTAGGACCTTAGATTGGCAAAGATTTGTTAGATAGAAAACAAAAAACATGGTCCATAACAGAAAAAAAAATAAGCAGGACTTCAACAAAATAAAAACCTTTTGCTTTTCAAAATAAAATATTAAAGTGAAAATACATGCAATAGACTAGGAGAAAATATTTGTGAAACACATATCCAATAAAGAATTTGTATCCAGAATTTATAAAGAATGCTTCAAGCACAGTAATAAAATGACAAACAAACCAATAAAAAAATGGGCTAAAGATATGAACAGCCATTTCACCACAGAAGATATATGAATGACTAACTGACACATGAAAAGACGCATAGCATCATTATTCACCAGGGGAATGCAAATTAAAACTACACTCACACTCACACTCACTAGGATGAGTATAATCAAAAAGAAAAGTGGAGATGTGAAGAAATGGGAACCCTCGTACATTGGTGGTGGAAATGTAAAATGGTGCAGCTGATTTGGAAAAGTTTGGCAGTTCCTCAATAAGTTAACATTAGAGTTTAGCACCCCCCCCCAAAAAAAAAAAAACCAAACAAACCCTTGCCATTTAGTCGATTCTGATTCATAGCGACCCTATAGGACAGAGTAGAACTGCCCATACGGTTTCCAAGGCTGTAATCTCTACAGGAGCAGATTGCCACACCTTGAGAGTTAGCATGTTGTTGTTGTTGTTAGGTGCCGTCGAGTCGGGTCCAACTCATAGCGACACTATGCACAACAGAACGAAACACTGCCCGGTCCTGAGCCATCCTTACAGTCGTCGTTATGCTTGAGCTCATTGTTGCAGCCACTGTGTCAATCCAACTCGTTGAGGGTCTTCCTCTTTTCTGCTGACCCTGTACTCTGCCAAGCATGATGTCCTTCTCCAGGGAATGATCCCTCCTTACAGCATGTCCAAAGTATGTAAGACTCAGTCTCGCCATCCTTGCCTCTAAGGAGCATTCTGGCTGTACTTCTTCCAAGACACATTTGTTCGTTCTTTTGGCAGTCCATGGTATATTTAATATTCTTCGCCAACACCACAACATGAAGCCGTCAATTCTTCCATCTTCCTTATTCATTGTGCAGCTTTCACATGCGTGTGATGTGACTGAAAATACCATGGCTTCGGTCAGGCACACCTTAGTCTTCCAGGTAACACCTTTGCTTTCCAACCCTTTAAAGAGGTCCTTTGCAGCAGATTTACCCAATGCAATGTGTCTTTTGATTTCTTGACTGCTGCTTCCATGGCTGTTGATTGTGGATCCAAGTAAAATGAAATTCTTGACAACTTCAATCTTTTTTCCATTTATCAAAATGTTTCTCATAGGTCCAGTTGACCCTGACGCACACCTTTCCTTACTTTAAACCAATCAGTATTCCCTCGTTCTGTCTGAACAACTGCCTCTTCATCTATGTACAGGTTCCTCACGGGCACAATTAAGTGTTCTGGAATTCCCATTCTTCACAATGTTATCCATAGTTTGTTATGATCTACACAGTCGAATGCCTTTGCATAGTCAATAAAACACAGGCAAACATCCTTCTGGTATTCTCTGCTTTCAGCCAGAATCCATCTGACATCAGCAATGATATCCCTCCTTCCATGTCCTCTTCTGAAACCGGCCTGAATTTCTGGCAGTTCCCTGTCCATACACTGCTGCAGCCGTTTTTGAATGATCTTCAGCAAAATTTTGATTGTGTGTGATATTAATGATATTGTTCTATAATTTCCACATTCTGTTGGATCACCTTTCTTGGGAATCGGCATAAATACGGATCTCTTCCAGTCAGTTGGCCAGGAAGCTGTCTTCCATATTTCTTGGCAAAGACAAGTGAGCACCTCCAGCGATGCATTTGTTTGTTGGAACATCTCAAATGATATTCCATCAATTCCTGGAGCCTTGTTTTTTGCCAATGCCTTCAGAGCAGCTTGGACTTCTTCCTGCAGTATCATCAGTTCCTGATCATATGCCACCACTTGAAATGGTGGAACATTGACTCATTCTTTTTGGTATAATGACTCTGTGTATTTCTTCCATCTTCTTTTGATGCTTCCTGCGTCATTTAATATTTTCCCCATGGAATCCTTCCCTATTGCAACTCGAGGCTTGAATTTTTTCTTCAGTTCTTTCAGCTTGAGAAACGCCAAATGTGTTCTTCCCTTTTGGTTTTCCATCTCCAGCTCTTTGCACATGTCATTATGAGACTTTACTTTGTCTTCTCCAGATGCCCTTTGAAATCTTCTGTTTAGTTCTTTTACTTCATCAATTCTTCCTTTTGCTTTAGCTGCTCAATATTCGAGATCAAGTTTCAGAGTCTCCTCTGACATCCATCTTGGGCCTTTCTTTCTTTCCTGTCTTTTCAGTGACCTCTTGCTTTCTTCATGTATGATGTCCTTGATGTCATTCCACAACTTGTCTGGTCTTTGGTCTCTAGTGTTCAATGCATCAAATCTGTTCTTCAGATGGTTTCTAAATTCAGGTGGGATGTACTCAAGGTCATATTTTGGCTCTCGTGGACTTGCTCTGATTTTCTTCAGTTTCAGCTTGAGCTTGCTTATGAGCAATTGATGGTCTGTTCCACAGTCGGCCCCTGGCCTTGTTCTGACTGATGATATTGAGCTTTTCCATCGTCTCTTTCCACAGATGTAGTCGATTTGATTTCTGTGTGTTCCATCTGGCGAGGTCGGTGTGTATAGCCACCGTTTATGTTGGTGAAAGAAGGTATTTGCAATGAAGGAGCCATTGGTCTTGCAAAATTCTATCATTCGATCTCTGGCATTGTTTCTCTCACCAAGGCCATATTTTCCAACTACTGATCCTTCTTCTTTGTTTCCAACTTTTGCATTCCAATCACTAGTAATTATCAATGCATCTTGATTGCATGTTTGATAAATTTCAGATTGCCACAGCTGATAAAAGTCTTCTATTTCTTCATCTTTGGCCCTAGTGGTTGGTGTGTAAATTTGAATAATAGTCGTATTAACTGTTCTTCCTTGTAGGTGTATGTATATTATCCTCTCACTGACAGCGTTGTACTTCAGGATAGACCTTGAAACATTCTTTTTCACAGTGAATGCAACACCATTCCTTTTTGAGTTGTCATTCCCAGCAGAGTTGACTATATGATTGTCCATTTCAAAATGGCCAAATACCAGTCCATTTCAGCTCACTAATGCCTAGGATATCAATGTCTATGCGTTCCATTTCATTTTTGACAATTTCCAATTTTCCTAGATTCATACTTCATACATTGCAGGTTCTGCTTATCAATGGATGTTTGTAGCTGTTTCTTCTCATTTTGAGTCATGCCACATCAGCAAATGAAAGTCCTGGAAGCTTTACTCCATCCAAATCATTAAGTTCTACTCTATTTTGAGGAGGTAGCTCTTCCCCAGTCATCTTTTTGAGTGCCTTCCAACCTGGGGGGCTCATCTTCCAGCACTATATCACACAATGTTCAGCTGCTATTCATAAGGTTTTCACTGGCTAATGCTTTTCAGAAGTTGACTGCTGGGCCCTTCTTCCTAGTCTGTCTTAGGCTGGAAGCTCAGCTGAAACCTATCCTCCATGGGTGACCCTGCTGGTATCTGAATACCGGGGGCATAGCTTCCAGCATCACAGCAACATGCAAGCCCCCACAGTACGACAAACTGATAGACATGTGGGGGAGAGTTAGCATAGGACCCAATAGGCGTAAAGATGGATGAGTGAGCATGTCCAGCACTGCATCCGTTTATTGAAACATCTCCATTGATATTCTATCGATTCCTGGAGCCTTGTTTTTCCCCATTGCCTTCAGTGCAGTTTGAACTTCTTCCTTCAGTACCATCAGTTCTTGATCCTATGCTACCTCTTGAAATGGTTGATTGTTGACTAATTCTTTTTGGTATCCTAGGGATTAGTGAGCTGAAATAGACTGATATTGACCATTTTCAATCAGATAGTCATATGGTGTACTATTTCGGAAATGACAAATTGAAAAGGAATGGCGTGGCAATCATCATCAAAAAGAACACTTCAAGAACTTTTGAGTACAAGAAATTTTAAGTACAATGCTGTCAGTGATAGGATAATATCCATAAGCCTACAAGGAAGACCAGTTAATACAACTATTATTCAAATTTACGTACCAACCACTAAGGCTAAAGATGAAGAGATTGAAGATTTTTACCAACTTCTGCAGTCTGAAATTGATGGAATATGCAATCAGGATGCATTGATAATTACTGGTAATTGGGATGTGAAAGTTGGAAACAAAGAAGGATCACTCTTTGGAAAACATGGCCTTGGTGATAGAAACGATACCACAGATTGCATGATAGAATTTTGCAAGACTAACGACTTCTTCACTGCAAATACCTTTTTTCCACAACATAATTGGCGACTATACACATGGACCTTGCCGGATGGAATACACAGGAATCAAATCGACTACATCTGTGGAGACAATGGAAAACATCAATATCATCAGTCAGAAGAAGGTCAGGGGCCAAATAGAGAACAGACCATCAATTGCGCATATGCAAGTTCATGCTGAAGCTGAAGAAAATTAGAACAAGACCATAAGAGCCAAAGTGTGATCTTGAGTATTTCCCACCTGAATTTAGAGACCATCTAAAGCATGGATTTGACTCCTCAAACGCTAATGGCAGAAGACCAGAGTAGTTGTGGAATGACATCAAGGACATTATACATGAAGAAAGCAAGAAGTCATTAAGAAGACAGAAGAGAAAGAAAAGACCAAGGTGGACCTCAGAAGAGACTCTGAAACTTGCTCTTGGACGTCGAGTAGCTAAAGTGAACAGAAGAAATGATGAAGTAAAAGAGCTGAGCAGAAGATTTCAAAGGGTGATTTGAGAAGACAAAGTATTAAAAAGACATGTGCAAAGACCTGGAGTTGTAAAACCAAAGGGGGAGAACATGCTCAGTATTTCTCAAGCTGAAAGAACTAAAGAACTAAAGAAAAAATTCAAGCATCAAGTTGTGATAGCGAAGGATTCTATGGACAAAATATTGAACAATAAAGGAAGCATTGAAGGAAGATGGAAGGAATACGCAGAGTCACTGTACCAAAAAGAATTGGTCGATGTTCAGTCATTTCAGGAGGTAGCATATGATCAAGAACCAATGGTACTGAAGAAGGCCAAGCTGTACTGAAGACACTGGCATAAAACAAGACTCCAGGAATTGACGGAACACCAACTGATATGTTTCAACAAACAGATGTAGCACTGGAAGTGCTCACTCATCTATGCCAAGAAATTTGGAACACAGCTACCTGGCCAACTGACTGGAAGAGATCCATATTTATGCCTATTCCCAAGAAAGGTGATCCAACCAAATGCGGAAATTATCGAACAATACCACTAAGATCACACACAAGCAAAATTTTGCTGAAGATCATTCAAATGTGATTGCAGCAGTATATCGACAGGGAACTGCCAGAAATTCAAGTCAGATTCAGAAGAGGACATGGAAGGAGGGATATCATTGCTGATGTCAGATGGATCCTGGGTGAAAGCAGAGAACACCAGAAGGATGTTTACCTGTGCTCTATTGACTATGCAATGGGATTCGACTGTGTAGATCATAACAAATTATGGACAACATTACTAAGAATGGGAATTCCAGAACACTTAATTGTGCTCATGAGGAGATTGTACATAGATCAAGAGGCAGTTGTTTGCATAGAGCTAGGGGATACTGAGTGGCTTAAAGTCAGAAAAGGTGTGCATCAGGGTTGTATCCTTTCACCATACTTATTCGGTGTGTATGCTGAGCAAATAATCCCAGAAGCTGGGCTATATGAAGAAAAGGGCATCAGTATTGGAGGAAAATGCATTAACAACCTGCAATATGCAGATCACACAACCTTGCTTCCTGATAGTGAAGAGAACTTGAAGCACTTCCTGATGAAGATCAAAGACTACAGCCTTCAGTATAGATTACACCTCAACATAAAGAAAACAGTAAACCTCACAACTGGACCAATAATCAATATCATGATAAACTGAGAAAAGTTCAAAGTTGTTAAGGATTTCATTTTACTTGGATTCACAATCAACACCTATGAAACAGCAGTCAAGAAATCAAATGAGGCTTTGCACTGGGCAAATCTGCTGCAAAAGATATCTTGAATGTGTTAAAAAGCAAAAATGTCACTTTAAGGACTAAGGTGCCGCTGACCCAAGCCACAGTGTTTTCAATTGCCTGATATGCATACAAAAGATAGAGAATGAATAAGGAAGACCAAGGATGAATTGATGCCTTTGAATTATGGTGTTGAAAAAGAATATTGAATATACCATGGACTTCCAGAAGAATGAACAATTCTGGCTTGGAAGACGTATAGCCAGGATACTCCTTAGAACCATTGATGGCGAAACTACATCTCACATACTTGGGACATGTTATCAGGAGGGATCAGTTCCTGGAGAAAGACATCATGCTTGGTAGAGTAGAGGATAAGCGAAAAAGAGGAAGACACTCAGTGAGATGGATTGTGACACAGTGGCTGCAACGATGGGCTTAAGCATAGCAATGATCATTTCAATGGCACCGGACTGGATGGTGTTTTGTTCAGTTGTACATAGGGTTGCTATGAGTCTGAACTGGCTTGAGGGCACCTAACAACAACAACAATCTTTGGTCGAAGGGTGAATCTCAGGAGTGACTTCCATACCAAGTTTAAAGGGTGTCTGGGGGCCATACTCTTGGGTTTCTCCAGCGTCTGTCAGACTAGTAAGTCTTGTCTTTTTTTGTGAGTTAGAATTTTGTTCTACATTTTTCTCCAGCTGTGTCCGGGACCCTCTATTGTGATCTCTTTCAGAGCAGTTGATGGTGGTAGCTGGGCACCAGCTATTTGTGCTGATCTCCGTCTGGTGGAGGCTGTCGTAGCTGTGGTCTCTTAGTCCTTTGGACTAATCTTTCCCTTGTGTCTTTGGTTTTCTTCATTCTCCCTTGCTCCAGACAAGGTGGGACCAGTGGAGTATCTTAGATGGCCATTCATAAGCTTTTAAGACCCCAGGCGCTACTCACCAAAGTAGGATGTAGAACATTATCTTTATAAACTATGTTATGCCAGTTGAGCAATATGTTCCCCGAGTCCATGGTCCCCAGCCCTCAGCCCAGTCATTTGGTCCCTCAGGGAATTTGGATGTGTTTATTTATTAAGTTTCTACGACCTCGCCTTAGTCAAGTTGTACCGACTTCCCCAGTGTTGTGTCCTGTCTTATCCTGCACCAAAGTTACCACTTACCTATTGTCTAGTTAGTGTTTTTACCTCCCCATACCTCCCCTTCTTTATAATCATCAATGATTGTTTCTTTCTGTGTGTAAACCTTTTCATGAATTTTTATAAGTGGTCTTATACAGTATTTGTAGTTTTGTGATTGACTTATTTCATTCAGCATAATACCCTCCAGATTCATCCATGTTACTAGATGTTTCACAGATTCATCTTTGTTCTTTATTGTTACATAGTATTCCATTGTGTGTATGTACCACAGTTTGTTTATCCATTCATCTATTTATGGGCACTTAGGTTCTTTCCATCCTTTTGCTATTGCGAATAATGCTGAAATGAATGTGAGTGTGCGTATGTCTATTCATGTGACAGCTCTTATTTCTCTAGGATATATTCCTAAGAGTGGATTGCTGAATCATATGGTATTTCTATTCCTAGTGCCATATCATTTTCCAAAATGGTTATACCATTTTACATTCCCACCAGCAATGCATAAGAGTCTAGTCTCTCCAGAGCCTCTCCAATGTTTGTTATTTTCTGTTTCTTTCATTCCTGCCAGTAATTTTGGGGTGAGATGGTATCTTATTGTAGTTTTGATTTGCATTTCTCTCTCTTTTTTTTAATGGCTAGTAATCCTGAGCATTTCCTCATGTGTGTGTTCATATCCTTTGCCCATTTTTAAATTGGATTATTTGTCTTTTTGTTGTAGAGCTTTTGGATTTTAGAGATTAGACTTTTGTCAGATTTGTAATAGCCAATTCTCTTTTTCCCAGCCTTCAGGTTCTCTTTTTACTCTTTTGATGAAGTCTTTTGAAGAGCATAAGTATTTAATTTTTAGAAGATCCCAGTTACCTAGCTTATCTTCTGGCATTTGTGTTGTTAGTTATGGTTTGTATCCTCTTAATGCCATATATTGGGTCCTCTAGCATTGACCCTATTTTTTCTTCTTTGATCTTTATAGCTTTTGGTTTTCTATTTAGATCTTTTATTCATTCGGAATTAGTTTTTGTGTATGGTGTGAAGTATGGATCCTGTTTCATTTTTTTTTTTAACAGATGGACATCCAGCTTTGTCAGCACCATTTGTTAAAAACAGTGTCTTTTCCCCATTTAATGGACTTTGGGCCTTTGTCAAAGATCAGGTGATCATAGGCAGATGGATTTACATCTGGACTCTCAATTCTGCTCCATTGTTCAATGTGTCTGTTGTACCAGTACCAGGCTGTTTTGACTACTACAGCTGTATTGTAGGTTGTGAGGTCTGATAGTGTGAGGCCTTCTATTTTATTCTTCTTCAATAATGCTTTACTTATTCGGGGCCTCTTTCCTTTCCATATAAAGTTAATGATTAGTTCTTCCATCTCTTTAAAGAATGCTGTTGGTATTTGGATTGAGATTGCATTGTATTTGTAGATTGCTTTAAAAAAATTTTTTTTTTGGGTAGAATTAACATTTCCACAATATTGAGTCTATGTATCTATGAGCATGGAATGTTTGTCATTTATGTAGGCCTCTTTTGGTTTCTTGCAGTAGTGTTTTGTAGTTTTCTTTGTACAGGTCTTTTTTGTCCCCGGTTAGATTTATTCCTAAGTATTTTATTTTTTTACGTGCTATTATAAATGGTATTGCTTTCCTGGTTTCCTTTTCATAGTTCTCTTTATTGGGAAATTACAGCATTCTTTAAGGTTACTAAAAATCATTCAAGTGTACACAAGATTTGGCAAATTCTATGGCATGTGAATTATATCTGAATAAAGTCGATACTTTTAAATAGTGTTTGGCAAGTAGAAAGAAGATTGTCAATAAATGTCTGAAGATTGTTGGTGTTTCTGGGTATGATGCCTATCTTTAGTGGGAGAGTATCTTTAAGACTTTTCATGCAAATTATCCCTGAACCTGTTCCCCCCTAATGTATGCATCTAGTGCCCCAATCTAGAATCAATTCAATCAGAAGTTCAAGGGATGGGGGTCTAGTCATGTACAGTATGAAAAATCTCTGTTGGTGATTCTGGTGTGCATTCCAGGGTGAAAATCTGTTATTTATGGAATTTGGATCGGTTGGTATGGTTAAACCTAGGGTGCACATTTCACCTCATGGCTACTTACAATGGAATGGGTGTGAAGTAATCAGGAATCTTGGCCCAGAACAATCTCTCTCCTTCTCCCTCTCTCTCTCACTGTCACTTTCATTCTCTCTGGTAGAAGCATCTAGTTCTTACTAGATCCTGCTTAGAAATCTCCCCAGAATAATAGAGTCGAAATGTATTATACAGATCATCTATTTGCAGTGGTTCTTAACCAGGGGTGCATTTTAGTCTTACCTGAGGAACTTTTTTAAAGCATACATGTCCCTGGCCACACCTAAGCACTTATCATCAGTCTATACAGTAGGACTATGAACACATACATTTTGGGGAAAAAAAGCTTCTCAGATGATACGGATGCTCATCCCTATTTAAGAACTACTGCTCTAAAGGAGGAGCCCTGGTGGTGTAGTGGTTAAGAGCTATGGTGTGCTACGGCTGCTAACCAAAAGGTCAGCAGTTCGAATCCACCAGTTGCTCCTTGGAAACGCTATGGAACAGTTCTCCTCTGTCCCATAAGGTCGCTATGAGTCAGGATCAACTCAATTGCAATGGGTTTTAACGGGCTCTAAAGGAAGAAGGAAGAAAGGACACCCTGGTGGTGTAGTGGTTAAGTGCTACAGCTGCTAACCAAAAGGTCGGCAGTTCAAATCCACCGGGTGCTCCTTGGAAACTCTATGGGAGCAGTTCTACTCTGTCCTATAGGGTTGCTACGAGTCGGAACGAGTCGGGTTTTTAAAGGAAGAAATAAAATAAACAGTATAATGGAGATAACATTTGGTTTCCTGTGCCTGGCTTTAGCTGCCCTGTCATGGATCATTAGGTTTTTATCTCCTATGATATTGGGACTACCTTTGAAGATCACTGTTTCATAAGCTTAGGTAGTAGTGAATGCTTAATGAACATATCCGTGGAATACCATTTGGAAAATTAATTCATAAACTCTATGACTTTTGGCATGAGAAGGGTTGGATTTCAGAAAACTCTGATACACAGTTCCTCAACAAGGTGATAATGCTATGTACTTGGAATAGTCCAGGGATGAAGGTGGTTCCCTGTCTTTTGTGGCTTCCTGGGAATTGGTCTGCTGCTGACTGCTGGAGCCATTTAAAAATAATGGGCTGCTGAGTAATTATCTCCGTGCACATCCACCTGTGAGTGGGCCTGCACTTCAGAGATGAAGAGTAATTTTTATTGGAGGGATGGCATATAGTAGTGGTTGAAACTAAACAGCCACAATGAAATTGATTTTCAAAGGGAGATTACTTCTGAATTTTATTTTGTGGTTCGTTGATTGTTATTCTTATTTCATTCTGCCACACCAATGGCCTGCAAGGGGAAAGAAACCTTGAATATTAGTAGAGTTTTGGATTGATCCACAAAACTCCATGGCTAGAATCATTGAATGCTTCTAAAGCACTTTGTTCTCTGTAGTCTAAATGCTTAGGTTGGGGGAAACTCTGAGGTTTTCTTAGGAAAAGGAAGGAGCTTAACACCTGTCACAGCTAGTTAAACTGAGGGGAAGAAAGAAGAAAGCTAGAGTTCAGGAGTTCCCTCAACTCAGCTACCCCTTCCTTGAGTCCCTGTTATGCCCAAGACACAACGCTAGTGTGGATTCTAGTTCTCAAAACTGATTTAGCCAACAAAGAATCAACCAAGGAGTACAAACCTACCTCGTTCTTAATGACATTAGACAAATCCTTCTGGTACAGTTTGTTTCTGCCTGGATTTCCAGCTGACATCTTTCCCTTCCCTCCTCCACACCAAATTTTACAAAATTAAACCCTAGTTTAATTTTCTCAATCACTCAGGCATAAAACATTGGAGACACTTTTTTTTTTAATTTTCCCTTTCCTTTGCTACTCATATTTAGCATTCAATTGCCAAGTTGATTCATACTTGGTGAAATTGGTTCATACTTAATAATGTCTCTTGTATCACTCACTCCCTTTCTTTCTAGTCCCACTGCTACCACCTTGGCTATGTTTTGATTAGATGATACTCAGATCCCTCCCAACCAAGAAAATCTGTAATTCCACCTACCTTCTTATTACTTCACTCCTGCAGTGGTTATCCAGCTATTGTTGTTAGGTGTCATCGTTTCTGACTCATAGCAACCCTATGTACAACGGAACAAAACATATGCTTGAATCCATTGTTGCAGCCGCTGTGTCAATCCATCTTGTTGAGGGTCTTCCTCTTTTTTGTTGACTGATCTGTTTTACCAAGCATGATGTCCTTCTCCAGGGACTGGTCCTCCTGATAACATGTCCAAAATATGTGAGAAGAAGCCTCGCCGTCCTTGCTTCTAAGGAGCATTCTGGCTGTACTTCTTCCAAGACAGATTTGTTCATTCTTCTGGCAGCCTATGGTATATTAAATATTTTTTTACCAACACCATAATTCAAAGGCATCAGTTCTTGTTCAGTCTTCCTTATTCATTGTCCAGCTTTTGCATCTTTTAATTTGTATGCCATCTTTGGAGAAATGTCTATGCAAATCCTTTGCCCATTTTTAATTGAGTGTGTATTTTTATTGTTGAGTTGTAAGAGTTCTTTATATATTCCAGATACTAGACCCTTATGAGAGATACGACTTGCAAATATTTCCTTCCATTATGTGGGTTGCAATTCTTTATTCTTGAAATGCTCTCCTCTTTTGGTTTTTGTGACAATGGCTCTATTATTTTTCTTTTTTTCCTACCTCTCTGGCTGTTCCTTTTCAGGTTCTTTTAGAGGTTTCTCTCTAGCTCATCTCTTAATGTTGGTATTTTCCAGGTCTATAAGCAGCCCTAGTGCCCAATAGTTAAATGCTTGGCTGCTAACCAAAAGGTTGGCAGTTTGAACCCACAGCTGCTTTGAGGGAGAAAAGACCTGGTGATCTGCGCCCATAACGATTTCAGCCTGGGAAGCCCTATGGGAAAGTTCTGCTCTGTCCTATAGGGTTTCTATGAGTTGGAATTGACTCTATGCCACACAACAACAACATACCCTTGGGTCTTTCCTCTTGTTACTCTGTATATTTTCCCAGCACAACCTCTTTAAAACACATGGCTTTAAAATTTTTTTTTTTTATGTGAGATGACTTTGAAATCAAGATCTGTAGCCTAGACCTCTTTCCCGTGCTCCATGCCTACTGAGCTCCAGCATAATTTCTATTGGAAATTGTCACTTCAGTGTCCCGTAGACAATTTAAAATCAAGTTATCCTAAACTGTGTTTGTCTCCTCCCCACCTCAAGCCTGCTCCTCCTCCCCACCTCAAACCTGCTCCTCCTCCCCTGTTCATTAGTCTCAGTGAGTAGCACTGTGGTCCATTTACTTATCTAAGGCAGAAATCTAGGAGTTGTTCTAGATTCCTTCTCACTCCTCCACCACATTTGAACACCAAATATTATAGATTATACCTCTTTAAAGTATGTTCAGTCTATCTTATCATTTTAGTACCTACTTCCTCGAATGCCATTACCACCCTGGTTTAGTTTACCTTCTACTTTTTTACAAAACTCAGTTCAAGTGTTTCTACTCCAGAAAACTTTCCCTGCTAATTCTGAAACAGAGGCTGCAAAAGACCTCTTTAAAGTGTTAAAAGCAAAGTTGTCACTTTAAGGACTAAGGTGTGCCTGACCCAAGCCATGGTATTTTCAGTTGTCTCATATGCATGCAAAAGATGAACAATGAATAAGGAAGAGCAAAGAAGAATTGATGCCTTTGAATTATGGTGTTGGTGAAGAACATTGAATATACCATGGACCGCCAGAAGAATGAACAAGTCTGTCTTGGATGAAATACAGCCAGAGTGCTCCTTGGAAGTAAGAATGATGAGACTTCATCTCACATACTTTGGACATGTTATCAGGAAGGGCCAGTCCCTGGAGGAGGACATCAGGCTTGGTAAAGTAGACAGTCAGCAAAAAAGAGGAAGACCCTAGACAAGGTGAATTAACACAGTGGCTGCAACAGTGGTCTTGTGATGGTTAAGATTGTGTGTCGACTTGCCTGGGCTACGAATCTCAGTGTTTATATATGATCACGCCCATGATGGGATCTGCTGTGAGTAGCCAATCAGTTGAAAGGGAGTTTCCTTGGAGTTGTGGCCTGCATCCGAATATAAGCAGATGTTCTGGCTTTTTGCTTGCTCTGGATCCTGCAGCCACCTCCTGTTCATCTGACCCCTGGTTCTTGGGACTTGAGCTATCAGCTTGCCTGCCAATCTTGAGATTTGTTGATCTTCACAGCCTGTGAGCAAAAGCCCTGCTCTCTGACCTGCCCATCTTGAATTTGTGGCTACATGAATCAGGAAAAGCCTCTATTCTGATCCACAGACTTGGGATATTTCAGCCTCTACAATCGTGTGAGCCATTTCCTTGATATAAATCTCTCTCTATATATATATATACACACTTTCCTGGTTTTGCTTCACTAGAGAACACAGCCTAAGACATTTGGTACTGAGAGTACTTCTAGAGAAAAAAAAATTGTAAGGATGTGTTTTCTAAATTGGTTCTCAAGTCTGGTTAGTCTTAAAGATGTTGATGACTCTGCTTCCAGCAGTAAAGAGGGTACTGCTAATCCACGGTGTGAGGTGGCAATACAAATACACAAAATACCACCACCAATAGATCAGGTATTGGTGAAAGGCAAGGCTCTGTGTGAACACGTGTGATATCTTTCTACGGTTTTTTCAGAATGAGAAGTATAAGAAAGCTGGTTGGTTGCTCCTACTTTTGCTAGACAAACTGGGAAAGAAAGAGATGCTCTCGGGGCTTCAGAGTCAAAGCTCAAGGGCCGCATAAATGACCTCAAGGCTTCCACTTGTGCTTTGAAAGAAAACCTTATTTCTTGTAGTAACAGAGCTGAAATTGCCAAAAGCCAAACCCAGAGTCTTATTGTAAGAGTGGCTTAATTACAATGCCAACTCAATTGCCAACCTCGAGAGGTGTCTGAAGTTAAAGTTAAGGGCATTGATTGGGAGAAATGGGATCCTGAAACTTAGGATGGGGACATATGGGCAGATAATCAGGAAGCTGGAGGCACTGAGTCCCTAAATTCTGTTGAATCATTCCTGCCAACAGAACCACTCCCGTCTGAAGAGATTACTTCGTGTTTGTCTGCTAAACCACACTGCCCAGAAAAATCATTAGCCCCTCCACTCCCATCTAATGAGATTAGCCCTAGCCCAGCTACCTCTAAAGAGCCCTTGCCTGAGTCATTGCCTGGTGCATTGGTGAGGCAGATGCTTTACAAGACAATGTTCTCAAAATAATTCCACACTACAGATTCTGGCTTCTAGACCTATAACTAGACTTAAGTCCCAGTGAACCCCAAAAGGTGAAGTACAAAGTGTGACCCAGAAGGTGGCACACTCCAAAAGAGCTGCTTGACTTTTCTAATATGTACAAACAGAAACCTGGGGAATATGTGTGGGAATGGCTATTAAGGGTGTGGGATAATGGTGCAAGGAACATAAAGATGAATCAGTCTGAGTTTATTGATGTAGGCATACTAAGCACAGATTCTTCATTCAGTGTTTCAGCTGGAGAAGTTAGGAAAGGATATAACAGTTTATTTGGTTGGGTTGCTGAAGCATGGATTATGAGGTGGTCTACACTAAATGAAGATTAAGTACCAGATCTGCCTTGGTATACTGTAGAAGAAGGTATCCAAAGTCTCAGGGAAATTGGCATGCTAGAGTGGACTTATCACGCACAGACCCACACATGGAGTTCCCAGAAGACACACCTTTTACCACAATTGTGAGGAACAGATTTGTGAAGGGAGCGCCAGCATCCCTGAACACTACTGTGATTGCTATTTATGTAAATCAGGTTTGACAATGGGGAAGGCCCTAACTGAATTAAGGCACCTAACTACAATCATTGCTATGAGTCGGAATTGACGCGACGGCAACAGATTTGGCTTTTGGTTTTAACCAAAATCAGGCTGATTGGACCCCATGGTAGTAGGGGTCAAGTGGCTGCATTCAATCAACAAAGACAAGGTGGATGTGGCTACTGTAATGGACAGTAGAGTCAGAGCAGTAATCAGAATAGTCTGACTCATATGGACATATGGCATTGGCTACTTAGTCATGGTGTCCCTAGGAGTGAAATAGAAAATCTACTAAATATTTACTTGATCTGTACAAATAGATGAATTCTAGGTCAGGTGAATAGCAGCCTAACTTGAATCATGGTCCCTCAATCAATTCCCAGATTTGAGCAAGTTTAAAAACCCACAACCCCTTGAATGAAGGGAAGGCCGGGTCTCCTTGAAGAAGGACTCCAGTACATTGCCAAATATTTCTTCTGTTAATCTTTCTCCCAGCCTTCCCCAAAGGGATCTATGGCCTTTTACAAGAGTGACTATTCATTGGGGAAAAGGAAATAATCAGAATTTTCCGAATATAAGCAGATGTTCTGGCTTTTTGCTCTCTCTGGATCATGCGGCTGCCTCCTGTTCACCTGACCTCCAGGTCTTGGGACTTGAGCTAGCAGTTGCCCACCAGTCTTGGGATTCATTGAACTTCACAGCCTGTGAGCAGGAGCCCTACTCTCTGACCTGCTGATCTTGGGTTTGCCAGCCCCTGTGGCTATGTGGGAAACCCTTGTGGTGTGGTGGCTAAGAGCTACAGCTGCTAACCAAAATGTCAGCAGTTCGAATCCACCAGGCTCTCCTTGGAAACTTAGGCAGTTCTACTCTGTACTATAGGGTTGCTATGAGTCGAAATTGACTTGACGGCAATGAGTTTGGTATTTTGGTTTGGGGGCTGTGTGAATCAGGAGAATCCTCTATTCTGATCCACGGACTTGGGATGTTCCAGCCTCTACAATTGCTTGGGTTGTTTCCTTGACATAAATCTCTCTATATATATATTTATATACTTTACTGGTTTTGCATCTCTAGAGAACCCAGCCTAAGACAGGGCTCAAACATAGCAACGATTGTGAGGATGGCACAGAATCAGACAGCGTCTTGTTCTGTTGTGCATAGTGCAGCTATGAGTTGGAACCAAATCGAGGGCACCCAACAACATATAATTCTCTACTAAACTGCCTTCTCTGATAAACTGAGGTTCTTCCCTCCTAAACCCTGTCTTATACGACTTTACCTCCTCAGTACCTAGCATGATCAAACTTTTTTTCTTCTTCTTGCTTAATTTTTTTCAAACTCCCCATTCCTTCTTCCTTCATCCCCAGTAAGCCACTATTCTTCTTTTGTCTCAATGAATTTACCTATATCGATATTTCATATAAGTGGGATCATGCAGTATTTGTCCTTGTGTTTCTGGCTTATTTCACATAGCATAATGTTTTCAAGGTTCATCCAAGTTTTGGCATGTATCAGAACTTCATTTCCCTTTATAGCTGAATAATACTTCATTTTATGTATCTGTCACCTTTTGTTTATCCATTCATCTGTTGATGAGCACTTGTGTTGTTTCCACCTTTTGGTTATTGTGATGAACATTGATGTACATGTGTCTGTTTGGGTCCCTGCTTTCAGTTCTTTTTGGTATATGCCCAGAAGTGGTATTGCTGCATCATATGGTAATGATGTGTTTAATTTTTTGAAGAACTACCAAACTGTTTTCCACAGTGGCTGCAACACTTGTTAGTTTCCTTTTTTTTTTTAATAGCCATCCTGGTGGGTGTGAAGTAGTATCTCATTGTGGTCTTGAAGGACAAAACAGAGACAGGCACTTTGCTTTAGTTCTTTAGGTAGTCACTAGAGTGATTCAAACAGGCAAAAACCATACTTTGTTAATAAAGTATGTTCTACTCATTCCAGAAACAGGGTCCAAGATCCTAAACCTGACATGCAGCTGCCACTTCTAGCTGGGCAGGGGTAGTGCTCAAACCAGTATATTAAAACAAACGTAGTTTCATACTCTTCCTACTGTTCTGCAAGCGTCCACCCAGCTGCCATTATTTCTTGACTGTTCACCAGGGTTCTGACATAGCTGGTACTATCATTTTCTGCCTATTTTTGTCTTTCCTGTGGGAGGATGGGAGTGTGTAGTGTCTTACTCCACCATCTTAGTTCTGGTATCAGTGCTCAAACCTTCAAAGGAAAGAATGAGAATGTAGTGCTTTATTATGAGTCTTCAGGCAGGATAATGCTCAAGGAAACTGTTCTTTCTAGCTGTTCTAGCTTTTTTGTTATTATAGCTGTCCACTTATTGATAGGATTGTGATCTTGGTGGGATCTGGACTTCTGTGAGGTGAACAAAAGAAGGTTAGTTGTGTTATGTCAGACATGCCATCTCGCTTTCTCCATTATGCTCCAGTAGAGTGTTGCAAGGTTATGACAGTGTCATAAATGGGATGAGGGGTTGGGAGGACAGGACAAACAGACTTTTTAATCAATATTTTTGGCATGGCTCTGGGAGATCACACAACAGTGGAGCTGAACAGAATTTGAATAGACTATATGATCCTGGCCCTTCTGGCCTTAAGCAGGTGAATCTAAAGTATTCGTGAGAAATGGTTGCTGAAAAGTCCCTAATTATCTCATTGAGAAGAATATCCAATGATGATGGGAAGAAAAAGTACAAGTAACACACGTAAAAGTGAAAAAATTATGTATGCCACGGAGTCTACAGGTGTACTTCAATATAGAGAAGAGATACGTTAGAAAAAGACTAAGTTGCAAATCCATAAAAACCAAACCAAACCAGACCCATTGCTGTTGAGTTGTTTTCAGCTCCTAGACATCCTATAGGGCATAGTAGAACTGCCCCATAGGGTTTCCAAGGCTGTAAATCTTTAGGGAAGCAGATTTTTCTCCTGCGGAGTGGCTGGTGGGTTCAAAGCAATGACCTTTTGGTTAGCAGCCAAGTGCTTAACCATTGCACCACCAGGACTCCTTAAATCTATATACAAAACCTTGTTTTTTTCATTGCCTTTCATTAACACATGGGAGGTTTCATTCCTGAAAATAAGCCTGGACTCCAGTGTGATCGAGAAAAGCAATATTTCATGGATATTTTAGGAAGGGTTATAATAAATTGGAGTGTTGGCTTTGAGTCAGTCTGATAAGGGTGAGGGTTTGAATCTCACCTCACCCTTATCAGTTGTGTGAGTGTGAGAATGCTACTTAACCCCTCTAAGCCTCAGTTTCCTCGTCTGTAAAATGGATACTATAAATTATACCCACTATTGCAGTCACTGCCAGTTACCTACCCAACATTATGTGTCCCTAAACAGAATAGCAGTTCCTTCCAACCTGACAGATCCCAATATTTTTTCATGTATCTGCCTCCTCTTCATGTCTTGTGCTTAAGTGTAAGCTGGCTGGTGCAAATCTAGGAAGTGAATCCTGATTGGCTGTGGTGATTAAATCAGTAATAAATATGTAAAACCCTAGCAATGTGTTTGCATTGTCCTATAAATGGTGACTATCGTGTGGATTTATGAGTTCCTATGTCTTCATGTGGCACAGAGGTTAAGAGCTCGGCTGCTAACCAAAAAGGTCGGTAGTTCTAATCCACCAGCCACTCCTTGGAAAGTCTACGGGGCAGCTCTACTCTGTCCTATAGGGTCGGTATGAGTCGGAATTGACTTGATGCCAGTGGGTTTTGTTTTGTTTTGTTTTGGATGTCTTCAAGGACAGGCTTAATCATAATGCAAAGTAGACTTTAGAGATGCAAGTCTTGGTATTTAGGGGACAGTTGGTCCAGGATATGTGAACAAAGAAAATTTAAAAAGAAATATTAAAATAAGGAATTCTGGAAGCTTCAGAAACTGGAGACAAGTGGCCATTAGACAAGGTTGTACTGTGCTTATTAGAATGATAAGGGTAAGGTGACAGGAGCCAAGGAAGGAGTGAGACCTTTATTTGGGGAGGGCAGGGCAGTACTTCGGATTGTGGGTCCAGGAGATATATTTTGAACTTAATTCAAGGATAAAACCTATAGGTCAAATAGAGAGATCCTGGCTTCCTAGCCTTCTCAGCAGTTATTCCTTACTGTGCTAAGCACACATTCAGTGCTCAGAGAACTGAGCACTTTATCCGATGTGGAGTCAAAGGAAAGAAGGAATTACAGGGTAAAAGACTCTTACGTTGCTCCTAGGATCTGGGCTAAAGGAGTGAGCCAGCTGCCTTGGGAAAGACCCACATCTTATAGATGAGTTAAGCTGCTTTGCTTCAGGCTGTTTAATTTATGAGGTTGTGTTCTGTAACTGACTATGGATATAAAATCTGCAGACAGAGGTTGGATCATACCGTTGTAATCAGGTTTTGCATTCTAAGTGGAGGATGGTGGAGAGCTAGTCTACATGGTACTACATAGACTTTGGAAAAGGAAGTCAGGGTTCGAATCCCAGCTCTGCTATTTACTACTAGCCTTCTCCATTTCCTCATTTACGCAATAAACATAATAAGTGATCTACTCTATAGAGTTAGGAGAATTATAGAGGCCATGCATACGAACCTTATAACACTGCGCTTGGTACATAGTAAGTGCTCACTAAATGTTAGCTATTATTATTACTAGAAGTAGTAGTAGTAATAATAGTATTTTAATCATTATTGTGCTGTACTGAAGAGATAATAAAGAATTAAAGGGGGAGATGCTTGGTCAATCTTAAGAGGAGGAAATTCTTAGCTATTTTGTGGTGATGATGGTGACAGTGAAAAAAGGCTACCAAAAGTGTAAATGCCTAGAGAGCCTTCTCATGGGCACCTGAATTTCATCGCAGTTCCAGTATTAGGTAACATTTCCCCATTTATATGAGGCTTACAACTACCATACAGGGTTTAGCTTAAAAACGTTTTCAGTGCCTTAATACTTTAGGCTCTTCCTCTCCTTCTAAAATATCGATACAAATCAAACCCCCCAAAATTACCTGAAAACTCTATTTTACATTCTTTCTTAAGAAATACTGTAGATTCCCCTCCCAAGAATGCCTACACTTTGCCAATGAATTAAACAACAAAGGGAAAGAAAAAAAAAAAAAGAAAAAGAAATAATTTTGTTGTACCAGAAACAGCTGGTGTTTCCATATGATGGATCCATGGCATTCAAGCAAAAGCAGTTCATGAGTAGTTCAATACTTGGAATCTGACTGTTTGCTAAAAAAAAAAAAAAAAAAAACTAGTCGTAGATTAGGAAAACTCAAGCAACATGTGTTAACTCCAGCTTGAGGGATTTGTTTTAAAAAGAACTTCCCGATAATCATCTACAGTTGAGTTAGCTATTTTCCCATTTGTAGTAAAGGTTTTTGTTCAGTCTGTTTCATTTGAAATTGGTCTTCAGAAATGCATTTGGGGCTTGATAACTGTGTAAATGATTTTCTCAAATAGCATTCTGATGATGCCAAGTGCTCTGTGTGCTTTTTATGACTTCACCACAATTCTGCATTTGAACCTGTATATGCTGAACAAAGCTCTCTCTGAGCTAGTCTAGGCAGGAACTACTGGACACTGTACTATAGTGGGTAAAAGTTGGAGTCACAGACCTGATCTTGAATCTCAGCTTTACTACTTAACTGAGCAATAATCTATGAGTTACTCAACCTCTCTGATATCTGTCCATGTAAGCTTCACGAGGGCAAGAATTTTTGTCTTTTGTTTACTGCTATATTCCTAGTATTTAGACCAATCAATCAATAATTGAATAAAATCAATAAATTCATTGTTAAATTATTGAGTAATAAACTTCCTCTGATGAAGCTGTTGTAAAAGTTAAATAAAATAATATATGTAAAGCTTTTAGCATACTGCCTGGCACATAGTAAATGTGTATGAAATGTTAGTTATTTTAAATATTCACATTAATTATGTAACTTCTATGAATAAATTAAGTGGTGAATATAAACTGATACTTTACTTGGGTGGATCCCTCTTCTGATACAAGGTATGGGTATGGAGTTACCTTGAATTGAGTGGCCCACAATCAGGGGGCACACGAGAACTCAACACAACCATCTTCCATACTCCTAAATTGCTGAGGTTGATTCTCTTATTTCTGGAACTCCAGAGAAAAAGGCTGGATGAACATCGCTACTGGGATGCCAAAGGAGAAAATGAGGAGTTTAGGGTAAAGTAGGGAAAGGAGAGCAGGCATCTGGGAGGTGCCTCTTTAGGTCTGAAAGGAACAAAATTGGTGTTACCACAATGCCATAACATTTTTGCAGGAATGCCAGGCCTGGAAGGGAATTAGAGCGATTTTGATTGTTGAGGGTCTACCATGTGCCTAGTGCCAACCATTGGAATAAGGGATTTACACATGTTCTAATTCAGTCTTCACAGTTTCCCTGCAAAGTAGGTATTATCCCCATTCTACAGCTGAGGAAACAGGCACAGAGATTAAATAACAGTGAATAGCAGAACTAGGATTTAAACTCAGGTTTTTCTTGATTCCAAGGCCTGAGATCTGAAGCAACATAGATTTTATTTAGCTTTCTTGTCAAATTCCAACCCTTCTGGTAAGTGTGAGAATAACTAATGCAAATATTTGGTGTCGTGTAATGTCTTTGTTTTTTGTTTTTTATACGTAACTGCTATGCCCTTGCATTATTGTTTGTTCTGTTCTATTGTTTTAATTGGCAAGTTTGAGGTCCCATAGGTGCTTGCAAGCAGTTTTTCTAAGAAATGTAAAATTTTCTAGTTTATAAGCCTATGCATTTTTATAATTTGTAGTAGCAATTATAAAATGCAGTAGCAGTTATGTATGCCATTTTTAGTTTGTTGCATTTGGCAAGATCTGTGATGGGATGGGTGGTTGGGAGAGGTGTGAGAATATATATGTATATATGTATGTGTGTATGTGTACATAAGACAATAGTGGAAATTTTCTAAGTTGGGAAAATGGACAAGAGATTGGAGAAGACAGGTTTAAATTTCCCAGCAAAAATAATGGCATTTTGGGATTAAGTCTTGGATCAGTTTGTTTCACTCTGCTTCTAAGCTATACTATTTTTTGCAAAATTCATAATGGCAGAAAATATGGCTAGTTCGTCAAAAAGTCATTATCTTTTGCGTGAATTGACACGAGGAGGTATCTTCTCTACCATTGGTGCCATCTTTATAGGAGAAGGGTAGGCCGTTGCTTAGATGTATGCATGTGTATATGTAGCAGGAGTTATGCTAGGACTCTCAGTTGAAAGGGTGGATGCCTTCTTTCTACATCATGAGAGGACAGGAGCTCGGACTGTACAGCTGAACTGCATGGTTTTGAATCTGTTTTGACATTAGCTTTGTGACCTTGAACAAGTTAATTAAGGAAACTGAGGCTCAGAGTTTATTTGAAAAATGAGAATAATACCTAACTTATAGGGTGGTTATGAGAATAAAATAATACATGTGAAGAACTTAGAAAAGTTCCTGGCTCACAGAAAATGTTCAATAAATGTTAGCTGTTGTGGTTGTTATTGTTGATTGCTGCTGTTATTATTACTGTTATTAGTAGTAGTAGTATAGATGTTACAGACTGAAAATGAGTGGGGAGGCAATGCCATACAGCTGCAAAATTTTAGCTTTTGAGGCTGTAAGGCCTGGGTTTGATTACTGCTTTCACTGTTTACCAACTCTGTGACTCAAAGCTTACCTGACTGTTCCTTTATTTGTAAAATAAATAAAATAGTATTAATGCTTACCTTACAGTAGTATTGATGATTCACAATTTGGAGGTTATTGACCTTGATAAGAGCAGCTCCAGTAGCATGGTGGGGAACAGTTTTAAGATGGGAGATAATAGAGTATGTTTGTAAATGCCTGGGGATAATCTATACAAAAGGAGAGATTGATGATGCAGGAGAGAGACATGGGATAACCAAAGAAGTAAGTTTTTGAGAAGGGAGGAGAGAAAATGGAAAGTTTGGCCTTTGAGAGGGAGAGGATGAATTCATCCATTATACAGGGGGAAAGAAGAGCATATGTGCACAGATGGAGGTCAGCTGGTAGATCTGATGATGGGAAGAGGAGGGAGTGCCCACCTCTGATGGTATACTTCTCAGTGAAGTATGGGGAAAGATCATCAGGGGAGAGGGCAGAGGAGAGTGTTGTGAGGGGTTTGAAGAGAGGAAAAAGATATAAAATAGTTGTTCTGGAAAGGTGGAAAGTAGGCTTGATAGAGAAAGGTAGTGGATTTCAAACAGGCTGCAGCACTGAGTACCTGTTTAAGGTCTGTGATCATGAATTTAAATGCGACCTCTCATCAGGGTTGCGTGATTTCCTTCAGCAATATTCAACCGCTCAGGTACAAATTCAGAGCAGGTAAATGGTCAAATTTATCCAGACTTAAGGACTTGCCAGACTAGTCTATCCACAGAGGGGAGAGACAAGGAAATCGAGGAAGTGATTATAATGGCAGACCATTAAACATATTGGATAAGGAAGAAGAAGACAGGAGGAGTTTGAAGGCAGTGAGAAAGTGGTAGGCTCAATATACTTGAGTCTTGATGTTATTATTCATTCATTTACTCGTTCAACAAATATTTATGGACCACATACAGTGTGCCAGGAATTGTTCTGGGTACTGGGGAAACAAAGGTGAATAAAAACAACATGGTTTCTGCTTGCATGGAGCTTACATGTAATTGGGGGAAGCAGACAATTAAAAATGAAAAAATTAACAAGAAAAATATCAATGTGATTAAGTGCTATGCAGAGCATTAAATTAGGGTGTGATAGATGAGAACTGGGAGTCCCTGGGCAGTGCAACAGTTAAGTGCTTGAGTACTAGCTGAAGGGTTGGCAATTAGAATCCACCCAGAGGTGATTCAGAAGACAGGTCTGGAGATCTGCTTCCAAAAGGTCACAGCCTTGAAAGCCCTGTGGAGCAGTTCTACTCTGCACACATTGGGGTTGCCATGATTTGGAATTGACTTTATGGCAACTAACAACAGATGGGAACTGAGTGACTACTTAAATTGGAATGGTCTGAGAAGGCTTCAGAGAGATAATTTGAGCAATTGAACTGGTAGGGTGGAAGTTTTAGTTGAAGAATTGGAATTTCAATTAACATTTCAAGGTGTGGCAGCTTCTGGTAATAACAAGATTTAGACCGTGCTTGTGGGAATGGATGGCTTAGGTGGTGTGGAAGAAAGGGTCATTGGAGACAATAAGAAGGTTATGGAATGAAGAGGGGAAAGTGGTTCATGCAGATAGTGAAGTAGCCAAAAGTAATGAGATCAGCTGGGTGAAAAAGACTGTGTTGGGAATAAAATCTCCAGTAAAAGGGTAAGAGTGAACCACTGCTATAGATCAAGGTTTCTCAACCTTGGCAGTATTGAAATTTTGGGCTGGATACTTCTTTGTTGGGTGGGTGGGGGAACTGTCTTATGAGTTACAGGATGTTTAATGGTATCCCTGGCCTCTACCCACTAGATGCCAGTAGCACCTTCCTCCCCACAGCTGTGAAAATCAAAAACGTCTCTAGACATTGTCGAATGTCTCCTGGGGACAAAAATCTCCCTGGTTGAGAAACCACTGATATAGGTGTTAGCAGTGACAAGGAGAAGCTGTTATAAGCAAAGAGTTTGAGCCTCAAAGAAGCAAAGGGTTTTGCAGTATGGAGTGGAGTAATCCTCTGGGTGTAGTAATAGGGGAAACAAAGAAGACTCCATCTTTCTACCTTGTAGTATGTAGGGTAAGCAGTCTTCATTTGAGAGAACTCCAAGGGAAGTAATGTCTTTAGGGGCCAGCCAGGTTTCCATTAAACGAGGGAAGAGGTATTGGGAATGTTCTGAGGAGAGGTTGAATGCTTATTTCTTCATTAGAATGGATAGATTAGTATTATATAGTCTATTTATACATACAATTTGCATGTACAGGCTTTGCAATATATTTTAGAAAGTGTTCCCCATAAAAACATGTTTACACTTCTCAAAATCCACTCAGAAAAAATGAAATGAAAGGAGCAAAGCTTGAGAGGCACAATATTTAGATGCAGGGTGGCCAATAGCAGAGACCAAAACCAAACCAAACCCACTGCCGTTGAGTCGATTCTGACTCATAGCGACCCTATAGGACAGAGTAGAACTGCCCCATAGAGTTTCCAAGGAGCGCCTGCTGGACTCGAACTGCCAGCCTTTTGTTTAGCAGCTGTAGCACTTAAACACTACGCCACCAGGGTTTCCAATAGCAGAGAGGAGAGTCTAAATTTGAGGAAATAAAATACTTGATAAGAAGTATCCATATACATTTATTTTATAGTAGGTATTTTTTTTATAGCATTATAATGCCCAACATGTAATAAAACTGAACTTGTTTTTCCATGGGTTTTTTAATGGCTTAGTTTATAAAAGGCTTTATAGAAACACTTTTAATATGACTTTTTCAATGGAACTTAATAGGAAATAAATTTCTCTTTTAAAATGTTCTCTTTTCATTGCTTGCCCTAGAACAACTATGTTGGGCTAGAAAATGAATACAGTGGTTGTAATGTTCAGGCATATAGCACTTGTCTCACAATAAAAGTGCAGTAAATGATTGGGGAATGAAGTCTAGGATTGAAGCCTTACCAATTGTAAAGAAATAAGTGTATCCTGCTCTCAATGGTGTTTCATTAATTTTTGCTACATGATCTAATTTGTTTCTGAATCCCCTCCGAGATGAATGAAATACTGGTGAAATATCAAATACGTCCAGCTGCAAAGTAGGTTGTATGAACTAGGTTCTCCTCTAGGGTTAGCAGTAGTCTGGTGTGTGTTGACAACTAACAGCCAAACCAAATGTTCGACATTTGCCCAAAAGCAAAGATGAGAAGCCAAGGAGGGAAAGGGCAGCTAGATCGATGGAAACAGAACAAACAGAATGGAAATAATGAGAATACTGGCACGTTGGAACTAATGGCACGGAACAATTTGTATAAAAATTGTTCACTGGAAACCTAATTTGCTGTGTAAACTTTCACGTAAAACACAATGAGAGACTATTAAAAAAAAAAAAAAAGAAGAGCGAACTGCTGGAAGAAGCCAGCAAACTAAGGAAAGCATAAGGGAGGTAGTGATTTACTTTGAGAAGGGACAATGAGGGAGAAGTGGAAGGAAGAGCCTTTACTGAGCACCTATTAAATTCCAGGCATTATGCATTAGGTGCTAAGGGATATATATACGTATATATATATATGACATTGTTTCTGCTCTGAAGAGACCTAATCTAGGTCGGGAGATAGACAAGTAAACTGTTAGTAGAATGCTGTAGGGTTGTGGCAGAGGGATTTGAACATTCCATATGGAGGGAAGAGCATATGTAAAATCGTGGAGACATAAAATAACCTGTCACATTTGGGGAACTGAAGTAACTGTGCCTAGAGTTAAGGAGGAATGTGATGCAGTGGTGGATGGAGCTAGAAAGGCCTTGTATGTTAGCTGAAGTAGTTTCAACTCTTTGGGAAGCCACTGAAGGATTTTAGGTGCAGCGGTTAAGCGTTCGGCTGCTGACTGAAAGGTCAGCGGTTCTACCCTCCAGCTTTTCCACAGGAGAAAGATGTGGCAGTCTGCTTCCGTAAAGATTACAGCCTTGAAAACCCTATGAGGTAGTTCTACTCTGTCCTACAGGGTCACCATGAGTCATAATCAACTCGATAGCAATGAGCTAGTACTGTGATCATATTTGTATTTTAGGTGACTATGACAGATGTATGAGGAATGGATAGACTAGAGGGAGGAAAGACTAGAACTAGAGGCCAGTTAAGATAACTGAAATATGAAAGGAAGAAGTGATAAATGGCCTGACTAAAGGTACTGAATGGAAGGAGGGCAGATTCAGATGTTATTAAGATAGTAGTGTCTGCATGGTTTAAAATCAGGAAGGGTATGAGTCAAGTTGTATCCTTTCACTACATTTATTCAATCTGTATGCTGAGCAAATAATCCAAGAAACTGGACTCTATGAAGAAGAATGCAGCATCCGGATTAGAGGAAGACTCATTAATAACCTGTGATATGGAGCTGACACAACTTTGCTTGCTCAAAGTTAGAGCAAGGATAGCTGGACAAGGTTGAGGTCTTAACTGAACAGAAGTTGGAATCTAGAATACATGTGGAGAGAACAGCTTTAGGTAAGAAGGGGGAGCAACTAAGAGGAGTACATAGGTGTAGACAAGTGTGTGTAGGTGGCCAAAGAATCTGTTGTAATTTAATCTTTCTAACAATTCTGTGAGGTAGACATTATCCTTCTTTTTCAGGTAAGAAAACAGAGAGGCTGTAATGTGTCTAAGGTCACATAGGTAGTGATAGAATTAGCATTTGTCTAAGGTCAGATTAAGTGGTGATAGAGCCAGCATTTGAATCCTTGTCTGCCAGAGTCCATTGCCAGTTTTCTTCCCACTGTCCCACTTTCCCACAGCAGAAGAGAATGGAGCAGCAGTAAGGAAGATGGCATAGGGTAATGGTTGTCAGGAGGAGCTGGTAGCCACAGGAGCCTTAACTGCATTCTTCACTTTTTTTTTTTTTGGTTCATTGTTGTCAGAGTCCCACAAAGAATTCAAGGGGTTAATATAAATATAGTAAAATAAATATAAATATAAATATAAATATAAATATAAATATAAATATAAATATAAATATAAATATAAATATAAATATAAATATAAATATAAATATAAATATAAATATAAATATAAATATAAAGACTGATGGACCAGAAAAGATAGAAATTATAATAGACAACATAGAATTGGGGGAAAAGGGATGTAGTATAGGTAAGGGCACCATTAGAACAGCAGGAACATATTTTTAGTGAAGCTAAAAAAAAAAAAAAACTTTAAAATTTCTCAATATATTTCATATGTGACTTCACAATCTTTCATCTTGCCTATTTTAGTAGGCTTCTGGCTTAAAGACTCCCAATAGAAGTAGCTTTACTGCTCAAAAAGTTCAACATTCCTTTTTTTTTTAATGGAAAAATGTGAGTACAATCTGCTATGTATTATTTATTGCATACACTCACAGACACACACACACGCCAAAAAATTCAATGCTAGATATTATTTGTAGAAACACAGATATACTGTAGAAATTGGAACACAGGCATGGAACTGATAAACACAAAAACCAGGAAAGTCGTGACCTCAAGGGAGGAACTACAAGAGAAACTGGAGAGAGTTACTTTTCCTGTAATGCTTTATTCTTTATAAAGCAGGCAAACAAACAAAAAAGGCTATCTAAGGCGAAAATGACAAACTCTTAAGATTTATTAAAACTTTTTTTATTGGTGGGTATACTGTTATATTTTTTCCTATGGGTTTTTTTTTCTGTGCTTAAAGTATTTTGTATGTGTGTGTGCTTTAGGTGAAAGCTTACAGCCCAAGTTAATTTCTCATTCAAAAATTTATACATACATCGTTTTGTGATATTTGTTGCAATCCCCATAGAGTGACAGCATTCTCCCCCCTATCCACTCCAGATTCCCTATATCCATTCTTCTAGTTTCTGCCCCTTCCTGCTTTCTCTTCCTGCTTTTGGACAGATGCTGCCCACTTGGTCCTATATATTTGACTGAACTAAGAAGCATGTTCCTCACATGTGTTATTTTTTGTTATATAGGCCTGTCTAATCTTTGAAAAGTGGGCTTCAGGAATGGTTTCAGTTCTGGATTAGCAGAACTTCCGGGGGCCATAGTTTCAGGGATTCCTCCATTCTCTGTCAGACCTGTAAGTGTGGTCTTTTTACAGGAATTTGAATCTGTTCTACATTTTCCTCCTGCTCTGTCCAGAACTCTCTGTTGTGATCCCTATCAGGGTAGTTATTTGTGGTAGCCTGGCACCATCTTGTTCTTCTGTTCTCAGGCTGTTGGAGTCTCTGGTTCACGTGGTCCTTTAGTCCTCTGGGCTGGTATTTTCCTTGTGCTCTTCATTCTCCTTTGCTCCGGGTGGGATGGGACCAATAGATACATCTTAGATGGCCACTTGCAGGCCATCTGAATGTCTGTTAGCTGGCTGAATGTCTTCTTTGATGAAGTGTCTGTTCAAATCCTTTGCCCAGTTTTAATTGGATTATTTGCCTTTTTGTTGTTGAGGTGTTGCAGTATCTTGTAGATTTACAGATTAGACACTTATCGGATATGTCATAGCCAAAAGTTTTTTCTGAGTCTGTAGGTTCTCTTTTTACTCTTTTGGTGAAGTCTTTTGATGAGTGTGTTTGATTTTTAGGAGCTCCCAGTTATCTAGTTTCTCTTCTGGTGTTTTTGCATTGTTAGTTATGGTTTGTATACTATTTATGCCATGTGTTAGGGCCCCTAGCATTGTCCATATTTTTTCTTCTATGATCTTTATCATTTTAGATTTTATATTTAGGTCTTTGATCCATTTTGAGTTAGTTTTTGTGTACGGTGTGAGGTATGGGTCTTGTTTAAATTCAGGAAAGGTGTGTGTCAGTCAGGGTTGTATCCTTTCACCATGCTTATACAATCTGTATGCTGAGCAAATAATCCAAGAATCTGGACTATAGGAAGAAGAACACGGCATCAGGATTGGAGGAAGACTCATCAATAACCTGCATTACGCAGATGATACAGCCTTGCTTGCTGAAAGTGAAGAGGACTTGAAGCACTTACTGATGAAGATCAAAGACCACAGCCTTCAGTATGGATTATACCTCAACATAAAACAAAATCCTCACAACTGGACCAATAAACAACATCATGATAAATGGAGAAAAGTTGTCAAGGATTTCATTTTACTTGGATCCACGAAAGAAATCAAACGACTCATTGCATTGGGCAAATTTGCTGTAAAAGACCTCATTAAGGTGTTAAAAAGCAAAGATGTCACCTTGAAGATTAACATGCGCCTGACCCATGGTGTTTTTAATCACCTCACATGCATGCAAAAGCTGGGCAATGAATAAGGAAGGTTGAAGGAGAATCAAAGCCTTTGAATTATGATGTTGATGAAGAATATTGAATATACCATAGACTGCCAAAAGAACAAACAAGCCTGTCTTAGAATAAGTACAGCCAGAATGCTCCTTAGAAGTGAGGTTCGTGAGACTTCATCTTACATACTTTGGACATGTTATCAGGAGGATCAGTCCCAGAGAAGGACATCATGCTTGGTAAGGTAGAGGGTCAGTGAGAAAGAGGAAGGAACTCAAAAAGATGGATTGGCACAGTGACTGTGACAATGGTCTCAAGCATAGCAACAATTGTGAGGATGACACAGGACCAGGCAGTGTTTCTTTCTGTTGTACATAGGATCGCTATGAGTTGGAGCCCACTTGACGACCCCTAACAACAACGATCTAGTTATAGTTATGTAAGCACCATTTGTTAAAAAGAAAAAAAAAAGGGACTGTCTTTTCCCCATTTTATGGACTTTGTCAAATATTAGCTGCTCCTAGATGAATGGATTTACATATGGGTTCTCAATTCTGTTCCATTGGTCTATGTGTCTGTGGTTGTACCAGTACCACGCTGTTTTGACTAATGTGCCTTTGTAATAGGTTCTAAAATCAGGTAGTGTGAGGCCTCCCACTTTGTTCTCCTTTAGTAATGCTTTACTTATCCAGGGTCTTTTCCCTTTCCATGTAAAGTTGATGATTTGTTTTTCTATCTTGTTAAAAAATGCTGTTGAAATTTGAATCAAGATTGCATTGTATCTGTAGATCACTTTGAGTAGGATTGATGTTTTCACAATGTTGAGTCTTCCTGTCATGAGCATGGTATATTTTCCGTGTATGTAGGTCTCTTGGTTTCCTGCAGTGGTGTTTTGTAGTTTTCTTTGTATAGGTATTTTACATCCCTGGTTAGAGTTATTCCTGTATACTTTTTTTTAAAACCGGTAAGTGGTTTATTAAGGAACAGGGTACATCTCTGGATCAGGATTAACAGGCTACAACTCAGGATCAGGATTGGGAAGCATGTAGGCAGTCTTCCTTCCTTAGTGCAGAATAGCTCTTTCAGCTCCTCTCAGCCATGCAGACCTCCTCTCAGCCCCGAGGACAGGCTTCCTCTCAGCTCTGAGGACAGGCCTCCTCTCAGCCCCCTCAGGACAAGCTCCTCTTGGCCCTGTCGCCTGTTACCACCGGCTCTGCCACTGGATCCTTTCCAGGCCTCTTGCTATCTTCAGTGTTACAACCCTTGACCTGTGTTACAGCTCGTTTAGGAGTTCCTTGCCTCCTCTCTCTGTCTGTTTCTTCTCTCTTCTTTCTTCCTTCTGCTTCCTGCTGCTTTTCTTCCTGCTTCTTTCTGTCTGAAAAACCTCTGTGTAGTTGGCTGCATACAACTCCTTGTAGATTTCAAGACTTGGCCTCTCCCAGTGGGGGGCCCACAAACTGACCAATCTCCTCTTGGTAGGCCACAGACACTTCATTTGCATAGTCTATTGACCAATCCCTGCAAGGTACATACCAATCACAGGACAGGCTGCAGCCCAGTACCAGCCAATAATAAGTATCCGACCAAGCTGTTTACAGTTTATGCAGGAAATGTCAGCCAACCTGGACAAAAGTAACAAACTCTCTGGAATAAAAAGCTAGGGCAAAGGTAACTCGTCGGGGCTTAGGGGAAAAAATCTCTCAAGCTGCTTTCTGAAGCACCAAGGCAAAAGGCCACATAAAGGAACTCATTTCACTACAACCCTCTAGATAATGGGTGGCCTCTTCTCTCTTCAGGGACTTGTAGTTCACCTGTCCTTTCCTCTGTAATCTCAATTCGTCTTCAAAGTAGTGAAACTCAATGTGTGGTAAATTATACGTTTGTTTGCTGATTGATTACACTACTGGGTAAAGTAAATGGATTTCAGTCTGTATATTTATTTATTTTACTTTTTCATCTCTAATTGGGGAAAAGCACAGTTCCCAGGTGAAAATTTCAGATTGAGTGCAAGAGAAGAGTGGAGATTGGCATCGTCCATGGAGGTCAGCAGGGCCTTTCTTCAGTTGTCCTTGAAATCCCTACAAGCGAAGAAAAGCTGCTGGTCTAGCTCGCTGCCTCTTACTTCTTGCCTTCATTCAAAGATATGAAGGTGGACTTTGTGGGTGCCGTGGTGGGGAGCCTAGCTGCCCCTCTATCTGCATCTGTGCCTTCAGAAGCTCCTTTTGCTGAAGACAGTTTGAGTCCTTCTTCCTTGCCACTCTTGCTATACTACATCCTTTTCCTTTCCCTTCTATGCACAGGATCTTCTCCCTAACAACCCTCCCTCCTGAAATTGGTGTCTGTTCTTCCTCCTCTCTCTTTATATTACTCTTGCCATTCCCAGTGCTGGCCATTCCTGTCCTGGAGCCCTCTGATGACAGCCTCAGGCCACTGGGTCATCTTTGTTCTTCAGCCAGCAAGACAGAAGGATTTCAGGGCAAAGAAGCAGCGCAGACATAGGAAAGCTGCTAGAGGACTCTGAGGGGACTTTATCTTTTTTTGAGTCAGAATTGACTTGATGACAACAATTTTTTTGTTTGTTTTTGTCTTCTTGGGGGCTATTGTAAATGGTATTGATTTGGTGATTTCTTTTTTGAAGTTCTCTTTGTTGTAGAGGGATCCAGCTGATTTTTGTATCTTGTATATTGATTCTTTGCTGAAACCTTCTATTAGTTCCAATAGCTTCCTTGTGAATTCTTTCGTGTTTTCTGTATATAAAATCGTATCATCTGCAAATAGAGATAGTTACAACTCTTCCTTACCAATTTGGATGCCTTTTATTTCCCTTTCTTGCCTTATTGCTCTTGCTAGGACCTCCAGCGCAATGTTGAATAAGAGTTATGATAAAGGGCATCTTTTCTCTGGTTCCTCGTCTCAAGGAGAATGCTTTCATCTATGACCATTTAGAATGATGCTGGCTGTTGGCTTTGTATAAATGCCCTTATTATGTAGAGGAATTTCCCTTCTATTCCTATTTTGCTTAGAGCTTTTGTCAGGAATGGGTGTTGGGCTTTGTCAAATGCCTTTTCTGCACTGATTGATAAGATCATGTTGTTCTTTTGTTTTATTTATGTGGTGGATTACCTTGATTGATTTTCTAATGTTGAACCATCCCCACATACCTAGTATGAATCCCACTTGGTCATTATATATATATATATATTTGGTATGCTGTTGAATTCTATCGGCTAGAAGTTTGTTAAGGATTTTTGCGTATATGTTCATGAGGGATATTGGTCTGTAGTTTTCTTTTTTTAAGGTGTCTTTGCTATCAGAGTTATGCTGGCTTTATAAAATGAGTTCGAGAATACTCCTTCCTTTTCTATGCCCTGAAATAGCTTTAGTAGTATTGGTGTTAGCTCTTCTCTGAAACTTTGATAGAATTCTCCAGTGAAGCCTTCTGGCCCAGGGCTTTTTTTTTTTTTTTTTAATTACCTCTTCAATCTCTTTTTTTTATTATGGGTTTGTTTAGTTTTTCTACCTCGGTTTGAGTTAGTTTAGGTAGACAGTGTGTCTAGAAATTTGTCCATTTCCTCTAGGTTTACATATTTGTTGGAGTACATTTTTTCATAGTCCTCTGTTATCCTTTTTATTTCAGTTGGGTCTATTGTGAATCACTCATCTCGTTTCTTATTTGGGTTATTTGCTTCCTCTCCTGTTTTTCTTTTGTCACTTTGGCCAATGGTTTGTCTGTTTTACTGTTCTTTTCAAAGAACCAATTTTTGGTCTTGTTAATTTTTTCTATTCTCTATTTCATTTATTTCTGCTTTAATCTTTATTATTTCCTTTCTTCCGTGTCTGAGGGCTTCTTTCACTGATTTCTTTCTATTCATTCAAGTTTAGGGTTAATGTTTTGATTTTGGCCCTTTCTTCTTTTTTATGATGTGTGTGTTTATTGGTATAAATTTTCCTTTAAGCCCTGCTTTTGCTGTGTCCCAAAGGTTTTGGTAAGATGTTTCATTCTCATTTGATTCTATGAATTGCTTTATCCATCCTTGATTTCTTCTATAACCCAGTAGTTTTTAAGCAAGGCGTTGTTCTGTTTCCATGTATTTGAATTTTTTTCCTTCCTTTTTCTGTTATAGATTTCTACTTTTATGGCATTATGATCAGAGAAGATGCTTTGTATCATCTCGATGTTTTGGATTCTGTTAAGGCTTGCTTTGTGGCCTAAAATGTGGTCTATTCTGGAGAAATGTTCCATGTGCATTGGAAAAGAATGTATATTTTTCTGCTGTTGAGTGGAATGGTCTGTATATGTCTATGAGGTCAAGTTGGTTCAACGTGGCGTTTAGATCTTCAGTATCTTTATTGAGTTTCTTTCTAGATGTTCTGTCCTTCACCAAAAGTGGTGTGTTGGTCTCCCACTATTATTGTGGAGCTTTCTATTTCTCTTTTCAATGTTGTTAGAGTTTGTTTTATGTATTTTGGAGCCCTGTCATTGGGTGCATATATATTTACCATGGTTATGTCCTCCTGGTGTACTGATCTTTTAATTATGTAGAGTCCTTTATCCTTTATGGTTGATTTTGCTTTAAAGTCTATTTTATCAGAGATTAATATTGCCACTGCTGCTCTTTTTTGGTTGTTGTTTGCTTGATGTATATTTTTCTATCTTTTGAGTTTTAGTTTGTTTGTGTCTTTGTGTCTAAGGTGTGTCTCTTGTAAGCAGCGTATAGATGCATTGTGTTTTTTTAATCCATTCTGCCGCTGTCTCTTTTCTGGTGCATTTAGGCCATTTACATTCAGTGTAATTATCGATGGGTGTGTGTTTACTGCTGTCATTTTGATTTTTTTTTTCATGGTGTTGACAGTATATTCTGCTTAATTTTCTGTGCTGATTTCTTTTTGTTTATGTATTTTCTTTTCATCTCTTTCATTATGTTGATTTTGTGTTTCCTGAGTCTTTATGTTTTCTTCTTTTTCATTTTGATGGGTAGGTTTGTTAGCTTCCTTTGTGGTTACCTCAAAATTTACCTTTATTTTTCTAAGTTTAAACTGATCTTTTATTTCTTGATATCGCCTTAAATTCCTCTCCATATTGGAATTTCTATGACTACAGTGTTTATTCCCTCTTTTCTGTTTTGACAGTGTTGTCATTTACATATTGACATCTCTGGTTCCATATTTTCAGTCTTTAAGCTTTGATTTGTTTTTGTGAGTTCTCTATCTGTGTTGATAACTGGTTGATCTGTCCTGTGTTCTAGTCTTGGGTTGTTGTCTGATGTTGTTGGTTCTCTAACCATAGGACTCCCTTTAATGTTTCTTGTAATTTTGGTCTGGGTTTTACAAACTCTGTTAATTTCTGTTTATCTGGAAATGACCTAATTTTGCCATCGTATGTGAGAGGCAATTTTGCTGGATATATAATTCTTGGCTAGCAGTTCTTTCCCTTCAAGGTTTTATATATGTCATCCCATTGCCTTCTTGCCTGCATGGTTTCTGCTGAATAATCAGAGTTTAGTCTTACTGGTTCTCCTTTATAGGTGATTTTTTGTTTATCCTTGGCTGCTCTCAGGATTCTTTCTTTGTCTTTGGTTTTGGCAAGTTTGATTATGGCATGTCGTGGTGATTTTCTTTTGGAGTCTATCATGTATGGGGTGTGTTGAGATTTTTGGATAGACATCTTCTCATCTTTCATGATGTTAGGAAAGTGTTCTGCCAGCAAATCTTAAACAACTCTCTCTGTGGTTTCTGTTATCCTCTCTATTCTGGTACTCTGATCACTTGTAAGTCTTTTCTCTTGATAGTATCTAAGAGGAATACTTGGATACTACCTGGGTTATCAGTCACTGAGTGTGTGGTGGATACTCTCACCTATGGTTCTAGGTGGGCAGGGCTATGTGGGGGTGTTTGGAGCAGGCACAAGTCTCTTGTTGCAGTTGGGGGTGATGTGTGGGGCAAGTCAAGGGGTTGATGGCTACCCCCAGGTGCCTGGATAGAGGGTGTATCCCTTTCCTATATAGCCCAGTGCTGTTGGCTGGAGGGATTGGGAAGCACCAATAATTTTCAGACCCCTGTCATGGGTGACTAGCTGGAGTGGGTGGTACCACCAGCCCTCAGGCCCCTGGTGTGTGTGGGTGAGGCACCTTCTTAGGTGCCAGGATGATGTGGAACATCACAAAATTTGCAGCTCCTCCCCTGACTGCTGCAGGTGAAAATGATCTTCAGGTGTATGCCCTGCTTTTTTACGCTAATGAGGGTGTTTGGAGTTGAATAGGCCCACAAGGGACTGAGCAGAGATGAAGGGCACTGCAAGTCCATGGACCCCATATGCCAGTGGCTGGACAAAGGGTCAGGGCCCCCTGACCAGCCCTGAGGTTCCAGGTTTAGAGGAGATGGGTTGTTGAATGCTGCAGGAATGGTGTCGGAATGGGATGGGGGGTGGGTGAGGGGAAGGAAGTGCTTCTAAGCTGTGGCATTCCAGGGGGAGAGAGGCTATTTTACCTGCACGTGTGGTGGGTTGAGAGCTTGCATCTAACTTTCACAGGTCTGGTGTTGCTCCTGTTTTATTCTGGAGGTGAGTGCAGATCTGCTGCTGCTTGGCTGCACCAGATGTGGTGGGCCTCGGCTTGGGCTGTTGCTGCTAACTTCAGCATGTGTACACTGTGCAGACCCGGTTAGCAGGGTGACAGCAATCCCACAATCTGTAGTTCCCCTTTTCTGCTGCTTTTGAATTGTTTCTCCTTCCACCTGCCACTCAGTCTGATTCTTCAGCTTTATCTTTGATGATTAGGGTTCCTAGATTGTCGTATATATTTGATTCACTTGTTTTTTCTGGTCTTTGTTATAAGAGGGACAGGAAGTCTTTGACTGTTCTGTTATCTTGGCCCTGATTCTCCTACTGACTTCGGTTTCTAGTTTAGCTTTCAAAGAGCTTGAAATTCCTCATTTTTGTCCTCACAACAAAAAAGAGCTGGAAAACTGAAAATTAACAAGTCTTATGAGATCTCAGAAGAATTGAAAATTGAGAATCCATCAAAGAATTGAGGTTATATGGCCAACTGCTGCCTTGAATGGAGATACAGGCACGTGCTTAAATTATCCCAAATAAAATTAGCTTTGTTGTTGTTAGGTGCCGTTGAGTAGGTTCCAACTCATAATGACCCTATGTATAACAGAACGAAACACTGTCCAGCCCTGCATCAATCTCATGATCATTGTTATGCTTGAGCCCACTGTTGCAACCACTGTGTCAATCCATCTCGATAAGGGTCTTCCTCTTTTTCACTGACCCTCTACTTTACCAAGCATGATGTCCTTCTCCAAGGACCGGTCTCTTCTGACAACATGTACAAAGTACATGACATAAAGTCTCGCCATCCTTGCTTTTAAAGAGAATTCTGGCTGTACTTCTTCCAAGACAGATTTGTTCATTCTTTTGGCAGTCCATGGTATATTCAATATTCTTTGCCAGTATCAGAATTCAAAGACATCAACTCTTCTGTCTTCCTTATTCATTGCCCAGCTTTCGCGTGTGTATGAGGCAATTGAAAACACAATGCTTGTGTTGGGCACACCTTAGTCGTTAAAGTGACATCTTTGCTTTGTAACATTTTAAAGAGGTCTTTTGCAGCAGATTTGCTCAATGCAAGGTGTCATTTGATTTCTTGACTCCCGCTTCCATGGGTGTTGATTATGGATCCAAGTAAAATGAAACCCTTGACAACTTCATTATTTTCTCTGTTTATCATGATGTTACTTATTGGTCCAGTTGTGAGGATTTTTGTTTTCTTTCTGTCGAGGTGTAATCCATACTGAAGGCTGTGGTCTTTGACCTTCATCAGTAAGTGCTTCAAGTCCTCTTCACTTGCAGCAAGCAAGTTGTGTCATCTGCATAATGCAGGTTATTGATGAGTCTTCCTCCAAGCCTGATGCCATGTACTTCTTCATATAGTCCAGCTTCTTGGATTATTTGTTCAGCATACAGATTGAATAAATATGGTGAAAGGATACAACCCTGACGCACACCTTTCTTGACTTCAAACCACACAGTATCCCCTTCTTCTGTTCTAAGGACTACCTCTTGATCTATGTATAGGTCCCTCATGAGCACGATTAAGTGTTCTGGAATTCCCATTCTTTGCAGTGTTATTCATAATTTGTTATGATCCACACAGTCAAATGCCTTTGCGTAGTCAATAAAGCACAGGTACACATCTTTCTGGTATTCTTCACTTTCAGCCAAGATCTACCTGACATCAGCCATGATAGCACTCCTTCCACATCCTCTTCTGAATCCAGCTTGAATTTTTGGCAGTTCCTTGTCGATGTACTGCTGCAACCGCTTTTGAATGATCTTTAGCAAAATTTTACTTGTGTCTGATATTAATGACACTGTTCATTAATTACCACATTCTGTTGGATCACCTTTCTTTGGGATGGGCACAAATATGGATCTCTTCCAGTTGGTTGGCCAGGTAGCTGTCTTCCAAATTTCTTGGCAAGATGAGCAAGCACTTCTAGTGCTGCATCCGTTTGTTGAAACATCTCAATTGGTATTCCGTCTATTCCTGGAGCCTCATTTTTCGCCAGTGCCTTCAGTTCAGCTTGGATGTCTTCCTTCAGTACCATCAGTTCCTGATCATATGCTACCTCTTGAAATGGTTGAAAGTTGGCCATTTTTTTTTTGGTATAGTGACTCTGTGTATTCCTTCCATCTGCATTTGATGATTCCTTCGCTTCCTCATTTAGTATTTTCCCCATAGAATCCTCCAGTATTGCAACTCAAGGCTTGAAGTTTTTCTTCAGTTCTTTTAGCTTGAGAAATTCCGAGTGTGTTCTTCCCTTTTGGTTTTCTAACTCCAGGGCTTTGCACATGTCATTATAATACTTTTTCTTCTTGGGCCACCCTTTGAAATCTTCGGTTCAGCTCTTTTACTTCACCATTTCTTCCTTTCGCTTTAGCTCCTTGACCTACAAGAGCAAGCTTCAGAGTCTCTTCTGACAACCGTTTTGGTCTTTCCTTTATTTCCTGTCTTTTTAATGACCTCTTGATTTCTTCATATATGATGTCCTGATGTCATTCCACAACTCATCTGATGTTTGGTCATTAGTGTTCAGTGCATCCAATCCCTTATTGAGATTGTGTCTAAATTCAGGTGGGATATACTCAAGGTTTTTTTTTTTATATATATATATACTCAAGGTGTACTTTGGCTCTCATGGACTTGTTCTAATTTTCTTCAGCTTCAGTGCGAACTTGCATATGAGCAGTTGATGGCCTGTTCCACATTCGGCCCCTGGCCTTGTTCTTAGTGATGATGTTGATGTTTTCCATCATCTCTTTCCACAGATGCAGTTGATTTGATTCCTGTGTATTCCATCTGGAGAGGTTCATGTGTATAGTTGCTGTTTATGTTGTTGAAAAAAGGTATTTTAAACGAAGAAGTCGTTATTCTCACAAAATTCTATCATGCTATCTTCATCATCATTTGAATCACCAAGGCTATATTTTCCAACACCAATACTTCTTTTTTGTTTCCAACTTTTGCATTCCAATCACCGGTAATTATCAGTGCATACTGATTGCATGTTCCATCAATTTCAGACTGTAGAATTTGGTAAAAATCTTGAATTCCTTTAACTTTGGCCCTAGTGGTTGGTGTGTTAATTTGAATAATAGCCAAATTAACTGGTCTTCTTTGTAAACTTATGGATATCATCCTATCACTGACAGCATTGTACTTCAAGATAGATCTTGAAATGTTCTTTTTGACGATGAATTCGATGCCATTCCTCTTCAAGTTGTCATTCCCGGCATAGTAGACCATGTGATTGTGTGATTCAAAATGGCCAGTAGCAGTCTATTTCAGCTCACTGATGCCTAGGATATTGATGTTTATGCATTTCATTTCATTTTTGACAAGTTCCAGTTTTCCTGGACTCATACTTCGTACATTCTATGTTCTGATTGTTAATGGATATTTGCAGCTGTTTCCTCTTATTTTGAGTCCTGCCACATCAGCAAATGAAGGTCTTGAGAGCTTGACCCCCATCCTCATCATTAAGGTCAAATCTACTTTGAGGATGTGACTCTTCCCCAGTCATATTTTGAGTGCCTTGCAACCTGAGGGACTCATCTTCCAGCACTGTATCAGAGAATGTTCTGCTGCGATTCATAAGGTTTTCACTGGCTAATTCTTTTCAGAAGTAGACCACCAGGTCCTTCTTCCTAGTCTGCTTTAGTTTGGAAGCTCAGCTGAAACCTGTCCACCGTCAGTGACCCTGCTGATATTTGAATAACGGTGGCATAGCTTCCAACTTCACAGCAACACGAAAGCCCCTATAGTATGACAAACTGACAGGTGCTTGGGTGGAGTTAACTTTAGCCCGAAGCAAATATATGTGATTAATTGCATTTTGCCTTCCAAATAGCCCATTCTTTTGTCTAGCTGCTTGGTGCCCAGTTGATTCCCAAGGCCTTAACCTTAACTGCATGCCCATTACTTCCCAAACAGTATTGATTCTCTCACCCTCTTCCCTTCCTTTCTTAACTCTTTCAAGGGAAGTTCATCATTTTTGTTTTCGACCTTTTGCTTCTGGCCTCTATGGAGCTGGTCCAGGAAATAATTTTAGAATTAACTGCTTAAACTTCTTCATAGCCCTATTGAGCTAGTGCTAGTTCATATCTATCTTATACATGTGTATCAAACTTTAGAGAATTTAGTAACACTATAATCATAGAAACAGCTTTCATTTCATATGAACTATTAGAAAGAAAAGTCCGTATTAGATATTTGTATAGCACTCTTGGGTATAAAAGCGATTTCTGGTATTCATTCACTTAAATATTCATGAACTCCTACTATGAGTGAGACCAAATGCTAGAGATACAGTAGGAGACAATACAGTAAAGGTCCTTGCCCTCAGGAATCTTATGTTTCTATGCGCACACCTTATTATTGTGTAGGGAGAGCACCATTACCTTCCTTTCCAGATGAGGAAAATGAAGCTTAGATTACTCAGCTAGTACTAGAAGCCAGGTTTTCAGAGCCCCAGTTTTGTCTTCTATACTGTACAGTTTACTTATTAGCATGTTAATACCTGCCTTTTGTGATCACTGCTGGATATATTTGAAGGTGTTTTGACCAGGCATTTTCCCTATGCTCATGAATCCAGTTGGAAAGGGAATATCTTAAGAAAGTTCTCCAACATTATTTACACTATTAGAGTATATACTGTACTTTGTGATTGAAATTATGCTTCAAAAGTTGAGGAGGGTGAAAGGGAGACCAGCCTAAACACACACAACAAAACACTTGTTCCTCTGTCCCATGATTCTAGTCTCCATTATTGACCCTGTCCTAGGAGCCCACTCTGCTTCTCTGCCTCACTTTAGGTGATAATCTATTTCATAAACCACTGATCTCCTTGCCCACTATCAAAACTATTGCTGATTCAGGCAGAATTATCCTTATGAATATAGCACTATGCCTTCCTCTTCTAATTTCCCTAGCCCACCATTTGCCAAATAAATGCCTTACCTGCTTTCAGGTAGTTCAGCAGTACTCCAGGAAATCTTGGACTACAGCTGACCTCCCAAATCACACCTTTCCAGCAAATGACCAAAGCCTATGTCGAGGCACTTTCGAACCTCTGATGCTCCTTAGCTAAGTCCTATCAATTTGATCTTCATGGACTCTCAGTCTTAACCTTTTCTATTTCTACTGCTGCCACTCTAATTCAGGTTCCTTGCATATACCCTCAACTCCTTTACTCCCTCTCACTTTTTTTTTTTTATTCACTTGGCAAAATCACAATCGTACTAACTTCCTGGCTACTTGGTGCTTGTACCTCTGCAGTGTAATGTGGCCAAAGCAAAGCACACGACCACACTGTCTGGTGTCAATTTGAATTCTAATTTAGACCCTTAATGCTGTTCTCCCAGTCCAGTCACTCCCTCCCTTTTCTGGGAGAATATTTCACACCTCCTCTCTCCTCAAACCCCAGCACCATTCCCCCTACCTCTCTCAGATAACTTCCTTTCCTATATTTGCATAGTTTTTTTTTTTTTTTTTTACTTAAGAGTTTACAAGAAAACTGGTGGCGTAGTGGTTAAGTGCTACAGCTGCTAACCAAAAGGTTGGCAGTTTGAATCCACCAGATGCTCCTTGGAAACTGTCGCTATGAGTAGGAATCGGCTCGATGGCAATGGTTTTGGTTTTTGCTTTCAAGTGCCTTTTCTGATTTAATCTCTCTCCTCTTCTTCCCTGGGAAATTGCTAGTTTCAGCAGCCTTCTTCTTTAGAGCAAATGACTTGGTTTTTTATTTGTTTTTAGCAGCTAGTTCCCCTGTCTCGGCTCAGAAGTCCTCACCATATACTACAGTGACCAATCTATGCTTGTATTTCTCATCCTGAAAAAGGAGGATCCTCAAACCTGCTATTTTCACTCACAGGAACATTGTGTGAACAGTTGCTTGTACTCTGACCTTTCTAAATCTTAGGGTACAAAGAAATGAACTTGCCATCAACATTCTTTGTTAGATTAGTGTACAGTACTACAAAAGATTACCTCCTTGGACTAAAAACTCAGTGATTATTTTTTTGGCTCCAAAGTGCAGTTTGAGAGTCAAGAAAAATGCCGTTTGTATTGTAGCCTACACTAACATCGACTTAAATATTAGTGTGCCTTGTTTTGCTATATCTTCATGTATTAACATTGAATTTTCACAGCAAAAGATAAAAATAAGCTTTAATTTTCTAAAAGTTTTCCTTTGTTTACTAAATGAGTCATCACAGGGTTCCTTTTAGGTACACAGAGTATATTTTAAATGACTTGACTGATAGAAATTCAGCTTATACTATTTTTCAGGAACATACCTTTTGTGTAAAATGAGCTACACTTGTACAGGCAGGCCCTAATTTTCACCATAGTGATGTTCCTGGAAACCACATCAGAAAATGGATCATATTTTCCCACAGGAACACTATTAGAATTGGGGGTTGTGTTCCTGACCAAAGACTCAGTATCAAATAAAACATAGATATGATCAACAATGTGTCATAAAGGCAAAGCTATGTTGTTGTTACTGTTAGGTGCCATCAAATTGGTTCCGACTCAAGTGACCCTATGTACCACAGAACAAAATGCTGTCCGGCTCTGTGCCATGCTCACAATCATTGTTATGCTTGAGCCCATTGTTGTAGCCACTGAGTCAATTCATCTCATTGAGGGTCTTCCTTTTTTCTACTGATCCTGTACTTTACCAAACATGATGTCCTTCTCCAGAGACTGATCCCTCCTGACAACACATCCAAAGTATATGAGACTCAGTTTCACCACCTTGCTTCTAAGGAGCATCCTGGTTGTACTTCTTCCAAGACAGATTTGTTCGTTCTTTTGGCAGTCCCTGGGATATTCAGTATTCCATATTCAATATGTCAGTTTGTATGAAAAACTGACAGACACCTGGGGGAAAGGCAAAAATATAGTAATTATAAATTTCTAGTCATTTACGATAGTTAAAAATTATGCTCCAAGTCCCATAAAAATGGACATAAATATTGTATATACAATCATTATTCAAGAGATGCCAATGCACTATAAAGTGTACATAAAGTACTTAAATACAACCCAACTGTATAATAAACTTTGCCTAAATTAACCAGCTAGCCACAAGAAATCTATTTTTAGCAATAAATTAATAATTGCTTTTTCTATTTTGTGATATAGACATTCTTGTGGAGTTGGGGCAGTGGATGATTTAAATGATCTAACCATGGCTTCCAAACCTGGCAGCACATCAGAATCACCCGAGGAGCTTTAAAGATGCAGATTTCTGGGCTTGATCCTCAGAGATTCTGTTTCAGTAGGCCTAGGGGCTCCAGGAATATGTGTATATATATTTAGAAACTCCTTGGTGATTTTGATGCATGGTCAAGTTTAGAAGACTAGGCATGGTTGGGCCTCTATTTTTCTTTCCACTCTCTTTGCTTTTTTCAGCAATCTGATACAATCAGAATCATTCTACTGACCTTAAAATTTGTGCAAGTAGTAGGTTTAATATATGTTTCTGGTATGCATGTGGCAGGTGGACAATGAATAAGGAAGACTGAAGAAGAACCGATACCTTTGAATTATGGTGTTGGTGAAGAATATTGAATATACCGTGGACTGCCAGAACAACAAACAGGTCACTCTTGGAAGAAGTACAACCAGAATGCTCCTTAGAAGTGAGGATGGCAGGAATTGTTCTCATGTACTTTAGACATGTTATAAAGGAGGGACCAGTCCCTGGAGGAGGACATCATGCTTGTTAAAGTAGAGGGTCAGTGAAAAAGAAGAGGACCCTGAAGGAGATGGATTTACACAGTGGCTGCAACAGTAGGCTCAAACATAGCAATGATTGTGAGAATGGTGCAGGACCAGGCAGTGTTTCGTTCTGTTGTACATAGGGTTGCTATGGGTTGGAACTGACTTAACGGCACCTAACAAGAACAATAAATGCTGTTTTGAAATTTGAAAAACATTTTAACAAGTCAGAACTAATTCACTTTTCTTTACTCAAGCGCTCCTACCTAACCCTTTAGTTTGGGCAGCTCAATCTAGCTTCAAATAGTCTCAGGGCCTATCTTAGGAAGTGATAGTTTTTTGACAGCCATCTTCACTGTTGATTGGAAAGCAGTAAAAATTGCTAGTCTTGAGTGCTCTGTGAAGGCAAAGACTAGATCTTACATAGCCTTTATTCTCTCCCATAAATCCTAACACACATAGTAGGAGCTCAGTAAATATTTACTGAACAATGAATGATAGCACCTCTCCCAGTTGAGAAGACAAGCATAAGATGGCGTTTCCTGGCTACTGCTGCTCTGTTTGCTTTTGAGAAAATCCTTTCTTCGACACATTGCATTCACGAGACCTGAAATGTAACCTAAATTTTATTACCATAGCATGTAGACCTGGGAGGGCACTTAGATAAGGTTATGCAGCTCTTTTTCAGATGAGGAAACTGAGGTCTAGAGAAGAGGAAGTGCTTTGTTTAAGGTTACCATGCCAAGGTTTTTTTTTTTTTAATGTGTTTTATCCTTTTTCATTTAGCAAAAATATCTACTATGTGCTGGCCCCAATGAGCTAATGGTCTGTTTTCTCTATGAAATAAGAGGCAAGGTCATTTTCTGAAAGGAGATGGAGCTGGGCAATAGCGCTCTGGAGGTTTGAGAAGAGAGTGGAGAAAGTTTGATAAAGTGGTTGCTGAGAGTTAAAAAAAGTATACTGACCAGAGAAACACACAAGATTGGTGAGCAGTGTTCAGGATCCTGCTACAAGTAATGATTTTAAGTCTATATACTGAGACCAATCTGCCTGTTGTGTGAATTTGCTCCAAAATCATTTACTGGATACATACACAGACAAAGTGGATAGTAGGAATGATCAGAGGTTGGAATTTCATTGTTATTGTTGTTGGCTGCTGTGGAATTGGCCTCCGATTCATGGTGACCCTGTGCACATGGAACAAAACAATGCCCAGTACTGCACCATCCCCATGATCGGTTGCAGATCAGACCATTGCTATCTATAGGGTTTTCACTGGCTGATTTTTGGAAGCAGGTTGCCTAGTCCATCTTAGTCTGGAAGCTCTGCTGACACCTGTTCAGCATCACAGCAATATGCAAGCCTCCATTGACAGATGGGTGGTGGCTGTGCGTGAGGTGCGTTGACGAGAAATTGAACCTGGATCTCACTCATAGAAGCCAAGAGTTCTACCACTGAACCACAATGCCTCAAGGGCTTTGGCTAGATGAGTACAAAATCATTACCATGATCAATAAAAACAACAGCAACATCATCGTACTGCAAAAAGAGCAGGAACGCATGACCGATAAGCAAGGTATGCATGGGCTTACTAACTAATCTGTAGTGCACAGTTTCACAGGGGTCTGTGATAAAACCCATGTGAAACTGTGCACTACAGGTTAGTAAGTAAGCACAAGTAAACCCGTGCATGCCTTGCTTACTGGTTAATCCACCCCTGGGCAAGAGAGTATTTTGGTTTTGGCAAGAGCGTTATCACGGTAATTCACCATGGAACCTAAGCTGGATAAGAAGGGAAGTGAAAAAAATTCTGATGAATGGGGAGAAAGTAGAGGAGAAGAGGTCAGTGAAGTGGAGGTCTTGATGAGCTGAAAGAATGATGATTGTGGGAGTAGTTGAACCAGCAACTTGGAAGGTTGTGGTCAGGGAATGCTTTGTTTAAATTAGTAATTATGGAGATGGAGCGGTAAAGGGTAATGCTAACTTCCAAGGTGTGGAGAATGGATAACTGACATGGAGTGGAAGAAGGTCACTGGAGATGAGTAGGTTAAGGAACTTAGAGGCCAGAGTATTAGTGCAATACCACACTTTCATTAAATTATCTTCCTTTTAAATAGTAGTAAAAATATACTCCACACCCAGGCAATTTTTACTCTATTCAAAAAAATCATTTAGAATCTAAGTTACTGGGTGGGGTGAGGTGAATACATTCTGTAGTCTGAGGCAGTCGCAAGAGCTAATAATGTTCAGTAACTATTTTCTCTACGTTCAATAGTTTTACTATGAAATTTATTGTCTGAATCAAGCTCTTTTTTTAGGTGGAAGATGGAATCTTTATTAGTGTTCACAAGAGACACTTTTAAATGTCATCTCTAGGACAGCTATTTTAGGCTATTCAAAGTCCATTCTCCAAGGACTTTAAAGAGCCCTGAATGGATATGTTAAATTACTTGTTGCGTTAAGAAAGATATGTGAATTTTCAATGTCTCTTTCTTTGCTTTGTCTTCACACAAGCTGAGGTTTCCTCTTCTAAAAAGTATTTCCTCAGCTCTGCTACCCCCTCAAGAGACTCTCTCAACTCTCTTCTTCCTTTCATTGATATAAATATTCACTTTTATCACTTTTTATTGAAAAGAGCTATACAATATTGGGGAGCCCTGGTGGCGCAGTGGTTAAGAGCTTGGCTGCTAACCAAAACGGTGGCAGTTCAAATCCACCAGCCGCTCCTTGGAAACCCTGTGAGGCAGTTCTACTGTGTCCTATAGGGTCGCAATGAGTTAGAATCAACTCGAAAGAAATGGGTATACAATATTGGAGAGAAAAGGTAGCCATAATCCCACCACTATAACATACAGCTTTTGTCATTTGGAAGTATTACTTTTCTCTGTTTGCATACCTAAATACATTTTTCCCCCACAGTTTTAATTATAGACTAACTCCTATGAGGGTAAGAGGCCTGACTGTCTTGTTTGCCACTGTTACACCTAGCATGTGTCTGTCACATAACGAGGGGCTCCATAATTAAATGCTAAATGAATAAACAGTGTATCTTTTAAATGTATCTTTTACTTTTTTCTATTTAACATATTGATCATTTCCCAATTTATTTATATTCTTTATAATATTTTTAAAACATTTTGTTGTATTAATACATCATAAATTACTAAACTATTTTCCTATACTTGGTTATTTCAAGTAGCTTACAGTATTTTACTATTACTGACAACCATGTAATATGCATCTTCCTGCATCCATGCATTTGTTTACTTTTTTCTTTTGTTAAACCATTTTTTTAAGACAAATTCCGAGGAATGGGATTAACTAGACAAAAGGATATGAACATTTTTATCCTGTTCAGCTTTTTGAAAGAATTGTATGCATTCTGCCTTCATATCCTGACTCCTTCCTTAAGTACCTTGAACCTTGGCTTCTGCCCTTACCACTTCAGTGAAACACCTCTTTCAAAGGCCAACAGTGGTTTCCTAATTGCCAAATCAGCCTGCTTATTCTGAGTTCTAAGAAACTGCTTGACTTCTCTGGAACATTTAGTACTAATTACTTCCATTTTCTTGAAACTTTTCTCTCTTGGCTTCATGACATGATGTTATTTTCGTTCCATTCCTACCTCTCTGATTGATTTTCTTCCTTGCAGCCCCTGAAAGTAGCCTTTCCCAGGGTTCTGTCCTATTCCCCCTCCCAACACTTAGCATCTCCTGAAAAGTTATCTCTAGCCCTGATCACTTTTTTAAGCTCCAGACTTGCATTGCTTGGCCTTCCATTAGTGTCCCATACCATATATTCATGCCTAAAAATGAATTAATTTCCACATCCCCCAGATCAGTACCCCTTAGCTATTCTGTTTCTGGTAATACTACTGCATTCCTGGATATATTATGGAGACATTTTGATCTTTTCTCCTTCCTTGCTCCATCCATTCCATCAGTTGCCCAATTATATAAATTCTACCTCTTCAATTTTATTTTTTTACCTTGTTTTCCATGCATTCATTCATTCATTCAACAAATATTTATTGTAAACTACCTTGTGCCAAGCTCTATTTAAGACACTAAGGATATAGCAGTGAACACAGATAAAATTTTGGCCATCATGGAACTAGTGGAGGAAGACACACAAACAAATAAGTAAAATATATAGCATGTCAGATGATGAAAAGTTATATGGAGAAAAACTAAGGAAGTGGGATAGGAAAGATCGGGAGAGGGTGTGTGTGTGTGTGTGTGTGTGTGTACGCACACAGTTTTAAATGGGATAGTCCAGGGAAGCTGAGAAGGTGACATTTGAATAAAGATTTGAAGGAGGTGAGGGGAGAACCATAGAGATACTGGAGAGGGAAGGGGAAACATTTCAGGTAGAAGGACTAGAGAGTGTAAATGCCCTGAGATGAGAAAAAATTTAGTGTTTACTGAAATAGCAAAGTGGCCAGTGAGGCTGAAACAGAGTGTATGAAGGGAAGAGTAGTAGGAGATGCCGTCAGAGAGGTGAAGGGAGGGGACCAGATCATGTAGGGCTCTGTAGGCCGTTGCAAGGACTTTAGCTTTTTACTATAAGTGAAATAAAAAGTCATTGGAGCGTTTTGAGTCAAGGAGCAATCTGATTGGACTTGTTTTAATAACAGGATAAGTCTGGTTCCTTGGTTGACAATGGACTGTAGCGAGGCAAGGGTAGAAGCAAGTGGTGAAAGGTTGTTGGATTCTGGATTTACTATGGATTGGATGTGGGATGTGAGAGGAAAGAGAGGAGTCAAGGATGATTTCAAAGTTTTGACCTGAACTAGAAGAATGAGTCCATCAATTACTGTTATACACGTACATGCGTATGTATGTGTGTGTGTGTGTGTTTAATCTCTTCATTTCTTGGAACTTTTATATCTATATTACATTTATTATGTTATATGCCTTAATTACTTTTCACTGGGCTGTGTCAATAGTCTTAATAAAAGTTTAATAGTAAATTTGATCTTCTTTCCTGGCCTTTCTCCTCACATTCCTGTTAAAAATAATCAAAATTCACCGAAATTTGAACATAAGGTGTATTCTGAGCAGTTATTCTATATGCATATAGGGAGGCCGTTTTGATTCCAGGAAAAACAAATGGCTAGAAGAATCTAGGTGCAATGGGGCTTGAGAAGAGGAGGGAGAAATATAGAAACTCACCGTAGGCTAAATGAACTTATATGTAAAGCACTTAAAACAGTGTCTGAGACACGTTAAGTGCTTTAATGTGTTAACTGTTATTTTTGTTTTTACTCTTACTATTTTTGTTCATTCTCTCTCTGTGTTCCCACTGTAATGTTAGCTCCAAGAGAGTAAGGGTTTTTGTCTATTTTGTGCACTGCTCTATCCACAGTGCCTACAACAGTACCTGGGACATAATAAATACACCGTAAATATTTGTGAAATGAATGATTACAGTTTTCTCAGCCTGAGATGTTTACTGCTGCTGCCTCTTCCCCCTACCCACTTTCCCTCCTAAGAACCTGTCCAACCTTTAAGGATCATCATGAATGCCATTTATTCCCTGGAACCCTTTGTGATTTTGCAGCCCTTCTCCCCAAACTAAGTTTAATCTTTAATTTCTTTGAACTTCCATAGTTTCCTGTTTATGCTTTCCCTACATCCCTTACCTTTCTCTGCCTTTCATCTTAGTCATTTGTGTCTAGTCTTGCTTACTAGATTGTAAGTTCTTTTTTTGTTTTGTTTTTTGTAAACAATAATATTATTGTACTTTAGATGAAGGTTTACAGAACAAACTAGTTTCTCATTAAACAGTACACATACTGTTTTATGACATTGATTAACAACTCCATGACATGTCAACACTCTCTCTTCTCGACCTTGGGTTCCCTGTTACCAGCTTTCCTGTCCCTTCCTGCCTTCTGGTCCTTACCCCTAGGCTGGTGTACCCCTTTAGTCTCATTTTGTTTTATAGGCCTGTCTAATCTTTGGATGAAGGGAATGTTTATAAATTTAACTTTAAAATGTGTTTGGCATACACGCAGATGCCATCTAAAAAATAGCATACATTTAATATGATACTAACATGAGTAATAATTTGATATAATGCTAACATAGCAAACGTCCAAAATATACTGGAAATACTAATTTTTATCTAACATGAAAAATTTTAATTTGTGTATCAAGTGAGTTTTGTTTTTTATTGTCTGTTGTGTGGGACACAGTGCTTGATATTACTTTATATATGCTAATAAATGCAGCATATATATATATAAAACTCACATATCCTGTTTGAATGCATAAGCAGAGGAGGGGGCACCACAGATTATCAATGTTTAGGGCCCTCACATGCCTTAATCCGGCCCTGGTGAAGAGGTCCCCTCCTTCTGTGAATGGCTCAGTGTGAATGCTTCCATTTGGATGGCAGGCAGGAAGTGGTTGCTTGATGGTGTGTGTTGGGTGGTGGTAGGGAGGGGAGAAGGTATGAATTCAGGGGGGTGTGTTGCAAGGCAGCCGTGGCTCTGATGAGGTTCTGCAGATGGTCAGTCCTCCTGCTGGGAACACCTCCATCGGTGGGGGTGGTCTCCTCGAGGTCTCTGCAGCAGAGATTTTCTGCCCTATTGGCCCCTCCTCTCCATCATTATAGTCCTCCCCTGACACCTGGGGCTGGGATTGTGAGGACACCAACTGCAAATGGAGGGGAGTCCTGTGTGCTGAGTGCAGCCAGTCACAGCTGGAGGCACTTCACACATCTCTCCTCACCTTTCCTGAACCACACAGGTGGCAAACCCAAGGGTTAGGATCACAGAGCTTTTTTTTTTTTTTTAAATTTTTATCGTGCTTTAAGTGAAAGTTTACAAATCAAGTCAGTCTCTCATACAAAAATTTATATACACCTTGCTATATACTCCTAGTTGGTCTCCCCCTAATGAGACAGCACACTCCTTCCCTCCACTCTCTATTTTCGTGTCCATTCAGCCAGCTTCTGCCCCCTCTGCCCTCTCATCTCCCATCCAGACAGGAGCTGCCCACAGAGTCTTATGTGTCTACTTGATCCAAGAAGCTCACTCCTCACCAGTATCATTTTCTATTCCCATAGTCCAGTCCAATCCCTGCCTGAAGAGTTAGGCTTTGGGAATAGTTCCTGTCTTGGGCTAACAGAAGGCCTGGGGATCATGGCCTCCAGGGTCCTTCTAGTCTCAGCCAGACAATTAAGTCTGGTCTTTTTATGAGAACTTGAGGTCTGCATCCCACTGCTCTCCTGCTCCTTCGGGGAGATTTTAAGTTCTTAAGGCACGAACCTTGTCTTACTCATTTTTATATTCCCTGTAGTGTCTAGTATAATGCCTTGACATGGTAGATGCTCAATAAACATTTGCTGATTGAATTGAATTAAATTTGTTCTCCTATTTGTATACTTACTTTTTATGAATTTTCAGATTTCTCAGTAATGCTTCCACAGTATTAAATCTCTATGCAATTTATTTCTTAGGTATTGTAAATTTTCAAGCTTAGAAAGATCATACTTTTTTATCTGAAGTTGCAAAAGTAAATTTGTCTTAACCAAATCTTGTTTCAACTGCCTAAGGATCTTGTACCAGTTCATAAACTTGTTCTGAGTGTATGATGGTAGAGAGGTGGTTTATCAAATATGATCGCATATGAATAGAAGTCAGTGATCTGTTAACCTTACCTAAGAACGAGGATGGAGAATTTGTGTAAAGTGCTGTGTTTTTGTTGTTAGGTGCCCTTGAGTCAGTTTTGACTTATAGTGACCCTATGTACAACAGAATGAAACACTGTCTTGTCCTGCACCATCCTCACAATCATTGCTATGTTTAAGCCCATTATTGTACCCACTGTGTCGTATCAATCCATCTCCTTCAGGATCTTCCTCTTTTTCACTGACCCTCTACTTTACCAAGCATGATGTCCTTCTCCAGGGACTGGTCTCTCCTGATAACATGTCCAAAATACATGAGTTGAACGCCATCCTCACTTCTAAGGAGCATTCTGGCTGTACTTCTTCCAAGACAGCATTCTTCTGACAGTCCAAGGTATATTCAGTATTCTTCACCAACACCATAATTCAGAGGCATCAATTCTTCCTTGGTATTCCTTATTTGTTGTCCAACTTTCACATGCATATGAAAAAATAAAATATGAGGCGATTAAAAATACTATGGCTTGGGTCAGGCGCACCTGAGTCATCAAAGTGATGTCTTTGCTTTTTAACACTTTAAGGAGGTCTTCTGCAGCAGATTTGCCGAATGCAATGTGTCATTTGATTTCTTGACTGCTGCTTCCGTGGGCACTGATTGTGGATCCAAGTGAAATGAAATCCATGACAACTTGATCTTTTTTCTGTTTATCATGATGTTGCTTATTGGTCTAGCTGTGAGGATTTTTGTTTTCTTTATGTTGAGCTGTAATCCATACCGAAGGCTGTGTAGTCTTTGATCTTCATCAGTAAGTGCTTCGAGTCCTCTTCTCTTTGAGCAAGAAAGATTGTGTCATTGGCTGTTAACGAATCTTCCTCCAATTCTGATGCCCTGTTCTTCATATAGTCCAGCTTCTTGGATTATTTGCTCCGCGTACAGATTGAATAAATATGGTGAAAGGGTATAACCCTGATGCATACATTTCTTGACATTAAACCATGCAGTATCCCTTTGTTCTGTTCGAATGACTGCCTCTTTGTCTGTGTTTTATTGATTATGCAAAGGCATTTGACTGTGTGGATCATAACAAATTATGGATGACATTAATTCCAGTACACTAATTGTGCAGATACAGTATGTGTCACAAAATCCATACAGAGTGAAATACAAAGCTCATACACTTTATAGAGTTAACTCCTCAAATTCTCACTTATAATTTATTTTACTGGTATTTATGCATAAATCATGGTTATCAAATTTCCTAGCCAATTGGAGAGGCAATGTAGAACTTTTAGAAGGGCTCATAGAAGACAGAAGCAAGAAGGAGACAGAAAAACCAAAAAACAGATCAAGGACACACAGCAGTATGGGCCCATTTAATGTAGGTGCTAATACATTTATATTACTTAAATAGGCTTTGATGACATTAAAGTATTGTAACATACTACAGTAATTGGTGCTCATAATAATGACCCAAATTAATCAAGAGATGATTAAATCATGATCATCCACCATATTCTATTTATGAAGATAAGCCGTGGATATTAAGTATTTAGATTTCCATCTAAAAGTTTAAATTAAAAATGGTTTGTGTATAAAGTAGTAAACCTTTAATTATCTGGACAGTTTGGCTAACTCATTCCTGAGAGATTCTGAATAATCAATTTTTTCCTACATTCCATATTACCTTCCTGTTTAGGTCTCTCTAACTAGGATTGAAATACAATGGTAAGGCAGTATGAGGCAAGCAATGACAGGAAAGAAAAAAAAAAAGAAGAGTAGCTGTTGAGGCTGCTTATGTACCAAACACCTCATGGGATTTGGTTCATTGGTTTGGAGGTTCAGGATCATGGTTTCGTGGGACATCCCAGTTAACTGGCCTTGTACCATGCTTAATACTTCTGTTCTACCTCCTAGTTTGTTGTGTAGTGCCTGGGGTCTTAAATGCTTACAAGTAGCCATCCAAGTCACAACAATTGGTTTTATTTGCCTAGAGCAACAGAGGAAGAAGGAGAATCAGGAGTAGGAGGAGAAAATGGGGTGTTTGGCTAATTACCTCCACGAACAAACTGCCTCCTTTGCCATGAGACCAAAAGAACTGGATGGTGTCCACGTACCAATACTGGACATTTTGACCAAAGATTCTATAGAAGAATCCTGATCAAAAGGGGGGAAAATGTAGACCAGAATATCAAATTGTCATGGAATCCAAACTTTCTGTAGCCATGTAGGCTGGATGAACCCCTGAAACTATTACCCTGAGATAATCTTTAAAGTTGAAACCAGAAATATCCCCTGAAGTATTCTTCAAACCAAACAGTAGTTTAGCTTAATTGATAAAGAATGCCTGCATTGAGCATTGTGCTCTTTCAATATCTATTAGTATGGGATCAAATTGACAACAGTAACTCGAAAGGTTAGGAAATTTAGGGAAAAGTGAGTTTATGTTAATGCAAGAGGAGCAACTCAGAGAAGGAGGATGAGAATGGTAGACCAACTTGAAGAATGTAATCAATGTCACGGAATTGTACACGTAGAAATTGTTGAATTGGTGTATGTTCTGCTGTGTATATTCTCAACAACAATAAAAATAAAAAATGAATTGTTCATTCACACTACATTTCTAATAGGATATACTATTATAGAAGAGATGCTTACTGATTGAAATGCTGTTTGCTTCATCATGTTCATGTTTTATTTTAAAAGGAATGCCATTTTTTTTAGCTTTTCTCATTTATTCAGTGACTGCTGCCTGGAATTTTATTCGATGTTGTATAGCTAGAAATTGACAGAATCCTAAAGAGGGTATCGGTTTGAATGAGGTTGGATAAGAACTTAAAGCTTTTTAGCCTTTGAAGTGAAGATAGGAAGAAGTCTGTTTTTGAAGATTTTTAATTTTAAAGCTCTTGGTTTTGTTTTAATTCATTTATATATGAATGCAGGAACAGAGCAGCAACTAAAGTCTGGCAATGTTTGTTACTTGTTTAACTTTATTCTGAAAACTTACATCTTCCTAAATGTCTTTATAGTGACTACCCAGGGAGAGAAAGAACCAAGAAGATTTCCTGAAATGGAACCATTTTACAACAGATGTGTTTTTGAATAATGGAGAAACTGAAAATTTAATTTTGAAAGTACTGCTGTACTAAACAGCCCTTATATTTGGAATAAATTATTCAACTAATTTTTTATTCTCCCTGGGAACCAGTTAGCAAATATCTTTTGTGTCGTAGCGAGATTATAGCAAATGATTTCATGGGAACATTTATTCAAATGTTGTATTTTATTAACCAATAATATCTGGTCCTTTATGATATGGAACCTAACAATAAATGTTTGAATAAATGGGTTTAGGACCTATGTATTTTGGAAGAATTGTTTTCAAAACTTGGATTAACTATGATATTCAGAATTAGCATCTTAGGTCATCTAACAACACAATGTAAAATTCAAGATACGGTGAAATATACTTTAAAAAATTAAGACCTTAAGCAAAATATTTTAGAAAGAAACTTCCTTATTTTTCAGAATAAAATAAAAATTTCTAGCATCCCCACTCATATTTTTTCCAATATTTTGTCCCCTTGAGAAAGGCAGAAGAGGGTTTTTTTTACTGTGGCCAATGCATATCAGGATTTGTTAACCTCTAAAGCTAAACAACCAAACCGAAGTCAGTTCAGGATGTGGTATGTTACGTAAATGTAGTATGTTGTACAGCATTACAAGCTTCTTATAATCTCTATAAATAGTGTCTTAGCATCATTAATTTACTTAAAATAATAATAAGCCCATTACATATTAAAATCAATAGCATTTTTAATGAAAAAACAGGTATAATTTCTACTGTTTCATGAAGAACATTTTTGGGTGAAATTTTTTTGCAAATGCATGGTGGTAAAGAATGCAATGATCACATGTAGTTCGGTGCATCTGGCTTAATCCATGCTAAAGTGCCAGCAGTTTTAACCATCACTATTTTTCTTTTTCTCTTAATAATAGCTTTATTGAGATATAATTCACATAGCATACAATTGACCTTTTTAATATATACAACTCAGTGTTTTTTAGTATATTCACAGATTTGTGCAACCATCACCACAATCCATTTTAGAACAACAAAAAGAAACCCCACAGCCATTAGCAGTCACTTCCCACTTCCTCCCTTAGCCAGCCACTCCTGACCCCAGTCCCTGGAAACTGCTCTACTTTTAGTCACTATAAAAAAAAAAAATAGATCGGACTATTCTGCACATTTCATCTAAACTGAATCATACAATATGTGAACTTCCATGTCTGGCTTCTTTCATGTACCATAATATTTTCCAGGCTCATCCATGTTGTAACATGAATCAGTACCTTGTCCATTTTTAGGGCTGTATAATATTCCATTGTATGGATATACCATTTTGTTTACCTACTCATCAGTTGACGGACAGTTGGGTTGCTCCTGATTTTTGGCTGTTGTGTATAGTGCTTCTATGGACATTTGTGCACAAGTTTTTGTTTGAATGCCTGTTTTTAATTCTTTTGTACACCCAGAAGTGGAATTGCTGAGTCATATGGTAACTCTGTTTATCTTTTTGAGGAACCACCTACATTAAACAAGAGGCACAGTGGCCAAATCCCACCTTCATTTCTAACTGTGTGGTAAGGATCAGCATGAATCCAATTCCCAAAGTATGGAAATAGACCCAGTCCTCACCTTTCCACTTCTCCATCCATTCTCACTGCTCACAGAGCATACTCTGTTCCTTGCTAGCCACCCAGAGCTGGGTCAGACCACCTGCCCATGCTGCATTTCTCAGACCCTGGCCACTGAGAACTAGGTCAGAGCTCACAAGTTAGAAGGACACCTTATTTCAGACTGCCAAATAGGCAGACACCAGCCCCTGCTGGTTCTCACTGTTCCTGCGGGTTTCTTAATTTGCTGGAATGATTCACAGAATCTCACAGAGAGTACACCATACTTCTGGCTACAGCTTTATTACAAACAAGATGGAAACAAATGAAGAGATGTATAGGGTGAGGTCTGGGAGAGGCCCAGCACAGAGCTCTCAAGTCCCAAAGAGGGACGCGTTAATCTCTCTTTGCATGGTCACCGGCCAGGAAACTCCATCTGAGTCTTAGGGCTCAGGTCAGCCTCACCACATGACCATGATAGATTATATCATGCCTCTTGAGGCTTAGTCAGCATTGTGGTCCCCAGGTGGTCCCTCTTGATCTGGTCAGCCCGCATTCATTAGCCCCAGGTGTTGGGATGGCTTGAAAGAACCAAGAACAAAAGCTAAATTTCTTTCTGTAAGGTGATTCCACACCTGGCACCACCAAACTGCTTTTCAAAGCAGCTGCACCATTTTACATTCCCACCAGCAGTGTATAAGGGTTTCAATTTCTCCACATCCTCTCCAACACTTGTTATTCTGTGTCATTATACTAATATAGCATTCAGAGAGACTCTGTAAGTTTGGAGAACTAATAACAGAGTGCAAAGCAATGGCCAAGAGTTGGTTGCTCCCCGTAAAGCCCAACTTGGTCAAGGTAAACCCTTTTCATGGATGTTTTCTAGTCCTCCAGCTTGTTTCACAAGAATTTGCCATATAATATAATGGCAACAACCAAGAACTTTATTTGGTAGAAATTGCCTAGATCTTTTTTCTAAAAACTAAATGTAACCTAAATGTAAAAGCTCAAACTATAAACCGTTACAAGAAAATATAGGAGTAAATCTTTGTGACATTGGGTTAGGCAGTGGCCACTTGTGTATCTTCTTTGGGGAAATGTCTATTCAAATCCCTTGCCCATTTTAAATTATTTGTCTCTTGTTGAGTTGTAAGAGTTCTTTATATATTCTGGATAGTAGATCCTTATCAGAGACATAATTTGCAAATATTTTCTCCCATTATGTGGGTTGTATTTTCACTTTCTTGGTGGCATTCTTTGATGCACAGGAGTTTTTAATTTTGATTAAGTCCAATTTATTTTTCTTCTGTTTCTAGTATCTAAGAAACCACTGCCTAACCCAATGTCACAAAGATTTACTCCTATATTTTCTTGTAACGGTCTATAGTTTGAGCTTTTACATTTAGGTTACATTTAGTTTTTACATTTACATTTTGATTTAATTTTTCTGTATGGTGTGAGGAAAGGTTTAAACTTCTTTCTTTTGCATGTGGATGTCCAGTGGTCCCGGCACCATTTGTTGAAAAGATTATTGTTCTCACCATTGAATTGTCTTGGCAACCTTGTCAAAATCATTTGACAATAGATGGGTATCTGGATGGGAGCCCCAGTGGTGCAGTGGTTAAAACGTTTGACTGCTCACCGAAAGGTTGGCAGTTTGAACCCACCAGCCACTCCACAGGAGAAAAGTGTGCCGGTCTGCTCCTGTAAAGATTACAGCCTTGGAAACTCTGTGGGGCAGTTCTGCTCTGTCCTATAGGGTCCTTTGGCCATAGATGTGAATCTGGGTTACTGTACTTCTCTAGTAATTTTTTTTACAAAATGTTAGTAGCTATTACAGCAAGGGCTTTACACTTTTCCCTTGGATATATAAAACGATAAATTCTATAAGATATAATTTATTTATGTAAATGACTGTCATTTCAGCATTCGAGTCACCAAAGGTCAAGCAAGGGACCCTCCTTTCTTCAGGGTAAGATTCAGGAGCAGTGCTGCTTCTTGAAGTAGTAAAAACTTCCCCGGCACCTAGGCTCCAATCCTAGCCAAAATGTGGACCAAAGTGAATAGCAAAATGGCTTTTACTGCTATGGTATTTCTCTTTCAGTTTTTCAAATGGACGAAAGAAAGAAAGTAAAAAGATCTAGGTAATTTCTACCAAATAAGGTTCTTGGTTGTTGCAATTATATTATATGGCAAATTCTTGTGAAACAAGCTGGAGGACTGGAAAACATCCATGAAAAGGGTTTACCTTGAGTAAGTTGGGCTTTACGGGGAGCAACCAACTCTTTGTCATTTCTTTGTACTCTGTTATTAGTTCTCCAAACTTACAGAGTCTCTCTGACTGTTATATTAGTATAACTTTTAGGAGGTGGCCCGAGCATATGCAGTAGTGTGCATCGGAAAAGCGCCTCTTACTTCCAGTTTAGCCATGCCCCTTCACGGATTAAAGTAGGATCTCGTACGCTGAAAATCTGCTGAAATTGTTTATTAGCTCTAGTAACATTTTTGTGGATTCTTTGGGATTTTTCATATATAGCACCATGTCATCTGAGAATAAAATAGTTTTACTTTTTCCATTCCAGTTCAGATGCCTTTTATTTCTTTTTCTTGCCTGTTTGCTCTGGCTATAACTTCCAGCAAAATGTTAAATAGCAGTGGTGAAAGCAGGAATCCTTATCTTGTTCCTGATAATAGGGGGGAAGTGTTTACTCTTTCACTGTTGAGTGTGATGTTAGCTGTGGATTTTTCATAAATGCCCTTTATTACATGAAACACCAGTGGTGTAATAGTTAAGAGCTACGGCTGCTAACCAAAAGGTTGGCAGTTCCAATCCACCAGCCACTCCTTGGAAACCCTATGGGACAGTTCTCCTCTGCCCTGTAGGGTCACTATGAGTCAGAATCAACTCGACGGCAATGGGTTTGTTTTTTTGGCTTTATTACGTAAGGATGTTCACTTCTATTTCCAGTTCTCTTCGTGTTTTCATCATGAAAGGGTGTTCGACTTTGTCAAATGGCTTTTCTGGGTCAAGAGATGATTATGTGTTGTTTTTCCCCCTTCGTTCTATTAATGTACCTACCCTTCGTTCTATTAATGTAGACCACTTTAATGCAGAACTTTTATGTTTAATGTAGAACATAATTTGGTAGAAATTACCTAGGTCATCATTTTTTTGTCCATTTAAAAAATTAAAAGAGAAATACCGTGTTCCTCCATAGCAGTAAAAGCCATTTTCCTGTTCACTTTGGTCCACTATTACATTGATTGGTCCTATTATCCTATTATTCCTGGGATAAATCCCACTTGGTCAAGTTGCATAATCCCTTTAACATGTTGTTGGGTTTGATTTGCTAATATTTTGTTGAGGATTTTTGCATCTGTTTTTATAAGGGATATTGGTCTGTAATTTTCTTTTCTTGTTATATCTTCATCTGGCTTTGGTATGAGGGAGATGCTGGCCTCATAGAATGAATTAGGAAGTGTTCTTCAATTTTTGGAAGTGTTTGAAAAGAATTGGTGGTGATTATTTAAATGTTTTCACTGGCTAATGCTTTTCAGAAGAAGACTGCTGGGTCCTTCTTCCTAGAATTCCAGAACACTTAATTGTGCTCATGAGGAACCTTTACATAGATCAAGAGGCAGTTGTTCGGACAGAACAAGGGGACACCGAGTGGTTTAAAGTCAGGAAAGGTGTGCGTCAGGGTTATATCCTTTCACTATACCTATTCAATCTGTATGCTGAGCAAATAATCAGAGAAGCTGGACTATATGAAGAAGAACGGGGCATCAGGATTGGAGGAAGGCTCATTAACAACCTGCATTATGCAAATGACACAACTTTGCTTGCTGAAAGTGAAGAGGACTTGAAGCACTTACTAATGAAGATCAAAGACCACAGCCTTCAGTATGGATTGCACCTCAACATAAAGAAAACAAAAATCCTCACACCTGGACCAATGAGCAACATCATGATAAACGGAGAAAAGACTGAAGTTGTCAAGGATTTCATTTTACTTGGCTCCACGATCAACAGTCATGGAAGCATCAGTCAAGAAATCAAAAGGCGCATTGCATTGGGCAAATCTGCTGCAAAGGACCTCTTTAAAGTGTTGAAAAGCAAAGATGTCACCTTGAAGACTAAGGTGTGCCTGACCCAAGCCATGGTATTTTCAATCACATCATAAGCATGTGAAAGCTGGACAATGAATAAGGAAGACCGAAGAAGAATTGATGCCTTTGAATTGTGGTGTTGGTGAAGAATATTGAATATTGAATATACCATGGACTGCCAAATGAACGAACAAATCTGCCTTGGAAGAAGTGTGGCCAGAATGCTCCTTAGAGGCAAGGATGGCGAGACTGCATCTTACATACTTCGGACACGTTGTCAGGAGGGATCAGTCCCTGGAGAAGGACATCATGCTTGGCAGAGTACAGGGTCAGCGGAAAAGAGGAAGACCCTCAACGAGGTGGATTGACACAGTGGCTGCAACAATGAGCTCAAGCATAACAACGATTGTAAGGATGGCTCAGGACCAGGCAGTGTTTCGTTCTGTTGTGCATAGGGTTGCTATGAGTTGGACCCGACTCGACGGCACCTAACAACAATGACAACATTTAAAAGTTTGGTAGTTTTCACCATGTGGTTCAAGACTTTTCTTTATTGTGAGGTTTTTGATTACTGATTCCATCCCTTTACTCGTTACAGATCTGGTGAGGTTTTCTATTTCCTCTTGAATCAGTTTACAAAATTTGTGTGTTTCTAAGAGTTTTTCCATTTCATCTAGATTATCTAATTTGTTTTTGTACAGTTTTTCATAGCATTCTCTTATAATCCTTTTAAGTTCTGTAAGGCCAGTGGTAATGTCCTCATTTTAATTTATTCAGTTATTTGCATCTTCTCCTTTTTTTTTCTATTTCAGTCTAGCTAAATGATTATTAATTTTATTGTTTTTTTTTCAGAGAACCAACTTTTGGTTTAATTGATATTCTCTATTGTTCTTGTCTCTTTTTATTTCTGCCCTGTTGTTATGTACTGTTAAGTAGATTCCAACTCATAGCGGCCCAGTTGGACAAAGTAGAATTGCCTCCTAGGGTTTCCTAGGCTGTAATCTTTATGGGAGCAGATCGCCAAATCTTTTCTGCCAGGGAGCGGTTGGTGGGTTTGAACCATCGACTTTTTAGTTAGCAGGTGAATGCTTAACCATTGTGCCACCAGGGCGCCTTATTTCTGCCCTAATCTTTATTAATTCATTCCTTCTGCTAGCTTTCAGTTTAGTTTGTTCTTTTTTTTTTTTAATTTCTTCAAAGTGTAAAATTAAGTTTTTGATTTGGGTTCTTTCTTCCTCTTTAATGTAGATGTGTACGGTTATAAATTTCCCTCTGAGAACTGCTTTCACTGCATCGCATAAGTTTTGGTGCATTGTATTTTTATTTTCATTTATCTCCAAATATTTAATTTACCTTGTGATTTCTTCTTTGACCCATTGGTTGTTTAGTAGTGTGTTGTTTAATGTCCACATATTTGTGAACCTTCCAGTTCCCTTCTGTTATTTCTTTCTAGCTTGATTGCACTGTGGCCAGAGAAGATACTTTCTGTGATTTTGATCTTTCTAAATTTATTGAGACTTGATTTGTGGCCTAACATATGGTCTGTCCTGGAGAATGATCCATAACTATGGGAGATGAATGTGTATTTTGTTGTTTTGGGGTGGAATGTTTATATATATATATATCCATTAGTCCTAGTTGTTTTATAGTGTTGTTTAAGTACTCTATTTCTTTTTTGATATTCTGTCTGGATATACTATCCATTATTGAGAGTGGGGTATTGAAGTTTCGAACTATTATTGTAGAACTGTCTGTTTCTCTCTTTAATTCTGTCAGCATTTGCTTCATATACTTTGGGGGCTCTGTTGTTAGGTGCATATATGTTTACAATTGTTATATTTGCTTGATGAATTGACCCTTTTATCAATATATAACATCTCTTCATTACTTGTAACAGTTTTTGACTTCAAAGTCTATTTTCTTTTTATTTTTTATTGAGCTTTAGGTGAAAGTTTACAGCCCAAGTTAATTTCTCACACAAAAATTTATGCACATATTGTTATGTGACCTTAGTTGCAGTCCCTATAATGTGACAGCACACTCTGACCTTCCACCGTGAGTTTCTTGTGTCCATTCAACCAGTTCCTGTTCCTTCCTGCTTTCTCATCCTGTCTCTGGACAGGAACTGCCCATTTGGTCTCATGTGTCTGCTGGAACTAAGAAGTATACTCTTCTTGAGTATTATTTTATGTTTTATACTGCAGTCTAAACTTTGTCTGAAGAGTGGGCTTTGGGAATGGTTTTAGTTCTGGGTTAACAGAGCATCCAAGGGTCATGGCTTAGGGGGTTCCTCCAGTCTCAGTCAGGCCATTAAGTCTGGTCTTTTTGCGTTAATTTGAGTTCTGCTCCGTACTTTTCTCCTGCTCCATCAGGGACTCTCTCTGTTGTGTTCCCTGACAGGGAAGTCATTGATGGTATCCAGGCACCATCTAGTTCATCTGATCTCAGGCTGATGAGTCTCTGGTTTATGTGGACTTCTTGTCTCTTGGAATAATATTTTCCTTGTGTCTTTGGTGTTCTTTATTCTCCTTTGCTCTAAGTGGGTTGGGACCAATTGAGGTATCTTAGATGACCACTCACAAGCTTTTAAGACCCCAGACACCACTCACCAAAGTGGAATGCAGAACATTTTCCTAATAAACTTTGTTATGCCAGTTGACCTAGAAGTCCCTGAAATCATAGTTCCCAGATCCCAGCCCCAGCTACTCTGTCCCTCAAAGTGTTTGCTTGTGTTCAAGAAACTTTGGAAATGATAGTGGCATAGTAGTTAAGAGCTACAGCTGCTAACCAAAAGGTTGGCAGTTCAAATCCACCAGGTGCTCTTTGGAAACCTTGTGGGGCAGTTCGAGTCTGATAGGGTCGCTATTATTTGAAATCGACTCGACAGCAAAAGATGTGGTTTTTTCCTTTTTTACGCCAATTTACATAGATGTTGCCTGAAACCATGGTCCCCAGACCCCAGCCCCGGCTACTGTGTCCTTCAAAGTGTTTGGTTGTGTTCAGGAAACTTCGTAGCTTTTGCTTTAGTCCAGTTGTGCTGACTTCCCCTGCATTGCGTGTTGTCCTTCCCTTCACCTAAGAAGGTTCTTGTCTACTATGTAGTTAGTTAATTCCCCTCTCCCTCCCTTTTCACCCTTGTAACCAATCAAAGAATGTTTTCTTCTGTGTTTAAACCTTTTCTTGAGTTCTCGTAATAGTGGTCTCATACAATATTTGTCCTTTTAGGACTGAGTAATTTCACTCAGCATAATGCCTTCCAGATTCCCCCATGTTATGAGATGTTTCAGGGATTCATCATTGTTCTTAATCATTGTGTAGGATTCCATTATGTGAATATACTATAATTTATTTATTCATTCATCCATTGATAGGCACCTTGGTTGTTTGCACCTTTTTGCTATTGTGAACAGTTCTGCAGTGAACATGAGTGCGCATATATCTATTCACGTGACGGCTCTTATTTCTCTAGGATATATTCCAAGAAGAGAGATTGCTAAATTGTATGTAACTTCTATTTCTAGCCTTTTGAGAAAGCATCAAATTGATTTCCAAAGTGGTTGTACCATTTTACATGCCCAGCAGCAGTGCATAAGTGTTCCAGTTTCTCCCCAACCTCTTCAACATTTATGATTTTGTGTTTTTTGGATTAGTGCCAGCCTTGTTGGGGTGAGATGGTATCTTATTGTAGTTTTGATTTGCATTTTTCTAATGGCTTATGATTGTGAGCATTTCCTCATGTATCTGTTAGCTGCCTGAATGTCTTCTTTGGTGAAGTGTCTATTCATATCCTTTGCCCATTTTTTAATTGGGTTATTTGTCTTTTGTTGTTGAGATGTTGCAGTATTTTGTAGATTTTAGACATTTAGATTTTGTAGATTTTGTAGATTTTAGAGCCAAAATTTTTTTTCAACAGTTTGTATTTTCTCTTTGTACTCTTTTGGTGAAGTCTTTTCATGAGCATATGTGTTTGATTTTTAGGAGCTCCCAGTTTTCTAGTTTCTCTTCTGGTGTTTGTGCATTATTAGTTATGGTTTATATTCTGTTTAGCCATGTATTAGGAGTCCTAGCATTGTCCCTATTTTCTTCCATGATCTTTATTGTTTTAGATTTTATATTTAGTTCATCGATCCATTTTGAGTTATTTTTTGTGTGTGGTGTGAGGTATGGGTCTTGTTTCATTTTTTTGCAGATGGATGTCCAGTTATGCCAGCACCATTTGTTAAAGAGACTGTCTTTCCCCCAATTAACGAACTTTGGGCCTTTGTCAAATATCAACTGCTCATAGGTGGATGAATTTACATCTATATTCTCAACTCTATTCCATTGGTCTATGTATCTGTTATACCAGTACCAGGCTGTTTTGACTACTGTGATGGTATAATAGGTTCTAAAATCAGGTAGTGTGAGCCCTCCCACTTTGTTCTTCTTTTCAGTAATGCTTTACTTATCTGGGGCCTCTTCTTTTTCCATATAAAGTTAGTGATGTTTTTTCTCCATCTTATCAAAAAATGCCATTGGAATTTAGGTTGAGATAGCATTGTATCTGTAGATCGCTTTGGAAGAACGGACATGTTCATAATGTTGTCTTCCTGTCCGTAAGCATAGTATGTTTTTCCACTTATATAAGTCTCTTTTGGTTTCTTGCAGTAGTGTGTTGTAGTTTTCTTTGTATCGGTTTTTTACATCTCAGGTTAGGTTTATTCCTAAGTATTTTATCTTCTTGAAGACGATTGTAAATGGCACTGATTTGGTGATTTCCTTTTCAAAGTTCTCTTTGTTGGTGTGGAGGAATCCAACTGACTTTTGTGTGTTTATCTTGTATCCTGATACTTTGCTGAAATCTTCTGCTAGTTCCAGTAGTCTTCTTGTGGATTCTTTAGGGTTTTCTGTGTATAAGATCATATCATCTGTGAATAGGGATACTTTTACTTCTTCCTTACCTATTTGAATGCCCTTTATTTCTTTTTCTAGCCTAATTGCTGTGGTGGCTAGAACCTCCAGCACAATGTTGAGTAAGAGTGATGATAAAAGGCATCCCTGTCTGATTTCCATTCTCAAGGGGAATGCTTTCAGACTCTCTCCATTTAGGATACTGGCTGTTGGCTTTGTATAAATGCCCTTTATTATGTTGAGGAATTTCCCATCTATTCCTATTTGGCTGAGAGTTTTTATCACGAATGGGTGTTGGGCATTGCCAAATGCTTTTTCTGCATCAATCGATAAGATCATGTGGTTTGTATCTTTTGTTTTATTTATGTGATGAATTACATTGATTGTTTTTCTAATGTTGAACGGTCCCTGCATACCTGGTATGAATCCCACTTGGTCATGATGAATTTTTTTTGATATGTTGTTGAGTTCTACTGGCTAGAATTTTGTTGAGAATTTTTGCTTCTTTGTTCATGAGGGATATTGGTCTGTAATTTTCTTTTTTTGTGGTGTCTTTACCTGGTTTTGGTATCAGGGTTATGCTGGCTTCATAGAATGAGTTCAGGCGTATTCCGTCTTTTTGTATGCTCTGAAATACCTTTAGTAGTAGTGGTGTTAACTCTTCTCTGAAAGTTTGGTAGAATTCCCCAGTGAAGCCATCAGGGCCAGGGCTTTTTTGTTGTTGTTGTTGGGAGGTTTTTTTTTGTTATCTCTTCAATGTCTTCTTTTGTAATGAATTTATTTAGTGTTTTTAACTCTTTCTGTTAGTGTAGGTAAGTAGTGTGTTTCTAGAAATTTGTCCATCTCCTCTAGGTTTTCAAAGTTGTTGGAGTGCAATTTTTGATGATATTCTGTTATGATCCTTTTAATTTATATTGGGTCTGGTGTGTTATTGCCCATCTCATTTCTTATTTGGGTTATTTGCTTTGTCTCCTGTTTTTCTTTTGTCAATTTGACCAATGGTTTATTGATTTGGTTGATATTTTCAAAGTACCAGCTTTTGATCTTCACTCTTTCAATTTTTTTTTCTGTTCTCAATTTCATTTATTTCTGCTCTAGTCTTTATTATTTCCTTTCTTCTGATACCCCAGGGCTTCTTTCACTGCTCTCTGTTTGTTTGAGTTGTAGGGTTAATGTTTTGATTTTGGCTTTGTCTTCTTTTTGGTTGTGTGCATTTACTGCTATAAATTAACCACATCAAAGTTCCTGGTAGGATGTGTTTTCATTCCCATTTGATTCTTTGAATTTCTTTATTCTGTCTTGGGTTTCTTCTGTAGCCCAGGTCTTTTTGAGCAAGGTGTTTTTCAGTTTCCATGCTTTTTACTTATTTATTTTTTTCTTGCTCTTTCTGGTATTGATTTCGACTTTTCTGGCTTTATGGTCAGAAAAGATACTTTGTAATATTTTGATGTTTTGCATTTTGTTAAGGCTTGCTCTCTGGGCTAATATGTGGTCTATTCTGGAGAAGATTTCATGTGCATTGGAAAAGAAAGTATACTTGGCTGCTGTTGGGTGGAGTGTTTTGTATATGTCTATGTTTTTTTTTATGAGGTGAAGCTGGTTGAGCTTCGTTCTAGATGTTCTGTCCTTCACCAAAATTGGTGTTTTGAAGTCTCCCACTACTTTTGTGGCGCTATCTGTTTCTCTTTTCAATGCTGTTAGTGTTGGTTTTATGTATTTTGGGGCCTTGTCATTGGGTGTATATATATTTATTATGGTTATGTCCTCCCGGTATATTGACCCTTTAATCATTTTATAGTGTCATTCTTTACTTTTGTGGTGGATTTTGCTTTAAAGTTAATTTTATCAGAGATTAGTGTTGCCACTCCTGCTCTTTTTTGATTGTTGTTTGCTTGATATTTTTTTTTCCATGCTTTGAGTTTTCTTTGTGTCTTTGAGTCTAATGTGTGTCCCTTTTAGGCACCATGTAGATGGATCATGTTTTCTTATCTTCTGACACTCTCTGTCTCTTTATTGGTGCATTTAATCCATTTACATTCAGTGTAATTATCAAAAGTAATGGGTTTAGCATTATCAGTTTGATTTTTTTTTTGTGGTGTTGACAGTTTCTCTGTTCCACTTAATTTTCTGTGCTGTGTCATTTTTATGTCTTTTCTTTTCATTGTTGTTGATTTTGTATTTGCTGTGTCTATGTTTTTCTTCTTTTTTATTTTCATGGATAGATTTGTTAGTTTCCTTTGTGGTCACCTTAAAATTTACCTCTGTTTTTCTAAGTTTAAGCCAGTCTTTTATTTCTTCATATCACCTTAACTTCCTTTCCATATGAAAGTTCTGTGATCAGAAATCTTTATGTCTGTATATAAATTCAAGTATATAGGCTTTCATTTCAAGCTAGATGACTCCCTTTAACATTTCTTGTAGGGCGCATCTAGTAGTAATGAACTTCCTAGTTTTTTTTTTTTTTTAAAACGGGAATGTTTTAATTTCTCCCTTACTTTGAAAGACATTTTAGCCATATGTAGAATTCTTCATTGACAGTTATTTTCTTTCAGCTGTTTAAAAATATGTCATGACACTGACTTCTGGTCTTCATGGTTTCTAATGAAAAAACATCTGTTAATCCAATTGAGAGTCTCTTTTTGTATATGATGAGTTGATTATCTCTTGGTGCTTTCAAGAGTCTTTGTATTTGGCTTTTGACAGTTTGATCATAGCGTGTTTTGGTGTGGATGTCTTTGGATTTATCCTACTTTTATGAGCAACCTTGTATAATACTTGAGCTTCATGGATGTGTAAATTCATGTCTGTCATAAAATTTTGGAAGTTTTCAGCTATTATTTCCTCAAATATTCTTTCTGCCTCTTTCATACTCTCTTCTCCTTCTGAGAAGGAACCTTGATGGGACAGTGGTTAAGTGTTTGGCTACTAACTGAAAGACTGGCAGTTCAAACTGTTGTAGAGCAAAAATGTCAGAGTTTGGTTGAATTTAAAGTAAAGAGTTTTTATTGAGAGGCAAGACAATTCATAAGTTGGAAATTATAAAGTACAAAGGGTTTTGAACTAAGTGAATGAGGAGGACATAAAAACGAGGGAATTTTTATAAAATACAAGAAACTTTAGTTAAAAAAAAGATTTCAGTGATTTGTTGGCATTTAGGTAATAGTTATAAAATTGGGTGAGGGTACATTTGATTGGTAACAGATTGTGTACATTTTTAAAGTTGTTTTTTAAAAGTTACAAAAAAATCATTAAATTGGGTACATCTGGCTTTGAAACAATCATGAGACCCTCCTCGTGTGACTATAGGGAGGACATGTGTAATTCTGAAGTTTATCTTGAGTAAGCATTTGTTCTGAGAGTTGTTTTGGAACCAGTTCTCTGGGAAGGGTGTAAGCAAGTGAAATACTTAGAGCAAACAAAATCACATTGTTCTTTAAAATTGTTTACCAAGTAATTTTCTCAGGGTACACTGGAGAGTTACAAAAATGACAGGCTGTATTCTCAATGTAAAAGTTACTTTTAATTCAAAATGGAGTTCTAGCCTCAGATCTTAGCATAGCCACCATCTCATGTCAGGAGTCCTACATTAATTTGGGGTCCTCTTACTCAGTCCCCCCTTTTGATCATGAATCTTATTAGAAGGAGATTCCTTGATCACATTTTAAGTTTTTACCTTGCTGGGCTAGGAGTTTTATTTTTTGGGTGAATTGATTTTTTTTTTCTGAGTACTTGCAAAGGAGTAACTTGTTTTCAGCAAGTTCTTTTCTGTTGGATGGCAGTCTATTTAGACATTTAAGACCCCAGACACTGTAATTAGACAGCTGGGCACTATTGGATGTTAAATAGTGGATTGGAAGAGTAAGATAAGAGACCTTATCTGACATGATGAGGAGGCCGAGCCTATGGTGAGTAGTATTTTTTTAAGTCTATATTTTTTTCTGTACGAATGGAGTTAGTAGCTTGTTTGAATGTATTAGACATACATTTTATACAGCATTTGATGATAGAAATGGAACAACAATGAGTATAATTAAACCAGTTTGTAAAACAGAATGAAGTCAAGATCCAATGCCTTTGAGTAACAACAAAAGATGTTTAAAAAGAGAGAGTTGGACATAGAAGAGATAGAATGAAGCCAAGTGCCTTTTTGGCAGATTTGTTTAATATCTTGTTTTACTTTCCCTGAAGAGTTTATTTAGGTACAGCAGGAGGTGTTGGCAATGGCACAGATTCCTTTTTGTTGAGCAGTAATTACAAGAGGATATTAAAAAATGTTTTAGCAGATTGCATGAAATTTGATTTTATAATTTTGGGAGGAGCCGCTTATTTCTGATATTGTTTGCTCCTGGCAATAAAGGCATTTGAACCTCAGTTTAAGTTTTTTAGTGAGTTCAGCAGTTCAGACAGGGGTTTTATTTAACCTCCTTTAACTGAGACAGCTGGATCCAAGTTTTAACTTCCTGTAATTAAGCAGCACAAGGGTTAGTGAGAAGGAAAAAGTAGGGTTTCTTTTCAGCAGGGTTTTAATGAGTTTTTTGTTTATTTTTTAAAATATATATATTCTTCTGGGGAGGTGTTAAGTAGGTTTTTGGATTTTAGTCTTTGTTTATTAAAGGTTTTTTTTAAACTGTGAAAAATAGTTTTTAGAGTTTTGGTTTAAAGATTGTTAGTATAAGTAACATAGGGAAGGCCACTCAGTTTTGAGGTATTCTTTTTTTTTTAAGTTATTTTAGTATTTAGTTTTTGAGTCCACGGACAGAGTTATTTAAAGTATTTTGAATATATTTAGCTAGAATTTTGGCATGTGCTATAACACTTTTTAATTCTATCTGAGGTACAAAAATAGAAGTTAAGTGATTACACTGTTGAAATATGGGTTTGGACTAACAAGGGAAAAATGTTTTTTGATATTTAGCCAATAGAATATTGAATATTAGCAATATTTTATAAAAAGCTAATAATAAATTTTTTTTTTACTTAGCTTGATGTAGTTAATTTTGATCCCATGCAATTCTGGAATAATAGTTTGAAAACTCCATCAGCTTTTGCATGAGAGTTTTAGAAATTTTGATTTAGTTCAATTGTATTTACATTTGAAACATTGTAGTCCTTTTTATAAGTTTGACATAATTCATTTTTATTGAAATATTTTGGTTAAGTGGAGTAAAACTTATCTGCAGATGACAAACTTAATATGGTTATGATTAATTTATAATAATAATAATACTTTTTAAAAGTGACGATAGGAATTAAATTACAAGACTAACGCAAAGCCAAATAAAGTTAATTACAAAAATTTAGACTAAAATATTTTTAATATAATGATTAACCTTATTTTTAAAATGCTTTAGATATAACACATAAAAGTCTTGAGACATAATATGCCCTATTTTGTGACATAAAAGAGCCTATAAGCTTTAATTATAATGCATATTTATTAATTTAATCTGATATTAATAATTTACCTAAAGACCTTGGAAATTATTTTAAGTTTATATGCCATAAAACATAATAACTGTCAAAATAAAGCTTGTTAAAATAATTTAGATTTTTATTTAACCTTTACTGTTTTTGTCTGCATTCCATTTTTCTTTGTTTTAAAAGTTCTTTACCTAGTTTGGGAGGGATTTTTTAAAGCCTTTCCTAGAGCAGTGTGAGTCTTAGAGGCTTATTATTAAGAAATAATTGGTTAATTTTAATGTATTTACATATATTTAAGCTGGCAAAGCATTTCAAAAGACAAGGAGCAATTAAATTATTTTCTTAAATTTTTATTATTTTTTGGTAAGCAGTTTAGCCTTTTTTGTTTCAATTTTTTTATTTTCATTAATTGTTGATATTATAAAAGTCTTTTTAAATTGAATTTATCAAAATTAGAGTCATTAACCTTAAGAAGGGCTTTTTACTTTGTTTTTTTGTATTGTTTGTTCTCATTGTTGAGGACTTAGAAGGCTGTTAAAATTTTCCCAGTCATGTAAGCCTTCTATTTTTTGTTATTCTGGAATTAATAAAAATTACTTCTGTTTTTAAAAATGAAACCCATTTTATATACTAAAAAAAAAACCTATTTAACTTAAAAGGCTTAGAAAGGTTTTGCTTCTAATCTTTTGTTTTTAAGGTTGACATAAACATGAAAACCATTGTTAGAACAAATTTATTTTTATTGATTTCTGGGGCTATTGCAATTGTTTAATTTATATAAGAGCTTATTTGTTATTAAACCAATTAGAGCAGATTTTTTATGAAATATTGTAATTTAATTTACAATACCATCCAGAGGCAGGAAATTATTATATTTTTATGATCCTTTTTTTGTATGCTTTATTGGATCTTTTAGAGAAGCAATTTAAAAATAATGTATCCTTTTAAGGCCTTGTTATGCTAATTAAAATGAACAATTTATTCTTTTTTAGTGTACTTTTTAAATATATTGGTTTATATTAAAGTCTTTTAGAGTAAGAAGCAGTTTTTCTTGGGAGAGAAAAGAACTGAGAATTTTAGAAAGCCCCATAGAAACCACCAGCCATAAACTTTAACTTGATACAGAAACTCAGACAGAGTAGAATTTAGAGCAGAGGAAATCTTTTAAAACAAACCAAAATAAAAAGGCGACATAAATTTATTGGTTTTTGAGGTCAGCTTAAAAAAAAAAAGTTAATGCAATACCATACAACACAATTTATTTTCCCAAAGTGATTACTGAGATTTTCAGTTACTTTAAGTATATTTAGCTTCTAGTGTTTTTGAACATGAACCCTAAACCAGCATCACAGCAGGGGGAAATCCAGGCTCATTTATTAAGGAATTAAGAATTAGGTTGTAACTTTGGTTTCCCAGAGTCAAATAAAATTCTCAGTAGGGAGTTATCTTCTGGTATTTCTTTGTAACCTGGTTTTATTTCTTCCGAACTTAACTCATTTTGCCTCCTAGAGACCTAGTTTTTTTATTTTAAAATACACTAGTCTCTCTAATTGGTAAGTATTTTAAAGTGGCTACTGATTTCTTAAATTGCTTTTGGTCAGGTGATACTAACTAGGAGCTGCCACCTCCCCTGAAAATTTTACAAAACAGGTCAGAAGCCGCCACCTCTCCCTGCGAATTGGCATTACTTATTTTCTTGCAAGATGTGGTGATTCCCACCCAACACTGAAAATAAAAGCGGGGCACTATTCTCTATTGCCTTGGAGGAAAAAAGCCTTGTGGAGCACTACTTTTGGTTTTCTCAGTGTTACAAAAACCTAGAGGGGAATGCTGAGGGATTTGGACAGTGTTTTGCTTGGACCAATGTGTACCTTTGTTTGCATCAGTGTTTGCTTGTGGGCGACAGGCAGCCTAGTGCTCTGTTCTGTTTCACAAGCATCTTATCCTGTCACAGGGATCTTTAATGCTCGTGATATGCACTGGTGACCACCGCAATAGCTTTTACTCATTGACTTGTGCCCGAATTTTACAGTTTATAGTCACCCGGAGCTCTTTGAAAGTAGAATTACCTCCATAGCTGCCAAGATTTTGAGGATTAGAATAACGTCCATCCATACAAAATTGTGCACCAATCCTAGGAGAAATTAAAGAGAAAACAACTCCAGACAAAAATGAAAGAGAAAGTAATCCTTAATAAAACTCAGAGAACTCTATGCAAAGAGAGTGGAGTTCGGATCCAAGAGGGGGCTTACCTGAGGTGACTCCTGTGGAGGTCCGGGGAAGCAGCAAGGCAAGATGCTTCCGCTGCTACCAAAGCCCTAGTTCCTGAGCCTCCTGGGAATCACTCCAGCAGCTCTCCTTTGGACCCAACTTCTGACATCAAGAAATGTAGAGCAAAGATGGCAGAGCCTGGTTGAAATTAAAAATGAAGAGATTTTATCAAAAAGCAAGGCAATTTGCAAATTTGGAATCCCAAGATCCAGAGGGTTCTGAACTAAGTGATTTGAGGAGGAGATAGTCCAGGGAGTATTTATTAGAAAATACAAGGAAATTCATTAGAAAAAATTCAGTGATTGGTTATCATTTAGGTAATGGTTGCAAAATTGGGTGAGGGGACATCTGATTGGTAGGAGATTACATTTGTTTCTAAAATTGTTTTTTAAAAGTTACAAAGTAATTATCAAATCAGGTACATCTAGCCTTGAAACAATCATGAGACTCTACTTGCATGACTGCAGGGAGGACATGCATAATTCTTAAGTTTGTCTTGATTAAGCATTTGTTCTGAGAATTATTTTGGAACTCGTTCCCTGAGCAGGGTATAAGCAAGCAAAACCTTTTAAGCAAACAAAATCATGTGTTCTCTACAATTGTTTACCAAGTAATTTTCTCGGGGTACATTGGAGAGTTACAAAACTGACAGGCTGCATTCTCAAAGTAAAATTTACTTTTAATTCAAAATGAAGTTTTAGCCTCAGACCTTAGCATAGCCACCATCTCATGTTGGGAGTCCTAAATTAATTTGGGGTACTCTTACACACAGAACCTACCAGCCTCTCCATGGTAGAAAGATGTGGCAGTCTGATTTTGTAAAGATTTACAGCCTTGTAAACTCTATGGGGCAGTTCTACTCTGTCCTATAGGGTCAATATGAGTCTGAATTAACTCGACATCAATGGTTTTTTTTTTTTCTCCTTCTGAGACACCTATTATATTTATGCTTGTAGTTTTCTGATGTCTCACAGACTCTTAGGTTCAGTTTTTTCTTCGTTGTCTTTCTGCTCTTTTGACTTGATAATTTCAATTGTCTTCAAGTTCATGGGTTCTTTCTTGTGCCAGCGCAAATCTGCTGTGGAACCCCTCTAACAAATTTTTCATTTCAGTTATTGTACTTTTCAGCTCCAGAATTTCTGTTTGGGCCCTTTTAAAAATTTTTATCTCTTTGTTGATGTTCATTTTGTTCATATATCATTTTCCTGATTTCCTTCATATTTTTGCCTATGTTTCCTTTAGCTCTTTGAGCATATTTAAGACATCGTTTTTAAACTTTTTGTCTAATAAATCCAGTGTCTGGGTTTCCTCAGGGATGGTTTGTGTCATGTGGGCCATTCTCCCCCCCCCCCTTTTTTTTTCTTTTAATAGGGCTTCTGATTCTTGTTGTTGATGAACAGTGAATATTTGAATATTATAGTACGGTAAATTTGGAAAGAAGATTCCTCCCCTCCCCACAGTTGCTCTTATTTTTGATTGTTGAATGCTGTAGTAGTCTGTTGGTTTAGTGACTTTTCCAAACTAATTTTTTTTTTTTTGGTATCTTTGTCACGTGTGGTCACAGAAGTCTATGTTCCTTTAGTTTATGTTCAGCTAGTGTTTTAGCAATGATTTCCTTGAATGTCAGCATCTAGAACAAAACAGAGACAAACGATGATACAAACAAAAATACCTCACCTAGTCTTTGCAGATTGGCTTTTTGCTGGAGCTGTCCTTGAAAACCTAGTGAGCTTACACTGAGCTTAGAGAGATCAGTCTGAGGTGAAAGCTTGGGGTTTCCTTGCATCTTTTCTGAGCATACATCTTGCCCTGGGTATGTTGTGGCTTTCTAAATTCCTCCGTATACATGGGTGCTTTTGAATGCCCTAATTTCCTAAGGATACTCCCTGCTTGGCTTTTCCTCCCAGGCCTGCAATCTATTGTATGTCTCAAGCACCCTCTTTTGCCTACAGGTTGATCATTTGCCTTACACTGTTTTTGAGGGATGCCTGCTACTTTTCTTCTCTGAGTGAGTTCTGAGATAGGCAAAAAAAGCAATGAACACCTTACATCAGTCTTGCAAGTAGACACCAGATAGGTTAGAAGAAAGAAAAACAAATTAAAAAAAAAAAAGGTCTGCTCTGCTCACTCTGGGACCAGGGTTTAGCATTCCACACTAGAAACATGGGCTGTTGTCTTTAAAAATGCCTTCAAGACAGGGAGGGGGTGGGCACTGGCAAGTAAAAAAGTCAAAAGGCTTTCCTATCATTTTAAGTTGCCTTTTCTTGATTTAATGTTCTCTTGGTTACTGTAAACCTTCGACTGTTTTCAAGTGTTCTGACAATTTCTGCTTGTTTTCAACATTTCTGAGGGGAGACAGGAGCTCTGTACTACTTACTGTGCCTTCTTGCTGACATTGCTTGCTCTTTTTGTGTGTGTGTGTGTTGTGTGTGTGTAGTAAGTTTTGAAATAAAAAGGTTTGATTTCTCTAGCTTTGTTCTCATTTTTCAAGATTGTTTTGGCTATTCTGTGTCCCTTGAATGTTCATATGAATTTTACGATCAGCTTATCGATTTCTGCAACAATGTTAGCTGGGATTGTGGTAGTGATTGTGTTGAATCTGTGCATCAGCTTGGGGGGTATTGCCATTTTAATCATATTAGGTCTTCTGATCTATGAACATGGGATGCCTTTCCATTTATTTCTGTTTTCTTTAATTTCTTTCAACAATGTCTTGTAGTTTTCATTGAATCCATTTTGCAGTACTTTTGCCAAATTTATTATTATTTTATTTTTTTGATGTCATCGTAAGTGTAATTGTTTTCTTAATTACATTTTGTATCGTGCATTGCAAGTGTAGACTTACAACTAATTTTTGTATATTGACCTTGTATCCTACAACCTTGCTGAGCACACCTATTAGCTCTAGTAATGTGTGTGTTTGTAGATTTCTTAGGATATTATTTATGCGGTATCACTTCATCTGTAAATAGACATAGTTTTACTTCTTCCTTTCCAATATGGATGGCTTTAATTTCATTTTCATCCCCAGTTGCCCTAGTTTCAGCCTCCAGTACAATGTTGCACAGAAGTGGCAAGAGCAGATATCCTTGTCTTTTATATGTTTTTAGGGGAAAAGCATCCATTTAGTATGATGTGGGTTTTTCATAGGTGCTCTTTATCTGGTTAAGGACCTTCCCTTATATTCCGAGTTTGTTGAGTGTTATCATCACGAAGGGGTGTTGGATTTTGTCAAACATTTTTGCCTACTCTTTTTGTATTTAATGGTGAATTACATTAATTTTCTGGTGTTAAACCAGCCTTTCATTCCTGGCATAAATCCCATTTGGTCATGGTGAGTCATCTTTCTTTTTTTTTTTAATTGTGCTTTAAGTGAAAGTTTACAAATCAAGTCAGTCTCTCATACAAAAACTTATACACACCTTGCTATGTACACCTAGCTGCTCTCCCCCTAATGAGACAACACGCTCCTCCTCTCTACCCTGTATTCCTTGTGTCCATTCAACCAGCCCCTGTCCCCCTCTGCCTTCTCATTTTGCCTCTAGACAGTTCAGTTGTATTCAGGAAACTGCTTGTGGTTTAGTCCAGTTGTGCTGACCTCTCCTGTATTGTGTGTTGTCTTTCCCTTCACCTAAAATAGTTCTTGTTGACTATCTAATTAGTGAATACCTCTTTCCCTCCCTCCCCACCCTTGTAACTGTCAAAGAATATTTTCTTCTGTGTCTAAACTTTTTCTTGAGTTCTTATAACAGTGGTCTCATACAATATTTGTCCTTTTGCGACTGACTAATTTCATTCAGCATAATGCCTTCCAGATTCCTCCATGTTATGAGATGTTTCACGGATTCATCATTGTTCTTAATCATTGTGCAGGATTCCATTATGTGAATATACCATTATTTTATTCATTCATCCATTGATGGGCACCTTGGTTGTTTCCATATTTTTGCTATTGTAAACAGTGCTGCAGTGAACATGGGTGTGTATATATCTGTTCATGTGAAGGCTCTGATTTCCCTAGGATACTTTCCAAGGAGTGGAGTTGCTTGATCATATGGTACTTCTATTTCTAGCTTTTTAAGGAAGTACCAAATGGATTTCCGAAGTGGTTGTACTATTTTACATTCCCAACAGCAGTGTACAAGTGTTGCTGTCTCTCCACGACCTCTCCAACATTTTTTAATTTGTGTTTTTTGGATTAATACCAGCCTTGTTGGGGGGAGATCATATCTCATTGTAGTTCTGATTTCCATTTCTCTAATGGCTAATGATCTTGAACATTTCCTCATGTATCTTCTAGTTGCCTGAATGTCTTCTTTGGTGAAGTGTCTGTTCATACCCTTTGCCCATCTTTTAATTCTGTTTTTTGTCTTTTTGTTGTTGAGTTTTGCAGTATCATGTAGATTTTAGTGATCAGGCGCTGTTCAGAATTGTTGTAGCCAAAAACTTTTCCCCGGTCTGTAGGTAATCTTTTTACTCTTTTGGTGAAGTCTTTGAGCATAAGTGTTTGACTTTTAGGAGCTCCCAGTTATCTAGTTTCTCTTCTGGTGTTTGTGCATTTTTAGTAATGTTTCGAATACTGTTTATGCCACGTATTAGGGCCCTTAGCATTGTCCCTATTTTTTCCTCCATGATCTTTATCGTTTCAGAATTTATATTTAGGTCATTGATCCATTTTGAGTTAGTTTTTGTGCTTGGTGTTAGGTACGAGTCTTGTGTGTCATTTTTTTGCAGATGAATATCCAGTGATGAAAGCACCATTTGTTAAAGAGACTATCTTGTCCCCATTTAACTGACTTTGGGCCTTTGTCAAATATCAGCTGCTCATATGAGGATGGATTTATGTCTGGATTCTCAATTCTGTTCCATTGGTTTATGTATCTGTGGTTGTACCAGTACCAGGCTGTTTCGACTACTGTAGTATGTTCTAAAATCAGGTAGTGTAAGGCTTCACACTTTGTTCTTCTTAGTAATGCTTTAATTATGCAGGGTCTCTTTCCCTTCCATATGAAGTTGGTGATTTGCTTCTCCATCTCATTAAAAAATGTCATTGGTATTTGTATCAGGGTTGCATTGAATCTGTAGATCACTTTGGGTAGAATAGACATTTTCACAATGTTGAGTCTTCCTATCCATGAGCAAGATATGGTTTTCCACTTATGTAGGTTTCCTTTGGTTTCTTGCAGTAGGGTCTTGTAGTTTTCTTTGTATAAGCCTTTTACATCTCGGGTTAGATTTATTCCTAAGTGTTTTACCTTCTTGGGGGCTATTGTAAATGGTATTGATTTAGTGATTTCTTCTTGGAAGTACTCTTTGTTGATGTATAGGAATCCAACTGATTTTTGTATGTTTATCTTGTATCCTGATACTCTGCTGAACTCTTCTGTTAGTTTCAATAGTTTTCTTGAGGATTCCTTAGGGTTTTCTGTGTGTAAGATAATGTCATCTGCAAATAGAGATACTTTTATGTCTTCTTTTCCAATTTGGATGCCCTTTATTTCTTTTTGTAGTCTAATTGTGCTGGCTAGGACCTCTACCACAATGTTCAATAAGAGTGGTGATAAAGGACATCCTTGTCTGGTTCCTGTTCTCAAGGGGAATGCTTTTAGACTCTTTCCATTTAGGATGATGTTGGCTGTTGGCTTTGTATCAGTGCCCCTTATTTTGAGGAATTTTCCTTCGATTCCTATTTTGCTGAGAGTTTTTCTCACAAATGGGTGTTGGACTTTGTCAGATTCCTTTTCTGCATCAATTGATAAGATCATGTGGTTCTTTTGTTTTATTCATATGGTGGATTACATTGATTGTTTCTCTAATGTTGAACTATCCCTGCATACCTGGTATGAATCCCACTTGGTTATGCTGAATTATTTTTTTGATATATTGTTGAATTCCATTGGCTAGAATTTTGTAGAGGATTTTTGCATCTAAGTTCATGAGGGATATGAGTCTGTAGTTTTCTTTTTTTTTTGTGGTGTCTTTATCTGGTTTTGGTATCAGGGAAATGCTGGCTTCCTAGAATGAGTTTGGGAGTATTCCATCCTTTTCTATGCTCTGAAATACCTTTAGTAATAGTGGTGTTAGCTCTTCTCTGAATGTTTGGTAGAATTCTCCAGTGAAGCCATCAGTGCCAGGGTTTTTTTTGTTGGGAAATTTTTAATTACATTTTCGATCTCTTGTTATGGGTTTATTTAGTTTTTCTACCTCTGTTTGTGTTAGTTTAGGTAGTTAGTGTGTTTCTAGAAACTTGTCCATTTCTTCTAGTTTTTCAAATTTGTTAGAGTACAATTTTTCATAGTAATCTGATATGACTCTTAATTTCAGTTAGTTCTGTTGTGATATCACCCATCTCATTTCTTATTCCAGGCATTTGCATCGTCTCCTGTTTTTCTTTTGTCAGTTTGGCCAATGATGTATCAATTTTGTTAATCTTTTCAAAGAACCAGCTTTTGGCCTTCTTAATTCTTTTAAATTGTTTTTCTAGTCTCTATTTCATTTGATTTTGCTCTAATTTTTATTATTTGCTTTCTTCTGGTGCTCGAGGGTTTCTTTTGTCGCTCCCTTTCTATTTGTTCAAGTTGTGGGGATAATTTTTTTATTTTAGCCCTTTCTTCTTTTTGAGTGTGTGCATTTATTGCTGTAAATTGACTTCTGAAGACTGCTTTAACTGAGTCCCAAAGATTCTGATCGGAAGTGTTTTCATTCTCATTTGATTCTATGAATTTCTTTTTTCCGTCCTTAATTTCTTCTATAACTCAGTCATTTTTATGCAAGGTGTTGTGGAGTTTACATATGTTTGATTTCTTTTTCCTGGTTTTTCTGTTATTGATTTCTACTTTTTTGGCTTTATGGTCAGAGAAAATGCTTTGTAATATTTCGATGTTTTGGGTTCTGTTAACACTTGCTTTATGACCTAATATGTGGCCTATTCTAGAGAATGCTCCAAGTGCATTGGAAAAGAAAGTATACTTGTCTTCTGTTTGGTGAAGTGTTCCGTATATGTCTATGAGGTCAGGTTGGTTGATTGTGACATTTAGATCTTCCATGTCTTTATATTGAGCTTCTTTCTGGATGTTCTGTCCTTCGCCGAAAGTGGTGTGTTGAAGTCTCCTGGTATTATCGTGGAGCTATCTTGCTTTTCAATGCTGTTACAGTTTCATGTATCTTGAAGCCCTGTCACTGGGTGTGTAAATATTTTATACGGTAATATCCTCTAGGTGTATTGTCCCTTTAATCATTATGTAGTGTGCTTCCATATCCTCTGTGGTAGTACGTGATCTGCACAGTAAATTAGATACGAGGACTTATTTTTTGCTGAGAGTGCTGTTCTTCGCTGGTTCCAGAGGCATGAGTAGTCTCTGTGCCATTGGCTCTCTTTGGCTAAGTAAACCACGTTCTGAATTCTACCACCAGTCCCGCTGTGGTCATGCCAGGGCATCGAGGCTGAAGGGCTCCGGTTCCCACTGATTCAGGTCTGGAAACTACTTGCTGCTTCTGAACTGTCTCTCACTCCCCCTGTAGCTCAGTCTGATTTCTTAACTTTACCTTTGATGTTCAGGGCTCCTAGCTTGTAATATATATAACCAATTCACTTGTTTTTTCGGGTCTTTGTTGTAAGAGAGACCACTGGAAATATCTGACTACTCTGGCATCTTGGCTTTTCTCCCCCCCCCCTTTTTTATATACATATGTGTTCCTTGATTCCATTTGCTAGTGTTTTGTTGAAGATGTTTGTGACTATATTCCTAACAGATAATTTGTCTTTTTTTTAATTTTCTTGTGATATCTTTATCTGGTTTTATTATCAGGGTAATACTGACCTCATAGAATGAGCTGGGAGCTGTTCTTTCCACTTCTATTTTTGGGAAGGGTTTATTAAGGACTGGTGTTAATTCTTCTTTAAATTTTTAAATGTTTGGTAGAATTTACTAGTGAAGGCATCTGAGCCTAGGCTTTTCTTTGTTTATTTCTTTGTTTTTTTAATTACTCAGTCAATCTCTTTACTTTTTATATGTCTATTCAGATTTTCTATTCTTGAGTCAATTTTGGTAGTTTGTGTCTTTCTAGGAATGTGTCTATTTCATCTAAGTTATCTAATTAGCTTAAGTATGTTTCTTCATAGTATTCTCTGAAAATCATTATATCTGTAAAGACAATAGTAATGATCTTTCATTCCTGATTAGTAATTTGACTCTTTTTTTTCTTGTTCAATCTATCTAAAAGTTTGCAAATTTTGTTGATCTTTTTAAAGAATATAAATAGGATTTTAAGCAGGGTAATATGAAATTAATCATAGGAGCGCAGCTAAATAACCCCTACATGATGTCCTTGCTACCAGTGAGACCTTGGTCTGATGTTTCTTAACCTATTGGAACCTCAGTTGTCTCATCTTTAAAATGGTATAATAAAGACTTGTCTCACTGATTTATCTTGAAGATTAGGTGAAATAATATGTAAAATCTCTACCACAAAGCCTGTTCATGGTAGAGTTTTTATAAATCCCAGTATCTTAATTTCTGCACAAATATACTGACCTCAGGTTTACTGCATTATTCTTTGGTTAATTTAACAAATTAAACATTAGAAATTTCTTCTCTTTTTAAGAAGTCTGATAATCTTCTTTTTTGTCTACCTACCATAGAACCAAGATAATATTCCTTTTTACTAAGATTTAGGAACACAACCAATTTCTGAATATATTTAGGAGGAACAAAGATACTATGATATTAATTGTAGATGAGCCTAAAAGCAAAAATGTGTATACAATAAAATATACTTTTATTGTTTTCATCTTTCCCCCCTCAATAGTAATTTTATTTTCCTATTAAGTATCTGTAGTGATAATTTCCATCTTCTTGAATTATCATTCCTAATATCACTTTTTTTTAATATAACTTTAACATTTCTGAGAGACAATTATGACCTTCTAATGAACTATCTTGAACTTTACAATAATTCAGCACTGTTTACATAAAGAATAAGAAGCTCTAAAAAGTATTGAAACTCAAATTGTTTTATACATTATTCAGGTAAGGAAAAATATCTCTGATCTACTTGTAATCTTTTTTATTCATGTCTACGTTCTGTAATTAGTATTTGCATTCTTTTTACTGAGCATCTTTTGGCTGAATTTCTTGATTATCTAGTGCTGCTGTAACAGAAATACTACAAGTGGATGGCTTTAACAAAGAAGTCCAAATTCAGGGTGCCAGCTCCAGGGGAATGCTTTCTCACTCTGTTGGTTCTGGGGGAAGGTCCTTGTCATCAATCTTCCCTTGGTCTAGGAGCTTCTCAGCATAGGATCCTCAGGTCCAAAGGATGCACTCTGCTCCGCGTGCTGCTTTCTTGGTGGTAGGAAGTCCCCACATCTCTCTACTAGCCTCTCTCTTTTGTCTCTCAAAAGAGATTGACTCAGAAGAGAATATTTTCCAAAAGCGTGCATCCTCATTGCTTGCCAGTAATTTGAGGAAATAAGAACATTTTTTCTGCCAAACTTTGAGTCAGTCAAGACTGGCATAGGAATTGAATGTTATTGTCATATATTTAAACTGGGTATATGCTCACCAAATTTTGTGATTTTTCTAAATCTAAGTATACAGAGCATATATTTTTCATTCTTGTAAGACAAGAAAGATTCGATGGTACCTCACTTCACATGTGCCAGGCCAGCTGCTGTAACATGTAACTCTAACCATTTTCATGAACCCTATCACTGGCTTCACATTGAGGATGAAGTACATAGCTGGATAATTAGATTGCAAAGTGGGGTTATAGCTAGGTTGTGATAGGGACTCTGTAGCCCAGCCTGGCAGAAGTAAATCACAAAATATAAGCTTTGCACTGGAAAGCACTCCATACTCCCAGGGTCCGTGTCAGTAGAGTTCCCACCTCTCATCTGAATAATTTTCCAAGTCCAACCAGAAGACATTTTTCCCCATGGGATACTGACAGCAAAGGCTCCTGAATGGATGAGAATAATTCATTTTCAAGACCTCTGTCTTAGCTAACTTATGCTCTTATGATCTTAGGCAAGTTATTCAACTTCTCTGGGTTTCATTTTACATGCATACAAAATGTGGGTGGTGATAACAAGATTGTTTTGAAGATTTAATAAGATAATGCTTGTAAGTACTTAACACTAGTACTTAATGCCCAGCTCATTGTAAAGAATCTAAAGTAACCTTTCTCCTATGACCCTTCTGGGTGTCACTACTGGCCCATTAAAACTTTCTTTCCCTGCATTTGAAATTTCTGATTTTGGACTATTTGACCGTGAATATGGTTTAATTTTAGTTTTTTTATTTGGATAAGTTACTACTGGGTGCAGTGGGTGGTTCAGTAGTAGAATTTTCACCTTCTATGTGCGAGATCTGGATTTAATTCCCAGTCAATATACCTCATGTACAGCCACCACCCATAATGCTGAACAGGTTTCACTGGAGCTTCTAGACTGAGGCAGACTAGGAAGAAAGGCCTGACAATATGCTTCTGAAAATCCATCGATGAAAATCTTATGGATCACAATGGACAGATCTGCAACCATTCATGGGGATGGTGCAGGTCTGGGCAGTGTTTCTTTTCATTGTGCTTGGGGTCACCATGAGTTGGGGGCTGACTCTGTGGCAGCCAATAGCAACAATGAGTTACTACGGCTAACAAACCATGTTTGTCTATCCTTCCCTATGCTAGCTCTGCCATTTTTGGTCTGCTTTATTCTGGTTTCTGCCTAGCCTATGCCTGTGTTAACTTATATATCACCACCAGCTTCTAGAATACTGTTGTGTCCCAGCAAGTGTTCAATACTTGTCTGGACTGGAACAAGCCCACCTCGGCCAGGCTAAATGATAACTTACCAGGAAAAGTAGACCCTGCTCTTTGGCACAGTGTTGTGATGGCAGAAAATGGATCCCAATAGATGAAGAGGCTATCGGATTATAATAGACTTACTTCTGCTTTGGTGATATTACCAAAGTATGTTTATGGCCTTACAGTCTCTTATAATTGGGAGATATTTTAAAGATTACCTAGTTCCATTCAATAAGAAGTTCTCTGCATTTTTACAAATGAGAAAACAGACTCAGAGAGATTAACTTGCACAAGTTCACATAGTTAAGAATTGACACATCCAGGTTTCAAACACAAATCTGACTCCAGAACTGCATTCCTCAGTACACTATAGTGACTCTCATTCATGTACTGCTAGTATTCCTGAAAGATTGTTCTGTTCTGTATTCTTTTTTTATTTTTCTTGTGCTTTAGATGAAGGTTTACAGAGCAAATCAGTTTCTCATTAAGTAATTAATACACATATTGTTTTGTGACATTGGTTGCCAACCCCATGACATGTCAACACTCCACTTTTTGACCTTGAGTTCCCCTATTACCAGCATTCCTGTCCCCTCCTGCATTCTCATCCTTGCCCTTGAGCTGGTGTGCCCATATAGTCTCATTTTGTTTCATGGTCCTATCTAATCTTTGGCTGAAGGGAGAACTTCAGGAGTGACTTCAATACTAAGTTAGAAGAGTATCCGGGGGCCATACTTTCTGGATTTCTCCAATATGCCGGACCAGTAATTCTAGTCGTGTGTGTGTGTATGTTTGCATATGTGTGTGTGAGAATTTTGTTCTACATTTTTCTTCCTGTCTCTCAGGGACCCTGTGTTGTTATCCCTATCAGAACAGTCGGTGGTTGTAGCTGGGCACCATCTAGTTGTGCTGGACTCAGTCTGGTGGAGGCTGTGGTAGTTGAGGTCCATGGTCCTTTGGACTAATCTTTCTCTTGTGTCTTTGGTTTTCTTCACTCTCCCTTGCTCCTGACAGGATGGGACCAGTGTAGTATCTTAGATGGCCGCTCATAAGCTTTTAAAACCCTAGATGCTACTCACTAAACTAGGATGTAGGACATTTTCTTTATAAATTATGTTTGGCAATTGAGCCAGATATCCCCCAAAACCATGGTCCCCAGCCCTCGACGCAGTAGCACAGTCCCTCAGGGAGTTTGGATGTGTCTATGGAGCTTCTATGACTTTGCCTTGGTCAAGTTGTGCTGGCTTCCCCAGTGTTGTATACTGTCTTACCCTTCACCAAAGTTACCACTTATCTATTGTCTATTTTTTCCCTCCCCACTATTCCCCTCCCTCGTAACGGTCAAAGATTTTTTCTTTTTGTGTGTAAACCTTTTCATGAATTTTTATAGTAGTGGTCTCCTATAATATCTGTCCTTTTGTGATTGACTTATTTCACTCAGTATAATGCCCTGCAGATTATCCATGTTGTGAGATGTTTCACAGATTCCTCATTGTTCTTTATGGTTGCCTAGTATTCCATTGTGTGTATGTACCATAGTTTGTTTATTCATTCATCTGTTGATGGACACTTAGGTTGTTTCTGTCTTTTTGCTGTTGTGAATAATACTACAATGAACCTGGGTGTGCATATGTCTATTTGTGGGACAGCTCTTACTTCTCTAGGATATATTCCTAGGAGTGGGATTGCTGGATCATATGGTATTTCTATTTCTAGCTTTTTAAAGAAGTGCCTTGTCATTTTCCAAAATGATTGTGCCATTTTGCATTCCCACTAGCAGTGAATAAGAGTTCCAATCTCCCTGCAGCCTCTCCAACATTTGTTATTTTCTGTGTTTATAATTTGTGCCAGTAATGTCAGGGTGCGATGCTACCTCATTTTGGTTTTGATTTGCATTTCTCTAATAGTGATTGCAAGCTTTCCTCATGTGTCTGTTAGCCTCCTCAATGTCTTCTTTGATGAAATGTCTGTTCATATCCTTTGCCCAATTTTAATTGGATTATTTGTCTTTTTGCTCTGGAGGTGTTGGATTTTCCTGTAGATTTTAGAGATTAAGACTTTTTCAGATTTGTCATTTCCAAATTTTTTTTCCCCAGTCTGTAGGTTCTCTTTTTACTCTTTTGGTGAAGTCTTTTGATGGGCATAACTATTTAATTTTTAGAAGACTCCATTATTTAGCTTATCTTCTGGTGGTTGTGTATTGTTAACTATGGTTTGTATTTGTTTATGCTGTGTATTAGGGCCTCTAGCATTGACCCTATTCTTTCTTCTATGATCTTCATAATTTTTACTTTTATATTTAGGTCTTCGATCCATTTTGAATTAGCTTTTGTGTATGGCGTGAGGTATGGGTCCTGTTTCATTTTTTTGCAGATGGGCATCCAGTTTTGTCAGCACCATTTGTTGAAAAGACTTCCTCGTATGATGGGCTTTGGGCCTTTGTTGAAGATCAGGTGACCATAGTTGGGTGGATTTACATCTGGGTTCTCAATTCTGTTCCATTAGTCAGTGTGTCTGTCATTGTACCAGTACCAGGATGTTTTGACAATCATAGCTGTATAGTAGGTTCTGAGGTCACATAGTGCAAGGCTTCCTACTTTGTTCTTAAATAGTGCTTTACTTTTCCAAGGTCTCTTCCCTTTCCATATATACCTAATGCTTTGTTTTTCTATCTCTTCAAACAATGCTGTTGGTATTTGGATTGGGATTTCATTGTATTTGTAGATAGTTTTGGGTAGAATTGACATTTTCACAATGTTGAGTCTACCTATCCATGAGCGTGGTATGTTTTTCCATTTAAGTAGTCTTTTTTGGTTTCTTACAGTAGTCTTTTGTAGTTTATTTTTGTATAGGTCTTTTACATCCCTGGTAAGGTTTATTCCTAAGTATTTTATTATTTTTTTAGGTGCTATTATAAATGGTATTGCTTTCCTTGGTATCCTTTCTGTAGTTCTCTTTATTGGTGTGTAGGAATCCAACTGATTTTTTTAATATAATTTTTATTGTGCTTTAATTGAAAGTTTACAAATCAAGTCAGTCTCTCACATAAAAACTTATATACACATTACTACATACTCCCAATAACTCTTCCCCTAATGAGACAGCCCGCTCTCTCCCTCCACTCCTTCTTTTTGTGTCCATCTCGTCAGCTTCTAACCCCCTCCACCCTCTCATCTCCCCTCCAGACAGGAGATGTCAACATAGTCTCAAGTGTCCCCCTGATCCAAGAAGCTCATTCCTCACCAGCATCCCTCTCCAACTCATTGTCCAGTCCAATCCATGTCTGAAGAGTTGGCTTTGCGAATGGTTCCTGTCCTGGGCCAACAGAAGGTCTGGGGGCCATGACCACTGGGGTCCTTCCAGTCTCAGTCAGACCATTAAGTCTGGTCTTTTTTATGAGAATTCGGGGTCTGCATCCCACTGCTGTTCTGCTCCCTCGGGGGTTCTCTGTTGTGTTCCCTGTCAGGGCAGTCATTGGTTGTAGCCAGGCACCATCTAGTTCTTCTGGTCTCAGGATGATATAGTCGCTGGTTCATGTGGCCCTTTCTGTCTCTTGGGCTCGTAATTACCTTGTGTCCATGGTGTTCTTCATTCTCCTTTGCTCCAGGTGGGTTGAGACCAATTGATGCATCTTAGATGGCTGCTTGCTATTGTTTAAGACCCCAGACGCCACTCCTCAAAGTGGGATGCAGAATGTTTTCTTAATAGATTTTATTATGCCAATTGACTTAGATGTCCCCTGAAATCATGGTCCCCAAACCCCTGCCCCTGCTACACTGGCCTTCGAAGCATTCAGTTTATTCAGGAAATTTCTTTGCTTTTGGTTTAGTCCAGTTGTGCCGACCTCCCCTGTATTGTGTGTTGCTTTTCCCTTTACCTAAAGTAGTTCTTATCTCCCAGCTAATTAGTGAATACCCCTCTCCCAACCTCCCTCTCTCCCTCCTCTTGTAACAACAAAAGAATGTATTCTTCTCAGTTTAAACTATTTCTCAAGTTCTTATAATAGCGGTCTTCTACAATATTTGTCCTTTTGCAGCTGACTAATTTCACTCAGCATAATGCCTTCCAGGTTCCTCCATGTTATAAAATGTTTCACAGATTCCTTACTGTTCTTTATTGATGCATAGTATTCCATTGTGTGAATATACCATAATTTATTTATCCATTCATCTGCTGATTGGCACCTTGGTTGCTTCCATCTTTTTGCAATTATGAACAGTGCTGCGATAAACATGGGTGTGCATATATCTGTTTGTGTAAAGGCTCTTATTTCTCTAGGATATATTCTGAGGAGTGGGAATGCTGGATCGTATGGTAGTTCTATTTCTAGCTTTTTCAGGAAGCGCCAAACTGATTTCCAAAGTGGTTGTACCATTTTACATTCCCACCAGCAGTGTATAAGTGTTCCAATCTCTCCATAGCTTCTCCAACATTTATTCTTTTGTGTTTTTTGGACTAATGCCAGCCTTGTTGGAGTGAGATGAAATCTCATTGTAGTTTTGATCTGCATTTCTCTAATGGCTAATGATCGTGAACATTTCCTCATGTATCTGTTAGCTACCTGAATGTCTTCTTTAGTGAAGTGTCTATTCAAATCTTTTAACCATTTTTTAATAGGGTTATTTGTCTTTTTGTGGTTGAGTTTTTGCAGTATCATGTAGATTTTAGAGATCAGGCGCTGATCGGAAATGTCATAGCTAAAAACATTTTCCCAGTCTGTAGGTAGTCTTTTTACTCTTTTGGTGAAGTCTTTGGATGAGCATAGGTGTTTGCTTTTTAGGAGCTCCCAGTTATCTAGTTTTTCTTCTGCATTCTTAATAATGTTATGTGTAATGATATGCCATGTATTAGGGCTCCTAGCATTGTCCCTATTTTTTCTTCCATGATCTTTATCATTTTAGATTTTATATTTAGGTCTTTGATCCATTTTGAGTTAGTTTTTGTGCATGGAGTGAGGTATGGGTTTTGTTTCATTTTTTTGCAGATGGATATCCAGTTATGCCAGCACCATTTGTTAAAACGACTGTCTTTCCCCCATTTAACTGTTTTGGGGCCTTTGTCAAATATCAACTGGTTATATGTGGATGGATTTATGTCTGGATTCTCAATTCTGTTCCCTTGGTCTATGTATCTGTTGTTCCAGTGCCAGGCTGTTTTGACTACTGCGGTGGTATAATAGGTTCTAAAATCAGGTAAAGTAAGGCCTCCCATTTTGTTCTTTTTTAGTAATGCCTTATTTTTCCGGGGCCTCTTTCCCTTCCACATGAAGTTGGTGATTTGTTTCTCTATTTCATTAAAGAATGTCGTTGGGATTTGGATCGGAATTACATTAAATGTATCGATTGCTTTTGGTAGAATAGACATTTTTATAATGTTAAGTCTACCTATCCATGAGCAAGGTACGTTTTTCCACTTATGTCTCTTTTGGTTTCTTGCAGAAGTGTACTGTAGTTTTCTTTGTATAAGTCTGTTAAATCTCTGGTAAGATTTATTCCTAAGTTTATTTTATCTTCTTGGGGGCTACTGTAAATAGCATTGATTTGGTGATTTCCTCTTCGATGTTCTTTTTTTTTGGTATAGAGGAATCCAACTGATTTTTGTATGTTTATCTTGTATCCCAATACTCTGCTGAACTCTTCTATTAGTTTCAGTAGTTTTCTGGAGGATTCCTTAGGGTTTTCTGTCTGTGTATAAGATCATGTCATCTGCAAATAGAGATACTTTTACATTTTCCTTGCCAATCTGGATGACCCTTATTTCTTTATCTAGTCTAATTGCTCTGGCTAGTACCTCCAACACAATGTTGAATAAGAGGGGTCATAAAGGGCATCCATGTCTGGTTCCCTATCTCAACGGGAATGCTTTCAGGTTCTCTCCATTTAGAGTGACGTTGGCTGTTGGCTTTGTATAAATGCCCTTTACTGTGTTGAGAAATTTTCCTTCTATTGCTATTTTGCTGAGAGTTTTTATCATGAATGTGTGTTGAACTTTGTCAAATGCCTTTTTTGCATCAATCGATAAAATCATGTGATTCTTATCTTTTGTTTTATTTATGTGGTGGATTACATTAATTGTTTTTCTAATGTTGTACCATCCCTGCATACCTGGTATGAATCCCACTTGGTCATGCTGAATTATTTTTTTGATATGTTGTTGAATTCTATTGGGGTAGAATTTTGTTGAGGATTTTTGCACCTATGTTCATGAGGGATATAGGTTTATAATTTTCCTTTCTTGTGGTGTCTTTATCTGGTTTTGGTATCAGGGATATGGTGGTTTCATAGAATGAGTTTGGTAGTATTCCGTCTTTTTCTATGCTCTGAAATACCTTTAGTAGTAGTGGTGTTAACTCTTCTCTGAAAGTTTGGTAGAACTGCAGTGAAGCCATCCAGGCTAGGGCTATTTTTGTTGGGAGTTTTCTCATTACCTTTTCAACCTCTTCTTCTGTTATGGGTCTGTTTAGTTGTTCTACCTCTGTTTGTATTAGTTTAGGTAGGTATTGTGTTTCTAAAAATTCATCCATTTCTTCTAGGTTTTCAAATTTGTTTGAGTATAATTTTTCACAGTAATCTGATATGATTCTTTTAATTTCAGTTGGGTCTGTTGTAATATCACCCATCTTATTTCTTATTTGGGTTATTTGTTTCCTCTCCTGTTTTTCTTTTGTCAGTTTGGCCGGTGGTTTATCAATTTTGTTGATTTTTAAAAAAAACCAGCTTTTGGTCTTGTTAATTCTTTCAGTTGTTTTTCTGTTTTCTATTTCATTTAGTTCAGCTCTGATTTTTATTATTTGTTTTGTTCTGGTGCCTGTGGGTTTCTTTTGTTGCTGTCTTTCTATTTGTTCAAGTTGTAGGGATAATTCTTTGATTGTGGCCCTTCTTTTTGGATGTGTGCATGTATTGATATAGATTGGCCTGAGCACTGCTTTTGCTGTGTCCCAAATGTTCTGATAAGGAAGTGTTTTCATTCTCATTGGATTTTCTGAATTTCTTTATTCCATCCTTAATGTCTTCTATAATCCAGCCTTTTTTGAGCAGGGTATTGTTCATTTTCCAAGTGTTTAATTTCTTTTCCCTCCTTTTCCTGCTATTAATTTCCACTTTTATGGCCTTATGGTCAGAGAAGATGCTTTGTAATATTTCAATGTTTTGGATTCTGCTAAGGCTTGCTTTATGACCTAATATGTGGTCTATTCTAGAGGATGTTCCATGTGCACCAGAAAAGAAAGTATAGTTGGTTGCTGTTGGGTGGAGTGTTCTGTGTATGTCTATGAGGTCAAGTTGGTTGATTGTGGCATTTAGATCTACCGTGTCTTTATTGAGCTTCTTTCTGGATGTCCTGTCCTTCACCGAAAGTGGTGTGTTGAAGTCTCCTACTATTATTGTGAAGCTGTCTATCTCACTTTTCAATGCCGATAGACTTTGTTTTATGTATCTTTCAGCCCTGTTATTGGATGCGTAAATATTTTATATTATTATATCTTCTTGGTGTATTGTTCCTTTAATCATTATATAGCGTCCTTCTTTATCCTTTCTAATGGATTTAACTTTAAAGTCTATTTTGTCAAAAATTCATATTGCCATTCCTGCTCTTTTTTGTTTGTTATTTGCTTGATATATTTTTTTCCATCCTTTGAGTTTTAGTTTGTTTGTGTCTCTAAGTCTAAGGTGTGTCTCTTGTAGGCAGCATATAGACGGATCATGTTTTTTAATCCATTCTGCCACTCTCTGCCTCTTTATTGGTCTGCTTAGTCCATTTACACTCAGGGTAATTATGGATAGGTATGAATTTAGTCCTATCATTTTGATGTCTATTTTTGTGTGTTGTTGACAGTTTTTTTTTCCCACTTAATTTTATGTGCTGAGTAGATTATCTTTATATATTGTCTTTTCCTCCTATTTGTTGTTGATTTTGTTTCTGCCGAGTCTGTATTTTTTTCTTCTTATTTTGATGAGTAGGATAGTTTGTCTCCTTTGTGGATTCCTCATTATTTACCCCTATTTTTCTAAATTTAAATCTAACTTTTATTTCTTTGTATCGCCGTATCTTCCTCTCCGTATGGAAGGTGTATGATTACATTTCTTAGTCTGTCTTTATTATTCTAATGATGTCTCGTTTTATATAATAACATCGCTGTTATCCTGTTTTCAGATTTTTTTTTTAATAATCTTGCTTTATTTTTTTGGATTTCCCTGTCTGGGTTGACTTCTGGTTGCTGTGCCCAGTGTTCTAGTCTTGGGTTTATACCTGATATTATTGATTTTCTAACCAAAGAACTCCTTTTAGTATTTCTTGTAGTTTTGGTTTGGTTTTTACGAATTCCCTCAACTTGTGTTTATCTGGAAATGTCTTAATTTCACCTTCATATTTAAGAGACAGTTTTGGTGGATATATGATTCTTGGCAGGCAATTTTTTTCCTTCAGTTTTTTAAATATGTCATCCCATTGCCTTCTTACCTGCATGTTTTCTGCCCAGTAGTCCGAGCTTATTTTTATTGGCTCTCCTTTGTATGTGACTTTTCATTTATCCCTCGCTGCTCTTATAATTCTTTATCTTTGGTTTTGGCAAGTTTGATTATGTCTTGGTGACTTTCTTTTAAGATCTATGTTATGTGGAGTTCGATGAGCATCTTGGATAGATATCTTCTCATCTTTCAGAAATCAGGGAGATTTTCTGCCAGGAAATCTTCAACAATTCTCTCTGTATTTTCTGTTATCCCTCCCTGTTCTGGTAGTTGAATCACTCATTGGTTATTTCTCTTGATAGAGTCCCACATGATTCTTAAGGTTTCTTAATTTTTTAAAAATTCTTTTATCTGATTTTTATTCAAATATATTAGTGCCAAGTGCTTGATCTTCGAGTTCCAATATTCAAGCTTCTACTTGCTCAATTCTCCTCCTCTGACTTTCTATTGAGTTGTCTACTTCTGTAATTTTATTGTTAATCTTCTGAGTTTCTGATTGCTGCCGGTCTATGGATTTTTCCAGCTTATTAAACTTTTCATTATGTTCCTGAATAATCTTTCTAATTTCTTCAGTTGCTTTATCTGTGTGTTCCTTGGCTTGTTCTGCGTATTGTCTCATTTCCTTCCTGATGTCTTGAACAGTTCTGTATATTAAACTTTTGTATTCTGCATCTGTTAATTCCAAGAATGCACTTTCATCTAGAAGATCCCTGGATTCTTTGTTTTGAGAGCCTGTTGGGGTCATCATGGCCTGTTTCTTTATGTGACTTGATATTGACTGTTGTCTCCGAGCCATCTATAAGGTGTTGTATTAGTTTATGCTTGTGTACTGTGTCGTCGCTGCTTGCTTTGTTTTGTTTTGGTATACCTCTATGGGTTGCTTGAGTGAGCTAGCTTGATTATTTTCACCTTTGGAGCTCTGGTGTCCTATCCCCAGCTGGCTAGAGCTGTTATCATGTATATCAGTCTAGGAGTCCATTCAGTTTTCTTGTATGCATTCAGCTCAGGTTTCCAGGTAGCTGATCATCAAGTGTGTGGTACAGGCTCTTTCCTACAGTCTTAGAGGGGCAGGGGTGATTGGCGTATATACCCGTATCTGATTGCAGCAGGCGGTCACACTCTACATAAGGCAGGGGACTGAGAACCAACCCCTGAGTGTCTCTGAGGAAAGCACTTCCCTGTTCCCTAGAGCGTGCAGGTGGGTGGGTTTTGCAGATGGACCATAGGCAAAAAAAAAAAATTTTGGTTTTAAGGACTCGGAGGTACCCGTTATCTTTGGACCCCTGTCGTGGGTGGCTGGGTGACCTGAGTGGAGCTCCCAGTCCTTAGGTCCCTGATGTGGGTAGGTGGGGACCTTGTTTAATAGGCAAAGCAATGTCTAACATCAAACACGCACCTCTCCACCGCACAGCTGAAATGGTCGAAGTCTGCCAACAAGGGCCTATTCTCCCGAAATAGGCCCACACAGGTCCATGCAGAAGGGAAACATGCTCAAAGTCCATGGACGGTTTATGCCTGGATAGGAGCTGCTTATGTCCTGAGCTCCCCCTGTTAGTGGAGCTAGCAAATTATCTTTTCCCCCAAATGCAAATTTTTTCCTTCCCCAAGGTCAGGAGGATGGCTCTAGGTGCTCAACAGTGTCTATCTCAGGTGCAGGGAATTCAGCTGCGGAAGCCGGTTTGCAGGTGGTGGGGGGCATGTTAAAATATACGCAGGTACTTAGCTTTAGCCGAGAGTGCCGTTCTTCTCAGGTTTAGGAGGTGTGAGTTTATCTTGTACCCTGCAACAATGGTGACTCTTTCTATTAATTCCAGTAGTTTTCTTCTGGAGTCTTTTGGGTTCTGTAGTATTTTAGTATACTATCATAAAAAAAAAAATTTTTTTTTTTTATATCGTCTGCAAATAGGGACAGTTTTACTTCTTCCTTACTAATTTGGGTGCCCTTTATTTCTTTTTCTTGCCTTATTGCTCGAGCTGGGGCTATCAGCACAATGTTAAAATAGGAGTGGTAATAGAGGGCACCCTTGTCTAGTTCCTGTTCTCAGGGGGAATGTTTTCATCCTCTCTCTGTTGAGAATGATGTTTTATTATGTTGAGGAATTTCCCTTGTATGCCTATTTTATTGAGAGGTTTTATCAGGAATGGGTGATAGAATTTATCAAATGCCTTTTCTGTGTCATGAGATAATTGCATGATTCTTTTGTTTTATTTATGTGGTGCATTATGTTGACTGATTTTCTAATGCTGACCCATCCTTGCATGCCTGGTATGAATCCGATGTGGTAATGGTTTATTATTTTTTTATATGGTGCTGAATTATATCGGCTAGAATTTTGTTGAGAATTTTTGCATCTATGTTAACGAGATATATCAGTCTGTAATTTTCTTTTTTTGTGGTGTCTTTGCCTGTTTTTGGTATCAGGCCTATGCTGGTTTCATAGAATGAATTCAGCAGTATCTTTTTCTATGTTCTGAAATACTTTGTGTAGTACTGGTGTAAGCTCTACTCCGAATGTTTGGTAATATTATCCAGTGAAGCCAGCTGGGCCAGGGTATTTTTGTTTGTTTGTCTTGGGGAGTTTTTTTTAAATTACCTTTTCATTCTCTTCCTTTGTTATAGGTTTGTTCAGATTTTCAGCTTCATTTTGTGTTAGTTTGTGTAGGTAGTGTGTTTCTAGAAATTTTCTGTTTCCTCTAGATTTTCAAATTTGTTGGAGTACAGTTTTTCATAGTACTCTGTTATGATCCTTTTTATTTCAATTAGGTCTGTCGTAATGTCCCCCGTTTCATTTCTTATTTGGATTATTTGCTTCTTCTCCTGTTTTTCTTTTCTCGATTTGGCCAGCAGTTAGTCAATTTTGTTGATCTTTTCAAAGAGCCAACTTCTGGTTTTGTTGATTCTTTCTGTTGCTTTTCTATTCTTAATTTCGTTTATTTTTGCTTTGATCTTTATTATGCGCTTTCTTTTGGTGGCTGTGGGCTTCTTTTGCTGTTCTTGTTCTGTTTGTTTGAGTTGTGTAGGTATTATTTTGATTTCATCCCTTTCTTCTTTTTTGATGTTTGCATCTATTGCTATAAACTGACCTTTGAGGACTGCCTTTGTTGTGTCCCAAAGGTTTTGGTATGATGTGTCTTGATTCTTGTTTCATTCTAGGAACTTTTTTATTCCATCTTTGATTTCTTCCATTACCCAGTGGTTTTTAAGCAGAGCGTTATTCAGTTTCCATATGTTTGATTTTTTTCTTTGCTCTTCCTGTTGTTTTATTCTACTTTGATGGTGTTGTGATCACAGAAGACACTTTGTATTGTCTCAATATTTTGCTTTTGTTGAGGGTTGCTTTGTGGCCTAAGATGTGGTCTATTCTCGAGAAGGTTCCACGTGCATTGGAAAAGAATGTGTATTTTGCTACTCTTGGGTGGAGTGGTCTGTGTATGTCTATGAAGTGAGGTTGATGGATTGTGGGGCCTTTAAGTCTTCTGTGTCTTTGCTGAGTTTCTTTCTGAATGTTCTGTCCTTTACTGAGAGTGGTGTGTTGAAGTCTCCTAATATTATTGTGGAACGGTCAATTTCTGTTTCAGTGCTGTTAGAGTTTGTTTTATGTATTTTGGAGCCCTGTGACTGGGTGTGTAGATATTTATTATAGTATGTCTTCATGGTGGATTGTCCCTTTAATCATTATATACTGTCCTTCTTTGTCTTTTGTGGTGGATTTTATTTTAAAATATATTTTGTCTGAGATTAGTATTGCCATTCGTGCTCTTTTTTGGTAGCTGTTTTCTTGGTATATTTTTTCCCATCCTTTGATTTTTAATATATTTGTGTCTTTGCTTCTAAGGTGTGTCTCTTGTGACAACATATCAGTGGGTCCTGTTTTTTAATCTCTTCTGTCCCTCTTTGTGTCTTTATGGGTGCATTTAAGCCATTTGTGTTCAGTGTGATTATTGATAGGTGTGAGTTTATTCCTGTCATTTTGTAGTGCTTTTTTTTTTTTGTGGTGCTGATGTTTTCTTTGTTCCTCTTACTCTCCTGTGCTGAATTCCTTTTGTTTGTGGGTATTTTTTTGTTGTTGTTTCTTTCATTATTGTAGATTATGTGTTTACTGAGACTTTATTATTTTTTTTCTTTATTTTAGTTTGATGAGTAGATTTGTTAACTTTCTTTGTGGTTACCTTGAAGTTTACCCCTATGTTCCTAAGTTTAAACCAGTCTTTTATTACTTGATAATGCCTTGTCTTCCTTTGCAGTTGAAAGTTTTATGCCTACACCATTTCTTTCTTCTTTTATTGTTCTGACGTTTTGCCATTTACTGACTGACCTCTCTGGTTCCCTGTTGTAAGTTTTTTTTCATTATGTTGTATCCTTGAGATTTAATTCTGTAGGTTGGTATCTGGCTGATGCTATCTTACGTCCTACATTCTGGTTTTTGTCTGATGTTGCTTCTATAACTGAAGGACTGCCTTTAATAATTCTTGTAAGTTTGGTTTGGTTTTTTCATATTCCCTTAATTTCTATTTCTCTGGAAATGTCCTAATTTTGAGAGTTTTGCAGGATATTCTTGGTTGGTAGCTTTTTCTTTGAAGATTTTTTGTGTGTCATTCCTTTGGTTTCTTGACTGCATGGTTTCTGCTGAGTAATCAGAGCTTACTGTTTTCCCTTTATACATGACTTTTTGATTTTCTCAAGCTGCTCTCGGGATTCTTCTTTGTCTTTGGTTTTAGGGAGTTTAATTATGATTCGTATTGGTGTTTTTCCTTTGGGGTCTGTCCTATATGGGTTTTGCTGAGGTTCTTGGATGGTTTGTCATGATAATAGGGAAGTTTTCTGTTAGCAAATCTTCAATAATCTCTCTGTGTTTCCCAGTTTCTCTCCCTGTTATGGAACTCCATTCACACATATTTTTGCTTTTGATTGTATCCCACATCTTTCTCAGGGTTTCTTCATTTTTCTTTGTTGTTTTATCTGATTTTTCCTGAAACAAAGTGGTATCCAAGAGTTTGTCTTCAGTTTCCCTGATTCTATCTTCTATTGTTTCTAATTTGCTCCTAAAACCTTCTATTGCACTGTCCATTTCTGAAATCTTGTTGTTTATCTTTTGGATTTCTAATTGCTATTTTTGTATGATTTCTAGTTTATTACAAATTTATTTTGACATTTTGTTCCTGTATTATTTTCCTGAATTATTCCATTGTTTTGTCCACATTTTCCATGATTTTGTCTGCATTTTTCTTCATCTGTTGAAGAGCCCTGAATATCGAGTTTTGAATACCCTATTAGGTAGTTCCAGTGCCTTTTCTTGTAGCAGAAGGTCATCTGGTATTTCATTTTGGTAGCTTTCTGGAGCCATCCTCTCCTTTTTTTTTTTTTTAAATATGTTTTGATATTGTCTGGTGTCTGTGGGATGTTCAGGAATTATTTTATTCACTGTTTGATTGTAAATTTTATTGTTTTGTTCTGCTTTTTTGTTTTATTTTGTTATGTCTAGGCAGGCAGGCTGGGTGTGTTTTGTTGCCTGCTCACCTGTGGGCACAATACTTCTCACCACCTTGTCCAGGAAGGCAGGACTAGTTACTCAGCTATGGTACAACAGTACAGGTCCAGCATATGTGGAGGGGTGAGGATGAGTAGTTTCCCACACAGACTGGGGGCAATGGAACAGGGCTGGGATGCAGTGCAGGAATGTTTCTGGTGGGCATGACACTCATTGCATGGTGCAGATGTGCAGGATGGAAAGGAGAGGATGTGGTGTGCAGAGCTAAGTAGGTGGGTGAAAGAAGAGAGAGAAACAAAAGCAAAAAGAAAAAATGGCAAAAATGAAGTTAAGAAAATAAATAAAATGAAAAAAAAATGTAAATAAAATGGCAGCTCACTAAAATAGGGGCAGGGTAGTCCTGACAAGGATGTGTGCTGGTGCTCTCTAGCCAAGCAATGTGGCTTGGCCTGTTCAGAAGGGGTGTGAATGGCACACATAGGTAGGTGGGTGGGAGAAGAAAAGGAAAGAGGGGAAAGAGAGAAGAAACCAACAGTCAAACAAACAAACAAATAAAAACTACAGCAACAACAACAACAAAATGTGTTGGTGGGGGAACTGGCCATTGGAGGTGGGGCATAATTGGGGTCGTGGCAACCTGATGACTCTCTTGTCAGGTGGCATAGCATGGCATGGCCCATCAGGAAGGGGTGGGTGCAGCGCAGGGCCTAGGTGGGAGGGAGAAGGAAAAGGGAGAAAGGGAAATAAAAATAAAAATATGGCACTAAGGGAGCCAGCCTCTGGGGGTGGCACAGACCCAGGAAGGCTGTGTGTCAGAGTCTCTCGAGCCAAGCAGTACAGCAAAGCCCACCAAGAAGGGATGGATGCTGGTGGATGGGAGAAAGAGAGAAGAAACAAATGAACAAAACAAACAAACAAAATATATTAATAAATAAAATGGCACTGAGGGAGCTAGTGCAGACTCAGGGAGGCCTCGCACAGTGACTCTCCAAACAAGCTGTGCAGCACAGCCCCTCTAGAAGGGGTGGGGTTGGTACACAGGGCTGGGTGGGTGGGAGAAAGAAAGGAAGGAAAGGAGAGAGAGACAGAAGGGACAAAAGAAAAAAGCAAAGAAACCAAAAAAAAATCACAGTCTGTCAAGAAGGGGGGGAATGGCACATGGGGCTAGCTGGGGGGCAGAAAGGAAAGAAAGGGGGAGAGAGGTAAGCAACAAAAAAAGCCAAAAAATAAAAAAAAACAAAGAAACAACAAATCGCAGCCCATCAAGACAGGGAGGGGATGGGACACAGAGCTAGCTGGGCAGCAAAAAGCAAAGGAAGAAAGGGAGAGAAAGAGAGAGAAACAACAAAAAATAATAAAAAATCAAAAAACAAACAAAAATACAAAGCAAACAAACAAAAAAATGGTATGAAAGGGGCTGCCTAGTGGAGGCAGCACGGACCCTAGAGGGAGTGAGCTGCTGTCTCTCCAGCCGAGCGACCGTGGCCTGCAGCCCATTGGAAAGCGACAGAGGCCTCATACAGGGAAGAACGGTGGGGGACAGGAAAGCACGTGTCTCTGGTTACCAGGTGCTCTTTGTCCTGTTGGGAGCTCTGTGAAGTTGCTTTCCTGTCCTCCTTGTCTGCATTCCTTGGTAGCTGTAGAGCAAGATGGCAAATCCTTGCCACGTTAGCTGGTAAGGGACCTCCACTCCATAGCTCTCTTTTCTCTCTGTTCTTTGTCAGTTTCTTATTCCATTCAGTGCTTGATCTAGTTCTTTATTCCTTCATTTGATGCTTAGGGTTCCAGGGTTGACGTTTGTTATCTGTTTTACTTTTTGGGTCTTTGCTGCACAGGGATGGCATGGTCCTTCTGTCTATATTTCTGTGTTTGCTCCACCTCTCTGTATTCTTGTTGAAATATCTTCAAGAATGGTCAGTTTACTATTTTCTTGAGACAGTTCTTTCCATTATTTGACAAATTTAGTAGCTGGTGGGGAAGATATTGAGTTAAAATCTGCTTCTTTGTAACAACAAAATCATGGAGTATTAGAGTAGGTGGGACATGGAAATAGCCTAGTTCATTCCCTTCATTTTTATGGTTGAGAAATTCCAACCCAGTGAAGGGAGATGAACAAGATTACATGGAGCTTCCAGAAATTTTGTCTTCTGGAGCTTGACAGAATAACTCTGTTCTATACGCTTCAGATCAGTACTATTAGTATTGTGATAATCCTAAATTGCTTAGAGACACACAAGAAATTAGCATAGCAGAATATATTTATTGTGAATAGATATGATTCAAATCAGGCAGTGTCATCCGAACATCTCGGGAAGGTTCTCTGAAGAGGGCACAATGAAAGTGGGTTATATAGGCCACTGTTTTGTTAATTTTTCTATAGCTAGTGTCAAAGCATTGCATTGGGTAAATCTGCTGCGAAGGACCTCTTCAAAGTGTTGAAGAGCAAAGATGTCACCCTGAAGACTAAGGTACACCTGACCCAAGCCATGGTATTTTCAATCACATCATATACATGTGAAAGCTGGACAATGAATAAGAAAGACCAAAGAAGAGTTGATGCCTTTGAACTGTGGTGTTGGCGAAGAATATTGAATATACCATGGAGTGCCAAAAGAATGAACAAATCTGTCTTAGAAGAAGTGCAGGCTCCATAGAGGCAAGGATGGCGAGACTGCGTCTTACATACTTCGGACACGTAGTCAGGAAGGATCAGTCCCTGGAGAAGGACATCATGCTTGGCAGAGTACAGGGTCAGCGGAAAAGGGGAAGACCCTCAACGAGGTGTATTGACACAGTGGCTGCAACAATGAGCTCAAGCATGACAACAATTGTAAGGATGGTGCAGGACCGGGCAGTGTTTCGTTCTGTCATGCATAGGGTCGCTATGAGTCGGAACCGAGTCGACGGCACCTAACAACAACAACAGTGTTGAAGCACAGGGCAGGTTACAGAAAGTAACCAAGGATATGCTATACATCCTAAAACAGCCTTTAGTCAGATCCTGGAGTTCCTGCTTCTAAAACAGCCTTTAGTCAGATCCTGGAGTTCCTGCTTCTCGAAGCTGGTTGCACATAGATAATTTTTCAAAAAAACCCAATGCCTAAGGCAAGATACTCTCTGCTAAGCTGCTTACTAAGCTATTGGTTTGATCTGAAGGTGACTCCAGGGAACCAGTTCCTTCAAGGTTCAAAAGGACATCTAAGGACATTCAGAAATCTGGATTCCAGCAGAATCAAAATGATTTTGTTAATCTTTAAGATAACTTTTATGTTTCCTCTTAATCTTACCTCTATGAAAAATATTCCCAGTTTTTTCACTCCTTCCTTGTATTAATACTTTTCAAAATTTTCAGAACTCTACTTGTAACCTCCTCTGAATTGTTCATGTCCTTCTTTAAAATGGAGCACACAGAACTGGATCCCATACTTTAGAGACTGTATATACAGCAGAGAATACAGTGGAATTATGCCCTTCTGTAATCTGGTCATTAAACTTCTATTATTATGAACTAAGATTGCTGTAGACTTTTCTTTTAAGCAGCTGTGTCATGTTTTGGGTGCACATGAAATTGTGGCCATCTAAAACCTTAAATCAAAGAAACCACCTTTGAGACAAGAGGCATTTATGAAATCATGGTTCTGAACACTGATACAGGAATTGTTTTCTTCAGCTTTGTATCTCTGCATGCTAGTTTCATCAGTAATCTATTTGCTTAGAGACTGCTTATAGACTTATTGGAAACATGAAATGGTATTTGTAATTGTGTATTAGACAATTATACCTGCATACCTATATTTGATTGGTTACTTTTTAAACACCAATGTTTTCCACATTTGTGATTCAAATCTTGTTTAGGTGGAAGAGCTTACAGACCTTAAAATTCAAATGGAATTGTGAAATTAATCTTTATCTGAAGCCCAGGTGATGAGAGGCTTTTTTTTTTCCCCAAGCAAAACTAATAATACTCCTGAGTTAAATGAAAATGGTTTAACCTGGAAGCCAAGAGCATGTTGCTTCCTCAGTGCTGCTTTCTTTCTCCTCCCTCCAAGAGGAAGAGGGAGGGCATCATAACCTATGGGGAAAGGCTGCGGGAGCCAGAGCAACTGGAGTCAGATCCTGGAGTTCCTGCTTCTCGAAGTTGGCTGCACATAGATAATTTTCATAGATAGATAATTCTTCAGGGCTGACCTGAACAATATTGTTAAAGGAAAAGAAATTTCAGAAAGAAGAGAGAATCAAATTTTATTGGAATTTGGACACCTTTACTAGTCCTTGGATGATTGGGGATAGACCTTCAAGGAAAAGATCTTGAAGAATAAGGGAAGCAGTAAGGAATGAACCCTCTTTCCACCACTCTTTAGAGGATGTAAGAATTATTTTGTTACATTAACATTTTAGGAAACCCTGGTGGTGTAGTGGTTAAGTGCTACAGCTGCTAACCAAAAGATTGGCAGTTTGAATCCACCAGGCGCTCCTTGGAAACTCTATGGGGCAGTTCTACTCTGTCCTATAGGGTTGCTATGAGTCAGAATCGACTCGACGGCACTGGGTTTGTTTTTTTTGGTAACATTTTAAGACATAAATACTTGCTCATTGCAATATATAGAAAAACTGTCATTTGCAAACATTCAAGATTTTTTTGCCTTTGAAAAACCTTAGCTCCATAGACTGCACTTTCTGAATCTCAATTTTCTTATGTATAAAATGAAGACAATAAGAGTATGTAGAATGCTCCTTTGCTTCCTGTTATAGACTGAATTTTGCCTTTCAAAAATATTTATTGGAATACTAATCCCTATACTTGTAGATGTAATCCCATTTGGGAATGAAATTTTCTTTGTTATGTTAATGATCTCGTGTCTGTGTAAGGTGTGTCCTAAACCTAATCACTTTTGAGTTTTAAGGAGCAGCATACACACAGAGACAAGAAGCATAAACAGCAGAGGTGGTGGTGGCCTAGGGGGATAGGAGCCATGTAGAGATCTCCAAGGAACTGAGGAACACTGGGACTACAGAAGCTGAAACAAGGATCTTCCCCCAAAGCCAACAGAGAACGTTCCCCTACAGCTGGTACCCTAAATTCAGACTTCTAGCCCCCTAAACTGTGAGAAAATAAATTTCTGTTCTTTAAAGCCACTCACTTGCAGTATTTCTGATACAGCAGCACTAGCTAAGACACTTACTTCCCAATCACCCCAAGTGGAAAGTCGTCTGCCTCCCCACTTAACTCTTTTAGTGCCTTAAAGTACTCTTAGTACCTCATATACTTATGTGTATATGTGTTTGATCTTCCCTACTGGATTATAATCTCCTTGAGGCCAGGGATTAGTTGAGTTTTCATCTTTTTTGACTCTCCTAGTTCCTGCCCTAGTGCTTATATTTTTAATATTTTTAAATATTTACTGTAATAATTTTAGTGACCTTCTTTAAATCATGATTCTATCTCATCTTTTTCTGATAGAACAGTGGGAATTTATTCAGGCATAAGGATAGCATGAGCAAGCAATAAGTAGACAAAGAGAATGAAAAGAGCAAAATAAGTGTACTTGACATAAGAGAAGATTCAAGTTAGGATTCACACAAAAATGAAAACTTAAGTGGACCGTTTAAAATTTAGGCAGAGAAACATTAATGACTATTTCAAGAAGTCTCAAAGGGCTGAGTGAGATTACTCTTAGTAATAAATTGTTTGATTATATATGGTAACAGTCCTAGGCAGGAGAAGAATTAGAAGAGATGGGGCAGTGAGAAGTCAATTATCAATGTGAGAAAGCATTTAAGTCATACTTTTAAAAATCTTTGTTAGTTAATTACTGAGAGTTCTATTTCAAACATTTTATTGTGGTTTGGGTGAAAGTTTACAGAGCAAATTAGTTTCCCATTAAGCAATTTATACACATTTTTTTCATGACATTAGTTGCAATCCCCTCAAAGTGACAGCACTCTACCCACTTCCTCCCTGAATTCCATGTTTCCATTCGCCCATCTTTACTGCCCCATCCCACCTCTGAATTTTGTTTTTGAGAAAATGCTGCCCTTTTGGTCTTGTATGGTTGATTGTTCTGGGCAGCACGTTCCTCACAGGTATTATTGTTCATTTTATAGGCCCGTCTATTGTTTGAGTGAAAGGTGATCTCTGGAAGTGGGTTCAGTTCTAGGTTTGAAGGGTGTCTAAAGGCCATAGTCCCTGTTCCACCAGTCTCTATCAGACTAGTACGTCTGGTCTTTTTTATGAATTTAAATTTTGTTCTACATTTTTCTCCCACTCTGTCCAGGACCTTCAGCTGTGATCCCAATCAGAGCTGTTGGTTATTGGTAACCGGGCACCATCTAGTTCTTCTGGTCTCAGGCTAGTGGAAGGTTTGTTTCATGTGGTCCCTTAGTCCTTTGGACTAATTGTTTCCTTGAGATTTTGATTTTCTTCACTCTTCTTTGTTCTGGACAGGAAGAGATCAACAGTTGTATCTTAGATGGCCACTCACAAGCTTTTAAGACCTCAGTCACTACTCACCAAAGTAGAATATAGAACATTGACTTTATGGACTATGTTATGCCAATTGGCCTAGATGTCCCCCAAGACTGTGCTCCTAAGCCCTCAAGCCCAGTGACTCTGTCCTTCGAGGTGTATGGTTATGGCTAGGAGGTTTTTATAACTATGTGCTCTACTATATACATGGATACACATTTGCAGCACATGCAAATGTATATGGAGAAATATCTTCTACCAAACCTATATATACTCCTGGGTGTACTCCCATATGCTATCCCACACCTGTTCAGCTTACATGTCTATCTATGTATCCAGTTGTAATTTATTATGTTATTACTGTTATTGGAGGATTGTGTATGTAATAGTATTTTCCGTTGTGGACTTTTACTCTCGCATACCTCTCATTGTCTTCCTTTGCCTTGGTCATGTTGTGCTGACTTCCCCCATATTGTGTATTGTCTTTCCTTTTGCCCAAGTTAATACATGTCTACTATCTAGTTACTGATTTCCCCTCCCACTCTCTCCCATTTTTGGTGACTACCAAAGAATGTTTCTTTCTGTGTGTAAACCTTTTCTTGACTTTTTATAATAGTGGTCTCATACAGTATTTGTCCTTTTGTGATTGATTTTTTTCACTCAGCATAATGTCCTCCAGGCTCATCCGTGTTGTGAGATGTTTTGAGACTTCATCATTGTCAGGGATCGAATTATCTCCCCACAAAAATGTGTGTATCAACTTGGTTAGGCCATGATTCCCAGTAGTCTGTGGTTGTCCTCCACTTTGTGATTGTAATTTTATGTTAAAGAAGATTAGGGTAAGATTGTAACACCCTTACCAGGTCACATCCCTGATCCAATGTAAAGGGAGTTTCCCTGGGGTGTGGCCTGTAGCACCTTTATCTCTCAAGAGATAAAAGGAAAGGGAAGCAAGCAGAGAGTTGGGGACCTCAGACCACCAAGAAAGCAGTATCAGGAGCTGAGCACGTCCTTTGGACCTGGGGTCCCTGCACCTGAGAAGCTCCTCGACCAGGGGAAGATTGAGGACAAGGACCTTCCTCCAGGGCCGACAGAGAGAGAAAGCCTTCCCCTGGAACCGATGCCCTGAATTTGGACTTTTAGCTACTAGACTGTGAGAAAATAAATTTCTCTTTGTTAATGTCATCCACTTGTGGTATTTCTGTTATAGAAGCACTAGATGACCAAGACAATCGTTATTCTTTAATGTTGTGTAGTATTCCATTGTGTGTATGTACCACTGTTTGTTTAAACATTTATCCCTTGATGGGCACTTAGGTTGTTTCCATCTTTTTGCTATTGTGAATAATGCTGCAATGAACATGAGTGTGCATATATCTATTCATCTCATGGCTCTTATTGTTCTAGGCTAATTTTTATATACCTAGTAGTGGGATTGCTGGGTCATATGGTATTTCTATTTCTGACTTTCTAAGGAAGCACCATACTATTTTCACAGTGGTACCATCTTACATTCCCACCAGCAGTGTATGAGAGTTATAATCACGCCACACCCTCGCCAGCATTTGTTGTTTTCTTTTCCTTCTTTTGATCATTATTACCGGGATAGGTGACATCTCATGGTTATTTTGGCTAAGGATTGTGAGCATCTGTTTATGTATTTGCTGGTTGCCTGAGTTTCTTTTTTGGTAAAGTTCATGTCCTTTACCCATTTTTTAATTGGGTTGTTTGTCTTTTTGTAGTTGAGGTGTTGGAGTTTTCTATAAATTTTAGAGATTAGTCTCTTGTCAGATATGTCATTTCCAAAAACTCTTTCCTAGTCTGTAGGTTCTCTTTTTACTCTTTTGGAAAAGCCTTTTGATGCACATAAGTGTTTAAATTTTAATAGCTCTTAGTAATCTAGTTTATCTTCTGCTGTTTGTGCATTTTTAGTTATGTTTGGTAGTCTATGCCATAAATTAGGGTCCCTAGGTTTGCCCATATTTTTTCTTCAATGATCTTTAGGTTTTACATTTAGGTCTTTGATTCATCTTGTACTGGTTTTTGTGTATTGTGGGAAGTATGGGTCCTGTTTCATTTTTTCACAGATGGACATCCTGTTTTTCCAGCACCATTTGTTAAAGAGACTATCTTTTCCCCATGTAATGGACTTTGATCCTTGATCAAAGATCAGCTGACCATAGGTGAACGGATTTACATCTGGGTTCTCGATTCTGTTCCATTGGTCTATGTCTGTCATTGTACCAGTAGCAGGCTGTTTTGAATACCGTGGCTGTATAGTAGGTTCTGAGATCAGGAAGTGTGAAGCCTTCTACACTGTTCTTCTTTTTCAGGAGTGCTTTGCTTATGCAGGGCTTCTTTCCTTTCCATGCAAAGTTTGTAATTAGCTTTTCCGTATCATTAAAAAATGTTGATGGAATCTGGATTGGGATCTCATTATAACTATAGATCGCTTTGGGTAGTATTGACATTTTCACAATGTTAAGTCTTCCTATACTGAAACCCTGGTTGCCAAGTGGTTAAGAGTTCAGCTGTTAATCAAAAGGTCAGCAGTTCAAATCCACCAGGCACTCCTTGAAAAACCTATGGGGCAGTTCTACTTCCTCATAAAGGATTGCTATGAGTTGGAATCAACTCGATGGCAATGGGTTTTTTTATCCATGAGCATGGTATATTTTTCCATTTATGTAGGTCTCTTTTGGTTTCTTCTTATAGTATTTTGTAGTTTCCTTTGTATAAGACTTTTGCATCACTAGTTAGGTTTATTCCTAAATATTTTATATCTTCACGGGCTATTATAAATGGTATTGATTTCCTGATTTCCGTGTCGGAGTTCTATTTGTTAGTGTATAGGGATCTGATTGATTTTTGTATGTTGATCTTGTACCCTGCTATCTTGCTGAATTTGTCTCTTAGTTCCAATAGCTTTCTTCCTTTTTTAATTCTTTTTTTATTGTGCTTTAAGTGAAAGTTTACAAATCAAGTCAGTCTGTCATACAGAAATTTATATACACCTTGCTATGTACTCCTAGTCGTTGTCCCCCTAATGAGACAGCACATTCCTCCTCTCCACCCTGTATTCCCCCTGTCCATTCAGCCAGCTCCTGTCCCTCTCTGCCTTCTCATCTGCCCTTCAGACAGGAGCTGCCCACATTGTCTCATGTGTCTACCTGAGCCAAGAAGCTCACTCCTCACCAGTATCATTTTCTGTCTTACAGTCCAGTCCATTCCCTGTCTGAAGAGTTGGCCTTGGGAATGTTTCCAGTCTTGGGCTAACAGAAGGTCTGGGGACCATGACCTCTGGGGTCTCTCTAGTCTCATTCAGACCATTAAGCCTGGTCTCCTTAAAAGAAGTTCGAGGTCTGCATCCCACTGTTCTCCTCCATCAGGGATTCTCTGTTGTGTTCCCTGTCAGGGCCCTCGTCATTTGTAGCCAGGTACCATCTAGTTCGTCTGGTCTCAGGCTGATGTAGTCTCTAGTTTGTGTGGCCCTTTCTGTCTCTTGGGCTAATAATTACCTTGTGTCTTTGGTGTTCTTCATTCTCCTTTGCTCCAGGTGGGCTGAGACCTATTGATGCATTTTAGATGGCCGCTTGCTAGCGTTTAAGACCCCAGACACTAGTCACCAAAGTGGGATGCAGAATGTTTTCTTAATACATATTGTTATGCCAATTGACCTACAGGTCCCTGGAAACCATGGTCCCCAGACCCCCACCCATGCTACTCTGGACTTCAAAGCATTTGGTTTTGTTTAGGAAACTTCTTTGTTTTTGGTTTAGTCCAGTTCTGCTGACCTCTCCTGTATTGTGTGTTGTCTTTCCCTTCACCTAAAATAGTTCTTGTCTACTATCTAATTAGTGAATACCCCTCTCTCTCTATCCCTCCCCACCCTCGTAACCATCAAAGAATATTTTCTTATGTGTTTAAACTGTTTCTTGAGTTCTCATAATAGTGGTCTCATATAATATTTGTCCTTTTGCAACTGACTAATTTCACTCAGCATAATGCCTTTCAGATTCCTCCACGTTATGAGATGTTTCACGGATTCATCATTGTTCTTTGTTGTTGTGTAGTATTCCATTCTGTGAATATTCCATAATTTATTTATACATTCATTTGTTGATGGGCACATTGGTTGCTTCCATCTTTTTACTATTATAAACAGTTCTACAATGAATATGGCTGTGCATGTATCTGTTCGAGTAAAGGCTCATATTTCTCTAGGATATAGTCCAAGGAGTGGGATTGCTGTATCCTATGGTAGTTCTATTTCTAGCTTTTTAAGGAAGCACCAAATTGATTCCCAAAGTGGTTGTACCATTTTACATTCCCACCAGCAGTATATCAGTGTTCCAGTCTCCCCACAATCCCTCCAACATTTATTATTTTGGATTCATTCCAGCCTTGTTGGAGTGAGATGGTATCTCATTGTAGTTTTGATTTCCATTTCTGTAATGGCTAATGATTGTGAGCATTTCTTCATGTATCTGTTAGCTGCTTGGATGTCTTCTTTGGTGAAGTGGCTGTTCATATCCTTGGCCCATTTTTTAATTGGGTTATTTGTCTTTTTGTTGTTGAGTTTTTACAGTATCATGTAGATTTTAGAGGTCAGACGCTGATTGGAAATGTCTTAACTAAAAACTTTTTCCCAGTCTGTAGGTAATCTTTTTATTCTTCCAGTGAAGTCTTTAGGTGAGCATAGGTGTTTGATTTTCTGGAGCTCCAAGTTACCTAGTTTCTCTTCTGGTGTTTGGGAATTGTTAATAATGTTTTGTATACTGTTTATGCCATGTATTAGTGCTCCCAGCATTGTCCCTGTTTTTTCTTCCATGATCTTTAATGTTTTAGATTTTATGTTTAAGTCTTTGATCCATTTTGAGTTAGTTTTGGGGCATGGTGTGAGGTATGGGTCTTGTTTCATTTATTTGCAGGTGGATATCCAGTTATGCCAGCACCATTTCTTAACAAGACTGTCTATTCCCCATTTAACTAACTTTGGGCCTTTTATAAATATCAGCTGCTCTTATGTGGGTGGATTTATATCTGGATTCTCAATTGTGTTCCATTGGTCTACATATCTGTTGTTGTACCAGTATTAGGCTGTTTTGACAACCGTTGAGTTATAATAGGTTCTAAAATCAGGTAGTGTGAGGTCTCCCGCTTTGTTCTTCTTTTTCGGCAATGCTTTACTTATCCAGGGCCCCTTTCCCTTCCATATGAAGTTGGTGATTTGTTTCTCCATCTCATTAAAAAATATCATTGGAATTTGGGTTGGGATTGCATTGTATCTATAGATCAATTTGGTTAGAGTAAACATTTTTACAATATTGAGTATTCCTATCCATGAAGAAGGTATAGTTTTCCATTTAAGTAAGTCTCTTTTGGTTTCTTGCAGTAGTGTCTTGTGTAGGTCTTTTATGTCTCTTGTTAGATTTATTCCTACGTATTTTATCTTCATGGGGATATTGTAAATGGTATTGATTTGGTGATTTCCACTTAGATGTTCTCTTTGTTGGTGTAGAGGAAACCAACTAATTTATGTATGTTTATCTTTATCCTGATACTCTATCAGTTTCAGTAGTTTTCTTGAGGATTCTTTAGGGTTTTCTGTTTATAAGATCATGTCATCTGCATATCGAGATACTTTTACTTCTTCCTTACCAGTTTGGATGCTTTTTTTTTTTTTCTTTATCTAGCCTAATTGCTCTGGCTAGGAGCTCCAGCACAATGATAAATAATAGTGGTGATAAAGGGAATCCTTGTTTGGTTCCTGTTCTCAAGAGTAATGCTTTCAGGCTCTCTCCATTTAGGATGATGTTGGCTGTTGGCTTTGTATAAATGCCCTTTATCATGCTGAGGAATTTTCCTTCTATTCCTATTTTGCTGAGAGTTTTTATCACGACTTTGACAAATGCCTGTTTTGCATCAATTGATAAGATCATGTGGTTCTTGTCTTTTGTTTTATTTATATGATGGATTAAATTTATTGTTTTTCTAATGTTGAACCCTCCCTGCATACCTAGTATGGGTCCCACTTGGTAATGGTGAATTATTTTTTTGATATGTTGTTGAATTCTACTGGCTAGAATTTTGTTGAGAATTTTTGCATCTCAGTTCATGAGGGATATAGGTGTGTAATTTTCTTTGTGGTGTCTTCACCTGGTTTTGGTGTCAAATTTATGCCTGCTTCATAGAATGAATTTGGGAGTATTCCATCCTTTTCTGTGCTATGAAATACCTTTAGTAGTAGTGGTGTTAACTCTGAAAGTTTGGTAGAACTCTCCAGTGAAGCTGTCAGGGCCAGGGCTTTTTTTTTTTTTTTTTTGGTGGGTGGGGGGTGAGGCTTTTAATACTTTTTCAATCTTTTCTTTTGTTACGAGTTTATTTAGTTGTTCTACCTGTGTTTGTGTTAGTTTAGGTAGGTAGTATGTCTCTAGAAATTTGTCCATTTCTTCTAGGTTTTCACATTTGTTAGAGTACAGTTTTTCATAATAATCTGATATGACTCTTTTAATTTCAGTTGGGTCTGTTGTGATATCGTTCATCTCATTTCTTATTCGGGTTATTTGCTTCCTCTCCTGTTTTTCGTTTCTCAGTTTGGCCAATGCTTTATCGATTTTGTCAATTTTTTTAAAGAACTAGCTTTTGGTCTTGTTAACTCTTTCAATTGTTTTTCTGTTCTTTATTTCATTTAATTCTGCTCTAATTTTTATTATTTGCTTTCTTCTGGTGCCTGAGGGTTTCTTTTGTTGCTCTCTATTTCTTCAAGTTGTAGAGATAATTCTTTGATTTTGGCCCTTTCTTCATTTTGGATGTGCTCATTTATTGCTATAAATTGACCTCTGAAGACTTGCTTTAGCTGAATCCCGAAGATTCTGATAGGAAGTGTTTTCATTCTCATTTGATTCTATGAATTTTTTTCTCCATCCTTAATTTCTTGTGTAACTCATTTTTTTTTTTTTTTCATTCTTGAGTAGGGTGTTGTTCAATTTCCAAGTGCTTGATTTCTTTTCCCTGGTTTTTCTGTTATTGCTTTCTACTTTTATGGCATTATGGTCAGAGAAGGTGCTTTGTAATATTTCGATGTTTTGGATTCTGTTAATACTTGTTTTATGACCTTATATGTGTTCTATTCTAGAGAATGTTGCATGTGCATTGGAAATGTAAGTATACTTCACTGCTGTTGGGTGGAGAGTTTTGTATATGTCTGTGAGGTCACATTGGTTGATTGTGGCATTTATATCTTCCGTGTCTTTATGGGGCTTCTTTCTGGATGTTCTGTCCTTCACTGAAAGTGATGTGTTAAACTTTCCTACTATTCTCGTGGAGCTGTGTATCTCACTTTTCAATGGTGTTAGAGTTTGTTTTATGTATCTTGAAGCCCTGTCGTTGGGTGAGTAAATAATTAATATGATTATACCCTACTATTTTTTTTTTTAGTACATTGTCCTTTTAATCATAATATAGTGTCCTTCCTTATCCTTTGTGGTAGATTAAAGTTTAAATTCTTTTTTTGTCAGAAATTAATACTTCCGCTCTTGCTGTTTTTTGATTGTTGTTTTCTTGATATATTTTTTTCCGTTCTTTCAGTTTTAGAGTGTTGTGTCTTTAAATCTAAGGCAGTTCTCTTGTAGGCAGCATATAGACGGATCGCTTTCTTTTTTAATCCATTCTGCCACTGTCTGTGTCTTTATTGGTGTGTTTATTCCATTTACATTCATCATAATTATGGATAGGTATGAGTTCCATGCTCTCATTTTGATGTCTTTTTTTTTGCATTTTCTGACAGTTTCTTTTTTCCACTTAATTTTTTGTGCTGAGTAGTTTTTCCTTGTATATTGTCTTTTTCTCTCTTTTGCTGTTGTTGATTTTCTTTTTGTTGTGCTTTTATGTTTTTCTTGTGTTTTATTTTAATGTATATAATTGTTACCTCCTTTATGGTTGCCATGATATTTACCCCTATTTTTCTAAGTTTAGACCAAACTTTTATTTCTTTATATTCCCCTGTCTTCCTGTCCATATGAAAGATCTATGTCTACATTTTTTAGTCCTTCTTGACTGATTTAATGTTGTCTCCTTTCACATAATGACATTGCTGTTTCCCTATTTTGAATTTTTTTTTTAAATCTTGATTTATTTTTGTGATTTCCCTATCTGGGCTGATATCTGATTACTGTGTCCTGTGTTCTAGTCTTGGGTTGATGCCTGATATTATTGGTTTTCTAACCAGAGAACTTCCTTTAGTATTTCTTGTAGTTTTGGTTTGGTTTGGTTTTACAAATTTCCTAATCTTCTGTTTATCTGGAAATGTCCTAATTTCGCCTTCATATATGAGAGTAAGTTTTGCTGAATATATGATTCTTGGCTGGCAATTTTTTCCTTCAGTGCTTTATATATGTCATCCCATTGCCTTCTTGCCTGCATGGCTTCTGCCAAGAAGTCCGAGCTTATTTTTATTTGCTTTCCTCTGTAGGTGACTTTTCGTTCATCCCTGGCCACTCTTTAAATTGTCTGTTTATCTTTGGTTTTGGCTCATTTGATTGTAATATGTCTTGGTGACTTTCTCTTGAGATCTACCTTATGGGGGGTTCAATGAGCATCTCAGATATCGTCTCAGCTTTTACGGAATCAGGGAAGTTTTCTGCCAACAAATCTTCAACAATTCTCTGTGAAAATTTTTCTGTTATCCCTCCCTGTTCTTTTACTCCAATCACTCAAAAGTTGTTTCTCTTGATAGAGTCCCACATGTTTCTTAGAGTTTCTTCATTTTTTAAAAATCTTTTATCGATTTTTCTTCAAGTATGTTGGTGCCAAGTGTTTTATCTTCAATCTCACTAATTCTGACTTCCATTTCCTCAATTCTGCTCCTCTCGTTCTCTTGAGTTGTGTAATTCTGAAATTTTATTGTTAATCTGAATTTCTGATTGCTATCTCTCTATGGATTTTTGCAGTCTATCAAATTTTTCATTATGTTCTTGAATAACCTTAATTTTTTCAACTACTTTTTCTGTGTTCTTTGGCTTATTCTGCATTTTGCCTGATCTCTTGAAGAGTTCTGTAAATTAGTCTTTAGTATTCTGCCTCTGGTAATTCCAGGAAGTCCTCTTGGTCCGGAAGATTTCTTGATTCTTTGTTTCGAGAGCTTGTTGAAGTGATCGTGGACTGCTTCTTTATGTGATTTGATATTGACTGTTGTCTCTGAGCCATTTACAAGTTTTTGTGTTAATTTATTTTATGTTTGCTTATTGTATCCTACAGGGTCACTATGACTCGGAATTGACTCGATAGCACTGGGTTTGCTGGGATTGTATCCTAGCATCTTGGTTTTTTTTTTGTTATTCCAAAATAGGCTGCTTGAGTGAGATAGTTTGATTATTTGTGCCTTTGAAGCTTTAACGTCCTGTCCCCAGATAGTTAGAGCTGTTACCAGGTATATGAGCTTAGGTATCCATTCACTTTTCTTGCATGGATTCAGCTCAGGTGTTCAGATAGTCAGTCACCAAGTGTGTAGTTCAGGCACTGTCCTACAGTCTTAGAGGAGCAGGGGTGATTGGTGTAGGCACAGGTATCTGGTTGCAGCAGGGAGTCATGTTCTGAATAAGGCAGGGTGCTGACAACCATTCTCTGAGTGCCTGTGAGGAAAGAGCATCCCTGTTTCCTGGAACACACAGGTGCTTTTGGTTGTAAGGACTGGGTGGCACCGCTTTTCCTTGGATCCCTGTCACTGGTACCTAGGTCACGTGGGTGGAGCCACCAGTCCTCAGGCCCCTGATGTTGGTAGGTGAGGACCCTCTTTAATAGGCAAAGCAGTGTCAAACATCAAAAACATGTCTCTCCACCACACAGTTGAAACAGTTAAAATCAGATCTCCGGTACATACACCGTTGAGGTCTGCAAACAAGGGCCTAAGCTCCTGAACTGGGCCCACACAGTCCATGCAGGGGTGAAAGGTATTCAAAGTCTGCAGAGCATTTATGCCTGGATAGGACCCACTTCTGTCCTGAGCTCCCCAGGTTTCGGGAGGTGGCAGGGTATCTTTCCCCCCTTATTTATTTATACTTTCTCCAAGGCCAGGAGAATGGCTCAGGGTGTGCAGCAGGACTTATTTCAAGCCCAGGCAAATGGGCAGCCACTGAAGCTGGCTTGGGGGTTGGGGGCACGGTAAAATAAATGTAATTAGCTTTTGCTGAGAGTGCAGTTCTCTGATTTTGGAGGCGTGAGTAGACTGTGCAGCTCACTGTCTCTCCCTGAGGAACTCGTGTCCCAAATGCCGCCCACCCTGCCACGGTTGTAGCAGGGAATTATGCTTGAGGGGCTCTGGCTCCCACCAAGTCAGGTCTGGCTACTCCTTGCCACTTCTGAATCATCTCTCCCTCCCCCTGCCACTCAGTCTGATTTCCTAACTTTGCCTTTGATGTTCAGGGCTCCTAGCTTGTCATATATATAATCGTTTCACTTGTTTTCTCTGGTCTTTTTTGTAAGAAGGATCACTGGAAGCATCTGACTACTTCGCCATCTTGGCCCCACCTTATTCAATCTCCAATAGCTTTCTTGTAGAATCTTTGGGATTTTCTATATATACGATCATATCTGAAAATAGGGATAGCTTTACTTTTTCCTTACCAATTTGGATGCCTTTTATTTCCCTTTCCTGCCTTACTGCTTTGGCTAGGACTTCCAGTACAATGTTGAATGAAATTGGTGATAAAGGGATATCCTTGTCTGGTTCCCATTCTCAAGGGGGAATGCTTTCAGTCTCTCTCCATTGAGAATAATCTTGGCTATTGGTTTTGTATGTGGTTGTTATTAAGTGCCATTGATTCAGTTCCAACTCATAGCTACACTATGTACAACAGAATAAAACAGTGCCCGGTCCTGTGCCATCCTCCTAATCATTGTTATGCTTGAATCTGTTATTGCAGCTACTGTGTCAATCTATCTCTTTGAGGGTCTTCCTCTTTTTCACTGTCCCTCTACCTTACCAAGCATGATGTCCTTCCCCAGTTGCTAATTCCTGGCAACTTCAATCTTTTCTCTTTATCATGATGTTGCTTGTTCTTCCAGTTGTGAGGGTTTTTTATTTTCTTTATGTTGAAGTGTAATCCATACTGAAGGCTGTAGCCTTTAACCTTCATCAGTAAGTGCTTGAACTCCTCTTCACTTTCAGCAAGCGGGGTTGTGTCTTCTGCATTATGAAGTTTGTTAATGAGTCTTCCTCCAACCCTGATGTCTTGTTCTTCTTCATGTGGTCTAGCTTCTTGGGTTATTCGCTCAGTATACAGATTGAATAAGTATGGTAAAAGGATACAACCTTGATGCGCACATTCCCTGACTTTAAAACACGCAGCATCCCCTTCTTCTGTTTGAATGACTGCCTCTTGGTCTACGTACAGGTTCTTCATGAGCACAATTAAGTGCCCTGGAGTTGCTATTGTTGGTAATGTTATCCATAATTTGTTGTGATTCATGCAGTTGAATGCCTTTGCATAGCCAATAAAAGAAAGGCAACCATCTCTGGTGTTCTCTGCTTTCAGCCAGGATCCATCTGACATCAGCAATGGTGTCCCTCATTCCGCATCCTCTTCTAGATCCAGCTTGAATTTTTGGCAGTTCTCTGTCTATGTACTGCTGCAGTTGCATTTGAATGATCTCCATCATTATTTTACTTGTGTGTGATGTCAATAATATTGTTCGATAATTTTCGCATTCTGTTGGATCACCTTTGTTTGGAATAGGCATACATGTAGATCTCTTTTAGTCAGTTCGCCAAGTAGCTGTCTTCCAAATTTCTTCCCATAGACAGTCTTTTCTATTTTTCCTGTCTTTTTAACGTGCTTTCTACATGTATGATGCCCTTGATATCATTCCACAACTCTTCTGGTCTTTGATTATTAGTGTTCGGTGTGTCAAATCTATTCTTGGGATGATCTCTAAATTCAGGTGGGTTATACTCAAAGTCGTATTTTGGCAGTCATAGACTTGTTCGAATTTTCTTCAGCTTCAACTTGAACTTGAATATGATCAACTGATGGTCTGTTCTGCAGCCTGCACTGACCTTGTTCTCACTGATGATATTGAGCTTTTTCATCTTCTCTTTCCACAGACGTATATGATTCCTGTGTATTCCATCCAGTGAGGTCCACGTGTATAGTCACCATTTATGTTGTTGAGAAAAGTTTTTTCCATTGAAAAAGTCAATGGTCTTGGAAAATTCTATCCTGCAATCTTTGGCACTGTTTCCATCACCAAGGCCATATTTTCCAAGTACCAATCCTTCTTTTTTGTTTCCAGTTTTCACATTCCAATTGCCTGTAATTATCAATGCATCTTGATTGCATGTTTGATCATTGTTAGACTGCAGAAGTTGATAAAAATCCTCATTTTCTTTATCTTTGCCCTTAGTCGTTGATGCATAAATTTGAATAATAGTCGTATTAACAAACTGAGAGACGTGTGGGTTGGTTTTGTGTATATGCCCTTAATTATGTTCAGTAATTTCCCTTCTATTCCTATTTTGCTGCCAGTTTTTATCAGGAGTGGGTGTTAGATTATGAAATGCTTTTTCTGCATCCATGGATGTGATTATGTGGTTCTTTTCCTTTGTTTTATTTATGTGGTGGATTAAGTTGATTGATTTTTCTAATGTTGAACCATCCTTGCATACCTGGTATCAGTACCACTTGGTCATGATTTTTTTGATATGTTCTTGGACTCTACTGACTACACTTTTGTTTAGAATTTTTACATCTCTCGATGGCACTGGGTTTTTTTTATTCATGAGGGATATTGGTCTTTGCCTGGTTTTGGTATCAGGTTATGCTTGCTTCATGGAGTGAATTTGGGAGTGTTTCTTCCTTTTCTATATTCTGGAATAGTTTGAGTAGATTTTGTGTCAGCTCTTCTCTAAATGTTTGGTAGAATTCTCCAGTGAAGCCATCTGGGCCAGGGCTTTTTTTTTGTTGTTGGAAATTTTTTTTTTATGACCTCTTCAATTTCTTCTCTTGTTATGGGTCTGTTCGAATTTTTTTTTACCTCAGCTTCCGTTAATTTATGTAGGTAGTGTATTTCTCGAAATTTGTTCATTTCTTCTAGGTTTTCAAATTTGTCGGAGTACAGTTCTTCAAAGTATTCTGTGATGATCCTTTTTATTTCAGTTGGTTCTGTTAAAACATCACCCTGGTGGCATAAGTGGTTAAGAGCTATGGCTGCTAACTAAAAGGTCAGCAGTTTGAATCCACCAGGAGCTGTTTGGAAACCCTACTGTGTCCTATAGGATTGCTATGAGTTGGAATCGACTCAGTGGCAATGGGATGTCATTTTTATTTGTGTTATTTGCATCTTCTTCTTTTCCTTTGTCAGTTTGGCCAGCAGTTTGTTGAATTTATTAATCCTCTCAAAGAACCAACTTCTAGTCTTGTTGATTCTATTTTCTTGCTTTTCTTTTTCTGTTTGTTGGAGTTGTAGTATGAAGGAGTTGATTTTGGGTCTTCTTTTTTGATGTGTATATTTACTGCTCTAAATTGACCTCTGAGCACTGCTTTTTCTGTGTTCCATAGATTTTAGTATGTAGTGTTTTCATTCTCATTTAATTCTAGGAATTTCTTAATTTCTTTTATTATTCAGTGGTTTTTAAGCAGGATGTTATTTTGTTTCCATGTATTTGATTTTTTTTCCTTGTTCTCCTGTTATAGATTTCTAATTTTATAGCTTTGTGATCTGAGAAAACGCTTTCTATTACTTTGATGTTTTTAAATTGATTGAGAATTGCTTTGTGGCTTAACATTATGGTCTGTTCTGGAGAATGATCCATGTGTGCTGAAAAAGAACGTGTACTGTGTTATCGTTGGGCGGGGTGTTCTGCATACGTCTATGAGATCAACTTGGTTGATTGTGTTGTTTATATCTTCCGTATCTTTTTTGAGTTTCTTTCTAGTTGGTCTCTCCATCAAAAGTGGTGTGTTAATGTCTCCTGTTATTGTGGAGTTGTGTATTTCTGTTTTCAGTTCTGCTAAAGTTTGTTTTATGCATTTAGGAGCTCTTTCAATGGGTCTGTACACATTTATTATGGTTATGCCCTCTTGTTGGATTGAGCATTTAATCATTACATAATGCCTTTCCTTGTCTCTTATGCTGGTTTTTCCCTTAAAACAAAAAAACAAACAAAAAAAAAACGACCAAACCCATTGCCCTCAAGTTTATTCTGACTCATAGCGACCCTATATGACAACGTAGAACTGCCACATAGGTTTTCCAAAGAGTGGCTCGTGGATTTGAACTGCTGACCTTTTGATTAGGAGCTGAGCTCTTAACCACTGTGCAACCAGGCCTTAAAGTCTATTATATCAGATTAATATTGCCACTCCTTCTCTTTTTTGGTTTCCATTTGCTTGATATATGTATTTGTTCTGTCCTTTGATTTTTTTAGCTTATTTTTTAGCTTTGTGTCTAAGGTGTGTCTCTTGTAGGCAGAATATTGATGGGTTATGTTTTCTTATCTATTCTGCCACTCACTGTCTCCAGACTGGTGCATTTAATCCATTTACATGCAGTGTAATTATCATTAGGTATGAATTTACTGCTGTCATTTTGTTGTGCTTTTTTGTGGTGTTGATTTCTTTGTTCTGTATTCTTTTCTGTGCTGCATTCTATTTGTTAATGGATTTTCTTTTCATTTCCTTTGTTTTGTTGATTTTGTGTTCACTGTGTCTCTACGATTTTCTTCTTTTTATTTTGGTGAGCATTATTAGTTTTCTTTGTGTTTACACTGAAATTTACTTTTACATTCCTAAGTATAAAATAGCATGTTATAGTTTGATATTGTCTTGACTTCCTCTCCCTATGGAAGTTGTGTAACTACACCATTTATTCCCCCTTACTATTTTTAAGTTTTTGTCATTTACAGATTGATGTCACTTGTTACCTGTTTTCTGTCCTGTAGCTTTATTTTATTTTTTTAATTTTTTTTTTTTTATCTGGGTTGGTATCCAGGTAATGTCATCTGTCTTAATCTTAGGCTGTTGTCTGAAGTTGTTCTCTGTCTGAAGGACTCCCTTTAATATATTTTTTAAGGTTGTTCTGGATTTTAAAAATTCCCTTAATTTCTGTTTATCTGGAAATGTCCTAATTTCACCACTGTATTGGAGAGACAATTTTGCTGGATATATAATTCTTGGATGCCAATCATTTTGTTTCAGGGTCTTATATATGCCATCCCATTGCCTTCTTGCTGGCATGGTTTCTGCCTAGAAATCAGAGTTTAGGCTTATTGATTCCCCTTTGTTGGTGACGGTTATTTTTCGCCAACTGCTGTTAGGTTTCTTTCTTTGTCTTTTTATTTGGAAAGTTTAATTATGATATGTCTATATTACTTTTTTTGACATCTGTCTTTTTTGGGGTTTGTTGAATTTCTTGGATGGATAGCTTCTCGTCTTTAACAATATTAGAGAGGTTTTCTGCCAGCAAATCTTCAAAAATTCTCTCTGCTTTTTTTTTTTTTGTCTCCTCCTGTTCTGTAATTCCGATCACATGTAAATTATTCCTCTTGATAATGTCCCACATAAGTCTTAGGCTTTCTTCATTTTTCTTCTTTTTTTTTCTGATTGTTCCTCAAACAAATTAGTGTCAAGGGATTTGTCCTCTATTTCACTGATTCTGTCTTCCATTGATTCACTCCTATTCCTATGTTCTTCCACTGCGTTATTTATTTCTGAAATTTTATTGTAATCCTCTGGATTTCTAGTTGCTGTTTTTTGTATGGTTTCTAATTGTCTATTTAACTTGTCATTTTGTTCTTTATTGTTTTCCTGAACTCTTCTAGAGTTTTGTCTTGTTTTCCTTCATGGCTTTCTTGATCTCTTGGAGAATCCTATATATGTCTTTCAGATTTATTATCAGGTAGTTCCATTAACATTTCTTCCTCAGGAAGGTTTTCTGGCACTTTATTTTGTTCACTTGCTTGAGGCATCTTGTCTTGCTTCTTTATGTGATGTGATGTTGTCTGTTTTCTTTGAGATGTTAAGGCGTTATTATACCTTTTTGTTGATGGTGTTTTTTTTTTTGCTGCATGCTGGTTTATTTATTTATTTTTTGTTTTGATATATCCAGGCTGGTGGGGCAGGCATGCTATGTTGTTCACTAGTCTAGCAGCACTGCAGAGTTCACTACCTGACTCCACGTGGGCAGGTTAGCAGTTGACAGTGTGGACGCAGGTCTCTGTTTGCTGATTGTGTGAGGTAGCTGAGGACAGGCTGGGCAGGTCTCAACCACAGTCTGTTGTCTGTCCAGTGGCAGAGGAATGGGCACTGGCACTCATGAGTGGGTGGGGCAGTGGTTGTAATGGGTGTGGCTGGCAGGTGGGGGTGCAGGAGTGTGCTCTCCTCTGCTTTCCTCAGGTTGGCGTGGTCACCAGATTGCTCCCATGCCATTTGGAGGGGCAGGTTGGTCAGCGGAGAGTGGGTGTGTGGCAGGCAGGATGAGTGTGGCCACTGGAGTTGTCCTGTGCTGCTGGGGGGGCAGGTTGGTGGAAGGGCTGTGAGGTAAGGTGAGCGGGGTTGCCAGAGTGACCTCCCACTGCTTGGAGGGGTGGAGTGGCCATATTGGCAGACATCTCTTAGTGATAGTTCTTGAGTGATCTATATATGTATAGCATAAGAAAAGCAGGGTTATCAACTAGTGCTTTGTAATTGTAAAAATGGCACAGTGGCCACATTTGACATCCTCTAACTTCAGGAGGGAGAGGAACATCAGACTAAGGCAGATTTCTATGAGGTAGAGATCAGACATACCTCCTTTTGCCAAACTTTTTACTAATTCTATCACCAGCTGTCCCTCCCATGGCACGCTATACTTCTCTACTAAGTTGGATAATTATTTGCAATGGCCATACAGAACTCACAGATAATAATCACAATTATGGGATTTATTAGGGAAGTAAATGGTTACAATTCTGTATCAGGAATGTTTTAGGTTACAGTTCTTTGGTTAGGACAGCTTTTCAACTGTGCCCTCAGGCAGGCCTCCCTCAGCCCCTTGGCCTGGCCTCTGCTCTGCTCAGGAAAGTGTTACACATTTCTTTGGCTCTTCCAGTAAGTGACTGGAGGCGCCCCACTCTGCGACTAAACCTCGGCCTGAAGGCCTTCAGCCCTCTCACTCTGTGGGTTGACACATCCACTGTAACGACCTTGCACTGTGGCCCGGCATTCCATCTTTTTCCATTTCATGCCAGTCTTCTGGTTCTGCTGCCACTGTTTCTTTGCTGCTGCTTCTCACCGTCTCATGTCGTCTCCGGTGTTCCAGCTCTCTGTCTCCATCTCCTGGATCTAGGAGGTTCTCAGCACAGGGACCTTGGGTCCAAAGGATGCCCTTCTCTCCCAGCTCTTCTTTTTGATGGTAGTGGGGTTCTCCCTTTCTACCTCTGGGATGGCTCATTATAAGCCTAGCTAATGGCAAAACTGACCCATCCCCTCGTTAGGGTTCCGTATACCTTATTTGCATGGTCCCATCCCCACAAGAGTGCCATACACATTATGTGGATTATTAGGAAGCTGTCCAATCCCCTTGGTTGGCCACAAGTACTTTATTTGCAGAGTCCCACCCAGTCATTGGTGGGAGTTAGAAGACCATGACAAGAAAGGGCATACAAAAGTGATCCGTTGCACCACAGTAAACAAAAAGCCTGGTTCTGCTACTTACTAGGTATATGAACTTGGCCGAATTACTTAATTTTGTTAAGCTTCATTTTCTTCTTCTGTAAAATGGGTTTTATAGTACCTATTACAGAGGATTGTTACAAAGATCAGATGAGGAAATGTGTGTCAAGTGATTAGCCAATGGTATAAGTGTTCAATAAACATTAATTGTTGCTGGTTGTGTTTTCATGAAGTTTATCTACAGTGGGCAGTGAAAAGCTGTGCTAGAGCAGGATGGTATTATAAGAGGTACTATGTCAGAGAGCTGGATGACATGAAAATAATGAAGTTTTACTGGGAGAAATTAGGTGAAAATATGATTATTGATAGTGTATTATAGCATATAACCTATAAAGTATTTTCCAGTACAGTATGTCATTTAGTCTATAATTCACATCAGTACACCGAAACCATTCTCTTGGAGATCTGATTTATTTTAGTAAGTGTGTGGGAAAGCCATTGTTTGATAAAGAAGCTTAAGCAGACGAAGAATACAGAGTAACTATTGCCACCCATCTCCCACCTACCACTCAACCTGGTCCCCATATCCTTAATCCCTTTGGTTGTAAGGGAGTTGATTTTAGTCAATATGTTCCCTGAGAATGTGATGAGTACATTCACATTTTCTCTTGCTCCCATTTTTGTCACCCATGAACAACCTTTACTCTTTTGAGCAGCACTTAAATGGAGCAATGTTTCAGTTTATGTGTGGTGTACAGTCTTTAAGGTTTCGGTTGAAAACTTCAATTAAACTACAAGAAAGTAATCAGGAGTATAATTGAGCAGGTGGCACAAATTTGTTCAATCTGTTTTTGAGAAAACAACTAGTTTTTAAGTATTAAATCAATCTCAGGGTCACTGTTTCATAGGGTGGGAATAAGGGAGGCGAGAATGCATAGGTTTTCTGAAGACATCTGAGGGTACAAGCCCTGCCTCTAATATGGCTAATTCCAATGGTGAATAAAAGAACCTCTTCGTGGTTGCATCCAGAAAAATTGGGAAGCTTGTCGTCATTTCTACTGTGATGTGACTTCAAAGAACCGGTTTACTTCATCTTGTATGTGTGTTGTGGTATATAGGAATATTTCAGACTAGCACATAACAAGGAATTTTAGGGTTTGAGATTAAAGTCTAATGTGTACTATATGCAGAGGCATAATTTCTATTAGGTATTGATCTTGTATATAAGGCAAAACTGGGCATATGTATTTAGCATAGGATTCTTATTTGAAAAGATTTACTTTTTTCCTTTTACAAAAATGGACGCCAAAATCATCAAAAATCTCTGGGTTGGAATGTACATTAAAAATCTTCCAATTCAACTCTTCATGTCCTTTGTCCACCACTTCTACAGTATCTCTATCAAATGGTCATCATTCTAGCCTTGAAAGTTGTCAGTACTGGAGAACTTGCCCTCACCGGATATAGCCCATACCATTTGCAGGCAGTTCTAGTTGTTACAAAAGACTTTTTTATTTAAAATTCTCTTCAGGTGGCTACCCTGTGCCTGCCCTCCACAAAATCATAATCTGTCTTCCACATGACAGCTATTCGGATGGAAGACATATATCATGCTCCCTGAATTGTGCCCCCTCTCCCTCACTCAGGCCCAGGGGAAAAAAAGAGGATCCCAGAAACTGGGGATTGGTCAACCTCAAGTCCAACCAAACCTGGATCTTCTCCTTGGCAAGGAACAAAACAAAGTTTTCTCATTCTAGTGGAAGTAGGCTAGGGACGGATAGGGAGCAACAAATTAAAATGATAAATCTAGAAATGTCAGATGGGAATAAATACAGAAGAAAATGTGAGGGGTATAGAGAGTGACTGTGGTAGGTGGGATTTGCTGTTTATTTTACCAGCTCAAGGAAGGCCTCCTTGATAAGGTAAGACCTAGGAGAAATGAGGGAGAAGACCATGCATATACTTGAGGGAAGAACGAACCAGGTAGAGAGAAGAGCATGTGCAGTGCTGTTCAAGTTTAGAATGTGTTTGATATGTTTGAGGAATGGCAAAGATGCTACTGTAGCAGAAGCAGTGGTAAGAAATATGGTTAGAAATCATGGTGATTCATTGACCTTTCAGTTAACTCAAAGCTCTTGAACATATGCTGCTGTACTTGTTCAATTGTAATTTTGGATCTTTGTGAAGGAATTTGTTCATATCAAATTTTATTGTGTTTTATTATAGCCAGTGTAGTCTGTTAATTCCTGGTCCTGGCCATCCAAATACTAGCTATACCTCTGGGCTTCAAGCCAACAACAGATTCAATCAACCTGCTTTCTTTTTACTATTCAAACAATCAATTAAATAGGTTGAATGGGATGGGGTCTCTTAATTAGTATTTGGCTAGGGGCTTTTGCTTGACATTTAATCTGTAAATCAGTACTTTGAGTATGGTATTTCAAATAATTACCGGTTGTCTCAGGTCTACTGGGTCACCTTTTTTTTGGCTCTTTTTGTAAGGCTGTCATGAGACACTATAAATACTATCCTATATCAGGATAAGAAAACAGCTATAGTATTCACCTGATCCAAAAAGTTAATATTTTGTTAAATAAGAAGAGGGGTTTTGGGAGTGACTTTTTTCTTATTTCTTTATTTGTTATTGTGGTAAATTTATAGATAACACAACATTTGCCACGGTAAAAATTTTTACAGGTACAATTTAATGACATTAGTTATGTTCATTTTGTGCAACCATCACCACTGTTTCCACATTTTCCCATTACCCATAAGAGGAGCTCAGTGCCCCCAAATGAGTGACTCCCCGTTTTCCCTCCTGTGATGGTTAAGGTTGTGTGTCAACTTGGCTGGGCCATGATTCTCAATGGTTTGGCAGTTGTGATGTAGTTTGGAAGTTATGTAATGATGTAATCATCTCCATGATGAGATCTGCTATGAGCAGCCAATCAGTTAAAAGGGAGTTTCCTTGGGGTGTGGCCTGCATCCAATATATGTGGACTTTCCTGCAAAGCTCTCTGGTTTTGCTTGCTGTGGATCCTGCATCCAACTTGTCATCATCTCACATCCAGTTCTTGGGACTTGAGCTAGCAGCTTACCCACCAATCTTGGATTCATCAGCCTTCGCAGCCCATGAGCTAGCAGCCTGCCATCTGACTTGCCGATGTTGGATTCATTAGCCGCTGCAGCTACATGAGTCAGGAGAAGCCTCCAGCCTGATACCTGACCCACGGACTTGGGACTTCCCAGCCTCTACAACTGCTTGAGTCATTTCCTTGAGATAAATCTCTCTCTCTATATATATATGTATGTATACACTTTGCTGGTTTTGTTTCCCCAGAGAACCCAGCTTGAGATGCCTCCTCCCACCCATCCCCGGTAACCACTAATAAACTTTGGCCTCTATACATTTACCTATTCTAGATATTTCGTACAAGTGGGATCATACAATACGTTGTGACTTATTTCACTTAGCATAATGTTGTCAAGTTTCATCAACGTTGTTGTATGTAATAGGATGTCGTTTCTCTTTATGGCTGAGTAATATTCCACTGTATGTATGTACTAAAAAACCAAAACCAAACCCACTGCTGTTGAGTCGATTCCGGCTCATAGTGACCCTATAGAACAGAGTAGAACTGCCCCATAGAGTTTATAAGAAGCGCCTGGCGGATTCGAACTGCTGACCTCTTGGTTAGCAGCCGCCATAGCACTTAACCACTATGCCACCAGGGTTTCCATGTATGTACTACATTTTCTTTATCCATTCATATGCTGATGGACATTTGGGTTATTTCCACCTTTTGGAAATTGTGAATAATGCTGCAGTGAATACTGATGTACAAGTATCCATTTTTATTCCTGCTTTCAATTCTTTTGGGTATATATCTAGGAGTGGAATTTGTGGGTGATATGGTAATTCGTTTTATGGGAATTCTATGTTTAACTTTTTGAAGTGTTTTCTACAGTGGCTATACCATTTTACAATCTTACCAGCAATGGATGAGGGTTCCAATTCCTCCACACCCTTGCCAACGTCTGTTCTTTTCCACTTTTTTGATCATAGCCTTTATAAGTGAGGGCGAAGTAATATCTTATTGTGGTTTTGATTTGCATTTCTCTAATAACTAATAGCATTGTACATCTTTTCATGTATTTGTTACCACTAGAGGATAGCTTTAACAAACAGAAATTTATTTTCTTACAGCTTAGGAGGCTACAAGTTTGAATTCAGGGTGCTGGCCCTAGGGGAAGGCTTCCTCTTTCTGTCGGTTCTAGAGTAAGGTCCTTGTCTCTTCTGAGCTTCTGCTCCTGGGAAATCTTTATGTGCCTTGGCATCTCTCTTCCCCATCTCTGCTTCCTAGCTTTCTTGTTTAATGTCTTTTATGTCACAAAAGAGACTGACTTAGGACACACCCTATACTAACCTTATCTCATTAAAATAACAAAGAAAACCCATTCCCAAATGGGATTATAACCACAGATGTAGGGGTTAGGATTTATAACACATATTTTGGGGGGGACACAATTCAATCCATAACATTGGCCATTTGTATTTCTTCTTTGGTGAAATGGCTGTTGAAGTCCTTTGCCCTTTTTTGATTGGGTTGTTAATCTTTTTCTTATTAAATTGTAGGAGTTCTTTATATATTCTGGATATTAAACCCTAATCAGATATATCAGATAAATTTTTCTCCCAGTCTGTAGGTTGTCTCCTTACTTTGTTGATAAAGTTCTTTGATGAAAAAAAAAGTGGTTTTAATTTTGATGAAATCTAATTTATCTGTTTTGTCTTTTGTTGCTGGTGCTTTTGATGTCATATCTAAGAACCCATTGTTAAGAAATAGGTCCTGAAGTATTACCCCTACATTTTGCTTTAAGAGTTTCATGGTTTTAGTTCTTAGATTTAGGTCCATGATCCATCTGGAGTTAATTTGTATATATAGTGTGAAGTATGAGTCTGGTTTTATTGCTTTGCATGTGGGAACCCAGTTGTCCCAGCACCATTTATTAAAGAGACTATTCTTTCCTCCACTGAATGGACTTATTACCCTTGTCAAAAATCCGTTGAGCATAGATATACTAGTTTATTTCTGGACTCTCAATTCCATTCCACTGGTCTATATTTCTGTCATTATACCAGTATCGGGATGCTTTGATTACTGTAACTTTACACAGACAGTCCCTAGGTTACGAATGTCTGACTTACAGACAACTCGTACTTAAGAACAGACTGCCATAAAGCCTATTATTTAGATTTTTTTTACTTAAATACATACAATGGTTCATAATAACAAGGGCACACACTACTTTGTCACACTTATGAAAACATTGCTTGTTTTGGAAGTGTTTCTTAAGTGTTTTATATGCATAGAAAGGTAAAATATATAACTATGTAACTATATACTAAGGGAAACATTTGACTAGCTGTTGCTATTCTCCCATATGTACCTGTTCTTACTTACCTACAAATTAAAATCAAAGACAGATTTAGGAACAGATCTTGTTTGTAACCCAGGGACTGCCTGTAGTATATTTTGAGATCAGGAAGAGTGAGTCCTCCTACTTTGTTCTTATTCGAGATTGCTTTGGCTATTTGGTGCCCCTTGCAGTTCCATATGAATTTGAGGATTGGCTTTTCCATTTGCAAAGAAAACTGTTGAAATTTTGATGGGAATTGTGTTAAATCTATAGATTGCTTTGGGTATTATTGACATCTTAACAACATTAAGTCTTTCAATCCATGAACACAGAATGTTCTTGTATTTATTTCCACCACAGCCAGTTGCCATTGAGTCAATTCCAACCCATGGCGACCCATGTGTTTCAGAGTAGGACTGTGCTCCATAGGGTTTTCAGTGGCTGTGACTTTTTAGAAGTAGATTGCCGGGACTTTCTTCCGAGATGCCTGTAGGTAGATACAAACCACCAATCTTTGGGTTAGTAGCTGAGCGCTTAACCATTTGTGCCACCCTTTCTCTAATTTCAGCAATGTTTCATAGTTTTCAGTGTACAAGTCTTTCACTTCCTTGGTTAAATTTATTCCTAGATGTTTTATTCCTTTAGGTGCTATTGTAAATAATAACGTTTCTTTAATTTCCTTTTCTCTTTGTTCATTGCTGATGTATAGAAATCTAACTGATTTTTGTGTGTTGACCTTGTATCCTTGCACTTTGCAGAATTCATTTAAGCTCTAGTACCTTTCTTGTGATTCTTTGAGATTATCTATATATAGGATCATACTATCAGCAAGAAGGTATAGTTATACTTCTTTCTGATTTGGATAACTGTCACTTCTTTCTTTGTTTAATTGTTCTGGCTAGGAGTTTCAGCACAATAATATTGAATAGCAGTGGTAAGAGTGGCTCCCTTGTGTCGTTCTGACCTTAAGTGGAAAGCTCTCAGTCTTTCTTCACTGAGGATGGTGTTAGCTGTGGGTTTTTCATAAATGCCCTTCATCAGATTGAAGAACTTTCCTTCTATTCCTAGCTTGTTGATTGTTTTTATCATGAAAGGGCATTGAATTTTGTCAAATGCCTTCTCTGCATCTATTGAGATGATCATGAGATTCTTTTCCTTTGTTTTACTATGTGGTGTGTTACATTGATTCCTTTTCTAATGTTGAAGCACTGTTTCATTCCTGTGATAAATCCCAATGACCATGTGGTATAATCCTTTTAACATGGTGTTGGATTCCGTTAGCTAGTATTTTGTTGAGGATTATTTGCATGTTTTCTTGTGTTGTCTTTGTCTGGTCTTGATATCAGAGTAACGCTAGCCTCATAGAAAAAGTTAGGAAAATTTCCCTCCTCATCTATTTTGTGTAAAATTTTAAGAAGGATTTGGTTCACTTCTTCTATAAATGTTTGGTAGAATTGTCCAGTGAAGCCATCTGTTCCCAGACTTTTCTTTGTTGAGAGGTTTTGGATTACTGATTCAATCTCTTCACTTGTTTTGGGTTTGTTGAGATCTTCTATTTCTTCTTGAGTCAATGTACAAACTTTATGTGTTTCTAGGGATTTGCCCATTTTTTCTGGGTTATCTAATTTGTTGGCATGTAACTGTTCATAGCATTCTCTTATCTTTTTTTTTTTTCTTGTAGGATCGGTTGTAATGTCCCCACTTTCATTTCTGATTTTTAGGTATTTGCATCTTCTCTTTCTTTGTCATATAGCTAATGTTTGTCTATTTTATTGACAAGTTTATTCATTTATTTTGGAAAAAAAAAACAACAACTTCTGGTTTCAGTAATTCTCTCTATTGTTTTTGTGTTCTCTATTTCACTCTGGTCTCTTCTTTGTTATTTCCTTCTTTCTGATAGCCTTGATCCTTGTGTGCTGTTCTTTTTCTAGTTCTTCCAGTTTTAGAGTTAGGTTATTGATTTGGGATCTTTTTTCTATTTTAATGTAGGTTTTTTTTTTTTGTTGTTGTTGTTATAAATTTCCCTCTGAGCACTGCCTTCACTGTGCCCTGTAAGTTTTGGAAAAAAAAAGTTTTGGAATGATCTTTTATTTTTTGACTCTAAGTATTTTCTTGTTTATCTCTTGATTTATCGCTTAACTCATTAGTTGTATAATAATGTGTTGTTTAATTTCCACATATTGTGTATTTTCCAGTTTTCTTTTTGTTATTAATTTATAATTTTATTTTACTATGATGAGAGAAGATGCTTTGTACAATGTCAATCTTTTTTAATTTATTGAAATTTGCTTCGTTACCTAACATATATTCTATCCTATTGAATGGTCCATGTGCACTGGATATATATTGTGCTGTTGTTGGGTGGAGTGCTCTCTATATATCTGTTAGGTCTAGTCTAGTTGGTTTATAATGTTGTTCAGATCCTCTATTTGCTTATTGATTTATCAAGATATTCTGTCCATTATTGAAAGTGGTGTGTTGAAGTCTCCAAATATTATTGTAGAACTCTCTAATTCTCCCTTCAATTCTTTCAGTGTTTGCTTTATATATTTTGGGGCTATGATATGAGGAGCATATGTAATTCTTATATCTTCTTGATGAATTGGCTTTTTATCATAATATAGTATCCTTCTTTTTCTCTTACAGCAGATTTTGGGTTAAAGTCTGTTTTGACTCATATTAAAATTGCCACCTCAGTTCTCTTTTGGTTACTATTTGCCTGAAATTTTTTTTCTATCCTTTACTTTCAACCTATTTGTACCCTTGGGCTTAGTATATGTCTGTTGTAGACAGCATATAGCTGGATCATCTATTTTTATCTGTTCTTCCACTTTCTACCTTTTGATTGGTGCTTTTAGTCCATTTACATTCACGGTTACTACAGTTAAGGAAGGACTTCTGCCATTTTGCTGTTGTTTTTGAGTCTTAAACCTTCTTTGTCTCTCATTTCCAATTGTCAACTTTTATATTAAGTTGATTTTTTTTCTAGTAGTGAATTGTTTTGATTCCCTTCTTTCCTTTGCGAGTATTTTTAGATATATTTTTTGTGGTTACCATGAGGATTACATTTAACAGCTTATATTTATAATAACCTGGTATAAATTAATACCAACTAAATGAATAATTTCTTTTATGGGTTTCAGCACAAAGCTGGTTCCTATAAGGCAGAAGTTAAAGATGTCCCAAATGTCCAATTTTTCCAAACTGCTGTATCACTCCATCATCTCTAACATCAACTATTCCTCCTGCCCTCAGCACTCTCCCTCCTGTCTTTGGGTTCCATAATTCTCTGCAACATCTCACAGAACTCTTGAACCATATCAAGGAAATGGCTCACACAATTGTGGAGGCTGGCAGCCCCAAATACGTGGGTCAGGCATAGGCTTCTCTTGACTCAAGTGGCCACTGGGTCCGACAAACTCAGATCAGCAGGTCAGGTGACAGACTACCGGCTCACAAGGCTGCAGAAGCTGGCAAATCAGGTGAGATGACTGCTGGCCCATGGGACTGTGGAAGCTGGCGAATCCCAGGATTGACAGGTCAGATGGCAGGCCACTAGCTCAAATTCCAAGAACAGAGGTCAGATGATGACACAGGATCTGGGTGCAGAAAAAGACCCCTGCCAGAACACCCGCATACATACCTTGGATGCAAGCCACACCCCAAGGAAGGGCATAACTTGAGCAAGGATGGAAATTGAGTCATGCCTTCCTTCAAGTCTGTGATTCAAGGTACACCTCACACTAATCCTGCCTCGTTAACATATAGAGGGTAAGATTTACAGCACATAAAATGGAGGATAATTAGGATAATTATATCAGATCACAAAATAGAGGGTAACCATACAATACTGGGAATCATGGCCTAGCCAAGTTGACACATAACCCCAACCATCTGAATGATTCCTCTTAGCATATTTTGTAGGGCAAGTCTAGTAGAACTCTCTCAGTTTATCTGGTAACGTCTTAATGTAGCTCTTATTCTTGAAGGACAATTTCACCAGAAATAGTATTCTTTGTTGACAGTTCTTTCCTTTCAGCTCTTTAAATATGTCATTCCACTCCCTTGTGGATTCCAAGATTTCTGAGGAGAAATTGGCACTTAATCTTATTGCAGATATATTGTATGTGACTGTTTGTTTCCCTCTGCTTTTAGGATTTTCTCTTTAGTTTTTGAGAGTGTGATCATAAAGTGTCTCAGTGTGGATCTCTTCAGGTTTATCCTAGTTGGAGTTCGTTTAGCTTCTTGTATGTGTAGATTCATGTTCTATGTCAGACTTGGAAAGATTTCTGCCATTATTTCTTCAAATATTCTGTTTTTTTCTTCTTTTGGGATTCCCATGATGCGTAGTTAGTTCTTTTGGTGCATTTCCATTAGGCTCCACTCAGCAGTCTTTAGCCTTCTCTCTTGTTGCTACTCAGTCTCCATAACTTTGATTACCCCATCAGATCACTTATTCTTTTTTTCTGCCAGCTCAAATCTGTTCTTAAATTCTTCCACTGAATTTATTTCAGTTATTGTGTCTTTCACTTCCAGTATTTGTTTGTTTTTTTTATAGTGTCTGTCTCTTATATTCTTGTTTTGTTCATCATCATTTTCTTAATATCCTTTAGTTCTTTTTTTGTCTTCAGTTCTTTGAGCTTGTTTAATATTGTCGTATTATATTCTTCCAATATGTTCATCATTTGAGCTTTCCTCTTCTTTATTAATATTGTTCTAGCTATTCTAGGGACTTTGCCTTTCCATGTGAATTTTAGAATAAGCTTGTTTATATGTATAAAAAAATCTTTTGAGGTTTTTATAGGAATTACAATAATCCTGTGGATCATTAGGGGAGAATTGACACATTTTCATTGTGGTCCTCCAGTATATGAACACAGTGTGTCTCTGTGTCTTTTTAAGACTTCTTTGATTTCTTTCATCGGCATTTTGTAAATTTCAGCATACGCATCCTATGTGTGCATAGGTTTTTCATTTTATTTTGAGTGGTTGTAAATGGTATTGTGTTTTTAATTTAAATTTCTTTGTGTTCATTGTTAGTGTGTAGAAAACCAGTTGAATTTTGTGTACTGATCTATTGTCCTGTGACTTTGTTAAACTCACTTATAGTTTCTAAGAGTAGTTTTGCAGATTTTTTGAGATTTTCTACATAGACAATGTTATGGATTGAATTGTGTTCCCAAAAAATGTGTGTTGTAAGTTCTAGCCTCTATGCCTGTGGTTATTTTTTTTTTATGCCTGTGGTTATAATCCCATTTGGGAATGGGTTGTCTTTGTTATGTTAATAAGACAGCATTAGTGTAAGGTGTGTCTTGAGTCAATCTCTTTTGAGATATAAAAGAGATTAAACAGGAAAGCTAGGAAGCAGAGATAGGGGAAGAGAGATGTCAAGCCACGTGAAGATTTCCCATGAGCAGAAGCTCAAAGAGACAAAGTTCTTCCTCCGAGCTGATAGAGAAAGCTTTCCTCTAGAGCTGGCACCTGAATTCAGGCTTCTAGCCTCCTAAACTGTGAGAAAATAAATTTCTGTTTGTTAATTGTGATATTTCTGTTATAACAGCACTAGATAAGTAAGGCAGACAATCATTTTCTCTGAAGATAGAGAGTTTTCTTTGGTTTTTTCCTATCTGTATGCCTTTTGTTTCTTTTTCTTGCTTTATTGAACTAACTGAAACTTCCTATGCTATGGTGAATAAGAGTGTTCAGAGCTTGTATTCTAACCTTGTTCCTATCTTAGGCGAAAATATTCAGTTGTTCACAATTAAGTATGATTTTTGCTGTAGGATTTTTGTAGATGCTTTTTTTTATCAAGTTGAGGTAATTCTCCTCTATTCCCAATTGCATGGAGTTGCTTTTATGAATAAATGTTGAGAACAAGTATTCTTGTTACTACCTTAGTGGGAAAATATTTAGTCTTTCACATGTAAGTATGATGCCAGCTGTAGGATTTTTATAGATGCTTTTTATCAAGTTGAGGTAATACCCTCCATTCCTAATTGCTAGAGTTTTTTCTTAATGAATGTTATATTTTATCAAATATTTTTCTGTGGTATTTGTTATGATCATATAGTTTTTATTCTTCAGCTCGTTGATGTGGTGGATTACATTGACTAATTTTCAAATGTGGAACCAGCCTTGCATACCTGGAATAAACCCCACTAAGTCATGGTATATAATTTTTTACGCATTGTTGGATTCAATTTGCTAATATTTTGGGGACAGTTTTCATGTAAGTAAAATTACAAATTGAATGTCTTCGATGGCTATAAGAATATTCAGATTGTCCATTTCATTTAGCTGAGTTTTGGGAGTTTGTGGTTTTCATGGAATTGGCCCATTTATTCTCAGCTGTCGTATTTATGAGCTAAAGTTGTTTGTAGTATTCCCTTATTATTGTTTTAATGGCTGTAGGATCTGTTTTGTTATCCTGTTTCACTCTTGACATTGATGACTTGTGTATTCTGTCTTATTTTTGTCAGTTTTGATAGAGGTTTGTCAATTTTATTGTATTTTCCCCCAAAGAACCAGCTTTTTCTTTCAATGACTTTATTATTTTCCTCCTTTCAATTTTATTGATTTCTGCACTTATTTCCTTCTTTCTGCTTGTCCTGGGTTCATTTTGCTCTTCCTTTTTTTTTTGTTTTTGTTTCTTGGGGTAGGAGCTTAAGTTATTGGCTTGAGACCTTTTCTAATTTCTCCTGTCAGCATTTAGTACTATATGTATTTCCCTCTTAGCACTGCCATAACTGTGTTTCAAAAATTTTCAATACTGTTATCATTTTTCACTCAATTCTATTTTTTTTAATTTCCATTTATATTTTTATTTAACCTATGGATTATTTGAAAGTGTGATGTTTAATTTCCACATATCCAGAAATCTCACATTGTCTTTCTGTTATTGATTTCTGGTTTCATTCCGTTATGGTCAGAAAACACACTCTGTATAATTTCAATTTGTTTAAATTTGTTGAGGTTTGTTTCTTGGTCAGAATAGATTGTTTTGGTGATTGTTCTATGAGCACTTGAAAAAAAATGCATATTCTGTGGTTAAATGAAGTGTTCTATATGTGGCAATTAATCCAGGTTGTGTTTTTCTGATTTTCTATACCCTCGTTAATTTTCTGTCTTATAGTTCTATCAGTTGATGAGTACGCGGGCTCTTCAAGTCCCTTACCATAATTCTGGATTTATCCATTTCTGCATTTAGTTCTTATCAGTTTTTGTTTTATGTATTTTGAGACCCTGTTGATTGTCGTGCACATATTTAGGATTGCTATGTCTTCCTGGTAGATTGATCCTATATCATTATGTAGTATCCCTCTTTGTAGTAATTTTATTTGCTCTGAAGCTGTCTTCATTTTTTAGTGCTGCTGTAACAGAAATACAACAATTGCATGGCTTTAACAAACAGAAATTTATTTTCTCACAGTCTAGGAGTCTAGAAGTCTGAATCCATGTGCCAGCTCCAAGGGAAGGCTCTCTCTGTTTGCTCTGGGGGAAAATCCTTGTCTCTTTCAGCTTCTCTTCCTCAGTCCCTTGGTGATCTCCATGTGGCATCAGTCTTTCCCCATTTGTGCTTGGTTGCTTCTGTGCCTAATCTGCTTTTTTAATATCTCAAAAGTGATTGACTTAAGACACACCGTACACTAGTATGACCTCATTAACATAAAAAAGAAAACCCTATTCCCAAATGGGATTAAACCCACAGGTGTAGGGATTAGGATTTACAACAAGTATTTTGGGAGACCATGATTCAATCCATAACAGAAGCTTACTTCATGTATTATTAGTATACTCACCTTTGTTTTTTTAATGTTTTTATGGTATTTTTTCACAAGTCATTTTACTTTTAAACTACTACATTGTTGAATTTGAAATGAATTTATTGTATAAGTGAATAATTTTAAAAATTACTCTGCCCATCTCTGTCTTTTGATTGGTATATTTAGACCATTTACACTTGGAAAAAAAAAACCTGTTGCGGTCGAGTTGATTCCGACTCATAGTGACCCTATAGGACAGAGTAGAACTGCCCCATAGAGTTCCCAAGGAGCGCCTGGTGGATTCAAACTGCTGACCTTTTGGTTAGCAGCTGTAGCTCTTAACCACTGTGCCACCAGGGTTTCCATTTATGCTTAAGGTAACTATTAATATATTAGCGCTTCAGTCTGCGATTTTATTATTCATTTTTGGTTTCTTTCCTCTGGTTCTTGTTTCTCTATTTCTGTTTTCTTGCCTTTCTGTGGGTTACTTGAACATTTCTAGCTTGATTTATTTATGTTTTCATTAATTTATATATGTGTTTTTTGTAGTGGTTCCTCCGGGAATTACGATATACACATGTGACATAACAGTCTACTGGTATCAACATTTTACCACCTTGAATGATGTTTGGAAGCATCACTTACCTTTATGACTCTTTACCTTCCACTTGTTTAAGTATTGTTTCGAGTATCAGATGGTGTTATAATTTTTGTTCAATCATCAAATAAGATCCATAAAATTCATAAGGAAAAAAAGGATAGTCTATTGTTTGTACCTATATTTCTGCTCTTTCCATTGTTCCTTCTTCCTTTCTGATGCTTCAAGATTTTCTATTATCGTTTCCTGTGGTTTGAAGAACTTATTTTAGCCATCTTTAATGATAGACCCCCCAAGTGTCTGTCAGTTTGTTGTACTGTGGGGGCTTATGTGTTGCTGTGATGCTGGAAGCTATGTCACCGGTATTCAAATAACAGCAGTGTCACCCATGGCAGACAGGTTTCAGCTGACTTTCCAGACTAAGACAGACTAGGAAGAAGGACCCAGCAATCCTCACAACTGGACCAATAAGCAACATCATAATAAATGGGGAAAAGATTGAAGTTGTCAAGGAGTTCATTTTACTTGAAACCACAATCAACACCCATGGAAGCAGCAGTCACAAAACCAAAAGGCACATCACATTGAGCAAATCTGCTGCAAAATGCCTCTTTAAAGTGTTTAAAAGCAAAGATGTTACCTTGAAGACCAAGGTATGCCTGACCCAAGCCATGGTGTTTTTAATCCCCTCCTATTTTTTTTTTTATGCATGTGATAGCTGGATGATGAATAAGGAAGACTGAAGAAGAATTGATGCCTTTGAATTGTGGTGTTGGAGAAGAATACTGAATATACCATGGACTGCCAGAAGAACAAACAAATCCGTCTTGGAAGAAGTACAACCAGAATGCTCCTTAGAAGCAAGGATAGCGAGACTATGACTCACAGATTTTGGCTTTGTTGTCAGGTGTGATCAGTCCCTGGAGAAAGACATTATGTTTGGTAAAGTAGAGGGTCATCTTAAAACAGGAAGACCCTCGATGAGATGGATTGACACGGTGGCTGCAACAATGAGCTTAAGCATAACAACGATTGTGAGGATGGCGCTGGACCAGGCAATGTTTCGTTCTGTTGTACGTGAGGTTGCTATGAGTCAGAACCAACTCGACGGCACCTAACAACAACAACAAATGATAGGCCTTGTAGGATTATCTTTTTAAGTTTTCCTTCACCTGAGAATGTGCTTCTTTCTCCTCACTCCTGAAGGATAGTTTGACTGGATATGGAATCCATGGTTGACAGTTCATTTCTTTCAGAACTTGAAAACTGTTGTGCTACTTTCTACTGGCCTTCATGGTTTCAGAATAGAAACCCTCTGTCTTTTGAATTGGTGCTCCCCTATGGAATGTGTTGTCTCATCATGGCTGCTTTCAAGATTTTTTTTTCTTTTGTTTTCAAAGGTTAATTATGATGCATCTTAGCATACATTTTTTGAATTTATTCTTTTTGGAGTTTTGTCAACTCCCTGGATCTGCATCTTTTGCCAAATTTTGCAGTATTTCAGCTATTATTTATTTCTTTGAATACTCATTCAGCCCTACATCTTTTTTACCTCTCTTTCTGGGACTCCAATGATATGAGTTTTGGATTTTTTGTTACTGTCCCAGGAGTACCTGAGGGTTCATTTTCTTTTCATTCTTTGTTTTCTCTATTGTACAGATTAGGTTAATTTTGTTGTTCTGTCTTCAAGTTCAGTGATTATATGCTCTTTCATCTCCATTATACTATTGAGCCCAACCAGCAAATTTTTTAAATTTCTGTTGTTACATTTTTCAGTTATATAATTTCCATTTGATTCTTTTTTATATCTTGTATTCATTTGCTGAGATTTTCTATTTTTTCATTTGTTTCAAGAAAACTTATAATTTCTTTTTGAAGTATTTTTATGATGACTGTTTTAAAATACTTGCCAGATTATTCCAACATCTGATTCACTCAGTGTTTGACATGAGTCGATTGTCTTTTTTCCTTCAAGTTGTTATTTTCTTGGTTATTGGTATCATGGGTAATCTTTGATTGTATCATGGACATTTTTTCTGTTAGGGTAGGAGACTCTTGGTCCTATTTAAATCTTTTATTTTAGCAAGCAGCCACCTTCATTAGGTTTAGTATGTGGGTTTTAGCCTACGTTTGTATGTTGTGGTTCAAATGGCAGTTTAATTTTTAGAGCTTTTGCAGTACTATTTTGGTCTGCTTGGTATCTAGTCCCGCTGCCACTCCCACTGGCTCTTGCTGGTGATGCCTGAGTAGACTGAAGGGATTTCTCCAGGCCTGCCACTGGGTGTCTATGACTGAAGAAGGTGTATGGCGGGATTTCTCTACCAGTACCCCTCCCCCTGACTGCCTCAGTGTCTCTGGTGTGGGGCAAAGAGTCTTGGTTACATGGGATGAGGAGGCTTCCTAGAACTGGGCCACCTGTTGTGACTTAAGTCCTATTTCTAGTTCAGTCTTCCCTCTCAGTATCTCTGGGTGGCAGTGGAGACTCTTGTGCCCATGGAACAAGGAGGCTTCCCAGACCAGGCCACCTGCCATAGCAGGGTCTCTTCTGCTGGCTCTGCTTGCTAGCCTAGGGTATCTCAAGGTGGAAGAGGGAATTCTCAGGTTTGGGAAGGAAGGCGAGTGCCTCCCCTGGCTGCTTATTTCTGGCAGGACTCCTGATTAATCCCCGGTGGTGTAAAGGTTGTCTGATGTTGTCAGAGGTATTTCCATTCAATTCAAAGGAGGAATGAGTCTTCCTGGGTGCCCATTTGCTAGGGTGGAAGATCTGGAAACACCAGGGTCTGAGTGACCTTTTTCTATTGGGTGGAGGGATGTAAGATGTCCTGCTGCTGTGCTGTTCTTTTAGTCTAGATTTTCTTTTTACCACCATTCAGAGTTCTCCTTTGATTATGTCTTATGCCAGTTCTAGGGTTTGTAGTTGTGTTTAGTGGGGAGGAGAAAGGAAAAATGCCATCCAGTCCAAACCAGAAGTCTTCCTTTTTTTTTTTTTTTAAATAATATGTTCTATGAAACTCGCCTAGAATTGAGGTTAAATTCACCAGCTTGCAGACATGGCTTTCTTTTTGAAAACCAAGACTGCATTTGCTTCTCTCCAGATTTCTGTATCTTTCTTATTATTCACAATTTTGTGTAGATAGCAGCTTGGAAATCGTAGTCCAAGGTCTTTTCAGTATTCTGGAATGTGATTATTCCAGGACAGGAAAGGAGCTAAATGCTTCTTAATCTCTACTTGTCTCTCTGTTTTTATTTTCTGTCTACTAATGTTTGTAGTGCCCTTTCTTGTCTTTCCAGTTTTCTTTAACAGTGGGCACACAGATGCATAGATGTAAAATAGGAATTCAGTAGTTTTTCTTTCTCTTTGCCACCTAACATTACAGTTTTTATTGCTGACTGCAATTTGAAATCCCTTTTTGATTTCATCAGAATATCTTTTTATGATGTTTAGGTCATTTCAGACTTTGACCTTTTTGGTGTTTTGCAAGTACATTTCAATTTTCATTGTTTACATTGGTTATATGCCCTTCATTACATCAGTAGAGTTATGTGTACCAAGAAGAGTCAGACTTGAGTTTAAATTTCACCTCTATGTCTTACTAGCTATGTGATTTGGGATTGGTTATTTAATCTCTGAGCTTCCATTTCCTTGTCTGGAAAATGAAAATAATAATAAGATCAAAATTCATAGGATTTTTACAAGAATTAAATGAGATAATACACATTAAGCATGTAGCACAGTTCCTAACACAGAGTAAGCACTCAGCAAATGATATTGCTGTTATTATGTATTTTTAAAATCCAAAATTACAGACTACTTTTATATCAGTTTCTTTTGATACCTATTCTTTTGTTCTTTGTGATTGTACAGTCAGAATTTTATTTTTGAGAGTCTTCGAGTCATCTTATGTAAATTAAAATTATCAGGGAAGGAGACTGCATCTCTTTTAAATTGTGAAATTTCATCTAATTTAATTGCAACTGGTATTCTTATCCCACTACTGGTGATGGTCCTCTTACTGAGTAGTAAATGCAAATATTTCGCAGCTCTGTCTCTATGCAATTGATGTGTAGGTGTTAAATTAGCCTTTCTGGTTAGCCATCCATAAATATTTCAAAATACATACCTCAAGTGGGTACCCAGCTTGCTTCTACATGTTACAGAAATTTTTTGCTTGTTAGACATATCACATTATCGTAGTTCTTGCCTGTATTTCTTGCTGTATTTTAGAATAAGTTCTTGGTTATACTACATCAGTATGCTTCCCTGGTGAAAAATGAAGTTTACCAGACATTTAGTTTGAATTCTCTGAACAGGAACTGTATCTAATTTTATATTTTGTACAGTACCCAACCCATTGTAATTCGGGTATTTATCACTAATGAGTGTACCTAAAATTATACAGAAATTGTATGAAGATTAGCAAATTAACATCATTATGAGTTTATTTTAACTAACCTGTTTCTTCTAGTGTGTTTTTCCTCTGAATTAGAGTGGGTAATCTTTTTAATCTTGGTAAATTCTTTAGGTTTCATGTTTGATAGCTATAATTCTGGAACCTCCCAAAACTTTTTTGTTAGAGGCATGTTGGAATGTGTTTGAAATGTTTCTGCTGTAGTTCAGTTGCTTCTGGGCAGTATAATGTAATCTTAAGGGTCTGTGTTTTCTTCAGGCATTCAACCTTTACTGCTTTCTTCCTGTTCTTTTCATTTCCCATTCTTTCCCCTTGGTATAATGGAAATCCTAATTGTCGTTAGTCTTTTGGAGATGTTTGAAATTAAGGTCTTGTTAACTCCAATCCTCGAGTGTTCTAGCTTGTTTTTGAGGCACTGGTGTTATGGCCATATTGTAACTTTGATAATAATTTAGATTCTGCTATCATAAATCTAATTGAATAGCACAAGGTCTAATGTTTTCCTTCTTGGTATAATCCATTATGAAATGGTGGTGTACTGTGGCTTGATGCTTAACTTTCTCTATGAAATTTCATTGGTGAATTAATTCCCACCTATGGTTTATTTATATATTTGTGGAGTGTTCTTAGGAGTCCCTGGGTGGTATAAACAGTTAACACATTTGTCTGGTGTCTTAGTTATATAGTGCTGCTATAACAGAAATGCCACAAGTGGATGGCTTCAACAAAGAGAAATTTATTTCTTCACGGTAAAGTAGGCGAAGGCTTTCTCTCTCTGTCGGCTCTGGGGAAGGTCCCTGTCATCAATCTTCCCCAGTCAAGGAGCTTCTCAGCACAGGGACTCTGAGTCCAAAGGATGTGCTATTCTCCTGGCTCCTGTTTCTTGGTGGTATGAGGTCTCCCTGTCTCTGGGCTCATTTGCCTCTTTTACATCTCAAAAGAGATTGACTTAAGGAACAACCTAATCTTGTAGATTGAGTCCTGCCTCATTAACATAACTGCCACTAATCCCGCCTCATTAACATCATAGAGGTAGGATTTACAACACATAAGAAAATAACATCAGATGACAAAATAGTGTACAATCATATAATACTGGAAATCATGGCATAGCTAAGTTGACACACATTTTTGGAGAACACAATTCAATCCATAACATTCTACCCTTAGGCTCCTCAAAATTCATGTCCTTGCCACATGTAAAATACATTCACCCCATCGTATCATAGCAAAAGTCTTAATTAAACTTCAAGTCCGAAATCCAAAAATTCCTCTTCATCTGTCAAATCTGGAACACAAGTTATCTGCTTCCAAAGTACAATGGCAGGATGGGCATAAGCTAGACATTTCCATTACAAATGGGAGAAATTTGGAGAAAAAGAAGGCATAACAGGCACCAAGCAATGTAGCAGAACACATTGCATTAGCCCTCAAGGCTTGGAAATAATCCTCTGTTCTCTGATACCATTTGTATAATGGCTCTGTTCTCCAGATTCTGGGTGGTGGCCGCACTCTCCAGATTCTGAGTGGAGGTCCCTCAGCCCTGGGGTTCAGCCCCGCCTCCCATGCCACTGAAATGGCAACTGTGCTCCCTCAGCTTTGGGCGGCCCCATTCTCCTACTCCATCTGAGTGGTGACTCCACCCTTTGAGACTGAGGCAGCTCTGCTTCCTGTGTCCCATGTCTCTTTAGCTTCTGGTTCCTGATTCTTTGGCTTCTCAGCCCCTCGGGCCTCACAGCCTGTGTCTGCCCTGCTGGAGCAAGTATTCCAAAGCTCTTTAGATCCACCAATATGTGTCTGGAGGCACCCCACTCCACCAGTAAAAGTCAGCCAAAAGGCGCTCAGCTTTCTTGCTCCATGGGTTGGCCCCAGCACATCTCATGCTGGTCTCCTCGTTCCGCTGCTGCCATCTCTCTGCTGCTTCTGTTTCTCTGATGCTGATTCTCACTATCTGCACCGTCACTAGTGTAAGAACTCTCCTTATTTCTTTCTGAGTTCTCACCAGAATTGTCTTTAGTGTCCATAATTCCACCAACAGCCTCTTCAAAATAATCTAGACTTTTACTATTAGGCACTTTAAAACTCTTCCAGCTTCTATCCATCCACAGTTTCAAAACCACTGCCATATTTTAGGTATCTGTTAGAGCAGCACCCCACTCTCTCAGGACCAAATTCTGTCTTCATCACCTAGTGCTCCTATAACAGAAATACCACAAGTGGATGGCTTTAACAAAGAGAAATTTATTCTCTCACAGTCTAGGAGGCTAAAAGTCTGAATTCAGGGTGCCAGCACCAGGGGCAGCCTTTCTCTGTCTGTCGGCTCTGGGGGAAGGCCCTTGTCATCAATCTTCCCCGGTTGAGGAGCTTCTCAGCGCAGGGACCCCAGGTCCAAAGGACACACTATTCTCCTGTCTCTTTTGTTTCCTGGTGATATGAGGTTGCCCAGTCTATTTGCTCCGGAATTGGCTCTCATTTAAAGTTGACCAGTCCCCTTGGTGCACTACAATTACCCTATCACACAGTCCTGCCCAACCACCTGGGTAGGAATTACAAGACCATGGCTAGAAAGGCCACACAAAAGTAATCAATAGAATTCCTGGGGTAGTATAAACAGTTAACACATTTGGTTGGTAACTGAAAGGTTGGAGATTCAAGTTCACTTAGAAGTTCCTTGGAAGAAAGGCCTGGTGATTTACTTCCAAAAAATTAGCCATTGAAAACCTTATGGAACACAGTTCTGCTCTGACACACATGGGTCTCCATGAGTCGGGATCAAGCTTATGGCAACTGGTTAGAGTGTTCTTGAGTCCTTTTTGGGAATAAAGAATCATTTCGTAGTGGTTTCAGGTGTTTTTTAATTGATTGCACAATTGTATCCTTGCCAGCAGAAATACAGATGAAAGGAACTGAGCCCTGGTACCTGAACTGTAAATGATCCTTCTCTGGACTTTCACGGCCTACTGCTCTTTCCTTTTCTCCTCCATTAGCCAAACCCATGACTTTGCTTTTCTTAAAGAAACATATTCTGCTTTCTCTTTGTGCAAGACCCTCTTGCTTAGTCTGATTCCACATTGCACTGTGTGTATGGAATGCCCTCTCCTCTTTGTCTGCTGTCAGCTGGAGAGAGCTAGAAATCTCACTTCCTTCATTAAACTCTGCTGCCCTGAATGTCACAGAAGTGACAGCTTCCTGAGGCATAGATCATATAAACACTTCTTCCTGTTAGGTTATGTGGATGTTCAGTATTTTTATACTGCTGTCTTGGTAGCTGTGCAGAATAGTTATCTGTGTTGTCTGGCATCTTAGATTTTTAAATCCACAAAGGAGAGAAATCCTATCAGACTTACTAAGTTTTCAGTCTCATAAGTAAGTAGACATTTAATAGATTGCTCTTTAATGGCACTGTGATTTAGGGCATAAGTGGACAAAGGCTCTGTGAAAAATTAGAATTCCTGTTGTAGCTTGTTGAACTAATAGATAATTGGGTTTATGGGCTTAGAAAATGAGACTCAGGTATTCAACATTTTAATTCTTGGCCATGCAGAATCTACTACAGTGTTTTAGAAGTCTTAATTCTCTTTCTTATAAGCTAGTCAGGTGATTCAAAGACTTGACTTCATAGTTTAGAAATCGTTAGTATGCATGCTGCCTTTGAGTTTACAAGCCATTGACTGGAGGTCTTAAATTTCTATTGTTAAGCTTTCTGTGAATCTGACTGAGCATGTGGTGGACTTCTACTCTGGAAATGCCACTATCCATCAACTACTTAATTAAAAACTTATAGGACAGAGACAAAGCCTTCCGCAATCAGAACCGTGCCTTCATTTCTTCCTTTCTACCATACCCTATCACTGTTGCTCCAACAGTTCCAAACTAATAGCAATTTCCCACGCTCGGTGCCGTACCTTTACACATATAATGCTATCTCCTCTTAAAGTGCTCTTCTTCTGTCTCTAACCCCTTGTTCACCTGGCACCTTCTTGACCTACCTCAAGTGTATGCTATCTGTGAGCATTTTTCTGAACCCTGCACCAGACAAAAATCGTTACTTCCATTTCTACTCTCCCATGTAGCGTCTTCAACACACCTTTAGTTTTCAACACTTAAGCATTGTATTTTAACCACTTGTGTTTGCAGTCCTACTCTCACCCTCGAAGATAGAAGTTGTTTGTTTTCTCAGAGTCTTGTAGAGTTGTTAACACAAACCATGTGTTTAGTAAATGTTGGAATGAATAAATGAGTGAACCAAAAGTAGGCATGTCAATGTAATTAGAAACCACAGCAGTGAGAACTTCTGCTTCCAGCTTTGAAAGACTAATTTGTGTCAGACCAACTATCCCTCAAGAAGTACTAGAAAAGCTGGATAAAATTACAAAAAAAAAAATCCATTTGAAGGCATCGGAGAAATACCAACACAATCAAGGGCCAAAATCCCAGAGAGAAAAGAGATGCATTGAGGGAAGCCCAACATTCTGTGCTACATTTCTAGTCAAGGCTTTTACTAATGTAAATGGTATGGGTAGAGAGACTGAGAAACCAAATTGAAATTAGTACCTAAGAAGCAGAGACACTGAGCAGCAGTTTCAACAGTCTCACAATGCTGTAGATACAAAAACTAGAGTTCAGGGCTACCACAATAATCAGGACTTGAGGGTCTGAGATGCCAGAGAAAAGGAAAGTACACTGAGTTTAGTGATATTTTATACTACATTTTCCCTTAAGACATTTGCTGATTTCTAAGTGGTACAGAGCAAAGAAGTTGAGAAGTTGAGCAGAAAGTGGCAGATAAGAAGCTGAGTAGCTAAGCAGAGCTTTAGCAATTTCACAGTGCTAGAGAGAGAAACATTGGAGGTCAGGGTCTGCCAAAGAAAAGAAACTCTGGCAATTACCCCAGGTTTTCAGCTAGGAACCCCAAAGGGCTAAACTTTAGAAGTAAGGATGAACTGGTAAAATCCTTCACAAAGACTAAACTGCAACTTAAATTGAGCTCACTCTCAGGCAAGATAAAGGTGGTCTATCTGTTCCTTGCCACCTGCCAGAAGGAAAAGTAAATCTTGTCTGGAGGAAAATAACATCATCCAGAACACCTCTGATTTTTTAATATACAATGTCTGGCATTCAAAAAAAAAGTTGCTAGACCTCACAGGACTGAGAGAACAAACAGACAATAGAAAGACCTTGATAGGTGATTGAGACATTAGAGTTAGGAGACTGAAACTTTAACAATGATCAATATGTTCAAAAATGGTCTCTAAATTCAGGTGGGATATACTTAAGGTCATAACTTGGCTCTTGTGGATTTGTTCTAATTTTCTTCAACTTCAACTTGAACTTGCATATGAGTAATTGTCTATTCCATAGTTGGCCCCTGGCCTTGTTCTGACTGATGATATTGAGCTTTTCCATCATCTCTTTCCCACAGATGTAGTCAATTTGCTTCCTGTGTATTACATCTGGTGAGTTCCACGTATATAGTCACCGTTTATGTTGTTGAAAAAAGGTATTTGCAACGAAGAAGTTGTTGGTCTTACAAAATTCTATCATGCGATCTCTGGCATTGTCATTTCTATCACCAAGGCCATGTTTTCCAACTACCAATCCTTCTTCTTTGTTTCCAACTTTTGCATTCCAACTGCCAGTAATAGTCAATGTGTCTTGGTCGCATGTTTGATCAATTCCTGACTGCAAAAGTTGGTAAAAATCTTCAATTTCTTCATCTATGGCCTTAGTGGTTGATGCATAAATTTGAATAATAGTCGTATTAGCTGGTCTTCCTTGTAGGCATATGGATATTATCCTATCACTGACAGCATTGTACTTCAGGATAGATCTTGAAATGTTCTTTTTGACAATGAACACAGTGCCATTCTTCTTCAAATTTTCATTCCTGGCATAGTAGACCATATGATTGTCTGATTCAAAATGGCCATTACCAGTCCATTTCAGCTCACTAACGCCTAGAATATCTATGTTTATTCATTCCATTTCATTTTTGATGACTTCCAATTTTCCTAGGTTCATACTTCTTACATTTCACATTCCTAGTATTAATGGTTGTTTGCAACTGTTTCTTCTCATTTTGGGTCATGCCATATCAGCAATTGAAGGTCCAGAATGCTTAACTCCACTCACATCATTAAAGTTGACTCTCCTTTGAGGAGGCAGCTCTTCCCTAGCTGTATTTCGAGCCTTCCAACCTGAGGGGCTCATCTTCCGGCAGTATATCAGACAATGTTCCTCTGCTATTCATAAGGTTTTAACTGGCTAATTTTTTCAGAAGTAGACTTCTGGGTCCTTCTTCCTAGTCTGTCTCTGCCTAGAGGCTCCGCTGAAACCTGTCCACCAAGAGTGACCCTGCTGTTGTTTGAAATACCAGTGGCAAAGCTTCCAGTATCACAGCAACATACAATCCACCACAGTATGACAAACTGACAGACACATGGTTGCATACTAATTACCGCAGACCAGAAGAATTGTGGAATGACATCAAGGACATCCTACAAGAAGAAAGCAAGAGGCCATTAAAAAAACAGAAAATAAAGAAAAGGCCAAAATGGATGTCAGAATAGACACTGAAAGTTGTTCTTGAACATCGAGTAGCTAAAGTGAAAGGAAGAAATGATGAAGTAAAAGAGCTGAACAGAAGCTTTCAAAGGGCAACTCAAGAAGACAAAGTAAAGTATGATTATAAAGACGTGCAAAAACCTGTAGATAGAAAACCAAAAGGGAAGAACACATTCAACGTTTCTCAAGCTGAAAGAACTGAAGAAAAAAACTCAAGTCTCAAGTTGCAATATTGAAGGATTCTATGGGGGAAAATATTAAACAACACAGAAGTATCAAAAGAAGATGGAAGGAATACACAGTCACTGTACTAAAAAGAATTGGTTAATGTTCAACCATTTCAGGACACAGCATGTGATCAAGAGCCAGTGGTACTGAAGGAAAAGGTTCAAGATGCACTGAAGGCATTGACAAAAAACAAAGCTCCAGGAATTGACGGTATACCAATTGAGATGTTTCAACAAAATGATGCAGCGCTGGAAGTGCTCACTTCTCTATGCCAAGATATTTGGAAGATAGCTACCTGGCCAACTGACTGGAAGAAATCCATATTTTTACCCATTTCAAAGAAAGGTGATCCAACAGAATGCAGAAATTATCGAACAATTATCATTAATATCAGACACAAGTAAAATTTTGCTGAAGATCATTCAAAAGCGGTTGCAGCAGTACATCGGCAGGGAACTGCCATAAATTCAAGTCAGATTCAGAAGAGGACGTGGAACAAGGGGTATCATTGCTGATGTCAGGTGGATCTTGGCTGAAATCAGAGAATACCAAGAAGATGTATGCAAAGGCATTCGACTGTGTGGATTGTAACGAATTACGGATAACATTTCGAAGAATGGGAATTCCAGAATACTGAATTGTGCTCATGAGGAACCTGTAGATAGACCATGATTTAAAGCCATGAAAGATGTATGTCAGAGTTGTATCCTTTCACCATACTTATTCAGTCTGTATGCTGACCAAATAATCCGAGGAGCTGGACTATATGAAGAACGGGACATCAGGATTGGAGGAAGACTCATTAACAACCTGCGATATGCAGATGACACAACCTTGCTTGCTTAAAGTAAAGAGGACTTGAAGAACTTACTCATGAAGATCAAAGACTACAGCCTTCGGTATGGATTACACCTCACCATAAAACAAAAACCCCACAACTGGGCCAATAAGCAACATCATGACAAACAGAGAAAAGATTCAAGTTGTGAAGGAATTCATTTTACTTGGATCCACCACAATCAATGACCACGGAAGCAGCATTCAAGAAATCAAATGATGTGTTGCATTGGGCAAATCTGCTGCAAAAGACCTCTTTAAAGTATTAAAAAGCAAATATGCCACTTTGAGGGCTAAGGTGCTCCTGACCCAAGCCAAGGTGTTTTCTATTGCCTTATATGGGTGTGAAAGCTGGGCAATGAATAAGGAAGACCAAAGAAGAATTGATGCCTTTGAATTTTGGTGTTGGGGAAGAATTTTGAATATACCATGGACTGCCAGAAGAACGAATAAACCTGTCTTGGAAGAAGTACAGCCAGAACGTTCCTTGGAAGCAAGGATGGCAAAATTTTGTCTCACATGCTTTGGACATGTTATAAGGATGGACCAGTCCCTAGAGAAGGATATCATGCTTAGTAAAGTAGAAGGTCAGCAAAAAAGAGGAAGACTCTCAATGACATGGGCTGACACAGTGGTTGTAACAATGGCCTCAGGCATAACAATGATTGTGAGAATGAATGGTGCAGGACCTGGCAGTGTTTCATTCTGTTGTATACAGGGTTGCTATGAGTTGGAACAGACTCAATAGCACCTAAAATATATGTTCAAAAAGTTTGACAAGATGGAGAATTTCAGCAAAGAACTAGATTCTATATGAAAGAAGTCTCAGAACTGAAAAATATAATAACTAAAATTAAATACTTGGTAGGTGAGTGTAACAGCAGATTAGACACAGCTCAGAAGAGGCTACATCTAGCTTAGGAGAGAGATAATGAACTGGAAAATCAGACTGAAGAACAAAGTGAAAAAAAGATGGAAAAGACAAAACATGTAAACAACTTATTGACTTCATTTTAATACATTTGTTGGGAAGCCACACAAACATCAATTCAGCTTGTATAGTGGAGAGAAAATAGATTTATTCTGGGTGCCATCAGTGCTTCTTACTCTTTTACTGACTGAAGTTGGATCAGTGCCTCTATGAGACTCAGTTTCCTCATTTGTAGTAGGAGGACAATAACACATACCTTACAGGGCTGTTAAGAGAATTAAATAATGCATGCGAAAGTGCTTTGTAAACTACAAAGCCACACACATGATAGTATTTGATTTCTGTTGTGCATAATATACATACACTTAAGACATTTGTAGTATTTTGAGCAGTCTTTTAGAGTCAACAGATGCCCTAAAAACTCTTCAGGGTAAAACCCTATTCCATTCATTGCTGTGTATACTTGGTAAAAAGGGAGGGGTGTTTGCTGTGCTGAGAATTGTCCTGTCATGCCTCATTTCACCATCGCTGTCAAAAGTTAAATCTTTTTCTTTAAGATTGTTGGGATTTTTTTTTTCTGTTACTAAAGCATTTCATAAAAATATATCTTGTTTGGGTATGTTAAAGAGTTTTTTTTCTGGCAACTTATATTTTTGTTTTATTGCTATTTTTCTAATCCATTCTCTTCTGTTATTAGTTGCCATCAAGTGGCTCTGACTCAGAGTAACATTACGTGTAACAGAACAAAATGTTTCCCCATCCTGGGCCATCCTCACGATTGCTGATATATCTGAATCCACTGTTGCAGCTATTGTGTCTGTCCATCTCTGAAATGGTTTCCCTCTTTTTTATGCTGACCAAACGTTACCAAATATAATATTCTTTTCCAGCAATTGGTCTTTTCTGATACGTGTCTAAAGCAAGCAAGATGAAGTCTCTTCATCCTCGCTTCTAAGGAGCATTATGCCTATACTTCCCCCAAGTCTGATTTGGTCATTCTTCTGGCGGTCCATGCCATATTCAATGTTCTTCACCAACACGGCAATTCGAATGAGTCAGTCCGTCACCAGTCTTCCTTTTTCATTGCCCAGCTTTTGCACGTGTATGAGGCAAATGAAAATACCATAGCTTAGGTCAGGTACACCAAAGTGACATCTTTGCCTTTTAACACTTTAAAGAGGTCCTTTTGCAGCAGATTTGATCCAAGACAGATGAAATCCTTGACAACTTTAATTTCTTCATCATTTATCATGATGTTGTTTCCTGGCCCAGTTGTAAGGATTTTCATTTTCTTTATGTCCAGGTGCAATCCATACTGAAGGCTATAATATTTTACCTTCATCAGTAAGAGCTCCAAATTGTATTCATTTTCTGTAAGCAAGTTTGTCTCATCTGCATTTAGCAGGTTGTTCATAAGCCTTCCTCCAGTCCTGATGCCACATTTTTTGTATAGTCCAGCTTCTAGTAGTAATTGCTCAGCATATAGATTGAGTAATTAAGGTGAAAGGATACAACCCTGGCACATACCTTTTCCAATTTTAAACCACACAGTATCCCTTTGTTTTGTTGGAGCGACTGCCTCTTGATCCCTGTACACGTTCCTCATGAGCACCATCAAGTGTTCTGGAATCCCCATTCTTCATAAGGTTATCCATAATTTGGCGTTATCCACATAGTCGAATGCCTTCACATGGTCAATAAAACATAGGTAAACGTTTTTCTGATGTTCTCTGCTTTTGGCCAAGATCCATCTGGCATCAACAATGATATCCCTCATTCCACATCCTTTTCTGAATTTGGTTTGAACTTCTGCAGTTTCCCTGTTGATGTATGGCTGCAGCTGTTTTTTTTTTTTCCAATTTATTGTTGTTGTTCTTAGTGATCATCAAGTCAATTCCAACTCATGGCAACCTCACGTCTTGCAGAGTAGAACTGTTCCATAGGTTTTTTTTTTAAATTAACTTTTATTGAGCTTCAAGTGAACGTTTACAATTCAAGTCAGTCTGTCACATATAAGTTTACATACATCTTACTCCGTACTCCCACTTGCTCTCCCCCTAATGAGTCAGCCCTTCCAGTCTCTCCTTTCGTGACAATTTTGCCAGCTTCCCTCTCTCTCTATCCTCCCATCCCCCCTCCAGACAGGAGATGCCAACACAGTCTCAAGTGTCCACCTGATATTATTAGCTCACTCTTCATCAGCATCTCTCTCCCACCCACTGTCCAGTCCCTTTCATGTCTGATGAATTGTCTTCGGGGATGGTTCCCATCCTGTACCAACAGAAGGTTTGGGGACCATGGCCGCCGGGATTCCTCTAGTCTCAGTCAGACCATTAAGTATGGTCTTTTTGTGAGAGTTTGGGGTCTGCATCCCACTGATCTCCTGCTCCCTCAGGGGTTCTCTGTTGTGCTCTCTGTCAGGGCAGTCATCGATTGTGGCCAGGCACCAACTAGTTCTTCTGGTCTCAGGATGATGTAGGTCTCTGGTTCATGTGGCTCTTTCTGTCTCTTGGGCTCTTAGTTGTCGTGTGACCTTGGTGTTCTTCATTCTCCTTTGCTCCAGGTGGGTTGAGACCAATTGATGCATTTTAGATGGCCGCTCGTTAGCATTTAAGACCCCAGACGCCACATTTCAAAGTGGGATGCAGAATGTTTTCATAATAGAATTATTTTGCCAATTGACTTAGAAGTCCCTTAAACCATGGTCCCCAAACCCCCGCCCTTGCTCCGCTGACCTTTGAAGCATTCAGTTTATCCCAGAAACTTCTTTGCTTTTGGTCCAGTCCAATTGAGCTGACCTTCCATGTATTGAGTGTTGTCCTTCCCTTCACCTAAAGCAGTTCTTATCTACTAATTAATCAATAAAAGAACCGTCTCCCTCCCTCCCCCCCCCATAACCACAAAAGTATGTGTTCTTCTCAGGTTTACTATTTCTCAAGATCTTATAATAGTGGTCTTATACAATATTTGTCCTTTTGCCTCTGACTCATTTCGCTCAGCATAATGCCTTCCAGGTTCCTCCATGTTATGAAATGTTTCATAGATTCGTCACTGTTCTTTATCGATGCGTAGTATTCCATTGTGTGAATATATCACAATTTATTTACCCATTCATTCGTTGATGGACACCTTGGTTGCTTCCAGCTTTTTGCTATTGTAAACAGAGCTGCAATAAACATGGGTGTGCATATACCTGTTTGTGTGAAGGCTCTTGTTTCTCTAGGGTATATTCCGAGGAGTGGGATTTCTGGGTTGTATGGTAGTTCTATTTCTAACTGTTTAAGATAACGCCAGATAGATTTCCAAAGTGGTTGTACCATTTGACATTCCCACCAGCGGTGTATAAGAGTTCCAATCTCTCCGCAGCCTCTCCAACATTTATTCTTTTGTGTTTTTTGGATTAATGCCAGCCTTGTTGGTGTGAGATGGAATCTCATCGTAGTTTTAATTTGCATTTCTCTAATGGCTAATGATCGAGAGCATTTTCTCATGTATCTGTTAGCTGCCTGAATATCTTCTTTAGTGAAGTGTGTGTTCATATCCTTTGCCCACTTCTTGATTGGGTTGTTTGTCTTTTTGTGGTTGAGTTTTGACAGAATCATGTAGATTTTAGAGATCAGGCGCTGGTCGGAGATGTCATAGCTGAATATTCTTTCCCAGTCTGTAGGTGGTCTTTTTACTCTTTTGGTGAAGTCTTTAGATGAGCATAGGTGTTTGATTTTTAGGAGCTCCCAGTTATCGGGTTTCTCTTCATCATTTTTGGTAATGTTTTGTATTCTGTTTATGCCTTGTATTAGGGCTCCTAGGGTTGTCCCTATTTTTTCTTCCATGATCTTTATCGTTTTAGTCTTTATGTTTAGGTCTTTGATCCACTTGGAGTTAGTTTTTGTGCATGGTGTGAGGTATGGGTCCTGTTTCATTTTTTTGCAAATGGATATCCAGTTATGCCAGCACCATTTGTTAAAAAGACTATCTTTTCCCCAATTAACTGACACTGGTCCTTTGTCAAATATCAGCTGCTCATACGTGGATGGATTTATATCTGGGTTCTCAATTCAGCTGTTTTTTTTAAAATTATTTTCATCAAAATTTCACTAGCAGTGATATTAATGATATTATTCGATAATTTCTGCATTCAATTTGTTTGTCTTTCTTCGGAATGGGCACGAGTCTGTATCTCTTCCATTCAGTTTTCCAGGTAGCTCTCTTCCGAATTTTTTTTAAATTTATTTTTATTGTGCTTTAGATGAAGAGTTACAGAACAGATTAGTTTCTCACTAAACAATCATACATATATTGTTTTGTGACATTGGTTGCCAACCCCACGACATCTCAACCCTCTCTCCTTCTCAACCTTGGGCTCCCCATTTTCATTCATCCAGCTTTACTGTCCCCTCCTGCCTTCTCCTCCTTGCCCCTGGGCTGGTGTGCCCATTTTTTTTCTCCAATATATGTTTGAGCTACTTGTATTATTGTTTGTTTCATGGGCCTTTCTAGTCTGTGGCTGAAAGGAGAACCTCAGACAGGGCTTCAGTACTGAGTTAAAAGGGTGTCCGGAAGCCATACTCTCAGGGTTTCTCCAGTGTCTGTCAGACCAGTAAATCTGGTCTTTTTTTGTGAATTAGAATTTTGGTGTATGTTTTCTCCAGCTCTATCTGGGACCCTCTATTGTGATCCTGTCGGAGCAGTCAGTGGTGGTAGCCAGGCACCATCTAGTTGTTCTGGACTGAGTCTGGTGGACACTGTGGTACCTGTGGTCCATTAGCTGTCTTCCAAATTTCTTGACATAGGTGAATAAGTGCTTCAAGCATTGCATCCATTTGTTGAAGCATTTCATTTGGTATTCTGTCAATTCCTGGAGCCTTTTTTTTTTTTTTTACCAATGCCTTCAGTGTAGCTTGAACTTCTTCCTTTAGTACCAGTGGTTCTTGATCATATGCTACCTCCTGAAATGGCTGAACACTGACCAATTCTTTTTGGTACAGTGACTCTGTGTATTTCTTTCATCTTCTTTTGGTGCTTCCTGTGTCATTCATTTTTTGCCCATAGAATCCTTCAGTATTGAAGCTCAAGGCTTGAATTTTCTCTTCAGTTCTTTTAACTTGAGAAATACCAATTGTGTTCATTTTTTTTGGCTTTCTAACTCCACATCTTTGCATTATAATACTTTATCTTATCGTCTCCAATCAACTAATTCAACAAACATTTGTTGATGCCAGACACTGTGCTAAGTGCTTGTGATAAAAGATGAGTCATAGAGAATTAACGGGAAAGTTAGATGCCTAAATAATTTGGATGCAGTGATATTAGTACTATAGGAGAGGCATGAGAGCGGAGAAGAGAGATCACCTGTGCCTGTGGTGCCACCAAGGTGACATTTGAACTAAGTGTCTAATGATTGGTAAAAATATATTGTGAAGAAGGGAAGATGTGCATTTCAGGTAGTGAAAATGATATGTACATGGGCACAGGAGAATTAAAAGATTTGATGTATTCAGCTATCAAAGGTAGTTTGGCATTGCTAGGATGTAGGATATGGGGCAAGAGAAGGGGGTTGAGTGATAGATATAGCTGGAAAAATTAGCAGGTCTTTAACTTATAGGGAAAAGGAATAGGAGTAATCATGAGGGATTTTAAGCAGGATAGTGGCATAATAACTTTTTAATTGATAGATAATTGACAGTGGTGTAGAAAATTTACTGGAGAGAAGTGAGAAGAAAGGTAGGGAGATCTGTTAGGAGGATGTTGCAATAGCTCGTGATAAATTATGAAGGCCTGAACTAGGGTAGTAACAGTAGGGATGGAGAGTAGAGCACAGATTGAGAGGCATAGCAGAGGTAGGAGATAAAACACATCCCTAGTCCTTGGTGTAGAGGTTTTCTCTAATAAATAAATGGATGGTTTGTATCTATTGTTCTCTCTTATTACTAAACTGAATACTACATAGAATACTTCCATTGGGTAAATAGGTGAGGACTTAGTGAGGGAGCCAGAGCAAATACAGAGAATATAAGAACATATGCAAAAAATGTGTGAGCAAGTAATATGAACACAGGTAGGTGGACACTGATGTAGAGGTGCTGAGGATTTGATGAAGTGACTAATTGGATCTGGGTGAGTTTGGTCAGGGTGGATATCCTTTGATGACTATTTTACGGCTTCTCTTCTTTCCTTAAATCTGTATCATGTCTTTCCTCTTCACTCTCAGCTCCATGTTTCTTCTTTCACTGAGAAAATAGAAAGCAATCAGCAATGAACCTCCAAAAAATCCTACCCCCACACTCATTCACCTACCTGCATTTGTGCCTATTTTCTCTATCTTATCCTGCTTTATTTTTCTTCATATCACTTATCACTATTTGCATACTTTTCATTTATTTATTTCTTTACTATATGTCTCTTCCCTTTAGAATGAGAGAGCTCATTGAGGGTGGGGATTTTGTTGTTGACTGCTGTCTCCACTGTACCTAGATGCATTAGGTGCTCCATAAATATTTTTGAATGCATAAATGAACTAATTGATGAATCCATCCTGGAGGAGATGAATCCTTAGGAGGATTTCCAAAGCATGAAAGGATAAGACTTGGTAGAAAAGAGGGGGAAGGACACTCCAGACAGAGGCAGTGTCATTTAGCAAGAATGAGCTCCTGAAGTTTGGGGATAGCAAGCATATTGTCTTACTAGTATGAAATGGCAGCTGGGATGTGAATGGAAGTTGTAGCATTATCTTCTTGCTTTTAAAATTCTATCTAGTCTTCAAACCCTTAAACCCTACCTCTCTAGGGCCTTGCTTGACACTACCAGTCTTCATTTTATAGCTACATTGTTAATTCCTTGGGGGCAGGGACCCTAGTTAAGTCTTATGTACAAAATAAGTGCTAAACAAGTATGTAAATAAAAGGTCTACATTTTATGACTTTTGATCAGTGGGCCATACTGAAAAATATGTTATTACGCTCAGCCTACCCCCTTCGTTGCTTTATGTAAGGTAATAAGCTACTGGATAAATAAGCACTAACCCTCAGATATCAATTTTCGGACTTTATACTGGGAATACAGTCATATATGTCAGAACTTATCAAATTATTCACTTAAAATGTGTGAATTCTACCACAGATAGTCCCTGACTTACGATGTATTAGAGTTACAACCCACCACACTTAAAACCATGTTTTGTATTTTTTCGTACAGCTTATAGTTAGTAATATGTACTATATACAGTGTTGCAGTATGTAAGTTGCTGATGTTACCATTCTCAGATGTTCACTTGCAGATGTTCAAAGATCAGATTTATAAAGACACTGATAATAAAAGGTGAAAATAATGGAAACTAAAAAAAAAGAAGTATTTGATTTATATAAGAGCTGACTTACAAAGGAGTCATCAGAATGGAACCCAGTGATAAGCTGGGTGCTACCTGTATACGCTGATCTTATTTAAATATTTAGTAGAATTCTCCCGTAAAACCATAACGATAAATTCAATTTAATTAGTAGACACAAAACTATGCAGGTTGTCTGTTTCTCCGTGAGTTAGTTTTGTGGTTTTCTATCTTTCAAAGAATTGGATTAGTTCATCTGAGTGTTGAATTTTTGGACATAGAGAGTTTTTCAGAGTATCCCATTTTGTCTTTTTAATGTCCAAAGAGTGTGTAGTGTTAGCCCTACTTTCATTCCTGATATTGGTAATTTGTGTATTCTTTCATTTTCTCTTGGTCTGCATCTTAGGTATTGAGTAATGCTATAACAGAAGTACTACAAATGGGAGACTTTAATAAACAAATTTATTTTCTCATAGTTAAGAGGATAAAAGTCCAAATTCAGGGTGCTAGCTCTAGGGCAACGCTTTCTCTCTCTGTCAGCTCTGGAGGAAGGTCCTTGTCTCTTTTTGAAGTTCTCTTTGTTGGTTTAGATGGATCCAACTGATTTTTGTGTTTATCTTGTATCCTGATACTTTGCTGAAATCATCTATCAATTCCAGTAGTTTTCTTGCAAATTCTTTGAAGTTTTCTGTGTATAAGATCATAACCCAAAACCCAGTGCCGTCGAGTTGATTCTGACTCCTAGTGACTCTATAGGACAGAGTAGAACTGCCCCCATAGAGTTTCCAAGGAGCGCCTGGCAGATTCGAACTGCCGACCCTTTGGTTAGCAGCCATAGCCCTTAACCACTACGCCACCAGGGTTTCCAAAGTTGATATGACATAAGATCATATCAACTGCAAATAGGGATACTTTTACTTCCTCCTTACCAATTTGGATGCCTTTTATTTCTTTTTCTTGCCTTATTGCTCTGGTTAGGACCCCCAGCACAATGTCGAATAAAAGATTAGTGATAAAGGGCATCTTTGTCTGGTTCCACTTCTCAAGGGGAATGCTTTCAGTCTCTATCCATTTAGAACGATGTTGGCTGTTGGCTTTGTATAAATGCCCTTTATTATGTTGAGAAATTTCCCTTCTATTCCTATTTTGCTGAGAGTTTTTATCATGAATGAGTGTTGGACTTTGTCAAATTCCTTTTCTTCATCAATTGATAAGATCACATGGTTCTTGTCTTTTGTTTTATTTATGTGATTGATTACATTGATTACCTAATGTAGAATCATCCATGCATTCCTGGTTGGAACCCCATTTGGTCATGGTGAATTGTTTTACATTCCCACCAGCAGTGTATAGGTGTTCCAATCTCTCCACAGCCTCTCCAACATTGATTATTTTGTGTTTTTTGGATTAATGGCAGCCTTGTTGGAGTGAGATGAAATCTCATTGTAGTTTTGATTTGCATTTCTCTAATGGCTAATGATCCTGAACATTTCCTCATGTATCTTTTAGCTGTTCTAGAGAATGTTCCACGTGCACTAGATTGGTTGCTGTTGGGTGGAGTGTTCTGTATATGTCTATGAGGTCAAGTTGGTTTATGTGGCATTTAGATCTTCCGTGTCTTTATTGAGCTTCTTTCTGGATGTCCTGTCCTTCACCAAAAGTGGTGAGTTGAAGCCTCCTACTATTATTGTGGAGCTGTCTATCTCACTTTTCAATGCTGACAGTTTTTTTTTAATGTATCTTGCATCCCTGTCATTGGGTGCATAAATATTTAATACCATTGTGTCTTATTGGTATATTGTCCCTTTAATCATTTTATAGTGTCCTTGCTTATCTTTTATGATGGATTTAACTTTAAAGCCTATTTTGTCAAAAATTTATATTGCTATTCCTGCTCTTTTTTGGTTGTTGTTTGCTTGATATATTTTTTTCCATCCTTTGAGTTTTAGTTTGTGTCTCTAAGTCTAAGGCGTGTCTCCAGTAGGCAGCATATAGACGGATTGTGTTTTTTTATTCATTCTGCCACTCTTTGTCTCTTTATTGGTGCATTTAGTCCATTTATATTCAGCGTAATTATGGATAGGTATGAATTTAGTGCTATCATTTCAATATCTTTTTTTGTGTGATGTTGACAGTTTCTTTTTCCCACTTAATTTCATGTGCTGAGTAGCTTATCTTTATATATTGTCCTTTCCTCATATTCATCGTTGTTGATCTTCTTTCTGTTGAGTCTCTATTTTTTTTTTTTGTATTTTATTTTGTTTTGTCCGATAGTTTGTCTCCTTTGTGGTTACCTTATTATTTACCCCTATTTTTCTAAATTTAAACCTAACTTTTATTTCTTTGTATTGCCTTGTCTTCCTCTCCATATGGAAGATCTATGACTACATTTCTTAGTCTCTCTTTATTGTTCTAATGTTGTCTTCTTTTACATAATAACATCGTTGTTACCCTGTTTTGAGCGTTTTTCTAAATTTTGAATTTTTTTTTCCCTTTCTGGGTTGACTTCTGATTGCTCTGCCCAGTGCTCTAGTCTTGGGTTGATACCTGATATTATTGATTTTCTAACCAAAGAACTCCCTTTAGTATTTCTTGTAGTTTTGGTTTGGTTTTTACAATTTCCCTAAACTTCTGTTTATCTAGAAATGTCCTAATTTCACCTTCATATTCGAGAGACAGTTTTGCTGGATATATGATTCTTGGTTGGCAATTTTTTTTCCTTCAATTTTTTAAATAAATCATCCCATTGCCTTCTTGCCTGCCAAGCTTATTCTTATTGGCTCTCCTTTGTAGGTGACTTTTTGTTTATCCCTAACTGCTCTTAAAATTCTCTCTTTATCTTTGGTTTTGGCAAGTTTGATTATAATATGTCTGGTGGACTTTCTTTTGACATCTATCTTATGTGGAGTTTGATGAGCATCTTGGATAGATGTCTTCTCATCTTTCACGATATCAGGGAAGTTTCCTGCCAACAAATCTTGAAAAATTCTCTCTGTATTTTCTGTTATCCCTCCCTGTTCTGGTACTCCAATCACTCGTAGGTTATTTCTCTTGATAGAGTCCCACATGATTCTTAGGGTTTCTTTGTTTTTTAAAATTCTTTTATCTGATTTTCTTCAAATATATTAGTGCCAAGTGCTTGATCTTCAAGTTCAGAAATTCTACCTTCCACTTGCTCAATTCTGCTTCTCCGACTTTCTATTGAGTTGTCTACTTCTGTAATTTTATTGTTAACCTTCTGAATTTCAGATTGCTGTCTGTGGATTTTTCCAGCTTATTAAATTTTTCATTATGTTCCTGAATAATCTTTTTAATTTCTTCAATTGCTTTATCTGTGTGTTCCTTGGCTTGTTCTGCATATTGCCTCATTTTCTTCCTGATGTCTTGAAGGGTTCTATATATTAATCTTTTGAATTCTACCTCTGGTAATTCCAGGAAGGCACTTTCATCTAGAAGATCCCTGGATTCTTTGTTTTGAGAGCTTGTTGAGGTGATCATGGTCTGTTTCTTTATGTGACTTGATATTGACTCTTGCCTCAGAGCCATCTATAAGTTACTGTATTAGTTTATTTTATGTTTGCTTACTGTGTCTTAGCTTCTTGCTTTGTTTTGTTTTGATATGCCCAAATGGGTTGCTTGAGTGGACTAGCTTGATTATTTTCACATTTGGAGCTCTGACGTCCTGCCCCTAGCATGCTAGAGCTGTTATCATGTATATCAGTCTAGGAGTCCATTTACTTTTCTCATATGAATTCAGCTCAGGTGTCCAGGTAGCTGATCATCAAGTGTGTGGTACAGGCTCTGTCCTACAATTTTAGAGGGGCAGGGGTGATTGGTTTAGGTATTGGTATCTGGTTGCAGCAGGGGGTCACACATTGAGTAAGGCAGGGGGCTGAGAATCATCCCCCATGTGTCTCTGAGGAAAGTGTGTCCCTGTTCCCTAGAGTGTACACATGGGTGTGTTCTGCAGATGGAGCATGGGCACCCAATCTTTTTGGTTGTTTAAGGACTGGGAGGTACCAGTTATCTTTGGAACGCTGTCGCAGTTGGCTGGGTGACCTGAGTGTAGCTGCCAATCCTTAGACCTCTGATGTGGATAGGCGAAGACCCTGTTTAGTACGCAAAGCAATGCCAAACATCAAGCACCCACCTTTCCGCTGCATAGTTGAAACAATTGGAGTCTGCCAACAAGGGCGTATTCTCTTGAAATAGGCCCACACATGTCCTTGCAGAGGGGAAAGGTACTCAAAGTCCATGGACCGTTTATGCCTGGATAGGAGCTCCTTCTTCCCTGAGCTTCCCCGGTAGTGGAGCTGGCAAATTACCTTTTTCCCCAATTGCAAGTTTATTCCTTCTCCAAGGCCAGGAGGATGGCTCTAGGCAGTCAACGGTGCCTATCTCAGGCCCAGGGAAGTCAGCAGCTGAAGCTGGCTTGAGAGCGGGGGGCACGGTAAAATATACACAAGTACTTAGCTTTTGCCAAGAGAGCCATTCTTCTCTGGTTCCGGACGTGTGAATCGGCTGTGTGGCTGGCTGCTTCTCCCTGAGGAAACTGAGGCCGAACGCTAGTACCAGCCCACCACCACCGCTCTGGGAATGGTGCCTGAGGGCTCCCCGCAATTCAGGTCCAGTATCTCCTCTCCGCTTTTGAACCGTCTCTTCCTCTTCTTGTCCCTCAGTTCATTTTCTAAGCTTGCCTTTGATGTTCAGGGCTCCTAGCTTGTCATAATATACTCGTTTCACTTGTTTTTTGGGGCCTTTGTTGTAAAGAGAGCTCGCCGGAATTGTGTGTCTATTCTGCCATCTTGGGTCCCTAATTCTCTAATTTTTTTTTTTTATTCCGCCCTGATTTCTTTGATAACCTAATAGTTTTTGAGCAGGGTGTTGTTCAATTTCCACGTATTTGATTTTTTTTTCCTTGCTGTTTCTGTTACTGATTTCTACTTTTATGGCTCTATGGTCAGAAAAGATGCTTTGTATTATTTCAGCGTTTTGGATCCTGTTAAGGCTTGCTTTGTGGCCTAGTTTATGATCTATTCTGGAGAATATTCCATGTGCATTGGAAAAGAAAGTATACTTGGCTGCTGTTGGGTGGAGTGTTCTGTATGTCTACGAGATCAAGTTGATTGGTAGTGGCATTTAGACCTTTCCTGTCTTTATTTGGTTTCTTTCTAGATATTCTGTGCTTCACCAAAAGTGGTATGTAGAAGTCTCATGTTATTATTGTGGAAATGTCTATTTCTCTTTTCAATGCTGCCAGAGTTTGTTTTATGTATTTTGGAGCCATGTCATTGGGTTCATATATATTTGTTATGGTTATGTCCTCCTGGTGTGTTGACCTTGTAATAATTATGTAGTGTCCTTCCTTATCCTTTATGGTAGATTTACTTTAAAGTCTATTTTGTCAGAGATTAGTGTTGTCACTACTGATCTTTTTTGATTGTTGTTTGCTTGATATATTTTTTTCCATCAAAAACTCAAAGGAGTTTTAGATTGTATCTTCGAGTTAAGCTGTGCCTCTAGTAGGCAGCATGTAGATGGAACATGTTGTTTTATCTATTCTGCCACTCTCTGTGTCTTTATTGGTGCATTTAGTCCATTTACATTAGTGTAATTATGGAGAGGTATGAGTTTAGTGCTGTCATTTTGATGTATTTTTTTTGTGTGTGTGGTGCTGACAGTTTCTTTGTTCCACTATATTTTCTGTGCTGAGTCATTTTCTTTATGAATTTTCTCTTCATCTTTTTTATTACTGTTGATTTTGTGTTTGCTGAGTCTTTATGTTTTTCTTCTTTTTTTATTTTGATAGGTAGATTAGTTAGCTTCCTATGTGGTTACTTTAAAATTTACCTTTATTTTTCCAAGTGTAGACCAATCTTTTATTTCTTGATAAGGCCTTAACTTTCTCTCCATATGGAAGTCCTATGACCACACTGTTTATTCCGCCTTTTTTTTTTTGTTGTTTTGACATTGTCATCTTTTACACATTGACATCTCTGTTTCCTTATTTTCAGTCTTTTAGCTTTGACTTGTTTTTGCGACTTCCCTGTGTGGGTTGATAACTGGTTGTTCTGGCCTGTGTTCTCTTCTTGGGTTGTTGTCTGATATTGTTTGTTCTCTAACCAGAGGACTCCCGTTAATATTTCTTGTAATTTTGGTTTGCTTTTTGCAAATTCCCTTAATTTCTATTTATCTGGAAATGCCCTAATTTCAACATCGTACTTGAGAGGCTGTTTTATTGGATATATAATTCTTGGCTGGCAATTTTTTACCTTCAAGTCTTCTTATATGTCATCCCATTGCCTTCTTGTCTGCATGGGTTCTGCTGAGTAGTCAGAGTTTAGTCTTACTGATTCTCCTTTTTAGGTGACTTATCATTTACTCTACCTTTGTCTTTGGTTTTGGCAAGTTTGATTAGAATATGTCTTGCTGACTTTCTTTTGGGATCTACCCTGTGTGGGGTTCATTGAGCTACTTGTATAGTATCTTCTCCCTTTGCATGATATCAGGTAAATTTTCTGCCAGAAAATCTTCAACAATTCTCTCTCTGTTTTCTGTTATTCCCCCCTATCCTCGTACTTCAATTTCCACTTACTTGTAGATTCTTCCTCTTGATAGTGTCTCACATAATTCTTAGGCTTTCTTCATTTTTTAAATTATTTTTTCTTAGTTTTCCTCAAATAAATTGGTTTCAAGGGATTTATCTTCAGTCTCACTAATTCTGACTTCCATTGCCTCAATTCTGCTCCTATGACCTATTATTGATTGTCTAATTCTGAAATTTTATTATTGATCTTTTGAATTTCTAGTTGATGTCTCTCTATTGTTTCTAGCAGCCTGTTAAGTTTTTCGTTCTGTTCTTGTATTGTTTTTCTGAATTCCTCTATTGCTTTGTGTGTTCCTTTGCTTGGTCTGAGTTTTGCCTGATCTCTTGGAGACCTCTGTATATTAATCTTTTGAATTTTATGTTGGATAAATCCATGACCATATCTTCACCCAGAAGGTTTCCTGGCCCTTTATATTGGCCACTTGCTGGAGCCATCTGGACCTGCTTCTTTATGTGATTTGGTATTGCCTGTTGTCTCTGAGCCATCAATAAGTTATATTTATTTATCATATGTTTGTTTACTGTTTCCTAGCTTTTTGTTTTGTTTTGATATGCCCAAGTAGACGGGGCATTTAAGCTGCTTTGGTTATTGGCATCTTTGAAGCCCTCATATCCTGTCTCCAGGTGGTTAGAGCAGCTACTAGGTATTGAGCCCAGGAGTCTGTTCACTTTTCTTGTGCAAGTGTGGCACAGGTGTCCAGGTCGTCGGTCACTGAATGTGTGGTAGAGACTCTCACCTACAGTCCTAGATGGACTAAGCTGCATAGGGATGTTCAGAGCAGGCACAGATATCTGGCTGCAGCAGGGGGTTATGTGTGGAGCAAGGCTGGGGGCTGACAGCTGCACTTGGGTGCCTGAGTGGAGAGCATGTTCGTGTCCCCTAGAGCACATAGAGGGGTAGGTATTGCAGCTGTACCTTGGGCACCCGATGCTGTTGGCTGGAGGGACTGGGAAGCACCACTTATTCTCAGAACCCTGTCATGAATGACTAGATGGAGTGGGTGGTACCACCAGCCCTCAGGCCTCTGATGTGGGTGGGTGAGGTCCCTGCCTAATGGTTATGGCAGTCTCAAATGTCACAAATCTGCAACTCCCCTTTGTCTAGTGCAGTTGAAAATAGGCTTCAGGTGTATGCCCACTTGTTTTATACTAATTAATGCATGCAGTGTTGAATTAGCCCACACAGGTCTAGGCAGGAGGAAAGGGCATTGTTACTCCATGGACTCCTTATGCCAGTGCGTAGGCAAGGGGACAGGGCCTCTTGATCTACCCTGAGTTCCTTGCTTAGGGGGTATTGCTTTTTTAAAGCCGTGAGGCTGGTTTGGGTGTAGATAGCCCTGAATTCAGCTTAGAAAGCATGGCAGTTGTTGAATACTGCCAAACTGGTGTCAGAGCAGAGCAAGGTAGGGGTGGGTGAGAGGAAAGAGGCACTTCTCTGTCTTGAACCTCCTGGAGGTGGAGGAGTTATTTCGTCCCCATATGGTAGGTTAAATGATTGCAATTAACTTTCACAGGTCCAGCACTGTGTCCACCTGGCTCTGGAAGGTTGTGCAGACACACTGCTGCCTGTCCTCACCTGTCATGGTGAGACTCATCCCAAACGCTACTGCTTGCCCATGTGCATTGGCCAACCTCGCCAGCAGGCTGCTGGCAACCTTGCGACTGGTGCTTCTTCACTGCTTTTGAATTGCCTCTCCTTCCCCCTGCTGATCAGTCTGACTCTTCAGCTTTGTCTTTGATGATCAGGGCTCCTAGATTGTCATATATAATCGATTCACTTGTTTTTTCAGATCTTTGTTATAAGAGGGATGACGGGAAGTGTCTGACTATTCTGCCATCTTGGCCTCACCTTGCTAGAAGGTTCTTAACAACAAATCAATTTTATAATAGGTACAAGTCTATTCAGGTCATCCATTTCTTTTTCATTGAGCTTTGATAATTTGTGTCTTTCAAAGAATTGGTCCATTTTGTATAAAAAAAAAGAAGTTATTTTTATTTTGTGTAAGTTGTCAAATTTATAGGCATGAGACTATTGATAATATTCTCTTATTATCCTTTTAATGTCTGTGGAGTTAATACTGATGTCCTGTCATTCTTAGCTTTGATATTTTGTGTCTTCTCTCTATTCTTCTGGTCAATATGGCTATAGGTTTATTAATTTTATTATTCTTTTCAACGGACCTTTTGGTTTGATTGAAAACAGAAAAGTAACAGTGACAAATAATTAAATTGATTTCTGCTTTTATGTGTTTTCTTTCTTATGCTTCAGATTTAACTTACTCTTCTTTCTCTATTGTTTACGTTGGAAGCTTAGATTACTAATTTTAGTCCTTTCTTTTCTTCTAATATAAGCATTTAATGATATAATTTTCATAGTCAGCACTGCTTTAGCTACGACCCAGAAATTTTGATATGTTGTGTTTTCATTTTCATGCAGTTGAAAATATTTTAAAATTTCCCCTGAGACATTGACTTGGATTATTTTTAATTTCCAAACATTTGGGGATTCTTTAGCATATCATTCTGTTATCGATTTGTAGTTTAACTCTATTGTGGTTAGAGAGCATACTTTATATGATTTCAATTCTTAAAATAATCACTGAGGTTTATTTTGCGAACTAAAATATTATCTAATTTGGTGAATGCTCCATGCGCACTTGTAAAAAACTTCTCATGCTGTATTGTATCGTTTTGTGCTTGTCAATTAGATCAAGTTGGTTAATAGTGATGTGCGTTTCTATATACTTACTGATTTTCTGTCTACTTGTTTATTCATTGTTGAGAAAAGTATTAATATCTCCAAATATAGGCACAGCCAAGATGGTGGACTAGTCAGACACACTAAGCCACCCCACTGCAACAAAGACCCAAGAAACCAAGTAAAACAGAGATGTCAATCCTGGAGCCCTGAACATTATATGAAGGTACAAAGTGTTAGATTGGAAGTTACTGAGAAGAAGGAACTGGAACTGACAGAAAACAGAGAAGGAATAGAGATATGGAGTAGAGGTTCCCAAGCAAATGGCATGACTCAGTGTGGCTATCTTTGAATAAAACCAACAACCCCACATGCAGAAAGGCACCACCATGGAATTCCCAATAGGAGAAAGAGGTACAGCTCCCACACCTCCAGGCTAAGTAAGACCATGTTGGCTGGCTGCAACTCAAGGAAGAGCCCGGAGTCTCCCACTTGGTAACCACTGAGGCATACTCCTATGACCCCCATCCCTCTGGTGAACAGCAGCTATAAGCACCACCACAACCCCAACTGGTGAGAAATAGAGTACCAACCCATCCTATTGCCCTCTTCCATCTAGCCGCTTTTCTTGCCCTCATCCCCCCTATTTCTCTTCTCTGCCCTGCTGCCCAAAGGGGACTTGGCCTGGACCCCAGGTCCTATGCTGCCAGCTACAGACACCTCCCACTGCCCAACCCTGCCCAGATCCAGCCCCCGACATGGATGATGCTGCAGACAAATGAGCCATCTCTGCCCTTTCTCCCCCCTGTTGGACCTGTCCTGCCTCACCATAGCTGAGTGACTGGCCCTGCACACCAGGATGAGGTGGTGAGAACTATTGTGCCCACAGACAAACAAGCAACGAAGAAAGCCTGGCCCACCCTCCCGTACATAAACAAACCAAACAAAAAAGCAGGAAAAAAAAAAAAACCCTACAATCAATAAGTAAAGAAAATAATACCTGAATGTCTCAGAGACAGCACACAGTATCAAAACATATTTTTAAAAAGACAGGACAAGATTTCTCCAGTAATCAACCATAATAAAGCATCAGTTGACCTTCCAGCAGAAGAAAAGGCACTGGAACTACCTGATAGGGAATTCAAAAGTCTAATATTCAGAGCTGTCCAAGAATTTAGGAAAGAGATCAAGGAAAACAGACAAAATCATGGGAAACACAGACAAAAACATAACCAAAATCAAGGAAAACACAGACAAAGCAATATAAAATTTCAGGAAAATAATACAAGAACAAAATGTCAAAATAAATCATTAGAAGTCATACAAAAACAGCAATTACAAATCCAAAAGGTAAACAACAAAATTTCAGAAATAAACAATGCAATAGAAGGTTTTAAGAGCGAATTTGAAACAACGGAAAACAATCAGCAAAACTGAAGACAAATCCATGGATGTCACTTTGTTTGAGGAAAAATCAGAGAAGAGGATTCAGAAAAATGAAGAAAACCTAAGAACTAGGTGGGATACAATCAAGAGCAAAAATCTGTGCATGACTGGAGTTCCAGAAGGAAACAGAGTGACAGAATGGATTAAAAAACATGACCCATCACTATGCTGTCTACAAGATCTAAAGGCCACAGTCTTGACCTCATAGACATATATAGGAGACTTCACACAGCAGCAACAAAGAATAAATTTTTTTCAATGCACATGGAACATTCTCTAGAATAGACTACATCTTAGACCACAAAGCAACCTTCACAAAAATTCAAAACATTGAGATAATACAAAGCATCTTCTCTGATCACAATACCATAAAAGTAGAAATTAATACCAAAGAGCAAGGATAAAAAATCAAATACATGGAAAGTGAATAACACCTTGCTTAAAAACCACTGGGTATAGAAGAAAACAAAAATGGAATGAAAAAGTTTCTAGAATCAAAAGAAAATGAAAACACATGATACCAAAATCTTTGGGACACAACAAAGGCAGTGCTAGGAGGTCAATTTATAGCAGTAGGCACACACATCAAAAAAGAAGAAAGGCACAAAATTGAAATGCTAGCCCTACAAGTCAAACCAATACAAAGAAAACAGCAAAAGAAGCCCAGAGCCACCAGAAGAAAGGAAATAAAACAGATCAGAGCAGAAATAAATGAAATAGAGAATAGAAAAACAAAAAAGGAATCAACAAAACCAAAAGTTGGTTCTTTGAAAGGATCAACAAAATTGAGAAACCACTGGCCAAACTGACAAAAGAAAAACAGGAGAAGCAAATAACCCAAATAAGAAATTAAATGGGTGGCATTACAACATACTCAACTGAAATAAAAAGAATCATAACAGAGTACTATGAAAGACTGTACTCCAACAAACTTGAAAATTTAGAGAAATCGACAAATTTCCTCAAACGCATTACCTACCTAAACTAACACAAACTGAGGTAGAAAATCAGAACAGACCCGTAACAAGAGAAGAGATTGAAAAAGTAATTAAAAAAAAAAAAAAAAACCTCCTACCAAAAAAACTGTCCTGGCCTAGATGGCTTCACTGGAGAATTCTACCAAACATTCAGAGACGAGCTCGCACTAGTACAACTCAAACTATTTCAGAACACAGAAGAGGTAGAAAGACTTGCAAATTCATTCTATGAAGCCAATATAACCTTGATACCAAAACCAGGCAAAGACACCACAAAAAAAGAAAATTACAAACCAATATCTCTCATGAACATAGATGCAAAAATTCTCAACAAAATTCTAGCCAACAGATTTCAGCACCATAAAAAAAAAGTACCACTACGACCAAGTGGAATTCACACCACGTATGCAAGGATGTGTCAACATTAGAAAGTCAACGTAATGCACCATATAAATAAAACAAAAGAAATCACATGATCACCTAAATCAATGCAGAAAAGGCATTTGATAAAGTCCAACACCCATTCCTGATAAAAACTCTCAATAAGACAGGAATTGAAGGGAATTCCTCAACATAGTAAAAGACATCTACACAAAATGAACAGTCAACATCATTCTCAGTGGAGAGAGGCCGAAAACATTCCTCCTGAGAATGGGACCAATACAAAGATGCCCTTTATCACCACTCCTATTTAACATTGTGCTGAAAGCCCTAGCTGAGATATAAGGCAAGGAAAAGAAATAAAAGGCATCCAAATTGGTAAGGAAGAAGTGAAACTATCCCTATTCATGGATAATACAACTATATATAGCAACCCTATGTACAACAGAATGGAACACTGCCTGGTGCAGTGCCATCCTCACAATTGTTAGTATGTTTCAGCTCATTGTTATAGCCACTGTGTCCATCTATCTTGTCAAGGGTCTTCCTCTATTTGCCTGATCCCCTACTTTACCAAGCACATTGTCCTTCTTTAGGGACTGGTCCTTCCTGATAACTATACATAGAGAACGCTGAAGACTCTATAAGAAAACTATTTGAACTAATAGATTCAGCAGAGTAGCAGAATACAAGATAAATATACAAATATCAGTTGGATTTCTATACACCAATAAAGAGAACTACGAAAAGAAAATGAGGAAAGCAATACCATGTACAATAGCCCCTAAAAAAGTAAAATACTTCAGAACAAATCTAACCATGGATGTAAAAGACATACATAAGGAAAATTACAAAACACTTCTACAAGAAAGCAAAAGAGACCTACATAAATGGAAAAATATATGTGCTCATGGATAGGTAGAAACAAATTTGTGAAAATGTCAATTCTACCCAAAAGCAATCTACAAATACAGTGCAATAATGATCCAAATACCAACAGCATTCTTTAACAAGATGGAAAAACTAATCATTAACTTTATATGGAAAGGTAAGAGGCACTGGATAAGTAAAGCATTATTGAAGAAGAAGAACAAAGTAGGGAACCTTGCACTACCTGACCTCAGAGCCTACTGTACAGCTATGGTAGTCAAAACACCCCATGCATCTGTCAGTTTGTTGTACTGTGGGGGCTTGTGTGTTGCTGTGATGCTGGGAGCTATGCCACCGGTATTCAAATACCAGCAGGATCACGCATGGAGGACAGGTTTCAGCTGAGCTTCCAGACTAAGACAGACCAGGAAGAAGGACCTGGCAGTCTACCTCTGAAAAGAATTAGCCAGTGAAAATCTTACGAATAGCAGTGGAACATTGTCTGATATAGTGCCAGAAGATGAGCCCCTCATATTGGAAGGCACTCAAAAGACAACTAGGGAAGCACTGCCTTCTCAACGTAGAGTTGACCTTAATGACGTGGATAAAGTCAAGCTTTCAGAACCTTCATTTGCTGATATGGAACGACTCAAAATGAGAAGGAACAGCTGCAAACATCCATTAGTAATCGGAACCTGGGATGTATGAAGTATGAATCTAGGAAAGTTGGAAATCGTCAAAAATGAAATGGAATGCATAAACATCAATATCCTAGGCATTAGTGAGCTGAAATGGACTGGTATTGGTCATTTTGAATTGGACAATCATATAATCTGCTATGCCAGGAATGACAACTTGAAGAGGAATGGTGTTGCATTCATTGTCAAAAAGTACATTTCGAGATCTATCCTGAAGTACAGTCCTGTCCGTGATAGAATAATATCCATATGTGCCTACAAGGAAGACCAGTTAATACAAATATTATTCAAATTTCTGCACCAACCACTAAGGCCAAAGATGAAGAAATTGAAAGATTTTTACCAACTTCTGCAGTCTGAAATTGATCAAACATGCAATAAGGATGCAGCGATAATTACTGGCGACTGAAATGCGAAAGCTGGAAACAAAGAAGAAGGATTGGTAGTTGGAAAATATGGCCTTCATGATAGAAATGATGCCGGAGATCACATGATTGAATTTTGCAAGATCAACAATTTCTTCATTGCAAATACCTTTTTTCACCAATATAAACAACCTTAACAACCTGCATCATGGAGATGATGCTTGCTGAAAGTGAAGAGGACTTGAAGTGCTTACTGATGAAGATCAAAGACCACAGCCTTCAGTATGGATTGCACCTCAACATAAAGGAAACAAAAATCCTCACAACTGGACAAATAAGCAACATCATGATAAACAGATGAGATTGAGGTTGCCAAGGATTTCGTTTTACTTGGCTTCACAATCAACACCCATGGAAGCAGCAGTCAAGAAGTGAAAAGATGCATCGCATTGGGCACACCAGCTGCAAAAAAACCTCTTTAAAGCTTTGAAAAGCAAAGATGTCACCTTGAGGACTAAGGGACTCCTGACCCAAGCCGTGGTGCCTTCAATCACTTCATATGCATGAGGAAGCTGGACGATGAATATGGAACACTGAAGAATTGATGCCTTTGAAATGTGTTGCTGGCAGAGGATATTGAATATATCGTGGACTGCCAAATGAATGCACAAATCTGTCTTGGAAGAAGTACAACCAGAATGCCCCTTAGAAGCAAGGATGGCAAGACTACATCTCACATACTTTGGACATGTTGTCAGAAGGGATCAGTCCCTGGGGAAAGACATCACGCTTGGTGAAGAAGAGGGTCAGCGGAAAAGAGGAAGACCCTCAAGGAGATGAATTGACACAGTGGCTTCAACAATGAGCTCAAACATAGCAACAATTTTGAGGATGGTGCAGGACTGGGCGGTATTTCATTCTGTTGTGCATAGGGTCGCTACGAGTCAGAACTGACTCTACAGCACCTAACAACAACAATAGTCAAAACAGCCTGGTACTGGTACAATGACAGACACGTTGGCCAGTGTAACAGCACTGAGAATCCAGATGTAAATCCGTCTACTTACGGCCACCTGATCTTTGACAAAAGCCCGAAGTCCATTAAATGGTGGAAAAGACAATCTTTTTAACAAATGTTGCTGGCAAAGCTGAATGTCCATCTGTTAAAAAAAAAAAAGAAACAGGTCCTATACCTTACTAAAAAAAAAAAAAAATACCTTACTACATACAGAAAAACCAATTCAAAATGGATCAAAGGCCTAAATATAAAACCAAAAGCTATAAAGAACATGAATAGGGTAAACACCAAAGAAAGAAAATTAGGGGCTCTAAAATATGGCATAAACAGGATATAAACCGTAATTAACAACACATAAACACCAGAAGATGAGCTAGCTAAATGGGATCTTCTAAAAATTATACACTTATGCTCATCAAAAGACTTCACCAGAAGAGTAAAAACAGAACTTACAGACTGGGAAAAAATTTTTGGCTATGACATATCTGACAAAGGTCTAATCTCTAAAATCTATAGGAAAATCTAATACCTGTACAATAAAAAACCAAATAATCCAATAAAAATGGGTAAAGGATATGAACAGACACTTCATATTCAGCCGAGTAGCAGACTCATGAGGAAATGCTCACAGTCACTGGCCATTAGAGAAATTCAAATAAAAACTACAATGAGATACCATTTCATCCCAACATTATTGGCACGAATTAAAAACAAAACAAAACAAATGTTGCAGAGGTTGTGGAGAGATTGGAACTCTGATGCACTGCTGGTGGGAATGGTACAACCAATTTGGAAAACAATATGGCACTTCCTTAAAAAGCTAGAAATAGAAATACCATACGATCCAGCAATCCAACTCTTAGGACTATAAACCCTGAAAAATAAGAGTCATCACAAGAATAGATATATGCACACCCGTGTTCAATGCAGCATTATTCACAATAGCAAAAAGGTGGAAACAACCTAAGTGCCCATCAACAGATGAATGGATAAACAAACTATGGTATGTACATACAATGAAATACTATGCAACAATAAAGAACAAAGATGAATGCGAAATATCTCCCAACATGGATGAATCTGGAGGACATTATTCTAAGCGAAATAAGTCAATCACAAAACGACAAATACTGTGTGAGATCACTATTATAAAAACACGTGATAATGTTTCCACACAGAAAGAAACAATCTTTGGTGGCTAAGAGGGAGGGGAGACATGGGGAAGGAAAAACACTAACTGGATAGTAGATAAGTTGTAACCTTGGTGAAGGATAAATACTGGGAAAGTCAGCACAACCTGACCAGGGCAAAGTCATACAAGCTTCACAGGTATAACCAAATGCCCCAAGATACCAAACTACTGGGCTGAGGGCTGGGGACAATGGTCTCAAGGGACATCTAGCGCAATTGGCATAACATGGTCTATAAAGAAACTGTTCAAAATCCGACTGTGGCAAGTAGCATCTGGGGTCTTTAAAAGCCTGCAAGCAGCCCTCTAAAATACATCCATCTACTGGTCCCACCCTGGCTGGAACAAAGGAGAGTAGAGACGACCAAAGACACAAAGGAAAGATTAGTCCAAAGGACTAATGGACCACAACTACCACAACCTCCACCAGACGCAGCCCAGAACAAGTAAATGGCATCCCGTTACCACCAACAATTGCTCTGGCAGAGATTACAATAGAAGGTATCATGGATTGAATTGTGTCCCCCCAAAATATGGGTCAACTTGGTTAGGCCGCGATTCAGAGTATTTTGTGGTGGTTCTCCATTTTGTGACTGTAATTTTATGCTAAAGAGGATTAGGGTGGGATTGTAACACCTTTACTAAGTTCACATCCCTCATCCAATGTAAAAGGAGTTTCCCTGGGATGTAGTTTGCACTGCATTTGTCTTACAAGAGATAAAAGGAAAGGGAATCAAGCAGAGAGGGAAACCTCAGACCACCAAGAATGCAGCACCAGGAGCGTAGAATGTCCTTTGAACCTGGGGTTCCTCCAGAGCCAGCAGAGAGAGAAAGCCTTCCCCTGGAGCTGAAGCCCTGAATTTGAACTTCTAGCCTACTAGACTGTGAGAAAATAAATTTCTCTTTGTTAAAGCCATCCACTTGTGGTATTTGTGTTGTAGCAGTCCTACATAACTAAGGCAGAATTTGGTACCAAGAGTGGGGTGCTGCTGTAACAGATACCTAAAACGTGGAAGTGGTTTGAAACTGTGAGTGGACAGTTCTCCTCAAAAGGAAGTGAGGAGAACTGCTAACACCAGTGAGAAGGAGCAGCACAACCAGGAGACTAGTGCCAGACAGTGCTGGAGCCAACCCACGGAGTGAGAGAGTTGAGTGCCTTTGCACAGGAGGCTTTCTGGTGGAGTGGGGTGCCTCCAGGCCTTTATCAGTGGAACTACAGAGCTTTGGAACACTTGTCCCAGGAGGGCAGACGTGGGCATAAGGCCCAAGGGGCTGAGAGGCCAAGGAACCAGAAAGCAGAAGCTAAAGAGAAAAAGAACACAGAAAGCCAAGCTGCCTCAGCCTCAAAAGGTATGGCCAGGACCTCTGGGGTTTTGAAAGGGTGGAGCCATGGCCTCTGGTGTTTTTAAGGGTGGAGTCACTGCTCAGGTGGACTAGGAGAATGGTACGCCTAAAGCTGAGGAAGCAGAGGTGCTGTCCCAGTGGGCCTGGAAGGTAGAGGTGAAGCCCAGGGTCTAGAGGCCTCCACTCAGAATCTGGAAAGTATACCCAATACCTAGAGTCTGCAGGGCAGGGCCATTGCGTGAATGGTCTCAGAGAACAGAGGATTATTTTCAAGGCTTGAGGTCTAATGTAGTGTGTTCTGCTGACTGGGTTGGTGCGTGTTATCCCTTCTTTCCCGGCAATTTCTCCCATTTGTAATGGAAATGTCTAGCTTGTGCCTGTTCTGCCATCGTACTTTGGAAGCAGATAATTTGTATTCTAGATTTCACAGATGAAGAGGAATTTTTGGATTTTAGACTTGGTGTTGATTTAAGACTTTTGCCATGATATGATGGGGTGAATGTGTCTTACATGTAGGAAGGACATGAATTTTGGGGGGCCAAAGGGTGGAATGTCATGGATTGAATTGCGTCCCCCCAAAATATATGTCAACTTGGCTAGGCCATGATTCCCAGTATTGTGTGGTTGTCCTCCATTTTGTGATTGTAATTTTATGTTAAAGTGGATTAGGATGGGATTGTAACACCCTTACTAAGGTCACATTCCTCATCCAATGTAAAGGGAGTTTCCCTGGCGTGTGGCCTGCACCACCTTTTATCTTACAAGAGATAAAAAGAAAGGGAATTGAGCAGAGAGGGGGACCTCAGATCATCAAGAAAGCAGCACCAGGAGCAGAGTGTGTCCTGTGGATCCGGGGTTCCTGCACTGAGAAGCTCCTAGTCCAGGGGAAGATTGATGACACGGACCTTCCTCCAGAGCCAACAGAGAGAGAAAGCCTTCCCCTGGAGCTGAAGCCCTGAATTTGAACTTCTATCCTACTAGACTGTGAGAAAATAAATTTCTCTTTGTTAAGGCCATCCATTTGTGGTATTTCTGTTATAGCAGCCCTGGATAACTAAGACAGAACGTCCCGAACAGAACGGGAGAAAAATATAGAACAAGATTCAAATTTACCAAAAAAAAGATGAGGCTTGCTGGTCTGACAGAAACTGGAGAAACCCCAAGAATATGGCCCCTGGACACTTTTTAAGTCAGTACTGATGTTACTCCTGAGGTTCACCCTTCAGCCAAAGATTAGACAGGTCTCTAGGGTCACTAGGAAACCCTGGTGGTATAGTGGTTAACAGCTACAGCTGCTAACCACAGGTCGGCAGTTCGAATCCACCAGGCACTCCTTGGAAACTCTTTGGGGCAGCTCTATTCTGTCCTGTAGGGTTGCTGTGAGTCAGAATCGACTGGACCACAATGGGTTTGGTTTTAGTTTTTTGTAGGGTCACTATGAGTCTGAATCGACTCAAAGGCAACAGGATTGATTTTTGTTTTTTTATAGAGCAAATATAACACATGTGAGGAACCTGCTTTGTAGTTCAATTCATGCGTAAAGATCAATGTGCACACCAGCCCAAAAGCAAAGATGAGAAGGCAGGCAGCAACAGGAAAATTGAATGAATGGAAACAGGGAAACTGAGGTGAAGAAGGGGAGAGTGTTGACACATAGCATGGTTGGTAACCAATGTCACAAAACAATTTGTGTACTAACTGCTTAATGAGAAACTAATTTGCTTTATAAACTTTCTCCTAAAGCACAATAAAAAAAAAAAAAACTCCAACTATAATTGTGGATTTTCCTGTTCTTTTAGCTCTCTCTATTTTTTCATGTATTCTGAAGCTGTTATTACTTTTGAGGATTACATATTATATTATGTTATGTTATTTTATTACACTTTGAGGGTTGTGACCACTTCCTGGTGAATTGACCACTGTATTGTTCTGTAATGTCCCTATTTATCCCTAGTAATATTCCTTATTCTGAAGTCTATTTTGTTTTGGATTCATATAGTCACTTCGGCTTTATTTTGATTAGAGTTTGCATGGTATATCTATATCTATATGTATCTATATATGTATTTCCTTTTACTTTTAACTCATATGTGTCTTCATATTTAAAGTCAGTTTCTTATAGATAACATATAGTTGTTTTTCTAACTATTTTGACAATCTCTGTCTTTTATTAGGTGTGCTTAGATGATTTACACTTAATGTGATTATTGATATTTGATTTTGGTCTACCATTTTATTATTTGCTTTTTGATTGTCTCCTTTGTTCTTTATTCCTCTCTCTCATTTTCTGCTTTCTTTTGAGAATATTAGAATGTTTTTAATAGTCCTTGTTAGTCTATCTATTGGTATTTTTGTTTTATCTTATATTTGTATTCGAGTCCTTGCACTACGGATTACAATCCACATTCCTAATATTTCACAGTCTAGAGTTAATATTGTATCACATTAACTAAAATGTAAAAGCCTTACCTTTTAATGGATCCATTTACCCTGTTGCACTTACCTTTATGCTATAATTATTGTATTTATTATATCTACATACATTGAAAATTTCACCACGCCATGTTATGTTTTGCTTTCAATAGCTATGTATATTTTAGAGAACTTAAGAGAGTAATTCTTTTTCTATATTTACCAGATATTTACCATTTCTGTTGCCCTTCCACTGTTCCTGAAGATCTAAGTTTCCTTGTGATATCATTTCCCTCCACCCTGAAGAATTTCCTTTCAAGCATATCAGCTGGTGATGAATTCTCTTAGTTTTCATTCATCAGACAATGTCTTTATTTTGCCTTCATTCCTGAAGGTTATTTCACTGAATATAGACTTCAGGGCTGACAGCTTTATTTGTTCAGCAATTTAAATATGCTTTTCTATTGTCTTCTTTTTTTTCTATTGTCTTCTTACCTCATGGTTTCTTATCAGAAGCCCACAGCCTTTGAATCTTTGTTCTACTATATGTATCATTTTTAAAGTTGCTTTCAAGATTTTTTAAAAAACTCCTTGTTTTTCACCACTTTGTTTATGATGTACCTGGGCATAGTTTGCTTTGAGTTTGTCAGGTTTGGGGTTAGCCTGAGCTCCCTGAACCTGTAAACATACCTGTTTTAGTTATCTAGTGCTGCTATAAAGAAATACCATGAGATGATGGCTTTAACAAACATAAATTTATTCTCTCACAGTTTAGGAGGCTCAAAGTCCAAATTTAGGGCACCAGCTACAAGGGAAGGCTTTCTCTCTCTGTTGGCTCTGGGGGAAAGTCCTTGTCATCAATCTTCCCCTGGTCTAGGAGCTTCTCAGTGCAGGGACCCTGGATCCAAAGGATGCACTCCCCTTCTAGCTCTTCTCTGCTCACTTCTCTCTTTTTTACCTCAAAAAGTTGACTCAAGATACAACCTAATGCTGTAGATTGAGTCCTGCCTCGTTAACATAAAAGCTTCTAACCATGCTTCATTAACGTCATAAAAGTACCAAAATACCATTGCCCTCAAGTCGATTCAGACTTATAGCAACCCTACAGGACAGAGTAGAACTGGCTCATAGGGTTCCAATGAGTGCCTGGTGGATTCGAACTGCCAACCTTTTGGTTAGCAGCTGTAGCACTTAACCACTGTATCACCAGGGTTTCTATTAACATCATAGAGGTTGGGATTTACAACACATAGGATAGTCATATCAGACCACAAAATGCTGGACAACCACACAATACTGATAATCGTGCCCTAACCAAGTTGACACCCATTTTGGGGGGACACAATTCAATACATAACAACAGCTTTCACCAAATTTGAGAAATTGTCAGTCATTTTTTCAAGTGTATCTTCTATACCCATCTACCTCCTTTCCTTCTGGGATTCCAGTGACATGAATGTTAGAACTTTTGATGTTCCACAGGCCTCTGAGTATCTGTTAATCTTTTCCAATATTTTTTCCTCTTTGTTATTTATATTAGATCATTTTTATTGATCTATTTTAAAGTTTACTTACTCCTTTCTATTTTAAAATTTCTGATCTTGTATTATTTGTTTCTAAAATTTCTGTTTCCATTTTGTAGTTTCAATTTTTCTGCCAAACTACTATCTTTCAACTCATTTTGAGTGTGTTTATCTTTACTATGTGGAGCATAAGTATAATAGCTGTCTATTAGTTTTCTATTGCTGTGTAATAAATTACCATGCACTTAGCAGCTTAAAACAAAACACATTTAGTATCTCACATTTGCCATGGGTCATGAGTCTGAATGAGTATCACCTTGCTGGGTCTTCTGCTCAGGGTCTCACACAAGTACATTCAAAATGTCACCTGGGCTGCAGCCTCACCTGGAGATCAGGGTCTTCTTCCAGACTCTCAAGGTTGTTGGCAGAATTCAGTTTCTTGAAGCTGCAGGTCTGAGTTCTGCCTACAGTTCCCTACCACGTGGCCCTCTCCATGGGCAGTTCATATCATAGCAGCTTGGGTCTTCAAGGCCAGCAAGAGAATCTTTCTTCCCAGTCTGCTAAGACAGAGTCTGATGTAGTGAGAAACCTGTGAGAGCCAGAAGTCAACAGGATAGCCTTGTTTTTCCAGGTCACCGGTAAGTTTTCCACCTTTGACAGGGTGCAGTCTTACCGCTTTATTTACTCTCTATTAAGAATACTACGTCATAAACACTCAGTATTTCTTTTTGATTTTATAGGATTGGAAAAGAAACTGAACCATTTTTTACAATTTGCATGTTTATTCAAACTATGAACAGATGCGTGCATATACTATTCAAACAAAGATATGGGTAAATTTTACTTTTTAATAAAAAACATCTAACATCAACTGCTTAGTTTGTTTTGATTTTTTGATGAAATTATTGAAGCAAATTTTTGCATCCATAGCCTTATTAAAAAACTCTTGGTCTCCTTTAACTTTTCCAAATTCCTTCAAAGCTTTTATATAGCTGAAAACTTATGTTTGACTTGAAGGCTCAGGCCCTTCTCATGGTAGGTCTTCATCATCACCCACTTTAGATGGCGAGTCCACAGTTTCTTGCAGGTTTACATTTTGTGGCAGTTTCTTTGTTAATATCAATGTAATATGCAGCACTAACCCTATTTTCTGAGACACCAGTATAAATGTCATTTATCGAGTCCCGAATCTATCTGACGTTATCAGGCTTGATAGCTGTTTCATTTTGTATACTCTCTCCACTTCCAAATAACAAGCCATAGTTCTCACGCGTTTTCTTATGGTTTCTTCTTTAATCATTTTGTTTGATCACTTAAGAACGGAAATCACGTCAAGGACACTGATTTTCCCTAAAATCTCCAATGCCATCTTGCACATCTCAATGTTGGCAATCACTTTTTGAAGCAATAGCTTCCTGTAGTTTACTTTAGTATTTTGGATAATGCCATTTTTCAGAGGTTGTAGGACTGACATCATGAATGGGGGAAAAATTAATTTAATATTGGGCAGGAACAGTGAGCAATGACAAGTAGTATTGTCAATGAACAAAAGAATGCTTCAATTTTGTTTTTTCATGCTTTGTTGAGTTTATTTAAAAACTCTCTGTAAATTGCTCCCATCATCCAAGTTTTTTATTCTATTTCCATTCTATTGAAAGCTGATTAGTTCTGATATTCTTGAAGCACCATGGTTTTTCGCTCTTTCTGATTTCCCATGGTTTTTCAAATGTCCTTTTTGCAAATGTGTCAACAGGATGGTAAGCCGCTCTTTCGAGAACCAAACCCGTGAGCATTTTCCCCCCTTCATTTTCAGGGTCCTGTTAGGCATTGCCCTGTAAAATAAAGCAGTCTCATTGGCAATTGCAATGTCTTTGGGATCATATCCCCTTGTGATCTCTTTTAATTTTGTGAGCCAGTTTTCAACGTCTTTGTCAACCTTATTTGACTCTCCACAATCTACACTGCCAAGTGATTCCAGGTTTTTTATTGAAGCTATGAAGCCACCCACTAGGTGCTGAGAATCCATCAATTTTTAAAAGGTTTGCCGTTTCCTTTGCCTTTCCTTGCAGGTTGGGTCCTGAAATATGGACATTTTTGGTGGAGGCTTGAAGAAACCACTCAAAAACAGATTTGTTGATTTCTGCATAGTTTCCATCCCTTTTTTCATGTTTATATCGGTGCTGCTTATGTATTTTCCAATTAAAGGAACTCTAGTGACACAGTGTGGAGCCCTGGTGGCGCAGTGGGTAAGAGTTCAGCTACTAACTGAAAGGTCAGCAGTTCGAATCCACCAGCCACTCCTTGGAAACCCTATGGGGCAGGTCTACTCTGTCCTATAGGATCACTATGAGTCAGAATCGCCCGGACAGCAATGGGTTTGGTTTCAATGGGTCTGGTGGTGCGGTGATTAAGTGCTTGGCTGCTAACCTAGAGGCTGGCATTTTAAACTGACCATTCACTCTGCATGAGGAAGATGTGGCAGCCTGCTTCTTTAAAGATTTACAACCTTGGAAACCCTATGGGGCAGTTCTGTTCTGTCCTATAGGGTCAGTGTGAGTTGCAACTGACTGGATGGCAATGTATTCTTTTCTTTCATAACTGAATAAATTTGTGTTTGCAGCACTTGAACTTAATTACAGCTTTCTCGACGGCCTTTTCAGTTACCATTTTGACAATGTCAAATTTTTCTTTCGGAGATAAATTTTTCACTGTCTTGTCCATGACTGTGAAGGAATAACCTTTTTTAAAGAAGGAAAGAAAAAAATAAATAAGTTCTTATAAAAATTAAGGAATTTATGATCTCAAAAAACCTAAATATCTCAAACAAAATGAAAACTATTAATATCATTATATAGTTAAGTTAGCATATTTCAGTAAAATATTTAAGAAAAAACTGCATGAGAAAAAATTTTTTGCTTTTATATACATGTTGCACGTGTTAAGTGAGGAAATGCTTCTCTAATTTGGGGGCAAAACAAGAGATTTTGAGGAAAAGAATTTTAAGAAAATGAAGGAGTGGATTTTGAAAATTGTAATAACATGTATCAAAATTACAAATAAAATTACAAATAGCTAAAGTAAAAACTAAAAATTAAAGATAAGGAGAAGAGTAAAACCTCTCAAGACAAAAGACTATGTTTTGTTAGATTTTTTAAAATCTTTTTGTGTGTGTGTGTATGTGCACTTTAGGCGAAAATTTACAGAGCAAATTAATTTCTCATTAAACAGTTAATACACAAATTCTTTTGTGACATTGGTTGCCAACCCCTTTATTTTATTTTTTTAGAAGATTTTTTTAAATTGTGCTTTAAGTGAAAGTTCACAGTTGAAGTTAGTTTCTCCTACAAAAATTTATACACGCATTGTTATGTGACCCTAGTTGCTTTCTCTACGATGTGACAGCACACTCTTCCTTTCAACCCGGATGTCTTGTGTCCATTCAACTAACTCCTGTCCCTTTTTGCCTTCTCATCTCGCCTTTGGACAGGAGCTGCCCATATAGTCTCATGAGCTAAGAAGCACTATGTGAGTATCATTTTATGTCTTATACTCCAGTCTAGTCTTTGTCTGACGAGTTGACTTCAGGAATGGTTTCCGTTCTGGGCTAACAGAGTCCAGGGGCCATGTCTTCCAGGGTCCCTCCAGTCTCAGTCAGACCATTAAGTCTGGCATCTTTACTAGAATTTGAGTTTGGCACCCCCGCTTTTCTCCTGCTCCATCAGGGACTCTCTGTTGTGCTCCCTGTCGGGGCAGTCATTGGTAGTAGCAGGGCACCATCTAGTTCTGGGGTCAGGCTGTTGGAGTCTCTGGTTTATTGTGTGGCCCTTTCTGTCTCTTGGGCTCATACTTTCCTTGTGTCTTTGGTGTTCTTCATTCTCCTTTGCTCCAGGTGGGTTGGGACCAATTGATGTATCTTAGATAGCCTCACTAGCTTTTAAGACCCCAGATGCCACTCACCAAAATGGGATGCAGAACATTTTCTTAATAAACTTTGTTGTGCCAGTTGACCTATATGTCCGCTGAAACCATGGCCCCCAGACCCCTGCCCTGCTACTCTGTCCCTCGAAGTGTTTGACTGTATTCAGGAAACTTCTTAGCTTTTGGTTTAGTCCAGTTGTACTGACTTCCCCTGTATTGTGTGTTGTCCTTTCCTTCACCTAAGATAATTCTTATCGTCAGAATCAACTCGACGGCACTGGGTATCTAATTAGTGAATATCCCTCTCCCCCCGCCCCCCACCCTTGTAACCATCAAAGAATATTTTCTTCTGTTTGTAAGTCTTTTCTTGAGTTCTTATAATAGTGGTCTCATACAATATTTGTCCTTTTGCAACTGACTAATTTCATTTAACATAATGCCTTCCAGATTCCTCCATGTTAGGAGATGTTTCACGGATTCATTGTTATTCTTCATTGTTGCACAGTATTCCATTGTGTGACTATACCATAATTTGTTTATCCATTCATCCATTGATGAACACCTAGGTTGTTTCCGTCTTTTTGCTATTGTAAACAGTGCTGCAATAAACATGGGTGTGCATATATCTGTTCTCCAGTGAAGCCATCTGGGCCAGGACTGCTTTTTGTTGGGGGTTTTTGTTATTACCTTTTCAATCTCTCCACTGTTATGATCCTTTTTATTTCAGTTGGGTCTGTTGTAATATCCCCTATTTCATTTCTTATTTGGGTTATTTGCTTCCTCTGCTGTTTTTCTTTTGTCAATTTGTCCAATGGTTTGTTGATCCTTTCAAAGAACCAACTTTTGGTTCTGCTGATTCTTTTTATTGTTTTTCAATTTTGTATTTCATTTATTTCTGCTCTGATCTTTATTGTTTCCTTTCTTCTGGTGGCTGTGGGCTTCTTTTGCTGTTCTCTTTCTATTTGTTCGACTCGTAGGGCTAACACTTGAGTTTGTTCCTTTCTCCTTTTCGATGTGTGTGCCTATTGCTGCTACAAATTGACCTCTAAGCACTGCCTTTGCTGTGTCCCAAAGGTTGTGGTATGATGTATTTTCATTCTCATTTGCTTCTAGAATTTTTTTTATTCCATCTTTGATTTCTTCTATTTTCTAGTGGTTTTGAAGCAAGGCGTTATTCAGTTTTCACATATTTGACATTTTATCCTTGTTCTTCCTGTTATTAATTTCTACTTTTATGGCATTGTGATCAGAGAAGATGCTTTATCTTATCTCAAAATTTTGGATTTTTTTGAGGGTTGCTTTATAGCCAAAGTTGTGGTCTATTCTGGGCAATGTATACTTTACTGCTGTTGGGCGGAGTGTTCTATATATGTATATGAGGTCAAGATGGCTGATTGTGGCCTTTAGATCTGTATCTTTGCTGAGATTCTTTCTAGATGTTTTATCCTTTAACGGGAGTGGCGTGTTTGTTGAAGTCTCCTACTCTTATTGTAGAATTGTCAATCTTTCTTTTCAGTGGTGTTAGGGATTGTTTTATGTATTATGGAGCCCTGTCGTTTCATGCATAGGTATTTATTATGGTTATGTTATCGTTGTGGATTGTCCCTTTAATCCTTATATAATGTCCTTACTTCTCTTTTATGGTGGATTTTGCCTTAAAGTCTATTTTATTTAACATTAGTATTGCCACTCCTGTTCTATTTTTGGTTGCTGTTTCCTTGATATATTTTTTCTATCCTTTGATATTTCGTATATTTATGTCTATGTGTCTGAGGTGTGTTTCTTTTAGATGGCATATTGATCGGTCATTTTTTTTTAATCCATTCTGTCACCATCTATCTCTTTACAGGGGCATTTAAGCCATTTACATTCAGTGTGATTATTGATAGACGTGAATCTATTGCTGTCATTTTATAGTGCTTTTGTGTGTGTGTGTGTAGCTGACGTTTTCTTTGTTCCTCTTACTCTCCTGTGCTGAGTTCCTTTTGTTTGTGAATTTCTTTTTGTTTCCTTTGTTATTGTAGATTTTGTGTTTACTAAGACTTTACGTTTTTCTTCTTTATTTTGATGAATAGGTTTGTTAACTTCATGTTTACCTTGAAATTTACCCTTATCTTCCTAAGTTTGAGCCAGTCTTTTATTAGTTGATATTGCCTTGACTTCCTCTCCATTGAAAGTTCTATACCTACACCGTGTATTCCCACTTTTATTGTTCTGACATCATCATTTACAGATTGATGTTTCTAGTTCCCTGTTTTGAATCATTATTTCTGTTTTATCCTTGAGAGTTCATTACCTAGGTCGGTATTTGGCTGTTACTGACCTGTGTCCTCGATTCAGGTTGTTGTCTGATGTTGTTGGTTCTCTAACCGAAGGACTCCCATTAATAATTCTTGTAAGTTTGGTTTGGTTTTTAAAATTCCTTTAATTTCTGTTTTTTTTGCAGATGTTATCGTTTTACCATCATATTTGAGAGAGAGTTTTAGCAGGATATATTATTTTTGGTTGGAATTTTTTTTCTTTCAAGGTTTTATGTATATCATCCCATTACCTTCTTTCCTGCATAGTTTCTGACATGTCATCAGAACTTAGTCTTATTGTTTCCCTTTGTACGTGACTTTTCATTTTTCTAGAGCTTCACTCAGGATTCTTCCTTTGTTTTTGGTTCTGGTGAGTGTGATTATGATATGTCTTGATGACTTTCTTTTGGGGTCTATTCTATATGGGGTTCATTGAGCTTCTTGGATGGTCAGCTTTTCATCTCTCATGGTATTTGGGAAGTTTCCTGTCAGCAAAACTTCAATAATTCTTTCTTCGTTTCCCATTTTCTTCCCCTGTTCTAGAACTCTGATCACACACAGATTTTTGCTTTTGATTTTAGGCCACATAGCTTTTAGGGTTTCTTCATTTTTCTGAATTCTTTTGTCTGATTTTTCCCCAAAGTGACATACATGGATTTGTCTTCAGTTTTGCTAATTCTGTCTTCCATTGTTTCAAATTTGCTCCTGAAGCCTTCTATTGCATTGTCCATTTCTGAAATTTTGTTGTTTATCCTTTGGATTTCTAATTGCTGTTTTTGTATGACTTCTAATTGTATATTTATTTTGACGTTTTGTTCTTATATTATTTTCCTGGATTTTTCTATTGCTTTATCTACTTTTTTTTTAGCTACGTTTTTCTTGATTTTGGCTGTTTTTGATGGTTTTGTCTGTGTTTCCCATGTCTGCATTTTCCTTGATCCCTTTCTAATCTCTTGGAGAGCCCTGAATATTATACTTTTGAATTCCCTATCAGATAGTTCCAGTGCCTTTTCTTCTGCAGGAAGGTCAACTGGTGATTTATTCTGGTTGCTTACTGGAGCCCTCTTGTCCCATTTTTTTAAAAAAAAATATGTTTTGATATTGTGTGCTGTCTCCGAGACATTCAGTCATTATTTTCTTTGTTTATTGATTGTAGGTTTGTCTGTTTGTCCTGCTTTTTTGTTTTGTTTGGTTATGATTGGGTTAGTGGGCCAAGCGTGCTTTGTTGCTTGCTCCTCTGTGGGCATGATAGTTCCCACCACCTTGTCCTGGTGTGCAGGGCCAGTCACTCAGCTGTAGTGCAGCAGGGCAGGTCCAGCAATGGGTAAGTGGCAGAGATGGCTCATTTATCTGGAGCATGAACCAGGCCGGGGGGTGGAGAGAGGCCATGGCAGTCGACGGGGGTGGTCCCATGCTGATGGGGAGGGGTCCAGGGTCTGGGCTGGGTACCCTCGGGTTTGTGGTGGGTGATGGTGGGGCTCCAGAGCCACTGAGGAGGTGCCTGTGTTCATGGCCCTGTTCTCTCATGGCCCTCAGGAGCCAGTGGGAGGGGCCTGGGTTTTAGGCCGGGTTTCCTCAGGGCAGTGACAGGTGGCCAAGTGGTCTGGAGCCAATGGAGAGCAGCCTAGGGCCCAGGCTGGGTCCCCTCAGGACCATGGCAGGTGGCCAGGTGTGTCCAGAGCCAGTAGGGAGTGGCCTGGGCTCCAGGCCAGGTCTGCTCAGGGCAGTGGTGGGTGACAGGGGCATCCGGAGCCTGCAAGGAGGGGCTTGGGGTCTGGGCCTGGTCCTCTCAGAGCTACAGTGGGTGGCAAGAGGGGCCTGGAGCCAGCAGGGAGAGACCTGGGGTCTGGGCCAGGTCCCCTTTGGGCTGTGGCTGGCGGGGCAGAAGAAAGTGGTAGGAGGTGGTAGTGAAGGCAGGGGCAGAGGGGATTAGATGGAGGACGGCAACAGAGTGGGTTGATACTGTGATTCCCTGCAGACAGGGTTGCCGGGATAGGGCAATTATAGCCACCGTTCACCAAAGGGGTGGAGGTTGTAGGAGTGTGCTCCTGTGATTACCGGGTGAGAGAATATGGACTTCCCCTTCCAGCAAAGTGGTCTTACTTCGTCCTGGGTGTGTCTGAACCATACCCCTATCTCCTATTGGGAATTCCGTGGAGGTGTCTTTCTGCATGCAGGGTTGTTGGTTTCATTTAAAGATGGCCACGCTGAGTCATGCCATTTGGCTGGGAACCTCCACTCTGTATACTTATTCCTTCCCCATTTTCTTTGCGTTTGTTCTTCTTCTCACTAACTTCTGATCTAATACTTTATCCCTTCTTTTAAGGTCCAAGATTCTAGGACTGGCAACTGCATCTGTTTTACTTGGTTTTTCGGGTCTTTGTTGCAGCAGGATGGTTTAGTGCATGTGACTAGTCTACCATCTTGGCTCTGCCCTGCTAGATTTTAGTGAAAATAAAGGAATTTATTATCTCTTGTCTTCTTCCAAACTTATGGATGTTGTTCTTCGCTGGAAAAAATGTATAGAAAAAAACCACAAACTAAAAAGACAAAAACGTAAAAAATAAATGTACTCAGAGAACACTAGCAATGCATAGTACGCACTCAGACACAGGAACAATGCATTTCGCAGGTTCCAGTTTTCAGAGTATTTATTCGGCTGAACCAGTCATTTTAGTTCACTTGGATCCACAGTCAACACCCTTGGAAGCAGCAGTCAAGAAAAGACACATTGCATTAGACAAATCTGCTGCAAAAGACCTCTCTGAAGTGTTGAAAAGCAGAGATGTCACCTTGAAGACTAAGGTGTGCCTGACCCAAGCCATGGTGTTTTCAATCACCTCATATGCATGAGAAAGCTGGATGATGGATAAAGAAGACCAAAGAAGAACTGAAGCTTTTGAATTATGACGTTGGTGAAAAATATTGAAAATACCACGGACTGCGAAAAGAATGAACAAATCTGTCTTGGAAGCAGGACAATCAGAATGCTCCTTAAAAGCAAGGATGGCGAAACTACATCTCACATAATTTGGACATGTTATCAGGAGGGATCAGTCCCTGGAGAAGGACATCACGGTTGGTAAAGACAAGGGTCATCAAAAAAGAGGAAGACCCTCAATGAGATGGATTGACCCAGTGGCTATAACAATGGGCTCCAGCATAAAAATCATTGCGAGGATGGCACAGGACTGGGCAGTGTTTTGTTCTGTTGTACATAGGGTCACTATGAGTCAGAAATGACTTAACAGCACCTAACAACAGCAACAACAATCGTTTTAGTGGAAAATATTCGAGTTTTCCTTCTTTGACAAGTTTTCGCCTTACACATGTTCTGGCTTTTGCAGGTTTTACTGTATAATGTAACACAATCACAGAAGTGAAATCTCATCACTTTTGCCATGTAACGTAACCTGGTGGATTTGAACTGCTGACCTTTTGATTAGCAGCCGAGCTCTTAACCACCGCCACCAGGGTTCCTTATTTATGAGAGTGACATCCTTTGCCGTATTGTGTTGGTTGCAAGCAAGTCACAGGTCCTGCCTACACTCAAGGAGAGAGGATTAGACAAAGATTTGGATATGAGGAGCAGGTAATCATCATGGAGTTCTCATAGGATCTGTCTGGTACAAGTTGCTTTCAAGTCTTTGTCTGATAATTCCAACATTGAATTTGGCATCTGTTGATTGGCCTTTCCCTTTAGAATTTATCACATTTTCCTGGTTCTTTGTATGTTGAATAATTTTGGATTGTATCATGGACATTGTGAATGTTATGTTTTGTAAACTATGGGTGATATTATAATCCTCTATAAAGAATATTTTTAGAAGGCTGTCAACCAAGTTAGGTTCAGACCACAAGTTTTGTCTTGCCTTCTGTGGCAAGGGTTCTAATCTCAATTAAGCTTTCCAAGTCAACTGTTTTATTTCTGTCCTGTATGTTTGCCACTCAGGTGTTTGTCTGAGTGTTGAGTGTTTGTTTAAATTTTAGTTTAGTCCTCGAAGTTTTGGTATGGTCTTTTGTGTCTTTCCTGCACACACAGTTTAGGACTGAGAATGGGACTTGTGTGGGCTCACACACAGAATTAGGGAATTCTGTTCTCTAGCTCTTTCCTCTCTAGAATCCCATTCACATTCTTGAGCCTGTGGGTGCCCCCTATCCTGTTTCCTCTTGCCGAAAACATATGGTGTCCCTTGGAGTTTTGGATGCTCATGTAACCATCACTATAAAAAACAAACAAACGGACAAAAACAAATGAACTCCATGACTGGGGTTTACTCTGTGGACGATGCCACTAGAGAAAAGAAAAACAAACAAACAAACAAACAAGATTACACCCCACACTTTTTGGCTCACAGGGTCACCAATTCTTGGTTGCTGTGCCCAGTAATACAAGGTTTCGTTTAGAATTTTCACCACTCGTGCCACTGCTCTGCCATGCAGCTCTGCAACTAGGGCCTACCATCAGGGAAAATATGCAATAGAAAAGAAAAATAATATATGGGATACTCACCCCAATGTAGGTTCCTTCTCTAAGTTTTTTATTTTAATCTGTTATTAGTATGTTTTTATTGTAGTGAATATACATGTAACAAAACATTTTCTGTTTCAACATTCTTCATATGTACAATTCTGTGACATTAATTATGTTTATCATGTTGTTCAGCCATCATCATTATCTGTTTCCAGATTTTTCTATTACTCTTAAGAGAACCTCAGTGTTACCTATTCCCCTCCCTTCTGCCCAACCCTGGTAACCACACCACTAATAAACGTTGGTCATTATGTTTATACACTTGCCTATTCTAGATCTCTCATATAAGTAGGATCAGCAGTATTACTCAGCCATAAAGATAAATGAAGTCCTGAAACAAGCTACAATGTGGATGCACCTTGAAAGCATTATGCTAAGTGAAATAAGTCAGTCATTAAAGGACAAATATGTGATTCCTTCCCTAAGTTTTAACTCCTCTCCGCAATCCAGTTGCTTTCTCTCCTCCACAATCCACCTGATTTTGGTTCTTTCAGTAGTCTTTAGGTTCTTAATTTTTGTAATTTGTCCAATATTTTTAGTTGTATCAGCAGGAGAGATAGGCTGTATTGGGCTTACTGCATCTTGGCCAAAACTGGAACTCATTCTTTTTTCTAGTACACTGTCTTTATATTTCAAGTGGATTTCTTGCAGAGCATTCAGTTGGATTGTGCTTTATTTCTATTCAATCTGACAGCCTTTGGCTTTTAATTTGGATGTTTAGAGCATATTCATTTAATGTAATTATGGATATGTTTGGGTTTAAATCTACCATTTTGCTATTTGTTTTCTATTTGTTCCGTCTGCTCTCTATAGTTCTTTTTTACTCTTTTTCTTGCCTACTTTTATTTTTGTAGTAATTAATTTTTCTTATATTTCTATTTTATATCCATTACTGGAGCCCTAGTGATTTTTTTTTTTTTTAGTGATATAGCAGTTAAGAGCTAAGACTGCTAACCGAAAGGTTGGCAGTTCAAATTCACCAGCCACTTCTTGGAAACCCTATGGGGCAGTTCTCCTCTGTCCTATAGGGTCGCTATGAGTCAGAATCAACTCGACAGCAACAGGTTTTTTAAATTGACTTATTATCTCTACTCATTTGTTTGATATTTTAAGTAGTTGCACTAGGTTTAGGACTTATCACAGTCTACCTTAAAATAATAATATACTACCTCACATCTATTCTAAGAACCATACAATGATATACTTCTGTTTTGCTGCTCCTATCCTATGTGCTATTCTCATACATTTTACTTCTACATATGCATTGTTGTTGTTTTTTTTTGCTTTAAAAAGTCATTTATCTTTTAAGAAGATTTTTTTTTAATGATAAAATGTCTTTTAAATTTACCATTTATGGCACTCTTCACTCATTTATGTAAATCAAAGTTTGCTTTTTGTATCATTTCCTTCTGCCTGAAGAGCTTCCTTTAAAATTTCTTAGAGTGTAGGTCAGCTGGTGATAAATTCTCTCAGCTTTTGTTTGCCTGAAAAGGCTTTTATTTAGCACTCAATTTTGAAAGATAATTTCACTGGGTAAAGAATTCTAGGTTTACAGATTTTTCTTTCATCATTTTAAAGATGTCACCCTATTGTATTCTGAATAGCGTTGTTTCTGATGAGATGTCTGTTCATACCTTTGTTTCTCTATGTACTATGTCTTCTTTGGATGCTTTTAGCATATCCTTTTTATCACTGATTTAAGAGAATTAGATTATGTTGTACCTTACTGTGGCTCTGTTTGTATTTATCCTGCTTGAGGTCTGTTGACCATGGATCTTCAGGTTTATGATTTTCAATAAATGAGGAATTTGGGGGCTATTATTTCTTCACATAATTTTTTTCTGTTTCCTGCCTTCATCTTCTGAGAGTCCACTGCTTTCTTTCACATTAAATGAAGATTTTCCAAATAACATTTTAATTCCTTTAATGATTTTTTAACTTTTTTAAAGTTTTTTTTTAGTGGTTGCTCTAGGGGTTGCCATATACATATTAATTTATTATAATCTACTTCCTATTTTTATTAACTTAATTCCAGTGAGATACAGACATTTAACTCCTGTATAGCTCTATTGCCTCCTTCCCCTTTTATGCTACTATTATTGTACATATCTTTAAAAACAGCTTGGGGACAGTGTCTGATCTCCTCCAACCCCACAAGGGGGAAGGAGAACCAAGATCAACAGCACAGGGCTGACTCCCATCAGGTGGAGGCCAGACAAGCCTCCTCTCTCCACCATGCTTACTAATTCTGACACCAACTGTTCCTCCCACAGTACTCTACTGGGTTCAGTAATTCATTGCAATGGCCACACAGAACTCATGACCATACTCAAGATTATGGGGTTTATTAGGGAAGTAACAGTTACAATTCAGGCTCAGAAGCACTCAAGATACAGTTCTTCCATCATGATAGCTTCTTTTCAGTTGTGCTCACAGGCATGCTTCTTCTCCCTGGCCCTCAATCTCTGCCCATAGCCACTCAGCTTTCTCTCTCCATGGGCCAGGAAGCCTACCACACCATCTCCTGCTGCTGGCTCTCTTCTGTGGGGTCTCTGCACTGGGGTCTCCCCTGCTGGTTTCTCCTTCTTGGTGGTGGGCTCCTCCTCTCTGCTCTGAAATTGGCTCTCTTTTAAGGCAAAACTGACCAATCCCTTTGGTAGGCCACAACTACCCTATCACACAATTACCTGGGTGGGAGTTACAAGACCATGACTAGAAAGTAATTAATCATACCAAAATATTACATTTATACATGTTACAAACCCAGGAATACATTTTTATATTTATTACCTTATATAATTTATGTCTTTTGAAGAAGCTAAGAGAATAAAGGAGAGCAAGAGAATACTTACAGAGTTTATTACATTAGTCTTTGTATTACTATTATCTTTTTTTATTTCTGTACATTCGATTTACCATCTGGTGTCACTTCCTTAGTTTGATGAAGCTTTGCTCTCATCCAGCTCCCCTGTGCTGTTATTGTCACTTTATTACATTTCTATATGTTATAGCCCCAAAATACAATTACATATATACAATTGTTTTTAAATTAGTTAAGAGAAGAAAGGAGAAAAATATGCATTTTGCTCTCTTTTATAATTATATAATTAACTTTACCGGTGCTCTGTGAAGGAGCCCTGGTGGCGCAGTGGTTAAGCACTCAGCTGCTAACCGAAAGGTTGGCAGTTCGAACCCACCAGCTGCTCCATGGGAGAAGGATGTGGTCGTCTGCTTTCATAAAGATTTACAGCCTTGGAAACTCTGTGGGGCACTTCTACTCTGTCCTACAGGACCACTGTGAGTCCGAATCGACTCGACAGCAATGAGTTTGGTTTTGAGAGTTTTTTTGGTGCTCTGTGTTTCTTTGTGTGGGTTCTGATTGCTGTGTGGAGTTACTTTCTTTCAGCCTGAAGAACTTTCTTAGCATTTTCCTATAAAGTGACTCTGCTAACAATGAATTATCTTGTAATTATTTATCTGGGAATATATTTATATCCCCTTTGTTTTTGATTAATAATTTGATTCTTGGTTGATAGTTTTTTTGTTTGTTTGTTTTGTTTTCTTTCATCACTTTGAATGTATCATTCCACTGCCTTTGGCCTCTTGTCTCTGATGGAAACTCAGATGTTATTTATTGGGGTTCTTTTGTGATGAGTCATTTTTCTCTTGCTGCTTTCAAGATTTGAACTTTATCTTCTAGCGATTTTTCTACGATATGTCTGGGTGTGGTTCCCTTTGCCTTTACCTTTCTTGAAGTTTTTTGAGCTTCTTATATATGTAGGTTAATTTTTGTCTTTGTTTTGTTTTTAAATTCAAGTTTGGGAAGCTTTCAGCCACTATTTCTTTTAACACTTTTTCTGCCCCTTTCTCTCTCCTCTCCTTCTGGTATTCCCATGCATGACATGTATATTGGTGTGCTTAATGGAGTCCTCACATTGCCCTGAGGCTCAGTTCATTTTTATTCCCCCTGTTCTTTGAATTGCATAATCTGTTGATCTTTCTTCAAGTTCTCACATTCTTTCTTCTGCTTGTCAGATCTGCTGTTGAGTCCCTCTAGTGAATTTTTCATTTCAGTTATTGTAATTTTCAACTCTAGAATTTCCATTTGGAGATATATATATATATGTATAAAACCAAAGCCATTGCTTTCAAGTTGATCCCAACTCATAGAGACCGTATAGACAGAGTTGTATATATGGAGCCCTGGTGATGAAGCGGTTAAGAGCTACGATTGCTAACCATAAAGTTGGCAGTTCAAATCCACTAGCCACTCCTTGCAAATCCTATGCGGCAGTTCTACTCTGTCCTTTATTGTTGCTATTGAGTTGGAATTGACTTGACGACAATGGGTTTATATATATATATATTTCCTATCTCTTTATTGAGATTCACTATTTAATGAGACATGTTCATCATAGCTTCTTTTACTTCTTCAACCATGATTTACTTTAGTTTCGAACATGTTTCTAATAGCTGCTTTGAAGTCCTATCAAAGACAGTTTTTATTGCCTACTTTTTTTTTTCCTTTCCTGTTTTTATACTTTTTTTTCTTTTTCCTTTACTGTTTCTTTGCATGTCTTGTAATTTATTTTTTGTTGAAAACAAAGAGAAAGAGAATAGCAAAAGAAGCCCTCGGGCACCAGAAGAAAGAAAATAACAAAAATTAGAGCAAAATTAAAGGAAATAGAGAATGGAAAAACAATTGAAAGATTTAACAAGACCAACAGCTGGTTCCATGAAAAGATCTACAAAACTGATAAACCACTGGCCAAACTCACAAAAGAAAAACAGGAAAGGAAGTGAATAACCTGAATAATAAATGAGATGTGCAATATCACAACAGACCCAACTGAAATTAAAAGAAAACAGAATACTATGAAATATTGTACTCTAACAAATCTGAAAACCTAGAGGAAATGGACAAATTTCTAGAAACACACTACCTACTTAAACTATTACAAACAGAGGTAGAACAACAAAAAAAAAACCCTATAATAAAAGAAGAGTTTGAAAAGGTAATTAAAAAACTCCCAACAAAAAAAAGCACTGGCCCTGACAGCTTCACTGGAGAATTCTACCAAACTTTCAGAGAGGAGTTAATACCACTACTACTAAAGCATAGCATAGAAAACAATGGAATACTCCCAAACTCATTCTATGAAGCCAGCATAACTCTGACACCAAAACCAGGTAAAGACAGAGCAAAAAAAAGAAAATTACAGACCAATATCCCTCATGAACTTAGATGCAAAAATCGTCAACAAAATTCTTGCCAATAAAATTCAACAACATATCAAAAAAATAATTCACGATGACCAAGTGGGGTTCATACCAGGTGTGCAGGGATGGTTCAACATTAGAAAAGCAATCAATGTAATCTATCACATAAATAAAACAAAAGACAAGAACCACATGATCTTATCAATTGATGCAGAAAAGGCATTTGACAAAGTTCAATGCCCGTTCTTGGTAAAAACTCTCAGCAAAATAGAAGGGAAATTCCTCAACATAATAAAGGGCATTTAGAAGCCAACAGACAACATCATCCTAAATGAAAAGAGTATGAAAGCATTCCCCTTGAGAACGGGAACCAGACAAGGATGCCCTTTATCACTGCTCTTATTCAACATTGTGCTGGAGGTCCTAGCCAGAGCAATTAGGCTAGAAAAGGAAATAAAGGGCATCCACATTGGTAAGGAAGAAGTAAAAGTATCTCTATTTGCAGATAATATGATTTTATACACAGAAAACCCTAAAGAATCCACAAGAAAACTACTGGAACTAATAGAAGACTTCAGCTAAGTATCAGGATACAAGATAAACATACAAAATTCATTTGATTCTTCTAAATAAACAAAGAGAACATCGAAGAGGAAATCACCAAATCAATACCATTTACAATAGCCCCCAAGAATATAAAATACTTAGGAATAAATCTAACCAGAGATGTAAAAAACCTGTACAAAGAAAACTACAAGACACTACTGCAAGAAACCAAGAGACCTACATATGTGGAAAAACATACCTTCCTCATGGACAGGAAGACGCAACATCGTGAAAATGTCTATTCTACCCTAAGTGATCTATAGATACAATGCAATCTTGATCCAAATTCCCATGACGTTTTTTAATGAGATGGAGAAACAAATCACCAAATTCATATGGAAAAGGAAGAGACCCCAGATAAATAAAACATTACTGAAGAAGAAGAACAAAGTGGGAGGCCTCACACTACCTGACTTTACAACCTATTATATCGCCAGGGTAGTCAAAACAGCCTGGTACTGGTACAACAACAGATGCATAGACCAGTGGAGCAGAATTGAAAACGCACACATAAATTCATCCACTTATGAACAGCTGATATTTGACAAAGGCCCAAAGTCCGTTAACTGGGGAAAAGACAGTCTCTTTAACAAATGGTGCTGGCATACTGGATATTAATCTGCAAAAAAATGAAACACGACCCATACCTCACACCATGCACAAAAACTAACTCAAAATGCATCAAAGACCTAAATATAAAATCTAAAATGATAAAAACAACCCCTTAAAAAAGGTCTAAATTTAATTAGATCAGATGGGGGGGAATTTATGTCCCATGACATTGTGGCAAACAGTAAAGCATCCAGCTGGTTAGCATGATACCATCAGAGAAAGAAACAGAGAGCCCTGATAAAACCACTGTCATCCCAAGGTATCTGTGTCCTCTGAGGAGCAACGTCAGAGGCTTCACACTGTGGGGGAAACAGACTTCACTAAAATAGTCCAGTTAGTCACTAAATACATAAACAAACAACAAATCCCAGATTTTTTTTTTGAAGGGGGGATATCAGTATCCAGAATTGTTACAATATATTATTGAGATGCTTTGACTTTGGCCCTTCTTTTTGGATGTGTGCATTTATTGCTATAAATTGATCTCTGAGCACTGCTTTTGCTATGTTCCAAAGGTTCTGGTAGGAAGTGTTTTCCTTCTCATTTGATTCTATGAGTTTCTTTATTCCATCCTTAATTTCTTCTGTAACCCAGTGGTTTTTGAACAAGGTATTGTTCAGTTCCCATGTGTTTAATTATTTTTTTTCCTTGCTGTTTCTGTTATTGATTTCTACTTTTATGGCTTTATGGTCAGAAAAGATGCTTTGCAATATTTTGATTTTTGGGATTCTGTTAAGGCTTGCTTTATGGCCTAATATGTGGTCTATTCTGGAGAATGTTCCATGTGCTTTGGAAAAGAAAGTATACTTGGCTGCTGTTGGGTGGAGTGTTCGGTATATGTCTGTGAGATCAAGTTGGTTGATTGTGGCATTTAGATCTTCCATGTTTTTATTGAGCTTCTATCTGGATGTTCTGTCCTTCACCAAAAGTAGTGTGTTGAAGTCTACTACCATTATTGTGGAGCTGTCTATTTCTCTTTTCAATGCTGTTGGAATTTGTTTTATGTATTTTGGAGCCCTGTCGTTGGGTGCATAAGTATTTATTATGTTTTTTTTTTATGTCCTACTGGTGTATTGGCCCTTTAATAATATAGTGTCCTTCCTTATCCTTTGTGGTGGATTTTACTTTAAAGTCTATTTTGTCAGAAATTAATATTGCCACTCCTGCTGTTTTTTGGTCGTTGTTTGCTTGATATATTTATCCGTTCTGCCTCTCTCTGTCTCTTTATTGATGCATTTAGTCCATTTACATTCAGTGTAATAATTGATAGGTATGAATTTAGTGCTGTCATTTTGATGTCTTTGTGTGTGTGTGTGTGTGTGTGTGTGTTTCGTTGACATTTCTTTGTTCCACTTAATTTTGGGGGCTGAGTCATTTTTCTGTGTATATTTTCTTTACCTCTTTTTCACTGCTGTTGATTTTGTATTTTTTGAGTCTTTATGTTTTTCTTTTTTTTTTTATTTTGATGTGTAGGATTGTTAGTTCCTTTGTAGTTACCTTAATTTTTACCTCTATTTTCCTAAGTTTAAACCAATCTTTTATTTCTTGATATCGCCATGACTTCTTCTCCATATGAAAGATCTAGGACTACATTTTTTAGCCCCTCTTTTTTTTAATGTTGTCATCTTTTATATATTGTCATCTCTGTTTCCCTGTTTTGAGCATTTTGGCTTTGATTTATTTTTGTGATTTCCCTATCTGGGTTGATATCTCGTTGCTCTGTCCTCTATTCTAGTCTTGGGTTGTTATCTGATGTTATTGGTGTTCTAACCGGGGGACTTCCTTTAGTATTCCTTGTAATTTTGGTTTGGCTTGTGCAAATTTCCTAAACTTCTTTTTATCTGTAAATGCCCTAACTTCTCCATCATATTTGAGAGACAGTTTTGCTGGATATATAATTCTTGGCTGGCAATTTTTTTTTCCTTCAAGGCTTTATGTATGTCCTCCCATTGCCTTGTTGCCTGCATGGTTTCTGCTGAGTAGTCTGAGCTTAGTTTTTATTGACTCTCCTTTTGTAGGTGACTTTTCATTGACCCCAGCCGCTCTTAAAATTCTCTCTTTATTTTTGGTTTTGGCATGATCGATTCTAATATGTCTTGGTGACTTTCTTTTGGGATCTACCTTGTGTGAGGTTCAATGGACTTCTTGGATAGATATCTTCTCATCTTTCACAATATCAGGGAAGTTTTCTGCCAACGAATTTTCAACAATTCTCTCTGTATTTTTTATTACCCCTGCCCCCGTTCTGGTACTCCAGTCACTCGTAGGTTATTCCTCTTGATAGAGTCCCACATAATTTCTTAGGTTTTCTTCATTTTTTTAAATTGTTTTATCTGATTTTTCCTCAAATATGGAGGTATCAAGTGCTTTATCTTCAATCTCCCTAATTCTGACTTCCCTTGAGAGGCTGGAGGTGTTTTACAGTGCCTAGTGGTTAATAGCTCAACTGCTAAGCAAAATGTTGGCAGTTCAAACCCACCAGCAGCTCCTCAGAAACCCTATGGGGCAGTTCTACTGTATCCTATATGGTCACTATGAGTCGGCATCAACTCAACAGGAGTGGGTTTTAATAATAAAAGCCTAGATTGCCTTGAAGGTACTGTTGGTAGAATTATGGACATCAAAGGCAATTCTGATGAGGGCTCAGAAGGAAGTGAGGAGAGCTATAAAGTCTTTATTGTCTCAGAGAATATATATGGCACCAGCAACAGAATGTTGATAGAAATGTAGACATTAAATGTGTTTCTGGCGAAGCTTTAAAAGAAAATAATGAACATGTATTCAGACAATGGAGGAAGGGTGACACTTTTTATGTCATGGCAAAGAACTTGTCTGCATTATGTTCAAGTGTTTGGCGGAAGGTGGAACTTGTAAGTGATGAGCTTGGATATCTGGCTGAAGAGATTTCTAAGCAAGACCTTAAAGCGGCCGTATGGTTTCTCCTTGCCACTTATAGTAAAATGAGAGAGAAAAGAGATGGACTTAAAAATGAACTGTGCAAAATGAAAACAGAACTTAAAGATTTGAAAAACTCTTGTACGAACTAAGGACACGTGTCCTAAAATGTTCTCCAAGGAGGTGACTACACAATCTTTTGTTAAAGAGATTGAGCCGTGACCGATGGATCTAACCAACTACCACAGCAGAAAACCCATCAGCTCATACTGGTGGGGACCAAGAAAGAATGAGACGAGAGAACCCTGTCTGCCTCTTGGAATTCTGCAGGCAGAAAACAGACCAGAGGAGCTACATCTGTTGTCCTCCAAGAAAAGCAAAGGACTGTCAGTGTAGAAACTCAGATATCAGCAGAACTGTTGGAAGGAGCACCAGAAGCAGGGCCTTCTCCGTTTCAAAGGGTGGGGACATGGTCACCTGGATCTTAAATAGTGGGGTCGCTGCCTCCTAGGTTTCAAAGAGTTGGATCTTCACCAACTCAGTTCTGCCATTATGGCGTGCCAGGGGCATTAGACCACCACCTAAAGCTGAGGGAGTGGGGCTGTCATGCTCAACGGGCAGAAGAACAGGGCCTGCTGGGGCTGAGGGAATGGGGTCGCCACTCAATTGCACTAGGAGAATGGGGCCCTACAAAATCAAGGAAGCCAAGTTGTCATCCCAGTGGCCCTGGGAGTTGGAGCTTAAGGCCAGGGCTGAGTGGCCTCCACCCAGAATCCAGAGAGAGTGGCTAATACCCAGAATCTGGAGGGCAGGGCCATTGCCCAGGTAGTCTCAGAGAACAGAGAAGTATTTTGAAGCTCTGAGAGCTAATGCAATTTGTTCTGCTGGGTTTTGGGCTTGCTTGGTGCCTGTTATCCCTTCTTTCCCTCCAACTTCTCCCATTTGTCATGGAAATGTTTACCTTGTGCCTGATCTCTCACTGAACTTTGGAGACAGATAACTTGTCTTCTAGATATCACAGGTTCACAGATGACGAAGAATTTTGCCTCAGAATAGAATATGCCTAAAGTCTCACCCATATTTGATTTAGATGATTCAGAAGATGAGATTTGGACTTGGAGTGGATTTAAGACTTTTGGGATGATATGATGGGGTGAATGTGTTTTACATGTGGCAAGGATGTGAATTTTGGGGGACCAAAAGGTGGAATGTCATGGATTGAATTATGTCCCCCTAAAATATGTGTTTTAAATCCTAACCTCTATGCTGGTGCTTTTAATTCCATTTGGGAATGGGTTGTCTGTGTTATGTTAATGAGATAAGATTAGTGTAGAGTGTATCTTGAGTCAACATCTTTTGAGATATAAAAGAGATTAAACAAGCGAGCAGAGCACAGATGGGGTAAGAAAAATGTCAGGACACATGGAGATCTCCAAGGAGCCAGGAAGCAGAAATTGAGCCAAGGACCTTCCTCCACTGCTGACAGAGAGGGAAAGCCTTCCCTTAGAGCCAGTGCTCTGAATTTGGACTTCTAGCCTCCTAAACTGTGAGAAAATAAATTTCTCTTTGTTAAAGTCATCCACTTGTGGTATTTCTGTTATAGCAGCACTAGATAACTAAGACAGAGGGCCTCTTTGAGAAGATACCATTTAAACTGAAACTTATAGATGAGCAGAATTTAGCCACATTAAGAGCAAAGGTGCAAGACCAATGACTTCTTCATTGCAAATACCTTCTTTCACCAACATAAACGGCAACTATACACATGGACCTCACCAGATGGAACACACAGAAATCAAATTGACTACATCTGTGGAAAGAGACGGTGGAAAAGCTCTATATCATCAGTCAGAACAAGGCCAGGGGCCGACTGTGGAACAGACCATCAAATGCTCATATGCAAGTTCAAGCTGAAACTGAAGAAAATCAGAGCAAGTCCACGAGAGCCAAAATATGTCCTTGAGTACATCCCACCTAAACTTAGAGACAATCTGAAGAACAGATTTGATGCATTGAACACTAGTGACTGAAGACCAGATGAGTTGTGGAATGACATCAAGGACATCATCCATGAAGAAAGCAAGAGGTCAATGAAAAGATAGGAAAGAAAAGACGAAGATGGATGTCAGAGGAGACTCTGAAACTTGCTCTCGAATGTCGAGCAGCTAAAGCAAAAGGAAGAATTGATGAAGTAAAAGAACTGAACAGAAGATTTCAAAGGGCGTCTGGAGAAGACAAAGTATTATTATGACATGTGCAAAGAGCTGGAGAAGGAAAACCAAAAGGGAAGAACACGATCGGCGTTTCTCAAGCTGAAAGATCTGAAGAAAAAATTCAAGCCTCAAGTTGCAATCATGAAGGATTCCATGGGGAAAATACTAAATGACGCAGGAAGCATCAAAAGAAGATGAAAGGAATACACAGAGTCATTATACCAAAAAGATTTAGTCAATATTCAACCATTTCAAGAGGTGGCATATGATCAGGAACCGATGGTACCGAAGGAAGAAGTCCAAGCTGCTCTGAAGGCATTGGCGAAAAACAAGGCTCCAGGAATTGATGGAATATCAATTGAGATGTTTCAACAAATGGATGCAGCGCTGGAGGTGCTCACTCGTCTATGCCAAGAAATATGGAAGACAGCTTCCTGGCCAACTGACTGGAAGAGATCCACATTTATGCCTATTCCCAAGAAAGGTGATCCAACAGAATGTGGAAATTATAGAACAATATCATTAATATCACACGCAAGCAAAATTTTGCTGAAGATCGCTCAAAAACGGCTGCAGCAGTATATCGACAGGGAACTGCCAGAAATTCAGGCCGGTTTCAGAAGAGGACGTGGAACCAGAGAAATCATTGCTGATGTCAGATGGATCCTGGCTGAAAGCAGAGAATACCAGAAGGATGTTTACCTGTGTTTTACTGACTATGCAAATGCATTTGACTGTGTGGATCATAACAAACTATGGATAACACTGCGAAGAATGGGAATTCCAGAACACTTAATTGTGCTCATGAGGAACCTTTACATAGATGAAGAGGCAGTTTTTCAGACAGAACAAGGGGATACTGATTGGTTTAAAGTCAGGAAAGGTGTGCATCAGGGTTGTATTCTTTCACCATACCTATTTAATCTGTATGCTGAGCAAATAATCCGAGAAGCTGGACTGTATGAAGAAGAATGGGGCATTAGGATTGGAGGAAGGCTCATTAACAACCTGTGTTATGCAGATGACACAACCTTGCTTGTTGAAAGTGAAGAGGACCTGAAGCACTTTACTGAAGATCAAAGACCACAGCCTTCAGTATGGATTACACCTCAATACAAAGAAAAGAAAAGTCCTCACAACTGGACCAATGAGCAACATCATGATAAATGGAGAAAAGATTGAAGTTGTCAAGGATTTTGTTTTACTTGGATCCACAATCAACAGCCATGGAAGCAGCAGTCAAGAAATCAAAAGACGCATTGTGTTGGGCAAATCTGCTGCAAAGGACCTCTTCAAAGTGTTGAAGAGCAAAGATGTCACCTTGAAAACTAAGGTGCACCTGACCTAAGCCATGGTATTTTCATTCGCATCATATGTATGTGAAAGCTGGACAATGAATAAGGAAGACAGAAGAAGAGTCGACGCTTTTGAATTGTGGAGTTGGCGAAGAATATTGAATATACCATGGACTGCCAAAAGAACGAACAAATCTGTCTTGGAAGAAGTACAACCAGAATGCTCCTTAGAAGCAAGGATGGTGAGACCGTGTCTTACATACTTTGGACATGTTGTCAGGAGGGAGTCCCTGAAGAAGGACATCATGCTTGGCAGAGTACATGGTCAGCGAAAAGAGGAAGACCCTCAACGAGGTGGATTGACACAGTGGCTGCTACAATGGGCTCAAGCATAACAATGATTGTAAGGATGGTGCAGGACCAGGCAGTGTTTCGTTCTGTTGTGCATAGGGGTCGCTATGAGTCGGAACCCACTCGACGGCACCTAACAACAACAACGAGCAAAGGGAGAAAAATTGTTCCAGGTAGAGGAAAAGTCATGTTGAAAGGCCCTGAGATGAGGAAGAGTTTGGCCTTTCTTAGGAAGCAAGGGAAAGCATGAATGGTATGAGAAGTTGGCAGAAGCCAGATCATGCAGGTTGGTATTTTAGACCATAAATAAGGAATTTGTTTAGATTTTATTTTGAGTGTAGTGAGAAATCATTAAATGGTTTCAGTCAGGAGTGCAATTGATCAGACTGTGCTTTAACATTACTGCCTGTAGAGTAGACAATGAATTGTAGGAAGTCAAGAATGAAAGACTAGTTAGGAAGCAATAGGGTCCTGTATTAGAATGGTAACAGTAAAGATAGAAGTGGAAGGATTTTGGTTATAGTTTGAAGATAGTCAACAGGATTTGTTGATGGTTTTGACGTGAGAGTAGAAGAAAGGAAATAATTAGAATTATCTCTCCTTCCTAGCTTTAGTAGCTGGGTAGCTCAAAATGGGGTGTTGGAAGGGTAATTGTTAGCATCAACACCTGGGACAGTGACCTGTAAAAGGAGAAGCCTGGATGAGACTAGTAGAGCCCTGGGATTGATAGTTTAACAGCAGTCAACTCAGCAGCTGTCATGCTGGTAATGAGGGCAAGTACAGGAGGAGGGACATAACCCATTGTAGGAGACTGAAGATGGTAATCTGCTCAGCCCACTCCCTTGGTTGGGACCAGTTAGCATATGCAGAAGAGACTCTACCTGGTTCAGGGAAGAATGAGAAATCCCAGAGTTGCAGGATTTGGGGGCAAGTGATTGATGTTCTAGTCTTCATTGTGATCCAGATACCTTGATTTTACCCTCAGATTGATTGGATCCAAAGAAACACTTGTTAAATCCCTGGAAATAAAAGCCACACTCTTGTATTTATAAAAGAGGATTGACTAGGTAAAACTATGAGAAATAAGGTCATTTGCAAAGTCCTATTTCTGCCAACTCCTCCCCGTAATGCCCCAGGGAAGTACAAACTTTATTACTAAGGACTGCACTGAAAATAAAAAGGCCTTCCATGTGATATGCGGTAAGAATGCATGTAAACAAAGGGTATATGCTGTTGGTATTGCCTTTAAAAAATTATAGCTTTAGTATTATTACATTTCTTTAAAAAAGGAAAGCAGAACATCTTTAGGATAATTGCTAAACCAACAACCGTCATTTGATTTTTTTCTTTGTGAAGACAGCATAGTATAGTGGGGCTTTTGAGCCAGACTGCCTGAGTTCTAATCTCTGCTCTACCACTTACTTGTAGTGTGGTCTTTGGGCAAGTTAGTTAACCTTCTCTAAACCTAAGTATTTTTCATCTATAAAATGAGGATAATAGTACCTCTCTTAGTTATCTGGTGCTGCTATAACAGAAATGCCACAAGTGGGTGGCTTTTAACAAACAGAAATTTTTTCTCTCATAGTCTAGGAGGCCAGAAGTCCAAATTCAGGGCACCAGGTCCAGGGGAAGACTCTCTCTTTGTTGGCTCTGGGGAAAGGTCCTTGTGATCAATCTTCCCCTGGTCTAGGAGCTTCTCAGTTCAGGGACCCCGGTTCCAAAGGACACGTTGTGCTCCTGGCACTTCTTAGTGGTATGAGGTCCCCTTGTCTCTCTGCTCATTTCTCTCTTTTATATCTCAAAAGAGATTGACTCAAGATACAACCTAACCTTTTAGATTGAGTCCTGCCTCATTTACATCATAGAGGTATTACAACCCATAGGAAAATTACATCAGATGTCAAAATGGTGTACAATCACACAGTACTGGGAATCAAGGCCTAAGATGACACACATTTTGGGGGGACACAACAATTCAATCCATAATAGTACCTCTCTCATGAGCTTATTTTGTTGATTAAGTATGTTGATATTTATAAAGTGCTTAAAACGGTATCCATGTTAGTGTTTGTTAAATAAGATAAAAATAAATAAGAACTTGGATAGGAGGCTAATCAAAGAAAGTAAGACTGGCCCTTGTTAAATAAGATAAAAATAAATAAGAACTTGGATAGGAGGCTAATCAAAGAAAGTAAGACTGGCCCAGAATACTGGATCCCTGGCTAGAGTAGGTAGGATAAAGAAAGGAGTGTGAATGGGAGTAGAGACATGGGCTTAGAGGCGGTCTGGTGGTGCAGTGGTTAAGTGCTTGGCTGCTAATCAAAAGGTCAATGGTTTGAACCCACCAGCCGCTCCATGGGAGAAAGATGTGGCTGCCTGCTTATGTAAAGATTACAGCCCTGGAAACACTATAGGGCCGTTCTACTCTGTCCTATAGGGTCACTATGAATCAGAATTGACTTGATGGCAATGGGTTAGAACTGGCTCGAAAGTGGGGGCGAGGAGTGCTTGTTATTACTTGATCATTCTCTTTCTGCCTGCAGGACAGGAGCCAATATAGACCTCTTTAGAATTCAAGACCTAGAGGCAGGTGAAGGATGATCCCTAGATTGTCTGAGAACACTAAACTATGTACAAGGAATATAGATAATTCCCTGTTGGCATAAGGTATAATGGGATATTAGTCTCTGAAAGCCACTGTTTTTCCAAAGCTAAATATGGCTCCCAATGTGTCCTTTTACAAACTATTCCCCTCACTGAGATTTCTCCTCCTCCTCCTTCCTCTTCCTCTTCCTTTTCTTTCTCCTCCTCTTCCTTCTCTTTTTCTTCCTTTTCCTCCCCTTCTCTTCTCTTCTCCTTCTCATCCTTCTTCTGCCCCCCCTTCTTCTTTTTGGTTATCACTTTTGTCAGAAGAATGAGTGAAATAAAAGTTCTTTCTCTTATTGTTTACCTTTCTCCTAAAGAAGAGACTATAAACTCTTCATTGCATACATAATGTGTATTTTTCCTATTAACCAGGACATTTCCCCCTCCCTCCCATTTTGTTCCAAGTATTCCCATCCAATAGATTTATAATTACATTCTTTATATATTAGAGTTTTTACCAAGTGGTCCTTTATGAACATCAAATGGCAAAAGTAGTCACCTGTGGATGGATCAGGTTAGTAATTATAAGCAGCACATTTATTTCATCTGTGTAGTGCAGCAGAATTGAGGCCCCTTTTAGAGTTATAGGCCTGTATTGGTTTGGGGAGCTCTCATCGATCTTCCTGCCTCTAGGCTCAACTTTACTCAAGCCTTTCTGGAAAGATGAATTTCTATTTTTACAGGGCCCTTGGGAATGAAATTTTGTAACCTCCTTCTAAGTTATTTCTGTGTTTAAGGCTTTCATTGTCAGGACATTTTTTGTTTTAAATGAGTAAAATCCCATTAGAAAGATAATTCCATCCACTTTTGGATGATCTATAGTAATGGTGCTTTGTTGCACTGACTATAGTAGACTACATTATTTCAAATAAACCTCTACAAGCAAATCTTTTTTCTGGCCTCAATTCAGTAACAGAGAGCTTATAATACAAATATTTGATTTTGTTATGTTTGCTTTGTGGGGGAAAGAAGAGGACAAAACTGTGGAAGAGATGTGCGAGGTTTGCTTTTATAACATTTCCTCTTTGCTGGTAGGTCCCGATCACTTACTGATTTACTTTTAAAAGTGTGAGGTGAGCTCTGATTTCCCATTTCTATGGGTTGGAAATGTGATTTCTAGCAGTACATTAAGTTTTGAAAAAAGAAATTCTATGCGCATCAGAGAAACAGGAGGGTTGGTTGCGGGAGGATCAATTAATGATGAACTCTTACCTGTATTTAACACGAGTCCCTAGTCACATTCCAGGTGTCTTTTGGTCCTTTTGATTTTCTCATTCTTCTGAATATATCCCACGGCAGATGCAGTCAGACTAAGCAGAAGCCATTTAAACTATATTTCTGTAGTAATTAAAGTGGAAGCTACAATTAGCTGACTTAGGTTGGTCAGGTGTGATAACTTGTAGTTAACATTTTGTTTAGCCAAATTTATTTCAAGCTTAAATGTTAGTTGAAATCTCCCTCTCTTTGAAGAGTATTGATTGCATGATCCTAACTGTTCAATGTTAAACCATCTTAACCCAATATATCTCTTTTAGGAGGCGAAAGGTTATCATCGGGCATACATTAAGGACTTAATGTAGTCCATACTGCTTTCTTTATAACTAAAAGGTATTTTAACTTCATCCTAACAGATGCTGTACTAGCTGCTTAGCAGTAACATGTTCTTTTTTTATTGTGCTTTAGATGAAGGTTTACAAACAAACTAGCTTCTCATTAGTCAGCACACATATTGTTTTATGACATTGGTTAACAACCCCATGGCATGTCAGCACTCTCCCTTCTCGAGCTTGCATTCCCTATTACCAGCTTTCCTGTCCCCTCCTGCCTTCTAATCCTTGCCCCTGGGCTGCTGTGCCCCTTTAGTCTCCTTTTGTTTTATAGGCCTGTCTAATCTTTGGCTAAAGGGTGAACCTCAGGAGTGATTTCATTACTGAGCTAAAACAGTGTCAAGGGGCCATCCTGTCGGGGTTTCTTCAGTTGTCAGGCCAGTAAGTCTGGTCTTTTTGTGTGAGTTAGAATTTTGTTCTACATTTTTTTCTTTTTTTTTAAATTCTACCTCAGACGAAGTTTTACAGAACTAGCTTCTCATTAAACAGTTAGTACACATATTGTTTTATGACATTGGTTAACAACCCCATGACATGTCAACACTCCCACTTCTACACCCTGGGTTCCCTATTACCAGCTTTCCTGGCCCCTCGTGCCCACAAGCCCCTGCAAATGGGCTGGTGTGCCTCTTTAGTCTCGTTTTGTTTTATGGGTCTGTCTAATTGTTGGCTGAAGGGTGACTCTCAGGAGTGACTTCATTACTGAGCTAAAAGTCTGTCCAGGGGCCACACCCTTGGGGTTTCTCCAATCTCTATCAAGCCAGTAAGCCTGGTCTTTCTTTGTGAGTTAAAATTTTGCTCTACGTTTTTCTCCAGCTCCGTCTGGAACCCTCCCCTGTGATCCCTGTCAGAGCAGTCAGTGGTTGCAGCCAGGCCCCGTCTAGTTGTACTGGACTCAGTCTGGTGGAGGCCGTGGTAGATGTGGTCCATTAGTCCTTCGGATTAATCTTTCCCTTGTATCTTTAGTTTTCTTCATTCTCCCTTGCTCCCAAAGGGGTGAGACCAGTGGAGTATCTTAGATGGCCGCTCACCAGCTTTTAAGACCCCAGACACTACTCACCAAAGTAGAATGTAGAGCATTTTCTTTATAAACTATGTTATGCCAATTGAGCTAGATGTCCCCTGAGACCATGGTCCCCACAGCCCTCAGCCCAGCAATTCGGTCCCTTAGGGATTTGGATGCATCCATGGAGCTTTCATGACTTTGCCTTGTACAAGTTGTGCTGGCTTCCTCAGTCAGCAATAACATGTTCTTAAGGAAAAAATCTTACACGTTTAATTCTGCCTGGAGGGGCACTGCAAAGGACTGTGAACAGAAAGCTGAACTTTCATAATAAAGCCATTGTGGATATTTGTGTCAAGATGTCATTTTAATAATCCAAATGTTAATCATTCTGACCTAACTTGTCACATCGTGTTTTATTTTATATTAGCCACACATCTCAGGAATGCTCAGTAAGAGGTGGTGGTGATAGAATCTACACCTGTCTTGGTATGTTTACACTGGGAGGTATTGATGGGAGTTCAGCATTGTGCAAAGACCTCCATAAGGACTCAGTCTCTTTATAGATTATATTCTTTATGTGGCTGCAGATACGAACTTAACAGCATCTTTTGGCTATGGAGTCATCATTCTCAAATGATTTGTTAAATTTTTATTGTGTATCTCTCAGAAATGGGTTTTTTATTGAAATGTATCTTTGAAAGAATGCCGTGCTAAATAATTCATGTTTCTAGTCCTCCAATTCTACAACTACTGTATGCTCTTAGAATTTTAGGAGACTACTTGTAAACGTCAGATGCAAGTTTGAAAAGGTGCCCATCTTCATCTGTATACACAAAGAGCAAGGGTCAAGCATAAGCCAAAAGTTTCACTGGGGTAGAGGCTAAGACTACTGCCCGTGAGTTGGAAGAAACAGGGGACTTGGATGAAATGTTCCATGGCGTAGACTAGATTGTTCTAGAGAGAAGGTTTAGTGTTACGGTATTACCTCTTTATGTTCTTAGAGCCATTTTGACAATCACAGTTTATGGATTATCCCAGTGTGTTTGCTTCTCCCTCTTCCTGTTGCCCATATTTGGGATTTTTAACTACTGTTGAGCACTGGAAACAGCATTTATACTAAGCAAGCATTGTTTTTATTGTGTTTTAAGTGAAAGTTTAGAAATCAAGTCAGTCTCTCATACAAAAGCTTATACACACCTTGCTATGTACTCCTAGCTGCTCTCCCCCTAATGAGATAGCACACTCCTTCTCTCCACCCTGTATTCCCTTTGTCCATTCCACCAGCTCCTGTCCCCTTCTGCCTTCCCATCTCGCCTCCAGACAGGAGCTGCCCACATAATCTCCTGTGTCTACTTCAGCCAAGAAGCTCACTCCTCACCAGTATCATTTTCTATTTTAATAGTCCAGTCCAATCCCTGTTTGAAGAATTGGCTTTAGGAATGGTTCCAGTCTTGGGCTAACAGAGGGTCCAGGGACCATGAACAACAGGTTCCTCTAGTCTCAGACCATTAAGTCTGGTCTTTTTATTAGAATTTGAGGTCTGCATTCCACTTTTCTCCTGCTCCATCAGGGATTCTCTGTTGTGTTCCCTGTCAGAGCAGTCATCTGTAGTAGCCAGGCACCATCTAGTTCTTCTGGTCTCAGTCTGATGTAGTCTCTGGTTTATGTGGCCTCTTCTGTCTCTTGGGCTCATATTTACATTGTGACTTTGGTGTTCTTCATTCTCCATGGCACCAAGTGTTCGAGACCAATTGATGCATCTTAGATGGTCCCTTGCTAGCTTTAAAGACCCCAGATGCCACTCACCAAAGTGGGATACAGAATGTTTTCTTAATACATTTTGTTATGCCAGTTGACCTAGATGTCCCCTGAAACCTGGGTCCCCAGACCCCAGTCCCTGCTACTCTGGCCTTCGAAACGTTCCATTGTATTTAGGAAACTTCTTTGCTTTTGGTTTAGTCCAGCTATGCTGACCTCCCATATACTATGTGTTGTCTTTCCCTTCACCTAAAATTTAAAATAGTTCTTGTCTACTATCAAATTAGTGAATACCGCCTCCATCCCCACCCTTGTAACCATCAAAGAATATTTTCTTCTGTCTTTAAACTTTGTATTGAGTTCTTATAATAGTGGTCTCATACAATATTTGTCCTTTTGCAACTGACTAATTTCACTCAGCATAATGCCTTCCAGATTCCTCCATGTTATGAGATGTTTCATGGATTCATTATTGTTCTTAATTGTTGTATAGTAAAAAAAAAAAATTTATTCCATTATGTGAATGTACCATAATTTATTCATCCATTCATCCATTGATAGGCACCTTGGTTGCTCTTTTTGAGATTGTAAATATTGCTGCAATGAACATGGGTGTGCATATATCTGTTCATGTGAGGGCTTTTATTTCTCTAGGCTATATTCTAAGCAGTGGGATTGCTGAATAATATGGTAGTTCTATTTCTAGCTTTTTAAAGATGTGCCAAATCAATTTCCAAAGTGGTTGTACCATTTTACATTCCCACCAGCAGTGTATAAGTGTTCCAGTCTCTCCACAGCTTCTCCACCATTTATTATTTTGTGGTTTTTGGGATTAATGCCAGCCTTGTTAGTGTGTGATGGTATCTCATTGTAGTTTTGATTTGCATTTCTCTAATGACTAATGATCATGAACATTTCCTCATGTGTCTTTTAGCCGCCTGAATGTCTTCTTTGGTGAAGTGCTTGTTCATATCCTTTGCCCTCTTTTTAATTGGGTTGTCTTTTTGTTGTTGAGTTTTTGCACTGTCGTGTAGATTTTAGAGATCAAATGCTGATTGGATTTGTTGTAGCCAAAAACTTTTTCCCAATCTTTTTACTCTTTTGGTTAAAGTCTTCGGATGAGCATAAAGTGTTTGATTTTTAGGAGCTCCCAGTTATCTGATTTCTCTTCTGGAGTTAGTGCATTTTTAGTGATGTTTTGTATTCTGTTTACACCATGTATAAGGGCTTCTAACGTTATCCCTGTTTTCTTTTCCATGCTCTTTATCGTTTTAGATTTTATGTTTAGTTCTTTGATTCACTATGAGTTAGTTTTTGTGCAATGGTGTTAGGTATAGGTCTTGCTTCATTTTATTGCAGATGAAGATCCAGTTATACCAGCACCGTTTGTTAAAGAGGCTGTCTTTTCCCCATTTAACAGACTTTGGGTCTTTGTCAAATATGAGCTGCTTATATGTGGATGGATTTATGTTTGGATTGTCGATTCTGTTCCATTGGTCTAGGTATCTGTTGTTGTACCAGTACCAGGCCATTTTGACTACTGTGACGGTATAATAGGTTCTAAAATCAGGTAGTGTGAGGCCTTTCGCTTTGTTTTTCTTTTTCAGTAATGCTTTACTTATCCAGGGTCTCTTTCCCTTCCATACGAAGTTGGTGATTTGTTTCTCTATCTCATTAAAAAATGTCATTGGAATTTGGATCAGGATTACATCTTATCTATAGATCAATTCGGTTAAACATTTTTGCAATATTGAGTCTTCCTACCCATGAGCAAGGTATGTTTTTCCACATATGTAGGTCTCTTTTGGTTTCTTGCAGTAGTGTCTTGTGTAGGTCTTTTATGTCTCTGGTTAGATTTCTTCCTATGTATTTTATCTTCATGGGAGCTATTGTAAGTGGTATTTATTCAGGGATTTCCACTTCGATGTTCTCTTTGTTGGTGTAGAGGAATCCAACTGATTTATGTGTGTTTATCTTGTATCCTGATACTCTACTGAACTCTTCTATTACTTTCAGTAGTTTTCTTGAGGGTTTTCTGTGTATAAGATCATGTCATCTGCAAATAGAGATACTTTTACTTCTTCCTTACCAGTCTGGATGCCCTTTTTTTCTTTATCTAGCCTAATTGCTCAGGCTAGGACCTCCAGCAGAATGTTGACTAAGAATGGTGATAAAGGGCTTCCTTGTCTGGTTTCCATTCTCAAGGTGAATGCTTTTAGACTCTTTCCATTTAGGATGATGTTGGCTGTTGGCTTCATATAAATGCCCTTTATTATGTTGAGGAATTTCCCTTCTATTCCTATTTTGCTAAGGGTTTTTATCATGAATGGGTGTTGGACTTGCCAAATGCCTTTTCTGAATCAATTGATAAAATGATGTGTTTCTTCTCTTTTTTTATTTATGTGATGGATTACATTGATTGTTTTTCTAATGTTGAACCATCCCTGCATACCTGGTATCAATCTCACTTGGTCATGGTGAACTATTTTTTTGAGATGTTGTTGAATTCTATTTCCTAAAATTTTGCTGAGGATTTTTGTGTCTAAAATCATGAGGGATATAGGTCTGTAATTTTCTTTTTTTATGGTGTCTTTACCTGGTTTTGGAATCAGGGAAATGCTGACTTCATAGAATGAGCTTGGGAGTATTCCATCCTTTCCTATGCTCTGAAATACTTTTAGTCGTAGTGGTGGTAACTCTTCTCTGAAAGGTTGTAGAATTCTCCAGTGAAGCTTTCAGGACAAGGGCTTTTTTGTTGTTGTTGGGAATTTTTTAATTAGTTTCTCAATCTCTTCTTTTGTTATAAGTTTATTTAGTTGTTCTACCTCTGTTTGTGTTAGTTTAAGTAGGTAGTGTGTTTCTAGAAATTTGTCCTTTTCTTCTAGGTTTTCAAATTTGTTAGAGTACAGTTTTTCATAGTATTCTGTTAATGATTCTTTTAATTTCAGTTGGGCCTGTTGTGATATCACCCATCTCATTTCTTATTTGGGCTATTTGCTTCCTATCCTGTTTTTCTTTGGTCAGTTTGGCCAATGGTTTATCAATTTCGTTAATCTTTTCAAAGAACCAGCTTTTGGTCTTGTTAACTCTTTCAATTGTTTTCTTTTTTTTATTTCATTTAATTCTGCTCTAATTTTTATTATTTGCTTTCTGCTGGTGCCCAAGCATTTCTTTTGTGGCTCTGTATTTGTTCAAGTTGTAGGGATAATTCTTTGATTTTCGCTTTTTCTTCGTTTTGGATGTGTGTATTTATTGCTTTAAATTGACCTCTGAGCACTGTTTTAGCTGTGTCCCAAAGGTTCTGATAGAAAGTGTTTTCATCCTCATTGGATTCTATGAATATCTTTATTCCATCCTTAACGTCTTCCATAAACCAGAAGATTTGAGCAAGGTGTTGTTCAGTTTCTATGTGTTTGATTTCTTTTCCCTGCTTTTTCTGTTATGGATTTCTACTTTTATGGCTTTATGTTCAGAGAAGATGCTTTGTAATATTTCATTGTTTTGGATTCTGTTAAGGCTTTCTTTATTACCTAATATGTGGTCTATTCTAGAGAATGTTCCATGTGCATTGGAAAGGAAAGTATACTTGGCTGCTGTTGGGTGGGATGTTCGGTATATGTCTATGAGGTCAAGTTGGTTGGTTTTGGCATTTAGGTCTTCTGTGTCTTTATTGAGCATCTTTCTGGATGTTCTGTCCCTAACTGAAAGTGGTGTGTTGAAGTCTCCTACTATGATTGTGAAGCCATCTATCTCTCTTTTCAGTGCTGTTAGAGTTTGTTTTATGTATCTTGAAGCCCTGTCATTGGGTGCATAAATGTTTATTATGGTTTTACCTCCTGGTATATTGTCCCTTTAATCATTATATAGTGTCCTTACCTATTCTTTGTGGTATATTTTACTTTAAAGTCTATTTCGTCAGAAATTAATATCACCACTCTTGCTCTTTTTTGATTGTTGTTTGCTTGATATATATTTTTTTCCATCCTTTGAGTTTTAGTTTGTTTGTATCTTTAAGTCTAAGGTATGTCTCTTTTAGGAAGCATATAGATGGATCATTTTTTTTATCCATTCTGTCGCTCTCTGTCTCTTTATTGGTGCATTTAGTCCATTTACATTCAGTGTAATTATGGATAGGTATGAGATTAGTGCTGTCATTTTGGTGTCTTTTTTGTGTGTTGTTGACAGTTTCTTTTTTCCACTTAATTTTTTGTGCTGAATAGTTTTTCTTTATATGTTGTCTTTTCCTCTTTTTCATTGCTGTCAATTTTTTTTTTTTTTTTGCTGAGTCTTTATATTTTTCTTGTATTTTATTTCAATGTGTAGGATTGTTATTCTCCTTTGTGGTTACCTTAATATTTACCCCTATTTTTCTAAATTTAAATCAAACTTTTATCTCTTTATATCTCCTTGACTTCCTCTCCATATGAAAGATCTATGACTACATTTTTTAGACCGTCTTTATTGATTTAATGTTGTCATCTCTTATATAATGATATTACAAGGCAGGGGACTGACAACCTTCCCCCAAGTGTCTGTGAGAAAAGCCTGTCCCTGTTCCCTAGAGTGCACAGGTGGGTGGGCTCTGCAGCTGGACCATGGGCACCCACTGCTTTTGGCTGTAAGAACTGGGAGGCACCAGTTATCCTTGAACCCCTGTTGGGGGTGGCTAGGTGGTGTGAGTGGAGCCACCAGTCCTCACGCCCCCGATGTGGGTAGGTGAGGACCCTGCTTAATAGGCAGAGCAGTGTCAACTATCAAAAACTCACCTTTCCACCACATAGCTGAAACAGTTGAATTCAGACCTCAGGTACATACACCATTGAACTGTGCGAACAAGGGCCTAAGCTGCTGAGGTGAGTCCACACAGGTCCATGAAGGGGTGAAAGGCGTTCAAACTCCGTGGACTACTTGTACTAGACTGGGGCCACTTCTGCCCTGACTTCACAGCTTAGGGGAGCCAGCAGAGTATTTTTTCCCCATTTGTTAATTTGTTCCTTCTCCAAGGTCAGGACAGTGGCTCAGGGCAGGCAGCAGGACCTATCTCAGGCCTAGGGAAATCAATTGCCACTGAAGCTGGTTCAGGGGCTAGGCCAGAAGGAGGAGGGATCAGATAAATGGGGGAGAGTTCTTTCAAAACGGGTACTTTTTGATCTGCATGGTAAATTAGACGCAAGTACTTATCTTTTGCCAAGAGCACCGTCCTTCACCGATTCTAGAGATGTGATTAGACTCTGTGCGGGTCGCTCTATCTCGCTGAGGAAACCATGTCCCAAATGCTACCACCAGCCCTGCCGTGGTCATGCCAGGGGATTGGGCCTGAGGGGCACCGGTTCCTGCCGAGTTCAGTCTGGCAACTCCTCACTGTTTCTGAACCATCTCTCCCTCCCCCTGCTGCTCATTCTGATTTCTTAACTTTGCCTTGATGTTCAGGGCTCCTAGCTTGTCATAAAAAACCCACTTGTCATATATATAATCAATTCACTTGTTTTTTTTGTATCTTTGTTATAAGAGGGACCACTGGAAGTGTCTGAATACTCTGCCATGTTGGCCCCACCTCCAACAGCAAGCATTTTTTGAGCAAATGTATAAAAACAAACTTAAAGGGACAAGTTTGTTAAGAAAAAAAAAAGACGACCACATCTTTACCTTTCCATGTGGATAATCATGAAAACATTTGCTGAAGTTGGGGATTTTGTATTATATCTGATTTCTGGTTCCACACAAGAATTTATGTACTGTCTGATGTTTTTCTTCCAATGTATTTTAATTTTTAAGTTTACTTCAAGTCATTAAATATTTGCATTTGTTGAAGAATGTTGTTAGCTGTCATCAAAAAAAAAATTTTTTTTGTCATCAAGTCAGTTCCAAATCACAGTGACCCTATGTACAACAGAATCAAACACTGCCCAGTCTTGCACTATCCTCAAAATTGTTGTTATGCTTGAGCGCATTGTCATGGATTGAATTATGTCTCCCCAAAAATGTGTTTATCGATTGCACTGGGCCATGATTCCCGGTATTGTGTGATTTTCCCATATATTGTAAATCCTGCCTCTATGATTTTTTTTTTTTGATGATGGTAATGAGGGAGGATGGGCAGCAGTTGTGTCTGTGAGGTAAGACTCAACCTACAAGGCTGGATTGAGATATAAAAGAAAGAGGTGAGCAGAGAGACAGGGGACCTCATACCACCAAGAAAGCAGTGCCAGGAGCAGAGCACGTCCTTTGGACCTGGTGTTCCTGGGCAGAGAAGATCCTAGTCTGGGGGAAGATTCATGAGAAGGCCGACAGAGAGAGAAGGACTTCCCCTGGAGCTGACATCCTGAATTTGGACATTTAGCCTTCTTTACTGTGAAGAAATAAACTCTTTGTTAAACCCATCCACTTGTCGTATTTCAGTTATAGTGGCACTAGATAACTAAGACACTTATTGTTGCAGCCACTATGTCAGTCCATCTCATTGAGGGTCTTCCTCTTCTTTGCTAACCCTCTACCAATCATGATGTCCTTCTCCAGGGACTGGTCCCTCCTGATAATATGTCCAAAGTATGTGAGACAAAGTTACACCATCCTTCCTTCCAAGACAGATTTGTTCATTCTTTTGGCTGTCCATGGTATATTCAATATTCCTTGCCAACACCAGAATTCAAAGGTGTCAATTCTTCTTCAGTCTTCCTTATTCATTTTCCAGCGTGTGAGGCAATTGAAAACACCATGGCTTGGGTCAGGTCCACTTTAGTCCTTAAAGTGACATCTTTGCTCTTTAATACTTTAAATAGGTCTCTCGCAGCAGATTTTCCCACTGCAATATGTCGTTTGATTTCTTTTTTTTTTATTGTGCTTTAAGTAAAAGTTACAATTCAAGTCAGTTTCTCATACAAAAACATATACACACATTGTTATGTGGCCCTAGTTGCTCTCCCTACAATGTGATAGCACACTCCTCCTCTCTACCCTGTATTTCCCATGACCACTCAACCAGCTCCTGTCCCCCTCTGCTTTCTCATCTCACCTCCGGACAGGAACTGCCCACTTGGTCTCATATATCTACTTGCGCTAACAAGCACACTCCTCACCAGTATCATTTTATGTCTTCTAGTCCAGTCTAATCTTTTTCTGAAGAGTTGGCTTCGGGAATGGTTTTAGTTTTGGGCTAACAGAATCCGGGGGCCATGTCTTCGGGGTCCCTACAGTCTCAGTCAGACGATTAAGTGTGGTCTTTTTACTAGAATTTGAGTTCTGCATCCCATTTTTCTCCTGCTCTGTTAGGGCGTCTCTCTTGTGTTCCCTGTCACGGCAGTCATTGGTGGTAACTGGACGCAATCTAGTTGTTCTGGACTCAGGCTGATGGAGTCTCCGGTTTATGTGGCCCTTTCTGTCTCTTGTGCTAAAACTTTCCTTGTGTCTTTGGTGTTCTTCATTCTCCTTTGTTCCAGGTGGGTTGGGACCAATTGATGCATCTTAGATGGCTGCTTGCTAGCTTGTAAGACCCCAGATGCCACTCACCAAAGTGGGATGCAGAACATTTTCTTAATAAACTTTGTTATGCCAATTGACCTAGATGTCGCCGGAAACCATGATCCCCAGAGCCCCGTTGCTGCTACTCTGTCCCTCAAAGTGTTTCGTTGTATTCGGGGAACTTCTTAGCTTTTGGTTTAGTCCAGCTCTGCTGACTTCTGTGTTGTGTGTTGTCTTTCCCTTTACCTAAAATAATTCTTGTTGTCTACTATCTAGTTAGTGAATACCCCTTTCCTTTCCTCCCTACCATCATAACCATCAAAGAATGTTTTTTTCTGTGTTTAAACCTTTTCTTGAGTTCTTATAACAGTGATCTCATATAATATTTGTCCTTTTGCAACTAATTTCACTCAGCATAATCTGCCTTCCAGATCTCATCCGTTATGTTTCACAGATTCATTGTCTTTTTTTATCTTGCCCAGTATTCCAATGTGTGAATATATCATAATTTGTTTATCCATTCATCCATTTGTTTCCTTCTTTTTGCTATTGTGAACAGAGCTGCAATGAACATGGGTGTGCATATATCTATTATTGTGAAGGCTCTTATTTCTCTAGGATATATTCTGAGGAGTGGGATTGCTGAATTGTACGGTAGTTCTGTTTCTAGCTTTTTAAGGAAGTCCCAAATTGATTTGCAAAGTGGTTGTACCATTTTACACTTCCATCAGCACTGTATAAGTGTTCCAGTCTCTTCACAAACTCTCCAGTATTTATTATTTTGTGTTTTTTTGGATTAATGCTAGCCTCTTTGGAGTGAGATGGTACCTCAATTGTAGTTTTGATTTGCATTTCTCTAATGGCTAATGATCGTGAGCATTTCCTCATATATCTGTTAGCTGGCTGAATGTCTTCTTTGGTGAAGTGCCTGTTCATATCCTTTGCCCATTTTTTAATTGGGTTATTTGCCTTTTTGTTGTTGAGGTTTTGCAGTATCTTGTAGGTTTTGGAGATTAGATGCTGATCAGAATTGTCATAGCCAATTTTTTTTTCCAAGTGTGTAGGTTGTCTTTTTACTAGTTTGGTGAAGTCTTTTGGTGAGCATAAGGTTTGATATTTAGGAGCTCCCAGTTACCTAGTTTCTCTTCTGGTGTTTGGGCATTGTTAGTAATGTTTTGTATACTGTTTATGCCATGTATTAGGGCTTCTAGCATTGTCCCTATTTTTTCTTCCATGATCTTTATCATTTTAGGTTTTATATTTAGGTCATTGATCCATTTTGAGTTAGTCTTTGTGCACAGTGTGAGATATTGTTCTTGTTTCATTTTTTTTACAGATGACTATCCAGTTATGCCAGCACCATTTGTTAAAGAGACTGTCTTTTCCCCAGTTAACGGACTTTGTGCCTTTGTCAAATATCAGCTGCTCATCAGTGGATGAATTTATGTCTGGATTCTCAATTCTCTTCCATTGGTCTGTATATCTGTTGTTGTACCACTACCAGGCTGTCTTGACTACCATGGAGATATAATAGATTCTAAAATCAGGTAGTGTGAGGCCTCCCAGTGTGTTCGTCTTCAGTAATGCTTTACTTATCCGGGGCCTCTTCTCTTTCCATATGAAGTTGGTGATTTGTTTCTCCATCTCGTTAAAAAAAGTCATTGGAATTTGGATCAGAATTGCATTGTACCTATAGATTGCTTTGGGTAGAATGGACATTTTCACAACGTTGAGTCTTCATATCTATGACCAAGGTATTTTTCCACTTATGTAGGTCTCTTTTGGTTTCTTGCAGCAGTGTCTTGTAGTTTTCTTTGTATAGGTCTTTTATGACTCTGGTTAGATTTATTCATAAATATTTTATCTTCTTGGGGTCTATTGTAAATGGTATCGATTTGGTGATTTCCTCTTTGACGTTCTCTTTGTTGGTGTAGAGGTATCCAACTGATTTTTGCGTGTTTATCTTGTATTCTCATACTTTGCTGAAGTCTTCTATTAGTTTCAGTAGTTTTCTTGTGGATTCTTTAGCATTTTCTGTGTATAAGGTCATATCATCTGCAAATAGATGTACTTTTACTTCTTCCTTACCAATCTGGATGTCCTTTATTTCTTCTTGTAGCCTAATTGCTCTGCCTAGGACATCCAGCACAACGTTGAATAAGAGTGGTGATAAAGGGCATCCTTGCCTGGTTCCCGTTCTCAAGGGGAATGCTTTCAGACACTCTCCATTGAGGATGATGTTGGCTGTTGGTTTAGTATAAATGCCCTTTATTATGTTGAGGAATTTTCCTTCTTTTCCTATTTTGCTGAGAGTTTTTATCATGAGTGGGTGTTGGACTTTGTCACATGCCTTTTCTGCATCAATTGATAAGATCATGTGGTTCTTGTCTTTTGTTTTATGTGATGGATTACATTGATTGTTTTTCTAATGTTGAACCATCCCTGCATACCTGGTATGAATCCCACATGGTCATGGTGAATTATTATTATTTTTTGATATGTTGTTGAATTCTATTGGCTAGAATTATGTTAAGGATTTTTGTGTCTAAGTCCATGAGGGATATTGTTCTGTAATTTTCTGTTTTTGTGGTGTCTTTGCCTGGTTTTGTTATCCGGGTTATCTTGGCTTCATAGAATGAGTTTGGGAGTATTCCATCCTTTTCTATGCCCGGAAATACTTTTAGTAGTAGTGGTGTTAACTCCTGTCTGAATGTTTGGTAGAATTCTCCAGTGAAGCCATCAGGGCCAGTTCTTTTTTTGTTGATGTTGTTAAGGGTTTTATTAACTACCTTTCCAATCTCTTCTTTTGTTACAGGTTTGTTTAGTTGTCCTACATCTGTTTGTGTTAGTTTAGGTAGGTAGTGTTTCTAGAAATTTGTCCGTTTCCTCTAGGTTTTCAAATTTGTTAGAGTACAACTTTTCATAGTATTCTGTTATGATTCTTTTAATTTCCGTTGGCTCTGTTGTGATATCGCCCTTCTCATTTCTTATTTGGGTTATATGCTTCCTCTCCTGTTTTTCTTTTGTCCGTCTGGCCAGTGGTTTACCGATTTTGTTGATCTTTTAAAGAACCAACTTTTGGTCGTGTTAATTCTTTCGATTGTTTTTCTGTACTCTATTTCATTTAATTCTGCTGAAATGTTATTATTTGTTTTCTTCTGGTGCCAAGGGCTACTTTTGCTGTTCTCTTTCTTTTTGTTCGAGTTGTAAGGTTAATTCTTTGATTTTGACCCTTTCTTCATTTTGGATCTGTGCATTTATTGGTATAAATTGACCTCCAAGGATTGCCTTTGCTGTGTCCCAAAGGTTCTAGTAGGATATGCTTTCCTTCTCATTTGATTCTTTGAATTTCTTTATTCCATTCTTAATTTCTTCTGTAACCCAGTAGTTTTTGGAGCAAGGTGTTGTTCAGTTACCACGTGTTTCATTTTTTTTTTCCTTGCTAGGTAGGTTAGATGCATGTGCTTATCTTTTGCCAGTTGAACACTGATTCTGGAGGCATGAGTAGACTCTCTGCTGCTCAGCCTCTCTCAATGTGGAAAACAAATCTCAAATGCCACTGCTTGCCTCACCGCTGGCACTAGCCGATCACAGCCTCCAGGGTGCCAGTTCCCACTGGGTTAAGTCTGGCAAATCCTGGCTGTTTCTGTACCATCTCTCTGCCCCGTTGCCGCTCAGTGCTACTCCTCAACTTTCCCTTTGATGTTCAGGGCTCCTAGGTTGTCATATGTAATCAGTATTTTTTTGTAGTCTTTGTTGTAAGAGGGACCACAGGAATTTTCTGACTCCTCTGCCATCTTGGCCCTGCCTCCATTTGAATTCTTGACTGCTGTTTCGTTGAGTGTCAATTGTGGATCCAAGTAAAATGAAATCCTTGACAGCTTCAGTCTTTTCTCCTTTTATCATGATTTGCTTAAGATCCACTTGTGAGGATTTTTGTTTTCTTTATGTTGAGGTATAATCCGTACTGAAGGCTGTGGCCTTTGATCTTCATCCATAAGTCCTTCAAGTCCTCTTCTCTTTCGGCAAGCAAGTTGTTAATGAGCCTTTCTCCAATTCTGATGCTACGTTCTTCATGTAGTCCAGCTTCTTGGATTATTTGAATAAGAATGGTGAAAGAATACAATCCTGATGCACACCTTTCCTGACTTTAAACCATGCAGTATCCCTTTGTTCTGTTTGAACGACTGCCTCTTGGTCTGTGTACAGGTCCCACATGAGCACAATTAAGTGTTCTGGACTTCCCATTTTTCTCGATGTTATCCATAATTTGTTATGATCCACACAGTGGAATGCCTTTGCATTGCCAATTAAACACAGGTATACATCTTTCTGGTATTCTCTGCTTTCAGTTAAGATCCATCTGACATCAGCAATGATTTCCCTCGTTCTACATCATATTCTGAATCTCGTTTGAATTTCTCCCAGTTCTTTGTCAATGTACTGCTGCAACTGCTTTTGAGTGATCTTCAGCAAAATTTTACTTGAGTGTGATATTAATGTTATTGCTCAATAATTTCTGCATTCTATTGGATCATCTTTCTTTGGAATGGGCACGAATATAGATCTCTTCCAGTCGGCTGGCCAGGTAGTTGTCTTCCAAATTTCTTAGCATAGATGAGTGAGCACTTCCAGCGCTGCATCCTTTTGTTGAAACATCTCAATAGGTATTCCATCAATTCCTGGAGCCTTGTTTTTTGCCAATGCCTTCAGTGCAACTTGGACTTCTTCCTTCAGCACCATCGGCTCTTGATCATATGCTACCTCCCAAAATGGTTTGAAAATCAACCAATTCTTTTTGGTACAGTGACTCTGTGTATTCCTTCCATCTTCTTTTGATGCTTCCTGCATTGTTTAATATTTTCCCCATAGAATCCTTCAATATTGCAACTAAAGACTTGAATTTTCTCTTCAGTTCTTTCAGCATGAGAAATGCCAAGCGTGTTCTTCCCTTTTTGTTTTCTAACTCTAGGTCTTTGCACATTTCACTATAATACTTTACTTTATCTTCTTGAGCTGCCCTTTGAAATCTTCTCTTCAGCTCTTTTACTTCTTCATTCCTTCCTTTTGCTTTAGCTACTCAACGTTCAAGAAGAAGGTTCAGAGTCTTTTCTGACACCCGTTTTGGTCTTTTCTTTCTTTCCTGTGTTCTTAATGACCTCTTGCTTTCTTCACGTATGATGTTCTTGATGTCATTCTACAACTCACCTGGTCTTCAGTCATTAGTGTTTCATGTGTCAAATCTGTTCTTGAGATGGTTCCTAAATTCAGGTAGAATATGCTCAAGGTCATACTTTGGCTCTCCTAGACTTGTTCTAATTTTCTTCAGCTTCAGCCTGAACTTGCATATGAGCAATTGATCATCTGTCCCGCAGTTGGCCCCTGGCCGTGTTCTGACTGATGATATTGAGTTTTCCATTGTCTTTTTCCACAGATGTAGTCGATTTGATTCATGTGTATTCCATGTGGTGAGGTCCATGTGTATAAAAAAAAATAAAAGTCACCATTTATTTTGGTGAAAAAAGGTATTTGCAATGAGGAAGTCATTGGTCTTGCAAAATTCTATCATGCAATCTCTGGCATTGTCGTTTCTATCACCAAGGCCATATTTTCCAACTACCAGACCTTCTTCTTTGTTTCCAACTTTTGCATTCCAATCGCTAGTAATTGTCATTGCATCTTGATTGCATGGTTGATCAATTTTAGACTACAGAAGTTGTTAAAATTTTTTAATTTTCTCATTTTTGGCTTCAGTAGTTCATGAGTAAATTTGAATAATAGTTGCATTAGCTGGTCTTCCTTGTAGGCATATGGATATTATCCTGTGACTCAGATGATTGTACTTCAGGCTAGATCTTGAAATATTCTTTTCGACAATGAATGCAATGCCACTCCTCTTAAATATGTCTATGTATACACACCACATGATTATCTGACTCAAAATGTCAGGTTCAGTTCACTAATGCCTAGGATATCAATGTTTATGCATTCCATGTCATTTTTGAATCTTCCAAATTTCCTGTATTTGTACTTAGTACATTCCACCTTCCTGTTATTAATGGATGCTTGCAGCTGTTTCTTCTCATTTTTGAGTTGTGCCACATCATTAATGAATGTCTTGAAAGTTTGACTCCATCTATGTCATTAAGGTCGACTCTAGTTCGAGGAGGCAGTTCTTCCCCCATCGTATTTTGAGTGCCTTCCAACCTTATGGGCTCATCTTCCAGTACTTTTTCAATGTTCCGCTGCTATTCATAAGGTTTCCACTGGCTAATTTTTTCAGAAGTAGACTGCCAGGTCCTTCTTCCTAGTCTATCTGAGTCTGGAAGCTCAGCTGAAACCTGTCCATCCTGGTTGATCCTGCTTGTGTTTGAAATACCAGTGGCATAGCTTCCAGTATCGTAGCAACACACAAGCCACCACAGTATAACAAACTGACAGACATGTAGGGAATTGAAAAATAGGATTACTCAATAATTCTGCATATCTTAAGTTTTCATTCCCCTCTATTTGTACCAGGAAATTGATGATTTTGTTTATTTATTCATTTATTTACCAGCATTGTTTTGATATATAGTTGTAACCTGTACTAGTTGGAATATACTCAATTCCAGAAGGACTAGTGTTGGTTCTTCTCTGTACAGCATGAGTGACTAAGATCATCTGTAGTTTAGCCAGGAGGAAAATGGCTTTTTGTTTTCTCTTTGTAGCAGCCCTTTGACAGTATTTAATTTGATACTGTTATCTGCAAGAAATAGAATAAAACTGGATGAAGCATGTATATTCAGATGTGTGGCTGACAGCACTTCCGAAAGCAGAAAGTGCTAATATTTTTACTTGAAAGAATCCTGGAAGAGAGCCCCCAAACGATCCACAGAAGAAAAATGATGCCCAAGTGAAGTCACATGAATCGGTGGATAATTCCAGTGAAACCCAGGAAGAACAGCATTAGTGTTAGTCTATAAGTATACACAATGCTTTACAATAGGTTGATTGCACTAAACAAAGAAGAAAATCCTTTCTCTGAGGATCTTACAATCTAAAGATACAAGTTGGTGCAGTACAATATGGAATGAGAATAATAAGTGATCCCCATGGTGGGTGGTCTTTATAGCTGAAACACTGCAAAAACAAGTGCTTTTTTGGAACAGCGGAGGTGAAGTGGGAGTGGCCCAGGCGTGCAAAAAAGTGGAAGGCTGTCCTTTTGGGGCTGGGGAGTGCAAAGAAAGAAATGAGAGCTGGGTAGTATGTCTGAAAAGAGGCTGAACACAAAAATGGGTAGAGATCAGATTGACATTGGCATGGTAGAGCCTGGTGATTTAGAAAACAAGGTAAAATGCCAACAGAGGAAGATTTAGAGAGGACAAACAACATAAAATAAGACTCTGTAATACAGCAATTACCACATCTTTAAAATCCCAGATCTGGAGAATACTGCTTGCAACAGCTTCTTGTCAGTATGAATGGCTTCACCATCAGAGGATAAAAAAGCCCCTAATGGTTCCAGTGAGATACTATATGTGAAAGTGATTTGTAAGCAGCAGAGCAGTACAAATGTAAGTCATTGTCATATTCTACTTAGCTTTACCTTCCTTAAATGTTTGTTTGGTGAAATATTTTAAGACAAAACATTAGCAGCAGAACTTCCTATTTTCAGAGATGTTGTCAGAGACAGGTTTGTTATCGTCTTTTATCTGATTCCATGTTAGCTCATTACAAGCTCTCATAGTAAATGTTCTCCAAAGGGCTCTCTCTACTTCCCTTACAATTGAACTAACACTGATGTTCACATCAGTGACCATATCCTTATTCTCGTTCCTGCCCTTTCTCTTACTACCCAGGCTTTTTCCACCTGCGTTCATATAGTCATGTATTTTATTTGGTCTCAGAATATCATTTTATACTCTGCCTACAAGGATTTGAGTTGGCTTACTGAGAAATATATACAAAACAGTATTAATAAATTGACAAAAAATAGGTATGAAAGGAAAATAAATATTAAAACTAAAATGAAGCCAAGGTTGGAAGAACTAGATGGTACCTGGCTACAACCGATGACTGAGAGGGGTATTCACTAATTAGATAGTAGACAACTATTTTAGGTGAAGGGAAAGACAACACACAACACAGGAGAGGTCAGCACAATTGGACTAAACCAAAAGCGAAGAAGTTTCCTGAATAAACCGAACACTTCGAAGGCCAGTGTAGCAGGGGCAGAGGTTGGGGACCATGGTTTCAAGGGCCATCTAGGTAAACTGACATAATAAAATCTATTAAGAAAACATTCAGACAGGAATTGGACTGGACTATAAGATAGAAAACGATACTGGTGAGAAGTGAGCTTCTTAGATGAAGTAGACACATGAGACTATGTGGGCAGCTCCTGTTCGGAAGGGAGATGAGAAGGCAGACGGGGACAGAAGCTGGCTGAATGGACACGGAAATACCGGGTGGAGAGAAGGAGTGTTCTGTCTCATTAGGGGGAGAGCAACTAGGAGTATATAGCAAGGTATATATGAATTTTTGTATGAGAGACTGACTTGATTTGTAAACTTTCACTTAAAGCACAATAAAAATTTAAAAAATAAATAAAATAAAATAAAATAAAATAAAATGAAGCCAGAGTAAGGTCAATACACCAAGTATATAGTAATTGAGGCCTTTATGGTTGTGCTCTAAATTTCACTCTGAGCTTCTTAGCAGGCAGATCAAGGGGGAAAATATTAGTTATAGGATTTGCAGGTGTCCATAGGGTAAAAATGAACAAATTTCTTAGAGGTAGCATAATTTCCTTGAGATCTGGGAGTTTTTATAAATGCCAATTTTATGAATTTGAATTTTATCCTGAAGGCAGTGGGAAGCCAGTGAAAGCTTTTGATTCATGGAATGACATACACAAAGCTGTATTTAGAGCAGGTATAGGAAAGCTTGAATGAGTAGGGGAATACTAGATATAGGAGAACCAGTTAGAAATGAGGATTTAACTAGTCTTGACATGGTATATTACAGAAAATAGAAAGAAAGGGAAAGCTATAAGGAAGGTTAGGAAGACGGACAGGGTCACTGCTTAATACAAATGGAAAGGGAGGAATCAACAATGCCTGTAATGTTCAGGTTTAGCTAGAGTGTTGATACCATAATTCCTTGCAAATGTAAGAGGATATATTAAAGTAGAAAGCCCAGAAGATTATGAAAAAGCTAAGACAACTGATATGGTTTCTTATTCTCATTTTGGAAAAAGGAAATGGAGAGCTACCATTTGTTTAGCACTATGTGTGTGAGTGTATATACATATACGTAGATATCTATGTACATATATATGTATATATTTCACTTTCTATTGTGGTAAAATATAACAAAATTTGCCATTTTAACCATTTTTAAGTGTACAATCAGGTGGCATTAATTACATTCACAATGTTGGGCAACCATCACTGTTATCTATTTCCAAAACTTTTTAATCGCTCCAAATTAAAGCTCTGTACCCCTTAATCAATAACACCCCGGTTCCCTCCTTCCCCCCTCCACCCCTGGTAACCACTAATCTACTTTCTGTCTCTATGTATTTGCCTGTTCTAGATATTTCATATAAGTGAGATCATACAATTTGTCCTTTCATGTCTAAGCATACTGTTTTCAAGGTTCATCCATGTCATAGCATGTATCAGAACTTCATTTCTCTTTAAAGCTGAATAATATTGTGTTGTATGGATATACTACATTTGTATACTCATCTGTTGATGGACACTTGGTTTGTTTATACCTTTGGGTTATTATGAATAATGCTGCTATGAACATTGGTTGGAAACCCTGGTAGCATAGTGGTTAAGAGCTATGGCTGCTAACCAAAAGGCCGGCAGTTAAAATCCACCAGGCTTACAAGTATCTGTTTTAGTCCCTGCTTTCAATTCTTTTGGATATAGACCTCAGAGTGGAATTGCTGGGTTATATGGTAATTCTGTGTTTAACTTTTTGAGGAGCCACTGACCTGTTTTCCACAGTGACTGCACTGTTTTACATTCCCACCAGCAATGCACAAGGGTTCCAGTTCTCCACATCCTCTCCAGCATTTGTTATTTTTCCTTTTTTGATGATAGCCAGCCTAGTGGGTATGAAATGGTATGTCTTTGTGGTTTTGATTTATTTGCATAGTAATTTATATTTTATGAAGTGCTTTTACATACAGCATCTAATTTTCCCCTCATGGGACAATCCTGTGAGGGAAGTAGTAGTGTCCACATTTTACAGAAAAATGTCTGAGACTTAATGATTAACTGATGCATCTAAATCCACATACTCGTAACTGCCTTGTCCCTCCCACTCCCCCCGCTCCCCGCCGCCATTGTACCACAGTGCCTCAAGAAGGCTTTCTGCATGAAGCTGTGGGTGTGATGATACCAGGGGACAAAATCAAGGCAAGGATAGAGTTTTAACATCATTGTCAACATCAGGTTTTTTTTTTTTTTTGCTTTGCTTTGCTTCGCTTTACTACGATTGTTACATACAATTATTATGAATAGGACTGCTTGCCCCTACACTAAATATCCCCAGATGGCTATGCTTTTAACATTTCATGTCTGCTTTTATAGTTCTTTAACCTCTTCCACTATTGTCAGCTGATACTACTTGATGTATCTAGCAGCTCCCCTACTCCTAATCAATTGTGCCTTGGAAACCAGATAAATATGCTTGTTACTTTTAGACACAATTTTAAGAATGACTGCGCATTGAGTAAGGACCTAAGAAGTTCTCTTATGAGAACTCAACCCTAACGTTATGTTCTTAGGAGTAAAGAACATCTTTCAGTTTGATCATTCTTAGAACGTATTTTTTAGCTGTCTTCTAGGTTGTTGGCTAATTCTGTATAGTTGCAGTGCTGGATAAATTACCTAGAAAGGTGAGATGTTGGTATATATGTCCAGTAGGTAACCCCTTACCTTTACTTTTCAAAAACGGATGCTATCGATGGTGACAAGGGACTATAACAATACTTTACAAACAGGGTGGAGCCATGGCGGCATAGTGGTTAAGAGTTTGGCTGCTAACCAAAAGGTTGGCAGTTCAAATCCACCAGCCTCTCCTTGAAAACCCTAGGGGGCAGTTTTACTCTGTCCTATAGGGTCGCTATGAGTTGGAATCGACTCAACGGCAATGGGGTTTACAAACAGGAGGTTGTGATTTTTGTTGTTGTTGTTGTTAGTTGCCATCAAGTCAGTTCCAACTGTAGCAACCTTATATATAACAGAACAAAATGTTGCCCAGTCCTGTGATCCATAGGGTTTTCATTGCCTAACTTTTGGAAGTAGATCACCAGGCCTTTCTTCCTAGTCTTTCCTAGTCTTGAAGCTCTGATAAAACTCATCCACCACAGGTGACCCTGCCAGTATTTGAAATATTGGAGGCATAGCTCCCAGCATCATAGCAACATGCAGGCCACCACAATACAACAAATGGACAGATGGGTGGTAGTGTGAATTTTTACTGAATAGAAATCTAGTTGTCAAAGGTTTGAAGTGACTGCCCAATCTCTTTTATCCTAGAATGACTTGCAACTCCCAGGCCCACATCCCCTCTGTTGGAAAAGATTGCATATATTCCCTTTTGTCTCTAATAAGTCTTCCTTCCCTAAACTGCTAAGAAGCTTCCAGCCAGCACTCCCCTGGTTCACTTTTCCCCCCTGTGAGGGAGGCTTTTAACAAAGACCTCTTGACTATCCACAAGAGGCATTATTCCTGTAGAAAGTGCTGCACTCTTCAGTGTCAAACTCATGTCTCCAACTGGCTGAATAAAGCATTTTGAGACATTTAGTGCAGTGTGCATAATTCAGGTGTGTGTACTTTGGACAGCCAGGGCTTCAAAAGTACCCAGCCCACCTCCAAACAGAAATGGTATTCTTTCCAAATTTACTTTTCAAAGTAATTTTTAAGATGATGCAAATCAGTAAGTGGTCAATACATTCATTAAGCCATCTGAATGGAGTGGAAATGAGAGAAAAGGAAGGGGAAAAGGTGATTTTACTTCACTGTCTGCTGAAATATGAAATTAATAAAAGTCAATATCATTATAGCTCAGCAAGGTCAATAACTAAAACGTTGCTAGGTAATATAATATTCTTCATAGTAATGGGAAAGGATAGTGTTTATTTCTTAGCACAGGAAGTTAGTAAGGGGCTACTTTTATTGTTAGCTAGAAATACATGTCGCCTTATGCACAGAAAAAATGGCTATGACTTTGGATTAGTTGCTGTCTATGGAAAATACAGTTGTGATATTAGCCACTTATGCCTCTGAATTGTGCTTTGGGAGGAAGTTTCCAATTTGATGCTTTTTGGAGGGTCCTTTTAGCATTCATGTCTCAAGATAAAATTTACAAGTATGGTTGGTAGGATACAACTCCTGGTGCCCTTGCATAAATGCATTTAAAGTATGAAAATATTTTCTAGAAATAGACAGGGCAACCAGGCGTTGATGGGAACAAAGCCAATTTCTTAGAAGCCTCTTGGCCTTTCTTTAATGGTTCACCTATTTTGCATGTGACCATGTCAGTATATCCATTTTAAACTGACCTTTCAGAAAGAAATTTACTTCCTATTTTTTGGCTTTTGTATCTAAGTGTCTATTACAGGAACATACATTGATGGGCATTCAAAAGTCTCTGATGAGAAGTTTACTGGTGAATGAAAGTGTTTTCTAAAGGGAGCAAATTGTATGCTATCTAAAGATACTCAGATTTATCAATTTGGAAATATTGCACTGCAACTGAAGTATCCAGATTGAATGGTAAGCTATGAATTATGCCTACAGAATGCTGCAACTGCTCCCTTATGTGACCTCAACATTGGCATTATAATGAAGGTGAATTATTAAACACTAAAATAACCTCACTTACTGAATAAAAAATCAGCGACTTGGTGTGTTATGTTTGGACCTCATTACACAGCATGATTTGGAGTTTTCTGTCCACTGCATAGGTTAACTTTAGTGCCTTGTGGATAAAAAGGATACAGCAATGAGTGACTAGCAGGAATAAGGTTTAAAATAAACAAATGAGATTTGAGGCTTTAGATAATTTTTTCACTCTTTTTTTTAAAAGTATTTTTTAATTTGTTGTTGTTGTTAGGTACTGTCGAGTTGATTCCAACTCATAGTGACCCTGACGCACAAAACAACGTGCCATCCTCACAAATGATGCTATGCTTGTGCCAATTGTTGCAGCCACTGTGTCAATCCATCTCCTTGATGGTCTTCCTCTTTTTCGCTAACCTTCTACTTTACCGAGCATGATGTCCTTCTCCAGTGACTGATCCCTCCTGATAACATACCCTAAGTATGTGAAATATAGTCTCACCATCCTTGCTTTTCAGGAGCATTCTGGTTTTACTTCTTCCAAGACAGATTTGTTTATTCTTTTGGCATTCCATGGTATATTCAATATTCTTTTCCAACACCGCAATTCAAAGGTGTAATTCTCCTTCTTCTGTCTTCCTTATTCATTGTCCAGCTCTCACATGCATATGAGGCGAATGAAAACACCATAGCTTGGGTCAGGCACAACTTAGTCCTCAAGGTGACATCTTTGCTTTTCAACATTTAAAGAGGACTTTTGCAAGCAGATTTGCCCAATGCAATGCATCTTTTTGATTTCTTGACTGCTGCTTTCATGAGTGTTTATTGTGGACCCAAGTAAAATGAAATCCTTGACAACCTCAATCTTTTCTCTGTTTATCATGATGTTGCTTATTGGTCCAGGTGTGAGGATTTTTATTTTCTTTATGTTGAGCTGTAATCCGTGCTGAAGGCTGTGGTCTTTGATCTTCATCAGTAAGTACTTCAAGTCCTCTTCACTTTCAGCAAGCAGGGTTGTGTCATGTGCATAACACAGGTTGTTAATGAGTCTTCCTCCAATCCTGATGCCCCGTTCTTCTTCATATAGTCCAGCTTCTCAGATTATTTGCTTATCATATAAATTGACTAGGCATGGTGAAAAGATACAACCCTGGAACACACCTTTCCTGACTTTAAACCATCCCCTTGTTCTGTTCGAGTGATTGCTTCTTGATCCATGTACAGATTCCTCATAAGCACAATTAAGTGTTCCAGAATTCCCATTCTCCATAATGTAATCCATAATTTGTTATGGCCCACACAGTCGAATAGCATAGTCAATAAAACACAGGTAAACATCTTTCTGGTATTCTCTGCTTTCAGCCAGGATCCATCTGACATCAGCAATGATATCCCTGGTTCCACATCCTCTTCTAAATCTGGCTTGAATTTCTGGCAGTTCTCTGGAGATATTAATGATAATTGATGTGATATTAATGATAATTTCTGCATTTGGATGGATCACCTTTCTGGGGAATAGGCATAATATGATCTCTTCCAGTCAGTTGGCAAGGTAGCTGTCTTCCAAATTTCTTGACATACACAAGTGAGCACTTCAAGCTCTGCATCCAATTGTTGAAACATCTCAATTGATATTCTGTCAATTCCTGGAGTCCTGTTTTTTAGCAATGTCTTCAGTGCAGCTTGGACTTCTTTCTTCAGTACCACCATTTCCTGGTCATATGTTACCTCCTGAAATGGTTGAACGTCAACCAATTTTTTTTGGTATCACGACTCTGTGTATTCCTTCCATCTTCTTTTGATATTGCCTGCGTCGTTTAATATTTTCACCATAGAATCCTTTGGTATTGCAACTTGAGGCTTGAATTTTTTCTTCAATTCTTTGAGCGTGAGAAATGCTGAACATGTTCTCTCCTTTTGGTTTTCTATCTCTAGGTCTTTGCACATGTCATCATAATACTTTACTTTGTCTTTTCAAGCTGCCTACAAAATCTTCTGTTCACCTCTTTTACTTCATTTTGCCTTTTGCTTTTGCTACTCGATGTTCAAGAGCAAGTTTCAGAGTCCCTTCTGACATCCATTTAGGTCTTTCCTTTCTCTCCTGTCTTTTTAATTACTTTTTGCTTTCTCCATGTATGATGTCCTTGATGTCATTCCACAACTCATCTGGTCATTGGTCATTAGTGTTCAACACATCAAGTCTATTCTTGAGATTGTCTCTAAATTCAGGTGGGATATACTTGAATTACATAGAATCAAATTGACTTTTTCAATCTATACTTCTCTGAATTTTGACACGTGTATAGATTTGTGTAACCACTGGCACAATCAGGACACAGAACACTTCTAACACCCCTGAAAACTTGCTCTGGGTGTTTGTTTTTTGTTTTGGTTTGCTTCTGGGTTTTTTGTTTTGTTTTTGCCTTTTAAAACAATTTTCATTGTGGTAAAATATATATAACATAACATTTGCCACTTTAACCATGTTTAAGTGTATAATTCAGTGACATTAATTATATTCACAATGTTGTACAACCATCATCACTATATATTTCTACAACTTTTTCTTCAATCCAAAAAGAAACTCAGTACCCATTAAGCAATAATTCCTGATTCCTTCCCTTCTCCCACACCATCCTCTGGTAATCTCTATCTACTTTCTGTCTGTATGAATTTGGCAGTTCTAAGTAACAAACTCCCTCAGTTTTTGTTTACCTGGTAATGTCTTAATTTTGCCCTCATTCTTGAAAGATAGTTTTTCTGGATATAAAAATCTTGGTTGACAGTTTTCTTTCAGCACTTTAAATATGTTATCCCACTTCCTTTTGGCCTCCAAGGTTTCTAAGGAGAAATTGTACTTAGTCTTAAATAGTATCCCTTGTATGTGACAATTAACTTCTCTATTGCTGCTTTTAAGATCCTCTCTTTCTTCTGTTTTCAAGAGTTTCACTGTATGTTCCACTTACACTATTTAGTCCCAGATGTCTAAGAATGGGCACAGCCTTCAGGCATTGCTTTCAACTCCCTTTCCATCCCACATGATCTCAGAGGTAAGTCACACTGAAGGGAGCATGAACACTCCAGTTCAGTTTTTTGAGCAGCTGCTGGACAGATCAGAATACACACACGCATACACACAATAGTCTTCTCTGCACACTACAGAGAAGTCTGCACACTACAGAGTCAAAGATGAAGCCCCATCTCTGAGAGTATGGGCCATGGTCTGTGGCACATCAGCTGAGCCAGGAGAAGGATGGACCTAGGCAGAAGGAAAAAAAAAAAAGTTTTCATACTTCTTAAAAGTTGCTTTTTTGGATTCAGTGTTTGCTTAGTTGCTGCAACCCTCTAATTGCCTTTTAGACTTATTAGAGTTGGCCCTACAGATTTCTATTTGTTTTCCTTGTTGATCGTGTGTGGGGAACAAGTGTAGACCTTCTCACACTGCTGTCTTCCGGGAGCCACTCCTTCATTTCTGATGGACAGTTTTGGTGAATATTGAATTCTTGGGCGATGGTTTCTTCCTTTCAGCACTTTAAATATGTCATCCCACTGCCTTCCTGGCTGCCGTGGTTTATGATGAGAAATAGGCTGTTAATCCAATTGAGTGTCTCTTGTACATTTTACATGTTGATGTGCTTCTCTCTTGCTGCTTTCAAGATTCTTTCTTAGTCTTTGGCTTTTGATAGTTTGATTATATTGTGTCCCGGTGTGAATCTCTGATTTTATCATACTTGGAGTTCACTGAGTTTCTTGTAGTGTAGATCCATGTCTTTTGTCAGAATTGGGAAGTTTTGGCCATTATGTCTTCAAGTATTCTTTCTGCCCCTTTCTCTTCCTCTAGGACTCTCACAATGCATATGCTGGTGTCCTTAATGGTGTCCCAAAGATCCTTTGGGCTTGGTTCAACTTTCCTCATTCTTTTTTCTTTCTTCTCCTCAGACTGGATAATTTTAATTGTTCTATCTTCAAGTTTGATGATTTGTTCTTCTGCTTGCCCAAATCTGCTGTTGATCTCCTCTAGGGAATTTTTCATTTCAGTTATTATACTTTTCAGCTTCAGAACTTCTGTTTGGTTCTTTTTAATAATTTCTATCTATTTATTGATATTCTCATTTTGTTTATACATCATTTTTAATTTCCTTTATTTTTTGGTCTATGTTTTCCTTTAACTCTTCGAACATATTTAAGACAGCTGTTTTAAGGTCTTTGGCTAATAAGCCCAACCTGGGCTTCCTCAGGGGTGATTCTTGTTTCTTTATTTTATTCCTGTGAATGGGCTTTCCCTTTCTGTTTCTTTGTATGCTCTGTGACTTTGTTGTTGTTGAAAAGTGGACACTTGAACTTTTTTTGTGGTAACTCTAGAAATACAATTCTCCCCCATTCCTAGGTTTACTATTAATTTTTTTGATTGTTGAATGCTGTAGTAGTCTGTTGGTTTAGGGACTTTTCCAAACTACTTTTGCAGAGGCAGTATTCTTTATTGTTTGTGGTCACTGAAATCTCTGCTCCTTTAGCTTGTGTTCAGTTAGTATTTTGAGAGAGATTTTCTTGAACACGAGAAAGTAAAACAAAACAACCAAAAAAAAAAAAAAAAACCAAACCCATTGCCATCGAGTCAATTCTGACTCGTAGCGGCCCTATAGGACAGAGTAGACCTGCCACATAGAGTTTCCAAGGAGTGCCTGGCAGATTCCAACTGCTGATCCTTTGCTTAGCAGCCGTAGCACTTAGCCACTACGCCACCAGGGTTTCCAATGAAAACAACAGCACCAACAAAAGCACCCCTGCCAGTCTTTGCAGAATGGCTCTGTGCTTGCATATTTATTCAACACTTAGCCAAGTTTACACTGAGCCAAGAGATCAGCCCATGGTAAAAGCTTAGGTTTTTTTTTTTTTTTGCTTTTTTTCTGTACATGCATCTTACCCTTGGTATGCACATGGCTTTCTAAATTCCCTGATTGTATTAGTTTCCTAGGGTTGTTGTAACAAAATACCACAAATGGCTGATTTATAAGAACAGAATTTATTTATCTCACAGTTCTAAAGGCTAGCAGTCCAAATCATGGTGTCATCTGGGCCATGTTCTCTCTGAAGGATCTAGGGAAAGATCCTTTCTTGTCTCACCTGGCTTCTGGGAGAACCAGACATTCCTTGGCTTTCAGCTGCAGCATAATTCCATTGTCATATTGCCATATTCCCTGTCTCTCTCTGTGTCTCATCTCCTTTTTTATAGTTCACCAATCAGATTGGATTAGTACACACCCTACTTGGTATGAACTCATGTTAACTGATAACATCTTCAAAACCCCTAGTTCCAAACCAGGTCACATTCACAGGTTAGGACATACAAATAAATTTTGGGGGATACAATTCAACCCACAATACTGGTGTAAATGGGTGATTTTGAATGCCCTATTTCCCAAAAGGTCCCTGGGTGGTGCAAATGGTTTGCACTCAACTACTAACCTAAAGGTTGGCTGTTTGAACCCACCCAGCAGCACTGCAGAAGAAAGTCTTGGTGATCTGCCTCTGTAAAGATTACAGCCAAGAAAATGCCACAGAGTAGTTTTGCTGTGTTACACATGGAGTCACCAAGAGTTGGAATTGACTTGACAGCAATCGGTTTTGTTTTGGTTGATTTCCCAAGGAAATTCTCTCCCTGGCATTTCCTCCCAGGCCTTAGGTATGTCTCAATTGTACTCTTTTGCCCTAGATGGCTATGGATTGATTGTTCACCTTATGGTGTTTTCTAGCAAAATGTCTGCCATTTTTCTGACCTGAGTAAGTTCTGAGCAGGGGTGGATTACCCAGTAAGCAAGGTAAGCACGTGCTTAGGGCATCAACAAAACAGGGGCATCAGTTGTCCAAAGCAAAGACCTATGGATGTCAAGCAGACAGGACACAAGGAAAAGCAAGTGCCACAGTGGAAGGGAACTGGCAGGGCACTAAATGAAACTGATGCCAGCTCCAGTGCATGAGAATGTGCCAACTGGAAATAAAGTTCACACGGGGTCACCAGGGCACCCACGTGCAAAGTTGTTTAATCTATGAGGCCCCTACCGCTTCAATACGTTCATTGACATCTGTCTCCTTTGGGTCCCCTCCAGTGCAATTTAAACTCCTTATCTTGCCAGATCTCTTCAGAATATACTATTTCTTTCAAATAACAAGAGGTGGGAGTGGGCCGTCGAGTCTAACTCTTGTTACATTCACCCAATATGCAACCGGATCCAACATGAGCGGTTACTGGGCAAAGATAGATTATATTAATAGATAACAGGTCTCTGATCCATTTTGAGAGAACTGTCTTGTATATCCACATCTGCTGATACAGCAACTCCAGCCAGGAGGGCCAGCTATACTCTTTGCCATGATACAAACACAAGGATATGCTCTCCAGTCCCAGATGGTGCACAAAAATGAAGGAATTGAATAAATTGAACATTGCAATGGATTCAGTCTAGTTACTTTTTAAATGTATAGCATTTACATACAGTTATGTAACTAAGTTTTGTAAACAATAGTGATCGTAACTTTAACTTTAAAATATGTTTGACATACACACGGACACAATCTGACATAAATTTAATATAATATAATGCTAACATGGGTAATAATTTAATATAATACTAACATAGCAAACATCCAAAAAATACTGAAAATATTAATATTTACCTAACACAAAAAATTTTAATTTCTGGATCAAGTGAGTTTCATCTTTTATTGTCTGTTGCATGGGACACAGTGCTTGATAGTACTCTACCTGTACTAATAAATGAGGTATTAGGCACATTAAGAGAATGCAAAATTCAATATTTATTTATTCATTCATCTTCCAAGAAAGAAACAAAGGGCATTTAACAAAACACTGCATTTGTATTTTATCAGAATATTTACATGTCTCTGTGTAAGGAAACCGAAAAATTCATTGAGTAAATAAATGAATATTTAGATAATAAAAATTATATCATTGTGTTTTATTTTCGATTTCACTTCAGACTGACTTTTTAAAAAATGTTTGATGTTGTTATGACTCGCAAAACAGACTTACTCGTTGAGAAGTGGAGCTATTGTTACATCAATTATGTATGTATCTCTTAATATGGGAGTTGAACAATTGCACAAAAAAATAAAATGTACATTTTATAAATTTTGAATACGATAACAATTATGTTTTCCTTTTCATTTTGGACCCATTGGGTATGACCGTACATTCAGTTCTCTCATGTGAATCACATAAGATCATGCCAGCTGTACTATAATCAAGTGATTCGTGATGTATTTGATCCTTTCCTGCTCAAAGCCAACCAAAATGCGCCTTCAGATTGAGCAGACCCTTGTATTTGTATCATGCTCTTTGCAATCATTCTTGTCCCTGTTGGGTGTCAGTAGGAGTCCAATGAACTGTGAAGATGCAGCATTAAAGGATGGAAAGTGAGTGCATATGTTTTTAAACATTATTTCAAGACAAAAAACGCTTGTGGAGATCTGTGAAGGGCCCACCAACAAACATCGTATGAGAAATTAATGAAATTATTTCTGACTGCCTTGTAAGTACTAATTCTTTTGACTGGAAAAAATTCAAGCCTCGAGTTGCAATAGTGAAGGATTCCATGGGGAAAATACTAAATGATGCAGGAAGCGTCAAAAGAAGATGGAACGAGTACACAGAGTCACTGTACCAAAAAAGTATTAGTTGACGTTCAGTCATGTCAGGAGGTAGCTTATGATCAAGAACTGATGGTACTGAAGAAAAAAGTCCAATCTGCACTGAAGACATTACCGAAAAACATGGCTCCAGGAATTGACCAAATACCAATGGAGATGTTTCAACAAAAGGATGCAGCACTGGAAGTGGTCACTTGTCTATGCCAAGAAATTTGGAAGGTAGCTACCTGGCCAACCAACTGGAAGAGATCCATATTTGTTCCAATTCCCAAGAAAGATGATATAACTGAAGGCGGAGATTATTAAACAGTATCATTAATATCACACACAAGTAAAATTTTGCCGAAGATCACTCAAAAGTGATTGCAGCAGTACATCGACAGGGAACTTCCAGAAATTCAAGCCGGATTCAGAAGATGATGTAGAGCCGGGAATATCACTGCTGATGTCAGATGGATCATGGCCGAAAGCAGAGAATACCAGAAGGATGTTTACCTGTGTTTTATTGACTATGCAAAAGCATTCGACTGTATGGATCATAACAAATTATGGATAACACTTAGAAGAACGGGAATTCCAGAACACTTAATTGTGCTCATAGATCAAGAGGTAGTCGTTCAAACAGAACAAGGGAATATTTCATAGTTTAAAATAAGGAAAAGTATGCATCAGGGTTGTACCCTTTCGCCATACTTATTCAATCTGTGTGCTGAGCATATAATCCGAGAAGCTGGAGTATATGAAGAAGAACAGGATATCAGTATTTGAGACTCATTGACAACCTGCGTTATGCAGATGACACAACCTTGCTTGCTGAAAGTGAAGAGGACTTGAAGAATTTACTGATGAAGATCAAAGACTGTGGATTACACCTCAACATAAAGAAAACAAAAATCCTCACAACTGGACCAATAAGCAACATCATGATAAATGGAGAAAAGATTGAAGTTGTCAAGGATTTCATTTTACTTGGATCCACAATCAAGACCCATGGAAACAGCAGCCAAGAAATCAAACGACACAATGCATTAGGCAAATCTGCTGCAGAAGACCTCTTTAAAGAGTTAAAAAGCAAAGATGTCACTTTGAGGACTAAGGTGCTTCTGACTTCTGACTCAAGCCATGGTGTTTTCAACTGCCTCATATACAAGCGAAAGCTGGGCAATAAATAAGGAAAACTGAAGAAGAACTGACGCCTTTGAATTATGGTGTTGGCAAAGAATATTGAATATGCCATGGATTGTCAAAAGAACGAACAAATCTATTTTGAAAGAAGTACAGCCAGAATGTTCCTTAGAAGAGAGGCTAGCAAGACTTTGTCCCACGTACTATGGACTTGTTATCAGGAGGGACCAGTCCCTGGGGAAGGACATCATGCTTGGTAAAGTGCAGGGTCAGTGAAGAAGAGGATGACCTCAATGAGATGGATTGACACAGCGGTTGCAACAATGGGCTCAAGCATAACAACAATCATGAGGATGGTGCAGGACCTGGCAGTGTTTCATTCTGTTATACACAGGGTTGCTATGAGTTGGGACCAACTTGATGGTAGCTAACAACAACATCCCAGACATGAAGAGCAAAATTACATGTTCCAAATCAATTTTTTTACTTACTAATTTTCAAATATAATTTTATGTGTTAATGTGCAAATTCAAATGTCAATTTTGTTTTATAATTTTTTGTTTAAATTATTCAAATTTGTTTGCTAAGGTAAGTCCAAATTTAAAAAGTGACATAATAATTGCCATCCAGGTAATATGAAATGGCAACAACTAAGTGTAGCAGTAAAACAAAAGCTCACAGAAAAAAGAAAAGGATTTGTGAATTCCTAAAGATGATTCCAAAATTAACTTCCTTTTTAAAATGTAATGAATCCGCAGAGACTTCTTCCATTGAACCCTCGAGTTTAATGGGTGCAAATCATTGTACTAGTACCGCTAGTGCTGAAATTACTAATAGCAAAATGAATATAACAGAATTTCTTCCAAATTCTGCATCTATTCCTTCCTGTAGTAAAAGAAAAAATTAATAACGGTGTAGAAAGTGAGACTATTTTAGAATCTGATATTATCACATCTGCAGACCCCATAAATAACGGAAATACATATCCGGCTTTCTGGAATAACTTTTTTTTTAATGGTGTAAATTATTGGTTTGAAAGAGGGGCAAGTGACTATCAAGATCACAGTGGACCATTTGAAAAATTGTGTCGAAAATTTCTGGATGCTAAACAAACGAGGATCTGTAGCCAGAATATATTTCCAGGGTGCAAAGCTAATGGTGAAAATTATAAGACGAAGCGGCTACTGTATTCTCCATCGGTCACCTCTGTATATTCTTTCATTTGCAAAGTATTCAGTCCTAAATCGTTTAATTCTCAATTTGCTATGGATGGATTTAGTGATAGGTGCAACTTGAATATGACTGATAAACATGAAAACAGTTCAATTCACAGAAATTGTATGTTGTCATATTTAAACCGAAGACATGGTTTTGCCTTATCTCATCAACTGGAAAAACAAATTAATGAAGAACATCAGTATCGGAAAGCCGTTTTCAATGCGTTGTTGCTGTCATTGTAACAATCGCTAAATGTGGACTATCTTTTCAAGGAAGACATGAAATGTTTGGGTCCCCACAAAATGGAAATTTTGGAGTTTTACTCGAACTTGTTGCTAAATTTGATTCATTTTTAACGGGTCACATCTCAAAATATGGTAACACAGGAAAGGGCAACCCACTGTATATGTCTAAAACAATATGCGAAGAATTAATAATCAGTGATAAAGTTCAATGAACTATTTTCATTGAAATACGTATAGCTCGATATTTCAGTTTGTCTGTAGAATCCACTCCTGATCGTTCTCATACAGATCAGCAAAGTATTGTCTGAAGATACCTATCTCCAGCAGATGGAAAACCCGTCAAGCGATTTATCACATTTACCAGCTTAAGTTATACCGGTGAAGAAATTGCAAATCAAGTACTTCGTTATATATGTGAAGTTTGCAAAAGTGATTTTTCTAAGTGCAGGGGGCCAGTTCTATGACAAAGCTGACAGTGCGTCAGAACATTATAAAGGCGTGCAACAGAAAATTTTAGAATGTAATGAATATGCCTTTTTCATACCATGTGCTGCACATTCACTTAATCTTGTAGGATGTAGCACAGTAGATTGTTTTCCAGAAGCAGTTGATTTTTTTTCCTACTGTTCATTCGCTCCACAAATTTTTGCCACCTCTGCTCATCGATGGGCAGTTCTGAAAACATATTTAGCAATGATCAACTATTAAAATGTCTTTCTAATACACATTGGGAAGCACAAGCTAGAGCAATGAGTGCAATCCTAGAATTGTATATTCAGATTCTAGACGCCTTAGAAAATATTGCTGAAAACCAGACACAAAAGGGAGACACCAAAAGAGAAGCTGAAAGCATTAGCAACAGGATGCGAACACTAGAGTGTGTATTTACGTTGGTTATTGGGAATAATATATTGCAGCATTTTTATCAGCCGAGTCAACTCTCCAAGATTCCGAAGGCACAGATCTGTAGCAGTCATTAACAGGGTACTTACATGATTTAAGGGAAGATTTTGAAAACACAGCAGAACAAACAGTTGGCATTGTTTGCTCCAAATACTGATTATCAAGCAGTTCACTGTTACAGAAGCATTAGAAAGAAACAAGTAAACGACAGAAGTGCTGCAGAAGCGCCATAAAGTGACAGAGACCAATTTCACATAACCACATACTACACCATCGTTAACACACTTGAATCTTGCATGAAAAGAAGGGCAAAATTGTGTGAAGTTCTTTCAAATAGAATTTTCCTTCTTAAACAATGTGGATATACCTGGTGAAGAATGCATAGGGGCACTCTAGAAATTAGTGCAGGCTTATCCTGATGACTTAAATACGAACCTTTACAGAGAAATGTGACAATTTCATTCTCACATGACAACTAAGTTTTCAGATTCAGGAAAGACAAATTTTACTCGTGTAGGCTTGTTTTGCTTTTTGAGGCATGTATGATTCCATAAAAACCTGTTGCCGTGGAGTTGATTCCGACTCATAGCAACCCTATAGGACAGAGTAGAACTGCCTCACAGGGTTTCCAAGGAGAGGCTGGTGGATTTGAACTGCCGACTTTTTGGTTAGCAGCCAAGCTCTTAACCACTGCACCACTAGGGCTCCATAATGTTTCCGTAATAGAAGATAAAATCCAATGAGTATTTTCCAATGTTGAAATTGCTCTATGTGTATTCCTAACTTAAATGATCACAAACTGCACAACAGAATACTCATTTTTGTCCCTAAAAAGACTCAAAAACCCCTAGCATACAACAATGATTAAAAAAGACTTAATTCATTATTTTTATTATGTATGGAAGTAGATATTGTTCAGCAGCTTAACTGTGACGAAATCATTGAACAATGTGTAAGAGCAAAGAATAGTTTTTTTTTAAATTATAACGTGTTAGAGATGAAAGACCTATCTAAAAATAAAATATAGTACTTTGTTGTAGTAGTTGTTTTCTGATCATTAAATTTTCTTTTATAACATCTTTTCATTTGTTCATTTATAATTATAGCATTTATTATGAAAAAAACGTCAAAATTGAAGTATGAGCCATTTAATGCAAAATACGTGAAAGTCAGTATTTTATTGTAGGAGATCAACAGAACTTAACATTGATTGTTGAAACAACTAAGTACTCTGACTCACTTTCTTTGTTGCAGAATATGTGGAATATTCTTTTTGTAGAAAATGTGGTATATAGTATAGTGCAAATCTTAGTACCCCACATCCACGAAAGATTTTATAATCCAGTTCGTCTCATTCTACTAAAATGGCATACACCCCTTTTGTATTCAATTGCTAATACTGTAGTTGCATAAAAAGAAGTTACATCATGGATAGCTAAGACACACACACACACACACACACATATATATACATGTATATATATAACTCATATATCCTGTTCAAATGCATGGTTAAGCAGAGGAGGGAGCACCACAGGTAATCAGTGTTTAGGGTCCTCACATGCCTTAATCTGATCTTGGTTCTGAGGAAGGCAAAACAGATATGAGAAACTCGCATCAGTCCTTCAGTCTGAAAAGTGAAAATCAATAATTTGTTAATAAGATCTGCTCTGCTTCCATCCAAGACCAAGGACTATGATCCCACGTTGGGAACGTGAATTGCTATTTCAAGCCATCCACCAAGCCAGGGATACAGACAGTAAAAAATCTACCCATCTTTTCTATCATTTTTAAGTTGCCTTTTTCTTGATTCAGTGTTCACTTGGTTGTTGTAAATCTTTGAGTTTTTCCAGAATTCTGACATAGTCGGTTCTGACAGTTTCTATTTGTTTTTTCAATGTTTCTGTGGGGAAATGGAAGCTTGGAGCTGCCTACTCCACCACCTTTTCACTGAAGCTTTACATTTTAATTGCATTTCATCTGTCAACTGCACTGAACTTTACTTTCTTTAGAAAACTAGACTAACACTGACCTGCCAGTATCTTTGGGGAGACTCTGCTCTTATAAATCTTGATTTGGCGTCAGTAAATATAATAGGGACAATGATGACCTATCCAGAAAGGGAAAGATGGCCAGAAGAGACAATTTTTTGAACTGAAAAGAGAAAGGATAATGAGATTAGACCAAAAGAAACTTAATATTCCTCCTTCCCTTTTTTCTTTGCCACCACCTTGGTCTGGAGCCCTGGTGATGCAGTGGTTAAGTGATATGGCTGCTAACCGAAAGGTTGGCAGTTCGAGTCCACCAGCCACTCCTTGCAAACCCTTATGGGGGCAGTTCTCCTCTGTCCTGTAGGGCCACTATGGGTCAGAATTGACTCGATGGCAACGAGTTACCTTGGTCTAGCACTGAAACTTGCTCATAGATCTTTTTCTTCCCCATTTCATCTTTCTTAAAACCTTACCACCCTTATCCATTCCTTACTTTTTATTTTCTGCATCCTACTGGAAATTCCCTATTAAGGTAAATTGTTAGTAGTTTTCCTTTCTCTCTCTCTCTCTTTAATATTTACTACTTTTTTCCTCCTTACCTTTCTTTAATGATGTCATCCAAATAAAACCTTTATCAGATAATCTTCTCTCCCATATTTTTATAAAGAGACTATATTATACATAACTGGAGCTGTGATAATTTTGTTTCTCTAAGAAACAACATTCTCTGGATGACATCTCTATCACTCTGACACCTTGTCATCTAAGATAGCATTCCAGGGTATTAATAATCTTCTCAATGGTTAGCATGAAATTCTCAAGTCAAAATAAACTTCAAGTCACTTTAACTTAAAATGATTTGGATAAAATCTGTAAGTCAAACTGTAATATACATATCACTGCCTATAAATTAAAAATTGATGCTTTGGAACAATGGTTTTTCAAGTATGTCATTTCTCGAGGAACCCCACCCCTACAAGATTCTGTCAACACCCCACCCTAAAGAAAGGAACAATAATTTATCACCAAACAACCAAAATTCTGGTCTCCCCTATTCCTTCCCACCAAAAATAAATAAATAAATAAAGGTTGTAAGAATGTAACAAGAGTGACATAGATGAGAAGGGAGCTAGCTTACCCATTCATTTGTTTTCATCCTTTTATTCAACAAATATATATTGAGGAGTTGCTATATGCCAATATTGTTTTATATAAGGGTCCTTTGGTGGAGCAAACAATTAAGGCCTTTATTTCTAACCAAAAGGTTGGCAGTTTGAACCCACAGAGGCACCTCAGAAAAAAGTCCTGACAATCAGCTTCTGAAAGGTCACAGCCTTGAAAATCATATGGAACGCAGTTCTACGCTGCAACTCATGGGGTCGCTATAGATCTATATAGACTCTACAGCAGCTGTTTTATTTATCATCTACCTTGTTTTCCTAAATATAATGTTCTGTAATTTGAAAACATCCATTCTTTAGTGGTAAGTAAACTATGGTTGAATTAGGCTAACCTTCAGTTCCGTTGGTAGCAAATGAAATTATTTAGTACTAGGTAATTTGGATGACTATGAAGTATAAGGTTCTTGTTCTCCCACTCTAGGATGTGTCTAGCCTGCAGAATCTTACCCATCATTCATAACCATCATTCATGTTTGTGAAATTGTACTTCTAGTTGTTTCCAATATCTTGACCTTATTTTTTTAACCTTTTTAAAATAATGATAGATTCATGGGTAGTTGCAAAAATAGTAAAGAGAGATCTACTGTACCCTTCATCCAATTTCCTCCATAGGTTACATTTTACATAACTGGAGTGAAATATCAAAACTAGGAAACTGACATTGGTATAATGTGTGTGTATAGTTTTTTGCGATTTTATCACACGGGAAAATTTGTGTAACTACCACCACAATCAAGATATGAAAGTATTCCAGTGCCACAAAGATCTCCCTCTTGCTACCTACCCCTTTAGTGTCAAAGCCACTTCTATCCAACTCCCACTATCCCTACCTCTTGACAACCACAACACATAACTTTGCCATTTTAAGAATGTTTTATTAAATGGAATCATACGGTATGAAATCTTTTCCCTGAGTATAATACCCATCCAAATTGTTGTCTCTATCAATAGTTTCTGCATTTGAATGCAGAAATTATCGAACAATATCAACATCGTATCACACACAAGCAAAATTTTGCTGGAGATCATTCAAAAGCGGTTGCATCAGTATATCAACAAGCAACTGCCAGAAATTCAGGCCGGTTTCAGAAGAGGACGTGGAACCAGGGATATCATTGCTGATGTCAGATGGATCCTGGCTGAAAGCAGAGAATACCAGAAGGATGTTTACCTGTGTTTCATTGACTATGCAAAGGCATTCGACTGTGTGGATCATAACAAATTATGGATAACATTGCGAAGAATGGGAATTCCAGAATGCTTAATTGTGCTCATGAGGAACCTTTACACAGATCAAGAGACAGTTGTTCCGACAGAACAGAGGAATAATGATTGGTTTAAAGTCAGTAAAAGTGTGCGTCAGGGTTGTATTCTTTCACCATACCTATTCAATCTGTATGCTGAGCAAATAATCCGAGAAGCTGGACTATATGAAGAAGAACGGGGCATCAGGATTGGAGGAAGACTCATTAACAACCTGCATTATGCAGATGACACAACCTTGCTTGCTGAAAGTGAAGAGGACTTGAAGCACTTACTAATGAAGATCAAAGACCACAGCCTTCAGTATGGATTGCACCTCAACATAAAGAAAAGAAAAATCCTCACAAATGGACCAATGAGCAACATCATGATAAACAGAGACAAGATTGAAGTTGCCAAGGATTTCATTTTACTTGGATCCACAATCGACACCCGTAGAAGCATCAGTCAAGAAATGAAAAGATGCATTGCATTGGGCAAATCTGCTGCAAAGGACCCCTTTAAAGTGTTGAAAAGCAAAGATGTCACTTTGAAGACTAAGGTGTGCCTGACCCAAGCCATAGTATTTTCAGTCACATCATATGCATGTGAAAGCTGGACAGTGAATAAGGAAGACTGAAAAAGAAATTGATGCCTTTGAATTGTGCTGTTGGTGAAGAATATTGAATATACCATGGACTGCCAAAAGAACAAACAAATTTGTCTTGGAAGAAGTACAACCGGAATGCTCCTTAGAAGCAAGGATGGTTACATTGCATCTTACATGCTTTGGACATGTTGTCAGGAGAAATCAGTCCCTGAAGAAGGACATGATGCTTGGTAAAGTAGAGGGTCAGCGAAAAAGAGGAAGACCCTCAACGAGATGGATTGACACAGTGGCTGCAACAATGGGCTCAAGCATAACAACGATTGTAGGAATGGTGCAGGATGGGCACTGTTTCTTTCTGTTGTGCATAGGATCACTATGAGTTGGAACCTTCTCGATAGCACCTAATAACAACATCAATGGTTTGTTCTTTTTATTACTATTATTCAATGATATAGATGTACCACAGTTTGTTTAACCTGTTAAGCCTGTTTAGACCTGTGAAAAGGCATTTGGGCTGATTCCAGTTTTTGGCTATTACTAATGAAGCTGCTATGAACGTTTGCACTTTTAATGTAATTATTAATATGTTAGGGCTTAAGTCCGCCATTTAAATTTTTGTTTTCTGTTTGTTCCAGTTTTGATTTTTTGTTTTGTTTTTCCTGTCTTTCTATGGGTTGCTTCACAATAGTGTTTTTGTGTAGGAAACCCTGGCGGCGTAGTGGCTAAGAGCTACAGCTGCTAACCAAAAGGTCGGCAGTTTGAATCCACTGGGCCCTCCTTGGAAACTCTATGGGGCAGTTCTACTCTGTCCTGTAGGGTTGCTATGAGTGGAATCAACTGGACAGCAGCGGGTTTTTTTTTTTTTTTAGCAGATGTCCTTGTGTAGCTTTTAAAAAGGTTGCTCTAGGTATTAAATTTTACATACATAACTTATCACAGTCTACTGGTGGTAACATTTCACCAGTTTGAGTAAGGTGTAGAAACCATACTTCTTTATGTCCTTTACCTTCCCCATTTTTAATATATGGTTCTTGTTATCACTGGGTGCCATCAAGTCAATTCCAACTCATAGCAACCCCATGTGACAGACTAGAACTGGCCCATAGAGTATTCTTGGCTGTAACCTTTATGGAGACATATCGCCAGGTCTTCCCCCACCCCCCAGAGCCGCTGGGTGGGTCCGAACTGCCCGACCTTTAGGTTAGCAACCGAAGGCTTAACCGTTGTGCCACCAGGGCTCCTTAGTTTTAAATATTTCCTCTACATACGTTGAGAACCACATCAAACAATGCTATAATTTTTGCTTTATCTTTCAAATGAAATTTAGAAGACTCCTGAAAAGAAAGGCCTGTTTTACTTTCCCATATTTTCGTTTCTGTTGTTTTTCTTCCTTCCTGATGTTCTTCTATCATTTCCTTTTGTTTCAAGAAGTTTCTTTACCCATTCTTTATAGATAGTTATTACTGGTGACAGGCTGTCTTAGTTTTCCTTCTTCTGAGAATGTCTTGATTTCTCCTTTCACCTTGAATTTCTAAAGTACATTTTTGCAGGATATAGAATTTCAGGTTGACAGCACTGTTCTTCCAGTACTTGAAATATATTGTGCACTTCCTTGTGGCTTCCATGGCTTCTGATAAGAAATACACTGTCATTTAATTTGTTTTTTCCCTATAGGTAAGACGTCATTTCTCTGTGGTTTTCAGAAATATGACTATGATGTGTCTTGATGCAGAGTTCTTTGGATTTGCCTTATTTGGGGTTCTCTCAGCTTCTTGAATCTGTAGGTTTATATCTTTTGCCAAATTTGGGAAGTTTTCAGCCACAATTTCTTAGAGTACTTTTACAGCCCCACACTTTTTCTCCTTCTGGGGCTTAGATGACACAAATGCCCTATTTAAAAATCCCTAGTCAGTTCTTTAATTCTAATATCTTTTTCATCTCAGTGTTGGTGTCTGTTAACTGTCTTTTCTCTTTCAAGTTGAAGTTTTCCTGTTCTTGCTATGATGAGTGATTTTCAGTTGTACCCTGAACATTTTCAGGCCTCCTCTGACATTGAACCTGTGGGGGAAGAGGGATGCTTCCTGGTTCCTGCCAGGTGAGGCTGGATATCTAGTTTCCCCTTTCAATTTCTCTTGACACTCTGGTGGGGGAGAAGATGTCTCATTAATGATAAATAGAGGTAGGAGTTCAGGCTCCCCACTAGGCCTCCTCTGATACCACTGGTGGGGAGGGAGAGAAGTGTCTCCTTACCACTGGGTAAGGGTGAAAACCCGGGCTCCCTACATGGTGTCTATCGACACCATGGAAGGGGGCCTCATTACTGCTAAGTGGGGATGAAAGTCCTAGCTCCCTACTCAGACTTCTCTATCAACACCCCAGTGGGTAGAGGCCCCTCTTTACATCTGGGTAGGGTGGGATTCTAGGCTTCCCACTTGGCCTTTGCTGAAGGTGATAAGGTTGGGACCACATATGTTTCTACGGTGTTGGGTATAGTAGGGAGGCGATTGTCTAAAAGTTTTCTATCTTTCTAGTCTGCTGTTTTCCTGATTCTTGACTAAAATGAACCAGCTTTTCTTGGGTCTTGATGTTAACCACTAAGAGATCCTTAAACATAGTAACATAATTGAAAGCAACATTGTGATTAAGTTGACTGTATCATATTGTCTTTCTTGCAGTTTTTTAACAGCTTTAATGATATGTAATGGACATACAATAAAGCACACATATTTAAAGTGTACAGTTTGATGTTCCCATCCATCAACAAAATCAAGATAACAATTGTATCTATCACCACCACAAGTGTCCTTGTGCTACTTTGTATTCACTCCATTCGCCACCTGATTACCTCCTCCTCCCCCAAGCAACTCCTGATGTGATTTCTGTCACTACAGATTACATTCAAGATTGCATATTCTTAATGTTCAATGTATTCATATAGTCTGAACTCTTCATCTGCCTTCTTCCACTCAGCATAATTTTTTATATTCATCCATTTGGTTATGTGTATAAATAAGTAGTTCATTCCTTTTTTATTGTTGAGTAGTATTACCTTGCATAGATATATGATACTTTGTCCTTTTACCTGTTGGATATTTGGCTTGTTCCCACTTTTTGGCTTTTACAAATAAAGCTGCTATGAACATTAATGTACAAATGTTTCTGTGGACATATGCTTTCATTTCTCTTAAATAAATGAATGGTGAAATGGCAGCGACATATGGTAGGTAGAAACTGCCAAACTGTATTACAAAGTTTGCCCTTTCACCACAGTGTATGAGAGTTCCATTTGTTCTACATCATTGTCAACACTTGGTATTATGAATCTCTTTAATTTAGCTATTCTAGCGGGTGTGTAGTATTATATCATAGTGGTTTTAATTTGCATTTCCCTAATGCCTAAGGAAGAATCCCTGGTGGCACAGTGTTTAAAGAGCTCAGTTGCTAATCAAAAAAGGTCAGTGGTTCAAACCCACCAGTAGCTCCACAAGAGAAAGATGTGGCAGTCTGCTTCCGTAAAGATTTATAGCCTCGTAAACCCTATATGGAGCAGTTAGTTCTAGCCTTGTCTTATAGGGTCGCTATGAGTCAGAATCAACTCGATGGCTGTGGATTTTTTGGTAAATGACTAATGATGTTGAAAATATTTTCTTATGTTTTTTGCCATCTGAATATCTACTTTGGTGTCTTTCAAATATTTCTCCCATTTTTATTAAGATTTTTAAAATTATCTTATTACTGAGTTATAAGAGTTCCTATATATTCTAGGAGCCTTTGTGATGCAATGGTTAACTTTTCAGCTGCTAACCAAAAGACTGGCAGTTCGAATCCACCAGCCACTGCTTGGAAGCCATATGCGGCAGTTCTACTCTGTCCTTTAGGGCCACTATGAGTCAGAATCGAGTCGACAGCAACAAGTTTGGTTTGATTTTATATATTCTAGATACAAGTTCTTTATCAAGTATATGTTTTGCAAATATTTTATCCCTGTCTGTGGTTTTCCTTTATATTTTTATAATGGTGTCTTCTGAAAGGCAAACTTTTTAATGTCAATGAAACCCAGCTATTGATTTTTCTCTTTTATAATTAGTGCGTTTATATCATATTTAAGAAATCTTTGTCAAACCCAAGGACATAGATTTTCTCCTATGTTTTCTACTACACATTTTTAAATTTTAGCTCTTACGTTTTGGTCTGTCATCCATAAAAAAAATGACTTAATTTTTGTATGTGGTGTGTAGTAAGGGTCAAGTTTTTGTTTTGTTTTTTAATATATTTCAGCACCATTCTTTGAATAAACTTTCCTTTCCTCATTCTATTACCTTGGGAAGGTCTGTCTTCACACAGTAACATACTGTCTTGATTACTGCACCTTTACATTAAGTCCCAAGCAAAGTAGTATGAGTACTCTAGCACTGTTCTTTTTCACAATTTTTTCTACTATTCTAGGTGTTATACATTCCATTTCCATTTTAAAATCAAACTGTCAATTTATACAAATAATTCTTCTTATTTGAGTTTAATTTGTTATTCTTCTACCACTTCCTTAACATGAAAGCTGAAGTCTTTGAGCACTTTCTTGTTATTTTCTAATATAGGTATTTAGTGCAATAAATTTCCCCCTAATTATTGATTCTGACGTGTTGTATATTCATCACCATTTAGTTAGAAGTCTTTTTCTAATTTGATTTCTTTTTGGACCATGGATTAGTTAGAAGTGCGTTATTTGATTTCTGAATACTAGATTTTCCAGATACCTTTCTGTTCTTGATTTGTAATTCCTTTATGGTGAGAGAACATACTTTGTGTGATTTGAATCCTTTTAAATGTATTAAGGCTTACTTTATGACCCAGCATATGATCTATCTTGGTAAATGTTCCATGAGCAGTTAAAAGACTGTGTACTCTGCAGATGCTGTATTGAGTGTTCTATAAATATAAGTTAATTCACTCCGGTTGACAGTGTTGGTAAAGTCTTCTCTCTCCTTACTGATTTTCTCTCTACTTATCCTATCAATTATTGAAGGAGGAGTAATGAAATATCAGATTATAGTTTTGCATTTGTCTTTCTCTACTTGCAGTTTTGTGAGTTTTTTCTTTATATATTGTGAAGCTCTGTCGTTACATGCATGAGCATTTAGGATTGTTATGTCTTCTTTATGAATTGACCACTGTATCATTATAAACAAATCATAAGGTTTTCACTGGCTAATGCTTTTCAGAAGTAGACTGCCACATCCTTCTTCCTAGTCTGTCTTAGTCTGGAAGCTCAGCTGAAACCTGTCCTCCATGGGTGACCCTGCTGGTCTCTGAATACCAGTGGCATACCTTCCAGCATCACAGCAACACTCAAGCCCCCACAGCACTACAAACTGACAGACATTGTCTGATATAGTGCGGGAATATGAGCCCCCCAGGTTGGAAGGCACTCAAAAGATGACTGGGGAAGAGCTGCCTCCTCAAAGTAGAGTCGACCTTAATGACGTGGATGGGGTAAAAGCTTTCAGGACCTTCATTTGCTGGTGTGGCATGACTCAAAATGAGAATAAACAGCTGCAAACATCCATTAATAATCAGAACCTGGAATGTACGAAGTATGAATCTAGGAAAATTGGAATTCGTCAAAAATGAAATGGAATGCATAAACATCAATATCCTAGGCACTAGTGAGCTGAAATGGACTGGTATTGGCCATTTTGAATTGGACAATCATATAGTCTACTACGCTGAAAATGACAACTCGAAGAGGAATGGTGTTGCATTCATCACCAAAAAGAACGTTTCAAGATCTATCCTGAAGTACAACGCTGTCAGTGATAGGATAATATCCATATGCCTACAAGGAAGACCAGTTAATGCGACTATTATTCGAATTTATGCACCAACCACTAGGGCCAAAGATGAAGAAATAGAAGATTTTTATCAGCTGCTGCAGTCTGAAATTGATCGAACATGCAATCAAGATGCATTGATAATTACTGACAATTGGGATGCAAAAGTTGGAAACAAAGAAGAAGGTTCAGTAGTTGGAAAATATGGCCTTGGTGATGAAAACAATGCCAAAGATTGAATGATAGAATTTTGCAAGACCAACGGCTTCTTCATTGCAAATACCTTCCTTCACCAACATAAACGGCGACTATACACATGGAAAAAAAATTATTTTGTACATATGGACCTCGCCAGATGGAACACACAGAAATCAAATTGACTACATCTGTGAAAAGAGACGATGGAAAAGCTCCATATCATCAGTCAGATTAAGGCCAGGGGCTGAGTGTGGAACAGACCATCAATTGCTCATATGCAAGACCAAGCTGAAACTGAAGAAAATCAGAGCAAGTCCATGAGAGCCAAAATATGACATTGAGTATATCCCACCTGAATTTAGAGACCATCTCAAGAATAGATTTGCCGCATTGAACACTAGTGACCACAGACCAGACGAGATGTGGAATGACATCAAGGACATCATCCATGAAGAAAGCAAGAGGTCATTGAAAAGACAGGAAAGGAAGAAAAGACCAAGATGGATGTCAGAGGAGACTCTGAAACTTGCTCTTGAGCGTCGAGCAGCTAAAGCAAAAGGAAGAATTGTTGAAGTAAAAGAACTGAACAGAAGATTTCAAAGGGCCTCTTGAGAAGACAAAGTAAAGTATTATAATGACACGTGCAAAGAGCTGGAGATGGAAAACCGAAAGGGAAAAACACGCTCGGCGTTTCTCAAGCTGAAAGAACTGAAGAAAAAAGTCAAGCCTCTAGCTGCAGTAGTGAAAGATTCCATGGGGAAAATATTAAACGACGTTGGAAGCATCAAAAGAAGATGGAAGGAATACACAGAGTCATTACACTAAAAAGAATTAGTTGATATTCAACCATTTCAAGAGGTGGCATATGATCAGGAACCGATGGTACTGAAGGAAGAAGTCCAAGCTGCTCTGAAGGCATTGGCAGAAAACAAGGCTCCAGGAATTGCTGGAATATCAATTGAGATGTTTCAACAAACAGATGCAGCGCTAGAGGTGTTCACTCGTCTATGCCAAGAAATATGGAAGACAGCTTCCTGGCCAACTGACTGGAAGAGATCCATATTTATGCCTATTCCCGAGAAAGGTGATCCAACCAAATGTGGAAATTATAGAACAATATCATTAATATCACACCCAAGCAGAATTTTGCTGAAGATCGCTCAAAAACGGCTGCAGCAGTATATCGACAGGGAACTGCCAGAAATTCAGGCCAGTTTCAGAAGAGGACTTGGAACCAGGGATATCATTGCTGATGTCAGATGGATCCTGGCTGAAAGCAGAGAATACCAGAAGGATGTTTACCTGTGTTTCATTGACTATGCAAAGGCATTCGACTGTGTGGATCATAACAAACTATGGATAACATTGGGAAGAATGGGAATTCCAGAACGCTTAATTGTGCTCATGAGGAACCTTTACACAGATCAAGAGACAGTAGTTCCGACAGAACAGGGGAATAATAATTGGTTTAAAGTCAGTAAAAGTGTGCGTCAGGGTTGTATTCTTTCACCATACCTATTCAATCTGTATGCTGAGCAAATAATCCGAGAAGCTGGACTATATGAAGAAGAACGGGGCATCAGGATTGGAGGAAGACTCATTAACAACCTGCATTATGCAGATGACACAACCTTGCTTGCTGAAAGTGAAGAGGACTTGAAGCACTTACTAATAAAGATCAAAGACCACCACCTTCAGTATGGATTACACCTCAACGTAAAGAAAACAAAAATGCTCACACCTGGACCAATAAGCAACATCATGATAAACGGAGAAAAGATTGAAGTTGTCAAGGATTTCATTTTATTTGTATCCACAATCAACAGCCATGGAAGCATCAGTCAAGAAATGAAAAGATGCATTGCATTGGGCAAATCTGCTGCAAAGGACCTCTTCAAAGTGTTGAAGAGCAAAGATGTCACCCTGAAGACTAAGGTGCGCCTCACCCAAGCCATGGTATTTTCAGTCACATCATATGCATGTGAAAGCTGGACAATGAATAAGGAAGACCGAAGAAGAGTTGACACCTTTGAACTGTGGTGTTGGTGAAGAACTTTGAATATACTATGAACTGCCAAAAGAAGGAACAAATCTGTCTTGGAAGAAGTGCGGCCAGAATGCTCCTTAGAGGCAAGGATGGCGAGACTGTGTCTTACATACTTTGGATATGTTGTCAAGAGGGATCAGTCCCTGGAAAAGGACATCATACTTGGCAGAGTACAGGGTCAGTGGAAAAGAGGAAGACCCTCAACAAGGTGGATTGACACAGTGGCTGCAACAACGAACTCAAGCATAACGAGTGTAAGGATGGCGCGGGACCGGGCAGTGTTTCGTTTTCTTGTGCATAGGGTCGCTATGAGTTGGAATCGACTCGATGGCACCTAACAACAACAAGAACAACAACATCATTATAAAATGATCTTCTTTTTCTGTGGTTATAGTCTTTGCTCTAAAATCTACATTTTTCCATTAATATAACCACTCCAGCTTTATTTTGATTAGTGTTAGCATGGTATATCGTTTTTTCATCCTTTTGCTTTTAGGCTATTTGTGTCTTTATATTAATGTATGTTTTTTTGTAGGCAGCATATAGTTGCCTTGCTTTTTTTTTTTTAATCCAATCTGACAGTTGCTACCTTTCAATTTAAGGGTTTGGGCCATTTACATTTAACGTGATAATTGATGTGGTTAGGGTTATATCTGTCATGCTGTTACTTCCTTTCTATTTCTCTCATCTGTTCTTTGTTCCCTTTCCCCTTTTTCTTCCTTCTTTTGAATTATATGAGTATTTTTGTGTTTCTATTTTATTTCCTTTGTTGGATTATTGACTGTAACTCTGTTTTGTCACCTTAGTGGTTTTTTAGGATTTATAGTCTATGCAATAAGAAAAAAAATTATGTCATTACTCATATGATTACCGTTTCTGATGCTCTTCATTCCTTTATATATAGATCCATATTTCCATCTATATCATTTTACTTTTTCTTGAAGGATGTCCTGTAACATTTCTTATACTGTGGGTATGTTGATGATGAATGCTTCCAGCTTTTATATTTCTGAGAAAGCCTTTATTTCACTTTTTAAAATTATAAGGTAATCTCTTTATTTTGAGATAATGGTATAAAACCAAACCAAACCCACTGCCATCGAGTCGATTTTGACTCATAGTGACCCTATAGGACAGAGTAGAGCTGCCCCATAGAGTTTCCAAGGAGCACCTGGTGGATTCTAACTGCCGACCTCTTGGTTAGCAGCCATAGCACTTAACCACTATACCACCAGGGTTTCCGATAATGATATATTCATATGCATATGTAAGAAAAAATACAGAGAGATTCTATGTACCCTTTATCTAGTTTCCCCCACTGGTTACATATTGCAAAACTGTAGTACAATATCTTAACAAGGATGTTGACATTGATACAGCCAAATATAGACCAGTTCCAACATCAGAAGATCTATTGTGCTGTCCTTGTATAACCACACCCACCACTGGTCCCCCATCCATAACCCATAACAATCAGTAATCTGTTCTCCATCTCTATAATGTTCTCATTTCTAGAATGTTATATAAAAGGAATCATATAATATGATTCCTTTTGAGTTTGGCTTTTTTCACTCAGCAAAGTTCTCTGGATATTCATCCAAGTTGTTGTGTGTACCAATAGTTCATTCCTCTTTATTGCTGCAAACTGGTTACCCATTCACACATTGAAGGACTTGTGGTATGTTTCCAGTATTTTACTATAATGAATAAAAGTGATTTTGACATTTGTTTACAGGTATTTGTGTGAGCATGGGTTTCCATTTCTCTGAGATTTTTGCACAAAAATTCAGTTGCTGGGTCATTCGGTAGTTGTGTGATTGGTTTTATAAGAAACTGCCAAATAGTATAACCAAGACACTTGAAAGCTGTGACACAAACAGACACATGTATACCAATATTCATTGCAACACTATTCAAAATAGCCAAAAGGTGGAAACAACCTAAATATCCAGCAGTGGATGAATGGGTAAAGAAAATGTGCTCCATTCATACAATGGAAAACTACTCAGTCTTAAAGAGAAATGACATCCTAATACATACTACAACATATATGCACCTTTAAAACATTGTGCTAAGTGAAGTAAGTCAATTACAAAAGGATAAATGTTATATTATCTCACTTATATGAAATGACAAGAATAGGCAAATGTATAGAGAACAAAATTTATTAGTGGTTACCAAGAGGTGGGACAGAAGCGGAAGGGGGAGCCATTGTTTAGGAAACAGTGAACTTCTGTTTTGATGATGGAAAATTTGGGAATGATTATGAGTAATGGTTGCATGACGTGATTAATATAATTGATATCACTAAATTGTACACCTGAAAAATTTCAGTTGAATTGACAAATGTTGTGTTATATTTTACAACAAGAGAAGAAACTGCCAAATTGTTATCCAGAGCAGCTGTCCATTTTACATTCCCACCAGCAGTGTATAAGTGAGCCAGTTTCTACATATCCTCACCAGCACTTGTGGTTGTCACTATTTTTATTTTGGCCATTCTGATTAGGTGTGTACTGATATTTTATTATGGTTTTAATTTGCATTTTCCTAATCGCTAATAAGGTTGAACACCTTCCATGTGGTTATTTGCCATCTGTATAGCCTCTTTGCTGAAATATCTATTCAGGTCTTTTACCCACTTTCTAATTAGATTTGTTTTTAACGTTGAGTTTTCAGAGCTTTCTTTTTGTATTATATATGTTGTTGTTGTTATTAAGTGCCATTGAGTCAGTTCTGACTCATAGCGACTGTATATACAACAGAACGAAACACTGCCCAGTCCTGTGCCATGCTCACAGTCCTTGCTATGTTTGAGCCCATGTTGCAGCCACTGTGTCAATCCATCTCCTTGATGGTCTTTCTCTTTATTGCTGTCCCGCTAACTTACCAAGCATGATGTCCTTCTCCAGGAACTGGACCCTCCTGCTAACATGTCCTGAGTATGTGAGATGAAGTCCTTGCTTCCAAGGACTACACAGGCTGTATTTCTTCCCAGACAGACCTGTTCGTTCTTCTGGCAGTCCACCGTATATTCAAGATTCTTTGCCAACACTGTAATTCAAAGGCATCAATTCTTCTTTGGTCTTCCTTTTTCATTGTCCAGTTTTCATGTGCATGTGAGGTGATTTAAAATACCATGACTTACATCAGGCACACCTGACTCCTTAAAGTGACATCTTTGCTTTTTAACACTTTAAAGAGGCCTTTTGCAGCAGATTTGCCCAATACAATATGTCATTTGATTTCTTGACTCCTGATTCCATGGGTGTTGATTGTGGATCGAAGTAAAATGAAATCCTTGACAACTTCAATCTTTTCTCCATTTATCATGATGTTGCTCATTGGTCCAGTTGTGAGGATTTTTGTTTTCTTTATGTTGAGGTGTAATCCATACTGAAGGCTGTGGTCTTTGATCTTCATTAGTAAGTGCTTCAAGTCCTCTTCACTTTCAGCAAGCAGGTTGTGTCATCTGCGTATTGCAGGCTGTTAATGAGTCTTGCACCAATCCTGATGCCATGTTCTTCTTGGTTTTGATTCTTTGTCAAAAATCAGTTGGGCCATAAAAAGGAATGAAATATCTCTAGATGCTACAACATAGACGAACCCTGAAAACATGTTAGGTGAAAGAAGCCAGATGCAAAAGGTCACATATTATATGATTCCATTTAGGAAATGTCCAGACTAGGCAAATGCATAAAGACAGCAGATTAGTGGCTTCCAGAGTCTAGGTTGAGGGGAGAACGTGGACTGACTGCTAATGGGTACAGGGTTGTTTTTTTGTGTGTGTGATCAAAATGTTCCACAATTAGATACTGGTGATGGTTCTACAAGAATACATATACTAAATACCTAAAAAAAAAGAATTTTAAGGTATGTGAATTATATTTTAATAAAGATGTTATTTTTTAAAAAACTAGTTGGGCATCTTTTTGTGGGTCTATTTCTGAGTTCTTTCTGTTCCATTCATTTATGTATGTATCCCTCTGCCAACGCCACACAGTAAGGCGTTAGTAGGCATTTTTTAGATGTTCTTTATCAAGTTTAGGCACTTCTTCTCTATTTTTACTTGCTGAGTTTTTTTTTCCATTAATAGGTTTTGGGCTTTGTTAAATAATTTTTGTGTCACTTGTTATGATCATATGCTATTCTTCATTATCTTGTTGGTATTGTGGATTACATTTATTGATTTTCAAATATTCAACCAGCCTTGCATAGCTGGAATAAGGCTTACTTCATTGTGGTATTTAATTATTTTTCTATATTTTTAGATTTGATTTGCTAATTTTTTTCATAATGAGTTAAAATTTACAGAGTATAAAATACAGCATGGTAACCATTTTAAAAGGTACAATTTAGTGGCTTGTAGTAAATTCACAATGTTGTGCAACTATCACCACCATCTAATACCAGAACATTTTCATTACCCACACTAAGAAACCCTGGACCCATTAAGTAGTCATTCCTCATTTGCCTTTCTACCTAACCTCTGTTCTTGTTGTTAGGTGCTCTGATTCGTAAGGAACTTATGTATAACAGAACTCAACATTGCCCAGTCCTTAGCCACCCTCACAATCATTGCTATATTTGAGCCCATTGTTGTGCACAGCCCCAAGCAAACACTAATTTGCTTTCTTGTCTCTATGGATTTGCCTGTTTTGGACATTTCATATAAATGGAATCATGCAGTATGTGGCCTTTTGTATCTGGCTTCTTCCACTTAGCATATTGTTTTCAAGATTCATTCATGTTGTAGCATATATCAATAGTTCGTTCCTTTTTATACAAGAATAATACTCCATTATATGGATATACCATAATTGTTTATCTATTGATAAATGTCCATTGGTAGACATTTGGGTTGCTGCCTTTTTTTTTAGTATCATGCATAATGCTGTTCATGTACATTCATATACAATTTTTTGTTTAAACATCAGTTTTCAATTCTTTTGATATATACCTAAGAGTGGAATTCATTACTGGGTCATATGGTAATAACTTTTTTCAGGAATCACCAAACTGTTTTCTACAGTGACTGCACTATTTTATATTTATACCACCAATACATGAGAGTTCCAGTTTCTCCACATCCTCAACAACACTTTGTACTTTCCTTTTTTTAATTATAGTCATCTTAGTAGGCATGAAGTTATATCTCATTATGGTTTGATTTACATTTTTCTAATGATGTTTAACATGTTTTTATGTGCCTGTCGGCCACTTGCGTATCTTCTTTGGAAAACTATCTATTCCAGTCCTTTCCTCATTTTTTTCCTAAATTTTATTTATTTTGTTGTTGTTGCTGAGAACATGCACAGCAAAGCATACACCAGTTCAACAGTTCCTACATGTACAATTTAATGACATTGATTACATTCTTTGAGTTGTGCAACCACTCTCATCCTCCTGAGTAATTCCTCCCTCCTTAACATAAATTCACTTCCCCACAAGGTTCCTGTCTAAACTTTCAAGTTGCTATTGTCATCTTGGTCCCATATAGATATTCTTAAAAGAGCACAATGGTCAAGGCCGGACTTTTTTTTTACTAGTTAAGCTAAACTATTATTTGGTTTTAAGATGACTTCAGAGGATATTTTTGGTTTAAGGTTTAAAGATTATCTCAGGGCAATAGTTTCGGGGGTTCATCTGCTTTCCATGGCTCCAGAAAGTCTGGAGTCCATAAGTATTTGAAATTCTGTTCTGCATTTTCCCCCCTTTGATCAGGATTCTTCTGTGGACTCTTTGATCCAAATGTTCAGTAATGGTAGTTGGACACCATGCAGTTCTTCTGGTCTCATGGCAAAGGAGGCAGTTGTTCATGGAGATAATTAACCACATATTCCATATCCTCCTCCTCTTCCTGATTCTCCTTCCTCTGTTGTTCCAGGTGAATAGAGACCAACTGTTGTGCCTTGGACGGCCGCTTGCAAGCTTTTGAGACCCCAGGCACTACACAAAGAACTAGGAAATAGAAACAGAAGCACTAAACATGGTATTAGGCCAATTAACTGGGATGTCCCATGAAACCATGACCCTAAACCTCCAAACCAAGGAACCAAATCCCATGAGGTGTTTAGTTGGACATAAGCATCCTCAGCAGGTACTCTTTTTTTTTCTTTTTTGTCCTTGTAAATATCACACAATTTTTGCCAATTCAACTTTTTACAGATGTACAACTTATTGACAGCAATTACAATAATCAGCTGTGCAACCCTACCTTTAATCTATGTGATTTTTCCACCACCGTTAACCCCCTTTCTCCCCTCCCTCCTGCCCCTGGTAACCACTAATAAACTTTGATCTCTGTACATTTGCCTTTTCATGATTTTTTACTTAAGTGAGGTCATACAATATTTGTCCTCTTGTGATTGGCTTATTCCACTTGACATAATGTTGTCAAGCTCCATCCATACTATAGCATATATCAAGACTTCATTTCCCCTACTGGCTGACTAGTATTCCATTGTATGCATGTACCACATTTTGTTTGTCCATTCATCTCTTAATGGGCATTTAGGTTGTTTCTACCTTTTGGCTATTGTGAATAGGGCTGCAGTGAACATTGGTGATTTTTTAATTACGTTGTCTCTTCGTTGTTGAGTTTTAATAGTTCTTTATGTATTCTTGTTACTAAACCATTTTCAGATATGTGATTTCAATATTTTTCCATTTTGTAGGTTGTCTTTTCACTTTCTTTTTCTTAAATGACTTAATAAGGTGAAATTCACATAATATAAAATGAACCATTTTAAAGTTAACAATCCAGTAACATTTAGTACATTCACAATGTTTTGCAACCACCCACCAAACCCACTGCTGTTAAGTCAATCCCAACTCATACTTACCCTGTAGGATAGAGTAGAACTGCCCCATATGGTTTCCAAGGCTACAAATCTTTACAGAAGCAGACTGCCACATCTTTCACCCATGGAGTGGCTGGTGGGTTCGAACCAGCAAATGTTCAGTTAGCAGCCAATCACTTTAACCACTGCACCACCAGGGTTCCTTTTTTCAACCATACCTCTATCTAATTCTAAAACATTTCCAGTACTTCAGAGTAAAACCTTACCCATCGGTCAGTTTTTCCTCATTTTCTTTTCCCCCCAGCCACTGGCAATCGCCATTCAGGTTTTCTCTCTATAGATTTTCTGGATAATTCATATAAATGGAATCAAACATTATGTGACCTTTGTGTCTGGCTTCTTTCCCTTAGCACAATGTTTTGGAGGTTCATCCACATTGTAGCATATGCCAGTACTTCATTCCTTTTTATGGCTGAACGGTGTCCCATCGTTTGTACTCCAATTTGTTTATTCATTCATTTGTTGATGGACATTTGGGCTGTTTCCACCTTTTTGCTATTGTGAATAGTGCTGCTGTGAGTGTGCAGTTTTCAGTTCTGTGGCATACATACGTAGGAGTGGAATTGCAAGGTCATATGGTAATTCTATGTTTAACTTTTTGAGGAACTGCCAAACACTTTTCCACAGCAGCTGAACCATTTTACATTCCCACCAGCAAAGCATGAGGACTCCAATTTCTCCACATCCTCACCAACACTTATTATCCATTTTTCTGATAATAGCCATCCTAGCAGGTGTGAAGTGGTATCTCATTGTGGTTTTAATTTGCATTTTCATAATGACTAATGATATTGAACATCTTTTCATGTGCTTATTGTCCATTTGTATATCTTCTTTGGAAAAATGTCCCTTTAAGCTCTTTGTCCATTTATTAATTTTTTTTAATTGAGTTGTTGGAATTCATTATATAGTCTGAATATTAAACCCTTATCAGATATATGATTATCAAATATTTCTCCCACTCTGTAGATTGTCTTTTCACTTTCTTAATTGTGTCCTTTGATGCACATTTTTAATTTTGATGAAGTCCAATTTATCTATTTTTTCTAGTGTTGCTCATGCTTTTGGTGTCATATCCAACATCGTGAAGATTTACCCCTATGTTTTCTTCTAAGGGTTTTATTTCTTATATTTAGGTCGTTGATCCATTTTGAGTTGATTTTTGTATATGGTGTGAGGTAAGGCTCCAACTTCATTCTTTTACATGTGATTATTCTGTTTTCCCAACATTCTTTGTTGAAAAGACTATTCTTAGCCCATTTAATGGTCTTGGCACCTTTGTCGAAAGTCGATTGACTGTAGATGTATAAGTTTATTTCTGGACTCTCAATTCTATTCCTTTGACATATGTGTCAGTTCTTATGCTGGTACACACAGTTTGGATTACTCTAGCTTTGTAGTAAGTTTTGAAATCAGGAAGCATGAGTCTCCCAACTTGTTTCTGTTTTGCAAGATTGTTTTTGCTATTCAAGTCCCTTGCAGTTCCTATGAATGCTGGGAACCATTTGTCCATTTTCATCAAAGAAGCTGTTGGACAATGAAGAACAATGATGAATCCATGAAACATAACATGGAGGAATATGGAAGGCATTATGCTGAGTGAAATTAGTCAGTTGCAAAAGGACAAATATTGTATGAGACCACTATTATAAGAACTCAAGAAGTAGTTTAAACAGAGAAGAAAATATTCTTTGATGGTTAAGAGGGTGGGGAGGGAGGGAGAGGGGCATTCGCTAATTAGATAGTAGACAAGAACTATTTTAAGTGAATGGAAAGACAACACACAATACAGGAGAGGTCAGCACAACTGGACTAAACCAAAAGCAAAGAAGTTTCCTGAATAAACTGAACACTTTGGAGGCCAGAGTAGCAGGGGCAGGGGTCTGGGGACCATGGTTTCAGGGGACATCTAGGTCAATTGACATAACAAAATGTATTAAGTAAACATTCTGCATCCCACTTTGGTGAGTGGCATCTGGGGTCTTAAACGCTAGCAAGCAGCCATCTAAGATGCATCAATTGGTCTCAACCCACCTGGAGCAAAGGAGAATGCAGAACACCAAAGACAAAAGGTAATTATGAGCCCAAGAGACAGAATGGGCCACATAAATCAAAGACTACATTAGCCTGAGACTAGAACAACTAGATGGTGCCTGGCTACAACCAATGACTGCCCTGACGGGGAACACAACAGAGAACCCCTGAAGGAGTAGAAAAGCAGTGGGGTGCAGACCTCAAATTCTCATAAAAAGACCAGAATTAATGGTCTCACTGAGACTAGAAGGACCCCGGAGGTCCTGGTCCACGGACCTTCTGTTAGCCCAAGACTGGAGCCATTCCCAAAGCCAACTCTTCAGACCGGGATTTGACTGGACTATCAGACAGAAAATGATACTGGTGAGGAATGAGTTTCTTGACTCTCGGAGACACATGAGACTATGTGGGCAACTCCTGTCTAGAGGCAAGTTGAGAAGGCAGACGGGGACAGAAGCTGGCTGAATGGACACGGGGAATGCAGGGTGGAGAGGAGGAGTGTGCTGTCTCATTAGGGAGAGAGCAACTAGGAGTACATAGCAAGGTGTATATAAGTTTTTGTATGAAAGACTGAGTTGATTTGTAAACTTTCACTTAAAGCACCATAAAAAATGTTTTTTTAAAAAAGAAGCTGTTGGAATTTTTATAGGGATCATATTGAATCTGTAGATCAATTTGAGGAGTATTTCCATCTTCGCTATAATAAATCTTCTAATCCATGAACACAGGATGTTTTTCCATTTCTTATGTCTTCTTTAACTTTTTTTTTTTTTTGTAGTTTGAATTGTATAAGTCTTGGATCTCCTGAGTTATATTTATTCCTAAGTATTTTATCCTTTTTGATGCTGTCATAAGTGGAATTGTTTTCTTAATTTCACTTTTGAAATGTTTGTTGCCATTGTATAGAAATAGAACTGATTTTTATATTTATCCTGTATTCTTCAACTTAGTTAAATTTGTTACTTCTAATAGTTTTTTGGAAATTCTTTGGGATTTTCTGTATATAAGACTGTGTCATCTGTGGATACAGACAATCTTAATCCTTCCTTTCCAATTTATATACCTTTTATTTATTTTTCTTGCCTAATTACCATGTATAGAACTTTCAATACAATGTTGAATAGCAGTGGTGGAAGTGGGCCTCCTTGTCTTGTTCCTGATCTTAGTAGGAAAGCTTTCAGCCTTTCACTAGTGAATATTATATTAGCCGTGAGTTTTTTGTAGATGCTCTTTATAGGACTGAGGAAGTTCCTTTTTATTCCTAGTCTGTTCAATGTTCATGAAATGGTGTTGGAGTCTGTCAAATGCTTCTTCTGTGTCAGTTCAGGTGATCGTGTATTTTTTTTTCTTCGTTCTGATAATATGGTGTATTACATTGAGTGATTTTTGTATGCTAAACCACCCTTGCAACCCTGGGATAAATGCACTTAGTCATGGTATATAATCCTTTTAGTTTGCTTGTGGGATTGATTTGTTAGTATTTTTTTGAGGATTTTTGCATCTATATTTACAAGGGATATTGGTCTGTTTTCTTTCCTTGCAGTATCTTTATAGTTGGTATTAGGGTACTTAGGGCCTCATAGAATGAGTTAGGAAATATTCCTTCCTCTTCTTGTTTTTGGAAGAGTTTGGCAGGATATATGTTAATTCTTCTTCAAATGTTCGGTAGAATTTATCAGTGAAGCCCTCTGCACTGGGGTTTCTCTGTAGGAAGTTTTAAAAGTACTAGTTCAATCTCTTGTTAGAGTTCTATTCCAATTATCAATTTTTTTCTTCAGTCAGTTTAGGTTGTTGTTGTTGCTGTTAGGTTCTGTTGAGGCGGTTCTGACTCATAGTGACCCTATGTACAACAAAACTAAACACTGCCCAGTCCTGTGCCATTCTCACGATCGTGGCTGTGTTTGAGCCCAATGTTGCAGCCTCTGTGTCAGTCCATCTCCTTGAAGGTCTTCCTCTTTTTTGCTGTTAGGTTCTGTTGAGGCGGTTCTGACTCATAGTGACCCTATGTACAACAAAACTAAACACTGCCGAGTCCTGTGCCATTCTCACGATCGTGGCTGTGTTTGAGCCCAATGTTGCAGCCTCTGTGTCAGTCCATCTCCTTGAAGGTCTTCCTCTTTTTTGCTGGTCCTCTACTTTACCAAGCATGATGTTCTTCTCCAGGGACTGGTCCTTCCTGATAATGTGTCCAAAGTACATAAGATGGAGTCTTGTCACCCCACTTCTAAGGAGAATTCTGGCTGTACTTCTTCCAAGGTGAATTTGTTCTTCTGGCAGACCATGTTATATTCAATATTCTTCGCAGCACCATAATTCAAAGGCATCAATTCTTCGGTCTTCCTTATTCATTGTCCAGCTTTCGCATACATATGGGGTGGCTGAAATTATCATGGCTTGGGTCAGGCACGACCTAGTCCTCAGAGTGACATCTTTGCTTTTTAACACTTTTATGAGGTGTTTTGTATCAGATTTGCCTAATGCAATACATTGTTTGGTTTCTTGGCTGCTGCTTCCATGGGTATTGATTGTGGATCCAAGTAAAATGAAATCTTTGACAACTTCAGCACCTTCTCCGTTTATCATGATGTTGCTTATTGGTCCAGTTGTGAAGATTTTTGTTTTTCTTTATGTTCAGGTGTAATCCATACTGAAGGCTGTATATAGTCTTTGGTCTTCATCAGTAAATACTTCAATTCCTCTTTACTTTCAGCAAGCAAGATTGTGTCATTGTCATCTGCATACTGAGTGTTGTTAATGAGTCTTCCTCCAATCCTGATGCCACATTCCTCTTCATATAATCCAGCTTCTTGGCATATAGATTGACTAAGTATCATGAAAGTTTACAACCCTGACACACACCTTTCTTGATTTTAAATCATGCAGTATCCGCTCGTTCTGTTCAAACGACTGCCTCTTGATCTATGTACAGGTTCCTCATGAGCACAATTAAGTGTTCTGAAATTCCCATTCTTGGCAATATTTTCTGTAATTTGTTGTGATCCACACAGTTGAATGCCTCTGCTTTTGGTAAGATCCATCTGACATCAATAATGATGTCCCTTGTTCCACGTCCTCTTCTGAATCCGGCTGGAATTTCTGGCATTTCTCTGTCAATGTACTGCTGAAACTGTTTCTTAATCATCTTCAGCAAAATTTTACTTGCGTGTGATATTGATGATCCAAAAAAACCAAATCAAACCCACTGCCGTCAAGTCGATTCCAACTCATAGAGACCCTATAGGACAGAGGAGAACTGCCCCATAGAGTTTCCAAGGAGAGCCTGATGGATTTGAACCTCCAACCTTTTGGTTAGCAGCCGTAGCACTTAACCACTACACCACCAGGGTTTCCGATATTGATGATATTGTTCAATAATTTCTGCATTCTGTTGTATCGCCTTTCTTTGGAGTGGGCACAGATATGGATCTCTTCCAGTCGACTGGCCACTTAGCTGTGAGTTATTGTCAGAAATTACTTCATTATACATTGCGTGCCCATCAAAATGGAGTTATAATTATTGGTTTATATAACTGGATTTTAACTCATATAGGAGAAAAAGAGAAGCTACAAACCAAAAAAATACATTAATACTGGCTTTTATATTTACCTATGTAGCTGCCTTTACCACTGTGCTTTATTTCTTCATATGGCTTTTTATTGTCCTCTCATTTCTACCTGAAAGACTCCCTTTAGCATTTCTTATATGACAGGTCTGCTAGAAATGAACTCCCTCAGCTTTTGTCTATTTGGAAATGTCTTAATTTCTCCTTCATTTTTAAAGGATAGTTTTACTGGATATGGAATTCTTGACATTTTTTTTTTGTCTTCCAGTTCTTTATATATATCGCTCCAATGCCTGCTGGCCTTCATGATTCCTGATGAGAAACCAAATGTTAATGTTATTTGAGGATTCCTTATGTGTGAGAAGTTGCCTCTGTCTTGCTACTTTCAAGAGTGTCTTTGACTTTTGACAGTTTGTTTGAAATATTTTGTGATGTAAATCACTGAGTTTATCCTACTTGGAGTTGTTTGAGCTTATTCGGTGTGTAGATTCATGTTTTTCTTCAAATTTGGGATATTTTTGGTCATTATTTTTTTCAAATATTCTTTCTGTCCCGAAACTCTCATTATGTGTATGCTGGTGTGCTTAATTGTACTATGCAGGTCTTTTAGGCTCTGTTCGTTTTTCTTCATTCTTTTTTTCTTTCTACTCCTCACATTGGTTAATCTTAACTGACCTATCTGTAAGTTCTCTGATTATTTCTTGTGCCTACTCAAATCTGCTGTTGAATCCCTGTAGTGAATTTTTTATTCCAATTATTGGACTTTTCGACTCCAGAATTTCTGTATGGTTTCTTTTTATAATTTCTATATCCTTACTGATATTCTCTATTTGGTAAGACATTGCTCTTGTGTTTGGTTTTTTGTTTTTGTTTTGTTTAAGTTCTTTGTCCATGGTTTTCTTTAGTTCACTGAACATATTTAATACTGCTGCTTTGAAGTCTTTAGATAGTAAGTCCAATGTCTGGACTTTCTCATAGGCAGTTTCTATTAATTTCTTTTTTCCCCCGTGTTTGGGGCATGCTTTTTTGTTTCTTTGAGTGCCTCATATTTTTGTTGTTGTTGAAAACTGAGCATTTTGAATATTATATGTGGCAACTCTGAAAATATATTCTTCCCCCTTCCCAGGATTTGTTTTTACTGCTTCTTATAAGTTTTGTTGTTCGTTGCTTTAGTGACTTTTCTCAACTAATTTTCTAACATCTGTGTTATTTGTCAAGTGTGGTTACTGAAGTCTCTAATCTGTTAGCTTAGCTGGTGATTCAACAGAGATTTTCTTAAATACCTGGAAGCAAAAAACAAACAAACTAAAAACTGAACTCCTAGTCTTTGCAGATGGGCTTTGTGTGTGTGTTGTGGCACGCCTTCAACTCTCAGTCAGGTAGTTACAATTCTGCCTTAGATTTCACTTTCTGCTTACATAGATCCTGGTAGTCAACTAGAGGTGAGAACTTAGGGCTTTCCAGGTCTTTTTTGAGTATGGGCCTAGTCCTGGGCATACATATGGCTTCCTAGATTCCCAGGAATATGTGGGCGCTGTTCAAAGCCCTTATTCCCCAAGGCATTGCCTCCCCCAGCCTTTCCTTTAAAACTTTTTGGTTTGTCTGTTGTTTGCCCCAACTGCTTTCCCATCTCTTGGTCTTCAAATATTTCTGACAATTGTACCCTTTTCTCCAAGCAGCAGCCTCTGCCCTGGGAGGATTCTGAGTTAGGCAAAATAAGCTCAAGCCCTTTGTTCCGGTCCAGGGAGCCACCAGACAGGTCAAAACAACCACAGTTCTTTGTAGATAGGGTCTATTCTGATCCTTCCGGTACTAGGAACCTGTACTGGGAATGTGGGCTGTTATGTTCAAGGCTGCTCCTGAGCTGGGGGCTTTGGGTAAGTTAAAATGCCACAAAGCTTTCTTACTGCGATTCAATTTTTTTTTTTTTCGTTTGTTTGTTTGTTTTTCCCCTTAGAAGCATTCACTTGGTTACTGTAAACTTTTGATTAGTTTCCACGGTTTCAATAAGATTTATTCTGACAGATTTTGTGAGTTTATTCACTGTTTTTGTGGTGGGATGGTCTTTAGTGTACCCTACTCCACTGTTTCTACATTCCTGCTAATATATTTTTGAGGATTTTACATGTATATTCCTAAGAGATAGTGTACTTTCATTCTCTGCCTTTGGAATTAGAGTAATACTGGACTCATACATACAGTTGGGAAGTTTTCCCCCTTTTCTGTTTTTCTGAATGAGATTTTGTAAAATTGGCATTAATTCTTCTTTAGATGTTTGGTAGAACTTGCCTGTGACATCATCTGGATGTAGACATATCTTTTTTGGGAAGTGTTTAATTATGACTTCTATTTCTCTACGACTATAGGTCTGTTATAGGTCTGTTCAGTTATCTTTGTCATCTTGGTAGAGTTTTGGTAGTTTGCGGTCTCTGAGAAAGTGGTCCATTTATTCTAAGTTGTTGAATGAATCAGCATAAAGTTGTTTATAGAATTTTCTTATTATTCTTTTAATGGCTGCAGTATCTGAAGTGACATTCCATGTTTCATTCCTGGTATTGATTTGTGTCTTGTTTATTTTTAGTTTTGTTAGTCTTGCTGGAGGTTTATCAATTTTATTGATTTTTTTCAAAGAACCAGCTTTTTGTCTCATTCATTTCTCTAACGTTTTGGTATTTTCAATTTCATTGATTTCTGCACTTGTCTTTATTGTTTCCTTCCTTCTGCTTTCTTTGGATTCATTTTGTTCTTTTTCTGGTTTTTTTGATGTGGAAACTTAGATTGATGATTAGATACATTCCCTCTTTTCTAATGTAAATATTTAGTGCTATAAATTTCTATTTATCTCTACTTCAGCTTCATCCTACATATTTTTCTCTGTTTTATTTTCATTTTTGCTCAGTGTCATGTACTTTTTCCTTTGATACCTACTTTTTCACCCATGAGTTATTTAGAATGTGTGTTTACTTTCCAAGTGTTTGGAGAATTTCCTGTTGTCTTTCTGTTACTGATTTCTAGTTTGATTCCATTATGGTTGGAAAATATGCCCTGTAAGATTTCAATTTGTTTAAATTTGTTGAGGTTTGTTTTGTGACACAAGATTTTGCATATCTTGGTGAATGTTCAGTGGGCACTTGAAAAAAACATATGCATTTTGCTGTTGTTGGGTGAAGTGTTCAACATATGGTCAATTAGATCTTGTTGGTTGGATTCGTTTTTCAGATCTTCTATATCTTTGCTGAGTTTTTGTCTCTTAATTCTGTCAGTTGCTGAGAGGGAGATGCTTAACTCCCCAACTATAATTTAATTTAAGATTTGTCTATTTCTTCTTTTACCTATAATGATTTTTGCTTCATATATTTTTAGGTTCTCTTGTTTGTGTGAACACACTTAAGATGCCATGTCTTCCTGGTGGATTGATCCCTTTGTTATTATATAATGTTTCTCTTTGTCTCTAGGAATTTTTTTTTCTTGCTGTAAAACCTATTTGATATTAATATAGTCGCTCCTGCTTTTGTTTTGGAATTAATGTTTACATGACATATTTTTTCCATCCTTTTCATTTATACATACCAATGTCATTGAATTTGAAGTGAATTTTTTGTAAACGGCATGTAATTGGTCGTTTCTTAAATCCAATATGCTAATGTCTAATTTTTAGTTGCTACGTTTAAACCATTTACTTTTAAAATAATTATTGATATTTTTTTAGCTTAATTTGCTGTTTTATTATTTGTCTTCTGTCTCTGTTTCTCATTCTACTGTTTTTCTTTTCTTGCTTTAACATTTTTAAAAATTCCATCTTGACTTTTTATAGTGTTTTTGAGTGTATGTCTTTGTACAGGTTTTTGTATAATGGTTACTCTGAGTTTTACAATATACGTACAGTCATGCATTGCTTATTGTCTATGATATGTTTTGTGAAATAGCATGTTATGTGATTTGGACACTGTGCAAACACTTGGGTCCATGGGGCACAGCGCTGCTAGGTGCACGAACTGCGGGGCTGCTGTGCAGTGCATGGCCCAGACAGCTCCCACTGAGGATGCCTCAAGCAAGTGCTTGGCCCGGTCCCACCCAGCACACAGCCCCGCAGCCCCATGAAGGTCAAAGCGGGGAGGCTCCAGGCACAGCTTGGGCAGCAGGGAAGCAGTCTTGGCAATCTGGCACCCACACCCTAGTGAGGCCCCATGGTGCCTGCTGACCTTGGGTGCTTGGAAGCAGGATTGGGCACTCGCCTCTTCCAGTGATAGGGTCGCCTGTTCCACGGGTGGAGGGTGGTGAGGGGCACACTTGCTGCTGAGTTGGGTTATGGGCATTCCCTGGAGGGCATGCCACAGACCATGGACATATATGTGGTCAGGTGTTGCCCAAACAGATGTTATGTGGTACATGACTGTATATAACTTTTTCATAGTCTACTGGCATTACTGTTTTTACCACTTTGTGTGAATTGTGGAAAACATATTTCTATGTAGGTAGTTTTGCCTCCCCCCTTTAAATATCATTGTCTTGACTATCAGATGGCATTATAACTTCTGTTTCAAACATTGAATATGATTTATAAAACTCAGGAGGACAATAGTCCATTGTATGTATCCGCATGTATGCTCTTTTCTTTGTTCTGTCTTCCTAATGCTCCAAGATTCTATAAGTCATTGCAGCAAATTATTGAACCCAAGAGGGATAGCTGGAGCCAGAAGGTCAGAAAGTAAGGGTGTCACTCACAAGCTTACAACTGGCATCCTGAAAGGGTAGTGGGAAAAGAGTCCTGAATTTGTGCTCAGCAGGTCAGAAGGCTGGGGTGTCATGTGGACTTCCCAAACTTGCTGCTGACATCTGCCTATTTGTCAGTCTGAAGGATGGTATCCTTTTAACTTATGAGCTCTGACCTAGCTCCAGATGGTTAGGGTCAGGGAGAGAGTGCCATGGAGGTTGCTGGCGATGAGGATGAAGAAGTAGGAATGTGAAAACTAGGTCAATTTCCACATCTGGGGGATTGGATCCTTATCATGCAGCGGGATTTCTGCTTGATGTGGGGAAGAAACAAATGTACCTGGGCCTCCTTCTGTTGCTTATTTGGACGTCAGAAAAGCCGGTCCTAGGTTGCATTCTTCTGTTAAATGTGACACCATAAGATGCCCTGCCGCTATGCTGTTCCTGTAGTCTTAGGGTCCCTAACCAGTCCACCTTCTTCATTATGCCTTTCAGAGTTCTCCTTTGGTTGTCTCTTTCATTATTTCCAGGGTTTATAGTTATACCTTGCTGGGAGTAGCAGGTCGAAGTGGATCTATACCATTTTGTCTGGACCTTTGCCTTTATTTTTGAAAGATAATCTTCCTGGATATAGAATTCTAGTGTGATAGGTTTTTTTTTTTCCTTTCTTCCTTCCTTTCAGTTTTTAAAGATGTTGCTCCACTGTCTTGTTGCTTGCATTTTTTCTTGTATAAAGTCTCCTGGTGTTCTTTGATCTTTTTGGATCTCTAGGTTTATACTTTAAAAAAAATCTCTTTTCTCTCTGCATTTCATTTTGGTTAGTGCTACTGCTATGTGTTCTTATTTACTGATATTTTCTTCCGCCATTTCTATTCTGTCGTGAATAACATCTAGGATATCTTTCACCTCAGATATTGTGGCTTTATCTCTAGAAGTTTGAGTCTTTAAAAAAAATTCATATCTCTTTTCTTAACTTCATGAACATAATACATTTAAAATAACTGTTTTAATGTCCTTGCGTGTTAACTCTAACATCTTTGTCAGATCTTGACCAGTTTTGATCAATTGCTTATTGATCAGTTTTGATTGATTGCTTATTGTCCTAATTGTTGTTTGGGTTTTCTTGCCTACTTTATGCTTGGTCATCTTTGATTGTATGCAGACATTGTGAATTTTTATTTTCTTAGGTGCTGGATGTTTTTGCATTCCATAAATATCCTTTACCTTTGTTTTGGGGTACAGTTAAGTTACTAGGAAACAGTTTCATCCTTCCAGGTCTTGCACTGAAGATTAGATGAATGGGTTCAGAGCAGTGCTCAGTCTAGTGCTAATATTCCCTACTTCTGAGGCAACATCCTTGTACACACTCAATGCCTCATTGAATTTTGACTTTTTCCATTCTTTCTGGTACAAACATACATTATTCTTGGTCCTGCGTGATTGATCATTAGATACTGTTTCCTCTAATCCTTTAGATGATTTCCCACCCCCCCCCCGCCCCGACCTAGCATAGTTTCCTCACATGAATGTGCTGATCAGTACTCTACTGAACACTCAAATGTGACCCTTTTCAGGTCTCCAAGGTTTTCTTTCTGTGCTGCTCTCTCCTCTTTGCTACTCTGTCTTGTGAACTTTAGATACCCTTAGTCTCCTCAAACTCCCAGCTCTGTCTCCTCAACTCAGGGAGTCTGCAGAGTGCTGCCTGAGATCTTTCTTCCTGCCCTGCAGCCTGGAAACAATCCATTGGGCTCACTTCATTTGTTTCCAGGCTCTCAGGTATTATTCTCCTTTGGTACCTAAGGTCCAATGTCTTGAAAAGCATGTTTCATATACTTTATGTGAGTTTTATGTTTTTATTTATTTCAGGTTGGATAGAAAATCTGTTTCCTGATACTCCATCTTGATCAGAAATGAAACTCATTTTATTTTAAATTATAAATTTCTACTGGTAGCTAAGAGGCATCTCTCACTCCAGAGAGGTCCCAGAACTTTCACTGCCTCAAGTTTTTTAGCCATAGCCTATTCAAAAAGTTAGATATACAAATATAATAGGGAGATCAAGTAATCATCTTAGCCATTCTCTTTTTTAATTTTAACACTATGTAACTGGAAATCTTTGTGCTTCTGCAAATCACCCCTCAAATTACTTTTCAGTGTTAGACAGAAGCATTAAGGAATGTTTTGTAAAATGGAGTGATTTGTCCTTCTACCCCCTGCCCACAATAAGGATAAGCTCTATCCATCCTACTTCTCCTAGTAAAGTATTATGGCTCCATAATCCCTGAATTTAAACCATTAAAATGTATCATTTGTATCTGTATTCTGAACCATCTTTTGAGATTCACTTAAGTTTACTGCCACTGTGAAATATTACCTTTTTTTTTTTATTAGTCTTTTCTAAACTCAGATCACTGAAATTTCAAACAGAACTCCCATGCTTCCAACATTGACAGATAAGTTTGGGCTCACCTCAGCCATGTTGTTCGTGTTCAAGTATAGACTTTGATAATATCCCATCTCAGTCATCATTTTTCAAAACTAAAAGAGACCTAATTTAGCAAAGTTGCAGGGTACAAGGCCAACAAACAAAAATCAGTTGGGTTTCTATACATGAGCAATGAGAAATCTGAAAAGGAAATTAGGAGAATGATTCCATTTACAATAGCATCTAAAAATAATAAAATACATAGGAATAAATCTAACCAGGGATGTGAAGAACTTATACAATGAAAACTATAAGAACACTGCTGAAAGAGATTAAAGAAGGCTTAAATAAATGGAAAGATATTCCATGTTCATGGGTTGGAAGACTTAATATTGTTAAGATGTCAGTACAACTCAAAGTGATCTATTAGATTCAATGCAATCCCAATCACAATTCCAACAGCCTTCTTCACAGAAATGGAAAAACTAATACTCAACTTTATGTGGAATGACAAGAGGCCATGAATAGCTAAAGCAATGTTGAAAGAGAAGAAAATGGAGGGGGACTCATTTCTTGATTTTAAAACATATCATACAGCTACAGTAATTGAAACAGCCTGGTACTGGTATAACAATAGACACATCGACCAATGGAATGGAACTGAGAGTCCAGAAATAAACCCACACATCTATGGTCAACTGAATTTTGACAAGGGTGCTAAGTCTATTCAATGGGGAAAAAAGAGCTTCTTCAATAAATAGTGCTGGGAAAATTGGATTTCCACGTGCAGAAAAATGAAACAGGATACATGCCTCACACCATATAGAAAATCAAATTAAAAATGGGTTAAATGCCTAAATGTGAAAACTGAAACCATACGATTCTTAGGATAAAATGCAGGGGCAATGCTGTCAGGCCTAGCTTTTAATAATGGGCTATCTAATATATAACAAAAGCACAAACAACAAAAGATGAAATAAATAAATGGGATCTCATAAAAATTAAAAACTTTTGTTCATCAAAAGACTTTACCAAAAAAGTGAAAAGAAAAGTACGACTTTTGCTTTCTACTCATCTTGACCAAAAGAGAAAGAAGGAAACCAAAGACTCCAAGAAGAAACTAGTCTATAGGATAGATAGTCTACATGAAGAAACTAGTCTATAGGACAAAAACTAGCCTATAGGACAAACAGTCTACATGAACTACAGCTTCACCTACCCTAAGACCAGAAGGACTCAATGGTGCCCAGCTACCACTATTGACTATTTTAATCAGGGCCACAGTAGACGGACCCTGATAGAATGAGAGAAAAATGTGGAAGAGAACTTAAAATTCCTTTAAGAACAAAAACAGACCTACTTCACTGGTTGAGACTGACCGACTCCCTGAGACTATTGCCCTGACATACGCTTCAAACCTTGAACCAGATTAACCCCTGAGGTCACCTTGTAGCTAAATAACAAATTAGCTCAAAAATGGTGAATATCATGCGTAAGTACTGTGCTCCTTTAAAAAAATCGCCTATGTGAGACCAAACAGTCAACAATTTAAAACATTGATGAGAATGTAAGAGGGCTGGGAAGCTAGATTATTAGAAATGAACAACCAGAATGGAAATAATGAGAATGTTCACACATTGTAAAAAACGTAACAATGTCACTGAATAACTTGTGTAGAAATTGTTGAATGGGTATGTAATCTGCTGAGTAAACTGTCACAGAAAACACAATGAAATATTATTTTTAGCAAAAAGGGAAAAGACAACCTACCAACCAGGAGAATATCTTTGGAAACCATATATCTGATAAGAACCTAATGACGAAAATAAATATAAAAATTTGACAACTTAACAACAGTAAGACAAATAACCCAATCATAAAATGGGCAAAGGTTTTGAATAGACATTTCAACAAAGAGGACATTCAAATGGCCACTAAACACGTGAAAGGATGCTCAACGTCATTAGCCACCAGAGAGATGCAAATCAAAACCACAATGAGATACGATTTCACTCCCACTAGGATGGCTAAGATTTAAAAAAATAAATAAATAAACAGAAAATAACAAATGTTGCCGAGGATGTGGGGCAATTGGAGCCCTTATTCATTGCTGGTAGGAATGCAAAATGGTACAGCCATTGTGGAAAACTGTGGTGGTTCATCAAAAAACAAACATAAAATAGAACTACCATATGACCCAGGATTTCACTCCTAGGTATATACCCAAAAGACTCGAAAGCAGACACTCAGATACTTGTATACCAATGTTCATTTCAGCACTATTCACAATAGCCAAAAGGTGAAAACAACCTAAATGCACATCAGTGGATAAATGGGTAAACAAAATGTGGTACATACATACATACAAAGGAATACTACTCAGCCAGTAAAAGAGATGAAGTCTTGATAAATGCTACAATATTGGTGCAGCTTTAAGACATTATGCTGAGTGAAACAAGTCAGTCACAAAAGGACAAATATTGCATGACCTCACTTATATAAAAAGACAATAACAAGCAAATGCATACAGACCAAAGTTTCTTAGTGGTTACCATGAGTAGGAGGGAGGGGAAAGGGAGGAGTTTATGGTGATAGAAAATCGCATTAAGGGTAGGTTGCACAGCTGATAATGCAATTGCTGTCAATAAGTTGTACACCTGTAAAAAGTTGAATTGGCAAAAGTTGTGTGATAGACATATTTACAATGATTAAAAAAAAAAGAGTAACTGCCAAGGCTGCTCATGTCCAGCTAAATACCTCGTGGGATTTGGTTCCTTGGTTTGGAGGTTTAGGACCATGGTTTTATAGGACATCCCAGTTAATTGGCCTAATATTGTGTTTAGTGCTTCTGTTCTACCTCCTAGTTCACTGTGTAGTGCCTGGGGTCTTAAAAGGTTACAAGCAAACATCAAAGGTACAATAACTGGTCTCTATTTGCCTTTTTAAAAAAAAAAATTTTATTTGCCTGGCACAACAGAGGTAGAAGGAGAATCAGGAATAGGAGGAGAAAATGAAATGTGTGGCTAATTATAGCCATGAACAACTGCCTCCTTTGCCATGAGACCAGAGCTAGATGATGCCCAGCTACCACTCCTGAACATTTTGATTCAAGATTCTATAAATGAATCCTGATCAAAAGGGGGGAAATGCAGAACAGAGTTTCAAATCATCAGGCAACTAAATAAACCCTGAAACTATTGCCATGAGATAATATTTAAACTTTAAACCAAAAATATACCCTGAAGTCTTCTTAAAACCAAATAATAGTTTAGCTTAACTAATAAAGAATGTCTGCCTTGAGCATTGTGCTCTTTTAAGATCTATCTATATGGGATCAAATTGACAACAGCAACTTGATAGATTAGGTAAGAAACTTAGGGGGCAGTGAGTTTATACTAATGGGAGAGGAAAACTCAGAGAAGGAGGGTGAGAATGGTTGCACAACTCAAAGTATGTAATCAGTGTCACTGTATTGTACATGTAGAAATTGTTGAATTGGTATATGTTCTTCTGTGTGTATTAACAACCAAAAGAAAGTAATTTATAAAAAAAAAAAAAACAACTAAAGAGATCTCACTCATCCTTATAATCTATTATTATCATACGGCAATCTTCCCTTTTGTGCCCATACTAATGTTTTAAATAGTTTCTCTATTTCCTTTCTATTTTAAGGCATGGAAACCCTAGTGGCGTAGTGGTTAAGTGCTATGTCTGCTAACCAAAAGGTCAGCAGTTTGAATCCACCAGGTGCCCTTGGAAACCCTATGGGGCAGTTCTACTCTGTCCTGTAGGGTTGCTGTGAGTCAGAATCAACTTAACAGCAGTGGGTTTGTTTTTTTTTTTTTTTTTTAAGGTAAAGCCTCCAGAGCTACACATATTTCATATGTAAAACATTTATGTAACGGTATGGCAGAGAAAGGAGTCCTGGTTGCGCAGTGATTAAGCACTCAGCTGCTAACTGAAGGTCAGTGATTTGAACCCACCGTCCTCTCCAAAGGAGAAAGAAGATTCTGTGATCTGTTCCCATAAAGATTATAGCCTAGGCAACCCTATGGGACAGTTCTACTCTGTCCTATAGGGTCGATTTGAGTTGGAACCAACTGGACGACACACAATATCAACACCAATGACAGAAGAGAATAATGTCCCTATTTTTGCCCTTCTTGAATATGCCCAGTACTTTTTTTTTTTTTTTTTAGATAAAGCAACATATAGGTTTGATGTCTTAGGGCAATATTCTCATGTTCCTTTTTTGGCTTATACACATTAACTCAGACCACATCACATTGTGAGTTATTTATATCATTATTCACCAAATTCATTCCATTATCTATGTAAAGCCTCACTTAATTGGTATAATTTATTTATGTGAGTTTAATTTTTATAATTTGTGGCAAAATCAACAAATCACAATAAGATTGCTTTAATTAACACTGAAATTTGAGATACAGAGATTATAGATGATAGTTACTTCCTACATCAATCTCAATATCCGTTCTATGTCTATTTTTTTTTAATGCACCAAAAAAAAAAACAAACAAAAAAACCCAAACCCAGTGCCCTCGAGTCAATTCCGACAGGATGGAGAAAATCCTGATTCATGTAGATAAATAACTCTAAATAGCACAGGTTTTTAATATGTTACTCCATCTTGATCAAAAGTGAAACTGTCATATTGTTCCAAGTTATAAACTTCTACTGGTACTAAGAGAAATCTTTCACTCCAGAGACTTCCCTGAACTTTCATTGCCTCATGTTCTTTAGCCATAGCATAGTTGAAAGGTTAAATGTACAAATATAACAGGGAGATCAAGCTAATCATCTTGGCCATTCTCTTTGTTCATTTTTCAATGAACAGAGGTTTTATACATATATATAATATTTGCCATTCTGACCATCTTCAATGTATAATTCTGTGGCATTAATCACATCGACCACCCTCCACCTCCAAAATTTTTTCATCACCCCAAACAGAAATGCTGCACCCACTAAACAGTAGCTACCTATCCGCCCCCTGCCCGCCAGCCCCTGGCAACCTTCCATCTACTCTGCAGTCCATTTTATGTGGAAACATAAAATATTTTTCATTTTGTCTGGCATATTTCACTTATCATATTGTTTTTAAAGTTTATCCATGTTGTAGCATGTATCAGCCTGTTCATAGCTGAGTAATATTCTTTAGGGTATATACCTAGGAGTGGATTTTCTGTATTATATATACTAACTCTGTATTTAACTTTTTGAAAAACTATCAAACTGCTGTTTTTCAAAGATGCTTCACCATTTTAAGGAGACCTGGTGGTGCGGCGGTGAAGCTCTTAGCTGCTAACCAAAAAGTTGGCAGTTCAAACCCACCAGCTGCTCCATGGGAGAAAGATGTGGCAATCTGCTTCCATAAAGATTACAGTCTTGGAAGCCCTATGGGGCAGTTCTGTGCTCTCCTTTAAGCTCACTATGAGTCGGAATCAACTCGACAGCAATGAGTTTGATTTTCTACCATTTTACATTCCCATTAGGAATGGATGAGGATTCCAATCTCTCCACATTCTGTCCTCTCCAACACTTGTTATTTTTTATTTGTTGTTGTTGTCTGTATCACCATCTTAATAGGTGTTAACTGTTACCACACTTGTGGTTTTGATTTGGATTTCCTTAATGACTACTGGTTTTGAGCATGTTTTCACGTGCTTATTGGACACTTGGATATCTTCTTTGAAGAAATTCCTATTCAAGTCCTTTGCCCATTTTTTAATTGGGTAGTTGTCACTTTGAGGACTAAGCAAAGGTGTCACTTTGAGGACTGAGTTACGCCTGACTCAAGCCATGGTATTTTCAATTGCCTCATGTGCTTGTGAAAGCTGGACAATGAATAAGGAAGACTGAAGAAGAATTGACACCTTTGAATTATGGTGTTGGCAAAGAATATTGAATATACCATGGACTGCCAAAAGAACATACAAATCTGTCTTGGAAGAAGTACAACCAGAATGCGCCTTACAGCCTTCTTGTCATGTATTTTGGATATGTTATCAAGAGGGACCAGTCCCTGGAGAAGGGCATCATACTTGGTAAAGTGGAGGGTCAGTGAAGAAGTGTAAGACCCTCAATGCGATGGACTGACACAGTGGCAGCAACAATGGGCTCAAACATAACAATTGTGAGGATGGCGCAGGACTGGGCAGTGTCTTGTTCTGTTGTACCTAATGGTCACTGTGAGTTGGAACCAACTCAACGGCTCATAACAACAACAAGTTTGTCTTTGTGTTGTTGAGTTGTTAGTTACATGTGTTATAGAGTAGAGCTACTCCATATGGTTTTCTTGGCTGTAATCTTAATGGAAGTGGGTCACGAGGCCTTTTCTTTCATGGTACTGCTGGGTGGGTTTGAACCAGCAACCTTTAGGTAGTCAATTGAGTGCAAACCATTTGCACCACCTGGGGATCTTGTTGAGTTATAGGAAGGAGTTCTTTGTGTATTTTGATTATTAAACCTTTACCAGAGATATGATTTGCAAATATTTTCTCCCATTCTGTGAGTTGTCTTTTTACTCTCTATAGTGTTCTTTGATGCACAAAAGTTTTTTTTTTTGTTTTAATAAAGTCCAGTTTATCTATTTTTTCTTTTGTTGCTTATGCTTTTGGTGTCATATATACGAAACCATTGCCAGATTCCAAGTCAAGAAAATTTGTTCCAATATTTTCTCCTAAGAGTTTTGTAGTTTTAGCTCTTAAATTTAGGTCTTTGATCCATTTTGAGTTAATTTTTGCCTATAGTGTAAGATAAGGGTCCAACTTCATTTTTTTTTGCATGTGATATCCAATTCCCCAATACCATTTGTTGATGAACCTGTTCATTCCCCATTTAATGGTCTTGACACTCTTGTTGAAAATCAATTGACCATATACATGTTGGTTCATTTCTGGGCTTTCAGTTCTAGTCTATTGATCTTTATGTCTATCCTTATGCCAGTACCATGCGGTTTTGTTTTTAATTTAGGATAATTTTTATTATTTTGCTCCAAAGTGCTTTTTAAAAATTAATTATCTGTATAATAAAATTATTATATAAATTTTGAGGCAACACAATTATGCTACCAGATTACTTTTCATACTATTTTTATTACTGTAGCTTTATAGTAAGTTTTAAAATAAGGAAGTGTGGGTCCTCCAATTTTGCTCTTTTTCTGTATTGCTTTGGCTATTCTGGGTCTCATGAAATTCCATATGGCAACAGATTTTAATAGCTCCTCTTGTACTCATAGATTATTCTTTAGTTAACTTATCCGATGCTTAAGAGCAGTAGGAAACTTTTGCTTTGAATTTGGATCATTAACGATATCTGGTAAGTGCTCACATTCCTTAACAAAAATATAAGAGAAATATCCGAAACTCACAATAAGTGCGTAAACTATAATGCAATATATTAAAGTCTTCACTTGTTATTTTGTTGTTTTACAAGTGACTTTTATGACATGGCTAAGGCATATGCTGAGCAGATATGTACAGGCTGAATCCAGTGCCAGGCAAGGTTTAGGAGCTTAAACCATAGTAGTGTCCTTGTTTTAAAATTTTATATAACAGAAATAAAAAAACATAGCCCTAAATAAGAGGGGAGCTGTGACCTGACTGATCACAAATAGGATTTAAATATATGCACAGAAATGACAGGACTTGATTTATTCTGAGATCTGAACAAACACTAGCTGACCTGCTAAAACAAGTTAATGAGTAGGTTTTTCAGCATTATATATTTGGTTTATAATATAGTCAGGCATTTGTGTTGATAGATCTTATTTTTATTACAGTTTTTGAAATATTTAAATATATATTTTTAATGATTTTCTCATTAAATTTTGGCAGAACCCCTGAAACACCTCTATATCCTAGAGTTCCGGGAATATAGTTTTAAAACCATTCAAAATCTAAGTATTTATTATTTTCCTCTGGCTAACATATTCCTCAGGTGTGTTGGTCCTCTAAAAAAAAATACTTTTATGAACCTTTCTCCAGTAGCTTATGGCTATGGTTTCTGTTGATCCTCTTTTGTTTTTTCAAAGGCTTCATAAACTTGCCAAGTATGGAGGTTAAACTTGCTAGTTTGTGGTTCTGTAGAGATCTCTAATGAACGTTGGAGATAGATGATTGATTATTTTGTTAATAATACCTTAGCCCTTTACTACAATGGCCATAAATCATGCCAAGTTGTGCCTTTATAAAGAGTAATTTTGATGTTTCACCTGTGCTTCTTTAAAATTCTTGGATGAATGTAACCCAAATGAATTTAGTTATATATAGTTTGTCATTTGGGGCTTATGAGTTACCACCAGTGGACTTAGAACATCTAAGATGTCTGTTTCATAAGACAGTTTGCAAAGTAAAGACTATCTTAATATCCCCTAGGAAAGTACTGAGTCAAAGAATTTATTTAATCTCTCTGATAGTCCTTTTTCTCTTCACAGTTTATCTTTTCACCATGATCTTCAAGTGTATCACTTCTTTGTATGTCATGTGGAATGACCAGAGCCATAAACTGAGCTAGACTACATTATTTTACTTGTGATGATATATAAGTTTTATGGGGAAAGAGAAATTTTGTGAAATTGCCCTTCAAATTATTAAAATTATAAGTTCAAGCATAGCCATTTCCATACAACATAGTTTTAGAATATTGAAGATAAATTAGTATTTCAGAACACTTTGCTGAAAATGCATGTGGATGTTAAATATGTAATATATGAAAGCAAACTTTCACTTTTCCCTGTTTGTGAATTAAATTATATGGGCCTCCAGAGACGAGCTTTCTTGTAGATTGATTCCTCTTCACATGATTTATGATTACTGTCATAAGACACACTGCTGATTTTTTTTGTAACAAAGTCTAAATTCCTATTCTAGTCAAATCTGTAATGATTGCATTGAGTTGAGTTTCTGAGGGTTTATCTTTTAATTTGAATCTTTTGTATAATCTTGAAAGTGCAAGTTTTTCCCAGTGCTATTTACATTTGATTATAACAGTATAATACAAAAGTCTAAGTTAATATACAGGGGTTTTAGAAATGCTGACAAGTAGATACACTCCTAAATATAGTTGAGATTTTCATCAAACATTTATATTAAAGATGGTGAGCCAAAACTACAGATAAATAATAGGAAGCACAGTTTTGCTATTGGGTCCCAATAATATTGATTGAGAAACATATAACTAGAGGCAGGTGAGCCAGACTCCTGAACAGGGATAAACAGTGATCTGAAACTCATACCACTGAAGGTTTACAGTCTGAATGCCAGGAAGTACTTGTTAAATGTTTCCTCCATGATCTATTAAGGCAGTTCTGGCTTTTGAGTGCTCTTTCATTATCCTTTTAATAAAGCACATGCTAAATAAACCTTCTAAAACTTCTTGTGGTAAACCATAATTATATCTTATAGTTTTTGTCAATTGGAGAGTTCACTAGATTTTTGTGCTGGCTATTAAATACAATTATCATTGGTACAAAGAAGAAAAGGTCTGGCTGTTCATCTCCCTTTACTTTTGAATTGCACTTTGGGTAGCCTCCTGTTGGAAATCAAATCTTTCTAATTCAAGTTTTCTTAGCAATGAAATGAGAAAAACAATGAATGACCTATAAATCTTTAGAATGATGGGGAAAAATATTTCCCTGGAATATTGTGACCCAACCCTCTACCTTAGGGTCAGTAAACATTTTCTGTAAAGGGCCAGATAGTAAGTATCTTGGGCTTTGTGGGCCATAAGGTTTCTGTTACAACTACTCAACCCTACTGTTATAATGCAAAAGTAGGCATAAAAAAAAATTAGGCATAGACAGTATAAAAATAAATGAGCATAGCTGTGTTCCAATAAAACTTTATTTACAAAAACAGGCAGCAACATGCCTGTAAGGAAGAAATACTAATGGCCAACAAGACAGGAAAAGATGCTGAGCATCATTAGTCGTTAGACACATGCAAATCAAAACCACAAAGAGATACCACTCACACCTATTAGGATGGCTATAATAAAAAAGACGGACTATAACAAGTATTGGTGAAGATGTGGAGAAATTGGAACCCTCCTACACTCCTGGTTGAAATGTAAATGGTGTAGTTTGGTTGTTCCTCAAAAAATTGGGCATAGAATTATCATACAGCCTAGCAATTCCATTCCTAAGTATTACCCAAAAGAATTGAAAACACATATCCAAACAAACCCACGTACATGAATGTTCAAAGTAGCACCATTCACAATAGCCAAAAGATGGAAACAACCCAAATATCCATCAATATAAACATACAAAATGCATATCTAGCCATGCAATGAAATATTATTCAGCTATAAAAAGAAATGAAGTACTGATGCATGCAACAGTTTTTTGAGCATGAACCTGAAAAACATTGTGCTAAGAAATTGTGCTAAAAAAAACATTGTGAAAGAAATCAGACACATAAGGTCACATGCTGCATGATTCCATTTATATAAAATGTGTCGCTGGCAAATCTATAGAGACAGAATGTATATTAGTGTTTGCCAGGGGCTTTTTTTTTAAGGGTGTTAGAGGGGAATGGGGAATAAGCGCTAGTGGGTACATGGTCTCCTCTGGGGGTGATGAAAATGCTTAGAACTAGATGATAGTTGCACAGCATTGTGAATGTAGTGCCACTAAATGCCACTTTAAAATGTACTGTACACTTTTTAAAATTTTATTTTGTTGTTAAGAATATACAGCAAAACATGCATCAATTCAACCATTTCTACATGTACAATTCAGTGACATTGATTACATTCTTCAAAGTTGTGCAACTATTCTCACCCTCTTTTTCTGAGTTGTTCCTCCCTCATTAACACAAACTTAGTCCCCTTAAGATTCTTATCTAATCTTTTGAGTTGCTGTTGTCACTTTGCTCCCATATAGATAGTTCTTAAAAGAGTATAATGCTTAAGGCAGACATTTTTTACTAATTAAGCTAAACTTTATTGTTTGGTTTTAAGAAGACTTCAGAGGATATTTTTGGTTTAAGTTTTAAAGATTATCTCAGGGCAATAGTATCAGTGGTTCATCCAGTCCCCATAGCTCCAGAAAGTCCGTATTGCATGATAATTTGAAATTCTATCCTGCATTTTCCCCCTGTGAATCAGGACTCCTCTATAGAATCTTTGACCCACATGTTCAGTGATGGTAGCCCGGCACCATCCAGTTTTTCTGGTCTCATGGCAAAGGAGGCAGTTGTCCATGGAGGCAATTAGCCACATATTCTATACCCGCCGCCCATTCCTAACTCTCTCTCTTCCTCTTTTGCTCCAGGTGAATGGTTACTTTTATGATATGTGAATTTCAGCTAAAACAAAACAAAACAGGTGGTTGGCCATAGTTTGCTGGCCCCTGCTCTATGTAATACACAAATACTTTCCATATTCTACATGTACAAATTCTCTTCTGATTTCATTTTGGTTGCTTAAGAATGTATCATAGAAGTAGTAGTAGAAAGCCTTATTGGCCATGATGCAACTTTACTACTAAGAAGATAAGTCATGAAACACCACATTTTTTCAGTCTCTGAGGGCTTTCTCAGTTACTTTAGTATGTATGGATCAAAGAGAAACAAAACTTGCGGTTACCGGTCTTCATCAAAAATATTTATTAAACTATATATATATATTTTTTTATATAAGTATATAGGAGCCCTGGTAACACAATAGTTCAGCGCTTGGCTGCTAACCGAAAGCTCTGCGGTTCAAACCCACCAGCTTCTCCATGGAAGAAATGACCTGGTGATCTGCTTCTATAAAGATTACAGCCTAGGAAACCCTATGGGGCAGTTCCCTGTCATAAAAAGTTGCCATGATTCGGAATAGATTCAACGGCACACAACAACAACAACATATATGTGTATGTATACATATATGTGTGTGTTTGTGTGTGTGATGCATTGTTCAAAAATAATTCTATACATAACCTTTAGTCTCCATAGTGTTTATAATGGAAGACACAAACATTAATAAAGCATATACAAGTGAAATCCTATATGTGCACACATATGGTGAATGTAGATAATATAAATATTATTTCTAAGAGTATTTACACCTTTATTCTATAAATCAGTAGTCAACAAACTATGGCTGTTAAGCCATATCCAACCCACTGCCTATTTTTGTAAATTACTTTTTCTAGTAACAGTGTTATTGAGGTGTAATTCGCATACTATACAATTCTTCCATATTAAAGTGTACAATTCAGTGGTTTTTAGTATATTCACAAAGCTATGCAACCATTATCACAATCAGTTTCAGAACATTTTTATCACTCCAGCAAGAACATGTGTACCCATTATCAGTCACTCCCCATGTCCCCCTAATGTCCCCAGCCCCTGGTATACGCTGATCTATTTTCTGTCTTTATAAATTTGTCAGTGATAGACATTTCATATAAGTGGAATCACACAATATGTGGTTTTTTGTTACTAGCTTCTTTCACTTAGCATAATATTTTCAAGGTTCATCCATACTGTAGCACATATCAATGCTTCATTTCTTTTTATTACTTAATAATATTTGATTGTGTGGACATACCACATTTTGTTTAACCATTCACCTGTTGATGGACATTTGGATTGTTTCCACTTTTTGATTACTATGAATAATGCTGCTATGAACATTTATATACAAGTATTTTGGGGACATATGTTGTTTTTTCTCTTGTGTGTATATCTAGGAGTAGAATTTCTGGGTTGTATGGTAACTCTATGTTTAACCTTTTTGAACAACTTCCAGACTGTTTCCAAGATGGCTATACTGACGTTACCACCAGCAGTTTATTTAGGGTTCCAATTTCTTCACATCCTCCCCAGCACTTGTTCTTATCTGTTTGTAAGTAAAGTTTTATTGGAACACTGCCATACTATACATTTGTGAATTCTGTATGGCTACTTTCACACTTTAACAGTGAAGTTGAATAGTGACAGAGACAGTATGGTCTGCAAAGCCCAAAATATTTACTATCTGCCCTTTTTTAAAAGAAAAAGTTCACCAAAACCACTGCTTAGAGGTATTCTTATGAAGTTGAAGTTTATCATGTCTTGAATGTCTTAGTGAAGTTTGTTAATTGGAGGAATTCTCTAGTATACTCATTTATGAGTCTCCAAAGTGGCCTATACAGAAACCTATAGTTGCTTAAAACAAAGTATATCTGTGTATAAGCGGTATCCAAGATATTCAAATTATTTCTGTTAGAAATTTCATGATTAAAAAAAGAGAACACGATTCATTGTTATAGTCTATCATCAAAAGCTTCGTGGCAAGTAGTAGATATACCAGAAAGGTAAGTACAGTATCGAAACATTAGATGCCAGTAAATATGATGTCCCAGAACATGTGAAATATGTATGTAGGAGTCTTGGAACATGGGGGAGGGGAGAACTAAGTTTGTAAGGCAGGAATGGTGTAGGGAGGGAGTTTGGAGGGAAAAGACATGCTCAACAGATTTTTGAGGATGAGACAGGTGCTAAATTTTAGAAAAATCTACTATGTTCACTTTGTTTCCAGAAGGTACAGCCAAGCCTGGCTTGCTTTCCACTAAAGCCCTTTGCTGTCGAGTTGATTCTGGCTCATAACAACCCTATAGGACACAGTAGAACTGCCCTATAAGATTTCCAAGGAGCTGCTGGTGGATTCAAACTGATGATCTTTTGGTTAGCAGCCTTACTGAATGTTGACTAGGATGGTTGAAGATATGGAGAACTGGTATCATGACCTTTCCTTTTTTGATAAGGGAAAAGGACTATAAATGAAAAGTGCCACCAAGATAGGAATGGAGGTGGATGGGGGGAAGAATAGAAAGGTGAGTCAGTCACAGAGAATCTTTGATTTTTGGATCCCCCATCAGTTCTGTTTACCTTCAACTGACTGTGAACAAATAACATTAAATGTGCTAGAAAACATTAAACAGCCATTAAGGAGACTTGGCCTGAAAGGAGGGGAGGGACTAAGGAGCCTTGCCCAGAAGTTATTTTGGTCTTGTGTGGCCACACAAATACGTGTAACTTAACAACTGTGTTCAACTATGAGGCACACTAGCATTTCTTTATTATTATTATTATTATAAAGTTGTACTTGTTTTAAACAAGGCCAATTTCATTGTGGGGGAGCTTTATTCCTGGAGGATCTGCTAACCACAGCATCCCAGTGTTGGAGTTCTGTTTTAAATATATTGAAAGAAATCACAGCCCTAGGCTAGGGAGCAAGCCAGTAAAGCATATGATTCCTGGCTTGTTTGTTATGAATTAACAGGTAAGATCTTTGAAGCCAATCCAGAACTGGGAGACTGAATAACTTGACGAAGCATCTAAAATATAACATGTCTAAACTCTCAAACTATTACCAGAGCAAAACCACGTGTATATATACACACAAAATGAAAATAGATTTGAGTGACTGATATAGGATACTTTCTCCTTCACTCACTTGTACTCAGGACTATTTCATGTATAGAATCAATCAAAGCCACGTCCACAAATTATTTTCATTGATAATTCACCAGGCCACAGGGATAGTCATATTATTCAGAATCTAAGTCTTACTTTGATAATTGTTGTTGTTAGGTGCCATCGACTTGGTTCCGACTCATAGCGACCCTATGTACAACAGAATGAAACACTGCCCGGTCCTGCACCATCCTAAAAATTGTTGTCATCCTTAAGCCCACTGTTGCAGCCATTGTATCAATCCATCTCATTGAGGATCTTCCTCTTTTTCACTGACCTTCTACTTTACCAAGCATAGTGTCCTTCTCCAGGGACTGATCCCTCCTGACAACATGTCCAAAGTATGTGAGATGTAGTCTCGCCATCCTTACTTCTAAGGAGCATTCTGGTTGTACTTCTTCCAAGACAGATTTGTTCATTCTTTTGGCAGTCCATGGGATATTCAATATTCTTCTCCAACGCCACAATTAAAAGGTGTCAGTTCTTCTCCAGTCTTCTTTATTCATATGATTCAGTCGCGTATGATGCGACTGAAAATACCATGGCTTGGGTCAGGCGCACCTTAGTCTTCAAGGTGACATCTTTGCTCTTCAACACTTTAAAGAGGTCTTTTGCAGCAGATTTGCCCAATGCAATGCGTCATTTGATTTCTTGACTGCTGCTTCCATGGGTGTTGATCGTGGATCCAAGTAAGATGAAATCCTTGACAACTTCAATCTTTTCTCAGTTTATCATGATGTCGCTTATTGGTACCGTTGGTATGGTTTTTGTTTTCTTTACGTTGAGGTGTAATCCATACTGAAGGCGGTGGTCTTTGATCTTCATCAGTAAGTGCTTCAAGTCCTCTTCACTTTCAGCAAGCAAGGTTGTGTCATCTGCATAACGCAGGTTGTTAATGAATCTTCCTCCAATCCTGAGGCCAAGGTCTTCTTCATATAGTCCAGTTTCTCAGATTATTTCCTCAGCATACAGATTGAATAGGTATGGTGAAAGGACACAACCTGACGCACACCTTTCCTGACTTTAAACCACACAGCATCCTCTTGTTCTGTCTGGACAACTGCCTCTTGATCTATGTACAGGTTCCTCGTGAGCACAATTAAGTGTTCTGGAATTCCCATTCTTCACAATGTTATCCATAATTTGTTATGATCCACACAGTCGAATGCCTTTGCATAGTCAATAAAACATAGGTAGACATCTTTTAACTTTAACTTTGATAGTTATGGAGTGTAAATGTATCTTTAGTCAATAAAAAAAATTATAGCATAAGCAATTAATATCAGTATGTCAGAGATAAATTTTTTTTTTTGCCAGAGATAAGTGCAGTTAAAATGAAACACAGTGGGGCTGAGAGACAGGTACACTATGGCCATTGGAGTTAAAAGTGGAAGCAAAGCAGTGAAGTATTTCTCATTAGACGAAATAAAGATAGTTTCCTGGAGGAGTTGGAAATTTTCTAACAGTCTGAATGACAGCAGAGATATTTTATGTGCCAGGATGGGGAATGTAATCTGGTCTTGTTTCTTAGCAGAACCAGAGGTAGCAGCAAAATAAAAGGATTTATGAAATAAGCAGAGAGAATGGGAGACAAGTCATCTCAGATTCCTTGGAGAATGTTTTTCTAATGAATGCTCTGGACCAGCTGTATCAATTTCCTCCCTACCCTCCTTCCTTAGTACCTTACAGTATAGCAACCAACCACTCTCACCATTCTATTAAAACCATTGTCAGTGTAGCTTCAGACTTAATTCCCAAACACATTGCCTTTACTCAATCCTCATTCTTCCCTACCTCTTGAAATATTTGGTGTACCTTCTCAGAATTGTTCCTTGTTCTCCATGATGCTGTACCATCTAATTTTTCTACTTTTTAAAAAATGTTCCTTCTGTATCCCTGTTTTTCTATTTTTTCGTCTTACTGATGCCTTACATGGTAAAAGCCTTTGGCTTATTGCTCCTTTTCTGTATTTATTCCCTTGTAAGACTATCCACTTTTCAGGTTCCAATTATATAGTCACTTGTCAACGCCTCAGAAAGTAGACAGGTGATCTACTAATACAGTTAATGTAGTTTAACATACTAAGTGGCTGATGGCAAATCTTTCTTAAATGAAGAGGGGGAAATTGAGGCAGAGAGGCACTTTGTGATTTGGTAAGTGTCAAAATAACATATTAATGTTGGCCCTAACTTGAATTTAGATATCTGATTCCCAGACCTGTTTAGGACCTTTTAGAAGATATTTTCCCAGGTTTACTCCCTCAGTACATCTTGAGCATCTTGAGCACTTTTAGTCTCAGTATGATGGCTGCCTAAGGAAATTATCCTTAACCAACCCTAATAGCTCAGATTTGTATGTATTCACACAGGTTTGGTAAGTGAAATATATATAAAGGAGGCCTAGTAAGTCAATAGGACCTCTTTGAAGAGAAGAAATTTTTAAGTCCTCTCTTGTCAAGAGTGGTATGTGTACCTCTGTGAGAGATAATGTGTTCATATCCTACTTTTACCCATTAACTTGCTTTGCTACTTGGTTTATTTAATCCTAGCTCAGTTGATAGCACATTAATCAAAAAGTAATATCCAGCGCATGAGCAGCTCAGTAACTGAAATAGCCTGCTACCAAGAATCCCAAGATACATGTAACATACCTTGTATATTTATCAAAACTATTTTGGCCAGAAAGTATAACAAAACAAAGGGTGAATCACTTGACAACCAGCTTCTTCTTTTTTTTTTTTTTTTTAATAACTGGCTCATATTCATTCATTCATTGCTCAACATGTATTCACTGCTTTTTTAAAAACTTTATTGCGTTTTAGGCGAAAGCTTACAGCACAAATTAGTTTTTCATTCAAAAACTTATATGCAGATTGTTTTGTGATATTGGTTGCAATCCCAGCAATGTGTCACCACTCTTCCCCTTTCTTTTTCCACCCTAGGTTCTTTGTGTCCAATCCTCCAGCTTTCCTGTCCTTTCCTGCCTTCTCTTCTTTGCTTTTGGGCAAGTGTTGCCCATTTGGTCTAGTATATTTGATTGAACTAAGAACCACATTTCTCAAGTGTGTTATTGTTTTATAGGCCTATCTAATCTTTGGATGAAAGGTGGACTTCCAGAGTGGCTTTAGTTCTGAGTTAGCAGGATATCTGGGGGCCACAGTCGCGGTGATTCCTCCAGTCTCTATCAGGCCAGTAAGTCTGGTCTTTTTTTGTGATCATGAATTTTCTTTTACATTTTTCTCCCGCTCTGTCCAGGACCCTCTACTGTGATCCCTGTCAGAGCAGCCAGTGGTGGTAGTCGGGCACCATCTAGTTCTTCTGGGCTCAGGCTGGTGGAGGCTGTCGTTCATGTAGTCCATTAGTCCTTTGAACTAATGTTTTCCTTGTGTCTTTGGTGATCATCATTCTCCTTTGCTCTGGACAGGATGGGACCAACAGACTTATCTTAAATGGGCACTAGAAAGTTTTTAAGACCCCAGAAGCTACTCACCAAAGTAGGATGTAGAACTTTTTCTTTATGAACTGTTATGCCAATTGACCTACCTAGATGTCCCCCTGAGACTATGGTCCCTAGCCCTCAGCCCTAGTAACTCAGTCCCTCAAGGTATTTGGATGTGTCTAGGAGCTTCTTTTTTTTTTTTAGGAGCTTCTATGACTTTGCCTTGACCAAGTTGTACTGCCTTCCCCTATGTTGTGTGTTGTCTTTCCCTTCACCAAAGTTAAATTGTCTACTATCTACTTAGTGATTTCCCTTCCCCACCCTACCCTTTCTCGTAACCATCAAAGATTGTTTTTTTCTGTGTGTAAACCTTTTCTTGGATTTTTATAATACCGGTCTCATATAATTTATCCTTTTGTGATTGACTTATTTTACTTTGCGTAATACCCTCCAGATTCATTCATGTTGTGAGATGTTTCACAGATTCATCATTGTTCTTTATCATTGTTTAGTATTCCATTGTGTGTATGTACCATAATTTGTTTACCATTCATCAGTTGATGGGCACTTAGGTTGTTTCCATCTTTTTGCTATTGGAATAACGCTGCAATAAGTGTGGGTGTGCATATATCTATCCGTGTGACAGGCCTTCTTCCTCTAGTATATATTCCTAGGAGTTGGGATTGCTGGATCATATGGTATTTCTATTTCTAGCTTTTTAAGAAAGTGCCATATCGTTTTCCATAGTTGTCATACAATTTGACATTCCCACCAGTAGTGCGTAAGAGTTACGATCTCCTCGCAACCTCTCCAATGTTTGTTATTTTGTTTTTTGCTTTCTTTTTCAGTGCCAGTAATGTCAGGGAGAGATGGTATCTCATTGTAGTTTTGATTTGCATTTCTCTAACAGCTAATAATTGCAAACATTTCCTCATGTGTCTGCTAGCTGCCTGAATGTCTTCTTTTGCGAAGTATCTGTTCATATCTTTTGCCCATTTTTTAATTGTTTGTTCTCCTTTGTTGTTGAGGTATTGAAGTATTCTATAGATTTTAGAGATTAAACCCTCGTCAGATATGTTGTAGCCAATTTTTTTTTTTCCAGTCTGGAGGCCCTTTTTTTTATTCTTTTGGTTAAGCCTTTTTATAAGCATTACTGTTTAATTTTTAGGAACTCCCAGTTATCTAGTTTATCTTCTGGTGTTTGTGCATTATTAGGTATGATCTGTATTATACTTATGTCATGTATTAGGGCCCCGAGCATTTTCTCTGTTTTTTTCTTCCGCGATCTTTATCGTTTTAGATCTTTGATCCCCTTTGAGTTATTTTTTGTGTGTAGTGTAAGGTATGGGTCCTGTTTCATTTTTTTCACAGATGGACATACAGTATTTGTTTTGTTTTGTTGTGTTGGGTGTGTGTGTTTTAATTGTGCTTTAGGTGAAAGTTTACGGCTTGAGTTAATTTCTCACACAAAAACAATTTTTTTCTCTCCTTTTTTTACTGTGCTTTAGGTGAAAGTTTACAGGTCAAGTTAATTTCTCATACAAAAATTTATACACATATTGTTATGCAACACTAGTTGCAATCCCTATAATGTGAAAGCACACTCTCCTTTTCCACCCCAGGTTTCATGTGTCCATCCAACCAGCTCCTGTCCCCTTCAGCTTCTCCTCCTGCCTCTGGACAGGGCCTGCCCATTTTTTTTATGTGCTTGAACTCAGAAGCACACTCTTCATGAGTATTATTTTATGTTTTATACTCCAGTCTAGTCTTTGCTTGCTCGACTGTGGGCACAACAGTTCTCACCACTTTTTTTTGTCCTGGAGAGCAGGCAGCAACAAACAGGGCTAGCCCACTTCACTGTATACTGGTTTGGTGAGGTAGCTGAGGGCAGACTGGGCAGGAACTGTCTTCCTCCTGATGTTGGTTCAGCTATGTGGGAGCGTTTACAGCCCCTTGCCTGATAGATGTGGGAGTGGGGGGTGGGAAGCGGTAAGGGCTTTCTTCTCACTATTCAGTAGCTGGTCAAGTGGTGGGAGGGGAGGGGCGGTGCAGGCCTGGTGCAGTGGCAGGCCTGAGCAGGGGATGCTCTAGCTGTGGCTGCACAGTGAGGACTGATGAGGTTGGGGATTGCCATACCTGGCTAGGTTGGGGGAAGAAATAAAAGAGAGAGAAAGAAAAAAAAGTACAGCCAGTGGATGCGGGTAGGTCAGACCCGGGGGCAGGCAGGAAGGGGGAGAGGTGGTGTATTGGCCTAGCCAGGAGGGAGGAAGAAAAAGAAAAAAAAAGGGAAAAAAAGAAAAATGGTATGGCAGGCGCTAGCATGTGGGGCAACGCAGACCTGTGCTGATGGCTCTTTAGCTGCAGTGTGCATGGCCTGATGGGAACGGGTAGAGGTGGTGTATGTGGCTAAGTTGGAGGGAAGAAGAAAAGGAAGAAAGGGGAAAAAGAATGGTGCAGCAGGAACCGGCAGGTGGGGGGTAGGGCGAACTCGGGGTGGTGGTGCACCAGTGGCTGTCTATCCAAGGCAGCGTGGTGTAGCCCAGCAGGAAGGAGTGGGAGTGGCATAAGGGGCTAGGTGAGAGGGAGAAAGAAAAGGAGGAAAGGGAGGAAAAATATGGTGTGGTGGGAGCTGACCAGTGGGGATAGGAGTTAACCAGGGTGGTAGCAGGCCAGTGGCTCTCAACCTGCAGTGGTGCACTGTGGCCTAGAAGGAAGGGGTAGAGGTGGTGTGTGGAGCTAGGTGGGAGGGAGAAAAAAAAAAGAAAGGGGAAAAATGGCATGACAGAAGCTGGCAGGTGAAAGCAAGGCAGTCCCTGGCTGGTGCCGGGCCTGTGGCTCTCTAGCCAAAGCAGAGCTGCACAGCCCAGCAGGGAGGCATAGAGATGGGGTACAGGGCTAGGTAGCAGGAAGAAAGTGAAAAAAAGGCACAGCAGTGCTGGCAGATGGAGGCAGGGGGAACTCAGGCTGGCAGTGGGCCTCTAGCTCCCTACCAACGGCGGTTCAGCGTTGCTTGGCAGGATGGGGTAGAGGTGGCATACAGGGCTGGTTGTGAGACAGAAAGAAAGGGGAAAAATGGCGTGGCAGGAGCCAGTGGGTGGGGGTTGGGTTGGGGTGGACCGAGGGTGAGGGCAGGCCAACAGCTCTCTAGCCAAGCGGTGTAGCATGGCCCATCAGGAAAGGGTAGGGTGGCATACAAAGCTAGGTGGGAGGGAGAAAGAAAAGGAAGACGGGGATAAGAAGGCACAGCAGGAGCCGGTGGATGCGGGCAGAGTGGACTTGGTGTGACAGCATACTGGTAGCTCTCTAGCCAAGCAGCGTGGTGTGGACCAGCAGAAAGGGCTTGGGGTGGCATATGGGGCACAAGGGCTAGGGGTGGAAAAGTGTGTTTCTCTCATTACAGGGTGCTCTGTCTCCTGTTGAGAGCTCCATGAAGTTGCCTTCCAATACCCCCAGTCTGAAGCCATTGCTGGCTGTGCTCCAAGATGGCATCACTGTGCCATATTAGTTGGCACAGGCCCACCACTCTGTATGTCTCCTAGCTCTCTGTTTTCCTTCAGTTTTTTCTTCCATTTAATGTTTGGTCTAGTTCTTTGTCCCTTCATTTGATGCTTAGGTTTCCAGGATTGACATTTGTATCTGTTTTACTTAGTTTTTCAGGTCTTTGCTGCAGAGGGACGGCATGGTGCATCTGTCTTGGGTGCCATATTGGCTCTTCCTACAACCAAATTTTAGTTCTTGTTGTTGTCAGCTGTTTGAGATGTTGCAGATAACATGTTTAACACGAACTGGTACCAGACTCTCTTCTTGGAATAAGTAGAGAAAAGCTTCTAGATGATCTATTCTACCCTATAAAATTTAAATATAGCACTGATGCCAGCTGTTCAACTGCAGCTTAGGACACTTCATAAAATTTGTTCGATGAATCGTAAATTTTGGCAGCCAGTAATTTTCTTGAGACATATTTTTTGTTCTTTCAACAAATGTCCAAAATTTGTGTAATTTTTTTACATGTACACTCCCCAAAACAGACAACTGAAATAGTTGTGGTAAATGAAATACAGTGATCTGCTTTCCATTTGAATAAAATATTGCCCTGTGAAGGACATATATGTTTGTAATTAACTTATGACAGGGAAGATGCATCTCCTTTAAGATTTTTTACTTTTTATTATTGAAAATTCAAACTTACACACAGAATAGTATAATGGGCCCCCTCCATACATAAATCCATACTAACCTTCAGTAACTACCAACCCATGGCCAATTTTTATGCAAAATTTGAATTTCGTTGTTGTTAGTTGCTGTTAAGGTGGCGCCAATTCATGGTGACCCCATGTACAGCAGAACAAAACATTGCCCGAACCTGTGCCATATTTACAGTCGTTGGTATGCTTGAGTCCATTGCTGCATCCACTGTGTATTTGAAGTGTCTTCCAACCTAGGGGCTCACAGAACTGTACTGAACAATATTCTGTTGTGATCCGTAGGGTTTTCATTGGCTAATTTTTAGAAGTAGATTACCAGGCCTTTTCTTCCTAATCTTTCTTAGCCTGGAAGCTCCACTGAAACTTATCCACCATGAGTGATCCTGCTGGTGGCATAGCTTCCAGCATCACAGCAACACACAAGGCACTACAGCATGACAAACTGACAGATGGGTAGTGAAATTTTAATTTACAAAATTGGAAAATTAATTATGGACTGTATTTACATCTAGGAGTCTTTGGGTAGTATAAACAGTTATCACACTCAGCTGAAAACCAAAATTTTGGCAGTTTGATTCAACCCAGAGGAGCTTTGAAAGAAATGCCTAGCTGATCTTCTTCTGAAAAATCAGCCACTGAAAACCTTATGGGGTTGCCATCTGTCAGAATAAAACTCAACACCAATTGGTTTAACCGGTATTTATATCTAAGAACTTGATATAATGTAGAAATAATTTGGGAAGGCCTGGGGATAGGAATATTAACCAAAAAAAAAGTATGTATTGATTCTAAGCCAGATTTTAAGTGCTTTCCTTATGTTAAATACTTAATTCTCACAATACTCCATTTTGTGGAAACTTTTATATTATTACAATTTTACAGATAAAAAGCATCTAAGGCAGAGAGAGGCAAAGCAACTTGCCCAAGGCATACACCTTGTAAGTGACTGACTTGGAATTGGATCCCAGGAAATCTAGTTCCAAAATCAGTGCTCTTAAAAACTACAAAAGAGATGTCTTAGGCTGGGTTCTCTAGAGAAGCAAAATCAGTAAAGCATATAATATATAGAGAGAGATTTATATGAAGGAAATGGCTCACACAGTTGTAGAGGCTGGGACATCCCAAGTCTGTGGGTTAGGATAGAGGCTTCTCCTGATTCATGTAACTGCAGGGGCTGGCAAATCCAAGATTGACAGGTCGGAGAGCAGAGCTGTTGCTCACAGGCTGTGAAGATTAATGAATCCCAAGATCGGCAGGCAAGGCTGCAGGTAAGCTGCTAGCTCAAGTCCCAAAAACCAGAGGTCAGATGAACAGGAGCCAGCTGCAGGATCCAGAATAAGCAAAAGCCCGTAAGCCCTGCCAGAGCGTCCGCCCACACTCGATGCAGGCCGCTTGGCCAATGAAACTCCCCTTCAACTGATTGGCTACTCACAGCAGATCCCATCAGGGGGGTGACCACATATCAGATCTCAATAGGGAAGCAACCACATAACATGATTGCCAAAACACTGAGAATCATGGCTCAGCCAAGTTGACACACGATCTTAACCATCACAGTCCACCCCTTGCCAACTTGGCACGTGTGCACATCTCCTTAAGCCATACATAATCTCTGAATAAAGACAATTATAAAGTCATACTTGCACCTAACATGATATAATGAATACACATACAACTGAAAATGCACTAGCCCTGTTTACATCTTATATTTTATAAGTGAAGAAAACAAAAATATTTAATGCACATGTACAAAGCAGAAATACTCATAACAATTACAGTCGTCGTTTGTGCAACTGATCGCATGGCTGTAACTGGTATTTAGAACTACCTTCTTCCACCACTCATTCCATATTTCCTTTGCCCTCAGCAAGCATCTCAGCTGGTAGTGGTTCTTTTACTGGTGGAGTGACCCAAAACTTCATTCCTGATGGGTCTGGGCCATTAACAGTCATGTCAGAATTGCGTTGTTGTAATTTTCCATTGACTTTAATCACAGGGCATGGTAGTACTAAGAGACACCCTAAGGGATCTCCTGCATTCCGGACATATTCTTCTTTACCTCTGTTACATAATATCAATCCAATTTCCTCTTGGTAATCAGGATCCATCACACCAGCCAATATGTTAACTCTCTTCTTTTCCTGTTGATCCACAGGAATAAGGAGCCCAAAGTGAACAGGTGGCATCCTTAGCTACAAGTTCAGTGAAGTCAGTGATGTCCCTCCAGATGGGAGCATTCCTCCCTTTGGAACTAAGACCTCGAGACCTGCAGAGCATAAGGTCACAGGGACAGAAAGCAAAAATCTTGCAAGTTGATCACTAGGGGTAATAGTAAGTGTTGCCACTCCCATTTCCATCCCTTGATTTCTGCACCCATTAATCCTGGCTTTGGGAGACACAGCACCATATATTGGATGCTGGTTTAGAGCATATACAGCTTCCTGGAGAACATTGCCTGAACCCTGCAAGCTACTGCCACCTAGCTGGCACTATAACTATGTCTTTAAGACACCATTCCATCCTTCTGTCAAGCCAGCTGCTTCATGATGATGGAGAACATGGTAAGACCAGTGAATTCCATGAGTATGGGCTCACTGCTGCACTTTATTTGCTGTGAAGTGAGTCCCTTGATCCGAGGCAATGCTGTGTAGAATACCATGATGGTGGATAAAGCATTCTGTAAGTCCACGAATGGTAGTTTGGCAGAACCGTTGCATGCAGGGAAGGCAAATCCATATCCAGGGTAAGTATCTATTCCAGTAAGAACAAAACGCTGCACTTTCCATAATGGAAGTGGTCCAAGGTAATCAACTTGCCATCAGGTTGCTGGCTGATCACCACGAGGGATGGTGCCATATCAGGAACTCAGTGTTGGTCTCTGCTGCTGGCAGATTGGGCACTTAGCAGTGGCTGTAGCCAAGTCAGCTTTGGTGAGTGGAAGTCCATGTTGCCGGGCCCATGCATAACCTCCATCACTGCCACCATGGCCATAGCTGGCTAAAGAGGATGAGTGATTTCCACAGAACGTGTCATCCTATCCACTTGTCAAAATCCTCCTCTGCTGAGGTCACCTTTTGGTGAGCATTCACATGAGACACAAATATCTTCACTTCTTTGGCATGTTCTGAGAGGTCTAGCCACATACCTCTTCCCCATACCTCCTTGTTTCCAATTTTCCAATCATGTTCCTTCCAAGTCCCTAACCAACCAGCCAAACCATTGGCCACAGCCCATGAATCAGTATACAATCACACATCTGGCCATTTCTCCTTCCAAGCAAAGTGAACAACCAGGGGCACCACTCTAAGTTCTGCCCATTGGGAGGATTTCCTTTCGCCACTGTCCTTCAAGGAGGTCCCAGAAAGGGAGTGTAGTGCTGCCGCTATCCACTTTCAAGTGGTGCCTGCATATTGTGTAGAACCAACTGTAAACCGGGCACAAGTTTTCTCTTCCTCAGTCAACTGATCATAGGGAACTCCCCATGAGGCCATAGGTGCAGACTGGGAGATGGAAGGTAATGTGACAGGAGTGGAGACCATGGGCATTTGGGCCACTTCCTCATGCAACTTACTTGGGCCTTCAGGTCCTGCTTGGGCCCAATCTCATACATACCACTTTCATTTAACGATGGAGTGCTGCTGTGCATGCCCAACTTTATGACTCTGTGAGTCAGACAATACCCAGTTAGTGATGGACCCCTCAGGCCGCATGGTGACTTGGTGTCCCATGGTTAAGCATTCAGTCTCTACTAAGGCTCAGTAACAATCCAAAAGCTATTTCTCAAAAGGAACATAGTTACCTGCAGAGGACGGCAGGGCTGTGCTCCAAACTCCTAAGGATCTGTGCTGTGATTCACCAATAGGGGCCTGCCAAAGACTCCAAACAGCATCACTATCTGCCACAGACACTTCAAGCACCATTGGATCAGCTGGATCATATGTCCCAAGTGGCCGAGCAGCTTGCACAGCAGCCTGAACCTGTTGCAGAGCCTTCTCTTGTTCTGGGCCCCACACAAAACTAGCAGCTTTCCAAGTCACTTGATAAATAGGCTAGAGTAGCACACTCAAATGAGGAATATTCTGCTTCCAAAATCCAAAGAGGCCCACTAGGCATTGTACCTCTTTTTAGTCATGGGAGGAGCCAGATACAATGACTTTTCCTTCATTTTAGAAGGAATACCTCAACATGCTCCACACAACTGGGCTCCCAGGAATTTCACTAAGGTGGAAGGTGCCTGAATTTTTGTGGGATTAGTTTCCCATCCTTTAGCATGAAAATGTTTTACCAATAAATCCAGAGTCATTGACACTTCTCCCTTACTAAGTCCAATCAGCATAACGTCATCAATGTAATGGACCAGTGTGATGTTTTGTGGAAGGGAAAGATGATCAAGGTCCTTGCATACTAAATTATGACTTAGGGTGGGAGAGTTGATGTAGCCCTGAAGGTGTATTGCTAGCCGTGCTGGCTGAAGGCAAAATTCTTCTGATGGTCCTTCGAAACAGGTATGGAGAAAAAGGCATTAGCCAGATCAGTAGCCGCATACCAGGTGCAAGGAGATGCATTAATTTGCTCAAACAATGAGACTACATCTGGAATAGCAGCTAAATTGGAGTCACCACCTGGTTAAGTTTTCAATAACTCACTGTCATTCTCCAAGATCCATCTTTTTTCTGCACATGCAAAATGGGCGGGTTGAATGCGGATGTGGTGGGAATCACCACCCCTGCATCCTTCAAGTCCTTGATGGTGGCAGTAATCTCTGAAATCCCTCCAGAAATGTGGTATTGCTTTTGGTTTACTATTTTCCTAGGCAGGGGCAGTTATAAAGGCTTCCATTTGGCTTTTCCTACCATAATAGCTCTTACTCCATTTGTCTGGGATCCAATGTGGAGGTTCTGTCCGTTGCTAAATACGTCTATTCCAATTATGCATTCCGGAACTGGGGAAATCAGCACAGGATGGGTTTGGGAACCACTGGACCTACTGACTTCCATATGCCTCCACTCTGACTTGTGGGCCATAGTGACATGTTGGGTCTCCTGGAATTAGTGTCAGTTCAGAGCCAGTATCCAGTAATCCCTGAAAAGTCCAATTACTTCCTTATTCCCAGTGAATAGTCACTCTCATAAAAGGCAGTAGATCCCTTTGGGGAAAGGTGGGAGAAAGATTAACTGTATACATTTTTGTCAGTGTATTGGAGTCCTTCCTCAAGGGGACCCAACCTCCCCTTCAGTCAAGGGGTTTTGGGTCAGTAAACTCGCTCGTATCTGGGAATTGGTTGAGGGGCCGTGACTCTCTATTCTGGTGATTTGAGTTAAACTGCTGTTCACTTGACCTAGAATTCATCCACTCGTACAGATCAAGTAAATATTTAGTAGATTTCCTATCTATTTCACTTCTAGGGACACCATGACTAAGCAGCCAGCATCATAAGCTCTTACGAGTCAGACTATTGTGATTACTGCTTTGACTCTGCTGTCCATTACAGTAACCACGCCCACCTTGTCTTTGCTGATTGATTGCTGCCACTTGGCCCCTATCACCATGGGCTCCAATCAGTCCAATTGTAGTTAGGTTTTTTGTTCATTTAGGGCAGTTCCCATTGTCAAATCTGACCTACATAAAATAGCAATTACAGCAGTCTTCAAGGATGCTGGAGCTCCCTTCACAAGTTTTTTCCTCACTGTTGTGGTAAAAGATGTGTCCTCTGGGCCCTCCATGTGTGGGTTTGTGGGTTGAATCTAATAAACCTACTCTAGCATGCCAATTTCCCTAAGCCTTTGAATACCTTCTTCTACAGTATACCAAGGCAGGTCTGGTACTTCAACTTGATTTAGCATAGGCCACCACGTAATCCATGCTTCAGCAACCAGCCAGATAAACTATTAGATCCTTTCCCAACCTCTCAAGCTAAAACACTGAATGAAGAATCTGTGCTTAGTGAGTCCACATCAGTAAACTCAGACTGATCCATCTTTATGTTCCTTGCACTATTATCCCACACCCTTAATAGCCATTCCCACACATATTCCCCAGGTTTCTTTTGTACATAGTAGAAAAGTCAAGCAGTTCTTTCAGAGTGTAGTGTACCTACTCCTGGGTTACACTTCGTACTTCACTTTTGGGGGCTTTCTGGGACTTAAGTCTAGTTATAGGTCTGAAAGCCTAAATCGGTGGGGAAATGTTTTGAGAATATTCACCATTGTCTCGTATAGCATCTGCCCCAGGTGACATCTCAGGCAATGACTCAGACAAAGGCAGTTTAGATGCAGCTGGGTTAATCTCATTAGATGGGAGTGGAGGGGCTAATGGTTCTGTTGGCAGGAGTGATTCAACAGAATTTCGGGGCTCAGTGTCTCCAGCTTCCTGATTATCTGCCCATATGTCCCTATCCCAGGTTTCGGGATCAATGCCCTCAGTTTAACTTCAGGCACCTCTTGAGCCTGGCAGTTTAGTTGGCATTGTAATAAGACTCTGGATTTGGTTTTCACCAATATCAGCTCTGTTACTACAAGAAATAAGGCTTTCTTTCAAGGCACAAGTGGAAACTTTGAGGTCATTTATGCAGCACTTAAACTTTGACTCTGAAGCCCTGAGCTCATATCTTTCTTTCACCAGTTTGTCTAGCAGAAGTAGGACCAATCAATCAGTTTCCTTATATTTCTCATTATGATAAAATTGTAGAAAGGCATCATCCATGCAATCAATCAGAGCCTTGTCTTTCACCAATACGTGATCAATTGGTAGTGATATTTTACTTATTTGAATTGCCACCTCACACCACGGATTAATAGTGCCCTTTTTACTGCTGGAAGCAGAGTCATCAACATCTTTAAGACTAACCAGACTTGAGAACAAATTTAGAAAATTCATCCTTACAATTTCGTTTCTCCAGAACCACTCTTGGTACCAAAATGTCTTAGGCTAGGTTCTCTAGAAAAGCAAAACATAAAGCATATAATTATATATAGAGAGAGAGATTTATATCAAGGAAATGGCTCGCACAGTTGTAGAGGCGGAAACATCCCAAGTCCATAGGTTAGGATAGAGGCTTCTCCTGATTCACATAGCCTCAGGGTCTGGCAAACCCAAGATCAACAGGTCAGAGAGCAGGGCTGTTGCTCACAGTCTGTGAAGATCTACAGATCTCAAGATTGACAGGCAAGACTGCAGGTAACCTGCTAGCTCAAGTCCCAAGAACTGGAGATCAGATGAACAAGAGCCAGTTGCAGGATCCAGAATAAGCAAAAGCCCCTGAGCCCTGCCAAAACATCTGCCCACACTCGATGCAGGCCGCACTCCCAAGGAAACTCCCCTTCAACTGATTTGCTACTCACAGTGGATCCCATATGGGGGTGATTACATATCAAAGCTCAAAAGGGAAGTGACCACAACATTACACAACTGCCAAAACACTAAGAATCATGGCTCAGCCAAGTTGACACACAATCTTAACCATCACAACAGATAGGTTAGAGAAAATAAATGTGATATCCAATTGAAGGTGAATCAGAAATGAAAGCTCTATTTTGTGAAATTATAATGTATGCCAATAGACAAATACTAACATTATAGAAATCTCATTAACATAACTTTTCAAGGCTATATCTGTTTCACTGTATAAAGTCATACTGTAGCTTCGACAGGAGCCCAATTGAGATAGCAGAAAGCCTCTGCTATAAGGTTTATTTTGTAGTCTGTATTGCATCATACCGTATCATCTTTATCAGTTAAGATCCCTTTGGCAACAAGTAACAGAAAACCCAACTCCAAGTGGCTTTTACAGTAGGGCTCTGTTATCTCCCATAATACAGCAAAATCAAATGGTTCTAGGGTTAGACAATTCTGAAGCATGATGATGCTACCAAGGACCCCGATCTTTTCCATCTTTCTCTTTTACCTGAATGTTGACTTTTGTTCTTGAGCTTTTCCCCTAATGATTGAAATTTTTTTTGATATCATGTCCTTACACAGTTGTGTCCAAAGGTAGTGTGTTGGGGATCCCCAAAACCCACCCCCAGGTTCAATGATTCACTAGGAGAACTGACAGGACTCAGAATATAGTCGTGTTCATGATTATGATTTACCACAGTGAAAGGACACAAAGCAAAATCTACAAATGGAAAAGACACATAAGGCAAATTCCAGAGGAAACCAGGTGCAAGCTTCCAAGATTCCTCTCCCAGTGGAGTCATACAGTGTGCACTTAATTCCCCCCAGCAACAAAAATTCAGGAACATGTGTTAAACATGTTAAATGTTTCTGTCCAGTGAAGCCCATTAGAGACTCAGCACCCAAGGTTTTTGGCTACTAACTGAGTGGTTGGTGGTTCAAGTCCATCCAGAGGCACCTCAGAAGAAAGACCTGGGGACCTACTTCCCAAAAAACCAGCCATTGAAAACCCTGTGGAGCACAGTTCTCTGATACACATGGGGTTGCCATGACTCAGAGTTGGCTCCACAGCAGCTGGTTTGGCTTGGTTTTTGGTCAGGTAGGCGCCCTCTACCTGCCTGTACTAAAGTTCCAGACTCCCAGAGGAAAAGCAGGTGTGCAGCATGGGCCACATTGTTCATAGAAACAAGGAGCCACTTTATCGGTTGGAGAATGAATTGTTGGAACACTCCCAAAATCCAAGCTCCCAGACGCCAGCCAAGGGCCAACCTTGTAAGCAGGCTTTTCCAAGAATAACAATCTCGGGCTTGCTATGTTAACTCTGTTCTACACAAGCTAGGAAGAGCAATTTCTTTTCATACGTTTCTCTTCATGTCAAAGGAAACACTTTCTCACAAGCTGCCTGGAAGACATTCCCTTAAGTGCCATTTGTCAAGATTGGATCACTTGCCTATACCATAGCTGCAAAGGAGGTCAGAAAGGCCTTGTATATTTTCATGGAAGGCAGGTTTTACCAGCAAGGAAAGGGCAAGGAGACTGGGGTAGAGAAAGACAACCAGTAGTCTCAGCCAAAACATCTTTGCAAAGACCTTGGTAAAGAATTCACTCTTTGCGCATATCATTCTCACATTTATTAACTGAACAAATACTTATTGAATGCTTCTCAGCCTGAAATGAGTAGGAGTTAAGTAAGCAAAAAAGGGAGTAGCAAGGAGAGATTCTGGGCAGTAGAAACAGCCTATGCCAAGACTGTAGTATAAGAAAGCATGGTATATTCAAGGAACTGAAACAAGACTGCTGTGGTAAGCACAGAGAATAAGAGGAAGAGTGTTTAAGAAAAACCAACTAGGTTTGCAATGTATTCAGGGGCCTGCAGAACCTTGTTAGGTCATGGTGAGAATTTTGACCTTTAGCTTAATAGCGATGGCAAACCATTGAAGGGTTTTAAGTAAGTGTTAGGAGACCACAGCCTTCGGTATGGATTACACCTCAACATAAAAAAAAAATTCCTCACAACTGGACCAATAAGTAACATCATGATAAACAGAAAAAATATTGAAGTGGTCAGGGATTTCATTTTTCTTGGATCCACAATCAACACTCATGGAAGCAGCAGTCGAGAAATCAAACATTTGCATTGGGCAAACCTGCTGCAAAAGACCTCTTTAAAGTGTTGAAAAGCAAAGATGTCACTTTGAGGACTAAGGTGCACCAGACCCAAAACCAAAACCAAACCAAATCCATTGCCGTCGAGTCAATTCCAACTCATAGCAACCGTATAGGACAGAGTATAACTACCCCATAGAGTTTCCAAGGAGCGCCTGGTGGATTCAAACTGCTGATCTTTTGGTTAGCAGCTGTAGCACTTAACCACTACGCCACCAGGGTTTCCATTCCAGCTGCTGAGGAAAACAATTTCTGACCCCTCCACTGCCACCCACCAGTGTCACATCATCTGTGTTTTTTTTCTTTTTTTTCATTCGTGGCACTTACCAACTTTGTAGTTTTTTTCATTCATTTGCCATGATATTTTCAATCGCCTGATATGCATGCGAAAGCAGGACAATGAAAAAGGAAGACCAAAAAGGAATTGATGCATTTGAATTATGGTGTTGGCAAAGAATATTGAATATACCAGGACTGCCAAAAGAACAAACAAATCTGTCTTGAAAGAAGTACAGCGAGAATGCTCCTTGGAAGTGAGGGTGGCGAGACTTATTCTCACAAAGTTTGGACGTGTTATCAGGAGGGACCGGTTCCTGGAGAAGGACATCATGCTTGGTAAGGTAGAAAGTCAGCGAAAAAGAGGAAGACCCTCGATGAGATGGATTGACACAGTGGCTGCACCAATGGGCTCAAACATAGCAATGATTGTGAAGATGGCGCAGGACCAGACAGTGTTTCGTTCTATTGTACCTAGGGTTGCTATGAATTGTAACCAATTCTGTGGCACATAACAACAACTAAGGGGGGGACTGTGATCAGCTTCACATTTAAAAAACTCTTTTAAAGTTTTTGTTTGGAAATATTTAAACTCAATAATTTCCAAAAAGAGTACAGGGAGTTCTAGTGTACTCATACACCCATATTCTTCAAGTGATAATATCTTACATAACTATTGTACAATTATCAAAACCAGGTAATTGACATTGTTGAAATAGTATTAACTAAACTATAGGCCTTGTTTATATTTCACTGGTTAGCTATGATTTGTTTTTAATAATTTTTATTGTGCTTCAAGTGAAAGTTTACAAATCAAGTCAGTCTCTCACACAAAAACTTACATACACACCTTACTACATACTCCCAATTACTCTCCCCCCAATGAGACAGCCCGCTCCCTCCTTCCACTCTCTCTTTTCGTGTCCATTTTGCCAGTTTCTAACCCCCTCTACCCTCCCATCTCCCCTCCAGGCAGGAGATGCCAACATAGTCTCAGGTGTCTACCTGATCCAAGTAGCTCACTCCTCATCAGCATCCCTCTCCAACCCACTGTCCAGTCCAATCCATGTCTGACGAGTTGTCTTCGGGAATGGTTCCTGTCCTGGGGCAACACAAGGTCTGGGGGCCATGACCACCGGGGTCCTTCTAGTCTCAGTCAGACCATTAAGTCCGGTCTTTTTATGAGAATTTGGGATCTGCATCCCACTGTTCTCCTACTCCCTGAGGGGTTCTCTGTTGTGTTCCCTGTCAGGGCAGCCATCGGTTGTGGCCAGGCACCATCTAGTTCTTCTGGTCTCAGGATGATGTAAGTCTCTAGTTCATGTGGCCCTTTCTGTCTCGGGCTCATAGTTATTGTGTGACCTTGGTGTTCTTCTTTCTCCTTTGATCCAGATGATCTCAGGATGATGTATTCTCTGGTTCATGTAGCCCTTTCTGTCTCTTGGGCTCATAATTACCTTGTATCCTTGGTGTTCTTCATTCTCCTTTGATCCAGGTGGGCTGAGACTCATTGATGCATCTTAGATGGCCTCTTGCTATCGTTTAAGACCCCAGACGCCACTCTTCAAAGTGGGATGCAGAATGTTTTCTTAATAGATTTTATTATGCCAATTGACTTAGATGTCCCCTGAACCCGTGGTCCCCAAACCCCTGCCCTTGCTTTTCTGACCTTCAAAGCATTCAGTTTATTCAGGAAACTTCTTTGCTTTTGGTTTAGTCCAGTTGTGCTCACCTCCCCTGTATTGAGTGTTGTCCTTCCCTTCACCTAAAGTATTTCTTATCTACTATCTAATTAGTAAATACCCCTCTCCCGTCCTCCCTCCCTCCCCCCTCTCATAACCACAAAAGAATGTTTTCTTCTCAGTTTAAACTATTTCTCCAGATCTTATAATAGTGGTCTTATATAATATTTGTCCTTTTGCAACTGTCTAATTTCACTCAGCGTAATGCCTTCCAGGTTCCTCCATGTTATGAAATGTTTCACAGATTCCTCACTGTTCTTTATCGATGTGTAGTATTCCATTGTGTGAATATACCATAATTTATTTATCCATTCATCCATTGATGGGCACCTTGGTTGCTTCCAGCTTTTTGCTATTGTAAACAGTGCTGCGATAAACATGGGTGTGCATATATCTGTTCGTGTAAAGGCTCTTATTTCTCTGGGATATATTCCGAGTGGGATTCCTGGGTTGTATGGCAGTTCTGTTTCTAGCTTTTTGAGGAAGCGCCAAATTGATTTCCAAAGTGGTTGTACCATTTTACATTCCCACCAGCAGTGTATAAGAGTTCCAATCTCTCCGCAGCCTCTCCAACATTTATTATTTTGTGTTTTTTGGATTAATGCCAGCCTTGTTGGAGTGAGATGGAATCTCATCGTAGTTTTAATTTGCATTTCTCTAATGGCTAATGATCGAGAGCATTTTCTCATGTATCTGTTAGCTGCCTGAATATCTTCTTTAGTGAAATGTGTGTTCATATCCTTTGCCCACTTCTTGATTGGGTTGTTTGTCTTTTTGTGGTTGAGTTTTGACAGAATCATATAGATTTTAGAGATCAGGCGCTGGTCTGAGATGTCATAGCTGAAAATTCTTTCCCAGTCTGTAGGTGGTCTTTTTACTCTTTTGGTGAAGTCTTTAGATGAGCATAGGTGTTTGATTTTTAGGAGCTCCCAGTTATCTGGTTTCTCTTCGTCATTTTTGGTAATGTTTTGTATTCTGTTTATGCCTTGTATTAGGGCTCCTAGGGTTGTCTCTATTTTTTCTTCCATGATTTTTATCATTTTAGTCCTTATGTTTGGGTCTTTGATCCACTTGGAGTTAGTTTTTGTGCTTGGTGTGAGGTATGGGTCCTGTTTCATTTTTTTGCAAATGGATATCCAGTTATGCCAGCACCATTTGTTAAAAAGACTATCTTTTCCCCAATTAACTGACACTGGGCCTTTGTCAAATATCAGCTGCTCATATGTGGATGGATTTATATCTGGGTTCTCAATTCTGTTCCCCTGGTCTATGTGTCTGTTGTTGTACCAATACCAGGCTGTTTTGACTACTGTGGCTGTATAATAGCTTCTCAAATCAGGTAGAGTGAGGCCTCCCACTTTCTTCTTCTTTTTCAGTAATGCTTTGCTTATCCGAGGCTTCTTTCCTTTCCATATGAAGTTGGTGATTTGTTTCTCTATCACCTTAAAAAATGACATTGGAATTTGGATCGGCAGTGCATTGTATGTATAGATGGCTTTTGGTAGAATAGACATTTTACTATGTTAAGTCTTCCTATCCATGAGCAGGGTATGTTTTTCCACTTAAGTATGTCCTTTTGAATTTCTTGTAGTAGAGCTTTGTAGTTTTCTTTGTATAGGTCTTTTACATCCTTGGTAAGATTTATTCCTAAGTATTTTATCTTCTTGGGGGCTACTGTGAATGGTATTGATTTCGTGAATTCCTCTTCGGTGTTCTTTTTGTTGATGTAGAGGAATCCAAGTGATTTTTGTATGTTTATCTTATACCTGAGACTCTGCCAAACTCTTCTATTAGTTTCAGTAGTTTTCTGGAGGATTCCTTAGGGTTTTCTGGGTATAAGATCATGTCATCTGCAAATAGAGATAATTTGACTTCCTCCTTCCCAATCCGGATGCCCTTTATTTCTTTGGCCTAATTGCCCTGGCTAGGACTTCTAGCACAATGTTGAATAAGAGCGGTGATAAAGGGCATCCTTGTCTGGTTCCCGTTCTCAAGGGAAATGCTTTCAGGTTCTCTCCATTTAGAGTGATGTTGGCTGTTGGCTTTGCATAGATGCCCTTTATTATGTTGAGGAATTTTCCTTCAATTCTATTTTGGTAAGAGTTTTTATCATAAATGGGTGTTGGACTTTGTCAAATGCCTTTTCTGCATCAATTGATAAGATCATGGGGTTTTTGTCTTTTGTTTTATTTATGTGATGGATTACATTAATGGTTTTTCTGATATTAAACCAGCCTTGCATACCTGGTATAAATCCCACTTGATCATGGTGAATTATTTTTTTGATGTGTTGTTGGATTCTATTGGCTAGAATTTTGTTCAGGATTTTTACATCAATGTTCATGAGGGGTATAGGTCTGTAATTTTCTTTTTTTGTAATGTCTTTACCTGGTTTTGGTATCAGGGAGATGGTGGCTTCATAGAATGAGTTGGGCAGTATTCCATCATTTTCTATGCTTTGAAATACCTTCAGTAGTAGTGGTGTTAAGTCTTCTCTGAAGGTTTGGTAGAACTCTGCAGTGAAGCCGTCTGGTCCAGGGCTTTTTTTTGTTGGGAGTTTTTTGATTACCATTTCAATCTCTTTTTTTGTTATGGGTCTATTTAGTTGTTCTACTTCTGAATGTGTTAGTTTAGGTAGGTAGTGTTTTTGCAGGAATTCATCCATTTCTTCTAGGTTTGCAAATTTGTTGGAGTACAATTTTTCGTAATAATCTGATATGATTCTTTTAATTTCATTTGGTTCTGTTGTGATGTGGTCCTTCTCGTTTCTTATTCGGGTTATTTGTTTCCTTTCCTGTTTTTCTTTAGTCAGTCTAGCCAATGGTTTATCAAGTTTGTTAATTTTTTCGAAGAACCAGCTTTTGGCTTTGTTAATTCTTTCAATTGTTTTTCTATTCTCTAATTCATTTAGTTCAGCTCTAATTTTTATTATTTGTTTTCTTCTGGTGCCTGATGGGTTCTTTTGTTGCTCGCTTTCTATTTGTTCAAGTTGTAGGGACAGTTCTCTGATTTTGGCTCTTTCTTCTTTTTGTATGTGTGCATTTATCGATATAAATTGGCCTCTGAGCACTGTTTTTGCTGTGTCCCAGACGTTTTGATAAGAAGTATTTTCATTCTCGTTGCATTCTATGAGTTTCCTTATTCCCTCCTTGATGTCTTCTATAACTCAGTCTTTTTTCAGGAGGGTATTGTTCATTTTCCAAGTATTTGATTTCTTTTCCCTAGTTTTTCTGTTATTGATTTCTAGTTTTATTGCCTTGTGGTCTGAGAAGATGCTTTGTAATATTTCGATGTTTTGGATTCTGCAAAGGTTTGTTTTATGACCTAATATGTGGTCTATTCTAGAGAACGTTCCATGTGCGCTAGAAAAAAATGTATACTTTGCAGCAGTTGGGTGGAGAGTTCTGTATAAGTCAATGAGGTCAAGTTGGTTGATTGTTGTAAGTAGGTCTTCCGTGTCTCTATTGAGCTTCTTACTGGATGTCCTGTCCTTCTCCGAAAGTGGTGTGTTGAAGTCTTCTACTATAAATGTGGAGGTGTCTATCTCACTTTTCAGTTCTGTTAAAATTTGATTTATGTATCTTGCAGCCCTGTCATTCGGTGCATAAATATTTAATATGGTTATGTCTTCCTGATCAATTGTCCCTTTTATCGTTATGTAGTGTCCTTCTTTATCCTTTGTGGTGGATTTAAGTCTAAAGTCTATTTTGTCAGAAATTAATATTGCTACTCCTCTTCTTTTTTGCTTATTCTTTGCTTGATATATTTTTTTCCATCCTTTGAGTTTTAGTTTGTTTGTGTCTCTAAGTCTAAGGTGTGTCTCTTGTAGGCAGCATATAGATGGATCGTGTTTCTTTATCCAGTCCAAGACTCTCTGTCTCTTTATTGGTGCATTTAGTCCATTTACATTCAGCGTAATTATAGATAAATAAGTGTTTAGTGTTGTCATTTTGATGCCTTTTTATGTGTGTTGTTGACAATTTCATTTTTCCACATACTTTTTTGTGCTGAGACGTTTTTCTTAGTAAATTGTGAGATCCTGATTTTTGTAGTGTTTGACTTTATCTTTGTTGAGTCGTTACGTTTTTCTTGGCTTTTATCGTGAGTTATGGAGTTGTTATACCTCTTTGTGGTTACCTTAATATTTACCCCTATTTTTCTAAGTAAAAACCTAACTCGTATTGTTCTATATTGCCTTGTATCACTCTCCATATGGCAGTTCTATGCCACCTGTATTTAGCCCCTCTTTTTGATTATTGTGATCTTTTACATATTGACTTCAATGATTCCCTGTTATGAGCATTTTTTTTAATTAATCTTAATTTGTTTTTGTGATTTCCCTATTTGAGTTGATATCAGGATGTTCTGTTTTGTGACCTCGTGTTGTGCTGATATCTGATATTATTGGTTTTCTGACCAAACAATATCCTTTAGTATTTCTTGTAGCTTTGGTTTGGTTTTTGCAAGTTCTCTAAACTTGTGTTTATCTGTAAATATCTTAATTTTGCCTTCGTATTTCAGAGAGAGTTTTGCTGGATATATGATCCTTGGCTGGCAGTTTTTCTCCTTCAGTGCTCTGTATACATCGTCCCATTCCCTTCTTGCCTGCATGGTTTCTGCTGAGTAGTCTGAACTTATTCTTATTGATTCTCCCTTGAAGGAGACCTTTCTTTTCTCCCTGGCTGCTTTTAAAATTTTCTCTTTATCTTTGATTTTGGCAAGTTTGATGATAATATGTCTTGGTTTTTTTTTTTTTTTTGGATCAATCTTAAATGGGATTCGATGCGCATTTTGGATAGATATCCTTTCATCTTTCATGATGTCAGGGAAGTTTTGTGTCAGGAGTTCTCCAACTATTTTCTCTGTGTTTTCTGTCCCCCCTCCCTGTTCTGGGACTCCAATCACATGGAAGTTATCCTTCTTGATAGAGTCCCACATGAATCTTAGGGTTTCTTCATTTTTTTTAATTCTTTTATCTGATTTTTTTCAGCTATGTTGGTGTTAATTCCCTGGTCCTCCAGATTTCCCAGTCTGCATTCTAATTGCTCGAGTCTGCTCCTCTGACTTCCTATTGCATTGTCTAATTCTGTAATTTTATTGTTCATCTTTTGGATTTCTACATGTTGTCTCTCTATGGATTCTTGCAACTTATTAATTTTTCCACTATGTTCTTGAATAATCTTTTTGAGTTCTTCAACTGTTTTATCAGTGTGTTCCTTGGCTTTTTCTGCAGTTTGCCTTATTTCATTTCTGATGTCTTGAAGCATTCTGTAAATTAGTTTTTTATATTCTGTATCTGATAATTCCAGGATTGTGTCTTCATTTGGGAAAGATTTTGATTCTTTTGTTTGCGGGGTTGTAGAAGCTGTCATGGTCTGCTTCTTTATGTGGTTTGATATCGACTGCTGTCTCCGAGCCCTGAGTCTTATCTTGTTTTGTTTTCTTTCAATATACGTGGATGGGCTACTAGATTGTGCTGTCTTGTTTGTTGTAGCCCTTGACTTACTTATGACCTATTACCAGCTGGTTTGAGCTGTTGCCAGATATATATGCCTAAGTCTATTCACTATTCTTGAGTAGAATCTGATTTTGGGTCATTCAAGTGTGTGCTGCACCCTAACACCTATCCACCTCGAGAAGTAGTGGTGATAGTTGTGTGCACCAGATTCTATTAGCAGCTTGGGTTCACCCTCCAGGGGGGCAGGATGCTGACAGTCTTCCCCCAAGTGTCAGTGAGGTGGGTGTGTCTCTTTTCCTATAGCACCTTGGTGGGAGGGCACTGCAGCTGTACCTTAGGCCCCCAATGCAAGTACCTCTACTGATTGGTAGGTGTCACCCTCCTTAGAACCCTAAGGCAAGAGGCTAGGTGGTCTGGGGGAGCTTCAGCCCTCAGTTCCCTGTTGTGGGTCAGTTAGGGCTCTGTTGAATAAGCAGAGATATCAGACCTGGGAAACTTGTTTTTCCAGAAAATCCGCTAAAAAAAAATGCAGTCAGATCCCTATCAGAACTGCCTTTGGATTATAACCGCCACCTTGTTCCCTGTAAGGATGGAAGTCCGAGATTTGGATCATATATGCTTGGCTGTAGCTGGTTCTGTGTTTTTAGTCCAATTAGGGATGGATTTTTGGTCCCTAGGTTTTTTGTGGTTCCTTCTCTCAGGCCGGAAGAATGGGTTAGGAAAAGACCAAAAGAAAAAAAAAGGGGGGAAAGCAAAGCCACCTCGGAGCCAGAGCCATTCTCCCTCTGGCTCAGGAAATTCCAATGTTAATGAAGCTGCCTGGGAAGGGTGGGGGAGGGTTCAGAGAGATAGGAGAGTAGCCCCTCGGAATATAGCCAAAGTTGCTCGTCTTGCTTGGAATGACTATTTTATCTGAGATTCCCGAGGGGCGTGTCACCTACGTGTGCTGGCTGTGTGTAGATTGCCCCCGGGGGTCTGGCCTGCTGAAGCCCCAGTCAGATCCTCCGCTGCCAGTCCAAAGCCCAGCGTCAAGTTTCCCCTGCTGGGAAGCTGCACTCCCGGCTCCAAAATCAGTCGATGCCTCCTGGGGACTTCTCCTCCCGCCAGCCGCGTTGCCGCGCCGCCCCCACAGACTGGCTAAGCCCCCTCCCGGGGTTAGTTCAGGGGAGTAGGGCTGCGCCCCGTGCTTGCGCCGTGACAGCGCCCGGTCAAAAGTCCGGCGCCAAGGTTCCCGAGCTGGGACCCTGCACTCCCGGCTCCAAAACCAGTCACTGCCTCCTGGGGACTTCTCCCACCAGCCTTGTCGCCACGCCGCCCACGCGGACCAGCCTGGCCCCCTCCCGGGTTCAGTTCAGGGGGGTAGGGCAGCACCCCTTGTTTGTGCCGTCACAAGATTTTTGAGTTCAGCTTCCCTGGGCCCAGAAGCCCAGCGCCAAGGTTACCTGACTGGGACGCTGGCTCCAGGCTCTGAAAACAGTCACTGCTTCCCCATATTTGTTCGTTTTCCGTCTCTAAATCTGTGTTTGTTGTTCAGGTTCGTAGATTGTTATGTATGTGATCGACTCACTTGTTTTTCCAAGTCTTTGTTGCAAGAGGGATCCAAGGTAGCGTCTACCTAGTCTGCCATCTTGGCCCTGCCTCCCAACTGATTTTTGTATGTTTATCTTGTAACCTGATACTCTGCTGAACTCTTCTCTTAGTTTCAGTAGTTTTCTTGAGGATTCCTTAGGGTTTTCTGTGTATAAGATCATGTCATCTGCAAATAGAGAGCTATGAATTTTTAAAAGGTCCCTTTGACTGCAGTGTAGAGAATGGATTGAATGATGAGAGTATATGTGGGGAGACCAGTGAGGAGGTTACTGCAGTAGATGAGGTGAGATGACAGTGGCTCAGACTAAGGTGGTTGCAGTGAAAATGCTGAAAATTAGATTCAATAATTAGGAGGTAAAATAAACAGGACTAAGTGATTTATTAGATGTGATGTTAAGAGAGAAGTCAAGGATGACTTCTTAGTTTCTGGATTAGAGAACTAGAGAGAAGGTGGTGCTATTCACTGAGATAAGAACTAGGTTTGTGGGAGGAAGATGAACAGCTTACCCTTGGATAGATAAATAGAGCTGTTAAGTAGGCAGTTGAATGTAAAACTCTGAAGCTGAGAAGAGGGGCTACATAGTAGCCTATAGTATAGACGCATCATGACTTATTTAATAACCCTTTCCTGTTAGACATCAGAATTTTTTCCAAATTTTTCCTCTTATAGTGCTTCAGTGAACATACTTGTAGCTAAATCTTTGTGTACATCCTTAATTTACTCCTCATTATAAATGTGTAGAAATTAAATTTCTGGTCAAAGAGCATGCATATCTTATTTTTAATTCTAATTTGTCAAATCCTAAAATTATTTCAATCCTGTATGCTTCTCTAAATCATTAGAAATATAATCAGATGCCCTATTAATAGTTTTAAACAGGAGTACTTGATGTGGAAGAATTTGAGACCTTCTGGTGCACTGTAATATTGTTGTTAAGCAGTAAGAGACATCATAATCAATCAAAAAGTTGGTGGTGCCATCTTTGGAATCAGTGTGTCCCCAAGCATGGAACAAAGTTCAATATTCTAAGATACACTACAGCCTGGTCAATAATTAAAAGAAGCTGATAAAATTATGCAAAGGGAAGTAGCATCTGAAGTTCTATCAGCCACTAATATATGGCATCAACATGTTATGATAGTAACCGTCTTAATGTATTCCTCACCACATTTTTTATTTAAAATTTTAGAGAATTTCTCCACTTTTTTAGAAAAGTAAATTGTGTTTCTGTAGAATTCGTTCCATACCTAACTTTTGCTCTTCCTTGAAGCAAAGCATGTTTGAGAAGTTACTCTTAAAGAGAGTAATAAAGTCTCATATTTTCCTTGACCTTCTGCGCATTTACCATGCCAGAGCCATGTTGCATCTGAGAGTAGTGGAGGAGACTCTTTTGGAAACTTGGAAAGTCATGTGCAGTTCCATATTAGATCCAGAGAGTGCCTTGTTCAGCAAGTCATGTGAGTTCATACCTATTATGTTTCCCTCGTTGGCCAGAGCAGAGTTTGACATCTAAGTAGAATGAGGAAACTTTCCTGTGTGCAGCAATGGAAAGAGCATTAAAAAAAAAAAAAACTTTCAAACTTTTGGATAAAAGTACAGGGAAATGTATTTATTGCATTGGAGTAGGAAAATTCTTAACCTAAACCAAGGCTCAAACATAACATAAAAAATCGATAAATTTGACACATTAAAATTTCTGATTATCAGAGAGGCGGGGCCAAGATGGCAGACTAGGTGGACGCTACCGCGGATCCCTCTTGCAACAAAGACTCGGAAAAACAAGTGAATCGATCACATACATAACAATCTACGAACTCTGAACAACAAACACAGACTTAGAGACGGAGAACGAACAAATACGGGCAGACAGCGATTGTTTTCAGAACCAGGAGCCAGCGTACCAGGCAGGTGACCTTCGGAGCCCGATCTGGGGCAGAGCCCAGGGGAGCAGATGGCACAGACAAGGGGCCCAGCCCTACCCCCCGAACTCATCCCGGGAGAGAGCCTAGCTGGTTGGCGCGGGCGGCGTAGCGGCGCAGCCGGTGGAAAAAGCACCCGGGAGGCAGTGACTGATCTTGGAGCGGGGAGAGCAGCATCCCAGCCGGAGCCGTCCCGCCGGGAGTTTGGCGGGAAGCGGGCATGGCGCGAGCGTGGGGATCAGCTATATTTCCCTAAAGCGACCCCGGGGACGGGCCCAGCCATTCGTGTCGGTGACGCCCACGCAGTTCGCGCGAGCAGTGCGGCGCACCGGAGGGAGAAGTCCCCGGGAGGAAGTGACAGGTCTCCGAGCGGGGAGAGCAGCGTCCCAGCCGGGGAGCCGCCCCACTGGGATTTTGGCGAACGCGGGCGGGGCGTGAGCGCGTTCCCCTGAATAGACCCCGGGGGTGGGCCCAGCTGTTCGTGAGGGCGACGCCCACCCAGTTCACGCGAACGGAGCGGCGTGCCGGAGGGAGAAGTCCCCAAGCGGAAGTGACTGGTCTTGGAGCCGGGAGAGCAGCATCCCAGCCGGGGAGCCGTCCCCCCGGGATTTTGGCGGACGCGGGCGGAGCGTGAGCACGGGGATCAGCTCTATATTCTGAGGTGCTACACTCCTAGCTCTCTGATCCCTCCCCCACCCTCCCCAGGCGGCTCCATTAACATCCGAATACCCTGAGCCAGAGGGAGAATTCAGATAGGGATCTGACTGCATTTTTTTAGCTGATTACCTGGAAAAACTAGTTTCCCAGTGATGGCTCGGAGACAGCAGTCCATATCAAACCACATAAAGAAACAGACCATGACAGCTTCTCCAACCCCCCAAACAAAAGAATCAAAATCTTTCCCAAATGAAGATACAATCCTGGAATTATCAGATACAGAGTATAAAAAACTAATTTACAGAATGCTTAAAGACATCACAAATGAAATTAGGCTAACTGCAGAAAAAGCCAAGGAACACACTGATAAAACAGTTGAAGAACTCAAAAAGATTATTCAAGAACATAGTGGAAAAATTAATAAGTTGCAGGAATCCATAGAGAGACAGCATTCAGAAATCCAAAAGATGAACAATAAAATTACAGAATTAGACAACGCAATAGGAAGTCAGAGGAGCAGACTCGAGCAATTAGAATGTAGACTGGAACTTCTGGAGGACCAGGGAATCAACACCAACATAGCTGAAAAAAAATCAGATAAAAGAATTTTAAAATATGAAGAAACCCTAAGAATCATGTGGGACTCTATCAAGAAGGATAACTTGCGAGTGATTGGAGTCCCAGAACAGGGAGGGAGGACAGAAAACACAGAGAAAATAGTTGGAGAACTCCTGACACAAAACTTCCCTGACATCATGAAAGATGAAAGGATATCTATCCAAGATGCTCATCGAACCCCATTTAAGGTTGATCCAAAAAGAAAAACACCAAGACATATTATCATCAAACTTGCCAAAAACAAAGACAAACAGAAAAATTTAAAAGCAGCCAGGGAGAAAAGAAAGGTTTCCTTCAAGGGAGAATCAATAAGAATAAGTTCAGACTACTCAGCAGAAACCATGCAGGCAAGAAGGGAATGGGACGACGTATACAGAGCACTGAAGGAGAAAAACTGCCAACCAAGGATCATATATCCAGCAAAACTGTCTCTGAAATATGAAGGTGAAATTAAGATATTTACAGATAAACACAAGTTTAGAGAATTTGCAAAAACGAAACCAAGACTGCAAGAAATGCTAAAGGAGATTGTTCGGCCTGATGACCAATAATATCAGGTACCAGCACAACACAAGGTCACAAAACAGAACGTCCTGATATCAACGCAAGTCAAATAGGGAAAGCACAAAAAGAAACAAATTAAGATTAATTCTAAAAAATAAATAAATAAACAAAATAATACACATAACAGGGAATCATGGAAACCAATACATAAACGATCACAATAATCAAAAAGAGGGACTAAATATAGGAGGCATTGAACTGCCAGATGGAGAGTGATACAAGGTGATACAGAAGGATACAAGTTAGGTTTTTACTTAGAAAAATAGGGGTAAATAATAAGGTAACCACAAAAAGGAATATCAATTCCATAACTCAAGAAAAAAGCCAAGAAAAACGTAACGACCCAACTAACATAAAGTTAATCATTATGAAAATGAGGATCTCACAATCTACTAAGAAAAACGTCTCACCACAAAAAAGTATGTGGAAAAATGAAATGGCCAACAACACACATGAAAAGGCATCAAAATGACAACACTAAACACTTATTTATCTATAATTACGCTGAATGTAAATGGACTAAATGCACCAATAAAGAGACAGAGAGTCACGGACTGGATAAAGAAACACGATCCATCTATATGCTGCCTACAAGAGACACACCTTAGACTTAGAGACACAAACTAAAACTCAAAGGATGGAAAAAAATATATCAAGCAAAGAATAAGCAAAAAAGAAGAGGAGTAGCAATATTAATTTCTGACAAAATAGACTTTAGACTTAAATCCGCCAGAAAGGATAAAGAAGGACACTATATAATGATAAAAGGGACAATTGATCAGGAAGACATAACCATATTAAATATTTATGCACCGAATGACAGGGCTGCAAGATACATAAATCAAATTTTAACAGAATTGAAAAGTGAGATAGACACCTCCACATTTATAGTAGAAGACTTCAACACACCACTTTCGGAGAAGGACAGGACATCCAGTAAGAAGCTCAATAGAGACATGGAAGACCTACTTACAACAATCAACCAACTTGACCTCATTGACTTATACAGAACCCTCCACCCAGCTGCTGCAAAGTATACTTTTTTTTCTAGCGCACATGGAACATTCTCTAGAATAGACCACATATTAGGTCATAAAACAAATCTTTGCAGAATCCAAAACATCGAAATATTACAAAGCATCTTCTCAGACCACAAGGCAATGAAGCTAGAAATCAATAACAGAAAAACTAGGGAAAAGAAATCAAATACTTGGAAAATGAACAATACCCTCCTGAAAAAAGACTGGGTTATAGAAGACATCAAGGAGGGAATAAGGAAATTCTTAGAAAGCAACGAGAATGAAAATACTTCCTATCAAAACCTCTGGGACACAGCAAAAGCAGTGCTCCGAGGCCAATTTATATCGATAAATGCACACATACAAAAAGAAGAAAGAGCCAAAATCAGAGAACTGTCCCGACAACTTGAACAAATAGAAACTGAGCAACAAAAGAACCCATCAGGCGCCAGAAGAAAACAAATATTAAAAATTAGAGCTGAACTAAATGAATTAGAGAACAGAAAAACAATTGAAAGAATTAACAAAGCCAAAAGCTGGTTCTTTGAAAAAATTAACAAAATTGATAAACCATTGGCTAGACTGACTAAAGAAAAACAGGAAAGGAAACAAATAACCCGAATAAGAAACGAGAAGGACCACATCACAACAGAACCAAATGAAATTAAAAGAATCATTTCAGATTACTACGAAAAATTGTACTCTAACAAATTTGAAAACCTAGAAGAAATGGATAAATTCTTGGAAAAGTACCACCTACCTAAACTAACACAATCAGAAGTAGAACAACTAAATAGACCCATAACAAAAAAAGAGATTGAAACGGTAATCAAAAAACTCCCAACAAAAAAAAGCCCTGGACCAGACGGCTTCACTGCAGAGTTCTACGAAACCTTCAGAGAAGACTTAACACCACTACTACTGAAGGTATTTCAAAGCATAGAAAAAGACGGAATACTACCCAACTCATTCTATGAAGCTACCATCTCCCTGATACCAAAACCAGGTAAAGACATTACAAAAAAAGAAAATTATAGACCTATATCCCTCATGAACATAGATGCAAAAATCCTCAACAAAATTCTAGCCAATAGAATCCAACAACACATCAAAAAAATAATTCACCCTGATCAAGTGGGATTTATACCAGGTATGCAAGGCTGGTTTAATATCAGAAAAACCATTAATATAATCCATCACATAAATAAAACAAAAGATAAAAACCACATGATCTTATCAATAAAAAAAAAAAATTCTATAGATGCACAAAAGTCATTGGACAAAGTTCAACACCGATATATGATAAAAACTCTTACCAAAATAGGAATTGAAGGAAAATTCCTCAACGTAATAAAGGGCATCTATGCAAAGCCAACAGCCAATATCACTCTAAATGGAGAGAACCTGAAAGCATTTCCCTTGAGAACGGGAACCAGACAAGGATGCCCTTTATCACCGCTCTTATTCAACATTGTGCTAGAAGTCCTAGCCAGGGCAATTAGGCCAGACAAAGCAATAAAGGGCATCCGGACTGGGAAGGAGGAAGTCAAATTATCTCTATTTGCAGATGACATGATCTTCTACACAGAAAACCCTAAGGAATCCTCCAGAAAACTACTGAAACTAATAGAAGAGTTTGGCAGAGTCTCAGGTATAAGATAAACATACAAAAATCACTTGGATTCCTCTACATCAACAAAAAGAACACCGAAGAGGAAATCACCAAATCAATACCATTCACAGTAGCCCCCAAGAAGATAAAATACTTAGGAATAAATCTTACCAAGGATGTAAAAGACCTATACAAAGAAAACTATAAAACTCTGCTACAAGAAATTCAAAAGGACATACTTAAGTGGAAAAACATACCCTGCTCATGGATAGGAAGACTTAACATAGTAAAAATGTCTATTCTACCAAAAGCCATCTATACATATAACGCACTTCCAATCCAAATACCAATGTCATATTTTAAGGGGATAGAGAAACAAATCAGTAATTTCATATGGAAGGGAAAGAACCCCGGATAAGTAAAGCATTACTGAAAAAGAAGAAGAAAGTGGGAGGCCTCACTCTACCTGATTTCAGAACCTATTATACAGCTACAGTAGTCAAAACAGCCTGGTACTGGTACTACAACAGGCACATAGACCAATGGAACAGAACTGAGAACCCAGATATAAATCCATGCATGTATGAGCAGCTGATATTTGACAAAGGACCAGTGTCAGTCAATAGGGGAAATGATAGTCTTTTTAACAAATGGTGCTGGCATACCTGGATATCCATTTGCAAAAGAATGAAACAGGACTCATACCTCACACCATGCACAAAAACTAACTCCAAGTGGATCAAAGACCTAAACATAATGACTAAAACGAAAAAGATCATGGAAGAAAAAATAGGATCAACCCTAGGAGCCCTAATACAAGGCATAAACAGCATACAAAACATTACCAAAAATGACGAAGAGAAACCAGATAACTGGGAGCTCCTAAAAATCAAACACCTATGCTCATCTAAAGACTTCACCAAAAGAGTAAAAAGACCACCTACAGACTGGGAAAGAATTTTCAGCTATGACATCTCAGACCAGCGCCTGATCTCTAAAATCTACATGATTCTGTCAAAACTCAACCACAAAAAGACAAACAACCCAATCAAGAAGTGGGCAAAGGATATGAACACACATTTCACTAAAGAAGATATTCAGGCAGCCAACAGACACATGAGAAAATGCTCCCGATCATTAGCCATTAGAGAAATGCAAATTAAAACTACGATGAGATTCCATCTCACACCAGCAAGGCTGGCATTAATCCAAAAAACACAAAATAATAAATGTTGGAGAGGCTGCGGAGAGATTGGAACTCTCATACACTGCTGGTGGGAATGTAAAATGGTACAACCACTTTGGAAATCCATCTGGCGTTATCTTAAACAGTTAGAAATAGAACTACCATACAACCCAGAAATCCCACTCCTCGGAATATATCCTAGAGATACAAGAGCCTTCACACAAACAGATATATGCACACCCATGTTTATTGCAGCTCTGCTTACAATAGCAAAAAGCTGGAAGCAACCAAGGTGTCCGTCAACGGATGAATGGGTAAATAAATTGTGGTATATTCACACAATGGAATACTACGCATCGTTAAAGAACAGTGACGAATCTCTGAAACATTTCATACCATGGAGGAATCTGGAAGGCATTATGCTGAGCGAAATTAGTCAGAGGCAAAAGGACAAATATTGTATAAGACCTCTACTATAAGATCTTGAGAAATAGAAAAAACGGAGAAGATCAGATACTTTTGTGGTTACAAAGGGGGGAGGGAGGGAGGGAGGGAGGGAGGGAGAGGGTTTTTTATTGATCAATCAGTAGATAGGAACTGCTTTGGGTGAAGGGAAAGACAACACTCAATACAAGGAAGGTCAGTCTAATTGGACTGGACTAAAAGCAAAGAGGTTTCCGGGATAAAATGAAAGCTTCAAAGGTCAGTGGAGCAGGGGCTGGGGTCTGGGGAACATGGTTTGAGGGGACTTCTAAGTCAATGGGCAAAACAATTCTATTATGAAAACATTCTGCATCCCACTTTGAAATGTGGCGTCTGGGGTCCTAAATGCCAACAAGCGGCCATCTAAGATACATCAATTGGTCTCAACCCACATGGAGCAAAGGCAAAGGAAGAACACTAAGGTCACACGACAACCAAGAACCCAAGAGACAGAAAGGGCCACATGAACCAGAGACCTACATCATCCTGAGACCAGAAGAACTAATTGGTGCCCGGCCACAATCGATGTCTGCCCTGTCAGGGAGCACCACAGACAACTCCTGAGGGAGCAGGAGACCAATGGGATACAGACCCCAAATTCTCATGAAAAGACCATACCTAATGGTATGACTGTGACTAGAGGAATCCCGGAGACAATGCTCCCCAGACCTTCTGATGGCACAGGACAGGAACCATCCCCAAAGACAACTCATCAGGCATGAAAAGGACTGGTCAGTGGGGGGCAGAGAGATGCTGATGAAGAGTGAGCTAATTAAATCAGGTGGACACTGGAGAGTGTGTTGGCAACTCTTGACTGGAGGGGGGATGGGAAGATAGAGAGAGAGGGAAGACGGCAAAATAGGCACGAAACGAGAGACTGTAAGGGCTGACTCAATAGGGGGAGAGGAAGTGGGAGAAGGGATTAAGATGTATGTAAACTTACATGTGACAGACTGATTGGAATGGTAAATGTTCACTTGAAGCTTAATAAAAATTAATTAAAAAAAATTTCTGTTTATCAAAAGACACTATCAAAATGTGAAAAGAAAAAAAAATCCAAAAAAGACAACCCACAAACTGGGAGCAAATATTTGTAACAAATACAATATCCAAAATATTATTACCCAGAATATATAAAGAAATTCTCAATTTAGAAAAAATAAAGGCCACCCATTAGAAAAACTATTTGAACAGGCAGTTCACGGAAGAGGAAACATGAACGACCAATAAACATGAAAAGATTATCATTTTCGCTAGTAATCAGGGAAATGCAAATTACCATCAAGTTAACATTTCAGCCTATCAAATTTGAAAAAAAAATTACCAAGTCTGATATTTTCTACACTGCTGGTGGGAATGTAAATGGGTGCAACCACTTGGAAGAACAATACGGCAATATGTATTAAAGCTGAAGATGTGTATAACCTGTGACCTAGTGCTTTTACTCCTAGGTGAATTCCTCAAGAGATTCTCTCATGATAAATTGGGAGACATGTACAATAATATATATTATAAAGGTGCATTGTTTATAATAGCAAGAAATTGGAAACAACTTAAGCCTCATGAACAGGGAAATAGATAAGTTATGGTATATTCATACAGTGGAATACTATAGAATAGATGAAAATGAATGAATTAGAGCTATATGAATCAATATAGTTGAATATAATAAACACAGTTTTGAACAAAAATAGCAAGTTGAAGAAGAATATACATATATAATGAAACAGTTTATATAAAGTTTAAAAAAAATCCTGAAGAATTCCATATATTTCTTAGAGGTATATACATTTTATGTAGGTGTATATAGAAATGCATTGAACCGCCATCCACTGCTGGTGTTAACGCAAAATGGTACAGCTGCTGTGGCGGTTTTTCAAAACATTGAAAGTAGAACTACCATATGACCCAACAATCCCAATCCTAGGTATACACCCCAAAGAATTGAAAGCAAGAACACAAACAGAAACCTGTATACCAGTGTTCATTGCAGCACTATTCACAATAGCCAAAATGTGAAAACAACTCAAATGTCCAAAACCAGACGAATGGATAAACAAATTTGTACATGCACACAAAGAGAAATGATGTCCTGATACATGCTACAACATGGTTGAACCTTGACGACATTATGCTGAGTGAAATAAATCAGTCACAAAAGGGCAAATATTGTATGACCCCACTTACATGAAATATCTAGAATAGGCAAATGCGTAGACATCAAAGTAGATTAATAGTTACCAGGGAGGACAGGGAGGAGGTAAGGGGGAGTCATTGCCTAGGAGGCTATAAGTTTCTGTTAATGGTGGTGGAATAACTTGGAAAAGCACAGCCACCACCCATCTGTGGGTGGAGGCTTGCATGTTGCTATTATACTGAACAGATGTCAGCAGAGCTTCCAGACTAAGATGGACTAGGAAGAAAGGTCCCATTCTTCCAAAAATCAGCCAATGAAAACCCTAAAGATCACTGTGGTCCCACACACAATCCATCAGGGGAATGGTACAGGACTGGGCAGTGAACTGTTCCATTGTGCATGAGGTCGCTAGGAAACAAGGGCTGACTCAGCAGCAGCTAACAGCGACAACAACGATTGCACAACATGATGACTGTAATCAATGTCACTGAATTATATACGTAAAAATTGTTGAACTGGCAAATGTTTTGTTCTATATTTTTGCCACAATGAAAAAAAATGAATGGAAATAATAAATACAAAATTCAAGGTGGTAGTTAACTGTTGGGCAAAGAAAGGAGAGGTGATCAGGGATGGGGGACACAATAGAAATTTAACTGTGTGTTGGCAAAGATTTATTTCTTAAGTTCAGTGGTAGGTACATGGATTACTGTTCTTTGTGACTTTTTATAAATTTTAAACATTAAAAATATTCTTTTGAAGAGCATTAGATTGGATTTGGAGTCAAAAGATCCTAGTTTGACACTAACTAGCTGAATAATCGTAGGCAAGTCACTTCTTAAGAGAGAAATGAACAGATTTTATGACTGCAAAAGTTGGGAATATTTAAGCTCATTGTCAGACTATAAGATGTACTTGTCAATGACTGTCTGGCAGTATCTGTGTTTTTCTGTTTCACCTACATTAATTAAAATAAAAAGAAAATTATGATTAAAGGCCACAAAACACTAAAATAAAACATTTGCAGTATCAGAAACCTTGCCTTTGATCTAACACATACCTGACCACATTGTGTTTAAATTGTCTTGCGTTTGTTTTTCTATCCCTGGCTGCAGTGATATCTTGTAGACAGGCGATGGGCCTACAAATAGAAGGTTCTGGATGTTTGAGAAGCAGCTACCTGTACTTAAAGGACCTGAAGCAAGCAAACCTAAGTGATCAAAGGGAGAATTCAATAGTTGCTGTATGTTTTCTTTGGGATGTTAAGATTTATGTGGATGGCTGAAATAGTTATGTACAGCTGATCAAGAGGTACTAATATATCTGAGATGCATCCATATCAACTCTTCTCTGAGCATTCCCTGTATTAAAATGTGTTTTGTCTTTTAGCATTTGAAAAAGATGATTCAAGGGATGGTATTTTTTCAGAACTTGTTTTATAAAAATAGTTCACATAGCATCACTGAATTTGGATTGCTCTTAATCACCACTGTCCTAACTTATATTTGAGAAAGGGTGTGCTTTACTTTCTAATATTCATTTGACAAAAAATAGATAAGATTTGATTATTTATTTTAAAATATACAACTCAAAGGATTATAGATGTCAGAGTTGGAAGCATAGGGTTATTCCATCTGATGAGAAAGCTGAGGTTGTGATTTAATCATTGCCTACATATCCGTGAAATATTATTACAAAAAGATGCCAACCAGTTGTTCCTCCTCTTGAGAAGAGAAAGCTAAAAGAAAAAGGCTTAAACTACGTTGAGAGTGATGAGGTCAGACATAAGAAAGAAGTGCTCAGTAATGGGGTTTGTTAAGTACTAGAACTGTCAACTAAGGGAGATAGCTGAATCTCACTCCCGGGAAAAACCTTATGAAATAGTATAGACAATCATCTGACGTGATTGGCTAGGGGAATGACTTTTATTTAACTAATTGGCCCATAGGGCTCCTTCTAAACTTGGATTCTGTGAAAATAATTTAATTGGAACCTGTTACCAAAATAAATATGTAGTTATGAGTACTAGGTAGAATTGTTTAATAAGTTTATAGTAAATGTCCAAGAAGTTGGCAAGAAAATTAGAATACCCTGGGGCCTCACTATAATGTTGTCATAGAATCTTCATTATTGATGTTGTTGTTGAAGCTAGACCATTAATCTAACAGATGAGGGGACTGAAGATCAGAGATTAAGTGACTTGCCTAAGGTCATAAAATGGCACTTCCAGCACTAGAATCTAGCTCCATATTTCTATTCCTGGCTCAGAGCTTTCTATCTCATCACCCTTGTGACCTCGGGCTTTCTGTTCTGGCTCTGCTTTGAGATGTAGCTGCCTTTGTTGTTACTGTTGTTGTTGAGAATATACACAGCAGAGCATACACCAATTCAACAATTTCTACATGTACAATTCAGTGACATCGATTACATTCTTTGAGTTGTGCAACATTCTCACCCTTCTTTTCCAAACTGTTCCTCCCCCGTTAATATAAAGTCACTGCCCCCTAAGCTTCCTATCTAACCTTTGAATTTGTTGTTGTCAATTTGATCCCATATAGATAGATCTTGAAAGACCACAATGCTCAAGGCAGGTATTCTTTACTAGTTAAGCTAAACTGTTGTTTAGTTTTAAGAAGATTTCAGGGGATATTTTTGGTTTAAGGTTTAAAGATTATCTCAGGGCAATAGTTTCAGGGGTTCATCCAGCCTCCATGGCTCCAGAAAGCCTGGATTGCATAACAATTTGAAATTTTGTTCTGCATTTCCTCCCTTTTGAGACATGATAAGGCTGCCTTTTGAAACATCCTAATTCTCCCAAGATAAGTGCTAGACTAACTTAATGTCAAATTTTGTGCTGTATCAAAATAGAGTTACAAGAAGTGTAGGAGAAGCTTCAAGAACCCTGAAATTAGGAGACTGGCTTTATCTGCCTCTGGAGGTGACTGGGCAGTTAACTATAGTCACTTAACTACACTCAAAGAGACATATCTGCTTGCTTTCACTACTGAATCAACAATGCTTGGCACAGAGAAAATACTCAAATATCTATTTGATCTGTTGAATGAATGGATATGAATAAAATTAACCTTCTTTATTATTAGTCAGACATAAATTGTCACACTGGACCACTGGCTATTTGTAAAACTTGGCACATCCTCTCTTTGTTTTTCAAAATGCATTCCCAAGATAACTTTTTTTTTACCCTCTTTGCTTAGAAAAATTAAACTCAACTAAACATTCTCAGGTAGGATCTTCCATGTTGGTTTATCTCTTATGGTAGAGTCAAATTCAGTCTAATAATTAATAATGTGTTGTGCAGTTAAACTCAGCACCAATACAAAATGCTCTAATTAAGCGACAAAGTTACTTGATGAAATTAAGTAGCTGTAGTCCCTACTTGCAGTGTAACTCAGAAAATCCTGATCAGGACATGGTATATGTGTAGAATGACCTGAACCTACACAAATGACAAATAGATGTCCTAAATTGTTTACATGCATGTGTTTGGTATGTAATAAGCCCTGATATATAAATACCTAGTATACATTAGTATACAAAGTTCTGAATTTAATGATAAATAAACCGAGGCTTAAGTTACAGCATGTCTACCATTTATTAGGCATTATGCTGGAGGCTCTCTATATTTTTTCTGATGTTCACAACAATCCTATATTATAAGCATTATCCTCAATATACAGTCAGGGAAACAGGCTTAGAGAAGTTACGTAGTCTACCCGCTGTCACACTGTAAATAACGCATGTTGTAAACAAAATCTATTCTTGAAATGATGTCTAAATTCAGGTGGGATATCCTCAAAGTTGTACTTTGGCTCTCATGGACTTGTTTTAATTTTCTTCAGCTTCAACTTGAATTTGTGTATGAGCAACTGGTTGTTCCACGGTCAGGCCCTGACCTTGCTCTGACTGATGATATTGAGCTTCTCCATTGTCTCTTTCCAGAGGTAGTCAATTTGATTCCTGTATATTCCATCCATCGAGGTCCATGTGTCTAGTCACCATTTATGTGGTTGAAAAAAAAGTTTTTGCAATGAATAAATTGTTGGTCTTGCCAAATTCTATCATGCAATCTCCAGCATCGTTTCTATCACCAAAGCCATATTTTCCAACTATTGATCCTTCTTGTTTCAGCTTTCGCATTCCAATCACCAGTAATTTTCAATGCATCAGACTGCAGAAGTTGGTAAAAAAATCTTCAGTTTCTTCACCTTTGGCAGTAGTAGTTGGTGGGTAAATTTGAATAACAGTCGTATTAACTGGTCTTCGTTGTAGTCGTATGGATATCATTCTGTCACTGAGAGCATTCTACTTCAAGATAGATCTTGAAATGTTCTTTTTGATGACGAATGTGATGCCATTCCTCTTCAATTTGTCATTCCAAGTATAGTAGACCATATGATTTTTCCGATTTAAAATGGCCAATATCAGTCCATTTCAGTTCACTAATGCCTAGGATATGGATCTTCAAGCATTCCATTTCATTTTTGACAACTTCCAATTTTCCTTGATCCATACTTACATTCCACATTCCACTTACTAATGGATGTTTGGAGCCATTTCTTCTTGTTTTGAGTTATGCCACATCATCAAAAAAAAAGGTCCTGAAAGCTTTACTCCATCCACGTCATTAAGGTTGATTCTACTTTGAGGAGGCAGCTCTTCGGCAGTCCTGTTTTCAGTGTCTTCCAACCTGAGGGGCTCATCTTCCAGCACCATGTCAGATAGGGTTCCTCTGCTATCCGTAAGGTTATCACTGGCTAATTTTTTTTTCAGAAGTAGATCACCTGGCCCTTCTTCCTAGTCTATCTTAGTCTGGAAGCTCTGCTAAGAGCTGTTCACCACGGGTGACCCTGCGGATATTTGACATACCGGTGGCATAGCTTCCAGCATCACAGCAACACACAAGCAACCACAATACAACAAACTAGCAAACTAGGAGCAAAATTATATAAATAAGGAGAATTTAAAATCTCTAACACATAATATCTTAAGAGGATTTAATCCACCCAATAGGCAAATTTAAAAATGTAACATGTATATTTGAATGGCTCTTATATGAGATGCTGTTAAAGAAGAAAAAGAATGCCATATATGAGTAGAGTTAAAGTGAGTGGGACAGATAAGTGTTGTTGGAAGCAAGAGAAAAAAAAGGCTATAGGCTAGTGTACAGTCTGGGAAAAAGCTATGAAGGTGATTGGAGTTGAATTCATCCCTTGATACTGGGTAGGATATGGATTACTGGGAGAGGGCACACTAGACACCTCTGCCATGTTTCAGAAACACAGTAATTTCAAATTGTGGAAGTTAGAAGGGAGATAATTGATTTCCTAGCTTTTGCCTCTGCTGTCACAATTATTCTATCCAGAGTAGATAGTGTGAGATGGGTTGGAGAGTTATTTCCTAGACCTGATCTTGCTTGTGTCTGCCTAGCTACCACTTCTAATGCCATACACTTTCGAAGTACAACAGTACCTTAGAGATCATCTGGTCTACTTCCTTCATTTAGTAGATTAGGAAGCAGGCTCCTGTCACAGATTAGGTCAGAGAGCCATCAGTGCCTACCCAACTGATCACTTACAGGGAATACTCACAGAGGTATCATTTAAAGAAAGAAGTGGTGGTAGGAAAAGGGCTTGCGTATGTCAGTGTAAAGAAAGTGAACTTTGTAATCAAGCCCTGATTTCCCAGACCTGAAACTTCCAGGACCTTTAGTAAATAACTTAGTATCTCTGAGCTTAAATTTCCTCAAGTGCAAAGTGAAACTAAGAAAAACACTTCCTTTACAACTGGGTAATAGGAGTAGATGAGATTATGAGTGTTTCGTAGTAAAAATACTTTGTACGTTATGAAACCTTATACAAATGCAAGTTGTTGCCTTGACAGGATACACCAAAAACAACAACAAAAAAACAAATTGTACAGCCAGCAACAGCAACTGTGCTGTTCTTAGAGTTGTATATTGGCTTGGCTTTCTTTCTCATCCCTATTTTGTTATTTTTTTTATGTCATTTTGAGGAACCCACTTCAAATAGTATTTGTTTGTTTTGAAGTGTATAAGTAAATTTCAGTAGATAGTGTTATGAAAAAGGCTTAAGAGTGTCATATAGCTGAGGAGAATTTCAGAATTCCAAGAGTTAGAATCCATTTTTTTGCCTTTTAGTTGCTCTGCAGGGGGTGAGATCAACCCCCTATCCAAAATTGGACTTGGATGTTGAGACTGATGACATCACACGTGTACTAACAGAGTATGAAAAGGTTTATTACTCACATAATGAGGCTTTCTGGGGAGAGCTGGACAGGCTCCCAAGCTGGTCTATAATGGCTTGAGAAAAGGGAAGGGTGAGTGGCTTTGGTTTTTATTGCAGTTAGGGTTTGGTGTTGGGGTGAACGTTCCTGTGCTGGCTGGGGTTTACATGGTTTGGTTTTAACTTCTCCACCAGCACCAAGGGAGGCAGTGTCCTGGCATTCTTATCAGCTTGCCAACATGTAGAAGAAAAAGGGGAAGGGAAATGGTGAGGCCTGAAAGGTGTCAGTGGCCAAACAACAAAAATGGAGTCAGACTATTACAATTCACCTCTGATGTTTGATTGACAGTAGAAATGTGTCATATTTTACTTAATTGAATTTGAACTTCTTTACATAAATTATTATGGCATTCTATGAGGCTTGTAGCTTGAGGCCAGTAAGGGAAATAAAAGTTCTATTGAATAGCTTTCTCAAGTGCCCAGCATTGTACACTGTGTGAAGTGAAACATGTGCCTTGGTCATTATCAATACTGTTTAGAACTCCAAAGGAGGTAAAAAGTGTCTTGTTGAAGCCTTGTGTTGTGGCTTTAGTGTGTACAAAGACATGTGTGACCTTTTGAGTATCTGTAAGGCAAAAGACTCTCGTAGTTCTTTACCCCAAAGAGGGCAATCTTGAATAAGGAATTGTCGTTATTGCCATTGGCCTGACCAGACAGCCAGACCATTGGCAATGTCCCAAGATTCTCTAAATTTGTGCAGATGGGGCCAATTGTTAGCTAGGGTACCCAGTGCTAAGACAACTGCCTGAAGCTCAACCATTTGTGCTAACTCTTGGAAACGAACAGCTCTCCAGCAAGCTCCCTCATGTGTGATGGTGGTGCTGCTGTCTGCAAAGTATACAAGCTCCCTTTTCTGATTAATCAATTCATCCCAAAGGCTCCCTAGATGGTCAGTGGGTCCAGGAGAGGGGTGACCTCCTTCATCATCATGGCCTCTGGCAAGGGACCAAGGCCAGGGGATACTTTCTCTTGTAGGTAGGATATGCTAGAGGGCCCAGATTTGGCTTTCTCTTGTAAATACCATTTTCATTTCAATAAGGAAGCCTCTGGTGTAGCAAGGCCTACAGGGTTCTGCCTCCCATGATCCAAGGCATAATGGATAGCTGAGTACAGAAAGACAGAGACTTAGGGCCTGTGAGAGCCTCTGTCTCCAGAAGGGCACAGAACGGTATGGGGCTGAGGATGGCAGTTTTTTGCACCAGAGGCCTATGTACAACTTATGATTATGATGGATGGTCCAGAGACTACACGAGGCAGGGGAGGAAGTTGCTAAAGCTTCCATAGTGAAAGAGTCTCTGAGGGCACTAACAGGAGTACCTGTAGATTTTAATTTGGACAGATTCTACAGCCTTTTGTTGGAAGGGATCCCATCTAAGGTGGGCCGATTTGTAAGTAGCAGCATCAGTAAAATTCGTAAATGAGGAATACATTGCCTCCAAAACCCCAAAAGGACTAAAAGATGTTGAACTTGTATGTCCTTAGTGAGTGTGTCAAATGAATTTCCTCAGAAGAAATTGTCATCAATGTAATGTCATACCTGTGCTCCTGGAGAAAGGTGGATGCAGTTAAGATCTTGCCTGCAAAGATTGTGTGCAATGGCAAGGCTCCCATGGGTAGCCTGGTAAAGGTGTATTTTGTCCCTTTGAAGGTGAAGGCAAGCTGCACTTGAGAAGCTATAGAAATAGGCGCTGAATAGAACATATTAACCAAATATACAAAAGCAAAATACTTTCTAGTTGCTGGTTGGATGGGAAGTCCCTGGGTGGCACAAATGGTTAAAGGCTCAACTACTAACTGAAAGGGTGGCAGTTTGAACCCACCCAGAGGTGCCTCAGAAGAAAGACCTGGCAATCTGCTTCTGAAAAGTGGTAGCCTTGAAAACTTTACGGAGCACAGTTCTACTCTGCAATAAATGAGTTTGCCATGAGTCAGAATTGACTCAAGGGAAACTGGTTTGGGTTTTTTTTTTTTTTGGTTGGTTGGATGGATGGACGGATGGAATCAGTAATTTTATTATTAATACGGGAACCTTAATCAGGGGTACCATGGCATTACCAGTTACTGTTGATTCGATTCTGACTCATGCCAACCCCATGTATGTCAGAGTAGAACTGTGCTCCATAGGGTTTTCCATGGGTGATTTTTCAGAAGTAGATTTCCAGGTCTACTTGGACTCAAACCTCCAACTTTTCAGTTAGCAGCCTAGCATGTTAACCATTTGCAACACCCAGGGATTCTACCATGGCAGTAAGGTTGTAGTAATCTACTGTTAAATGCCATTTATTTTTATCAGGTTTGAGCATTGGCCTGTTAAAGGGGAAGACAGCAGAAATAATGGCCCCTTCCTTCAGTGCTCCATAGGGTTTTCAATGGCTGATTTTGGGGGAAGAGGATTACAAGGCCTTTCTTCTGAGGGGCCTCTGGGTGGACTCAAACTTCCAACCTTTCAGTTAGCAGCCAAGTGTGTTAATTGTTTGTTTGCACCACCTAGGGACTCCAGGTCTTGTATACAAAAAAAAAAAAAAAACCCGTCTTGTATAAAAAAAAAATTTTTATACTGGATATTAATTCCTGTAGGCCTTGTTTTAGTCTATATTGAGCCACATTAACTATTTTAGCCAGGAGGGGGGCATGGTGTCCCATTTTGCCAAGCTTATTGTAAGTGCCAAAGACTTAATTTCATTTCAGTTTATTACTATTTGGGTCACAGCATCAATGCCTACTATGGAATCTTTTAAGTCAGTGGGTGCTATGGGGAATTTAGGCAAGATAAGGTGAGGCATACCTGTTTGTCCTCTATTTCTATGTTTGATAACTAGTGGGATCTCCAGGTATAACTGGAACCGCAGTATTGATTAGCAAACCATGAAGGTTTGCCAATTGGTGCATCTCAGTAGATATTAAAATTATTTTAAACCTATGTCGTAAAGGTATAAAAACTAATTGGAACCCTTTTATCTTTCTATTGTGTAAATTGTTTTAGTAAATTTTGGATTTCCAATTGGGTCAAATCGCAGACCCCTGTTTTAGTTTTTTGTTTCCTCCTCCTCTATTTTTTTTTTTTGTTTTATTTTTGTTTTGTGATTACTGAATATACTTTGGGGAGGGGGATTCTCTCTACCCTGCTCATATTTATAAATTTCTTCCTCCAGAGAGTACCAATTCAATATCATCAGGGTTAAGGGCCTGTTCCATTGTGATTGTTGCCTTATTGGATTTAAGGACTCTAGGCTTTAGTCGGGTTTGATTTAACCCCTTGGCATGCTGACAAGCTATGGCACTCAATCAAACTCAGCATCTTTGTCCTTTTACAGTTGTCCAATAGATGTAATGGTATCCTTTGGTCCTTTAAAAAAGGTAAGAGTAAAGCATTCACAACTTTATATAAAGGTCTGTGCCACAGGGTGTCATGGGTGTCTCTCTCTATAAGTCTTTGGATCAAGATCTTTTTTTTTTTTAAGATGATGTAGGTGGCAGCAGTAGCAAAATCATGTCATAGGGTACTAGTGAGACACCTGAATTTAGGAGTATGAACTTCAACATGCCACATGGTGGCTTCTCTTCCTAAGTGACCACTCAGTGGACCTGTATATTGCACAGGATATAGTCTGTCACCTGAGTGCTTTGTAGAATGGAGCCAATGCCTCATTAAGACATTGCATCCATCATGGTTTATGCTGGAATCAAGACACATGATTCAATCCAAAACACACAGATAGGCCTGAGCCAAGACACATCACCCTATTTTAAGGAGGGCCCCAATCTCATGCTCCTTTCCCTGAATGTCAATTACTCAAACTCCTGACTTAAAAAAAAAAAAACCAAACCCATTGCCGTTGAGTCAACTCTGACTCTGTAGGACTGAGTTAAACTTCCCCGTAGGGTTTCTAAGGCTGAAATCTTTATTGAAACAGGCTGCCACACCTTTCTCCTGTGGAGCGGATTGTGCATTCGAACCGACAACCCTTTGATTATTATCCAAGTGCTTTAACCACTGTGACACCAGGGCTCCTTACTTAGGTAGGTTAATTCTAAATAAGCCTCGGTAGGGTTTGGTAAATGCAGGACAATGCAGCACAACTCAAAGCACAAGCTCACCAGCAGGAAACAGCACAACTCAAAGTGCACCCTAACCAGCAGGCAGCAGAGCCAGTTAGCAAGCCAAAAGGCAAGAGAAGAAAGACCCCCAGGTGGTGATTGTTGTCTCCTGGACATCCTACTCACAGAGCCAGTTGTCTTGTGGTTTCCCTACAAGGGATGGAACCAATTCCCCCACCCAAAATGTGGTTGGAATGTCAAGACTGATGGCACCACATGTGCACCAAGAGGGTACAAAAAGGTTTATTACTGACAGAATGAGGTTTCTGGGGATAGTAGGGCTGGGTCCCAAGCCTGTCTGAAATGGCTTGACCAAAGGAGCAAATGGTTTTGATTTTTATTGTGGTTAGGTGGTAGGACTGAGATGAAGGTTCCTGTGCTAGTTGGGGCTTACATGGTTTGAACTTCCTCGATGACACAACACAAAGGAAGTACCTGAACCTTCTTATCTGCTTGCCCCAATGTGAGAGGGGTCGGTCTTGAAAGCTGCCGTACATCATACATCATACATGTACATCAAAAATTGAATCAGATTCTTCATATCCAAACTCCCTGAGGGATGGAATTGCTGGGCTGAGGGCTGAGGGGACCATGGTCTCTGGGAACATTTAACTCAATTGGCATAACAGTTTATGAAGAAAATGTTCTACATTCTACTTTGGTGAGTGGCATCTGAGGTCTCAAAAGCCTGTGAGCGGCCATCTGAGATACTCCACTCGTCTCACCCCTTTAAGAGCAAGGAAGAATGAAGAAAACTAAAGATAGAAGGGAAGATTAGTCCAAAGGACTAACAGACCACAACTACCACGGCCTCCACCAGACTGAGTCCAGTACAACTATATGGTGCCCGGCTACCACCACTGACTGCTCTGATAGGACTCACAGTAGAGGGTCCCAGACAGAGCTGGAGAAAAATGTGGAACAAAATTCTTGCTTAAAAAAAAAGACCAGACTTACTTGTCTGTCAGAGACTGAAGAAACCCTGAGAATATGGCCCTCCGAGACCCTTTTAGCTCAGTAATGAGGTCACTCCTGAGGTTCACCTTTCATCCAAAGATTAGACAGGCCCATAAAACAAAACGAGGCTAAAGGGGCACACCAGGCCAGGGGCAAGGACTAGAAGGCAGGAGGGGACAGGAAAGCTGGTGATAGGGAACTCAAGGTTAAGACGGGAGAGCTTTGACATGTTGTGGGGTTGTTAACCAGTGTCATAAAACAATACATGCACTGTTTAATTGTTCTGTAAACCTTCATCTAAAGTACGATAAAAAATTTGAGTCAAATTCTTTATTATAATTTTTGTCTGTAAAAATAAATTACGGTGCCACCAGTAGAAAGTAAAGTAGAAGGTTACTAGCTAAACAAAGAGGGTTAGAATGAAAAGGAAAACATGTCTAATTTCTAAAAAAAAAAAAACTACTAGCGTTTTTTAACACACTGATTTCTTCTTAAATCAGTGGGCCTTCTTTCTGCTGTTATATTGAAAATTAAAATGTAGTGGTGATATTTATTTTCCTTCCACTATGTAATTTATTTTCAGGCATCCTATGTAGCTTTAATATTATGCTTTATTCTGAAAATCTATGGTTTTACTTCTAAAGAGTTCTTATCTTAGAATAAAGCCAATTATTGCCTTATAAAAGCTGAGATCTCTGGTCTGAGTCAGTGGACTTGCATTTTCTACAACAAACTAATTGTGCTATCTTGGGCAAATCATTTCATCTGTGCCTCAAATTCTTCATCTGTAATTTTGTTCATCTAATAAAAGGCTTTTAAGTGTCTTCTATGAGATAGGAATTGAACAAGGTACTAAGGATGCAAGCTGAGTAAGATCTCACAGTCTAGTGGGGACACAGATGTCTGCAATTACAATATAGTACAGTAAGTGTCATGACAGAAGTGTGCACAGGGTCACAGGTACTAGGAATAGTGATTATGTGGATAATACCTTTCCTGTATTCCTCAATATGAGTGGAATAAATTGAGAGCAACCTTGTTAAAGTACTTTGAGGTGTATAAAGCAAAACAAAAATGCAGATAGATGTTCTGCTTTCTTTCATCTAATATATTCATTTTGAGCTTAAATACTTAGAGCTTTTGGTACTCTTAAAATATAGTTTTGGAATTTGAATGACCTTAGGGCAGTATTTGATATATTTCTAATTAGGATTCATTTTTACTTTCTAATGATCTTTTTATTTTAATGATCTTATTCTCCAGCTTACAGAACTGTGTGTTCCTCTTACCCTAATGGATGAGTGCTGCTGAAGCAAATGACACAACTGTGCAGATTGCTAGTACTATAAAATTATGGTCTCTAAAGACCTCAACTGGGCCTTTAGTGCACCATTTAACAATCATTTTATGTATCCTTAATTATTTTTTATCCCGTTCACAGTGGCTGCCGACCCAATCCCTTACCACCTTTCTCATGACCATCATTCCATGCATCCTCCAAGATACAATCCCTGCCAACCTCACAGTCTGACCTCCTGTCATTTTCTAAGACAACAGTTATGCCCCAACCCCACCTATCTATTGAGTGGGCCAAGTCATTTTTGGTCTGTATACCTTTGCACATGGAATCCACCCCTACACCAGACTTAAATAACTTCTTTTTTTGTAAGACCCAGCTCATATATCTCCAGCTTTGTGAGGCCTTGTTTGGCAGCCCAGGTATATCTGGCCCTCCTTCCTTTGCACCACTGCTAGAGATAGTATTTTCTGCTATTATAGAATTTATCATACTTCATTCCATTTGTTTATTTTTATAATTGTCTCCTCTAATAAACTGTGAAGTCCTAGACAGCAGGGACTATCTAATTTACCTTTGAATTCTCAATACCTAATATACTGCCTGGCACAATCCTAAATATTTATTGAGAGACAAAAAGGAAGGAATCAACATAAATATTAAAAAATATACAGCTTCTTTGAGAACACAAACCACTTTTTTCTTACTTTTGATTTTCTAAGTTAACTTTCAATGACATACACTTGTTTCCTATTTCTCTCAACTTTTAAGAAAAATTTCTTTCCATTTACTTTTTTTCATGGCAGATGCTGATTTTTTTTAAAAAAAACGAATTTCAACGAGACACTGAACACCATCTGTGCTTTCAGGTCTAGGTAAAAACCTCGGGCTACTTGAGAATAGGAGCTCTGTACTAGGAGTTTCCCAGGCTGATGGTGATTATTATTCTACAAATATGCCTTGTATTGTCCCACTTTGACACAAAAATGTATACAACTTGTCCCATAACAAATTATAAAGTTTATTTTTGTTTGAGCACCTCAACAAAGAAAAAAAAAATGAAGTGTTAGAGTTTGCTTCTTTTGGCCCATGAAGATTACTTTTATGGTAAAAGATTGTTGTTGTTGTTGTTAGTTGCTATTGAGTTAACCCGGACTCATGGCAACCCGATGCATAGTGGAAGGAAACACTGCCCAGTCCTGCACCATCCCCATGATCGATTACGGATTGGATCATTGTGACCCATAGGGTTTTCGTTGGTTGATTTTAGGAAGTAGATTGCCAGAACTTTCCTCCTGGTTTGTCTTAGTCTGGAAGCTCCACCGAAATCTGTTCAGCATCATAGCACCACACAAGCCTCCACTGACAGACAGGTGGTGGCTGTGCATGAGGTGCATTGGCTGGGAATTGAACCCAAGCCTCCAACATGAGAAAGAGCTTTCTCTTTCTAGGAGGCAACAATTCTACCACTGAACCACCAATGCCTCATAGTAAAAGATACCACCACAGAAAAAGCAAGTGATCGGGGAACGTGTGCATGTATACCCACACATTTACGCTATTATGCAGCAGCCTATAAAAAAAAAAAATTTCTGCATCTGAATTTCTCTTCAAACAAAATAAACTAAAATTCCAAACACATTTTACTTCTGACTTGGAACTAACTCAGGGACTACTTCTATAAAAAAGACATGGAGAAAATGGAGTATAAAAGGCCTGGGTTTAAATAATGGTTGTACCACTTACTAGTTGTGAGACCTTAGGCATAGCATTTATCCCTTTAAGCCTTAGTTTCCACTCTGGAAGATACTACACGGGAATGTTGGAAGTAAGTAAATGAGATAGTATATGCAAAAATTACTAATCCAGTGCCTGGAACTTAGTGATATCCAGTGAATGTTATTTGAATTCTCACTTCTTCAGCGGGAACAACTGAAACAAAAATAGAAAGAGAGAGAATGATTGAAGCAGACGGTGAAAAGCAAAGAGGTATGGAAACGGAGTAATAATTATGTGAATGGCACTTCCGTGATTCTCTGAGTCAAAAATACCTGTCTAAAGTCCAACACCCATTCATGATAAAAACTCTAAATAAAATAGGAATAGAAGGAAAATTTCTCAACATAGTAAAGGGCATCTATAGAAAACCAACAGCCAACGTAATTCTTAATGGAGAGAGGCTGAAAACATTCCCCTTGAGAACAGGAACAAGACAAGGATGCTCTTTACTACCACTCCTATTTAGCATTGTGCTGGAAGTCCTAGCTAGAGCAATAAGGCAAGAAAAAGAAATAAAGGGCATCCAAAACTGGAAAGAAAGAAGCAAAACCGTCCCTATTTGCAGATGATATGGTACTATACGTAGAGATCCCTAAAGACTCCTGATAGAAAGATTCAGCAGAGTAGCAGGATACAAGAAAAACATTAAAAAAATAGTTTGATTCCTATATACAAATAAAAAAATATATGAAAAGGAAATCAGGAACACGATATCATTTATAATAGCCCCTAAAAAAATTAAATACTTAGGAATAAATCTGACCAGGGATCTAAAAGACCTATACAAAGAAAACTACAAAACACTACTGCAAGAAAGCAAAAGAGGACTACATAAATGGAAAGACATACCATGCTCATGGATAGGTAGAGCCAACATTGTGAAAATAACAATTCTACCCAAAGCAATCTGCAGAAACAATGCAATCCCAATCCAAGTACCAACAGCATTTTTTAAAGAGATAGAAAAACTAATCATTAACTTTATACAAAAAAGGAAGAGGCCCTGAATAAGTAAAGCAGTGCTGAAGAAGAAGAATGCAGGAGAACTCGCACTCAGAAACTACTATGCAACTATAGTAGTCAAAACAGCCTCGTACTGGTACAACAACAGATAAACATTGACCAGTAAAACAGAATAGAGAACCCAGATGTAAGTCCATCAAATGGGGAAAAGACAATCTTTTTAACAAATAGTGCTGGGAAAACTGGATGTCCACCTGCAAACAAAACTCGAAACAGAACCCATACCTCACAGCACACACAAAAATGAATTAAAAATGGGTCAAAGACCTAAATATAAAACCAAAAACTGTAAAGATCATAGAAGAAAAAATAGGCCAACTCTAGAGACCCTAATACATGGCATTGACAGGATATACACCATAACTAACAACACACAAACACCAGAAGATAAGCTGAATGACTGGAATCTTCTAAAAATTAAACACGCACATCAAAAGACTTCACCAAAAGAGTAAAAAGAGAATCTACAGACTAGTAAAAAAAAAATTTGGCTATGACAAATCCGACAAAGGTCTAATCTCTAAAATCTACAGGAAAATCCAACACCTTTACAACAAAAAGACAAATAATCCAATTAAAAAATGAGCAAAGGATATGAACAGACATTGCACCAAAGAAGACAATCAGGTGCCTAACCATTAAAAAAAAAAAAAAATCAGAGAAATGCAAATCAAAACCACAGTGAGATACTGTCTCACCCCGACATCACTGGCAAGAATCAAAAAAACAGAAAATAACAAACTTTGGAGAGGCTGCGGGAAGATTGGAACTCTTATGTACTGCTGGTAAACCAAACCAAACCAAGCCCTTTGCCTTCGAGTCGATTCCGACTCATAGCAACCCTATAGGACAGAGTAGAACTGCCCCATAGAGTTTCCAAGGAGTGCCTGGCGGATTCGAACTGCTGACCCTTTGTTTAGCAGCCAAAGCACTTAACCACTACGCCACCAGGATTCCTGTGTACTGCTGGTGGGAATGCAAAATGGTACAACCATTTTGGAAAACAATATGGTGCTTCCTTAAAAAGTTAGAAGTAGAAATGCCATATGATCCAGCAATCCCGCTCTTAGGAATATATCCTAGAGAAATAAGAGCTGTCACATGAATAGACATATGCACACACATGTTCATTGCAGCATTATTCACAATAGTAAAAAGATGGAAATAACCTAAGTGCCAGTCAACAGATGAATGGTTAAACTATAATACATACAATGGAACACTACCCAGAGATAAAGAACAATGAGGAACCTGCGAAACATCTCACAACACGGATGAATCTGGAGAGCATTATGCTGAGTGAAATAAGTCAATCACAAAAGGACAAATATTGTATGAGACCACTACTATAAAAACTCATGGAAAGGTTTACACATAAAAAGAAACAATCTTTGATTGTTACAAGGGAGGGGAGGGAAAAACACTAACTAGACAATGGGTAAGTGGTAACTTTGGTGAAGGGTAAGACAGTAGACAACACTGGGGAAGCCAGCATGACTTGACCAAGGCAAGGTCATGGAAGCTCCATTAAAAAAACAAACAAACAAAAAAACCATTGCCGTCAAGTCAATTCTGATTCATAGTGACCCTATAGGACAGAGTAGAACTGCCCCATATGGTTTCCAAAGGAGCTCCTGGTGGATTTGAACCGTAGACCTTTTGGCTAGCAGCCGTAGCGCTTAACCACTATGCCACCAGGTTTTCCAGAAGTTCCATAGACACATCCAAATTCCCTGAGGGACCAAATTACTGGACTGAGGGCTCAAATTACTGGACTGAGGGCTAGGGACCATGGTCTCAGGGCACATCTAGCTCAGTTGGCACCTGCTCCTGAGACCATTTATGAAAGTGATTTTTATGGAATTTTTTCCCAGGGTCTAGTGAAACTACCCACCTGCTTACCTTGGCCTTGTCCTTACTTCATTGATCACTAGTCATGCTTCTATTATTTTTCCTCCTAACTTCAATGATTTTTAAAGATAATTTCATCAGTTATAATGTGGATGCTACTAACATTGAACGACACTTTTCTTTTCATAAATTTTGTAAAAGAACTTTTTTTAGTAAAACATTTAGTTTGCAGGACCCCATGTTATAGTTTGCCATTACTTTATTTTCTGTATTTGACAGTATTGCCTACTGTATTTCGAGCAGGCTTTTTGATCAGTTAGTACTGAAAATAACAGGCAAGTGTTTTCATTGTTCCCAATCTTCCTGCTCTTTTTATCCCTATATTCTTTTTTCTTTCTTCCTGACTTTTCATCTTGCTCTTTCTCAATACATTTTTTCCTATTTATCTTTAAAAAATATTTTCTTGTTAATGTGCCATAAGTTGTCATTTATAAAACTGTTTCTATCAATAAATGACTTCTTGAATTTACTACAAATTTTAATTGAATTATTCAAAGCCAGCATGGCTCCTTGTTTCCTCCCAAAGACAAAAAGCTGGTCATGCCCACACCTGCTAATCTGAGCCTTGGATTCTTGCTCCTTTGAAAGCCACAAAGTAGTGTTCAGAAAAATTTGTGTTTTTTTTCTGAATTCCAGAATACTGGCTGCTGATTATTAGGCAAGTTAGGCATATATTGTGTATGTCATCATTAAGGCTGTTAGAGCTCCAAGTATAAGAAATCCTGGAAGCTGAAAAAAGTGACCCAAATCTCCATAAACCTCAAAATATTAAATTTCCTTAACCATTATTTGCATAGATGTCATGTAAGAATGCCCTTGAAAATCAATAAATTCAAAGAAAAGCAATATTTGTATAATAAGTGACTTTTAACCAATGAAAAAGATAGCAAGTACAGTAATTGATGGTGTATCTTTTGCATATCCCATGGAAATGCTGCTTGAAATACTACGTTGGACAGTATTGGTTGAATATGAAATAAGCTTGCAGAAATGATCAAGTAGCTACTTAGATATCAAATTCTAGCCTCTGGTGAAACATTCTGAGACCTTGAATGTGGAGGTATGTTTGTAGAGCAGCTTTTCTCGAACTTCGCTTTTCAGAATCCTAGTGTAGCAAAAGATATAAATAGTTTGACTTGAGGGGAGTAGAGCATTTCCAGAGACAAATAAGTATGGGGAATACCACATACTGTATTTCCTCCTTGGATACTTATATACGAGTTAATATAATAAAGGCAGTTTTAAAAAATGCCTGTTATTTACCTTTATTTTGCTTATTGCTTCCAAAACTTATTTGATGAGAGATCATTTTATCATGAGCCAACTATTAGAGTCTTATGAGACGATAATTTTTCTCAGGGCACAGTTTGAAAATTTTTGTTTTATAATAACCTCCAAAATCCATTAGCTGGCTAAGCCATTCTGTTAAATGCTCTAATTGGAAATCTGCCATATCTTTACTTTAGGCAGTTTGATAACGTATCTGATGTTCCTCATCAGTGAACTGGAAAAATAAAGTCTAGACAACAGTCAGTAAACTGTTGAATCAAAGACCACAGTTAGAGTTATGGCTCAGTCCAGCTCTCCATTCCTTATCTCTACAGTCAGTCCGTGGTGCTGCTGCCATACAACCACTGGGCCACTACAACAAAACCTGTCTTCTGGCTTTTATTTTGAACTCTTTTGTTTTGACTGTGTCATGAGATTGGTAACTTTCCGTTATGTTAAAGATTAGTTGAATTACCTGCTATCGTTTAAGAGACTCATCGTTGTTGTTGTTAAGTGCCATTCAGTCGATTCCAACTCGTAGCAACCGTATAGGACAGAGCACAACTGTCTCGTGGGGTTTCCTAGCCTGAAATCTTTACGAAAGCAGACTGCCATATCTTTCTCCCACGGAGCCACCAGAGAGTTCAAACTACCAACCTTTCGGTTAGTAGCCGAGCACTTTAACCGCTGCACCACCAGGGCTCCTTAAAAGACTCATTAACCAGTGTTAAATAAAGGCTCATTGAAACATTTTTTTTAATGGAGTTGTAACAATTTTCTATAATTGTAAGGCAGCTTTTTTTTTTTAAAGACCATCTTTCTCTCTCTATTCTCCAGGGCGCATATGAATAAATCCTGTTTCTGCTCACACTATAACATGCTACAGAGAGTTGTGTATGTAACAGGCAGCTCAATTGAAAGTCAATACCTACAGTCCAAAGTGTCTGCCCTTGTGGTTCATGAATGGTAGTGGAAATACCCACTCACAAGGAAATGTAGATTTGTGAAAGCAAAGGAACATCCAAGGGAATTGGTGGTATCCAGGGAATTAATAAGTAGTCCCCTTTACCATACACTGTTGAAATGTGCTGTGGTAGGACCTAGTGCTGCATGGATTCCATATGTTGTTATGCCAAGCGATCTCCCAGGGGGATCTTGGGGCTCAGGAACTTATCCCAATATGATCTTACCATTCCATCTTTAAGTTGGCCTTTCCATTTTAGAGCTTGACATTGGTGGCACATTTCAGACTTCGTACGAATGTTGGATTCGAGGGGGGCTCCTCTTTGAAACCACTGTTGCTTTTCTCTGCCACAGTGTCTCAACACTGTAAGGAGGATCACTCACTTTTGGCAGCCAAGCATCTCCTCTTACTGAACTTCAGAGTCTACTTTATGGTAAAGAACAGACTCTCCCTTTCAGTAAGGACATGGCCTTACTGAACAAGAGGATGCAGGCTTGCACTTTGTGTGGTCAAACATTCCTTAGGTTAGGAATCAGGCTCAGTTGCCCTTGAAAGAGCATACCACCTTTTCAGTCAACTACCAAATGATTTTCACATTATATACCTCTTTCATTCGCCCTTAGAAGAGATTATCTCTCATGTTTGGCCCTTACGTGATTATTCCTTTCAGACTGACTTTCAGAGTTTCAAAATTATCATTTGTTTTTCAGTTTTTACCAATCTGGACTTTTTCATCTTTGAAATGGCATTTTCTAGTTCTAATATCTTGAGAGTATCCACAATGAAAAAAATTAAGTTCAATAATGTAAATATTTAGAAACACCTCCTATTCATATTATGACAGATATAGAAATTGTAAATTTCTGAACTCAATCAAAATTTTAAATGAGATGCATCCAAAGTGAATTTTATGAACCCCCAACCTGTATTTTAAGTGAGACCATCCAATTTTGTTGAATTATTTGAATTTCTCTCTAGCTGTTTTCAATAGTACGGTACAGGCAGAAAGTTACTTTTACTCATAGAGATTAAGTCCAAATGGCTTTAAAGCCAATCATCAAACCACTTTAGGCATGCTCATTTTCCTTCACTTCTGTTGCTCTTCTATCCTCCCCTCTTAGGGAAATGCATTTATTTATCCCTTTATCTCTTTAACCTACACCCACAGTTGAACCTTTCCAAAAGCTGTAAATTGGGCTTGAAACTTCATACCCTAAATCCTTCAGCTTCTTCCTTTCGTTTATTCAGGAAGTTCTTGAAATCCCACACACACATTTTATCAGGTGGCCTTAGATAACTAATTGATAGAAAGATCGTGTACCCTTTGCCTCCCTCAGTCTAAAAAGTACTGGAAGGCTTGACCTTAACTTGTCACACCATAATATGTACTTATGCTTCTGCCTAGTCAGAAGAATAATATATTATTTCCTTTTGAAAATATTCTCTTCGATACTCAGTTGTCTATATGCTCTTCATGACCATCCTTCATAAGTTTCTCCCTTACTTTTTAGGAAGGAAATCAAACTCCTCTGTTCAGTATCCCACAAATGTGGACTACTGATGAAGACTTGTATGTGATGGGTGGTAGGGAGGGAAAGGAAGCCAACTCTGGCATCGAGAATTGGTGATCAGCCAGATAGTTAGTTGAAGAATGGCATTATCAGCTAAGGTTGGGGAGCAACGTGTGAAAGAATTGGATGTGAGTCCAAAACTGTTTTAGAGTTAGAGTGGACCCACTCTCTATATAGAGCTATGACAGTGTTTAACCTGTTGAATTTACTTATTGCTATTTTTTTTTTATCTTGCATAAAGCTCTTCAATAGCTGGTCTCTGCAGTTAGAATATATTCTAACCTCCCTTCCATCAACTTGTATCCCTGAAGGCACAGTAGTTAAGAGTTCAGGCTGCTAACCAAAAGGTCAGCAGTTCGAATCCACTAACTGCTCCTTGGAAACCCTACGGGCAGTTCTACTCTGTCCTATAGGGTTGCTATGAGTCGGAACCAACGCGACGGCAATGGGTTTGGTTTTTTTGGTTCCATCGACTGTAAGATCCTACCTACCTCTATAATCTCATTTGGTACTATGCTGCATTGCATTCAACTGTGCTCCAACCAACTAGCCTTTTCTTTCTTTTGCTCAAATTTGCCAAGATCTTCCCTACTTCAGGTTTCATTCTCTCTCTTTCCTTTGCCTGGAAACTCTTCACCAAACTTATGCATGGCTGCCTTAATTCTCCTCTTTCAGGTCTCGGCTCACATATTACCCTCTCAGAGAGGTCTCCAAACCCACTGTTTTCTGTTTATTTCCTTCATAGAAATTATCATGTTTAATTTGTTTTTTTGTTTACTCGTATCAGTCTTGCCCAACTAGAATGAAAGAAGGATCTTTGCTTGTCTTATTTACCTTCGTATCTCCAGAACATAGAACAGTGCCTGGCATATGGTAGGAGCCCAAAAAGTATCTGTTAAATAAATGAATGAATGAAATGAAATTAGTGCAATGTAGAAAAGCATATAGGAAATAACCTAAATGTCCAAAAATAGGAAAATGATATAGTGCATTTTATTTTATTAAATTCAATATAATCTTTTTTAGCTATTGTGGATAACAGGAATAGTAGGCAGGAATCTGAATATTTTTGTTAGAATAAGCAAAAAATGAAGATTATAATAATAACCTATGATGAAATATGTATACATATGGTGGCATAATGGTTAAGTGCTACGGCTGCTAACCAAAGGGCCGGCAGTTCGAATCCGCCAGGCACTCCTTGGAAACTCTATGGGGCAGTTCTACTCTGTCCTACAGGGTCACTATGAGTCGGAATCAACTCGACGGCACTGGGTTTGGTTTGGTTTTTTGGTACGGGCAATAAAAGGAATTTTGTGTGGGGATGGTGAGATCAGCTATTTTTTCCTGAATTTTGGTATGTATTAGTGTTGTTTTCATAACAAAAACAATCAAATAATGTATCTAGGAGTCTAGATGGCCAAAAGAATTATCAATGGATGAACCTTGTTACTATGGAGAATAGTGCTGGAAAACAGCAAAACAAATTAAAAAAATCCTTATTAGAGTGCCAAGATTTGTGCTCCAAATTTTGTCTTGAGGGATATGGACGACTTGGAGAGATTTAGGAGAGTTGGGATACAGAATTATTGAAAAACCACTAAAGAAATTCATTTTGTTTTTCAGGCCAAATAGCTCTACATATAACCTCCATTGAAAGGTGAATAAACAGCAGAGGACCCAACTTATAGTAAATTATAGAAATAAAATTTTGGAGATGAATGTCTTTTTTTTTAATTGTACTTTAAATGAAGGTTTACAGAACTAACTAGTTTCCCATTAAACAGTTAGTACACATCTTGTTTTATGACATTGGTTAACAACCCCATGGCATGTCAACACTCTCCCTTTTGGACCTTGGGTTGGAGACGAATGTCTTAAAGGCAATGAATATGTAACAAAAGGGGCTTGTGGTATCTCTTACCTAGGACAGCCCTTAATAACAAGGCGTCTAGATGATTGCCTTTTATGCTAAGTATAGTTTCACCTGAAGGCAAGGAAAAGGATAGGTTTTCCAAAGGATTCTTTCAGTTTTGTCATTCTGCTTCTCTGTCTTTGAGAAAACAAAAAAATGTTTTTACCATCTACTATACAGACTCTAATTCTTTTAGCAATTGTTTACTAAGCATCTACCTTGGAGATTGTAAGGTGAGGAATAAATATGATGCATATGATGGGTGCAATGACTTAAAGAAGCTTAAGGGTTAGTAAGCTACATTGGATAAAAAAAATGAACAAAGGAATATAATTTCTACTAAGAAAAAAAATAAGATGTAACCTCTACAGACCACCCCAACAATCCTTCAACACTCCAAATTTGCTACTCTTTTGTAGAGACTTGAATTTTATTCTTTATTCTGTATTTGACCATTTCCCTCTTTAGAGATATTCACCATATATTTCATTTCTTTATATAAAATATTTCTTGACCAGTGCAGTACAGTGGAAAGAATACTAGATTTGGAGTTAAGAGATCAGTTTATCCATTCCAATTTTGCTCAGCATTAGCTGGGTAACTCAGTTGCCTTATCTGTACAATAAGAATGATAAGACTTGCCATGCTTTCTTCATATAAGACAAGGACTTTGTATACTATAAAGTGCCATATATATGGGATGGCATTATAAAGACTGCTAAAGTAAAGAAGAATATAAATGAGACAAACTGCTTGAAGAAAAAGAGAAGTCTGATGGATGTAAAATATAATGAGAAAGAAATGTAGATTATAGTGAATTTTTAACCTACCCTTTTACAGTTCTCAGGCATCAAGGACAGATCTCAGGCCCAATTTTGACCCAACTGAGATGGAAAATTTGGAAAGAGGATGAGAAACCTTCAAATATTCTCATGTTCTTTGAAAGATAGGATCTGAAAAATCTTATTGACTGGTGTACTGGATTGAATGTTATTGTTGTTGGGTGCCATTGAGTCTAGTCTAACTCATCGCAACCCTATATGACAAGGTAGAACTGCCCCATACGGTTTCCTAGGCTGTAATCTTTATGGAAGTAGATTACCAGGTCTTTTCTTCCATGAATCTGCTAGTGGATTTGAACCTCCCACCTTTTGGTTAGCAGCCAAGAGCTTTAACCATTGTGCCACCAGGGCTCCGACTAGGTTGAATACTGTTCCCCAAAAATTCATGTCCACCCGGAACCTATGAATTTTACCTTATTTGGAAATAGTGTCTTTGCAGATGTAATCAAGTTAAGATGAGGTCATACTGGATTAGAGTGGGCCCTAAATATAGTAAAACCGGTGTCCTTATGAGAAAAGGGAAAGTTAGAACCAAAGGCACACACAGAGGGAAGACTATGTGAAGACTCAGACACCAGTGGGAGAAGAACATGTGAAGAGGGAGGTAGGAATTGGAGTGTTGGAAGCCAAGGATTGCTCGCAATCACCAGAAGCTAGGAAAGAGACAAGGAAGGATCCTACCCTAGAGCTGTCAGTGAAAGTGTGGCCTGCTGACAACTTGATTTTGGACTTTTAGCCTCCAGAACTGTGAGAGAATAAATTTCTGATGTTCTAAGCTAGCTAGTTTTGTGCTTTACCCGTGTTTTATTGACTATGGAAAGGCATTCGACCATGTGGATCATAGCAAATTATGGATAGTGTTGTAAATAATGGGAATTCCAGAACACCTGTAGATAGACTAAGAGGCAGTTGTTCGAACAAAGCAAGGGGATTCCGCATGGTTTAAAATCAAGAAAGGTGTGCATCAAGGTTGCAACCTTTCATCATACTTATTCAATCTGTATGCTGAGCAAATAATCTGAGAAGATGGACTATATGGAGAAGAATGTGGCATCAGGATTGGTGGAAGACTCATTTAAAAAAAAAACCCATTGCTGTCAAGGTGATTCTGACCCATAGTGAATGATTCGTTAACAACTTGCAATATGCAGATGACAAAACCTTGCTTGCTGAAAGCGAAGAGGACTTTAAGCACTTACTGATGAAGATCAAAGATTACAGCCTTCAGTATGGATTTTGCCTCAACATAAAGAAAACAAAAATCCTCACAACTGGACCAATAAGCAACATCATGGTAAAGGGAGAAAAGATCAACATTGTCAAGGATTTCATTTCACTTGGATCTATAATCAATGCCCACGGAAGCAGCAGTCAGGAAATCAAACAACATATTGCATTGGGCAAATCTGCTGCAAAAGACCTCTTTAAAGTATTAAAAAGCAAAGATGTCACTTTGAGAACTAAGGTGCACCTGACCCAAGCCATGGTGTTTTCTATCACCTCATATGCATGCGGAACTTGGACAATGAATAAGGAAGACCAAAGAAGAATTGATGCCTTTGAATTACGGTGTTGGTGAAAAATATTGAATATACCATGGACTGCTGGAAGAATGAATAAGTCTGTCTTGAAAGAAATACAGCCAAAGTGCCCCTTGGAAGTGAGGATGGCAAGACTTCATCTCACATACTTTGGGCATGTTATCAGGAGGGACCAGACCCTGGAGAAGGACATCATGCTCGGTAAAGTGGAGGGTCAGTGAAAAAGAGGGAGACCCTCGAAGAAATGAATTGACAAAGTGGCTGCAACAATGAGCTCAAACATAACAACAGTTGTGAGGATGGCGCAGGACTGGGCAGTGTTTCATTCTATTGTACATAGGGTTAGCTATGAGTCAGAACCAACTTGACGGCAGCTAAAAACAACAACAGTTTGTGCTACTTTGTTTCAGCAGTCCTAGGAAACTGATATAATTGATGTCAATACTTTCTGACTTCTGAAAAATCCAAATGGATTTTGGATAGCCTATTTTATAGAAATGGTGGGAAACTTTCACAAGGACATTGTTGTGTTGATCTTCTAGTAGAAATCAAGCTGTTTGGATTTCTGGTGCAGAGTTAATGCTCCCAAGCAGAATGGGTTTTCTCTGCCTTGGCAGAACCACCTAGTACTCTTAGATGTTGTGTACCTATCCCTTATACCTTAGCTTTGACTTGTGTTGGGAAAAAATTATGAGCCTGAAGACTCACTATAACCCCAGTCCTCATGAACCTAGCAGAATAAATTTTGTATTACAGGCCCCTATCCCTCAACAGCTTTTGGTTGGATCTCTGAAAACTCTACATATGTTCTCCTTATGTAGACATTTGTTTAGAACACTCCACATCTGCTTTTGTCTTCAAGGTCCCACAAGCACAATTCATTCAATGCTATATAAAAATGGCATGAAATGAGGATGATGAAACCTGCTGTAACTATGACCATTGAGTTCCTTCCCGCCACCACCTGACATAATCGCATCAGCTACAGTCTAGTTCCACTCATTGCTTCCCAGGAGTGACCTCAGCATAAGTATATTTCTCCTCTTCAGGCTTAAATTTGTTTCTCATGGAATGTGTAATTAAGTCTTGATGAGTTGAGAAGAAAATGAGGGAAAGGAAAATAAGTAATTATCACCAGTTAGTAACCTCATAAACTTAGCTTTTCATGGGACTTCTAAAATAACATGCACAATGTATTCAAATATAGCTGTTGTCTCAGAAACTCCAGACATATTTGAGCTCCAGTTGAAATACAGTTGAATAGGAAAAAGCATTTTCAGTTTACATCTTTAATTTGAAGCAGACTTTGCTCCGATGGTAGTTCAATTGCAGATAACTTTTCATATCTAGTTTTGTTACAGTTGGTGGTAGTGATGGTCTTTTTAACACAGATATATTTGATTCTTCGATACATTTTTCATAAATTTGGATAACTGGAAAACCAGTGAGATTGGTGTCTGTTCCTTTGTGGATTTTCAGGATACTTTCTGTGGGGCAGTTCTACTCTGTCCTATAGGGTCGCTATGAGTCAGAATCGACTCGATGGCACTGGGCTCTGGGTTTCTTTTCTTTGATGTACTTTTGTCTCCCAGCACCTAACTATAGCTTCAGCCTTACCTGCGAAAGCTTTATCTGTCAAATAGTTGACATCCTAATGAGGAAAAACAATTAGCAACCTTAGGTATTATTTCTGTTAGCCTTCTTTTGCTAGGGCTGATGGGTCAGCCTTTGGCTTTGATCAAATCTATTAGCTCAAGAAGTTGTGAAACTCTTTCCTTAGTATAGTGTGGTGATAGCCAGCCTCTGAGATGGTTCCTGCTTATCCCTGTCTCCTGATATTAATACACTTGTGTTGTTTCCTCCCATAATCAATAGGGATGACCTGTGTAACCAATAAGACATTGTGGAAATGAAAAAAAAATGTGGAAATGATGCAGTGTAATTTTCAAGGCTAGATCATATAAAACATTGAGGTTTCCAGCTTGCTCCCTCTTGGAACTTGTTCTGGGGAAAGCCAGCTGCCATGTCATGAGGGCACTCAAATAGCCTATAGAAAGCTCTAGAACTGAGACCTCCTACCAACATCCAGAAAAGATCTGAGGCCTTCTGCCAACAACCAGCTGAGTAAACCATCTTAAACTTGAATCTTCCAACCCCAGTAAAATCTTCAAATGACGGCAGCCCCAGCTGATATCTGAATTACAACCTTATGAGAGATCTTGAAGCCAGAACCAACTAGCTAAGCTGCGTCTGAATATCTGACCCCATAAACAACGTGAAATAATGAATGTTTGTTGTTGTTTTAGGACACTAACCTTTTGGGTTATTGGTTAGCTGTAATGGATAACTAATAAAGGAGTCAAGGTTTGTGAAATTCAAACATGATCTGATTTGCTAATGAGTAGACTCAAGGTAGAAATTTTTAATGAACAGTTTTTTGAAAAAACAGTCATCCTTATAATCAGAAGGCTAAAGAGAAATATAATTCATGAAATCTCCACTTTTTGTTCATGTTATTGTTTGTTTATTCATTCTAAAAAAACAAACAAACAGACAAACCCATTGCCATCAAGTCAAGTACCGACTCACAGTGACCCTATAGGACAGAGTAGAACTGCCACATAGGGTTTCCAAGGCCATAAATCTTTTCAAAAGCAGACTGACTGCCACTGGTGAGTTCAAAATGCCAACCTGTCTTAGTGGCTGGGTGCATTAACCACTGCACCACCAGGGCTCCTTTTATTCATTCTACCAGTCACAAAAAAAAATCTGAGAAGGGACTGCCAGTGTTAGAAACAAACAAATGTGTCCCCTCTTCCTTGGCTTGACTTGTTAGTATTCAGAAGGAATACAGATTTGTTCCCATATTGCCAAATAAATAAGTCCTGGGACTATTCTCAGGAAAACCTGGTGGGGTAGTGGTAAGTGCTATGGCTGCTAACCAAAAGGTTGGAGGTTCAAATCCACCAGATGCTCCTTGGAAACTCTATGGAGCAGCTCTACACTGTCCTATAAGGTCACTATGAGTCCAAATCGACTCGACAGCAATGAGTAGGACTATTCTCAAGAACAACAACAAAAATAAAATAAATTATTAAAAAAAAAAAAAAGATTCGGGTAGGGGTAGTGCTTTGGAATCCATCAATACCAACCTCAAACTTCATTGTTCCCTCACTCTTACCTAATGCTCACTGCAAGAATAAAGGAAAACATAGAGACGGAAAGTAGATTAGGGGTTACCATGGGCCAGGGGGAGGAAGGAATGGGAGTTACTGCTTAATGCATGCTGGCTTTCTGTTTGGGGTGATGAAGAAGTTTTGGAAACAGCAGTGATGGTTGCACAACATCGTGAGTGGGATTAATGCCACTGGATTGTACACTTGAAAAGGGTTAAAATGGCAAAGTTTATGTTGTATATATTTTTTTATATTTTATTACAATAAAAAAGGATGAAGAAAGGGAACAGAAAATTTTAAGTAGGTGAGGCAGAGACTAAAGTAACTTTTTCAAATGCTAATGAAAGTCAGTAGGTACTTTTCGGACAATTGTTTGAAATGGAAATCACCCTGTGGAATAAGGCATGAGAAGGAGCACTGGTGCTGCCCCTGCTAACTGAAAGGTCAGCAGTTTGGACCACCAGCTGCTCCATGGGAGAAAGATGTGGCAGCCTGCTTCCACAAAGATTACAGCCTTGGAAACCCCACGGGGCAGTTCGACTCCATCCTGTAGGGTCGCTATGAGTCAGAATTAACTCAGCAGCAACGGGTTTGGGTTTTTTTGTTGTTGTCTTTGTTTTTTTATTGAGTTTGGAAGAATGAAGTGGGACCCAGGGCTGTGATGAGAGTTACTGGTGTTTATTGAGAGGTCCAACCCAGAAATAATGCAAGTACCTTTCTAGCACCAGTGAGAAAGGCTCTTGAGGACACTTGCCCCTCAGTGGCCTGTACTTTGACATACTAGACATTTGGACTAGTGTGATTTCCTAAATATTGGGGCAAATGAAAAATGGCTGCCTACTTTTTTATTTTTTTAATTAACATACAGTAAAATTTACTGTTTTTGTACAGTTTATTGAGTACGTATAGATTCGTGTAACTACCACAACAATCCGAATACAGAGCAGTTCCATCATCCAAAAAATATCTTTTATATTACCTCTTTGTAGTCACACCTTCTTCTTTCCCCTTTTCCCTAGCAACTACTAATCTGTTCTCTATCACTATAGTTTTGTCTTTTCAAGAATATTATATAAATATATGTAAATACATAAACAGAGTATGTCCTTTGACACTGGCTTCTTTCACTCATTATAATGCCGTTCAGATTCATATGACTTGATGCATGTATCAATAGCTTGTTCTGTTTTTGCTGAATAGTATTCCTCAGTATGTATGTACCACAGTTTGTTTACCCGCTCATACATTGATGGAAATTGGGGTTGTTTCCAGTTTTGGTTAATTATGAATAGAGCTACTATAAATTTTTGTGCGTGGGCTTTTACGTGATCATTAAAAAAAAATTGCCATCTAGTTGATGATCCCAATTCATACCGACCCTATACGACAGAATAGAACTGCCCCATAGAGTTTCCAAGTAGCACCTGGTGGATTCAAACTGAGGACTTTTTGGTTAGCAGTCATAGCTCTTAACCACTGCACCACCAGGGTTTCCTATGTGAACATAAGTTTTCATTTTTCTCTATGATAAATACCTAGGAGTGAAATTGAATACGTTAAGTCTATGCTTTACTATATAAGAAATGACAAACCGCTTTCTGGATTGGCTGTGCCAGTTCACGTTACTGGCAGTAATTTATGAGAGATTCACTTGTTCCACATCATTGCCAGCACTTGGCATTGTGGGTTTTTTTTTTAATATTAGCTGTTCTAATATGTGTTTAGTGGTGTCTAATAGTGATCTTAATTTACATTTCCCTAATAGCTACTGATTTTGAACATCTTTTCATATCCTCAAAGCCTGTTTTTTATTTTGCAAATAAGGACATTTAAAAATTTAAACATAAAAAGACATTTGAACATCAAAAAAGTAGATAAATGTAACTTCCAGAAATACTCATCACATTGTCTTGATAATTCTCATTTTTTTTTTAATTTATTGTGCTTTAAGGGAAAGTTTACAAATCAAGTCAGTCTCTCATACAAAAACTTATACATATCTTGCTGTGTACTCCTAGCTGCTCTCCCCCGAATGAGACAGCACACTTCTCCTCTCCACCCTGTATTCCCCATGTCCATTCAACCAGCTCCTGTCCCCCTCTGCCTTCTCATCTCCAGTCCAGACAGGAGCTGCCCACGTACTCTCATGTGTCTATTTGACCTAAGAAGCTCACTCATCACCAGTATCACTTTCTATTTTATACTCCAGTCTAATCCTTGTCTAAAGAGTTGGCTTCAGGAACGGTTCCAGTCTCGGGCTAACAGAGGACCCAGGGACAATGACCTCTGGAGTCAATCTAGTCTCAGTCAGACTGTTAAATCTGGTCTTTTTACGAGAATTTGAGGTCTGCATCTCACTGTTCTTCTGCTCCATCAGGGATTCTCTGTTGTGGTCCCTGTCAGGGCACCATCTAGTTCTTTCCGTCTCAGGCTGATGTAGTCTACGGTTTATGCGGCCCTTTCTGTCTCTTGGGCTCATATTTACCTTGTGTCTTTGATGTTCCTCATTCTCCTTTGCTCCAGGTGGGTTGAAACCAATTGATGCATCTTGGATGGCCATTTGCTAGCTTTTAAGACCCCAGACGCCACTCACCAAAGTGGGATGCAGAACATCTTCTGAATACGTTTTGTAATGCCAATTGACCTAAATGTCCCCTGAAACCACGGTCCCCAGAATCCTGTCCCTGCTACTCTGGCCTTGGAAGCGTTAGGTTGTATTCAGGAAACTTCTATGCTTTTGGTTTAATCCAGTTGTGTTGACATCGTCTGTATTGTGTGTTGTCTTTCCCTTCACCTAAAATAGTTCTTGTCTACTATCTAGTAAGTGAATACCCCCTCCCTCCCTCCCCAGTCTTGTAACCATCAAAGATTATTTTCTTCTGTGTTTAAACTTTTTGGGTTCTTATAATAGTAGTCTCATACAATATTTGTCCTTTTGTGGTTGACTAATTTCACTCAGCGTAATGCCGCCTTCCAGATTCACCCATGTTTCACGGATTCATCGTTGTTCTTTATCGTTGCACAGTATTCCATTCTGTGAATACACCATAATTTATTTCTCCATTCATCCATTGATGGGCACTTTGGTTACTTCTATCTTTTTGTTATTGTAAACCATGTTGCAGTTAACATGGTGTGCATGTATCTATTTGTGTGAGGACTCTTATTTTCTCTAGGATATATTCCAAGAAGCAGGATTGATGGATCATATGGTACTTCTATTTCTAGCTTTTTAAGGAAGTGCCAAATCTATTTCTTAAGTGGTTATACAATTTTACATTCCCAACAGCAGTGTATAAGTATTCCAGTCTCTCCACAACCTCTCCAACATTTATCATTTTGTGTTTTTTGGATTTATATCAGCCTTGTTGGGGTGAGATGTTATCTCATTGTAGTTTTGATTTGCATTTCTCTAATGGCTAATGACCGTGACCATTTCCTCATGTATCTGTTAGCCGCCTGAATGTCTTCTTTGGTGAAGTGCCTGTTCATATCCTTTGCCCTTTTTTTAATTGGGTTATTTGTCTTTTTGTTCTTGAGGTTTTGCAGTATCTTGTAGATTTTAGAGATTAGACGCTGATCACAATTGTCATAGCCGAATTTTTTTTTTCCCAGTCTGTAGGTTGTCTTTTGGCGAAGTATTTGGATAAGCGTAAGTTTTTGATTTTTAGGAGCTCCCAGATATCTAGTTTCTATTCTGGTGTTTGAGCATTGTTAGTTATGGTTTGTATCCTGTTCCTGCCATGTGTTAGGGCTCCTAGGATTGTCCCTATTTTTTTCTTCCATGATCTTTATTGTGTTACACTTTATATTTAGGTCTTTGATCTATTTTGAGTTACTTGTTGTGCATGGTGTGAGGCATAGGTCTTGTTTCATTTTTTTGCAGATGGATAACCCATGATGCCAGTAATATTTGTTAAAGAGAATATCTTTTCCCCATTTTACAGACTTTTGGCCTTTGTCAAATATCACCTGCTCATAGGTGAATGAATTCACATCTGGATTCTCAATTCTGTTCCATTGGTCTATGTATCTATTGTTGTACCACTACCAGGGAATTTTGACTACCCTGGCGGTATAATCGTTCTAAAATCAGGGAGTGTGAGGCCTCCCACTTTGCATTTCTTTTTCAGTAATGCTTTACTTATCCGGGGCCTCTTTCCATCTCATTAAAAAATGTCATTGGAATTTGATCAGGATTGCATTGTATCTATACGTTGATTTGGGTAGGATAGACATTTTTAAAATATTGACTCTTCCTATCCATGAGCAAGGTATATTTTTCCACTTACAAAGTCTTCTTTAGGTTTCTTGCAGTATTGTCTTGTAGTTTAATTTGTATAGGTCTTTTACGTCTCTGGTTAGGTTTATTCCTATGTATTTTTATTTTATCTTCTTTGGGGCTATTGTAAGCGGTATTGATTTGGTGATTTTCTCTTCAACATTCCCTTTGTTGGTGTAGAGGAATCCAACTGATTTATGTATGTTTATCTTGTATCCTGATACTCTGCTGGACTCTTCCATTAGTTTCAGTAGTTTTCTTGAGGATTCTTTGGGGTTTTCTGTATATGAGATAATGTCATCTGTAACTAGAGATAGTTTTACTTCTTCCTTACCAATTTGGATGCTGTTTATTTCTTTATCTAGCCTTATTGCTCTGGCTAGCACCACCAGCACAGTGTTGAATAAGAGTGGTGATGAAGCACATCCATGTCTGGTTCCCAGTCTCAAGGAGAATGCTTTCAGAGTCTCTCCATTTAGGATGATGTTGGCTGTTGGTTTTGTGTAAATGCCCTTTATCATGTTGAGGAATTTTCCTTCTATTCCTATTTTGCTGAGAGTTTTTATCATGAATAGGTATTAGAGTTTGTCAAATGCCTTTTCTGCATCGATTGATAAGATCATATGGTTTTTGTCTTTTGTGTTATTCATACGATAGATTACATTGATTGCTTTTCTAATGCTAAACCATCCCTGCATACCTAGTATGAATCCCACTTGGTTGTGGTGAACTGTTTTTTTGATATGTTGTTGAATTCTATTTGCTAGAATTTTGTTGAGGATTTTTGCTTCTAAGCTCATGAGGGATATTGGTCTGTAATTTTTTTTGGACTGTCTTTAGCTGGTTTTGGTATCAGGGAAATACTGGCTTCATAAAATGAGTTTGGGAGTATTCCATCCTTTTCTATGCTCTGAAATACCTTTAGTAGTAGTGGTGCTAACTCTTCTCTGAAAGTTCTCTGCTCTAGTGAAGCTGTCAGGGCCAGGGATTTATTTTTTTGTTGGGAGTTTTTAAATTACCTTTTCAATCTCTTCTTTTGTTATGGGTTTATTTAGTTGTTCTACCTCTGTTTGTGTTAGTTTAGGTAGGTAGTGCGTTTCTAGAAATTTATCCATTTCTTCTAGGTTTTCAAATTTGTTACGGTACAATATTTCACAGTAATCTGATATGATTCTTTTAATTTCAGTTCGGTCTGCTGTGATATTGCCCAGCTCATTTCTTATTTGAGTTACCTGCTTCCTCTTCTGTTTTTCTTTTGTCAGTTGGCCAGTGGTTTATCGATTTTCTTAATCTTTTCAAAGAACCAGCTTTTGGTCTTGTTAACTCTTTCAATTGTTTTTCTGTTCTCTATTTCCTCTAGTTCTGCTCTAATTTTTATTATTTGCTTTCTTCTGGTGCTCTCTGGGTTTCTTCCGTTGCTCTCTTTCTATTTGTTCAAGTTGTGGGGATAATTCTTTGATTTTGGCCCTTTCTTCTTTTTGGACATGTGCATTTATTGCTATAATTTGACCTCTGAACACTGCTTTAGCTGTGTCCCAAGGGTTCTGATAGGAAGTGTTTTCATTCTCATTGGGCTCTATGAATTTCTTTATTCTGTCCTTAATTTCTTCTATAGAAGAAGTTTTTGAGCAAGGTGTTGTTCAGTTTCCATGTGTTTGATTTCTTTTCCCTGCTTTTTCTATTATTGGTTTCTACTTTTATGGCTTTATTGTCAGAGAAGATGCTTTGTAATACTTCGATGTTTTGGATTCTGCCAAGGCTTGCTTTATGGTCTAGTATGTGGTCTATTCTAGAGAATGTTCCCTAGAGAATGGCTGCTGTTGGGTAGAATGTTCTGTATATGTCTATGAGGTCAGGTTGGTTGATTGTGCCGTATAGATCTTCTGTGTCTTTTTTGAGCTCCTTTCTGGATGTTCTGTCCTTCACCAAAAGTGGTGTGTTGATGTCTCCTACTATTTTTGTGTAGCTGTCTATCTCTTTTTTCAGTGCTGTTAGAGTTTGTTTTATGTATCTCGAAGCCCTGTCGTTAGGTATGTAAATATTTAATATGGTTATATCTTCCTGATATATTGTCACTTTAATCATTGCATAGTGTTCTTCCTTATACTTTGTGGTGGATTTAACTTTAATGTCTATTTTGCCGGAAATTAATATTGCCACTCCTGTTTTTTTTTTCATTGTTGTTTCCTTGATTTATTTTTTTTCCATCCTTTGAGTTTTAGTTTGTTTGTGTCTCTAAGTCTAAGGTGTGTCCCTTTTAGACAGCATATAGACAGATCATTTTTTTTTATCCATTCTGCCTCTCTCTTTCTCTTTATTGGTGTATGTAGTCCATTTACATTCAGTGTAATTATGGCTAAGTGTCAGTTTTGGGCTGTCATTTTGATGTCTTTTTGTGTGTGCGTTGTTGACCGTTTCTTTTTTCCTCTTAATTTTTTGTGCAGAGTCGTTTTTCTTTTTATATTGTCTTTTCCTCTTTTTCATTGTTGTTGATTTTGTTTTTCCTGAGTCTTTATGTTTTTCTTGTATTTTATTTTGATGTGTAGGACTGTTAGACTCCTTTGTGGTTACCTTATTATTTGCCCCGATTTTTCTACGTTTAAACCAAACTTTTATCTCTTTATATCACCTTGACTTCCTCTCCATATGAAAGATCTTTGACTACACTTTTTTGTCCCTCTTTATTGATTTAATGTCATCTTTTACATAATGAAATTGCTGTTTCCCTGTTTTGAGCATTTTTTTGTCTTGATTTATTTTTGTGATTTCCCTATCTGAGTTGATATCTGGTTGCTCTGTCCTGTGTTTTAGTCTTGCGTTGTTATCTGATGTTATTGATTTTCTAACGAGAGGACTCCCTTTAGTATTTCTTGATCTTTTGGTTTGGTTTTTGCAAATTCCCTAAACTTCTGCTTATCTGGAAATGTCCTAATTTTGCCTTCATATTTGAGAGACAGTTTTGCCTGATAGATGATTCTTGGCTGGCAATTTTTTTTTCCTTAAAGGCCTTATATGTCATCCCATTCATTGCCTTCTTGCCTGCATGGTTTCTTCTGAGTAGTCCGACCTTAGTCTTATTGACTCTCCTTTGTAGGTGACTTTTCATTTATCTCTAGCTGCTCTCAAAATTCTCTCTTTATCTTTGGTTTTGGCAAGCTTGATTATAATGTGTGTTGCTGACTTTCTTTTGGGATCTACCTCTTGTGGGGTTCAACGAGCATCCTGGATAGATATCTTCTCATCTTTCGCGATATTAGGGAAGTTTTCTGCCAACAAATCTTCAACAATTCTCTCTGTATTTTCTGTTCTCCCTACCTGTTCTGGTACTCCAATCACTTGTAGGTTATTTCTATTGATAGAGTCCCACATGATTCTTAGGGTTTCTTCTTTTTTTTTAATTATTTTATCTGATTTTTCTTCAAATATATTTGTGTCCAGTGTTTTAAGTCTCAATAATTCTGACTTTCATTCTGCTCTTCTTTCTACTGAGTTGTCTAATTCTGAAATTTTATTGTTAATCTTCTGAATTTCTGTCTGATTGCTGCCTCTCTATGGATTCTTGCAGCCTATTAAATTTTTCATTATGTTCTTGAATAACCTTCTTAATTTTCTCAACTGCTTTATCTGTGTGTTCCTTGGCTTGTTCTGTATTTTGCCTGATCTCCTTCCTGATCTCTTGAATAGTTCTGTATATTAATCTTTTGTATTCTATCTCTGGTAATTCCAAGAAGACTTCTTCATTCAGAAGATTCCTTGAGTCTTTGTTTTGGGAGCTTGTTGAAGCAATCATGATCTACTTCTTTATTGTTATTGACTGTTGTCTCTGAGCCATGTGTAAGTTATTGTATTAATTTATTTTATGTTTGCTCACCGTGTCCTAGCTTCTTGCTTTGTTTTGTTTTGATATGCCCAAATCAGCTGCTGGAGTGAGCTGGCTTGGTTATTGGAGTCTTTGAAGCCATAATGTTCTGTCACCAGATGGCTAGAGCTGTTACCAGGTATATGAGCCTAGGAGTCCATTCACTTTTCTTGCATGGATTTAGCTCAGGTGTCCAGATAGTTGGTCACCAAGTGTGTGGTGCCAGCTCTCACCTACAATCTTAGAGGAGCAGGGGTGATTGGTGTAGGCACAGGTATCTGGTTGCAGCAGGGGGTCACACTCTGAGCAAGGCAGTGGGCTGACATCCTCCCCTGAGCGTCTGTGAAGAAGACATGTCCCTGTTCCCTAGAGTGCACAAGTGGGTTGGCTTTGTAGGCAGACCATGGGCACCCAATGCTTTTGGCTGTAGGACTGGGAGGCACCACTTATTCTTGGACACCTGTCATGGGTGGCTAGGTAGCATGTGTGGAGCCACCAGTCCATGGGTGGCTAGGTGGCATGGGTGGAGCCACCTGTCCTCGGGCCCCTGATGTGGGTAGGTGGGGACCTTGCTTAATAGGCAGAGTGATGTCAAACGTCAAAAACCCACCTCTCCACAGCAGAGCTGAAATAGTTGAAGTCAGACCTCAGGCACGTACACCATTGCACTATGCCAACAAGTGCCTAAGCTGCTGAAATGGGCCCACGCAAGTCCACACAGCAATGAATGTCATTCAAAGTCCACAGACTGTTTGTATTTAGACAGGAGCTGCTTCTGCCCTGAGTTTCCAGCTTAGGGAGCTGGCAGATTATTTTTCCCCTGTTAGTTAATTTTTTCCTTCTCCAAGGCTGGGAGAATGGCTCAGGGCATGCAGCAGGATCTATCTCAGGCCCAGGGAAATTGACTCCCACTGAAGCCATCTCAGGTGCTGGGGCAGAGTGAGGAGGGATCAGATAAATGGGAGAGAGTTCTTTCAAAACAGGTGCTTTTTGATCCACACAGTAAATTAGATGCAAGCACTTATCTTTTGCCAAGATCATTGTTCTTCGCTGATTCCAGAGGCGTGAGTAGACTCAGTGCTGTTTGCCCTGTCTTGCTGTGAAAAACATGTCCTGAAGGCCACCACCAGCCCCACTGCAGTCACACCAAGGGATCAGAGCTAGGGGGCGCCAGTTTCTGCCTAGTCAGGTTTGGCAACTCCTTGCTGCTTCTGAACCATCTCTCCCTCCTGCTGCTGCTCAGTCCGATTTCTTAACTTTGCCTTTGATGTTCAGGGCTCCTAGCTTGTCATATATACAACTGATTCACTTGTTTTCTGGGTCTTTGTTGTAAGAGGGACCACTGGAAGTGTCTGACTACTCCACCGTCTTGGCCCTGCCCCACTCATTCTCATTTTATCTCAGGCACATTGACAGTTGATTGTGAATCAGCATTGATCTGCTGACCAACCTTTCGGTGCCCCTATCCAGGACCAGCTCTTAAGGCATCAAGATTATTGTACGAATGCATGGGTCACTGTAGTCAACTTCTAACTAGTCTCTGCCTCAATTTGCCTTACTGATGGGTCCTATTAGATAAATCTTCATTGACTCTATATGATTTACGAGACCACACACAAACTTTCTGACATAACGCTGAGTTCCTTCATAATTTCTCTCTGCCTCCCACCATTCCTTCTACCTCTCTGCTTTTCCAGCAACCCCACTTACTTTACTGTCCTCCATGGAATCCCAGTTTCATCTTTCATCTGGAGTGTTTGCTCTATTTCATCAAGCTTACTCAAATCCTATTTATTTTTCAAGCTATAATTTTTTTTTTTTTTATAACTCGGTGTTTCACAGAGCATATTCTGGGAAACACTTGTATTAAAATAATCTGGAATGTTTATTAAATGTAAACATTCCTGGGCCCTGTTCTGACCTTACTGAATTTAGACTCTCTAGAGATATGGAGCAGTTCTACTCTGTTGTTTAGGGTCACTATGAGTCAGAACCAACTCGATGGGAATGGATTTTTTTTTTTTTTTTGGTTTAGGGATGGGCCGCAGGAATCTGCATACGTGTCCCATATATTATCCTTAGGCACAGCTGAGTATGAGAACCCTTGGTGAAACTATCATGTGTGACTCCCAGTCCGTGGTGATTTCACCCGCTTCTGAAAAACTATAGAACTCTCTTCCTATTTAAATTTGATTGTAGCACTCATTCTGGCATTTTATCTATTATTTTATATCATGTTTTAAATGTTAAGTATATTTTAGTATGTAAGCCACTTAAGAGTAGAAATTCTCTTCATACCCTCTTTAATGTGTAGCATAATATGCACATAAAGTCTCAATATATATATACTTACTGAACTGAGCTAAAGAAAGTAAATCAAAGAGAGAATGTAAGAGTTGATGAGTGAGACAGAAAGAGAAGAGGCAGTGAAAGAGAAATCAAAGTGTGAGTGTGTGCTCGCACACACACATACACACACATTTCCTTATTGTTTAATGGAATCCTATATATATTTTTTCACTTGTCTTGCTCACTCCTAGACTTTGTCTCTTTTCTGTTCTCTGGCCCTTTGTTTAAATAAGGACAGGTTACATATAGATACATAATAGCTAGAAGAAGTCATTTTATATGCAGTAAATTAAACCAAATTTAGATGTCTGTAAATGAAGGCAAGTGTGTCTTCGTATTTCTTTCACTGCCTCTTCTCTTTCTGTCTCACTCATCAACTCTTACATTCTCTCTTTGATTTACTTTCATTAGGATGTACTGGGTTTAATTTACTGCATGTGCCTTCTGGGACTGGGACCCACACACCTTCTTTTGCATATAGGTACTTAATATGTGTTAGAAACTTGGTGAAATATGAAGACGCACTCACCTTCACTTGTAGTCATCTAAATTTGGACATATTGTTTCCATTTTCTCTGCTACTAGAGCTTTGAGATGATTTGAGGAGAGCAACAATTGTTCCTAATCATTTTTTCAAAAGCATAGTTACTCTCTGAACAATGATGATGTAAGACATTGGGAATCTTGCCTTTGATTTCAAATATTTTCTACTCCCATTGCTAAATTAATTTAAGCCTTTGAACATCCTATTGATAATTTTAAAATATCTTAAATATGAAAGAGTGGTGGTATATCTCTGCTGTTATAATGTTTTGAATAGCCAAGCATGATTGTCCCTGAGACATATGTTTGTGCCACTTGCCCCCCAGTGCTGTTACTTATACCATCAAAATTTCCTATATTATCTTCTTTTCCTGCTCAGACCCTTCCCGTTTTTCAAGTTCCGCAGTAATTCCCAACTCCTCCACGAAGCGCACTGTTACCACTTCAGCCCATAAGGATTTCTTCCTCCGGTGAACTCTTCGTACTTCCTTGTCAATAGTTCTCATTTCACACTTAACATATAGATTGTCTAGAAGCACACTATTTTCTTGTTGTTTCTCTCTTTTAATTTTCTATGGATAAATGTCTTGTGAGCTAGCCAAAATTCTTCGATATTAGGGACCTTTCTTTGAATACTTTTATAGCACTGAAGAAATGAATGGATGAAGAATTAGGTAGTTGTAGCAATACACTGATCTTTATAGAGATGATTGTTGCTGATGAGAGCTTGTGGAGAATGCTGCAAAGGTAGTTTCTTAAAGAGAAACCAGTGCAACCAGTTGCCTTTCTTAAAAGCAACCAGTGTAAAAATAAATTTTATATATAGGCATTTCTACTGGGATGTGACTTACAAATAACTTTAAATAATGTATGTTTTTCATTCCATACTTGTTTTGTAAATGTATTCATAATTTGCAGTGAATAATGAGAGTGTGATTGAGGCCACATCATTACTTGACCTGCATATTGATGCATGGCAGGAATGGCAAAACTGCTCATTTCGGCTGTGTTTGCAATCAGTATTAATTACTATGGCTGAATCCATCATGTGATGAATCCCATTGATGGTCAAGATAACCTTTAAAAAACAGATGGCCAGTGCCTTGGTCTGTTGGTTTCACACATATGGATGTGGTTTTATATTTTGAAGGACAGGATGTCAGTGTACAACATTGCTGTGACTTATTCGTAGAATAGGTCTGTTTCAGAGGGTACCTGTATACTTTTTTGCCCTTTTACAAGGTCTAAAGGAGTGTAGTGGCAGTGTAGTTGTTAAGTGCTACAGCTGCTAACCAAAAGGTTGGCAGTCCAGATCTACCAGGCACTCCTTGGAAACTCTATGGGGCAGTTCTACCCTGTCCTATAGGGTCGCTATGTGTCGGAATCAACTCGACATCAGTGTGTGTGTTTGTGTGTGTGTGTGTGTGTGTGTGTGTGTGTAAAGGAGCAGGAATAACTTGAGCTTCTGTCATCTCACATTCCCTTTGGTTCAGCAGCCATTTATTCAAACTGGAAACCTAGGCATCACCCTTAGTTCTTCTCTCTCTCTGACTCATTCAATACAATCAAGGACCAAGTCCTCTACAAGCTATCCTCATAACATCTCTTGAGTCCATCCATACTGTACTCCCTTCCTTACTGCTATTGCCTTGTTTTAGGTTTTCCTATCTCACCAAGATTAACGGTTGTCCTGCCTATAGTCTCATCTGCCTCCAATACATCATCCATACTCCTGTTGGAGGAATCATGTTATTACTGCTTAATATGCTTCCATGGATCCCATTGCTTACATGATAAAATCTAGTCTTTAGCATGGCATCCAAAAAAAATAATAAATAACTTCCCATTATCTGCCTAACTTTCCAGACTCATCTCTGGAAGATCCCATTTGTATTCTCCAACAACATTGAATTAGAACTTCCTGGATATGCCATTCTGTTTTATGCCTCCATGCCTTTGCACACACTGCTCTTTATGCTTGGAATTTCCTTCTTTATCCTACCATCCTACCTCATAAAGGATCTGAGCAAGCTCTGTTTCCTCTTTAAAGCTTTTCCTGACCACCTTAGGTAAAAATGAACACCTCTCTCTTCTGTGTCCCGGAAACCCTGGTGTTGTAGTGTAGTTAAGTGCTACGGCTGCTAACCAAGAGGTCGGTAGTTCGAATCTGCCGGGCGCTCCTTGGAAACTTTAAGAGGCAGTTCTATTCTGTCCTATAGGGTCGCTATGAGTCAGAATCGACTCGATGGCAGTGGGTTTTTTTTCTTCTGTGTCCCCACTACTCCATATATATGCTCTCATGTTAGCACCTGTAAGATCAGTATTGAGTTATTTGTTTATATGTCTGACTTCTCCAATTTAGACTAGAAACTTCTTAAGGGCTCGGACTATGTCATATTCCTCTTTTATGCTCAGCCCCTTGCATAACACCAGGCCCATACCATAGTAAGCACCCAATAACAGTGTTTTAATGATTGAATGCTTGACAGTCCCCTTTAGTAAGTTTGGTTCATAACTTTTACAGCTCCTTTTCTGAAAGAGATAGAATTCCTTTTGAATTGTTGGCATTCTCAGATGGAAGCAACTAGAGATAAGAAGTCCTCACCCTGCTCAGTTTCTACACTTATTTTATTATCTTTTCTATTTGTGCATTTAAAATTTTCTATATTTTATTGATAAGTTCTAACTTAATAATTTAACCAGATTCCATTGAAAGTCCAATTAAATAAAAGCCAATTTAATAACATACATTATAGTTTTTGCCAGTAGTAATTGGTGTGTTCACCTATGTGTGCATCTGTTATTTTTCAGCTCTCACTTATTTGTTAATTAGGTTTAAAGCTGTGGTACCTTGTACACATTGGTATCACATCCCACATGGAAAAGCCAATCCTCAGTGAAAAGATATGATGTAAATCTTGTGACTCTATTGAATGAAAAGATTTCACTCACATCTTTCCACTTGCTTGGCTAGTTCTGGAAACTTTTATTTTTCCCTTTAATACAACTGAAATGTAAGTAAGGCAAGGAGCAGTGCATGACCTAGATTCCTATTGTTCAACACTGTGATTCTCAAACTATGGTCCATGGACCAATGGCATTATCATCACCTGGAAATTTGTTAGAAATGCACATTCTGAGGTCCCACCCCAGTCCTACTGAATCAGAAACTCTGGAGTGCGGGTCAGCAATATGTATTTTAACAGGACCTCCAGATAATTTTGATGCACGCTAAAGTTTGAGAAGCACTGGTCCAACAAAACTGGAGCTCAGAAGTCCTGGGTATGTAGTTGACTGCCCTGCCACCTCCTCATTCTGGAATTAATTGTTCTGTGGACATGTTATATCCTACAGAAAAACTTCTTAGTGGTATTCTGTCATTATGCAGAACTGAAGATCAAGGAAAATCTTTGTGTGCCTTTCTTCATGGAGAGAAGGAAACCTGGCATTATAGTAAACTTGAATGTCTACAGAAACTCTCCCAGTATAGATAAGATATTAAAAAAAACACACACCTTTTAAAATACATGGCTAAGCTGGCCTAGAAGGAAAGCCAGAAACAATGAGACACCACAAATATAGAGCAGCAAACCAGAGATAAGTGAGCTACTGTGTTGACACTTGCCTGGTTTTATCTGCTGATCTCTGTTGGCCTTGAGCCCAGGTTTTAATGGGCCACTCATGTTTGGGATAAGGAGATAAAGCTTGTGACCTGAACAGAGTAGGTCAGATTGTAGATCCCCAAATAAAGCATTTCCAAAGGGTAATGAGCTTATTGGGCAAACTAGGGGAGAAAATGCTTTACAGGTGGAGGTAATGGAAATACTTGTCTATCTGAGTCTTGGCTGTAATTGGAGTGGGGAAAAAAGATTCTCTACAGATTTCCTAATAAAAAGCCCACACTCAAAAAGGTTTAGGGCTAGAATTCACACTACTTTGTGTGACTTGAAAAACCCCAAACCAAAACTTTAAAAGATGTCCCGCATTGTTAATGCCTTCAACTACCTGACATATACAGTGCAAATCATTTTTGAAAGATCTCATTTAAACATTGGCTTCAAAGAATTCCCACAGATGAAGTTCCCATGAATATACATTTGCAATAAAAAATCACAAAACTTATGTGAAAATAAGCCATTATAAGTGACTAAGCAGAAAAATGAACTGCAAGAGCACACCTCCAAAGGTAACAGATATAGGAATTAATAGATACAGATTATAAATAAGCTAAGTTTGTTTAATACGGTTAAATTAAAGAAGGCATTTAAAGTATGATGAGTGTACAGGAGACTATCAAATGTAAGCAGGAATATTTGAAAAAAGAACCAAGTAGAATTTCTAAAAATGAAATATGTAATTATTGAAATTAGAAACTCAATAGATCAAATAGATTAGACACAGATGAAGAGAGAATTAGGGTACTGAATAAATTATAAAGATTGTAACACAGAAAACAAAAACATGGAAAACATGACAGATTAATAAACATGGAGGATCAAGTGATAAGGTCTATCATGCTTAATTGGAGTTTCAGAGGGAGGAAATGAGGACAAGGCAATATTCAAAAAGATAGTGGCTAAGAATTTTCTGGTATTGATGAAGAGTACCAATTCTCAGATTTAGGAAGCCCAATAAATTCCAATGAAAAATAATAATCCAGATTTAGACACATTGTAGTGAGAGTATGAAACTCCCAAAACAAAGAAAAGCTCTAAAAATCAGCCAGGCAGAAAAGACAGATTACGCTTAGAAGGATGATAGTTGAAGTCGACTATAATGACAGCTGCCTGACAGCCACAGTACAAACTAGACAACAATGGAATAGTATCTTCAATAGTTTAGAACAGGGGTCAGCAAACATTTTATGTAAAAGACCAAGTTATAAATATTTTAGATTTTGTGGACCACATACAGTCTGTGTTGTATATTTGTTGTTTTTTGTTTGTTGTTGCTGTTCCTTGAGTGTTAAAAAAAAACATTCTTAGCTCAAGGGCCATACAAAAACAGACTGCAGGTCATAGTTTGCTGACCCCGACCTATGAGATAACTGTCAAATGAAAATTTATTCCCACTGAAACTATCAAGTGAAGTAAAGATGTTTTCAGGTATAGAACTGAAAAAACTAAAGAAACTTGCAAAAAATATACTTCACAAAAGAGGAAAATGATCCCAGAATCTAGATTTGAGATATAAGAGAGAGCGTGAGCAAAGAAAAATTAAACATGCGGGTAAATCTAAACAAACATTGACTGTATAAAATAATAATGATGTCCAATCTATTAAAGAAAAACTATATAGAATGAAAACGTTGTTGTTGTTAGGTGCCATTGAGTCAGTTCTGACTCATAGCTGCCCTATGTACAACAGAACAAAACACTACCCAGTCCTGTGCCATCCTCACAATCATTACTATGTTTGAACCCATTGTTGTAGCCACTGTGTCAATCCATCTCATTGAGGATCTTCCTCTTTTTCTCTGACTCTCTGCTTTACCAAGCATGATGTCCTCCTCCAGGGACTGATGCCTCCTGATAATAAAAATACCAGACAATAATAAGATATAAGTTAGTAAAGGATGATCTATATTCATTGCATTGTTAAAGAATAGATTACATTTAAAGCTTAAATTAAATATACATGCTGAAATTTCTAGGGTAAACGATAAAGGAAAAGAAATATAGTAGACAGCTTTCAAAGCAGTAGAGAAAATGGAGTGAAGGGGGGGATCCTCAATCCACAACAATGGCAAAAGGGAGTTGGAAAAAAATATATGTATATAAAAATATAAAGCACAAAATTAGATGGCATGCTGATAATTACAGTGAATGTAAATGGACTAAATTCTCTGATTAAGGGACAAAATTGTCAGGCTTTAAAATGTAAATTCAGAAATATGCTATATACAAGAGTCCCAACTAAAACATAATGATACCAGAAGGTTAAAAGTAAAACAATGGAAGGCAAGTACAATAAAAAGAAAGCTAAGATAGCTGTATTAATATCAGACAAGGCAGACTTTAAGGCAAAAAGAATACACTAAGCATAAAATAAATTCTATATGTATATAAAAAGAATACAGTATGTTTTTGGTTAAGCATGGTAGATTGACAACGTGTTTCTGTCATTTAGTGGAGTTTTGTGAGATACAGGACTTAAAATTATAAGAATCCATAAGGACAAAGATAGCAGGTGAATAAACATCAATTCATGAGGGAGCTCAGTACATTTTGAATAGAACAGAAAGAAGATACAGGAGTGTGTACTAGTTATCTATTTCTACATAGCTAATTACTCCACAAGTTAGAAGCTTAGAGTAACACTTATCTCACATAATTTCTGAGAGTCGAGAATCTGAGATTAGCTTAGTTTGGTGGTTCTGGCTCAAGGTTTCTCATGAGGTTGCTGTCAGGAAGACTACAGTCACCTGAAGGCTTGAATGGGGCTGGAGAATCTCTTTCCAAGATGGCTCACTAACATGGATGTTTTTAGGAGCCCTCAGTCCTCACTGCATGGGCCTGTCCACAGGCTGCTTCAGTGTCCTCATGACATGGCAGCTACTTCCAGCGCAAGTGATCCAAGAGGAAAAGCAAGAATGAAGCTGCGATGCATTTTATGACTTTATCTCCAACATTGCACACCATCATTTCTGCTTTATTCTATTCATTATAAGCAAGTCATTAAGTCTAGCTCACACTCAAAAGGAGGGAAATTAGGCTTCATCTCTTGAAGGGAGGAGTATCAAAAAAAGTTGGGGACATATTTTAAAACCATCACAGAGTGGTAACTGACTTAGCAAGGTAAAGTAACTACAATATAAAAGCCTACAAAATGAGGTACTCACTAGAATGAACCAATTTGCCTGGCATAAGAGATTTGTGACTTTCAAGCACTAAGTCCTGCAAGAACCAGGGGTGATATGCAGTAATTAAAACAGTTGACTTGATTGAAAATCCTTATATATAGCAGTTGAAGTTTGAGCTCTCTTCTCCCCCAAAACACACCACACCACCAGCAGCACCACTACCAATAAAGAGAATGAAGCTCCTGCACAGTAGGAGAATAGAGGATTCCTGTCTTAGGAAATTTAATGGTCCTAGAGAAAAGACTTCCAAATATTAGTATTTGGGCCTCCCCCAACCAAATAATCAGCTTGCTTCCAATGACCCTGCAATACAACCTACCCATTGACAAGTCCTAACAATGCACACACAACTTTGAGTCGGATTTTTAATGACTCATTCTTAAATATGAACACTATAGGCAAAGATTACTAGATAATTGTGGGAGCCTCAAACACTAAATATAGGCTAAACAAGTCACAGTTTCATATAACATTCCAGTTAATTAGCCTAATAACATATTTAGGGTTTCTGTTCTACCTCCTAGTTTGTTACATAAGCCTGGAGTCTTAAAAGCTTGCAAGCGGCCCTCCAAGGTACAGCAATTAGTTTCTATTTGCCTGGAGCAACAGAGGAATAAGGAGGAAATGGAATGTGTGACTAATTGCCTCCATGAACAACTGCCTCCTTTGTCATGAGACCAGAAGAACTAGGTGGTGCCTGGCTACGATTACTGAACATTTTGATCAAAGATTCTATAGAAGAATCCTGATCAAAGGGGGACAATGTAGAACAGAATCTCAAATTATCATGAAATCCAGACTTTCTGGAACCACAAAGGCTAGATGAACCCCTAAAACTATTGCCTGAGATCATCATTAAACCTTAAACCAAAAAGATCCCCTGAAGTCTTCCTAAAACCAAACAATACTTTAGCTTAAGTAGTAAAGAATGTCTGCCTTGAGCATTGTGCTCTTTTAAGATCTGTCTATATGGGATCAAGTTGGCAACTGCAACTAAAAGATTAGATAGAAAACTTAGGAGGAATTGAGTTTATATTAGTGGCGGAAGAATGACTCGAAAAAGGAGGGCGAGAATGGGTGCACAATTTGAAGAACGTAATCAATGTCACTGAATTGTACATGTGTTCAGTTGGTGTATGTTCTGCTGTGTATATTCTCAACAAAAAAAATAAAATAAATTATTTTTTAAAATAGGCTAAACAATAGCCAAACAGAAATGAGGAAACTGGAAGAAATAAACAGTGAAGAAAACAGAAGAAAAATAAATTCTCTCTCTCTGTCTCTCATACATGCATACATACATATTCTGAGCAAAGGGAAAAAAAGGGTATAATTGTGTACTAGCTTCTTGGCTCTGTGATTTGGTATCTTTTATTATTTTTATAAAATTTTAAAATTTTCAGCTATTATCTTTTATAATATTTGTCCTGGCCCATTCTTTCTCTCCTTTTTCTTCTGTGATCCCAACTACATGTATATTAGACCTGTATGTTGTGCCACAACTCTTTAACATTCTGTTCTGCTGTTGTTGTTTCATCTTTGTTCTCTTTGGTTTCAATCTGTGTAATTTCTATTGCTTTATATTCAACTTCACTAATGATTTGATTAAAGCCATTTTTCATCTCTGTTGCTGCAGTGATGTGATATATATATATATATATATACACGCATTGCCGTTGAGTCAATTCCAACTCATAGCAACCTTATATGACAGAGTAGAGCTGCCCCATAGGGTTTCCAAGGAGTGGCTAGTGAATTCAAACTGCCAGTGAATTTGAACTGCTGACCTTTTCATTAGCAGCCTAAGCCCTTAACCACTGCACCACCAGGGTTCCATATATATGTGTCCATTTCATTCTTTCATATAGTTTCCATCTCTTTGCTGAAATTACCCATCTATGCATGCGTATTGTCTACTTTTTCCAGTAAAGCACTTAACCATTTTTAAGTCATAGTTATTTTAAACTCCCTGTCTGTTGTTTCTCTCATCAGAACCTAGTTCTATTGACTGTTTTGATTCTTGACAATGGGTTGTGTTTCCTTCCTTTTATGTGTGTGTTTTTGTGTCTCATAAGTTTTTATTGAATGTAGACCTTGTGTGTAGAACAGCTTACCATAAACAACCATTGTCATAAAAGTTAGGACAATTATCTCTATGTTCACTATACATTTACCAATCAAAGATTTTAATTGTTGCTATGGGTATTGTTAAATTATAAAGAACTGTTTCTATTGAAGGATTCTAGTTCTGTGCTGTGCTTGGCTAATCTTACAGAATTATGACCTTTTCATGTTAATTTTATTTCAAATTTAGTTGAACACAGAACTTACAGTGTCAAAATAAATCCTTTAGATGTGGTGGTAAAAATAATGTGAGCTTTACTGAAAACCAAAAAACCCATTACCATTGAGTCAATTCTGACTCATAGTGACCCTATAGGACAGATTTAGAACTGCCCCATAGGTTTTCTAAGGAGCGGCTGGTGGATTCCAACTGCTGACATTTTGGTTAGCAGCCGAGCTCTTAACCACTGCCACCAGAGCTTTACTGAGGAGTAACTAAATGTAAAGTGACATCTGTGCTGAGAAGGTTGCATGACCTTAGCTGCTATACTTTACATTTGAAAAAAAAAAAACAAATAAAAAAATTACTAAGTTTGAGATATACGTACATGAAACGTTTCCATTTTCTTTTTGTCCATTAAAAAAAATTGAGGCATAATGAACATACTCCATCAGGTGCTCCTTGGAAACTCTATGGGGCAGCTCTACTCTGTCCTATAGGGTAGCTATGAGTCAGAATTGACTTGATGGCACTGGGTAATGAACATACTATATAACTCACCCCTTTAAGGTATATAGTTCAGTGGTGTTTATTATATTCATAGAGTTGTGCAACTATCACAACAACTTAATTTTAAAACATTTTCATTACCTCAAGAAGAAACTCCATACCTATTAGCAGTCACTCCCCATTCCCACCCATCCTCTAGCCCGAAGCAACCATTAATATACTTTCTATCTCTCTAGATTTGCCTACTCTGCACATTTCATATAAATGTAATCAACCAATATGTGGTCTTTTGTTATTGGCTTCTTTCACTTAGCATAATATTTTCAAGGTTTATCTATGTTGTACCATGTATCAGTACTTCACTATTTTTTATTGCTGGATAATATTCCAAAGTATAGATATACCACATTGTATTTATTCATTCATCAGCTGATGGACATTTTCATTGATTCCACTTTTTGGCTATTATGAATAATACTGCTATGAACATTCATATAGAAGTTTTTGCATAGCCATATGCTTTCATTTCTCTTGTGGGTATATACCCAGGAGTAGAATTGGTGGATCATATGGTTACTCTATTTTTAACTTTTTGAGGAATTGCAAGACTGTTTTCCAACGTGACTGCAACATTTTGCATTACCACCAGCAATGTTTAAGGGTTCCAATTTCTTCACATCCTCTCCAACACTTATTATGGTCTGTATTTTTATTATAGCCATCCTAGTGGATGTGAAGTGGTATCTCATTGTGGTATTGAATTGTATTTTCCTGAGTAATGATGCTGAACATCTTTTCATGTATTTATTAACCATTTGTATATCTTCTTTGGAGAAACATATATTAAAATTCCTTAACCACTTTTTAATTTGATTGTGAATTTATTATTGATTTGTAAGAGTTCTTCATACGTTTTAGATAGAAGTCCCCAAGTGTATGATCTGCAAATATTTCATCCCTATATGTGGATTGGCTTTTCACATTCTTGATGGTGTTCTTTGAATAACGAAAGTTTTTACTTTCGAAGAAGTCTAATTTATCTAGTTTTTATTTTCTTGTTTGTGCTTTTGGTGTCACATCTAAGAAGCTATGGCCTAACCCCAGGTAATGAAATTTTATTCCTATGTTTCTTCTTGGAGTTTTATCATTTTAATTCCTGAATTTAGGTTTATGATCTACTTTGAGTTAGTTTTTGTGTACGGTGTGAGGTAGGGGTCCAACTTAATTATTTTGCATATGCATATACAGTTGCCCCAGGACCGTTTATTGAAAAGGCTATTCTTTTCTTATTGAATTGTCTTGGCATCCTCTTCCTTGTCCTTAAATTTGAACTGAGTGTATGAGGTATGGGTTGTTAGAAAAGGACGGGGAGGAACTCTGGTGACTCAGTGGTTAAGAGCTGAGCTGCTAAACAAAGGTCAGCAGTTAGAATCCACCAGCCACTTCTTGGAAACCCTATGGGGCAGTTCTACTCTGTCCTGTAGGGTTGCTATGAGTTGGAATCAACTCAGTGGCAAAGGGTTTTAGAAACTAAGCTTTAAGCTCTTTCTCATGAATATAATATGGTAATAAACTTGATAAGATATTGTCTGACTACAAAGTATTGGGGGGGTAATTTTTCACATTCTTAGAAATTGTTTAGCTCCACTATCTGCAAATATATGCCACATGTACGCTTCTTGGATAAATACTTGCAAATGTGAGTATGCAAAAGTCAACTGAGATTTTGAGTGCTTTTTCTGCTTACCAGGATCATTTCAGGTGTGAATGTCTTTTGCCAGATATGAACTAATACTACATTCTATTTCAACTTCTTTTTCTTATGCAATTAGGCTTTTAGGACATTGAAATGATGCAGATAAAGAACACACTTCCTGAGGTTTATTTTAATAGAAAAGTTTCTGACCTGTCAGTCAATTTTGAACAATCCCCAAAAAGAGGTATTTGCTATGAGTCCTCCTTTAGAAGTGAACTTAAAAAAAAAAAGTCACACAATTACAATTATCTCAACAGAGGCAGAGACCAAAAAAATCTTCCAGCTTTAAGAAACGTATTTCAAATGCTAGGATAAACCAATAGAAACGTAGAAGACATGAACTATAAAAAACATTAAAGATCATCTAATATTTAGCTCACAAATTTAGTTTTTTCAACATGCAGTGTTTCAAAAATTTACTTTCCCCTTTTTTTAAAATAGGGATATTTCAAATATAAGTTTAAATTTCAAACTTTCTCCAAAACCTGAAAGCTCTGGCAATCCTGGGCCTGCATTCACACATGGTAACAGTGGACAGGAACTCAGGAGTCAGGAACTGACTCTTCAGGTCACCATTCCCTATTTTCCCTATTTTCCCAAGATGCCAAGTTTCATTTCCATTAATCATTACACATGAAGTCCTTGGGTGGCGCAAATGGTTAAGTGCTTGAATACTAGCCTATAAGGTTGGAGGTTCAAACTCACGCAGAAGCACCTCAGAAGACAGACCTGGCGACCTGTTTCTGAAAGGCACCATAGGGTTTCCAATACTCCTTGGAAGCTAGGATGGCAAGACTTCATCTCACGTACTTTACAAATGAGGCAATTATCAGGAGGGGCCAGTCCCTGGAGAAAGACACCGTGCTTAGTAAGGTACAGGGTCATTTAAAAAGAGGTCGAGAATTAACTCAACGACTTAGAACAACTAAAATCATTACACTTACACTTGTTTTTCATGCAGCAGCCCAATTCGTTTATTTATGTTACCTTCCTGAACCCTCATATCTAATCTAATACTTGCCCCCTGTAATAGTTTCCCAGGACTGCTGTAACAAATAACCAGAAACTTGGTGGCTTAAAACAACAAAAATTTATTCTCTCACAGTTCTGGAGGCTAAAAGTTTGAAATCAAGGTGTCAGCAGTTTTGGTTTCTTCTGGAGCCTCTGAGGGAAAATTTATTCCATGCCTTTCCCCTAGCTTCTGGTGACTGCCAGCAATCCGTGGTGCTCCTTGCCTTTAGATACACCCTCCAAATCTCTGGCTCCATCTTCCAACTTTCATCTCCTCTGCATCTGTATGTCTCAAATCCCCCTTTACCTATTTCATATAAAGATACCTGTCATTGGGTTTAGGGCCCACCCTAAATACAGGAAGGATCCCTAGAGGCACACTGGTTAAATGTTTGGCTGCTAACTGAAAAGCTGGCAGTTTGAACCCTCCAGCAGTTCAGTGGAAGAAAGATGTGGCAATCTGCTCCAATAAAGATTGTTGTCGTTGGCAGGTGCCATTGAGTCAGTTGCGACTCATAGCAACCCTATGTACAACAGAACAAACGCTCTCAGTCCTGTGCCATTCTCACAATCATTGCTGTTTGAGCCCATTGTTGCAGCCACTATGTCAATCCATCTCATCCAGGGTCTTCCTCTTTTTCGCTGACCCTCTACCTTACCAAGCATGATGTCCTTCTCCAGGGACTGGTCCCTCCTGATAACATGTCCAAAGTATGTGAGACAAAGTCTCACCATCCTCATTTCCAAGGAGCATTCTGGCTGTACTTCTTCCAAGTTAGATTTGTTCATTCTTCTTGCAGTCGATGATATATTCAATATTCTTCGCCAACACCATCATTCAAATGTGTCGATTCTTAGTCAGTCTTCTTTATTCATTGCCCAGCTTACGCATGTATATGGGGCAATTGAAAATCATCGCTTCAGTCAGACATACCTTAGTCCTCAAAGTGACATCGTTTCCTTTCAACACCTTAAAGAGGTCTTTTGCAACAGATCTGCTGAATGCAATATATCATTTGATTTCTTTGCTGCTTCCATATGGGTGCTGATTGTGGATCCAAGTAAAATGAAATCCTTGACAACTTCGGTCTTTTCTCTGTTTATCATGATGTTGATTGTTGGTCCAGTTTTGAGTTTTCTTTTCTTTATGTTGAGGTGTAATTCATACTGAAGGCTGTGGTCTTTGATCTTCATCAGTAACCGCTTCAAGCTCTCTTCGATTTCAGCAATCAAGGTTATGTCATCTGTATAACATAGGTTGTTAATGAGTCTTCCTCCAATGTTGATGCTGCATTCTTCTTCATATAGTCCAGGTTCTCAAATTATTTGCTCACCATACAGATTAAGTATGGTGAAATGATACAACCCTGATGCACACCTTTTCTGATTTTAAACTATGCAGTATCCCCTAGCTCTGTTTGAATGACTGCCTCTTGGTCTATGTACAGGTTCTGCATGAGCACACTTAAGTGTTCTGGAATTCCCATTCTTCACAATGTTATCCGTAATTTGTTATGAACCACACAGTCGAATGCCTTTGCATAGTCAATAAAACAAAGGTGAACATTTTTCTGGTATTCTATGCTTTCAGCCAGGATCCATTTGACATCAGCAATGATATCCCTATTCCACGTCCTCTTCTGAATCTGGCTTGAATTTCTGGCAGTTCCTTGTCAGTGTACTGCTGCAGCCGTTTTGGAATTATCTTCAGCAACATTTTACTTGTGGGTGATATTAAACGATAAATTATTCGATAATTTCTGCATTCTGTTGGAGCACCTATCTTTGGAATGGCTACAAATATGAATCTCTCCAGTCAGTTGGCCAGGTAGCTGTCTTCCCAAATTTCTTGGCATAGATGAGTGAGTACCTTGTAGTGCAGCATTCGTTTGTTGAAACATCTCAATTGGTATTCCATCAATTCCTGGAGCCTTGCTTTCCACCAATGCCTTCAGTGTAGCTAGGAGTTCTTCTTTCAATGCCATTGGTTCTTGATCATACGCTACCTCCTGAAATGGTTGAACGATAACCAATTTCTTTTGGTACAATGGCTCTGTGTGTTCCTTCCATCTTCTTTTGATGCTCCCTGTATTGTTCAATATTTTACCCATAGAATTCTTTAATATTGCAACTCGAGGCTTGAAATTTTTTCTTCTGTTCTTTCAGCTTGAGAAATGTTGAGCGTGTTCTTTCCTTTTGATTTTCTAACTCCAGGTTCTTGCACATTTCATTATGATACTTTACTTTGTCTTCTCAAGGTATCCTTTGAAATCTTCTGTTCAGCTCTTTTACGTCATCGTTTCTTCCTTTTGCTTTAGCTACTCTCCATTGAAGAGCAAGTTTCAGAGTCTTCTGACATCCATTTTTGTCTTTTCTTTCTTTCCTATCTTCTTAATGACCTCTTGCTTTCTTCATGTATGATGTCCTTGATGTCATTCCACAACTCACCTGGTCTTCTGTCATTAGTGTTCCATGTGTCAAATACATTCTTGAAATGGTCTCCAAATTCAGGTGGAATATATTCAAAGCCATATTTTGGCTCTCATGAACTTATTTTAATTTTCTTCAGCTTCAACTTAAACTTGGATATGAGCAATGGATGGTGTATTCTGCGGTCGACCACTGGCCTTGTTCTGACTGATGATATTCAGCTTTTCCAATGTCTCTTTCCACAGATGTAGTCACTTTGATTCCTGTGTTGTCCATCTTGTGAGGTCCACATGTATAGTCACTGTTTACATTTTGAAAAAAGGTATTTGCAATAAATAAATCGTTGGTCTTACAAAATTCTATCATGCAATTTCTGGTGTCATTTCTATCACCAAGGCCATATTTTCCAACTTTGATCCTTCTTCTTTGTTTCTCACACTTGCATTCAAATCACCAGTAATCATCAATGCATCTTGACTACATGTTTGATCAGTTTCAGACTGCAAAATCCAAACCAAAAACCAAATCCAATGCCATCTAGTCTATTCTGACTTCATAGGGTTTGCAAAGAGCAGCTGGTAGATTTGAACCTCAGAATTTGGTAAAAATCTTCAGTTTCCTCATCTTTGGCATTAGTGGTTGGTACGTAAATTTGAATAATAGCCGTATTAATTGGTATTACTTGTAGGCATTTGGATATTATCCTATCACTGAAAGCACTGTACTTCAGGATGGATCTTGAAATGTTCATTTTGAAGATGAATACCACACCTTACCTCTTCAGTTTGTTGTTCCTGGCATAGTAGATCATATAATTATCTGATTCAAATAGCGAATACCTGTCCCTTTCAGCTCACTAACGCCTGGGATATCAATCTTTATCTGTTCCATTTCGTTTTTGACAACTTCCAATTTTTCTAAATTCATTTTTGTATGTTCCACGTTCCCATTATTCATGGATGTTTGCAGCTGTGTCTTCTCATTTTGAGTCCTTCCACATCAGCAAATATAGGTCCTGAAAGCTTTATTCCATCCACTTCGTTAAGGTTGACTCTACTTTGAGGAGACAGTTCTTCCCCAGTCGTATTTTGAGTGCCTTCCAATCTGAGGGGCTCATCTTCCTGCACCATGTCAGACAATGCTCCACTGCTATTCATAAGGTTTTCACTGGCCAATTTTTTCAAAAGTAGACTGCCAGGTCCTTCTTCCTAGTCTGTCTTAGTCTGGAAGTTCCACTGAAACCTGTCCATCATGGGTGACCCTGCTGGTATTTGAAATACTGGTGGCATAGGTTCCAGCATCAGAACAACACACAAGCCACCATAGTACGACAAACTGACAGACAAGTCATGGCCCATAAAGATTACAAGCTAAGAAACCCTATAGGGCAGTTCTACTCTGTCCTGTAAGGTCTCCATGAGTCAGAATCTACTAGATGGCAGTGGGTTTGTTTGTTTGCTTGCTTGCTTGCTTGTTTCTAAATCCAGGATGATCTCTTCTCAAGATCCATAGCTTATTTACATTTGCAAAGATACTTTCTCCAAAGGTTCTAGGAATTAGGACTCCTGCATATCTTTTTGGAGGCCACTATTCAACCCACTACACCTCCGTTCTACAAATAACAAAACTGAATCCAAGATAGGTTGTTATTGTCCAAAAACATACAACTGGTTTGTAACACAGAATTAATTGAAGAACCCTAGTCTCTTGACTCCCAGATGAGTGTTCTTTGCACTATGTTCCTATTTCACTTCTGACTAGGTTACGTGCCAAATAAAATATGAAATAAACAGAAATGATAAGAAGTTCCTTCTATCTCTCTATTGCTTTGCAATTTTGCTTGTGATTTTGTCTGATGGAGACCTTTAAAAGATACAGTCCCTTTGAACGTTTTTGTTACCATCTATAGAACCAAAAAACCCAAAACCAAACCCACTGCTGTCCAGTCAATTCCGACTCGTAGCGACCCTAGAGGACAAAGTAGAACTGCCCCGTAGAGTTTCCAAGGAGCGCCTGGTGGATTCAAACTGCCGACCTTTTGGTTAGCAGCCATAGCACTTAACCACTACGCCACCAGGGTTTCCCATCTATAGAAGCAGCAGATATTAGTAAAGAAACCAGTTACGTGCTAATTTAAAAGCTATCTGAAGAAAATATTTTTTTTTTAATTCAAGTCCCAGCTCTGCTACTATCTTGCTGTGTGACCTTTGATAGATCTCCTCATCTTCTCTGGGCTTCAATTTGCTCATTGTAAAACAAAGAGGGTGGACCAGATGATTTCTAAGGTCCCCTTCAGCTCCAACTTTCTGGGATTCTGTTTTTGCACAATTATTCTAAATGTAGCTAGTCAGCCACACTGAGGTTCAATTATCCAGCTAAGCTTTCTGGAATTGTAGCTTCCAGAAGAAAAAATAGTCTATTCCACCACCACTGCTTTTTTGGTAGGGGTACTTTATGTTTGGTTTCCTTTGGTCAGAATAGACTTCTACTGAGCCATCAAGACTTCTCCCCTAACCCCTTCTTTGCTGCATTCCTTGACTTCCCCACACACATAATAATGCTCACTTACACACCCTTGTTATCATTTTCCTGCCCCAGTCTATAGCCATTGAAGAGCAAGACAACTGCCAGACCAAGATATTAAAGGCTGGCAGTATGAATTTACCAAGTTCTCCTTGGAGACTCTACGGGGCCGTTCTACTCTGTCCTATAGGGTCGCTATGAGTGGGAATCGATTCGATGACAATGTGTTTGTTTTTTTGGTTTTGGGTATACTGCTACTTTAGTTTGTTTTATTTGTACCTTTAATCTGATTATCTGGGACAAATTTGTCAGAAATATGAAATTAGATATTTTAAAACTATATTTACTTATATTTTCCTATACTTACTCCACTCCATAACTCACATTTAGAAAAGAAAAAAAAACTAAAGGGTTTTCTGCTTAACTTCCTATCACTTTTCCATTTTATACATATGTTTTTTCATCCTTGCTTTGAAATGTTGTGTGTACTGTGGAGTTGATTTTGACTCCTAGCTACCCCATGTGACAGAGTAAAGCTGCACCATAAAGTTTCCTAGGCTGTAATCTTTACAGCAGCATATGGCCAGATCTTTTCTCCTGCAGAGTGGCTGGTAGGTTTGAATCACTGACCTTTCAGTTAGCAGCAAAGTGCTTAACCATTCCACCACCAGGGTACCTTCTCTTTGAAATAATAGGGTCCCCCCCACCAAGTTAAATGCACTTGACCTTGCCAGGATAGACAAAGGATTAAAATCAAAGGAACTTCATTTTTTTTGTTGTTGTTGTCGTTGGCACCATCTTGAGATCTGGGGTGGAGAAAAAAAAAATTAGCACAAATTTATGTGCTCCCCTTTCTTACCCGTCTTTCTTCTTTTTTCCTACAGTAGGAATTCAAGACTATTAGACCCCTTGTTATACACCCCTCCCTTAACCATCCTTCCCCCCTCAAATATATACTAGCATTGAACTGCTGCTGTAAAAACTGCCTGAGTTTTCTTTCTTTAACCACAGGTATTTAAGCTCAAACCTTGGAATTTGAAATCCTGAACCTAAATATACCTTTTCCTAACTTGTAAATATTCTCCCTCTGTTGTTCAGAAACTACACTACCTTTTTAGAGTGAAATATCAAAAGAGAACTAGGAGAAATTTTAAGTTATAAAATGCAGGATCTGTGCGTTCAAAAGGTATATTAAAATTAGGTGTACTCTTCTATTTAATCCTTGAGGGTTCTACTTTTACTTCTGGCAAAAACTATTTGTTCTCGACATTCAGTTAGTTACCTCAATGGACCAGAAATATTCTTTCCTCTCTCCTCTCTAAATCACCAATTGTTTGCTTCTTGAGAGATAGGTGTTTAAGGCCATAATGCATTTCTTCAAATGAGGCCCCTTGGGTAACATAGCCCTCATGTCACCTCTACCAATTAAGTTGTCTGTCTGGTTAGGTCATTCATTGTGGAAACATGAGAGGGACAAGGATTCATCCCATACTACTTCTAACACAGCATGTCAGAGCTTGATACTATTGTCACAGTCTTAATGATTTTGACTTAACAGGAGATAGGAACATAGATTAAATTTGATTGGTATGAAGGAGGTGGGGCAAAGAGGGCAAATTAGTCAGTTGCTTCCTGTGGTCCCTCTTACAACAAAGGCCTGAAAAAACAACTGAATCCATTATATGTGATAATGTAGGAGCCATGAACCTCAAAAGCAAAATTGAGGAATTGGACTGAGCAGCAGGGGGAGGGAGAGACAGTTCAGAAGCAGCGAGGAGTTGCCAGACATGACCCGTAGGAAACAGCACCCTGCAGGCCAGATCGGCTGGTGTGCATGGTGAGGCAAGCAGTGGTGCTTGGTACCTATTTTCCACATCAGGAAAGACTGAGCTGTGGAGACTCTGCTCAACCCTCCAGAACCAGGGAGAAGCAGAGCTGAATTGGCAAAAGTACGTGCAACTAACCTACCGCGCAGATCAAAAAACACACCCTTTGGGAAGAACCTCTCTCCCATTTACCTGCTCCTTCCCTCTGCACTGGTCTGGGCTGGCTTCAGCAATTGCTGCATGCCCTGGGCCAGAAGTAGGACCCATCCCATGTTCTGAGCCATTCTCCCAGCTTTGAAGAGGGAACAAATTAGGAAAAAAGAAAAAAAATATGCCAGCTCCCCTAAGCCAGGAACTCAGGGGCAAGCACAGCTCATTTGCCTAGGCACAGGCATAAGAGGCCCACAGACTTTGGATGCCTTTCACCCCTGCGTAAACCTATGTGGGCCCATTTCAACAGTGTATGCCCTTGTTAGCAGAGTACAACAGGGTATATACCTGAAGCCGAATTTCAATTGTATCCGCTATATGGTGGAATGGTAGGCTCGTAACATTTGACACCACTCAGCCCATTAAGCAGGATCATCACCTACCCACATCAAGGGCCTGAGGACTAGTGGCTCCATCCCTGCCACCTAGCCACCTGTGACAGGTGTCCAAGAAAAAGTAGTGCCTCCCAATCCTTACAGCCAACAAGATTGGGTGCCGTAGTCCAGCTGCAAAACCCAGCCTCCTAAGTGCTCTAGGGAATAGGGACACACTTTCCTCCCAGACACTCAGGGGCAGCTGTCAGCCCCCTGCCTTAGTGCATGACCCCCTACTACAGCCAGATACCTGTGCCCACTGCAATCACTCCTACCCATCCAGGAATGTAGGTGAGAGTCTGCACCACACACATGGTGATCAACTACCTGGACAACTAAGATGAATCCATACAAGAAAAGTAAATGAACTCCGGGGTTCACATACCTAGTAACAGATCTAAACACCTGGTGACAAGACATGAGAGCTTCAAAGGGGCCAATAATCAAACTAGCTCATTCGAGCAGCCTATTTGGGCATATCAAAACAAAAACAAGAAGCTACGACACAGTAAGCAAACATAAAATAAATATAATAACTTATTGATGGTTCGGAGACAATAGTCAATATCAAATCACATAAAGAGACAGACTATGATGGCTTCAGCAAGCATCCAAAACAATGATTCAAGAAATCTTCCAGAAGAAGAGAACTTACTGGAATTACTGGAGGTAGCATTCAAAAGATTAATATGCAGAGCTCTTCAACAGATCGGGAAGGAGATCAGGCAAAATGCGGAACAAGCCAAGGAACACATGGACAAAGCAATAGAGGAACTTAAGAAGGTTATGCAAGAGCGTAATGACAAATTTATCAGGCTGCAAGAAACTGTAGAGACACAGCAAATAGAAATTCGAAAGATTAACATTGAAATTTCAGAATTACACAACTCAACAGAAAGTCATAGGAGCAGAATTGAGGCAATGGAAGTCAGAATCAGTGATATTGAAGATAAAGCACTTGATACCAACTTGTTTGAAGAAAAATCAGACAAAAGACTTTTAAAAAATGAGGGACCATGATTTCAGGGCCCATCGAGGTCAATTGGCATAACAAAGTTTATTAAGAAAATATTCTGCATCCCACTTTGGTGAGTGGTGTCTGGGGTCTTAGAAGCTAGTGAGCAGCCATCTAAGATGCATCAATTGGTCCCAACCCACCTGGAGTAAAAGAGAATGAAGAACACCAGAGACACAAAGAAAATAAGATCCCAAGAGACAGAAAGCGCTGTATAAGCCAGAGACTCCATCAGCCTGAGACCAGAAGAGCTAGATGGTGCCTGGCTACCACCAATGACTGCCCTGACAGGGAACACAACAGAGAGTCCCTGAGGGAGCAGCAGAAGAGTGGGTTACAGAACTCAAATTCTAGAAAAAGACCAGACTTAATGGTCTGACTGAGACTGGAGGGACCCCAGAGAACATGGCCCCCAGAGTCTGTGTTAGCCCAAAACTAAAATCGTTCCCGAAGCCAACTCTTCAGACAAAGATTATACTGGACTATAAGACAAAAAATGATACTTGTGAGGAGTGTGCTTCTTAGCTCAAGTAGATTGTATGGGCAGCTCCTGTCTGGAGGTGAGATGAGAAGGCAGAAAGGGACAGGAGCTGGTTGAACGAACAGAGGAAATCTGGGGTGGAAGGGAATAGTGTGCTGTCTTATTATAGGGATAGTAACTAGGGTCACATGACTATGTGTCTATAAATTTTTGTATGAGAAACTAATTTGAACTGTAAACTGTCACTTAAAGCCAAAAAAATTGATATGATCTCAAACTGGACATGATTATGGAGGTGGAAATATGTATAAGGTCATATTTTTTAATAAACAATTTGGACTACGTGAGATAATAAAGCAGTGATTTCTTTTTCACACTGTTTTCTAAGCAGCTCTGTAAGTTCCTGATTTGGAGGATGGCCACAGAACTCCAGTTTTCCCCTCTAACTCATTTCATCTGAAAGTTCTACTTTTTGTGCTTTAGAAATTTAGCTTCAGTTTAATAGTTTTTTTGAGGAAAAATTTCCTTGGCTTTTAAAAAATCTTTTAAAATTCTATGAGAGAATTTCTTCCAGATTTGTGAATATGCTTATATAAAAAACCTTAGGTATATAACATAAAAATGTGTTATTATTTATTTAAAGAATTTTTTATTGAAAAGAAAAAAATTGGAACTGCCCTAATTGCAGTTTCTATTTTATTTAATAATTTAATGATCTGAACCAATTTCCTTTTCCCCATCCTTGTTTTCAGCAGTCGGAATAGCAACTGTCACCGTGTTGCCTGATGTATCTAGAGCCAGGCTCTGACAGAGACAGAACTCCTTTGCTTTCATCTCCTCTTTGCAATTACTAAGGCTTTCAGCCGACATTTGTACTCCTGTAGCTTGGTGGTTGCCACTCTTCTGTGATTTTTAAGTGCTGTCCTCTATTATGAAGTATAGTCCTGAAGAGAGGCTATTGTGTAGTGGGGATAGAACTGTTGAGCTCTAGTGGATGGTTCTTTTTTTTTAATAACTTTTATTAAGCTTCAAGTGAACATTTACAAATCCAATCAGTCTGTCACATATAAGTTTACATACATCTCACTCCCTACTCCCACTTGCTCTCCCCCTCTTGAGTCAGCCCTTTCAGTCTCTCCTTTCTTGACAATTTTGCCGGCTTCCCTCTCTCTCTCTCTTCCCATCCCCCCTCCAGACAAGAGTTGCCAACACAATCTCAAGTGTCCACCTGATATAATTAGCTCACTCTTCATCAGCGTCTCTCTCCCACCCGCTGACCAGTCCCTTTCATGTCTGATGAGTTCTCTTCGGGGATGGTTCCTGTCCTGTGCCAACAGAAGGTCTGGGGAGCATGGCCGCCGGGATTCCTCTAGTCTCAGTCAGACCATTAAGTTTGGTCTTTTTATGAGAATTTGGGGTCTGTATCCCACTGATCTCCTGCTCCCTCAGGGGTCCTCTGCTGTGATCCCTGTCAGGGCAGTCATCGATTGTGGCCGGGCCCAAATAGTTCTCCTGGTCTCAGGATGATGTAGGTCTCTGGTTCATGTGGCCCTTTCTGTCTCTTGGGCTCTTAGTTGTCGTGTGACCTTGGTGTTCTTCATTTTCCTTTGCTCCAGGTGGGTTGAGACCAATTGATGCATCTTAGATGGCCGCTTGTTAGCATTTAAGACCCCAGACGCCACATTTCAAAGTGGGATGCAGAATGATTTCATAATAGAATTATTTTGCCAATTGACTTAGAAGTCCCCGCAAACCATGTTCCCCAGACCCCCGCACTTGCTCCGCTGACCTTTGAAGCATTCATTTTATCCCGGAAACTTCTTTGCTTTTGGTCCAGTCCAATTGAGCTGACCTTCCATGTATTGAGTGTTGTCTTTCCCTTCACCTAAAGCAGTTCTTATCTACTGATTAATCCATAAAAAACCCTCTCCCACCCTCCCTCCCTCCCCGCCTCGTAACCACAAAAGTATGTGTTCTTCTCAGGTTTACTATTTCTCAAGATCTTATAATAGTGGTCTTATACAATATTTGTCCTTTTGCCTCTGACTCATTTCGCTCAGCATAATGCCTTCCAGGTTCCTCCATGTTATGAAATGTTTCACAGATTCCTCACTGTTCTTTATCGATGCGTAGTATTCCATTGTGTGAATATACCACAATTTATTTACCCATTCATCCGTTGACGGACACCTTGGTTGCTTCCAACTTTTTGCTATTGTAAACAGAGCTGCAATAAACATGGGTGTGCATATATCTGTTTGTATGAAGGCTCTTGTATCTCTAGGGTATATTCCCAGGAGTGGGATTTCTGGGTTGTATGGTAGTTCTATTTCTAACTGTTTAAGATAACGCCAGATGGATTTCCAAAGTGGTTGTACCATTTGACATTCCCACCAGCAGTATATGAGAGTTCCAATCTCTCCGCAGCCTCTCCAACATTTATTATTTTGTGTTTTTTGGATTAATGCCAGCCTTGCTGGTGTGAGATGGAATCTCATCGTAGTTTTAATTTGCATTTCTCTAATGGCTAATGATCGAGAGCATTTTCTCATGTATCTGTTGGCTGCCTGAATATCTTCTTTAGTGAAATGTGTGTTCATATCCTTTGCCCACTTCTTGACTGGGTTGTTTGTCTTTTTGTGGTTGAGTTTTGACAGAATCATGTAGATTTTAGAGATCAGGCGCTGGTCTGAGATGTCATAGCTGAAAATTCTTTCCCAATCTGTAGGTGGTCTTTTTACTCTTTTGGAGAAGTCTTTAGATGAGCATAGGTGTTTGATTTTTAGGAGCTCCCAGTTACTGGGTTTCTCTTCATCATTTTTGGTAATGTTTTGTATTCTGTTTATACCTTGTCTTGGGGCTCCTAGGGTTGTCCCAGTTTTTTCTTCCATGATCTTTATCGTTTTAGTCTTTATGTTTAGGTCTTTGATCCACTTGGAGTTAGTTTTTGTGCATGGTGTGAGGTATGGGTCCTGTTTCATTTTTTTGCAAATGGATATCCAGTTATGCCAGCACCATTTGTTAAAAAGGCTATCTTTTCCCCAATTAATTGACACTGGTCCTTTGTCAAATATCAGCTGCTCATACATGGATGGATCTATGTCTGGGTTCTCAATTCTGTTCCATTGGTCTATGTGCCTGTTGTACCAGTACCAGGCTGTTTTGACTACTGTGGCTGTATAATAGGTTCTGAAGTCAGGTAAAGTTAGGCCTCCCACTTTCTTCTTCTTTTTCAGTAGTGCTTTGCTTATCCGGGGCTTCTTTCCCTTCCATATGAAATTGGTGATTTGTTTCTCTATCACATTAAAATATGACATTGGAATTTGGATCGGAAGTGCGTTAAATGTATAGATGGCTTTTGGTAGAATAGACATTTTTACTATGTTAAGTCTTCCTATCCATGAGCAAGGTATGTTTTTCCACTTAAGTATGTCCTTTTGAATTTCTTGTAGTAGAGCTTTGTAGTTTTCTTTGTATAGGTCTTTTACATCCTTGGTAAGATTTATTCCTAGGTATCTTATCTTCTTGGGGGCTACTGTGAATGGTATTGATTTGGTTATTTCCTCTTCGGTGTTCTTTTTGTTGATGTAGAGGAATCCAAGTGATTTTTGTATGTTTATTTCATAACCTGAGACTCTGCCAAACTCTTCTATTAGTTTCAGTAGTTTTCTGGAGGATTCCTTAGGGTTTTCTGTGTATATAATCATGTCATCTGCAAATAGTGATAACTTTACTTCCTCCTTGCCAATCTGGATACCTTTTATTTCTTTGTCTAGCCTAATTGCCCTGGCTAGGACTTCTAGCACGATGTTGAATAAGAGCGGTGATAAAGGGCATCCTCGTCTGGTTCCCGTTCTCAAGGGAAATGCTTTCAGGTTCTCTCCATTTAGAGTGATATTGGCTGTTGGCTTTGCATAGATGCCCTTTATTATGTTGAGGAATTTTCCTTCAATTCCTATTTTGGTAAGAGTTTTTATCATAAATGGGTGTTGGACTTTGTCAAATGCCTTTTCTGCATCAATTGATAAGATCATGTGGTTTTTATCTTTTGTTTTATTTATGTGATGGATTACATTAATGGTTTTTCTGATATTAAACCAGCCTTGCATACCTGGTATAAATCCCACTTGATCAGGGTGAATTATTTTTTTGATGTGTTGTTGGATTCTATTGGCTAGAATTTTGTTGAGGATTTTTGCATCAATGTTCATGAGGGATATAGGTCTATAATTTTCTTTTTTTGTAATGTCTTTACCTGGTTTTGGTATCAGGGAGATGGTGGCTTCATAGAATGAGTTGGGTAGTATTCCGTCATTTTCTATGCTTTGGAATACCTTCAGAAGTAGTGGTGTTAACTCTTCTCTGAAAGTTTGGTAGAACTCTGCAGTGAAGCCGTCCGGGCCAGGGCTTTTTTTTGTTGGGAGTTTTTTGATTACCGTTTCAATCTCTTTTTTTGTTATGGGTCTATTTAGTTGTTTTACTTCCGAATGTGTTAGTTTAGGTAGGTAGTATTTTTCCAGGAATTCATCCATTTCTTCTAGGTTTGCAAATTTGTTAGAGTACAATTTTTCGAAATAATCTGATATGATTCTTTTAATTTCATTTGGGTCTGTTGTGATGTGGTCCTTCTCGTTTCTTATTCAGGTTATTTGTTTCCTTTCCTGTATTTCTTTAGTCAGTCTAGCCAATGGTTTATCAATTTTGTTAATTTTTTCAAAGAACCAGCTTTTGGCTTTGTTAATTCTTTCAATTGTTTTTCTGTTCTCTAATTCATTTAGTTCAGCTCTAATTTTTATTATTTGTTTTCTTCTGGTGCCTGATGGGTTCTTTTGTTGCTCAGTTTCTATTTGTTCAAGTTGTAGGGACAGTTCTCTGCTTTTGGCTCTTTCTTCTTTTTGTATGTGTGCATTTATCGATATAAATTGGCCTCTGAGCACTGCTTTTGCCGTGTCCCAGAGGTTTTGATAGGAAGTATTTTCATTCTCGTTGCTTTCTAAGAATTTCCTTATTCCCTCCTTGATGTCTTCTATAACCCAGTCTTTTTTCAGGAGGGTATTGTTCATTTTCCAAGTATTTGATTTCTTTTCCCTAGTTTTTCTGTTATTGATCTCTATAGTTTTATTGCCTTGTGGTCTGAGAAGATGCTTTGTAATATTTCGATGTTTTGGACTCTGCAAAGGTTTGTTTTATGACCTAATATGTGGTCTATTCTAGAGAATGTTCCATGTGCACTAGAAAAAAAAGTATATTTTGCAGCAGTTGGGTGGAGAGTTCTGTATAAGTCAATGAGGTCAAGTTGGTTGATTGTTGTAATTAGATCTTCTGTGTCTCTATTGAGCTTCTTACTGGATGTCCTGTCCTTCTCCGAAAGTGGTGTGTTGAAGTCTCCTACTATAATTGTGGAGGTATCTATCTCACTTTTCAATTCTGTTAAAATTTGATTTATGTATCTTGCAGCCCTGTCATTGGGTGAATAAATATTTAATATGATTATGTCTTCCTGATCAATTGTCCCTTTTATCATTATATAGTGTCCTTCTTTATCCTTTCTGGCGGATTTAAGTCTAAAGTCTATTTTGTCAGAAATTAATATTGCTACTCCTCTTCTTTTTTGCTTATTGTTTGCTTGATATACTTTTTTCCATCCTTTGAGTTTTAGTTTGTTTGTGTCTCTAAGTCTAAGGTGTGTCTCTTGTAGGCAGCATATAGATGGATCGTGTTTCTTTATCCAGTCTGTGACTCTCTGTCTCTTTATTGGTGCATTTAGTCCATTTACATTCAGCGTAATTATAGATAAATAAGTTTTTAGTGCTGTCATTTTGATGCCTTTTTATGTGTGTTGTTGACAATTTCATTTTTCCGCATACTTTTTTGTGCTGAGGCGTTTTTCTTAGTAAATTGTGAGATCCTCATTTTCATAGTGTTTGACTTTATGTTAGTTGAGTCGTTACGTTTTTCTTGGCTTTTATCTTGAGTTATAGAGTTATAGAGTTGTTATACTTTTTTGTGGTTACCTTATTATTTACCCCCTATTTTTCTAAGTAAAAACCTAACTTGTATTGTTCTATATCGCCTTGTATCACTCTCCATATGGCAGTTCAATGCCTCCTGTATTTAGTCCCTCTTTTTGATTATTGTGATCCTTTACCTATTGACTTCCATGATTCCCTGTTATGTGTATTTTTTTAATTAATCTTAATTTGTTTGTTTTTGTGATTTCCCTATTTGAGTTGATATCAGGACGTTCTGTTTTGTGACCTTGTGTTGTGCTGATATCTGATATTATTGGTTCTCTGACCAAACAATATCCTTTAGTATTTCTTGTAGCTTTGGTTTGGTTTTTGCAAATTCTCTAAACTTGTGTTTGTCTGTAAATATCTTAATTTCGCCTTCATATTTCAGAGAGAGTTTTGCTGGATATATGATCCTTGGCTGGCAGTTTTTCTCCTTCAGTGTTCTGCATATGTCGTCCCATTCCCTTCTTGCCTGCATGGTTTCTGCTGAGTAGTCTGAACTTATTCTTATTGATTCTCCCTTGAAGGAAACCTTTCTTTTCTCCCTGGCTGCTTTTAAAATTTTCTGTTTATCTTTGGTTTTGGTGAGTTTGATGATAATATGTCTTGGTGTTTTTCTTTTTGGATCAATCTTAAATGGGGTTCGATGAGCATCTTGGATAGATATCCTTTCGTCTTTCATGATATCAGGGAAGTTTTGTGTCAGGAGTTCTTCAACTATTTTCTCTGTGTTTTCTGTCCCCCCTCCCTGTTCTGGGACTCCAATCACCCGCAGGTTATCCTTCTTGATAGAGTCCCACATGATTCTTAGGGTTTCTTCATTTTTTTTAATTCTTTTATCTGATTTTTTTTCAGCTATGTTGGTGTTGATTCCCTGGTCCTCCAGATGTCCCAGTCTGCATTCTAATTGCTCGAGTCTGCTCCTCTGACTTCCTATTGCGTTGTCTAATTCTGTAATTTTATTGTTAATCTTTTGGATTTCTACATGTTGTCTCTCTATGGATTCTTGCAACTTATTAATTTTTCCAGTATGTTCTTGAATAATCTTTTTGAGTTCTTCAACAGTTTTATCGGTGTGTTCCTTGGCTTTTTCTGCAGTTATCCTAATTTCATTTGTGATATCTTTAAGCATTCTGTAAATTAGTTTTTTATGTTCTGTATCTGATAATTCCAGGATTGTATCTTCATTTGGGAAAGATTTTGATTCTTTTGTTTGGGGGGTTGGAGAAGCTGTCATGGTCTGCTTCTTTAAGTGGTTTGATATGGATTGTTGCCTCCGAGCCATTACTGGGAAACTAGTTTTTCCAGAAAATCCGCTGCGTCCAGTCCAAATCCCGGCGAGACAGTTCCCCGGCTGGGACGCTGCTCTTCCTGCTCCAAGACCAGTCACTGCCTCCCGGAGACTTCTCCTACCGGCTGTGTCCCACACCGCCCGCGGAACCGGCTGGTCTCCCTCCCGGGGTTAGTTCAGGGGGGTGGAGCAGCTCTCTGTGCTTGTGCCGTACCTGACTGGTACGCTGGCTCCAGGCTCTGGAAACAATCGCTGCTTCCCCGTATTAGTTCGTTCTCCGTCTCTAAATCTGTGTTTGTTGTTCAGGGTTTGTAGATTGTTATGTATGTGATCGATTCACTTGTTTTTCCGTGTCTTTGTTGTAAGAGGGATCCGAGGTAGCATCTGCCTAGTCTGCCATCTTGGCTCCGCCCCCTGGATGGTTCTTTTAATGTGATATCACACCATCCAATAAGCCACAGAGGAATGCACTGAAGGGAAATATTTGAGAACCACTTCCATTCTTCTCCAGCAGTACTGTTCATCATGGGGATAGAATTAGTTCTGTGAGAGACACACAATTAGGGTACATCTGGCAGGCTAGATTTGCTGCTAATGACCTCACCAAATGGTCCATGTTAATCATAAAAAAAAAAGTGGCCATCAAGTCAGTTCCGACTCATAATGACCCTATAGGACAGAGTAGAACTGCCCCATAGGGTTTCCAAGGAGCAACTAGTGGATTCAAACTGCCAACCTTTTGGTTAGCAGCCAAGCTCTTTACCACTGCACAACCAGGGCTGCATGTTAATCATAGCAACCAGCAGTTGTTTACCATTGCTCCAGGTTGCCATTTGCAGAAGTCTTTGATTGTTTGGTAATGAACTGTCCTTAGCCCAACTGCTGACCTCAGGTCTGTTTACCACAGGAGATGTTTTCAGAATCACACTAGTCCTGGTAGCATAACACAAAATTCTGAAAGACCATGTTGTCTAAGTGTTGGAAGTTCCAACTATTATAGGTTACATATATACATGTAAAATTTCTTAAGTGTTCTTACCCACTCTATTTATGAATTCCTTACAATTAAATAGCATTTTGCATTCTCCAAAATACTTTTGCATATGTTTTTGTTTAATTCTTACAATAGCCCTGTGTGTGTTTCTAAACTCTTAGCCTACTACTTTTTCCTGTTACACGCCAGTTATATTTGTTACAGAGGCAGTGTGTTTTAATAGAACCAGGATGTCTGGATTTGAGACCCAGACCTTTTATTACTTCCTAGTGATGTGATCTTAGAGAAGTTATTAAACCTCTCTGTGCCAAGGTTTTCTCATCTGAAAAATGGAGATGATAATAGTACCTACCTCAGAGGATTGTTGTGAGCATTGTTGTTGTTAGTTGCCGTTGAGTCAATTCTGACTAATGGCAACCCCATGTGTGCAGAGTAGAACAATTCCATAGGATTTTCAAGGCTGTGACCTTTTGGAAGCAGATCTCCAGACCTGGATTCCAATACACCTCTGGGTGGGTTCGAACTACCAACCTTTCAACCAGTAGTCAAGCACTTAACAGTTTGTGCCACCCAGAGACTTCTGTTGTGAGCATTAAATGAGTTGCTATATGGAAGGTACGTGGAACAATGCCTTTAATAGTTTTATGTTAGTGTTTGCTGCTATTATTACTTTTGTTATTATCGTCCTTGTAATAATGAGCAGCAGCATTATTATATAGCATGGTGGTTAAGATCTCAGTCTTCAAAGTCAGGCTTCCTGGATTCAAATACAGGCTGCACCACTGACTAGCTGTGTGACCTTGGACAAGTTACTTCACCTCTCTGTGCCTCAGTTTCCACATACATAAAATGCTGTCACACTAGGCTGCTGTGACTATTAAATTAGTTAATCCATGTAAGTTTAACCCAGTGTTTGGTGTATAGAACCCCATTTCCCTTATTCATAATATCTTAGCTACAACCTCAGATCCATGAGGCGATTGCATGGCAGTTGTGTATTGTATACGGCATATGTAATTCATCAGTCCTTTAGAGTTTCATTGCACAAGCCAGTGATTTAGTTGTCATGATAGGAATATATTTGTCATATAAAAGCTATTTTTGGTCAGTCAGTGTAGCATAGTGAAATGAGCATACACTGGAGATCTGGCTCTATTTCTGAATGGCTTTCCAAGTGAAATTCTGGAGCCTAGAGAAATCACTTTAGCAAGAGTAAAAAATAATCACTTCCCAGTCACCCTCTTTTCTCTCTGCCTGCTTATGCGTTGATACTGCATTTTTCAGCCAGTGAGGTAGGTCTATAGTGGCAAGACAGCGTAATATCATTATATTTAGGGACCAAAAAATGTTTCCGGTTTGTAATTTTTTCCATTACTGTACTAGAAGTCAGTTGGAAAAATGAGATTTATTTAGCAGTTATTTTAGATGTAACTGTGCTAGACCCCATTTATTAAGCACTTAAAGGAAATCCTATGTACAGATTCACAGGCAAACTCTCAGTTCATGGGGTAATTTTATTCCAAAAGATCATTTCTAGGTTGGTTGTTTGGTACTTGTCTGTTTTCCCATAGAAATGATGTTATTACAGTAGGAAAGTCTTCCTGTTAACCCACACAGTTGGATTTAACCTGTGAAAGGACTAAATACTGCACATGCAGTTCATAAATCATGGGTGAGAATGTTGTGTCAATACTAGTAATTAAAACAAAAATATAATTGAATAAGAAATAGTACCTTGGATGCTAAAACATTATAATAACAGAGTTAATTACAAGTTGAGGAGATAGATGGAGTCTTTGAGAGAGTCTTTCTAAAGAGCATTTCTGGGCAATTTTAATGGCCATTAGACGTTGATATCACAGGTTTTATGTCTAATTTCACTTCAGAAAGGATGGCTTTACTTTTCTTTGATACAGGTGTCTCATAACATTGCTCTTAGAACTATCAGCAATGATTACAGTTATTTAGAGTTCACAAATAGAACAAAAGGACCAAGAGAGGCTTTCTTGAGGTAACTGGGCAAGAGAAAGGGGAAGAAGGAAAAGTGTAAAGGGAAGGTATGGGTCTCTGTGAGAGTATGCTATTGTTTAAGGTGAAACTGACCACTGCAAATGATCAAAGAAGAGAAGTGGGGAGTCCAGCTTGTGCACAGGATCCCAGTGGAAAGAAAGACAGTAAGAAGATTTCTGCGATGCCCCGGCACCTTTTTAACTTCTATTCACACATTCTTTCTATACCGCAGTTCTTTTTATGTATCCTATCTCCCAGTGCTACACTAGCTTTTGGAGAACTTCTTATTCACATCTCCTCTTGCAACAATACCTAGCACTAAGTAGGTGCTGAACACACTGTATACTGACCTGAAATCAAATAGATCTCATAGCCAAATCCATTAGCTTTTTATTTGACTAAGGCATTAAAAAGCAATAAAATTGTGCCCTCAACTTGAATAATACTAGTATTTGCCACCATTGAATTCAGAATTGTGATGGCACAAATAGAGAACAGAAAATCTCTGCATGAATTGTCTGTTTGGTTATAGACATATTCTCTTCTCCCTCATTTCATGGATGACACCTTTACTTTAGCTCCTCTTTCTCCATCTCCTTGCCTTGGAGTGAGGTCGGGTCAAACAGACTTTTTGAAGACTCTAAACATGGAACTTAGGGGACTCCCTGATTGACAAACTCTCTGGACACAGATTTTACAGCTTCCCTCAGTAACACATAGCAACATGCTGGTTCCTAAGAGGTGGTGCAGTTTGACTATTGGTTCTTGTTCTTCCTCTCTTGCTTTTGTTCTGTTTGACCCCTTCTCTGATGCACTCCTGCTAGAGACAAAGCTACATGCTGAACCGTAAAGAACAGTCTGTAATGAAACAACAAGCTGCTCCCAATTTTAAATATTACGTGTTGGGACAAGGCAGAGTTCCTTTTCCTCTAAAGCTGTAACATTAAAAAATTTTTGTTTGATATTTAGTTACTTCACCTGGCAGTTTAACAACTGTTGATGTTTTAATTGCTTCTTTAAAGGGTTTCATCTACATTTCTAGGTTTATTTTTATTTTACTCTGAAGGAATGTCAAGATTAGCCATTACTTTGCCCAGTGAGTTACCATTGCAAGATCTTGGAGTAAAATCCATTAATTACTGGAGCTGGTAACTTAAGACCCTGCTGAGAAACTTGGCAGTTTCGCTTTTCATGAGGAGCCATCTCTTCCTGAGCTAGCAATCATTTATTGTTCTGATTTAATTTTAAGCGGGTCTTGTACCATCAAGACTCTGCTTTGTTCCCTTGGAAGAGATTGAGGTTATTCTGTTCTAGGTGAAAGAAGAATCTTAAGTCACTCTTAACTCAGACAAATGCACAATTCTAGGATGTGACTAAGAAAGACAGTGAAGTAAAAATCCCTTAGGATCTTACTTCATTTTTATTTGTCTATTTGTAAATCTACTTCCAGGACCAAATAGAATGCTTTGTTGACATGCTACTTAATGTGTAACCAGCTGGCCATTTGAATTCTCTGAACAAAACTACTTAGATTCAAAGTGTTTTAGAGATGAAAGTGTCCTCTGAGATCATCTAGTCCAGCCGCCTGTAAGGGCTTTAACTTGTATCCATTAATTAAAGGAGGGCTGGCTGAGCTCTCTTCATTGCTCATTTGTTATACATCCTTTGAATTATTCTCATCAAGAAATGTTTATTAAGTGTTTACATGCTGAACCCAGTCTGAGGGAATTTGCTTCAGAAGGCATGGCTCTTGGAGTTTTCGAGCCTCCATGCTAAAGCCAACAACACTGGCATACCACATATTGACTCACATTTTCTCTTCTGAAGTTTCTTTACACTTCTCACCTCCCTCCCCTCTGACACACATTTCAAGGATATTGAAACAAATATCTTAATTTTTTCTTAATTATTTCTCTTTATTTTTCTGTTCTGAAATAGCTCTGCCAGATGAGGCTTCCTTTTGCAGGACATGCATTACCCTTGTCATAGAAGATCAAGGATTAAATGAAGGAGCAGTCAACTAACTGATTGAGGAAGGGGCACTGGCTACGACTGTTGGGGAGAAGTGGGCTTAAGTGCTGGGTGTATTATTTGACTTCTCATTACCTTTTCTTGCCTTTACCCTAGCTTTCCTGAACTGGGTATAAACAACCTTTTTGGGAAATGGAACCAATTACTAGTTCAGCTATTTGGTTCCTCCTCTGAAATTAAGAAAGTGCTTAAAATCCAGAAACTTCCAAAAGAAGTTCCTGACTTTTTCTCCTGGTCAATTCCTATGCCACTGCACTGGGCTTAAGTTCAGCATCTTCTTTGGGCTGTGATTTTAAGATTGTAAATCTGAAATATTTTCTTCTTGGCATCCTTCCTCAATAGGTTGGCACTCAGACATTGAGAATTTAAGACAGTGTTACCCTGTGAGGAATTTCAGTGTAAACTATTGGTAGTTATAAAATTATAGGTTCACAGAATAGTGTTAGCACCTGTTCTTGCCAGTATCAGTTTAACCGAGCCTCTGTCTCTGTTGATGTACTACTCATCTTAGCCCTTCCAAGCCCAAGGTTTTTATTTTCATTTATTTATATTTTTGCTTGACTTCCCTAGACTGACTGTAAGCTCCATGTGGGAGAAGACTGTCTTCTCCACTGCTATAAACCTGTATATCTCACATGCCTAACGTAATGCTTAGCACATAGAAAGTTCTCAATAAATATTTGTGACTGGCTTAAGCAGTCTCTAGTCTTATCCTAGTTCTTATCCTAATTTAGCCTTTGGCTCAATTATGCCTCATTATTGATGAAACAAAGTCCTCTATGCCCTTCTGTTTTAGAGTACAGACCACACCCCAGCAGCCATCATCTACTTTCCTATTTCTAGCAGTAATATTTCTCTTATCACCCACTCTTTGAAACTCTTCAAGTGCCCTCTTCTCTCACCAGATTTCTCTCTTAACTAACCATCCTCCTTCATTTCTGACTCATTCTTTCCTTTATTTATTGTTCACTGTTGTTTCAACATTGCCTGGGTTCAAAACATTACACGCAGTGTACCATCTTTGCAGTCAGCCTTCTACTTGATCTCCAACAGAGTACAAATTTACATTTATACTTGTATTTGTATAAAAAGTATCAACTCCTTTCTACTCCACAGAAAGACTATCCCAAGTCATAAACAATGGAGAGGATATTTGGAGCACAAGGACACAAAGAAGCAGGATAATTTCATTTTTTTTAAAGGCAATTTTAAAAATATCACATTGAGGTGATGGTGTGAAAGTACTTTCCTGAAGTTAAATTTGCAAGTGTCTGCCTTCTTCTTCTTTCCTTTGGATATCATGCTGACACATTTGCCATTTGAATTGGATTTTGTGGAGCTTTTGAATTTGGAGTGGTGGCATGGAATGCTGTGGCTTACAGAATTTCTTTGTATTGTTGCCTCCTGAGAGCCAGGATGATGGGATATATTCCAGTGGTGCTGTCTATATTCCTAATCTTCAGTGAAAATTGACAACAGCAGCATAAAGTCAGGTTTATTGGCAAAAAAAAAAAACAGATCGTTGGAGAGTGAGTTCTACAGTATTTATGTAGAAGAGAAAATAAATACTTTTAGATAAAGGTAATATCTTATTCTTTGCCATATTTCCACACATACCTTAAAACATTCAATAAGTATACGGCAAAGTTGAAATTGTTGCCTTGATGAAAATTTCATTTCTTAGGATGTGGAATAATTCAAGCAAGGAATTGCTACTCTGGTCTTAATTCTGAACAGGAAGGAAAAACTGGTTGGTGAGACAGTAATGGTAGGAACCTTAGGAAAGAGTGAGCATGTCATCTTAGAGTTTGTAATAACAAAGGAAGGAAATGCTGTTTATGGTCCCACATCTATTATTATAGGCTTTAAAAAAAAGATTTCAAAAATTAGAGGAATGGGTTAACAGTGAGGGAAAAATTACATTGATTAAGGGTACAGTTGCACAGCCAATTAATGTAAGTGCTATCAATAAGTAGTACACCTGTAAAAAGTTGAATTGGTAAAAGTTGTGTGATAGGTATATTTACAGCAGCATCAGAAAAAAAAAGAATAGCTAAGACTTAACATTGTAAAAATGTCTATTCTACCAAAAGCCATCTATATATACAATGCACTTCCGATCCAAATTCCAATGACATTTTTTAATGTGATAGAGAAACAAATCACCAACTTCATCTGGAATGGAAAGAAGCCCCAGATAAGTAAAGCATTACTGAAAAAGAAGAACAAAGTGGAAGGCCTCACTCTACCTGATTTCAGAACCTATTACACAGCCACAGTAGTCAAAATAGCCTGGTACTGGTACAACAACAGACACATAGACCTATGGAACAGAATTAAGAATCCAGATACAAATCCATCCACATATGAGCAGCTGATATTTGACAAAGACCCAGTGTCAGTTAATTGGGGGAAAAGATGGTCTTTTTAACAAATGGTGCTGGCATAACTGGATATCCATCTGCAAAAAAATGAAACAGGATCCATACCTCACACCATGCACAAAAACTAACTCCAAATGGATCAAAGAACTAAACATAAAGACTAAAACGATAAAGATCATGGAAGAAAAAATAGGGACAACGTTAGGAGTCCTAATACAAGGCATAAACAGAATACAAAACATTACTAAAAATTATGAAGAGAAACCAGATAACTGGGAGCTCCTAAAAATCAAACACCTATGCTCATCTAAAGACTTCACCAAAAGAGTAAAAAGACCACCTACAGACTGGGAAAGAATATTCAGCTACGATATTTCCAACTAGCACCTGATCTCTAAAATCTACATGATTCTGCTAAAACTCAACCACAAAAAGACAAACAACGCAATTAAAAATTGGGCAAAGGATGTGAACAGGCACTTCACTAAAGAAGACATTCAGGTGGCTAACAGATACATGAGGAAATACTCTTGATCATTAGCCATTAGAGAAATGCAAATTAAAACTACAATGATATTCCATCTCACTCCAACAAGACTGGCATTAATCCAAAAAACACAAAAGCATAAATGTTGGAGAGGCTGTGGAGACATTGGAACAATTATACACTGCTGGTGGGAATGTAAAATGGTACAACCACTTTGGAAATCAATTTGGCGCTTCCTTAAAAAGCTAGAAATATAACTACCATACGATCCAGCAATCCCATTCCTTGGAATATATCCTAGAGAAATAAGAGCCTTGCTCTGAGCATCTTCACTCTGTAAGAATGTTTATTAGAAAAGGACAAATATTGTGTTAGACCACTATTATAAGATCTTGAGGAATAGTTTAAACTGAGAACACATTCTTTTGTGGTTACGAGAGGGGGAAGGAGGTGGGGAGAGGGGTATTCACTAATTAGATAGTAGGTAAGAACTACTTTAGGTGAAGGGAAGGACAACAGTCAATACATGGGAGGTCAGCACAACTGGACTAAGCCAAAAGCAAAGAAGTTTCCTGAATAAACTGAATGCTTCAAAGCTCACTGAAGCAGGGGCAGGGGTTTGGGGACCGTGGTTTCAGGGGACATCTAAGTCAATTGGCAAAATAAAATCTATTAAGAAAACATTCTGCATCCCACCTTGAAGTGTGGCATCTGGGGTCTTAAACACTAGCAAGCAGCCATCTAAGATGCATCAATGAGTCTCAACCCACCTGGATCAAAGGAGAATGAAGAACACCAAGGATACAAGGTAATTACGAGCCCAAGAGACAGAAAGGGCTACATGAACTAGACACTACATCATCCTGAGACCAGAAGAACTAGATGGTGCCCAGCCACAACCCATGACTGCCCTGACAGGGAACACAACATAGAACCCCTGAGGGAACAGGACAGCAGTGGGATGCAGACCCCAAATTCTCATAAAAAGACCATACTTAATGGTCTGACTGAGACTAGAAGGACCCCAGTGGTCACAGTCCCCAAACCTTCTGTTGGCCCAGGACAGGAACCATTCCCGAAGACAACTCATCAAAAATGGATTGGACTGGACAATGGGTTGGAGCAAGATGCTGATGAGGAGTGAGCTACTTGCACCAGGTGGACACTTGAGACTGTGTTGGCATCTCCTGTCTGGAGGGGAGATGGGAATGTAGAGAGGGTTAGAAGCTGGCAAAATGGACACAAAAAGAGAGAGTGGAAGGAGGGAGCGGGCTGTCTCATTGGGGGGAGAGTAATTGGGAGTATGTAGTAAGGTGTATATAAGTTTATAAGTGAGAGACTGACTTGATTTGTAAACTTTCACTTAAAGTACAATAAAAATTATTAAAAAAAAAAAAAAAGAAAAGCTATCGAGGCTACTTGTGTACAACCAAACACCTCATGGAGTTTGGTTCTTTGGTTTGGAGGTTTAGGGTCATAGTCTACTTCCCAGTTAATTGGCCTAATATCCTGTTTACTGCTTCTATTCTTCCTCCGAGTTGGTTGCATAGTGCCTGGGCTCTCAAAAGTTTCCAATCAGTCATCCAAGGTACAACAATTGCTCTCTATTTGCCTGGAGTTACAGAGGAAGAGCGAGAGTCAGGAATAGGAGGAGGATATGAAATGTAAGACTAATAGACTCCATGCCTCCTTTGCCATGAGACCAGAATAACTGGATGGTGCCCAGCTACCATTACTTCTGCAGAAGAATCCCAATCAAAAAGAGGGAAAATGCAGATTATGTTCCTAATCATCAGTGCAAATTGACAGCAGCAAATTCTCATGGACTCCAGGCTTCCTGGAGCCAGTGAGCCTGAATAAACCACTGACACTATTGCCTGGAGATAATCTTTAAACTTTAAACCAAAAATATCTCCTGAAGTCTTCTTTAAACCAAATAATAGGTCAATATATTTAGTAAAGAATGTTTACCCTGAACATTGTGCTATTTGAAGAACTATCTGTATGGAATCAAATTGACAACAGCAACTGAAAAGATTAGATAGGAAACTAAGGTGACAGTGAGTTTATATTAATGGAGTAGGAACAATTTGGAAAAGGAGGGTGAGAACTGTTGCACAATTTGAAGAATGTCATCAATGTCACTTGTACATGTAGAAATTCTTGAACTGGTATATGCTCTGTGTATATCTTCAACAACAACAAAAATAAAATGAAATAATTTTTTAAAAAAAATTAGGGGAATGAAAGATGAATATGTCCCCCTTGTCCTGGGATACTACATTTTCAAAATTATCGAATTTCTGGATAGTAGAGAAGGGGGCATCTAAACTAGTGATACTCAAATGTTCTTCTGTCCCAATACACACCAGAAGGGACATGACACATGCCCAGTAAGAGCAGCTTACTCCAGAAGCTACAAAACACACATCACAATTTGTAGAGAGCCATGTGTAGTTTGAAACACCACCCAAAAGGGTATTCTCCCTTCCCTAGTCCCTACACATGCATCATTGATCTGTGTGACTACGCAGGAAGTTCTTTGATAAGTCCAGATGTGACAAGATAAAAGGAAGACCGTAGAACCAAGTACACATTCTAAAGAACGTAATTCTAAGAAAAGTGTCAGGAAGGGCAGAGCCTTGTAAAAATGGCTAAGAACCACTGAACTTGTGTATATACATTCTATGAGTATATACTATCTGTATAAATCTGTATGTATATACATTCTATGATACCATGATACCGTGATACTCTGTATTGGCAGTTTTTTTTTTGTCAAAATCATAATTCTCAAGAGAAAACTCATTAGCTCCTAAAAGCTTTTTCCTCTAAATGTTTATTTTCCCTCCTCGCATACCTTTCCTCTTTCTTTCCTTCCCCTGTACCCACCTGAGGTAAGCTAAATTATTGCACCTAGAGTGATAACCAGAGCCCTATTTGATTATACTTTCTGCAAAAGATTGTTTGTGCCATCTGAACTAAGTATAAATACACTTGTTTTTTTCTTTTGTATGTAAATGTTTTGGAAAAAAAAACTTCACAACCACATTTTTAAAGGGATAAGTCAATATTTATTTCATCAAAGTAATATACTGCTCTGTCTCCACCAGTCACCCAATGAAATATTCTGTCTTATGGAAGTATTAAGCACTGTTTTGTACTCTAGAATGTCACCTGAAAGATTAAGGATATAGTCCAAACATTAGTATCCCTTATTGAACCATTATGAATTTATCTCCTGTCTACAAATGTACATAACTTCTCTTGAACCTCTTTGTTTGTTTTGTTTGTTTTACCCATTTCTATTTCCAGCCTAAATCACTTCTTAGTATAATGATGATAATGAACTCACAAACCTTGGGTAAAGAGGTGTATATTTTGCTTGATACAAATGTTTAGTATTGTTGCAATATCTCTTTTAAGTGAATAATTCAACAATTATTGAAGTTATTCAGCTGTTATTGAGCCCCTACTTCCATACCCATCACCTTTGAGGCATTAATCCAGATTTTAGCTTTGGTTTTCAACAGAATCACTGTGATGTACCTAAATAGATATGTGTGTGCATGTGTGTGTGTGTGTTTTATTCCTGCTAAGGGTTTACTATATTTCTTGAATCTATAAATTTATATTTTTTACCAAATTTGGGGAAATTTTTACCATTTCTTCAAATATTTCTCTGCCCCATTTTCTCTCTTCTTCTGAAATTCCAATTACATATACGTTAGACCTTTTGATATCATCTCACAGGTCTCTGAGGCTCTGCTATTTTTTTATGATCTTTTTTCTCTCTATTGTTCAGATTGGATAAACATCTATTGATCTATCATCAAGTTCAAAAGGAACCCTGGTGGCTCAGTGGTTCAAACCTACCAGCCACGCTCTGTGGGAGAAGTGGCAGTCGGCTTTCAAAAAGATTTACAGACTTGGAAACTCTATGAAGCAGTTCTACTCTGTCCTATAGGGTTGCCGTGAGTCAGAATCGACTCTATGGTAATGGGTTTGGATTTTTTTTTTTAACCATCAGGTTCACTGGCTATTCTGTCATCTCCATTCTGCTGTTAAGTTCATACAGTGAGTTTTTATTTTTGATATTGGAATTTTCTGTTTTGAAATTTTCGTTTGGTTCTTTTTTATAGTTACTATTTCTTTGCTGACATTTCCTGTCTTTTCACTAATTACAAGTATATTTTTCTTTATGTCCTCGAGCATAGTTACAATAGCTGCTTTAAAATCCTGGTCTACAGATTTCAGTGTGTATATCATTTCAGGGTTAGTCTCTGTTGACTGTATTTTCCCTTGAGAGTGGGTCACATTTTTTTTTTTTTTTTTTGTATGTTGAGTAATTTTGGATTGTATACTGGATATTATAGAAGATATGTTGTAAAGACTCCGGTTTCTGTTATGTTCTTCCAAAGATTATTATTTTTTTAAGCAAGTACTTAACTTAGTTGAACTCAAACTGCAAACCCTATGTCCCCTACAGTGAGAGACAACATAAATCTAAGTTCAGTAGTTTTAGGTTTAGCTTGGGTGCTTGTAATCTGCCCTGCACATGCATGATTCAGGGACCAGCCAAAGATTCAGACAGGGTTTTTGTGCAGAATGTGGGGTTCTCCTTTCTGGCTCTCTCCTTTCCAGGATTCCACCCCCCTCACTTTCTAATGGCTGTGGTTGTCCATGAGTGGACTCTGTCCTCAGGTCTTCAAGCCAGTGAGACTGCCAATTACTATCTGAGTTTTAACCACCTTATTCAGTGCCAAACACTGTTTTAAAAAATGGAAAAGTAACCAGTTTCCCTTTAAAATGTCACCTCCCTTCTCATATTTGCCATCTGTCTACTTTTGCTTATTCTACAGTGCCTTTAGGTAGTTCTTTTTGTTTGTTTGTTTTTTCTATTTTATCCAGGAAAACCCTGGTGGTGTAGTGGTTAAGAGTTCGGCTGCTAATCAATAAGTCGCAGTTCAAATCCACCAGGTGCTCTTTGGAAACCCTATGAGGCAGTTCTACTCTGTCCTACAGGGTCGCTATGAGTTGGAATCAACGGCAATTTTTTTTATTTTATTCAAAGATTATAGTTGTTATATGCAGAAGGGTTGGTGAGACAACAGCTTACTTGGCCATGACCAGAAGTAGAACAGTCTGCAATGTATCTACACACCCATTTTAGAAGAGGGGACTGAGGTTCAAAAAGGTTAAGTGACTTTCCTAATGTCATTTGGCTAGAAAGTGAAAGATCTACAGCTTAAATCTGGGTTTTCTGACTCCAAATCCAGAGCATCTCTATACGTAACTTTTAAATATCACTAATTCTCTTCTTCAGGCATCATTCTGCCATATGGAAGAGTCTTGGTGATTGTTTTATATCTCCTCATGTAATACCTCTTCCTCCTATCACTTTAATTAGTTTTCCCTATAGATGTTTACGAGTCGGAATCAACTCGACAGCAGTGGGTTTGGTTTGGTTTTTTATAGATGTCTACTAAACATTTTCCAACTTCCTGCTAATGTCCTTTAGGTTCCCACTATATTTTAGCGGTGGATTTCATTGCATAAAAGGAAAGTGTCTTTTGCCTTTCTTTTCAAATGACCTTTCTGAATAATGTCCATCATCCTCATTGAATAGTTTATGGTACTCTTAGATATCATATCTGTGTTAAAAGTACAAGCTCAGAGACTGTAATCTTATATAACTCAGATGATTCTACTCCTAGATATGTTACCTTACCCACCCTCATAATAAATTTTACCTTTTCTACCCTTTCATAAATCTCATTAGGCCTTTCTTTTTTTTAATATTTCTCTGCTGTTGTAGCATCTTATACAGAGAGAACTTTGTGTTGTCTACAGTTTTAATTCCATACTCTTCCGAATCTTCAGCAAAGATGTTAAGATAGGCTGTGTGACATAGTAAATAGAAAGAGTATCACGCCAGGTGTATATTTATGCAAAACTTATTTTCTGAGTGCCTACTCTACAGTAGGCAATTTGGTGGGTGCTGGAGATATAATAGTGAGCAAAACAGATATAGTGCTTGCACTCCTAGGGCTTTTATGGTCTAATGGAAAAATCAGACAACAAAACAAGCAATAATATAAATAAAACTAAGTATGGACATTGGGGCGTCCCTGAGTGGAAAACAGTTAAGCACTCAGCTACTAACCAAAATGCTGGAACTTCCCAGAGGCACCTTGGAAGAAAGACCTGGTGATCTACTTCTGATAAATTAGCCATTGATTCTACTCTGACACACATGGGGTTGCCATGGGCATGGGTCAGAATAGACTCAACCCCAGCATTTTTTTAATAGACCACACTTAGCCTATCTGTGATAGAGAAAGGCAGAGGAGGCCCTTTAGAGAAAGACAGATTCTAATCCCAGTTCTGCCACTAACTTGTATGACTTCCTTGTCATTTTCCCTCTCTTGACCTCAGTTTTCTCGTAAGTAATATGAAGTTTTGAGGTAAACTAGGATTCAGTGTACTTTCCAATTAGTTAATTCTTCAGACTCCATAACCAAAAAAAAAAAAAAAACTGATTGCCATCGAGTCAATTTTGACTCATAGCAACCCTATAGGACAGGGTAGAACTGCCCCATACAGTTTCCAAGGAGAGCCTGGTGGGTTTGAACAACCGACCTTTTGGTTAGCAGCCGTAGCTCTTAACCACTCCACCACCAGGGTTTCCTCAGACTTTATATTGAGATATAAATACCATAGAAACAGATTTTGGAGTTAGATCTGTGGGGTTTATTTTAATTGTGGCAAAATATATATAGAACAAAACCCTTGCCATTTTAACCATTTTTTAGTGTACAATTCAGCACATTAATTATATTAATTGTGTTGTGAAATTATCGCCCCTGTCCATTTCCAAATGCTATGCTTTTCATCACCGTAAACAGAAACTTAGTACCTCTCAAGCAATAGCTCTGCATTTTCCCTACCGCCATCCCCTGGAAACCACTGATAAACTTTTGTCTCTATGCATTTGCCTATTCTAGATATTGAATATAAATGGGATCATACAATATTTGTCCTTTTTCTTTTGACTTATTTCATTTAGCATAATATTTTCAAGGTTCATCCATGTTGTAGCATGTATCAGAACTTCTCATTTTTATTTATGGGTGAGTAATATTCCATTGTATATATACAAAAAACCCATCACCATCAAATCAATTCTGACTCAGATCGACCCTATAGGACAGAGTAGAACTGCCCCAGAGGGTTTCCTAGGCTGTAATCTTTACCGAAGCAGCCTGCCCCATCTTTCTCCCGGGGAGCAGCTAATGGTTTCAAACCACCAACATTTTGGTTAGCAGCCAAGCGCTTAACCACCATACCACCAGGGCTCCTCTTGTATATACCACATTTTATTTATCCATTCATCTCTTGATGGACACTTGAGTTGTTTCTTCCATTTGGCTATTGTGAATAATGCCGCAATGAGCAATGAATGTACAAGTATCTGTTTGATTCGCTGCTACCAATTCTTTTGGCATATACCTAGTAGGAGAATTACAGGCTCATATGGTGATGTTATGTTTAAGTTTTTTGAGAACCACCAAACCCGTCAGCAATGCACGTGTGGTCCAATTTCTCCACATCTCGCCAACACTTGTTATTTTCCAATTTACTGATAAGAGCCATCCTACTAGGTGTGAAGTGGTATCTCATGGTTTTGATGTGCATTTTCCTAAAGACTAATAATGTTGAGCATCTTTTCATGTGTTTACTGGCCACTTGTATATCCTCTTTGGAGAAATGTCTGTTCAAGTCCTTTGCCCAATTTTTTTTTTATTTTTATTGTGCTTTAAGTGAAAGTTTACAAATCAAGTCAGCCTCTCATACAAAAACTTATACATACCTTGCTGTATAACCCTAGCTGTTCTCCCCCTAATGTGACAGCACACTCCTCTCCACCTTGTATTCCCTGTGACCATTCAACCAGCTCCTGTGCCCCTCTCCCTTCTCATCTTGCCTCCAGACGGGAGCTGCTCACATAGTCTCATGTGTCACCTTGAGCCAAGAAGCTCACTCCTCACCAGTATCATTTTCTATCTTATAGTCCAGTCCAATCCCTGTCTGAAGAGTTGGCTTTGGGAATGGTTCCAGTCTTGGGCTAACAGAAGGTCTGGGGACCATGACCTCTGGGGTCCTTCTAGTCTCAGTCAGACCATTAAGTCTAGTCTTTTTACAAGAATTTGAGGTCTGCATCCCACTGCTCTCCAGCTCCACCAGGGATTCTCTTTTGTGTTCTGTGTCAGACCTTTGCCCAATTTTTAATTGGGTGTTTTGTTTTTGAGTTGTAGGAATATTAAATCCTTATCAAATATATGATTTCCAAATAAGTTTTCCCTTTCTGTAGATTGTCTTTTAACATTCTTGATAATGTCCTTTGATGCACAAAAGTTTTTTTAATTTTGATGAAATCCGATTTTTTTTTCTTTTGTTGTTCATGCTTTTGGTGTCATATCTAGGAATCCATTGTCAAAAACTAGATCCTGAAGCTTTACCCTTATGTTTTCTTCTAAGATTTTTATGGTTCTAATTTTTTTTAATTCTTATATCTAGGTTACCCATTTTGAGTTAACTTTTTTATTTTTAAAATTGGTGTGAGATGTGGGCCCGATTTCATTCTTTTGCATGTGGAGATCCAGTTGTACCAGCACCATTTTTTCTTCCCCAGCACTATTTGCTGAAGTGACTATTCCTTCCCCATTGAATGGACTTAGCACCCTTGTCAAAAATCTAGTGATAATAGACATATGAGTTTATTTCTGGGCTATCAATTCTATTCCATTGGTCTATATGTCTATCATTTGGCCAGTACCAAACTGTTTTGATTACTGTAGCTTTAAAATACATTTTGAAATAGGGAAGTGTGAGTTCTTCTACTTAGTTCTTTTTCAAGATTGTTTTGGCTATTCAGAGCCCCTTGCAATTCCATTTGAGGATTGATTTTTCCATTTCTACAAAAAAGGTTGTTGGAATTTTTACAGAGATTGCATTGAATCTATAGATTTTTGAGGGTAGTATTGACATATTAACAATATTAAGTCTTCCAATCCGTGAATACAGGACGGTTTTCCATTTATTTATGTCTCCTTTAATTTCTTTCAGCAATGTTTTATAGTATTCAGTGTACAAGTCTTTCATCTCCCTGGTTAAATTTATTCCTAGGTATTTTATTTTTCAAATGCTACTGTAAATGGAATAGTTTTCTTATTTTCCTTTTTATATTGTCCATTACTGGTGTATAAAAATATATTTTATTTTCTGTATTGACCTTGTACCCTGTGACTTTGCTGAATTTATTTATTAGCTCTAGTACCTTTCTTGTGGATTCTTTGAGATTTCCTGTATATAGGATCATGTCATCTGTGAATAGAGATAATTTAACATCTCCCTTGCCATTTGGATTCCTTTTTCTTGCCTAATTGCTCTGGCTAGAACTTCCAGTAAAATATTGAATAGCAGTGTTGAAAGCAGGCATCCTTGTCTTCCTTTTAGGCATATGGATGTTATCCTATCACTGACAGTGTTATACTTCGGGATAGATCTTGAAATGTTCTTTTTAATGATGAATGTGACACCGTTCCTTTCAATTTGTCATTCCTGGCATAGTAGACCATATGATTGTCTGATTCCATTTCAGCTCACTAATGCCTAGGATATTGATCTTTATGCATTCCATTTCATTTTTGACAACTTCCAATTTTCGTAGATTCATACTCCATACTTTCCACATCGTGATCATTAACGGATGTTTGCAGCTGTTTCTTCTTAATTTGAGTCATGCCACATCAGCAAATGAAGGTCCTGAAAGCTTTACTCCATCCATGTCATTAAGGTCGACTCTACTTTGAGGCGGCAGTTCTTCCCCAGTCATCTTTTGAGTGCCTTCCAACCTGAGGGGCTCATCTTTCAGCACTATATCAGACAATGTTCCGCTGCTATTCCTAAGGTTTTCACTGGCCAATTTTTTTTAGAAGTAGACTGCCAGGTCCTTCTTCCTAGCCTGCCTTAGTCTGGAAGCTCTGCTGAAACTTGTCTACCATGGGTGACCCTGCTGGTATTTGAAATACCGGTGGCCTACCTTCTAACATCACAGCAACACACTAACTACCACAGTATGACAAACTAACAGACAAGTGGTGGTTACAGCCCAAATGCTCCTTAGAGGTGAGGATGGCAAGGCTTCATCTCACATACTTTGGACATTATCAGGAGGGACAAGTACCTGGGGAAGGACATCATGCTTGGTAAAGTAGAGGGTCAGAGAAAAAGAGGAAGACCGTCAAGGAGATGGATTGACACAGTGGTTGCAACAATGGGCTCAAGCATAATGATTGTGAGGATGGTGCAGGATCAGGCAGTGTTTCATTCTTTTGTACATGGGGTTCGCTATGAGTAAGAACCAACTTGACAGCACCTAAAAACAACAACAATCCTTGCCTTGTTCCTGATCTTAGGGGGAAAAGCTTTCAGTCTTTCTTCGTTGAGTATGATGTTAGCTGTATGTTTTACATAAATACGTCTTATCATATTGAGGGATTTTCCCCTCTATTCCTAGCTTGTTGAGTGTTTTTTATCACGAACGGGTGTTGGATTTTGTCAAATGCTTTTTCTGCATCAGTTGAGATAATCATGTGGTTCTTTTCCTTTGTTCTATCAATACGGTGTGTTACATTGATTAATTTTCTAATGTTTAACCACCCTTGCATTCCTGAGATAAATCACAATTGATCATGGTGTATAATCCTTTTAATATGGTGTTAGCTTCAGTTTGTTAGTATTTTGTTGAGGATTTTTGCATCTATATTTATAAGGGATATTGGTCTGTACTTTTCTTGAAGAGTCTTTTTCTATTTTTCATATCGGGTAATGCTGGCCTCATCAAATAAGTTAGGAAGTGGTCCTTCCTCTCTATTTTTGGAAGAATTTGAGAAGGATTGGGGTCAATTCTTCTTGAAATGTTTTATAGAATTCTCCAGTGAAGCCTTCTGGTCTGAGGCTTTTCTTTATTGGAAGATTTCGGTTGCTGATTTGATCTCTTCACTTGTTATGGGTCTGTTGAGATTTTCTGTTTCTTCTTGAGTCAAGTTAGTGAGTTTATGTGTTTCTAGGTATTTGTCCATTTAGTCTAGATTATCTAATTTGTTGGCATACAATTGTTCTATTCTCTTATGATCCTTTTTATTTCCGTACCATAAGTAGTAATGTCCCCATTTTCACTTCTGATTTTAGATGTTTGCATTTTCGCTCTCTCTCTCTCTTTTTTTCTTTGTTAGTCTAGATAAGAGTTTGTCAATTTTATTGATGTTTTCAAAAAAACCAACTTCTGGGTTTTTTGATTCTTTCTATTATTTTTCTAATCTCTATTTCATTTATCTCCACTCTGATCTTTATTATTTCCTTCCCTCTGATAACTTTTGGCTTAGTTTGCTCTTTTTCTAGTTTCTTAAGCTGTAAAGTTAGGACACTGATTTGAGATTTTTCTTCTTTTTTAATGCAGATATTTACCTCTGTCAGTTTCCCTCTGAGTACTGCCTTTGTTGCATCCCCTGAGCTTTGGTATGTTGTGCTCTCATATTTGTTCATCTCTAGCTATTTTCTGATTTCTTCTTTGACCCATTGGTTGCTTAATAGTGTGTTATTTAATTCCCACATATGAATATAATTTTCAGTTTCCTTCTGTTAGTTGATATTTAGTTTCATTCCATTGTGGTCAGAGAAGATACTTTATCTGATTTCAATCCTTTTAAATTTATTAAGACCTGTTTTGTGACCTAAAATATGGTCTATTTTGGAGAATTGTCCATGTCCACTGTAGATGAATGCATATTGTGCTGTTGTTGGTACACCTGAATTTGATACCCTTTCTGAGCCCCAATTTCTACATCTACAAAATGGAAATAATAACTACTTCAAGATGCTGTGGTGAGAATTAAATGAGATCAGATACAGAAGGCTGATTAACAGAAAAGCTACAGAATAAACTTGTACCATTTTTCCTTTATGCATATTTCAAGGAATGGTAAGTAATTTAAAGCATTATCTTCATATAAAAACATATTTATTATAAAGTAGAACACAAAGTTTATGTGAATTTTTAAGATAAAACATTTTTTTCTATTTTGTTGTATACCCGCAGACATCATCAATAGCCTCTTCTGTTCTTATGGATACTTTCATAGAAAATTTTAAGAAGCACTGTATGAAAATACTTAGTATGGTACTTGGTGCATAATAGGAACTCAATAAATGATAGACATCACTATCAACATAGATTTGGGGAGTGCTCATCATTTACTATTTTCCATCTAGACCAGTCTCCTTTGTATAAAAAAAAAAATTCTCTCCTAGTCCCACAACTTCTGTTTTAACTTATTTTTATTTTTAAGCAATCTTTGGTGTGTGCGATCTTGAAAAAAAAACCTTTTGAATACCCGAATAAATTGCATTCATTGGTTTCCTATTGACCACATCCTTATTTACCGCCTCAAAGAACTCTTGTAAATGAATCAAGACATGATTTCTACTCACAGAAAATGTGTTCCCTTTATCCAATGGGTTATGTTGCTATTTACATAATTAATCTCATATAGATTGAGGTGTTTGAACTTAAAACTAAGAGACTATTTCAGAACCTTAGTAAGCTTATAAGGCCCAGCTTCTACTGTTTGTGCTAATAAGTAAAGGGATATCATGAGTAAATATGATTCACAGGTAATCCTCAGACCTTCCTTAACCTTTTGTTTGAACACATTTCCTCATCAGAAACTACATGCCAGAGAAGGAAAATTGACTAATTTCACTTTTTTCTTCTCTATCAAGACATCCCAGATTAACTCTATCCCATGCTAATCACCCCTTTACTCCGAATTCCCCTGCCACTTAGGTTTTCAATTTTTTTATAATTGCATTTTTAATGAAATATTTTTAAGCCAGTCTAGGGCTTTCATGTTCCTTGTGTTTTAATACCCACAAAAGATCACAAACCTCTATATGAGCATGAAATGATTTTTAGGTATATATATGTATATATAGGTCACTGTGAGTCGGAATCGACTCAATGGCACTGGGTTTTATATATATATAAATTAATGATGGTAAGTAGTTATGGAGATGAATTAGCCCCATACTGAGTTATTTCCCAAAATCAAGAGTGGACTAACTCATCATTTCTGCTAAGGAAGCTGAAAACATACTGAAAGTGAAAGGCAACTTGAACTCTGGAAAGAAATCATTATTCTGAAATAATCTGCTTTAGTGTGAAGTGACATTTCTTCAAGAAATGTGTTACCTTTTTCCTATAAAGAGAGCTTGCACTCCTTTAGCAGTAAAGTGAGTTAATTCCCTTTCAGTTTTGTCAAAGCCTTTTCTAAACTCCATCTTAGTTTCTCCAGTGAAGGCAATCAACTCTGGCGGTATCTGTACACACAGGTTGATTTGAAAAATTCTCTGAAAGATTTAAACATAGGGTTCTTTTGAAAGTAACTGGTTGGATTCAATCTAAATAGATTTTTGACAGATCCTTGTGGCATTTTTGACTGGTTAACAGCAGGAACTGTAATAGATTTTGTAGTCTAGCAGGAGTTGAAACTTGAGAAATGGCCACTGATGGTGAAAACCCATAGCTGGAAGATAATTAACCATTTGGAGCACTAGAAAATAGGGCAGAAAAACCACTGTTAAGTTATTATATTTTTTTTGTCCCCATTACAAAATGTCCTTGGGTGCACTTACAAACACATTGATACCAAATATAACTAGGATCACACCTGGGCTATTCAGTTTCTCCAAGCTCATTAACTGGAAAGATATAGATTAATTGGAGGGAGTTCAGAGAAGAGTAACAAAAATGATTAAGGGGTCAGAGTGATTGATTTATGAGCCAAGATTAAAACAATTTTGTGTACTCAGTTTAGCTAAGTGATGACTAAGAGGGAGGAGGGTAGGGACACAACTGTCTGAAGGGTGTAAATATTGAAGAGAGAAGAGAATAATTTACTATGCAACATGAGAATATAACTAGGACTAATAAGCTGTAATTACCCTGAGGAATAACAGAATAAATATTTTAGAGAAACTCAGAGCCATGAAACTGCCAATTTGTTTCTCAAGAAGACAGTGACAGACATTCACAACCCTAGTTTCATCCGGATTAAAAAGTATATAGTGTGAAATAATCATCTGATGCCAGTAAGCTTCCTATTCCCCCACTGCATTTTACATTATTATGGCACATTTCAAGTCCAGCCTAATACACAGGTCTATGTAATTTTGTCTTTATCAACACTGGTGAGTCTTTCAATAGTAGCCGTATAAGACCCCTTCCTTTTAGATTCACTGTGAATTTAATTATGAAGCACCAGAATAAGGGATCAAATCCAGAGATGAGAAAATCTTGGGTTTTGCCTGGAATTATAAACAAATCTAAAGTCGTAGTGTTTGTGTTTGGAATCTCCAGTAATAAACTTCCAAATTGTATTTCATATCTAGAGAAGTTCGATCTTAACATGTCTGAAGAAAAAAAAAATGACAACAAAAATAAATCTTTGTAGACTTCGCGATTTGTGTAAACTTTGGAATGTGGTTCTTCAGAAAACAAATTAGTCTGTGGGTAACTGCAGGCTAAGTTATTTGGCTAATTCATATTGTCCTGTCATGACATTCCAGAGCATTGCTGTTTAACCTTGCCAGATAAGATTTTGCATGTCACTGTAGTGAAAGCAGCTTCTTTTATATGCATACTTTTCTCCTTTTTCTTTGCATTTTTGGGATCTTCCTAGGGTGATCCCATTTTGGAAAAACATTTTTCTTTTTTTTTCGTCACCATTGTCTTGACAAGTTCTTCTGGTTTTGTCTTAGGTTACATACTTCTTTGTCCACTTTTTTCATCTAGGTAAATAATGTCTTAATACAATATTTTATATAAACTTTTTGTTTTAGGATAGTTTTAGATTTACAGAAAAGTTGTGATGATAGTACAGAGTTCCCATATACCCCACTCCCAGTTTTTCCGATTATTGATGTTTTACCTTAGTTTGATACATTTGTCATATCAAGTGAATCAATACTGATAAATTATTATTAACTAAAGTTCATACTTCATTCAGATTTACTTAGTTTTTACCTGATGTCCTTTTTCTGTTCCAAGGCCACATTACATTTAGCCATCATGTCTCCTTAGGCTTCTCTTGACTGTGACAGTTTCTCAAATTTACCTTGTTTTTGATAACCTGGGCAGTTTTAAGGATTACTGGTCTGATATTTTGTAGCATTTCCCTCAGTAGGGATTTTTCTGGTATTTTTCTCAGGAAGGTACATACTGTCAACATGGCTTATCACTGTTGATATTAACCTTGATCATCTGTCTTAGGTAGTGTTTGTCAGGTTTCTGCACTGTAAAATTAATGTTTTCCCCCTTTTCATACTGTAGTCTTCGCAAAAAAGTCACTATGCACACCCCCACTTAAAGAATGGGAGGTTATGCTCCACCTTCCTGAGGGCAAAGTATCTGCACAAATTATTTGGAATTTTTCTGCATGGGAGATTTGTCTATTCTCATCCACTTATTAATTTATTTAATCAATAATTTATATATAACTGTATTGATATGTTGATATTTATTTTTTACCTTGGGTCATAATCCAATACTACTTTATTTTATTGCTCAAATTGTTCAGCTTTGGCCACTGAGAATTCTTTCAGTTGGCGCCTGTGTCCCTTTGATATACCCCTGATGTTGTAGAAATTTGTTTGTTCGTTTTTTTTTTCCCCCAGAACTTCCTTACTTTCTGGTAAAATAAGATGCTCTAGACTCATCTTGTGTATTTCCTGCCCCAGCCCTAGAAATAGCCATTTCTCCAAAGAGTTCTGGTCCCTTTAATTGTAGAATGATATTAGAAACCAAGATCTGAGTGCTAAGTGTGCTCATTGCTACTGGAATGTCATTGCTTCTAGGCCTTCTCAACTGAGAAGAAACTGCATGCATGTATCGAAAACCAAACTTGTTACTGTTGAGTCAATTCAGATTCACAGTGACCCTATAGGACAGAATAGAACTGCCCCATAGGGTTTCCAAGGAGCAGCTGTTGGATTTGAACTGCTGACCTTTTGGTTAGCAGCCAAACTCTTAACCACTGTGCCACCAGGGCTCCATATGTATATATACTAGCCTGTATATGTACACATGTCCATAAATATTTTGAAGCGTTAGCATCTGTATCTATATTAAGCTAAACATGAGTTCATAATGATGTCTCCAACTCTATGGATCATTCTAGTCTTCGGTGCTTGCCTGTAATTTCCCATCCCTATCACCATCCATTTTACTTAATCATCAGATTTCAATATACATGTATAGTGGCTTCAGAATTGTTAACCCATACCACTGTGGAAACAGCTTTATCAACTAGAGTACAGTGCTTAAGTACAGTTACATTTGCCTTTAGTCTTACAAACTCTACTCATTCCCAAGGTTTTTTAGGTCAACCTTTTTCCTCCCACCCACTTCGCTGAGATTGTTTTGTATACACGTAATATAGTTATAATCTTTTGTCACATTCTGCATTCCATCCTGAGATCCCATGACTTCCTAAATGATTTTTAAATTTTTACATACATTAAGGTTCACTATTTGTGTTATATGGTTCTATGGGTTTTGACAAATTCATAGTGTCATGTATACACCATTACAGTATCATGCAAAATAGTTTCACCATTCTAAAAATTCTCCTGGCTCCACCTATTCAACACTCCCTTCCCCTACCCTCATCCTCACAAACCTCTGGCAACCACTGATCATTTGTTTACTGTTTCTATGGTTTTGCCTATTCCATAATGTCATATAAATGGAATCATTTAGTATGTAGTCTTTTCACACTGGGATTTTTTCACTTTGCAATATGTATTTTAGATTCGTACATGTCTTTGTGTAGCTTGATAGTGCATTTTTTGTATTGCTGAATATTATTATTCCATTATAAAGATGTACCACAGTTTTATTTATCCACTCACCTATCAAAGGACATCTTGATTTCTTTTGTTGTGGCAGTTATGAATAAAGGTGCTATAAACATTCATGTGTTGGCTTTGTATGGAAATAAGTTTCAAATTACTTGAGTAAATAGCTACAAGCGTAGTTCTCTGGGCCATATGGTAAGACGGCTTAGCTTTGTAAGAGTCTTCCAAACTGTCTTCCAAAGAGGCTGTACCATTTTGCATTCCCACCAGCCATGAATGAGAGCCTGTTGCTCTGCATCATCACCCAGCTGGTATTGTCAGTTCTTTTTTTTTTTTTCATTATGATAGGTGTGTAGTGGTATCTCATGGTTGTTTTAATTTGTATCTCCCTAATGAGAACCTTGCCTAATTTTGATTGGATAAAGCCTATAAATGTTTTAAACAGTGTTTTTTGTTTTACTGACCAATTCTCCCTTCATTGGAATTGAGGGAGAATGTTTATAAAGTATTAGGCTTTATTTATTTTGGGGAGTAAAAGTGTTTAAAATTCAGGCTGCTACTCATATGAATCCTCTCCGAGCCCCAGTTTCTTTATCTACAAAGCAGAGATAACATTTCCTTCATGTAGCTCACAAATTAGAAGCATTAGCTAAAAAATTCTCAGATGGTACCACTTTGTCAATTCCAAAATGCTATATAATACAAAGATGTATTGTCATTAAGTATAAAAAAAAAAATTTTTATCTGGAAGCCTCCCTTCTTCCTGCCTCCATCAGATTCTGCCAGTGAGTTTTTACGTATTACACTGTTCCGTATCAGTATTTTACTTCTTCAGAATTTTCCACCCAAGTTGACTTTCTTTGGAAAGTCCTTAGTCTCCAATAAACAAAGTCATGATCCTTCCATAGTAACTTTCCTTCTCAATCCAAGTACAGTTGTTCCATAGCTCTAAACTTATTATGACTATAGTCCATTTACCTCCCTATCCAACACACAGTCCTCTATTACAATCATCGTATCAGTTAAGGTTTATGTTCAGAAAACTGAAACCAAGCATTAAGAAACTTACTACAGGGAATTAGGCTTTCACAAAAGGGAATTAGATATTTACAAAATTATTGTGGAAGGTTGCCATTGGACTTTTTGTTACAAGATCATAACGCTATAGCTGCAGTAAAGACAGAAAAAACTATTTCTATGACTACTACCCATGCCACCACATACCCAAATGGCTGGTGGCTAGGGAGGGGAATATTCAGCCTGTCTTAGGCAAAAATACCAATAGCTTAGATGGGAAGTATTTTAAATAATTATGTAGTATTATTAACCACCTTTCCAAATTGGAGTATGGTCATGGAAATAAATCAAATCGATTTTAGTTTGTAAAATTTTTCTATTAGATGACAATGTTATGCATTTTGGTTTCTTTTTATATTATATTTAAAGTAATTTCAGAGATAGGCTATATTTGTGTTTTTCTTATTCCCTTAGTTTATTTTGTAACTCATCCTGGGTTTGTAATTGATTCCAAAGGCAATATCCCTTTAACCTGAGTGTTAGGAACTCCTAGGAACCCCACCTTCAATATCTCTTTTTTTTTTTTTTAGGAAGACTATATTTGTAAAAATGTATTAAGCCTGATTCTTCTCAGAAAGCAAATGTGACTACATTTCTTTTTTCCCAGTTGGTAATAAAACTTTAAATAAATTTTTAAAAAAATCAGGCTGCTACATTTTTATAAAAGTATAGATTTCTTGTGCTTCTGTTTTAATCAGCTATGATATAGGCAAAGACAGCATCTGCTGAAGTGAATGCTAAGTCACTGGTGGCAGAGAATCAATCCCATGTGATTCTTGTGCAGAAAGTAGAGGGAGTTTTATTTATAAGCAAGATGCCTGTAAGAAACTTTTTTCTGGATGTATCCAGAGCTTCACTTTATACTCCCCTCCCTCACCATATACACACACCACTTTCAACCCTTGCCACCTGAACACGGAGACAGCATTGAGGAAGACTAAAATGTACTCGGAACATATATGTGACATGCTTAGTTCTTGCTTAGGACCAGGTAACCAGAGTGATTAATTCCTTTTCCCATCATGATGTGACTGGCATATGTATAATTCCTTCCAAAAGCATTAGTTGCGTCTTATTTTGATTGCCCTTTAACATTAACTTAGATCTGTCCTCTCTGCGTATACCCAGTGCTGCCATGTTGCCCCTGTCTCTCCCAAGCTGAAAACTTGGCTTTACTCTTTCAATTGGATTGCATCCTACCCACTCTATGTGCCATTCCTTCACGGTCACACTAGGTGAAAAAAGTTAATTGGTTAAATCAATTTTATATGTTAGTGGGCAAGAAAGCAACTAACACTGAATATCTACAATGCACTTTCGTGCACGTTCTCATTTAATTCACACAACACCATGAGGTGAATGCTATTCCCATTCTAGATGAGAAAATTTACGGGTAAGTGGCTTGCTTTAATACTTTTGCTCATGCTATTGCCTCTGCCTAGGATGCTCCCTCAGTTCCACCTCTATCTAGCAAGTTCCTACTGAACATTCAGAAGCGACTTCAGATGTTACCTTTCTAGATGGTGGTTTCTGATACTTGCCGTTGGATAAAAGCCATCATGCTAAACTGTGACTGTGTTGAGGGCAAGGACCATATCTTCTTGATATTTGTATTCCTAGTGTATTCCATGGTATCTTTTGCATTTCACAGTAGTGTATCAGTCAGTGTCCACTGAGTTAAGTGATTTGGGAATCTCTGGAAATGCAGGTATTTTTTGTGTGTTGCTGTGGGGTGGGTGGGTTTTGGACCATTTGAGTGAATTTGTTCAGATAAATGCTGAAGCTTGGGGAAGCAAAAGTAAAACATGGCGATAACTATAAGTGAAGCCCGCATAGATGTTGAGGCAATGATTTTCAGAATGAAGACAGTGCTTACCGTATCTATATTTTTTTCTTTTTGGAGACAAAAAAAGATCTACTTTTCTCATAATGTAAACTACCAAAAGTAAAGTTTGATAAAACCTATTTGGCTAGTGGTTATGCACAGAATATAACTGTAAACCAGGGATACATCCTTGGGAAGGGGGTTACCATCAAAAAGAGGGACTGAATAAAATGTTTAACATTTATTTATCAAAGGGGTTAATGAGTTAAATTTTTAAATAGTTGAAAAACACTGAAGTAGAAACTCAGGAAAATTTTGGTAGCCTAATATCCTTTACAAAAAACAAACTCCTTGGTGTTACATATATTTGTTGTAACGTAATGTGACCTTTATTGGCAAGAAATAATGCAAAACTGGTCTAATCAGTTCTCAAGCAGGATATGGCAGCACTTTCCCTACAACTAGGTACCAGCTGATGAGAGATAAGTTCTCTGATTATTATTTTAACAGTTACCAAGTCAAAATGAAAATTCTGACTGGCAGGCGCTTAAGGATCTCAGTACTAGCATAATTTCTCACATTATATTTTGCTTAGAACTGGACTCTGCATGGTCTCGGTTCAATGTCAATTCAAGACCCCAGCAAGATACTGTACAGCTGACTTGATTTGGCAAAGAAACGTGAGAACTTGTTTAAAGCTATTAAAAGCATTCTTACTGAGTTTAGGCAGTGCTAGATGGGACTTGGCTCACTCCGGAGCTGGGGTAATCAGAGAATGAGCAAATGTTAATTTAGGTCCTTAGGCAAGTCCCTAGGCAAACACACAAGCTTTGAAGTGAGAGTATTTCTAATTGCTTGCCTAACACCTGATTGACATGATTCTGAGGTTAGGCAATTACCCTAAGAAACTAATCCTAGCTGATCGTTTACTATGGACCCTCAGCTCCTTCACAGAGAGGTGTGTTATATAGGCTGGTAGTGGTCTACCGGAGTCCAAGGTGTATATTCCTGAAATGAAAATTCTACTCAGAGTTAAAGGAAAATATTTCATATATTTAAACAAACTCATATATGTAATGGAATAAAATGTAAAATTCCTCTAACATAGAAGACATCAAAGAAATTTTAAGACTTAAGTCTGTCCCTCCCCACTCCTGCAAGGTGGAGGGGGTTGAGAAGTGTGGGTAAAAACTTAAAAAGCAGTGCTTTAAGTTATGGAAACCCTGGTAGTGTAGTGGTTAAGTGCTATGGCTGCTAAATAAGATGTCAGCAGCTCAAATCCGCCAGGCGCTCCTTGGAAACTCTATCGGGTAGTTCTACTCTGTCCTATAGGGTCTCTATGAGTCGGAATCGACTAGACGGAAGTGGGTTTAGTTTTGGGTTTTGAAGTTATGGCTACTTTTGTGGAATGCCCTTCCCTCTCAGCTCTGCCCAGTAGTCTCATGTGGACTTCTCAAAAGTAAGCTCAAAAGTCATCCTCCCAAGCCCCTAACCCAAGCAGAATAAGTCCTTCTCTCTTCTGTGTTTCTGTTGATGTTCCTCCATGACCTACTATGGCATTCATCCCATTGATGTGATTAGTTGTTTATCTGCCCACTAGATCAAGCATGAGTCTCTGAAGGACAGGGTCTTCAAGATTATTTATATCCCCAGTACCTTACATAATATTTGACTAGAGCAAGTATTCTGTGGTCCTCTCCTAATGGTCTAGTTGAAGTCACAGAATGTAAAACTAGGTTGTCTTAGTTATCTAGTGCTGCTATAACAGAAATACCATAAGCAGATGGTTTTAACAAACAGACATTTATTCTCTCACAGTTTAGGAGGCTAGAAGTCCAAATTCAGGGTGCCAGCTCTATGGGAACGCTTTCTCTCTCTGTCGGCTCTAGAGGAAGGTCTTTGTCATCAATCTTCCCCTGGTCTAGGAGCTTCTCAGACAGGGACCCCAGGTCCAAAGGATATGCTCCAACCCTGGCTGTTCTTGCTTGGTGGTAATGAGGTCCCTCTTTTCTTTGCTTGTTTCTCTCTTTTATATTTCAAAAGAGATTAACTCAAGATACAACCTAACCCTGTAGATTATGTCCTGCCTCACTACTATAACTGCTTCTAATCCTGCCTCATTAACATCATAGAGGTAGGATTTACAACACATAGGAAAATTACATCAGATCACAAAATGGAGGACAACCACACAATACCAGGAATCATGGCCTAGCCAAGTTGACACACACTTTTGGGGAACACAATTCAATTTGACACACATTTTGGGGGGATGTAATTCAATCCATAACACTTACTGAGTTGTCGTCAAATTTTATGTCAGTTATGCCTTAATTTTTTTTAAAGAATGGATAAAAATCATTATGATTCACCATACTAACAGGCTCAAAAAATCACATGTTCATATCAATTAATACAGACAAAGGGTCCAACAAGATCAAATACCAATTCATGATTAAAAAAAAAAAAACTCTCAGAAAACTAGTAGTGGAGGGGAACTTCCTCAACCTAATGAAGGACATCTACAAAAAACCTACAGCTAACATCATACTTTATAGTGGAAAAAATGGACATTTTCCCCCTGACATCAAGAACAAAATAAGGATGTCTGCTCTTGATATTTTTATTCAACATTATGCTGGAGGTGCTAGCCAGTGCAACAAGGAAAGAAAAAAATAATAAAAGGTAGCCAGATTGAAAATAAGTAAAACTATTAAAAAAAATTTTTTTTTTATTTATACGGAAACAATTTGATCATCTACGTAAAAGTCACAAGGGATCTACAAAAAGTATACTACAACTAGTAGCGAGTATAGTAAGATCAGAGGAATCAGGAACACTGTTGGAAAAATTTAAATTTTCAATGCCATTCATAATAGCATCAAAAATATGAACTATTGTTAAGATGTTGTATTGATCTATAGGTTCAACCCAGCCCCAATAGAAATTACAGCAGAATTTTTTGTAAAAATTGACAAGCTGATTCTAAAACTTATCTGGAAAGACAAAGGACCTGAAATATGCAAAACAACTTTGAAAAAGAACAAAGTTTGAAGGTTCACATTACCTGATTTCAGGGCTTATTAGGAAGCTACAATAATCAAGACATATTGTCTTGTCTTTAAATGAAGATAGACAATAGATCAAAAAGCAGAATAGTGAACCCAGAAAATGACCCACACACCTCAGGTCAATTGATATTTGAAAAGGTGTAAAGGTGGTCTGATGGAGATGCTAGAACATTTGGACATCGTTATACAAAACAAAACACCTCAATTAATACCTCACACTCTATACTTTTTTTTTTTTACTCTATACAAGGAAACCCTGGTGGTGTAGTGGTTAAGAGCTACAGCTGCTAACCAAAAGGTCAGCAGTTCAAGTCCACCAGGCACTCCTTGAAAACCATACGGGGTAGTTCTACTCTGTCCTATAGTGTTGCTATGAGTTGGAATCGACTCAAGAGCAATGGGTTTTTACTCTATACAAAAATTAACTCAAAATGGATTATAGACCTAAATAAAAACTATCAGGAAAAGATTATTTTAGTTCTCACACTAAAAACATGACCCATAAAAGAAAAAAAATGATAAATTGAAGTTCATCAAAATTGAAAACTCTGTTCTTCATAAGGAAACCATTGTGGCATAGTGGTTAACTGCTACAGCTGCTAACCATTGTTAAGACAACTTAAAGATAAGCCACAGATTGGAAGAAAGTATGTGTCTGCGCGCGGGCCCGCGCGGTCGGACCGGCCGCCGGGCTCCCCCTCCCGGCGGCCGCCCGGCCGCAGCGGGGCGCGGCGCGGAGCCCCCCGGCCTGGGGCGGAGGCCGGGGGAGAGACGGGGGGAGGGCCAGGCCCCCCCCACGGCCGCTCCCCGCGGGCCCGCCGCCACGAACCGCGGCGGACGGGCGACCCCCCTAGGTTACATATCTGATCAAAGAGTTGTATCTAGAATATATAGCGAACTCTTAAAACTCAATATTAAGAAATAAACAACTCAATTAAAAGCTCCCTGAGGGACCAGATGACTGGGCTGAGGCCTGGGGACCATGGTCTCGGGGTACATCTAGCTCAATTGGTATAACATAGTTTATAAAGAAGATGTTCTACATCCTATTTTGCTGAGTAGCATCTGGGGTCTTAAAAGCTTCTAAGTGGCTGTCTAAGATACACCACTGGTCCCACCTGTCTGGAGCAAGGGAGGATAAAGAAAACCAAAGGCACAAGGAAAAGATTAGTCCAAAAGACTAATGGAGCATAACTACCACAGCCTCCACCCGACAGTCTAGCACAACTACATGGTGCCCAGTTACCACCGCCAACTGCTCTGACAGAGAATGCAATAGAGGGTCCCGGACAGACCTAGAGAAAAACATAGAACAAAATTCTAACTCACAAAAAAAAGACCAGACTTACTGGTCTGACAGAGACTGGAGAAACTCCAAGGGTATGGTCTCCGGACACCCTTTTAACTCAGTACTGAAGTCACCCCTGAGGTTCACCATTCAGCCAAAGATTAGACAGGCCCATAAAAGAAAACAAGACTAATGGGCACACCAGCCCAGGGGCAAGGACAAGAAGGCAAGAGGGAACAGGAGAAGTGGTAACGAACCCAAAGTCGAGAAGCAGAGAGTGTTGACATGTCATGGGGTTGGCAATCAATATAACAAAACAATATGTGTATTAATTGTTTAATGGAAAACTGATTTGCTCTATAAACATTCATTTAAAGCACAATAAAAAATACATAAATAAAGATTTGAACAGACACTTCACCAATAAAGATACATGAAAAGATACTCAATGTCGTTGTTGTTGTTGTTAGGTGCTGTCAAGTTGGTTCCAACTTATAGTGACACTATGTACGAAACACTTACTGGTCCTATGCCATCCTCACAATCCTTGTTATACTTGAGACCATTGTTGCAGACACTTTGTCAGTCCATTTCATTGACAGTGTTCCTCTTTTTTGCTGACCTTCCACTTTACCAAGCATGATGTCTTTCTCCAGGGGCTGGTCCCTCTTGATAACATGTCCAAAGTATATGAGGTTAAGTTTTGCCATCCTTGCTTCTAAGGAGCGTTCTGGCTGTACTTCTTCCAAGATACATTTGTTCATTCTTCTGTCAGTCCATGGTATATTCAATATTCTTCACCAACACCATAACAAAGGTATCAGTTCTTCTTCAGTCTTCCTTATTCCTTGTCCAGTTTTCACATGTACATGAGGAGATTGAAAACACCATGGCTTGGGTCAGGCGCATCTTAGTCCTTAAAGTGACATCTTTGCTTTTTAACACTTTAAAAGATATCTTTTGCAGCAGATTTGCCCAATGCAATGTGTCCTTTGATTTGTTGACTTCTGCTTCCGTGGGCGTCGATTGTAGATCCAGGTAAAAGGAAATCCTTGACAACGTCAGTCTTTTCTCCATTTATCATAATGTTGCTTATTGGTCCAATTGTGAGGATTTGTGTTTTCTTTATGTTGACGTGAAATCCATAATGAAGGATGTGGTCTTTGACCGTCATCTGTAAGTGCTTCAAGTCCTCTTCACTTTCTGCAATCAAGATTGTGTCATCTGCATATCATAGGTTTTTAATGAGTCTTCTTCCAACCCTGATGCCACATTCTTCTCCATATAGTCCAGCTTCTCATGTTATTTGCTCAGCATACAGATTGAATAATTATGGTGGAAGAATGCAATCTTGACACACACCTTTCTTGACTTTAACCCACACAGCATCCCCTTGTTCTGCTCAAACAACTGCCTCTTTATGTGCAGGTTCCTCACGAGCACAATTAAGTATCCTAGGATTCCCATTCTTTGCAGTGCTGTCCATAATTTGTTATAATCCACACAGTCGAATGCCTTTGCACAGTCAATAAAACACAAGGTAAACATCTTTCTGGTATTCTCTGCTTTCAGCCAAGATCCATCTGACATCCCTTGTTCCACATCCTCTTCTGAATCCGGCTTGAATTTCTGGCAGTTCCCTGTTGATGTACTGCCACAACTGCTTTTGAATGATCTTCAGCAAAATTTTACTTGTGTGTGATATTAATGATATTGTTCAATTCTTTCCACATTCTGATGGATCACCTTTCTTCAGAATGGGGACAAATATGGATCTCTTCCAGTCAGTAGGCCAGGTAGCTGTCTTCCAAATTTCTTGGCATAGATGAGGGAGCACTTCCAGCACTACGTCCGTTTGTTAAAAAACATCTCAGTTGGTATTCTGCCAATTCCTGGAGCCTTATTTTTTGCCATTGACTTCAGTGCAGCTTGTTCCTGATCATATGCTACCTCCTGAAATGGTTGAACGTTGACCAGTTCTTTTTGGCACAGTGATTTCATGTATTCATTCCATCTTCTTTTGATGTTTCCTGTGTTGTTCAATATTTTGCCCATAGAATTCTTTAATATTGCAACTCGAGGCTTGAAATTTTTTCTTCTGTTCTTTCAGCTTGAGAAATGTTGAGCGTGTTCTTCCCTTTTGATTTTCTAACTCCAGGTTCTTGCACATTTCATTATAATACTTTACTTCGTCTTCTCTAGGCGTTCTTTGAAATCTTCTGTTCAACTCTTTTACGTCATCATTTCTTTCTTTTGCTTTAGCTACTCTCCATTGAAGAGCAAGTTTCAGAGTCTCTTCTGGCATCCATTTTGGTCTTTCTTTCCTGTCTTTTTAATGACCTCTTGCTTTCTTCATGTACGATGTTCTTGATGTCATTCCACAACTCATCTGTCTTTGGTCATTTGTGTTCAATGTGTCAAGTCTATTCTTGAGATGGTCTCTAAATTCAGGTGCAATATACTCAAGGTAGTACTTTGGCTCTTGTGAACTTCCTCTAATTTTCTTCAACTTCAACTTGAACTTGCATTTGGACAATTGATGTTCTGTTCCACATTCGGCCCCTGACCTTGTTCTGACTGATGATATTGAGCTTTTCCATGGTCTCTTTCCACAGATGTATTTGATTTGATTCCTGTGTATGCCATCTAGCGAAGTCCACGTGTATAGTCGCCATTTATGTTGTTGAAAAAAGGTGTTTGCAATGAAGAAATCATTGGTCTTGCAAAATTCTATCATGCAAGACTGGCGTCATTTCTATCACCAAAACCATATTTTCTAACTGCCAGTACTTCCTTGTTTCCAACTTTTTCTTTTCAATCACCAGTAATTTTTAATGCATCCTGATTGCATATTTGATAAATTTTCAAACTGCAGAAGTTGGTAAAAATCTGCGGTTTCTGCATCTTTGGCCTTAGTGGTTGGTGCGTAAATTTGAATAATAGTCTTATTAGCTTGACTTCCTTGTAGGCGTATGGATATTATCCTATCGTTGACAGCGTTATACTTCAGGATAGGTCTTGAAATGTTCTTTTTGACAATGAACATGACCCCATTCCTCTTCAATTTGTCATTCCCAGCATGGTAGAACATATGATTGTCCGATTCAAAATGGCCAATACCAGTCCTTTTCAGCTCACTTATGCCTAGGATATTTATGTTTATGCACTCATTTTCATTTTTAATGACATCAATTTTCCTAGATTCATACTTCATACATTCCGCGTTCCAATTCTTAATGGATGTTTGCAGATGTTTCTTCTCATTTTGAGTCCACATCATTAGTCCTTAGGAAAATGCAAATTAAAACCACAATGAGAGATGACTACACACCTATTAAGATGACTATAATTAAAAAGACTGACCATACCAAGTTTGGATGAATACCTGGAGCACCTGGAACTCTCGTACACTGTTGGTGTGAATGTAAAGAGATACAGCCACTTTACAAAAGTTTGGCAGTTTCTTATAATACACACTTACCATATTATCCAGCAGTTCCACTCCCAGGTATTTCTTAAGAGAAATGAAACCATTCATCCACCGAGGACTTATACATCAATGTCCATAACAGTTTTATTTGTAATAACTGAAAGCTGGAAACAACCCATTTTGTCCATCAAAGGGTGAATGGATAAACAAACTCTGGTACATTCATACAATGGAGTACTAATCATCAATAAAAAGGAATTAGCTATGACTACATGTTACAGTGCTTGTGATTCTCAAAATAACTGAAAGAAACATGAGGATATGCTTATGAAAGAAACCGGATAAAAAGAGTGTGTATTGTGTGATTCTATTTATATAAAATTCTAGAAAATGAAAAATAGTCTATAGTGACAACAGAGAGGGTATCAGAGATGGGGGTGAGTGGGGAGGGATTATGAAGGGCCAGGAAGAAGCTTTTGGGGGTGATGGATATTTCATTATTTTGATTGCGATGGTGGTTTCACAGATGTACATACATACATCAAAACTTATCAAGTTGTGCACTTAAATATGTGCAGTTTTTAAATAATTTAGAGGTGAAATTCACTTAACATTAAATTAACCATTTAAAGTAATTCAGTGGCATTTAATATATTTACAATGTTGTGCAACCACAGTCTCTAATTCCAAAACATTTCCACCGCTCCAAAGTAAAACCCCTTACCCATTAAGCTTCTCCCCACTCTTCCTCTCCCACCGGCCCCTGGTAACCACCAATCTGCGTTCTGTCCTCTATAGCTTTATCTATTCTGGATATTTCATATAAATGAAATCATACAGTATGTGACCTTTTGTGTCTGGTTTCTTTAGCTTAGCACAACATTTTAGACATTCATCCATGTTGTGGCATGTATTCTTTTTTATGGCTGGATAATATATTGTGCATATATATGACAATTTGTTTATCCATTCATCCACTGATGGATGTTTGAGCCATTTCCACTTTTTGGCTATTATGAATTATGCTGCTATGAACATGCATATATATTATACATGTACTTGTTTTAGTACTGTTTTCAGTTCTTTTGAGTACATACCTAGGAGTGGAATTGCAGGATCATAAGGTAATTCTATTTTTAACTTTTTGAGGAACTGCCAAACTGTTTTCCACAGTCACTGAGCCATTTCACATGCCCACTAGTAATGTGCAAAGGTTCCAATTTCACTGTATCCTCACCAACACTTGTTATTTTCCTTTTTTTTTTTAATAGTTGCCATCCTGATGGGTGTGAAGTGGTACCTTATTGTGGTTTTGATTTGCATTTCTCTAAATACTAATGATGGTGAGAATCTTTTCATGTTTTTGTGGCTATTTGTATATCTTTTTGGAGAAGTGTCTATTCAAATCCGTTGCCCATTTTTTAATTGAGTGTTGTTGTTGTTCTGAGTTATAAGAGTTTTTTATATATTCTACATACTAGACCCTTATTGGAAACCCTGGTGGTGTAGTGGTTAAGTGCTATGGCTGCTAACCAAAAGGTAAGCAGTTTGAATCCACCAGGCGCTCCTTGGAAACCCTATGGGGCAGTTCTACTTTGTCCTATAGGGTCTCTATGGGTCAGAATTGATTTGACGGCAATGGCTTTGTTCATACATCATTTTCCTGGTTTACTTTAGTTCTTTGTACACAGTTTCCTTTAGCTCTTTAAGCATAGTTAACACAGTCTTTGTCTAGTAAAGTCCAATGCCTGGCCTTCCTCAAGGACAATTTCCTTCAATTTATTTTTTTCCTTTTAATGAACCATACTTTGCTGTTTTTTTGTATGCTTTGTGATTTTTGTTGAAATGTTGATTTTTAAATATTTAAATGTGATAATTCCGGTGTTTTAGTCATGATTCTCTAGAGAGACAGATATATACATAGATGTATGTGTGTATACACACACACACAGAGGAAGAGAGATTGATTGGCTTACTTAAGGGGATTGGCTCATGGGATTGTATGGGCTGGCAAGTCCAAACTCCATAGGTCAGGTGACAACTGGATACTCCTTCTGGCTCACAAGATTGTGGGGAGGCTTGCAATTCCAAAATCCATAGGTCAGCCAGCAGGCTAGAGATTTCTGTAAGCTCATGGACCAATATCCATAGGTTAGGCAATGGAAAGAGTGCAAGAGTGAAGAGAGAGAGTGAGTTCTGCCAAAATATCTATTTATAGTCTGCAAGGAGGACACATCCTAAGGAAACTCTCTTTTCAAATGATTAATTGATTACATTAGATGACATTATGGAAGGTAATTACATCACAGTACAGTACATCACATTACAGCACAGTACATTACGTGACATCACCAACAACTAGACTAGTGCTTTGACAAACTTCTGTGAACCATAGACTAGCCAAGTTTACACATAAAATTAATCATCACATCTGGATAGCAGATTCTTCCTCTTTCCTAGAATTCACTGTTCTTGATTATTGATGACTGCAGTTGTTCATTTGTTTCATGACTTCTCCAAACTATTTTTTGTAAAGACTGAATTTCTTGTTGTGTGTGGTCCTTTATCTTGTGTTCAGTTAGTGTTTTGACAGAGATTTCCTTAAACTCCAGCAGCTAGTAAAAAAGTCTCCCTTTCTTAGAGGATTGGGTCTGTGCCCAGACACTCATTTAACACTTACCCAGGCCACTTACAATTCTCTGTTAGCCTTCACTTCCTGCTTTCATTTAGCCCAGAGATCAGCCAGCAGTGAAAGTTTAGGATCTTCTCAATTCTTTCCTGAGGCTGTATCCTGTCCTGGACATGTCCGTGGCTTTCTAAATTTCCGCTTTTGAATACCCTAATTTCCCAAAGAAACCCTCTCCCCAGCTTTTCCTCCAAGGCTTTACACGATCTATTTTATATGTCAACCATAACTTTTTGCCCTAGGTGGCTGCCAGTTTTTCATTCACCTCACAGTGTTATTGAGCTGTGCCTGCCACTTTTCCACCCTGAGTGCATTCTGAGCTATGCAAAAGAGAGATGAGCACCTTCTTCAGCCTTTCAGGTAGCCCCCAGAAAGGTTGGAACAGACAAGCACAATAATCTGTGAATAAGGTCTGCTCTGCTCCCTTCAGAACCAGGGACCAGATCCCACACTGGGAATGTGGGCTGCCATCTTCAAGATTGCTGCCAAACTGGGAAGGGGTGGAGCAAGGGTAAGTAAAGATGCCACAAAGCTTTCCTTCTGTTTTTAAATTGCTTTTTTTTTTTATTCACCATTTTCTTGGTTGATGTAAACCTTTGACTGTTTTCCAGAGTTCCAACAAAGGTGGTTCTGACAATTTATGCTTGTTTTTTTGATGTTTCTGTGGAGGGACGGACATTTGGAGATGCCTACTCTGCCATTTTGCTGGTGTCCTATGCAGTTTATTGTATGTGTATAAAGGCATAAAAAATAGTCAGTCTCCATTGTTGAGAATGAAACTGGTTATAACTCAATCCCATAGTATGTTTTGTGTTTCAGTGGTTGTAAGAGAAAAGACATAGGGTTTGGGGTCAGGGATTGAGGGAAACAGACAAGTTGGATCGTAGAGACAGGAGCTATGCTTAATGATCCCTTGCCAGCATCCTTTTTCAGGTGAGGGTTATCAGATACTGGTTTGAGTTTTGTAGTGGCAAAGGAAATTTTCTGTTTCAAGGTTCCTGGTTGATTTTAAAATAGCCATATGATTAATTTCATTATTATATCTTATGAAGTAATATATGCACATGGTTTATGAACTGTATGTATAAAAGTTTACAATTTAAGTGGTTGTTCACTACTGCAGCCCTCCCTACCTCCAGCCCTAATCCTCTAAAATTGTTATTTTTAACTCTTTTTACTGTTCCTGTTTAGTTCTTCTGGTGATTGTTTCCATGTATACTGTTATTTCTTGTCTTATTCATTTTATATGTTATTTATTACCTTTCTGCTGTAATAAATGAGGCCTTATATAACTTATACCACCTCTCTTTCCAATGCAGTTATCATTCTTTTTAGTTCCTTTCTTGGTTTGTTTGTTTAATGTACTTAGACCTATTTGTAAGATGAGGCTATTAGTTCCCTGCTTTTCTTTTTATCTCTCACCTCTTCTACATACTAATATTTGTCATTTGTGCTTTTAACTTTTTTTATTGCCAAGAAACATAACATTTATGTTTTGTTCTATATCAATAATTAAGTGTCCTGTGATTTTGTATATTGGTGGTTCCCGAAAGTTGAAAATCAGTATACAGTGTTTATATTATTTGACTATTTAAAATTATTCTCTCTCTGCCAAGTGTTATTATGATAACATTATATTTTTTGATTTGTATAACTATTTGTTTTTTTACTGGATTTTCTAATTGCCTTTATTTTTTCCTTGCACTGTCTGCAACATCCATAAGTTTATCTCATTTCATAATGGTGGATGAAGTCTTCAGCCCCCTCTCCCTCTTAGTCCTGGGTGCCTTCCCTGGAGCCTTTCTTTCATCGTCTTACTTCATTTCAGACTGAGTGCCCCTTAGGCTTACTGTGCAGCTGTCATCCTTGGACTTACTTTATTAGCCTCTAAGTTTAGGACCACTTCTTTTCAGAATCCAGCGTGTATCTCTGTCTTTCTTTACTCTCTCATTTTGCTGGAGTACATCTTTAAGCAACTTCCTAAGAAAAGCAATGTGATAGGTAAACTTAGAGTCTTTGCAATTTGAATGTCTTTCTTTTGCTATCTAACTCAATTGATAGTTGGCTAGAAACAAAATTATCATTTCAAAATAATTTTTCCTTAAAATTCTGAAGGCATTTCTCCACCATACTCTAACAGCCAGTATTGTTGGTGTTTCTTTAACTGTTAATGTTTTTCTATTTGGGAGTTTTTAGGATCTTCTCTTTATCGTTCATGTTCTGAAATTTTGTAATATGTCTAGGGGTTGAGCAAAATGAATAGCTACCCCAAATATGAAGCCTTCCAGTCAACAACCCCTACTCATGTATATAGAGCCATTATTCTGGGAGACCTTTAAATCCCAGAACGTCTAGGGCATTAATGCCCACACTGGCTACCTGAATTCTTATCAGACTACTTGTTTAATCTCTTTAGAGAAGAAACCTCTGATTTTTTTTAATGCCTTAGTACTAAATACTTTAATACTAAGAATTCTACACATGGGAGTGAAAGATGATTATTAAATATGCAGACTTCCAGTAAATTTCTCACATTTCATTCTCACCCTTCCTTACTTGGCGTTTCCAAGTTCCAAACCTCTCTGGGGGCCTACAAGGAAGACCACAGGAAGTGGATAGGTGCTGACTGATGAAGAAGGTAAGAGAAAATGACAGAGAGGGTTTATAGCACCTGTCCACTTCCTGTCTTTCAGAAAATATTGAAAACTCTTTTGTGCTGATTCTATCATTCTCTTCATTGTACCTTTTTTTATTTGTTTAATGTCATTTTAATTGAGTCTTGGGAGAAGAAGACTAACAGTTTGGTTAGTCAGCTATCTTGATCCAAATGTTTAAATACTTGTTAAATTTTAAAGTTTATTAGGATTTTCTAGAAAATATTTGTAATTAAGAGCAATCAGCTATGAACTTTACAAACCTGCATTGTTTACTCATTAGGAGAAAGAGGATTCATTAGGGTTAAAACTCTGTGGAAAGAGACTAATAGACATCGATGAAATCTAATTCTCCTTTGCTCCATGGAAAGATGGCTTTAGTCCCTAAAACTAACAAACAATGGATATGCATAAAATTCAGTCTAATGAATAGGATGTTTTGCTATACTTCCATTCATTGGTCTATATTTTATCCTAATTTCTTTTTGAGTGGGTAGCTCTGTTAAGATGCTATGGGAAATTTTATGAGACAATACTCAGTAGGAGCCTTTCTTCACTCAGTGTCATGGTCATAAGCAAGAGTCAGGAATTTTCCTCTGAGAAAATAACATTTCGATAGAAACATGCTAATGCTGGAATCTAATCAGGAGCCATATTGAAATATTTCTTTCTCAGTTTTACAGCTACTGAAGCAGAATTGGTCTGCCATGATGTCATATAACCAGTTGTTTACCTCAAGGGAGGCCCTGGCAACACTAGCACAAGAAGCACTAAAATGCCAAGTTAACTGAAACAGCATTACAACTAATCTCACAGTGAAATGGTCTTCCCAGCCTTTCAGTTTTCTTACCACTCCTTTTCTGTACTTGGTGATTTTAGTTTTACACTATGTAAAGTTCTGAACTTGTGTCCCAGGCGCTTTACTGTTTTCTCCAATGGTTTGAATTTCGGGCATTTATTCTGGGCTGAATCTCTTCTGCATACATCACCATTGATTAACCTGCCTGCCCCTTGCCTAAATTGATACCTGTATCTTAAATTTGCCTTTGAATTCAACCCGTACTGTACTTATCCTATCCTGCCTCACCCACTTTCTATACTCATGTTTCTGTGAGTCAATCCTGCATTAATGGTCCACTGGCCACATACCTATGTTCAGATCCTTGTTATTCACCCAACCCCATGGGTCTGTCTGGACCATTGATTGTTTCTAGCTTTTGTTTCATCATATGAGCCCTAGTTATAACAGCTGAGCTCTTGTCTACAACATATTTCAACATCAGTTTAAACTGAATATGACTAACTCATCATTCCCTAAAATTCTTTTCACTACCTAATTTTTCTACAATATTTGGAACATTATTGGCCTCTCAGAATCAATAGTCATCTGTTTCTTAATTTGCTTTTTACCTGTATCTTGTTTCTCCCCCAAGACTTGTTCTGACTGTTGCAACTCTTTTGTCAATTTTATTCTTCCTCCATACCTGTTCTTGAACGTTGTGGTCAAATATGGCTTGGAGGTAGTTTATGTGGTTTAGGTCTCCACTGGGAACCAGAATGGTCTCATAGAATGCTAATGATGATAAAAATTTTGGACAAGCAAAAAGAAAAGCCTAGTTTAAATTAAATGGATTGCACAAGCAATCTCATTTTGGTCATAGCACTACTCTAGCCTGCATTAGTCCATCTTTGTAAAGGTAAACTGCAACATTCTTATAAAATTTTCAAGGGTCATTTATTTGAACTAACATTTTCTGAATTCAGAGCTCAGGGTTGGCTGGAACTGGTTTTACCCCAGCTCTGCTATAGGTTCTCTAGGTATGTTATAATTTATAAGCTGATTCTACTCACAAATGATGACAGCCTATATTGATTTCCAGGTATTACAAGTGGAAGTGTATGTTTTTCTCCTTATGTGTCAAAGTGCTTTTCACTTTGGAGGGATGGGGAATTGCAAATTAAAGAAGCAGACACTCCCAAGGGAAGGGAGTGACATCGAGTTTACATTGTTGCCCTTCTTCTTATTCAAATATATCACTACTGATTTCACCCACACTTGTGGGGAGCAAAGGCTAAAATGTTCAACCAAAAGTCCTTTCTACATGGCATACATACAGGCTGCTTTTTGATTTGTGGCTGCAGCTGCTATTTGTAGACACTGTCACTGTCTGTATTTCTGTGTTCAACTTGTGGTCAGCTGAAAGCCTTTGCTCAAAGAGTTTCCAAATTCCAAATTGCTGCATTCCAAGCTGGTCTCTGCTGCTCTTTCCCCTAGCAGCCCACAGCTATGTCATGCTATTTGAAGCTATGCTTTTTAGTACATCTTTTGGAGTATCTTATGCCACCCCTGCTTGTGGTTATGCCACAAAGTTCACCATACCAAAGATGCTTGGATATCCTTCTGTCATTACGTCTCTTTTATGTACATGTCAGCAATCAACATTGCTTTAATGCTGATAGACCAGCTGACTTCCAGAACATTAGTAGTGGTGGCCTTTTCTTGATATTTCACATTAAACATGACCGTGACAGTCCATGTCAGATGAGATAGATGTAGCATCTGTGGTGGGTGAATTTCAAAGTTATACAAAAACTGGACATACTTGTATTGTCCATTGATGAGAATCAGCTTGTATTCAGTAAGCTTTTATTTTTCTAGCTCTGTTCTGGTATTCGGAAGAGAGCTAAGCCTAGGGCGTAGGAATCAGAGACATGGTCCCATACTCCCTTTTTGCTTTGGAAGTTGTATGTTTACAACTCACTTTTTATGTTGATGTGAATTTTAAACAGATTTCACCTTGTCCAGAGGACAAGTTCACACAGGTTCTAAACCAATAAATGTACCTACTCTTGAAGAGCTTCCTACTTATTTGGGGAAGAAAAATCCATATAAAAGGTACATGTTGTTGTTGTTAAGTGCTGTCAAGTTGGTTCCGACTCCTACCAACCCTATGCACAACAGAACAGAACACTGCCCAGTCCTACGCCATCCTCACAATCATTGTTATGCTTGAGCTCATTGTTGCAACCACTGTGTCAATCCACCTCGTTGAGGGTCTTCCCCTTCTCTGCTGACCCTGGACTCTGCCAAGCATGATGTCCTTCTCCAGGGACTAATCCCTCCTGACAACATGTCCAAAGTATGTAAGATGCAGCCTCACCATTCTTGTATCTAAGGAGCATTCTGGTTGTATTTCTTCTAAGACAGATTTTTTTATTCTTTTGGCACTCCATGGTATATTCAATATTCTTCGCCAACACCACAATTCAAAGGTGTCAATCCTTTGGTCTTCCTTATTCATTGTCCAGTTTTCACACGCATATGATGTAATTGAAAATACCATGGCTTGGGTCAGGCGCACCTTCATCTTCAAGGTGACATCTTTGCTCTTCAACACTTTAAAGAGGTCCTTTGAGGCAGATTTACCCAATGCAATGCATCTTTTGATTTCTTAACTGCTGTTTCCATGGCTGTTGATTGTGGATCCAAGTAAAATGAAATCCTTGACAACTTCAATCTTTTCTCCATTTATCGTGATGTTGCTCATTGCTCCACTTGTGAGGATTTTTGTCTTCTTAATGTTGAGACGCAATCCATACTGAAGGCTGTGGTCTTTGATCTTCATCAGAGAGTGCTTCAAGTCCTTTTCACTTACAGCAATCAAGGTTGTGTTATCCGCATAATGCATAATAAGTCTTCCTCCAATCTTGATGCCCCGTTCTTCTTCATATAGTCCAGCTTCTCGGATTTTTGTTCAGCATACAGATTAAATAGGTATGGTGAAAGAATACAACCCTGACACACACCTTTCCTGACTTTAAACCAATCAGTATCCCCTTGTTCTGTCCGAACAACTGCCTTTTCATCTATGTAAAGGTTCCTCGTGAGCACAATTAAGTGTTCTGGAATTCCCATTCTTTGCAGTGCTATCCATAGTTTGTTATGATCCACACAGTCGAATGCCTTTGCATAGTCAATAAAACACAGGTAAACATCCTTCTGGTATTCTCTGCTTTCAGCCAGGATCTATCCGACATCAGCAATGATATCCCTGGTTCCACGTCCTCTTCTGAAACCAGCCTGAATTTCTGGCAGTTCCCTGTCAATATACTGCTGCAGCCATTTTTGAATGATCTTCAGCAAAATTTTGCTTGCATGTGATATTAATGATTAAAAACCCAGTGCTGTCGAGTTGATTCCGACTCGTAGTTACCCTATAGGACAGAGTAGAACTGCCCCATAGAGTTTCCAAGGAGCGCCTGGCAGATTCAAACTGCCGACCCTTTGGTTAGCAGCCGTAGGACTTAACCACTACGCCACCAGGGTTTCCATATTAATGATATTGCTCTATAATTTCCACATTTGGTTGGATCACCTTTCTTGGGAATAGGCATAAATGTGGATCTCTTCCAGTCAGTTGGCCAGGAAGCTGTCTTCCATATTTCTTGGCATAGACGAGGGAACACCTCCAGCGGTGCATCTGTTTGTTGAAACATCTCAGTTGATATTCCATCAATTCCTGGAGTCTTGTTTTTCACTAATGCCTTCAGAGCAGCTTGAACTTCTTCCTTCAGTACCATCGGTTCCTGATCATATGCTACCTCTTGAAACGGTTGAATGTCGACTAATTCTTTTTGGTATAACGACTCTGTGTATTCCTTCCATTTTCTTTTGATGCTTCCTGGGTCGTTTAATATTTTCCCCATAGAATCCTTCACTATTGCAACTCAAAGCTTGAATTTTTTCTTCAGTTCTTTCAGCTTGAGAAATGCCGATCGTGTTCTTCCCTTTTGGTTTTCCATCTCCAGCTCTTTGCACATGTCATTATAAAAGTTTGTCTTCTCAAGACGCCCTTTGAAATCTTCAGTTCTTTTACTTCATCAATTCTTCCTTTTGCTTTAGCTGCTCGACATTCGAAAGCAAGTTTCAGAGTCTCCTCCGACATCCATCTTGATCTTTTCTTCCTTTCATGTCTTTTCAATGACCTCTTCCTTTCTTCATGTATGATGTCCTTGATGTCATTCCACAACTCGTCTGGTCTTCGGTCACTAGTGTTCAATGCGTCAAATCTATTCTTGAGATGGTCTCTAAATTCAGGTGGGATATACTCAAGGTCATATTTTGGCTCTTGTGGACTTGCTCTGATTTTCTTCAGTTTCAGCTTGAACTTGCATATGAGCAATTGATGGTCTGTTCCACAGTTGGCCCCTGACCTTGTTCTGACTGATGATATTGAGCTTTTCCATCGTCTGTTTCCACAGATGTAGTCAATTTGATTTCTGTGTGTTCCATCTGGTGAGGTACATGTGTACAGTCACCATTTATGTTGGTGAAAGAAGGTATTTGCAATGAAGAAGTCATTGGTCTTGCAAAATTCTATCATTCGATCTCTGGCATTGTTTCTATCCCCAAGGCCATATTTTCCAACTACTGATCCTTCTTTGTTTCCAACTTCTGCATTCCAATCACCAGTAATTATGAATGCATGTTGATTGCGTGTTCGATCAATTTCAGACTGCAGCATCTGATAAAAATCTTCTATTTCTTCATCTTTGGCCCTAGTGGTTGGTGTGTAAATTTGAATAATCATCGTATTAACTGGTCTTCTTTGTAGGCATATAGATATTATCCTATCACTGACAGCGTTGTATTTCAGGATAGATCTTGAAATGTTCTTTTTGACGATGAATGCAACAGCATTCCTCTTCAAGTTGTCATTCCCAGCATAGTAGATTATATGATTGTCTGATTCAAAAGGGCCAATACCAGTCCATTTCAGCTCACTAATGCCTAGGATATCGATGTTTATGTGTGCCATTTCATTTTTGACAATTTCCAACTTTCGTACTTCGTACATTCCAGGTTCCAATTATTAATGGATGTTTGCAGCTGTTTTTTCTCATTTTGAGTCATTCCACATCAGCAAATGAAGGTCCCGAAATCTTTGCTCCATCCACGTCATTAAGATTGACTCTACTTTGAGGAGGCAGCTCTTCCCTAGTCATCTTTTCAGTGCCTTCCAACCTGGGGGGCTCATCTTCCAGCACTGTATCAGACAATGTTCTGCTACTATTCATAAGGTTTTCACTGGCTACTGCTTTTCAGAAGTAGACTACCAGGGCCTTCTTCCTAGTCTTTCTTAGTCTGGAAGCTCAGCTGAAACCTGTCCTCCATGGGTGACCCTGCTAGTATCTGAATACCAGTGGCATAGCTTCCAGCATCACAGCAACACGCAAGCCCACACGGTACGACAAACTGACAGACACGTGGGGGAAAGGTACATATGGTTTGATAAATATTAGGTGATCCATGTACCCCACAACTGAGAGGTAAGAAAAGCCAGAGATAGAGCTGGTCTGTAGTAAAATTTCACGCTAATGCCACATTATGGTAATTTATCCAAAGAAAGATATTTTTTTTTCTTCTGCTTAGCAGTCACTTGAATCGTTAAACAGTGATTTTTAAGTCAAACTGCCTAGGAACCAGGATTCAATTACTACTTTTTAACTCCATGTGATGAAAAAGGTTGGTTGTGCGTAGCTTCAGGTTTTAGTGCATAACTTCAGTCATCTTCAGACATATCTACAACAAGTAGTGTCAATCCTTGGCACTGACAACTAAGATGTCCCAGGTGCCAGTTTCCTTTGACATTTGGGCTAATTGTTGTCACCACCTCCCACCCCACTGGTAGCAGCTCCCATGGGGTACTGTGAGAAATGTTGAATGTTGTTTTGTTTGCTCACTCTCAGGAGCTGGCACACTCTGTTCAGCAACCAGCATGTGCTGTGCTTCCCTTTTTGTCCCACTACTTTTAAAACTCTACTACTTCCTGTTATGTAGTGCTATCATTGCACTGCAAAGAAACTCAGGGTTGTTTACATGTTGTCTGTGTATACTAAAAATGATGTCTAGTTCAGTGACTTCCATATGGTTAGACCTCACTGTTCAGCAAACAACAATGCCTCAAGTGACCTTCTCTAGACCTTTTGTTGATAATCAGAGAGTGTTAAATATTTTTATAAGATTGGAAATATGTTTGATGCCAGCTTCTGTATTCATTTTATTTCCTGTCATCCGTCAAACGAATTTGGACAACCCTACTTCACTCATTGGTACTGGGATGCTCACATCTTGCTATGGTGGAATCACTTGGAGGTTTTGTTAAATGTCTCATGACATAAATGCTTTTATTTTACTTACCATTCCCAGCTTATTGCTGATGGGTGGTGGTAGTGATGATAGTAGTTACAATAAGAAAATAGATTATTCAAGAGTATTAGAAAAGAGAGGTAGGTCCAAGATGGCAGAATAGTCTGATGCTTCATGTGAAAAAACAAGTGAATTGGATATATACGACAATCTAGTAATCCTAAGCATCAAAGACAAAGCCAAAGAATGAGACTGAGCCACAGATGGAAGGAGAGAGAACTCAGAAACAGCAGAAACAGGGAATTATGGGTAATCAGTGTCCTGGTAGCTGAATCTGCACAGCATAGACATATTGAGGCAAGCAGCAGCATCCCAAGCCAAAACTCACCCCATATGGTGCAGCCAAACAGCAGCGAGTCTGCATGCACCTCTAGAACCAAACACGAGTGACACCAGAGCTGCGAAAGTTCAGTACAAGCTCCCAACCCACCATGCACACCACAACCCTTCCCTCACAGGAGCTCCAGGGCCGAAGAGCACTCCCTTCCCTTTATTCACCCCCCTTCCTGCTCGGACACCAGTCCAGGGGCATTCAACACTGCCAAGCCCCCTAAGCCGGGAACTCATGCCCCAGTCCAGATGCACCAGCCCCTTAGCCCAGCCCCTGGCATAGGGGGTCCACAGACTTGCAGCACCTTTCACCCCCACCAATCACCCATACCAGTGCCTTGTTAGCTGACCCAGCATGGCACGTCCTCATTAGGACAAAATTACAGGGTTCCCAGCCAAAGCCCATTTTCACCTATAGGAGCCAAGTGAGAACTGCAGATCTATGGCATTTGACATTGCCCTGCCCCCTAAGAAGGGGCCTCAGCCCCACACCAGGGGCCTGAAGGCCAGTGGTACCACCCACTCCATCTAGCTACCCTGAGAACCAGTGGTGTCCCCCAATCCCTCCAGCCAATGGACCCAGGTGCCCAAGGACCAGCTGCACTACCCCCACTACTATGTGCTCTAGTGGATGGGGCATGCCCTCCATCTGGGCATGCAGGGGCAGACTACAGCCTCCTGCCTTGCCCCCTACATTACCCCCCACTGAAACCAGAGACCTGTGCCTGCTCTGAACAGCTCCACCCAACCAAGACTGTAGGAGAGAGTTTCCACACCACATACTTGTTGATCGACAACCTGGGCACCTGCACCCTGACCAACTGGCAAGCAGCAGAGCACACATACAATATCCAACCCAACAGCCAGGGATAACATGCCTGGATCCATAGCCAGGTGACCACCAGGGCAGATTCATCACCTCACCAAAAATGCTGCCTTCATCCAGAGCAACCCTACAAAACAGTGAACAGACTCCCAGGCTCGCACACGTAGTAGCTGCTCTGCCCACCTGGAGACAGGAGGTGAGAGCTTCAATGTGGCCTGATTAATGACCAGAGTACCACACATGCCCAGCCCACTTGGACATATCAAAGCAAAACAAAGCGGCATTTCAGGATGCAGTAAACAAACATACAATAAATAAATAAATATAATAACTTCTTGATGCCTCAGAGACAGCAGTCAACATCAAATAATATAAAGAAGCAGGACAAGATGGCTCCAGCAAGTGACCAAAATAAAGAACCAGAAAACCTTCTGGAGGAAGATAAGACAATAGAACTACCTGACAAAGAATTCAGACAACTAATATATAGAGCACTCCAAGAGATCAGGAAAAACACAGACAAAACCAAGGAAAACACAGACAAAGCAATAGAAGAATTCAGGAAAGTAATACAAGACAGGGAAAAAAAGAGGATTTAGCCATTTCAATCTACATATAATGAAATGGTTGTGGGGGATGAACAATACAGCAGCTTCTCAAATGATGGTTCAAGGACTACCTACATCAGAATCCCCTAGTGAGCAAGTCTAAAAGTGAGATTCTAGGGTACTGCCTCAGGCCTACTCAATCTAAACCTGGAGATTGGGAGTCCTTTTATTCTTCATTTAACGCCTTATGATTAATTTCCTATAAATCATCTAGTACAATCAAGTACATTAGCCATGCAGTATAAAATGATTTAGATTTATTCTATGTCATGGTAAAAGAAAAAAAAGTATCAATAGTTTTGTAGGCGTAGATATTAGGGAAAAAAAATGTAGCAATGTCTAGAGAATCACTAGCAATAGTGGATGTATCCCTCATGTCTCATTGTTAACTAATTGTTTCCAGCTGAGATCCCTGTAATCTGCATGTATTGTTTACCATTTAATTTTACTATAGAAAACAAGGGTATAATCACTTAATAAAGTGTAAAGAATCAGATTTTTTCCCCTTGGGCAGCCAACATTCCTGATGTTCTTCCCTTGAGCAATAGGAAAGCAATACTCTGAAAGACACCTGTTTTGTTCATATTCTTCGACTTGCCTCTGGAAGCCATTCTAATGAATTCAAAACTCAAAATAGAATTCCAGCATTTCTGTTTGAGCATCAACTGATTTTTGTCTTTTTTTTTTCCCCCTTCTAATCGAGACTCAAATAAATACAAGCACTGTAAATAGGGGTCCTCTTTCAATTTAAGCAGTGTTTTGTGTTGTTTTCGTCTGGTTTTTATTGAGAAAATAAAAACTATTTTAAAAACCATTTTCATATGCAGGCAGTCTCCTTCTAAGCACTTGACTTATGAATGTCCCATACTTATGAACAGTCTCTCTTGAGGGACTTTGCACTGCTCCTATTACCCGTGGAAGCTGGAGTTGTTTCTGCTGTCCGCAGGGTTTCTCTCTTAGCCCTCCTCTTCTGGGAGTTCCCACAAGCCCTCATCAGACACTTTGACACAGTTAATGTGTGAGTACCTTCTACTGTCACCACTAGGACATGAGAAGCTGTTGTAGCCCCTGCCAGAGCATCCTTGCAACCAGCTCCTGTCCCCCTCTGCCTTCTCGTCTTGCCTCCAGACAGGAGTTGCCCACATAGTCTCATGTGTCTGCTTGAGCCAAGAAGCTCACCACTCACCAGTATCATTTTCTGTCTTATCATCCAGTCTAATCCTTGTCTGAAGAGTTGGCTTCAGGAATGGTTCCAGTCTTGGGCTAACAAAGGGTCCAGGAACCATGACCTCCAGAGTCCCTCTAATCTCAGCCAGATCATTAATTCTGGTCTTTTTACGAGAACTTGAGGTCTGCATCCCACTGTCCTCCTGCTCCATCAGGGATTCTCTATTGTGTTTTCTGTCAGGGCAGTCATTGGTGATAGCCGGGCACCATCCAGGTCTCAGGCTGATGGAATCTCTGGTTTATGTGGCCCTTTCTGTCTCTTGGGCTCATCTTTACCTTATGTCTTTGGTGTTCTTCATTCTCCATTGCTCCAGGTGGGTTGAGACCAATTGATGCATCTCAGGTGGCCGCTTCCTAGTGTTTAAGACCCAGACACCACTCACCAAAGTGTGATGCAGAACGTTTTCTTAATACATTTTGTTATGCCAATTGACCTAGATATTCCTTAAACCATGGTCCCCAAGCCCCCGCCCATGCTACTCTGGCCTTCAAAGCATTCCGTTGTATTCAGGAAACTTTTTTGCTTTTGGTTTAGTCCAGTTGTGCTGACCTCTCCTGTATTGTGTGTTGTCTTTCGCTTCACCTAAAATAGTACTTGTCTACTATCTAATTAGTGAATACCCCTCTCCCTCCCTCCCTACCCTCATAACCATCAAAGATAATTTTCTTCTGTGTTTATAATATTTCTTGAGTTCTTATAATAGTGGTAAGACCTTGCTTTTGACAATGGATGCTTAGATATGACACCAAAAGCATGAGTAACAAAAGAAAAAAGTTGATAAACGAGACTTCACCAAAATTTAAAACTTTGGTGCATCAAAGAACTTTAAGAAATTGAAGAGACAACCTACAGAATGGGAGAAAATATTTGGTAACTATATGTCTGATAAGGGTTTAATATCCAGAATGTATAAAGAACTCCTACAACTCAACAACAAAAAGACAAACAACCCAATTAAAAATTGGGCAAAGGACTTGGGTAGATATTTCTCTAAAGAAGATATACAAATGGCCAGTAAGCATATGAAAAGATACCCAATGTCATTGGTCACTAGGAAAATGCAAATCAAAACCACAATGAATACCACTTCACACCCACTAGAATGACTATTGTCAGAAAAACAAAATAATAAGTGTTGACAAGAATGTGGGGAAATTGGAACCCTAGTGCATTACTTGTGGGAAGGCAAAATAGTGTAGGGGCTGTGGAAAACAGTTTGGTGGTTCCTCAGAAAGTTGAGCATAGAACTACTATATGACCAAGTAATCCCAATACTAGGTATATATCTAGTAGAAATGAAAACAAGAACACAAACCAAAACCTGTACACTAATATTCATTTGTAGTATTCTTCACAATAGCCAAAAGGTGGAAACAACTTAAATGTCCACAAACAGATAAATGGATAAACAAAATGTGATATATACATGCAGTGGAATATTATTCAGCCATAAAGAGAAATGAAGTTCTGATACATGCTGCGACATGGATGAACCTTGAAAACATCATGCTGAGTAAAGTAAGTCAGATACAAAAAGGACAAATATTGTATGATCCCACTTGTATGAGATATCTAAAATAAGCAAATACACAGAGATAAAAGTTTATTAGTGGTTACCAGGGAGGGAGGAATGGGGAATTATTACTTAAGGCATACTGATTTTCTGTTTGGAGCAATGAAAACATTTTGGGAATAAGTTATGGTGACAGTTGACAACATGGCGAATATAATTAATGTCATTGAATTGTACACTAAGAAATGGTTAAAAGGGCCAATTTTTTGTTTTCTATATTTTACCACAATAGAATTTTTAAAACCATACTCACTGCCTGTTTATTCAGTATATATACATGACTCTGATCAGTGTTAACTAGATGTTAAGCCTGTAGCAGATTATAACCAGCCAATTTGAAGGTACTGGAAAAGATGTCACAGGTAGGTAAAGTGAAATCTGATAGGTTGACAACAAGGTAAAAGACAAAAAAACAGAACAAAACAAAACATTCAAAAGCAGTTTAAAAACTCAAAAACCAACCACAATGAAACACTACTTCACATATCCCAGAATGACTACAATTAAAAATACTGACAATACCAAGTGCTGGTGAAGATGTAGAACAACTGGAACTGTCATACATTGCTGGTGAGTGTATAAAATGGCAACAGTCACTCTGCAAACAAGTTTGGCAGTTTCTTCTATAATACACTTACCATACAACCCAGCAGCTCCACTCCTAGAAAAATGAAAACATGTCCATAAAAAGACTTGTACATGAGTGCTTACATGAGCTTTATTCATAATAACCCCAAACTGGAAATAAGCCAAGTGTCCATCAACTGGTGAATGCATAAAAAATCACGGTAGAGCCGTACAATGAAATATAATTCAGCAATAAAAAGGAATGAACTACTGCTACATGGAACAGCATGGATGAATCTCACAGACATTGTGCTGAATTAGAGAATCCACACATAAAAGAACACATGTTATATGATTCCATTTATGTGAAATTCTAAAACAGGGAAAACTAAGCTACAGTGATAGAAATCAGAACAGTGCTTTCCTCTGGAAGGCTGGAGCATGACTGGAAGGGGCATGAGGTAAAATTCTGGGGTGACAGAAATGTTATGTATATTGATTGGGTAGTGATTACAAAGGTGTGTACATTTGTCGAAACTCTTCAGCTGTATGTTTAAAATCTGTGCATTTTATTGTATGTAAATTGTATCTCAAGTAAAGTACAAAAATTTTAAAAGGAAAAAAAAAAGTCCTTCAGAGGATCTCCCTGCTGCAGGATAAAGTCTGAATACCTTAGCATGACCTGGCCCTTATTTATTATCCCTTGGTTCATTTTTCACCATTTCTCCCCACTCCAGCTACTTATTCTAAGCTACTTGCGTTTCCAGAAACTGCTTTTCCCTTTTTCCTCTGAACCTTAAAACACAATGCTCCCTCTGCCTGGAATAAAGTTTCTATTTCCCATTTATCGTCGAATCCTAGACATCCTTCAGGACTCACAGAGGTAGCACTTCCTCCAAGAAGGCTTGTCCATTCCCAGTCTATATTAGGTGTACCTCCTCTTGCTCCCAAAGTACCTTATGCTTCTTTCTAGCAAAGCATTTATTAGTCTGTAATATAACTGCTGTGATTTAAAACAAAACAAAAACTCAAAACCATAGTGGAATGGGACCATTTAATGTGCAGTCAGTAGTCCTCCCATGTTCAGTAATTTCTGAGTTAAATAATATAGACTAATTTCTATCAAAAATAGCTGAACGAAGTTATCAAGAAAACTCTACCATCCAGAATGACTTATTCTCCTAGAGTTGCAAATGATTGAGATTTTATTGTAAACAGCAGTTTAGTTTTATACTATTATTAGTATTGTAGCTTATTTATATCATAGGTTAAATAACCTTCTGTGGGTTTATCTGGAAACCTAGTCAGACTTTATCATGTTGATTCTATGGAGAAATGCATTTTACATTCCTATCAAATGACTCAAAAATACTACTCAGTTGAACCATGTGAAATTGCTGATATTCAACCATTTTTGACGTATGAAAGTAGCAGTTTCATATGGTTCAACTTAAATGAGTTTTGGAATACAACCCTATTGGTAAGTTGGAGATTACCTCCATTTATTAATTTTATATTTAATACATGAATATATTAAATATCCTGTAAGATGCTAATCTTGTACATTAAGACTATTGGGTATAATTGTTCCATGTAGACCGTAAAACACAGGATTTGGAAGGGAGCTTGTACACAGTGTTAGGGCTTTTTTGGGTCCTACCCATTTTGTCCCAAGTTAACAGACATGCAGCAGACAGTTATACATGAGGACCTTGGAATTGCTCATATTTTGAACAGATTCATTTGTTCTTCTTTCTTAAGCCTCAAACTCTCTAACCAGTCCATTTTTAAGATGAATTTTAATAATAATAGTAATAAAAAATAGTAATAGCTAACATTTATTATGTGCATATTACATGCTGGATACTATGCTAACTAGTCGAGCAAAGAACTATCAGTATCCCTATTTACACATACGGAAATTAAAGCTTAAGTAACTTGTCCAAGGTCACACAGCTAGTAAGTGCCAGAGTTGGAATTATAATCAATGTTCATCTTCGTACCGTACCGTCTGCTGTTTACCTCAAGCACATTTTTTTACCACAATGAAGCACTCATTCTGAAAGATTATGATTCAATTCAGTGAGTATATATTTAAGCTATGATTATCATTGGTGAAACCAGGCTCATTCACATATAAAACATTAATGTATTTTTGTATTATTATGAGAGAGCATCATAAAACATTAGAGGACCAAATACCAAAATGAGTTCCCACAAGTGCTGTAGAAGTCTAGGACAGGGAGGGAATAATTTTGGACTTTGTCATGACTAACTCCCAGGAAAGAATTGGCATAAATTTTACCCCAGTTTTGGATGCACAGCATTCTGGGAACAACCCAAAAGTTCAGCATAAATAGGAATGTGGCAAAAGCAGGGGTGTATAATAATGAAGTCCAGGACGGAGCAGCAAACTCAATTGTAATTCTGAGTGGGCATCATTTGTATGTGAAGGAAGTTAGAAATCAGTGGCTAGGCTCTTTGAACCCCAGAAATAAATGGAGAAATGGGACTTGCAGGATGACTCATTATCTATTCAGAATAGAAGAGAGGGAATTCAAAGATGAACCAAGATTTTATGCCTACATGATTCGAATAATAATAGTATCAAAAATAAAAGAATTTGCACAGTGTAGGGGAAGATAAGCCCAGACTTCCAAAAAAAACCAAACAAACCCACTGCCATCTAGTGAATTCTGACTCTCAGTGACCCTATAGGACACAGTGGAACTGCCCCATAAGGTTTTCAAGGCTGTAAATCTTTACAGAAACAGACTGCCACATCTTTCTCCTGTGGAGTGGGGTTCAAACCACCGATGTTTCAGTTAGCAGCCCAGAGCATAACCACTGTGCCACCCAGTATCCTTGCTCAGACTTTTTTTTTGTTTTGTTTCTGAAAAGCATTTAATAATATTGGAAATGTTACCATGTAAAATTAAAATAGTAGGATAGATAGCATAATCCCAATTTTATAATTGCAAAGATGAAGATGAGTTTGTGGTTTTATTTTCTTTGTTTTGCATTACTATTTTCTAAATTCCCAACAATGAATATGCATTACTTCCATTAGCACAAAAATATGTACTGTTTTTTAATGAACCAACTTTGGAAAGCTCTTCAGCCATAAGTGCTCCACCTTAACATACAGCTACTCTATGACTGACAGTTCTACTCCTAGCCATATACTCAACAAAAAATGCACACATGTGTTCATCACATTTTATATTTTAGAACTTAAACACCTGGAAATGATGCAAATGCCCAGCCACAGTAGAGCGTTGCTCAGACTTTTGACACATTGAATTTAAGGTGAAGGTAGCCTGTCTACACTAAACTAGCTTTTTTTGTGTGTTGGTTATGACTGACTGCGATCAACCTTTGACTCATTGACTTGTTATTTTTACAGATGACTCTACTGAATTTCTTCTTCCCTGAAAAAAAGCCATATTCTGAAGAGGCAAGTAGGAGTATTCACCGCAATAAAAGAAGCAAAAGCAGTGAAGGAGCAGATGGTAAGTCGACTCAAGTGATTCCTCCTTTATCACTCCTCAGTTATCTGTTACTTAGAGTACCCTCTGAGAAAGCCCTTCCTAAGCTGCTTCACCATCTCATGCATTGTCAACAGACCCAAGGTCACAGAAGAAGGGTTTTCCAGACTACCAATCAATCCAAGAGCCATAGTAGCATTTGTATCTCTCAAGATTACCATTTGTATGGACCTCATCTTTCCTGGGGACATCCTACATCTACTAAGGCCACCAAGAGGATTCAGTCTTATTCTTGGAATTGATACAGAGTTGTGCCATGCTGGTACTTAACATGATGTGTTAATTCCAGTGATAAAAGTATCAATGTTGGTATCAGCTACCATGCCCAAATCTGAACTAGACTAGTTTGTAAGTCCTTTGAGTGCAGAGGTTCATTTCTCTTTTTGTATCCACAGAATCTAGCCTAGTACCTGGAACATCACTGGTATTTGTAATATAAGTTGATGATGTCAATTGTTCCTTCAGCTAGATGATGATGGGCCAATAGAAGCCATCCCTATTGCAGATGAAACAGATTTGAGTTAACTAGCAATGCAGTCTGTGGGGACACAACAAAATGTTGAGCTAGCTCCTGGGCAGGCCTTTGAATCACTCTGATATTTCAGTATTGCTCTGTCGATTGACAGAATGCTATCTGTTTGGCACAGGAGTTTGTAGAATGCATAGATAGCTCTGGGCTGCTGAAAAGCCATCTGGACTCAAAGACAGCATGTCTCTGGCTACATCTGCCAATGATATGTGTCTGGGGGGTTACAAAGCAATACTACTTTATAAGGAAGAAAATGAGATTTTTAAGCTGACATTTGTCAATGTGAATGAAGGCAAATGATGGACGCACTTCCAGAAGGCATGAGCTACTGAAGAGACGGTACCAGTTCTTTGTCAATAGGGGCAAAAAGAAGTAGAACCAGATGAAGTCTGAAACAGAGCTCAGAACAAGGACCCTGTAATAATTTTTAAAAAAGAACAGAGCGGTAAGATAGGTGGAACTTTCTTGTCAGTGGATGTGGCAGCAGTTTGAGCCTTTGAATGGAGAACAGGACCAGTGGGGCAATTCTCTGGAGCAGACACTTTGCATACAATTGATGACCAAGTTTAAGCCTAGGAAATGTGATTCATGAAGTAAAAGACACCCAGTTTTCACATATTACTTGTAGCCAGTTTTCTGGAAGTCTTCTGCCTGTGTGGAAGCTGGGAGCTGAGAGGCATGATTGGACCTTTCCTAATCACTCCACTCTCTGACACATGTAGGTCTCTTCCCCTGAAGCTGCTCCCAGTACCACCAAATATTTCATAATCCCTTGTCGCTAAGGACAAGAAAGGTGGTAAGAGCAATGTCACCTTCTATAGTGGGCACGGCCTTCCCTTCTTCTTCCTTAGAGTGTTTGTTCTGTCTTGATACAAAACAGTTTTTCTCTCCGGTCAAGGCCAAAACCTCTCATTAATTTTTACTACTTCTTATCTAAGTCTCTCCTGATGTGATACTTTTTCAAGACTAATCACTTTGTACCAATGCCAAGTTTCTTGTGCAATCCCAGGTTGGTTTTTGTTTGTTTGTTTGTTTAATCATTATAGCTGGGAGGAATTCAGGAACCCTTAGAGTTAGGAGTATACAATGCCTGAGGGATCCGGGCATTTGATTGGATTTCCAGCCTTTCACCTGGGAGGCTACAGAACCACTTCTTTAGATGTGGTGGATTGTATAGAATCCAAATCTCCATTTATTTTGTACCATTCCTGTTGCTCTGCTGAATGTGTGCTATATTCATTCAATACATTCATCAAATATTTACTGAGTAAACACAGCAGTGTATATAATACTAGAATGAAAGCACCATAAGGGTATTGGTGTTTGTTTTGTTTACTTTTACATCCTCACTGCCTAGAAAAGGACCTGGTGTAATGGCCCCTCAATAAATATTTCTTGTTGTTGCCTTCAAGAAGCTTAACTTCCAGTGCAAAGAGACAGACAATAAACAAAGTTGCTGGTAAATAAGTGCTGTAAAGAAAAATAGCAGGGAAAGAAAGAAAGAGAATGATGGTTGTACTGTAAGGTGATCAAGGAATGTCTCTTTGATAAGGAGGCATATGAGAAGAGACATGAATGAAATGAAGGTGTGAGCCACCTGACTATCTGGGGGAAGAAGAAACAGCAAACGCAAAGGCTCTGAAGCAAAGGAATGCTTGGTATGTTCCGGGAAAGTCAGTGTGGCTGGGAGGAAAGTGAGCAAGAGGGAAAGGGAAGGAGATGAGGTTAGAGAGCAAGATGCAGTCTAGGGCCTTGTAGGTCAAGGTAGAGGCTCTGGCTTTTACTCTGGGTGAGATGGGGAGTCATTGGACAATTTTGAGTAGAGGGGTGACAGGATCTGACTTTGTTTTAACAGGTTTCCTTTGGCTGCTGTATTGAAAACAGCTGCAGGGAGACAGGGACAGAAGCATGGAGACCCATTAGGAGACTGTAATTATCCAGGCAAGAGGTGAAGGTGGTTTAGGCCAGGGTGGATGGTAGTAAAGAGTGATCAGATTCTGGATGGATTTTGAAGAATTGCTGACAGGCTTTTCTGATTGTTTAGGTAATGGGTATGAAAGACAGAAAAGAGCCAAGAATGACCCCATGGTTTTGAACACAGTTTTGGACAGTTTTAGTTTTAGGAACTAAACAAACAAAATTGACATCGTCTGAGCTGGAGAAGAACAGAGGAGGAATAGATAGGGGAATGTGGAGAAGGAACCAAGAATTCAGTTGAACATGTTAAATTTGAAGTGCCTATAAGACAGCCAAAAGGATATATTAAAGAAGTAGCTGGATATATAAATCTGCTGTATATCACTGTGTCCCAAGGCAATGAATCAACTCTGTTTTGTTCAAATAACGGACTTCCTGAATCCACCAGCTGCTCCTTGGGAACTCTATGGCGCAGTTCTACTCTGTCCTATAGGGTCACTATGAGTCAGAACCAACTTGACAGCAATGGGTTTTTGGTTGTCATTTAAGAAATGAGTCAGTTTGTAAACTGTTCTGAGCAGAGAAAGAAGTAGGATGATGGGATAAGTAGATCAAAGTAGAGTGAGTTGAGGCCAAAACTTTTTTAAAAAAGAAAACTATACCAAGAGGAAAAATAAATAAGTTATGATAAAAATTTAGCTCTCTGGGTCAGGTTTGCAACACAAGTGTCAAAAAAGAAGTTGTTTACCTCGAACAGTTAAGAATATGACAAAGATTTCAGGAAGAAAATATTTCTCAAAGGTCAAAATAGAGACAAGTTTAAAAGGGAGCAGAAAAATCAGTTCTAGTTCCTTATATAATTTTCCTGATCTGTTACTATCTTTTAATTTCACTTCGGTTCTCCAGACTTTATTATTATTTGATAAGCTTTCCAGGCACTACCAGAAGGAGTGCAAAGATGAATAAAGCCCTCAGAGAAGCTTACAGTTTAGTGAGGGAGCAGATACGTGGCAGGTAAAATGAAGCAAAGATAGGGTGAAAGTGTTGAATGTGGGTTCTGGAGTTTTACCTAATACTGAGTGTGGTAGAAGGTACTCAGACATTTGTTAAATGAATGACCTAACGAACAAATGGGGGGTGGGGGAGTCTAGATTTTTCATCCAGGAACTATAGATATTAAGCTTGATGATCTCCACTAATCCCTGTGGGATAAAAAAAAAAAATTAACAAGTAGTTCAAGAACACTTAGGAAAAGGATGGGAGATGGTGATCCTTAGGAGCCCGAATAGGTTCACCAAGAATAAACCAAGCTATGGAAGCCTGTTTTCCTGTTTTGATCAGACTACTAAACTCATCCATTAGAGGCATTATCATAGGCATAGTCTATCTTTCCTTAAAAAAAAAAGTCAATGGAGAAAATACAGATAAACCAAAAAAGGAGAATAAAATCACAGTTGCACCACCCAGAGATAAAAAAAAAAAAAATCCGTGGCTATTTCCAGGGCATATCCACTCTTTCTGACCAATCTTTTAAGAATGTTTGGACTGATCTCAATTTATCCATTTGAATTATTCTATAAATGAAGGCATTGGACTAGCTTAAGACTTCTTTAAGTGTTAAAAAACAAAGATGTCACTTTAAGGACTAAGGTGAGCCTGACCCAAGCCATGGTGTTTCCAATCACCTCATATGCATGTGAAAGCTGGACAATGAATAAAGAAGACTGAAGAAGAATTGATGCCTTTGAATTATGGTGTTGGTGAAGGATATTGAATATACCACACACTGCCAAAAGAATAAACAAATGTATCTTGGAAGAAGTACAGCCAGAATGCTCCTTATAAGGAAGGATGGAGAGACTTCGTCTCACATACTTTGGACATGTTATCAGGAGGGACCAGTCCCTGGAGAAGGACATCATGCTTGGTAAAGTAGAGGGTCAACAAAAAAGAGGAAGCCCCTCAACAAGATGGATTGACAGTGGCTCCAACAATTGGCTCAAGCATAACAACAGTTATGAGAATGCATGGGACCGGGCAGCATTTTGTTCTGTTGTACCTAGGGTTGCTATGAGTCAGAACCGACTCGACAGCACCTAACAACAACAACACAACAAGCTTAACCAAACACAGGGTTAGTGCCCCTACAATATAAATCCTGACACTTCATATCTTCAGCTCTTAGAAAACAAATGAAGTTCTTTTTTGTTTGTTTAACTACACCTCTACCTTAAATTCACTTCTCCTGTCAAATTGGGTGGAAGGATTCCAGATACAGTTTTCAAGTTCTTTTTTGCTAATTATATGAGTCCTTTTGGTTGTTTTTGTGGGCTCTGTGAGTCACAATGGTTCCAGAAACCTGTACCAGAATTTCCTGCTGAGGCCCATCCTTGTGATGTGTTTCTGAAGTAGTAACAGGCCTAGGTGGCTTGCTTGGTCATCTCCTGCAGGGTACTCCAGAAATCTGCAGAAATTTATTTTCCAATTAGAATGAAAGATAGAATATATTCAGTAGTCATGAGATCTTAGAATCAGATAACATGAATCCAGAATTCCCAATGAGGTAGTTTCCATATTTTACAAGTATTATTATAAAAAAAAATCTGTTTTCAGGAATCAATCAAAATCTCAATATCTCCCCACCTCCACCCTCCACTGTGTTCCTGAATAAAAGTGCAGCATGATATAATAGAAAAGGTACCAGACTGAGTCACAAGTTCTAGATCTCAATCCTTACATCACTGCCATTTTCCCAGCCATGTGACCTTGAAGGAATCACAATCCCCCTGAGCATCAATTTCTTTGTCTGTTAAATGAGGGTAATTATCTCTGCTTAACTCATACAGTTGTTGTAATGATCAAAAGTATTAATGTATGCAAAAGCATGCCAGAAATTAAGTGCTATTACTCTGTTCTCTCTGGAAAATGAACATAATAGCATGAACTATAGCCTTCAGTGTGGATTTCACCTCAACTTAAAGAAAACAAAAATCTCACAACTAGACGAAAAAGCAACATCATGATAAACGGAGAAAAGATTGAAGTTGTCAAGGATTTCATTTTACTTGGATCCACAATCAATGCCCATGGAAGCAGCAGTCAAGAAAACAAAGGATGCATTGCATTGGGCAAATCTACTGCAAAAGATACTTTTTAAAGTATTAAAAAGCAAAGATGTCACTTTAAGGACTAAGGTGCGCCTCACCCAAGCCACAGTGTTTTCAGTCTCCTCTTATGCATGTGAAAGCTGGACAATGAATAAGGAAGACCAAAGAAGAATTGATGCCTTTGAATTATGGTATTGGAGAAGAATATTGAATATACCACAGACTGATAGAAGAACGAACAAATCTGTCTTGGAAGAAGTACGGCCAGAATACTCCTTAGAAGCAAAGATGGCAAGACTTCATCTCACATACTTTGGACATGTTATCTGAAGTGACCAGTCCCTGGAGGAGCATATCATGCTTGGTAATGTGAAGGTCAGCAAAAAAGAGGAAGATTCTCAAGGAGATAGATCGACAATGTGGCTGCAACAATGCACTCAAGCATAAGAACGATGACGAGGATGGCACAGGATCAAGCAGTGTTTCATTCTGTTGTACCTAGGGTTGCTATGAGTCAGAACCGACTCGATGGCACCTAACAACAACAACAAGCGTGGCTTCCCAGGCATTTTAAACACTCATATGCATTAATTTACGGATAACATTTATAATTTCTGCAAAGATGCCCTCTTTCAGCTTGATTGTCCTTTTTTGTGCATGCCCATGAGAAGAAGACTCCAATTCTCAAACTGTGGTCTACCTCACCACAACAAATGATCACATCTCCGCATTTCTCTGTGTCACTCTTTCAATCTGTCTGTGTAGGTGTGTCTCTTTTTGTTGGTATCTCTAAAGTTTTACTTGGAAATTTTTCTTCTTTGTAGTTTTTTTACTTCTGGACAGATTTAAAAACTTTCAGAAAAGTTAGTATTCTTTTGTACTATTATAAAAGGGTAAAGGGGGAAAACAAATAAGATTGAAATATATACTTCATCTTTCACTTCTTAAAAATAATAATGAAATAAGGCATAGCTCCTATTAAATGATACAGACAAACACAGAAGGCTATGACCTCAAAGAAAACAGACTTTCTGCCTGACCAAATATTAGCACAAATTAAGAATTGCTCCCATTCTAGTGTTGCTCTTATAGTTATTACCTTTCAGTGAGTTATTACTGTTTGGTATTACCAAATGAGAGAAACCAAAATCATTTTGAGAGCTTATAAAGTTTCAGGGGCTTGTTCACAAGGAAAAAGTAAAGCTTCTGAGGACTCACCTTGTGTGTAGAATTGAAAAGGATTGCTGATTTCAGATGTAGACTCCCTAAAGTGTCCTGCTAGTCATGGACGTCAACAGCTTAAGTGCTATCTTACTTATCTAGTGCTGTTATAACAGAAATACCACAAGTGGATAGCTTTTGCAAACAGAAATTTATTCTCTCACAGTTCAGGAGGCTAGAAGTCCAAATTTAGGGCCCCAGCTACAGGGGAAATCTTTCTTTCCCTGTCAGCTCTGGGGGGAGGTCCTTGTCATCAAGCTTCCCTTGGTCTAGGAGCTTCTCAGTGCAGGGATCCCAGGTCCCAAAGGATACACTCTGCTGCTCGCTCTTCTTGCTTGGTTGTAATGAGGTTCCTCTTCTCTCTACTGGATTCTCTCTTTTATATCTCAAAAGAGATTGACTCAAGATACAATCTAATCCTGTAGATTGAGTTCTGCCTCATTAACCTAATTGCCTCTAAGCCTGCCTCATTAACATCATAGAAGTTAGGATTTACAACACATAGGATAATCACATCAGATCAAAAAATGGTGGACAACCACACAATATTGGGAATCATGGCCTAGAAAAGTTGACACACATTTTGGGGGGGACACAATTCAATCCATAACAGGTGCCTATAGCAGAACACTGTGGAGAGTAGCTTCACATCAAATAAGACACTAACCTGTTGCCATCAAGTTGATTCCAACTCATAGTGACCTTACAGAACAGAGTAGAACTGCCCCATAGGGTTTCCAAGGCTGTAAATATTTACAGAAGTAGGCTGCCACATCTTTCTCCCATGGAGAGTAAGCTAAAACATCTTAGCTTCCTTATATTCCAAAATGTCCCTTAGAGCCACATTTTCATTGATGGAACTAATCCTTCAGTAAATTATCTCAGAAGGCCGTCACCACTGGCACTTGGTTAATAAGCATCTTCAAAATATCAATTACTTGTAAGACATTGTATCATATTCTGTAGTTGGTATAACCACCAAATTCCTGTCCTCAGTCAGTACCTAATGCCTAAAGTGAACTGGGTATAAAGGTTAATTAAAGATTAGACTGCTTAAAAAATATTTATAGGATTTTTTTTTCAGTTACAAAATGAATACATACCTCATTGTAACAGATACAAGCAATACATACTCACATAAGGTAAAATGTTAACACTCCCCCCCACACACACTAAATAAGTGCTATAAAGGTAAGACATATTTAAAGAATATCTTACTTGCCTAAACAGTACTTGGTAAACAGGCTCCACTGACCTGAGGTTCACTAAAGGCCTTTTCACTCTGTCTCGCTCTCTCTCGAGTTCCTTCTAGTTATTTGTTTCTAAATGTTAGGAAAAGTGGTGAACTCTAAGCCAAGAAATTTGGATTCTGGTCCCAGCAATGCCATTAGCAGTTACACTAGCAGTCTGACCTTGGACGAGTCTTACTTCACTTCTCTGATCTTAGTTTCTTCTGAAGTGTTGGGCCAGAATTAGTAATTCTCAACTAGGGTGTAGGAGATTGTAAATCATCTAAGGAGTTTGAGAAAACTATAATGAGATAGGTACTATTACTGACAAAAGTATATTATGGCACAGTGGCTGCAAGAATGTGCTCAAACATAGCAATGATTGTAAGGATGACACAGGACTGGACAGTGTTTCATTCAGTTGTACGTAGGGTTGCTGTGATTCAGAGCCAACTCAACAGCACCTAGCAACAACAGATGTATTAGGATGAGAAAAAGACATTAAACCACTAGAATAGATGATCTAAGTGTTTCCTTCCAATTCTGATAAAATTTTCTCCTAACTATTCCTGATTTCTAATATATAATGTTAATAGCTAGGTGAGTTTTAGCCAATCAGAGAGTGCTTGGATGATGAAATATTCAGGGTTTTAATTTGAATGATCAAATAAACCTTTCATTAGCATTCATAGAGAGGCTCAGTAAGGATTAAGAGCATACAAATGGTCTCAAGACGGGAAGGCTAAGAAGGTTAATCTGTTAGTGAAGTGGCGAACTCCTTTCTGTGTGGCTCCTCAAAATATCACAATCAGATGTAGGTGTGTAGGCAGAAGAGAATTGGGATAACCTAACTGTCCATTATTTGAGAACTGACTAAATAAATTATGATAAATCTGTAACTGGTAACCATGGTTGCTCTGAGAAAGAGAACTGAGTGTTTGAGGTTGGGCTGAGGAGGGAGTTGACTTAAATTCCATGCTTTGGTATCTTTTGAATTGTATAACATGTGCATGTACTACCCATTTTAAATAAATAAATGAAATTTAATTTAAAAAATGAGCATGATATGCCATTTTTCTGCTGATCACCAAATGCATTAGCAACAATGTAATAACATTTTATGCTAATAAGAAAGTGGAGAAACTCATATTCCTAGAGCTAATATAAATTGTTATAACTCTTTTGAATATTAATCCAACTCTCTAGTAAAATTAAACATTAGGATACCTTGTTCCAGCATTCACAGTTTTGGGAATCTATCCTACAGAAATAAGAATACCCATACATAAGGATGTTCATTAATGCACTGTTTTAGTGTTGAAAGGAGGGATAACTTTAATATGTATCAATAAAGAAATGGTTGAATAAATTATGACATAGCCATACTATTGAATAGTATGTAGCTGTTAACAGAAATGAGTTAGAGCTATATGTATAGGTCTGAAGGAATAGCCATGTTCTATTGCTGGGTGGATAAAGCACGTTTCAGAGGAGTGTGTATAATATGATCCCATTTTCATAAAAAGATAACAGATTTTAAAACACTGAAAAGTTTATATATATATATATATATATACACACACATAGAAACAGGTCTGAGAAGGAAAGATACCAAACTGTGAATACTGATTACCTCGGGGGAAGAGGACAAGGAAGTTGGATAGGAAAGGGATAAATATTAAGTGGTTCTTTACATGGTTTTGTATTTTTTTTACTTTTAATAAGCATGTACAATTTGTAAAAATGTAATAAAGAAAAAAGTGGATAAGATGGGAAGGAAAGGAGGTGGGGCTAAGATGGTAGAGTAGTCAGACACTTCCTGTGGTCCCTCTTACAACGAAGACCTGAAAAACAAGTGAATCAATTATATATGACAATCTAGGAGCCCTGAACATCAAAGGCAAAGTTGAGGAACCAGATTGAGTGGCAGCGGGAGGGAAAGACAGTTCAGAAGCAGCAAGGAGTTGCCTGACCTGACCCGGCAGGATCCAGCACCCTGCAGGCTGCATCCAGTGGTGTGCGCAATGAGGTAAGCAGTGATGTTTGGGATGTGTTTTCCACATCTGGAGAGACTGAGCAGCAGAGGGTATACTCAAGCCTCCAGAACCAGTAAAAAGTGGCACTCAATTGGCAAAAGATAAGTATATGCATCTAACTTACCATGCAGATCAAAAAACACCCCTTTAGGAGACACTTCTCTCCCATATACCTGTTCCCTACCCTCTCTGCACTGGTCCCAGGCTGGCTTAAGGGATTGCCACATCCCCCAGGCCAAAGTAGGACCTATCACACACCCTGAGCCATTCTCCCAGCCTTGGAGAGATAACAAATTAACAACAGGGAAAAAATAATCTGCTAGCTCCCTTATGCTGAGAACTCATGGCAGAAATACCTCCTTTGCCTAGGCACAGGCATAAGCAGTCCACAGACTTTGAATGCCTTTCACCCCTGCATAGACCTGTGTGGGCCTATTTCAACGGCATAGGCCCTCATTAGCACAGTACAACAGGGTATGTACCTGAAGCCTAACTTCAACTGTATCAGCTATATGTTGAAGTGGCAGGTTTGTGACATTTGACACCACTCTGCCCATTAAGCAGTGTCCTCACCTACCCACACCCGGGGCCTGAGGACTGGTGGCTCCACCCATGCTATGTAGCTACCCACAACAGGGGTCCAAGAGTAAGTGGTGTCTCCCAGTCCTTACAGCCAACAGCATTGGGCGCCCATGGTCTGGCAGCAAAACGCACCCACCTACATGCTCTAGGTAACAGGGACACAATTTTCTCTGAGACACTGAGGGGCAACAGTCAGCTGCCTGCCCTGCTCAGCACGTGACCCCCTACAGCAGGCAGATACCTGTGCCTACACCAATCACCCCTGCTCATGTAGGACTGTAGGTAAGAGACTGCACCACACACTTGGTAACTTACTACCTGGACACCTGAGCTGAATCCATACAACGAAAGTAAATGGACTCCTGGGCTCCAATACCTAGTAACAGCTCTAACCACCTGGTGACATGACATTGGAGCTTCAAAGTCTCCAACAATCAAACTAGCTCACTTGAGCAGCCTATTTGGGCATATCGAAACAAAACAAAACAAAAAAGCTAGGACACAGTACAAAAACATAAAATAAATACAATAACCTATTGATGGCTCAGAGACAACAGTCAATACCAAATCACATAAAGAGGCAGCCTATGATACCTTCAGCAAGCACCCAAAATAAAGACTCAAGAAATCTTCTGGATGAAGAGGACCTTTTAGAATTACCGGAGGTAGCCTTCAAAAGATTAACATACAGAGCTCTCCAAGAGATCAGGAAGGAGATCAGTCAAAATGCAGAACAAGCCAAGGAACACACACACGAAGCAGTAGAGGAACTTAAGACACTTATACAAGAGCATAATGACAAATTTAACAGGCTGCAAGAATTCACAGAGAGACAGCAAATAGAAATTAAAAAGATTAAAAATAAAATTTCAGAATTAGACAACTCAACAGAAACTCGTAGGAGCAAAATTGAGGCAATGGAAGTCAGAATTAGTGAGATTGAAGACAAAGCACTTGACACCAACTTATCTGAGGAAAAATCAGAAAAAAAAAGACTTAAAAAAATGAAGAAACCCTAGGAATTCTGTGGGACTTTATTAACAGGGATAACCTACAAGTGATTGGAGTATCAGAACAGGGGTGGATAACAGAAAATACAGAAAGAATTGTTGAAGATTTGTTGGCAGAAAACTTCCCTGATATCATGAAAGATGAGAAGATATCCAAAAAGCTCATCAAATTCCACATGAGGTAGATCCCAAAAGAAAGTCACCAAGACATATTATAATCAAACTTGTCAAAACCAAAGGTAGAGAATTTTAAGAGCACCTAGGGATAAAGGAAAAGTCATCTACAAAGGAGAGTCAATAAGGGTAAGCTTGGACTACTCAGCAGAAACCATGCAGGCAAGAAGGCAATGAGATGACATATACAACACCTTAAAGGAAAAAAAATTGCCAGCCAAGAATTATACATCCAGCAAAACTGTCTCTCAAATATGATGACAAACATAGGGCATTTCCAGATAAACAGAAGTTTAGGGAATTTGTAAAAACCAAACCAAAATTACAAGAAATACTAAAGGGTGCCCTCCAGTTAGAAAATCAATAACATCAAATAACGACCCAAGACTAGAACACAGGACACAGCAACCAGATATCAATCCAGATAGGGAGATCACAAATCAAAGATAAAATGTTGAAAATAGGCAAAAAGAGACTTCAATATGTAAAAGATGACAATATTAAAACAAAAAAGAGGGACCAAATAATATAGTCATAGTTCTTTCATATGGAATGGAAGTCAAGGTAATAACAAGAAATAAAAGATTGGTTGAAATTTAGAAAAAATAGGGGTAAATATTACGGTAACCACACAGCAAACTAACAATCCTACACATCGAAATAAAAAACAAGAAAAACAAAAAGACTTGGCAAATACAAAATCAACAGGAATGAAAAGGATGAAAAGAAAATACATAAAGAAAAACAACTCAGCACAAAAAAATTAAGGAAAACAAAGAAATTGTCAACAACACACACACACACACAAAAACAAAAAAATGATGGCACTAAACTCATATATCAATAATTACACAAATAGCAAATGGACTAAATATGCCAATAAAAAGACAAAGAGTGGCAGAATGGATTAAAAAAAACCTGATCCATCTATATGCTGCCTAAAAGAGACACACCTAGGCTTAAAGACACAAGCTAAAACTAACAGGATGGAAAAAAAAATACATCACGCAAACAACAATCAAAAAAGAGAAGGAGTGGCAATATTAATCTCTGCCAAAACAGACTTTGAAGTAAAATCCCCCACAAAGTATAAGGAAGGACACTATATAATGATTAAACGGTCAACACACCAGGAGGACATAACCATAATAAATATTTATGCACTCAATGACAGGGCTCCCAAATATATAAAACAAACTCTAAGAGCATTGAAAAGACAAATAGACAGCTCAACAGAAATAGTAGCAGACTTCAACACACCACTTTCGGTGAAGGACAGAATATCCAGAAAGAAGCTCAACAGAGACATGGAAGATCTAAATGCCACAATCAACCAACTTGATCTCATAGACATATGCAGAACACTCCATCCAACAGCAGCCAAGTGTACTTTCTTTTCCAAAGCACGTGGAACATTCTTCACAATAGACCACATACTAGGCAATAAAGCAAGGCTTGACAGAATCCAAAGTATCTTTTCTGACCAAGAAGCCATAAAAGTAGAAATCAATAACAGAAAAAGCAAGGAGAAAAAATCAAACACGTGGAAATTGAACAACACCTTGCTCAAAAATTACTGCGTTAAAGAAGAAATTAAAGATGGACTAAAGAAATTCACAGAATCAAATGAGAATGAAAACACATCCGACCAGAACCTTTGGGACACACCAAAGGCAGTGCTAAGAGGTCAATTTATAGCAATAAATGCACACATCCAAAAAGAAGAAAGGACCAAAATCAAAACAGTAACCGGACAACTCCAACAAATAGAAAGAGAGCAGAAAAAGAAGCCCTTACGCACCAGAAGAGAGCAAACAGTGAAAATTAGAGCAGAATTAAATGAAATAAAGAATAGAAAAACAATTGAAAGAGTTAACAAGACCAAAAGCTGGTTCTCTTAAAAGATCAACAAAATCGATAAACCACTGGCCAAACTGACAAAAGAAAAACAGGAGACGAAGCAAATAACCTGAATAAGAAATGAGACACGCGATATCACAACCCACCCAACTGAAATTAAAAGAAACATGACAGAATACTACAAAAAATTGTTCTCTAACAAATCTGAAAACCTAGAGGAAATGAACAGATTTCTAGAAACACACTACCTACATAAACTAACACCAACAGAGGTAGAACAACTAAATAAACCTATAACAAAAGAAGATATTGAAAAGGTAATTAAAAAATTCCCAAAAATAAAAACCCTGGTCCTTAGGGCATCACTGGAGAATCCTACCAAACTTCCAGAGAAGAGTTGACACCACAATTACTAGAGGTATTTCAGAGCAGAGAAAAGGATGGAATACTCCCAAACTCATTCTATGAAGCCAGCATAACCCTGACACCAAAATCAGGTAAAGACACCACAAAAAAAGAAAGTTACCAGATCAGTATCCCTCATGAACACAGATGGAAAAATCCTCAACAAAATTATAGCCAATAGAATTCAACAGCATAACAAAAAGATAATTCATCACGACCAAGTAGAGCTCATATCAGGTATGCAGGGATGGTTCAACATTAGAAAAATAATAAATGTAACCCATCACATAAATAAAACAAAAGACAAGAACCACATGATCTTTTTTTTAAAGTTTTATTGTGTTTGAAGTGAAACTTTACAAATCAAGTCAGTCTCTCATACAAAAATTTATAAACGCCTTGCTATATACTCCTACTTGCTCTCCCCCTAATGAGACAGCCCACTCCTCTTCACTCTCTATTTTTGTGTCCATTCAGCCAGCTTCTGACCCCCTCTGCCCTCTCACCTCCTCTCCAGACAGGAGCTGCCCACGTAGTCTCATGTGTCTACTTGATCCAAGAAGCTCACTCCTCACCAGTGTCATTTTCTATCCCATAGTCCAGTCTGAACCCTGTCTGAAGAGTTTGCTTTGGGCATGTTTCCTTTCTTGGGCTAACAGAAGGTCTGGGGACCATGACCTCTGGGGTCATCCTAGTCTCAGTCAGACCATTAAGTCTGGTCTGTTTACAAGAATTTGGGGTCTACATCCCACTGTTCTCCTGCTCCCTCAGGAGTTCTCTGTTGTGTTCCCTGTCAGGGCAGTCATCGGTTGTAGCCGGGCACCATCTAGTTCTTCTGGTCTCAGGCTGATGTAGTCTCTGGTTTATGTGGCCCTTTCTGTCTCTTGGGCTCATAATTACCTTGTGTCTCTGGTGGTCTTCATTCTCCTTTGCTCCAGGTGGGTTGAGACACATTGATGCGTCTTGGATGGCTGCTTGCTAGCGTTTAAGACCCCAGAAGCCACTCTCCAAAGTAGGAGGCAGAATGTTTTCTTAATAGATTTTATTATGCCAATTAACCTAGATGTCCCCTGAAACAATGGTCGCCAAACCCCCTCCCCTGCTTCGCTGGCCTTTGAAGGGAAGAACCACACGATCTTATCAATTGATGTGGAAAAGGCATTTGACAGAGTCGAATGCCGATTCATGATAAAAACTCTCAGCAAAATAGGAATACAAGGGAAATTCCTCAACATAATAAAGGGCATTTATGCAAGGCCAACAGCCAACATCATTCTAATTGGAGAGAGTCTAAAAGCATTCCCCTTGAGAACGAGAACCAGACAAGGATGTCCTTTATCACCACTCTTATTCAACATTGTGCTGGACGTCCTGACCAGAGCTATTAGGCTACAGACAGAAATAAAGCGCATCCAAGTTGGTAAGGAAGGAGTAAAATTATCTCTCTATGCAGATGATATGATCTTAAATACAGAAAACCCTAAAGAATCCATGAGAAAACTACTGGAACTAATAGAAGATTTCAGCAAAGTATCAGGATATAAGATAAACATAGAAAAATCAGTTGGGTTCCTCTACACCAACAAAGAGAACTTCCAAGAGGAAATCACCAAATCAATACCATTTACAGTAGCCCCCAAGAAGATAAAATAATTAGGAATAAATCTAACCAGAGACATAAAAGACCTATACAAAGAAAACTACAAGACACTACTGCAAAAAACCAAAAGAGACCTACATAAGTGGAAAAACATACCTTGCTCATGGATAGGAAGACTCAACATTGTGAAAATGTTAATTGTATCCAAAGCGATCTACAGATACAATGCAATCCCGATTCAAATTCCAATGACATGTTTTTTTCAATTAATTTTTATTGTGCTTTAAGTGAAAGTTTACAAATCAGGTCAGTGCCTCATAAAAAAATTTACATACACCTAGCCATACAGTCCTAATTACTCTCCCTTAATGACATAGCACAGTTCTTCCCTCCACTCTCTTTCCTTGTGTCCATTTCGGTAGCTTCTGGCCCCCTCTGCCCTCTCATCTGCCCTCCAGACAGGAGATGCCAACATAGTCTCAAGTGTCCACTTGATCCAAAAAGCTCATTCTTTACCAGTATCATTTTCCATCCCCTATTCCAGTCCAATCCCTGTCTGAAGAGTTAGCTTTGGGAATGGATCCTGTTTTGGGGTAACAGAAGGTCTGGGGACCATGGCCTCCGGGGTCCCTCCAGTCCCAGTCTGACCATTAAGTCTGGTCTTTTTCGAGAATTTGGGGTCTGCATCCCACTGCTCTTCTGCTCCCTCAGGGGTTCTCTGTTGAGTTCCCTGTCACGGCAGTCATCAGTTGTGGCCAGGCACCATCTAGCTCTTCTGGTCTCTGGTTTACGTGGTCCTCTCTGTCTCTTAGGCTCATAATTACCTTGTGTCTTTGGTGTTCTTCATTCTTCCTTGCCCCAGTTGGATTGAGACCAATTGAAGCATCTTAGATGTCCGCTTGCTAGAGTTTAAGACCCCAGACGCCACTCTCCAAGGAGGGATGCAGAATGTTTTCTTAATAGATTTTATCATGTCAATTGACTTAGATTTCCCCTGAAACCATGGTCCTCAAACCCATGCCCCTACTATGCTGGTCTTTGAAGCCTTCAGTTTATTCAGGAAAACTTCTTTGCTTTTGGTGTAGTCCATTTGTGTTGACCTCTCCTGTATCGTGTATTGTCTTTCCCTTCACCTAAAATGAAACTTATCTACTATGTAATTAGTGAATACCGCTCTCCCTCCCTCCCCGCTCTCATAACCATCAAAGAGTATTTTCTTCTCTGTTTAAACTGTTTCTCCAGTTCTTATAATAGTGGCCTTATACAATAATTGTCCTTTTGCAATTGACTGATTTCATTCAGCATAATGTCTTCCGGATTTCTCTGTTATGAAATGTTTCATGGATTCAGCATTGTTCTTTATCAATGCATAGTCTTCCATTGTGTGAATGTACCATAGTTTATTTATCCATTCATCTATCGATGGTCACTTTGGTTGCTTCCATCTTTTTGCTATTGTAAACAGTGCTGCAATGAACATGGGTGTGCATGTATCTGTTCATGTAAGGGCTCTTATTTCTCTAGGATATAGTCCAGGGAGTGGGATTGCTGGATCCTATGGTAGTTCTATTTCTACTTTTTTAAGGAAGCACCAAGTCGATTTCCAAAGTGCTTGTACCATTTTACATTCCCACCAGCAGTGTAGAAGTGTTCCAGTCTCTCCACAACCTCTCCAACATTTATTATTATGTGTTTTTTTGGATGAAAGCCGGCCTTATTGGAGTGAGATGGAATCTCATTATAGTTTTGATTTGCATTTCTCTGATGGCTAATGATTGTGAGCATTTCCTCATCTGTTAGAAGCCTGAATGTCTTCTTTAGTGAAGTACCTGTTCATATCCTTTGCCCATTTTTTAATTGGGTTTTTTGTCTTTTTGTGATTGAGTTTGAGCAGAATCATGTAGATATCAGAGATCAGGTGCTGATTGGAAATGTCATAGCTAAAAAAATTTTTCCGAATCTGTAGGTAGTCTTTTTACTCTTTTGGTGAAATGTTTGGATGAGCATAACCCAAAAAATTCATTCTCATTGGATTCTATGAATTTCTTTATTCCCTCCTTAATGTCTTCTATAACCCAGTCTTTTCTGAGCAGTTTCCAAGTATGTGATTTCTTTTCCCTGGTTTTTCTGTTACTGATTTCTACTTTTATGGCCTTATGTTCTAAGAATATGCTTTGTAAAGTTTCGATGTTTTGGATTGTGTAAAGGCTTGCTTTATGACCTAATATGTGGTCTATTCTAGAGAATGTTCCATGTGCACTAGAAAAGAAGGTATATTTTGCAGCTATTGGGTGGAGTGTTCTGTATATGTCTATGAGTTCGAGTTGGTTGATTGTAACAGTTAGATCTTCTGTGTCTTTATTGAGCTTCTTACTGGATGTCCTGTCCTTCACCAAAAGTGGTATGTTGAAGTCTGCTACTATAATTGTGGAGCTGTCTATCTCACTTTTCAATGCTGTTAGAGTTTGTTTTATGTATCTTGCAGCCCTGTCATTGGGTGCGTAAATATTTGTTATGGTTGTATCTTCCTGGTAAATTGTCCCTTTAATCATTATATAGTGTCTTTCTTTATCCTTTGCGGTGGATTTAAGTTTAAAGTCTATTTTGTCAGAAATTAATATTGCCACTCCTGCTCTTTTTTGATTGCTGTTTTCTTGATATATTTTTTTCCATCCTTTGAGTTTTAGTTTGTTTGTGTCTCTAATTCTAAGGTGTGTCTCTTGTAGTCAGCATATAGATGGATCATGTTTTTTTATCCAATCTGCAACTCTCTGTCTCTTTATTGGTGCATTTAGACCATTTACATTCAGCATAATTATAGATAGGTATGAGTTTAGTGCTGTCATTTTTATGCCTTTTTTATTAACTTTTATTAAGCTTCAAGTGAACGTTTACAAATCCAATCAGCCTGTCACATATAAGTTTACATACATCTTACTCCATACTCCCACTTGCTCTCCCCCTCTTGAGTCAGCCCTTTCAGTCTCTCCTTTCGTGACAATTTTGCCAGCTTCCCTCTCTCTCTGTCCTCCCATCCCCCCTCCAGACAAGAGTTGCCAACACACTCTCAAGTGTCCACCTGATATAATTAGCTCACTCTTCATCAGCATCTCTCTCCCACCCGCTGACCAGTCCCTTTCATGTCTGATGAGTTGTCTTCGGGAATGGTTCCTGTCCTGTGCCAACAGAGGGTCTGGGGAGCATGGCCGCCGGGACTCCTCTAGTCTCAGTCACACCATTAAGTATGGCCTTTTTATGAGAATTTGGGGTCTGCATCCCACTGATCTCCTGTTCCCTCAGGAGTTCTCTGTTGTGCTCCCTGTCAGGGTAGTCATCGATTGTGGCCGGGCACCAACTAGTTCTTCTGGTCTCAGGATGATGTAGGTCTCTGGTTCATGTGGCCCTTTCTGTCTCTTGGGCTCTTAGTTGTCCTGTGACCTTGGTGTTCTTCATTTTCCTTTGCTCCAAGTGGGTAGAGACCAATTGATGCATCTTAGATGGCCGCTTGTTAGCATTTAAGACCCCAGACGCCACATTTGAAAGTGGGATGCAGAAAGTTTTCATAATAGAATTATTTTGCCAATTGACTTAGAAGTCCCCTCAAACCATGTTCCCCAGACCCCCACCCCTGCTCCGCTGACCTTTGAAGCATTCATTTTATCCCGTAAACTTCTTTGCTTTTGGTCCAGTCCAATTGAGCTGACCTTCCATGTATTGAGTGTTGTCTTTCCCTTCACCCAAAACAGTTCTTATCTACTGATTAATCAATAAAAAACCCTCTCCCTCCCTCCCTCCCCCCTTCGTAACCACAAAAGTATGTGTTCTTCTCGGTTTTTACTGTTTCTCAAGATCTTATAATAGTGGTCTTATACAATATTTGTCCTTTTGCCTCTGACTAATTTCGCTCAGCATAATGCCTTCCAGGTTCCTCCATGTTATGAAATGTTTCACAGATTCCTCACTGTTCTTTATTGATAGGTAGTATTCCATTGTGTGAATATACCACAATTTATTTACCCATTCATCCGTTGACGGACACCTTGGTTGCTTCCAGCTTTTTGCCATTGTAAGCAGAGCTGCAATAAACATGGGTGTGCATATATCTGTTTGTGTGAAGGCTCTTGTATCTCTAGGGTATATTCCGAGGAGTGGGATTTCTGGGTTGTATGGTAGTTCTATTTCTAACTGTTTAAGATAACGCCACATAGATTTCCAAAGTGGTTGTACCATTTTACATTCCCACCAGCAGTGTATAAGAGTTCCAATCTCTCCGCAGCCTCTCCAACATTTATTATTTTGTGTTTTTTGGATTAATGCCAGCCTTGTTGGAGTGAGATGGAATCTCATCGTAGTTTTAATTTGCATTTCTCTAATGGCTAATGATCGAGAGCATTTTCTCATGTATCTGTTGGCTGCCTGAATATCTTCTTTAGTGAAATGTGTGTTCATATCCTTTGCCCACTTCTTGATTGGGTTGTTTGTCTTTTTGTGGTTGAGTTTTGACAGAATCATGTAGATTTTAGAGATCAGGCGCTGGTCTGAGATGTCATAGCTGAATATTCTTTCCCAGTCTGTAGGTGGTCTTTTTACTCTTTTGGTGAAGTCTTTAGATGAGCATAGGTGTTTGATTTTTAGGAGCTCCCAGTTATCTGGTTTCTCTTCATCATTTTTGGTAATGTTTTGTATTCTGTTTATGCCTTGTATTGGGGCTCCTAGGGTTGTCCCTATTTTTTCTTCCATGATCTTTATCGTTTTAGTCTTTACGTTTTAGGTCTTTGATCCACTTGGAGTTAGTTTCTGTGCATGGTGTGATGTATGGGTCCTGTTTCATTTTTTTGCAAATGGATATCCAGTTATGCCAGCACCATTTGTTAAAAAGACTATCTTTTGCCCAATTAACTGACACTGGGCCTTTGTCAAATATCAGCTGCTCACATGTGGATGGATTTATATTTGGGTTCTCAGTTCTGTTCCATTGGTCTATGTGTCTGTTGTTGTACCAGTACCAGGCTGTTTTGACTACTGTGGCTGTATAATAGGTTCTGAAATCAGGTAGAGCAAGGCCTCCCACTTTCTTCTTTTTCATTAGTGCTTTTTTTTTTTTTTTTTTGCTTATCCGGGGCTTCTTTCCCTTCCATATGAAATTGGTGATTTGTTTCTCTATCCCCTTAAAATATGACATTGGAATTTGGATCGGAAGTGCATTGTATGTATAGATGGCTTTTGGTAGAATAGACATTTTGACGATGTTAAGTCTTCCTATCCATGAGCAAGGTATGTTTTTCCACTTAAGTATGTCCTTTTGAATTTCTTGTAGTAGAGCTTTGTCGTTTTCTTTGTATACCTCTTTTACATCCTTGGTAAGATTTATTCCTAAGTATTTTATCTTCTTGGGGGCTACTGTGAATGGTATTGATTTGGTTATTTCTTCTTCGGTGTTCTTTTTGTTGATGTAGAGAATCCAAGTGATTTTTGTATGTTTATTTTATAACCTGAGACTCTGCCAAATTCTTCTATTAGTTTCAGTAGTTTTCTAGAGGATTCCTTAGGGTTTTCTGTGTATAAGATCACGTCATCTGCAAATAGTGATAACTTTACTTCCTCCTTGCCAATCCGGATACCCTTTATTTCTTTGTCTAGCCTAATTGCCCTGGCTAGGACTTCAAGTACGATGTTGAATAAGAGCAGTGATAAAGGGCATCCTTGTCTGGTTCCCGTTCTCAAGGGCAATGCTTTCAGGTTCTCTCCATTTAGAGTGATATTGGCTGCTGGCTTTGCATAGATGCCCTTTACTACGTTGAGGAATTTTCCTTCAATTCCTATTTTGGTAAGAGTTTTTATCATAAATGGGTGTTCAACTTTGTCCAATGACTTTTCTGCATCTATAGAATTTTTTTTTTATTGATAAGATCATGTGGTTTTTATCTTTTGTTTTATTTATGTGATGGATTACATTAATGGTTTTTCTGATATTAAACCAGCCTTGCATACCTGGTATAAATCCCACTGGATCAGGGTGAATTATTTTTTTGATGTGTTGTTGGATTCTATTGGCTAGAATTTTGTTGAGGATTTTTGCATCTATGTTCATGAGGGATATAGGTCTATAATTTTCTTTTTTTGTAATGTCTTTACCTGGTTTTGGTATCAGGGAGATGGTAGCTTCATAGAATGAGTTGGGTAGTATTCCGTCTTTTTCTATGCTTTGAAATACCTTCAGTAGTAGTGCTGTTAAGTCTTCTCCGAAGGTTTGGTAGAACTCTGCAGTGAAGCCGTCTGGTCCAGGGCTTTTTTTTGTTGGGAGTTTTTTGATTACCGTTTCAATCTCTTTTTTTGTTATGGGTCTATTTAGTTGTTCTACTTCTGATTGTGTTAGTTTAGGTAGGTAGTACTTTTCCAAGAATTCATCCATTTCTTCTAGGTTTTCAAATTTGTTAGAGTACAATTTTTCGTAGTAATCTGAAATGATTCTTTTAATTTCATTTGGTTCTGTTGTGATGTGGTCCTTCTCGTTTCTTATTCGGGTTATTTGTTTCCTTTCCTGTTTTTCTTTAGTCAGTCTAGCCAATGGTTTATCAATTTTGTTAATTTTTTCAAAGAACCAGCTTTTGGCTTTGTTAATTCTTTCGATTGTTTTTCTGTTCTCTAATTCATTTAGTTCAGCTCTAATTTTTATTATTTGTTTTCTTCTGGTGCCTGATGGGTTCTTTTGTTGCTCAGTTTCTATTTGTTCAAGTTGTAGGGACAGTTCTCTGATTTTGGCTCTTTCTTCTTTTTGTATGTGTGCATTTATCGATATAAATTGGCCTCTGAGCACTGCTTTTGCTGTGTCCCAGAGGTTTTGATAGGAAGTATTTTCATTCTCGTTGCTTTCTAAGAATTTCCTTATTCCCTCCTTGATGTCTTCTATAACCCAGTCTTTTTTCAGGAGGGTATTGTTCATTTTCCAAGTATTTGATTTCTTTTCCCTAGTTTTTCTGTTATTGATTTCTAGCTTCATTGCCTTGTGGTCTGAGAAGATGCTTTGTAATATTTCGATGTTTTGGATTCTGCAAAGGTTTGTTTTATGACCTAATATGTGGTCTATTCTAGAGAATGTTCCATGTGCACTAGAAAAAAAAGTATATTTTGCAGCAGTTGGGTGGAGAGTTCTGTATAAGTCAATGAGGTCAAGTTGGTTGATTGTTGTAAGTAGGTCTTCCGTGTCTCTATTGAGCTTCTTACTGGATGTCCTGTCCTTCTCCGAAAGTGGTGTGTTGAAGTCTCCTACTATAAATGTGGAGGTATCTATCTCACTTTTCAATTCTGTTAAAATTTGATTTATGTATCTTGCAGCCCTGTCATTGGGTGCGTAAATATTTAATACGGTTATGTCTTCCTGATCAATTGTCCCTTTTATCATTATATAGTGTCCTTCTTTATCCTTTGTGGTGGATTTAAGTCTAAAGTCTATTTTGTCAGAAATTAATATTGCTACTCCTCTTCTTTTTTGCTTATTGTTTGCTTGATATATTTTTTTCCATCCTTTGAGTTTTAGTTTGTTTGTGTCTCTAAGTCTAAGGTGTGTCTCTTGTAGGCAGCATATAGATGGATCGTGTTTCTTTATCCAGTCCGAGACTCTCTGTCTCTTTATTGGTGCATTTAGTCCATTTACATTCAGCGTAATTATAGATAAGTAAGTTTTTAGTGCTGTGATTTTGATGCCTTTTCATGTGGGTTGTCGGCAATTTCATTTTCCACATACTATTTTGTGCTGAGACGTTTTTCTTAGTAAATTGTGAGATCCTCATTTTCATAGTGTTTGACGTTATGTTAGTTGAGTCATTACGTTTTTCTTGGCTTTTATCTTAAGTTATGGAGTTGTTATACCTTTTTGTGGTTACCTTATTATTTACCCCTATTTTTCTAAGTATAAACCTAACTTGTATCCTTCTATATCGCCTTGTATCACTCTCCATCTGGCAGTTCAATGCCTCCTGTATTTAGTCCCTCTTTTTGATTATTGTGATCTTTTACCTATTGACTTCCATGATTCCCTGTTATGTGTATTATTATTATTTTTAATTAATCTTAATTTGTTTGTTTTTGTGATTTTCCTATTTGAGTTGATATCAGGACGTTCTGTTTTGTGACCTTGTATTGTGCTGGTATCTGATATTATTGGTTTTCTGACCAAACGATATCCTTTAGTATTTCTTGTAGCTTTGGTTTGGTTTTTGCAAATTCTCTAAACTTGTGTTTATCTGTAAATATCTTAATTTCGCCTTCATATTTGAGAGAGAGTTTTGCTGGATATATGATCCTTGGCTGGCAGTTTTTCTCCTTCAGTGCTCTGTATATGTCGTCCCATTCCCTTCTTGCCTGCATGGTTTCTGCTGAGTAGTCTGAACTTATTCTTATTGATTCTCCCTTGAAGGAAACCTTTCTTTTCTCCCTGGCTGCTTTTAAAATTTTCTGTTTATCTTTGGTTTTGACGAGTTTGATGATGATATGTCTTGGTGTTTTTCTTTTTGGATCAATCTTAAATGGGATTCGATGAGCATCTTGGATAGATATCCTTTCGTCTTTCATGATGTCAGGGAAGTTTTGTGTCAGGAGTTCTTCAACTATTTTCTCTGTGTTTTCTGTCCCCCCTCCCTGTTCTGGGACTCCAATCACCCGCAAGTTATCCTTCTTGATAGAGTCCCACATGATTCTTAGGGTTTCTTCATTTTTTAAAATTCTTTTATCTGATTTTTTTTCAGCTATATTGGTGTTGATTCCCTGGTCCTCCAGATGTCCCAGTCTGCATTCTAATTGCTCGAGTCTGCTCCTCTGACTTCCTATTGCGTTGTCTAATTCTGTAATTTTATTGTTAATCTTTTGGATTTCCACATGCTGTCTCTCTATGGATTCTTGCAACTTATTAATTTTTCCACTATGTTCTTGAATAATCTTTTTGAGTTCTTCAACAGTTTTATCAGTGTGTTCCTTGGCTTTTTCTGCAGTTTGCCTTATTTCATTTGTGATGTCTTGAAGCATTCTGTAAATTAGTTTTTTATATTCTGTATCTGATAATTCCAGGATTGTATCTTCATTTGGGAAAGATTTTGATTCTTTTGTTTGGGGGGTTGTAGAAGCTGTCATGGTCTGCTTTTTTATGTGGTTTGATATGGACTGCTGTCTCCGAGCCATCACTGGGAAACTAGTTTTTCCAGAAAATCAGCTAAAAAAAATGCAGTCAGATCCCTATCAGTGTTCTCCCTCTGGCTCAGGCTATTCGGATGTTAATGAAGCCGCCTGGGGAGGGTGGGGGAGGGATCAGAGAGATAGGAGAGTAGCACCTCAGAATATAGCCAGAGTTGCTTGTCTTGCTTGGAATGACTATTATATCTGAGATTTCCGCGGGGCGCGTCGCCTATGTGTGCTGGCTGTGTGGAGATTGCCCCCGGGGGGTCTGGCCCTCTGGAGTCACGGTCAGATCCTCTGCTGCCAGCCCCATGCCCAACGTCAAGGTTCCCCTACTGGGACGGTGCACTCCCAACTCCAAAATCAGTCGCTGCCTCCCGGGGACTCCCCGTCCCGCCAGCCGCATCTCCGCGCCGCCCTTGCGAACCAGCTGGGCCCCGCCCCCGGGATCAGCTCAGGCGAGCGGAGCAGCTCCCCGCGCCTGCGCCGTGACCATGTGTCCCGGCTGGGACGCTGTTCTCCCCGCTCCAAGACCCGTCACTGTCTCCCAGGGACTTCTCCCACCGGCTGCTTAGCCACGCCGCCCAGGGTCAGTTCAGGGGGGTGGAGCAGCTCCCCACGCTTATGCCGTGCCTGAGCCCCACCAAAATTCCGGGGGGATTGCTCCCCGGCTGGGACGCTGCTCTCCCCACTCCAAGACCGGTCACTGCCTCCCGGGACTTCTCCCACCGGCTGCGCCGCCACGCCGCCTGTGCGAACTGGCTGGGCCCCCTCCCGGAGTGAGTTCGGGGGCCAGGGCTGGCCCCCTTGTTTGAGCCATCTGCCCCCCTGGGCTCTGCCCCAAATCGGGTGCCGAAGGTCACCTGACTGGTAGGGTGGCTCCAGGCTCTGAAAACAATCGCTGCCTCCCCGTATTTGTTCGTTCTCCGTCTCTAAATCTGTGTTTGTTGTTCAGGGTGTGTAGATTGTTATGTATGTGATCGATTCACTTGTTTTTCCGAGTGTTTGTTGCAAGGGGGATCCGCGGTAGCGTCCACCTAGTCCACCATCTTGGCCCCGCCTCCCTTTATGCCTTTTTTTATGTTGTTGACAATTTCATTTTTCCACTTACTTTTTTGTGCTGAGAAGTTTTTCCTTGTAAATTCTGTGTTCCCTTTTTTCATTGTAGTTGAATTTATCTTTCCTAAGTCCTTATGTTTATCTTGGTTTTTATTTTGAAGTATGGAATTCTTAGTTCTCTTTGTGGTTACCTTAATATTTACCCCTATTCTTCTAAGTATAAACCTAACTTGTATCACCCAATATCGCCTTGATTTCCTCTCCATATGGAAGATCTATGCCTTCTGTATTTAGTCCCTCTTTATTGATTATTGTCATCTTTTACGTAATGACATCAATGATTCCCTGTTTTGAGCATTTTTTTATTAATCTTATTTTATTTTTGTGATTTCCCTATCGGTGTTGATATCAGGGTGTTCTGTTCTGTGTCCTTGTGTTGTGTTGATATCTGATATTATTGACTTTCTGACCAAAGAATTTCCTTTAGCAATTCTTGTAGCTTCGGTTTGGTTTTTGCAAATTCTCTAAGCTTGTGTTTATCTGTAAATGACTTAATTTCGCCTTCATATTTGAAAGAGAGTTTTGCTGGATATATTATTCTCAGCTGGCAATTTTTCTCCTTCAATGCTCTCTATATGTCATCCCATTGCCTTCTTGCCTGCATGGTTTCTGTCGAGTAGTCTCAACGTTTTCCTATTGATTCTCCTTTGCAGGTGACTTTTCATTTATCCCTGGCTGCTTTTAAAATTTTCTCTTTTTCTTTGGTTTTGGCAAGTTAGATGATAATATGCCTTGGTGATTTTCTTTTGGGATCTACCTTGTATGGGTTTGATGAGCATCTTGGATAGATATCCTTTCATCTTTCACGATGCCAGGGAAGTTTTCTGCCAACAGATCTTCAACAATTCTCTCTGTATTTTCTGTTATACCTCCCTGTTGTGGAATTCCAATCAAACACAAGTTATTCTTCTTGATAGAGTCCCACATGATTCTTAGGTTTTCTTCATTTTTTTCATTCTTTTATCTGATTTTTCTTCAAATACATTGGTGCCAATTGCCTTATCCTCAATCTCCCCAATTCTGCATTCCAATTCCTCAATTCTGCTCCTCTGACTTCCTATTGAGTTGTCTAGTTCTGTAATTTCATTGTTAATTTTTGAATTTCTGAATGCAGTCTCTGTATGGATTCTTGCAGCTTATTAAATTTTTCATTATATTTGTGAATAATCTTTTTAATTTCTTCAACTGCTTTATCTGTGTGTTTCTTGGCTTTTTCTGTACATTGGCTTATTTCATTTCTGATGTCGTCCCTGATGTCTTGAAGCATTCTGTATATCAGTCCTTTGTATTCTACATGTGGCAGTTCCAAGAGTATATCTTCATCCGGGAAGGATCTTGATTCTCTGTTTTGGGGCTTTGTAGAAGCAATCTTGGTCTGCTTCTTTACGTGATTTGATATCGACTGTAAACCCTGGAGGCATAGTGGTTAAGTGCTACGGCTGCTAACAAAGGGTTGGCAGTTCGAATCCACCAGGCGCTCTTTGGAAACTCTATGGGGCAGTTCTACTCTGTCCTATAGGGTCACTGTGAGTTGGAATCGACTTGACGGCACTGGGTTTGGTTTTGGTTTTGTTGTCTCTGAGCCATCTATAAGTTATTGTAATAATTTATTTTGTATTTGCTCACTGAGTCTTATCTTATTGTTTTGTTTTGTTTCAGTATACCCAGATGGGCTACTAGGGTGCTTTAACTTGATTGTTGGAGCCTTTGAAGCACTTATGTCCTGTTACCAGACGGTTAGAGCTGTTACCAGGTATATGAGCCTATGAGTCCGTTCAGTATTCTTGAATAGAATCAGCTCAGGTGTCCTGATGGTTGGTCACCTTGTGTATGGTGTAGGCTCTCAGCTACTGCCTTAGAGGAGTAGTGGTGATGGTTGTATGCACCAGTTTCTGGTAGTAGCATGGGGTCACCCTCTGAGGAGGGCAGGGTACTGACAGCCTTCCCCCAAGTGCCAGTGAGGAAGGAGCATCTGTGTTCTCTAGGGCGCTCTGGTGGGTGGGCTCTGCAGCTGTACCTTAGGCACCCAGTGCTTGTACCTGTAAAGACTGTTAGGCACCACTATACTCAGACCCCTTTTGCAGGTGGCTAGGTGGTGTGGTTGGAGCCTCAGCCTTCAGGTCCCTGCTGTGAGCAGGTGAGGGCTCTGTTTAATAGGTAGAGGGGTATCAGATCTCCAAAACCTGCCTCTCCACTGCTCAGCTGAAACAAATACAGTCAGACCTCTAACAGAATTGCCTTTGAATTGTAATAGCCACCTGGTTCCATGCAGGGGTGAAAGCCAAAGACTCTGGATCTCTTATGCTTGGACTAGAGTTGCTTCTGTTCTTATCTTCCAGTTTAGGGAAGTTAGGAAAGGATTTTTCCCCTGATTGTTAATTGCTGCTTTTCCCAGGCCAGGAGAATGGTTTAGAAAAAAGCAGAGCACTTTTATCTCTGGCCCAGGGTATTCAAATGTTAATGAAGCCAGCGGGGGCAGGGAGGGAAGGGATCAGATAGATAGGAGAGAGTAGTGCAGTAGAATAGACAAAATCACTTATCTTGTGTGGGGAGGGCTGTTTTATCTGAGATTCCAGAGAGGTGTGTAGCCTGTGTGCACTGGCTAGGTCTCTGCAGAGATTGCCCCATGGGGTAGGGCTGCCTTGTCTCAGGAAGCCACTGTCAGCCCCGCTGCACTTGTGCCAAAGCCCGGCACCAAGGGATCAGGTCTGGGGCACTGCGTGCCAGGCTCCGGAACTAGTCACTGCTTCTGTGTGGTCTCTTGTTCCCCTCAGTCAGGTCGGTGTGTAGCCTGTGCGTGCTGGCTGGGTCCCTGCTGAAATTGCCCTGGGGGGGTAGGGCTGTGTCCTGTGCTTGCCTTGTCTCAGGAAGCCACCATCAGCCCCACCACACTGGCACCAAAGCATAGCACCAAGCGATCAGGGCTGGGGTGCTGCACGCTGGACTCCTAACTAGTCCCTGCTTCAGCGCGGTATCTCACTCCTGTGTCACTCAGATCGATTCCTTAGTTCTGTGTTTGATGGTCAGGGTTCATAGATTGTCAAGTATGTAATCGATTCACTTGTTTTTTTTGAGTCTTTGTTGCAAGAGCGTTCAGTGGAAGCTACTGCCTAATCAGCCATCTTGGTCCCGCCTCCCCAATGGCATTTTTTAATGAGAAGGAGAAACAAATCACCAACTTCATATGGAAAGGGAAGAGGCCCCAGATAAGTAAAGCATTACTGAAGAAGAGCAAAGTGGGAGGCCTCATCCTACCTGTTATTAGAACCAATTATACCACCTTGGTAGTCAAGACAATCCAGTACTTCTACAACAACAGGTACATAGACCAATGGAACAGAAATGAGAATCCAGACATAAGTTCATCCACATATGAGCAGCTCATATTTGACAAAGGCCCAAAGTCTGTTAATTGGGGGAAAGACAGTCTCTTTAACACATGGTGCTGGCATAACTGGATATCCATCTGCAAAACAATGAAACAAGACCCATACCTCACACCATGCACAAAAACTAACTCAAGATAGATCAAAAACCTAAATATAAAATCTAAAACGACAAAGACCATGGAAGAAAAAATAGGGACAACACCAGGAGCCCTAATACATGGTATAAACAGAATATAAACCATAGCTAACAATGCACAAATACCAGAAGAGAAACTAGATAACTGGGAGCTCCTAAAAATCAACCACTTATGCTTAGCCAAAGACTTCACCAAAAGAGTAAAAAGACAACTTACAGACTGGGAAAAAAATTGGCTACAACAAATTGAATCAGCTTCTAATCTCAAAAATCTACAAGGTACTGTAAAACCTCAGTAAGAAAAAGACAAGTAACCCATTTAAAAAATGGGCAAAGGATCCCACTTTGGAGAGTGGGGTGTGGGGCTTTAAACGCTAGCAACCGGCCATCTAAGATGCAGCAATGGTTCTCAGCCCACCTTGAGCAAAGGAGAATGAAGAACACCAAAGACATAAAGTAATTATGAGCCCAAGAGACAGAAAGGGCCACATAAACCAGAGACTACATCAGCCTGAGACCAGAAGAACTAGATGATGCCCAGCTACAACCAATGACAGCCCTGACAGGGAACACAAAGGAGAACCCCTCAGGGAGCAGGAGAGCAGTAGGATGCCAACCCCAAATTCTTGTAAGAAAAACCAGACTTAATCGTCTGACTGAGGCTAGAAGGACCCCAGTGGTCATGGTCCCCAGACCTTCTGTTATCCCAAGACAGGAACCATTCCCAAAGCCAACTCTTCAGGCAGAGATTGGACTGGACTATGGGATAGAAAATGATACTGGTGAAGAGTGAGCTCCTTGGATCAAGTAGATGCATGAGACTATATGGGCAGCTCCTGTCTGGAGAGGAGGTGAGAGGGCAGAGGGGGTCAGAAGCTGGCTGAATGGACATGAAAATAGAGAGTGGAGGGAAGGAGTGTGCTGTCTCATTAGAGAGAGAGCAACTAGGAGTATATAGCAAGGTGTATATAAGTTTTTGTATGCTAAACTGACTTGATTTGTAAACTTTCACTTAAAGCACAATAAAAAAATTTTTTTTAATTGGCAAAATATATGAACAGGCACTTCGCCAAAGAAGACATTCAGGCAGCTAACAGACGCATGAGGAAATGCTCGTGATCATTAGCCATTAAGAGAAGTGCAAATCAAAACTACAATGAGATTCCATCTTACTCCAATAAGGCTGGCATTCATCCAAAAAACACATAATAATAAATGTTGGAGAGGTTGTGGAGAGACTGGAACACTTATACACTGCTGGTGGGAATGGAAAATGGTACAACCACTTTGCAAATCAATTTGGCACTTCTTTAAAAAGCTAGAAATAGAACTACTGTACAATCCAGCAATCCCACTCCTCAGAATATATACTAGAGAAATAAGAGCCCTCACACAAATAGATATACACACACCCATGTTCACTGCAACACTGTTCACAATAGCAAAAATACAGAAACCACCTATGTGTCCATCAGTGGATGAATGGGTAAACAAATAATGTTATGTTCACACCATGGAATACTATGCAATGATAAAGAACAACGATGAATCCGTGAAATATCTCATAACACGGATGAATCTGGAAGGCACTATGCTGAGTGAAATTAGTCATTTGTAAAAGGACAAATATTGTATGAGTCCACTATTGTAAGAGCTCAAGAAAAGGTTTAAACACAGAAGGAAACATTCTTTGGTGGTTACAAGGGTGTGGAGGGAGGGTGAGGGGTATTCACTAACTAGATTGTAGACAAGAATTACCCTAGGTGAAGGGAAGGACAACACACAATACAGGGGACATCAGCACAACTGGGCTAAACCAAAAGCTAAGAAGTTTCCTGAATACAACCAAACACTTTGAGGGGCAGAGTAGCAGGGGCAGGGGTCTGAGGACCATGGTTTCAGGGGACATCTAGGTCAATTGGCATAACAAAGTTTATTAAGAAAACGTTCTGCATCCCACTTCAGTGATTGGCGTCTCGGGTCTTAAAAGCTAGCAATCAGCCATTTGAGATGCATCAATTGGTCCCAACTCACCTGGAGCAAAGGAGAATGAAGAACGCCAAAGACACAAGGAAACTATGAGCCCAAGAGACAGAAAGGGCAATATATCGGCCTGAGACCAGAAGAGCTAGATGGTGCCTGGCTACCACCAATGACCACCCTGACAGGGAACACAACAGAGAATCCCTGATGCAGCAGCAGAAAAGTGGGGTACAGAACTCAAATTCTAGTAAAAAGACCAGACTTAATGGTCTGACTGAGACTGGAGGGACCCCAGAAGACATGGCCCCCAGACTCTATGTTGGCCCAAAACTAAAACTATTCCCAAAGCCAACTCTTCAGACAAAACTTAGCTTGGAGTATAAGACGTAAAATGATACTTTTGAGGAGAGTGCTCCTTAGCTCAAGTAGGTAAAAAAAAAATGCTATGAGACTAAATGGGCAGCTTTTGTCCAGAGTGGACAAGAGAAGACAGAAAGACACAGGAGCTGGTTGAATGGACATGGAAAATCCGAGGTGGAAAGGAGGAGCACACTGTCACATTATAGGCAGAGCAACAGGGTTACGTGACAATGTGTGTATAAATTTTTTACGAGAAACTAACTTGAACTGTAAACTTTCACTTAAAGCACAATAAATTTTAAAAAATTGGGAGGAAAATGAACTGGAGGGGGCATAAGGAGGACAAAGTAGGCAGTTAGGAGGCTGCTGCAGTGATACACATATGGAATTATGGTGGGTGAATTCAAGTTGCAGCAACAGAGACAGAAGTAGATAAATTTAGTTAACAGGAAAAAATAGAGCTTGGTGATTTGATTGAAGAGAGAAAAAGACGTGCCAAGGAAGCCACCCAGGTTTCTCACAAGGTGCTGTACTATTCACTGCAATAATGATCACATTATTTATTATTGTATCTCTCCTCTAGTGCATGGCTTAGAATATATTAAGAAGTTAATTAATATTTGAAGAATAAAGGATCAAACAAATGAGTGCTGTATCAATATCAAGGGAATTCTTCCCTGTCTTAGTTATCTAATGCTGCTGTAACAGAAATACCACAGTGGATGGCTTCAGCAAAGAGAAATTTATTTCTTCACAGTAAAGTAGGCTAAAAGTCTGAATTCAGGGTGTCAGCTCCAGGGGAAGGCTTTCTCTCTCTGTCGGCCCTCTCATCAATCCTCCCCCAGACTAGGAGCTTCTCTGCACAGGGACCCTGGGTCCAAAGTACACGCTCTGCTCCTGGCACTGCTTTCTTGGTGGTATGAGCCCCCCCACCCCCATCTCTCTGCTTGCTTCTCTCTTTTATAGCTCAAGAGATTGCCTCAAGACACAGTCAAGTCTTGTGGAATTGAGCTCTGCCTCACTAACACAACTGCCACCCATCCTCCCTCATTAACATCATAGAGGCAGGATTTATAACATATAGGAAAATCATACAATACTGGGAATCATGGCCCAGCCAAATTGATACACACATTTTTGGGGGGCCATGATTCAATCCATCACACAGCTCCTTGAGTGAACCTAGTACTGCAGTACATTAGATCAGCTGTTTAGGGTCTGGCCTTACTGAATTCTGTACGCCCCAAACCAGGGTTCTAACCAACGTATGCTATTTGTCAAATGGTTACTGGAAAGAAGGTTGCTTTGTGCAGACCTATTTCCATATAGCAAAACAACTTGTAGGCCTGGCCTGCTGCCAGAAAGTTAGTACAGGTAGTCCCCAACTTACAACGGGGTTCCGTTAGGGCGACTCCGTCATATATTGGCTCTGACATAAATGGAAAACCTTTTTCTTTTCTTTTTTTTAGTTTTCATTATTATTGCCTTTTATTATCAGTATCCTTATAAATATGACTTTTATGTATCTTTGGAAGTTGGCAACATTACATATAAACTTACAGATATATTTTAATATGTACATATTAATGAGAAGATGTACAAAAAAGAGACAATTATAAGTGTGGTTCATTGTAACTCAAATATGTCATAAGTCGGGGACTATCTATAGTTTCATTTTTATAGATAAAATTCAGCACATCATTATCTTATGTTGTGACAGAAGAGCAGGAAGAAGATTGACTTGGTAATTCGTTATGTTCTGATGCTAATCTGTTTAGGAATATGATTTCTAAAAAAGTAAATAGAAAAAGAATTTCTCCTGATAGCTGCATGTTCTCTCCTGAGAGTATGCTCCGTTATTATAAATACAGCAATTTGATTCTCTCCTTGAATTTCAGATATATTTCATCTCTCAAAAAAAAAAAAAAAACTAAGCTGAAATGATTAGATTTAAAAGTACGAATTATGTGCTTCCAAAAATGAAATTTTGTATTTTAGGTCACACATTTAAACATATATTTTGTTCAAAAGAAAAAACACACTTCTTACATGAATTGTAAAGTCATCAGTTTGTATAGTGCATTATCTTTACAAGTCACCTCCAAATCTCTTTAAAAACATAAATTTACATTGTAACCTATTTAAAGAAGGGTATATTTGTGGTAGAAATATTTTATCTCAGGTTTTGTTTTCAAATTTCAGTTCAGCATTTTGAGTCTAATCTGTTCTCCTCATCCCCTAGCATAACACGTAAAATCCAAAAGCTATCAGAAGCAAGGCCAAAATTTAGTGGGAGCTTAAGCTTCCAGTGCATGGATGAAACACAAGAAAAAGTATTCAGTCAATATCAAGAAGCAAGTTTTCTGACCCTCAGTTTATCTCTGAGATAGCTTGGGGTAAGGAAAGAGCATAGAATTTAAAATCACACAGACCTGATTTCAAATCCTAGCTCTCTTCCTTTAAAGTTTTGTGGCCTTAGGCAAGTCATGTAACCTTTCTGAGCCTAAGTTTCCTCATTATATAATGACGGTAATGATATTTCCTTCAATAAGGTACTGTATTAGAGATAATGTAAAATGCCGAAGCCAATGCTGGCACATAACAAGTACTCCATAAATGGTAATTATTAATATCAACTGTAAAATGAAAATAGTACTAATACCATCTATTTCTCAGGTTAAGGCAGAATAAATGAGAAGACTTTTCTCAAACATCACAATCTTCTATCTACTTGATAGCTGAGAAAAGAAAATGTCCTGCTTATCTCACAGAACTGTGATGATCAAAAGAGGTAATAAATGTAAAAACACCGAGAAAAATATAAAGTGCTCCTCAAGCACTTTAGCTCATCTGTATTTTAAATAGGGCTTATCTTGGGAGTTCCCTTTTTGTTCTCACACCAATAAATTAAAACAATTAAAAAATAAAAATTGTATATCGCAAATGACCGTTACTATTGATAATTTAACCATGCCATCTGATTTTGACCATCCTGCAGAAATATAGAGAAAGTAAATTTTGAAAATGAAATATAATCATTCTCAGTAGAACCCAATTATTTAGAGGTATTTTATTTGGCAACCTCAAACAGCCAGAACACAACCTAGAACCTCAAAGGAAGGGAAGATGGAAACTCTATGATCTGGGAGCAAAATCTCAATCCACTGAGACCTTTCACTCTACCACAGAAAGGGAGGAGTAATGCCATCCTCACTAAGCCTTTCAATTTAGTGCTGTATATAAAATAAAGGTTGCTGATGTAATTAGTTGTCTGACAACCAATTAGAAAGGGGAAAGGGGTCTCCTAGATGTGAGAAAACTGATACCCTAACAAGGGACATTTACCAGTATGAAAAATAGAAGAATTGTAAAAATAGAATAATTAGGAAAGTGAAATCATTTGGGAGCATTTAATGTACAGGTACAAGTTTCCCTTAATTCATGCTAAGGGTCTCACTGTATGATCCAGTGAGAGATGTTCATAGTGATTGTCTGCCATGTTGAGACAGGAAAGTTTCAAAACATTTTAGAATTTTTCCATCAGATTTCAAAGCTTGCTGTTTGTGGAGTAAGCTTTAAAACCAAAAAATCTGTTGCCATTGAGCTGATTCTGACTCATAGCAACGCTGCAGGACAGAGTAGAACTGTCCCATAGGGTTTCCAAAGAGCTGCTGACGGATTCCAACTGCCAACCTTTTGGTTTGCAGCCAAGCTCTTAACCACTGTGCCACCAGGGCTCTGGAGAAAGCTTTAGTTGCCAGAAAACTCATTTCAGTGGAACCTCTTGTATGGTGCCAAATAAGCATGAGGTGTTAAACTATGCATAAATACACTAGATGAAGAGTATGTAGCATTGTAATTGAAAGAAATCTGAGGTAGAGTATTCAAGCCAATTCTAATAGAAGCTGTTTAAAATATGTAATACATTTAAAAATATTTTGAGCAGATTTTTAAAAATTGGAATGTTGTTGTTGTTAGGTGCCATCGAGTCAGTTCTGACCCATAGCGACCCTAGGTACAACAGAACGAAACACTGGTGCTGCACCAGCCTCGCAATCATTGCTGTGTTTGAGCCTGCAGTTGCAGCTACTGTGTCAATCCATCTTGTCCAGGGTCTTCCTCTTTTTTTGCTGACCCTGCAAGCATGATGTCCTTCTCCAGGGACTGGTCTTTCCTGATAACATGTCCAAAGTACATGGGATGAAATCTCTCCATCCTCACTTCCAAGGAGCATTCTGGCTGTACTTCTTCCAAGTCAGACTTGTTCATTCTTCTGGCAGTCCATGGTATATTCAATATTCTTCACCACCACCACGATTCAAAGGCATCAATTCTTCAGTCTTCCTTATTCGTTACCCACAGCTCTTGGGACTTGAGCTAGCAGCTTACCTGCAGTCTTGCCTGCCAATCTTGTAATTTGTCGATCTTCGAAGCCCGTGAACAAGAGCCTTGCTCTCTGACCTACCGATCTTGGGTTCGCCAGCCCCTGCAGCTATGTGAACCAGGAGAAGCCTCTACCCTGACCCACAGACTTGGGACACTCCAACCTCTACAACCGAGTGAGCCATTTCCTTGATATAAATCTCTCTCTATATATACTTATACACTTTACTGGTTTTGCTTCCCTAGAGAACCCAACCTAAGACACCATTCTTTGCAATGTTATCCATAATTTGTTATGATCCACACAGTCAAATGCCTTTGCATAGTCAATAAAACTCAGGTAAACATCTTTCTGATATTCTCTGCTTTCAGCCAAGACCCATCTGACATCAGAAATCATATCCCTCATTCCTTGTCCTCTTCTGAATCTGGCTTGAATTTTTCTGGCAGTTCCCTGTTGATGTACTGCTGCAAATGGTTTTTAATTATCGTCACAAAATTTTACTTGTGTGTGATATTAATGATATTGTTTGATAATTTCTGCATTCTGTTGGGTCACTTTACTTTGGAATGGGCACAAATATGAATCTTTTCCAGTTGGTTGGCCAGGTACCTGTCTCCAAATTTCTTGGCATTCACAAGTGAGCACCTCCAGTGCTGCAACCATTTGTTGAAACATCTTAGTTGGTATTACATCAATTCCTGGAGCCTTGTTTTATGCAAATGCCCTCAGTGTGGCTTAGACTTCTTCCTTCGGTACCATCAGTTCTTGATCGTATGCTATCTCCTGACATGTTTGAATGTCAACCAAATCTTTTTGGTAAAGTGACTCTGTGTATTCCTTCCATTATCTTTGGATACTTCCTGTATCATTCAATATTTCACCTGTAGCATTATTCAATATTGCAACTCAAGGGCTTGAATTTTTTTTTCTTTTTTTTTCTCCCCCCCCGCCTCGTAATCACGAAAGAATGTTTTCTTCTCAGTTTAAACTATTTCTCAAGTTCTTATAATAGTGGTCTTACACAATATTTGTCCTTTTGCAACTGACTCATTTCACTCAGCATAATGCCTTCCAGGTTCCTCCATGTTATGAAATGTTTCACAGATTCCTCACTGTTCTTTATCGATGCATAGTATTCCATTGTGTGAATATACCATAATTTATCCATTCATCCGTTGATGGGCACCTTGGTTGCTTCCATCTTGTTGCTATTGTAAACAGTGCTGCAGTAAACATGGGTGTGCATATGTCTGTTCGTGTAAAGGCTCTTTTTTCTCTAGGATATATTCCAAGCAGTGGGATTGCTGGATCATATGGTAGTTCTATTTCTAGCTTTTTGAGGAAGCGCCAAATCGATTTCCAAAGTGGTTGTACCCTTTGACATTCCCACCAGCAGTGTATAAGTGTTCCAATGTCTCCACAGCTTCTCCGACATTTATTCTTTTGTGTTTTTTGGATTAATGCCAGCCTTGTTGGAGTGAGATGAAATCTCATTGTAGTTTTGATCTGCATTTCTCTAATGGCTAATGATCCTGAACATTTCCTCATATATCTGTTAGCTACCTGAATGTTTTCTTTAGTGAAGTGTCTATTCATATCTTTTGCCCATTTTTTAATTGGGTTATTTGTCTCTTTGCAGTTGAGTTTTTGCAGTATCATGTAGATTTTAGAGATCAGGCGCTGATGAGAAATGTCATAGCTAAAAACTTTTTCCCAGTCAGTAGGTAATCTTTTTACTCTTTTGGTGAAGTCTTTGGATGAGGATAGGTGTTTGATTTTTAGGAGCTCCCAGTTATCTAGTTTCTCTTCTGCATTGTTAGTAACGTTTTGTATACTGTTTTGCCATGTATTAGGGCTCCTAACATTGTCCCTATTTTTTCTTCCATGATCTTTATCATTTTAGATTCCATATTTAGGTCTTTGATCCATTTTGAGTTAGTTTTTGTGCACGGAGTGAGGTATGGGTCTTGTTTCATTGTTTTGCAGATGGATATCCAGTTATGCCAGCATCATTTGTTAAAAAGACTGTCTTTTCCCCATTTAACTGCTTTGGGGACCTTGTCAAATATCAGGTGCTCATATGTGGATGGATTTATGTCTGGATTCTCATTTCTGTTCCATTGGCCCATGTATCTGTTGTTGTGCCAGTACCAGGCTGTTTTGACTACTGTGGCGGTATAATAGGTTCTAAAAGCAGGTAAAGTAAGGCCTCCCACTTTGTTCTTCTTTTTCAGTAATGCATTATTTATCTGGGGCCTCTTTCCCTTCCATATGAAATTGGTGATTTGTTTCTCCATCTCATTAAAGAATGTCATTGGTGTTTGGATTGGAATTGCATTAAATGTATAGATCACTTTTGGTAGAATAGACATTTTTATAATGTTAAGTCTTTCTATCCACGACCAAGGTATGTTCTTCCACTTATGTAAGTCTCTTTTGGTTTCTTGAAGAAGTGTACTGTAGTTTTCTTTGTATAAGTCTTTTACATCTCTGGTAAGATTTATTCCTAAGTATTTTATCTTCTTGGGGGCTACTGTAAATGGCATCGATTTGGTGATTTCTTCTTCGATGTTCTTTTTGTTGGTGTAGAGGAATCCAACTGATTTTTGTATGTTTATCTTGTATCCTGATAGTCTACTGAACTCTTCTATTAGTTTCAGTAGTTTTCTGGAGAATCTCTTAGGGTTTTCTGTGTATAAGATCATGTCATCTGCAAATAGAGATACTTTAACTTCTTGCTTGCTAATCTAGATGCCCTTTATTTTTTCTAATTGCTCTGGCTAGGACTTCCAGCACAATGTTGAATAAGAGTGGTGATAAAGAGCATCCTTGTCTGGTTCCCAGTCTCAATGGGAATGTTTTCAGGCTCTCTCATTTAGGGTGATGTTGGCTGTTGGCTTTGTATAAATGCCTCAAGGGCTTGAATTTTTTCTTCAGTTCTTTCATCTTGAGAAATGCTGACTGTGTTCTTCCCGTTTGGTTTTCTAACTCCGGGTCTTTTCACGTTTCATTATAATACTTTACTTTGTCTTCTCAACCTCCCCTTTGAAATCTTTTGTTCAGCTCTTTTACTTTGTTACTTCTTCTGTTCCCTGCAGCTAATCTATGTTCAAGAGCAAGTTTCAGAGTCTCTTCTGACATCAGTTTTGGACTTTTCTTCCTTTCCTGTCTTTTTTAATGACCTTTTGCTTTCTTCATGTATGATGTCCTTGATGTCACCCCACAATTTTTCTGGTCTTTTGTCATTAGTGTTCAGTGTGGCAAATCTATTTTTGAGATGATCTCCAAATTCAGGTCAAATATACTGAAGGTCATATTTTGGTTCTCATGGGCTTGTTTTTATTTTCTTCAGCTTTTACTTAATCTTGCATATGCGCAGTGGATGACGTGTTCCGCAGTCGGCCCCTGGCCTTGTTCTGACTGATGATATTGAGCTTTTCCATGTCTCTTTCCACAGATATAGTCAATTTGACTCCTGTGTTTTCCACCCTGTGTGATCCACATGTATAGTTGCCATTTATGTTTTGAATAAAGGTATTTGCAATGAATAAATCATTGGTTTTACAAAATTCTATCATGTGATCTCTGGTGTCGTTTCTCTCACCAAGGCCATATTTTCCAACTACAGATCCTTCTTCATTTCCAACTTCTGCATTCCAGTCACCAGTAATTATCAATGCAACTTGATTGCATGCTCGATCAATTTCAGACCGCAGAAGTTGGTAAAAATCTTCAATTTCCTTATCTTTGGGATTAGTGGTTGGTGCATAAATTTGGATAATTAATGCAGTTGTATTAACTGGTTTTCCTTGAAGGTATGTGGATATTATTCTATCACTGACAGCGTTGTACTTCAGGATACATCTAGAATTATTCTTTTTGACAGTGAATGCAACATCATTTCTCTTCAGTTTGTCATCCCGGGCATAGTAGATCGTATGATTGTCTGAGTCAAATGGCCAATACCCGTCCATTTCAGCTCAGTAATGCCTAGGATACTGATGTTTATGCGTTCCATTTCATTTTTGACAACTTTCAATATTCCTAGATTCATACTTCATATAATCCACATTCTGATTATTAAGGGATGTTTGCAGCTATTTCTTCTCATTTTGAGTCATGCCACATCAGCAAATATAGATTCCTAAAGCTTGACTCCATCCACATCATTAAGGTCAACTCTATTAGAGAAGGCAATTCTTCCCCAGTCGTATTTTCAGTGCCTTCCAATCTGAGGGGCTCATCTTCTGGCACTAAATCAGACAATGGTCTGCTGGTATTCGTAAGTTTTTCACTGGATAATTCTTTTCAAGAAGTAGACCACTGGGTCCTCCTTCCTAGACTGTCTTAGTATGGAAACTCAGCTGAAACCTGTCCACCATGGGTGACCCTGCTGGTATTTGAATGCCAGTGGCATAGCTTCCAGCATCACAGAAGCATGCAAGCCCCCACAGTATGACAAACTGACAGATATGTGACATAAAAATTCAAATAACAATCAAATATTCTAAACATAAAAATAACCCAGGATATAATTTAATACTTCCTGATACAAGCTGTATATTGGAATCTTACAGGACCTTAAAAATATCACTTATGAGTATTAATTATTAGTCAAAACTGTACATGTAAATGTTGAAGGTCAGACTGATTCTGATCTCTCCCACTTACCAGTCGTTTAACTTGAGGCTTGTCAGCCTTGGCATCATTTCACAAGATTGCTGTAATGAATAAAATGATTTATGTGCAAGTGCTATATAAACTGTAAAGTAATATACAAATGTGAAGTCTTATTTGTCCTAAATGTTGAATACAGAAAAAAGCATGGTTTAAGAGTTTATTGGTTTGGGGATTTCAAAGAAATAGGGGGTTACAAGAACACCAAAGACCTAGTTATGTTTAATCTATTACAAAACATTGACATAAGGTAGCAACCATGGCAGCAGATCTTGCTGGTTATAGCCCCTTGCCTTTTTTTCAAGCCAGCCCCCTCCTGGACTGTCTTCTTACCTCTTCACTTCTAATCCTCATCTATCCTTTCATAATCTACTTCTGGGCTTTGTTCATGGCTGTCTTAATTACCCAGTGATGCTATAACAGAAATGGCACAAGTGGGTGGCTTTAACAAACAGAAATTTATTTTCTCACAGCTGAGGAAGCTAGGAGCCCAAATTCAGGGCACTGGCTGTAGGGGAAGGCTTTCTGTCTTTATTGGCTCTAGGGGAAGGTCGTTGTCTCTTTTCAGCTTCTGTTCCTGGGTTCCCTGGCAATCTTCATGTGGCGTGTATCTTCCCCCATCTGCTTGAAGCCTTGATGAACCTTCATCCAGATGGCTCATTTTGTGTACATTCTTCCATTTGTATACTTAAGATACTTAAATTTTCTAGGTCCTTTTCATGTGCTTCTCTCATCTTTCCAGCTAGATTAGTGGATAGGGATCCCTTCTACCTCAGTGTGGCACCTAGCACCTTAACTAGAAAATAGTTAAGTAGTTAATGAGTGCTGCAGATTGAAAGAATGTACTACAGACCCATGCTAAAGCAATTCTAACATACCCCTCTTCTAATAGACCACCACCCGTCTGTCAGTTTGTCATATTGTGGTGGCTTTTGTGTTGCTGTAATGCTGGAGCTATGTCACCAGTATTTCAAATACCAGCAGGGTCACCCATGGTGGGCAGGTTTCAGTGGAGCTTCCAGACTAAGACAGACTAGGAAGAGAGGCCTGGTGATCCTACTTCCAAAAATTGTGGAAAACCAAACCCATTGCGTCAAGTCGATTCTGACTCATAGCAACTCTACAGGACAGAGCAGAACTGTCCCATAGTGTTTCCAGGCAGCAGCTAGTGGATTTGAACTGCTGACCTTTTGGTTAGTAGCTGAACACTTAACCACTGTACCACCAGGGCTCCCATGAAAATCTTATGGATCACAGCAGAACACTCTTAGACTCGCTTGCTTTGGACACTTCATCAACAGGGATCAATCATTGGTGAAGCAGAGGGTCAGCGAAGGGAAGGGAGATCCTTGGTGAGATGGATTGGCACGATAGCTACAACTGTGGACTTGAACATGCCATCAATCGTGAGGATAATGTAGAACCAGGCAATGTTTTCTTCTGCTGTACTTAAGGTCACCGTGTGTCGAAGTCGACTTGACGGCAGCTATGTACCTATCTATCTATCTGTCTGTCTATCTATCTATCATCTACCTATTTATCATCTATCTTTTTAGTAGAGAAAACTACATTTAAAAGATCTTAAGAGATAGGCAGTAGACAATGCAGATATCAATGAAGCCATGAGCAGTTGTATATAATAGCAAATAGTGATAGCTCATTGAGAGACTAAGGGAAAGAGTTGTTATTAGGGCCAACCTATGGGCCCTTTCCAATTATATTCCTGTTCCATAGTAATATTCCTGTCCGCAAACAACTTCTTGAAAGGCCAATACTGTATAATATACATAATGTTCCATTTTCACATTTAAATACAAATGAAGAAATAAAAATTAGATTGTAATTTATCATTAAGTATTTATTATCTTTCCCTCCATTCTCCAATTTTCAGCACTTCTCTGACCACTATAGTACAGCATGGCAGCTCTCAAACTTTTACTGGCGTAATACACTGATTGGATAACATTCACGTAAAGGACACCTTCTGCGGGGTCCCTAGGGTTCTGTGCATTTTTCTAGCACACTGGTTATAACTAGATTCATATTTTCCCTGCTCAAGAAAACCTACCAGAATGCAAATGAAAATGATACTGTTATAAAAATACCATTAAACCTGCTCCAGTTTTTTTTTAAATAAATTATTAGTGACCTTCATTACTTCATTAGTAGCAAGATATTTGCAACATACTTCAATACTTCAGTTGTAAATCACTGCGGCAGTGAAACAGACATTGAATTTCAAATTTAAAAACTTGGGTTCAAGTTGTAGGTCTGTCACTTACTTGCTTTGAAACTTTGCACTAGTTTATTGATCTCTGAGCTCATTTCCTGTAAACTGGCAATAATGGTAATACCAACTTCACTGGATTACTAAGGGAATTACAGCAACACACACAAAAAATAGCATAGCGTGCTTACGAAAATGCCTCAAAGGAGGAGGGCACAGTTGGCAAAAAAAATGTATGACACAAAAGTTATTTGTGTAAAAATATGGTAAATGCAATGTTATTTGAAAAACACATTTCAAAACATAAAGCCCTGGGCAAACAGGAGTTATACATCCCCATATGTTGTTGTTGTTATTAGCTGCCATGGAGTCAGCCTCCCACTCATGGTGACCCCATGCACATTGGAATGAAATTCTGCCCATGACTGACTGCAAGTGGAACCATTGTGATTCATAGGATTTTCATTGGCTGGTTTTCAGAAGTAGATTGCCAAGCCTTTCTTTTTTTTTTTATTGTACTTTAGGTGAAGATTTACAGAACAAACTAGTTTCTCACAAAACAGTTAGTATACATATTGTTTTATGACGTCTGTTAACAACCCCACAATAGGTCAACACTCTCCCATCCCAACCTTGGATTCCTATTCCCGGCTTTCCTGACCCTCCTGCCTCCTAGTCCTTGCCCCTTTAGTCTTGTTTTGTTTTATGGGCCTGCCCAAACTTTGGCTGAAGAATGAACCTCAGGAGTGACTTCGTTCCTGAGCCAGGGGCCTTACTCTCAAGGTTTCTCCAGTCTCTGTCAGGTCAGCAAGTGTGGTTTTTCTTTTTGAATTAGAATTTTTTCTACTTTTTACTCTGGCTCTGTCCGGGACGCTCCACTGTGATCCCTGTCAGAGCAGTCAGTGGTGGTAGTGGGGCACAATCTAGTTGCACTGGACTCCGTGTGGTGGAGGCCGTGGTAGTTGTGGTCCATTAGTCCTTTGGACTAAACTTCTTCTCGTATATTTAGTTTTCTTCATGCTTCCTTGCTCCCAAAGGGGTGAGACCAGTGGAGTGTCCTAGCTGGCTGCTCCCAAGCTTTTAAGACCCCAGACGCTACTCACCAAAGTAGAATGTAGAATATTTTCTTTATAAGCTATGTTAAGCCAATTCAGCTAGATGTTTCCCAAGATCATAGTCCCAAAGCCCTCAGCCCAGCAATTTGGTCCCTCAGGGAGTTTGGATGTGTCTATCATGTTTCCATGATTTTTTTTTATTGTGCTTTAAGTGAAAGTATGCAACTCAAGTGAGTTTCTCATACAAAAACTTACACATTGTTATGTGACCCTAGTTGGTCTCTCTATAATTTGACAGCACACTCCTCCTCTCCACCCTGTATTTCACATATCCCTGCAACCACCTTCTGTCCCCCTATGCCTTCTCATCTCACCTCCAGACAGGAGCTCCCACTTAGTCTCATGTGTCTACTTCAGCTAAGAAGCACAATCCTCACCAGTGTCATTTTATGTCTTATAGTCCAGTCTAATCTTTGCCTGAAGAGTTGGCTTCAGGAATGGTTTTAGTTTGGAGCTAACAGAATCCAGGGGCAATATTTTCTAGGGTCCTCCAGTCTCAGTCAGACCATTAAGTCTGGTCTTTATACTAGAATTTGAGTTTTGCACCCCACTTTTCTCCTCTTCCATCAGGGACTCCCTGTTGTGTTCCCTGTCGGGGCAGTCATTAGTGGTAGCCCACACCGTCTAGCTCTTCTGGTCTCAAGATGGTGGACTCTCTGGTTTATATGGCCCTTTCTGTCTCTTTGGCTCATAGTTTCCTTATGTCCTTGGTGTTCTTCATTCTCCTTTGCTCCAGGTGGGCTGGGACCAATTGATGCATCTTAGATGGCCACTTGCTAGCTTTTAAGACCGCAGACGCCAATCACCAAAATGGGATGCAGAACATTTTCTTAATAAACTTTGTTATGCCAATTGACCTAGATGTCCCCTGAAACCATGGTCCCCAGACCCCCACCCCTGCTACTCTGGCCCTTGAAGTGTTTGGTTGTATTCAGGAAATTTCTTAGCTTTTGGTTTAGTCTAGTTTTGCTAATGTCCCCTGTATTGTAAGTGTTGTCCTTCCCTTCCCCTAAGATAATTCTTGTCTACTATCTAGTTAGTGAATAAGCCTCTCCTTCCCTCCCCACCCTCATGACCATCAAAGAATGTTTCCTTCTGTGTTTAAACGTTTTACTGAGTTCTTATAATAGTGGTCTCATACAATATTTGCCCTTTTGCAACTGATTAATTTCACTCAGCATAGTGCCTTCCAGATTCATCCATGTTATGAGAGGTTTCACTATCATTGCATAATATTCCATTCTGTGAATATACCATAATTTGTTTATGCATTCATTAGTTGATGGGCACCTAGGTTGTTTCCATCCTTTTGCTATTGTAAACAGTGCTGCAGTGAACACGGGTGTGCATATATCTATCCGTGTGAGGGCTCTTATTTCTCTAGGATATATTCCAAGGAGAAGGATTGCTGGATTGTATGGTAGTTCTATTTCTAGATTTTTAAGGAAGCGCCAAATTGATTTCCGTAGTGGGTGTACCATTTTACATTCCCACCAGCAGTGTATCAGTGTTCCAGTCTCTCCACAACCTCTCCAACATTTATTATTTTGTGTTTTTTGGATCAATGCCAGCCTTGTTGGGGTAAGGTGGTATCTCATTGTAGTTTTGATTTGCATTTCTCTAATGGCTAATGATCGTGAGCATTTCTTCATGTATCTGTTAGCCGCCTAATTGTCTTCTTTAGTGAAGTACCTGTTCATATCCCTTGCCCATTTTTTACTTGGGTTGTTCATCTTTTTGTTGTTGAAATTCTGCAGTATCTTGCAGATTTTAGAGATTAGATGCTGATTGGATTTGTCGTAGCCAAAATTTTTTTCCCAGTCTGTAGGTTGTCTTTTTAGTCTCTTGGTGAATTCTTTGGATGAGCATAAGTCTTTGGTTTTAGGAGCTCCCAGTTATCTAGTTTCTCTTCCGGTGTTTATGCATTGCTAGTTATGGTTTGTGTACTGTTTATGCCATGTATTAGGGCTCCTAGCTTTGTCCATATATTTTCTTCCATGATCTTTATCATTTTAGACTTCATATTTAGGTCTTTGATCTATTTTGAGTTAGTTTTTGTGCATGGCATGAGGTATGGGTCTTGTTTCATTGTTTTGTGGATGGATATCCAGTTATGCCAGCACCATTTGTTAAAGAGGCTGTCTTTTCCCCATTTAACTGACTTTGGGCCTTTGTCAAATATCAGCTGCTCATATGTGGGTGGATTTATGTCTGGATTCTCAATTCTGTTCCATTGGTCTATGTATCTGTCTTGACTACCATGGAGATATAATAGGTTCTAAAATCAGGTATGTGAGGCCCCTCAGTTTGTTCTTCTTCAGTAATGCTTTACTTATCTGGGGCCTCTTCCTTTTCCATATGAAGTTGATAATTTGTTTCTCCATCTTTTTAAAAAATGCCATTGGAATTTGAATCGGGATTGCATTGTATCTATGTCTAGCTTTGGGTAGAATAGACATTTTCACTATGTTGAGTCTTCCTATCCATGAGCAATGTATGTTTCTCTGCTTATGTAAGTCTCTTTTGGTTTCTTGAAGTAGTGTCTTGTAGTTTTTTTGTACAGGTCTTTTACGTCGCTGGTTAGATTTATCACTAAGTATTTTTTCTTCTTGGGGGCTATTGTAGATGGTATTGATTTGGTGATTTCCTTTTGGAAGTTCTCTTTGTTGGTGTAGAGGAATCCAACTGATTTTTGTATGTTTATCTTGTATCCTGATACTTTGCCGAAATCTTCTATTAGTTCCAGGAGTTTTCTTGTAGATTCCTTGGGGTTTTCTGTGTATAAGATTATATCATCTGCAAATAGAGATACTTTTACTTCTTCCTTACCAATGTGGATGCCCTTTATTTCTTTTTCTAGCCTAACTGCTCTGGCTATGACCTCCAGCACAATGTTGAATAAGAGCGGTGATAAAGCGCATCCTTGGCTGGTTCCTCTTTTCAAGGGTTATACTTTCAGACTCTCTCCATTTAGGATGATGTTTGCTGTGGACTTTGCATAAATGCCCTTTTTTACGTTGAGGAATTTCCCTTGTATTCCTATTTTGCTGAGAGTTTTTATCATGAAGCAGTGTTGGACTTTGTGAAATGCGTTTCCTGCATCAATGTATAAGATCATGTGGTTCTTGTCTTTTGTTTTATTTATGTGATGGATTACATTGATTGTTTTTCTAATGTTGAACCATCCCTGCATTCCTGGTATGAATTCCACTTGGTCATGGTGAACTATTTTTTTGATATGTTGTTGAATTCTATTGGCTAGAAATTTGTTGAGGATTTTTGCAACTAAGTTCATGAGGGGTATTGGTCTGTAATTTTCTTTTTTTGTGGTGTCTTTTTTTTTTACCTGGTTTTGGTATCAGGGATATGCTGGCTTCATAGAATTAGTTTGGGACTAGTCCATACTTTTCTATGCTCTGAAATTCCTTTAGTGGTAATGGTATTAAGTCTTCTCTGAAATTTTGGCAGAATTCTCCAGTGAAGCCATCAGGACTAGGGCTTTTTGTTGTTGTTTCAGATTTTTTAATTACCTTTTCAATCTCTTCTTTTGTTATAGGTTTATTTAGTTGTTCTACCTCTGTTTGTGTTAGCTTAGTAGGTAGTGTGTTTCTAGAAATTTGTTTCCTCTAGGTTTTCAAATTTGTTAGAGTACAATTTTTCATAGTATTCAGTTATGATTCTTTTAATTTCAGTTGGGTCTGTTGGATATCATCCACCTCATTTCTTATTTGGGTTATTTGCTTCCTCTCCTGTTTTTCTTTTGTCAGTTTGGCCAGTAGTTTATCGATCTTGTTAATCTTTTCAAAGAACTGGCTTTTGGACATGTTAAGTCTTTCAATTGTTTTTCTATTCTCTATTTCATTTAATTCTGCTCTAATTTTTATTATTTGCCTTTTTCTGGTACCTGAGGGCTTCTTTTGCTGCTCTTTTTATTTGTTCAAGTTGTAGGTTCAATGCTTTCATTTTGGCCTTTTCTTCTTTTTGAATGTGTGCATTTATTGCTATAAACTGACCTCTGAGCACTGCTTTGCTGTGTCCCAAAGGTTCTGGTAGGACTTATTTTCATTCTTATTTGAGTCTGTGAATTTCTTTATTCCATCCTTAATTTCTTTTATAACCTAGTAGTTTCTGAGCAAGGTGTTTTTCAGTTTCTATGCATTTAGTTTTTTTTTTTTCCTTGCTTTTTCTGTCATTGATTTCTACTTTTATGGCTTTATGGTCAGAGAAGATGCTTTGTAATATTTTGATGCTGTCAATTCTGTTAAGGCTTGGTTTGTGGCCTAATATGTGGTCTATTCTGGAGAATGTTCCATGTGCTTTGGAAAAAAAGTATACTTGGCTGCTGTTGGGTGGAGTGTTCTGTATATGTCTATGAGAACGAGTTGGTTGATTATGGCATCTAGATATTTTGTGTCTTTATTGAGCTTCTTTTTGGATGTTCTATCTTTCACTGAAAGTGGTGTGTTGAAGTCTTTTACTATTATTGAGGAGCTGTCTATCTCTCTATTCAATGAGTTTGTTTTATGTTTTGGAGCCCTGTTGCTGAGTGAGTAAATATTTATTATGGTTATGTCTTTCTGGTGTAGTGACGCTTTAATCATTATATAGTGTCCTTCTTATCCTTTGTGGTGGATTTTACTTTAAAGTCTGTTTTGTCAGGGATTAATATTGCCACTCCTGCTCTTTTTTGATTGTTGTTTGCTTGATATATTTTTTTTCCATCCTTTGAGTTTTGGTTTATGTCTTTATGTTTAAAGTATGTCTCTTTTAGCCAGCATATAGAGGAATCATGTTTTTTTTATCCATTCTGCCACTCTCTGTCTCTTTATTGGTGCCTTTAGTCCATTTACATTCAGCGTAATTATTGATAAGTATGAGTTTAGTGCTGTCATTTTGATGTCTTTTTTGTGTGTGTTATTGGCAGTTTCTTTGTTCCACTTAATTTTTTGTGCTGAGTTATTTTTCTTTATATATTTTCTTTTCCTCTTTTTCCTTGCTGTTGATTTTTTATTTGCTGAGTTTCATGGGTTTTTTTTTTCTTTTTATTTGGATGTGTACGGTTGTTAGTTTCCTTTGTGGTTACCTTAATATTTGCCCCTATTTTTCTAAGTTTCAACCAATCTTTTATTTCTTTATATCGCCTTGACTCCCTCTCCATTTGAAAAAATCTATGACTACATTTTTAGTCCCTCTTTTCTGTTTTAATGTTGTCCTGTTTTGCATAATTACATCTCTATTTCCCTGTTTTGAGCATTTTAGCTTTGATTTATTTTTGTGATTTCCCTATCTGGGTTGATATCTCGTTGCTCTGTCCTGTGTTCTAGTCTTGCGTTATTGGTTTTCCTACTGGAGGACTCCCTTTAGTATTTTTTGTAGATTTGGTTTGGTTTTTGCAAATTCCCTAAACTTCTGTTTATCTTGAAATGCCCTAATTTCACCATTGTATTTGAGATACAGTTTTGCTGGAAATATAATTCCTGGCTAGGAATTTTTTTTTCCTTTAAGGCTTTATATGTCATCCCATTGCCTTCTTGCTTGCATGGTTTCTGGTCAGTAGTTTGAGCTTAGTCTTATTGACTCTCCTTTGTAGGTGACTTTTCATTTATCCCTAGTAGTGGGTGATCTTTATCTTTAGTTTTGCAAGTTTAATTATAATCCGTCTTGGTGACTTTCGTTTGGGATCCGCCTCCTGTGGGGTTTGATGAGCATCTTGGATAGATATCTTCTCATCTTTCACGATATCAGGGAAGTTTTCTGCCAACAAATCTTCAACAATTCTCTCTGTATTTCCTGTTATCCCCTCCTCTTCTGGTACTCCAATCACTCATAGGTTATTTGTCTTGACCAAGTCCCACAGAATTCTTAGGGTTTCTTCATTTTTTTAAAGTCTTTCATCTGATTTTTCCTCAAACATGTTGGTGTCAAGCGTTTTATCTTCAGTCTCACTAATTCTGACTTCCATTGCCTCAGTTCTGCTCCTATAACTTTTTATTGAGTTGTCTAATTCTGAAATTTTATAGTTAATATTCTGGATTTCTGTTCTGTATGGATTCTTGCAGCCTATTAAATTTGTCATTATGCTCTTCTCTCATCTTCTTAAGTTCCTCTATTGCTTTCTGTGAGCTTCTTGGCTTGTTCTGCATTTTGCCTCATCTCCTTCCTGATATCGTGATGAGTTCTGTATATTAATCTTTTGTATTCTACCTCCAGTAATTCCAGGAAGTTCTCTTCATCTGGTACATTTCAGGATTCTTTGTTTTGGGAGCTTACTGAAGCCATCATGATCCGCCTCTTTATGTGATTGGATATTGACTATTGTCTCCAACCATCAATAAGTTATTGTATTTATTTATTTTATGTTGGCTTACTGTGTCCTAGCTTCTTGTTTTGTTTTGATATGCCCAAATAGGCTGCTCAAATGAGCTAGTTTGATTATTGGTGCCTTTGAATCTCCAACATCCTGTTACCAGGTGGTTAGAGCTGTTACTAGGTATGCGAGCCCAAGAGTCCATTTACTCTTCTTGTATGGATTCAGCTCACGTGTCCAGGTAGTCGGTCACCAAGTGTGTGGTGCAGGGTCTCACCTACAGTCCTAGACAAGCAAGGGTCATTGATGTAGGTGCAGGTATCTGGCTGCAGTAGGGGGTCACACACTGAGCAAGGCAGAGGGCTGACAAACACCCCTGAGTGTCTGTGAGTAAAGCTTGTGCCTGTTCCCTAGAGCACGCAGGAGGGTGGGTTTTGCAGCCAGATTATGAGCATCCAAAGCTGTTGGCTGTAAGGACTGGGAGGCACGACTTACCCTTGTACCCCTGTCATGGGTGGCTATGTTGTGTGGGTGGAACCACCCGTGCTTAAGCCCCTGATGTGAGTAGGTAAGGACCCTGCTTAATAGGCAGAGCAGTGTTAAATGTCGCGAACCTGCCTCTCCACCATATAGCTGAAACAATTGAAGTTAAACTTTAGGTATATACCCTGTTGTATTGTGCTAATGAGGACCTAAGCTTTTCACACAAGTCTATGCAGGGGTGAAAGGTGTTCAAAGTCCGTGGGCCCCTTATGCCTTTGCCTAGGCAAAGGAGCTGTTTCTGCCCTGAGTTCCCAGCTTAGGGGAGCCAGCAGATTATTTTTTCCCTGTTAATTTGTTCTCTCTCCACGGCTGGGAGAATGGCTGAGGGCACATGATGGGTACTACTTCTGGCCCAGGAGACCCAGCAATCTCTGAAGCCAGCTTGGACCCAGTGCAGAGTGGGAAGGGGGCAGGTATGTGGGAGAGAGGTTTTTCCCAAAGGGGTGTTTTTTGATCTGCACGGTAGTTTAGACACATGCACTTATCTTTTGCTGATTTTTGCTGATTCTGGAGGTATGAGTAGACTCTCTGCCACTTGGTCTCTCCCGATGTGGAAAATACATCCTGAATGGCACTGCTTGTGTCACTGCTGGCACCAGCCAATCCCAGACTGCAGGGTACTGGTTCCCACCAGGTCAGGTCTGGCAACTCCTTGCTGAACCATCTTTCCCTCCCTCTGCTACTCAGTCTGATTCCTCAATTTTGTCTTTGGTGTTCAGGGCTCCTAGATTATCATGTATAATAGATTCACTTGTTTTTTCAGGTCTTTGTTATCAGAGGCACCACAGGAAGTGTTTGGCTACTCCACCATCTTGGCCCAACCTCCTTCCAGGCCTTTCCTAGTCTGTCTTAGTCTGGAAGCTCTACTGGCACCTGTTCAGCATCATAACAATACACAAGCCTCCATTGGCAAACGAATAGTGGCTGTACGTGAGGTGCATTGTCCAGGAATCGAACCCATGGAATGCAATAATTCTACCACTGAACCACCGCTGCCCCTGCACCTGTTTAATTATTTTCCTCGTTGCCAGGCCCTTAGCTCAAGCCCTGAACTATTGTCTTCTTCCTGACCTTAATGTAAATTTCTCAGCCCCTCTTCCTTCAGAATTATTCCCTTGTAGTTTACCCAGCTAACAGTCTCAGATTCATGTTTTTTTTTCCATTAGAACCAACTACACTATACTAATCTGTAGCTCCTAGAGGTTATTCTTACTATGGTCATAGTGATGAACTTTAATGCCGCCTGAGGCAGGAAAAAAAAATCTTACTTATCTTAGAGTTGTCCATCTTTCCCCCACCCTCAGAGAATGCTTTGATATATACTCAAATTCAAGCTCTTCTCTTGCCTTCCTTGTACCTCCAGTACATACCCACACATGGCCCAGTGCAGAAAGACAGCTTTGGGGGTACAGGGGAAAGGGATTGACCAGCAAAAACAGGACAAGAGTGAATGGCCTAGAGAAGACAGGACCTGATTTCTCTAGGATGTGTTGATATTCTTAACATTTGTATGGGAACCTTCATCAGTTATTGTTGTTGTTAATTGCCATCAAGTTGGCTCCATCTCATGGTGACCCCACACATGAAAGAACAAAACATTTCCCAGTCCTGTCGCATCTTTGTGATTCTTGGTATGTTTGAGTCTATTGTTGTGGATATTGTGTCAATCCATCTCATTGAAAGTTTCCCTTGTTTTTGCTGATAATCTACTTTACCAAACATGATTTTCTTGTATAGTAATTGGTCTTTCCTGATTACATGTCCAAAGTAAGTGAGCCAAAGTCTCACCATCCTCACTGCTAAGGAGCATTCTGGGTACATTTATTCTAAGACTGATTTGTTCATTTTTCTGGCAATCCATGGTATATTCAATACTCTTTGCCAACACTACAATTCGAAAGCACCAGTTCTTCTTCTGTCTCCCTTTTTGATTGTCCAGCTTTCACATGCATACAAGGTGATTGAAAAGATCATAGTTTGGGTAAGGTGTGCCTTAGCCATCAAAGTGACATCTTTGATTTTTAACACTTTAAAGAAGTCTTTTGCAGCAGATTTGCCCAATGTAATACCTTAGTTGATTTCTTGACTGCTGCTTCCATAGACATGTATTGTTGATCCAAGTCATCTGTTAGTTCGTCCTACTGTGGTGACTGTGTGTTACTATGATCCCGGAAGCTAGGCAACTAGTATTTCAAATACCAGCCAGGCATCCAGGGCAAACAATGTTCAGTGAAGCTTCCAAATTAAGACAAAATAGGAAAAAAGGCCTTGCAATCTACTTCCCAAAATTAGCCAATGAAAACCCTATGGATCAGAATATTGTCCAGGATTTTGACTTGCTTACTTTGGACATGTCATCAGGAGGGATCAATTGCTGGAGGATATCATGTTTGGTAAAGTGGAGGGCCAGCAAAGGCAAGGGAAACCCTCAATGAGTTGAACTGGCATAATAACTACAACAGTGGACTCAAACATACCAATGAGCATGAAGGTAGCATAGTGTTTCATTCTGTTATACATGGGGTCGCCTTGAGTTGGAAGTGTTTCAATGACAACTAACAACAATATAGCCACTGTACTGTTCTAAGATTTAACCCCACATGTTGCATCCCAGTAGAGCAAAACAAGATTGGAAAACTAGGACAAAATGCCACTCACAGTGTTTCCTGGGCCTCCACAAGCAGCTCCATCTCTACCAGTTGCTCCTCCTACTCGTTCTGACCCATATTGGAGCTCCCTCTGCCTTATCTCCGATACCCTTCTCCCTCATCCACTAATTAGTTGTCTTGGTTGGGTGAGAATGAAGCCCCTTCAATTCCTAAGTCTCTATCCAAAAACTGTTATGTGTATACAACAGGAGAGTTGTACAAGAATATACAGTAGCAAAATCTAACAACCCAAATGCCCAACAACAGGGTACAGTATGGATGCACTATGATATATTCATGCCATAGAATATTAAACAGCAGTCAACCAATGAACTGCAGCAACACTGAGTGATATGGATGAATCTTACCAATATAATTTTAAGTGTAATAAAATTAAATCCCAAAATATTAAATACAGCATAATACCCTTTATAAAGTTAAAAACAGCTAAAATTTTTTAAAAGACTTTTAGGAATAAATGTAAATGTGATACAATTACAGGAAAAGAAAACCAAGGGAATGATGAATATGGGCTTCGGGATAGAAGTTACCTTGAGTAGGGAAGAGGTAGGGAGTTAAAAGTAAGGAGGACCCATATAGTTGGATAAGGTTTTTGACAAAGTCCTAGCTTTTGTTTTGGGTGATAGGTACTTACTGCATTGTTTTAAAAAACTTGATAAATAAATAAAATTGCCCACATGCAGACCAGTGTGAATTGAGATATGCTGTAAATGTAAAATACACACCAGATTTCAAAGACCTAATATCAAAAAAGAAATGTAAAAGAATATCTAGTTAATACATATTTATACTGATCACATGTTAAAATTATAATATTTTGGAGATATTGGGTTAAATAAAATATAATATTAAAGTTAATTTTATCTAATTCTTTTTACTTTTTTACTGTGGCTAAGAGAAAATTTAAAATTACATATGCGACTCAGATTCTTGGCTCACATTATGTGTCTATTGAACAGTGGTGCTATAATACTATAACACTGGACTTTGTATGTATAACTAGTTGTTTTCAGATGTAAAGCTATTTTGTTTGTCTTTTTAGACTTAATGCTTACTTTTTATTTTTGATTCCTAGACCTTTAAAGTTTTAATGAATACAAAATACATGCTTCTTCTAAAAAAACTAAGCATTAGAGAAATTTACCATATAACACAGTGAAAGTAACACTACAATTTCAGTTCCCAGATATTCTCACTATTAACAATTAAGTGAATGTTCTAGGTGTTCTTTGTTGCTTTCCTCTGACACCAGAGAAGCAATGGAAAGTTATGACTTGTGTGTGTGCCAAGCAGAGAGCTAAAGCAGTGATTCCCACCTCTAGATTTATAATACTCTGTTGTTAGCTTCATATGGAGCCCTGGTAGCCCAGTAATTAAGAGCTTGACTCCTCACCATAAAGGTCGGCAGTTCGAATCCACCAGCCACTCCTTGGAACCTATGGGACAGTTCTACTCTGTCCTATGGGATCACTATGAGTCAGAATCAACTCGACGGCAACGGGTATTATCAGCTGAATTTTGGATTTTTTTCCCCTGGCTGAGTCTCTTTCCCCCCTCTCCAAGAAATGTGCCATTTGGCAAATAATTTTACTAAAAAGCTAAAGTAAACTGAAATTAGCATTTCAAGAATTTCCTAATACCTCTTGGAAAAAAAAAATCAGAGACCAGATGGGATATTATAAAAGTAGAAATAAGAATCACTGTTTCAGTGTATTGATCTCCAACAAAGTGCCTGATCATTTTTCCCAGTGGGTCTGAAGCAGGCTTCTGATGGAAGTGTAACGATCTGGAGAAAACAAGATGCATCCATTTCTCTTTAGTCATAGGCTTCTCTCTATCCAAAGGAAGTGGTTTAATGGAAGTGGTTGTAAAGGGAAAAAAATCCAAAGGTCAGATTTGGATTCTGTGCTAGATTTTGAAAATTTTCTTGCCAAATTGCCTATATAAAAATAATTAATAGAGGAGTAGCCAATCTTTTCCTCCAAGCCTCAGGTTAAGAGCTATGGAGATTATAGAAGCTATTTTACTTTGTTCACATTATTTATTGATAAAGTTAAAGATTTTGAATGCATCTTGGAACAGACACCAAACAGTTTGTCCTTTTTTTTTTTTTTTTTGCCTCCATTCACTAAAATATATTCTTCATGCAACAGCATATTCTTAGGAAACATACCAATGAATTTTTAAATTATATTCTATATGATCCCAGTCCCTGCACCAGCTGAGACCTGCAAGAGAAAAATAAATACAAACTGCTCTCTTGCTGCTATTCTGATTAGGATCGCTTTCCTTTCCCTTCTGTAGGGAAATGGCTGGCTTTAACTAGGCATTCCAACCAAGGATTTTCTGAAACTCTTCTTTTTAAATGATTGTTCAAAGCTATCCCTGCTCCAGGAAGTTTTCTCCAGTCAATCCTATCTACTCTTGAGTCAATTGCCATTTTTCTTCTAATATAACCCTCTCTATACCTCAATTCCAATTTATTTGTCTATTTCTGTCACATTTGTTTACCTTGCTTCCTCATTTCATTAGATAGGTAGTTCCTTGAGGTAAGAGACCATGTCTAGGTCTAATTACAAAATAATATAAGATACATGTTCAGAAAATACTTATTAACACAATTATTACTTAGAACCCATTTGTCCAAAACTCTGCCTATGTTTATCTTATTCATGCCTTTGTTTAAAAACCATAAATGCAATTTGAATTGGCAAATATTGGGTTATATATATTTTTTACAACAATTTTTAAAATGCTATGAATACACATGATGCAGTGAACTTCAGAGATCACAATTGGAGCTAGAAATACAAATGGACAACTTGAAAGTTTTATATATTAATGTGAAAAATTAATGCATCTTTTCACATTTTAGTTTGCTTTTATTATATAAAAATGTGTCCTGTTTACAGAGTACTTATATGACCTTATTTATTGAGTAGAATGGTAGATTAGAGAAAGTATTAGGTTGGAAATTAATCTAGAATTCAGATTTAGTTCAGCCACTAACTAGCTGTGGGACTTGAGTCAAACCTCTTTTCAATTTCTTGGGCAAGGGTATTGTAGGATCAATAGGTCAGAAATATATCAGGAAGTACTTTGTAAATTAAAAAAAAAAATTAAACACCATATAAATCTGAAGTTCCTCAGATGTGATTACATTTGCATTTCCAAGATTCACAGGGACATTCATTTCCTATTAGCTTCCCTTGTAGTTTGAGGATGTGGCCACAAGGTGCTTTGGCTTTTGTCAGTATAGTAAAAAGAAAAAAAAAAAAAAAAAAAGCTAGCCTTCGGACACAGTTGCAGTTTATTTGAGAAATAATATTAGCTCACTTTCCTCTTTTTCAAAACTTAAAATTGAACATTTCATTAAAATAGCTAAACATAGCAATATAAATATATTACATATGATAAAAAAAAAAATTCCAGACCACCTTAGTAGTATGTTGTGACATCATTGTTAACTGTTATAATCGTCATTATTTTCTTTTTTGAAAGCAGCTTTTTAATTATATAAAACATCCTCATCAGCACTTGTTATTGTCTGTCTTATTGATTATAGCCATCCCAGAGGGTGTAAAGATCCCTGAGTGGCACAGTTTGTGATCGGCTACTAAACTAAAGTTTGGTGGTTCGAACCCACCCCTGCAGCCCACGGAAGAAGGCCTGATGATCTGCTGCCATAAAAATTACAGCCCAAAAAACCCTACAGAGCACAGTTCTACCCTGTAACACACGCAGTTGCCATGAGTTGGAATCGACTCCACAGCAATGGTTTTTTTTGGTTTTGGTTTTTAGTGGGTGTGAAGTGAGATCTTACTGAGGTTTTGATTTACATTTTAAGTGCACGGTTTAGTACCATTAATTATATTCACAATGTTTTACAACTATGATCACTATTTCTAAGAATTTTCACCTTGTACCCATTAAGCAATAACTTCCCATTCTCCCCTACCCTAGCCCTTGATAACCACTAATCTACTTTCCGTCTGTATGCCTCTGTCTATTCGAAATATTTCATATAAGTGGGGTCATACAACATTTGTTCTTTTGTGTCTAGGTTATTTCACCAGTGTACTGTTTTCAAGGTTCATCCATTTTGTAGCATGTATCAGAACTTCATTTCTCTTTATAAATGAATAATAATCCATTGTATGGGTTTCCCACATTTTGTTTATCCATTCATCTGTTGATGACATTTGAGCTGTTTCCACCTTTTGGCTATTGTGAATGATGCTGCAATGAACATTGGCGTACAAATCTCTGTTTGAGTCCCTACTTTCTTTCTTTTTTTTCTTTTTTTTTTTTTTTTGCTGTATACCCAGAAGTGGGATTACAGGGTCATATGATAATTCTTGTCTTGGAAGAAGTGCAGCCAGAATGCTCCTTAAAGCAAGGATGGTGAGACAACGTCTCACAAACTTTGAACATGTTATCACGAGGGATCAGTCCCTGGAGAAGGACATCATGATTGGTAAAGTAGAGGGTCAGTGAAAAAGAGAAAGACCCTTAATGGGATGGGTTGACACAGTGACTGCAACAATGAGCTCAAGCACAGCAACAACTGTGATGATGGCTCAGGACCCGGCAGTGTTTCGTTCTGTTGTGTATGGGGTCGCTATGAGTCAGAACCAACTCAACAGCACCTAACAACAACAACAACATAATTCTGGAATGCTGGTGGCAGAGTGGTTAAGAGCTCGGCTGCTAACCAAATGTCGCCTTTCAAATCCACCATCCACTCCTTGGAAAACCTATGAGGCAGTTCTACTCTGTCCTATAGGGTTGCTATGAGTCAAAATCCACCTGACAGCAACGGGTTTGGGTTTTTTTTCTTTTATGATAATTTTATGTCTAACCTCTTGAGGAACTGCCAAACTGTCTGTCTTTTTATTGTTGAGTTCTTTATATATTCTGGGTCCAAGCCTCTTATAAAATATATGACTTATAAATATTTTCTCCCATTCTCTGGGTAGCCTTTTCACTTTCATTTACAACACAGATGTTTTAAATTTTTATGAAATCCAATGTATCTATTTTTCTTTTGTTGCTTGTGTTCCTCATTTTTTCTTTTTTAATGCTTATAACTTAGGAAAAGAAAAATCCAGGGTATGTTTTCTACTCCCCATATGATTTGATGTTCAGCCACAACTCAAGTGGCTCTATGATTTTGCTCTGATTTCAGATCTCCACAGCTTCTTTGACAATGGTGGTCTGCCTTTGCCATCTTAGTTTCTTCTCATACTTGGCTCCCTGCAGAAGAATTAGATGGTGTAAACTGAGAGACAAGAAGGCAGTATTTACTCTCTCTCACCCTTCTGTAGGGGCCTTTCCTTCCTGTCTTGCGGAAATTAAGTGAGATTATAGTCATATAGTTATGTCTCTGCCTTAACATCTAACCAATCTATACATGGCCTCTTCAATAATTCATTGAATTTTGCCTACAGAGACCTACTATAGTAAGCTCTCTGTAACACTTAGCTATGTTAGCCGTCAGGCCCTAGCAAGATGTATTTTTTCTGAATAGCTTAGTTACAGGGTACGTACCTCAGGAAAATAATTTGTCTGAACTGATTACTATAAAAGATCAAATTTCTACTAGATCAAAAATATTACACACTTAAATAAAAAACTTTTGATGACCTCTAAGGATCCTTTCAACCATGAAATTAATTTTAAGCAGGGCGTTGAAATTATTTCAAAAAATTATTCAACATATTTAGTTCATTTACTTCTGACTAAATAAAGCAAATGCTATGATAAAGACCTCCAACTATGTTGTATATATCACTACCATCTATTGCATTCCTACTCTGTTCCAGGCACTGTGCTAGGTGCTCATATAATCCCTACATCTGAGGTGGTGATTATCCTTATTTTACATATAGGCACAGACAACAACCTCAGTGAGGTTAAGTAATTCAAGAAGAGGCACAGGTAGTGAGAAAAGATAAGAGCAAAAGCAATGTCTTCCTTGTCTTATTTTGCCTCTCTGGGCAGGTATACATTTTGTCTTCTTGATGCTTCCGGACCTTATTTCTACCTTAAAGTATTCATGTTGACGTGATTCTTGGGCAGGCTGGGCTTTCGAGCTACTTCGCTGGAACCGTTTTCTAACCATGAACATTCCCTCAGGTTATAGAACATCAGCTCACTTTATTGTCTCTTGGTAGAAAAAGGTTAAAGTGAATTTTTTGAATGAAAGTTTAAAATATTGGTAAAGCTCTAAGACATATACCCACCTCCAAATTGCCATCTTAGTAGTTTCCATCTCTCTTTACCACTAGATACTTTAGGTCAGTTGGATAGGAAGCTATTGACAACGGTGTACAGTATCATTAATGGTTATGACTCAAAGTTTAGGTTCAATTTTCCCATTCCTACACCACAAAAAAAAAAATTGAACTGCCTGAACTGTAAAATAGAAGATAATTGATCAGGAAAAGTTTAGGTTGCATTGCAAACTTTTTTTCCCTTGTTTTGAACATCTTAGGCTTCTAGGGACTGGAGATAGTAATTATAAATAACAGAATTAGATGGCCATATCTTTCTTTTCCTGTTCCAAGTGAATGGTGGATTTTTGTCTCATAAGCTGTAGCATACATAACTACAGGCATTGAATTGAAGCCATGGAAGAAGCAGGAAACATTATATAGAAGTGGGAGAAACATTAGTTGAACACAGATATAATTGTCAGAGGTCAGTCACATTATCTAGAAGCTTTTTCAGATTTCTTAAGCACCAACTTTAGGTCCTCAGTTCATTGAATTCTTGTAACAATTCAGTGAAGTAAGATTTATTATTCCCATTTTCAGATAAGCAAACTGCAGCTCGGAAAGATTAAGTAATTTTCCCAAAGCAACACATATAATTAGTGGCACATGTAGGGATCGATCCGAGATCTTTTTGACTTCAAAATTCTACTACACTACATCCCAGCAACTTAGCAAGATCAAGCACTTACTTTTATCTTGAAACATGCAGTGCTATAACCAGCCTGGTGCTAGTAATGCAGTAGCATCTGAAGCATATTAATTCGGGGAGAGGGTAGGAAGTTGGGGAAATAGCCTTAAGGACCACAGAATGGAATCTAAGCAGAGGTTGTCAAGTGAATATATGAGCCTCTCTACTAAAGCCATGATTTTGAAATTGTATACTTTACACCAAGCATCCCAACAAGTGCAAGTCACTAGTTCTTAAGAGCTGAAAGTGTGAGTGTGGGAAAATGTTTCTATTGTTACTTTTGAGACTTGAAGGATCTGCTATTGCAACTCCCCAGGGGTCCCTACTACCACCAGTCTTACTTTAATTTAACAGTAACTGTATTTTGGTGTGTGTGTGAATGTAGAAGCTTATTTTAGGCACAGGAGCCAATGTTTCTCTGACACTTACATCTTTCTCCCAAGAAACACAAAGGGCTTTACAAACCCACGAAGGAGTAATGTATAGAAAAATAACTTGGTCTACACCAAAAGTCATTGGTTTAACATCCACAAATTTCCAGTGAAATTAGGAAAGACACATAAACTTAGTAAATCTTTATCTCTTCAAGTTTTCCAAGATACTCTTTTGCTATGGTTTATTCCTTAAATCATTACTACTATCAGAAATCTTCTTAGATATTTTAAAAAGTCCATTTCTAAGGATGTTGTATGCTCCACTCATTTTTTTCTTAAAAAAGAAAATAGGGGAACTTCTGGTTCCTCCAAGATGGAGAAACCCTGTTCCTTCCAAGTCCTCCCTCTTACAATGAAAAATCCTGAACATAACACAGCAAACAAGACTCCGAAAAGGGGAAGAAGAAAGATAAACTGCCTCAGAACTTGAGTAACAATGTAGTGGGGAGCTCTCTGGGTTTTCTTATGCCTCCCATATATTCTTTTTTTTTTAATTTTATTTTTTTGAACTTTAGATGAAGGTTTACAGAACAAACTAGTTTCTCATCAAACAGTATGCACATTGTTGTATGACACTGGTTAACAACCCCATGACATATCAACACTCTCCCTTCTCAACCCTGGGTTCCCTATTACCAGCTGCCCTGTTCCCTCCTGCCTTCCAGTCCCTGCCCCAGGTCTGGTATACCCCTTTAGTCTTATTTTGTTCCATGGGACTGTTCAATCTTTGGCTGCAGGGTCAGCCTTAGGCGTGGCCTCATTACTGAGCTGAAAGGGTGTCTGGGGGCCATATTCTCAGGGTTTCTCCAGTCTCTGTCAGGCCAGCAAGTCTGGTCTTCCTTTTTGAGTTGGAATTTTGTTCTATATTTTTCTCCAGCTCTGTCTGGGACCCTCTATTATGATCCCTGTCAGAGCAGTCAGTGGTGGTAGCCAGGCACCATCTAGTTGTACTGGACTCAGTCTGGTGGAGGCCGTGGTAGACATGGTCCATTAGCCCTCTGGACTAATCTTTCTCTTATATCTTTAGTTTTCTTCATCCTTGCTCCCGAATGGGTGAGACCAGTGGAGTATTCTAGATGGCTGCTCACAGGCTTTTAAGACCCCAGACACTACTCACCAAAGTAGAACGTAGAACATATTCTTTATAAACTCTGTATGCCAATTGAGCTAGAAGTTTCCTGAGACTGTGGTCCCCACAGCCCTCAGCCCAGCAATTCAGTCCCTCAGGCCCATGTGTCTATGGAGCTACCATGCGCTTACCTTGTACAGGTTGTGTTGGCTTCCCCAGTATTGTGTACTGTCTTACCCTTCACCAAAGTTACCACTTATCTATTGTCTGTTTAGTGTTTTTCCATCCCTACCCCTCCCCCCCTCGTAACAATCAAATATTGTTTCTTTTTGTATGTAAACCTTTTCATGAGTTTTTACAAAGTCGTCTCATACATATTTGTCCTTTTGTGACTGACTTATTTCACTCAGCATAATGTCCTCCAGATGCATCCATGTTATGAGATGCTTCACAGGTGCATCGTTGTTCTTTAGCATTGCGTAATAATACTCCACTGTGTGTATGTACCGCAGTTTGTTTATCCATTCATCTGTTGATGGGCATCTAGGTTGTTTCCATCTTTTTGCTAATATAAGCAATGCTGCAATGAACATGGGTGTACATGTATCTATTCATGTGACGACTCTTACTTCTTTAGGATATATTCCTAGGAGTGGGATTGCTGGATCAAATGGTATTTCTATTTCTAGCTTTCTAAGGAAGCGCCATATTGTTTTCCAAAAAGGTTGTATCATTTTGCATTCCCACCAGCAGTGCATAAGAGTTCCGATCTCCCTGCATCCTCTCCAACATTTGTTATTTTCTGTCTTATTGATTCGTGCCAGTAATGCCGGGGTGAGATGGTATCTCATTGTGGTTTTGATTTGCATTTCTCTGATGGCTAGGGATCGTGAGCATTCCCTCATGTGTCTGTTGGCTGCTTGAATTCCTTCTTTGGTGAATTGTCTGTTCATTTCCTTTGCCCAATTTTAATTGGATTATTTGTCTTTTTGTTGTAGAGGTGTTGGATTTTATGGTAGCTTTTAGAGATTAGACCTTTGTCTGATTTGTAATAGCCAAAAATTTTTTCCCAGTCTGTAGGTTCTCTTTTTACTCTTTTGGTGAAGTCTTTTGATGAGCATAAGTGTTTAATTTTTAGAAGATCCCAGTTATCTGGCTTATGCTCTGGAGCTTTTGTGTTGTTGCTTGTGATTTGTATCCTGTTAATGTCGTGTATTAGGGCCTCTACTGTTGATCCTATTTTTTCTTCTATGAACTTCATGGTTTTTGGCTTTATATTTAGGTGTTTGATCCCCTTTGAGTTAGTTTTTTTAAATATGATGTGAGGCATGGGTCCTGTTTCCTTGTTTTGCAGATGGACATCCAGTTTTGCCAACACAATTTGTTAAAAAGACTGTCTTTTCCCCATTTGATGGACTTTGGACCCTTGTCAAAGATCAGGTGACCATAGGTGGATGGATTTACATCTGGGTTTTCAATTCTCTTCCATTGTTCAGTGTATCTGTCGTTGTACCAGTACCAGGCTGTTTTGACCACCATAGCTGTATAGCAGGTTCTGAGGTCACGTAGTGCGAGTCCTCCTACTGTATGCTTCTTCAATGGTGCTCTACATATCCAGGGCTTCTTCCCTTTCCATATAAAGTTAAAGGTAAGTTTTTCCATCTCTTTAAAGAATGTTGTTGGTATTTGGATGGGTATTGCATTGTATTTGTAAATTGCTTTGGGTAGAATTGTCATTTTCACAATATTGAGTCTACCTATCCATGAGCATGGTATGTTTTCCCATTTATGTAGATCTCTTTTGGTTTCTTGCAGCAGTATTTTTTAGTTTTCTTTGTATGGGTCATTTACATTCCTGGTTAGATTTATTCCCAAGTATTTTATTTTTTTAGGGGCTATTTATTATAAATGGTATTGTTTTCCTGATTTCCTTTTCATCATTCTCTTTATTGGTGTATAGGAATCCAACTGATTTTTGTATGTTTATCTTGTATCCTGCAACTCTGCTGAATCTTTCTATTAGTTCCAGTAGTTTTCTTGTGGAGTCTTTTGGATTTTCTGAGTATCAAATCATCTGCAAATAGGGAGAGTTTAACTTCTTCATTACCAATTTGGATGCCCTTTATTTCTGTTTCTTGCCTTATTGCTCTAGCTAAGACTTCCAACAGAATGTTAAATAGAAGTGGTGATAAAGGGCATCCTTGTCTTGTGCCTGTTCTCAAGAGAAATGTTTTAAGCCTCTCTCCATTAAGAACAATGTTGGCCATTGGTTTTGCATAGATGCCCTTTATAATGTTCAGAAATTTCCCTTCTATACCTATTTTATTGAGAGTTTTTATCAGGAATGGGTGTTAGACTTTGTTGACTGCCTTTTCTGCATTGATTGAGATGATCACGTCATTCTTTTCTTTCCTTTTATTTATGTGGTGGATTATGTTGACTGATTTTCTAATGTTGAACCATCCTTGCATACTTGGCATGAATCCTACTTGGTCATGGTGTATTATTTTTTTTGATATGATGCTGAATTCTATTGGCTAGAATTTTGCTGAGAATTTACATCCATATTCATGAGAGATATTGGTCTGTAATTTTCTTTTTTTGTGGTATTTTTGCCCAGTTTTGGTATCAGGGTTATGCTGGCTTCATAGAATGAATTCAGAAGTATTGCTTCCTTTTCTATGTCCTGAAATAGTTTGAGTAGTACTGGTGTAAGCTCTTCTCTGAATGTTTGGTAGAATTCTTCAGTAAAGCCATCTGGGCTAGCGCTTTTTTTTGTTGGGATTTTTTTTTTTTTTACCTTGTCAATCTCTTCTCTTGTTATGGATCTGTTCAGATTTTCAAAATCATTTTGTGTTAGTTTGAGTAGGTTGTTTGTCTCTAGAAATTTGTCCACTCCCTTTAGGTTTTCAAATTTGCTGGAGTATAGTTTTTTCATAATACTCTGTTATGATCCTTTTTATTTCAGTTGGATCTGTTGTAATGTCCCCCATTTCATTCCTTATTTGGGTTATTTGCATTCTCTCCTGTTTTTCTTTTGTCATTTTGGTCAGTGGTTTGTCAATTTTGTTGATTCTTTCAAAGAACCAACTTTTGATTGTGTTGATTCTTTCTATTGTTTTTCTGTTCTCTATTTCATTTATTTCTACTCTGATCTTTATTATTTCCTTTCTTCTGGTGGCTGTGGGCTTCTTTTGCTCTTCTCTTTCTACTTGTTCAAGTTGTATAACTAAAGTTTTGATTTTGTCCCTTTTTTCTTTTTTGATGTGTGCATCTAGTGCTATAAATTGACCTCTGAGGATTGCCTTTGCTGTGTCTCAAAGGTTTTGGTATGATGTGTTTTCATTATCATTTGATTCTAGGAACTTTTTGATTCCATCTTTGATTTCTTCTATTATCCAGTGGTTTTTAAGCAGGGTGTTATTCAGTTTCCATGTAATTGATTTTTTTCCCTTACTCTTCCTGTTGTTGATTCCTACTTTGATGGCATTGTGGTCTGAGAAGACACTTTGTGTTATCTCAATGTTTTGAATTTTATAGAGGGTTGCTCTGTGGCCTAAGATGTGGTCTATTCTGGAGAACATTCCATATGCATTGGAAAAGAATGTGTATTTTGCAGCTGTTGTGTGGAGTGTCCTATATATGTCTATGAGATCAAGTTGGCTGATTGTGCTCTTTAGCTTTTCTGTGTCTCTGCTGAGTTTCTTTCTAGATGATCTGTCCTTTACTGAGAGTGGTGTGTTGTAGTCTCCTACTATTATTGTGGAACTGTCAATTTCTGTTTTCAGTGCTGAGTTTATGTATTTTGGAGCCCTGTCATTGGGTGCGTAGATGTTTATTGCAGTTAATTTTTCATGATGGATCATCCCTTTAATCATTATATAGTGTCTTTCTTTGTCTTTTATGGTGGAATTTGTTTTAAAGTCTATCTTATCTGAGATTAGTATTGCCACTCCTGCTCTTTTTTGGTAGTTATCTGCTTGATATATATTTTTTCCATCCTTTGATTTTTAATAAATTTACATCTTTGTTTCTAAGGTGTGTCTCTTGTAGACCACATATTGATAGATCCTTTTTTTATATCCAGTCTGTCACTCTGTGTCTCATTATGGGTGCATTTAGACCATTTACATTCAGTATAATTATTGGTAAAAAAAGAAAAAAAAATTGGTAGGTATGAGTTTATTGCTGTCATTTTGTAGTGCCTTTTTTTTTGTGGTGCTGACTTTTTATTTGTTCCTCTTACTCTCCTGTGCTGAGTCCCTTTTGTTCGTGGATTTCTTTTTCATTTCTTTTGTTTTTTTAGATTTTGTTTTTATGGAGACTTTACGTTTTTCTTCTTTATTTCGATGAGTAGGTTTGTTAACTTTCTTTTGTGGTTACCTTGAAATTTACCCTTATCTTTCTGGGTTTGAACCAGTCTATTATTACTATTACTTGGTATCGCCTTGCCTTCCTCTCCATTAGAGATTTCTATATCTATACCATTTATTCCCTCTTTTATTGTTCTGACGTTGTTGTCATTTACAGATTAACCTCTCTGGTTCCCTGTTACAATTTTTTTGCTTTTGGATAGTCCTTGAGAGTTCATTTCTTAGGTTGGTATCTGGCTGGTACAATCTTTCATTCTAGATTCAGGCTGTGGTCTGATGTTGTTTGTTCTCAGACCGAAGGACTCCCTTTAATAATTCTTGTAAGTTTCATTTGGTTTTTACATATTCCCTTAATTTTTGTTTATCTGGAAATGTCCTAATTTCACCATCATGTTTGAATGAAAGTTTTGCAGGATATATGATTCTTGGTTGGCAATTTTTTTTTCTTTCAAGGTTTTATATATGTCATCCCATTGCCTTCTTGCCTGCATGGTTTCTGCTGAATAATCAGACCTAAGTATTATTGTTTCTCCTCTATATGTGACTTTTATTTTTCTTAAGCTGCTCGCAGAATTTTTTCTTTGTCTTTGGTTTTAGCGAGTATGATTATGATATGCCTTGGTGTTTTTCTTTTGGAGGTCTATCCTATGTGGAGTTCGTTGAACTTCTTGGATGGTCAGCTTTTCATCATTCATGATATTAGGGAAGTTTTCTGTCAGCAATTCTTCAAAAATCCTCTTTGTGTTTTCCGTTTTCTCTCCCTGTTCGGGAACTCCAATCACTCACAAATTTTTGCTTTTGACTATATCCCACATAATTCTTAGGGTTTCTTCATTTTCCATCATTTTTTTTTCTGATTTTTCCTCAAACAAAGTTGTATCCAAGTGTTTGTCTTCAGTTTTGCTGATTCTGTCTTCCACCATTTCAAACCTGCTCTTCAGCCCTTCTATGACACTGTCCATTTCTGAAACTTGTTGTTTACCTTTTGGATTTCTAATTGTTGTTTTCAAATGATTTCTAGTTGTGAATGTATTTTGGCATTTTGCTCCTGTATTATTTTCCTGAATTGTTTCATTTTTTTTGATCTGTATTTCCCGTGAATTTGTATATGTTTTCCTCATGTTTGTCTGCTTTTTGCTTCAACTCGTGGATTGCTTTGAATATTAGAGATTTTAATTCCCTATCAGGTAGTTCTAGTGCCTTTTCTTCTACTGGAAGGTCATCTGGTGTTTTATTTTGGATGCCTACTAGAACCATCCTGTCCTTTTTTAATATGTTTTGATATTGTCTGCTGTCTTCGGGACATTCAGTAGTTATTTTCTTCATTTCTTGATTGTAAATTTGTTTGTTTTGTCCTGCTTTTTTGTTTTATTTGGTTATGTCTGAGCAGGCAGGCTGTGCATTCTTTGTTGTTTGCTCATCTGTAGTCACAGTATTTTCACCTCCTTGTCCAATGGGCAGCTATGGTGCAGCAGGGGAGATCCTTCTAAGAGGAGGAGCTGGAATGGATTGTTTGTAGCATGTAGTATGGCCAACAGGGCAGGCCAAGAATCAGTGCTGGGCAGGTTCCAGTAGCCTGTGCCTGTGCTGCTCAGGGGTGTGATGCTCAGTGCACAGTGCAAGAAAGAGGGGGGAGGTTGTGATGTGTGGAGCTAATAGGGGTATGGGAAAGAAGAGAGAGAGGAGAGAAAAACAGGAGCCAAAAACAAGCAAACAAATAAAGAAAAAATAAGATTGCTGAGGGAGGTTGCTGTTGGAATGGATAGATAAGAAATAGAGAAATGGAGAAATCAAAAAGGGAAAAAGAAAGAAAAAATAACTAGATGAAAATTGGGAAAAGAAAAGAAAACCCCCCAGGAGTCCCAGAGTCCCACCAGTGGGGCTGCTAAGACTGGGGAAGTGGCTCCCAGGCTGTGCAGTATAGCCTGTCTAAAGGGGGTATAGATGTCACACAGCACCAGGTATTCAGGAGACAGGAGAAGAAGAAAAATGTAGAGAGAGGAGAACTGAGAAATGGAGAAAGACAGAAAGGGAAAATGAGGGAGAAAAAAGAAAGAAAGGAGGAGGGAAAAAGAAAGAGAAATGACCCCAGGGGTCCCACCTACACGGCTGCACAGATTGGGGGAGTGGCTCCTAAGCAGTGCAGTGTAGCCTGGCTAGAAGGGGCTCCCAAGCTGCGAAAAGGAAAACAAACAAACAAAGCAAAACAAAAGAGAACAAAGCAAAACAAGAAGAAAAAAAAAAGCCCCAGGTCTCCCACCAGCATGGTATCGCTGGCCTGGGGAGTGGTTCCTCAGTTGTGCGTGGCTTCACAGCCTTTTAAGAAGAAACAAAGATGGCACACGGAACCAGGTGTTCCAGAGAAAGGTGGGGGTGGTAGGACACACAGAAGAAACCTAAAGAGACAGAAAGAACCAACGCCAGCTCAGGCACTGAGTAGGGCGAATCCAAGCAGCCTAAAGCCAAAGCAGTTGCCTCCCGGCCAAGAGACTGCCGCTGGCAGGAAGGTGGGGGTGGGGGGAGGAAGCGGGGTTAGAAAGCATATATTGCTCATTAGCCGGTGCTCTGTCTTCTGCTGGGCACTTCCTGAAACTGCTTTCCGGTACTCCCAGTCTTCCGATATCTGAAGTGGGTGGGGCGAATCCAAGGGGCATGGACACTGCACTTCCCAGCCAGCCGAGCCACCGCAGCCAGCCAGGAAGTGTGAGGTAGAGCAGCAGGGAGAGAATGGGAAGTTAGAAAGCGTGTAGCGCTGGTTACCGGGTACTGTCTTCTGCTAGGTGTTCCACAAAGCTGCTTTCCCATGCTGCCTGTCTGCCAATCCCCGACAGGAGTCCAAGATGGCAGATCCGTGCTGTGCTAGCTGATGGGGCCTTCAGCACCTGTCTCTCCTCTCTCTCTGTCCTCTGTCAGTTTCTTATTGCATTCGGTGCTTGGCTGAGTTCTTTATCTCTTCATTTGACACTTCAGGTTCCAGGAATGATGTTTGTCTCTGTTTTACTTAGTTTTTCAGGTCTTTGCTGCAGAGGCACAGCATCCTGCTTCTGTCTATGACACCATGTTGGCTGGAAGTCCCTCCCATATATTCTTGACAGGGCACTGCAAAAGCCTCCAATTAATAACTGCCAACAGGCACAGACCACAAAAAAAAAAAAAAAAACTCTAGGAAAAGCCTGTTCCTCACATCCAAAGGAAAGGGAGAAGGGTGGCCTAACAACAGAAAACTCCTGGAAATATGTGCCCTACTTCCATCCAACACCAATTGAAAAAGCCACAGCCCCCCTTGCAGTGGTTTCAGTAGGGCGTTGTAGGGAGTTGATCTTCCAGTCTGCTCTTTTACCCCATGAAAGCAAGTGGCATGCTCCTATTATACTGCTGGTGTAGTGTCCATGGGACCAAGAAGGTAGCTGATCTTCCATCCCCCATTCTGTGAAAGCAGACAGTGCTTCAATTCCTGTGCCAGAGTAACGTTAGCAAGGTCCAGTGTTGAGGTAAGCCTTCACATCCACCCAGCAGCAATGAGACTTTACAGTTAGGTGCAAGGCAGAGCTAGTCACCACTAGACTTCACCCTCCATCCCCATGTCAGTGGGCCCAATTGATAGTTGAGTCTCTACCCCCATCCAGCATCAGCAAGACTGAACAAAGGAGTGCATGACAGGGCTATTCAGCTCTCCACTTTTCCCCCATCCCTGGTACCAGCAAGGCTCAGTGGAAAGCTGAACCTACAAATCCACCTGGCAGCAATGGGACTAAAAGAAACAGTATGAATCAGAGCTAGCAGGCACCCCTGTCTCCCCTCTCCTGGTGGTGTCAGTAGGGCCTAGTAGGGAGCTGAACCTCCACCCTCAGCTTGCATCAATGAGACTTAACAAGGTCATAAGAGGCAGAGTTAGTTGACTCCCTGCCTCTCCCCCAACCATCCTCTGATGTCAGCAGGACCCAGCAGGGAGCTGAGCTTACACCTCAATTCAGAGGCAATAAAGCCATGTGAGTCAGTGCCCCACATCCACCAAGAAAGTATCAGCAGGGCCAAGGGGGTAACTGAACCTCCACCGTTTGTAAAAGAAAGTGTAAGTCAGTGGTCTACTTTTGCTGGGGTCGTATGGGCAGTGCAGAGCAGGAAGCCAAGTGTACATAAGCACCAAGCCCTTACATTGCACCTCAACATGGTGACCACCTGCTAAAAAAAAAAACAGGATTAAGTAGGATCCAGAGTTTCATAATATAATATCCAAAATCTCCAGATTACGTTCAAAAATCACTCATGAATGAGAAAACACAATCCAAAGACACAAACACTGAGATGAATCAGCTGTTGGAATTATCCAATAGGATTATAAAACATCCATAATAAAAATGATCCAAAAAGCAATCACAGATTCTGTCGAAACAAAGGAAAATGTACAAAATGTCTATAAAGAAATAGAAGTTGTAAAAAGGAACCAAATAGAAATTATAGAATTAAAAAATACAATAACAATTTTAAAAACTCAGCAGATGTGCTCAATAGTAAAGTGGAAATGACAGGAAATAGAATCAGATAACTTGAGGACAGATCAATAGAATTTACTCAGTCTGAACAACAGTAGGAAAACACAATGAACAGAACCAGTGGGACAATAACTGAAGATCCAACAGTCATGTCATTAGTGTCCAAGAAGAAGAGAGGAGAGTTATTGAAAGACGACTTGAAGAAATAATGGTTGAAAACTTCCTAAATTGGGAAAAACACTCTACTCGGATTCAAGAAGCTGAGTAAAACCCAAATGTAATAAACCACAGCAAGAAACATCATAATTAAACTTCTGAAAACTGAAAAAGAAAGAAAGAAATCTTGAGAGCAAAACAGTGCATTACTCCAACTCATAATGACCCTATAGGACAGAGTAGAACTGCCCCGTAGAGTTTCCAAGGAGCGCCTGGTGGATTCGAACTGCCAACCTTTTGGTTAGCAGCCGTAGCACTTAACCACTATGCCACCAGGGTTTCCACATTACTTATAGGAAATAACAATTTGAATGTCAATGAAATTCTTATCTGAAAACATGGAGGCAGGAAGAAAGTGGTATGTTTTTCAAGTTCTGAAAAAAAAACTGACAAACACGGATTCTATATCCAGAGAATCTCTTCAGAAATTAAGGGGAAATGAAGGAAAACTAAGGGTATTTTTTGCTAGCAAACCTACACTTAAAGATAGTTGAAGAAAATTCTATAAACAGAAATGATAACAGAGGAAGGCTTGAAACTCCGTAAAGAAAATAAATACATCTCAATCATAAAAATGGGGTTAGATATAACAGGCCATCCTAGTTCTCATGAGTTTTGTAAATAATTTTTAACAATTTTTAAAGGTATTTTTGTTGTTGAGAGTATAGACAGCAGAACATATACCAATTCAACAATTTCTACATGTACAATTCAATGACATTGATTATATTCTTCAAGTTGCACAACCACTCTCACTCTCCTTTCTGAGTTGTTCCTCCCCCATTAACATAAACTCACTGTCCCCTAAGCTCCTATCTAATATTTCAAGTTGCTGTTGTCAGTTTGATCCTATATAGGTGGATCTTAAAAGAGCACAATGCTCAAGGCAGACATTCTTTACTAGTTAAGCTAAACCATTGTCTGGTTTTAAGAAGACTTCAGGGGACATTTTTGACTTAAAGCTTAAGGTTTAAAGATTATCTCAGGGCAATAGTTTCAGGGGTTCATCTAGCCTCTGTGGCTTCAGGAAGTCTGGATTCCATGAGAATTTGTAAAAGTATTTCCTCTACATATATTGCATACCACGTAAATGGTACTATAATTTTTGCTTTAACCATCAAAGGTGACTTATGTGAGGGAAGGAAGTCTTGTAAATCATTTTTGATGGTTGAAGCAAAAATTATAACACCATATTATGTGGTACTCAGTGCGTGTAGAGGAAATACTCAAAGCAATATATACTTACATTGAAAAAGTGGGGAGAATACTCAATATCATTAGGCATCAAAGAAATGCAAATAAAAACCACAGTGAAATATAACTTCACACGCACTAAACTAGGGTGGCTATAATAAAAAAGACAGATAATAACAAGTGTTGGTGAGGATGTAGAGAAACTGGAACTCTCACACATTGCTGATCGGAATGAAAAACGATGCAGTCCTTTTGGAAAATAGTCTGGCAATTCCTCAAAATGCTAAACATAGAGTTACCATATGACCCAACATTTCTATTACTAAGTATATATCCAAAATAATAAAAAACAGCTATTTTAACAAATACTTGTACATAGATGTTTTTATCAGCATTATTTGTAAGTGTCAAAAATGGAAACAACCTAAATGTGATATATCCATACATTATTCAGTAACAATACTGGTATGTGCTATAACATGGATGAACCTTGAAAACATTATGCTATGTGGAAAAAGCCATTAACATATTTTATTATTCCATTTATCTGAAATGTCCAGAATAGGCAAATCTATAGAGACAGAAAGCAAATTAATGGTTCCCAGGGGCTGGGGGTAGGGAGAAATAGGGAGTTACTGCTAAAGGGTATGGAGCTTCTTTTTGGGATGATGAAAATGTTCTAAAATTGATAGTGGTGATGTTTGCACAACTCTGTGAATATACTAAAACCACCGAATTGCACATGTTAAATGGGTAAGTTTTATGGTGTGTAAATTATCTCGATGAAGCTGTTACCAAAAACAAAAACTGGGGAGGGTAAATGGACTTAAACAGAAGTAAAGTTTCCACACTTCACTTTAAGTGCTAAATCACCAGTTATCAGTAGACTGTAATAAATTATATAGGTATATTGTAATACCTAGAACAACCGCTTAGAAAATTGTACTAAGCAAAATACTCAAAAACACTATAATCTGGATAAACACCATTCACCTTGTGGAATCTACTGTAACCGTAGGTGTTGGAACCTCAGGAGACCAAAAGTGTCCTTTGAGAGCAAACCTTTCAGACCCAGCCTGTTTGAGTGTTATCAGTGCCACTCACGGTGGCAGGAATGAGATTTAAAGAGACGGAAAAAACAGAGGCCTAGCACGAACTCAAAGCTCATGGAACAAGGAGTTCCATGACATAAAGCAAACGTATCTGAGAGAGGAATGATGAAGAACAAGCATTTGTATGTTATGTGATTCTCACCAAAATATTTCAACCTTGACATCATGAGATGTATCTTGTCAATGTTCAAGTGAGGAGCCTTGGAGTGGATTATCAAGGAGGAAGTTCACATAAGGTAAAGAAACTGAGGATCAGAGTGGTTATGTATCTTCACTCCAAGCTTTGGGAAAAAGGGCTCTGTATCAGCAGCCAGATGCCACATGGAACAGTGGGAGAAGCACTGCACACAGCGCAGACCTAGCTTCCAGTCCTACCTCCACCGTGTCCTTCCTGAAACACCTTTGGAAATTGCCCCATCTCTCTGGATCTCAGTTTGAGCATTCATTGTTGAGAGGCCTTGTAGTGGTTAGGGGAATTGACTTTGGAGCCAGATATTTGGTGTTCAAATCTCAGCTCTGCCACTTACAAGTCAGTGAACTTTCTATGCCTTGGTTTTCCCATCTGTAAAATGGGGACAATATTAGTATCCACTAGGATTGTTTAATGATTAAATGAGTGTGTGGATGTAAATTTGTTAACACAAGTTCTGGCACACAGTAGGCACTATATAAGTATTTCCTGTTATTATTGATCATTTAATTCACTTAAAGTCTATTGAAAATCTACTATGTTTAAGGCTAAGAGGCTTGCTTCTGCACATCGACCTTCACAAAATTAAAGATTATTCTCATATCCCACTAAAAAAAAAAAACTATAAATAAATAAATATAGGATTCTTTTAAAATGTTCAAGTAACCCACAGGAACGCAATAAAGAGAAAACGGGAATGAGAAGTAGAGGAAACAAATAGAAAACAAATCATGTAATGGTAGCATTAAGCCCTAACATATCAATAATTAACTTAAATAGTCTAAATACACCAATGAAAAGACAGAAATGAGCAGACTGGATTATAAAATGGGAACCAACTATATGCTGTCAACAGGAAACTCATTTCAGACACAATGAAATAAGTAGGTTCAAAGTGAAAGTGGAAAAACATATACCATACAGAAATTAATGAAAAAGAAGGAGGAGTGGCTATAAAAATTAAGGATATCAAATAGTCAAATTCTGAGCAAGGAAAACTTTGAAAGACAAAGGGGGTCATTACATAATGATAAAAGAATCACTCCATCAGAAACACATAACAATCCTAAATGTATGCACACCAAACATCAGAGCCTCAAAATACATCAAAAAAAAAAAAAAGAAGAAGAAGAAAGAAACAAACAAATCCACAATTATAGTTGGGGACTCCAGTGGCCTACTCACAGCAATTAATAGAACTGTTAGACAGAAAATCAGCAAGGATATAGAAGAACTGAACAACACAATAAACTCACAAGATCTAACTGCCATATACAGAACACTCCACTCAACAACAGCAGCATATACATTTTTTTCAAGTGCCCATGGAACATTCACAAAGATAAATCCTATCCTGGGCCATAAAACACGCCTCGGTAAGTTTAAAATAATTGAAATCATACAGAGTATGTTCTGTGATCATAATAGAATTAAACTGGAAATCAATAACAGGAAACTCTTTAAATAGAAATTAAACAACACACTTCTAAATAATCTATGGGTCTAAGAGGAAGTCTCAAAGGAAAAAAATTTAAATACATAGAGCTAAATGAAAATGAAAATACAACATATCAACATAGGTGGGGTGCTACCTAGTGGGGCCCTGGTAGCACAGTGGCTAAGAGCTTGGGTGCTAACCAAAAGGTCAACAGTTCAAATCAACCAGCAGCTCCTTGGAAACCCTACGGGACAGTTCTGCTATGTCCTATGGGGTTGCTATGAGTCAGAATCGACTTGACAGCAATAAATTTGTTTTTTTTTTTTTTGTTTTGGGGGTGCTATCCATCTCCCAGGTAGCACAGTGGTTGAGCACTTGGCTGCTAACCGAAAGGTTGGCAGTTTGAACTCACCAGCCACTCCACAGGTGAAAAATGCCACAGTCTGCTTCCATAAAGATTTACAGCCTTGGAAACCCTATAGGGCAGCTCTACTCTGTCCGATAGTATAGAGTCTCTGTGAGGTGGAATCAACTCAACGGCAATGGATTTGGTTTGGTTTGGTTGCCTACTTCCCAGATCTTGACTTCTAATACCATTTACCAATAAAATGAATCAGGTATCCTTGAAGAAATAACTCATTCTAGGACTAGGGTTGGAAATAACAAGATGAGCCTGAAACATCTTTAGTATCAAAAATGCTCCAAAGAAAAAAAATGGGGTATATAAAAGAGACACAGGCAGCAACTAAAAGAGCTCCCAGTGGCCAAAGCCGGAGCAATCTGAACAGCAAAATAAAGTAGTGTTGGATTATAAACCAATGCATAAAATAAATGTCCATGAGTCCCTACTGATATAAATAAATGAGCAAATAACTAAATGGGGGAGAATAGGCAAATCACCCATGGAGAAGAATTTAAAATAATTTATGTAGGTATTCTATCCTCGAAGGTGGAATATAACTGCCCACTCCTTAAGTGTGGGCTGTGCATAGTGACTTCCTTTGAAAGAGTACAGTATGGAAAGGGGAAATGGGGGGGACAAAAGAGTAACTTTACAGTAGAGAAACCTGATAAACACTATTTCAACACCTCAGCCAGGTGATCAAGGTTCGAATCAACAGTGATAAGTCATGTTGATAGTATATACCCTTGATATGATGTGATGAGATTGACGTTTTATCTCTGTGATCTTTCTCCCAAAACCCACAACCTCAGTCTAATCACAAGAAAAATATCAGACGAATCCCAATTGAGGAACATTCTACAAAGTATCTGACCAGCAATCCTCAAAACTGTCAAGGTCATCAAAAAAAAAACATGGAAAGTCTGAGAAAATGTCACAGTCAAGATAAACCTAAGAAGGTATGATAACTAAATGTGATGTGGGATCACGGATGGGATCCTGAAGCAGCAAATATGGCATTAGGTAAAAACTAAGGAAATTTAAATTAAGTACAGACATACAGACATAGTTAAAAATAATATATCAATTTTTGGTTCATTAGGTGTAACAAATATAATATTAGCAAACGTTAATAATCAGGAAAACTGGGAGCTGAGTATATGGGAATTCTCTGTACTAGTTTTGCAACTTTTCTGAAAATCCTAAAACTATTCTAAAATAAGTTGATTTTTTTCTAATATGTGGGATGAAGTTAAAGCAGTGCTGAGAGAAGAATTTATAGCACTAAATACTTACATTTAAAAAGAGGAAAGATCTCAAAAAAAACAAGCTAAGCTCCCACCTCAAAAAGTTAGGAAAAGGACTGCAAAATAAGCCCAAAGCAAGCACAAGGAAAGAAATAATGCAGATAAGAATAGAAATCAATGAAATTGAAACACAAAAAGCAACAGACAAAATCAATGAAACAAAAACCTAGTTCTTAGAAAAGTTCAATAAAATTAACAAACCATTAATAAGACTGACAAGGATAAAAAGAGAGAAGACAAAAATTGGCAATATCAGGAATGCAACAGTATAACACCACAGATCCTGAAGCTATTTAAAGAATAATAAGGGAATAGTATGAACACCTTCATACACATAAATTCAACAACATAAAAGAAATGATCCAATTCCTTAAAAACCACAATGCCAAAACTCAACAAAGATGAAACAGACAATCAGAGTAGCCTTATAACCATTAGAGAAATTGAAGTTGTAACTTAAAATTCTTCCAAAAAGGAATCACCAGGCACAGATGGTTTCACTGGAGAACTCTATCAACCATTTTAGGAAGAGATTATGTAAAATTGATGTTAATTCTCCTTAACCAACTGCACCATCTCCTGCTGCTGGGTCTTTCCTGCCACCACTTCTCATCATCTTCAGGGTTACAACTGGCACTCTCTCTCTTTCTCTGTCTCCTGCTTCCATGAGCTTCTCAGCACAGGGATCCCGGGTCCAAAGTGCACACTCTCTGCTCCTGGCTGTTCTTCCTTGGTGGTGGTAGGATCCTCCTCTCTGCTCTAGATTTGGCTCTCTTTTGAGGCAAAACTGACCAAACCCCTTGGTGGGCTACAATTACATTACCATATAGTCCAGCCCAATCACCTGGGTGGGATTTACAAGACCATGGCTAGAAAGGCCACACACAAAAAAGTATTGATATTGCACCACAGGCAGTCTGCTTCCATAAAGAGTACAGCCTTGGAAATCAAACGGTGCAGTTCTACTCTGTCCTACAGGGTCACTATGAGTCAGAATCAAATTGACAGCAATGAGTTGGTGACACAATGCTTAAGCACTCAGCTGCTAACCAAAAGGTTGGTGGTTTGAACCCACCTAGTGCCTCCATGGGAGAAAAGTCCTGGCAATCTGTTCCTGTAAAAATTACAACCTAGAGAACTCTATGGGGCAGTTCTACTCTGTCACATGAGGTCACTGTGAATCAGAATTGACTCAGCAGCAACCAACAACAACAATTACCCTGATACCAAAGCCACACAATGACAATACTAAAAAAGAAAACTAAGGACAAATATCTCTCATCAAACTAAATGCAAAAATCCTCAAATGCTAATGAATCAGAAGACTTAATATTGTGCAAATGTCAATGCCGCCAAAAGCAATTTATAGATATAATGTGATCCCAATCCAAACCCCAACAACATTCTTTAATAAAACGGAAAAACTAATCTCCAACTCTATATAGAAAGGAAGGAGACTCCGAATAACTAAAGCAATATTAAAGAAGAAGAATAAATTAGGAGGCCTCACACTTCCTGATCTCAAAACTTACTATACAACCATGGTATCAAAACAGCCTGATACTGGTTCAATGATAGACACATAGACCAATGGAATAGAATTGACAGCCCAGAAGTAAATCCATCCATCTACAGGCAACTGATCTTCAACAAAGGATCAAAGTCCATTCAATGGGGAAGAAAAAATCTCTAACAAATAGTGTGGCAAAACTGGGTATCCATATGCAGAAAAATGAAACAGGATCCATACCTCACACTATCCACAAAAACTAACTCAAAATGGATCGAAGATCTAAATGTTAAAGCTAAAACTATAAAGTTCCTGGAAGATAACATAGGGTCAAAACTAGGGGACCTAATTTTCAGCAAAAATAGCCTATGAAACAAAGCTAAAAATGCACAAACAATAGAAGACAAATTAGATAACTGGGACCACCTAAAAATTAAATGCTTATGCTCATTAAAAGACTACCAAGAGAATAAAAAGAGAACCTACAGACTGGGAAAAAATCTTTGGCAACGACATATCTAAGAGTCTAATTTCTAAAATATATAGAAACTTCAACAACTCAACAACAAAAAGACAAACAATCCAATCAAATAGTGAGCAAATGACATGAACAGACACTTCCCCAAAGAGGACATTCAGGCGGCCAACAAATACATGAAAAGATGCTCGCAATCATTAGCCATTAGAGAGATGCAAATCAAAACTACAACGAGATACAATCTCACCCGTGTAAGAATGGCAATGATCAAAAAACAGAAAACAACAAATGCTGGAGAAGTTGTAGGGGGATTGGAACTCTTATACATTGCGGGTGGGATTGTAAAATGATACAACCACTATGGAAAACAGTATAGCACTTCCTCAGAAAGCTAGAAATAGAAATACCTTATGATCCAGCAATCCCACTCCTGTGTATATATCATAAAAAAAAAGCGATGATACAAACAGACATATGCACACCTACGTTCATTGATGCATTATTCACAATAGTAAACAGATGGGAAAAACCTAAGTCCCCATCAGCGGATGAATGAATAAACAAACTGTAGTACATGCATGCAATTAAATGCTACACAACTGTAAAGAATAATGAGGAGCCCATGAAACATCTTTTAACGTGATTGAATCTGGAGGACATTATGCTGAGTGAGATAAGTCAATCACAAAAAAATAAATATTGTATGGTCCCGCTATTATAGAAAATCAAGAACAGATTACACAAAGAAAGCAAAGTTCTTTGATGGTTACCGGGGATGGGAGAGACAGGGAGAGGGAATCACTTTCTAGATAGTAGACACTTAATACTTTTGATGATGGGAAACACAAGACCAAATGTGGGTGAAGTCAGCACAACTTGACCGAGGTAAATAAAAGCACTAAGAAGTACATGAGAAAAAGGGACAGTTTGGGTAAAGCTACAACACACACAATTTTGCAACAACGGTAAAAACAACCAAAAAATATGTGTGTGGCTACATGGGTTGATATGGCTGCACATATGTTTATAGAGTGGCATACATGAGTAAATGCATGTGCACGTATAGGTGTATCTGTAGGCATATGTATGATACATTTGAGTGTGCCTCATATGTATCCATCCACATATGTTACAAACCGTGCCGGGGCTCAGTTACAGAGGCTTTCTAGACGTATCGAAACAACTGGAGGGATTGGTTTTCTGGGTTAGAAGGCTTGGAACCATAGTTTCGGCAGGGGGGCAACTTAGTTAATTGGCATAATGCAGTTCACAAAGATAATGTTCTACATTCTAGATTAGTGAGTAGCATTTCCGGTCTTAAAAGCTTTCAAGCAGCCACCTAACATACAACTATTGGTCTCTATTCTTATGGAGCAAAAGAGAATGAAGGAATGCAGAGACTCAAAGAAGAAACTAGTCCATGGGACTAGTAGCCCACACAAACCACAGCCTCCTCCAAACTTAGACCAGAAGAACTAGATGGTGCCCAACTACCACTACTGATGGTTCTGACCAGGGACACACAGAAGGTCCCATATAGAATGGGAGCAAAATGTAGAACAAAACTCAATTTCCTAACAAAAAAAAAAAAGCTAGACCTACTGGACCGATACATACTAGAGGAACCCCCAAGACTATTGCTCTAAGATAACCTTTGAACGTGGATTTGAAGTTACTTCTGTAGGTCACCTTTCAGCCAAATAATAGATTGGCTTATAAAATAAACAGTATCACCTGTGAGTAATGTACTCCATTAAAAATTTAACTATATGATACCAAATAGTCAACATTTACCCAAAAGCAAAGATGAGAAGGCAAGGAGGGTAAGGGAAACTAGATCAGTGGAAAAAGAACCAACAAATGGAAATAATGAGAATGCTGACACACTGTAAAAATTGTAACCAATGGCATGGAACAATTTGTGTAAAAAATTATTAAACAGGAACCTAGTTTGCTGTGTAAACTTTCACCTAAAATGCAATAAAATATTATTAAAATTTTTTAAATTCTCAAAAAGCATTAGCAAATAGAATCCCAAAATGACTAAATGGAATTTATTCCAAACTTTATGCAACATTTTGAAAATCAATAAATTTAACGCTACATCTCAACAGGCTGTGAGGCATTGGTTGTTCAGTGGTAGAATTCTCACTTTCCATGTGGGAGACCCAGGTTCGATTCCCAGCCAATGCACTTCATGTGCAACCACTACCTGTCTGTTAGTGGAGGCTTTCAGATTGCTATGATTCTGAGAAGATTTCAACAGAGCTTACAGACTAGGAAGAAAGGCCTGGCAATCTACTTCTGAAAACCAACCAATGAAAACCCTATGGAAAAAAGAAAAGAAAACCCAATGAATCACAATGGTTCAATTTGCAACCAATCATGGGGATGGTGCAGGAACAGGCAGCATTTCATTCCATTGTTCATAAGGTTGCTATGAGTCAAGGATGACTCGATGGCCACTAACAAGACCAACATCAACAGATTAAAGAGGAAAGACCATATGATGATAACAATTGATGTTTAAAAAACATCTGACTAAATCCAAAACCCCTACTTGTGATAAAAATTCTAAGCAAATTAGGAATAAAGGGGAACTTCCTCAAATTATCAAAAGCATCTATGAAAAAAAAAACTACAGCTTATATAATACTTTATGATAAAAGGCTGATTTCTCCTTAAAATTGGAGCAAGGCAAGGACATTTGCTCTCACCACTCTTATTCAACATAAAACTGGAAGTTCTAGCCACAGCACTGAGGCAAGAAATAAAATAAAATGAATACTACTAGGAAAGAACAAAACAAAGCTATTTCTATTTGCAGATGATGTGACAGTCCATGTAGAAGCCCCCAAGAAATCTATCCCCCCAAAGAAAAACTCTCCTACAACTACCAAATTTTTTCGCAAATAAAGTGCACACATAAATAACGCACCCAATATACCCATATACCACACCTCAGAGGATAATGCACTAGGGGGTTGTGTGGATCACAAAAAACTTATAACATGCACATCATTTTGTGTAAAAATGTGGTAATACATAAGTTTAGCAAAGTTATATGATACAAGATCAACACACAGAGATCAATGACATTTCTGTATACATCTGGTAACAAATTAGAAACACAACCATTTACAATTGCTCCAAAAAAGCAGAAATAGCACATTTATTCATAATAGCCATATAATGGAAACAGCCAAAATGTCCTTCAACAGGTTAAACAAATTGATACCTCCATACCATGAAATACCACTCAGCAAAAAAAAAATTAACAAGCTATTTATACATTACTGTATACTATTAATGCATCTTAGATGAATCTCCAGAAAATTATGCTGAGTGGAAAACAAAGTGAATACCTAGAGGTCACCTAATATATGATTTTATTTATGTACTTTTTTTTATTGTGCTTTAAGTTAAAGTTTACAAATCAAGTCAGTCTCTCATACAAAAACTTATATACACCTTGCTGTGTACTCCTCATTGCTCTCGCCCTTATCAGGCAGCACTCTCCTCTCGTCCCCACCCTGTATCCCCCGTCCATTCAGCCAGCTCCTGTCCCCCTCTGCCTTCTCATTTCACCTCCAGACAGAAGCTGCCCGCATAGTCTCATGTGTCTAGTTGAGCCAAGAAATTCACTCCTCACCAGTATCATTTTCTGTCTTAGAGTCCAGTCCAATCCCTGTCTAAAGTGTTGGCTTTGGGAATGGTTCCAGTCTTGGGCTAAGAGAAAGTCCGGGGACCATGACCTCCGGGGTCCTTCCAGTCTCAGTCAAACCATTAAGTCTGGAATTTTAAGAAAATTTGAGGTCTGCATCTCACTGTTTTCCTGCTCCATCAGGGATTCTGTTATGGTCGCTGTTAGGGCAGTCATCAGTTGTAGCCGGGCACCATCTAGTTCTTCTGGTCTCAGGATGATGTAGTCTCTGGTTTATGTGGCCCTTTTCTGTTTCGGGCTCATAATTACCTTGTGACTTTGGTGCTCTTCATTGTCTTTGCTCCAGGTGGGTTCAGACCAATTGATAAATCTTAGATGGCTGCTTGCTAGTGTTTAAGACCCCAGATGCCACTCACCACAGTGGGATGCAGAAAGTTTTCTTAATACATTTTGTTATGCCAATTGATCTAGATGTCCCCTGAAACCACGGTCCCCAGACCTCCACCCCTGCTACTCTGGCCTTCAAAGTGTTCAACTGTATTCAGGAAACTTCTTTGCTTTTGGTTTAGTCCAGTTTTGCTGACCTCTCCTGTATTGTGTGTTGTCTTTCCCTTCACCTAAAATAGTTCTTGTCTACTCTCCGATTACTGAATACCCCTCTCCCTCCCTCCCCACCCTCATAACTATGTTTGATGGTTTAAACTATTTTCTGTTTAAACTATTTCTTGAGTTCTTATAATAGTGGTCTCATTCAATATTTGTCCTTTTGCAACTGACTAATTTCACTCAGCATAATGCCTTCCAGATTCCTCCATTTTATGTGATATTTCACAGATTCATTGTTGTTCTTTGTTGATGTGTAGTATTCCATTGTGTGAATATATCATAAATTATTTATCCATTCATCTGTTGATGGGCACCTTGGTTGCTTCCATCTTGTTGCTATTGTAAACAGTGCTGCAATGAACATGGGTGTGCATATATCTGTTTGTGTGAAGGCTCTTATTTTTTTAGGGTATATTGCAAGGACTGGAATTGCTGGATCATATAGGGTTGCCATGAGTTGGAATCGACTCGACAGCAGTGGGTTTGGTTTTGGTGGTTTTATGGTAGTTCTCTTTCCAGCTTTTTAAGGAAGTGCCAAATAAATTCCCAAAGTGGTTGTACCATTTTACATGCCCACCAGTAGTGTGTAAGTGTTCCAGTCTCTCCACAACCTCTCCAACATTTATTATTTTGTTTTTTGTATTAATGCCAGCCTTGTTGGAATGAGATGGTATCTCATTGTAGTTTTGATTTGCATTTCTCTAATGGCTAATGATCGTGAGCATTTCCTCATTTATATGTTAGCTACCCGAATGTCTTCTTTGAAGTGCCTGTTCATATCCCTTACATTTTTTAAGTGGGTTATTTGTCTTTTTGTTGTTGACTTTTTGTAGTATCATGTAGATTTTAGAGATCAGATGCTGATCGAATTTGTCATAGCCAAAAACTTTTTCCCAGTCTGTAGATAATCTTTTTACTCTTTTGGTGAAGTCTCTGGATGAGCGTAAGTGTTTGATTTTTAGGAGCTCCCAGTTATCTCATTTCTCTTCTGGTGTTTGTGCATTGTTAGTAATGTTTTGTGTACTGTTTGTGCCATGTATTAGGGCTCCTAGTGTTGTTCCTATTTTTTCTTCCATGATCTTTATCATTTTAGATTTTATATAAAGGTCTTTGATCCAGTTTGCGTTAGTTTTTGTACATGGTATGAGGCATGGGTCTTGTCTCATTTTTTTGCAGATGGATATCCAGTTATGCCAGCACCATTTGTTAAAAAGACTGTCTTTTCCCCATTTAACTGTTTTGGAGCCTTTGTCAAATATCAATTGCTCATATGTGGATGGGTTTTTGTCTGGATTCTCAATTCTGCTCCATTGGTCTATGTATCTGTTGTTGTACCAGTCTCAGGCTGTTTTGACTACTGTGGTGGTATAATAGGTTCTAAAATCAGGTAGTGTGAGGTCTCCCACTTTGTTCTTCTTTTTCAGTAATGCTTTACTTATCTGGGGATTCTTTCGCTTCCATATGTAGTTGGTGATTTGTTTCTCCAACTCATTAAAAAATGTCATTGGAATTTGGATCAGAATTGCAGTGTATCTATAGATTTTTACGATGTTGAGCCTTCCTATCCATGAGCAAAGTACGTTTTTGCACATATGCAGGTCTTTTTTAGTTTCTTGCGGTAGAGTCTTGTAGTTTTCTTTGTATGGGTCTTTTATGTCTCTGGTTAGATTTATTCCTAAGTATTTTATCTTCTTGGGGGCTATTGTAAATGGTATTGATTTGATGATTTCCTCTTTGACATTCTCTTTGTTGGTGTAGAGGAATCCAACTGATATTGTATGTTTGTCTTGTATCCTGGTACTCTCCTGAACTCTTTTATTGGTTTCAGTAGTTTTCATGAGGATTCTTTAGGGTTTTCTGTGTATAAGATCATGTCATCTGCAAGTAGAAATACTTTTACTTCTTCTTTACCAATTTGGATGCCCTTTATTTGTTTCTCTAGCCTAATTGCTCTGGCTAGGACCTCCAGTCCAGCCCAATGTTGAATAAGAGTGGTGATAAAGGGCATCCTTGCCTGGTTCCCATTCTCAAGGGGAATGCTTTCAGACTCTCTCCATTTAGGATGATGTTTGCCGTGGGCTTCATATAAATGTCCTTTATCATGTTGAGGAATTTCCCTTCTACTCTTATTTTGCTGAGAGTTTTTATCATGAATGGGTGTTGGGCTTTGTGGAATGCCTTTTCTGCATCAATTGATAACATCATATGGTTCTTGTCTTTTGCTTTATTTATGTGATGGATTACATTGATTGTTTTCCTAATGTTGAACCATCCCTGCATTCCTGGTATGAATTCCACTGGGTCATGGTGAGTTATTTTTTTTAATTTGTTGTTGAATTCTATTGACTAGAATTTTGTTGAGGATTTTTACATCTCAGTTCATGAGAGATATAGGTCTGTAATTTTCTTTTTTTGTGGTATCTTTACCTGGTTTTTGTATCAGGGATATGCTGGCTTCATAGAATGAGTTTGGGAGAATTCCATCCTTTTCTCAGCTCTGAAATACCTTTAGTAGTAGTGTTGTTAACTCTTCTCTGAAAGTTTGGTAGAATTCTCCAGTGAAGCTGTCAGGGCCAGGGCTTTTTGTTGTTGTTGTTGGGAGTTATTTAATTACCTTTTCAATCTCTTCTTTTGTTATGGGTTTATTTAGCTTTTCAACCTCTGTTTGTGTTAGTTTAAGTACGCAGTGAGTTTCTAGAAATTCATCCATTTCTTCTAGGTTTTCAAATTTGTTGGAGTACAATTATTCATAGTAATCTGATATAATGCTTTTAATTTCAGTTGGGTCTGTTTTGATATCACCTATTTCATTTCTTATTTGGGTTATTTTCTTCCTCTCCTGTTTTTCTTTTGTCATTTTGGCCAATGGTTTATCAATTTTGTTAATTTTTTCAAAGAACCAGCTTTTGGTCTTGTTTACTCTTTCAGTTGTTTTCCTGTTCTCTATTTCATTTAATTCTGCTCTAATTTTTATTATTTGCTTTCTTCTAGTGCCTAAGGGTTTCTTTTGTTGATCTCTTTCTATTTGTTCAAGTCATAGGGATAATTCTTTGATTCTGGCCCTTCTTTTTGTATGTGTACATTTATTGCTATAAGTTAACCTCTGAGCACTGCTTTTGCTGTGTCCCAAAGGTTCTGATCGGAAGTGTTTTCATTTTCATTGGATTCTATGAATTTCTTTATTCCATCCTTAATATTTTCTGTAACCCAGTCATTTTTGAGCAAGGTGTTGTTCAGTTTCCATGTGTTTGATTTCTTTTCCCTGTTTTTCCTGTTATTGATTTCTAGTTTTATGGCTTTATGATCAGAGCTGATGCTTTGTAATATTTTGATGTTTTGGATTCTGCTAAGACTTGCTTTATGACCTAATATGTAGTCTATTCTAGAGAATGTTCCATGTGCATTAGAAAAGAAAATATACTTGGCTGCTGTTGAGTACAGCATTCTGTGTCTGTCTCCGCAGTCAAGTTGGTTGATTGTGACATTTAGATCTTCCGTGTCTTTATTGAGCTTCTTTCTGATTGTTCTGTCCTTCACCAAAAGTGGTGTGTTGAAGTCTCCTACTATTATTGTGGAGCTGTCTATCTCGCTTTTCAGTGGTGTTAGAGTTTGTTTTATGTATCTTGAAGCCCTGTCGTTGGGTGTGTAAATATTTAATATGGTTATAGCCTCCTGGTATATTGTCCCTTTAATCATTATATAGTGTCCTTCCTTATTCTTTGTGGTGGCTTTAACTTTAAAATCTTTTTTGTCAGAAATTAATATTGCCACTCATTCTCTTTTTTGATTGTTGTTTGCCTGATATATTTTTCCCATCTTTTGAGTTTTAGTTTGTTTGTGTCTTTAAGTCTAAGGTGTGTCTCTTTTAGGCAGCATATAGACAGATTATGTATTTTTGATCCATTCTGCCACTCTTGTCTCTTTGTTGGTATGTTTAGTCCGTTTACATTCAGCGTAATTATGGACAGGTTTCAATTTTATGCTGTCATTTGTTGTCTTTCTTTGTGTTTTGTTGACAGTTTCTTTTTTCCACTTAATTTTTTGTGCTGAGTAGTTTTTCTTTATATATTGTCTTTTCCTCTTTTTCATTGTTGTTGGTTTTGTTTTTGCTGAGTCTTTATGTATTTCTTGTATTTTATTTTGTCATGTAGGATTTTTAGCCTCAATATTTACCCGTATTTTTCTAAGTTTAAAGCAAACTTATTTCTTTATATCACCTTGACTTCCTCTCCATATGAAAGATCTATGACATTTTTTAGACGCTCTTAATTGATTTAATATTGTCATCTTTTACATTATGGCATCGCTGTTTCCCCGTTTTGAGTGTTTTTTTTTTTTTTGTCTTGATTTATTTTTGTGATTTCCCTATCTGGGTTGATAGCTGGTTACTCTGTCCTGTGTTTCAGTCTTGGATTGTTATCCGATGTTATTGATTTTCTAACAGAGAACTCCCTTTAGTATTTCTTGTAGCTTGGGTGTTGTTTTTGCAAATTCACTAAAATTCTATTTATCTGGAAATGTCCTAATTTCACCTTCATATTTGAGAGACAGTTTTTCTGGATATATGATTCTTGGCTGGCAATTTTTTTTCTTCAAGGCTTTATATATGTCATCCCATTACTTTCTTGCCTGCATGGTTTCTGCCAAGTAGTCCGAGCTTATTCTTATTGACTCTCCTTTGTAGGTGACTTTTTTTGTTTATCCCTATCTCCTCTTAAAATTCTCCTTTTTATCTTTGTTTTTGGCAAGTTTGATTATAATATATCCTGGTGACTTTCTTTTGGGATCTACCTTATGTGGGGTTCAATGAGCATCTTGGATAGATATCTTCTCATCTTTCATGGTATCAGGGAAGTTTTCTGCCAACAAATCTTCAACAGCTCTCTCTGTATTTTCTGTTCTCCCTCCCTCTTCTTGTACTCAAATTACTTGTAGGTTGTTTCTTGATAGATTCCCAAATGATTCTTAGGGTTTCTTCATTTGTTTAAATTCTTTTATCTGATTTTTCTTCAAATATATTGGTGCCAGGTGTTTTATCTTCAGTCTCACTAATTCTCACTTCTATTTCCTGAATTCTGCTCCTCTGACTTTCTATTGAGTTGTCTAATTCTCAAATTTTATTGTTAATCTTCTGAATTTCTGACTGCAGTCTCTCTATGGATTCTTGCACCCTATTAAATTTTTCATTATATTCTAGAATAACCTTCTTAATTTCCTCCACTACTTTATCTGTGTGTTCCTTAGCTTGTTCTGCATTTTGCCTGATCTTCTTCCTGATCTCTTGAAGAGTTCTGTATATTAATCTTCTGTATTCTGCCTCTGGTAATTCCAGAAATACCTCTTCATCCAGAAGATTCATTGATTCTTTGTTTTGAGAGCTTGTTGAAGTGATCATGGTCTACTTCTTTACTGTTGTCTCCGAGCCATCTATAAGTTATTGTATTAATTTATTTTATGTTTGCTTATTGTATCCTAGCTTCTTGCTTTGTTTTGTTTTGATATGCCTAAATAGGCTGCTTGAGAGAGCTAGCTTGATTATTTGCACCTTTGAAGCTCCGACATTCTGCCACCAAGTGGCTAGAGCTGTTATTGGGTATATAAGCCTAGGAGTGCATTCGCTTTTCTTGTATGGATTCAGCTCAAGTGTCCAGGTAGTCACTCACCAAGTGTGTGGTGCAGCCTTTTACCTACAGTCTTCTAGGGTAAGGGGTTATTGGTGCAGACACAGGTATCTGGTTGCAGCAGGGGTCATGCTCTGACCAAGGCAGGGGGCTGACAACCATCCGCTGAGTGTCTGTGAGTAAAGCACATCCCAGTTCCCTAGAGTGCACAGGTGGGTGGGTTCTGTAGCCAGACCATGGGCACCCAATGCTTTTGGTTGTAATGACTGGGAGTTACTGCTTATCCTTAGAGCCCTGTCATGGGTGGCTAGGTGGCATGGGTGGAGCCAACAGTCCTCAGGCCCCTGATGTGGGTAGGTTTTTTGATGTTTAATAGGCAAGGTGGTATCAAACATCAAAAAACCCACCTCTTCACTACACAACTGAAACTGTTGAAGTCAGATCTCAGGCACGTACACCATTAACTTCTGCCAACAAGGGCCTAAGCTCCTGAAATGGGCCCACACAGGTCCATTCTGGGATAAAAGGCATTCGAAATCTGTGGGCCATTTGTGCCTGGACAGGAGCAGCTTCTTCCCTGAGTTGCTAGCTTAGGGGAGCTGGAAGATTATCTTTACTCCAACTGCTAATTTATTCCTTCTCTAAAGCTGAGAGAATGGCTCAGGGATCACAGCAGAATCTATTTCAGGCCCAGGGAAATCGACAGCCACTGAAGTCAGCTTGGGGGCTGGGGCCACTGTAAATTAGATGCACATAGTTATCTTTTGCTGAGAATGCTCTTCTTCTCTGATTCTGGAGGTATGAGTAGACTGTGCAGCTTGCTGTCTCTCCCTGAGGAACCTGCATCCCGAATGCCACCAGCCTTGCTGAAGTCGAGCCAGGGGATTGTGCCTGAGGGGCTCCGGTTCCCGCCAAGTCAGGTTCAGCAACTCCTCGCTGCTTCTGAACCGTCTCTTCCTCCCCTTGCTGCTCAGCCTGATTTCCTAACTTTGCCTTTGATGTTCAGGGCTCCTAACTTATCATATATATAATTGCTTCACTTGTTTTTTCGGGTCTTTGTTGTAAGAGGGATCACCAAAAGTATCTGACTACTTCTCCATCTTGGCCCCACCTCCTCTACGTAATGTTCTTGAAATGACAAAATTATAAAAATGGACAACAGAGTACTGTAGTATATAAAAACCAAAACGAAACCCGTTGTCGTTGAGTTGATTCCTACTCATACCAACCCTATAAGACAGAGTAGAACTGCCTCATAGAGCTTCCAAGGAGTGCCTGGTGGATTTGAACTGCTAACCTTTGGGTTAGCAGCCATAGCACTTAAACACTATGCCACCAGGGTTTCCAATGTAGTATATAAGAAGTCTTAATATCAGAGTGATTCCTTCTGCTTTATTCCTCTTTGCAAGATTCCAGGATCTTTGTCTTTCCATATGAAGCTTAGAATAAGTTTGGGATTTATTTAATTCTAAAAAAAAATTATTTCATCAGAATTTTGTAATTTTTAGCCTACAAGTCAATGTTAAGTCTAAACATAAGTATTTTATCTGAAAATAGGAATACTTTTATCCATTCCAAACTATTTCCCTTTATTTGTTTTTCTGCCTTTTGCAGTGGCTAGAACTTCCAGCAGTGAGTTAAGAGTGGTGAGAACAGACATCCTTGACTTATTCCCTATCTTAGGAGGAAATCATTCAATCTTCCACTATTAAGTATGATGTAAGCTGTAGATTTTTTGTAGGTGCAATTAATCAATTTGAGGATGTTGTCCTCTCTCTCTAGATGCTCAAAGTTTTTATCATGAATGAGTGTTGAACTTTGTCAAATGCTTTTTCAGCATCAATTGATGTGATCATTTGATTTGTGTTCTTCTTTACCCTATTGATATGTTGGATTGCATTAACTATAAAATTATGGACCAGCTTTACATCCCTGGAACAAAACCAACTTGGTCATGGTGTGTCATTTTTTTTTGTACATTGTTGGATCTGATATACAAATATTTTATTGAGGATTTTTTATGTCTAAGTTGATGAGAGATATTTATCCTTAATTTTCTCTTTTTTGTTAGTGTTTTACCCTCCCATGTAACCATCAAAGATTGTTTCTTTCTGTGTGTAAGCCTTTTCATGAGTTTTTATAATAGTGGTCTCATACAGTATTTGTCCTTTTGTGATTAACTTATGTCACTCAGCTAGTGCCCTCCAGATGCACCCGTGTTGTGAGATGTTTTGCAGATTCCTCATTGTTCTTTATAGTTGCATAATATTCCACTGTGTGTATGTACCATAGTTTGTTTATCCATTCATCTGCTGATGGGCACTTAGGTTGCTTCCATCTTTTTTCTATTGTGAATAATGCTGCAATGAACACAGGCGTGCATATGTCTATTCACGTGATGGCTCTTATTACCCTAGGATATATTCCAGAGTGGGATTACTGGATCATATGGTATTTCTGTTTCTAGTTTTTTAAGGATGTGCCATAATGTTTTGCAAAATGGTTGTACCATTTTGAATTCCTACCAGCAGTTCATAAAAATCCTAATCTCACCACAGCCTCTCCAACATTTGTTATTTTCTTTTTTTTTTATTAGTGCCAGTGAGACAGTATCTCATTGTAGTTTGATTTGCATTTCTCTAATGGTTTTTTTTTTAATGGTTAGTGATTGCAAACATTTCCTGATGTGCCTGTTAGCTGCCTGAATGTCTTCTTTGGTGAAGTGTCTGTTCATGTCCTTCGCCCATATTTTAATTGAATTATTTGTCTTTTTGTTGTAGAGGTGTTGAATTTTCCCATAAATTTTAGAGATTAGATCTTTGTCGGATATGTCAGTCCAAAGTATTTTTCCCAGTCTGTAGGTTCTCTTTTTGTTCTTTTGGTGAATTCTTTTGATGAGCATAAGTGTTTAATTTTTAGAGGATCCCAGTTTCTAGCTTATCTTCTGCTGTTTGTGTGTTGTTAGTTATGGTTTGTACCCTTTTATGCTCTATATTAGGGCCTCTAGTGTTGACCCTTTTTATTCTTCCATGATCTTTATAGTTTTTGGATTTATATTTAGGTATTTAATACATTTTTAATTCGTTCTTGTGTATGTTGTGAGGTTTGGGTCTTGTTTCATTAGTTTACAAATAAACATCCATTTTTGCTAGAACCATTTGTTAAAAAGACAGTCTTTTCCCCAGTTAGTAAAATTTGGGTCTTTCTCAAACATCAGGTGACTGTTGTCAGGTGCCATCGAATCGGATCTGACTCTTAGTGGCCCTGTGTACAACAGAATGAAACCCTGCATGATCCTGCGCCATCCTCATGATCATTGTTATGCTTGAGCCCATTGTTGAAGCCACTGTGTCAGTCCATCTTGTTGAGGGTCTTCCTTTGTTTTGCTGACCTACTTTACCAAGCATGAAGTCCTTCTCCAGGGTACCTCCTCATAACATGTCCAAAGTCTGTGAGACGTAGTTTCACCATCTTCGCCTCTAAGGAGCATTCTGGCTGTATTTCTTCCAAGACAAATTTGTTCATTCTTTTGGCAGTCCATGGTATATTCAATATTCTTCACCAACACCATAATTCAAAGACTTCAATTCTTCTTCAGTCTCCCTTATGCATTATTCATTTCCCACCTGCATATGAGACGACTGAAAACACCATGGCTGCAGTCAGGTGCACCTTAGGATATGAAGTGACAGCTTTACTTTTTAATACTACAAAGAGGTCTTTTGCAGCAGATTTGGCCAATGCAGTGTGTCATTTGATTTCTTGACTGGTGCTTCCATGGGTGTTGATTGTGGATCCAAGTAAAATGAAATACTTGACAACTTCAATCTTTTCTCTGTTTATCATGATGTTTCTTATTGGTCCAGTTGTGAGGATTTTATTTTCTTTTTGTTCAGGTGCAATCCATACTGAAGACTGTGGTCTTTGATCTTCATCAGTAAGCACTTCAAGTCCTCTTCACTTTCAGCAAGCAAGATTGTATCATCTGCATAACACAGGTTGTTAATGAGGCTTCCTCCAACCCTGATGCCACATTCTTCTTCATATAATCTTGTTTCTCAGATTATTTGCTCGGCATACAGACTGAATAAGTATGGTAAAAGTATACAACCCTGATTCACACCTTTCCTGATTTTAAACCATGCAGTATCCGCTTGTTCTGTTCAAATGTCTGCCTCTTAATCTGTGTACAGGTTCCTCGTGAGTACAATTAAGTGTTCTAGAATTCACATTCTTGGCAATGTTATCCCATAATTTGTTATGTTCCACATAGTCGAATGCCTTTGTATAATCAATGAAACACAGGTAAACATCTTTCTGGTATTCTCTGCTTTCAGCCAGGGTCCATCTGATATCAGCAATGATATCCCTTGTTCCACATCCTCTTCTGAATCTGGCTTGAATTTCTGGCAGTTCCTTATCGATATATTGCTGCAACCACTTTTGACTGATCTTCAGCAAAATTTTACTTGCATGTGATATTAATTATATTGTTCGATAATTTCCACATTCCATTTCTTTCTTTGGAATAGGCATAAACATGGACCTCTTCCAGTCAGCTGGCCAGATAGCTCTCTTCCACATTTCTTGGCATAGACAAGTGAGCACATGCTGTGCAGCATCCGTTTGTTAAAACATCTGAATTGGTATTCCATCAATTCCTGGAGGCCTTTTTTCACCAATGTGTTCAGTGCACCTTGGATTTCTTCCTTCAGTACCATCAGCTCTTGTTCATATGCTACTCCTGAAATGATTGAACGTTAACCAATACTTTCTCGTACAATGATTCTGTGTGTTCCTTCCTGGTGTTCAGTATTTTGCACATAGAATCCTTCACTACTGCAACTTGAGGCTTGAATTTTTTCTTCAGTTCTTTCAGCTTGAGAAATACCCTGCATGTTCTTCCCTTATGGTTTTCTAACTCCAGGTCTTTACATATATCATTATAATACTTTACTTTGTCTTCTCCAGCTGTCTTTTGAAATCTTCTGTTCAGCTCTTTTACTTCATCATTTCTTCCATTTGCTTTAGCTACTCGATGTTCAAGAGCAAGTTTCATAGTTTCTTCTGATATCTGTTTTGGTCTTTTCTTTCTTTCCTGTCTTTTTAATTACCTCTTGCTTTCTTCATGTAAAATATCCTTGATGTCATTCCACAGCTTGTCTGGTCTTTGGTCATTACTGTAAATGTGTCAAATCTATTCTTGAAATGGTCTCTAAATTCAAGTTGGATAAACTCAAGGTCATAGTTTGGCTCTCGTGAACTTTTTCTAATTTTCTTCAGCTTCGACTTGAATTTGCATGTGAGCAATTGATGGTCTGTCCCACAGGCGGCCCCTGGCCTTGTTCTGTCATGATATTGAGCTTTTCTGTCGTCTCATTCCACATATGTAGTCGATTTGATTCCTGTGTTTTCCATCCAGTGAGGTCCACATCTATAGTTGCCATTTATGTTGTTGAAAAAAGACGTTTGCAATGAAGAAGGCATTGGTCTTGCAAAATTCTATTATGCAATCTCTGGCATCATTTCTATCACCAAGGCCATATTTTCCAACTACTGATCCTTCCTCTTTGTTTCCAACTTTCACATTCCATTCATCAGTAATTATCAATGCATCCTTGTTGCATGTTCTATCAATTTCAGACTTCAGAATCTGGTAAAAAATCTTCAATTTATTCATCTTTGGCCTTAGTGGTTGGTGCGCAAATTTCAATAATAGTTATATTAACTGGTGTTCCTTATAGGTGCATGGATATTATTCTATCACTGACAGCTTTGTACTTCAGGATAGATCTTGAATTGTTCTTTATGATGATGAATATAATGCCATTCCTCTTCAATTTGTCATTTCCAGCATAGTAGACCATATGATTGCCTGATTCAAAATGGCCAGCCAGTCCGTTTCAGCTCACTGATACCTGGAATGTCGATGTGTATGTGTTGCACTTCATTTTTAACAATTTCCAGTTTTTCTAGATTCATACTTCATACATTCTAGGTTCTGATTATTAATGGATGTTTGCAGCTGTCTCTTCTCATTTTGAGTCGTGCCACATCAGCAAATGAAGGTCCCAAAAGCTTATCTCCATCCACTTCATTAAGGTCAACTGTACTTTGAGAAGGCAGCTTGTCCCCAGTCATATTTTGAGTACCTTCTAACCTGAGGGGCTTACCTTCTGGCACTATATCAGACAATGTTCCACTGCAATTCATAACGTTTTCACTGGCTAATTTTTTTCAGAAGTAGACCACCAGGCCCTGCATTCTAGGTTGTCTTAGTCTGGAAGCACAGCTGAAACCCATCCACCGTGAGTGACCCTGCTTGTATTTGAATACTGGTGATATAGTTTCCAGCATTACAGCAATGCTCAAGCCCCAACAGTATGACAAACTGACAGTTGTGTGGGGTCAAGTGACCGTGGGTGGCTGCATTTACATCTGGGTTCTCGATTCTGTTCCAATGGTAATTTTCTCTGTTGTTGTACTGGTACCAGGCTGTTTTAACTACCGTAGCTATATAGTAGGTTCTGAGGTCAGGTAGTAAAAGGCTTACTTTGTTCTTCAGCAATGCTTTCCTTTCAGAGAACCAACTTTTGGTTTTGTTGATTCTTTCTATTCTTTTTCTATTCTCTATTTCATTTATTTCTGCTCTGATCTTTATTTTCCTTTCTTATGGTGGTTGTGAGCTTGTTTTGCTGTTCCCTTTCTCTTTGTTCAAGGTGTAAAGATAATGTTTTGATTTTATCCCTTTCTTCTTTTTTGATGTGTGCATCTATTGCTGTAAATTGACCTCTGAGCACTTCCTTTGCTGTGTCCCAAATGTTTTGGTGTGATGTGTTTTCATTCTTGTTTGAATCTAGGAAGTTTTTTATTCTATCTTTGATTTCTTCTATTACTCATTGGTTTTCAAGCAACGTGTTATTCAGTTTCCATGTTTTTTTTTTCCTTGCTCTTCCTGTTATTAATTTCTATTTTAATGGTGTTGTGATCGAAGAAGGTGCTTTGTATTATCTCAGTTTTTTTTTATTTTGTTGAGAGTTGCTTTGTGGCCTAAGATGTGGTCTACTCTGGAGAACATTCCATTTGTGTTGGAAAAGAATGTGTAGTTTGCTGCTGTTGGGTGAAGTGTTCTATATATGTCTATGAGATCAAGTTGGTTCATTGTGGGCTTTAGATCTCCTGTATCTTTGCTGAGTTTCTTTCTAGATGTTCTGTCCTTTACTGAGATGGTATGTCGAAGTCTTCTACTATTATTGTGGAACTGTCAACTTCTCATTTTAGAGCTGTTACAGTTTGTTTCATGTATTTTGTAGCCCTGTCTTTGGGGGTGGAGATATTTATTATGGCTATGTCATCATGGTGGATTGTGCCTTTAATCATTATTTAATGTCCTTCCTTGTCTTTTATGGTGAATTTTGCCTTAAAGTCTATTTTATCTGAGATTAGTATTACCACTCCTGTTCTTTTTTGGTTGCTGTTTACCTGATATACATTTTTTTTTCATCTTTTGATTTTTAATATATTTATGTCTTTGTTCCTAAGGTGTGTCTCTTGCAAACAGTATATTGATGGGTCATGTTTTTTTATCCATTCTGTTACTCTCTGTTTCTTTACAGGTGCATTTAAGCCTTATACATTTTGGTGTGATTATGAATAGGTGTGAGTTTATTGCTGTCATTTTGTAGTGCTTTTTTTGTGTGCGTGTGTGATGCTGATGTTTTCTTTGTTTCTGAGTGCTGAGTTCCTTTTGTTTGTGGAATTTCTTTTTGTTTCTTTTGTTTTGTAGATTTTGTGTTTACCGAGACTTTATGTTTTTATTCTTTATTTTGATGAGTAGGTTTGTTAACTTTGGTTACCTTGAAATTTACCCCATCTTCCTAAGTTTGAACTAGTCTTTTATTACTTTTATTACTTGATATCACCTTGAATTCCTCTCCATTTGCAAGTTCTATACCTACACCATTTATTCCCCCCTTTTATTGATCTGATCTTTTTGTCATTTCCAGACTGATGTCTCCAGTTCTCTGTTGTAAATCTTTTAGTTTTGTTTTATCCTCAACAGTTCATTACCTAGGATGGTATCTGAATGATACTGTCCTGTGTCCTAGATTCAGGTTGTTGTCTGATGTTGTTGGATCTCTAACTGAAGGAGTCCATTTAATAATTCTTGTAAGTTTGGTTTAGTTTTCACATATTTCCTTAATTTCTGTTTATCTGGAAATGTCTTAATTTCACCATCATATCTGAGTGAGAGTTTTGCCGGATATATTATCCTTGCTTGGCAATTTTTTTTTTTCAAGGTTTTATGTATATCATCCCATTGCCTTCTTGCCTGCATGGTTTCTACCAAGGAATCAGAGCTTAGTCTGATTATTTCCTCTTTGTATGTGACTTTTCATTTTTCTTGAACTGCTCTCAGGATTCTTTCTTTGTCTTCTGTTTTGGTGAGTGTAATTATGATATATCTTAATGACTTTCTTTTGGGGTCTGTCATGGATTCAATTGTGTCCCCCCAAAATATGTGTCAACTTGGTTCGGCCATGATTCTCAGTATTGTGTGGTTATCTTCCATTTTGTGATTTTCCTATGAGTTATAAATCATAATTTCTGCCTGTGGTTAAAGAGGATTAGGGTAGGCTCTAGCACCCTTGCTCAGGTCACATCCCTGATCCAATGTAAAGGGAGTTTCCCTGGGGTGTGGCCTGCACCACCTTTTATCTTACAAGAGATAAAAGGAAAGGGAAGCAAGCAGAGAGTGGGGACCTTATGCCACCAAGAAAGCAGTGCTGGGAGCAAAGTGCATCCTTTGGACCCAGGGTCCCTGTGCAGAGAAGCTCGTAGTCCAGGGAAGATTGATGAGAAGGACAAGACAGAGAGAAAGCCTTCCCCTGGAGCTGACACCCTGAATTTGGACTTTTAGCCTACTTTACGGTGAAGAAATAAATTTATTTTTGTTAAAGCCATCCACTTACAGTATTTCTGTTATAGCAGCACTAGATGACTAAGACAGGATTTGGTACCGAGAGAGTGGGGTGCTATTCTAACAGATACCTAAAATGTGGAAGCAGCTTCGAATCTGTGAATGGATAGAGGGGCAGCAGCAGCAGAGAACTTGCAGCAGCAGGACCAGGAGACCAGTGCTAGACAGTGCTGGAACCAACCCACAGAGCAAGAGAGCTGAGTGCCTGTGCATGACCCATCAGAGGGATGGAGGCAGCACAGGGCCTACATGGGAGGGAGAAGGGGAAAGACAAAAAATAATAAAAATATGACACTGAGGGAGCAGCCCTGTGGGGGCAACACCCCAGGAGGCTGTGTGCCGGAGGCTTACTAGTCACATGGTACATCAGAGCCCATCGAGAAAGGGAGGGTGATGCACGGTGCTAGGTGAGTGGGATAAAGAAAAGGAAGAAAGGGAGATGAAACAACAAAAAGGAAAAAAACAAAAAAAATGACACCAAGAAAGTTGGCCTCTGGGGGTAAAAAAGACCCAGCAAGCCCGTGTGCCAGAGACTCTCTACCTGAGTGGTGCAGTAAGGCCTTTTGAGAAAGAGTGGGGATGGTGAGCAGGGCTAGGTAGGAGACAGAAAAGGAAGGAAGGTAGAGAGAGAGAAGAAACAAAAACAAACAAAAAAATATGGCACAGAGGGAGCTGACCAGTGGGGTGGCATGGACCCAGGAACACCATGTGCCAGTGGCTTTTTAGCCAAGTGGTACAACACAGCCCATTGAGAAGGGGCAGGGGCAGCACACAGGGCTAGGTGAATGGCAGAAAGGAAAAGAAGGAAGGGATAGAGAGAGAAGAAACAACAAAAAATAAGGCACTGAAGGTGCTGTCCAGTGGGGTTGGTGTGGACCTGGGGAAGGGGTGTGCCAATGGCTCTCCAGCCAAGCAGTGCAACAGTGCCTGTGAAAAGGGGTGGGGCAGCTCATGGGGCTAGGTGGGTGGGAAAAAAGAAAGGAAAGTGGAAGAGAGAAAGAAGTCAGAAAAAATATGGCACTGAGGGAGCCTGCTGGTGGAGGCAGCATGGACCCAGGGAGGCCATGTACCAGTGTCTCTCTAGCCACATGGTGTGGCACAGCCTGTCAAGAAGAGGAGGGACGGTACACAGGATTAGTTGGGCAGGAGAAAGGAAAGGACGGAAGGGCAAAAGAAAGAAGATGCAAAAAAAAAAAAAGCCAAAAGAAAACAATTTTTTTTAAATGGCACCTAAGGACCCAGTGGGATGAGGCAGACGGCAGGCAGCAGTGAGCTGATGTCTCTCTAGCTGAGCGACCATGGCCCATTGGAAAGTGGTGGAGGCCACATACGGGGAAGAAGGGTGGGGGTAGGAAAGCGTGTATCCCCAGGTGCTCAGTCTCCTGTTGGGAGCTCCCTGAAGTTGCCTTCCCATATTCCCTGTCTGCGTTCCTTGGTGGCTGTAGTGTAAGTTGGCAGATTCCTGCCACGTTAGCTAATAAGTGACCTCCACTCTGTTCTCTCAGTTTCTTATTCAGTTTGGTAGATGATCAAGTTCTTTTTCCCTTCATTTAATGCTTAGGGTTCCAGGGTTGATGTTTGTATCTGTTTTACTTAGTTTGTCGAGCCTTTGCTGCAGGGGGACAACATGGTGTTTCTGTCTATAGCACCATGTTGGCTCTGCCTCCACTTTGATTTCTTTTTTTCTCTTCTTTATTGTGAAAGTTTACAAATCAAGACAGTCTCTCATACAAAAATTTATATACACTTTGCTATATACTTCTAATTGCTCTCCCCCAAATGAGACAGCACACTCCTTCCCTCCACTCATTCTTTTAGTGTCCATTCGGTCAGCTTCTAACCCCTTCTACCCTCTCATCTCCCCTCCAGAAGGGAGATGTCAACATAGTCTACTTGATCCAAGAAGATCATTCTTCACCAGTATCATTTTCTATCCCATTGTCCAGTCCAATCACTGCCTGAAGAGTTGGCTTTGGGAATGGTTCCTGTCTTGGGCTTACAGAAGGTCTGGGGACCATGACCACCAGGTTGCTTCTAGTCTCACTCAGATCATTAACTCTGGCTTTTTTTTTACCAGAACTTGGGGTCTTATCCCACTGTTCTCCTGCTCCTTCAGGGGTTCTCTGTTGTGTTCCCTGTCAGGGCAGTCATCGGTTACAGCCAGGCACCATCTAATTCTTCTGGTCTTAGGATGATGTAGTCTCTGGTTTATGTGGCCCTTTCTGTCTCTTGGGCTCGTAATTACCTTGTGTCCTTGTTGTTCTTCATTTTCCTTTGATCCAGATGGGTTGAGACCAATTGATGCATCTTAGATGGCTGCTTGCTAGCGTTTAAGAACCCAGATGCCACTCACCAACGTGGGATGCAGAATGTTTTCTTAATAGATTTTATTATGCCCATTGGCTTAGATGTCCCCTGAAACCATGGTCCTCAAACCCCTGCCCCTGCTACGCTGGCCTTCGAAGCGTTCAGTTTATTTAGGAAACTTCTTTGCTTTTGGTTTAGTCCAGTTGTTCTGACCTCTCCTGTATTGTGTGTTCTCTTTCCCTTCACCTAAAATAGTTATCTACTAAGTAGTGAAAACCCCTCTCCCTCCCTTCCTCCCTGCCTCCCCCTTCTCGTAACCATCAAAGAATATTTTCTTCTCTGTTTAAACTATTTCTCGAGTTCTCATAATAGTGGTCTTATACAATATTTGTCCTTTTGCAACTGACTAACTTCACTCAGCGTAATGCCTTCCAGATTCCTCCATGTTATGCAATGTTTCATAGATTCATCACCGTTTTTATCGATGCATAGTACTCCATTGTGTGAATATACCATAATTTATTTATCCATTCATCTGTTGATGGGCACCTTGGTTGCTTCCATCTTTTTGCTATTGTAAACAGTGCTGTAATGAACTTGGGTGTGCATATATCTGTTCGTGTAAAGGCTCTTATTTCTTTAGGATATATTCCAAGGAGTGGGATTGCTGGATCATATGGTAGTTCTATTTCTAGCTTTTTAAGAATACACCAAATTGATTTCCAAAGTGGTTGTACCATTTTACATTCCCACCAGCAGTGTATCAGTGTTCCAGTCTCTCCACACCCTCTCCAACATTTATTTTGTGGTTTTTGGATTAATGTCAACCTTGTTGGAGTGAGATGGAATCTCATCGTAGTTTTTATTTGTATTTCTCTAATGGCTAACGATCATGAGTGTTTCCTCACGTATCTGTTACCTACCTGAATGTCTTCTTTAGTGAAGTGTCTGTTCACATCTTTTTCCCATTTTTTAATTGGGTTATTTGTCTTTTTGTAGTTGAGTTTTTGCAGTATCATGTAGATTTTGGAGATCAGGCATTGCTTAGAAATGTCATAGCTAAAAACTTTTTCCCAATCTGTAGGTAATCTTTTTACTCTTTTGGTGAAGTCTTTGGATGAGCACAGGTGTTTGATTTTTAGGAGCTCCCGGTTACCCACTTCCTCTTCTTCATTGTTAGTAATGTTTTGTATAGTGTTTAGGCCATGTATTAGGGCTCCTAACATTGTCCCTGTTTTTTCTTCCATGATCTTTATTGTTTTAGATTTTATATTTAGGTCAATGATCCATTTTGAGTTAGTTTTTCTGCATGGTGTGAGGTATAGGTCTTGTTTCATTTTTTACAGATGAATATTCACTTATGCCAGCACCATTTGTTAAAAAAGTGTATCTTTTCCCCATTTGGGCCTTTGTCAAATATCAACTGCTCATATGTGGATGGATTTATGTCTGGATTCTCAATTCTGCTCCATTGGTCTATGTATCTGTTGCTGTACCAGTACCAGGCTGTTCTGACTACTGTGGTGGTATAATAGGTTCTAAAATCAGGTAGTGTGAGGCCTCCCACTTTGTTCTTCTTTTTCAGTAATACTTTGCTTATCTGGGGGCTCTTTCCCTTCCATATGAATTTGGTGATTTGTTTCACCATCTCATTAAAAAATGCCCTTGGAATTTGGATCGGAATTGCATTGTATCTCTAGATCACTTTTGGTAGAAGAGACATTTTTACAATGTTAAATCTTCCTATCCACGAGCAAGGTATGTTTTTCCACTTATGTAGGCGTCTTTTGGTTTCTTGCAGTAGTGTTTTCTGGTTTTCTTTTTGTAAGTCTTTTACATCTCTGGTAAGATTTGTTGCTAAGTATTTTGTCTTTTGGGGGGCTACTGTAAATGGTATTGATTTGGTAATTTCCTCTTCGATGTTCTTTTTGTTGGTGTAGAGGAATCCTACTGGTTTTTGTATGTTTATCTTGTATCCTGATACTCTGCTGAACTCTTCTATTAGTTTCAGTAGTTTTCATGAGAATTCTTTAGGGTTTTCTGCATATAAGACCATGTCATCTGCAGATAGAGATACTTTTATTTCTTCCTTTCCAATCTGGATGCTCTTTATTTCTTTATCTAGCCTAATTGCTCTGGGTTGGACTTCCAGCACAATTTTGAATAAGAGTGGTGATAAAGGGCATCCTTGTCTGGTTCCCGATATCAAGGGGAATGCTTTCAGACTCTGTCCATTTAGGATGATGTTGGCTATTGGCTTTGTATAAATGCCCTTTATTATGTTGAGGAATTTTCCTTCTATTCCTATTTTGCTGAGAGTTTTTATCATGAATGGGTGTTGAACTTTGTCAAATGCCCTTTTTGCGTCAATTGATAAAATCATGTGATTCTTGTCTTTTGTTTTATTTATATGATGGATTACATGAATTGTTTTTCTAATGTTTAACCATCCCTGCATACCCACTGCCGTCGAATCGACCCTACAGGACAGAGTAGAACTGCCTGATAGAGTTTCCAAGGAGCACCTGGCGGATTCGAACTGCCGACCTTTTGGTTAGCAGCCATAGCACTTAACCACTATGCCACCAGGGTTTCCCATCCCTGCATACCTGACATGAATCCCACTTGGTCATGGTGAAGTATTCTTTTGATATGTTGTTGAGTTCTCTTGGCTGGAATTTTGCTGAGGATTTTTGCATCTAAGTTCATGAGGGATATAGGTCTGTAATTTTCTTTTTTTGTGGCCTCTTTACCTGGTTTTGATATCAGGGATATGCTGGCTTCATAGAACAAGTTTGGGAGTATTCCATCCTTTTCTATGCTCTGAAATACCTTTAGTAGTAGTGGTGTTAACCCTTCTCTGAAAGTTTGGTTGAACTCTGCAGTGAAGCCATCCGGCCAGGGCTTTTTTTTTTGTTGGGAGTTTTTTGATTACCTTTCCAACCTCTTCTTTTGTTATGGGACTATTTAGTTGTTCTACCTCATTTTGTGTTAGTTTAGGTAGGTATTCTGTTTCTAGGAATTCATCCATTTCTTCTAGGTTTTCAAATTTGTTAAAGTATAATTTTGCATAGTAATCTGATATGATTCTTTTAATTTCAAATGGGTCTGTTGTAATATATCACCCATCTCATTTCTTATTCGGGTTATTTGCTTCCTCTCCTGTTTTTCTTTTGTCAGTTTGGCCAGTGGTTTATCAATTTTGTTAATTTTTTCAAAGAACAGCTTTTAGTCTTGTTAATTCTTTCAATTGTTTTTCTGTTTTCTATTTCATTTAATTCTGCTCTAATTTTTATTATTTCCTTTTTCTGGTGCCTGAGGGTTTCTTTTGTTGCTCTCTTTCTATTTATTCACGTTGTAGGGATAATTCTTTGATTGTGGCCCTTTCTTCTTTTTGTATGTGTGCATTTATTGATATAAATTGACCTCTGCGCAATGCTTTCATTGTGTCCCAACGGTTCTGATAGGAAGTGTTTTCATTCTCATTGGATTCTATGAATTTCTTTATTCCATCCTTAATGTCTTCTATAATCTAGTCTTTTTTGAGCGGGGTTTCGTTTAGTTTCCAAGTGTTAGATTTCCTTTTCCTGCTTTTTCTTTTACTAATTTCTACTTTTATGTTCTTATGGTCAGAGGAGATGCTTTGTAACATTTCAATATTTTGGATTCTGCCAAGGGTTGCTTTATGACCTAATATGTGGTCTATTCTAGAGAATGTTCCATGTGCAGTAGAAAAGAAAGTATACTTGGCTGCTGTTGGGTGGAGTGTTCTGTATATGTCTATAAGGTCAAGTTGGTTTGATTGTAGCATTCAAATCTTCCGTGTCCTTATTGAGCTTCTTTCTGGATGTCTTGTCCTTAATTGAAAGTGGTGTATCAAAGTCTCCTACTATAATTGTGGAGCTATCTCACTTTTCAGTGCTGACAGAGTTTGTTTTATATATCTTGCAGCCTTGTCATTGGGTGCATAAATATTTGATATGGTTATATCGTCCTGGTATATTGTCCCTTTAATCATTATATAGTGTCCTTCCTTATCCTTTGTAGTGGATTTAACTTTAAAGTCTATTTTGTCAGAAATTTATATTGCCACTCCTGCTCTTTTTTGATTGTTGTTTGCTTGATATATTTTTTTCATCCTTTGAGTTTTAGTTTGTTTGTGTCTCTAAGCCTAAGGTGTGTCTCTTGTAGGCAGCATATAGACAGATCATATTTTTTAATCCATTCTGCCGCTCTCTGTCTCTTTATTGGTGCATTTAGTCCTTTTACTTACAGCGTAATTGTGGATAGGTATGAATTTAGTGCCGTCATTTTGATTTTTTTTTGTGTGTGTGTGTATGTTCTTGACAGTTTTTTTTCCCAGTTAATTTTTTGTGCTGAGTAGTTTATCTTTATTGTCTTTTCCTCTTCTTCGTGGTTGATTTTGTTTCTGCTGAGTCTCTATTTTTTTCTTATATTTTATTTTGATGTATAGGATAGTTTGTCTCCTTTGTGGTTACCTTAATATTTACCCCTATTTTTCTCAATTTAAACCTAACTTTTGTTTCTTTATATTACCTTGTCTTCCTCTCCATATGAAAGATCTGTGACTACATTTCTTAGTCCCTCTTTATTGTTTTAATGTTGTCTTGTTTTACCTAATAACATTGCTGTTTCCCTGTTTTGAGCATATTTTTATCTTGATTTATTTTTGTGATTTCCCTGTCTGGTTTGACATCTGATTGCTCTGTACAGTGTTCTAGTCTTGGGTTGATACCTGATATTATTGATTTTCTAACCAGTGAACTCCCTTTAGTTTTTCTTGTAGTTTTGGTTTGGTTTTTACGAATTCCCTAAACTTCTGTTTACCTGGAAATGTCCTAAATTCACCTTCATATTTGAGAGAAGTTTTGCTGGATATATGATTCTTTGCTGGCAATTTTTTTTCTTTCAATGCTTTATATAAGTCATCCCATTGCCTTCTTGCCTGCATGGTTTCTGCCGAGTAATCTGAGCTCATTCTTATTGACTCTTCTTTGTAGGTGACTTTTCATTTATCCCTAGCTGCTCTTAAAATTCTCTGTTTATTTTTGCTTTTGGCAAATTTAATTATAATTTGTCTTGGTGACTTTCTTTTAAAATCTACCTTATGTAGAGTTCAGTGAGCATCTTGGAGAGATATCTTCTCTTTTTCCACGATGTCAGGAAATTTTTCTGCCAACAAATCTTCAACAATTCTCTCTGTATGTTCTGTTTCCAGTTTGATTTCTTGACTACTGCTTCCATGGCTGTTGATTGTGGATCCAAGTAAAATGAAATCCTTGACAACTTCAATCTTTTCTCCATTTATCATGAGTTGCTCATTGGTCCAGTTGTAAGGATTTTTGTTTTCTTTTTGTTGAGGTGCAATCCATACTGAAGACTGTGGTTTTTGACCTTCATTAGTAAGTGCTTCAAGTCCTCTTCACTTTCAGCAAGCAAGGTTGTGTCATCTGTGTAATGCAGGTTGTTAGTGAGTCTTCCTCCAATCCTGATGCCCTGTTCTTCATATAGTCCAGCTTCTCGGATTATTTGCTCAGCATACCAATTGAATATGTAAGGTGAAAGAATACAGCCCTGATGCACGCCTTTCCTGATTTTAAACCAGACAGTATCCCCTTGTTCTGTTCGAACGACTGTCTCTTGGTCTATGTACGGGTTCCGCATGAGCACTGTGCTGGTAAGATTGTGTGTCAATTTGGCTGGGCCATGATTCTTAGGGCTTTGGCAGTTATATAATGTAATCACTTCCCTGTTGAAATTTGATTTGTGATCACTCCCACGATGGAATTATATAATGTTATCACTTCCCTGTTGAAATTTGATTTGCGGTCACTCCCACGATGGAATACCAGCAGGGGTGGGACCTGTGGTGGCTCACCGCCCCCTCAGCCTTCATCTCTCCACCTTCCACCACCTACTTCCTTCCTGCTCACCTTGCAAAGGTTGTTGGCTTGTTCTGGATCCAGCAGCTGTCTCTTGTCTGATGTCTGGTTATTGGAACTTGAGCTAACCGTTTACCTGTCCATCTTGGGATTCATCGATCTTCACAGACTGCAAGCAAGAGTCCTGTTCCCCAACCTGCCAATCTTGGGTTCCCCAGCCCCTGCAGCTATGTGAATCAGAAGAAACCTTGCAGTCTTGCCTGATGACCCTGGGGATTCCTTGACCTTCACAGCCTGTGAGTGGGAGCCCTGCTCTCTGACTTTCTCATCTTGGGTTCATCAGCTTCTGTGACTCCATGAATTGGGGAAGGCCTCTATCCTGATCCAAGGACTTGGAGTGTTCCAACCCCTACAATTGTGTGAGCTGTTTCCTTGATATAAATTTCTGTATATATATATTTGTATGCTTTACTGGTTTTGCGTCTCTAGAGAACCCAGCCTAAGACAAGCACAATTAAGTGTTCTGGAATTCCCATTTTTCGCAATGCTATCCATAGTTTGTTATGATCCACAGAGTTGAATGTCTGCATAGTCAAGAAAATACAGGTAAACATCTTTCTGGTATTCTCTGCTTTCAACCAAGATTCATCTGACATCAGCAATGATATCTCTTGTTCCATGTCCTCTTCTGAATTCAGCTTGAATTTCTGGTAGTTCCCTGTTGATGTACTGCTGCAACCGTTTTTTAATTATCTTCAGCAAAATTTTACTTGCATGTGATATTAATGATATTGTTCTATAATTTTTACATTCTGTTGGATCACCTTTCTTTGGAATGGGCACAAATATGGGTCTCTTCCATTTGGTTGGCCAGGTAGCAGTCTTTCAATTTCCTTGGCCTAGACATGTGTGTACCTCCAGTTCTGTGTTCATTTGTTGAAACATCTCAGTTGGTATTCTGTCAATTCCTGGAGTCTTGTTTTTTACCCGTGCCTTCAGTGCAGCTCTAAATATTATAATACACATACGTAATTTTTCACAGTCTTCTTACAGCAACAACTTAACTTTTCAAGTGACGTATTGAAACTTCATCTCTTTTTAGGTTCATTTAAACCTTCCCACTTTTTAAATATAACTGTCTCAAGTATTTCCTGTACTTATATTGAGTACCTCAACAGATATTGTTAATAATTTTTACTTCAGTTATCAAATATGATTTAATGAGATTATGATAGTTTATTAAATTTTCCCCTATTTTTACCTATTCCATTGTTCTTTTCTTCTTGACTCCAAGCCTTCTATTATCATTTCCTTTTTGTTTGGAGAGCTTCCTTTCACCATTTTTTAAGGGTAGGTCTGCTAGCAAGAGATTCACCTAATTTACCTTTGTCTGAGACTGTCTTTAATTCCCTTCATTCCCAAAGGTTAGGTTCAACCTGTAGTTGACAATTCTTTTCTTTAGTATTTGAATAATGTTGCCACTTCCTTCTGGCCTGCTTGCTGTCACATAAGAAGTCTCCTGACAATCGAATTGTGTTCCTTTATATGTAAGTATCATTTCTCTCTAGTTGCTTTCAAGATATTTTCTTTGTCTTAATTTTGATAACTTTAATTATGATGTTTCTTGGTGTGGATTTCTTTGTGTTTAGCTTATTTGGGGTTCACTCACCTTGTTGAATCAGTAGGTTTATGTCATTCACCGAGTTATCAGAAGTTTTTAGCCATTATTTCTTCTAATACTTTTTCAGTCACACTCACTTTCTCCTCTCTTTCTGGGCTTCCTGTGACATGAATGTTAACTTTTTTGTTATTGTTCCATAGGTCCTTGATGCTGTGTTCATTTTTTAAGTACATTTTCTCTCTGTTGTTCAGACTGAATAAATTCTATTCATTTGGCCACAAGCCCCCTGATTCTATCTTCTGTCATCACCACTCTACTATTAAGTCTATCTAGCAAGCTTTTTTTTTTTTGTTGTTGTTATTTTAACTTTTAGTTTTATAATTTCCATTTCATTCTTTTATATAACTTCTATTTCTTTGCTGGGTTTTTTTTTTTTTCCATTGGTTTCAAGAGAATTTTAAATCAATTTTTGAAGCAGTTTTATTGTGGATGCTTTAAAACATCTTTTAAATAGTTATAACATCTGATTCATCTCAGTATTGCACCAGTTGATTGTCTTGTCTCATTCATATTGTGATTTTTTTCCTGGTTCTTGGTTTTTTTTTTTTTTTTTTTTTTTGTATGACAAGTGATTTTTTAATTCAAACCTGGGCATTTTGGATGTTATTTTAGGAGATTCTTGATTTTACTTAAATATATTTTAGCAGGCAGTAGTCCTGTTTAGGTGTAGTGTGTCAGTTCTGGCCTACTTCTGTGGGCTGTAATTCCAAAGACAATTTAGTTTTCTGAGTTCTTGTAATGCTATTCTGGTCTGATTCATACTCTGACTCCACTTGAGCTCCTGCTGGACGCTTGCTGGTGCCACCTGTAGGGGCAGAAAATACTTCCATGGGCAAGCCAGTATTTTCAGGTGGGAGGTCAGGAATGCCGGACTTGTCAGACAAAGAACATTGTCCCTCACCTATTCTCCAGCTACCCAGAGCCAGTGGAATTTCCACTCTATTTCTGTTGATGCCTCCAGAGAAGGAAATCACCTAACAGGTCACCTTCTGCCACTAGGTGGAATACCAGAAGCCACAGACTATGTAGGGTCTTTGCCACTGGGTTTAAGGGTCTCTGAGCCACTTGCTGGAGGTCCAGGAGATGCTAAGCCTAGGTTACTTTCTGCCATTAAGTGGAGGTCTGGAAGATACCTGGCCTGGATCATCTGGTGCTTCTACATGGACGGCCAGGGGCTGCTGGGTCTGGGTGGAGGTTTGGGAGACACCTGGCCAACTAGCACTGCTGGTTCAGGAGGAGGGGCCCACCTGCTATCCCCTGGTGTAAGGCAGAGGATAAGATGACCTCCCAGGTTCCACTGTTGAAATCAGGTGCTCCTGCCACTGGGTATGTGTATGCTAAGTCCTTGCTTGGCTTCCCTTTTCCTGGTCCTTTGGCCAGAGAGAGCAGGCTTTTCTGTTTTTATTTTTGTCTATCCTTATTGGTGGTTCCAAGTTTCAGGCCTCTCCAGCACCCAGGATGGGATATATGGGAGATAAAAAGAAAACTCACCCACATGTAGTTCCTCAAGTCCTGAGGTCCCTAGCCAGTCCATCTTCTTTCTATCTTTCAAAGTCCTTTTATGATTGTCTGTTGAATTATTTCCAGCATATTTAGATGTATTTAAAGGAAAGGAGTCACCTTGTCCTGGAACCAGAAGCCTGATTTATACATTTTTAAATTGTGATAAAAGTTATCATGTTGTCTTTATCTTCCTTCAGTCTGCATTTTTCACTCAATATCGTGTTTTTGAGATCCATTCATTTTGATAAAAATAGATATAGTTTATTCATTTTAAGTAATGTAGAATTTGCAATTGTATGACTAGGCTGCAATTATCTATTCATTCTCCTATTGGTAGACAGTTAGGTTTCCGTTCCTCCCTATTACAAACAATGCTTCAGTGAATGTTCTTGTACATGTCTACTTTTGCACATGTGGGAGAGTTTATTTAGGTCTATGCCCAGAGTGGAATTGCTGAGTCATAGAATACACACAGCATCAACTTCATCAGATATTGCCAAATTGCTCTTCAAAATTGCTGTACCGATTTATACCCTCACCAACTTTTCCCCACACTAAGGTCATAAAGATATTCTCTGGTATTTGCTTCTAAAACTTTTTAAATAATGTTTTTCTCCAATTTAGGTCTTTAGTACATATCTGTAATTTATTTTTGTGTATGGTCTGAAAAAGAATGTAATTCTATTTTTTCCATATGAATAGCAAATTGCCCCAATGCCATTCATTGAATAGTCCTTTCTTTCCTCCATTTATTTGTAATTTCATATTTTACATTCCCTTATATGTCTAGGTTGACTCTGGAATTTAAAAAATAACTCCCCAAAATGAGATTAAAATATTGAGTTAAAGTGAAAATTTTTTATTAGGGGTCCCCCAAATAAAACCTTGACCTTAAGCCAACTTTCTACTAGGAGAAGACCTTTAAGAATTGGGGTAGAGATTAACATTGATTAAACATCTATTATGTATCAGAATGCAATCAATGTCACTGAACTGTATATGTAGAAACAGTTGAATTGGCATATGATTTGCTGTGTATATTCCCAACAACAAAATAAATCAATAAAAAGAAAACCCCTGTAGAACACACTTCTACTTTGACATACTAATTTTTTGTTTTGTTATGTTTTGTTTTTTGCCTGGAATACTTAGCACCATACTTTGCACGTGGCAGCAGTCAGTAAAATGGTTGTGAAATTAAAATAATATGGAAAAGGGCCATCAATATGACTAAAAGGATAGAAAGTTGGGTCTGGGGAGGAGAGGACAAAGGAGCTGGAATATATGAGACCAAAGAGAAGCGGACATTTCATGACTGCTTCTATTCCACAGTAACCCACCAGCCAGTGCTGCTGAGTCAATTCTGACTCATAGCGACCCTGTAGGACAGAGTAGAACTGCCCTCATAGAGATTCCAAGGAGAGCCTGGCGGATTCAAACTGCCAACCCTTTGGTTAGCAGCCATAGCACTTAACCACTAAGCCAAGTTATTTTTAAGGCTCAGACAAGTTTTTCTCCATTTCTGCAACCAACTGAACAACAGACAATGGGCTTAAATTGTAGCAAGAGCAACTTCCATTATATACGCAGAAGAATTTCTTGACACTGAAAGGGATTCACTGTTAGAAAAGGTTACAGCAGGAGGTTGCAAACCAGCCTTCCGTAACGTTCCAAACTCTTACCCCTTGTAATTCACAGGGGTCTAGCCACATGATCTCTTTCACCTCTGTAATTCCAGCTGCATCATGAGTCCTTAGAAACAAAACCTGGTATATAAAATCACTAATTATTGCTGTTTAAAATGCTAGTGATTTTAAAGGTTTTCTTTAAAAAGTTATAGTCAATGCTAGCATAAAACCATGAATAACACCAAAATATTTAACTGTCTATACAAACTTCAGAAACCCTGGTGGCGTAGTGGTTAAGAGCTACATCTGCTAACCAAACAGTCGGCAGTTCGAATCCACCAGGCACTCCTTGGAAACACTATGGGGCAGTTCTACTCTGTCGTATAGGGTTGCTATGAGTCAGAATTGACTCAACGGCAACGGGTTTGGTTTTGGTTTTATACAAACTTCTTCACGGTATCAAACAGAATGGGAGCAGATACAACTAGGCCAGAGCTTCATTAGGAGATAACAGATTTATTGGACTTACTCATTTAAAAAATTAAGATTATAAATAAGATATGCCAAAAGTCCTATAAAATTGCTGTGATGGTTAAGGTTATATGTCAACTTGGCTAGGCCATGATTTTCAGTGATTTGGCAGATATTATGTAATCATCCTTCATTTTGTGATCTGATGTGAGCAACCAATCTGTTGAAAGGGGAGTTTTCTTGGAGGTGTGGACTGCATCCAATACATATAGATGTTGTGGCAAATTGCTCCCTCTCTGGATCCTGCATCTGATTCATCATCCTCTGACCTCTGGTTCTTGGGGAATGAGCCAGCAGCCTGCCGTCTAACCTGCAGATTTTGGGATTCACCAGCTCCTGCAGCCCTGTGAGCCAGCATCCTTGTTTCTGACCTGCTGATTTGGGGTTCATTAGCCCCTGCAGTCATGTGGGTCAGGAGAAGACTCCAGTATGATGTCTCATCCATGGATTTGGGACTTGCCTCTACAACTGAGTGAGCCATTTTCTCTCACTGGTTTTTCTCTTCTAGAGAACCCAGCCTAAGACATTTGGTACTAAGAGTGCTTCTAGAAGAACAAAATCATAAGGATGAGTTCTCTGAATTGATTGTCAAGTCTGGCTAGTCTTAAAGGCACTGATAACTCTGTCACAGTAGTAAAGAGGGCACTGCTAATCAATGGCATGAGGTGGCAATGTAAACACACAAAATATCATCACCAATGGTTCAAATATTTATGAGAAACCAGGCTCTGGGTGATTGCATATTTGATACTTTTCTACAATTTTGTCAGAATGAGAAGTATAAGAGGCTGGTTGGTTGGTTCTGCTTTCACTACAAAGTGGTGAAAGAAAGAGATGAGCTCAGGGCTTCAGAGTCACAGTTCAAGCACTGCATAAAGCACAGGAAAGTTGCCACTTGTACCCTGAAAGAAAGTCTTATTTCTTATAGTAACAGCTGATATTGCCAAAAACTAAACCCAGAGTCTTACCGTAAGAGTGGCTAAATTACAATGCTAACTGAATTCCAAATGGTGTCTGAAGTTAAAGAGAGAACAGTGATTGGAAAGAAATGGGATCCTGAAACTTGGGATGGGGACATATGGGCAGATAATCAGGAAGCTGGGAACATTGACCCCCTAAATTCTGTTGAATCACTACTGCCAACAGAACCAGCCCTTTTACTCCCATCGGTTGAGATTCACCCAGCTGTGCCTAGAGATTCTTTGAGATATCGCCTGGGATGGTATCTGGGGCATTGCCTGAGGCAGATGCCTTACAAGACTTTGCTAAATGTCCCTAAGACCCCTGCCACCCATTTTTTCTTCTAGACCTATAACTGGACTTAAGTCCCAACCAGCCCCAAGAGGTGAAGTACAAAGTGTGACCCAGGAGGAGGTACACTACACTCCAAAAGAACTGCTTGATTTTTCTAATATATACAAACAAAAACCTGGGGAATATGGGTGCTAATGACTATTAACGGTGTGGGATAAATGGTGCAAGGAACATAAAGTCAGATCAGTCTGAGGTTATTGATATGGGCCCACACCCCACAGGTTCTTCATTCAACGTTTCAGCTTGAGAGGTTAGAAAGGATCTAATAGTTTATTTAGTTGGTTCACTGAAGCATGGATTAAGTGGTGGCCTACACTGAATCAAGTTCAAATGCCAGACCTACCGTGATATACTGTAGAAGAAGGTATCCAAAGGCGTAGGGAAATTGGCATGTTAGAGTGGATTTATCAGATTGGACCCACAGACCAAACCCACCCATGGAGTGCCCATAGGACACAACTTTCACCACAACCATGAGGAACAAATTTGAGAAGGCATCCTTGAAGACTGCTGTGATTGCTATTTTATGTAAGTCAGATTTGACAGTGGGAACTGCCCTAACTAAGACACCTAACTACAATGGGGCTGATTGGACCCCAAGGTGGGAGGGGCCAAGTGTTGGCACTCACGAGGTGGGTGTGGTTATCATAATGAACAGCAGAATCAAAGCAGAAATCAGAATAGTCTGACTCGTATAGATTTATGGCACTGCCTACTTAGTCATTGTGTTCCTAGGAGTGAAATAGATAGGAAATCTACTAAATATTTACTTGATCTGTACAAGCGGAATAATTCTAGGTTAAGGGAATGGCAGTCTAACTTGGATCACCAGAATAGAGAGTCACAGCCCCTCAGTTAATTCCCAGACATGAAACAATTTACAGACCAGGGAGGCTGGGTCCCCTTGAGGAAGGACCACACTACACTGCCAAAAATTTATACAGTTAATATCTCTCCCAGCCTTCCCCAAAGGAGTCTACGTGTTCACTGGGGAAAAGGAAATAATCAGACTTTTCAGGGATTACCGGACACTGGCTCTGAACTATAATTCTAGGAGACCAAAACGTCACTGTGGCCCACCAGTCAGAATAGGGGCATATGGAGATCAGGTTATTAATGTGTGTTAGCTCAGGTCCATCTCACAGTGGGTCCAGTGGGTCCACGAACCCATCCTGGAGTGATTTTCCCAGTTCCAGAATGCATAACTGGAATAGACATACTCAGCAACTGGCAGAACTCCCATATTGTATCCCTGACATGTGGTTGTTGTTGTTGTTAGGTGCTGTTGAGTCAGTTCCAATTCATAGCTACCCTATGTACCACAGAATGAAAGACTGCCAGGTCCTGCGCCATCCTTACAATCATTGTTATCTGACATGTGGAGTAAGACCTACCTATTATGGTAGGAAAAGCCAAGTGGAAGCCATTAGAACTGTGCCTACCTATGAAAATAGTAAACCAAAAACAACACTGCATTCCTGGAGGGATTGCAGAGATTAATGCCACTACCAAGAACTTGAAGGATGCAGAGGTGTTGATTCCCACCATATCTCCATTCAACTCGCCTATTTGGCCTGTGCAAAAAAACAGGTAGATCTTGGAGAATGACAGTGGATTATTGTAAACTTAACCAGGTGGTTACTCCAATTGCAGCTGCAGTTCCATATATGGCTTCATTGCTTGAGCAAATTAATACATCTCCTGGTACCTAGTATGCAGCTATTGATGAGGCCAATGCCTTTTTCTTGTTTCCAGTTTTGAAGGACCACCAGAGGCAGTTTGCCTTCAGCTGGCAGGGCCAGCAATACACCTTCACTGTCCTACGACTGTCCTATGTCAGGGGTATGTCAACTCTCCAGCCCTATGTCATAATTTAGTCTCTGCTTTCAGCCAAAATCCATCTGACATCAGCAATGATATCCTTCATTCCATGTCCTCTTCTGAATCTGGTTGAATTTCTGGCAGTTCCCTGTCGATATATTGCTGCAGCCGCTTTTTTAATGATCTTCAGCAAAATTTTACTTGCAGATGATATTAATGATATTGTTTGATAATTTCCACATTCAGTTGGATCAGTTCTTTGGAATAGGCACAAATATGGATCTCTTCCAGTTGGTTGGCCAGGTTGCTGTCTTCCAAATTTCTTGGCATAGATGAGTGAGCACTTCTAGCGCCTCATCAGTTTGTTGAAACATCTCAATTGGTATTCCGTCAATTCCTGGAGCTCTGTTTTTCTCCAGTGCCTTCAGTGCAGCTTGGACCTCTTCCTTCAGTACCATTAGTTCCTAATCATATGCTACTTCCTGAAATGCTGAACGTTGACCATTTCTTTTTGGTATAGTGACTCTGTGTATTCCTTCCATCTTCTTTTGATGCTTCCTGCATCGTTTAATATTTTCCCTGTAGAATCCTTCAGTATTGCATCTCGAGGCTTGAATTTTTTCTTCAGTTCTTTCAGCTTGAGAAACGCTGAGCGTGTTCTTCCCTTTTAGTTTTCTAATTCCAGGTCTTTGCACACATCATTATAATACTTTACTTTGTCTTCTCAAGCCACCTTTTGAAATCTTCTGTTCAGCTCTTTTACTTCATCATTTCTTCCATTTGCTTTAGCTACTCGATGTTCAAGAGCTAGTTTCAGAGTCTCTTCTGACATCCATATTGGTCTTTTCTTTCTCTCCTTTCTTCAATGACCTCTTACTTTCTTCATGTATGATGTCATTCCACAGCTCATCTGGTCTTCAGTCATTAGTGTTCAATGCATCAAATCTGTTCTTCAGATGATCTCTAAATTCAGGTGGGATATACTCAAAGTTGTATTTTGGCTCTCTGGACCTGTTCTAATTTTCTCCAGCTCCAACTTGAACTTGTATATGAACAACTGATGGTCTGTTCCACAGTCAGCACCTGGCCTAGTTCTGACTGATAATATTCAGCTTTTCCATCGTCCCTCTTTCCACAGATGTAGTCAATTTGATTCCTGTGTATTCCATCTGGTGAGGTCCATGTGTATAGGCGCTGTTTATGTTGTTGAAAAAAAGATATTTGCAATGAAGTAGTCCTTGGTCTTGTGAAATTCTGTGTATGTGAATGCAGATAGGTAGGTATAGCAAATATCTTTGTTTTCTTCCTTCCTTTATTCCATTAACCCCCATTGCCTTGGAGTCAATTCCAACTCATAGTAACCCTATAGGACAGAGAAGAACTGCCCCATAGGTGTTCCAAAGAGTGGCTCGTGGATTCAAAGTGCCGACCTATTGGTCAGCAGCTGAGCTCTTAACCACTATGCCACTGAGGCTCCATTACTTATTTTAAAATATAAGATGTAAACAGGGCTAGTGCATTTTTGGTTGTACATATGTTAGTTGTATCATGTTAAGTGCAAGTATGATTTATAATTGTCTTTATTTAGAGATTATGTATCGTTTAAGGAGATGTGTATAGGTGCCATGTAGACAAGGGGTGGACCATGATGGTTAAGGTTATGTGTCAACTCGGCTAAGCCATGATTCTCAGGGGGTTGGCAGATATTATGTAATCATCCTCCATTTTGTGATCTCATGTGAGCATCCAATCGGTTGAAAGGGAAGTTTCCTTGGGGGTGTGTCCTTCATCCAATAGATAGGTAAGTAGGTAGGTAGGTGGGTAGGTAGATTAGATAGATAGATAGACAGGCAGACAGACAGATAGATAGATGTATGTTCTGGCAAAGCTCTCCCTCTCTGGATCCTGCATCTGATTCATCATCCTCTGACCTCCGGTTCTTGAGATGTGAGCCAGCAGCCTGTCATCTGAACTGCAGATTTTGGAATTTGCCAGCTCCCACAGCCCCAGGAGCCAGCGTCCTGCTTTCTGACCTGCCATTTTGGGGTTCATCAGCCCCTGAAACCACATGAGTCAGGAGGAGCCTCCAGCCTGACATCTGACCCATTTGGGACTTGCCAGCCTCCACAACTGAGTGAGCCATTTCCTTGAAAACTCCCTCTATCTCTCTCTCTGTCTTTCTCTCTCTCTATCTCTGTGTGTGTGTGTATGTATATATATATATACACACATATATATGCATACATATGTATACACACACAAATATATATATATACACACACACACACACACACACATACACTTCACTGGTTTTGCTCTTCTAGAGAACCCACCCTAAGACAACTACTCTGGAAATGATCTTCCTGGAAAACCAAAAACCCTACTAGTGTTCTGAATATTCTTTTCAGAACTGAAAAAAATAATATACATCTGCAGCACTGTTTGAAACAATGCTTCTTTGAAATGGAGTTTATTCTGAGTGGGTGTGCATTCAGTAGCCACCCCCAAAGCCTCAAACACCTGGTCTCTTCCCAGAATGTAATCCACACAATCCCTTGAGAGAAGACATCATCACTATTTACAAATACAAGTGGCGTTACTATGAGTTACAGTTTTCTGGAAGTTTTCATGCATAGTTCGTGATTTTAAAGCAAAGAAATTCACATGAGAGTAAAATCACCAAGTATTAGTTCCATTCTGAAGGCTAGCGACTTGAGGAGAGCATCTCATTTGGCTTTTTCTATGTCTTTTCACTGCAACATATGTAAGTCTCCTGTTGAACCTCTCTGGTCCACTGTTGCCTCTAATGAAGTCATGTTCTGTGCTCAGGGCAGTAATATCCTCAGAAGCAGATGTCTCCCGTAAAGCATGACCTCATTCCTTGGAATGGGAAGAGTTAGCAGTAGATTGTTGGGGTAATGTGTGGGGGAATGGGTTTGTTTAGAAGTAATTTTCTTAAATAATGTATTCATCTTTTATATAAATTTCTATAAAATAAGCAAATGTAGTTTTTTGCTATTTTTTGTTAACCCAGGAGGAACAACCACTAGGCCAGAAGAAACAAAGCCCTCACAGAGCACAGACACTTCCATTCTGTTGTTTGTTAAGGACAGTGTGACAGATTTGAGTACAGAAGGATGAAACTTGGGACTTCCCAGATGTTAAATCTAGGCTCTGTATCAGACCCCACTGAATCACAGCCTAGATTTCAACAAGCACTTTATAACAGCCCTGGAGCTTAGATGAAATAAACTGAAGTACACAAGGAAAGTTACTGACCCAGGTGATCCCAGAAAATTAGGCAAGTAGGAGCATTGCTCGAAAAGGAAAGGGTAGAGGAAAAGAATGGACCAATTAGAAAGATGTAGCTTATAGCCAGTCCAACCTTGCTCAGGACTGGGCTTTCCAGGCCTTTCCTATCCTTTACAAAAGCAAACTTAGAGCAGTTCCTGAATATTTACTTCTCACATTATGAGAAGTATGCACAACATCCTGAGCTCTCTGATACCCTATAACCAGGCCTTTTAGTCACAGCCCTCATGTTCTAGAGTGTTCCTCGCTTCTGTTTGTGTCTATGCAGAAAGTGAGCACCTTAAGGAAAAAAGGCCTAAAGAGCTAATTTCCTAAAGACATAAGGCAAAGGCCTTTCCACAAACAGTATCACAAAGAAATATAATAAGCTACTTACCATCTGAGTCCAGTAACTAAGATTTGTAAATATAATCACTACATTCCCATATGAGGTATGTTTCAGTTATAGCTGTGCATTAAAAAATGAAGATATACCAATAATTCTGTAAATATTAATTGATGGTGATAAATACTGAAATTATATTTCCTTCCCCAACAAACACTTTAGTCACCTTGGCCAGCAACCAATCCTCCTCCCAAGAGCTCTTTAAACTTCATTCTTACCATAAAGCCTTTTCAGATCAAACTTCCCAGACTTTCTTACTTATGCTGCTTGAGCCAATCCATCCTCTCCCCTCCTTCCGCACCCTCATCTTTCACCCTTCCCACCTCCGATTCCTCTGGAGATGATAACATTGGTGCCTAAATGAAAGTAAGAGATCATGGACTTTTGTGAAATTAGTGTTGATGGGTGAACTGGCCCTCAAGGAAGTGCTACTAACTAGGAATAGCTATTACTTTTTTTTAATGGAAGTTATTGTACATTTTTTTCTACCCAAAACCCAAACACCCAATGACATCCTAAGGTGAAAAAGGACTTAGTCCCAATCAAGATATTAGGGAACAAACAGCTCCCATGTTCTATAAACTAATCCAAAGCATAGAAAGAGACAGAATGCTTCCCAGTTCATTTTATGAAATTGGTATAACCTTAATAACGAACTCTTCCAGAAATAGCGCCAAAAAGGAAACAAAATATTAATCTCCCATAAAAATCCAGCAAATAAAACCCTGCAATATATTTGAAGTATAATATATCATGACTAAGTAGGGTTTCTCCTGGGAATGCAAGGATTGTTCAGTAGTAGGAAATCTCTAAATATCACATCATGCCATGTGCTCAGAAGATATCAACCATGTGATCAGCTCAGATGCCACAAATGTCTTTAATAAAAACTGAACATTCTTTCCTGGTAATTCTTAGTAAACTAGGAATAAAGGGACATTCTTTAATATGATAAAGAATGTCTTGGCCCAATAAACAACAAAGTGTTTAATGGTAAATATATTAGACATCCCTGCCAAATCAGTAATAAGACAAAATTGTTCATTATAACTGCTAATGTTTAACATTACTCTTGAAGTTCTAGTGAATGCAATGAGGCAAGAAACAGAAATGGGATATGTAACTATTTGGGGAATGATACAAATGATCATTATTTAGAGATATGATTCTGCAGGGAGAAAATCCAAGAGAAATAATTTAATACACATTATAAGAGAGATCATCAAGTTGGCCAGGTCTTACATTTTTCTGTTCCCTGTGATACAAACACAGTACTTGCAATCTTGTGTTCAACCACGTATAAATTAAATATAATTGAAAGAATTAACTGAAAAAAAACTTTCTACAGGCGGCAAAGTCCTTCACATTCATTTCAGAATCTTGCTATGCCTTGCAATAATCATTATGAACATCAATTCATATTAGATGAAAGGCCTTGGTTATCTGAGTTTTCTGTTTTGCTGGCATTTTGATGAATGAAATTTATATGGTTAGGAAAATTTGCAAAGAAACTAATTATATTTATGGAGTGCCTAGAGACTATCTTAAACACGCTTCTTATGTTATATCGTACAATTCTTATAACAACAGTTATGTGCCCAATCTCCCTGCAAGAGAAAAGGTATTTGGAAGATCGAACTTCTGCTGAGTACAATGTGTAGAGGATGGCCAGTATGCAGCTACGAAAGCAGATACTGCATGGAGAACAGGGGTAACAATACTGAACATATAAAAGGCAAGATAAACACTTTAATGTTAAATAATAACCGCAGGTAAAGTCAGGTAGGTATAGCCTTCTTGGGGGAAAAAAAATTGGATTGGCTCTTTCTAAACCAAAATAGTGAACAGTACCTCAATCCTACAGCAGGCGCTAATATAAATGACTGGAGCACACACAAGCTGAACACCAGAAATCTTCAGCTTGTGCCATCAATGACTTAGGATGAGCCCCTTCTCTGATAAAAGGGATACCACATGCACAGCAGCACAATAGCTAGCCATCTTGCACTATTCTGGAACCCAGTCTAGAGCCATGTTGCATGTGGGTTTTTTTTTTTTAACTTAGAAATGAGTTCAATTTGAGGAATGTAAGTTTCAGGCTTGAGAAGACAAAGTAAAGTATTACAATGAAATGTGGAAATATCTGGAGTTAGAAAACCAAAAGGGAAGAACACAGTCAGCATTTCTTAAGCTGAAAGAACTGAAGAAAAAATTCAGGCCTCGAGTTGCAATATTGAAGAATGCTATGGACCAAATATCGAACAATGCGGGAAGCATCAAAAGATGACAGAAGGACTACACAGAGTCACTGTACCAAAAAGAATTGATCGATGTCCAACCATGTCAGGAGGTAGCATGTGATCAAGAACCGATGGTATTAAAGAAGTCCAAGCTGCACTGAAGGAATCGGCAAAAAACAAGGCTTCAGGAATTGACAAAAGTGAGATGTTTCAACAAACAGATGCAACTCTGGAAGTGCTCACTCATCTATGCGAAGAAATCCAGAAGACAGCTACCTGGACAACCAACTGGAAGAGATCCATATTTGTGCCCATTCCAAAGAAAGGTGATCCAACAGGATGTGGAAATCATCAAACAATATCATTAATATCAAACACGAGTAAAATTTTGCTGAAGATAATTTAAAAACGGTTGCAGCAGTACATCAACAGGGAACTGCCAGAAATTCAAGCCAGATTCAGAAGAAGATGAGAAATGAAGGATATCATTGCTGATGTCAGGTGTGTCTTGGCTGAAAGCAGAGAATACCAGAAAGTTGCTTACCTGTGTTTTACTGACTATACAAAGACATTTGACTGTGTGGATCATAACAAATTAAGGATAACATTGCAAAGAATGGAAATTCCAAAACACTTAATTGTGCTCATGCAGGCCTGTACATAGACCAAGAGGCAGTCTTTTAAACAGAACAAGGGGATGCTGTGTGGTTTAAAATCAGGAAAGTTGTGCATCAGGGTTGTGTCCCTTTACCATTCGTATTCAATATGTATGCTGAGCAAACACTCTGAGAAGTTAGGCTATATGAAGAAGAACGCGGCATCAAGACTGGAGGAAGACTCATTAACAACCTGAAATATACAGATGATACAACCTTGCTTGCTAAAAACAAAGAGGACTTGAAGCACTTACTGATAAGGATAAAAGACTACAGCTTTCGGTATGAATTACACCTCAACATGAAGAAAACGAAACTCCTCACAATTGGACCAATAAGCAACATCATGATAAACAGGGAAAATACTGAAGTTGTCAGGATTTCATTTTACTTGGGTTGACAATCAAAGCCCATAGGAGCAGCAGTCAAGAAGTCAAACGACGTATTGCATTGGGCAAATCTGTTGCAAAAGATGTCTTTAAAGTGTTAAAAAGTAAAGATGTCACTTGAGAACTAAGGCGTACCTGACCCAAGCCTTGGTATTTTCAATCACCTCATATGCATGCAAAAGCTGGACAATGAATAAGGAATATTGAAGAAGAATTGATGCCTTTGAATACGGTATCGGTGAAGAATATTGAACCGCCATGGACTGCCAGAAGAACAAACAAATCTGTATTAGAAGAAGCACAGCCGGAGTGTTCCTTAAAAGCAAAGATGGTGAGACTTTGTCTCACGTACTACTTTGGACATGTTATCGGAAGGGACCAATCCCTGGAGAAGGACATCATGCTTGGTAAAGTAGAGGGTCAGTGAAAAAGAGGAAGACCCTCAATGAGATGGATTGACACAGTGGCTGCAACAATGGGCTCAAGCATAGCAATGACTGTGAGCATGGCACAGGACCGGGCAGTGTTTCATTCAGTTGTACACAGAGTTGCGGCTCAACAGCCCTGAACAACAAAGTTCCAGGTAACAGGAATGCACTTAAGTGGCAATGTCATAATGGTAGTGGAGACATGGGCTGGGACTCAGGGAATATCATTCTCCATAAGGTTTGAAACCCTGAAAAGAAATGGACTGATGAGTGAGTATGTAGATAGAGAAAAGCAGGGACCTGAAGCCTAACCTTTGATATTAGTAGTATTAAGATTTCTGTCTATTCCTAGGAATATATCCTAGAGAAATAAGAGCCATCACACAAATAGACCTATGCATACCCATGTTCATTGCAGCATTGTTCACAAAATCAAAAAGATGGAAACAACCTAGATGCCCATCGACAGATCAATGGATAAACAAACTGTGGTACATACACACAATGGAGTACTACACAACGATAAAGAACAATGATGAATCTCCGAAGCATCTCACAACAAAGATGAATCTGGAGGGCATTATATTGTGTGAAATAAGTCAATCACAAAAGGACAAATATTGAATGAGACCACTACTATAAAAACTCATGAAAAGGTTTACGCTCAGAAAGAAACTCTTTGATGGTTTCAAGGGAGGGAAGGGGTAGGGATGGAAAAACACTAAATAAACAGTACGCAAGTGGAAACTTTGGTGAAGGGTAAGACAGTACACAATACTGGGGAAGCCAGCACAACCTGTACAAGTCAAGGTCATGGTAGCTCCATAGACACATCCAAACTCCCTGGAGGACCAAATTGCTGGGCTGAGGGCTGTGAGGACCGTGGTCTCAGGGAACATCTAGCTCAATTGGCATAACAGAGTTTATAAAGAAAATATTCTACATTCTACTTTGTTGAGTAGGGTCTGGGGTTTTTAAAGCCTGTGAGCGGCCATCTAACATACTCTACTCGTCTCACTGTGTTGGGAGCAAGGGAGAACGAAGAAAACCAAAGACACAAGGGAAAGATTAGTCCAACTACCTCAGCCTCCACCAGGGTGAGTCCAGAACAACAAGATGATGCCTGGCTACCACCACTGACTGCTCTGACAGAGATCACAATAGAGGGACAGAGCTGGGGAAAAATGTAGAACAAAATTCTAACTCACAAGAAAGACCAGACTAACTGGCCTGACAGACACTGCAGAGACTCTGAGAGTACGGCCCTCGGACACCCTTTTAGCTCAGTAATGAGGTCACTCCTGAGGTTCACCATTCAGCCAAGATTAGACAGGCCCATAAAACAAAACAGACTAAAGGGGCACACCAGCCCAGGGGCAAGGACTAGAAGGCAGAAGGGGATAGGAAAGCTGGTAATAGGGAACTCAAGGTCGAGGAGGGAGAGTGTTGCCATGTCGTGGGGTTGATAACCAATGTCACAAAGCAATATGTGTACTATTTGTTTAATGAGAAGCTAGTGTGTTCTGTAAACCTACATCTAAGGTACAATAATAGTAAAAATAAATAAAAATTTAAAAAAAAGATTTCTGTCTCTGTTATGTTAGCCTCTTTAAAAAAAAAAAAGGCCAAAGAACTATGCATGTATCTAAAGGGACCAATGGATATAATTTATTTAGACTTTCAAACAAACTTTAACTGAAATTTTGCACCAAAGGTTATTATGTTTTAAGTGGTGTCACTACGAAATTTAAGGAGCAATCTTACCAAAAGGACCTAAAAGCAAGGATAAAGCATAGTAATAAATACACATCTCGCTAAGTTCAAAACCATAAACAGCACAGTTTCTCTAATAGCTGCTTCTGGTTTTATTTAACATTCTTATATATGGCCTGGGTCAAAGAGTTTGCAGTGAAATCTCTAATTTCGCAAATTGATAAATTATTTAGTCCAAAGATCCATTCAAAGCTCTGCCACTTGCTAGCTGTGTGAACCCTGACAAGTTGCTTAGTCTCTCCTGTACTGTTTGTTCAGCTGTAAAATAATGGAATTGGACATAAATATCTCAGCTAGAAATTCTATAGCTTAGCTCAGTTTAGCTCCCCTCTCTGTCTATAACGAAACAACACATAATCAAGTTCTTTAGTTGATTAGAGCAATGTTAGAGAGTGACTATTAAAGGGTCAAGGACCAGAGAAAGCGATTGTTATACGGAATTATTCACTATACAGAGTTCATTGCAACCAGATTGGCAAAGCACTGTTTCTGCCAGCCATCTGCTTCAACATAAAAATAGCTTTTTTATACAGGACTGTACTTTATAATTGGATTTAACCCATGCCACAGATTTCTTAACTAATAAATTTATAGATCTCTTAATATAACATTTTGAAGCTGAGGTACATAAAATTTTGAGTAAGAGGTCACCTAATCCATACCTATATTAGGCAGGAGGAGAGAGAAATGCAGACAAGTTCAGTGATTCACCCAAGTTCAGAGAGTAAATAAGTCATAAAGCTATATCTCTGAACAATTAGTCCAGTTCTATTCTCACTACACTCAGTTCCTAAAGCAAGCAGAAATATGGCCATTTGAGTCCACAGACCAGACATGTTTTGAAACTGTTTTGGCAGCCCTATCAGGTAGGTATGTGACTTGATAATGATAGTGATGAAAAATTAAAGTGATGATTATAATTAATATTTATTGAGTGCCTATATGTGCTGGGAACTGTGCTAAGTACTGTGCATGATCTCATTTAATCCTCCTAACATACCTTGTGAGATAGATATTATTTTCCCAATTTTCATAGATGAATAAACTAATTCAGAGAAGTGAGGTAAACTTGCCCAAAGCCACACAGCTATTGAATGTTAGGAACAGAATTCAGAGTCAGATCTGAAAGATAACAAAACTCATTATCTTTCCACAAACAGTGTAACCCAGAACGCTAATTCAACAAGAGATAGGTATTTTGAAAAGAGTTGTATGGCCAGATAAGTCTGGGAAATACTGCGTGGTGCTACAGTGGTTAAGAGCTACAGCTGCTAACCAAAAGGTTGGCAGTTCGAATTCACCAGGCGCTCCTTGGAAATTCCATGGGGCAGTCCTACTCTGTCCAATAGGGTCACTATGAGTCGGAATCAACTCGAAGGCAACGGGCTTGGTTTTGGTTTTCTTGGAGAGTCACATTGTCCGTTAGCATATTAAAAGACCTGAGAAGTCTTCAGTGAAGAAACCTATTTATTTTTTTCTTAACACTGTGTTTATCAAACTCTTTTATTGTGGTAAAATAGGTATAACAAAAAATTTGCCACTTTAATCATTTGTAGGTGTACAATTCAGTGACATTAATTACATTGACCATGTTGTGTAACTATCACCATTATCTATTTCCAAAAGTTTTTCATCACCCCAAACAGAAATTCCGTACCCCTTAAGCAATAACTCCATGCTACCCCTTACCCCCAACTCCTGGTAACCACTAATAAGATTTTATATCTATGATTGCTTATTCCAGGTGTTTCATCTAAGTGGGAGCATACAATATTTGTCCTTTTTTGTATCTGACTTATTTCACTTAACGTTTTCAAGGTTCATCTATTACGTAACATGTATCAGAACTTTATTTCTCTTTATGGATGAGTAATATTCCATTGTATATGTACATGTGTATGTATATACACACCCCAGTTGGGTTCTTTCTGTTACCTGAAGTGGGTCCCACCCAGTGTGGCTTCTAGTCAATCAAAGCACACCAAGGTGAGGAGAGGGGAAGAGTGTTTATTGTGGGTGCATAAGCAAGGAGCAGAGAGAATGTTTCTTAAACTCTGCTCCTCAATTAGCTGAAAGCTTTGGCTTTTATACAGTTGTCTGTGGGAAAGCACATACACAGGCATGTGTGCAAGTGCAGAGTAGCTTTTGACATAGTATTTTCTTAGCATGTTCGACATTTTCTTAGCATGTTACAAAGATGGCATCTAACTCTGCCTTGGGGTGGTAGATTTACTATGCTAATGAGACCTTTGGGCGACCTTTAAGTCTTAGCAAGCTCAAGCTGGTTTAGAAGCAGGAACTTATCTTAGTTTTGAAAAACAGTCTGAAAGTCCATAGTATTCTTTTGTGGTTCTAATCAGGACAGAACAGAAACTATGTTAAGTTTTGGGAAGAGACTATACTTTTTCGGTTCAGCTGAGATATTTTGATACCTCAGCTGGGCCTTGCTATCATTTCCACCTTTTGACTATTGTGAATAATGCTGCTATGAACATTGGTGTACAATTATCTGTTTGAGTTCCTGCTTTCAAGTCTTTTGGGTATATACCTAGGAGTGGAATTGCTGGATCACATGGTAATACTGTGTTTAAGTTTTGAGTAACCACCAAACAGTTCTCCACAGCTCCTGCACCATTTTACACTCTCACCAGCAATGCACAAGGGCTCCAATTTTTCCACATCCTCCCCAACACTTGTTATTTTCTGTTTTTCTGGTAATAGCTACCATACTGGGTGTGAAGTGGTATCTCGTTGTGGTTTTGATTTGTATTTTTCTAATGGCTAATGACTTTGAGCATCTTTTCATGTAGTTATTGGCCAGTTGTATATTTTCTTTGGAGAAATGTCTCTTCAAGTCCTTTGCCCATTTCTTAACTGGGTCGTTTGTCTTTCTGTTGTTGAGTTGAAGGAGTTCTGTATATATTCTAGATGTTAAACCCTTATCAGGTATATGGTTACCAAATATTTTCTTTCATTTTGTGGGTTGTCTCTTCACTTTTTTGATAAAGTCCTCAGATATTATCTTAGTTATCTAGTGCTGCTATAACAGAAATAACCACAGATGGGTGGTTTTAACAAACAGAAATTTATTTTCTCACTTTAGAAGGCTAGAAATCCGAGGTCAGGGTACCAACTCTAGGGGAAGGCTTTCTTTCTCTGTCAGCTGTAGAGAAAGGTCCTTGTCTCTTTTGAGCCTCTGCTCCTGGGCAATCTTCATGTGGCTTGGCATCTCTCTTCCCCCATCTCTGCTTCCTAGCTTGCTTGTTTAATTTTTTATATCTCAAAAGAGAGTGACTCAAGATACATCCTGTACTAAACTTGCCCGTTAATTAACATAACAAAGATAATCCATTCCCAAATGGGATTATAACCACAGGAAGAGAGGTTAGGATGTACAACACATATTTTTGGGATACACAATTCAATCCATAACAGGTATCGTATCGATGACCTATTGTCAAAAATGAGGTCTTAAAGCTTTTGTTTTTGTTGTTGTTGTTAGGTGCCATTGAGTCAGTTCCAACTCATAGCAACCCCACGCACAACAGAACAAAACACTGCCCAGTCCTGAGCCATCCTTACAATCGTTGTTATGCTTGAGCTCATTGTTGCAGCCACTCTGTCAATCCACCTCATTGAGGGTCTTCCTCTTTTCCGCTGACCCTGTACTCTGCCAGGCATGATGTCCTTCTCCAGGGACTGATCCCTCCTGACAACATGTCCAAAGTATGTAAGATGTAGTCTCTCCATCCTTGCCTCTAAGGAGCATTCTGGCTGTACTTCTTCTAAGACAGATTTGTTCATTCTTTTGGCAGTCCCTGGTATATTCAATATTCTTCGCCAACACCACAATTCAAAGGTGTCAACTCTTCTTTGGTCTTCCTTATTCATTGTCCAGCTTTCACATGCATATGATGCGATTGAAAATACCGTGTCTTGGGTCAGGAGCACCTTAGTCTTCAGGGCGACGTCTATACTCTTCAACACTTTGAAGAGGTCCTTTGCAGCAGATTTACCCAATGCAATACGTCTTTTGATTTCTTTACTGCTGCTTCCATGGCTGTTGATTAAAGCTTTTACCCCCGTGTTTTCTTCTAAGATTTTTATAGTTTTAGTTTTTATATTTAGGTTATTAATCCATTTTGAGTTAATTTTCACATATGGTGTGAGGCATTGGCCCAACTTTATTCTTTTGCGTGTGGAGATCCAGTTGTCCCAACTCCATTTGTTGAAGAGACAATTCTTTCCCCCTTTGAATAAATAGACTTAACACCCTTGTCAAAAATCAATTGTCCATAAATGTATGGGTTTATTTCTGGACTCTTAATTATACTCTTCATTGGTCTATATGTGTATCCTTGTACCAGTATCAGACTGGTTTGATTACTGTAACTTTAAATTACGTTTTAAAATTGGGAAGTGTTCTTTTTCAAGGTTGTTTTGGCTCCAAATTTTTTTTTTTTAACCAAGAAAGCTTTTTTTTCCAAAAACATCTGTTAATATCACGTAGGACGCTGGTGCTGTCTAGAACATTTTAAAAACACTGCACTTGACCACACAACCTCCCATTCATCTTTCTGATCCACTTCAAATATTGTCTCTCTTAAGCCTGGCTTTTTTCATCTTAACCACTAAAGCAACCAAAGACTCTGTGTTGCAGGTTATTTCCTTAGCAAGAACACATACTTATCACTTTGGGAACATCTTTGGTAACACAAAAAACTTTAAGGAGAGAGACCATTAAACTTTTGAAATGTCAGCAGTTAATGGGGCTGTTTTAGTAGTGTCACAACCCCAGTAATATTTTTGAGTCTTTCCCTAACCAAGCCAGAAAAATTTCACAGCTGATAATAATGTAAGTTATATTTATGGAGCCTGAAGCCCAGGGGATGGGCTCCTGCTGCAAGGGCTGGGGAAGAAAGCCTTGGATGAACACAAGTTCTTCTCACCTCAGAAATACTTTGGAGATTGGGATGGGAAGGGATGTGGTGGGAATCAACTTGCACAGCCCTACCTTCTCTTGCCTTTTGGTCACACTTAGAGCAGATGTTGGAATTGCAATCTGGACTGTGAACATGGGCATTCCATGTGGCTCTCACTCAAAATTCTCTCTTCTTTGAAGCTAATGGCTTCTATCTTCCTCAAATGTATTGAGCCTGCCACACATATTTGTGCATGCAATTCTAATGGTGTAAGGTAGAACATGAAATAAACTCTTAAGATGCCAAAATTTGAAGATACAGACTACGTTTTTTAAAAAAAAAATAACAATTTCCAGTTCTATACCTCCTCATCCGCCAGCCTTTGCCTTTAAAATAAAAAACCAAACGTGTTGCCTTCGAGTCCAACTCATAGTGACCCTATAGAACAGAGTAAAACTGCCTCAGAGGGGTTTCCAAGGAGTGGCTGGTGGATTCAAACTGCCAACCTTTTGATTAGCAGCTGAGCTCTTAGCCACTATGCCACAAGAGCTTCTTCACTAACTAGCGCTTAAATGTTAGTGATGTACAGCTGTCTGATGCAACTCTCTATATAAAGAGAGGAAGGCATGAAACCTGGGAGCCTGCTACCTGTATAACCAAAGAACAAATAAAATTAAATTGGCATATATTGAATGCCTACTATATGCACAGCACTTTCACTTATTTAGCCCACAAAACAATTCTATAAATCAATAGAATTATGCCCATTTTACAAATGGGCACGTTTTGAGACTATTATTATTGATAGCCTTAACATTACTTGATTCAGTGGAAGGTGTAATTAATCTTCGTTCACATCCCAGCTCTACCATTTCCTTCAGTCACTCATTTATTCATTCAACAAAAGCTTTATTGAGCACCTACTATCAAAGAAATATTTTAGGCATTGGAGATACAGAGATGAATAAGACACAGAACTTGCCCTCAAGGAATTAACAATCTAGTAAGTGAGACTGTCGCATAATCGGAAAATTTCAATTTGATATGTGCAACAGTGTATTATAGGGACACAGAAGAATTGATACCTGACTGAATCTTAAAGGCTTTTGAGAGAAGGAGGGCCTGGAGAAGGGCATATCAGGTAGAGGGAATGGAATAAAGCAAGGTACAGAGGCAAGAGGCGTGCAGAAGGGGATGCAAAGGGGCTACACGCAGTTCAGTGTTGCTTTTAAACTAGTGGCCATTTTATAAATTTATTGTTAAGTTTTTAAAACACATCTAGAGTAACATTAACATTTCTGAAATTTCAGCTTACCTTAAAATACCTACTGGCTGTGTGACCTTGGATAATTTATTTAATTCGTCTCTTCATCTGTAACATAAGCATACTAATACCTACTTCGCTGGATTGTTTTAAGGTCTAAAATGTAAAGCAGCTAGCACAGTGCATTAAAAAACCTGTCACCGTTGAATCGATTCTGACTCATAGAGATCCTATAGTCAGAATCTACTCAACAGCAACGGGTTTTTCTGCATTGTTAGTACATAGTTCATATATATTCAATACGTGTTAGCTTTACTTATTATGTTGTTGACCTTCATCATGATCCTAAGCTTTGAATAGAGACAAAGTATATAGGGTTCCCATTTAGCAGATGAAGAATCAGAAAGAGAGGATCAGTTGCCCTATGGTCAGCTTGTGGTTGAGTCAGGACTAGAATCTGGCTATGCCTGCTGCTAACCCCCATGGCCCTGATTCTCTTAGAAGACCCTGTTTTCTTAATGTTACGTAGACAAGTTGTCTGCTTGCATTGATCAAAACATGTCAGATCTCAATTTCACTCCTATCAAAGCAGTCCCAGGGACTGTACAGATGTTTGTCTGACTCTGATGCATTTATGATTTTTGCCTGCAGAAATCATGGTTACAAATGATGGTCACAAATAGAGGAAATTGAAATGATATAGAAATGTAGCTTGTTGCCATAGAAACAGACATGTGACAGTGGTAGTGCTCTGGGTAGGTATGAATAAGGTTCTGAAGCATATAGAGAAAATAAATGAGTGTATCTAAAAGGTTCTAGAACGCAGCAGAGGTAACGGCTTTTGCTCGGAGTCAGGATGCTCACTTCTAGTACGGGATAGCTCTAGTTCCCTGGCATTTTCTCTCCAGAAGCTGAAAAGCTACAATGGGAAGCCCCAAGTGAAAGCAGTAGATGGGGTGGATATGGGCTTAGAATTCCACATTGAGGCTCATGAGAATTATTGACCAGCAATGATGAGCTATGTTAGAACAATAAGTAACTCTCATACTGCTAAGACAATGTACTCATTACCACTTGGGGGAAATGTCTTGATACAATCTAATGACAATCTTGTCCATACTTTTTCACCCTCATTTTTCCCCAAAGGATATGCCAAATGGCCATTTTGGGAAAAAAAAAAATAAAAATTTTAGTTAGCTCCCTACCTCACACTGTGTACCAAAATCTGTATCAGATGAACTATGTAGCTTTAAATATAAAAAAAATGAAACCATAAAAGAACTATGAAAAATATGAAGAGTTGCCTATATGATATTACATTAGGGGAAAACAAAGGCCAATATTTCTCAGTACTGTAGAAGCAAAAATCTTTCTAAAAAATAGAAAACTAAATCCAGCAACAATATATAAAAAATGATAATACATCTCAGGAAGTTTTACACTTAAAAAGAAATGGAATTTAAACTACACAAGATACTATTTCTCCCCATCAAATTGGCAAAATTTAAAAAGCATACTTTACCAGCAAGGCTGGGGGAACAGGCTCTGCCATATATTACTGGTGAGAGAGCAAAATGGTACAACCCTATGGAGCGAAGTATTGCAACATTTATAGCGTAACAGAATCGCATATGCACTAACTCTTTCCCAGGCAAACTCCCATTTCTAGGAATTTACCCTGGAGATTCTCTTCTGTAAATATTAAACAATCTATGGGTAAAGTTATTCATCGCGGTATTATCACAAAATATCGGAAACAACCTAAATGCCCGTGAATGAATAAACTATGGTACATTCCCCAATGAGTATTAGGCAGCTATAGAAAAGAATAAAGAAGCTCTCTAGAAACTAATATGGAATGATGCTACCTTTTGAATCATAAAAAAGGATAAATAAGAATATTAAAAAATTACATTAGGGAAGGCCAAACTAAGCATGGGAAACTCTGGTGGCACAGTGGTTAAGTGCTATGGTTGCTAACCAAAAGGTCAGCAGTTTGAATCCACCAGACACTCCTTGGAAACTCTATGGGGCAGTTCTGCAATGTCCTATAGGGTCGCTATGAGTCACAATCGACTCAACAGCAATGGATTTGGTTTTTTTTTTTTTGAACTAAGCATGACACTGAAGGCAGTGACTTAGGTTTAACTACACATAAGAAAAGCCTTTCACATCCTTTGACCCATCAATGACCCTTTCTAATAATTCATCCTAAGAAAATCTTTGGACAAGCGTATAAAGATGTATATATGTAAAAACATTATAGGGTTTACATATACCCTATAGCATAGGGTCGCTGTGAGTTGGAAGCGACTCAACAGCAATGGGTTTGGTTTTGATTTTTTTATAGCAATGTTTATAATAGTGAAAAATTGGAAACAACTTAAATGTCCATCAAAAATGATTAATTAAATACTAGAAGTCCCTGGGTGGTGCAAACAATTAAGTACTCAACTACCAGCCAATAAGTTCATTGTTTGAACCCACCCATAGGCACCTCAGAAAACAGGCCTGGCGATCTGCTTCCAAAAGGTCGCAGCCTTAAAGATCCTATGAAGAATTTCTACTCTGAGACATGTGGGGTTGCCATGAGTAAGAACTGACTTGACAGCAGCTAACAATAACAACAGATCCATAATAAGAATAATAATGTATAAATGTAGTTATTGATATGGAAAGAAGTTGTCAAACAATATTGATCCCATTTTGTAAAAATACATATTTATATGCACAGAAAATTTCCGGGTATGCATAAAAATATTAATAGTGTTTATTTGTGGGTAGTTTATTAAGCTTTTTTTCCTCATTGCTCCTTTTTTGAATGTATTTTTGTACACATATGCATGCATATGTATTTCTAGTATAAAAATAATAAGAGGTTTTTTGTTGTTGCTGTTTTGTTTTCTTTTGTTTTCCTGAGCTAGCCAGTATATTTTCTGAAGTCCCCTTCTTTGGTGTTTTCCTAACCAATCCTAAGTACTTTGAGGATAGAGTTGTGTTTCGTTATTTACTACGTTACCTTCCTTAGGCATGCTCAGTAAGGACCGATTGGCTGGTAATTGTCTGATTTCCTCAAAGCCTGCTTTGAAGGCCGATGTAACAGTGCTAAACCTTTAGCCAGCTGACACGGTCAGAAACTTGGCCAGGGCTAGCACAACTTGGCTGTGAGAGCAGTGTGGCTGTAAGAGCTGTCATCCCACTGCTCCCCCATGCTGTGTTGGCTGACGGGCTGGTAGCTGGCTGTTTGGGCTGGGCCTTTTCTGTATAAAACCTTTCCCAAACAGCTTTCATGTTCAAGAGGAGGACCCTCTCAGGTTGAGTTGCTGCCTGTTAGTAATATCTGTGTAGCTATACTTCCCTGCCAGAACCTCCATGAACATTCTCAAGAACTCTGCATGCTGTTAATAAAAATAAAGGATGTTGTTGTTGTTGTTGTTAGGTGCCGTCGAGTCAGTTCTGACTCATAGCGACCCTGTGTACCACAGAATGAAACACTGCCCGGTCCTGCACCATCCCCATAATTGTTATGCTTGAGCTCATTGTTGCAGCCACTGTGTCAATCCACCTCATTGAGGGTCTTCCTCTTTTCTGCTGACCCTGTACTCTGCCAAGCATGATGTCCTTCTGCAGGGACTGATCCATCCTGACAACATGTCCAAAGTACGTAAGACACAGTCTTGCCATCCTTGCCTCTAAGGAGCATTCTGGCTGTACTTCTTCTAAGGCAGATTTGTTCGTTCTTTTGGCAGTCCCTGGTATATTCAATATTCTTCGCCAACACCACAATTCAAAGGTGTCAACTCTTCTTTGGTCTTCCTTATTCATTGTCCAGCTTTCACATGCATATGATGCGATTGAAAATACCACCATGGTTTGGGTCAGGAGCACCTTAGTCTTCAGAGTGACATCTTTGCTTTTCAACACTTTAAAAAGGTCCTTTTTAGGAGATTTGCCCAATGCAATGCGTCTTTTGATTTCTCGACTGCTGCTTCCGTGGCTGTTGATTGTGGATCCAAGTAAAATGAAATCCTTGACAACTTCAGTCTTTTCTCCGTTTATCATGATGTTGCTTATTGGTCCAGTTGTGAGGATTTTTGTTTTCTTTATGTTGAGGTGCAATCCATACTGAAGGCTGTGGTCTTTGATCTTCATCAGAAAATGCTTCAAGTCCTTTTTACTTTCAGCAATCAAGGTTGTGTGTTCTGCTTAACGCAGGTTGGTAATGAGTCTTCCTCCAATCCTGATGCGTTCTTCTTCATACAGTCCAGCTTCTTGGATTATTTGCTCAGCATACAGATTGAATAGGTATGGTGAAAGGATACAGCTCTGATGTACACCTTTCCTGACTTTAAACCGTGCAGTATCCCCTTGTTCTGTCCAAAGAACTTCCAATCTATGTACAGGTTCCTCATGAGCACAATTAAGTATTCTGGAATTCTCATTCTTTGCAGTGTTATCCATAATTTGTTATGATCCCCATGTGTCTGTCAGTTTGTCGTACTGTGTGGGCTTGTGTGTTGCTGTGATGTTGGAAGCTATGCCACCAGTATTCAGGTATCAGCAGGGTCACCCATGGAGGACAGGTTTCAGCTGAGCTTCCAGACTAAGACAGACTAGGAAGAAGGACCAGGCGGTCTACTTCTGAAAAGCATTAGCCAGTGAAAACCTTATGAATAACAGCGGAACATAGTCTAATATAGTGCCAAAAGATGAGCCCCCTAGGTTGGAAGGCACTCAAAAGATGACTGGGGAAAAGCTGCCTCCTCAAAGTAGAGTTGACCTTAATGACATGGATGGAGTAAAGCTTTTGGGACCTTCATATGGTGATACGGCACAACTCAAAATGAGAAGAAACAGTTGCAAACAAAGTAAAGGACAGGCAACAAAAAAAAAAGGAAGAAGAAGACAAAGGACTGGGAGAAGAGGAAAGGAGAAAAAAAGAGGATACAAGAATGAAGATTCATGACCTTAAGTGCAGCACATTGCTAAAACCAACCTAAAACATTCCCTGCCCATGATAATACCTACTGTTGCACATGAAATCACTTTGCCAGGAAAATTCTCCACAGACATTGGTTTTTCCAGGGGCCTGTGCAAGCTCTAATGGCCACACTGGCGTTTTCCAGGTTAGAAACTTTACAGACCTCTGATACAGTCTGCTCTTATAGATAAAGATCATTCTGGGCTTGTTGCAAGAGTCAAATGAGATAATAGATTTAAATATGTTCTATAAATTATAAAATAATATACAAGTGGTTTATGTTCTTTTTGTAAGCCTGAGGCACTGACAGTGGTTTAATGTCATACAGTACTGTCTTCATGGGAGTTTGGAACAGATTTTAAATACCTGTATCTAAAGAAAGTCAAATCCATATACAAAAGAGAGATTTGAGACTCCTGGAGGCGGGGGAGGAAATGACTGTCTTGGAAAGACCTAAACTGTGTATATCTGGGGAGTGATTGTCGCCTAACTATATTAGAAAAGCTTTGGGTTTTCTGAGCATCCTCAATTGATAAGAATTGTTTTCTTTATAAGTAATCCTCAAGAAAATGCTTGTGTCATCACTACTGATGGAACTGTTGACACTTCCTTAAGTGCCCATCAACGTATGCTAAATTACAATGGGAGTGCATGTGCCCTCCACATAACTGAATTATAGTTGCACTGTTTTAATAGCAAATAAAATCATGATAGGGAAGTTACCAAAAAGTAAACTGTCTCTGCTCTGCTCCTTCTATGAAAATGACCCCTTTTTCCTTCCAGCTTCAACACATGAGACTTTATATCAGTTCTTCACCTGGATGCATGACTCTTCAATCTCAGGACTTGCAGAATTAATGGAATGCCGTCCTAAGGTTGTTGAGTTCTGCATTTTGGGGCATTTCATCTCTATGGAGAAGTACCCTCTCCCTCACTCCGAAGACTGAGGCTGAAAGATTTTTCTCCCCAGGGAAGAATCATCCCTGTAACTTTCTTGGCCTCAACAGTTAGGAAACAGACAAGGAAGTTTTGATAGTTGGGAGATACCTTGCCAAATGCCTGACCCTTGGCCAGGGTTTTCTCAAATTTACAATGTCTCAGGGCTCCGTCCTACTGACTATGTTAAAAAATAAAGATTTTTCTGTGAATTTCCAGTGACTTAATTTTCTATTTTCTTTTTTTTTTAATAGGTCCAGTTAAAAACAAGAAAAAGGGTAAGTTAAGCTCCTGATTTCAAATAATCACTAGAGATGTTCCCTGCCATGTGTTTTCTCAAATTAGAAGAAAACATCAAGGGAATAGGGCTTTTGTATTATACTCTTTCAGCATTGGTTGTCCGTTATTTTATTCAATCACATATGATCTTCTTGAGTATTGTAGCTTCCAAACAACAAAGAAGAAATAGAAGTTGTTTTTCATTGATGGCCCATGAAAAATAGCATTGCTTCTCTAGCAACATAAAAAAGTTGTTTTTTGTTTTTGCTTTTTCCTTGCTCCCTCCTCCATTCAGTTCAATTTACATCTCTTTTATTTGTCCTTACTCTTTTCCCATCCTTTCTCTTTTCTCCTTTTATTTTTCCCCTACTTTATCAAATCAGTGATCAGGTATAAATGGAGTCCTCAGATAGCTTGTAGAAACTATGTATACTACCTACTGAGAGATGACAATACCCTATTTATTGGCCTAGCAAGCTCTCCTTACTCTATTTCCCAAATGGCCTGGGAAGGTATTTCTTGCTTTGGGGTTTCAATATCATTTTCTCTGTGATGGAAAAAAAAAAAACTAGAGTATTATCCTGATCTTTCAGTCTTCAATAGAAGGAGCTTTTCGATCAATGGTTCCATTGTGCCATTGTTGGGTTAGTAAGTCCCCAGTGTTCTTGCAATGGGACTCACTCAAGTGCTTCTATAAGTGCTTGCTTACTTGAAGAAGAGGATCCAAAGATAGAACAAGTTTCAAGGTTAGGATTAGGTAATATAATCCACTTCTTAGGACTAAAAGAACCAATTATTAAACCAGTTTAAATGCCTATTTTTCTCTGGGTTCTGATCTGAGAAGAAGATAAAGTGAAACGAATGATGTTTCATTAAAATACTTTAAGTGAAATGACTCTATTAAGATTTCTGAAGCTTTATAGGGTATATTATCAGCCCCAGGCTAGGCCAAAGAGACCGGCTTCAGCTGCAGCCCACCACTTGTCTGAGCACTAGGGTACTCTGGTGTTTTGAGGTGCCATGGTCCATGTGGAATACCTATGTCCCTGTTGTAAAGAAGCTGAGGATTGGCCTGGACTCCTGAGGGCCTGTGCTGAGCAAGGTTGGAAAACAGCCATAGAGCTGGAGTGAGGAAACCTTTCTCCATGGGGCCCGGGCATTCACCACCAAGATATTCTGTATTTTAAGAAAGTGAATTTGATTTTCAAGCATGTAGGTTTTAACTCTTGTCACATCCATTTAAGACAGAAATTATAACAAGCCTCGAAAGCTCACTTGGCTTGGGCACGGATACCTTCTGCCCCTACCACAAGCCCAAGGGTGACTTCCCTCTTAACGGGTAAGCTAAGAGCACTTTCTAATTACAGCTACTCTTTTGTTCTACTGACTCATTTATCAGACAGTGAATAAGCATTTTATATTTGTCAGGTATTTAGCAGTAGAGAGATGAAGGAAAATGATCCCACCTTCAAAATTCTCCCAGCGTAGTTGGAATCATGCAAGTACATACAAATAATTACATTACAGTATATTTTTTAAATGCTATCATAGGAACATGTTCAGGGTGCTGTGGGAGCACAGAGAAGGAGCAAGTTGTTCTCCCAGGGGAAGTGAGGCAATGTATCACAAAGAAAGCAGCATTTGACCTAGACTTTGAAGAATGAGGAAAAAAGAGGAGCAAGGACAACCCCAGCAAAGAGAACAGCATTCTGAACTCTCAGAGGCATGAAAGAACAAGGCCTTTTTGGGAGGAACAGCAAGTAGATTTACCAGAGTATAGGGCATGTGTGTGATAGAGAGCAGCACCCAGTTGCAGTGTTATCCGGTGAGTGAGTACTGAGAGAACACAGTTGCTAATGACAGCGTAAGGCAATTATCTAGGCTAGAAGCTCTGAAGTTACAACTCAGAGATTCCAATGCCTCTGGCAGGGACTCAGATCACTGCCCAGCACTGCCACCTTGTGTACGGGCCATTACTGGGAGAAGAATGCACCCAGGCCTTAAACATTTACCATGGCTGAAAGTGATTTAGAAACCATTTAATACATATCTCCTTGGACATAGTAAATAGGCACATGCCTGAAGAGGTGCATTGAGTTTTTCACTTAAATTTCATCCTCTAATGGGATTTCCCCATCCCACAAGTTTCTCTCTCTCTCTCTTTCTCTCCCTCTTTCTCACTCTTACTCATTTACTTTTGCTTATTTTTTCGGCAATGTGAGCTTAGCTAAAAGGTTAGGGAAATGCCCCATTCATAAAGTTTAGTTTTGAAAGGAAAGTGTATATTCTTTCATCTAAGATTATTATAGTACAAAAGACTCTGGGCTTTTGCATCATGAAGTGCTCTGTGAAAGTAAAGAAATCTGGAGAAGGAATTCAATCCTCTAAAGTCATCCTCTTGGTCCAGGGATCATTGGTACATGCTCCTCTCTGGGCCCAAGTTTTGGTAAGTATGCAGGTGTGGGAAGCACACTTGCCTAAACCTGGTTGCTGATGAGCACAGAGGACCAGCTATAGAACTGGATCACATCAAGAGCTTTTTCCCAAATGCCTTCTAACATTTTCATAAGTGAACATTCTCTGTTTATACTGCAACCATTATTCTCTTTGACTGGAGGAGTTTCTGGCTGTAATTCTTCCAAAATTACATTAGCAAACGCAGGAGGCTCACATTCTTGAAGCTGAAGTTATGCTACCCACAGAACATCCTTTAGCTTGAAAATCACTGTTAAGCCTGGAAATGCTGGGACACAGGACAGCCTAATATGTACCATCCTCTGGGTCTACCCCACCTGGAGAATAATCAGGGAAAAGTAAGCCTTACAACCATGCTAGGTAAGTTTCCTGATTGCGGGGGGTCAGTCAGTCCTCTTTATGGAACCTCAGCCTTGGAAGGAAACTTAGAGAGATTATTGAGGCCAAGCTCATTTCACAGATAGAGAAACTAAGGCTCAGGGAGAGGAAGGGATTTGCCCAAAGTGCATTTGTGGCAGAGCTGGGGCTTACATCCTTATCTCTTGACTACAGATTCCATGTTCTTTCCACTACACTAGCTGTAATTGAAACTTGGGTGCTGAATAAGCCTGATTTGGAAGCTGCCCAAATCTGAACGGAGATGGTTTTCCTGTTCAGCATCTTGAAATAAGCTAGATCTAGAAACTGGGCAGATCCAATCTTCTGCTGCTAAATGCCAGGAGAACTCTAAACGTCACACCCCTAGGCCTTTAAGGCTACAGGGAGGGACTCTCCCCGGGAGGCATGCTCTCTGGACTCTGGACTTGCCTTTCCTTCCCAGCTGGGGAAGTGGCCCCACAATGACCCTGTTGTTTCATTCCAAGTGCAGATGTGGTTAGACATGGACAACTGGCTTCTTGAGTGGTGTTGCCATGAGAATTTGGTTTCTTGAACATAAGGCATTATTACTAAAGGAGGACTTGATAAATCAGGATGGGATTCTCCTGCCAAAGCATCTGGGGAGCAGAGAATCTGAGTCAGTAAGAAGATTTTTAAGTGAGACTTGAGAGGGTTGTATTTAAAATTAAGAAACTACCACAGATGAAGACACTGTGATGGAATCTGGTAAAAAGCCTTCCATTCCTGGTACCTCCACAAAACCGTAAGGACATGGTGAGGGGAGAAAGAAGATATCCACCTATGACCACCTGCAGTGCTTGAGTGGGGCTACACAAAGCAGAGGAAGTAAATAGGAGGAACTGGAGGTTTTGGTTTAAGACCACAGTTATGACCCAATTAAACATAACTAAATCCCAGTAGAAATATTGGAGGGGCTGGGATATTGGAATAGGAGAGCTGAGACTGTTCTGGAAGGATAGCAAGGAGGAAAGGGGGAGGAGTCGGTGGCTTGATTAATAATGCATTTGAGAATAGGGCCTCTGAGGAAAGATTCTGGTAAGCTGGATTTTTTAGCCTATAAAAAAGGAGGGTGATAGGTGACTTTGAGTATACGAGGGTTATTATATCTATGATGGTAACTATACTTCTGTATCGCCACAAAGAATAAAATAAGAGCTTAAACTGACACAGGAATGGATTTCAGTTAAATATATGGAAGCACTTCCTAACAGTGAGGGGTAATAAACACTGGAACATGTTACCAAGGGAGTTTTCAGAATTTCCTTTCCCAGAGGTCTTTAAAAATAGGATTTAGAGAGGTCAGCTGATAAAGCAAAACCTGTGCCCTCCTCCTCAGCTCCTCAGCTCTCTCTACTCTTTGCTTCCCCTTCCTCCTGTTCTCTCTCTCTCTCTCTTTCTGTCTCTGAATGCCTCTTCTTTCTCAAACTCTTTCCCATTCCTCATTCTCAAGTAGAATAGCCCCCATCCCAATCCCCACTCCCTATACATCCTGACTCCCTTAGAAAACCTCCCTGGAGCTGATGGGGGAGAGCACAGCAGAGCCTGCAGGAATGTTGTTCCTGAGGTCAAGCTATTCTCGTAGCTTCCTCTTGTTATCCACATCACATCTACCAAACTAGGTGGTAAACATAAGAGCCACACTCTTCAATAATAGCCCAATTCTAAAAAACCACAAAGTGACCCATATGTCTGGCCACTGGGCAGTTCTCATCCTTTGGACTCAGCTGAAATATAATCTCCTTTTTGAAGGCTTCCCTGACCTCTTCAGCATTTTGTCCTTGCTGTTAATGGAGCCCTTCTACTATACTGCCACCGTGTCTGTTTCCTCACTAGACTGTGAGCCCCTTGAGGGCTCCTTGAGGGCTATTTATTTTTATATCCTAAAACCTAGCTCAGTAAATGCTTATTGAATGAAAGAGGATAGGGAGAGTATAATTGTGTATGTGTGTGTGTCAAGTGTGATAAAATTGTCCAGCTCTTTAACAAGAGGAACTTCCAGAGGGCAGACTTTATGTCATTGGAATTCTGTAGAATTCCTGCCAGTATACTCCTAACAGTAAATAACTACAAATATAACCCTGAGTCTTGCTTTTCAGGAAAGAAGGCAGGACCTCCTGGGCCCAATGGCCCCCCAGGACCTCCAGGACCTCCAGGACCCCAAGGACCCCCGGGCATTCCAGGGATTCCTGGAATTCCAGGAACAACTGTTATGGGACCACCTGGTCCTCCAGGTCCTCCTGGTCCTCAAGGACCCCCTGGCCTCCAGGGACCTTCTGGTGAGTTCCTCTGTCTCTCTGCTCCCCTAGGCTTCTTACAAGTACTTTAGTAGAGCAGGCGTGTATGATCCTGAGACCCACTGCCATCAAGTTGATCCTGACTCATAGCGACCCTATAGGACAGAGTAGAACTGCCCCCATAGAGTTTCCAAGAAGCACCTGGTGGATTTGAACTGCCGACCTTTTGGTTAGCAGCTGTAGCACTTAACCACTACGCCACCAGGGTTTCCAGCAACCCTACAGGACAGAGTAAAACTGCCCATAGGATTTCCAAGGATCAGCTGGTAGATTTGAACTGCAGACCTTTTGGTTAGCAGCCGAGCTCTTAACCACTTCACCACCAGGGCACTTTCAAATGATGGAGATGGGGTTGGTGTGCAGATTTCCTAGGCCAGTATAGGGCTAGAAATTGAACAAACCAGTATGTCCTGGCCTGCTCTAACTTCTTGTTTGTACCAACCTGTCAAGAACAGGCCACCTGTCCTTGCCCCATCTCAACCCTTCCATCACAATCCCTCCCTGACTTTACGCTTCCCTGTTTTGGGCCTGTACGTGCCAGTAAACTCATATGAGCCAGACACAGAGGCTCTGAGAGTTCACTAGAATTCATGTGGAGCGTGGATTTGGTCTGCTCTGATTCCCAGCATCTTGCTGATGTTTGCATGGAAATAGACTGTGGGGAGGAATGTTGGGGATTGGACAAAATGATAAGCCTTAGAACGGTTTCATCCCATGAACTCTGATGTACCTTTCCCATAGAGGTAGATAAGGAGTTACTGAGTTGAAAGGAGTTGGAAACATGCAAGTCACTCAGGATGTATGAAGCAAACCTAGGCACCAAGACTGTCCTGTCTAGGAATCAAGTGCTTCTTGCATTAGATCCTTAACCCCACCATACTGCCCATTCAAACATCACTTAATCCTTCACATCTTTCCCCTTGAGTCTAGAAGGGCATCCAAAAGGTATGAATGCAGATCCATACCTGCCTAATTGGAGTTGACTGGAGTTGAACTGCCTGAGCTTATGTCAATTGTTATTTCTTTCCCCAACTGCTCTCCTCTATCTTTGGCCTTTAAGGAAATGGACTGTTTACAACTGATTTCCATAGGTCCAAGAATACTGAGCAAAACTCAGGTTCTTTGACTCATAGTTTAAACACAGGACTAATCAGTATCGCCATGGCTGTTGGCACAAGAGATGGAGTTAGGGATTTTTTCATCCAGTCATTCCCATTTCAAAAATATTGAGCACTTTCTATGTGCAGGAGACATATCACTAATGGTCCCTGTTTTCATGGAGTTTATGTCCTAGAGAAGAAGAGAATTAAAGAAACAAAATAATTACAAATGGTAATGGGCTCTATGAAGAAAATAAATCGAAAGGGAGCAAAAGGCTAAAGCACGGTGATAGAGAAGAAAAAAGCATTGTCTCAGGGGTGCACAGTGACAGGAATGCCTTCTTATCTATCTCCATGTGTGCCCAGTGGGGCTTGCCTTGGGACAGCATTGGCAAAAGGCCAGTTTCCCCGCTGGGTGCTGGAGCCACTAAAGATGCAGGCAAGGGACAGGAATGAAAAGGAAAGGGTATCTTCTCCCATCGCAGGGCTCTGCATTGTTCTCTGTCTCTCCTCAGGTACTCTCTTAACTGGAGAGTAAGCTCAGACAGGGCTGGTTGCAGACAGCAAGTTTCGCTGCCACTGTTTGCCTAGGTGGAGAGAAAGGAAAGTAGAAAGAGCATGCTTTCTGATTAGCCTGTCTATTTTGCAGGTGCTGCTGATAAAGCTGGAACTCGAGAAAACCAGGTTGGCTGGGGATTGCTTTCTTCCTGGGGAAGAAGGAAGGCCATAGTCTAGAGCTACCTTTGAGTTTGCTCCCTATTAAATCTGCTGAGGCTTTATTTTGTAAGAACACCCTGCAAATTCTGAGGTTTTTCACTCACAGTCTCCTCCCGTCTGTAGGACTAGAAAAGCTTTGCCCCAGGGCTTGCATTCAGCTAAGGGAACCAAATCTTGCCAGGGCCATTTTCTTCACTCCGCTGGAGACAGGGGTCGTGATATCTGAGCTCCGTAGGCAGCTGAAAGGAACTTCCAGACAGGCCTATTCACCTAGGCCTCTGACTCCCCAGATACTTTTTCAGCACTCAGACTGCCTGGAATCAGGAGCTTAGAAGTTTGAGAGATGTCCTTGAAAAACAGCCAGCCAGCTCCAGGCCAAGTCCAGCCTGGGCTTCTTTCTGCCTTAATAGCCTGGAGGGCTCCTCCCTAATTTGTCTCTACTGGCAGGTTCTGCTGCCTTGCCTTGTCTTATCTCAGCCTCCCTCACTACAGCTGTTTGGCCACAGTGAGAAATCTACACAGCTGCACAGTGCTTGATGGTTTGCAGGGAATTTTATATCCAAACCTCATTTGATCTTCAAACATCCCTGTGAAGGAGGCCGGACAGAGATTCTTATGATCCCCATTTTACAGTTGAGGAAATAAGGCTCCGAGGCATTACATTTGGCTGGGGCTACATAGCTAGGGAGTGGCAGAGCTACAAAATCATATTACCCTCTAGTAGAAATGTGTTCACTAGCATCCTAAGGCAGGGAAGAGGGATCAGAATTTGGATACAAAAGGAGACTAGAAACCAGAGGTGGAAACCTGAGAACCTGTGGCTAAGCAAGCAGCCATTATTCACCGTGACTACTATCCTCTCTATCCTTCTCATCCTCCCAGCCAGCTGTGGTGCATCTACAGGGCCAAGGGTCAGCAATTCAAGTCAAGAATGGTAAGAGTCAAAGTAGGCTCTCTCCCTAAAAAGGACTTCCCCCTCCCTCACCCCCAGCCTCCAAATAATCACCCAGCCTAGTTCTTCCCAAGACCCTGAGGTGCCCTTGGCATAGGGGGCCATTCACTACTCCATCCTTCCCTCTGCTGGCTGTCCTAAGTAATTGCTTGCACCGAGACCAACACCCAGATTGCATTTAGAATCACTGATGATGGAGCTGAAAGGAACTTGAGACATCATCTAGCCTGGGGAATTTGGAGTCATGGAGGTTATATTAGAGTCACCATGATAAACATTTACACAGTCCAAATTAGAGAAGGTAAAGCTACATAAAATTAAATTCTTGTCTGATGAGTCGCCACAGAAAATGGGGGGTGGGGCTTCTCTCTGGGTTGGGAGCATGTTAAAACCTCCAGGGAATATGAGATGCTAGTGTCTATCAAAAGGGAGAATGAGTTTAATAAGGTTCAGAAACACTTATTTAATGCAATCCCTGCATTTGTATGATGGGGAAACAGTCCCAGAGAGACTGGATAATACCATAATAAACCATACTGTCTTATGTTTGTATGGTACTTCAGAGTTTTCAACACTCTTTGTCTTATATTTCATTCAGTCCTCACAACAAACCCATGAGGTAGGTATTACCTCCTCTTTACCAAGACAGAATCTGAAGCTCATAGAAGTCAATTTGCCCAAGATTTCACAGTTGTTTAAGCTGCGATTGAAAAGTATTGCTGTCTGACTCTTCCCACTACACTATGCTACTTCAGTGACATGTATATACACTCCACTGAATGATTAGGTTTGTTTTCTTCCCCAAAGAGACTTGAACATTCATTAAAGAACAGAAGCTTTGAAATAATGTCCAGTCCCTAGGGTGGAAAACAAAACCTAAAATCCATGAACCCCCAGGAACCTTGAGAAGCAACAATCTAACCAAGATGCCAGATGCTTACAGAGCTTAGAATTGAGAGAAGGGACTGTGAGTGTGGAAATAGTAAATGAAGGTTAAGAAACCTGCTACACGGGGCTAGCTTCCAAGAGCCCAGTCAGTGCTGAACTGGCTATTCTGAGCTTCTCTAATGATTGGGCTTAGCTACTCCCCTAACTAACACCTGGTTGGTTGCCTGACTAATAGCTTCAGAAATGTAAATAGGAACAGAATGGCACCAAAACCCAAGCAGTCCTGCTGAGACCAGGTGCCATAGATTCTAGGGCATTGGGTGGGCCATGATCACCATCTGTCCAGGGTGGACTGAGACAGGATTTAGGCTTGTTTTTGTGTCTGAATGAGTGGCCTCAGCATTTATTCTGTGCCAGCAGTTGCGGATTTTGCCACCATTACCACATAACAAGATTGTTTCCAACCCCTTTGGGTCAATCCCTATTAGTAGCCTGGCTGACCTACCAGGAGCAGAAGTGAGGGAGTCAGGAGGGAGGATCTCACACAAAGCAGTCCATAGAAGTGGGAGATCCAGCACATCCCCTCCTAACTCCTATCCCATCTATGTATCACCTCTAGGAAAGATGACCACCTTTTCCAGAAGGCCTGTTTGCTCACACCTCAGAGAGACAGGCCTCCTGAGACTGGCCAAGCATGGACACTCAAGACATAATTTCTTGAGTGAACACTGGGTGGTTTAGAGAGGAAAAGGCCCCAAGGACTCTCTCCTCTCATGGTGGGAAGGAACACCCCTCTTCCTGCAGGTTAGACAGGGAGGTTCCCCTTGCCCCAACCCCATGCATGATGGTTCCCACTGTTCAGCCAAGGCAGTGTGAACACTTCCACCCTTAACTAGGGTGGGGATAAGAGACAAATGCTTTGCCAAGGGTGCCTCAGTTCCCCGAAACCCTCCTCTATCCCCCTGGATGCTTCTAGCGTGCCTTGCAGTTCATCCCCTACTCTCATAAAGATCCCTCTCACCTATGGTGCCTTGTTCTGGTGGGCACTCATTTTGGCTGCCACACTATCTGAATCACCCCTGATCCCTAAGGTTCTTCAGTTAGACAGTTTATTGTGCTGAGTGATTTTTCTGGGGACCCAGGAAGGCTTTCCAGAAAGGAGAGGGCATGGAGAAACCATGAAAAGGAATCGCTTAAGGGAAAAGGAGAAAACCCATGAACCTATGAGACAGAAGAGGGATTCAGGAGCTACAGCTGGGAGAGTAAAATTGAATAATAATACCTAGTCTGCCACTCAATGTCAGAATTTTGCCTGTACATACCCCAGAACAACGCAGAAGATAGGGTAGCATGCCCACCCTCCTCTTAAACCAAAACCAAGGCTGTAAATCACCACATCTCTCTCCTGAGGAGCGGCTGGTGGGTTCGAACCACGGACCTTTTGGTTAGCAGCCAAGCACTTTAACCACTGTGCCACCAGGGCTCGCCTACTCTCCTCTTACACCGCCCCCCAAAAAAAATTCCAGCTAGGAGGTGTTGGGTAAAGACCCTTCCAGATGGAAAGGTCAGGAAAGGAGGAGGACTGACAAGTAGACCTCAGGGGCCCTGAGGCAGGCCTGGCAGCTGCTTTACAAACAAAACACTTCCCTGCTTCCACATGCTAGTCTTGAAAGTTTGACCTTCTGGGCTGTCCAGGTTGCAGTAGGATGAGGTGGGAGTTGTGTAATGTTAACTAGTTCTTATTTCTGTTGCCCAGATCAGTCTGACATGTACTGAGTGATTGCCCTTCTCTCATACTGAGATCTTTCAGGTGGAGTGCTCAATGACTGGTCCCGCATCACAATGAACCCCAAGGTGTTTAAGCTACATCCCCGCAGTGGGGAGCTGGAGGTACTGGTGGACGGCACCTACTTCATCTATAGTCAGGTAGAAGTGAGTACGGTCTTAGGCCTAACTCTTCTTATGCCCAGAATGCAGATCCGGTGCAGGCCACATAGGGGCACTGTGGAGCCAGCCAAGACCAGCCAATGGCTAACTTCCTGCTTTGGCAGAGGGGGCTGGATGGGCAGGAGAGCACTGGGAGGGAGCTGAAAGGAGGAAAAAGAGAGGGGTTGCTTTGTTTTTTTTTCCCCAGTCAGATCATTGAAAAACTGAAAAAAGGTCCCTCCCATACACTGCTATCTATTCCCTCCTGCAGGGCCCCAGGCCTATGGCAGATGCCTCCTTGTTTCCCCTCTGAGCGGTTTGGTTCTACTGCCAAACTTTGTCTCAGTAGATTCTTTGAAAGTCATTTCCAGGTCCGCTGAGAACCCCACCCCACAACACTGCTAGCTGGGGCATTATAATGTGTAGTGCTCCTGCAGACTTTCTTTCCACCTCAGAAAGATTTCTGACTGTCTTTCCTTCCTCTTTCTCCCATTTTTTTTCCTGTTTTTCTGTTTCTCTACCATTCTTACCTCCTTTCTGCTGTTTCTCCCAGCCCTTTTCTCCCTCTGCTTTTGTCCTTTTCCTGCCCCGGCCCACTCCCCAGGTCTGCCAGTGCTCATTCATTTCTAACCCCAGTCATTTGCCTTTACTAGGGTGGCTTCTCAGAGCTAGAGGTAAATGAGCCTGAGGATGGGGCTTCTGTGGGGCAGGCAGCAAGCAGGTGATGGATAGAAGGATTACGAAACCAGCAGATGGGTCTCACAGGACAGTGGCCAGAGAAGGTGGGCTAATAAGCATTTACATCCTGGCATAACTTGGGGCCTGACCCAAGATATTATATGGCACCTGAGTATACTGCTCCCTTCTGAAGAGCCTGTAGAGGGAGTGGCCTTTCATAAAGTGATTTAAGGTGAGGAATGAAGGTCCTATGGGCTAAGCTCTATTTGGGGTGGGGGTGGGGTCAAAGCTTGAGTTGGGTTGTGATGGATAGGAGTAGTGAAGGGTGCAAAAATTAATTTTATGGGTCTAAAAGAGAATTGGGAGTGGCCTCAGGCCTTGGACACCATGCAGGCTGGAAAAACCACAATGAGGACAGGGCATTGAGTGTAGGTTAGTGCTTCTTTCTGGGAAAGAGGTGAAATTAGGGACCTGGACTTTGCCCTTCTTAATTCTTTATCTCATTTGGTGGATAGCTCCACATCTCTCTGGATCTGTTTTCTCAGCCTTCACACAAGATGGCCAAGGGGAATTGTGAGAATCTGTGAGAGCAGTTTAGCTGTGAGGGGTGAGGGATTAGGGAAGGGGCTCCAAGCTGAATGAGCTTCCCTTAAAGAGCTGCAGAAATGGCAAGTTGTTACTGGAACTTGCTAATCAGTGACTTCTAAGTTTATACATAAATACTCTTTGGGGCTTGAAACTGGAAGTTAATGTTCATTTGTTTCTGTAGCATTGATTGAACCCCTGATATGTACAGAGAACAGTGCTTCATGCCAAGACTGGGCAGGGTAAGAGGGAGAAGGGAAGGTAAAAGGGGGAATAAGGCATGGTTCTTGCCTTCACAGAGCTTACAACACATGTGTTATTGTAAGAAAGTTTTGCTCAGCCACTGGGCTCCATGGAGGGGGAAGGGGCAGTACATAAGCCTGTCATTCTGTCCTTCCTGTTGGCCAACTAGCACACCCTCAGGTGGCACTGCCCCCTTCACAAGGTATACTGGCAGCTCATCTGAGAAGGCCCTGTCTGTTCTCATCACAGGAGGGCCCCCACCCTCTCTTTCCTCTCTCCCCCAATCCCTTCTTGTTGCCTCTCACCCAGGTATACTACATCAACTTCACTGACTTTGCCAGCTATGAGGTGGTGGTGGATGAAAAGCCCTTCCTTCAGTGCACACGCAGCATCGAGACAGGCAAGACCAACTACAACACTTGTTATACCGCTGGTGTCTGCCTCCTCAAAGCCCGGCAGAAGATCGCAGTGAAGATGGTACATGCTGACATCTCCATCAATATGAGCAAGCACACCACCTTCTTTGGGGCCATCAGGCTGGGTGAGGCCCCTGCCTCCTAGATTCCCCCTGTTCTGCCCCTGCCCCAGGTTTGAAAGCCTGGACTCCCGGAGCCTCAAGTGCTGCTGTGGAGTGAGGTGTATTGGTGTTGCAGCTGCAGAGAGAAATGCCCCAGTGCTATTTATTCCCCAGTGACTTCAGGATGACAAGGCCTGCTTGACTTTCCAGAATGACCTTGAGTTAACAGGACAGTTGATGGAGCCCCAGAGTTTACATGAAGCAGAATCTTTTTCTTTGGCTCCTTGTTGACTGGCTTATGGCACGACTCTTCAACCCCAAGGTCCCTGTTGTCAGATTCATCATTCATTGCATTAAAGTGAGGGTCCAGGGCAGCAAGCAAGAGAAAGCAAAAGTGCACTCCGGACTCTGGAGTGAATATCTGACCCCAGGGGGGACTTCAGCCTTGGGGGCACACCAATAGCAAGCAGAAGCTGAGCAGCCCTGGCTCCTATCTTGAGTGGGAGCAGGGATAGGGGGTGAGGGGAGTGTTGCAACTGAAGGAGAGGGACAGGGAGGGGAAGAGCAGGTGCTTGTGGCCAAGACCAGAGAGAAAACGGCCAGTGGTGCATCCTCGGCAATGGAACCATTCTTGCTGCTCTGAGTTGAAGCTTCCAAGAGGGTCCAATGACTCTTCCCACCCAGACTGAGAGCCACATTGTAGGCAGCTTTCTGGGCTTTGGAGACAGGAGGTCTGCTCTTTTGAATAACTGCAGGGAATGGCTGTAAACATGCCTGCATCAGAACGTAAATCCATACTTGGGGCCACATGCCTTACACTTTGTTTACAGCTGTGCTGTATGCTCAGAAAATTCCCCAGGGTCCCTTCCCAATTGTTCCCTTCCCAGCCTGACTAGACCTCCTGTCTTCTTTCTCCACAGAGCCTACCTCTGTCTGAGACAGGTGCCTAACCTGGGACCTGTGTTTATGAGTCAGGGATACTCTTTAGCTTACTTGGACACAGAGAGAAATTTCCATTTATAAGCAACACAGATATTCATCTAGTGGAGTTGTGTCTGAGGGAAAAGCATTGGGCTGGATAACCTCCAGGAGTCCCTTCAAGTTCCAATATTTGCAACTTTTACAGACATCTGCCATAATAGCCTACTAAAACTCCCAATCCCTAGACTGCCCTGGGCATCAGCAAGTCAGAGCCTTTCTATGTGATCTAGAAAGGGCAAGCAGTGGGGGATAGGACAAAGAGTTTTTGTTTGTTTTTTCCAAGTTTGCTGCAACCCAAATGGTCATTAGCTCAGTCCTTATCTGAAGAGACAGCAGCTGATGCCCTACTGACCCTAGCTTCAGAAAGCCACCACAAAGCATAGTCACCACAGATTCCAGTGCTGCTGTCCTAGAATCCAGGCTCAGGAGACACCCACATCAAGGCATTGGGCAGGGCTCAGGTTCAGGTCCAAAGTCACCTTCCCTCCTACTTCAAGCTTCCCACCAGCTCATAAGATGGGCCTTATTTCTAACTGGGTCCTTACAGGATGTTCCTCTGCCTAGACCCAGCCTGGCTTCTGGGTGCTAGCTCCAGACCAAAGCTGGGAGGGCCAGCCTTGTACAGTCTGCTGCTCTTGCCCCTTAAACATGTTTCCTTTTGAAGAGAAGGGGGATAAGTTCCTTCGGGCAGCTAAAATCCACTAAGAACAACAGGTACTTACTTCTCAGCTGTGCTTTCCCTTTCTAAGCAACCACACTGCTTGGCCCTTCAAAGATCAGGGCAAGAGATGTTGGGATATGCCTTCATTGTCTGGTTGTTAATCATGGCCTTGCAACCCAAGATGAGGCAACCTTTATTTAGGCATATGCCTGGCCCCAATTCCTACCAAGTGCCTTGGACAGTCAGTCCTCAATTGTAGCAATTTTCCTCCTTAAAATTGGAAAGTACTTCCTCTTTTATTATTCTTCCTTCGAAGAAGGTAGGGCAGATAATAGTACAAATTCCATTATTTAGGTGAGGTTCAGAGGTTAAGTGATTTAACCAAGATCTCCCCAATTTAAGCCACAGACCTGGGGCCTTCAGCCAGGTCTGATTCCAAAGCTAGTACTATTCCATTACACCATAGCATTGTGTTGAATTTGGGGGTCTAAAGAGATCCAATAAAAGTGGTAATGTGGAACCAAAATCCTTATGAGTCTGATGGAGAAACCCAGAGATGACCGTTTTTATTCCTTGGTAGTGCCTGTTCTCTTGGCTTTCCAGGGGCACTGTGGCAAAAAAGCAGGATGTTTCTTTGGGAAACAGCCATCAGCCTTCAAGCCCTTATTCAAAAGGGTCTTCTTGGCATCATGTCCAGCCAGCAGGCTTCTAAACTAGTTGCTGTCAAGTTGTTTCCAACTCATGGTGACCCTATGTGTATCAGAGTAGAACTGTGCTCCATAGGGTTTTTGATAACTGATTTTTCTGAAGTAGATCACCAAGCCTCCTTCTGGGACACCTCTGAGTAGACTCAAACTGCCAACCTTTTGGTTAGCAGCCAAGCACATAAACCATTTGCACCACCCAGGGACTACAGCAGGCTTCTAGCACCCACAAAGCAGTTATCCCTCAGGCTCTTTCATCCATCTAACAAACCAGCAAATCATTGTCTATGGGGCCCCTGCTGTGGGCAATGTCCTCCTCTGGTTATCCTACAGATAGGTTCCGGAAGCTGGCCCACTTCGCACAGCTATTAAGTGACTCCTTTTCACTTCTACCATACCACAGAGACCTTCGTGCTGCCAGCATCTCTCAGGGGTGGAGAGAAGACTTAGGAGAGGACCGGTTCTAAAGCCAAAAGGGTGTGATAAGAAGGAAAAGGCTTCTTAATCGTGTCCCTAAAGGACATTTTGATACCCATTCTATTCTCCAGATGTAAAGCAAATTATGGGGGAAATAGGATTCCTATAGAATCCTTTATTCATTCAGAACCCTCAAAAGGAACCCTAGAGGGAAGGGGGTTGCTGAGGGAAGCAAGAGGTAGCTGGGGAGCTCTGTTGCAGCAGTTATTCACAAAGTGGTGAAGCAATTTGCTGATAAGATGATGTGGAAATAGATTTACAGTTTGGAATTATGCTGGCATGAGTGTGCCAGAGGGTCAAAGCTAGCATAGGAAACAAGACAAGAACATTTGTGGGCAAGCAAATGACAGAGGTTTGAAGGAGAATTAAGCAGAGGCCTTTTTGCCAGCTTCTTAGGCTTCAACAGCCAAAGCTGGCACAAATGGCAAATGTAGGGGCTGCTCAGCTACAAGGTCTCCGGAAAATGTAGTATTTGCCTTATTTCCCCCCTTCATTCATCCTGAGCCAAATTTCTTTTTCCTGAGCAGGAAAGGGCAAAGAACCCTGGAGTTGAACAAAGACTGATCCATGTATGGGTACATGTGTTTTATGTAACTTCTGGTGGATGCAAATAGATTCAGAGAAGTTCAGAGCTAGAAAGGCCCTTAGAGAGAATCTAGTCCAACCTACATTTTTATCTGATATGGCATTCTGCTTTGCTACTCATTTGGAAACTGAGGCCCAGGGAGGGAAAGTGACCTATCCAAGGTGGTGAACAAGCTTGAACTAGTCACCCTCCTGACTCAGTAGAGTAAGGGGTAGGGCCGTCCCTGCCCCACACAGGCCCCCTTCTCTTTTCTACCCACAGGCTTGAGGCTGGAAGTACTCAGGCCCCCCTGGTGCAGCCTCAGGCTCCATCCCTGCCTAGAGGCTCCTTGAGGCCATGTTAGCACAAAGAAGGAAACTGATTTTTAACTATAATCCATTTCAGAGCTCTCTCCAGGAGGGGTTGGGGTGTGTCATTTCTCTACTCCAGAAGCTTCCAGCTGGGATGGGGGGGTGGGCTTTGTTGAGAGAATGGCCTGGAATAGGCCCAATGCTGCTTTGGGGGTCAGCATCGAGTGTGAGATACTGTGTATATAAACTATATATAATGTATATAAACTGGGATGTAAGTTTGTGTAAATTAATTGTTTATTCTTTGCAAATAAAGCTTTTTTCCCCCTGTTCTTGAAATCAGTTTGAGCACTTCCTACATGCTGGGTGCTTCTTTGCAAGTGACAGCACACATGAGCTAGGGGAAGGACCAAGGCACCCATTTCTCAGGGGGGAACAGAAACAAAGTAGTCTGGATTTCCTGTCAGAGCATCCCACATCCTCTCTGTGCCCCAGAGCATATGCTCCCATCCCTATCACCTTCAACCTTCTATAACTGCATGCCCACTAGGCTAGATGTCCTTCCAAAAGGAACATGGTCCTGGGGCAGAGACGCATAGCATGAGGCCACCCTCTGCTTGAGACTGTGGTATATATAACAGATATTTCAGGCCTGGGCCCAAAATAGTATGGGTAGATGCAGCCTCCGGCTCCTCACCGCAGTGCCATCCTATTCTGCAGATGAGGAATCAATGCTCAAAGAGTTTAAGTAGCCCACCCAAGGTCACGCAACTAGTGTGTCAGCCTGGTCTGATTCCAAGTCCATTGGACTTTCCACTCTACCATGTGGCCTCCACCACTTTACATGGAGAAGCCATGCAGAGGCTAGAAATAAGGAAAAGACTCACGGAAAGATTGAAAGAACAGACAGTAGCTGAGGAACATGTAGCCCTAGAGAGTTCGGGGCACCTTTGACAACCCTGCAATTTTTGCCCCCATTGTATAGGTGGAGAATTTGGCACTTATGCAGCAATGTGCATGTGACAAATCTGAAATGACCAGGTGTACGTGGGCTGTGTGTTGGAGCCCAAGCTGGTCCTCTGGCTGCCTTAGGTAAAAGTGGTTTTCAAAAGGAAAACAGCCACGGAAAACCTGGAAACCATTTAAAAACACATTATGGGGGCTCAGAAAATGGGATCTCTGGCAAGAGGAAGTAACGGAGACAACAAAAAAGTGGACGTATTTCTTTGCCCCACTGTGTACAAATCATTACATGAGGCAGGTGCCCCAGGCAGATCCAGCAGACCACACTGTGGCAAATGCACAGGATGTTCTGGACTAAATTGACAAGTTTGATGCAGGTGAATCACTGGGACCAGACGACATTCACCCAAGAGGGATGGAACAGGGGAGCTGTGGGACAAATGGTGTAAGATGTCATTGCCAAAAGCCAAGAGACTGAGGGACTCACTGCTTAGAAAGAGAGTTCTTTATGGCTGCCTGAAGCTAGGCACCTCACTTCCACCCTGAGCAGGCTGGCTGAATCTCTGGCAAAGAGCAGAGTTATAGAGCCAGGTGAGTACAGACAAGTTGCTGGGGAAAAGACAGCCAGTCTCCTGGAGGGGAAATTGGGCCTAAACCTGATCCATTCTATTCGAGCTTTATGAGGCAGAAACTAAGTGTGGACTATGGGGTAGCAGGAGGTATCTATTATTTAAACTTTCCAAGGACTGTTGACAAGATCTTATACTGTAAACTTTCTTCTAAAAATTGAGTTGCCATGGAATTTAGGGCATTGTTTGTTCAGAGACAGGAAATGGACAAAATGGTCGGAAGAGAATAATTTTGTGTAGCTCTCTAGTTTACAAAGTTCAATCACATCTGATATCATTTGATTTTCCCAAGAGCCTTTAAGGTAAGCAGAAGAGGGATTATTAGTTCCATTTTACAGATGAGGAAACTCAGGTTCAAAGCTAACTGATTGCCCAAAGTCACATGACTTAAGGATGGTAGAACCTGAACTCAAAGACAAGTGGATCTTAAGGAATCCAGGCCTGCAAGAATCTCTGTGTCAGGAGATGGGACTGTTTGGGAGCTAGAGAAGAAAAGACATGCACAGGGATCCTGGAGCCCTCAACGCAGACTAGTTGGGGCACAAGCAGTATCAGAGATGGGCTTTTTATTCTGTCCATTGTTTTCCTCAATACAGGTGCTGAATGAGAAAGCATGTGTGAGGGGGCCTTCAGGATACCTCTCCCCTAGGGCCTTCCCTGCCACTTGAGGCTATCTCCCTTGTAGCCCAGTGGAACAGGGCAGAGAAGAGCTGGAAGGAGAGAGATGAAGGGGAAGGGAGGGGAGTGCAGAAAACAACCAAGTGGACAGCCCCTCCCCATCTTGTTGTTGTTAGGTGCAGTCAAGTTGGTTCCGACTCATAGCGACCCTATGTACCACAAAACGAAACATTGCGCCATCCTTACAACCCTTGTTATACTTGAGCCCATTGTTGCAGCCACTGTGTCAATCCATCTCACTGGGGCCTGGCCAGATCTTAAGGCCTGGTCAAATCTTGGCCTCCCCATCTTGAGGCTTGGCCAAATCAGTTTTGTCCTCCAGATTCACCAGTTCCACACCTTCTAGCCAGGCTTCTGGCGATGTCTGTCAAACCATCACCAGCTACTGGGTCTCTGACATGCCAAAAGTGATCTTATGCTGGTCAAACAGTTTGTGTAGGGCATCAATATAGAGTGCGTGGTATTTAGCGATAGTCTTCTGGCTTGGGTTCTCAATCTTGGGCAGTGGTAGAGGCTCCCCCACTGCCAGGGGGAACAGAGAAGGAAAAGGGAAAAGCATCAGAATACTTCACTCCTCAGAATGGGCCCCAACCCTCGAATCCAGGTTCTCCTCACCCTCACCCTCACCCCACCACTACCCTAGCCAACCTCTCTGCCTCTGGCACACCCAGAGCTCAGATTAGGCCTCAGAACTGGCTCATGTATCCTAAACCAAGGCTTCCCACAGAAAGGCCCACTCACCAATGGTGGTTACAGGCTGAGCGTAGAGCAGAGGGCCTCTGGAGTTCCTGATGAAGCGCGTCCACAGAAAGCACAAAGGTAGATATGTGCCATGCTCTGGAACCACTTCTGCAAGCAGTGGACAAAGCCTCAGGATTGAAAATAGGCTGATCATAGAAGTCTGTCTCCCCAAAGAAATAACTGGAGATTAGAGCCACCCTTCAGAGGAAAGGTGTGTTCCTTGAGGCCCAAAATGGTAGGGACCCAGCTGAAAGCCAGACATGCTGACTGTCAGTGGTCCCTAGGACTGCCTACAGTCTCCTCAGGCCCCAACCTAGCTGTACATAGGTCCAGGCTAAGTGGGAGGGTTCCACAGCCTACCCCAGGCTGCCTGTAGGGACAAAGCAGCAGCAAGCTAAAGGAAGCAAGCCCCAGACTCCTGTGAGCCCACAGGCCTGTAACCCTGGGAGAAAAGACCCAAGGGCTATTTCATTTGTCTTTCTTCCCTTTAACACACATGCTAAGTTTGGCTCTCTCTGAGATGTAATTGCAGCCAGCCCCCTTTTATAGAGTAACTGTGAGAGGTTAGTGAAAGGGAGAACAGGCTCAAGGCTGGCCCTCTAGCATTTCTTCCTAAGCAGAAATGCCTCCAGGCCCTCGCCCCAGCTCTACCCCAACCCAGAAATGGCTTTCCTCCTCTCTCTTTAAGGATACCATTTTCTCAAAACCCCCTCCTCCTTCCCTGTTAGGCTTTCGGAACCTCTCCTCCCAGCCTGGACCAGAGCTATCCTTACCCATGCCAAAGGGGCGTGTACACAAAGGCACTCTGATTCTTTAAGACCAGGGTGGTAGAGCCTGGCTGGTTGTATCTGCACTCTGCCAGGCCACTGACACCACGATGAGCAAACTTTCCTCCCTACTTCTTCAAAGGAGGGGAAGATCAAGGAGCCTCACATCAGGCAGGTGAGCCAGGGGTGACTTTTTAAGACCAGAGGGGATCACAGAGTTAGCCTTTTATCCATTCCCCCCACATCTCTCCCTTGGAGAATCATTTTTTTCTTTGGCTTTACCTCCTAGGAGCCAATTCACCTGCAGATATTGTATAGTCTCTGGGGAAAGGCAACCAGAAAAAGGCTCCCAGTGTGAGCATATAGAAGGTGAGGCCAGAAAAGATCTTGGAGAAGCCTGTGATCTCTGTGACAAAGTGGCCAAAGTAGGAAAGGGACACGATGCCATGAGGGTGACAGACAAGGATGTAGTTGTGGTTGGGAGAGATATCATGAGTCATCCAAAGCTGTGGAGGAAGATGGAGTCAGGAGTGGTCTAGCCAAGGAAGTGTGTTCCTCTTTTGCCTAGAGACCTCGAAGGGAAAGGGCTGCTATGTCCAACCATGCAGGTTGGATAATGTACAACTCCAGGGGGCGTGTCATTCACAAAGGCCTCAGTGTGAATGGCACCCTCCATCCCCCACCCTGACCCAACTGCTAGCACTGGAGTTGGGGCTGGTCCCTGAGTCTGAGTAGGAACCTGGGGATACTCACATTGAGAGGGAAGTAATCACAGTACCATTTCCACAGGTGCCAATGCCTCACACAGGTAAGCTGGCAGCCACCTGAAAACAGAGCCAACATAGCCAAGTTTTGCCCCACCCCCCATTGTCCTCTTCTGAGCCCTTTTGGGACTGCCACAGGGTATTCTCACCTCCTGCTGTTTCCCAGCTTCTTAAGTGACAACTAGGATGGAGCTATAGCAAGCCAGGGCCAACTTAGGACAAACCTAACTCTCTGCTTCACTAACTGCCTCTTCCCCAACTCACTCCAGTTCTGGTTTGGGCCTTTCTATCACCTTAACGGAAACCCTGATGGCGTAGTGGTTAAGTGCTACGGCTGCTAACTACAGGATCAGCAGTTTGAATCCACCAGGCACTCCTTGGAAACTCTATGGGGCAGTTCTACTCTGTCCTATAGGGTCGCTATGAGTCGGAATCGACTTGATGGCCCTGGGTTTTTTTTGTTTGTTTGTTTATCACCTTAATAGGACTGCTTTTCTCAGCTTCTCTAGCCCAGGGAATGCCAGCTGAAGAGCTGCCTGGGACATAGCCAGAATATCTCAGGATTATAAGGTGAGAAAAGGAAAGAGGTGATCACATGTGGCAACACAGCACCAGTAAGGCCCTTACCTCGCTCAAGGGTCTTCCAGTCAAAAGCCAGCCAGGTGAAAATGAACACAGTGATTGGCCAGTATGATGTGAACACCACCAGGTAGAGGTTGCCACAGGTCACATAGTGATTGCTGGAGGAAGCCCAGCCTAGAGTCAATGAATTGTGAACAGTCCCTCACCCTTACCCTCCCTCCAGAGTCCTGTCTACCCCAAGGTTTCATGCTGTCTCACTCATGCTCACTCAAAGCTCTCACTACCTCACCCCAGCACATGGCTCACATGCTCACCAAAGTAGGAATGGGTCATGATCTCATGAGGGGGACAAACTCTTCTCCTCCCTGGCCTTGGGAACCTGACTCAGGTCTTGAATGCAAGATGTTTTCCTCCCCACCTGTACTTAACACAGTAAGCCCTCTAGTCCCCAGGACCAGCTCCAGCAGGGCTGTGGGCTGCATCTGGAGTCTGTTTAATGGCAGAGAGCCAGTGGTGAGTCACAATGATCTGGTCATCAGAAGTTGGGGGTCCTGGAAAGATAGAACCAGGGACACTTTTCCTTCGATTCACGGTTTCTTCATATCGTCTCTGCGAAGCTATAGTGGAAGTAATACCAGAGAAAGAGAAGACCTAGCTTCAGTCAGGTTCAGAACACCCAAGACTGGCAAACAAGAAACAAGGGAAAATGTAAGATAGAATAGAATAAGGTACTGGAAGACTGTAGGGTGACATGTTAGGAAAGATTTAAGGAAGAAGAGAAGTCATATGGGGCCACACTCTCTTGGAATTATTACTGGACTCAGTTTTTAAAAGATTTGTAAGACTGTGAGAGAAGAGTGGGTCCAAACAAAGGTTAGAAAAGACAGAAAACACTTCAACTGAACATAGCAGATTGAACACAACTGTTTATCTTGACTCCTTGCTGGAGCTGCATAAAAAGTACCACGAAAAAAGTTTTAAAAGAGAGGTCCACAAGGAGAAACAGAATTAGAGAGGAGCCAATGGTGGATGAGAGATATGAGCAAAAATTTTGCATGCTGAAAAGTAGATGGAGAAGGGCTTAGAACAAAGAAAGTTTGTTCTGCAAACAGCAAGCTTGCTCTGCAAATCCCATCTGCAAGGGGATATGCCAACAAGAAGCAAGCCTGTTTGCACTGGAGAATCTAGGAAAGACTCAGAATTTGGAGGCACCAGGTGTCACAAAAGGCAAGGGTGAGGCACAGGACTAATAAACAGGAAGATTGATTGAATGACAAAGAAGTAGTTAGAGCCCAGGTTCCTCCTCTCCCCTGCACAACTGGATAATGGAAAGATTATTATCTAAACCAAATAGACTCTAGACTCAGATACTTACAGCAGGCGTGGCTAAGGTATACACAGCTAAACTGTTAATCAAATAGGAAGATAGAATAAAGACATTCCAGATATACACAAAACTCAAACCATTAGCTGTCAAGTCGACTCCAACTCAGAGAGACCCCATGTGCGTCAGAGTAGAACTGATTTTTCAGAAGTAGATCACCAGGCCTTTTTTCAAGGTGCCTCTGGGTGGATTCCAACTGCCAACCTTTTAGTTAGCAGCCGAGTGAGTTAACAGTTTGCACCACCCAGAGGCTCAGATATACACAGTCGCATAATTTGTCTCCCATGTCTCTTTCTAAGGAAACTATTGGAAGATGAGCGCCAACAACATGAGAGAGTAAGTCAAGAAAGAAGGCATGGGAGCCAGGGAAAAAAAGAGGGACCAACAAAGAAAGCGACATGGGCCGGGACTAGGATGAGGCAAGCAAGGTGCCCAGAGCACGGAATTTAAGGAGACAGTCCCCAAGTCATGCAAGTACTAACCCCACACTTACACAATCCTAAGAATGAGCACCTTCTTCAATTTTGCACCAGACCACCTGAAAGGCTCTGGAGGTGACAGCTGTGCATGAGGCCAGACTGTAACAGGAGGATGGATGGGGGCTCTAACACCAATGTCCTCAAGGAAAAAAAAAGAGGAGCGAGGAGACATACAATTCCTGATGTGTTTGTACATATTGAGAGATTAACGTATCTGTGAAGAGTTTGGGGATGAATTAGTGATAAGTACGTAGATGACTAAATAAATAAATAATGAGGCAATAACTCCAGGGAAAACAAGAAGTTGCACAAGAAAGGAAATGTAATCTTAGTACACCAAACAGCTCAAATTGTAAATAATATTTTCCTAGTCAAAGGACTCCCTGGGTAGAGCAAACAGTTAAGCGCTTGAGTACTAGCCAAAAGGTTGGCAGTTTGAACCCACTCAGAGGCACCTTGGAAGACAGGCCTGGTGATCTGCTTCCAAAAGGTCACAGCCTTGAAAACCCTATGGAGTGCAGGGGTATCAAAAATATCGAATACACCATGGACTGCCAGAAGAGCAATCAAATCTGTCTTGAAAGAAATACAGCCAGAATGCTCCTTAGAAGCAAGGATGGTGAGCCTTCATCTCACATACTTTGGACATGTTATCAGGAGGGACCAATCCCTGGAGAAAGACATCACACCTGGTAAAGAAGAGGGTCAACGCAAAAGGGGAAGACCCTCAATGAGATGGATTGACACAGTGGCTGCAACAATGGACTCGAACATAACAATGATTGTGAGGATGGCACGGGACTGGGTAGTGGTTCGTTCTGCTGTACATAGGGTTGCTGTGAGCGGGAACCAACTGGTTAGCACCCAACAACAACAATAACGACAGCAAAATATTTGTCATGGTAACTGGTTACCTCTGGGGAGTGAGATTAGGGATTGAATTGAGGCAGAAGAGATAACAGCCTAGTGGCTCCAGCCCTCCTACATTGGACCTGGCCCACGGAGGCCTTCAATAAACGGTCATTCTCCCTCCCCATGCCCCAGTGCTATATCAGCTCCTAGGCCTTGGGGACTTTTCTCTATCATGGGCACACAGTGGCAGTAGGGGTGTAAGTATAGGACAAGACCTCAAGAAAGATAATGGAATAGAACCCAACATCTTAAATCTTCCAGGTTAGAGCAGGATCTAGAGACAAGAATTAGTTACAGGTACCACAAGGCCACCAACTCTGGTTTCTGAGAATCCTGAAGCCAAGACTGAAGAAGAAAGGCAGCCTTGTTAACCAAGAGGAAGAACCCCGCGCTCAGGGAGGAAAACTGCTCTTCTTGAAGAATAGTCTCACCAAATACCAAACAGCCCTTTTGAAAAAGCAGATGGGCAAATGGTCCTCTCTGAAAAGCAGGTGACTAAGCAGACCAGCTCTGAAAAGACCAGTTCTGGCAGACTAACCTCAGATTTTTTGAGACCTGGAAGCTGGAGGGATGAGAGGGGTGGTAGCCCACCCCTCCAGCCAGGTCGGAGACTCAGCCCTTACTAAACAGAAAGAAGGCCTATGCCACAGGGTGGGGAAGTGTCCAAAAGTCCAGCTGGAGTCCTCATCCTCAGTAGGAGGCCATTCTGAGCTAGTCTCTTCCACCTTTTAGTCAGGAATTTTCACATATGCAGAAAGCCTAGCTTCCTCCTTGCTCCCTGGCCTAGCATATAACCCAGGGACATATCTATACCAAACCTCCCAGTCATTAGTGAGGGAGAAGATGCAAGAGGCAGAGAAAGGAACGCATATGCTGGAATCAGGCCCCCACGGGCTCATCTCCCCAAGCCCAGCTCCTCCACTTCCTAGCTGTGTGATCTTGGACAGGCCACTTATACTACATGTATCTCAGCTGCCTCATTTGTACAGTGGAGATTATTCTCCACATATGGTCTTAGAACAGTGCCTAGCAGGAAGAAAGTGTTCAATAGATGTTAAGTATTGTTATGTGAGTGTTAGCTATCATTCTGTGTGTGTAGCTATTCCTATGTATCACTACGCATAGTATTCGTTTCTACCTCATGAGATCGTCATGAGGCTAAAATGAAATAATAGGTGTGAAAGTACCTGGTACAAAGTAAGTGCCTAGTACATATGAATTACCTTCTCCTTCAAGGTCCCTTCCAGCTCTGATTGCCCACCATTCCTAGGGTTAATACTAATCTTTTCAGCATTGAGAGGGCCTGGCGCCCACCCCAAGCAGGCCTCTGAGCTCCCCATTCCCTGTCCTCTGGCTCGATGGTGGGTTGAGAGAAGGAATGCCCACCTTCTCTATTCACCGGTATGTCCCTGTGCCAACCCTAGGCTCCCGGGGCCTACCTGCATTCTTCATTGCCAGATATCTTACAAGGTCATTTTAGTTCATGCTCCTGCCTCCAGCCAGTACTCATCTCAACCACCAGGCAAATGAGAATTTTTTCCAGGTCCGCCTCCCACAGAGCTGGTTTACTTTAGCTCTTAGAACACAGTGGCCAGCACATAAGTAATTTTCACAAAGTGTTTGTGGTGTAGGTGTTCAAAAATGGGATGGACAAATGGATGAATCCCTCTGGATAAGAGGTTTTTCAGAGTCTCCCTCTGACACTGGACCAACTCTCTCCCACTGAAGGTTTGCTTGAGTCCCTGCAGTTGCAGATAAGCCTCGTTCCTCGGTTAGCCTCAGTGGAACTGCTCTCCACCTTCCGGAACATGCCTTCCGTGCCCCACTGTAGACCCAGGAGGGCCCACGATATACATCTGCACTCAAGACATGCACACACACACATATACACACACACCTGCATAGGTAAACATCCATATGTGAACACACATGCCCACATGTGCACACACATGCCCACATGTACACACATTCACACCTGCATAAGCACACACCCATATGTGCACACACATGCCCACATGTGCACACACAGATCCCATGATACAGCTTTGAGTTACACAGGTCAAAAACACATTTGTCAAAATTCAGTGAAAGAAGACTTCAGGGAATACTTTTGGTTTAAGGTTTAAAGATTATCTCAGGGCAATAGTTTCAGGGGTTCATCCAGCGTCCATGGCTCCAGAAAGTGTGGAGTCCATGAGAATATGAAATTCTATCCTGCAATTCCCCCCTTTTGATCAGATTCCTCTACAAGATCTTTGATCAAAATGTTCAGTAGTGGTAGTCAGGCACCATCTACTTCTGGTCTCACGGCAAAGGAGGCAGTTGTTCATGGAGGCAATTAGCCACACATTCCATATCTTCCTCCTATTCCTGACTCTCCTTCTTCCTCTGTTGCTCCAGGCAAATAGGGACCAATTGTTGTACCCTGGGTGGCTGCTTGCAAGCTCTTAAAACCCCAGGCACTACACAATGAACTAAGAGGTAGAACAGGAGCACTAAACACAGTATTAGCCCAAGTAACTGGGATGTCCCATGAAACCGTGACCCTAAACCTCCAAACCAAAGAACCAAATCCCATGAAGTATTTGGTTGTACATAAGCAGCTGCTCTTTTTTTTTTTTTTGTAATTATTATGACTATATCTAACACACTACTTTTGACAATTCAACTTCCTACAAGTGTACAACTTATTGACAAATGTGATTTCTCCATGCATGTACATGTGTGCATGTGACCTTTGTGTATGGGTATATACGTACAAATGAAAACACGTGTCTAGTGTCCATGGATAGCATCTCCAAGTATGTGTCTGTGTGCTGTGGGGCTGTGTGAGTATGAAAGCATCTAAGTCCAGCCAGGTGTGTGCTGCAGGCGAAATACATGGACACGTGAAAGACTGGAAGTATTTATTAATGCAAAATATAATTACTAAGGAAAAAAAAATTTTTTTTTTTTGTAAGGGCATAGTCTAAGCCAGGCACTGATCTAGGGGGCGGGATTATTTCAGTGAGCAGAGTAACCAAACAAACAAAAAATACCCTACCTTTGTGTAGTTTACATTCTGGTGGGGGAAGACAGACAATACAAATTAATTAATTAATTAGTATGCTATAATGTGATACCACCAGTTGCCCTCCTGTAGACTCTGACTCATGGCAACCCCATGTGTGTAGAATAGGACTGTGCTCCATAGTGTTTTCAGTGGCTGATTTTTCAGAAGTAGATTGCCAGACCTTTCTTCTGAGGCACCTCTGGGTAGATGCGAATCTCCAACTTTTTGGTTAGCAGCCAAGCATGTTAACCATTTGCACCACCTAGGGACTCCCATAACGCAATTAGTGCTCTGAGGCCCAAATGCCTTCACAGGGGAGTCTCATTGGTGAACACCTACCATGCACCCCGCCGTTGCCTGGGTACCTTCCCTATATCCAGCATTGTCCTATCCAGTTCTACAGAAAATATATGAAGGGTGTTGGCTGGAATGGTGGTTCTGTGAAGAGACTTGTGGGAAGTGAGGCTAGAGAGGGTAGCAGGACCAATCTCCAAAAGTCTGGACACTAGGATGAAGAGTTTGGATTTAATCCTGTGGGCACTGAGGAGGCAGGGTCAGCTTCTGAGCAGGGATGGTGACTTGTGCCAAATGCCACCTGAGGACAACTGTCAGGCATAGGGTGGCTGTCAGAGCCCAGGGGCCCAGCTGTCTCCATGATTGACAATGCTCACCTTCTCCTCTTGCAGGACCAGCTCTATCTCCACGTAGAGTAAGTGGATGGGCTCATGGGGGCTTTCACGGGCATAGAAAGGCCTGCTGGCCCAGACCTCTCTCCCCATTAGACTGAATTATTGTTTGGGGTAGGAGTAGCCCATCCCCCATTAGGATCCAGGCCTTTGTTAGGGAAACTTCCTGAGACAGTCCCCTATGGAGGAGCAAATCTCTGTGAACATTAAACACAGGTGGGAGGTGAGGGAGGAGAGGAGCCACAGGTGATGGCCACGATTCTGATTTTAGTCCTGGGTGGAGAGTGGGGATGAGGAATGCAGGAGGAGGAGCACTTCCTGCAGGGTGGGCGAAGCAACTTATGAGCTTAGTTTGGGCCACTATTTGTGAGAAGGGCCTGTGGGACAAGCAGGCCCTGTGAGGGCTAGTAAATCCAGCTGTAAGTTTCTAAAGTGTATTCTGCTACCTCTGGGCTTCCAGAGATTTGCCACAAGGGCAGTTTCAGGGGGATAAAGACGGGGAGGCTGAGCGGGGAACTCTGGACTCCCCACCCCCCACTTAAAACAGAGGACCAGCTCTCTTTTGATCTATTTATGATTGGAAGTCCATGAAAGATTGTATTTAACAAAACGATTCTCGGGAGTGGAGTAGAGGAAGAACATTCTGCAAGGCCCTGAGGGAGCCTAGCAGGAGAAGGATCTGCACATTCCTGCCAAGAAGAAGATGCCTCAGCTCAGCCCCAGCTGGGGGTGGGTCATAGGCCAAGTGCATGTGGCTGCGGAGACATTTCCAGGGACCACAGCCAAGGCAGCAAGAGGAGACTGGGGCCGGCCTGAAAAAGAGTAAGAGCTGCCTGCTAGAAAGAAAGATTGTCTGGGGTCTGAGTGGTTACTTCTTCCACTGATCCACTCCCAATGGGGTCCTCATGCATGTCAAGCCCAGCCTTGAGGATTTGTGTTGTTCTCGCTTCTTCATGTGTCTGTCCCCTGCATGCCAACTACTCATCCTGGCCCCCCGAGTCAGGGAGAATTTAGGGCAGGAACTGGGTCTTACTGTTCTCATATGTCCAGCCCCTAATACAGGCCACACAGTAGACACTCACCGATGTTTGTTAATAACATGTCTGAGTGAATGGAAGCCCGACTTGTGTGGCATTGGGGGATTTCCAAGGCTTGGTTTCCCCATGTGTAAACAGGAGGTAATGAGCTGTCCTTCTCAAACTTGTAAGAACTCAGAGAAGTGACAAATAGCAGTCGCTTTAGGAACTGTGAAATGATGTCCACGTTTAGGTTGTTGCTGTCACTGTCTGTAGATTAAGCGGAGGAGAGAGTGGCTTTTTGATTTTGATCAAAAATTCCATAGAAGAATTCTGTTCAAAGGGGGGAAAATGCAGAACATTTTGATCAAAAATTCTATAGAAGAATTCTGATTGAAAGGGGGGAAATGCAGAACAGAATTTCAAATTCTTATGGAATCCAGACTTTCTGAATCCATTGAGCCTGGATGAATCACTGAAACTATTTCTCTGAGATAGTCTTTAAACCTTAAACCAAAAATATGCCCTGAAGTCTTCTTTAAACCAAACAATAGTTTAGCTTAACAGTAAAGAATGTCTGTCTTGAGTATTGTGCTCTTTTAAAGAGCTATCTATATGGGATCAAATTGACAACAGCAACTCAAAAAGTTAGATCAGAAGCTTGGTGGGCAGTAAGTTAATGTTAATTGGGGAGGAACAACTCAGAAAAAGAGGGTGAGAATGGTTGCACAACTTGAAAGATGTAATCAATGTCACTAAATTGTACATGCAGAAATTGTTGAATTGGTGTATGTTCTGTGTATATTTTCAACAAAAAAATAAAAGAATTTTTTAAGTTAAAAAAAAAGAAGGGGACAGTTGTATGTGGGGAGAATGGAGGAGCACTGGGAAGAGAAGGCCCAGAACTATACTAACCTGCCCTGGGATGGACTACCCTCTGAGAAAGGGCGTCAGAGATTCAAGAACAAAATCAATGATAGTGTGAGCATTTGGAATATTCTAGAAGCTCTGTCTCTCCATCCCCACAAAGAAGGCCATGTGCCAAGCTGAGGTACCTGCACGCATCTTAACACCGAACAGAGAAAAGGTCAAGGCTATTTGGAGGTTTCCAGTCCTGAGTCTTATCACCCCCCTACCAATTATGGCCCCATCCCACCTGCGCAAAATCCCTGGATATTCTGGAGCTCAGAGACTGTCAGGGCTAGAAGGGTCCTCAGAGGCTTTTCATTCCAAACCAGTCAAAGGAGGATTCTTCTTCACCATAATTGAGCCCCCTGCCAGTGAAATCCTTCTTCCTACTCTCAGATCCAGGCCCCCACCCCCACTATTCCTACTCTACCACCACCATCATCAGTTGTCATAGAGTTGATAGTGACCCCACATGTTTCAGAGTAGAACTGCACTCCATAGGGTTTTCAATGGCTGTGACCTTTCAGAAGCAGATCTCCAGGACTTTCTACTTCTTCTTTTTTCAGCAGAACACACCAATTCAACCGTTCCTACATGTACAATTCAGTGACTTTGATTACATTCTTGGGTTGTGCAACCATTTTCACCTTCCTTTTCTGAGTTGTTTCTCCCCAATTAACATTAACTTACTGCCCACCAAGCTTCTGATCTAACCTTTTGAGTTGCTGTTGTCAATTCGATCCCATATAGGGGAAGGAGATGGACAGGAAAGGCCAAGCCCACACTTGACCATTTCTCCCAGAAGATTCACCCCTCCACCTCCAACCTCATGTCACTGGTGACTGTAACGGATCCCAAACTACCATGTGTGCTCATGTGGTTCCACAGTATATGCAAAGGGAGGATAAAGAAACTGCTCTGGGTACATAAACCATTAATGAGAAGAGCAGAGGAAGAAAAAGAGATTGGACCCAAGACAGGATACGAATCTCTATTCCTAAGCACAGTTGCAATTTTTCATGTATTTTTTTATAGTTCAGCAGTAATTTGGTTTTAGCCTTTCTTCTATTTGGCCATAAGCTCCTTGAGGTTAGAAATCTCTATTTTGCTCATTGTTATATCCGTAGTGCCTAGAGCAGTGCCTACTGGCTGAATTACTGAACAAATAAATGAATGAGCAAAGGTCAGAGATAGGAGCAGGGTCAGGAACAAGGTTGAGGTCAGTACAGAAATGTGGCCTGACCAGAGCAGGGAAAGCTTACGGCCTTCGAGCGCTAAGGGGCAGGTGGGAGATTGGCTTCCTGTTGCCCAGTTCCCCTTACCACCTTACATCCAACACAGCCTGGTGACGTAAGCCCTCCTCAGCAAGTGCTCAGGATAGAGTGATTCTCCAGATGCTGAGCCTGTTGGAGCTGTGAATGCAGGACATGATAGGACGATTTCCTAACACTGTGTGCTTTGTGTCTAAGTAGGATGACTTGAATATAATGGCTGGCGTTTGACAATTTCTCAACAGCCCTTGAACTCACTGGAAATCTCCCTCTGATGTGGCTAGGAACCCAGTCCAGTCAAACACTTAAAACACTTAGGGACCGTTAAAGTCGGAACTAACGAGGAGGCCGGTTACCATGGAAACTGCCACCCCTGGTGGCCTCTTAAGGGAAGAAAGAATGAGGGCGACAAAGTGGAAAAGGGCGGATTTGGGGGGAGCTGGAGCTGGAAGGTAGAGACTGGTGCATAGTGGAAGGAAGGAATTACTATTTATTACCAGCTTACCAGCTCCTTGGTGCCAGGCACTATGCTGAGCACTTGGCATACTTTTTTTTTTCTTTGTGTTTTAGGCAAAAGTTTCCCGTTCCATAGTTTGTACATAAAGTGTTTCATGACCTTGGTTTCAATCCCCACTATGTGTCAGCGTTCTCCCCATTTCCGCCCCAGGTTCCCCCTTTTCTTTTGTCATGATTTCCTACCCCTTCCTGCCTTCTCATCTTCGCTTTTGGGCAGATAATGCCCTTTCGATCTGTATAATTGATCGTTCTAAGGAATACGTTCCTCTCGGGTGTTATTTTTTATCTTATGGGCTTGTCTATTGTCCAGCTGGGATATGATCTCCCGGAATGTCTTCCTTTCTAGGTCAGAAGGGTATCTTAGGGCCAGAGTCTTGGGTGTTCCCCCAGTCTCTGTCTGGTCTTTTTTGTGAATTTCATTTTTTGTTCTACAATTTTCTCCTGCTCTGTCCAGGACCCTGTGTTGTGATCCCAGTCAGAGCAGTTGGTAGTGGTAGCTGGGCACCATCTAGTTCTGGTCTCGGGGTCAGGTAGGGTGTGGTTCATGTGGTTCATTAGTCCTTTGGATTAATTACTCCCTTGAGTCTTTGGTCTTCTTCACTCTCCCCTCACTCTGAATGGGAAGAGACCAATTAACTTTTAAGACCTCAGATACTACTCACCAAAGTAGGACACAGAACATTGTCCTTACATATTATGTTGTGCCAATTGACGTAGGTGTCCCCCAAGTCTATGTTTCTTTGATGTCTAGCCTAGGAGCTTCATCCTATGAGGTGCTTGGTTATGTCTAAGAGGTTTCCCTGACTATACCCTTTGTGTGCACTATATGAGCCACGCCTACAGCCATGTATGTACAGCTATTCGCAATCAAATCTGTATTTGCCAGTGGATGTGTTCCTTTATAGTTTCTCTCATCTCTTGGTGTATTTGTCCACCCATAAATTACTGTTTGTTAATACTATTGCTGCGAAATTGTCTAAGCTATAGTAGTTACTGTAGTTGCCCATTATTCTTGCATTCCTCTCAGTGTCTTCTCTTGCCTTGGTCATGTTGTACTATATTATGTATTGCCTTTCCCTCTACCAATATTAACTCATGTTTTCTAACTGGTAATTTTCCCTCCCTCTCCCTTCTGTCCCTGGTAACCATCAAATAATGTTTTTCTTTTTTTTTTTTCTTGTGTGTAAATCTTTTGTTGTTACTTTATGGTAGTGGTCTCATGCAATATTTGTCCTTTCGTGATTGACTTATTTCACTCAGCATAGTGTCCTCCAGATTCATCCATGTTGTGAGATGTTTCCTGGATTCATCATTATTCTCTGTCATTGCGTAGCACTCCATTGTGTGTGTGTACCAGTTTGTTAATCCATTCATCTGTTGATAGGCACTTAGGTTGTTTCCATCTTTTGACATTGTGAATAAAGCTGCAATGAACATGGGTGTGCATATGCCTATTCATGTGATAGCTCTTATTTCTTTAGGGTATATACCTACGGGTGGGATTGCTGGATCATATGGTATTTCTATTTCAAGCTTTTTGAGGAATGCCATATCGTTTTCCAAAGCAGTTGTACTATTTTACATTCCCATCAGCAGTGTATCAGTTCCAATCTTCCCACAACCACACCAACATTTGTTATTTTCTGTTTTTTTGATTGGTGCCAGTAATGCCAAGGTGAAATGGTATCTCATTGTAGTTCTGATTTACAACTCTCCAATAGCTAATGATTGTGTGCATTTCTTCATATGTTAGCCACCTAAATGTCTTCTTTGGTGAAGTGTCTGTTCATTCCTTTGCCCATTTTTAAATTGTACTGTTTTATTGTTTAGATGTTGATGTTTTCTATAAATTTTATATATTAGTCCCTTGTCAGATATGTTGAAGCCAAAATTTTTTTCCCAGTCTGTAGGTTGTCTTTTGACTCCTTTGGAGAAGACTTTTGTTTAGCATAAGTTTTTAATTTTTAGGAGGTCCCATTTATCTGGTTCATCCTGTTCTGTCCGTGTATTTTTAGTTCTGTTTGGCACTCTATTCAACAGTTGGCATACTTTTGATCATTACAGCCCCCTGCAAGAAAAGCATTAGTTCTCTTTCCCTTCCAACCTCACTGACTGGCAAAGCATACGCCATTAATCAGCAAGATGGCCTATCTCCATTCCCAGTGCTTCTTATTGGAAAAGGTAACCTTGAACTCCCTGCCATTGGGAGCAAGGGTAGGGATAGGAAGGGTGGTCGGCTTCAATGCAGAACTGGAAAAAGCACATTCAATATTATAATAACTATGGTTTCCTCAACACAAACTACAGACAGTAAAGCTCAACATTTGTAAGCTGGTTTTTCTGCACTTTAGGCCACAAAAACAAACTCACACAATAGTGCTTGATGTTCAAAGTGACCTGTCATCCCGCTGGCAGAAAGTGAAAAAGCAATCCTGTATTACAACAAAGAAGCAGGCTCTAAGTGACCATTTCTATCATACTATCAAAACCTAAAGGATGTCTCTCTCAGTATCAACATAATGGTCTTCTAAAATTACCATTGCTTTGATTCATTTTAAGTCATGGTATTTAATTTCTTTGAAAAAATCAAATGACAATAAGGGAAGGTGTGAAGTATTTCTGTTTATTTAATCTAAGATGGGAGAAGATGGAGTAGACATACTTTTCCTTATTCCATCTGCTAAGTATGACTAAAAAACCTGGATATTATAAATAAAACAAACAAAAGGAGACTCTGAAAGGTGGCAAGAAGGCAGACCACTAAGGTCTTCAGGACCAGATGAACAACATGGTGATGAGTCTCCTGGTTTTTTGTTTGTTTGTTTGTTTGTTTTTGCCACATATATCCCAGGCTTGGAGCTGAATAAGCTGGTAACCCAGAAATACCAACAGGCACGGAAAAGGAAGCCCCAACAAAAGCCCACTCTCTCTAGCCAAAAAAAAAAAGGAAAGAAACAACCTAGCAACACAGACAAATTTTAAATAATAACTGTTCTACACCAACCAAAACCAGAGAAAAAACTGTGGCCCCACCCCCACCATCAAAGGCTGAGTAGGTAACCTAGACTTCCACCCTCATGTGGCTGTAATAACACACTCCAACCACTCCTTTCCCACCCTCTCCACTGCTGAAGTGGTGTCAGAGAAGGCCAAGTACAGAGCTGGGGCTATCATCCTTACTTACCAGCAGATAATGATGCCCCCGCCCCACACACACACACTATGCCAGTGGAGAGAACATGGGGGGCTTAGAATTCCACCTCCATCTGGCAGTAATGAGGGGTTCCTCCCTCTCCCTGCTGAGGCAGTATCAGAGAATGTCTACTGGAGAGCCAGAACTTTTACCACTTCCCAGTGGTAACGAGGCCAGCCCCTCCTTCTGACTTGTCACCGGCGGCAGTAAGGAGGGGAGCAGTAAGAAGGCACTCCTAGCCCTCCCAGGCAGGGAGATATTAGTGGAGACCTAGTGTGCAGCAGGAACTCTCATTCCTGCCCAGCAATAACAAGGACCCCCCCACCTCAGGTATCAATGGAGGCCAAGTGGGTGGATTTCTACCCCCACCTGGTAGTAATGAAGTGACAATCCCCTCCCCATGCCAGTGGCAATGTTAGGGAGGCCAGCTAGAAGAGAAGGCTGAAATGAGATCCAGAGTCTTATGACATAAAATGCCAAAGTTTTAGTCAAATATCACTTGCCATACCAAGAACAAGGAAGATCTAAAACTGAATGACAAAAAACAACTGGTATATGCCAACACTGAGATGACAAAGATGATAGAATTAACTGACAAAGATTTTAAAGCAGCCATTCATAAAAAATGCTTCAATGAGCAATTACAAACATACTTGAAACCAATGAAAAAATGGAGAGTCTCATCAGAGAAGTAGAAAATACAGAGAAAAACAAAGTGGAAATTTAAGAACTGAACAATACAATAACCAAAATAAAAAAAAAAACTCAGTGGATAATCCAACAGCAGAATGGGAAGGACAGAGGAATCAGTGAATTTGAAGATAGAAGAATAAAAATTAATCGGAACCACAGAGAGAAAATAGACTAAAAAAAATTAACAGAGACTTAGGGACCTGTGGGACAACAACAAAGGATCTAACATTCATGTCACTGGAGTTCCAGAAGAAGAGAAGAAAGAGGGAGGGGCTGAAAAAGTATTCAAAGAAATTATGGCTGAAAACTTCCTAAATTTGGCAAGACAAACAAACCTACAGATCCAATAATCTTAGTGAATTACAAATGGGATAAACCTAAAGAAATCCACAAAAAGACAAATCATAGTCAAACTTCTGAAAACTAAAGACAAAGAAAAAAAATCTTGAAAGCAACAAAATAGAAGTATCTTACCGAAAAGAAAAACAATTCAAAAGACAGGATTTCTCTTGAGAAACCACGAAGGCCAACAAATGTGGCACAATAGCTATGACACGTATATTTTCACAACAACAACCAAAAAATGTGTATGGTTGCATATATATGTGTAGGTATGTATATGTGTGCATATACATTCATACATATATATAAGCACATAGGGGGCAGAGTTATGGACACTTCTTAGACATAACCAAACACCTTGGGGGATAGGTTTTCTGGGTTTGAAGGCTTAGGCTCATAGCCTCGTGGGACAACTCAGTCAATTGGCATAATATAGTTCATAAAGTTTATGTTCAGCATCCTAGTTTGGTAAGGAGTGTCCGGGGTCTTAAAAGCTTGCAAGCAGACATCTAAGATACAACTGTTGGTCTCTATTCATCTGGAGCAAAAAAGAAAGAAAGTAAACAAAGTCTCAGAGAAGAAATTAATCTACGGTACATTCTAATAGTCTACATGGACCATGGCCTCATCTACCCTGAGATCAGAAAACTAGATGGTGCCCGGTATTGGTGTTATCTAGGGTATTGCACCATTCCTGGGCATGTGGCACCACTGAGCAATTTCTGTTAACCTGGTATGGCCCAACATCCTTCCTCAAGCATGGTAGTGTGTTAATTAAAAAATTAATGAGCTTGACTTGCATATTTGAGCAGATATTGTGGTAAAGTTATCTAAAAAAGGGACATCAAATGTTTGGACAAGAGTGCAATTTCAGTGCTTGCCATAGGTGCCATTTTCTGTAGATACACCGCTGGCCATACTGAGTTAATAGAAACTGCTCAGTGGTGCCATGCACCCAGTGCTGATGCAATACCTGCCATACCCTAGTTATGCCTCTGGGCCTGGCTATTAATACCGACAATTTTGATCAGGTCCACAAAAGATGGATCCTAAGGGAACGGGAGAAAAATGTGGAACAGAACTCAAATTCTTAAAAGTCCAGACTTACTGGACTGGTTGAGACTAGGAAACTCCCTGAGATTATCGCCCTGAGATACCCTTTAAACACTGAACCAAAAGTATCCCCTTGTTGTTAGGTGCCATCAAGTTGGTTCCAGCTCAGCGACTCTATGTACAACAGAAAGAAACACTGCCCATTCCTGTGCCATTCTTACAATCATTGTTATGCTTGAGACCATTGTTGCAGCCACTGTGTCAGCCCATCTTTTATTGAGGGTCTTTCTCTTTTTTGCTGACCCTCTACTTTACCAAGCATGATATCCAATGTCTTAGGCTGTTTTCTCTAGAGAAGCAAAACCAGTAAAGCATATAAACATACATATATAGAGAGATATAGGGTCGCTATGAGTCGGAATCGACTTGACGGCAGTGGGTTTGTTTTTGTTTTTTTTTTTTTTTTTTGGTATACAGAGATTTATATCAAGGAAATGGCTCACAGGATTGTAGAAACTGGTAAGTCTCAAGTCCATGGGTCAAGCTGGAGGCTTCGCCTAACTCTAATAGCTGCAGGTGCTGGCAAACCCAAGATCGGCAGGTCAGACAGCGGGGCTCTGGCTCACAGGTTGCAGAGGGCAACAAGGTATACTTATTTCCCTTTTTGCTAAATAAGAAATTGTCTCATAAAATAAAGAATATCACCTATAAGAATTGTGCTCCTTTAAAAAACTATCTATAGAGACCAAATGGTCAACAATTACTCTAATGCAAAGATGAAAAGGACAGGGAAACTAGATTACCGGAAATGGAACAACAGAAAAGAACAGAAATAAAGAGAATGTTAACACTTTGTGGAAAATGTAACCAATGTCACTGAACAATTTGTGTAGGCATTGTAAAATGGCAACCTAAACAGCTGTGTAAACTTTCACTGAAAACATAACAAAACATTATTTTTTTTAAAAAAGATAAAAAGTGGCACGGTATTTTTCAAGTGCTTAAAGAAACGAATTGTGAACCCAGAATCCCATATCCATGAAAATATCCTCAAGAATGAACAGAAAATCAAGGAATCTCAGATGAAGAACGACTAGGAGAATTTGTCACCAAGAGACGTACCCTGAAAGAATGGCTACAGGAAGTTCTCTAAACAAACAAACAAACAAATAAACAAAGACAAAAGAAGAAATCCTAAAAAAGAACATCAGAAAGGAAGAAGGAACATGGTGAGCAAAAATATGGGTAAATACAACAGACTTTTTTCCTCCTCTTGAGTTGTCTAAATCATATTTGACGATTGAAGTTAAAATCATGAAATTGTCTGATGTGGTGCTGAATGTATGTAGAAGATATTTAAGACAATTAAGTTGCAGATGGGTAAGGGTAAAGGGATGAAAAGGGAGAAAAGCTTTCTATACTTCACACAAACTGGTAAAATAGCAACACCAGTAAACTATGATAAATTAGACATACATAATGTAATACCTACAGCAAGCACTAAAAAATGTATAAAAAGAGATACACCCAAAAACACTATCAATAAACAAATTAAATTCTAGAAAGGGTTCGAGTAAACCATAGGAAGGCAAGAAAGAGAAAACAGAAATGAATACAGAAAGAAAAAATAGGAAACAAAATAATTAAATGGAAAACTTAGCCCTAATATATCAATAAAAAAAAAATTTAATTACCTTAAATGTAAATGGTATAAATACAGCAATTAAGAGAGAGATTTCACAGCAAAGATTGTTGAAGATTTTGCTGGCAGAAAACTTCCCAAACATTTTTAAAGACAAAAAGCTGACCATCCAAGAATCTCAACTAACCCCATACAGGATAGACCCCAAAAGAAAGTCACCAAGACAGATCATAATCACACTTGACAAAACCAAAGACAAAAAAAGATTCCTGAGAGCAGCTTGAGAAAAAGGAAAAGTCACTTACAAAGGGGAAACAATAAGACTAAGCTCTGATTACTCAACAGAATCTATGCAGGCAAGAAGGCAATGAGATGATGTTATGGATTGAATTGTGTCCCCCCAAAATGTCTGTCAACTTGGCTAGGCCATTTTCTTAGTCATCTAGTACTGCTGTAACAGAAATGGATGGCTTTAACAAAGAGAAATTTATTCACTCACAGTCTAGGAGGCTAGAAGTCCAAATTCAGGGTACCAGCTCCAGGGGAAGGTTTCCTTTGAGTCAGCCCTGGAGGAAGGCCCTTGTCATCAATCTTCCCCTGGTCTAGGAGCTTCTTAGTGCAGGGACCCTGGGTCCAAAAGACATGCTACTCTCCTGGCTTTTGTTTCTTGGTGGTATTAGGTCCCCTATCTCTCTGCTTGCATCTCTCTTTTATATCTCAAAAGAGATTCACTCAAGACACAACCTAATCTTGTAGTTTGAGTCCTGCCTCATTAGCATAACTGCCTCTAATTCTGCCTCATTAATATCATAGACGTAGGATTTACAACACATAGGAAAATCACATCAGATGACAAAATGGTGGACAACCACACAATACTGGGAATCATGACCTAACTAAGTTGACAGATATTTTGGGGGGACACAATTCAATCCATGACATTCCACACTTTGGCCCCCCAAAATTTGTGTCATTGCCACATGTAAAACACATTCACCCCATCACATCATAGCAAAAGTTTTTTAAATCAACTCCAAGTTAAAAATCCAAAAATTCCTCTTCATCTGTGAAATCTAGAATACGAGTTATCTACTTTCAAAGTACAATGGTGGAACAGGCACAAGCTAGACATTTCCAATACAAATGGGAATAATTGGAGGGAAAGACGGGACAACAGGCACCAAGCAAGTCAGCAGAATACATTATATTTGCCCTCAAGGCTTGAAAATAATCCTCTGTTCTCTGAGACCATTTAGACAATGGCCCTGCCCTCCAGACTCTAGGTATTGGCCACACTCTCCAGATTCTGAGTGGAGGCCCATTGGTTCTGGGCTTCAGCTCCGAACTTCCAGGCCCGCTGGGATGGCAACTCTGCTCCCTCAAATTTGAGTGGCCCATTTTCCTGGTCCACCTGAGTGGCGACTCCACCCTTTGAGACTCCAGAGGCCTCGGCCTTACCCGTTGAGACTAAGACAGCTCTGCTTCCTGTGTTCCTTGCATCTTCAGCTTCTGCACCCTGAATTTGGTCTTCTAGCCTCCTAGACTGTGAGAGAATAAATTTGTTTGCTAAAGCCATTCACTTGTGGTATTTCTGTTATAGCAACACTAGATAACTAAGACAGATGACATATAAAATCTTGGAAAAAAAACTGGCAAACAAGAATAATATATCCTGTAAAATTATCTCTCAAATACTGTGGTGAAGTTAGAACATTTTCAGAAAGGCAGAAAATAATGAAATTTGTAAAAATCAAACCAAATTTGTAAGAAATATTAAAAGGAGTCCTTTGTTTAGAGAACCAGCAACATCAGACAACAACCGGAGTCTAGGACACAGGACAACATCAGTCAGATACCTAAATAGGTAAAAACTCTCAGTAACAAAACAAAGCTAAAAGACTTGAAACAGGGAAACAGAGATGGCAATCTGTAAATGGCAACATCAGAACAGTGAAAGGGGGAATAAACGGTGTAGGTATAGAACTTTCAAATGAAGAGGAAGTCAAGGTGATATCAAGTAATAAAAGACTGATTCAGACTTAGGAAGATAAGGGTAAATTTCAAGGAAAACACAAAGTTAACAAACCTACAGAGCAGAATAAAAAAGAAGAAAAACATAAAGTCTCAGTAAACAGAGAATCTATAATAATGAAAGAAAATCCACAAACAAAAGGGACTCAACACAGGAAAATAACAGGAACAAAGAAAACTTGAGCACCATAAAAAAAAAACACAATATGACAGCAATAAATTGAATGTAATCACAATCAATAACCCCACTGAATGTAGATGGCTTAAATGCACCTGTAAAGAGACAGAGAGTAACAGATTGGATAAAAAAGCACAACCCATCAATATGCTATCTACAAGAGACACACATTAGACACAAAGACATAAATATATTAAAAATCAAAGGGTAGAGAAAAATATCAAGCAAACAGTAATCAAAAAGGGCAGGAGTGGCAATATTAATCTCAGATAAAATAGACTTTAAGGGAAAATCAACCATAAAGGATAAGGAAGGACATTATATAATGATTGAAGCGACAACTCACCAAGAAAACACAACCTTAATAAATATCTATGCACCCAAAGACAGGGCTTCAAAATACATAAAACAAGCTCTGACAACACTGAAAAGAGAAACAGACAGTTCTACAATAATAGTAGGAGACATCAATATACCACTACCACTCTTGGTAAAGGACAGAACATCTAGAAACGAACACAACACAGATACAGAAGATCTAAAGGCCACAATCAACCAACTGGACTTCATAGACATATATAGAGCACTCCACCCAACAGCAGCAAAGTACACATTATTTTCCAGTGCACATGGAACATTCTCTAGAATAGACCACATTTTAGGCCACAGAGCAACCTCGATAAAATCCAAAACATTGAAATAATACAAAACATTCTTTCTGATCATAGTGCCATAAAAGTAAAAATCAATAACAGGAAGAGCAAGGAAAAAAAATCAAATTCATGAAAACTGAATAACGCCTTGCTTAAAAACCACTGGGTAATAGAAGAAATCAAAGAGGAAGAAATTTTAAAAATTCCTGGAATCTAATGAAAATGAAAACACATCATACCAAAACCTTTGGGACACAGCAAAAGCAGTGCTCAGAGGCCAATTTAAGCAATAAATGCGCACATCAAAAAAGAAGAACAGGACAAAATCAAAACATTAGCTTTACAACTTGAACAAATAGAAAGGGAGCAGCGAAAGTAGCCCACAGGTACCAGAAGAAGGAGATAATAAAGCTTAGAGCAGAAATAAATGAAATAGAGAACAGAAAAACAATAAGAAGAACCAACAAGACCAAAAGTTGGGTCTTTGAAAAGATCAACAAAGCTGACAAACCACTGGCTAAACTGACAAAAGAAAATAGGAGAGGATGCAAACAACCCAAATAAGAAATGAGATGGGGAACATTACAGCAGACTCAACTGGAATAAAAAGGATCATAGCATAATATTATGAAAAATTGTACTGCAACAAGTTTGAGAACCTAGAGGAAATGGACAAATCTCTAGAAACACAATACCTACCTAAACTAACACACACTGAGAGAAAAAATCTGAACGGACCCATAATAATAGATGAGACCAAAGAGACTTAAAAAAAAAAAACTAACAACAACAACAAAAAGAAATCCTGGCCCAGACAGCTTCACTAGATAATTCTGCCTAGCATTCAGAGAAGATCTCATATCAGTACTACTCAAACTATTTCAGAGCATAGAAAAGGAAAGAGTATTCCCAAGTTCATTCTGTGAAGCCAGCATAGCCCTGATACTAAAGCCAGGCAAAGATACCACAAAAAAGAAAATCACGGAACAATATCTCTTATGAATGCATATGCAGAGATTCTCAACAAAATTCTAGCCAACAGAATTCAGCTTCATATCAAAAAAATAATATACTACGACCAAGTGGGATTCACACCAGGTATGCAAGCATGGTTCAATATTAGAAAATTGATCAGCATAATTTATTACAAAAATAGAACAAAAGAAAAAATCACATGGTCATGTCAGTAGATGCAGAAAACGCATTTGATAAAGTCCAACGCCCATTCCTGATTTAAAAAAAAAAAAACTCTCAATGATAAAGAACCGAAGAGAAATTCCTTGATATAACAAAGGGCATCTATACAAAATCAAAAGCCAACATCGTTCTCAATGGAGAGAGGCTGAAAGCATTCCCCCTGAGAACAGGAACAAGGCAAGGATGCCCTTTATCACTCTTCCTATTTAACGTTGTGCTGAAAGTCCTAGCTAGAGCAATAAAGCAAGAAGAAGAAATAACAGGCATGCAGATTGGAAAGGAAGAAGTAAAACTATCCCTATTCGCAGATGATATGATCCTATACATAAAGAACCCCAAAGATTCCACAAGAAAACTACTGGAACTAATAGGAAGATTCAGCAGAATAGCAGGATACAAGATCAACAAACAAAAATCAGTTGGATTCCTATACACCGATGAAGAGAACTTCGAAAAGGAAATTAGGAAAACAGTATCATTTATAATAGCACCTAAAAAGATAAAATGCTTAAGAATAAATTTAACCAGGGACATAAAAGACATATACAGGCATACCTCGGAGATATTGCAGATTTGGCTCCAGACCACTGCAATAAAGCAAATATCACAATAAAGCGAGTCACATGATTTTTTTTTGTTTCCCAGTGCATATAAAAATTATGTTGATTTCTACATTTATTGATAAAAATGCTAACCATTATCTGAGCTTTCCATGAGTCATAATCTTGTTACTGGAGGAGGGTCTTGTCTCGATGTTGATGGCTGCTGACTGATCAGGGTGGTGGCTGCTGAAGGTTGAGGTGGCTGTGGCAATTTCTTAAAATAAGACAAGAATTAAGTTTGCTGCATCGATTGACTTTTCCTTCCACTTGAAGACTTAGAGGCTGTTGTAGGGCTATTAATTGGCCTAATTTCAATATTGTTGTGTCTGAGAGCATAAGGAGGAGTGAGGAGAGAGAGAGAGAAGGAGGAATGGCTGGTCAGTGGAGCTGTCAGAACACACATGACATTTATAAATTAAGTTTGCTGTCTTATATGCGTGTGGTTCATGGTGTCCCTAAACAATTACAATAGTAACATCAAAGATATAACAGATATAATAATAATGAAAAAGTTTAAATATTGCAAGAATTGTCAAAATGTGACACAGAGATACAAAGTGAGCACATGCTATTGGAAAAATGGCACCAATAGACTTGCTCAATGCAGGGTTGCCACAAACCTTCAATTTGTAAAAAATGCAGTATCTTGGAAGTGCGATGAAATGAATTGCAACAAAATGAGGTATGCCTCTACTAAGAAAACTACAAAACACTATTGCAAGAAGCCAAAAGACACTTACGTAAATGGAAAAACATACAATGCTCATGGATAGGAAGACTCAAACACCGTGAAATGTCAATTCTACCCAAAGTGATCTACAGATATAATGCAATCCCGATTCAAATACCAACAGCATTCTTTAATGAGACGGAAAAACTAATCACCAACTTTATGTAGAAAGGAAAGACATCCCAGATAAGCAAAGCATTATTGAAGAAGAAGAACAAAGTAGGAGGCCTTACACTACCTGATCTCAGAACCTATTATGCAACCAGGGTAGTCAAAACAGCTGGTACTGGTACTGGTACAATGACAGACCAACGGAACAGAATGGAGAACTCAGATGTAAATCCATCCACCTATGGTCAGCTGATCTTTGACAAAGGACCAAAGACCTTTAAATGGGGAAAAGAAAATCTGTTTAACAAATGGTGCTGGCAAAACTGTATGTACATCTGTAAAAAAAAAAAAAAATGAAAGAGGACCCATATTCACACCATACACAAAAACTAACTGAAAGTGGATCAAAGACCTAAATATAAAACTGGAAATGGTAAAGATCATGGATGAAAAAATAGGGACAACACCTGGGGCCCTAATGCATGGCATATAAAGAGAATACAAACCATAACTAACAATGCACAAACACCAGAAGATAAAGAAGATAACTGGGAGCTCCTAAAAATTAAACACTTATTGGCCCCTGGACACCCTTTTAACTCAGTACTGAAGTCACTCCTGAGGTTCACCCTTCAGTCAAAAATTAGACAGGCCCATAAAATAAAATGAGACTAAATGGGCACACCATCTTTGTGGCAGCAATGAGAAGGCAGAAGGGGACAGGAAAGATGGTAATGAGGAACCCAAGGTCGAGGGGGGAGAGTGTTGATATGTTGTGGAGCTGGCAACCAATGTCACAAAACAATATGTGTATTGCTTAATGAGAAACTCATTTGCTCTGTAAACCTTCATCGAAAGTAGAATTAAAAAAATTAAACACTTATGCTCATCAAAAGACTTCACCGAAGAGTAAAAAGAGAACCTACAGAATGGGAAAAAATATTCAGTTACAACATATCTGACAGGGGTCTAATCTCTAAAATCTATAGATTACTTCAACACCTCAGTAACAAAAAGACAAATAATCCATTTTAAAAAATGAGCCAATGATATGAACAGGCACTTCATCAAAGAAGACATTCAGGAGGCTAACAGACACATGAGGAAATGCTCTTGATCATTAGCCAATAAAAAAAAATTTTTATATATATATAGAGAGAGAGAAATGCAAATCAAAACTACAGTGATATACCATCTCATCCTGATATCACTGGCACTAATCAAAAAAGTAGAAAATAACAAATGTTGGAGAGGTTACAGAGAGATTGGAACTCTTATGCAGTGCTGGTGGTAATGTAAAATGGTACAACCACTGTGGAAAAAAATATGGCACCTCTTTAAAAAGCTAGAAATAGAAATACCATATGATCCAACAATCCAGCTACTAGGAATATATCCTAGAGAAATAAGAGCCTTCACATGAATAGACATAGGCACACCCATGTTCATTGCAGCATTATTCACAACAGCAAAAAGATGGAAACTACCTAGATGTCCATCAACAGATGAATGGATAAATAAATTAGGCTACATATACATAATGCAATACCATGCAAAGATAAAGAACAATGATGAATCTGGGAAACATCTCACAATATGGATGAATCTGGAGGGCATTATGCAGAATGAAATAAGTCAATCACAAAAGGACAAATGTTGTATGAGACAACTATTACAAAAACCCAAAAGATTTACACACAGAAAAAAACAACAATCTTTGATGGTTATGAGGGAGGGAAGGGAGGGGAGGAGAAATTACTAACTGGGTATTAGACAAACATTAACTTTGGTAAAGGCAACAACAACAACACACAATATAGAGGAAATCAGTACAACCTGACAAAGGCAAAGTCTTAGAAACTTCCTAGACACATCCAGGCACCTTGAGTTACTGGGGCTGAGGGCTTGGGACAATGGTCTTGTGGGACATGTAGGTCAATTGGCATAAAACAGTTCATAAAGAAAATGTACATCCTACTTTGTTGAGTAGCATCTGGGGTCTTAAAACCTGGTGAGCTGCCATCAAAAATACATCTATTGTATTTCGCTCTGTCGGGAACAAAGGAGAATGAAGAAAAAAGACACAAGGAAAAAATTTGTTCAAAGGCCTAATGGACCATATGAACCACAGCCTCCACCAGCCTGAGCCCAGAAGAACTGGATGGTGCTGGGCTACCATCACCAACCACTCTGAAGGGGATCACAATAGAGAGTCTTGGACAGAGCAGGAGAAAAATGCAGAACAAAATTCAAATTCACACACACACACACAAAAGGCCAGACTTACTGGTCTGACAGAGACTGGAGGAACACCCGAGACTATGGCCCCCAGGCACCCTGCTGACTCAGAACTGAAGCCATCCCCAAAGATCGCATTTCAGCCAAAGATGGGAAAGGCCTATAAAACAAAAAATAACACTCATGAGGTACGTGCTTCATAGTTCAATCATGTATAGGAGACTGATGGGCACGCCAGCCCAAAAGCAAAGATGAGAAGGCAGGAAGGGACAGGAAAACTGAATGAAAGGAAACAGGGAAACTGGTGTGGAGAAGGGGAGAGTGTTGACGCATCCAGGGGTTGGTAACTAATGTCACGAAACATTTTGTGTGTTAACTGTTTAATGAGAAACTAATTTGCTCTGTAAGCTTTCACCTAAAGCATAATAAAATAAATAAATAGAGGAAGTAGATGGAAAATCAGCAAGAATATAGAAGAACTCAACAACTCAGCAACCAATGGAATCCAAACGTTTGTAGAACGTTCCATTCAACAACAGCAGAATATACATTACTGTCAAGTGCCCATGGAACACATACCAAGATAGACTATATCCTGGGCAGTAAACAAACCCCAACAAATTTAAAAGAAATGAAATCATACAGTGTGATCTCAGACTACAAAGGAATTGAACTAGAAATAAGTAACAGAAAGATAAAGAAAAATCTGCTAACACTTGGAAACTAATAACACGCTTCTAACCACTAATGTAAAGGTTGGCAGTTCGAACCAACCCAGCAGTGCCATGGAACAAAAGGCCTGGCTATCTGCTTCCATTTAGATTACAGCCAAGAAAACCCTATGGAGAAGTTCTATGCTCTCTGTAACACATGGGGTCTCCACGAGTCAAAATGGACTCAATGGCAACAAACATCAACAACAACAAATAACTCTTGGGCCAAAAAAGAAGTCTCAAGAGAAATTCAAAAATACATCAAGTTGAATGAGAATAAAAATACAACATATCAAAATTTGTGAGACACATGTAAAACTATTGCTGAGAGGAAATGTCTGAAATCAATAAGCTAAGCTCTCGCCTTGTTGTGGGTTGAATTGTGCCCTCTAAAAAGTTTTGCTGAAGTACAAATCCCCAGTACCTGGCTATGTGACCTTATTTGGAAATAGGGTCTTTGCAGATGAGCCCTAATCCAATGACCAAACCCATGCCATGGAGTTGATTATGACTCATAACCACCCTATAGGACAGAGTAGAACTGCCCTGTAGGGTTTCCAAGGCTGTAATCTTACTGCACCTCAACATAAAGAAAGCCAAACTCCTCACAGCTGAACCAGTAAGCAACATCATGATAAAATGAGAAAAGACTGAAGTTGTCAAGGATTTCATTTTTACTTGGATCCACAGTCAACACCCATGGAAGCAACAGTCGAGAAATCAAAAGACGCATTGCATTGAGCAGATCAGCTGCAAAAGACCTCTTTAAAGTGTTAAAAAGCGAAGATGTCACTTTAAGCACTAATGTGTGCCTGACCCAAGCCATGGTGATTTCAATTGCCTCGTATGCATGTGAAAGCTGGACAGTGAAGGAGGAACACTGAAGAAGAATTGTTGCCTTTGAATTATGGTGTTGGTGAAGAATATTGAATATACCATGGACTTTCAAAAGAACAAACAAATCTGTCTTGGAAGAAGTACAGCCAGAATGCTCCTTAGAAGCAAGGATGGCAAGACTTGGTCTCATATACTTTGGACATGTTATCAGGAGGGATCAGTCCCTGGAGAAGGACATCATGCTTGGTAGAGGGTCAGTGCAAAAAAGGAAGACCCTGCACAAGATGGATTGACACAGTGGCTGCAACAATGGGCTCAAGGATAACGATTGTGAGGATGGCGCAGGACCACGCAGTGTTCTGTTTTGTTGTGCATAGGGTTGCTATGAGTCAGAACCAACTGGACGGTACCTAACAACAACAGCAATCTTTATGAAAGCAGACTGCCACATCTTTCTCCCACGGAGAGGTTAGCAGCTGAACGCTAACCACTGCACCACCAGAGCTCCTTCAACCCAATGACTGGTGGGCCCTAATCCAATGACTGGTATTTTTATGAGTGGCAAACAGGGATAATACCATGTCACAGCAAAGTTAGAGATCTGAGTGATGTTGCTGCAAGTCAAGGAATGCCAAGGATTGCTGGCAACCACCAGAAACTAAGAGAGACGCATGGAACAGATTTTCCCTCAGAGCCTCCAGAAGGAACCAACCTTGCTGGCTCCTTGAATTTTACACTTCTAGCTCCCAGAACTTTGAGAGAATAAATTTTTGTCGTTTTAAGCCACCAAGTTTGTGGGCATCCATAAGCAAAAAAGTGAACCTCACCCTAAGTCTCAAGCTTTACACAAAAATTAAAATAAACTCAAAATAGATCACAGAGTTAAATGTAAAACCTAAAGCTATAATTTTTTTAAGTTAAAAAAATGGACAAAATCTTTGGGATTTAAGGTTAGACAAAGAATTCTTAGACTTGACACCAAAACACAATCCTTAGAAGGAAAACTTAACAAATTGGACTTCATCGAAATTAAAATTTTTTGCTGCACAAAACACCACGTGAAGAGATGAAAAGACAAGTTACATGTGAGAGAAAATATTTACACGTCACATATCCTACAAAGAACTACTATCCAGAATATATAAAGAACTCTCAAAACTTAATAGTAAAAAATAAGAAGTCCAGTTAAAAATTCAGCAGAAGACATAAGCAAACATTTGAGGAAGAGGATATACAGATAGCAAATAATCACATGAAAAGATGTTAAACATCCTGAGCCGCTCCAAAAAAAAAAAGCCCATTGCCTCCAGTGAATTCCAACTCACAATGACCCTACAGGACAGAGTAGAGCTGCCCCATAGGGTTTCCAAAGAGCAGCTGGTGGATTCGAACTGCGGACCTTTTGGTTAGCAGTTGAGCTCTTAACCACTACACTACCTGGGGTCCTCAGCCATTATCAAAAACTCATTGCCGTGGATTCCGACTCAGAGCGACCCTATACCAAAGCAAAAACCCTTTGCCTCGAGTCAATTCCAACTCATAGTGACCCAATAGGACAGAGCAGAACCGCCCCATAGGGTTTCCAAAGAGCGGCTGGTGGATTCGAACTGCCAACATTTTGGTTAGCAGCCCAGTTCTTAACCACTGTCCCAAGAGCACTCCTACGCAATACAAATTAAGATCGCATTGAGACGTCACTATACACCTATCTGAATGGCTAAAAGAGAAAAAATAACGACAACATCAAAAGCTGGTGAGTATACAGAGAAACTGGATCCCTCATACACCGCTGGTGGAAATGTGCCACTCTGTGTACAGCCACTATGGAAAATATTTTGTAAGTTTCTTAAAAAAACTAAATATACACTTACAGTATAACCCAGTAATTGCACTCCTGGACATTTACCCCAGAGAAACGAAGACTTACGATCACACAAAAATCAATGTTTATAGCACTGGAAACCCTGGTGGCGTAGTGGTTGAGAGCTATAGCTGCTAACCAAAAGGTCAGCAGTTCAAATCCACCAGACGCTCCTTGGAAACTCTATAGGGCAGTTCTATCCTGTCCTATAGGGTCGCTATGAGTCAGAATCGACTCGACGGCAGTGGGATTATAGCAAGTTTATTCCTGATAGCCCCAAACTGGAAACAGTCCAGATGTCCTTTAACTGGTGAATGGTTAAACAGACAGTGGTACAGCCATACCGGTCGCTATGAGTCAGAATCGACTCGACGGCAGTGGGATTATAGCAAGTTTATTCCTGATAGCCCCAAACTGGAAATAGTCCAGATGTCCTTTAACTGGTGAATGGTTAAACAGACAGTGGTACAGCCATACCACAGAATACTACTTCGCAATAAAAAGGGAAGACAATTTGACACGCTTGGACAAATGTCCAACTTTCCTCTTTTGTAACAAGGGGGAGATGGTCTAGAGGGCCTTTGTTTCAGGTGGTGGGGTCATGATGAGAGGACTTTTGCGAGGGCTTGGGCGTTTTTTTTTTTTTAAAGAACTCTTACCAAAAATACAAACCTACTGCCGTCGAGTCGATTCCGATTCATAGCGACCCTATAGGACAGAGTAGAACTGCCCCATAGAGTTTCCAAGGAGCGCCTGGCGGACTCGAACTGCCGACCTCTTGGTTAGCAGCCGTAGCACTTAACCACTACGCCGCTAGGGTTTCCGAAGAACTCTTAGAGACTCAAAAAAGCCAGAAAGAAGTGGCATGATGAATACTGGCTGTGGTGCTTCATGGGGTATCCCAGCTCCATTTTGGAAGCCGGAGCACGGGAGAAAGGGCGTTTAGCGTAGGTGCATTCTATTCGCACAAACCAAGACATCTGCGTGGTTGTGAAGGGTGGCTATTGCCTTCTTAGGCTAAGATGGGATATGGTGGCTATGAAGCTTAAAAACCGAAAGGACTCTGCTCCCAGGAACGTAAGGAAATGCCTTTGTCCTGATACACAAAGATCAAGGATTTACCCGGCAAAGGACCTGAAAGCCTGGAGAAAGCCACATTGCCTCCTGGACACTCGGAATAACGCCAAGTCCAGTATCAGAGCATACTCAGCTGGTAGAATAATAATTTTCATACGGCTCTCAAGCAAGGCCAGTGTGTGCATTGTATCCACACTCGTAAATGGAGGTAGGGAGAAACAGTCAATGAAAAATTCTGCAAGTGGAAAAACTCTGCAGGTGCAATTACTGCACAAGTTATGCAAAGGCGGGCTCTTATAGGTCGGATTTGAACTCCCGCTAACGCCGGAAGCACCCGTTGCTACGGGGTCTCCTGAGGGTGTTTCTACGGTCTCCCAACAGCCAATCCTAGCGCCAGGCTTGTTTGAGGGGCGTAGCCATGGGGAGACAGTGACCAATGGCAGAGAGGCCCGTGAATACGGGGATGGCAAACTGACTGAGGTGAAGGCCTGAGCGCGCAAGCCAGGGGCAAGCTGAGGAACTGTAGCTTGTTTCTCGGCTTGAGCTGTTAGTCTGAGCTGTAGCCACCACACGTGGACTCCTGTCTGCTGTTAAACATGGAAGATCCACAGAGAGAACGCCAGCGGATGGTACGGCGCCACCACCTCGAGAAGAAAGAGCTGCAGGCCCGCATCCAGGCCATGAAGAACTCGGTCCCAAAGAGCGACAAGAGAAGAAGAAAGCAGTTGTTCCTAGAAGTAGCCCGCCTCGAGGCCGAGATGGAGCAGAAGCACTGCCAGGAGTTGGAGAAGTTCCAGGAGAGCTTCCCTGACAACAGCAACCTCGAGGGTGTCGCTGAAAATCTTGCCAAGATGGATCTCGAGAACCAGCCTCCCCGCCAGTCCAGGGAACAGAAAAGGCGCGAAAGAAGGGCGGCCTTGGTGAGGGAACGCCAGGAGAGGGTCCTCGAGTCTGAGATGGAGCATCTCGCTGGTTTCCGCCGCGACGAGGAGGAGAAGCTCTCAGTCATCTTGGGGGCCAAGAATCTGGAGATGAAGAATATGCCGGCCGACGGCCACTGCATGTACCGCGCCATCCAAGACCAGCTGGTGTTCTCCGTGACCGTGGAGAGCTTGCGGAGCCGCACCGCTGACTACATGCAGAGGCACATCGACGACTTTCTGCCCTTCTTCAGCGACTCCGAAACCGGCGACGCCTACAGCCGCGATGAATTCTTGAGCTACTGCAAGGACATCGTGCGAAACGCGTCGTGGGGAGGCCAGCTCGAGCTGAGGGCCCTGTCGCACGTCCTGCAGACCCCTATCGAGGTGATCCAGGCCGACTCGCCCGTTGTCGTCATCGGGGAGGAGTACGCCAAGAAGCCGCTGGTCCTCGTCCATGTGCGCTACGCCTGCAACCTCGGCGAGCACTACAACTCCGTGAAGCCGCTGGAGGCAAGCGCCGTCGGGGGTGCAGCCCCCCGCCTCTTCTAGGGCCGCCACCGCCGCCGCCGCCACGAGCCACGCCGCCTCCGGAGCTGTAGCCGCCGCCGCGTCTCCTTAGTAGGATCGATTTTTTTTCTTCTCTGCTTTTTCTTGCTTCTTTTTGCTTAAAATGCCTTGGCTTTCCTACCTTGTCTTTCTATCCACTTCTCTCCTTCCTTAAGTGCTTCTTTGACCGCGTGGGGGGCGGGAGACGATAAGAAGGAAAAAATCTTGGCAAGCTCTAACTGTGTCTTTCACTTAAGGGTCTTTGCCTCCCTCGCCGACGGAAATTGGTCGTATTATGGAGAGCTTTGGAATAACTGTTGGAACTTTGGGTTTGATGCATTTATAAGGTGGAAAAATAAGTTTAGTAAAATACCAGCTTTGTGTCTTACGATTGTCCTATAAGTATAACGGATTACTTAGAGTAAGTTGGAGTTGATGGGATTGAAATGCTTTGTGGATGTCTTTTGCTTCATTCTTTGGAAAAAAGGCGTATTATGGGTATTTGTTTTGGTTTGCTTTTATTTATTTTTACATTATGTAAGCCGGGCTACTCAGGAGACGTTTCAAGTTGTGAGCGAGAGTTCCAGTAGTACTTTTGTTTTGTTTTTTCATAAAATCTTGTGTGGTTCCGAATTAATTTTTCTGGTTTAGATGTTTACTAAGTTCTAAGTGATAGAATTTGTTAAGTGTGGAAGTTAAATGTAAGTGTAAACGGTAAAAAGGAAATTTACATAAACCAATAGGCTAGATAAGGTTTACAATAAGGTGTGAAAGATCAGAACTTAAGTTTCTTCATTAAAGACAGGAAGGAATATGTCTTTAAGTAGCTAATCCATTTTGGTATATCTGCAACTGGTATGAAGCGTGAAAGATCTGAACATAGTCCCTTTTCTTAATTCTTACAGATAGAAAAGTATTTAAAAAGCGATAAAACAGTATTAAAAAGAATTAAAACGATTGATCCATTTTGTTATATTTATAACTGGTATGGGGCAAAAAAGAGAAATATACTTCTGTTGATATTTGAGACTCGTTGCCATTTTGAATTTGCCAAAAGAATAGTAAAGGTGAAATGATTTGCAGTAAACGGTCTTTGGAGCTTTAACCTTCAGATCCTTTTTTCAGTGAGGTTACTTAAATTCATTAAAAAATTCCTTGTACCTTCCAAATGTTCTAAAATAAATAAATAAATATATATAAATGCAATTTGTTTAAAAAATAAAAGCAGTTTTCAAATACCTGGTTCTGTATTTTTGTGTAGCTGACTTAGTTCAATCAGAATTTATATTGTATGCCAGGATCTACCTCAGCAAGGGGATCCCAGAGGGTTAGGGAGCAGGGGCAGGGGGTGGAGGGAGGGGGAGAGAGAAGGCTTTTGGAAGGAGAAATGGACTGTGATCTTGGTAGCAGCCTGGAATGGAGTATTTCACAGGGGGAGGATTTAGGGAGGAACTTTATAGTTTGATTTAAGAATGTTCTCATTCTGCATACAAAAAAGAACCCCTACTCCTGAATAACTTGCCAATCTAGGACGACATTGCAAGAGGGGGAAAAATGCCCCTGTGTTTGCTTTTGGGGTATTCGCAAAATACAAATATGGAAATTCTGCCAGATATAGCATTGTGAGTGTGTGTATCACATAAGTTTCAGCCAGTCAGCTTGCTCAGACGAGGAGAGACTTGAGAAAAACAGGTTATTTGGGTGCACTGTGAGAAGAGATGCTTTTATAGGGATGGAAACAGTAGGGAAGGATGTAGGAGTTGAAGAGAAGGAGGAACAGGTGGCAGGAGGGGGCATAGGCAAGCGAATGAGGATAGGCCAGGAAAGGAGGCATAATCTGCAGAAGGGGGCCTGGCTGTGAAGGAGGATAAAAATTGGGGAAGGGGGCATAGTCTAGGAGCGGCACAGTCTGAGGAAGGGGACCTGGCTCAGGAATAGGACGTAGGGGCTGAAGAGAGTCAGTCAAAGGAGGGGGCCTGCATGGGGCCTGGGGCATAGGCTGGTGAAGGAGGCCTGACTGGAGATATGGGCAAAGGCTGGTGGTGAAGGGCTCTAGGAATGGGAAAGGTGTTCTACTGGGGTGGGCTGCGCAGTGTGGGGAGGGGGCCTAGCTGAGCAGGAGGGCACAGGCTGGAAAAAGGAAATTTACCTGGAGAAGAGGCCAACATAGTGGGGAAGGGGTCGTGGAAGGAAAAAGGGAGTCTAGCTAGGACTGAGAGTTAGTCTAAGAGTGGGGCCTTCTGTGAGGGGGGACACTGGCTAGGAAAGGTGACCTGGCTGAGAATGGGGCTTTAGGTGGGCAAAGGTATCAGCAGGGAAAGCATGTTTATATGGGAAGTGGCCCTAGCAGGGGAAGAGGAATATCCTGGGAAAGAGGAAACCGACTAGGGAAGGGGGCTTAGCTGGGTAGGGAGGCACAGGCAGAGGAAGGGGACATGGCTGGACAAGGGAATCTGGCTGTGGTCTGGGGCACAGGATGGGGAAAGGAGGAACTAGCTATGAAAGGAGGAATAAGTCAGCTGAGGAAGAAAAAGGCTGGGGAAGGGCACCTGGCTGTGGGAAGGGGTCCAGCAGGGGGAAGCAGACATAGAGTTGAAAAAGGGCCTGTGCTGGGGAAGATAACCTGGCTAGGGAGTCTGTCAGTAGAGTCTCAGGTTGGGAAACAGGACCTGGCTGGGAGAGGGGGCGTGGATGGTGTAGAGGACTTGGCTGTGGAAGTAGGCCTGGTAGTTAAAGGGCCTGAGAGTGGAAGGGTCCTGGATGAGGAGGGGGAAAGCCTGGGGTTAAGGACTGCCTAGGGAGGGCAGTGCCAGCTAGGGTAGGTTGCCTAGCTGAGGAATAGGGCCTGGCTAGGGTGTGGACATAGGATGGTAAGGGGGCCCATTGAGGCACAGGGTGAGAAACAGTTCCTGGCCTGTGTCCTGAGAGATGGACTCAGGCTGATAAAATGTCTGACTCAGAAAGGAGGCCAATCTAAAGAAGGCGTAGATTGAGGAAGAGGGTCTGGCTGGAGATAGGGGAATAGGGTAGGAAAGGGAAAACAAGTTGGGTCAGGGAACCTGGCTGGAGACAGTGGGATAGGTGTGCGAAGGGCACCTGGCAGGAGAAAGGGCCCTGGCTGGGGTAGAGCCCCTGAGTGAGCAAGGTGGTTCAGGCTGGAGAAGGATGCCTGGTTGCCAAAGGGAACCTGTCTATCCAGGGGGCCCAAACTGGGGAAGGGTAACAAGCTGGGGCATGGGGCTAGAAGGGGATACTGACTAGGGAATGTGGCCTGGCTATGGATGGGGGTATAGGTGGATTAAGGGAGCTAGGAAGGGGAAGCCATGTCTGGCAAGGGAGGGGCCCAGGAAGGAAAAAGGGACCTGGCTGGGGAAGGGGGCATGGGCTGAGTATGAGATCCTAGGCAGGTGAAGGAGGCCTGGCTTGGGGACAGTGGCTGGCTGGGCAAGGGGGGCTCACTGGGAAAGAAGGCAAAAATGAATGAATAGAACCTGGCTAAGTGAGAGGGTCAGGCTGAGAAAGAGATCCAGGAAATAGGCAGTTCGAAGGTTCCTGACTGGGGAAGGGTAATCTCCTGGGGCAGGCAGCATAGGGAGGGGAAGGGGTTCTGACTGTTGATGGACTTGGCTGGGGAAGAGGGTAGATTCTGGGGAAGGGGGACTACCTGGGAAAGGTGGCCTGGCTCTGTAAGGGGGTATAGGCTGAGGAAGGGGGCCTGCCTGGAGAGCAAAGAATAGGTTAGGGAAGGGAACCTGGCAAGGAAGGAGGAATAGGCTGGTGACAAGGCCCCTTCTTGCTGAAGGGGGCCTGGTTGGTATAGGGTACATAGGACGAAAAAGAGTTTCTTGGCTTTTGAAGGGAGGAAATGCTAGGGAATGGCATCTGGCTGGAGGAGGAGGCACTTGCTAGGGAAAGAGTCCTGGGAGATATGAGTGCATTAGGGTCTGGCAGAGGGCCCTGGCTGGGAAAGGGGCACTGTTGGAAGGTAAGGCCCTAGCTAGGGAAGGGGACCAGCTTGGCAAAGAGGGCATAGGGTGAGGCAAGGGCTCTAACTATAGAAGGGGGAATAGATTGGTGAAGAGGACACTGCCTGGATAATACAGTCCTTGCTTGGGAGCCTGGTGATGCCCACAGAATTCTGTGGCAAAAGGCACCAAATATAGTAGAATTCCCTGAATACGAAAGAAATAACTGTCCCTGTCTTGGAACCCATAAAATCTCACTGGGTCTGTCTCCAGCTGCCTCCACTGCGTCTGCCTTCAGCAGGAAGGAGATGTAAGAATTAACCCCAGGCCGAACCTAACCAGGCCCAGAGCATAAACCAAGAGGGAGCCTTCACTGGGATGGACCAGGAGATGAGGGATTTGCAAAGTCTGTTCCGTTCTGTAACAATAACCACAGTCACTGAGGATGATGACCGTCCTGGGCAATCTCGTATGTGAAAACCATGGAGCACTGTTTCCAAAAAGATCAGAATGCCAATTCCAGAAGCAACTTTCATTTATTTGTTTATTGTTTTCCTTTTACTCATTACTATGCCCTCTCCCCTCTTGCCATAATTTTTTTTTTTTTTTTAGGCAACCAAAAATAAGCTACCTCTTCTATGTAGATGTGCACTCTGGGTTGGAAGCCCAGCTCACCCACCCACTTCCTAGCTATGACCTTGGACAAATAGTCTCTCTGAGCCTCAGCTTCCTCAACTGTAACATGGAACAATTAATACCTCTCTTAGAGATATCTCTTGGGAATGCTTGGAAATTAAGTGAGAATACTTACAGAGAACCCAATGAATGCCAGTGCCAGTTGCCATCCAGTTGATTCTGACTCATGTTGTTGTTAGGTGCCATCCCATTGATTCCGACCCATAGTGACCCTACGTGCAACAGGATGAAACACTGCCAGGTCCTGCACCATCCTTACAATCATTGCTGTGCTTGAGCCCATCGTTGCAGCCAACATGTCAATTCATCTCCTTGAGGGTCTTCCTCTTTTTTGCTGACCCTCTGCTTTACCAAGCATGATGTCCTTCTCCAGGGACTGGTCCCTCCCAATAACATGTCCAAAGTATGTGAGACGAAGCCTCGCCAACCTCGCTTCTAAGGAGCATTCTGGCTGTACTTCTTCCAAGACAGATTTGTTCATTCTTTTGGCAACCACTGCCGTCGAGTCGATTCCGACTTCTTTTGGCAGTCCATGGTATATTCAGTATTCTTCACCAACACCATAATTCAAAGGAGTCAATTCCTCTTCAGTCTTCCTTATTCATTATCTAGCTTTCACCTGCATATGAGGCAATTGAAAATACTATGGCTTGGATCAGGCACACCTTAGTCCTCAAGGTGACATCTTTGCTTTTTAACACTTTAAAGAAGTCTTTTGCAGCAATTTTGCCCAATGCTATGTGCCCTTTGATTTCTCGACTGCTACTTCCATGGGCATTGATTGTGCATACAAGTAAAATGAAATCCTTGATAACATCAGTCTTTTCTCCACTTATCATGATGTTGTTTATTGGTCCAGTTGTGAGGATTTTTTGTTTTTTTATGTTGAGGTGCAATCCATACTGAAGACTGTAATCTTTAATCTTCATCAGTAAGTGCTTCAAGTCCTCTTCACTTTCAGCAAGCAAGGTTGTTTTATCTCTATATCACAGGTTGTTAATGAGTCTCCCTCCAATCCTGATGCTGCTTTCATCTTCATGTAGTCCACCTTCTCAGATTATTTGCTCAGCATACAGACTGAAAAAGTATGGTGAAAGGATACAACCCTGACCCACACCTTTCCTGATTTTAAACCACACTGTATTCCCTTGTTTTGTTCGAATGACTGACTCTTGGTCTATGTACAGGTTCCTCATGAGTACAATTAAATGCTCTGGAATTCCCCTGATTTGCAATGTTATCCATAATTTGTTATGATCCACACAGTCGAATGCCTTTGCATAGTCAATAAAACACACGTCAACATCTTTCTGATATTCTCTGCTTTTGACCCAAATCCATCAGACATCATCAATGATATCCCTCGTTCCACATCATCTTCTGAATCCGGGTTAAATTTCTGGCAGTTCCCTTTTGATGTACTGCTGCAACTGCAAAATTTTACTTACATGTGATATTAATGATATTGTTTGATAATTTCCGCATTCTGTTGGATCACCTTTCTTTGGAATGGGCACAAATATGGATCTCTTCCAGTTGGTTGGCCAGTTGGCCAAATTTCTTGGCAGAGATGAATGAGAACCTCCAGAGCTGCACTTTTTTGTTGAAACATCTCAATTGGTATGCCACCAATTCCTGGAACCTTGTTTTTCGCCAATGCCTTCAGTGTAGCTTGGACTTCTTCCTTCAGTACCTTGGTTCTTGATCATATGCTACCTCCTGAAATGGTTGAACATTGATTAATTCTTCGGTACAGTGACTCTGTATTCCTTCCAACTTCTTTTGATGCTTCCTGCTCCTTCCATATTTTGCCCATAAAGCCCTTCAGTATTGAAATCTGAGGCTTGAATCTTTTCTTCAGTTCTTTCAGCTTGAGAAATGCCGTGTGGGTTCTTCCCTTTGGTTTTCTAACTCCAGGTCTTTGCACATTTCATTATAATACTTTGTCTTTTCGAGCCACCTTTTGAAATCTTGTGTTCAGCTCTTTTATTTCATCGTTTCTCCCTTTCTCTTTAGTTGCTCTACGTTCAACAGCAAGTTTCAGAATCTCTTCTGGCATCCATTTTGGTCTCTTCTTTCTTTCCTGTCTTTTTATTGACCTTTTGCTTTCGTCATGTTTGATGTCTTGATGTCATCCCACAACTCATCTGGTCTTCAGCCTTTAATGTTCAACATGTCAAATCTATTCTTGAGGTGGTCTCTAAATTCAGTTGAGATATATTCAAAGTTGTATTTTGGCTCTTGTGGACTTGTTTTAATTTTCTTCAGCTTCAACTTGAACTTGCATATGAGCAATAGATGATCTGTTCCATGGTTGGCCCTTGGCCTTGTTCTGACTCGTAATATTGAGCTTTTCCATGGTCTCTTTCCACAGATGTAGTCGATTTGATTCCTGTGTATTCCATCGGGTGAGGTCCAAGTGTATAGTTGCCATTTATGCTGTTGAGAAAAGGTATTTCCAATGAATAGTTGTTGGTCTTGCAAAATCCTATCGTGTGGTTTCCAGCATTGTTTCTATCACTAAGGCCATATTTTCCAACTACTGATCCTTCTTCTTTGTTTCCAACTTTTGTGTTCCAATCACCAGTAATTATCAATGCATCTTGATTGTGTGTTTGATCAATTTCAGACTGCAGAAGTTGGTAAAAATCTTCAATTTCCTCAACTTTGGCATTGTGGTTGGTGCATAAATTTGAATAATAGTCATATTAACTGGTCTTCCTTGTAGCTGTATGTATATTTTCCTATCATTGACAGTGTTGTACTTCAGGATAGATCTTGAAATGTGTTTTCTTGACAATGAATGTAATGCCATTCCTCTTCAATTTGTCATTCCTGGCATAGTAGACCATGTGATTGTCCAATTCAGAATGGCCAATACCAGTCCATTTCAGCTCACTAATGCCTGGGATATTGATCTTTATGTGTTCCTTTTCATTTTTGATGACTTCCAATTTTCCTAGATTCGTACTTCCTACATTCCACATCTCAATTGTTAATGTTTGCAGCTGACTTATGGTACCTCAATAAATAAGTGTCCAATAAATGTTAACTACTGTACGTATCATTATCAAGGAGCCCAAGGAACATAACATTAACAGCTGTGGCAGCAACCAAGTCCTTGATTTTATCTAGGGTGGCTTTGGGGGCCCCTTGGCTTCTTCTCACAGGTCCTGTGGTAGGAATAGAGCCTCTACCAGGGCTGCCTGCCCCAGCTAATACCACCAGTGTTTCCTGGGCTGCAGTCTGAAAGCAGGAGCTCTAGAAGCTCATCCACAGCGCCCTCCTGGGGACAGGGTGGTCTACGTGCAGGGAATCCAGTTACAGTATTTTCCTTCCAGGCTTTTTCTACATAATTATGCAGACACATTTTTTTAGACACATTTTTTAAAACAAAATTTGTATCATTCTCTTCAGACTACTTTTCTTTTACATAACAAAATATTGTAAGCATTTCCTTGTGTCCTTAAACAGTCTTCAGTATGATGATTTTAGTGGCTGGGTCCTAGCCTATGATTGTGCCATAATTTATTCATCCAATTCTGTTGTTGGACAGGTATCGTTTTCAATTTCTCACTACTATAAATACGCCACTGTAATATCCTTGTAGCTAAATATTTGTCTGGATTTCTAATTATTTGCTTTTGATAGATTCCTAGAAGTGATCTAGGTCAAAAGGAGAGGCTTTTAATGCATACTAGTAAATTGCCCTCCAGAAAGATTGCACCAATTCACACCCTGGGGTACGAGAGTGTTATTTTCCCATATAGTTCCCAACACGGAAAATGATCATCATTTGTTAGGGGGAAAATGAATTAATTGACCCTTCTTTGATTACTAGTGAGGTTGAATATTCCTCTGTTTACTGGCATGTCCTTCTCACTCATTCAAGAACAAATATTTTGTAATTTATTGCCTGTTCTTGAACCTTGCTTAGTTTTCTATGATAAATTTGTCTTTTTCTTATGGGTTTTTAATAGGTCTTTCTGTATTAATGAATCTGACAGCTTGTCATTCAAATGTTTTAAAAGAAAGTTTTCTTCTTTACATCATTAGCCTTTCAATTTTGTTTCTGATCTTTTGTATGTGCTGAAGTTTAAAATTGTAATGGAATCTATCTATCAATCTTTTCTTTATGGTTTCTGTCTTGGTGTCAATATTGGATCAATATTTGTCTATACTTTTAGTTTTTTAAAATATTTTCTCTTTATATTTAATTTTGTTTAACATATCCACCTGGAAAGTATTTGAGTGTAAGATAAGGATGTAAATTGATTTTCCCTAATTATGGTAATTAACCAAAAAAAACACCATTTATTAAATAATACACCATTTCACCACTGATGTGAAATGCTACCTTCCTCATATATTATATTCACACAGAATAGCTGCACTCCAGTGACCTCAGTCTGAAACTGTCAGCTGTCTGTTCATTCATCCATTCCATATTTACTGAAGAGAACACTGATAAACAATAGAGTTAGAAAGAGAAAAGATCCAGTCCCAGCACTCACTGCCCAGTGGAGGTGACAGACAGGAAAATAGATAGAAATAGATAGAAAGCAGCATCACTAGTACTGTGATGAAAGGAAGCACAAAGGAATGATATGTCATCAGACTTGGGGTATCAGGAAGGCTTGAAGAAAACACAGCCACAGAACAGAGGCAAGGAGTGAGTGAACAGAATAGGGTGTCTTACTCAGAATTGTTACTAGTTCAATATAGCTGGAGGGTAGAGGTGAGAGTGGTGGAAAGAGTCTGGAAAGGGAGGCAGGCCTCGTCTACCAGCTTAAGGGGTCAGGCTGCACTGAGGGCAGTGATGAGCCTGCAGCTTCTGCCTAGCTGAGGTCATTGACATCAGACAGACTTGATGCTCATTCCTTACTCTAGGTTAAAAAAAAAAAAAAAAAGTGGTTCTCTAATTAGAATGTGCAGAAAAATCACCTGGGGAGCTTCTGAAAATGCAGGTTCTAAAGCTCCACCCTAGATTTTGGAACTCTTGGTGGGGAGGGGGAATCCAGGAATCTAAATTTCTCACAAGGCCCCCAGCAGTTCTGAGGCAGTGGTCAATGGACCACGCTTTGATAAACACTGGTTTGGTTCAATTGTTTGGAGCTATTGTGAATGTTCTCTTATTTACTATTTTCCAATTGGTTATTGATGGTGTACAGGGCAATTAGTCATTTTTGTGTATTGATCTTGTATCCAACCATCTTACTTAACTGAATCCTTAATCTGCAAGTAGCTTACAGATCAATAGGAAAACGAACAATAGAAAAATGAGCTAAGGATATGAACAAAGAAAATTTTACTTATGTGTGAGATATATATATATTATTGTGCTTTAAGTATAAGTTTACAGTTCACATCAGCATCTCATACAAAAACTTACACACACACGGTTATAGCTGCTCTCCCTATAATGTGACAGCACATTCCTCTCTCCACCCTGTATTTCCTATGTCCGTTCAACCAGCTCCTGTCCCCTTCCGCCTTCTCATCTCACCTCCGGACAGGAGCTGCCCGCATAGTCTCATGTGTCTGCTTGAGCTAAGAAGCACACTCCTCACAAGTTTCATTTTATGTCTTATAGTCCAGTCTAATCTTTGTTTGAAGAGTTGGCTTCAGCAATGGTTTTGGTTTTGGGCTAACAGAGAGTCCGGGGGCCATGTCCTCTGGGGTCCTTCCGGTCTCAGTCAGACCATTAAGTCTGGTCTTTTTACTAGAATTTGAATTTGAGTTCTGCACCCCACTTTTCTCCTGCTCCATCATGGATTCTCTGTTGTGTTCCCTGTCAGGGCAGTCATCAGTGGTAGCTGGACACCATCTAGTTCTTCCGGTCACAGGCTGATGAAGTCTTTGGTTTATGTGGTCCTTTCAGTTTCCTGAGCTCATATTTACCTTGTGTCTTTGATGTTCTTCATTCTCCTTTGCTGCAGGTGGGTTGAGACCAATTGATGCATCTTAGATGGGCGCTTGCTAGTGTTTAAGACCCCAGACGCCACTTGCATTTTCTTATTATATTTTTTTATGCCAGTTGACCTAGATGTCACCTGAAACCATGGTCCCCAGACCCCCATCCCTGCTACTCTGGCCGTTGAAGTGTTTGTATTCAGGAAACTTCTTAGCTGTTGGTTTAGTCAGTTGTGCTGACCTCCCCTGTATTGTGTGTTGTCTTTCCCTTCACCTAAAATATTTCTTGTCTATTGTCTATTTAGTGAATACCCATCTTCTTCCCCCCCACCCTTGTAACCATCAAAGAATGTTTTCTTCTGTATTAAAACTTTTTCTTGAGTTCTTACAATAGTGGTCTCATACAATATTTGTCCTTTTGTGACTGACTAATTTCACTCAGCATAATGCCTTCCAGATTCCTCCATGTTATGAGAAGCTTCACAGATCCATCGTTGTTCTTAATTGTTGCATTCTGTGAATACACCATAGTTTATTTACCCATTCTTCTATTGATGGGCACCTCATTTGCTTCCAGCTTTTTGCTATTGCAAGCAGTGCTACAATGAACATAGGTGTGCATATATCTGTTTGTGTAAGGGCTCTTCTCAAGGATATATTCCAAGGAGTGAGATTGCTGGATCGTATGGTACTTCTATTTCTAGCTTTTTAAGGAAGTGCCAAACTGATTTCCAAAGTGGTTGTACCATTTTACATTCCCAACAGCAGTGTATAAGTGTTCCAGTCTCTCCACAGCCTCTCAAATATTTATTATTTTGTGTTTTCTGGATTAATGTTAGCCTTGTTCGGATGAGATGGTATCTCATGGTAGTTTTGATTTGCATTTCTCTGATGGCTAATGATCGTGAGCATTTCCTCATGTATTTGTTAGTCACCTGAATGTCTTCTTTTGGTGAAGTGTCTATTCGTATCCTTTGTCCATTTTTTATTTGGGTAATTTGTCTTTTTGTGGTTGAGTTTTGGCAGTATCACGTAGATTTTAAAGATCAGACATGATCGGATTTGTTATAGCCGAAAACATTTGGTGAAGTCTTTGGATGAGCATAAGTGTTTGGATGAGCCTAAGTGTTTGATACTTAGGAGCTCCCAGTTATCTAGTTTCTGCTCTGGTGTTTGCATTGTTAGTAATGATTTGTATACTGTTTATGCCATGTATTAAGGCTCCTAATGTTGTCTCTACTTTTTCTTCCATGATCTTTATCATTCTAGATTTTATATTTAGGTCTTTGATCCATTTTGAGTTAGTTTTTGTGCACAGTGTGAGGTATGGGTCTTGTTTCATTGTTTTGCAGATGGGTATCCAGTTATGCTAGCACCATTTGTTAAAGAGACTGTCTTTTCCCCATTTAACAGACTTTGGGCTTTTGTCAAATATCAGCTACTGATAGGATTTATGTCTGGATTCTCTATTCTGTTCTATTGGTCTATGTATCTGTTTTTGTATCAGCACCAGGCTGTTTTGACTACTGTGGCAGTATAGGAGGCTCTAAAATCAGGTAATGGGAGATTTCCCATGTTGTTCTTCTTTTTCAGTAGTGCTTTACTTATCCAGGGCCTCTTTCCCTTCCATATGGAGTTGGTGATTTTTTGCTCCATCTCATTAAAAAACGTCATTGGAATTTGGATTGGGATTGCATTTTATCTATAGATTGGTTTGGGTAGAGTAGACATTTTCACAACGTTAATTCTTCCTATCCATGAGGAGGGTATGTTTTTCCACTTATGTAGGTCTCTTTTTGTTTCTTGCAGTAGTGTCTTGTAGTTTTCTTTGTATAGGCCTTTTACGTCTCTGGTTAGATTTATTCCTGAGTATTTTATCTTCTTGGGGGCTATTGTAAGTGGTATTGACTTGGTGATTTCCTCTTCAAAGTTCTCTTTGTTGGTGTAGAGGAATCCAACTGATTTTTGTATGTTTATGTTGTATTTGGTACTCTGCTGAACTCTTCCATTATTTTCAGTAGTTTTCTTGAGGATTCTTTAGGGTTTTCTGTGTATGAGATCATGTCATCTGCAAATAGAGATACTTTTACCTCTTCCTTACCAATTTAGATGCCCTTTTTTTCTTTATCTAGCCTAATTGCTCTGGCTAGGACCTCCAGCACAATGTTGAATAAGAGTGGTGACAAAGGGCATACTTGTCCGGTTCCCACTCTCTAGGGGAGTGCTTTCAGGCTCTCTTCATTTAGGATGATGTTGGCTGTTGGCTTAGTATAAATGTCCTTTATCATGTTGAGGAATTTCTCTTCTACTCTTATTTTGCTGTGAGTTTTTATCATACATGGGTGTTGGACTTTGTCAAATGCCTTTTCTGCATCAGTTGATAAGATCCTGTGGTTCTTGTCTTTTGCTTTATTTACATGGTGGATTACATTGATTGTTTTTCTAATGTTAAAACATCCCTGCATACCTGGTATGAATCCCACTTGGTCATGGTAAATTATTTTTTTGATACGTTGTTGAACTCTGTCGGCTAGGATTTTGTTGAGAATTTTTGCGTCTAAGTTGATGAGGGATATAGGTCTCTAATTTTCTTTTTTTTGTGGTGTCTTTACCTGGTTTTGGTATCAGGGATATGCTGGCTTCATAGAATGAGTTTGGAAATATTCCATCCTTTTCTACGCTCCGAAATACTTTAGTAGTAGTGGTGTTAAACTCTTTTCTGAAAGGTTGGTAGAATTTTCCAGCGAAGCTGCCCGGGCCAGGGCTTTTTTTTTTTTTGTTGTTGGGAGTTTTTCATTTACCTTTTCAGTCTCTTCTTTTGTTATGGGTTTATTTAGTTCTACCTCTGTTTGTGTTAGGTTAGGTAGGTAGTGTGTTTCTAGAAGTTTGTCCATTTCTTCTAGGTTTTCAAATTTGTTAGAGTACAATTTTTCATAGTAATCTGATATGATTTCTTTAATTTCAGTTGGATCTGTTGTGATATCGCCCTTCTCATTTCTTCTTCAGGTTATTTGCTTCCTCTCCTGTTTTTCTTTTGTCAGTTTGGCCAAAGGTTTATTGATTTTGTTGATCTTTTCAAAGAACCACCTTTTGGTCCTGTTAACTCTTTCAATTGCTTTTCTATTTCATTTAATTCTGCTCTAATTTTTATTGTTTGCTTTCTTCTGGTGCCTGAGGGTTTCTTTTGTTGCTCTCTTTCTGTTTGTTCAAGTTGTAGGGATAATTCTTAGATTTTGGCCCTTTCTTCTTTTTGGATGTGTGCATTTATTGATATAAATTGACCTTTGAGCACTGCTTTCGCTGTGTCCCAAAGGTTCTGGTAGGAAGTGTTTTCATTCTCATTGGATTCTATGAATTTCTTTAATCCATCCTTAATTTTTTCTATAACCCAGTAGTTTTGGGGCAAGAATTTCTTTAATCCATCCTTAATTTTTTCTATAGCCAAGTAGTTTTTGGGCAAGGTGTTGTTTAGTTTCCAAGTGTTTGATTTCTTTTCCCTGCTTTTTCTGTTATTGATTTCTACTTTTATGGCCTTACGGTCAGAGAAGATGCTTTGTAATATTTTGATGTTTTGGATTCTGTTAAGGCTTGGTTTATGACCTAATATGTGGTCTATTCTGGAGAACATCCCATGTGTGTTGGAAAAGAAAGTATACTTGGCTGCCATTGGGTGGAGTGTTCTGTATATGTCTGTGAGGTCAAGTTGGTTGATTGTGATATTTAGATCTTCTGTGTCTTTATTGAGCTTCTTTCTGGGTGTTCTGTCCCTCACCGAAAGCGGTGCGTTGAAATCTCCTACTATTATTGTGGAACTGTCTATCTCTCTTTTCAATGCTGTTAGAGTTTGTTTTATGTATCTTGAAGCACTGTTGTTGGGTTCATCAATATTTATTATGGTTATATCCTCCTGGTGTATTGACCCTTTAATCATTATATAGTGTCCTTCCTTATCTTTGTGGCAGATTTAACTTTAAAGTCTATTTTGTCAGAAATTAATATTGTCACTTCTGCCCTTTTTTGATTGTTGGTTGCTTGATATATTTTTTCCCATCTTTTGAGTTTTAGTTTGTGTTTTTAAGTCTAAGGTGTGTCTCTCGTAGGCAGCATATAGATTGATCGTGTTTTTTTTTTTAATCCATTCTGCCACTCTCTGTCTCTTTATTGGTGCATTTAGTCCATTTACATTCAGCGTAATTATTGATAGGTATGAATTTAGTGCTGTCATTTTGATGTCTTTTTTTGTGTGTTGTTGACAGCTTCTTTGTTCCACTTAATTTTTTGTTCTGAGTAGTTTTTCTTTTTTTTATTGTCTTTTCCTCTCTTTCATTGTTGTTGATTTTGTTTTTGCTGAGTCCTTATGTTTTTCGTGTATTTTACTTTGATGTGTTGGATCGTTAGTCTCCTTTGTGGTTACCTTAATATTTACCCCTATTTTTCTAAGTTTAAACCAACCTTTTATCTCTTTATATCGCCTTGAGTTCCTCTCCATATGAAAGATCTATGACTACATTTTTTAGTCCCTCTTTATTGATTCAATGTTGTCATCTTTTATGTAATGTCACCTCTGTTTCCGTTTTGAGCATTTTTCATCTTGATTTATTTTTGTGATTTCTCTATCTGGTTTGATATCCGGTTGCTCCGTCGTGTGATCTAGTCTTGGTCTGATATCTGATGTTTTTGATTTTCTAACCAGAGGACTCCCTTTAGTATTTCTTGTAGTTTTGGTTTGTTTTTTGCAAATTCCCTAAACTTCTGTTTATCTGGAAATGTTCTAATTTCGCCATCATATTTGAGAGACTGTTTTTCTGGATATATGATTCTTGGCTGGCAATTTTTTCCCTTCAAGGCTTTATGTATGTCATCCTGTTGCCTTCTTGCCTGCATGGTTTCTGCTGAGTAGTCCAACCTTAGTCTTATTGGCTTTCCTTTGTAGGTGACTTTTTGTTTATCCCTAGCTGCTCTTAGAATTCTCTCTTTATCTTTGGTTTTGGCAAGTTTGATTATAATATGTCTTGTTGACTTTCTTTTGGGATCTACTCTGTGTGGAGTTCGATGAGCATCTTGGGTAGATATTTTGTCATCTTTCACGATATCAGGGAAGTTTTCTGCCAACAAATCTTCAAGAACTCTCTCTATATTTTCTGTTTTCCCTCTCTGTTCTGGTACTCAGTCACTCATAGGTTATTTCTCTTGATAGATTCCCACATGATTCTTTTTTTAAAAGAAATTTTTAAATTCTTTTATCTGGTTTTTCTTTGAATGTATTGGTGCCAAGTGTTTTTTTCTTCCATCTCACTAATTCTGACTTCCATATCCTGAATTCTGCTCCTCTGACTTTCTATTGTGTTGTCTAATTCTGAAATTTTATTCTTAATCATTTGAATTTCTGATTGCTGTCCCTCTACGGATTCTGTAGCCTATTAACTTTTTCATTACGTTCCTGAATAATCTTTTTAATTTCTTCAATTGCTTTATCTGTGTGTTCCTTGTCTTGTTCTGCATTTTGCATGATCTCCTTTCTGATGTCTTGAAGAGTTCTGTATATTAATCTTTTGTATTCTACCTCTGGTAATTCCAGGAATATCTTTTCATCCAGAACATTCCTTGATTCTTTGTTTTGGGAGCTTGTTGAAGCGATCATGGTCTGCTTCTTTATGTGATTTGATATTGACTGTTGTCTTCAAGCCATCTATAAGTTATTGTATTAATTTATTTTGTTTGCTTACTGTATCCTAGCTTCTTGCTTTGTTTTTTTTTTATATGCCCAAATAGGCTGCACAAGTTAGCTAGTTTGATTGTTGGTGCCTTTGAAGCTCTAATGTCCTGTTGCCAGATGGCTAGAGCTGTTATCAGGTTTATGAGCCCAAGAGTCCATTCACTTTTCTTGTATGGATTCAGTTCAGTTGTCCAGGTAGTTGGTCACCAAGTGTGTGGTGCAGGCTCTCACCTACAGTCTTCGAGGAGCAGGGGTGATTGGTGTAGGCACAGGTATCTAGCTGCAGCAGGGGGTCATGCTCTGAGCAAGGGAGGGGGCTGACAACCATCCCCTGAGTGACTGTGAGGAAAGCACGTCCCTGTTCCCTAGAGTGCACAGGTGGGTGGACTCTGCAACTGGTCCATGGGCACCCAGTTGTTTTGGCTGTAAGGACTGGGAGGCACCACTTATCCTTGAACCCTGTCACAAGTGGCTAGGTGGCATGGGTGGAGCCACCCGTCCTCAGGCCCGTGATGTGGGTAGGTGAGGACCCTGCTTAATAGGCAGAGTGGTATCAGACGTCAAAATTCCTCCTCTCCACCACACAGCTGAAACAGTTGAAGTCAGTCCTCAGGCACATACACCATTGCACTGTGTGAAGGAGGGTTTAAACTGCCAAAATGGGCCCACACAGGTCCATGCAGGGTTGAAAGGCATTGTAAGTCTGTGGACCACTTATGCCTTTGCCCAGACAAAGGAGCCGCCACTGTCCTGAGTTCCCAGTTTAGGGGAGCTGGCAGATTATTTTTTCACCATTTGTTAATTTGTTCCTTCTCCAAGGCCAGGAGAATGGCTCAGGATGCGCAGCAGAGCCTATCTCAGGCCCAGGGAAAGTGGCCGCAACTGAAGCTGGCTCACAGACTGGAGCAAAGGGAGGAAGGATCAGATAAATGGGAGAGAGTTCTTTCAAAACATGTGCTTTTTGATCCACTCAGTAAATTCGATGCAAGTACTTATCTTTGGGGAGAGTGCTGTTCTTCGCTGATTCTGGAGGTGCAGGTAAACTCTGTGTCACTTAATCTCACCTGCTGTGTGAAATGTGTCCTAAATGCTACTGCCAGCCCTGCCACGGTCGTGCCAGGGGATCGGGCCTGTGGAGCACTGGTTCCTGCTCCTCACTGCTTCTGAACCATCTCTCCTCCCCCTTTCACTCAGTCCAAGTTTTTAACTTTGCCTTTGATGTTCAGGGCTATTAGCTTGTCATATATATAATCGATTCACTTGTTTTTTGGGGTCTTTGTTGTAAGAGGGATCTCTAGAAGCGTCTGACTACTCTGCCATCTTGGCCCCACCTCCTAATTGACTCAGGTTTTAGGGGGTATTCAGGAATTTTAGGTAGTTCTTGATCTGAACAGATATGCGCTCAAATGGACTTGGCAGATTTAAACCCTGTTCACGTAGTGGTTAAGAGCTACAGCTGCTAGCCAAAAGTCGGCAGTTTGAATCTGCCAGGCACTCCTTGGAAACCCTACTCTGTCCTTTAGGGTCGCTATGAGTCAAAATCAACTCAATGGCAATGGCTATGGCACGGTATATCTGTTGAAAAACTCAAAACTCCAAACCATAGGGTTGCTATGAGTCAGAATCGACATGACAGCAATAGGTTTGGTTTGGTTTATGTTCGTTGAATTGGCAAAGAATGTTGAATTTTGAATATACCATGGACTGCCAAAAGAACAAAACAAATCTGTTTTGGAAGAAGTACAGCCAGAATACTGTACTATTTCAATTATAGTATAATATATGACAAGAGTTCATCTCACATACTTTGGACATGTTATCAGGAGGGACCAGTCCCTGGAGAAGGACATCATGCTTGGTAAAGTAGAAGGTCAGCAAAAAAGAGGAAGACCCTCAATGAGATGCATTGACACAGTGGCTACAACAATAGGCTCAAACGTGACAATGATTGTGAGGATGGAGCAGGACTGGGCAGCATTTCATTCTGTTGTACATAGGGTTGTTATGACTTGGAACCAACTTGATGGCACCTAACAAAAACAACAACAATATCGGTTGAATTAGTGGTCCATAGGAAGGGGGGCATTTGGGCTAATAGACTGGAAAATGCCTCCAGGATCTCTTTGGACTTTGCATCATCATGCTCTAAGGCTTGAAATAAGCATAACCAAAAAAGGATTCCTCAGAGGTGTCCTTGCAAGAAACATTAACCCAGAAAAAAACAAAACCCAGTTCTGTCGAGTCGATTCCAACTCATAACGACCCTATAGGACAGAGTAGAACTGCCCCATAGAGTTTCCAAGGAGCGCCTGGGGAAGAAACATTAGGGAAGTTTAAAATAGTTTCCCCCTTTTCATCAAAGGTGATGGAACAATTCCATTTCATTTGGAAGTTTTGTCCTAAAAGGCTAATGGGAGCATCAGGGAATAGTAAGAAAGAATGGAGATCTTTGATAGTTCCACAATTAATTTGAACAGATTCAGTTTTTGTTAAAGTTTGAACTTGATTATTTACCCCAATAATATTTGTAGTGTGTTTACTCCAGGGCAGGGGCTGAGATAACGAGTTGGGGTTTATAGGCAAGACAGTTGCTGCAGTATCTATGAGAAATTTACAGGGGTTCCTGTAGATTAAAAGAGTTGTTTCAGCCTGCTGATCAAGGGAAATAGCTGGTAACAGCCTCTGATACTCCCCAGAGCTCTGTCACTGTGAATCACAATGCTTAGGAAAACTTGCATCTGCCTCTATTAACTGTAGCCACCAGCCATTTGTTTTTCAATTTAAAACATTCAGTTTTCCAGTGACCAGGGTTTTTATAATAGTGGCAAATGCTGGATTTAGTTTGTTTTGGATTGGACCAAGGCTTGCCCTGGGTTTGTAACTGCTGTGACTGTAATTCCATTAACTTGTTCTGCTTAGGCTGCTTTCCTTGTTGTAGGGTCTAGGATAATTTAAAGGTTAGATTGGTCAGCTCAGTAATGGGTACAGTTTTCCAATCTAATTTACAGCAATTGACTAATGCAGACAGTTCTGAGTGCAGGCCATTTAGAAACATTGAATTAAAAGCAATTCTCGCTCCCGCTTCATAAGTGTCAATCCAGAATGTTCCACAAAAATTTTGGCCAAACAATCCTTGTAATTATAAACATTTTCATCCTTTTCTTGCTTAGAACTTTGGACTTTTGCCCAATCTATTTTCCAAGGAAACTCCTTCAGAATAGCATACAGAAGCTACTTGGCTTTGGCTCTTGCCTCGTCTAACAATTCAGAACCAGATGCAGTGGCTTTTATAGTTAAAGATTTTTCTGGGTTTATAAAAATGACGTGGCGGCAGCATCTGACCTCCTCTAACTTCATGAGGGAAAAGAGAATCAAGATCAACAGCCCAAGGCTGATTCCTATGAGGCAGAAGTCAGACATGCCTCCTATCTCTGCCATCTTTACCAACTCTGACACTAACCGTCCCTCCCACGACACTCTACTTCTCTGCGGAGTTCCATTAATTCTTTGCAATGGCCACACAGAACTCACAGACAATATTCGATTATGGGGTTTACTAGGGAAGATACAGGTCACAATTCAGGTTCAGGAATGCACAGGATACAGTTCTTCCATGAGGACAGCCTCTTCTCAGCCTCCTCTCTCTGGCCCTTTGGCCTCTGCCCTGCTTGAGCCAAGTGTTACAAAGCTCTTTTGGCTCCTTGGCCTCTGTCCTACTCAAGCAAGTGTTACTCTTTTAGCTCTGCCAGTAAGTACCCCAGGGCACTCCAGCCCCCAGTAAGCCTTGGCCCGAAGGGGCTCAGCTCTAGCTCCATGGGTAGGCAAGCCTAGCTCCACCAAGTGCCTGGAGGCATGCTATGCAACCAGCAACCCTCTGGCCCGAAGGCACTCAGCTTTCTCGATCCATGGGCTGGAAAGCCCACTGTGCTGTCTCCTGCCAGACTACTGGTTCAGCTGCCCCTGCTGCTGCTATTTCTCTGCCGCTGCTTCTTACCATCTTATTGTCTTCAATGTTACAGCTCTCTCTCTGTCTCCTGGGTCTAGGAGGGTTTCAGTGCAGGGATTCCAGGTCCAAAGGACACACTCTACTCCTGGCTATTCTTTCTTGGTGGTGATGAGATCCTGTCTCTGCTCTGGAATTGGCTCTCTTTTAAGCCTAGCAGGATGGTAAAATGACCAGTCTCCTTGGTGGGCCACGAATACCTTATTTGCACAGTTGCACCCAATCAATTGGGTGGGAGTTACAAGGCCATGGCAAGAAAGGCCACACAAAAGCGATTCATTGCACCACAGGCCACCCCCAGGCTCTTCTAGGTATTGACCCTTTCATACTTGAAGGATTAACTTACTCTTCCCAATCATTTTACCAGTCCAAAACAACCATTAACAATAATTAGTCCTTCAGTAGGGCAAAAGAGTCCTAAGGGTGAGGTTATTCAGGTACTGGCCATTCAGGTCTGCTGCAGGTATCCATCTGATCTGATTAGGTTCTCCAAAAGTCACCTTGGCTTCACCCGTTCTGATGTCTGATAAAATTTAACTGAGAGAAGATTATTCCCTTGCTCTGAGCCTTTCAAGGTAACAGCATAGTAAAACCTTTAACGGACTTTAGGTTTGGCCACTGTACTCAAGTCCAGCAGTGCCTCCCCGTTATTCTTTCACGCTCACAGCTTCTATAATTACAGTTTTTATAATCACAGTTAACCCTGTTAACAATCAACACTCACAGCTGAATCATATAATTCTATCAGCATCTTCCCAGAGGAGATGACAGGAGATGGCATGGTGGGCTTCCCAGCCCATGGAGCGAGAAAGCTGAGTGCCTTTGGGCCAGAGGCTTGCTGGTGGAGTAGCATGCTTCCGGGCACCTATCAGCAGAGCTAAAAGAGCTTTGTAACACTTGGCCAGAGCAGGACAGAGGCTGAGGGGCTGAAGGGCCAAAAGAGCTTTGTAACAATCAGCCTCTCTCACCCATAATTGAGCCTCTCCTGGCTAGACTAACATATTTATCAATTGATGTAAATTAGATAATCTAGGGTCATAAGCTTCAGTTAGGATTTTAAAATCCTCTGTGAATTTTTGGGCTAATAGGGGTTAGGAAATACTTTTATGATTGCTCAAGGTTATGCTTTAGACCAAGGAGAGAAAGTAAACTGTGGAGGTTCCTTAGCTTCCTCTGGTGGTTTTATCTTAAAAGGCATCTGATATTGGGGTTTAGAAACTGCAGTTATTTCTACCAGGTTAGAAATGGGAGCAGAGGATTAGGGGTTCAGAGTCAATATCAGCAGCACAGAATGGAAGGTCAGAATGGAAAGGTGGAGATGGGAGAGGTGAAGCCATAGCAGAAAGAGAAGGGGAAACAGCAAGGGGAGAAATTGAAAAGGAAGCCTTTGGCTCAGTTCGATTTAGAGAGCATTCCAAGGCTCTCTGTGCCTCCTTTAACTTAACTTTTTGTAGCTATTGTTAATTTAGAGACCATATCTTTTAAAAAGGTCAGTTGAGACTCTGGTTGTCTCTTAGAAGCTTCTAAGTACCAAATAAAATATGCATATTGTCTTAGTCATCTAGTGCTAATTTATCATGAATATTCAGGACTGACCTTCATGCAGGTGCTCAGGGTTTGGAGATTACTGTGCATTTTCTCTAGACAAGGGTTTGATCCCCTGGAATGGAGGAAAAGGTTTTTTTTTCCATTAGCATATTAAGTCTCCACCCAGAGGTGGGGTGCTTATATGTATTTTTCACTTAATGAGCTGATAGGTCACTCGAAGTGTTAAGATGGTGTAGAAAACCTGCTAAAACCACTTGAGGCCCTCAATGGCTGTTCTGTGGTTATCTTGTCAAGGACAATTTCAGAAGAATGTGTAGCCTGCTTGGTGTAGGAGGATAAGCCAAAGCAGGAGTCTCTTAGAAGGGTTGGGTTCTGAGGCTGTTTGCCTCAAGGGTGTTCTAGAAAGACAAAAACAAACACGATCGGACTGGTGTGCCTGGGGGCACATCCAAAGCTCCCTTAGAGTTTGCACTACCCATCAGGATAGCAGTTTCAAAGTTGACAACCCAAACACAAATCAAAAAATCAATCTCAAGAGAGCTACTGTGCAAAGCACAGAATTCAAGCGACCCCCGAGAGAGTGCACGGGCAAGGAGACCAGTCAACTCAGCTGGTATCAAGCTCATGTCCAATGAAATCTGAGAGTGTCGCAGAGGCTTCAGCACCCTAAGATCCCCACTTCTGACACCAAAAATGTTGAATAATTTCTGAGAGTTAAAATGCTAAAGACTTATTAGTCAATCATACAATTTGCAAATTGAGCTACACACAGCATGAGACTGGGTGTTGCACCTGAGATGAGGTAATTTGGGGTATTTATAGTCCAAGAAACAAAGGAAGTTCAAGAATTTTGATGAGTCTTTTGGATATTCATCAAAATGTCTCTTGAAATCCTTTCTTCCTCAGAATTGTGTTTGGCTAAGAAGACAAACAATGAAGGTCTGAGGGGTCAGTGCCTGCCACCAGCTTGTCTGGAATGTAGAGCTTTTCTAAGAGGGTTCATTACACAGAAATGTAAAGAAACAAGCTAGTTATTATCTCTAAGGTTTAGGTTACTTATTATCTTAAACATCTGCCCTATGAAGCCAGGTTTTGGCATGTTCTTCGGACTTGGCAGGGATGTTATCCTCAGTTTTCACATTTTGTTTTAGTCTTCACATAGATTTCTAGCCTCCAGCTTGTGAACTGATTTTAGCAAAAGAGCCTTAACCACTGAACTAGATCATCGCTATGGGCCCTTCTCAAGCTCCCTCACACACTCACTCATACAAATCTAAGACTTGTCTCTGACTATTGTCTGTTGCCCTGCAATTTCACCAGGCAGAAGCAATAGGGAAGCAATTTGGGTTTGACCTAAGACAGTTCTGATAATCAGAGGTATTCAAAGATACGGAGGTGAGCTCCCTGTTCCTGGAGGCATGTAAACCCAGTCTGGATAATCACCATCTCACAAAGAGCTTTTCAGGCCATTCAAGCACCTGATGGGAATTTTTATACTTTCCACTTAATCTGAGAAATCGGAAAACAGAAGAGGTTTCTTTTTGCTTGGGGGAGGGGAGTGGACAAGAAGGAAGGCACAGAAAGCCCCAGGGCATTTGGAAGGCAAAGGTGGGAGTTGGGGAGTCGGGGGGAGCACTGAGGGGAATGTGTTCTCTATCCCTCTTTTGCTCAGTTAAGTTCCCTTTCTACACGCAGGTAAATGTTAATCCCTCCTTCAGGGCCTGATTAGTGTTTATAGAGATTTGAAAGCATACCAGCCATGGTGAGCTGAAGGAGCAACCTGAGGGAGAGATACCATAACTACGATGTTGACTCCAGCCCTTGTTCCACAGTGTAAAACAGCTCCTTCATCCCAGCTTGGAGAGTTGCTCAAGGGATCTATTCTAATGAATCGCCTGGAATGACTAGAACACATTCTCAAGTGTGTAAATAGTGCTTTGAAATATTTGAGGGGGCTTGAAAACAGCTTGTGCTTTTAAGTATATTGAGCTCCACAAAATATATCAAGTATCTCTGATAACAGGCACTGCTTGCTGTGCAGGGTCCCAGGAAGGCCGAGAGAGAGGAGTCCAAACTAGTAAGACTACATTCGTGCTCTCAAGGAGGCCTCACAGCCTCCAAAGTGAGATCCACACAAATCCAAGTTACCCCTAACCCAAAAAAAAAAAAAAAAAAAACCCGAGGCCCACCAATAAGTGTTGTGATGGAGTAAGAAGATGAGGAGAAGGGGTGGGAATAATCTGGGCCAGGTTCGGGCCAGGCGGGGGGAGGCAGAAGAGGGAATAGGTATCCTTGAAAAAGCAGCTTAGATTTAGGTGGGCAGCGCTAAAGGGAAGGGTATTCCAGCAAGAGGGGACCCCACTAGGCAAAATACACAGAGGTGGCAGTCTGCATGACACATGTAGAGAACAGTTGTTGGTTCCATCTCTAGCATCCATCTCTATTTCCGAAAAAAAAAAAAAAAAGACACTTTTCTTTTGGGGTGCCGTTTTCCTCAACCTCTTGGGGTGAAAGGAGTTTGCCCACAGGGCCAAGGCCTCTAGGTCTGCCAATCAAAGCACCGCGTCTTCCTGGCCACAGTGATTGGTTTGAGATAAGCCTATGGCCTGGGCCCGTCCAATCAGAGTGAAAGCCTGGATTTGATGAGCGCATGCGCATTGTTCCTTGTTTGAATTTGTGAGGAACGGAGTCTGGAGCCTCTGCCATCTTGGAACCGTTAAGAGTGGGAAGGGGGCAAAGGTAGCAGTTACCAGGGGCGGCTCACGTGGAGCCAACATGGGGAATCACCTAGTGGAATCAGCCCCTAGCAAGAGTCTAATAAGACCCTTCCTGGAACTGGAGGTGAGTTCAGAATTTGAGGAAAATCCAAATCAGGAGTTTGTTCGAAAGAGGAAGGAAATGGGTAGCAAGAAGCATTGTCCATGTTTTGATTTCATGTTCACCGAACAACTCTATCTGGGTTTCTTAGCTACCTTGATTCCAGGAAGAGGGCGCTTGAGGGTATTCTAGTCCCTGGGGAGTGGCTTCCCTACTGAGGAGAAGTAAATGGAAATTCTGGGGCGTGATATGTCAGCCTGAAGTGAATTGAGGTAGTATTTGTCCATTCCCAAGAACTCGGGCCGAACTGGGGGTACTGGGAATATCCAGTTTCTGATACTAAGGGCAGGCCCATGTGGCAGCTTCCATCAGTGTAGGGCCCAGGCTCAGCAGTTAGCCAGCGGCGGAAATAGTTATTTCTGCAACCTGCTCACCCTTTGAGGGAGAAAATCTTATGTATTGAGGAGTTAGAATGCTACTCCATGGGCAATAAGCTGTTTGGTTTCTACTCATGACGACAAAAATTTGTTTTTTAAGGAAAGAATGAGACATGAGAGCTGTGCTTTGGAGGTAATGAAACATAGCTTTTGGAGGAAAGACAGAGTTGAAGGCAAGAAAGCAGAGGTAAGAAGACAGAGGCTCCCTTTTAATCTATGTCAGATGACGCTGACCTGGACTAGGGCAGTGGCAGCAGGGAGAGAGGAGTGGATTAAGGTGATAGATACTGGGAGTAGAATTAACATTTGTTTTATGTGGAGAGTAAGGGTGAAGGAAGGATCTGAGGTGAGTCTCCAGTTTTTGGCTTTAGTAACTGAGATCAAACCAAAACCCAACCAGTTGCTGCCCAGTTGACTCCCACTCACAGCGACCTCATGTGTCAGGATAGAACTGTACAACACAGAGTTTTCAATGGCTGATTCTCAGAAGTAGATTGCCAGGCCTTTCTTCTGAGGGGCCTCTGGGTGGACTCGAATCACCAATCTTTAGGTTAGCAGCAAGGGCATTACCTGCACCACCAATCCCTTAAACTGCCCTTCAAGTACAGTGTTCCAGGTTTCACGTGTACAACCCTTGTACACTGAATTTTTTAGTACCTCTGAGCTAAACTATGAGTCAGAATTGACTCAATGACAGTGAGTTTGGTTTGGTTTTTTTGGAGCTAAGCTTAAAGGGGTGTGTGTGTGTGCGCGCGCGCATGTGTATGTGTGTGCACGTGCGCTATGTGTTTACATATGTGCACATGCAAACTGTCTTAGGAAGGATATACAAGAAATTCCAAGGAGACAAACTCAGTGGCTGAGGGACATGGTGTGAGTGCATTGCTTATTCAAATATAAATATAGTTAAAATTTAAAAACACATTTAAATTTAAAAATGAAGTCAGTAGCAAGTTGAATGTGTGTTGACAGTCACCCAGCAGTAACCCTCAATGGTACTGTTCCCAAAGTCAGAATTATTCATCAATGATGATAAGACAGGGAGCTTCAGCAGGACAATGCAGGGAGGTCTCTGGCACTCTCTGCAGGTGTAGTGCACTAGGCATGCTTCTTCCTGTAGTCCACTAGTAGATAACTATTTGACCAGCATTCATAGTCTCTCTCTGTCATATACCACCCCTTTCAAGAAAAGTTAAATCCATATTTTAGAAGTTACATGCTTTTTTCCTGAATTCAATCTCACAGTAGATTTTGAGTTCAACATCATTTTGCAAAGCTCTTTCTGTTCCTTCTGCTTCTACTGGTGCAGAGACCTGATGCCCACTATAATGCTTCGTCTAACAACAGAACAACTAACCCTGAAAACAGAAAGAGTCCACAGCAGAAGCTTTGAAATTCAAGAGCTTTTTTGCTTTTTTTGTTGTGTTGTTTTTTACTTTGGGCCAGGTCAAATTTTTGGCCTTGGTGTATTTCCCTCACTGCCCTTTGAAGATAAGAAGGGAAGGTCCCCAGGAGCTATGGGGAGTGATGAGTAGATGGGATGGGGGTTGGGGACAGCAATTCTTATAGTTTCATTTGCATAGAATAAGCACTAGAAGAATAGACACCGAATTTTAATGGAGGTTTTCTGCCAGTGGTATTATCCAAAACCAAAAACCAAACCCAGTGCCGTCTAGTCAATTCCGACTCATAGTGACCCTATAGGACAGAGTAGAACTTCTCCATAGAGCTTCCAAGGAGCGCCTGGTGGATTCGAACTGCTGACCCTTTGGTTAGCAGCCGTAGCACTTAACCACTACACCACCAGGGTTTCCAATGGTATTATAACCCAAACCAAACCCACTGCCGTCGAGTCGATTCCGACCCATAGCGACCCTATAGGACAGAGTAGAACTGCCCCATAGAGTTTCCAAGGAGTGCCTGGCGGATTTGAACTGCCGACCTCTTGGCTAGCAGCCGTGGCACTTAACCACTATGCCACCAGGTATTATTAAAAAAAAAAAGTGAGTTTAATTTCTACAGATTATCGACAGTATATATTACATTTTCTTTTACATTTGATTTCAATAAAAATGAATCAGTGCAAAAATTCCCAGATACTGCAAGAGACTCATTAAAATGATGTTGTAGTATTTTTTCTGCAAACAGAATACTTTTCTTTAAGGAAAAAAAAAATTAATTGCAAACGCTTTTTTTTTTTTTTTTTGGATAGAAAAGCAATAAGCCATGTCTTTCTTTTTCCTAATGAATAACGATTTTCCCAAATAGGCTTGCTCCAAATGTTAAAATTTTAAACATTTCAGTGATGTAGTGTACTGTGTACGCAGTAGCTAACATGATGAAAAATTAAAATCTTCCTTAAAACACTGAAAATCAATGTAACTAATAGTTAAATTAAAAATAAAAATATTATTTTTCTAAAAATAATTTCATATTTTAAGGACTTGTTAGAAAAATGAAGCTGGAAAGTAATTTGCAAAATAAACCATACAAAGCAAATTTACTATAAAATTGTCATCCTTCTAAATTTTTAGGTATTTTAATGCTTTTATGATAGTATAAAAACTATAAATATTAAAAATAAATGTTTAAAAAGGGGAAGTGACTAAGGGAACATGAGGGGAGCTTCTGGGAGTGGTGGTATTATTGTCCCGTTTTTTTTTATCTGAGCTCCGATAACATGTGTATTCATTTTGGAAAACTCATGAAGCTGCGTCCTTATGAAATGGGCTTTTCTGTATGTGAGTTATACATCAGTAAATCTTATTAAAAACAAAAAAGAGGAGGAAGTCAAACAGCTGAATGTCACAAGATTTCAGGATAGGAAAAAAACTAGGTTGTTGGATATTGTGAATAATAGTATTAATAATAATAATGACCATGTAATAATAGCTAATAATAATTGTAGTGAACACTTACCATGTACCAAGCATGGTAAATTTAATCCTTCCTAACCCTATGAAGGGAGTCCTGGTGGCTCAGTGGTGAAGAGCTCAGCAGCTAACCAAAAGGTCTACAGTTTGAATCCACCAGCCGCTCCTTGGAAACCCTACAGGGCAGTTCTACTCTGTCCTATAGGGTCGCTATGAGTTGGAATCGACTCAATAGCAATGAATTTGGATTTTTTTTAACCCTATGAAGGAACCCTGGTGGCGCAGTGGTTAAGCGCTTGGCTGCTTACCTAAAGGTCAGCGGTTTGAACCCACCAGCCACTCCATCGGAGAAAAAACCTGGCGATCTGCTCCCATAAAGATTACAGCCTAGGAAACCCTATTGGGCAGTTCTGTTCTGTCCTGTGGGGTTGCTATGAGTCAGAATCGATTCAACAGCACACAACAACAGCCGTATGAAATATTTACTATTATAATCTCTATTTTACAGATGAGGAAACTGACTGATGGAGCAGTTAAGTATCTTGTCTAAGGAGATTATTTTACTCTTTTGAGAAGTTTATAGTGAATAAAAAGAGAGAACAGTAATTAATGCAGAAAGCAGGGAGGTTGATTTTATGTTGTACATTGGTTGAGTGCATTTGTGGTTTGAGGAGAGAAGCTAGAGAGAAGGGGAAGGAAAGTCTGAGGCCAGAAAGGGATGGATCAAGAACCCATATAGGTACAGATTTGCCCAAGAGAAAAGCATCTTCTAAGATCTGAAGAAAGGAGAGGCCTGTGCAGTGGAGAGCTGGAAGAGCCCAGGTCTAGTGGGCTTTTCTCTGTCAGGTAAAGTAGGTGGTGAGGACCTTTGCTGAGGATGAGGAAGTCAGGAATAGGTTAAGGAAACTTGAGAAAATCTGCAGTAAGGATTGCCCAGTGTTCATCAAAGTTAAAATGACTACAGTTTCTTATTTCTGGATCCCACCCCAGGCCTACTGAATTAGACTGTCTGGAGGCAGAACTCCAGCATTGCATTTTTAACAGGCTCTAAGGGTGATTCTGATCACCCTTAAGTTTGAGACATGCTAGCATATGAGATCCACAGGCTCAAAGATGAAGAAAGATGGGTTCACCCTGTGAGACAGAGCATGGAAAGGTCATTTTCCCCAGGAATTGGGAGTTTTTAATAAACTCTCCAAGTGATTCTGATGTAGGTGGTCTGTGAACTAACTTGAGAAATTTTGCCTCTAGGGTGACTGGAGCCAGATTGGCTGGATTTGATCCTAAATACTACTGTTTATTACCTGTGCAACCTTTGGCAAATTAATTAACCTCTCTGTGCTTCAATTTCCTCATCTGGAAAATGAGGCCAAAAGTAGATAGTACCTACTTCATAAGGTTGGTGTAAGGGTTAAATGAGTTAACATATGTAAAGCGCTTGAAACACAATAAACAGTGAACACTCAATAAATACTAGCTGTTAACATTGCTATTTTTATTCTTCTTCTTTTTATTCATATTTGGGGAGCCCAAGACTACTGAACGTGTGACCTATGAAAAGTAGGTTAGGCAATGGAAATGTTCAAGCAGATTCATGAAAATTGCCCAGAGTCTTGTGACCAAAGTTGTAATAAGGGTTGCAAACTCAGATGCCCATGAGGGTCATTAACATAAATGGGTGAGGGAAACCAAACTGTTTGGACTGTGGCCCAGCATAACACTAACTGCAGAGTGTACATACCTAGCAGCCACCAATTTGGGAGCTCTGTGAGTCGACAACCACTCTGTGTGTGCATGCATATGTGTATGTGTGTGTGTGTGTGTGTGTGTGAAGCCCACACCTTGATCTCAGTTTGGTAGAGGTCTTAGGTTCTGAGAGGGAGCAAAAGGACAATCTTTGCTATTCAGGTGCCTCTGAACTTTCTGGCCCCTAAAACTCATTGCCCACCCCCTTCACTTTGCCAAGGTGAAGGCGTTCTTCAAATTTCTCTTCACTTCCTTCAGGTTTCTCTCTTCAAAACAAAGGACTCATTTTTCTTCATTCAACACAATTACTAATGGATGTCTCTGTTTCATCCCCTACTTGGCTCACACACACAGCTTAAACAAAAGGTTTGTGGCAGTCATGCTTGGACAGTAGATTAAAGAACAAACCCCAGGTTTTGAGGGGTAAAAGATGAACTAGGTAAAAGCCAAAGCTCTGGGCCACATGAGAGTCCTACACATTAGTTCTTCCTTAGCAAAGGGATAGAATGGAAAAGAAAGTGGTGTATTAATGAAATAAGGACTTAGAGATGAAAAAACAGATATTTGCCATGGAGAAAGTGTTCTGATTCTAGAAACCTAATCCCAAACCCTGGACTCTGGCCTTAGGTTTAGGGAGAGAAAGTCCTTATTTGGAAAGGGAAAGAATTTGATTTAGTAAGCTGCTTACTCAAGTTAGATCAAAGCAGCCTTTGCTCTGATTTCCATGGCCTCCTAGACTCCCAGGTGGAAGAGCTTTATCTTAGAACATGTTATTTAGTCCATCTTGCCACTGCCACCTCCCACAAACAATGCCTCAATGTCTTCTCTATTCCTCAAGCAGATTTATGAGTTGTCATTTTCCCAAGTGATCTTTCTCTCCGAGAAAGGAATTTTACCTCCCAGGAAAGCACTGTTCTTGAGTATAAATCAGTTTTCATTGAATGTAAGCCCTTTATTTCAGTGCCTCATATCTGTCAAGGTCAGGTGCTGGAAGTCACAATGATCTGTGAAAGAATTGTTCCTTCTTTCCACAAAAGAGCCCCATCCAGTAAGAAAAGCGACAGTAGGGAAAAAGACTTAAGCCCAGGTTTATAGTCACTAATATGGAAATCCAACCCCAAACCCCTTGGTACCCTTGGGAAGTGACATTGGAGAGTAAAGCACAGATCGTTCTACAGAAGATATAGGACATCGTGCTTCATTTTCTCACACCTTCTAGCCCCCTTTCATAAGGAGAGCACAAATACCTTACTATTGGAATTATGTTGACTTTTAAGAGTGGGCAGCCTTTCATTGCACACAGCCTGGGGATAGAGGCAAATGAGACAGGTGAAGAAAACATGAAGAATTCTAAGGAGGGTGAGGATTCTAAGAATTAGCTGCCTCCCCTAGGAGAAAGGGGGAGCTACTTTCAAGGCTCCAGGGCATTATCTCTGGACATTTGGAGAGGTGGCGGGGGCCTCACCCCCAGGAGGTATGTCCTGCCAAGGTGGCTCAAATGAGAATCCTACAGTCCCATCTCTTAGCAGCCTCCCCCTCAGGCACTGTGCTAGGTGCTGTGTTATAGAGTTAAATAAAGGCTTGCTGGATCAAGCCTTTAGTTAATTAGAATTTAGAGGATCGAAGGCCTTTGCCAGCTAGTCCTTCACAAGATTGATGAGAATAGGGATGACAGCCCCAGTTGGGCATGAAGGTAGGCCCCAGGATGGAACATTAACGGGACCTAGTGGTGTCTTAACATTCCCCATCCAGTGTTGCAGCTCCAACCTCCCAGCTGCTAATCACCACGCCCCCTTCCTGGCTGGTGTGGGGCAATGAGTAAGGAAGACTGAAGAAGAACTGATACCTTTGAATTATGGTGTTGGCAAAGAATATTGAATATACCATGGACTGCCAGAAGAACAAACACATCTGTCTTGGAAGAAGTATAGCCAGAGTGCTCCTTAGAAGTGAGGATGGCAGGACTTTGTCCCATGTACTTCGGACATGTTATCAGGAGGGGCCAGTCCCTGAAGAAGGACCTCATGCTTGGTAAAGTAGAAAGCAAAAAAAAGGAAGACCCTGGATGAGATGGATTGATACAGCGGCTGCAACAGTGGACTCAAACATAGCAACGATTGTGAGGATGATGCAGGACTGGGCATTGTCTCCTGTTATACATAGGGTGTTGCTGTGTGTCAGAACCGACACAACAGCACCTAACAACAATAGTGGTGTCTGCTCCTAGACAGACTGCTTTTTTGTAGGAAGGTCACAACTGTTGCAGAGAGGCTTTGTCGAACTGTGGGAAAAGCTTGCTTTGAGAATCAGTCTTATGAAGTTGGGATTCTACTTTTTAGCTCTGTAACTTTGAGCAAGTTACTTCACCACTCTGTGCCTCAGTTTCCCCATGTGGAAAAACCTCTTAAGTGTGTTATGAAAATTTAATGAAGTGTGGGTAACAGCAATGTTCTTGGTTGGTGCAAACAGTTTGCACTCGGCTACTAACCTAAAGATTGGTAGTTTGAATGCACCCAGTGGTATTGCAGAAGAAAGTCCTGGCATTCTGCTCCTGTAAAGAGTACAGCCAAGAAAACTCTATGGAGCAGTTCTGCTCTGTTAACACGTGGGGTTGCAATAAGTTGTGATCGACTCAACGACAGTGAGTTTGGTTTTAGTTTGGTATAAAAGCACTTGGCACATAGCATGTGCTCAATAAGTGTTACTTCCTTTCTTTTGGCTTGGCAGAATACGTTTACTAAGAAAACCTGAGATATGGAAAGGCCAGCCCTATCTCTTGGACTGGTGCCAAATTGGAGCCCTCTAGATGACATGCCCAAGAAACAAAAATACAATCAGAAGAAGGTTAAATAAAGCTTTTCTCTGCCGGCCTGCCAGTGTCACAGGAACTGATAGCCTATGTGCTGTCCTTCAAATACATAGTTGACTTTAACAAGATGGAAAAACCAATCGCCAACTTTATATGGAAAGGAAAGAGGCCCTGGATAAGCAAAGCATTACTGAAGGAAAAGAACAAAGTAGGAGACCTCACACTATCTGATCTCAGAACCTACTATACAGCCATGGTAGTCAAAACAGCCTGGTACTGGTACAATGACAGACACACAGACCAATGGAACAGAATCGAGAACCCAGACGTAAATCCATCCACTTATGATCAGCTGATCTTTGACAAAGGACCAAAGTCCACTGTGGGGAAAAGGCAGTCTTTTTAACAAATGGTACTGGCAAAACTGGATGTCTACCTGTAAAAAAAAAAAAAAACAGGACCCATATCTCACACCATACATAAAAATTAACTCAGAATGGATCAAAAACCTAAATATAAGATCCTGGAAGAAAAAATAAGAACAATGTTAGGGTCCCTAATACCTGGCATAAATAGGATACAAACTATAACCAGCAATGCACAAACACCAGAAGATAAACTAGATAACTGGGAGCTCCTAAAAATTAAACATTTTTGCTCATCAAAAGACTTCATCAAAAAAGTAAAAAGAAAACCTACAAACTGGGGAAAATTGGCTACAACATATACGACAAGGGTCTAATCTCTAAAATCTATAAAATACTTCACCTCTACAACCAAAAGACAATTGACCCATTAAAAAATAGGCAAAGGTTGTGAACAGACACTTCACCAAAGAAGACATTCAGGCAGCTAACAGAGCTCAGCTGCTAACCAAAAGGTCAGTAGTTCGAATCCACCAGCCACTCCTTGGAAACCTTATGAGGCAGTTTTATTCTGTCCTGTAGGGTTGCTATGAGTCAGAATAGACTCGACTGCATTAGGTTAACAGACACAGGAGGAAATGTTCGGGATCATTGGTCATTAGAGAAATGTAAATCAAAACTGCAATGAGATACCATCTCACCCTGACATTACTGGCACTAATTTAAAAAAAAAAAACAAATGTGGAACTCTTAGGCACTGCTGGTAGGAATGTAAAATGGTACAACCATTATGGAAAACAATATGGCACCTCCTTAAAAAGCTAGAAATAGAAATACCATACGATCCAGCAGTCCCACTCCTTGGAATATAACCTAGAGAAATAAGAGCCGTCACACAAATAGACATTTGCACACCCATGTTCATTGCGGCATTATTCACAATGGCAAAAAGATGGAAACAACCAAAGTGCCCATCAACAGATGAATGGATAAACAAATTATGGTACATACACACAGTGGAATACTACTCAACGACGAAGAACAAAGATGAATCTGCAAAACATTTCACAACATGGATGAATCTGGAGGGCATTATGCAGAGTGAAATAAGTCAATCACAAAAGGACAGATACTGTATGAGACCACTATTATAAAAACTCAAGAAAAGGTTTACATACAGAAAAAAACAATCTTTGATCATTACAAGGGTGGGGAGGGGAAATCACTAACTAGATAGTAAACAAGTGCCAACTTTGGCGAAGGGAAAGACAACACACAACATAGGGGAAGTCAGCACAACTTGACCAAGGCGAAGTCATAGAAGCTTCCTAGACACATCCAAACACCTTGAGGATCCTAGTTACTGGGGCTGAGGGCTGGGGACCATAGTCTCAGGGGACATCTAGGTCAATTGGCATGACATAGTTCCTAAAGAAAATGTTCTACATCCTACTTTGATGAGTAGCATCTGGGGTCTTAAAAGCTTTCCAGCAGCCATCTATGGTACATGTCCTATCCTGTCCAGAGCAAAGGAGAATGAACAACACCAAAACCAAAAAAAAAAAAACAAACCCAGTGCCGTTGAGTCGGTTTCAACTCATAGTGATCCTGTAGGACAGAGTAGAACTGCACCATAGAGTTTCCAAGGAGTGCCTGGTGGATTCGAACTGCCAACTCTTTGGTTAGCAGCTGTAGCACTTAACCACTACACCACCAGGGTTTCCGAACAACACCAAAGACACAAGGAAAATATTAGTCCAAAGGACTAATGGACCACGTGAACCACAGCCCCCACCAGCCTGATCTCAGAAGAACTAGATGCTGCCTAGCTACCACCACCAACCACTCTGACAGAGATCACATAGCAGGTCCTGGACAGAACGGGAGAAAAATGTAGAACAAAATTCAAATTCACAAAGAAAGACTAGACTTACTGGTTTGACGGAGACTGGAGGAACTCCCAAGACTATGGCCCCTCCGGACACCCTCAGAATCGAAGTACTCAGATTCTGGTAACTCAGAATCGAAGCTACCCTTGAAGTCCACCTTTCAGCCAAAGATTAGAAAGGCCTATAAAACAATAACACACGTGAGGAATGTACTTCTTAGTTCAATCAAGTATATGAGACTTGGTGGGCAACACCTGCCCAAAAGCAAAGACGCAAAGGCAGGAAGGGACAGGAAAACTGGACGAACGGACACAGGGAACCTGGGGTGTTAAGGGGAAAGGGGAGAGTGCTGACACATTGTGGACATTGCAACCAATGCCACAAAATGATTTGTGTATAAATTTTTGAACGAGAAACTAATTTTTGCTGTAAACTTTCACCCAGAGCACAATTAAAAAAAAAGACATAGTTGATCCTCTTGGTCCTCAGGCATGTTCTTGGATTCTTACCTTTACACCAAGCTCTCCAAAGTCTGGTCTTCTTGTGACCAAAAGCAGTCATTTTCAAGATACCAGGCCTGGGGAACAGTTTGTCTGTGTGAAGCTAATTAGTCCATGAAATATTTTGAACTTTGCTCCCTCTTGCCTTGAGTCTTCAGAAATCCTGTTCTTTGGTTGTTCCCCATCTTCCCCTTCCTTCACTTGTCTAACTTCTAAAGGTCTCAGCTTAAATATCACTTCTACGTACTCACTAAACTAGGCTGGTATAAAAATGGCATGACTGGGGTGGCGTCTGACCTCTAACTTCAAGAGGGGGAAGGACAATCAAGATCAACAGCCCAAGGCAGATTCCTATGAGGCAGAGGTCAAACACGCCTCCACCCTCCAACCTTTTCACCAATTCTGACACCAATGGTGCTTCCACGGCATACTCTACTACTCTGCTGGGTTTGATAATTTGTTGCAGTGGGCACACAGAACTCACAGACAATATTCAGGATTGTAGGGTTTATTAGGGAAGTAATTCAGGTTCAGGAATGCTCAGGATACAATTCTTTGATCAGGACAGCCTCTTCTCAGCCATGCCTGCAAGCACACCTCTCTCTGGGCCCTTGGCCCCTGCGCTGCTTGGGCAAGTGTTACAAAGCTCTTTCAGCTCTGCCAGTAAATGCCTGGAGGCACCCCATTCTGCCAGTAAGCCTCCTGCCTGAAGGTGCTCAGCTTTCTCGCTCCGTGGACCAGGAAGCCCACTGTGCCATCTCCTTTCAGTCTCCTGGTTCTGCTGCCTCTGCCACCGCTGTTTCTCTGCCACTGCTTCTTCCCATCTCTGGTGTTACAGTGCTCTCTTTCTGCCTCCTAGATCTAGGAGATTCTCAGCACAGGGATTCCAGATCCAAAGGACGAGCTCCATTCCTGGCTCTTCTTTCTTCATAGTGGTTACACCCTTCCTGCCTTTGGGATGGCTCATTTTAAGCACAGTGGGATGGCCAAACTGACCAATCACCTTGTTAGGGTTCCATATGCCTTATTTGCATGGTTCCACACCCACAGGGGTGCCATGCACCTTATTTACATTATTAGCAAGCTATCCAGTCCCCTTGCTGGGCACAAGCACCTTATTTGCATAGTCCCACCTACTCATCTGGTGGGAGTTACAAGGACTGTGGCTAGAAGGGCCATATTAAAAAATCCACTGCATCAAAGCTGAGTACTTGTACTTTGCCTCAGCACTTTGTGCACTTAAAAGCAATGAAACAAGTGCACCTTTCTGTGTAATGACTATTTTCCCTACTAGATTGGGGAAGGTCCAGTGAGGGAGGGACCATGCTTGTTTTATTCAACTCTATGACACAGCACCTAGCATAGTGCCTGGCATGTGGTATGTGCTCAAAATATGTGTTGATTAACTGACTAGATGACCTTTAAGATCCCTTTTATCCCTGCAGTCACATAGGCAGGCTGTTTCTCTACCTCCCAATGGCAAGACCATGGCTAACCAGCCAGAGTCCAGTCTAGGAAGGGTTTGGGACACCATGGGGCCAGATGCATAATGGCTCTGAAAATGTGACATCTCTTTTTTTCCTCCCTCTTCCTTTTCCCCCTCTTTTTCATGACCATCCCTATTGAGGTGGTGACAGAATTGTGAGCAATCATTCCGGCCTCTACCACAGTAGAGAGGAAGACTTAGCCACCAATCCTAACAGCTGTTTTGGGTTCTGACAAAGAGCAAGCCAGAATGAACAGGGCACCAGCTCTGGGGGTTTCAGATCCCAGAACAAGGTCCTGAGTCTTGGGGGTGATAAAGACAGAGTCCCTAACTGCTCCAGGCTGGCAGATATGTAGGTGAGGCCTAGATCAGGTAGCCACAAATGGCTCTGACTCTGGCTGCCAAGAGAAATGTGATTTCTGGTGTTAGAGGTCAAGAAGCTTCCCTCCTGCTGAGTGCTGGAGAAGATTTCCAGAATGAACAGGGAGTGCAAAGAGACAGCAAGCCAAGAGAAAGTCCTGAAGGAACCATCCATCAGAGGCTCATATTGCAACTTCTCTTCTATGCGTTGGCTTAAAAATCAAATTCCATTCTGGACAAATTTTTTCATTGCATGCAAGCTGCCCTAATTTCAAGAATGTCAGATATGTGGCCAAATGCAATTACATTATAGGCACAGCACTCACTTGAAATGTGGCACAAATTTCTAAACCAATTTTAATCACATTACAGAGAAGGCAGACATGCTCGGCAATCTGAAATTCCAACTTATCCAGAGAGCCTTTCCTGATTAGTTAGAAGAGTGGCCAGTTCACTGGCTCTGCTCTGCCTGTTCACTCTCTGCTCTCAGGTATGCATTTGTCCTTATTCTTGTACACAATGTAGATGGGTCTGTCGATTATTCATTTCTGCCCTGGTTACTTGTTTGCTCAGTTACTCACATGTCCTATATGCCTGAGCAGCCTTTTGGCTGTTTCAGTCTGGTACCCTTTGTGATTACAGGCCTGACCTTGATTCCTTCCATGCAGAAATGTCAGGGGCAGAAGGGACAGTGGAAAAGTAGGGACTGGCCTTGAACTGGCAATGCCATAGGATAGTGGGCTGTCATATTCTGGAGACAGTTCCAGGCCATACAGATGTGCTAAAGGATAGGAAGCCTACCAAGGAAGTACCTTGGGAATGCTGCCAGTTGGTTCCCACTTAGGTCGAGTGGTATATGGCAAGATAATGTCACTCAGGTTGTGTCTTGGCCCCTCCTATTGGATGCCACCTAGTCACCTCTCGTTACCAGCTGGCAACCCCCAAAGCTAGAAATAGGGGATGTGGCTCTAGAGAGGCCAGAGAGTTGACAGAGAGGTTAAGATGGAGGAGATAGTTTAGGATAGAAAGAAATGGAAAGGTGCTCAGCTGGTTATGATTCAAGTCTAATACCTGAAACTGGTACGCCCATTCCAACCCTCAGCTGTGAATAACTGCAGGACATTAGAGCACAAGTTGAGCTGCCACAGGTTTGAGAGGCTTCAAGCAGGGATGCAGTGGAGAGAATCTCTGTTCAAGGTGAGCTTCTATAGCAGGGGCAAGCCATGAAAGACCCCTGTTCAATTTCCAGATGTAGTTGTTGCTCAGGTTGATGTTCAACAGCAAAAGAGAACCCGATAAGGTACACCGGGCCAGGTGAATCATGTGGTTGTCTGGGCTATTTTTTTTTATGGAGCTTAGTTTGGCTACATAGTAAGCAGCCATGTCACTGTTGAGTGAGTTGGCTGAGAGGCTCATAACCTGAACGTAACACAAGAGGTGGAGGCCCCTGCCATTGGCCAGATTGTTATGGCCTGGGAGATTGGATGCCAAGATGAAGGAGCAGAGCCAACAAAGCTGGCAGAGGGCCTCTGAGACCAGAACTTTCAGGTTGTTGCCCTGCAAGTCTAAGTGTTGAAACCTCGGTTTGGCCTTCATTGCACCATCTCCTGAAGGCTTTTAGAATGTTGTGGGAGAGGTCAAGTTGTTTTACAATCCATGGGAGCCCTGCCAGAAAAGTTTGGAACCTGAGGCCTTGGAAGGGAACACTCTCAGCCTGACCTTTAGAGTAGGGAGAAAGAGAAGAGTATCCTGTGAATAAGAGAAAGAGCAGGGTGGAGTTAGGGAGGAAGAGCTGAACCCCATTCAATTAAAAAGAAAGATCCTGAGCACCTTCCATGTCACATATGTTACCTCACAACAATGACTCTGAGAAGTATGGTTGCTGTTCCTGCTGTACAGATGATGAAAGAAGCTCAGAGAAGCAAAGTGCCTTGCCCGGTGTACAGGATTTTGATCTAAGTCTAGCTGACTCAAAGCCCATGCCCTTTCTACTATTTATCTTGCCTCCTTGAATGTATTTTTTCCTAGTTCAAAAAAGCCCTTGTTTCCTATGGCAACAGGAAATTTGTTTTTATCCATGAATGAATGCAGAAGGCTGTGGTTAAAGAATACAATACTGTATCAGGCAATACTACAGTACAATACAGTCATTACAATTCTTGAATATTAGAGCTAGAAGAGACCTTAGAGACCCTCTTCCTCCGACAACCCTCTCATTTTAAAACTGGAGGAAAAAAGGCTCAGAGAGGGGAAGATGCTTATCTAAGGGACAGTCTGTTCACCGTGCACCCCCAGGAGCTCACTATGTAGAATGAAGAGAGTAGGGAGATGCCACAGTGAATCTATTTCTGGATGCTGCCTACCCAAATGACTCTTCGTTGGAAATGGGGCACCCAATGCAGGACAGGAGGAACATATTTCTAGCCCTTTCCCTTGGAAAAAGGGTCAACTAAGGAGGTTCTCTTCCTACCTCCTACTGGCCCCCTGTAACATATCTTACTGGGTAAAAGTGGGTTTTGAGATAAAAACAGATGAGTTCACTTCCCAACTTCACTAACTAGCCTAATAGCTTTGGAAATTTTCTGTAACTTTCCTGAGTCTCAGTTTCCTCATCTGTAAAATAATGATACTAATACCTCTCTCACAGGGTTGTTGTGGGGGGTTCAATGTAATGACCTACACAAAGCACTTAACACAAAGTATGCATCTATAAATATTCATTTGTCCCTTTTTATCTATCAGAAACCTCCATATTTTTACCACAGACTGGGCCAGAAAAACAAAAGTCCCCATCCCCAGCATGGAGACGATGTCCTTACCTATAGACAGCCTTGGGATACCAAACAAAAAACCATTTTCATCGAGTCGATTCTAACTCATGGTAACCCCAAATAGGACAGAGTAGAACTGCCCCATAGGGCTTTCAAGGCTATAATCTTTACCGAAGCAGACTGCCACGTCTTTTCTTCCACAGAGCAGCTGGTGGGTTCAAACCACCCCCCTTTCAGTTAGCAGCCAAGCGCTCAACCACTGAGCCACCAGGGTTCCTTAGCCTTGGGATAAAAAAAAAATAGAGAGGCAGAATTTTCACTGCTGCCCATGGGCTGCAGAGACAGCAGGTCTAGGAACAGGCTGAGTTCCAGCTGGGCCATGTCGTTGGGTTCCTTCAGTTTTCCCCCAAACCATAAGCTTGGTCTGTGCCTTGGTGCTTTAAATTAGGCCCATGCCAGGGCAGGAAGTCCAGATATAGGAACAGAAAAGCAGGAACCAACAATTCTCCCTGAAGATGAGGAAGAGATGTTGGACACGTGATTGGGAAGGAGGGTGGAGGCCTTTGAAATGAAAAGGTAATAAGCAGATGAAAATTGCTGAGCTTTTCTGACAGGAACCATGTCTTGGGGTACCAGAAAATGAACAAACTGGGATGCCTCTCTGGAGGCATTATAGGGAAACCCCTCCATTGGGAGGGAAATCCACACTGTGACTAGAAAGGCCAGTCTCCCAGCCCTTCTGTTGTGGAGCTTTGATTCAGAGATGAGAGGGCAGTCAGAGGGTGGAAGCCAAGCTGAATCTGGGATGGCCCTTATCACTTGGCAGGTATTATGCTGGGTGCCCCTCCCTCCACTCATTCAGTGAATTAGTGCCATTCCCTGTGCGGAACAGAAGAGCCTCGAATCTCACCCATATTAAAACACAAAAACTGTACCATGACCCTACTTAGTTCTTTAGCCCTATTGCCTTCCTTTTTCAGCCATACTCTTTGAAAAGTTTGGTTGCTAATTTATTACTCTGGGTGAAAAAAAACTCCATGGACTTCATCTCTATCCCCACTACAACTTCCCTAACCTAAAGTCGGCTCATCTCTCACCTGCCTCCAATCTCTGCCCTCCTTCAAGGCAGCTGGACCACCAAGCCATCAATTGGGACCATGTCACTTTCTTGCTTAAAATTTTTTAATGGCGAAGATTACTTACAGACTGGGAAGAAGTTTTTAGCTATGACATTTCCAATCAGCGTCTGATCTCTAAAATCGACATGATACTGCAAAAGTTTAACAACAAAAAGACAAATAACCCAATTAAAAAATGGGCAAAGGATATGAACAGGCACTTCACTCAAGAAGACGTTCAGGTAGCTAACAGATCCATGAGGAATGCTCACAATCGTTAGCCATTAGAGAAATGCAAATCAAAACTACAATGAGATTCCATCTCACTCTAACAAGGCTAGCATTAATCCAAAAAATACAAAATAATAAATGTTGGAGAGGTTATGGAAAGATTGGAACACTTATACATTGCTGGTGGGAATGTAAAATGGCACAACCACTTTGGAAGTCAATTTGGCGCTTCCTTAAAAAGCTAGAAATAGAACTACCATAGGATCCAGCAATCCCACTCCTTGGAATATATCCTAGAGAAATAAGAGCCTTTACAGGAACAGATACATGCACACCCATGTTCATTGCAGCACTGTTTACAATAGTAAAAAGATGGAAGCAACCAAGGTGCCCATCAATGGATGAATGGATAAATAAATTGTGGTACATTCATACAATGGAATACTATGCATCGATAAAGAACAGTGATGAATCTGTGAAACATTTCATAACGTGGAGGAACCTGGAAGGCATAGTAGTTGCAAAAGAACAAGTATTGTATAAGACCACTATTATAAGAACTCAAGAAATAGTTTAAACAGAGAAGAAAATATTCTTTGATGGTTATGAGAGTGACGAGGGAGGGAGGGAGAGGGGTATTCACTAATTAGATGAGAGAGAGAGAAATTAGATAGGAGACAAGAAAGAACTATTTTAGGTGAAGGGAATGACAACACACGATACAGGAGAGGTCAGCACAACTGGACTAAACCAAAAGCAAAGAAGTTTCCTGAATAAACTGAGTGGTTCGAAGGCCAGCGTAGCAGGGGCGGGGGTTTGGGGACCATGGTTTCAGGGGACATCTAGGTCAATTGGCATAATACAATCTATTAAGAAAACATTTTGCATCCCACTTTGGAGAGTGGTGTCTAGGTTCTTAAAACACTAGCAAGCGGCCATCTAAGATGCATCAATTGGTCACAGCCCACCTGGAGCAAAGGAGAATGAAGAACACCAAGGACACAAGGTAATTATAAGCCCAAGAGACAAAAAGGGCCACGTAAACCAGAGACTACATCATCCTGAGACCAGAAGAACTAGATGGTGCCCAGCTACAACCGATGACTGTCCTGACAGGGAACACAACAGAAAACCCCTGAAGGAGCAGGAGAGCAGTGGGACACAGACCTCAAATTCTCATTTAAAAAACCAGACTTAATGGTCTGACTAACACTAGAAGGACCCCGGAGGTCATGGTCCCCAGACCTTCTGTTGGCTGTTGGCCCAGGACAGGAACCATTCCCGAAGCCAACTCTTCAGACAGGGATTGGACTGGACAATGAGACGGAGAGGGATGCTGGTGATGAGTGAGCTTCTTGGATCAGGTGGACACTTGAGACTATGTTGGCATCTCCTGCCTGGAGGGGAGATGAGAGGGTGGAGGGGGTTAGAAGCTGACGAAATGGACGTGAAAAGAGAGAGCGAAGGGACAGAGCAGGCTTTTTTTTTTTAGCAAGGTGTATATGGGTTTTTGTGTGAGAGACTGACTTGATTTGTAAACTTTCACTTAAAGCACAATAAAAAAAAATTTTTTAAGTCTTTAATGGCTCCATACTGCCCACCAGATCAAATCTAGCCTCTTTTGCCTGGCACGTGAGACCCTTTCTGATCTGGCCACTCCTTGTCTGTGTTTAGTTCTTGTCACTCCACTGCAACAAACTTGCATTTCAGTTATATTTAACTACTTGCAGTTATTGGAATATAGCCATACTGCTTCACACTTCTCTTGATTTGCACATGTTGTTGTTAGGTGCTGTCAAGTCAGTTCTGACTCATTGCAACCCTATGAACAATAGAGGGAAATACTGCCTGGTCCTGCACCATCCTCCTGCTTCTTATCCTTGAACCTATTTGTCATGGATTGAATTGTGTCCCCCCAAAATATGTGTCAACTTGGTTAGGCCATGATTCCCAGTATTGTGTGGTTGTCCTCCATTTTGTGATTTTCCTATGTGTTATAAATCATAATCTCTGCCTGTGGTTAAAGAGGATTAGGGTGGGAGGTAACACCCTTACTCAGGTCACATCCCTGAACCAATATAAAGGGAGTTTCCCTGGGGTGTGGCCCACACCACCTTTTATCTTACAAGAGATAAAAGGAAAGAGAAGTAAGCAGAGAGTTGGGAACTTCATACCACCAAGAAAGCAGCACTGGGAGCAGAGTGCATCCTTTAGACCCAGGGCTCCTGAGTGGAGAAGCTCCTAGTCCAGGGGAAGACTGATGAGAAGGACCTTCCTCCAGAGCTGATAGAGAGAAAGCCTTCCCCTGAAAGCTGATGCCCTGAATTTGAGCTTGTAGCCTGCTAGACTGTGAGACAATAAATTTTTCTTTGTTAAAGCTATCCACTTGTGGTATTTCTGTTATTGCCGCACTAGATGGCTAAAACCCCATTGTTGCAGCATCTGTGTCAATCCATCTCATTGAGGGTCTTCCACTTCTTTGCTGACTCTACCAAGCATGATGTCCTTCTCCAGGGACTGGTCCCTCCTATTAATATGTCCAAAGTATGTAAGACGAAGTCCCACCATCCTGGTTTCTGAGGAGCATTCTGGTTGTACTTCTTCCAAGACAGATTTTTTCATTCTTTTGGCAGTCCATGGTATATTCAGTATTCTTCACCAACAACCACAATTCAAAGGCATTCTTCTTCGGTCTTCCTTATTCTTTGTCCAGCTTTCCCATGCATATGAGGTGATTGAAAACACCATGGCTTGGGTCAGGCGCACCTTAGTCTTCAAGGTGACATCTTTGCTTTTTAACACTTAAAAGAGATGTTTTGCAGCAGATTTGCCCAATGCGATGCTTTGCCTGATTTCTTGACTGCTGCTTCCATGGGTGTTGCTTGTGAATCCAAGTAAAATGAAATTCTTGACAACTTCAGTCTTTTCTCCATTTATCATGTTCCTTATTGGTCCAGTCATGAGGATTTTTGTTTTATGTTGAGGTGTGATCCATACTGAAGGCTTTGATCTTCATCAGTAAGTGTTTCAAGCCCTCTTCACTTCCAGTAAACAGGGTTGTGTCATCTGCATAATGCAGGTAGTTGGTGAGTCTTCCTCCAATCTTGATACCACATTCTTCTTCACAAAGTCCAGCTTCTCAGATTTTTTGCTTAGCATACAGATTGAATAAATACGGTGAAATGATACAACCCTGACGCACACCTTTCCTAACATTAAACCAAGCAGTATCCCCTTGGACTGTTTGAATGGCTGTCTCTTGATCCATGTACAGGTTCCTCATGAGCACAATTAAGTGTTCTGGAATTCGCATTCTTCTCAATGTTATCCATAATCTGTTACGATTCACACAGTTGAATGCCTTTGCATAGTCAATAGAACATATGTAAACATCTTTCTGGTATTATCTTGCTTTCAACCAGGATCCATCTGATATCAGCAATGATATCCCTGGTTCCATATCCTCTTCTGAATCTGGCTTGAATTTCTGGCAGTTCCCTTCCCGTGTACTGCTGCAGCTGCTTTTGAATGATCGTCAGCAAGATTTTGCTTGCGTGTGATATTAATATTGTTCAATAATTTCTGCATTTTGTTGGATCACCTTTCTTGGGAATAGGCATAAATATGGATCGCTTCCAGTCGGTTGGCCAGGTAGCTGCCTTCCAAATTTCTTGGCATAGATGAGTGAGCACTTCCAGTGCTACGTCTGTTTGTTGAAACATCTTAATTGGTATGCTTTCATTTCCTAGAGCCTTGTTTTTGTTTTTGCCAAAGCCTTCAGTGCAGCTTGGACCTCTTCCTTCAGTACCAACAGTTTCTGATCACATACTACCTCCTGAAATGGTTGAACATCTACCAGTTCTTTTTTAGTATAGTGACTCTGTGTATTCCTTCCATCTTCTTTTGATGCTTCCTGCATGGTTTAGTATTTGCACATACCATTCTTTATTCCTGGAATGCTCTTTCAAATCTTGTCCCTCTGGCAGCATTTGATCTGTCCTACAAGATGCAGCTGAAACGTGATCTTTTTGGCGAAGCCTTCCTTGATCTCCCACCTTTTATTGGCTTCAGCCTTCTAGTCACCTAGGCAGCATCCTTCTTACACTCCCTGGCCAGTTCCTGCCGTGTCTGGTCTTGTTTATCTCACCCTCATTTTTCTTCAATTGAGTCTTATTCTGTACCAGGCACTGCTAATAATTGTGCATTTCTTTAAATCTTCACACCAACCCTGTGAGTTTGGTATCATTATTATCTCCATTGTATAACTGAGAAAACTAAGGATTGAAAAATCAAGGTCAGTTCCCCAGCATCACCCAGGTCACAAAGCCATAAGTGGCATAGTGAAGATTCAAACCCACACGGACTCAAAAGGCTTAACCATGGCCCTAAAGTGCATTTCTGGCCTAGCCTTTACATGGTTGAGGGGTACGGTAACTCCAGGAGGCACTTGCTGAAGCTGGGCAGAAGTGGAGGTGAAATCTCTCTAGGGCCATGTGCCCTGATAGCCTATAGGCCACAGAAACTTACCTTGGGGCAGCCCAATGGCTAGTATCTGTGGCTTTTTCCATCAGAGGCAGAGAGCAGGGTAGAGCAGGAAAGAAACTAGAACCATTCAAAGGAGAAAAAGATGCAAGACTTTAGGTACTGACACTGCTTCAACTGCTCACACAAAATCTCCTGGCCATTCCTAGGCAGAGAAGGTCAAAAAAAGTCCTGGACAAGACTGAAAGGTGGCAGGGAGATGGCAAGTTGGAGCAAGTGAGGCAGGGGTTCAGGCTCCAAGTGCCACCTGGTGGTCAGACATAGAAAGGCAAGTGGGTGGATCTACGGTCCTAACTTGGCACAAGCCTTTCATTTACCTGAGGGGCAGAGACCCTGGGTCCTGGCTCACAGCATTCATTCTTTCCTTCCTTCCTTCATCCATCCATCCTTCTATTCAATCATTTGTTCGTTTCTTCAACAAAGGTTTGTTGTACCAGGCACAGTCTAGGCTCTGGGAATACAGCAGTAAACAAAACAGAAAGTACTGCCCTCATGAAACTCATAGGAGAAAAGCCAAACTTGTTGCCATCAAGTCAATTCTGACTCATAGCGACCCCATAGGACAGCATAGAACTGCCCCACAGAGTTTCCAAGGAGCACCTGGTGGATTCAAACTGCCAACCTTTTGATTAGCAGCCATAGCACTTAACCACTAAACCACCGTGGTAGGAGACAGACAAAAAATAAATAAGAAATTATATTGTGTGTTAAATGGTGATGAACGCTAGGGAGAAAAAGCAGGGAAAGGGGAGGGGCAGGGAATTTGTCATTTTAAGTATGATGGTCTGGGAAAGCCCTACCGTTATTGTTGTTGTTAGGTGCCGTTGAGTCTGTTCCGACTCATAGCGACCCTATGCACAACAGAATGAAACACTGCCTGGTCCTGCGCCATCCTTATAATCGTTGTTAAACTTGAGCTCATTGTTGCAGCCAATGTGTCAGTCCACCTCGTTGAGGGTCTTCCTCTTTTCTGCTGACCCTGTACTCTGCCAAGCATGATGTCCTTCTCCAGGGACTGATCCCTCCTGACAACATGTCCAAAATATGTAAGACGCAGTCTCGCCATCCTTGCCTCTAAGGAGCATTCTGGCTGCACTTCTTCCAAGACATATTTGTTTGTTCTTTTGGCAGTCCATGGTATATTCAATATTCTTCACCAACACCACAATTCAAAGGCGTCAATTCTTCTTCTGTCTTCCTTATTCATTGTCCAGCTTTCACATGCATATGATGCGATTCAACATACCATGGTTTGGGTCAGGCACACCTTGGTCTTCAAGGTGACATCTTTGCTCTTCAGCACTTTGAAGAGGTCTTTTGCAGCAGATTTACGCAATGCAGTGTGTCTTTTGATTTCTTGACTGCTGTTTCCATGGCTGTTGATTGTGGATCCAAGTAAAATGAAATCCTTGACAACTTCAATCTTTTCTCCATTTATCATGATGTTGCTTATTGGTCCAGTTGTGAGGATTTTAGTTTTCTTTATGTTGAGGTTCAATCCATATTGGAGGCTGTGGTCTTTGATCTTCATTAGCAAGTGCTTCAAGTCCTCATCACTTTCAGCAAGCAAGGTGTGTCATCTGCATACCGCAGGTTGTTAGTGAGTCTTCCTCCAATCGTGATGCCCCGTTCTTCTCCATATAGTCCAGCTTCTCGTATTATTTGCTCAGCATACAGATTAAATAGGTATGGTGAAAGAATACAACCCTGACACACACCTTTCCTGACTTTAAACCAATCAGTATCTCCTTGTTCTGTCTAAACAACTGCCTCTTGATCTATGTAAAGGTTCCTCATGAGCACAATTAAGTGTTCTGGAATTCCCATTCTTCGCAATGCTATCCATAGTTTGTTATGATCCACACAGTCGAATGCCTTTGCATAGTCAATAAAACACAGGAAAACATCCTTCTGGTATTCTCTGCTTTCAGCCAGGATCCATCTGACATCAGCAATGATATCCCTGGTTCCACGTCCTCTTCTGAAACCGGCCCGAATTTCTGGCAGCTCCCTGTTGATATACTGCTACAGCTGTTTTTGAATGATCTTCAGCAAGATTTTGCTTGCGTGTGATATTGTTCAATAATTTCCACATTTGGTTGGATCACCTTTCTTGGGAATAGGCATAAATATGGATCTTTTCCAGTCAGTTGGCCAAGAAGCTGTCTTCCATATTTCTTGGCATAGATGAGTGAGCACCTCCAGTGCTGCATCTGTTTGTTGAAACATCTGAATTGATATTCCATCAGTTCCTGGAGCCTTGTTTTTCACCAATGCCTTCAGAGCAGCTTGGCCTTCTTCCTTCAGTACCATCGGTTCCTGATCATATGCCACCTCTTAAAATGGTTGAATATTGACTAATTCTTTTTGGTATAATGACTCTGTGTATTCCTTCCATCTTCTTTTGATGCTTCCTGCTTCATTTAATATTTTCCCCATGGAATCCTTCACTATTGCAACTCGAGGCTTGAATTTTTTCTTCAGTTGTTTCAGCTTGAGAAAGGCTGAGCGTGTTCTTCCCTTTTGGTTTTCCATCTCCAGCTCTTTGCACATGTCATTATAATACTTTGTCTTCTCGAGCTGCCCTTTGAAATCTTCTGTTCAGTTCTTTTACTTCATCAATTCTGCCTTTTGCTTTAGCTGCTTGATGCTCAAGAGCAAGTTTCAGAGTCTTCTCTGACATCCATCTTGGTCTTTCTTTCCTGTCTTCAATGACCTCTTGCTTTCTTCATGGATGATGTCCTTGATGTCATTCCACAACTCGTCTGGTCTTTAGTCACTAGTGTTCAATGCGTCAAATCTATTCTTCAGGTGGTCTCTAAATTCAGGTGGGATATACTCAAGGTCATATTTTGGATCTCGTGGACTTGCTCTGATTTTCTTTAGTTTCAGCTTGAACTTGCATATGAGCAATTGATGGTCTGTTCCACGGTCGGCCCCTGGCCTTGTTCTGACTGATGATACTGAGCTTTTCCATCATCTCTTTCCACAGATGTAGCCAATTTGATTCCTGTATGTTCTACTGGCGAGGTCCATGTGTATAAAAAAAAAAATCGCTGTTTATGTTGGTGAAAGAAGGTATTTGCAATGAAGAAGTTGTTGGTCTTGGAAAATTCTGTCATTCGATCTCTGGCATTGTTTCTCTCACCAAGGCCATATTTTCCAACTACTGATCCTTCTTCTTTGTTTCCAACTTTCGCATTCCAATCACCAGTAATTATCAATGCATCTTGACTGCATGTTTGATCAATTTCAGACTGCAGCAGCTGATAAAAATCTTCTATTTCTTCATCTTTGCCCGTAGTGGTTGGTGCATAAATTTGAATAATATCATATTAACTGGTCTTCCTTGTAGGTGTATGGATATTATCCTATCACTGACAGCGTTTTACTGCAGGATAGATCTTGAAATGTTATTTTTGATGATGAATACAACACCATTCCTCTTCGAGTTGTCATTCCCAGCATAGTAGACTATATGATTGTCAGATTCAAAATGGCTAACACCAGTCCATTTCAGCCCTACTGAGAAGGTGAAATTTGAGAAAAGACTTGAAGAATATAAGGGAGGTAGTCATGAGGATGTCTATGGGAAGAGGGTTCTAGGATAAGAAAACAGCATGAGTAAAGACCCCAAGGTAGGAGCAGATGTGATGTGATTAAGGCCAGTGTGGCTGGAGTAGAGTTAACAAAGGGAAGAGTAATACAAGGTAAGCACAGAGAGGTAGGCAGGGGTAGATCACGTGGGGTTCTGGGGGCCTCTGCAAGGACTTTAGCTTATTTTATAAACTGAGCAAGATGGGAAATCATGGGAGGGCTTGAAGCAAAGGAGTTACATGATCCGAATTACGTTTTAGAAGGATTACTTGGGCTATTTTGTTGAGAATTGACTGTAAGAAGGCAAGGGTGTCTGTAAAAAAAAAAAAAAGAAACAAGACCCATACCTCATACCATACACAAAAACTAACCAAAGTAGATCAAACACCTAAATATAAAACCTAAAACAATAAAGATCATGGAACAAAAAAATAGGGACAATGTTAGGCGCCCTTACAGATGGCATAAATACAATACAAGCCATAACTAACAATGCATAAGCACCAGAAGATAAACTAGATAACTGAGAGCTCCTAAAAATTAAATACTTACGCTCATCAAAAGAGAACCTACAGACTGGGAAAAATTTTGGGCTTCAACATATATGACAAGGGTCTAATCTCTAAAATCTGTAGAATACTTCAATACCTCAACAACAAAAAGACAATCCATTAAAAAATGGGCAAAGGATATGAACAGACACTTCACCAAAGAAGACATTCAGGCGGCTAACAGACACATGAGGAAATGCTCGTAATCATTGGTCATTAGAGAAATGCAAATCAAAACTGCAATGAGATACCATCTCACCCTGACATTACTGGCACTAACCCAAAAAAATAATAATAACAAAATAACAAAGGTTGGAGAGGTTTCAGGGAGATTGGAACTCTTAGGCAATGCTGGCGGGAATGTAAAATGGTACAACCACTATGGAAAACAATATGGTGCCTTCTTAAAAAGCTAGAAGTAGAAATACCATACCATTCAGCAATCCCACTCCTAGCAATAGATCCTAGAGAAATAAGAGCTGTCACACAAATAGACATATGCCACCCATGTTCAGTGCAGTGTTATTCATAGTGGCAAAAAGATGGAAACAACCTAACTGCCCATCAACAGATTAATGGATGAATTATGGTACATACATACAATGGAATACTACTCAACGATGAAGAACAAGGATGAATCTGTGAAACATCTCACAACATGGGTGAATCTGGAGGGAATTATGCAGAGTGAAATAACTCAATCACAAAAGGATAAATACACAGAAAATTACACAGAAAAAAACAATTTTTGATCATTACGAGGGGAGGGGAAATCACTAGATAGTAAACAAGTGCTAACTTTGGTGAAGGGAAAGACAACACACAGTTTCAGATATCACACCCAGACAAGACTAGGATGAGGTAGATTACTCAGGCCAAATCAGGGTACAGTCAGAAGAGAAAGACAGGTGAAGGGTTGTTAGAGAGGCAGCCAGCAGATCTACTACAAGAGATAGAAGCACGTTTTTATAATTATGGGATAACTGTTGCTGCTGCTGTTTGCCATTGAGTCAATTCCGACTCATAGTGGCCCTATAGGACAGAGTAGAACTGCCCCATAGGGTTTCCTAGGCTGTAATCTTTATGAGAGCAGATTGCCAGGTCTTTTCTTCAATGGGGGCTGGTGGATTCAAACCTCCAACCTTTCAGTTAGCACCCAAGCACTTAACCATTGTGTCATCAGAGCTCCTTGTGATAACCATTACCCAATGACGTTGAGTCGACTCCGACTCATAGTGACCCTGCAGGACAGGATAGAACTACCCCATAGGGTTCCCAAGCCTGTAATCTTAAGGGAAGCAGACTGCCACATCTTTCTCTTGCGGAGCCACTGGTGGGTTCAAATCGCTGACCTTTCTTTTAGCAACCGAGTGGTTAAAGCTGTGCCACCAGGGTGATAACCATTAAAAAAAACTCGTTGTCATTGAGTTGATTCCAGCTCATAGCAACCCTGTAGGACAGCGTAGAACTGCCCCATAGGGTTCCCAAGGAGCACCTGGTGGATTCGAACTGCCAACCTTTTGGTTAGCAGCAATAGCTCTTAACCAGTACACCACCAGGGTTTCCAGATAACCACTGGAAGGTATAAAACCCTAAATGATTGACAGTATTGTTTCTGGTGAAGGTATTGTTTCTGGAGAAAGGGCCTAGGTAAGGGTGTGATAGGGTAGAAAACTTGGCTTTTAATTTAATGGCATTCTTTACCCATGTGGAGCTTTTTGTTTTTTGTTTTAAACAATGTGCAGGTGTTACTTTTGTAATGAAGCAACTTAAATACGTTAGTTTCAAAGTAGCACTTTTTTTTTAACCCTATCCTATTATTCTTTCTTAATGGAGTTTATTAATCTTCATTTTAGATGGAATTATACTTAGAATTCTATGTTTAGACCTATGCCGTATTTCTGAAACTTCCATTGTTTATGTTTACCTTCACAATTTTGACTACATATGTATGACATATGGATGTTATACAACATCTCTACTGCCATTTACAAGGAGCCCTGGTGGCACAAATGGTTAAGCACTCAGCTGCTAACCAAAAGGTCGGAGATTCAAACCCACCCAGTGGCTCCGTGGGAGTGGAGATCTGCTTCTGTAAAGATTACAGCCTAGGAAACCCTATGGGGCAGTTCTGCTCTGTCATATGGGGTTGCTATGAGTCAGAATCAACTCAACGGTTTCTAACAATTTGTACTACCTGCTCAGTCTAAAACTGCTCTAAAAAATAACGTCTATTAATAATAATTTTTTAAAAGAACATGAATTTACTGCCATTTACTTAATTTTTTTTAACTTAATATTAGATCTATTCACTTTTTAGGAAATTTATTTTTTCAAGGAATACCATACTATAAAAGGAAAACTGAATATCATTTGCCATATAGAGTAACAGTAGAAATACAGTGGAGACAAAACAGTGATAATAGTTAACACCTACCGAGTGCTTACTGTGTGCCGAGCACTGTTCTAGATGCTATGTATGCGTAGCCTTTTTCATGTGGGAAAACTGAAGCATGGAAAGGTTAAATAATTTGCCCAGCATCACTCAAGCTAGCAAGTGGCACTAGGCATTCTGGCTCTAAAGCCTGTGCTCTGTGATACTGACAGAGGGATAGACACATGTAGTCTAATAGAACAGAATAGAGAACCAGAGATAAAAAAAAAAAAAACTTGACGTACATAAATTTGCCCAACTGATTTTTGACAAGGGTACAAAAGTAATTCCGTGGAGGAAGGATAGTCTTTCCAACAAATAGTGCTGGAGCAATTGGACAACCGTAAGCAAAAAAAATGAACCTCGACCTAAACTTCACACTTTATACAAAAATGAATGCAAAATGGATCATGGACTTGAGTGTAAAACATAAAACTATGAAAATTTTTGTAAAAAACATAGGCGAAAATATTAGGGATCTAGGGCTTGGCAAAAAGTTTTTAGACTTGACACCAAAAGCACAATCTATAGAAGGAAAAATGATAAATTGCATTTGGTCAATATTAAAAACATTTGCTCTATGGAAGACTGTATTAAGGGTATGAAAACACAAGCTACAGACTAGGAGAAAATATTTATAAACCACATATCTGACAAAAGACTAGTATCTAGACTATATAAAGAACTATCAAACTTCAACAGTAAAAAACAATCCAGTTAGAAGATGAGCAAAAGACATGGACTAGACTTTCACCAAAAATGAACAAATGAAAAGATGTTCAGCATCATTAGCCATTAGGAATATGCAAATCTGAATGGCTAAAATAAAAAAATAGTGACAACACTAAATGCTGATGAGGATTCAGAGAGTCTTCTCTCTCACATTGCTGGTGGGAATGTAAAATATAAAGTAACAGAAAGCTTTTGGCTACAAGTATCAGAAAAATAAAAATGGCTTAAGTAATTAGGAAAATGTACTATCTAACATACTGAGAAGCCCTGAAGTAGGGACTCTGGAAAATTGTTTGGCAGTTTCTTAGAAAACTAAACATGCAACGACCGTATGACCCAGCAGTTGCACTCCTGGGCATTTATCCCAGATGAACGAAAACTTATGTTCACATAAAAATCTGTATATGAATAATCATAGCAGCTTTATTTGTAATAGCCCAAAATTGGAAAAACCCCAGATGTCCTTAGTCAGTTAGTTGAATGGTTAAACAAACTGTGGTTCATCAGTACCATGGAATGCTAACTCAACTAAAAAACTCAGTGCCGTCGAGTCGAAAAAGAAAGAAATTTATTGGTACACTCAGCACCTTGGATGAATTTCCAGGCAATCATGCTGAATGAACAAAGCCACTTAGAAAAGGTTACATACTGTTTGATCCCATTTTTATAGCATTCTTGAAATAACAAAATTGTAGAGGTGAGAGCAGATCTGTGTTGCCAGCGATTAGGGATGAGGGGAAGGAGTCAGGTGGATGTGGTTATAAAAGGGCAACATGAGGGATCTTTGAGGTGATTGCATCTTTCTGTATCGTGACTGTGGTGTCGAGTACAGAAATATATCCACATGATAGAATTGGATGGTGTTATACATGCACACAAACATATGCAAATGAGTGCATGTAAAAATGATGAAATCTGAATAAGTTCTGTGGATTGTACCAACGTCAGTTTCCCTGTTTTGATATTGTGCTACAGTTATACAAGATGCCACTATTGGCAGAGGTGGGGTGAAGGGTGCACAGTCCTCCCCAAAACTTCCTATGAATCATTTCAAAATAAAAATTTAAGAACCAAAAAAAAAAAAGCGCTAGAAGAAACCATGATAAATTTTAAACAATAAACTTAGGATGTTAGGTCAGGAAAGTTTGGAAACCTCTACTATGTGTGTTAAAAAGAAACAAAAACAAAACCTTAATGGATTTATTAGCATTCATACCTGAAAATCAGTTTCTCAATGAGATCAGAACTACTTATGATCTGACATTAAGAAGGGAATATTCAGGATGACACATAGTTCAACATTCTTATTTTACCAACGGGGAAAATGAGGCCCAGAGACAGGAGACTACTTGTCCCAGGTCACACAGCAAAGGAGAATGGTGGAAATAAAATACTCTTGTTTCCTATTTTCAGTGAGAGTGATAAGGGGCTTGAGGGAACAAGGCCAAGTGCCTTCACCTCTTCCTTAAACTCTGTAAAATGGCAAGTTATGAGTTATAACACTGCCATTGTATCGATTCTGACTCATGGCGACCCCATAGGGTTTCCAAGGTTGTAAATTTACAGAAGCAGGCTGCTACACCTTTCTCCCTCGAAACCGCTGTAGTGTATGTAAAGCACCTAGCCCACTGCCTGGCATATAATCAGCGCTCTATAAACCATAGTTTCCTTACCCCCTTTCTTGAGAGAGGGACTGCCATGCCTTAAATGTCGGGAGGGACCTAAGACCCAGACTGCAACCACAGCAGGGAGTCACCCTCACCTTCCAGTACCACCTGAGTTTCTAGAACTCTAGGAGAGATTGGGAAACCCTGGTGGCGTAATGGTTAAGTGCAATGGCTGCTAACCAAAGGGTTTGCAGTTTGAATCCACCAGGCGCTCCTTGGAAACTCTGTGGGGCAGTTCTACTCTGTCCTGTAGGGTAGCTATGAGTTGGAATCGACTCGACGGCACTGGGTTTATTTTTTTTTTGGTTTAGGAGAGATTGATCCTAGTGATATCCAGGGGGCAGGGCTGAGGGTCACCATGGAGATGACTGGGGAAGGGAGGTAAGACCAGTTTCTATGGCAACAGCCTGAAAAGCAGAATGTGACTCGGAAAAAAAGGTTGGGGAGCAAGGAGTTCTTTCCATGGAAATGGGGAGGGGGCTTGCTAAGGTATACCTAGGGGTGAGGGTAGGGGAATTGGAGAAATAAAGCAGCTCATCTCCATGGCAACAGGTAGGGGAGGGCTGGACCCAGGGAACAGCTGGAGGTGAAGTTTTCTATCTCCGATGCTAGAGGGCCACTACGGTTCACTTAGTTGAACCTGTTTTAAACAAATGTTCCTCCATGTACCACCTAAATTCATCTCTCATACCACCAGTATGCCTCCATACTTTGGGAAAGACTGGACCAATGTATCTACTATAGTCTCTCAGAGCTATTATGGGGAGTGGTTGAGGCATTTTTTTTCTCAGTTCTTTAGAAATAAGTGCTATACAAATGGTGGAGTGGCTATACAGTAGCCCCTGCTTGTCTTCCGTGATCAGTGAGCACAGAGATTTTGTCTGTCTCATTCACTCCAGCACTTAGAACATAGTCTCTCACATAGCAGGCATTCAATAACTATATGTTGAATGAATGAATCACCTATCACTTGTTGCCTCCAACTGTAAGTTCCAGTAATATTGAAATGCTTCAAGTTTCCTGTGTATGCTATCACCATTCAAGACTCAGTTTAGGCATCTCTTTTCAGAGGCCTTCTATGACCCCTGACTAGGCTCCCCTCCTGGCTGATTCCATCATACCCTCTGGTGTATCACTGTAACCTATACCAGCATTTACCACATTGCACTGGAATCATTTGTTTGCTTCTCTTCCTCACTGTTTTAGTTACTAGTGCTGCTATAATGGAAATACCACAAATGGATGGCTTTAACAAAGAGAAATTTATTCTCTCACAGTCCAGGAGGCTACAAGTCCAAATTCAGGGTTCCAGCTTCAGGGGAAGGCTTTCTCTGTCTGTAGGCTCTGGAGGAAGGTCCTTGTCATCAATCGTCCCCTGGTCTAGAAGCTTCTCAGCACAGGGACCCCAGATCCAAAGGATGCGCTCTGCTCGCAGGTCTCCTTTCTTGGTGATAGGAGGTCCCTCTCCTCTTTCCTCTCTTCTGTATCTCAAAAGAGACTGACTCAAGATACAACCTCACCCTGTAGATTGAGTCGGGCCTCATTAACATAACTGCCTCTAATCCAACCTCATTATCATAGAGGTTAGGATTACAACACATGGGGTAATCACATCAGATCACAAAACGGAGGACAAACACACAATACTGGCAATTGTGGCCTAGCCAAGCTGACACACATTCTGGGGGGACACAATTCAATCCATAACACTCACCTAACTCTTAGAGCCTCAGGAGGAAAGATTATGCATATTTATACCCCAGCATCTAGCGTAGTGTCTGGCACATAATAGGTCCTCAATACATATTGAATTGAACTAAATGCTTCCCTATTGCTTATAGCCCATCAAGTCTATACTCTTCCTGGCAGACGGTAAACCCTCCGTAATACGGGCCAACCTACTGATTCAATCTTTCTTTGCTTTCTAGCACAAATCTATTACATGCTCATTTCTTGTTCTGTAGCATAGTATAGTGGTTTTTTCCCTTCTGTAGTATAGTACAGTGGTTAAGAATATAGGCTCTGGAATCAGATCTGGAGTCAGTAGAGTTGGGTTCAAATCCCAGCTTATGGTAACACTATTGGGCCAGTTACATGAACCTCTCCAAGCAACGGTTTCCTCATCTGTAAAATGGGTATCATAGTGTCTATTTCTTAGGCGGTTATAAGGATTAATTGAGAAAATGCCTGTATAGTACTTAGCATAGTCACCTGGCAGGAGTGAGCACTCAGAGAAGTTAGATATTATTATTACACATTATTCATTCAGCATTAAATCCCTACCTAACAGAAAGATGAATATGACACTCTACCTGGTCTCAAGGAGCTTTCAGTCTAGCGAGACACAGGTGTGGCTAAAGATAACCAAAGTATAGTATTATGTTGTTGTGTGCCCTTGATTCCAACTCATAATGACCCTATAATACAGGGTAGAACTTCTCCATGGGGTTTCCTTGGCTGTAATCTTTACAGCTTTACAGGAGGAGATCACCAGGTCTTTTCTCCCAAGGAGCCACTGGTGAGTTCAAACTGCCAAAGTTTTGGTTAGCAGTCGAGTGCTTAACCATTGTGCCACTAGGGCTCCTTCAGTACTATCATAGGGAGATTAATAAAGTGATGTAAGAGCTAAGAAGATGGAGCCTCACCTTCAAGGGAAAGACCAGAAATGCTTCCTGGAGGAAGTGATCCTTGAGCTAAGTCATGAGTAATGAATAGAAATTTGCCAGGCAGACAAAGGAGAGAAGGGTATTCCAAGCAGAAGGCACAGCCCGCGTATATGCATGAAGCGCTAACAGAAGGAGAACATGGTAGGTTTGGAGAAATAGAGTTAGCTCAAGGTGGAACTTAAGATCCTTGGAGAAACAATGAAAAGGATGTCAGGAAGCAGATCAGAAAGGATTTTGTAAGTCATGTTAATGGAGTTTGACCCTTAAGAGAATGTCTCTCAGGGCTAAAATTATTCTCTCCATTCTTCTGACACCTTGCACAAACCTTCATTATAATACTTATCAAGTTGCTATTTGATTATTTGTTTACCTTTCTCTTCCATTGAACTGTGGGCCCCTTAAGGGATCAAACCCCATGTCTTATTCTTCGAATTCCCATTTTTTGTAGGGTTGCTGGGAAACCCTGGTGGTGTAGTGGTTAAGTGCTACGGCTGCTAACCAAAGGGTCAGCAGTTCGAATCCTCCAGGTGCTCCTTGGAAACTCTGTGGGGGAGTTCTACTCTGTCCTGTAGGGTCACTATGAGTCAGAATCGACTCGACAGCACCGGGTGGGTTTTTATAGGGTTGCTGTGAGTCAGACTTGACTTGCCGGCAGTGGGTTTGGTTTTTTTTTTTTAGTAGGTAATGGAAACGCTGATGGCATAGTGGTTAAGTACTGTGGCTAACTAAGAGGTCAGCAGTTCGAATCCACCAGACACTCCTTGGAAACTCTTATGGGGCAATTCTACTCTGTCCTATAGGGTCACTATGAGTCAGAATCAACTCGGTGGCAATGGGTTTGGTTTTTCTTTTGGAATAGGTAATGTCCCTGAGTGGCACATATGCTTCGCGCTAGACTGCTATCCTAAAGGTTGGCGGTTTGAATACACCTAGTGGTACCACAGAAGAAAGGCCTGGCAATCTGCTTTCTGTAAAGATTATAGCCAAGAAAACCCTATGGGTAGGTGGCAGTGAGTTTATGTTAATTAGGGAGGAACAACTCAGAAAAGGAGGGTGAGAATGGAAGTACAACTTGAAGAATGTAATCAATGTCATTGAATTGAACATATAGAAACTTCTGAATTGGTGTATGTTTTGCTGTGTATATTCTCAACAACAACAAAATAAATAATTTTTTAAAAATCAACTAAAGGAAAAAAGAAAACCCTATGGAGCAGCTCTACTCTGTAATACCTGGGAACACCTGGGGAAATGACTCATTGGCAATGGCTGTAGTGTTTTTTGGTTTTAGCATTCAGGTAGCACACAACTAATGTGGAAAAAAGGGAAGGGAGGGACTTATCCAGGGCCACATAGCTACTCAGTATCAGAGGGTAGGACTCAAATCCAGATCTCCAGACAGTATGTTTACATGCATTATCACATTCCTCAGAGTTGGATATAGAAATAGGAACTGAAATTTTTCATTTGATCTTCGTTGTATTAGTTTAATGAACTTCCTGCCACTAGTCGGGCAAATTCAAATCTCAAAAATACTTTGTGAAGATAATTTCGACGCTAAGGATTAAGTAATTATTTCATAAATAGCTGTTGGCAAGTTACAGCCTGTTTTTGGCTTTTCACTGCACACAATTCAGTCTCATTTAGTGCTTTTGCCAGCATTATAGGTACGAATATCAATAGAATGTTGCCTACTCAAGACAAAACAGCAGTGGACCCTCTAAAGTAGGCCGACAACACACACAAAAAAAAAACCTGTTGCCATTGAGTCAATTCCGACTCATGCAACCCTATAGGACAGAGTAGAACTGCCCTATAGGGTTTCCAAGGAGCGCCCAGTAGATTCGAACTGCTGACCTTTTGGTTAGCAGCCAAGCTCTTAACCACTGCACCAGCAGGGCTCCAAAGTAGGCCAAAGAAGATCTAAACTGCCAAGCACCTCAATTCAGATAAAAACAAAAACAAACCCATTGCCATCGAGTCGATTCTGACTCATAGCTACCTTATACGACAGAGTAGAACTGCCCTATAGAGTTTCCAAGGAGCGCCTGGTGGATTCAAACTGCCAACCGTTTGGTTAGCAGTTGTAACACTTAACCACTACACCACCAGGGTTTCGTCAATTCAGGTAGGCAGGGAAATGTCTAAGGACTACTTTAACATTTCTCTCATGAATCAGAAGATAACAAATCTGTGTTAAGATCCATACATGACAAATGGACACCCATCTTCTCTATCAGGGATCTCTATCATATTGAGAAATACTTGAAAAATCATCACATTTCTGTAGTCTTGCATACTTAAAATGCTTTCTACTATGCTCCTGGACTCTAGTTTTTCCCCACTCTAACTTACTCTATGTAGTGTTGCCCAGTTAATCTTCTTAGCTGTGTGAACTTGCGAATGTCACCTAACTTCTCATCTGCAAAATGAGAGAGCTGTGTTAGATTAGTGCTTTTTGATTGTTACTTGAAAGGTTCCTCAGGTGCCACTGAGTGGATTGGGAAGAAGATGTCTGGAGGCTGAGTTGGCAGGCTTCTGTGTACCTCCATCAAACACAGCAGCCCTACTTTTACCCCTTTTAGAAATTGTGGACCTGCCTAAAATTTGGTGTAGAAAAAAAGTTCTGCTACTACAGAAGTTTAAGTACTATTATGATTTCTAAGGGCCTTTCTACTTTCCCCAAACTTGGATTTTTTAAAAATCTGTCTTGCTTATCTAGTGCTGCTATTGCAGAAATACCACAAGTGGATGGCTTTAACAAAGAGAAACCTATTCTTTCACAGTCTAGCAGGCTAGACGTCCAAATTCAGAGCACCAGCTCTAGGGAAGGCTTTCTCTCTGTGTTGATTCTGGAGGAAGGCCCTTGTCATCAGTCTTCCCTTGGTCTAGGAGCTTCTCTGCGTAGGAACCCCAGGTTCCAAGGACACGTTGTGCTCCTGATGCTGTTTTCTTGGCGGTATGAGGTCCCCTGTCTCTCTGCTCGCTTCTCTCTCTTATGTCGCAAAAGAGATTGGCTTAAATTGTAGGTTAATCTTGTAGATTGAGTTTATATAACTGCCACTAGTCCCATCTCATCAACATCATAGAGATAGGATTTACAACACATACAAAAATCATACCAGATGACAAAATGGTGGACAGTCACACAATACTGGGAATCATGGCCTAGCAAAATTGATATACATATTTTTGGGGACACAATTCAATCCATGACATCTCCCATACATGATAAGGATTTAATGTGATAAAGTGCGTACACACAGAAACATAATAAGCAACTAGTTTTTAATATTATTTTAACCACTTTTTAAAAATCTTGGTATTGTCTCAGAATAAGAGGCAATGCAATACTTAAAATGACAATTCAGATGTGTAATATGCACTCTGAAAGTAATTGACAACTCCATAAAGACTGTCTTTTGAAAGCTATAGAAAATGGCTTGTGAAGTTCAGGACCAACTCAGATTCCACATTTTTTCCCCTTCTTAGGCAACAGTAAGATATGTCTTAACCCAAGCAAATGTAGAGGACAAATTATCTTTAGTCTCACAATTACTGAGTTTCTAAGTGTCCTCCAATAGTATTATCTTCCCCCGCCCCTCCGGCCAAGGCTGGCCTGCAAGTTCAGTTTACTGGAGTCACTAGAGGTGCCAATGCAAATAGGTAATTTTCCAGAGCCTCACTATCTCCTCAGCTTCTAGGGCAGGGTTGCCAAGGGAGGTCTATTAGAATCGCCTGGGAAGTTTTTTTTGCATCCTATGCTTTTTTTTATGCTTATGCCCTACTCCTTCCTCTTGAAAACATCGTTCTCCTTGGAGCTGCATTCCGTCCCACATTGGAGGTGGTCTCCACCTTTCTAAAATCCTACTTAGCTTAAGGTTGATGGAGTAGAAATAATTGAACTCAAAACAATGGCTTTGTCACAAACTGGTTGGGCAGATCACTTAACCTTTCCTGTCTCAGGTTTTCCCTATGATTTTTGAGATTCCTTTCCAACTTTGAAATTTATGACTGCATAACATGTCTAAGAAGCCGTCTGAACTACTCGTAGCATAACTTGTCCCTTCTTTGTTTTCCTGCAGCCTGTGCAATACAACATATCACCTAATTATATGCTGTCTTATATTGCCCTCTAGTTGTTTAAAATATGAAATTTTTTTTCTAAACTTAGTTTTTAAAATATATTTTGTTTAAAAGTTTATTTTCAGGTGAAGGCAGTTTGCCTTGTACTTAAATCTCCTCAAAGAACTTGGGGCATATCCAAAAAAAAAAAAGGTAATTATGTAGTATATATTTAAGTTTTTCAAAGCAGTGATATCCCTTCTTTCCAAGTCCTGGGATTCTATTTTAGCTGCTGTCCAATAGGAATATAATGTGAGTCACCTATGTAATTTTCAATCTTCTAGTTAGTACATTAAAAAAGTAAAATAAAAAAAGTGTAATTAATTTTAATATTTCACCCAATATACCCAATATATTATGATTTCAACAGGTCATCAATATAAAAATTAATGAGATTTTTTACATTCTTTTTTCATTATAAGTTTTTAAAATCCTGTGTGTATTTTTCACTTAAACACATCAATTCAAAAGAGCCACATTCAAGTGCTCAGTAGCCACATGTGGCTAAAAACCAAAACCAAACCCAGTGCCATCGAGTCGATTCCAACTCATAGCGACCCTACAGGACAGAGTAGAGCTGCCCCATAGAGTTTCCAAGGAGCGCCCGGCGGATTCGGGCTGCTGACCCTTTGGTTCTCAGCGGTAGCACTTAACCACTAAGCCACCAGGGTTCTAAAAAAAAAAAAAGTGGCTACCATATTGAGTAGTGCAGTTCTGCATAATTGGACTGCTTTCCAAACTGATCATTTAATTTTCTATTCCTATAATGACATTGAGCATTTAATAAGTACCAGGCACAGGGCTAGCCAGAGGGGTGCAAAAATGAATACGGTTCATTCTGATAAGGAAGACAGATTTGTAAATCACTAGCTATGATACAATGTTGTGTTAAGAGAGCAGGGGCAGATTATACAATAGGCAAGGTAAGCACGGTGCTTACCAGATCATCTGTAGTGAACACTTTCACATGGGTTTCAAAGAGGTGGTGAGACCCATGTGAAAGTGTTCACTACACATTAGTAAGCACAAGTGAGCCCGTGCTTACTTTGCTTACTAGTCATCCACCCGTCAGGGATTGTGAATTTGAAAAGAGGTTTTGATTCTGTAGCAAGGTGCTCTGGTGTTGGGAGAGAGACGGATGCCAGCCATACCTAGTAGTGGAATCTTTGATGTGGTGAAAAAAGGTGAAATTGTTCACTACTGATGATCTGGTAAACACTGTGCTTACCTGGCCTATTGGATAATTCACCCCTGTATAATAGAGATATACAGGGGAAACCTTGACAGTGGGAGGTAGGACGGGCAGCGCAGGCGAGGTTGGGGGGGATGGGTCAAGGAAGGCTTCACGGAGGAAGAAACATTTGACCTGGGAACTTGGTGGCAAAAAAGGACGCCGCCTGTGGGGTGGCCAGAGTTGCAGGTTACCAAATTACCTGGACTGAAAGCACGTTGCTGTGCGCGTGGAGGGGGTGGCTTGAAGGGGAGGAGGGCGGGCGAGGATTGGCTGTGCAGAACCCGGAGCTACATCTGGTGGGCAGACGGAAGCCAGGTAGGGGGCGCTACTTCCATTACGTCCTGGTGCGTCCAGACCCGCATTCCACAGATGGCGGCGCGGAGACTGGAGACCCTGACTGGCGGGGCTCCTCAATCTAGGTACTGACTTGCGAGGTAAGGCGCGTGCCTGACTGGCTCCTAAAGCTCGCGCCCGCTCACTCGCTTTCCAGCGTCGCCACACCCCGGCCTCAGACCCTCGAAACTTTGAAGCCCAGTGTCCGCCAAGAGAAACAAATTGTAAAACAGCGCCTAGGGTTTTTCTTGTTTGTTTGCCTTTAATAGATGTCTACAATAGGCTGCCTGGCAAAACGAGTCTATGGAAACGGTTGCCGGGGCCGGCAAAGAGCTGCTTCCGGAAGGTTTTTTTTTTGTCCTTTTTTGGACGCTTCGGTAACAATGAGCCAGCTGGACCATCGCAACGCCCCTTCCGGTTTCATTACGTCTCACTGAGCTCTTTACAAATGTTGCCTTTGACCCCGGAAGTGAGGTCTTCCGGGTTCCTCCCTCCCACAAGATGGCAGCTGCTGAAGACGAATTACTGCTGCCGCGGCTCCCTGAGCTGTTCGAAACCAGCAAGCAGCTCCTGGATGAAGTGGAAGTAGCGACTGAACCCAGCGGTTCCCGGATAGTCCAGGACAAGGTGTTCCAGGGACTGGCTCTCCTTGAGAAGGCTGCCGAAATGTTATCGCAGCTCGACTTGTTCAGGTATGGGGGAGAGGGTAATAAGGACTGAGAGCGAAGGTAATAATGGTTACTAAGGGAGGAGTCATTGAGGCTGGGTGGAGACCTTTAAGACTAGGAACCTTTCATCCCTATCTCCCACTGCGATCTTGTGTGCGTTGTTTACATTCTCCGCCTCTTCTCCGAAATAGCTAATATCCCACGACTCTGCTCCCTAGTGTCAGGCTGACTGCATAGGTATTGGAAGTGAGCACTCACTCAGCCAGCCACTTTCATGGAAAAACTGGCCGCTGTTCCCCGTGCCTCACCCCTTTGCTCCTCTACCTCCCCAGCTCTCTCCTCCCCCAGGAAGCAAGAGCCACGTTTGAATGTCCAGCCAGGCTTCACAGCCTCCTCTTTGTTCTTTCTAGCCGAAATGAAGATTTAGAAGAGATTGCTTCCACCGATCTGAAGTACCTGTTGGTGCCAGCATTTCAAGGAGCCCTCGCCATGAAACAAGTCAACCCCAGCAAGCGTCTAGATCATTTGCAGTGGGCTCGAGAACACTTTATAAACTACTTAACTCAGTGCCATTACTATCATGTGGCAGAGTTTGAGCTGCCCAAAACCAAGAACAGCTCAGCTGAAAATAACACTGCTAGCTCCTCCATGGCCTATCCTAGCCTCGTTGCTATGGCATCTCAAAGACAGGCTAAAATAGAGAGGTGGGTCAGTAGCTGTAATTTGAGGGACACCTAATGGTAGTGGCATTGGGGAGGTGCATGTTCTTTTGGGAGGGAAAGAGCACAATGGTGCAAGTCATTCTCTTGGTTCTTACTGAGCATAGACTTTGGTGAGAGCAAACTTTTCTGAGTTTTTCAGGATGCCTTTGTTGAGGTGATCGTACCTCACCATCTGATCCCTACTATCTTATGATTACCAACATCAGCAATATAGTTTAGCAAAGTATCTCCCAACCTTTTCCACGTGACAGCCTAACAATATTCTTATGGTACATTTTTTTTTACACTGGGGTAAATATCCCTGACGGGCACAATATCTTGTAGCTGTAATCCACATAAAATCAATTGATTGAGAAACTCTATTCTAACAGAGCATTAGATGAGGTATATAACATCCTGAACTGAGCTTAGTCCTAGCATGGCTTCATCATGTGACCTTGAACAAGTTGCTTACCCTCTCAGTTAAAAAACATTTAATGAGTGTCACAGTGCTTAGGAACTGTACTAAGGACTGGGAGTATACACTGTATGGATGTTTGTGTGGGTATGGTTGTATGAGCATGGATGTTATGAGTATAGGTGTCCTGTACCTTGGCGGAGCATACAGCCAGATGCACAAGATACTATGGCAGAAGACAGGAAGGACACCTAACCAAAGAGAGTGGGAGAGGGAGAAGGCTCCCTAGAAGAGGTGACTCCTTTGCTAAGGCTTTTAAGGATAAATAGGGGTATTGTCCAGAGGAAGAGGAAAGGAGGGTATTATCTAGCATTAGTAAAGCAACAGGGTCATTAAAGAACATAGTGCTGAGATGGGGATGTGTGAGAGGAGAACAGCAACTCTGTGCAGTTAGGGGATGGTGGAGAAGGGGAAGGAATGATGCTGAAGAATGTTATAAGGTTCAGATCAAGGAGAGTTTAGGCTGTGAGGAAAGTGAAGGAGTATAACCTTGTTGCTAACAACCTGGAAAGAAGTTCAAATCCCAACCTCACAATTTAATCACTCTGACTTTAGGCAAATCACTTAATCTCTCTCTGCCTCAATTGTCCCGTCTGTAAAATTGGGAATAATAGTAGATGCTTTCTCATAAAGTAGTTATGAGGATGAAAAGAGAGATATCTATAAAGCACTTAGCATAGTGTCTGACACATAGTAAGCACTCCAGGTCAGCTATTATTGTTGTGTCTTTGTGGCTAAGAATATGGGTTGTGGAGTTAGAGACCTGGGTTCGAGTCCCAGCTTTACTTATCTGAGACCCAGGTTTCCTCATATGTGAAATCTAAGTAATACATCTATCTCATAAGGTTAGGCATAAATGAAATAAAGCACATAGAACACCTAGCACAGTGTCTGGCACATAGTAAGTAGTCTGTAAATGTGAGCTATTGATATTAAAAAAAAAGGCTATGCTTAAGAGCTTAAACTTTGGTTGGTGGCTGGGATCCATTAAAAGTTTTTTAAGAGAGTAGCATGGCCATATTTGCATTTTAACTAGCACACTCTGGACGGTGGTTAGGGAACAATGTGAGGGAGAAAATTAGACCCAGTTAGGTGAAGGACTCAACTAGAAATGATGAGAATTCAACTAGTGCAATGGCAGTAGGGATGGGGGAGATGATATTTATTTAGGAGGCTTGAATCTGCAGAAAACCTGGTGATCATTTGGTTGTGGGAGATGGGGTAGAAGGAAGCAAGGAAGAAGTCCATGTTTCTGACTTAAGTGTTGAGTGTGGAAGTCATTGAGATGGGGAATAGAGGAAAAGAGCAGATCAAGTGATAGGGGAGAGTATGAATTCCTTATTAAAACGTTGCACTTAAGGTGCCTAGGAGACATTCAAGTAGAGCTATGTGGTAGCATGAAGCTCAAAGGAGAGGCCTGGTCTAGAGACCTGTAAGTTTGTATCATTTTTTCAAGAAATATTTATTGAACTAGGCATTGAAGAAGCAGACCAAGTTCGTACCCTCATGGAGCTTTTATTCTGGTGAAGACAATAAGCTAGTAAAAATGTAGCTTAAGGTTGTAAGTGCTATGAGAAAGTGTGGTTTGAGGATAGAGAGTGACAGGGAATGATTTTTAAGGGTATGGGATAGACTGATACTAAGTGGAATTCAGCATCATGTTCTTTGTAAGAAGCGGGGGGCAGCTCATAGGCATATATAATTGGTAGCTGAAACCATGAGTTTAGTATCCAAATTTTTATACAAAAAAGACTGTAAATGCCGTAAACTGTGGCAGACAAAGATGAGGGAGTGATCACATCTGGTTGGAGGGATGAGGAAATTATTTCAGAACGTGATGGTATTTGAGATGGACCTTAAAGAATTGTTAAAATAGAAATTACTGATTTTTCTGAATGTAAAAGCAATAATGCTCATTGTAGAAAGTTGCAAAAACAGATATATGTAAAAAGAATTAAAAATAAGTCTCAATCCTAGCACTCATATAATTAGTGTTAACTTTCTGATATATTTCCTCCCAGATACATAGTTATTTCAGTTAATAAATTCGGGATAATGGAGTAAATATAGGTTTTTTTAACCTAACATTTTGTAAGCATTTCTTATGTCTTAATATAGTTTTTAAAACTGTGATACATAATGGTTACATAATATTCCATCCTGTAGTTGTACCTTAATACCGTAATTATTTAAAATAATGTGTTGCCAAATACTTAGACTATTTATGTTTTTTTGCTGTTCTAAGTAATGGATGAATGGACACCTTCAACTGCATCTCATTGTTTCCATAGGATAGATTTCTAGAAGAACTAGTGGTAGCCTCAAAGGGTTTAACTATTGATACATGGTAACAATGTTGCTTTCCACAATAACAGTTTCAGAGTCTGTCCTACTGCACTAGTCTTGAGTGCAGTCCTTTAGAGAATCCAGTTAGTCAAGCAAAAAGGTATCTCTTTGTTTCAATTTACATTTCTTTGGCTAGCAAGGTTGATCTTTGCAGTTTTTTTTAAATGTCTGACGAGTAGAGATATAAATACTGTCTTTTTGCTAATGATTCCTCCATTTATATCACTAGCCCAGCCCTCTCCTGAACTTAAATTCATACTTCCAACACCCTCCATAGGTGTTTCACAGACATATCAAACTTAACAAGCTTTAAATTTAGCCCTTAATTTTTTGAACCCCCAAATCTGCCCCCACACCCAAGTCTGTGCTGTCTCAGTAAATGGTACCACCATTCACCGGGGTATTTAATCCAGGAACCTAAGACTTAGCTTCAATTCCTCCCTTTTTCTGAATCCCCACATCCATTCTATCAGCAAGGTCTGTCAATTTTAACTATAAGATGTATCTTATATCCTTCTTTCTGTCCATTTCTACTAGCATACCTTAATCTAGGCTACCAGTGTTTCTCATCTGAAATAGCCAAACTACTAACTACAAAAGGCCTTGCATAATCTGATGGCTGCCTCTCCAGTCTCATCGTCAAACCCCCCCTCCTCCCCCTTTCACTAGACTCTAGCCACACTGGCCTTTCAGTTCCTTCCCCCCTACAGGGTCTTTGTACATGGTGTCCCTTCTGTGTGGAATGCTCTTCACATGGCGAATTCTTTATCCTTAGGTTTCAGCTTAAATGTCACTCCTCAGAGAGGCCTTTCCAGACTAGTCTCTCTTTAAGTAGTTAACATCTGTGGTTCTGTCTCTTAGCCTCATGTTTGTTTTCTTCATGGCACTTATCTCACTTGCAACTATTCCACTTATCTGTCTTTCTGGTTTTTGCCTTTCTCCCCTACTAGAATGTATACTCCATGAGGGCAGGAGTCATTTCTCTCTTGCTCACTGTGGTATACCTAGCACAGGACCTGGCATAAAACATGTTTATTGTTGACAAGCAGGAGGAACAACACAGGCAAAATCCCAAAGAGAGGGAATGGAAAATAGTCTGGTTTGACAGAAGCTAAGAGTACTATGGTCAGAGGTCTGCATAAGGAAGTGATGTATAAGATGTTAAAAAGAAAGAGAGACAGAAAGACAAGTTAGCATGTTATAATACTAGTTCAACAAGGATGAAGTGATAAAAATGGAGTTACAGCCGTCAGATACTACTTTTACAAGAAGCATTTGTGTGACTTGAAAACAAATTGTTAAGATCCTTATTTACTTTCTGTACGTCCCCCTCCGTCATGATTACCTACCAACACCATCCTACATAAAAACCCCTAAATGGTAGTCCTCTCCCTCTCAAAATCTGTTTCTTCACCTACATTATCTGTCCTCATTCCCATCTTTGAGGAGTAAGTGTGAGCCTGGTTCATTAACTGTACCTCCATTCTTTTGACAGAAATAGAGAAGTAAGAAGTGGGAGCTGGGTAAGTAATAAGTCCAGGTTTGAACTTACTGAATTTAGGTCCTAAAGTGACAACTGGATAGCCTTATCCATAGACGGATGGAAATGTGCAACTAAAACTTACAAGACAGTTTTGGGGCTAGTGCTAAAAATCTAGGAATGTGGATTTGGTTAGTGTGGATGAGTTTGCCAAGGAAAAATATGCAGAGAAGGGGAAGAAAAGCCAAGAATAAAACCTTGGGGACAGGTTAACAGAGAAGGAAGAGGAAGGAAACAGCAATTAGAGGTAAGAGACTCAAAAAGGTACAGATGCAAGTACTTATAGAAGCCTGGGAAATGGAGAGCAAATGCCGTGTCCTCTGTGAAGCTTCTCCCTCTCTACCCCCCGTCCCAGATACGGTAACACTTATTTCATGTTACCCCAGATACTGTAACACTTAGTTCATGTTACTATTGTGGCATAACTGTTTGTCAGTCTCTAGACTTTGAACTCCGCAAAGTCAGAAACCTTGATTATTGTATCCTTGGTATTCTAATTGTATCCTTGGTGCCCAACCCAGTAATTTGATTGTAGTAAATATTTCGAAGTATCTTCGGGAGGATCAGATGGAGAGAGTGGTCATCAGAAAGATGGAAGGAATATGGCATAACAGAAAAAGCATGGACTTTGGAGTCAGAAGCAGACCTGAGGTGACCAATTTCTACTACTTAATAGATGGGGGTATCATCTAGCTCCCTGAGCCTCAATTTCTTCATGCCCTAACAGTGTCTGTATTATATTGGCACTTACAAAACACTTTCATGTGTACCATTTCATTCGATCCTCTTAACTCCGTGAAGCAGACATCCTTATCCCCATATAAGACATAACAGGCTCTGAGAATTGGTTTGCCTGAAGTTACATAGCTAATGAGTGGCCAGGATAGGATTTAAATCTAGATCTTCAAATTCTCATTTCTAGTGCTGTTTCCAATATAGCACAGAGAAGAGGAGAGTGGTAATTTGAAAAGGTAGAAAATGGGTTGAGGGAAAGTTTTCTAGGACAGGAGAAAGGTATCATTAGAGTGAAAAATTGTAGCTACTAATGACAGGGAGGATAAAGAGTAAGGTGTGGAAGAATATGTTTGGGGACTGGATTGATAGCAAAAATGAAAGAAATGGTAAAGATAGTGCCTTTTGCGACTAATTTCACTCAGCATAATGCCTTCCAGATTCATTCATGTTATCTGTCACGGATTCATCATTGTTGTTTATCATTGTGTAGTATTCCATTGTGTGAATATACCATAATTTGTTTATCTGTTCATCCATTGATGCGCACCTTGGTTGTTTCCATCTTTTTGCTATTGTGAACAGTGCTGCAATAAACATGGGTGTGCATATTATCTATTTGTGTGAGGGCTCTTATTTCTCTAGGATATATTCCAAAGAGTGAGATTCCTGGGTCATATGGTACTTCTATTTCTAGCTTTTTAAGGAAGCACCAAATAGATTTCCAAAGTGGTTGTACCATTTTACATACCTGCCAGCAGTGTGTAAGTGTTCCCAAACTCTCCACAACCTCTTCAACATTTATTATTTTGTTTTCTGGATTAATGCTAGCCTTGTTGGGTTGAGATGGTATCTCATTGTAGTTTTGATCTGCATTTCTCTAATGGCTGGTGATTGTGACCATTTCCTCCTGTATCTGTTAGCTGCCTGAATGTCGTCTTTGGTGAAGTGCCTGTTCATATCCTTTGCCCATTTTTTTAATTGGGTTATTTGTCTTTTTTTTGAGGTTTTACAATATCTTGTTTTTTGTAGGTTTCAGAGATTAGAGCCTGATCGGATTTGCCGTAGCCAAAATTTTTTCCCAGTCTCTGGGTTGTCTTTTTAGTCTCTTGGTGAATTTTGATGAGCATAAGTGTTTGATTTTTAGGAGCTACCAGTTATCTGGTTTCTCCTTGTGTTTGTGCATTGTTGTATTCTGTTTATGCTATGTATTAGGGCTCTTAGCATTGTCCCTATTTTTTCTTCCATGGTCTTTATCATTTTAGATTTTATATTTAGGTCTTTGATTCATTTTGAGGTAGATTTGTGCACATTGTGAAGTATGGGCCTTGTTTCCTTTTTTTGCAGATGGATATCCAGTTATGCCAACACCATTTGTTACAAAGACTGTCTTTTCCCCATTAAACATACTTTGGGCGTTTGTCAAATATCAGCTGCTCATAGGTGGATAAATTTATGTCTGGATTCTCAATTCTGTTCCATTGGTCTATGTATCTGTTGTTGTACCAGTACTAGGCTGTTTTGACTACTGTGGTGGTACAATAGGTTCTAAAATCAGGTAGTGTGAGGCCTTCCACTTTCTTCTTCAGTAATGCTTTATTTATCTGGGGCCTCTTCCCTTTCCATCTGAAATTGGTGCTTTGTTTCTCCATCTCATTAAATAATGCCATAGGAATTTGGATCGGAATAGCGTTGTATCTGTAGATTGCTTTGGGTAGAATACACATTTTCACAATGTTGTGTCTTCCTATCCATGAGCAAGGTATGTTTTTCCACTTATGTAGGTCTCTTTTGGTATCTTGCGGTAGTGTTTTGTAGTTTTGTTTGTATAGGTCTTTTATATCTCTGGTTAGATTTATTCCTAAGTATTTTATCTTCATAGGTGCTACTGTAAATGGTTTCGATTTTGCTGATTTCCTTTTCAAAGTTCTTTTTGTTGGTGTAGAGGTATCCAACTGATTTTTGTATGTTTATCTTGTATCCTCATACTTTGCCAAAATCTTCTCTTAGTTTCAGGAGTTTTCTTGTGTATTCTTTGTGGTTTTCTGTGTGTAGTCATATCATCTGCTAATAGAGATACTTCTTCCTTACCAATTTGGATGCCCTTTCTTTCTTTCTAGGCTATTTGCTCTGGCTAGGACCTCCAGCACAATGTTGAATAAGAGCGGTGATAAAGGGCATCCTTGTCTGGTTCCCGATCTCAAGGGGAATGCTTTCAAACTCTCCGTTTAGGGTGATGCTGACTGTTGGCTTTGTATAAATGCCCTTTATTATGTTGAGGAATTTCCCTTCTGTTCGTATTTTGCTGAGAGTTTTTATTATGAATGTGTGTTGGCCTTTGTCAAATGCCTTTTCTGCATCAATTGATAAGATCATGTGGTTCTTGTCTTTTATTTATGTGATGGATTACATTGATTGTGTTTCTAATATTGAATCATCCCTGCATACCTGGTATGAATCCCACTTGGTCATAGTGAATTTTTTTTTTAATATGTTGTGAATTCTATTGGCTGAAATTTTGTCGAGGATTTTTGCGTCTAAGTCTATGAGGGATATTGGTCTGTAATTTTCTTTTTTTGTGGTGTCTTTATCTGGTTTTGGTATCAGGGTTATGCTGGCTTCATAGAATGAGTTTGTGAGTATTCCATCCTTTTCTATGCTCTGAAATACCTTTAGTAGTAGTGGTGTTTACTCTTCTCTGAAAGTTCGTTAAAATTCTCCAGTGAAGCTGTCAGGGCCAGGCCTTTTTTTTGTTGGGAGTTTTTTAATTACCTTTTCAATCTCTTCCTTTGTTATAGGCTGTTAGTTGTTCTACCTCTGTTAGTGTTAGGTTAGGTAGGTAGCATGTTTCTAAAAATTGTCCGTTTCCTCTAAGTTTTGAAGTTTGTTAGAGTACAGTTTTGCATAGTGTTCTGTTATGATTCTTTTAATTTGTCAGGTGTATTATGGCATCGCCCCTCTCATTTCTTACTCGGGTTATTTGCTTCCTCTCCTGTTTTTCTTTTGTCAGTTCGGCCAGTGGTTTATCGGTTTTATTGATCTTTTCAAAAAACCAGCTTTTGGCCTTGTTAACTGTTTTCAATTGTTTTTCTATTCTCTATTTCATTTAATTCTGCTCTAATTTTTATTATTTGCTTTCTTCTGGCACCCAAGGGCTTCTTCTGCTGCTCCCTGTTTGTGTGAGTTGTAAGGTTAATTCTTTGATATTGGCCCTTTCTTCTTTTTTGGATGTGTGCATTTATTCCTCTGCTGCTTTTGCTTTGTCCCAAAGATTCTGGTAGAATATGTTTTCATTCTCATTTGATACTGTGAATTTCTTTATTCCGTCATTATTTTCTTCTATAATCCAGTAGTTTTTTTTTAGTTGTACTTAACATGAAGGTTTACAGAACAAAGTAGTTTCTCAAGAAATACTTAGTACACGTATTGTTTTATGACATTCCTTAACCGCCCCACAACATGTGAAAACTCTCCCTTTGCAACCTTAGGTTCCCTATTACCAGCTTTCCTGTCCCACCCTGCCTTCTAGTCCTTGCCCAGGGCTGGTGTGCACCTTTAGTCTCATTTTGTTTTATGGGCCTATCCAATCTTTGACTGAAGGGTGAACCTCGGGAGTGACTTCATTACTGAGCTGATAGGGTGTCTGGGGGCCATACTCTCAGGGTTTCTCCTGTCTCTGTCAGGCCAGCAAGCTTGGTCTTTCTTTTTGAGTTAAAATTTTGTTGTACATTTTTCTCCAGCCCTGTCCGGGACCCTCTATTGTGATCCCTTGTCAGAGCAGTCCGTGGTGGGAGCCAGGCACCATCTAGTTGTACGGTACTCAGTCTGGTGGAGGCCATGGTAGATGTGGTCTGTTAGTCTTTTGGACCCAATCTTTCCCTTCTATCTTTAGTTTTCTTCATTTTTCTTTGCCCCCATAGGGGTGAGACCTGTGGGGTATCCTGAATGGCCGCTCACAGGCTTTTGAGACCCCGGATGCTACTCACCACAGTAGAATGTAGAACGTTTTCTTTATAAACTACGTTATGCCCATTGAGCTAGATGTTCCCTGAGACCACGGTCCCCACAGCCCTCAGCCCAGCAATTCAGCCTCTCAGGGAGTTCGGATGTATCTATGGAGCTTCCATAACCTTGCCTTGTACAAATTGTGCTGCCTTCCCCAGTATTTGTGTACTGTCTTATCTTCACCAAAGTTACCACTTATCTATTATCCATTTAGTGTTTTTCCATCCCTACCCCTACCCCTACCCTCCCTCGTAACCATCAAAGATTGTTTCTTTTTGTGTGTAAACCTTCTCATAAGTTTTTACAGTAGTAGTCTCATACAATATTTGTCCTTTTGTGATTGACTCATTTCACTCACCATAATGCCCTCCAGATTCATCGTTATGAGATGCTTCAAAGATTTATCATTGTTCTTTATCATTGCATAATACTCCATTGTGTGGGTACCACAGTTTGTTTATCCATTCATCTGTTGATGGGCACGTAGGCTGTTTCCATCTTCTATTTTGAACAATGCTGCAGTGAACGTGTGTATATGTCTATTCATGTGACAACTCTTCTCTAGGATATAGTCCTAGGAGTGGGATTGCTGGATCATAAGGTTTTTCTATTTCTAGCTTTCTAAGGAAGCGCCATATCGTTTTCCAAAATAGTTGTATCATTTTGCATTCCCACCAGCAGTGCATGAGAGTTCCGATCTCCCTGCAGCCTCTGCAACATTTGTTATTTCTGGTTTTTTTTATTCCTGCCAGTAATGCTGGGGTGAGATGGTATCTCATTGTTGTTTTGATTTGCAGTTCTCTAATGGCTAGTGATCCTGAGCATTTTCTCACGTGTCTGCTGGCCACTTGCATGTCTTTGGTGAAGTGTCTGTTCATTTCTTTTGTACGTTTTTTAATTGGATTATTTGTCTTTTGTTATAGAGGTGTTGGATTTTCTTGTAGATTTTAGAGATTAGACCTTTGTCTGCTTTGTAATAACCAAAACATTTTTCCTGGCCTGTAGATTCTCTTTTTACTCTTTTGATGAAGTCTTTTGATGAGCATAAGTGTTTCATTTTTAGAAGATCCCAGTTATCTAGCTTATTTCTGGAGTTTGTGTGTTGTTCGTTGTGACTTGTACCTTGTTACTGCCATGTGTTAGGGCCTCTAGCATTGATCCTTTTTTTTTTTTTATTCTGTTGACTTCATGGTTTTTGGCTTTATATTTAGGTCTTTCAGCCATTTCCAATTAGTTTTTGTGTATGGTGTGAGGTATGGGTCCTTTTTCAGTTTTTTGCAGGTGGACATCCAGTTTTACTAACACCATTTGTTAAAAAGACTGTCTTTGCCCCATTTGATGGATTTTGGACCCTTGTCAAAGATAAGGTGACCATAGGTGGAAGGATTTACATCTGGGTTCTGAATTCTGTTCCATTGGTCAATGTATCTGTCGTACCAGTACCAGGCTGTTTTGACTACAGTAGCTGTGTGGTAGGTTCTGAGGTCAGATAGTACGAGTCCTCCTAGTTTCTTCTTCTTTAGTCGTGCTTTATTTATCTGGAGGTCCTTCCCTTTCCATATAAAGTTAATGATAAATTTTTCCATCTCTTTAAGAATGTCGTTGATATCTGGATCGGTATTGCATTATATTTGTAAATCACGTTGGGTAGAGTTGTCGTTTTCACAATGGTGAGCCTGCCTATCCATGAGGATGGTATGTTTTTCCATTTATGTAGATCTCTTCTGGTTTTCTTTCAGTGGTGTTTTGTAGTTTTCTTTGTATAGGTCTTTTACATCCCTGGTTAGATTTATTGCTAAGTGTTTTATTTATTTTTTTAGGCCTATTATAAATGGTGTTTTTTCTTGATTTCCTTTTCATCGTTCTTTCTGTTGGTGTATAGATATCCAACTGATTTTTGTGTGCTTATCTTGTATCCTGCAACACTGGTGAATCTTTCTATTCCAGTAGTTTTCTCATGGAGTCTTTTGGGTTTTCTATGTATAGTATATCATCTGCAAATAGGGAGAGTTTAACTTCTTCATTACCAATTTGGATGCCCTTTATTTCTTTTTCTTGCCTTACTGCTCTAGCTAGGACTTCCAGCACAATTTTAAATAGGGCTGGTGATGAAAGGCATCCTTGTCTTGTTCCTTTTCTCAAGGGGAATGTTTTCAGCCTCTGTCCATTAAGGATGTTGTTGGCCATTGGTGTTAGATAGATGCCCTTTATACTATTGAGAAATTTCCCTTCTACACCTGTTCCATTGATAGTTTTTATTTGGAATGTGTTGGACTTTGGCGAATGTCTTTCTTGCCTCAGTTGAGATGATCATGTGATTCTTTTCTTCTCTTTTATTTATGTGGTGGATTATGTTAATTGATTTTCTAATATTTTATCATCCTTGCATACCTGGTATGAATCCTGCTTGGCCATGGTGTACTTTTTTTAATATGATGCTGAATTCTGTTGGCTAGAATTTTGTTGAGAATTTTTCCATCTGTATTCATCCATAATTTTCTTTTTTTGTGGTGTCTGTCCCTGGTTTTGGTATCAGGGTTACACTGGCTTCATAGAATGAATTCGGAAGTATCATTTCGTTCTGTGTGTTCTGAAACAGTTTCAGTAGTAATGGCGTAAGCTGTTCTCTGAAAGTTTGGTATAATTCTCCAGTGAAGCCGTCTGGGACAGGGCTTTTTTTGTTGTTGTTGTTGTTGGAAGTTTTTAAATTACCTTTTCAATCTCTTCTCTTGTTAAGGGTCTGTTCAGATTTTCAACATCATTTTGTGTTATTTTGGGTAGGTAGTGTGTATCTAGAAATTTGTCCATTTCCTCTAGGGTTTCAAATTTGTTGTAGCATGGGTTTTCATAATTCTCTGTTATCCTTTTTATTTTAGCTGGGTCTATTTTTTTTTTTTTATTGTAGTATCCCCCATTTCATTTCTTATTTGGGTTATTTGCATCCTCTCCTGTTTTTCTTTTGTCAGTTTGGCCAGTGGTTTGTCAATTTTGCTGATCCTTTCAAAGAACCGACTTTTGGTTTTGTTGATTCTTTCTATCGTTTTTCTATTCTCCATTTCATTTATTTCTGCTCCTATCTTTATTATTTCCTTTCTTATGGTGGCTGTGGGCTTCTTTTGCTGTTCTCTCTCTGTTTAAGTTGTGTAGCTAAAGTTTTGATTTTGTCCCTTCGTTTTTGATGTGTGCATCTATTGATATAAATTGATCTCTGACTGCCTTTGCTGTGTCCCAAAGGTTTTGTTTGGTATGATGTGTTTTCGTTCTCATTTGATTCTGGGAATTTTTTAATTCCATCTCTGATTTCTTCTAATACCCAGTGGTTTTTAATTTAAGCAGGGTGTTACTCAGTTTTCATGTAATTTATTTTTTTAGCATACTCTTCCTGTTGTTAATTTCTACTTTGATGGCATTGTGGTCAGAGAAGATACTTTGTATTATCTCAATGTTTTGGATTTTGTTGAGGGTTGCTCTGTGGCCTAAGATGTGGCCTATTCTGGAGAACATTCCATATGGTTTGGAAAAGAATGTGTATTTTGTAGCTGTTGGGTGAAGTGTTCTGTATATGCCTATGAGGTCAGGTTGACTGATTGTGCCCTTTAGTTCTTCTGTATTTTTGTCGACTTTCTAGATGTTCTGTCCTTTACCCAGAGGTGGTATATTGAAGTCTCCTACTATTACTGTGGAACTGTCAATTTTCTTTTCAGTGCTGTTAGAGTTTGTTTTATGTATTTTGGGTCCCTGTCAATGGGTGCTTAGATGTTTATCATGGTTCAGTCTTCATATTGGATTGTCCCTTTAATCACTATACAGTGCCCTTCTTTGTCTTTTATGGTGGATTTTGTTTTAAAGGCTATTTTATCGGTGATTAGTATTACCACCCTGCTCTTTTGTGGTGGCTGTTTGCTTGATATATTTTTTCCATCCTTTGATTTTAATAAATTTACATCTTTGTTTCTAAGGTGTGTCTCTTCTAGACAGCATATTGATGGGTCATTTTGTTTAATCCGTTCTGTCGCTGTCTTTTCTCTTCATGGGTGCATTTAGGCCATTTACATTCAGTGTTAATTATTGATAGGTGTGAGTTTATTGCTGTCATTTTGTAGTGCTTTTTTTGTGGTGCTCACGTTTTCTTTGTTCCTCTTACTCTCCTGTGCTGAGTTCTTTTTGTTTGTGGATTTCTTTTTCATTTCTTCTGTTTTTGTAGATTTTATTTTTTTGAGACTTTATGTTTTTCTTCTTTATTTTGATGATTAGGTTTGTTAACTTTCTTTGTGGTTACCTTGAAATTTAACCCTTATCTTTCTAGGTTTGAACCAGTCTATTATTACTTGGTATCAGCTTGCCTTGCCATCTGTTAGAAAGCTCTATGCCTACACTGTTGATTCCCTCTTTTATTGTTCTGACGTTGTTGTCATTTACAGATTAACCTCTCTGGTTCCCTGTTATATTTCTTTTGGTTTTGGATAGTCCTTGAGAATTTATTTCCTAGGTTGGTATCTGACTGGTACAATCTTGACTCCTAGATTCAGGTTGTGGTCTGATGTTGTTTGTTCTCCAACCAAAGGACTCCCTTTAATAATTCTTGTAAGTTTGGTTTGGCTTTTATATATTCCCTTAATTTCTGTTAATCTGGAAATGTCCTAATTTCACCATCATATTTGTACAAGAGTTTTGTAGGATATATTATTCTTGGTTGGCAGTTTTTTTTCCCTAAGGTTTTATATATGTCATCCCATTGCCTTCTTGCCTGCATGGTTTCTGCCGAATAATCAGAGCTTAGTCTTATTGTTTCTCCTCTGTACGTGACTTTGTTTTTCTCGAGTTGCTCTTAGGGCTTTTTCTTTGTCTTTGGTTTTAGCGAGTGTGATTATGACATGCCTTAGTGATTTTCTTTTGGGGTCTGTCCTATATGGGGTTCATTGAACTTCTGGAATGGTCAGCCTTTCATCTTTCATATTAGGGAAGTTTTCTGTCAGCAATTTTTCAATGATCCTCTCTATGTTTTCTGTTTTCTCTCCCTGTTCTGGAACTCTGATCATTCGTAGATTTTTGCTTTTGATTGTATCCAAAATCATTCTCAGAGTTTCTTCATTTTTCCTTGTTCTTTTTTCTGATTTTGCCTCAGAGATATATCCAAGTGTTTGTCTTCAATTCATTGATCCTGTCTTCCATCATTCCAAACCTGCTCCTCAGCCCTTCTATGATGCTGCCTATTTCTGAAGTCCTGTTGTTTATCTTATGGATTTCTAATTGTTGTTTCTGTGTAATTTCTAGTTGTGAATTTATTTTGCGATTTTGTTTCTATATTATTTTCCTGAATTCTTCCATTTTTTGTCTGTATTTTCCATGAATTTGTCTGCCTTTTCCATGAATTTGTCTATTTTTTCCTCCTTTTTGTCCACTTTTTTCTTCACCTCTTGGATAGCTCTGAATATTAGATTTGAATTCCTGTCAGATACTTCTAGTGCCTTTTCTCCTACTGGAAGGACATCTGGTGTTTTATTTTGGGCACCTACTGGAACCATCCTGTCCTGTGTTTTTTTATGTTTTGATATTGTCTGCTGTCTTCTGGACATTCAGTAGTTATTTTCTTCATTTATTGGTTGTAGATCTGTTTGTTTCATCCTGCTTTTTTGTCTTATTTGCTTATGTCTGAGCAGTTGGGCTGTGTGTTCTTTGTTGTTTGCGTGTCTGTGGTCATGATACTTTTCACCTCCTTGTTCAATGGTCAGGTCCAGTCGCTCAGCTATGGTGCAGCACGGCAGGTCCATCTGAAGGGGAGGGGCTGGGGTGGGTTGTTCGGCACATACTAGGGCTGACAGGACAGGCTGGGAATCAGTGCGGGGCAGGTTTCGGTAGGCCATGCCTGTGTTACTCAGGGATGTAACGTTCAGTGCACGGTGCAGGTAGGAAGGAAGGAGGGGGGAGGTTGTGATGTGTGGAGCTAATATGGGTAAGAGAAAGAAGAGAGATCGGAGAGAGAACCAGGAGCCAAAAACAAACAAAAAAGAGTGGTAAGACAGCCTGCCGTTTGAGTGAGAGAGATATGAAACCAAGAAATGGAGAACAAAGGGAAAAAGAAAAAAAAGTAACTAGATAAAAATTCGAAAAAAAAAAAGCGTCTAGTGTTCCCACCAGTGTGGCTGCAAAGACCAGGGTGTGGCTCCCAGCCTGCACAGTATAGCCTGGCTAGAGTGGGTATAGATGTCACATGGTGCCAGGTATTCAAGAGATAGGAAAAGAAGGTAAGTATAGAGAGACGCGAACTGAGAAATGAAGAAACACGGAATTAAAAAGAGAAAGAGAAAAAAAAAGAACAAAGAAAAAAATACCCCCAGGGATCCCACCGACTTCAGAAGTGGCTCCTAGGCCATGTAGTGCAGCCTGGCTAGAAGGGGCTTCCAAGTCACAAAAAGAAAAAACAAACAACATGACAAAGCAAAACAAAATAAAGCAAAAAAAAAAAAAGCCCCAGGGAATCCCACCAGCATGGTGTCTCGGGCTGGGGAGTGGTTCCCCAGTCCAGCAGCCGGTGCTTCACAACGTTTCAAGAAGAAGCAAAGATGGCACACAGAGCCAGGTGTTTGAGAGAAAAGGGAGGGAAGGTGGTGGGAGGCATGGAAGGAACCAAAAGGAACAGAAAAAACACCACCAGCAACAGACAAATGTCACTCAGACCAGTGTGGGCAGGATGAATCCAAGCAGCCTGGGACGGAAGCATTTGCCTCCCAGCCAAGAAGCAGGCGGGAAGCAGAGGAGGCTGGGTGGGAGAAGAAGAGTGGGGTTAGGAAAGCATATATTACTGGTTACCAGGTGCTCTGTCTCCTGCGGGGAACTTTGTGAAGCTGCTTTCCTGTACTTCCTGTCCACCAATCTCCGATGTGGGTGGGGCGAATCCAAGCGGCATGGATGCTGCACTTCCCGGCCAGCTCAAAGGTAGAGCAGCGGGGAGAGGATGGAGGGGTGGGAAAGCCTGTATCGCTAGTTACCGGGTACTCTGTCTCCTGCTGGGAGCTCCATGAAGCTGCTTTCCCATGATCCCTGTCTGATGATCTCCGGCAAGAGTCCAAGGTGGCAGATCCGTGCTGCATTAGCTGATAGGATCCTTGGCACGTATCTCTCCTCACTATCTGTCTCTGTAGGTTTCTTATTCCATTCGCTGCTTGGCTGAGTGTTTTATCTCTTCATTTGACACTTTGGGTTCCAGGAATGACGTTTGTTTTATTTAGTTTTTCGGGTCTTTGCTGTAGAGGGATGGCATGGTGCTTCTGTCTGTGTCACCATGTTGGCCAGAAGTCTAACCCAGTAGTTTCTGAGCAAGGTGTTGTTCAGCTTCCATGTGTTTGATTTTTTTTTCCCTTGGTTTTTCTATTACTGATTTCTACTTTCATGACTTTATGGTTAGAAAAGATGCTTTGTAATATTTCGATGCTTTGGATTCTGTTAAGGCTTGCTTTATGACCTAATATGTTGTCTATTCTGGAGAATGTTCCATGTGCACTAGAAAAGAAAGTATACTTGACTGCTGTTGGGTGGGGTGTTCTGTATATGTCTGTGAGGTCAAGTTGGTTGATTGTGGCATTTAGATATTCCGTGTCTTTATTGAGCTTTCTGGATATTCTGTCCTTCACCAAAAGTGATGTGTTGAAGTCTCTTACTATTATTGTGGAGCTGTCTATCCCTCTTTTCAATGCTGTTACAGTTTGTTTAGGTATTTTGGGGCCCTGTTGGGTGTGTAAAATTTTTACATGGTTATGTCTTCCTGGTGTATTGATCCTTTAATGATTATATAGTGTCCTTCCTTATCCTTGTAATGGATTTTACTTCAAAGTCTATTTTGTCAGAGATTAATATTGCCACTCCTGCTCTTTTTTCATTGTTTTTGCTTGATAGATTTTTTTCCCATTCTTTGGGTTTTAGTTTGTGTTTTTAAGTCTAAAGTGTGTCTTTTGGAGGCGGCATATAGACAGATCATAGGTAGGGGTGATTGGTGTAGGCACAGGTGTCTGGCTTCAGCAGGGATACACACAGTGAGCAAGGCAGGGGGCTGACAGCCACCCCTGAGTGTCTGTGAGGAGAGTGTGTCCCTGTTCTCTAGAGCACATGGGTGGGTTTTGCACCCGGACTATGGGCACCCAGTGCTGTTGGCTGTAAGGACTGGGAGGCACCACTTATTTATGGACCCCTGTCACAGTTGGCTAGGTGGCGTGGGTGGAGCCACCAGTCCTGAGGCCCCTGATGTGGGTAGGTGAGGACCCTGCTTAATAGGCAGAGCAATGTCAAATGTCATAAACCTGCCACACCACCATATAGCTGATACAGCTGAAGTTAGGCTTTAGGTATATACCCTGTTGTACTGTGCTAATGAGGGTATATGCTGTTGAAGCAGGCCTACGCAGGTCTTTGCAGGGGTGAAAGGCATTTAAAGTCCGTAGACCCTTTACGCCTGTGCCTAGGCAAAGGAGCTGTGCCTTCCCTGAGTTCCCGTCTTAGGGAACCTGGCAGATTGTTTTTTCCTGTTTATTAATTTGTACCCTATCCAAGGTTGAGAGAATGGCTCAGGACATGCAACAGGTCCTGTTTCTGGCCCAGGGGATGTGGCAATCTCTGAAGTCGGCCCCAGGGACCGGTGCAGAGTGGGGAGGGAGCGGGTAAATGGGAGAGAGGTTTTTCCCAAAGGGTTGTGTTTTGATCCACGCAATAGGTTAGACACATGTACTTATCTTTGCCGATTGAGTGCCACTTTTCACTCATTGTGGAGGCTTGAGTAGATTCTCCACTGCTCGGTCTCTCCTGATGTGGAAAACTTGTCCCAAGCGCCATTCCTTGCCTCCCCACTTGCACCAGCCAGTCCAGCCTGCAGGGTTCCGGTTTCTGATGGGTCAGGTCTGGCAATTCCTTGCTGCTTCTGAACCATCTCTCCCTCGCCCTGCAGCTCAGTCTGATTCCTCAACTTTGCCTTTGATGTTCAGGGCTCTTCGCTTGTCATACATATAATAGATTCACATGTTTTTCGGGTCTTTGTTGTAAGAGGGACCACAGGTAGCGTCTGACTACTCCGCCACCTTGGCCTCCTTCCTGAAGCTATAGAAATTTTAAGCTGAAGAAGGAAATTGAATTCTGCATTGATTGGCCATGTGGTAAGGGTGATGGTGGCATGGAGTCTACAAAAGATAAACAAAAGGATAGGTAAGCAAGAGTGACTGCTCAGCTATAGTTTGGTAGCATGGATTTGTAGTTGATCCATTTGACACAAATTCGTGATTCATTAGCTCTCTTCAGCAGCTTGGGAACAGGAAAAGGAAATGGTGAACATTGCCCAGAGTCAGAAGGGTCACAGGGTCAGGGTGATAGAGAGTGTTTCCATGTAATAGTTCACCATGGAGAGTCAAGAACAGTGATGAAGGTCTGTTGTTGTGTGCCGTTGAATTGATTCTGACTCATAGTGACTCTATATGACAGAGTAGAACTGCCCCATAGAGTTTCTGGGCTGTTATCTTTATGGGAGTGGATCACCAGGTCTTTTCTCCTGCAGAGCAGCTGGTGGGTTTGAACAACCAACCTTTTGATTAGCAGCCAAGTGCTTAACCACTGTACCTCCAGGGCTCCTTGATGAAGGTCTAGGACAGTGGTTTTTAATCTGTTTCTTGAAGGCCTAAGATTCCATCACAGTGCCTGGATAAAGGGTGTTGAAAGCCCTCATCCAGTTTAACCAAGTCAGTTTTGTGTTCTTCTGCTAAGACAAAAAGGTTTAAAAAATACTGGCCTAATAGAACAGGAGTTTAGGAACTGAAGTCCCAACAATGACAAAGAGCAAAGTTAGCAGGAGCAGGTAAGTAGTAAAGAAGAAAAGACCACAGAGTGCAGTTAAACCATATGAATACAGAGAATAGGAAACGAAGCAAATGAACCTTATTCAGAGGACCACTGGACTAACCCAGAACTTACCCTGGGTCGTATATATCCTAAGGCTCTAATATTCCCCCCCACCCCGTGATTAGGTACATTCAGGAAAGGAAGTGAAGGTGGGAGTGGTACCAGGAGTACATGTCGTCAAGTATTATCTCTAATAGAATTCATGAGCTAGGAATTGACCTTTGTAGTGTTTTACTCAGACGGATACCTGTGATGATAGTGTGACAGTTATTTGTAACATTATATAGAATGCTCATTTTTTAGTCCTTTTCTGTACTTCCTAGGTGATCATATGTAGTCCCATCTCCAACCCTTGATCCTTCACTAAACTCCAAATTTGTGTATCCAATAGACTGTTTGAGACTGACTCTTGAAAAGACCTCTTGAAGTTAAATTTCAACAATGAAATCTTGATTCCTGACTCCTCCTCCCCCCATCCCTCACCCAGCCTATCTTCCTCCATCTTAGTAGATGGCAACCCCATTCTCACAGTTGCTCAGGTCAAAAATCTTGGAATTTATCCTTGACTCCTCACTTTCTTTCAAGCCCTTACTTCCAATTAATTAGCAAACCCTGTTTTATATTTTAAGTACATCCACATCTTACCACATCTATCACTACCTCCCTATTTCAAGTCACACCATCTCTCAGATGAATTTTAATTGATTTCCCTGCTTTCACCCTTGCCTCCAGCCCCACAGTCAATACTCCACACAACATCTAGCATGACCCTTATGATAAAAAAATCTTTTCATGTCACTCTTTTGTAGTCATGTCACATATTCTATTTAAAAGCCTCCAGTGGCTTTCCCATCTCTACAAACTGTAGCCCTGGCTAGCTCTCTGGCCTCATTTCCTATCACTTTTCACTCCATTCCAGCCACATTGACCTTCTTGCCATTTCTCAAATATAACAGGCCAACATTCTCCCACCCCAGGGCCTATGTATTTGTTTTCCCGTCTTCGTAGAACATTCTTCCAGATATCTACCTGGCTTGCTTCTTATTTCTTTGAAGTCTTTGCTGAAATGTCTTCTCTTCAAAGAGGGCTTTCTTGACCACTTTATATGTAATAATACCCCTACTTCTGCACCATCACTTTATCCACCTCTTACTTTTTGATTTACTTCATAGCACTAATCACTACCTGACTCATCTGTTTCTTTCTGTCTTCTCATGAAAGTTTCGTAAGAGCAGAGACTTTGTTTATACTTTGCTGTGCCCCTCCAGCACTGAGAACAGTGCATGTCACACAGTAGGTCCTCAGTAAATAATTGTTGAATGGATGAGTGAATGACAGATGACATATTAGAATGCATCCTGAAAAGCAGCCAGTTGCCGTTAAGTCGATTATAACTCATGGCAGTCCCACGTGTTTCAGAGTAAAACTGCACTCCATAGGGTTTTCAATGGCTGTGATCTTTTGGAAGTAGATCACCAGGCCTTTCTTCCAAGGCACCACTGGGTGGATTTGAACTATCAACCTTTCAGTTAGTAGCTGAGTGATTAACTGTGCCACCCAAGGACTCCATCCAGGGTAGTTATGAGTCTTTAACCTTTCATAAACCAATTATTTCCTCGTTTGAATTTTTTGTTTATAACGCGTTTTCATTAACGGAAGCATGCTGAATCATTGAGTGTGTCTGAATTTTTGATAGGTAGTACTGATCTTTTTTCTTGCCCCTTCCCACAAGCCTACCCTAAGTGTTTAGTGGTGCGTATGAAGTACCGCTAATTATGCCCCAGAATCCCCACTGGGGTCTATTGGTACATATGTGTAACAAATACAAATTTTCAAAATTTCTGTTTTTCCTACCAAAAATTCAGACACCTCATACAATATCGTGTAAAAACAATAATTTGCAGCACATGCCCATTTCTTCGGTTTCAGTCAGAAAGGCCCCTGCCTTGCAGCAGCACACACTGTCAGTGGCGCAGCAGCTTCCCAATAAACCTTCAGAGGCAGAAAAAGTACTTGGTCCCTAGAAGTACCCATGAGCACGAAAGGGTTAAATTATATAAGGATGAGTCAGAAGAGCTGGGAATTTTTTGTTTCCAGAAGAAAAGAAGAGACGATCATTTATTAAGCCGTTTTACAAGGAATTCCTGCATCAATGGGAGGTAAATGACCCCTAAGATTCTATGATTCTTTGAAAGCGTAACTCCCAAATGGAAGCATGTGGGAAGCGTTGTATGATATTAGTCACCCAGCCTAGTAAGGGTTGATGTGTAAACTAAGGCACTCCCATCATTAAAGATAATGGCAGGAGTTGCTCATACTAGGTTACTTCTATATTTTTCTGGCTTCAGAATATATTTCTCAGCCCCTGCTGGTCCCTTCCTTTCCTTGTAGTCTAAGGGAACAGCCTGGTGGCAAGCTCTGGGGTATAGAATCTGTATTCTTGACAAGGTGAAAATCAACATACTTATAACCTGATAATTTGAAAAGGTAAAACCTTATTGTAGCCTTCTTTTGAAGGAATACCTCTTTATTTTTAAGTGCATGGGTAATGCTTTTCTGTGGAACAGATACAAGCAGAAGAAGGAGATGGAACGTAGATTATCTGCGCTGAAATCTGCTGTGGAAAGTGGTCAAGCAGATGATGAGCGTGTTCGTGAATATTATCTCCTTCACCTTCGGAGGTGGATTGGTATCAGCTTAGAAGAGATTGAGAGCATTGACCAAGAGTTAAAGATCCTGAGAGAAAAGGATTCCTCAAAAGAGGTAAGCCTCACTACTGCCCATAAAGCTCAAAAAGTTACTGTCACAAGATGTTAGATATCTACTTAAGAGTAACCAAATTAAAATTCTTCTGAGATTCCATAAAATTATTGGTCTTACTAAGATTAATAGAGGAAAGCTGAAGGTCCAGTAGGATAGATTTCTCTTTATAGTAGTAGTTCCCAGTCCTTTCTAATCTGTCATACACTTCTAGTCACTTGTGTTTTTGTGACATGCCGTGAGAGAGGGAGACTTCTCTGAAATAAAAATTGGTTTTTGCGGTGGGAAGTCATGACTTGTGGTTGACTATAACAAACAAAGGGGAAGAGAAATAGGATGGGAAAGGAGAGGAAAAATAAAACTGGAGGAGAGACAGAAAAGACTAGAACGAAGAAGATAAAACGAAAGGTCAGGGAATATGTTTAGGTTGGGGAAGGAATCAGAATTTAACATTACACAATGAATTAGTTATACACTTTGAAATCACCCAAATATGAGACACAGCAAGGACATCTCAATGTACAAAATGCCAGATATGCTGACAAAGAAAACCTGGTATAACATAGTTTTGGCTTTTTGAATATCATTACCCTGTTTTGGCACCGCTGCCTCAGAAGAATAGGCTGTACTGCCACTTGCTCTTTGGTTCAGGTTGCAACATAAATTGAGTTGAGTTTATCAGCTAGTCACAGGAATTTATTTAAGTCCTCAGAGAAACATCTTCCTGATTTGATTTGTACTAATTAAATTAGCCCAGGTGCTCTTGCCTCAGGGTAACATCAACCTAGTTCCTCCATGTTAAAGGGTCAAAGAATCAATAATTACTATTCTAATGCCAAAAGGTCCCTCGAACATATCTAGAGTGGTTTTCAAGCATTTTGAGGCTGGAACCTTCTGGATCCTTTCCTGCCCGCCCTCCCCCTTTTTTTAGTAAACGCTCTCTCATGTGGTGTTGGGATTGGCTCTGAAAGTGATGGAGCTGGAACCAAGTAAACACTGTTTCTTTGACCATAGATTGTTTCAGGGGCTTTAGAAGAAGGGTCTTAATAATTCAGTGTTTCCACTTAAAGCCAGGCTGAGGGCAAGTGCTTCAAATTGAGCTCAAGGGAGTTATATGGAACATGGAAGAAGGCTGTAGTATCTCCTTTGGAGGAGGTATTGTAAAGCCAAGTAATTTTTTACTTCTGGTGAGATAGTTGCTGTAAGAACTTTTTCTTTATCTCTTTTTAGTGAGGTACCTAGGCCTTCTCAGCAGAGTTAAGCAACTTCTACCATTAGTATCCTGAGACTGATAAACAGGGAGTGAGTGAAATTTAAATCAAGGGCTTTTCAAGGTTTTGAAGGCTTAAGGACCTACATAGTGAGGTGGGCAAAATGGCAAATGCACATCTGATCATTTCTTTTTTTAGGCATCAACTTCTCACTCATCTCGTCAGGACAGGCCGCCAATGAAACCCTTCATTCTCACTCGGGATATGGCCCAAGCCAAGTAGGTAGAACTTGAAAAAGTAGGTTGCCTTTGTAGGCCTCCTGCTTTTATAGTTCAGTTATGATGCATTAATAACAGACAGAACAGGTGTTGTTGAAAGGTCATGGTTTCAGCTGTCGAGGCTCTTCTTTCATTAAAGAGATATTATTGCCTCTCCTGATGCTTTCTCTGTGTCCGTCTTGATCAGACATTTCCCTCTCAGACTGAAGCTTTAAAACAGACTCAAAAGGAAACAAAGATGAATAAAACAGAAAGGAACAATCTAATGGGGAATTGTATACTTAAACTTCTTTTTCCCCATTGTTGCCACCCTTCCTACATTCAGCTGCAGTTCTCAAAGGACATATTTGACTACCTAGAATTTAATTCTGAGCTCATAAGATGCTTTTCCATAGGGTGGCAGGAGAGTCTCCTTCCTCTTTATACTTTTCAGACTTAGCAACCATAAATACCCCTTCCACCGTGTCATTACTGCTCTGTGGGTCATTGACCTCTGGGGTTGCTTATTGGGAGATGATCCTGGACTGTTTATCTTCTTATTAAAGCTCTTTAATGCCTATTTCTGGATGCTGCTTTTTACATATCCTTATAGAAGTTTGTACAGCTTTTCAGGAGATAGCTGGTTAGGGGAACAAGAATAAAACAGACCCAGGCTTTGTCACCAGAGAGAAGAGGCATTTTAATTATGTTATACGTGTTTAGTTTTTTAAATGCAATATGATTCTTGCAGGGTATTTGGAGCTGGTTATCCAAGCCTGGCAACTATGACGGTGAATGACTGGTATGATCAGCGTCGGAAATATGGAGCATTACCAGATCATGGAATAGCCAAGACAACACCAGGTATAAAGCGGTGGTAGGAAGGTAGTTATACTTCTGGTCTCTCGCTCCCCAGCAGTTAAATTCATACCAAGTATTGTTGTGCTTTAGGAGCAGAAGTAGTCTGGGCAAAGATTGTGCATAATAGATTCTAGGTAGTATTGTGTTTATTATTAAAATATATAGCAGAAAATTCTGGAAAGACAGGATAGTGGCAAAAAAATAGCATTTGTATCTCCAAATCCCTATATAAAAACAGAGCAGCTAGATAGCATAACCAAAATCCATGGACAGCAGTCCCATTTCTGGTAATAGCATAGTAGCTTGTATCAAACCAACCTCTATGACAGTTAGCAATTACAAACTGAACAAAATACCTGAAGGCACTGGACAGTGACCAGAAGCAGGCATGAATGGGAGGGCAGTCAATACTTAGAAGAAGGGAATGGCACTTCGAACTTCTAAAGAGCAAGGGCTTTGACTTATATCCTTGATGCCCAACCTGGTTGCTAGATTATAGTAGGTACTTAGAGGTGTCTTTGGAAGGGACAGATGGAGAGAGTAGTCATCAGAAAGATAGAAACAACATGGCATAGCAGAAAAAGCATGAATTTTAGAGTCAAACAGATGTGGTTGGCCAACTTCTACCAATTAATAGCGCATTATCTAGCCCCTCTAAGCCTCAGTTTCCTATCACATGTATTACTTAATTTGATCCTCTTACAACCCCATGAAGCAGACATTCTTTTCCCCATTTTAGGATGAGAAAATGGGCTGTGAGAGTTGACTTGCCCAAAGTTACATAACAAAAAAGTGGCCAGGCTAGGATTTAAATTCAGGTCTTTAAATTCCCAGTTCTAGTGCTGTTTCTACTATAGTATAGAAAAGAGAAGAATGGTAATTCTAAAGGGCTTTCCATTTTTTACAGTTTTTCACCTGTGAGTAGGCTACAGTTGCTATGCTGTGGTTATAGCTAAAACTTGAATGGAAACCTGCAGTCTTATTGGTTGAGGAATAAGAGAACTGAGATCAGGGGGTGACTATAGCAGCCGAAAAGTGAGGGAGGATAGCCTAGAAAGGAGAGAAACACAGAGGGGGGGCCCTAATTCTGTATTTAAACTCTGCCCAAATCTCTGGCTGACCCCTAAACTGCACACACAGGATAGACTTGAAGGCTAAAATCACTGAATGGAGAATTCAGCTGCTGCCCAATGCAAGGGAGATGAAATTTGGAGTTTTGGTTCTAACCAAGTTAATTGCTTGCTGAAACAAACAAACAAAAAAAGAATAAAACAGAATCCAGAATCCCTACAGCATTTCATTTTCACTGTCCAGGATGCAATCTCTACAGCATTTCATTTTCAATGTCCAGTATTCAATCCTAAATTACTGTTGTTGGCATTCTTAGTTGTCATCTAGTTGATTCCAACTCATGACAGCCCCATGTGTGCAGAGTAGAACTGCTCCATAGGGTTTTCAAGGCTGTGACCTTTTGGAAGTGGATTGCCAAGCCCGTTTTCTGAGGTGCCCCTGAGTGGGTTCAAACTGGCAAACTTTGGGCTAGTACTTGAGCACTTTACCATGCATGCCACCCAGGGGCTCCTAAATTACTAGACATGAAGATAATAATAATAATAATGAGTCATACTCAAGAGGAAAGGCAGTCAGGGGAGACTAACCTCAAGATGACTCTGATGTTAGAATTAGCAGAAAAGGACTTTAAAGCAACTATCATAAAACTATGCTCTTGGACAGAAAGAAAAATATACTTGTAATGAATGGAAAGATAAGTGTAAGCACAATCCCACTTTGGTGAGTGGTATCTAGGGACTTAAAAGCTAGCAAGTGGCCATCCAAGATTTATCAGTGGGTTCTAACTCACCTGGAGCAAAGGAGAATGAAGAACACCAAAGACACAAGGAAAGTATGAGCACAAGAGACAGAAAGGGCCACATAAACCAGAGACTCCATCAGCCTGAGACCAGAAGAACTGGATGGTACCTGGCTACCACCAATGGCCACCCTGACAGGGAACACAACAGGGAGTCCTTGATGGAGCAGGACAAAAGTGGGATGCAGAACTCAGATTCACATAAAAAGACCAGACTTAATGGTCTGACTGAGACTGAAGGGATCCCAGAAGACCTGGCCCCCGGACTCTCTGTTAGCCCAAAACTAAAATCATTCCCAAAGCAAACTCTTCAGACAAAGATAAGACTGGACTATTGGGTATACAGTGATACTGATGCAGAGTGTGCTTCTTACCTCAAGAGACTAAATGGGCAGCTCCTGTCCAGAGGTGAGATGAGAAGGCAGAAATGGACAGGAGCTGCTTGAATGGACATGGGAAATCCGGGGTGGAAAGGAGGAGTGCTGTCACATTATAGGGAGAGGAAGTAGGGCCACATAACGATGTGTGTATAAATTTTCGTATGAGAAACTAACTTGAACTGTTAACTTTCATTTAAAATCAAAAACCAAACCCGTTGCCGTCGAGTCGATTTTGACTCATAGCAACCCTATAGGTCAGAGTAGAACTGCCCCATAGAGTTTCCAAGGAGCGCCTGGTGGATTTGAACTGTTAACCTTTTGATTAGCAGCTGTAGCACTTAACCACTATGCCACAAGGGTTTACCTTTGACTTAAAGCACAATTAAAAAAAAAAGGGAGGCGGGGCCAAGATAGCGGAATAGCTAGGCACTTCCTGCAATCCCTCTTACAACAAAGACCCGAAAAAACAAGTGAAACGATTATATTTATGACAAGCTAGGAGCCCTGAACATCAAAGGCCAAGTTAGAAAACGGACTGAGCGGCACAGGGAGGGAGAGACGGTTCAAAAGCGGAGAGGAGTTGCTGGACCTGAATCGCCGGGATCCTTCAGGAACCATTCCTAGGAGCAGCTGCGGCGGGCTGGTAGTAGCGTTTGGCCACAGTTTCCTCAGGGAGAAGCAGCCAGCAGCACAGCCTACTCACACCTCCGGAACCAGAGAAGAACGGCACCCTTGGCAAAAGCTAAGTACTTGTGTATATTTTACCACGCCCTCCTGGCCTTGGAGTAGGAATAAATTCACAATTGGGGGAAAAGATAATTTGCCAGCTCCACTAAGCGGGGTACAGCAGGACAGAAGCGGCTCCTGTCCAGGCGTAAACGGTCTGTGGACTTTGAATACCTTTCCCCCTGCATGGACCTGTGTGGGCCTAATTCAGGAGAATTGGCCCTTGTTGTCAGACTTCAACCGTTTCAGCTGTGTGGTGAAGAGGCGGGTGTTTGATATTTGACACCACTTTGCCTATTAAATAGGGACCTCACCTACTCACGTCAGGGGCCTAAGGACTGGTGGCTGCACTCAGGTCACCCAGCCACCCGCGACAGGGGTCCAAGGATAACTGGTACCTCCCAGTCCTTACAGTCAAAAGCACTGGATGCCCATGGTCTGTCTGTAGAAACCACCCACCTGTGCGCTCTAGAGAACAAGGACACGCTTTCCTCACAGACACTCAAGGGACAGATCTCAACCCCCTGCCTTGTTCAGAGCATGACTTCCTGCTGCAACCATATACCAGTACCTACACCAATCGCCCCTGCCCCTCTAAGACAGTAGGACAGAGCCTGTACCACCCACTTGATGATCAGCTACCTGGACACATAAGCTGAATTCATATAAGAAAAGTGAATGGACTCATAGACCCATATACCTGATAACAGCTCTAGCCATCTGATGACAGGACGTAAGAGCCTCAAAGGCAAAAATAATCAAGCTGGCACACTCAAGCAACCCATTTGGGTATATCAAAACAAAACAAACCGAGAAGCTAGGATACAGTAAGCAAACAAAATAAACTAATACAATAACTTATAGATGGCATGGAGACAACAGTCAGTATCAAGTCACACAAACAAACAGACAATGATCACCTCAACAAGCTCTCAAAACAAAGAATCAATGGATCTTTTGGATGAAGGTGACTTCCTGGAATTACCGGATGCAAAATTCAAAAGATTAATATACAGAACTCTTCGAGACATTAGGAACGAGATTAGGAAGGAGATCAGGCAATATACAGAACAAGCCAAGGAACACACAGATAAAGTAGTTGAAGAAATTAAAAAGGTTATTCAAGAACATAATGAAAAGCTAATGAGCTGCAAGAATCCATAGAGAGACAACAATCAGAAATTCAGAAGATTAACAATAAACTTACAGAATTAGACAACTTAATAGAAAGTCAGAGGAGCAGAATTAGTGAGATTGAAAACACTTGGCAACAGTATATTTGAAGAAAAATCAGATAAAAGAATTTCAAACAATGAAGAAACCCTACGAATCATGTAGGACTCTATCAAGAAGAATAACCTACAAGTGATTGGAGTACCAGAACAGGGAGGGGCAACAGAAAATACAGAGAGAATTGTTGAAGATTTGTTGACAGAAAACTTCCCTGATATTGTGAAAGATGACAAGATATCTATCCAAGATGCTCATCGAACTCCACATAAGATAGATTTTAAAAGAAAGTCACCAAGACATATTATAATCAAACTTGCGAAAACCAAAGATAAAGAGAGAATTTTAAGAGCAGCTAGGGATAAACAAAAAGTCACCTACAAAGGAGAGTCAATAAGAGTAAGCTCAGACTACTCAGCAGAAACCATGCAGGCAAGAAAGCAATGGGATGACTAATATAAAGCATTGAAGGAAAAAACTTGCCAACCAAGAATCATATATCCAACAAAACTGTCTCTCAAATATGAAGGTGAAATTAGGACATTTCCAGATAAACAGAATTTTAGGGAATTCATAAAAACCAAACCAAAACTACAAGAAATATTAAAGGGAGTTCTTTGGTTAGAAGATCAATAATATCAGGTGTCAACCCAAGACTAGAACACTGGACAGAGCAATCAGATGTCAACCCAGACAGGAAAATCACAAAAATAAATCAAGATTAAAAAAACTCTCAAAACAGGGAAACAGTGATGTTATTATGTAAAAGAAGACAATATTAAAACAATAAAAAGGGACTAAGAAATGTAGTCATAGATCTTTTATGTGGAGAGGAAGAAAAGTCAATTATAAAGAAATACAAGTTAGGTTTAAACTTAGAAAAATAGAGGTAAGCATTAAGGTAACCACAAAGGATACTCACTATCCTACTCGTCAAAATAACATACAGGAAAAAAATAGAGACTCACAGATATAAAATCAACAACAACGAATAAGAGGAAAAGTTAATATATAAAGATAAACTACTCAGCACAAAAAATTAAGTGGGAAGAAGAAACTCTTAACAACACACGAAAAAAAGACAAAATGACAGCACTAAACTCATACCTATCTATAATTACCCTGAATGTAAATGAACTAAATGCACCAATAAAGAGGCAGAGAGTGACAGAATGGATAAACACAATTCATCTATATGCTGCCAACAAGAGACATACTTTAGACTTTCAGAGATAAAAACAAACTAAAATAAGAAGAATGGAAAAAAAATCAAGAAAACAACAATCAAAAAAGCAGGAGTTACAGTATTAATTTCTGACAAAATAGACTTTGAAGTTAAACCCACCACAAAGGACAAGGAGTGACACTATATAATGATTAAAAGGACAATATACCAGGAGGATATAACCATACTAAATATTTATGCACCCAACGACAGGGCTGCAAGATACATAAAACAAACTCTAACAGCATTGAAAAATGAGATAGACAGCTCCACAATTATAGTAGGAGACTTCAACACGCCACTTTCGGTGAAGGACAGGACATCCAGAAAGAAGCTCAATAAAGACATGAAAGATCTAAATGCCACAATCAACCAGCTTGACCTTATAGACATATACAGAACACTGCACCCAACAGCAGCCAAGTATACTTTCTTTTCTAGTATACATGGAACATTCTCTAGAATGGACCACATACTATGTCATAAAGCAAGCCTTAGCAGAATCCAAAACATCGAAATATTACAAGGCACCTTCTCTGACCATAAGGCCATAAGAGTAGAAATCAATAACAGAAAAAGCAGGGGAAAGAAGTCAAAGACATGGAAACTGCACAATACCCTGCTCAAAAAGACTGGGTTATAGAAGACATTAAGGATGGAATAAAGAAATTCAGAGAATCCAATGAGAATGAAAACACTTCCTATCAGAACCTTTGGGACACAGCAAAAGCAGTGCTCAGAGGTCAGTTTTATATCAATAAATGCACACATACAAAAAGAATAAAGGGCCAAAATCAAGAATTATCCCTACAACGTGAACAAATAGAGCAACAAACGAAACCCTCAGGCACCAGAAGAAAGCAAATAATAAAAATTAGAGCAGAATCACATGAAATAGAGAACAGAAAAGCAATTGAAAAATTGAACAAGACCAAAAACTGCTTCTTTGAAAAAATTGATAAACCATTGCTCAAACTGACAAAAACAGAAGAGAAAGCAAATAACCCAAATAAGAAATGAGATGGGCGATATTACAACAGACCCAACTGAAATTAAAAGAATCATATCAGATTACTAGGAAAAAATTGTACTCTAACAATTTGAAAACCTAGAAGAAATGGATGAATTCCTAGAAACACACTACCTACCTAAACTAGCACAAACAAAGCTGGAACAACTAAATCGACCCATAACAAAAGAAGAGATTGAAAAGGTAATCAAAAAACTCCCCAAAAAAAAAAAAAAACCCTGGTCTGGACAGCTTCACTGCAGAGTTCTACCAAACTTTCAGAGAAGAGTTAACACCACTACTACTAAAGGCATTTCAGTGCATAGGAAAGGTGGAATACTCCCAAACTCATGCTATGAAGCCAGCATATCCCTGATACCAAAACTAGGTAAACATGCCACGAAAAAAGAAAATTACAGACTTATATCCCTCATGAACTTAGATGCAAAAATTCTCAACAAAATTCTAGCCAGTAGAATTCAATAACCTATCAAAAAAAAATAATTCACCATGACCAAGTGGGATTCATACCAGGTATGCAGGGATGGTTCAATGTTAGAAAAATAATTAATGTAATCTATCATAAAACACAAGAACCACATGACCTTATCAATTGATGAAGAAAAGGCATTTGACAAAGTTCAACACCCATTCATGATAAAAACTCTCAGCAAAATAGGAATAGAAGGAAAATTCCTCAACAAAATAAAGAGCATTTTATACAAAGCCAGCGGAAACCCTGGTGGTATAAGGGTTAAGTGCTACGACTGCTAACCAAGAGGTCGGCAGTTTGAATCCGCCAGGTGCTCCTTGGAAACTATGGGGCAGTTCTGCTCTGTTGTATAGAGTCGCTATGAGTTGGAATCGACTCAACAGCAGTGGGTTTGGTTTTGGGCTATACAAAGCCAACAGCCAACATCATCCTAAATAGAGAGGGTCTGAAAGCATTCCCCTTGAGACTGGGAACCAAACAGGGATGCCCTTTATCACCACTCTTATTCGACATTGTGCTGGAGTTCCTAGCCAGAGCAATTAGGCTAGATGAAGAAATAAAGGGCACCCAGATTGGCAAGGAAGAAGTAAAAGCATCTCTATTTGCAGATGACATAATCTTGTACACAGAAAACCCAAAGAATCCTCAAGAAAACTGCTGAAACTAATAGAAGAGTTCAGCAGAGTATCAGGGTACAAGATAAAATTAAAAGAATCAAAAATCAGTTGGGTTCATCTACACCAACAAAAGGAACACAGAGGAGGAAATCACCAAATCAATACTGTTTACAGTAGCCCCCAAGAAGATACTTAGCAATAAACTTTACCAGAGACGTAAAAGACCTATACAAAGAAAACTACAAGACACTACTGCAGGAAACCAAAAGAGACCTACATAAGTGGAAAAACATACCTAGCTCATGGATAGGAAGACTTAATATTGTAAAAATGTGTATTCTACCAAAAACGATCTATAGATACGATGCAATTCCAATCCAGATTGCACTGGCATTTTTTAATGAGATGGAGAAACAAATCATTGACTTCATATGGAAGGGAAGGAAGCCCGGGATAAGTAAAGCATTACTGAAAAAGAAGAACAAAGTGGGAGGCCTCACTCTACCTGATGTTAAAACCTATTATACTGCCACAGTAGTCAAAACAGCCTGGTACTGGTACAACCACAGATACATAGACCAATGGAACAGAATTGAGAATCCAGACATAAATCCATCCACGTATGAGCAGCTGATATTTGACAAAGGCCCAAAGTCAGTTAAATGGGGAAAAGACAGTCTCTTCAACTTATGGTGCTGGCATAACTGGATATCCATCTGCAAAAAAATGAAACAAGACCCATACCTCATACCATGCACAAAACTGACTCAAAATGCATCAAAGACCTAAATATAAAATCTAAAATGATAAAGTTCACAGAAGAAAAAACAGGGACAATGTTCAGAGCCCTAATATGTGGCATAAACATTATACAAAACATTATCAATGCAGAAGAGAAAACAAGGTAACTAGGAGCTCCTAAAAATCAAACACCTATGCTCATCCAAAGACTTCACCAAAAGAGTAAAAAGGCAACCTACACACTGGGAAAAAGTTTTTAGCTATGACATTTCCGATCAGCGCCTGATCTCTAAAATCTACATGATACTGCAAAGACTCAACTACAAAAAGACAAAAAACCCAATGAAAAAATGGGCAAAAGATATGAACAGACACTTCACGAAAGAAGACATTCAGGCAGCTAACAGATACATGAGGAAATGCTCATGATCATTAGCTATTAAAAAAAAAAAAGAGGGAGAAATGCAAATCAAAACTACAGTGAGATTCCATCTTGCTCCAACAAGGCTGGCATTAATCCAAAAAACACAAAATCATAAATGTTGGAGAGGTTGTGGAGAGAGTGGAACACTTACACACTGCTGGTGGGAATATAAAATGGTACAACCACTTTGGGAATAGATTTGGCACTTCCTTAAAAAACTAGAAATAGAACTACCATATGATCCAGCAATCCCACTCCTTGGAATGTATCCTAGGGAAATAAGAGCCTTTACACAAACGGACCTGTGCATACCCATGTCATTGCAGCACTGTTTACAATAGCAAAAAGATGGAAGCAACTAAGGTGCCCATCATTGGATGAGTGGATAAATAAATTATGGTATATTCACACAATGGAATACTATACATTGATAAAGAGCAATGATGGATCCGTGAAACATTTCGTAACATGGAAGAATATGGAAGGCATTATGCTGAGTGAAATTAGTCAGTTGCAAAAGGACAAATATTGTATAAGACCACTATTATAATAAGTGGAGAAATAGTTTGAAGAGAAGAGAATATTCTTTGATGCTTACAAGAGCGGGGAGGGAAGGAGAGGGGTTCTCACTGGTTAGATTGTGGATAGGAATTGTTTCGAGTGAAGGGAAGGACAACACACAATACAGGCGAGGTCAACATAACTGTACTAAACTAAAAGCAAGGAAGTTTCCTGAATAAACTGAACGATTCGAAGGCCATCATAGCAGGGGCAGGGGTTTGAGGACCATGGTTTCAGGGGACATCTAAGTCAATTGGCATACTAAAATCTATTAAGAAAGCATTCTGCATCCCACTTTGGTGAGTAGCTTCTGGGGTCTTAAATGCTAACAATCAGCCATCTAAGCTGCATCAGTGGGACTCAGCCCACCTGGAGCAAAGGAGAATGAAGAACACCAAAAACAAGGTAATTATGAGCTCAGGACACAGAAAGGACCACATAAACCAGAGACTGCATCGGCCCCAGACCAGAAGAGATAGCTGGTGCACAGCTACAACCCGTGACTGGCCTGACAGGGAGGGCAATGGAGAGCTCCTGAGGGAGCAGGAGAGCAGTGGGATGCAGACCCCAAATTCTCATTAAGAGACCAGACTTCATCATCTGACTGAGACTATAAGGACCCTGGAGGTTATGGTCCCCAGACCTTTTGTTACCTCAAGACAGGAGGCATTCCCAAACCCAACTTTTCAGACAGGGATTGGACTGGAGTATGGGATAGAAGATGATACTGGTGAAGAATGAGCTTCTTGGATCAAGTAGACACATGAGACTATGTTGGCATCTCCTGTCTGGAGGGGAGATGAGAGGGTAGAGGGTGTCAGAAGCTGGCTGAATGGACATAAAAAGAGAGAGTAGAGGGAAGGAGTGTGCTGTCTCATTAGGGGGAGAGCAATTAGGAGTATATAGCAAAGCGTGTATAAATTTCTTGTATGAGAGACTGACTTGATTTATAAACTTACAGCACAATAAAAAATTTTTTTAAAAAGAAAAAAACATCTTGGGAAAGCACAGGAATGAGGGCTCTGCTCTCAGCTCTGCTACTTTGGGCAGGCAGTGAACTGTAGAATGTTATTAAATATTCTTCAGTTATGAAATGGAGAGAGTGAGATCTAAGAAATACAAGTGCCGATAAGCTTAAGTAAAATCTAATTCCTAACAAAATAGATCTAACCAGAGAAATAGAAACTATAAAACATTGTGGAACTGAAAAATATAATACCTGAAATTTAAAAATCACGGGATGGACTTAATAGATTGTCCATGACAGAAGAAAGTGTCACTTAACTTGAAGATAGATCAATAGAAATTATCCAATCTGAAAAACAGAAAAAGATTGGAAAAACATGAACAGAGCCTCAGTGACCTGTGGAACAACGTAAAAAGTTCTAACATACATGCAGGTGGAGTACCAGAAGGAGCGGCAAGAGAAGGGAGCAGGAAAAAAAAAAGTTGTTTTTTTTTTTTTTGGAGAAATAACAGCTGTAAATTTCCTACAAATTTAGTTTCAAGAAGCTCAGCAAATCCCAAGCAGGTTAAATAAACATCATAGTAAAACTGCTGAAAACTAAAGATAAAGAGAAAATCTTGAAAGCAGCAGAGAAAAATTGTACACTACATATGGGACAACAATGATGTGATTGGTTTCTTCTCGTTAGAAAAACTGGGGACCAGAAACAGTGAAATATCTTTAAAGTGTTGAAAGAAAAAAAAAAAAACTGTCAACCCAGAATTCTATATCCAGTGTAAATATCCTAGAAAATGAAGATGGGATTAAAACATTTTCAAATAAACAAAAACTAGCATTATGATAAATGTTGAAGCAAGTTCATCAGGATTAAGGGTATGGTACCAGATGGAAACATGGATACTTAGGAAGAAAGGAAGAGCAACAAAATGGTAGTTATATAGGTAAATACAAAGGACTGTCTTTTCCCTCTCACCTAAATTTTAAAACAATTTATGACTGCAAAAATTATATCTTGGTGGAGTTTATAATGTATGTAAATTGTCTTAGTCTTTTAGTGTTGCTGTAACAGAAATACTGCAAGTAGGTGCTTTAAAGAACAGAAATTTACTTTCTCATAGTTCAAGAGGCTAGAAGTCCAAATTTAGGGTGTGGCTCTTGGGGAAGAGCCGTCTTTGTCTATTTTAGCTCCTAAACCCCTTGCCATCTAGTCAAATTCCAACTCCTAGCAACCCTATAGGACAAAATAGAACTGCCCTATGGGGTTCCCAAGGCTGTAAATTTTTTTTTTAATTTTTATTGTGCTTTCAGTGAAAGTTTATAAACCGAGTCAGTCTCTCATACAAAAACTTACATACAGCTTTCTATATACCCCTAGTTGCTCTCCCTCTAATGAGACAGCACACACCTCCTCCCCACTCTCTATTTTTGTGTCCGTTCGGCCAGCTTCCTACCCCCTCTGCCCTCTCATCTCTTCTCCAGACAGGAGCTGCCCACATAGTCTTATGTGTCTACTTGATCCAAGGAGCTCACTTTTCACCAGTATCATTTTCTATCCCATGCTCCAGTCCAATCCCTGTCTGAAGAGTTGGATTTGGGAATGGTTCCTGTCTTGGGCTAACAGAAGGTCTGGGGACCATGACCTCTGGGGTCCTTCTAGTCTCAGTCGGAGCATTAAGTCTGGTCTTTTTACAAGAATTTGGAATCTGCATCCCACTGCTCTCCTACTCCCTCAGAGGTTCTCTGTTGTGTTCCCTGTCAGGGCAGTCATTGGTTGTGGCCGGGCACCATCTAGTTCTCCTGGTCTCAAGCTGATGTAGTCTCTGGTTTATGTGGCCCTTTCTGTCTCTTGGGCTCATAATTACCTTGTGTCCTTGGTCTCCTTCATTCTCCTTTGCTCCAGGTGGGTTGAGACCAATTGATGCATCTTAGATGGCCACTTGCTAGCGTTTAAGACCCCAGATGCCGCTCTCCAAAGTGGGATGCAAAATGTTTTCTTAATAGATTTTATTATGCCATTTGACTTAGATGTCCCTGAAACCATGGTCTTCAAACCCCCGCTCCTGCTATGCAGGCCTTCGAAGCATTCAGTTTATTCAGGAAACTTCTTTGCTTTTAGTTTAGTCCCATCGTGCTGACCTCTCCTGTATTGTGTGTTCTCTTTCCCTTCACCTAAAATAGTTCTTATCTAGTATCTAGTTAGTAAAATCCCCCTCCTTCCATGCCTCCCTCCCCCTTCTCGTAACCATCAAAGAATATTTTCTTCTCTGTTTAAACTGTTTCTCACATTCTTATAATAGTGGTGTTATACAATATTTGTCCTTTTGCAACTGACTAATTTCACTCAGCATAATGCCTTCCAGGTTCCTCCATGTTATGAAATGTCTCTTGGATTCATCATTGTTGTTCATTGATACATAGTGTTCCGTTGTGTGAATATACCATAATTTATCTATCCATTCATCCATTGATGGGCACCTTGGTTGCATCCATCTTTTTGCTATGTAAACAGTGCTGCAATTGTGCTGTTCTTTATATAACTCCGAAGTGATTAGGTTTGGGATCTACCTTACACTAGTAGGACCTCAACTGACTGATCCCATTGCATTAGATTGCATTGTGGGAGGTGATTGCATTATATTAGATCAGATTATTTTGCATGCACAGGTATAACCAAAAAAAAAAAAAAACCAAAACCAAACCCATTGCAGTCGAGTCAATTCTGACTCATAGCAATCCTATAGGATGGAGAAGAACTGCCCTATAGGGTTTCAAAGGAGTGGATGGTGGATTCAAACTGCTGACCTTTTGGTTAGCAGCCAAATGTTTAACCACTGCACCACCAGGCCCCCGGCCACAGGTATAAGGATTAGTATTCCAACACGTATTTTGGGGAGACACAGTTCAGTCAATACAATGAATGTAATACATCTGATGGCTATAGCAAAAAGAACAGGGATAAATGGAACTATATGTTTCTAAGATTCTTACATTTTATGTGAAGCCGTCTCTATTAATTATTGCTGTGTTACAAACTACTCCAAAGCTTAACAGCTTAGAACAACAAATATTTATTATGTCACATGGTTTCTGATAGTAAGGAATCCAAAAGTAACTGGGTGGCTCTAGCTCAGGGTCTTTTATGAGGTTGCAGTCAAGCTGTTGACTAAGGCTGGGTGATCTGCTTCCAAGCTCACTCATGTGGCTGTTGACTGGAGGCCTCACCATGTGAGCCTCTACACAGGGGTGATCCCAACTTAACAGCCTCCTTTTCCCAGAATACTCATCTGAGTTCTCATGACCAAGATGGAGGCCTCAGTGTCTCTTACAACTTTTTAAAGTTGAAGGTGGCATGCCATCTCTTCTTCCATAATGTAATGGTCACACAGACCAACCCTGATCCAGTATGGGAAGGGGACTACATAAGGGCATGAATACTAGGGGGCAGGGATCATTGGGGGCCATCTTTTAGGCTCCCTACCATATGGTACAATATTAATTCTTAAGTAGACTGAGAAGTTAAGAATGAATATTGTATTCCCTACCGCAGCCACTTAAAAAAGGAATGCAAAGCAACATAGCTAAAAAGCTGACAAATTAAAAGGGAAGAAGGCAAGAAAAAAAGAGCAGAGGAACAAAAAATAGATGAGAAGAACAAAAAACAGTTGGCAGACTGGTATATCCAAACCCTTAAATGTAAATGGAATAAACTCTCAAATTAGAAACCAGAGATTGATTTATAAATCAGCAACCCAACTGTATGCTGTCTGTATGCAAGAGCTTCATGCTGTATGCAAGAGACGCATTTTAAATATAAAGATGTAGATTAGTTGAAAGTAAAAAGATTGAAAATATATATAACATGCTAACAGTATAAGAAAACTGGAACAGCGATAGTAGTATTAGGTAAAGTAAACTTAAATATAAGAAGTAACATATCATAGTGATAGAAGGGGCAGTTTTTCAGAAAGACAGTACTTATAAATGTATTTGTGCCTAATAACAAGCTTCAAGTTACATGAAGAATGGATAGAATTAAATGGAGAAACAGACAAATTACAATCATGGTTAGAGACTTTAATACTCTTAGCAAGTGATAGAACTACTGAACAAAAAATCAGTAAGGGCCTAGAAGATCTAAAAACACTGTAAGTCACCTATTTTTACCTATTTGACATTTGTAGAACAACTATATCCAACAGCTGCAAAATAGCACCTCAAGTACACATAGTATGTTTACCAAGATAGACCATACACAGGGGCATAAAATAAGTCTAACACACTTCTAAATAACCCATGAGTCAAAGAAGAAATCACAAGGGAAATTAGAAGATATTTTAAACTGAATGGCAATGAAAATACAACATCAAAATTTGTGGGATACAACTGACATAGTGCTTAGAAGGAAGTGTATAACTTTCAGTATTCATATTAGCAAAGAAGAAAGATAAAATCTGTTGCCTACAGTTCTACTTTAAGAACTTGGGGTGGGGGGATACAAGAAAGGAAATAATGGTGGGAAATCTCAGAGTGATGGTGATAGTGATGCCCAAAAGCTGGACATATGTATACCCCCATAACCTGGCTGCTTCACTCCTGGGTATATACCCAAAAGGAATGAGGCCGTGTGTCCACAAAACACATGTGTAAGAATGCTCATAGCAGCATTATTTGTAGTAGCTCAGATGGAAACTACCTAAATGTCCCTAAATAATTGAATGGATAAATAAGTTTAGGTATATTCATATGTTGGTATACTGTATGGCAAAAAAGTTAAACTCACTGTAGTTCTTCCACTATAAGTGACAAATATAGATGAACTTTGCAAACATAATTATGAGTGAAAAATGCCAGACACGAAAGAGTTTATACTTTATGATTCCATTCATATAAAGTTCAAAAACAGGTAAAACATATATGCTGGTTAGAATTCAGGACAGCAGTCACTCGTAGTGGGGGATCATGAATGGAATTTGAGGGAACTTCTCGGCAGTTAGTAATGTTTTTTTATCATGTGTTCAGTATGTGAAAATTCATGAAGCTTACTTAGGCTTGTGTACTTTTCTACACGTATGTGAGACTCGGAAACTAAAAAAAAAAAAAAAAAAAACCCACAATATTTTCAACAATGCTAGATGACAGTTATATCCCCGAGGAACTGACAGACCTGAGAACAGGAAAAATCCAAAGCCATTAACAGCTTTTTACTAGAAAGTATGGCAGTCCAATTTAACAATAGCAGCTGAAACTAGGAGTGGTTTTACCTTTCAGTAAATACTGGGTGAGTACAAAGGACCAATGATAAGAAAGAAGGTCTGAAAGGGATAGATCAGTCCAGTCCCTAATGAAATCTTCAAACTGACCCACGAGGTCTCCCTTTCAGGACAGGGTCTCACATTGAGCAGAAATTGCTGAGAGTAGAAATGAAATTGAGCAGGACAGGGACAGTAGAAAAGAAGGAAAGAAAAAGCCCAGATAAAAATGGGGGAGAACAGAACCAGGAACTCTAATCAATCAAGCCATTATATGTCTGCAACCTACATGAGAACAGCAGAAAGTGTCCTCTGTGACGTTAGAAAAGCCACTCTGAACCATGCTTCTTTCTTAAAGTTCAAGAAATCTTATATAAAAATGAATAGATTGTGATGGTTGCACAACTTTGAATATACCAAAAACCACAATACACTTTGTTGTTGATACGTGCTGTCGAGTCGGTTCCGAATCATAGCAACCCTTTGTACAACAGAACAAAACACTACCTGACCCTGTGCCATCCTCACAATACTTGTTATGCTTGAGCCCATTGTTGCAGCCACTTGTGTCATTCCATCTCATTGAAGATCTTCTTTTTCGGTGACCCTCTACTTTACCAAGCATGATGTCCTTCTCCAGGAACTGATCCCTCCTGATAACATGTCCAAAGTATATGAGATGTAGTCTCTCCATCCTTGCTCCTTGGAAGGAGCATTCTGGCTGTACTTCTTCCAATACAGATTTGTTCATTCTTTTGGCAGTCCATGATATATTTAGTATTCTTCACCAGCACCATAATTCAAAGGCATCAGTTCTTAGGTATTCCTTATTCATTGTCCAGCTTTTGCATGCATATGAAACAATTGAAAACACCATGGCTTGGGTCAGGTGCACCTTAGTCTTCAAGGTGATATCTTTGCTTTTTAACACTTTAAAGAGGTATTTGCAGCAAATTTGCAATGCATCATCTGATTTCCTTACTGATGCTTCCATGGACGCTGATTGTGGAGCCAAGTAAAATGAGATCCTTGAAAACCAATCTTTTCTCTGTTTATCATGGTGTTGCTTATTGGTCCAGTTGCAAAGATTTTTGTTTTCTTTATGTCGAGGTGTAATCCATACTGAAGGCTATGGACTTTGATCTACATCAGTAAGTGCTTCAAATCCTCTTCACTTCAGCAAGCAAGGTTGTGTCATCTGCGTGACGCAGGTTGTTAATGAGTCTTCCTCCAATCCGGATGCCCGGTTCTTTATGTAGTTCAGCTTCTTGTATTATTTGCTCACCATGCAGATTAAATAGGTATGGTGAAAGAATACAGCCCTGAGGCACACCTTTCCTGACTTTAAACCACGCAGCATCCCCCTTGTTCTGTTTGAATAACTGCCTCTTCATCTATGTACAGGTTCCTCATGAGCACAATTAAGGGTTCTGTAATTTTTTTTTAATTTCCATTCTTTGCAATGTTATCCATAATTTGCTAAGATCCACACAATCGAATGCCTTTGCATAGTTAATAAAACAGAAGTAAACATCTTTCTGGTGTTCTCTGCCTTCAGCCAGGATCCATCTACCATCAGCAGTGAGATCCCTCGCTCCACTTCCAGTTTGAATTTCTGGCAGTTCCATGTCATTGTACTGCTGCAGCCACTTTTGAATGATCTTCAGAATTTTACTTGCGTGTGATATTAATGGTATTGTTCGATGATTCCCGCATTCAGCTAGGTCACGTTTTTTGGAACAGGCATGAAGTATGGATCTCTTCCCAGTCGGTTGGCCAGTTAGCTGTCTTCCAAATTTGTTGGCTTAGACGCATGAGCTTCCAGCGCTGCATACATTTGTTGAAATACCTCAATTGGTATTCCGTCAATTCCTGGAGCCTTGTTTTTCACCAGTGTCTTCAGTGCAGCTTGGTCTTCTTCCTTCAGTACCTCAGTTCCTGATCATACGCTACCTCCTAAACTTGTTGAACACTGACCGGTTCTTTTTGGTATGGTGAATCTGTGTATTCCTCCATCTTCTTTTGATGCTTGCTGCATCGTTTAATATTTTCCCCATAAAATCCTTCAGTATTGCAACTCGAGGCTTGAATTTTTTCTTTAGCTCTTTCAGCTTGAGAAATGCCTAGCGTGTTCTTCCCTTTTGGTTTTCTAACTCGCGGTCTTTGCTCCTGTCGTTATAATTCTTTACTTTGTCTTCTCAAGCTGCCTTTTGAAATCTTCTGTTCAGCTTTTACTTCATCATTTCTTCCTTTTGCTTTAGATACTGAACATTCAAGAGCAAGTTTCAGAGTCTCTTGTGACACCCATATTGGTCTTTTCTTTCTTTCCTGTCTTTTGAATGACCCCTTGCTTTCTTCATGTATGATGTCCTTGATGTCATTATACAACTCATCTGGTTTTCGGTCATTAGCGTTCAGTGTGTCAAATCTATTCTTGAGATGGTCTGTAAATACAGATGGGATATACTCAAGGTCGTACTTTGGCTCTCGTGGACTTGTTCTGTTTTTCTTCAACTTGAACTTAAAAATGAGCAGTTGATGGTCTGTTCCGCAGTTGGCCCTGGCCTTGTTCTGACTGATGATATTGAGCTTTTCCGTTGTCTCCACAGGTATAGTTTATTTGATTCCTGTGTATTTCATTCATTGAGGCCCATGTGTATAGTCGCCATTTATGTTGTTGTAAAAAGGTATTTGCGGAGGTGGGGCCAAGATGGCAGAGTAGTCAGACGCTTCTGGTGGTCCCTCTTAAAACAAAGACCCGAGAAAACAAGTGAATCAATTATATATATTACAGGCTAGGAACCCTGAGCATCAAAGTCAATAAATCAGACTGAGTAACAGGGGAGGGAGAAATGGTGCTGAAGCAGCAAGGAGTTGCCGAGCCTGTGGCAGCGCCTCAAATCCAATTCCTTGGCATGACTGCAGTGGGGTTGATGGTAGTTTTCTGGGACATGGCCGCTTCAGCGAAAGAAGGCAAGCAAAGTGGTGCACCCCTGACCCTGTAGTGTGACTGCAGTGGGGCTAGCTGTGGCATTTAGGACGCGGCTGCTTCAACAAAGGAAGGCAACCAGTGTGCTGGCACCCCTGATCCCCTGGTGTGACGGCAGCGGGGCTGGTGGTGGAGTTTAGGACACAGAAGCTTCAGCAAAAGAAGGCAAGCACAGGACATAGCCCTAAACCCCTGGGGCAGTCTCGGCAGGGACCCAGCCAGCGCACACAGGCTACACACACCTCTGGAATCTGAGATAAAACAGCACTCTCCTCTCGGCATAAGTGATTTTGTCTGTTTTACTGCACCGATCTAGTATTTCCTCCTCTTGAAAGAACTGTCTCCTGTCTGTCTGATCCCTCCTCCCTCTGCCTTAGCTGGCTTCAATAACAGTTGATTTCCCTGGGCCTGAGATAGGTCCTGGTGTACTCCCTGAGCCATTGTCCTGGCCTTGGAAAAGGAACAAATTAACAAATGGAGGAAAATACTCTGTTGACTCCCCTAATCTGGAGACTTAGAGCAGAAGTGGCTCCAGTCCAGGCACAAGCGACCCATAGACTTTGTCTTTCACTCCTCCATGGATCCAGGTGGCTCCAGTACACCAGATAGGATCTGGCTGTTACATTGCAAGGGCAAATCTGTTTGAGGCCAGAGTGTAACTGTTTCAGCCGCACGGTGGAGAGGCAGCTTTTGAACGTTTGATACCACTCTGCCTACTAAACAGGGCCTTTACCTTCCCACAGCAGGGGCCTGAGGACTGGATGCCCCAACCACGCCATGTAGCCACCTGCAAAATGGCTCCAGGAATAAGCAGTGCCTACTTTTTTTTTTTTACCAGTCCTTACAGGTAAAAGAATTGGGTACCTATGGTATGGCTGCAGAGCCCACCTGCCACAGTGCTCTACAGAACAGGAACATGCCCTACTCAGACACTCGGGGGAAGGTTGTCAGCCCCCTGCCTTCTTCAGAGTGTGACCCCCTGCTGCTACCAGAAATTTGTGCATACAGCAGTCACCACTGCTCCTCTAAGATAGTAGGTGAGAGCCCACACCACACACTAGGTGACCAACAGTCGGGACACCTGAGCTGAATCTATACGAGAATAGTGAATGGACTCCTAGGCTCCTATACCTGGTAATAGCTCTAGCTGTCTGGTACCAGAACATTAGTGCTTCAAAGGCTCCAGTAATCAAGTTAGCTCACTCTAATAGCCTATTTGGATATATCAAAACAAAACAAAGCAAGAAACTAGGACACAGTGAGCAAACATAAATTAATACAATAACTTATAGATGACTCGGAGACAACAGTCTATACCAAGTCACATAAAGAAGCAGACCATGATTGCTTCAACAAACTCCCAAACCAAAGAATCAAGGACTTTCCCATATGAAGATGTATTCCTGGAATTACGAGATTTAGAATACAAACGATTAATATACAGAAATCTTCAAGACATCAGGAACAAGATCAGGCAAAACACAGAACAAGCCAAGGAAAACACAACTAAAGCAGTTGAAGAAATTAAAAAGGTTATTTAAGAACATAATGAAAAATTTAATAAGCTGCAAGAATCCATAGAGAGACAGTAATCAGAAATTCAGAAGATTAACAATATAATTACAGAATTAGACAACTCAATAGAAAGAGGAGCAGAATTAGTGAGATTGTAAACACTTGGCAACAATATATTTGAAGAAAAATCAGATAAAAGAATTTTAAAAAATGAAGAAACCTTAAGAATCAATGTGGGATACTATCAAGAACAATAACGTACAAGTGATTGGAGTACCAGAACGGGGAGGAATGACAAAAAATAGAGACTTGTTGAAGATTTGTTGGCAGAAAACTTCCCTGACACCATGAAAAATGAGAAGATACCTGTCCAAGATGCTCATTGAACCCCATACAAGTAGATCCCAAAAGAAAGTCACCAAGACATATTATAATCAAACTTGCCAAAAACAATACAAAGAGAAAATTTTAAGAGCGGCCAGGTATAAGTGAAAAGTCACCTACAAAGGAGAATCAATAAGTTTGGACTACTCGGCAGAAACAATGCAGGCAAGAAGGCAATGGGATGACATATACAAAGCGTTGGAGGAGAAAAATTGCCAGCTAAGAATCATATATCCAGCAAAACTGTCTCTCAAATATGAAGGCGAAATTAAGACATTTCCAGATAAACAGAAGCTTAGGGAATTTGCAAAAACCAAACTGAAACTACAAGAAATACTAAAGGGAATGCTCTGGTTAGAAAATAGTATCAGATATCAACCCAACACTAGAATACAGGACAGAGTAACCGGATATCAACACAGATAGGGAAATCACAAAAATAAATCAAGATTTAAAAAACGCTTAAAACAGGGAATCAGTGATGTCATTATGTAAAAGATGACAATATGAAATCAATAAAGAGGGACTAAGTAAAGTAGGCATAGATCTTCCATATGGAGAGGAAATCAAGGCAATATAGGGGGAGGTATAAGTTAGGTTTAAACTTAGAAAAATAGGGGTAAATATTAAGGTAACCACAAGGAAGACTAACAATCCTACACATCAAAATAAAAAACAAGAAAAACATAAAGACTCAGCAAAAACAAAATCAACTGCACTGAAAAAGAGGAGCACCCAATTTACAAAGAAAAACTACTCAACACACAAAAAAATAATTGGAAAAGGAAACTGTCAACAACACACAAAAAAGGCATCGAAATGACAGCAACTAAACTCATACCTGTCTATAATCACGCTGAATGTAAATAGATTAAATGTACCAATAAAGAGACAGTGGCAGAATGGATTAAAAAAAAAAAACACGCTCCGTCTGTATGCTGCCTAAAAAAGACACACCTTAGACTTAAAGACACAAACTAAAACTCAAAGGGTGGAAAAATATATATCAAGCAAACAACAATTAAAAAAGAGCAGGAGTGGCTATACTAATTTTTGACAAAACAGACTTGAAACTTAAATCTACCACAAAGGATAAGGAAGGAAACTGTATAATGATTAAAGGGATAATATACGAGGAGGGTATTACCATATTAAATATTTATGCACCCAACGATAGGGCTTCAAGAGACATAAAACAAAACTCTTAACGGCATTGAAAAGTGAGATAGATAGCTCCACAGTAATAGTAGGAGGCTTCAACACACCATTTTCAGTGAAGAATAGAACATCCAGAAGAACCTCAATAAAGACACGGAAGAGCTAAATCCCACAATTAACCAACTTGACCTCATAGACATTTACAGGACACACCACCCAGCAGCATCCACGTATACGTTCGTTTCCAACGCACATGGAATGTTCTGTACAAGAGACCACATATTAGGCCATAAAGCAATCCAAAACATCAAAATATTACAAAGCGTTTGACCATGAAGCCATGAAACTAGAAGTCAATAACAGAAAAATCAGGGAAAAGAAATCAAAAACATGGAAACTGAACACCTTGCTCAAAAACGATTGATTGTAGAACAAATTAATGACAAAATAAGAAATTCATAGAATCCAATGAGAATGAAAACACTTTCTATCAGAACCTTTGGGATACAGCAAAAGCAGCACTCAAGTCAATTTATATCAATAAATGCACACATCCAAAAATAAGAAAGGACCAAAATCAAAGAATCATCCCTACAACTTGAACAAATAGCAAGAGAGCAACAAACAAAACCTTTAGGCACCAGAAGAAAGCAAATAGTAAAAATTAGAGCAGAATTAAATAGAAAACAAAAACAATTGAAAGAGTTAACAAGACCAAAAGTTGGTTCTTTGAAACAATTAACAGAATTGATAAACCATTGGCCAGACTGAAAAAAGAAAAACAGGAGGGGAAGCAAATAACCGAATGAGAAATGAGATGGGCATTATCACAACAAACCCAAATGAAATTAAAAGAATCATAACAGAGTACTGTGAAAAGTTGTACGCTAACAAATTTGAAAACCTAGAGGAAACGGACAAATTTCTAGAAATACACTACAGAGGTAAAAGTAAATAAACCCATACCAAAAGAAGAGACTGAAAAAGTAATTTAAAAACTCCCAACAAAAAAAAAGCCCAGGTCCGGATGACTTCACTGCAGAGTTCTACCAAACTGTCAGACAAGAGTTAACACCACTACTACTAAATGTATTTCAGAGCATAGAAAAGGATGGAATACTCCCAAACTCATCTTATGAAGCCAGCATAACCCTGATACCAAAACCAGGTACAGACACCACAAAAAAAGAAAATACAGACCAATATCCCTCATGAATTTAGATGCAAAAATCCTCAACAAAATTGTAGCTGATAGAATTCAGCAACATACCGAAAAAATAATTCACCACGACCAAGTGGGATTCATACCACGTATGCAGGGATGGTTCAACATTAGAAAAACAATCAATGTAATCCATCACATAAATAAAATAAAAGACAAGAGCCACGTGAACTTATCAGTTCATGCAGAAAAGGCATTTGTCAAAGTCCAGCACCCATTCATGATAAAAACTCTGAGCAAAATAGGAGAAGGAAAATTCCTCAACATAATAAAGGGCATTTGTACAAAGCCAACAGCCAACATCATCCTAAACGGAGACAGACTGAAAGCATTCCCGTTGAGAATGGGTACCAGACAAGGATGCCCTTTATCACCACTCTTATTCAACATTGTGCTGGAGGTCCCAGCCAGGGATTTTAGGCTAGATAAAGAAATAAAGTGCGTCCAAATTGGCAAAGAAGAAGTAAAAGTATCTCTATTTGCAGATGACGTGATCTTATGCACAGAAAACCCTGAAGAATTTCCAAGAAAACTACTGAAACTAATAGAAGAGTTTAGCAGAGTATCAGGATACAAGATAAGCATACATAAATCAGTTGGATTCCTCTATACCGAAAAAGGGTTGAAGAGGAAATCACCAAATCAATACCATTTACAATAGCCTCTCAGAAGATAAAATACTTAGGAATAAATGTAACCAGAGACGTAAAACACCTATACAAAGAAAACTACTGCAAGAAACCAAAATGGAACTACATAAGTGGAAAAACATATCTTGCTCGTGGATAGGAAGATTCAACACTGTAAAAATGTCTATTCTGCCCAAAGGAATTTATAGATACAGTGCAATTCCGATCCAAATAAGGTGGAGAAACAAATCACCAACTTCATATGGAAGGGAAAGAGGCCCCAGATAAGTAAAGCATTACTGAAAAAGAAGAACAAAATGGGAGGCCTCACACTACCTGACTTTAGAACCTGATATACCGCCACAGTAGTCAGAACAGCCTAGTACTGGTACAACAACAGGTACATAGACCAATGGAACAGAATTGAAAATCCAGACAAAAATCCATCCTCATGTGAGCAGCTGATATTTGACAAAGGCCCAAAATCTGTTAAGTGGGGAAAAGACAGCCTCTTTAACAAGTGGTGCTGGCATAACTGGATATCCATCTGCAAAAAAATGAAACATGACACATACCTCACACCCTGCACAAAAACCAACTCAAAATGGATCAAAGACCTAAATATAAAATCTAAAACAGTAAAGGTCAGGGAAGAAAAAATAGGGAGGATGCTAGGAGCCCTAATACATGGCATAAACAGCATACAAAACATTACTAGAAATGTACAAACACCAGAAGAGAAACTAGATCACTAAAAAAAAAACTGGGAGCTCCTAAAAGTCAAATACTTATGCTCATCCAGAGACTTCACCAAAACAGTAAAAAGATTACCTACAGACTGGGAAACTTTTTAGCTATAACATTTCCGATCAGCAGCTGATCTCTAAAATCTACATGTTACTGCAAAAACTCAACTACAAAAAGACAAATAACCCAAATTAAAAATGGGCAAAGGTTATGAAGGGGCACTTCACTAAAGAAGACATTCAGGTAGCTAACAGATACATGAGGAAATGCTTACGATCATTAGCCATTAGAGAAATGCAAATCAAAACTACAATGAGATTCCATCTCACTCCAACAAGGCTGGCATTAATCCAAAAAACATAAAATCATAAATGCTGGAGAGGTTGTGGAGAGACTGGAACACTTACACACTGCTTGTCGGAATGTAAGATGGTACGACCGCTTTGGAAATCGATTTGTTGCTTCCTTGAAAAGCTAGAAATAGAATTACCATACGATCCACCAATCCCACTCCTTGGAATACATCCTAGAGAAATAAGAGCCTTTACATGAACAGATATATGCATACCCGTGTTCACTGCAACACTGTTTACAATAGCAAAAAGATGGAAGCAACCAAGGTGCCCATCAACGGATGAGTGGATAAATAAACTATGGTATATTCACACAACGGGATACTACGCATCAATAAAGAACAATGATGAATCCATGAAACATTTCATAACATGGAGGTATCTGGAAGGCATTATGCTGAGTGAAATTAGTTCCAAAAGGATAAATATTGTATGAGACCACTATTATAAGAACTCAAGAAATAGTTTAAACTGAGAAGAAAATATTCTTCGAATGTTACAAGATGGGGAATGGAGGGAGGGAGTGAGAGGGAGATCCACTAATTAGATAGTAGACAAGAACTAATTTAGGTGAAGGGAAAGATACAATACGGGAAAGGTCAGCACAACTGAACTAAACAAAAAGCAAAGAAATTTCCCGAATAAACTGAACGCTTCGAAGGCCAGAGTAGCAAGGGCAGGGGACTGGGGACCATGGTTTCAGGGGACATCTAAGTCAATTGGCATAATAAAACCTGTTAAGAAAACATTCTGCATCCCACTTTGGAGAGTGGCATCTGGGGTCTTAAATGCTAGCAAGCAGCCATCTAAGATGCATCAATTGGTCTCAACCCACCAGGACCAAAGGAGAATGAAGAAGACCAAGGACACAGGTAATTATGAGCCCAAGAGACAGAAAGGGCCACATAAACCAGAGACTACATCAGCCTGAGACCAGAAGAACTAGGTGGTGCCCGGCTACAACTGATGACTGCCCTGACAGGGAACACAACAGAGAACTCCTGAAGGAGCAGTGGGATGCAGAACTCAGATTCTCATAAAAAGACCAGACTTAGTGGTCTGGCTGAGACTAGAAGGACCCCGGAGGTCATGGTCCCCAGGCCTTCTGTTAGCCCAAGACGAACCATTTCCAAAGCCAACTCTTCAGACAGGGATTGGACTGGGCTATAAGATAGAAAATGATACTGGTGAGTAGTGAGCTTCATGGATCAAGTAGACGCTAGAGATTATGTGGGCAGCTCCTGTCTGGAGGGGAGATGTGAAGGCAGAGGGGGACAGAAGCTGGCTGAATGGACACGGAAATACAGGGTAGAGAGGAGGAGTGTGCTGTCTCATTAGGGGAGTGCAGCTAGGAGTATACAGCAAGGTGTATATAAGTTTTTGTATGAAAGACTGACTTGATTTGTAAACTTTCACTTAAAGTGGAATAAAAATTTAAGGAAAAAAAAGGTATTTCCAATGAAGAAGCTATTGGTCTTGCAAAATTCTGTCATGTGATCTTTGGCATTGTTTCTGTCCTCAAGGCCGTATTTTCCAACTACTGATCCTTCTTTGTTTCCAACTTTTGCATTCCAGCCACGAGTAATTATCAGTGCATCTTGATTGCATGTTTAATCAATTTCAAACTGCAGAAGTTGGTAAAAAGTCTTCCATTTCTTCTTCTTTAACCTTAGTGGTTGGTGTGTAAATTTGAATAGCAGTCATATTATCTGGTCTTCCTTGTAGGTGTATGGATATTATCCTATCGCTGACAGCGTTGTACTTCAGGATAGATCTTGAAATTTTTTTTTGACGATGAATGCAACATCATTCCTGGCATAGTAGACCATATGTGTAAGTGCTTAAAACTATAATTATGAAAACTTTACATAATGAAATACAAAAAAATTTCCTGATTTGACAAAAAACACTGTGTACCTAAAAATTTCCACACATTCTAATAAAATTAGTAGACTTTAAAGGAAAAAAATGCATTGAGCATCTCAGCAGAAACATCCAAAGCAAAGCAAACCCATTGCCATTGAGTGGATTCGGAGTCATAGCAACCCTGTAAGACAGAGTAGAACTGCCCCACAGGTTTTCTAAGGAGCAGCTGGTGGATTCAAACTAATGACCTTTTTGTTAGTAGCTGAACATTTAACCACTGAGCCACCAGAGCTCCAGCAGAAACATCAGGTGGTTTATAAAGGAAAGAAAATTGACCATCATGCTTTTCAACACCAACACTTTATGCCATAAGAAAAAGGAGTAATAGTTATTTAAGGTACTCAAGAGGGAAAAAGATTATCCAAGGATATATCTGGCAAAACTGACTTTCAAGTGTAAAGGGCACACACATTTATCAAAATGCAGGAACTCGGGGAATGTTGTTCCCTTGAGCCCTTCCTGAGGACTTTACTAGGGAATGAGCTTCCGATAACCAAAAGGATGAGAGACACATTGACAGAAGGACTGGTGGTGAACATTGAGCATACAATTAACTTGCATAACTAAGACTCAACAAGGGTTAAAAGGAAGAGAGTATGGTATGTAATGCTTATATGTTCAGCGCTCATAACGTAAAGTACAACTATTTGTTAAAAATGTTCTCCATTTTATGGGGAAAGTATATGCAAAAAATTTAACTGCTCAATAATTATATTGCTGGTAGTATTAGTATTGTTCTGAGGCTGTGTAATAACTGTGTAATATAGGATAATGTAAATGAATTTGAGATTTTCTAATTCTGTCCTCTTTCTTTGGAAACTAGGACGTTTAGTGTAGAGGAATACCGATGTAATTCATGCAAATTGTTAAAAAAAAAAACCAATAGTCTTGAAAAGGCTCATGAGAAATTTAAACACACACATCTTTGCTGTGTTCACTGTAAAGGCTTAGAAACAATGACCAGCTCAGTAGTAATGAGCATGCCTAGTACCCAGATTGTGGTATTGAAATACCGTTCCCATTAAAAGAAAACTGGAACAACTTGGAGAAATAGCTAATTCCAAGTCAGGGGCAGGAAATGTACAAGATGAGCTTGAAAACTCTTGTCATACAAGATAGGGGAAAAGCTTCAAAGACTGCTAGGGTCATATCAAAAGGATTCTGGAGCCAGTTTGAAAGTGTTCCCACTGGCCGAAGATGAGACAGTTTGAGCTTCTAAAAGGATAATTGCCAATAGCAACGAACATATCCAGTGCCTGGATCTTGGTTTTTAGATCCAGGTTTTTAGATGCTTGCTTTAAATGGCTGATTCTGGGGCTGGGGCAGGGAATGTACAAGATGAGCCAGCAGCACCTTCTAGTGCTGGAAAATAAGAGATAAAAAAAAAAAAGTTTGTGGTACATCAGATGGGCACAAGAGCCAGTTGAAAGAACTCTCAATGGCCAAAGCTGGAAGAAATTGAGCAACAAAATGAATAACATAGTATTGGCTTATAACTCAACCAAATAAATAAATATCCATGCATTCATAGTGATATAAATGATTGAATATATACATGGTGAGATAAGACAAATCTGTCATAAAGAAGAATTCTAAAGAATTGATGTTGGGCAATGCATAGGGACGGAAACCCTGGTGGCATAGCAATTAAGTGTTACAGCTGCTAACCAAGAGGTCAGCGATTCAAATCCACCAGGCACTCCTTGGAAACTCTATGGGGAAGTTCTACTCTGTCCTATAGGGTCGCTATGAGTCAGAATTGACTCGACGGCATTGGGTTTCGTTTTGTTGGTATATGCATAGTGACTACCAAAGACTACACAGTAGAAAGGAGGGTGGGGAGTAACTTTACATTTGGGAACTCAACGAACACTACCTTAGCTAGGTGATGACGGTTAACATCATCACTGATAAGTCATGTCGATATCGTGTACCCTTGCTGTGATGTGATGAGAAGGGCACTTCACCTCTGTGGTGACCTTTCCCAAAATCCATAACCCCAGTCTACTGATGAAAAAAATATCAGACAAACCCAAATCTAGGGACAGTCTGCAAAATACGCAGCAGCCACTCCTCAAAACTGTCAAGGCCACTCTGAGAAACTGTCACAGACTAAAGGAGACTAAGGAGATATGACAATTAAATGTAGTGTTGTATCCTGGATGAGATCCCAGATCAGAAGGACATTTGGTAAAAAACAGGAAATCCAAATAAAGTATGGACTTTAGTTGCTAATAATGTATCAGGGTTGGTTCATTAGTTGTGACACAGAAACCATGGTAATGTAAGCTCCTGACAATAGAGGAAACTGGGTACAGAGTACATGGGAACTCTGAACTATCTTAATTTTTTTGTAAATCTAAAACTATTCTAAAATTAAAGTGTTTATTTAAATATTCTAGAAGAATAATTGCAGTTGATTGAAACCCATCAAATATGTTTAAATCCATGAGTTCAAAATTATATTTAAAAACAAAAATAAACTGTTCAACTTCAAAAGATGATAGGGAACGAATTTACTATCTTGAGAAGTGGCAAATAAAGAGAATCAAGCATATGTCTTTTCTACTGGATAACTAAATAAAAAAAGAAATTATAAAATTAAGAGTATCATGATTTTGAACCCCCCTCCCCCAGTAAATTAGTGGCTCTGGGCATGGATCATCAGTAGCTGTTATTAACATCACAACAGATGAGACACAGATATTATATGCCTCCTGATCAAGGAACACAGCACCACTTATAATGCTAAAGGGATCAGACAAGTCAGATCAAGTCTCTATATCCAGCTGCCAGTCTGCAGGAAATACAGAAGATGGTCTTGGGACTGCATTAGGACTATGTAGTCAGCAAAATCCAGGCTTTGGGCAACTAACTACAGGTCAGGTGCCCCATCTTCTTTAACAGATAACTTGTAAGAAAAGAAGGATGGAGAGGGAACCTGTAGATCAAAAAAAACAGATGCGAAATATTTTCAAGTGGGCAAGATTAACCTCAAAAACATGCTAAGTGAAAAGCCAGTCGCAAAAGACCACGTATTGTATGAATCCCATTTATTTGAAATGTCTAGAAAAGGCAAATCTGTGGAGACAGAAGTCCCTAGGTGGAGCAAACAGTTTGTGCTTGACTGCTAAGCTAAAGGTTGGTGGTTCAAACCCACCCAGTGGTACCCTGGAAGATAGGCCTGGGGATCTGCTTTTGTTAAGATTACAGCCAAGAAAACCCTTTGGGGCAATTCTACTCTGTAACACATAGGCTTGACATGAGTCAGAATCGACTCAAGAGCAACTAAACGAAACAGCAGCAACTTGTATGCAGAGGTACATTAGAGATTGCCAAGCGCTGGGAGAAGGGGGCGGGGGAGTGACTATAAATGGGCACGAAGAATCTTTTGGGGGTGATAGAAATTTCTAAAAATTAGTTTGGGATGATGATTGCACAACTCTGTACATTTACTAAAAACCATTGAATAAAAAATGAATGTAAAAAAGGGCAACTGTGGTGTCTAAGGATACACACTTGGGTAATAAAGCTATAATAAACTCTAGGAGGTTATTACTGTGAAAGGTCATATAGTGGTTACTTCTGGAGGGAGAAGAGACAGTTGTGATTTGAATGAGGCACATGGAGAGCCTTCTGGGATGGATGGAGACTTAAAAGAGTTATTTGCCTTTTTAAAACTTACTAAGTGTGTTGGGGGGGTGGGGGGCTCCTGTATCTGTTTTATTTTCTAATAAAAGGATTTTTTTAAAGAACACAAGACTTTTAAGCTGTTGAGACAGATTAGATCCTCACGTATTTCATTTCTTATCACAGTAATAAGATTATTTCTCATGAGCAATCTCAGGGTAGCCAGGAAAAATGCTGCTTTGCCTTACCAAGGAAAAAATAAATGCAAAAGGGAAATGTAGCAGTTAGTTTAATTTCTTTTGGGTGTATACTGTGGGCAAATGCCATTTGGACCTGTTGCAAGCATGTGCAAAATAACACATAAGGTATTCTTTTCCAGTAGACCCAGCTGCCCCATGATTTTCAATTTTACACAAAAAACTAGATGACTATAATAAAGAAAATGAATGGAGGAGGAAAAGTCACCTCTAGTCCCACCTCCCTAGCAAATCACAAATCATAAAATCATAATTTTTTTTTACCTTAGTATTTTTGGTTTTCTGAGGTTTTGTTTGTTTAGGTTTTTTGTTGTTGTTGTTGTTTTGGCCATTTTCGCAAGGATTTTTTTCCCAAAATAGAATTTCATTCTGAGGGACAACTTTGACATGTTCTTGCCTTCTCCTGAAAACCATTCTTTCTTACTGCTATTTAACACGTGATGTGATGTGTTAAGTAATACAAGTACTCTACCCACTTCCGCTGGGCACAGGGTAGACAGCCACCTCGTTCTCATTTTCTGTGGCTGTATTCAGAATGGAGCGGAGACGCCTGATGGCTTCTTAACCTACCAGTGTTAATTTCTCACCCCACTTTCTCATTTTCCCACTTCAGCAGAGTTCAAAAAAGCAGCTCAGCAGCAGGAAGATCAGGAACAAAAGGAGGAAGAGGATGATGAGAAAGCACTACACAGAGCCCGGGAGTGGGATGACTGGAAGGACACTCATCCTAGGGGTTATGGCAACAGACAGAACATGGGTTAATCTTCCCACAACAAGACGAGACTAGAAGGGCGTGCATCTTCCCCTCCAAGGAAAGCTGTACAGTCTCCGGCTCCCTGGGCTCCTGCTTCAGCTGTGTAGGACAAAAGCAAAGATGCTTCATCTTGCTTTGTGTTCAATAAAGTGTCAAACAATTATGTGTGTATTTGTACCCTAGGTGATGAACCAAGAATCTTGTTGCAGCATTCTTATCCTTATCATGGTGTATTTTGATTAAGTGGAAAGAAAAGAGCACTGCGAAATGGCTCTGTATAATCAATGGCTGTATGAATTCTCTTTAAAAAATAATAAACGTCTCTTCTATTACATGAGCCTCTGCAGAACAATACGAGTATCAGCTGCTTTTTTGGGGGGAGAGGGGGGCGGTCAACTGTGGGTCCCTGTGCTTTTGGAGAGAGCCCGGTCATCTCCCTTTGATCTGGGCAGTGAATTCCCCAACATCAGAGCTGCCTAGATTAGCTGAGTGTTCTCCTTTCTACTGGGACGTAGTGTGAAACCAGTGTCAGACACGCCAACAGTGCTTTACAAGGGGGGAGCACAAAGGCCAGGACTTTCCCTGCTGCACAGCACCGTTTTCAGGAATTGGAGCAGTAAGTGAATGAACCCCGAATGGTTAGACTGTATTCCCCAATCCTGTCTACCTAGTCCTCCTTGTCTTGGCCAGAAGCCATAGCTTGGGTTTCTACAAATTGAACATTTACTGAAGGTCTGCTACATTTAAGATACAGTGCTGAGAGCTGTAGGGGAGGCAGAAAAGAATTAGATACCCTTAAATAAGATGAGGAGGAGAATAAGATAAACAGATAAAGCACTATTAGAGTCATCTTTGTGAGTTAAGCTGAGGCCAGGGCCCTTGTTCTCACACTAGCCGTAATCCTTTTGGTGACCAGTAGCCTCAGCCAGACGCCTAGCTCCTAAATTAACTCCGTAGACCATTTTGGCCCCTTCCTTGCCTATGCTGTGTAATACTTGGCACAGCCCGAACCTGGCCTGGGCAAATGTACGATGGCAGTCATTTCGCTGGTTAGTGAGATGCCTGGGATCATACTGATAGCTGGATGCAAAGGAGGGGGACCCCAGATGATACTGAAAGGTACCTACTTTCTGGAGTAGAAAGAAGACATGTCCTCAGCACTGGGTTGACACCCTAAAAAAGCAGTCATGTGTTAAATGATCTGTATAGAAAACATACTTTTGTTCTGTATGGCTTTGGTACATTTAGGTTTTCTTTTAAGAGGAAGATGACTCACCCCTTCTTACCTTCTGCAGCCTGGCTTAGGAAAGGGGTTTGAAAAAGAGACTGAGTTCCCTCTTGTTTATAGAATGGTAAGTGGGGGGCTGTCAGGTGATGAGTAGGAGGTTGTGTTCAGCGGGAGATGACAGGAAGAAGACTACCAGTGATACATTTGTATACTGCTTAATAAAGGACTCATCTTGCCCTCACAACATAAGCTCCTGAAGCATGGATTAAATTCCCCCAAGGATTTGCGAGGCAAACAGGCTGCCTCTCTAGCAACGGCCTATTCCTTGCCCTTGGAACTCCACCCTGAGTCAGTTGATTCCCAAACTTTGGGCCAGGTTGAGGTTACCCCCTGGGTCCAAGTCTGTTTAAGCTTGATTAAGCCCCTGCACACATTCTGATACCTAAGAGGCAACCCAAACAAGGTGGGTTTGAATCCTGGCTTTAAAAGTCACAAGCTGTGTGACCTTGGGCAATAAAACTTTCCTGAGCCGCAGTTTTCCTTAGTGTGTAAAATGTAGACAACAGCTGTCTCATGGGGTTGTTAGAATAAAATGAATAATGGCAGCTATCAATAATAAACTCAGGCAACTGAAGAATAAGTATGTTCTATTTTTTTTATTTGTATAAGCTCAATGACTACAGTCTGTCCACTAAGAGGGAAAGGAAATGGATAGGATTTGGGCCTGTTATGTGCTAGGCACTGGACCTAGCACTTTCACATACTATTAATATTCACAACCACCCTACGAAATAAGTAGCATTATTCCCATTTTACAGATGAGAAAACAAGCTCAGAAAAGCTGAGTTATTTCCTTGTGTTCACACTAGTAAAAAGCTGGACTTCTGTCATTCTCCATGTGCTTTCCCAATTGCTTGTGCTTTTAGTTATGTTTTAAAGCCACTTAAAAAGAGGGAGCAGCTTTAAAAAGCCACACTAAAACTACCACTTAAACACCATTGGAGCTCTAGAGATTCCTTCTTAGCTGACTCACCAAAGAAAAGGTTATGCCAGCTCCCCCGCCATTCCCCACTCAGCGGGGAGGGGTGGGGAATAACAGGAGGGAGGCTGTGAACGAGCCCGTCTTTCTCCATTTTCCTCCCCAGTTCAGACTTCCTGACTGCAAGAGAAAGCAAAAAAAAAAAAAAAAAAAAAAAAAACCACCTTCTCTGCTCCCGCCAGAGCAAGGGCTTTCAGGGTCCTAGAGCGAGCTGAGTTTGGTGGATTCTAAGAAGTGAAGACTTCTGAAAGCTTTCAACAGGTAATAATACTGCTTTACAGTTTGCAGAATGCTTTCGCGTACACAGCTTATTTAACTCAAAATCTGTCAGGAGGCAAGAGAGGATATCTTCATTTTACCGAGGAGGAAACTACCGCGGAGAGATGAAGTGAGGGACTTACTTTTGTCACACAGCTAGTAAGTAGAAGGGCCCAGGCTTAAATCCTGATCTCCTGACTAGAGGTCCAGAGATAAGTGTGCAAACGTATTCGTTTAGCCAGAGTGTTTGCCCTCAACGGCTCTCATGTGGAAGCTAGTTAGATTTGGAAAAGGGGAATTCTGGGCACTAATTCTTTTAAAGTCTTTGCACAGTGATTTGTCCTTTCCACTCTTGTTCCTCTCAACACCCCTGTGCGAAAGAGTGGGTAGGGGGCTGAATAAACTGATCTCAAGCCCAAGAAGTTGCAGATAGAGTCTCCATTCTCAGGGCTCTACCCCTCCCTAGCTGGCGGATCCCTGGCAAATTCTTCAGTTCTGTCATTTAAAATAATTTGAAAAGGGGGAAACTTTTGAAACTAAACCCACCTCTGTACATCATCTGAACTCCAGGAAATCCTCTTCTGCTTACTCATCAGCACAACAGGCACAGTGCCCCCTGTTATGGATTGAATTGTGTCCCCCCAAAATAGGTGTTGGGATCCTAACCCCTGTATCTGTGTATGGGGTTTCTTTCTTATGGTAACGAAGCTGTATCAGTGGAGGGTGTGTCCTAAACCTAATCACTTCTGAGTTATAAGTAACAGCATAGACACAGAGACAAGTGAGCACAAACAGGGGAAGAGAGATGTGGTCTGATGACAACAGAGGCAGATGAATCTACAAGCCCAAGAACTCCAAGGATTGCAAGCTATTAAAAGCTGAAATAAGGAGCCCTCGTGGTGCAAATGGTTAAATGCTCAAATGCTAACCGACAGGTCAGCGGTTGGAACCCACCAGCCACTCTGCAGGAGAAAAGACCTGGTGATCTATTCTTGTAAAGATCACAGCCTAGGAAACCCTACGGGGCAGTTCTGCTCTGCCGTATAGACTCGCTGTGAGTTGAAATTGACTAGAAGGCACACAACCACGGAAGCTGAAATAGACAAAAAGGACTTTCTCCTAGAGCCACACCCGAAATTCAGACTTCCAGCCTCCTAAACTGTGAGAGAATAAACTTGTGTTTGTTAAAACCATCCACTTGTGGTATTTCTGTTATAGCAGCACTAAGAAACTAACCCATCTGTTAGGCACCCTACAGCAACATGGTATTGTTACCACTGTCTCCTCGCACGACACAACTCCCTAACACCTGTGCATCATTTCCTTACAGTTTCTTTTAACCCATTCATCCAAGGTACAGCTCAACCAGGTCAGGTCACTCATATCCCAGAACAAAGAGACATAGGTTCTAGTCCCACCTCTGCCACTGTCATAGCCTTTCCCAGATGCAGATAACATCTATCCTACCCACCCACACAGGCCAGACTGAGGAGTAAATGAATATGGAAGCCACATCAAAAAATTACAAAACATGACACGAGAATGAGGAGCGAGAGTAGTAGGCTGTTGATAGGTTAGGAGGACTAAGAAGGGAATGTATTTTTAATTCAGCATTTCACAACTTTATTTTGACCTACACTCCTCCAGTGCTTTCTCGATTTATCTTCTATATGTTGCCACCAGCCCAAAAGTTTATGACATACTTGTCTTTGTGTGCTGAGATGATTGGCAAAGGACAGAATTGCTATGTGCAGTGGAAACTGAGAACCAGTTTTTACACATCTGTCTGCTAGGCCATCTTTGACAAATGTATGTGAAAGGCTGGTGAACAAAGTCTTAAATTTCAGCTTCTTGTCTCAACTGCCAACAAATCTCTCAAGGGAAGAACAACTCAGCAATGTCTTAGGCCAGCCTAGCCTGGTGTGGCAGCAGGAATAAAAATAATAGCTACTGTGTATTGAGCATCTACTATATACTTGGACAAAAATGAACAAACCAAACCTGTTTCTATCGAGTCAACTCTGACTCCTGGCAACACCGCGTGTTAGAGAGTAGAACTGAGCCTCATGGCTGTAATCTTTATGGAAGCGGACCACCAGACCTTTCTTCCATAGTGCTGCTGGGGGGCTTGGAGCCGCCAACCTTTTGATTAATGGTTGGGTGCAAACCGTTTGTGCCACCCAGGGACCTATATACTAGAAGCTCTCTGTGTATTATTTTTAACCCTCACAACAATGGCCCAAGGTAGATATTATTATAGTCTCAGTTTGGAGGTGAGGAAACTGAAGCTCAGAGAGTGATTTGCCAAAGATTACTCAGCCCGAAGTGGTTGAGCTGGGCCTGGCTTCCAGGTCAGCCTGATTCCAAAGGCCCTTCTAGTCTACCACACTACCTCTCTAGAAGCACAGGGGCTATATGGAGGTGGTGAATATACCCTGGTGGCACACTGCTCTGGGGATAACCCCTCACCTTTCTCTGAACAAGTTTTGAGCAACAGTTCCATTGGCTTTACCTACTGGGCCCTTCAGGGGTGCAGCTGAGACCTGCTCACTGGGGGAAAAGCCCCACTCAGAAACCTAAACGCTTCCTGGGGCCCCACATCACCCAACCTGTAGGAGAATGTTCCTGCTCCCAATGCCAAGTCCACCTACTCTCCCCTCCCAGCTCTAAATGGCTTTTGTTCAAGTAAATCTTTAAAACCCTCTATCCTAGCCTCGAAACAAAACACTGCCTGGTCCTGAGCCATCCTTACAATCGTTGTTATGCTTGAGCTCATTGCTGCAGTGTTTTGTTCTGTTGTGCATAGGGTTACTATGAGTCAGAACCGACTCGACAGCACCCAACAACAACATCCTAGCCTCTAAGGATCCCTGGTGGCACAATGGTTAAATGCTTGGCTGCTAACCAAAAGGGTGGCGGTCCGAACCCACCAGCCACTCTGTGGGAGAAAGATGTGGCAGTCCGCTTCCCTAAAGATTACAGCCTTAGAAACCCTATGGGGTAGTTTTACCACGTCCTATAGGGTCGCCATGAGTCAGAATCGACTCAATGGCAATGGATTTGATTTGGTTTTTTATCCTAGCCTCTCACTCACTCAGGGATTCCTACATACTTTCTAAGCCAGTCAAAGCCCCCTTTTGTCTACCAGGCTTTCTCTGACAACTAAGACTAGACCTAGCTCATTTGTGCATGGAGTTTGGGGAATATAGGCTGGGAGGAAAGGTTTCTGCCTGAATTCTGAGGCCCCTCAACATTCAACTCCAGATACAGCCTCCACTACCCTGACACCTTTGGCACTGACTCAGAGGCATTGCAAGATTTGCAGAAGGACTTCCTTCCCGGGCTTATTTAATCCATTTTCTCCTTCCCTTATTTGTCTTCTCTCTTAGTAAGCTCCACTGCATCTCTAGCTTCCTTGACCACATGCACACTGATGGCAATCACTAGCCCTAATCTTTCCCTCAGCTCCCAGACCCATATCCTATGACCTACTACACAGCACCTCTTGATGAACAAATGTAACTCAAATTCAAGAGTCTTAAAATGAACTCATCTCATTTCTCATCCTCTCACCCCATCACAGCTTCCTGTGTTCTCATCACCTACTTCGTGCCCATCCTGGGAAGCTCAGCATTATTTCTGGCTTTTTCTTCCTGACAAAGAAAGAATTCGATGCTTGCTGAATGAATTACTGCATGAATGAGTTCCATCATGAATCACACTTCTTCATCAGGCAAATTCACAATAATTCAGCCTCTTTCTTTTCATATTCAAACAACTTTACATAAAAGAAGACACAGAATCCCTTCTTCACCTTGAAGCAGCAATCATTTATCTCTCAGATTTCCTTTCATCATATCACTGAAGAGACCACATTTTTATGAAGTGTATTCAATGAGGAGGTCTACTTTATATTTTGCTTTTAAAGCTTAACATATCATATACTACAGAGTCTGCCTTGTGATAACTTCAATGACTGCAGCTTAGTCTATAATGTTTGTATATAATAGCTTATTTGGCAGCCCCAGATTTTGAACATTTAGATTGTTTCCAGGTCTTTTCAGTTTGTTCCTTTATTCATTTAACAAAGTAAGTTACCTTATTTTCTTGTGTATTCATAAAATGTCCCTGGAGGGATACAGAAGAAACTGGCAACAGATGCTGCCAGCAGGGGTGCTCGGTGGTTAGTGGCCAGGAGTGGGATGGAGATGACTTTTCGCCAAATACCCTATTGCTCCTAGAAGCTGGGTGTAGAGGTGAGATCTACATGCACAAACTGTAATTCCCTGATGAGTGCTATTTCAAAAGTCTGTATAAGGTACCTTGGGAACCCGGCTGAAATACCAGGCTAGAGAGTCTCAGGGAATCACATGTTCACTAAGCCTTGAAGGAAGGGTGGGGCCGGTCTACGCAAGACCCAGGGTAGGAAGGTGGAGGGAGGCGGGTGTCTGATCTGGAAGGGGCCTTCAAGAGCTTGGAGTTCTGGACCTTGTCTATCCTGGGTATTTTAGTCCCCTCCACATTCACGCTTGGCCCCAGAGGAGCCAGGCCTGCCTCTTTTCCATCCTTCCTTCCTCCGCTGCAAATTCTGAGCAGACATGCTCCAATACATCTCATCCTCTATGTGGCCGAGCAGCTCCAAGGAGCAACTTGAAAGACGCAGCTAGTCCAGGAGGAAGAAAAGAGGAGGCAGGGGAGAAAGGAGTGGCACGTTGGGTAGCCATCTGGGGCACATTAGTGAATGAAATCACAGCCCATCATTCAAAAAAAGCTCCCGCAGCTCAACTCTGAAAGGTTGCATCGCTTACTCTAATCGGGGAGGCCCAAACCAGGGATTAGAGATCCGCTAAATCTCCCTGGAAAAAGCTAAGGAATCAATATGCCCTTGCAAGAGTCAGGAATTGAAGGAGGACATGGAATGTGTGTCTAACTGCCTCCATGAACAACTGCCTCCTTTGCTATGAAACCAGAAGAAGAACTGGATGGTGTCTAGCTACCATTACTGAATGTTTTGATCAAAGTTTCTATAGAAGAATCCTGATCAAAAAGGGGAAAATGAGGAACAGAGCTTCAAATTCTCATGGAATCCAGATTACCTGGAGCCAAGGAGGCTGAATGATCCCCCAAAACTCTTACCCTGACACAATCTTTAAACCTTAAACCAAAATTATCCCCTAAAGTCTTCTCTGAGACAAACAATAGTTTAGCTTAATTAGTAAAATATGTCCGCCTTGAGCATTGTGCTCTTTTAAAAAATTATATGAGATCAAATTGACAACAGCAACTGAAAAGTTTAGATGAGAAGCTTAGGGAGCAGTGAGTTTATGTTGATGGTGGTGGAATAATTTGGAAAATGACAGCGAGAATGGTTGCCAACTTGAAAAATGTAATAAACGTCACTAAATTGTACATGTAGAAATTGTGGAAATGGTGTGTCTCTTACTGTGTATACTTTCACCAAAAAATAAAATAAAATATGCCTTTGTACTGGTAGAATACTTGATATCATTTTTGTGTTTGATTCTCCCAGAAACTCTTTTTTTAAAAAAATTATTTTGTTGTTGTTGTTGAGAATACACACAGCAAAACATACACCAATTCAACAGTTTCTACATGTACAATTCAGGGACATGGATTACATTCTTCAGGTTGTGCCACCATTCTCACCCTCCTTTTCTGAGTTATTTCTCCTCCATTAACATAAAGTCATTGCTCCCTACGTTTCCAATTTCATCTTTTGAGTTGCGTTGTAAATTTGATCCCATGGAGATAAATGTTGAAATAGCACAATGCTCAAGGTAGACGTTCTTTTCTATGGCAGAATCCTTATCAAAAGAGGGAAAATGTAGAACAGAATTTCAAATTCTCATGAACTCCAGACTTTCTGGAACCATGGAGGCTGTATGAGCTCCTGAAACTATTTTCCTGAGATAATCTTTAAACCTTAAACCAAAAATATTAATATCACCTGAGGTCTTCTTCAAACCCAGCAATAGTTTCGCTTAACCAGAAGCCCTTTTTAATTACATTCAACAGGTATTTTTTTGAGCACTTTCTATATTCAAGGCCTTATGCTGAGCACATTGGCCCATTCCCTCAGGACACTTACCACAAACTCAAGAGTAAAGTCATTTTTGTGTTTTTTTTTTCCAAGTTTATCTTCTCCACTAAACTGTAAGTTCAATGAAGGCAGAAATCATGTTTGTCTTCTTCAACACTGAGTCCTTAGCACTTAGAACCCTGACTGGCAAACAGTAGCCACTCAATAGTTACAGAAAAAATAAATCCAGAAGGTCTGGGATGTAAGAATAATCTTTAATTTTGTGAAGGCTGATGTACAAAAGCAAGCCTCTTAACTTTAAACATATAGATGTTCAATAGACTTTAATTGAATTAAATGATTAATAATAATAGGAAACACTTATATAGTGCCTACTGTGTGCCAGACCATGTGTTAAGAACATTACACCCACAAGCTCACTTAATCCTTAAACAACCCTATGAAGTGGATACTAGTATTGTCCCCATTTTACAGACGGGAAAACCAAGGCATAGAAAGTTCCCTGACTTGTAAGTGGCAGAGCTGAGATTTGAACACCAGATGTCTGGCTCCAAAGTCAATGCCCCTCACCACTACAGGCCTCTCAATGAATGCTCAAACTGAGATCCAGGAAGATAGAGCAATTTCCAAAGGTGTTCCGGGAAGGACATGGTGGAGGTAGGACTGGAAGCCAGGTCTGATCTCTGTGCAGTGCTTCTCCCACTCTTCCATGTGGTATCTGGCCGCTAATGCAGAGCCCCTGGAAATAGAGACACAAAGAGGAATCTGAGAGGTGTATATACTTGTGCAAAAAAATAGCACTAGTAGAATAGGTGGCTCTCAGCGGAAGACAGGAGGAGCCAAAGGAGCAGCCACTAATGCAAAAGCAAGTGTGGCCCCTTTCTTAAGCAGGGAAAGATAGTGTATTGCTTCTCAAAGGTCCTATCTGGGCCTACCCATTCTCTTTTACTGCACTAATTTGTCAGGGCTCCCCACAGCTAGAGCCACCTCGAAGCCATTTCTGCTTCATTGCAATTGGCTACACATGGAGATAGAACAGGTAGGCTACATATAATGTAGATAAGACAGTCTGATCTGGAAACCCGTGTGTGTGTAGGAAGTTGGGGCGGGGCAGAGAGCAGGGAAGACTGGTGGAAAGATTAGGAAAGCCTAAAAGTCCCCAGCAGGTAAATACACTCGGTGATAAGTGATTACAGCAAGTACCTATAGTTAACTCTGCTTAAAAGGTTCTAGCCTTCTGTCAGGGCTTCTTGCCACAACACAACAGCACCATGGCCATGGGCTTCTTTTCCAGGCTGGATCTTCAGGAAGGCCTCCAAACCCTCTCTGTTTTGCAATGGATCCCATCCTATGTATTGTTAGGTAAGCGAACCTTAGGGGCTGGAGGGCACACGGGAACAGGCCAAGAAAGAGGCCAGGAATCTCCAGATGAGGAGGGATCCAAAGAGATCATCTAGGTGGTCCCCGGACTCTGGGAAAAACTGTCTCCCCACCCAGAAAGACAGCCACTGCTGTGCTCACCAGTAGATTTCTCTTCTTCCAACAGAGGGCACAGAGGCCAGGAATGAGGCTGTGGCCATTCTAGTTTAAAGATCACCCCAGCCTGCTCAGAAACTGTACCCTATGTAGTAGCTGAAGAGAGTCATATTTGGGGATGGGGAGAGGAGAAGGGCCTTCCAGAGGGCGTGTTACTAGGTAAGTGCAAGGGGATTTTCTAGTATAAGGCTATGGTAAGAGAATTCTGGAAACATGAGGAATGCCTGTGGCTCATTAGACAGAATTTTCTGAAAGGGCCAGTTATTCAGTGGACTTAGGGCACAGTAGTCATTAATAACTTAGGCACAGTAGTCATTAGCACTGGGCAAATGGGCCAAGAGTTCCAAGCTTTGCCCTGCTGGAAACCAGGGCTTTGTGAAAACACAGAACCAGTTTGAATGTTTTCTTTCTTTCACCTGCATTTTTAAATCTTTGCACAAGAGAGGCAGCAGGTTTTAGAGTAGGGTGGGGTGGGGTTGTGTTCCCTGAGCACATTGGGAGGCTGAGTTGAGATCATGACAAGGGGAGAGAGAAATGAAGAGAAGGCTCCCACAAGATTGTGAGACTAAACAAATAGGGCAGAGCTAAAGCAAGCTAGGAGACTAACCCTTTATATTCGTAGAGTACTTTACACACTACAAAATGCTGTCACATGGCACAGAGCTGGTGGAAGAGGCAGTGCAAAGAGATGTGTCGCAGGCCTCTTGCTGCATGTCCCAGTGTCATGGCCCAACTGAGCTGCAGAGAGAAGGAGTGTCATAGTTTGAGGTCTTTGCTCAAGGCAGCCTACTCTGCCTTCTTCCTTTCTTCTGGGTTTTTCTGGGATGCACTTGGGCTGACTGTCTACTAAAAACAGGATAAACACACTTATAGCTAAGTGAGCGTCTCAGGCTCATTTGGCACCTATGGCCTTCCTTACAGTCTGTTTTGCCTGATAGGAACATAACTGCAATGACTTTCTTTTAGTTATTATTTTGCATGGTATATCTTTTTTCATCCTTTTCTTTTCAACCTTTCTGCACCCTTATGTTTTAGAGATATCATTTGTAAATAGCCTATGACTGGCTTTTTTTTTTTTTTTTTTTAGTACGGTCTTTCAATCATGGCATTTATATTTAATGTACTTAGAATATATTTGGGTTTTAATCTACCATCTTTTTTTTTAATTTGTCCCACCTGTTCTAGCTTTATTTTTCTCTCCTTTCTTGACTTCTTCCAGGTTATCTTTATAATTCGATTTGTTTCTCTCTACTCTTTCAGATGTTATACATCCTATTTCCATACTTTTAGTGATTATGCTAGAAATTACAACACAAATTCTGGATCTTACCAAAGTATCTCTAGCACCTAACATGATGTGATGCCCACAGAGGTGCTACGACTTTCAAGTCAGTTCAATTCAACAGTGATTGGGCAAATACTAATGATAAGGCCTTAGGCTGCCCTTGCTGAGACTACAACAATGAATCAAGCAGGCTATGACTCCTTAATATCAAGTAGCTGAGATAAGCTAATCATTCATTCAACCATTGTGCAAATTTTATGTGTCTGTATACTGAGGCACCGTGCCAGGCCCTGGACATATACACGAATCACTGCAATGTAAGACAGGCTGTGGTAAGTGAAAGAAAGAGCCACAGCAAAGTAATATTAGGGTGTCAGAGAAAGAAAATATTACATGAAGTTGAGAGGACCAGGGAAGGCAAGAATGGAAAGCAGTGTGGCATGGTGAATGGAACGTGATCCCTGGTGTTTATCACACTTGGATAACAATTAGCTATGTGACTTCAGACAAATACTGTAATCCCTCTAAGTTTCAGGATCCCCATCCTCTCAACCTAACCAAACCAAAAACCTGTTGCCGTTGAGTTAATTCCGACTCATGGGGACCCTATAGGACAGAATAGAACTGCCCCATAGTTTCCGAAGAGTGTCTGGTGGATTCGAACTGCCAACCTCTTGGTTAGCAGCCATAGCTCTTAACCACTACCCCACCAGGGTTTCCCCGCTCAGCCTAGTCTACAGTATATACTCCATACAGAGAAATTTTCTTCCTTCCTTCCTTCCTCCCTGCTTTCCTTCCTTCTCTTTCTTTCCCTCTTGCCTTCATTCCTTCTATCTTGCTCAGAGCCTCGCTCCGTGCTTCTTCTCCTTGAATGTTGTTCAGAATCATGGCTGATTACTGAGCATTACTGAACAAAGGAAACGAGGGGAGAGGAAATAGAGAAAAGGGAGAGAGGGAGGAGGGAAAAGAAAGAGGGAGGAAGTGAGAACAGAGGAATGATATAATGGATTGGGGGGGAAGTGGAATGCCAATATTCACAGCCCCTAGGATTAGGCAGTGGCCCTGACAGCCCACTTCCATTTGGAGGATAGCTCTCATGTGTCTCTTCCTTTCTGGGTTTCTATCATCACCTGCCTAAACTACTGCCTAAAATATCTTCTTTCCTGGCCCCCTAGCCTCTACTCTCTACCCTCTTCAATCTAGTCTACTGCTTGCCCCAGAAGAGCCTTTCAAAAGCATTTTTGATCACATCCCTCTTCTGCTTAAAAATAGTCAGTAGTTTCCCACTGCCTACTGCACAAACACAAACGTGTTAGCCTGGGTACTGAACGCCTTCCTCCACTTTCTGGCTCTAATCCCCAACCAGCTTTTCTCCCTACTCTTTCCCTATGTGAACCTTGTATTCTAGACAATCTATTCATAGAACAAATGGGAGTGCGTGTTTCCTACTCCTTCACCTCTGTTTCCATTATTCCCTCCACTGGAAAGGTGCCCTAATCTCTCTTCCTGGACTATCCACAGACAACCCTCCTTTGAGATATTCCTCAAGTCATACCTTCTCTGCAAAGGATTTCAGGCAACCCCAGACTACCTCACCTCTGAAAATTCAGAGCACTTTGTAAAAAGTGGCTGGGTGGCAGCCCTTATATCCTTTCTCCCCTCTCCACAATAAACTCCATGAGAAGAGGAACCATATCTTATCACTAGCATATTTCTCACCCAAGCTTGACACTAAATTGAGGGTCTTTCTATATTTCTTCTTCCTCAGTAGAACCTTTAAGTCCACCTTTCATTCTTTTTTTGATTCCCTTGGACATCCTTTTTTTGGTGGGCCTGCCCCCTTCCTCTTGTTTCTGATACTACAAAAAATGGAACACAGTCTCGAGAGTCAGATAAACAAGTTCTGCCACTCACTTGCTATGTAACTTTGTACAAGCAAGTCACTCGCCCTCCACTGTCATAAAAACAGAGCACGGTACCTGCTTCCCAAGATGATTCTGAAGATCAGTGAGGTGAGAAAATCTTCAATAGATGTTAATTTTCTTTCTTTCTATTATAGAAATTGACATTACTTGGAGTCCAGTGACTCTACTTCATAAGACACTGCCAACCTTGCCACTTGATTCACAGAGGAGTGACAATTGCTTTTGAGGGAGGCATGAGTGTACTCTGATTTCACTATACCTACAGAGAGAATAGGAATCCTGATGGTGCAGTGGTTAAGCACCCAGCTGCTAACCCAAAGGTTGGTGGTTCGAACGCACCAGCCACTCTGCAGGAGAAAGAAGTGGAAGCCTGCTTGCATAAAGATTACAACCTTGGAAACCCTATGGACAGTTCTACCCTGTCCTATAGGGTCACTATGACTCGAAATCAGCTTGATGGAAACGGGTTTGTTTTTTTGTTTGTTTTTGTTTTTTACAGGTAGAATATGAGTACATTCAACTAGGTCCTAGAAAACTAGGAACATAGAGACTTTGATGCATTCCTAGCATTTCCACAGACCCCTTCAAGGCATCTTTCATTATTCCATTTCCCTCATCGCCTACATCTATCTAATCAGCTGCCATACCCTGAAAATTCTACCTCCATGGTATCTTTCAAACTGGTTTGAGAAACAGTGACCTATTTCAAGTTCCTATTGCCTCTCATCTGAATCACTGCAACTCTTAGCTGATCTCCCTGCCTATAGTTTCTCCTGCTCCCACAGTTATCCCAAATTATCTTCCTGAAACACAGGTATGAATGATCATGCTACTCCTTTGCTTAATAACCTTCACTGGCTTCTGGTTCCCTTTTAGGCCAAATCTCCCCAGCTTCCTACTCCATGGCTTCCCCATGCTCCTATACACTTGCAGGTTATGGTGCTACTCACAGGCCTTGGAATCTTCTGTCACTAGGCCTTTGTTCAAGCTCTTCCTTGTGCATGGAAGGCCCTTTCTCCACCAATCCATCTATCAAAATCCTACCCTTCCTCCAAAAATCAAGTTAAATTTTACCTTCTACAAGGAGCTTTTCCCAGATTCCCCAATAGTAATGAATAATTCTCTTCTTTGGGTTCCCATTTGAACCCTAACTATATGGTTCTTACTGTCTGGGACATATCAGTTACTTATGGTATCAATCTTTCCCACTAGACTATGAGTTTCTGGAAGGCAGGAACTTTGTTTTTTACATGTATTTATATGAGTTAACACACATAAAGTACCTAAAATAGCTCTTGGCACATAATAAAATGGGGACAATGAAAATATTTGCTCCCTTCATCCTTCTCCTTCAAGTTCCCCACCCTGTCCTCAAAGCTTGTAGCACAGAGAATTCACATGAGGAGGGCTCGGGCAATTACTAAATTACCTTTTACTTCCATAGGTTCTTATATTTATAGTTAGTTTTCATTCAACAAACAGTCACAAAGCCAAACAAATGCCTCTTTGACAAACTAGCCATGTTCTTGAACTTCTGAAGGCTTCAAGCCAACTGACTAGATTTGGCAGGCACCACTAATGCTCAGATTTAGGTCATTGTCCTGAAACATCATGCTTCCATGTATAAGGACAATGGGTTCTCACCTTACACTGGAAGCACCTGGTTACCTATGACCTTATACACACATGCACACCCCGTAACCCTCAGAAGGCCTTTCTCTGTTTGGAATAAGGGCAGTGGTTTTCTCTTCCTGTTACCTTTCACCTGCCACTTGGAGAATTTTGAAATCAAACTTCTCCCTCTGCTGCAATTCAATATAACAAGTATTTATCAAGAGTTACCCTATGCTGGGCACTGTGCTAAAGGCTGCTTTCAAGTAATGTGTGGAGGATGTGCGGAGGTGAGAGCCCTGAATTCTGAGCAGGTGAGCAGCAAAGACATCATCAAGGAGATGTTTAAGCTAAGCCGTGAAAGGTGAGAGAATTTTTATAGGCTGAAATTTGGATAGAGGGAGAGGAGGACAAACAAAATAAGGCGTAAAAAAAAATAGAGATGTGAAAATACATGGTGGCTGAGGAAATGGGGAGTAGTCTAAAGTGACTGAGCCCCTGTTTCCCATATTTCAGCCATTTGCATCCCATCTTCTGGTTCCTTCCACATTTGTGTACCACCTATGCTATTATTAACACTTTTTTCCCCAAATTAACTCATTTTTGTAACCTAATACATTTTTAAAGGAAACTTGCATCACTGCCGGGAATGATGAGCTTGATGTGCTAGATTAATTTTTATTCACTACACATTACAAGGGAGCCCTGGTGGCACAGTGGTTAAAGTGCTTACCCACTAACTGAAAGGTTGGTGTTTCGAACCCACCAGCCACTCTGGGGGAGAAAGATGTGGCAGTCTGTTTCCATAAAGATTACAGCCTTGGAAACCCTATGGGGCAGTTCTACTCTGTCCTGTAGGGTCGCTATGAATCAGAATCAACTTGACAACAACAGGTTTGATTTTGGATTTACAGATTACAATAACTTTCTTTCCATCCACAGATCACTTCAGATAACCTGGCATCCCTACAGCAGTACGAGGACCATATTTTGAGGCTAGGAAGGTGTTTGGGGCTAGTCCACAAAGGGCCTTAAGTGCCAGGCTAACATGTTCAGACATATTCTATCAGCAGTGGGAAATATTGAAGGTTTTGGAGGAAGCAAAAAACATTATGTAATTGTGCTTTAAAAAAAAAAAAACCCGGTTTCAGCATGGACAACGGACTGGAAGGGAAAAGATCAGCAGCTGAAGAGCAGACAAAATGCTGCAGTCCAGGCCAGAGGAGATCAAGTCTGGGACCAGGGCAATGGCAATGGACCTGAGGCAGTAGGATGGATGGGAGAGATTTTCTGGAAAGGGAGAAAAGTCAAGATGGCGCCAAGATATTCAACCTGTGACATTCATCCTTAGGTTTGAAGGATGAATAGGAAAATCAACCTCAGGCAATGAGTTGGGGGAACAGCATTTAGCATGCACAGAAGCCCTGAAGCAAGAGAGCATAATGAGTTGGAGGAAGTGAAAGAATAACAGTATGGTGAAATGCAGAGAACAAAGAGGTGGCTAGGGGTTGGATCATGAAGGGCCTTGTAAGCCAGGGTTAGGAGGCTGGACTTGATTCTGAAGGGCCGTGGTGACAAAGTCAAACTTCTATTTAGCATGCTGGCTGCATCATGGCACAAACGGAAAGGGGGAGTTATTGCTTAAGGGGTATCCCCACTAGCAGCGGATGAGGGTTCCAATTACTCCACATCCTTGTCAGCATTTGTTGCCTTCTGTTTGCTTTTGCTTTAAATCTTAGCTATAATAACAGAGGAAACCCTGGTGGCGTAGTGGTTAAGAGGCCGGCATTCAAATCCGCCAGGCGCTCCTTGGAAACTGTATAAGGTCGCTATGAGTCGGAATCGACTCCACGGCAGTGGGTTTGGTTTTTTTGGGGTTTATATTAGTGAGAGTCAAATGATATTGTGGTTTTGATTTTCATTTCCCTAATGACTAATGAGGAGGTTTTCTTAAGGATGATGAAAAAATTTGAAAACAAAGAGTGGTGCTGGTTGTACAGCATGATGAATGTAACTAATGTCACCTAAATGTACACATCAAAATGGTTGAAAGGTCAAATCTTTTTTTTATTCACTTTTTTATTGTGGATATATATATATATAACCCTATGGGGCAGTAGTACTCTAGCCTACAGAATTGCAATGAGTTGACATCAATTCGACAGCAAAGGATTTTGGAATGACTAATGACATTGATCATCTTTCCATGTGCTTGTTGGCCATTTGTATTTCTTCTTTGAGGAAATGTCTATTCAAGACCTTTGCCCATTTTTTGATTGGGTTGTTTGTCTTTTTGTTGTTAAGTTGTAGGAGTTCTTTACATATTCAAGATATTAAACCCTTATCCAACATGTGGTTCCCCCAAATTTTCTCCCAATCTCGTTGTCTCTTTATTTTGTGGTTAAAGTCCTTTGTTGAACAAAAAAAATAATAATTTTGATGAAGTTCTATTTCTCTATTTTGTCTTCTGTTGCTTATGATTTTGGTGTTATATCTAAGAGTCCGTTGTTAAAAACCAGGTTCCAAAGTAATACCCCTATGTTTTCTTCTAAGAGTTTTATGGGTTTAGTTCATGCATTTAGGTCCTTGATCCTTTTTGAGTTCATTTTCATATATGGTGTGAGATATGAGTCCAGCGTCATTCTTTTGCATGTGGAAACCCAGTTGTCCCAGCACCATTTATTGAGAGACTATTCTTTTCCTGTTGCATGGACTTAGCACCCTCGTCAAAAATCGGTTGACTGTGGATATGTGCGTTTATTTCTGAACTCACAGTTCTATTACATTGGTTTATGTGTCTGTTCTTATTGCAGTACCAGACTGTTTTGATTATCGTAGCTGTATAGTATGTTTTGAAATGGGGAGGTGTGAGTCCTCCTAATTTGTTCTTCTTATCCAAGATTGTTTTCACTATTCTTGGCCCCTTGCAGTTCCATTTAAATTTCATAAATTTCCATTTCTGCAAAGAAGGCTGTTGGAATGTTGATAAGTATTGCACTGAATCTACAGAGCACTTTGGGTAGTATCAACATCTTAGCAATGGTAAGTCTTTCAATCCATGAACATGGAATGTCTTTTCATTTATTTACGTCTTCTCTAATCTCTTTCAGCAATATTTTATAATTTTCATTGCACAAGTCTTTCACATCCCTGGTTAAATTTATTCCTAAATATTTTATTCTTTTAGATGCTATTGTATACAAAATTTCTTTCTTTTTTATTGTACTTTAGATGTAGGCTTACAGAGCAAATTAGTTTCTCATTAAACAAGTAATACAAATATTGTTTTTTGACATTGGTTGCCAAACCCAAGACAGGTCAACATTCTCCCCTGCTTGACCTGGGGTTCCCCATTACCATCTTTCCTGTCCCCTTCTGCCTTCTCATTCCTGCCCCAGAGATGGTGTGCCCATTTAGTCTCATTTTGTTTTATGGGCTTGTCTAATCTTTAGCTGAAGGATGAACCTCAGGAGTGACTTCAGTACTGAGTTAAAAGGGTGTCAGGAGGCCATACTCTCAAGGGTTTCTCTGGAATTTTCTTTTCAGATTTAACAAATTTCATTTTTAACAAAGTTGCAAAAGCAATTCAATGGAGTAAAGATAGTATTTTCAACAAATGGTGCTGGAACGATTGAGCATCTATGTGCAGCAAAATGGACCTTGACCAAAACCTCACACCTTATACAAAATTTAACTCAAAATGGATCATAGATCTAAATGTAAAACTATAAAACTTTTAGGAGAAAACCATCATAACCTGAGGTTAGGCAGAGTTCTTAGATTTGACACCAAAAGCACAATCTGTAAAAGAAAAAAAATTGATAATTTGGGGTTCATCAAAATGTAAAAATTCTTCTCTGAGAAAATCTCTGTTAAGAGAATGAAAAGACATACAGACTGGAAGAAAATGTTTGCAAACCACATACCTGACAAAAAAAGAATGTATCAAACCCAGAATGTATAAAGAACTCTCAAAACTCAACAGTAAGAACAATGAGATACCACTTCACCCCTATTGGAATGGCAATGATAAAAACAAACATACAAAAAAATGGAAAACAGCAGATGTTGGTGAAGTTTTGGAGAAACTGGAACCCTTATGCATTGCTGGTGGCAATGCAAAACGGTGCAGCCACTGTAGAAAACTGTTTGGCAGTTCCTCAAAGACCCAGCAATCCCACTCCTAGGTATATATCCAAAAGAAGTGAAGGCAGAAATGCAAACAGAAAGCTGTACACCAATGTTCATTGCAACATTTTTCACAGTAGCCAAAAGGTGGAAACAACCTAAATGCCCATCAGCAGATGAATAGACAAACAAAATGTGGTATAGACACACAATGGAACACTACTCAGCCATAAAGAGAAATGCAGTCCTGATGCGTGCCACTACATGAATGAACCTTGAAAACATTATGCTGAGAGAAATAAGTTAGTTGCAAAAGGATAGATATTTTATGATCTTACTTCCATGAAATAAGCATGTATATAGAAACCAAAGATTATTAGTGGTTACCAGGGTTGGGAGGGAAGGGGAAAGAGGAAGTTTTTGCTTAGGGAGAATTGAGTTTACATTACTGGTGGTAGGATGATTTGGAAAAGGATAGCAAGAGTGGTTGTACAACTTGAAGAATGTAATCGATGTCTCTGAATTGTACATGTAGAAATTGTTGAGATGGCATATGTTTTGTTATGTATATTTTCAACACAATAAAGTTAAAAACTAAAACTCAACAGTAAGAAAAGAAACAACCCAATTAAAAAAATGGACAAAAGATTTGAACAGACACCTCACCCAAGAAGATATACAAAAGGCAGATAAGCACATGAAAAGATGTTCAGCATCATTAGCTATTAGGGAAATGCAAATTTAAATTATGAAAATCTACACCCCTATTTTTATTTATTAGAACGGCTAAACTAAATTAGGAGCCTAACTTATGTGAACTTCCTCCTTGATAATCCACTCCAAGGCTCCTCACTTGAACATGGACAAGATACATCTCATGATGTCAAGGCTGAAATATTTAAGTGAGAATCACACATAACATACAAGCGCTTATTCTCCATCCTTCCTCCCTCAGATACCTTTGCTTTATGTCATGGAACTCCTTGTTCCGTGAGCTTGGAATTCCATAGGCTTTAGCTCTTTTGTGTTAGGCCTCTGTTTCTTCCGTCTCTTTAAATCTCATTCCTGTCACCATGAGTGGCATTGATGACACTCAAACAGGCTGGGTCTGAAAGTTTTGCTCTCAAAGGACACTTTTGGTCTCCTGAGGTAACACCTGCAGTTGCAATAGATTCCACAAGGTGAATGGTGCTTACCCAGATATGGCTCTTGGCTAAACTTTCTTTAGAACTGGTAGATAACTGAGGGAGATCAGATATAAGGGACACAATCCATCTATGCATTTTAAATAACATCACATTTAAGTAGCATTATAAATACTGACTAAAATATTAATCATTTAAGTTTACCTATTATTGAAAACAGAAAACGTTTATTTATACATGTATTTATGTATGCATCCAGTCTACAAATATTTGTTGAACACTTACAGTGTACCATGCACTGTTCTAAGTACTGGAATTTCAAACAAAATTTATCTGAGGCAAGACATAAAAGAAACGATATACTTAGACTACCTTGAATTAGTAATGGTTCTTATTTAACCTTATCTGAGTGTCCTTCAGAAGCTTAACCAGCAAATTTACTCTCATCCTTAACGAAGATCACAGGTAGTAGGACTTTTATCTATGGCAGACTTCCCGTAAAATTCCTTCCACCATTATTTCCTGTTTAATTAACATGCTTAGAACAACCATCTCAGCCACTTCTTGTACGGGAATTCAGCCTGTCACTAAGGTTTCTTCTACCTCATAACATGATTTTAAAAAAAAATCTCCATTCAGTCTTTTTCTCTCTAATTTCATCCAAATCCAAAATGAAAGAGCCAAACCTGCTAGTAGGTAACTCTTGAGTTTCTTCCCTTTCTCTGAAACTTTATCCACTGGGATGTGGTTTCCTGGTCAAAGAAGCAGTTCTCTTAGCTAGGTCTTTTTTTAAATTCACAGTATGTGTGCTTAGCCCCTCTGTCTCATGAATGCAGATTTTAAAATAGAGTTCAATTCCCACTGCTGTGAGATGTAACATATTTGCATTTCACAGCCTGCTGTGGCCCTTTGCTAACAGAGATAAACTTTTCCCCTTGTGAGCCTTTGGGGCATTTTGAACATGACAAAACAGAACCACAGTAAAGCAGTTTCTAATCCATGTTTTCTTCTCAGCATCCAATAGCCTGTGCGTGGCAGGCAACCCCTCTTCACTGGAATGTGCTGACTTGGCAATTCAACAAAGGAAGGAAGGTCAAGCTCTTAGAAAGGATTTCCTGAGGACCCAGGATGGGAATGTCAGCCACCGGCCAGAGGCGCTGTTCTTTCCCCTTGTCGAGTAAAGCTGCTTGCTCTTTGACCCCAGCTGAGGGCATACTCTGAGAACTTTGTGGTTTGGTTGTTTCCTCAAATTAAAAATTTCAGCCATCAAGAGGACCCAGATCCAAGGGCGCAGAGATCAGTTTTGACCACAACAGAGCTAGTCCAGTGGTGGGGGGAGGGAGAGGAAAGCGCCACACCAGCCTTAACTCATTCCTTCAGAGATCAGGGTTATGACAGATGTGCTGAAACTTGAAGGGAACTGAATAACATAAACCCTTTGTGTCCCCTCAGGAGCTATTCCCATTCTCTTTATGCCTTACTTTCTGGTGTTCACTAAGTTCTGGACCTTGGCCATGTTCTTGTTAGCCTGGCTCGTCTATGATTGGAACACTCACAGTCAAGGTGAGGGGAAGGGGCAGAGCGGTGGTCCCTGTCTGTGCAAAGGATGGAAAAATGACTCCAGGGCCATAGAGAAGGAGGTAGAGGGAGAGAGTGGGAAAGGCAGAGGGAGAAGAGGTGGGGAAAGAGAGGAACAGGAAAGACAGGGGAAAGGAGGGGAAAAAGTGGAGGGGGGAATGGAGAGTGGAAAATGGAGGGGAGGGAGAGACGAGCAAAGCTCAGCAGGGACAGAGATCTCTGCCAGATTGCCCAAGAAGTATTAAGAGGTTGAGGTTTCTGGGGCACATGCCCCCAGCCTCAGGCTGTCTCCCTTTCTCACTGGCTCCAGAGGAGCAAGGGTTTCTTATGCCTCGGGGGCTGGATTCAGGGACAGTATCTACACCTTTAACAGAGCCCTGGTGGTGCAGTGGTGTTGTTGTTGTTGTGTGCCATTGAGTCGATTCTGACTCATAGTGACCCTATAGGACAGGCTAGAACTGCCCCATTGGGTTTCCAAGAAGCAGCTGGTGGATTTGAACTGCCGACCTTTTGGTTAGCAGCCTGAGCTGTTAACCACTTCACCACTGGGCCTGGCAATAGGGTTGTTATGAGTTAAAGTCGACTCCACAACAATGGGTATCTATATCTCTGAGCCCTAGAACTATGGAAGTGTGAGAAGGAGGACTCTCCTGTGACCAGAGGGTAGAGAGTTTGGCAATGCCCTACCTCTTCTTCCTTCCCTTCTGTTTCCACAGGTGGTAGGCGTTCAGCTTGGGTACGAAACTGGACACTCTGGAAGTGTTTCCGAGATTACTTCCCAATAAAGGTAACCACTCTAGCTCTGGGTGCTCTCAGTCCCTGTTTCCCAGAATCCCCCCACCCCCAGCTTCACGTTTGCAAAGACTTTGGTGGCCAGCAGTGAAGGTCAAGGCCCAGAAGCATAATGCAGAGCAGAGGTCCAAGATGGATGGGCAGGTGGGGGCCAGATGGAGAGCAGGTTTTCCCCACAGTGGCAAACCCAGGTCAGCATTTCTGAATATCACGACCCCTGGCAGTCTTATGACCATGATGATATCCCAATAAACATGGATTTGGCACTCCTCAAGGGAAATGCAGGCTAACTGCTGGGGCTGAGCCTACAGCTACTCTCTTCCTTCTTCCTATCCAATGCTCTGACTCGATCTCCTTTAACAGCTGGAGAAAACTCATGACCTCTCTCCCAAACACAACTACATTATTGCCAACCACCCCCATGGAATTCTCTCTTATGGTGCCTTCATCAACTTTGCCACTGAGGCCAATGGCTTTTCTAGGATATTCCCAGCCATCATCCCTTCTCTAGGGACCTTGGAGGGGGTCTTCTGGATCCCAATTGTGAGAGAATACGTAATGTCAATGGGTGAGTATAAGAAATCATCCCATTCTCTGACGCACCTTAGGGCCCCAGCCCCAATAAACCCTAAGAGTTCAACTGTCACTCCTGCTGGAAGAGGGGTTGGTAGAAAATGAGTCCAGAACACACTGGGCCAGGAACAGGAGTATGATGCCAAACATCAACTTCTGTCCAAGATTTGGGAGGAAGTTAGGCAGCAGTATAAGTTACGGGCTTTCCTAAGAGTAACCAAGAATCCTTTCAGAGGAGGAACCTGAAGTGGTGAGTTCAGAGTCAAAGCCAAATTGGAAAGCAGAAGATGAAAGCCAAGTATCAAACACAAATACACGAGAAATAAGGCATAAATGGGGCAGCTCATATGAACTTTGCCAGACTTTTTCTGGGATGTCACTTGGCTTCTTTTGGTCAGTCATTCGTGCAGCAGCTCTCATTCCAGGATGTCTTAAAGACATTTTAAACCCTCTTATACTAGCTGGTCTGCTCCTGGCCCGTGCACTTCATCTCCTGGGAAACCCTTCACCCTTGCATAAGGTACCAAGGAATAAAGGATAGGCATCCATCAGAGTTCAGGACAGCTTCCCAATGGCAGGCCTTAAGCCAGGGCATAGTGACAAATATCCTTCTCTTTGGATGAATACCCATCTTTCTGGACACCAGAAAATAACTGAAGCCAAACATGGGAAGGTAAGATACACGTATCTGGAGGGGCCAGGTGAAACCACTTGAGCCCCAAAGGCTGTTTATGCTTCCCTCTGGGGTTGACATGGCCCTGAAGCAGGGATCTCTCTCAATGATTGGAACCTGGAAGAAATTTCTGCCATGCCAGGAGAGAATAAAAGACAAGCACAGGGCAAAAATGTGAGATGAAATGAAGAAAGACTCTGTAACTATTGTTGAACAACAGGATATCAGCCTTATTCCATTGTTCTTCTGCACTTAAGTTTGAGTTTGGTTTTAATTAGCCTCCTGGGTCTGTCTACTCTCCAGAAACTCCAGCTAATGGCTCCCCTATGGCAGGTTGCTCTTAGGGAGAAAGCAGGTTGGTGGTAGCTAGATCACTCTTACAAGAGTGAACTCTGAAGGGTCTCCAGTGCTGCCAGGCAAGCAGAGTTGAGGACAGCAGTGGTTCAAGGATAGGGAGGGAAGAGGGTGGGCTCAAATACTATTGAGCTGAGAGGTAGTAGGCTATGGGAGCAGATAAACTCAGTGCAGCCCCGACCATAGGGGTACAGACCTCCAGGGTAAGGAGCTGACTCTAAGGATCAATCTCAGTCTAGGGCTAACCCAGCATGTGGATGTCAAAGACAGAGAAGGGCGGAAACAGCAATAGTTAGGAAACAGAATTGTCTCCACTAGGAAGAGCCCAGAGGAATGCCTTACCCAATTCTCAGGCACCAAGTTTGTTACGTCACTTGATTCTTTGGTTTCACAGGTGTGAGTCCAGTGAGTGAGTTGGCCTTGAACTACTTGCTGACCCAGAATGGCTCAGGCAATGCCGTGATTATTGTGGTGGGTGGAGCTACTGAAGCCCTCTTGTGCCGACCAGGAGCCTCCACCATCTACCTCAAACAGCGCAAAGGCTTTGTGAAGCTGGCACTGAAGACTGGGTGGGTCCCTAGGTTCTGGCACTCTCCAGGATGGTGCCCTCCCTGAGAAACCTGTTAGAGGGGGCCCCTCTTCACTCCAATTGCTTCTCTCTACCCCTCTCATTTCATTTAGAGCAGGAGCCACAGCCCTTACACTGTGCTTTAAGGGTGTTTGGGCCTCCAGGCACATTTTGGTGGGCACTTTTGGAGAAAGAACAACAGAAGATCTTTTATTTTCTACACATTAACCTGGTAGGCTGAGGGACTGGGGGAAGGGGGCCTCACCCATTAACCCGTTAACCTATCAAGGGCTTGATGCTATTGGGATCACAAAGGTAAATAAGACAAGCTTACTGCCCTCAAAGAGCATACAAGCTGGTTTGAGGAATAAAAATTTTTTTTTTTTTTAGGAATAGAATGTATTAATTCAGCAGTTGTTGAACAGCTTTTCAGGAATAGTATAGGAATGAGGATATAAAAATAAATAAAAGCTGGTCCCTGCCTTTAAGGAACTCACAGTGCAATGGGGAAGACAGACACATGCACATATAATTACCAAGTATATCCAAAATCCAACCACTTCTTACCACCTCGACTACCTTCCCCTGGTCTAAACTACTGTTATCTTTCTCCTGGATTATTGCCTCCTAATTGGTCTCCCTGCTTCTAGCTCTATCTCCTCCATCCTGCAAGATCCTAAATCGTCTGGTCCCCAGCCCCCTCTCTGACCTCATTAGCCGCTACTCTCCCCATTGCCCACTCTATTATGCAACACTGGGTTCTTTGCTGTCACTCAAACAGGCCACACACTCTTGCCTTAGGGCCTTTGCTGTAGCTGTCCTCTCTGCTTGGAACACTATTCCTCCAAATGACTGCTTGGCTCATTTCTCTAACTCCTTCAAGTCTTTGCTCAAACATTATCTTCTCAGTAAGGTCTACCCTGACCATCCTGCTTTATTTTTTTTCCTGTTGCACTTATCATCTTCTATGTATCATCTATTTTATTTTTATTTATTTATTGTTTATTGCCTGTCTTCCTCCAAGAAAAGGTAAGCTCCATGAGGACAGAGTTTCTGTGTTTATCTGTTGTATTCACTGACGTATCTCCAGGGCCTAAAACAGTGCTGGCAATTGAAAGAACTCAAATATTTGTTGAATGAATTAAGTGCTATAATAGAAATATGTTCAATAATTGATGGAAAGACCTTGATGCATAAGTAGGTGATATTTGAATTGTGAACTGAAATACTTGTAGGAGTTATAAGTCAGAACTCAGGCATTCGATGAGAACCTACTGTGCCAGGCCCTTGGAATTCAAAGATGAATAAGACAAAGTTCCCACCTTTAATTGGCTTGTGGTCTACTGGGGAAGCCAGACAGGTAAGCAGATGACCATAATAATATAGGGTTAGTGTAGTGTTAATGTAGGGTAGAGGAAGCATTAAGTGAGGGATTCCTAGTCCACACTGGGGGAGATTAGAGGTGGTCAAAGAAAATTGCTCCAAGGGAATGAAATACGCACTGAGTATTGAAGGGCAAAATATAATTAGTCACATGAAGACAGAGGGAAGGCATTTCAGGCAGAAAGCAGAATGTACAAAGACACATAGATAAGAGAGAACTTGGCACCCCTGGTATGGCTGAGAAGATCGCAAGGAAGGAGTGGGGAGTTCGTCAGTTTGTCATACTGTGGTGACTTGTGTGTTGCAATGATGCTGGAAGCTATGCCTCTGGTATTTCAAATACCAGCAGGATCGCCCATGGTGAACAGGTTTCAGTGGAGCTTCAAGACTAAGACAGACTAGGCAGAAAGGCCTGGTGTTCTACTTCCAAAAATTAGCCAGTGAAAACCCTATGGATCACAATGGAACACTGTCTAATATAGTGCTGGAAGATGAGCCCCCTAGGCTGAAAACCAAAAACCAAACCCAGTGCTGTCAAGTCGATTCCGACTCATAGCGACCGTATAGGACAGAGTAGAACTGCCCCATAGAGTTTCCAAGGAGCTCCTGGCGGATTCGAACTGTCAACCCTTTGGTTAGCAGCTGTAGCACTTAACCACTACGCCACCAGGGTTTCCCATAGGTTGGAAGGCACTCAAAATACACAGTGGCCGCAACAGTGGGCTCAAACATACCAAAGATCATGAAGATGGTGCAAGGCCAGGCAACATTTCATTTTGTTGTACGTGGGGTTGCCATGACTCAGAACCAACTCAACAGCAACTACCAACAACAAAGCAGTGTGGTACAAAATGAGGAGCTATGGAAGAGCTCTAAGCAGAGGAGTGATATGCCCAGATATGCACTTTAGGAAGATTGCTCTGGATGCTGGGTGCAATGAAGGCAGTTAGATCACTTGCAATTAGTTTCTTCTCATCATAGAACAAGGAGCAGCAGCTCCCCTTAATGGGTTCAGGTGAGAGGATATGGTATGTCAGGAATGGGCCACGAAGTTGGAGATGTTTGATGCTTGGGCTTTTTTCCTGTAATGGGAAGGCGGAGAGGTTTCCCACCTTGGAGAGGGCTTTGCTAGGAAGCTTTTTCGGAGAGCTCATACTCTTACCCCCTCTCTGCAGGGCACACCTTGTCCCTTCTTATTCCCTTGGAGAGAATGACGTTCACAACCAGGAGACTTTCCCTGAGGGCACATGGATAAGATTCTTCCAAAAAAGATTCCAAGACATATTCAAAAAAATCCTGGGTCTAAATTTCTGTACCTTCCATGGCCGGGGCCTTACTCGTGGATCCTGGGGCTTCCTGCCTTTCAATCGGCCCATTACCACTGTTGGTGAGCTTTCAAGCACCCCAGACCACCCTGGTCCTTGACCACCCCCTCCCCAGGTCGTCCATTAAGTCCTAGGGGACCCGGCTCACAGCTGGGATGGGCAATGGGAATTCCAGTGGGTGTGGTTGAGGACAAAGTGGGAGGACAGCTAAAAAGGTAAGGGTTATGGCCATGGGGTGGAGGGTGGAGAAAGAGTTCGACAACTGCCATGATAGCATTATTATTCATGCACATTCCTTCAGCTCTTTTCGGAGCTTGCTTTCATTTTCTTGGGAATGCTTGGGATTACGTGATTGGTGAATGAGGGACAGGCTGGGGCTGGAGCAGAGGGAAAGAATGAAGGAGAGCGGACCCAGATACTGATTTCCAGTACATGTTCCCCTCTGAGGAATGGATAGTTTGAATGGATTAGGGGAGAATCTGATACTGAGGATTGTTTCTTCTCCTCTTCCATAGTTGGGGAGCCCATGCCAATTCCCAAGGTTCAGAATCCCAACAAGGAGACAGTGGACAAGTACCACGCTCTCTACATCAGTGCCCTGCGTAAGCTGTTTGACCAGCACAAAGTTCAATATGGCTTCCCTGAGACGCAAGCGCTGACGATTATATAAAAGGAGCCCTTACTAAACCCCCAAAGCTGTGAGGGATCCAAGTAGGGCTACAGGGAAGGAAGACTTTGGGAGAGCAGAGGGTCTCAGAGATGATGGGGGCCAAACCAGAAAGTACCTAAAGAATCAGGGTCCTAGCAATGAAATTCTGTTCCAAGTGGCTGAGGCAGGCTTTAGAGAAGGAACCAGCAGGAGAGCAGAGGGCTGGGGAGGGTTGGCTAGCAGAAGTGACTCTATCACCCCTGGTTTTTCTAGAGCAATAACCCAGTTTAGGAAGCAGGGTCTTGTGAGTCATCCTTTCTACAATTTTTTTTGCCCCCTGACTCCAGCCTATTCTCTGATCAGAGTAATTAGAAGCCAAAGAACACTGTGCCCCTTCCTCCTAATCCTTAGTGTTGTTGTTGTTAGGTGCTGTCGAGTCCGTTCCGACTCATAAGTGACCCTATGTACAACAGAATGAAAAACTGCCTGGTCCTGCACCCATAGTGGTAGCCACTGTGTCAGTCCATCTTGTTGAGAGTCTTCCTCTCTTCTGATGACCCTCTACTTACCAAGCACGATGTCCTTCTCCAGGGACCGGTCTCTCCTGATAACATGTCCAAAGTACATGAGACTAAGTCTTGCCATCCTCTCTTCTAAGGAGCAAAATCCTTAGTGACACCATCACTATTCAGGTTTAGGCTTACAGCCTTGTCTAGAACAAGGGTGGTTTGTTTCCTCACAGGTCCTTTCTTTACAACTGGGGAAATTCCACAAGGTAAAGTGGGGGCTTTGACTATGGACTTATGACTCAAGCAGACAGGCTTCCCCCAGGAGTGACAGAGTTCTAGACTATGACAAAAGCTTTTGTACCCAATTATTCTGTTTTTCTCTAAAAATAAAACTCTAAATATATAAAACAAGGTGTGACTATTTCCTAATTATTCTGTGGTTCACTTCTGGGCTTCCCTGAAACCTAAGATTTTCTCTTTTGGCCAGAAAGCTAGTGTATGGAGAGCCATTTTCCTCTTCTCCATCTACTCTTTACATTGCCCTTGACAGAAAGGTGAGAGAGTGGAACTAGAGCTTCTGCACCGTGTCGGAGACAGGAGCAAAACTATGGCAACTGGCACAAGTACCCACTGAGTACCAATCTCTCCTGATGCCACATAACCACCCTGGATCAGAGGGAGGAAAGGAACCACAAGACCATGTACCAGCTGAGAGTTTTCTCTTTGTCATGTACCTACTGTGTACTACACCATTGCTTTCATAATCTTTGTTTCTTAATGCTAATACCAACCCTGTGAGATGAAGATTGCCATCATCTCCATTTCACAGTAGCTAAAACTCAGAAAGGTTAAGTAACCTGCCCAAAGCTACACAGTTTTGTGTAGAGCTGAGGCTCAAACTTGGAAAAAAAAAACCCCTATGCCATCGAGTTGATTCTGACTCATAGTGATTCAAACTCAGGCCTTACTAATTCCAAACCAAAGCTCTTTTCAATACACCACTATGCCTCCCATTCCTCATTTTCTGGAGAAATATTTATCAGCTTTGTTGTCCTAATTAAAGTCCCATGACACCTCACCTAAATTAGCTCATAACTGTGGACAAAAATAATACAGATTCTCCTCAGAGTGGTCACAGATTAGGTCCCAGGAAAAGTAATGGATTAATTAAAAAAAACTTTGCACATCAATGTAATAGAATTGAGAGTCTAGAAACAAACCTACACATTCCTGGTCAATTGATTTTTGACAAAGATGTCAAGATCATATAGTGGGGGAAAGAGTAGTCTTTTCAACAAATAATGTTGGAAGAACTGGATACTCATCTGCAAAAAAATGAAGTCGGACCCCTACCTCACACCATATAAAAAAGTTAACTCAAAATGAATCAAAGACCTAAATGAAAGAGTTAGAAGTATAAAACTCTTAAAAGAACACATAGGAGCAAATCTTCATGACTTTGGATCAGGCAATGATTTCTTAGACTTCTGTAAAAACGGTGTGGGGATGGTGTTTGACATCATCCAATTTCACAAGGGGGGAGGAAAATCAAGACCAACAGCCCAAGGTTGATTCCTATGAGGTGCAGGTCAGACATGCCTTCTCTCTCGGCCATCTTTACTAATTCTGACACCAACTGTCCCTCTCACAGCACTCTCTACTTCCCTGCTACTTTCAATTATTTATTACAATGGCCACACAGAACTCACAGACCACACTCAAGATTATGGGGTTTATTAGAGAAGTAACTTGTGGCCCAGTGATTAAGAGCTACAGCAAGCTACCGCTGCTAACAAAAAAGTCAGCAATTTGAATCCACCAGCTGCTCCTTGGAAACCCTATGGGGCAGTTCTACTCAGTCCTATAGGATCTCTATGAGTCGGAATCAACTCAATGGCAACAGGTTTGGGTTTTTCTGGGTTTTAGGAAAGTAACAGTTACAATTCAGGCTCAAGAATACTCAGGAATCCAGGCATAAATCCATCCACATATGAGCAGCTGATATTTGACAAAGGTCCCAAATCAGTTAAATGGGGGAAAAGACAGTCTTTTTTTAACAAATGATGCTGGCATAACTGGATAGATATCCATCTGCAAAAAAAAGGAACAAAACCTATACCTCACTCCGTACACAAAAACCAACTCAAAATGGATCAAAGGACTACACATAAAATCTAAAACCATAAAGATCATGGAAGAAAAATAGAGACAATGCTAGAGGCCCTAATACATGGCATAAACAGTACACAAAATATTACCAACAATGCAGAAGAAAAACTAGATAACTCGGAGCTCCTAAAAATCAAATACCTATGCTCACCCAAAGATTTCACCAAAAGAGTAAAAAGATTACCTACAGCCTGGGAAAAAGTTTTTAGCTATGACATTTCTGACCAGTGCCTGATCTCTAAAATCTACATGATGCTGCAAAAACTCAACTACAAACAGACAAATAACCCAATTAAAAAATGAGCAAAAGATATGAACAGACACTTCACTAAAGAAGACATTCGGGTAGCTAACACATACATGAGGAAATGCTCATGATCATTAGCCATTAAAGAAATGCAAATCAAAACTACAGTGAGATTCCATTGTCACTCCAACAAGGCTGGCATTAATCCAAAAAATACAAAATATCAATGTTGGAGAGGTTGTGGAGAGACTGGAACACTTATACACTGCTGGTGGGAATGTAAAATGGTACAAAAATTTTGGAAATCGATTTGGCACTTCCTCAAAAAATTAGAAAAAGAACTACCATACAGTCCAGCAATCCCACTCCTTGGACTATATCCTAGAGAAATAAGAGCCTTTATGCGAACATATATGCACACCCATGTTCACTGCAAGACCGTTTACAATAGCAAAAAGATGGAAGCAACCAAGGTGTCCATCAATGGATGGATGGATCAATAAATTATGGTATATTCACACCATGGAATACTATGCATCGATAAAGAAGAGTGAGGAGTCTGTGAAACATTTCATAACATGGAGGAATCTGGAAGGCATTATGCTGAGTGAAATTAGTCAGTTGCAAAGGGACAAATATTGTATAAGACCTCTATCTAAGAATTTGAGAAATAGTTTAAACAGAAAAGAGAATATTCTTTGAAGGTTACGAGAGGGGAGAAGGAGGGAGGGAGGGAGGGGGCTATTCACTAATTAGATAGTAGATAAGAACTATTTTAGGTGAAGGGAAAGACAACACACAATACAGGTGAGGTCAGCAAAACTGAACTAAACCAAAAGCAGTTTCCTGAATAAACTGAATGCTTCGAAGGCCAGCATAGCAGGGGCTGGGCATTTCAGGACCATGGTTTCAGGGGACATCTAAGTCCATTGGCATAATAAAATCTATTAAGAAAACATCCCGCATCCACTTTGGAGAGTGGCGTCTGGGGTCTTAAAAGCTAGCAAGCGGCCATCTAAGATGCATCAATTGGTCTCAACCCACCTGGACCAAAGGAGAATGAAGAACACCAAGGACATGAGGTAATTACGAGCCCAAGAGACAGAAAGGGCCACATAAATCAAAGACTACATTAGCCTGAGAGCAGAAGAACTAGATGGTGCCTGGCTACAACCAATGACTGCCCTGACTGGGAACACAACAGAGAACCCCTGAAGGAGCAGGAAAGCAGTGAGATGCAGACTGCAAATTCTCGTAAAAAAGACCAGACTTAATGGTCTGACTGAGACTAGAAAGACTCCGGTGGTCATGGCCCCCAGACCTTCTTTAGCCCAGGACAGGAACCATTCCCAAAGCCAACTCTTCAGACAGGGGTTAGACTGGACAATGGGATAGAAAAGGATGCTGGTGAAGAATGAGATTCTTGGATCAAGTAGACACTTGAGACTATGTTGGCTTCTCCTATCGGGAGGGGAGAGGAGAGGGCAGAGTGGGTTAGAGGCTGGTGGAATGGACATGAAAAGAGAGAGTGGAGGGAAGGAGCAGACTGTCTCATTAGGGGGAGAGCAATTAGGAGTGTATAGCAAGGAGTATCCCCCACATGTGTGTCAGTTTGTCGTACCGTGGGGGCTTACGTGTTGCTATGATGCTGGAAGCTATGCCACCAGTATTCAGATGCCAGCAGGGTCTCCCATGAAGGACAGGTTTCAGCTGAGCTTCCAGACTTAAGACAGACTAGGAAGAAGAACCCGGCAGTCTACTCCTGAAAAGCATTAGCCAGTGAAGACCTTATGAATAGCAGTGGAACATTGTCTGATATAGCACTGGAAGATGAGCCCCCCAGTTTGGAAGGCACTCAAAAGATGACTAAGGAAGAGCTGCCTCCTCAAAGTAGAGTCAGCCTTAATGACGTGGATGGAGTAAAGCTTTTGGGACCTTCATTTGCTGATATGGCACAACTCCAAATGAGAAGAAATAGCTGCAAACATCCATTAATAATCAGAACATGAAATGTACATAGTATGAATCTAGGAAAATTGGAATTCGTCAAAAATGAAATGGAACGCATAAACATCGATATCCTAGGCATTAGTGAGCTGAAAGGGACTGGTATTGGCCATTTTGAATCAGACAACCATATACTCTACTATGCCGGGAATGACAACTCGAAGAGGAATGGTGTTGCATTCATCATCAAAAAGAACATTTCGAGATCTACCCTGCAGTACAATGCTGTCAGTGATAGGAAAATATCCATACGCCCACAAGGAAGAACAGTTAATACAACTATTATTCAAATTTATGCACCAACCTCTAGGGCCAAAGATGAAGAAATAGAAGATTTGTATCAGCTGCCGTGGTCTGAAATTGATCGAAATGCAATCAAGATGCATGGATAATTACCGGCGATTGGAATGCAAAAGTTGGAAACAAAGAAGAAGGATCAGTAGTTGGAAAATATAGCCTTGGTGATAGAAACAATGCCAGAAATAGAATGATAGAATTTTGCAAGACCAATGACTTCTTCATCGCAAATACCTTCTTTCACCAACATAAACGGCGACTATACACGTGTATAAAAAAAAATTTTTTTTCTTTTTTTTTATACACGTGGACCTGGCCAGATGGAACACACAAATCAAATTGATTGCATCTGTGGAAAGAGACAATGGAAAAGCTCAATATCATCAGTCAGAATAAGGCCAGGGGCCAACTGTGGAACAGACCATCAATTGCTCATATGCAAGTTCAAGCTGAAACTGAAGAAAATCAGAGCAAGTCCACAAGAGTCAAAACATGACCTTGAGTACATCCCACCTGAATTTAGAGACCATCTGAAGAACAGATTTGATGCACTGAACACTAGAGACTGAAGACCAGACCAGAGTTGTGGAACAACATCAAGGACATCATCCATGAAGAAAGCAAGAGGTCATTGAAAAGACAGGAAAGAAAGAAAAGACCAAGATGGATGTCAGAGGAGACTCTGAAACTTGCTCTCGAATGTCAAGGAGCTAAAGCAAAAAGAAGAATTGATGAAGTAAAAGAACTGAACAGAAGATTTCAAAGGGCCTCTTGAGAAGACAAAGTAAAGTATTATAATGACATGTGCAAAGAGCTGGAGGTGGAAAACCAAAAGGGAAGAACACCCTCGGTGTTTCTCAAGCTGAAACAACTGAAGAAAAAATTCAGACCTTGAGTTGCAATAGTGAAGGATTCTATGGGGAAAATATTAAACGAAGCAGGAAGCATCAAAAGAAGATGGAAGGAATACACAGAGTCAGTATACCAGAAAGAATTAGTCAATGTTCAACCATTTCAGGAGATGGCATATGATCAGGAACCGATGGTACTGAAGGAAGAAGTCCAAGCTGCTCTGAAGACATTGGCGAAAAGCAAGGCTCCAGGAATTGATGAAATATCAATTGAGACGTTTCAACAAACAGATGCATTGCTGGAGGTGCTCACTCATCTATGCCAAGAAATATGGAAGACAGCTTCCTGGCCAACTGACTGGAAGACATCCATATTTATGCCTATTGCTAAGAAAGGTAATCCAACCAAATGTATGTGGAAATTATAGAATAATATCATTAATATCACACGCAAGTAAAATCTTGCTGAAGATCATTCAAAAACAGCTGTAGCAGTATATCGACAGGGAACTGCCAGAAATTCAGGCTGGTTTTTCAGAAGAGAACGTGGAACCAGAGATATCGTTGCTGATGTCAGATGGATCCTGGCTGAAAGCAAAGAATACCAGAAGGATGTTTACCTGTGTTTTATTGACTATGCCAAGGCATTCGACATAACAAATTATTGATAACATCGCCAAGAATGGGAATTCCACCAGAACACTTAATTATGCTCATGAGGAACCTTTACATACATGAAGAGGCAGTTGTTCGGACAGAACAAGGGGATACTGATTGGCTTAAAGTCAGGAAAGGTGTGTGTCAGGGTTGTATTCTTTCACCATACCTATTCAATCTGTATGCTGAGCAAATAATACTAGAAGCTGGACTATATGGAGAAGAACGGGGCATCAGGATTGGGGGAAGGCTCATTAGCAACCTGCTTTATGCAGATGACACAACCTTGCTTGCTGAAAGTGAAGAGGACTTGAAGCATTTACTAATGAAGATCAAAGACCACAGCCTTCCGTATGGATTGGACCTCAGCATAAAGAAAACAAAAATCCTCACACCTGGACCAATGAGTAACATCATGATAAATGGAGAAAAGATTGAAGTTGTGAAGGATTTCATTTTACTTGGATCCACAATCAACAGCCTTGGAAGGAGCAGTCAGGAAATCAAAAGACGCATTGCATTAGGTAAATCTGCTGCAAAGGACCTCTTTAAAGTGTTGAAGAGCAAAGGTGTCACCTTGAAGACGAAGGTACGCCTGACCCAAGCCATGGTATTTTCAATCGCATCATATGCATGTGAAAGCTGGACAATGAATAAGAGTTTACGCCTTTGAATTGTGCTGTTGCAAAGAATATTGAATATACCATGGACTGCCAAAAAAAACGAACAAATCTGTCTTGGAAGAAGTGTGGCCAGAATGCTCCTTAGAAGCAAGGATGGCAAGACTGCGTCTTACATACTTTGGACGAGTTGTCAGGAGGGACCAGTTCCTGGAGAAGGACATCATGCTTGGCAGAGTACAGGGTCAGTGGAAAAGAGGAAGACCCTCAACCAGGTGGATTGACACAGTGGCTGCAACAATGAGCTCAAGCATAACAACGATTGTAAGTATGGCGCAGAACCGGGCAGTGTTTCATTCTGTTGTGCATAGGTTTGATATGACGCGGAACCGACTCAACGGCACCTAACAACAACAAGCAAGGTGTATATAAATTTTTGTATGAGAGACTGACTTGATTTATAAAGTTTCACTTAAAGCAAAATAAAAATTAAAAACAAATAAAAGAATACTCAGGATACAGCTCTTGCATCAGGACAGCCTCTTTCAAACCTTGCTGTGCTCATAGGCACGCCTCTCCCTGGCCCTAGGCCTTTCCACAAAGGCACTCAGCTTTCTCTCTCTGTGGGCGGGGAAGCCCATGGCACTGTCTCCTGCTGCCGGGTCTCTGCTGCCAGGTCGCTCTTGCCACTACTTCTCACTGTCTTCAGGGTTACAGCTTTCTCTCTCCTGGTGTCTTGCTTCCAGGAGCTTCTCAGCACAGGGATCCCAGGTCCAACGAACGCGCTCGCCACTCGTAGCTGTTCTTCTTTGGTAGTGGTAGGATCCTCCTCTCTGCTCTGGATTGGCTCTCTTTTAAGGCAAAACCGACTAATCCCTTTGGTAGGCCAAAATTACCTTATCACACACCTGCCCAATTACCTGGGTGGGAGTTACAAGACCATGGCTAGAAAGGCCACAAACAAAAGTAGTTTATAGCACCACAACATGACACCAAAACCACAAGTGACAAAAGAAAAAAATAGATAAATTGGGCTCCATTAAAATTAAACACTTTTACGCTTCAGAAGACACTATCAAGAAAATGAGAAGACAATTCACAGAACAGGAAAAAATCTTTGCAAATTACATATCTGATAAGCGTCTTACAGCTCAACAGTAAAAAGACAAATGACCAAACTTAAAAATGGGCTAAGGATTTGAATAGGCATTTTTCCATACAGAATATACAAATGAAAAGTTGCTCAATATCATCAGTCATTAGGGAAATGCATGTTAAAGCCAAAATGAGTTGCCACTTCACTCCCACCGTTGTTGTTGTTTTTAGGTGCCATTGAGTTGTTTCCAACTAATAGTGACCCTATGTATAACAGAACAAAACACTGCCAGGTCCTGTGCCATCTTCACAATCGTTATGCTTAAGCCCATTGTTGCAGTCACTGTGTCAATCCATCTCATTGAGGGTCTTCCTTTTTTTCCCTGACCCTCTACTTTACCAAGCACGATGTCCTTCTCCAGGGACTGGTCCCTCCTGACAACATGTCCAAAGTATGTGAGATGTAATCTTGCCATCCTTGTTTCTAAGGAGCATTCTGGTTGTACTTCTTCCGAGACAGCTTTGTTTGTTCTTTTGGCAGTCCGTGGTATATTCAAGGTTCTTCTCCAACACCACAATGCAAAGACATCAATTCTTCTTTGGTCTTCTTTATTCATTGTCTAGCTTTCACATGCATAGGAGGCGATTGAAAACACCGTGAATTGGGTCAGGCACACCTTAGTCTTCAAGGTGACATCTTTGCTTTTCAACACTTTAAAGAGGTCTTTTGCAGCCGATTTGGCCAATGTTTTTGTGTCTTTAGGGTCTGTAGGGTCGCTGTGAGTCGGAATCGACTTGACAGTACTGGGTTTTTTTGGTTTTTTTTTTTTTGGTTTACGTGTCTTTTGATTTCTTGACTGCTGCTTCCATGAGTGTTGATTGTGAATCCAACTAAAATGAAATACTTGACAACTTTAATCTTTTCTCCGCTTATAATGATGTTGCTTATTGGTCCAGTTGTGAAGATTTTTCGCTTTTACTTTGAGGTGTAATCCATACCGAAGGCTGTGGTCTTTGATCTTCATCAGTAAGTGCTTCAAGTCATCTTGGCTTTTTGCAAGAAAGGTTGTGTCATCTGCATATCACAGGTTGTTAATGAGCCTTCCTCCAATCCTGATGCCCTGTTTTTCTTCATATAGTCCAGCTTCTCAGATTATTTCCTCAGCATACAGATTGAATAGGTATGGTGAAAAGACACAACACTGACGCTCACTTTCCCAACTTTAAACCACACAGTATCCCCTTGTTCTGTTTGAACAACTGCCTCTTGGTCTATGTACAGGTTCCTCATGAGCACAATTAAGTGTTCTGGAATTCCCATTCTTCACAATGTCATCCATAATTTGTTATGATGCACACAGTCGAATGCCTTTGCATAGTCAACAAAACACAGATAAACACCTTTCTGGTATTCTCTGCTTTCAGCCAGGATCCATCTGACATCAGCAATGATATCCCTGGTTACACGTCCTCTTCTGAATCCAGCTTGAATTTCTGGCAGTTCCCTGTTGGTATACTGGTGAGCCGCTTTTGAATGATCTTCAGCAAAATTTTACTTGTGTGTGATATTAATGCTATTGTTCTATAATTTCCACACTCGGTTGGAGCACCTTTCTTAGGAATAGGCATAAATATAGACCTCTTCCAGTCAGTTGGCCGGATAGCTGTCTTCCAAATTTCACTGCATTTATTTCTTGGAACATCTCAATTAGTGTTCCGTCAATTCCTGGAGCCTCGTTTTTCGCCAATGCTTTCAGTGCTTCTTGGACTCCACTAGGATGGGTATTATCAGAAAAACAGAAATTCGTAAGTGTCACTGAGGATGCGGAGAAATTGAAACCCCTCATACATTGTTGGTGGGGATGCAAAATGGCGCAGCTGTGGAAAATATTTTGGCAGTTCCTCAAAAAGTTAAACATAGACTTACCATATGACCTAGCAGTTCGACTCCTAGGTATACACTCAAGAGAACTGCAAACTTGTACATGAATGTTTGTAGCAGAATTATTAATAATATTCAAAAAGTGGAAACAACCTAATGTCCACCAACTGATGAATGGGTAAGCAAAAAATAGATATCTACATAATGAAATATTATATTATTTTATTGTAATTTTTTTTTTACATAATGAAATATTATTTGGTCATAAAAACGAATATGTTCTGATAAATGCTACAACATGAATGAATCCTCAAAACATTATGCTAAGTGAAATAAATCAGTCACAAAAGAATAAATATTGTATGATCCCACTGTCTTAGCCATCTAGTACTGCTATAACAGAAATACCACAAGAGGATGGCTCTAACAAAGAGAAATTTATTTCTTCACAGTAACTTAGGCTAAAAGTCCAAATTCAGGGTGTCAGCTCCAGGGGTAGGCTTTCTCTCTCTGTTGGCCTTCTCATCAGTCTTCCCCCGTGGTCCAAAGGACGTGCCCTCCTTCTGGCAATGTTTCCTTGGTGTTTTGAGGTCCCCTTGTCTCTCTGCTCGCTTCTATCTTTTGTACGTCAAGAGATTGCCTCAAGACACAATCCAATCCTGCAGGTTGTCCTGCCTCACTAACACAACTGCCACCCATCCTCCCTCATTAACATCATAGAGGCAGGATTTACAACATATAGGAAAATCACACAATACCAGGAATCATGGCCCAGCCCAATTGATACACACATTTTTGGGGGGACATAATTGAATCCATGACACCCACTTTTATGAAATGTGTAGAATTTGACATATGTGTAGAGCCCAAAGCTCATTAGTGGTTACCAGGAACAGGAGGGAGCGGGGAGAAGGACTCATTGCTTAGGAGGCACTGACTTTTTGTGAAGGGTGATAGCAAAATTTGGAAACAGATATTGGTGATGATTACACAACATGATAAACAGTTAATACCACTGAACTGTGCAGGTAAAAAATGTTGAAATGGAAAATGTTTTCTTATATATATTTTACCACAGTAGAAAAACATATGCTAAGTGAAAGAAGCCAGACACAAAAGACCACATATTGTAGGATTCCATTTATATGAAATGTCCAGAACAAATCTGTAGAGACAGCAAGTACATTAGTGTTTGCCGGGGGAGAATGGGGTATGACTGCTAATGGGCATGAGGTTTCTTTTGGTTGATGAAAATGTTCTGAAATTAGACAGCGGTGATGGTTGCACAACATTGTAAATATATTAAAAGTCATGAAATTTTACTTTTTTCAGTAAAAAAGTAATGTTTAAGAAAAATTAACCTGAAAGTGTAAGCTGTATTAAAGTTTAAAAAAAAAACACAGTAAAAATCTTTCAAAATACTTTTATTTTGAAATTATTGTAGATTCACAGGAAGTTGCAAAAGTAGACTCCAGCTTCCCCAAAAGGTGACATCTTATATAACCGTAGTACAATACAAAAAACAAGAAATTGACATTTGTACAATACCGTTAATTAGATTACAGGCCTTATTCTGTTTTCACCATTTTTACGTGTGTGTTGTTGCTAGAGCCCTAGTGGCACAAGTGGTTAAGAGCTCGGCCACTAACCAAAAGTTTGGCAGTTCGAATCCACCAGCCACTCCTTGGAAACCCTATGAGGCAGTTCCACTCTGTCGGTTAGGGGAGCCATGCATCAGAATCGACTCCATGGCAACGAACAATGGGTGTTGTTGTTCGGTGACTTGGAGTCGGCTACGACATGTAGCAACCTTATGTGTAACAGATAAAACGTTGTCTAGTCCTGCACCATTCTCACAAAATGTACTCATTTTTGCAACTACTGTGTCAATCCATCTCATTGAGGGTCTCCCTTATTTTCACTGTCCCTTTAGCAAACATGACGTCATTCTCCAGCGATTGCTCCCTTGTGATGACATATCCAAAGTAAGTGAGACAAAGCCTCGCCATCCTCACTTCTATGCCTATAAAATTCGATCCCATATATAGATTTGTGTAACCACTACCATCATGATATAGAACTTCCTTGCACTATCCCTGTACAATTAAACCCACCTCACCTTTGTCCCTGTTCCCTAGCAATAGCTGATCTGTTCTCCATCTCTATAGTTGTGTCATTTCAAGGACGTTATATAAATGGAATTATACTGTATGTAACCTTTTGGGGTTGACTTTTTTCACCATTATTCTATAATGCCCTTAAGATCTATCCAAGTTGCCAAATATCAATATTTCATTCCTTCTTATTGCAGAGCAATATTTCATGGTATTGACGTACCACAGTTTGTTTAACCATTCACCCACCAAAGGACATTTGAGTTTTTTCCAGTGTTTGGCTATTATGAATAAAGCTGATATAAACATTCATGCACAGGTTTTATGTGAACATCAATTTTCATTTCTCTGGGATAAATGCCCAAGAGTGTAATTGCTAGGCTGTATGGTAATTGCAAATTTAGTTTTATAAGAAACTGCAAACTATTTTCCAGAGTGTCTGCTCCATCTTACATCTCCACCAGCAATATATGAGTGATCCAGTTTTTCCACATCCTCATCAGCACTTGGTGTTTTCATTATTTTTTTTTTAAAATTAGCCAGCCTGATAGGTGTGTAGTGATATCTCATTGTGGTTTTAATTAGCATTTCCTAATGGTTAACAAAAGAAGCCTGGTGGAGCAATGGTTAAGAATTCGGCTGCTAACTAAAAGGTTGGTGGTTCGAACCCATCCAGAAGCTCTGTGGGAAAAGGAACTGGAATTTGCTCCTACAAAGATTACAGCCTAGAAAACCCGATGGGGCAGCTCTATTCTGTCACATGGGGTTGCTATAAGTCAGAATTGACTCAACAGCACCTAACAACAACATGGCAAAAGGGACTTTGTAGATATTAATAAGTTAAGGATCTTGAGATAGAAAGATTAGTTCAGATTATCCACAGTCTGCCCTCATCTCATTGTTGTTGTTAGGTGCCATGGAGTCAGTTCAGACTCATAGCAACCCTATGTATAACAGAACAAAACATTGCCCGATCCTGTGCCATCCTTACAAATGTTGCTATGTTTGAGCCCATTGTTGTAACCACTGTGTCAATCTATCTCATTGAGGATCTTTCTCCTTTTTGCTGACCCTCTACTTTACCAAGTGTCTTAGTCATCTAGTGCTGCTATAACAAATACCACAAGTGAATGGTTTCAACAAAGAGAAATTTATTCTTTCAGTCTAGTAGGGTACAAGTCCAAATTCAGGGTGTCAGCTCCAGGGAAAGGCTTTCTCTGTTGGCTCTGGAGGAAGGTCCTTGTCATCAATCTTCCCCTGGACTAGGAGCTCCTCCACACAGGAACCCCAGGTCCAAAGGACACGCCCTACTCCCGGTGCTGCTTTCTTAGTGGTATGAGGTCCTCATGTCTCTCTGATTGCTTCTCCTTTTTATATCTCAAAGGAAATTGACTTAAGACAATATCTAATCTTGTGGATCTCACCAATGTAACTGCTGCTAATCCATCTCATTTACATCATAGTGCCTTAGTTATCTAGTGCTGCTATAACAGAAATACCACAAGTGGATGGCTTTAACAAAGAGAAGTTTATTTTCTCACGCTGAAGTAGGCTAAAAGTCCAAATTCAGGGTGTCAGCTCCAGGGGTAGGCTTTCTCTCTCTGTTGGCTCTGGAGGAAGGTCTTTCTCATGAATCTTCCACTGGACTAGGAGTTTCTCTGTGCAGGAACCCCAGGTCTAAGGGACGCACTCTGCTCCAGGTGCTTCTTTCTTGGTGGTATGAGGTCCCCCTGTCTCTCTGCTCACTTTTTTCTTTTATATCTCAAGAGATTGCCTCAAAACACAATCTAATCTTGCAGATTGAGTCCTGCCTCATTAACACATTTGCCACTTATCCTCCCTCATTAACATCATAGAGGCAGGATTTACAACATATAGGAAAATCACACAATAGCAGAATATGGCCCAGCCAAGCTGATATGTACATTTTTGGGAGGACATAATTCAATTCATGACACATAGTGATAGGATTTACAACACATAGGAAAATCACATCGGTTGGTAAAATAGAAGACAATCATACAATACCTAGCCAAGTTGACAGATATTTTGGGGGTACACAATTCAATCTATGACACCAAGTGTGATGTCCTTCTCCAGGGACTAGTCCTTCCTGATAACAAGTCGAAAGTATACAAGATGAAGTCTTGCCATCCTTGCTTCTAAGGAGAATTCTGGCTCTACTTTTGCTATGTAAGGTAGCATATTTACAAGTTCCAGGCATTAGGATGTGGACATATTTGGGCGGAGGAGGGAGAGAATCACTATTCAACCTACCAAGTGGATCTTGCTTTTTCTATCAAACCTGGGGACTCTTCACCAAGCTCTAGGTCCCAAAATTTTTCTATTTTTTTCTAAAGTTTGTGTGTGTGTGTGTGTGTGTGTGTGTGTGTGTGTTTTAAGTGAAAGTTTACAAATCAAGTCAGTCTCTCATACAAAAATTTATATGTACCTTGCTGTGTACTCCTAGTTGCTCTCCCCCTAATGAGACAGCACACTCCTTCTCTCCACCGTGTGTTACCCGTGTCCCGTTTAGCCAGCTTCTGTCCCCCTGTGCCTTCTCTTCTCCTCGTCAGACAGGAGCTGCTCACACAGTCTCATGAGGAGCCAAGAAGCTCCTCACTAGTATCATTTTCTATCTTACAGCCCAATCCAATCTCTGCCTGAAGAGTTGGCTTTGGGAATGGTTCCACTCTTGGGCTAACAGAAGGTCTGTGGACCATGACCTCCGGGGTCCTTCCAGTCTCAGTCAGACCATTAAGATTGGTCTTTTTACAAGAATTTAATGTCTGCCTCCCACTGTTCTTCTGCTCCATCAGGGACTCTCTACTCTGTTCCCTATCAGGGCAGTCACTGGTTGAAGCCAGGCACCATCTAGTTCTTCTAGTCTCAGGCTGATGTAGTCTCTGATATATGTGGTCCTTTCAGTCTCTTGGGCTCATAATTACCTTGTGTCTTTGGTGCTTTTCATTTTTCTTTGCTCCAAGTGGGTTGAGACCAGTTGATGCATCTTAGATAGCCACTCACTAGCGTTTAGGTCCCCAGACATCACACACAAAAGTGGGACGCAGAATGTTTCCTTAATAGATTTTATTATGCTAAATGACCTAGATGTCGCCTGAAAATATGGTCCCCAGACCCCCACCACTGCTACTGTGGCCTTTGAAGCATTCGGTTTTTTCAGGAAGCTTCTTCGCTTTTGGTTTAGCCCAGTTGTGCTGACCTCTCCTGTCTCGTGTGTTGTCATTCCCTTCACCTAAAATAGTTCTCTACTATCTAATTAGTAAATAACCCTCTCCCTCCCTCCCTCCCCACTCTTGTAACCACCAAAGAATATTTTCTTCTCTGTTTAAACTATTTATTGAGTTCTTATAATACTGGTCTTATACAATATTTGTCCTTTTGCAACTGACTAATTTCACTCAGCATAATGTCTTCCAGGTTCCTCCATGTTATGAAATGTTTCATGGATTCATCATCGTTCTTTATCGATGCGTAGTATTCCATTGTGTGAATATACCATAATTTATTTATCCATGCATCCGTTGACGGGCATCTTGGTTGCCTTCATCTTTTTGCTATTGTAAACAGTACTGCAATGAACATGGGTGTGCCTGTATCTGTTTGTGTAAAGGCTCTTATTTCTCTAGGATATATTCCAAAGAGTGGTATTGCTGGATTGTATGGTACTCCTATTTCTAGCTTTTTAAGGAAGAGCGAAATAGATTCCAAATAGATTTATACCATTTTACATTCCCACCAGCAGTGTATAAGTGTTCCAGTCTCCACAACCTCTCCAACATTGATTATTTTGTGTTTCTTGGATTAATGCCAGCCTCGTTGGAGTGAGACGGTATCTCATTATAGTTTTGATTTGCATTTCTCTAATGGCTAATGATCCTGAGCATTTCTTTGTGTATCTATTAGCTGCCTAAATGTCTCCTTTGGTGAAGTGTCTGCTTGTATCCTTTGCTCATTTTTAATTGGGTTATTTGCCTTTTTGTTGTTGAGTTTTTGCAGTATCATGTCGATTTTAGAGATCAGATGCTGATTGGAAATGTCATAGCTAAAAACTATACCATTTCGCATTTCCACCAGCAATGAAGAAGGCTTCCAATTTCCCCACATCCTTCCCAATGTTTTGCCTTTTTTTTTTTTTTTTACCTTAGCCATCCTAGGGGGAGTAAAATGGTATCTCATTGTGGTTTCGATTTGCCTCTCTCTGATAGCTAATGATGCTGAGTATCTTTTCCTGTGTTTGGTGGCCATTTGACTGTCCTCTCTGGTGAAATGTCTCTTCAAGTTCCTTGCCCATTTTATGATTGGGTTGTCTTTCTGCTGTTAAGTTGTTGAAGTTTTATATATATTTTGGTTATTAAATTTTTGTCAGATATATGATGTCCGAAGATATTCTTTCAGTTGGTAGCTTGCCTTTTTACTTTTTTGGTAAAGTCTTTTGATGAATGAAATATTTTAATTTTTGTAAGGTCTCATTTATTTATTTTGTCTTTTGTTGTTTGTACTTTTGTTATTATATTAGATAACCCATTGTTAATCCATGCTTCAGTATAGATTACACCTCAACATAAAGAAAACAAAAATCTTCAAAACTGGACCAAAGCAAAAATCCTCACAACTGGACCAATGAGCAACATCATGATAAATGGAGAAAGATTGAAGTTGTCAAGGATTTCATTTTACTTGGATCCACAATCAACATCCACGGAAGCAACAGTCAAGAAATCATATGACGCATTGCATTGAGAAAATCTGCCTTAAAGACCTCTTTAAAGTGTTTAAAAGCAAAGATACTACTTTAAGGACTAAGGTGAACCTGACTCAAGCCATGGTGTTTTCCATCACCTCATACGCATGCAAAACCTGGACAATGAATGAGGAAGACCGAAGAACAGTTTATGCCTTTGAGTTGTGGTGTTGGCGAAGAATGTTGACTATACCATGAGCTGCCAAAAGAATTAACAAATCTGTCTTGGAAAAAGTACAGCCAGAATGCTCATTAGAAGTGAGGATGACATATTATCAGGAGGGACCAGTCCCTGGAGAAGGACATCATGCTTGGTAAAGTGGAGGGTCAGTATAAAAGAGGATGACCCTCAATGAGATGGACTAACACAGTGGCTGCAACAACGGGTTCAAGCATAGCAATGATCATGGGGATGGCGCAGGACCAGGCAGTGTTTTTGTTCTGTTGTACATAGGGTCACTATGAGTCGGAGCCTACTCAACGGCACCTAAAAACAATAACAGTGACAATTGTTAAGAGCTAGGCCCGACAACGTTGCCCCTGAATTTTCTTCTAAAAATTTTATGGTTTTGGTTTGCACATTTAGGTCCTTAATCTTTTTTGAATTTGTTTTTGTGTATGGTGTGAGGCATGGGTCTTGTTTTGGTTTTCTGCATGTGGAAATCCAATTTTCCCAACACCACTTATTGAAAAGAATTTTCTTTCCCAATGAAATGGATTTTCTTTCCCAATGAAATGGATTTAGCATATTTGTTAAAAATCAGTTGACCCTAGATATGCAGGTTTATTTCTGAACTCTCAATTCAATTCCATTTGTTTATGTGTCTATTATTATACCACTACCAAGCTGTTTGGATTACTGTAGCTATATAATATGTTTTAAAATCAGGAAGTGTGAGTCCTCCTACTTTGTTGTTCTCTTTCAACATTGCTTTAGCTGTTCGGTGCCTCTTCCCATTCCATGTAAAGTTGTACAAAAAACTCTTAAAACTCAACAATAAGAAAACAAACCACACAATTTAAAAATGGGTGAAAGATCTGAACAGATGTCTCACCAAAGAAGATATACAAACGCAAATTTCCATATGAAAAGATGTTCAACATCACGTATCATTGGTGGTGGTGATCGTGGTTGTATGCCATCAAGTCGATTCCAACTCACAGTGACCCTATAGGACACAGTAGAACTACCCTATAGGGTTTCCTGGGAGCAGATTGCCAGGTCTTTTCTCCCACAGAGTCTGTAGTTTTGACTTTACCAAATGTCATAGAGTTGAAATTATACAGTGTGTAACTTTTTCAGACTGGCTTCTTTCAGTTAGCAAATATGCATTTAACTTCTTCCATGTCCTTTTGTAACTTGGTAGTTCATTTCTGGGGGTTCATTTTTTAGGTTCGAATCACTGACCTTTTGGTTAGCAGCCAAGTGCTTAACCAGGGCTCTGTCATATGTCATTAAAACCAAAAAACCAAACCCACCACCGTGGAGTCAATTCTGACTCATAGAGACCCTATAGGACAGAGTAGAACTGCCCCATACGGTTTCCAAGGAGTGGCTGGTTGATTTGAACTGCCAACATTTTGGTTAGCAGCCATAGCTCTTAACCACTATGCCATACGTCATTAGGGAATTGCAAATTAAAACAAAGGTGAGACACCACTACACACCTATAAGGATGGCTAAAATTGAAAACACAAAACAAATGGTGATGAGGATGTGGAATAATGGGAACTCTAATTCATTTTTGGTGGAACAGCTACTTTGGAAGACAGTTTGGCAGTTTCTTACAAAGATAAACATTATCTTACCATACAATCCAGCAGTAGCACTCCTAGGTATTTACTCAAATGAATTGAAAACTTATGTCCACACAAAAACCTGCACACAAATGTTTATAGCAACTTTGTTCATAACTGCCAAAAATTGTAAACAACCAAGACGTCCTTCAATAGTGGAATGGATAAACAAACTGGAATAGCCATATAATGGAACATTATTCAATGATTAAAAAATAAACTACCAGGTTACAAAAAGACACAGAGGAAGCTTAAATGCGTACTTGTTAGGTGAAAGAAGCCAGTCTGAAAAAGTTACGTACTGTATAATTTCAACTCTATGACATTCTGGAAAATTCAAAACTATAGAGATCAATGATTGTCACAGGCTGAGGCGGAAGGAGGGAGGGATGTACCGGTGGAGCGAGGGCATTTCAAAGGCATTAAAACTATTCTGCATTATACTCTAATTGTGGATACATGACATTATACATTTGTCAAAACCTATAGAACCTTAATTTAAACTGATAAATTAGTGAGCTTTGATGTAAACTATAGACTTTAGTTAATAATAATGCATCAGTATTGTTTCATCAGTTGTAACAAATGCACAATACTGACGCATGATGTTAATAATAAGAGAAACTGTATGCAGGGGAGAGTAGGGGATATAGGAAACTTCTGCACATTTTTTCTGTAAACCTAAAATTTCACTAAAAATTAAAGTGTATTTAAATTAAAAATTACATGTTAATTCCTAATTTAAAAACTCTTTAATAACTAGGAATAGTTATTACGTCATAAATGGTGTCTATCTCAAACCAGTACTCAACAACATATTCAGTGATAAAACCCTACAGACATTTCCATTAAAATCTGAAACAAACTAAGAATGTTCTTTATTAGAAGTATTTACTACTATTTAAAGGAACCCTGGTGATGCAGTGGTTAAGTGCTCAGCTGCTAATCAAAAGGTTGGTAGTTTGAACCTACCAGGTGCTCCACAAGAAAAAAGATGTGGCAATCTGCTTCCGTAAAGATTACAACCTTGGAAACCCTATGGGGCAGTTCTACTCTGTCCTACAGGGTTGCTATGAGTAGGAATTGACTCAACAGCAATGGGTTACTACTATTTAGAAAATAGTATTTGCTACTGTTTTCACAGTTCCGGCCAAAGCAATAATGATTGCAAAGAAATCAAAGGACTCAGTATTGGAAGTGAGACAACAGACGTCTGTTTAAAGGTGACTACTTTCTTATCACAGATAAAATTCCCGTAGTAATACCCAAATTTTGTTTACACTGACTCAACAGCAATTGATAATAAGCTGAGGTCTGGAGCAGGAGAGGGAAAGAATGGTAAGAAATGGGGTAGTAGAGGTAGGCAGGGATCAAGGTACATAAAGTCTTGTAGGTCATAGTAAGGACTCTGGATGCTATTCTGAGTTAGATGGGAAACCACTGAAGAGTTTTGAATAAGAGAGTGTTGTGGTCTGATCCCCTTTACAACACTTTTTACTTTTTTTGTCAGATAACATCAAACTTAAAAATGTTTTTATGAGAAAATAAATGTCAAATCCACAAAAAATCCAGAAAAGCTACACCTTGGAATTGAAATATTTTGACTTTGGATTCCATTAATGCATAATGAGCCAAAAAACACTTTTGGCAGAATTATGTATTTCTTAAAAACACACAAAAATAGGCAGAGTGAGATATCAAAGGAAGACATTTCTTCCTCAAGAAAGTATACTTTGGTTTAACAGCTGCAGAAAGACAACTGGTTGATGTAACATCACGATTGGAGTATGGGGTGATCTTCAAGTACCTGCACAGAAGCAGTAAAGAAGTCCCTAGCAAAGTTAGTTGAAATCATTCAAGAGGAAGGCTATTATTTGCAAACAGGTGTTTAATATCAATGAAACAGAACGTTTTATAATCAAATGCAGTCACAAATCTACATTGCCAAGACATACAAATCAAGGCCAGGCTATAAAGTGGAAGTGATTGAATTATTAGATTCTCAAAAGAACTCAGCCATAAAGATTTTATTGAAATAAGAGGGTGTTATGGATTGAAGCGCATCCCCCAAAAATGTGTGTCAACTTGGCCAGGCCATGATTCCCAGTATTGCGTGGTAGCCCTACATTTTGCTATCTGATGTAATTATCCTATGTGTTGTAAATACTAACTTCTATGATGTTAATGAGGTGGAATGGAGGCAGTTATGGTAATGAGGCAGGAAACAGCCTATAGGATTAGGTTGTATTTTGAGTCAATCTCATGTGAGATATAAAAGAGAGAAGTTAGGAGAGAGAAGAGGGACCTCATTACCACCAAGAAAGAAGAGCTGGACCAAAGCCCATTAAATGGGGAAAAGACAGTCTTTTTAGCAAATGGTGCTGGCATAACTGGATGTCCATCTGTAAAAAAAAAAATGAAATGGGACTCATACTTAACACCATACACAAAAACTAACTCAAAGTGGATCAAAGATCTAAATATAAAAGCTAAAACAATAAAGATCATGAGAGAAAAAATAGGAACAACACTAAGGGCCCTAATACATAACATAAAATCAATACAAACCATAACTAACAATGCACAAACACCAGAAGATGAACTAGATAACGGGGAGCTCCAAAAAGTAAACACGTAAGCTCATCGAAAGACTTCACCAAAAGAGTAAAAAGAGAACCTATAGACTGAGAAAAAAATTTTGACTACAACATACATAAAAAACAAGGGTCTAATCTCTAAAAGCTATAGAATACTTCAACACCTCAACAAAAGACAAATAACCCAATTAAAAAATGGGCAAAGGATAGAAACAGACACTTCACCAAAGAAGACATTCAAGCAGCTAACAGACACAGGAGGAAATGCTCACAACCATTCCAAATTAGAGAAATGCAAATCAAAACTGCAGTGAGATACCATCTCACCCTGACATTACTGGCACTAATTAAGAAAAAAATAAAAATAACGGTGATGGTTAAGGTTGTGTGTCAATTTGGCTGGGCCATGATTCTCAGTGGTTTGGCAGTCATATGGTGTTCTGATCACTTCCATGATGAAATTTGATCACCTCCATGATGGGATCTGCTGTGAGTGGTCAATCAGTTGAAAGAGAGTATTTTGGGGGTGTGGCCTGCCTCAATTATAAGTGGACCTTCTGGCAAGTCTCACGGGCTTTTGCTTGTTCTGGATCCTGCAGCTGGGTCCTGTTCATCTGACCTGCAGTTTTCGAGACTTGAGTTAGCCACTTACCTGTGGTCTTGCCTGCTGATTTTGGGATTCATTGATCTTTGCAGCATGTGACCAAGAGTCCTGCTCCCTGACCTGCCAATCTTTGGTTTCCCAGTCCCTGCAGCTATGTGAATCAGGAGAAGCCTCTATCCTGACCCATGGACTTGGGATGTTACAGACTATAACTGTGTGAGCCATTTCCTTGATATAAATCTCTGTATATACACTTATATGTTTTACTGGGTTTTCATCTCTAGAGAACTCAGCCTAGGACATTTGGTACCAGGAGTAGTCTAGAGAAACAAAATTGTAAGGATGAGTTTTCTAAACTGGTTCTCAAAGCTGGTTAATCTTAAGGATATCGATGACTCTGCTTACAGTAGTAGAGAGGGCACTGCTAATCTATGGCATGAGGTGGCAATTCAAATACGCAAAATATCACCACCAGTAGATCAGGTATTGGTGAAAGGCAAGGCTCTGGGTGATTGCATGTATGATACCTTTCTCCAATTTTGTCATAATGAGAAATATAAGGAAGCTGGTTGGTTGGTCCTACTTTCACTAGACGAACTGGTGAAAGAAAGAGTTGAGCTCAGGGCTTCAGAGTCAAAGCTCAAGCGCCACATAAATGACCTCCAAGTTTCCACTTGTGCCTTGAAAGAAAGCCTTATTTCTTGTAGTAACAGAGCTGATATTGCTGAAAACCCAAACTCAGAGTCTTATCATAACAGTGGCTGAATTACAATGTCAACTCAACTGCCACCTCGAGAGGTGTCTGAAGTTAAATTGAGGCTATTGATTGGGAAGAAATGGGATCCTGAAACTTGGGATGGGGACATACGAGCAGATAATCAGGAAGCTGTAGACACTGAGCCCCTAAATTCTGTTGAATCACCCCTGCCAACAGAAGCAGCCTTCTCACTCCCATCTGAAGAGATTACTCCATGTTTGTCTGAAAAACACCCTCCACAGTAAAACCATTAACCCTTTCACCCCCATCTAATGAGATTAACCCAGCTGCCTCTAAAGAGCCTTTGTCTGAGTCATTGCCTGGGGCATCACCTGAAGCAGATGACTTATAAGATAATGCTGAATGTTCTCAAAACTTTTCCCCACCACTGATTTTGGCTTCTAGGCCTATAACTAGAATTAAGTCCCAGCCAGCCCCAAAAGGTGAGGTACAAAGTGTGACCCAGGAGGAGGTACACTACACTCCAAAAGAACTGCTTGAGATTTCTAATATGTACAAACAGAAACCTGGGGAATATATGTGGAAATGGCTATTAATGGTGTTGAATAATAGTGAAAGGGACATAAAGATAGATTAGTCTGAGTTTATTGATGGAAAGATGTAATAATTTATTTGGTTGGGTCGCTGAAGTATGGATTATGTGGTGGCCTATACTAGAGAAATTTGAAGTACCAGACCTGCCTCAGTGTACTGTAGAAGAAGGTATCCAAAGGCTTAGGGAAATTGGCACGCTAGAGTGGATTATCAAGTTAGACCCACAAACCCACACATGGAGTACCCAGAAGACACACTTTTTACCACAGTGCTGAGGAACAAATTTGTGAAGGGAGCCCCTGCATCCTTTAAAACTGCTGTGATTCCCATTTTATGTAAGTCAGAGTTGACACTGGGAACTGCCCTAACTGAATTAAGACACCTAACTACAAAGGTGTTGGTTGGATCCCATGGTGGTAGGGGTCAAGTGGCAGCACTCAACGGACAAAGACAAAATGGGTGTGGTTACCCTAATGGACAACAGAGTCAAAGCCGTAATCAGAATAGTCTTACGCGTATGGACTTATAGCATTGGCTACTTAGTCGTGGTGTCCTGAGGAGTGAAATAGATAGGAAATCTAAATATTTACATGATCTGTACAAGAGAAAGAATTCTAGGTCAAGTGAACAGCAGTCTATTCTCTATTCACCAGAATAGAGAGGCACAGTTCCTCATCAATTCCCAGACTTGAATGAATTGAAAGACCCACAACCACTTGAATGAAGGGGAGCCTGGGTCCCCTTGAGGAAAGACTGCAATACACTGCCAAAAACTTATACTGTTAATCTTTCTCCCGGCCTTCCCCAAAGGGATCCACTGCCTTTTACAAGAGTGACAGTTCATTGGGGAAAAAGAAATAATCAGGCTTTTCAGGGATTACTGGATGCTGGCTCTGAACTGACATTAATTCCAGGAGACCCAAAACATCACTTCGGCCCACCAGTCAAACTGGGGGCATACAGAGGTCAGGTTATTAATGGAGTCTTAGCTCATGTCCATCTCACAGTAGGTCCAGTGGTCTCCGAACCCATCCTGTAGTGATTTCCCCAGTTCCAGATGGATAATTGGAATAGATATACTCAGCAACTGGCAGAACCCCCACATTGGATCCCTGACAAATAGAGTAAAGGGGTATTAAATGGTAGGAAGATCCAAAGGAAGCCATTACAACTGCCCTTACCAAGGAAAAAAGTAAACCAAAAGCAATACTGCATTCCTGGAGGGATTGCAGAGATTACTGCCTCCATCAAGGACTTGAAGGACGTAGGGGTAGTGATTCCTACCACATGTCCATTCAACTCACCTATTTGGCCTGTGCAAAGAACAGATGGATTTTGGAGAATGACAGTGGATTATTGAAAACTTAACCAGGTGGTGACTCCAATTGCAGCTACAGTTCCGGATGTAGTCTCATTGTTTGAGCAGATTAATACATCTCTTGGTGCCTGGTATGCAGCTATTGATCTGGCTAATACCTTTTTGTCCATACCTGTTTCAAAGCACGATCAGAAGCAGTTTGCTTTCAATTGGCAAGGCCAGCAATACACCTTCAGTTGCCTAACTCAGAGCTACATCAATTCTCCAGCCCTATGTGATAATTTAGTCCACAGGGACCTTGATCTCCTTTCCCTTCTTCAAAACTTCACATTGGGTCTGTTATATTGATGACGTTATGCTGATTGGACCTAGTAAGAAAGAAGCATCAATACCTCTGGGCTTATTGGTAAAACATTTGCATGCTAGAAGATGGGAAATTAATACCACAGGAATTCAGGCACCTTTCCACCTCAGTGAAATTTCTAGGGGTTCAGTGGTATGGGGCATGTTGAGACATTTCTTCTAAAGTGAAGAATAAGTTATGGCATCTAGCTCCTCCCACAACTAAAAAGGAGGCACAACACCTAGTGGGCCTCTTTAGATTTTGGAGGCAGCATATTCCTCATTTGGGTTTGCTACTCCAGCCTATTGATCAAGTAACTCCAAAAGCTGCTAGTTTTGAGTGTGCCCCAGAACAAGAGAAGGCTCTGAAACAGGTTCAGGCTGCCGTGTAAACTGCTCTGCCACTTGGCCCATATTATCCGGCTGATCCAATGGTGCTTGAAGTGTCAGTGGCAGATAGAGATGCTGTTTGGAGTGTTTGACAGGGCCCTATTGGTGAATCACAGCACAGACCCTTAGGATTTTAGAGGAAAGCCCTGCCATCGTCTGCAAATAAATACTCTCCTTTTGAGAAACAGCTTTTGGCTTGTTACTGGACCTTAACAGAGACTAACGCTTAACCATGAGATGCCAAGTCACCATGCAGTCTGAGCTTCCCCTTGTGAATTGGGTGTTGTCTAACCCACAGAGTCATAAAGTTGGACATGCAAGCAGCACTCCATCACTAAATGGAAGTGGTATATATGAGATCGGGCCTGAGCAGGACCTGAAGGCACAAGTAAGTTCCATGAGGAAGTGGTCCAAATGCTCATGGTCTCCACACCTATCACATTACCTTCCATCTCCCAGTCTGCACCTATGGCCTAATGGGGAGTTCCTTATGATCAGTTGACTGAGGAAGAGAAAACTCATGCCTGGTTTACAGATGCTTCTGTGTGATATATAGGCACCACTCAAAAGTGGACAGCAGCAGCACTATAGCCCCTTTCTGGGACCTCCCTGAAGGACAGTGGTGAAGGGAAATCCTCCCAATGGGCAGAAATTCGAGCAGTGCACCTGGTTGTTCACTTTCCTTGGAAGGAGAAACGGCCAGGTGTGCTATTGTATACTGATTCATGGGCTGTGGTCAATGGTTTGGCTGGATGGCCAGGGACTTGGAAGGAACATGGTTGGAAAATTGGAGACAAGGATGTATGGGGAAAAGTTATGTGGACAGACTTCTCCGAATGGGCTAAAGAAGTAAAGATATTTGTGTCTCATGTGAATGCTCACCAAAGGGTGACCTCAGCAGAGGAGGATTTTAAAAATCAAGTAGGTAAAATGCCATGTTCTGTGGAAACCACTCATCCTCTTTCCCCAGCTACTTCTGTCACTGCACAATGGGCTCAAGAACAAAGTGGACATGGCAGCAGGGATGGAGATTATGCATGGGCTCAGCAACATGGACTTCCACTCACCAAGGCTGACTTGGCTACAGCCACAGCTGGGTGCCCAATCTGCCAGCAGCAGAGACCAATACCGAGTCCACCATATGACACTATCTGTCGAGGTGATCAACCAGCAACCTGGTGGCAAGCTGATTACATTGGGCCATTTCCATACAGACATGGCAGTGTTTTGTTCTTACTGGAATAGAGTCTTATTCTGGATGTGGATTTGCCTTCCCTACATGCAATGCTTCTGCCAAAACTACCATCTGTGGATTTATAGAAAGCCTTCTTCACCACCATGGTATCTCACACAGCATCGTCCCGGATCAAGGGACTCACTTTATAGCAAATGACATGCAGCAGTGGGCCGATGATCATGGAATTCACTTGTCTTACTACGTTCCCCATCATCCTGGAGTAGCTGACTTGATAAATGATGGAATGTCCTTCTAAAGACACAATTATGGCACCAGCTAGGAAGGGAGTTGCCATACTTTAGGCTGTGGTGATTGATCCTGATTATCAAGAGGAAATTGGATTGATATTACATAATGGAGGTAAAGAACAATATGTTTGGAAAGCAGAAATCCCTTAACCCAATCATAAAACAGATGAAGGACTTGAATAGACATTTCATCAGAGAGGACAGTCAAATGGCCACCAAACACATGAAAAGATGCTCAGCATCATTAGCCATCAGGGAGATGCTGATCAAAACCACAATGAGATACCATTTCACTCCCACTAGGATGGCTAGGAAACCCTGGTGGTGTAGTGGTTAAGTGCTAGGGCTGCCAACCAAAAGGTCAGCAGTTTAAATCCACGAGGCACTCCTTGGAAACTCTATGGGGAAGTTCTACTTTGTCCTGTAGGGTTGCTATGAGTCGGAATCTACTTGACAGCAACGAGTGGATAGCTAAGATAAAAAAAAAAAAAGGCAGAAAATAACAAATGTTGGCAAGGATGTTTTGGAGATTAGACCCTTTATTTGTTGCTGGTGGGCTTGCAAAATGGTACAGACATTGTGGAAAACAGTGTGGAGTTTCCTCAAAAAACTAAAAGCAGAACTACCGTATAACCCAGCAATTCCACTCCTAGGTATATACCCCAGACTTGAAAGCAGAAACTCAAACAGAGACTCATACATCAATGTTCAGTACAGCACAATTCACAACAGCCAAAAGGTGGAAACGGCCTAATTGCTCGCCAACAGATGAATGGATAAACAAAATGTGGCACACATATACAATGAAATACTACTTAGACAGTAGGAAAAATGAAGTCTTGATACATGCTACAGTATGGATGGAGCTTGAATACACTATGCTGAGTGAAATAAGCCAAATACAAATGGACAAATATTGTATGACCTTACTTATATAAAAAGACCAAAAAAAGTTAATTTTACAGGTGCAAAAGCTTATTAGTGGTGCTTTGGTCATCTAGTGCTGCTATAATAGAAATACCACAAGTGGATGGCTTTAACAAAGAGAAATTTATTCTCTCACAGTCCAGTAGGCTAGAAGTCTGAATTCAGGGCGCCAGCTTCGGGGGAAGGCTATCTCTCTGTTGGCTCTGAGGAAGGTCCTTGTCATCAGCCTTCTGTTGGTCTGGGAGCATCTCAGTGCAGGAACCTCAGGTCCAAAGGATGTGCTTTGCTTCTGGTGCTGATTTCTTGGTGGTATGAAGTCCCCCTGTCTCTCTGCTCACTTCTCTCTTTTATATCTCAAAGAGATTGGCTTAAAACACTACCTAATCTTGTATATCTCATCAATATAACTGCCACTAATCCATCTCATTGCATCATAGTGATAGGATTTACAACACGTAGGAAAATCACATAAAATGGTGGACAATCACACAATCCTGGGACTCATAGCTCAGCTAAGTAGACAGACATTTTTGGGAGTCGCGATTCAATCCATGACAAATGGTTACCAGGTACAGGAGGGAGGAGGAAAAGAGAGTTAAACAGTGATGGAAAAATAGCATTAATTAAGGGCAGGGTTGCACAGTCAGTTGTTGTAATTGCTGTCAACAAGTTGTGCACCTGTAAAAAGTTGGATTGGCAAAAGTTATATGATAGATATATTTGCAACAATTACAAAAAGAGAGAGCGAGAGAGTAGCTGTTGAGGCTGCTTATGTACAACCGAACATCTTATGGGATTTGGTTCCTTGGTTTGGATGTTTAGGGTCATGGTTTCATGGGATGTGATGGTTAAGACTGTGTGTCAACTTGGCTGGGCTATGATTCTCAGTATTGTGTGATTGTCCACCATTTTATGTGATTGTCTGCCATTTTATGTGATTTTCCTATAGTGGTAAATCCTATCACTATAATGTAATAAAATGGATTAGTGGCAGTTATATTGATGAGATCTGCAGGATTAAGTAGTGTCTTCAGCCAATCTCTTTTAAGATATAAAAGACAAAAACGAGCAGAGAGACATGAGGACTTCATACCACCAAGAAAGCAGTGCTGGGAGCAGAGAGCATCCTTTGGACTTGAGATTCCTGTGCTGAGATGCCCCCAGACCAAGGGAAGACTGATGACAAGGACCTTCCTCCAGAGCTGACAGAGAGAGAAAGGCTTCTCCTGGAGCCAGCACCCTGAATTTGGACTTGTAGTCTACTAAACTATGAGAGACTAAATTTCTCTTTGTTAAAGCCATCCACTTGTGGTATTTCTGTTATAGCAACACTAGACGACTAACACGTAAGACATCCCAGTTAATTGGCCTAATAACTTGTTTAGTGCTTCTGTTCTACCTCCTAGCTCATTGTGTAGTAACTGGGGTCTTAAAAGTTTACAAGCAGCCATCCAAGTCACAACAATTGGTCTCTATTCACCTGGAGCAATAGAGGAAAAAGAAGAGTCAGGAATATTAGGAGGAAATGGAATGTGACTAATTGCTTCCATGAAAAACTGCTTCCTTTGCCATGACATCAAAAGAACTGGATGGTGCCCAGCTATCACCACTGACCATTTTGATCAAAGATTCCTTAGAAGAATCCTTATCAAAGTGGGAAAATGCAGAACAGGATTTAAAATTATCATGGTCTCTAGACTTTCTGGAGCCATGGAGGGTAGATGAACCCCTGAAACTATTTGTCATGGATTGAATTTTGTCCCCCCAAAAATGTGTGTATCAACTTGGTTGGGCCATGATTCCAAGTATTGAGTGGTTGTTTTCCACTTTGATTGTAATTTTATGTTGAGAGGATTAGGGTGGGATTGTAACAGCACCCTTACTGAGGCCACCTCCCTGATCCAAGGTAAAGGGAGATTCCCTGGGGTGTGGCCTGCACCACCTTTTCTCTTTCAAGAGATAAAAGGAAAAGGAAGCAAGCAGAAAGTTGGGGACCTCATACCACCAAGAAAGCAGCACCAGGAGAAGAGCGAGTCCTTTGGACCCAGGGTCCCTGCACCTGAGAAGCTCCTAAATCAGGGGAAGAGTGAGTATAAACACCTTCCTCCACAGCCAACAGAGAGAGAAAGCCTTCCCCTGGAGCCGACACCATGAATTTTAGCCTACCTTACTGAAAAAAAAAAATTTTTTTTCTTTACTGTGAGAAAATAAATTTATCTTCGTTAAAGCCATCCACTTGTGGTATTTCTGTTATAGCAGCACTAGATAACCAAGACACTGTTGCCCTGAGATAATCTTTAAACCTTAAACCAAAAATATCCCTTGAAGTCTTCTTAAAACCAAACAATATCTTAACTAGTAAAGAATGTCTGCCTTGAGCATTATGCTGTTTTAAGAACTATCTATATGTGATCAAATTGACATCGGCAACTCGAAATATTAGACAGGAACCTTAGTGGGCAGTGAGTTTATGTTAATAAGGGAGGAACAACTCAGAAAAGGAAGGTGAGAATGGTTGCACAATTTGAAGAATGTGATCAATGTCACTAAATTGTACATGTAGAATCTGTTGAACTGGCATGTGTTTTGCTGTGTATATCAACAACAACAACAAAACAAATTAAACATTTTTTAAAATATATTTGGAAGGTCCTGAGAGTAATAAGGAATGCCTACGTTTATTTGAGAAATATTTAGCAGAAAAATATGACATCTTCATTCTAAACTTCAAGTACTTGTACTTTTTTCTATTTTTTTTATAATTCATATGCCATAAGATTCATCCTTTTAAAGTACATAATCCAATGGACTTTAGTACATTCAAAACAGATTTATATTTTAAGACATCTTAGACAGTTCAGTCCATGAGGGAAAACAGCCCCCAAAAGAAGCATTTGTGATACAATGTTTTTTTTTTGTTTGGTTTTAGAGTTAATAAGGGTTCTAAAAACATATATTTGAATTTATTTTTATCTTTTCATTATCAATTTTACACAATAATCACACGATTTTTACAGTGTGAGATGAGTTTTCAGGAACAAATTACAATGTATTATGTTGCACCAATAAGATATAAGAGTTTACCTTACAACAGCTTAATATCTCAACTTAGTCTACAAATCAATAAGTTATTTGCAAACAATATGATTGTTTACTTCAAAAACTGAAGAAAATAAACTGAAAAATCATTAGCATTGATAAGAATGCTCAACAAAGTAGCTAAGTACAAGATAATATATAGAAAATTTAATTTTTCCAGTATACCAATAATAACAAATTAGAAAATACAGCTGAAAAATGTTCTACAAAAATTTATTGAGATATATAAAGGAATATGTGAATCAATGGAGAAATATATCATGTTCCTGGATGAGAAAACTGAATGCTAAGAAGATATTATTTCCAAATTAAACTGAATGTTTAATGCATTTCCCATTAAAATCCTAATAAGATTTTGTTTGGAACTTGAGAAAGTTATTCTAAAATTCACCTGAAAGAAAAATTCAAGAATAACCAAGAAAGTTTAGAAAACTAATAGTAATCAAAAGGAACTAGCATAACTAGATATTTAAAGACATTGTAAATATTTAAATATTAAAACAGAACTGTACTAGTACAAAAATAAAGACTCCTCACAAATAAATGGGGGAAGAGATGGATTGTTCAGTAAATGATATTGCAAGAAAAATAAGGTATTTATTTGGGGAAAAAAACTATAATGTTACCTCATACCATATACCAAAATATATTCCAATTAGATTAAAGATTTCATTTAAATCATCAATCCATAAAAATAGTAGAAGAAAATGTAAGGTAAGGAACCTCAGAAAATGGGCTTAGGATTTAGAGTATCTCTGCCTGCAGTGTCTTCATGGTCTTTTCCCTTAGTAGAAAACAGAGGGGCCTTCCTCAGAGCATACAGTCTTCTCCTTTGTCCTGGTGCTTTCTAGGCCAAAGTGAGACCCCAATCCAATCGCACAACACTATTATTCGAATGTGCAGCAAAATCAGTGGCCATGATCTCTCAGAATTTGCTCAGTTAAAAAGAATTGAATGGGAACCCTGCCCAGGCACCCCTCAAGTCTTCCCTCAGATATCACAGGCCCAAGCTTATCCTGTGGTTGCGTAAACAGAGTATCAAGAGAGACAATGAAGAGAGGTTGGAGGGAAAATAGATGGGGGTTGGGCTTCTTGTTGGAGGGAGGGAAAAACCCTTCAGAGTTGACTTGCCTACAGCCCCTAGGTCTAAGGCTATTACAGGAAAACCACCCTATCTGGGCCTCCACAGCTTCAAGGGGAGAAATTAAGGAGAACCTAAGAACTTTTTTATAGGGTCACTATGAGTATGAGTCAGAATCAACTCAATGGCAATGGGTTTGGTTTTGGTTTGGTTTGAATCTCTGGCTAGGACCCCGGTGACACAGTGGTTAAGAGCTTGGCTGCTAACCAAAAGGCCAGTAGTTTGAACCCACCAGCCGCTCCTTGGAAACCCTATGGGGCAGTTCTAACCTGTCCTATAGGGTCACTATGAGTCACAATCAACTCAATGGCAACAGGTTTGGTTTTTTTGGTTTTTTAATCTCTGGCTCCCAGGATCTTGTGGAACTTTTTCTCAATAACCAGTTTTCCTCTGTTTTGCCAGTAACTGGAAGAAAACAGAGTTCAGTGATGGCCTAGGACAGGGAAGTGGTGAGTTAGAAAATAGAGCAGTCAGGCTGGTAGCTGGAGGGGAACTCCACCCCCTTTACAAACCCAAGGTAACACAGCTCAAAAACATCTATGCAGACAATTCCTCCCTGAAGACAAGCAGAGTCTGGGAGATCTCACCCTTTATCCCCGAGATGTCTCACATCATATGACATATACAGCTCATGCTGCTCCTAGAACATTAGTTCAGAAAATGTTTCAACCTGAATTGCTGTCTGTCCCACATCACTCAATGCTTTCAAGCTATTTCTGCACTATTTTTCCTTTATTTTAACAAATGTTTATGGAGTGATTACTATGTGTCAAGCACTGTTCTGGATGCTAGGGTCATAAAAAAAAAAAGGGTCATAGCACTGAATAAAACAAAGACTCTGCCATCATAGAGCTTACATTCTAGTTGGGGAGGCAGACAATTAATCAATCAAGCAAGCAACACCATCAGATAGTGATAAGTACCATAAAGAAAAATAAAGCCAAAGATGGCTGACTAGGTAGATGTTACCTCGGATCCCTCTTGCAACAAAGACTCAGAAAAACAAGTGAATCGATCACATACATGACAATCTACGAACCCTGACCATCAAACACAAATCTAAAGAGTTGACCTGAGTGACAGGTGAGCAAAAAGCTGCACCCTGAACCAGCGACTGCTTCTAGAACCCGTGACACACTCCACAGCCTTGAGCCCTCGCGGTTCCCTGGTGCTGAGTGGCAGGGCTAATAGTGGCTTGCTGAGGTGGGGCAGGCACAGGACACAGCCCTAACCCCTAGCCCCCTGGGGTAACCTCCACAGAGACTCAGCCAGCGCAAGCAGGCTGCACAGTCACATGGCTACTGAGAGAACGAATGAGCAACCACGGGGAAGCAGCGACTGTTTTTGAGGCCTGGAGCCAGCGTCCCAATCAGAAAAACTTGGTGCCAGACTTTGGACTGGGTGCAGGGCAGCTGAGCACGGCATCCTGAGATGGCGCAAACACGGGACGCAGCCCTAGCCCCCAGAAGTGACCTCGGGGGAAGCCCAGCCAGTGCACGAAGGCAGCGCAGTGACGCGGCTGACAGGAGGAGAAGTCACTGGGAGGCAGTGACTGGTTTTGGAGCCTGGAGTGCGGTGTCCCAGCCAGGGAACCTTGGAGCTGGGCTTTGGACTGGGAGCGGAGGAACCGACCACGGCTTCTGAGACACCATGTGCACAGGACGGGGGCCTGACCCTCGGGGGCAATCTCGACCCAGCCAATGCACACAGGTTACACGCCCCTTGGGAATCTCAGATAAAACAGTCCTCAGCAAGCAAGATAAGTAACTTTGTCTATATCCGTGGATGCTACTCTCTCCTATCTATCTGATCCCTCCCCTCCCCTTCCCAGGCAGCTTCATTACCATTGGAATTTCCTGGGCCAGAGAGTGAAGTGCTCTGCAGTTTGTTTGTTTTGTCTTTTCCTAACCCATTCTCCTGGCCTGAGAGAAGCAGCTACAAAAAACCCAGGGACCAAGAATCCTTCCCTGACTTCACGAAATTGGACTAAAAATACAGAACCAGCTCCAGCCAAGCATATGAGATCCACAGTCTTGGGCTTTCATCCCTACAGGGAACAAGGTGGCTATTATAATGCAAAGGCAATTCTGATAGTGATCTGACTGTAATTGTTTTAGCGGATTACTGGAAAGACAAGTTTCCCAGGTCTGATATCTCTACCTGTGAAACAGAGCCCTCACTGACCCACAATGGGGAACTGAGGCTGAAGCTCCACCCAAAGAACCTAACCTCCTGCCATAGGGGTCTGAGGGTAGTGTCATCTACCAATCTGTACAGGTACATGCATTGGGTGCCTAAGGTACAGCTGCAGAGCCCACCCACCAAAGTGCTTTAGGAATAGAGGCACACCTACCTCACTGGCACTTGGGGGAAGCCTGTCAGCATCCTGCCCCCTTTGGAATGTGACCCCCAGCTGCTACTAGAATCTGGTGCACACAACTATCACCACTACTCCTCTAAGCAAATAGGTGACAGTCTACCCCACACACTTGGTGGCCCAAAATCAGATTCTACTCAAGAATAGTGAACGCACTCTTAGGCTTATATTTCTGGTAACGGCCCAAACCAGCTGGAAAGAGGACATAAGTGATTCAAAGGCTACAGCAATCAAGACAGCACAATCTAGTAGCCCATCTATGTATATTGAATGAAAACAAAACAAGATAAGACTCAGTGAGCAAATATAAAATAAATCATTACAATATCTTATAGATGGCTCGGAGACAGCAGTCGGTATGAAACCACATAAAGAAGCAGACCAAGTTGTAGCTTCTACAACTCCCCAAATTAAAGAATCATAATCTTTCCCAAATGAAGATACAATCCTGGAATTGCCAGATGCAGAATATAAAAAACTAATATACAGAATGCTTCAAGACATCAGGGATGACCTCAAAAATGAAATAAGGCAATCTACAGAAAAAGCCAAGGAACACACTGATAGAGGAGTTGAAGACATCAAAAAGATTATTCAAGAACATAGTGGAAAAATTAATGAGCTGCAAGAATCCATAGAGAGACAGCATTCAGAGATAAAAAAGATTAACAGTAAAATTACAGAATTAGACAACTCAATAGGAAGTCAGAGGAGCAGAATCGAGCAATTAGAAGGCAGAGTGGGGGAGCTGGAGGATAAGGCAATTGACACCAATATAGTTGAAGAAAAATCAGATAAAAGAATTTTAAAAAATTGAAGAAACCCTAAGAATCATGTGGGACTCTATCAAGAAGAATAACTTGTGTGTGATTGGAGTTCCAGAACAAGGAGGGATAACAGAAAATACAGGGAGAATAGTTGAAGATCTGTTGGCAGAAAACTTCCCCGACATCACGAAAGACGAAAGGATATCTATCCAAGATGCTCATCAAACCCCATATAAGATTGATCAAAAAGAAAATCACCAAGACATATTATCATCAAACTTGCCAAAACCAAAGATAAAGAGAAAATTGTAAAAGCAGCCAGGGATAAAAGAAAGGTCTCCTACAAAGGAGAATCAATAAGAATAAGTTCAGAATACTCAGCAGAAACCATGCAGTCAAGAAGGCAATGGGATGACATATATAGAGCACTGAAGGAGAAAAACGGCCAGCCGAGGATCATATATCCAGCAAAACTCTCTCTCAAATATGAAGGTGAAATTAAAACATTTACAGATAAACACAAGCTTAGGGAATTTGTAAAAACCAAACCAAAGCTACAAGAAATACTAAAGGAAATTGTTTGGTCAGAAAATCAATAACATCAGATAACAACACAACACAAGGTCACAGAACAGAACATCCTGATATCAACTCAAATAAGGAAATCACAAAAAAAAATTAAGATTAATTTTAAAAAGAAAAAAATGCTCAAAACAGGGAATCATTGAAGTCATTATGTAAAAGATCACAAAAATCAAAAAGAAGGAATAAATACAGAAGGCATAGAACTGCCATATGGAGAGGAAAACAAGGCGATATAGAACGATATAAGTTAGGTTTTTACTTAGAAAAATAGGGGTAAATATTAAGGTAACCACAAAGAGGTCTAACAATTCCATAACTCAAAACAAAAACCAAGAAAAACATTACGACTCAGCAAACATAAATTCAAATACTCTGAAAATGAGGAACACACAACTTACAAAGAAAAACGTCTCAGCACAAAAAAGTAAATGGAAAAATGAAATTGTCAACAACACACACAAAAAAGCATCAAAATGACAGCACTAAACACATAAAAAAAAACATACTTATCTATAATTACACTGAATGTAAATGGACTAAATGCACCAATAAAGAGACAGAGAGTCTCAGACTGGATAAAGAAACATGATCTGTCTATATGCTGCCTACAAGAGACACACCTTAGGCTTAGAGACACAAACAAACTAAAACTCAAAGGATGGAAAAAAATATATCAAGCAAACAACAAGCAAAAAAGAGCAGGAGTAGCAATATTAATTTCTGACAAAATAGACTTCAAAGTTAAATCCACCACAAAGGATAAAGAAGGGCACCACATAATGATTAAAGGGACAATTGACCAGGAAGATATAACCATATTACATATTTATGCACCCAATGACAGGGCTGCAAGATACATAAAACAAACTTTAACAGAACTGAAAAGTGAGATAGACACCTCCACAATTATAGTAGGAGACTTCAACACACCACTTTCGGAGAAGGACAGGACTTTGAGTAAGAAGCTCAATAGAGACACGGAAGACCTAATTGCTGCAATCAACCAACTTGACCTCACAGATCTGTACAAAACAAACCACCCAACACCTGCAAAGTATACTTTTTTTCTGGTGCACATGGAACATTCTCTAGAATAGATCACATCTTAGGTCATGAAACAAACCTTTGCAGAATCCAAACCATTGAAATATTGCAAACCATCTTCTCAGACCACAAGGCCATAAAAGTAGAAATCAATAAGAGAAAAATCAGGGGAAGGAAATCAAATACTTGGAAACTGAACAATACCCTGCTCAAAAAGGACTGGGTTATAGAAGACATTAAGAAGGGAATAAAGAAATTCATAGAAGGCAACTAGAATGAAAACACTTCCTATCAAAACCTCTGGGACACAGCAAAAGCAGTGCTCAGAGATCAATTTATATTAATAAATGCACACATACATAAAGAAGAAAGAGGCAAAATCACAGAAGTGTCCCTACAACTTGAACAAATAGAAAGAGAGCAGCAAAAGAATCCATCAGGCACCAGAAGAAAACAAATAATAAAAATTAGAGCTGAACTAAATGAAATAGTGAACAGAAAAACAATTGAAAGAATTAACAAAGCCAAAACCTGGTTCTTTGAAAAAATTAACAAAATTGATAAACCATTGGCCAGACTGACTAAAGAAATACAGGAAAGGAAACAAATAACCCGAATAAGAAACGAGATGGGCCATATCACAACAGACCCAACTGAAATTAAAAGAATCATATCAGATTATTACAAAAAATTGTACTCTAACAAATTTGCAAACCTAGAAGAAATGGATGAATTCCTAGAAAAACACTACCTACCTAAACTAACACAATCAGAAGTAGAACAACTAAGTAGACCCATAACAAAAAAAGAGATTGAAAAGGTAATCAAAAAACTCCCAACAAAAAAAGCCCTGGCCCAGACGGCTTCGCTGCTGAGTTCCACCAAACTTTCAGAGAATAGTTAACACCACTACTACTAAAGGTATTTCAAAGCATAGAAAATGATGGAATACTACCTAACTCATTCTATGAAGCCACCATCTCCCTGATACCAAAACCAGGTAAAAAAAAGGACACCACAAAAAAAGAGAATTACGACCTATATCCCTCATGAACATAGATGCAAAAATCCTCGACAAAATTCTAGCCAATAGAATTCAACAACATATCAAAAAAATAATCCACCACGACCAAGTGGGATTTATACTAGATTTTTTTTTATGCAAGGTTGGTTTAACATTAGAAAAACCATTAATGTAATCCACCATATAAATAAAACAAAAGACAAAAACCACAGGATCTTATCAATTGATGCAGAAAAGGCATTTGACAAAGTCCAACACCCATTCATGATAAAAACTCTCAGCAAAATAGGAATTGAGGGAAAATTCCTCAACATAATAAAGGGCATCTTTGATGGCACCGGTTTTTTTTTTTTTATATACAAAGCCAACAGCCAACATCATTCTAAATGGAGAGAGCCTGAAAGCATTTCCCTTGAGAACCGGAACCAGACAAGGATGCCCTTTATCACCGCTCTTATTCAACATTGTGCTAGAGGTCCTAGCCAGAGCAATTAGGCTAGACAAAGAAATAAAGGGCATCCAGATTGGCAAGGAAGAAGTAAAATTATCTCTATTTGCAGATGACGTGATCTTATACACAGAAAACCCTAAGGAATCCTCCAGAAAACTACTGAAACTAATAGAAGAGTTTGGCAGAGTCGCAGGTTATAAGATAAACATACAAAAATCACTTGGATTCCTCTACATCAACAAAAAGAACACCGAAGTGGAAATCACCAAATCAATACCATTCACAGTAGCCCCCAAGAAGATAAAATACTTAGGAATAAATCTTACCAAAGATGTAAAAGACCTATACAAAGACAACTACAAAGTACTAGTGCAAGAAACTAAAAAGGACCTACTTAAGTGGAAAAACATACCTTGCTCATGGATAGGAAGATTTAACATAGTAAAAATGTCTATTCTACCAAAAGCCATCTATACATACAATGCACTTCTGATCCAAATTCCAGTGACATTTTTTAAAGTGATGGAGAAACAAATCACCAACTTCATATGGAAGGGAAAGAAGCTCTGGATAAGTAAAGCATTACTGGAAAAGAAGAACAAAGTGGGAGGCCTCACTCTACCTGATTTTAGAACATATTTATTATACAGCCCAGTAGTCAAAACAGCCTGGTACTGGTACAACAACAGACACATGGACCAATGGAACAGAATTGAGAACCCAGATATAAATCCATCCACCTATGAGCAGCTGATATTTGACAAAGGCCCAGTGTCAGTTCATTGGGGAAAAGATAGTCTTTTTAACAAATGGTGCTGGCATAACTGGATATCCATTTGCAAAAAAATGAAACAGGACCCATACCTCACACCATGCACAAAAACTAACTCCAAGTGGATCAAAGACCTAAAACATAAAGACTAAAACGATAAAGATCATGGAAGAAAAAATAGGGACAACATTAGGAGCCCTAATGCAAGGCATAAACAGAATACAAAACATTACCAAAAATGACGAAGAGAAACCAGATAACTGGGAGCTCCTAAAAATCAAACACCTATCTCTAGGGATATACCCTAGAGAAATAAGAGCCTTTACACGAACAGATATATGCACACGCATGTTTATTGCAGCACTGTTTACAATAGCAAAAAGCTGAAAGCAACCAAGGTGTCCATCAAGGGATGAATGGTTAAATAAATTGTGGTATATTCACACAATGGAATACTACACATCGATAAAGAACAGGGATGAATCTGTGAAACATTTCATAACATGGAGGTACCTGGAAGGCATTATGCTGAGTGAAATTAGTCAGATGCAAAAGGACAAATACTGTATAAGACCACTATTATAAGTTCCGGAGAAATAGTATAAACTGAGAAGAACACATTCTTTTGTGGTTATGAGAGGGGGGAGGGAGGGAGGGTGGGAGGGGGTTATTTATTGATTAGTTAGTAGGTAAGAACTACTTTAGGTGAAGGGAAGGCCAATGCTCAATACATGGACGGTCAGCGCAACTGGACTGGATCAAAAGCAAAGAAGTTTCCGGGATAAACTGAATGCTTCGAAGGCCAGTGGAGCAAGGGCAGGGGTTTGGGAACTATGGCTTAAGGGGACTTCTAAGTCAATTGGCATAATAAATTCTATTATGAAAAAATTCTGCATCCCACTTTGAACTGTGGCGTCTGGGGTTCTTAAATGCTAACAAGCAGCCATCTAAGATGCATCAGTTGGTCTCAACCCACCTGGATCAAAGGAGAATGAAGAACACCAAGGTCACATGATAACTCTGAGCCCGAGACAGAAAGGGCCACATGAATCAGAGATTTACATCATCCTGAGATCAGAAGAACTAGATGGTGCCTGGCTACAACTGATGACTGCCCTGACAGGGAGCACAACAGAGAACCCCTGAGGGAACAGGAGAACAATGGGATGCAGACCCCAAATTCTCATAAAAAGACCAGACTTAATGGTCTGACTGAGACTAGAAGAATCCCGGTGGTCATGGTCCCCAAACCTTCTGTTGGCCCAGGACAGGAACCACTGCCGAAGACTGCTCATCAGACATGGAAGAGACTGGACAATGGGTTGGAGAGAGATGCTGACGAAGAGTGAGCTACTTGTATCAGGTGGACACTTGAGACTGTGTTGGCATCTCCTGTCTGGAGGGGAGATGGGAGGGTAGAGAGGGTTAGAAACTGACAAAACGGTCACGAAAGGAGAGACTGGAAGGAGGGAGCGGGTTGACTCATTAGGGGGAGAGTAAATGGGAGTATGGAGTAAGGTGTATATAAGCTTATATGTGACAGACTGATTGATTTGTAAACTTTCACTTAAAGCACAATAAAAATTATTTAAAAAAATAAAGCCAATAAAGGATTGGCTTGTTGTGGTGAGTCCTATTTCAGCTAGGGTAGTGAAGCAGACCTTCCCTGGTAAGGTGTTGTTTGAATAGAGATCTGAATGAAGTGAGGGAACCAGTCATACCCATAGCAAGGGACAGAACAGTCCAATCAGAGGCAGCAAGGACAAAAGCATGGGGGAATCCGCTTGGCACATTCAGGGAACAGCAAGATAGCCTGGTAACTTGTTAGAGTGGAATGAGCAATGGGGAGAATGGAAGATGAGGTGACAGAGGTAGATGGGAACTAGATCATGTAAGACCTCATAAACCAAGGTGATGACTTTGGATTTTATTCTAGGTAAGATAAGGAGTTATTGGAGAGTTTAGATTTTTTCTTATGAAAATTTTCAAATTCATCACCTAGATTCAACAATCATCAACTGTAAAAATGGCATGGTGGCAGTGTCTGACCTCTTCATCTGACTTGACAATGGGGAGAATCATCAACATCAGCCCATGGCTGATTTCTGTGAGGTGAAGTCATACATACCTCCTCTCTCCACCATCTTTACCAATTCTAACACCGCCATCCTCCCCACGCCACTCTCTACTTTTCTGTTGGGTTGGATAATTCATTGAAATGGTGATACAGAGCTCACAAACCACACTTACAGTTATGGGGTTCATTAGGGAAGTAACAGGTTACAATTCAGGATTAGGAATGACTCAGGACACAATTCTTTCATCAGGACAGGCTCTTCTCAGTCGTGCCCACAAGCAGACCTCTCTCTGGCCCTCTACCTCTCGGCCCTTGGCCCCTCAACCCCTTGGCCTGGCCTCTGCCCTGCTTGGGCAAGTGTTATAAAGCTCTCTAGCTCCACTAATAAGTGCCTGGGGGCACCCCACTCCACCGGGAAGCCTCTTGCCCAAAGGCACTCAGCTCTCTCACTGTGTGGTTCAGCAAGCCTAGGTCCACCAAGTGCCCAGAGGCACCCCACTCCGCCAGGAAGCCTCCTGCCTGAAGGAGCTTAGCTCTCTCAGTCTGTGGGTCAGCACACGCACTGCAGCCACCTTGCTGCACGGGCTAGGAAGCTCACTGTGCCGTCTTCTACTACTCTCCTGGTTCTGGTGCTTCTTCTTGTAGTCTCAAGCCATCTCCAGTATTACAGCTCTCTCTGTCTCTTGGTTCTAGGAATTTCTCAGCGCAGGGATCCCAGGTCAAAAGGACACACTTCACTCCCAGCTCTTCTTTCTTGATGGTAGTGAGGTCCCCCCTCTGCTCTATAATTGGCTCTCTTTTAAGACTAACAGGATGGAAAAACTGACCAACCCCCTTGTTAGAGTTCCATACGCCTTATTTGCATGGTTCCATGCCCCATATTTGCATTATTAGCAAGCTTTCCAATCCCCTTGGTGGGCCACAAGCACCTTATTTGCACAGTCCCACCCAATCATTTCACAGGAGTCACAAGACCATGGTGAGACAGGCCATATAAAAGCAGTTCATTGCACCACATCAAGATATTGGCACTTGCAAAGGACTTGAACAGATATTTCTCCAAAGAAGAAATGCAAATGGCCAACAAGCACATGAAAAAATGTTCAATGCCATTAGCCATTAAAAAAAATTAGGGAGATGCAAATCAAAACCACAATGATATATCATTTCACACCCACTAAAATGGCTATGATTTAAAAAAAAAAACAGAAAATAACAGGCGTTGGCAAGAATGCAGGGAAATTGGAACCCTCATCCATTGCTTGGAGGACTGATAGCAAAATTGCACAACCACTGCGGAAAATGGTTTCTTGCTTCCTCAAAAAGTTAAACTACCATACTAACCAAACCACCATATGATCCAGCAATTCCACTACTAGGCATATACCCAAAAGAATTGAAAGCAAGAGCACGAACAGAGACTAGTACACCAGTGTTCATCGCAGCACTATTCCCAATAACCAAAAGGTAGAAACAGCCTAAATGTCCATCAACTGATGAATGGATAAATAAAATGTGGTACGTACATATAATGGAATATTATTCAACCATAAAGAGAAACAAAGTTCTGATACATACTATAACATGGATAAACCTTGAAAACATTATGCTGAGTGAAATAAGTCAGTCACAAAAGGACAAATGCATGATTCCAGTTACATAAAATATCTAGGATAGAGAAGGGTATAGAGACCAAAATTTATTAGTAGTTACCAGGGGTAAGTGGGAGGGAGAGGAAGAGGGGGACTCGGTGCTTAGGGAACACTGAGCTTGTGTTAAAAGTGATGGGAAAATTTGGAAACAGGTAATGGCAATGGATGAACAACATGATAAACATAACTAATGTCACTGAATTGTACATGTGAAGAATGTTGAAAAGGCAAATGACTTGTTATATACATATTTTCCATAATTAAAAAAAAAGATAACACCACTTGCTTCATCTGTTCCATTTTTTCTTTTTTGCTAAAATATTTTAAAGCAAATTCCACCCTTATATACATCATATGTAAAAACAATGGCCATTTTCTTACGTAAAAATAAAACCATTACCACACCTAATAAAATCAACAATAATTCCTTGGTGTCATCTAATACTCAATCCGTAGTCAAATTTCCTCCCTTTCCTTGAACTTTTTTTTACAATTGGTTGGTTTATAATGTCCCATAAGTTATTTTAATTTAGATCTGTCCTCTCTCTCCTCTCCCTCACTTTTTTCATACCATTTGCTTCTTGAAAAACTAAATTAATTGTCCTGTAGAAAGTCCCATATTGAATTGTGTCCCCCAAAAATGTGTGTCGACTTTGTTAGGCCACATGTGGTTGTCCTCCATTTTGTGATATTCCTATGTGTTATAAATCATAATCTCCACCTGTGGTTAAAAGGATTAGGGTGGGATGTAACACCCTTGCTCAGGCCACATCCCTGATCCAATGTAAAGGGACTTTTCCTGGGGTGTGGCCTGCGCCACCTTTTATCTTACAAGAGGTAAAAGGAAAGGGGAGCAAGCAGAGAGTTGGGGACCTCATACCGCCGAGAAAGAAGAACCGGGAGCAGGGCGCATACTTTAGACCCAGAGTTCCTGTGCAGAGAAGCTCCTAGTCCAGGGGAAGATTGATGAGAAGGACCTTCCTCCAGAGCCGACAGGGAGAGAAAGCCTTCCCCTGGAGCTGATGCCCTTAATTTAGACTTTTAGCCTATTTTACTGTGAGGAAATAAATTTCTCTTTGTTAAAGCCATCCACTTGTGGTATTTCTGTTACAGCAGCACTAGATTGTCAAGACACTAGATTTGTCTATTTGCCTCCTCTGATGTCTTCTAACTTGTTCCTTTAGTCCTCCTATTTCCTATAAGCTGGAATTTAGCCAGAGGCTTGCTTGGATTGAAGTTCAACTTTGGAGTCAAGAATATTTTGTAAGTAGTGCTGTGTATTCCATATTGCATCACATGGGCAGGCACTCAACATTAGGGTTGTCTGACAACCTCTCGAACCCCACTTCATTCTATTTTTTCTAAGTTTTACTAACATCCTCTTCTGAATCCAGCTTGAATTTCTGGCAGTTCTCTGTCGGTGTACTGCTGCTACCACTTTTGAATTATCTTCAGCAAAATTGTACTTTCTTGTGATATCAATGATATTGTTCAATAGTTTCTGCGTTCTGTTGTCTTAGTTATCTAGTGCTGCTGTAACAGAAATACCACAAGTGGATGGCTTTAACAAAAAGAAATTTATTTTCTCACAGTCTAGTAGGCTAGAAGTCCAAATTCAGGGCGTCAGCTCCAGGGGAAGGCTTTCTCTCTTTGTTGGCTCTGGAGGAAGGTTCTTCTTGTCAATCTTCCCCTGGATTAGGAGCTCCTCTGCACAGGAACCCCAAGTCCAAAAGACACCCTCTGCTCCCGGTGCTGCTTTCTTGGTGGTATGAGGTCCCCAACTCTCTGCTTGCTTCCCTTTCCTTTTATCTCTTGCAAAATAAAAGGTGGTGCAGGCCACACCCCATTTCCTTTATGTTGGATCAGGGATGTGACCTTAGTAAGGGTGTTAAAATCCCATCCTACTCCTCTTTAACATAAAATTACGATCACAAAATGGAGGACAACCACATAATGCTGAGAATCATGGCCAAGCCAAATTGATACACACTTTTTTTTTGTGGGGGGGGGATATAATTCAATCCATGACACCTTTCTTTGGAATAGACACAAAAATGGATCTCTTCCAGTTGGTTGGCCAGGCAGCTGTCTTCCAAATTTCGTGGCAGAGATGAGTGAATGCTTCTGGCACTGCATCCATTTGTTGAAACATCTCAATTGGTATTCCGTCAATTCCTGGAGCATGGTTTTTCACTAGGGCCTTCAGTGCAGCTTGGACTTTTTCCCTCAGTACCACTGTTTCTTGATCAAACACTACCTCCTGAAATGTTGAATATCAGCCAATTCTTTTTGGTATAGTGACTCTATATAGTCCTTCCATCTTCTTTTGAGACTTCCTGCATCTTTCAATATTTTGCCCAAAGAATCCTTCAGTATTGCAACTTGAGGTTTGAATTTTTTCTTCAGTTCTTTCAGCTTGAGAAATGCCAAGCGTGTTTGTCTCTTTGGGTTTTATAATACTTTGTCTTCTCAAGTCGCCTTTTGAAATATTCTATTCAGCTCTTTTACTTCTGTTAGCTTTAGCTACTCTACATTCAAAGGTAAGTTTCAGAGTCTCTTCTGACATCCATTTTGGTCTTTTCTTTCTTTCCTGTATTTTTAATGACCTTTTGCTTTCTTCATGTATGATGTCCTTCCACAACTTGTCTGGTCTTTGGTCATTAGTGTTCAATGTGTCAAATCTATTCTTGAGATGGTTTCTAAATTCAGGTGGGATATACTCAAGGTGGTGTTTTGGCTCTCATGGACTTCTTTTAATTTTCTTCAGCTTCAACTTAAACTTGCATATGAGCAATTGATGGGCTCTTCTGCAGTTGCCCCCGGCTTTGTTCTGACTAATGATATTGAGCTTTTCCATTGTCTCTTTACACAGATGTAGTCAACTTGATTCCTGTGTATTCCATCTAGCGAGGTCCATATGTGTACTCACGATTTATGTTGTTGAAAAAAGGTATTTCCAATTAATAGGTCTTTGGTCTTGCAAAATTCTATCATGCAATCCGTGGTGTCATTTTTATCACTATGGCCATATTTTCCAACTACTGATCCTTCTTTGTTTCTAACTTTCCACATTCCAATCACGAGTAATTATCAATGCATCTTAATTGCATGTTTGATCAATTTCAGACTGTAGAAGTCAGTAAAAGTCTTTAATTTCTTCATCTTTGGTATTAGCGTTCCATGCATAAATTTGAATAATAGTCATATTAACTGCTCTTCCTTGTAGGTGTATGATTATCCTGTCACTGACCACGTTGTACTTCAGAATAGATATTGAAATGTTCTTTACGACAATGAATGTGATGCAGTTCCTCTTCAATTTGTCATTCTCAGTGTGGTAGATCATATGATTGTCTGATTCAAAATGTCCACACTAGGATATTGATCTTCAAGCATTCCCTTTCATTTTTGATGACTTACAATTTTCCTAAATTCATACTTCGTACTTCCCACATTCCAATTATTAATGTATGTTTGTAGCTGTTTCTTCTCATTTTGAGTTGTGCCACATCAGCAAATGAAGGCCCTGAAAGCTTTACTCCATCCAAGTCATTAAGGTCGACTCTACTTTGAGAAGGCAGCTCTTCTCCAGTCTTATTTTGAGTGCCTTCCAATCTGAAGGGCTTGTCTTCCGTCACTATATCAAACAATGTTCCTCTGCTATGCATAAAGTCTTCACTGGCCAATTTTTTCAGAAGAAGATCACTGGATCTTTCTTCCTAGTTGTAGTCTGGAAGCTCTGCTGAAACATGTCCACCATGGGTGACCCTGTTGGCATTTGAAATACCAGTGACATAGCTTCAGGCATCACAGCAACACACAAGCCACCACAGTATGACAAACTGATAGACATACAAAAAGTACAAACCTTAAAGAAAAGGATTGGTAGATTCAACCACATTAAAATTAAGAACTTAAAAAAATATAAGACTGTAAAGAAAGTGAAAAGACAAGCTACAAACTAGGATTGATGTAATTCATTAAGGAACTATTGAGTACCACTATGTGCTGGCTCCAGAGACCATGCCCTCTATACCTTACTGCATATTGATATACTGACATATGGAGCACCTATCTGGCAAAGGATTAATATACAGAATATATCAAGATCTCCTCGAAATCAATGATAAAGTGAAAAACAACCAATAGAAAAATGGCCAAAAGACATAGCCAGTTACTCTCCAGAAGACATATGACCCATAAACACATGAACTTACCCTCAACCTCATTAGTAATCAGGAAAATGCAAATTAAAACCACAATAAGGTACCTTTTCACAATAAACTGATTGGCACACATTAAAAACTCAGTTAAAGCCAAGTGTTACAGAGTATATGGAGCAATTTGAACTCTCACACTCTGGTGAGAGTGTATATTGACATAACGACTTTGGAAAACAATCTTGCATTTCCCATTAAAACAGAATACGCACAAACTCTATGCCCCAGCAATTCCACCCCTAGGTATATATTCTAGAGAAACTTTTGCACACGAGCACCAGATGACACGTATTAAAATGTCCTAGAAGCATGGTTCATCATAGCAAAAAAGCAGCTGGAAACAACCCAAATGTCCATCAACAGGAGCATAGATGAATAAATTGTGGTGTATCCATAATTATACAATAGAATACAAAAAGTAGAGCTACATATGTCAATAAGGATGAATCTCAAAATCTGTGTTGAGTGAAAACAAGTCACAGAATATATTACATGTCATTATATTACATCACAGTATATGTCAAAAGTAGGCAAAACTAAACAATAGCTTGTTTAGGGAGACTTACATAAGTGAGAAAACTACAAATAAAAGCAAGGGACTGATAGACAAAACACATCAGTATAGTGTTGTAGGAGGGATTGAGGCACACGAGGGTCTTCAGAGTTAGTGGAAACATATTATTTCTTAACCTGAATGGTAGATACACATGTGTTCTCATTATTATTCTCAACTGTACATTTACTTTATTTTTATTCTCTTATGTGTATATTTCATAGTAACAAAGAAAAAAAAGAAAAATCCTAGCAGATCTGAAAAGCAACAGGTTGGGGAAGAGCTAGAAGGCCATGCCTGTTTCTGCTAGTCCACTTTTTGTGCCATGTCAGATCTCTCTTATGTTCATTGGATTACCAGAACTCCTTTCTGGCACTCACACTTGGTCCATGCCCCTCATACCAACCTTTCCCAAGTGGTCATAAATTAGCAGCCTTGGACCATATTTGTTTTCAGCTGCATTTTGCTTAGACAGCACAGTTATTGTTATTTTGAAATTTGAATTGTTCAATAAAAACAAAACACACACACATACATATATACATGCATACATACCAAACCCATTGCCATCGAGTCAATTCCAACTCATAGCAATCCTACAGGACAGAGTAGAACAGCCCCATAGGGCTTCCAAGGAGTGGCTGGTGGATTTGAACTGCCAACCTTTTGGTTAGCAGCTGAGCTCTTAACCACTGTGCCACCAGGGTTCCCATGAACATGTAAAATATTTACAGTTGTCTAATTTAAGAGGTAGGTGATATACAGGTGTTCATTATACTATTAAATCTTCAGCTTCCCTGTATGTTTGAATTTTTTTACAATTAAAAGTTGGAAAAATGAAGTTTCAATGCCTTAAAAAGGAGCACGCCCTCTCTTGTTCATCATAATTCCCACTAGTCCCTATCGTGTAATTCTCAGCTTAGTTCCCTTGTTTACAGTACCTCTGGTCCCTAGAGACATTTGCATTTGCAACCTCTGGCTCAACTTGTAGGTCTTGACCCCTGCTATATTTCCCTGTCCTCTGCGTGAAAACAGGTTATGGTGTTTTGGGGCATTACACATGTTTTTCTCATTCCCATAGGCTGAATAAACCATACACTAAGTTTAGTTTTTGAACAGGTTAAAGGATCATAGAAGCTGATGCAATTCCCCACTACCCTGCAGTGAAGGAAAGCCCTCTTCATCCATCCCCAAATTGCTTACAGTAACTTTGGCAAGTGCTGTTGTTAGTTGCCATCAAGTTGATTCCAAGTACCTTCTAAGATAAAGGAAACCCTGGTGGCGTAGTGGTTAAGAGCAACAGCTGCTAACCAAAAGATTGGTAGTTCCAATCTACCAGGCGTTCCCTGGAAACCCTATGGGACAGTTCTACTCTGTCCTATAGGGTCACTACGAGTTGTAATCGACTCGGTTGCAATGGGTTTGGTTTTTCTGGTTTCTAAGATAAAGGTGGGTCCTAGGAAAAGGCAAGCCACACCAGCTAGCTTCTCCTACAAGACAAGATGAAGAACTTTATGATTCTTTATGACTCTGGTGGTCTCTCTGGAACCAAAGGTGAAATGGGTGGGAACATCGAAGAACAACCTCAAAGAATCTGTGGGGTAAACTAATGTATCAAGGACATTAATATATGAGATGAACGGCTATTACCTGGGGGATGCAAGCAACTGTTCCTATACTTGTAAGTTAGAAATAATCCCTTGAGGGTACATAGACACTAGAGAGTTTGGAGCCAATAAACTGTTCCTCTTCAGACTGATAGGCTCTTAGTCACTCAGAGTTCAGTCACATTGGGGAAACAAACACCTTTCCAGTTAGCAGTTGCCTAGCCACATTCTATGTTTGGACAAGTCTTTCTTTGCAAACCATGGCTTTCATTCCTGCAGCTGTCACAGCACACTAAGCAAATCCTCCATCCCTGATTCCCCCAGCTTGGCTATCCCTGCACACACCATACAGAGAGAATTCGTCAAATTGTTTAGTGTACAAAACAGATCTAGAAGGCAGGTAAGGTTACTTGAATAAACTGCGGCTGGCTAGTGACACCGCATGACAGGCCAAAACAGATAAGGAAATGGCAGGGCCTCTGTAATGAAATTATGAGTGACTTTTGTTCTCTTTATGCTTCCCTGAATACTTGAAATTTTTATGATTTACATGAATTTCTTTTATAATCAGGTAAAAACAACAAACCAATTTTATTTTGAAAAAAGCAAAGCAAACAACTCATTATTCCCAACCTGTAGGCAGCAGGCTGCTGAAGATTGGAGGGAGTGACTTAGTTATTACAATGGCTCTGGAAATCCCTGCAAGGCACAAGCATTGTCTAGAATGAATAAATAATATCCCTTGCATGTGTTTTTTTTCAAATATATGTGAATATTGTCATGATGTATACCCATAGAGGCTTTAGTTTATTATATATTTTCTCGATCAATAAATGGATATTAAAAATACTACTCTTATCATGTGGTGATGCATAACATTTTCAACATTAAAATACTAAAGCAAGAGTTGGAATCTACTGATAAAAGGGAAAAAATATCAACTCTGTAGCTTGAGTGTCTTTTCAACAACTTACATACTTTTTTGAGGGAGAAAGGAAGAGACAGAGGGAAAGAATTAAAAATGCACACATTATTAAATGTTAACTCAGGAGGCTTACTTCCTGCAGAAGACAGTTTACAAGAATGAGAGATAGTGTGGGGAGGGAATTAATGTAGGTCCAGAAAGTTCTATTCTAGAAAGACAGAGTGCTAATATATCCAGTATTGCCAGGGGCTAGTCCCCACCCTCAACCACAGGGATCTGTCAACACATAGGTAGGGTGGGGCTGCAATACCTGAGTGCTGACATTTGCTCTAGGGCCCAGCTGGTATCCAATCAACAGGAAGATGTGCAGTAAGAGGCTCTCCAGGTGTGGGGAGGCAAAGTATGTAGAACTTGCTCTTTTGCCTAATTGACTCAAAGGTCAACACTTGTCTTCCTTTCTCTCATTCTTTCTTCTTCTCCTTTGTAACATGTCCCTTTCCTCTATTTCTGTAAGCCTCTTATCCCCCACTCAAGGCTCCAGGATACACTCCTCCATAGGACTCCAGTGATATCATTACATGTAAGAAACCATCCTGATCCCACTCACTGCCTTTCGGTCAATTCTTACTCGTAGCTACCCTATATGACAGAGTAGAACTGCCCCATAAGGTTTCCAAGACTGTAAATCTTTACGGAAGCAGACTATCACATCTTTTCTCCTGCGGAGTGGCCGGTGGGTTCGAACTGCCCGCTTTTTGGTTAGTAGTTGAGCACTTAACCACTGCGCTGCCAGGGATCCTTACCAAAATGCTCACTGAGTGCCTAGGACTTTCTGGGCATTAGGAACAAACAGTGACAAGTAAGACATAGCCCCTACCCCTTTAGAAGCATACAGTCTTTAGGTGGGGAAAGCAAAAAAAAAAAAAAAAAAAACCATACAACCAAATTTGCTTTAGTAGACGTAAAGTTACAGCAAGGTTAGAGATGGAAGTCAGAGAGAAGAATGAGGCTTTGCTTCCCCCTTCCCACTTTGGCCTATATTTGGGACTCTACTAGGAACCAGGCTCCACACGCCCATCCCTGATCATGGAAGCTGGTGCTGAGACCTGGGAGACTGGCTTACTTCAACAAATCAATGACATGGGAAAAAATGAGAGTAGGAAGGGGAATTGTTCAATATTAAAAGCAAATTAAGGTCTTGCCAAAAGGATCAAACCTGAGTCTGATCCAGCCTTTAAATTCAGCTGCGAATCTGCAGGAAATACAGAGGAACATGCATCCTGAGTATGCAATAAGCAAAATTCAGACTGTGGGAAACTCTACAGGTCAAATGCCATGAGTTCTTCAACAGATAAATCATAAGGAAAAGAAAGGGACGGAGGGCGAACCTACACATTAAAACAGACTTAAACTGTTTTGGAACAGTTTCAAAGGAAGGAAAATATACATGTATTTTGTAGATGCAGACTTAAACTCTTCAAAACTCTTGGCAGGTCATGAAAGACAAGGAAAGACCAAGAAACTCTCACAGATTGGAGGGAACTATGTGGATGGACATGGGAGCCCTGGTGGTATAGTGGTTTAGAGCTCGGCTGCTAACCAAAAGGTCAGCAGTTTGAATCCACCAGTCGCCCCACGGAAACCCTATGGGGCAGTTCTACTCCCTCCTATAGGGTCACTACGAGTCGGAACCAACTCAACGGTACCTAACAACATGTAGGCATGACTGAATGCACTATAGGATCCCGGAACAAAAAATGGTGAAAATCAGTGGAAAAACTGGTACAATCTGAATAAAGTCTGGAGTTTACTTAACAGTAATGTACCAGTGTTGGTTTCTTAGTTGTTGTCAATATACCATGGCTATGTAAGGTGTTGGAAACCCTGGTGGCATAGTGGTTAAGAGCTACAGCTGCTAACCAAAATGTTGGCAGTATGAATCTACCAGGAGCTCCTTGGAAACCGTATGGAGCAGTTCTACTCTGTCTATTATAGGGTCGTTATGAGTTGGAATCGACTCAACAGCAACAAGTTTGGTTTGGTTTATGTAAGATGTTAATATAAGGGAAGCTGGGTGAAGGATACAGGGAATTCTCTCTAGTAGCATTGCAACTCTCCCATAAGTCTAAAACTATTCCAAAACAAAAAGTTAAAGAAAGAGAACTTGCCACAACATAAATGGATCTTGAAAACATTATGCTAGGTGAAAGAAGCCAGAAAAAATTGTATGATTCCACTGATATGAAATATCTAAACTAGGTGAATGCATATAGACAGAAAATAGAGGTTACCAGAAGCTGGGGGAAAGGAGAAATGGGGAGTTACTGCTTAACGGATATAGAGTTTCTGTTGGGGTGATGAAAAAGATTTAGAAATAGATAGTGATGATGGTTGCACAACACTGTGAATGTAATTAATGCCACTGAATTGTACACTTAAAAATGAATCAAATGGCAAATTTTATGTTACATATATATATATATATATAAAACCACAATAAAAATTTTAAAAAGAGAAACTTAAAAAAATATCAATTTTTTTTAAATGAGCAAGCTAAACCATAGTCATTAGGGAAGTACATTTGGGAAATAAAACCATAAAGAAATGCAAGGAAGAGATGACTATAAATAGCAGGATAGTGGTTATTTGGGGAGGAGGAAGAGGGTTATGATTGGAACTGGGCACATGGAGATTCTTCTGGGGTGGATGGAAAAGTTCTGTTTCTTGACCTAGTGTTGGTTACAAGGTGTTTGTCTTTTAATAATTTATTAAACCACACATTTGCTTTAGGTGGTTTTCTGTATCTGAGTTTTAAGATAAAAAATTAAAGAGAAGATAGACACTTCAGACATCTAAATATAACCAATCAGTAGAACTTGTTTGAATCCTGACTCAAGTCAACCAACTGTAAAAAGACATTTAAAAATGGACTGGGTATTAGACATTATTGGGGAATTATTAAATTTTTTAAGGGTGACAGTGGCATTGTAGTTATGTAAGAAAATATCCTTATTTTTTGTAAATGCATAGTGAAGTGTTTAGAGGTGAAATGACATGATGTCTTACAATTGCTTTAAAATACTCCAACGGGTGGGGGGAAGCTGGGGAGATAGAAAAAACAAGTATGGCAAAATGATAATAGTTTTTTAAGATAAATGATACCAAAAAAAATTGCTGTTGAGTCCAACTCACAGAGACCCTATAGGACAGAGTAGAACTGCCCCATAGGGTGTCCAAGGAGTAGGTGGTGGACTCGAACTAAGGACATTTGGTTAGCAGCAGAGGTCTTAACCACTGTACCACCAGGGCTCCAAGATAATGATCCAAAAACCCGTTGCCTTTGAGTCGATTCCAACTCATACCGACCTTATAGGATAGAGTAGAACTGCCCCATAGAGTTTCCAGGAAGCACCTGGTAGATTTGAACTCTGACCTTTTGGTTAGCAGCCGTAGCACTTAACCACTTCACCACCAGGGTTTCCAGATAAATGATTGGTCCATGAAAATCTGTTGTATTCTCTAGTTTTGTGCGTGCTTGGAAATTTTTATAACAGAAAGTTAAAAAGGGGGGTATGGGCCAGTCCCAAACCAGGTTGCTTCAGGGCAACAGTTGGTCTCAACAGAGACAGAGACCTAATCCCAGATGCTCCACACCCCACCGACCCCCAAAAGTCCCTTCCCACAAGCCATCTACCTGAGGTCACAACTCCTGAGGTCTCTAAGTGGCCTGCAAGGAGTGTTTTCCCTCTGTGTCTCTGTGTCCTTAGGACTGGGTGGCAGTCAATCTTACCTCTCGCCATCCTGATGTCCTAATCGCAAGAAAGAGAGTCAAAGGGAAAATGGGTTTGGCCTAAGGCTCAAATCTGATGAGAAAGTCCTTGGTACACCAGAGCCTGCCCTTGGGAGTGTGTGGGTCTGGGATAGAACAAGGAAGAGAGAGGGCAGGTAAAAACTGCTCATAGTCACATGTGTTCACTACTGAGGGAGCTTCCAGAGGCTGGCAGCACCTTTGGTTGGGACACTGTTCTGGGACTTTACTTCTCTCAGGCTTCCGGGCACCATGCCTTGCTCCAAGCAGCCTAATTACTTCCAGAGTCTGACGCTTCTGCAGTGGCCTTTGAGCTACCTTGCCATCTGTGAGTACCAACCTAAAAGTCAACAGCAAACAGTTAGAGTCAAAGATCAGGGCCAGGCCATGTGAAGTTTCATCTCTGGCTTTTGGTCATCTGAGATGGTACTACAGAATAAATCCAAGGAGTCTTGAGTTCCATGAGCACACTGGAGAAGAAAGGGATAAAGCCCTAGGGTACAGTGGAAACAGACTGCGGGATGGGGGAGGGGTGAAACAGGGGCATGATGGATAGGAGTAGACCTAGCTAATTTCAGGCATTTCACTATCTAGAAAGAGAAAATGCGGCCCAGGGAATGAGCATATGTCCATGATCTTAAGGGAATATGGGGAACAGGACAGAAGTCTGGCATCACAGACTTATAGTGGTATAGCTTGTTTGAACCACAGATTTTTCCATTCCAGGAGGGGACTGTGGTAGCATAGGGGGAAACAGAGGAAGAAATGGTGAGTGGGCAAGAAGACAAGAATGGTAGATGGGAAACAGTAGAGGGATGCGGATGTTGGGTGGGTAGGGTGTAAGGAGGTATCGGTAGTATGTAGGCAAGGGAGGTGGTCTAGTGGCTTAGCAAAGCTTCGGGGATGATGGATAAGGAGGGGGAGAGGAGGACAGGAAACATGAGGGAAAAGATGGGGATGAATGGGAGCAAGGGAAAAAGGCTAGTGGCAGTCAGGGAGCAGGAGTAGAGGGATGGTGTGAGGGTACGGAGGCGGGTGGACAGAAATAACAGTAGGCAAAGAAATAGGGCAGGTGTGTGGTAGATAATAAAGGAAATGTTTGAAGGACAAATGGACATGGATGATGGACGGGTAGGAGCTGGACTGTGCAGAAGGCCAGGACCAGAGGCTTGGGAGCTTAGAGGACTGGCAATCAACTGGACATGTTTAAGTTCTGCTGGCATCAATGGTGACCTGCTCCATTGTCAGTTTTGATCTTGCAGCCGTTGTTCATTTACCTGCTGTTTACATCTTTATGGCCGCTACCAGCATTTTACTTTGCCTGGTTGTTCCTGGACTGGAAGACCCCTGAACAAGGTAAGACTCATGGACCTAGACAGAACAGGGTCTAAGAATGCTCCGCCTTATCTCATCATGCCACAGGACTCTCACCCAGGTTCTCAGAGGCACAGGAGTTGGGTCAGTCAGGAAGGATCATTCTGGAGTCTCTTCCTTTCCCACCTCTCTAGCAGAGCTATGGTCCCTCCATGCTGCTAGGGAAGCCCTGGCTGAGTGAGAGATGTGGAGTGGCACACTGACATCACCCTTGCTGGTATTTCTGTCTCAGGTGGCAGGCGTTCAGCCTGGGTAAGGAACTGGTGTGTCTGGACCCACTTCCGGGACTATTTCCCCATTACGGTAAGTGTCTCTTCCTCGGTGTTCCTTACAGTTCCCAAAATACTAGCATTTATGTCAAAAGAGTACATCCCAAAGGAGTCTGAGTCCAGGCTAGATCCAACATTTCTCCTGGGTACTCTTTACTATGCTAGGATACTTTGGATGCCCTCAGCATAACCTGCAAGATTACACAGGCAGAACGCAAATACCATTCAGTTCAGTTTAACAAACATTGATTGAAAGCTAACTCTGTACCACAGTTTAGGGTGCAGAGATTGAATAGGACGTGGTCCTCTGCCATCAAGGAGTTCACATGTCACTGGTAGGACAGACAAGTGTATAATTATGAGTTGGCACAAGGTATAGAAGTAGTTCAGATGAAGAACGAATTAGTTCTTTCTGGGGGATAAGGAAAGGCTCCACAGACATGGTGATATGTAAGTGGAATTTTCAAAGCGGAATAAAAATTACCGAGGCAGACATTTGAAGCGGCTTAGAGAGGAGAAAACACCAGGAAGAGATTCTAGAAATGTACTGCCATGCTGATCCTCTGTTGGAGTAGACAACAAATACTGCCCCGATTTTTACTCCTTTTTGGTTGGAGTACTCTAGAGCAGAGCTTCCCAAACTTTTTCACATAAGGGCACTTGTAGAAAATGATAACATGCATAAAGTGCACTGACATAAATGGCTGAGACTACCCAGGAGCTCTGGTTGCCCCAACACTGCTGATTGCCCAAAGGCTGAGAAGACCAATATCTCAGCCCCTTGAAGCCCATTCATAGCATATCTGTTGGAAAACTTTGCTTTAGAGGGCACTCTAATCCCTGAAGCATCTTCATACTTGCTTTTCCATGTGATCTCATTCTACCACCCCTGGCATTTCTCTCCATGACTGCAGATCCTGAAGACTAAAGACCTGCCACCTGAGCACAACTATCTCATGGGGGTGCACCCTCACGGCCTCTTGACCTTTGGTGCCTTCTGCAACTTCTGCACTGAGGCCACAGATTTCTCGAAGATCTTCCCAGGCATCACTCCTCACTTGGCTACGCTGTCCTGGTTCTTCAAGATCCCCCTTATTAGGGACTACCTCATGGCCAAAGGTGCTTTGGACCACACATCCTGGAAATTCTGGTCTATTTCTCTGCTTGAAGATGCAACTTAATAAGCCAAATCTCCTGCCCCTCACTTCCTATCATCATAGCAAAGTAGTTAAAAGCATAAGTTCTGGAGTTGAACTGCCTGCGTTTGACTCCTGGCTGTGCCACTTACTGTGTGGTCTTGAGCAAGCTACCTAACCTCTATTTGCCTCAGTTTCCTCGTCTGTAAAATGGTGCTGATGATAATAGTCCAATATCAGATGTTGTATGATGACTAAGTGAGGTAATGCAAATATTCAGCATAGTGCCTGCCACAAAATATGTGCTCAGTAGGTAATAGTTACTGCTTTCAATAGCAGTAGAGGAAATGAAGGGTCAGAATTACAGTAGGGATTCAGAAAGTCCTCTGGTTATACCACAGAAAATCTTCCTACTGTAGTTTGGACCCAGTGCCTCCTGCAAAGTGGAGATTTTGCCTCAAAGTGAAACTTGTTGTGTTTGCCCACAGCCTTCTCTTCTCCACACTCTTTAGTCCCATCTTATGTAGCCTCTTCTCCTAGGACCCATGGGAACAGAGGGCATACAACAAGCTAGTGAAGAGCAAAAAGGAAGGTGCTCCCTCTCAGCTGTTTTCTCCTTTCCAGCTCATTTTGCTTCTCTATCTGCTTCATGGTTCTTTTCAGGTGTGTGCTCTGTGAGTCAGCCAGCCATTGACTACCTGCTGAGCCATGGCCCTGGTAACCTCGTGGGCATTGTAGTGGGAGGAGTGGGAGAGGCCCTGCAAAGTGTGCCCAACACCACCAACCTCATCCTCCAGAAGCGCAAGGGGTTTGTGCGAACAGCTCTCCAGCATGGGTAGGTGTTCCTCCCAGGGGAGGATTGGGTGACCTTTGAACAACATGGCCCTGTAGGTGATGCCAAGATGAATCAGACACGAGTCTTGCTCTCAAGGAGCTTACTATTGAGTAGGGGAGATAGATGTAGAATTTTTTAAGGTTTTAGGTCATCCACTCCTTCTGAGCTAGTTGGACCAGTTCCCAGGAAGCCAAACCATAAACCCAAGTTCAATATCAGGGGAATCAGGCTAGAGGTGCCCTAACATATAAATGATGCCAACATTATCTCTATCAATATTGATATTTACATCTGTCAAAGATAAGCACAAGAGGCAGTACAGTATAGTGATTATGAGTTTAGGATCTGGAGCCAGAGGCCTGATTTAAAACCTTGACTCCATTTCTTACAATGTACTTTGGGACAGGTTACTTAACCATTCTGTGCCTTGGTGTTTTCATCTTTATGACATGGCTGCTAATAACAGTACCCACTTTATAAGGTTATTGTGGGCTTAAATTAATTCATCCACACAAAACACTTCCTAGGTGCCTGGTACACAGTAAGAGATCAATAACCCACTGCCAGCTGAGTTGATACCAACTTACAGCAACTCTACAGGACAGAGTAGAACTCCCCGCTAGGGTTTCCAAGGCTGTAAATCTTCATGGAAGCAGACTGCCACATCTTTCTCCCAGTGGAGTGGCTGGTGGTCTCAAACTGCCGACCTTTCCGTTAGCAGCCGAGCGATTAACCACTGCACCGCCAGGGCTCCTTTCAAGAGATCAATAGATGTTAGTTACTCTGACATACGGATAAAAAGGGAAGGTAAAGAACAGGAGCCCAAGGATGGGGCTGTGTGATATCCCATCGGGTCAGCAGGCCCGTTCACTGGACCCAGGGACAATTGTCCTATTGCAGACTGAGAGAAGAGAGAAGTATTTCTTCTAAGGACCTTGCCTGAGTGGCCTATTCATTAGTTTGGAGCATAATGTAGAGGAGAGAGCTAAGCTGGGAGGAAAGAGTCCTGGGTTCTAGTCCAGATTCTGCCACTCACTGACTGCCTGAGTGATCTTGCCCCTCTGAATCTGGGCTTCTGTATCTGTAAGATAAAGAAAACAATTCTCCTCTGTTTCCTCCACTCTCTTTGTTGTGAGGAGCCAGTAAGGTAATGTATGTCAAAGTGCTGAGAAATTGTTATTAGCAATTCACAAAGGTTATATAAGAGAGGCTATGTTCTCTTTGGAAACCCTGGTGGCGTAGTGGTTACATGCTACGGCTGCTAACCAAAAGGTCAACAGTTTGAATTCACCAAGCACTCCTTGGAAACTGTATGGGGCAGTTCTACTCTGTCCTATATATAGGGTTGCTATGAGTTGGAATCTACTCGATGGCAACGGGTTTGGTTTTGGTTTCCTGTTTACTCCTCTCTCACAGGAAAACTTAAGGAACCTGATTCTCTACCAAGGGCACTGCCAGGTTGGATTCCCATGGCCAACTTTGCTCTGCTCTACTCCCACAACCCAAGGACAGAATAACTTATACACGGATTCCTTGGGGGAGGGGTATATCATATATGCATCTACGCAAAGTTATCTTCATAATCTCTGTGCTTCCTACTTAACAGAAACAGAGTCAGATATTCCCCTTCCTGACACCTACCAAAAGGTTTTCTTTTCAGGATGTAGGTCTCTGGGGGATCTCTGCCAAAACTCGTCTTCCTTCTCAACACCCCCATGTCTTTTCAGTGTCATCCTGGCCCAGAGATAGCTCCCTCACTGGCCTTGAAATTTTCAGGACAAGAGACACTAAATATGGGAGCCCTGTTGATGCAAGGAGAAATGCTTTATACCACAGGGATTTTATCACAGTAGTTGTGGGACTGGACATGAACAGATGTTCTTTCAGGGTGGTTCCCACCCCTAGCCTGTGTTTGGGAAATGAATCAGGGTTTTCATACAGGGCTCATCTGGTTCCCACCTTCACCTTTGGAGAGACTGAGGTATATGAGCAGGTGTTATTCCCTAAGGACAGCTGGATGTACAAGTTCCAGAACTGGTTCCGCAGTATCTTTGGTTTCTATTTTTGTGTCTTCTATGGACAAAGCTTCTGCCAAGGCACCATTGGGCTCCTGCCATACGCTCAGCCTATAGTCACTGTGGGTGAGTACTGATCGTGGTCCCAAGACCAACTTAGCTCTTTCTCAACTTTAACCTTAGCCCTCCCCATCCCTGCCCCCACCATAGAAGAGAGCATCAGAGTGGAAGTAGCTGGGCTCTGATTTGGGGTGTGAGAGATCAGGCAGGATGTGAGAGAGTCAGGCCCAGGGAAGGTAAAGGAAGAGAATTCTAACACTTTCCCTTTCTCCTTTCCCATCTCCCTTGGCAGTTGGGGAGCCTCTGCCAGTGCCCAAAATTGAAAAGCCAAGCCAAGAGATAGTGGATAAATACCACGCACTCTATATGGACGCCGTGCACAAACTGTTTGACCAGCATAAAACTCAGTATGGCTGCTCAGAGACACAAGAGCTAGTTTTCCTGTGACTGAAAGCCACAGAGTCAGAATGTCAGAAAGTCAGAAAGCCTGTCCTGGAGAGGAGACTCATCTGCCTGATAACCAAAGGGGTCTGGAGGAGAAAGGGACGTGAAGGAGGGCTGTGGGGGAGGGGCAGGAAAAGGTGAATTAGGAAATCCTTTCTTGCCACAGACCTTACAGGAGTTCTTCCTGAGGAGCTTCATTTAGTCATTCCTCCAGAAAGGGGAATCCTGAGGCCCTTCGTGCCAATGAACGGGGCATGCTCCCTGCCCTGCTCCCTACTGACTTTCCTATCTGAGCCTGACACTGCAGGACATCTGAAGAACTTCTCAAGGACTCCAAATGATCACCAGGAAGCCTGAGTAGCCACCGCTCTGGGTTTTCTTTTTGTTTTAGTTTTCACGGATTTTTTATTTGAGATATAATTTGCATACCATAAATTTAACCCATGCAAAGTGTAAATAAAATTCAGTGACATTTGTATATTCACAGAATCATGCAACCACAGACACTAATTTTAGAATGTTTTTCATCACTTCCAAACTCTGGGTACCAAACTCTGGGTGCCACTAGCAGTCACATCCCATTCCCCAGCCCCTGGCAACCACTAATCTACTTTCTGTGTATGGATTTACCAATATTGGGTATTTCATATAAATGGAATCATATATGACCTTTTGTGACTGGCTTCTTTCACTTGGCATAATACGCTCAATGTTCATCCATGTTGTGGCATGTACAGAATTTCTTTTCTCTTTATGGCTGATTGTATGTACCACATTTTGTTTATCCATTCATCTGTTCATGGACACCTGTGTTGTTTCCAAACTTGAGCTAAATGTTTCAATGAACATTGGTGTACAAGCATCTGTTTGAGTCCCTGCTTTCAGTTCTTTGTGGTATATACCTAGGAGCAGAATTACTGGGTCATATGGCAGTTCTATGTTTAACTTTTTAAGAAACCACCAAACTGTTTTCCACAGGAACTGCACCATCTTTCATTCCCACCTGTGATCTATGAGGGTTCAAATTTTTCCGCATCCTCGCAGACTCGTGCTATTTTCTGTTTTTCTGGTAATAGCCATCCTAGTGAGTATGAAGTAGTATCTCACTGTGGTTTTGATTTACATTTCCGTAATGACTAATGATGTTGAGCATCTTTTCATGTGCTTATCGGCCATTTGTGTATCTTCTTTGAACAGAGATTCCTGCAGGCAAGCATAGGCCCAAACAGAGTCCCGCAAGCCAGGGTACTCCCGAACGGAGATTCCCGGAGCAAGAATAGGCCCTAACAGAGTCCCGCAGGCCAACATAGGCCCGAACGGTCATTCCCGCAGGCAAGCAGAGGCCCGAACAGAGTCCAGCAGGCCAGCATAGGCCCGAACGGAGATTCCCGGACCAAGAATAGACCCGAACGGTGTCCCGAAGGCAAAATGAGGCCCGAGTAGACGAGCCGTGCAGGCAACAAGACGCCCGAACCCTGTCCGGCAAGCAAGAATAAGCCCGAACGCAGAATCCTGCAGGCAAGAACGGGCCTGAACAGAGTCCCACTGGCAAGAATAAGCACGAATAGAAGAGGCCCCTAGGCAAGAATAGGCCCGAGTAGAGTCCCGCTCCCGCTCCCAAGATTAGGCCCGAAGGGAGAGTCCCGCAGGCCAGAAACGACCAAACGGAGGGTCCCGCGGGCGAGAATAGGCCCGAAGAGATGTCCTGCAGGCGAGAATACGCCCAAACTGAGCATCCCACAGGTCAGCATAACCCTGAAAGGAGATTCCCGCAGGCAAGCATAGGCCCGAACAGAGTCCCACAAGCCAGAATAGGACCGAACGGAGTTTTCCGGGGGCAACAATAGGCCTGGACAGAGTCCCGCAGGCAAAAATAGGCCCGAGTAGAGGGGCTGTGCAGGCAAGAAGAGGCCCGAACAGAGTCCTGCAGGCAAGAATAGGCCCAAACGAAGAGCCCCGCTGGCAAGAAGAGACCCGAACACAGTCCCGAAGGCCAGAAAGGCCCGAACGGAGAGTTCCCCAGGTGAGAATAGGCCCGAACGGAGAGTCCCGCAGGCCACAATAGGCCCGAATAGAGGAGCCCTTAGGCAAAAATAGGCCCGAATAGAGACCCGCTCACAAGAATAGGCCCGAACGGAGAGTCCCGCAGGCCAGAAAAACCCGAGCAGAGGGTCTCGAAGGCGAGAATGGGCCCGAACGAGGGTCCCGCAGACCACGATAGGGGCGAACCGAGGGTCTCGCAGGCCAGAATAGGCCCGAACAGAGTCCCGCAGGGAAGTATAGGCCCGAATAGAGTCCCGCAGGGAAGGACAGGCCTGAATAGAGGAGCCCCCCACACACTATCAGGCCTGAATAGCGGAGCCCCGCACGCACGAACAGGCCCGAGTAGCAGAGCCCTGCAAGCACGAACAGACCCGAGTAGCGGAGCCCCGCATGCAAGAACAGGCCCGAGTAGTGGAGCCCCGCAGGCAAAAACAGGCCCGAGTAGCGGAGCCCCGCACGCACAATCAGGCCTGAGTAGCGGAGCTCCGCATGCTAGAACAGGACCGAATATCGGAGCTCCGTAAGCACAAAAGGCTGGAATGGAGCAGCCCCGCATGCAACAGGAGACCCCAAAGGAGACTCCCAGAGGCTAGATTAGGTCCGAATGGAGAGTTTTGCAGGTCAGAATTGTCCCGAACGGAGAGACTCGCAGGCAAGAATAGGCCGGATCGGAGAGTCCCGCAGGCAAGAATAGGCCCGAACGGAGAGTTGCACAGGCGAGAATAGGCCCAAAGGAAAGTCCCGGAGGCGAGAAAATATGCCCAAATTGAGAATACCGCAGGCCAGCATACGCCTGAACGGAGATTCCCGTAGGCAAGCATAGGCCCAAACAGAGTCCCGCAGGCCAGAATAGGCCCGAACGGAGAGTCCTGCAGGCCACAATAGGCCGGAACAGAGATTCCTGCAGGCAAGCATAGGCCCAAACAGAGTCCCGCAGGCCAGAATAGGCCCGAACGGAGTCTTGCAGGCCAGGGTATGCCCGAACGGAGATTCCCAGAGCAAGGATAAGCCCGAACAGAGTCCCGCAGGCAAGAGTAGGCCCGAGTAGAGCAGCCATGCAGGCAAGATGAGGCACGAACAGAGTCCCGCTGGCAAGAGTAGCCCTGAACGGAGAACCCACAGGCAAGAATAGGCTCAAACGGAGAGTCCCGCAGACAAGAATAGGCCCGAACAGAATCCCAGAGGCAAGAATAGAGGAGCCCCGTAGGCAAGAGTAGGCCCGACTAAAGTCCCGCTCCAGAGAATAGGCCCGAACGGAGAATCCCGTAGGCGAAAAAGGCCTGAACAGAGAGCCCCGCAGGCAGGCATGGGCCCGAACACAGTCCCACAGGCCAGAATAGTCCCGAACAGAGATTCCCGGAGCAAGAATAGCCCCGAACAGAATTCCGCAGGCCAGAATAGGCCAGAACGGGGATTTCCGAAAGCAACCAAAGGCCCGAACAGAGTCCCGCAGGCCAGCATACCCCTGAACGGAGATTGCCAAAGGGAAGCCTAGGCCCGAACGAAGAGTCCCGCAGGCCAGAATAGGCCCGAACGGAGATTGTCGGAGGCAAGAATAGGCCCCAATAGAGTCCCACAGGCAAAAATAGGCCCGAGTAGAGGAGCCGTGCGGGCAAGAAGAGGCCCGAACAGAGTCCCGCAGGCAAGGATACGCCCAAAAGCAGAGTCCCGCAGGCAAGAATAGGCCCGAACGGAGAGACCCGCAGGCCAGCATACGCCTGAACGGAGATTCCCGTAGGCAAGCATAGGCCCAAACAGAGTCCTGCAGGCCAGAATAGGCCAGAACAGAGATTCCTGCAGGCAAGCATAGGCCCGAACAGAGTCCCGCAAGCCAGGGTACTCCCGAACGGAGATTCCCGGAGCAAGAATACGCCCGAACAGAGTCCCGCAGGCCAGAATAGGCCCGAACGGAGAGTCCTGCAGGCCGAAGTAGGGCGGAAGAGAGATTCCTGCAGGCAAGCATAGGCCCGAACAGAGTCCCGCAGGCCCGAACAGGCCAGAACGGAGATTCCCGGAGGCAAGAATAGGCAAGAATAGAGGAGCCCCGGAGGCAAGAATAGGCCCGAGTAAAGTCCCGCTCCAGAGAATATTCAAGTCTTTTGCCCATTTTTGTTGTTGTTGTTGTTTGTTTGTCTTTTTGCTGTTGAGTTATGGAAGTTCTTTTATATTCTGGATATTAAACCTTTATCTGATACACCCAAAAAAATCCTATGCAGCAGTTCTACACTATAACACGTAAGGTCGCTATGAGTCAGAATTGACTCCATGGCAATGAGTTTTGGTTTGTTTTTTTATCTGCTACATGGCTTCCAAATATTTTCTCCCATTTTGTGGGTTTACTTTTCACTTTCTTAATAATAACATTTAATGCACAAAAATTTAAATTTTTATGAAATCCAGTTCACCTATTTTTTCTCCTGTTGCTCATGCTGTTGGTGTCATATCTAAGAATCCTTTGCCAAATCCAAGGTCATAAATATTTACCCTTATGTTTCTTCTAAGAGTTTTATGGTTTTAGCTCTTATATTTAGCTCATTGATCCATTTTGAGTTAATTTTTCTTTACGGCGTGAGGTATGGGTACAGCTTCTTTTTTACTTTTTGCATTTGGAAATCCAGTTGTTCCAGCACCATTTGTTGAAGAGACTGTTCTTTCTCCCATTGAATGGACTTGACACTGTTATCAAAAATCAATTGACCACAGATAAAAAAAAAAAAAGGTGGGTTTATTTCTGGATTCTCAATTCTATTCCATTGCTCTTTGTCTGTCAATCCTTATACCAGTACCACACTGTTTTTATTACTGTAACTTTGTGTTGTTGTTGTTGTTAGGTGCCGTCAAGTCGGTTCCGACTCATAGTGACCCTATGCACAACAGAATGAAACACTGCCCGGTCCTGCGCCATCCTTACAATCCTTGTTATGCTTGAGCCCGTTGTTGCAACCACTGTGTCAATCCACCTCGTTGAGGGTCTTCCTATTTTCCACTGACCTTGTACTCTGCCAAGCATGATGTCCTTCTCCAGGGACTGATCCCTCCTGACAACATGTCCAAAGTATGTAAGATGCAGTCTCACCATCCTTGCCTCTAAGGAGCATTCTGGCCGCACTTCTTCCAAGACAGATTTGTTCATTCTTTTGGCAGTCCGTGGTATATTTAATATTCTTCACCAACACCACAATTCAAAGGGGTCAGTTCTTCTTTGGTCTTCCTTATTCATTGTCCAGCTTTCACATGTATATGATGTGATTGAAAATACCATGGCTTGGGTCAGGCGCACCTTAGTCTTCAGGGTGGCATCTTTGTTCTTCAACACTTTGAAGAGGTCCTTTGCAGCAGATTTGCCCAATGCAATGCGTCTTTTGATTTCTTGGCTGCTGCTTCCACGGCTGTTGATTGTGGATCCAAGTAAAATGATATCCTTCACAACTTCAATCTTTTCTCCATTTATCATGATGTTGCTCATTGGTCCTGTTGTGAGGATTTTTGTTTTCTTTATGTTGAGGTGTAATCCATACTGAAGGCTGTGATCTTTGATCTTCATTAGTAAGTGCTTCAAGTCCTCTTCACTTTCAGGAAGCGAGGTTGTGTCATCTGCATAATGCAGGTTGTTAATAAGTTTTCCTCCAATCCTGATGCCCTGTTCTTCTTCATATAGTCCAGCTTCTCGTATTATTTGTTCAGCATACAGATTGAATAGGTATGGTGAAAGAATACAACCCCGACACACACCTTTCCTGACTTTAAACCAATCAGTATCCCCTTGTTCTGTCTGAACAACTGTCTCTTGATCTATGTAAAGGTTCCTCATGAGCACAATTAAGTGTTCTGGTATTCCCATTCTTCGCAGTGTTATCCATAGTTTGTTACGATCCACGCGGTCAAATGCCTTTGCATAGTCAATAAAACACAGGTAAACATCCTTCTGGTGTTATCTGCTTTCAGCCAGGATCCATCTGACATCAGCAATGATATCCCTGGTTCCATGTCCTCTTCTGAATCTGGCTTGAATTTCTGGCAGTTCCCTGTCAATATACTGCTGCAGCCGTTTTTGAAGGATCTTCAGCAAAATTTTGCTTGCGTGTGATATTAATGATATTGTTCTATAATTTCCACATACATTAGGTTGGATCACCTTTCTTGGGAATAGGCATAAATATGGATCTCTTCCAGTCAGTTAGCTAGGAAGCTGTCTTCCATATTTCTTGGCATAGACGAGTGAGCACCTCCAGCGCTGCATCTGTTTGTTGACACATCTCAATTGATATTCCATCAATTCCTGGAGCCTTGTTTTTTACCAATGCCTTCAGAGCAGCTTGGACTTCTTCCTTCAGTACCATCGGTTCCTGATCATATGCCACCTCTTGAAATGGTTGAACATCGACTAATTCTTTTTGGTATAATGACTCTGTGTATTCCTTCCATCTTCTTTTGATGCTTCCTGCGTCGTTTAGTATTTTCCCCATGGAATCCTTCCCTATTGCAACTTGAGGCTTGAATTTTTTCTTCAGTTCTTTCAGCTTGAGAAACACCATGCATGCACATTCTTCCCTTTTGGTTTTCCACCTCCAGCTCTTTGCACATGTCATTATAATACTTTACTTTGTCTTCTCGAGAGGCCCTTTGAAATCTTTTGTTCAGTTCTTTTACTTCATCAATTCTGCCTTTTGCTTTAGCTGCTCAACGCTCAAGAGCAAGTTCCAGAGTCTTCTCTGACATCCATCTTGGTCTTTTCTTTCTTTCCTGTCTTTTCAATGGCTTCTTGCTTTCTTCATGTATGATGTCCTTGATGTCATTCCACAACTCGTCTGGTCTGTGGTCACTAGTGTTCAATGTGTCAAATCTGTTCTTCAGATGGTCTCTAAATTCAGGTGGGATATACTCAAGGTCATATTTTGGCTCTCATGGACTTGCTCTGATTTTCTTCAGTTTCAGCTTGAACTTGCATATGAGCAATTGATGGTCTGTTCCACAGTTGGCCCCTGGCCTTGTTCTGACTGATGATATTGAGCTTTTCCGTCGTCTCTTTCCACAGATGTAATCAATTTGATTTGTGTGTTCCATCTGGCCAAGTCCATGTGTATAGTCACCGTTTATGTTGGTGAAAGAAGGTATTTGCAATGAAGAAGTCGTTGGTCTTGCAAAATTCTATCATTTGATCTCCAGCATTGTTTCTATCACCAAGGCCATATTTTCCAACTACTGGTCCTTCTTCTTTGTTTCCCACTTTTGCGTTCCAATCGCCAGTAATTATCAATGCATCTTGATTGCACGTTCGATCAATTTCAGGCTGCAACAGCTGATAAAAATCTTCTATTTCTTCATCTTTGGCCCTAGTGGTTGGTGCGTAAATTTGAATAATAGTCGTATTAACTGTTCTTCCTTGTAGGTGTATGGATATTATCCTATCACTGACAGCGTTGTACTTCTGGATAGATTTTGAAATGTTCTTTTTGACGATGAATGCAACGTCATTCCTCTTTGAGTTGTCATTCCCAGCAGAGTAGACTATTTGATTGTCCGATTCAAAATGGCCAATACCAGTCCATTTCAGCTCACTAATGCCTAGAATATCGATGTTTATGCATTCCATTTCATTTTTGATGATTTCCAATTTTCCTAGCTTCATACTTCGTACATTCCAGGTTCTGATTATTATTAGATGTTCACAGCTGTTTATTCTCATTTTGAGTCATGGCACATAAGCAAATGAAGGTCCTGAAAGCTTTACTCCATCCACGCCATTAAGTTCAGCTCTACTTTGAGGAGGCAGCTCTTCCCCAGTCATCTTTTGAGTGCCTTCCAACCTGGGGGGCTCATCTTCCAGCACTATATCAGACAATGTTCCACTGCTATTCATAAGGTTTTCACTGGCTGATGCTTTTCAGAAGTAGACTGCTGGGTCCTTCTTCCTAGTCTGTCTTAGTCTGGAAGCTCAGCTGAAACCTGTCCTCCATGGGTGACCCTGCTGGTATCTGAATACCAGTGGCATAGCTTCCAGCATCACAGCAACACACAAGCCGCCACAGTATGACAAACTGACAGACACGTGGGGGTGTAACTTTGTAGTACATTTTAAAATAATGAAGTGTAAGTCTTCCTAACTTTGCTTTTTTTTTTTCAAGATTGTTTTGGCTATTAGTGGTTCCTTGCAATTTCATATGAAGTTGAGGATCAACTTTACCGTTTCTGTGGGAAAAAAAAAGCTGTTGTAATTTTAATAAAAATTGCATTATGTCTTCGTCATCTAGTGCTGCGATTACAGAAATACCACGAGTGGATGGCTTTAACAAAAATAAATTTCTTTTCTCACAGTTTAGTGGCTAGAAGTCCAAATTCAGGGAGTCAGCTCCAGGGGAATGCTTTTCTTTCTGTTGGCTCTGGAGGAAGGTCCTTCTCATCAATCTTCCCCTGGACTAGGAGCTTCTCCAAGCAGGAACCCCAGGTCCAAAGGACATGCTCTGCTCCTGGTGTTTCTTTCTTGGTGATAGGAAGTCCCCTACTCTCTGCTCACTTCCCTTTCCTTTAATCTCTTGGAAAAAAAAAAGGTGGTGCAGACCACACCCCAGGGAAACTCCATTTACATTGGATCAGGGAGGTGACCTTAGTAAGAGTGTTACAATCCCTTTAACATAAAATTACAATTACAAAATGGAGGACAACCACACAATACTGGGAATCATGGCCTAAATAAGTTGACACATATTTTGGGGGGGCACAATTCAATTCATGACACATTGTATCTGTCTATCGCTTTCAGTAGAATTGATGTCTTAGCAATATCAAGTTTACCAATCCATGAACATGGATATTTTTCCATTTATTTAGATCTCCTGTTATTTCTTTCAGTAGTGTTTTATATGTTTCATTGTAAATGTCTTTTGCCTCCTTAATTAAATTTATTCCTAGGTATTTTACTATTTTAGATATTTTTACGAAGGAATGGTTTTCTTAATTTCATTTTTAGATTATTTCTTGCTGCTGTATAGAAACACAACTGATTTCTGTGGGTTGATCTTGTACCCTACAATTTTGCTGAGTTTATTAGCTCTAATACTTTTCTTTTGGGTTCTTGAGGATTTTCTATATATAGTACCACGCCATCTATGAATAAAGATAGCTTTTCTTCTTATTTTCCAACTTGAATCATTTTTATTTCTTTTTATTGCCTAATTGCTCTGGCTAGGACATCCACTACAATGTTAAATAGCAGTAGCGAAAGTGGGCAACCTTTCTTATTCCTGATCTTAGGGGTAAAGCTTTCAGTCTTTCACCATTGAGTATGATGTTTGCTATAGGTTTTTCACAAATGCCCTTTTTAACCAGTTGCTCTCAAGTTGATTCCAGCTCATGGTGACCCCATGTACGTCAGAGTAGAACCATGCTCCACACAGTTTTCAGTGGTTGATGTTTCAGAAGTAGATCACCAGGCCTTTCTTCTGAGGTGCCTCTGGGTGAACTGGAACCTCCAACCCTTCAGTTAGCAGCCAAGTTCATTAACCATTTGCACCACCCAGATACTCTAAATGTCCTTTATCATGTTGAGGAATTTCCTTCCTAGTCCCAGTTTGCTGAGTACTTTGGATCATGAAAGGGTGTTGGATTTTATCAAATGCCCTTTTGTGTAAATTAAGAAAATCACATGGTTTTCAATCATGTAGTACTTAAAACTGGAGTTACAAATCAAAAGTACAATAATACTGGCTTTTATAGTTGCCCATGTAGTTACGTTTACTGGAAATCTCTCACCATTTCTTGTAGGGCAGATGTAGTTGAAACAAACTCCCTTAGCTTTTGTTTATCTGGGAATGTGTTAATTTCTCCCTCATTTTTTGAAGAATGGTTTTGCCAGATATAGTGTTCTTGGTTGACAGTTTTCTTTTAGCCCTTTAAATATGTCATCCCACTGCCTTCTGGCTGCCATGGTTTATGATGAGAAGTCAGCTGTTGACCTTAGTGAGAATCCCTTGTACATGATGCGTGTTTCTCCCTTGCTGCTTTCAAGATTTTGTTTTCGTATTTTGACAGTATAATTAAAATGTGTCATTGTGTAAATTTCTTGGAATTTATTACATTTCTTATATGTGTAGATTCATGTCTTTCATCAAGTTTGGAGAGTTTGGGTCCTTTATTTCTTCAAATATTCTTTCTGTCCCTTTCTCTCTCATTTCTCCTTCAGGGACTCCCATAATATATATATTTGTCTTCTTGGGGTATCTCACAGGCCCCTTAAGCTGTGTTCACATTTATTCATTCTTTTTTCTTTCTGATCCTCAGAAGGAATAATTTCAATTGTCCTATTATCGTGTTCACTTATTCTCAAATCTGCTGTTGAACCTGCTGGTGAATTTTTCATTTCAGTTATTGTATTTTTCAGCTCTACGATTTCTTTTGGTTCCTTTTTTATAATTTCTGTCTCTTTATCGATATTCTTATTTGGTTCATACATCATTTTATTGATTTCATCTAGCTCTTTGTTCATGTTTTCCTTTAGCTCTTTGAGTATATTTAAGACAGTCATTATGAAGTCTTTATTTAGTAAATCAAGTGTCTTTGTTTCCTCAAGGATTGATCTGTCTGAGGTAACCACGGAGGCAGAAAGGAGTAGTGTACTTTAGTGATTTCTAGAGGGCTGCCCTACAGAGGGAAGAGCTATATGTTTTTGGATCCAGGCTTTCAGTCAGGCTGTTCAACACCTACCCATACAATTAATAGTTGATTGGTGCATCATGCAGGCCCACAAAGACCCCTCACACTCTGGGTCTAATTAATCTTTCCAGCCTTATCTCTAATCACTACCACCACATACTCTGTGATCTACAGTAGGAAGCTGAACTACTTAATATTTTCTGAACATTTCACATATTTCTGTCTTTACTCATTTTCCTTCTACATGGTAAACCCTCCCCATCTTTTTAAGCCTGCATCAAATATCACCTCAGTGAAGACTTCACCAGACAGAATTAATAACCCCTTCTTTCATTCCTCCACAGCTGTTTATCGTCTCTAGTATGGTACTTAACATATACATTTCAGTAAAATTATTTGCTACTAGGCAAGTCTTTCCTACTAGTTTGAGGGCTTCTTAAGAACAGAACCTATCGTATTTGTCGTAGCATTCCCAAAGTCTAGAGCAGTGCCTAGCTTATGGTAGCCACCTAACATATATTTCCAGGGATAAAAGAAGAGGTTTCATAGGAGAAAAGTGCTAAAGAGATAGATAAAGTTAGGGCATATGGGTCAAAAGTATACTATATAATGAAAGTCTAATAAGCTAAGTCAGATAGCATAAAACTACATAAAAGAACAACTGGTACAAATGAGGAAAAAATTAAACTTCCCCATAGGGTTTCCAAGGAGTGGCTGGTGAATTCGAACTACCAACCTTTTGGTTAGCAGCTCTAGCTTTTAACCACAGCACCACCAGGGCTCCAGGCTAGATTTAGTGACTGAATTCTAAAGAATAGAGTATGGAAAGGGAAAAAAAATAGTGACTTTTCAGAGGAGAAACTGAGCCAAAACTACCTTAATCATGTTATCAAGGTTAACAACACAAGTGATAAGGTATGTTAGTATCATAGTGAGAAGAGCACTTTATCTCTGTGGTGTTCTTCTCTAAACCCATAAAGCCAGACTAATTATGAGAAAAAACATCAGACAAATCCAAATTGAGGGACATTCTACAAAACGTTTGACCACTACTCCTCAAACTTGTCAAGGCAATAAAAAACAAGGAACGACTAAGAAACTGCCACAGACAGAGGAGGCTTAAGAAGACATGATGACTAAATGCAATGTGATATCCTGAATTGGATCCTGGAACAGAAAAAAGATATTAGTGAAAAAACTGGTTTAATCTGAATAAAGTCTGCAGTTTAATTAATAGTAATGTATTAATGGTAATTTCTTAGTTTTGACAAATGTACCATGGTTATTTAAGATGTTAATATTAGAAGTGTAAAATGGGACTAGTAGTAGTAGCGTCAGAACCTGTCTAACTTCAAGAGGGATAACGGGAATCAAGATCAGACCAAGGCTGATCCCTATGAGGTGGAGGTCAGACATACCTCCACCCTCCAACCTTTACCAATTCTGACATCAGCCGTCCCTCCCACAGCACTGTCTACTTCTCTTCTGGGTTCAATAATCCATTGCAATGGCCACACAGAACTCACAGACCATACTTCCAGTTAAGTGGCCTATTAAGGAAGTAACAGGGTAAAACTCAGGATCAGGATCAACAGGCTACAACTCAGAATCAAAATCAAGGAGCATGTAGGTAGAAGTTTCCCTTTAGGGCAGGACAGCTCTTTCAGTTCCTCTTGGCAAGAGAGGCTTCCTCTCGGCACCCTGAGGAAAGGCTCCTCAAGGACCCCTGAGAACAGGATCCTTTTGGCCCCTTCAGGATAGGCTTCTCTCAGCCCCCTCAAGGACAGGCCCCTCTCAACCCAAGAAGAGAAGGATAGGCTCTTCTTGGCCTGCCGTCTGTCACCACCTACCCTACCGCAAGCTCACTTCTGGGCCTGTCACTATCTTCAGTGTTACAGCCCTTGACCCATGTTACAGCTCTGTTAGGAGGTTCCTTGCCTCCTCTCACACTCTATATGTTCTCACTTCTTCCTTCCTTCTGTTTCCTCCTGCTGCTTCTTTCTGTCTCAAAAACCTCTGTGGGGCTGAATACTTATATCTATAAACCCCTCACCAATTTCAAGGCATGGCCTTGACACCAGGGCCACAAACTGACCAAACCCCTCTTGGTAGGCCACAGACACTCCATTTGCATAATAGGCTACAGATGCTTCATTTGCATAATAGGCTACAGACACTTCATTTGCATAATAAGCTACAGACATTTCATTTACACAGTCTTTTGACGAATCCCTGAAAGGTGCATACCAATCACAGGACAGGCTGTGGCCCAGGGCCAGGCAAAAAGTATCAAACCATCTTTGTTTACAGCTTACCCAGGAAATGTCAATCGACCTGGACAAAAGGAACAAACCCTCTAAGATAGAAAACTAGGGCAAAAGAAACTCCTCTGGGCTTAAGGGAAAAATCTCTCAAGCTGTTTTTCCAAAGAACCAAGGCAAAAGGCCACGTGAGAGAACTCATCTCACCACAAGTAGAAATGGGGTGAGGGGTATACAGAAACTCTCTATATTATCTCTGCAGCTTTTCTGTAAGTGAAAATTATTCCAAAATAAAGTTTATTTTTTTTAAATGTACAGGATGGCCAAGACGGTGGCATAGTCAGACACCTCATAACATCCCTCTTACAACAAAGACCTGAGAAAACAAGTGAATCAGATATAAATGACAGTTTCGGAACCCTGAGAATCAAAGGCATAGCTAAAGAATCAGGTCGAGTGCCAAGGGAAAGGAGAGACTGTACAAAAACAGTGGACATGGAGAATTATGGATTCCCAGTTCCCTGCCAGCCAAACCTGCACAGTGTGGCCATATTGAGACAAAGCAAGCAGTGTTCCCAGCAGAAGCCCCCACCACCTGGTGCAGCCAAGCAGGAGTGACCCTGCACCACATCCAGAGCCAGGCAGGAGTGCTCTTCGCACTGTGAAAGTTAAGTGTGCTCACCTCATCCACCACGTCCCTTCAGTCCCCTGTGGTGGAGGTCCACAGACCTGTGGTGCCCCCCACCCCTCTCATCCATCTCTTTATGCTCGCAGTCATGGTCCAGTGGCACCCACCACCACCCCGTCCCTTCACTCAGCCACTTGCCCCAGGGGCCCACAGATTGATGATGCCTGTCTCTTCACCTGGACACCAGGGCCAGGGACCCATAGAAGGGCAGCACCCACTTCTCTGCCCAGCCACCCATGTCAGGGGCCCCTGGACTGGTGGCACCTGCTCCTATGCTCAGCTGCTCACACTGAGGGCCCATGGACCAGAGATGCCTGCTCCTCAGCCTAGCCACCTGCACTGAAGGCCCACAGACCAGCAGTGCCTCCTACTCCCTCCAACCACTTGTGTCAGAAGCCCAAGGAATGGCATGACACTTTCCCCTGTGTTGCACTCTAGTGGACAGGGACACGCCCTCCTAGTGGGAAACTGTGAATTGACAGCATCCCCCCTGCCTCACCCCCTGCACCACCACCCCCTGCAATTGGAGGTTTATGCCCACTCCAACCACCCCTGCCCAGCCATACCTGCACGAGACCATCAGTGAGAGTTACCATACCACCCACTCAGTGACCAATGACCCATACACCCTCACCTGGCCACCCAGCAACCAGCAGTGCACACACACAACACCAAACCCTGTGACCAGTGAGAATGCTCCCTGCACTTATGCCCAGGTGACTGACCACACAGATACAGCACCTCACCAGCAACACCACATATATCCTTAGCCACCTCACAAGACCAGCAAACAGAACAATGTTCACACATCCACCTGCTGCCCACCCAACTGGAGACAGGTGGTGAGAGCTCCAATGCAGCCAGACTATCACCCAGAGTAGCATGCATGCCCGCCTACTTAGATATATCAAAACAAAACAAAATATCAGGATGCAGCAAACATACAGTAAATAAATATAATAACACCTTAATGCCTCAGAGACAACAGACAATACGAAATTGCATAAAGAAGTAGGACAAGATGGCTCCAGCAAGTGACTAAAATAAAGAACCAGAAAATCTTCTGGAGGAAGAAATGGTAATGAACTGCCTGATAAGGAATTCAAAAGACTAATATATGGGGTTCTCAAAGAGAACAAGAAAGACAGCAAGGAAAATGCAGAAAAAAAACAAGGAAAACACAGACAAAAACACAAGAAAACAATACAAGAACAAAATGACAAAATAAATAGACAATTAGAAACCATACAAAAACAGCAACTAGAAATCCAAAAGGTTAACAATAAAATTTCAGAAATAGACAACTCAATAGAAGGCCACAGGAGCAGAATTGAATCAATAGAAGACACAATCAGTGAAATAGAGGACAAATCCCTTGACACCAATTTGTCTGAGGGAAAATCAGAAAAAAAATGAAGAAAGCCTGATAATTACATGGGAGTCCAAAAAGAGGAAAAATTTACTTGTGTTCAGAATTCCAGAACAGGAAGAGACAAATACACACACACACACACAATTGCTGAAGATTTGCTGGCCCCCCAAAATTACTTCATATCATGAAAGTCAAGAAGATATCCATCCAAGAAGCTCAACGAACTCCATACAGAATAGACTCCCCAAAGAAAGTGACTAAGACATATAATCAACCTTCCCAAAACTAAAGAGAAAGAAAGAATCCTGAGAGCAGCTCGGGAAACCGAAAAGTCACCTACAAAGGGGAACCAATAAGACGTAAAGTCTGATTACTCAGCAGAAACCATGCAGGCAAGTAGCCAGTGGGGTGGCATATATAAAACCTTGAAAAAAAAATTGCCAACCAAGAATTTTTGTTGTTGTTTTTGTTAGGTGCCACCGAGTTGGTTCCAACACATAGCGACTCTATGTAAAACAGAACAAAACACTGCCTGGCCCTGCACAAGCCTCATGATCATTGTTATGCTTGAGCCCGTTGTTGCAGCCACTGTGTCAGTCCTTCTTGTTGAGGGTCTTTTTCTTTTTCACCAACTCTTTACCAAGCATGATGTCCTTCTCCTGGGACTGATCCCTCCTGATAACATGTCCAAATTATGTGTGCCATAGTCTCACCATCTTTGCTTCTAAGGAGCATCCTGGTTGTACTTCTTCCAAGATTTGTTTGTTTTTTGACAGTCCATGGTATATGCAATATTCTTCACCAACACCATAATTCAAAGGCATCAATTCTTCTTCAGTCTTCCTTATTCACCATCCAGCTTTCCCATGCATAGTAAATCCCAGGTAGATTCATCACATTTGGCCAATGGACTTAACGTTGTTTATCCAGAGTGTAAGATCACTTTCAGATCTTAAGAAATCTTGCATGCCAGAATCCAGATTCTAACTGGTTCTCAGCCAATAGAGTTTGTTCTGCCAGGTTTACAAAAAAAAAAAACTGCCATCGAGTCGATTCTGACTCATAGTGACCCTGTAGGTCAGAGTAGAACTGCCCTACAGAGTTTCCAAAGAACCAGGTCTATAACAGCAAAATTATGGAAACAATCTAAATGTCCATCAATAGGGAAAAGGCTAAATAAGTCATGGAACATCCATACTGTGTACTACTATTAAAGGTAACATTGCAAAATTGTTATTTTTGACAGGAAAACAGTTATCAATAAATTTTTAAGTGACAAATAGGGTTTACTAAGCAGTATTATACAATGATCTAATTTCCCTAAAAATAATGTTGTCACTGTTGTTATGTGCTGTCGAGTCAGTTCTGACTCATAGGAATCCTATAGGACAGAGTAGAACTGCCCCATAGGGTTTCCAAGAAGCGTCTAGTGGGTTCTAACTGCCAAACTTAAAAATAATAGTGCACGTGTATATACAGCTCCTGACATCCAGAAACTTGCTTGGCACTCACTGCTGAGCCATGTTATTCTCCTACTAGACATAAACCATCTCAAAGAATACCAACTTTAGACTAGGTTACTCCTACACCACGATACAGTGAAATAATACAAGGCCACTTAGTAATTTTGTTTAAACACAAACAAAACATAGTCACTGTGCCACCTTTTCTTGGCCAAAATTAATGACTGCTACTTCATTACCAATTACATCTTTATCTTCATTCCTGTTCCTCCTCCCTAGAGATAAGATTTGAGATACCCAATCATAGAATTGTCCTTGTCTTCTGACAGCATCTAATCTAGGTCAAACCCCCATCTCCTTAGATACTTCCCCAAACTATGAACCAAAGTCCAAATCCTATAATAGATTCTAACACCCTCTTCCTGAAACACCCCATGGTTCTCCATGGCGTGTGTTGCCCTCACTGCAACGAGTAATAAACCCAACTTGTTAAACTACAGGTATGTTCTTGGTGGGCTTTGGCTGGAGGACATTGGTAATAGAGAAACAGATAGATAGATATCGACATCTATATATTGAGTGAAAAACAAGGCTCCAGGAATTGACGGCATACCAGTTGAGATGTTTCAACAAACCAGTGAAGCACTGGAGGTACTCACTTATCTATGCCAAGAAATTTGAAAGAGAGCTACCTGGCCAACCAACTGGAAGAGATCCATATTTGTGCCCATTCCAAAGAAAGGTGATCCAGCAGAATGGGGAACTTATCAAACAATATTATGAATATCACATGCAAGTAAAATTTTGCTGAATATCATTCAAAAGTGATTGCAGCCATACATCAACAGGGAACTGCCAGAAATTCAAGCCAGATTCAGAAGAAGACGTGGAACCAGGGATATCATTGCTGACGTCAGACAGATCTTGGCTGAAAGCAAAGAATACCAGAAAGATGTTTACCTGTGTTTTGTTGACTATGCAAAGGCATTTGACTGTGTGGATCATAACAAATTATGGATAATATTGCAAAGAATGAGAATTCCAGAACACCTAACTGTGCTCATGGGGAATCTATACATAGATCAAGAAGCAGTCATTCAAACAGAACAAGGGGATACTGCTGGTTTAAAGACAGGAAAGGTGTTCATCAGGGTTGTGTCCTTTTACCATACTTATTCAATCTGTACACCAAACAAATAATCCAAGAAGCTGGACTACATGAAGAAGAATGTGGCATCAGGAGTGGTGGAAGACTCATCAACAACCTTCGATATGCAGATGACACAACCTTGCTTACTGAAAGCGAAGAGGTCTTGAAGCACTTACTGATGAAGATCAAAAACTACGGCATGGATTATATCTCAGCACAAAGAAAACAAAAATCCTCACAACTGGACCAATAAGCGACATCATGGTAATCGGAGAAAAGTTTGAAGTTGTCAAGGGTTTCATTTTACTTGGATCCACAATCAACACCCACGGAAGCAGCAGTCAAGAAATGAAACAACACATTGCATTGCGCAAATCTGCTGCAAAAGACCTCTTTAAAGTGTTGAAAAGCAAAGATATCACTTTGAGGACTAAGGTGTGCCTGACCCAAGCCATGGTATTTTCAATTGCCTCATATGCGTGCAAAAGCTGGACAATGAATAAGGAAGACCGAAGAACAATTTACGCCTTTGAGTTGTGGTGTTGGCAAAGAATATTGAATATACCATGGACTGCCAGAAGAACGAACGAGTCTGTCTTGGAAGAAGTACAGCCAGAGTATCTCTTGGAAGGGACAATGGTGGGACTTGGTCCCAAGTAAGTTGGACATGTTGTCAGGAGGGACCAGAACCTGGAGAAGGACATCATGCTTGGTAAAGTAGAAGGTCAGTGAAAAAGAGGAACACTCTCAAGGAGATGGACTGACACAGTGGCTGCAACAATGGGCTCAAACATAGTGAGGATGGCGCAGGACCAGGCAGTGTTTTGTTCTGCTGTGCATGGGGTCACTATGAGTCAGAACCAACTCGACGGCACCTAACAACAACCTGTTTATATCTATCTGTCTGTCTAATCAATCTATCTATCTATCTATCTATCTATCTATCTATCTATCTATCTATCTATCTATCTATCTATCTATCTATCTATCTATCTATCTATCTATCTATCTATCTATCTATCTATCTATCTATCTATCTATCTATCTATCTATCTATCTATCTATCTATCTATCTATCTATCTATCTATCTATCTATCTATCTATCTATCTATCTATCTATCTATCTATCTATCTATCTATCTATCTATCTATCTATCTATCTATCTATCTATCTATCTATCTATCTATCTATCTATCTATCTATCTATCTATCTATCTATCTATCTATCTATCTATCTCTCTATCTCTCTATCTATCTATCTATCTCTCTATCTCTCTATCTCTCTATCTCTCTATCTCTCTATCTCTCTATCTCTCTATCTCTCTATCTCTCTATCTCTCTATCTCTCTATCTCTCTATCTCTCTATCTATCTATCTATCTATCTATCTATCTATCTATCTATCTATCTATCTATCTATCTATCTATCTATCTATCTATCTATCTATCTATCTATCTATCTATCATCTCTCTCTCTCTCTATCTATCTATCTAAACCAAACCCGTTGCCGTTGAGTCGATTCGGACTCATAGTGACCCTATAGGTCAGAGTAGAACTGCCCCATAGAGTTTCCAAGGAGCGCCTGGTGGATTTGATCTGCCGACCTTTTGGTTAGCAGCTGTAGCAATTAACCACTACACCACCAGGGTTTCCATATATGTATACACACACACACACACAGGTGTTTATTCACAATTTCAATGTCATTTCTATATCCACTGAATTTGTATGTGATCAGTGGTCATGCAATCTCATGGTTACCGTTATATCTAATCAGCATAACATCATCAGTATTATGAACACAGGATTTTATTTGGATTTATTATCTGAATACATACTTTCAAAATACAAGTAAGTATTCTAGATATAACTTGGAGTTAAAAATCTTGTGTGCTTTACGTGGAGTCCCTGGGTGGTGCCAAGAGTTAAGTGCTTGGGTGCTAACCAAAAGGTTGACAGTTTAAATCCATCCAGAGTCTCCTCAGAAGAAAGCCCTGGCGATCTTCTTCTGAAAGATCACAGCCATTGAAACTGTGGAGCACAGGCCTACTCTGACACACGTGGGTCGCCATGAGTCAGAATCCATGGCAACTGGTTTGTTGTTGTTGTTGTTGTTTTTAATGCTTTATATGCTCAAATTCTATCAGTCAAAGTACCAATGTGTATATAGTGTGTGTATATATATACATATATACATGCACGCACTTATTTGTAAGAGTTAAATACAATAATTAATGATAATTGTGAAAGCTTTTAATTTTGTATACAATAGCTAAGACCTTTTAAATAGTTGACTACATATAGAAACAGATTTATAGTTAATATGAACATTAAGAAAGACTGTTACCTAGATAACTGTAGAAAAAACATTCTTTTTGAACCAAAAATGTTTATGAAAATTTTAACTGTAAAGATTGAATCATATCTCAGTTCTGTTCTTTATAGAATTATTTGATGTGCTACCATTAATAACATTAAAAATAACTTTTAGGAACGTATTTAATTTTAGTTACCTAATCCCATTTTAGGCCATGAATTGTTCTCTTCCACTGACCTCAGCTGAAAGTGAACATTTCTTTAATATGGCGTATGTGCGAAATAGTGGCCATAGGAAAAAGGGTGCAGCTCACGGTGCTGAGAAGTTACAGTTCCTGCACTGTAATGCCAATTAAAAAAAAACACTACTGAAAACTCTAAGTTGTAATAAAAAAAAAGTACTATTAAGTTGTAATAGTACTTATTTTTTTACAAAATTTCAATTTTCTTCTTATATTCCTGGGGTTTATGCTTAAATGGATAGTGACGTTCAGATTCCTCCTGAGCTTCAGTTGTATCTGTGCATAAGAAAGGATTTGGATTGATATACCTGGAGGTATAAATAATGACTGATATTATTTATGACAGTCTCCCCCACAACATTTCATTCTGTAAATTTTCAAGCATTGACAAGTTGAAAGATAAGTACAGTGACATTTTGCTATATTTTCTCTATCACATATCTATCCATCAATCTATCTTTTTTTATACATTTCAGATAAATTGCAGGCATCAGTACACTTCACTTGTAAATATTTCAGCATGCATGGAGTTCAATATTTTTTAATTTTGTTTTTTGGGCAAAGTTTACATTCAGCTAAATGCACAAATCTTAAGTACATTCAATGTATTTCGAAAATTGCATACATCTGTGTAACTCAAAGGACACCCCGGTGGCATAGTAGTGAAGTGCTACAGCCGCTAATCAAAAGGTCAGCAGTTTGAGTCCACCAGGCGCTCCTTGGAAACTCTATGGGGAAGTTCTACTCTGTCCTATAGGGTCACTATGAGCTGGAATCGACTCGACGGCACTGGGCTTTTTGGTGTAACCCAAACTCTTAACAAGATATAGTGTTTCTCCATAAACAACTGCCTCCTTTGCCATGAGACCAGAGAACTGGGTGGTGCCCAGCTACCATTACTGAATATCTTGATCAAAGATTCCATAGAAGAATCCTGATCAAAAGGGGGGAAATGTAGAACAGAATTTCAAATTACCATGGAATCCAGACTTTCTGGAGCCATGGGGACTGGATGAACCCCTGAAACTATTGCCCTGAGATAATCTTTAAAACCTGAACCAAAAATATCCCCTGGAGTCTTCTTAAAAACCAAACAATAGTTTAGCTTAACTAGTAAAAAATGTCTGCCTTCAGCATCACGCTATTTTAAGAACTACCTATATGGCATCAGACTGACAACAGCAACTCAAAATATCAGATAGGAACCTTAGGGGGTAGTGAATTTATGTTCATTGGGGAGAAATAACTCAGAGAAGGAGGGTGAGAATGATTACAAAACTTGAAGAATATAATCAATGCCACTAAATGGTACCTGTAGAAACTGTTGAATAGGTGTTTTTTTTTTTTGTGCATGTGTGTATATTCTTGACAACAAAATTAATAAAATTATATTTAAAAAAAGATATAGAACATTATCATCACCCAAAATTTCCTTTATGCTGTTTCTCTGTCAATTTCTGTCCCCAAGCTCCTCAGAAGGAAATTTTCCATTATAAATTAATCTTGCCTGTCATAGACTTTCATATAAATGGAATCATACAGTATAAACTCTTTGCGTCTAGCTCATTTCACTCAGCATTGTGTTTTTTGTTTTGTTTTAATTGAACTGTAGATGAAGGTTTACAGAACAAACTAGTTTCTCATTAAACAGTACACATATTATTTTATGACATTGGTTAACAACCCAACGACATGTCAACATTCTCCCTTCTCAACTTTGGTTTCTGTATTACAGCTTTCCTGTCCCTTCCTGCCTTCTAGTCTTTGCCCCCCGGGGTTGGTGTGCCCCTTTAGTCTCATTTTGTTTTATGGGCCTGTCTAATCTTTGGCTGAAGGATGAACCTCAGGAGTGACTTCATTACTGAGCTAAAAATGTGTCTGGGGGCCATACTCTCAGGGTTTCTCCAGTCTCTGTGAGGCCAGTAAGTCTGGTCTTTTTTCGTTAGTTAGAATTTTGTTCTACGTTTTTCTCCAGCTCTGTCCAGGGCCCTCTACTGTGATTCCTGTCAGAGCAGTCAGTGGTGGTAGCCGGGAACCGTCTGGTTGTACTGGACTCAGTCTGGTGGAGGCAGTAATAGTTGTAGATTAGCATTTGTTTTTGAGGTTCATCCATGTTGTTGCATTTATCAGTGGCTTGTTCCTTGTTATTGCTGTATAGCATAAATGTGCCACAGTCTATTTATCCATTCTCCTGTCGATGGGCACCTGGACTGGGGCAGCTTGGGACAATTATAAGTAAAGCTGCCATGAACATCCTTCTACAAGTCTTTATATGGACATATATTTCTCTTGGGTAAATGCTTAGGAATGCAATTTCTGGTTTATAGGATGTGTATGTTTAGTTTCATAAGAAACTAACAACTAGGAATATATAGCAAGGTGTATATAAATTTTTTGTATGAGAAACTGACTTGATTTGTAAACTTTCACTTAACGCACAATAATAAAAAAAAAGAAACTAATAGGCCCTTTTCAAAAGTGGTTGTATCATTTTACACTCCCTTCTACAATGTATGATATCTCTGGCTTCCTCACACTCTCATCAATGTTTGGCATTATCAATCTTTTTAACTTCAGCCATTCTGGGGAGTGTGTAGTCGCATCTCTTTGTGGTTTTAATTTTTCAGCTCCCTGGTAACTAAAAATATTGAGCACTTTTTCATGTGCTTGTTGGCCATTTGTATGGCTTCTTTTATGAAGTACTGTTCACATTTTTTGCCTACTTTGTGGGGTTGTTTGTGTTTTTATTAGTGAGTTGTAGTAGGAGTTCTAGATACAAGTACATTGTCATATATGTTTTGTGAATATTTTCCTCTCAGTCTGTGGCTTATCTATTCATTTTCCTAATGGTGTCTCTCTTTGTCTTTATTGTGGTAAATATGTACGTAACAAGATATTTGCCATGTCAACAATTTTATGCTTGTAATTCAGTGACATTAGTTATGTTCATCATGTTGTTCAACTCTCAAATGGTCTCATTTGATGAACAAGTTTTTTGTTTATTTGTGTTTTAATAGGCTTTATTGTTTAGAACAATTTTAGATTTACTGAAAAATTGAAAAGGCAGTACAGAGTTCCCATACACCCCACCCCAGTTTCTCCTATTAGTAATAGCTTACATTAGTATGTATATTTGTTACAATTAATGAACCAATACATTGCTTTTAACTAAAGTCCATACTATATTCAGGTTTCCTTAGTTTTTACCCGATGTCCTTTTACTGTTCCAGAATCCCATTCAGGATACGTTACATTTAGATGTCATGTCCCCTTAGGCTCCTCTTGGCTGTGACAATTTCTCAAACTTTCCTTGTTTTTGATGACCTGGACAATTTTTATGAGTACTGATCGGATATATTGTAGGATGCCCTTCAATTAAAATTTGTCTGATGTTTTTCTCATGATTAGACTGGAGTTATGGGTTTAGGGGAGAAAGACCATAGCGGTAAAGTGCCATTTTCATCACATCATATCAAGGGTACATACTATCAACATAACTTGTCACTATTGATGTTGACCTTGATCACCTGGCTGAGATTGTTTTTGTCAGGTTTCTCTACGCTACTCCCCCCTCAACCTTTCCATACTGTACTCTTTGAGTGGGAAGTTATGCTCCCCCTCCGTGTGGGCAGAGAACCTACATAAATTATTTGGAATTTTTCTGTACTGGAGATTTTCTCTAGTAAAAAAAACAATAATTTTGATGAAGTCTTGTTTGTCAAATTTTTCTTGTATGGTTGTTGTTTTCTGGGTCTTAAGAAAAATTTGCCTGTCTATGGGATTTTTTCCTTATCCTTCTGTAATGTGAATAAATTGCTTTTGCAAAAATTAGAAATAAGTATGTGGGTTTTTTCCCTCTACTTTTTTGGACTTTTATTTCTAATTCATTTTTAGACAGTTATGCCAGCTCTGCTGGTTTGGCAATATCGTCACAAATTAAAAATGAAAAAATCCAAATTTTGAAAAAGAAAGATATTTGATGATACATAAGATTGCAAAGCCATCTCTGATACCCCAAAACTATCAATATATGAAGAATCAATAACAAATTGCTTTGGCGTCAATTGCTGACTGTTCCGTTTTTCTGCTGTCTTCCCACCTGGCAGGCTTGTCCTTGCCTACTCGGGGGCTAGAGCTTCCTTGGTAACTTAGGGATTTGACAGCCCTTCTTGGACATCTAGAAAGTCATACATTCAATTCATTCAGCAATATTTATTAATCATCTATTATGTGCTAGGCTATGGGAGAAGGAACAGAAATAAATCAGGCACCTGTCATGTCCTTAAGGAGCTCAGTCTACTGCATGAATACACAAATGCAGTCAACATTGGCACTTACTTTGTGCCAAGTATTCTCAGATGCAGACTGTATAAAGCTTTGCACATAAAAGGAAAGTGAGGATGATGTCAGGCTACAGTAGTATGTTCACAAGAGTACCAGACAATTTGGAGGAATATAAAATGTTGAGTTCAAGATTCATTAGGTTCTTGGTTTTCCAAAACGTTGCTTAAGGTCATATTAGGTTGTTGTTGGGTGCCATCGAGTCTATTCTGACTCATAGTGTTTTCTAGTCTGTAATAATTATGGGAAACAGATCAACAGGTTTTTCTCCTGCGGAGCTACTGGGTAAGTTCAAACCACCAGCCTTTCGATTAGCAGCTGAGCACTTAAACATTGCACCACCAGCGCTATATATGGTTATATACTGTTAATTTTGGTTTTGTAATCCTGAGTTATTTCGGAAAGGAATTTAATGTATTACAGAAGGTTACCATGGGAAAACCAATCTTTAAATCAGAAATAAACCAAGCAGTATGTAACAGACCCTGATAGTCTCCTATTCAATACCTATTATTCCCATCTTCCTTACTCAGAGAACCCCAACTTTGTCTGAGGCAGCAATATGCCCAACTTCCCATACACAAACCTGGGGGTGGCTACATGACCTAGTTCTGGTTAATGTGGTGTAAGCAGAAGTCTACCGAGTGGGGCTTCTAGAAAGGCTATAGATTTCCTTATTAAAAAAAAAAAGACTTTAGCTTGCCAAATCCTTTAGTCTTTTACCCTATGCTCTTATCACTTTCTTCTTGCAAAGAACATGGACAAAGTGCTCAGAACTTAAGCAGTCATTTCACAACCACGAGGATAAAAAACACACACTAAAAAGGTGGTGAAACAGGAAGCTGTAAGGATTCTGGTTCCTTAATGACTCTATTGACCAGCTGCACATACACTGGACTGTATACCTCAGAACTTTTTGTTAAAAACAAAAACACCTATTTTGTTGAGCCATTGCAATAGGGTTTCTGTTACATGCAGTCAAATGCAGTCCTAACTGATACATGCTACCTTAAAAGAGAAAGGCTTACAGAAAAACTTTTTTTTTATTATTATTAATAGAAAGGTAAAAAATCTTCCTTCTCGGCCATCTAAGGTACATCTGTTGGTCCCATCCTGTCTGGAGCAAAGGAAAATGAAGAAAACCAAAGACGCATGGGAAATATTAGTCCAAAGGACTAATGAACCACATGAACCAGAGCCTCTACCAGCCTGAGCCCAGAAGAACTAGATGGTGCCTGGTTACCACTACCAACCACTCTGATAGGGGTCACAATAGAGGGTCCAGGATAGAGGGGGAGAAAAATGTAGAACAAAATTCAAATTTGTGAAAATAGACCAGACTTACTGGTCTGACGGAGACTGGAAGAACCCCCGAGACTATGTCCCCTGGACACCCTGCTAACCCAGAACTGAATCCATTTCCAAAGACCATCATTCAGTCAAAGATTAGACAGGCCTATAAAACAAACAGTAACACCCTTGAGGGACGTGCTTCTTAGTTCAGTCAAGTATACGAGACCAGATGGGCAATACCTGCCCAAAAGCAAAGACGAGAAGGCAGGAAGAGACAGGAAAATCAGACAAATGGACAAGGGGAACCCAGGGTGTAAAGGCAAAGGGGGAAAGTGCTGACATATTGTGGGGATTGTTCGTAACCAATGTCACAAACCAATCTGTGTATAAATTTTTTAACGACAAACTAATTTGCACTGTAAACTTTCATCTAAAGCACAATAAAATTAAAAAAAAAATTAAACCCAAAAAAACAAAAAAAAGAAAAGTCTTCCTTTTGATTTGACAAACAATGGGACTTCCTGGCAAAGGTAGAAAAGTATTGTCTACATTTCTACATGCAAAAAAAAAAGGAAAGAAAAATTCTTTTATTTCCTTGGTCTGTATCTGCCCGTGGTAAAAAAGAGCAAGAAATCTAAGAGAACAGAAGACATAAGTTAACTCCTGTGGTGGTACAAATGGTTGATGTGCTCAACTACTAACTGAAAGACTGGAGTTTCAAGTCAACCCAGAGGCACCTCAGAAGAAAGTCCTGGCAATCTACTTCTAAAAAAATAAGCCATTGGAAACCCTATGGAGCACAGTTCTACTCTGACACACATGGGGTTGCCATGAGTTGGGATGGCAAGTAGTACTGGTGTTGGTCCTCTTATTAAATGGGATCAAGACATTAGTGTTCTCTTACTAGAAAGGTGTCTCCTAAAATGTGTCCTGGAGTAATGGGTCTTTGAATGCACCTCAGGGGGGAAAAAGTTATTTGGACTAATAGCATGGTGAATACTACATATAAAACCCCTTCCTCTTAGAAATTCACAGTGGACATTATGATATAAAAAAGGCTTTGAATAAATTCTGTTAGTAAAGAAAACTGCTTAATGTTGTTGAACTCAACCCCTTAAAAACTTAGCAACACCTATTACCTATTACTGTACTGGAAAATGCACTTTGGGAAACTGCATTAGAGAAATAAAGGCAACTTAAAAAAAATCAAACTAGCTTAATTCATCAAAGAACTAGAGCAATGGCTCCCTTTTGGAAAGGAATCTAGCAAAATTCAGAGTGGGTAAAAAGAAATGTTTAATTCACATTGGAGGTAGAGGGTGGCGGGCTATTGATGTAGTAAGAAGAATGAGGCTTTTAATGAAAAATAAGTTAACTATCAGTGAGAAAGAACACAAATTGAACAGGTTCTGTTAGTGTGATGTCCTCTGAGAGGACATCGGTTGATTTTTCTCTTGAGTTTGCCAAGTTCTTCTGGTTTCTCCTTTCCATCAGTAGGCCTAAGAGCATGACTAAGGCCCCAAACTGTGGTACAAAATTTACAGTAATAACCAGCCACCCCCAAGAAGAATTTCATCTTCTTTCTCTTGAACAGTTCTCATATTTTAATAATTTACACTTTGACTCAAAGAGGGATAATTTGTGTTCTTCTCACTTCATGACCCAAATACATAAACTCTGTCAATCCAAGCATACACCAAAGTGCCCTCATAGACAGACTTGCTCTTTGATTGCATTCAAGTATTTCTGCACTTCATTTTGCTGACAAGCAGCATCTCAGTTCATACTGGAATTATCAGCTCTGTAGGTTATGGAAAGCAACCCATTCAATAGGTTATTCTGAAATCTTTGGGAAGAGGTGGGGGCACGTAGGAACTCAAATGGAAGGAGTAGTATAAATGCATGTAAACAGGCCTTGATTACAAAAGTTATTTGAGATTGGCCTCTTTAGTCAATGTCAATGGTTAATACCTTTTGTATGCAAAAATCCAGAGTATTTTTATTGAGTGTTTGTGTTTCCTCCCTGAGTTCTATTAAGCATATGTTACTGTTGCTTGCTTCTTTAATCCTGTTTTCTTTTGTTCAATGATCTTTTTAAATAAGTTTTGTAAGTTCCTCCTTTTTAAAATTCTCTTATCCTTTGATGGAATGCCAGAATTCCAATCTTTTCCCTCTCAATCCATCACTGTGGTCAGCTCTCAGTAATCAATTCTTAGTCCTTTGCTTCTCATACTCAAAGCTTCACTCTTTTGTCATTATCTTAGCTATCACCTATAGGCAGCACCAGATCCAAATGTAGAAATCTGGTTCCTCATCTAGCTACACTGAAGTTGATAACTCTTGAAGGGGGCTTCCACCCACAGGAACTCCAGGTGATGTTCTTTCATTCATTACTTCACTGACTCTTCACAAAGGCCCTGCCAAGTAGGTATTTCCATCCCCCATTTTACTGATGAGGAGACTGAAGCTTCAAATTACAACTTGAAGTAATTTGTCCAAGATCATGTAGCTACTGAGTAGCAGATCAAGGATCCAAAGTCAAGTCTATTTATCTGACTAAAATTTCTTGTTTTCTCTACTACTCCTCACCATATTCTTCACCAAAACGCTGGCTTAAATCACTTCAGTGAATGAGAACAGAGTCTTAGGTGAAACATTTGACCTTGTCATAGGGTGGAAACCCCAGGTTCCACTCAGCACTACTTGTCTCAGCCAATAAACAAGAGACCAAGATAGGAGAGTGGAAAGTGCCTTTATTTCGTTGCACAAGGAAAGGAAACAGCTGGGGCTGCTGCCAAGACTGCTCAGCAAGGACAAGAGGGATGTTTACTTTTAAGGGGTTTACAAGTAGGAAATTCATACAAGTTACATCAGCAACATTCTTAACCATACTACACAGGCGCAATGGGGTTTCCGAGTAACTTCATGCATCATGTGTTCAGAAAATGGCAGTTAAACTCATCCAGAGGAGGGGAAGTTACTACATATGAGGTCTTGTCATGGATTGAATTGTGTCCCCCCAAAATATCTGACAACTTGGCTAGGTCCTGATTTCCAGTATTGTGTGATTGCTTACCATTTTGTCATCTGATGCAATTTCCCTATGTGTTGTAAATCGTATCACTATGATGTGATAAAATGGATTAGTGGCAATTATATTGGTAAGATCTACAAGACTGGATAGTGTCTTGGGCCAATTTCTTTTGAGATATAGAGGAGAGAGGCAAGCAGAGAGACATGGGGACCTCATACCACCAAGAAAGCAGAATCAGGAGCAGAGCACATCCTTTGGAACTGAGGTTCCTGCACAGAGAAGCTCCTCGACAAGGGGAAGATTAATGGACCTTCCTTCAGAGCCAGCAGAGAGAATATCTTCCCCTGGAGCTGATGACCTGAATTTGGATTCGTAGGCCACTAGACTGTAAGAGAATAAATTTCTCTTTGTTAAAGCTGTCCACTTGTGGTATTTCTGTTACAGCAGCACTAGATGACTAAGACAGACCTAAAGGTTATCCTGAATGTCAACATGGTACCTAAACCGGTTTCTGCCAATTTCTTCTAATGCGGGGCAGCAGTTAAGGAGAGGGGAACCAGGATTTTAATGTAAAACTAATGGACGTGCCAAGCAAGCTGCTTGAGGCAGTGGAATTTTCTGCATCCTGGGGAACTCTGTCTTAACCTAACCATCTGGGGATTATGGGATTAAGGGTAAAAAAGATGGGCTCAGATATGCCACTATGTATTAAAAATCGACATAGTGCCGATTACTCATATCTGAACTTTCCCACTTCTCCATTATCTCTGATGCCAGCCACCCATGTGGCACTTTCTCTCTCTGACTCTCACCACCTGGAGTTAGGTCAGACCTCACAAGTTAAAAGGACACTGTCCTTCAGATCGACTGCCCACACAACCGTTCTCTGTACCACCCTGAGCTAGGTCAGAGCCAACAAGGTAAAAGGACTCAGTCCTTCAGACTGTCAAAAAGGCAGAAAGCAGCCCCTGCAGGCTCTCACTGCCCCCCGTGAGTTTAATAATTTGCTAGAACAACTCATAGAACTCATGGAAAAGGCTATACTCAGTATAACAACTTTAATATAACCACAAAAGGATACAAATGAAGAGACACTTAGACAAGTTCTGGGAAGTAAGTGGTTTCCACTGTCCCCAGGGATTCATGACCCTCTTGAAAGTAGATATTCCTGCCAAACCAGGAAGCCCCCGAAATTCTGATTTCAAAGCCTTTTATTGGTTTCATTGCATAGTCATGATTTGGGCCTCACTGCATAGTCATGATAGATTGAATCATTGAACATGCATGGTTGAATATGCCCCCTCCCCCCTTCCTGAGGTTAGCTGACCAGGTGAGGTCTGTGTAGCCCCCACTCATTCATATACATTCTCAGGTGCTGTCTGGAAGTTTTACATAATAAAGTCACCTGGAATTGCTAGGGAATTCCAAGGGCTCTTTTTCAGGAACCAAAGACCAAGGTCAAATCAAGCTCTTTGTCTCACAGCCACCTTCCTCTTCTCCACATTCATGTTAGTCTCACAGGCGAACTAAGTAGTCAGTAGCCCACATAGTGGAATGTGAGAGATGCTGGAAATCTTCTTCTGTCCAAAATATCTTTCCAACGCCCTCCTCTCCCCCACAGCACCTAAGGTACCCCTCAGTCTTTAGGTTCCTTTGAGTTCTGTGGCCTCTTAAAATGAAAATATACCCAGGAGAAGAAACATTAAACTGAATTACTGACATGTAATCATTCAGCAAGTATTTACGAAGCACTGTTTATTAAGAAAATGGAATGATATAACAACCACTTATATTTGTCTAGCTCTCTGGATTTGCAAAGCTTCACCACAATCTGAAGAAGTACTTAAAGTTGACATTATGGTCTTCATTTTACAGATGATGAAACTGTGGCTCAGAGTGAGTAAATAACTTACCCAAAGCCACACGCCTAAACTCCACTTTCAGATCCAGGGCTGAAACTTGGGTCTTCTGATTTTCAGTCCTATGTTCTTTCCTTTTTATCACAGTAATTCAAGGGGTTTACAGGTGGGAATTGTTGTAGGGTAAAAAGTATCGCAAAGTTTAGTAAAGCAAAAAGAAAGTTTTATTCAGCATATATTCAAAAAGGCAAAAGTGGGAAGTGGACATGCATGTTGCTAGAGACATGTCTGCCCGAGTCTAAGGAAATTACAGAATAGACAGAAATGGGAAAACGGACAAGCACCTGCCACAGCCATGTCTGCTCGAGTCCGAGGAAATATTACAGAATAGGCAAGAATGGGAAAATGGACAAGCATGCTGCCACAGCCATGTCTGCCCAAGTCCAAGGACCTTTACAGAGTCGTCAGTATATTTTAACATTACATATGGGTGAAAGCATTGAAAGCTTCACCTTTTCACAGATTGGCTAGAAACTGTGATCCCACATTTTGAATTGCCTTTCTTAACAATCATTGGTACAGGCTTCAGTAAGGACAGTCAGGGGGGTCTTCATTGGTCCAACAAATTTTCTAGTCACTAAATGATAATAGAAAAGATAAGAGTGGAAAGTCTTTTGTGTTCTGTTTGATTGGCTTATGTGAAAAAAAAAATTTTTTTCTTTCCCCTAAAAGATACTTTCCAAGATCATCCTAGTTATTGTCTTTATACCTCAGGGCCCAGTTGATGTGCCCTTATGAGTCCTTGTGAGTCCTTGTGAGCCCAGCTCCAGCTAGGTCACATTCTCTATGCTCAAAGACAGGGAAAAATGATTCCAATATTATTTTCTAAATCAGAACTCAAGGCAAACATACATGCAGAAATAACCAACAATTCAAGAAAATAGTACAAGTAAGGTCACAAGACAATAAAAATGCTGTCTTAGGGTAAAATCACCACAAAATTATAGTGAAGCAAAAAGGAAGGTTTTATTCGGCATATGTTCAAAGAGGCAAAAGTGAGAAATGGACAAGTAGGCTGCCAGAGTCATGTTCGCCCAAGTCCAAGGAATATTACAGAATCATCAACATATATTAACGTTACAAATGGGTAAAATCATTGAAAGCTTCATGTTTTCACAGATTGGCCTAAAACTGCCAAATTACTGTGCTTCTACATTTTGAATTGTCTTTCTTAACCATCATTGGTACAGATTTCAGTTCCGTAACAACAGTTAGGAAGGTCTTCACTGGTCCAACAACTCTTACTATTTACTTAATGCTAACAGAAAAAGATAGGAGAGGAAAATATGTGGGTCTTTTGTTCTCTGTTTATGATTTGTTTATGTGACAGTTTCCCTAAAAGATGTTTTTTAAGATTGTCCTAGCTATTGTTTTTATACCTCAGGGCCCAGTTAATATGTCTTTGTGAGTCCAGCTCCAGCCAGGTCACGTTCTTTATACTCAAGGACAGGGAATAATGGCTTCAATTTTAATCTCCTAAATAAGTGCCAAATAACTAATATAGACAATAAGTACTGCAGGAGTGACAAGAAGGTCAACGTGGTTAAGAGTCAGCAGAGAAGGCCTCATATAGGAAGTGGGACTTAACCTTGACCCATGAAACTTAGGTAGGAACGGGATAGTGGGAGAAGAAAGGGAGGGCATTCTCATGTGGGGGACAGGAAGAATCAAGGTGCAGGGGGTGAGAAAGTGCAAGGTTTGCTTGGAGAAAGATTAAGGAGAGAAATTTAACTGGAAAAGAGAGATTTGTATGTGGGAGAATAGGAAATAAGACTGAAAATGGCATATTTTAAATTTCTGAGTAAAGGATTTGGACTTGTCTTTTGAACAAATGGGGAACCATGAAAGGGTTTTGAGTGAGAGTGAAACTGTGAAGCCACGTTTTGGAGTATTAATCTAGCACTACACATTGTATAGTACACACTCATGTGGGGAGAGGCTGGAAGTAAGGAAGATCGGTTAGGAAGCTGTAACAATCAGTCAAGAATAAGGTGACAAGAGCCTTGGTAGACTGGGACCATAAAGGAAGGCCAATTGTTATTGACATGATGAAGAAAGAAATGTCAGAACTTGATGAAATAGGAAAAGAGAGGGGTCAAAGCTGCCTGAGAGTTTTCAAACCTAGGTACCTTGAGGAAAGAATATGCCATGAACAGCAATGAGCAAGACGAGTAAGGGAACTGGTTCAGGGAGTTTAGTTTTTGACATCTTGTGTTAGAAGTAACAATGGAACATCCAATTGAAAGCGTCCAGCAGGCAATTAAAGATGTAAAGATCGAGCTTGGGAGAAAAATCAGGCCTAGAATTGTGTTGGCATGGTGTGATGGAAGGAGCACTGGGAGTCAGGAAACCTAGGGCCTAGTCTCTGCTTTGCCACTAATTTACTAAGTCATGGGCAAGTCATCTCTCTGGGCCTGTTTCCTCCTCTATAAAGTGAGGAGTGCCTGTGCCCTAGATGATCTCTAAGGTACTCTCAAGGACTACGAATCAACTGAATTTTATTCACCTCCATAAATGTTCACTCCAAGAGAAAAACAAAATCCAGGCGGTGGGAGGGGATTTAAATAATCCCAAAATGCTATGACTCTGTGATTCTATTTATTCTATTAAAAAAAAATTTTTTTTAATAGAGGGAGTAAAAAAGAAAGAGAAGCTAGCAAAAGAGACAGAAAGGAATAAATCAGAGTGATAAAAGTAGAAAGAAAGAAATTCTAAAGTGAGGGGATGAAATAAGGAACTAAAACTAAAAGTGTAACAATAAATGGGAGAAATAGTTATAACAAATATAACAAAGGGTTAACATATACATATATTATATAAAGAATAGATTTAGATATATAAGAATACCACTAAGATTCCAATTGGAGAAGGATATGAACAGCCAGTTCACATAAGAAGAAATAAAAATAGCAAACGTATCAAAAAGTTCAATCCCGTGAGTAATAAAAGAAATGAAATTAACAAAATAATTTTTAAACCATGCTAAAATATTTATTATATAATTTAGTACTAGAACTGCAAGGGAACTGACACGCTTATGTATCATATGGCATTGGAAATTCATACACACCCTTTTGGAAACCAAGATCAATAAAAGTGTTCATGCTCTTTGATCTGGTAATACCATTCCTGGGAACTGGCCCTAGGGACAGAATTACAAAGAAGGAAAAGCCATGCACATTAAGATGTTCAAAGAACAGAAAAAGCTGGAGTTACCTAAGTGTCCAATAATAAAAGAGTCAAATAAATTATAATTTTTTGATTGATGTAATTTTATATGCCCATTGAAATGATAAATATGAAAGACTATAGCAACAGGGAGAATATTTACAATAAAAAGTTTTCAAAAAGCAGAATTAAAAAAATATATGTACACTATGGGTACACTTACATAAGATATGCATATGTGTGCAAACTGACAAGAACATGGAAAAATGAAAATAATTTTCTAGACTTTGGCAGTATAGAGTATTTTCTTTCAAAATTTCCTTTTATGTTGTCACGGTGGGGCATTTAATAAAGCATTATTAAAATTTTTAAAGAGTATCAAATGAAGTAGAGAGGTCAAGGAGGATAAAAGTAGAGACTAAGACCGTTAAAGGTCTTGTTTATGAGGTAATTTGTGTTCATCTAGAAACAGAAAACTACAAAAGTAGAAAACAGATTCAGGGAATTAATGGGTGATTTTGAGGTGAGGAAATGGTGTTTATAGTACTCTTTCTAGAAATTTGGCAGTGACATGAATAAGATGAATAGAATGGTAGTAAGAAAAGAAAGCAGGGTCAAGGTTATCCGTGGGAATGCTTTGTTTTTTGTTGTGTATATGTGTGTGTGTTATAAGATGGGGTGAAATCAGTGATGGGAGAGACTGAAAATGATGAAGGAGGATAAACGAAGGAACAAGAAAGAGGTCACCTCTTATCCTGGGACTGTAAGGAAGAAAGGATGAAAGATAAGATGGACTTAGAGTTATCTTGCAGTGAAGCAGGTAGAAGTTGAGTTTTGAAGCAGGCAAGGTAACTCTTAAGAGGTCAAGAGGTAGGATATACTTCAGGGCCCCCTGAATCCCTCTTTTCATTCTTTTAACTGTTTCGTTTTCCTCCCTAGATATCCAGGATGTGCGGGCAACCCAGGGTCCCTTCTGTTAAGAGTAAGTGAACTGGAATTCTTCTCCACTTCCACTTTTTTTTCTTTTTTTTCCACTTGGGGGCTTGAGAAGGTGGAAAAGACAGGAAACAGTTCCTGTAGAATGTTCACTAGGAACTCAGCAGGTAAGAGAAATTTAGGGCATAGGTGAAGTTCCAGGACATGATACTTTAGAGGGCCAAGCCACCCTTATACTCTGGCTTCATCCAGCAACCTCCCCCAGGCCTAGGAGACAGAAGACTGGCCCAGGCGAAACTCAAAGTGCTTAACTGAAGTTAGAGTGTGGGGGGGGGCACCCTAAAGTAGCAGATCACAAAATCCTGGCAGAATAATTAGTCTACATTAAGCATATGGGAGTTAAGTGGAATGAAGAAATGGAGGAGGCTGGGTCAGTTGTGATGTAAAGAGCAGCTTCACCGGGTGGAGTTGCAGATAGAAGAGGTGATGGGCAAGGAGGTTGTGGTCATAGGAATAAAAGAGAGAGAGTGTTTATGGTGATGGAAAACTTGGCAGTGGAACTGGTGATGGTTGCACAACATGATTAATGTAATTGGCGTTACCGAATTGTACATGTAAAAAATGTTGAATTGGCAGATGTCTTTTTACCACAATTAAAAAAAAAAGGAGTAATTAAAAGGGAGAGAGCGCAGATGAGGAACAGGGTATGTAAAGCTTAGGTAAGTGGCCATGAGACTTGGGAGACTAGTAAGAAATGGAGAAGTCCAGTTCATTTACTCCTACAGAAGGGGTCCTGGGTAACAGGTGGGTGCTGGATATCTAGGGAGGAAGATGAGCACTTAAGGAATGAAAAGGGCATTGAAGTGGTTTGTTTTGTTTTTGCTACAGACCAGCCCCAGTCCTATTCTTCAGATGCCCCTTAGAAGCCAATATAAATTTGGTATTACTAGATAAGTAAGAGATTAGAGACAAGTTAGCAAGGGTGGGACAAAAGAATTGGAAGGCTGGGGTCTGATTCAGGAGGCCAATAGGCTGGAAGCTGATTTCAGAGGGAATGGACCTAGAGATGTGAGTTCAGCCTTCTCACAAATGCCTGCCCAGAAATTCCTACTTTCCAAGGTTTGCGGGTTAGTGCCCCAAGTTCCAGACTCCCCACTCCCAAAAGTCCATAAGTGCTAAGATGGTGCCAGTGATTGGGAAATGAATGGGGAGGAAATTCTGAGGGGGCCCATCCTAGTCTCAGATCTCAGCCTTGGTCTTGAAGTCCTAAAGCCTGATCTGAGAGGATTAGCGACAGATTTATCACTTATCTAGGGCAGGAGTTAGAGAAAGGAGAGAGACCAGCGAAGAGCCAGCTCTGGGTGTCAACTCCTGGCACTACCCTGTCCCCTGCACAAACCTGTTCTATCTCTCTGTGTAGGAATTTACAGCCACAGACATGAGAGCTCCTCCCTCTCAGTCTGAGCCATCACTCTTCCTTTCATTAAGTACAAGAGAGTTGTCAAATAGGCTCTCAGCAAACATCATAAAGGAGGTGCAATCCCATTCCTGTTCCAAAGGTCATTATCAGCTCAGACCCTGCCACCTGAGGCTCCTCAGGGTCCCCACCCAATGGTAGGGCTCAGGGCTCCAGTTCATCAGTGCCATACTTCCAGCTGCATGTGGGGACTCTGTCATGCAGGCCCTCTGGGATTGTGCCCTATTTCAGCACCTCAGTAGACAAGACTATCCTGTCTTTAAGGGCGAACCAGGAAGGTATGGCTGCCACATATGTCACATTCTTGGCATCTGGTGATATGCTGGTGCCTCCACTTACTGATTCTGTGCTGCCGCCATTATATAAATCAGCTCAATCCTGAGATTACCTACCTTCTCCACCCCTCCAGTTGAATGCCCTGGTCTGGCTGGACAAAATGCATTCTATACAAAGATATGAGGAAAAAAGGAATGAAGAAGAATTACTGAGGCAAATTTCTGCGAAGCCTTTTTAAGATCAAGAAACAGGATCAATGACCCCAGGAAGTGGACAGGAACAAAGAAAAAGAAGTAGGATAGTACAGGCGACTTCTACTACCTTTGACTAGAAAGGAGGGAGCAACTAAAGGGCGTAGGAGAGATGAGCACCATACATGATTTCCCTACCTGTCCCTAAGTCTCAGAGGATGGGCCCTTCCCTAGAGCCTGGAAAAGAGTAGAAAGCAGCCTTAGCTAGTGTCACTATTAGATCCCCTCCCTTCTGCCTTACACTCACCCCCTTTTCTGTCACTTCCTGGCTTCCAGTGTTACAATCTATCTGCCCTAGAGGTAGGGAAGCTGCTGTCCTGGGGGGTTCCTTCCCACCTGCAGCTGCTTTCCTCAGGCAGGGATACAAGTGCCAGTGAGGACGCAGCTGTGGAAGGCTGCGGCCCCCCACTACTGCAGAGCTGCAGGAGTTGACGTGGATACTTGTCTCCAGTAAGCAGGTAGAGCATAGGATCTAGGCAGCTGATAGCGCTGGCCAGGGGCCGAGTCATTTTGTAGACCATGTTGACAATGTTCAGCACCTGGCAGTCAGCTTGCAACAGCCCCGCCATGTAATAAATGGTCGGGTGATGTGGAAAGGCACGAAGCAGAGAGCAAAGACAGTCAGCACCACAGCGATGGTACGGAGAGAACGGAGACGAGAAGATGTCTGGGCAGCCCCTGGCAGGGGCCGAAACAGGCGCCGAGCCATAAGCCCATAGCAGACCAGAATGGCTAAGCAGGGCACACCAAAGAGCAGCCCCATGATTGCCGAGCTGAAGTGCACATAATGGTCAAACTCCTCAGGCCGAGTGGTGTCATGGCACAGAATGGTGGCCCCCTTGATGCTGGTTGTGACAAAGAACAGGTTGGGCACAAGGCAGCCAGCTACAACCAACCAAACTGCCAGGCAGAGAAGGCCTGCAAAGCGTGGGCGGCCCCAGCGTAGTGCCCGCAGTGGGTGGCAGATACCCAGGTAGCGGTGTACACTGATGCAGGTGAGGAAAAGGACACTGCAGTAGAGGTTCCAGTAGAAGAGAAAACGGACAAACTTGCAGAGCCCAGTGCCAAAGGGCCAGTGGTTGCGGGCTGCGTAATAATAGATGAGGGTTGGCAGTGACAGCACATACAAGGTGTCTGACAATGCCAAGTGGAACATGTAGGTGGCTGTTGCATCCTAGGGTCGAAGGCGGAAGAAGAAGAGCCAGAGGGTTGGGGCATTGAGGCTCAGGCCCAGTATAAAGACAACTGCATAGCTCACAGGCAGCAGGATGAACTTGAACTCCTCATCAAACCAGCATTCCAGCTCCACCTCATTGCTGCCTGGACCTGGGCTGGAGGCTAGGGATTTGAGCAGCGAGGATTGTGCACTGGCCATGGTCCTAGAGGTGGAAAGGGCAGAAGTGAGGGTGGCTTAATTTCCCTGGCCTCCCAGCCCTGACCAGGGGCAAAAAAGCAGAGAACACGGAGGGCAATTATTGAAGCATTAGGGAGGGATAAGAGCAGTGCATCCAAGTGCAACCCAGGCCAACCTGGCCCCTACCTGAACTCCCTTGGTCCAACCCAGGAAGTGGTGAGCATCAGGCAGTTCTGGGCCTCACGGGGGCAGTCAGTGGGTTTGGGTTGTTCTCATACTGCAGCTGACTCAGTCTTTAGGCCTGGCTAGCTGAAGGGGGTGGAGGCCTACCAGGGCCATCCAAAGTGGGAAGATGCCCAGATCCAAATTGCCTCCTAACTCCTTGTAATAGCTCTGTCTGTCCCTATGAAGAGGAGTGTCTCTCCATAAGGTGTCTTCTCCTCCCCTCTCACCCTGGTTCCAGGGTCTCCATACTACCTTTACCTCCAATGCCCTCCCCTGCCTACTTATAGCCCGGGACGCCCCGTCACCGCCCCTGCCCAAGAAGCTTAACATGTCTCCTACCTGGTCCCCTTCAATCTGAGCCCAGCTGACTCTGCCACCCTTCCTCTTGGCAGCCAGAAGGCATATCTAAGGGGGCAGAGTTGGGGGTGGGGCCTGTTCCTCCTCCCATCCGTGAGGGATTGTCAGAGCTGGAAAGGCCGTTAGACATTATCTAGTCCAACCCACTCATTTTACAGATTAGGAAACTGGGGCCCAGCTAGATTACTATTTAACAGTTTTATAAATGAGTGCAGGAGAGAGTACACAAGGAAGCATTCAAGTTTACAGATAAAGAGCCAGGCCACTGGAAATAACTAAAATTGCAGGAAGATCATACAAGTCTATGTAAATGAGCAGAAACATGGTAAATGAATTTTAACGTAGACACATGTAAGATTTTTGAGAACAATAGATTTTAGAAAATCTAAACTATTGAGACAAATATTAACTACATAATGCAAAAGGTTAATTGTAACAAATGCTTGTGTATCACTACTATGTGCCAGACACTCTTCTAAATAGGTATTGTTATTGTTCCTACTTTACTCATGAGAAAACCAAGGCCCAGAGATTTTGTCTTTTTTCCTGTTCTAATCCTTGATTTTTTTCAAATTGCTGTTGAAGAGTGTAAGTATTTTGCTAATTAGTGGTAGAGTCAAGATTTGAACCCACGCCGGCTCTAGTCTGCCTTCGAACTCAGGCTGTAGTATCCATGTACTTAATTTCTCTGTTTAACTGCCTCTCTAAGCCACTGGCCATGACCCAGAAAAGGATTAGCAAATGTTTACTGAGAACCTGCTATGTGCTCGGTCCAGTTCTAGGCACTGGTACTTCACTACTAGTGAACAAAACAGACCAAAACTCCCACTCTAACGGTGCTTACATACTAGTCCAAGGGGAAGGGGAGACAAACAAAATTAGTAAGTAAAACATATAGATTGTGATCATTATGGAGAAAAATAGAGGAGGGAGGGAGAATAGAGAGGGAAGGAGAAGAGAATTGAGAGGGTTGCTGTTTTAAATATTAGGGTGACTTTTGAATGAAGACCAGGTGGTTGTGGAGGAGGGGAAATGTAGAAGATGAGAGTTTGGCGGGGACCAGATCATGGAGGTCGTTGTAAGGCATTGTATAAACTCCTTGGCTTTTACTTTAAGCGAACGGAAAGCCATTGAGGGTTTCGAGGCAAGAAGTGTCATAATCTGATTTACATTTTGGAAGGATTACTGGCTAGCTATACATTGAAAAGAGACTTGGGAGGAAGGAGGAAGACTAGTTAAGAGGCTATATTGCCAGTGGAGATGATGGTGGCTTGGGCCAGGGTGACACAGGTGGTGAGAAATGGTCAGATTCTGGGTATATTTTGAAAATCGAGACAACAAGATTTAGGTCTGGGGAAAGACCAGGGGTTCATTTTTCAGCCTGTAAAATTTGAGATGTCTATTACACATGTGGAAACCCTGGTGGTGTAGTGGTTAAGTACTACGGCTGGCAACCAAGAGGTCAGCAGTTCAAATCTGCCAGGTGCTCCTTGGAAATTCTGTGGGACAGTTGTACTCTGTTCTTTAGGGTCGCTATGAGTTGGAATCAACTCGACGGCAGTGAGTTTGGTTTGGTTTTTTGGTATTTACACACGTGAACCAGTTTGTGCTTGACAACCAACTTAAAGATTGGCAGTTCGAACTCACCAAGCAGAGCTGCAGAAGAAAGGCATGGTGATCTTCTTCCCTAAAGATTACAACCAAGAGAAGCGTATGGAGCAGTTCTACTCTGACACACATGGGGTCGCCATTAGTCAGAATCGACTGGACTGTAAAGGGTTTGGTTCTGTGTTTTTACTAGCCATGCAGGAGACCCTGGGGTGGCACAAACGGTTAAGTGCTTGACAACTAAACACAAGTTTGGCAGTTTGAGCCCACCGAGAAGTGCCTGGAAAGAAAGGCCTGGCAATCTACTTCCAAAAGGTGACAACCATGAAAACCCTATGGAGCTCAACACATGGGGTCGTTATGAGTCGGAATTGACTCAACAGTAACTGATTTTTCTTTTTTAATACATGTAAGAGGAGATTTTAAGGAGCCAGTTCACTCCTCCCTAAGGATGCTAGCCAATAAGCTTCACTTAAAACTTCACCCCTTCCTAGACACCATCCCTCATCTCTCTCTAGCACTTCCAGAGACCCTGGCCTGAATACAAATAAGAGAGTCCAGAACCCAAGCCTAGCTGTTTGAGAGTCTAGTGCCAGGAAACACTGAGTTGTCAGGAGCTCTGTGTCTGGGAGTCTTGGAGCTAAGGCTCAGTAAGTATGGACCTCTTAGTTACAGGAGGCAAACTCTGGGACTCTAAGCATAAGGTGAGTAGTGCTCTTGGGTAAGAGTGAGCAGTCTGGAGCAGAATCTACTCTGAATGGGGCTGGGAAACAATGAGAGGACTCTGAACCTGATCTTCAGGTACTGAGAATGTTGCCCAGCTGGATCCTGGGAGTGAGAGAAGGAGGCAGACCTCGAAGGAAGGTTCTAGAATCCAGAGTCCAGATCTCTTAAGAGGCCCAGAAACCTGGATGGGGGAAACATGAAGATACCTACCCTGTGACAGGATAAAAAATTAAAATAAAAAAGTTGCTGTCATAGGTGACCTTATAGAAGCAGATTGCCGTGCCTTTCTTTCAAAGCACCTCTTGGTGGGCTCAAGCCACCAACCTTTTGGTTAGTAGGTGAATACTTAACCATTTAAGCCACCCAGGCTCCCATTACTATTGAATCAATTCTGACTCGTAGTGGCTCCCTATGTTACAGAGTAGAACTGCTCCATAGGGTTTTCTTGGCTGTAATCTTTATGGAAGCTGATTGCCAGGCCTTTCTTCTGTGGTGCCACTAGGTAGATTTGAACCACCATTCTTTAGGAAACCATTCTCCCCCCCCAGGGACTTCCTCCACCCAGGATAAGGGGGCATAAAATGCAGGAGCGGAGGAAGCATGTATAACCTGAGTCCTGGACAGATGATTGCTGTACTGCTGCATAAAAGGCCCAGGTTTGGGAATCAGGTGGACTTGAGTTCAAGTTCTTGTTCTTTCACTTATTAGTTGTGTAACTCTGGGCGCCTCTTTCTAACTTAGTTTCCTAAGTTACAGGAAACCAACCTTTTAGGGTTGCCCTGAATATTGAATTGTTAGATAGGTGTGAAAACATTTTATAAACTGTAAAATGCTGCAAATCTATATTTTTTATGATTATTTTGCTCCCAGGGATGAGCCTGGCCTCTTTAGAGGAGAATAAAGGTGATTTGAGGCTTGGTGTGCATCCAACGGGGAGCGCTACACTAGACAATTCTCTGCCTGAGCTAGCTTCCTGCTCCTGCAACTTCAAGCTGACGTAGCTCGGCTAGGTTTCTGCTAGTTCATGAACCCAGCTACAGCTGTCACTGCTGCCACCACTGCCACCCAGTGGCCACTTTAGGAAAAGAACTCTCCCAACATTCCTCGACCAGAAGCCAGCTTCTGCTATCCTCACCCAGGCCAAAAGGAATGACTTGCACCTTATGAAACGCTGCAGACCAGGCTCGCTGTCCTCTGTGAAACTCTTCCTCACTTTGGTTTCTGTGACTTTGCATTACTCTGATTCTCCTATCCCTCTGGCTATTCCTTCTGATTCCTTCCCTGGCCTTTTTTTTGTCTTCCTTCCCCCAAAGCTTATCCCTCTTTTCTCCTCCTTTCTCTTCTTCTCCTCTCTTCTACTATCATCTCTCTCTTCTGCACCTTCTCTTTCTCCCCATTTACAAGAACATCCACTCTCATGGTCTCAATTACCACTTAGAGGTTATCAATAATTCTGACGACCAATGAGACTCCAGCATACAGAGCTCTCCCTGATGAAAAAATTCTCTCTCCCTCTTTCACAGTTTTTTTTTTAACTTTTATTGAGCTTCAAGTGAATGTTTACAAATCAAGTCAGTCTGTCACATATAAGTTTATATACATCTTACTCCTTACTCCCACTTGCTCTCCCCCTAATGAGTCAGCCCTTCCAGTCTCTCCTTTCGTGACAATTTTGCCAGCTTCCCACTCTCTCTACCCTCCCATCCCCCCTCCAGACAGGAGATGACAACACAGTCTCAAGTGTCCATCTGATATAATTAGCTCACTCTTCATCGGCATCTCTCACCTACCCATTGTCCAGTCCCTTTCATGTCTGATGAGTTGTCTTCGGGGATGGTTCCTGTCCTGGGCCAACAGAAGGTCTGGGGACCCTGGCCACCAGGATTCCTCTAGTCTCAGTCAGACCATTAAGTCTGGTCTTTTTATGAGAATTTGGGGTCTGCATCCCACTGATCTCCTGCTCTCTCAGGGGTTCCCTGTTGTGCTCCCTGTCAGGGCAGTCATCGGTTGTGGCCAGACACCAACTAGTTCTTCTGGTCTCAGGATGATGTAGGTCTGTGGTTCATGTGGCCCTTTCTGTCTCTTGGGCTCTTATCACAGTTTCATTGTATTTGATTTTTAATGAGATTATGGCATATACCACAGACTGCCTAGAATTATCCTCATTTGTGTTTTTGCTCATCTCCTCCCAATCCTCACACCAGACACTGAGCTCCTTGAAGACATGCATCTGGTTTTACTTCTGTCTTTCCCACAGCCTCCAGATATAGTTATGATAACCAAATGTTCTCTATTTTTAAAAATAATACATCCCATTGTAAAAAAAAATACCTTCCAATTCAGAGTTAGGAAAACAGATACCTTTCACATAGTAGGTGCTCAATAAATATATGTTGAATGAATGAATGATTCAGTCATAGTTTGTTGAAATGAAAGGTTTCCGCATCTGTAATCTAAGTCCTGTATATTCTGTTTGCTGTAGGACATATCCACTTGGATATCTCATTAACATCTAAAATTGAATACTTTAGGAAAAATTTATTGTCTTCTTTCTCCTGACAGAGACAAATAAGATATATGGATACCATTATTGCTGATGCCTTCCTCTTCCCCTATGACTCCAGTCCTCTCTCTCCTGACCTCTCACATCTAAGATTCATAAATATCCTAATGGCAGTTCTCTGCTGTATTTGCTGTTTCCTTGGAGTCTAAAGAAGGAAATGGGGGAAAAATATGGTTTATAATCTCTTTCTCTGAGTTAGGAAAGAAGGAAATGAGGGAGGGGCGACTAGCAATATAGTGGAAAAACATAGGCTTTGGAGTCAGATAGACTTAGAGTTTAAATATGGTCATAGTGCCTACTAGCTATGTGACTGTGGGTAAGTCTTCCTGAGCCTCCATTTCCTCATGTGTAGAATGAGGATACTATCACCTAGCTTGTTGTGAGGAGAAAACGAGGTAAGGCATGTAAAGAACCTAGCATATTGTCTGGCAGTTATCATCATTGTCATTAATAGAAATAAAATAGAGGTGTATTTGGAGGGTGAGGGAGGTTGAGGAAGATTACCCCAATTGTCTGGGTTTTCTTCATGAAATGAAAAAGGAAGTCACCTGCTGAGAGTAAGGTGCAATGCAGGGCAGAACTAGTCAGTCACTCAACCTTGATGGAAAGGAGCAGTAATCTGAAACCCTGGATAATCCAAACTTACTAATAAAATCACAGGACAGTGAGTGGCTTCACATAATTGTACCCAGGTTAACATTATTCACGTGTTTTCTCTGTAGTGTGCCCTTTTTGTCTTTCTAAATATCTGTTCTTTATCTCCAGTGAAGCTATTAACAAACTTAGGGTAGAGACCAGTATGGCTTTGCCCAGCACTTAGGACAGTGTGGGAAGTCTACCATTTGATCCATATCTTTTCCATCCACTCCCACTGAGCTAATGCCCTTGTCCAGATCCCAGTCGATTCTGTTGTTATGCTTTCAGCTGCAATAACAGAAAATCCCAACTTAGCTGACTTTAAAGTGAGGAAATTGATTCTCTTACATATAAGTCCAGGAGTGGGTGGCTCTGGGGTTGACTAATTCAGCAGTTCAACAATGTCATAAAAAAATCCTGATTCTATCTATATTTCTGATCTCCTCAGCATGTTGTTTAGCAGCTCTCAACCTTGTGACAGTAGCTGTTGCAGTTCAAACATTGTACCCAAACAGGGCAATATTCAATGGTAGGAGAGGAAGGCATCTCTTCCTGTGTGTTTATTTTTATCACTTCGCAAACCTTTCCCAGAATCCCCCCTGCACTCATCCCCTTACATCTCAGTAGCCTGAATTTCATCATGTCTACAGCTAAACCAGAGCCCTGGTTGCACAGTGGTTAAGAGTTTGGCTGCTAACCAAAAGGTCAGCAGTTTGAATCCATCAACCACTCCTTGGAAACCCTATGGGACAGTTCTACTAGGTCCTATAGGGTTGCTATGAGTTGGAATCGACTTGATGGCAACGGACGGGTTTTGTTTTGTTTGGTGGGGGTATAGATAAACCATTCGCTGGCAAAGGGGGTGTAATGACCATGACTTGCTTACAGGAGCACAGAACTATGTGGAAAAGGGTGGAGTGCCTGAAAAAAATTGGGGATTCTGTCAACAAGGAGGAAGGGAAAAATGACTATTAAGTTGGCAAACAACCCTGTTTGCTACAAACCCTGACTGAATAACTCACCCTTCCTCATCCAGCGCTCTGATCATCACTTCCTAACTGGAAGGCCTGGATGGGAATATCATTGAGGTGCGACGTGTAAATGTGGGTAAGGACCTGAAAATGTCTCTCTCTTACCAACCTATTATGGGAGCTTGAAACTCCATCGTCAGAGTTGCATTCCTTTGCCTTCTTACTCTTGCCTACCTCCTTATAAAATGCAAATACGCCTAGTCAAAATGAAACTATAGTGGTAGTTCCCTTCGGGGGGCTACTAACCAGAAAGGAGCACAGAGAAATTTCTGGGAAGATGGAAATGTTCTATATCCTGAGCTGGGTGGTAGTTACATGCATGTATAGCTAGTTGCCATCAAGTCAATTCCTGCTTATGGAAATCCCATGTGCGTCAGAGTAGAGCTGTGCTACATAGGATTTTCAATGGTTGGTTTTTTGGGAGCAGATTGCCAGGCCTTTCTCCCAAGGTACCTCTGGATGGACTCAAACCTCCAACCTTTTGGTTAACAGCCAAGCTTGTTAGCCATTTTCATCATCCAAAGACTCCATATATACATATAATGAAGTATTATTCAACTATAAAGAGAAATGAAGTTCTGATACATGCCACTACATGGATGAATCCTGAAAACGTCACGCTAAGTGAAAGAAGTCAGACACAAAAGGAAAAACATTGTATGCTTCTACTTAACTGAAATATCTAGAATAGGCAAGTCCATTGAGACAAAAGAAAATTAGTGCTTACCAGGGGCTGAGGGAATAGGAGAATGGAGAGTTAACAGAGAAAAGAATTTTGTTTTTTGTTTTTCCCTTTGTGTGGGATATGGCTGAAGAAGTATTCTTGGCAGGAGGGACAATAGGAAACACTTGATGGTGGTTGGGAATCTATCTAAGGCGGAAAGGTTACCTCATGCTGTGCATGTCTGGATGCTACACTGGACTGTGGTGAAAAAGAACAGGGACTAGAAGATTGAGCTTTCCTCCTCCTTTCTCTCTTCCCAGAAAAGGCTCAACCTTAACTCCATGGCAAACATTTCCAAGTAAGGACTCCCTCTAATGCTCTAATTCTGTGACCTGCTCCCTACCCAAACCCCAGTACTTGCCTTTGGGCTAGAGGAGTTTCTAGCCTCTCCCCACCTTGTGGCCTTGAACTCCTCTACCTTTGCCCCATCTCATACTCCTCAGGCCTCTTCTAATCCTAGAAATACTTCCTTTCTTCTCTACTTATCTTTCTTTTCTCTCCCTTCCTCTCCTCTTCCCTTCTCTCCCAATCCCCCTCCCTATCCTCTTTTGGATTTTCTTCCCATAGGGCATTTAGAAGACCTACTCCAATGGGAAGGCAAGAACCTGGCTCAGCTGGTCGAGTGAGAGGGCAAAAGGGATAGATAGGTACATCCTCCAAGGTCTCAGGGGTTTGGTTGGGGGCTTTAAAGGAATCCTCTTAAAGGTGATTGCGAGAATTACATGGGAGGTTATTCCAAACAGCTCTTCCATCTACTTGGAGAAACTGGACTTTGTGGACCATGTAGACATGGTAGAACCCACTAGTCAGTGATTCCAAAAATGAGAAGAGTCTGAGGAGAAGGGAATGGGGACCATGAAATAAGAGAAAGCCAAGAAAGGACCATGCAGAAGAGGAGGAAAATTAAAGGAATGAATGGGAGGAACCATTTTAGGGATCAATTTCTGCTTCATGTCCGATAACTTTTTCTGATTATGTCTTCCTCTCTCCACAGACGGTATAGTTCTACTTGACCCTGATCACTTAAAAGGCCAAAAGAGTAAGTAGAAATCCTTGTTGGCCTTTGTATGTGTCAGGGGTCTCAAACTGAAATATCACACATGCCAGACAAGTAACATAAATGAGAAGACTGGACGGGAGGACCAGAGGGATACAAGGAAACCAGAAAATGGCAGGAACTATGTCAAACTGGAGAATGAAGTCTTTTTTGGCAGGAGCTGACAGTTGGGAATTTGGGCCCAGTGTGGACAAATTTTCTGATTTTTTAAAAGAGAAACTGGAAATGAAGCTCAGAATAATACCTCTAGAGGCCCAAAGTCTGAAAAGATCATAGTGCCTGTCTTTGTTATCTAGAGCTGCTATAACAGAAATACCACAAGTGGATGACTTTAACAAAGAGAAATTTATTCTCTCACAGTCTAGTAGGTTACAAGTCCAAATTCAGGGTGTCAGCTCCAGGGGAAGGCTTTCTGTCTTTGTCAGCTCTGGAGGAAGGTCCCTATCCTCAATCTTCCCCTGGTCGAGGAGCTTCTCAGGCGTAGGGACCCAAGGTCCAAAGGACAGGCTCTGTTCCTGGTGGTGCTTTCTTGGTGGTATGAGGTCCTCAACTCTCTGCTTGTTTCTCTTTCCTTTTTATCTCTTGATAGATAAAAGGTAGTGCAGGCCACACCTCAGGGAAACTCCCTTTACACTGGATCAGGGAGGTGACTGGGTAAGGGTGGTGTTACAATCCCACCCTACTCCTTTTTAACATAAAATTACAATCATAAAATGGAGGACAACCAGACAATACTGGGAATCATGGCCCAGCCAAATTGATATATGTTTTTGGGGGGACATAATTCAATCCATGACAGTGCCCTTTCCCCAAATAATTTTCATTATAAATATATTTCTAAAATATAAAATAAAATTTTACTTCACAAAATTACACAAAAGTTACATGTGTGCTTTCTAAAATTTCTGATTTTTTTCAGTTGGTGGTACCCCTGCTTTGCTACAGATCTGAATATGGGTTCAGACTGCCTACAGAATGATCTGATATGCCAGAAATCCATATTTTTATGTAAAATTTCCCAATTGACAAATGTTGGTAACTGATTAAAAGATTTAAAAAGTCCTGGGTGAAACAGTTAACAATTACTTTAGAACAAAAATTGGAAGGTAAGAGGGCAGGGAAACTAGATTACTGGAAACAGAACAACCAGAATGAAAATAATGAGACTGTTCATGCATTGTGAAGAATGTAACTAATGTCACAGAACAATTTGTGTAAAAATTGTTGAATGAGAACCTAATCTCCTAATCTGCTGTGTAAACTTTTACCTAAAATACAATAAAGTATTATTAAAAAAAAATCCTGGGTGGATCAAAAAATTTCTGTAGGTTGGATGTGACCCTCAGGTTACCATTTTGTAACCTCTGGTATATGTCTTTCCATCTGTCTCTTTGCCTAGGAAACTCCCCAACCTTTCCTTAAAAATAATCCCAAACATTCAAGTGGCTAACAGACACAAGAGGGAGATGCTCTTGTGTCTCTTAGCATTAGAGAAATGCAAATCAAAACCACAACGAGATACCATCTCACCCCCGGCATTACTGGCATGAATAAAAAAAAACAGAAAACAACAAATATTGGAGAGGCTTTGGGGAGATTGGAATTCTTAGGCACTGCTGGTGGGAATGCAAAATGGTACAACCATTTTGGAAAACTGTATGGTGCCTCCCTAGAAAGCTAGAAATAGAAATACCATATGATCCAGTAATCCCACTTATATCCTAGAGAAATAAGAGCCATCACACAAATAGACATGTGCACATCCATGTTTGTTGCAGCATTGTTCACAACAGCAAAAAATGGAAACAACCTGGATGTCTGTCAACAAATGAATGGATAAATAAACTATGGTACGTGCACACAATGGAGTACTTACACAATGATAAAGAACAATGATGAATCTGCGAAGCATCTCACAACATGGATGAATCTGGAGGGCATTATGCTGAGTGAAATAATTCAATCACAAAAGGACAAATATTGTATGAGACCACTACTATAAAAATTCATGAAAAAGTTTACAAGCAAAAAGAAACAATCTTTGATGGTTATGAGGGAAGGGAGGGGTGGGGATGGAAAAACACTAAATAGACAATAGGTAAGTGGTAAATTTGGTGAAGGGTAAGACAGAACACAATACTGGGAAAGCCAGCACAACTTGTTCAAGGCAAGGTCATGGAAGCTCCATAGACACATCCAAACTCCCTGAGGAACTGAATGACTGGGCTGAGGGCTGTAGAGACCATGGTCTTGGGGAGCATCTAAACTGAATTGGCATAACACAGTTTATAAAGAAAATGTTCTACATTCTACTTTGGTGAGTAGTGCCTGGGGCCTTAAAAGCTTGTGAGCAGCCATCTAAGATATTCCTGTGGTCTCATCCCATCAGGAGCAAGGAAGAATGAAGAAAACTAAAGACACAGGGAATGATTACTCCAAAGGACTAATGGACCACAACTACCACCACCTTCGCCAGACTGAGTCCAGTACAGCTAGATGGTGCCTGGTTACCACCATTGACTGCTCTGACAGGGATCATAATAGAGGGTCCTGGACAGAACTGGAGAAAAACGTAGAACAAAATTCTAATTCACAAATAAAGACCAGTCTTACTGGCCTGACAGAGACTGGAAAAACCCTGAGAGTATGGCCCCCGGACACCCTTTTAGCTCAGTAATGAAGTCATTCCTGAGGTTCACCCTTCAGCCAAGATTAGACAGGCCCATAAAACAGAACGAGACTAAAGGGGCACACCAGCCCAGGAACAATGACTAGAAGGCAGGAGGGAACAGGAAAGCTAGTAATAGGGAACCAAAGGTCAAGAATGGAGGGTGTTGACATGTCGTGGGGTTGTTAACCAATGTCATAAAACAAATGTATGCTATTTATTGAGAGGCTAGTTTGTTCTGTAAACCTTCATCTAAACTAAAATAAAAAAATTTTTTTAAATCCCAAACAAAACAACAACCACAGCAAGTAACAGTTAATAGACATTGCTCTGGCCATAGTTCTAGAGATCAAGATTGTACTGAAATATTTTTTCGCTGCTTTTTTTTTCCTTTTGATTCTCATTATGGATTTATCCCATAGTGATCCAACTAGACTAAAAATTGAGTTTGATTTGAAAAAGGCTCAAAACAAATTGATTAATGCTAGTTCATACATGTTGTTGTTGTTGTTAGGTGCCGGCGAGTCGGCTCCGACTCTTAGCGACCCTATGGACAATAGAACGAAACACTACCCGGTCCTGACCCATCCTTACAATCACTGTTATGCTTGAGCCCATTGTTGCAGCCACTGTGTCAATCCACCTCGTTGAGGGTCTTCCTATTTTCCATTGACCCTGTACTCTACCAAGCATGATGTACTTCTCCAGAGACTGATCCCTCCTGACAACATGTCCAAAGTATGTAAGACGTAGTCTCGCCATCCTTGCTTCTAAGGAGCATTCTGGCCGCACTTCTTCCAAGACAGATTTGTTTGTTCTTTTGGCAGTTCCTGGTATATTCAATATTGTTTGCCAACACCACAATTCAAAGGCGTCAGTTCTTCTTCGGTCTTCCTTATTCATTGTCCAGCTTTCACATGCATATGATGCGATTGAAAATACCATGGCTTGGGTCAGGCACACCTTAGTCTTCAAGGTGACATCTTTGCTCTTCAACACTTTAAAGAGGTCTTTTGCAGCAGATTTACCCAATGCAATGCGTCTTTTGATTTCTTGACTGCTGCTTCCATGGCTGTTGATTGTGGATCCAAGTAAAATGAAATCCTTGACAACTTCAATCTTTTCTCCATTTATCATGATGTTACTCATTGGTCCAGGTGTGAGGATTTTTGTTTTCTTTATGTTGAGGTGCAATCCATACTGAAGGCTGTGGTCTTTGATCTTGATGACTAACGCAGGTTGTTAATGAGTCTTCCTCCAATCCTGATGCCCAGTTCTTCTTCATATAGTCCAGCTTCTTATACTATTTGCTCAGTATACAGATTGAATAGATATGGTGAAAGAATACAACCCCGACACACACCTTTCCTGACTTTGAACCAATCATTATCCCCTTCTTCTGTCCAAACAACTGCGTTTTGATCTAAGTAAAAGTTCCTCATGAGCACAATTAAGTGTTCTGGAATTCCCATTCTTTGCAATGTTATCCATAATTTGTTATGATCCACACAGTCGAATGCCTTTGCATAGTCAATAAAACACAGGTAAACATCCTTCCAGTATTCTCTGCTATCAGCCAGGATCCATCTGACATCAGCAATGATATCCCTGGTTCCATGTCCTCTTCTGAAACTTGCCTGAGTTTCTGGCAGTTCCCTGTCGATATACTGCTACAGCTGTTTTTGAATGATCTTCAGCAAGATTTTGCTTGCGTGTGATATTAATGATATTGTTCTATAATTTCCACATACATTAGGTTGGATCACCTTTCTTGGGAATAGGCATAAATATGGATCTCTTCCAGTCAGTTAGCTAGGAAGCTGTCTTCCATATTTCTTGGCATAGACGAGTGAGCACCTCCAGCGCTGCATCTGTTTGTTGACACATCTCAATTGATATTCCATCAATTCCTGGAGCTTTGTTTTTCGCCAATGCCTTCAGAGCAGCTTGGACTTCTTCCTTCAGTACCATTGGTTCCTGACCATATGCTACTTCTTGAAATGGCTGAACATCGACTAATTCTTTTTGGTATAATGACTCTGTGTATTCCTTCCATCTTCTTTTGATGCTTCCTGGGTCATTTAATATTTTCCCCACAGAATCCTTCACTATTGCAACTCGAGGCTTAAATTTTTTCTTCAGTTCTTTCAGCTTGAGAAACACCATGCATGCACATTCTTCCCTTTTGGTTTTCCACCTCCAGCTCTTTGCACATGTCATTATAATACTTTACTTTGTCTTCTCGAGCAGCCCTTTGAAATCTTCTGTTCAGTTCTTTTACTTCATCAATTCTTCCTTTTGCTTTAGCTGCTTGACGTTCAAGAGCAAGTTTCAGAGTCTCCTCTGACATCCATCTTGGTCTTTTCTTTCTTTCCTGTCTTTTCAATGACCTCTTGCTTTTTTCATGGATGATGTCCTTGATGTCATTCAACAACTTGTCCGGTCTTCAGTCACCAGTGTTCAAAGCATCAAATCTGTTCTTCAGATGGTCTCTCAATTCAGGTAGGATATACTCAAGGTCATATTTTGGCTCTCGTGGACTTGCTCTGATTTTCTTCAGTTTCACCTTGAACTTGCGTATGAGCAGTTGATGGTATGGTTATTCCCCTGGCCTTGTTCTGACTGAAGATATCGAGCTTTTCCATCATTTCTTTCCACAGACATAGTCTACTCGATTTCTGTGTGTTCCATCTGGTGAAGTCCATGTGTATAGTCACCGTTTATGTTGGTGAAAGAAGGTATTTGCAATGAAGAAGTCGTTGGTCTTGCAAAATTCTATCATTCGATCTCCAGCATTGTTTCTATCACCAAGGCCATATTTTCCAACTACTGATCCTTCTTCTTTGTTTCCAGCTTTGGCATTCAAATCACCAGTAATTATCCATGCATCTTGATTGCACGTTCGATCAATTTCAGACTGCAACAGCTGATAAAATCCTTCTATTTCTTCATCTTTGGCCCTAGTGCTTGGTGTGTAAATTTGAATAACAGTCATATTAACTGGTCTTCCTTGTAGGCATATGGATATTATCCTATCACTGACAGCACTGTACTGCAGGATAGATCTTGAAACGTTCTTTTTGACAATGAATGCAACACCATTCCTCTTCAAGCTGTCATTCCCAGCATAGTAGACTATATGATTGTCTGTTCCAAAATGGCCAATACCAGTCCATTTCAGCTCACTAATGCCTAGGATATCAATGTTTATGCATTCCATTTCATTTTTGACGATTTCTAATTTTCCTAGATTCATACTTCTTACATTGCAGGTTCCGATTATTAACAGATGTTTGCAGCTGTTTCTTCTCATTTTGAGTTCTGCCATATCAGCAAATGAAGGTCCCAAAAGCTTTGTTCCATCCACATCATTATGGTCGACTCTACTTTGAGGAGGCAGCTCTTCCTCAGTCATCTTTTGAGTGCCTTCCGACCTGGGGGCTCATCTTCCAGCACTATATCAGACAATGTTCTGCTGCTATTCGTAAGGTTTCACTGGCTAATACTTTTCAGAAGTAGACTGCCGGATCCTTCTTCCTAGTCTGTCTTAGTCTGGAAGCTCAGCTGAAACCTGTCCTCCATGGGTGACCCTGCTGGTATCTGAATACCAGTGGCATAGCTTCCAGCATCACAGCAACACACAAGCCCCCACAATACGACAAACTGACAGACATGTGGGGGAGTTCATATATTGCCTTCAGATATTGTGGAATGTTGTTGTTAGGTGCCATCGGGTTATGTCCAAGTCATAGCATCCCTATGCACAACAGAATGAAACATTGCCTGGTCCTGCTCCATCCTCACAAATGTTGTGTATAGAGTAGCTTTAATTTCTCAGATTAAGCAGTGTGGATTAGCAATGCAGCCATTTTTAAGCATCAGAGGAACTTTGGGGTATAGCCAGCAAATTAACAAATTTATGCAAGATTTCCAAGTACTCTATATTTCTAAAACCTAAATCAATTTGTCACATTCCTACAAATCTTCAGAATAACCCAGAGAAATAAATGTTTGGTTAAAAACATTGCATACTGATCCAGGAATAATATGTATTTTTCCTTTTATTTTAGTCCTCTTTATGTTTCTTAGTAGAGTGTTAATCTCATTATTCATTTAAGTTGTGCACGTTTCTTAAAGTTATCCCTACCTATTTTATATGATTTGTTACTTTTATGAAAATAATCTTATTTATATCATATTTTCTGTGCTTTTCTAATGGGATACATTTGTTTATATAAAATATACTTACTCTATACCACTGAGTGACAAAGGCAATTCGTAGGGCAGTATATGTGGTGACGGGAATGAATTGCTGTTTGACAAAAATCTTTCTCTTAATAGAGAGAGAAAAAATTGGTATATAGGGTCTCACTGTATTCTTTCTTTTCTAAAAATAATATTTTGTTGTGCTTTCAGTGAAAGTTTACTCAGCAAATTAGGTTCCCATTTGATAATTTCTGTACAAGTTGTTCAGTAACATTGGTTACACTTTTCACAATGTGTGACTATGCTCATTAATTGCATTCTGGTTGTTCTGTTTCCAGTAGTCTAGTTTGCTTTCTCATCTTTGCTTTAGGGTAATTGTTGATCTTTTGGTCTCATATAGGTGGTGTTTAAATGGAGCCCGGTATTCACAGGTAATATCCTTTATCTTGTGTGCCAATCTGTTATTGTGCTAAAAGGTGACCTAGAGGATAGTTTCAGTTGAAGGTTTAAAGAGTATCTGGGGGCAATAGTCAGTCTTAGGGAGTCCTCCAGTCTCAATTGGTCCAGTAAGTCTGGGCTTTTTAAGAATTTGAGTTCTGTTCTGTGTTTTTCTTCCATTCTATCCAGGTCCATCTATTGTGGCCCTGATCAGAAAGGCCGGTAGTGGTAGGTAGGCACCATCTAGTTCTTCTGGTCTCTGGGTAGTTGAGACTGTGGCTTGTGTAGGCTGTTAGCCCTGTAGACTAGTTTCTTCTCTGAGACTCTCTGTATCATTTTTTAAAACTGCATGTGAATCTACAATTACCTCAAAATAAAAATTAAATTTAAAAAAGGCAAGAGAGAGAGATCAGTCATGAATACCTAAAATGTCCTTGTGTTCAGTTATAAAACAAACAAACAAAAAAAGTTGGGAAGTGTACACAACAGATATTAACAGTTATCTCTGAATATAATGTATTATGATGGAGCTTTGATTTCTCTTTTTATTTGTATTTCTGATTTTCAGAAATTAATATGCGTTATTTTTGTAATAGGCACAGATACAAATAACTTTAGAATAGATGTTGAATTTAAAAATAAAATAAGCTATTTCCTAACATACACACAAAAGGATGATTCTAAACTGCTTGAGAGCCAGTTAAACTGCTAGAGTGCTTCAGCGGGCAGTGATGCAAATGATAGCTTACTCTGATGCCCTCACCACACAGGAACAACAGGATGTGCCAAGAGCAATTTATCTGATTAACACCCTCTGCCTCGCCCCTCCTGACCTCATTCCTCTTAGCTTTTATTTCCTCCCTCCTCCACCTCCATCCAGTCACCTCTATTCCTCTCCTTCTCACCTTCTCTTTCCTTTCCTTTGTCCCTTCTTTCCTTTTCTTTCTCTGTCTTCCTCCACTTTAATTGGCCACAATAGAAAAGCAAGGTGAATTTTTAATTTGTTGTATCTTCTGAAAATTAAGTTTGTCTTCATTGTAGAAAAATTAGAAAGCACAGATGAAGGAGAAAGAGGTTGTAATTCTACTTCCCAGACACAATCACTGATAATATTTTAGTTTGTATTTATTCATATTTTTCTACGTAAATATATCTACTCTTTACAAAAAAACAAAAAACTCGTTGTCATCTAGTTGATTCCAGCTTATGGCGACCCCATGTGTTTCAGAGTAGAACTGTGCTCCATAGGGTTTTCAATGGCTGTGATCTTTCAGAAGTAGATCACCAGGCCTTTCTTCCAAGGTGCCTCTGGGTGGATTCAAACCATCAACCTTTCGGTTAGTAGCTGTGTGAGAGCTCCAAAATTGAGGTGCTTGGCTTATATCAAATTGACTGGACTAGGTCTGAGCTCCGACTCCTTTTTAGCCCTTGACTGCTCCTTAGCAACTGTGAACCTTTGAGCGGACTTAATCTTGCAACTAAGGAAATGTTTTTCTTTACAGTTAAGCTAAAGATGTGGAAACAAGGTTTCTAAAGGGAGGGTCTTGAGGCAAGCCCCTTATCAGAAATCTCCTGTGCAAGCAATTCTCTGGGAGTGTTTGCTAAAGAGGCTATCTTGGCAGAATGTTCTCAGAAAGAAATGTCCTGTTTGTCTTGTGACCACCCTGTAAACTCCCCTTTAGTCACGAACTTCCGCAATTAGGTAAAGCAACCAATCTAAGAAGTCCACATATATACTTTATACCAATCATTTTAAAGCCCTTGCTTCAAGTTGTCCCGCCCCCTGCTTCCCTAACTTTGTAACTTCCAATCAAAATATCGTACCTTTAGTTCTGATTTTACCCTATAAATGTGCCTCGGTAACTCCAGCATTTGGGAGCATTTAGTTTCACTTTGTGAACCTTTGCATTTCCCCAGTTTGAACTCTTTTTGTCCCTTCAATAAACCTCTTTACTTTTATTTTAACAGAGTACGTGTTCTTAGTCTTTGACATAGCTGAGCACTCAACGTTTGCACCATACAGGGACTCCTTATTAAAAATATAGATATATACTATAAGTAATATTTTATAATTTGCTTTTTGACCTACGTCAGTACATAAAACTCTGTAAGTGTTTAAGTTGCCTAGCACTATATCATATGGATGTACCATATGTATTTAGCCCTCTTTTATTCCTGGACATTTACTCTGTTTTCAATTTTTTTTGCTGTTATATATAAACCACCCTGTAAAGAACATCTTTTCATACTAGTCCAAATATTTCTTTTGGAGAAATTCCTAGAAAAGAAATTAATGGTCAAAGGTATTCACACATTTTAAGGCTTTCTCTACTTGTTGTCAAATTGCGCTCCAAAATTTTGCATCAAATAACTCTCCCTCCTGCAGTGTGTGAGGCTGCCCATTGCCCCAATCCTTATGAACACTGGTATTATCATTAGTTTCAGTATAGATTCATTTTCCTTGTTCTTTATTTTAAAAGCAGATAATCTGATTGATATTTTGATCTCTTAAAAATACTAAAATAAGTTTCGTTTTACTATGTGTGGCTTTCAATAGTTTTCTTTTCCATGGGTCAGGGACCCTGATAGAAATAAGGTTCCCTATCCCTGTTCTACATCTACCCTTGCCTCCATCTCTGTTGCTTCTGTCCTTGGACAGGTATCCCTCTGTATCTCACCCCACATTCCACTAGTGCATTAAGAAGTCTGAAACTAAACTCCTCTGAGCCCATTCTCCTTATCAGTACAGATAATGGTACAGCAAAGGATTGATGAGGTCTAAATAACATATGTAGAGCTTTAAGTGCAGTCCTATTATTGATGAGAAAAATAACCGAGGCTTAGAGAACTCGCGGGATTTGTACAAGTCACGTTCTCAAGCCCAGTTATTCTGATCCTAAATCTCATTTTTTCCTCTTTTCATTGTGAAATATTTCAGACAGAAAATTATATAATGAATACCTTATACCCACCACCTGGCTTTTTTTAAAATAAATAAACTGAAGCCTCCTGTGTATCCTTCCCTGGTCTCATTCTCCTCCTTCCTTCTTTATCCTTCTCTGTCCCCACAAGCACTTAATATTGTCAGACTTCTAAATTTTGCCAATCTGATGGATGTGAAATGTTATCACATTATGGTTTTAATCCCGGATAGCCATTATCCTCAATTTGGTGTTTATTGTTCCCGTGATGTTTCTATACTATAGGGTCTCTATGAGTCGAAATCGACTCAATGGCACACAACAATAACAACTTCATATTTATGTAACTATGAGCAACTTTGGTATTGTTCTATATGCTTTGGAACCTTACATAAACAGTATCATATTATGCATATAATTCTGAAACTAGTTTATTTTTTTTACTCAATAGTTTTTGAGATTTAACCATGCTAATACATGTGGATATTTAAATTATTTCTAGTTGTGGTGCAATGGGTCACTTTTATATGGCCTTTCTCACCATGATCGTGTAACTCCCATCAAATGATTGGGTGGGACTATATAAATAAGGTGCTTGTGGCCCACCAAGGGAATTGGAGAGCTTGCTAATAATTCAGATAAGGTGCTGGAACCCTCATAAGGGTGGGATCATTCAAATAAGGTGTATGGAACACTAATGAGGGGATTGGTCAGCTTTGCCATCCCACCAAGCTTAAAATGAGCCATCCCAGAGGTGAGAAGAGGGGGGATCTCACTACCACCAAGAAGAGATAGGAGAAGAGCATGTTCTTTGGACCCAGGGTCCCTGTGCTGAGCACCTCCTAGACCCAGGAGACAGAGACAGAGAGAGAGAGCTCTAACACTGGGGACAGCACAAGACAGCAAGAAGTGGTGGCAGAGAAACAGGTGGCAGCAAAACCAGGGGTCTGGTGTGAGACAGCACAGTGGGTTTCCCAGCCCATGGAGCAAGGTAGTTATGGTGGGCGTGCCGACTCACAGAGTGAGAGAGCTCAGCATCTTCGGACAGGAGGATCCCTGGTGGAGTAGGGTGTCTCCAGGCACTTACTGGAGGAGCTAAAGAGCTTTGTAACACTTGCCCAAGCAGGGCAGAGGACAGGCCAAGGGGCCTGCCTGTGGGCATGGCTGAGAAGAGGCTGTCCTGATCGAAGAACTGTGTTCTGAGTCGTTCCTGATCCTAAACTGTAACCTGTTACTTCCCCAATAAGCCCCATTATCGTGAGTACAGTCTGTGAATTCTGTGTGGCCATTATAAATTTTTTTTTTTATATTATTAAATGAATTATCAAACCCAGCAGAGAAGTAGAGTGCCATGGGAGGGACGGCTGGTATCAAAACTGGTAAAAAGGTTGGAGGGTGCAGGTACGTCTGACCTCCACCTCACAGCAACCAGCCTTGGGCTATTGATGCTGATAAGGATTCTTCTTCTCCCTTGTGAAGTTAGACCAGGAGGTCAGACAACACTGCTGCTACGCCATTTTTACACCAGTTTTATGCTATGACAGTGATGGAATGAACATTCTCATATGTGTCTCCTTGTAAACATGAGCAAGACTTCCTCTAAGATAGCAGAATTCTTAGGTCATAAGACGTAAGCAGATTCATTTTTACTGGTTAGTGTCAGTTTTCCAAAGTGGTTGTATTAATGTATATTCCCACCAGCAATGTGTAAGAGTTCCTATTCTTCCACTTATTCACCAACACTTAGTATTGTCAGGCTTTAAAATTTTTGACAATCTGATGAGTGTCAGATGTCATTGCATTATGGTTTTAATTTGCATTTATCTGTTTACTAGTGAGACTGAAGATGCCTTTATATGTTATTGGCTATTCCGTTTTCTTCTTCTGTAAAAAGTCTATTCATAGTATTTGCATACTTTTATATTGGGATATTTTTATTTTTATTATTGATTTGTGGAAGTTCTTTACATATTCAGGCTGCTAAACTTTGGCTTGTTATATGTGTTGCAAATATTTTCTCACATGCTTTTGCTTGTCTGGTTGTTTATAGATTTTTATTTTATTTATTTATTAAATTTCATTGTGCTTTAGTGAAAGATTACAACTCAAGTTAGTTTCTCATTCAAAAATTTTGTTTATACACATATTGTTCTGTGGCATCAGTTGCAATCCTCGCAATGTGACAGCACTCTCCTCCTTTCCACCCCGGATCCCCATGTCCATTTGTCCAGTTTTCCTGTCCCTTCCTGCCTTCTTGTTTTTCTTTTGGGCAGGTGTTGCCCATTTGGTCTCCTATGCTTGATTGAATTAAGAAGCACGTTCCTCACGTGTGTTACTGCTTGTTTTCTAGGCCTGTCTAATCTTTGTCTGAAAAGTGGACTTCAGGAGTGGCTTCAGTTCTCAGTTAGCAGGGTTTCCAGGGGCTATAGTCTCAAGGGTTCCTCCAGTCTCTGTCAGACCAGTTAGTCCTGTCTTTTTCATGAATTTGTATTTTGTTGTAAACTTTTCTCCCACTCCATTCTGGACTCTCTATTTTGATCCCTGTCAGAGCGGTTGGTGGTGGTAGCCGAGAACCATCTAGTTCTTCTGGGCTCAGGCTGGTGGAGGCTATGGTTCATGTGGTCCTTTAGTCCTTTAGGCTAATATTTTCCTTTGCTCCAGATGGGATGGTACCAATAGATGCATCTTAGATGGCCACTCCCAAGCTTTTAAGACCCGAGACACTGCAGAGATTTCTAATGCAAAGAAGTTTTAAATTTTACCGTAGTCAAATGTATCAATGTTTTCCTTTAAGGTCATACTGTTTTTATCACATCACATCTTCTTGTCATCCTATGACCCATTTAAGACAGCCTTTCCCCCTCTTAAGACACCTCTTCCTCCTTTGCCTGCAGTGTTTGTCATGTTGATGTTTGCATTTTGCTATGACCATGATGATTTGGGTGTGATTGATCTGCTGTTCTGCAAAGATCTGAATGTATAGGCCCAGCAAGTGGTCCCAGCTGAGTCTCCCAGCCTCCCAGAGCCTCTCATACTCCTGTAGGAGTGATTGTTGCACAAGCTGGGAGAAAATGCCTATCACTTCACCCTGCAGGTACTGACCCCATGTCCTGGGCAAGATTTCCAGGGAAGATTAAGAGAGGAAGCTAAAGAAGAAGAACAAAGGAGGTCCCTGTTTATTCTTTTCACTGACCTCTTTCTTGCCCCCCAGATGGCTGCTGACCTGCCCTGTTTAGTGATACTGCAACCAGGTCCTGAAGACTCAGGAAAGGTGAGGTCTGAGTTCTGAGAAAGAAGAATCTACATGCAGTGCTGGGGAGGAGGCAAAGAGGGACAAATGGACAAGATTAGAAAACTGGACAGCTAAGGGATAAGGTCTGGCATTTCCTTATAGGCTCATCAGGAAGGGGTGGCAGTGTTGGAAATTATTTCTCTTTGCTCCTGCCCCTTCACGGACCTGTGGGTTTGACTTTGAACTAAAGAGTTTCTGTGCTGAAAACCTGGAGGAGAAAATCCCCAAGGGTTATTACTTGACACTGTCCTCCCCAAAATCCTTGCCTCCAGCCTGTGCCTGGGAACAGATCCTGCTCTCGGAACAGAAAAAGCCCTACTTCCAACCTCTGTAGCACCATCACTAACAAATCAGATGTCCGGTTCTGTTTCCTCTCTGACTTCCTTCCTTTGCTCTAGAGCAGAAGTCGGCAATTTTTTTTTTTGTAAAAAGCCAAATAATACATATTTTAGGCTTTGCAAGCTATGTAATCTCTGTTGCAACTACTCGACTCTGCCACTGTAGTGCGAAAACAGCCATAAATAACACATAAATGAATGAGTGTGGCTGTGTTCCAATAAAACCTTATTTATGGATACTGAAATTTGAATTTTATATGGTTTTCACATCAAAAATATTATTGTTCTTTGTTTTTTTTTTAACCACTTAAAAATGTAATAGCCATTCTTAGCTCACAGGCCATACAAAAACAGGCAGCAGGCCAGATTTGGTTAGCGGGCCATAGTTTTCCAATCCTTGGTCTAGGTACCTACACTGAGGGTCTAGAGGAGTTTTCTGAGGGAAGCCTTCCTCCACCACCACCCTCCAAGCAAGGATTGGCATGGGAGATACCTGTGGGCCCCTGGGCCTCTACCCAGGGACTCCATGCGGCTGATGGTCAAGAAAGTGTAGTTTGTGCCCCTTCTGTCAGTTCAGCCCCTGCAACTCCAGGCCTGGATGGATTGGGAAGTCTTTCACCCCCACTTTCTGCCCCTTACCCTAGAATCCCTCTGATACCCTTTATTCACTGATTTCCTACTTACATAAGCAATGATAGGAGCCAGGGTAGCAGTAGTGCTAAGGAAATAGTCTTCTCTCTCCTCCTATTTAGGGTTCACTACCGTGGCAAATCCATCTCTGTCAATGTTTCTGTCAACAATTGCACCAAGAAGGTCATAAAAGCAAATCAAGATTTCAGGAGATCTTCTTTTTCAATCCCCCTGAACCCGGTCTCAAATCCACAGGTCTCTTTCCCAAACTCCACCCTAGTTACCCAGTCTGCATTCATATAGGCTTTCCCTCCAACACATGTTTATTATTAAAATACATATCTTTGTTCATGAGAACATCTTAGTGTCTTCAGGTATAGTGCATCTGTGTATAAGGCCTAGTTGTGAGACATACCCTATAGTGTTTTTTTTTTTTTTAATCAAAATATGTGTTTATTTTAAGGCCATTGAGTTTGGGGTCCCAAGGATGACTGACTGATTATAGTCATGTGCTTTTCCCAGATTGTTCGGGTTGTCCAGATTACAGGTGTTGTCCTGTATTCACTAAACAAGTACACCAAGACTGTGTTCACTGAGGCTTTCATGTAAGCTGGTGCTGCGGTGGGGGTCAGAGAGCCAAGGGGGTGGGGTGCTGGGAAGAAGGCCAGGGGGCTGAGACAGAAGAGGAGAAGAAGGGGGTGGGGGAGTTGGAGAAAGAAGGAAGCGGGTGAGGGTTGAGAAACCAGGACTGTGAGAGGTCAAGGTGAGGGCCGAAGTGGAGAAGCGAAGGGTTTCTCAGGAGAACTAGAGGGAAGGGGACCCAGCTTACCCATAGGTGGATCATCAAAATGCTGAGAGAGGGCAAAGGCATAAGGATTTCCCACCAGAGCCAATTACTCCCACCCTCCACAGTTAGACATGTCAGCTCTCTTGGATACTGCAATAGATTCTTGGGACTGTGTGGAATACTCTTGGGAATGAAACTACACTTAGTTGGCAAGCCCGGCCTAAGTTCTTCTCATCTCCTTTCAAAGGGAGAATATAGCTGCTGTCATGGATTGAATTATGTCCCCCCAAAAATATGTGTATCAATTTGGCTGGGCCATGATTCCCAATATTTTGTGGTTGTCCTCCATTTTGCGATCCTAATTTTATGTTAAAAGGATTAGGGTGGGATTGTAATACCATCCTCACCCAGGTCACATCCCTGATCCAATGTACAGGGAGTTTCCCCGGGGTGTGGCCTGCACCACCTTTTATCTTTCAAGAGATAAAAAGGAAAGGGAAGGAAGCAGAGACTTGGGGACCTCATACCACCAAGAAAGCAGCACCAGCAGCAGAGCGCGTCATTTGGACTCGGGGTCCCTATGCCTGAGAAGCTTCTGGACCAGGGGAAGATTGAGGACAAAGACCTTCCTCCAGAGCCGACAAAGAGAGAAAGCCTTTCCCTGGAGCTGATACCCTGAATTTGGACTTGTAACCTACTAGACTGTGAGAAAATAAATTTCTCTTTGTTAAAGCCATCCATTTGTGGTATTTCTGTTACAGCAGTACTAGATGACTAAGACAGCTGCTAACTCCAGCTTCTCCCAGAGCTTTGCCCCACTCCTGGCTTCCAACTTCCAGAAACAGGGCCTGGCACTGGATGGCAAGCTCAAGCATAAATATACCAATCTGGCCTCCAGCATGATGTAAGCTCAAATGTAGCTTCCAACCTCCATTTCCTACCCTCCACTCATTCCATATGCTATATATATATAGCTCTGAGATTTCACCTTCTGTGAAGCCTACCTATTTTTTAAAATGCCCTAAGCCAGTGTTCAGAGGCCCCTCTAGGTCTGAGGGCCATCAGTAAGCTAAATAATGCCCATGGGACCAACGACAGGCTTATGTCATAGGCAGCAAGAAAGGAAGAAAGTGGAGAAGAAAATCTCCTCATGTATAATATTTCAGAGTTCACAGAAGTCCTACATATGTATTATTTTATCTTCATAAGAAGTCTGGATAGGTGTTTTTATTTGATTTTACACTTAAGGATCCTGAGGGTCAGTGATATGAAGGAACTTGTCCAAAGTTGCATAGCTAATAAGTAACAGGGTTGTTGGGTGTGGGTAGGATCCTATCCCATGTCTTCTGGCTCTAAACACTGTGATCTCTACAGTAGCTACTCTGGAAGACTAGGAGATGACAATTGGAGGAAGGACAAAAAAGGAGAATGATGTAGGGAATGACAGAATTCTATCCAGTCATTCATTTGGTCCTATGCCTTCAGAGGCCCTAGTGTTAGATGTGTCTCCTGCCAAAAACAGTCTGCCACCATCTGACAAGTGTTAACCCCCCTGTACCTCTCCATGCCTTATCAATCATGTAGCTATAAACTGTTATTGCTAGAAAAGACCGTTAAAAATAATCCGAACAGTATTATTTTATAGATAGTCAATCACCAGCCCAGAGCAATGAAGAGACTTTCCCAAGATCATACAGCTTTCTGTCTTATTTTTCAATCAGTTAGTTTTTACTGAGCATCTGTCTTAGTTATCATGGAAACCCTGGTGGTGTAGTGGTTAAGTGCTACGGCTGCTAACCAAGAGGTCGGCAGTTCGAATCTGTCAGGTGCTCCTTGGAAACTCTATCGGGCAGTTCTACTCTGTCCTATAGGGTCACTATGAGTCGGAATTGACTCGATGGCAGTGGGTTTTTTTTTTTGGTCTTAGTTATCTAGTGCTGCTGTAACAGAAACACCAGAAGTGGACGGCTTTAACAAACAGAAATTTATTCTCTCACAGTCTAGGAGGCTACAAGTCCAAATTCAGGGTTCCAGCTTCAGGGGAAGGCTTTCTCTGTCTGTAGGCTCTGGAGGAAGGTCCTTGTCATCAATCGTCCCCTGGTCTAGAAGCTTCTCAGCACAGGAACCCCAGATCCAAAGGACGTGCTCTGCTCCCAGTTCTTCTTCCTTGGTGGTAGGAGGTCCCTCTCCTCACTGCTCACTTCTCTCTTTTATATCTCAAAAGAGACTGACTCAAGATACAACTTAATCCTGTAGATTGTGTACTGCTTCAATAACATAACTGCCTCTAATCCTGCCTAATTAACATCATAGAGGTTAGGATTTACAACACTTAGGATAATTACATCAGATCACAAAATGGAAGACAACCACACAATATGGGAATCATTGCCTAGCCAAGCTGACACATATGTTTTTTTTCTTAATAGATTTTATTATGCCAATTGACTTAGATATCCCCTGAAACCGTGGTCCCCAAACTCCCGCCCCTGCTACACTGGCCTTCAAAGTGTTCAGTTTATTCAGGAAACTTCTTTGCTTTTGGTTTAGTCCAGTTGTGCTGACCTCTCCTGTATTGTGTGTTGTCTTTCCCTTCACCTAAAATTGTTCTTATCTATTATCTAATTAGTGAATACCCTTCTTCCTCCCTCCCTCCCTCCCCCTCTCATAACCATCAAAGAATATTCTCTTCTCTGTTTAAACTATTTCTCAAGTTCTTATAATAGTGGTCTTATACAATATTTATCCTTTTGCAGCTGACTAATTTCACTCTACTCTGTCCTATAGGGTCACTATGAGTCAGAACTGACTCAACGGCAATGGGTAATTTCACTCAGCATAATGCCTTCCAGATTCCTCCATGTTATGAAATGTTTCACAGATTCATCATTTGACACACATTTTGAGGGGACACAATTCAATTCATAACAGCACTATTACATGCTCTTTCCTATGCTAAGCAATGTGTGGGTACAAAGTTTACTTCCTCTCTGCCTTAGTCAATTTATGGCTTAGTTGGCGAACAAATGAATGCTAGTGAAACCTAACATTGAAATGTTAGCATATGTGGCTCCAATTATAAATCTATTTGCAGTTAAAAGGAGGGAGAGAGCCTTTTGGGCTAACATAGCTGGGAAGGGCTTCCTGGAGGAAGCAGAATGAGCTAGATCTTGAAGAATGTGTAGGATCTGGATAGCAAGAGGAAGAAGAGAGCATTCCAGATTGGGAACACTGCATGGGTAGAGGCTAGAAGATGGGAATCTACATGGCATGTTCTGATAGGATGGGTCTAGTTAGGTTGTATCCCAGGTGTCTTAATTATCTAGTGCTGCTATAACAGAAATACCACAAGTGGACGGCTTTAACGAATAGAAATTTATTTTCTCACAGTTTAGGAGGCTATAAGTCCAAATTGAGGGTGCTGGCTCTAGGGGAAGTCTTTCTCTGTTGACTGCGGAGGAAGGTCCTTGTCTCTTCTGAGCTTCTGCTCCCGGGCAGTCTTCATGTGGCTTGGCATCTCTCTTTCCTCATCTCTGTTTCTTTCACTTGCTGGTTTAATCTCTTTTATATCTCAAAAAAGACTGAATCAAGGTATGTCCTATTCCTGTTTCATTAACATAATAAACATTACCTAACCCTCACTGACATAACCTAATCCTACCTCATTAACATAACGAACACAACCCATTCACAAATGAGATTATAACCATAGGCAGAGGTTAGGCTTTACAGCACGTCACAAAATGGGAGATAATTACATCAGATCACAAAATGGAGGATCACCACACAATACTGGGAATCATGGCCTAGCCAAGTTGACACATATTTTGGGGGACTCAATTCAATCCATGACACCAGGTGTTAAGAGACTTAGGTAAGAAAAATTTGAAGAGGCTGGATGGGGCCAGATTGGTAAGGGTCTTGAAAGCCAGAGTAGTTATATTACACGAAGTAGGTTCTTGGGCAATGGGTGACCTGATAAAAGTGGATTTTTGGAAGAGAAATGTGATACCAATAGGTAGGAGCCTGGGAGACCTCTTAAGAAAACAAAAGTTAATTGGTTGTGGTGATGGGAATGCACAAGAAAGGAATAGGCAATTGAATTACTCCCCATCCTCCCTACAAAAAAGAATACTACAACCACCCTCTTCAACCTGGAATTGACAGGTAGCTACTGGGGATCCTGGTGTCCTACAAAGCCAGAATCAACCCAAATGTGTCCTGCGGAAGGTGAGTGGGATCAAGGGTCTGTCTGGGCAGGGGCTGGGGAACCAAGGATTTCTCACTTCTGTTTTTCTCCCAGTTGGACTGACCCAATCAAGCTGTTCCCCACTCCTTCTCCCAGACCACATCCCCAAACCCGTGAGCTCAGTGAGAAAGCCACTTTCCCTTCCAGAATCCCATTCTGTGGCTGACCTGGCCTTATGGTCCCTTGTCCCCCAGTAAAATTAGATTGCCCTTTCCCCATTTCCAGCTGCTAATTTTGGGGTGTCCTTCTACTCTCAGCATCCTAGGAGACCTGACAGCCAGATGAGAGGCTGTAGGGTGGGAGGACTGAGGCAAGAAGGGGAAGATGAGGGGATAAGGAGACCAAAAGAGTAACTAGGGAGAGTCTGAGGGCATCCCTAGGACTGGAAAACTGTAGGAAGGAGGTTCAGGGAAGATCAGTAGCTCAGCCTTGGGATCCTTGCAGTGATGTTAGTGTGGAACCACCACTCATTCTGATGCATCCACCTGGTGAGCGACCAGGTGGGACTTATCAGGAATGTTAGTCTTAAGGGCTGGGAATGAAATAGTTCTAATTTCAGGAATTAAAGACTGGCTGTTTGGGTAGAGATGGAATACCCATAGGTAGTTTGGGTGTGTAGATTTTCAGGAGAAGCATGTGTTATGTGTGTATGTGGAGGGGGGGTGGTTGAAAGGGAGGGGAAAGAGTAACATTTCTTCATGGAAAGGAAGAACCCCTTATCAGCTTCAGCTCTATTTTTCCTTTCATTTTCATGCTTGCCACAGATGCCACCAGGTAATGGAATACGGAGCCTGGAAGCCCCACCCTCCTCTACACCCTCCATTTTATGACAGTGCAAATGTAAAAAATAAGCTTCCCTTGGTGCTGTTTTCTATATATATGTAGTGGAAAGATAAGGTTTTGGCTTCCAGTCATCCTTTCAGAGGCCTTCCTTTCCCTTTCTGCATCCCCTCCCCCCCACCCCTCCTCTTTTCGGATTCAGCCTCCCCCCACTTCTTTTTTTTCCATTTTCCTTCCGCTCCCCTCGCCCTTCTTCAGTTTTGATCCCTTCCTTTCTTCTCATCCTCTGTTCTTATTTCGCTTCTAGTGCTGCTGGGGGTCTTTTGTGTTGGGAGATTTGGGAGGCAACGAAAGGAAACAAGCTACTGTGGCGCATGGCTGGGGGGTTACCTAGAAGGGGGCAAGGATCTGGGCTGGGAAGCAGGGAGCGGATCACTTCTCTAGGATCAGAAAAAGGGAGTGAACGGTGGAGGAAGACGCCCAGAAAAGAGTTCCAAACCCTCCATTCCCCTCCGCTGCTTTTGCAGGCTTCTGAGGGCATAGTCATCCAGGAGTCTATGAGGCAGGAGCACGGAGGGGAGGAGAGCCAGGAGGCTTTGACAGCGAGGGGGACGAGCGGAACTGAGTGCCTTGCTCTGGTGCCCCTCTGCGTGGGAGCCGGTGCTGTAACACTCTAATAAATCTGCTTGGATTCCAGATGTGCCTGGAGCTCTCTCTGATATCTCCTCCTCCAGGAGGGTAAGGGAACTGCTGAGAACAAAGCCCCCGCCCCGCCCCGGCGGTGTGGCCGAGCCGCTCCAGCGCTCCGTGCCTGGGTGCCAGTGGTCGTCGCCCGCGGGTGTTGGGGTCACAAGCTTGGTGTGAGGTTCGGGGCAAAGGACCAAGAGCTAAAAGCCACTCAGATCTCTAAAGGTGCTAGGGACCAGTGTTGCCCGCAGCGGGCTGCAATATACGCCTTCCCCAGAATGCCTAGAGTGAGGCTGAGGCCGGAGGCTTCCGCCTGGAAACCAAGGAGAGACCTGAGGACTTAGCTTGCCCCACGCAAATTCAAACTCCTATCCCTGGGAGAGCAAAGCGGTAGGGTTTGGGTTAAATTTTGGGGATCAGGAGGTGTGGTGGCATGGAAGGGGATGTGGTTCTCTGGGGAGTCAATTTCCTCTTCTTTGGGAAAGTTTGGAGAATGTGTGTGTGGGGGGGGTGGGATTCATAGACTCTTGAGGGAAGAAAGGTGGTGCCCAGGGTGACAGTTGGCATACTCATCACCCTCATAAGTGGGGAAGACACTGATCATCACCAGCTTCATGTATGACAGCTTCGACAGCACCTACTGGGTGAGCCCATCACCAAGGAGTCACAAGGTACATTTTTGCCCCTTTTCCTTGGGAGGCTTAATGCGGGGTTCTCCTCCTCAAAGTTCTGTACTGTAAGCCTTGGGAAGTTGAGCCAGTGCAACCTCCTCTGGGCCCTTTTCCACTTCTGGTTGTAAGGCTACCTGGTACTGGGGAAAGGAGGGGTACAGGTAAGTATCTGACCCTTTTTTGCAGGCACTCATTGGAATTGACTTCCTGACTATGACCATGTACTTGGAGGATCAAACAGTGAGTGTGAACTCCCATACCACTAACTTTATACCTCAACTCCTTAGGCCTATTCATCACAGTAGGGTAGCACCACACCAGATCATCTGTGGACAGAGGAAGACAAAAACTCAAGCTTCCCCAAATCACCAAGCCCTGTGATTGTTGTTTTCTCTGCCCTCATCTAATCCCCAGGTGTAACAGACAGTGTCTAAGAATGTGTTGAATCCTTAAATATGCCTCTATGGGATATTCCTTATAGAAATACATTGAGATTGGACCTGTCCTAGGACTCTAGGCCACTTGGATTGGGGCCATAGCAGCTGGACCTGTCCTAGGACTCTAGGCCACTTGGATTGGGGCCATAGCAGCTGCTTTCCAGGAATCCAGTCCCCTTGACTCCTTTTATTCTGCCTGATTAAGTTCTAGCCTCTAAAAGGCTAGTTTTTTTTTTTTCTACCTTTCTTCATCTTCTTCCTAAACATACGTTTTACGCAGGTTCAGCTGCAGCTATGGGACACAGCTGGCCAGAAGCACTTTTGCAGCTTAATTTTTAGTTACATTCATGATTCAACTATTGCAGTGGTCATCTATGATATCACAAATGGGTGCTGTGATGTTTTAAAAGGAGACTATGAGGGAAGCAACAGGGAGGTTGGTTAACACTAGCAGAGGACGGACAGGCATATTATTTTTTCCAAAACTTTACTACACATTTTAATTCTCTGCAACATATTCTCTTGCAGACATTGGTTCTTTCAAGAAGATGGATAAGTGAATAGAAGATGTATGGACAGAAATAGGTGATGATGTCGTCATGCTGGTGGGTAACAAGATTGATCTAAACAACAAACCAAACCAAAATCAGACCCTTTGGCATCAAGTCGATTGCAACTCATAGCAACCCTACAGGACGGAGTAGAACTGCCCCATAGGGTTTCTAAGAACAGCTGGTGGATTCAAACTGCCAACCTTTTGGTTAGCAGCTGAACTCTTAACCACTGTGCTGCCAGGCCTCCTGAACAACAAAAGATGAACTAGAACTTCTGGATACCTAGAGCTTCATCTCTATGAGGAGGGTCTACTGTGCTGTTTACTTAGGGAGGAGTTACCTAGGGAACCAAAAAAAAAAACCCAAATCTGTTGCCATGGAGTCGATTCGGACTCATAGCGACCCTATAGGACAGAGTAGAGCTTCCTCTATACGGTTTCCAAGGAGCACCTTTCAGTTAGCAGTTGCAGCTCTCAATCACTATGTCACCAGGGTTTCCGGTCCTGGGGAAGCATCATTATATCTCAGAAAGATTTATCCATATCCACTAACTCTAGGTGAGACGGAGCTTTACCACTATCTGGTCACTTTCATCGTTTCTCATTTGTGCAGGTAAGTCTCCGCACAAAACGGTGAAGAAAAACCCAGAGACTTCAACATGATGCTCACTGAGACCAGTGCCAAAACTGGTTACCTAAAAAAACATAATACTCATTTCTCTTTATGATACCTCCACTGCATTCTATCTCTACCTACCAACCACCGCTTAACTCTTTTGGATAACCTTGCGTTGTCCTATCCCAGGGTAGGGGGCAAGATTCATCTCCTCATCATGCAATACAAAGGCCCAGAATCAACTCAGCCTTTGAACCTGACCTTTCTTTTTCCCTTTTGGGTTTCACCATTCATTGCCCACCCCCACTCCCCAACAGCTATTCCAGCATGTGGCTACTGCCCTTACTTTCAAAAGCCATTCACCTCCACCCAAGGAAGGGGAGAGTATCCTTTCTCCCAGTTTTGCTGGGGTTGGGAGTTTACAAGTAGAGAAGGCAAATTTCCTTTGCTCAGTTGATTGCCAATCCAATTTTTCTGCTGGAGTGATACTAAGGGATGGGACCAACTTGAGGCCAAAGTAGCTTCCTGCTTTGCCTTTAGGTGAAGGGGATCATAAGACCAGAATTCCTCTTCTGGGTCCTAGAGGCTGCCCCTGGAAGCTGAATTTTGTCTCCAGTTCATCTCAATCTGTTACCTTCCTTAACATGTACTTCAGTGGTTGAAATTCAACTGAAAGCCCCTGCTCTTGTTGATAGCTTAAGACTTTCTCTCTGCCTAATTTGACGAATTTATTACATTTGGGCTTCCCAATACCACTCTCTCTTCCCTACCCTCAGGTTTATGGTTTTAATACTTGACCACTAACTAGCTCTCTTCCAATTCCTGGGCTTAGGACATAAAATCAGCATATCATTCTTATAGGGTTGTTATGAGTCAGAACCGACTTGATGGCAATGGGTTTTAATGGGTTAGGAAGTAAAAAAGAACCCCTCAAAGTGCTATCATTTTTTCTTGACTGCATAGCACAGGTATTGGGTGGAAGTTTCCTGCAGCCCCAAGGAATTCCACGTTACCTTCTCTGGCTGCTAAAAGACATCTATAGAGGATGCGGTTCTGCAGGAGCTGGTATACCTCAAAGGTGAAAACAATTTGTTCTCCACTGTTTTCTTATCTACTCCCTCAATAAATAGCTGGTCCTTTCATCTCAGTATGTTATTGTTTGCACCTTCTCCCTGCTATACCTATACCTCCACAATACAATGGTATCATGAGGGTGACTCAACACAGAATTGTCCAAAAAGGCAGACCAATTTAGGGCAGGAGGGTTTTTGCCTTTCTGGTCCATGACACCAGGCTGGGATTTATTTGCCATGTTTACTGCACTTCTTAAATGAGTTGTTTTAAAACCTGTTAACCACAGGGAGAGTCTCAGATCTCAACATTCGGTGGATTCAGTTAATATGCCTTTGTGGAAGTGTCTAAGCCTCTTTTTCTTTCTCAGATGGCCACTGGGGGGCAGCAGAGCAAACAGGAGCATACAATGGGAGTGGATTTCCCAGGAAGCACAGACAGCTAAATTAGATCTATCTCCAGTTCTGCCCACAAGGGCTCTTGCTATCTAAAAATGGCACTTAGCTCTAGAAGAGGTACCATAGTAGCACTGGGGTAGGATTTATAGGAAGAGCCAGATCTTCCTCATAGAGATATGTTACTACTGTTTAGTACTGTTTCCCATATTTGCAGACTCGCCTTGGGTGCTTATTTAAAAATAGTGATTGCTAAGCCCCACCTCCAACTAACAGGATCACTCTCCAGGGGAAGGGCCTGGAAATATATATTTAAGCTCCCTTGGATTTTTACAGGGCAAGTCTGGAAAACAAACAGAGGCATAGATGGCAGAAGATGAATATTCAGACCTAAATTTGGGAGCTTCATTATCGGGGTACTTTACCCCATACCTCACTAGAAAACTTTCAATTCTGAATGGGTATTTTGAACATGCCAATGTGGATGGCATAAAATGTGGCCTGAAACCTCTAAGAGTAATCAGTAATAAAAGATCTAAGAACATGGCAGGTTATTTGGGGATGGGGTGAAAAAAAAAGGCAAGTCAGCAGTCAAGAAATAATATTCAAACTACAAGTTGGAAATCGGGAACCAATATCTTTCTACTGCCTCTGAAAAGAAATGCATCTAAAAACTGGATGAAACCAAAAGCTAAGGAGTTTCCTGAATACAAGCAAACACTTCGAGGGACAGAGTGGCAGGGGTAGGAATCTGGGGACCATGTTTTCAGGGGATATCTAGGTCAAGTGGCATAACAAAAGTATTAAGAAAACGTTCTGTACCCCACTTTAGTGAGTAGCGTCTGGGGTCTTAAAAGCTAGCAAGCGGCCATCTAAGATGCATCAATTGGTTTCAACCCACCTGGAGCAAAGGAAAATGAAGACCACCAAAGACTCAGGGTAATTATGAGCCCAAGAGACAGAAAGGGCCACATAAACCAGAGACTTCATCATCCTGAAACCAGAAGAACTAGATGGAGTCCAGCTACAACCGATGACTGCCCTGACAGGGAACACAACGGAGAACCTCTGAGGGAGCAGGAGAGCAGTGGGATGCAGACCTCAAACTCTTGTAAAAAGACCAGACTTAATGGTCTGACTGAGACTAGAAAGACCCCGGAGGTCATGGTCCCCAGACCTTCTGTTACCCCAAGACAGGAACCCTTCCTGAAGCCAACTCTTAAGGTAGGGATTGGACTGGACTATAAGACAGAAAATGATACTGGTGAGGAGTGTGCTTCTTGGATCAAGTAGACACATGAGACTATGTGGGCAGCTCCTGTCTGGAGGGGAAATGAGAAGGCAGAGGGGGACAGGAGTTGGTTGAATGGACATGGGAAATACACAGTGGAGAGAAGGAGTGTGCTGTCACATTGTAGGGAGAGCAACTAGGGTCACATAACAATGTGTATTTGTATGAGAAACTGACTTGAATTGTAAACTTTCACTTAAAGCACAATTTAAAAAAATGCATCTAAACCCCTCCCTTAGTTTATGCTCCAGTCAAAGAATCTGGGAAAGGAGAAGAAAAAATTATACTAATACTGTCTCCCACATGGGGTAAAGTACACTATTTCCTCCAGTACCCCTCAACCTATGCCATTCATCAAAGTTCCTGGGCCTCCCTAATGTTCTGGCTAGACACAGATAGTTGTGAAGCAGGTAAAAGGTTGCTCCGTTCCTTCCAGTGGTTCCTCTCTTTGGAAGAGCGTTTTCTTACCCCCTTGGCATTCTACACCCAATCAGTATCATTCAAAAGTCACAACAACATTTGTCAGTATTGATTTTCCTTTTTGGGGGAAAGGATAAGAAGGGAGAAAAAATAGGATCCTACTGGAGTATCTGAAGTATATGAGACCTCTGACAGTACAAGGATGAGATGGCCAGTCAGATTAGATGGAAGATCCCCAGGATTCTTTTTTCTACTAATTTCTATACTCTAATCAAATCAAAATGATATGATATATACATAAGTGTTTAACACATGGTATTCAATAAACGTTAGTTGTCTTTTTTAGCAGGGTTCCCTACATGCTAGGTTATATCAAAACATCATCCTTCTCCTTTCAGGGAATGAAGCTCACCTAGGATAAAAATAGTAGGTAACTAATAGTACAGTCTAGGTAATGCAGTTGGCTTGCTGGCTTAGTGTAGGGCCTCACTGTCTCCTCACCCTCTCATTCCATTATGCTAGGAAGGGGCTGAGAGTTGCCCAGGTAGCTTCCCTGGGGCTTAGCCAGCTTGTCTAGGCAGATTCTATGTAGAACGTTCTTTAGTGCACAGTTCTTTCTTTTTGGCGATGATAATCTGGGGAAAAAAGAAAAACAGGACAGGTTATTTTCAAGCCTGAGATCCCAATTCCCCATTCCCAATGTGTGGTGCCCCTTGTAATTAGTATTTAAAGAGTTCCTACACAGGGCCCAGCCAGGTTAAGTGAAAAAGAGAGTGTTACTTACTGTACGGAAAGAAGCGGACCCGCATGCTGATTTCACGGGCTGTCTTCAGGATCTCAACAGCCTGGAAAGAACACAGCAGCTTGTACAAATGAAAAGATATGGCCCAACCATCTAGGATACCCCACTGGTCCCACCCCTTCGGGAGCAAGGAAGAATGAAGAAAAGCAAAGACACAAGAGAAAGATTACTCCAAAGGACTAATGAACCACATCTACCACGGCCTCCACCAGACCAAGTCCGGTACAACGAGATAGTGCCCGGCTACCACCACTGACTGCTCTGACAGGGATCACGACAGAGGATCACAGACAGAGCGAGAGAAAAATGTAGAACAAAATTCTAACTCAAAAAAAAAAAAAAAAAGACCAGACTTGCTGGCCTGACGGAGATTGGAGAAACCCTGAAAATATGGCCCCTGGACACCCTTTCAGCTCAGTAATGAAGTCACTCCTGAGGTTCCCCACTCAGCCAAAGACTGGACAGGCCCATAAAACAAAACAAGACTAAAGGGGTATACCAGCCCTGGGGCAGGGACTAGAAAGCAGGAGGGGACAGGAAAGCTGGTAATAGGGAACCTAAGGTTGAGAAGGGAGATTGCTGACATGTCTGGGGTGGTTAACCAATGTCATAAAACAGTATGTGTGCTAACGGTTTAATGAGAAACTAATTTGTTCTGTAAAACTTCATCTGAAGTACAATAAAAAATTGGGGGAAAAAAAAAGGAAAGTTATGGCCCAGGATAGAACCATAACAGGGGCTAAAGTAATTTGCCTCTCCAACTTTTTGAGTCACTAACAGCTGCTTCTCTCTGGTACGCTTCCTCAGGAGATGCTTTCATATCAAGTTATAGTTTAGGCTAATCCTACCTAGCCTGTCCTACCTAGGATGGCTGCTTGTCTCATCAGCTCAAAGTGCTGTGCTCACCTTGCTGTGCTCAATATCTTGGAAATCCACATCATTCACAGCTAGGACTTGGTCCCCTTCCTGAAGTCCTGCTCTGTGTGCATCAGAGTCAGGAATCACCTGTTTGTAAGGAGAATACGCATGATCAGTGTGGGATAATTTTAGAAGACTGTCAGTGAAATTAAGTACTCATCAAATGTAAGATGCTGTTGTTTGTTTGTTTTTTGCCTGTGTGTTAGATGATGTAGGGAGACAAATGGCTTGCCATATGGAAAATTTTAAGTTGGAAAGAGTGTATCCCCCTTATGGAGTCCTGGTGGTGTACAGTTAAGTGCTCAGCTGCTAACTGAAAGGCTGGCACTTCGAACCCACCAGCTGCTCCGTGGGAGGAAGATGTGGCAGTCCGCTTCCATCAAGATTTACAGCCTTGGAAACCGTATGGAACAGTTCTACTCTGTCCTATAGGGCCACTCTGAGTCGGAATCGACTCGACGGCAATGGGTTTGGTTTTTGGTTTGGGAGTCCACCGAGTCATCCTCCTCCCAGTCCTTGGGACACCAGGGCTCTACAGTCTGATAACAAAGAGAAGTAGCTATCCATGTTGCCTACCCGGCACACACACCTTGGAGATGAAGATGCCTAGCTGGGAGGCCTTTCCTCCTCGGATGTTAAATCCCAACTGCAAGACAAGAGCACAAAACAGGGGCTCAATATAGGCCACAAACACATCTAGTAGCACCACTGTATTACACCCTGGCTTGTGTGTCTCCTGAGGGAAGTCAAAAATTACGGAAGTGGTAGCTCAGCTTTTCTGACCACAAGAGGAAGCTTCCTCACTTCCCTGCCTTCTTTCCAAACACCCTCCCCCAAACCATGGCCAACCTCCAGGCCTGTGTTCCTACTATGGGCAAATCTAGCCTAGAATAAGAGGCAACTGATCCACAAGCTCACCTGAGCTCCAGGAGGCTTCTTTAGCGTGATGATTCGAGGCAGAAATTGGGTCAACTCATTGTTGTAGTCTGGGTGGTACACCCTCTGCAAGACACAGCAACCCCAGAGATCTTATTACCAGTCTTAAGACTTCACACCCACCTTCATCTGGAACACTAATGCATCACCCTGAAGTCAGGAAAAAGTACAGTTATGGACTTAGCTTAAGCAGAACAGATAACACTGTCCAAATAAGCAGATGGATAACGTGGAGAAGTACCTATAGTTCCCCACTCCTTCACCTCTTGACAGATGGAAATGATAAAAAACCAAAAACCCAGTGCTGTAGAGTCGATTCCGGCTCATAGCGACCCCATAGGACAGAGCAGAACTGCCCCACAGGGTTTCCAAGGAGCAGCTGGTGGATTCGAACTGGCAACCTTTCGGTTAGCAGCCAAGCTCTTAATCACTGTGCCACCAGGGCTCCAAGAGGGCTCTGAATTTTCAGAATGTGAGGCACTGGTGTCAATGTACCCAGACAGGTGGCTTCCATGGGAAACTTCCAATGTGCCCGGTTGCTTAAAATCCAGCTTATGGGCCCTCTGGCTACACCAAGGATAAGACTTACTCTCCACATAGCTTTCTAGCTCTCCACTTAGCTTTCTAGCCCTGCCATCCTATCTTTCATGCATCATCTCATGCCCGTGGGGAAAAATCTCCTACTCAGGCGCACAGATGGTTCGCACCTCATGAGGAGGGATCCATGCTGGGGGATTCTCATAGGCAGGCAGGAAAACCACCGGGTAGTCATCATAAGGAATCCGGCTGTCCATTTCCAGCGAGGCCCTGGAATGGAAGGGTGAATCAAAGCAGACTAAAGTGTGATTCAAAAGGGACCCCAGAAGCCCAGGAAGTTTAAGAAAGCAGACGCAGCCCATACCAAGACTGTTAGTTGATAAGCCCTGCCTAAATCTAGGTGATAAGATTGGGGGAGAGAAGTTAGCGAAGAGTCAGAAGAAAACTACTAACTTTGCTGAACACCCGCTGGATGCCAAGCAACCTGCTAGGTACTCTATAGAGATGACCTCATTTCTCACAACAATATGTCAAAGTAGATGTTACCATCTTCATCTTAGAGAAGAGGAAGTCGAGGTCACGTCTAAAAAGATCTATGTCTGAAGTCCGAGGGAGTGCAGCCTCCAACTATTCACAGGGACTCGGAGCAAGGTACCGCCCCACACTCTCTAGATGTGATTAGTAACGGCGGGAGTCCCTAGACCGACCCTTCCTACACCATCAGCCACCTTCCAGATCTCCGCTCCGCGTACTGCCTGAGTCCCCCGCACACCGCTGCGTAAAATCCGCACCACCTTCACCCAGGGTCGGGCCTCAGCCAACACAGATTCCGCTCGCCGCCAATCCGGCCGGGAACCGGAAGCGGATACAGGACTAGGTCGGAAAGTAGAGGAGCCGGGGTGCGCCAAGCCGGCCCTTTCCTTCCTGACGCACAGTCCTGCGCGCGCAGATGTACGCGCTCCGCCCACACGGTGCCTGCGTTCCGATTGGCTGGCGCCTCTGGGACCGATTTGAAACTTGGCGCTTAAAGCTCTGCTTGGGACACAGCGGCTGGAGACAGGGAAGGTGACGTTTAGTTTGGTGAGTTAAGGGGGCACACCTTAGCTCAGGCTCTGCCTTTCCCGGTACCTTGGTGCTTTGGTCCTTCGTCGCCGTCTCCGTTTTTTTTTTTTTTTTTTCCATTCCAGACGCTTCTTTGCTCTTTTCAGATTGTTGGGATCACGGGCCGACTCGCCGTGGCCAAGACAGTGAATCTGAATCTGCTAAGGTAGCTATCCCGTTGGGAGGGGGCGGTTGCCACCGCTACCGCAGAGTTCCGTAACCCAACCTAACCTCTGACGAGGCCTGGAACTGAGGGAGAACGCCCTCCCATTCCTGTCTGCCTACCAAGATTCACATCAGCAGGCTTCTTGTCTTTTTCCGCAGAGACAGTGCTGAGGTAGGATCATGAAGGAAGAGGTGAAGGGAATACCTGTAAGAGTGGCACTGCGTTGTCGCCCTCTGGTCCCCAAAGAAATTAGTGAGGGCTGCCAGACATGCCTTTCCTTCGTACCCGGGGAGCCACAGGTGCGTAGCAGAGTCCTGGGCCAGCTTTTAACAGCTGGGGCCAAATGGCAGCGAGGGGCGTGGCCTAGCCTTTCATTGTTTTCTTATGCCTTGTCCCTTGTCTTCTTTAGGTCGTGGTTGGTACTGATAAATCCTTTACCTACGACTTTGTGTTTGACCCCTCTACTGAGCAGGAAGAAGTCTTCAATACAGCAGTAGCGCCACTCATAAAAGGCATATTTAAAGGTAAGGCTATTTAATTCCTCAAAAGTTTCTTGAGCATATACTATGTGTCAGGCACTGTACTTGGGTGCTGCAAATACAGGATTGGATGAAACATGATTCCTGACTTCAAAATGCCCACAGTCTAGGAACTAACCCAATAACACTTGTGAAGGTCTTTGTGCCTTTGAAGCTAGTTTTATATTGTATTTCCTTTCTGTGGTTCTGCTTATCTCTGACTTGTGTATGTTTTTGTTTGTCCTGGAACCTCATTAGGTTATAAGTTCTTTGATCAGGGCTGATGGTGATCATTGTGCCAACCTTACTTGAGGCCCAGGTACTGCACAGCCTGTTATGGAGGATTCAGAGATAAGTAATCTCTGGAGGAGTTCAAAGTCCAGGAGGTAGAAGTGGAGGTAGATGACTACATAAATGATTTTAAATAATTTAAAATTTTTGTGCACTTATGTTTAAGAAAAAAAAACTTTAATAGTTAAAAATACACAACAGAATCAGTCCTGCTGTAAAAGTAATACTGCCTTCAAACAAAGTGGTATGAAAATCAAAAAGAGTGGCACTAACTGTGGGGGATTTGGGTGAATTTCACAGAAATTTGGGAGAAATTTCATAAAACCTTTGAGATAGGGCTTGACTGATAAGTGGAATTCTTCAAAGTAAAGAAGTAGATTCTCTGAAGCTCCTGAATACTATGGCCAGTTAATAAATGTTTATTGCGGAGGCTAAGGCTTTAATGTTGTTGAAAACCATAGCAGCGTTCTGAAGAAGGGAGCAGTGCCTGAGAGGTGTGTAATTGTTATTCTCGTAGAGTGATTATTCCAGATTCAGACCAGAGGTCCACTTAAAAGAAGTAGAGCCATGGCATAATAGTCCCTTAAAGTTGGAAGGGATATTTGTACATCATCTAGTTTAACTTTCCATCCAAAGGAAAAAATGTTTTCTAACAATATATCTGTTAGGTGAACTTTCAGCTTCTGCTTAAATTTTTTTCTTTGACAGGGAACTCATTTGACTCGCAGATATTTTGTTTTTGGACAACTCTATTTGTGTTAGAAAGATCTTTATATTGAGTTGAAATCTGCTTCCTGGTAATTTCTACCCAGTGATGTTAGTTCGTCCCTCAAAGACAAATGGAAGCCTTCTTCTAGGCAAGAGCTATTCACATATTTTTTAATGTCACCGGTCAGCGCACATTGTATACTTTGTTTCAAAATTTAAAAATATTAAAACAGTAATCTCAAACTTACGCAAAAGTTGCAAGAACAGTATCAAGAACTTTTTTTTGTTGAACTATTTGAGAAGAGTTGTCAACCTGATGTTCCCTGAATGCTTCAGTGGGTACTTCCTACAAAGACTTTACATAACCATAATGTTATTGTCGTGTGCTGGTGAGTCGATTCTGACTCATAGCGACCATATAGGACAGCACAGAACTTCCCCATAGGGTTTCCTAGGCTATAATCCTTATGGGAGCAGATTGCCAGGTCTGTCTCTCATGGAGCTGCTGGGTGTGTTCGAACTGCCAACCTTTTGGTTATCAGCCAAGTGCTTAACCATTACACATCAGGGCTCCTTAATAACCAAAATTAAAAAAAAAAAAACCTGTTGCTGTTGAGTCGATTTCAACTCCTAGTAACCCTATAGGGTAGAGTAGAACTGCCACATAGTGTTTCCAAGGAATGGCTGGTTCATTTGAACTGCCAGCCTCTTGGGTAGCAGCCCAACTGTTAACCACTGTGATACCAGGGCTCCCATATCCACCATACAACTATCAAAATAATGAAATTAGCATTGCTACAATACTACTGTCTTATCCTCAGACCCCATTTAAGTTTCACCAATTGTCCCAATAATGCCTTTTATAGCAAAAGGATCTAGTTCAAAATCATGTAGTATTTCATTGTACTGCCTCTTTAGTTTCCTTCATTCTAAAACAGCTCTTAAGGTTTTTTTTTTTTATTTTTTATGATCTTGACACTTTTGAAGTTTGCAGGCCAGTAATTTTGTAAACGGTTTCGTCATTTTGGTTTGTCCGATGTTTACTTAGGAGTAGATTCAGGTTGCGCATCTTTAGTGGGAATATCGTAGAAGTGGTGCTGTGTTTTTCTCATGCATCCTATCAGACTGCATGTGATTTTGATTTGTTCTGTTACTGCTGATGTTCACTTTGATCATTTGATTAAGGTGATAGCGCCAGGCTTCTCTACTATAAAGTTAATCTTTTTCCTACTTAAATGTTTGAAAATTGTTATATGACTCTTAAGTCTCTTCTAATTAACTTCGTCCCTTTCCTTTAGCTGTTCCTGAAACCATATGGCTTCCAGACCCTTCATTATCCTGCTTATCCTCCTCAGAAAGAGCACCATAATTCTTTTTTTTGGCGGGGGGGTTCCACATCTTTATTTCTCATTCTCCTAGCTGCAGTGCATTTGATCACTCTCATTTTAGAGACAAGCTAAGACAAGCTTAAGGAACCCTGGTGGCACAATGGTTAAGAGTTTGACTGCTAATCAAAAGGTTGGCCATTCAAACCCTCCCAGCTGTAACTGTAATTTAGATGAAGGTTTACAGAACAAACTGGCTTCTCACTAAACAATTAGTACTTGTATTATCTTGTGACACTGGTTACCAACCCCATGACGTGTCAGCACTCTCCCTTCTTGACCTTGGGTTCCCTATTACCAGCTTTTCTTTCCCCTCCTGCCTTCTAGTCCTTGCCCCTGGGCTGGGGTGACCCTTTAGTCTCATTTTGTTTTATGGGCCTGTCTAATCTTTGGATGAAGGGTGAACCACAGGAGTGAATTCATTACTAAGCTAAAAGGGTGTCTGGGGGCCATACTCTTGGGGTTTCTCCAGTGTCTGTCAGGCCAGTAAGTCTGGTCTTTATTTGTGAGTTAGAATTTTGTTCTACATTTTTCCTCAGCTCTGTCCGGGAGTCTCTATATTTGATCCCTGTCAGAGCAGTCAGTGGTGGTAGCCAGGCACCACCTAGCTGTGCTTTACTGAGTCTGGTGGAGGCAGTGGTAGTTGTGGTCCATTAGTCCTTTGTACTAATCTTCCCCTTGTGTCTTCAGTTTCCTTCATTCTCCCTTGCTCCTGATGAGAGGAGAACAGTGGAGTATCTTAGATGGCCGCTTATAAGCTTTTAAGACCCCAGATGCTGCTCACCATGGTAGAATGTAGAACATTTTCTTTATAAACTATGTTCTGCCAGTTGAGCTACATGCTTCCTGAGACCATGGCCCCCACAGCCCTCAGCCCGGTCATTCAGTCCCTCAGGGACTTTGGATGTATCTGTGGAGCTTCCATGACCTTGCCTTGAACAAGTTGTGTTGGCTTCCCCAGTATTGTGTACTGTCTTACCCTTCACTAAAGTTACCACTTACCTATTGTCTATTTAGTGTTTTTCCGTCTCCACCCTTCCCCTCCCTTGTAACCATCAAAGATTGTTTCTTTTTTTTTTTTTAATTTTTATTAAGCTTCAAGTGAACATTTGCCATTCCAATCAGTCTGTCACATGTAGGTTTACATACATCTTACTCCCTTCTCCCACTTGCTCTCCCCCTATTGAGTCAGCCCTTACAGTCTCTCGTTTCGTGCCAATTTTACCATCTTCCCTCTCTCTCTATCTTCCCATCCCCCCTCCAGTCAAGAGTTGCCAACACACTCTCCCGTGTCCACCTGATTTAATTAGCTCACTCTTCATCAGTATCTCTCTCCCCCCCACTGACCGGTCCTTTTCATGCCTGATGATTTGTCTTCGGGGATGGTTCCTGTCCTGTGCCATCAGAAGTTCTGGGGAGCATTGTCTCTGGGATTCCTCTAGTCACAATCATACCATTAGGTGTGGTCTTTTAGTGAGAATTTGGGGTCTGCATCCCATTGGTCTCCTGCTCCCTCAGGAGTTGTCTGTTGTGTTCCCTGACAGGGCAGACATCGATTGTGGCCGGGCACCAACTAGTTCTTCTGGTCTCAGGATAATGTAGGTCTCTGGTTCAAGTGGCCCTTTCTGTCTCTTGGGTTCTTAGTTGTCGTGTGACCTTGGTGTTCTTCCTTTGCCTTTGCTCCCGGTGGGTTGAGACCAATTAATGTATTTTAGATGGCCGCTTGTTGGCATTTAGAACCCCAGGCGCCACAATTCAAAGTGGGATGCAGAGTGTTTTCATAATAGAATTGTTTTGCCCATTGACTTAGAAGTCCCCTCAAACCAAGTTCCCCAGACCCCAACCCCTGCTTCGCTGACCTTTGAAGCTTTTCATTTTATCTCGGAAACCTCTTTACTTTTAATCCAGTCCAATTAGGCTGACCTTCCTTGTTTTGAGTGTTGTCTTTCCCTTCACCCAAAGCAGTTCCCATCTACAGATTGATCAATAAAAAGCCCTCTCCCTCCCTCCCTCCCTCCGCCCTTTGTAACCACATAAGTATGTGTTCTTCTCCGTTTTTTCTGTTTCTCAAGATCTTATAATAGTGGTCTTATACAATATTTGTCCTTTTGCAACTGACTCATTTCGCTCAGCATAATGCCTTCCAGATTCCTCCATGTTATGAAATGTTTCAGAGATTCGTCACTGTTCTTTATCGATGCGTAGTATTCCATTGTGTGAATATACCACAATTTATTTACCCATTCGTCCGTTGATGGACATCTTGGTTGCTTCCAGCTTTTTGCTATTGTAAACAGAGCTGCAATAAACATGGGTGTGCATATATCTGTTTGTGTGAAGGGTCTTGTATCTTTAGGGTATATTCCGAGGAGTGGGATTTCTGGGTTGTAAAAAAAAAAAATGGTAGTTCTATTTCTAACTGTTTAAGATAACGCCAGATGGATTTCCAAAGTGGTTGTACCATTTTACAATCCCACCAGCAGTGTATGAGAGTTCCAGTCTCTCCGCAGCCTCTCCAACATTTATTATTTTGTGTTTTTTGAATTAATGCCAGTCTAGTTGGTATCAGATGGAATCTCATCGTAGTTTTAATTTGCATTTCTCTAATGGCTAATGATCGAGAGCATTTTCTCATGTATCTGTTGGCTGCCTGAATATCTTCTTTAGTGAAATGTGTGTTCATATCCTTTGCCCACTTCTTGATTGGGTTGTTTGTCTTTTTGTGGTTGAGTTTTGACAGAGTCATGTAGATTTTAGAGATCAGGCGCTGGTCTGAGATGTCATAGCTGAATATTCTTTCCCAGTCTGTAGGTGGTCTTTTTACTCTTTTGCTGAAGTCTTTAGATGAGCATAGGTGTTTGATTTTTAGGAGCTCCCAGTTATCTGGTTTCTCTTCATCATTTTTGGTCATGTTTTGTATTCTGTTTATGCCCTGTATTAGGGCTCCTAGGGTAGATCCTATTTTTTCTTCCATGATTTTTATCGTTTTAGTCTTTATGTTTAGGTCTTTGATCTACTTGGAGTTAGTTTTTGTGCATGGTGTGAGGTATGGGTCCTGTTTCATTCTTTTGCAAATGGATATCCAGGTATGCCAGCACCATTTGTTAAAAAGACTATTATTTCCCCAATTGACTGACACTGGTCCTTTGTCAAATATCAGCTGCTCATACATGGATGGATTTATATCTGGATTCTCAATTCTGTTCCATTGGTCTGTGTGTCTGTTGTTGTACCAGTACCAGGCTGTTTTGACTACTGTAGCTATATAATAGGTTCTGAAATCAGGTAGGGTGAGGCCTCCCACTTTCTTCTTCTTTTTCAGTAATGTTTTGCTTATCCGGGGGTTCTTTCCTTTCCATATGAAATTAGTGATTTGTTTCTCTATTCCCTTAAAGTATGACATTGGTATTTGGATTGGAAGTGCGTTGTATGTATAAATGGCTTTTGGTAGAATAGACATTTTTACTATGTTAAGTCTTCCTATCCATGAGCAGGGTATGTTTTTCCACTTAAGTGTGTCCTTTTGAATTTCTTGTAGCAGAGTTTTATAGTTTTCTTTGTATAGGTCTTTTACATCCTTGGTAAGATTTATTCCTAAGTATTTTATCTTCTTGGGGGCTACTGTGAATGGTATTGATTTGGTTATTTCCTCTTCGGTGTTCTTTTTGTTGCTGTAGAGGAATCCAAGTGATTTTTGTATGTTTATTTTATATCCTGAGACTCTTCCAAACTCTTCTATTAGTTTCAGTAGTTTTCTGGAGGATTCGTTAGGGTTTTCCATGTATACGATCATGTCATCTGCAAATAGTGATAGCTTTACTTCCTCCTTACCAATCTGGATACCCTTTATTTCTTTGTCTAGCCTAATTGCCCTGGCTAGGACTTCAAGTACGATGTTGAATAAGAGCGGTGATAAAGGGCATCCTTGTCTGGTTCCCGTTCTCAAGGGAAATGCTTTCAGGTTCTCTCCATTTAGAGTGATATTGGCCGTTGGCTTTGCATATATGCCCTTTATTATGTTGAGGAATTTTCCTTCAATTCCTATTTTGGTTAGAGTTTTTATCATAAATGGGTGTTGAACTTTGTCAAATGCCTTTTCTGCATCTATTGATAAGATCATGTGGTTTTTATCTTTTGTTTTATTTATGTGATGGATTACATTAATGGTTTTTCTGATATTAAACCAGCCTTGCATACCTGGTATAAATCCCACTTGATCAGGGTGTATTATTTTTTTGATGTGTTGTTGGATTCTATTGGCTAGAATTTTGTTAAGGATTTTTGCATCTATGTTCATGAGGGATATAGGTCTAAAATTTTCTTTTTTTGTAATGTCTTTACCTGGTTTTGGTATCAGGGAGATGGTAGCTTCATAGAATGAGTTGGGTAGTATTCCGTCTTTTTCTATACTTTGAAATACCTTCAATAGTAATGGTGTTAAGTCTTCTCTGAAGGTTTGGTAGAACTCTGCAGTGAAGCCATCTGGGCCAGGACTTTTTTTTGTTGGGAGTTTTTTGATTACCGTTTCAATCTCTTTTTTTGTTATGGGTCTATTTAGTTGTTCTACTTCTGAATGTGTTAGTTTAGGTAAGTAGTATTGTTCCAAGAATTTATCCATTTCTTCTAGGTTTTCAAATTTGTTAGAGTACAATTTTATGTAGTAATCTGATATGATTCTTTTGATTTCATTTGGTTCTGTTGTGATGTGGTCCTTCTCGTTTCTTATTCGGGTTATTAGTTTCCTTTCCTGTTTTTCTTTAGTCAGTCTAGCCAATGGTTCATCAATTTTGTTAATTTTTTCAAAGAACCAGCTTTTGGCTTTGTTAATTCTTTCAATTGTTTTTCTGTTCTCTAATTCATTTAGTTCAGCTCTAATTTTTATTATTTGTTTTCTTCTGGTGCCTGATGGATTCTTTTGTTGCTCAGTTTCTATTTGTTCAAGTTGTAGGGACAGTTCTCTGATTTTGGCTCTTTCTTCTTTTTGTATGTGTGCATTTATCGATATAAATTGGCCTCTGAGCACTGCCTTTGCTGTGTCCCAGAGGTTTTGATAGGAAGTATTTTCATTCTCGTTGCTTTCTAAGAATTTCCTTATTCCCTCCTTGATGTCTTCTATAACCCAGTCTTTTTTCAGGAGGGTATTGTTCATTTTCCAAGTATTTGATTTCTTTTCCCTAGGTTTTCTGTTATTGATTTCTAGCTTCATTGCCTTGTGGTCTGAGAAGATGCTTTGTAATATTTCGATGTTTTGGATTCTGGAAAGATTTGTTTTATGCCCTAATATGTGGTCTATTCTAGAGAATGTTCCATGTGCGCTAGAAAAAAAAGTATATTTTGCAGCAGTTGGGTGGAGAGTTCTGTATAAGTCAATGAGGTCAAGTTGGTTGATTGTTGTAAGTAGGTCTTCCGTGTCTCTATTGAGCTTCTTACTGGATGTCCTGTCCTTCTCCGAAAGTGGTGTGTTGAAGTCTCCTACTATATATGTGGAGGTGTCTATCTCACTTTTCAATTCTGTTAAAATTTGATTTATGTATCTTGCAGCCCTGTCATTAGGTGCGTAAATATTTAATATGGTTATGTCTTCCTGATCAATTGTCCCTTTTATCATTATATAGTGTCCTTCTTTATCCTTTGTGGCGGATTTAAGTCTAAAGTCTATTTTGTCAGAAATTAATATTGCTACTCCTCTTCTTTTTTGCTTATTGTTTGCTTGATATATTTTTTTCCATCCTTTGAGTTTTAGTTTGTTTGTGTCTCTAAGTCTAAGGTGTGTCTCTTGTAGGCAGCATATAGATGGATCATGTTTTTTTATCCAGTCCGTGACTCTCTGTCTCTTTATTGGTGCATTTAGTCCATTTACATTCAGCGTAATTATAGATAAGTAAGTTTTTAGTGCTGTCATTTTGATGCCTTTTCATGTGTGTTGTTGGCCATTTCATTTTTCCACATGCTTTTTTGTGCTGAGACGTTTTTCTTAGTAGCTTGTGAGATCCTCATTTTCATAATGTTTAACTTTGTGTTTATTGAGTCGTTACGTTTTTCTTGGCTTTTTTCTTGAGTTATGGGATTGATATTCCTTTTTGTGGTTACCTTTTTATTTACCCCTATTTTTCTAAGTAAAACCCTAACTTGTATCCTTCTATTTCGCCTTGTATCACTCTCCATCTGGCAGTTCAATGCCTCCTATATTTAGTCCCTCTTTTTGATTATTTTGATCGTTTATCTATTGATTTCCATGATTTCCTGTTGTGTGTATGATTTTGTTTATTTATTTATTTTTTAGAATTAGTCTTAATTTGTTTGTTTTTGTGCTTTCCCTGTTTGAGTTGCGTTGATATCAGGACGTTCTGTTTTGTGACCTTGTGTTGTGCTGGTACCTGATATTATTGGTCATCCGGCCAAACAATCTCCTTTAGCATTTCTTGCAATCTTGGTTTAGTTTTTGCAAATTCTCTAAACTTGTGTTTATCTGTAAATATCTTAATTTCTCCTTCATATTTCAGAGAGAGTTTTGCTGGATATATGATCCTTGGTTGGCAGTTTTTCTCCTTCAGTGCTCTGTATATGTCGTCCCATTCCCTTCTTGCCTGCATGGTTTCTGCTGAGTAGTCTGAACTTATTCTTATTGATTCTCCCTTGAAGGAAACCTTTCTTTTCTCCCTGGCTGCTTTTAAAATTTTCTGTTTGTCTTTGGTTTTGGCAAGTTTGATGATGATATGTCTTGGTGTTTTTCTTTTTGGATCAATCTTAAATGGGGTTCGATGAGCATCTTGGATAGATATCCTTTCGTCTTTCAAGATGTCAGGGAAGTTTTGTGTCAGGAGTTCTTCAACTATTTTCTCTGTGTTTTCTGTCCCCCTCCCTGTTCTGGGACTCCAATCACTCGCAAGTTATCCTTCTTGATAGAGTCCCACATGGTTCTTAGGGTTTCTTCATTTTTTTTAATTCTTTTATCTGATTTTTTTTCAGCTATGTTGGTGTTGTTTCCCTGGTCCTCCAGAAGTCCCAGTCTACATTCTAATTGCTCGAGTCTGCTCCTCTGACTTTCTATTGCGTTGTCAAATTCTGTAATTTTATTGTTAATCTTTTGGATTTCTACATGCTGTCTCTCTATGGATTCTTGCAACTTGTTAATTTTTCCACTATGTTCTTGAATAATCTTTTTGAGTTCTTCAACAGTTTTATCAGTGTGTTCCTTGGCTTTTTCTGCATTTATCCGAATTTCATTTGTGATATCTGTAAGCATTCTGTAAATTAGTTTTTTATATTCTGTATCTGATAATTCCAGGATTGTATCTTCATTTGGGAAAGATTTTGATTCTTTTGTTTGGGGGGTTGGAGAAGCTGTCATGGTCTGTTTCTTTATGTGGTTTGATATGGACTGCTGTCTCTGAGCCGTCACTGGGAAACTAGATTTTCCAAGTAGTCGGCTAAAAAAAAATGCAGTCAGATCCCTATCTGAATTCTCTCTCTGGCTCCGGGTATTCGGATGTTAATGGGGTCGCCTGGGGAGGGTGGGGGAGGGATCTGAGAGCTAGGAGTGTAGCACCACAAAATATAGAGCTGAACACCACGTTCACGCTCCGCCCCTGTTTGCCAAAATCCGGGCTGGACGGGTCCCTGGCTTGGACCCTGCTTTCCTTGCTAGGAAACCAGTCACTTCCTCCTGGGGACTTCCTGCGGTGCGCGGCACCGCTCGTGGGCACTGGGTGGGCGTTTCCCGCACGAATGGGTGGGCCCGCCCCCAGGGTCTATTCAGGCGATTATAATTGGGTCCCGCGGTCACGCCCCTCCCGTGCACGCGCCCAAATCCCAGCGGGATGACTTCTGGGTTGAGACGCTGCTTTCCCCGGTCCGGAACCAGTCACTTCCTCCCGGGGACTTCTCCTTCCGGAGCGCCACACCTCTCGCGCGAACTGGGTTGGCGTCACCTGCACGGCCAGGTGGGCCCGCCCCCTGGGTCAATTCAGGGTAATAAAAATGGACCCCGCGCTCATGCCCCACTCGTGTGCGCGCCCAAGTCCCAGCAGGACGGCACCCCGTCTGGGACGCTACTTTCCGCGCTTTGGGACCAATCACTTCCTCCCGGGGACTTCTCCTTCTGGTGTGCCACACCTCTCGCGCAAACTGGGAGGGCGTCACTCGCACGACCAGGTGGGCCCGCCCCCTGGGTCAATTCAGGGTAATGAAAATGGACCCCGCGCTCATGCCCCGCCCGCGCGCGTGCGCGCGCGCCCAGATCCCAGCGGGATGGCTCCCCGTCTGGGATGCTGCTTTCCCTGCTTTGAGATCAGACACTTCCGGGGATTTCTTCCTCTGGTGTGCCGCGCCACTCGCGTGGACTGGGTGTGCGTTCTCCCGCACGAACATGTGGGCCCCGCCCTGGGGTCACTTTAGGGAAATATAGTTGACCCCCCCCCCGCTCGCGCCCCGTCGGCTTCTCGCCTAACTCCCGGCGGGACGGCACCCCAGCTGGGACGCTGTTCTCCCCCCTCCCAGATCAGTCACTGCCTCCCGGGTGCTTCTCCCTCCGGCTGCGCCCCTACGCCGCCCGCGCCAACCTGCTAAACTTCCTCCCGGGATGGATTCGGGGGGAAGGGGTGGGCCCCCTTTCTGTGCCGTCTGCCCCCCTGGGGTCTGCCCCAGATCGGGCTCCGAAGGTCACCTGCCTGGTGCTCTGGCTCCTAGTTCTGAAAACAGTCGCTGTCTGCCCGTATTTGTTCGTTTTCCGTCTCTAAGTCTGTGCTTGTTGTTCAGAGTTCGTAGATTGTTATGTATGTGATCGATTCCCTTGTTTTTCCAAGTCTTTGTTGCAAGAGGGATCCGCGGTAGCGTCCACCTAGTCCGCCATCTTGGCCCCCGATTGTTTCTTTTTGTGTGTAAACCTTTTCATGAGTTTTTACAGTAGTGGTCTCACACAATATTTGTCCTTTTGCAATTGACCTATTTCATTCAGCACAATACCCTCCAGATTCATCCATGTTGTGAGATGCTTCACAGATTCATCATTGTGCTTTATCGTTGCGTAATACTCCATTATGTGTCTGTACCACAGTTTGTTTATCCATTCATCTGTTGATGGGCATCTAGGTTGTTTCCATCTTTTTGCTGTTGTGAACAATGCTACAATGAACATGGGTGTGCCTATGTCTATTTGTGTGACAGCTGTTATTTCTCTAGGATATATGCCTAAGAGTGGGATTGCTGGATCATATGGTATTCCTGTTTCTAGCTTTCTAAGGAAGCACCATAATGTTTTCCAAAATGGTTGTACCATTTTGCATTCGCACCAGCAGTGTCTAAGAGTTCCAGTCTCCCCACAGCCTCTCCAACATTTGTTATTTTCTGTTTTTTTGATTTGTGCCAGTAATGCTGGGGTAAAATGGTATCTTACTGTGGTTTTGATTTGCATTTCTCTAACGACCAGTGATCGCAAGCATTTCCTCATGTGTCTACTAGCTGCTTGAATGTCTTTAGTGAAGTGTCTGTTCATTTCCTTTGCCCATTTTTAATTGGGTTATTTGTCTTTTTGTTGTAGAGGTATTGGATTTTCTTGTAGATTTTAGAGATTAGACCTTTGTCAGATTTGTCATAGCCAAATTTTTTTCCCAGTCTATAGGTTCCCTTTTTACTCTTTTGGTAAAGTCTTTTGATGAGCGTTTAAGTATCTTAGTCACCTAGTGCTGCTATAACAGAAGTACCACAGGTGGATGGGTTTAACAAAGAGAAATTTATTTTCTCACAGTCCAGTAGGTTACAAGTCCAAATTCAGAGCATCGGTTCCAGGGAAAGGCTTTCTCTGTCAGCTCTGGAGGAAAGTCCTTGTCCTCAATCCTCCCCTGGTCGAGGAGCTTCTCAGGTGCAGGTGCACTGTGTCCAAAGGACGCGCTCTGCTCCTGGTGCCGCTTTCTTGGTGCTATGAGGTCCCAAACTCTCTGCTTGCCTCCCTTTCTTTTTATCTCTTGCGAGATGAGAGGTGGTGCAGGCCACACCCCAGGGAAACTCCCTTTACCTTGGGTCAAGGAGGTGACCTGAGTAAGGGTGGTGTTACAGTCCCACCCTAATCCTCTTAACATAAAATTACAATCACAAAATGGAGGACAACCACACAATACTGGGAATCATGGCCTAACCAAGTTGACACATATTTTGGGGGATGACACAATTCAATCCATGACAGTCAGTGTTTAATTTTTAGAAGATCCCAGTTATCCAGCTTATCTTCTAGAGTTTGTGTGTTGTTAGTTATGGTTTGTATCCTCTTAATGCCGGTAATAGGAACTCTAGCATTGATCCTAGTTTTTCTTCTATGATCTTTATAGTTTTTGGTTTTATGTTTAGGTCTTTTATCTATTTTGAATTAGTTTTTGTATATGGTGTGAGGTATGGGTCCTGTTCTAGCTTTTTGCAGACGGACATCCAGTTTTCCTAGCACCATTTGTTAAAAAGACTGTCTTTTCCCCATTTGATGGACTTTGGGCCCTAGATGGAGATCAGGTGACTGGATAGATTTACATTTGAGTTCTCAATTCCATTCCATTGGTCAACGTGCCTGTCGTTGTACCAGTACCATGTTGTTTTGACTATCATAGCTGTATAGGAGGTTCTGAAATCAGGTAGTGCAAGTCCTCCTACTTTGTTCTTCATCTTCAGTAGTGCTTTACTTATCCAGGGCCTCGTCTCTTTGCATATAAAGTTAATGATTAGTTTTTCCATTTCTTTAGAGAATGCCGTTGGTGTTTGGATTGAAATTGCATTGTATTTGTAGATTGCTTTGGGTAGAATTGACATTTTCACAATATTGAGCCTACCTATCCATGAGTATGGTATGTTTTTCCATTTATGTAGATCTCTTTTGGTTTCTTGCAGTAGTGTTTTGTAATTTTCTTTGTGTAGGTCTTTTACATCCCTGGTTAGATTTATTCCTAAGCATTTTATTTTTTTAGGGGCTATTATTATAAATATTATTTTCCTGATTTCCTTTTCATCATTCTCTTTATTGGTGCGTAGGAATCCAACTGATTTTTGTATGCTTGTATCGTGCTACTCTGCTGAATCTTTCAATTAGTTCCAGTAGTTTTCTCATGGAGTCTTTTGAGTGTTCTTTTTATAGTATCATATCATTTACAAATAGGAATAGTTTTATTTCTTCATTGCCGATTTTGATGTTCTTTATTTCTTTTTCTTGCCTTATTGCTCTAGCTAGAGCACTATAGTTCTATTTTCATATTGTTAACTTGGGAAACTGAAGATTAAATTATAGTCTTTAGAAACAGTGTAAATTAGAAAGTGATTCCAATATATGTGTTTGGTTAACATTGCCTTAGTTGCAAAGAAAGAGCCAGTACTTTCACAGTCCTCTCAAAAGCATCCTCTTGTACTCTGAATTCCCCGCACCACAAAGCCCTGAATATTTTGAAAAAGTACTAAAACCTGGTTTCCCTAGTTATTGCTATATACACATATCCATGGTATTTCAAGTAATTATGGAATGTTATTCACTTGTCCTATAATCACGCCAGGTGTCTTAGTTATCTGGTGCTGCTATAACAGAAATACCGCAAGTGGATGGCCTTAGCATACAGAGATTTATTCTCTCATGGTTTAGTAGGCTATAAATCTGAATTCAAGGTGTCAGCTCCAGGGGAGGCATTCTCTCTCTCTCGGCTCTGGAAGGAGGTCTTTGTCCTCAATCTTCCCATGGTTGAGGAGCTTCTCAGGCACGGGGACCCTGGGTCCAAAGGATGTGCTCTGCTCCTGGCACTACTTTCTTGGTAGTATGAGGTCCCTTGTCTCTGTTTGCTTGTCTCTTTTGTATGTCAAAAGAGATTGACTTAAGATACAACCTCACCGTGTAGATTGAGTCTTGCCTCATTAACTGCCTCTAATCCTGCCTCATTAACATCATAGAGGTAGGATTTACAACACATAGGAAAATCACATCCATTGACAAAATGGTGGACAGTCACACAATATTGGGAATCACGGCCTAGCCAAGTTGACACACGTTTTTGTGGGACACAGTTCAATCCACAACATTCTACTCTTTGGCCCCCCAAAATTCATGTCATTGCTATATGTCAAACATGTTCACCTTGTCATAGTGAAAGTCTTTAATCAACTCCAAGTCCAAAATCCAAAAGTTCCTCTTCATCTGAAATCTAGAATATAAATTATCTGCTTCCAAATTACAGTGGTAGAACAGGTACAAGGCAGGCATTTCTATAACAAACGGGAGAAATTGAAGGAAAGGAAGGGATAACAGGCACCAAGCAAGTCGGCAGACACATACATTAGGTCTCAAGGCTTGAAAATAACCCTTTGTTCACTGAGATCTTTTAGGCAATAACCTTGCCCCCTAGACTCGGGGTGTTGGCCACACTCTCCAGATTCTGAGTTGAGGGCCCTCTGCCCTGGACTTCAGCTCTGCCTTCCAGGCCCACTGGAATGGCAACTCTGCTTCCTCGCATTTGGGTGGCCCCATTCTCCTAGTCCCATCTGAGTGGCGACCCTACCCTTCCCTACCCCAGCCCCAGCAGGCCCCTGTTCTCCTGCCCTTTGGGAATGGTAGCCCTGCTGCCTCAGCTTTGGGTAGCAGATCTGGCCCCACCCCACCTGCACTTGTGAATGGAAGTCCCACACTCCAGAACTGAGTTGGTGAAGGTCTGACTCTTTGAAAACTAAGAGATCGTGGCCCCACCCTTTGAAGCCCCAGAGGCCATGGCTCTACCCTTTGAAACCCCAGAGGTCCTGGCCCTACCCTTTGAGACTGAGGCAACTCTGCTTCCGGTGTTTCTTGGCCTCTTGGCCCCTTGGGCCTTACCTCCAGTGCCTGCCCTGCTGGGGCAAGTGTTCCAAAGCTCTTTAGCTCCACCAATAAGTGCCTGGAGGTACCCCATTCCATTAGTAAACTTCAGCTGGAAGGCACTCAGCTTTCTTGCTCCATAGGTCTGCAAGCCTAGCTCTCCTGGTAAGTGCCTGGAGGTACCCCACTCTGCCAGGAAATCTCCTGCACAGAGGCACTCAGCTCCCTCGCTCCGTGGGTTGTCTCCTGGTTCTGCTGCTGCCGTTTCTCTGCGACTGCTTCATCTGTGCTGTCTCTGGTATTGTAGCTCTCTTCGCTTCCTTCTGAGTCCTCACCAGAATTGTCTTTGATGTACATAATTCTACTAACAGCCCCTTCAAGGCAATCTAGGCTCTTACTGTTAGGCACTTTAAAACTCTTCCAGCCTCTACCCATTCACAGTTTCAAAGCCGCTTGCACATTTTAGGTGTCTGTTGGAGCAGCGCGGCACTTCCAGTGACATCAGCGATCCATTACAGTGAAAATCTCAATTTTGCATCTTACAATCTTTCAGAACATCAGGGACTTCATTTACACCAACAAGTTCTTTGAAAATGTCAACGTTTTCATGAAGATTAACAAATCGTTTCAAACCTTCAAGGTTTTTCTTCAGATTCCAAAATTATTTTGGTAAACAGTAGATAACACCTTTGACATAAATGTGACGATCACTTAACAGAGAAAGCTTGCTTTGTGTTTCTTCAGAACACGTCTACCACTCGAATAAGGGACAGACTTCCAAAGGTCATATTTGTTTTCCATCTTGAGGTAAACTTGGATTTATAGTTCCTTCTAGGTGCCATACTTACTGTTTTAGTAGGTTGTTGTTAGTTTTTAGATGCCTTTCTTAGATTCCAAGCTGGTAATTTATAACAATTTAAATTAAAGGGAGAATAGCTCATCTATTGTCTAATTGTTTCTTATTTCATCTTGCTACAGCTGTGGCTGGGTTTACCTGCCTTTTATTTCAATCAAAAAATTAAACTAATGAGATAAAAGGAAGATATCCATGTAACTATTGGGATTCTCTGACAAGAGGCAATATACAAAGTGACTTATAAAATAAACATTTTTTCTGGAATTAAACTCAGAAATATTCTTTGCAGGTCTTTATGCAAACAGCACTGATAACGTTGTTGTTAGGTGGCAACAAAAGACATCCCGTGTTCAATAGCACATTCTGTTTAATAATTTAGAAAATACAAACCAGCAAAGTAAAGAAAACACAAACAAAAAATCACTTACCATCCTACTGCTCAGAGATAAATACCAAAATGTTAATAATCGGTATCCTTTTGATCTTTTTCTGTACATATACTTACGCTTAACATTTATGTTTAACCTTTTTCATTTAACTGTATCATGATCATCTTTGAATGAATGATTCTTTATCAGTCTTGTATAAAATCTAAAGACATCACATTGAATCACACTGACATGAAAATATTCCTATAAGGAGCCTAAGTTAATAAAGTCCAAATCCATTCTGAGAGTTCAAATAGGAAGTGGATGCTTTTATTGACTGTGAAAAGCAAGTAACTTTGCCTTTTCAAATAAAGATTCTGATAGCCAAAGAAATGCATGCTAGAATCCCTCCTATTTATGCAGCTTCTAAGACTTTTTTTTAATAACCATATTTTAGAATTCTTAAGGTAAGGAGAGAGTAGACTTGTAAAGCTCTGAATGGCTTTTTGACGGTGACTTGGCCACCTTCATTATCCCAGTCATAACTTTAAGTGTTTTACTTCTTAGCTTTTAGGACTATCAAGAGGAGGACACTAAAGCATATTATACAGCTACAGTCATCAAAACAGCCTGGTACTGATAAAACAATAGACACTGAGACCGATGGAATAGAATTGACAGTCCAGAAATAAACCCACGCACCTATGGTCAAGTGATTTTTGACAAAGGTGCTAGTCCATTCGATGGGGGATAAAAGATTCTCTTCAATAAATGGTGTTGGGAAAATTGGATTTCCCCATGCAGAAAAATGGAACAGGATCCATGCCTCGCACCATACACAAAAACAAATACCAAATGGATTAAAGACATAAATGTGCAAATTAAAACCATAAAATTCTTAGAAGACAATGCAGGGGCAACGCTGTCGGGCTTAGCTTTTTAACAATGGATTATCTAATATAATGGCAAAAGTACAAACAGCAAAAACAAAACAAATAAATGGGACCTCATAAAAATTAAAAACTTTTGCCCAGTATTCATTGCAGCACAATTCCCAATAGCCAAAAGGTGGAAACTACCTAAACGCCCAGCAACGGATGAATGGATAAACAAAATGTGGTACATACAAACAATGGAGTATGACTCAGCCACTAGGAGAAATGAAGCCTTGATACATGCTACAATATGGATAGAGGTTGAAGACATTATGCTGAGTGAAATAAGTCAATAACAAAAGGAAAGATATTGTATGATTTCGCTTATATAAAAAGATAAGAACAGGCAAATGTATAGAGACCAAAGTTTATTAGTGGTTACCAGGAGTGGGTGGGAGAGGGAAAAGGGTGGGTTATTGCTTATGGAGTCCTGAGTTTTGGTTTACGGTGATGGAAAAATCGTATTGATTAAGGGTAGGATTTCTTGTGGTGTTGACAGTTTCTTTGTTCCATTTAATTTTCTGTGCCGAGTTCTGTTTCTTTATACATTTTCTTTTTGTCTTTTTCATTATTGTTGATTTTGTGTTTGCTGAGTCTTTATGTTTTTCTTCTTTTTTTATTTTGATGTATAGGTTTGTTAGCTTCCTTTTTGGTTACCTTGAAATTTACCTTTATTTTTCTAAGTTTAAGCCAATCTTTATTTCTTTCCTTCTTTTTTTTTATTGTGCTTTAGGTGAAAGTTTACAGCTCAAGTTAATTTCTCATACAAAAATGTATACACATATTGTTATGTGACACTAGCTGAAATTCCTATAATGTGACAGCACACTTCCCCTTTCCACTCTGGATTTCTCGTGTCCCTCCAACCAGCTCCTGTCTCTTCCTGCCTGTTCATCCTGCCTCCAGACAGGAGCCACCTATTTGGTCTCATGTATCTGCTTGAACTAAGAAGCACACTCTTCATGAGTATTATTTTATGTATTACAGTCCAGTGTAATCTTTGTCTGAAGAGTTGGCTTCGGGAATGGTTTTAGTTCTGGATTAACAGAGTCCAGGAGCCATGTCTTCTGGGGCTCCCCTAGTCTCCGTCAGACCATTAAGTCTGATCTTTTTAAGTGAATTTGAGTTCTGCACCACACTTTTCTCTTGCTCCGTCGGGGTCTCTGTCAGGGCTGGCGGTCATTGCTGGTAGCCAGGCTAATCTATTATTCCTTGACATTGCCATAACTTCCTCTCCATGTGGAAGTTCTGTGACTACGGTGTAATTCCCTCTTTTTTGTTTTGACATTTAGATTTGATTTGTTTTTGTGAGTTCCCTATCTGGGTTGATAACTAGTTGATCTGTCCTATGTCCTAGTTTTGTATGGTTGTCTGATCTTGTTGGTTCTCTAACTGGAAAACTCCCTTTAACATTTCTTGTAATTTTGATTTGGTTTTTACAGATTCCCTTAACTTCTGTTTATCTGGAAATGATCTTTTTGACATCATATTTGAGAGACAGCTTTACTGGACATATAATTCTCAGCTGGCAATTTTTTTTTTTCCTTTGAGGCTTTATAAATGTTATCCCATTGCCTTTTTGCCTGTGTGGTGTCTGTTGAGTAGTCAGAGCTTAGTGGCTTTCATTTATCCCTAGCCACTTTCAAGATTCTTTGTCTTTGGTTTTGGCAAGTTTGATTATGGTATGCCTTGGTGACTTTCTTTTGAGGTCTACCCTGTATGGGGTTTGTTGAGCTTCTTGGATAGATATCTTCTCAACTTTCATGATATCAAGGAAGTTTTCTGCCAGCAAATTTTCAACGTTTCTGTCTGTGTTTTCTGTTATCCCCCCGTTCTGGTACTCGGATCACTTGTAGATTTTTCCTCTTGATACTGTGTCCCACGTAATTCTTTAGGGTTTCTTTGTTTTTTAAAAAATCTTCTTTCTAATATTTCCTCAAATAAATTGGTGTCAAGGGATTTATCTTCAGTCTAATTCTGACTTCCATTGCCTCAGTTATGCTCCTGTGACCTTCTACTGACTTGTCTAATTTTGAAATTTTATTACTAGTCTTTTGAATTTCTAGTTGCTGTCTCTCTCTGGTTTCTAGCAGCCTGTTAATTTTGTCGTTTTGTTCTTTTATTGTTTTCCCAAATTCCTTAGGCCCCTGGTGTGCATGGGTGAGGCCCCTGCTTACAGGGTAGGGCGGTGTCAAATGTCCTGAATCGGCAGCTCCCCCTTGGCCACTTCTGTTAAAATGGGCTTCAGGTGTATGCCCTGCTGTTTTAGGCTAATGAGGGCATGCAGTGTTAAATTGACCCACACAGTTCTGGGCAGGGATGAAGGGCACTGTAAGTCTGTGGACCCCTTGTGCCAGCACCTGGGCGAAGGGGCAGGGCCTCCTGACCAGCCCTGAATTCCTGGCTTAGGGGATGTGGTGTTTTTTAATACTGTGGGACTGGTATCTGAGTAGAGTGGGGTGGGGGATGGGTGAAGGGAAGTAAGTGCTTCTCCACTGTGAACTCTGGGAAGGGAGGGGTTATTTTGCCCCCACATGGTGGTTAGAAGCTTGCACTTAACTTTCGCAGGTCTGGTGCCACTCCTATTTGGTTCTGGAGGTGTGTGCAGATTCACTGCTGCTTGTCTGCATCTGATGTGGTGAGGCTCCTCTTTGAACGATGCCGCTTGCCTCAGCCCATGTGTGCCATGCAGACTCAGCTAGCAGGGCACTGGTGATCTCACGATCTGTACTTCTCCACTGCTTTTGAATTGTTTCTCCTTCCACCACTTAGTCTGATTCTTCAGCCTTGCTTTTGATGATTAGGGTTCCTAGATTGTCATATAGAATTGATTCACTTGTTTTTTTGGGTCTCTGTTGTAAGAGGGACGACAGGAAGTATCTGAGTATTCCGCTGTCTTGGCCCAACCTCAAGGGTAAGATTTCACAGCCAGTTAATGTAATTGGTATTAATAAGTTGTACGTCTGTAAAAAGTTGAATTGGCACAAGTGGTGTGATAGATATATTTACCACAATAAAAAAAAGAGCAGCTGCATGGCTGCTTATGTACAGCCAAACACCTCACGCGATTTAGTTCCTTTGTTTGGAGGTTTAGAGTTAAGGTTTCATGGGACATCTCAGTTAATTGGCCTAATACTGTGTTTAGTGCTCCTGTTCTATCACCTAGTTCATTGCATAGTGCCTGGGGTCTTAAAAGCTTGCAAGTGGCCATTCAAGCTACAACAATTGGTCTCTCTTTGCCTGGAGCAACAGAGGAAGAAAGAGGAATAGGAGGAGGAAATGGAATGTTTGGCTAATTGTCTTCCTGAAAAACTGCTCCCTTTGCAATGAAACCAGAAGAACTGGATGGTGCCTGGCTACCACTACTGAACATTTTGATTAAAGATTCTGTAGAAGAATCCTGATCAAAATGAAGAATATGCAGAACAGAATTTCAGATTCTCATGGAAGCCAAATTTTCTGGAGCCATGGAGGCTGGATGAATCCCCGAAACTATTGCCCCGTGGTAATCTTTAAACCTTAAACCAAAAACATCCCCTGAAGTTGGCTTAAAACCAAACAGTAGTTTAGCTTAACTAATAAAGAATGTCTGCCTTGAGCATCGTGCTCTTTTAAGATATTTCTATATGGGATCAAATTGACAACAGCAACTCAAAAGATTAGATAGGAATCTTAGGGGGTAGTTAGTTTTATGTTAATGATGGAGGAATAACTCAGAAAAGGAGGGTGAGAATGGTTGCACAACTTGAAGAATGTAATCAGTGTCACTGAATTGCACCTGTACAAGTTGTTGAGTTGGTGTATGTTCTGCTGTGTATATTCTCAACAACCACAACAAAAATAAATTATAAAAATAAAAAGTATATTTAAAAGAGGAAACATTTTAAATATATTTTTAATTTAAAATGTATTTATTTTAAACTGAAAATAATATTTTTTTATTATTTTAAATTAAAATAAATATATACATATTTTTTAAATATATTTTTTGGGTTGGTATTTTTCTTCTTTGCTTATTTTGAATAGTGTAAAGTCATGGCACCCACATGACTTTTCTTTGTGTCTGCTATTCCTAAGAGACTTTCTTAAGAAAGCAAATCTCAATTTAGTTACAAGTAATTGCTGAAGAAAATGAAGGATATTGATTGGATGAAAATGTTTGAACACCACTATTTATGTAACTTCTGTTTTGCCAGGATACAATGCAACTGTCTTGGCCTATGGGCAAACTGGCTCTGGGAAAACCTATTCAATGGGAGGTGCATATACTGCTGCACAAGAGAATGAACCAACAGTTGGGGTCATTCCTAGGGTAATACAACTGCTTTTCAGAGAAATTGATAGAAAAAGTGACTTCGAATTTACTCTGAAAGTGTCTTATTTGGAGGTAAGTGATTTATCTTTATTCTAAATTCAAAATTATCCATATGTAAAAAAATAAACCCAAATAAGATTTTTCCCTTTCATGACTTAAATTAGTAAATGCAGTTTTAGTAAATTACATTTTGCTATATTGATAGAAAAAACTTACTGGCTCCACTGGAGTTGGCTCCCACCCAGTTCTTTCCTTGTTAGAATAGTTTGTTTAATCTGATAGAGAAGTTGGCATTGTCGTAAAAAAGATGATTGAAATTCTTTAATTCCAATTTGGCCTCAATTACTGGTTCCCTGTAGAGTCTTCAGAAAAGTATTTGATTTCTCTTTTCTGTTTTGTGGCTTAAGTGATTATGCTGCTGCTTCATGAAGACTATTATAAAGATTGGGTGAAGTATTGAGCTGTGTAAGGGGTGATATAATGCGTTTATTCAACAGGTATTTATTGAGCACCTACTGTGACTCAGTGGCCGCAACAGTGGGCTCAAACATAGCAACGATCGTGAGCATGGTGCAGGACCAGGCAGTGTTTCGTCCTGCTGTACGTAGTGTCGCTATGACTTGGAACTGACTCCATGGCACCTAACAGCAACTGTGTGTCAGACCCTATTTTAGGCATTTAGATACATCTGGTACTTGGGATGTATCAGTGAACAAAACAGATAAAAATTCATGCCCTTTTGGGAGCTTACATTCTAGTGTATATCAGTATACAAACAGACTGGCTAGTTATATATCTGACCTCGGGACATCAAAAACACATGTTTAGGGAACTTAGGGCTTTAGGGAAATTAGCTGCTTAGTTACCATAGCAGTGATAAGAGAAAATCTTTAAGGAGCAATTGAATGATGCAATTTAAGCTTGCAAATTGAATACTTCATTCTGAAGTTGAATCTTAATATATTAATGAGGTAGAGGATATAGAGGTGGAAGAGGGGGAGTTAAACATTAAATTAATAAGGTTCAGCACAAAGCTGGTTCCTATGAGGCAGATGTTAAAGATGTCCCAAATGTCCAACTTTTCCAAACTGCTGTATCACTCCATTATCTCTAACATCAATTATTCCCCCTCCCCTCACTACTCTCCCTCCCATCTTTGGGCTCGGTAATTTGATGCAGTGTTTCACAAAACTTGTGAACTTACAATTAAGTGGTTTGTTAGGGAAGTAATAGGGTACAACTCAGGATCGGGATCAACTTGGAAGTAGTAGGAACAACTCAGGATGCAGTTCCTCAATCAGGACAGCTTCTCACCCTCTGCCACAGGGCCTGCTGGGGGCCTTCTCAGGTGTGTGTTACGACTCTTAGCTTCCTGAGTTGGCAAGCCCCACCACAACCTTCTCACACTGGTCTCCTGGTTCCTGCCGTCTTACACCCCTATTACTCTTACGACTACCGCACTGCTGTCTCTCGCTGTCTTCCATGTTACAGCTCCTTTCTCTTGCTCTCCGTCTCTCCCTTTAATCCTAATGGGATGGCAAAACTGACCAATCCCCTCATTAGGGCTCCATATACCTCTTTTGCCTGATCCCACCCCCACAAGGGTTCCATGCACCTTATTGACATTATTAGCAAGCTATCCAATCCCCTTGGTGGGCCTCAAGTGCCTCGTTTGCATGGTTCCACCTAGTCATTTGGTGGGAGTTACAAAGACTGTGGCTAGAAGGGCCATGTTAAGTAATTCACTGCACTGCAGGCCACCCGCTGGCTCTTCTAGCCATCTCCCCTTTCATACTTGAAACATTAACTTCACCCTCCCAATCTTTTTACCAGTCCAAGGCAGTCATTTACGATTAGTCCTTCAGTAGGGCAAAGAGTCCCCAGGGTAAGGTTACTCGGGTACCAGCCATTCCGGTCTGCTGCAGGTATCCATCTGATCTGGTCAGGTTCTCCAGAAGTCGTCTCAGCTTGACCCTCTCTGGCTCTGATAAAATTTAACTCAGAGAAGATGATTCCCTTGCTCTGAGTCTCTCTTAAGGTATCAGTATAATGTTAGATTTCCCCCCTGCATAACCCATTTATTCATTCCTTTACCTTCAGCTACTATTTCTCCTTCCTTCCATTTTTCATTTATTTTTACCCAAACTTTTCCACCTTGGGAAGGGGACATAAGGTTCAGATGATGTGGAGTGTGAATACGTACTCATGAAAGCATGCAATCCAGCCCTTCATGCTTTTATCTCTCCCCATTTTAGGTAACAAATGTTTCAGTTGCCCATACCAATTCTCTATGAAACCATTACTCTGAGTGTGGTATGCAACATGGTATTCCATTTCATATGATGTTTCTTGGCCTATTGTTGCACCTTGTGGGCTGTAAAGTGTGTTGTTTGGTCTGGTGAAATATGACTCCATGGCCCAAATTGGTACAGTATCTTTTGTTCCAAGCCTTTAGTGGTGTTTTTGGCATTTGCATCTGTCACAGGATATGCAAAGCCCGGTCCAGAGTATCTATTCCTGTGAGGACCCATTTGTAGCCACCTGGTGCCACTGGTGTCATTGGTCCAATATAATCAAGTTGCCAGCTACGTGCAGGGCCTTTCTCCCAGGGAATCTGCCCCATAACCATTTGCAACCTCTGTCGTTCTTGCTGGCAGACAGCGTAGTCCTTATAGTTTGTGCCTCAGAAGGTGCAAGGGGGATGTGTCTAGATTCTACCTATCTCTGCATTGCTACAGCACCCCCATGTCTGCTCATTTTATGGACCCAATTGGCCACCTCAAGTGAGTGTACCAACAGGTCCACTTGCTGTTTCCTATCGCCGTCTGAAAGAGGAAGGGCTTTTTTTTCTGATGGGCATCAACATGTCCTACTCTAATGCACCCTCTAAATTCCCAGAGCACTTTCCATAGGTCCATGCCCCACACAGGTGTCCCCTGAATAGTCCAATTTTCCATTGCTCATTTGTCTGATCATATAGCCAGGCCATTGGCTACTGCCCATGAATTAGTAAAAACCCAAACATATGGGCTCTCAGACCCATTGCCCAATTCTTCCATCATGGCTAGGAAGACAGTATGCAGTTCAGCCCATTGAGCTGGTCTGTTTTTACCTTTTTGAATTAGAGTCTTTCCATCTGCTGGTCTTAATGCAGCAGCTTTCCATATCAAATGTTGTCCATATACCCTGGAACTGCCATCTGTGAACCAAGCAGTCTTCTGCTGGTCAGTAGAGAGTTGTTTGTAGGGCACCATCCATGTAGCAATGGGCTGTAACAGCTTCTTAGGTGGATCTGGGGTAGGACCTAAGGGAAAAGAGGCTACCTGCTCATGGATACAATGGGTGCTTCCTTGCATTCCCCAAGTAGCTTATTCTTGTATGAACCATTTCCATTACATTATGGAACTATTTGGGGCACTGCCCTCCTTATTAGAGTGTTTCTCTGACATCACCCAAGACATTATGGCTATTTCAGGTCTCAGGATGATTTTATGTCCTTCTGTCAATGAGGTAGTCTTAATCAGCACCTAATAGCAGGCGAGTAATTACCTTTCAGATGGTGTGTGTTGTGCTGCAGCACCTGGAAACGTTCTAGACCAGAGTCCCAATGGTCACTGTAGGGTGGCGTTCTTGGGTTTTTGCCCTAAACTCTAGTCTGCATAAGCACGTGTGGCAGACACCTCCAAAATGATGTCTGAATATGGACCATGAGGGCTTAAACGCAGGGAGAGTGAGACCACTTTCTGTAATTCAGACATAACCTACTCTTGCTCTAGCCCCCATTTGAATGCAGTTTTCTTCCTAGTGGTTTATGCATGGGAGCCAGCAATATTTCCAGATGTGGAATATGCATTCTCCAAAATCCAAATAGAGCAACCAAATGTTGGGCCTCCAGCTTAGTGTTGGGGGTGGATAGTGACAGCAACTTATTCTTTGTTGCCTCTGGAATATCATGGGTGACTCCTTCCCAAGTTATTCCCAAGAATTTTATCATTTCAGCAGAGCCCTGGATTTTTGCTGCATTTATTAACCAGCCTCAGTTGGTCATGTGGGCCACCACTATATTCAAATCAGCCCTAGCCTGTTCTTTGGTGTTTGATATTAACATAATATCGTCAATGTAGTGTATCATTACACTTGAGAGCTACACCAATTCCATGTCTCTTCTAACCAAACTATGATAGTAAGTTGATGAATCCAAGTAACGCTTTAAGCCTAGCAGGATGGCAAAACTGACTAACCCCCTGATTAGGGTTCCATACACCTTATTTGCATGGTCCCACCCCCACAAGGGTGCCATGTAGCTTATTTACGTTATTAGTAAGCTATCCAATCCCCTTGGTGGGCCACAGGTGTCTCATTTGCATAGTCCCACCCAGTCATTTGGTGGGAGTTTAAAAGACTATGGCCAGAAGGGCTATGTTAAGTAATTGCACCACAGACATCATCAAGATCAGCCTTTCATATTTTACCACAATTAAAAGAAAAGATTAGCCTTCTTGAGTCTCTTGATTAACCTAGCTGTAACCAAGATAATTGAATATAAAAATAACTCAGGAATCTGGTCTGTTAAATACTGGCAACAGAAATAGTAGCAAACAAATATAGTGCTTACTATGTGCTAAACAATGTTCTCAGCACTTAAAAGTTCTGGATGCTATTGAAATCTTGGTTGCTACTTCTCTCTTTTGACTTCTTCCTTCTGCTTCCCAACTCCACCCCCCATTAAGGACCCATTATTACATTTTAACAAAATCAGTGAAAGCGACGCTGTTATGACGCCATCAAATAACTGAATTTGGTACCCACGCAGCTTTTCTTTGTGTCTGCTGTTCCTAAGAGACTTTGTCTTAAGATAGCAGTGTCAATTTTGCTATAAATAACATGGATTTATTCTGGTAAAATATCAAATGATTACATGTAAGATTAAAGTCCTTTTCATAATTATAAAAATAATACATGTTCATTGTAAAAAAAAATTAGAAAATACAAAAAGTCACAAAGAATAATAAAAAAATTTACCGGTGATCCCACCACCCAGAGATTACCATTGTTAACGTCTTGTTTTTATTTCATTTTCAACAATACCAGATCTACAATGAAGAAATCTTGGATCTTCTATGCCCATCTCGTGAAAAAGCCTCTCAAATAAATATACGGGAAGACCCTAAAGAAGGCATAAAGGTGTGTTTGTCTCTCATTTGATGTCATTAAAAAATGTTGGCGAGTACTAAAGTTCACATCCCTTTTATTTGCCACTATGTTTTTAAACAACTGCTAACATCGTAGTCTTCCAGATTTTGTATGAACCTAATTCCTAAGTGGGAGCTTCTTGTGGGGAAGGAAAGAAGTACTCATATTCAGTTTTATCAGCATCCTGTTACCTCTTGAATGAAGGCTAATGTCAAGGAAGTATTTATTAATTATCTATAGAGTTCTAAGGCTGAGATGTCCAATATAATGGCCACTAGGCACAAAAAAGTGGTGTTTTAAGTTTAAATTAAGTAAAATTTAAAATTCAGTTCCTCAGTTGCACTAGGCACATATCAAGTACTCCATAGCCACATGTGGCTACTGGCTACTGTACTGGACAGTGGAAATATAAAACATCCATGATCGCAAAAAATTATATTGGATAGCACTGTAATAGACATTGTGCTGGGATCTGGGATAATATTTAAAAAGTGAAAAGTTAAATAATATAAAAATTTTAAATTCGTAAGTGCCATAGGAGGAAATACATCACTTATTTGAGTGGCTTCTCTCACGTGGTGTAGATAATAGGATGAGGAACTAGAGCTGAACAGAAAATTTGAGACAAGCTTGGGAGTTTCATATATGGGAAAGGGGCAAATCCAAAAGCCAGTGTTGAAAACAGGCAGAACTTGGGTCTAGCACCAACTTGTGTATTCAGGAATGGGAGAGTCATAGCCTGGAAGTAGGTGAGAATATGTAATACAGATTTAGGAAAACTTGATAAAATAATATCCTACCCATCTTCCTCTCCTTCCCCTGTTCTGCTGCCCAAAGGAAGAAAAACAAGTTGAAGGGTTGGTGTACAGCTAAAGGACAGGCAAGTGTGCTTTTGAATTTGTTTTTTCCATCTGGGTCATTATATCGCTAACCAGGTGCTAAAGCAAGGCTGGAAACCCTGGTGGCGTAGTGGTTAAGTGCTACAGCTGCTAACCAAAGGGTCGGCAGTTCAAATCTGCCAGGCGCTCCTTGGAAACTCTGTGGGGCAGTTCTACTCTGTCCTCTAGGGTTGCTATGAGTCGGAATCCACTCAACAGCACTGGGTTTGGTTTTTTTTTTTTTTTAAAGCAAGGCTTGAAGGATCAGACCTATTTTGAAAGCCTGATAAGCTTGGAATACAGGAAGATGGTTTGGATAGTGAAATCAGAAACTTGGATAAGCAACCTGGGCAAAATGCATGCTGTCACCAGGAAGAATATTAGTACTAAGCCAGCTCTTGACCCTGTTCTAAGATCTTTTATATACTTGTTATGGATTGAATTGTGTTCCCCCAAAAATATGTGTCAACTTGGTTAGGCCATGATTCCCAGTAGTGTGTGGTTGTCATCCATTTTGTGATTGTAATTTTATGTTGAGAGGATTAGGGTGGGATTGTAACACCACCCTTACTCTGGTCACCTCCTGGACCCAAGGTAAAGGGAGTTTCCCTGGGGTGTGGCCTACACCACCTTTTATCTTACAAGAGATAAAAGGAAAGGGAAGCAAGCAGATAGTTGGGGACCTCATACCACCAAGAAAGAAGTGCTGGGAGCAGAGTGTGTCCTTTGGATTCTAGGTTCCAGAGAAGATCCTAGTCCAGGGGAATTGACGAGAAAGACCTTTTTCCAGAGCTGACAGAGAGCAAAAGCCTTCCCCTGGAGCTGACGCCTTGAAATTGGACTTTTAGCCTACTTTATTGTGAGAAAATAAATTTCTCTTTGTTAAAGCCATCCAGTTGTAGTATTTCTGTTATGGCAGAACTAGATGACTGAGATAATACTCTCCATGCTAAAAAAAAAATGCTAAGGCAGAGGTTAATTCCTAAATTGAGTTGAAATTTGTAAGTACAAAAAGTGTGACTTTCTGACTCAAACTGGAATGGGTAAGGACAGTTTGTAAACACTCCTCAGATGGGATGGATAGGATTTAAGCAAGTAGAAGAAAGAAGTAAGGTTATTCTAGAATAACTTAAATAGAAAATATACTCCCAGGGATAAGACTAGACCAGTCTGACTGGATTAGAGTGTTTGGCTGAGAATTAATAGGAGATATGTTAGCCCACCCCTCATCTGTCAGTTTGTCATGCTGTGGTGTCTTGCATGTTGCTGTGATGCTGAAAGCTATGCCACTGGTATTTCAGATAGCAGGAGAGTCACTGTCATGGATTGAATTGTGTCCCCCAAAAATATGTGTCAATTTGGCTAGGCCATGATTCCCAGTATTATGTGATTGTCCACCATTTTGTGATCTGATGTGATTTTCCTATGTGTTGTAAATCCTACCTCTATATGTTAATTGGAAACCCTGGTGGCGTAATGGTTAAGTGCTACGGCTGCTAACCAAAGGGTCGGCAGTTCAAATCCACCAGGCGCTCCTTGGAAACTCTATGATGCAGTTCTACTCTGTCCTATAGGGTCACTATGAGTCTGAATCGACCCGACGGCACTGGCTTTATATGTTAATGAGTCAGGATTAGAGGCAGTTATGTTAATAAGGCAGGACTCAATCTACAAGATTAGATTTTGTTAATCCCTTTTGAGATATAAAAGAGAGAAGTGAGCAGACAGACAGAGGGACCTCATAGCACCAAGAAACAAAAGCCAGGAGAATAGCATGTCCTTTGGACTTGGGATCCCTGTGCTGAGAAGCTCCTAGACTGGGGAAGATTGATGACAAAGACCTTCCCCCAGAGCCAACAGAGAGAGAAGGCCTTCTTCTGGAGCTGGCACCCTGAGTTTGGACATCTAGCCTGCTAGACTGTGAGAGAATAAATCTGTTTGTTAAAGCCATCCACTTGTGGTATTTCCATTATAGCAGCACTAGATAACCTAGACAGTCATTCACGGTGGACAAATTTCAGCAGAGCTTCCAGACTAAGACAGACTAGGAAGAAGGACCTGGTGAACCACTTCTAAAAAATTGACCAGTGAAAACCTTATAAATAGCAGCAAAACATTGTCTGATATAGTGCTGGAAGATAAGCCCCTCAAGTTGGAAGGTACTCAAAATATGACTGGGGAAGAAATGCCTCCTCAAAGTACATTTGACCTTAATGACGAATCTGGAATAAAGCTGCACCGAAGGCATTGGTGAAAAACAGCGCTCCAGGAATTGACGGAATACCAACTGAGATGTTTCAACAAACGAATGCAATGCTGGAAGTGCACATTTGTCTACGTGAAGAAATTTGGAAGACGGCTACCTGGCCAGCTGAGTGGAAGAGATCCATATTTGTGCTCATTCCAAAGAAAGGTTATCCAACAGAATGTGGAAATCATTGAACAATATCATTAATAACACACATAAGTAAAATTTTGCTGAAGATCATTCAAAAACAGTTGCAGCAATACATTGACAGGAAACTGCCAGAAATTCAAGCTGGATTCAGAAGAGGATGTGGAATGAGGGATATCATTGCTGATGTCAGATAGATCTTGGCTGAAAGCAGAGGATACCAGAAAGATGTTTACCTGTGTTTTATTGACTATGCAAAGGCATTCGACTGTGTGGATCGTAACAAATTATGGATAACGTTGCAAAGAACAGAAATTCCAGAACACTTAATTGTACTCATGTGAAACCTGTATGTGAAGCAAGAGGCATTCATTTGGACATAACAATTAGATACTATGTGGTGTAAAATCAGGAAAGGTATGCATCAGGGTTGTATCCTTTCACCATACTTATTCAATCTGTATGTTGAGCAAATAATCTGAGAAGCTGGACTATATGAAGAAGAATGCAGCATCAAGATTGGAGGAAGACTCAAATAACCTGTGTTATGGAGATGACACAACCTTACTTGCTGTAAATGGAGGGGACTTGAAGCACTTGCTAATGAAGATCAAAGACTACAGCCTTCCATATGGATTACACCTCAGCATAAAAAAACAAAAATCCTCACAACTGGACCAATAAGCCACATGATAAATGGAGAAAAGATTGTAGTTGTCAAGGATTTCATTTTACTTGGATCCACAATCAACGCCCATGGAAGCAGCAGTCAAAAAATTAAACGACGTATCACATTAGAAAATCTGCTGCAAAAGACCTCTTTAAAGTGTTAAAAAGCAAAGATGTCGCTTTGAGGACTAAGGTACTCCTGACCCAAGCTATGGTGTTTTCAGTCGCTTCATATATATGCGAAAGCTGGGCAATGAATAAGGAAGACCAAAGAAGAATCAATGCCTTTGAATTATGGTGTTAGTGAAGAATGTTGAATATGCCATGGACTGCCAAAAGAACAAACAAGTCTGTCTTGGAAGAAGTACAGCCAGAGTGCTCCTTAGAAGGGAAGATGGCAACACTTCATCTCACGTGCTTTGGATATATTATCAGGAAGGATCAGTCCCTGGAGAAGGACGTCATGCTTTGTAAAGTAGACGGTCAGCAAAAAAGGGAAAGACCCTCCATGAGATGGACTGACAGAGTGGTTATAATAATGGGCTCAAACATAGCAATGATTGTGAGGATGGAGTACGACTGGGCAATGTTTGGTTTTGTTGTACGTAGGGTCTCTATGAGTCGGAACCGACTCAAATGCACCTAAAAACAGCAACATTTTAGGACCAGACTATTAAGCCAGGCTAAAGAGTTTAGTTTCTATCCTTGTTAACAATATATAAGCTATTTAATACTTCTGAATGAAGGATTGTCATGGCTACCTTTGCCAAGTTTTTCTTTTAATATATATGTGCTACTTCTCCAACTAAGTTAGCTCCTGGAGGTTAGACAAGTATCTTAACGACCTTTGTGTCCTCATTATCTTGTACTTGGCTTAGTTGTTTGGTGATATTTTAGGAAGCAGGATTTTAGGAAGATTAAACAGAAATGGATTAAAGAGGAGAAAGAGTAGGGTGAAGAAGACCAGTTGGGGAAACCGTGGCCTCGTTTTTCATGCATGAAGTAATGTGGATCTGGATTAAGCAGGTAGATGTGGAAAGGAAAAGGAAGCAACACATTTGAAAGAAGAATCGACTAGGAGCTGGTGATATATGGGATCTGGGGGAATGGGAGGAATTGAAGGAGAATCTGAAGTTTTGAGAATATAAGCCTAGAAATACTATTAATAGAAATGGACATGTGGTAGTGAGAATTGGTGTTGGTGGAAGGAAGATCTTTTTGATTTATAATTTACTGATTTCAAAGTGTAAGTAGCATGCAGTTAGAAATATAGGACTAGAAATTAGGGTCAGTGACGTATGTTCGGGACCTAGGGATCAATAAAATCATAGCATATTGGGGCTTGAAGGGACTTCGTATTCATCTAGTCCAATACCTAAAGGCTGCAAGAAATTATGACTTGTACAAGCTTTCCCAGGTAGGTACAGTACCAAGCCTAGGACCCTGTTCTGGCTTCCAATCCAGTGGAAACTGCCGTGCTATTTCCCCTATCGAAAACAAGGTATAAAGTGGATCAGTGATACAGGGAGGAGGATGGGATTCTATGGATGAGAAAGTAGCAAAGAGAAATATTGTAGCTGTTTGTACTGCACTTGCTGTCCTGGGTCCAAAGTTTACCTTCACTCGGAGCTCCCTGGAAGCCCCTATCCATTGCTCTCCTAAAATACAGAGATCTTTTCCAGCTCCAGTATTGGCTGGCACCCTTATTTCTGAAGTCTCTAGGGAAGATTGGAGTCTTTGATTTCCAGTGACCTACATAGAGTTGCTAGTTAAAACAGTCCTCATTCCATGTCTATTCTATTTCTTGAAATTCTAGTAGAACAACAAGGCATTTTTTTTAAAATCACCAATCTCTGTATTTCTGGTCAAGTGTTTGAAGCATGAATCATACGGGAATTTTTTTTCTCTGAATTAGATTGTGGGACTCACTGAGAAGACTGTTTTAGTTGCACTGGATACTGTTTCCTGTTTGGAGCAGGGCAACAACTGTAGAACTGTGGCCTCCACAGCTATGAATTCCCAGTCATCCCGATCTCATGCCATCTTTACAATTTCCATAGAGCAAAGAAAGAAAAGTGACAAGTAAGTTACAATTTAAAAAGTCAAGATTTTTAATGTTAGTTCTGTTAAAGTCCAATGTTAGGCTGCTTCTCTTCAACTGATTTGACAAATCATTTACAATTATTGCTGTGAGCACTAGGGACCAATGGAACCACATTGACTGACTTGAAATAAAATGAGAGCCAACAAGTCAGCTTTGATATTTAGCTACCCTCCAGCTTGTTTTGGAAACCCTGACGGCATAGTGGTTAAGTGCTATGGCTGCTAACCAAAGGGTCGGCAGTTTGAATCCGCCAGGCGCTCCTTGGAAACTCTATGGGGCAATTCTACTCCATCCTATAGGGTCGCTTTGAGTCGGGATCAACTCAATAGCACTGGGTTTTGTTTTGTTTTGTTTTTTTTTCCAGCTTGTTTACTATCCTCACTTATGTCTTCTGTCATTATCACAGGAATAGCAGCTTTCGCTCCAAGCTGCATCTTGTAGACCTTGCTGGATCAGAAAGGCAGAAGAAAACCAAGGCTGAAGGAGATCGCCTAAAAGAGGGTGAGAGAGTAATGAAGGCCACAGTTGTAGATAAAAACCTCTAATACTCCTATTAATGTCTTGATTGGAATATTTCAGACCACATTCTAACAGTAGCTACAATTCCAGTTTGAGGCTGATTTCAGAAAAGTGAAAAATTGTTCCTTTCCCTTGCGCTGATTGTCTTAATTCAGGTATGAGCTATGGACCTGGCCCTTGGTTTGATTTCATCTGGTCCAGGCAAGTTTTAGTTTTTGTTTTGTTTTGTGTTACCACCAACTACTTATAATTAAAATTAGTATCTTTATTCTGTCTTCTCAAGTATTCACTATCCCTCCCAGACATTGTCACTTATAAATTCTTATCAGCATGATTTCCATCTTGTCATTCAAGTTGTTGGATATAAATTTTGAAGCTCCTAGGGCTAGAATCCTGTGGTGTATGCTATTAGAAACCTTTATCTCACATGATAGCGATCTGGTAATCTGCATGCTTTCGGAATGGTCTGTTAAGCAATTACTAACAATATCCAATACTAATTAACATCCAGCTCATATTTCTCAAGTTTGTTCTTAAGGATTTCATAAAAAGTTTTATCAAATGCCTTGCTATAGCCCAGATATACTATGTCTACCATACTTCTCAGAGCTACCAGCTTAGTAACAGTCCAAAAGAGAAATGAGGATTAGCCTAAATTGATTTTTTCTTAGTGAATTCCAGCGGCTTTTAGTGTTCATTCTTCAATTTCTTGTTCTTGCCAACCATGCCTATAATAATCCATTCTAGATTTATATCAAACTCACTTGTCTATAATTTATGGCATTAACTCTTACCCCTTTTTTGAAAATTGAAATTGTACATCTACCCAGTCTTCTGAAACATCTTCCTTCATGGTTCTTCAAAATTATTAGCATAGCTTCGGCAGTCTCATTTGAAATTTGGACTCTTATTAAAGTAGTTGGGTTCTCACTTACTACCTCTTTACTCATGGTGGGCTTCAGTTCCCTCCTGGGAACCGAGAAGTCAGAAGCAAAAATAGTAATTGAGGAATTTTATATCTTTGTCATTCTTTATACTCCTGGCACAGGGCAGAGACCTATTCCTTCCTTATTCAGCTTCTTTTTTTCTCCTAAATTTTATTTATTTTGTTGTTGAGAATACGCACAACAAAACATACACCAATTCAAGTTTCTACATGTACAATTTAGTGACATTGATTACATTCTTCGAGTTGTACAACCATTCTCACCTTCCTTTTCCAACTTGTTCTTTCCTCATTAACATAAACTCATTGCCCCTTAAGTCTCCTATGTTATGAGTTGCTGCTGTCAGTTAGATCTGTATAGATTGTCATTAAAAGAGCATAATGCTCAAGGCAGACTTTTTTCACTAGTTAAGCTAAACTGTTGTTCGTTTTTAAGAAGACTTCAGGGAATATTTTTGTTTTAAAATTTAAAGATTATCTCAGGGCAATAGTTTCAGGGGTTCATCTACCCTCCATGGCTTCAGAAAGTTTGGAGTCCATGAGCCTTATTCAGCTTTTTATTGTCAATGTATTTAAAAGTGCCCTTTCTGTTATCCTGTGTTTGTACTATGAGATTTAATTTTCTTAATATACTTTTTATAGATTCTTTTATCTTTTTTGAGTTTTGAGTTTTTTAAACAGCTTTATTGAGATATAATTCATATACCATAAAATTCACCCATTTAGAGTGTACAGTTCATTGGCTTTTAGTATTTTCACAGAATTGTGCAACCATCACCACAATCAATTTTAGAAAATTTCATCACCTCAAAAAGAAACCCCATAGCCATTAGCGGTCATTCCCCACTCCCACTTCCTTCCCTAGCCCTAGATAACCACTAACCTACTTTTCATATAAATGGAATCACACAGTCCTTTGTGACTGGGTTCTTTCACTTAACATAAGGTTTTCAGGGTTCATACATGTTGTAACATATATCCATTGTATAGCTATAACACATTTGTTTTTCCATTCATCAGTTGTGTCTACTTTTTGGCTATTAGGAGTACTGCTCTATGAATATCCATGTATAAGTTTATGTGTAGACAAATCATTTAATTTCTCTTGGGTGTATACCTAACAGTGGAATTGCTGGGTCATATGGTAACTCTATGTTTAAGTTTTTTTTTTACAAAATTAAGATATAATTCACATACCATAAAATTCACTTTTTTAAAGTATACAATTTGGTGCTTTTTCCTCATCTATTGAAATGATCACATTATTTTTGTTTTATTGATGTGCTATATTACAGTAATTTTTTTTAATGTTGAATTAGCCTTGCATTCCTGGGATAAGCCTTGCTTGTTATTGCTATTTGTTACTGCTATATTGCTACTTTTCTGGACTAATTCTGTAAAGTCTATATTCCCTGTAGTGTGCAGTCATACCAGTCTCTGCTGAATTAGCTTAGTGGTTAGCTAATGGTTGATCTCAGATTTCCTTAAATGCCTTGAACCTGTAAGTTTTCCACCATTTGCCTAGGGTTCTGTGTATATGTTGGGGCATACCTTCAATGCTCAGGCATTTTATATATCTGCCTTAGCCTTCAATTACTACTTGAACAGGGCCTCGAAGTCAGCCAGAGGTACAAGACTGAGGGCATATCAGGTTTTTTCTGGTCTTTCCTGGGCATGTGCATAGCCCTCCAAATGCACATGACTTTCTAGATCTCCAGGAATATATCAGAGCTTTTTAGAGTCTCTGTGGGCATCCCTGGGTGGTGCAAGTGGTTAACGAGCTCGGCTGCTAACTAAACGATTGGAAATTTGAATCCATCCAGAGGCACCTCAGAAGAAAGACCTGGTGATCTTCCAAAAAATCAGCCATTGAAAATCCTGCAGAGCGCATTTCTACCCTGACACACGTGGGGTTGCCATGAGTTGGAGTTGACTCAACAGCAGCTGGCTTTGTTTTCTTTTTGGTGGATATCGCATTCCCTAGATCTTCCTTTTAAGTTTTTGGTCAGGTTCTTATTAACTGGTTATTAAATTTACTGTGTATCTTTACCAAGTATTTTTATAGGCATATGTGTGTATGAACATATAGTAGTATAATTTTGTTATATGTCTTTTAAAATTTTGACATTGCTAAATTAATTTTATTTCCTTTTAATTACACAAGTTATACATGAATACATTTCTAGTATAAAAGCATAAACAATAAAGATGAAGATAAATTCCTCCTTGATTTACCACCCAATCCTAATCCAGAGGTAACCCACTTTCAGCTGCTTGGTGGGTATCGTTCAGGGCTTTTTCTCTACATATATGTTTTTGTTGGTGTTTCTTATTTGTGTGTGTTATTTTTAAAGATAAATGCTATCTTACTGTACATATTGTTTTCAACTTGATTTTATCTCAATATATTTTTAAAATCTTGTATCGATATATATAAATCTACCTCATTTTTAAAACTGCAGTATAGAATTCCATGGAGCCCTGATGCCGCAGTGGTTAAGAGGTACAGCTGCTAACCAAAAGGTCTGCAGTTCGAATCTACCAGCTGCTCCTTGGAAACCCTATGGGGCAACTCTTCTCTGGTCTACAGAGTCGCTATGAGTTGGAACCGACTCGACGACACATAACAGCAACAACATAGAGAATTCCATAGTATACAGAACATACCTTGTTTATTTAACTATTTGCATTTGGATTGACATTTAGGTTGTCCAGTTTATGGCTGTTACAAAAATGATGCTTCAGTCTGTAGCCTTGTACATGATATATACCTATGAGAGTATTCTCTAGGTTAGATACCTGGAAGCAGAATTGCTAGTTTGAAAGGTATGCACATTTGAGATTTCAAATACTGCTAAATTATCCTCCAAAATGTCTGTCCCAATATGCACTTAACCCACAATATATGAGAATATGTGTTTCCCAGTACTGCTGACAGTATTGGAGATATATATATATATATATATATATATATATATATATATTTTATTGTGCTTTAAGTGAAAGTTTACAGTTCAAGTTAGTTTCTCATACAAATATTTATAGACACATTGTTATGTGACCCTAGTTGCTCTTCCTATAACGTGACAGCACACTTATCATGTCCACCCCAGATTTCCTGTGTCCATTCAACCAGCTTCTGTCCATTTTTGCCTTCTCATCTCGCCTCCGGAACTGCCCATTTAGTCTCACGTATCTACTTGAGCTAAGATGCAGTCTCTTCAAGAGTATCATTTTATGTCTTATTGTCTAATCTTTGTCTGAAGAGTCAGCTTTGGGAATGGTTTCAGTTCTGGGTTAACAGAGAGTCCGGGGGCCATGTCTTCCGGGGTCCCTTCCAGTGTCAGATCGTAAAGACTGGTCTTGTTACTAGAATTTGAATTCTGCACCCCATTTTTCTCCTATACCGTCAGGGACTCTCTGTTGTGTTCTCTGTCAGGGCGGTCCTTGGAGGTAGCCGGGGGCACCATCTAGTTCTCTTGGTCTCAGGCCAATAGAGTCTCTGGTTTATGTGGCCCTTTCTGTAACTTCAGTTGATATTTTCCTTGTGTCTTTGGTGCTCTTCATTCTCCTTTGCTTTGGGTGGGTTGAGACTGATTGATGTGTCTTAGATGGCCGCTCGTTAGTATTTAAGACCCCAGGTGCCAATCACCAAAATGGGATGCAGAACATTTTCTTAATAAACTTTATTATACTAATTGACCTAGATGTCCCCAGACCTCCACCCGTTACTCTGTCCCTCAAAGTTATTGGTTGTATTCAGGACACTTCTTAGCTTTTGGATTAGTCCAGTTGTGCTGACTTTATATTGTGTGTTGTCCTTCCCTTCACCTACGATAGTTCTTATCTACTGCCTAGTTGGTGAATACCCCTCTCCTTCCCTCCCTACCCTCAAGCCCATAAAAGAATATTTTCTTCTGTGTTTAAACCTTTTCTTGAGTTCTTATAATAGTGGTCTCATGCAATATTTGTCATTTTGTGACTAATTTCACTCAGCATAATGCTTTCCAGATTCATCCATGTTTTGAGATGTTTTGCAGATTCATCATTGTTCTTTATCATTACGTAGTATATTCCATTGTGTGAATATACCATAATTTGTTTATCTATTTGTCTGTTGATGGGCACCTAGGTTGCTTCCATCTTTTTGCTATTGTGAACAATGTTGTAATGAACATGGGTGTGCATATATCTATTCGTGTGAGGGCACTTATTTCTCTAGGATATATTCTAAGGAGTGGAATTGCTGGATCATATGGCAGTTCTATTTCTAGCTTTTTAAGGAAGCGCCAAATTGATTTCCAAAGTGGTTGTACCAGTTTACATCCCACCAACAATATATAAGTGTTCCAGTCTCTCTACAACCTCTCCAAAAGTTATTGTGTTTTTTGGATTGCTGCTAGCTTTGTTGGAGTGAGATGATATTTCATTGTAGTTTTGATTTGCATTTCTCTTATGGCTAAATGATCATGGGCATTTCCTCATGTATCTGTTAGTTGCCTGAATGTCTCCTTTGGTGAAGTGCCTGTTCATATTCTTCGCCCATTTTTTAATTGAATTATTTGGTTTTTTGTTGTCGAGGTTTTGCAGTATCTTGTAGAATTTAGAGATTAGACACTGATCGGATTTCTTGTAACCAAAAATTTTTTCCCAGTCTGTAGATTGTCTTTTTACTCTTTTGATGAAGTCTTTTGATGAACATAAGTGTTTGATTTTTTAAAGCCCCCAGTTATCTAGTTTCTCTTCTGTTGTTTGTACATTGTTAGTAATGTTCTGTGTATGCCATGTATTATGGCTCCTAGTCTTGTCCCTATTTCTTCTTCCAAGATCTTTATCATTTTAGATTTTATATTTAGGTCTTTGATCCATTTTGAGTTAGTTTTTGTGCATATTGTGAGATATGGGTCTTGCTTCTTTTTTTTTTTTTTTTTTTTGCAGATGGATATCCAGTTATGCCAGCATCATTTGTTAAAGAGGATATCTTTTCCCCAGTTACTGGACTTTGGGCCTCTGTCAAATATCAGCTGCTCATAGGTGGATGAATTTACGTCTGGATTCTCAATTCTGTTACATTGGTCTATATATCTGTTGTTGTACTAGTACGAGAGACTGTTTTGACTACATTGGTATAATAGGTTCTAAAATCAGGTAGTGTGAGGCCTCCTACTTTGTTCTTCTTTTTCAGTAATGCTTTACTTATCTGGGGCCTCTCCCCTTTCCATATGAAGTTGGTGATTTGTTTCTCCATCTCATTAAAAAATGCCATTGGAATTTGGATCAGGATTGCATTGTATCTGTAGATCGCTTTGGGTAGAATAGACATTTTCACAATGTTGAGTCTTCCTACCCATGAGCAAGGTATGTTTTTCCAGTTACGTAGGTTTCTTTTGGTTTCTTGCAGTAGTGTCTTGTAGTTTTCTTTGTATACGTCTTTTATGTCTCTGGTTAGATTTATTCCTAAGTATTTTGTCTTCTTGGGGGCTACTGTAAATGGTATTGATTTGGTGATTTCCTCTTCAATGTTCTCTTTGCTGGTGTAGAGAAATCCAGCGATTTTTATATGTTTATCTTGTATCTTGATACTTTGCTGAACTCTTCTGTCATCTGCAAATAGAGGTACTTTTACTTCTTCCTTATCAGTTTGGATGCCCTTTATTTCTTTTTCTAGGCTAATTGTTCTGGCTAGGACCTCCAACACAATGGTGAATAAGAGTGGTGATAACGGGCTTCCTTGTCTGGTTCCCATTCCCAGGGGGAATGCTTTCAGACTGTCCATTTAGGGTGATGTTGGCTGTTGGCTTTGTATAATGTTATGTTGAGGAATTTCCCTTCTATTCCTATTTTGCTGAGAGTTTCTATCATGAATGGGTGTTGGACTTTGTCAAATGCCTTTTCTGCATCAGTTGATAAGATCATGTTGTTCTTTTGTTTTATTTATGTGATGGATTACATTGATTGTTTTTCTAATGTTAAACCATCCCTGCATACCTGGTGTGAATCCCACTTGGTCATGGTGAATTATTTTTTTGATATATTGTTGAATTCTATTGGCTAGAATTTTGTTGAGGCGTTTCACACCTATGTTCATGAGGGATAGTGGTCTATAATTTTCTTTTTTTTTTTTTTTGTGGTGTCTTTACCTGGTTTTGGTATCAGGGTTATGCTGGCTTCATAGAATGAGTTTGGGAGTATTCCATCGTTTTCTATGCTCTGAAATACCTTTAGTAATAGTGGTGTTAACTCTTCTCTGAGAGTTTGGTAGAATATTCCAGTGACACCATCAGGGACAGGGCGTTTATTTCTTGGGTGTTTGTAAATTACCTTTCCAATCTCTTCTTTTGTTATAAGTTTATTAAGTTGTTCCACCTTTGTTTGTATTGGTTTAGGTAGGTAGTGTGTTTCTAGAAATTTGTCCATTTCCTCTAGGTTTTCACTTTTGTTAGAGTACAGTTTTTTTAGTATTCTGTTATGGTTCTTTAAGTTGGGTCTGTTGAGATATCGCTCATATCAATTCTTATTCCGGTTATTTGCTTCTTCTCCTGTTTTTCTTTTGTCAATCTGGCCAAGGGTTGATCAATTTTATTGATCTTTTCAAAGGGCCAGGTTTGGGTCTTGTTAACTCTTTCATTTACTTTTCCATTCTCTATTTCATTTAATTCTGCTCTAATTTTTATTGTTTGGGCTCTTCTGGTGCCCAAAGGCTTCATCTGCTGTTCTCTTTCTATTTGTTCGAGTTGTAGGGTTAATGTTTTGATTTTGGCCATTTCTTCTTTTTGGATGTGTGCACTTATTGCTGTAAATTGACCTCTGAGTTCTGCTTTTGCTGTGTCCTAAAGTTAACATGCTTTTGATGTTATTAATTTGTACTTTTATGGCTTTATGGTCAGAAAAGATGCTTTATAATATTTCAATATCTTGGATTCTGTTAAGGCTTGCTTTCTGGCCTAATATATGGTCTATTCTAGAGAATGTTGCATGTGCGTTGGAAAATAAAGTATAATTGGCTGCTGTTGGGTGGAGTGTTCTATATATGTCTATGAGATCAAGTTGGTTGCTTGTGGCATTTAGATCTTCGGTGTCTTTTTTGAACTTCTTTCTCAGTGTTCTGTCCTTTGCCGAAAGTGGTGTGTTGACATCTCCTGCAATTATTGTGGACCTGTCTGTGTCTCTTTTCAATGCTGTTAGAGTTTGTTTTATGTATTTTGGAGCCCTGTCGTTGCATAAATATTTAATATGGTTATGTCTTCCTGGTTTGTTGACTCTTTAATCATCAGTGTTCTTCCTTATCCTTTGTGGTGGATTTTACTTTGAAGTTTGTTTTGTCAGAGACTAACATTGCCACTCCTGCTTTTTTTTGATTGTTGTTTGCTTGATATATTTTTTTCCATCCTTTGAGTTTTAGTTCATGTCTTTGAGTCTAAGGTGTGCCTCTTGTAGGCAGCATATAGACGGATCATGTTTTCTTATCCATTCTGCCAGTCTCTGTCTCTTTATTGGTGCATTTAGTCCATTTACATTCAGCATAATTATTGACAGGGATGAGTTCAGTGCTGTCGTTTTGATATCTTTTTTGTGTGTTGTTGACAGTTTCTTTTTTCCACTTAATTTTCTTTGCTGAGTCATTTTTCTTTATATATTTTCATCGCTGTCGATTTTGTATTTGCAGAGTCTTTATGTTTTTCTTGTTATTTATTTATTTTATAATTTTTATTGTGCTTTAAATGAAAGTTTACAAATCAAGTCAGTCTCTCACACAAAAACCCATACTCCCACTTACTCTCCCCCTAATGAGACAGCCTACTCTCTCCCTCCACACTCTCTTTTCGTGTCCATTTCACCAGCTTCTAACCCCCTCCACCCTCTCATCTCCCCTCCAGGCAGCAGATGCCAACGTAGTCTCAAGTGTCCACCTGATCCAAGAAGCTCACTCCTCACCAGCATCCCTCTCCAACCCATTGTCCAGTCCAATCCATGTCTGAAGAGTTGGCTTTGGGAATGGTTCCTGTCCTGGGTCAACAGAGGGTCTGGGGGCCATGACCACTGGGGTCCTTCTAGTCTCAGTCAGACCATTAAGTCTGGTCTTATGAGAATTTGGGGTCTGCATCCCACTGCTCTCCTGCTCCCTCAGGGGTTCTCTGTTGTGTTCCCTGTCAGGGCAGTCATCAGTGGTAGGCGAGCACCATCTAGTTCTTCTGATCTCAGGATGATGTAGTCTCAGGTTCATGTGGCACTTTCTGTCTCTTGGGCTAGTAATCGTCTTGTGTCCTTGGTGTTCTTCATTCTCCTTTAATCCAGGTGGGTTGAGACCAATTGATGCATTTTAGATGGCTGCTTACTAGCGTTTAAGACCCTGGACACCACTCTTCAAAGTGGGGTGCAGAATGTGTTTAGTTTTTTGAGTAACTGCCACACTGTTTTCCACAACGACAGTACTATTTTGCATCCCTGCCATCAATGGATAAGGGTTTGTTTCCCCATATCCTTGCCAACATTTGTTATTTTCTAATCTTAGCCATCCTAAACCAAAAACTAAACCCACTGCTGTTGAGTTGATTTTGACTCATAGCAACCCTGTAGGACAGAGTAGAACTTCCCCATAGTATTTCCAAGTCTGTAATCTGTATTTTCTGTTATCCCTCCCCATTCTGGTACTCCAGTCACTCGTAGGTTACTTCTCTTCATAGAGTCCCACGTGATTCTTAAGGTTTCTTCATTTTTTTTTAATTCTTTTATCTGATTTTTCTTCAAATATATTAGTGCCAAGTGATTTATCTTCGAGTTCAAAAATTCTACTTTCTACGTTCTCAATTCTGCTTCTCTGACTTTCTGTTGAGTTGTCTAATTCTGTAATTTTATTGTTAATCTTCTGAATTTCTGATTGGTGCCTCTCTATGGATTTTTCCAGCTTATTAAACTTTTCATTATGTTCCTGAATAATCTTTCTAATTTCTTCCATTGCTTTATCTGTGTGTTCCTTGGCTTGTTCTGTATATTGCCTCATTTCCTTCCTGATGTTTTGAAGGGTTCTGTATATTAAACTTTTGTGTTCTGCATCTGGTAATTCCAGGAATGCACTTTCATCTAGAAGATCCCTGGATTCTTTGTTTTGAGAGACTGTTGAGGTGATCATGGTCTGTTTCTTTATGTGACTTGGTATTGACTGTTGTCTCCAAGCCATCTATAAGTTATTGTATTTATGCGTGCTTACTGTGTCGTAGCTTCTTGCTTTGTTTTGTTTTGGTATACCCCTATGGGTTGCTTGAGTGAGCTAGCTTGATTATTTTCACCTTTGGAGCTCTGGTGTCCTGTTCTGAGCTGGCTAGAGCTGTTATCAGGTATATCAGTCTAGAAGTCCATTCAGTTTTCTTGTATGAATTCAGCTCAGGTTTCCAGGTAGCTGATCATCAAGTGTGTGGTACAGGCTCTGTCCTACAGTCTTAGAGGGGCAGGGGTGTTTGGCATATATACCAGTATCTGATTGCAGCAGGGGGTCATGCTCTGAACAAGGCAGGGGGCTGAGAACTGACCCCCAAGTATCTCTGAGGAAAGCATGCCCCTGTTCCCTAGAGCATGCGGGTGGGTGGGTTCTGCAGACGGACCATGGGCACCCACAGTTTTTGGTTGTAAGGACTGGGAGGTACCAGTTATCTCTGGACCCCTGTTGCAGGTGGCTAGGTGACCTGAGTGGAGCTCCCAGTCCTTAGGTCCCTTATGTGGGTAGGTGGGGACCTTGTTTAATAGGCAAAGCAATGTCAAACATCAAACACTCACCTCTCCACTGCACAGCTGAAATGGTTGGAGTCTGCGAACAAGGACCTATTCTCCCGAAATAGGCCCACACAGGTCCATGCAGAAGGGAAAGGTGCTCAAAGTCCATGGTTGGTTTATGCCTAGACAGGAGCTGCTTCTGTCCTGAGTTACCCTGGTTAGTGGAGCTAGCAAATTATCTTTTCCCCAAAATTCAAATTTTTCCCTTCCCCAAGGCTGGGAGGGTGGCTCTAGGTGCTCAACAGTGCCTATCTCAGGCCCAGGGAATTCAGCCGCTGAAGCCGGTTTGCGGGTGCAGGGGCACATTAAAATATACGCAAGTACTTAGCTTTTGCCGAGAGCACGCTGTTCTCCTCAGGTTCCAGAGGTGTGAGTGGGCTGTGTGGCTGGCTGCTTCTCCCTGAGGAAACTGTGGCCGAATGCTAGTACCAGCCCGCCACCGCCGCCGCTCCTCCGGGAATGGTGCCTGAGGCCTTCCCACGATTCAGGTCTGGTAACTCCTCTCCGCTTCTGAATGGTCTCTTCCTCCCCCTGCCCCTCAGTTTGTTTTCTAAGCTTGCCTTTGAAGCTCAGGGCTCCCAGCTTGTCACAAATATACTCGTTTCACTTGTTTTTTCGGGCCTTTGTTGTAAAGAGGGCTCGTCGGAAGCATCTATTCCGCTATCTTGGCTCCACCTCTTCTGGTTTGTTTTTAACTCATGAACAAACATACCTTTTTTATTGATTGGGCATGTGTCTTTGCCTTGGCAGTCAGGATGCTCAGAGTCAATTCTACAAAACACATCTAATTTGTGAACATGACCTAGCATGCTTTTTGTGTGCTGTTTTTATTCTAGGTTTAATTTTCTTTGTCCTTATTTTCTTTTTGTCCTGTGAATACCCATCTCCCACCCTCTCTCCCTCTCCTCTCTCATAACCATCAAAGAATATTTTCTTCTCTGTTTAAACTCTTTCTCGAGTTCTTATAATAGTGGTCTTACACAATATTTGTCCTTTTGCATCTAATTTCACTCAGCATAATGCCTTCCAGATTCCTCCATGTTATGAAATGTTTCACAGATTCATCACTGTTCTTTATCGATGTGTAGTATTCTATTGTGAATTTATTTATCCATTCATCCGTTGATGGGCACCTTGGTTGCTTCCATCTTTTTGCTATTGTAAACAGTGCTGCAATGAACAAGGGTGTGCATATATCTGTTCGTGTAAAGGCTCTTATTTCTCTAGGATATATTCCAAGGGATGAGATTACTGGATCATATGGTAGTTCTATTTATAGCTTTTTAAGGAAGTGCCAAATCAATTTCCAAAGTGATTGTACCATTTTACATTCCCACAAGCAGTGTATAAGTGTTAGCGGATAGTTTCTTGATAGTACCATCTGTATATACAGGCCAAAAAAAAAAAACGTGTCTAGACAGAATAATTTAGTTTTTGTATTTTTTAACTTTACTTAAATAGAATCACACTCTATGTATTATTTTGTGTCGTGCATGTTCCACTCAACATTATGTTTAAGAGATTCATCTATGTTGTGTGTAGCTGAGTTCATTTATTTTCATTTGTCTATAATATTCCACCGTATGACTGTATCACAATTTATTCTTTCTATCATTGTTGAATATTTCCTCTGTTGCCAGGTTTTAGCCATTATCAACAATGCTCATATGAATGTTCTTGTTTATGTACCCTAACGTACAAGCACAAAAATTTTCTAAGGTATATATCTGTCTTAGGCTGGGTTCTCTGGAGAAGCAAAACCAGTAAAGTGTATAAATAGAGAGAGAGAGAGAGAGATTTATATCAAGGAAATGGCTCACGCAGTTGTAGAGGCTGGAATGTCTCAAGTCTGTGCATCAGGCTATAGGCTTCTCCCGACTCATGGAGCTGCAGGGGCTGGCAAACCCAAGATGAGCAGCAGGTCAGACAGGAGGGTTCTGGCTCACAGACAGCAGAGACTGATGAATAATCCCAAGATTGGCAGGCAAGATGGCAGGTAAGCTGCTAGCTCAAGTCTCAAGAACTGGAGGGCAGATGAACAGAAGCCAGCTACAGTATCCAGAGTAAACAAAAGCCCACGAGCCTTGCCAGAAGGTCCATCTATATTGGATGCAGGTCACACCCCCAAGGAAACTCCCTTTCAACCGATTGGCTGCTCACAGCAGATCCCATCATGGAGGTGATCACATTATATTAGATCTCATCACGTAGGTGATTACATCATTGTATGACTGCCAAACCACTGAGAATCATGGCCTGGCAAAGTTGACACACAACCACAACAATCATAATACCTAAGAGTAGAATTGCTAGATCATAGCATTTGTGTACACCAGGGCTTTGAACCAATTCAAACTGGTTCAGCATGGCTGATGAAGCAAGACCAGAACAGACCCGAATTCTAAAAATTTGAGTGATCCAGAGCCATAACCTAAATGGAAAAACTAACAGGTCAAAACCCTGGTATGGGAGATTTGGGAAAGGCATAGTGAGCCCTTTCCGGAGCCTGATGTGTGAGATTGGATTATTGCCAGGACTGAGGAGAGCAATACACATTCAAAGCAGTGTAGTCAGCTGCCATCTTTGAGTGGAGCACCGTTTCCGACTCTGCAAAATCTGACGGGCAAGAGATTTGGTTGCTATGCAACACATATGCTACCCTTGTTTTCTTAGAGGGAGATTAAGTTTGTAGTAGGGCTTCAACCTGTAATTTTTCCCATTCCGGTTATGGTTCTAGTTCACGCAAATTTAAAAAATTCGGATCTGTTCCAGTGTTGCTTCTTCAGCCATGATTGAACTGGGAAGAACCAGTTTGAAGCCCTGGTGTACACCAAACTCTTCCAAAGTGTCTGTACAATGTATGAAAATCCTTAATGCTCTATATCCTCCAATACTATTTTGTCAAAACTTTAAATTTTTTCCAGTCTAGTAGATGTGGAGTGGTACTTCATCATGTTTTTAATTTTCATTCCCTGATGACTAATGGGGTTGTTCCGCCTTTTCCTGTATTTATTGGCCATATATATTTTCTGTAAAATCCCTCTTAGAGTCTTTTGCCCATTTTTCTATTGGATGTCAGTCTTTCTCTTACTGGTTTTTCTTCTATTGTGGTAAAATATATATACCATAAAAACTGCCATTTAAACCATTTTAAATGTACAATTTAGTGGCATTAATTATATTCACAGTGTTGTGTAACCATCTTCACTATTTGTTTCCAAAGTTATCTTATCACCCCAAACAGCAGGTCTGTACCCATTAAGCATTAACTCCACCCCCCTCCCCAGCTCACAATAAGCACTAACCTACTTTCTGTCTCTATGCATTTGCCTATTCTAGATATTTCATGTAAGTGGGATCATACAATATTTGTCTTTCTGTGTCTGGCTTTTATAATGTTTTCAAGGTTCGTCCGTATTGTAGCATGTATTAGAACTGCATTCCTTTTTATGGCTGAATAATATTCCGTTGTATGTACATACCACATTTTGTTTATCCATTCACCTATTGATAGATATATGAGTTATTTCCACCTTCTGGCTATTGTAAATAGTGCTGCAATGTACATTAGTATACAAGCATCTATTTGTGTCCCTACTCTCAGTTTTTTGGTGTTTATACCCAGAAGTGGAATTGCTGGGTCATATGATAATACTGGAGCCTTGGTGGCCCAGTGATTAAGAGCTCGGCTGCTAACCAAAAGGTCGACAGTTCAAATCCACTAGCCACTCCTTAGAAACCCTATGGGGCAGTTCTACTCTGTCCTATACGGTCACTATGAGTCGGAATCGACTCAACAACGGGTATGATAATTCTGTGTTTAACGTTTTGAGGAACTGCCAAACTGTTTTCCACAGTGGTTGTACCATTTTACAATCCCACGACAGTGGATAAGTTTCTCCACATCTTCACAAACACTTGTTATTTTCTGTTTTTCTGATAATAGCCATCCTAGTGGGTGAAAAGTGGTATCTCACTGTGGTTTTGATTTGCACTTCACTAATGACTAATACTCTGTCCTATAGGGTCGCTATGAGTCGGAATCAACTCAACAGCACTGGGTTTGGTTGGGTAATGACTGGTGATACTGAACATCTTTTCATGTGTTTATTGGCTATTTGCATATCTTTGCAGAAATGTCTATTCAAGTTCTTTGCCCATTTTTTGATTGGGTTGTCTTTTTGTTGTTGAGTTGTAGGAATTTCTTCATATATTCTGAATATTCAATTCTTATCAGATATATGACTTCTAAATATTTTCTCCCATTTTGTAGGTTGTCTTTTCCCTTTATTGATAGTATCCTTTGATGCACAAAAATTTTTAAATTTTGATGTCCAATTTATCTATTTTTCCTTTTGTTGCTCACATGTTTGATGTTGTATTGTTGATTTTAAAAAGTTGTTCTTTACATACTGTGGATTCTAGTCACTGGTCAGTTATATTTATTGCAAATATCTTCCCCCTATATATTTTGTAAATATCTTCTCATCTCTAGATTGTCTTTTCATTTATGATTACTTGATTTTGTATCTTTTCTAAGAAATCCTTCAGTACTCTGACATCTTGAAGATACTCTTCTGTATTATCTTCTAAAAGCTTTAGAGTTTTGCCTTTCACCTTTATGCCTTTAATTCACCTAGAATTGGACTTTTTGTACATCATGTGGTATAGGACTCCAATTTTGTTTCTACATGTAAATACCCATTTGTCCTAGCACTGTGTATTCATCCTTTCCCCACTGATCAGCAGTGCCACATCTGTCATATATTAAGTGCCTAAAAATGCCTTTATCTGTTTCTAAGCACTCTATTCTATTAGGTCAAAATTAAGTCTTCCAAATCTATGTACAGAGCATCTCTCCATTTATTTCAGGCTTCTTTAATGTTTCTCAATAATTTTCTCTGTAGGAGTCTTACATATATTTTATTCTATTCTTAGGTAATTTGTATTTTGATAGTATTATAAATCATATTTTAAAAAACTCTTTGTTGAAGTATAGTGTACAATGAGTCCCTGGGTGGTGGAAATGGTTAATGTACTTGGCTGTTAACTGAAAGGTCAGAAGTTCGACTCCACCTAGAGGTGCCTCAGAAGAAAGGCCTGGAGATCTACTTCCAAAAAATCATTCATTGAAAACCCTATATAGCACAGTTCTACTCTAACACACATGGAATTACCATGAGTCAGAGTCTACTTGAGGGCAACCGGATAGTATACAAACAGAAAAGTGCATATATTGTAAGTTTATAAAAAAAAAAATTTCACAAATTGAAAAAACTCACGTAACCAGCATAAATAATGTTTTTTAAATTGTAGTAAAAGTATATATAACAAAACATTTGCCAATTCAACAATTTTTGCATGTTCAGTTCGGTGACTTTGATTACGTATATCGTGTTGTGCAACCTTTACTGACTGTCCTTTTACAAATGATTCCAGCACCATTAACTGAAACTGCCCCCAAGCAATGACTCCCCTTTCCTCTTACTCCTGGTAACCACTAATAAGCTTTGATCTCTATGCATTTGTCTTTTGTAGATATTTCATACAAGTGGAATCATACAATATTTGCGCTTTTGTGACTGACTTATTTTACTCAGCATAATATTTTTAAGGTTCATCCATGTTGTGGCTTGTATCAGAGCTTCATTTTGCTTAATGGCTGGGTCATTGCATGTATGTACCACATTTTGTTTATCCATTCATCTGATGATGAACATTTAGGGCGTTTCCACCTTTTGGTTATTGTGAATAGTGTTGCAATAAACATCGATGTACAGGTTTCTGCCTGCATTCCTGCTTTCAGTTCTTTTGGGTATATACCTATGATTGAAATTCCTGGGTCATTTGGTAGTTCGGTGTCTAACTTTTAGAGGATAAGTAGAATCTTTTTCAATTTTATTTTCTAACTTTGTTACAATTTTTTTTAATGCTTGATTTTGTATCCAGCAACTTAATTAACTCTAACTCTCGGTACTCTGTCCTTACCCACCTCGCGAAAACAACTGTGCAAAAGATCGCCAGTGATATCTTAATTACAAAAAATAACTGGTTCTTTGTTGTTGTTGAGAATATACACAGCCAAACACACACCAATTCAACAGTATCTACATGTACAGTTCAGTGACATTGATTATATTCTTCGAGTTGTACAGCCATTCTCACCCACCTTTTCTGAGTTGTTCCTCCCCCATTACATAAACTCACTGCCCCCTAAGTTTCCTATCTAATCTTTTAAGTTGCTGTTGTCGCTTTCATTCCATATAGGTCGATCTTTTTTTTTTCTTTAATTTGATTTATTTTGTTGCTGTTGAGAATATACACAGCAAACCATACACCAATTCAGCAGTTTCTACATGTTCCGTTGGTGGCATTGATTACACTCTTTGAGTTGTGCAACCACTCTCACCGTTGTTTTCTGGGTTCTTCCTCCCTTATTAACATAAATTCACTGCTCTCTAAGGTCTCTACCTAATCCTTCGACTTGCTGTTGTCAATTTGATCCCCATATAGATAGTCCTTAAAAGAGCATAATGCTCAAGGCAGACATTCTTTACTAGTTCAGCTAAACTCTTATTTGGTTTTAAGAAGACTTCAGGGGATAGTTTTGGTTTAAGGTTTAAAGATGATCCCGGGGCAGTAATTTCAGGGGTTCATCCAAACTTCATGGCTCCAGGAAGTCTGGATTCCATGATAATTTGAAATTCTGTTCTAGATTTTCTCGCTTTTGATCAGAATTCATCTATACAATCTTTGATCCAAATGTTCAGTAAAGGTAGCTAGGCACCATCCAGTTCTTCTGATTTCATGGCAAAGGAGGCAGTTGTTCATGGAGGCAAAGTCACACATTCTATATCCTCTCCTTCCTCTGTTGCTCCAGGCAAATAGAGACCAATTTTTGTACCTTGGATGGCAGCTTGCAAGCTTTTAAGACCCCCAGACACTTTGCAATGAACTAGGAAGTCAAACAGAAGCACTAAACACATAATTAGGCCAGTTAACTGGGATGTCCCCTGTAACCGTGACCCTAAATCTCCAAACCAAGAAACCAAACCCCATGAGGATTTTGGTTGTACATAAACAGCCTCAACAGGTACTCTTTTTTATTTTTTTTGTTGTAAATATATCACACAACTTTTGTCGATTCAACATTTTACAGTTGTGTGACTTACTGACAGCAATTATAATAATTGGCTATGCAACCCTTCCCTTAATCAATGCAATATTTCCATCACTGGTAACCTTCCCTTTTCCCCTCCCTCCTACCCCTGGCAAGCACTAATAAGCTTTGTTCTTTATACATGTGCCTTTTGTTGTCTTTTTATATAAGTGAGGTCATATAATATTTATCCTTTTGTGATTGACTTGTTTCACTCAGCGTATTTTCTTTCAGATCCATCCATATGGCAGCATGTATCAAGAATTCATTTCTCCTACTGGCTGAGTAGTAGTCCATTGTATCTATGTATCACATTTTGTTTATCCATTCATCTGCTGATGGGGATTTAGGTTTTTTCCACCTTTTGACTTTTGTGAATAGTGCTGCAGTGAACATGAGTGTACAACTCTCTGTTTGCGTCTCTGCTTTCAAGTCTGTGAGGTATATACCTAGGAGTGGAATTGCTGGGTCTTGTGGTAGTTCCACTTTTAGTTTTCTTTTTTTTTTTTTTGTGGAACTGACACACTGCTTTCCCCAATGACTATACCATTTTGCATTCCCACCAGCAATGGGTAACGGTTGCAATTTCCACACATCCTCGCTAACATTTGTTATTTTCAGTTTTCTTTATCTTAACCGTCCTAGTGGGAGTGGATCTCTTTGTGGTTTTGATTTGCATCTCTCTGATGGCTAATGCTGCTGAGCATCTTTTCTTGTGTTTGCTGGCCATTTGAATGTCCTCTCCAGTGAAATGTCTGTTCATATCCATTGCCCTTTTTATAATTGGTTATTTGTCTTTCTGTCGTTGTCAAAGTTTTATATATATCTTAGTTATTAAGTTTTTGTCAGATATGTGGTTTCCAAAGATAGTCTTCCAGTTGGTAGCTTGTCTTTTCACTTCTTTGGTAAATTCTTTTCATGAACAAAAGATTTTAATTTTTATGAGGTCCCATTTATTTTTTTGTCCTTTGCTGCTTGGCTTTAGTTATTACAGTAGATAATCCATTGTTCAAAGCTAGGACTGACAGCATTGCCCCTGCTTTTTCTTCTAAAAATTTTATGGTTTTAGTTTGCACATTTAGGTCCTTAATCCATTTTGAATTTGTTTTTGTGTATGATGTGAGGCATGGATCCTGTTTCATTTTTCTGCATGTGGAAATCGAATTTACCCAACACAATTTAGTGAAGAGACTCTTCTTTCCCCATTGAATGAACTTAGCATACTTGTCAAAAAACCATTTGGTCATAGACGTGTGGGTTTATTTCTGGACTCTCAATTCTATTCCATTGGTCCATGTGTCTATTGTTATACCAGTACCAGGCTGTTTTGATTACTGTAGCTATATGGTATGTTTTTAAGATCAAGCAGTGTGAGTCCTCCTACTTTGTTCTTCTCTTTCTGTATTGCTTTAGCTATTCAGGGCCTCTTGCCATTCCATACAAAGCTAACGATTGGTTTTTCTGTTTCTATAAAGAAGGATGTTGGAATTTTTATTGAGATTATGCTGAATCTATAGATTGCTTTGTGTCGTACTGCCATGTTAATTTTTTTGTTGTTGGAAATTTTTATTGTGCTTCATGTAAAAGTTTACAGAGCAAATCAGTTTCTCATTAAACAGTTAATGTTTTGTGACATTGGTTACCAACCCTGCAATGTGTCAACATTCTCCCTTTCTCCACCCCAGGTTCCCTGTTTCCATTCATCCAGTTTTCCTGTCCCTTCCTACCTCCTCGTCTTTGCTTTTGGGTTAGTGTGCCCATTAGTCTTGTGTACATGATTTTTTTCTATGAAGTACATTCCTCATGTGTGTTATTATTGTTGGCCCTATTGACCTGTCTAATCTTTGGCTGAAGGGTGAACCTCAGGAGTGACTTCAGTACTGAGTTAAAAAGATATCTGGGAACTGTATTCTCAGGGTTTCTCCAGTCTCTGTTCGACCAACAAGCCTAGTTTTTTTTTTTAATTTGAATTTTGTTCTACGTTTTTCTCCTGCTTTGTCTGAAACCCTCTATCATGATCCCTGCTTGAGCAGTCAGTCATGGTAACTGGGCACCATCTAGTTGTTCTGGGCTCAGTCTGTGGAGGTTGTGGTAGTTGTGGTCCATTAGTTCTTTGGACTAATCTTTCCCTTGGATCTTTGGTTTTCTTCATTCTCTCTTGCTCCAAACAGGGTGGGACCAGTGGAGTATCTTAGATGACCGCTTACAAGCTTTTAAGACCCCAGACACTATTCACCAGAGTAGGATGTAGAACATTTTCTTTATAAGCTAACTGTTATGCCCATTGAGCTAGATGTACCCCAAGACTATCACCCCTAGCTCTCAGCCCAGTAATTTGGTCTTTCGGGGAGTTTGGATGTGTCTGTGGAGCTTCAAGACCTTGACTTCATCACGTTGTGCTGCCATTTCCAGTATTGTGTACTGTATTACCCTTCACCAAAGTTACCACTTACCTATTGTCTATTTAGTGCTTTTCCCTCCTTACCTTTCCCTCCCCTTGTAACCATCAAAGATTGTTTCTTTTTGTGTGTAAATCTTTTCATGGGTTTTTATAGTAATGACCTCATACAATATTTATGCTTTTGTGATTGACTTACTTCACTCAGCATAATGCCCTCCAGATTTCTCCATGTTGTGAGATGCTTCATGGATTCATCATTGTTCTTTATTGTTGTGTAGTATTTCATAGTGTGTGCACCACAGCTTGTTTATCCATTCATCTGTTAATAGGCGTCTAGGTTGTTTCCATTTTTTTGCTGTTTTGAATAATGCTGCAATGAACGTGGGTGTGCATATGTCTATTCGTGTAACGGCTGTTTTTTCTCTAAGATATATTTCTAGGAGTGGGATTGTTCAATCGTATGGTATTTTTATTTCTAGCTTTTTAAGGAAGTGCCATATTGTTTTCCAAAGTGGTTGTGCCATTTTGCATTCCCATCATATTGGCTAGAATTTTGTTGAGAATTTTTGCATCTATATTCATGAGAGATATTGGTCTGTAATTTTCTTTTTTTGTGGTGTCTTTGCTTGTTTTGGAATCATGGTTATGCTGGCTTCATAGAATGAATTTGGAAGTATCCCTTCCATTTCTATGTTCTGAAATAGTTTCGTTAGTACTGGTGTAAGCTCTTCTCTGAATGTTTGGTAGAATTCTCCAGTGAAGCCATCTGGGCAGGGCTTTTTTTGGTTGGGAGTTTTTTAAATTACCTTTTCAATCTGTTCTTTTGTTGGGTGTGTTCAGAGTTTCAATATCAGTTTGTGTTAATTTGGGTAGGTAGTGTGTTTCTAGAAATTTGTCCATTCCTTCTAGGTTTTCAAATTTGTTGAGTACAGTTTTTCATAGTAGTCTTTTTTGATTCTTTTGTTTCATTTGAGTCTGTTGTAATGTCCCCCGATGCATTTATTTGTGTTATTTGCATCCTCTCCTGTTTTTTTTTTTTTTGTCAGTTTGGCCAATGGTTTGTCAATTTTGTTTATCCTTTCTAAGAAGCAACTTTCTGTTTTCTTGATTCTTTCTAATGTTTTTCTGTTCTCTGTTTCTTTGATTTCTGCTCTGATCTTTATTATTTCCTTTCTTCTGATGGATGTGGGCTTCTTTTGCTTTTCTTTTTCTATTTGTTCAAGTTGTATTGCTAATGTTTTGATTCATCCTTTCATTTTCTGATGTGTGCATTTATTCTGTAAATCGACCTCTGAGCGCTGCTTTTGCTGTGTACCAAAGGTTTTGTTATGATGTGTTTTCATTCTCGTTTGATTCTAGGAATTTTTTGAATCCATCTTTGATTTCTTCTCTTACCCGGTGGTTTTTAAGCAGGGTGTTATTCAGTTTCCATGTATTTGAGTTTTTTTCCTTGCTCTTCCTGTTGTTAATTTCTGCTTTGTTGGCATTGTGATCAGAGAAGATACTTTGTATTATCTCAATGTTTAGGATTTTGTTGAGGGTTGCTTTGTGGCCTAAGATGTGGTCTGTTCTGGAGAATGTTCCATGTGCATTGGAAAAGAATGTGTACTTTGCAGCTATTGGGTGGAGTGTTCTATATACGTCTGTGAAGTCAAATTGGCTGATTGCGGCCTTTAGATATTCAGTATCTTTGTAGTTTCTTTCTAGATGTTCTGTCCTTTACCAAGAGTGGTGTGTTGAAGTCTCCTACTATTATTGTAGAACTGTCATTTTCTCTTTTCAGTGCTGTTAGAGTTTGTTTTATGTATTTTGGACCCCTGTCATTGGGTGATATTTATTATGGTTATGTCTTCATGATGAATTGTTCTTTTAATCATTATATAATACCCTTCTTTTATGATGGATTTTGTTTTAAAGTCTATTTTATCTGAGATTAGTATTGCTTTCCCCCCTTTTTTGGTAGCTGTTTGCTTGATATATGTATTTTTTTCAATCCTTTGATTTTTAATAAATTTATGTCTTTTTTCCAAGGTGTGTCTCTTGTAGACAGCATATTGATGGGTCCTGTTTTTTTATCCATTGTCACTCTCTTTCCCTTTATGGGTGCATTTAGGCCATTTATGTTCAGTGTAGTTATTGATAGGTGTGAGTTTATTGCTGTCATTTTGTAGTGCTTTTCTTTGTGGTGCTGATATTTTCTTTGTTCTAGCTGTCCTTTGCTGAATTCTTTTTGTGTGTGTGTGTGTTTTTCATTTATTTTGTTTTTGTAGATTTTGTGTTTACTGGGACTTTATGTTTTTCTTCTTTATTTTAATGAGTAGGTCTGTTAACTTTGTGTTACCGTGAAATTTACCCTTATCTTCCTAAGTTTGAACTAGTCTTTTATTACTTGGTATCGCCTAGACTTCCTCTGCATTTGAAAGCTCTACACTTAAACACCATTTATTCCCTCTTTTATTGTCCTGTCATTGTTGTCATTACAGATTAACCTCTCTGGTTCCCTGTTGTAAACCTTTAGTTTTGATTTAGCCATGAAAGTTCATTACGTAGGTTGGTGTCTGGCTGATGCAGTCTTGCGTCCTAGATTCAGGCTGTTGTGTGATGTTGATTCTTTAATTGAAGGACTCCCTTTAATAACTCTCGTAAGTTTTGTTTGGCTTTTACATATTCCTTTAATTTTTCTTTATCTGAAAATGTCCTAATTTCACGATCATATTTGAGTGAGTTTTGCAGGAGATATTATTCTTGGTTGGCAGTTTTTTTCTTTCAAGGCTTTATATATGTCATCTCATTGCCTTCTTGTCCGCATGATTTCTGCCAAGTAATCAGAGCTTAGTCTTGTTGTTTCCCGTCTGTATGTGACTTTTCGTTTTTCTCAAGTTGCTCTCGGGATTCTTTCTTTTTCTTTGGTCTTAGCGAGTATGATTATGATATGTCTTGTTGATTGTTTCTTGGTATCTATCCTATATGGGGTTTGTTGAGCTTCTTGGATGGCCAGCTGTTCGTTTTGATGGTATTAGGCGAGTTGTGCTCGCTTCAGCAGTACATATACTAAAATTGGAATGATACAGAGAGGGTTAACATGGCCCCTGTGCAAAGATGACACAGAAATTCGTGAAGCATTCCATATATTTTAGACAAAATCATGGAAAAGGCAGACAAAATCATAGAAAAGACAGTGGAAGAATTCAGAAAAATAATACAAGAACAAAATGTTGAAATACACAATTAGAAATCATACAAAAACAGCAGTTAGAAATTCAAAAGATAAACAACAGGGTTTCGGAAATGGACAGTGTCATAAGGTCTAAAGAGCAGGTTTAAAACAGTGGAAGACAGGATCACCAAAATTGAAGACAAATCCTTTGTTTGAGGAAAAATTGAAGAAAACATTGAGGGAAAATGAGAACTATATGAGATACAATCAAAAGCAAAAATTTGCAAGTGATTGGAGTTCCAGAACAAGGGGAGAAAATGGAAGACACAGAGAGGATCATTGAAGAATTGCTGACAAAAAACTTTTTTCTTTTTCATTCTTTTTTCTGATTTTTCCTGAAATAAATTGGTGTCAAGGAATTTATCTTCAACCTCACTAATTCTGACTTCCATTGTCTCAATTCTGCTCCTATGACCTTCTATTGAGTTGTCTAATTCTGAAATTTTATTCTTAATGTTTCAGATTTCTAGTTGCTGTCTCTCTATGGTTTCTTGCAGCCTGTTAATTTTGTCGTTTTGTTCTTGTATTTTCCTAAATTGTCTGTGTGTTCCGTGGCTTCTTCTGAGTTTTGCCTGATTTCCTTCCTGATCTCTTGGAGAACTCTCTATATTAGTCTTTTGAATTCTTTCTCAGGTAGTTGCATTGCCTTGTCTTCCTCTGGAATAATTCCTGGTTCTTTATTTTAGTCGCTTGCTGGAGCCATCTTGACCTGCTTCTTTACGTGATTTGATATTGACTATTTATAAAAAAAAGATTTTTTTTTAATTTATCTATTATATGTTTATTTACTGTGTCCTGACTTTTTGTTTTGTTTTGAAATGCCCAAGTAGGCTGGGCATGTGAGGTACTTTGGTTGTTAGCATCTTTGAAGCTCTTGCATCCTGTCTCCAGGTGGTCAGAGCAGCTAGTAGGTGTATGAGCCTATGAGTCTGTTCACTTTTCTTGTGGGAGTGTGGCTCGGGTGTTCCGGTTGTGTCACTGAGTGTGTGATGCAGATTCTCACCTATAGTCTTAGGCGGGCAGGGCTATGTAGAGGTATTTGGAGCAGGCACAGTTATCTGGCCGCAGTGGGGGGCTACGTGTGGAACAAGGCAGGGGGCCAACGGCTGCCCCCAGGTGCCTGGGTGGAGAGTGTGTCCCTGTCCCCTAGAGCGTGTAGTCAGGGAGGGTATTGCAGCTGGTCCGTGGGCACTCCGTTCTGTTGGCTGGAGGGACTGGTTGGCACCAGTAATTCTCAGACCCCTATTGTGGTTTGCTAGATGGAGTGGGTGGTACCATCAGTCCTATGGCCCCTGGTGTGGGTGGGTGAGACCCCTTCTTATGGGGCAGGGCAATGTCGGATGTCATGAATCTGCAGCTCCTTGGCCGATTCAGTTGAATATGGGCTTCAGGTGTATGACCTGCTGTTTTATGCTAATGAGGGTGTGCGGTGTTGAATCGGCCCACACAGGTCTGGGTAGGGGTGAAGGGTGCTGTAAGTCTGTGGACCCCTTATGCTAGTAGCTGGGCAAAGGGGCAGGGTCTGCCCACCAGCCCTGAGTTCCCTGCTTAGGGACATGGCTGGTTTGCATGCCGAGAGACTGCTGTGGGCATGGAGAGCCCTGAGTTCCCGACTTAGGGGGCGTGGCAGTTGTTGAATACTGCAGGGCTGGTATCGAGTGGAGCAGGGTGGGGTGTGAGTGAGGAGAAGGAAGCACTTCTCCGCTGTGAAACTCTGGGTGGTGGAGGGGTTATTTTGCCTCCACGCGGTAGGTTAGAAGCTTGCACTTTCACAGGTCTGGTGTCGCACCTACTTGGTTCTGGAATTGTGTGCAGATTTGCTGCTGCTTTTCTGCACCTGATGTGGTGAGGCTTGTCTTTGAATGATGCTGCTTGCCTCAGCCCGTGTGCACTGTGCAGACTCAGCTAGCAGGACGTTAGTGATCTAGCAATCTGTACTTCTCTGTTGCTTTTGAATTGTCTATCCTTCCACCTGCTGCTCAGTCCAATTCTTCAGCTTTGTCTTTGATGATTAGGGTTCCTAGACTGTCATATATAATCAATTTACTTGTTTTTTGGGGGGGGTCTTTGTTTTAAGAGGGACAACAGGAAGCGTCTGATTAGACTGCCATCTTGGCGCCACCCTTTCTCAGTCCTTCTCCCTTAAGTGTAATGTTGGTTGTTGGCTTTTCATTTATGCCCTGAACTATATTGAGGAATTTCCCTTCTATTCTAATCTTCTTCAGGGTTTTCATCAAGAAAGGGTGTTGTACCAAAGGCTTCTTCCATGTCCGTAGAGATGATCATGTGGTTGTTTTCCTTCGTTCTGTCGATATGGTATATTACATTGATTAATTTCCTAATGTTGAACCATCCCTGCGTTCCTTGAATAAATCCCACTTGGTCATGGTGTATGACTCTTAATATGCTGTTGGATTTCGTTCACTAGTATTTTGTTGAGAACTTTTGCATCTATATTCCTAAGAGGTATTGTCCTGTAGTTTTCATTACTTGTGGTGACTGTCTGGTTTGTGTATCAGGCTTATGTTTCTTTCATAAAATGAATTAGGCAGTATCCTTTCCTTCCTTACCTTTTGGAAGAGTTCAAACAGGATGTGCCAATTCTTCTCTAAATGTTTGGTGGAAATCCCCAGTGAAGCCATCTGGTCGTTTTGATTACTGATTCGATCTCTTCACTTGTTACAGGTCTGTTGAGACTTTCTCTGACCTCTTGTGTCAGTTTACGTATGTTGTGTGCTTCTAAGAATTTGCCCATTTCATCTAGGTTATCCAGTTTGTTCCTCTACAGTTGTTCATAATCCCTTTATTTCTGTCTGGTCAGTTGTAATGTCCTCTCTTTCATTATTTATTTTGTTTATGTTTATATCTTTTCTTTGGCAGTCTAGCAAAAGATTTGCCAATTTTATTGATCTTTTCAAAGAACTATCTTCTGGTTTTGTTGATTCTCCATATTTTTCCATTTTCAATTTTATTTATTTTTGCTATGATCTTTGTTATTTCCTTTCTTCTGGTAGATTTAGGCTCAGTTTGCTCTTCTCTTTCTAGTTCCTGGAGTTGTCAAGATAGCCTATTGATTTAAGGTCTTCTTTCTTCACGTAGGCATTTATTGCTATAACTTTCCCTCTGAGTACTGCCTTTGTTGCATCCTGTAAGTTTTGATACATTGTGCTTTCATTTTCATTTTACTCTAGGAAATTTGTGATTTCTTCATTGACCCATTGTAGTAGCTTAATAATGTGTTGTTTAATTTCCATATGTTTATGTGTTTTTCAATTTTTTTTTTCGATTATTGCTTTCTAGGTTTACTCCATTATGATCAGAGAAAATACTTTGTATGATTCCAATCTTTAAATTTATCAAGACTTGCTTTGTGGCCTATCATGTGGTCTGTCCTAGAGAATGATCCATATTCACTGGAATAGAATATATATTGTGCTGTTGTTGGGTGGAGTGTTCTATATATGTCTGTTAAGCCTAGTTGGTTTATAGTGCAATTCAGGTCGTCCGTCTCCTTGTTGATCTTCTTTCTAGGTGTTCTGTCCAATATTGAAAGTTGTGTATTGAAGTCTCCAGCTATTATTGTAGTACTACCTATTTCTCCCTTCAATTCTATAGTGTTTGTTTTATATATTTAGTGCCCTGATGTTGGGTGCATGTATACTTATGGTTGTTAAATCTTATTGATTAATTGACCCTTTTATCACTATATAATGTTCATCTTTATCTGTTCTAACAGTTGTCTTAAAGTCTACTTTGTCTAATATTATCTCCCCATCTTTCTTTTGGTTATTATTTGGATGGAATATTTTCTTCCACCCTTTTACTTTCAACCTATTTGTGTCCTCTGGCTTAAAGTGTGTCTCTTTTGAACAGCATATAGGTAGATCATTTTTTTTAATTAATTCTACCAGTCTCTGCATTTTGATTGGGGCATTTGGTCCATTTAAAGTCACTGTAATTACAGATAAGAAGTGACTCACTTCTGCCATTTCGTTGTTTTTTTGTGTCTTAAGCCTTCTTTGTCTTTGTCCTCTACAACTGCTTGCTTTTGTGTTTTCTTGGTTTATTGTAGTGAGTTATCATGGTTGCCTTCTTTCCTTTTGAATATATTTTTTCTACTATTTCTTAGTGGTTACCGTGAATCTTACATTGAGCAGCCTGTATTTATAACATTCTAGGGTAAGTTGGTGCCAACTTAATTTCAGTAACACACAAGAAGTTCTATGTCTATACCATTCCTTGCCCTTTCGTTGTTATCATGTCTTTATATTACATCTTTATATTTTGTGTGCCCTGTAGCATAATTTTATTTTCTTTTTATGTATTTGTTATTAAAAATATGAAGGACAATACATTTAGAATTATCAAGCATAAATATCTTATCACTATTCCTTATACTTGTCCATGCATTTCCCTTTATTAAGAATCTTTCTTTTTTATGTGTAATTTTGAATCACTTTCTAGTGTCTTTTCTTTTCCATCTACAGATCTCCCATTAGTAATTTTTGTAGTGCCAGTCTGGTGGATATGAGCTCTTTCAGCTTCTGTTTATCTGGAAATGTTTTAATTTCACCCTCATTCTTGAAGGATAGTTTCCCTGGGCACAGTATTCTTGGTTGACAGTTTTTTTTTTTTTCTTTCAGCACTTAAATATATCATTCCATTGCATTCTGACCTCCAATGTTTCTGAGGAGAAATTGACTCTTAATGTTATTGGGAATCCTTTGTATGTGACTGTTTGCTTCTCTGTCACTGCTGTCCAGATTCCCTCTTTGTCTTTACTTTTTGAGAGGCCAACTATGATGTGTCTTGGTATGGCTCTCTTTGGGTTTATCCTTCTTGGCGTTCTTTGAGCATCTTAAATTTGTGAATTCGTGTTCTTCATTAGATTGGGAAAATTTTCTGTCATCATTTCTTCAAAAATTCTGTCTTTCTTCTTCTGGAATTCCCATGATGTGTATATTAGGTCTCTTGTTATTGTCTCGTAATTCTATTAAACTGTATTCAGGTGCCTTGAGCCTCCGTTTTTGTTGCTCTTCAATGTCTGTAATTTTAGCTGTCTTATTCTCTAATTCACTGATTCTTTCTTCTGCCTGATTAAATCTGTTAGTAAGCCCTTCTATTGTGTTCCTCATTTCAGTTATTGTCCTTTTCAGTTACAATATCTTTTTTTAGGTCTTCATTTTGTTCTTGCATTGTTTTCCTTATTTCTTTTAGCTCTTTGTCTGTTTTCCCTTAGTTCTTTAGTTATGTTTAGTGTTATTGTATTATATTCTTCCATTCTTTTCATTATTTGGTCATCCCTAGATGTGCTTTCATTCCCTTTGTCATGTACATTTGGATGGGCCATTGTTTCTCTGTTCTTTGTGTGTCTTGTGATTTTTTGGTGGGGTATTGGAATTTTTTGAGGGTGTTAACTTTCTCAGTTTTTCCAGTATTTGATGTTTGCCCAAAGTACTTTCTGCAAAACACTCTTAGGCAGGCAGAGTCCTCAGCCTTGCTTGCCGTTTCTGTTCCTTTTCTGTTATAGCTCCTTCTCCCTCCCTGGTTTAATTAGGATTCAAAAGTTCCAGGTCTTGGTTTTCAACTTTCAAACTTTCCCAAACACACCAGCTGTAGTCAGTGTGTCCACCGTGGGCACCGCCACTCGGGTGAGATACCATGTCCTAATCAAATCTGTCCACTGGGGGCTTGGTCCTTTCTCTCTGGTTATTACTCCCTTGTTCTCTGTTTCTGCAGTCGTGTTTTTAGTCAGAAAACCCACAACCAGTGAGCCCCCTTCAGGGCTGGGTGTTTCCATTTGGTTTTGCCTGAGACTTCCTTCCCTGGTGTATGGGTTCTGCTTATATCTGAGCTGGCATTCAGGGGAAGCACAGGCTGCCTTTCTTCCATTTCAGGAGGAGGAGGGGCTAGAATTCTCCAGAAGAATCTCCAAGAGATCTGTCTTCTTGGTTTCAGAGCCCCAGTGGCCCTGTGGTAGTTGGAGGAGCAGTCTCCACTAGGTGACACACCTCTTGACTCTACTGTAGGGAACCTTCTATAGAAGTTTGTATCAGTCTAGCAGTCAACGGTTACTGCTTGGGGGAGGGGTTGTCACACTCCAAACAGTCCCTCAAAAAGGTCTGCCTTGTTGCTATCAGAGCCTGCCCCATAGTATGTTGGCTGTATGTATAGCCTTCGCTCAACACGCTTGCTTCCTAGCACACAGCAGCCTCAGTCAGCAGTCCTCAGTGACAACTGGAAGGGTGAGCCAACAGACCTAAACTGATACCCAAGGAGGTCTGTGCTGTTGGTTTCAGAGGCCTGAACTATGGGGTGCACAGGAAGGCCAGTAGAGTGCTGACTGTGAGAGCAGACTCCACTGCAGGGACCTTCTGTAGCAGTTTGCAACAGCCTGGCAACAAACAAGTACCAGCTGGGGGAGGGGGTGTCACTCTCTGGTCGGATCCCCTACCTTCTTGCCATCAGACCCTCCTGAAGTATGTTGGCTGTGAGTGTAGACTCCACTGAAGATCTCTGCTTCCTAGCAAACAGCAGCCTCAGTCAGCAGTCCTCAGCACTAACTGGAAGGGGGAGCAAACAGACCTTAACTGACTTCTTGGGAGGTCTGTCCTGTTGCTTTCAGAGGCCTGAGCTATGGAGTGTGTAGGGAGGTAAGCAGAGTATTGACTATGAGAGCAGACTCCACTACAGGGCCCTTCTGTAGCAGTTTGCAGCAGCCTGGCAACCAGTAGTTACCACATCAGGGAAGGGGTATCATGCTCTGGTCAGGTCCCCACAGAGGCCTGCCTTGTTGCTGTCAGAGCACCCCCCCGCCGGTAGATTGATGGCTTTGAGCACAACCTCCACTCAAGACGCCTGCTTCCTAGCACACAGCAGCCTCAGTCAGCTGTCCTCAGCTCCAACTGGAAGTGGGGACAGACAAACCCAAACTGACCCCTAGCAAGGTTTGTCCTGTTGGTTTCAGAGGCCTGAGTTGTGGGGTGCACAGGGAGTTATCTAGGGTGTTGACTGTGAGAGCAGACTCAACTGCAAAGGCCTTCTGCAGCAATTTGCAGTAGGCTTGCACCCAATAGTGTCCGGGTAGGGGAGGTGTTGGCATACTCCAGATGAACCACTGGGGAGGTCTGCCTTGTTGAAGCTTAGGGTCCTGTCTCTTTGTACAGGCAGGGGCTGTGGTAGTTAGGGAAGCAAGCTCCTTTTCTGGGGCCACTTCCCCAGTTCACAGTAGCCAATGGCCCATCTGGCTGTGGGGAGGGGCAGGGACAGTGGGAGAAGTGATTTTCTTACCACATGCAACTTGTTGATTCGTTGATTCTTGCCTGTCTGCAGTTTTCCGCTTCTTTCCTCTGGTCCCCAATTCAGCACCCCTCAAAGCTGATCACCATTTCCTTATTGTACTTGTAGGGGAGGGTCAGAATGATGGTCTGTTTACACCTCAGTCTTCCCAGAATTCTAATAGGTTCTTTTTAGCACCCATTTGCCTGACCTCTCTGTGGCATTGACACTTGAACACACTCTTCCTGAAACTCTTCTCTTTGTTTGCAAATTCTCACTCTCCTGGTTCTTTTCCTAATTCAAGCTATTCCTTTCAGTCACTTTTGCCATTTCTTCTTCCTGTTCTGTTAGACTAATTATTGCATCCAGCATGGTCTCCCTGATTAGGAACCAGTATCCATTACTTGCTGTTTGTTCTTCCTCTGTAATATTGGAGAGATGCACCCACTTCCAGTCTGTTCCTAATGCCTCTACAAAGGCCATACCTTCACCCTGCACATTTGGACAGTAGCCTCCTAACTCTTTCACTCTTGGAAGATATTCCATTCTAACCACAGGGTCGGCAGTTTGAATCCTAATTTACCGCTTTGTACATGGCCTCTCCCCTGATTAGGAACATTTGAGTATTTAAAGGATGAAGTCTAAAAACCATAGCTAGGCCTTCCAGTCCCTCTGTACCCTGGTCTCAGGCTACCTCCTTGGCCATCTTTCACAGCTACCATACCCGTGCTGTCTACTCCAGCTACACGACCCCCATAACATGCCCTGCTAATTTTGGCCTCTATGCATTTTCAGCTCCCCCTTCCCCTCCCCACCTCATCAAACTATCAACATAGCTAGCTTTCAAGTCTAACTTAAGTCCTGGGTTTTTGTAACCATTCCACCTTCTAAAGTACTTTGTCTCCTCCAAAATTCTGTAGTCCCGGAGGATTACATTGTCATTTTCTGGCCCTTCTGCATTTACAGCTTCATCTCCCATCACTTCCCCACAAATTCCAGCTTTCCATCCACAGCAGTCTGCTTGCCATTTTCCAAACAGTACTGTTCTTTCCAATCTTTGTGCCTTTGTGCCTGTGTCTTCTCTGCTGTTTGTTTGTTTATTTGTTTGTTTGTTTGTGTCCCCGCCGCCTGAGGAACCCAGTTTTGTCAAGCACTCCTGTTCCTCCTGTATTTTAGACCTCCCCCTCTCTACTAGCTTTTTCCCCTTGGCATAGAAGCATATTAATGTGTTTCTCCCATTTTAAAACAAAATAAAATCCTTTGTTCTTCTCTTGCTACTCCTCTCTTCCCTCTTCCTTTTGCTCTGCTTTTTTTTGCCACCTTTCCACCTGCATCACACTGAAACTGTCCCAGCTGAGGTCACCCAATAACTTGAACAACTAAATCCATTAGGTTGTCTTTAGTCCACCTTTTACTTCGTGACTCTACAATGTCTGACACTCTGCCCCTTCTTTTGGACAATCTCATTCCTCCTTTGGCCTTATGACACTGCCTCCTTCTGGTTTTCTTCTTACTGTTCTGAGGACTGTTTCTCAGAATCTTCTCCTTCCACCTACCCCTACCTGAAACATTGCCTTGGTTTTGTCCTGGGACTTTTTCTTACTTTTCCCACTGTTCATGCCCATCACTCTGCCACTTCCCCCACACCCTAAGTGATCTCACCCACTTATATGCTTATAACTCCTACCAAACTACCAAACCTCTATCTCCAGGCCATATTTCACATTCTAGCCTATGTTTGTAGCTGTCTGTGGGACATCTCATGAATGTCTTACCAAAAAAAAAAGAACAAACCAAACACTCTGCTGACAAGTCAGTTCCGACTCTTAGCAACCCTGTAGGACAGAGTAGAACTGCCCCATAGGACAGTTACGTAAATACTTACAGAAGCAGACTGCCACATCTTCTGCAAATCAGCTGGTGGGTTTGAACCACCGACCTTTGGGTTAGCAGCCAAGCACTTAACCACCAAGCCACCGGGGCTCCTTAAATGTCCTAACAAACCAAAAACCAAACCTACTGCCGCCAAGTAGATTCCAACTCATAGTGACCCTATTGGACAGAGTAGAACTGCCCCATAGGCTTTCTAAGGCTATAAATCTTTACTGAAGCAGACTGCTGCATCTTTCTCCTGTGGAGCAGCTGGTAGATTCGAATCACTGATCATTCAGTTAGCAGCTGAGCCCTTTAACCACTATGCCATCAAGGCCCCTTAGATGTCCTACAAACCAAAAAACCAAACCCATTGCCATCGAGTCGATTCCGACTCATAGCGACCCTAAAGGACAGAGTAGAACTGCCCCATAGGGTTTCCAAGGAACACCTGGCGGATTTGAACTGCCGACCTTCTGGTTAGCAGCTGTAGCTCTTAACCACTACGCCACCAGGGTTTCCAGATGTCCTACAGGCACCTGTAATTCCACGTGTCTAAAACTGAACCTCTCATCCCTCCCTGCCTCTGCTAAGCTTGTATCCACATCACGTGCAGTGAATAATACCAACAACCACCCTGTGACCCAAGCCAGGAATCAGGGCATCGTTCTATATTCTTCCCACTCTGGCTCCTTCCCCACTTCTGTCAGCCACCAGGTCCTGTCAATCCTACCTTCTCATCTCTCAAATCACTCTTTCCTCTAATCTTCCTACAGCTACCTTAGTTCAGGGCTTTGTCATTTCTTAGATTATAACAGGCTTCTTTCCAACTAGTTTCCCTATTTTAGTCAGGCACACTTTCAAGCCATCTGCCAACTAGCAGCCATAGTCATCTTCTTAAGTTGTATGTCATTCCTCCGCTTAGAGCTCATCCATAGCTCTTCACTTTGTACCATGCCACTTATTATGGCCTTTATGCTCTAGCTCTGCCTGCCTAGCTAGCTTCACCTCTTCCTATTCCTTCCTTGCAATCTGCTTAGCCATACTAAATGTGCCAAATTCTCTCTTATCTATGTGTCTTTGTACATTATGTTCTCTCTGCCTGAAATACCTTCCTTCTGTCTTCACGTGACTAATTATATTTTGCACTTCAATACTCAGTGCCTGTTTCTTTGACTCTAATCTCCCCGGGTGCAGATTAGGAACCCCTCATCTAGTGCTTGCCTCTCTCCTACACTAACACAACCCCAACCATATATTACAGTAATCTGCTTACCTGTCTGAAACTCCCAGTAGACAGCAAGCCGATCAAAGGTTAGAACTCTATCTTACTCATCTTCGAATCCCAAGGGCCTGGCACAGTGCCTGACACATTGTAAGTCCTCATTGAATGCCTAAGTTCTTTCCCCCTTTTGGTCTGACTGGTAACTCCTACTAATATTTCATTTCACAATTCTGATGGCACCTACCTATGAAACCTTTACTCTGGGTCAAAGTCTTTCTATCAGTCGGTGCTCCTATAGTGTTTTTACTGTACATTTTAGTACGAAAAGTTTCAAAGATTTAGCTAAGTTGAGAGATTTTACAGAAACCAAACCAAACCAGTGGCCGTTGAGTCGATTGCAACTCATAGCGACCCTATAAGACATAGTAGAACTGCCCCATAAAGTTTCCCAGGAACAGCTGGTGGATTCGAACTGCCAACCTTTTGGTTAGCAGCCGAGCTCTTAACCACTGCATCACCAGGGCTCCTTTACAGAAACACCCCTGTATTTATCATCTGAATTCTACCATGCACATTTTACTATATTTGCTTTATGACATATCTATCCATTAATCAATCCATATTCTTTTTTATATATTTTAAAGTAAATTGCACACATAGGTACACCTCCTCCTGAATACTTCAGCTCGCATATCATTAACTGGAGTTTAATATTTGTTTAGTTTTTTCTTTACTATAAAATGTAAAATGAAAAGCACAAAATTTAAGTTTGTATTAGCTGGAGTTTGATTTTTTTTATTTACTTTCGTAACCCAAAGCCATATCAAGTTATAGAAGATTACTTCCCTTCCCAGTCAGTTGCCACCCCACCATGCCTCATAGTGTTCTTACTTTTCATGGTAATTATTTATTTGTCTCATCCCCATTAGACTTGAAGCTCCTTGAAGGCAGAGACTAGTTCTTATTTTCCTGTCCTCTATGCAAAAAAAGAAATTTTTTTTTTTTTATGCCTAGCACTGTGCCTGCCACATGATAGGTGTTCACTAACTGTTGGCTGGCTGGATAAATGAATATCTATCTTATTTTTTTTAATCGTATTCCTGGAATATTAGCACATGTTGTATTCATTCTTCTTCTTTGTCACTTCCCACATCTAAAAGGTCTCTTGTTTATGTCATTCTTATGTCTTAAATGCCTCTTCTTTCTCCATTCTTCCTTCTTGACTGCCCCAGTCCTTAGCGATATCTCACCTGAACTATTAAAATAGCCTCCTCAATGATTTCTTAATGTCATAGATTGAATTGTATCCCCCCAAAATCTTCATAAACTTGGCTAGGCCACAATTCCCCGTATTGTGTGGCTGTCCTCCATTTTGTGATCTGATTATCCTCCATTTTGTGATATGTTATAAATTCTAGCCTCTATGCCTGTGGTTATGGTCCCATTTGGGAGCGAGCTGTTATGTTAACTAAGCAGGATTAGGTCATGTTAATGAGGATTAGGGTGGAATACAGCACCCTTACTCCGGTCACAGCCCTGATCTGATGTAAGGGGAGTTTCCCTGGGGTGTGGCCTATAGCACCTTTTATCTTCCAAGAGATAAAAGGAGAGAGAAGCAAGCAGAGAGAGAGGTACCTCATTACCATCAAGAAAGAAGATTCAGGAGTAGAGCGTATCCTTTGGACCCAGGGTCCTGTGTTGAGAACCTCTTAGACCCAGGGCAAGATCGATGCCAAAACATATGTAGATCTCCAAGAAATGGGCTCACAGATGCTGAAAGGAGAAAAGGACTTTCCGCTGGAGCTGACAGAGAGAGAATACCTGGCCCTAGAGCCGGCACCCTGAATTTGGACTTCTAGCCTCCTAAACTGTGAGAGAGTAAATTTCTGTTTGTTATAGTCATCCACTTGTATTTCTGTCAGAGTAGCATTAGATAACTAAAACACTTAAACGCTAGTTTTTTACTCTCAACTCCATCTTCCAAATGACGTCCAAAGTAATATTTCTAAAAATCCAAACTTAATCATGTTCACCCCCTCTTTAAAATCTTTCATTTCCCATCATCTACAACAGAAGTTTTTGTATAGCTTTTTTTTAATATTAAAGTTCGCCATTTATGGATCATTTAATATGTCCCAGACACTGTAATGCATTTAATGGATTATATCATTAAATCCTCACAAAAACCCTAAGATACTTACATGATGACATCCATTTTACAGAGAAGGAAAACCAAATTTGTATTTGTCCTTGCACACCTCATAGAATGTGTCTAAGGCCACCCAACCAGCAGTGGCAAAGCTGGCATTCCAAACAGCCTCAAAGATAGCGTTCTTAATTGGGCCCATGCTATTTTGATCCATGTAGCTGAAGATTTTCCTTTAAAAGCAAGCAAGGGAACTAATTTTTTTTTTTAGTCATTTCAGTAGCAGCACTGGCAAATTGTTCTGTGTTCTGATCGGTATCTGCCTTCTTTTTTTTCAAGCAGTGGAACTATTTTTTTAATAAAAACTAACAATTTATTTTATTTTGTTGTTGAAAATGTACACAGCAAAACATACACCAATTCAGCAATTTCTACGTGTACAATCTGGTGAAACTGATTATATTCTTCAAGTTGTTCAATCATTCTCACCCTTCTTTTCCAAGTTACTCCTCCACCATTAACATGAACTCACTGCCCCCGAGTTTCTTCTCCAAACTTTCGGGTTGCTATTGTCAATTTAATCCTGTACTGATAGTTCTTTAAGAGAGCACAGTGCTAAAGGCAGACATTCTTTACTAATTAAACAAAAATATTATTTGGTTTTAAGATGACTTCAGGTGATATTTTTGGTTTAAAATTTAAGGTTTAAAGATTATCTCAGGGCAATAGTTTCAGGGGTTACAGGAGAATTCTTTTTAAAATGAAATCTTATCACAAATTCCAACATTTGAAATAGATTAAGAAACAGATCTAAAATTAATTTATTTTATAAGTTAATCTTCAAACAATAAGAATATTACAGCTCCTTTTATGATCACAGTTTCTTTTATATTAAGTACGTTTGTTAATTGAAAAAATGATACTTGCATATGGTAAAATTTTCTATGTGATTAAATGAAATACATCCAACAAAGGACTTATATCTTGAATATGTTAAGAATTCCCAAAACTAAATAGTAAAAAAAAAAAAAAACCCAGTTAAAAAATGGGCAAAAGATATGAACAGATATTTTACCAAATGGGATATACAGATGACAATAAGCACATGAAAAGATGTGCAATATCCTTAGTCATTATGGAAATACACATTAAAAGCACAATGAGATATTCCTTCATATGTCTTAGAATAACTAAAATAGAAAATAGTGACAATACCAAATGCTGGCAAGGATACAGAGAAACTGAATATCTCATACATTGCTGGTGGGGATGTAAAATAGCATAGCCACTCTAGAAAATAATCTATTAATTTCTTATAAAATTAAGCATGTGCTTACCATATGATATAGCAGTTGCACTCTTGGGCATTTATTCCAGAGAAATGAAAACTTATGTTCCCACAAAAACCTATGCATGAATGTTCATAGCAACTCTATTCATGATAGCCAAAAGTTGGAAATAACTCAAATGTACTTCAATGAGTGAATGGTTAAACTGTTGTGCATCCATACCATGGAGTGCTGCTCAGCAGTAAAAATGAATGAATTATTGATACGTGCAAAAACTGGATAGATCTCAAAGGAATTATGCTAAGTGAAAAGAAGACAATCTCAAACAGTTACATACTGTGTGATGCCATTTGTATAGCATTCTTGAAATAAAATTATTGGAGAGAACAGATAAGTGGTTTCTAGGAGTTAGGGATTGGCGGGGTGGTGAGGTGAGCTTATAAAGAGTAGCACAAGGGAGCTTTTGGAGATAGCCCTGTATCTTGATTGTAGTGATGGTTACATGAAATTATACGTGTGATCAAATTGCACAGAACAACACACACATACACATGAGTGCATGTAAAACTGGTGAAATGTGGATTATACCAATGTCAGTTTTCCAATTCTTATATTCTACTATACCAAACCAAAACCCATTGCCATCAATTTTACTATAGTTATGCAAAATGTTACTACTGAGGGAAGCTGGGAGAAGAGTACAAAGGACCTCCCTGTACATTTTTTGCAACTTCCGGCAAATCTATAATTATTTCAAAATTGCATTGATTAAGGGTAGGGTAATTGCACAGCTGATTGTTGCAATTGCTGTGAATAAGTTGTATACCTGTAAAAAGTTGAATTGGCAAAAGTTGTGTGATAGATACATTTACAACAGTGGGGGAAAAAAGAGTAGCTGCTGAGGCTGCTCGTATACAACCTAAAACCTCATGGGGTCTGGTTCCTTGTTTTGGAGGTTTAGGGTCATGGTTTCATGGACATCCCAGTTAATGTGGCCTAATAATGTGTTTAGTGCTTCTATCCTGCTTCCTAGTTTGTTGTCTAGTGCCTGGGGTCTTAAAAGCTTGAAAGTAGCTATCCAAGGCACAGCAATTGGTCTCTATTTGCCTGGAGCAACAGAGGAAGAAGGAAAGTCAGGAATAGGAGGAGGATGAACATGAACAACTGCCTCCTTTGCCATGAGACCAGAGAACTGGGTGGTGCCCAGCTACCATTACTGAACATCTTGATCAAAGATGTCATAGAAGAATCCTGATCAAAAGGGGGAAAATGCAGAAAGAATTTCAAATTATCATGAAATCCAGACTTCCTGGAGCAATGAAGGTTGGATGAACCCCTGAAACTATTGCCCTGAGATCATCTTTAAACCTGAAATATCCCCTGAAGTCTTCTTAAAACGAAACAATAATTTAGCTTAACTAATAAAAAACGTCTGCCTTGAGCATTATGCTCTTTTAATGACTATTTATATGGGATCAAATTGACAACAGCAACACGAATGATTAGACAGGAACTTTAGAGAGCAGTGAATTTATGTTAATGAGGTAGGGACAACTCAGAAAGGGAGGATGAGAATGGTTGCACAACTCAAAGAATGTAATCGATGTCACTGAATTGAACATGTAGAAACTGTTGAATTGGTGTACGTTTTGCTGTGTATATTCTCAACAACAACAAAAATATTTTTTTTAAAAGTTTCTTAAAAATGCACTAAAATGAAAAATATTTTTTTCTCTGTCCCCAAATTCCTAGTCCACATCTCTAGATAAAAAAACGCAGTGCCGTCGAGTTGATTCCGACTCATAGCGACCCTATAGGACAGAGTAGAACTGCCCCATAGAGTTTCCAAGGAGCGCCTGGCAGATTTGAACTGCCGGCCTCTTGGTCAGCAGCTGTAGCACTTAACCACTACGATACCAGAGTTTCCATCTCTAGTCTTTCTTTTTATACAAATGTAAGTATACTGTATACACTATTCTATTCTACCCTTTATTTTTTTTTTCACTTAATGATAGATATTGGAGATTGTTCCGTATCAGCATATAGAGATCTACCATGTTCTTTTTCGTGTCCATATACTGTATGGATATACCATTGTATTTATTATACCATCCTCTATTGATGAACATTTAGGTTGTTTCCAGACTTTTGCTTACCAACTAGGCTCCAGTGAACATTCTCAGTACGTGACATAATGAGGATTATGGATGACAATTATAATCTTATTTAAAGTTGAGCATCTAATTTGTTCCTATAATTGGTTCTGGTGGCACATTATTAAGTGAATCGTGATTCATACTAATACGTAGTTGCAAATCATAAAATGGGTTGTTAAAGAATGTTTATACTCTCAGGATTTTCTTCAGTTATTAAAGTAATCCAGGAGCTTGAATGAGGAATAGTAGGAAATTCAAATCCAAAGTTGGATCACTAACAATATCTGTTATAAGTTATATAATAAGTATAAATATCTAATAAGATACACCGAAAGCTTGCAGTAAGCCCCGAACCCATCTTTAATACCTTATCATTTTAACATGTTGACTTATATATTTACTTGGTGCTACATTACCGACTGGGGTGCGCTGATGAGTGCATAAATTGAGTAACTGCCTCTGAGCTTTTTCCAATGTTTAAGTACAAGTTCAATGTTATAGGGGTATACTTAGTTGCACAATTTTCCATGATCGAGCATGTGAATTGGAAAAAAGTCTAGTGTAAAGCCACAGCTCTACATTATACATTTGCAAGAGATTTCAAGCATATGTACAAATGACAGAGCTTTTTCAAAGACTGCAGAAAAATTAATTGGCCTTGCTGCATAAGATAATGTGTTGGTAGACTCCAGTGTTTTAAAATTTGGTATACAGCACATTGGACTGAACAGCTTAAATGCAGTTCTTCAAGTGGTTGGAATAATTTTTTAGAACAAAATTCAAATTACATTTGTAGAAACTCCGAAGTATCCCTTTGGTTCTGTACAGTAACCCTAAGGTTCTAAGGAATGTGATCTGAAAACCACTGTCCAACAGGATAAATACAAATAACTGAGCATGATAGATGAGGCCTTTTATGCTCTGTGCCTAGCTGTCCTCTGACCTTATTATCTTTCACTAATAACTTGCATTGTACTCATATTTAACTGCTCTTAGTTCTTAAGTGTATCAATTTGTCACACAAATTTTGTGCTTTGGCATATGCTATTTCCTCTGCCTGGAAATTTTGTTTCCTACCCTTCTCCTATTCAGTTTTCTCCTAGTCATCCTTCACAATTCAGCTCAAACTTCAATTCTTCTCGAAGCCTTCTTTACCTTCCCAGGTAAAGTTTACCACTCCCTCCTATGAGTACCCATTTGTAGTGTATATGTATATATATATCTTCCTATATTTGCAATTATTCATTTGTTTATGGATCTCTCTCTCCCTTTTAGATTATGAACTTCTTGAAAGTAGAGATTGTGACTTACTCGTCTTTGTATCTCTAATAACTAGCATATTGTATGTATTCAATAAATGTGCAATAAGCAAAGGACTTGGATTTGTGGGATGAGAAAAAAAGGAAGGGTCCAGAATGGCTCAGGTTTGCTTTTTATTTGGGTGACTGGTTAGATGGTTAGACAACGAAAAGGTACAGTGCTAGAGGTGGAGTAGGTTTGCACTGAAAGATGAATTCTGTCTTGTTCAATGTTTTTGTGCAATGCCACATGAGAATAGCCCACTGGAGGTATTCAGCAGGCAGTGAGAAATAATAGATTTGGACATCAGGAGCCCTTTCTGGTTTGGAGATGTATAGATTTAAGGAGTCATCAGTATATAGTATATAGGTATTTGTTAGAACTGTAGTCATGGATGAGATCACCCAGGGAGAGTGTATACAGTAAGAACAAAGCTTGAGACAGAACACCAAGAAAATACCAACATTTAATGAGTGGGTATAGAAAGAATATCCCATAGAGCAGGCTGAGAAGGATTGAGAATGGTGACACAGTAACTGCATGGCTCTGGAGGGGAGACTGGAGACTTCAAGAGCTATCTATATAGATTTTCTACCAACCCCTTCCCACCACCCCGCCCCTTTTCAGCCCCAAGTCTTTCCTCTTTCTGAGGTACCTGATGCCTCTAAGTGAGCTAATTAGCTCAACTTTAGAACCAAACTACCTATGTTTGAACCCTGACTCTGCCATTTATTACCTGTGTGACTGGGTAAGTTACCTAAATTCTTTGCCTCAACTTTCGTATTTGTCAAAACAGGGATAATCATGATGTCTATAGAATTATTGTGAGGATTAAATGAGTTAATATATGTAAAGTACCTAGAACAGTGCCTCGCTTATAGTAAACTCTATATAGACTTAGCTGTTATTATCACTATCATCATTATTGTCCCTCTCTAAAGGCACTTTAGGCTGAGGCTCCTTCCACCTTGCTAAGTTAGTTATCACTTCTCTACCTGTATTCTAAAAATATGTTGAAGCCTCCTACCTACTGATTCCTCTTCTCCTATGATCTGTGATCTTGCGGGTTAGTACTTTTTTTATTCCTTTGGTGGGGCCTTGGGGAGGGGAGAGAAGATAAATGCTGGTGGTCAGTCTCCTGTGTTTGAGTAGAATTTCCCATAGTGCTATATGTGTTATTTTTATATAGAAGTTTATTTGAATGCACATTCCTATGTACCTACCTTGATTTTTTATTGGAATTTGTGACTAGTTACAATTTTATTTTTGAAAGCCTCCTATCATTTTTGCCATTTGCCCTTTTGGACTTTCTGTCCCAGAATATTAACTATCTTTTTTTCCTGAATTTTGGAGACCCGTTTTCTAAAAATCTAGGGTACTCATGTCTGACCATGCCCCTTGGTCCCCTGCAACAAAATTCCTATCATTTTACTTCTATAATCAGTTCTTCCTTGTATGTCATATCGAAGACCAAAGTCACCATTTCTTTCTTCACTTACATTACCTTTTGGATGAAGAAATAGTCAGCAGAGTAGATCAGGAATTTATTAGGTGTGTTTCTTTCAGCCTCATGTGAGTTAGCAAATATCCAGATTATTCAAGTTTCTCTACCCAATGTAGATAGCCCATTACAGATCACATTTGATTTTTATCACAGTCTCATGAGGTAAGGTAGGTATTAATTACCCTGTTCTATGGATAAAGAAAGTATCAGTGGCTTGTCCAAGGTCACACACATTGGTAAGTGGCAGAGGCAGACTTTGAACTAAGATTCCTTGCCCTTCCACTCTATCCCCTTTCAGTGGTCGCCCCTGTAAGTTTTGTGATCCATTTCAGTAACAGATCACTCTCTTTCTCCCTGACCAGGCAGACCATATGTTTACTATAATATTACTTCTGTTTTTCACCCTAATGTATTTTGCCCTGCTATACACCTTAGGCTCATACTATTTTCTTCACATGTAGAGCAGGGTTTCTCAATTGTGACATTATTGACATTTTAGGTTGAATATTTCTTTGTTGGGCAGGGAGCTGTCCTGTGCATTGTAGGATTTTTAATAGCATCCTTGACCACTAACCCGCTAATGCCAGTTGCACACACCCCCCAGCAAATTGGGAGAACTAGAATGTGTCCAGATGTTGAGCCAAATGTCCCCTAGGAAGCAAAATTGCCTCCAGTTAAGAGCCACTGCATGTAGAGCCCCTTCATTCCTCTCCTACCTGGTTTTTCTCTCTTGTTACAAATATACTCTTCTAGTTCAATTGTAAAACCCACTGTAACATGCCTATATGATACTTGTGAAGCTATATGTTCCTTTTTAAGTTAAAATCTCTACTTTATTACTTATTTTTTGCTATAGTGAACAAACACCCAAAGCTATTGAGTAGTAGTCTTGATATCCTCTCTGCTTAATTCTTTCTCAATCTTAGAAAGAGAAGAAGAACTTCTGGTTTTATAATTTTATCTAGGCATTTTTCTCCTTAGCCCTCCTAATCAGAACTTAAGTCTCAATAAACAAGTTCATCCCGGTCTTTGTTATGTAATACCCCATTCTTTTACCACCACTATTTTTCATCGAGTCAATTCCAACTCACAGCGACTCCATGTATGTCAGAGTAGAACTGTACTCCCTAGGGTTTTCAGTGGCAGTGATCTTTTGGAAGTAGATCACCAGTCCTTTCTTCCAAGGTAGGTGCCTCTGGGTGGATTTGAACTCCCAACCTTTTGGTTAGTAGGAGAACACTTAACCATTTGCACCACCCAGGGTCTCTACTCTATCCCTAGTCAAGAACTTATGTTAGTGAAGCAACAGGAAATTAAATTCTGCTTTGTGATGATTTCTTTCTAGAGAGCCATTCATTTCCCTTTGCTCCTTTTTATTCCAAAGCCCCAACTCTCAGTTGGAGAAGAAAAAACCCTCTTGCCATGAGTTGAGGTCAACTCAACAGCAAATATTTTGTCCTTAAGTCTATGGTCCTGCTTAGATCGTAGAACTTATAGGTTCTTCCTAAGGGTCATCTGGAATTTTTTAAAATTCCTATATGAAACTATAGATGGAAAACTTACTCAGCAGGTTTGAAAAACCTCAGTCGTCTCTCCTTTACGTCACTAATGGGATATGGGCTGCTGGGCTATAAAGGGAAAGAAAAGAAAGTAATGGACAGACCAATACCATAGAAGTAAGTATTGGCAAGCAGGTTAGATAAATCTCAGCAGTTTCATCTTTACATGCTGGATAGGATAAATGTCCCTGCAAAATTTTTTTCCAATTGGCAATAAAAGGAAAAGAAAGGGATAGTTGCTTGAGGGAATTGTTTTATTTATTAGTGAAGGGAAAATAAATTAAGAATCTAAGAGAAAAGGGGGAAGATCAAAAGAGCCAGGGTCCCAGAGAAAATGGAGGGAGTAGAAACACGGGCAGAATCAGAAGGCAGAGCCTTGAAAATAAAGGTGAGTAGTTCCTCCTCTGAAACAAGGGGAAGGACAAGGGATTCAGTAACAGCAAAGGGAAGAATGTGAGGTGGGGAGAGAAAAGTTGAGGGAGTCCTTGTGTGTAACTCTGATCTGCATAAAATATTTGGTGAAATCACCTACTAATAAGATTAGTTAGTCAAGTAGGAATGAGAAAGAAAAAATTGCCAATTGACTGAATTCAGCCAAGGACAAATAAAATAAAAAAAATAGCATGTTTTATAATGGATCTAGTTCATTAGGAAAAAAAACAGACATATACAGTTGTCTTAACTTAGGTTGGGAATTGATATGGTGGAAATGGCAGAAGGCCATAAGGCCAGTTAATGCTTCAAAAAGCATAATGGAAATGATTGACCACAAAGTTCGGAATAGGTAGTTTAAGGCCCAGAAGAGGCTGATGTACTGGGAGTATTAGAAAATATCAGTAAATTGGTAGTTATAATGAAGGTGAAGAACAGGATCCATGAAAGAAATGGACAGATGGAAGGATGCAGCCAGGGGGAATTTTGCAGTTCAGCATCTTGTAGAAATAATTGTTTTTGGTTATAAGGGAGTCCACAGTATGAATGAGTAAAGTGTAGAATAGAGCGAACAATAATGATACCATTTATTGATCATTTAACTTTGTTTTATAGACAGTGTCTCATTTAATCCCCCACCACAACTCAATGAGATAGGTAGATTTGCTTCATTTTATAGAGGAACTTGCCCAAGATCATGTAGTCAGTCAGTGACAGAGCCAGGATTGGAATGTCTGTCAGGCACCAAAGTCCCGTGTACTTAACCATTACACTATATTGCCTTTCCACAGTAAACATTAATAATGGGAAGTCAGGTGCTCTTAGTCATCTAGTGCTGCTGTAACAGAAATACCAAAAGTGGATGGCTTCAACAAACAGAAGTTTATTTTCTCACAGTCTTTTTCTAGTAGGCTAGAAGTCCAAATTCAGGGCATCCACTCCAGTGGAAGGCTTCCTCTCTCTGTTGGCTCTGGAAGAAGGCCCTTGTCATCAGTCTTCTCCTGGACTAGGAGCTTCTCCATGCAGGAACCCTGGGTCCAAAGGATGCACTCTGCTTCTGGCACTGCTTTCTTGTTGGTATGAGGTCCCCATCCCAAGTTTCAGGATCCCATTTCTTCCCAATCAATGCCCTCACTTTAACTTCAGACACCTCTTGAGGTTGGCAATTGAGTTGGCGTTGTAATTTACCCACCCTTACAATAAGACTTTGGGTTTGGTTTTCAGCATTATCAGCTCTGTTACTACAAGAAATAAGACTTTCTTTCAAGGCACAAGTGGAAACTTTGAGGTCATTTATGCAGCACTTGAGCTTTGACTCTGAAGCCCTGAGTGCAGCTATTTCTTTCACCAGGTTGTCTAGAGAAAGTAGGACCGACCAACCAGCTTCCTTATACTTCTCATTCTGACAAAAGTGTAGAAAGATATCACACACCCATTCACCCAGAGCCTCGCCTTTTACCAATACCTGATCTGTTGGTGGTGGTATTTTGTGTACTTGCATCACCACCTCACATCGTGGATTAGCAGTGCCTTCCTCACTGCTGGAAGCAGAGTCATCAACATCTTTAAGACTAACCAGACTTGAGAATCAATTTAGAAAATGCATCCTTACAATTTTGTTTCTCTAGACCCCACTCCTGGTACCAAACATCTTAGGCTGGTAGAGAAGCAAAACCAGTAAAGCATATAAATAAGTATATATAGAGAGAGGTTTATATTAAGGAAATGGCTTACACTGTTGTAGAGGCTGTAATGTCCCAAGTCTGTGGGTCAAGGTAGAGGCTTCTCCTGATTCACGTAGGGGCTGGCAAACCAAGATCAGCAGGTCAGAGAGCAGAGCTTTTTGCCTGCACTGGATCCTGCAGCTGGCTTCTGTTTGTCTGACCTCTGGTTTTTGGGACTTGAGCTAGCAGCTTACCTGCAGTCTTGACTACTGATCTTGGGATTCATCGATCTTCACAGCCTGTAAGCAAGACCCCTGCTCTCAGACCTGCCAATTTTGGGTTTGCCACCCCGCAAGGCTACATGATTCAGGAGAACCCTCTATCTTGACCTATGGACCTGGAATATTCCAGCCTCTACAACCAAGTGAGCCATTTCCTTGATATAAATATGTATATATTTATACGCTTTACTAGTTTTGTTTCTCTAGAGAACCCAGCCTAAGACAGGTGCTTTAGAGGGGACCTTAGATTATTACAATGTTTAAAAAGTAAGCTTCAAAATAAAGCAAATTTCAAAATAATTTTTACCCTTTTTTAAAGCAACCAGAGGGAAAGTATTTCAGTGTGGTATAACAGAAAGATAGGTCTTGATGACTGAAATTCTGAGAATCTCAGTCCCACCACTTATTAGCTATTTGACCTTAGGCAAGTCATTTAACCCCTGAGCTATTTTCCTTATGTGTAAAATGAGAATGACAATAAAAATAATAAAAATAGGTGTTCATCCAATTTCACATTAATTTAAGGATGAAGTATGATAATGGGTATAAAAAAACCAAACCAACCCGTTGTTGTTGAGTCGATTCCAACTCATAGCGACCCTATAGGACAGAGTAGAACTGCCCCCATAATGTTTTCAGGGAGTGGCTGGCGGATTGGAACTGATGACCTTTTGGTTAGCAGTTAAGCTCTTAACCATGTGCCACCAGGGCTCTGATAATAGGTATAGAAATTAAATACCTATACATATGGTTGTTGTTATAGTGATAGTTATTTGTCTGCTTTGTTTCCATGAAAAAAGAGTAAGAAGTACCAAAAGACTCAATTGTGTATATCCAACATTTGGACCTTTGAACTTAAAGAGGCACTTTCTGAAAAGTGAAAAGGATTAAGAAATTTCTTGAAGATTGATGACTTCAAGTTTCCATGGGGTCTTTTTCTTTTCTCTTTTTCAGGATCAATGTAGGTATATGCTAGATACTTTACCAAGCAATTTAAATTTTGTTTTCTGCTGTTAGGTATCAATATCAACCGAGGCCTCCTGTGCTTGGGAAATGTAATCAGTGCTCTTGGAGATGACAAAAAGGGTGGCTTTGTGCCCTACAGAGATTCCAAGTTAACTCGATTGCTTCAAGGTAAGCCCAAAGTACCTCTAAAAATAAGAGAGTGATAGCACTGACAAATCAAAGAGGGAACAGGTAAAAAGCCAGATATTTGGACTATCATATACACAGCTATCTAGTTGATAAATAGGAGAGAGCTGTTGGCAGCCAGGTGTCTTCCCATATGGCTTTGAGTGCCAAGAAACCTGTAGTGTGTCACCTGTGTTTAGTACTTTGCACCTGGAAATAAACTTGGTTACTATTTCTTTAATTATTAGTAATGCTAAGCAGAATACCCTGGGGAGTTGAAATTCACCTAGAGGGGGCATGGTAAGAATGTTTAATTCCAATAGTGGCTCCTAATTTATTTGGGCCAGGCCCTTGTTGTTTTAACCTGATTAACTGCCAAAATCACACTGTCTCTCGAGAATGGGGACAAGATTCTAAACTATATCATTTTACACATCAGACAGCTTAGTGTTTTTATATTGATGCAATAAAAAATTTGTAGATATTTAAGTTTTTTCTTGTAACTCTGAGTTTGAAGTAGCCAACCCAAATAGATGCTTTGCTTGCATCCTGCTTGTTAATTTTAATTCCTTCCACTGTTTTTTTTTTCAGATTCTCTCGGAGGTAATAGCCATACCCTTATGATAGCCTGTGTGAGTCCAGCTGACTCCAACCTAGAGGAAACATTAAATACCCTTCGGTATGCTGACAGAGCAAGAAAAATCAAGAACAAACCTGTTATTAATATTGATCCCCAGACAGCTGAACTTAATCATCTGAAGCAACAGGTATAAGGGACTTAAAATTTTGATGGGAAAAATTACAAATACATGAGTGGAGCGGTAGAGCTTCTATTTCTCAGTTTCTCCTCTATCAGAAGTTTAGAGTTGTTGGTTAAGCATTATGTTAGTTTGGGAACATCTTAAAGTAACTCCCATTAACATGGTTGTTGTCCATTTGAGATTAGGGGGTGGCACTGGAAATTTTACTGATAAAGAACTGAGTGGTGAGAGATGAGGCAAGAGAGATAGGCAGCAGCCATATCCTGAAGGACCTTATGTACCTTAATACAGAATGTGGAATTTAACCTGAAAGCTATGGGGAGCCATTGAAGAGTTTTAAGTAAGAAAGTTCCATGATGAAATGTGTGTTTTAGGGAGATATCTCTAACAAGTGTCAAGAAACTGGATTAGAGGTAGGATGACTAGAAGTAGGAAAATAAATCAGGGTGTTAAAATGACCCAGGTGAAAACTGTGGCCTGAATTAAAGACAGTAAACAATAGAGATGGAGAGAAGGGAACAAATTAGAAAAAAACAATAAGGAAGTAGCATGCATAGGGCTTCCTATTAAAAAACCCATTGCTGTTGAGTCAATTCCAACTTACAATGACCGTATAGGACAGAGGAATGTCCCATAGGGTTTCCAAGGGTGTAATCTTTATGGAAGCAGACTGCCACATCTTTCTCCCGTGAAACAGCTAGTGGGTTCGAACTACCAACCTTTCAGTTAGCAGCTGAGTGCTTAACCACTGTGCCACCAAAGTTCCTTGTATAGAGCTTACCTTGGTTACAAATTTGATGTGGGAAGAGGGTGCGGGCAGGAAATCAAGCTTAAATTCCAAGTTTCTCCTTTGGACAACTTAGTAAATGGTAGTGCCAATCATTGAGTCAGGGAATACAGGAGAAAAAACAGAGTTAGAGAAAAAAAAAATGATGAATTCAGTTTTGGGCGTTTTGAATTTTAAGGGCTTAAGGGATATCTAAGTAGTAAAAAAAAAAATTTTTGTTTTAAGTAGTAATGTTCTAAATGTAGCTTGCTATATGGATCTAATGTAGAGAGGTCTGAGCTGAAGATACAGGTTTGGGAGTCATGAACATTTAGATGATATCTGAAGTTATGGGATGGATGAGATCAAAGAGTGCCTGGCACATTAAAGGCACTGACTAAATATTTGTTGAATGAATGAATGGCAAGAAGGGCAGAACGCCAAAGGCAGAACTCTGGGGAACATCAACATTTGAGGAACAAGAAAGGAAGAGAAGATAACAGGAGAGACTAAGAAGGAAGAAAACCAGTGGTGTCATGGAAGCCCAGGGAAGAAGTTTCAAGGAGGGCAGTCAAAATATAAATTTACGAAGAAGTGTAAAGTAAGATAATGATTGAAAAGTATCCATTGATTTGTATCAACAAGGTGATCTTGATGAGAATAGTTTCAGTGAAATGATTAAGAGCAGAAGGCAGATTGCTGTGGGGTGAAGAGTGAAAGATGGTAGGTGAAGAAGTGGAGTCAGTTGATAGGCTATTCTTTCAAGAAGGCAGTAGCTAGGTAGAGATCCAGGGTCAAGGGATGTTGGTTTGTTTTTAAAATAATGGCGGAGACTTAAACAACTGGAAGAACCAGTTTGGAGAGACAGAAACTGAGAACAGGTGATATTGATAAAGGGTGGTTTCTAAGTAGTTGAGATCTGGAGCATGGAGCAGGGTGGGATTTGCTTTAGACTATAACAAAAGAGGGAAGGACAGGAAGTATGTGGAGACATCTAGAGGGAGGAGGAGAAGGGAAATTGAGGTATTTTCAGCCTGATGACCTTCATCTTCTCAGTAAAGTAGGAGGCAAGGTCGTCTTCTAAGAGTGAGCAGGTGTATAATAGGGTAGAGGGCTTGAGGAAACTACAAAACCAAAACCCATTGCCCTCCAGTCAATTCTGACTCATAGTGACCCTATAGGACAAAGTAGAACTACCCTGTAGGGTTTCCAAGGAGCAGCTGGTGGATTTGAACTGCCGACCTTTTGGTTAGCAGGCAAGCTCGTAACCACTGCACCACCAGGGCTCCTGAGGAGACTACAGAAGGCTTTGAAATCACTTTTAGCAGGAATGGAAGAAGTAGCTGACTAGAAACATGAGTTTGTATTAGTATCAATTTGACTGGCTTTGCAACAGCTCAGTAGCCCTAGTAAAGGAGCTGGAAGTCAGGCAGTTGCATTGATCCAGGCTTGTGCGGTCAAGTTTTCTTACCTTCCAGGGTGTGGTACTCTTTCCACTGGAAATCTAGTGTTTCCCAACTCTCAAGTGCTCACTCCCTCCCTGGCTTTCATCCTCAGTGATAACAGTTATTATTCAGTTCATCTGTTTTCTTCCTTCCCCTTCTCCTTCACTCCTAGGGGTCGCTGTTGAGAATATAAATAATTTACCTGCCCACAGTATCATTTGAGTTATAAAACACCATACTCAGTTCCGTCCTATTTTCTTTCAAGTTTATTCCTTTTGGCAAAAAAGCTCTTCTTTTTACTCATTCATTCATCCATTCCAACAGATATTTATTGAGTACTGTTTTGTGCTAGGTACTGTGCTACTGTGCTAGGGATACATAGTTGAGCAAAGCAGACACAATTCTGCCTTCATGGAATATATTGCCTAGTGGGAGAGACAAATGCTAAATATGTAATCACACCAATATATAAATATAAACTGGGATAGTGCTATAAAGGAAAAGAACAGAATGCTATGAAAGTATGAAATAGGGTTTTCTGTTATATGTCTAGTCTGGGAAGGCTTCCTGGAGGCAGCAATATTTGAGGAAGAGGGTTCCAAGGAGAAAAGAAACAGCACGTCCAGCAAGATATAGTGGTCAAGAGCATTGGCACTACAGCCAGACTGCCTGAGTTCAAATCCTGGCTCTATAACTGTAGGGTAAAGTATTTCACTTCACTCGAAGTAATTTAGTCTTTGCCCTTGCTTCCTGAGCAATAACTATAAACCCTTGGAATTTCTTGAGTAATTGAGGTAGTTTTCTTATCTAAGGCCTCCAGACCACACCTGAGGGTTTGTGCCAAGGAGTAGGGGCTGGCCTGGCTGTAATCCAATCAATCATGCCTCTACAATGAGGCTTCAATAAAAAAAAGCTCCATGGGCTTCCTGGTTGGTGAAAGACATCAATGCATGTGGTGGAGGATAGCATGTCCCTTTATGGGACATGGAAGCTTCATGTTGGGAACCCTCCCAGTTCTCATTCTGTGCATCTCTTCATTTGCTGTAATAGAACTGTAATAAAACCTTTTTGCTGTAATAAAACTGAATCATAAGTATAGCACTTTCTATGAGTTCTGTGTGTCATTCAGCAAATTATTGAACCCAAGGGAGTAGTGGGGAGCCAGCAGGTCAGAAATGGGGATGAGAGGGTAGGCTGAGAACCCCTGAGCTTATGGCTGGTATCTGAGGGTATAGAGGGAACCCTCAAATTTATAGCCAATCCCTAGAGAAGGACATCATACTTGATAAAGTAGAAGGTCAGTGAAAAACAAGACCTTTAACAAGATAGATTGACACAGTGGCTGCAATAATAGACTCAAACATAGCAACAATTGTGAGGATGATATAGGGCTGGGCAACATTTCCTTCTGCTATACATAAGGTTGCTATGAGTTGAAACCAATTCAACAGCACCTAACAATAACAATAACAAGTGACAAGTAAGATGGGGGAGGGGGCGAGGGGACTCCGGAGCTTACGGCTGGCACTGAAGAGGTAATGGGAAAACTCTGAATTTATAGTGAGCAGGTAAGAAGTGAGGGAAACCCTGAGGACTCCCAAGATTGTAGCTGGCATCTGAAGTCTTAGGCTGCCTTGGCAGTCTGGAGGACAATGTCCTTTAACTTGTGAGATCTGACCTAACTCCAGGTGGTTAGGGTTAGAAGAAGTGCTGCATGGGCAGCTGGTATCAGAGCAAAAGTGGGAGAAGTGAAAAGTGGGGATTTCGATTTATGTTGATTATTATCTTCATAGTTGGTGTCAAAAAAAAGTGGACTTGATATTTATCCAGTCAATAACTCACTTGCTGTGTACCTTGGGCAAGTTCTCTGTGCTTTCCATAGTATTTAGATTTCATAGGCATCAAGTAAAATGACCCTACTGCGAATTGTGGTAATTTAGCTGTAAAAGAATACCTTTTGATTGAATAGCTGATAATTTTTCTTTGCTTCTTCCAGGTACAACAGCTGCAGGTCTTGTTGCTGCAAGCCCATGGAGGTACCTTGCCTGGATCTATCAAGTAAGAGTCATAGACTAATTTTTTTTTAATTTATTTTTTTTTATTAACGTTTATTGAGCTTCAAGTGAACGTTTACAAATCAAGTCAGTCTGTCACATATAAGTTTATATACATCTTACTCCGTACTCCCACTTGCTCTCCCCCTAATGAGTCAGCCCTTCCAGTCTCTCCTTTCATGACAATTTTGCCAGCTTCCCACTCTCTCTACCCTCCCATCCCCCCTCCAGACAGGAGATGCCAACACAGTCTCAAGTGTCCACCTGATATAATTAGCTCACTCTTCATCAGCATCTCTCTCCTACCCACTGTCCAGTCCCTTTCATGTCTGATGAGTTGTCTTCGGGGATGGTTCCTGTCCTGTGCCAACAGAAGGTTTGGGGACCATGACCGCCAGGATTCCTCTAGTCTCAGTCAGACCATTAAGTCTGGTCTTTTTATGAGAATTTGGGGTCTGCATCCCACTGATCTCCTGCTCCCTCAGGGGTTCTCTGTTGTGCTCCCTGTCAGGGCAGTCATCGATTGTGGCCGGGCACCAACTAGTTCTTCTGGTCTCAGGATGATGTAGGTCTCTGGTTCATGTGGCCCTTTCTGCCTCTTGGGCTCTTAGTTGTCGTGTGACCTTGGTGTTCTTCATTCTCCTTTGATCCAGGTGGGTTGAGACCAATTGATGCATCTTAGATGGCCGCTTGTTAGAGTTTAAGACCCCAGATGCCACATTTCAAAGTGGGATGCAGAATGTTTTCATAATAGAATTATTTTGCCAATTGACTTAGAAGTCCCCTTAAACCATGTTCCTCAGACCCCCGCCCTTGCTCCGCTGACCTTTGAAGCATTCATTTTATCCCGGAAACTTCTTTGCTTTTGGTCCAGTCCAATTGAGCTGACCTTCCATGTATTGAGTGTTGTCCTTCCCTTCACCTAAAGCAGTTCTTATCTACTAATTAATCAGTGAAAAACCCTCTCCCTCCCTCCCCCTCCTCGTAACCACAAAAGTATGTGTTCTTCTCAGTTTATACTATTTCTCAAGATCTTATAATAGTGGTCTTATACAATATTTGTCCTTTTGCCTCTGACTCATTTCGCTCAGCATAATGCCTTCCAGCTTCCTCCATGTTATGAAATGTTTCAGAGATTCGTCACTGTTCTTTATCGATGCGTAGTATTCCATTGTGTGAATATACCACAATTTATTTACCCATTCATCCGTTGATGGACACCTTGGTTTTTTCCAGCTTTTTGCTATTGTAAACAGAGCTGCAATAAACATGGGTGTGCATATATCTGTTTGTGTGAAGGCTCTTGTATCTCTAGGGTATATTCCGAGGAGTGGGATTTCTGGGTTGTATGGTAGTTCTATTTCTAACTGTTTAAGATAATGCCAGATAGATTTCCAAAGTGGTTGTACCATTTGACATTCCCACCAGCAGTGTATAAGAGTTCCAATCTCTCTGCAGCCTCTCCAACATTTATTATTTTGTGTTTTTTGGATTAATGCCAGCCTTGTTGGAGTGAGATGGAATCTCATCGTGGTTTTAATTTGCATTTCTCTAATGGCTAATGATCGAGAGCATTTTCTCATGTATCTGCTAGCTGCCTGAATATCTTCTTTAGTGAAGTGTGTGTTCATATCCTTTGCCCACTTCTTGATTGGGTTGTTTGTCTTTTTGTGGTTGAGTTTTGACAGAATCATATAGATTTTAGAGATCAGGCGCTGGTCGGAGACGTCATAGCTGAAAATTCTTTCCCAGTCTGTAGGTGGTCTTTTTAAAGAGTCATAGACTAATTTTAAATGTATATTTTATTTGTTGTTACTAGGTGCCATCAAGTCAGTTCCTGCTCATAGCAACCCTATGTACAACAGAACAAAACACTGCCAAGTCCTGCGCCATCTTCACTATCTTGTTATGCTTGAGCCCATTGTTGCAGGCACTGTGTCAATCCATCTTGTCCAGGTCCTTTAGGCTCCATTCTCCTAGTCCATCAGAGTGGTGACTCCACCCTTGGAAACACCAGAGGCCATGGCTCCAAACTTTGAAGGCCCTGAGATCATGGCCATACCTTATGAGACTGAGACAGCTTGGTTTCTTGTCTCTTCAGCTTCTGTTTCCTGGTTTCTTGGCCTCTCGGCTCTTGGGCCTTATGCCTGCAGCTGCCCTGCTGGGGCAAATGTTCCAAAGCTCAGTAGCTCCACTGATAAGTGCCTGGAGACACCCCACTCCATCAAGAAGCCCCCTGCTTACCAGCGCCCAGCTCTCTCACTCCGTGAGTCAGCAAGCCTAGCTCCACCGATAAGTGCCCAGAGATACCCTACTCTGCCAGGAAGCCTCCAGTGCACATGCACTCAGCTCTTGCTCCATGGGTCAGCTCCAGTGCCATCTCGGGCTAGTCTCCTGGTTCTGCTGCTGCTGCTTCTCTATCCACTCAGTTTCAAAACCGCTTTCACATTTTAGGTATCTGTTAGATCAACACCCCACTCTCGGTACCAAATTCTTAGTCATCTAGTGCTGCTATAACAGAAATACCACAAGTGGATGGCTTTAACAAAGAAAAGTTTATTCTCTCACAGTCCGGTAGGCTGGAAGTCCAAATTCAGAGCACCGGCTCCAGAGAAGTCTTTCTCTCTCTATCGGCTCTGGAGCAAGGTCCTTGTCATTGGCCTTACCTTGGTCTGGGAGCATCTCAGGTCTGAAGGATGTGTACTGCTCCTGATGCTGCTTTCTCGGTGGTTTGAGGTCCCCCCCCCCCCCCCCCCCCCGTCTCTGCTAGCTTCTCTTTCCTTTTATCTCTTGAGAGATAAAAGCTGGTGCAGGCCACACCCAGGGAAACTCCCTTTACATTGGATCAGGAATGTGAGCTGGTAAGGGTGTTACAATCCCACCCTAATCCTCTTTAGCATAAAATTACAATCACAAAATGGAGGACCACCACAAAATACTGGGAATCATGGCCTAACCAAGTTGATACACACAGTTTTTGGGGGACGTAATTCAATCCACGACCCCCTCTAACCTTACCAAGCATGATATCCTTCTCCAGGGACTGATCCCTCCTGATAACATGTCCAAAGTTTGTGAGATGAAGTCTTGCTGTCCTTGCTTCTAAGGAGCACTGTGGCTGTACTTCCAAGACAGATTTTTTCGTTCTTCTGGCAGTCCATGGTATATTCAATATTCTTCATCAACACCATAATTCAAAGGCATCAATTCTTCAGTCTTCTTTATTCCTTGTCCAGCTTTCATATGCTTATGAGACGATCAAAAACACCATGGCTTTGGGTCAGATCCACCTTAGTCCTTAAAGTGAAACCTTTGCTTTTTAACACTTTAAAGAGGTCTTTTGTAGCAGATTTGCACCGTGCAATGCTTTGTTTGATTTCTTGACTGCTTCTTCCATGAGCGTTGATTGTGGATCCAAGTAAAATGAAATCCTTGGCAACTTCAGTTTTTTTCCATTTATTATGATGTTGCTTATTGGTCCAGTTGTGAGGATTTTTGTCTTCTTTAAGTTGAAGTGTAACCCATACTGAAAGCTGTAGTCTTTGATCTTCGTCAATATGTGCTTCAGGTCCTCTTCACTTTCAGCAAGCAAGGTTGTGTCATCTACATATCGCAGGTTGTTAATGAGTCTTCCTCCAACCCTGATGCTGCATTTTTCTTCATATAGTTCAGCTTCTTAGATTATTTGCTCACATGCAGTTTGAATAAGTGTGGTGAAAGGTACAACCCTGATGTACACCTTTCCTCATTTTAAACCATGCAGTATCCCCTTGTTCTGTTTGAATGACTGCCTCTTGGTCTATGTACATGTTCCTCATGAGCACAATTAAGTGTTCTGAAATTCCCAGTCTTCATAATTTTATCCATAATTTGTTATGATCCACACAGTCTTTCTTGGCATAGACAAGTGCGTGCTTCCAGTGCTACATCCATTTGTTGAGATGTCTCAATTGGTATTCCGTCAGTTGCTGGAGCCTAGTTTTCACCAATGCCTTCAGTGCAGCTTGGACTTCTTCCTTCATTACCATCAGTTCTTGACCATGTGCTACCTCCTGAAATGGTTGAACATCAACCAATTCATTTTGGTACGACTATTTCTTCCAATAGTTATTTTTACCTAATATACTGAAGTTTCTCGTAGCACTTGGTGTCAAGGTAGAGATCTTAGCAAATTCTCCGACTCTTTAGGACTTTAGCTGGTTATCTTTAAGGCAGCCCGGTGTAATGGGAAGTGATGCAGAAGAGATTCTGGCCTCAGACATTTGATTGGAATGCTGTGAGGAAGAGCTATTTCTTCTTCCCCACTTATTTGATTGTTTACTTTTATCTGTATAGACTCATGGATATTTCTTTTATTCTGTGGGTTAACATCCAATACTATCATTATTTATTTTGTTGATTAAATGATCCTTGCTTGGTCCATTAGGAGCTCCTTCAGGTTGGCTCTTACGTTTTTTTGACAAGCCCTCATTTTTCTTGAGCATTTCCACAGATGTTCCACACCCATCTCGTATTTTCCCTGCCTCAGTCCTGGAATCGACCATATCTCCAAGGAGCTCTAGTTTCTTTTATTGCAGAATGTGTTTAGAAACCAAAATCTGGGCACTAAGTATGCTCATTATTACGGGGGTATCACTGCTTCTAGGCCCTGGCAGCAGAGAGAGCTAGGAGACATATGTTTGTATACTAACCTACACATACATACATATCTATATTTTTTATCTATCTGTGTGTGTGTATACACACACACACATATATAAACTATCAGTTTATTCTGATACCAGTCCAACGCTACAGGGTTCAAGTTCATTTTAGCCCTCCTCTTCTTGTTTATAACTTCTTTCTCCAACAGTGAGAAACTTTTTTCTCCACTAGTGAGAAAATCTGCTCTCATTATCTGCAATCTATTATTTGTTCAACTCTAGTATGTACATAGGGTAGTTTCAGAATTGCTAGCCCACATCCCTATGAGAAACACTTTTATGAACCAGATTATAGCATTTGTGTACAGTTCTTTTTGTCTTTACTCTTATTCAGTCAAGGTATTGTTTCCCACAGTTACTGTTTATATTCCGTTTTAGATCCCTCCTACATCTTGGTTGAGTAGAAAGAAAGGTAGAATGACAACAGGGTAGCAGGGATGAAAAGGGAGTAACACTTCTCTCGGTATCTCTCTGACTCTTAGATCCAACATAATTTTTCACATACCCTTCACATACCCAAAAAATAAACAAGTAAAACATTTCATATAAATGGTGTCATACAGTGTGTAGTCTTGTTTGTGCGACTTCTTTTACTTATAATGTTTTTGAGATTCATCCACGTTGTAACATGTATCAGTATTTTACTCCTTTTTATTGCCGAAAAATATTCCATTATTTGCATATAACACATTTTGTCTATCCATTTACCAGTTGATGGACTTTTGGGTTGTTTATACTTTACGCTGTCATGAATAATGCCATTGTAAGTATTCACATGCAAGGTTTTATATGGATATATATTTTCATTTCTCTTGGGTAGATACCTAGGAGTGGAATTGTTGGGTCATGTGTTTCTTTTTAAAAAAATTGACAAACGTTGTTTTCCAAGGTGGCTGTACTGTTTACTTTCTCGCCATGCTTCTGGATTTTGATTCACACTTAGAAAGCCTTTTACTACACTAAGGTTAAAGAGGAATTAACCTATGTTTTGTTCTAGGACTTATATGGTTTTATTTTTAAAATTTCATTAATACTTCAGTTTTCCACTGAGAATTTATTCTTGTATTTGATGTGAACCTACTTTCTTTTAATATCCTCATTTTCAATAACTTATTTTTTTCTAATTATAGAAGTGATGTATTGCTTCTTGTAGTACATTTAGAAAAGTTACGAAGAATAAAACTAAAATTACCATAATTCCATCACACAGAGATGACTACCCTTGTCTTTCTAGTTTTCCCCTTTTGGGTAATTTAATTTGCGTTCTCTAATAAGAGTGTTGAATAAAGAAACTGAGGAAAGCCAGGGTCCCTTAGTGATATAAAGGCCTAATCTCAGTATACTTATTTGGGAAGCAGTCGACCCATCTTCCTTCCTTTGAATTTAGCACAGACCTGTTTCATGTAACACAAGACTAATGGGAATCACAAGACTAATGAAAACCATTCCAAACTTCCATCTACCTATACAATAGGAAATAGTTTCTGCCACAGGCCGTTGCCATCTAGTCATTTCTGACTGATAGTGACCCTATAGGACAGAGTAGAACTGTCCCATGGGATAGGTTCTAAGGAGCAGCTGGTGAATCTAAACAACTGACCTCAGTAGTTCAATGAATTACAGAGAAATAAAGATGCAACTCCTTTTCTCAAAAATGTATGTTTATATTTTTAGAGATATGTCTTAAGGCTTTTTTTTTAAATGTGCATTTTATATATAGAAACCCTGGTGGCATAGTGGTTAAGTGCTATGGCTGCTAACCAAAGGGTCGGCAGTTCGAATCTGCCAGGTGCTCCTTGGAAACTCTATGGGGCAGTTCTACTCTGTCCTGTCGGGTTGCTATGAGTCGGAATCGACATGACGGCACTGGGTTTGGTTTGGGTTTTCGGTATTTTATATATACGAGTATTACTGCTTTTTGTCTCTGGATCATGTTCTTTTGTTTTTATACATGTGTCATTGAAGTTTTTGTGTTGATTTTTTGCTCGTGTTTCAATTTGCACATGTTTAAACAGCATGTGGAAGAGAAAGCATTGACTTTTCATTACATTTTTGGTCTGATCTTTGCCTGTCCCTAGTCCTGTTTTCTGCTTTACTTTTTTTTTTTCTGCTTTACTCTAAAAGCCTTCCCCCATCATATGGCTGACCCATTTCCTGTTGTGGTCCCATACAGCTTTTTGATATCTTGCCACCAACTCTTTTTTTTTTCTTACTACCACAGCTTTTATATCTCGCATTCTCTACATTCCTATAATACCTATGTCTGAAGTCAGCATAGCAGTTATGAGCATGGAATCCCAGCTTCACCACCAGCCACTAGATGTGTGACTTTGGGTTATTTAACCTCTTTGTGCCTCAGTTTTCTCAACTGGAAAATGGGGATGATCGTGTGACCTACCTCATAGAGCTGTTGTGATAAATACATTTAATACATGTAAAACATTTAGAATGGAACATGGTACATAATAAGTGCTATACAAATGTTAGCTATTATTATTAGTTGTAAAGGTACTTAAATGTTCAAAGATTAGCCTCAAATTGCAATGAATAGCCTACTCCTAAGTGTCAAAATTTCCTCGGAAAAACCAGCAACTGACTTAAATGATTCCTGCATTTAGAGGAACCCTGTACATTTTCAGGGGGAAAAAATCCTTAGTTAAAAGAATCATTACTTTGGAACTTGTCAACTTGTCAGCTTATCCACAACATGAATGATGCATTGAAGTTTTCAGTTTAATAAGAACAAGGAAATCAGGAAACAGAGCAATCTAAAATAACACTAAATTTTACCAGTGAGTTATTTATTTATTTTTTATTGTGCTTTAAGTGAAAGCTTACAAACCAAGTCAGTCTCTCATACAAAAACTTATATACACCTTGCTATATACTCCTAGTTGCTCTCCCTCTAATGAGACAGCACGCTCCTTCCCTCCTCTATATTTTCATGTCCATTCGGCCAGCTTCTGCCCCCCTCTGCCCACTCATCTCTTCTCCAGACAGGAGCTGTCCATATAGTCTCATGTGTCTACTTGATCCAAGGAGCTCACTCTTCACTAGTATCGTTTTCTATCCCATAGTCCAGTCCAATCCCTGTCTGAAGAGTAGGCTTTGGGAATGGTTCCTGTCTTGGGCTAACAGAAGGTCTGGGGACCATGACCTCTGGGGTCCTTCTAGTCTCAGTTGGACCATTAAGTCTAGTCTTTTTACCAGAATTTGGGGTCTGCATCCCACTGCTGTCCTTCTCCCTCTGGGGTTCTCTGTTGTGTTCCCTGTCAGGGCAGTCATCGGTTGTAGCCGGGCACCATCTCGTTCTTCTGGTCTCAGGGTGATGTAGTCTCTGGTTTATGTGGCCCTTTCTGTCTCTTGGGCTCATAATTACCTTGTGTCTTTGGTATTCTTCATTCTCCTTTGCTCCAGGCGGGTTGAGACCAACTGATGCATCTTAGATGGCTGCTGGCTAGCGTTTAAGACCCCAGACGCCACTCTTCAAAGTGGGATGCAGAATGTTTTCTTAATAGATTTTATTATGCCAATTGACTTAGATGTTCCTTGAAGCCATGGTCCCCAGACCCCTGCCCCTGCTACACTGGCCTTCGAAGCATTCAGTTTATTCAGGAAACTTCTTTGCTTTTGGTTGAGTCCAATTGTGCTGACCTCCCCTGTATTGTGTGTTGTCTTTCCCTTCACCTAAAGTGGTTCTTATCTACTTTCTAATTAATGAAAACCCCTCTCCCTCCCTCCCTCCCCCCTTGTAATCATCAAAGAATATTTTCTTCTCAGTTTAAACTATTTCTCCAGTTCCTATAATAGTGGTCTTATACAATATTTGTCCTTTTGCAACTGACTAATTTCACTCAGCGTGATGCCTTCCAGATTCCTCCATGTTTTGAAATGTTTCACAGATTTATCCCTGTTCTTTATTGACGCATGGTATTCCATTGTGTGAATATACTATAATTCATTTATCCATTCATCCATCGATGGGCACCTTGGCTGCTTCCATCTTTTTGCTATTGTAAACAGTGCTGCAATGAACATGGGTGTGCATATATCTGTTCGTGTAAAGGCTCTTATTTCTCTAGGATATATTCCAAGGAGTGGGATTGCTGGATCCTATGGTACTTCTATTTCTAGCTTTTTAAGGAAGCGCCAAATTGATTTCCAAAGTGGTTGTACCATTTTACATTCCCACCAGCAGTGTATAAGTGTTCTAGTCTTTCCACAGCCTCTCCAACATTTATTGTTTTGTGTTTTTTGGATTAATGCCAGCCTTGGGGTGAAATGCAATCTCATTGTAGTTTTGATTTGCATTTCTCTAATGGCCAAGTGAGTTATTTTTATGAGTCAAGTTTTAATCGAACATTCCTTCATAACAATCTTATTAAATTCTCAGCAGTGTAATATGAGACCTTACTGTGTGGTCTTGGCATTAACAATTTGATAAAGAGCAGGCCAAAATCTTCTATAAGAATTCTTGGAGGTCTTTAAGCTGGGTGAGAGGGCATCTACTTTATTCCTGAAATCCATTTCTAGCCTTTATTGAGATTGAGAACAGCTGTTCTCAATCCTTTTTCTCTCTGTCATAGCCTTGATGACTATTCATTTTTCCCTTCAGTCTTCTTCAGATCAATCTTCATATTTCTTCTTATCTTTTGCCAGCAGCCCCATTTTCTGATCTTGTGAACGTTTCATCCCAGTGGATCAAAATAAAAGAAAACTGCACTTCTTTTTATTGCTCTGCTTCATTAGCCTGGAACTGATATCAAGTAATGTGCATAACTTCCAAAGGTTCTTATTTCTATTTCTGCCCCTCCCTTCCCCACTCCTATGGGAAATGGACACCATTGTCGCCACCACCCACTCTAAGGAATTTAAAATTGATAGACAAATGAACAGGAGGTAGGTCATCAGTTTCAAGCAAGGCAAGCGTTTAGACACGAAAACCAACCAAAGCCATTGCCATCAACTTGATTCTAACTCATAGCTACTCTATAGGACAGAGTAGAACTTCCCCCTAGGGTTTCCAAGGTTGTAATCTTTACAGAGGCAGACTATCACATCTTTCTCCCATGGAATGGCTGGTGGTTCTGAACCAGTGACCTTTCGGTTAACAGTCAAGCGCTTAACCACCACACTACCAGGGCTCCTTCAGTGTTTAGAAACTGAAACCAAACCAAACCCATAGGGTTTCCAAGGCTGTAGATCTTTATGGAAGCAGACTGCCACGTCTTTCTCCCGAGCAGCGGCTGGTGGGTTTGAATCGCTGACCTTTCTAGTTAGAGCCGAACCCTTTAACCACTGCACCAACCAGGGCTCCTTAAGCATTTAGAACGTGGTGCTTATATTTACTAAGAATCATGGAATGTGCTTTTAGTGGCCAGTCATCATGTTAACTTTCTGACTTCTTCATTGCTATTTCTCTGAACTTTATAGTAGATAGGTAATTACTCTATGTTGATCAGGTTAAGTTTTGACCCTGAACAATTTCACTTCTGCCCCCTTCAGACCTCTTACTTCCCTACTTTACTAATTTTTAATGAAGGAGTGGGGGTACGAAGAAGACACAGAGAACATATATTTTAGCTACGAAACCTAAAACCCACTGCCATCAAGTTGATTCTGACTCATAGCGATCGCATAGGGTTTCCAAGGCTTTAAATCTCTACAGAAGCGGACTGCCACATCTTTCTCCTACGGAGCCACTGGTGGTTTTGAACTGCTGACCTTTGGATTAGCACTTGGTCAATCACTTTAACCGTTGTGCCACCAGGGCTCCTTTACCTCTTACCTACACGACACAAATAGAATAATCCTAAACTAAGAGGCGAAGAGGCAGAGGTTAGTCATTCTGTTGCAGCCATATCTGGGTCTGAATTATTACGTTCCTCCGAACCATTAAAGTATTTCAGGGATATATTTCTTAGTCACCCAATATACTGCCTCACTGGGAGTTTAGATTGAGCTGGACAGACTTTTCTAGACCTATGTGGGTAATTTTAACTCAACCCCTACCTAAAAGGCCTATGAGATCTATATCAGACTTTGATGTAAGCGTTATCAATCAGGTATTTTTCTAATATGTTAATTTTGTTTTTTTAGTGTGGGACCATCAGAAAATCTACAGTCCCTGATGGAGAAGAATCAGACCCTGGTAGAGGAGAATGAAAAATTAAGTCGGGGTCTCAGCGAGGCAGCTGGTCAGACAGCCCAGATGTTGGAGAGGATCATTTTGGTGAGTCTCCAAGACTAAAATACAGCAATCTGGACATTTACTAGCTTTAATTTCTGAAATATTTAACCTGTTTCTTATTATGAGAGATAGGTATAGCGAAATAAGTGAATTACTATTACCATATTATCCAGGGAACCCCTCTAGGGTAAATATATGGACTCGTAATCAAACATAGAGAAAAGTTGAAAGAATTATACAGTGAACACCTGTATATCCACTACAAAGAATCTACATGAATCCCATTTTAAAATAGATTTGTTCTGAAATACCAGAAGGGAAAGAACCAAGTCCCTCTGTTACCTTAAGGCCTGCCTAATCTTTACCATAATACCAAGTAACCGTCCCCTCACTAAGATATCAGTCTTCGTGAAATTGTTTAATTTCCAAATTTCCAAGTAGTGGATCACCATGTAACTGATGACACCAGTTTTGAATCCTACTACCTGTCTGATTGTAACCTCCTGGATCAGTGCATGCTGCCTCTGTTACTAATGTTTTTCTAGTGGTCTAAATACAGCTCAGTATTTGATAGCACAACTCTTGTCAGAAGCAAAAATGAATTTCCACCAAAATGTAATTGAACATCTCTAGCATACTTTCACACATCAGTGTGCTCCCTAGTCAAGGAAGGGTAAGCTGCTTAAAAATTTCTTTAAAGGGGCCAAATCTTATGTCCATTGTATTGTCCATTACTAGCAGAAAGCTAAAAATGGAATCTATAGGATTTTTGCACTTTTTATCTCCAGTGGTGTGTTTTATGCCTCCAAAGGAACTCTGATAGCTGTGTTTCACATGTTTGTTAGTGCGGCTGACATAACTGACAGTACTTGTTATGCCAACCACGTACTCATCTGACCTTTATAAGGTTGTTACAATGACTGCCTGATAAGCTTATTGTTTGGTGTCCTGTCCAAACTTCATAAGCACATTTTTGTCCCATATAAACTATTCTTCCCAAATCTTTTGCAGTATCCAGCATGTTATAGATACTGTGATTGAAATAAAAATGAAAATAGCACTCACCCTTCCCAAAATGTAGCTGCCCTCTGCCATTTCCTGTTTCTTTACCATCATCCTTGTCCTTCGCCCTTTTTCTTGCCTTCTTTTACTGAAACTAGCCTACCATATCAGATAGTGTAACTTTAAAAAAAAAATCTCAGCTCAAATTCAGTGTGAGGCCCATTTAAGTATGAAATGCCCTTATGCTGGGGCTAGGCAACATTGTGGTGTAGGAGGCAGTTTAAAGTAAGTGTTTTTTTGTAGACAGCATGGAGTAGCATGCTAGGAAGTATTGCTTTTCCCCCCAGTTCTAAAGTTTTCTATGGAATTAAGGCTTCACACTCTACCCCACAGCCTGAGCTTCATGGCAAGCACAAGACCCAGCTGCTTGGATGCTATTTTTAGTAGCTTATGTTGACTGAAGGGCTAATTTCTATGACTCTATTAAAAATTTTTTTTCACTAAATAACTACAGCTTGCTAAATCCTCCATCATAGCAAAGGAGTCAGCCTCTCTTTCTACCTAGGTTTCAGTCCATAGGAGTAGGAGAGAGAGCAGCATTAGGTGAGGCTGTCAGGCACTGCCACTGATGATCTCCCGGGTCTTTGTTGCAGACAGAACAAGCGAATGAAAAAATGAACGCCAAACTAGAAGAGCTCAGGCAGCATGCAGCGTAAGTTTCGTACCAGATGTTTGTTAGTGACCTACACCATCTTAGTATATAATCATGGATGCTCTGGCCTGTACAGTGTGATTAACCCTTAGGTTCCTTTGCTTGAATTTTCAGCTGTAAACTGGATCTTCAAAAGATACTGGAGGTTTCAGGAGACCAGGAATTAAAAGAAAATGTAGAGATAATTCGTAATTTGCAGCAAATGATTACTCAGCTATCGGTAAGCCAAATAATGGGCAGTGTAAATAGGCATATATTGGTTTCATTTGTTTCTCCTGATGCATATAAATGTTTCTGACTCTGTGCCTTTTGTTGAAGCAACTCGAGTGTGAACCACTTAAGGACAGAGAATCAAGAATCTTTGGACGTGATCTGAGTATTGAATTTGTTAAATCAGAATACCCATAGATTACATATGCAACAAGTTAATATTTCAGTATTCTAAGCAAACACCAGAAGCACCAACATGGCAGTACAAAATCACTTGTATAGCAGGAGCAGCAATCATTGATTTGCTGTCCTCTAGGTGTAAGCTAATTTAATAAGAGGCCTTGTACCATACCCCAATTTCAAATAAGCTAGAGTCTGACAGATAGCTCAGAGCACTCAGGGAATACCATAGCTGTCTTTAATAACCAGTAATAAACAAATGTGAATGATTGTTCTGCCATAAGTTCATAAGTTCCCATCTTTATTTATTTTTAGAACTGTTATAATAATTGTGGGTGTGTGTGTGTGTTTTGGAAACCCTAGTAGTGTAGTGGTTAAGTGCTACGGCTGCTAACCAAGAGGTCGGTAGTTCGAATCCGCCAGGCGCTCCTTGGAAACTCTATCAGGCAGTTCTGCTCTGTCTCATAGGGTCGCTATGAGTCGGAATCAACTCGACGGCAGTGGGTTTTTTTGGTGTGTTTTATTTTTTTTCTTTTGGGTTGTGAGTTATTGTTTTTGCCAGAAGAAAAACACTCACAATTCCACCACCCTAAAAATGTATTTTTATTTTTTGTGTTCCTTATCTATTATAGTCCTTAGGCATATATACTTTTTTAAAATTGAAATGATAGTATAACATAGTATGTTAAGGCATTATGGTTGGTTGAGGCATTATGGTTGGTTGAGGCATTATGGTTGGTTTCATACCATGTACACTCTCTGTAGGGTCTCTATGAGTTGGAATCGACTCGATGGCAACGGGTTTGGGTTTTTGTTTTTGCTTTTTTTTAGTTACACTCTCGTTTATTATTTGAAGCAATACTGTATATGTAAATACCTTGTAATAATTCCTAGCCCTTGGAAGAGGTTTTAATTGTACCAGAACACTGATTCTTCCACTCCTGGTCTTGCCCAATGTTTTCTAGAGTTGTGAAGAAGATATCACAAGATCATCCACATATATATTTGCTCTTAAAGAGTAAATGGGGAAAACACATGTTATACAGTATTAGGGAGTGGTTAGGATGGCCAGTCCCAAGAAATTAAATGAATAAACTCCCAAAAGACTAGGAGGCAGTGTTTTAGAATTAGTATTGTACTAACTGTCCTGAGCAGTCTAAGTTGACAGTTCATTTAGCCAACAAACAGGGCACAGTAACTGAGACCCTGGCTCCGCAGCCAGACAAACCCTGGTTTGAAGCCAGTTCTGCCACTTACTAACTGTGTAACCTTGCTAAGGGCTGTATTAATGTCAAAATAAAACAATTTAAGTGACTCAAATAGAGGTTACTCAGCTGATGCACTCCAGAAGAACCTGAACTCCAGGTAACTCCTCAAGTTGAAGCAAGATTGGACTTTTACAGGGTGAAGAGAAGAGAGTGGTGTGTGTCCTTGTGGTTTGGCGCAAGTAGCAGTTTTTGTTTTTCATTGCTGTGAAACTTTTGGTTGGGGGTTGTTCCAATTTTCATGCCTCTTGCAGGATGATTGGTACAATTCCATCCCAGTAACTGTGAGAAGATTATTTTTCAAGAGTTGGTTTTGCAAGCCTTGTGGTGTGTTGGTTAGTCATTGTTCAAGGGCAGGAGAGGTAGCAAAAAACAAAAGGAAAGGGAATGAAGTCAAGGAAACCTGGAACCTCTGTCGTGTCTGTTTTAATCCTTTTACATTAGTAATACAAGGACAAAAGAATGGGTGATTAACTGCCTATAAAATTCAGGAAGGCATCACAGAAGAAAATGGGTCCTAAAATATGAATAGGAGTTTTCCACAGGGGAAAGAACAATCCGCATAGAGGAAAAAGCACATGCAAAAGCAATGAGGTATGAAAGTAAATATTTAGAAAATGGTAAGAGCTGCAATGTGGCTGAAATATAGAGTGCATGCTGGAGAATGGCTATCACAGGGTTAAATCTCACCATCGTCTTCTGCAACATCTGATACGTGAAAACCTTGTGTGATCTGCCTCAGAGTTAAGATAATCTAGGTTGCAGAACCCTACTGCAGCCAAAGCTTATAAGCTTAGAAAATAGTGGCCTAGGGCACTGCTGTTCATGTACACCACACCAAGCTGAGAGGACTTCACATAGCCTTGTTTCTGGGGCTTTGAGTCACATAGAAAAGATGAAGAAGGAAACCCATGGAACTCTGTTAATAAAGTTAGCTAAGGTACTCTTAGTGAGCATCTGGCAGTATGACTGGTGCCTGGGGTGCCTGTCGAGCAAGTTGCTGGTGGTGACTGGCTTGGAGGGATTCTGTAGAATCACTGTGTCTGCCACTAAAATGCACTTGGCACTTGCAAAAGGAGGGTGCTAAAGATTGCCACAAGCTGATCAAGTCCCTGGCTCCCATCCACTGTCACAATTAGGCAGAGTGAACCCTCTTATCCTGGACTTCTGCTAGACCCTTGAATCAGAGTTCTCCATGTCTATTGTTTGGAGACCAGCCCACATGAAAAAAAAAATGTTTTTAAATACAGTCTGCTCTTCATATCCGTCGGTTCCACATCTGCAGATTCAACCGTGGATCAAAAATATTTGGCGGGGGAGGGGGAGGGCGAGGAGAAACTTTCAAAAAGCAAAACTTGAATTTGCCACACGCTGAGCACTACAATCAATCCACACGGACGAAATGACGTGTAGGCTACCCTGCTATAGTTTCCCGCCATTTCACAGACCCTCAGTCTCTCTCCAGCACTCCTTGTTTGAGCATTGTTCATTTACTACTTGTGTGCACCCTTTGTTTCTGTGAAAAAATGGCTTCTAAAAAAAAAATTAAGTGGTCAAAGCAATCCCTCAAAGGCTAAGAGGGACCGTAAAGTGTTCTCTCTTGACAAGAAAATGAAAATCTTAGATCTTTTGAAAAGTGGCATGTCGCTCGCCCAAGTGGGCTGTAAGGTCGGTAAAAATGACGAGCATTCACACAGTACAGCAGAAAGAAGCTGAAATTCATGGAAGTGTTTGTTAGTGCTGCACCTACAATGGCAAAAATGGTCATTCTAGTTCATGATAAAATGCTTGCAAAGACTGAGAAAGCTTTAAGTGTATGGCTAGAGGACATGTCACAGAAGAATAGCCCTGTTGATGGCAAAATTATGCGTGAAAAAGCACTTAGCCTCTATGAGCACTACTGTGAGGGGTTGAGGAGAGTGAGAGGAAGGTGTTTAAGGCTAGTAAGGAATGGCTGGCTAGCTATGCCAAGGACCACAGCCTCCAGGATTTAAAGATCACGGGATAATCAGCATCGGCTGATGCCTAGGCAGCATCAGCGTTCCCAGAAGAGTTCAAAGGAGCTCATTGAAGAGAGAGACTACCTTCCAAAGCAGTCTTCAATTGTGATGAAACAACTATTTCCGTGGCATTTACATTGTATTAGGTATTTAGACGTAACCTAGAGATGATTTAAAGTATACGGGAGGGTGTTCATAGGTTGTGTGCAAATACTATTCCATTTTATATAAGAGACTTGAGTATCCTACGATTTTGGTATCCGCAGGGGATCCTGGAGCCAATCTTCTGTGGATACCAAGGAAGGACTGTGCACAACAGTGTATCCTGGAGCTTTTATTCAGATTCACTGCAGTGAAAGCAAAAGTTTCCCATGTAAATGCTTATGCCCTTCAGTCTGGATTAAAACTATTTTTATTTTAGTGAACACCCCTTTTCAGTTATGAAGGTAACCATTGTTCCTGGATCTTACTACTAGGAGCTTTAAGTGCTAAACTGTACCAATTCTTCCTGTAAAATATAATTCAAGCAAACCTCCTTGTGCATTTACCTATGAGGAAATTCATGCAGTCTTTTCATTTCCCACAAAATCAAATATTTTTGTTTGTTAGTTTTTATCCTCTCCTTCAAGACCATTTCCATAAAAAGCATCTTGCATGCCCGGCATTGGTATTGCCTACAACCTACAAGCACAAACTTCATTTTGAAGGGTTTTGCTGGTTAATGTAGCACAGTGTACCCTAGCCTTGTTCCCCTGACCATCATCTTCAGCGAATCATATCTTTTACTTACAAGAGACTCTCAGCTGTAGCCTTGGAATGGGAGGAAAGTGGGCTGTTAGATTGAAATAAATCCGATTGTTAGATATTTACGTATAAGGTAATGAAGACAGAATCCTGCCACGTTCATGTAGAACATATCACCAGAGCCTTGAGCTTAAACCTTAGTGTTCTGAACATTTCACTGGGCCAAATGCCGAAGGTAAACCACAGTAACCAAGTCTTCTTCAAGGTTCAACCCATCTCCTTTGATCCTGACTACCGTTAACCCTTAATATATTGAAGTACTCTGTTTTTAAGAAGAATTTGATACATCCTGCCCTTGGGAATCACCAGTTCTGTAAATCATGCGCTAACTCTATGTTTTTTTCCATGTTATTAGGCCAATAGCTCTTTCACCAATCATCTCCTTAATCATGTGACTTCCTGGAAATAATCTTTTCTTCTCAGGGCTCTACAGAATCACTTAAACAGAAGCGACAATCATATGTTACAATGCCAAATAAAGCCTAAATTCCAGTGAGGAGAAAGAGCTTGCTCATATGATGATACCATACAAACAAATCAGGCCTAGTAAGTGGTTTTAGGTTTCCTTTCTAGGTGCCCAAAAAAAGGAATTTACCCTTTTGGGAGGGATTTGGTACTTGCCTTTTCCCCTCCAAGTAACCATTAACTGGAGCAGCTGCATGTGATCTGTTCTTATTTATATGAGGGACAGTGCGGCAGTACATTTGTCTGACTTCCTGAACACATTTTTTCTGGGCACCACCTAGTGTATTTATTTCTTTATAGAGTAGGTTCTTGCTGCCTTGACCGACTGTAAAATAGTCGAAGATAACTCTTCATTCTATTCACTTTTCTGCTGCATTGCCAATATTTAATATGTTGATTTAAAGGGCATGCCTGTGAAACTAGCTAGAACTGTACATTACAGAGATTGACTTAGCGGTAGGAGCGTAAAAAGAAAGGGTAGAGTCTGTAAAGTGGGTTAAACTTTGACCTGTTGGAATGGCTTAATGTTTCAATCTGGCCCAATGATCTCTGGCAGAGCAGAAGAGGTACAATAAGTATGTCAGTTGCCACATGAACTTATTTTTTAGACACTACACAATCGCCCTTTATAAAGAAGAAAGACTCTTGAGAGGTAAGAAATGGAAATGTGTGGCTCTTGGAGTATATGTGACTACAGAGTGGATCCAGCACCTTAAGTGGTCTCTGTGTATACTTAAAAAAAAATTAAATAACCAGTATGAAATCCACTAGTAAGCTTCACCTCAGTTTTTTTCCTGAACTGAAACATTTGCCTTTGCAGAATGAAACTGTTGTTTGCATGGCTGCAGCCATTGATTCTGCAGTGGAACCAGAAGCTGTAAGTAATTGGCCCCTTTGTGTAGAACTGGGAGCTTCAACTCTGCCATTTCTATAATTTATCACTCATCTGAAGAAGAGAATCCATGATGTTACTATCTTCCATAGAATGGCCTAGAAATCCAGAAATCTTGAGTGTAAAATCCCTAACTTGGACAGGTTCTATCTCTAATAGTATAATTGGTAATGGATAGCAGGACTTCTCAGAGATGTCACATTCTGTATTTACAATCTGGCTTGCTTACTGATTTCTTGTTATATGCTAATATTCTTCATCAGCTGTCTAGCAAGTTAAAATGAGCTGGACAAATTGGGAAGGAAACAAATTAGGAAATTGTGACAAAGTCAAAAAAAGCATTAGAGCAGAAATGGAAAAGATTTTTTTTTTCTGGGCCTAATTTTCTATGGATGGGATTGTTAGGGGCTAAAAGAACCAAGGGCTCATGTTGCAAGAATAGATAAAATGGCTAAAGGTTATAGAGTAGAATCAAAATGAAAGGCTAGACAATGGTTCGAGATGGCTTTTTCCCCTTCAAATGAATATATATGTGTAGTTTTCTGAAAGAAGGAAGATAGCCAATAAATCAAGTACTAGAGGTCAGCTCTGTGAGAATAAATGAGGCCTCTTTTCCATTTTCACCATTCCCAAAGTGCCATTTCCAGGAACCTTTCTCCTTTGAGAGCTCCTTGGAATGAGATAAAAATAAGAAACATTGACCAGATCAATAAAGGAAAGAACAAGAAACTTAGTTCACTCTTAGAAGCAATTAAAGCATCTAAAAGAAATAAGGTGTTTGTGAGAGCAGTAAAATAGACTAGCTCAATTTATTTCAAATGTTTAAAGCAAATGTCGTATGAGAAGCCACAATTATAAAAGAACAGAGGTGTTGCTAATAGAGAACCGGCCCTTAGAATTGATGAAACAGTGCCTAAGGAACTTCGATTGCTTTTTTCTCTAACAAATCATTATCCTTATTTGTTCCAGCAAGTGGAAACAAGCCTAGAGACCAGCAGGTCTTCTGATGTTTTCACCACCCAGCATGCTCTACGTCAAGCTCAGATGTCTAAGGAACTGCTTGAGTTGAATAAAGCCCTTGCACTGAAAGAGGCCCTAGCTCGGAAAATGACTCAGAATGACAGCCAACTACAGCCCATTCAGTTCCAGTACCAGGTAAACTATTTACTGGAGCAGCATTTGCTCACGTCTACTATCTCTCTTTAATTGAATGGGAAGAAAACAAGCACATCATTTTTTTAAATAATTTTTATTGTGCTTTAAGTGAAAGTTTACAAATCAAGTCAGTCTCTCACATATAAACTTTTATGCACCTTACTACATACTCCCACTTACTCTCCCCCTAATGAGTCGGCCCGCTCCCTCCTTCCAGTCTCTCCTTTCGTGACCGTTTTGCCAGCTTCTAACCCCCTCTACCTTCCCATCTCCCCTCCAGATAGGAGATGCCAATATAGTCTCAAGTGTCCACCTGATGCAAGTAGCTCACTCCTCATCAGCATCTCTCTCCAACCCATTGTCCAGTCCAATCCATGTCTGATGACTTGGCTTCGGGCATGGTTCCTGTCCTGGGCCAACAGAAGGTTTGGGGACCATGACTGCCGGGATTCTTCTAGTCTTAGTCAGACCATTAAGTCTGGTCTTTTTATGAGAATTTGGGGTCTGCATCCCACTGTTCTCTTGCTCCCTCAGGGGTTCTCTCTTGTGCTCCCTGTCAGGGCAGTCATCGGTTGTGGTCAGGCACCATCTAGTTCTTCTGGTCTCAGGATGATGTAGTCTCTAGTTCATGTAGCCCTTTCTGACTCTTGGGCTTCTAATTACCTTGTGACCTTGGTGTTCTTCATTCTCCTTTGATCCAGGTGGGTTGAGACCAATTGATATATCTTAGATGGCCGCTTGCTAGAAGCACATCATTTTTTAAAATAATTTTTACTGTGCTTAGTGAAAAAGTTTACAAATCAAGTCAGTCACTCACATAAATCTTATACACACCTTGCTACATACTCCCAATTACTCTCCCCCTAATGAGACAGCCCGCTGTCTCCCTCCACTCTCTCTTTTCGTGTCCATTATGCCAGCTTCTAACCCCCTCTACCCTCTCATCTCCCCTCCAGGCAGGAGATGCCAACATAGTCTCAAGTGTCCACCTGATCCAAGAAGCTCACTCCTCACCAGCATCCCTTTCCAACCCATTGTCCAGTCCAATCCATGTCTGAAGAGTTGTAGAAGCACATCATTTCTGATGATGAAAAGACAATATAATATGGGTAGTAGTACTGGAGTTGTACTGTTTTTTTTTTTTTAAAAAAAAAAGGATACATTCAGGAAAGGGAACCTGTAATTTTGTCCCCTTTATTCTAGTGCAGTCCCTGGGTAGCATAAGTGCTTAACACACTGTGCTACTAACTGAAAGGGTGGAGGTTTGAGTCAACCCAGAGGTGCCTCACAAGAAAGGCCTGGCAGTCTACTTCCAAAAATCAGCCACTGAAAACCCTCTGGAGTACATTTATACTGTGACACACATGGGATTGCCATGAGTCGGGATCTACTCAACAGGAACTGGTTTAGTTTAATGCCTTACCATATGTTATAACAAACATGGTCCCTACTTGTGGAGAAATTTTGTTTTAATCACTATACTTAGATTCTGAGGAAGGTACATTTCTTAGTAGGTGGTTCTGAGTTATACTGTGAATTATGAAAGGACTTATAGTGGCTTTCACATGAATCAATAAGCAGATCTTTACTTAAAGCAAGTCTTTGGCTATCAGGTTACCCACAAGAAATGGCCATTGTTCCAGACCTTATTCCTCCTTGTACCCCAATGTTACCTATACTTTCTCTGTGATATAACTGTGAACTTGTTTGGATGTGTCAAGGAATAAGGGTGGATTGTTTTCCCATACAGCTATACCCTACCACTCTCAAAGTACTATATGCTTGTATTTAGAAAGACCTATTTTTTTTATACTATTCATGCTTTTTTATCACCACCACCCCTAAATTTTTAGAGTAAAAACAAGAAAAGTGTTTATCCTTAATGATTTTCGCCACTTTTTTCCCCTTAGGGTAAAGGTTGCTTCCAAAGTAATAACTGAGTTGCCTATAGAGGTTTTTCCTCTTCTTTCTTATCATAGTCTTGTTCAACTTTTTTAAAACCTAATTTTTATTTATGTCATAAAGACATTCAAGTATATCATTTTTTATTGTGGTAAATATATAACAAAATATTTGCCATTTCAACATTTTTATATGTACAGTTCAGTGACATTAATTATATTCATCATATTGTACACCATCACCACTATCCATTTCCAAATTTTTCCATCACCCTTAAGCTCATTACCCCCTGAGCAACAACTCCACATTTTACCTCCCTCTTGCCGCTGGTAACCACTACTGAACGCCGGTCTCTATACAGATCCCTATTCTGCATATTTCATGTAAGTGGGATCATATAATATTTATGCTTTTGTGATTGATTTATTTTGCTCACCATAATATTTTCAAAGTTCATCCCTCTTGCAGCATATATCTGGACTTCATTTTTCTTTATTAAAAGAAATATTCCATTGTATATATATACCACATTTTGTTTATCCATTCATCTGTTGATGGACATTTAGGTTGTTTCCACCTTTTGGCTATTGTGAAAAGTGCTGCAATGAACATGGGTATACAAATACTTGTTTTTGTTCCTGCTTTCAACTATTTGGGGTGCATACCAAGGAGTGGAATTGCTGGGTCATTGTTTTTTGGGGGTTTATGGTAATTCTATGTCTATAACTTTTTGAGGAACCACAGAACTGTTTCCCACAGAGACTGTACCATTGTACAATCCCACCAGTAATAGATGAGGGTCCCAATTTTTCCACATCCTGGCCAACATTGTTTTCCATTTTTTGATCATAGCCATCTTAAACCTATTGCCATCAAGTTGATTCTGACTCATAGCGACCCTATAGGACAGAGTAGAACTGCCCTGCAGGGTTTCCAAGGAGCACCTGGTGGATTTGAACTGCCAGCCTTTTAGTTAGCAACAATAGCTCTTAAAACCATTACACCACCAGGGTTTCCGTAGCCATCTTAGTGGGGTGAAATGATATCTCATTGTGGTTTTGATTTGTATTTCCCTAACTGACTTCACAGCACCCGAGAACGGCAACTGCTACAATGACTAGTGACGGCGAGCATCCTTTCATGTGCCTGTTGGCTATTTGTATTTCTTTGGCAAAATGTCTATTCAAGATTTTGGCCATTTTTTGATTGGGTTGTCTTTTTGTTGTTAAATTGTAGGTGTTATTTATATATTCTGGATAGTAAGCCCTTATCAGATATATGGTTCCCCCAAATTTTCTCGCAGTCTGTAGGTGGTCTCTTCACTTTGTTGTTAAAGCCATTTATTGACCAAAAGTTTTTTAATTTTGATGAAGTATAATTTATCTATTTTGATTTCCTCATTCCTTGTTTCCGTATTTTCCTTGTTCTTGACATACGCCTTTATTTTAGTGGAGCGCAACCCCAATAACTGTCTGAGAAAGGCTACATGAAAGGAAAATGTTTTAAAACATTGAATGCCTGAAAATAGCTTTTTTTTTTCTTCTTCTTACACTTGTATGGTTAGCTGGGTTTGGAATTCTATAGTCAAAATTAGATTGATTCAGAATTTTAAATGTGCTGCTCCATTGTCTTCTGTGTCCACTGTTGCTGTTTGAAAAGTCCATTATGATTCCTGTTCTTTGTTTTTTAGCTGTATTTTTACCCTTTCTGGAAACTTTCAGGATCTTTTCTTTGTCCCCAAGTGCTACTTAATTTTACAGTGACGTGCCTTGGTATGGTCTTTTCTCATTTATTGTGCTAGGTGCTTGGTGGGTCCCTTCAATTGAGAAATTTGTATCCTCCTCTTTTGGGAAGTTTTCTTTATATTTATATATGATTTATTTTGTTGTTGTTATTGAGAATATACACAGTATATTTGTTTCTACCTGTGCATTTCATTGACATTGAATACATTCTTTGAGTTGTGTAACCAACCATTCTAAGCCTCCTTTCCTAAGTTGTTCCTCCCTCATAATATAGACTCACTGCCCCCTAAGATTCATATCTAATTGTTCGAGTTGAGTTGTCAATTTGATCTCATATAGATCGGTCTTAAAAGAGCATAACACTCAAGGCAGACATTCTTTACTAGTTAAGCTAAACTGTTGTTTGGTTTTAAGAAGGATTCAGGGATATTCTTGGTTTAAGGCTTAAAGATGATCACAGGGCAGTAGTTTCAGGGGTTCATCCAGCCACCATGGCTCTAGAAAACCTGGCTTCCATGAGAATTTGAAAGTCTGTTCTGCATTTTCCTCCTTTGGATCAGGATTCTTCTATGGAATCTTTTATCAAAATGTTTAGCAATGATAGCTGGCATCATCCAGTTCTTCTGGTCTCATGGCAAGGAGGCAGTTGTTCGTGGAGGCAATTAGCCACATATTCCATATGTCCCTCCTATGCCTGACTCTCCTTCTTCCTCTGTTGCTCCAAGTGAATAGAGACCAATTATTGTGCCTTGGGTGGCCGCTTGCAAGCTCTTAAGACCCCAAGGACTAGCAACAAAGTGGGAGATAGAACAGAAGCACTAAACACGTTATTAGGCCAATTAACTGGAATGTCTCATGAAACCATGACCCTAAACCTCCAAACCAAAGAACCAAATCCCATGAAGTATTTTGTTGTACGTGAGCAGGCTCAGCAGCTACTCTTTTTTTTTTTTGTCGTTGTTTAAATACATCTATCACACAACTTTTCACATTCCACCTTTTTACAGGTGTACAACTTATTAACAGCAATTACATTAATCGGCTATGAAAACCTACGTTTAATCAATGCAATTTTTCCATCATTGTAAACAGAAAGTCAATACTCCACAAGCAATACCCCGCTTTCCCTTTCCCTTTCCCTCTCCCTCCTGCCCCTAGTAACCACTAATAAACTTTGGTCTCTGTACATTTGCCTTTTCTTTTTTTTTTTTTATAAATAAGTGAGGTCCTATAATATTTGTCCTTTTGTGATTGGTTTATTTTACTCAGCATAATGTCTTCAAGCTCTACAGGTTGTAGCATATATCAAGACTTCATTTGTCTTTGTGGCTGAGTAGTATTCCATTGTATGTATGTACCACATTTTGTATATCCATTCATCTGTTGATGGGCATTTAGGTTGTTTCCACCTTTTGGCTATTGTGAATAGTGCTGCAGTGAACATTTGTCTACAAGCCTCTGCTTGAGTCTCTGTTTTCAAGTCTTTTCGTTATATACCTAGGAGTGGAAATTACTGGGTCATATAGTAGTTCTGTTTTTAGAGGAACCACCACACCATTTTCCACAATCGCTGTGCCATTTTGCATTCCCACCAGCAATGGATAAGTGTTTCAATTTCCCCACATCATCGCCATTATCTTGGCCATCCTAGTGGGAGTGAAATGATACCTCATTGTGGTCTTTCTGATGGCTAATGACCGTGAGCATCTTTTCATGTGTTTGGCGGTCATTTGAATGTCCTCTTTGATGAAATGTCTATTCAAGTCCTGTGCCTGTTTTCTGATAGGGTATTTGTCTTTTTGTTGTTCGTTATCAGAGTTTTATACATATATAGATATATAGATTATTAGATTCTGTATTCATGAGAGATATTAAAAAAATGAGAGATATTGGTCTATAGTTTTATTTTTTAGTGGTATCTTTGCCTGGCTTTGGTATCAGGCTTATGCTTGCATCATGGGATGAATTTGGGTCTATTCCTTTTCTATGCTCTGAAATAGTTTGAGTAGCATTGGTGACAACTCTTGTCTGATGTTGATAGAATTCTCCAGTGAAGCCATCTGGGCCAGGATTTTTTTTTCTTTTTTTCACTGGGAGATTTTTTTATGACCTGTTCACTTTCTTTTTTTGTTATGGATCTATTCAGATTGTGTTATTTTGGGTAGGTAGTGTGTTTCTAGGAATTTTTCTATTTCTTCTTGATTTTCAAATTTGTTAGAGTATAATTTTTCATAATATTCTGTTATTATCCTTTTTATTTCAGTTGGAGCTGTTGTAATGTCACCCATCTCATTTCTTATTTGTGTTATTTGCATCTTCTCTTTCTTTTCTCAAGTTGGCCAGTGATTGGTCCATTTTATGGATATTTTCGAAGCACCGACTTCTACTCTTGTTGATTCTTTTGATTGTTTTTCTGTTTTATTTATTTCTGCTCTAACCTTTGTTGTTTCCTTTCTCCTGGCAGCTGTGGACTTCTTTTGCTGCTCTTTTTCTATTTGTCTGTGTTGTAGGGTTAAAGTATTGATTTTGGCCCTTTGTCCTTTTTTAATGTGTGTGCTTATTGCTGTAAATTAACCTCTGAGCACTGCTTTTGCTGTGTTCCAAAGATTTTGGTTTGTTGTGTTTTCATTCTCATTTGATTGTAGGAATTATTTTATTTCCTTTTTAATTCCTTCTGTTACCCAGTGTTTTTAAAGCAAGATGTTATTCAATTTCCATGTATTTGATTTTTCCCTTGTTTTTCCTGTTATTGATTTCTAATTTTATAGCATTGTGATCAGAGAAGATGCTTTGTATTATTTCGGTATTTTTGAATTTATTGAGGCTTGCTGTGTGGCCTAAAATATGGCCTATTCTGGAGCATGATCCATGTGCATTGGAGAAGAATGTGTACTGTGCTGCTGTTGGGTAGAGTGTTCTGTATATGTCTATGAGGTCAAGTTGGTCAATTGTGTTGTTTAGATCTTCTGTATCTTTGTTGAATTTCTTTTTAGTGGTTCTGTCTTCATTGAAAGTGGTATGTTAAAGTCTCCTACTATTATTGTGGAACTGTCCATTTCTCTTTTCAATACTGTTAGAGTTTGTTTTATGTATTTTGGAGCTCTGTCATTGAGTGTGTAAATATCTTTTATGGTTATGTCCTCCTGGTTGATGGACCCTTAAGTCATTATACAGTGCAACTCTGTCTTAGTCATCTAGTGCTGCCATAACAGAAATACCACAAGTGGATGGCTTTAACAAAGAGAAATTTATTTCCTCACGGTAAAGTAGGCTAAAAGTCCAAATTCAAGGTGTCAGCTCCAGGGAAAGGCTTTCTCTCTCTTTCGCCTCTGGAGGAAGGTCCTTGTCCTCAGTCTTCCCACAGTCGAGGAGCTTTTCAGGCACAGGGACCCCAGGTCCAAAGGACGTGCTCTGGTCCTGGTGCTGCTTTCTTGGTGGTATGACGTCCCCAACTCTCTGCTTGCTTCCCTTTCCTTTTATCTCTTGAAACATAAAAGGTGGTGCAGGCCACACCCCAGGGAAACTCCCTTTACCTTGGATCAGGGAGGTAACCTGAGTAAGGGTGGTGTTACAATCCCACCCTAATCCTCTCAACATAAAATTACAATCACAAAATGGAGGACAAACCACACAATACTGGGAATCATTGCCTAACCAAGTTGATACATTTTGGGGGGGACATAATTCAATCCATGACACCTTCCTTGTCTCTTATGCTGATTTTTGCCTTAAAGTCTGTTTTTTCAGAGATTAATATTGCCACTTCTGCTGTTTTTTGATAACTGTTTATTTGATATATTTTTTCTACCCTTTGATTTTTAGCTTATTTTTATCTTTGTGTGTAAAACGTGTCTCTTATAGGCAACATATTGATGGGTCATAGTTTTTTTACCCATTCTGTTACTCTCTGTCTCTTGACTAGTGCATTTACATTCAATGTGATGATCAATAGGTATGAATTTACTGCTGTCATTTTGTTGTGCTTTTTTTGTGTGTGTTGTGTTAATGGTTTCTTTTTTCTGCTTACTTTTCTGTACTGAGTTATTTTTGTTTATGGATTTTCTTTTCATTTCCTTCATTATTGTTGATTTTGTTTTTACTGAGTCTTTATGGTTTTCTTCATTTTTATTTTGGTTTATTAATTTTCTTTGTGATCACCCTGAAATTTACTTTTATCTTACTAAGTTTAGAATAGTCTATTATGTCTTGACTTCTCTGTATGGAAGTTCAGTAACTACACTGTGTATTTCCTCTTTTTATTTTGAAGTTCTTATCATTTACAGATTGACATTTCTGCTTCCCTGTTTTTAGTCTTGTAGCTTTATTTTGTTTTTGAGAGTTCTTTATGTGGGTTGGTGTCTGGGTAATGCTGTCATTTGTCTTAATCTCAGATTGTTGTTGGTTCTCTGTCCAAAAGACTCCCTTTAATATTTCTTGTAAGTTGATCTGTCTTTTACAAATTCCCTTAATTTCTGTTTATCTGGAAATGTCCCAATTTTGCCATCATATTTGAGAGACAATTTTGCTGGATATGTAAATCTTAGTTGGCAATTTTTTTTTTCTTTTAAGATTTTATATATGTCATCCCAAAGCATTCTTGCCAGCATGGTTCCTGCCTAGAAATTAGAGCTTAGTCTTAAATTGGTTCCCCTTTGTGGGTGATTAGGTGATAGTTCGTTTTTCCCACACTGCTCTAAGGATTCATTCTTTGTCTTTGGTTTTAGAAAGTTTGATTATGACTTGTCTTAGTGACTCTCTTTTGGGATAGATCTTGTGTGGGGTTTGTTGTGCTTCTTGGATGGATAGCTTCTTGTCTTTTGTGATACTAGGGAAGTTTTCTGCTAGCAAATCTTCAAAAATTCTCTGTGCTTTTTTTTTTTTGTCCCTTCCTGTTGTGGAATTCTGATCATGTGTAAATTATTCCTCTTTATAGTGTCCCATATTACTCTTAGGTTTTCTTCATTCTTTTTTCTGAATGTTCCTCAAACAAGTTAATGTCAAGGGATTTGTCCTCTGTTTCACCGATTCTATCTTCAATTCTACTCCAATGACCTTCCACTGAGTTATCTATTTCTGACATTTTATTGTTAATCTTTTGGATTTCTAGTTGCTGTTTCTGTATGGTTTTTAATTGTCTATTTATTTTGTCATTTTGTTCTTATATTGTTTTCCTGAATTCTTGTAGAGTTTTATATGGTTTTCCTTGATTTTGTCCATTTTCCTTGATCTCTTGGAGGCTCTTATATATACGTCTTCTGAATTCCTTATCAGGTAATTCCATTACCATTTCTTTTTCAGCAAGGTTTTCTGACCCTTTATTGTGGTCACTTGCTTGAGGTATCTTGTCCTGCTTCTTTATGTGATTCGGCATTGTCCATTGTCTCTGAGGCATTAGTGTGTTATTGTATTTATTTAGTGATTATATATTTGTTTGCCATGCCCTGATTTTTTGTTTTGTTTTATTTTGATATATTGGTGTGGGTGTGCTATGTTGGTGGCTAGTCCAGCTGCACTGGAGCACTCACCATCGGGCTCTGGGTTGGGCAGGGCCTGGCAATGTGACACAGGTCTCTGTTTCCCGGCTGTGCAGGGCTGCTGAGGATAGGCTGGATGAGCATTGGATGCCATCTCTGGCTGCCATCTATCATCAGCCCAGTGATGCAGGTGTGAGCTATGGCACTCGCTGAGTGGGGGTGGTGGCAGGTGTGGTGGGCAAGCAGAAGTGCAGGAGCCCACTCTCCTTTGCTTGCCTTGTGTGTGCAGGGTCACCTGAGTGGTCTCGTACCACTAGGGATGCAGGGCCAGGCAAGTCAGGAGGTGTGGTCACTGGAGCAGTCCTGTGCCACTTGGAGGGATGTGGCGGGGGTGGGACCGAGTGGCCATAAGCTCCATGGCCGTCACCACTCTACAGGTAGACAAGGGGGTGATGGCAGATGGGGTTGGATGGGGGGAAAAAGGGGGCTCAGAACGTGTCCCCAGCAGTCGAGGGCTGCAAGGATGGGGGGTTCATGCATCTAATCATCAGGAGGGTGGGGAGAGGGAAAGTGCGCTTCTCATGTCGCTGGGCAAGTGTGCCCGCGCACTTACCTGCTGGCAGAAGTCATCAGTCGGCACCTGGCCCCAATCAAGTGTGAGGCGTGGCGGGCAGTCTGTGGTCCAGTCAGGTGGGAGACCTCCTGCTAACACTCTGTGAATCCATCACTCTGTGCGCCACCCACCCCAATGGTCAGGGACTGCTGCTGGCAAGCCACCCTGTCTCTGGTTCCTGGCTTCCTCACTGCTTCTTGGGTTCTGGGATCCCTGGAGCTCTCACCCTCCATCCTACAACCTTCTTTCTTAAGGCTGGTTCATGTCCTGCTCATCCCACTTCCCCCGGTTATGTCTACACAGTTTATCTCCTGTTGGAGTTCCTTGAAGTTGCCTTTCTGTGCTCCTCACCCGCGATCACTGTTGGCTTTGTCTCACTATGGCCACGCTGTGCCAGGTCGCCTGGCAGGGCCCCTCCACCCAATATCTCTCCTCCTTCACTGTTTTTTGATCACTTTTTTCTTCCAGCCAATGTTTGACTTGATTCTTTATCCTTTCATTTGATGCTCAGGATTCCAGAATTGTCGTATATACGTGTTTCACTTGGTTTCTTGGGTCTTTGCTCTAGAGGGATGGCAAGGTGTATCTGACTAAGCTGCCATGTTGACACCTCCTACCTGGTTATCAGATTCTTTTCAGATATATAGAGTCCAAAGATATTCTCCCAGTTGGTAGCTTGACTTTTCCCTTTTTTTGGTAAAGTCTTTTGATGAACAAAAGTTTTTAATTTTTATGAGGTAGCATTTATTTAGTTTGTCTTTTGCTGTATGTGCTTTTGTTATTATATTAGATAATCCATTGTTAAAAGCTAGGCCTGACAGCATTGTACCTGCATTTTCTTTGCATGGTTAGGTCCTTAATCCATTTTTAATTTGTTTTTATGTATGGTGTGAGGCATGGATCCTGTTTCATTTTTCTGCATGTGTAAATCCAATTTTTCCATCACCATGTATTGAGGACACTTTTACTTGTTGAATGGACTTAGCATCCTAGTTAAAAAAAAAATTGATCACAGATGTATGGGTTTATTTCTGAACTCCCAGTTATATTCCATTAATCTATGGGTCTGTTGTTATACCAGCACCAGGCTGTTTTGATTTCTGTTGCTGCATAGTATCTTTTAAAATCAGGAAATGCGAGCCTTCCTACTTTGTTCTTCCCTTTCAATATTGCTTTAGCTATTCAGGGCCTCTTGTAATTTCATATAAAGTTGAGGGTTGGTTTTTCCATTTCTGTCAAGAGGATTGTTGGGATTTTGATCAGAATTGCATTGAATTTATAGATCACTTCGGGTAGTATTGACATCTTAACAATATTAAGCCTTCAAATGCATGAAAATGGAACATCTTTCCATTTATTTAAGTCTTCTTTAATCTCTTTCAGCAGTATCTTATAGTTTTCATCCCTGGTTAGATTTATTCCTAGGTATTTTATTTCTTTAGATACTATTGTAAGTGGAATTGTTTCCCTAATTTTCCTTTCAGATTTCTTATTGCTGGTTTATAGAATCCCAACCGATTTTTGTTTGTTGACCTTGTTCCCTGCAACTTTGCTAAATTTCTCTATTAGCTCTAGAAGTTTTCTTGTGCTGTTGGATTCTGTTTGCTAGTATTTTGTTGAGGATTTTTGCATGTACATTCATGAGAGTTATTGGCCTGTAGTTTTCTTGTGGTATCTTTGGTTTGGGTATCAGGATAATATTCGCTTCATAGAATGAATTAGGAAGTATTCCTTCCTTCTCTTTCATTTGCAAAAATTTAAACAGTATTGGTCCCAATTTTTCTCTAAATGTTTGGTAGAATTCCCCAGTGAAGCCATCTGGCCCAAGACTGTCTGTTGTTGTTGGGAGGTTTTTGATCACTGATTTAATATCTTCACTTGTTAGGGGTCTGTTGAGACTTTCCATATCCTCTTAAGTCAGTTTGGGTAGGTTGTATGCTTCCAAGAATTTATCTACTTCATCTAGGTTATCCAGGTTGTTGCTATACTTTTGTTCGTAATATTATCATAATTTTATTTCTGTCAGGTCAGTTGTAATGTCTCTCCTTTCTTATTTTGCTATTTGCCATCTTTCCTGTTTTTGTCAGTCTAGCTAAAGGTTTGTCAATTTTATTCATCTTTTCAAAGAATCATCTTCTGGTTTTGTTGATTTTTTTTTCTATTGTTTTTCTGGGTTTGATGATTTTTTTTTCTATTGTTTTTCTGGTTTTGATTTTTAAATTTTATTCCTGCTCCTTGTTATTTCCTTTCTTGTGGTAGAGTTAGGCTTAGTTTGCTCTTTTCTTTCTAGTCCCTAGAGTTGTCAGGTGAGGCTGTTGATTTGAGATCTTTGTTTTTATGTAGGCATTTATTGCTATGTTTCCCTGTGAGTACTGCCTTCCCTGCATCTCCTAAGTTTTGTTAATGTTGTGCTTTCATTTTCATTTGTCTCTAAGAAATTTGTGGTTTCCCTTTTTTTTTCTTCCTTGACCCATTGGTAGTTTAATAGTGTGTTAATTTCCTTATGTTTGTGTATTTTCCAGTCCCCCCCCCCCCGCCTTCATTGATTTCTAGCTTTACTCCATTGTGGTCAGAAAAAATATTTTGCATGATTTCAATATTTTTTAATTTATCAAGGCTTGCTTTGTGACCTGGCATGTGGTCTACTCTGGAGAATGATCCATGTTCACTGAAATAGAATGTGTACTGTGCTGTTGTTGGGTGGAGTGTTCTATATATGTCTGTTAAATCTAGTTGGTTTATAGTGTCATTCAGGTCCTTTGTTTCCCTCTTGATCTTCTTTCTAGATGTTCTGTTCAGTATTGAAAGTGGTGTATTGAAGTCTCCAACTATAATTGTAGTGCTATCTGTTTCTCCCTTCAATTCTATCAGTGTTTGCTTTATATATATTTAGGTGCTCTGATGTTGGGTGCATATATATTTATGATTGTTAAATCTTCTTGATGAATTGACCCTTTTATCACTATATAATGTCCATTTTTATCTCTTATAACGGATCTTGTCTTAAAGTCTACTTTGATATTAACATTGCCACCCCAGCTTTCCTTTGGTTAGTATTTGCACAGAATATTTTTTCCATCCTTTCACTTTTAACCTGTTTGTGTCCTTGGATCTAAAGTGTATCTCTTGTAAATAGCATATAGTTGGATCATTTTTTTTTTTTACCCATCGGTCAGTCTCTTTTTATTGGAGCATTTAGTCCATTTATATTCACTGTAATTACCGATAACAAGTGACTTACTTCTTCCATTTCATTATTTGTTTTTTGTATGTCTCAAGCCTTCCTTGTCTTTGCCCTCTACTACTGCTTGCTTTTGTGTTTTGTTAGTTTATTGTAGTGAGCCATTTTTGTTCCTTTCTCCGTTGCTTTTGTGTATCTTTTCTTAGTGGTTACCATGAATATTGCATTTAACAGCTTGTATTTCTTATATGTTAGGGTAAATTGGTACCAGCTTAACTTCAGTAACATACAAGAAATTCAACCTATACCATTCTTTCTCCCCTACTTTTTTGTTATTATCATTAATTATGTCTTTAGATTTCATGTGTCCTGTAAAATAATTTTATCCTTGCTTTTTATACATTTGTTATTAAAAAGCATGAAAGACAAAATACTTAGAACTCTCAAGCATGAATATCCTATTACTAGCCCTTACACTTATCCATGCAATTCCCTTTATTAGGAATCTTTCTTTTTATGTACAGCTTTTTTTTTAATTACTTTCTACTGTCTTTTCCCTTCTATCTGCAGAACTCCCATAGTATGTTTTGTAGGGCCCATCTGATGGATATGAAGTCTCTCAGCTTCTAATTTCACCCTCATTCTTGAAGGGCAGTGTCTCTGGATATAGTATTCTTGGCTGACAGGTTTTTTTTTTCTTTCAGCACTTTAAGTACGGGCAGTTTCCAGATTATGAACGAATTCCATTCCTAAGTCTATCTTTTAGTCAAATTTGTACATAATTCAGAACAGTTAAGTACTGTCATATCTAATGTCAGTTAGTCAAATGATTTTCTTAGTATATAGTGTACCTTTCTATGAGTAAAAAACATTGAAGAAACACTTGCAGATACACTAAAACATCTTTAACATAATAATACAGTGAGTCTAGTTGGTTTATAGTGTAATTCACATCCTCTGTTTCCTTCTTGATCTTCTTTCTAGATGTTCTGTTCAATATTGAAAGTCATGTATTGAAGTCTCCAACTATGATTGTAGTGCTATCTGTTTCTCCCTTCAATTCTATCAGTGTTTGCTTTATATATTTAGGTGCTCCAATGTTGGATGCATGTATATTTATGATTGTTAAATCTTCTTGATGAATCGACCCTTTTATCACTATATAATGTCCATTTTATCTCTTCTAACAGATTTTGTCTTAAAGTCTACTTTGATCTTAAGATTGCCCCTCCAGCTCTCTTTTGGATAGTATTTGTATGAAATATTTTTTCCATCCTTTCACTTTTAACCTGTTTGTGTCCTTGGGTCTAAAGTCATCGACTGCTAACCAAAAGGTCAGTGGTTCAAAACCACCAGTGGCTCCACAGGAGAAAGATGTGGCAGTCTGCTTCCATAGAGATTTATAGCCTTGGAAACCCTGTGGGATCACTGTGAGTCAGAATCGACTCAACAGCAATGGGTTGAAATAATAATGTTTTGATGTGTGTCACACACTAGTGCCAGTTTGCTATTGTGGACTATTGTATGTACCTCAAATTTTCAATATAATAGGCGTTACAGGGGTTGGTTCGTAACTACGAGTTGTACGTAAGTCAGACATTTGTAACCTGGGGACTGCTTGTATATCATTCCATTGCCATCTGGACTCCAATGTTTCTATGGAGACAACCATATTTAATCTTATTAGAGACCTCTTATATGTGATTATTTGTGTCTTTCTCATTGCTTTCAGGATTCTCTCTTTATCCTTACTTTTTCAGAGCCTAACTATGATGTGTCTCAGTGTAGCTCTCTTTGGGTTTATCCTGCTTGGGGTTCTTTGATCTTCTTGGATTTGCAGGTTCATGTCCTTTGTCAGGTGGGTCACTGTTTCCTTATATTTCTTGTGGTATTTGTGGGACAAGGTCATAATGATGGTCTGTTTATGCTGTCCTCTTCCCAGAATCCTCCATAGGGTTTTCAGTGGCTGATTTTTCAGAAGTAGATCACCAGACCTTTCTTGCGAGTTGCCTCTGGATGGATTCAAACCTCCAATCTTTTGGTTAGCCTCTGAGCATGTTAACCATTTGTACTACCCAGTGGCACTATATATACATATAGTGTAATTTTATTTATGTTTAACACACATAAATACAAATTTCAATGTATCTATATTTTCTATAGATAAAACCCATTGAAGATGATTCAGTTCTGACTTGTAGCAATCCTATAACACGGAGTAGAATTGCCCCATGGGGTTTCCAAGGAGTGGCTGATAGATTCGAACTGCCAACCTTTTGGTTAGCAGCTATAGCTCTTAACCACTGCACTACCAGGGCTCTGTAGATAGGTAGTTAGGTTGATAGATAGATAGATATTTGGAAGATATATACTAAGCTGATGACAGTGATCACTTCTGGAGAGGAGACTAGAATTTTGGCAAGGGTCAGACATCAGGGGGACTTTGCCTTTATATGCATTACAGTAAAGCCTATGAGAGCCGGAACTCAATGGGACTGCCTTGTTTTTCCAGGTCTCGCAAGTTTTCCTCCTTTGACAGTGTGAAGTCCTACCACTTTTCTATTGCTCATTTTAATGGAAAATATTTGCATTTTCTTTCTCTGGTAGGCTTCCACCTTACACAGGTTTCAGCTTTTGCAGGTTTTAGTGTATGTTGAGTATTTTTTACAAGATGTATTCCTGCATTGATGTTGCAGGACCAGGCATTGTTTCATTCTGTTAGTTTTACATAAGTCCCTATAAGTCGGAGTCAACCCGACGGCAGATATCTGTCTGTCTATCTATCCATGTGTTAATTATATAAATAAAAATAAGCATAAGTTGTCTACACACACGTTATTGGACAGTTTAAATGTGCAGTGTAACTATAAAGCAATGAGATTGATTTTTTTGGTTATACTAAAGTAACTTGTACATTGGTTGGAAAATAGCTCTATGGATCCCAATGGTCCAACTCCCAACTGATCATGGGGATGGTACAGGACCAGGCAGCTGTTAGTTCCATTATGCTTAGGGTTGCCATGAATCAGGGCCTACTTGATGGCAACTGACAACAACAAAGTACCTCTGCTTCTTTATGTCAGTCCAGTATTTGTCTAGGGCCTGCATATAATCTTCTTGGCTGCCAACCACTCACTCGACAAGTTTCCTTTTACCAGTATTATCTATAAGAACAGTAAGAAATCTGTTCATTGGATTTTCCCAACCTGGGATACAACAAAGCTTCATTTTCTGGAATTCTGTTTACTGAAATGCATGCAGAAATGCAGCTGCTATTGAATAGATATCGTTGAGTATTCTAAATATAAGAATATTTGTGCAGCTCTTTAGAGTTTACTTATTTTATCTTATTTGATCTTTCCAACAAACTAGTGAGTTAAGTATTATTGTTAATTGTTTACATAGATACAAAAACTGTGTCAGGGGTCTCTGAGATCACCCCTAGTTTCGATGATTTGATAGGAGGATTCCCAGGAGTCAGCATATTGTCATACTCACAGGTAAGATTTATTACAGTGAAAGGATACAAAGTATAATCAGCAAAGGGAAAAGGAACATGGAACAAAGCCGTGAGGAAGCTAGGTGTAAGCTTCTAAGAGTTCTATCTAAGTGGAGTCACACAGGAAGCACTTAATTCCTACAGCAAGGAGTTGTGACAACACATGTTTAAAATGTTTTCTACCAAGGAAGGTTTCCAGAGCCAAGGAGCTCAGGGTTTTTACCAGGGGTCAGTCACACAGGCACCCTCTACCTACCCAACCCAGTGCTGTTGAGTTGATTCTAACTCATAGCGACCCTATAGGGCAGAGCAGAACTGCCCCATAGAGTTTCCAAGGAGCGCCTGGCAGATTCAAACTGCTGATGGTTTGGTTAGCAGCCGTAGCACTTAACCACTACGCCACCAGGGTTTCCCCCTCTACCTACACGTACCAAAATTCCAGACACCCAGAAGGAAAGCAGATGTTCAGGATAAATAATTTTGTTTGCACAGTTTAGGCCCAGTAAGACACTCTTACCAGTTAGGGAAGGGTAGAAACCCTACCAAAATGTAAGCTCCCGGACATGAGCCAAGGGCCAATGTTGCAAGCAGATCTTTCTAAGGAGAGCAATCTCAGGCCTGCTTTGTTAATTCTTTTCTGCACAGAAATTAAAGCTTAAAGAGATGAACTGACTTTCCCTAAGATATTTAGCTAGAAACGGTGGAGTTAAGATTCAAGCCCAGGCCTTTGGATTCTCAGTCCATATTTTTTTCTACTCCATAACTTTAATCTCCATCAAATCAAGAACAAATGTTTTTAGCTTACAACTGAAGTGGTAAAATTCAGTGCATAATCCCTTGAGAGATGGAATATTGAACCAATTTTCTTCCTGTGCCTTGTAATACTTTCTTTCTCTCTGACCTATGACCTTTCTAGGATAACATAAAAAGTCTGGAATTGGAAGTCATCAATCTTCAAAAGGAAAAGGAAGAATTGGTGCTTGAACTTCAGACAGCAAAAAAGGATGTCAACCAAGCCAAGTAAGAATAAAGTCAAATAATATTATTTCAAGTCCCTATTATGTGTGAGGAGCTACAGAGGCAATAGAGAAGTAGAGACCCATTTCCTGCCCCCAAGATATTTAAACCTACTCGTGGAGAAGAGGCATAAACACAAGAAGAGTTAAGTAATTGAGATTTTAAGTAACATCTCAGGATGACAATAGAAGACATGCTGTAGCAGCACATGATTAATAGCCACATAAATTTCTTAGGCAGCAATTGCTTTAAGAGTTCAGAAGCAGGAGATATCAGTTCCGGCTGGCATGATCAAGGAAAGCTTTATAAAAAGTTAGCATTTGAGCTGAGTTTTGAAAGATTATCAGAATGTACCAGACAGCAACAGTTTCCTTGTCCTTGCACTGATGGTAAATTAGCTTGTGAATAGACTAACTCTCCAGGGTAGTGACTGGGAAAGAAATCTATCCATCCCTTAGTTAAGAATAAAACTAAGACAGACAACCAGAACATCCTACTCTGCCTCAGACCTCTGTCTTTTTTTTACTCAGTGACTCCATTGTATCTGTCTATTTAGTTTGAAGCTCATTTCTTAAAAGTTATATTACATGTTTAATTCCCATCTCAGACTTGTGTAATGATCATCAGAATTACTTCTTACAGCTAAAGTGAAGTAAAATGCCTTCAAAAAACCAACTTTTGACATAGAGTGGTGGTATGGGATGTGTACTGAGGTAGTTGCATTGTTACATACTCAAAAAAAATTTCTTGTTTTACTCTTTGTATTAAGCTGCCAGTTTTGAGACAATTTTATTGTGTGCATGGTATCTGGAAACCCTAATGGTGTAGTGGTTAAGTGCTATGGTTGCTCAGCAAAAGTCAGCAGTTTGAATCTGCCAGGCGCTCCTTGGAAACTCTATGGGGCAGTTCTACTCTGTCCTATAGGGTCTCTATGAGTCGGAATCGACTCGACGGCACTGGTCTTGGCTTGGCTTGGGCTTGGGTGCTATCTGTTATTTACTAATGGCTATGAGACTGGTCACCTCTTTTAAATATGTCAGAGTTGTGAACTGGGAATCTAGTATTATATCAGGCTTTGCCCTTGGGAGCCTTCATTCCCGCAGCATCTGTGTTTAGGTTGAGTGAGCGTCGCCGCAAACGTCTCCAGGAGCTGGAGGGTCAAATAGGCGATCTGAAGAAGAAACTGAATGAACAGTCCAAACTTCTGAAGCTGAAGGAATCCACAGAGCATACTGTCTCCAAACTGAACCAGGAGATACGGGTAATAAACTGTCATCTTTGCATTTACCTCATTGGTAATTATAAACATAGGTGTTCCACTTAGAATTATTCTGCAGAGGTGTTTTCAAGTGAGGAAGAAGCAGACAGGGCCATCATTTCAAGTGTGAGAGTCTCTACAAATGTCTGTTTTACAGAGCATTGTGCTGGTATGACAGAGTCTAAATAATGAAACCCTGCTTTGACATTCAGTTTAATGTTAGACTCTCTGGAATGTTCAGTTTCATGTTAGACTCTCTGAAACCAAAGGACAAAGACACCTCATTATTTAGTGGCGATATCCTGACCACCTTCCATGATAATGTAAAATAATTTCTTAAGATAGTAGCAAGACGATAGACACCTAGGGAAAAAGAAGTAATTTTTCAGTTATTGAATGTTCAACTTCTGACATTTGCGAAGTGGTGGTTACAGGTCACTTGTACTGACACCCCTAGGGTACAATAGTTGGATTTGCCATTGAGGCTTAGTACATATTTCCCAACATCCTGCCCCTTGAAATTTCATTTATATATAATGAATTGAGGGCTAGATGTAGCTTATACTTAAATTTTTCTTTTATTTTTTCAGAGTGTTCATTTGTGTAGTCTATACTTTGAAACCTGAAACCCTGTGTAAGGCAAGCATAGCAAGGGGTATTGGATAACTAGTCATAAAATCTGTTGGTGACCTTCTCAGCTTAGCTCTGAGTTTTTTTCCCTCTCAACGGTAAGTCTATTCACCTTCACACCAACCTAGAATAAAGTGCAGATAACAAATACGTGTACTGATTTTGGTTTTTACAGGTGATGAAAAACCAGCGAGTGCAGTTAATGCGTCAGATGAAAGAGGATGCTGAGAAGTTTAGACAGTGGAAGCAACAAAAAGACAAAGAAGTAATCCAGTTAAAAGAACGTGTAAGTATCAAAAACTCCTCAAAGGCCTAGGTAATAAACCCTTCTCTGGGCTGACTAACATTAAAGCTTCTCTTTAAACAACTGGTCTTCAAAAGATAGAACATGTTTATGAATTCAACAGCTATTTATTAAATGTTTAGCAAGGTAGGAGCCCTGGTGGCGCCGTGGTTAAGAGTTCGACAGCTAACCAAAAAGTTGACAGTTTGAGTCCACCAGCTGCTCCTTGGAAGCCCTATATGGCACTTCTACTCTGTCCTATAGGGTTACTATGAATTGGAATCAACTCAACAGCAGTGGGTTTGGTTTTGGGTTTATGTGCAAGGTACTATCCACTAGGTATCATGAGAAATAGAAAGTGTGTAGTTTATGAGCTCTGTCCTTGAAGAATGTCTTGTCTAAAGGAGAAGGTAAGCCATAAGCACAGATTCCCCCAATACAAGGAATAAAAAGATTTAGGGTTTAAGAATGGTATAAAATACCTAAGTAATTAAGAGAAAGGAAAGCACACTTCCAGTTGGAATGAAGATAGCTGAACAGGCCCTGAATAACAGGGGGATTTTGATAGAGATAAATATAGGTATTCCAGACGGAAGGAACACCAGGAGCAAAGACACAGAGATCACAGCTTTCTAGGCATGTTCAAGGAACGGCAAATGGTCCAGGTAGGAAGAAGGATAGTAGAAGATTCAGTTCGAAAGACAAGTGGAAGCTAGATTTTAAAGGTCCAAGAAGTTTGAACTTTTTTTTGTTACTAGTGCAAAATTTTTAAGGTTTTTGAGAAATGAATTGATATCAGCAAAATATTCCTTTAGGAAGATACATCTAGGAGCAATGTGTAAAACAAATTGAAGTATGGAGAAACTGGGGGCCAGACATCAAATTAAGAAGATTTTGCATAATCAAGAAAGATAATAAAGGCCTGAATTAGCATGGTAATGGTAATTCCTGGAAAGCACACTGAAAAGAACATTGATTTGAGAAAATGTTACAAGAATTAGCCAGAGTGTGATGTGTTAGGGCAAGAAGACAGGAAAGGAAAAGCACTTTTCTGGATGATGGCATGAGGAGCTTCTTGGACCCTCCCTCCAGTGAAAAAAGGAGCCCTTGTGGTGCAGTGGTTAAGCGCTCAGCTGCTAACTGAAAGTTCTCTGCAGGAGAAAGATGTGGAGGTCTGCTTCCGTAAAAAGATTTACAGCCTTGGAAAACCTATTACGGCAGTTCTTCTCTGTCCTATAGGGTCACTGTGGGTTGGAATTGACTCGATGGCAATGGGTTTGGTTTTCGATTTGGTTCTCCCTGGCAAACAAGTCATGAAATTTATAAAAGCAACTATTAAAATCTCTGGTAAAAAAAACCATGTCTCTGGAAATGGAAAACAGCAAGTGTTGGTGAGGTTGTGGAGAAACTCATCCGTTGCTGGTGGGAATGTAAAATGGTAACAGCCACTGTGGAAAACTGTGGCGGTTCCTCAAAAAGTTGAACATAGGATTATCCTATGACCCAGCAATCCCAGTCCTAGGCATGTACCCAGAAGAAGTGAAAGCAATAATGCAAACAGAAACCTGTACATCAGTGTTCATTGCAGCATTTTCACAATAGCCAAAAGGTAGAAACAACCGAAATGTTTTTCAACAGATGAATGGATAAGCAAAACGTGGTATATACATACAACAGAATGTTATTGCAGCCGTAAAGAGAATTGAAGTTCTGGTGCATGCCACAACATGGATGAACCTTGAAAACATTATGCTAAGCGAAGTCAGCCAGTCAAAAAAGGACAAATACTGTATGATTTCACTTATTTGAAATAAGCAAATACATTGAAACCAAAGATTATTAATAGTTATCAGGGGCGCAAGGGAGGGGGAGAGGGGGAGTTTTTGTTTGGGGGATATTGAATTTATGTTCATGGTGGTGGAGTATTTTGGAAAAGTATAGCCATAACGGTGGCACAACATAAAAAATATACTTAATGTCATTGAATTGTAAATGTGGAAGCTGTGTTGGCAAATGTTTTGATGTATATATTTTCACCACAATTTTAAAAAAGTATCTGAAAATTGTCCTACAGGTATATAGCAAATGAAGAAACATTTATTCAAGAAAATCTACTAATTCTTGTTAAAGATAGCAAGAGTCTGTGGCATTTGAGCTACAACCTTCTCCCACTCCTCACCCCCCACCAGCTCAGAGGCTCCACCCCTGGAAGAAGGCCAGGAATACTAGGGCCCTAATTGCCCTACCCCCTGTAATCACAGGGTGGAGGTTCCATGTCACAAAAGGCAAACCAAGAAGAACAGGATATATTGCCCCTGCCCAGCACCCTGCTTGTAGAACAAGTATCACTCCGGGAAAAGCTGGCTGCTGTCCCTACCCCCAGGTCCGAGCAGTGGTACAGAGGTTCTGCCCAGGGGAAGAAGCAGGCCATAGGAATGTAGTTTTCCCTAAGGGGACTAACTTTATTTGGAACAGAGCTTGGGGAAGTTCAAGCCAAAAGGTGCTATCAAAACAATGGAAATTTTAGAAGTCAACAATTAAGAGGAGACCGATAGCGCCACGAGAGCAGCAAGTGAAACAGAGCAGAAAAAAATATTCAAAGATACAACAGCTAAAAACTTCCCAAATTTGACGAAAAAAAAAATTAATCTACACATCCAAGAAGCTCGATGAACTCCAAGTAGGATAAATGCAAAGATATTCACACCCAGATACATCATAGTCAAAATATTCAAAGACAAAGGCAGAAACCCCAATAAAACTGGCAGCTGAATTCTTATCAAAAACAATGGCAGCCGGAAAGTAGTGGAACAACAGCTTCAAAATGCTGAAAGTAAAAAACCATCAACCAAGAATCTCGTATACAGCACAGCTGCTTTTCCAAAACTGAAGGCAAAATAAAGACATTCTGAGGTAAACAAAAGCCGAGCCAATTAGTTGTTAGCAGACCTGCCTGGCAAGAAATACTAAAGCGTCTTCAAGCTGAAAACAAGTTCCACCAGACAATAATTTGAATCTGAAAAAAAAAACCCAAAGCGTGTCATAAAGGTAATTATGTAGGTAATTCTATAAGAGAGTTATAACTGCAAATTTCTTCTCCTTTCTTCTCTTAACTGATTTACAAAGCAATTGCATATATGTGTGTGTGTGTATATATGTATATATATATATATAATTATATCGATGGTCCTGTAACAACTAAAAATGTAATATATTCGACAATAACAGCACAAAGGAGACAGGTCAGAGCAAAGCTGTAATTGAGTAAGGAAATGGTAACATGAACCCTTAGGAAGAAATGAAGAGAACCAGAAGTAGTAAATAAGAAGGTTAGTATAACAAACTCAATAAATACATAATTGGCTCTCTTTTCTTTTCTCAGCTTATTTGAAAGACATACATTATATAAAGTAATAATATAACAGTGTATTTCGGGGTTACATATAGATGTAATATGCATTACAATAATAGAACATAAAAGGGGAAGAGTGAATAGAGCTATATAAGAGTAACATTTCTATATCTCACTGGAATTAAGTTAATAATAAGTCCGAAGTCAATTCTGGTAAGTTAAGATGTTTAAGCACTAGAGCAATCACTAAGAAAATAACTCAAAAATATAGTGAGATAATCATTAAAGGAATTAATATGTTACATTAGAAAATACTCACTTAATGCAAAAGAAAGCAGTAAAGGAAACAGAAATAAAAAAACATGAGACATAGAAAGTGAAAAGTAAGCTTGAAGACATAAACCCAACCATATCAATAATAATATTAAATGATTGAATTAAACAATCTAATCAAAAGACAGATTATCAGACTGGATTAAAAAAAAAAGGACAAGATCCTACTATATGCTGTCTACAAGAAACACACATTAGACTCAAAGATACAAATAAGTTGAAAGAAAAAGGGTGGGAAAAGATTTATCATGTAAATATCAACCGTAAAAGAGCTGAAGTAGCTATACTAATGTAAGACAAAATAGACTTTAAAACACAAAATGTCAAGGCCCTCGATAAGTAAAGCATTACTGAAGGGGAAGAACAAAGTGGGAGTCCTCACACTACCTGATTTTAGAACCTATTACACTACTACGGTAGTCAAAACGGCCTGCTACTGGTACAACAACAGACACGTAGATCAGTGGAACAGAAGTGAGAACCCAGACATAAATCCATCCACCTATGAGCAGCTGATATTTGACGAAGGCCCAACGTTTGTTAAATGGGAAAAAGACAGCTTCTTTAACAAATAGTGCTGGCATAACTGGATATTCATCTGCAGAAAAATGAAACAGAACCATACCTCACGCCATGCACAAAAACTAACTCAAAATGGATCAGAGACCTAAACGTAAAATCTAAAACGGTAAAGATCATAGAAGAAACAGTAGGGACAATGCTAAGAGCCCTAATACATGGCATAATTAGTATACAAATCATAACTAAAAATGCACAAATCTTAGAAGGGAAACTAGATGACTGGGCGCTCCTAAAAATCGAACACTTAGGCTCATCAAGAGACTTCACCAAAAGAGTTAAAAGAGAACCTACAGACAGGGAAAAATATTTTGGGCCGTGACATATCTGATAAGAGTCTAATCTTTAGAAACTTCAAGATACTGCAACACCTCTACAACAAAAAGACAAATTTTCCAATTAAAAAATAGGCAAAGCATATGAACAGACACTTCACCAAAGAACCCATTCAGGTGGCTAACAGACACATGAGGAAATGCTTATGATCGTTAGCCATCAGAGAAATGCAAATCAAAACTACAATGATATACCATCTCACCGCAACAAGGCTAGCACTAATCCAAAAAACACAAAATAATAAATGTTGGAGAGGTTGTGGAGAGATTGGAACACTTACGCACTGCTGGTGGGAATGTAAAATACTACAACCACTTTGGGAAATGATTTTGCACTTCCTTAAAAAGATAGAAATAGAAGTACCATATCATCCAGCAGTCCCACTCCTAGGAATGTATCCTAAAGAAATAAGAGCCATCACATGAATAGACAATATGCACACCCATGTTCATTGCAGCATTGTTCACAATAGCAAAAAGGTGGATACAACCTAGGTGCCCATCAGCAGACAAATGGATAAACAAATTATGATACATTCACACAATGGAGTACTGTGTAACAATAAAGAACAATGATGAGTCTGGGAAACATCTCACAATATGGATGAATCTGGAGGGCATTATGCTGAGTGAAATTAGTCACAAAAGGACAAATATTGTATGAGACCACTATTATAAGAACTCAAGAAAAAGTTTAAACCCAGAAAAAAGAATTCTTTGATGGTTAAAAGGGTGAGGAGGGAAGGGGAAGGGAAGTCACTAGATAGTAGACAAGGATCAACTTCAGTGAAGGGAAGGAACAACATACAATGTAGGGAAAGTCAGCGCAACTGGACCAGAACAAAAGCTGAGAAGTTTTCTGACACATCCAAACACTTTGAGGGACAGAGTAACTGGGGCCAGGGCCTGGGGGCAATAGTTTCGGGGGATGTCTAGGTCAATTGGCATAACAAAGTTTATTAAGAAAATGTTTTGCATCCCACTTTGGTGAGTGGCATTTTGGGTCTTAAAAGCTTGCAAGCAGCCATCTAAGATACATCTGTTGGTCTCATCCCACTTGGAGCAACGGAGAATGAAGAACACCAAAGACGCAAGGAAAATATTAGCCCGAGAGACTAAAGGACCACATAAACCAGAGACTCCACCAGCCTGAGACCAGAAGAACTAGATGGTGCCCAGGTACCACCAATGACCTCCCTGACAAGGAAAAAAATAGAGAGACCCAGACAGGGTGGGAGAAAAGTGTGGAGCAGACCTCAGATTCACATAAAAAGACCAGACTTAATGATATGACACAGACTGGAGGAACCCCCAAAACTATGGCCCCCAGATGCTCTGTTAACCCAGAACTGAAACCCATTCCCGAAGCCCACTCTTCAGGCAAAGATTAGACAGGACTATAAAACAAAAAATAATACATTTGAGGAGTGTGCTTCTCAGTTCAATCAGATACGTGAGAACAAATGGGCGGCTCCTGTCCCGAGGCAGGATGAGAAGGCAGGAAGGGACAGGAACCAGTTAAATGGACACAGGGAACCTGGGGTGGAAATGGGAGTGTACTGTCACATTGTGGGGATTGCAACTAGTGTCACAAAACAATATGTGTATAAATTTTTGTATGAGAAATTAACTTGAGCTGTAAACTTTGATCTAAAGCACAATTTAAAAAACAAACAAAAAACACAATGTTACTAGAGATAAAGACGTTTTGTAATGATAAAATGGTCAATCCATCAGGAAAGTGTAACAATTATAGTATACACTTAACAACAGAGCCCTAAAACACATAAAGAAATGCACAAAAATGATGGGAGACAGACAAATCAGCAGTAATAGTTGGAGACTTTAATACCCCATTTTCAATAATGGGTAGAATAACTAGGCAGAACATAAGCCAGGATATCAAAGGCTTTCGGGAAGTTTCTAAATTACTAATTCAATTTCTTGTTATAGGTTTATTCAGATTTTTTATTTTTCATGAGTTGGTTTCAGTAGTTTTTGTCTTTCTAGGAATTCGTCTGTTTAGGTTATGTAATTTGTTGGCATATAATTGTTCATAGTATTCCCTTTAACTATTCCCTGTAAGTATTCTCTGTAAACTAACTAGAACTAACAGACATATATAGAATGCTTCAACCAACAACAGCAGGATACATATTCTTTTTAAGTGCGCATGGAACATTCTCCAGGATAGACCATATGCTATGCCATAAAAGGATTAAAATCATAGAAAATATGTTCTCCAACCACAATGGAATGAAATAAGAAATCGGTAACAGAAAGAAATGTGGAAAATTCACAAATACGTGTATATTAAACAACACAGTTCTAAATAATGGATCAAAGAAGAAATTATAAGGAAAATTAGAAAATACTTTAAGATGAATAAAAATCAAAACACAACATAATAAATCTTTTAGGATGCAACTACAGCAGTACTTAGAGGGAAACTTAAAGCTATAAACACCTATATTAAAAATGAATCTCAAATCAAAAGATCTCAAATCAATAACCTACCACTTTAAGACATTGGAAAAGAAGAGCAAACTAAACCCAAAGATGGCAGATAAAAGGAAATAATAAAAATTAGAGTGCAAATTAATGAAATAGAGAATGGAAAAACATTAGAGAAAACAAATGAAACCAAAAGTTGGTCCTTTGAAAGGATCAACAATACTGTCAAATGTTTAGGTAGATTTACCAAAAAAAAAAAAAAAAAAGAGAGAGAGATGACTAAAATTAGAAATAAAAGAGGGGACATCACTATGAGTCTTGAAGAAAAAAAAAAGAAAGGATTATAAGGGAATGTCAGCAAATTAAGTAACATAAATGGACAAATTCCTGGAAAAACAAAAACTATTAAAATTGACTCAAGAAGAATTAGAAAATCTGAATAGACCTATAACGAGATGAAATCCGTAATTTTAAAACTTCCCACAAAGAAAAGCTCAAGCCCAGATGGCTTCATTGGTGAGTTCTGTCAAACATTTAAAGAAGAAATAATAGCAATTCTTCAGAAAAACTTCCAAAAAATAAAAGCAAAGAGAACACTTCCTAACTCATCTATGAGGCCAGCATTACCCTAATACCAAAACCAAACAAAGACGTCACAAGAAAGGAAAATTATGGACCAATATCTCTAATGAACATAGATGTAAAAACTCTAAACAAAATACTAGCAAACTGAATCCAGCAACATATAAAAAGGATGATAGACCATGACCAAGTGGGGTTTATCCAAGAAATGCAAGGTTCGTTTAATATCTGAAAAGCAATTAATGTCATACACCACAGCAGTAGAATAAAGGATGAAAACCACATGATCATCTCAATAGACACAGAAAAAAGCATTTTATAAATCCAACACCATTTCATGATAAAAAACACTCAAGAAACTAAAAATAGAGGGGAACTTCCTCAAGCTGATAAAGGGCATTTATATAATTCCCTTTATTTCTAATCCAGATTGGAAAGGAAGAAGGAAAACTATCTGCGGATGACATGAGCTTGTATGTAAGAAATCTCACAGACTCTACTAGCCTATTAGAACTTATAAATGGGCACAGGTTGCAGGATACAAAATCAGCATACGAAAATCCCGTTGAGTCAGCTCAACTCATAGCAACCTTATATATAACAGAACAAAAGGTTGCCTGGTCCTGTGCCAACCACACAGTTGTTTCTGTGTTTGAGCTCATTGTTGCAGCCACTGTGTCAGTCCATCTCATTGAGGGTCTCCCTCTTTTTCACTGACCCTTTATGTTACCAAACATAATGTCCTTTTCCAGAGATTGGCCCCTTCTGCTGATGTGCCCAAAATAAGTGAGACAAGTCTTGCCATCCTTGCTTCTAAGGAGCATTCTGGCTGTACTTCCTCTTAAGATTTGTTCATTCTTCTGGCAGTCCATGGTATATTCAGCATTCTTTGCCAATACCACAATTCGAATGCGTTAATTCTTCTTCTGTCTTCCTTTTTCGTTGTCTAGTTTTCATATTGTGTATGAGCTGATTGAAAATACCATGGCTTGGGTCAGGCACACCTTAGTCATCGAAGTGACATCTTTGCTTTTTAAGATTTTAAAGACATCTTTTGCAGCGGATTTACCCAATGCAATATGTTGTTTAATTCCTTAACTGCTGCTTCCATGGGCCTTTTTGATTTGTTGATCCAAATACTTTGACAACATCAATTTCTTTACCATTTATCATGATGTTGTTTATTGGTCCACAGTACAATGATCAAATTCAAGAAATTTATCACTCATAAATACTTTAAATCTACATTCCATAATCTAATTTTGTCAATTGTTCCAATAGCTACTTTATAACATTTGTTTTCCCCTTCCAGTCCTGGCTTGAGGTAGGGGTGGGGATGATGGAATTGGAGGTGATAGCTAAAGTATACAGGGTTTCTTTTTGGGATAATAAAAATGTTCTAAAGTTGATTGTAGTAATGGTTGCATCAACTCTCAGAATATACTAAAATCCATTGAATTGTACACTTTAAATAGGTGAATATACGTTATGTAAATTGTATCTCAAAAACTGTATAAAAAAACAAGAAGCAAAGAGACACATCTGTAAAGTGATGATAACTTTACATTCCACAGGAATGTGTACTCCACATTGGCAGAGATCTTTGTTTTGTTCACTTAGGCACCCCCACTGGCTAGAACATTGACTGGCATATAGTGAGCACTCAATTATTAACGTTTGTTTAATGATTTTAATGGTAATAAATGCAAAATATGCCTTTCAAAACAAGAAGAAAGGAAAGTGTCAAAAATTACTCCAACATTTTGAGGTTGTGTAGAGACTGGGACACTTATACCCTGCTGGTGGGAATGTAAAATGGTACAACCACTTTGGAAATCAATTTGGCACTTCCCGAAAAAGCTAGAAATAGAACTACCATACGATCCAGCAGTCCCACTCCTTGGAATATATCCTTGAGAAATAAGAGCCTTTACACGAACAGGTATATGCACACTCGTATTCACTGCAGCATTGTTTACAATAGCAAAAAGATGGAAGTAACCAGGGTGGCCATTTAGAGATGAATGGATAAATAAATTATGGTATATTCACACAATGGAATACTATACATGGATAAAGAACAATGATGAATCCATGAAACATTTCATGACATGGAGGAATCTGGAAGGCATCATGCTGAGTGAAATTAGTCAATTGCAAAAGGACGTATATTGTATGAGACCACTATTAAAAGAACTTGAAAAAATAGTTTAAATACAGAAAAAAATATTCTTTGATGGTTACGAGAGCTGGGAGGGAAAGAGGGAGAGAGGTTTTCACTAATTAGATAATAGATAAGAACTATTTTAGGTGAAGGGAAAGACAACACACAATACAGGAGAGGTCAGCACAACTGGACTAAACCAAAAGCAAAGAAGTTTCCTGAATAAACTGAACGCTTCGAAGGCCAGCGTAGCAGGGGCGGGGATTTGGGGACCATGGTTTGGGGACATCTAGGTCATAGTATGTCATAGTAAAGTAGGCATAGTAAAATCTATTAAGAAAACATTCTGCATCACACTTTGTGGGGAGTGGCGTCTGGGATCTTAAAAGCTAGCAAGTGACCATCTAAGATGCATCAATTGGTCTCAACCCAATTGGAGCAAAGGAGAATGAAGAACACCAAAGACACAAGGTAATTATGAGCCCAAGAGACAGAAAGGGCCACATAAACCAGAGACTACATCAGCCTGAGACCAGAAGAACGAGATGGTGCCTGGCTACAACTGATGACTGCCCTGACAGGGAGTACAACAGAGAACCCCTGAGGGGGCAGGAGAGCAGTGGGATGCAGACCCCAAACTCTTGTAAAAAGACCAGACTTAATGGTCTGACTGAGACTAAAAGGACCCTGGATGTCATGGTTCCCAGACCTTCTGTTAGCCCAAGACAGGAACCATTCCCAAATCCAACCCTTCAGACAGGGATTAGGTTGGACTATGGAAAAGAAAATGATACTGGTGAAGAGTGAGCTTCTTGAGACTACGTGGGCAGCTCCTGTCTGGAGAAGAGATGAGAGGGCAGAGGGTGGTCAGAAGCTGGTGGAATGGACGCGAAAATAGAGAGTGGAGGGAAGGAGTGTGCTGTCTCATTAGAGGGAGAGCAACTAGGAGTATATAAAAAAATTAAAAATTTTTAAAATTTATTTTATTTTATTTTTTATAGCAAGGTGTATATAAGTTTTTGTATGAGAGACTGACCTAGCTGTAAACTTTCACTTCAAGCACAATAAAAATTCAAAAAAAAATTTACTCCAACATTTTCAGTACTTTGAAAGTCAGAGGAAAGAACTGTTTCTAGGAATGATGTTGGTTTTAGGAGAATAACTTTTGGGATGCAGAGACCTAAAAGATATTGGATAGTTAGCCTTGATTTCAAGAGAGAGGTTGGGCCTGAAGGTAGCAGGGAATTATCTGCATAGAGGTGAAAATTGAAGCCTTGGGTATAATGAAATCATGGAGACTGAGAATATATAGAAAAAGAAGATTAAGAAGAAAACCTCTTTATTTCATATACTGTATTTTTTACATAAGTAATGTGTGCCTTCTGTGTTTGTTTGCCATGCGGCTAGCAAACACACAGAAGGCATGCGTTATGTGTGTAAAAATATAGTATAAGAAAATTAAAAGAATGAAATGAAATTTGTAGAGTAGGAATTAGGATGGTGTGGGAAGGTTTTTGGGAGTGTTGATGCCAAGAGATGGGTCAAAAAAGATACGGAATGTGAAAGACCATTGCATTTAATAAATAGGAAATCATTTCAGGAGAGTAATGAGAACTGATGAGTGTATTTTTACGCAAATAATGCACGCCTTCTACATTTTTTTGTCCACTGCACCCTCCCCCTGTGATGTATTTTTGTAAGTATTCTATGCTAATTTTTTTACAGCAACATGTAAAAAAAATTGCCATAGTCGTGCTTATGAAGATACTTCACATGGGGAGGGCACAGTGGGCAAACAAATGTAGAAGACATGCATTATTTGTATTAAAAATACGGCACAGGAGGGTTATCGAGTGAGCAGTAATGACAACTGTAAGCTCAAAACATAGATGCCTCTTTCAAGAAGTTTGGTGGTGAGAAGAAGAGTGTTGGGTTTTCTCTGATCACTAGACTGGGTTAGACTCCTGGCAGCATTTCTTTAATTCCCTGGACTTCTCATATCCTAATACACATCATATTTTATTGTAATTTTATTCCATGGTGTTTGAAATTCTGTAAGAGTAGTAATAATGCCATGTTTATCTCTGTATTCCAGACACATGGTAGTCCCTTGTATGTAGCAGGTGGTCCAGTAAATATATTGATTGAATAAAATGAATTGTTCTAGTATGCTGGCAAAGACACAACTAAAATGACTGACCATGCTATCCAGATTGGATAAGGAGCAAGTGAAGCCAGAAACAGCATAATGGATTAAGAGAATAGGGAAGGAGCCAATAAATCAAAACAGTTAGATCTTGTGTGCTCAATCGAAGCAAATGATATCCCATTGTGTTTCTTGGTGTCCTTTGTCTTTAATCTCTAGGCGAAAAAACCAAAAAATCCACTGCCATCGAGTCGATTCCGACTCATAGCGACTCTATAGGACAGAGTAGAACGGCCCCTTAGAGTTTCCAAGGAGCACCTGGCGGATTTGAACTGCCGACCTTTTGGTTAGCAGCCATAGCACTTAACTACTATGCTACCAGGCAGAGAGGGTATATTCAGTAATAAGCTGGTTCTGTCAGGAATGAATAACCTCTACTTTAATGTGTGTTCCCTTAATTTTATAGGTGGTTGACTGTATGGTAGGCTTTCTTTTAGCCAGTCTCCTGGAGCTTATGATGGATAGACTGGTAGGGTTGAGGGGGAAAGAGTAATAGTCTATTTATAAGGTGACCTGAATCCCAGTTCTATCAGTAGTTACCTATGTGGAGAGGACTGTTCATTAGATGATCTTTCAGGTTCCTTTTAGGCTTCACATGCTATGATATTGTTTCTAAAAATTGACTCATGACTGAAGCTTCAAGAATTTGGCCACAGAGCAGTAAGTCAAAAGAGAAAACTGCCCCCCACCATATGCACACACATGGTTTCTAGAACTATCAGTTCTTAACTCTGATAGGAGAAGATGAAGGCAGCTCATTTTGGCCTTACTTGTTGTCTTAGTTTTCTAGGGCTGCCATAACAAAATACCACAAAGTGGGTGGCTTTAAAGAGCAATAAATTATCTTCTCACAGTACTGGAGGCTAAAAGTCCAAACCAGGGTCTCGGCCATATCTATTTCTTCTGGCGGCTTTGAGAGAGAACTGTTCCGTCCCTCTCTCCTAGTTTCTGGTGGCTGCCATCAAATCTTTACCATTATAGGTGCATCTGCTTCCATCATCACATAGTGTCTGCCTTTCCCCTGTGTGTGTGACTCTTCATGTCTGTTCTCCCCTTCTATAAAACACAACTGAGAAGGGATTAGGACTAGAACCCACCCTACTCCCATATGATTTAACTGATAATGTATTAAAAGAAAGATCCTATTTCCCCAAGCAAAGTCATATTCACAGGTGCAGGGATTAAGACTTCACCATATCTTTTGGGTAGACACAATTCAATCTACAACACATGCCAAGGATGTCTTGAAAGAATCTTTGCTTACTGGGGTGAAATAAGGCCTTTTGCCTTGTTTTTTTAGAAAAACAGCTTGACAAATTTTTCCTCTTAGCCCTTTGCCAACCCCAGAAGGGTTGTTACTTTTGTCCAGGTTGATCGACATTTCCTTACAGCTGTAAGCACCTTGAGGTTTGATACTTTTTCTCTGGCTCTGAGCTACAACCTGCCCTGTAATTGGTATGCACCTTGCAGAGACTGATGAATATACTATTCAAATGAAGTACTATAGACTGAAAATGAAGTGTCTGTGGCCTACCGAGAGGGGATTGGTCAGTTCATGGCCCTGATGGGAGGGCCATGCCTTGAAATTGACAAGGAGCTTGTGTATAGATACAGCCAACTCCACAGAGGTTTTTGAGACAGCAAGAAGCAGGAGGAGAAGCAGCAGGAAGAAGCAGAGAGAGAAGAGGCAGGGAACCTCCTAAAAGAGCTGCAACATGGGGTCAATGGCTGTAGCACTGAAGACACCAAGAGGCCCAGAAGGGACCATGTGGCAGAGTTAGTGGTAACAGGCGGCAGGGCCAAGAGGAGCCTATGCTCAGAGCTGAGAGGCAGCCTGCACAGTCTAGAGGATCTGAGAGAGCGGTCCTGCAGTGAAGAAGGCAGACTGCTTTCATGCTTCCTCATTCTGAGTTGTAGCCTGTTGATCGCTGTCATACCTGTTACTACCTTAATAAACCATTTAACTGTTAAGTATGGTCTTTGAGTTTTGTGTGGCCATTGCAACGGATTATTGAACTCAGCAGAGAAGTAGAGAGTGCTGTAGGAGGGACAGCTGGTGTCAGAATTGGTGAAGGGGTTGGAGAGTGGAGATATGTCTGATCGCCTCATAGTAAGTGGCTTTGTACTGATTTTTATATTTGAAGTTATTCATACAGTTACATTATAAGGTTTTATTTTAGCTGCTTGTATAAAAACCCACTGCCGTCAAGTCAATTCCAACTCATAGCGACCCTATAGGACAGAGTAGAACTGCGCCATAGAGTTTCCCAGGAGTGCCTGGTGGATTTGAACTGCTCACCTCTTGGTTAGCAGCCATAGCACTTAACCACTACACCACCAGGGTTTCCTCCTGGTTGTATAAAAACCACTAACCCACTGGTTGTATAGCAATTAAAATTTGACTTTTTTCTTCTTAGGACCGTAAGAGGCAATATGAACTGCTCAAACTTGAAAGAAACTTCCAGAAACAGTCCAATGTGCTCAGACGTAAAACTGAGGAGGTAAGGAAATCCAATCTGGTTTAGCTGCTGGCTAAGTACCAGCTACAAGTTGCCATCAAGTCAGTTCCAACTCATGGCGACCCCACGTGTGTCAGTAGAACTGTGTGCCATAGACTTTTAATGGCTGTAACCTTTCAGAAGTAGATCACCAGGCCTTTCTTCTGAGATGCCTCTGGGTGGGTTCAAATCACTGCCCAGTTTTAGTTAGTAGTCAAGCACTCCTGCTGGCAAAGCTGTTGTTGTTGTTAGGTCCCATCAAGTCAGTTCTGACTCATAGTGACCCTATGTACAACAGAATGAAACACTGCCTGGTCTTGCACCATCCTCACAATTGTTATGTTTAAGCCCGTTGTTGCAGACACCGCATCATTCCATCTCATTGAGGGTCTTCCTCTTTTTCGCTGACCCTCTACCAAGCATGATGTCCTTCTCCAGGGACTGATCCCCCATGAAAATATATCCAAAGTATGTGAGATGTAATCTCGCCATTCTTGCTTCTAAGGAGCGTTCTGGTTGTACTTCTTCCAAGACAGATTTGCTTGTTTTTCCGGCAGTCCATGGTATTTCAATATTCCTCGCCAACACCACAATTCAAAGGCGTCAATTCTTCTTTGGTCTTCTTTATTCATCGTCCAGCTTTCACGTGCATAGGAGGCGATTGAAAACACCATGGCTTGGGTCAAGCTCACCTTAGTCCTCAAGGTGACATCTTTGCTTTTCAACACTTTAAAGAGGTCTTTTGCAGCAGATTTTCCCAATGCAATGCGTCTTTTGATTTCTCAACTGCTGCTTCCATGGCTGTTGATTGTGGATCTAAGTAAAATGAAATCCTTGACAACTTCAATCTTTTCCCCATTTATCATGATGTTGCTTATTGGTCCAGTTGGGAGGATTTTTGTTTATATTGAGGTGTGATCCTTACTGAAGTTTGTGGTCTTTGATCTTCATCAGTAAGTGCTTCAAGTCCTCTTCACTTTCAACAAACAAGGTTGTGTCATTTGCATAACTCAGGTTTTTAATGAGCCTTCCTCCAAACCTAATGACCGTTCTTCATATAGTCCAGCTTCTTGGATTATTTGCTCAGCATACAGATTGAATAGGTATGGTGAAAGGATACAACCCTGACGTACACCTTTCCTGACTTTAAACCAATCAATATCCTCTTGTTCTGTTCGAACAACTGCCTCTTGATCTGTGTACAGGTTCCTCATGAACACAATTAAGTATTCTGGAATTCCCATTCTTCACAATGTTATCCATAATTTGTTATGATCCACACAGTCGAATGCCTTTGCATAGTCAATAAAACACAGGTAAACATCTTTCTGGTATTCTCTGCTTTCAGCCAGGATCCGTTGATATCAGCAATGATATCCGTGGTTCCACGTCCTCTTTTGAATCCAGCTTGAATTTCTGGCAGTTCCCTGTTGATATACTGCTGCAGCCACTTTTGAATAACCTTCAGCAAAATTTTACTTGCATATGTTATCAATGATATTGTTCGATAATTTCTGCATTTGGTGGGATCACCTTTCTTGGGAATAGGCATAAATATAGATCTCTTCCAGTCGATTGGCTAGGTAGCTGTCTTCCAGATTTCTTGGCATAGATGAGTGAGTACTTCCAGTGCTGCATACATCTGTTGAAACATCTCAATCAGTATTCCATCAATTCCTGGAGGGTTGCTTTTCTCCAAAGCCTTCAGTGCAGCCTGGAATTCCTCCCTCAGTACCATTGATTTATGCTCTTGAAATGGTTGAACCTCGACCAATTCCTTTTGGTACAGTGACTGTGTATTCCTTCTATCTTCTTTTGATGCTCCCTGAATTGTTTAATATTTTCCCCATAGAATCCTTCAGTATTGCACTTCAAGGCTTGAATTTTTTCTTCAGTTCTTTCAGTGTGACAAATGCAGAACGTGTTCTTCCTTTTTGATTTTCTACCTCCAGGTCTTTGCACATGTCATCATAATACTTTACTTTGTCTTCTCAAGCCGGCTTCTCAAGTCAGCCCCCACATGTCTGTCAGCTTGTCATACTGTGGGGGCTTGCGTGTTGCTGTGATGCTGGAAGCTATGCCGCCAGTATTCAAGTACCAGCAGGGTCACCCATGAAGACAGGTTTCGCTGAGCTTCCAGACTAAGACAGACTAGGAAGAAGGACCCGTCAGCCTACTTCTGAAAAGATTTAGCTGGTGAAAACCTTAGAATAGCAGCAGAATATTGTTTGATATAGTGCTGGAAGATGAGCCCCCCAGGTTGGAAGGCACTCAAAAGATGACTGGGGAAGAGCTGCCTCCTCAAACCAGAGTTGAACTTAATGACGTGGATGGAGTCAAGTTTTCAGGACCTTCATTTGCTGATGTGGCATAACTCAAACTGAGAAGAAATATATGTAATAATCAGAACATGGAATAACAGCTGGCAAGGTAGTATCCCTTAAATGAGCCAGTGTCCTGAGAAACCAGGGATGCTGTCCTGACCAATAATTCCTAAGTCTTTGATATCTGTTTTTATGTCATAAACTGTAAGTAGATACAATCCTGACGAGAATGGTGCTATTCAAATAAGGACTCTTTAAAATTGGTCTTTTCCTGTGAGAGGCCATCTAGGAAACTCCACAGGTCTCACCCCTTCAGGAGCAAGGAGGAATGAACAAAACTAAAGATACAAGGGAAAGGTTAGTCCAAAGGACTCATGGACCACATCTACCACAGCCTCCACCGGACTGAGTCCAGTAAAACTAGATGGTACCCAGCTACCACCACTGACTGCTCTGACAAGGATCACAGTAGAGGGCCCCGGACAGAGCTGGAGAAAAATGTAGAACAAAATTCTAGCTCAAAAAGAAAGACCAGACTTGCTGGCTTGACAGAGACTGGAGAAACCGTGAGAGTATAAACCCCAGACACCCTTTCAGCTCAGTAATGAGGTCACTCCTGAGGTTCACCCTTCAGCCAAAGATTGAACAGGCCCATGGAACAAAACAAGACTAAAGGGGTGCACCAGCCTTGGGGCAGGGACTGGAAGGCAGGAGGGAACAGGAAAGCTGGTAATAGGGAACCCAGGGATGAGAAGGGAGAGTGTTGACGTGTCGTGGGGTTGTTAACCAACGTTACAGAACAATGTGTGCACTAACTGTTAGATGTGAAACTAGTTTGTTCTGTAAACCTTCATCTAAAGTACAATAAAATAAATAATAAAAATAAATCAAATTGGGCTTTATTCTTTCCAAAAAACACAAAGTATATGAATGGTCATTGCACAGCATGATTAATATAATTGATATCACTAAATGGTATACCTGAAAAATGTTGAATTGACAAATGGTGTGTTATATATGTTTTTACAAAACAGTAATATCGATATATGACATTGTCAGTCTGAAGAACTTCCTTGAAATGTGTACCTCCCCTAGGCTCAAAAGCACGAACTGTTCACCAAAACCCGTAAAAGACCCATTGCCAGCAAGTGATGTAATAATAATATATAATAATCGCATATAATATAAAACCTAAAAAACCAAACCCATTGCCATCGAATCAATTCTGACTCATAGCGACCCTATAGGACAGAGTAGAACTGCCCCAGAGGGTTTCCGAGGAGCTGCTGGTGTATTTGAACTTCCAACATTTTGGTTAGCAGCCAAACTCCTAACCACCGCGCCACCAGGGCTCCAAACAGTTCACCAGTATTATATAAATGGAGACTTACAAATCTGGTTCTTACAGGAACTCAAACACATGGAGTTTTTTATTTTTCTTTACTAATATGCTGGAAATTAGAATGTTCTTTTTATTAACCTCTCAGTTCAACATTACTGTGTATGCTTTTATTTAGGCAGCAGCTGCCAACAAGCGTCTCAAGGATGCTCTCCAAAAACAACGGGAGGTGGCAGACAAGCGGAAAGAGAATCAGAGCCGTGGAATGGAAAGCACTGCAACTCGAGTGAAGGTATGGACACCTTTGACTGCTATTTCTCTTCTGTACGTTGGGGATAGGAAAAATGGGAAAGAGCTTTCTTTTGGTTTAGAAGAAAACATTGAAAGACCTGAAGACCTACCCGAAAGTCTTATTTCCTAAAGGTATTAATATCTTTGAACTGTTGTTAAAGATAAGAGTGGAGAACCCTTTCTATCCCTATGACCCTGTTGAGGGACAGTTAATTTTTTTAACAGCTCTATTGAAATGTAGCCAACATACAATAAATTGTACGTGTTTAAAATGTACAATTTCATGAGTTTTGACACATGTATACATACACCCATGAATGCATCGCCACAATCAATATAATGACTGTCAATTATCGCCTAAAGTTTTTTTGTACCCCTTTATAATGGTTCTCCCTCCGAACCCCCCCATCCCCCTACGTCCCATCTCTAGACAATCTGCTTTCTGTCACTATAGATTAATTTTCATTTTTTTTAATTTTATAAAAAAAGAATCTTACCGTATGTACTTTTTTCTGGCTCCTTTCACTCAGCACAAGTATTTTGAGATTCATCCATGTTGTTGCATATGCCAATAGTTCTTTCCTTTTTATTGCTGAGTAGTGTCCATTGTATGGATATACCTGTTGATGGACATTTGGCTTGTTTCCTGTCTTTGACTATTACAAATAAAGCCATTATGAACATTTATATACAAGTTTGTGTGTGGACATATGTTTTTATTTCTCTTGGGTAGAGATACCTAGGAGTGGAATGGCTGGCTTGTATGGTAGGTATAATTTTAACTTTTTAAGATACTGCCAAACTGTTTTCCAAAGTGGTTGTACCTTTTTACACGCTTAGCATTGAGGGTTCCAGTTGGTGCCAATTCTCACCAATACATAGTATAGTCAGTCTTTTAAAGTTTAGCTATTCTAGTGGGTGGGTAGTGGTACCACATTATGGTTTTCATTTCCCTAGTGACTAATGATATTGAGCATCTTTTCATGTGCATAATTGCCATATTTATATTTTCTTTGGTGAAATATCTATTAAAATCTTTTCCCCATTTTTAGTTGATTTGTTTTTCTTATTGAGTTAGAATTCTTTATATATTAGAGGTGTATGTAGCAAGGAAATCATATATTTTACAAGTATTTTCTTCCAAATCGTGGTTTACCTTTTGATTTTGTAACAGTATCTTTTGAAGAGCAAGTCTTTTAAGTTTTGATGCCATCCAGTTTACTGTTGTTTTTTTCTTTTCTACTTCATGGTTTTTGTGTCCTGTTTAAAAAATCTTTGTCAAACCCAAGGTCAGTAAGATTTCCTCCTGAGTTTTCTCCTAGAAGTTAAATAGTTTTAAGCTTCCCATTTAGGTCTCTGATTCATTTCACCTTGACAATTTTGTCAAAAAATTTTGTTCATACATGTACGGATCTATTTCTAGATTCTATTTCATTGATCTACGTGTCTGTCATTATGCCAACACCAGTGTGTCTTAATTACAGTAGCACTGTAATAAATCTTGAAAGCAGATAGTGTAAGTCCTCCAAAGTTGTTCTTTTTCAAAATTGCTTCGGGAAAACTAGGTCCTTTGCATTTCCATCTAAATTTTAGAATCAGCTTGTCAATTTCTACAAAAAAGCCTGCTGAGATTTTTATTAGGATTGCATAGAATCTATAGATAAATGGAGGAGAATTAACATCTTAACAATATTACATCTTTTGATCTGTGAACATCTCTCCATTTATTTAGGTCTTTAATTTATTTCTATAATGTTTTCTTTTCAGTGTACGGGTGTTGAACATCTTTTGTCAAATATATCCCTAAGTATTTCTCATTTTTATGATATGGAAATGGTATTTTTAATTTCAATTTCCAATTGTTTGGTGCTAGTATATAAAAATACAGTTGATTTCTATATATTGGCCTTGTATCCCGCAACCTTGCTTATTAACACAATAGCTGGTTATTGTAGCTTTTTCGAGGAGTTCTTAGGATTCTGTGTCTCAGGGTAGTGCAAATGGTTAACACGGCTGCTAACCAAAACGTTGGAGGTTCAAGTCCACCCAGAGGCACCTTGGAAGAAAGGCCTGGAAATCTACTTATGAAAACTCTGTAGAGGACAGTTTTGTTATAATTGTGATTTAGGTGAAAGTTTACAGAGTAAATTAGTTTCTCATTAAACAGTTAATACACAAATTGTTTTCTGACATTGGTTGCCAACCCTGTGATGTGTCAACACTCTCCCCTTCTCTACCCCAGGTTCTCTGTTCCATTTGTCCAGTTTTCCTGTCCTTTCCTGCCTTCTCATCTTTGCTTTTGGGCTAGTGTGCCCGTTACTATGAAGCATGTCCCTCGTGTGTGTTATCGTTGGCCCTATAGACCTGTCTAATCTTTGGCTGAAGGGTCAACCTCAGGAGTGACTTCAGTACTGAGTTAAAAGGGTGTCCAGGGCCATATTGTCGGGGTTTCTCCAGTCCCTGTCAGATTACCAAGCCTGGGTTTTTTTGTTTGTTCATTTGTTTGTTTTGTTGTGAATTTGAATTTTGTTCTACATTTTTCTTCAGCTCTGTTCAGGACCCTCTATTGTAATTCCTGCCAGAGCAGTCAGTGGTGGTAACCAGGCACCATCTAGTTGTTCTGGGTTCAGTCTGGTGGAGGTTGTGGTAGTTGCGGTCCATTAGTCCAAGGAGTACAGTTTTACTCTGACACACATGGGGTCACTATGAGTCAGAATCGACTTATCGACAACTGGTACTGGTTAGGATTTTGTACATGGATGATCATGTCATGTACAAATAGGGAGAGTTTTATTTTTCTCCTTTTCATTCTGTATACCTTTTATTTGTCTTGCTTTATTACACTTGCTAGGATTTCCAGTACAATACCGAATAGGATAGGTTTCAGAGGACATCCTTTCTTTGTTCCCAATCTTAGGGGGAAAGCATTCAGTCTTTTACCATTAGGTGTGATATTAGCTGTAGATTTTTCATAAATGTCCTTTATCAGGTGAAGTAGTTCCCCATCCCTTCCTACTGTACTGAAAGATTTTTTTATCATGAATGGATGTTGGATTTTTTTTTAAGTTTTTTCTCTGTTTATTGAGATGATATTATGGTTTGTTTTTAGTCAATTAGTGTGGCAAATGACCTTTTTTTCCAATTTATTTTGTTAAAGTGTAACTGACATACATACAGTAATATTTACGCTTTTTAAGGTAAATTGTTTTGCATAGTTCTGTGAGTTTTGACAACATGTACAGTTGTATAACTACCACCACAATCAAGGCATAGTATAGTTCCATTACCCCCTAAAATTCCCCATATCCCTTTGTAATCAACTCCTATACCCTTGGTCCTTGGCAAATGCTGATCTTTATTCTGTCATTGTAGTTTTCCCTTTGTCATATAGATGGAATCATACAGTAGGACTTCTTTCACTTGGCATAATGCATTTTAGATCCATCCACATTAAATGTATCAGTAATTTGTGCCCCCCCCCTTTTTTTTAGTATTGTTTTATCATATGGATGTGCCACGGTTTGTTTATCCATTCACCTGATGAAGGATATCTTAGGTTTGTTGTGTTTTTTTCCCCCAGTTTTTGACAATTATGAATAAAGCTGCTATAAACATTCACATACAGGTTTCTGTGTAAACATAGGTAATCATTTCACTTGAGTAAATACCTAGGAGTGGGATTGCTTGGTCATATGGTAAGTGTATGTTTAACTGTATAAGAAACTGCCAAATTGTTTGTCCAATTGTTCATTGCTAGTATATAGAATTTTTAGTATATAGAAATACAATCAATTTTTGTATGTTAACTTTTATCTGGTGACTGTATTAGTCTACTGGCTTTTTGGTAGATTGTTTGAGATTTTCTATGTAGACAATCATGCTATCTGCAAATACAGTTTTATTTCTTCTTTTCCAATCTGTACATCTTTTATTTGCCTTCTTGCATTAGCTAGGACCTTCAGGATGATATTGAATAGGAATGGTGAGAATAGACATCCTTCCTTTTTCCTTGATCATAGTGGGGAAACAATTAGTCTTTCACCATTAAGTATGGTGTTAACTGTAGGTTTTTTTTTTTTAATAACTTTTATTGAGCTTCAAATGAACGTTTACAAATCCAATCAGTCTGTCACATATAAGTTTACATACATCTCACTCCCTACTCCCACTTGCTCTCCCCCTCTTGAGTCAGCCCTTTCAGTCTCTCCGTTCTTGACAATTTTGCCGGCTTCCCTCTCTCTCTATCCTCCCATCCCCCCTCCAGACAAGAGTTGCCAACACAATCTCAAGTGTCCACCTGATATAATTAGCTCACTCTTCATCAGCGTCTCTCTCCCACCCACTGACCAGTCCCTTTCATGTCTGATGAGTTGTCTTCGGGGATGGTTCCTGTCCTGTGTCAACTGAAGGTCTGGGGAGCATGGCCGCCAGGATTCCTCTAGTCTCAGTCAGACCATTAAGTTTGGTCTTTTTATGAGAATTTGGGGTCTGTATCCCACTGATCTCCTGCTCCCTCAGGGGTCCTCTGCTGTGCTCCCTGTCAGGGCAGTCATCGATTGTGGCCGGGCACCAACTAGTTCTTCTGGTCTCAGGATGATGTAGGTCTCTGGTTCATGTGGCCCTTTCTGTCTCTTGGGCTCTTAGTTGTCGTGTGGCCTTGGTGTTCTTCATTTTCCTTTGCTCCAGGTGGGTTGAGACCAATTGATGCATCTTAGATGGCCGCTTGTTAGCATTTAATACCCCAGACGCCACATTTCAAAGTGGGATGCAGAATGATTTCATAATAGAATTATTTTGCCAATTGACTTAGAAGTCCCCGCAAACCATGTTCCCCAGACCCCCGCACTTGCTCCGCTGACCTTTGAAGCATTCATTTTATCCCGGAAACTTCTCTGCTTTTGGTCCAGTCCAATTGAGCTGACCTTCCATGTATTGAGTGTTGTCTTTCCCTTCACCTAAAGCAGTTCTTATGTACTGATTAATCAATAAAAAACCCTCTTCCACCCTCCCTCCCTCCCCACCTCGTAACCACGAAAGTATGTGTTCTTCTCAGGTTTACTATTTCTCAAGATCTTATAATAGTGGTCTTATACAATATTTGTCCTTTTGCCTCTGACTCATTTCGCTCAGCATAATGCCTTCCAGGTTCCTCCATGTTATGAAATGTTTCAGAGATTCGTCACTGTTCTTTATCGATGCGTAGTATTCCATTGTGTGAATATACCACAATTTATTTACCCATTCATCCGTTGATGGACACCTTGGTTGCTTCCAACTTTTTGCTATTGTAAACAGAGCTGCAATAAACATGGGTGTGCATATATCTGTTTGTATGAAGGCTCTTGTATCTCTAGGGTATATTCCCAGGAGTGGGATTTCTGGGTTGTATGGTAGTTCTATTTCTAACTGTTTAAGATAACGCCAGATAGATTTCCAAAGTGGTTGTACCATTTTACATTCCCACCAGCAGTGTATGAGAGTTCCAATCTCTCCGCAGCCTCTCCAACATTTATTACTTTGTGTTTTTTGGATTATTGCCAGCCTTGCTGGTGTGAGATGGAATCTCATCGTAGTTTTAATTTGCATTTCTCTAATGGCTAATGATCGAGAGCATTTTCTCATGTATCTGTTGGCTGCCTGAATATCTTCTTCAGTGAAATGTGTGTTCATATCCTTTGCCCACTTCTTGATTGGGTTGTTTGTCTTTTTGTGGTTGAGTTTTGACAGAATCATGTAGATTTTAGAGATCAGGCGCTGGTCGGAGATGTCATAGCTGAAAATTCTTTCCCAATCTGTAGGTGGTCTTTTTACTCTTTTGGAGAAGTCTTTAGATGAGCATAGGTGTTTGATTTTTAGGAGCTCCCAGTTATCGGGTTTCTCTTCATCATTTTTGGTAATATTTTGTATTCTGTTTATACCTTGTATTAGGGCTCCTAGGGTTGTCCCAATTTTTTCTTCCATGATCTTTATCGTTTTAGTCTTTATGTTTAGGTCTTTGATCCACTTGGAGTTAGTTTTTGTGCATGGTGTGAGGTATGGGTCCTGTTTCATTTTTTTGCAAATGGATATCCAGTTATGCCAGCACCATTTGTTAAAAAGGCTATCTTTTCCCCAATTAATTGACACTGGTCCTTTCTCAAATATCAGCTGCTCATACGTGGATGGATCTATGTCTGGGTTCTCAATTCTGTTCCATTGGTCTATGTGCCTGTTGTTGTACCAGTACCAGGCTGTTTTGACTACTGTGGCTGTGTAATAGGTTCTGAAGTCAGGTAAAGTGAGGCCTCCCACTTTCTTCTTCTTTTTCAGTTGTGCTTTGCTTATCCGGGGCTTCTTTCCCTTCCATATGAAATTGGTGATTTGTTTCTCTATCCCCTTAAAATATGACACTGGAATTTGGATCGGAGGTGCGTTATATGTATAGATGGCTTTTGGTAGAATAGACATTTTTACTATGTTAAGTCTTCCTATCCATGAGCAAGGTATGTTTTTCCACTTAAGTATGTCCTTTTGAATTTCTTGTAGTAGAGCTTTGTAGTTTTCTTTGTATAGGTCTTTTACATCCTTGGTAAGATTTATTCCTAAGTATCTTATCTTCTTGGGGGCTACTGTGAATGGTATTGATTTGGTTATTTCCTCTTCGGTGTTCTTTTTGTTGATGTAGAGGAATCCAAGTGATTTTTGTATGTTTATTTTATAACCTGAGACTCTGCCAAACTCTTCTATTAGTTTCAGTAGTTTTCTGGAGGATTCCTTAGGGTTTTCTGTGTATATAATCATGTCATCTGCAAATAGTGATAACTTTACTTCTTCCTTGCCAATCTGGATACCTTTTATTCCTTTGTCTAGCCTAATTGCCCTGGCTAGGACTTCGAGCACGATGTTGAATAAGAGTGGTGATAAAGGGCATCCTTGTCTGGTTCCCGTTCTCAAGGGAAATGCTTTCAGGTTCTCTCCATTTAGAGTGATATTGGCTGTTGGCTTTGCATAGATGCCCTTTATTATGTTGAGGAATTTTCCTTCAATTCCTATTTTGGTAAGAGTTTTTATCATGAATGGGTGTTGGACTTTGTCAAATGCCTTTTCTGCATCAATTGATAAGATCATGTGGTTTTTGTCTTTTGTTTTATTTATGTGATGGATTACATTAATGGTTTTTCTGATATTAAACCAGCCTTGCATACCTGGTATAAATCCCACTTGATCAGGGTGAATTATTTTTTTGATGTGTTGTTGGATTCTATTGGCTAGAATTTTGTTGAGGATTTTTGCATCAATGTTCATGAGGGATATAGGTCTATAATTTTCTTTTTTTGTAATGTCTTTACCTGGTTTTGGTATCAGGGAGATGGTGGCTTCATAGAATGAGTTGGGTAGTATTCCGTCATTTTCTATGCTTTGGAATACCTTCAGAAGTAGTGGTGTTAACTCTTCTCTGAAAGTTTGGTAGAACTCTGCAGTGAAGCCGTCCAGGCCAGGGCTTTTTTTTGTTGGGACTTTTTCGATTACCGTTTCAATCTCTTTTTTTGTTATGGGTCTATTTAGTTGTTCTACTTCTGAATGTGTTAGTTTAGGTAGGTAGTGTTTTTCCAGGAATTCATCCATTTCTTCTAGGTTTTCAAATTTGTTAGAGTACAATTTTTCATAATAATCTGAAATGATTCTTTTAATTTCATTTGGTTCTGTTGTGATGTGGTCCTTCTCGTTTCTTATTCGGGTTATTTGTTTCCTTTCCTGTATTTCTTTAGTCAGTCTAGCCAATGGTTTATCAATTTTGTTAATTTTTTCAAAGAACCAGCTTTTGGCTTTGTTAATTCTTTCAATTGTTTTTCTGTTCTCTAATTCATTTAGTTCAGCTCTAATTTTTATTATTTGTTTTCTTCTGGTGCCTGATGGATTCTTTTGTTGCTCACTTTCTATTTGTTCAAGTTGTAGGGACAGTTCTCTGATTTTGGCTCTTTCTTCTTTTTGTATGTGTGCATTTATCGATATAAATTGGCCTCTGAGCACTGCTTTTGCTGTGTCCCAGAGGTTTTGATAGGAAGTATTTTCATTCTCGTTGCTTTCTATGAATTTCCTTATTCCCTCCTTGATGTCTTCTATAACCCAGTCTTTTTTCAGGAGGGTATTGTTCATTTTCCAAGTATTTGATTTCTTTTCCCTAGTTTTTCTGTTATTGATGTCTAGCTTTATTGCCTTGTGGTCTGAGAAGATGCTTTGTAATATTTCGATGTTTTGGACTCTGCAAAGGTTTGTTTTATGACCTAATATGTGGTCTATTCTAGAGAATGTTCCATGTGCGCTAGAAAAAAAAGTATACTTTGCAGCAATTGGGTGGAGAGTTCTGTATAAGTCAATGAGGTCAAGTTGGTTGATTGTTGTAATTATATCTTCCGTATCTCTATTGAGCTTCTTACTAGATGTCCTGTCCTTCTCCGAAAGTGGTGTGTTGAAGTCTCCTACTATAATTGTGGAGGTATCTATCTGGCTTTTCAATTCTGTTAAAATTTGATTTATGTATCTTGCAGCCCTGTCATTGGGTGCATAAATATTTAATATGGTTATGTCTTCCTGATCAATTGTCCCTTTTATCATTATATAGTGTCCTTCTTTATCCTTTGTGGTGGATTTAAGTCTAAAGTCTATTTTGTCAGAAATTAATATTGCTACTCCTCTTCTTTTTTGCTTATTGTTTGCTTGATATACTTTTTTCCATCCTTTGAGTTTTAGTTTGTTTGTGTCTCTAAGTCTAAGGTGTGTCTCTTGTAGGCAGCATATGGATGGATCCTGTTTCTTTATCCAGTCTGTGACTCTCTGTCTCTTTATTGGTGCATTTAGTCCATTTACATTCAGGGTAATTATAGATAAATAAGTTTTTAGTGCTGTCATTTTGATGCCTTTTTATGTGTGTTGTTGACAATTTCATTTTTCCGCATACTTTTTTGTGCTGAGGCGTTTTTCTTCGTAAATTTTGAGATCCTCATTTTCATAGTGTTTGACTTTATGTTAGTTGAGTCGTTACGTTTTTCTTGGCTTTTATCTTGAGTTATAGAGTTGTTATACCTTTTTGTGGTTACCTTATTATTTACCCCTATTTTTCTAAGTAAAAACCTAACTTGTATTGTTCTATATCGCCTTGTATCACTCTCCATATGGGAGTTCAATGCCTCCTGTATTTAGTCCCTCTTTTTGATTATTGTGATCTTTTACCTGTTGACTTCCATGATTCCCTGTTATGTGTATTTTTTTTTTAATTAATCTTAATTTGTTTGTTTTTGTGATTTCCCTATTTGAGTTGATATCAGGACGTTCTGTTTTGTGACCTTGTGTTGTGCTGATATCTGATATTATTGGTTCTCTGACCAAACAATATCCTTTAGTATTTCTTGTAGCTTTGGTTTGGTTTTTGCAAATTCTCTAAACTTGTGTTTGTCTGTAAATATCTTAATTTCGCCTTCATATTTCAGAGAGAGTTTTGCTGGATATATGATCCTTGGTTGGCAGTTTTTCTCCTTCAGTGTTCTGTATATGTCATCCCATTCCCTTCTTGCCTGCATGGTTTCTGCTGAGTAGTGTGAACTTATTCTTATTGATTCTCCCTTGAAGGAAACCTTTCTTTTCTCCCTGGCTGCTTTTAAAATTTTCTGTTTATCTTTGGTTTTGATGAGTTTGATGATAATATGTCTTGGTGTTTTTCTTTTTGGATCAATCTTAAATGGGGTTCGATGAGCATCTTGGATAGATATCCTTTCGTCTTTCATGATGTCAGGGAAGTTTTCTGTCAGGAGTTCTTCAACTATTTTCTCTGTGTTTTCTGTCCCCCCTCCCTGTTCTGGGACTCCAATCATCCGCAGGTTATCCTTCTTGATAGAGTCCCACATAATTCTTAGGGTTTCTTCATTTTTTTTAATTCTTTTATCTGATTTTTTTCAGCTATGTTGGTGTTGATTCCCTGGTCCTCCAGATGTCCCAGTCTGCATTCTAATTGCTCGAGTCTGCTCCTCTGACTTCCTGTTGCATTGTCAAATTCTGTAATTTTATTGTTAATCTTTTGGTTTTCTACATGTTGTCTCTCTATGGATTCTTGCAACTTATTAATTTTTCCACTATGTTCTTGAATAATCTTTTTGAGTTCTTCAACAGTTTTATTGGTGTGTTCCTTGGCTTTTTCTGCAGTTCTCCTAATTTCATTTGTGATATCTTTAAGCATTCTGTAAATTATTTTTTTATATTCTGTATCTGATAATTCCAGGATTGTATCTTCATTTGGGAAAGATTTTGATTCTTTTGTTTGGGGGGTTGGAGGAGCTGTCATGGTCTGCTTCTTTAAGTGGTTTGATATGGATTGTTGTCTCCGAGCCATCACTGGGAAACTAGTTTTTCCAGAAAATCCGCTAAAAAAAAATGCAGTCAGACCCCTATCAGAGTTCTTCCTCTGGCTCAGGCTATTCGGATGTTAATGAAGCCGCCTGGGGAGGGTGGGGGAGGGAACAGAGAGATAGGAGAGTAGCACCTCAGAATATAGCCAGAGTTGCTTGTCTGGCTTGGAATGACTATTATATCTGAGATTCCCGCGGGCGTGTCGCCTATGTGTGCTGGCTGTGTGGAGATTCCCCGGGGGGTGTGGCCCGCTGGAGTCACGGTCAGATCCTCCGCTTCCAGCCCCCCGCCCAGCGTCAAGGCTCCCCTACTGGGACGGTGCACTCTTGACTCCAAAATCAGTTGCTGCCTCCCGGGGACTTCTCGTCCCTCCAGCCACATGGCCGTGCCGCCCCCGCGAACCAGGTGGGCCCTCTCCCGGGGTTAGTTCAGATGGGTGGAGTAGCTCCCCGTGCTTGTGCCGTGACCGAGTGTCCCGGCTGGGACGCTGTTCTCCCCGCTCCAATACCCGTTGCTGCCTCCCGGGGACTTCTCCTATCGGCTGCGTCCCACGCCGCCCGCGTGACCCGGCTGGGCCCCTTCCCGGGGTTAGTTCAGGGGGGTGGAGCAGCTCTCCGTGTTTATGCCATACCTGCGTCCAGTCCAAATCCCGGCGAGACGGTTCCCCGGATGGGACGCTGCTCTTCCTGCTCCAAGACCAGTCACTGCCTCCCGGGGACTTCTCCTACCGGCTGCGTCCCACGCCGCCCGCGGAACCGGCTGGTCTCCCTCCCGGGGTTAGTTCAGGGGGGTGGAGCAGGTCTCTGTGCTTGTGCCGTACCTGACTGGTACGCTGGCTCCAGGCTCTGGAAACAATCGCTGCTTCCCCGTATTAGTGCGTTCTCCGTCTCTAAATCTGTGTTTGTTGTTCAGGGTTCGTAGATTGTTATGTATGTGATCGATTCACTTGTTTTTCCGTGTCTTTGTTGTAAGAGGGATCCGAGGTAGCGTCTGCCTAGTCCGCCATCTTGGCCGGAAGCCTAACTGTAGGTTTTTCATAGATGTCCTTTATCAGGTTGAGGAAGTTCCCATCTATTCCTAGTTGCCATAAGTTTTTACCATGAGTGGATATTAAATTTTGTCAAATGCCTTTTGTCTTTAGTTTATTGATTTGGTGAATTACTTTGATTGATGTTCAAATGTTGAACCAACCTTGCCTACTTGAACAAACTCTACTTGATTGTAATATATCATCCCTTTTATATATTTTTTTTATACTGTTGAATATAATTTGCTAAAATAAAAAATTTGTTTAAAATTTTTACATCTATCTTCAACGAGGGATATTGATCTGTAGTTTTCTTTTCTTACAATTTCTTTGTCCGATTTTGGTACCAAGGTAAGGTTTTCCTCATAGCTATAGACTATGTACTGATATCATCTATCTCATTCCTTATTGGTATTTTACATTTTCTCTTCAATCTGGCTAGGGATTTATCAAAGAACCAGTTCATTGATTTTCATCCTAATCCTTATTATTTCCTTACTTATTTTCTAACCTTTATTATTTCCTTCCTTAATTTCTTTTTCTTCTTTGTAGTTTCTTAAGGTAGAAACTGAGGTCGTTGATTTTGCATTCTTCCTTTTTAATACAGGCACTTAACGGCTATAAATTTCTCCTTAAGTACTCCTTTAATGATATCCTACAAATTTTGATACTGTTATGTTTTTATTTTCATTCATTTCAAAATACATTCTAATTTCCCTGCTGATTTCTTCTTTGATCCATGATTTATTTAGAAGTGTGTTACTTAGTTTCCAAGTATTGGGGGATTTTCCATATATCTTTCTGATATTGATTTCTAATTTAATTCCAGAGAAGATTCTTTGTAGTACGTGAATCCTTTTGAATTTATTTAGACATTTTATGGCCCATAATATAGTCTATCTTGGTAAATGTTCTGTGTGTACTTGAGAGGAATGTGTATTCTGCTATGGATGGTGGAATATTCTATAATTATCCATCATGTTGATTTGATTGATTGTGCTGTCCACTTCTATATCCTTGCTGATTTTCTGCCTATTTTTTCTATAATTATTGATAAACGGGTATTGAAATCTCCAACTAGATTATAGTTTTGGGTATTTTTCCTTGCAGTTCTATATATTTTTGCTTTGTGTATTTTGAAACTCTGTTATTAGGGGCATACACATTTAGGATTATGTTCTTTTGGTTAACTCACCTGTATACTAAGAAATGACATTCTTTATCCCTGATAATATTCTTTGCTCTGAAGTCCATACTTTTTCTAATATTACTTTAGCTCATCTAGCTTTCTTTTTTTTTATTTGTATTTTGAAATCATTTCAAACTTACAAATTTGAAGAATAATACAGAGCACTCCCATATTCCTTTTACCCAGCTCTACCAATATTTTTTAATTGTGGTAAAATATGTATAACATAACATTTACCATTTCAACCATGTTTAAATAACAATTCATTGGCATTAATTACATTCACAGTGCTGTGGAACCATCAGTACCATCTATTTCCAAAACTTTTTCATCATCCTAAACAGAAACTCTATACCCATTAAGCAATAACTCCTCAATTCTCCCTCTCTTGTCCCTGGTAGCCTCTAGTCTACTTTCTGTCTCTATTCATTTGCCTATTCTAGATATTTCATATAAGTGGAATCATAGAATATGTGGCCATTTGTGTCTGGCCTATTTCACTCAGCATAATGTTTTCAAGGTTCATCCATATCTTACATGTTATCAGAACTTCATTCCTTTTTATGGCTGAATAATATTCCAATGTAGGTACCATATTTTTATACAAATAACACACCGCTATGCCAATTGCTTTTACATGTTGCTGTAGACAAAATTAGTATAGTATGCTTACGAAAATACCTCGCGGAGGGAGGGCACGATTGGCAAGCAAATGCAGAATGCATGCATTATTTTTGTAAAAATGTGGTATATGCCACATTTTGTTTATCCACTCACCTACTGATGGATACGTGGCATGTTTCCACATTTTGACTATTGTGAATAATGTTGCTGTGAACGTTGGTGTACAAGTGTTTGTTTGAGTCCTTGATTTCAATTCTTTGGAAAATATATCTAGGAGTGGAATTGCTAGATCGTGTGGTAGTTCTGTGTGTAACTTTTTGAGGAACCGCCAAACTGTTTCCCACAGTGGCTGCACCAATTTACATTCCCACCAGAAATGCACAAAGGTTCCAATTTTGCCACATCCTTACCAACACTTGTTTTTTTCTTTTATATGTTTATTTACTAGCCATCCTACTGGGTATGAATGAAGTCGTATCTCATTGTGGTTTTGATTATAATTTCCCTAATGACTAATGATGTTGAGCATATTTTCATGTGCTTATTCTATTCCATTGATCTATATGCCTATCCTTACAGCAATACCAGACTGTTTTGATTACTATAGATAGCTTTGTAGTATGTTTTGAAATTGAGTCATGTGAGTTCTCCAGCTTTGCTCTTCTTTTCCAAGATTATTTTGGTTATTTGTGGCCTCTTGCAATTTCATATCAATTTAAGAATTGGCTTTTTTATTTCTGCAAAAAAGGCTGTTGGAATTTTGATAGGGATTGCATCGAATCTGTAGTTCACTCTGGGTAGAATTGACAACAATATTAAGTCTTCCAGTCCATGAGCACAGGATGTCTTTCCATTTATTTAGATCTTCTTTAATTTCTTTCAACAATTCTGGTTTTCAGTGTAAAACTCTTTCACATTCCTGGCTAAATTTATTCTCAGATATTTTATTCTTTTAGATGCTATTGTAAATGGAATTGTTTTCTTAATTTGTATGAAATGAATGATTTTTTGTGTTGTTCTAGTATTTTGTTGAGGATTTTCCCATCTATATTCATAAGAGATACTGGTCTGTAATTTTATTTTCTGATGGTCTCTTTATCTGGCTTTGGTATCAGGGTAATAATGCTGGCCTCATAAAATGAGTTAGAAAGTGTTCCTACCTCTTCTATTTTTTGGAAGAGTTTTAGAAGGCTTGATATTAATACTTTAACTGTTTGGTAAGGAGCCCTGGTGGCGCAACAGTTAAGCATTTTGCTGCTAACTGAAAGGTCGGTGATTTAAACCCAAGAAGTGGCTTCTCAGGAGAAAGACTTGGTGATCTCCTCCCTTAAAGAATCAAAAAAAAAAAAACCAAACCCGTTACCATCGAGTCAATTCTGACTCATAGCGACCCTATAGGACAGAGTAGAACTGCCCCATAGGATTTCCAAGGAGTGCCTGGTGGACCTGAACTGCCGTCCTTTTGGTTAGCAGCTGTAGCTCTTAACCACTATCCCACCACCCTTAAAGATTACCCTTAAAGATTACAGCCTAGAAAACCCTATGGGGCAGTTCTACTCCGTCCTGTAGGGTCGCTCTGAGTCAGAATTGACCCAACAGCTCCCAACAAAAACACAATAAATGTTTGGTAGAATTCATCAGTGAAACCATTTAGTCCTGGACTTTTCTTGGAGAATTTTGACTACTTATTCAGTCTCTTGTCTTGTTATAGGTCTGTTTAGATTTTTGATTTCTTCTTGAATCTGTTTAGGTAATTTGTTTTGCTTCTAGGAATATGTTCATTTTCATCTAGGTTACCTAATTTGTTGGTGTACGGTTCTTTCATAATATTCTGTTATAATCCTTTTTATTTCTGTAAGATACCACCATGCATCTGTGAGTTTGTTGTACTGTGGTGTCTTGCTTGTTGCTGTGATACCAGAAGTTTTGCCACCGGTATTTCAAATACTACCAGCAGGATTGCCCTTGGTGGACAGGTTTCAGCGGAGCTTTCAGACTAAAACAGAGTAGGAAGAAGGACTTGCCAGTCTATTTCTGAAAAAATTGGCCAGTGAAAACCTTATGAATAGCAGCAGAACATTGTCTGATATAGTGCTGGAAGATGAGCCCCTCAGGTCAGAAGGCACACAAAATACGACTGGGAAAGGGCTGCCTCCTCAAAGTAGAGTCGACCCTAATGACGTGGATGAAGTCAAGCTTTTGGGACCTTCATTTGCTGATGTGGCACAACTCAAAATGAGAATAAACAGCTCCAAACATCCATTAATAATCACAACATGGACTGTATGAGGTATGAATCTAGGAAAATTGGAAGTCATCAAAAATGAAATAGAATGCATAAAGATCACTATCCTAGGCATTAGTGAGCTGAAATGGACTGGTATGGGCCATTGTGAATGGGAAAATCATATGGTGTACTATGCCAGGAATGACAAATTGAAGAGGGATATCATTGCATTCATTCATCATCAAAAAGAACATTTCAAGATCTATCCTGAAGTACAGTGCTGTCAATGATAGCATAATATCTATATGCTTACAAGGAGGACCAGTTAATACTACTATTATTCAAATTTACACACCAATCACTCATTTAAAAGTTGAGGAAATTGAAGATTTTTTACCAACTTCTGCAGTATGAAATTGAGCAAACATGCAATGAGGATGCATTGATAATTCCTGGTTATTGGAATGTGAGAGTTGGAAACAAAGAAGGATTGGTAGTTGGAAAATATGGCCTTGGCGATAGAAGATTGCATGATAGAATTTTGCAAGATCAATGACTTATTCATTGCAAATACCTTTTTCAACAATATAAATGGTGACTATACACGTGGACCTCACCAGATGGAAAACACAGGAATCAAATCGACTACATTTGTGGAAAGAGACAATGGAAAAGCTCAATGTCAACTGTCAGAACAAGGCCAGGGGCCAACTGTGGAACAGACCACCAGTTGTTCATAAGCAAGTTCAAGTTAAAGTTGAGGAAAATTAAAACAAGTCCATGAGAACCAAAATACAACCTTGAGTATATCCCACCTAAATTTGGAGACTATCTCAAGAATAGATTTGACACATTGAACACTAATGACCAGAGACCAGATGAGTTGTGGAAAGACATCAAGGACATCATACATGAAGAAAGCCAAAGTTCATTAAAAAGATAGGGAAGAAAGAAAAAACCAAAGTGGGCATCAGAAGAGACTCTGAAACTTGCTCTTGAACGTAGAGTAGCTAAAGCAAAAGGCAGAAATGATGAAGTAAAAGAGCTGAATATAAGATTTCAAAAGGGTGGCTTAAGAAGTCAAGGTAAAATATTATAATGAAATTTGCAAAGATCTGGAGGTAGAAAACCAAAAGGGAAGAATATGCTCAGCATTTCTCAAACTGAAAGAACTGGAAAAAAAAAATTCAAGCCTCGAGTTGCAATTTTGAAGGATTCTATGGGCAAAATATTGAATGACACAGAAAGCATCAAAAGCAGATGGAAGGAATACACAGAATCACTGTACCAAAAAGAATTGGTTGCCAGTCGTCCATTTCAGGAGGTAGCGTATGATCAAAAACTGAGAGTATTGAAGAAGCCCAAGCTGCACTGAAGGCAGTAGCGAAAAACAAGTCTCCAGCAATTGAAAGAATCCCAACTGATATGTTTCAACAAACGGATGCAGCACTGGAGGTACTCACTTGTCTATACCAAGAAATTTGGAAGAAAGCTACTTGGCCAACTGACTGGAAGAGATCCATAATTGTGCCCATTCCAAAGAAAGGTGATCCAACAGAATGCAGAAATTATCAAACAATATCCTTAATATCACACGCAAGCAAAATTTTGCTGAAGACCATTCAAAAGCACATGTAGCAGTACATTGACAGAGAACTGCCAGAAATACAAGCCAGATTCAGAAGATGACGTAGAACAAGAGATATCATTGCTGATGTCAGATGGATCTTGGCTGAAAACAGAATACCAGAAAGGTGTTTACCTGTGTTTTATTGACTATGCAGAGGCATTCGGCTGTGTGGATCATAACAACTTTTGGATAACATTCATAGGAAGGGAATTCCAGAGCATTTGATTGTGCTCATGTGGAACCTGAACATAGACCAAGAGGCAGTCGTTCAAACAGAGCAAGGGGATACCGCGTGGTTTAAAATCAAGAAAGGTATGCATCAGGGTAGTATCTTTTCACCATACTTACTCAGTCTGTATGCTAAGCAAATATTCCAAGAAGATGGGCTATATGAAGAAGAACGCGTCATCAGGATTAGTGGAAGACTCGTTAACAACATGCAATATGCTGAAATCTTGCTTGCTGAAAGCAAAGAGGACTTGAAGCACTTACTGATGAAGATCAAAGACCACGGGCTTCAGTATGGATTATACTTCAACATAAAGAAAACAAACATCCTCACAACTGGACCAATAAGGAACATCTTGATAAACGGAGAAAAGATTGACGTTATCAAGATGACGTTGACGCCCATGGAAGCAGCAGTCAAGAAATCAAATGACATATTGCACTGGGCAAGTGTGCCGCAAAAGACCTCTTTAAGGTGTTGAAAAGCAAAGATGTCACTTTGAGGACTAAGGTGCGCCTGGCCCAAGCCATGATATTTTCAAACACCTCATATGCATGCGAAAACTGGACAGTGAATAAGGAAGACAGAAGAAGAATTGATGCATTTGAATTATGGTGTTGGCGAAGAATATTGAATATACTGTGAACTGACAGAAGAATGAGCAAGTCTGTCTTGGAAGAAATACAGCTAGAGTGCCCCTTGGAAGTAAGGATGGTGATAATTCGTCTCACGTTACCTTGGGCATGTTATCAGGAGGGACCAGTCCCTGGAGAATGACATCATGCTTTATAAAGTAGGGAGTCAGTGAAAAAGGGGAAGACCCTTGACAAGTTGGATTGACATTGTGGCTGCTTCGGTGGGCTCAAGCATAACAAAGACTGTGAGGATGGTGCAGGACGGGGCAGTGTTTCGCTCTTTTGTACATAGGTTCGCTATGAGTTGAGGCCAACTCAGTGGCACCTAACAACAACAACATCCCTACTTTCATTTCTGATTTTAGTTATTTGCATCTTCTCTCTCTTTTTTTTTTGTCACTGTAGCTAAAGGTTTGTCAGTTTTATTGATCTTTTCAAAGAACCAACTTTTGCTTTCATTAATTCTATTATTTTTCTATTCCATATTTTATTTATTTCTACTCTGCTCTAATCTTTATTGGAGTCCCTGGGTGGTGCAAACAGTTAAGCACTTGACTACTAACAAAAAGGTTGGCGGTTCAAACCCACCCAAAGGCACCTCGGAAGACAGGTCTGGCAATCTGCTTCTGAAAGGTCACAGCCTTGAAAACCCTATGGAGCACTTTTACTTTGGACACATGGGGTGGTCACCTTGAGTCGGAATCAGCTCAAAGGCAGCTGATAACAATGACACAATTTTTTTTTATAGTCATGTGCCAGATAACATTCATTCAGGCAACATCCGACTACAATACGTCCGTAGTCCCACGAGGTTATAATTAGAGTTCAGAAATCCCGGCCAGAGAACAGGACATAGCAAACTTAGGCACGTCTCCCTCTACAATCATGACGATACTCGAAAACAAAGAAACAATCCTCCAAGCTGCTAAAGGATTGGCTCCACTGAAAGCTACAAGGCAAAAAAGGCACCAAGCTGGTTCAAGATGCTTAAAGAAAAAGAGGACCAGACTACGATATCAAGTTTAGTGCTAGCTCTGGGTGGCTCAAGCGCTTCAAACAATTGTTTTTTGCTGCATAATTTGAGTCTGCGAGTGCTCATGCGATGGCAGCATAAGAATTTGTTGAAATCTCAGATAAACTAATTAAGAGGGAGGTTATTTGCCCCAGCAAATTTTTAACCTGGATGAAACCTCCTTATTCTGGAAGTGAATGCCGTATCATCCATAATACAGTGTTCACACGATGTCCAAATTGCATAATGCCCTATTTCACAGAACATATTGCGGTTGTTAAATGACACATGACTGTATCTCCCTTTTCTGCTAGGTTTGAGTTTAATTTGTTCTTCTTTTTCTAGTTCCTCAAGGTGTAAAGTTAGGTTATTGATTTGACATTTTTCTTCGATTTTTCATACATAAGCACTTACAGATATAAATTTCCATCTGAGCCCTGCTTTTACAGCATTCCATAACTTTGATATGTTGTGCTTTCATTTTCATTTGTCTCTGTGTATTTTCTAGTTTCCCTTGTGATTTCTTCTTTGACCCAATGATTGTTTAAGAACACGTCATTTAATGTCCACGTTTTTGTGCATTTTCCAGCTTTCCTTCTGTTATTAATTTAGCTTCATTTCATTGTGCTTGGAGAAGATTTTTTGAATGATTTCACTCTTTTTATGTGTATTCACATTTGTGTGTGTGTGTGTTGCCGAACATGTGGTCTGTTCTGGAGAATGAACTATGTACACTGGAGAAGAAAGAGTATTCTGCTGTTGTTAGGTGGTGGTGGTATTATGTGCCATCAAGTCGGCCCCCAACTCATGGTGACCCCATGCACAACAGGACAAAATGCAGCTGGTCCTGCATCATCCCCAGTATTGGTTGTGAATCAGACTCTTGTAATCCATAGGGTTTTCTTTGGCTAATTTTCCATAGTAGATCACCAGGCCTTCCTTCCTAGTCCATCTTAGTCTCCAAGCTCCACTGAAACCTGTTCAGCATCATAGCAACATGCAGGCCTCCATGGACAGAAAGGTGGTGGCTATGCATGAGGTACACTGGCCAGAAACAGAACCCAGGTCTCCCACATGGAAGGCAAGATATCTACCACTGAATCACCACTGCCCCCATTGTAGAGTGTTCTACATGTATCTGTTGGGTCTAGTTGTTTTATAACTGTAAGTGTTTATGGTACATATTTTGATTCTTTCAGTTTTGATTTATTCGTACCTTCATATTTTAAAGTGTATTTCTTTAGACAGCATATAGTTGGGTCTTGCTTTTTATCCAATCTGACAATTTTTGTATTTTATTTGGGTTTTTAGACCGGTTACATTTAATGTGATTATTGATGTGAGTAGGTTTGAGCCTGTCATCTTGCTATTTGTTTTCAATTTGTCCCATTTGTTCTTCGTTCTATTTTTTCCTCATTTTATGCCTTCCTTTGGAGCAATTGAGTATTTTTACGATTCTATGTTATCTCCTTTGTTGGCTTATTAGCTCTCTTTGTTATGCTATTTTAGTGGCTTTATTTTTGCTACTACTATCAATTATTGAGATGATGGGGTATTGAAATCTCTGACTATAATTGTCAATTTTTTCATTTCTCGTTGCAGTTCCATAAGTTTTTGCTTCATGTATTTTAGTACCTTGCTATTACGAGTGTAAACATTAAGATTCATGTTCCCTTAATTAATTGACTCCTTTGTCATTATGAAGTTATCCTTTTTATCCCCAGTAATATCCTTTAATGTGAATTCTACTTTATCCAATATTCATATAGCCACTCTAGCTTTCTTTTGATTGCAATTAGCATGGTATATCTCCATGAAAAGTGGAATTATTCTTGGGGGCAGTTAATTTTTTAAAAACTGAAATTCTTTAATTTTGTTCGCTTTAAAACATTTCATTTATCTACTTTAAAAATTTAGAATGTATATTTATTTATTAAACAGAACAGATAATAAGAATATACTTCCATTCTATATGAAGCCCTGGTAGCGCAGTGGTTAAAGCACTTGGCTGCCAACCAAAAGGGTAGCAGTTCGAGCCCACCAAGCTGTTCTGTGGGAGAAGGTGTGGCAGTCTGCTTTCATAAAGATTTACAGCCTTGGAAACCTTATGGGGCAGTTCTACTCTGTCCTATACAGTCGCTATGAGTTGGAATCGACTCCACGGCAGTTGGTTTTGGTTCCATCCTATATGATGCCTAGTTAATGGCAATGGACAAATGTTAAAGAGAAAACGAAGAAGGTAAAGATAGGACATATAGAAATGCTAAGAGATCTGGAGAAAGATTTTCTGGAGAGAGCTCATAACCTTTAGGGATATTGCTGTTAAAGGCTTTTAGAGAGGTATTAGAATTTTTGGTGAGTGTAGGCATGAATGGAAATCATACTTACAGTTACGTGGACTCTGGTCCAATTAAGTTTGGAAATGAATCTAGCCTGTGGGCTAGAGATTCCTTATCCCTAACCCAGACATCAATGATTTCTCTTCTAGAATTGGCTTGGAAATGAAATTGAGGTTATGGTCAGTACTGAGGAAGCCAAACGCCATCTGAATGACCTTCTTGAAGACAGAAAGATCCTGGCTCAGGATGTGGCTCAACTCAAAGAGAAAAGGGAAAATGGGGAGAATCCACCTCCTAAACTCCGGGTAAGTGACCTTATGAAAAAATGTTACCAATAATCAGACTCTGCACTCCCCAGAAATCCTCACTGCTTTGTAGGATTACTTTCCTTTTAGTATTTCATGCTCGTTTCCACTACTTTTCTTACAGAGGCGCACATTCTCACTTGCTGAACTCCGTGGTCAAGTTTCTGAGTCAGATGATTCCATTACAAAGCAGATTGAAAGCCTAGAGACTGAAATGGAACTCAGGTAACAGGACTGCCTCTAAGGCATTATAAAAATTTATGCCAGGAATCAAAATGGAACCTATCAATCCAGTGATAGGTTCAACACTGCACTACACGTTAGATACATTGTCTCCTTTAGTCCCTCCACTATCCTATGAAGTAAATATCATTCTTCTCACTTTAGAGATCTAAACTGTATTTAAAAAATTGTCAAAGTTTATACAGCTAGAAAACAACAGAACTGGGATTCAAAATCCAGTCTATCTAATTTCAAAGCCCATGCTCTTTGCAATACACCACAATTTTTGATTCATTAGTATCTGAAACGTAGAACTGACTAAAAACAAAATTTTAGAAGAGAAACTAAAGAAAGTGTAATAGAAGAGCAATAACATAGAAAGAAGAGAGCTTTAAGGATCATCAGCAAAATAGATGGAGTTTATAAGTTATCATGACCATTACACGAGATTACGCAAGTAAAGGGCGTAACACAGTACTTAGCATATCAGAAGTGTTCAGTGAATGAATGTTCTTTCCTCCCCTCCTGGCTCTAAGACCAGAAGTTATGCCACGCAGCTTCTCTAATCACTATTATTGTTTTTTAAGCAGTTCGTGAAATCTAAAAAGAACAGAACTTTGACAGAGATTTTATAGTGTCTTAGAATATTAGGATTTTATTGCTCAGGAGACCTTGGAGATCATTTCATTTGTTTTCAGCAGTACATAGTATCTGATTATCTTTGGATGTATCTGTAAGTCACTCAACATTTGAGTTCTTACTTTGTGCTGTGCTGGATGCAACTGGAATATACGGAAAGAATAATGGCACCGTCCTTGCTCTCAAGTGGAAATAGTATAATGGCTTGCTGGAATCATTTCCTAAAATTTCAGGAATGTTGTAAACATTACCTTACAATCACTATAGTGAGAGTGCTTACACCATAGAAATTGGCAAAAAACTACAAATCAGGGCTGGTTTTTTAAGTACTCTTGTTAAACATTTACCTGCACACCACTGTGCATAACTAAATGATTCTGTAAAGTAAGTCAGGTATCAAGTAGAGGGCAATTAGACAGAGGTTAGTTTAATCAGAGGAATGTTTCTGAAGTTTTTGAGACTTAAACTAGGTAAGGGACATAAACTGTCAGAGAGGATAGGAAAGGACATGTGATAGACAAGGGATCTGAAGTATTCTGGCCTACCTCTTCCAAGAAGCCTTCCTTGACTCTTCATCATTCCTTACTAATCTTCCCCATCTCTAAATACCTTCACAACTTGACAGAGCTCAATTATGTGGTACAGATGATATGTGTTATCTTTATACATATTTTTTATATATTTATTAGTATTGTCTATCTAGACAGGATAAACATCTAAGTAGACATCCTAGGCGTTGGTGAGCTGAAATGGACTGGTATTGGCCATTTTGAGTTGGACAATTGTATGGTCTACTATTCCGGAAATGACAAACTGAAGAGGAATGGCATTGCATTATCATCAAAAAGAACATTCAAGATCTATCCTGAAGCACAATGCCATCAGTGATAGGATAATATCCGTACATCTACAAGGAAGACCAGTTAATACGACTATTAGTCAAATTTACGCACCAACCGCTAAGGTCAAAGATGAAGAAACTGAAGATTTTTACCAACTTCTGCAGTCTGAAATGCATCAAACATGCGATCAGGATGCATTGATAATTACTGGTGATTGGAATACAAAAGTTGGAGACAAAGAAGGATTGGTAGTTGGATAATTTGGCCTTGGTGATAGAAATGATGCCGGAGATCTCATGATTGAATTTTGCAAGACCAACGACTGCTTCATTGCAGATACCTTTTTTCACCAACATAAACGATGACTACACACACATGGACCTCTTCAGATGGAATACATAGAAATCACATCGACTACATCTGTGGAAAGAGACAATGGAAAACCTCAATATCATCAGTCAGAACAAGGCCAGGGGCCAACTGTGGAACAGACCATCAATTGCTCATATGCAAGTTCAAGTTGAGACTGAAGAAGGTCAGACCAAGTTCATGAAAACCTAAGTACAATCTTGAGCGTATCCCACCTGAATTTAGAGACCATCTCAAGAATAGGTTGACGCATTGAACACTAATGACCAAAGACCAGATGAGTTGTGGAATGACATCAAGGAAATCATACATGAAGAAAGCAAGAGGTTATTAAAAAGACAGGAAAGAAAGAAAAGACCAAAGTGGATGTCAGAAGAGGCTTTAAAACTTGCTCTGGAACATAGAGTAGCTAAAGAAAAAGGAAAAAATGATGCAGTAAAAGAGCTGAACAGGAAATTTCAAAGGGCGGCTCAAGAAGACAGAGTAAAGTATTATAATGATATGTGCAAAGACCTGGAGGTAGAAAAACAAAAGAGAAGAATACGCTTAGCATTTCTCAAGCTGAAAGAACTGAAGAAAAAATTGAAGCCTCGAGTTGCAATATTGCAGAATTCTATGGGGAAATTATTAAACAATGCAAGAAGCTTCAAAGGAAGATGGAAGGAATACACAGAGTCACTGTACCAAAAAGAATTGGTCGATGTTCAACCATTTCAGGAGGTAGCATATAATCAGGAACTGATGGTACTGAAGGAAGAAGTCCAAGCTGCACTGAAGGCATTGGTGAAAAACAAGACTCCAGGAATTGACGGAATACCAAATGAGTGGTTTCAGCAAATGGATGCAGCACTGGAAGTGCTCACTCGTCTATGCCAAGAAATTTGGAAAACAGCTACCTGGCCAACCAACTGAAAGAGAGACATATTTATGCCTATTCCCAAGAAAGGGGATCCAACCAAATGTGGAAATTATTGAATAATATCTTTAATATGGCATGCAAGTAAAATTTTGCTGAAGATCATTCAAAAGTGACTGCAGCAGTATATCGACATGGAACTGCCAGAAATTTAAGCTGGATTCGGAAGAGCACATGGAACGAGGGATATCATTGCTGACATCGGATGAATCCTGGCTGAAAGCAGAGAATACCAGAAAGATTTTTACCTTTGTTTTATTGACTAGCAAATGCATTCAACTGTGTGGATCTTAATAAATTATGGATAACATTGCGAAGAATGGGAATTCCAGAACACGTAATTGTGCTCGTGGGGAGCCTGTACATAGATCAAGAGGCAGTCATTTGAACAGAACAATGGGATACTCTGTAGTTTAAATTCAGGGTTGTATCCTTTCACCATACCTATTCAGTCTGTATGCTGAGCAAATAATCTGAGAAGCTGGAGTATATGAAGAACAGGGCATCAGGATTGGAAGAAGACTCATTAACAACCTGCGTTATGCAGAGGACACAATCTTGCTTGCTGAAAGCGAAGAGGACTTGAAGCACTTACTGATGAAGATCAAAGACCACAGCCTTCAGTATGGATTTCACCTCAACATAAAGAAAACAAAAATCCTCACAACTGGACCAATAAACAACCTCATTATAAACAGGGAAAGGATTGAAGTTGTCAAGGATTTCATTTCACTTGAATCCACAATCAACGCCCATGGAAGCAGCAGTCAAGAAATCAAAAGATGCCTTGCATTGGGCAAATCAGCTGCAAAAGACCTCTTTAAAGAGTTGAAAAGCAAAGATGTCACCTTGAAGACTAAGGTGCGCCTGACGCAAGCCATAGGGTTTTCAATCACCACCTATGCATGTGAAAGCTGGACGATGAGTAAAGAAGACCGAAGAGGAACTGACACCTTTGAATTGTGGTGTTAGAGAAGAATACTGAATATACCGTGGACTGTCAGAAGAACGATCAAATCTGTCTTGGAAGAAGTACAACCAGAATGCTCCTTAGAAGCAAGGATGGCGAGACTATGTCTCACATCCTTTGGACATATTGTCAGGAGGGATCAGTCCTTGGAGAAGGACATCATGCCTGGTAGAGGGTCGGCAAAAAAGAGGAAGACCCTCAATGAGATGGATTGACACGGTGGCTGCAACAATGGGCTCAAGCATAACAATGATTGTGAGGCTGGCACAGGACTGGCCAGTGTTTCGTTCTGTTGTACATAGGGTCGCTATGAGTCAGAACTGACTTGATGGCACCTAACAACAACAGCTTTGCCAGCAGGAGTGCTTGACTACTAACTGAAACTGGTCAGTGGTTTGAACCCACGAAGAGGCACCTCGGAGGAAAGGCCTGGTGCTCTACTTCTGAAAGGTTACAGCCATTAAAAGTCTATGGCACACAGTTCTACTGACACACACGGAGTCACCACGAGTTGGAATTGACTTGATGGCAACTTGTAGCTGGTACTTTGCCAGCAGCTAAACCAGATTGGATTTTCTTACCTCCTCCGTTTTATGTCTGAGCACATTGGACTGTTTCTGGAAGTTTCTTTCAAGTTTGAGTGATTCATATTGCCTCTTATGGTCCTAAGAAGAAAAAAAAGTCAGATTTTAATTGGTATACAAAAACCCACTAACCAGCCAGCTAAAATAAAATTTTATAAAACCTTCATACTTCCCACATTTCAGGTTCCGATTATTAATGGATGTTTGCAACAGTTTCTTCTCATTTTGAGTCTTGCCACATGAGCAAATAAAAGTCCCGAAAGCTTGACTCCACATCATTAAGGTCAACTCTACTTTGAGGAGACAGGTCTTCCCCAGTCATCTTTTGAGTGCCTTCCAACCTGGGGGGCTCATCTTCCAGCACTTTATCAGACAGTGTTCAGCTGCTATTCATAAAGTTTTCACTGGCTAATATTTTTTCTGAAGTAGACTACCGGGTTCTTCTTTCCAGTCTGTCTTAGTCTGGAAGCTCGGCTGAAACCTGTCTGCCATGGGTGACCCTGCTGGTATCCGAATATCGGTGACATAGCTTCCAGCATCACAGCAACACGCAAGCCCTCACAGTAGGACAAACTGGCAGACACGTGGGTTTTGTTTTATAGACCTGTCTAATCTTTGTCTGGAAAGCAGGCTTCAGGAATGATTTCAGTTCTGGGTTAGCAGAGCATTCGCGGGCCATGTTTTCAGGGATGTCTACAGTCTCTGTCAGGCCAACAAGTCTCATCTGTTTATGTGAATTTGAATTCTGTTCTATATTTTTCTTCTGCTGTCTGGGACTCTGTTGTGATCCCTGTCAGGGCGGTCATTGGTGGTAGCCAGGCACCATTTAGTTCTTCTGGTCTCAGGCTGGTGGAGTCTCTGGTTCATGTAGTCATTTAGTCCTTTGGGCTAATATTTTCCTCATATATTTGGTTTTCTTTATTCTCCTTTGCTCCAGGTGGTATGGGACCAATAGATGTATCTTAGATGGCCGCTTGCAAGCTTTTAAGACACCAGACTCTGTTCACCAAAGTGGGGTGTAGGACATTTTCCTTATGAACTATGTTATGCCAATTTACAGAGATGTTCCCTGAGACTATGGTCCCCAGGCCCTAACTTCAGCTACTCAGTCCCTCAAAGTGTTTGGATGTGTCTAGGAAACTTCCGTACTTTTGCTTTGGTCCAGATGTGCTGACTTTCCCTATATTGTGTGTTGTCCTTTCCTTCACCAAAGTGACACTTGTCTACTATCTAGTTAGTGATTTTCCCTCCCCACCCTTGGAACCATCAACGAATAATTTTTTGTGTGTGTAAACCTTGTCTTGAGTTCTTATAATACTGATCTCATACAATATTTGCCCTTTTGTGACTGACTTATTTCACTCAGCATAATGCCCTCCAGATTCATCTATCTTGTGACATGTTTCGCAGTTTCATCATTGTTCATCTTTGTGTAGTGCTTCATTGTGTGTATGTACCATAATTTGTTCATACAATAATCTGTTGATGGGCATTTAGGTTGTTTCCGTCTGTTCACTATTGTGAGTAGTGCTGCAGTGAACATGGGTGTACATATGTCTATTCAGGTGACTGTTCTTATTTCTCTACGGTGTATTCCTAGAACTGAGATTGCTGCATCGTATGGTATTTCTATTTCCAGCATTTTAAGGAAGCAGCATATCATTTTCCAAGGTGTTGATACCATTTTCAATTCCCACCAGCAGTGCATAGACGTCGCAGTCTCCCCACAACCTCTCCAGCATTTGTTGTTTTGTGTTGTTTGGATTAATGCCAGTATTGTCAGGGCAAGATGGTATCACAGTGGGATTTTGATCTGCATTTCTCTGATGCCTGATGATCAAAAGCATTTGCTCATGTGTCTGTTAGCCACCTGAATGTCTTCTTTAGTGAAGTGTCTGTTCATATCCTTTGCTTGTTTTTTAATTGGATTATTTGTCTTTTTTGTTGTTGAGGCGTTAACAGTATCTTGTTGTTTCTAAACATTAGACTCTTATCGGATATGCCGTAGCCAAGTTTTTTTTTCCCAGTCTGTAGGTTCTGTTTTTATTCTTTCCGTGAAGTCTTTTGATGAGCCTAAGTGTTTGATTTTTAGGACCTCCCAGTTACCTAGTTTCTCTTCTGGTATTTGTGATTGTTAGTTATGGTTTGTATCCTATTTTTGCCATGTATTAGGGCCCCTAGCGTTGTCCGTATTTTTTCTTCCGTGATCCTTATAGTTTTAGATCTTATATTTAGGTCTTTGATCCATTTTGAGTTAGTTTTTGTATGTGATGTGAGGTATGGGTCCTGTTTCATTTTTTTACAGATGGATATCCAGTTATGCCAGCACCGTTTGTTAAAGAGACTGTCTTTTTCCTGTATAACAGATTTGGACCTTTGTCAAATATTAGCTGCTCATAGGTGGATGGATCTGTCTGGGTTCTCAGTTCTGTTCCACTGGTCTATGTATCTGTTGTTGTACCAGTACCAGGCTGTTTTGACTACCATGGTGGTATAAGAGGTTCTAAAATCAGGTAGTGTGAGGCCTCCCACCTTGTGCTTCTTCAGTAATGCTTTACTTATCCATTGCCTCATCCCTTTTCATATAAAGTTGGTGATTTGTTTCTCCATCTTATTAAAAAAATGCTTTTGGAACTTGGATTGAGATTGCATTGTATCTGTAGATCGCTTTCGGTAGAATTGACATTTTCACAATGTTGAGTCTTCCTATCCATGAGCATGGTATGTTTTTCCACCTATGTAGGTCTCTTCCAGTTCCTTGTAGCAGTGTTTTGTAGTTTTCTTTGTATAGATGTTTTACATCTCTGGTTAGATTTATTCCTAAGTACTTTATCTTCTTGGGGGCTATTATAAAAGGTATTGATTCGTGATTTCATTTTCAAAGTTCTCTTTGTTGGTATAGAGGAATCCTACTGATTTTTGTATGTTAATCTTGTATCTTGCCACTTTGCTGAAATCTTCTGTTAGTTCCAATAGCTTTCTTGTGAATTCTTTGGGATTTTCTGTAAGATCATATCATCTGCTAACGTGGATAGTTTCACCTCTTCCTTACCAATCTGGATGCCCTTTATTTCTTTTTCTTGCCTTATTGCTCTAGCTAGGACCTCCAGCACAATGTTGAATAAGAGTGGTGATAAAGTGCGTCTTTGTCTGGCTCCTGTTCTAAAGGCAAATGTTTTCAGCCTCTCTCCATTTAGAATGATGCTGGCTGTTGTTTTTGTATAAATGTCCTTTATTATGTTGAGGAATTTTCCTTCTGTACCTGATTTGCTGAGAGTTTTTATCAGGAATGCGTATTGGACTTTGTGAAATGACTTTCCTGTGTTTATTGAGATGATCTTGTGATTCTTTTGTACTATTTATGTGGTAGATTACATTGATTTTCTAATGTTGAACCATCCCTGCATACCTGATATGAATCCCACTTCATAATGATGTATTATTTTTTTGATATGCTGTTGAATTCTATTCGCTAGAATTTTGTTGAGGATTTTTGCATCTATGTTCATGACAGATATTGATCTGTAGTTTTCTTTTTTTGTCATTTCTTTGGCTTTGGTATCAGGGTTATTCTGGCTTCATAGATTGAATTTGGGGGTATTCCTTCCTTCTCTATGCTCCTGAAATAGCTTTAGTAGTATTCTTTTTCTATGCTGTGAAATAGTTTGAGTAGTACTGGTGTGAGCTCTTCTCTGAATGTTTAGTAGAATTCTCCAGTGAAGCTGTCTGGGCCAGGGCTTTTTTTTGGGGGGGGGAGTTTTTTTACCAGCTCTTCAGTCTCTTCTTTTGTTATGGGTTTGTTTAATTTTTCTACCTCAGTTTGTGTTAGTTTAGGTAGGTAGTGTGTTTCTAGAAATTTGTCCATTTCCTCTAGGTTTTCAAATTTGTTGGAGTATAGTTTTTCATTGTATTCTGTTATGAACCTTTTTATTTCAGCTGGGTCTGTTGTCATACCACCCATCTCATTTCTTATTGGGGTTATTTGCTTCCTCTCCTGTTTTTCTTTTGTGACTTTGGCCAATGGTTTATTGATTATGTTGATCTTTTCAGAGAACCAACTTTTGGTCTTGTTGATTCTTTCAATTGTGTTTCTGTTCTCTACTTCATTTATTTCTGCTGTAATCTTTATTTCCTTTCTCCTGGTGCCTTAGGACTTCTTTTGCTGCTCTCTATTTGTTTGAGTTCTAGGTTTGTTGTTTTGATTTTGGACCTTTATTCTTTTTTAATGTGTGCATTTATTGCTATAAATTGACCTTTAAGCACTGCTTTTGCTGTGTCCCAAAGGTTTTGATAAGATGTGTTTTCATTGTCATTTGATTCTATGAATTTTTTATTATATCCTTGATTTCTTATATAACACAGTAGTTTTTAAGCAAGCTGTTATTCAGTTTCCACATAATTGATTTTTTTTCCTTACTGTTTCTGTTATTGATTTCTACTCTTATAATATTATGATCAGAGAAGATGCTTTGTATTATTTTGACGTTTTGGATGTTGTTAAGGCTTGCATTGTGGCCTATTCTGGAGAATGTTCCAAGTGCTTCAGAAAAGAATATATACTTTGCTGCTGTTGGGTGCAGTGTTCTGTATATGTCTATGTCTTGGTTATCTAGTGCTGCTATAACAGAAATACCAAAAATAGATGGCTTTAAAATGAAATTTATTCTCTCACAGACTAGGAGGCTGGAAGTCCGAATTCAGGGAACCAGCTCCAGAAGAAGCCTTTCTCTCTCTTGGCTCTGGAGGAAGTTTCTTGTCATAAATCTTCCCCAGTTGAGGAGCTTCTCGGCACAGGGACCCTAGGTCCAAAGGACGTGCTATTCTCCTGGCTCTTGTTTCTTGGTGGTATGAGGTCCCCCATGTCTCTCTGCTCACTTCTTTCTTTTATATCTGAAGAGACTGACTGAAGACACACCCTAATCTTGTAGATTGAGTCCTGCCTCATTAACATAACTGCCTCTAAAATGCCTCATTAACATCATAGAGTCAGAATTTACAACACATAGGAAAATCACATCAGATGACAAAATGGTGGACAATCACACACAGCCTGGCCAAGTTGATGCATATTTTGGGGGGACACAGTTCAATCCATGACAGTCTATGAGATAAAGTTGGTTGATTGTGACATTTAGTTATTCTGTATCTTTACTGAATTTCTTTCTAGATATTCTGTCCTTCACCGAAAGTTGTGTGTTGAAGTCTCCTACTATTATTGTAAAGCTGTCTATTTCTCTTTTCAGTGCTGTTACAGCTTGTTTCATTTATTTTGGAGCCCTGTCATTGGATGCATACATATTTATTATGGTTATGTCCTCCTGCTGAATTGACCCTTCAATCATTTTATAGTGTCCTTCCTTATTTATGGTGGATTTTGCTTTAAAGTCTATTTTATCAGAGATTAGTATTTCACTCCTGCTCTTTTTTGGTTGGTGTTTGCTTGATATATATTTTTTTTCCATCCTTTAAGTTTTATTGTGTTTATTCCTTTGTGTCTGAGGTGTGTCTCTTGTAGACAGCATGTTTTTTTTTTTTTTTATCCATTCTGCCACACTCTGTGTCTTTACTGGTGTCCTTAGGCCATTTACATTCAGTGTAATTATTGATAGGTATGAATTTACTGCTGTCATTTTGATGGGTCTTTTTTTGTGCATGTGTGGTGTTGACAGTTTCTGTTCCGCTTAATTTTCTGTGCTGAGTTCCTTTTGTTTATATATATTCATTTTATCTCTTTCATTACTGTTGATTTTGTATTTGCTGAGTCTTTATGCTTTTTTTTTTTTGATGGGTAGGTTTGTTAGCTTTCTTTGTGGTTACCTTGAAATTTACCTTTATTTTTCTAAATTTAAGCCAGTCTTTTATTTCTTAATAACATCTTAACTTCCATTCTATATGGAAGTTTTATGACTACACTATTCCCTTTTTTTTTTGTTTTGATGTTGTCATCATTTACATATTGACCTCTCTAATCCCCTATTTTTAGTGTTTTAGCTTGGATTTGTTTCTGTGAGTTCCCTATCTGGATTGATAACTGGTTGATCTGCCCTGTGTCCTAGTCTTGGATTATTGTCTGATGTTGTTGGTTCTCTAACCAGAGGACTGCCTTTAATATTTCTTGTAATTTTAGTATGGTTTTTACAAATTCCCTTAATTTCTGTTTATCCAGAAATGACCTAATTTCACCATTGTATTTGAGTGACTATTTTGCTGAATATACAATTCTTGGCTGGCAATTTTTTTTTACTTCAATGCTTTATATATGTCATCCCATTGCCTTCTTGCCTGCATGATTTCTGCTGAGTAGGCAGAGCTCAGTCTTATTAGTTCTCCTTTGTAGGTGACTTCTTTTTTTTTTTTCTTATTTATCCCTAGCTGCTCTCAGAATTTTTTTCCTTGTCTTTGGTTTTGGCAATTTTGATTATGATATGTCTTGGTGACTTTCTTTTGAGGTCTATTCTGTATAGGGTTTCTTGAGCTTCTTGAATAGATATATTTTCATCCTTTATGATATTAGGGAAGTTTTCTGCAAGCAAATCATCAACAATTACCTCTGTGTTTTCTGTTATCCTCCTCTGTTCTGGTACTCCAATCGCTTTTAGGGTTTTTCATCTTGAGAGTATCCCACATAATTCTTACGCTTTCTTCAGCTCGTTTTCATTCTTTTTCCTGATTTTTCCTCAAACTGGTGTCAAGTGCTTTGTCTTCAATCTCACTAATTCTGACTTCCATTGTCTCAGTTCTGTTCCTATGACCCAATGAGTTGTCTAATTCTGAAATTTTATTATTAATCTTTTGGATTTCTAGTTTCTGTCTCTCTATGGTTTCTAGCTACCTGTTTGTAATTTTGTTATATTGTTTTCCTGAATTCTTCTATTGCTTTGTCTGTGTGTTCCTTGGCTTTATTTATATTTTGCATGATCTCCTGGAACCCTCTGTACATTAGGCTTTTGAATTCTTTATCAGGTAGTTCCATTGCCACATCTTCCTCCAGAAGGTTTTCTGGTTCTTTATTTTGGTTGTTTGCTGGAGCCATCTTCTCCTGTTCATTATGTGATTTGATATTGACTGTTGTCTCTGAGGCATCAATAAGTTATTATATATTTATTTTTTATTTATTGTATTTTTGTTTACTGTGTCCTTTATTTTTGTTTTGATATGTCCAAGTAGGCTGGGCATATATGCTACTTTGGTTGTTGGTATCATTGAAGCTCTTACTTCCTGTCTCCAGGTGGTCAGAGCAGCTTCTGGATGTGTGAACCCAGGAGTCTGTTCACTGTTCTAGCAGGAGTGCAGTTATTAAGGGCACAGTCGTCTGGATCACCAGTCACCAAGTGTGTGATGCAGACTCTCACCTACTGTCCTAGGTGGTCAGGGCTGTGTCTGAGTATTCGGAGCAGTCACAGGTCTCTGGTTGCAATGGGGGGCAATGTGTGGGGCAAGGCAGGGTGCTGTCAGCTGCCCCCAAGTACCTGGCTGGAGGGCGTGTCCCTGTCCACTAAAGCATGTAGCTGGGGTGGGGGGTAATGCAGCCAGTCCTTGGGCACCCAGTGCCATTGGCTGGAGGTATTGAGAGGCACCATTAATTCTCAGATCCTTGTCGTGGGTGGCAAAATGGAGTGGGTGATACCACTAGCCCTAAGGCCCCTGGTGTGAGTGGGTGAGGCCTCTTCTTAGGGGGCAGCATGGTGTTGAATGTTTCAAATATGCAGCTCTTCCTTGGCTGTTGCAGGTGAAAATGTGCTTCAGGTTTATGCCCTGCTGTTTTATGCTAATGAGGACATGCGGTGTTGAATCGGCCCACAAGGGACTGGGCAGGGGTGAAGAGCACCACAGCTCCATGGACCCCGTACACCAGTGGCTGGGTGAAGGGGCAGGGCCTCCCTACCTGCCCTGAGTTCCTGACTTAGGGGGCATGGCATTGTTGAATGCCACAGAACTGGTGTAGGAGTGGGGTGGGGGATGGGTGAGGGGAAGGGAGCGCTTCTCTGGTGTGAAGCTGTAGGGGGGGCAGAGGTTATTTTGTCAGCACAGGAGGTAGGTTGGGAGGCTGCATGTCACTTTCGCAGTTCTTATGTTGCTCCTGTTTGGTTCTGGAGATCCATGCAGATTTGCTACTGCTTGTATGCACCAGATATGGTGGGCCTCGGCTTGTGATGTTGCTGCTTGCTTCAGCCTGTGTGTGCTATGCAGACTCAGCTAGTGGGCACCGGTGATCCCGCGATCTGTAGTTCCCCATTTCTGCTGCTTTTGAATTGTGTCTCCTTCCACCTGTTGCACAGTCCAATTCTTCAGCTTTGTCTTTGATGATTAGGGTTCCTAGATTGTCATATATATTCGAACCACTTTTTTGGGGGGGTCTTTGTTGTAAGAAGGACGACAGAAGGCTTCCTACTATTCTGCCATCTTGGTCCCACCCCATAAAGCACTTCTGCATTCCAAATTATGATGATTGTTTCAAGGAAAAGCACATGCTGTTGTTTGAGGTGTAAACTCAATAGGCCTCTTTTTTCAGGGAACATTGTCTTCACTTGAAAGAATGACTGACCAAGAAACTATGATTATTCAGACTTGGGTATTTGGCAGACATTTTCTCAAAAATAAATGAGTGAGCCTGTCACTTCAAGGAAAACAGCTGACGGTATTTGTTACCAAAGATAAAATTCGAACTTTCAAGCAAAAACTAGAATTTCGGAGAACTTGTATCTGCCACCATGAGCTTGACAGTGTTCCATAACTTTTCTGATAAGGCTGATGGTGATATTAACAGATGTGATCATTTTATATGGTATAATGAAATGTGCTAACATTTAAAGGATTTGCATGACTCCAAAAAAAAAAAAAAAAACCTGTTGTCATCATGTCAATTCTGACTCATAACAATCCTATAGTGGACCAGTATTTTCCAAATTACATGTTACAAAAATCATGTGTGGGTAAAAGATTCATTCAAATTTCAAGATAGGTCAATGAATTTTAATATTAGAGAATATGAAAAGTTTATTAATTATACTTTCAGTTTCCACGTTGCAACTGACTTTTAACAAACTACCACTTGTTGAGTTTTGGTATAATCTAAAAGTAGAATATTACAATTATCTGAAAAGGCTATTAGAACACTCCTTCCTTTTCCAACTACGTATCTGTATGAGGCCAGATTGTCATCGAATACGTCAACCAGAACATGTCCCAAAAGATGGAATGCAGAGGGATTTATGAGAATCCAACTGTCTTGTACTAAAGCCAGACATAGAGATTTGCAAAAATGTAGAACAATTCCACTCTTTTCACTAATTTTTTTTTGTTTGGAAAATAGTTATTTTTCGTCAAACTTGTTATTTGTATTAATGTATATCGGGTTTATTGTTATTTTTAAGTGAATAAATATTTTAAATCTTTTTGAGTTTTACTCTCGAATGCTTTAAATATCTGTAGATATAATATATGCAAACAGAACTTCTTAGAGGTCCTCAATAATTTGTAAGAGTGTAAAGGGATCCTGAGACCCAAAATGTTGAAAACTACTGTCTTAGACTATTTTTGTACCTGTCTTCCTTATACAAGTAGTCCCCGACTTACAGCGGCTTCTGTTGCAACGACTCCATTGTAAGTCGGTTCTGACATAAATTGAATACCTCTTTTCTTTCCTTTAGTTTTCATTGTTATTGCCTTTTATTATCGGTGTCTTTATAAATCCAATCTTTGAACGTCTGCAAGTGAACATCTGAGAATGATATCAGCAAATTATGCACGGCAACATTGTATGTAGTACATATTACTAACGATAAAGTGTACAAAAAAAAAACCTAAATAGACGGTCGTAAGTGTGGTTCATTGTACTTTGAATAAGTCAAACTCGGGGACTACCTGAAATACCTAACATAGTACTGCATGGTAAGCGCATGCTAGTATGTTCCCTCTTACTGGACACAGAGCAAATTTGCAAAGGAAGCTATTAATGAAACTAAAATGTTTTGTAGACCTTAGATTCAGGCCATACTTGATCAAAAGTACCTTGAAGTTATCACCAGGGTCAGGGTATCTAGTCTTCTTAGAAACTTCTTGGTTCTGTGGCAGTCACTTCAAGATAACCTCTCATAACACCATCCATAGGTATCAGTTTGATATTTGATTCCCACAAAAAACATCTGCCTATTTGTTCTTTTGTTATGTTTCAGGTCTCCAACCTGAATCTTATCCTTGCATGGGTGGGCCACCAGATCGTAGTCTGAGCTTATATGGTCTCAAAACGAAGCTACATTACAGCCAATCCACTACAACAAAAGCCTTAATATAACAAACCTTTCCAAGTCCCACTATGTGACTCCTTTATTTCAAACAGCATTTGATAAAATAAAACCATTTGGATAGTATCATGGAGTCCTTTGTAACAGGATTTGAGATACTATATGAAATCCTAACCAGATGACTCAGTCACTATTTAAATGATATTTAACTGATACCTCCACCAATAAAATTATTCGTTTAAAGTTTCTCCTCAGAGCTCTTCACTTCTGCTTGATCTTGAGGCTACTTACAATAAGGCTCACTGTTTCTTTCTCTGAAGGAGTGCTCAAATTGCTGACCTGCAGCAGAAGCTGCTGGATGCAGAAAGTGAAGACAGGCCAAAACACCGCTGGGAGAATATTACTACCATTATGGAAGCCAAGTGTGCCCTGAAATATTTAACTGGAGAGGTAAACATCACTCTTCCTACCAGCAATTAGGGGTCTGGCTGGGCAGGTTGAAACAGGATATTTGCCTGGAATACTGTTGTAGTAGTATTGCCACTTTTCATAGTAGAAACCACAATGGCACTAACATTAGAGAAATGGTTTCATGGATAAAGGCTGGTGGAAGCAAATACAAGCCAGTCGCTTACAAAAATATCATATGACTTGCAAATACATACCTGTCGTGCCTGGCATATAGCAAATAAATACTCAGTAAATGTTAGCGATTATTACTACAAGATTAGGATGACATAGTGGGCCACGGGTTAAACATATAAACTATTATATTGTACTACTTTATTTTTATTGAGGTGAAATTCACATAACATAAAATTAACCATTTTAAAGTGAACAATTCCATGGCATTTAATATGTTCACAATGTTGTGCATCATCACTTCTATCTAGTTCCAAAACATTTTCATCACCCCAAAAGGAAACGCAGTACTCATTAAACAAATTTTTGTACTACTTTTTAAAACACCTATGAAATGCAGATTCAAAAAGTTTAAGATACAATCTAGAAAATACAAGACATAATAATCTTTTGACATATATAGACTCATTTTAAGGAAAACTCATCTTCACTAACCTTAAAATAATATATCATCTTACGTTACCACAAGAAGAAGTAAAGTTGATTGATCTTCTCTGGTGATCCAGGCATTTTCACTTGAGACAAGCATACAAACTCTGTATCTGCAAATTTGTGTTAGGTTAGCAGATTTGCCCTCCTAAGGAAATTCTGACTAGTCTTGTCAACAGTAGTATTTATGATGTTAACCATCTCGACTAGTAGTGAATATAAAACTAGGCCAGCCTAGGTTATCCATCTAGCCTGAAGAGGCAGCTCTATAGTCTCAGCTAATACGTCTACGAGTTGACATGTGAACACAGACATTGAGGTGGTCATAGGGTGTGTCCTGAGGGTTTCTCTTTAAAATCAAGGAAGAACTTCTTAAATATCAGAGTTTGGAGTTTCCAGATACTGTTTGTATTAGATCTATTCTTGCCTAGAGGCAAAGCAAGAGATTAAAAGACCTTACCGGCGGCCCCTAAAAAACCAATAGGCATAGAGCCTACTCTGACTCATGGTGACCTTATGTGTGTCAGAGTAGAGCTGTGTTCCATAGGGTTTTCAATGGCTAATTTTTCAGAAGTATATCGCCAGGACTTTCTTCTGAGGTGCCTCTGGGTAGACTCAAACTTCCAGTCTTCAGTTAGCAGCGAGTCTGTTAATTGCACTACCCAGGGATGTCATAGCCCGAAGATAGTTATCTCAGCAGAAATGTGGGCTCTTGGCCAGGAATAGTATAATAATGCCGTTACTATTTAATGTTAAAATCCATATGACATGAAAATGTAGGAATGGACTTGGACATGGAGAAATATTTCTCAGTCCACTTCAAGAAATCTGACATTTTTCTGCCTAAAGAATGGGGAAAAGGTGGCCATTCTCTAAATAAACTGATCTCCTTTTATCCCTTCCAGCTGGTCTCCTCCAAAATACAGGTCAGCAAGCTTGAAAGCAGCCTGAAACAGAGCAAGGCCAGCTGTGCTGACGTGCAGAAGATGCTGTTTGAGGAACGAAATCACTTCGCTGAGATGGAGACAGAGTTACAGTCAGAGCTGGTCAGGGTGGAGCAACAGCACCAAGAGAAGGTAAATTTTGGCAAGCCAAGAGGCTATACTGAAAGACAAACTGTCATTGCCTTTTGTTGTTAGTTTAAAAAAAAATGATGGAGTGTGTGACATTTCCTTCAAAAGGCCATGTGATGTTTTCCAAATTTTGCAAATAAGAAATCTGAAACAGAGAGAAAAGTTACTTGTCCAAGTTTTCAAAATTACATGCTGATTAAACATTATGGCTATGCTTACTACTTCAAGCCATGACAGCAAAAGGGAACATTTTACTTCTAAGTCACAGAACAGTCACCTGAATTACTGCTTGGACTAAGCTTAAATTCCTTTATCCCTTTATTCCTTTGGTACCACTCATTGGGTTGTATATTTCTCTAGGTGCTATACCTTCTCAGCCAGTTGCAGCAAAGCCGAATGTCAGAGAAGCAGCTAGAGGAGTCAGTCAGTGAAAAGGAACAACAACTGCTGAACACACTGAAGTGTCAGGTATGATGCTGAAGTGTTAGGAAAGGTCTCCAGAGATGGGTTGCACCGGCCTGACTGAGAATCCGGTCTGATTTAGACCATTGCACTCAGTGCAGATAGTAATTAACTAATAAAAAGGTTTATACTGGTAGCTTGCACTGCGTTTTGGCCCTATTTGATCAGTTTAGGGTTACTTAGAGTATAGCCACACATAGAATAACCTAGATTTTGGTACAGAAACAGCAGGACATACTCTATTCCAGACTTTGAGGCCTCCTGATTCTTTGCCTCAATCCTGAGCTCTAAATAGTTGAGGAAGTGAAATTATCCAGTAGTTATTTCGAATTCTAGGAGCATTCAACCGTACCTTTCTGAGCTTATTCTTCTTAGCTAAGACCTGGCATGTTTGAAAAAATGCCTGGGGTCTGAATTTCTTCCAGAGACTAGGAACACCCCAGCCTTTAGTAACATGTTGGAGCACTATTTTAGTTCAGCTCAGAAACTTCTTCCTAAACCACCAGTCTCTAGAGTTTCCTTAGTACATCCCATCTAAGACATAACCAGACTAGTTAAGGTTGTATGTATGAATCCAGTTGTCTGAAGTGTCAGAAAGTTTAATGAGGCGTATTAGAGTATCAAATAAACTGCCTAGTGTATGTTCAGAAGAGTGAAGAGAAGCATGTGTAGACTTCAAGGAAACAGAGCTGACTCTGTGGGTTTCTTAATCAGCATCCTACTGTAAATAAGGGATATGAGGCTACAGGATGGAAAAGAAAAATGAAGGCATGCAGGGCAGAGCCTATGTGTTTTAGGCTGGGTTCTCTGGAGAAGCAAAACCAGTAGAGCATATAAATATAGAGAGAGAGATTTATATCAAGGAAATGGCTCACACGGTTGTAGAGGCTGGAACGTCCCAAGTCCGTAGGTCGGGATAGAGGCTTCTTCTGATTCACATAGCTGCGTGGGCTGGCGAACCCAAGATCAACAGGTCAGAGAGCAGGGCTCTTGCTCACAAACTGTGAAAATCAATGAATCCCGGGATTGGCAGGCAAGACCACAGGTAAGCTGCTACCTCAAGTCCCAAGAACTGGAGGTCAAACAAACAGGAGCCAGCTGCAGTATCCAGTGCGAGAAAAAAAGCCCCCAAGCCTTGCCAGAATGTTCGCTTATATTCAGTGCAGTCCATAGGCCCAAGGAAACTCCCTTTCAACTGATTGCCTACTCACAGCAGATCCCATCATGGGGGTGATCACATACCAAATCTCAACAGGGAAGTGATCACAACATTATATGACTGGAAAAACTGAAAATCATGGCCCAGCCAAGCTGTCACACAATCTTAACCATCACAGTCCAACCCTTGTCAACTTGGCACCTGTACAAATCTCCTTAAACCACGCATAATCTCTGAATAAAGACAATTATAAAGTCATACTTGTGCCTAACATGATACAATGAACACACATACAAAGCAGAAATACTAATAACAATTACAGCCCTCGTTTCTGCAACTGGTCACATGGCCATAACTGGTATTTAGAACTACCTTCATCCACCACCCATTCCGTATTCCCTTTGCCTTCAGCAACCATCTCAGCTGGTCGTGGTTCTTTACCTGGCGGAGTAACCCAAGCCTTCATTCCTGAAGGGCCTGGGCCATTAATGGTCATGTCAGAATTGGGTTGCTGTAGTTTTCCGTTGACGTTAATCACAAGGCATGGTAGTACTAAGGGATCCCTAAGGGATCTCCTGCATTCCAGACATACACTTTTTTACCTCCATTGTGTAATATCAATCGGATTTCCTCTTGCTAATCGGGATCAATCACACCAGCCAGTATGGTAACTCCCGTCTGTGCCTTTTGATACACAATCTTAACCATCACACTGTGGTTCCTATGAGTGCGATCAGGGCTGCTGGGTGCATTGGAAAAACCCAACATTCAGTGCACCTAAGAACTGGGAATCAGACATTTTTCTGGGTACCAGTACCTGCTGTGCAAAGACCATCTCCTGCCAGCAACTTGGCAGCAGTATGTTTTCATCTATGTGAGTTGTTTGATAACCCAAATGTAGTGCCCAAAATAACCCCACCTATCACTGCACTATTGAAAATAGGATGAAGAGCTTGAAAAGATGCGAGAGGTGTGTGAGCAAAACCAGCAGCTTCTCAGAGAGAATGAAATCATCAAACAGGTAATACTGTTTCCCACCCACTTGATAAACCCTGGGAAACCCTTTGTTGTAAATCCCAACCTCTATGCCAGTGGTTACAGTCCCATTTGGGAATGGGTTGTCTTTGTTATGTTAATGAGGCAGGATTAGTATAGGGTGTATTTTGCACCAATCTCTTTGGAGACATAAAAGAAATTAAACAAGCAAGCTAGGAAGCAGAAATGGGGGAAGAGAGACGCCAAGCCACAAGAAGACTGCCCAGGAGCAGAAGCTCAGAAGAGACAAGGACCTCCCTCCAGAGCTGACAGAGAGAGAAAGCTTTCCCCTAGAGCCGGCACCCTGAATTCGGACTTCTAGCCTCCTAAATTATGAGAAAATAAATTTCTGTTGGTTAAAGCCACCCACTTGTATTTCTGTTATAGCCGCACTAGATAACTAAAACACCCTGTTACTACTGAGGCTAGCTCTTGGGAGCAACCCCCAGTATGAGGACTTGGCTCTAATATATGAAGTCTACATTGAGTTTCCATATGATATAGTCATGTGTATTTTAAAATGGTATAAACACGAATTTTTAATTTGCCCTTTTCTGAATCTGATACTGATCTTGGAAAGTAGGAGTCCTTCAGCCAGCTCCATTATAGTCCTGCCTCACTTCACTGTGGTTTAAAAGTAAGCTAGCCAATGCAGCCTATATCTGGAATCTTTGTGTTTTAGCCATGGATACTCTAAGAAGCTGCCCTGCATTATATACTTTTTCTCTTCTTTTCAAATAGAAACTGACTCTTCTCAAAGTAGCCAGCAGGCAGAAACCTCATCTTCCTAAGGATACCTTTCTATCTCCAGACTCTTCTTTTGAATATATCCCACCTAAGGTAAAATGCTCAGTGCCTCTGATACCTTTTCATAGCCAAGGTTTGGGGTGATAAGTGTGCTAAAATAGCCTTTTATAAAAGGTTGAGAGCTTAAATTTCCAGATTCTAGCATCTCAATTTTCCTTGAATTTATACATAAAAATACAGGATATAATTCTGAGGGGGAAAAAAAGGCATTTTCCCTCCTCAGAAGGCTGACTTTTGGGCATGCACAGGCGTTATGTAACACAATTGAAGAGGAGAAGCAGAAGAAAAGAACAGTGTTCAGCTGTCCATCCAGAGATACTTATCATATCATGACCCCCTCCCTTCCTCCCTCAGTTGGCTCAGCCTCCCATTTCTGTCCCTTCAAAGACTCTGTGAGGCCAAAGGCTAAAGCAGAATTTCTTCTGGTTGGTAAAGCCAAGTAGGGTATATTTGAGGGATTTTGAAGTCTCTGCTCTAAGAATATTGCTGGCAACAGCTACAAGGAAGATATCATGCCATATGTATTTCTTTTTATTTTTAATTAAATAATCATTCCAAACCTTTTTTCTTAGCCAAAACCTTCCCGTATTAAAGAAAAGTTCTTGGAGCAAAGCATGGACATTGAGGATCTAAAATATTGTTCAGAGCATTCTGCGAATGAGCACGAGGATGATGATGGTGACGATGATGATGAGAATGATGAGGAATGGAAGCCAGAAAAATTAGTTAAGGTGTCCAGGAAGAATATCCAAGGGGTAAGAGCCAGCTCCTCAACTCTGTCAGGGGTTCTAATCATTAGCTTTTACTATAGCAAGGCAGTAACTCTCTGAATCTAGGAATGTGCAGGCCCTCTACCCTGCACCTGAGCCCCCTGAACCCCATTCAGAGGCATTGACTTAACAGGTGGGAGAGGGGGGTGTTTGGTCAGCTCTGTAGAACTTGGGACTAGTGTAGGGGATTGCCTGAATGCACAATCTGGCTGTCTTCATGTTTGTAGGTTCTACCAGTCTGGACAGGCAGTGTTCTATACCATTTCATTGACGCTGGTTCCAAAGTGATTATAAAAATCCATCACATTGTTATAGCACTTTACAGTTTATAGACCATTCTCATATATGTTATCTCAATCTTCACAAAAGCCCAGTGAGGTATTTATTACTATTCGCATTTTACAGATGGACCTGAGACTCACTGAAGGGAAATGACCTTGCCCAAGGTCATAAAACCAAGTGACAGTCAGGACTTGAAACCAAATCTCCTGACCCCAAGTCCATTTTCTTTCTACCACATCATGGTCATGTCAGTAAAAACTGCAGGTTAGAAGCTGAGTGGGAACTTTATCTTCCTTGACTAATAGAATGGTTTTCCTCACTAGGCTAAGGGGCAAAGGAAATTACAGAAAAAGGTAATAAAATCAAACACTCCCAGTTAAGGCTAGCTAGGAACAATCTGACTCTGAGGCTTGCTTTATTTACTTATACAGTAATAATCCTACATAATTATCAATCCTAGATGTTTTATGTCGAAGAAACATTAATTTCCCAGGCATTGCAGTTTACCACCACTATCCCAATTGTGCCCTGCAGCCACATTCTGCTTAAAGAGAACAGGTCACAAATTACCTTCCTGGGAGGTTACTTGATTTCATTAGCTGATAGCTCATACATGGGGAACTGAACCTTGTAAAGCCACACCACCAGAGAGAAGCAAGTCATATGAAATAGTAATGTTGGTATTAAGTCATTTGGTCAATCAGTAGTCATACCACATGCTGTGGGACTAAGAGCCCCTCCTTAGCCTCAGAGATCTTATAATTTAATGGGTAAAGAAAGCAAAGAAATAGAAGCATACCATAGAACCTAACTATATTCATCTCAGGGAGATGGACTTGAAGGGGTTTTAAGAGTGATTATAAAGCCAAACCAAGTAGGTAGGTATAAATAGTTTAGGAAAATGCCATGAAAGAGGTGGACTGTTACTGCATTATAAGATGGAAAAGAGATAAAATCTTGGAAACAATTGAGAGAACATTTCCAATAAGATGAATAGCATATTTCAAAGACTTAAGTGACGGTAGTAGAGAGGCAGAGGGGCAGGGCACTGAGAGAAAATGAGATAGAACATGTCTGTCTTTTCATTCATTTACTAGCCCTGGTGGTGTAGTGGTTAAGAACTATGGCTGCTAACCAAAAGGTTGGCGGTTCAAATCCACCAGCCGCTCCTTGGAAACCCCATGGGGCAGTTCTCCTCTGACCTATAATAGGGTTGCTATAAGTCAGAATCAACTTGATGGCAATGGGTTTGGTTTTGGTTTTTACTGTGGTTGAAGTAGAAGGCTCAAGCTGAATGTAGACTAAAGGCCAGTTAAGTAATAGGAGAGTTGGGAAGCACATATAGAAACATGGTAGAGGACCAAAAACTCCTGGAAAGAAATTTTCCTAATTTGATGCAAAGATGGATATACTTGTCCTCAAAGGAAAGCTTGTTATATTTATTATAGCCCTGTTGCCTTAAGCTTGAAAGGGGAATATAAAACTATAGCAAATATTGCAAGTGGGGTTTTAAGGGGATCAAGTTGGCATAAAATCTAGTTTCTTCCTTTTGGCAACTTCAAAGTACATGGATGCTATGACTACTCTTTGGTCAGACTGCTTGTAGACACATTAGCTGTAGACCCTGATGCTTTGCATGAAGGCCATCCTAATTATTATGGCATCAACCTAGCTGAAGCTGGCTGCTATTATCACTAGGTTTCTGAAAAAGAGACTCCAGTAGGCACCAAAATGATGACTTTCCCAGAGTTAGTTCTGGTAGGCAGCCTCACTCAGCCATGTTTCCTATAAGGAAGATACTAAGTAGTAAGTTATGTGCTATACTAGAAAAAGTAACAGCTTAGAAGCCAGAAGACATGAGTTCTAGTCTTGAGTTTGCCACTGGTTAGTTGGGTAACCTTGAGCAAGTCACTTCCCTGAGCCTCAGATTCCTTATCTATGCAATGAAGGGATTAGACTAGAATCTATAAGATCCGTCCAGTGCTAATATCCTGAGTCAAAGTAATAGTCAAGGTTATATAAATGGGTTTTGATAATAGAACTCTATATGGTGTTATACACTATCTGAGAAGTTAAATGAAGGAATATATGCAAAAGTACCTTGTGAAGAATAAAATACCATGCAGGTATTGTTATTAAAATGCTGTAAGCATTTTATAAATATTCTCATTGTCCCCTTTGGTAGAAACAAGAGAACAGGTATTCTTGTCTCCTACCTTACTGATAAAAGAATGGAGATATACTTGGTTGAAGTGACTTGTCCGGGGTCATGCCTAGGACTACAGCCTGAGTCTCCTTGTTCCTAGCCTGGTATTCTTTACGTTAAAATTGTCACTAGATTTTATGATTCTAAAATACAGTGTAACACTGAAATTAGTGCCAGAAGAATTATAGACTCTAAAGCAGTAGTTCTAACCCTGGCTGCACATTAGAATCACCAAGGCAGCTCTTAAACACAAGGAGCCTGGGACCCCACCCCCAGATATTCTGATTTAATTGGTCTGAGGTGGGACCTGGCCTTTTTGCAAAGCTCCCCAGAGATTCCTTGTGTGTAGCCAGGGTTGAGAACCACTGGCTCAAAGAAACCCTTGAGGTCTTTCAGTTCTACTTCCCACTCTATAAACAATCTGTTATAGTTGTTCTCAACTATGGTTTGGGACATGCTGGTGGATTGTCAGCAGTTGTGCACACATGCACTTACACACCCCTGCATATATATTATTTGAGATTATGTCTATGGTAAGGTCACTTTCCCTTTCATATCCTGATCTGCTTCCTGGTGTGAGAGAGAACAAGATAGTTATACAGCTAGTGCACGTGGCATTCATGTGAATACACCTGTCATGTGTGTCATGACAGTTCTATAGTACCCCACCAGGTGTTTATCTAGTCACTGGTTGCTTGACAACTTCTAGTAGGAGGGAGCTCACAGTCTCACAGGGCAGCCCAAGTATTCCACTAATTGTTAGAAGGTTGTTCCTTGTTGAGTTGAAATGTGCTATCTTGTAAATTATCCCATAGGTCTTAGCTAGTTAAAAGTCTAATTGTTCTTCTTCCTTATGATAGTCCTTCAGATACTGTTCTCATTATGCCTTTGGACAAAATACAGAAACACAGACAAGGTGATAGTGAATTTTTGAGGCATTTAGATAAATTTGTAAATGGTCGGAGAACCATACCCAGGCTGTAGCAATCAATGGATCAGTGTCATCCTAGTGGGTGTCTCTATGACATGTCATAGAGCTCTATCTTTTCCCCTGTCTTATTCAAAGCAGCAAAGATTTTTTTTATTATAATGTCCAGTGTTGGCAAGTATGAATAAGACATTTTTATTATAATGTCTGTTGCTATTGGGAATGTAAATTAGTATACCTTTCTGGAAGGCAGCTTGAAAATATGTATCAAAAGTCTTAAAAATGTTTCAATTGTTTGACCCAGTAATTATACATTTAAAAAAATTTTTTTGAATATTGCATCGAGTAGATTCTGACTCATAGCAACCCTATAGGATGGAGTAGAACTGCCCTCATATGAATTCCAAGGCTGTAATCCTTATGGAAGCAGACTGCCACATCTTTCTCCTGCGGAGCGGCTGGTGGGTTAAAACCACCAACCTTTCGGTTAGCAGCCAAGCGCTTTAACCACTGTGTAACCAGGGCTCCTTATACACATAGAAATTTATACTAAGGAAATGGTCATTGGTATGCAAAAAGATTTATTCATTCAACAAATCTTTTTTTTTTTTTTTTTATCATCTAACTATGTGCCAGGCACGTTTCTAGGTGCTGAGGGTAAAATAAGCAAAACAGGTAAGATCCTTGCCCTCATGAAACTGACATTCTCACGAAACACCCAAGAAAACAAAATAATTTTAGACAGTGATAAGAAATTAAAAGAAAATAAAATATAGTAAAATCATAGAGAATGACCAGATGAGAAGAGTACTTTGGAAGAGTACTTGAGAGAGGCCTCTGAGGAGGAGATTTTTAAGCTCAGGTCTGAACAAAGTGAAGGAACAAATCAGGAAAACAATCAGGAAGAACATTTCAGGAAAGGGGAACAGCAAATGCAGAGACCTCAGGGTAAGAATGAGTTTGGTGTGTCAACCAAAAACCAAACCAAACCTGTTGCTGTCTAGTCGATTCTGACTCATAGCGACCCTATAGGACAGAGTAGACCTGCCCCATAGGGTTTCCAAGGAGCAGCTGGTGAATTCAAACTGCCGACCTTTTGGGTTAGCAGTGAAGCTCTTAACCACTGCTCCACCAGGGCTCCTGGTGTGTCAAGGAACAGATAAAAAGGCCAGTGTGTCTGCAGTGTGTTGATAAATGGGGGAAGGTAATACAAGATAAGGTCAGAGAGGTAGTCAGGGACTAGATGGTAGAGGGCCTTGTTAATCATGGTAAGATTTCGATTATATTTATATACAAGGTTCACTGCAACATTTTTTATAATAGCAAAATTTTTTTTCAAAACAACCTAAGTATCCAATATTAGGGAACAAGTTAAATAAAATGACATAACAATGTGATTAAATATTATATACAACTATAAGAAAATCATGTTTTTGAAGAATATATTTCCCATGTCCTTAAGTATATTTTAAGTATATATAATGTTAAGTGAAAAAGCAAAATATTATATTATCCCAATTTAAACAACAAAATTGTATATAAATTTATAGCATAGATAAAAGACTGGAAAGGAATATACCAAAATGGTGGTAGTGTTTACTTTTGGATAGAAAAATTATGAAATCTTTATATTTTTCTATGTTTTCAAATTTTATACAATAAAATATGTTGCTTTCATAATCAGAAAGAAAAAGATATAATGGTTTCTTTTACCTTCACAACTACAGAACAAAAGTGATAGTTCTTATATGAAAAAGACTTAAGGGTCTGAGTTTGAATGCAAACTCAGTATGAATCCACAAAGATATTGCAAGAAAAAAAAAGCTACTGTGATTTTTAGGTCTCATTAACAGAACTGTTGGGTCCATAAAGGGAGGCATTTGTCTCAGTCTACATAATTGTCATAACCACATCTGGAAAGTTTTTCTCATTTCTGGATGTTACAAGTAAAGGTGAACTTTGACAAACTGGTGTATAATCAAGGTGGTGAGGATACCTGGAAACCATGTCATGTGGAGAATTGTTGAAGAAGATGGGTATATTTAATATTTATCTTTGAGAGGATTTAGACAGAGGGGGACAGGGGAGTGGAAATTATGCTCAGGGTTTAAATGATAGGCTGTGAAAGTGAGGTTAAACTTATCCTATGTCATTCCAGATGGCAGAATTAGGCTAGGCCCTGTGGTTAGAAGTTATATTTTGTTGTTGTTAGGTGCCGTCGAGTTGGTTCCGACTTACAGCAACCCTGTGTACAACATAATGAAACACTGCCTGGTCCTGCGCCATCCTCACAATCATTGCTATGTTTGAGCCCGTTGTCACAGACACTCTTGTCAATCCATCTCATCAAGGGTCTTCCTCTTTTTGGCTGACCCTCTACTTTTCCAAGCATGATGTCCTTCTCCAGGGACTGATCCCTCCTGATAACATGTCCGAAGTACCAGTGAAACTAATATCCTCAGAATAACTAGAGCTTTGAATATTAGAGGGGCTTTGTACATCAAATCAGGCTTTAGGGTGTCTGTAAATTCTCTTGTTCTAATTTATCATTTCTGTGAGCTCTGCCACCTATCTTCCAAGACACACTATCTCTCTTTCTTATAACATTGCTTCCTCTAATTCTGGTCACCTACCTCTTTTTTTGTCTAACGTCCTTTTTATTAAACACATACACAGTGAACTCCACAATGTGTGTACGAGGAAGCATGCTTATGTATTAAATGGTTTTAATACAGAGAAAGCACTTAGAACAGTACCTGGCACACATTAATGTTAGCTATTATTATTGTGGCATTGTTCGTGAAAGTGAAAAAATGGCACTATCAGGAGAATGGATAAACTGTGGTATGTTCACAGAGTGAAAATAAGTGAACTGGAGCTACATGTGTCAGTGAATAATAAGATGCCATTTATAAAGTTTAAAAACAAACAGAACAATTCCATATTTTTTAATGGAAACTCATGTGATTAAAAGAAAAAAGATATGCATGGAAATGGTAAACGCCTAATTCAAGAGACTGTTTAGCTCTGAAAGGGAGGGAGGTGAATAGGATCAGGGTACACAGGAGGCTTCAGTTACAGCTGTATTTTACTTATTAAGCGGAGGTAGCAGGAACATGAGTGGGCTTTTCATGATCTTTTGTACACATAAAAAAATTATGGTGCCCTAAATAGAGGATTCGTTATTTCAAATGTGGTCTAACTGACCCAGGCAACAGTGAAACAGTTGCTGCCCATGTTTTCTGAACTCCACATTTCTGCCTGACTGTATTTGCTTTTAGATAGCCATTTCACACTGTTGACTCATGAAGCTTGCTGACAACTCATCCCTAGACCCTTTTTGCACAAACTACTTTTAAGCTAAATCTCCTTCCATCCTGTATTTATATGGTTGATTTGGGGGAACCTAAATACCAAACTTACATTTATCCCTGTTAAATTTTTTCTTTTTATATTCAGCCCATAATTCCAACCTGTCAAAATATTTTGAATTGTGATTCTGTGACCTCACATATTAATCATCCTTCCAGCTTTGTGCCATTGTTACGGCTGAATAAATATGCCTACCTTGTAAACTGGCTGTGAGATTCAAATGAGACTTTATATTTATATATGAAAGTACTGTGAAAGCTGTAAAGTGCTATACAAATGTATGTGATTATATTTCATATCAATGATTTATTAAAATGTTGAATGATTAAAGTGCTAAGGACAAAGCCTAAGCTGACACCGGACAAAATGTAGAAATGTGAGTTGGATGAAAGTACAGTTAGGTAGATTTTAAAGATACTGAACAACTATAAAAAAAAAAAGAAAGAAAGAAACTATAACCAGTCTTTAAATACACTACTGTCTAGCTCACAGTTCTTCACTTTGTCCGTAATACGATCAGGACAGTCTTCGTCAGCTGCCTTATATTATTATGTCATCCCTCTGAAGTGGCTGTTTAAGTATACTATCTAAAAAAGAAAATGGATTATCTGGCATGACTTGTGTTCAGTAAACCTATGGTGCTTCATGATGATCATTGTTCCACTGAAGAAGAGAGGATTGAGGGGACAGAAGCTTGGTAAAGATGATGGTAGTTTCAATTTTCTGTCTAGAAAGGCTTGACAATGAAGGGAGGGTACTTTTAATTCCCCTTCTAATCCTTTCATAATGTGTCTTTCTACAAACTTATCTTGCAGTGTTCCTGCAAGGGCTGGTGTGGGAACAAGCAGTGTGGGTGCAGGAAACAAAAGTCAGACTGTGGCGTGGACTGCAGCTGTGACCCCACGAAGTGTAGGAACCGAAAGCAAGGCAAGGTAGGATCAACGCTCTTGCTCCTCACCATCCCTTCAGGCCTCCTACTGGCTTCCGCCCTTTTCTGCTACCTTCCATCTTGAAATATGGAGTCTCCTGCACAGCTCTTCCTACACTTCTCCTTCCCTCTGTACCCAGAAACAGAAACATTTCACTTCTCAATCCTTCTTCCCCCGTGCTAGCCTTTCTGCATACTACCTTCAGAACCCACAGCCTTCTCAGGAGATTCCCGGGAATGCAGCTGATTACCTTGCCTAAATGATGCCCCTAGCCTTGGATGTACAGTTTCTGCAGAGTTTCTGAGGCAGCAAAAGAAACAGAAAAACAGGCGTTTATAGGCATATAGACATGCAGGATCAAACTAGGCCAAAGGCTTAGCTGGAACTGCAAGAGCCACATGCTAAGGTGGCAGCTTCCAGAAAGAAAGTTAATCCTTCTGACATTTTGAGACGTTAGTTATTAGACCCACTACATGGGAACAGTCACTATTGTGAGCCAAGCTAACTGCAGCTGTTCTCCTTATATTGCTCCCAGGAACAGCAAACTCAGGGAAACAAAATGTGCCTTGAGAAGAGCAGCACCAAGCTGGTCAGATCCCTGTACTTGCCTGTACTTGTGCCCAGGGCAAAAGCTCATTACAGCAGCTCTCTGTGACTGACAGTAATTCTAGCAAGCATCGTCTAGTAATCATTCCTGATTCATTTCTTTAACATCTACGTGTGAACAGTTTTGCCCTGGGTCTTCCATTAGAAAGACTTCTAAGACAGGTAAGCAGCAGAGGACTAAAGTAACAAGCTAAGAATTGTACAAGTAGCAGGGACCTTAAAGATTCTCTATTTCAGTGGTTTTTCAGATTGGGTTCTAGAGTCATCTAGTGGTTCCATGGAAGTTCCTTGGGCAGAGGGAAGTGGCCTGAGTCAGATTTGACCCTGTTTCAGCCAAAGCAATTTGCTTTTTACATGTTTACTTATTGGGCTTTCTCTTAAGATTTCGTTTGTAAAAACCACTGACCTAGTCCAATGCTTCCATTTTACAGAGAAGAAAACCAAGGCCCAGAGATAAGCTTAAGTGACTTGCCTAATATTGCACAGCTGGTCACGACAGCTAAGATTAAACCTTAGGCTTCCCGATTCTTAGTCTAGCGCTATTTCCATGACAACAGTCTATAATTCTGTATATAATTCAAGCTCTATTACCAAATTGCCTTTTTACCTAAGTAATGTCTCTCTCTTGGCTTCAGTTTCCTTATCTGAAAGGAAGATTAACACAGATAACATCCTGGAGGGATACTGGAAAGGATATTGCAGATTGGAAGGGGAAATAACCAAGGCTTGGTCTTGTTTTAAACCTTGCTTTGTGGTATGTCCTGTGCTATCCTCCCTACTCCTTTGCCTTCAGAGGCTGCCTCCAAGCATTGCTCCATCCCTTCAGGGAAAAAATATATTAAGCACTACAAGCTCCCCAAGCAGAGTCTCCTTTAGGGTTGTTTAGACTGACTAATCTGGGTCCTCAGAGCCGGTACTACACTAGTTGAAGGAGAGCAGACTGCTTTTATAACCCTGGTTGCTGAAATTATAACATGCCTGTCTGTCTGATTCTCAGGATAGCTTGGGCACTGTTGAGCGGACCCAGGACTCCGAAGGCTCCTTCAAACTGGAGGATCCCACAGAGGTGACCCCAGGATTGAGCTTCTTCAACCCTGTTTGTGCCACTCCCAACAGCAAGGTAGGTGGGTGTTTCCAACTGCATTAGTGTCCATCTCTGCATCTCATCATCTCTGGTTGGAAAAAAAGTTACGGTCAGCTTGCTGGGACTTGGGTGTAGGCTAGAGTCTTTTTTTTCCATACAGCAACCTTAGGGGATACCTCATGCTGCTGGTAGTGTATGAGGTACAATTTTATAGGCTAGGCTGGGTTGAGCTTCTGCCTCTAGCAGAGATTTATTCATACCCTGTCTGTCCTTCCTAGATCCTGAAAGAGATGTGTGACGTGCAGCAGGTACCGTTAAAGAAGATGACTCTGGCTCCCTCCTCCTTTGACCTCCCAGAGTCGAAACATGTAGCTACAGAATTCCAAGAAAATAAGGCCCCAGGAAAGAAAAAGAAACGAGCTCTAGCCAGCAATACCAGCTTCTTCTCTGGCTGCTCCCCTATTGAAGAAGAGACTCACTGAAGTTTGAGTCAACACCTCTCTCCCCAGTCTGCTTTCAGGTTGTGGCCAGGAGGGGTTTTATAAAGACTCCTCTGGATTTCCAGTTTCTTGCTGTTGAAAAAAGGGACAGAGTGCTCTTGAAAGGGAAGGGAACCTTTGTTGGATATTGGCCCTCAAGTCTCCATCTTCCCAACACCAGACTACTCCTCTGTCTTCTCCAGAAGGGTGCTAAGCCACCTATTGAAGAAAGAACCAACTGACCTTCCTAATGACTTCTTGGGAACCAGTTCCCAATACAATCTAGCTCTTTCTTCTATGAGCAGTTAAAGCTGTCGCCTGACGGGGATGAGGCTGAGGCTTTCTTATCTCTAGGTTGTCTCAGCTTAATGGAGGGACCTGGCCTAGCATCCTGGCTCGGGTACTCCACCCCACCTTAGGAATGGGATTAGGATCTTTCCTGCCCTGACCGTCTCTGGATTTTATGTGTTTTAACAGTACCTTCAATTGTCTTCCATGTTGCTGAGGTAAATGAAATATTTTTAAATGTTAATATTAAGTAAATAAATAAATCTTAGTCTGTGAAATGTTCAGCAAGATCCTTCTCTGCCAGAATGAGAAATAAAATTACAACCTGTGTTCCTCAGCCCCTAGAAAAGCTGTTAAGGAGATTCATTGCAAGCACATGAGCCTCCCTGCCTTCTTGTAGCTGCCTTCTTTCCCAGAGGGTAGTGTGGAGCATGATGTATTTTTATGTTGCTTTGCTACCCTAGGAAATTGGAATAAAGCTAGCAAGGCCAGCAGCCTGACTTCCATCCATTGTAGAATCTGTGTGGCCTCCAGATCTGGAAGGAAATAACATTTATTAAGCACCTAAGAAGTTAAGTAACATCTGAAGTCACTAAAGTTACTGAGTAATAACGCTAGAACTTGAACCAGGTCTAACACTAAACCTTTGTGACTAAAACAGCAGCCCTGAAGCCTGATTCCTCGGTATAGAAGGGGCATGGGATCACACTGCTGTCAGATCCAAGGACGGAAAAAGGGGAGAGGAAGGGTGTGGCTTACTGCTTACTATGCATCAGGGTTCTCCATCTCTGCTTTAGGCTAAAAGGGGCTAGCCCTGGAATGCCGTACTTAGCTGCTGACTGGCCTTGTGGCCTTCCGAGGAGTTCTCAAGCCCTGGAGCTCATATCCATGCACTCTGAATCCCAGCCCCCTCACCCTCCACCTCCACAAAAAAAAGCTCCCGAACCACCCCCATGAACTTGGCACACTAAAGCCAAGACTCCTCTAGAATCCACCAGAGCCCCAGCAAAGGAAATTGACAACATGCCTAGAATGAAACTTGCAGGAGGACTAGGTGACCTGGTAGCCCTCTCTGGCCTCCTGCCAGCAAGCAGCTCTGCTTCCCCTTGCATTTTAATGCAGAAGGGAGCAAAGGAGCCTCTGCTATTGCCAAATAGAGCCTCTGGATACAATGGGAGGGCAGAGAGGGAGGGGGGCTGGCTCCTGGCATAAGAGAGCCTGTCTTCCTTCTCACTGTTAGAAAGCCAGTATGTGTGGGGGAGGGGTAAACTGGCTTATCCCCAAAGAAGACATCCTTTCCCACCAACACTGCTAGCCCCGAGACTTTGAGCCACTGCATCCGCCAAAAGGTAGAGAGGGAATATCAATCAAGCCAGCCCCTAGCCCATCCCACCCAGAACCCTGTGCTTTACAGCTAAGCTGTTTCTACAACTTGTCAGCCAGCCCTCTCCTGCTGATGGTGTAGTAACAGCAGCTTTTGTATGTGTTCAGATCCATTTATATCAGCTTCCAAAACTCTGTGACCCTAACGTATAAACTCCTCAAATGATTCTTGGAAAGAGATTTTAGATACCTTGGAGACAAGGCAGCAGGAGTAATGACAGTCTCAATGTGCCCTCAATGAGCATCTCCTGTTTGGGGTGATGGGGGAAGGGGAGGGCTGCTAATGTCATACAGGATCCACAAGGCCCATGGGAACCCCTGGTCCAGAAACAAGGTGACTTCCTGCCCAGAGTTCAGGAAGTAGCTTGCAACTACATCTCTTATAAATGCACCTTGCAGAGGTGGAAGTAGGATCCCAAGAGGGAAGGGAGGCTGATGAATCAAGGCTGTCTACTCCCAGGGAGCTTGAGACTAGATGCTAGTCTTCCTTACACACACCGCTTTCCAGGGGGGCTGCTGGGATCCTTCTCACTGCCAAGTTGCAAAGTTGCGTGGTCACCCCCTCCTCCCAGCTTCCCGCCCTCAGCCCTCTCCTCTCTGAGCCAGGACAAAGCCCTGCAGTGACTGGGAGGGGAACAGGAGGAGGGACAGAGGGATGGGGAAGGCTGCACAAAGGAATTCCTCACCCCAAGCCCGCTGATCGCCAGCGAGTAAAGAAGCCGATCTGCTCTCCCTCTTTCTTCCTCTCTCCCATCTTCTTACCAAACTGGGCACAGGCCATAGAGCAACTGAAGGCCTTCGGAGGGGACCAGCACAGCCTCCTATAGGTGGCAACAGTGCCACCTGTTTGACCAGTGGGGCTGAGCCAAGAACTGGAGGAGGGAGGAGGCAGACAACTCGGAGAGGAGCTGGGAAGCAGAGCAGAGCAGAGCTGCAGCTGAAAAAAGGTGTGAGGGTCTGGGCAGGCTGGGGGTTACCGTCGGGAGGGGCAGGGTGGAGACTGGCTCCAGTCAGCAAGGATTGGGCCCAGGATAGCAGCATCCTTTCTCAGCTTCCTGATCCCATCCTACAGTTAGCTCCTGGAGGTAGGTGGAACACTGGCTGGAGTACAGGGGCAGGACTGGAGGGGAGGCAGGAGGTACAGACTGGAGCCCAGGGCAACCCAGTCTTGGGATGGGAAGAGTCAGGGTCCTCTCTTTGGGATGGCTTTTTCTTGGGCGGGGTCTCTGGGAGGGGAGAGGTTTCCTTCCCTTGCCCCTCTCTCCATCCCCACCCCCCACCCCTCCACCCCCTACCCTAATTCTCCTTTCCCAAGGTGAGCATAGGGTCAGGAGAGAAGGTTCAGGAGCAATTTTTTGCCTGCCACACCCTTTCTCCTTGCAGGGGCCCAGCTCCACAGGGTAGCCCAGAGGACAAGGGGTTGTATCCTTTTGGACACCCTACCCCCCCCCCCCCACACACACACACTCTCTCTCTCTTTGGACATATCCAGGGGTTCCTTTGCATACTCAAAGTCACCTAGAAACCCTGTTGTACTGACAGCCACTTGTGCACACACACATACATATACTGACACAAATTGCACACCGTCTCCTGGAGAATCACAAACACACAGGCCAGTCTGGGGATCAGTAAATCAGCTCCGTCTCAATCAGACCCAGAAGCACAAGGTATAGGGATCCCCTGCCCGAAGACAACCACACCTTCCCCAGAACACACACCTTGCCCTGTATTTGTTGTACTTTCACGGAAGCTAACTCAGAGGGTGGGGCCCCAGAAAGGGGGAAGGCGGGGACTAGGTTCCTGGTTGGGGTGGGGGGATGACTGGACAGGACTGGGGCTGAGGGCTTAGATTTTCCAGGAGTGCATGGGTAGGAAAAGGCTGGGGGTGAGCCAGGAAACCTGTTCCCCTCAAGTCTTCATCTCACTGGCAGTGCCCCTTGCCCCCTGGGAGGTGGAGACAGAAAATCTTTCAGTCTGGGCTTTGTGATGAGTGCAATCTTTGTAGCCATAGCAACTGGCCAACTAGCTGGGCCTCCCATAGCCCCAGGTCAGAACTGGAGCCTCAACTTCAGGTTACTTCTGGTTCCCAGGGTGGAATGCTCCCCATCATAGAGCTGCCGCAACTTGCTGAGCTGAGTTTACCCCACCCAGGGCAGTTTCTCCCAAGCCCCCCCCCCACCACCCCAGAGCTTGATGCTGTTAAATGGGGAGGAATTGGAGAGAAGGGGTGTCTGCAATGAGGCAGGGCCTCCTGGTGTCCCACTGACTTTCCAGGTATCAAGATTAAAGGGAAAGAAAGACCTTGAAGATTATACCATGTGCCAGGCTTGGAGCCAGGGCTGCTTATCTCCTCATCCAATCCGGCACTCTGGCTCTGCCCTTTGACCTCTGCTGCTGAGCAGCAACCCATGTTTCTGCTCCTTCCTTGGGCTCCTTAGATACACCAGGAGGGAGGCAGGAATCTGCCCTCTGCCAGGATCCCTGATGGCCGAGTGTCCCTTCCCCCAGGCCCTCACCATGGCAGAGTCCCCCGGCTGCTGCTCCATCTGGGCCCAGTGCCTCCACTGCCTGTATAGCTGCCACTGGAGAAAATCCCCCAAAGAGAGGATGCAAACCAGCAAGGTGGAGTAGGGATGGAGGGGGGAGGATGGAAGCAGGGGCCTAACTGTGGAAAATAGTGCCTAGGGCAATTAGTGTTAAATTGCTGAATGATCTCTCACAGCTGGTGATGGAAACTGTGATGGCCCATAAAAAAAAAAATAGAAAGTGCTAATTACTGCCCCACTTCAAGTGGTGCCCAGGGCAAGTGCTCTCCCTACCTTTCCCCTCTCCCCCAAGTTAGGCCTCTGGCTGGGAATCCGAAGGCGGAGGCCAATCAGAGGGGATGAGGAGGACAGTTGCGCTTATAGGCAGCTGGGGTGGGGGGGGGGGAAGAGGGGCTTTCTGTCCCCAGGAAGAAAATCGCCCTCAAATATGGAAAAAGCTGCCCCCAGAACAGAATGGCCCAATGCATGGCAGGAAGCCCCCTTAAGCTGCCATGTATAGGGGATTCTGGGCTTGAGAAGAGGACTTGGCTGTAAGCTTCTCTCCCGCCCCTTTGCAGTGTGACTGTGTCTGGTTTGGCCTGCTCTTCCTCACCTTCCTCCTCTCCCTGGGCTGGCTGTACATCGGGCTCATCCTTCTCAATGACCTGCATAACTTCAATGAGTGTGTCATGGACTTCCCCTCTTCCTCAGCATACATGTTACCCTACTGTCCAACCTGGGACAGCCCCTATCATAAGTTATCCCTCAGCCCTGCCCAGCCCCTCAAGCCCAGCTCTCCTGCTACCCAACCTCCCCAGAAAATCCCTCCACAAAGTCTCCCCCATCCTTGGAGCCCCTGGCCCCATGAAGGGCTTTCCCATCATCAATCCCTTATATCTAGTCCTCCTTCTAGATCCACCCACCAACTTCCCTCAGGCCGCTATTGATAGCCCTTCCCCCACTTGGACACTTCCCTCTCCCCTCCCACAGATTCATATTCCACCACTGGGGACACTGGATGGACTGGTCCCTGGTATTCCTGCTGGTCATCTCTCTACTGGTCACATATGCATCCCTGCTATTGGTGGGTCCAGGGGCAGCTGACCTAAACCCCCAGCTCAGCCTTCCTTTCTGCTCAGCTCCACCCTCTTGTTCTAACCCTAGCCAATGAGGGGAGGGGGCTAATTTTGGGATGGGAGGGAAGGATCAGCCTGGGAAGTCCGCCTCAGTGAACTTACCCTTCCTTGGTGCCTGATTATTCCAACCACCCTGGACCCCCAGCTCCTGGCCCTGCTCCTGCAGCTCTGTGGACAGCCCCTGCATTTGCACAGTCTCCACAAGGTATAGTGAGGATGGGGGCCAGGGAGAGAGGGAGCCACTGGGGCCCAGGGCTTGGCCAGCTATTTGACAAGGACTTCACCATAACATCTCCAGGGTCTAGCCCAAGACCTGAAGCCCAGTAAATATTTGTTGAGTGAAAGAAGGACAGTGGGTGAGTCAGCGGAAGGGAAGGGTCCTGTCTCCATAGAGTGAGGGGGCAGCCCAGGTAGCTATAAGCCCAGTTTGACAGAGAAGGCTCCAGTCATCCCTGGTCCCCCAGGTGCTACTGCTCCTCATTATGCTTCTGGTGGCCGCTGGCCTTGTGGGACTAGACATCCAGTGGAAGCAGGAGTGGCATAGCTTACGTCTGTCACTGCAGGTGAGTGGCCGATCTCTAATACTCAGGTGGGAGCCCCTGCCTATGGTCAACCTCAGAACATATCTTGCTCCCTGATGCCCCAAGACTGCAGGAAGCTCTGAACTTCAAACAGAAGAAGGAGGGCGCACCAGGAAGAAGACCCTTTCTCACCAACTCTTGTCCACAGGCCACAGCCCCATTCCTTCATATCGGAGCAGTGGCTGGAATCACCCTCCTGGCCTGGTCTGTGGCTGATACCTTCTACCGTATCCATGGAAGAGGTGCCAACCCCACAAGTCTTCACTGGCTGCCTGTGCTTCTGTCTCCTGTCAGCCACGTTTCCCACCCCTGAACTTTGCTTTCTGTCCCCAGAGCTCACCCATGCCCTTTCTCCATAGTCTGTCCCCTACTCCCCACAGGTCCCAAGATTCTGCTACTGCTCCTATTTTTTGGAGTTGTCCTGGCCATCTACCTGGTCCCCCTATGCATCTCCTCACCCTGCATCATGGAACCCAGAGACTTACCCCCCAAGCCTGGGTTGATGGGACACCGAGGGGCCCCAATGGTGAGTGTTGGGCAGAATGCTGGGAGGATGGTGAGGGTATACTCTTTCAGGCTGCAGCAGCCAGGTCTGTGGGTTCCCAGGCTCCCGCCCTTCCCTGCTACCTCCTCACTGATTCCCTTTCCCAGCTGGCCCCCGAGAACACCCTGATGTCCCTGCGGAAGACAGCTGGATGTGGAGCTGCTGTGTTTGAGACAGATGTGATGGTCAGGTGAGGGAGGCTGGGGTTTGGGGGCTTTGAGGTGCTGAGGGAGACAGCGGGAGAGCTCAGGAAATGACTATCATCCCCAAAGCTTGCCCCTCTGACACCCCTTGTACCCTCAGCTCCGACGGGGTCCCCTTCCTCATGCACGATGAGCACCTGGGCAGGACCACAGATGTGGCCTCTGTGTTCCCAGCCCGAATCAAAGCTCACAGCAGTGACTTCTCCTGGGCTGAACTGAAGAGACTCAATGCTGGGGCCTGGTTCCTAGAGGTGAGGACAGCCTCTGGGGAGAGACAGCCACCTGGAGGGGCAGAGTTCATTCCACTGATAAGCATTTGCTGAGCCCTGTGCTGGTCAATAAGAATATAGTCTCTGCCCTCAAGTCACTCCCATCTAGTAAAGAAAAGAGCCTAAGCAACAGGCTATTAGAATATGAAACCTAGAGCAATAAAGGTGTTTACCAGGTAGAGAGGAAAAGGAGAGAAGTCTCTATTCATCAGGGTGGGTGTGAGAAGGGATCAGGAGTAGCTTCACAGAGGAGAGGATGCCTCAGCAGCATTATCAAATGATAGTTGTTGTTGTTGTTTTAAGATGGGCAAGGCTGGGAAAGAGAATTCTAGTCAGAGGGAAGAGTATGTGTAAAGCCCAGAAGTATGAACAGCATGTTTTCAGGGAACAGAAAGTGGCTCAGTATAAGTGGAAGATAAAATTCACTGGAGTGGTGGTGGGAGATGAAGCTGGCAAGCTCTCGGGGCAAGGTGAGCAGAGGCCTGGTCTTAAAGGGCTTTGAATGACATGCCCAGAAGTGTGGACACTAATACTGTAGGTGATGAAAAATATTTAAAAGGATACTTTATTTTTTCAGTTTCTCCTTTTCTGATTACAAAAGTAATACATGTTCATTGTAAAAAAGTAAAACACTAGAGAAGTAATGTAGAGATTGGGATGTTCCCCATAATCCAGCCCCTCTGAGGTATTCACTGTTGACAGTTGGGTATATATTCCTTTACGTATGTGTATGTGTATATATAAACCCATTGTCATAGGGCCGATTCTGACTCACAGCCACCCTATAGGACAGAGTAGAACTGCCCCATAGGGTTTCCAAGGAGCGGTTGGTGGATTTGAAGTGCCGACCTTTTGGTTAGCAGCAGAACTCTTAACCACTACACCACCAGGGCTCCATATATATATATGTATATGTACATGTATATATGTGTAGTATAGTGATCCTATTTGTACAAAATAAAGTATGTATACTTTTTTATTTTCTACAAATAGGATCACTATACTATACATTACTATACATACTCTTTTGCAACTTGCTTTTTTTTTCATTTAATGCTATATATTATGATATATCAGAGTGATTAAGAACAAGGGCTACCTGGGTTTGAATCCTGGCTCTACTACTTACTAGCTGTGTGACCCTGAGCAACATTCCTTAATTTCTCTCTGCCTCAATTTCCTCACCTAGAAAATAGGAATAATAAAATATCTACCTTTTGGGGTTATTGGGAGGATTAAATAAGTTAATAAACAAAGTGCTATAGGGTCCCTATGAGTCGGAATCGACTCAAAAGCACTGGGTTTGGTTTTGGTCTGGGTTACTCACTACACTTCCTGGCAATACTCAATTACTTGGTAAATGTTAGATAGCTAGGTTTCCCACATCAGTAATTGGGAGGTAAGGTCTTTCAATGATAATAAGGGGTGTAGAGGAGAATGGCAAAGCCTTAGAATAGCCACTAGGGGGAATAAGAAAAAAAAAAAACCTGTCGCTGGTCGAGTAGATTCTGACTCATAGTGACCTTATAAGTCAGAGTAGAACTACCCCATAGGCTTTCCAAGGAGTGGCTGGTAGATTTAAACTGTTGACCTTTTGGTTAGCAGCTGTAGCACTTAACCACTAGGGCTCCTATGCCACCAGGGCTCCAGGGGAAATGAGAGAGGGAACAAATCAAGAACAAGTGAAAGGACTGCTAAGCAGGAATGAGCAAAAAATAAGACTGTAGTGGCAACAGTCCACAAGGTGTGCTCTGCCCGTGTTACTTCCCAGTCCCTCCAATTATAGGGGTACAGAAGGTAGATTGTAGAACTGAATCAGAGCTTTGGATTTATAGGGCAGATGGGGCAGTAAGGGAGTTGAGGGTGCTATGGAAAAGTAGTTCAAGCTATGGATGGACCATGTCTTGGCGATGTAGGTATGGCCACAAAGGGGCTAATGGATTGTGAGGAGACCAAAGAGACAAGATCTCAGACGCCTCCATGAGACCAAAGAGAAGGTGTAGTGGGAAAGACGAATTTAGAAAACTGGCAGGGTAGGAGCTTGAGGTCACAGAGTTAAGATTTTAGAGTAAGATATCACAATTTTGAGAAAGAAACCTGGCTCAGAGGCAGACAGAAGCTGAACACCAAGTAGGGAAAATGAGTGAAGATGGTGAGGATGGAGGGTTGGCCTGGAGGCCTCTTCTGGTCTTGAAATAATTGTCCTATTTTTTTTTTTCTTTTTAAAACAATTTTACTATTCTTATAGAGGCAACCCTTCTGGGGGGCCAAGAGACTCTCAGACCCTGATTGGGAAGAGGCTGAGAATCAGACAGTACCAGCATTAGAAGAGTTATTGAAGGAAGCTGCAATCCTCAACCTCTCCATCATGTTTGACTTGCGCCGCCCCCCACGAAACCACACGTACCATGATACTTTTGTGAACCAGACATTGGAGACTGTGCTGAGGGCAAGGGTGCCCCAGGCTATGGTGATGTTGCCAGGAGCCCTAGGACCCCCTTCACCCCTCCCCTCACCCTACCTTCCCTGGGCTGCCCCCTGCCTCAGCTCATATACTTCATTCTGTGGTGAAATCTCTCTGCCCTTGCCCCATCCCATGGAACCCCTGTGTCTTCTCCAGCTTCATGCCCATCCTCCCTAATCCACAGGTCCTTTGGCTACCAGATGAAGATCGGGCTAATGTCCAACAACGGGCTCCTGGAATGCGCCAGATATATGGACAGCTGGGAGGCAACAAAACTAAGAGGCCGCAGTTTCTCAACCTCCCCTATCAAAACCTGCCACTGTTGGATATCAAGTGAGGATAAGAACTGCTGGGATCACATGAGGCTTAATGGTGGGGAGGGACCAACGCAGGAGGGTAAAGGCTATGCATTCATTCACTCATACAACAAACATTTTTGAATACTTGATATGTGTCAGGCACTATTTTTTATAGGCTTTGGGGACACAGTGTGAATAAGACAAACAAGGTCCCTGCTTTTATGGAATTTATGTACTAGTGAAAGAGAGAAACAATGAAACACTAACAAAACAGTGACAAGTGTTATGAAGGCAATAAAAGAAAGATTAATAGAGTGATTGGGGTTTGGAGTGGGGGCTAGAGTGGGCTACATTAGGAAGAGTGGCTAAAGAGGTGCTGTGTGAGCTGAGACCTTAATGGTCATAAGGAGTGAACTGTGAGCAGATTCACAGAAGAGCAGGGACAGAAGCCTAATGAGCAAGGGGACGGCGAGGTTGGAGAGGTGGGCAGGGGCGAAATTGGGTAGGACTTGGTAGGCTATGAGAAGGATTTTATCTTTTATTTTACACCAAAGAGTTCAGTGCAAGACAGGATAGATCCAGGGAAAAGTGAGGCAAGAGAGTACCAGACGTGCACTGGGTTCCAGAACCTGGCCCAGCCAGTAAATATTATGGACTTCAAAGCATCAGTGGTTGCCAAGGTCTCTTATAATTCCCTTGTGGTCAGATAGAAAAATGTGGACTGAATGATAGACCAGTTATCATAAGTATTTCAAGAACCTCTCCCCAAGTTGTCACCACAGAGGGAGACATGACACAGGGTTTGGCCCTCATCCCAATCTTGTCCTGGTCAACATCGATTGCTGATCATGATTCCAAAAGACATGAATCGGTAATGAACACACTAATGAAAAAATTGAAGCCCAAAAAGGTCTAAATACTCTAAAGTGATGGGCCAATTCTACCAGATGAAATGCAGCAGAAATAAATGTAAAGACCTATACTGGGGGCTCAAAAGAAGCTCAAGTGCACAGACAAGAGTAGAGACACTGACATCAGCAGGAAGATGTATAAAAAAGGCCAGAGCTTTGATTGAACAGTGTGCACTGTGGGGTCATCAGTGGGATGTGGCATTGCCAAAAGCTAACCTGACTCTGGACTACATTCATACAGGTATAGTGCCCAGAAAACAGGAAGGGATAGTTTTGGTCCACTCAAAGCTGTTCGAGGCCCACCTGGGATATCATGTTCAGATGGAGGCCCCATATTTTAAAAGGAACACTGATAAATTGGAGTATGATAAGATTAGAGAGATTTGTATGGTGAAGGGAACAATAACCAGAGTCCCAAGAGTAATGGTTGAAGGAACTGGAGCTGTTGAGCCTGGAGGAGAGAAGACTCAGGGCAACATGGTCTCTGTTCCTCAGACCTCTGAAGGGCTATCATGGGACAAAGTGAAGAGACACATTTGTGTGGCCCCAGATGGCAAAGCTAACACCCATGGGTGGAATTCAGCAGGAGACAGAGTACAGTTACACAAAGAAAGTAACTTTTGGTCAGGGGCTGCTATGCAAGGATAGAGCTGATACCTTCTTGGCGATGCCACTGTAGATTCAAACACAAACAGAAGGCTGCCTTCCATTCCTTGTGCCCCATGATTCTGGATGTTCCATGTTTTTGTTTTTTCACCTCCACAGGGCATTGCACCAGGATAATGTCTCAGTGAACCTATTTGTAGTGAACAAACCATGGCTCTTCTCCCTACTCTGGTGTGCAGGGGTGGATTCAGTCACCACCAATGACTGCCAGCTGCTGCAGCAGATGCAGTACCCCATCTGGCTTATTGTAAGGGCTTTGAGGCTGTCATCCCTTCTCTCCTTCTCCCATCCCTGGTTCTCCTTAACCCTATCCCGTTCTTCCTCACTTATTTCCCACCCCCATACACTACCCTTGGGGCTGTGGCCACCAAGAGGGGCCCTTTCCTGTTCCCATAGCCCCCTCAAACCTACCTAATGATGTGGGTCATCACCAACTGCGTCTCCGCCCTGCTGCTTTTGTGGACCTTCCTCCTCCAAGGGTGAGCGCCTTGTGCCTCAGCTTTCCGGGTACTCAGTCTCCCCAGGCCCCTACTGATAAGGCTGATTTGGAATCAGATATGCTGCCTGTGGCTTGGGGTTTCATCCTGTCGGTTCCTTTGAGATCCTTAGACCCTTATACTACCAAATTGGTTTGAACCTGGGAAAGGCAGTTTGGGGGAACCCGGGGTCAGAAGGTCCTGCTTGAAGATGGCTGAACCTACAGTGGGAAGCTTTTCTTCCTACAGGAGATGTGCTAAGGAGACAGAGAGAACTGGTAAGAACTCCCCACTACACACCTCATTTTTCTCCTCCTCTAGCCTTCCCCTTGCTGACTCCCAGTATGCCCCACCCTCTCCTCTCCCTTCCCAGGCTTGGAAACAGCAGTGCTGCTGACCAGGATCAACAATTTCATAATGGAGTGAATGCCCTGCCCTAGCCCCTCACCAACTGGAACCTGAGGCCTGTCTGCATTGCCCCACAACAAGGAAGGGAGAATGGCTGAGGTGGAATGTCTCAGGGATAGGCAGTTGGTGGGAACTTTGGCAACAGGAGGTTTTAAACCATGAGGGGGCCCTGTGCCCAGATGGTGGGCAAACCCCAAGCTGCCATGATAGCTACTCCCTTTGAGGTTTTGGCCTGAGGTGGTTGGGAAGACAGTGAGTCATGAAAAGTTTCTCCCAAAATGAAACTAGAACACAGGAAGTGAAAGGCCAACTGCCAAGATGTTTCAGACCTGTGTACACATGCTTTTGTGTAGAAGGCACATGGTATGTTAGGGGTGGAACAGCTTGAAAGAGTGATGGAAGGATGTGACAAAATGACCTTTCCCGGAGAACTGAAAGATGATTAAGACACCTTCCCCACCCCATGCACTGTCTCCTCTGACTCCTGGCTTAGAGGCTGGGGGCTAAAGAGCCCATCTAGCCATGTGATTCTGTGGCTACAGGTGGCTTTTTTTTTTTTTTTTTTTTTTTTTTTGCTGTGCACAGGCTTTTCTTCAAGACAGGTTGGTTCCTGTATCTTGTCTGTTAATCTGTTATTCAATGAATTTAATTCCTATTTGGTCACAGTCTAATCTTTTCAGTGCTGAGACTGGGAGGAGGATGCACCTTCCTTCCAGGGTTGGATGTGACATGACATTGGAGGCGAAGGGGGGTATCATTGTGGGGAGATTCATGGGCTGAGGGTGGGAGAAAGAACTACCTAAGGCAACGAAGGGCTGCAAGGAGGTGGCCGGAGAGAAGCCGCCTCAGGGGGCGTTCCCGGAGGCCGAGGCACGCTGTGCAGCGTTGCGTTGTAGCTCCACCTTGTGGACACCTGCCCCAAGATGAGGGCCGTGTCTGTCATCGCCGTGACATATTTGCTGGATGCCACCTGTTCCCCATGCCGGGTGGGTACTTATGTCCTTGGCTCCGAACCCTGGGGGCACGGTCCGATTTCCACATGTTTTCGTTTCTCTGGACTGCGCGCAGGTTCTGGTTTCCGGCCTAGCCACCCCCGCGAGGAGTAAGTTCTTCAATGTGTCGGCTGCTCTTGGGTTCCTGGGCCTTTAAGCAGTTGAGGTGGCCAATGCGGAGCTGGCCTAGGATGAAGAATCTAGTGGAAGGGGTTGGAGGGGAGGGATGGGCTAAGGCAAAAACGGGGACAGCAGGGGGCTCTGTGGTTGATCCTACAGTTCCCCACTGCACCCCTGGTTTGTGTCCCCAAACGAAGAGAAATCGAATTAAGGCGCTGGCATGGTCAGGAGGTTCGGTTACCGATTCCTCCTCTCCTTCCAGATTGAGACCTGGGGCAGCACTAGTATCTTGGGGCAAGACCTTACCCCTCCGTTGCAGGTCAGTCATGGAAACTACAATTCCCAGAACGCCTCCGGCTACTTCCGGTCTCGGGATTGACGTGGGCGAGTTTGAATTTGTGTTCCCGCCCCCTCCTCCTCCTCCCGGACCCCACCCCTTCCTTTCTCTCGCCGCCCCGCCCCCGCCATGAACACACATGTACATACAGACACACGGAGGCATCCGCACCAACACACCTGGTCTGCAGCTGGCGGCGGTCGGCGGGGGCACTGGTGCGCAACTGGCGAGAACGCAGGAGGTGCTCCGGGAGCAAACGTTGCTGCCACGGCCTTGCTCCCAGCCTTCTTGGGGGTCGATGCCGCTTTGTACTGGGCAGGTCTCCACACACTGCCTCTTCAACCTGCATTTCCTTAGTTTTCCTCACTCTCGATCCTGCCCTTCAGTCGACCCAACCACCGACCTCAGCTCTGGAGCGCGCAGTCCGTCGGGCACTACCGGGCTCTCACCTCTCAGCACGTACCTCCTCCTCCATCCCTACTTTTCTGTCCCCTTCCAGTCTCCCAGCCTCACAGCCCTTCAGCCTCTTCCCTCACCTCTCGACCTCACCATGACAACCTCCAACGTCTCCATCCCGCAGTCCCAACCTCCCAGCTCCCAGGTCCTCAGCTGCAGTCCTCTAACCTCAGCGTCCAGACACCGAGCGAAAATGCCCGAGACCGCCGGGATCCAGCCCTAACCCTGAAACTTCGGTACTTCAGTCCTGGGCCTGTCACCGTAAATCCCTACTCTCTTCCCAGGGGAACCGGACAGCTGTGGCGTACTTATCCTCTATGAGGCCCTGGACTGGAGACTTGAGGCTGACAAAAACTTGGGGGCGGAGGCCAGGGGGAGCTGCTCAATGGAGTTCGGGTGCAGTTGCTCTCCATTTATTTTTAGCTGCTGACTCACAGCTCCTGGCATGCGAGTTTGGGGCTAACAGGCAGGGCTAGGGGGGCTATTAATAGAGCCGAGGCACAGTCCCGACCCAGTTCAGTTTGGAAGCACACAGAACAAGGAGCCTCCCCTGCCATCATGCCCTGTGGAGATGATGTGGATTGAAGCAGTGGCTGGGCCAGAGGCTCTGCCAGTTACCTCAGCCTGGTACATCTGCCTTGGAACTCTTCAGGGAAAGTCTACAATGGGCACAGCTCTCCCCTAGCTTACCATGGCTTGGGGGGGCTTTGCCACAATGAAGTTTCTGTTGTACTAGCTGAGAGGGAAGAGACAAGTCCCAAGTGGAGGGGTTATTGTGGCCACAGCCTTGGCCTGCCTGAGTCTACTTCTGAGCCACAATTCTAGGTTACCAGGGGAAAAAAGCTGTGGATTTCTGGTTCCCAAAGGCCCACGTAAGGACAAGGTGCTTCAGCACAGCCCTAACAAAAGGGCACAGAGCTCGGGATTCCCAAACCAGACACTGCACTAGGAAGCTGCCAAATTCTGTTTATCATTCTCCCATTCTTTTTATTTGTTTCTCTCTTGCTGGGCTCCGTCCGTACTCACAGGGGTCCACGGACCTCACAGTCTCTCCTTTCTTCTCTGTAGAGAAACCTAATTCAGGAAACTCACTGAGAAACTTGTCCCCATCGAAATATGAATGATCATTTATATATTGTCATTCCCAAGAGCCTTTTTATTTTAATGGGCTAAAGTAGTACCCTAACCCGTACATGGGAAATAGTGGGGAAAACTTGATACCTTTCTAGAATAATCACCCAAATAATTCCCACCCATGCCCAATTTGCTAGAATTCCCATTGACAAAGGATGTACACCCACAGCAATAGCCAGGGGAAGATTATCCAATAAGCAAGGTAAGCATGATGCTTAATGGATAGATAAGCACAGTGCTTACCTTGCTTCCCAGATCATCTGTAGTGAACAATTTCACACTTTCTCACCACATCAAAGATTCTGCTGCTCTCTCCCTGGCATCTGTTGCTCTCCCAACCCCACGGCACCTTCCTACAAAATCAAAGCCTCTTTTCAAATTTACAGCCTCTGACAGGGGCAGATGACCCAGTAAGCAAGGTAAGTACAAGCTTACTTGTGCTTACTTACTAATCTGTAGTGAACAATTTCACAGGAAGTCACCTGATGAAAGCACTACTTTCAAGAATGAGCCTAGATCCTCAAACGGCAGCAGCCTGCGCCGCCCCCACCGGGTCTATTTGCTGAAGGCGCGGGAGAGAGGGTGGATGGAGAGAGAAATGGTCTCTCTCCTCCTCGAAAATCCCTTCAGGAACTCCCCCATCTCAGTCTCAGCACAGGTCCGCTAGTTGCCTAGCAACCACAGCCGCCTGCAGGGGTGTGAGGCTGCTCTGGGCCTGTAGGGGGTGCCTGTCTCCCTGGGGCCTCAGGCTGGGGCCTTAAGCAGTAGGGAAAAAACCCAGAATGGGGGTTCTGATATCAGCGTCAAAGCACCTCAGTGTTACAGACTTCCTCCCAGGCTTGCCAACCCAGCCCAGTCTGAGTCTCAGAGGGCCTGCAGAGTGAAGAGAAGCTTACTGTGAATTTTTTTCCCCAAAACAGTGAATTTTAATTGTCAATGAGACCAGTCACTTCATCTTCCACTACATTAAATTATACCTTTAGAAAATATGTTACCTAAATAAAAAATAACTGCAACATTTCCCTCACACTTGCTGAAAAATAAACATGTAATATGAAAAGATAATTGTTGATTCCATAGGATTATGAGCAAATATTGATATATCTGTCATCCATCTATCATCTATCTATCTATCTATCTAAACTTTTACACACACATTCAACAATGTGTATTTCTCTCCATTCGTTACTGTACTAGGATGTAAGCAAAGCTCAAAATCCAGATTTCTAACAGGAGACGGAACTTGTTTACCATATAGACATCTTTATTTGGCCATCTCCTAACGATTAATGATTATTCAGAGAAGTCCTAGTGACACAGTGGATAAAGCTCTCGGCTACTAACCAAAAGTTCGACTCCTAACCCACCAGCTGCTCTGCAGGAGAAGATGTGGAAATCTGCTTCTTTAAAGATTTATATAGCCTTGGAAATCCTATGGGGGCAATTCTACTCTGTCCTATTGGCTAGCTGAGTTGGAATCGACTTGATGGCAGTGCATTTGGGATTTTTTGGTTTTATACCAGGCTACGAGGGACATTTAAAGTAAAAAATTTCTCTAATCCATGACTCTTCGTTTTGTCAACTTTCAACACCAGTTCCCTTTGCCATTTAGGGCAAGCAGCGACAGTTTCGCCTTAAGTATTTTCATTTGTGAACTTTGAAGTTCTCTCAGCACTGTGGTCACTTTTTCTTTTTTTATTGTGCTTTAAGTGAAAGTTTACAAGTCAAGTCAGTCTCTCATACAAAAATTTATATACACCTTGCTATGTATTCCTAGTTGCTCTTCCCCTTATCAGACGGCACACTTCTCGCCACCCTGTATTCCAGTGTCCATTCAGCCAGCTTCTGTTCCCCTGTACCTTCTCATCTCGCCTCTAGACAGGAGCTGCCCACATAGCCTCATGTGTCTACTTGAGCCAAGAAGCTCACTCCTCACCAGTATCATTTTCTAGCTTATAAAAAAAAAAAATCCCTGTCTGAAGAGTTGGCTTTGGGGATGGTTCCAGTCTTGGGCTAACAGAAGGTCTGGGGACCATGACCTCCGGAGTCCCATGACCTCCGGAGTCCTTCTAGTCTCAGTCAGACCATTAAGTCTGGTCTTTTTGCTAGAATTTGAGGTCCGCATCCCACTGCTCCCGTGCTCCTTCAGGGATTCTCTGTTGTTTTCCGTGTCAGGGCAGTAATTCGTTATAGCTGGGCACCATCTAGTTCTTCTGGTCTCAAGCTAACGTAGTCTCTGATTTATGTGGCCCTTTCTGTCTCTTGGGCTCATAAATACCTTGTGTCTTTGGTCTTCTTCATTCTCCTTTGCTCTAGGTGGGTTGAGGCCAATTGATGCATCTTAGGTGGCCGCTTGCCCGCGTTTCAGACCCCAGACACTGCTCTCCAAAGTGGGATGCAGAATGTTTTCTTAGCAGATTTTATTATGCCAATTGACCTAGATGTCCCCTGAAACCATGGTCCCCAGGCCCCCGCCCCTGCTACGCTGGCTTTCGAAGCATTCAGTTTAGTCAGGAAACTTCTTTGCTTTTGGTTTAGTCCAGTTGTGCTGACCTCTCTTGTATTGTGTGTTGTCTTGCCCTGCACCTAAAATAGCTCTTGTCTACTGTCTAATTAGTGAACACCCCTCTACCTCTCTCCCTCTCCACCCTCGCAGCCATCAAAGAATATTGTCTTCTCTGTTTAAATTATTTCTTGAGTTCTTATAATAGAGGTCTCATACAATATTTGTCCTTTTGCAATTGACTAGTTTCACTCAGCATAATGCCTTCCAGATTCCTCGATGTCATGACATGTTTCACGGATTCATCATTGTTCTTTATCAATGCGTAGCATTCCATAGTGTGAATATACTATATTTATCCATTCATCTGTTGATGGGCACCTTGGTTGATTCCATCTTTTTGCTATTGTAAACAGTGCTGCAATGAACACGGGCGTGCATATATCTGTTCATGTAAAGACTCTTATTTCTCTAGGATATATTCCAAGGAGTGAGATTGCTGGATCATATGCAAGTTCTATTTCTAGCTTTTTAAGGAAGCACCAAATTGATTTCCAAAGTGGTTGTACCATTTTACATTCCCACCAGCAGTGTGTAAGTGTTCCAGTCTCTCCGCAACCTCTCCAACATTTATTATTTTGTGTTTTTTGGATTAATGCCAGCCTTGTTGGAGTGAGATGGAATCTCATCGTAGTTTTGATTTGCATTTCTCTAATGGCTAATGATCGTGAGCATTTCTTCATGTATCCGTTAGCTGCCTGAATGTCTTCTTTAGTGAAGTGCCTGTTCATATTTTTGCCCATTTTTTAATAGGGTTCTTTCTCTTTTTATTGTTGAGTTTTTGCAGTATCATGTAGATTTTAAAGATCAGACACTGATCGGACTTGTCATAGCTAAAAACTTTTTCCCAGTCTCTAGGTAATCTTTTTACTCTTTTGGTGAAGTCTTTGGATGAGCATAGGTGTTTGATTTTAAGGAGCTCGCAGTTACTAGTTTCTCTTCTGGTGTTTCTGCGTTGTTAGTAATGTTTTGTATACTGTTTATGCCATGTATTAGGGCTCCTAACGTTGTCCCTATTTTTTCTTCCGTGATCTTGATCGTTTTAGATTTTATATTTGGGTCTTTGATCCATTTTGAGTTCGTTCTTGTGCATGGTGTGAGGTATGGGTCTTCTTTCATATTTTTGCAGATGGGTATCCAGTTATGCCAGCACCATTTGCTAAAGAGACTGTGTTTTCCCCATTTAACAGACTTTGGGCCTTTGTCAAATATCAGGTGCTCATATGTGGATGGATTTATATCTGGATTCTCAATTCTGTTTCATTGGTCTATGTATCTGTCGTTGTAGCAGTACCAGGCTGTTTTGACTACTGTGGCGGTATAATATGTTCTAAAATCAGGTAGTGTGAGGCCACCCACTTTGTTCCTCTTTTTCAGTAATGCTTTACTTCTCTGGGGCCTCTTTCTCTTCCATATGAAGTTGGTGAGTTGTTTCTCCATCTCATTAAAAAATGTCATTGGAATTTGCATCGGAACTGCATTGTATCTATAGAACGCTTTGGGTAGAATAGATATTTTTACAACGTTGAGTCTTCCTATCCATGAGCAAAGCATGTTTTTCCACTTATAGTAGGTCTCTTGGTTTCTTGCAGTAGTGTCTTGTAGTTTTCTTTGTACAGGTCTTTTATGCCTCTGGTTAGTTTTATTCATAAGAATTTTATCTTCTTGGAGGCTACTGTAAGTGGTATCGATTTGGTGATTTCCTCTTTGATGTTCTCTTTGTTGGTGTAGAAGAATCCAACTGATTTTTGCATGTTTATCTTGTATCCTCCTTGTCTGCTGAACTCCTCTATTAGTTTTAGTAATTTTCTTGAGGATGCTTTAGGGTTTTCTGTGTATAAGACCATGTCATCTGCAAATCGAGATACTTTTACTTCTCCCTACTGATCTGGATGCCCTTTATTTCTTTTTCTAGCCTAATTGCTCTGGCTAGGACCTCCAGCAAAGTGTCGAATAAGAGTGGTAATAAACGGCATACTTGTCTGGTTCCCGTTCTCAAGGGAAATGCTTTCAGACTCTCTCCATTTGGGAAGATGTTGGCTGTTGGCTTTGTATAAATGCCCTTTATTATGTTGAGGAATTTGACTTCTATTCCTATCTTGCTGAGAGTTTTTCTCAGAAATGTGTGCTGGACTTTGTCAAATGCCTTTTATGCATCAATTGATAAGATCATGGGATTCTTGTCTTTTGTTTTATTTGTATAATGGATTACACTGATTGTTTTTCTAATATTAAACCATCCCTGCATACCTAATATGAATCCCACTTGGTCATGGTGAATTATTTTTTTGATATGTTGTTGAATTCTATTGGCTAGAATTTTGTTAAGGGTTTTTACATCCAAGTTCATGAGAGATATAGGTCTGTAATTTTCTTTTTCGTGGTGTCTTTACCTGGTTTTGGTATCAGGGATATGCTGGCTTCATAGAATGAGTTTGGGAGTATTCCATCTTTTTCTATGTTCTGAAACCCTTAGTAGCAGTGGTGTTAACTCTTCTCTGAAAGTTTGGTAGAATCTCCCATGAAGCTGTCAGGGCCAGGGCTTTTTTTTGTTGTTGGCAGTTTTTTAATAACCTCTTCAATCTCTTCTTTTGTTATGGGTTTGTTTACTTGTTCTACCTCTGTTTGTGTTAGTTTAGATAGGTAGTGTGTTTCTAGAAATTCACCCATTTTTTTCTAGGTTTTCAAATTTGTTAGAGTACAATCTTTCATAGCCATCTGATAGATTCTTTTAATTTCAATTGAGTCTGTTGTGATATCGCCCATCTCATTCTTATTCCAGTTATTTGCTTCCTCTCCTGTTTTTCTTTTGTCAGTTTGGCCAGTGGTTTATCAATTTTGTTGATTTTTTCAAAGAGCCAGGATTTGGTCTTATTAACTCTTTCAGTTGTTCTTCTTATTTTTAATTATTTGCTTTCTCCTGGTGCCTGAGGGTTTCTTTTGTTGTTCTCTTTCTATTTGTTCAAATCATAGGGAAAATCCTTTGATTTTGGCCGTTTCTTCTTTTTGGATCTGTGTTTTTATTGTTATAAATTGACCTCTGAGCACTGCTTTAGCTGTGTCCCAAAGTTCTGATAGGAAGTGTTTTCATTCTCATCGGATTCTATGAATTTCTTTATTTCTTCTATAACCCAGTCGTTTTTGAGCAGGGTGTTGTTCAATTTCCAAGTGTTTGATTTCTTTCCCCTACTTTTTCTACTTTATTTCTACTTTTATGGGTTTATGGTCAGAGAAGATGCTTTGTAATATTTCAGTGTTTTGGATTCTGTTAAGGCTTCCTTTATGACCTAATATGTGGTCTATTCTAGAGAATGTTCCATGTGCTTTGGGAAAGAAGGTATATTTGGATACTGTTGGGTGGGGTGTTCTGTATATGTCTATGAGGTCACATTGGCTGATTGTGGCATTTAGATCTTCCCTGTCTTCACTGAGCTTCTTTCTGGATGTTCTGTCCTTCACCAAAAGTGGTGTGTTAAAGTCTCCTGCTGTTATTGTGCAGCCGTCTATATCACTTTTCAATGCTGTTAGAGTTCGTTTTATGTATCTTAAAGCCCTGTCATTGGGTGCATAAATATTTAATATGGTAATATCCTCCTGGTATATTGCCCGTTTAATCATTATATAGTGTCCCTCCTTATCCTTTGTGGTGGATTTAACTTTAAAGTCTATTTTGTCAGAAACTAATATTGTCACTCCTGCTCTTTTTTGATTGTTGTTTGCTTGATATATTTTTTTCATCCTTTGCATTTTAGTTTGTTTGTGTCTTTAAGTCTAAGGTGTGTCTCTTGTAGGCAGCATATAGATGGATTGTGTCTTTTTATCCATTCTGCCACTCTCTGTCTCTTTATTGGAGCATATATCCATTTACACTCAGCATAATTATGAATAGGTATTGGTTTAGTGCTATCATTTTGATGTCTCTTTTTGTGTGTTGTTGACAGGTTTTTTTCCACTTAATTTTTTGTGCTGAGTAGTTTATCTACATGTATTGTCTTTTCCTCTTATTAGTTGTTGATTTTGTTTTTGATGAGTATGTTTTTCTTGTATTTTATTTTCATGTGTAGGATTGTTAGTCTCCTTTGCGGTTACCTTAATATTTACCCCTGTTTTTCTATGTTTAAACCTAACTTTCATTTCTTTATATCGCCTTGACTTCCACTGCATATGCAAGATCTATGACTACATTAAAAAGATTTTTTTATTCTACTTTAAAGTGAAAGTTTACAACTCAAGTCAGTCTCTTATAGAAAAACTTACATACACCTTGCTATATACTCCTAGTTGCTCTCCCTCTAATGACACAGCACACTCCTTCCCTACACTCTCTATTTTCGTGTGCATTCAGCCAGCTTCTGACCCCCTCTGCCTTCTCATCTCCTCTCTAGAGAGGAGCTGCCCACATATACGACTACATTTTTTTAAATAATTTTTATTGTGGTTTAAGTGAAAGTTTACAAATCAAGTCAGTCTCTCACACAAAAACCCATATACACCTTGCTACACACTCCCAATTACTCTCCCCCTAATGATACAGCCCGCTCCCTCCCTCCACTCTCTCTTTTCGTATCCATTTCACCAGCTTCTAACCCCCCTACCCTCTCATCTCCCCTCCATGCAGGAGATACCAACATAGTCCCATGTGTCCACCTGATCTAAAAAGCTCACTCCTCACCAGCATCCCTCTCCAACCCATTGTTCAGTCCAATCCATGTCTGAAGAGTTGGCTTCAGGAATGGTTTCTGTCCTGGGCCAATAGAAGGTCTGGGGGCCTTGACCACCGGGGTCCTTCTAGTCTCAGTCAGACCATTAAGTCTGGTCTTTTTATGAGAATTTGGGGTCTGCAGCCCACTGCTCTCCTGCTCCCTCAGGGGTTCTCTGTTGTGTTCCCTGCCAGGGTAGTCGTCAGTTGTAGCCAGGCACCATCTAGTTCTTCTGGTCTCAGGCTGATGTAGCCTCTGGTTCACGTGGTGCTTTCTTTCTCTTGGGCTCGTAATTACCTTGTGTCCTTGGTGTTCTTCATTCTCCTTTAATCCAGATGGGTTGAGACTCACTGATGCATCTTAGATGGCCACTTGCTAGTGCTTAAGACCCCAGACACCACTCTTCAAAGTGGGATGCAGAATGTTTTCTTAGTAGATTTTATTATGCCAATTGACTTAGATGTCCCCTGAAACCATGGTCCCCAAACCCCTGCCCCTGCTTTGCTGACATACAAAGCATTCAGTTTATTCAGGAAACTTCTTTGCTTTTGGTTTAGTCCCACTGTGCTGACCTCCCCTGTATTGTGTGTTGTCTTTCCCTTCACCTAAAGTAGTTCTTACCTACTGTCTAATTAGTGAATACCCCTCTCCCACCCTCCCTCCCTCCCCGCTCTTGTAACCACAAAAGAGTGTTTTCTTCTCAGTTTAAACTATTTCTCAAATTCTTATAATAGTGGTCTTATACAATATTTGTCCTTTTGCAACTGACTAATTTCACTCAGCATAATGCCTTCCAGGTTCCTCCATGTTATGAAATGTTTCACAGATTCATCACTGTTCTTTATCGATGCGTAGCATTCCATTGTGTGAATATACCATAATTTATGCATTCATCCATTGATGGGCAACTTGGTTGCTTCCATCTTTTTGATATTGTGTTGTGAACAGTGCTGCAATAAACATGGGTATGCAGATATCTGTTCATGTAAAGACACTTATTTCCCTAGGATATGTTCCGAGGAGTGGGATTGCTGGTTGTATGGTAGTTCTATTTCTAGCTTTTTAAGGAAGCGCCAAATCGATTTCCAAAGTGGTTGCACCATTGGACATTCCCACCAGCAGTGTATAAGTGTTCTAATCTCTCCACAGCCTCTCCAACATTTATTCTTTTGTGTTTTTTGAATTAATGCCAGCCTTCTTGGAGTAAGATGGAATCTCATTGTAGTTTTCATCTGCATTTCTCTAGTGGCTAATGATCGTGAGCATTTCCTCATGCATCTGTTAGCTGCCTGAATGTCTTCTTTATTGAAGTGTCTATTCATATCTTTTGCCCATTTTTTAATTGGGCTATTTCTCTTTTTGTAGTTGAGTTTTTGCAGTATCATGTAGATTTTAGAGATCAGGCGCTGATCAGAAATGTCATAGCTAAAAACTTTTTCCCAGTCTGTACGTAGTCTTTTTACTCTTTTGGTGAAGTCTTTGGATGAGCATAGGTGTTTGATTTGTAGGAGCTCCTGGTTATCTAGTTTTTCTTCTGCATTCTTAATGATGTTTTGTGTACTGTTTATGCCATGTATTAGGACTCCTGGCGTTGTCCCTATTTTTTCTTCCATGATCTTTATCGTTTTAGATTTTATATTTAGGTCTTTGATCCATTTTGAGCTTGTTTTTGTGCATGGTGTGAGGTATGGGTCTTGTTTCATTTTTTTGCAGATGGATATCCAGTTATTCCAGCACCATTTGTTAAAAAGACTGTCTTTTCCCCTTTTAACTGTTTTGGGGCCTTTGTCAAATATCAACTACTCATATGTGGATGGATTTATGTTTGAATTCTCAATTCTGTTCCATTTGTCCATGTATCTGTTGTTGTACCAGTACCAGGCTGTTTTGACTACTGTGGTGGCATAATAGGTTCTAAAATCAGGTAAAGTAAGGCCTCCCACTTCATTCTTCTTTTTAGTAATGCCTCACTTATCCAGGGCCTCTTTCCCTTCCGTATGAAGTTGGTGTTTTTTTTCTCCATCTCATTAAAGAATGTCATTGAGATTTGGATCGGAATTGCATTAAATGTATAGATTGCTTTTGGTAGAATAGATATTTTAATAATGTTAAGTCTTCCTATCCACGAGCAAGGTATGTTTTTCCACTTATGTAAGTCTCTTTTGGTTTCTTCCAGAAGCGTATTGTAGTTTTCTTTGTATAAGTCTTTTACATCTCTGGTAAGATTTATACCTAAATATTTTACTTTCATGGGGGGCTACTGTAAATGGCATTGATTTGGTGATTTCCTCTATGACTACATTTTTTTAGTTCTGCTTTATTTTTTTAATGTCATCTTTTACATAATGACATCGCTGTTTCACTGTTTTGAACTTTTTTTTTTTACCTTGATTTATTTTTGTGATTTCCCTGTCTGTGTTTATATCTGGTTGCTCTGTCCTGTGTTCTAGTCTTGGGTTGATATCTAATACTATTGATTTTCTAACCAGAGAACTCCCTTTAGTATTTCTTGTAATTTTGGTTTGGGTTTTACAAGTTCCCTAAACTTCTGTTTATCTGGAAATGTCCTAATTTCACTTTCATCTTTGAGAGTGAGTTTTGCTGGGTATATGATTCTTGGCTGGCAATTTTTTTACTTCGATGCTTTATATAAGTCATCCTATTGCCTTCTTGCCTACATGGTTTCTGCCGAGTAGTCTAAGCTTATTCTTATTGACTCTCCTTTGTAAGTGACTTTTCGTTTATCCCTAGCCGCTCTTAAAATTCTCTCTTTATTTTTGATTTTGTCAAGTTTTATTATAATATGTCCTGGTGACTTTCTTTTGAGATCTACCTTATGTGGGGTTCAATGAGCATCCTGGATAGGTATCTTCTCATCTTTCACGTTATCAGGGAAGTTTTCTGCCAACAAATCTTCAACAATTCTTGTATTTTCTGTTATGCCTCCCTGTTCTGGTTCTCCAATCACTTGTAGGTTATTTCTCTTGATAGAGTCTCTTAGAGTTCTTAGGGTTTCTTAATTTTTTATAGTTCTTTTTTTTCTGATTTTTCTTGAAATATATTGGTGCTAAATGTTTTATCTTCAATCTCACTAACTCTGCCTTCCATTTCCTCAGTTCTGTTCCTCTGACTTTCCTTTTAGTTGTCTAATTTTGTAATCTTATTGTTAAGCTTCAGAATTTCTGATTGCTGTCTATGGATTCTTGCAGTCTATTAAATTTTTTATTACATTCTTGAATAACCTTTTTAGTTTCATCAATTGCTTTATCTGTGTGTTCCTTGGCTTGTTCTGTGTTTTGCATGATCTCCTTCCTGATCTCTTGAAGAGCTCTGTATATTAATCTTCTGTGTTGTACATCTGGTAATTCCAGGAAAACATCTTCATCTAGGAGATTTCTTGAGTCTTTGTTTTGAGACCTTGTTGAAGCAATCATGGTCTGCTTCTTTATGTGAATTGATATTGACTGTTGTCTTCAAGCCATCTATAAGTATTGTATTAGTTTATTTTATGTTTGCTTACTGCATCCTAGCTTCTTGCTTTGTTTTGTTTTGATATGTCCAAATAGGCTGCTTGAGTGAGCTAGCTTGATTATTTTTGCCTAACCTCTAACTTCCTGTCTCCAGGTGGCTAGCGCCATTACCAGGTATATAAGCCTAGGAGTCTATTCACTTTTCTTGTATGGATTCAGCTCAGGTGTCCAGGTAGTTGGTCATCAAGAATATGGTACAGGCTCTGTCCTACAGTCTTAGAGAGGCAGGGGTGATTGGTGTAGGCACAGGTATCTGGTTGCAGCAGGGGATCATGCTCTGAGCAATGCAGGGGGCTGACAACCATCACCTGAGTGTCCGTGAGGAAAGTGCATCACATGTTCCCTAGAGTGCACAGGTGGGTGGGCTCTGCGGCTGGACCATGGGCACCCAGTGCTTTTGGTTGTAAGGACCGGGAGGCATCACTTATCCTTGGATCCCTGTCATCAGTGGCTAGGTGAGGTGGGTGGAGTCACCAGTCCCTGGCCCCTGATGTGGGTAGATGAGGACCCTGTTTAATAGGCATAGCAGTGTCAAACATCAAAAACCCTCCTCTCCACTGCACAGCTGAAACAGTTGAAGTCAGATCTTAGGCACATACACTGTTGCAGTCTGCCAACAAGGGCCTAATATCCTGAAATGGGCCCGCAGGGGTGAAAGGTATTCAAAGTTTGTGGACTGTTTGTGCCTCACAGGAGCCGCTTCTGTCCTGAGCTCCCCAGCTTAGTGGAGCTGGCAGATTATCTTTTCCCCCAATTGTTAATTTATTCCTTCTTCAAGGCCAGGAGAGTGGCTCAGCGTGCACAGCAGGACCTATCTCAGGCCCAGGGTAATTGACAGCCAATGAAGCCAGCTTGGGGGCTGGGGGCATGGCAAAATAAACACAGGTACTTAGCTTTTGCCAAGAGTGCTGTTCTTCTTTGGTTCTGGAGGTGTGAGTAGGCTGCGCGGCTCGCTGTTTCTCCCTGAGGAAACCGTGTCCTGAACCCTACCGCCAGCCCTGCTGTGGTCGCTCCAGGGGATCATGCCTGGGGGATGCTGGTTCCCACTGTTCAGGTCTGGCAACTCCTCACTGCTTCTGAACCATCTCTCCCTCCCCCTGCTGCTCAGTCTGATTTCCTAACTTTGCCTTTCATGTTCAGGGCTCCTAGCTTTTCATATGTATAATCATTTCACTTTTTTTTCGGGTCTTTTTTGTAAGAGGGATCACCAGAAGCATCTGACTACTTCGCCATCTTGGTCCTGCCTGAATTTAATGGAGTTTTACATTCATTTTTTGACTAGCCAGTGGGATGGAGGGAGGTTTAGTTTGACAATCCCCATTCACTCCAGGTTTAGCAATCCTTATTTCTCGATCACAGCAGTTCAGAGGGCCCAGGCTATAGATGGCTTTTTTCTGAGCCTCCTTTGTTGTTGTTGTTAGGAAAGGAGTCTAGTACTCTCTGTTGACAAACTACTGACCATGTGAAAGACCTTATGCTCCTGATTACCAGCCTTATTCATGCATTCATTTATTCAACAATAACTAACCGTATGTGCCAGGTCATGTGCTAGGTGTTCTACGTTAATAATCCTATGATTATTTCCATTTCACAGATAAAGAAATTGAAGCACAGAGAAGTTAAATAATGTCCAAAGTCACACAGCTAATGGCTGAGTTGATTCTAATTGAGCAGCCATTCTGTGCCAGGGTTCAGAAATACAGAAAATAAGACCCTTTGACCACTTAGTCACCCTTCAGGACAAAACTAAAAATGTCACTTCCTTTGTGAAGCCTTTCCTATGCTGCCCTCTGCACTCCCCACAAGCATAGGTAATAACTTGCTTTTCTGTGCACGCCTCTGAAATAACACTTTTCACAGGTATTGTAATGATCTGCTTCCATTTGTAGCACTTTGAGCACCTTGCTAACAGGGCCTGTGTACTATTCATCTCCACTTGAACATCAAATAGACATCTCAAACTTAGTGTGTCCACATCTGAACACCTGATCTTTTCCCCAGAACCCTGGTGGCACAGTGGTTAAGCACTCAGGTGGTAACCCAAAGGTCAGCAGTTTGAACCCCCCAGGTACTCCATGAGAGAGATGTGGCACTTAGGTTCTGGAAAGATTATAGCCTTAGAAACACATGGGGCAGTTCTACTCTGTTCTATAGAGTCAACATGAGTTAGAATCAACTCAATGGCAACTTTTGGGGGGGGGGCGGTCTTTTCTTCAGAAATGACCTTTCCCAAGGCTGTCCTTATCTCAGTGGATGGCAATTTTATCTTTCTAGTTACTCTGGCCAAAAAACCTTGGAATTAAAACTCATATCCAATCTCTCAGCAAATCTTGTTGATTCTCCCTTCAAAATATGTCCAGAACCAACCACTTTTCATCACCTTCAGTGCTACCACCCTTGTCCAAGAAACCATCACCTCTTGCCTGGATCACTATAGTAACCTCCTGACTTGTCTTCTGCTTCTACCCTTGTCCCCTGAGGCCCATTCTCCACATGGAAGTCAGAGTGATCCTGCTAAACCCAAGCCATATCATGTCAGTTCTGTGCTCAGAACCCTCCAGTGGCTCCCCGCCTCTCTCAGGATAAAGCCAAAATACTTACAATGTCCTACAAGGCCCTATGCAATCTGGACCCCTATTACATATCTGATCTCATCTCCCCCTCATTCACTCTGTTCCAGCCATCTGGTCCTTCTTGCTGTTCCTTGAACCACCCAGGTTCACTCCTTACCTAGGACATTTGCATTTGCTGTTCCCTTTGCCGGGTATACCCTTCTGCCATATACCTGCATAGTTCACTTCCTTGCCTCTGTTCAAATGTCACCTTCTCAATGAGGCAGGCTTACTCTGACCAACCTGTTTAAGATTGCCTCTATTCTTATTTCCAGTTTATAATGAATATAGTGTATAGATGAACAAGATAAGTGATGCCATAAGGGAACAAAAACTACACAAATCCAGAATGTGGGATATTCTACAAATCAACTGGCCTGGGCTCTTCAAAAGTCAATGTCATTCTTCTTCTTCTTTTTTTTTAATATGGGGCAGAGGTTTCCAGTTCTGGGCCAGTTGGCACAGGTACGTTCCTCCAGCTAAGCACAGCAAAAACTCTTGACATTGCATATAAAACAAATATAACAAGACTCTGAAAGGTAGAGAGAAGAAGGCAGACCAGCTAGGGACTCCAGTGACCTGAAAAATGACACTGTGATGATTTCCTTGTTGTCTCATATATCCCAGACTATGTGCTGGAGAAGCCAGCAACCTGGAATGGCCAACAGGTACAAACAAAAAACGCCCCCCAAAAAATCTGCTCTCTCTTTCCAAAAGACCTGTAAATGGGCAGCTTTGCCAGATGGAAAATGTTTAGACAATAACCACTCTACTGCAACCAAACACCACAAAAAAACTACAGCCCTACCCACACCAGCAAAGACCAAGTACAGTTTAGACTTTCACCCTTGCAGGCTCCCCTGCACTCACTGGAGTGGTGTCAGAGAAGGCTGAGTAGGGTGTCAGAAGAAGCCTGGTGGAGAGTCAGTACTTTCACCATGACTCTGCATTAACAACTTGTATGCTCTCCCCCTATACACTCCCATGTTCCACCTCCCATCCTTTTATCCCCTCATCCCTGCCTGTGGCATCAGTGGAAGCCACCTAGTGAGCAGTAAGGAGGCACTCTAACCACTCCCAGCCAGGGATGTATCAGTGGTGGTCTGGTGAGGAGCTGGAACTCCCACCCCTGTCCAGAAGTGGGTGTAATGGAGGCCAAGTGGGGAACTTGAACTTCTGACCCTACCTGCCAATAACCAGGCAATGGCTCCTTCCTCAGACAACACAAAATTAGAAGAAGTCTGCTAAAAACAAAAGATTTAAATAGGATCCAGAATCTCATTATCCAAAATGTCCAGGATGCAATAAAAATATCATTCATCATACCAAGAATTAGGAGACCCTCATTCTGAGTGAGAAAAAAAAATCAACAAATGCCAACACTGATATGACAGAGGTTGCAATTATCTAGCAAGGATTTTAAAGTAGCCAACATTAAAAAACAAACAAACGAAAATGCTTCAATGAACAATTATGAACAAGGTTGGAAAAATGAAAAAACAGTCTCAGCAAAGAAATAAAAGATATAATAAAGCATCAAACAATAAATTTAGAACAGAAGAATACAATAACCAAACTAAAAAATTCAATGGATGGTTTCAATAGTAGAATGGAGGAAACATGAGACAATCAGTAACTTAAAGACGGAACATTACAAAATCCTCAGTCTGAGCAAGAATGAGAAAATGGCTAAAAAATGAACAGAGTGTCAGAGACATGAGGGAGTATGACAAGAGACCTAAAATTCACTTCACTGGAGTCCCAGAAGAAGAAGAGAAAGAAAGAGGGCTGAAAAAGTACTTAAAGCAATGCTGGCTAAACAGCCAACATCATCCTAAATGGAGAGAGTCTGAAAGCATTCCCCTTGAGAACAGGAGCCAGACAAGGGTGCCCTTTATCACCACTTTTATTCAACATTGTCCTGGAGGTCCTAGCCGGAGTAATTAGGCTAGAAAAAGAAATAAAGTACATCCAGATCAGTGAAGAAGAAGTAAAAGTGTCTTGATTTGCAGATGACATGATATTATACACAGAAAACCCTAAAGAATCCTCCAGAAAACTACTGAAACTAATAGAAGAGTTCAGCAGAGTATCAGGACACAGGATAAAAATACAAAAATCAGTTGGATTCTTCTACACCACCAAAGAGAACATCAAAGAGGAAATCACCAAATCAATACCGTTTAAAGTAGTCCCCAAGAAATAAAATACTTATGAATAAAACTAACCAGAGACGTAAAAGACCCATACAAAGAAAACCACAAAACACTACTGCAAGAAACCAAAAGAGACCTACATAAGTGGAAGAAGATACCTTGTTCATGGATAGGAAGACTTAACATTGTAAAAATGTCTATTCTACCAAAAGCCATCTATAGATACAATGCAATTCCGGTCCAAATTCCAACAACATTTTTTAATGAGATGGAGAAACAAATCACCAACTTCATATGGAAGGGAAAGAGATCCAGATAAGTAGAGCATTACTGAAAAAGAAGAACAAAGTGGGAGGCCTCACACTACCTGATTTTAGAACATATTATACTGCCACAGTAGTCAAAACAGCCTGGTACTGGTACAACAAGAGATACATAGACCAATGGAACAGAATTGAGAATCCAGACATAAATCCATTCGCATATGACCAGCTGATATTTGACAAAGGCCCAAAGTCAGTTGAATGGGGGAAAAGTCTGTTTAACAAATGGTGCTGGGATAACTGGATATCCATCAGCAAAAAAATGAAACAAGACCCATAACTCGCACCATGCACAAAAATGAACTCAAAATGGATCAAAGACCTAAATATAAAATCTAAAACAATAAAGATCATGGAAGAAAAAATAGGGACAATGCTAGGAGCCCTTATACATGGCATAAACAGTATACAAAACATTACTAACAATGCACAAATACCAGAGAGAAACTAGATAACTGGGAGCTCCTAAAAACCAAACACCTATGCTCATCCAAAGACTTCACCAAAAGAGTAAAAAGACTACGTACAGACTGGGAAAAAGTTTTTAGCTATGACAAGTCCGATCAGTGTCTGATCTTTAAAATCTACATGATACTGCAAAAACTCAACAACAAAAAGACAACCCAATTAAAAAATGGGCAAAGGATATGATGAACAGGCACTTCACTGAAGAAGACATTCAGGTAGCTATCAGATACACGAGGAAATGCTCATGATCATTAGCCATTAGAGAAATGCGGACTAAAACTACAGTGAGATTCCATTTCACCCCAACAAGGCTGGCATTAATCCAAAAAACACAAAATAATAAATGTTGGAGAGGTTGTGGAGAGACTGGAACACTTACACACTGCTGGTGGGAATGTAAAATGGTACAACCACTTTGGAAAACAATTTGGTGCTTCCATAAATAGCTAAAAATAGAACTACCATATGATCCAGAAATCCCACTCCTTGGAATATATACTAGAGAAATAAGAGCCTTTACACCAACAGATATATTGCACACCCATGTTCATTGCAGCACTGTTTACAATAGCAAAAAGATGGAATCGACCGAGGTGCCCATCAACGGATGAATGGATAAATTAATTATGGTATGTTCACACAATGGAATACTTCACATTGATACAGAACAATGATGAATCCGTGAAACATCTCATAACATAGAAGAATCTGGAAGGCATTATGCTGAGTGAAATTAGTCAGTTGCAAAAGGACAAATATTGTATGAGACCACTATTACAAGAATTTGAGAAATTGTTTAAACAGAGAAGAAAATATTCTTTGATGGTTATAAGAGTGGGGAGGAAGGGAGGAAGAGGGGTATTCACTAATTAGATAGACAAGAACTATTTTAGGTGAAGGGAAAGACAACACATAATTCAGGAGAGGTCAGCACAACTGAACTAAATCAAAAGCAAAGAAGTTTCTTGAAAAAACTGAATGCTTCGAAAGCCAGCGTAGCAGGGGCGGGGGCCTGGGGACCATGGTTTCAGGGGACATCTAGGTCAATTGGCATAATAAAATCTATTAAGAAAACATTCTGCATCACACTTTGGTGAGTGGCATCTGGGGTCTTAAATGGTAGCAAGTGGCCATCTAAGATGCATCAATTGGTCTCAACCCACCTGGAGCAAAGGAGAATGAAGAACACCAAGAACACAAGGCGATTACGAGCCCAAGAGACAGAAAGGGGCATGTAAACCAGAGACTACATCAGCCTGAGACCAGAAGAACTGGATGGTGCCCGGCTACAACCGATGACTGCCCTGACAGGGAACACAACAGAGAGCCCCCGAAGGGGCAGGAGAGTAGTGGGATGCAGACCTCAAATTTTCGTAAGAAGACCAGACTTAAAGGTCTGACTGAGCCTGGAGGGACCTCGGAGGTCATGGTCCACAGACTTTCTTTTAGCCCAAGACTGGAACCATTCCCAAAGCCAACTCTTCAGACAGGGATTGGACTGGACTGTAAGGTAGAAAATAATACTGGTGAGGAGTGAGCTTCTTGGCTCAAGCGGACACATAAGACTATGTGGGCAGCTCCTGTCTCGAGGTAAGATGAGAAGGCACAGGGGGACAGAAGCTGGCTGAATGGACACAGGGAATACAGGGTGGAGAGAAGGAGTGTACTGTCTCATGGGGGGAGAGGAACTAGGAGTATGTAGCAAGGTATATATAAATTTTTCTATGAGAGACTGACTTGATTTGTAAACTTTCACTTAAAGCACACTAAAAAAAAGAAATAATGACTAAAATTTTCCACGTTTGGCAAAAAACATCAACCTATAAAATGAAGAACCTGAGTGAAACTCAAAGAGGTTAAACTCAAAGAAATCCACCCAAAATATATCAGAGTCAAACTTCTGAAAACTAAAGACAAAACAAAACAGAAAATCTTGCAAGCAATGAGAAATGACTCTTCATCCATAGGTGTAGAATAATTTTTATGGCAGTGGATTTCTCATCAAAAATCACGGAGGTCAGAAGAACGGGGCAGGACATACTTCAAGTGCTGAAAAAAAGTAACTGTCAGCCCCAGATGCTATATCTGGTGAAAACGTCCTTTAGAAATGAAAGGGAAATCAAGAATTCTCAGACTAAGGAAAACTAAGAGAATTTCATCGCCAGCAGAACCATCCTGAAAGAAGGGCTAAAAGAAGTTCTCAGAACAAAGGGAATGATAAAAGAAGGAATCTTGAAACATCAGAAAGGAAAAAAGATCAACAGAATGAGCAAAAATATGGATAAATACAATAGACTTTCCTTTTCCTCTTGAGTTGTCTAAATTACCTTTATGGTTGAAGCAAAAAGTATAACATCATCTGATATAGATCTCAATGTTTGTAGAGAAAATATTTATCACAACCATATTAAAAATGGGAGAGGTTAAAAAAAACTTCAAGGAAGTTAAGGTTCCCACATTCAACCTGGTAAATGTCTAAACTAATAAATTTTGTGGTGAAATTGTTTTGTATCTTGATTGCAGTGGTTGCTAAAAGAATCTCCACGTGATTAAATGGCATAAAACTGTACACACATTGTACCCATGTCAATTTTCTGGTTTTGATATTTTATTATAATTAAGTAATATTTAATCTTTAGGGGAAACTGGGTGAAAGGTACATGGGATCTCTTTGTACTCTCTTTGCAACTTCCTGTAAATTTATAATTATTTCAAAATAAAAAAAGTTTTAAAAGATTATCGGGACTACTCTAGATTAAAAGAGATTAAAGAAACAAATGCAGTGTGAGAACCTTAATTGGGTTCTGATTTTTAAAGATATGAAAGGCAAATTTTGGGAAATGCTAATATAGACTGGACATTAAAACAAAAACAAAAACAAACCCATTGCAGTCAAGTCGATTCCGACTCATTGTGGCCCTGTAAGGCAGAGTAGAACTGCCCCACAGGGTTTCCACGGAGCGCTGGTGGATTTGAGCTGTCGACCTTTTGGTTAGCAGCTGAGCTCTTTAACCATTATGCCACCAGGGTTTCCAGACTGGACACTAAAAAAAAAAAAAAAAAATTTTTTTTTTTTTTTTTTTTTTTTTTTTTTATGAAATTTTCTTAGGCGTCATCATGATATTGTGATTATTTGGGAAAATGTCTTTATTCTTAAGAGATGCATTTAGGGGTGAAGAGTAATGAAGTCTGTAATTTACTTTAAAGTGGTTCAGAAAAAGTGTTTATGTATCTATCTATACAGACAGACACGCCGAGAGAAAACACAAATATAACTAAACGTTACCAATTGTTGACTCTATGAGGAGGGTATACGGATGTTCATTACAGTATTCTTTCAACTTTTCTGTATGTTTGTAAATGTACATTTAAAAATTTTTGGAAAGGATATGTGGAAGATAGGTAGGTGATAAAGCAAATACAGTAAAATGTTAATTGTAGAATCTAGTTGATAGATAATTGAGTGTTCACTGTAAAATGTATTTTTCTCTGTGTTTGAAAATTTTCACATTAAAATGTTGATGTTAAAAACTTGAAGGAAAAATATCATAACCCAGTGTCCTCCCCTAGCACTCCCAGTCCCCCTTACTCTGCTCTACTTTTTCTTTTTTTGTAGCACTTATCACCATCTATACTATATAACTCACTTATTTATTGTACTTCTTTTTGTCTGTCTCCTCTCACTGGAATGTAAGCTCCAGCGGGCAGGGATTTTGTCTGTTTTGCTCTGTTTGCTGCTATATCCCCAGCTCCTTAAATACTGTCTGGCACATAGCAGGCGCTCGATAATCAAAGAATCTCTGTATCTTTTGTACCTAGGTCAAGGTCGAATGTTTGTTCAATTGAACTGAGATCCAAGTTCTGCAGAAGAACTTAGAATAGATCTATTATACTAGAGTGGTTCAGATCATGGCCTCTGGACTCAAATGACCAGGATTTGAATTTTGATTCTGTCACTTTCTAGCTAGGTTAACCTCCCTGAGCCTCAATTTCTCATTGGTAAGATTAAGATAATAACAGTACCACCTTGGTAGACTTTTTGTTTGCCATTAAGCACTTAGGACTTTACAAACACTCAATAATTGGTAGCTAAAGACAAAACAACAAAAAGATAGAGCCCCCAGCATGTCATCCTTCCTCCATCCCCCAACAGGCTAAGCCAGGAGAGGCTGAGGAGATGTCCTTGGACGGGTATTCCCAAGTTCTCCAGACCCACGGACTTGTTTCTCTCCTTTCAGAGGTCTTCTTACCTTTCCTCCTGTCTTGGATTCTCTTTCTTCTTGGGATCCTGAAACTCTTTCTCCCACCATAACCATATGGGGGTGGGGTAGAGGAGATAGGAGCCTGTGGGCCAGGGACAAGGCTTACTGCTTTCCTTTCCTCTCTTATCTAGAGCTGAGTCCCTGACTGATGATGGAAGAAGGTCAAGTGTGAGATCCTGGTCATTTCAGGGCCCAGGGGCTGAGAGAACAATAGTCCTGAGGAGGAGGCATTGGCAAGAGTGCTAGCCTTGTATGCTGCCCTCTTGCTTGGTCTGCTGTAAGAGAGAGCAGCACCTCCTTCACCCTGCTCCAACGTCCTTTCAGTCTGTCCTGCTGCCTCAAGTCTTTACTTCTAGTGGCCCCAACTCAGAGCAAGCCCGGGGACCCATTGAACTCTTTCTTGGAAGTGGGGTGGAGTGGAGTGGGAGGAAGACGGGCTGAAATCGGGGTGTAGGGGCAGGTATTGAGGGCTGAACTAACCCATGGTCTAAGCCCCCCGCCCCCACCCGAAGATGGACGGTACTCCCAAGATCCGGGGAGCTGGAGCTGAGCCTGGGGGCGCCACCGCTTCTGTTCCTTTAAGGAGCCGCTGTTTAGCATTCCTGCCGCCGCTGCTGCCGCTGCCTGACTCTACGCCCTGATTGGCTGGAATCAACTGAGAAGAGAGCCAGGGAGAGATGCTCTAGACTCCACTCCGATCCATCCTGGGGACCAGAGCAGAAGCAGTCCTCGCACATCCAGCCTCTACCCCGGCTCCCGCTTCTTCTTCTTCTTCTCCGCTGGGCCTCAGCCCAGGAGCCACCACGGGCGACACGGAGCCACCAGTGCTGGAGGGGGAGCCGTGGGTGCGGGGCAGCGTGGGGGCAGAGGCCCCGGGACGCCCGCCCGGCCCCAGGCCCCGCTCCGCCCGGGCGCCCCCACGGGTGCCCCCCCCTCCCTGGTCCGAGCAGTGCGAGTGTGCCCGGGAGCCTGGCAGCGGCGGCGTGGAAGCCAGCGTGGGTTGGGGAGTCCGAGCCGCGGGGGGCAGTGCCATGCACAAGCACCAGCACTGCTGTAAGTGCCCCGAGTGCTACGAGGTGACCCGCCTGGCCGCCCTGCGGCGCCTCGAGCCTCCTGGCTATGGAGACTGGCAGGTGCCAGACCCCTACGGTCCAGGTGGGGGCAATGGGGCCAGCGCAGGTTATGGGGGCTACAGCTCCCAGACCCTGCCCTCGCAGGCGGGGGCCACCCCCACCCCCCGCACCAAGGCCAAGCTCATCCCCACTGGCCGAGATGTGGGGCCAGTGCCCCCCAAGCCAGCCCCAGGCAAGAGCACCCCCAAACTCAACGGCAGCGGCCCCAGCTGGTGGCCTGAGTGCACCTGCACCAACCGGGACTGGTATGAACAGGTATGGACCAGCGGTGTAGGGGGACGGAAGGGCAACCTATGAGGGTTGGAGAGTGGGGGCCTAGAGGCCTAGGGTGCAGCAGAGGGAGCTGGGGCTCCAAGCCCGTGGACCCTGAGCCCTAGCATTGCAGCTGGGCAAAGAGAGGCAGTTGGAAACGTATGGTTCTCTGTGTGTCTGCTGGGGGGGGGGTCTCCATTTGGAGGGGATTGGGAGGAGCTGTGTGTCAGGGAGTGGAGATATGGCGGAGGGGCAAATTTTCCCGTGTGGGGGAATTGGGTTTGTCTTAGTGCGGGGGTTCAGCAGTGTCTCTGTGTCTGGCAGGGGGCGGGAGGTTCTGCGGGGGCTGTGTGTGGTGTGTGTCTCCATAGGAGGGGAGGAGGGGGCATGGTGCTCTGCATAGAGGGAACATGTGTGTGTGTGTGTGTGTGTGTGTGTGTGTTGGGATGTGTGGAGGAAGGCAACGGAGCCTCTGTGAAGGTATGTAGAGGAGCCCATGTGCCTGGCTCGCTGAGCTGCATCCCTTGGTGCCATGAGTCCCTCTCCCTCCCAGTCCCTTTGTGTGTGAATGTGCACATGGACGTGTGGGACGCCTCTCTGGATGTGGAGGTGTCTCTGTAGATAAGGCTGAGGGAATAGCTGTGTTTGCCTATGTGTGTTGGTATATGTATATGTGTGAGCATGTGGCTACAAATGTGTGCATGCATGTGCCTCTGTGTGTGTGTGTGGTGTCCCTGGTGAGAGGCACTTGACAGGCAAGGAAGGGGAGGAGGAGGAGGAGGCAAGAGGCACGTCCCAAGAAAGGCTGAGGGGCTGCTGAGAAGGACAGACTCTTTTGTCCAAGCAGCTCTGAAGTGTGTGTGTGCTGGGGGGGGGGGGGGGTGGGGACTGAAGCAAGCTTTCTTGCTCCAGACTAGGCATGGTGCCTGGAGCCAGGCAAGGGGCAGCTGCCCTGGTGCAGGGACTGGACCCAGTGGGACATGTCCCCCTTGGATACTCCCAGATGTGAGAGAGCTTGGCACCCCAGCCCCGATTTGGCACAGTTTGGGAGACCCCTGGATGCCGGGCACAACTCCGGCTTCCACTCTCAGCCTAAACTGCCAGCTTAGAAAATGGAAGGAGCATCTGTGGGAGAAGCAGCAAAATGGAGGCTGGGCCGGCAGAGCCAGGTCCCTGGCATGCATGGCGGAGGGCCTGTCTGGTTATCTGGCTCTGCAGCCCCCAGGGTGGGGAGAAAGAAGAAGGAGGTTTCGCTATCGAGTGCAGTGGCTGACTGCCCCAAGCTGGTGGCCATTCTGGCTGCCCTCCATCCTCCTCTGGAGATAGGATGTGCACTTGCTCAAAAGCAAAGGGGAGGGGGGAATTCCTGGGGAAAGGAGCCCTCAGTTCTGGCCTTCTGTCTGTCCACACTTTCCGCTTCCTATGTCCCTTGTCTTAGACCCTTGCCTTCTCCAGTGAGTCTCTCTCCCTCCTTTGCCCCTCTGCCCTGGAGCCCTCCCCTTGCGAACACCCTCTCATATTTGTCCTGCCCAGCCAGGGAACGAGTTCCAGTCCCAGGGCTGGGTCAGTTGGTCAAGGTTTTTTTGCCAGGGCTGATCCCTGGATGGCGCCTGGTCCTGGGAGCAGAGTCTCTGAGTGTGGTGGGAAGAACTGGAGGGTGGGCCAGTGGGAGGTGGGAGCCTTTGGGTCCCACATGAGCTGGGCTCGAGGCATGGCTTGTCAGATGTGGGTACATACAAGAGCCACACGAGTGTCCTTTGGCCTGTGTGTCTGTCTGCATGGTTGTGGGTCTCTGAAGGGTCATCAGTTCTTCCTCCTGGAATCAGAGACCAGGGTGGGATTGCAGCTGGAGTCCTCCCACCAATTCCCAGGGCAGGGCATAAAGTCCTGGGGCCAGGCCCAGAAACAGTGGAGACATGACTAGCCAGCACTCTCCCCCTCTCATGATCTCTGCTTCTTAAAGCCAAAGCTGTGTGGGGTAGAGGTGGGAGAGAGAAAACACATTGGGGCAGACAGAGGAGCCACTGCCCACTCTTTCCAGTTCTCCTTTCTGAGGAAGATGCTGGGGGTGGGGGGGGGGGCAGGCAAAGGCCAGTGCGGGCAGAGATGGGAGGAGAGGGTGCTGGGACACCTGGGGAAAGAGGCAAGAGGGCTGCTAGTCATGCCTCTTCCATTCTTGAGGATGAGAGTTGGAGCCAGGAAGCAGGTGTTATTTCTCTGTCCAGAATCACATTTTCACTTGATAAATGGTCACATGTGTGTACTGTCTGGGAGGCCACCTCTGTGGGTTGATCAGACCAACCCATTGTTTTCCACCCCTTTCCTTTGCCTCTCTTCCCATGGCTACTGCATGTTGAAGGCCACAGAGTCTGCTCCAGTCAGTCTGTGGACCATCAGCTTCTCCCTCATGGAGAATTTTGTTCGCTCTGCCCCTGTACCTCCCCTGGTTTTGCTTCTGACTCCTGACCAGATCCTGCCCTGGCCCTTTCTGTTGGGAGACATGAAGGGTTCAGGATCAAAATCCCCTTGGTAGAAAATGGATTAGGACTTTAACTCCTTCTGCCCATATGAGGAATTGGGCTCCTGGGGACAAAGAAAGAGGTATAGAATGAGGGGTTATGAGATGCTTTGAAGGAGGCCACTTTCTGATTTCCCACGAGCTCTGCTGGGGGAAGGGGTGTGTGACCAAAAAATCAGTAGCTTTGGCAGCCTGCTTTAATCAAAAGGGCACCTGGAGATCAGGGTTCTTGCTGCAGCTCTACCACTGATTCCCAGTGTGCCCTTAGACATATCCCATGTCCTCTCGGGGCCTCAGTGTCACCATCTGTAATAACTAGGGGAGCTGAAACAAGATGGTATCTGCTGCTCTTCCATCTCTGACATGGTAGGAGTCTATGATCCCCAAGTCAGGGAGAGCTGTGGTTCAGAAGGGGAGGGAGGGTCCCTGTCCAGGTCACTGGGTGTCTCCTGTGGATGCTGCGTATGGCATGGTCCGACCACCATGCTCCATCTCTGCTATCCCTCTCAGGCCATCCCTGCACCCCTCCTAGTGAACTCAGAGGCCCTAGAGCCGAGCCTCTTGATGAGTGCACAACTGGCCAGCTCAGTCCCAGGCAATTGATCTGGGCTACACAAGCAGCCGGGTTTGGCCTGACATGGCTGGAAGCAAGGGGAGAGGAGTGTCTTCCTCGGGGTCAGCCTGTTCCTATCTGTGACCAAGAGGTGCTCTGGGGTGGATTTCAGTTTTTCTGCTGGGAGTGGGGTGGGGGGAAGGCAGGTTGGCCAGGGGGCAGGAAGGTCAGGAAGCACTCAGGGAACTGCCTGTGTTTTCCCCTAGGTGAATGGCAGTGATAGCATGTTCAAGTATGAGGAGATAGTACTCGAGCGGGTAAGTCTGCCGGTAGGAAGGAGACAGGAGGGAAGGGAGGGTGCGAGCCAGGAGAGGGGAGGGCCCTGAACCTTGGCTTTAAGACTCATGGCAGGACCTGCATTGAGCGGATGGAGAAACAGCGGCCCTCAGAGGCTGCATCACTGCATGAATCAATCTACTAACAAATATTGATTGACCTTGCTCACTGAGGCCTGGGGAACTGGGGATGGAATGGGGTTTGCTGAGGCCTCCATGCCAAAATGGACAGCACAGGCTGGGAAGCCACCAGGTTTGTGACAAATCTGACCCTCCCTGCCATGGCCCTTCTGAGGCCTGGAGAACCTCCCCTAGGAGGTTGGGGAAGATGGGTGCCAGAAATTCTCCTTTATGCCCTCTGAGTGAATAGACTGTGCCCCTCCACCCATTTCTGCAGGGCAACTCCGGCCTGGGCTTCAGTATCGCGGGTGGCATCGACAACCCCCATGTCCCAGATGACCCTGGCATCTTCATTACCAAGATCATCCCTGGTGGAGCAGCTGCCATGGACGGGAGGCTGGGGTGAGGTGGCCTGGAAGCAGGGTGGGGGCGGCAGGGACAGGATGAAGATGAGGGGAGGAGGGCCCGACTGGTAGATGACCCTTCCATCAGATCTGGGAGGGGGAGGGGCAGTGGGAGGTGCAGGAGAGAGGAGGAAGGGGAGGGAGAGAGGAGAAGAGGAGGGGAGAAGGCGGGAGAGGGGGTGGAGTGGCGGTGGCATAGTGTTGTGCCTCTCGGCTTCCCCTGCAGGGTGAATGACTGTGTGCTTCGGGTGAATGAGGTGGACGTGTCAGAGGTGGTGCACAGCCGAGCCGTGGAGGCACTGAAGGAGGCAGGCCCTGTGGTGCGGTTGGTGGTGCGGAGGCGACAGCCCCCACCAGAGACCATCATGGAGGTCAACCTGCTCAAAGGGCCCAAAGGTGCGGCTGTCTGGGTTCCTGTGCTCTGACCAGAGCTCCTAGCCCTGGGTCCTGGCTGGCTGGCCATGTAGGAATTAGAAGGGAATGGCCTTACTCCTTGCCTGATTCCCCTTTTCAACTCACAGCCTTCTTTCTTCGCCTCAGGTCTCACCCTTACTGGCCTAATGTTTGGGACCCCTGAGGGAGTTCCTGTGAGGCCAATGAGTTGGCTGGGGGGGGGGGGGTTGGACTTGGGATTGAATGAGCACTCTAATCTCTCCTTGTGACCCCTTCCTACTCCCTGCTGGCTCCCACCTAGGCCTGGGTTTCAGCATTGCTGGGGGGATTGGCAACCAGCACATCCCAGGAGACAACAGCATCTACATCACCAAGATCATTGAGGGGGGTGCTGCCCAGAAGGATGGACGCCTGCAGATTGGGGACCGGCTGCTGGCGGTAAGACAGCCTTCATCAGGATGCCCAAACGGTAGGGTGAGGAGGTGAAGCTCCAATACCCTCTTACTCCACGTAAACTTCACTCAGGGACCAGGCATCATGAGGAGTTTCAAGAGCATCGTCTGAGTTATGTTTACCTAGACACCAAGACCCTAGTTCTTTCCATGGCTGGGGGGACCCTCTACCTCCTGCCTCTCTGGTCCTTACAGCACTATACTTGGACTTCCGGTAGCACTATTGAATTTCACTGAAAGGCCATCCTTCAGGGTTCCCTGGAGAGGCCCTTCCTTCTCCCAAGGCTGGCCCTAAGGCTTCCCATCTTCTAGGTGAACAACACCAATCTGCAGGATGTGAGGCATGAGGAAGCTGTGGCCTCACTGAAAAACACATCAGATATGGTCTATCTGAAGGTGGCCAAGCCAGGCAGCCTGCACCTCAACGACATGTACGCACCCCCAGACTACGCCAGCAGTATGTACCATCCAGCTCTGTCCCTGGCCTGAAGCCCCTGCCCCCCGGTTTTTGGTGGTGAAGAAGTTCATACCCCTTGTTAAGACGGAGCAGAGGACTAGTGCTCAGAAAAAACTGAGTCCAAATCCCAGCTCTGTCCCATAGAGCCTGGTGACCTTGGACAAGTCCCTTTCGCCTGGCTTCATTTTCCACTTTGGCAAAAAGGAGCTAATGATATATGTCCTGCCTTCCTTGTAGGACTGCTACAAGGATCAAATGAGATCATGGACAAGAAGGCTCTTCTAAAACTGTATTAGGCTATAGAGATGTGAGGGATTATTATTAGTCACACCTCTAGTCATGTCTTTCTTTGTAGACTGCCTTGACTTCAGCTCTTTCTAAGACTCACAAGAGTGCGACAAGAATTCAGAAAGGGACCATGGAGGAGGAAACATGGGGGGTGGGTGGAATGGGGAGGAGAGGCCTGAGGAATTGGCATCCCTTGGTCTCTTTTGGACTTGAGGTGAGACATGGGGGAAAGTCCTTGGTAGACCGCCTGGAGCAGTCTCTGAACTTTTTTCTCCTTTTCTTGATTCTAGCTTTTACTGCCTTGGCTGACAACCACATAAGCCATAATTCCAGCCTGGGTTATCTCGGGGCTGTGGAGAGCAAGGTCAACTATCCTGCTCCTCCTCAGGTTCCCCCAGCACGCTATTCTCCTATCCCCAGGCACATACTTGCTGAGGAGGACTTCACCAGGTAAGACTACACCCCACGTTCGCCCTGCCCAGGGATGAGGGAGGAGAGGAATAAGTTTCTGGCTGGCCACAGGCATCTTTGTAGTATGGCAAAGAGGATAAGCTCCTTATCAGTCCTGGCTTTGGGTCTGAGGCTCTCCCTTAGTCCTTGGGGCCCTAGGGAGGGACAGATGTAGCTGCAGGGACAAGTGCTACCATCAGGGGGAGTGCAGAGTGCGTGGCCCTAGATCTGAATGTGGAGGGAAAGGGTGGGGTTCAGTGTTGAGGGGGCTGAGGAGTTGTGGGCTGCCGGGTTTCCTGCCCTGAGATAATTGGAGCCCTCCCTACTGCTCTCACTTCAAGTTAGAGAAGAAATCAGTTTAGCTGTTGGGGCTGGCGGGACGCTGGGGGGCTGGAGAGCTTGGTGGCCTCTCAGGGAACACTGCCCCGCCCCACTCCGGCAGCGGCAGCATTGGTGGTGGCGGCGGCGGCGGCGGCGGCGGCAGCGGCCTCCGTGGAACTGGTCAGGCCGGCCGGGGTTCCGGGGGACAGGTTTGCGGGGTGGGGCCTGGTAGACTGCTGGGCAGACTGCGGTGGAGCCCGGAAAGGTAGGCGGACGGGGAAGAGCCGCCGGAGGAGCCATGGAGAGAGCGCTCAAGTTCTCAGGCTCCGGCTTGACCCTGGGCTTGGGCTTGGGCTCGGCCTCGGCCTCAGCCTCGGCCTGGAGGAGGGCTTCGCAGAGGTGGGCCTGGCCGCTCCGCTCCCTGCGGCCTGGAGGGGATGCAAGGTAGGAAGAGTGGAGGGCTGTGAGGAAGAGCATCAGAAACTCAGGGACGGAGTCTCCCAATCGAGATGGCAGTGAGAAAGGAGGAGCCCTGGACTTGGGGCTCCTCTGATGAAAGTTACCTACAACAAGTGAAGGTGGTGGGCCAGGGGAGTGGGCTGGGAGTCAGGTTGTGTGGATATACAGTTTCTGCTGTGTGCTCTCACCTGATACCATAGTGAGCATTTACAGAGGGCTTCTTTAGACATATTTTGTTTTGGTCGTATTCTGCATGTGCTTGTCCCCTTTCTTCAGTTAGGCCCCTACGTTCCTTTTGGGGACCTGGGCTTTCTTTATCTCAGTCTCCCACATCATCTAGTAAGGGTACATGGTGGTAGCTAATGAATAAATATGTTGTTGGAAGGTAGGAGGGGTCATATTTAGTGGGTGAAATTTTGAGGCTGCGGAGGAGCGTGTGTAAGTACACAGACTTTGTGGATGATGGATGTAATCAACCTCAGGGTGGCTCCACTGCCCCTAACTGGTTCCCCTTATTGTGACCCAGGTTCCATCAAACCGATTGATAGCACAGGAGACTCTGGGGAGGAAGAGGACCAGCAAGTGGGCTCTAAGATTTGGCCTCTAGAGCCAATGGTTTGTTGTCCTGAGAGGGTAGGGGACTGGGAAATTGACTCCAAGCCCTCAGGAAGGAGGGAGGGAAGAGAACTGAAACTTGGCACCTGGCAGAAAACAGCAGCCAAGCAGGTTTCAGGAGAAGACAGGAGGAACAGGGTATCATACATAGGGACTCAAGTCTTTACTCCTTATGGCAAGTATGGTCCTTGTTATAAGCTTGCCCCCACAGTAACAACAGTTTATATCTACCTTGTCCTGATCCTTCCACTCCTTTTCTTCCAGGGAGCCTCGCAAGATCATCCTGCACAAGGGCTCCACAGGCCTGGGCTTCAACATTGTGGGAGGAGAGGATGGAGAAGGCATTTTTGTCTCTTTCATCCTGGCAGGAGGCCCAGCTGACCTGAGTGGAGAGCTGCGCAGGGGAGACAGGATATTATCGGTGAGGAGACAAAGGAGAGGTGGGAGGATGGGAGCTGTGCTAGCATAAATGGGAGGAGAGGAGACCTTGCTTTCGCTAAGGAATATGTCTTGAGATGGGGTAAGGGCTCAGAGCTGGAGAAAACTTACATTTTCTTTGTAGACATCCTCAGTGAGGGGACAGGGACCAAGACCAGACTCTTCCTTGAGGAAATAAATGTCCCTTGGTTCTTAACCCTGATTTGACACTTGATCCACACAAAGATAGTTATAGGTAGTCCCCGACTTACGATGTATTTGAGTTACGACACACCTCACTTATAACCGTCTGTTTTTTGTACATCTTATCGTTATTGATATGTACTACATATAATGTTGCAGCGCATAATTTGCTGATGTTCTCATTCTCAGATGTTCACTTGCAGATGTTCAACGTTATGATTTACTGTTCAAAATACTGCTGCATAGCAGGCTGTGGCCTGGTCGACAATGAAGTTGGTATCTGTGTTGGTGTTGGGAGTCGTAAGGGATAGACAGTTGGGCACTATTCAACTCCAACAATATATGACAATTGGACTGCGCACACTCTTGACAGCCGTTCTGACTCTGACTTCGTTGTTATGACACTAACGCTGACCTCATTGTAGACCAGGCCTATAGTGTGATCTTATTCAACGTTTCGTTCCGTCAGAAACATCAGTTGTTAATTTGAAGCCGAGTTGCTCAAGTTTCTCACACTGTAACACCTGGACTGCTTATACCCCCCAATAATATGTCTAGCAAAAGAAGATCATTAAAGCCTATGATAATGGAAAGAAAGTCGGCGAAATATATGTGTGTATGTATGAATGTATATATTAAAATATATCTGTAAGTTTATGTGTAATGTTTCCAACCCCCAAAGACAAATAAAGATTGGATTTATAAAGATACTGATAATAAAAGGCAATAATAATGAAAACTAAAAAAATGAAGTATTTGATTTACATCAGAGCCAATTTACGACGGAATCCTTGAAACGTCGGGGACTACCTGTATTACATTATAAATATTGTATCCTTTAGGTCTCTGCCCTTAAGGGCAAGGATGGGATATTGGGAAAGTCATTTGAATAGGCTTAGGGATGGGCTACCCATCTCCCTCTCCTGACTGCTAGGACAGAGGACTCCTTTCTTGCTCTGGGGCTGGCTCATGGCTCCTCTCTTTGTACAGGTGAATGGAGTGAACCTGAGGAATGCAACTCATGAGCAGGCTGCAGCTGCTCTGAAACGGGCTGGCCAGTCAGTCACCATTGTGGCCCAGTACAGACCAGAAGGTAGGAAAAGGGAGGGCGGGAAGAGATGATTTGGGGAGTTTAGATTTCTACTAAGTGTTGGTTTTCTCCCATCATAGGTAACAAAGCCCTTCTACTCTAGTGCAGTAACCTCTCCCTCTCTTGTTTTCATTCTGGACAGAGGTTGGTTTGGTCGGCTTGGGAGCATCGATCAGGCTGCCCGCAGAGCCTGCTGATCAGGGCTGCAGTGCAGCAGAAGGCCAGCAGTGGGCAGCAGCCTATGGAAATTAAGCACAGAGATTAGGGAGACTGCAAAACGGGGAGGGGAGATGCCGGGCTCAGAGGTGAAAACTTGGAACCGTGTGCCCTGGAACAGGGGGAGGGTAATTATTGGCTAGAAGGAGGTGGGGGGAGAAGTCCGATCTGAGAGATGTGGAGCCAAAGCCCCACTTCCCTCCCCTCATCTGGGTGACTGTGAAAGAGCTGGAAAGGTGGTGCTACGCTTTTGGGGTAGGGGATCTGGAGTCGACCCCCTCCCCCCGCGGGGGGCCCTCTTTGTATTCTCAGGGAGCAGTTCCCAGGGTTGGGCGTGAAGGGGCGATTATGCACATGAAGGTCTTTGATTGGCTGGAGTCAGCCAAGGCCCAGGTGCCGAGGTGAGCCACAGAAAAGCACACACGAGCCAGCTGGCCCGCGCGCGGAGTGGCCACGGGCGGGAGGAGAGCGGCCACCCAGCTGCACGCCCCGCCCCCTGACCCAAGCGGAGGGTGGCGGGCGCCCCTCCTTCTCCCCGTGCGCGCCTCAGGCGTCTCCTCCTCCTCCCTTCCCCCTCCCCCTTCTCCTTCTCCCTGCTCCCTCCTCCCTCCTCCCGCGCTCCCCGCTTTGTGTCCATGGTCTCCCGCGCTGGACGGAGGGGTTGTCCGGAGCTTGCGCTTTCTCAGAAGTAGACCTGGACTCCGATCCGGCGCCAGGTGAGGTGGGGCGGACAGGGGTCAGGCCCCATCACAGTTCCCCCTAGCCTCCCTACGGTTCTGTTCTCAGCCTTTCTCTTTTCCAACACTGCGCCCCCAACTCTGCCCTTTACCCGGAATGCCTTCCTAGCGCGTCCCCACCCCCGCACAGCGCGCAGCCTTCATTTGAGCCCCTCCTGAGGGCCCCCTCCCAGGCCCCAGGAGCGCCAGCTGGGCCTTTCCTGGCCATTACCTCTTTGCCATCACCTCTACCCACACACGAAATGCGCCCCCTTCTCGCGCCAGGGCCTCAGTCTTGCCTTCAGCCTCCTTCCTGCCGGCTGCTGCACCCCCAGCAGCTCCCTAATCTCTATTCCCGAAGGAATTTTCTAAATCTTCCCCTCCCCCCACACACATTTCTCCACCAAACCTGGCTACCTCTGGAAATACCCGAGATTGGCTTGGTATTCTCTTTGCCGCCCCCCACCCCCTTTTGTTTGCAAGGGTTTTTGTCCTGTTCCCGACTTCTTTCACCTCCCCCTCCCCTTGGTAAGCCCAGCCTTTGTCCCTCTGGTCTGTAACGCCTGGAATCCCGAGACACCTAGGCCCTGTGGATCGGTTACTAAGGTGGAGGAAGGGGCCTCTCCCTGGCAGGTGCTCTGGTTCCCTGATGAGAAGGGGAGAGGCAGGAAGCCCTGTCGCAAAGTTGAAAGGGAACGAAGTGCCTACCTTTGTGCGTTCTGCTCCCCTCCCCCACACTCCCCTTTAGAGTCCCAAGCCAACAGCCTGAAGGGAAAGCCTGAAGGGGCCTGCTGACCTTTTGCAGGAGACTGTTTTGATGAGGGACTGAAGTGTAGGAAGGTGACTAACAGAGCTTGTTGGTCAGAGAGTGGGAAAGAGGGATGCAAATAGACATTTGGAGTGATTTCACTCCATATTTGGTGTTCAGTTTAATGACAAGGAACTCACCTTAGGGTTATTGTTTTATGATTTACGTGTGTGCTGTTTGCTTCTCTGTATAGAGGTAACCATTTGGTTTTTATTAGCAATCAATATCCAGTGCCTGTCCACAACTTAGAAAACAGGACTGTGCAAAGGAAATGGTTTCTCTTGCATATTTGTGTGTGTGTGTGTGTATGTAGGAAAAATTCATGTGTTTCTTTCGGTTTTACTCTCAGATGTTGGGCACATGGAAACAATACTGTGAATTTAGAGTGTCTGGTGGTAGTATGTTGGAAACTGGTGACTACATATTTCTATGAGTTTTGCTGGGGGAATGTAACTGGTTTAGGTAAAAAGCTGTAAGTTGCCCAGGGTAAGGAATTCCTGCAGTGTTTATTGCTCTCTGAGGGTATTTCTGAGAGCGAGAGTCTATAACATATGTTGAGGTGCTGTGTTATGTTAGGTCTTTCTACCACTTGCTAAACAAGGCCTTTCTTTCTCTTAGGCTTTAATTGAACCATTGTTGTTAAGGCTCTACCACCCTGGTCTTACTTCTTTTTTGGTTTGGTAATCCCAACAGGGCCCCAACAATGAAAAGCCTTTTATTTTTTTCATTTGAAAATGGACCCCTGGAGACTGGTCCAGAGGGACTATCAAGACTTCCAGGTTGGGCTTTGAACTTTCTTTGATAAAGTGCTAGTTTTAAAAAATACAGACTCCATGGTGGTCGTTTTATAAATATATTAAAGATTGTTCTTTGGAGGATTGCATCATGGTGGGTATTTATAAAATGAATAATCCAAATATATGTCTGTTGGCTACAATGACGGAGACTTTGCATATTATTGGCCAAGTAAGTGTTCATTGTTTGGATTTTTTTCACCTAGAGCCATAGAATCTGAGAGGTGCAAAGCATCACGTAGTCCAACCTCTCATTGTGAAGACTAGAATGGCGACATTAGAGCAAGGACATGGTTTGCTTAAGGTCATGGAGGTAAAGTTTCCAGGGGTCAGGGACTGTACTAGCTCTCGGGTCCACCAGTTGGAACAAAACCATGCTTGTGAATTCCTAAAAGACCTAAGACAGAATTAGAGTGGAGGAACAACAGGAAGGGGGCTTGGGAAATAACAGAAGAGAGACTAGAGAAAGGGAGAGAAAGAATGATGTACGTGGAGGGTAAAGTTAGAGTGATCACCACAGTGGCCACTGAGGTGCTAAACCAGCCAAACCAGTACAACCTTTAGCTAGATATTCCTTAGTGTGAGAGCTTAAAAAATAACTTTAATTAGAACTGTCAGAGTAAACACAGTTTTTCCTTCTTTTTAAAACAGCTTTATAGAGCTATAATTCAAACCATACAATTCACCTGTTTAAAGTGAACAATTCAGTAGCTTTTTGTATATTCACGAAGTTGGGTAACTATCACCACAATCAATTTTAGATCATTTTAATTACCCCTCCTCTTCCTTTAATAAAGAGAATATGCACAGTGAAAGGGTGATAGGTTTAGGACAGTTGCTTCCTCATGTATCTCCCCTGGACACTTAGGGGCTAGATGGCCACTTGTTGGGAATGCTGCAGCCTTGAGGTTCTTCCATATAACTGGTTTGCTTAAAAAAAATTAGGGTGGGTTAAACCCATAATTAAGTAGAGGAGCCATGTCTTTCTGTTTGAACTTTGTATTGTGTCTGGCATGGGCGCTATCTTAGTTATCTAGGGCTGCTATACCAGAAATACCACAAGTGGGTGGCTTTGACGAACAGAAATTTATTTTCTCACAGTTTAGGAGGCTAGAAGTCCGAATTGAGGGTGCCAGCTGTAGGGGAAGGCTTTCTGTCTCTGTCAGCTCTGGAGGAAGGACCTTGTCTCTTCTGAGCTTCTGCTCCTGGGCAGTCTTCATGTGGCTTGGCGTCTCTCTTCCCCCATCTCTGCTTCCTAGCTTGCTTGTTTAATCTCTTTTATATCTCAAAAGAGATTGGCTCAAAATATACCCTAATACCTTAATCCTGCCTCATTAACATAACAAAGACAACCCATTCTCAACTGGAATTATAACCACAAGCATGCCTAGAGGTTAGGATTTACAACACGTATTTTTGGGGAACATAATTCAGTCCATAACAGGTATTTAACAAGTATTTTTATGATGAAGCTTTGTAAAATATTAACGTAGAAATGGAAGTGCTAAACGATAAGGTACCACAGTGAGAGATGCTGTTTAATAGTTTCACTCCTAATTGCTCCAAATTGTTATGGACAGAGCAGTCTTATCTATTAGCTAAAAATAGCATGATGTTCTAGGGCATGTATGTTTTTGTTAGGCCGTTGAGTTGGTTCCCACTCATAGCGACCCTATGTACAACAGAATGAAACACTGCCAGGTCCTGCGCCATCCCCACAATTCTTGCTATGTTTGAGCCCATTGTTGCAGCTGCTCTGTCAGTCCATCTCATTGAAGGTCTTCCTCTTTTACGCTGACCCTCTACTTTGCCAGATATGATGTCCTTCTCCAGGGACTGGTGCCTCCTGATAACATGTCCAAAGTACGTAAGACCAAGTCTTGCTATCCTCTCTTCTGAGGAGCACTCTGGCTGTACTTCTTCCAAGACAGATATGTTTGTTCTTCTGGCAGTCCGTGTTGTATTCATTATTCTTCGCCAACACCATAATTCAAATGCATCAATTCTTCTTTGGTCTTCCTTAGTCATTGTCCAGCTTTCACATGCTCATGAGGTGATTGAAAATACCATGGCTTGGGTCACCACACCTTAGTCCTCAAAGTGACATCTTTGCTTTTTAACACTTTAAAGAGGTCTTTTGCAGCGGATTTGTCCAGTGGAATATGTCATTTGATTTCTTGACTGCTGCTTCCATGGACGTTGATTGTGGGTCCAAGTAAGATGAAATCCTTGACAACTTCAGTTTCTCCGCTTATCATGATGTTGCTTATTGGTCCAGTTGTGAGGATTTTTGTTTCCTTTATGTTGAGGTGTAATCCATAAGTAATTCATCAGTAAATGCTTCAAGTCCTCTTTGCTTTCAGCAAGCAAGATTTTGTCATCCGCACACTGCAGGTTGTTAATGAGTCTTCCTTCAACCCTGATGCCACATTCTTCTTCATACAGTCCAGCTTAAAATTCAATTCGAAAATTTAAATAACTGTCTCTTGGCAAAGGCTCTCTTTCAGTCTGTTCTCAAGTGAAAAATATTTTTCTGTGACTTGTAGAATTGCTCCATCAAGGGAAGGATGGGTGTTGTATTATAACATTTTTATTTATGAACATCTCCTTGACCCCCTACACCCCTCACCCCCAGTTACTTTGTGTTAGCCTCTGTTTATAAACTGAGCTAGTATTTTTCTGGAATGTCTTTTTGTTTTCAGAGTAAAATCTGATCCGAAAATCAGGAGGTGAGCCAAAAATTGGTCACTTAGGTACTAAACGGGGACCTGATCCTTTGTGACCAGTATTTTCAGCTGGAATTGTAAATCCAGAATGTACAGCCATACAGGCTAGGGGTACAAGGAGAGAGAGATATGTAGATGTATATATAGAGAGAGAATGAGAGTTTTTCGTATGTCATTTTAAGTTGGTGAATAAGCATACTTTCACTGTGGAAACACTTTCAGGTAAGGCCTGAAAGAGTTTGGGATCTGTGTTGACAATAACTTGAAAGCATTAAAGGTATATTTCCCCGTAACAATGAAGTAGCCATCCCTATCTCCCCCTGTTTAAGAATGAAGGATGTAAAAATAGCTGCTACCCAATCATCAAGGAGCCCTGGTAGCACAGTGGTTAAGCACTCAGCTGCTTGCTGAAAGGTAGGCTGCTAACTGAAAGGCGGGCTGCTAACTGAAAGGTCAGTGGTTGAACCCACCAGCACCGTTCTGCAGGAGAAAAGACCTGGTGATCTGCCCCCATAAAGATTACAGCCTAATAAACTCTATGGGGCGGCAGTTCTACTCTGTCATATAGGGTCACTATGAGTCAGGATTGTCTCAGTGGCACACAACAACAACCCTATCATCATGACCTCTTGAGATCACAGAGGTGAAAGTATACCAAGGCAAAGAATTAAAGCTCTGAAACTCCTCTTGCCATCCTAAAAGGCCAAGGTAAGGAAGGAAGAAAATGAATTCTTATCAATAGCATTTCTCCACTGCGAATAATTTGAAGGCGGCTGCTATCGTATTCGTCTTTATTTTCCAGCACCTCGTCCAGAGCCTGACACATGGTTTTTTTAATTGAAGTGTTGAGTATCTATCTCTGTGTTCCGGATACTTTTGGAAGCATTAATCTTCAGGATGTCCCTATGGGACAAGTGGTATTACAGTATTCCTGTTTTACAAATGAGAGAAGTGAGGATAGAAAGGCTGAGTGACTTTTTCAAGGTTCATACAGCCGGTAAGGGGCAGAGTTAAAGTTTGAAGTCAAATTTCCTGAGCACTGCAGGTCCAGGCTTTTGATACTATGCTACAACTACCTCCCAGCACAGCAGAGAAATTGTGAGCCCTCCCTCCCTCCCCAGACACATTTAGAGACAGCAAAAAAAAAAAAAATACTGTTGTGAGACCCTTTAGTTGGAATAAAACCAACTCCCAAATCTTAGCTTTTTAGTATTGACTTTCACAAACTCCTGTGCTGAAGGACGAAGTACCTGGGGGTAGACAGACTGCTGGAAGCCTGAGAGAAATCCCCTCTCCTGCAGAAGGAAAGCGGATTTAGGAAGACTACTAGGGAATGATATTGTGGTGGTGGTGGGGGGGTGGCAGCCAGGAGGAGCCAAAAGGTGGGACTTGGTGTGCTTGACTTGATAGCAGATGTATGCAGGTTTAAGATATCAGTGCAATAAACAGGCATTTCTCATTTATTCAAGTGAAATGGAATCTTATTTGTCATTTTTTATGAGCATATAATTTACCCGTTTAAAGTATACAATTCAGTGGTTTTTGGAATGTTCACAGAGTTGTGCAACCATTACCACAGTCAATTTTAGAACGTTTTTAATCACCCCAAAAAGAAAGCCTGTACCCTTTAGCCGTCACCCCCAACCCCCTCCCTCAAGCCTCTGGCAACCACTAATCTACTTTCTGTCTCTATGGATTTGCCTATTTTGGACAGTTCATTTAAATGGAATCATACAATATGTGAACTTCTGTGTCTGGCTTCTTTTACTTAGCATAATGTTCTCAAGGCTCATCCATGTTGTAGCATGAATCAGTACTTTTTTCCTTTTTATGGCTGCATAATATTCCACTGTATGGATATACAACATTTTGTTTATCCGTTTGTCAGTTGATGGACATTTGGGTTGTTTCTACCTTTTAGGTATTACGAATAACACCGCTATAAACGTTCATGTGTTTTTGGGACATTTGTTTTCATGTCTCTTGAGTAGATATCTAGGGGAAGAATTGCTGGGTCATAAGATAACTCTGTGTTTAACATTTTGAGGAACTGCTGGACTTTTTCTTAAAGCGGCTGCACCCTTTAAGCTCACCCTTTTTTGAAAGCTTAGAATTAAAAAAAAATTTTAAGCTTTCTTTACAGTTTTACCCCCTAGAGCTGAGCTTCGTATATGAGAGCGTGTGAGTGTGCAGGGCTTTTCTGTACTTCATGTAGCCCAAGGACATGGTAGCTGAATTTAGCAAGCATTTTAAACCTAGCTAGCCAGGCACTTTCGTGTCCTTGTTAGATGGTTTGGGGCAAAATCTTAGGAACTTTGGTGTCTGTTCATTGGATGGGGTAGAAGGATAGAGTAATGAGAATGAATTATTTTTTATTTAATTATAGCTTTTTAGGATTTCTTTTGAATTTAATGTGTTGCTTGTTGAAATCTTTACCCTAGTATTTACACTGTTGCTTTGTTTAAGGCTGTAGTCTTATATTCCACAATGACAGAAATTGTTTAAATAGAGAAATAGGAGAAGTAGAGCAATTTGGGCTTACCATTATGAAACACCTTGTAATAATCTATTCTGCAATTTAATGTCACTAAAATTAACAAATATTGTTTTTGCCCCCTTTATGTAAAAGGAAAAAAATATATATATCTAAATCCTATGGGAATCATCTTGGACTAGGAGCCAGGCCCTCTGGGTTCTAGCCCTGATTTTATCTTTAAGTAGCTGAATGATCTTGTACCAACCAATCAACCTCTTTGAGCCTTATATTTTCTGAACTGTAAACTGAGGGGACTGTGCAAAATGATCTTTAATGTTGCTTCCAATTTGAATTCTGTGTTATATAAGGGGAGTATCTTGGCTCTCTAGTGATGCTGTAACAGAAATACCACAAATGGATGGCTTTAACAAAGAGAAATTTATTTCCTCGCAGTAAAGTAGGCTAAAAGTCCAAATTCAGGGCATCAGCTCCTGGGGAAGTCTTTCTCCTTCTTTCGGCTCTGGAGGAAGGTCCTTGTCCCCAGTCTTCCCCTGGTTGAGGAGCTTCTCAGGCACAGGGACCCCGGGTCCAAAGGATGCCCTCTGCTCCTGGTGCTGCTTTCTTGGTGGTTTGAGTTCCCCCCTCTCTGCTGGCTTCCCTTTCCTTTTATCTCTTGAGAGAGATAAAAGGTGGTATAGGCCACACTCCAGGGAAACTCCCTTTACATTGGATCTGGGATGTGACCTGGTAAGGATGTTACAATTCCACCCTAATCCTCTTTAACATAAAATTACAATCACAAAATGGAGGACAACCACAGAATACTGGGAATCGTGGCCTAACCAAGTTGATACACACATTTTTGGGGGGACATAATTCAATCCATAACAGGGAGTGATCTTGTGAATTCAACGTACAGGTTCCTTTTTTTGTGTCCAGACTCTTATTAAATCACATAATCTCAAGCTAATAACCCCAAAAACCCACTGCAGTCAAGTCTGTTCTACTCATAGCAACCCTGTAGTACAGAGTAGAACTGCCTCATAGGGTTTCCAAGGCTGTAATCTTTATCATAGGGTTTCCAAGGCTGTAATCTTTATAAAAGCGGACTGCCACATCTTTCTCCCGCGGTAGGGCTGGTGGGTTTGAACTGCTGACGTTTTCGTTAGCCAAGCGCTTTAACCACTGCACCAAGAGGACTACTTGAACCAATAACAGCCTTGCTTTAATAAAGGTCTCGTCTTCCCCTCTTTCCTATGACAATCTCACTGAATTTAGATATCTTAAAAAGCAAAGGCCCTAGAGATTTTGGGAGTTTTTTACTTGATGAAATTACGTGCTATAAAATTTGAATAGACCAAAAAAGAAAATTGACATATTTTGTGTACATATGTGCATTAGGGATCAGGATACATGTCCTTCAGATTTTCCAAAAGGAGAGAGAATTTTGCAAATTTTAGGTTTAATTCCAGAATAGATTCTTACAAGGTGTTTTGTAAACACTCAGAAAAAGAAGTGGTGAGCACTGGGAACCAGTATCGGTTCACCACCAAGATGAACCAGGGCACGTCAGACTGACTTAATTTTCTTGTTAGACAAGTAGATCAGGGAAATATGGTAAATGTGGTATATCTAGATTTCAGCGGGCATTGATAAGGCTACTTTGGTCTGCCACTGGGAGATAATAAAGTGGATTTGTCTGGAACCGGTTGAATGATCAGTTTCAACGGAAAATGATTAATGAGCCATAGCAGTGTGGAGGGAAGTTTCTAGTGTGTTTGTGTGTTCTGGTCTTGTCCTTGGGTCTGTCCTATTCAGCCTGCCTCTGCCCCCCACCTTGAATTATATTTATTTTTTCCTGGATATTACAGTACCACATTTAGATTTGTAGAAAATTGGGAAATACAGAAAAATACAAAGTAAAAAAATTAAAATCACCTACAACACTACCTCCAGAGATAACCACTATTGTGTGTGTGTGTTTGCCTTCAAACTTTTACATATTTTATATATATATACGTGTGTGTGTATCTTTTAAGAGTGGGATCATTGTATTTAAACAATTTTATGTTCTTTCTTTTAATCTAACATGGATATTGCTTTGAAAAAATGGTTTTTAATAGCTAAATAATATTTCATCGTGTGTGCCATAATTTGTGTAACCATTCTCCTAATGGTGGGCATTTCGGTTGTTTCTTATTTTTTGATCTTATAAATAACACTTTGGTGGATATCCTTGTAGAAAGCTTTTTGTGCATCTATGATTATTTCTTCAAGATAAATTCCTTGAAGTGGAATTATTGGGTCAAAGGATAGGAACATGTTTAAGAGTCTTGCTACGTTTTGCCAAATTGACCTCCACATCCAATGACTATTTCAAGATCCTCATTAATGTGGAGTGTTTCTTTTTTTAAGAAAATCTCTGCAGATTTCATATGTAAAAACTGTTCTTATTTAATTTTTATTCATATTTTAATTTGTGTTTCTTTTGTTAATAACAGAATTGAACAATTTTTTTGTATGTGTTGGTCATTTATTTCTTTTGTGTGTGGATTGCCTGTTCATGCCTGTTTCCCCATTTTCCTTTTGGAGTGAGTTTATCAGCTCTTATTGATATGTAAAAGCTTTCATACACTTAGAATATTAATTCCTTGTCATATATTTTGCAAAGATTTTTTTCCCAGTTTGTAGTTTGTTTTCACTTTATTTTGATGCATAAATGTTTATATATTTATGTAGTCAAACCTATCAGTTTTTTCTTTTGCGTATTTTGCCTCGGCCCATATGTTTGGAAGGGCCTTACCTACCCTGAAAACAAATAAATACCCACCTGTGTTTTCTTCTAGTTATTTAATTTTTTATGTTTGCCTTGAAACCTTAACCTGCCTGAAGTTTATTTATGATGTGTAAGGTAGGGTACTACTTATTTTTTGTTCCAAATATCTAATGAAGTAGTACCTCAGTACCATTTATTGAATAATCCATCACTTCCTTGTGTGGTTGAAAGTCGCAAAAGGTGTGTGCCTGGGTTGTATTCAATCTGTGATTTGAACAAAGAATCTGAGAATCTGGACGATATGAAGAAGAACGGGGCATCAGGATTGGAGGAAGACTCATTAACAACCTGTGTTATACAGATGACTCAACCTTGCTTGCTGAAAGTGAAGAGGACTTGAAGCACTTACTAATGAAGATCAAAGACCACAGCCTTCAGTATGGATTGCACCTCAACATAAAGAAAACAAAAACCCTCACAACTGGGCCAATGAGCAACATCATGATAAATGGAGAAAAGATTGAAGTTGTCAAGGATTTCATTTTACTTGGATGCACAATCAATGCCCATGGAAGCAGCACTCAAGAAATCAAATGACATATTGCATTGGGAAAGTCTGCTGCAAAAGACCTCTTTAAAGTGTTAAAAAGCTGGAACCCAAAGAGAAGGGTGTTGACATGTCACGGGGTTGGCAGCCAGTGTCACAAAGCAGTATGTGTATTAATTGTTTGATGAGAAAGTAATTTGGTCTGTAAACCTTCATCTAAAGCAATAAATAAATAAATAAATAAATAAAGTGTTAAAAAGCAAAGATGTCACTTTGAGAACTAAGGTGTGCTGACCTAAGCCATGGTATTTTCAGTTGCCTCATGTGCATGTGAAAGCTTGACAATGAATAAGGAAGACCAAAGAAGAATCGATGCATTTGACTTATGGTGTTGGCGAACAATATATTGAATATAACATGGACTGCCAGAAGAATGAACAGATCTGTCTTGAAAGAAGTACAGCCAGAATGCACCTCAGAAGAGAAGATGGCAAGACTTCATCTCACATACTTTGGACATGTTATCAGGAGAGACCAGTCCCTGGAGAAGGACATCATGCTTGGCAAAGTAGAGGGTCAGTGTAAAAGAAGAAGACCCTCAATGAGATGGATTGACACAGTGGCTGCAAAAATGGGCTCAAACATAGCAATGATTGTGAGGATGGCACAGGACTGGGCAGTGTTTCGTTCTCTTGTACATGGGGTCGCTATGAGTTGGAACCGACTCAGTGGCACCTAACAACAACAAACATCACTTCCATGCTATTTTGAAATGATACTTTCATTATGAACAACATTTTTTAGTACACACATACTCAGGATTTGGATTTTGGGCTTCTTATTGTGTTCCGTCATCTGTCCGTGTAGTCCTGCATCAGACCACACTGTTAATTATTGTGGTTTTGCAGAGCATTTTAATATCTTGTAGTGCAAGCCTCACACACCCATTCCTGTTCTTGTAGAGCCAACCTGTAATATTTTACTCTGAGATTATCAGTTACTGAAAAATGACCACAGATAACCGGTTTGACAAATACAAACCAGAGGAGTCTTTCTCTAGGTCCCATTTTCTGGGTTCCTTCCACAGAAGCTTGGCCAAAAAGAGATTCAGTTGATGCCTCAATAAAGATTGTAAGAGAGTTTGTGATCCTGTTGGACTGACTACTGTGAAGAAGACTTGAATCTAGACTCTCCCATTTACGTTAACTCAAGTTTGCAGGCTTAATCAAAAGATGTGTGTGTTTCAGTGACTATATTGCATCATATGTGTTAAGTGGAAAAAGATTGTTCTAACTGAGCATACCCAGCACCTTGGGAGCAGGAAGAGCTATAATTCTGTCTTCATTCTTAAATTTTCTGGATGAGGTGAGTCTTAGGCTGGGTTCTCTAGCGGAGCAAAACTATTGAAGCATGTATATATATAAATATATACATGGAGAGATGTATTTCAAGGAAATGGTTCACGCGGTTTTGGAGGCTGGCAAGTTCAAAATCTGTGAGTTAGGTGTCAGGCTGGAGGCTTCTCCTCACTCATGTGGTTTTCGGGGCTGACAAACCCAAAATCAGTGGTCAGATGGCAGCAAGCTACTGTCTCACGTTCCAAGAACTGGAGGTCAGAGGTTAGAGGATGATGAGTTGGTTGCAGGATCGAGAGAGCCAAGCTTTGCCAGAACATCCACATATATTGGGTGCAGGCCACACCCCCAAGGAAACTCCCCTTCCAACTGATTAGCTGTGCACATCAGATCACAAAATGGAGGAAGTTAACATAATATCTGCCAAACCACTGAGAATCATGGCCTAGCCAAACTGACACATAACCTTAACCCTCACAAGGTGTTTTGTCTTGGGGTAGTCCTTACATATGCTTTGACTTATGGGTTAAAGAAGACAAAGGCTTTGTTAATCTTCCATTTGAATATGCTGTACGAAAGTCCTTTGAAATAGAGAAAATACCCCATTTGAGGCTTTTACCCTGATCTTCTTGGGTGATCCGGAATAGGTGACAAGGACCAAAGGCAAGGTCCTGTGAATGCTTTTCTAAGCTTGATGTGAGATCAAGGCATTTTTCATTCCACTTATTTAAGACTATGGTGCTTGGTGCTGAATGTAATGAAACCTTTATATTGTATAACCTTTTCATCTGGTAGCTCTTTCCACATCTTCACTAAGCTCTTTTAGGGACAAAAATATCCAGTCAATGGGGATAAACTGGAATCTTTTGTGGAGTGTTGATGCGGCACGTCTTGTTTTCTGTTTTATTTCCAGTATCCTTCAGGATACTATGCAGAACCCTGGCTATGTATGTACGGCTGAGGAAGCACATTGTGACAGTGTGGGAACCAGAACAATGACACCCAAGTTTCTCTTCTGGGTTAGTCATGGCTCTGAACTCACTGTTCTAAAAGTAGAGCTGAAATTATTTTGCCCCAAGCAGTGCATGCCTATATAGAAGCCTGTTTGCCACTTTTCTGACCTCTCATATTAGCCTTAAGAAATTTTTTTTTGTAATTTATACCCATTGACTTGGTACTTTTTATCAAAGAGCTTAGTGTTATTTGCAAATGTGAATATTTCCCTCTTCTAGACTGTATAACAAAAATTAAATTAGACCAATTCCAGGTTGATTCTTTATGGACTTCACTAATTTGGTCATAAAATCCCGATTATGTCAAAATTAGAATGGACTGGAGAAATTGTCTAGTTTTAAAGGTGCTGGATTCTTTAAATAGTGGGCCCTATAATTAGAAACTAATCTGAGTAATGGGCATCATAATTATTTTTATGGAGAGAAATTTGTGATTCCTAGAAATGGTGTGATACTCAGCGATTAATATACTTATCTCCATAATAGCAGGTACCTTCCTGATGGAGTTACTTTGCTTTCAGCTGAAAGCGTGTGTGCCATAGTGTGAGGACCAAAAACTAAAAAAATCAAACCCATTCCCGTCGAGTCGATCCCCACTCATAGTGACCCTATAGGACAGAGTAGAACTGCCCCATAGAGTTTTTCCAAGGAGCTCTGGGGGATTCGAACTGCGGACCTTTTGGCTAGCAGCCACAGCACTTAACCACTACGCCACCAGGGTTTCTAGTGTGAGGACAGATGCTTGTAATTCAGACACATCTTGAGGGTTTGTACTCTAAAGGCACCTATACCCAAACCCAGTGCTGTCGAGTCGATTCCGACTCATAGCGACCCTATAGGACAGGGTAGAACTGTCCCATAGAGTTTCTAAGGAGCGCCTGGTGGATTCGAACTGCTGACCTCTTGGTTAGCAGCCGTAGCACTTAACCCCTACGCCACCAGGGTTTCCAAAGGCAACTATAGAAACATAAAACACAATTCACATTCATCAAAATGTGTGACTCTTTCTGAGGTTGTAACTTCATTTCCACCATTGTTCTGTGATTTTTCACTATTGGTGATTCCTTTGAGCTCAAGGCAGTTCAGTAACGGTAAATGAGGGTTGTACGAGTTTGAGATTTGAACACCTGCACTTAATATACGAAAAAACGAGCTTTTTAAAAAGCAGCTGGTGACTTATTCTGAGTTTATAGCCAACCAAAACATGAGCTATTATTCAGCCATGTCTTTCTTACCCAGTACTTGTATGGGGACTCAAGGTCAGGAAGTTAACATTTCTCGTTTTTACTTTATTTGCATCTTCCTCTTGTTCCTACCTGTCACAATCTCTGTGTGTCCGAAGTCTGTCATCTCAGTTGTCTCCCCAGCTGTGTTGTCATTTTCAAATTTGATAGGCATGGCTTTGATTTTATTTTGTAGTTTTTCCTGTTCAAACCATTGATAGTCTATTATGCATGCAGAGTAAGTACGCTTTGTTGCTGCCGTATGTTTCCTGTCTTTACCACATTTCCTGTCTATACTCAGATAGAACCATATTTCTATAGGTTGATAAACTAAACACCTTTCAGCTTTTTCAAATTAATGAAAAATGCCGTTTTTTATTCTCAGAAGAAAATTCCTGTCATTAGGGAGGTACATGGATTTGAGAGCAAAGTCTTACAGGGAAGGTGAATTTGGAGGCTTGGTTTTGTGTCCAATTTGTGTTAGTGAATATTGTCATTTCAGTCCCCTTTGCTGCGTTATTAGGTTCTTTTTTTTTAATATTTTATTGTGTTTTAGGTTAAAGTTTGCATAGTAAATTGGGTTCCCGTTTGAGAATTTCTTTTTTTTTTTTAAACACTTTATTTGTTTCTAGAACTTTGGTGAAAGTTTATAGCTCAAGTTAATTTCTCATTCAAAAATTTATACACATACTGTTTTGTGACATTGGTTGTAAAACCACAATGTGACAGCACGTTCCCCCTTTCCACCCCGGGTTCCCTGTGTCCATTCGTCCAGTTCCTGTCCCTTCCTGCCTTCTTGTCGTGCTTTTGGACAGGAGCCGCCCATTTGGTCTCGTATATTTGATTGAACTGAGAAACACTGGAGGAACCCCTGAAACCACGGCCCCCTGACGCTCTGCTAGCCCAGAACTGAAACCATTCCCGAAGCCCACTTTTCAGACAAAGGTTAGATAGGCCTATAAAACAAAAAATAATGTATGTGAGGGGCCTGATATTAGGTCATTTCTTGAAACCTCTGATGTGTTCAGCTTTTGGCAGAAGTGGTTTATGGTTTTGTTGGTCAATTTTTAGCATTTTTGGGTAGAGGGAGAAAGTTTGTATTCTTTTTTTATTATATTTGTTCTTAAGGACCAGAATTTGAGAATTATAGAGTCCAGATTTGTCCTGTCAGATATCTATATCCAGTTAGAGCATTCAGTAGAAGTTTGTTGACTCAGCAAGGTGCATATCACTATGCTAAACTTTGAGAAGGAAACAAAAGCCACATCAAGGAGCTTATAGTTTAGTAATGAAAATGACATCACCATAAATTCTGGACACTAGATTTTAAGAGGGAAACGTAGTGGGGAGTCTGGAAGCCATGTTAGATGAAGAATGGTTGAAGGAAATAACGATATTTAACCTGTAGAAAAGATAACTCATTTTGAGGACGTAATAGCCATTTTCGATGATTGCCCATATTGTCCCACCTTTTCCTGGTCTCCCGGGCAAAAACCTTAGAAGTTGCCTTTGATCCTTTCACACCATACATCTAATAAGATGTCACATTTTATTTCTTCTAGACTGTAACACATTTCTTGATTCTTGTCCCTTCTTCCTATCTTCACTACCCCTATACTATGTTATGTCAGAGCTTTGAAGTTATTGTCTTTACTAGTAGAATTGCTTTCTGGTCTCCATTCTCTCTTCCTCTGTCCTCCATTCTCTGTAACACGCCCAGAATAATCTTCCCCCAAACCTAGCTCTATCACTTTCCTATTTAAACACCATAGCATAGGAAGAAAAGTCCTATATCAACCTCTTACAATGTGGCCCCAACCTGCCACTACCTCCTCTTCCCCTTTTTACATTCTGCCTCCTATTCAGTCTATTCACCTGCTACAGGTTTTCTTAGCTCTTCGATCTTTTAAAAACCATTCCTTCATACTATCATGAAGAGAATCCAACTTGTTTTATGCTGTTTTGGACACCAAAAATTAGGACCAGCAGGCAGAGGAGGTGTACCTCAGTCAAAAATTTTCACTTGAATTGTTATTGTTGTTGTTAGGTGCCAGTGAGTTGGTTCCAACTCATAACGACCGTGTGTACAACAGAACAAAACACTGCCAGGTCCTGCACCATCCTCAAAATCATTGCTATGTTCGAGCCCATGGTTGTAGCCACTGTATCAGTCCATCTCGTCAAGGGTCTTCCTCTTTTTCGCTGACCTTCTACTTTACCAAGCATGATGTCCTTCTCCAGGGACCAGCCCCACCTGATAACATGTCCAAAGTACTTGAGACAAAGCGTCGCCATCCTTGCTTGAATAATGTTGTCTAATAATTAAGAATTAGAGAGCTTCCCAGCATTGGACATGTTTGAGCAGAGCATAGAGGGCTAGCTGACTTTGATGCTCTAAAAAGCAGGGGCTACTTATACTAGGGGCTGTAGGGGATACCCAAAAGAGCATGGTGCTTTGCCGTCAAAAAACCTAAATCTAGATGTGAGACACCACACTTATTCTTCCCACAGTAGCCAAAGAAATATACACACTCCTGATCATGTCATTGGTTTACGTAAAAATCTTTCAGTTGCTTCTTCACATTACTCTTGGAATAAAGGCCAAAGTCCTTACCATAGTCCGTAAGTCCTTGTATAATCTGACCCCTGTCTACCTGCCTAGTCTAATCTCCAACCAGTATCTCCCTACTTCCCTATGTTCCAGACATTTTGTACCCTCACATATGCTGATCCTTCTGTTTGGAATGCTTTCTTCAGCCCCCCATTCTTCCCCGGGCTAACTCTTCATCCTTAGGGCTCAGTGCTTAAATATCACTTCCTTAGCGAAACCTTTGTTGAAACCCCACCCCCCTTGATAGGTTAGGTCACCCTGTTTTTCTCTCTTAGCCCACTGGGCTTTTTCTTCATATCAGTTATCACAATTGTAATTAAATAGTTATTTGTTCCATGATCGTAATTTCTAGGGACTGTTTTGATTACCATTATATCCCCAGCAGCTAACACAGTGCCTGGGCCATAGTCGACATTCAATATATATTTGAATAAATGAATAAAATTTCTGGTATGAGAAAAGTGGTAAAGGACATAAATGATGTTCCATGTCAGGCAAGAGAGAAAATTCTAGGAGAAGGAATAACGGAAGTAGGAACAAACAAGTTATGTTTAAGGGTTACAACCAGGTTAGCTCAAAAGAGATGGGATAGATAGGAGGATGGTTGTAGCAGTCCTTGAAAGTCTAGTTGAGATCTTAAAATAAAATTCTTTAGTTACTGTTGAGTTATTATAGATATTTGGACAGGGGAGTTACAACTTGAAGTTTTAGGAAGGGTTTTCAAATAATCTAAACTGGATTAGACTTTTGAGAGCCTGGGGGCAGAAGACCATTTAAATCAATGTAGAGTGGTCCAGAGAAGAGATGACACAACGTGGAGCTAAATTAAGGCAAATGGTAGTGGGGACAGAGATAAAATAGTTAAGAAGAAATTAAGCATCCAACTTTGGTGAGTAGTGTCTGGGGTCTTAAAAGCTTGTGAGCAGCTGTCTAAGATACATTTACTGGTCCCATCCCATCTGGAGCAAAGGAGAATGAAGAAAACCAAAGAAATAAGGGAAATATTAGTCCAAAGGACTAATGGACCACAACTACGATAGCCTCCACCAGCTTGAGCCCAGAAGAACTAGATAGTACCTGGCTACCACCACCAATTGCTCTGACAGAGATCACAATAGAGAGTCCTGGACAGAGCGGGAGAAAAATGTAGAACAAAATTCAAATTCACAAAAACAAACAAACAAAATACAGACTTATTGGTCTGACAGAGACTAGAAGAACCCCTGAGACTGTCGCCCTTGGACACCCTTTTAACTTGGCACTGAAGCCACTCCCAAAGTTCACCCTTCAGCCAAAGGTTAGATAGGCCTATAAAACAAACGATAATAGACGTGAGGAATGTGCTTCTTAGTTCAATCATGTATACCAGACCAAAAGGGCAACACCTGCCCAAAAGCAATGATGAGAAGGCAGGAAGGGACAGGAAAAATGGACGGATGGAAACGGGGAATTTGGTTGTGGAAGGGGAGAGTGTTGACACATTGCGGGGATTGCAACCAGTGTCACAAAACAATTTATGTATAAATTGTTGAATGAGAAATTAATTTGCTCTGTAAAGTTCCACCTAAAGCACACACACCAAAAAAAAAAAAAAAAAAAGACAATTCAGAGGCAAAATCAACAGTAAGGCAATGACAATGTGAGCTAGAAAGAGATGGATCCAGGAGGCACTTAGGAAGAAGTATCAGCAAAACGTGTTTGTGAGCTGGGGCAAGGGGGAGTGTCATTTACAATAACAGGGAGATTTGGCACCAGGGAAGAAAGACTTGGCTTTCAAGTATAAAACAAAAACAAACAGACAAAAAAACCAAACCCATTGCCGTTGAGTTGATTCTGACTCATAGCAACCCTATAGGACAGAGTAGAACTGCCCCATAGGGTTTCTCAGGCTGTAAATCTTTATGGAAGCAGACTGCCACATCTTTCTCCTGAGGAGCGGCTGGTGGGTTCGAACTGTCGACCTTTTGGTTGGCAGCTGAGCATTTTAACCACTGCGCCACCAGGACTCCTTCCTTTCAAATATACGGGGATGCAAAGTGGTCAGGCCTAGTGGTGGATCCTCCTAGAGGTAGAGGGTTTTATTGGTGATAGTCCCTGGGTGGCGCAAATGGTAAGTGCTTGATTACTAATTGAAAGGTTGGTGGTTTGAACCCACCCAGAGGTGCCTCAGAAGAAAGGTGAGTTGGAATTTACTCTATGGCAGCTGGTTTTTTACTGTCCAGAACTATATCCAGGTTTGTGGCCACCTTGTGGACACAGAGAGTTATTTCTGTGCAAGACTCAGTGACATGGGATAATGTGCACAGTATAATGCTAAGTGAAAAAAAATTAGACAGAGGAGAATAAGTCATCTATGGATGGTATTATTGAGTACCTTTATGATTTTCTGTATTTTCAAAAATTTCTACAATGAACAAAAATTGATTTTATAATCATAAAAGAATAATAAACATATATGCATCTGTGTATATCTCTAAAAAGGTTCCTGGGTGGTGCAAACAGTTTGCGCTTGACCGCTAACCTAAATGTTGGCAGTTTGAACCACCCAGCGGTACCTTTGAAGAAAAGTCCTGGTGATCTGCTTCTGTTAAGATTACAGCCAACAAAACCCTGTGGAGCAGTTCTGCTCTGCACACATGGGGTCACCTGAGTCAAATTGACTCCAGGGCAACTGGGAAAAACTGGAGCAGAAACAGTGAGTGAGTGAATAAACAGCCTAAGGGAAATAGGGTAGAGAAAGAAGACCTGTGAGCTGAGGACTAACCTAGAGAACCAGCAACTCCACCCACCAGGAAGACAACCTTTTCTATTATTATGCAGAGAGAATATTTTAGTTCCTCTTTGTCCATTCCAGAATACAATCTTGGCTATACTTTTGAATAACCAAAATGCTCATTAAAGTTTTTTTTTTCCCAAACAGAAGGTCAATCTGTCCTCAAAGGGAAGTTCTGCCTCTTCTTCAGAAACAGAAATGCTTCTGGGAGCCTTATAATAGCATTTTTCCCCTCTTACAGTTAAAAGGTCCTCAGTTCAAATCTACCAGGCATTCCTTGGAAACCCTATGGGGCAGTTCTGCTCTGTCCTTTAGGGCTGCTATGAGTCGGAATCGACTTGATGGCAACGGGTTTTTTTTTACAGTTATAAGTGAGCCCTGGTGAGGCAGTGGTTAAGAGCTGTCCTGCTAACTGAAAGGTCAGCAGTTCGAATCCATCAGCCGCTCCTTGGAAACCCTTTGGGGCAGTTCTACTCTGCCCTTATAGGGTCCCTACGAGTCGGAATCGACTCGAGGGCAATGGGTTTGGCTGGTGTCTTGGTTATCTAGTGTTGCTATAACAGAAATACCACAAGTGGGTGGCTTTAACAAAGAGAAATTTATTCCCTCACAGTCTAGGAGTCTAGAAGTCCAAATACAGTATGTCAGCTGTCTCTCTCTGTCGGCTCTGAGGGAAGATCCTTGCCATCAATCTTCCCCACTCAAGGAGCTTCTCAGCACAGGGATCCCGGGTCCGAAGGACGCCCTATTCTCCTGGCTCTTGTTTCTTGGTGGTATGAGCTCCCCCATGTCCCTCTGCTCACTTCTTGCTTTTATATCTCGAAAGAAATTGACTCAAGACACAATCTTATAGATTGAGCCTTGCCTCATTAACATAACTGCCTCTAATCCTGTCTCATTAACATCATAGAGGTAGGATTTACAACACCTAGGAAAATCACATCAGATGACAAAATGGTGGACAGTCACACAATACTGAGAGTCATGGCCTAGGCAAGTTTGGGAGATGCAATTCAATCTGTAACAGCTGGTTTGAGTACAGTCATAAAGGTTTCAGAATGTTGGGGTTCAATTTGGTAGTGCCAATCAAAAATTTAAATGTCCATATAATTTCACCCGGCAATTTCACTTCTAGGAATCTATGCTATTGAAATGCTCATACCAACATACAATACAGCACTGATTGTAATATTGTATTATTAAAAATTATAAATAATTTAAATGTGCATCAGTAGGGATATGACTGAAACTGAATAGTTATGGCCTGTCCATAAATTGGAATAATATGCAGCTGATAAAAAAAGAATGAGGTAGATCTCTATGTACTGACACGGAAGGGTTCCCATGATGTATTAGAGAGTTATAAAAGTAAGTTGCTGAATGATATAATGTAATTCTATTTTTCACATAAGTATATGCATTTGAGTCTTTGTGTGAGTGTGTATATATATATATATATAAACAATATATGAATGGAAGTAAATCTGGAAAGATACTTCAAATATTAACAGTGGTTACGTCTGGGTAGTGGGATGGAGAATCTTGATATAGAAATGTGTAAACAAAAAAGTTAAAGACTTCTTTTAAAGCACGTATTAACTTTTGTGATTTAAAAAAGTGTAAACTTATCAGTTTGCAGGCACATTGGACACTGGCCTCTTTAGCACTTTTTTTTTCTTCTGGGATTTGTACTGCCCAATTTTTATTTTTGAGAGCTTTCCAACCCTCTTGCCCTGCCTTCCTTTTGAGACACACTGACTGTGGGATGCTTACCTTTTCTTTGAACCAACAAGGCAAAACAAAACTCCATTCTGTCAGTCAAGGACTAGTAGTTTCAAACTGTATTGGGCATCAGAATCACGTTGGGTGCTTCTTAAAATCCCTACCCAGTAGGTTCTGATTCAGTGTATCTGAGTTGGGGTCCAGGAGACCTGATCTTTTAGGAGGTCAGTGAGAATCCTGGACTCAGGTAGTGATGTCTGACTGTGCCCCCGCACCCCGTAATTAGCGATTGGCAAAAGGGAAGGAGGGAGCAAAGGATGAGTCATTATGGCTATCTCTGTGGGTCACAAATGGTTGGGTTCATCTGAATGGGAAAAAATGAATAAAACATAGTTTAATAGACTTGAAATTTTAGTAGTTTTTTTTTTAAGTAGCCTATTTTAAGTGGGCGCTCTGGGTTAGAGGCTGTTTGGGCGGGCTTCCTAGTCAGTGACTCCAGCCTGGGAGATGCCATCCAACGATGGCTACCTTGTCTTTATTGAAGGGGAGAAAGGACCTTGGCAAGTCTTAGAATTCAGGTACTTTTTAAGTGAAGTTTCTGATTAAGATGAGGTACTATCTATCCTGTCTGTTCTAAACAGTTTTTAATCTTTTAGAGTGTTTTTTTTTTGTTGTTACATACAAAGTCTGTTAACCAGATGCCCATTGTGGGTTATTAACATCTCAGAAGGGTGTTAAAAAAAATATAAACCCAATTGCTTCCAACGATTACTCTTGGGAACAAAAGTAAATAGGAATACTTCTTAAGTACCTTTCCAAGCCCTCGGTGAGGCTGGCAGCCATCAGTTAAATAAACCGTTTATTAGTTTATTAGTTTGAGAACATAAGCATCAACTTGGACACAGTTTTTTTCTAATTTACTCCTCATTTACTCAGCAGTCATTTATTCAGAGGCTACTCTGTGCCTAGTGGACATTAGATAACTCTACATACAGAAGCCAGACACTGATGGAAGCCTAGGGGTATCACCTGAATGGGAAAAAAAGAATAAAATTCAATTTAACAGGGTTAAAATTTTAGTTGCATGTGTAAAACAAAAAATCTATTCCTTAAAGCAATAACCTTGTTCTTTGTGTAGTATTTTAAGTGGGCCCTCTAGTCTAGAATTATCAGCCTTGGTTTAGGAGCTTTGAGGAAATAGTGGTTGTTTTTTTTAAAGGATTTTTTAAGAAACGTAGTTACTAAGCAACTACCATGACCCGCTGCTAAGTTGGAGTCCAGCAGGCAAGTCAATTACCCAAAGAAGGGAATATATAAACAATTCGTTATAGGAGAAAAAGGCTTAAGGAGACATTGGATGTATTTTTTTTTTCTGGGTTCAAGGTGTATTTCTGCCTTTTACTTACTTTCTCCAAGAAAGGGCTGCCTAGTCAGAAATCTCTTTGCCTCACATGGTTCTCTTAGTCAGTCAGCTCAGAGGAGGGCCAGAGAGGAGTGAACTAGAAAAGATCCCGGGCCAGGGTGGAGGGCCGAGCTCTGGACTTGGGCCAGTGCCCACGCGGTCTCTAGGTCTGGCATGTTGCTGTCAGGCAGTCCAGGATTTCTGTGACAAACTGGTCACCGCCTTTAGATGTGGATACCTTATTGCTATTGATGTGTTGCCTGGTACTCCTCGTAACAGGGACATTGTCCAGCTGTTGCCTCTCCCCACCCACCCACCCCCAACATTTAATGGGTGAGTCAGTGAGTTAACTACTTCCTCCAGAATTTAAAGGATGGGAGTAGGTAATGAGGACAAATCACCATAACAGCAGTGCGTGATGAATGAAAGAGCTCACGAATTTAACCAGTTGGCTTCATTGATGACAGTGAACGAAAGGAAACTCGTTGAGAGGAGGATTTTTGTGTGGGTTTGGAACTCCATCTCTCTCTCCTCTTTAGGCTTTTTAGCATTTACCTTTATACCCAGCGAAGGTCAGGTTGCTTTGCTGAGGGCAGGGGAAGGGTCAGGTGTTGGAACAGGTGTTTTGTTTTCTGCCTGGAGAGTCACATAGACTAGATCAGAACGCTTCTTGCCAGCCCTTTGTGGCGTATGAAAGTGCTTTTGTGCTATTTTCTCCTGGAAATGCCCTTTTTTTTTTTTAAAGCAGTTTCCCTAACTTTCAACCCCTAGGATGAATTTTGACTTCCTTTAAAATCAGCTTTTCATAATTAAGTATGCTTGTTTCTTCCATTTCCACAGCCTGTGCCATAGATGTGTTCCATTTTAGGTAGCAATTATAATCCTAAAAAATGGTGTGTAATTGTGTGCATGTTAAATGTGAGTGTAAGATTTTAAACGCACTAGGAGAATGTCAGAGCAAAGCAGCCCTATAAAGAGACTTTTATAATAATCGTATGATTATAATTAACTTTCCCGTATCAGGTTTTCTTAAATTGGTGTAAACTGATCCTTTCTAGAATGACAAGGTTGTTTCAGGCTGTTGTGATGGTCTCAAGAAATACAAGGCTGAGCGTGGACTTATGATGCCACTGACTACGTGATTTTGGAGGAGAGAAGTATCAGCCAACTTCTAGGTTTCAGAGAATTTGTGTTTCAATGTTTAATTGTTAATGAGGGCAAAGGCACTGTTGCTAAAAGGGAAATAGATTCAGGAGAGCTTTTTCTCCTCTTATGGACTGCCAAAAGAACGAACAAATCTGTCTTGGAAGAAGCACAACCAGAATGCTCCTTAGAAGCAAGGATGGCGAGACTGCGTCTTACATACTTTGGACATGTTGTCAGGAGCGATGAGTCCCTGGAGAAGGACGTCATGCTTGGCAGAGTACAGGGTCATCGGAAAAGAGGAAGACCCTCAACGAGGTGGATTGATACAGTGGCTGCAACAATGAGCTCAAACATAACAATGATTGTAGGGATGGCTCAGGACCGGGCAGTGTTTCGTTCTGTCGTGCATAGGGTCGCAATGAGTCGGAACCGACTCGACAGCACCTAACAACAACAACATGGTCATCAGATTTTTTGTTTGTACCTTTGTACTGGGTTCCAGTCTCCCCCTTTTAAAAAAGGTAATCCAGGAAGAAATTTTTTTTCCTAACCAAGGAATGAAATAGTGGCCACAGGTTCTTTCCAACCCTTCTACTCCGCATCTCAGGGCCATCTGTTCTCTGAAATCCGCTTTTTTGGAAAGTTGCCTTTCCCATCTGCTCTCCTTGGGCTTTAGGGCCTGCTCTAAAGATTTATAAAGGTCAAACTGGAACCTCTTTCTAATTGTTGTTTTTTAAGGATCAGTGAGATTTCAAGGCAGATAAAAGCTTTTTCCATTTGACATTCCCAAATGTTACTCCTTTTTCAGGTGCATTATTTCCTTCTGTTAGTCTGGGTGTGGAGGGAAGCCTGTCTTTTCGGGCTTGGAGGAGGGGTTCTGCTTATCAAAGCAAAGATTGACTGGGCTGGCTCTGTCTGCTTTGAACCTGAGTGTCCCCGGATATTTGGCTGCTCACACGCAGGCTGTGTTCATTCTTTTCGTCTTCTTTCCCTTGTCTACCTGACAGAGTACAGTCGCTTTGAATCAAAGATACATGACTTGCGAGAACAAATGATGAACAGCAGCATGAGCTCTGGGTCTGGGTCCCTCCGAACAAGCGAGAAGAGGTCCTTGTATGTCAGGTAAGCCGAGCTTCGGAGCACCAGACTCTGTGCTGGAAGAGAGGAACTCTGCGCCAACCCAGCCCTTCTTGTTTAACTAGTGGGGTAGGGAGTGTGTACTCCCAGTACTGAAAAAACACTTCTCACTGTGTGCTCAGGTTGTGTATTTTATGGTCAGTGTCTCCTCCCTTTTGTGAGCTGGCTTCATCCCTTTTGCTCATGAATGACTCAGTACGGGAAAATTTCAGTTTGCTCTAATTGTATCGTTGGGTGGTTGTTGCTAGTCAGCATTCAGCTAGCACTCGAATGTTCAAAGTACTTTGCTTGCAATCTGTGATTTGAGGGACAGCTTGGCACCCCCCTGCACTTCACATATGCATAATAGACATCAGGATTTGTGTCTGAGCATATCAATTATCGCCATGTTCTGATACAGGGTGACAAAACTTTTTAAGAGACCAAAGAACGCACAGGTTGCTACATTCTGGTCTTTTTTTAATTGTCTTTTCATCCCTCCCCTCCCCTCCTGCCTTGGTCTGCTGTATCTATGAATCATGGGACTAGAACAGATATATAACATCAAGTATATTTCCTGTTGCTGCTGAAAGCATGTTCTGAGATACTGGCCAAGGTTGAGCCTCTGTAATACTTTGTCAGGTCAAAGTACAGACCTCCTGGGGAGGTGAACTGCTACATGAACACTATGGACTCCTTGTAGAATTAGGGATAGTTTCCCTCTTCCTTCCTGGAGCCCTGGTGGCTCAGTAGTTAAGTGCTCGGCTGCTAACCGAAAGGTCGGTGGTTTGAACCCACCAGCCACTCCGTAGCAGAAAGATGTGGCAGTCTGCTTCCCTAAAGATGTACAGCCTTGGAAACCCTGTGGGGCGGACAGTTCTACTGGGTCCTGTAGGGTCGCTATGAGTCAGAATCGACTCACTGACAACAGGTTTGTTTTTTTGTTTTTTTCCCTCTTCTTGCCTTGGCTTCTTGGCAGAATTCCAACAATGTTGTACAAGTGCATTGTATCTCCAAGGTTAAGATTCCTAGACAAAGGTGATGGGCTTACTCCTCTGAGCCAGAAGTGGCCCCGTGTGCTTAAGTGTGGAGTTGCATGGAACTCTTGAGCTGAACTTTGGCAGGCTTTATCTAGTGGCCTCGGAAACACGCTAGGGGAGGTGAGGTTACATTTGCTAGTTGCCTGGCAACAAGACAACTGCTCCGCCCTGAGTGAGATGACGGTGAAGCAATGTAAATGGTAATTGAGGTTCTCTTTACAATGTTTGATTTCCTTTTTCCTCAGTTGGTAGTCCCCGATCCTATGGCAGGGAGCCAAGGAAGCCCATCTATGAGCCTGACGTCCGCTAGAACCCTTCATGTTCTCTTCTAAAATAAACCCTCAGCTCACCTCCTTGTGTGTTGAGAGCAGCTTTCCTCACATTTGCTGCACTCACCTCCTGCTGTGAAGGGAAGAGAATTGTGGGAAGGCTGGACTAGCCACTGGTGATTTTTCAAGTCTCCCGGAAAACAAAATCCTGCCTTCTGTCACTAAGCCCGCGCCCCAGGTCTGTAGCCTAGACACTGGGGTGCTAATGGGGGGACTCAAAACTGTGCTGTCTTCCCTTGAGAATGGGTGATTCTTATGTGATTTGGTCAGGATTGTTCCGTTCCCGTGCTTCCAGCCCCCGCAGATGTGGCACTCCAGTGTGCGTGGGAAGCTGCTCTTTAGGCAAGACAGTTTCTTCAGAGAGCTTTATTTTTAGATTTCCCCTCTCTGCCTATCCTGTGCTAGAGTTCTCCCTGCCTGAGCAGGGGAAGTGGAGCATTGAGCTCCTGGCCCAGGCCTAATGTTGGCGGGTAGGATGGAGACCATGACTCTGTTTCTAGTGAATCAGCCTATATAATGTTAAAAACCTAAGTGCACAGAGAAACACCAAAAATTAGTGTCATAGAATATATTTATTGTGAGTAGATATGATTCAAATCAGGCAGCATCAACTGAAAGTATAGAGAAGGCACTCCGAAGAGGGGACAGAGAAAGCAGGCTATATAGGTGGAGTCCAGGCGGGGTAGTCTCCTGAGGGGCATTGTAAATTCCTTCCATGTTGACTTCTCAGAGCCCTCGGAGGGCTTCAGAGTCAGTCAGTTGCAAAAACAGAGTCATTCGGGACATGCCATACATCCTGAAACACAGCTTTCAGTTAGACCCTGGAGTTGCTGCTTTTTAAAATTGCCTGCACAGAGATAATTCTCAAAAAAAAAAAAAAAGCCCAATGCCTAAGGCAGAAGGGTCTCCTCTAAGCTGCTTACTAGGCTGTTGTTTGACCTGAAGGTGACTCCAGACAAACCAGTTCCTTAAAGGCCCATGGTTCAAAAGGACACCTAAGGTCAAGTAACCTGAGTAGGTTACTGCAACTCCATGGACACAGAAATCTGGATTCTAGGAGAATTAAAACAGTTTCTCAATAATCTGCCCTTAACGTTGTCTAGTTAATGTCTATATCCTCTGGAGAAAATAAATATAAATCATTATATATAATTTATATATGTATATATTATATAAATAGAACTAGAATATAAAACTGTTCTAAACTAGAATAGATAAGGTTTGTGATCACTCGACTAAATCAAGGGAGATAATGTTTTATGGCTAAAGCAGTGTGCTGAGGTCCTCTGCTAAGCTAATCCCTTTACAGGAGCCTGGCTTGCTCTCTTCCCTTTCACTCCTGTTTTTGGCCTTTCACTCTACACTGGTTGCCTTTCTTCAGCCTGTAAACATAGATAAATTTCTTCCATTCTTGAAAAGAAAAACATTTCCTTGGTGCCAATAATCCCTTAAACTATTGTCTCTCTTCTGCTCACTGTATTTGCCAGATTCTGTACCAGGAAACACTAGCTCCTCAGCATGTTAATAGGCATTGTGTGACAAATCAGCTCTGTCGTTCAGTAAGCTGCACAAATGCAGGAAGGATTAAACGGGGGAAAATAGGTTTCTTTACGGTAGGATTTCTGTAATCACCAGGGATTATACTCGGCAATGTTTCCCCAAAAGATAGGAGCATGAGACCTTAATTTGGAGAAGTCTGTCTTAACAGCTTCAGGAACTAACACACAGGTTGGGAAATGTTGGAGTTGTCAATACTTGCTGCTGCTACTTTTTCAAGTCGCCTCTCCTTCAGTAGCCCAGAGGAGGAGAAGTCCAACTCTCTGTCAGTAATCGGCGACGACCTCTTAGTTTTCAAATTCATTGACTGGTTCACTGGTTCTCTGACTCTGGTCTGACCTCCTCACCACATTTGTTTCCACAAATTACCTACTTTCTTTAAAGGCTTTCTTCCTACCTCACTGACCATTCCTCTCTATCTTTCATTAGCTCTTCTCCTAAATGGCAATGTCATTGATTTTCACAGCTTTAGACACTGTCCTATAAATGACATCTCTGATCTTTTTACGGAAACCCTGGTGGCGTAGTGGTTAAGTGCTACGGCTGCTAACCAAAGGGTCGGCAGTTCACATCCGCCAGGCACTCCTTGGAAACTCTATGGGCAGTTCTACTCTGCCCTATAGGGTCGCCGTGAGCCGGAATCGACTCGATGGCACTGGGTTTGGTTTGGTTTGGATCTTTTTACTGAACTCCAGACTGGCATATCAACTCCTTGCTGGACGTGTGCATAAAGCTGCCCTCCCAATGCCTCAAACAAGCCACATGTTCAAAATGGAGTCCCCTCTGCCACCTTACACTCAGTTAATTGCATCGCCCTGTCATGTGGAAAAGGGATTAGGTTTGTTCTGTCACCCAAGGCAGATTTCAGCTCAATGTAAGGAGGAAACAGCTATTGATTAAAGCTGTCTGGAAATGGAATGGACTGCTTCTGGACATAGTAAATTTAATCTTTTGTCACTGGAGGTGTTACAGAAGAGTCTGGAAAACAATTTGCCTGGGTGTTGCAGGAAGGGTTAAAACTGAAGCAACAATCTGGACAGGTTATTACCCTGCTCAGAAACTTTCAGTAGTTCCCCAGAGTCTTCAGGATAAAGGGGAGCAAACATTTGGGGAACACCTGTGTCTTAGTTATGTAGTGCTGCTATAACAGAAATACCACAAGTGGATGGCTTTAACAAACAGGAATTTATTTTCTTGCACTTAGTGGGGCTGGAAGTCTGAATTCAGGACGCCAGCTCTAGGGGAAGCTCTGGGGGACGTTCCTTGTCTCTTCAGCTTCTGTTCCTTGGCTCCTTGGCGATCTTCATGTGGCACATGGCATCTACCTCCTCCCATCTCTGCTTGCTCACTTGCTTGTTTAATCCCTTTTATGTCTCAGAATAGATAGATTTAAGACACACCCTACACTAATACTTGTCTCATTGATGTAACAAAGAAAATGCATTCCCAAATGGGATTATAACCACAGGTATAGGGTTACAGTTTACAACACATTTTTGGGTGACACAATTCAATCCATAACAGCCTACTTACATCAGGACCTTTGTTATTATTCTCTTTAAATAGCTTTTAAACTCCTTTTAATAATGCTGCAAAGTAGACATTATTATTCCCATTTTCAGGTGAGCAAACTGAGAGTCCGGTTACACAGCTAAGAAACTCCGAAACTGGAATTTGAATCTGGTTGTTCTGACTATAAAGCTTGATCACTTCAGCATTTCCCACACTTGCTTGATAGGAATCAACTGGAGTGCTAGTAAAAATGCATATCCCTAGTCTCCCCATCTAGCGATTTGGATCCACTAGGTCTCAGAAAGGAACACTGGTGGTGCAGTGGTTAAAGTGCTCAGCCTCTAACCAAAAAGATTGGTGGTTCAAACGCACCAGCTGCTCTGTGGGAGAAAGGTGTGGGAGTCTGCATTCCTAAAGATTACAGCCCTGGAAACCCTATGGGGCAGCTCTGTTCTGTCCTGTAGGGTCGCTATGAGTCAGAATCAACTCGACAGCAACGGGTAGGTTGGGAAATACATGATTTTAACAAGCAATCCGTTATAATGCTCAAGAATGACTGCTTGAGCATTACAATAGACACTTATTTATGTATCACTTGAACAACTGAACATAGACTTACTTTAATGGTGCAGTGGTTAAGCTTTCAGTTGCTAACCAAAAGGTAGGCAGTTCAAATCCACCAGCCACTCCTTGGAAACTCTGTGGGACAGTTCTTCTCTGTCCTATAGGGTCATTATGAGTCAGAATCAACTCGAAGGCAGCGGGTTACGTGGAAGGCAGTAAAGCACAGGGCTAAGAATTTGGGCCTGGTTGGAGGGTAGAGTCAAGGAAGCAGTAGATGTGGTTCCTGCCCTCTGGCAGCTTGCCGCGTTCTCAGAAGCTAGTGAACAGCAGGCGGTCAAAGTGGAGGAACCCGTTTCAGCTTTGGTGTTACCGCTTATTCTTTTTGCTGTTGGTCCCCCTTCCAACATGTTTCTCCTCCCTTCCCTTTCCCTGGGTGTCTATCCTTCTCTGGTGTGCAGAGGTTTGCAAAACTGTTTTGAAGTAAATAACACCCTCTTACAGTTGCAGTGAGGCTATAGCAGGTGAAAACCTAGGCAGCTGCAGCTATACCAACCATAGGGGAGACAGGATTTGTGGAGCAGAGAGCAGGAGGAAGAAGGAAAGATAACAGTGTTTGGAAAATGAAACTTGGTTTTAAAGTCACCAGTGACTGAATGGAAAGGCCTTCCCTACCCTTCATCATACTAGAATCATCTCTTAAATGGTACAGGCAGAGTGAGCAGACCTGCTCTTTCTGCCGGCCTGGGGCCTTTGCTCTGCTGGTGAATTTGCCTTGCACAACGGAAAAGTCCACATAAATACGCCTCTCTTGTTTAACTCAGGTCATTCTGATGTAATACAGGGTAGGTTAGAGTTCCAGGAACCTCCTAGCCCTATATTTATTTATTGAATGAATGAAAGACCTGTCTTCCAGCGGTTTCCAAGAGACTCGATAGTTGTAGAGATAGCTTTTCGAAGTCTGTTCAGGCCAGCCTGGCTCATTCTTTGCAGCCACAGGGCAGCATCGAGGCATTTGGGAGTCCTGGTCTCCTGCTGGCCATGTGCCATCCCAGTCTTTTTTCCCACTCCAGGAAGGAAATCATGTTGGGGCATCTGTAGTCTTGACTCGTGAAACAATGTCAGGAATATTGGCTTGGTCATCAGAGAATGTCCCTTCTTGTCAACGAGCAGACATTAATTGTGTAGCTACTATGTTCTTAGCCCAGGATGGTGCTTGGGGGAGCGTGACTTTGTTCATTAATGAGTTTTAGTAGTGGATTAAGATGTCAAGGAGGCAATATTGACAGGCTTCACTTACCTGACAGAATTTAGGGGTGATGATAGTAACCATAGGAAACCCTGGTGGCGTAGTGGTTAAGTGCGACGGATGCTAACCGAAGGGTCGGCAGTTCGAGTCCGCCAGGTGCTCCTTGGAAACTCTGTCGGGCAGTTCTACTCTGTCCTATTGGGTCGCTATGAGTTGGAATCGACCCGATGGCACTGGGTTTGGGTTTGGTTTTGGATAGTAAGCATTTAAAAAAACAACGGTTTATGTAAGTGTTCCTATGACTTCTCCTGAAGCCGTCTGTTCCTAGATAATAGACCCCAAACACCACTTCTGAACCTGTACTTATAATTCCCCCATCTGATCAAGTAATCTGCAGGTGCCGTGAACTCTAAATATTCACACTTTGTGGGTTGATCGGTCCTCGAATGCCTCTCTAACTTCATAATTGTCCTCTAAGCCCTGAAACTTTGAGGTAGACTAAGGAGAACAGTGTCCTTACCTGCTCTCCATGTGCCCCTCTTCAGGGTGCTCCAGGGAGGCCGGAAGTGCTTCCAGCACCACTCCGTCCTCTTGTGATGACCTATCCGGAGTTCACCTTAGTACTCAGGCTTGGGCTTATAGGCTGCTCTTCAGAAGCTGCTGGAAGTTTCAGCTCATTAAGGTCAGGGACTGATGAATGATTGCTGCTTTATAGCTTTCTGTGCGTGCATTATATGGACCAGGTAAGAATGGGCCACTCCATTTTCCAATAATACGTGCATTTTATCCAATACATATGGGCCAAAGGAAAAAAGTAATCTTAGACCCCAACTGTTGTGGAAGAGAAATAAAGTGGGAGAACACTCTGACAGATAGTAACTGGTATCCTGGGAGGCCATTCTGTGGCCCCTCTCTGATAGTCTGAACTCATCCATCACTCACAAACACTCATAAGCCCACACAGAACAGAAAACATGGTTTCAGTCCTCACGGGGCTTCCACTGTAGCAATAGAATATGAAAGGTTAAAAAAAAAAAACTGCACAAGGGTTACATAGCAATAAATAGAAAATTAAAAAAAAAAAGTCACTGCCAAATACATGAATTTAGAAGAAGGAAATTTGGGGTGAGAGATGTCACAGAGAAGAGAGGGACTTGGGCTGGGCTTCAGGATTTGCTGAGAGGGATGATGGGAGAGACAGAGCATTCCAGGCTAGACGCATGGCTGGAGCCACAGGCAGAAAGTCAGGGAAAACATTGGATTAGTTCAATGGATGCAAAGAAACCCTGGTGGCACAGTGGTTAAGTGCTCGGTTGCTAACTGAAAGGTCAGTAGTTTGAACCTACCAGCTGCTCCACGGGAGAAAGAGGTGGCAGTCTGCTTCCATAAAGATTACAGCCTTGGAAACCCTATGGGGCAGTTCTACTCTGTCCTATAGGGTTGCTATGAGGCAGAATCGACACAGTGGCAGTGGGTTTTGGGCTTGGTTCGCTAAAGACACCACAGTGGCTATGCCAGGTGCTTATGATTTCTCTGGGGTTTTCAAACCCAAGCCTCCAGTTTAGGATCTGAGTTACCCCAGACTTTTACCTAGTAATCTGTTTGCTTTGAGTTGATTATATTCCCTGCCTTCCCATCAGGCAGAGAGGTCCTAGCTGAAAGGAGGATGGGGCAAAGACCTCAGAAGCATGGGCACTGTCCCTGTGGGTGGGCACATGCATCTTTTAAAACCAAAAAACCAACCCTGTTGCCATCGAGTCGATTCCGACTCGTAGCGACCCTGTAGGACAGAGTAGAACTGCCCCCATAGGGTTTTCAGGGAGCGGCTGCTGGATTTGAACTGCTGACCTTTTGGTTAGCAGCCATAGTTCTTAAGCACCACACCGCCAGGGTTTCCCCTTATGCAGCTCTGGGTGATGTTTTAAAGGTCAGCAGTTAAACAAGACCCCTGGAAACACTTTATCCTCAGGAAGACAGGCAATGGCATTTCCAACCGCAGTGCTGGAGGTTAGCTTGGGAACCCTCAATCTGCAGACCCTAGGAAATGTGTGTCTGTGTGATTTGGAGCAGCTCTGGAAGGTTTCTTTGTGTCTACTTTCACTTTGTTTTCATATGTCAAATTTTCCCTGGGCCACCCTCTTTACCTTGCTCTTAAAATAATTCAGCCTTTTACTGGCCTGGCCACCATGTTTGAGAAGTTGCAGGAAAACCCAGGGTCTGGATCACCCTTGCTTCATGGAGGAGCATGGCCATAACCAAGGAGGAGCATATTCAGGGTGGAGAAATCATCCTCTTTCATGTATACCTATCATTGTGTTTTTAGGCTGAGGATGGTATTATTCCATAAGCTTTTTTCTCTCATGACATGAAATTCTTATTATCAAGACCTTGAAAGTGTAAAGGGATTTCTGAGGCTTTTAGTCTCCCAGTACTATATTGTCAGACAAGCTGATATATGTGTGTGTATATAAATATATATATATATATATATATATATATATAACATATACTATAATGTATAATAAAATATATACATAATAGAAATATAATGTAAAATATATGTAATACATTTGGGGTAGGACCATCAGGGTGGAAGACTGATTAATTATGGTATTTCATTAGGCATCTAGAGACAAATGCGTTTTGCTTTCTTTTTGCTCTGCCCGCTCTCTTTTTAAATCAGAGGTTGAAGTGGTTGGGTGCTATGTCATCTGGGCTTTGCATGCTATAGGATTTTGGTCCTGGGACAGGGGTTCACTCTGATTCAAAAGGGGCAGTATCTGCCTTGGCTGTCTCTAGTGTCTGTCCTAAGGATAAAAAGGGGAGCAGGGGAAATGATAAGTAAGTGTAGTGGAGAAAGGTGCTCCTTCATCCTCCTACCAGGTCTAACCTGAGGCATTTGTAACAAGGGGGCCAAACCCTGTCACTTCATTCGCATTTCAGGCGGTTCCTAAGAGAGACTGCCATTGCTAGGTGGCCATATTTTTGCATGCTTCTTAAATATCATAGATAGGTAGTCAGAATTTTTTATTTATTTACATATTGGTTTTTTAAAAATTTTTTCATTGTGCTTTAAGTGAAAGTTTACAAATCAAGTCAGTCTCTCACACAAAAACTTATATACACCTTGCTATATACTCCCAATTGCTCTCCCCCTAATGAGACACTCCACTCCCTCCCTCCACTCTCTCTTTTCATGTCCATTTCGCCAGCTTCTGACCCCCTCTGTCCTCTCATCTCCCCTCCAGATAGGAGATGCCAACATAGTCTCAAGTGTCCACCAGATCCAAGAAGCTCTACATACTGGTTTTTGATTGCATGAAATGTATGTCATTTGAAAGGCTGTTTGACCTTAACACTCAGGCCTGTTCTGTTTCACAGGGTTAATTTCCACCTGAAAGTTGTGATAACTCTTATGATAAAAAAAAAGATGAGGCAATTAAGTTGGTCTCACAGGGCCTACTAAATAAATGCCAGACCTTAACTGGACAGGCCAGGCTGTCTACAGCCAGGCCCCGACCTGCCACTCTCCTGAGTGCCCTTTGCTGCCCCAGCCACAGGTGGACACTCTCCCGATCCCTGAACCTGCCCTGTACCTCTTGCCTCCAAGCCTTTGCATACACTGTTCTTTCTAGCTGGAAGGGTCCCTCCTCATCGCTACCTTTTGAAAATCCTGAACCTTAATTGAACTCAAAAGTCTAGGTTGTAACTTCCTGAGACCAGATGTGATCTGTACTCTGAATACTTTTAGACTTTGGTTTGTCCTGCTTTTGCCACTCTTGGCCGCAGCACACCTCTGTCAGATAGCAAGGTCTACAAAAGCAGAGACTTAGTTCACTTTTGTATCTCCCGTAATATCTAACACAAAGTAGGCTCAGTAAATAATTAAGTAATGGAAGAATGGTATTTTCTAGACGTAGATTAAGTAGAAGGTTAGCCTTGTTCTCTTCTTTTCTTTCTTTCTTAAAATACAGCTTGATTGTGACTTAGACCTCATCAAATTTTTCTGAGATTTAAGAGCCCTGGTCTGGGAGTTGCCCACCACCAAACTCTAGACAAGGCCTTCTGCATCTCTCGGCTTAGTTTTCATCATCTGCAAGGGACTTTTCTAGCTATTAGCTAAACAATATTTCAGCAGGAAAAGAGACAAAGTGGAATGGCTTTAGAGGAAAGCAAGTCAAAATCATGATGAAGGAAGGAAGAGTTGAGGGAATTAGAAGTGTTTAGCCTGGTAGAGAAGACCTAGGAAAGACCCTGACTCATTAATCGCTCGACCTGGAAAGAACTTTAGAGAATGTATAAAACCAAACCAAACCTGTTGCCGTCGAGTCGATTCTGACTTATAGCGACCCTGTAGTGCAGAGTAGAACTGTCCCATAGGGTTTCCAGGGAGCGACTGGTGGATTCGAACTGCTGACCTTTTTGATTAGCAGCCGTAGCTCTTAACCACCGTGCCACCAGGGCTTTAGAGAATGTATAAGGAATCTCTTTTATTGGATAGGCAGTCGGATGAGATGACCTGTAGGGCTCCCATGTTCTGCAAGTCTCTCCCACTTGCACTTCTGATCGATAGAAAAGAAAACTCTTGTTACTTCATCTTTTAGAGTCCTAACTGAAAATGCTATGATATAAGCCCACACATAGCTAATGTAAGGAGCCCTGGTGGCACAGTGGTTAAGTGCTTGCTGCTAAATGAAAGGTCAGCAATTTGAACCCATTAGTGGCTCGGGGGGAGAAAAGACCTTGCAGTCTGCTCCCATAAAGATTGCAGCCCAGTCTACTTTGTCATGTAGGATCACTAGGAGTGGGAATCAACTTGACAGCACACAACAACAACATGGGTAATTTTACTAAGTGTGTTTTCTCTTTGGCTTTTATCTCACAGTGCATCACAAGCCGAAATTACAGTTCAGAATTTCAAACTGAAATAACGTGCTTCTGTGTCTTTAACAAAATCATAGTTTATGAAAGTATTGCCCATTCTGTTGCTCAGTATTCCTCATTCATTCATCATTCATAAATGCATCAAACAAAATCCACACGGACTTGGGTACCACTTTTTATTGGGCAATTGGAATTACACAACTTCCTTTTTGCCTTGTTTGCCAGAGGACTTAGAGCCAAACGTGTTCCTCGTCTGAAGCAAATGACTCAAGCCAGGTGCTTTGTACATCGATTGCCCACTTTCTTTCTTTTTTTTTTATTAACTTTTATTAAGCTTCAAGTGAACGTTTACAAATCCAATCAGTCTGTCACATGTAGGTTTACATACATCTCACTCCCTACTCCCACTTGCTCTCCCCCTCTTGAGTAAGCCCTTTCAGTCTCTCCTTTCTTGACAATTTTGCCGGCTTCCCTCTCTCTCCATCCTCCCATCCCCCCTCCAGACAAGAGTTCCCAACACAGTCTCAAGTGTCCACCTGATATAATTAGCTCACTCTTCATCAGCGTCTCTCTCCCACCCGCTGACCAGTCCCTTTCATTTCTGATGAGTTGTCTTCGGGGATGGTTCCTGTCCTGTATCAACTGAAGGTCTGGGGAGCATGGCCGCCGGGATTCCTCCAGTCTCAGTCAGGCCATTAAGTTTGGTCTTTTTATGAGAATTTGGGGTCTGTATCCCACTGATCTCCTGCTCCCTCAGGGGTCCTCTGCTGTGCTCCCTGTCAGGGCAGTCATCGATTGTGGCCGGGCACCAACTAGTTCTTCTGGTCTCAGGATGATGTAGATCTCTGGTTCATGTGGCCCTTTCTGTCTCTTGGGCTCTTAGTTGTCGTGTGGCCTTGGTGTTCTTCATTTTCCTTTGCTCCAGGTGGGTTGAGACCAATTGCTGCATCTTAGATGGCCGCTTGTTAGCATTTAAGACCCCAGACGCCACATTTCAAAGTGGGATGCAGAATGATTTCATAATAGAATTATTTTGCCAATTGACTTAGAAGTCCCCGCAAACCATGTTCCCCAGACCCCCGCACTTGCTCCCCTGACCTTTGAAGCATTCATTTTATCCCGGAAACTTCTTTGCTTTTGGTCCAGTCCAATTGAGCTGACCTTCCATGTATTGAGTGTTGTCTTTCCCTTCACCTAAAGCAGTTCTTATCTACTGATTAATCAATAAAAAACCCTCTCCCACCCTCCCTCCCTCCCCGCCTCGTAACCACAAAAGTATGTGTTCTTCTCAGGTTTACTATTTCTCAAGATCTTATAATAGTGGTCTTATACAATATTTGTCCTTTTGCCTGTGACTAATTTCGCTCAGCATAATGCCTTCCAGGTTCCTCCATGTTATGAAATGTTTCAGAGATTCGTCACTGTTCTTTATCGATGCGTAGTATTCCATTGTGTGAATATACCACAATTTATTTACCCATTCATCCGTTGATGGACACCTTGGTTGCTTCCAACTTTTTGCTATTGTAAACAGAGCTGCAATAAACATGGGTGTGCATATATCTGTTTGTATGAAGGCTCTTATATCTCTAGGGTATATTCCCAGGAGTGGGATTTCTGGGTTGTATGGTAGTTCTATTTCTAACTGTTTAAGATAACGCCAGATAGATTTCCAAAGTGGTTGTACCATTTTACATTCCCACCAGCAGTGTATGAGAGTTCCAATCTCTCCGCAGCCTCTCCAACATTTATTATTTTGTGTTTTTTGGATTAATGCCAGCCTTGCTGGTGTGAGATGGAATCTCATCGTAGTTTTAATTTGCATTTCTCTAATGGCTAATGATCGAGAGCATTTTCTCATGTATCTGTTGGCTGCCTGAATATCTTCTTTAGAGAAATGTGTGTTCATATCCTTTGCCCACTTCTTGATTGGGTTGTTTGTCTTTTTGTGGTTGAGTTTTGACAGAATCATGTAGATTTTAGAGATCAGGCGCTGGTCGGAGATGTCATAGCTGAAAATTCTTTCCCAATCTGTAGGTGGTCTTTTTACTCTTTTGGTGAAGTCTTTAGATGAGCATAGGTGTTTGATTTTTAGGAGCTCCCAGTTATCGGGTTTCTCTTCATCATTTTTGGTAATGTTTTGTATTCTGTTTATACCTTGTATTAGGGCTCCTAGGGTTGTCCCTATTTTTTCTTCCATGATCTTTATTGTTTTAGTCTTTATGTTTAGGTCTTTGATCCACTTGGAGTTAGTTTTTGTGCATGGTGTGAGGTATGGGTCCTGTTTCATTTTTTTGCAAATGGATATCCAGTTATGCCAGCACCATTTGTTAAAAAGGCTATCTTTTCCCCAGTTAATTGACACTGGTCCTTTGTCAAATATCAGCTGCTCATACGTGGATGGATCTATGTCTGGGTTCTCAATTCTGTTCCATTGGTCTATGTGTCTGTTGTTGTACCAATACCAGACTGTTTTGACTACTGTGGCTGTATAATAGGTTCTGAAGTCAGGTAAGGTGAGGCCTCCCACTTTCTTCTTCTTTTTCAGTAGTGCTTTGCTTATCCGGGGCTTCTTTCCCTTCCATATGAAATTGGTGATTTGTTTCTCTATCCCCTTAAAATATGACATTGGAATTTGGATCGGAAGTGCGTTAAATGTATAGATGGCTTTTGGTAGAATAGACATTTTTACTATGTTAAGTCTTCCTATCCATGAGCAAGGTATGTTTTTCCACCTAAGTATGTCCTTTTTAATTTCTTGTAGTAGAGCTTTGTAGTTTTCTTTGTATAGGTCCTTTACATCCTTGGTAAGATTTATTCCTAAGTATCTTATCTTCTTGGGGGCTACTGTGAATGGTATTGATTTGGTTATTTCCTCTTCGGTGTTCTTTTTGTTGATGTAGAGGAATCCAAGTGATTTTTGTATGTTTATTTTATAACCTGAGACTCTGCCAAACTCTTCTATTAGTTTCAGTAGTTTTCTGGAGGATTCCTTAGGGTTTTCTGTGTATATAATCATGTCATCTGCAAATAGTGATAACTTTACTTCTTCCTTGCCAATCCGGATACCTTTGATTTCTTTGTCTAGCCTAATTGCCCTGGCTAAGACTTCCAACACGATGTTGAATAAGAGCGGTGATAAAGGGCATCCTTGTCTGGTTCCCGTTCTCAAGGGAAATGCTTTCAGGTTCTCTCCATTTAGAGTGATATTGGCTGTTGGCTTTGCATAGATGCCCTTTATTATGTTGAGGAATTTTCCTTCAATTCCTATTTTGGTAAGAGTTTTTATCATGAATGGGTGTTGGACTTTGTCAAATGCCTTTTCTGCATCAATTGATAAGATCATGTGGTTTTTGTCTTTTGTTTTATTTATGTGATGGATTACATTAATGGTTTTTCTGATATTAAACCAGCCTTGCATACCTGGTATAAATCCCACTTGATCAGGGTGAATTATTTTTTTGATGTGTTGTTGGATTCTATTGGCTAGAATTTTGTTGAGGATTTTTGCATCAATGTTCATGAGGGATCTAGGTCTATAATTTTCTTTTTTTGTAATGTCTTTACCTGGTTTTGGTATCAGGGAGATGGTAGCTTCATAGAATGAGCTGGGTAGTATTCCGTCCTTTTCTATGCTTTGAAATACCTTCAGTAGTAGTGGTGTTAACTCTTCTCTGAAAGTTTGATAGAACTCTGCAGTGAAGCCGTCCGGGCCAGGGCTTTTTTTTGTTGGGAGTTTTTTGATTACCGTTTCAATCTCTTTTTTTGTTATGGGTCTATTTAGTTGTTCTACTTCTGAATGTGTTAGTTTAGGTAGGTAGTGTTTTTCCAGGAATTCATCCATTTCTTCTAGGTTTTCAAATTTGTTAGAGTACAATTTTTCATAATAATCTGAAATGATTCTTTTAATTTCATTTGGTTCTGTTGTGATGTGGTCCTTCTCATTTCTTATTTGGGTTATTTGTTTCCTTTCCTGTATTTCTTTAGTCAGTCTAGCCAATGGTTTATCAATTTTGTTAATTTTTTCAAAGAACCAGCTTTTGGCTTTTGTTAATTCTTTCGATTGTTTTTCTGTTCTCTAATTCATTTAGTTCAGCTCTAATTTTTATTATTTGTTTTCTTCTGGTGCCTGATGAATTCTTTTGTTGCTCACTTTCTATTTGTTCAAGTTGTAGGGACAGTTTTCTGATTTTGGCTCTTTCTTCTTTTTGTATGTGTGCATTTATTGATATAAATTGGCCTCTGAGCACTGCTTTTGCTGTGTCCCAGAGGTTTTGATAGGAAGTATTTTCATTCTCGTTGCTTTCTATGAATTTCCTTATTCCCTCCTTGATGTCTTCTATAACCCAGTCTTTTTTCAGGAGGGTATTGTTCATTTTCCAAGTATTTGATTTCTTTTCCCTCGTTTTTCTGTTATTGATCTCTAGTTTTATTGCCTTATGGTCTGAGAAGATGCTTTGTAATATTTCGATGTTTTGGACTCTGCAAAGGTTTGTTTTATGACCTAATATGTGGTCTATTCTAGAGAATGTTCCATGTGCGCTAGAAAAAAAAGTATATTTTGCAGCAGTTGGGTGGAGAGTTCTGTATAAGTCAATGAGGTCAAGTTGGTTGATTGTTGTAATTAGATCTTCCGTGTCTCTGTTGAGCTTGTTACTGGATGTCTTGTCCTTCTCCGAAAGTGGTGTGTTGAAGTCTCCTACTATAATTGTGGAGGTATCTATCTGGCTTTTCAATTCTGTTAAAATTTGATTTATGTATCTTGCAGCCCTGTCATTGGGTGCGTAAATATTTAATATGGTTATGTCTTCCTGATCAATTGTCCCTTTTATCATTATATAGTGTCCTTCTTTATCCTTTGTGGTGGATTTAAGTCTAAAGTCTATTTTGTCAGAAATTAATATTGCTACTCCTCTTCTTTTTTGCTTATTGTTTGCTTGATATACTTTTTTCCATCCTTTGAGTTTTAGTTTGTTTGTGTCTCTAAGTCTAAGGTGTGTCTCTTGTAGGCAGCATATAGATGGATCGTGTTTCTTTATCCAGTCTGTGACTCTCTGTCTCTTTATTGGTGCATTTAGTCCATTTACATTCAGGGTAATTATAGATAAATAAGTTTTTAGTGCTGTCATTTTGATGCCTTTTTATGTGTGTTGTTGACAATTTCATTTTTCCACATACTTTTTTGTGCTGAGGCGTTTTTCTTAGTAAATTGTGAGATCCTCATTTTCATAGTGCTTGACTTTATGTTAGTTGAGTCGTTACGTTTTTCTTGGCTTTTATCTTGAGTTATAGAGTTGTTATACCTTTTTGTGGTTACCTTATTATTTACCCCTATTTTTCTAAGTAAAAACCTAACTTGTATTGTTCTATATCGCTTTGTATCACTCTCCATATGGGAGTTCAATGCCTCCTGTATTTAGTCCCTCTTTTTGATTATTGTGATCTTTTACCTATTGACTTCCATAATTCCCTGTTATGTGTATTTTTTTTAATTAATCTTAATTTGTTTGTTTTTGTGATTTCCCTATTTGAGTTGATATGAGGACGATCTGTTTTGTGACCTTGTGTTGTGCTGATATCTGATATTATTGGTTCTCTGACCAAACAATATCCTTTAGTATTTCTTGTAGCTTTGGTTTGGTTTTTGCAAATTCTCTAAACTTGTGTTTGTCTGTAAATATCTTAATTTCGCCTTCATATTTCAGAGAGAGTTTTGCTGGATATATGATCCTTGGTTGGCAGTTTTTCTCCTTCAGTGTTCTGTATATGTCGTCCCATTCCCTTCTTGCCTGCATGGCTTCTGCTGAGTAGTCAGAACATATTCTTATTGATTCTCCCTTGAAGGAAACCTTTCTTTTCTCCCTGGCTGCTTTTAAAATTTTCTGTTTATCTTTGGTTTTGGTGAGTTTGATGATAATATGTCTTGGTGTTTTTCTTTTTGTATCAATCTTAAATGGGGTTCGATGAGCATCTTGGATAGCTATCCTTTCGTCTTTCATGATGTCAGGGAAGTTTTCTGTCAGGAGTTCTTCAACTATTTTCTCTGTGTTTTCTGTCCCCCCTCCCTGTTCTGGGACTCCAATCACCCGCAGGTTATCCTTCTTGATAGAGTCCCACATAATTCTTAGGGTTTCTTCATTTTTTTTAATTCTTTTATCTGATTTTTTTTCAGCTATGTTGGTGTTGATTCCCTGGTCCTCCAGATGTCCCAGTCTGCATTCTAATTGCTCGAGTCTGCTCCTCTGACTTCCTAGTGTGTTGTCTAATTCTGTAATTTTATTGTTAATCTTTTGGATTTCTACATGTTGTCTCTCTATGGATTCTTGCAACTTATTAATTTTTCCACTATGTTCTTGAATAATCTTTCTGAGTTCTTCAACAGTTTTATCAGTGCGTTCCTTGGCTTTTTCTGCAGATATCCTAATTTCATTTGTGATATCATTAAGCATTCTGTAAATTAGTTTTTTATATTCTGTATCTGATAATTCCAAGATTGTATCTTCATTTGGGAAAGGTTTTGATTCTTTTGTTTGCGGGGTTGGAGAAGCTGTCATGGTCTGCTTCTTCAAGTGGTTTGATATGGATTGTTGTCTCCGAGCCATCACTGGGAAACTAGTTTTTCCAGAAAATCCGCTAAAAAAAAACTGCAGTCAGATCCCTATCAGAGTTCTCCCTCTGGCTCAGGCTATTCAGATGTTAATGAAGCCGCCTGGGGAGGGTGGGGGAGGGAACAGAGAGATAGGAGAGTAGCACCTCAGAATATAGCCAGAGTTGCTTGTCTTGCTTGGAATGACTATTATATCTGAGATTCCCGCGGGCGCGTCGCCTATGTGTGCTGGCTGTGTGGAGATTGCCCCCGGGGGCTCTGGCCCGCTGGAGTCACGGTCAGATCCTCCGCTTCCAGCCCCACGCCCAGCGTCAAGGCTCCCCTACTGGGACGGTGCACTCTCTACTCCAAAATCAGTCGCTGCCTCCCGGGGACTTCTTGTCCCTCCAGCCACGTGGCCGTGCCGCCCCCGAGAACCAGTTGGGTCTCCTCCCGGGGTTAGTTCAGATGGGTGGAGCAGCTCCCCGTGCTTGTGCCGTGACCGAGTGTCCCGGCTGGGACGCTGTTCTCCCCGCTCCACTACCAGTCGCTGCCTCCTGGGGACTTCTCCTACCGGCTGCGTCCCACGCCGCCCGCGCGACCTGGCTGGTCCCCTTCCCGGGGTTAGTTCAGGGGGGTGGAGCAACTCTCCGTGTTTATGGCGTACCTGCGTCCAGTCCAAATCCCTGCGGGACGGTTCCCCGGCTCGGGTGCTGCTCTTTCTGCTCCAAGACCAGTCACTGCCTCCCGGGGGCTTCTCCTACCGGCTGCGTCCCACGCCGCCCGTGGAACCGGCTGGTCCCCCTCCCGGGGTAAGTTCAGGGGGGTGGAGCAGGTCTCTGTGCTTGTGCCGTACCTGACTGGTACGCTGGCTCCAGGCTCTGGAAACAATCGCTGCTTCCCCGTATTAGTTCATTCTCCGTCTCTAAATCTGTGTTTGTTGTTCAGGGTTCGTAGATTGTTATGTATGTGATCGATTCACTTGTTTTTCCGTGTCTTTGTTGTAAGAGGGATCCGAGGTAGCGTCTGCCTAGTCCGCCATCTTGGCTCCGCCCCCCCACTTTCTTTTTAAATTACTTGCATTTTTTTTAAATTGTAAAGTAACACATCCTCATGGTTAAAAACCAAACCAAACAATACCACCAGTACCGTTCCCAGTGTGCAGCGGTAACTGCTGTCATCCTTATTGACTTTGATCTTCCTTTCTTTTGTTTTTACTTAGCTTGTGTTGTTGTTAGTTGCTTTTGGTTCAGGCTTACTTAAGGCAACCCAATGTGTGCAAAGGAGAACTGCTCCATACGGTTTTCAAGGCTGGGATCTTTCAGAAGCAGATCGCCAGGCCTGTCTTCCAAGGCACTCTGGGTGGGTTTGAACTGCCAACCTTTTGGCTGTTAGTTGAGCGCTTAACTGTTTGCTCCACCCAGGGACTCCTTTAAGAAGCCCTGGTGGCATAGTGGTTAAGCACTCGCCTGCTAATCGAAAGGATGGGTGGTTTGAACCCACCAGCCGCTCCGCAGGAGAAAGATGTGGCAGTCTGCCTTCGTGGAGACTACAGCATTGGAAACCCTATGGGGCAGTTCTACTCTGTCCTATAGGGTCGCTATGAGCCGGAATCGACTCCATGGCAGTGGGTTTGGGACTCTTTTACCTTGTATTATATGTGTTTTGACATTGTAAGGTACCTGAAATTCACTTTGGAAATAAACTGCTATTTTATTTAAACCTCCAATGTTTAAAAAAAAAAAATTGGATTCTCAAGGTTCAGAAAACATGTTTGCATCAAGTTTAACATATGCACCCTGGCTTGCCACTGCTGCTGCAAAGGGTTAAGTATGCTCTATGTGGTCCTAAAACGTGCATTGGATTGTCACCCTCATGTTTTCAACTTGTAACTGCTCCCTTCTCATCTTCTACAAACTCATCCTAATCGCTCCTGATTCATTTAAACACCTTTCTTCCTTCCCTCCCCAAACTAATTTATTCTTAATCTGAATTTTATTCTCCTTACTACATTTGTTTTAACCTTTGAAGCCCATAACAGCATTAAGTGTTTCTCATTGTCACTTTAAAAATAAGGTCTTTATAATGCATATCTTTTTAGGAATGGCTGATGGAATACCTTACCTGCTTTAGGAAGCTCAGAACTCCTGCAATACAAATGTATTCAGGTTTTATTCTGTCACTCAGAGGAGTGAGAGACCCTGGGGGACTGAGTGCCCCCTTATCTGCTGGCTTCTGCCTCTCCCGATTGCTTTGAGTGTGTAAACTGAGGGAAGTAAAGGGCTTTCCGTCAGAGTTTGGGTATTTTTCATTTTCAAATAATCCGACACTGATTTCCTAAGGATTCTTTTTCAAGAACTTTAAAAAGTCGATGGTATCTTGCTGTCCACAGTTTTACTACGTTCTGTATTTCATTTGGGCTTGCGCATGGGGAAACAGTGTTTCACTTTACAGCTTCCAGCTGAGCCATAGGACTGAGTTCTGGGAGATCCACTGTCTGTTTGTGCAAATGTGTGAAAACACTTCTGTTAACAGAGAAGGTAAATAAGACAGCCAAGGCCTAGACTGCAGGTAGAAAAATACACACTTCTCACTGAAAGTGGTGACTGCACAAAGAGGGGAGATTCCACTGGATGTGAAAAATAGAAACTGGTAGCCTGGTGCGGCTGTTCCCTAAGCAGGGAGCTCTGGTGTCAAGTTTTGGCTTCACCAGAGCTGGAGTCAGCAAAGTATCCCGAAGGAGTGAGGTTAGATAACTTCGGTTTAAATATGCCTCCAAATTCACCGCCCACCCGCCACCCCCCATTATTTGCATTGCGTATGTGGTCAGATGAATGTTCTTAAGGCTCTTTTGATTGTGTGCTTCTCTACTCTTGAATCCTCAGTGGCCCCTGAATCAGATCTTTTCAAGGCCTTCCAAAATTTGCTCCAGACCTTTATTACCAACTCCATTTCCTATGACTTCCTTCCAGTTGCAACCAAGCTAGTCTCTTCCTTTTCCACAAGTCTAGATGGTATAGCTCCCTCCCCACCTCCCCCAGCCTTCCCCTAGGGTGTCCATGAGGGAGAAGTTTATTGAGTGTGTTGTACTTCGGACTTCCACCCTATATCCAGAGGGGAGTCTTACAGATTTTCCCTATGCCCTTTTGTTGGGCCACTGGGGTGTTTCTTTGAAAGGGGGGACATATTTGCAACTTTGGAAGCGTAAGAAGGATACAGTCTTCTGGAAAATTCCTTCTGGTCTGCTGTTAGGCCACTGTCTGGTGCTGACTGGACTGGCCTTCTGCCATCCTGGCATTCAGAGTACTGGTTTCCTGGCATTTAGGGTTGGGATGATCATTTCATCTTTCCCTGTGTGTTTCAGGGCCCTGTTTGATTATGACCGGACTCGGGACAGCTGCCTGCCAAGCCAGGGGCTCAGTTTCTCTTATGGTGACATTCTACATGTCATTAATGCCTCTGATGATGAGTGGTGGCAGGCAAGACTGGTGACCCCACATGGAGAAAGTGAGCAAATTGGTGTGATCCCCAGTAAGAAGAGGTGAGTTGTCATGAGTATGAGAGAGGCCTTTCTTGCCCTCTTCCTGGTGTTTTCTTATTCTTTTCGTATCATACTATAAGTTCCTTGAGAGCAGGGTATGTGTCTTATTCCTTTTTGGTAGAGGGTTGGTGTTCAAGACATAGTTTTGACTAAATGAGTCAAAAATTGCTGCTGTGCCTTGCCACAGCTCGCTGCTAAGACCAGTAATGGACTTCTTTTTGACCCCAAAACAGGGTTGAAAAGAAAGAAAGAGCTCGATTGAAAACGGTGAAGTTCCATGCCAGGACGGGAATGATTGAATCTAACAGGGTAAGTGGGGATCCCCAAGGAAGTCAGTCAGTATGCGAAGAGGGATAAGAAGCTTGCTGTTCTGGTTAATGTATAAGTGAACTGGGGAGCACAAAAGAATATCTCCTTGTCAAGGGGCTGGCTCTGCACTATCAGAATACTGACTGCTTTTCAGAAAGCAGAGAGGGAGCACTTTAAAGTCCATGGCTAGTCTGTATTCCTTCCCTATGGGTAGTTGGCTCTTGAAGATGTCTTGGAGTTGGGCTAACTGGAAGGCTGACTTGTTTGGGTTAAAAGAAATTACTCGTGGGTGTCTGGCTGCAGATACCTGTTGGAACTGTGGGGACTTTGACTATAACCTAACTTCATCCAGCCAGGAAGGCCAACCCCAGAGCTCCAACCTCCTTTCAGACCAAGTGAGGCAGGCATGAGGTATCTCTCCATTCACCCTTTTTCTTCTATAAGCTTCACAGGCCAAAGAACTTCTGGAGCAGTAGAGGGAAGAAAGAAATGGAGTAGATGACTCTGTGTATGTCAGTGGCACCTTAGGGCATGTGTCCAGGAGGCTACAGTGACTTTTGTTCTTTAGGAAGTACCAGTGAGTGCTGTGAGTCTGAATTAGGTAGAAACCTCTTACATCCCTACAACATTTTTCTGTAAACATAATTTTCCTCTTACATCAACATTCATTTAATCTCATAGACTCCATTTGTGAGAGATGGTCTTTTATTTAGCTCACCATTGTCTTCATTTTAGTTTTTCTTGCATGCTTTAAAATCCATTGTTCTGTTTTTTTTTCTTCTGTCCTTCCCCTCCATTTTCATGTTCTTTCACAGTCGATCAAAACGAAACGTAAAAAGAGTTTCCGCCTCTCTCGAAAGTTTCCATTTTACAAGAGCAAAGAAAACATGGCCCAGGAGAGCAGCATACAGGAACGTAAGTAGCAGCAGAGTACAGAGAACAGACCATCCACCGCCCTGTCCTCTCTTCCTCATTTGCACCTTCCCTTCTGAGAAGACTGGGAACGTTTGTGTGTATATCCATGTGTGCCTGTGTGTGTGTGTACGTGTTTATTTGCACAGAGTCAGGGTGGAAATTGGTTTGCCTGGGGAGATGTTGGGTCTCATTTGTCCAGCTCTCCTCACTCAGAATGAATGTTGGAAGCTCTGGGGTGGAACTTGTTCAAGGGCCAGCCTACCAGGAAGTCCCTGGCACCGGTGTTGGAAGTGCCAGACTGAGTTCTGCTGTTGTGGTGAGGAACAGTTTTCAGATTTTTAGGTTTCGAACAATGGTTTAGAAAGAGAACAAGGGCTAGGGACTCAGTGTTGCTCTCCTGGCTTCGTCCTCTTGTGTTTTCTTCCCCCTAGTTTCACTCATCTTTGTCAAGAGAAGAACCCTTTCTTCCCTGGACACCTAAAGTTGGGAGTTCTTCTTGCATTTCATGCATGTACATGAGTGTACAGGATATCCACACAACTCTCAGCAGACTTATGGTCATCCTAGAGTGATTGCAAAGCCATTTTTTTCCCAAATAAAATCCTTCCTGCTTAAATGAATTGACATGGAAGGGGTGTTGCTCAGGGGTCCAAATAAAGATTTATTGAGAAACACAAAGTTGGTTTGGTAGAAAAGGGCATAAAGTTGAGCTAAATTAACTTTAAGAACCAACTGAATGGTGATAAATCTTACTCCACCATGTGCCTCAGAAATTAACTGCTGTGACCCTAACTTTAAACATCAGGTTGGGCTTATGAAATATTTTCTCATTTCTTTCATTGTGACTTGTAAACACCTCTCATTTACCAGTGACTCGTCCATCTTACATGGAGGGGTCTTGGGGTTCTGGGCTGTTTGGGATTGGCAGGACACTGGTGAATTCTGATAGGAAATGTTACTTCCTGTAGGCCAGCTTGGTGCATCGTCATGGTATATGTAGGTCGTTCCTGTTTGAGGTGGTACCTGGTAGATACAAAGGTGCCCTCATCCAGATGGAGGTTATGATTCTTAAATCCTGGGTAGCTCAGTGAGAAACAACAGATGAAGTCAGTTCTGATTGCAAGCAATAGGAGACAGTCTGAGACAGAGTCCTGAGGTGATGTCACTACAGTTCACCAGATGAGTCCAAAAAAATTCCATGCAGAGCCCAGCCTGGTGAGGTGTTGGCTGTTCCACTGGGGTGTGGGGAGGGTGCCTGTTGGATGATGGAGTTGAAACCGCCTAGTGCTTGTTCTCTAGAAGCTGAACTCATCTCCTGAGGGCTACACAACTCAGGTCAGCTTTGAAGGCCACGCCCCAGATTGCATGAAGCTTTCCTTAAGGGACAGAATGAATCAGTATTGGGTGAGAGCTCCTTGGGGTGGTAATAACTGTCTGCCTACCTGTCACACATAGGTGTTTGCTCTTTCATGAACCCACAAGGGGAAATGCTGATTTCAAGGGCAAGGGAGAGACCTGGGTTCTACAACTCCAAATTTGGTCAAAGCAGGTGCTCCAGACCTTGGAGTGTCACTGGATTGTCCTGTAGGCTTACAGGCTGTAGATCACCTCAGAAATGTAGTTCACTCCAAGGCTCTGTAGCAGCAAATTGGGCAGCGTGGAGTCCAGATATCTTGCCTCACCCAGGGTGTTATAGCTGTAGCAAAGTTCTTAACCTCACTATAGTTATAGGTCTTCATAGTATTCATACTTCTGTCACTAATGCTCACCTGGCTCTGTATTCTTCCTTCCCCTTGTCTTTTTTCTCTATTTCCTCTCTTCTCCCCAATTCTTTTCTTCCCTCCCTCCCGTTCTGTCCTTGCTGTCTGTGAAATCAGGACTTCCCTGGGTTAAGTGACGATTATTATGGAGCAAAGAATCTGAGTAAGTCAAAGTTACACACCATTAACTGTATTTCTGGCATGAATGGAGGAAATACTGGGGGTGGGGGAACAGGGGGTATGGGTGAGGGTGAAGGGTGAGGGGAGGGTGGTGTTTGTGAAATGCTCATACCACAGAAGAAGGAGTGTATGTGGCTCTGGATGTCACCCTTTTGCTCTGGATCCCTGGCACCTTAATAAATACCTATCATTCATGTCTGTGTTTTCCTTTTGTACCTTTAAGGGGTAGGGAGATATCTTGGTGTCCCGCCTTCGAAGTGAGGTGGACAAGAGGTGCAGCTCCACAGGTGACCAATCAGTTAATCTCTAGACCGTTGTTGAAGTGAGGAGTGCCAGCTGGTTGGGAGTCTTCTTCCAGTGACACAACACTTAAGGATTGGGTTTAGGAATTATAGCTGCTACTGTCTCTCTAACTGGGGGCAACCTGCATCAGGGATGGCCCAGCAGATCCAGGGGCCTGAGCAAACAGCCATGAGCCAGCTTTCCACATAGCGTCTCTAAGGGGCTGAGCTGATGAGAGCCTCAGCAACATTTATGGACCATATCTCTCTAGTGCCTTATCTTGGACAAACTCTGACTGACCTCTCTATCCTGGAAAATAATCCTAAAGTAGAAAATGAAGAGACATAGGTAATGGGGCCTTAGTGTCCTTGTTGTGTGCAGAGATGCACATAGAAGCAGCCCTGTTAGGTGGGTTCTTTCAGCGTATATTCTCCTTCAATAAATAACAAAGGTGTGAAGGTAAAGGAGTTTCCTCAGGGCATCACCCTGAGGATTGCTCAAGAACTAGTTGTGTGTGGCAACTCAACCAGTCCTTCCTGGGGGACCACAGCATTATCACGGTCTAGGATAGTATTGTCTTGGCTGAAACAAGCAGTGTCTCTATCCATAGTGTGTGTGTCCATGTCTCATTTTCATAAGCCCTTTTTCTAGTGAGGGGTGGGCTGTGTGTGCCAAACTGTGTCTTGTGTCTCCTGTGAATGCCAGCTCCTCTGCTTGTACTTTCTCTGCCCACACTCAGATATGGGCAAATCCTAGTGATCTAAAACAGGAGGGCTGTTTTGTCTTCCAAGTACTCTTATTTGTTTGTTGTCTCTGTGTTTTGACATGTCTGTCTTACAGTGGATGGAGGAGCATGCCCTCACCTCACCCCCATCCTGAAGCCAAGCCCGCCTTCTTGGTAGTGGCAGTAGGAGGGATGTTGGCTTCCACCAAATGGCCAAAGCATTGTTTCCTGGTGGCTGCTCAGTTCGTCCATTGCTTAGCCTCTTAGTTCTGAAGCTTCACACATTTTATACTTCAGGGGCTCTGTCTGGGCAGGAAATTCTGGGGCAGCCTGGTCTCCGGACTTCTTTATGCTACTGTCACTGTCTTTCCTTTCCTATTGTTAGCTTGGGAGATGAATTTTGAGGTAGGATTTGGACACTATCCAAGTAAATTCTTTTGATTCAGATGAAGACTGTGTTGCTGAAGAAAGCGAGGCTTGTAGTATATAGGGAGGAACTTGGCAGACTGAGAGGGCTCTGGGGACAAGAATGAGGTGGCCAAAGGCTCAGGACTAGAGCTGTGCCTCCACGTTGGTAGCCTGGATAGAGCATGCCTCCTGTTGCCTGATTTGGTTGGCAGTTCAGTGCTTCTCTCCTGGAGCATTTAGAGTTTTGTGCTGTATGTGATCTTTCAGTGGTGTGTTCTGAATCGGAGTCTCTTTCTTGTTGGCTTGCAGAGGGAGTGACATCCAACACCAGTGACAGCGAAAGCAGTTCCAGTAAGTGTGTGTCATTTTCCCCCATGTTGCATAGCTCCACCATTTGCTCCAGCCATTCTCATTTCAGTGTTGCATGGCTGCTATTTCTGTTCCGAGGCTAGTGCTTCTTTTAGCCATGTACACTCTGAGATCCTGGAAATGCTGTGGCCAGTTCATTCTCCATATGGGATAAGGTTTGCCTTGTGAATTAAAGGAGTGTATAAGACAGGTAGTTCTGGCCAGGACCTGACTTAAAAGCATACCCGGGGCCCTGAAAAGGTCGATCTGCCAATGAGTAGATTACTGCCATGGGCACTGTGGGGTGTAGGTGCTGCCAATTTTATAGATTTGTTCAAAGACCAAAAGAAACGGACTTTTGTCAGATATTATCCTGAATCTGCCTTTCCACAGCACTCGGAGCTGGGTTAAGGCTTGGAGTCCCTTGGTGGCACCAATGGTTAAATGCTTGACTACTAGCCGAAAGGTTGGCTCTTCGAACCCGCCCAGAGGCGCCTCGGAAGACAGGCCCCGATGATCTGCTTCGGGAAGGCCACAGCCTTGAAAACCCTACGGAGCAGTTCTACTCTGCACACATGAGCTCAACCATGAGTCAGAATCGACTCAACGGCAAATAAGAACAACAACAACATCCTTGCTGGGTTAAATGATCAGAAAACTGCCAAGTTTTCCTTTGGAGATCCCGTGACCAGACCAGAAAAGCCACAATTTAAACCTTATGAACTTTGGGAGCAGTGGCCTCTCAGTAGTTGTGGTGGCTAGAGGCCAGTGTAAAGTCTGCCCAGGAGTAAGCCTCAGAAGAAGCCTTTTAGCAAGCGTCCTGTGGCTTGATGCAGGCATCACTGCCTCTTCCGGTACCACTGTCAGCCACTCTGGGACCTCCAGACACCCAGCAGCAAGTGGATTGGCCACTGTTTTAGGAAAAGCTCATCATTGCTAGGCTATATGGAGCTCTACCATGGGAGAGAGCAGAGCTCAGCATGGTTCTCAAAGGGCACTGGGGACCTTAGTCCAGCCATGTGCCACTTTCTGGACACTTCTTCCAGTGTTGGGGGGGGGAATCGGTAGACCCTTAAAAGGGTAAAGTTAGGATGCAGCTTTGGGGATCTGCATGAGTGCCCTCGCTTTCCTACCTGCAGATGAGGGGATCAGGGTAATGTTTCTTGACCCGTTGAAACATCCCCTTGATTCTTACCAGAGCAAGAGGGCAACTGAACACTATAAGGACCCTTCCTAATCCTCTACTAGCTGGTAGAACCTGTTAATTATTGGTCTTTGTCCATTTTCCTTGCTTTGAGTTAGGTAAAGAGTTCACCCAAGGATAAAGAAGATTATAAGATATCTTCATGCTCTCAAAGAACTTACTATTTGCTTAGAGAAGCAACATACGATAAAATAAAAGAGAATGATAAAAGGTAACAGATCCGCATGGCAAGTTGTATGATGTAAGCGCAGGAGCAATACAAATTCAGACTAGGTAGAGAAGTCTTCTTGAAAGATTCAAAATGAAGTTCATTCTTACATGGTACATAAGATCCGTGTGAGTGTAAAGGATTATGAGTAGGGGCAGCAGGAACAGATTTGACAAAGGTGTGTAGACATTGATAGGCATTGAAACGCAGGAAAATCTGACTGTAACGAAGATTCACTTTAGTCAATAATTAGGAATGACAATAAATAGATTAGGGCCAGATTCTGAAACCTTTAGGACATTTTAGCTCAGACTGAGGATAAGCAGAAAGGAATCACAGGGTAGGGTGGGGTGTCCAATAGTAAAAACAACACTTTATGGACATCTTCCTGCCACTGAAATGCAGAGTGGATTAAGTGAATAATATACTAGAGGAAGAAAGAATGGACAGTACATTATTGCAGTATACCGGACTAGAACATATACCCTAGTATGAACTGAAGAGCTACATATGGGTAAGAATCAGTGTGACTACATATTAACTTCAAAAGTAGATCTGTTATAAATAGTTGTCCTTATGGCATATCTTTGAAATTCGTAAAAAAATTTTGTATCATTAGCATTTTTATTAGTACATTTTACCATTTTTAAAAGTCTATAATAAAGAAAATAACACCAAAAAAAAAAAAAAACTGTTCCTAAGAAATTGGGGAGTTTTTTGGTGGAGGCTTTCTGGTTGCTGGGTCATGCCCCTTTGCTTAGCTGAGAGAGAACTACTGGCTTCTGCTCCAGAGGCAGTGCTTTCTCACCCAGTGGAAAGCAGAAAGGACCCTGGGGCAGTTGCCGGTGGCACTTGATAAGGCTGTTTTATGGCAGAGGTGGGTGTGGGGTAAATGTTGTAGGGAGATGAGGACAGAGAGAGGTAGATCATAAAGTATTAACCTGTCTCCCTTTTTCATTGCAGAAGGACAAGAGGATGCTATTTTGTCATATGAGCCAGTAACACGGCAAGAAAGTAAGCCCCCTTGTGAGAGTCTTGCCTTCGTGCTAGTTTCCTAGCCTCCTGTAGCAGCAAAGGGAAGGCCCTGGGAGAGCAGGAAGGCATGACTCACTGCACATCTAGTGCCTGGGCTCCTTCTACTTCATCCTTAGGGAAGGCCCTTCAGTGTGTACTTCTCACTAGACTTTGGCTTGCTCCAGGGATCCCTTCCAAAGGACAGGACAGATTTACCAGGAAGACAAAGGTCTAGTTCAGTGGGTGTAGCTGCTGCTAAAAGAGAGGTCCTGGTCCTTCCCTTCAGTGCCTGTTCTTTTTCAGCTCAGCTGCTTGGTTTCAGTGCAGAGATTTGCCCTGAATTTGTTGGACAGTGTCTTAGATTCCTAGTGCTGCCATAATAAAAATACCACAGATGGGTGGCTTTAAAGAACAGGAATTTATTATCTCACAGTTTTGGAGGCTAGAAGTTCAAATCAGGTCATTGGCCCTAGGAGAAGGTCCCTTCTTATCAGTAACCCTAGGCATTTGTTGGCTTGTAGAGGTTCCCCCTCTGTATGTGTCTCTCTATGTCTCGTTTCCCTTTATAAGACACAGTCAGAAGTGATTAGGTTTAGAGTCCACCCCACTCTGGTATGCCCTCATTTACATAACAGAAGAAAAACCCTATTTCCAAGCAGACTCACATTCACAGGTACAGGGGTTAGGACTTCAACGTATCTTTTTGGGTGACAGAATTCAATCCATAACAGGCTGGGAGATGTTCCTGATTTCAGACTTGCCTTAGATTTGGATATTCTTAAAAGCTCTTTAAGGCCTTTGTAAACCTTAAATTCTAGTTAAAAGTCAGAGAATGACCATGGATGCCTCACCCCATCTGAGTTGTAGCTCCAGGGCCTGTGTGTTCTAGGCAGATTTTGAGATAGAGCAGTCTGTCTTGTGAGGGGCCTCCATTGATTATTTCAATGCCATTCCTCCCCAGTTCACTATGCAAGGCCTGTGATCATCCTGGGCTCAATGAAGGACCGAGTCAATGATGACCTGATCTCTGAATTCCCACATAAATTTGGATCCTGTGTGCCACGTAAGAGTCCAGGAAGGCTTTGGGAGTGAGGCATTGATGCCTTGGGAAATCGTTGCTTTGATGTTTTATGGAAAGGGTCTGGGACTAGATTGTAGTGCTGTCTGGGAACAGGGGTCCTTTTAACACCACAGAAGAGGTTAGGCAATAATAAATTTCCAAAAAGGTGATGTGGTTGGGAGGACTAAGACATTAGGCTTGGTTGCTTGCACCCTTGGAGAGACGTTTGAGTGGTGATAGTTGGGTATGATTGGAAAAATGTGAAGCCTCAGCCAAAGTGATGTTGGTGTGACTGGATTAATGGTTTGTTAAGTTCAGTTAATTCCGTACCAAATTTGGCACCTTTTGCCAGGCTTTGGCTAAGGAAACCTCACATTCCCAGTCCGGTTTAAGCTAAAGCAAAGAGCCCTCTTGTGTATGGTATCTGGAGGTTGGAAAAGAAGTAAGCAAGACAAACTTCTTCCCGACTGCTTATTTTTTTAACCTACTCATGCCCATGTGACCCATGTGAGAGAGGAATGAATCAGCTTTTGGGCTTGGGGCAGATCATTGTCCTTGGGCCGCACAGCGTTTCCTTTCTTCGTTCAGATACTACCCGGCCTCGGCGTGATAATGAGGTGGATGGACAAGACTATCACTTTGTGGTATCCCGAGAACAAATGGAGAAGGATATTCAGGACAACAAGTTCATTGAGGCAGGCCAGTTCAATGATAATCTCTATGGGACCAGCATCCAGTCAGTCCGGGCAGTTGCAGAGAGAGTAAGTAGAGAGGAAATTGCTGGGTTAGATAAACCTCAAAGGGAAGATAGAAATGCTCACACTGGAGTCCCACCTGGATCCTCATCTTTTAAACACAGGGAGCTACTAAGTGGTACTGCTGACAAAAGCCATGCCAGCTCTGCATGTTCCCAGCCCCTTGGTGAAGGTGTCTGCCTCTTTCATGCAACTCACCCCAGAACTTTGCCCACCAGGGAATAGGGAACTGTCTGCAAACGGGGCCTTTCTGGCTAGTAGGAGCAAAATATGGGGCCTGGGTACCTCAGGGGTAGTGTCTTCTAGGCCACTGGCTGACCCTGGGCTCCCCCCTGCCCCGTGGATGCTTGGAATGCCACTGGATATCTCCTTGGGGTTGGGTGAACAGGGATTGGGTGGGGCTGATCCAGTCTCTGCTTTTTCAGGGCAAGCACTGCATCTTAGATGTTTCTGGCAATGCTATCAAGAGGCTGCAGCAAGCACAACTTTACCCCATTGCCATTTTCATCAAGCCCAAGTCCATTGAAGCACTTATGTAAGTGTTTGCTGAGACTTAGAAACTCCCAACTAGGACGGGGACCTGGAAAGGAAATGGAGAATAAAGTGATTTGTGGGCAGGGGTGGCACCCAACCGAAGCTCTGAAGAAAGTCTGCAACCCAGCTTCAATCACTGATACTCCTTCTGTTTTGAGCGCCTGTGCATTTATTCCCAGTTGGGCATCTGAACCTGGAAGGCTTGAGGAAGGAGTTGAGCCATGGGCCACTGCTGCTCTGAGAGGACAACTAGGCAGATTTTCAGGGAGCTTTGAGCGGTCTTTTCTGTTAATCAAAATAAAGAATCTGGTTTGGTACTACTTCTCTTCTGTATCTTTCTTCGGCAGGGAAATGAACCGACGGCAGACATACGAACAAGCAAATAAGATCTATGACAAAGCCATGAAACTGGAACAGGAGTTTGGAGAATACTTTACAGGTGAGAATCCCTGTTGCCCAGTCTGGGGTAACGTGGCAACAGCCAGGCATCAAAGAAGTTTAGGTACCTTGCACAGTGTTTCTGGATGCTTTTGAGCTTTTGAGTGCAAACCTTTCCAGAGTATTCAAGTTCTGTCCCTCCAGCCATAGTACTTGAGCCAGTTCATAGTATAAACAACCATCGGCAAATGGTATCTTGTATTGTTAGTTTATTTTGTCTTCTTGTGCCTACTAGATTTTAGGCTCCTTATATTACTTTGTTTCCCCCCTCCCAGTACTCCCAGTCGAGTACTTTGCCTTGCATGTTTTAGGTGTCGAATAAACGTTTGTTGATGATGATTCCGTGGTGTGGTGTTCAAGTTGTCTTGTCAGCATGTGTGTGTGGTTATATTGTCACTTACTTTAGAAGTGCAGTTCCTAGAAGCTTGAGAAGACCTCTGTGTAATATGTTCCTTACCTCTTAAAGTACAGTGACGTGTATATGCAGGTCGGTACTGAGTAACTTCTAACTGGCGGTGCTGCTAGGTTAACCAGGGAAAGAATTGTTAGCATCCGTGTCCTTGTTTCCTGGGCTGAACTCTGACATAGAGCAGATGTGAGGGCCTCAGGGAGCACTGTCGCTTGCCAGAAATTGTGGCTTTCAGCTCTTTCTCCAGATAACTGGGATTTTTCCAAGTCTTTTAGCAAGGCCGCTTTAGAATTATAATCTGCTGGCGTTGTGGTGGCCAAGAGCAACATGAGCTGCAGTGTCTGGCATGTAATGGGTGCTCTGTAAATGCTTTTTTTTTTTTTTAATGTGCACAGTTTTCTATTCATTGCTAGTTAGCCTGTCTCTCATTGAGTTGACTTCAAGCCCTAGGCTTGGAGCTTGGAGCCAGTTTTCCTTACTGCACTAAACTAACAGCCAACTAGTCAAATCAAACCCACATTTCTGTGAGTGTGTTCTTCGTGCCTGTGGGGTGAGTTGTAGGGTTGTTGGGAAAGGCAGGATTGCCGCGTGTAGGGGGTGTGCTGTGGACCACAGTAATAATTTTGTTTTCCTCTTCACTTTAGCCATTGTGCAGGGTGACTCACTGGAAGAGATTTATAACAAAATCAAACAAATCATTGAGGACCAGTCTGGGCACTACATTTGGGTCCCATCCCCTGAAAAACTCTGAAGAATCCCCTCCAACCACTCTCTTGTGAACAGAAGAAATCAAGTCCCTCTTCCCTCCTCCCTCTTCATTCCTGTCCCCATGGGGAGAACAAATGACTACTGTTCTTGTCCCCTTTTTTAGATATGTCAAAAAAAATTGAGTTTTCTAGTCCTGTTTTTTTTTTTTTTATTATTTTTGTTTTGTTTGAGTTTATTTTTGGGGGGATGATGCCATCTCACTCATCGTGTGACCGTGCCCATTCCTGCATGGACCTTTCCCAAGTGCTAGCACAGGTGCAAATCCATCAGAATCATTGTTTTCTTAAAAATCAAGCAGAAGCGAAGAGAAGAGAGGAGGACTGATGGAAAGACAGACTCCGGACAGCTACACGGATTGTGAAACGAGCTATATGCACAACATGATGAGATGCTCCTGGGGCATTTCTGTATATCTGTATTGCTGTCTGGCAGCTCTGAACAGTGCAACGTAATGGCAACAGAAAGTATCTTATTTATATATATATATACATATATATATATGTAATTTATATAAAATATATAGAAATTATTATATATATATATATTATACACTCATATAATATATATATATATTCACACACATTTGGACTAGAAAATTTATGGAGACTTCATCAATGGTACTATGTTATTAGAGAACTGTCTTAATTTTCATATTCCAATCAGATGGCATCTTATATCCCAACTGGTTGGGAAGGGATTGAAAATGGTGGTTAAGTGCTGTACTAAAGGGCACTTGCATTTGGTCATTCTCTTGAGAGCTGAGATTTTCTCTCGGAGGGGGTCAGCTTGAGGCCTGGGGGCGAGAGGGCTGGGAACTTGACCCTAAAGCAGCTGCTGCCCTTGAGGTGCAGTCAGTCCTGTGTGCGGAAAGGGAGAGAATGGCTAATGATGCTCCATATTAAATTGCCTATTGTTTTATGCCACCTGATGTGTCTGCATGAGAGGTTTCCTTTTTGTTCATTTTTAAGCTGCTGTTAAACCAAAACCATGTTGTGCTACTGTGTCAGCCTTTTCATTATTCCAAATTTTACTTTTACTATTTAAGTGAATGCGTAGACTCCAATTTGACAATGTTCTAAAGGCTTATAACGTTCTAAAGGAGCCAGGCCTTGTGATATAGTAGGTGACCCAGGCTTGGCCGTCTAATCAGCAGAAGGGAAATGCAGGCTGGTAAAGAGGGAGAGGAGGAGCACTTCGATCCTGTCCCTTCACTTACCTGCCAAGGACATGCAGGGCCTCAACTGAGGTTCCATCATGGGACCCATTGACAGGGAGAAGGAGTCACCTTCCTACCAGCTCTGTGCTGGGACAATGGAACAGCACTAGGCTTGGCCAGCCACACAATTAGTAGTTTGATTTGGGCCTTTTTTTTTTTTTGCAGCTGCTTCATACACCCTACCCCAGCCCCCTCACCAACATCTGGTAGCTTACTGTTTCTTCAAGAACAAAGTAGACTTTAATGCTGTAAATTTGAGCTGTAGAGCTAAGATTCACCTACTGGTGACATGTGAAACCTTGTTGCTTTTTCCTAGAGTCTGATGGCAGTGATTGTGGTCAGGGGAGTTCTTCTCTGACCACAGCAGGTGTGTTTCAGGCCCTACCCCACCCTACTATGCTCCTTTGAAGCCAATGTGCCTCCCTCCCCTCCATGCTGGAGGGATGACACAGGGGAGAAGAAAATAGAAACGCTTGGCCCTAGGGTTGAGTCACTTGTTTCCTAGCCCACTGTGTTATGATCAGTGCAAACAACTCAGTGTGGAAGATGCTTAAGCACTACCAGCCAAATTTGAGAAGTGTGTTAACAGTTATCCTACCAGCATATTGAGACTAACTCTAGAGTTTTTTTTCTAGAGTTTGGGGCCCAGAAGAGGGTAGAGAAAGGGCAGCAGCTTTACCTGGGCAGTACACTGGGTTGAAGGCAAAGAGGAATAAAGTGACGGCTGATGATGACTCTGGTGAGGAGAGGGTGAGCAAGGAGTGTTGATTTCTGTGATGTTAACTGAGTGATATATTCTGAATGATGCTCAGCCCTCTCCCCCTCCCAGGGATGAGAAGCAAAGATTAAAAGTAAGCATGGCACTAGTTGGTTTACCAGTGTTCCTTCCAAGGAGACATATATTTTTTAATAAACGATAGTTGCAATGAACTGTGGCTCAGAGACCTTCTTGAAGTAGTTGAGAAGGGAGGGTGGGTGCACAGCAATGGGAAAAGGTCCCAAACCTTTGGGACCAAAGGGCTCTGTACTTAGTGATGACCATCTGACCAAGTGAGGAGTTCTGGATGGTTACAGACATCTGTGGTGGTAACAAATCCCTTGTGAGAGCTATATACTTAAGTCTACCACCACAGCCCCCCAAACGCTGCCTAAAACAGCACAGACAGGGCGAGTCCACAGCCTTGATGGTGAGATGCTGACATTTTTCCAAAAGGTATGCAAGGTAGGGTATGTCTACTGCAGCAAAGACGTGTGTTTAACAAAGCAGGCACCCAGTTAACAGCAGAGAAGTGAGTAATGAAATTGGTAAGAGAAAACTGGCCTACCATCTACCTGTGCTCCCAGAAATCATTGAGAGCTCAGGGAAAAATGAGGGTGGCATAGGCCCAGAGTAGACCCCAGCTGGTAGAGCGGGGGAGCAATCATCCATGCAGGCCCCTGAGGAGAGGAGGAGTGCTTACCCAGATGAGTGCTTAGAGAAGGTATTTATGACATGGCCAATGTCACGACAAGCTGTATTGAGAAACCTGAGAAAGTATTGCCATTATTAAAGTCGAGAATGATAACCGAGTGAATGAGCACCCCTAGTGTGTGGCGTGAATCACAGCAAGGATGGTAATCCCTTGCATGTCTGTGGTGCTTTACCGTTTGCAGAGTGCTTTCTTCCCACTGACAGAAGGCAGCCCAACAAAAGGGAGCCTTCAGACAGCTCAGTGAGGGTTTAAGGAAATGCAGCTCCTAAATGCAAAGGGATCAAAGAATTAGCCCATCATCACACTGTGTTGCAACTGGGTTTCACCAGCTGATGTCCCTCCTAGAGGACGAATAGCTGAAGAAAATAAGGGCCCACAAGAGAAGATACTGAGCAACTTAGAAACATCAAAGATAACACTCTTATCCTCACTGAGCATGCTATGACCTGATGGACAGAGCCTTGTCCCTGCAAGGAGTGAAGACTGGGATCTCTTCCCAGTTCTGCTGCTGACGACACAGCTAATCACATCTGAATTTCTTCATCTCTGCAGAAAGAAGTGTATTATTAAGCCCTAAAAAATTCATAGGATGATACTCATGACTAAATAAAATACTTAAGATAAAATAACCAATTTTATCTCAAGTTGAGAGTGCTTCTAGAAATTGAGGGACTAGAGAGGAAGTATCCTGAGCCGACCAAGGCCAGACAGAAAAGGATGGGACTGAAAAGGGGCACCAGGCTTGAGCAGAAAGGTCAGTACAGAAGGACAACGTAGCCCTTCCCATGGGGACAATACCTGCCTGGTGCCAAACTCTGGAAGCCCAAGGTATCAGAAAACTTTGTAGAAATGATATGGGCTGTTCAGAGCTGTTGGTTTTCTCAAGGTAATCTAATAAATTAGTGCTGAAGTTAAAAAACAAGCCTAGATGCCTGATAAACTCAATTTGGGCCTTGGAAGTATTCATTTAGTGTCAATATCCCCAAGTTTTGTCCTTCATTCCTGTTTCCATCTAGGGTTTCCATTAGGATTCCACAAATCCTTTGATCTATTCAGACAGTTCCTTGGCAACTCAGGAGACTTTATTATCTTATCATTGCAAATGATTTTCTGAAGTCAAATTCCAATTTCCTCAAAAACCTCTCTCTTCCCACATCACTTCCAAGAAATAGCAGAACTGACTCACACACACCTCAGTTCCTCCCCAGTGAACAGGATGTCGATACATTGTGCTTTGCTAGAGAGTCACTTTAGAACAGCTTCTTTGACGATGAAGCCCCAACTAGATTTTATCTGCAAAGCCATTCCCTTTGTGCCATTATGCCCATTGGTTTTTTTTTTCCATGTAAGACTGAATAAACTAACTGCATGTCCCATCCTTCCCCTACCACCTAACTGGAAGTACCTAGCAAACCTACAAGAACTAGAAAGTGGGTGCTTTGAGAAGTAGGATTCAGACCTGATTCTTCCAGTTAAGAGCATGTATAAGCAGATGTCATCCTAACTGGCTTTCCTGACCCCCTACAATCCATCCTCCGCAGAGGTGACAATTAGCTATCTAAAGTGCTATACCCATTCCATGATGCCCTATTACCTAAAGGAAAAAGTCCAAGCTCCTTAGCATGACCCTTCCATCATCAGGCCTTGACCTTCTCTCCTGGCTCATCTTTTGCTGTGTCCCCGGTTGAGTCCCTTGAATGCACCATGATCTTCTGTGTCTTTGCTTATGCTCCTTTTTCTGCCTCTAAATGCCCTCGCTGTCACCCTGTCTTGCTTACCTGGAAGACTCCTCTTCATATTTCAAGACTCAATTCAAGAATTTCCCTCTTTTTAGCTGTCTTTCCTGAACCACCACCTCCTCCTCCGCCCCTACTCTACAGGAACAATTAACTATTCCTTTCTTTTGTGCTCTATTGTACCCCGTAAGAGCTTTTGACACATAGTAACATGTCACGTGCACTGTGTGCCAGGCATTGTGTTAACTGCTTAAGGCTTATTTACTTCTAAAAACACCCCTATGAGGTAGGTGCTTTTATTATCCCCATTCTCCAGATGAGGAAATCGAGGGATAAGGAAGTCACGCAGCTAATAAATGCTAGAGTTAGGGGTCAAACACGGGCTGTCTAACTGCAGTTGTTGCACTCTTAAGCACTACACCATGCTGCCTCTCACTTTGCCACACTGCACTTATAACATTTTATTGGCTTTATCTCTTTACATCTCTGTCCTCCTCCCCTGGGCCTCTCCTTGAGAGGGGAGACTATGTCTTATTCATCTTCATATCCCCATCACTTAATCCAGTATTTGTCATATAACAGGTGCTCATTAAAAGAGAAGAGATGCAGTAATCTGGCTCAACTTTGGAGGGAAACTATTTGACTAGACCCAAACCTGTGGTGAATACGAATTTTGTTTGTATTATGGAAAGAGATTTTTTTCTGGAATCCCTTCAACTTCCTCTGGGATATTGCTCCACTGATGATGACTTCTCTCTTATCTTCAACCACTCCCTCTCCTTTAGCTCCTTCCCATTCTTTGGACTCTGCTGTCTTCTCACCAAGTACTGAACCATCTTCCTGCTCTGCTTCCACTTAATGCTTCCACTTAGTGACCATCCATTTATTCATTCAACAGAAGTTTATTGAGCACCTATTATATGGCACGGAAACCCTGGCGGTGTAGCAGTTAAGTGCTACGGCTGCTAACCAAGAGGTCGGCAGTTCGAATCCGCCAGGTGCTCCTTGGAAACTCTATCAGGCAGTTCTACTCTGTCCTATGAGTCGGAATCGACTCGATGGCAGCGGGTATTATATGGCACAGTACACAGTAGTTAAGAGCTATGGCTGCTAACCAAAAACGTTGGCAGTTCAAATCCACCAGGCACTCCTCGAAAACCCTATGGGGCAGTTCTACTCTGTCGTCTAGGGTCGCTATGAGTCGGAATCAACTCCATGACAGCAGGTTTGGTTTTTTTGTTTGTTTGTTTGTTTATTATATATTAAGCACTCCACTAGGTGGACCTTACGGTCTGGTTCTTTTTCCTTTGTAGTCTCGCATTTGTTACCCCCCTCAAGCTACTGAAAGGTCTCTCACAGGGCAATCATTATTTCCTAAGCATGAAATTCAATGACTCTCTTCTCAGCCACAGCCTCACAGAAAGATGAAAATGACATGATCCCTGCTTTCACCATTGACTTAATCTCTCCACCCATCCCTGCCCCCTTCCCGTGGCACTACAGCCTGCAGCTCCGACCCTTCTGGTTTTTCCTTGACTCCTTTACTCACTCCTTTCCCACCTCCTCAATGCCACCATTTTCCTAGTCACCTAGGCTCAAAACCTGGTTTCTATTTTTTCATCACATCCAATCTCTTACCAAAACTTGTTGATTCTCTACAATGTCTTTTGAATTTAGTCCTTTCTTTTTGTTGTCCCCCCTCTCATAATAACAAGAGCTACCACTTGGTGAGCAAGTACTGACAGGCATTGTGCTTGATGCTGGAAATACAATGACAAGTAAATACAGTCCCCGTTCTCAAGGAGTTTATAGCCAAGGGGAAGGGGTCAACAAACAAGTAAATAAATTAATAATATAATTATATATTACAGTAAATGCTATGAAAGGCATAAATAAGATGCAGTGATAGAGGATAATATAATGGAGGAACCTGCTTAGAGAGGGTGGCCAGGGAAAGCTTCCCTGAGGATTATAGGTCTTGCAGATGAAAACTTTTGACATAACAGGGAACATTTATTTCATGCTATGTGCCAGGCATTTTACTAAGTGCTTAAACCAAAAAAACCAAACCTGCTGCCGTTGAGTCGATTCTGACTCATTGCGACCCTATAGGACAGAGTAGAACTGGAAACCCTGGTGGTATAGTGGTTAAGTGCTACGGCTGCTAACCGAAGGGTCGATAGTTAAAGTCCACCAGGGGCTCCTTGGAAACTCTGTGGGGGCAGTTCTACTCAGTCCTATAGGGTCAACTTGACAGCAACGGGTATACTAAGTGCTTAAACCCAGTGCGCAGTGCCATCGAGTCAATTCTGACTCATAGCGACCCTATAGGACAGAGTAGAACTGCCCCATAGAGTTTCCAGGGAGCGCCTGGCGGATTTGAACTGCCGACCCTTAAAAAAAATATTAATTCACTAAACTGCCTAGAACATCCCTATGAAGTAGGTGCTTTTGTAAGTTCAGTAGGATCAGCCAGGTGGGGGAGGGGATTATTTAACACCCTCCTCTGGCCCCAATCTGCTTTTCCAGCTTTATCTCCTGACAGGTCTCTACAAACTAGACCACTTGCTTATTTTACCTTCATGTAAGTCCTCTGTATGGAACATTTCCAGCCTCTATCTCTATCTAATGAAACCATTCAGGCTTCAGCTCAGATGGCATCTTCTATGATAACTTCACTGATGACTACAGAAGAGCGTCTCCCCTCCCTCCTTTTACACCACTCTAGCAGTTTGTACTGAACTTACTCTTTTCTTCCTTGTATGATAGATATTTGTCCATAGTACACATTTTCCAACTAAACAAAAAGCTTATAGAAGTCTGGGATTATATCTAGTCTATCTTTGTATCCCTCACAGCAACTAATACATGCCTTGCCCATGACAGACATTCAATAAATGTCAAGTGAACTTCCCCTTTCCGGGCCTCACTGTCTTAATCTAAGTTGGACAGGTGATCTCTAGGAACATTTCCACCTCTAACACTTGTTTTTTGATGGAAAAACAGTGAAATTCTAGAGGACATGTAAGATCCTGGGTCCTGTACAAAAAGACACTGTTCATACTTTTTGTGAATTTGTAGTTAAAAAAATGATGCAGACAGACACAAAAGATGTAAAGAGAGCTCTCAAAGAACACGGCATATGAGCACACAATCAAATATACAGACAGAGGATAGGTGCCTGCTGTGAGTGAGCAGAAGAACCATAGCAGATGCATAGACTAGGACCAGGGGAAGGGCTGAAGGGTAAGATTCCAGAACAGCTTGAAAAAATAGAAAACTTTGTGATAGAAGAAGGTGCTGATTCTGATTACTTACAATCAGAGAAGTGGTGCTAGGAAAATAAGAGAATGGAGGTGCCAGAAGTACCACTAGATGCCCTTAGAATGAGAATTTAGGTGCCCTACAGTGCCAAATAGTAGTTTATGGTGGTAGTCACGGTAAGAGCTATTTGAGAGGAGTGTGAGGGTGGTGTAAGGGATGGGCATGAAGAAGAGTCGTCGCATTTGAGAACTCTACCAAGTGGTATGTTCTGATGACCTGCAGGGAATGATGTGTTGAGTTTGTCTTTTAGTTGGAGCAATTGCTAGCTTTGTGTTTGTGACATTAAATGCAGGCTGGCCTTTCTTCCGGAGGAAGTAAGAAGGTTTTGAAACTACCTCTCTGTTCTGGCTTATTAGAGAGGTTGAGGGGTTCTTAGGCAGGATGAGGGAAGAATGCAAAAAAGGAAAAAAAGAGATCAGGAAGTAAAGGTAAAAGGTCCTAAAAAAGTAGGGGGTAGGAGGATCCCTGCTGTTAAGTAGAGGAATGTCAAAGAAAGAGACAACAAAAGTGTTCTAGAGGATCTACTAGAGTTTCACCCTAAAAAAGCTGTTGCTGTCAAGTCAATTCCGACTCATAGCAACCCTATAGGACAGTAGAACTGCCCCATAGGGTTTCCAAGGAGCGCCTGGTGGATTCGAACTGCTGATCTTTTGGTTAGCAGCCCAGCTCTAAACCACTGTTCCCCCAGGGCTCTGAGAAGAAATAATAAGAAACAATGAAGAGACGTTAAGGGGACTAAGTAGGATTCAAGAATATGATGACATGCAAAACAAAACAGAAGGTATAAAACCTGCATCAGTGCAACTGCCCTATAATAGGTAGAAAGTCTTTTCAGGAGATGGTAGTACAGATCTTCTGGAGAATGAATAAATGAAAAGAAAAATTTAGTAGGTGCAGGGAAACATGTAACCGGGCCAGAGAACAAGGGGTGAATAATAGCAAACATTAAAAAGTACTAACCATGCAGCAGGCATCACCCTTAAGAGCTTTACATGTATTTACTCATTTGCTCTTTAGCACAACTCTGTGGCTATTGTTATGGGCATTTTATAGATGAGGAAACTGAGGAATGGCGAGGTTAAGTAACTTGCCTGAGGTCATACAGCTAATAAGTGGGAGAGTAAGGATTTGAACCAAGGCAGTTTGGTTCCAGGTGTATGCCATTATGCTACGATGCCTCTTCTAGTTCTTGAAAGAGTAGTTTACACTCTGCTACCACTTTCCATCTCTGTATTTCTTTGCAGTCTGGCTTTTGCCCTCACCCCTCAATTGGAGTTGTGCTTTCAAAAGCCAATATAGCTTCTAAGTCACCAGATTTTATAGCTTCACAGACCTCATACTCATCAAGCTTTCTGCCATATTTGACACTGTTAATTATTCTTTCCTTCTTGAAACTTTCCTCTTGGCTTCTGTGATACAGGAGATGATACTTGGTTCTCGTACATCTCCCATATCTCTCCTCTGCCTCTTGCAGCTCCTTTTTCCTTCTTTTCCCTTAAATGCTTGTTAAAGTTGTTCTTGGCCCTCTTCTGTCTCTACACTCAATTCATTGGAGGTTCTATGGCTTCAACACTCACATAACTCTAAAATCATCCTTCCTACCCAAACCTGAAACCTTTGCAGCGTCTCTAATTATGCCTCTATCATAGTCCTCAGGCTCACCTTCACTATCTCCACAATCATTCACTGGCTGTATGGACAGATGAATGAATGAATAACAGTGGGTGGTTTCCTGATTGAGGATATGGCTGTAAGTATGCAGACATAACAGGGCTATTTTCTTTAATCACATACTTTCATTGCAATTTAACAGAGAGCTGTGAGAAAGCTATCAAATCAAACAAATGCTGTCCATTTCCAGCTTCCTCCTCCACCTCTTATTCTAACAATGGGGATGATTGGTTTCACCGAAGGAGTCCTGTAAATCATCTCCAAGGACTATGAAGAAAATTCAAGAACTTGGGGGACCAGGTGGTGTTCTCTTCTTACAAAAGAAAACTGGTATTTTGGGTTAGAAAAAGAACATGCAGAAAATTAAATGGCTGCCTATAGAGATGGAATTTCACAATAGGATGTTTTGTCTGGACCACGGTTTAAAATACTGGATTGCTGGGCTCTTGGCTAGGACATAGTTCTCTACGATAACTTGGAAAAATGTGTTTTCCCAGAGACTTGCTGATCTGCTAAAGAGAACTTTAAATTGAAAACGGAGGGTAAAGGAGAAAAATGTCCTAATAATATTATAAAATCAATCACTATGGACAATATCTGATATCAGAGCAAGAACAGCACTGGAGAAGGTACCCATTAAGTCACAGAAGAATATAACTGGCAAAAGAGTCATAAATACAACTTACGGCTTCCGCTATTTCTGTATCAGTGCACGGCATGTGTGTCAGGGTGAACCATTTGAAATGGACAATATTAGGCTGCTTTTTACCACAAAGATGGCAACTTCATACGGTTCAAGCTAATGTTATGATATGAACTCGATTTTGTGTTTTATTGTGTGGTAGGCGTATAGGTAACGGAACAGTCTCCATTTCCACAATCTTCACATGACACTTAAGTGACATTAATTTTGTTCATCATGTTGTTCAGCCATCACTATAAACCATTCCTAAATTTTTCCAACACCCTTAACAGAAGCTCAGTGTCCCCTAAGCATTGTGTCTTACTTCCTCTATCCCTCCCAGCCACCTCTGGTAACCACTAATAAAACTTTGATCTCTATATACTTGCCTATTCTCGATATTTCATATAATTGGGGTTAAACAATATTTGTCCTTTTGTGACTGAATTAATTCACTCAGTATAATGTTTTCAAGGGTGAACTTGACATTTTAACACAAGGTAATAAATACAAGCTCAGCGGTATCGTTAAGACTGGGAGGAATGAAACTTAACAACTAGAATTTAGCATCAGAAAGGAACAATTATTACAAAGAAAAGTGTCCCTTGGACTGGGAAGTGACATTGTGGGAAATACATAGAAATCAACAAACATAAGAACAGAAGCCCTCTGAAGAGTTTTGGTGAAGTTAAAAGGAGAAAGGAACCGGGATTAACATAGTGTAAGTATATCACATACCACCCTAGAAAATGGAAGAAATACTCCTGATATAGGTCACAAAAAAGGCACTTGGCAAGATATAGCAGCAGGGAGGAACTTTGTCCACAGTTGTTATAAGTTTCAATCACCTAAAGGCAGAACATATAGAAATTCTTTACTTGCTGACAGTATTACCCCTCAGAAAGTAAAAACAAAACAGAAAAATCAACAAGAGGGACTGCTATTCATGACCAACAATGGAGAAACTGATGGGTGAAGTGGAAGCTTGAACAGCAGCCATATTATCTCAGCATCTGTGATAGCATAAAGCTAGACACAGTAAGGCATTTTATCCTAAAATTTAAACAGGCCAACTTCAAAAAAGTTCAGAGGAAAGAAACATAGCATGAGGGCAAATAAGCACAGGTCCAACAGATCTTGCTTTATGGCTATGCCATTTACCGGCTCTGTAAACTTGGTTAAGTTACTTCAACTCTCTGAGCCTCGGTTTCCCACAGAAAGGATGAAGAAGAAAGGGTGGAAAGAAAAGAAAATGTGGAAAGAAGGGCATCTGATCAAGGATGAATATAAAATAGTAACATGCCAAAATCTATCAGAAAGGCTTTATCTGAAATGAGCTAATTCTATGAGTGAGAAAAAGAGGATATTTTCAGTTTTGTTTGCATCAAGAAGCAAATAAGGAGGCCTTAAAATCTACAAGTTAGGGCAGATTGTGTTGTTTTAGTTAGAATTAGGTTTTTTTAAAATTATAAAAGTAATATAAGCACATGTAAAAAGACTGAAATAGTACAGAAGGGTATAACATGAAAAATTGTTTTAGTGCTTACCAGGCAACAAAGATGTTTCGGTCTTCTCTGTCAAGGGAAAAGACCATTAGACTGGAAAGGGTAAAATAGATACTAGTAAGAGGAACTGAAGATCATGATAAGAAAGTGTAAAAAAGCACCAAGTTGCTTTAAATGACTTTAAGTTTCTTGGCCTACACAAATTATATTTCAGGATGTCAAGAAAACCTATACATGAGATCAGTAAACTAGTGTTTGTAACCTTTTCATGGAGAATAAGAGAGATTCTGGAAACATAGAGAAGAACATATGTTCTTTTTTCAAAAAAAAAAGGAAGAAGATAGATTTCACAAGCCTTAGGTAGGTTTCATTTTAATTATCAGGCAAGTTTCTAGAATAAATTATTGAAAAGGATGGCTTACATGAGAGTACTTATAGGGAACTAGTGATCACAAAGAATTTATAAAACCTAAGACTATCTCAAGACAGACTAAACTCATTTTCTTTTTTTAAATAAGCTTAGTAAATGTAAATGGGTCATGTTTAGTAATTGGGTAAAGCAGAAGAATGTTAGACATAGTGTATCTGGATTTCGGCAAGGCATTTGACAAAGTCATTCATGATAGCCTTGTGAGAAAGAAAAATGTAGACAGTACAATTATTGAATGGGTAAATGATCATCCCAAAGTCTGCTAATTAATGGATCCAAGTTTAATTTTTTTAATATACTTACTTATTATCTGTCACCCCCACTAGGATGTAAACTCCTTGAAGGAGAGACTTTGTCTTGCTCACTGCTTCCCCCCCAGTACCTATGATAGTGCCTGATACATAGTGGAAGTGTTCAGAAAATATTTGCTGCATGAATAAACAGACCTAGAGAATGGACAGAAAAGCATGTCACCAAGCTCTATTTCAGTCCTCTCCTGTTTAGTATATTTTATCATTTATTTGGATAGACATTAGATGGCATGATGACCAAGTATGCATAAAATGTGGGCCTGAGAGGAATAACTAACATAATAAAGAATAGACTCTGTATCCAAAAAAATTAGCTGTCTGGAGGGATCTAAGAAAAAAAAATTAACTGGCAAGAGCAATTTAATAGTGATAAATGCACTTAGATTGAAGAAAAAACTGAAGGTACAAGCTGAGACATTAATTATGTGGAAAAAAAGACTTAGATGTTTTCATTCATTCTTAAAACAAATATTTATTGAAAATGAAGGCACTGTGCTAAACACTGGGGATATACAATAGTGAGGAAAACGTAGTGTCTGCCCTCATGGAGCTTAAAGGCTATTGGAGGAGACAGATATTAATCAAATGATTGCACAAATAAATATATATTTACAAACTGAATAGAACTGAGCATATAACAAGAGAACCTGATCTATTCAGGGAAAGTTTCTCTGAGGAACTGAAATTTGAGCTAAGTTCTCAAAGATAAGTTGGGAAAAAAAAGTTGGAATAAACTAAGGTGCAGGGGAGATTACTAAGTCCAGTGAGTCAACAATATAAAGTGCCTGCTTAAACACTGATGTGGCCCCTTTCCCTTCCCCTTCCCCTTGGTAGGGACTGGGGCCAGGGCCAGGGCTGTGGTGGGGGCGGGGGTCAGCTAGAAACTCAGCTTGAGGTTCAGCTGACGACCTGGCCAGAGTGTTCACTGGGCTTGGGCCAAAAGGGGCAGCCAACATGGTCAGGAAACTGGGGTTAGGAGACAGTTGCAAGGCTGGGAGATTGATTTCATACAAAGAGATTAAACAAGTGAATATATGTGGTTAATGGGAGGCAGGTTTCTGATGTCAGAAGAGAGTTACAAATAAAGAAAGGGGGAAGGCAAGAATATTCTGGTGTTGGACTGATGACTGATTTTATATAGATAGATATACACATATTTATACATAAATAAATATATTGATATAAAATTTTTTTATTGATATAGGGACATATAAATTGATATGCACATATATGTATATGTGCATGTATATACACACATTTATATCCTACCCTTGTCCACTGAGAGAACCTAGAAACGATGGCACCCCAGTAACAATGAGCACACCTGCACCTAGATCTTGGGCACTAACTACCATTCTCCATTAAAAGGAACCAGGGCTCCTTGGGGAAATATCTGACTCCAGAGTTGGGGCGAGGAAAGGACAAGCTGAACCTTGAACATCTCACTGTGCCAGAAAATATGAAAGTGTTCAAAGAATTATGGGGACATGTTAAAAGACATAAGGACCAGCTTTGAGCATCAAAATAAATGACAGTAGTGGATTAGAGCCCATTGAATAAAATAGGAATCCACTAGTCTGTACTAAAAAGCATTTTTAAAAACATGAATAAATAAGTGGGGGAGAAGGAAAAGCTCTACCTTACCAATGCCAACTAATAAATGAAGAAAGAACGACAGAAATTGAAACATCACCATTTACCAACCATCAGAGTAAAAACTGATTCAGACAAGAATCAATGGATGCCAAAACTAGTGGGTGAAAGTTTAATAGGGTACAAGATATTAACTTAGTCTCAAAGTATCTTCCACAAAGTACTTCAAAATTACGTATTCATTACTAAGTACAAACTATCAATTCAACTTACAGTGGAGAAACCTGGTTGAAACCATCTTAACTAAGTTGATAAGTAAGTAACAACAGTATGAATCAACATTGTGTATCTACTGGTATGATACGCTGAGAATGCATCACTTCTGTGCTATGCCTATCAAAAATGTATTATCTGAATCTAATCATTAGGAAACATCAGACAAACCCAAACTGAGGTTCATGCTACAAAGTAATTAGCCTTTACCCTTCAAAAAATGTCAAGGTCATGAAAGATAAGAAAAGACTATAGGAGATAAAAAAAGACATGACGACTAAAGTGCAACTTAAGACCCTGAACTTATAAAGAACTTTGTTAGGACAGTAAAATTTGAAATGGGCTCTGTAGTTTAGATGGTAGAACTGTATGATTGTAAATTTCCTAATTTTGATGGCAGTATTGTGGTTATGTTGGTGAGTGTCCTTGATTTTACGAAATACACACTGAGATATTAAGAGGATATAGGGCAAGATGTCTGCCAATTAATCTCAGATGGTTCAGAAAGAAAGGAAAATGTGGTCAAATGTTAACAAATAGGGAATCTGAATGAAGGGTGTACAGCGATTCTTTGTGCTTACTCGCAACTGAAGTATAAAACTATTTCAAAGACAAATGTTAAAAAAATTTAATACAAATTCAGCTGGGGGAAAAAAAGCCCATGTGATCTTATGGTACACCAATGGAAGTCCAGCCAGAATGAGGCTGCTGAACTCTGCATGGGTCAGACCTCACCGGAACATGGGATTTGGCTCTTGAAAACTAAGGCGACTGGACCATATGAGGAACAGCTGAGGGTTCTGAGGCTATTTAACCTGAAGAAGAAAAAGTTCTCCAAAGGGCTGTCTGGCGAAAGTGGACTTGTTGATAGAAGACAGATTTATATTAAGTATAAAGAAGGCCTTTCTACCAATTAGACAGCAACAAGGTGGACTGAGCTGTCTCAGGAATTCCTTGTCATAGAATATGTTCTAATTGAGACCGGACAACCAATTCTTAAGGGTGTCATAGAGAGACTTCTGGGCCCAATGACCACTAAGTTTCTTCCAATAAAGATTTTATGATTCTCTGTTATCTTCAGGTATTGGAAAATCAAGCACTTCTGGAATAAAATGCAACCTGTGTCGGACCAGGATAAATAGTCCCTTTTGTTCCCATGGGGCATAAACCATCTTGCTCTCACATGGGCTGTTTCAATACACTCCACAGCACCTTGAAAAATTCAATTGCCCCCCAGAAATGAGCTGGTCACTGAGGTAAACATTAAAATGTTTTTATTTTAAAATTTTTCATTCAACAACGTGAAAACAGGGCCTGAGAAAACAGAAACAGAGGCTCAAGAAAAAGTTTGGTGAAAATTTATATATTCAACATCCCACAATACATGTTCCTCATTGTTGCTATGCGTTTGCCTCCTCATATGCCATGTCTCAGTAGTTCTCACTCTTCATTAAAAAGTGAGCCCTTGTTTTTATTTAATGCTTCCATGAACTCCCTATATAGAACATTCATCTGGGAAAGAGAATAGCAAACATTTTTCTTGAGATGGTGATGGCACTAGAGTCTAACATTTACCTTCTAAGATCTGAGGAATCACTTTGGGAAGAAAATACAGTACTACCTTGGAGAGGAAGGATCCCAATGTACCACCCAAAACCCAGTGCCGCCTAGGTCTGTTTAATAGGGAAGGCACTTAAGACATAAAAAAGAAGATTCTTTGCTCTACTTTGGTAACAAGACTTTTTTCCCACCAACCCTCTCTCCTGAAGAGTTAATGGCCAAGAAATCTGCAGCTCAGAATAGTTCCACTAGAGAAAATGCTTTTTTAAGCAGTCATTACTTTGAGCAAAGGCCAGTCTTTCTCTACATGTACTGGCATTGACAATGCTATATCTTTCCAGAGCTCACTCCTGGCATTCCTCTTAATTAGATTCCATGTGCTATCCCTAAGTTTCCCTCTGTTCTCCATCCTTTCTGGTTTCCATTCTAAGAAACTACTGTTTGCAGTCCCCTAACTCTTGGAGTTATATAAAGCCACTGAGAAGAGTAATGATCAAGATCCTCTCCTAGCCAAAGAGAACCCAGCTATAACCTATCTGTCCCTTAAATCATGCCACCCTTCCCTAGCCTTTTGCTCCTCACCTGAGTTTCATAGCTTCTCTTGAGGGAGCCAAGGTGGTCAAGGAAATGCAATGCCAAGCCACACCATTTTTTAGCAGCTACACACGTGCCCTTGTCATATAGAAATATTCCAGTATTCCAGCACTTGATCATCAGCCAGAGAATTTCCAATTCTGGGTAGCTTGCCTGAAATCCAAGAATAGTTGGTTTACAGTTATTACTGTCACAATTCGTTGTAGCTCTAATTATATCAGTGCTGCATCCCATTACTATTAAAGAATGGGTGCTCTGCCAACACTAAGGAGGGAGCCACAGACTTCACTACTAATCTCATGCTTCTGCAGAACAGGAGGGGAGCACCTTGAAGGTCTGTCAGCTGTAGGATGCCCCACAGCAAGACCTCACGAAGTCACATATAAACTGGAAAAGCACTGAGGCCCTCTTGGACTGAAGGGGGAAGAATCAGAGAGACACAGATTCCTGGTCTCCCTGAACTGGGAAAAAAAACCTGTATTCTGTTTGGAGCTGTCCTTGATGCTGTCCTCAGTCAGTTATCTAGGTTATACTTGACTAATTTTCAGAGCACTGGTGGCACAGTGGTTAAAGCAATTGACCTCTAACCCAAAGGTCAGTAGTTCGAAAACATCAGCAGCTCTGCAGGAGAATGATGTGGCAGTTGGCTTCTGTAGAGATTTAAAGCCTTGGAAATCATATGGGGTCGCTATGAGTCAGAATCAACTTGATGGCAGTGAGCTTTTTTTTTTTTTTTTTGAATTTTCATAGAGGGTTGTCAAGAAGCAGCATTATTCAATGTCTTTATTTCTTTGACCCTAATCAGTCCCCGTTTGAAATAGAAATTGTATTAATCTTTAGCGTTGACAATATCTGAGTCCCTGGGTGGCACAAATGTCAAGTGCTTGGCTACTAACCAAAAGGTTGGTGGTTTGAATCCATCCAGAGGTGTCCTAGAAGAAAGGCCTGGTGATCTACTTACAAAAGGTCAAAGCCATTAAAACTCTATGGAAAGAACTACTGTGAAATGCATGGGGTTGCCGTGAGTTGGAATTGACTCAGTGGCAAATGTTTTTGTTGTTGTTGACGATATTTACCTAGCTGTGAACATGCATCTCTCAGTTTGTCGTACTGTGGGGGTTTTAGTGTTGCTGTGATGCTGGAAGCTGTGCCACCGGTATTCAAAAACCAGCAGGGTCACCCATGGTGGACAGGTTTCAGCAGAGCTTCCAGACTAAGACAGATTAGGAAGAAGGACCTGGCGGTCTACTTCTGAAAAAAATTAGCCAATGAAAACCTGATAAATAGCAGTGGAACATTGTCTAATATAGTGCCTGAAGATGAGCCCCTCGGGTTGGAAGGCACACAAAATACAGCTGGGGAAGTGCTGTCTCCTCAAAGTAGAGTCAACCTTAATAAAATAGAGGAGTAAAGCTTTTGGGACTTTCATTTGCTGATGTGGCACGACTCAAAATAAGAAGAAATAGTTGCAAACGTCCATTAATAATCAGAACATGGAATGTATGAAGTACGAATCTAGGAAAATGGAAATCGTAAAAAATGAAATGGAACACATAAACATCAATATCCTAGGCATTAGTAAGGTGAAATGAACTGGTATTGGTCATTCTGAGTTAGATAATCATATGGTCTACTATGCAGAGAGTAACCGATTTAAGAGGAATGGGGTCACATTCATCATCAAAAAGAACATTTCAAGATCTATCTTGAAGTACAAAGCCATCAGTGATAGGACAATATCCATGGGCCTACAAGGATACTGTCCTATCACTGACGGCTTTGTACTTCAAGGAAGACCAGTTAATACAAGTATTATTCAAATTTACACACCAACCACTAAGGTCAAAGGTGAAGAAATTGAAGATTTTTACCAACTTCTGCAGTCTGAAATTGATCAAACATGCAATCAAGATGCATTGATAATTACTGGTTATTGGAATGTGAAAGTTGGAAACAAATAAGAAGGACTGGTAGTTGTAAAACATGGTGTTGATGATAGAAACTACGCTGGAGATCACATAATAGAATTTTGCAAGACCAATGACTTCTTCATTGCAAATACCTTTTTTCAACAACATAAATGGTGACTACACACATGTGCTTCACCGGATGGAATACACAGGAGTCAAAATGACTACATCTGTGGAAAAAGATCATAGAAAAGCTCAATATCATCAGTCAAACAAGGCCAGGGCCAACTGTGGAACAGACCATCAATTTCTCATATACAAGTTCAGGTTGAAAAAAAATTAGAACAAGTCCACCAAAGCCAAAGTACGACCTTGAGTATATCCCACCTGAATTTAGACACCATCTCAAGAATATATTTGACCCACTGAACACTAATGACCAAAGACCAGATGAGTTGTGGAATGACATCAAGGGCATCATACATGAAGAAAGTAAGAGGTCATTAAAAAGACAGGAGAGAAAGAAAAGACCAAAATGGATGTCGGAAGAGACTCTGAAACTTACTTTCGAACATAGAGTAGTTAAAGCAAAAGGAAGAAATGATGAAGTAAAAGAGCTGAACAGAAGATTTCAAAGGTTGGGTTGAGAAGACAAAGTAAAGTATTACAATGAAATGTGCAAAGACCTGGAAATAGAAAACCAAAAGGGAAGAACATGCTTGGCATTTCTCAAGCTCAAAGAACTGAAGAAAAAATTAAAGCCTCAAGTTGCAATACTGAATGATTCTATGGGGAAAGTATTAAACAGTGCAGGAAGCATTAAAAGGAGATGAGAGGAATACAGAGAGTCACTGTACCAAAAAAGACCTGGTCGACATTCAGCCATTTCAGGAGGTAGCATATGATCAAGAACTGACGGCACTGAAGGGACAGGATCAAGCTGCACTGAAGGCATTGGTGAAAAACAAGGCTCCAGGAATTTATGGAATACCAATTGAGGATGCTTCAACAAACGGATGCAGCACTGGAAGTGCTCACTCATCTATGCCAAAAAATTTGGAAGACAGCTACTTGGCCAACCAACTGGAAGAGATCCACATTTGTACCCATTCCAAAGACAGGTGATCCAACAGAATGAGAAAATTATAGAAAAATATCATTAATATCACATACAAGTAAAATTCTGCTGAAGATCATTCAAAAGTAGCTGCAGCAGTACATCGACAGGGAGCTGCCAGAAATTCAAGCCAGATTCAGAAGAGTACGTGGAACCCGGGATATCATTGCTGATGTCAGATGGATCCTGGCTGAAAGCAGAGAATACCATGAAGATGTTTACTTGTGTTTTATTGACTATACAAAGGCATTTTTGTGGATCATAACAAATTATGAATAACATTGGGAAGAATGGGAATTCCAGAACACTTAATTGTGCTCATGATGAACCTGCACATAGACCAAGAGGCAGTCCTTTGAACAGAACAAGAGGATACTGTGTGGTTTAAAGTTAGGAAAGGTGTGCATCAGGGTTTTATCATTTCACCATACTTATTCAATTTTTATGTTGAGCAAATAATCTGAGAACCTGGACTATATGAAGAAGAACAGGACATCAGGATTGGAGGAAAGCTCAGTAACAACCTGTGATATGCAGATGACACAACCTTGATTGCTGAAAGTGAGGAGGACTTGAAACACTTACTGAGGAAGATCAAAGACCACAGCCTTCAGTACAGATTACACCTCAACATGAAACAAAAATCCTCATAACTGGATCAATAAGCAACATCATGATAAAAGCAGAAAAGATTGAAGTTGTCAAGGATTTCTTATTGCTTGGATCCATAATCAAGGCCCATGGAAGCCGCAGTCAAGAAATCAAAGGACGTGTTGCATTAAGCAAATCTGCTGCAAAAGATCTCTTTAAAGTGTTAAAAAGCAAAGATGTCACTTTAAGGACATCTGACCCAAGCCATGGAGTTTTCCATCACCTCATATGCATGTGAAAGCTGAACAATGAACAAGGAGGACCAAAGAAGAATCGATGCCTTTGAATTATGGTGATAGTGAAGATATTGAATATACCACGGACTGCTGGAAGAACAAAGAAATCTGTCTTGGAAGAAGTACAGCCAGAATGCTCATTAGAAGCGAAGATGGTTAGAATTTGTCTCACATACTTTGGACATATTATCAGGAGGGATGAGAAGGACATCATGCTTGGTAGAGTAGAGGGTCTGCAAAAAAGAGGAAGACCTTCAACAAGGTAGACTGACACAGTGGGTGCAACAATGGGCTTAATCATAACAACGATTGTGAGGAAGGCGCAGGACCAGACAGTGTTTCCTTCTGTTGTACATAGGGTTGCTATGAGTCGGAACAGACTTGACGGCACCCAACAATAACATGAACAGAGGGCGCTTTTCTATGATGGCTCCTTGGCCTTATCAGTGATTTTTAACATAGCTAAAAAAAAAAAAAATTTTTTTAATCACAATAGCTAATCACATAGCTTATTCACAATATTTTGCAACAGTGAAAAGATTTAGTCTAAGGAGCTACTTTCTCAGGTCTTATATAGGAGATGGATCTCAAAAGGAACATCCATGTGCTCATTCCATGTTAAAACTCTTCTTCTACACAAAAGATCTCAGGCCTCTGAATGGGGAAATGTGATAGAAGACTTGGGCAGCAAGCAGTTTCTTGAAGATGGCATTGTCTCAGCTGTCATTCTTTCATTCGTTTGGATCCATAAGAAAAGTTACTACATACAAAACAGTGTGATAAACAATGAGGGGGTTAAGAGGGATAAGACAAAGCTCTTATCCTATAGGAGCACATGATGCCTTTGGGGAGATAGGCACCCACATATGAAAAGGACCAGACAAAGTATGTTATTAAGGGGTAGTAAGAGTGACACAGACATTAGGTGTTCTAGTATAATAAAAGAAATGTGCACTAGGCTGGCAGAGCCAGAGAAAGTCTAGTCCCTCAGACTGAAATGCCACCCCCCTAAAAAAAAAAAAAATTTTTTTTTTAAGTCTACTTGGTAAACTTGGTAAACTATTTTTTTTAAATGTGCTTTAGATGAAGGTTTACAGAGAAAATTAGTTTCTCATTAAACAATTAGTACACATATTGTTTTGTGACATTGGTTGCCAACTCCACCATGTGTCAACACTCTCCCCTTCTCGACCTTGGATTCCCCATTACCAGCTTACCTGTCCCTCCCTGGCTTCTTATCCTTGTCAGTGAGGTGGTGTGCCCATTTAATCTCATTTTGTTTTTTATGAGCCTGTCTAATCTTTGGTTGAAGGGTGAACCTCAGGAATGACTTAAGTACTGAGTTAAAATGGTGTCTGGGGGCCATACTCTCTGGGTTTCTTCAGCCTCTATCAGACAAGAAGTCTGTTTTTTTTCTTGAGTTAGAATTTTGTTCTACATTTTTCTCTAGCTCTGTCCCGGACCCTCTATTGTGATCCCTATCAGAGAAGTCAGTGGTGGTAGCTGGGCACCATCTAGTTGTATTGGACTCAGTTTGGTGGAGGCTGTAGTAGTTGCGGTCCATTAGTCCTTTGGACTAATCTTTCCCTTGTGTCTTTGGTTTTCTTCATTCTCCCTTGCTCCAGATGGTGTGGGACCACTGGAGTGTCTTAGATGGCTGCCCACGAGCTTTTAAGACCCCAGACACTACTCACAAAAGCAGGATATAGAACATTTTCTTTATAAACTATGTTATGGCAATTGAACTAGATGTCCCCTGAGACCATGGTCCCTAGCCCTCAGCCCAGTAATTTGGTCCCTCAGGGAGTTTGGATGTTGCGGAGTGATTGCTAATGGAAAGAGTGTTTCTTTTTGGGGTGATGAAAATGTTTTGGAATTAGATAATGGTGATGGTTACACAGTTTTGTGAATATTCCAAAAACCACTGAATTATACACTTTAAAATGGTGAATTTTATGATATATGAATTATAAATCTCAATAAAAATATATAGATATATGAGATAGAGAAGGGTATTCCAGATGGGCATTCCAGAATAAAGACTTAGATTATACTTCATACCAAGTATATCTCAGGGAGACTAAGAACTGTTTGGCCTAAGCAGAGGATTTATGTAGGGGAGTTAATGGGAAATAGGACCAGAACTGTAGGATGGGGCTACCTAAGCATTTCCTAAATGCCGTTCCACAGAATATTACTGTCATGAGAAAAATTAACAGATGGTTATAAAATTAAGTTTTGGAAATACTGCATTCTATATATAATCCTCTTGGAGAATTATAATGCATATTAATTCATTTAAAGTTTATAGTAAAGAGATCATGTACAGTAAAACCTGTGAAAGCCAGAACCTACTAGAACCTCTCAGAGAAGGAAAACTAAAATATTTTCCACTAAAACCATTACTTTAGCCTAAGAAATATTCGAGCCTGATAACATTACGCAGATTCAGGATGCAATGAATGACATTTATAGTGGTGTTTCAGAAAACAGCGTCAGTACCACATCTTATATTGATACCGACAAAGAAATTGCTACAGAACTGGTCAATATAAACCTGCAAGAAAATGTGGACTTGCAATCTAAAGATGACGATGAAGATGATAAGACCGACTGTCTTAGTTATCTAGTGCTGCTATAACAGAAATACCACAAGTGGATGGCTTTAACAAACAGCAGTTGATTCTCTCAGTTTCTTGTTGTTGTTGTTAGGTGCCGTCGAGTTGGTTCCAACTCGTAGTGACCCTATGTACAACAGAATGAAACACTGTCTAGTCCTGTGCCATCCTCACAATCGAGCCCATTGTTTCATCTCATTGAGGGTCTCCCCCTTTTTTTTTTTTTTTGCTGACCCTTTACTTTACAAAGCATGATGTCCTTTTCCAGGGACTGATCCCTCCTGAGAAGATGTCCAAAGTGTGTGAGACTTAGTCTTGCCATCCTTGCTTCTAAGGAGCATTCTAGTTGTGCTTCTTCCAAGACAGATTCGTTTGTTCTTTTGGCAGTCCATGGTATATTCAATATTCTTCACCAACACCACAATTCAAAGGAATCAATTCTTCTTCTGTCTTCTTTATTCATTGTCCAGCTTTCACGTGCATAGGAGGCTAATGAAAACACCATGGCTTGGGTCAGGCACACCTTAGTCTTCAAGGTGACATCTTTTCTTTTTTAACACTTTAAAGAGGTCTTTTGCAGCAAATTTGCTCAATGCAATGCGTCCTTTGATTTCGTGACTGTTACTTCCATGGGTGTTGATTCTCACAGTTTAGGAGGCTAGAATTCCAAATTCAGGGTGCCAGCTCTAGGGGAAGGCTTTCTCTCTCTGTCAGTTCTGGGGAAAGTTCCTCGTCTGCAATCTTCCCCTGGTTTACGAGCTTATCAGTGCAGGGACCCTGGGTCCAAAGGATGTGCTCTGCTGCTGGCACTACTTTCTTGGTGGTATGAGGTACCCCTGTCTCTCTGTTCACTTCTCTCTTCTATATCTCAAAAGAGAATGACTCAAGATACAACCTAATCTTGTAGATTGAGTCCTGGTTTATTAGCATAACTGCCTCTAATCCTGCCTCATTAACATCATAGAGATGGGATTTACAACACATAGGAAAATCACATCACATGACAAAATGGTGGACAATCACACAATACTGGGAATCATGGCCTAGCCAAGTTGACACTCATTTTTGGGGGACATGATTCAATTCATGACACTGACCATTAGAGGACAAAGTGAAGGAATTTGGAAAAGTTAAAGATCAAGAGCTTTTTGACAAGGCTACAGACTTAGAAATTTGTTTCCATAATTTCATCAAAAAACCAAAACAAACTAAACACTCGACATAAGGTGTTTTTATTAAAAAGTGAATTTTACCCATATCTTTGTTTGAATAATACAGTATATGCACATATCTGTACATAATTTGAATAAACATGCAAATCATAAAAAATGATTTAATTGCTTTTCCAGTCCTATAAAATAAAAAAGAAACACTTTTTGGGTGTTTAAGAGGTAGGATTCTTAATAGAGAACGATAGAAAAGTGGTAAGGCTGCACCCTGTCCAAAGTGGAAAACTTGTAAGACCCAGAACACAAGGCAGTCCCGCAGAGTTCCAGCGCTCAGAGGTTTCACTGTGATTTAACACAGAGTATGTGGAACATTTAGCAACATCTTGTAGAATATACTTTGTGAAATATCAGGATGGAGTGTAAAGAATTTAGAATTTATCCTGCTGGCAATGAGAAGTCACTGAAACTTTTTGAGAAGGAAAGTGATATGACAAAATTGGCATTTTAATAAGATTGAAATGCCAGTGGTGTTTAGAACAGACCTGAGTGTAAGAAAACAGACAGGGAGGCCCATTTAAAGGCAGGTGCAAGAGTCTAAGAATGAAATGATGAATGTCAGAACTAAAATAGTGACCACAGAAATGGAAAGATGTAAGAAACATTCTAAAGGAAAAATCAATAGAACTTGGTGACTGATTTGATACAGGGAATGAAAGATAGGGCAATTGAAAATGGCTTTAAAATATACAGTAGGAGTGGCTGAGAGAATGCTGGTGTCACTGAAAGAAATAGGAAGGAAATGTTTCTGCGGATAAAGGATTAAGACCACGATAAGTTCTATTTTACATATGTTAGGTTTGAGTTAATTTTGGAGATATCATGTAGGCTGTTGCAGATATGGACTGGAACTCAGAAAACAGTTGAAGTGTATCAATTTAATTAAAGGAAAGAGTATAGAATACAGAGAAGAAAAGAGTAGAGAATTTTGAAAATGTTCATAGTTCGGTGGTCAGAGGGAAAAGACAACACACAGGAGTGGTGAGAAAATAAAAGACAAGGGAAAAGAGAATTTCAATAAGGAGTCAGTGGTCAATAATGAAGGCAAGGCTAAAAAGGCTATCAGAGTTGCCTAGGTGTAATGTGGTTTTGGGTGTAATTAGTAGCCTTGTAGAGTACAGTGTGGCTAACAGTACAGAGATTGCGGGGAAGAGTGGCTCAAGATGAGGACAGACAGAAAGGCCAGGCCTTGTACGACACATTCAGGATTTTGGTTCTTATTTTAAGAGCAATAGGAAACTAGTGAAGAAGATTAAGCAAGCTTACTCATAGTTGAAAATTTAAAAGACCACTCCAGTTGCTTCAGGGAAAGGAATGGAAGGAAGTAAGAATAGATGTGAGAAGACAGTTAAGAGGTTCCTGCAGTCGTTGAGATACAAGATAACTTCAGCTAGGTAGGTGGTAGTGGAAGATAGGAAAAAGTACAGCAGATGAATTTAAGAGCTATTTAGGAGTTAGCATGGAGAGGAGTTGGTGACAGAAACGAGGGTGATGGAGGTCCTGAGGATGACTTCTAGATGTCTAGCCTGGGCAACGGTGCCCCTCAATGAGATACTGGGGGATTTTTATTTTAATTCACATTAACTGCTTCCACGTCCAGCATTGTTCAGGAGAATCACTAATTCCCAATAAAGAAATGAACTGTGCAGCTATCATCCCAAAGCAGCGTAGACTTGCCTACGTGAAATACGAAGCAACGCCAGCAACTCGAAGTGTTTCTTCTTATGATTTTTTAATTTGGGGCTCATATTTGAAACCACTGTTTTCTGTGTCCTCAACAACTTAATACATAAGTCATTAACACAGATCTCCAACTAAATGTTAGGTGTTCTGGAGCACAAATGCCTATCACTTTAGGTTCTCCTTAGGGTCCCTGAAGGAATATTGTGTACAACTTTATTGAGATATAATTCACATACCATACAATTTACCAATATAAAGTGTACAATTCAGTGGTTTTTCACTATATTCACAGAGTTGTGCAATAATCACTGTAATCAATTTTAGAACATTTCCACCCCCCAAAAGAAACTCCATGCCCATTAACAATAACTCTCCATCTTCCTCCAATGTTCCCTCCTCCTAACCCAGGGCAACCACTAATCTAATTTCTTTATAGATATGCAGTCATACAGTATGTAGTCCCATGTGTCTGGCAACTTTCACCTAGCATAATGCTTTCGAGGTTCGACCATGTTGTAGCACGTATGAGTAGCTCATTCCTTTTCACGGCTGCACAATATTCCATTGTGTGGCTATACCACATTTTGTTTATCCATTCATCAGCTGATAGACATTTGAGTTGTTTCCACTTTTTTGACATTATGAATAATGCTCTTCAGAACATTCGTGTACAAGTTTCTGTGTGGACATATCTCTTCAAATCTCTTGGTTACTGTCTTTTATGCAAATAATGTGCGCCCTCTGCTGGACATGCTCTCCCACCCTCAAGGCATCCTCACAAGTACCGCCATGCCACTCTTCTTCCACATGTTGCTGTAAAAAAATTAGCATTGCACACTTCTGAAACTGCATCGTGGGGGAAGACAATGCAGCTGACAAACAAACACAGAAGGTGCATGTTATTTGGGTAAAAATACGGTATCTAACTAGGGGTGGAATTGCTGGGTCATATGCAAACTCTGTGTTGAGCTTTCTGAGGAACCAACAGATGGTTGTCTAAAGAAGCTGCACCATTTAGCAATCCCACCATCAGTATATGAGGGTGCCAATTTCTCCACATCATTGTCAGCACTTGTAATCATCTGTCTTTTTGATTATAGCCATCTTTTTTAGTGGGTGTCGGAGTTAGCTCATTGTGTTTTGATTTGTATTTCCCTGAGGGCTGATCACGTTGAGCATCTTTTCATGTGCTTATTGCCATTTGTACATCTTCACTGGAGAAATGTCTATTCATATTCTCTGCCCATTTAAAAAATCGAGTTTATTTTTCTTTTTATTATTGAACTGTAAGAGTTCTTTATATATTCCAAGTACAAGTCCCTTATCAGATACATGATTTGCAAACATTTCCACACTTTTTGTGGATTCTTTTCATTTCCTTGATGGTGTCCTGTGTAGAAAAAATGTTTTAATTTTTTTTATTGTGGTAAATATATATGTAACAAAACATTTGCCATTTCAACATTTTTTACATGTATAATTCAGTATCATTAATTGCATTCATCACTTTGTTCAACCAGCATCATTATCTGTTTCAAAGGTTTCCATCACCCTTAACAGAAGCTCAGTGTTTCCTAAGCAATGAGTCCCCCTTTTCCCCTCCCTCCTGACTACCGCTGGAAACCACTGATAAACTTTGATCTTTATACACTTGCCTATTCTAGATATTCCTTGTAAGTGGGACCATAAAATATTTTTTTTTTGGTGACTAAATTATTTCACTCAGCATAATGTATTCAAGGTTCATACATGTTGTGTACATGTTGCAGCATGTATCAGGATTTCATTTCTCTTTATGGCTGGGTAATATTCCACTGAAGTACCACATTTTGTTTCCATTCATCTGTTGATCAACATTTAGGCTGTTTCTACCTTTTGGCTATTGCGAATAGTGCTGAAATGAACACTGGTGTACAAGTATCTGTATTCCTGCTTTCAAGTATTTTAGGTATATACCTAGGAGTGGAATTGCTGGGTCATGTGGTAATTCTATGTTTAACTTATTGCAAAGCTATCAAACTATTTTTTACAGTAGCTGTACCATTGTACAATCCCACCAGCAATGGATGAGGGTTCCAATTTCTCCACATCCTCACCAACACCTGTTGTTTTCCGTAGTTTTGACCATAGCCATCTTAGTGGGGGATGAAGTGATATCTAATTGTGATTTTGATTTGCATTTCCCTAATGACTAATGGGAAACCCTGGTGGCGTAGTGCTTAAGAGCTACAGCTGCTCACCAAAAGGTCAGCAGTTCAAGTCCACCAGGCGCCCCTTGAAAACTGTATGGGGCAGTTCTACTCTGTCCTGTTGGGTCGCTATGAGTCAGAATCAACTTGATGGCAGTGGGTTTGGTTTGGTTTAATGACTAATGAGGAGTCCTTGAGTTGTGCAAATGGTTAAGCGCTCTGCTGCTACCTGAAAGGTTGGGGGTTGGAATCCACTCAGAGGAACTTCAGAAGAAAGGCCTGGTGATCTATTTCCAAAAGGGCACAGCCACTGAAAACCCTGTGGAGCACAGTTCTACTCCGAAACACATGAGGTTGCCGTGAGTTAGAATTGACTAGAATGGCAACTAGGTTTTTTTGGTTAATGACTAATGACATTGAGCATTCTTTTATGAGCTTGTTGGCCATTTGTATTTCTTCTTTGGTGCAATATCTATTCAAGACCTTTGCTCATTTTTTGATTGGGTTGTTTTTCCTTTTATTGTCAGGTTGTAGGAGTTCTTTATATATTCTGGATATAAAATGCTTATCAGATATATGGCTTCCCAAAATATTCTCATGGTCTGTAGATTGTCTCCTCACTTTGTTGACAAAGTCCTTTGATGAACAACTTTTCAATTTTGAGGGAGTGCCATTTATCTATTTTGTCTTGCTTGTACTTTCAGTGTCATAGCTAGGAATCCATTAAAAAATTAGGTCCCGAAGCATTACCACTATGTTTTCCTCTAAGGGTTTTTTGGTTTTAGTCCTTAAATTTAGACTTTTGACTAATTTGAGTTAATTTTATGTATATGGTGTAAGGTATGGGTCCACGTTCATTCTTCAGTTTTTTGAAATCCAGTTGTCCCTCACTATTTGTTAAAGGTACTATTCTTTCCTCATTGGATGAACTTAACATCTTTATAAAAAATCAATTAGCCATAGATGCATGGGTTTATTTCTGGACTCTCAATTCTATTCCTTTAGTTTATATGTCTATCATTATACCAGTAGCAGAATGTTTTGATTACTGTAACTTTATACTTTATAATATGCTTTGAGATTGGGAAGCGTGAGTCCTTCTAATTTGTTCTTCTTTTTCAAGATTGTTCTGTTTATTCGGGACCTCTGAAGCTCCATATAAATTAGAGGATTGGCTTTTCCATTTAAGCAAAGAAGGTTGTTGGAATTTGGATGGGTACTGCATTGAGTCTACAGATTGCTTTGTGTACTAAGGACATTTAATAATATTGCATCTTCTGATCCATGAGCACAGGATGTTCTATTTATTTGTCTTCTTTAATTTCTTTTAGTAATGTTTTATACTTTTCAGTGTACAAGTCTTTCAATTCCTTGTTTAAAGTTATTCCTAGGTATTTTTATTTATTCATTCATTTATTTGTTGTGCTTTAAGTGAATCAAGTCAATCTATCATACAAAAACTTATACACACCTTGCTATGTACTCATAGCTGCTCTCTCCCTAATGAGACAGCACACTCCTCCTCTCCACCTTGTATTCCGTGTCCATTCAACCAGCTCTTGTCCCCCTCTGCCTTCTCATCTCGCCTCCAGACAGGAGCTGCCCACATAGTCTCATGTGTCTACTTGAGCCAAGAAGCTCACTCCTCACCAGTATCATTATCTATCTTATATTACAGTCCAATTCCTGTCTGAAGAGTTGGCTTTGTGAATGGTTCCAGTCTTGGGCTAACACAGGGTCTGGGGACCATGACCTCCAGGGTCCCTCTAGTCTTAGACCATTAAAGTCTGGTCTTTAATGAGAATTTGAGATCTGCATCCCACTGTTCTCCTGCTCCATCAGGGATTCTCTGTTGTGTTCCCCGTCAGGGCAGTGATCAGTGGTAGCCAGGGACCATCTAGTTCTTTCGGTTTCAGGCGGATGGAGTCTTTGGTTTATGTGGCCCCTTCTGTCTCTTTGGTTCATCTTTGCCGTATATCTTTGGTGTTCTTATAATTCTCCTTTGCTCCAGGTAGGTTGAGACCAACTGATGCATCTTAGATGGCTGCTTGCTAGCATTTAAGACCCCAGACGCCTCTCACCAAAGTGGGATGCAGAATGTTTTCTTAATACATTTTGTTATGCCAATTGACCTAGATGTCCCCTGAAACCATGGTTCCCAAATGCCCATCCCTGCTACTCTGGCTTTCAAAGAGTTTGGTTGTACTCAGGAAACTTCTTTGCTTTTGGTTTAGTCCAGTTGCACTGACCTCTTCTGTATTGTGTGTTGTCTTTCCCTTCACCTAAAATAGTTCTTGTCTACTATCTAATTAGTGATTAACCCTCTCCCTCCCTCCCCACCCTTGTAACCATCAAAGAATATTTTCTTCTGTGTTTAAACTTCTTCTAGAATTCTTATAATAGTGGTCTCATACAATATTTGTCCTTTTGCAACTAATTTCATTCAGCATAATGCCTTCCAGATTCCTCCATGTTATGAGATGTTTCACGGATTCATCATTGTTCTTAATATTTGCATAGTATTCCATTATGTGAATGGTATTTTATTATTTTAGATGCTACTGTAGGTGGAATTGTTTCCTTAATTTCCTTTTCAGAGTGCTCATTGCAGACGTACCAAAACTTGATTAAATTTTTGAGTATTGATCTTATACCCTGCTACTTTGCTGAATTCATTTATTAGCTCTAGCAGCTTTTTTGAGGGTCCTTTGGGGACTTCTGTAAAGAAACATGTTGTCTGTGAAGAGGGATAGTTTTACTTCTTCCTTCCCAATTTAGATACCTTTTATTTCTTTTTCTTGCCTAATTGCTCTGGCTTAAACTGCCAGTACAGTGTTTAATAGCAGTGGTGAGAGTGGGCATCCTTGATGTATTTCTGTTCTGAAGGCGAACAGTCTTTCTCCATTGAGTATGATGTTAGCTGTGGGTTTTTCATAAATATCCTTTATCACATACAGGAATTTCCCTTCAATCCTGGATTGTTGAAAAATAATTTTTTTTTAATCATGAAATGGATTTTGTCAAAAGCCTTCTCTGCATCTATTGAGATGATCATGTTGTTCTTTTTCTTTGGTCTATGAATGCTATGTATTACATTGATTGATTTTCTAATGTTGAACCACCCTTGCATTCCTGGGATAAATTCCATTTGATCATTGTGTATAATCATTTCAAATATCCTTTTGTCTTCAGTTTGCTATCATTTTGTTAAGAATTTTTTGCATCTGTATTTATGGATATTGGTCTGTAGTTTTCTTTTCTGTAGTGTCTTTGTCAGGCTTTGGTGTTAGAGTAATGCTAGTCTCACAGAGTAAGTTAGGAAGTGTCCCCTCTTCTATATTTAGGAACATTTTAAGAAAGATTTGGGTCACTTCTTCCACATATGTTTGGTAGAATTCCCCATTGAAACCATCTGGCTCAGAAATTTTCTCTTCTGGAGGTTTTCGATTACTGATTTGACCTCTTTACTTGTTATGGGTTTGTTGGGATCTTCTATTTCTTCTTGAGTCAATGAAGAAACCATATGCATTTCCAGGAATCTGTTTATTTCTTCCAGGCTGTTTAATTCACTGGCACACAAATTGTTCATGTTGTTGTTGTTAGGTGCTGTTGAGTCGGCTCCAACTCATAACAACCTTATGTATAACAGAATGAAACATTTCCTAGTTGTTTGCCATCCTCACAGTGCTTGAGCCAATTGTTGCAGCCACTGTGTCAATCCATTTCTTTGAGGGTCTTCCTATTTTTTGCTGATCATCTGCTTTACAAAGCATAATGTCCTTCTCCAGGAATTGGTCCCTTCTGATAACATGTCCAAAGTAAGCAAGATGAAGTCCTGCCATCCTCACTTCTAAGGAGCATTCTGGCTGTACTTCCTCCAAGACAGAATCGTTCATTCTTCTGGCAGTCCATGGTATGTATATTCAATATTCTTCACCAACACCATATATGAATGCATCAATTTTTCTTCAGTCTTCCTTTTTCATTTTCCAGCTTTTGTGGGTATGTTGCTGTTGTTGTTGTTGTTGTTAGGTGCCGTTGAGTCAGTTCCAATTCATAGCAACCCTACGTACAACAGAACAAAACACTGCCCAGTCTTGTGCCATTTTCACAATTGTTGTTATGCTTGAGACTATTGTTGCAACCACTGTGTCAATCCATCTCATTGAGGGTCATCCTCTTTTCCACTGACCCTCTACTCTACAAAGCATGATGAACTTCTCCAAGCACTGGTACCTCCTGAAAACATGTACAAAGAATGTGAGTCATAGTCTCGCCATCCGTATTTCTAATTAGCATTCTGGCTGTACTTCTAAGACAGATTTCTTTGTTCTTGTAGCAGTCCATGGTATATTCAATATTCTTCGCCAACACCATAACTCAAAGGCATCAATTTTTCTTCTGTCTTCCTTATCCATTGTCCAGCTTTCACATGCATATGAGGCAATTGAAAATACCATGGCTTGGGTCAGGCACACCTGAGTCCTTAAAGTGACATCTTTGCTTTTGAACACTTTAAAGAGGTCTTTTGCAGCAGATTTACTCAATGCAATGGGTTATTTGATTTCTTGACTTCTGCTTCCATGGGCACTGACTGTGGATCCAAGCAATATGAAATCCTTGACAATTTCAATCTTTTCTCCTTTTAGCAGGATGTTGCTTATTGATCCAGTGGTGAGGATTTTTGTTTTATTTATGATGAGATGTAATCCATACTGAAGGCTGTGGTCGTTGATCTTCATCAGTAAGTGCTTTAAGTTCTCTTCGCTTTCAGCAAGCAAGGTTGTGTTGTCTGCATATCACAGGTTGTTAACGAGACTTCCTCCAATCCTGATGCCCTGTTCTTCATACAGTTCAGCTTCTCAGATAATTTGCTCAGAATACAGATTGAATAAATATGGTGAAAGGATACAACCCTGACACACACCTTTCCTGAGTTTAAACCACACAGTATCCCCTCGTTCTGCTCGAACGACTGCTTCTTGGTTTATTTACAGGTTCCTCATGAGCACAATTAAGTGTTCTGCAATTCCCATTCTTCACAATGTTATCCATAATTTGTTCTGATTCACACAGTCGAATGCCTTTGCATAGTCAATAAAACACAGGTAAACATCCTTCTGGTATTCTCTGCTTTCAGTCAAGGTCCATCTGACATCAGCAATGATATCCCTTGTTCCATGTCCTCTTCTGAATCTGGCCTGAATTTCTGGCAGTTCCCTGTTGATGTACTGCTGCAGCTGCTTTTGAACGATCTTCAGCAAAATTTTACATGTGTGTGATATTAAGGACTTTGTTCTATAATTTTCCCATTCTGTTGGGTCACCTTTCTTTGGAATGGGTACAAATATGGATTGCTTCCAGCCAGTTGGCCAAATTTCTTTGCACAGACAAGTGAGCACTTCCAACGCTGCATCTGTTTCTTGAAGTTGGTATTCTGTCAATTCCTGGAGCCTTGTTTTTCACCAGTGCTTTCAGTGCAGCTTGGACCTCTTCCTTCTGTACCATTGGTTCTTGACCATATGCTACCTCCTGAAATGGTTGAAAGTTGACCAACTCTTTTTGGTACAGTGACTCTGTGTATTCCTTCCATCTTCTTTTAATGCTTCCTGAATCGTTTAGTATTGTCCCTGTAGAATCCTTCAAAATTGCAACTCCAGGCTTGAATTTCTTCTTCAGTTCTTTCAGCTTGAGAAATGCTGAGCATGTTCTTCCCTTTTGGTTTTCTATCTCCAGATCTTTGCACATTTCATTATAATACTTTATTTTGTCTTCTCAAGCTGATCTTTGAAATCTGTTCGGCTTTTTTACTTCATAAGGTCTTCCTTTCACTTTAGCTACTCTATGTTCAAGAGCAAGTTTCAGTGTCTTTTCTGGCATCCATTTTGGTCTTTTCTTTCTTTCCTGTCTTTTTAATAGCCTCTTGCTTTCTTCATGTATGATGTCCTGGATGTCATTCCACAACTCTTCTGGTCATTAGTGTTCAATGTGTCAAATCTATTCATGAGATGGTCCCTAAATTCAGGTGGGATACACTCGAGCTCGTACTTTGGCTCTCGTGGACTTGTTCTAATTTTCTTCAACTTCAACTTGAACTGGCATATGAGCAATTGATTGTCTGTTCCACAGTTGGCCCCAGGCCTTGTTCTGTCTGATGATACTGAGCTTTTCCATCGTCTCTTTCCATAGATGTACTCGATTTGATTCCTGTGTATTCCATCTGGAGAGGTGCACGTGCACAGTCGCCATTTATGTTGTTGAAATAAGGTATTTGCAATGAAAAAGTCATTGGTCTTGCAAAATTCTATCACGCAATCTCCAGCATCGTTTCTATCACCAAGTCTATGTTTTCCAACTACCAGTTCTTCTTCTTTGTTTCCAACTTTCACATTCCAAACTCCGGTAATTATCAGTGCATCTTGATTGCATGTTTGATCAATTTCAGATGCAGAAGTTTGTAAAACTCTTCCATTTCTTCATCTTTGGCCTTAGTGGTTGCTGTGAAAATTTGAATAAGAGTTGTATTAACTGGTCTTCCTTGTAGGCGTATGGATATTATCCTATCACTGACAGCATTGTACTCAGCTAGATCTTGAAATGTTCTTTTTGACCGTGAACGTGATGCCATTCCTCTTCAATTTGTCATTCCTGGCATAGTAGATCATGTGATTGTCTGATGCAAAATGACCAATACCAGTCTTTTTACCTCACTAGGATATCAATGTTGATACGTTCCATTTAATTTTTGACAATTTCCAATTTTCCTAGACTCATACTTCGTACATTCCAGATTTCAATTATTAATGGATGTTTGCAGCTGTTTCTTCTCATTTTGGGTCATGCCACATCAGCAAATGAAGGTCCCAAAAGCTGGAATCCATCCATGTCATTGAAGTTGACTCTACTTTGAGAAGACAGCTCTTCCCCAGTTGTATTTCGAGTGCATTCCAACCTGAGGGGCTCATCTTCCAGTACTACATCAGACAGTGCTCTGTTGCTGTCCATAAAGTTTTTTTCAGAAGCAGACCTCTGGGTGCTTCTTCCTAGTTTGTCTTAGTCTGGAAGTCCCTCTGAAACCTGTCCACCAGGGGTGACCCTGCTGGTATTTGAATACCGGTGGTATAACTTCCAGCATCACAGCCACATGCAAGCCCTCACAGTACGACAAACTGACAGACGAATGGGGGCATGTATATTAGGTGATTGAAAATATCATGGCTCAGGTCAGGCACACCTTAGTCATCAAAGGGATATCGTTGCTTTTTAACACCTTAAGGAGGTCTTTTGCAGCTGGTTTTCCCAGTGCAATATATTGTTTGATTTCTTTCTTTTTTTTTATTGTGCTTTAGATGAAGCTTTACAGAGCAAATTAGTTTCTCACTAAACAATTAATACACATATTGTTTTGTGACAATGATTGCCAACCTCGCGATGTGTCAGCACTCTCCACTTGTAGACCTTGGGTTCCCCATTTTTATTTGTCCAGCTTTCTCCTCCCTTCCTGCCTTCTCTTCCTTGCGCCTGGGATGGTATGCCCATTTAATCTTGTATACATGGTTGAGCTATGTGTATTACTTTCTGTTTTATGGGCTTGTCTAAGCTTTGGTTGAAGGGTGACCCTCATGAATCACTTCAGTACTGAGTTAAAAGGGTGTTTGGGGGCATACTCTCACGGTTTCTCCAGTATTTGTCAAACAAGTAAGTCTGATCTTTTTGTGTGTGTGTGTGAGTGTGAATTTTGTTCTACATTTTTCTCCAGCTCTGTTCTGAACCCTCTGTTGTGATCCCTGTCAGAGCAGTAGATGGTGGTAGCTGGGCACCATCTAGTTGTGCTGGACTCGGTCTGGTGGAGGCTGTGGTAGTTGTGGTCCGTTAGTCCTTTGAACTAATCTTTTCCTCGTGTCTCTGGTTTTCTTCATTCTCCCTTGCTCCAGATGGGGTGGGACCAGTGGAGTATCTTGGATGGCTACCCAAAAGCTTTTAAGACCCCAGACGCTACTCACCAAAGAAAGATATAGAACATTTTCTTTATAAACTATGGTATGCCAATTGAGTGAGATTTCCCCCGTGACCATAGTCCCCAGCCCTCAGCCCAGTCATTAGTCCCTCAGGGAGTTTGGATGTGTCTATGAAGCTTCCATGACCTTTCCTTGGTCAAGTGGTGCTGACTTCCCAAGTATTGTGTACCGTCTTACCCTTCAGAAAAGTTACCACTTATCTCTCATCTATTTAGTGTTTTTCCCTCCCCACCATCCCCCTCATAACCATCAAAGATTGTTTCTTTCTGTGTGGAGACATTTTTATGAATTTTTATAATAGTGGCTTCATGCAGTATTTGTCCTTTCGGGATTGACTTATTTCCCTCTCAGCATAACACCCTCTGGATTCATCCATGTTGGGAGATATTTTGCAGATGCATCATTGTTCTTTATCGTTGCGTAGTATTCCATTGTGTGTATGTACCATAGTTTGTTTACCCATTCATCTGTGGATGGGCACTTAGGTTGCTTCCATCTTTTTGCTATTGTGAATAACTGCTGCAGTTAACATGGTTGTGCATATGTTTATTCATGTGACGGCTCTTATTTCTCTAGGAGTGGGATTGCTGGGTTGTATGGTATTTCTATTAGTAGCTTTTTAAGGAAGCACCATATTGTTTTCCAAAATGGTTGCACCATTTTGCATTCCCACCAGCAGTGCATAAGAGTTCCAATCCCCCCACAACCTCTCCAACATTTGTTATTTTCTGTTTTTTTTTTTATTCTTGCCAGTAATATCAGGGTGAGATGGTATCTCATTGTAGTTTTAATTTGCATTTCTCTAATGGCTTGTGATTGCGAGCATTTCCTCATGTGTCTGTTAGCTGCCTGAATGTCTCTGGTGAAGTGTCTGTTCATAACCTTTACCCGTTTTTTAGTTGGATTATTTGTCTTTTTGTTATAGAGGTGTTGGATTTTCCTATAGATTTTAGAGATTACACCTTTGTCAGACATGTCATAGTCAAAAAATTTTCCCCAGTCTGTAGGTTCTCTTTTTACTCTTTTGGTAAAGGCTTTTGATGAGCTTAAGTGTTTAATTTTTGGAAGATCCCAATTATCTAGCTCATGCTCTGGTGTTTGTGTGATGCTGGTTATGGCTTTTATCCTGTTTATGCTGAGTATTAGGGCCTCTACTTGTTGACCCTATTTTTTCTCCTATGATCTTTATAGTTTTTGGTTTTATAGTTAGGTCTTTGATTCATTTTGAATTAGTTTTTGTGTATGGTGTGAGGTATGGGTCCTGTCTTATTTTTTTATAGATGGACATCCAGTTTGGCCAGCACCATTTGTTGAAAAGGCTGTCTTTCCCCATTTAACAGACTTTGGGTCTTTGTCAAAGATCAGCTGTCCATAGATGGATGGATTTACATCTGGGTTCTCCATTCTTTTCCATTGGTCAAGGTGTCTGTCATCGTACCAGTACCAGGCTGTTTTTACTACCATAACTGTATAGTGGGTTCTGAGGTCAGGTTGTCTGAGCTCTCCTACTTTATCCTTCTTCTTCAATACTACTTAACTTATCTGGGGCCTCTTTCCTTTCCAGATGAAGTTAATGATTAGTTTTTCCATCTTGTTAAAGAATGCTGTTGGTATTTGGATTGGGATTGCATTGTATTCATAGGTTGCTTTTGGTAGAATTGACCTCTTCACGATGTTGAGTCTACCTATCCATGAGTATGTACGTTTTTCCATTTATGTAGGTCTCTTTTGGTTTCTTGCAGTAGTGTTTTATAGTTTTCTTTGTATTGGTTTTTTATGTCCCTGGTAAGATTTATTCCTAAGTATTTTATTTTTTAGGGTTTTTTATTATAAATGGCATTGCTTTCCTTATTTTCTTTTCATAGCTGTCTTTTTTGGTGTATAGCAATCCAACTGATTTTTTTTTTTATGTTTATCTTGTGTCCTGATACTCTGCTGAATCTTTCTATTAGTTCCAGTAGTTTTCTTATGGAGTCTTTTGGGTTCTCTATGTGTAGTATCATCTCATCCACAAGTAGGGATAGTTTTTACTTCTTCCTTACCAATTTGGATGCTCTTTATTTCTTTTTCTTGTCTTATTGCTCTAGCTAAGACTTCCAGCACAATGCTAATTAGGAGTGGTGATAAAGGGCATCATTGTCTTTTTCCTGTTCTCAGGGGGAATGTTTTCAGCCTCTCTCCACTGAGAATGATGTTGGGTGCTGGTTTTGTATAAACGTCCTTTATTATGTCAAGGAATTTTCCTTCTATTCCTATTTTATTGAGAGTTTTTATCAAGGAATCGTTGTGGGACTTTATCAAATGCCTTTTCTGCATCGATTGAGATGATCATGTGATTCTTTTATTTATGTGGTGGATTACGTTGATTGATTTTCTAATGTTGAACCATCCCTACATACCTGGCATGAATCCCACTTGGTCGAGATGTATTATCATTTTTTTTACATGATGCTGAATTCTATTGACTAGAATTTATTTGAGAATGTTTGCATCTATATTTGCGACATATACTGGTCTTAGATATTCTTTTTTTTTTGCACGGCATCTTTGCCTGTTTTTGGTATCAGTGTTATGCTGGCTTCATAGGATGAATTCAGAAGTAACCCTTCCTTTTCTGTGTTATGAAACAGTTTGAGTAGTACTGGTGTGAGCTCTTTTCTGAGTGCTGGGTAGAAATCTCCAGTGAAGCCAACTGGGCCAATACTTTTTTTCGTTGGGAGTTCTTTTTTTTTTTTTTTTTAACCTTTTCGGTCTCTTCTCTTGTTATGGGTCTGTTCAGATTTTTTACCTCAGTTTTTTTTTGTGTGTTAGTTTAGGTAGGTAGTGTGTTTCTAGAAATTTGTCCATTTCCCCTAAGTTTTCAAATATGTTGGAGTATAGTTTTTCATAATACTCTGTTATGATCCCTTTTATTTTGGTTGGGTCTGTTGTAATGTCCCCAAGTTCATTTCTTATTTGAGTTATTTGCTTCCTTTTCTGTTTTTCTTTGGTCAATGTGGCCAGTGGTATGTCCATTCTGTTGATCTTTTCAAAAGAACCAACTTTTGGTTTTATTGATTTTTTTCTATTATTTTTCTATTCTCTAATTCATTTCTGCTCTGATAAGTATTATTCTCTTTCTTCTGGTGGCTATGGGATTCTTTTGCTGTTCTCTTTCTATTTATTCTAGCTAACGTTTTGATTTTTTTCCCTTTCTCCTTTTTTGATGTGTGCATCTGTTGCTATAATTGACCTCTGAGCACTGCCTTTCCTGTGTCCCAAAGGTTTTGGCATGATGTATTTTCATTCTCATTTGATTCTAGGAATTTTTTATTTCATCTTTGAATAAAAAAATTTTTTTTTTATTACCCAGTGTTTTTTTACGCAAGGTGTTATTCAGTTTCCATGTGTTTGATTTTTTTCCCTTGATCTTCCTGTTGTTAATTTCTACTTTGATGGTGTTGTGATTAGAGAATATACTTTGTATTATCTCAGTGTTTTGGATTTTCTTGAGGGTTGCTCTATGGCCTAAGATGTGGTCTATTTTGGAGAATGAAGAATGTTCCATGTGCATTGGAAAAGAATGTTGATTTTGCTGCTGTTGGGTGGAGTGTTCTCTTTCTGTCTATAAGGTGAAGCTGGTTGATTGTGGCTTTTAAATCTTCTGCATCTTTGTTGAGTTTCTTTCTAGATGTTCTGTCCTTTACAGAGAGTGGTGTGTTGAAGTCTCCTACTATTATTGTGTATCAGTCAGTTTCTCTTTTAAGTGCTGTTAGAGTTTCATTATTATTATCTTTTTATATAATTTGGAGCCCTGTCATTGGGTGCATAGATATTTATTATGGTGATGTCCTCATGGTCCATCATTGTATAATGTCCTTGTCTTTTATGGTGGATTTTGTTTTAAAGTCTATTTTATCTGAGATTAGTATTACCAATCCTGATCTTTTTTCATTGCTGTTTGTTTGACATACATATTTTTCAATTCTTTGATTTTTAATATATTTTTGTCTTTGTTTCTAAGGTGTGTCTCTTGTAGACAGCATGTTAATGGGTCCTGTTTTTTAATCCGTTCTGTCACTCTCTGTCTCTTAATGGATGCATTTAAGCCATTTGTGTTCAGTGTGATTATCGAAATGTGTGAGTTTATTGCTGTCATTTTGTAGTACTTTGTGTGTGTGTGTGTGGTGCTGACCTTTTTTGTTGTTGTTGTTCCTCTTACTCTCCTGTGCTGAATTCCTTTTGTTTGCGGATTTTCTTTTCATTTTGGTAGATTTTGTGTTTACTGAAGTTTTTTTTCTCCTTTATTTTGTACTGTTTTCCTTCTTTATTCAGAAGAGTAGGTTTGTTAACTTTCTTTGTTGTTACCTTGAAATTTACCCCTATCTTCCTAAGCTTGAACCAGTTCTTTATTACTTGGTATCATCTTGACTTCCTCTCCATTTGAAAGTTCTATATACCTATACCCTTTATTGTTCTGAAGTTGTTGTCATTTACAGATTGACCTCTCTGGTTCCCTGCTGTAAATCTTTCACTTTTCTTTTATCCTTGAGAGTTAATTACTTAGGTTGGTATCTGGCTGATACTGGCCTGTGTCCTAGATTCAGGTGGCTGTCTGATGTTGTTGGTTCTGTAACCAAAGGACTCCCTTTTATAATTCTTGTCAGCTTGGTTTGGTTTTTATAAATTACCTTAATTTATGTTTATCTGGAAATGTCCTAATTTTGCCATCATATTTCAGTGAGAGTTTCCCAGGATATATTATTCCTGGTTGTCAATTTTTCTTTTTAATCAAGGTTTTATATATGTCATCCCATTGCCTGGCCTGCAAGGTTTCTGCTGAGTAGTCAGAGCTTAGTCTTATTGTTTCCCCTTTGTATGTGACTTTTTGTTTTTCTCAAGCTGCTCTCCGGATTCTTTGTCTTTGGTTTTGTTGAGTGTCGTTATGATATTTCTTGGTGACTTTCTTTTGGGGGTCTATCCCAAATGGGGTTCATTGACCTTTTTGGATGAGATTTTCATCTTTCATGGCATTAGGGAAGTTTTCTGTCGCAAATCTTCAATGATCCTCTCTGTGTTTTCCATTTTATCCCCCTGTTTTGGAACTCAAATCAAGTGCAAATTTTTGCTCTTGATTGTATCCCACATCGTTTTTAGGTTTTCTGCATTCTTTTCTCTGATTTTTCCTCAGAAAAGTAGTATCCAAAGGTTTTTGTTCAATTTTGCTGATCCTGTCTCCCACTTTTTCAAATTTGCTCCTAAAACCTCCTATTGCACTTCCCATTTCTGAATTCCTGTTGTTATCTTTTGGATTTCTAATTGCTTTTTTTGTTTGTTTGATTTCTAGCTGTTTATTATTTTGACCTTTTGTTCCTGTGTTATTTTCCTGGATTCTTCCATTGCTTTGTCTGCGTTTTCCCTGATTTTGTCTGTATTTTCCATGATTTTTGTCTATTTTTTCCTTATTTTTGTCTGTGTTTTCCTTCATTTCTTTCCTAATCTCTTGGACAGCCATGACTACTAGACTTTTGAATTTCCTATCAGGTAATTTCAGTGTTTTTTCTTCTACGGGAAGGTCATCTGGTGTTTTATTTTGGTTGCTGTCTGTAGCCATCCTGTCCTTCTTTAAAAAAATATGTTTTGATATTGTCTGCTGTCTCTCAGACATTCAAAAACTATTTTCTTCATTTATTTATTGCAGATAGGTTTGTTTCATCCTGCTTTTTGTTTTATTTGGTTATGTCTGGGCAGACAGGCTGGGAGTGTTTCATTGCTTGCTTGTCTGTGGGAACGATACTTCTTACTACCTGGTCCAGGTGGGCAGGGCTGGTCACTCAGCTATGGCGCAGCAGGGTAGTTCCAGCGGAGGGGCAGGGGTGAAGATGGGTCATTTGTTGCACGAACTGGTACTGGGGGGTGGGTTGGTGGGCAGTGCGGGGCGGGGTCTGGGTGTCCATGCCAGTGCCACCCAGGGGCGTGGCACTTGGTGTGTGGTGCAGATAGGCAGGAGGGAGGAGAGACGATGTGATGTGTGGAGCTAAGTGGGTGAGAGAAAGAAGAGAGAGAAACAGAAGCAAAAAAACAAAAGAAGGAAAAAAAGTAAATAAAATGGCAGAACAGTGGGATTTGGCTAGTCAGGGTGGGGCTGATCTGGGAAGGCCATGTGCCAGTGGCTCTCTAGTTGAACAGTGCAGCACAGTTCATCAAGAATGGGGGATGGGAGGTGGTGCACAGGGCTAGGTGAGCAGGAGAAAGGAAAGGAAGGGGGAGAGAGAGAAGAAACAACAACAAAACCAACAAATCAACAACAAGAACAAAAGGCGCTGAGAGAGCCAGCTGGTGACGGCAGCACAGACCTAGGGAGGCTGAGTCCCAGTGGTTCTTTAGCCAAGTGATGCAGCATGGTCCTTCAAGAAGAGGCAGGGGTGGCACACAGGGCTAGGTGGGCAGGAGAAAAGAAAGGAAGGTAGGGAGAGAGAAGAAACAGAAAAAAAAAGAACAAAGCAAGCAAACAAAAAATATGGCACTGGGGGAGCCAGCCAGTGGGGACAGTGCAGACCTCAGGTGGCCATGTTCCGGTGGGTCTCTAGATGAAAGGTGCAGCATGGACCTTCGAGAAGGAGTGGGGATGATGCATTGAGCTATGTGGGCAGAGACAGGAAAGGAAGGAGAGAGAAGAAAGAAACAAACAAAAAACCCAAAACAACAACAACAAAGAAATATGGTGCTGAAAAAAGATGGAAGCAACCAAGGTGCCCATCACAGATGAATGGATAAATAAATTATGGTGTATTCACACAATGGAATACTACGCATCGATAAAGAACAGTGAGGAATCTGTGAAACATTTCATAACATGGAGGAACCTGGAAGGCATTATGCTGAGTGAAATTAGTCAGTTGCAAAAGGACAAATATTGTAGAAGACCACTATTACAAGAACTTGAGAAATAGTTTAAACTGAGAAGAAAACATTCTTTCATGGTTACGAGGGGGGAGAGGGGGAGGGAGGGAGGGTGGGTGGGAGCATTCACTAATTAGAGAGTAGATAAGAACTGCTTTAGGTGAAGGGAAAGATAGCACACAATACAGGGGAGGTCAGCACAACTGGACTAAACCAAAAGCAAATAAGTTTCCTGAATAAACTGAATGCTTCGAAGGCCAGTGTAGCAGGGGCAGGGGTCTGGGGACCATGGTTTCAGGGGACATCTAAGTCAATTGGCCTAATAAAATCTACTAAGAAAACATTCTGCATCCCACTTTGAAGAGTGGCGTCTGGGGTCTTAAATGCTAGCAAGCAGCCATTTAAGATGCATCAATTGGTCTCAACCCACCTGGATTAAAGGAGAATGAAGAACACCAAGGACACAAGGTGATTACAAGCCCAAGAGACAGAAAGGGCCACATGAACCAGAGACTACATCATCCTGAGACCAGAAGAACTAAATGGTGCCCGGCTACAACCTATGACTGTCCTGACAGGGAACACAAGAGAGAACCCCTGCGGGAGCAGGAGAGCAGTGGGATGCAGGCCCCAAATTCTCATAAGACCAGACTTAATGGTCTGACTGAGACTGGAAGGACCCCGGTGGTCATGGCCCCCAGACCTTCTGTTGGCCCAGGACAGGAACCATTCCCAAAGGCAACTCTTCAGACATGGATTGGACTGGACAATGGGTTGGAGAAGGATGCTGGTGAGGAGTGAGCTTCTTGGATTAGGTGGACACTTGAGACTGTGTTGGCATCTCCTTCCTGGAGGGGAGATGAGAGGGTGGAAGGCATTAGAAGCTGGCGAAATGGACACGAAAAGAGAGAGTGGAGGGAGAGAGCGGGCTGTCTCATTGGGGGAGAGTAATTGGGAGTGTGTAGCAAGGTGTATATGGGTTTTTGTGTGAGAGACTGACTTGATTTGTAAACTTTCACTTAAAACACAATAAAAATTATTAAAAAAAAGAAAATAACCTTTTAAGCTCACATCCAAGTTGAATTATTCAGCATAACCAGCTGGTGGGTTAAACCAAATTACTCCCAATGTGAGAATTTTATATGGATGGAACTGTAAGATGAGACTAATAAATGATATCTTAAAGAATTTTGGAAAAAAAATATGGTGCTGAGGGAACTGGCTGGTGGGGGCAGCAGGGACCTGGGGAGGCCATGTGCCGGTGGCTCTGTGGCCAAGTAATGCAGCATGACCCATTAAGAAGGGATGCTGACGGCACATGGGGCTAGGTGGGTGGGAGAAAGGAAAGGAAAGAAGGGATAGAAAGAAACAAAAACAAAAAATATGGCACTGAAAGGAATTGACCAGTGTGGGAGGCACGGACCCAGGGAGGCTGTGTGTCAGTGGCTTTCTAGATGAGTAGTGGAACACAACCCTTTAAGAAGGGGTGGGGAAGTACATGGGGTACATGGGTGGGAGAAAGGAAAGGAAGGAAGGGAGAGAAAAGGAAGCAGAAAGGAAGAAAAAAATACAATGGCACCGAGGTAGCTGGCTGGTCGGTGTGGCATGGAACAGGGGGGACCATGTGCTGGTGGCTTTTTAGCGGAGTGGTGCATTATAGCCCATTGAAAAGGGGTGGGGATGGTGCATAGGGTTAGCTGGGCATGAGAAATTAAAGGAAGAATGGGAGAGAGAGAAGCAGGAAAAAATGGTGCTGAGGGAGCTGGCTGATGGGTGTGGCATGGAACTGGGGAGGCCATGCTGTTGGCTCTCTAGCTCAGCAGTGCAGCACAGCCCATTGAGAATAGGCAGGGATGGCACATGGGGCTAGCTGTGAGGGAGAAAGGAAAGGAAGGAAGGGAGAGAGAAAGAAGAAACAGAAAAAAGCGAAAAAAAAAAAAAAAAACCACCACCAACAACGATAAAATATGGCGCTGGGGGAACCGGTCATTGGGGGTGGGGTGGACCTGAGTGGCTGTGAGCTGGTGTCTCTCTGGCCAAGCGACTGTGGCTTGCTGGAAAGGAGCGGAGGCAACACAGAAGGAAGAAGGGTGAGGGGGTTGGAGGGAAAGCATGTATCCCTGGTTGCCAGGTGGTCCGTCTCCTGTTGGGAGCTCCATGAAGCTGCCTTCCCATACTCCCTGTCTGAGTTCCTTGGTGGCTGTAGTTAGCAAACCAGTGCTGTGTTAGCTGGTAGGGGACCGCCACTCTGTAGCTCTCCTCATTCTCTTTTCTCTGTCAGTTTCTTACTCCATTCAGTGCTATTCTTTACCCCTTCATTTGATGCTTAGGGTTCCTTACCTAGTTTTTCGAGTCTTTGTTGCAGAGAGAGGCATGGTGCTTCTGTTTACAGCGTCATGTTGGCTCTGCCTCCTCCTTTGATTTCTTGACTGCTGCTTCCATGGGCATTGATTGTGGATCCAAGTAAATTGAAATTCTTGACAATTTCAATGTTTTCTCTGTTCATCATGATGTTGCTTACTGCTCCAGTTGTGAGGATTTTTGTTGTCTTATTTAAAAAAAATTTTATTTTTTTATTTTTATTTTTTATAATATTAAGGTGTAATCATTAGTGAAGGCTGTAGTCTTTCTGATCTTCATCAGTAAGTGCTTTAAGTTATCTTACTTTTGACAAGGAAGGTTATGTCGTCTGCATATCGCAGGTTGTTAATAAGTTTTCCTCCAATCCTGATGTCTCATTCTTTTTCATATAGTCCAGCTTCTTGAATTATTTGCTCAGCATACAGATCAAATAAGTATGGTGAAATGATACAATCCTGCTGCACACCTTTTCCAGTTTTAAACCACACAGTATCCCCGTGTTCTGTTCAAATGACTGCCTCTTGATCTATGTACAGGTTCTGCACGAACACAATTAAGCATTCTGGAATTCCCGTTCTTTGCAATGTTATCCATAATTTGTTATGATCCGCACAGTCAAATGCCTTTCCATAGTTAATAAAACACAGGTGAACATCTTTCTGGCATTCTTTGCTTTCAGCCGAGTTCCATCTGATTTTAATAATGATATCCCTCATTCCACGTCCTCTTCCTAATCCAGCTTGAATTTCCGGCAGTTTCCTGTTGATGTATGGCTGCAGCCATTTTTGATTTATCTTCAGCAAAATGTTGCTTGCATGAGATATTAATGATATTGTTTAATAACTCCCATATTCCATTGGATCACCTTTCTTTGGGATGGGCACAAATATGGATCTCTTCCCATCATTTGGCCAGTAGCTGTCTTCCAAATTTCTTGGCACAGACGAGTGAGTGCTTCCAGTGTTGCGTCTTTTTGATGAAGCATCTCAATTGGTATTCCATCAATTCCTGGAGCCGTGCTTTTTGCCATTGCCTTCAGTGCAGCTTGGAATTCTTCCTTCAGTACCATTGGTTCTTGGTCATATGCTGCCTCCTGAAATGTTCGAACATCAACCAATTCTTTTTGGTGCAGTGACTGTGTGTATTCCTTCCATACACTTTTTAAAAATTTTATTTTGTTTTTGATTTTTTTTAATTTTATTTTATTGTTGAGAATACCCAAAACCAAAACTCAGTGCTGTCAGAATATACACAGCAAAACATACATCAATTCAACACTTCCACACGTACAATTTAGTAACATTGATTACATTCTTTGAATTGTGCGACCATCCTCACCTTCCTTTTCTGAGTTGTTCCTCCCCTATTAACATAAACTCACTGCACCCTAAGGTTCCTAGCTAAACTTTCCAGTTGCTGTTGTCACTTTGATCCCATATAGATAGTTCTTAAAAGAGCATAATGCGCAAGGCAGGCATATTTTACTAGTTAACCTAAGCTATTGCTAGGTTTTAAGACTTTAGGGGATATTTTTGTTTAAGTTTTAAAGATTTTCTCAGGGCAATAGCTTCAGGGTCCATCCAGCCCCCTTGGCTCCAGAAAGTTTGGACTCCATGAGAATTTGAAATTCTGTTCTGTATTTTTCCCTTTTGGTCAGGATTCTTCCATGAAATCTTTGATCAAGATGTTCAGTAATGGCAGCCAGGCACCATCCAGTTCTTCTGATCTCATGGCAAAGGAGGCAGTTTTTCACGGAGGCAGTCACACGCTCAATATCCCCCTTTCCGTTTCCTCCTTGTATTCCTGACTCTCCTTCTTTCCCTATTGTTCCAGGTGAATAGAGATCAATTGTGATGCCTTGGATTGCCGCTTGAAAACTTTTAAGACTCCAGGCACTACACAATGAATTAGGAGGTAGATCAGAAGCAGTAAACACCAATTAACTAGGATGTCCCATGAAACCATGACTCTAAACCTCCAAACCAAGGAATCACATCCCATGAGGTTTTTGTTTCTACGTTAGCAGCCTCAGCAGCTATTCTTTTTTTTTCTTTCATTGTTCTAAATATATCTATCTCACAACTTTTTCCAGTTCAACTTTTAAAGGTGTACAATTTATTGACAGCAATTACAATAATTGTCTGTGCAGCACTACCCTTAATCAGTGCAATTTTTCTATCACCATTAACCCCTTCTTTCCCCTCCCTTCCCTCACCTGGTAACCACTAATAAACTTTGGTCTCTATATATTTGCCTTTTTTTGTCTTTTTATATAAGTGAGGTTTTTTACAATATTTGTCCTTCCTCAAAAATTAAAAGACTTTTTTCATCAAAATACTTTACCAAAAAAGTCAAAAGACAAGGTATTGACTGGGAGAATATCTTCAGACACCATATATCTGATAAGAATCTAATAACTGAAATATATATAAAACTTTGACAACTGAACAACAAAAAGACAACCCAATCTTAAAACGGGCAAAGAACTTGAACAGAAATTTCACCAAAGGAGGACATTCAAATGGCCACCAAACACAAATGCTCACCATCATTGGCCATCAGAGAGATGCAAATCAAAACCACAATGAGATACCATTTCACTTTTTTTTTAGGGTGGTTAACATAAAAACAAAACAAAACAGAAAATAAGAAATGTTGGCAAGGACGTGGGGAAATTGGAGTCCTTATCCATTGCTGGTGGGAATGCAAAATGGTACAGCTGTTGTGGAAAACAATGTGGCTGTTCCTCAAAAAACTAAAAATAGAACAATCATACGATCCAGCAATTCCACTTCTAGGTATATATCCAATACACTTGAAAGCAGAGACCTGTACACCTGTGTTCATTGCAGCACTAGTCACAATAGCCAAAAGATGAAAACAGCCTAAATGCCCATCAACAGATGAATGGATAAATAAAATGTGGTACATACTCAGCTGTTAGGAGAAATGAAGTCCTTTTATTTATTTTATTGTGCTTTAGGAAACCCTGGTGGTGTAGTGGTTAAGTGCTACGGCTGCTAACCAAGAGGTCGGCAGTTCAAATCCGCCAGGCGCTCCTTGGAAACTCTATGGTGCAGTTCTACTCTGTCCTATAGGGTCGCTATGAGTCAGAATCGACTTGACGGCAATGGGTTTGGTTATTGTGCTTTAGGTAAAAGTTTACAGAGCAAGTTACTTTCTCATTAAATAATATTTGTGACATTGGTTTCCAACCCTGTGATGTGTCAACACTCTCCCCTTTTCAACCTCGGCTTCCTCATTTCCATTCGTCCAGCTTTTCTGTCCCTTCCTGCCTTCTCCTCTTTGCTTTTGGGCTAGTGTACCCAATTAGGCTTGTATACGTGGTTGAACTACGTGAATTATTGTATGTTTTATTAGCTGAAGGGTGAACTTCAGGAGTGACTTCAGTAATGAATTAAATGGTGTCTGGGGGCCATACTCTTGGGATTTCTCCAGTCTCTGTCAGACTTTTTTTGTGAGTTTGAATTTTGTTCTACATTTTTTCTCCCGCTCTGTCCGGGGGCCTCTATTGTGATCACTGTCAGAGCAGTTGGTGGTGGTAGCCAGGCACCATCTAGTTGTGCTGGACTCAATCTGGTGGAGGCTGTTGTAGTTGTGGTCCATTAGTCCTTCGGACTAATCTTTCCCTTGTGTCTTTGGGTTTCTTCATTCTCCAGAGAGATGGATTCTTGATACATGCTATAATATGAACGGAGCTTCAAGACATTATGCTGAGTGAATACGCCAGTCACAGAAGGACAAATATTGTATGATCTTCCATCTTCTTTTGATACTTCCTGTGTTATTCAATTGTTTGCCCATAGAATCTTTCAGTACTGCAACTTGAGGCTTGAATTTTTCTGCAGTTCTTCCAGTTTGAGAAATGCTGAGTGTGTTCTTCCCTTTTGATTTTCTAACTCCGGGTCTGTGCACCTTTCATTATAATGCTTTACCTTGCCTTCTTAAGCCGCCGTTTTGAAATCTTCTAATTCAGCTCTTTCACTTCATCATTTCTTCCATTTGCTTTAGCTACTCTGTACTGAAGAACAAGTTTCTGAGTCTCTTTCGACATCCGTTTTGGTCTTTTTTTTCTTTCATGTTTTTTTTTTTCACGACCTGTTCCTTTCTTCATATATGACGCCCTTTATGTCATCCCACAACTTTTCTGGTCTTCAGTTATCACTGTTCAGTGCATCAGATTTATTCTTGAGATGGTCTTTAAATTCAGGTGGAATGTATTCAATTTTGTACGTTGGGTCTCGTGGACTTGTTTTAATTGTCTTAAGCTTCAACTTGAACTTGCATATGAGCAATTTGTGGTCTGTTGTGAAGTTGACCACTGACCTTGTCCTGAGTGATGATATTGAGCTTCTCAATCCTCTCTTTCCAGAATTCTTCACAGTATTATTCTACTAGGATCCTTTAGATTTCTGTGGGGTTAGTTGTAATGTCCCCATTTTCATTTCTGATTTTAGGTATTTGCATCTTCTTTGTCAGGGTAGGAAAATTTCTGTCGATTTTGTTGATCTTTTCAAAAAAACCAACTTCTGGTTTCATGAATTCTCTATTGTTCTTCTGTTCTCTATTTCATTTATCTCTGCTCTGATCTTTGTTTTCTCCTTCCATCTGGTTGCTTTGGATTTGGTTTGCTCTTCTTTTTCTAGTTCCTCAAACTGTAAAGTTAGGTTATTGATTGCAATCCTTCTTCTTTTTTAATGTAGGTGCTTACAGATATAAATTTCCCTCTGAGCACTGTTTTTGCTGTATTCTGTAAGTTTTGGTATGCTGTGCTTTCATTTTCTTTCAGCTGTATTTTCTGATTTATTCCTTTACCCATAGGTGGTTTATTAGTGTGTTGTTTAATTTTCACATTTCTGTATTTTCCAATTTTCTTTCTGTTATTAATTCCTAATTTCACTTCATTGTGATCAAAGGAAATACTTTTTATGATTTCAATCTTTTTAAATTTATTGATAGTTGCTTTGTGACCTAACTTATGGTCTATCCTGGAAAATGATCCACATGAGCTGGAGAAGAATGTATATTGTGTGCTCGTTGGGTGGAGTGTTCTATACATGTATCTGTTAGGTCTAGTTTGTTTATACTGTTGTTCAGGTCCTGTTTCCCTACTGATCTTTCTAGATGTTCTGTCCATTATTGAATGCGGTGTACTGAAGTCTCCAACTATTACTGTAGAGCTGTCTATTTCTCTCTTCAGTTGTATCAGTTTTCACTTTATATATTTAGGGATTCCGATGTTAGTTGAATATATATATATATATATAATTGTTATAGCTTCTTGAAGAATTGATCCTTTTATTATATAATATCCTTCTTTGTCTCTTGTAATAGATCTTGACTTAAACTCTATTTTCTCTGATATTAGAATTACCATCCCAGCTGTCTTTTAGTTACTCTATATGTGGAATTTTTTTTTTCCATCCTTTCACTTTCAACCTGTTTGTGTCCCTGGGCTTAAGATATGTCCCTTGTAGACAGCATGGAGTTGGATCATGTGTTTTTATCCACTCTGCCACTTTCTGACTTTTTATTGGAGCTCTTAGTGCATTTTCATTCACTGTAATTACCATAAAGGACTAATTTTACCTATTTAGTTATTTGTTTCTTGTGTGACTTATGCCTTCTTTGTCCTTTATTTCCTCTACTACTGCCAACTTTTGTGTTTTGTTGCTGTTTTATAGTGAACCATTTTGATTTATTTCTCCTTTCCTTCTGTGTCTACTTTTAAGATATTTTTGTGGTTACCATAAGTATTACATTTACCATCTTGCATTTATAACAATGTGGACTAAATTCATAGCAACTTCAGTTACATACCAAAATTCTCTATACTGTTCCTGTTTCCCACCCCCATTTATGTTGTTGTTATCACCAATGACATCTTTATACATCATGTGTTCCATAACATATATTTATACTTATTTTTTGCATTTGACATTTTAAAGTATGAAGGACGTAACCACTAGAATTACCAAGGAAAAATACATTAAAACTTGCCCTTATTCTTGCCCTCAACTACTTTTAATGGAGATCTTTTTTTATATATCTATGTCTTTGAGTTATTATCTAATGTTCTTTCTTTTCCCATCTGAAGGACTCCTTTTAGCATTTCTTGTACGGACTCTCTAAGCTTTTGTTTATCTGGGAATGTTTTGATTTCACCCTCACTCTTGCAGGACAGTTCGGTAGGTTGACAGTTCTTTTTTTTCAGCAGTTTGAATATGACATTCCATTGCCTTCTCCCCTGTGCGACTGTCAGTTTGTCATATTCTAGGGGCTTGCATGTTGCTGTGATGCTGGAAAAATGCCACTGGTATTCAAATACTGGCAGGTCACCCATGGAGGACAGGTTTCAGCTAAGCTTCCAGACTAAGACAGACCCGGAAAAAGGACCTGGCAGTCTACTTCTGAAAAGATTTAGCCAGTAAAAACCTTATGAATAGCAGTGGAACATTGTCTGATATAGTGCTAGGAGATTAGCCCCCTAAGGTTGGAAGGCACTCAAAAGATGACTAGGCAAGAGCTGCCTCCTCAAAGTAGAGTTGACCTTCATGATGTGGATGGAGTCAAGCTTTCAGGACCTTCATTTGCTGATGTAGAATGACTCAAAATAAGAAGAAACAGCTGCAAACATCCATTAATAATTGGAACTTGGAATGTATGAGTATGAATCTAGGAAAATTTGAAATTGTCAACAATGAAATGGAACTCATAAAGATCAGTATCCTAAGCATTAATGAGTTGAAATGGATTGGTACTGGCCATTTTGACTGGGAAAATCATATGGCCTAGTATGCCGGGAATAACAACTTGAAAAGGGATGGTGTCGTATTCATTGTCAAAAAGAACATTTCAAGATCTATCCTGAAGTACAACATTGTCAGTGTTAGGATAATATCCATACACCTACAAGGAAGAGCAGCTAACAAGACCATTATTCAAATTTATGCCCCAAACATTAAGGCCAAAGATGAAGAAATTGAAGATTTTTACCAATTTCTGCAGTCCGAAATTGATCAAACATGCAGTCAAGATGCATTGATAATTACTGGTGATTGGACAGTGAAAACTGGAAACAAAGAAGGATCAGTAGTTGGAAAACACTGCCTTGGTGACAGAAATAACACTGGAGATTGAATAGTAGAATTTTGCAAGACCAAGATTTCTTCATTGCAAATACCTTTTTTCAACAACATAAACGGTGACTATACATGTGGATCTCACCAGATGGAATACACAGGAATCAAATCGACTACATCTGTGGAAAGAGACGAGGAAAAGCTCAATGTAATCAGTCAGAATAAGGCCAGGGGCCGACTGTGGAGCAGACCATCACTTGCTCGTATGCAAGTTCAAATTGAAGCTGAAAAAAAATTAGAACAAGTCCACAAGAGTAAAAGTATGATTTTGAGTATATCCCAGCAGAATTTAGAGACCATCTCAAGAATAGATTTGATGCATTGAACACTAATGATTGAAGACCAGACGAGTTGTGGGATGAAATCAAGGGTATCATACATGAAAAAAACAAGAGGTCATTAAAAAGCAAGGAAAGAAAGAAAAGACCAAAAAGGATGTCAGAAGAGACTCTGAAACTTACTTTTGAACACAGAGTAGCTAAAGTGAAAGGAAGAAATGATGAAGTAAAAGAGCTGAACAGAAGATTTCAAAAGGCTGCTTGAGAAGACAAAGCAAAGTATTATAATGACATGTGCAAAGACCTGGATTTAGAAAACCAAAAGGGAAGAACATGCTCAGCATTTCTCAAGCTGAAAGAACTAAAGAAAAATTCAAGCCTCGAGTTGCAATACTGAAGGATTCTATGGGGAAAATATTAAACAGTGCAGGAAGCATCAAAATAAGATGTAAAGAACGCACAGAGTCACTATACCAAAAATAAATGGTCGACGTTCAAACATTTCAGGAGGTAGCATATGATCAGGAACCCATGGTACTGAAGGAAGAGGTCCAAGCTGCACTAAAGTCACTGGCAAAGAACAAGACTCTAGGAACTGATGGAATACCAACTGAGATGTTTCAACAAACAGATGCAGTGCCGCAAGTGCTCACTCATCTAAGCCAAGAAGTTTGGAAGACAGCTACTTGGCCAATGGACTGGAAGAAATCCATATTTATGCCTGTTCCAAAGAAAGGTGATCCAATAAAATGCAGAAATTATCAAACAATATTATTAATATCACTCACAAGCAAAATTTTGCTGAAGATCATTCAAAAGTGGCTGCAGCAGTACGTCGACAAGGAACTGCCAGAAATTCAAGCCAGGTTCAGAAGAGTACGTGGAACCAGGGATATCATTGCTGATGTCAGATTGATTCTGTCTGAAAGCAGATAATACCAGAAACATGTTTATCCATGTTTTATTGAGTATGCAAAGGCATTTGACTACTATCATAACAAATTACAGATAACATTCTGAAGAATGGGAATTCCAGGATACTTAATTGTGCTCATGAGGAACCTATACATAGATCAAGAGGCAGTCTTTTGAACAGAACAAAGTGATACTGCGTGGCTTAAAGTCAGGAAAGGTGTGAGTCAGGGTTGTATCCTTTCACTATGCCTATTCAATCTGTTTGCTGAGCAAATAATCTGAGAAGCTGGACTATATGAAGACGAATGGGGCATCAGGATTGGAGGAAGACTCATTAACAACCTGCAATATGCAGATGATACAACCTTGCTTGCTGAAAGTGAAGAGGACTCAAAGCACTTACTGATGAAGATCAAAGACCACAGCCTTCAGTATAGATTACATCTCAACATAAAGAATACAAAAATTCTAACAACTGGACCTATAAGCAACATCATGATAAATGGAGACAAGATTGAAGTTGTCAAGGATTTCATTTTATTTGGATACACAATCAACACCAATGGAAGCAGCAGTCAAGAAATCAAAAGACCATTGCATTGGGAAAATATGCTACAAAAGACCTTAAAGTGTTGAAAAGCAAAGATGTCACCTTGAAGACTTAGGTGCACCTGATCCATGCCAGGATGTTTTCAGTTGCCTCATATGCATGGGAAAGCTGGACAATGAATAAGGAAGACTGAAGAAGAATTGACACCTTTGAATTGTGGTGTTGGCGATGAATATTGAACGTACCATGGACTGCCAAAAGAATGAACAAATCTGTCCTGGAAGAAGTATAACCAGAATGTTCCTTAGAAGAAAGGATGATGAGACTATGTCTCACATAGTTTTGACATGTTATCAAGAGGGATCAGTCCTTGGAGAAGGATATCATACTTGGTAAAGTAGAGGGTCAGCAAAAAAAGTGCAAGACCCTTGTCATGGATTGAATTATGTCCCTCCAAAAATGTGTGTATCAATTTGACTGGGTACTCCTGGTATTGTGTGATGTTCCTATATGTTGTAAATCCTGCCCCTATGACGTTAATGAGGGAGGATGGGCAGCAGTTGTGTTAGTGAGGTAGGACTCAACCTACAGGATTGGATTGTGTCTTGGGGCAATCTCTTAAGATATAAAAGACAGAAGCAAGCAGAGAGACGGGGCCTCATACCACCAAGGAAGCAGTGCCAGAAGCAGATTGTGTCCTTTAGATCCGGGGTCCCTGCGTGAAGAAGCTCCTAGTCCGGGGGAACATTGACGAGAAGGCCAACAGAGAGAGAAAGGCTTCCCCTGGAGCTGATGCCCTGAATTTGGACTTTTGGCCTAGTTTACTGCGAGAAAATAAACTCTTTGTTAAAGCCATCCACTTGTGGTATTTCTGTTATAGCAGCACTAGATGACTAAGACAGAATTTGGTACCGAGAGAGTAGAGTGCTGCTCTAACGGATACCTAAAATGTGGAAGCAGTTTTGAAACTGTGAATGGATAGAGTTGTGACAGCTGCAGCGCAGCAGAGAACCTGCAGCGGCAGAGAAGTGGCAACAGTAGAGAACCAGCAGCAGTAGAAAAAGAAGACCAGCATGAGATGTCACTGGAGCCGACCCACGGAGAGATAGAGTTGAGTACCTGTGTGCAGGAGGCTTCCTGGCAGAGTAGGGTACCTCCCGGCACTTATCGGTGGAGCTACCGAGCTTTGGAATACTTGTCCCAGCAGGGCAGATGCGGGTGTGAGGCCCGAGGAGCCGAGAGGCCAAGAAACCAGAAGCTGAAGAGACAAGGAACACAAGAAGCTGAGCTGCCTCAGTCTCAAAAGGTATAGCCATGACCTCAGGGGTTTCAAAGGGTGAGCCATGGCCTCTGGTGTTTCTGAGGGTGGAGTTGCCACTCAGAGACTAGGAAAATGGTGCACCTAAATCCAAGGGAGCGGAGTTGCTGTCCCAGTGGGCCCGGAAGGCAGTGGTGAAGTCCAGGGTCAAGGGATCTCCACTCAGAATATGGAGAGTGTGGCCAATACCTAGAGTCTGAAGGGCAGGGCCATTGTGTAAATTGTCTCAGAGAACAGAGGATTATTTTCAAAGCCTTTTTTTTTTTTTTTTGAGGGCTAATGTAATGTGTTCTGCTGACTTGCTTGGTGCCTGTTATCCCTTCTTTCCCTCCAGTTTCTCCCATTTGTAATGAAAATGTCTAGCTTGTGCCTGTTCTGCCACTGTGTTTTGGAAGCAGATAACTTGTATTCTAGATTTCACAGATGAAGAGGAATTTTTGGATTTTGGGCTTGGAGTTAAGACTTTTGCTATGATATGATGGGGTGAATATGTTTTGCATGTTACAAAGATGTGATTTTTGGGGGGCCAAAGGGTGGAATGTCATGGATTGAATTATGTTCCTCCAAAAATGTGTGCATCAATTGGACTGGGCCATGATTCCTGGTACTGTGTGATTTTCCTATATGTTGTAAATCCTGCCTCAATGATGTTAATGAAGGAGGATTGGCGGCAGTTGTGTTAGTGAGGCAGGACTCAGCCTACAGGATTAGATTGTGTCTTGAGGCAATCTCTTGAGATATAAAAGATAGAAGCAAGCAGAGAGATAGGGGGACCTCATACCACCAAGAAAGCAGTGCCGGGAGCAGAGTGCATCCTTTAGACCTGAGGTCCCTGCGTGAAGAAGCTTCTCATTCTGGAGAGCACTGATGAAAAGGCCGACAGAGAGAGAAAGCATTTCCCTGGAGCTGATGCCCTGAATTTGGACTTTTAGCTTACTTTATTGTGAGAAAATGAACTCTTTGTTAAAGCCATCCACTTGTGGTATTTCTGTTATAGCAGCACTGGATGACTAAGATAACCCTCTATGAGATGGATTGACACAGTGCCTGTAACAATGAGCTCAAGCATAATGACTGTGAGGATGGTGCAGGACTGGGCAGTGTTTCGTTCTGTTGTACATAGGGTCACTATGAGTCAGAACACACCCTATGGCACCTAACAACAACAATAACAACAACAATTGCTTTCTGGCCTCCAAGATTTCTGAGGAGAAATTGGCACTTAATCTTATCAGGGATTCTTTGTATGTGACTATTCAATTTTCACCTGCTGCTTTCTAGATTCTCTCTTTGTCTTTAATCTCAGAGAGTATGATTATAATGTCTCTTGTTGTGGATCTCTTTGGGTTTATTTTACTTGGAGTTTGTTGAGTTCCTTGAGTTTGTAAGTGTACGTCCTTTGTAAAGATTTGGAAAATTTTCTGCCGCTATTTCTTCAAATATTCTTTGTGGACCTTTCTCTCTCTTGTCTCCTTCTGAGTTCTGATGTGTGTGTTGGTTTGCTTGAGGTTGTCTCATAATTCTAATAAACTGTGCTCAGCTGTCTTGAGCCTTCTCACTTGTTGCTCTTCAGCCTCTATAATTTCTATTACTTTATTTTCTAGTTCACTGATTCTTTCTTCTGCCTGCTCAAACCTATTCTTCAATCCTTCCAAAGAGTTTCTCGTTTCTTTTATTGTCTTTTTCAGTGCCAGTATTTCTGTTTTGTTTCTTTTTATACTGTCAATCTTTTTATTTAAATTCTTGTTTTGTTCATGCATCATTTTCCTAATTTCCTTTAGTTCTTTCAGCTTGTTTGATATTGCATTATATTCTTCCAATCTGTCCATTATTCAGGCTTCCATAGATACAATTTCCGTCTCTTTGTCTATTCACTTCCATGAGCCCTTTTTTCCATTTTCTTTGTGTGCCTTTTTTTTTTCTGAGACCAGAACTTTCGAATTTTACAAGGTGTTGGTTTTCTCAGTTTTTACAGGTACTCAGTGTTTTTGACAGTACTTCTCTCTGCAAGAAACTCTTAGGTGGGTAAAGCCTTCAGATTTTCCTTCTAATTACCCCCCCCATCTGTGATAACTCTGTTTAGAAAAGTACTGACCAAGGTTTCCATTTTTAGCAACTTCTAAACATGCCCTAATCAATCCATTCCCCAAGGGGCACAGACTTCATTCTTTGGTTGTCACTCTCTCTCCTGCTCTGTGAGGGTTGCATTTGATCACGTTTTTAGATCTTCAGCTGTTCTCAGCCTCATCAGAAAGCCCACACTGAATGAATGACTCTTCAGTGGGTGTAGCCCTTAGTCTTTGTTTGTGACTTCCTTCCTGTTCTGTGAGGGCCAGCTTCTCTCAGAACCAGATGTTGGTGCCCTTTTCCATGCTCAGGTGAGTTGTGGGTCAACTGGATCTGCTGCAGCTGCCTTTCTGCTGCACTAGGATGGGTAAGGGCAGAAACACCCTGAAAAGATCATCAGGGAGATCTGTCCTATTAATTTCAGAGCTGAGCTTGGGGTCTTTCCCTGGGCACAGGCAAGCCATGTGTTTTATGAGGGAGTGGAATCCTCTGTAGCCATCAGTCTGCACACCCTGCTGCCATAGTCCACAGGGGCTGGCAGTCTGGCACACCATGAGTGGTTGGGATGAGGGCAGTGGAAGAAGTGTCTTACTGTATGAGAGTTGCCGTTGATTTGGGTCCATTTGAAGGTCTTTGCTGCTGTTCTTTGCTCACTGATTCAGAGTCCTGAAGGGCCTAGCACAGGTCTCTTGTATTTCTTGGTTGGAAAGCTAGGCTTGCTCATTCCAGAATCCCCAAAAGTTTTAATTTTGATGAATTTCAATTTATCCATTTTTATTTTGTTGCTTGTGATTTTGGTGCCATATCTAAGAAACCATCGCCTATTAGAAGGTCACAAAGATTTATACTTTCTTCTAAGAGTTTTATGATTTTAGTTCTTATTTTATACCTTTGATACATTTTGAATTAATGTTTGTATATGGTGTGAGGTAGGGGTCCAACTCCATTCCTTTGCATGCCACTATCCAGTTGTGCCAGCACCATTTGTTGAAAAGATTCTTTTCCCTTGTCAAAATTGACAATAAATATGAGGGTTTATTAGATACTCAATTCTATTTCATTTATCTATATGTCTAATCTTACATCAGTACCACACTTTCTTGATTTATTGTAGCTTTGAAGTAAGTTTTGAAATCAAGAAGAATGAGTCCTCCAACTTTGATTTTGTTTTTCAAGATTGTCGTGGCTATTCTGGGTCCTGTGTATTTCCATATGACTTTTTTTTCAATTTCCGCAAAAAAGTCAGCTATAATTTTGATGAGGATTGCATTAAATTTGTAGATCAGTTTGGACAATATTACCATCCTAACACTATTTCACCTTCTGATCCATGGAAATGGGAAGTCTTTGCTTTTATTTAGGTCTTCTTTAATTTCTTTCAGCAATGTTTTATAGTTTTCTGTGTAAAAGTCTTATACTTCTAAGTATTTTATTCCTTTGATGATATCGTGAATGGAATTGTTTTCTTAATTTCATCTTCAGACTGTTCATTGCAATAGAAACACAATTGATATCTGTATATTGATCTTACACCATGTAGACTTACTGAAGTTGTTTATTAGTTCTAATAGTTTTTCAGTGGATTTCTTAGGACTTTTTATATTCAAGATCATGTTATTTGCCAATAGAGACAATTTTACTTCTTCCTTTTATATCTGGGTGCCTTTTATTTCAATGTCTTGCATAATTGTGTCGTTGGAACTTCCAGTAAAATGTTGAATAGAAGTCACAAAAGCGGAGATTTTCATCTTGTTCCTGATGTTAGTATGTTTGATGTAGGTTTTTAAAGATATTCTTTATCAAGTTGAGGAAGTTTCTTTGCATTTCTAGTGTACTGACTGTTTTTTATCATGAAGGAATGTTGGATTTTGCTAAATGCCTTTCCTGTGTCTATTGAGATGATCATGTGGTTTTTGATATTTCATTAATTGATTTTCACTTGTTACGCCAAGCTTGTATTTCTGGGATAAATCCAGCTTGATCATGGTGTATAATCTTTTTAATATGCTGTGGGGTTCCATTTCCTAGTGTTTTGTTGAGAAGTTTTGCACCTATATTCATAGGGGACATTGGTCTGTAACTTCCTTTTCTTGTGATGTCTTTATCTGGGTTTGGTATCAGGTTAATACTGGTCTCGTAGAATGAGTTAGGAAGTATTCCAGTCTTCTTTTATTTTTTGGAGCATTCAAGAAGGATTAGTGTTAATTCTTTAAATATTTGGTAGAATTAATCAGGGAAGCCATTTAATGATTCTTCCTTACTGAGTTTTTGATTACTGATTTAATCTCTGTATTTATTTACTACAGGTCTATCGAGATATTCTACTTCTTGAGTCAGTTTAGGTAATTTGTGTGTTTCTAGGAATTTCATACAGGTCTATCGAGATATTCTACTTCTTGAGTCAGTTTAGGTAATTTGTGTGTTTCTAGGAATTTCATCTAGATTATCTAATTTGTTGACATACATTGTTCATAGTACTGTCTTATAATGATTTTTATTTCTGTAAGGTCAGTAGCAATGTTCTTTTTTTCTGAATTTTAGTTGTTTCTATCTTCTCTTTTCTTTGTAAATGTAGCTAAATTTTCTCAATTTTATTGATCTTGTCAAAGAATCAAATTTTTGTTTTGTTGATTCTATTCTTTTTCTAGTCTCTATTTCATTTATCTCTACTATGATCTTTATCATTTCTATATTTCTCCGAGCTTTGGGTTTAGTTTGCTCTTCTTCTTCTAGTTCCTCAATGCATAAAGTTAGGTTAGGGATTTGGAATCATTTTTTAATGTAGGCCTTTACAGCTATAAATTGAAGGCACTGTCTTCACTGCATTCAAAAGTTTTAGTATGTTGTTTTCATTTTCATTTGTTTCTAAGTATTTTCTAATTCCCCGTGTAATTTCCTCTCTGACCCATTGGTTGTTTAAGAGTGTGTTGTTTAATTTCTACACATTTGTGTGTTTTCCTTCTGTTTTTGATTTCTTGCTTTATTCCATTGTAACCAGAGACGATTCTTTGTATGATCTCAATCTTTCCAATTTTATTGAGACTATTTTTATGGCCCAATATATGGTCTATCCTGGAGAACGATCTATGTGTGCTGGAGAAGAATGTGTGTTCTGCTATTTCGGGCGTAATATTCTATATACATAACTGTTCTATTTGTCCTCTATTTTCTTATTGATCTTTGACCTAGATGTTCTATCCATTACTGAATATACGGTATTGGAGTTTCTGACTATTATTGTAGAACTGTCTATTTTTCCCTTCAGTTCTGTCAGTGTTTGCATCACATATTTTGGGGGTCTGGTGTTAGGTACATATATGTGTATAACTGTTATATCTTCTTGAGTTGACCCTTTTATAAATACATAATATCATTTGTCTCTTGCAACAATTTTTTGACTTAATCTATATTTTGTCTGATATTAGTATAGGCACCCCAGGTCTCTCGTGGTTACTACTTTCATGGAATACTTTTTCCCCATCATTTCACTTTCAACCTATTTGTCTTTGGATATAAAATGAGTCCCTTGTAGACAGCATATAGTTGAATCATATTTTTTCTGCCAATCACTGCCTTTTGATTGGAGAGTTTAATCCATTTACTTACGTCTGCCATTTTTTTTGGTATGTCTTATTCTCCCCCAACCCCACTTCCTCCATTACTGCCTTCCTCTGTAGTTAGTTGATTTTTTGTAGTGAACCATTTTGATTCCCCTCTCATTTCCTTTTGTGTATATATTTTTTGTATTTTCTTTGTGGTTACCATGGCAATTATACTTAAATACTAAATTTATAACAATATAATTTGAATTGATACCAACTTAATTTCAATAGCATATTAAAACTAAGCTCCTATACAGCTGTGGTCCTCATTCTCTTTATGTTATTGTCACAAAATTACATCTTTTAAATTGTTTGCCCAATATAGATTTATAATTATTTTTACGCATTTTAAAATTTTAAATCATGTAGGACATAAAAAGTGGAGTTACAAATCAAAAATAAAATAATGGTTTTATATTTGCCCATGCAGTTAACTTTGCTGGAGTTCTTTATTCTTCATATAGCTTCAAGTTACTTTCTAACATCCTTTCATTTCAACCAGAAGGACTCCTTTTAGTATTTCTTATAGGTCTAGTTGTAACAAATTCTCTTAGCTTTTGTTTATCTGGGACTATCTTAATTTCTCCCTCAGTTTTGAAGGGCAGCTTTGCTGGATATAGAATTCTTGGCTTACATTTTTTTTTTCCTTTCAGCACTTTAAATATGTCATTCCACTGCCTTTTGGCCTCCATGGTTTCTGATGAGAATCAACTGTTAATCTTATCGAGGATCTCTTGTATGTGATAAGTTCCTTCTCTCTTGCTGCTTTCAAGGTTCTCTTTGTTTTTGGCTTTTGACAGTGTAATTACAATGTGTCTCAGTGTGGATTTTTTTGAGTTTATTCTACTTGGAGTTCGTTATACTCTTGATTGTGTGGAATTATGTCTTTCATCAAAATGGTAATGTTTTGGGCTATTATTTCTTCAAATGTTCTTTCTGCCCCTTTTTCTCTCTTCTCTCTTTCTAGGACTCCCATAATGCATATGTTAGTCTGCTTTATGGTGTCCACAGATACCTTAGACTCTGTCACATTTCTTCATTCTTTTTCCTTTCTGCTCCACCAAATGGATAATTTTAATTGTTCTGTCTTCAAGTTTGCTGACTCATTCTTCTGTTTGCCAAATCTACTATTTAACTCCTTCAGCACATTTTTTCATTTCAGTTATTGTACTTTTCAGCTCTAGAACTTCTGTTTGGTTCCATTTTATAATTTCTATATTCTTACTGATATTTTCATTTTGTTCATACATTGTTCTCCTGATTTCCCTTAGTTCTTTGTCCATGTTTTCCTTTAGCTCTTTCAGCATATTTAAGACAGTTGTTTTAAAGTATTTTTCCAGTAAGTCCAACGTCTAGGCTTTCTTAGGGTCAGTTTCTGTCACTTTATTTTGTTCCTTTGAATGGACACCCTTTCCTGTTTTTTGTATGTCTTGTAATTTTTGCTGTTGTTGTTAAAAACTATACATTTCAATAATATAATATGGCAACACTGGAAATCAGATTTTCCCTCTTCCCTATGATTTACTTTTTTTTTTTTTTGAAGGCTGGAATAGTCTGTTGTTTTATTGACTTTTCTACATTTTTTTTGCAAAAAGTATATTTGTTTTGTGTGGTCACTAATGTCTGTTCCTTTGGATTGTGTTTGGCTAGTGTTTTGACAGAAATGTCCTTGAATATCAGGAGCTAAAAAAAAAAAACAGAAACAAACAAACAACAACAAAAACACCTCTCCCTGTCTTTGCAGATTGGCTCTGTACTGGGGAACTACTTCAACACTTAGCCAGGCTTGTACTGAGCCTAGAGGTCAGCCTAAGGTGAAAGAAAGCTTAGGGTTTTCTCAGGTCTTCTCTGAGCATGTGTCTTGCCCTGGGTATGTGCGTGGCTTTCTAAAGTTTTCCTGTGATTTCGAATGGGTGCTTTTGGGTGCCCTAATTTCCCAAAGAATCTCTCTCCCAGGCTTTTCTTCCAAGGTCTTATGTGGTTTATTGTATGTCTCATTTGTAATCTTTTGCCACAGGTGGCTGTAGTTTGATCATTTGTCTTACACTGTGCCTGCCACTTTTCTGCCCTGATTGAGTTCTGAAATAGGCAAAACAGAGATAAGTGTCTTGTGTCAGTCCTTAAGGTAGCCACCAGACATTTTAGGGCTGACAAACTCAATAATTTGTGAATAATGTCTGCTCTTTCCAGAACCAGGGACCAGGGTCCCACACTAGGAATATGAGCTACTGTCTTCAAGGCAGCCACCATGCTGGGGGTGGGGATCAGGCAAGTAAAAACACCACAAAGATTTCCTGCTGTTTTCAAGTTGTCTTCTTCTTAATTCAGCATTCACTTGGTTGCTGTAAACCTTTGATTATTTTCCAGAGTTTTGAAAAAGTTGGTTCTAACAGTTTCTGCGTGCTTTCTGATGTTTCTATGGGGGGATTGGAGCTAAGAGCTGCCTACTCCACCATCTTGCTGATGTCACTCTGCCCTCTATATTTTTAATATTATTCCAAACATACCTTTTAAATTGGTGCAAATCTATCTGGCTATTTTCACCTGATGTTTTAATATAAAGAAGTATACTTTTGTTCATATAAATTTCCTTAGTTGTGAGGCTGAGCAATTTTGTCTATGTTTATTAGCCAGTTGTATGTCTTCTTTTGTATGACCTAGTCATAGCTTTTGCCCAGTTTTTCTACTGTTGGTATTCTTTTTCTTATAGATTTTTAATTTAAATTTATAAATATTTTATTCCACTGTGTTGCTTGTTTTAAAAGTTTCTTGGATTATCTTGGGTCATTTATTAATTTATATTACCAAATCTATTTTTTTTCTGTATGGTTTCTGAGTGAATCCTCTCCATCCCATGATTATAAAAATATTTTCCTCTAATATTTTTAAATTTTGACTTCAATGGCTTTTCTTTCTTTCTTTTGGGCTTAATTTTTATGCATGGGATGAGGTAAAAAATAATATTAATAGCTACCACTGGGGGTAAATGTGGTAGACCTAAGGTTTGATATGCATAGAGAAGGTGTGAAGCAGCCACTTTACTTGTGGTCGACAGTAATAAAAAAATTTCTGAACCGTGATGAGAACCCAGTTAAAGTTTGACAGCATGAATTTACTGTAGGCCAAATCTGGATGGCTATGTGCCTTTCTTTAGTGATTATGCTGCTCAAGATCAGGAGAAGAACTGGATGGTGGTGGCTCACTGTGCTTGGGGAAAAAAATGAAACAGCAGACATGACTTAAAAAAAAGGAAAGAAAGAAAAAAAAGAAATGTAGTTAGATTGGATTATAAAAGAGAGAGGAAAGAGTTGAATTATTTGAGGTCCAAGTGAGAGCAGGGAATAGGTGTGGGGAAGTAAGAGAGATTATTTGTTGTTGTTAGTTGCTGTTGAGTTGATTCTCACTCATGGTGGCCCCATCTGTGCAGAGTAGAATTGCTCCATTGGATTTTCAAGGCCGTGACCTTTCAGAAGCAGTTCGCCAGGCCTGTCTTCTGTGGCGCTTCTGGGTGGGTTCGAACTGCCAGCCTTTTGGCTAGTAGTTGAACGCTTAACCATTTGTGCCACTGAGGAAGCATAGAGAGATTGTAGTCAGTAGGGAAACTTTGAATCAGCAGTCTTAGAGGCAGAGCAATGCTATAGTGGGGGACTGATATGAGGCACAGATCATGGCTAAAGGAGAAAAATTTGTGAGGGTGAGTAGGTGGATGCTAACATGGATGCCAAAGTCACTTAGGATAATAAACAGCATTGAAGGTGCCAAAGAAAGAAAAAGTGGGCCCAGGAAGTGTCAGCCTATGGCAACACTGATGATTAAGTGATAGAAGACATAAACTTTAAGAGCAGCAGCAGGAAGGCGCTGCATAAATAGTACAAAGTGGCACGAGGGAGTGAGGATCTGGGTAATCTAGTCCCTTCTTTTGTTGAGAAAAAGGGAGTAAGAGAAGATGAGACTTCCACAAAAATGGATAGTGAGGGACGTGTTGTCTTTAGGGAATATCTTACTTTGTTCTAAGAGGAAGAAGGGAAAGGAGGAGGTGAAGGTTGATGATAAAGAGAAAATTACCTACAACAGTGTAGGAAAAACTCTTCCTAGTTTGCTGGGGTGGGGGGCGGATAGGGTTATGGATGGCCTTGACGGTCAGAGTAAGGATTTGGAAAATACAGGGCTACTAGAGATTTGGGGGGGGGGAGGGAGATTTTGGGAAAAGGAATTGATACAGCAAATGTGTTTTGGGGAGATAGATTTGATACGGATACACAGGAAAAATTGGAGAAGAGAAGAAAGAGCTGGAGACCAACTAGGAAATGAACTACAGAAATTCAGAAGAGACACAATATAAAAGCTTGACTCAAGAATGCCTCTGAATGAACCTCAATTCTAGCCTCAGGAAGATATGTGGCTCAGAGGAAGGAAGATTTAGATGAAGGAAAACCCACTGACCATTGTGCTATGAAAACAGAACATTGGATTCAATTCTCAGCTTTGCTGTCACATAGTTGTATGACCTTGTGTAAGACATTTAACTTTTCAAGGCCTCAAATAATTTACGAAATAATGAACCTGAAGTAGGTAACCTCTAAGATCATTAATTTCCAGTTCTAAATTCTATCAATGAATGGACTTTTACCTTTCATTTCCTTTAGATTCCAATAGTCTTGTTTATAAGCAAATATAAGATTGTCAGAAGTAGAAACTGATATGAAAATGAACTAGTAGAAAACCAAACAAGAGAAGAAAGATGATATTGACAAATTGAGTGAGTAGAACTTCTCAAATTTTAATGTACATACGAATCAATTGGGGATCTTCTTAAAATGCAGATTCTGATTCAATAGGTCTGAGGTGGGGTCTGAGATTCTGCACTTAAAACAAGCTCTCAAGAAATGCTGATGTTGCTGGTCCGTGAACCATACTTTAAGGATTAAAACCTTACAGAACGAAGCTCTGTCGTTTGTCACTTCAGCTTCCTTTGTAAAAGAGGCTAATTTCTTGGCGTTTCTTTTTGGTTGCACGACAGGCCTTTATGACTCTGATGTCAGCTGTGAAGATTAGGTTTGTCCCTTCTCTTTAATTTTAGGCTCCCCCCCTTATCTATGCTTCTGCATAGTCTCAAAAACGAATGAGGAAACTTCACTTCCATGAGATAGAATAGACGTACTTAGGCCTATTCGTTCTACTAAGTATAACTAAAAACCCTGGGCATGATATATAAAACAAACTTAAGAAGACTCTGAAAGGTGGCGAGAAGAAGGAAGACTGGCTAGGGACTTTGGGACCAAGGAAGGACACGGTGGTTAGCTCCCTCGGTTTTCTTTTTGCTCCATATATACAAGACTTGGTGCTAGAAATGTCGATGGGCACAGACAAAAAGAGGCCCCAAGAAAAATCTCTTCTCTCTAACCAAAAATGAGGAAAAGGGGGACATAGCAAGATAGAAACTTTTTAGAAAATAACTGCTTTACTCTAGCCAAACATCAAAAACAAACTAGCATCTGTGTCTCCACCACCACCCACTCCAGCAAAAGTCAAATGAGGAGACTAGACTTATGCCCTGGGTGGTATCAGAGAAGGCCAAGAGACTTTCATCCCAACTGGCTGGTAACAAGGGTATCCCTCATTTCCCCTGTGGTGTCAGTGGATCCTAGATTTCCACTCTCACCCAGCAGTAAGAATATGCCACTGCCCCTCCCTGCTGGCATAGTGTCAAAGGAGGAACAAAATCTGCAAACACTTTTGGAGAACAGAATTTTCACCATCACCCACACTTAACTGTGCTCATGAGGAATCTCTACATGGACCTAGAGACAGTCATTTGAACAGAACGAGGGGATAATGCATGGTTTAAAGTCAGGAAAGGTGTGGGTCAGGGTTCTATTCTTTCACCATACCTATTCAATCTGCATGCTGAGCAAGTAAACCGAGAAGCTGAACTATATGAAGAAGAACGGGGCACCAGGATTGGAGGAAGACTCATTAACAACCTGCGTTGTGCAGATGACACAACCTTGCTTGCTGAAAGTGAAAAGGACTTGAAGTACTTACTGATAAAGATTCAAGACCACAGCCTTCAGTATAGATTATGCCTCAACATAAAGAAAACAAAAATCCTCACAAGTGGACCAACAAGCAACATCATGATAAATGGGGAAAAGATTGAAGTTGTCAAGGATTTCATTTTACTTGGATCCACAATCAACAGCCATGGAAGCAGCAGTCAAGAAATCAAAAGACGCATTGCATTGGGCAAATCTGCTGCAAAAGACCTTTTCATTTATTTATTTAGATTGTACTTTAGGTGAAGGTTTACAGAACTAGCGTCTCATTAAACAATTAATTTACATATTGTTTTGTAACATTGGTTGCCAACCCCACAGCATGTCAACACTCTCCCCTTCTCCACCTTAGGTTCCCGATTACCAGCTTTCCTGTCCCCTCCTGCCTTCTCCTCCTTGCCCCTGGGCTAGTGTGTCTATTTAGTCTTGTTTTGTTTTATAGGCCTGTCTAATCTTTGGCTGAATGGTGAATCTAAGGGGTGACTTCATTACTGAACTAAAAGGGTGTCCAGGAGCCATACTCTTAGGGTTTCTCCAATCTCTGTCAGACCAGTAAGTCTGTTCTTTGTTTTGTGTGTGTGTGAGTTAGAATTTTGTTCTACATATAGTTCTCCAGCCTTGTCTGGGACCCTCTATTATGATCCCTGACAGAGCAGTCTGTGGTGGTAATTGGGCACGATCTAATTGTGCTGGACTCAGTCTGGTGCAGGCTGTAGTACTTGTGATCCATCAGTCCTTTGGACTAATCTTTCCCTTGTGTCTCTGGTTTTCTTCATTCTCCCTTGCTCCAGACAGGGTGAGACCACTGGAGCATCTTAGATGGCCGTTTACAAGCTTTTAAGCCCCCAGACACTACTCACCAAAGTAGAACGTAGAACATTTTCTTTATAAATTATGTTATGCCATTTGAGCTAGATGTTCCCCAAGACCATGGTTCCCACAGCCCTCAGCCCAGTGATTTGGTCCCTCAAGGAGTTTGGATGTGTCTATGGAACTTCCATGACCTTGCCTTGGACAAGTTGTTCTGGCTTCCCCAGTATTATATACTGTCTTACCTCTCAGCAGAAAAAAAAAAAAATGGAACCTGTTGCCGTTGAGTCGATTCCGACTCATAGTGACCCTATAGGACAGAGTAGAACTGCCCCATAGAGTTTCCAAGGAGCGCCTGGTGGATTTGAACTGCCAACCTTTTGGTTAGCAGTTGTAGCACTTAACTACTACGCCACCAGGTTTTCCCCCTTCACCAAAGTTACCATTTATCTGTTGTTTATTTAGTGTTTTTCCCTACTTGACCCCCCACCTTGTAACCATCAAAGATTGTTTCTTTTTGTGTGTAAATCATTTCATGAGTTTTTATAGTAGTGGTCTCATACAATATTTGTCCTTTTGCGACTGACTTATTTCACTCAGCTTGATTATCTCACTCCAGATTCATCAATGTTGTGAGATACCTTGCAGATTCAATCGTTGTTCTTTATCGTTGTTTAGTATTCCATTATCCATATGTACCATAGTTCGTTTATCCATTTATCTGTTGATGGGTACCTAGGTTGTTTCCATCTTTTTGATATTGTGAGCAATGCTGCAATGAACATGGGCGTGCATATGTCTATTCGTGTCACAGCTCTTATTTCTCTAGGATATATTCCTAGGAGTGGGATTGCTGGGTCACATGGTACTTCTATTTCTAGCTTTCTAAGGAAGTGCCATATCATTTTGCAAAATGGTTGTACCATTTTGCATTCCCACCAGCAGTGCATAAGAGTTCCAATCTCCCTGTAGCCTCTCCAACATTTGCTATATTCTGTTTTTTTGATTCATGCCAGCAACGTCGGGGTGAGATGGCATCTCATTGTGGCTTTGATTTACATTTGTCTAATGGCTAGTGGTCTCGAGCATTTCCTCATGTGTCTGTTAGCTGCTTGAATGACTTCTTTGGTGAATTGTCTGCTCATATCCTTTGCCCATTTTTTAATAGGATTATTTGTCTTTTTGTTGTAGAGGTTGTCTTAGTCATCTAGTGCTGCCATAACAGAAATACTGCAAGTGGATGGCTTTAACAAAGAGAAATTTATTTTCTGACATTCTGGTAGGTTACAAGTCCAAATTCAGGGTGTCGACTGCTTTGGAAAGCAATTTGCAGTTCCTCAAAAAGGTAAACATAGAGTAATCATGTTGCTGTTGTTGCTAGCTGCAGTAGAGTTGGCCCTGATCCATAGTGACCCCATGCACAATGGAACGAAATGCTGCCTGGTCCTGTGCCATCCCCATGATTAGTTGCAGAATGGACCAGTAACCATACGACCCAGCGATTCCGCTCTTAGGTACATACCTAATTGAAAACATCTGTCCATACAAAACATGTACATGAATGTTCTTAGCAGCATTATTCTTAATGACTAAAAAGTGGAAACAACCCAAGTGTCCATCAACTGATGAACAGATAAACAAAGTGTGGTATATCCATTCAGTGGAATATTACTTAGCAATAAAGAGGAACAGAATAGTGATAAATGCCACAACATGGAGGAATCTCAAAAACATTATGCCAAGTGAAAGAAGCCAGACATAAGAGACCGCATATTGTATGATTCCATTTATATGAAGTGTCCAGGAAAAGAAAATCTATAGAGACAGAAAGCAGATCAATGGTTGCCTAGGGCTGAAGGTGTGAGCAGGGATTAACTGCAAATGGGCAAAAGGGAACTTTTTGGGGCAATGGAGATCTTCTAAAACTGGATTGTGGTGATGGCTGCACAACTCTCTAAATTTCCTAAAAATCATTGAATTGTACACATACAATGGGTGAATTTTATGGTGTGTAAATTATTTTTCAATAAAACTTTTTAAAAAAAAAAATCACTGAATAAACCTGCCCTGAAAAGAAACAGAACAAAAAAAACAGATGAGGAGGGACTAGACAACAGGTCTTCATTGTTCCTTCCACTCTATCACCTGCCTCTAAGAAATAAAAAATAGTGAGAATAAAATTACGCTTTTTCAAAAGGTTAATTCATCACAGGGAAAGTACTGACTCTACCAGGTTTTGAAAATACAAAATAACTAAAAATGCCAGGAAGTCCTGCTATTTTGATCTACTCTATAGTATACTTGTTTTAGAAAATTTCTACTTTAAGTTATTTACATTTCACAAACCCAGGGAAATTTTGTACTGTGTAACTACATTGTAATATGAATTTATTTACTTGAAAACTTATATTAGAAAGCATCACTCTACATAATTTCAAATACACAAAACAGTTCAGTTCTTTAAAATTAGCTGAAAGTTTAATATCACTGTTTGACTTACTGTGTGGCTAATAATGCTCACAGCATCTTCAAAATAGCCCCAAGCTTCTTCCAGGGGACAGAGCTCTGTACCTGACACCCGATCTGGCACTGAGAGGTTGATCAAGCTGTGCATACATTTGCTGGAAATCAAAAAGAGAAACACTCACCCCATAAGGAAAAAGATCATTGGCTTCAAGGCTAAAATAAGAAAAACTGAATAATCTCATCGGAGACTAAGAGCTTCGAAACACTTTGGAAAGCAGTTTGCAGTTCCTCTGTTCTTGCCTCAATTTTATCTGGCCTCCAACCTCAGAAGACAGATTTTTTTTTAATTAATTTTTATTGTGTTTAAGTGAAAACTTACAAATCAGGTCAGTCTCTCATACAAAAATTTACATATACCTTGCTATACACTCCTAACTGCTCTCCCCCTAATGAGACAGCACAGTCCTTCCCTCCACTCTCTCTCCTCGTGTCCATTCGGGCAGCTTCTGGCCCCCTCCGCCCTCCCATCTCCCCTCCAGACAGGAGATGCCAACACAGTCTCTTGTGTCTGCTTGATTCAAGAAGCTCATTCTTCACCAGTATCATTTTCTATCCCATAGTCCAGTCCAATCCCTGTGAAGAGTTGGGTTTGGGAACAGTTCCTGTCTTGGGCTAACAGAAGGTCTGGGGACCATGGCTTCCGGCGTCCTTCTAGTCCCAGTCTGACCATTAAGTTTAGTCTTTTACGAGAATTTGGGGTCTGCATCCCACTGCTCTCCTGCTCCCTCAGGGGTTCTCTGTTGTGTTCCCTGTCAGGGCAGTCATCGGTTGTGGCTAGGCACCATCTAGTTCTTCTGGTCTCAGGCTGATGTAGTCTCTGGTTTATGTGGTCCTTTCTGTCTCTTAGGCTCATAATTACCTTGTGTCTTTGGTGTTCTTCATTATTCCTTGCTCCAGGTGGGTTGAGACCTATTGATGCATCTTAGATGGCCACTTGCTAGCGTTTAAGACCCCAGACGCCACTGTTCAAAGTGGGATGCAGAATGTTTTCTTAATAGATTTTATTATGCCAATTGACTTAGATGTCCCCTGAAACCATGGTCCCCAAATCCCTACCTCTGCTACAGTGGCCTTTGAAGCATTCAGTTTATTCAAGAAACTTCTTTGCTTTTGGTTTAATCCAGTTGTGTTGACCTCTCCTGCACTGTGTGTTGTCCTTCCCTTCACCTAAAATAAAACTTATCTACTTTCACCACTATCTAATTAGTGGAAACCCTTCTCCCTCCCACCCTCCCTCCCCATCTCGTAACCATCAAAGAATATTTTCTTCTCTGTTTAAACTAGAAGACAGATTTTTGAAGCTATAAAAGGGGCAAACCAATCCTTCCTTTTATCATGCCTATAGTTAGTTGTCTTTCAGTCTTTTTTAACTTCCTGCCCTAGGGAGATGTGGCTGTTACTATAATTTGTGAGCTGGTTCAATTTACAAGCACTTTAAAGCAGATTGTTACATCCTCTAATGGGCAAGAGAATTGAGATTTTAATTGGGAATAATTCCAGAAGAACTGTCTCTTAAGTCTCAGAATAGGAAGACTGCAATGAAGTTTTTGAGGGAAAAATCACATAACATATTTTTCCCTATGTCTGGGCAGGGAAGGATTACCCAGTAATATGTAAAACCTAGGTGAAATTGTTCACCACAGATTAGTAAATAAACAGAAGTAAGCCCATGCTTACTGGGTCATCCATCCCTGTCAGGGGCTGTAAATTTGCAAAGAGGCTTTGAATTCTGTAGGAAGGTGCTGTGGGGTTGGGAGAGAGACAGATGCCAGCCATACCTGGAAGCAGAATCTTTGACGTGTGAGAAAATGTGAAACTGTTCACTGCAGGTGATATGGTAAACAAGGTAAGCTCTGTGCTTACCTTGCTTATTGGATAACCTGCCCCTGTGTGTGGGCATAGAAAACATATACAATCTCCAATAAAAAATATTTTATGTTATGTACAGCACTTATTGGTCTTTAAAGAAAGGTGTTTAGAAAAAAACTATGAGGCCAATATAGCAAATTGTTAACATTTGTTAAATTTGGGTGATGGATACATTGATATTTGTTCTATTAATCTCTACTTTTCTGTACATTTGGAATATTTAGTATTAAATAGTTATACACTTAGACTCACACAAAGAAGCAAAATTTCCGTCTTTTTTCCTCCTTTGGGAAAACCAGACTCCTTAATCTTGCTAAATAATTCTTGGTCTGTAATACAACTCTTAATATGGATGGAGCTGTTCTGAGGACTTTTTAGCCAGAATTACAGGCGAGTGCCTCCCCTTAATCATCTTTAAGTCAGACCAGCTGAATGTGATTGATGACTTATGGGGCATTGATTATAGCTCTTTTGGCTGTGAAAAAGCCTGGACTAGGTGCTGAATTACATTTACTAACCTGTATTTCAAAACATCGATTGAGTCTTTCTTTTTGTGGAGCAATAAACCGCTTTTCAGGGCCTTTAGAGCAATGGAGGGATAGTGTACAGGCATTTCCATCACTAATGCTATAGGAAGGAAAGAAAAAAAAATTTAAATACCATAATCTCATTCATCATAGTTTTTATCCCAGGCTACAATTTGCTTTCTCTAGCTAAACTGTTGTAAATCTACTGATTTACAACAACAATAACAAAACACAAAAACAAAACCAATTTTATAAAGTGATGACTCCACAGATGCTTTCAGAGATAGCTTCTACTTTTGAACAGAGTAACATGGTAGGATTTCCAGGTTACACCCTTTCTTCAGCAAGCATCAACAGAGAACCTACTGTTTCCGTGACCCTGCACATAGTCATACTGTGAAGCAATGATCTTGCACACCAGAGTCAAGGAGAGGCACACCAAGTAGGAAACAAAGGACATCAGTAAAAGGACACTAATTGAAAGCAGATTTATAATATTATATGCTATGAGTTTTTTTGGGTTATACTGTTTTTTAAAAATTATTATTTTGTTGCTGTTGAGAATATACACAGCAAAACATACACCAATTCAACAGTTTCTACATGTACAATTCAGGGACACTGATCGCATTCTTTGAGTTGTGCAACCATTCTCACCCTCCTTTTCTGAGTTGTTCCTCCTCCATTAACATAAACTCACTGTCCTCTTAGGTTCCTATCTAATATTTTGAGTTGCTGTTGTCAATCTGGAGCCCTGGTGTCACAGTGGTTAAGAGCTATGGCTGCTAACTAAATGGTCAGCAGTTCAAGTCCACCAGCTGCTCCTTGGAAGCCTTATGGGGCAGTTCTACTCTGTTCTATAAAGTTGCTATGAGTCGGAATAGACTTGATGGCAATGGGTTTGGTTTTTTGGTTTGGTTGTCAATCTGATCCCATATAGATAGATCTTAAAAGAGCACGACGCTCAAGGCAGATGTTCTTTACTAGTTGTCTTACTTATCTAGTGCTGCTATAACAGAAATACCACAAGCGGATGCAGGGGAAGATTATCCAATAGGCAAGGTAACTACGGTGTTACTTTGCTTACCAGATCATCTGTAGTGAACAATTGCACATGGTCTGAAATAGATTTACAACAACAATAACAAAACACAAAAATAAAACCAATTTTATAAAATGATGACTCCACAGATGCTTTCAGAGATAGCTTCTACTTTTTGAACAGAGTAACATGGTAGGATTTCCAGGTTACACCCTTTCTTCAGCAAACATCAACAGAGAACCTACTGTTTCTGTGACCCTGCACACAGTCATACTGTGAAGCAATGATCTTGTGCACCAGAGTCAAGGAGAGGCACACCAAGTAGGAAACAAAGTACATCAGTCAAAGGACACTAATTGAAAGCAGATTTATATTATAATATGCTGTTTTTTTTTAATTATTATTTTGTTGCTGTTGAGAATATGCACAGCAATTGTTCACTACAGATCAGTAAGTAAGCACAAGTAAGCCCATTTTTACCTTGCTTACTGAGTCATCTGCCCTGGTCAGGGTTTGTAAATTTGAAAGGAGGCTTTGATTCTGTAGGAGGTGCTGTGGGGTTGGGAGACAGATGCCAGCCATATCTAGGAGCAGAATCTTTGATGTGGTGAGAAAATGTGAAATTGTTCATTACAGGTAAGCACTGTGTTTACCTTGCTATTGGATAATCAGCCCCTGAGTGGATGGCTTTAACAAACAGAAATTTATTTTCTCACAGTTCCGGAGGCTAGAAGTCCGAATTCAGGGTGCCGACTCTAGGGGAAGCCTTTCTCTCTCTTTCAGCTCCGGAGGAAGGTCCTTGTCTCTTATGAAGACTTCTGCTTCTGGGCAGTCTTCACGTGGCTTGGCATCTCTCTTTACCTATCTCTGCTTCTCTCACTTGCTTGCTTAATCTCTTTAATATCTCAAAGAGATTAACTCAAGACACACCCTACACTAATCCTGTTTTATGTGTGCAACAAAGAGAACCCATTCCCAAATGGGATTATAACCACAGGCATAGAGGTTAGAATTTAAAACACATATTTTTGAGGGACACAGTTCAATTCATAACACTAATTAAGTTAAATTATTGTTGGGTATTAAGCAGGGCTTCTAACGGTTCCTTTTGGTTCCTCAAACCCATGATGATAACTTGCATTTTTCACCCCAGAGATAATGAATCAGAATGTACAGTTTAACAAGATCCACAGGTGATTCTTATGTATAATAAAATTTGAGAACCACTGTTTTACTAGTGATTCTCAGAATTGTTCCCTAACCAGTAGCATTAGCATCACCTGGGAACTTTTTGGAAATGCAAATTCTCAGCAGGTGTTCAAATTGGAATGAACCTGTTCAAAGCCTTGGTGTTAAGAAGACTTCAGGGGATATTTTTGGTTTAAGTGTTCAAGATTATCTCAGGGCAATAGTTTCAGGGGTTCATCTAGCCCCCTTGGCTTCAGAAAGCCTGGACTCCATGAGAATTTGAAATTCTGCATTTTTCTGCTTTTGGTCGGGATTCCTCTATAGAACCCTTGATCAAAATGTTCAGTAATGGTAGCTGGGCACCATCCAGTTCTTCTGGCCTCATGGTAAAGGAAGCAGTTATTCATGGAGGCAATTAGCCACTTATTCCATAACCTCCTCTTATTCCTGACTCTCCTTCTTCCTCTTTTGTTCCAGATGAATAGAGACCAATTGTTGTGCCCTGAATGTTTGCTTGCAAGCTTTTAAGACCTCAAGCACTACACAACGAACTAGGAGGTAGAAGAGATGCACTAAAGACATTAGTAGGCCAGTTAACTGGGATGTCCCATGAAACGATGACCCTAAACCTCACAACTTCATCTCATGTGCTGGACATATTATCAGAAGGGACCAGTCCCCGGAGAAGCACATCATTCTTGGTAAAGTAGAGGGTCAGCAAAAAAGAGGAAGACCATCGACAAGATGGATTGACACAGTGGCTGCATAACAACGATTGCGAGATGGCACAGGACCAACCTTGTTTTGTTTTGTTGTACACGGGGTCTCTATATGTAGGAACCGACTTGATGCCACCTGACAACAAAAACAAATCTTCAAAACGATGGAACCAAATCCCATGAGGTGTTTGGTTGTACATAAGCAGCCTCAGTAGCTATCCCCCCCACCTTTTTTGGTCATTGTTGTAAATAAATCACATGAAATTTTCTTTTTAATTGTGTTTTAGATGAAGGTTTACAGAGCAAACTAGTCTCTCATTAAACAATTAATACACATGTTATTTTGTGACATTGGTTGCCAACCCCATGACACGTCAACACTCTCCCCTTCTTGACCTTGGGTTCCCCATTACCAGCTTTCCTGTTCCCTCCTGCCTTTTCGTCCTTGCCCCTGGGCTGGTGTGCCCCTTAAGTCTCGTCTTATTTTATGGGCCTCTCTAATCTTTGGCTGAACGGTGAACTTCAGCAATTACTTCAGTACTGAGCTGTAAAGGTGTCCTGGGGCCATACTCTCAGGGTTTTTTCAGTCTCTGTCAGATCGGTAAGTATGGTCTTTATTTATTTATTTTGTGAGTTAGAATTTTGTTCTAACATTTTTCTCCAGCTTTGTCCAGGACCCTGTGTTGTGATCCCTGTTAGAGCAGTCGGTGGTGGTAGCCGGGCACTATCTAGTTGTGCTGGACTTAGTCTGGTGGAGGCTGTGGTAGTTGTGGTCCATTAGTCCTTTGGACAAATCTTTCCCTTGTATCATAGTCCTCTAGTGCTGCTATAAAAGAAATACCACAAGTAGATGGCTTTGGCAAAGAGAAATTTATTTCTTCACGGTAAAGTAAGCTAAAAGTCCAAATTAAGGGCGTCAGCTCCAGGGGAAGTCTTTCTTTCTCTGTCGGCCTTTTCATCAATCTTCCCCCAGACCAGGAGCTTCTCCATGCAGGGACCGTGGGTCCAAAGGATGTGCTCTGCTCCCTGCACTGCTTTCTTGGTGGCATTAGGACCCCCCTCTTGAGAGATACAAGGTGGTGCAGGCCATAACCCAGGGGAACTCCCTTTACATTAGCTCAGGGATGTGACCTGGGCAAGGGTGTTACAATCCCACCCTAATCCTCTTTAACATAAAATTACAGTCACAAAATGAAGGACAACCACACAATACTTGAAATCACGGCCTAAACAAGTTGACACATATTTTTGGGGGGATACAATTCAATCCATGTCACCTTGTGTCTTTGGTTTTCTTCATTCTCCCTTGCTCCAGATGGGGTGGGATGAGTGGAGTATCTTAGATGGCTTCTCACAAGCTTTTTGGACCCCAGACGCTACTCACCAAAGTAGAATGTAGAACATTTACTTTATAAACTATGTTATGCCAATTGAGCTAGATGTTCCCTAAGACCATGGTCCCCACAGTCCTCAGCCCAGTAATTTGGTCTCTCAGAGAGTTTGGATGTGTCTATGGAGCTTCCATGACCATGCCTTGGACAAGTTGTGCTGTCTTCCTCAGTATTGTGTACTGTCTTACCCTTCAGCAAAGTTACCACTTATCTATGGTCTATTTAGTGGTTTTTCCTCCTACCCCTCCGCTCCCTCGTAATCATCAAAGATCGTTTCTTTTTGTGTGTAAACCATTTCATGAGTTTTTATAGTAGTGGTCTCATACAATATTTGTCTGTTTGTAGTTGACTTATTTCACTGAGCATAATGCTCTCCAGATTCATCCATGTTGTGAGATGCTTTGCAGATTCATCATTATTCTTTATTCTTATGTAGTATTCCGTTGTATGTACCATAGTTTGTTTATCCATTCATCTGTTGATGGGCACCTACGTTGTCTTTATCTTTGTGCTATTGTGAACAATGCTGCAATGAACAAGGGTGTGCATATGTTTATTCGTATGATGACTCTGATTTCTCTAGGATATATTCCTAGGAGTGGGATTGCTGGATCATATGGTATTTCTAACTTTTTAAGGAAGTGCCACATCCTTTTCCAAAATGGTTGTACCATTCTGCATTCCCATCAGCAATGCATAAGAATTTCGATCTCCTTGCAGCCTCTCCAACATTTGTTACTTTGTTTTTTTGATTCATGCCAGTAATGTCAGGGTGACATGGTATCTCATTGCAGTTTTGATTTGCATTTCTCTAATGGCATTTTTTAATGGCTAGTGATCGCGAGCATTTTCTCATATATCTCTAAGCCGCTTAAATGTCTTCTTTGGTGATTTTTTTTTTTTTTTGGTGAAGTGTCTGTTCATTTCCTTTGCCCATTTTTTGGTTAGATTATTTGTCTTTTTGTTGCAGAAGTGTCGGATATTCCTGCAGATTTTACAGATTAGACCTTTGTCAGATTTGTCACAGCCAAATTTTTTTTTCCAAGTCTGTAGGTTCTTTTTTTACTCTTTTGGTGAAGTCTTTTGATGAGTATAAGTGTTTAAATTTTAGAAGATCCCAGTTATCTAGCTTATCTTCTGGTGTTTGTGTTGTCAGTCATGGTTTGTGTCCTGTTAATTCTGTGTACTGGGGCCTCCAGAGTTGACCCTATTTTTTCTCCTATGACCTTTATAGTTTTTGGTTTTATATTTAGGTCTTCAAGCCATTTTGAATTAGTTTTTGTTGTATGGGTCCTGTTTCATTTTTCTGCAGACGAACATCCAATTATTCCCATACTGTTCGTTAAAAAGACTGTCTTTTCTCCATTTAATGGACTTTGGGCCTTTGTCGAAGATCAGGTGACCACAGGTGGATGGATTTACATCTGGGTTCTCAATTCTGTTCCATTGGTCAATGTGCCTGTCATTGTAACAGTACCAGGCTGTACTGACTACCATAGCTGTATAGTAGGCTCTGAGGTCAGGCAGTCCGAGTCTTCCTACTTTATTCTTCTTCAGTAGTGCTTTACTTATCTGGGGCCTCTTCCCTTTCCATATAAAGTCAATGATTAGTTTTTCCGTCTTGTTAAAGAATGCTGTTGGTATTTGGATTGGGATTGCATTGTATTTGTAGATTGCTTTGGGTAGAATTGACATTTTCACAATGTTAAGTCTACCTATCCATGAGCATGGTATGTTTTTCCATTTAAGCAGGTGTCTTTTAGTTTCTTGACGTAAGTAGTGTTTTGTAGTTTTCTTTATATATAGGTCTTTTACACTCCTGGTTAGATTTATTCCTAAGTATTTTATTTTATTTTTTGGTGCTATTACAAATGTTATTGTTTATCTGATTCCTTTTTTGTAGTTCTCTACTTTATAAGAATCCAACTGATTTTTGTATGTTTATCTTGTATCCTGTGACTTTACTGAATCTTTCCAGTAGTTTTTTCATGGAGTCTTTTGGGTTTTCCATACTATCATATCTGTAAATAGGGACAGTTTTACTTCTTCAGTAAAGGAAGAAGTTCTACTTCTTCCAGTAGTTTTTTCGTGGAGTCTTTTGGGTTTTCCATGTATACTATCATATTGTCTGCAAATAGGGACAGTTTTACTTCTTCCTTACCAATTTGGATGCCCTTTATTTCTTTTTCTCACCTTATTGCTCTAGCTAAGACTTCCAGCACAATGTTAAATAGGAGTGCTGATAAAGGGCATCCTTGTCTTGTTCTCGTTCTCAGGTGGAATGTTTTCAGTTTTTCTCCACTGAGAATGATGTTGGTTGTTGGTTTTGTATAGAAGCCCTTTATTATGTTGAGGAATTCCCTTCTATTTTTAAGTTATTGAGAGTTTTTATCAGGATTGGGTGTGGGACTTCATCAAATGTCTTCTCTGTGTCAAATGAGATGATCATGTGATTTTTCTTTTGTTTTATTTATGTGGTAGATTATTTTGATTTATTTTTCTAATGTTGAATCATCCTTGCATACCTGCTATAAATCCCACTTGGTCGTGGTGTATTATTTTTTTTACATGCTGCTGAATTCTATTGTCTAGAATTTTGTTGTGAATTTTTGCATCCATATTCATGAGAGATATTGGTCTATAATTTTCTTTGTTGGTGGTGTCTTTCCCTGGTTTTGGTATCAGGGTTAAGCTGGCTTCAGAGAATGAATTCAGAAATATCCCTTCCATTTCTACATTCTGAAATAGTTTGAGTAGTGCTGGTATAAGCTCTTCTCTGAATGTTTGGTTGAATTCTCCAGTGAAGCCATCTAGGCCAGGTTTTTTTTGGGGGGTGGGGTGGGGAGCTTTTTGAATTACCTTTTCAATTTCTTCTCTTGCTATGCATCTGTTCAGATTTTCAACTTCAGTTTGTTTTTAGTTTGGGTAGGTAGTGTGTTTCTAGAAACTTGTCCATTTCCTCTAGATCTTCAAATTTGTTGGAGTATAGTTTTTCATAGTAGTCTGTTATGATCCTTTTTATTTCTGTTGGGTCTAATGTAATGTCCCCCATTTCATTTCTTATTTGAGTTATTTGTGTCCTGTCCTGTTTTTCTTTTGTCAGTTTGGCCAGTGGTTTGTTGATTTTGTTGATCCTTTCAAAGAACCAACTTCTGGTTTTGTTGGTTCTGTCTATTGTTTTCCTATTTCATTTATTTCTGCTCTGATCTTTATTATTTTCTTTTCTGGTGGTGTGGGCTTCTTTTGCTGTTCTCTTTCTATTTTTTCTAGTTGTGTAGCTAATGTTTTGATTTTGTCCCTTTCTTGTTTTTTGATGTATCTATTGCTATAAATTGACCTCTGAGCACTGCCTTTGCTGTGTCCCAAAAGTTTTGGTATGATGTGCTTTCATTCTTGTTTGATTCTAGCAATTTTTTGATTCCTTCTTTGATTTCTTCTATTACCCAGTAGTTCTTAAGCAGGGTGTTATTCAGTTTCCATATATATATATATTTCCCCTTACTCTTCCTGTTGTTAATTTCTACTTTGATGGCATTGTGATCATAGAAGATACTTTGTATTATGTCAATGTTTTGGATTTTGTTGAGGGTTGCTTTGTGGCCTATTCTGGAGAACGTTCCATGTGCATTGGGAAAGAATGTGTTCTTTGTAGCTTTTGAGTGGAATGTTCTACGTATGCCTATGAGGTCAAGTTGGCTGACTGTGGCCTTTAGATCTTCTGTATCTTTGTTGAGTTTCTTTCTAGATGTTCTGTCCTTTACCGAGAGCGGTGCGTTGAAGTCTTCTACTAGTACTGTGGAACTGTCAATTTCTCTTTTCAGTGCTTTTAGAGTTTGTTTTATGTATTTTCGAGCCTTGTCATTGGGTGTGTAGATATTTATTATGGTTATGTCTTCTTGTCCGATTGTCCCTTTAATCATTATATAATGCCCTTCTTTGTCTTTATGGTTGATTTTGTTTTAAAATCTATTTTATCTGAGATTAGTATTGTCACCCCTGCTCTTTTTTGGTAGCTGTTTGCTTGATATATTTTTTTCCATCCTTTGATTTTTAACAAATTGATGTCTTTGTTTCTAAGGCGTGTCTCTTGTAGACAGCATATTGATGGGTCCTTTTTTTTTTATCCTTTCTGTCACTCTCTGTCTCTTTATGGGTGCATTTAAGCTATTTATGTTCAGTATGATTATTGATAGGTGTGAGTTTATTGCTGTCATTTTGTAGTGCTTTTTTTGGTGTTGGCATTTTCTTTGTTTTTTCTACTCTGCTTAATTTCTTTTGTGTGTGTGTGCGTGTGTGTGTGTGTATTTGTGGATTTTGTGTTTACTGAGACTTTATGTTTTTCTTTTTTATTTTGATGAATAGGTTTGTTAAATTTCTTTGTGCTTACCTTGAAACTTACCCCATCTTCCTAAGTTTGAACCAGTCTTTTATTACATGATAATGCCTTGACTTCCTCTCCATTTGAGAGTTCAATACCAACAACTTTTATTTCCTTTTTTATTGTTCTGATGTTGTCATTTACAGATCGACCTCTCTGGTTCCCTGTTGTAAAATTTTTAGTTTTGTTTTATCTTTAAGAGCTCATTATCTAGGTTGGTATCTGGCTCATGCTGTCTTATGTGCTAAATTCAGGTTGTTGGTTCTCTAGCTGAAGGACTCCCTTTAATAGTTTTTGCAAATTGTTTTTTTTTTTTTATATATTCCCTTAATTTCTGTTTATTTGGAGATGTCCTAATTTCACCATCATATTTGAGTGAAAGTTTTGCAGGATATATTATTCTTGGTTGGCAGTTTTTTCTTTCAAAATTTTATATATGTCATCCCATTGCTTTCTTGCCTGCATGGTTTCTGCTGAGTTATCAGAGCTTAGTCTTATTGTTTTCCCTTTGTATGTGACTTTTTGTTTTTCTTGAGTTGCTCTAGGATTCCTTCTTTATCTTTGGTTTTAGTGAGTGTGATTATGATATGTCTTTGTGTTTTTCTTTTGAGGTCTATCCTATATGGGGTTTGTTGAACTTCTTGGATTGTCAGCTTTTCATCTTTTTTGATATTAGGAAAGTTTTCTGTCCGCAAATCTCAATGACTCTGTGTTTTCCATTTTCTCACCGTTCTGGAACTCCGATCACATGCAAATGTTTGGTTTTGATTGTATCCCATATTGTTCCCAGGGTTTCTTCATTTTTCTTCATTCTATTCTCTGATTTTTCCTCAAAGTGGTATCCAAGGATTTGCCTTCAATTTCACTGATCCTGTCTTTCATTGTTTCAAATTTGCTCCCAAAACCTTCCATTGCACTGTCCATTTCAGAAATCTTGTTGTTTGTCTTTTGAATTTCTAGTTGCTGTTTTTGTGTGATTTGTAGTTATTTATTTATTTTGGCATTATGTTCCTATATTATTTTCCTGATTTCTTCCATTATTTTGTCTGTCTTTTCCATGATTGTCTATTTTTTCCTTATTTTTTGTCTGCATTTTCCTTCATCTTTTGGAGAACTCTGAATATTAGAGTTCTGAATTCCCTATCAGGTAGTTCCAGTGCCTTTTCTTCTAGCAGAAGGTCATCTGGTGGTTTATTTTGGTTGCTTTCTGGATCCATATTCTCCCTTTTTTATGTTTTGATATTGTCTGCTGTCTCCAGGACATTCATTAATTATTTTCTTCATTTATTGATTGCAGATTTGATTGTTTCATGCTGATTTTTGTTTTATTTTGTTATGTCTGGGCAGGTGGGCTGAGTGTGTTTTGTTGCTTGCTCACCTGTGGGCATGATACTTCTCACCATCTTTTCCAGGTGGGCAGGGTCAGTCACTCAGCTATGGTCCAGTAGGGTGGGTCCAGCGGGGGTGGAGGAGCGGGGATGGGTAGTTTTCAGCATGAACTGTGGGTCATGGGGGGGGGCTGGGGGGCATTGCAGGGCAAGGTCCGGGGGACTGTGTCAGTACTGTTTGAGGGTGTGGCACCTGGCACATGTTCAAATAGGCAGGAAGAAAAGGAGAGGATGTGATGTGCAGAGCTAAGTGGGTGGGTGAAGGAAGAGAGAGAAACAAAGACAAAAAAAGTTAAAAAAAAAAAGGAAGACAAAAAATGAAGTAAAAAAAGTAAATAAAATGGCGGTGCGGTAGGATTCGGCAGGTGGCGTAGGGAAAACCTGGTGAGGCCGTGTGCTGGTGGCTCTCGAGCCAAGCAGTGTGAGTCAGCCTGTTGAGAAGCATCAAGTGTGGTGCATGGTGCTAGGTGGGCAGGAGAAAGAAAAGGAAAGAGGGGAGATAGAGAAGAAACCAACAATCAAACAAATAAAAAAATATAAAAACAACAGCAACAACAAAAATGTGGTAGTGGAGGCACCTGCTGTTGGGGGCAGGGCAGAATTGGGGTGGTGGTGAGCTGATGTCTCTCTTGCTGGGTGGTATGGCATGGTCTGTCAGGAAGGGGTGGTGGCACTGAAGGGCCTAGGTGGCAGGGAGAAGAAGGGGAAAAATAAAGAAAAAAATTTAAAAATGGCACTGAGGGAGCTGGCCTGTCAGGGAGGCACAGAGCTGGGGAGGCCGTGTGCCAGAGGCCCTCCAGCTGAGCAGTACAGCACAGCCCGCCAAGACGTTGGGGGCAGTGCATGGGGCTGGGTGGATGGGAGAAAGGAAAGCAAGGAAGGGAGTGAGAGAGAAGAAACAATAACAAAAATAAAAGAAAAAACCCCAAACAAACAAACAATAAATAAAATGGCACTGAGGGAGCCGGTTGGTGATGGTGGTGCAGACATGGGGAGGCCGAGCACAGTGACTCTCCAGCTGAGCTGTGCATCACAGCCTCTCCAGGAGTGGGGATGGTGCACAGGGCTGCATGGGCAGGAGAAAGGAAAGAAAGAACAGAAATAAAACAAACAAACAAACCAAAAAAAAAAAATCACAGCCTGCCAAGAAGAGGAGGGGATGGCACACGGGGCTAGCTGGGGTGGGAGAAAGAAAAGGAAAGAAGGGAGAGAGAGAAAAGCAGCAACAAAAAAACCAAAAACAAAGAAATCAAAAAAACAAAAATACAAACCAGAAAAGCAAACAAACAAAAATGGTGCTGAAGGGCCTGGCTGGTGGGAGCAGAGTGGACCCTGGTGGCAGTGAGCTAGTGTCTCTCCTACAGAGCAACTGTGGCTCATTGGCAAGCAGCAGAGGCCATTTAGAGGAAAGAAGGATGGGAGGTGGGAAAGAGTGTATCCCTGGTTATTGGGTGTTCTGTCTCCTGCTGGGAGCTCTGTGGAGTTGCCTTCCCGTACTCACTGTTCAAAGTCCTTGGTGGTTCACGTCTAAGATGGCCGATCCTGGCAACAATGAGCTGGTGTATCTCCGGCGGAGTGGCCGTGGCCGATTAGCAAGCAGCAGAGGCCTCGTACAGGGAAGAAGGGTGTAGGGTGGGAAAGCATGTATCCCTGGTTACTGGGTGCTCTGTCTCCTGTTGGGAGCTCTGTGAAGTTGCCTTCCTGTGCTCCCTGTCTGAATTCTTTGGTGGCTATAGCCCAAGACGGTGAGTCTGACCACATTAACTGGTAGGGGACCTCCGCTCTGTAGCTCTTCTCGTTCTCTGTTCTCTGTCAGTTTCTTATCATGTTTGGCACTTGATCGACTTCTTTATTCCTTCATTTGGTACTTACGGTTTTAGAATTGACGTTTGTATCTGTTTTACTTAGTTTTTCGGATCTTTGCTACAGAGGGATGGCATGGTGCTTCTGTCTATAGTGCCATGTTGGCTCTATTCCCACTAGTAAAATTTTGCTGAAGATCATTCAAAAGCAGTTGCAGCAGTACATCGACAGGGAACTCCCAGAAATTCAAGCCAGATTCAGAAGAGGACATGAAATCAGGGATATCATTGCTGATGTCAGATGGATTTTGGCTGAAAGCAGAGAACACTAGAAAGATGTTTACCTGTGTTTTATTGACTATGCAAAGGCATCCAACTGTGTGGATCATAACCAATTATGGATAACATTGCAAAGAATGGGAATCCCAGAGCACTTAATTGTGCTCATGCAGCACTTGTACATAGACCAAGAGGCAGTTATTCAAGCTGAACAAGGGGATACTGTGTGGTTTAAAATCAGGAAAGGTGTGCATCAGGGTTGTATCCTTTCACCATATTTATTCAATCTGTATGCTAAGCAAATAATCTGAGAAGCTAGACTTTATGAAGAAGGATGTGGCATCAGAATTGGAAAAAGACTCATTAACAACCTTTGATATGCAGATGACACAACCGTGCTTGCTGAAAGGAGTTAAAGAGGACTTGAAGCACTTACTGATGAAGATCAAACTACAGCCTTCAGTATAGATTACATTTCAACATAAAGAATACAAAAATCTGAACAACTGGTCCAATAAGCAACATCATGATAATTGGAGAAAAGGTTGAAGTTGTCAAGGATTTCATTTTACTTGGATCCACAACCAACTCCCATGGAAGCAGCAGTCAAGAAATCAAATATGTATTGCATTGGGCAAGTCTGTGGCAAAAGACCTCTTTAAAGTGTTAAAAAGCAAAGATGTCACTTTGAGGACTAAAGTGCACCTAACCTAAAAAAAAAACCAAAAAACTCATTTCCGTTGAGTCACCTAACCTAACCTAACCTAACCTAACCTAACCTAACCTAACCTAACCTAACCTAACCTAACCTAACCTAACCTAACCTAACCTAACCTAACCTAACCTAACCTAAGCCATCGTATTTTCAATCACCTCATATGCATGCAACAGCTGGGCAATGAATAAGAAAGACCAATGAAGAATTGATGCCTTTGAATTATGGTGTTGGCAAAGAATATTGAATATATCATGGAGTGCCAGAAGAACAAACAAATTTGTCTTGGAAGAAGTAAAGCCAGAATGCTCCTTAGAAGTGAGGATTGTGAGACTTCCTCTCATGTACTTTGGACTTGTTATAAGTAGGGACCAGTCCTTGGAGAAGGACGTTATGCTTAGTAAAGTAGAAAGTCAGCAAAAAATTGTAAGACCCTCAACAAGACGGACCGACACAGTGGCTGCAACAATGGACTCAAACATAGCAATGATTGTGGGGATGTTGCAGGTCCAGGCAGTGTTTTGTTCTGTTGTACACAGGATCGTTATGAGTTGGAACTGACTCACCAGCACCTAACAACAACAGCTGTTCCATATAAAGTTGAGGATTTGTTTTCCATTTCTGTAAAGAAGCCTGTTGGGATTTTGACTGGAGTTGCATTGAATCTATAGATAGCTTTGGGTAGTAATGACATCTTAACAATATTAAGTCTTCCAATCCATGAAAACGGATTGACAATGCAATTCCTAGGTATTTTATTCTCTTAGATGCTATTATAAATGGAATTATTTCCCTAATTTCCCTTTCAGATTTCTCATTGCTGTTGTATAGAAACCCAACTGATTTTCGTTGGTTGAACTTGTACGTTGCAACTTTGCTAGATTCCTCTATTAGCTCTAGAAGTTTTCTTGTGGAGTCTTTGGGATTTTCTATGTATAGGATCATATCATCTGTGAATAGAAATAATTTTACTTCTTTTCCAATATGGATACATTTTATTTGTTTTTCTTGTCTTACTCCTCTGGCTAGGACTTCCAATACATTATTGAATAGAAGTGGTGAGAGTGGGCACCCTGGTCTTATTCTTGATTTCTGGGAGAAAGTTCCCAGTCTTTCTCCATTAAATATAATGTTGGCTGTTCATATATGCCCTGAATCATATCGAGGAATTTCCCTTCTACTCCAATCTTCTTTAGGGTTTTCATCAAGAAAGTGTGTTGAATTTTTTCAAATGCTTTTTCTGCATCCATAGAGATGATCATGTGGTTGTTTTCCTTTGTTCCATTGATGTGGTATATTATGTTGATTGATTTTCTAAAGTTGAACCATTCCTACCTTCCTGGAATAAATCCCACTTGGTCACAGTGTGGAAACCCTGGTGGCATAGTGGTTAAGTGCCACGGCTGCTAACCAAAGGGTCGGCAGTTTGAATCTGCCAGGAGCTCCTTGGAAACTCTATGGGGCAGTTCTACTCTGTCCTATAGGGTCGCTATGAGTCAGAATCAACTCGACAGCACTGGGTTTGGTTTATTACCTTTTTTTGGTCACAGTGTATGACTCTTTTAATATGCTCTTTGATTCTGTTCATTAGAATTTTGTCGAGGGTTTTTCCATCTATATTCACAAGAGATATTGGCCTGTGGTTTTCTTTTCTTGTGGTGTCTTTTGTTCGGGTATCAGGGTTATGTTTCCTTCAAAGAATGAATTAGGGAATATTCCTTCCTTCTCTATCTTTTGGAAGATTTTAAACAGTATTGGTGTCAATTCTTCCCTAAATGTTTGGTAGAATTCCCCATTGAAACCATCTGGTTGACGACTTTTTTGGGGGGGGAGGTTTTTGATCACTGATTCTATCTCTTCACTTGTTATGGGTCTGTTTGGACTTTCTATTTCTTCTTAAGTTTGGATAGGTTGTATGCTCCTAAGAATTTGTCCATTTCATGCAGGTTATTCAGTTTGTTGCTGTATTTTATTTCTAATACTCTGTCGTAATTCTCTTTATTTCTATTGGCTCAGGTCATGGATTGAATTGTGTCCCCCCAAAATATGTGTCAACTTGGCTAAGCCCTGATCCCCAGTATTGTGTGGTTATCCTCCACTTTGTGATTGTAATTTATGTTAAAGAGGATTAGGGTGGGATTGTAACACCCTTACCTAGTCACATCCCTAATGTAGTGTAAAGGGAGTTTCCTTGGGGTGTGGCCTACACCACCTCTTATCTCTCAAGAGATAAAAAGGAAAGGGAAGCAAGCAGTGGGGGGGTGGGGGTGGGGGGACTTCATACCACCAACGAAGCAGTACCAGGAGCTGAGCTCGTCCTTTGGACCTGGGGTCCCTGTGCGGAGAAGCTCCTAGTCTGGGGGAAGATTGATGAGAAGGCTGACAGGGAAAGCCTTCCCCTGGAGCTGATGCCCTGAATTTGGACTCTTAGCCTATTTTACTGTGAGGAGATAAACTTCTCTTTGTTAAAGCCATCCACTTGTGGTATTTCTGTTATAGCAGCACTGGATGACTAAGACAGTTCAGTTGTAATGTCCCCACTTTTATTTCTTATTTTGGTTATTTGTATCTTTTCTCTTTTTTTTCCAGTCCAGCAAAAGGTTTGTCAATTTTATTGATCTTTTCAAAGAACCAGCTTCTGGTTTTATTGATTCTATTGTTTTTCTGTTTTATTTATTTCTGCTCTGATCTTTGCTATTTCCTTTCTTCTGGTAGGTTTAGGTGTAGTTTGCTCTTCTCCTTCTAGTTCTTGGAGTTGTTGAGTTAAGCTGCTCATTTATCTTCTTCTTTTTTCATACAGGCATTTATTGCTTTAAGTTTCCCTCTGAGTACTGCCTTTGCTGCATCCCATAAGTTTTTTTAAGTTGCTCTTTCATTTTCATTTGACTCTAAGAAATTTATGATTTCCGTTTTGATTTCTCTCTTGGCCCATTGACAGTTTAATAATGTGCTGTTTAATTTCCCTATATTTGTGTATTTTCCAATTTTTTTTTCTCTTTTTGATTTCTAACTTTACTCCATTGTGGTCAGAGAAAATACTTTGTATGATTTCAGTCTTTTTAAATTTATCAAGACTTGCTTTGTGAGCTAACATGTGGTCTATCCTGGAGAATGATCCATGTGCACTGGAGTAGAATGCATATTGTGCTGTTGTTTGGTGGAGTGTTCTATATATGTCTGTTAAGTCTAGTTGGTTTATAGTGTCATTCAGGTCCTCTGTTTCCTTGTTGATTTTCTTTCTAGATGTTATGCTCAGTATTCAAATTGGTGTATTGAAGTCTCCAACTATTATTGCACTGCTATCTATTTCTCCGTTTAATTCTATCAGTTTTCGCTTTATATATTTAGGTGCTCCGATGTTGGGTGCATATATATTTGCTAAATCTTCTTGATGAATTGACCCTTTTATCACTATATAATGTCCATCTTTATCTCTTCTAACAGATTTTGTCTTAAAATATACTTTGTGTGGTATTAAGATTGCCACCCTAGTTCTCTTTTGGTTATTATTTGCATGGAATTTTTTTTACATTATACTGTTTTTGTCAATACTAAAGATAAGAAACAGTTGACATGAGAGTAAGTGTCAGAGATAACTAACCCCCAAATTTCTAGATGCATTTAATAGGCCTCTAGAATTGGAGTTCTACTATGCAAACAGCAGAGGCTACTATGACATGTCCGTAAAGTATATACTCTCTGTTCCGTGGATCTAGGAATTCTGTTTTGGCACACCAAGGAAAGGCAAATGGGACTCCTGTGTTTCTAATACCTTTGTCAATCACACTCATGCTCCTGAGAAAGGTGAGAGATAAAAAGGTAAGATGATTCAGCCATTTCCTGCAGTATATTCCCAAAGAGGCTCTGGGCCCCCAAATACTACTTTCAGCTAAACCAGAAAATACAGGGTGGCAGTTGTGTTAAAAAATACCAGCAATATTCTTCTGAACAATTCGATTAATTGCTTAGATACCTTTGAATGGAGAAACCATTTATTATAATTTCTAGTGAGCTTAGTAAAACTAACCTTCTGAAATGTAGTGATTGTGTAGTGATATAATTAAATTCTACAAATAAAATAAGTACAAGCACCTATTATGAGCAATGCACTTTGCTAGGGTTTATAATAACAACAAATATAGGTAACGATTGCTCATGGCCCTAAGGAGTTTATAATCATATATAAAGATAACTGCACAAATGATTGTAATACAAAATAGTCTAGGAATGACGTTAGAGAGAGAGAGTAACAAAGTGCTATGAGGGTGCAGGTATGAGAGGTATGAGAGAAGAGTAAAGATAAGAAAAAAGTAGTAAGATCTAAATGGGCACTAGCCTTACAAAAGCATAAATATAGCTCTTACATGCAATTGTTTCAAATGTTTTACTTTCCAAATGAGGTAATTCCCACATTGACTCCAGGAAGCTGTCCAATGATGGATCATTCATTTTGGCTTTAATTTCAAACTCATACAGCAGAAGAATGTTTCACATGGATCATCTGAGAAGTACCCTAAGAAAGGCAAAAATGCAACATGCTCTGTGATTATATATCATTATTCTTTCCTGTTCTAATCTCTCTACTGGGGAGGTTTTTCTGTTGAGGAAAATTCATTTTATTTAGAATTTGAAGGTTATCCCAAGCTTCTGTGAGCAGATTTTTTTTTTACATATTTAAATCTATAAGCTCATCAATACTTTCAACACCCTGTTATGCATTCAGTAGCATTCCTATACTTTCTGAAATCACTGTCATGATGCTTCTAACTAGCCTGAAGATGTCCTGCTGCTGTAACTAAGATTCTAATTCAAATCCAGTGTTTATCTGCCTCCTGTGAACTTTCTCTTGGTCCATGCTCACTCTAATGGCTATATTAACCAGAAGATACTGTATTGCGTAAATTGTGCTTTTATTTTAAGAAAAGTAAAGGAGAGTTTACAAAGTGTTTCATTTAGTCAGTAGACAGTATTTCTTAGGTATCCCCCTTGGGCAGAATCCTATATGAAGTGGACTATACCATACTATGTAATAAAGTTTCATTCACCTTTGGTGGACTGAACCTTTTAAAACATTTTTTTGGTTATCCACCACAGGTAGAATCCTATATGAGATGGCCTACACCTGCCATGTAATACATTTTTCATTCTCCTTTGGTGGACTGAACTTTTTAAAAAGTTTTGAGGCAGAGCATGCATACAATAAAATGAATGAAGTGCACTAATATTAAACAAACAGCTTTATGAATTTTTACACATGTTTCCACTACCTACAGCATGATATAGAACACTTCCAACACTCCAGAAGGTCCCTTTATGCTCTTTTCCAGTCAATACCACCTTACCAGAGGTAACAACTATTTTAACTTCTATCATTATCAATTGTTTTTACCTATTATTGAACTTCATTGCTAATATATAGAAATACAAGCAATTTTTGTAGCTTGCAACTTGCTAAACTCAAGTAACTGTTTTTTTTTTTTTTGTAGATTCTTTGGGATTTTCCAAGTAGACAGTCATGTCATCTGCAAATAGAGATAGTATATCTTGTTTTTTACTCTATATGTCTTTTTTTTTGTTTTGTTTTACTTAAATTACCATACTGGCTAAGATCTCCAAGACAATGCTGAACAGAAGAGGTGAGAGTAGACATCTTTTTCCCCTTTCTCTGTGTTCTTGCTTTTTTAAATTGCAGTAAAAATATATATAATGCAACATTTGCCAATTCAACATTTTTTAGGTGTACAATTCAGTGATTGACACCAATTACAACCATCACCAGTATCTGTTGCCAAATTTTCCATCACAGCAGATACTCCTAAACAATAATTCCTCTTTTCCCCCACCCTCCTGCTCCTGGTAACCAATAATAAACTTTTATCTCTATTCATTTGCCTATTCTAGATATTTCATATAAAGGAGATAATACAGTATTTGTCCTTTTGTGATTGACTTACTGCACTCAGAATAACATTTTCAAGTTTCATCCATGGTACAGCATGTATCAGGACTTCATTTCTCTTTATGGCTGAATAATATTCCATTGTATGTACACACCACATTTTATTTATCCATTCTTCTGCTGATGGACATTTTGGTTGTTTGTGAATAGTGCTAGCAATGAACATTGGCGTACAAACATCTGTTTGTGTTTCTGCTTTCAGTTCTTCTGGGTGTATACTTAGGAGTGAAATTGCTGGGTCATAGGGTAGTTCAATGTTTAACTCTATGAGGAACTTCCAAACTGTTTCCACAGTGGCACAGTAGCTGTACCATTTTGAATTCCCATTAGCAATGAATGAGGGTTTATGCTGTTTTCTGCTTTTTTTTTTAATCTTAGCTATCCTAGAAGGGATGAAGTGGTATCTTGTTATTGTTTTGATTTGGGTTTCCCTAATGGCTAATGACATTGAGCATCTTTTCATGTGATTGTTGGCCATTTGCATTTCTTCTTTGGTGAAATGTCTATTCAAGGCCTTTGACCATTTTTTTTTATTGGATTGTTTGCCTTTATGTTGTTAGGTTGTAAAGGTTATGTGTATGTCCTAGATATAAAACACTTACACACCATATGGTTCCTAACAATTTCTCCTAGTCTGTAGGTTATTTCTTCATTTTTCCAAAAATATTTATTTTTTATTGTGCTTTAGGTGAAAGTTTACAGCTCAAGTTACTTTCTCATACAAAAATTTATACACATATTGTTATGTAACCATAGCTGCTATCCCTATATTGTGACAGCACACTCCCCCTTTCCACCCCAGGTTTCCCGTGTCCATTCAACCAGCTCATATACCTTTCTACCTTCTCATCGGGCCTCTGGACAAGAGCTGCCCATTTAGTCTCATGTACCTACTTGAACAAAGAAGTATACTCTTCATGAGTATCATTTTATATCTTATAGTCCAGTCTAATCTTTGTCTGAAGAGTTAGCTTCAGGAAAGGTTTTAGTTCTGGGTTAACAGAGAGGCCAGGGAACATGCCTTCTGGGGTTCCTCTAGCCTCAGTCAGACCATTAAGTCTGGTCTTTTACTAGAATTTGAGCACTGCACCCCACTTTTCTCCTGCTCAATCAGGGATTCACTGTTGTGTTCCCTGTCAGGGCAGTCATTGGTGGTAGCCGGGCAATATCCAGTTCTTCAGGTCTCAGGCTGAAGGAGTCTCTGGTTTATGTGGCCCTTTTTGTCTCTTGGGCTAATGTGTCCCTTGTGTCTTTGGTATTCTTCATTCTCCTTTGCTCCATGTGGGCTGGGACCAATTGATGCATCTTAGATGGCCACTTGCTAGCTTTTAAGACCCTAGACACCACTCACCAAAATGGAATGCAGAACATTTTCTTAACAAACTTTGTTATGTCAATTGACATAGATGTCCCCTGGAACCATGGCCCCCAGCGCCCCGCCCCTGCTACTCTGGCCCTAGAAGTGTTTGGTTGTGTTCAGGAAACGTCTTAGCTTTTGGTTTAGTCCGGTTGTGCTGACTTCCCCTGTAGTGTGTGTTGTCCTTCACTTCACCTAAGATAGTTCTTGTCTACTATCTAATTAGTGAATATCCCTCGCCCTCCCTCCCCACGCTCTTAACTGTCAAAAAATGTTTTCTTCTGTGTTTAAACCTTTTCTTGAGTTCTTATAATAGTGGTCTCATATAATATTTGTCCTTTTGCAACCGACTAATTTCACTCAGCATAATGCCTTCCAGCTTCATCCACGTTGTGAGATGTTTCATGGATTCATCATTGTTTTTTATCGTTGCGTAGTATTCCATTGTGAGACTATACCATAATTTGTTTATCCTTTCATTCCTTAATGGGCACTTTGGTTGCTTCCATCTTTTTGCTATTGTAAACAGTGCTGCAGTGAATATGGGTGTGCATATATCTATTCATGTGAAGGCTCCTATTTCTCTAGGATATATTCCTAGGAGTGGCATTGCCGGATCATACGGAACTTCTATTTCTAGCTTTTTAAGGAAGTGCCAAATCGATTTCCAAAGTGGTTGTACCATTTTACATTCCCACCAGTAGTATATAAGTGTTCCAGTCTCTCCACAACCTCTGCTACATTTATTTGTTTGTGTTTTTTGAATTAATGCTAACCTTGTTGGGTTGAGATGGTATCTCATTGTAGTTTTTATTGGCATTCTCTAATGGCTAATGATTCTGAGCATTTCCTCATGTACCTGTTAGCTGTCTGAATGGCTTCTTTGGTGACCCTTGTCCATTTTTTAATTGGGTTATTTGTCTTTTTGTTGTCGAGGTTTGGCAGTATCTTGTAGATTTTAGAGATTAGACCTTTATTGGATATGTTGTAGCCAAAAATTTTTTCCCAGTCTGTAGGTTGTCTTTTTACTCTTTTGGTGAAGTCTTTGGATGAGCATAAGTATGAGCTCCCAATTATCTAGTTTCTCTTCTGGGGTTTGTGCATTGTTAGTTATGGTTTGTAGTCTGTTTATGCCATGTATTAGGGCTCCTAGCGTTGTCCCTATTTTTTTTTCCATTATTGTTTTAGGTTTTATATTTAGGTATTTGATCAATTTTGAGTTAGGTTTTGTGCATGGTGTGCATGTGCATGGTGTGAGGTATGGGTCTTGTTTCATTTTTTTGCAGATGAATATCCAGTTATGCCAGCATCATTTGTTAAAGAGACTGTCTTTTCCCCATTTAACAGACTTTGGGCCTTTGTCAAATATCAGCTGCTCACAAGTGGATGAATTTACGTTTGAAGTCTCAATTCTGTTCCATTGGTCTATGTATCTGTTGTTGTACCAGTACTAGGTTGTTTTGACTACTGTGGCAGTATAATAAGTTCAGTTTTCCTATCCATGAGCAAGGTATGTTTTTCCACTTATGTAGGTCTCTTATGGTTACTTGCAATAGTGTCTTGTAGTTTACTTTGTACAGGTTTTTTACGTCTCTGGTTAGATTTATTCCTAAGTATTTTATCTTCTTGGGAGCTATTGTAAATGGTACCGATTTGGTGATTCCCTCTTCGAAGTACTCTTTGTTGGTATAGAGGAATCCAACTGATTTTTGTATGTTTATCTTGTATCCTGATACATTGCTGAAATCTTCTATTAGTTCTAGTAGTTTTCTCATGGATTCTTTGGGGTTTTCTGCATATAAGATCACATCATCTGCAAATAGGGATACTTTTTTACTTTTTCCTTACCGATTTGGGTGCCCTTTTTTTTTTGCCTTATTGCTCTGGCTAGGACCTCCAGCACAATGTTGAATAAGAGTGGTGATAAAGGCCATCCTCGTCTGGTTCCTGTTCTCAAGGGGAATGCTTTCAGACTCTCTCCATTTAGGATGATGTTGGCTGTTGGCTTTGTATAAATGCCCTTTATTATGTCAAGGAATTTCCCATCTATTCCTATTTTGCTGAGAGTTTTTATCATGAATTGGTGCTGGACTTTGTCAAATGCCTTTTTTGCATGAATTAATAAGATCATGTGGTTTTTATCTTTCATTCTATTTATGTGATGGATCACATTGATTGTTTTTCTAATGTCGAACCATCCCCGCATACCTGGTATGTATCCCCCTTGGTCATGAATTATTTTTTTGATATGTTGATGAATTCTATTGGCTAGGATTTTGTTGAGAATTTTTGCATCTATGTTTATGAAGGATAAAACCTATTGCTATTTAGTCGATTCCAACTCATAGCAACCCTACAGGACAGAGTAGAATTGCCCCACAGAGTTTTCAAGGAGTGCCTGGTGTATTCAAATTGCTGGCCTTTGGGTTAGCAGCTGTAGCATTAACCACTACACCACCAGGGTTTCCTTCATGAGGGATTAATAAAAACCAAGCCTGTTGCTGTCGAGTCGATTCCGACTCATAGCGACCCTACAGGAGAGTGTAGAGCTGACCCATAGAGTTCCAAGGTGCACCTGGTGGATTTGATCTGCTAGCCTTTTGTTTAGCAGCCCTAGCACTTAACCACTATGCCACCAGGGCTTCCTCATGAGATAGTGGTCTGTAATTTTCTTTTTTGTGGTGTCTTTACCTGGCTTTGGTATCACGGTTATGCTGGCTTCATAGAATGAGTTTGGGAGTATTCCATCCTTTTCTATGCTCAGAAATACCTTTAGCAGTAACGGTGTCAACTCTTCTCTGAAAGTTTGGTAGAATTCTCCAATGAAGCCATCAGGGCCAGGGCTTTTTTTTTTTTTTTTAACTCTTTAATCTCTTCTTTTGTTATAGGTTTATTTAGTTTTTCTACCTCTGTGTTAGTTTAGGTAGATAGTGTGTCTCTAGAAATTTGTCCATTTCCTCTAGGTGAGCTTAGTCTTACTGGTTCTCCTTTGTATGTGACTTTTTGTTTATCCCTAGCCACTCTCAAGATTCTTTCTTTGTATTTGGTTCTGGCAATTTTGATTATGTCTTGGTGACTTTCTTCTGTGGTCTGTCCTGTATGGGGTTCGTTGAGCTTCTTGGATAGATACTTCTCATGTTTCTTGATATTAGGGAAGTTTTCTGCAAGCAAATCTTCAACAATTCTCTCTGTGTTTTCTGTTATCCCCCCTGTTTAGGTACTCCAATCACTCATAGGTTTTTCAGCTTGATAGTATCCCACATAGTTCTTAGGCTTTCTTCATTTCTTTTCATTCTTTTTTTTCTGATTTTTCCTCAAATTGGTGCAAAGGGATTTATCATCAATCTCACTAATTCTGACTTCTATTGTCTTAATTCTACTCCTATGACCTTCTATTGAGTTGTCTACTTCTGAAATTTTATTTTTAATTTTTTGGATTTCTAGTTGCTGTCTCTGTATGGTTTCTAGGTGCCTGTTTATTTTGTCATTTTGTTCCTGTATTGTTTTCTTGAATTCTTCTATTGTTTTGTCTGTGTGTTCCTTGGCTTGGTCTGAGTTTTGCCCGATCTTCTTCCTAATCTCTTTGAGAGCTCTCTGTATTAGTCTTTTGAATTCTTTATGAGGTAGTTCCGTTGCCTTATCTTCTTCAAGAAGGTTTTCTGGTTCTTTATTTTGATTGCTTGCTGGAGCCATTTTGTCCTGCTCCTTTATGTGATTTGATATTGATGTCTCTGAGGCATCAATAAATTATTACACTTATTTATTTTATTTTTGTTTACTGCATCCTGTATTTTTGTTTTGTTTTGATATGTACAAGTAGGCTGGGCATGTGTGTTGCCATGATTGTTGGTGTCACTGAAGATCTCACATCCTGTTTCCAGGTGGCCAGAGCAGCTACTAGGTATGTGAGCTTAGGAGTCTGTTCACTGTTTCTGTGGAGCGTGGTTATTCAGGGCACAGATTTCGGGGTTATTGGTCACTAATTGTGTGGTGCAGACTCTTATCTACAGTCCTAGGTGGGCAGGGCTGCATGGGGGTGTTTGGAGCAGGTACAGTCTCTGTTTGCAATGGGGGCGATGTGCAGAGCAAAGCAGAGTACTGTCGGCTGCCCCCAGGTGCATGGATGAGGGGCGTGTACCTGTCTGCTAGAGCATGTGGGGAGGGGGGTAGTGCAGCTGGTCCTTGAGTGCCCAGTGCTGTTGGCTGGAGGGACTGGGAAACTCCACTAATTCTCAGACCCCTGTTGTGGGTGGCTAAATTTGAGTGGGTGGTACTGCTTGCCTCAGGCTCCTAGTGTGGGTGGATGAGACCCCTTCTTAGGGGATTAGGTGGTGTCAAGTATCACAAATCTGCAGCTCCCCCTTGGCTGGTGGTCAAAATGAGCTTCAGGTGTATGCCCCACCCATTTTATGTTAATGAGGGCATGTGGTGTTGAATCAGCCCACATGGCACTGGGTAGGGGTGAAGGGTGCTGCCAGTCCATGGACCTCTTATGCCAGTGGCTCAGCATATGGGCAGGGCCTCCCAACGTTTCCTGAGTTCCTCGCTTAGGGGACGTGGTGTTGTTGAATGCTGTGGGACTGGTGTTGAAGCGGGGTTGAGGATGGGTGAGGGTAAGGGCATGTTTCTCCACTGTGAAGCTCTGATGGGGGAGGGGTTATTTTGCCAGAGCTTGTGGTAGGCTGGGAGCTTTCATATAACTTTTGCAGGTCTGGTGTCACTCCTGTATGGCTCTGGAGGTACATGCAGATTCATTGGTGCTTTGGTTGCACCAGATGTGGTGGGCCTTGGCTTGGGATGTTGCTGCTTGCCTCAGCCCATGTGCACTCTGCAGACCCAGCTAGCAGGACTCCGGCAATTCCATGATCTGTAGTTCCCAGTTTCCACAGTTTTTGAATTGTCTCTCCTTTCACCTGGCACTCAATCTGATTCTTCAGCTTTATCTTTGATGATTAGGGTTCCTAGATCATCATATACATTTGATTCCTTTTTTTGTCTCTGTTTTAAGAGGGACGACAGGAAGCATTTGATTATTCCACTATCTGGGCCCAGCCTCCACTTCACAGAATTTTCAGTGTCTGATTTTTTGGAATTAAACTGCTATGCCTTTCTTCCAAGGCACCTATGGTTGGAGTTGAACCTCCAAACTTTCAGTTAACAGCTGAACATGTTAACCATTTGGATCACCCAGGAACTCCATAGAACTACCATATGACCCAGGAATTCCACCCCTAGGTATATAAACCTGAAAGAATTGAAGGCAGAAATGCAAAGAGAAACTCGTACATCAATGCTCAGCATTGTTCACTATAGCCAAAAGATAGATACAACCTAAATGTCCATCAACAGACCAATGGATAAACAAAGTTTGGTACATATATACAATATTATCTGCCATAAAGAGAAATAAAGTCCTGATACATGCCACAATATGAATGAATCGTGAAAATGTTATGCTGAGTGAAAAGAGTCAGTCACAAAATGATAAATATTGCAAGATCCCACTTACATGAAACAGGCAAATGAATAGAGACCAAAGTTTATTAGTGGTTACCAGGGGTGAGAGGAAAGGTGGAAGGGAGAATCTTAGCTTAGGGAGCACTGAGTATCTGTTCATGGTGGTGGAATACTTTGGAAATGGATAGTTGTGATGGCTATACAAAATGATAAGCATAGCCAATGTTACTGAATTGGACATGCAAAAATTGTTGAATTGACAAATGTTCTGTTACATATATTTTTACCACAATAAAACAATTTAAAAAAGGCACAGGTACACACACACACACACACACACACACACACACAGATATTACATGAAAATGGGAAAAAAAAGAAAAACAAATGGCAGGTGGAGAATGATTACCAGAAAAATGTTGCCTTAAAAGAGATAAAAATTGTGACCAAACATTTCAGCATGAATAAAAAAAAGTTAATGAAGTAATCATCTCTATAAAATAAGAACACAAATCAGGGGTTCGAGAGCTCAGGGAAGAAACACTAGACAACAAAAAGGAAATATGAGCTGTCAGAGATACAGGAAATGGAATGAAAAAACAAAACCATCACAGAAATAAAATTAAAAGTGTAGGTAGCAAAAGAGAAAAAAGAGGCCACTTAAACAGCAAGGGTTTTAGAAACAAAGAGATAACCAAGCAAAATGCAATGGAAATTAAAATTGTTTTTAACATCTTCTGGTTTCCTTATCCATCAATGAGTTGAAATCTTTTACATGTGTCCATTTTATATTTGTATGACAGTCACGATTATATATTTAAAAAATATTCACCAAGATGCCTAATAGATTCATTTGACAGTACCAGATATATTGTGTTGCAACTCATGGACTGCTTAAACTCATTTTTCCTTGCCTTCAAGATTGAATCCCAAGTGGCAATACAACTTTGCTGAATCAGTTTTTTTTTCTTTTCTACTTATTTTATGATCTTTTAAAATTGGTTGTTTCTGGTTTCTGTATGGTCAGTAAATTATTCTCCTTTGGTAGCAGCAATAACTGGGAACTTGGTGATCTCTGCAAAAAAAAATTTTTTTTTTTATGGGGCAGCTCTACTCTGTCTCATAGGGTCGCTATGATTCGGAATCGACTCGACGGCACTGGGTTTGGGTAACTGGATTATTTGTAATGGTATTATTGAATTACCTAGTCTCTGATGGGTGAGAGACAACAGAGAATTTAGTTTGTTAGTCCTTTTTTGTTCTATTTGTCCATTCTGACCTCAGATTAATTAATAATTTCATGCCTCCTAGGAAGGAAAACAGTACTGTGATAACTGGACTGGTAAATTTCTGTGTTTACTCTTGACCTGTGGCTAAAGTTATACATCTCAATCCATAAGATCTATATATCTCTGTGTCTGTGTCTGTATTTCAGAAAGGTCTTGACCTCTCATTATGTGAGTGTGAAGTGTTTTCTTATCTCTGGTGGTTGTTAATAAATTAGAGTGTGTATATATATATATATATATATATATATATATATATATATATATATATATATATATATATATAAAACAAACAAATCCTTTGCTGTCAATTCCAACTCATAGCGACCCTATAGGACAGAGTAGAACTGTCTCATAGGGATTCCAAGGAGCAGCTGGTGGATGCAAACTGCAGACCTTTTGGTTAGCATCCTGAACTATTAACCACCATGCCACCAGGGCTCAGGATGTCAGAAGAGACTCTGAAACTTGCTCTTGAATGTGGAGTAACTAAATCAAAAGGAAAAATGATGAAGTAAAAGAGCCGAACAATTTCAAAGGGCAGCTTGAAAAGACAAAGTATTATGATAACATGTGGAAAGACCTGGAGATAGAAAACTGAAAGGGAAGAACACGCTCAGTATTTCTCAAGCTGAAAGAACTGAAGAAAAAATTCAAGCATCAAGTTGCAATACTGAAGGATTCTACTGGGAAAATATTAAACGATGCAGGAAGCATCAAAAGATGGAAGGAATACACAGAGTCACTGTACCAAAAAGAATTGGTTGACATTCAACCATTTCAGGAGGTACCATATGATCAGTATGGTACTGAAGGAAGAAGTCCAAGCTGCGCAGAAGACATTGGCAAAAAAAACAAGGCTCCAGGAATTGACAGAACACCAATAGAGATGTTTAAACAATCAGATGCAGCACTGGAAGTGCTCACTCGTCTATGCCAAGAAATTTGGAAGAGAGCAACCTGGCCAACCAACAGGAAGAGATCCATATGTATGCCTATTCCCAAGAAAGGTGAGCCAACCAAATGTGGAAATTATAGAACAATATCATTAATATCACACAGAAGCAAAATTTTGCTGAAGATCATTCAAAAGTGGCTGCAGCAGTATATTGATGGGGAACTGCCAAAAATTCAAGCCAGATTTAGAAGAGGACATGGAACCAGGGATATCATTGCTGATGTCAGATGGATCCTGGCTGAAAGCACAGAATACCAGAAAGATATTTACCTGTGTTTTATTGACTATACTAAGGCATTCGACTGTGTGGACCATGACAAATTATGGATTACATTGCGGAGAATGGAAATTCCAGAACACTTAATTGTGCTCATAAGAAATCTGTACATGGATCAAGAGGCAGTCATTCAAACAGAACAAGGGGATACTGCATGGTTTAAAGTCAGGAAAGGTGTGCTTCAGGGTTGTATCCTTTCATCATACCTATTCAATCTGTATGCTGAGCAAATAATCCAAGAAGTTGGACTATATGAAGAAGAACGGGGCATCAGGATTGGAGGAAAACTCATTAACAATCTGCGTTATGCAGATGACACAGTCTTGCTTGCTGAAGCTGAAGAGGACTTGAAGCACTTACTGATGAAGATCAAAGACCACAGCCTTCAGTATGGATTACACCTTGAAATAAAGAAAACAAAAATCCTCGTAACTAGACCAATAAGCAACATCATGATAAAATGGAGAAGAGACTGAAGTTGTCAAGGATGTCATTTTACTTGGATCCACAATTAATGCCCATGGATGCAGCACTCAAGAAATCAAAAGACGCATTGCATTGGGCAAATCGGCTGCAAAAGACCTCTTTAAAGTGTTGAAAACAAAGATGTCATCTTGAGGACTAAGGTGCACCTGACCCAAGCCATGGTGTTTTCAATTGCCTCATATGCATGTGAAAGCTGGACAATCAATAAGGAAGACCGAAGAAGAATTGACGCCTTTGAATTGTGGTGTTGGCGAAGAATACTGAATATACCATGGACTGCCAAAAGAATGAACAAATTTGTCTTGGAGAAGTACAGCCAGAATGCTCCTTAGAAGCAAGGATGGTGAGACGACATGTTATCAGCAGGGATCATTCACCGGAGAAGTACATCATGTTTGGTAAAGTAGAGGGTCAGCGAAAAAGAGGAAGACCCTCAAAGAGATGGATTGACACATTGGTTTCAACAGTGGGCACAAGCATAGCAACAACTGTGAGTATGGCGCAGGACCAGGCAGTGTTTCCTTCTGTTGTGCATGGGGTTGCTATGAGTTGGAATCGACTTGATGGCACCTAAAACAACAACATATTAGAAATTAAAATTGAGAAATTTAAAATATACTTACCGATTGAATTGATTTGAGATTAATTCACTGCATGTTAATGTAAATTTTGTAAAAAATAATTATATTTAAAAAAATAATGGAGATTGTTTCACATTTTGTAAATCTCCACAATACCTGAATTAATAGAAGATAGCTATATTCTCATATTTGCTTCTGTATTAATTCTATTACAACAGCTCATAAGCTCATAGTCTCTGGACAATCACGTGTTTTAGGATTATTATGAAGTTTTTTTTAATATTATACTTTTAAATGAAAGTTTACAGAACAAATTAGCTTTTTATTAGATAGTACACATCGTTTTACGACAGTGGTTACCAACCACAGGACATGTCAACACTCTCCCTTCTTGACCTGTGTTGCCTATTACCAACTTTCTTGTCCCCTCCTCCCTTCTAGTCCTTGCCCCTGGACTGGTGTGCCCATTTGGTCTCATTTTGTTTTATGGGCCTGTCTAATCCTTGGCTGAAGCATGACCCTCAGGAGTGACTTCACCACTGAGCTAAAAGGGGTTCTGAGGGCCATACTCTTGGGGTTTCTCCAGTCTCTGTCAGGCCAGTAAATCTGGTCATTTTTCTGAGTTAGAATTTTGTTCTACATTTTTCTCCAGCTCTGTCCAGGGCCGTCTATTGTGATCCTTGTCAGAGCAGTCGGTGGTGGTGGTAGAACGGCACCATCCAATTGCACTGGACTCAGTCTGTGGCAGTTGTGGTCCGTTAGTCCTTTGGACTAATCTTTCCCTTGTGTCTTTAGTTTTCTTCATTCTCTCTTGCTCCCAACGGGGTGAGACCACTGGAGTATCTTAAATGGCTGCTCACAGGCTTTTAAGACCCAAGATACCAGACGCTACTCTACCCAGTAGTTTTTGAGCAAGGTGTTGTTCAGTTTCTATGTATTTTTTTTCTTTCGTTATTGATTTCTACTTTTATGGCTTTACGGTCAGAAAAGATGCTTTGTAATATTTGGATGTTTTGGATTCTGTTAAGACTTGCTTTGTGGTCTAATATGTGGCCTATTCTGGAGAATGTTCCATGTGCGTTGGAAAAGAAAGAATACTTGGATGCTGTTGGGTGGAGTGTTCTGTATATGCCTACCAGATCAAGTTGGTTGATTGTGGCATTTAGATCTTTTGTGTCTTTATTGAGTTTCTTTCTATATATTCTGTCCTTCACTGAAAGTGGTGTGTTGAAGTCTCCTACTATTATTGTGGAGCTGTCTATTTCTCTTTTCAAGGCTGTTAGAGTTTGTTTTATGTATTTTGGAGCCCTGTCATTGGGTGTGTGAATATTATGGTTATGTCCTCCTGGTGTATTGGCCTTTTAATCATTATATAGTGCCCTTATTCTTTGTGGTGGATTTTGCTTTAAAGTCTACTTTGCCAGAGATTAATATTGCCAGTCCTGCTCTTTTTTTATTGTTGTTTGCTTGGTACATATTTTTCCAACTTTTGGGTTTTAGTTTGTTTGTGTTTTTGAGTCTAAGGTGTGTCTGTTGTAGGCACCATATAGACAGGTCGTGTTTTTTATCCATTCTGTCACTCTGTATCTCTTTGTTGGTGCATGTAGTCCATTTACATTCAGGGTAATTGTTGATGAGTTTAATGCTATCATTTTGATGTAATTTTTTTGTGTGTTGTTGACTGTTTCTTTGTTCCACTTAATTTTCTTTGCTAAACCACATTTTTCTTTATGTATTTTCTTTTCATCTTTTTCATTGTTGTTGATTTTGTATTTTCTGAGTCTTTATGTTTTTTTTTCTTTTGATTTGTAGGTTTGTTAGTTTCCTTTGTGGTTACCTCGATATTTACCTCTGTTTTTCTAAGTTTCAACCAATCTTTTATTTCTTGATATTGCCTTGACTTCCTCTCCATATGAAAGTTCTATGACTACATTATTTAGTCCCTCTTTTTTGTTTTAATGCTGCCATCTTTTACATATTGACATCTCTGCTTCCCTGTTTTCAGTGTTAGCTTTGATTTATTTTTGTGACTTCCGTATCTGGGTTGATATCTTGTTCCTCTGTCCTGTGGTCCAGTCTTGGATTGTTACCTGATGTTATTGATTTTTTTAACTGGGAGGACTCCCTTTAGTATTTCTTGTAATTTTGGTTTGGTTTTTACAAATTCCCTAAATTTCTGTTTATCTGGAAGTGTCCTAATTTCGCCATGATATTTGAGAGACAGTTTTGCTGGATATATAAATTCTTGGCTGGCATTTTTTTTCCTTCAAGGCTCTATATATGCCATCCCATTGCCTTCTTGCCTGCATTTTTTTTCTGCTGAGTAGTCAGAGTTTTAGTCTTATTGACTCTCCTTTGTAGATGACTTTTCGTTTATCCCTAGCCACTCTTAAAATTCTCTCTTTATCTTTGGTTTTGGCAAGTTTGATTATAATATGTCTTGGTGACTTTCTTTTAAAATCTACCTTATGTGGAGTTTGATGAGCATCTTGGATAGATATCCTCTCATCTTTCATGATATCAGGGAAGTTTTCTGCCAACAAATCTTCAACAAGTCTCTCTGTATTTTCTGTTATCCCTCCCTGTTCTGGTACTCCAATCACTCGTAGGTTATTTCTCTTGATAGATTCCCACATGATTCTTAAGGTTTCTTCATTTTTTAAAATTCTTTTATCTGATTTTTCTTCAAATACATTGGTGCCACATGCTTTATCTTCAAGTTCACCAATTCTGCCTTACACTTGCTCAATTCTGCTCCTCTGACTTTCTATTGGGTTGTCTAATTCTGTAATTTTATTCTTAACCTTTTAGATTTCTGTTTGTGGTCTGTCTATAGATTATTGTAGCCTGTTAAATTTGTCACTATGCTCTTGTATAACCTTCTTAAGTTCCTCTGTTGCTTTGCCTGTGTGTTCTTGGCTTGGTCTGCATTTTGCCTGATCTTTTTTTTTCTTGAAGAGCTCTGTATGTTAATCTTTTGAATTCTACCTCTAGTAATTCCAAGAGGTTATTTTCCTCTAGAAGGTTTCTTGGTTCTTTGTTTTGGTTGCCAGCTGAAGCCATCTTGGTCTGCCTCTTTATGTGATTTAATATTGACTGTTGTCTCTGAGCCATGAGTAAATTATCATATATTATTTATTTTATGTTTGCTTACTGTGTCCTAGCTTCTTGTTTTGTTTAGTGTTGATATGCTTAAATAGGTTGCTTGTGTGACCTACTTTGATTATTGGTGTCTTTGAAGCTCTCACATACTGTCTCCATGTGGTTAGAACTGTTACTAGGTATGTGAGCCCAGGAGTCCATTTACTTTTCTTGTGTGGATTCAGGTCAGAATGTTCCTCAGACGCAAGGATGGTGAGACTACATCTCACATACTTTGGGCAAGTTATTAGGATGGCTCAGTCTCTGGAGAAGGACATCATGCTTGGTAAAGTAGAGGGTTCTTGTGTTTTTGGTTTTCTTCACTTTCCCTTGCTCCAGATGGGGTGGGACTGGTGGAGTGTCTCAGATGGCCGCTCACAAGCTTTTAAGACCCCAGACACTACTCACCAAAGTAGAATGTAGAACATTTTGTTTATAATCTATGTATGCCAATTGAGCTAGATGGACTAAAAAAAAATAGGATAGAAAATGATACCGGTGAGGAGTGAGCTTCTTGGCTCAAGTAGACACATGAGACTATGTGGGCATCTCCTGTCTGGAGGGGAGATGAGACGGCAGAGGGAGTCAGAAGCTGGCTGAATGGACACAAAAATAGAGGGTGGAGAGAAGGAGTGTGCTGTTTCATTAGTGGGACCACAACTAGGAGTATATGGCAAGGTGTATATAATTTTCTGTATGAGAGACTGACTTGATTTGTAAACTTTCACTTAAAGCACAATAAATTTTTTAAAAAGGATAAATATTATATAATCCCACTTACATGAAATATGTAGAATAGGCAAATGTATAGAGATCAAAGTTTATTAGTGGTTACCAAGAGCAAGATGGACGGAGAATTAATGCTTAAGGCTCTCTAAGTTTCTGTTAAGGGTGATGGAAAAATTTGGAAATGGATAGTGATGATGGTTGCACAACATTATGAATGTAATTGCTATCACTGAATTGTACATGTAAGAAATGTTGACAGACAATAAATTAGTCTACAGGACTAACAGTCTACAGGAACCTTGGCTTTATGTGCCCTGAAAAACCAGAAGAACTAGATAGTGCCTAGTTACTGCTAACAACTCTTTGGATCACAGCCACAATAGATGGATCCTGGCAGAATGGAAGAAAAACGTGGAATGGAACTCAAATTCTTAAAAAGTTCAGACTCGCTGAACCAGTTGAGACTAGAGAACTCCCCAAGATTATCACCTGCCCTGAGATACTTCATAAACCTTGAACCAAAACTACACTGAGGTCACCTTTTAGCTAAATAACAGATTGGTCGTAAAGTGAAGAATATTACCAGTGAGTACCTTTAAAAAATCATCTATATCAGACCAAATGGTCAACAATTACTGTAAAGCAAAGATGAGAAGGTAAAGGGGCAAGGAAACCAGACTACTGGAAACAAAACATCCAGAATGGAATTGCGAATGTTGACATATTATGAAAACTGTAATGAATGTCACTGAACAATTTGTGTAGTAATTGTTAAACGGGAACCTAATTTGCTGTGTAAACTTTCACCGAAAACACAGTGATATACTATTTAAAGAAAAAAATGTTGAAGTGGCAAATTCCAAGACATAGAAATAAAACAGCATTATCTGATCACAATGCAATAAAACTAGAAATTAATAATGCATTCAGGAAACAAAAACAAACAAAAAAACTAACATGGCCATTTTTAAGAATTGAAACTCTAGAATGTCTAGAAAACAATAATAATAAAAATACCACATGCCAGAATCTATAAACTACAGATAAAGCAGTGCTCACAGTAAAATTATAGCCTCAATTTTTATTGACAAAAGTATGTGAGATGCTAGCTGTCCACGAAAAGAATCCAACTCTTCTTTCTAGGAACACAGCCAGACTATATGTATGTTTCTTAGCCTTCACTTACGTTTAGGGTTGGGCATAAGAATGAGTTCTAGCTAATGGAATGTAAATGGAAGGGATATGTGTGAATTTCAAGCCTGGCCCATAAAAACTGCACTATTTTCTATGTTCTTTTGTGTTCTGCATCAAGATGTTGATGTCCAGGGTGACTTTGGAAGCTATGCATTGAATAAAGTTGGCAGAGCCTCCATCAGCCTAGGTCCTAAATGACAGTGCAGCAGCAACCCAACTAGCATAAATGCAACTAGTAGCTCCAACTAGCATAAATGCAACTAGTGTAACCTTAAAAAATATAACAACAAAAACACAAATAAGTAATTAAACATTAAATCAAGAAATTACAAAAAGAACAACAAAATAAACCCGGAAAACAGAAGAAAGAAATTCATTAAAGATAAAAGCAGAAATTAATTAAACCAAAAAACCCACTGCCATAAATTAATCAGAAAATATAAAAATGTAGAACTCACAAATAATCTAAGTGGTAATTTTTTGGAAAAGCAGTAAGAGGAAGAAGGCACAAATGTTAAAGCAAAAAATGATAAGAGGTTAATAACCAACTAGAAATTAAAAGACTCAACCCATTGAAAATAACATTGAAAATCTAGACGAAAGGGATAATTGTCTAAGAAAATAGCATTTACCAAACTGACTCTAGGAGAGACAGAAAAGCAAACCAATTATCACACAAATAAGAAGAAGTTGTTATAGCAGACACCATCAGGCTTCTACTCAGATCTCTTAGAGACCTTTCCAAAAGCCCTTATCTTGGACTCTTCTTAGAAGGACTGCCTTTAGGTACTGGAACCACTCTGTCTGCATGTGCAGAGAGTTTGAAGTACCTTCGAGTTTATCTTCCCCTTTAACCAATGACTGACTGGTGCAGAAATTTAAAAGCCCATATTCTTATCTTGGGTGGGGACAAACTGTGAGGCATAATTTACACTCAATAGTCCTCTTAGTGGGATTAAATTAAAGTCAGTCTACTATTAGAGGAACTCTGCCTGAAACTCTACCAGCTTCTTCCCCTTTCCTGTCCTGCTGCCCCCACTCACTGTTTTTTCTTGGGAGTACTTCCTTAAAAAATCACTTGCACATAAATCTTTACCTCAGTGTCTGCTTCTGAGAAAGTCAACCTAGACAGCTGTCAAGGAGCTACACATGGTCACCCCTACCCCTGGAATAGAGAAGCAGACCTAGTCAGTTTCACAGAAGAATGCTATCACGCATTTAAGGAATAATTTTTTCCAGGAAATAGAAAAAAGGGAAAGCTTCTACATTATTTATGTGAACATGATACCAAAATCTGCCAAAGACACCACACACACTCAAAAGAAAATGACACACCAATAATTTCTAAATACTAGGAAACAGAATTCATCAGCATATTAAAATAACACACCATGACCAAATTGGGTTTATTCCAGGAATGCAATGATGAATTAATTCAGGAAATATATTATTATAATTTAATATATTAACAGATTAAAATATAAAAATCATATGATTATCTCTATAGAGGCTGAAAAGGCATGCAATTCAATTCAATATCCATTGATTTAAAGAAATTCTTACTAAAACATGAACAGATGGACACTTAATATTTAAAAAAATATATATATCTAAACCTAAAAGTCAGTATCATACTTAATGAGGAAACATATATATATATACACACACATATATATATTTGGGGGTTGGAGATATATATATATATATGTATTTTTTTTATATGTATATGGAAACCCTGGTGGCGTAGTGGTTAAGTGCTACAGCTGATAACCCAAGGGTCGGCAGCTCGAATGCGCCAGGTGTTCCTTGGAAACTCTATGGGGCAGTTCTACTCTGTCCTATAGGGTTGCTATGAGTCGGAATCGACTCGACAGCACTGGGTTTGGTTTGTTTTTTTGGCATATATATATGCACACACATATATATAGATAAATAGATACACATGTAAAAGTGAATACGATCCTTAATGAGGAAACAGTAACAAGTTACTATATAAATTCAAAACGTTTACTACTTTTTTGATTATTTAATAACAAAACATTAGCTGTATTTGATATCTTGATTGTGGTGTGGAAGACTCTAGCCTACATCCATTCAGAGGTAAAGCTTGATTAAATTAGACATTAAATCTAGTGAATTAAGAGCAATAATGTTATATTGAAGAACAATAATCTTAATTTTTATATTCAATGTTATGCTTTCATTAAAAGCAAGATTAAAAAAAATTATTCCAAGCAGTGTGTCATGGAATCAAAACATATACATGTAATGGGCAAAAAAATAGTTTTTAAAAGATGATTTGACTGGTCATTAAGTAGTACAGTGGAACGAATTTCTGGTGGAAAAGATTTGGCTTATTCAGATTGTAAACACCCTCCATAACTGTGTTACCAAACTCCCAGTTCCCACTGTACCTGTTTCTTTCAGGAGATTCCAGATGTCTTTGCATTTATGGATCTGTTCAAGCGCATGATTCAGCAACTGAATCTATTTGACAACAATGCAATGATAGAATTAGTCTCAAAAAAAAGAACTTTAAGCAATGAAAATAATCTCATATCATTTTCATTAAAACAGCTGCAAATAAAATGATTATTAGCCTTTATTCACCCTATTCCTTAATGTCCCAGGAAAATGAGAATTGAATACAAAACCTTGAGCACTATCAATTTCTTTGTAGGAGAGAAGAGAAGCACTTCAAGAATGGTGATGTGAGGAGCTTTGTGGACAATCTCCCCAGCAAAACAATCATAACTGGTGAAAATTATAAAACACAACTGTAAAAGTCTCTGAAAATTGTCCTAAGGGCATACAGCAAGTGAAGAAACATTTACCCCAGGAAATCTACTAAATCATGTTAAGAACAGAGTCAGTAACACTAAAACCATGACTCACTCCCCTCCGTCAGCTCAGTACGTTTGGAAACTCTACTTCAGGTGAGTGTAGCCAAAGAGATTGGGTTCCCTCTACTCAGCTTCCAGGATAGGGATTCCTGGGAGGGGCAAGCTGCCAGGTCTGGGTTGCAGATGCTCTATTAAAGGCAAGCACATCTGAGAAGCCTGAAGATCCTTCCTCCATCCAGCCCAATTTGTAGGGCAGAAGCTCTACCCCAGGCATGCAAATTTAGAATATTGGGCCTGGAGCTCCCTTACCCAGCTTGCTTATAGGGTGGAGATTCCATGGTGGGAGGGGCAAACCAAGAATAGCTGGGCTACCACTTCTTGTGGTACAGGAGCATGACTTTAATTGGATCAGACTGTGGAGCAATTTATAGCCAAGAACATTAAAAAAAAAAAAAAAAGCAATCATCTAGCAATTAGTCCAGACTAGCAGCTGGATGCGATTCTGATAAAAGTAAAGCAGCCAGAAACTTAACAGGGAGATCAGAAAAAGAGATAGTGTCATAGATTGAATTGTGTTCCCCCAAAATATGTCAGCTTGGTTAGGCCATGATTCCCAGTATTGTGTCTTTCATTTTGTGATTGTAATTTTACATTAAAGAGGATTAGAGTTGGATTTTAACACTCTTACCCAGCTTACATCCCTGATCCAATGTAAAGGGAGTTTCCTTGGTGTGTGGCCTGTACCACATTTTACCTCTCAAGAGATAAAAAAGGAACGGGAAGGGAGCAGAGAGAGGGGACCTCATACCACTAAGAAAGCAGTGCCGGGATCAGAGCCTGTTCTTTGGACCTGGGGTTCCTGCACGGAGAAACTCCTAGTCTAGGAGAAGATTGATAAGAAGGCTGACAGAAAGAGAAAGCTTTCCCCTGGAGCCAACGCCCTGAAATTGGACTTACAGCATACTTTACTGTGAAGAAATAAACTGTTCTTGGTTAAAGCCATCCGCCTGTGGTATTTCTATTATAGCAGCACTAGATGACTAAGATAGATAGTCAAAAAGAGCCCTGCTAAAATCACTGTCATCCCTTGGGGAGGGGGGCATCAGGGTGACTGTGTATGACCAAGGCTGTGCCCTCTGAGGAGCAGCATCAGAGGCTCTATGTTCTTGTTAGGTGCCGTTGAGCCGATTCCGACTCATAGTGACCCTACGTACAACAGAATGAAACACTGCCCAGTAACGCGCCATTCTCATGATTGTTGTTATGCTTGAGCCCATTGTTGAGGCCACTGTGTCAATCCATCTTGTTGAGCGTCCTCCTCTTTTTTGCTGACCATCTACTTTACCAAACATGATGTCCTTCTCCAGGGACTGGCCCCTCCTGACAACATGTCCAAAGTATGTGAGATGAAGTCTCGCTATTCTCACTTCTAAGGAGCATTCTGGCTGTACTTCTTCCAAGACAGATTTGTTCATTCTTCTGGCAGTCCATGGTATATTCAATATTCTTCACCAATACCATAATTCAAAGGCATCAATTCTTCGTTAGTCTTCCCAATTCATTGTCCAGCTTTCACATGTATATGAGGCAATTGAAAACATCAAGGTTTGGGTCAGGTGCACCTTGGTCCTTACAGTGATATCTTTGTTTTTGAACACTTTAAAGATTGCTATAGATCAGAATCAAGTTGATGGCAATGGGTTGTTGGGTTTTTTGCAAGAGATTTGCCCCATGCAATGCATCATTTGATTTCTTGACTGTTGCTTCCATGGGCGTTGATTGTGGATCCAAGTAAAATGAAATCCTTGACGACATCAATCTTTTCTCTGTTTATCATGATTTGGCTTATGGGTTCAGTTGTGAGGATTTTTGTTTTCTTTATGTTGAGGTGTAATCCATACTGAAGGCTGTAGACTTTGATCTTCATCAGTAAGTGCTTCAAGTCCTGTTCGATTTCAACAAGGAAGGTTGTTTCATTTGCATAATGCAGGTTGTTAATGAGTCTTCCTCCAATCCTGATGCCACATTCTTCTTTATATTCTAGCTTCTGAGATTATTTGCTCAGCATATAGATTGAATAACTATAGTTAAAGGATACAATCCTGACACACACGTTCTCTGACTTTAAACCACGTAGTTACCCCCTTATTCTGTTTGAACAACTGCCTCTTGATCTATGTACAGGTTCTTCATGAGCTCAATTAAGTGTTACAGAATTCCCATTCTTCACAATGTTATCCCTAATTTGTTATGATCCACACAGTCGAGGATCAGAGGCTATATACTAAGAAGGAGATAGATTTCACTGAATTAGCCAAGTTACTAGAAAAGTAAAAAATAAAAACAACACAGGGGGATCAATATTGAAAGGTGCTGCAATGTATTATCTAAAATGCAACAAAAATTACAAGATATGTAAAGAAACATGAAAGTGCAACCTATACACAGGAAAAAACAAAAAAGCAAAACAAAACAAAAACAGGCAACAGACATTGACTTTGAGACAGCCCAGATGTTGAACTCAGCAGAAACAGACTTCAAAGCAGGTATTATAAATATGTTCAAGCAACCAAAGGAAACCACACTTAAAGAAGGGAAGAAATGTGTGATGACAATGTCTCATCACAAACAGAATCCAAATAAAGAAAGAGAAACTGTAAAAAACAACCAAATGGAAATGCTGGACTTGAAAAGCACACAATAACAATTTAAAAAACTCCCTAGAGGGGATCATCATTATGTTTGAGCTGGCCAAAAAAAAATCAGTGAACATGAATATAGATCGATCAACATTATTAAATATGAAAAATGGAGTAAAAGAAGAATGAAGAGAAATTCTAGGAGCAAGTCTAAGATTCCAAACCTACCCACATCAACACATAGAAAAGCAACTAGAAGTCTACTCAGCCCTGTCAGAAATTTGAAATATTGGGCAAGGGATCAGAGCAAGGAGCTACAAACTAAATCAAGACAAAGATGATGAATCTTATATGGTAGGAAAAGCACTTCTTCCACTGTCCCTGCCCTTCCCCTTCTTGATGTGGTACACAAATGGTTGCAGCTCTGCTGCACCTGCACCTCTAGCCAACCCAGTGCTCTCCCATGCACTGGAAAGGGCAACATCTCTGGCTCTGAAATAAATAGGACAGATATCAGTAGCGGGCTGCTCAGGGTGTATACTCTGCCCAGTCTGGAGGCAGCCTGAAAGACTGAAACCAGTCTGGGTGGAATCAGAGCCTTCACAGGGCAGCGAGGCATCAGCAACCAAGGACAGAGGGCTATATGTGCCTAAGGGTGGATTAATCAGTGTGTACTTTGTGATTGCTAATGAATTCAAACCTTGGTCTGGCTAGAATCGGTGTTCTCACAGAACAGGGGAGGGAGCAGTAACCAAAGACTAAAAGATGTGCCTGTTTGAGGGTGGAATGATTAACGTGTGCTTTATGATGTGTCTAGGAGCCCCTAAAGGACTGAAACATTGATCTGGCCTGAATCATAGATTTAACATGAAAGGAGAGGGAGAAATAAGCAAAATCTGAAGGCTGTGCCTACCTACAAGTTTCTTGAAAAAATTAGCACTGTTGAAAGCACTATGGATTTGGAGGAATGGAGAAAGCTAACACCTCGTAAGATTCTAATGTCCTGGCTTCAATAAAAAATCACAAGCCACCCAAGGAAACAAACTGATGGTCCTTTTAAGTGAATGAAATGAAGGGAGAGAAATCATATTTATGGAAGCCCAATTAATGAACCTGTTGTTGTTGTCGAGTCAGTTCTGACTCATAGCAACCCTATGTTCAACAAACAAAACACTGGCCAATCCTGCACCATTCTCACAATCATTTTTATGCTTGAGTCCATTGTTGCAGCCATCGTGTCAGTCCATCTCATTGAGGGTCTTCCTCTTTTTCGCTGACCATCTACTTTACCAAACATGATGTCCTTCTCCAGGGATTTGTCCCTCCTGATAACTCGTCCAAAGTATGTGAGATGAAGTCTCGCCATCCTCGCTTCTAAGGAGCATTCTGGATGTACTTCTTCCAAGACAGATTTGTTCATCCTTCTGGCAGTCCACGGTATATTCAATATTCTTCACCAATACCATAATTCAAAGGCATCAATTCTTTGGTCTTCCTAATTCATTGTCCAGCTGTCACATGCATATGAGGCGATTGAAAACACCACAGCTTGGGTCAGGCGCACCCTAGTCCTTAAAGTGAAATCTTTGTTTCTGAACACTTTAGAGGTCTTTTGCAGCAGATTTGTCCAATGCAATGCATTGTTTGATTTCTCAACTGCTGCTGCCATGGCTGTTGATTGTGGATCCAAGTAAAATGAAATCCTTGACAACTTCAGTCTTTTCTCTGTTTATCGTGATGTTTATTGGTCCAGTTGTGAATTTTTTTTCTTTATGTTGAGGTGTAGCCCATACTGAAGGTTGTAGTCTTTGATCTTCATCAGTAAGTGCTTCACGTCCTCTTTTCTTTCAGCAAGCAAGATTATGTCATCTGCATAACACAGGTTGTTAATGAGTCTTCCTCCAATCCGATGCCATGTTCTTCTTCATATAGTCCAGCTTCTCAGATTATTCGCTCAGCATACAGATTTGAATAAGTATGATGAAAGGATACACCTCTGATGCACACCGTTCTTGACTTTAAACCACACAGTATCCCCTTGTCCTGTTCAAATGACTGCCTCTTGGTCTATGTACTGGTTCCTCATGAGCACAATTGAGTTTTCTGGAATCCCTATTCTTCGCAATGTTATTCATAATTTGTTATGATCCACACAGTAGAATGCCTTTACATAGTCAATAAAACACAGGTAAACATCTTTTTGGTATTCTCTGGTTTCAGTCAAGACCACCTGACATCAGCAATGATATCCCTAGTTCCACGTCCTCTTCTGAATCCAGCTTGAATCTCTGGCAGTTCCCTATTAAGGTACCACTGCAACCATTTTTGAATTATCTTTAGCAAAATTTTACTTGTGTGTATTATTAATGATATTGTTTGATATTTTCCATATTCTTTTGGATCACCCTTAATTGGAATGGGCACAAATAATGGTCCCTTCCTGTTGGTTGGCCAGGTAACTCTCTTCCAAATTTCTTGACATAGACAAGTGGGAACTTCCAGCACTGCATCTATTTGTTGAAATATCTCAGTTGGTATTCTGTCAATTCCTGGAGCCTTGTTTTTCACTAACGTCTTCAGTGCAGCTTGGACTTCTTCCTTCAGTACCATTGGTTCTTGATCATATGCTACCTCCTGAAATGGTTGAATGTAGACCAATTCTTTTTGGGATAGTGACTCTGTGTATTCCTTCCATCTTCCTTTGATGCTTCCTGTATCATTTAATATTTTTCCCATGGAATTCTTCAATATTGCAACTTGAGGCTTGAATTTTTTCTTCAGTTCTTTCAGCTTCAGAAATGCCTTGAATATTCTTCTCTTTTGGTTTTCTAACTCCAGACCTTTGCACATTTCATTAGAATAATAATGAACATACTAGAAGAATACGATACAGTATTAAACAAGCTCAAAGAACTAAAGGAAAACATATATAGTGAACTAAGGGAAATTAGGAAAACAATGCATGAAAACAAATGAGAATCTAAATAAAGAGACAGAAACTATAAACAGAAACAAAAAAGAAATGAGAAATAGTGGGACTGAAAGACACAATAACTGAAAAAAAACATGTCGGAAGTATTTAACAACAGATTCGAGCCTGTAGAAAAAAAAGAATAAGCAATCCAGAGGAAAAGGTAACAGAAATCATGGAGGCTGAGAAGTAACAATGAGAAGGCTCAAGACTGTAGAACACAGTCTAATGGACATATGGGACTCCATCAAGTGAACTAATGTAAGCATCTTGGGACTCCCATAAAGAGGTAAGAGAAAAAAAAACTGGAAAGAATATTTGAAGAACTAATGGCAGAAAATTTTCCAAATCTTACAAAAGATAAGAATCTACAAAACCAAGAAGCTCAAAAAACTCCAAGTGTGATAAAGCCAAAGAGATCCACACTGAGACACATTATAATCAGGCTCTCTAAGACTAAAGAGAGAATCCTGAAAGTAAAAAAAAAAAAAAGAAAGTAGCAAGAGAGAAATGAATAGTCATAAACAAAGGATACCTAATAAGATTAAATACCAATTTATCAGAAAACGTGCTGGCCAGAAACACTAGAATGACATATTTAAAGTGCTGTAAAAAAGACTTGTCAACCAAGAATACTATATTCAGCAAAAGACGTTCCCAGATAAACAGGAGCTGAAAGAGTTCATAGACACTAGATCAGCCCCATAAGAAGTGCTAAAGGGAGTCCTTCAGAATAGAATGACACTAGAAAGTAACTCAAAGCCATAAAGAGAAAGAAAAATCATCATTAAAAGTAATTCCATGGACAAGTATAAGATATCTTTGCTTGATAATTCTAGTTGTTAAGTCCTTTGTGATTTATAATGACAAATACATAAAGATAAGTATAAATTTATGTTACAGGCAACATGATGTATAAAGACATATTAGCGATAACTACAACATAAATGGGAGTGAGTGAGGAAAGGTGTATCGAGTTTTCTACGTTAAGTTGATATCAACTTAGACCAAATCATTATAAATGTAAGATGTTAAATATAGTCCTCAAGATAACTACAAAGAAGGTTTTCACTGGGTAATTCTTTTCAGAAGTAGACTGCCAGGTCCTTCTTCCTAGTCTGTCTTAGTCTGGAAGCTCAGCTGAAACCTGTCTTCGATGGGTGACCCTGCTGGTATTTGAATATCAGTGGCATAGCTTCCAGCATCACAGCAACACGCAAGCCCCCACAGTACGACAAACTGGCAGACATGTGGGGCTATTAGCCAGTAAAAACCTTATGAATAGCAAACTGAAAGACACATGGGGAAATTAGCCAGTGAAAACCTTATGAATAGCAGCAGAACATTGTCTGATATAGTGCCGGAAGATGAGCCCCCCAGGTTGGAAGGAACTCAAAAGATGACTGGGGAAGAGCTGCCCATTCAAAGTAGAGTTGACCTTAATGATGTGGATGGAGTCAAGCTTTCGGGACCTTCATTTGCTGATGTGGCATGACTCAAAACGAGAAGAAACAGCTGCAAACATCCATTAATAATCAGAACCTGGAATGTACTATGTATGAATCTAGGAAAATTGGAAACTGTCAAAAAGAAATGGAACCCATAAACATCGATATCCTAGGCATTATTGAGTTGAAATGGACTGGCATTGACCATTTTGAATCGGACAGTCATATACTCTACTATGCCGGGAATGACAACTTGAAAAGGAATGGCATTGAATGCATCATCAAAAAGAACATTTCAGGATTTATCTTGAAGTACAATGCTGTCAGTGATAGGATAATATCCATATGCCTACAGGGAAGAGCAGTTAATATGACTATTGGTCAAATTTATGCACCAACCACTAAGGCCAAAGATGAAGAAACTGAAGATTTTTATCAACTTCTGCAGTCTGAAATTGATTGAACATGCAACCAGGATGTACTGATAATTACTGCAGATTGGAATGCAAAAGTTGGAAAGAAAGCGGAAGGATCGGTAGCTGGAAAACATGGCCTTGGTGATAGAAACAATGCTGGAGATCGAATGATAGAATTTTGCAAGACCAACAACTGCTTCATTGAAAATACCTTTTTTCACCAACATAAACAGCGACTATACTTGCCAGATGGAAAACACAGGAAACAAATCGACTACATTTGCGGAAAGAGATGATGGAAAAGCTCAATATAATCAGTCAGAACAAGGCCAAGGGCCAACTATGGAACAGACCATCAACTGCTCATATGTAAGTTCAAGCTGAAACAGAAGAAAATCAGAGCAAGTCCACAAAAGCCAAAATACAACCTCGAGTATATCCCACCTGAATTTAGAGACCATCTCAGGAATAGATTTGACACAGTGAACACTAATGACTGAAGACCAGATGAGTTGTGGAATGACATCAAGGACATCATACGAGAAGAAAGCAAGAGGTCATCGCAAAGACAGGAAAGAAAGAAAAGACCAAGATGGATGTCAGAGGAGACTCTGAAACTTGCTCTCGAACCTTGAGCAGCTAAAGCAAAAGGAAGAAATGATTAAGTAAGAGAACTGAACAGAAGATTTCAAAGGGCGGCTTGATAAGATAAAGTACTATAATGACATGTGCGAAGAGCGGGAGATAGAAAACCAAAAGGGAAGAACATGCTCAGTGTTTCTCAAGCTGAGAGAACTGAAGAAAAAATTTAAGGCTCGAGTTGCAATAGTGAAGGGTTCTATGGGGAAGATATTAAACAATGCAGGAAGCATCAAAAGAAGACGGACAGGTGGGGCCAAGATGGCTGACTAGGTAGAAGCTACCTCGGATCCCTCTTGCAACAAACACTTGGAAAAACAAGTGAATCGATCACATACATGACAATCTACAAACCCTGACCATCAAACACAGATCTAAAGAGTTGACCTGAGTGACAGAGACTGACAATGAACAACCACGGGGAAGCAACGACTGCTTTCGGAGCCTGGAGCCAGCATCCCAGTCAGAAAACCTTGGTGCTGGGCTTTGCACTGGGTGCAAGGGAGCTGAGCACAGCATCCTGAGACGGCGCAAACACGGGGTGCAACCCTAGCCCCATGAACTGACCCTGGGGGAAGCCCAGCCAGTGCACGCAGGCAGTGCAGCGACGCGGCTGACAGGAGGAGAAGTCACCGGGAGGCAGTGACTGGTTTTGGAGCCTGGAGTGCGGCGTTCCAGCTGGAGAACCTTGGCGCTGGGCTTTGGACTGGGAGCAGAGGAACTGACCAGGGCTTCCAAGACAGCACAAGCACCGGACGTGGGCCTGACCCTCGGGGGTAATCTCGACCCAGCCAACGCACACAGGCTACACACCCCACGGGAATCTCAGGTAAAACAGACATCACCAAACAAGATAAGTAACTTTGTCTATATTCTGGGTGCTACTCTCTCCTATTTATCTGATTCCTCCCTTCCCCTTCCCAGGCGGCTTCATTAACATTGGAATTTCCTGAGCCAGAGAGTGAAGTGCGCTGCGGTTTTTCTTTTTTTTTTTTTTTTGGTCTTTTCCTAACCCATTCTCCTGGCCTGAAAGAAGCAGCTACAAAAAACCCAGGGACCAAAAATCCTTCCCTAATTGGACTAAAAATACAGAACCAGCTCCAGCCAAGCATATGTGATCCACAGTCTTGGGCTTTCATCCCTACAGGGAACAAGGTGGCTATTATAATGCAAAGGCAATTCTGATAGGGATCTGACTGTAATTGTTTTAGCGGATTACTGGAAAGACAAGTTTCCCAGATCTGATATCTCTGCGTATTCAACAGAGCCCTCACTGACCCCTAACAGGGAACTGAGGGCTGAAGCTCCCCCCAGAACACCTAGCCTCCTGCCTTAGGGGTCTAAGGAAGGTGACACCTACCAATCTGTAGAGGTACTTGCATTGGGGGTCTAAAGTACCACCCACCAAAGTGCTTTAGGAATAGAGACACACCTACCTCACTGACACTTGGGGGAAGCCTGTCAGCATCCTGCCCCCCAGGAGTGTGACCCCTGCTACTACTAGAATCTGGTGCACACAACTATCACCACTACTTCTCTAGGTGGATAGGTGACAGTCTGCACCACACACTTGATGACCCAAAATCAGATTCTACTAAGAATAGTGAATGGACTCTTAGGCTTATATATCTGGTAACAGCCCAAACCAGCTGGTAAAAGGACATAAGTGATTCAAAGGCTACAACAATCAAGACAGCACAATCTAGTAGCCCATCTATGTAAATTGAAAGAAAACAAAACAAGATAAGACCCAGTGAGCAAATATAAAATAAATCACTACAATATCTTAGAGATTGCTCGGAGACAGCAACTCCCCAAAATAAAGAATCAAAATCTTTCCCAAATGAAGATACAATCCTGGAATTGCCAGATGCAGAATATAAAAAACTAATTTACAGAATGCTTCAAAACATCAGGGATGAACTCAGAAATGAAATAAGGCAATCTAAAGAAAAAGCCAAGGAACACACTGATAAAGCAGTTGAAGAAATCAAAAAGATTATTCAAGAACATAGTGGAAAAAATAATAAGGTACAAGAATCCGTAGAGAGACAGCATTCAGAAATCCAAAAGATTAACAGTAAAATTACAGAATTAGACAACTCAATACGAAGTCAGAGGGGCAGACTCGAGCAATTGGAATGCAGAGTGGGGGATCTGAAGGACAAGGGAATTGACACCCATATAGCTAAAAAGAAAATCAGATAAAGGAATTAAAAAAAATGAAGAAACCCTAAAAATCATGTGGGACTCTATCAAGAAGAATAACTTGTGTGTGATTGGAGTCCCAGAACAGGGAGAGATAACCGAAAATACAGAGAGAATAGTTGAAGATCTGTTGGCAGAAAACTTCCCTGACATCATGAAAGACGAAAGGATATTTATCCAAGATGCTCATCGAACCCCATATAAGATTGATAAAAAAAGAAAATCACCAAGACATATTATCATCAAACTTGCCAAAACCAAAGATAAAGAGAAAATTTTAAAAGCAGCCAGGGATAAAAGAAAGGTCTCCTACAAAGGAGAATCAATAAGAGTAAGTTCAGACTACTCAGCAGAAACCATGCAGTCAAGAAGACAATGGGATGACATATACAGAGCACTGAAGGAGAAAAACTGCCAGCCAAGGATCCTATATCCAGCAAAACTCTCACTCAAATATGAAGGTGAAATTAAAGCATTTACAGATAAATGCAAGCTTAGAGAATTTGCAAAAACCAAACCGAAGCTACAAGAAATACTAAAGGAAATTGTTTGGTCAGAAAATCAATAATATAATATACTAATACAACACAAGCTCACAGAACAGAACATCCTGATATCAACTCAAATAGGGAAATCACAAAAACAAACGAAGACTAATTTTAAAAAGAAAAAAATGCTCAAAACAGGGAATCATTGAAGTCAATATGTAAAAGAGCACAATAATCAAAAAGAGGGACTAAATATGGGAGGCAGAGAACTGCCATATGGAGAGGGAAACAAGGCGATATAGGACAATACAAGTTAGGTTTTTACTTAGAAAAATAGGGGTAAATATTAAGGTAACCACAAAGAGGTATAACAACTCCATAACTCAAAATAAAAACCAAGAAAAACATAACGACTCAGCAAACATAAAGTCAACTACTATGAAAATGAGGAACACACAACTTACAAAGAAAAACATCTCAGCAAAAAAAAGTAAGTGGAAAAAGGAAATTGTCACCAACACACACAAAAAGGCATCAAAATGACAGCACTAAACACTTAAAAAAAATCTATAATTACACTGAATGTAAATGGACTAAATGCACCAATAAAGAGACAGAGAGTCTCAGACTGGATAAAGAAACATGATCTGTCTATATGCTGCCTACAAGAGACACACCTTAGACTTAGAGACACAAACAAACTAAAACTCAAAGGATGAAAAAAATATATCAAGCAAACAACAAGCAAAAAAGAGCAGGAGTAGCAATATTAATTTCTGACAGAACAGACTTTAAAGTTAAATCCACCACAAAGGATAAGGAAGGACACTGCACAATGATTAAAGGGATAATAGAGCAGGAAGATATAACCATATTAAATATTTACGCACCCAATGACAGGGCTGCAAGATATATAAAACAAACTTTAACAGAACTGAAAAGTGAGATAGACACCTCCACAATTACAGTAGGAGAATTCAACACACCACTTTCAGAGAAGGACAGGACTTCCAGTAAGAAGCTCAATAGAGACACGGAAGACCTAATTGCTACAATCAACCAACTTGACCTCATAGACTTATACAGAACACTCCACCCAACAGCTGCAAAGTATACTTTTTTTTCTAGCACACACGGAGCATTCTCTAGAATAGACCACATATTAAGTCATAAAACGAACCTTTGCAGAATTCAAAACATCGAAATATTACAAAGCATCTTCTCAGACCACAAGGCCATAAAAGTGGAAATCAATAACAGAAAAAATAGGGAAAAGAAATCAAATACTTGGAAAATGAACAATACCCTCCTGAAAAAAGACTGGGTTATAGAATACATTAAGGAGGGAATAAAGAAATTCATAGAATGCAATGAGAATGAAAACACTTCCTATCAAAACCTCTGGGACACAGCAAAAGCAGTGCTCAGAGGCCAATTTATATCTATAAATGCACACATACAAAAAGAAGAAAGAGCCAAAATCAGAGAACTGTCCCTACAACTTGAACAAATAGAAAGTGAGCAACAAAAGGATCCATCAGGCACCAGAAGAAAACAAATAATAAAAATTAGAGCTGAACTAAATGAATTAGAGAACAGAAAAATAATTGAAAGAATTAACAAAGCCAAAAGCTGGTTCTTTGAAAATATTAACAAAATTGATAAACCATTGGCCAGACTGACTAAAGAAATACAGGAAAGGAAACAAATAACCCGAATAAGAAATGAGATGGGCCATATCACAACAGACCCAACTGAAATTAAAAGAATCATATCAGATTATTACGAAAAATTGTACTCTAACAAATTTGCAAACCTAGAAGAAATGGATGAATTCCTAGAAAAACGCTACCTACCTAAACTAACACAATCAGAAGTAGAACAACTAAATAGACCCATAACAAAAAAAGAGATTGAAAAGGTAACCAAAAAACTCCCAACAAAAAAAAAGCCCTGGCCCGGACGGCTTCACTGCAGAGTTGTACCAAACTTTTAGAGAAGAGATAACACCACTAAAGGTATTTCAAAGCACAGAAAATGACAGAATACTACCTAACTCATTCTATGAAGCCACCATATCCCTGATACGAAAACCAGGTAAAGACACCACAAAAAAAGAAAATTACAGACCTATATCCCTCATGAACATAGATGCAAAAATCCTCAACAAAATTCTAGCCAATAGAATTCAACAACATCTCAAAAAAAATAATCCACTTATACCAGGTATGCAAGGCTGGTTTAATATTAGAAAAACCATTAATGTAATCCACCATATAAATAAAACAAAAGACAAAACCTGCACGATCTTATCAATTGATGCAGAAAAGGCATTTGACAAAGTCCAACACCCATTCATGATAAAAACTCTCAGCAAAATAGGAATTGAAGGAAAATTCCTCAACATAATAAAGGGCATCTACACAACAAAAAAAAAAAAAAAAATTTTTTTTTTATACAAAGCCAAAAGCCAACATCATCCTAAATGGAGAAAGCCTGAAAGCATTTCCCTTGAGAACAGGAACCAGACAAGGATGCCCTTTATCACTGCTCTTATTCGACATTGTGCTAGAGGTCCTAGCCAGAAAATTTGGCTAGACAAAGAAATAAAGGGCATCTGGATCGGCAAGGAGGAAGTAAAATTATCTCTATTTGCGGATGACATGATCTTATATACAGAAAACCCTAAGGAATCCTCCAAAAAACTACTGAAACTAATAGAAGAGTTTGGCAGAGTCTCAGGTTATAAGATAAACATACAAAAATCACTCGGATTCCTCTACATCAACAAAAAGAACATCGAAGAGGAAATCACCAAATCAATACCATTCACAGTAGCCCCCAAGAAGATAAAATACTTAGGAATAAACCTTACCAAAGATGTAAAAGACCTATACAAAGAAAACTACAAAGTACTAGTGCAAGAAACTAAAAAGGACCTACTTAAGTGGAAAAACATACCTTGCTCATGGATAGGAAGACTTAACATAGTAAAAATGTCTATTCTACCAAAAGCCATCTATACATACAATGCACTTCCGATCCAAATTCCAATGACATTTTAATGTGATGGAGAAACAAATCACCAAGTTCATATGGAAGGGAAAGAAGCCCCGGATAAGTAAAGCATTATTGAAAAAGAAGAAGAAAGTGGGAGGCCTCACTCTACCTGATTTCAGAACCTATTATACAGCCACAGTAGTCAAAACAGCCTGGTACTGGTACAACAACAGCCACATAGACCAAAGGAACATCATTGAGAACCCAGATATAAATCCATCCACATAAGAGCAGCTGATATTTGACAAAGGCCCAGTGTCAGTTAATTGGGGAAAAGATAGTGTTTTTAACAAATGGTGCTGGCATAACTGGATATCCATTTGCAAAAAAATTAAACAGGACCCATACCTCACACCATGCACAAAAACTAACTCCAAGTGGATCAAAGACCTAAACATAAAGACTAAAACGATAAAGATCATGGAAGAAAAAATAGGGACAACGTTAGGAGCCCTAATACAGGGCATAAACAGAATACAAAACATTACTAAAAATGACAAAGAGAAACCCAATAACTGGGAGCTCCTAAAAATCAAACACCTATGCTCATCTAAAGACTTCACCAAAAGAGTAGAAAGACCACCTACAGATTGGGAAAGAATTTTCAGCTATGACATCTCCGACTAGCGCCTGATCTCAAAAATCTATATGATTTTGTTAAAACTCAACCACAAAAAGACAAACAACCCAATCAAAAAGTGGGCAAAGGATATGAACACACACGTCACTAAAGAAGATATTCAGGCAGCTAACAGATACATGAGAAAATGCTCTTGATCATTAGCCATTAGAGAAATGCAAATTAAAACTACGATGAGAGTCCATCTCACTCCAAAAAGGCTGGCATTAATCCAAAAAACACAAAATAATAAATGTCAGAGAAGCTGTGGAGAGATTGGAACTCTTATACACTGCTGGTGGGAATGTAAAATGGTACAACCACTTTGGAAATCTATCTGGTGTTTTCTTAAACAGTTAGAAATAGAACTACCATACAACCCAGAAATCCCACTCCTCGGAATATACCCTAGAGAAATAAGAGCCTTTACACGAACAGATATATGCACACCCATGTTTATTGCAGCACTGTTTACAATAGTAAAAAGCTGGAAGCAACCAAGATGTCCATCAACAGAAGAATGGTTAAATAAATTATGGTATATTCACACAATGGAATACTGCACATCGATAAAGAACAGTGAGGAATCTGTGAAACATTTCATAACATGGAGGAACCTGGAAGGCATTATGCTGAGTGAAATTAGTCAGAGGCAATATTGTATAAGACCACTATTATAAGATCTTGAGAAATAGTATAAACTGAGAAGAACACACACTTTTGTGGTTACAAGGGGGGGAGGGAGGGAGGGTGGGAGAGGGTTATTTACTGATTAGTTAGTAGACAAGAACTACTTTAGGTGAAGGGAAGGAGAATACTCAATACACGGAAGGTCAGATCAACTGGACTGGACCAAAAGCAAAGAAGTTTCTGGGATAAAATGAACGCTTCAAAGGTCAGCGGAGCAAGGGCAGGGGTTTGGGGACTATGGCTTAAGGGGACTTCTAAGTCAATTGGCAAAATAATTCTATTATGAAAACATTCTGCATCCCACTTTGAAATGTGGCGTCTGGGGTCTTAAATGCTAACAAGCGGCCATCTAAGATGCATCAATTGGTCTCAACACACCTGGATCAGGAGAATGAAGAACACCAAGGTCACACGATAACTATGAGCCCAAGAGACAGAAAGGGCCACATGAACCACAGACCTACATCATCCTGAGACCAGAAGAACTAGATGGTGCCTGGCCACAACCGATGACTGCCCTGACAGGGAGCACAACAGAGAACCATTGAGGGAGCAGGAGAACAGTGGGATGCAGACCCCAAATTCTCATAAAAAGACCAGTCTTAATCGTCTGACTGAGACTAGAGGAATCCCTGCGGTCATGGTCCCCAAACTTTCTGTTGGCCCAGGACAGGAACCACTCCCAAAGACAACTCATCAGACATGGAAGGGACTGGACAATGGGTTGGAGAGGGATGCTGACGAAGAGTGAACTACTTGTATCAGGTGGACACTTGAGACTGTGTTGGCATCTCCTGTCTGGAGGGAAGATAGGAGGGTAGAGAGGGCTAGAAACTGGCAAAACCATCGAGAAAGGAGAGACTGGAAGGAGGGAGCGGGCTGACTCATTAGGGGGAGAGTAAGTGGGAGTATGGAGTAAGGTGTATATAAGCTTATATGTGACAGACTGACTTGATTTGTAAACTTTCACTTAAAGCACAATAAAAATCATTAAAAAAAAGAAGATGGAAGGATTACACAAAGTCATTATACCAAAAAGAATTCGTTGACATTGAACCATTTCAAGACGTAGCATTTGATTGGGAACCAATGGAACTGAAGGAAGAAGTCCAAGCTGCTCTGAAGGCACTGGCGAAAAACAAGGCTCCAGGAACTGACCAAACATCAATTGAGATGTTTCAACAAACGGATGCAGTGCTGTTAGTGCTCACTCGTTTATGCCAAGAAATATGGAAGACAGTTTCCTGGCCAATTGTCCGAAAGAGATCCATATTTATGCCTATTTGCAAGAAAGGTGATCCAACCGAATGTGGAAATTATAGAACAATATCATTAATATCACACGCAAGCAAAATTTTGCTGAAGATCATTCAAAAGCAGCTGCAGCAATATATCGACAGGGAACTGCTAGGAATTTGGGCCGGATTCAGAAGAGGACATGGAGCCAGGGATATCATTGCTGATGTCAGATGGATCCTGGCTGAAAGCAGAGAATACCAGAAGGATGTTTACTTGTGTTTTATTGACAACGCAAAGCATTTGAATGTGTGGATCATAACAAAATTATGGATAATACTGCGAAGAATGGGAATTCCAGAACACTTAATTGTGCTCCTGAGGAACCTGTACATCGATCAAGAGGCAGAACAAGGGGATACTGAGTGGTTTAGGGTCAGGAAAAGTGTGCATCAGGGCTGTACCCTTTCACCACATCTATTCGATCTGTATGCTAAGCTGGACTATATGAAGAAGAACGACTCATCAGGATTGGAGAAAGACTCATTAACAACCTGCATTATGCAGATGATATAACCTTGCTGGCTAAAAGCCAAGAGGACTTGAAGCACTTACTGACGAAGATCAAAGACCACAGCCTTCAGTATCAATTACATCTCAACATAAACAAAAATCCTCACAACTGGACCAATAGGGAACATCATGATAAACAGAGAAAAGACTGACGTTGTCAAGGATTTCCTTTTACTTGGATCCACAATCAACAGCCATGGAAGCAGCAGTCGAGAAATCAAAAGACGCATTGTACTGGGCAAATCTGCTGCAAAGGATCTCTTTAAAGCGTTGAAAAGCTAAGATATCACCTTGAGGACTAAGGTGCGTCTGACCCAAGCCATGGTATTTTCAATCGCATCATATGCATGTGAAAGCTGGACAATGAATAAGGAATACCAAAGAAGAATTGACACCTTTGAACTGTGGTGTTGGCAGAAAATATTGAATATACCATGGACTGCCAAAAGAACAAACAAATCTGTTTTGGAAGAAGTACAACCAGAATGCTCCTTAGAAGCAAGGACAGAGAGACTGTGTTTTACATGCTTTGGACATGTTGTCAAGAGTGATCAGTCCCTAGAGAAGGACTTCATGCTTGGTAAAGTACAGGGTCAGCTGAAAAGAGGAAGATCCTCAAAGAGGTGGATTGACACAGTGGCTGCAACAATGGGCTCAAGCATAACAATGATTGTAAGGATGGCACAGGACAGGGCAGTGTTTCATTCTGTTGTACATAGTGTCACTATGAGTTGGAACCAACTCGACGGCACCTAAGAACAACAACTGCAAAGAAAATATCTAAATATATATGCACAAAAGAAAAGAAGAAGGTAATCAAAATGGTTTATAACAACAACAAGAAGATAATGAAACACAAACGTTGGCAGTATTGGAGGATACGAGAGACGAAGAAGATACAATATATGCAAAAACAAATAATGAGATTGCAGAAGTAAGTCCTTCCTTCTTACTAATTACACTGAATATAAATGGACTAGGACTAAATGCCCCAGTCAAGAGTCAGAGGGTAGAAGAATGGAGAAAAAATAGTATCCAACTATACGCTGTCTATAAGAGACACACTTTTTTTATTAACTTTTATTGAGCTTCAAGTGAACGTTTACAATTCAAGTCAGTCTGTCACATGTAAGTTTACATACATCTTATTCCGTACTCCCACTTGCTCTCCCCCAATGAGTCAGCCCTTCCAGTCTCTCTTTTCGTGACAATTTTGCCAGCTTCCCACTCTCTCTATCCTCCCATCCCCCCTTCAGACAGGAGATGCCAACACAGTCTCAAGTGTCCACCTGATATAATTAGCTCACTCTTCATCAGCATCTCTCTCCCACCCACTGTCCAGTCCCTTTCCATGTCTGATGAGTTGTCTTTGGGGATGGTTCCTGTCCTGGGCCAACAGAAGGTTTGGGGACCATGGCCGCCGGGATTCCTCTAGTCTCAGTCAGACCATTAAGTATGGTCTTTTTATGAGAATTTGGGGTCTGCATCCCACTGATCTCCTGCTCCCTCAGGGGTTCTCTGTTGTGCTCCCTGTCAGGGCAGTCATCGATTGTGGCCGGGCACCAACTAGTTCTTCTGGTCTCAGGATGATGTAGGTCTCTGGTTCATGTGGCCCTTTCTGAAGAGACACACTTTTAACACAAGGATACAAAAGGTTGAAAGTGAAAGGATGGAAAAAATATTCATTGCAAATAGTAACCAAACAGAGCTGGCACTGTCATTTCATCAAGATATAACAATTATAAATATAAACTCACCTAAGAGTCCCGAAAAATATAAAACAAACACTGACAGAAGTAAAGTGAGAACTACACAGCTCTACAAGGGTAGTTGGATGCTTCAATAGACCATTACCAATAATGAACAGAACATATAGAAAAAATGTCAATAAGGAAATAGAAGACCCGAATCACACTATAAATGAAAAAAGATCTAACAGCCATATATAGAGTATTCTGCTCCAAAACAGCACAATATACATTCTTCTCCAGTGTACATGGACCTTTCTGCCAGGATAAATCAAGTCAGAATACAAAGCAAGTCTAGACAAATTTATTAGCATTAAAATCATACAAAGTATATTCTCTCATCACAAGGGAGTGAAATTAGAAATTATTAATAGAAGGAAAGCTGTAAAATATACAACTATGTGCGAATTTAACAACACACTATTAAACAGCCAATGTGTCAAGAAAGAAATCAGAAAATACTTAGAATACAATGAAAATAAAAGCTCAGCATACCAAAACTTAGGAGTCTCAATGAAGGCAGTGCTTAGAGGGAAATTTATAATGGTAAATGCCTACATTAAAAACACAGAAAGACTTCAAATCAGTAACCTAAATTTACAACTTGAGGAACTAGAAAAGAGCAAACCAAGCCCAGAAGTAACAGCTAAGTAACAATGATCAAAGATAAATGAAACGGAGAATAGAAAAACAGCACAGTGAATCAATGAAACCAGAAGGGGGTGTTTTAAAAAGATCAATAAAATTGACAAAACTCTAGCTAGACTGAGAAAGAAAAAAAGAGAGAAGATGCAAATATCTAAAATGAGAAATAAAAGTGGGGACATTACAACTGACCCTACATAAATAAAAAGTGTCATAAGGCAGTACTATGAACAATTTTATGCCAACAAGTTAGACAATCTAGATAAAATGGGCAAATTCTTAGAAAAACATAACCTTTCTACATTGACTCAAGAAGAAACAGAAGATCTCAACAATCTCACAACTAGCAAAGAGACGGAATTAGTAATCAAAAACTTCCCAAGGGGAAAAAAAATCCTGGACCAGATGGCTTCACTGAGGAATTCTACCAAACATTTATAAAATAAGTCATCCCAATTCTTCTTAAAACTTTTCCAAAAAATAAGAGGAAACACTTCCTAACTCATTCTATGAGTTTAACATTACTTTGATACCAAACCCAGAAAAACACACCACAAGAAAACTACAATTATCCCTTATGAATTAAACAGATGAAAAAGTCCTAACAAAACACTACCAATATGAATTAAAAAAGCTCATTAAAAGGATTATATACCATGATAAAGTAGGATTTATCCCAGGAATGCAAAGTTGGTCCAACATTAGAAAATTAATCAATGTAATACATCATATTAATAGAATGAAGGAAAACAACCACAGAATCAACTCAACTGATACAGAAAAGGCATTTGGCAAAATCCAATACCCTTTCATGACAAATACTCAACAAACTAGAAATAGAGGAAAATTCCTCAATCTGATATTGGGCATTTATGAAAAACCCACAGCTAACATCATACTCAATACAAAAAGGATCAAAGTTTTCCCCTTAAGATCAGGAACAAGACAAGAATGCCCACTCTCATCATTGCTAGTCAATATTGTACTGGAAGTCTTAGCCAGAGCAATTAGGCAAGAAAAAGAAATAGAATATGTGCAAATTGAAGGAAGAAGTAAAACTACCCCTTTTCACTGATGATCTTATATATAGCAAACCCCAAAGAATCCAAAAGAAAGCTACTGGAATTAATAAACGAATTCAGTAAACTGCCAGGATACAAGGTCAAAACACAAAAGTCAGTTGGGTTTATATACATTGGCAATGAGAAATCTGAAACAGAAATTAAGGAGAAAATTCCCTTTATAATAGCATCTAAAAGGATAAAATACCTAGGGATAAATTTAACCAAAAGAATGAGACTTTTACACTGAAAACTATAAATCAGTACTGAAAGAAATTAAAGAAGACCTAAATAAATAGAAGGACATTCTGCGTTCAGGTACTAGAGGACCCAATATTGTTAAGATGTTAATATTACCCAGAATAATCAATCCTAGATTCAACATAATCCCCACCAAAATTCCAACAGTCTTCTTCGTAGAAATGGAAAAGCCAATCCTCAAATTTATATGGCACTGCAAGGGCCCCTGAATAGCCAAAGCAATCTTGAAAAGAGAAGAACAAAGTAGGAAGACTCACATTTCCTGATCTCAAAACATGGTATAAAGCTACAATAATCACAAGTCTGATACCGGTATAATGATAGACATATGGACAAATGGGATAGTATTAAGAATCCAGAAATAAACCTGTACATCTATGGCTAATTCATTTTCTACAAGCGTACTAAGTACATTCACTGGACAAAGAACAATGTCTTTAATAAATGGTGCTGGCACACCTGGATTTCCACATGCAAAAGAATGAACCTGGACCCATGCCTCACACCATTTATGATAATTAACTAAAAATGGATCAAGGACCAAAATGTAAGAACAAAAACATAAAACTCTCAGAAAACAGGGGTTATTCTTTGTGATCTAGTTTTTAAAATTTTTTTTATTGTGCTTTAAGTGAAAGTTTACAAATCAAGTCAGTCTCTCAAACAAAAACTTATATACACCTTGCTAACAAAAAAAACCCAAACCCACTGCCGTCGAGTTGATTCTGACTCATAGTGACCCTATAGGACAGGGTAGAACGGCCGGATAGAGTTTCCAAGGAGCGCCTGGCAGATTCAAACTGCTGACCTCTTGGTTAGCAGCCATATAGCATTTAACCACTATGCCACCAGGGTTACCATACACCTTGCTATATACTCCTAATTGCTCTCGCCCTAATGAAACAGGCCACTCCTTCCCTCCACACTCTCTTTTCTTGTCAATTCTGCCAGCTTCTAACCCCCTCTTCCTTTGCATCTCCCCTCCACATAGGAGATGCCAACATAGTCTCAAGTGTCTACTTGATGCAAGAAGCTCATTCTTCACAGCATCTTTTTCTATCCCATTGTCCAGTCCAATGCCTGCCTGAAGAGTTGGCTTTGGGAACGGTTCCTGTCTTGGGCTAACAGAAGGTCTGGGGGCCATGACCACTGGGGTCCTTCTAGTCTCAGTCAGACCATTAAGTCTGGTCTTTTTACAAGACTTTGGGGCCTGCATCCCACTGCTCTCCTGCTCCTTCAGGGGTTCTCTGTTGTGTTCCCTGTCAGGGCTGTCATCGGTTGTAGCTGGGCACCATCTAGTTCTTCTGCTTTCAGGCTGCTGCAGTCTCTGGTTTATGTGCGCCTTTCTATCTCTTGGGCTCCTAATTACATTGTGTCCTTGGTGTTCTTCATTCTCCTTTGCTCCAGGTGGGTTGAGGCCAATTGATGCATCTTAGATGGCCGCTTGCTAGCATTTAAGACCCCAGATGCCGCCCTCTAAAGTAGGATCCAGAATGTTTTCTTAATAGATTTTATTACGCCAATTGACTTAGATGTCCCCTGAAAACATGGTCCCCAAACCCCCGCCCCTGTTACGCTGGCCGTCGAAGCATTCAGTTTATTCAGGAAACTCCTTTGCTTTTGGTTTAGTACAGTTGTGCTGACCTTGCCTGTATTGTGTGTTGTCTTACCCTTCAGCTAAAGTAGTTCTTATCTACTGTCTAATTAGTGAAGCCCCCCCATTCCCCCTCTCGTAACCATCAAAGAATATTTTCTTCTCTGTTTAAACTATTTCTCAAGTTCTTATAATAGTGGTCTTATACAATATTTGCCCTTTTGCAACTGACTAATTTCACTCAGCATAATGCCTTCCAGATTCCTCCATGTTATGAAATGTTTCACAGATTCATCGTTGTTGATCGATGTGTGGTATCCCATTGTGTGAATATACCACAATTTATTTACCCATTCATCTGTTGATGGACACCTTGGTTGCTATTGTAAACAGTGTAAACAGTGCTGCAATGAACATGGGTGTGCATATATCTGTTCGTGTAAAGGCTTTTATTTCTCTAGGATATATTCCAAGGAGTGGGATTGCTGAAACGTATGGTAGTTCTGTTTCTAGCTTTTTAAGGAAGCGCCAAATTGATTTCCAAAGCAGTTGTACCATTTTACGCTCCCACCAGCAGTGTATAAGTGTTCCAGTCTCTCCACAACCTCTCCAACATTTATTATTTTGTGTTTTTTTGGATTAATGCCAGCCATGTTGGAGTGAGATGGAATCTCATTGTAGTTTTGATTTGCATTTCTTTAATGGCTAATGATCATGAGCATTTCCTAATGTATCTGTTAGCCACCTGAATGTCTTCTTTAGTGAAGTGTCTGTTCACATCTTTTCCCCATTTTTTAATTGGATTATTTGTCTTTTTGTAGTTGAGTTTCTGCAGTTATCATGTAGATTTTAGAGATCAGGCGCTGACTGGAAATGTCATTGCTAAAAACTTTTTCCCAGCCTGTAAGTAATTTTTTTACTCTTTTGGTGAAGTCTTTGGATGAGCATAGGTATTTGATTTTGAGGAGCTCCCAGTTACCTAGTTTTTCTTCTGCATTGTTAGTAAGGTTTTGTATACTGTTTATGCACGTAGTAGGGCTCCTAACATTGTCCCTATTTTTTCCTCCATGATCTTTATAGTTTTAGATTTTATATTTAGGTCTTTGATCCATTTTGAGTTAGTTTTTTTGTGCATGGAGTGAGGTATGGGTCTTGTTTCATTTTTTGCAGATGGATATCCAGTTATGCCAGCACCATTTGTTAAAAAAGACTGCCTTTTCCCCATTTAACTGACTTTGGGCCTTTCTCAAATATCAACTGCTCATACGTGGATGGATTTATGTCTGGATTCTCAATTCTGTTCCATTGGTCTATGTATCTGTTGTTGCATCAGTACCAGGCTGTTTTGACTACTGTGGCAGTATAATTGCTAACCAAAGGGTTGGCAGTTCAAATCCGCCAGGCGGTTCTTGGAAACTCTATGGGGCAGTTCTACCCTGTCCTCTAGGGTCGCTATGAGTCGGAATCGACTCGACGGCACTGGGCACTGGGCTGGGGGCAGTATACGAGGTTCAAAAATCAGGTAGAGTGAGGCCTCCCACTTCTTTTTCAGTAAACGCTTTACTTATCCGGGGCCTCTTTTCCTTCCATACGAAGTTGGTGATTTATTTCTCCATCTCATTAAAAAATGTCATTGAAATTTGGATTGGAATTGCATTGTATCTACAGATTGCTTTCAGTAGAATAGACTTTTATACAATGTTAAGTCTTCCTATCCATGAGCAAGGTATGTTTTTCCACTTATGTAGGTCTCTTTTGGTTTCTTGCAGAAATGTACTGCAGTTTTCTTTATGTAAGTCTTACATATCTGGTAAGATTTATTCCTAAGTATTTTATCTTCTTGGGGGCTACTGTAAATGGTATTCATTTGGTGATTTCCTCTTCGGTGTTCTTTTTCTTGATGTAGAGGAATCCAACTGATTTTTGTATGTTTATCTTGTATGGTGATAGTCTGCTGAACTCTTCTATTAGTTTCAGTAGTTTTCTTGAGGATTCCTTAGGGTTTTCTGTGTATAAGATCATGTCATCTGCAAATAGAGATATATTTACTACTTCCTTGCCAATCTGGATGCGCTTTATTTCTTTATCTAGCCTAATTTCTCTGGCTAGGACCTCCAACACAATGTTAAATAAGAGCAGTGATAAAGGGCATCCTTGTCTGGTTCCCCATCTCAAGAGGAATGCTTTCAAACTCTATTTAGGATGATGTTGGTTATTGGCTTTGTATAAATGCCCTTTATTATGTTCAGGAATTTTCCTTCTATTCCTATTAAGCTACCAGTTTTTATCACAAGTGGGTGTTGAACTTTGTGAAAAGCCTTTTCTGCATCAATTGACAAAATCATGTAATTCTTGTCTTTTGTTTTATTTATATGACGGATTACGCTAATTGTTTTTCTAATGTTGAACCATTCCTGCGTATCTGATATGAACCTCATTTGGTCATGGTGAATTTTTTTTTTTTTGGTATGTTCTTGAATTCTGTTGGCTATAATTTTGTTGAGGCTTTTTGATCTATGTTCATGAGGGATATATGAGGGATATAGGTCAGTAATTTTCTTTTTTGGTGGTGTCTTTACCTGGTTTTGGTATCATGGATATGCTAGCTTCATAGAATGAGTTTCGAAGTATTCCGTCCTTTTCTATGCTCTGAAATACCTTTAGTAGTAGTGGTGTTAACTCTTCTCTGAAAGTTTGGTAGAACTCTGCAGTGAAGCCATCCGGGCCAGTGCTCTTTTTTTGTTGGGAGTTTTTTGATTACCTTTTCAATCTCTTCTTTTGTTATGGGTCTATTGAGTTGTTCTACCTCTGTTTGTGTTAGTTTAGGTATGTAGTGTTTTTCTAGGAATTCATCCATTTCTTCTAGGTTTTCAAATTTGTTAGAGTACAATTTTTCATAGTAATCTGATATGATTCTTTTAATTTCAGTTGCGTCTCTTATAATATCACCCATCTCATATCTTAATCAGGTTATTTACTTCCTCTCCTGTTTTTCTTTTGTCAGTTTGGGCAATAGTTTGTCAATTTCATTGATTTTTTCAAAGAACTAGCTTTTGGTCCTGTTAATTCTTTCAATTGTTTTTCTGTTTTCTATTTCATTTAGTTCTGCTCTAATTTTTATTATTTGTTTTCTTCTGGTGCCTGAGGGTTTCTTTTGTTGCTCTCTTTCTATTTGTTCAAGTTGTAGGGATAATTCTTTGATTTTGGCCCTTTTTCCTTTTTGATGTGTGCATTTATTGATATAAATTGACCTCTGAGCACTGCTTTCGCTGTGTCCCAGAGATTCTGATGGGAAGTGTTTTCATTCTCATTGGATTCTCTGAATTTCTTTATTCCCTCATTAATGTCTTCTATAATCCAGTCGTTTTTGAGCAGGGTATTGTTCAGTTTCCAAGTGTTTGATTTGTTTTCCCTGCTTTTTCTGTTATCGATTTCTACTTTTATGGCCTCACAGTCAGAGAAGACGCTTTGTAATATTTCAATGTTTCGGATTCTGCTAAGGCTTGCTTTATGACTTAATATGTGGTCTATTCTAGCAAATGTTCCATGTGCACTAGAAAAGAAAGTATACTTAGTTGCTGTTGGGTGGAGGGTTCTGTATATGTCAATGAGGTCAAGTTATCTGACTGAGGCATTTAGATCTTCCGTGTCTTTACTGAGCTTCTTTCTGGATGCCCTGTCCTTCACTGAAAGTGGTGTGTTGATGTCTCCTACTATTATTGTGGAGCTGTCTATCTCACTTTTCAATGCTGATAGAGTTTGTGTTATGTATCTTGCAGCCTTGTCATTGGGTGTATAAATATTTTATATGGTTATATCCTCCTGCTATATTGTCCCTCTAATCCTTATATAGTGTCTTTCCTTATCCTTTATGATGGATTTAACTTTAAAGTCTATTTTGTCAAAAATTAATATTGCCACTCTTGCTCTTCTTTGATTGTTGTTTGCTTGATATATATTTTTTCCATCCTTTGAATTTTAGTTTCTTTGCGTCTCTAAGTCTAATGTGTGTCTGTTGTAGGCAGCATATAGATGGGTCGTGTTTTTTAATCCATTCTTCCACTCTCTGTCTCTTTATTGGTGCATTTAGTCCATTTACATTCAGCGTAATAATGGATAGGTATGAATTTAGTGCTATCATTTTGATGTCTTTTTTTGTGTGTTGTTGACAGTTCCTTTTCCCAGTTAATTTTTTATGCTGAGTAGATTATCTTTAGATATTGTCTTTTCCTCATATTTGTTGTTGTTGATTTTGTTTCTGCTGAGTCTCTATTTTTTTCTTGTATTTCATTTTGATGTGTAGGATAGTTTGTCTCCTTTGTGGTTATCTTATTATTTATCTCTATTTTTCTAAATTTAAACCTAACTTTTATTTCTTTGTATCGCCATCTTCCTCTCCATATGAAAGATCTATGACTACATTTCTTAGTGCCTCTTTATTGTTTTAATGTTGTCTTTTTTTAGATAATAACATAGCTGTTTCCCTGTTTTGAGTGCTTTTTATCTTGATTTATTTTTGTGGTTTCCCTGTCTGGGTTGACTTCTGATTGCTCTGCCCAGTGTTCCTGTCTTGGATTGATACCTGATATTATTGGTCTTCTAACAAAAGAACTCCCTTCAGAATTTCTTGTAGTTTTGGTCTGGTTTTTACAAATTCCCTAAACTTCTGTTTATCTGGAAATATCCTAATTTCACCTTCATATTTGAGAGACAGTTTTGCTGGATATATGAATCTTGGTTGGCAATTTTTTTTCCTTCAGTTTTTTATATAAGTCTTCCCATTGCCTTCTTGCCTGCATGGTTTCTGCCAAGTAGTCCGAGCTTATTCTTATTGACTCTCGTTGGTAGGTGACTTTTCATTTATCCCTAGTTGCTCTTAAAATTCTCTCTTTATCTTTGGTTTTGGCAAGATTGATTATAATATGTCTTAGTGACTTTCATTTAAAATGTACCTTATGTGGAGTTCGATGAGCATCTTGGATAGATATCCTCTCATCTTTCACGGTATCAGGGAAGTTTTCTGTCAACAAACTTTCAACAATTCTCTCTGTATCTTCTGTTATCCCTTTCTGTTCTGGTACTCCAATCACTCGTAGGTTATTTCTCTTGATAAGAGTTCAACATGATTCTTAGGGTTTATTCATTTTTTAAAATTCTTTTATCTGATTTTTCTTTAAATATATTGGTGCCAAGTGCTTTATCTTCAAGCTCACCAATTCTGCTTTCCACTTGCTCAATTCTGCTCCTCTGAATTTCTACTGAGTTGTCTAATTCTGTAATTTTATTGTTAATCTTCTGAATTTCTGATTGCTGTCTATGGATTTTTACATCTTATTAAATTTTTGATTCTGCTCCTGAATAGCCTTTTTAATTTCTTCAACTGCTTTATCTGTGTGTTCCTTGGCTTGTTCTGAGTATTGTCTGATTTCCTTTCTGATGTCTTGAATGGTTCTGTATGTTAATCTTCTGTATTCTGCGTCTGGTAATGCCAGGAAGGCACTTTCATCTAGAAGATCCCTTGATACTGTGTTTTGAGAGCTTGTTGAGGCAATCATGGTCTGTTTCTTTATGTGACTTGCTATTGTCTGTTGTCTCTGAGCCATCTATAAGTTATTGCAGTAGTTTATTTTATGTTTGCTTACTGTATCATAGCTTCTTGCTTTGTTTTGTTTTGAAATGCCCAAATGGGTTGCTTGAGTGAGCTAGCTTGATTATTTTTTGCCTTTGGAGCTGTGATGTCCTGTCCCCAGATGGCTAGAGCTGTTATCAGGTATATAGTCTAGGAGTCCATTCATTTTTCTTGTATGAATTCAGCTCAGGTGTCAAGGTAGCTGATCATCAAGTGTGTGGTATAAGGTCTGTGCTACAGTCTTACAGGGGTAGGGGTGACTGGTGTATGTACCAGTATCTGATTGCAGCAGGAGGTCATGCTCTCAACAAGGCAGGTAGCTGAGAATCATTCTTCAAGTGTCTCTAAGGAAAATGTGTCCTTGTTCCCTAGAGCATACAGGTGGATGTGTTCTGTAGATGGACCATGGGCACCCAATGTTTTTGGTTGTAAGGACTGGGAGGTACCAGTTATCCTTGGACCCCTGTCGTGGGTGGCTGGGTGACCTGAGTGAAGCCACCAGTCCTTAGGCCCCTGATGTGGGTAAGTGAGGACCCTGTTTAATAGGCAAAGTGGTGTCAAACATCAAACACCCACCTCTCCACTGCACCATTGAAATAGTCGTAGTCTGCCAACAAGGGCTTATTCTCCTGAAATAGGCCCATACAGGTCCATGTAGAGGGTAAAGGTACTCAAAGTCCATGGATCATTTATGCCTGGACAGGGGCCAGTTCTGTCCTGAGCTCCCCCAGATAGTGGAGCTGGCAAATTATCTTTTCCCCCAGTTGCAAACTTATTCCTTCTCCAAGGCCAGGAGGATGGCTCTAGGCACTCAACAGGGCCTATCTCAGGCCCAGGGAAATCAGCAGCTGAAGCCAGTTTGGGAGCGGAGGAGGGGGGGGCACAGTAAAATATATGCAATTCCTTAGCTTTTTCCGAGAGCGCCGTTCTTCTCTGGTTCTGGAGGTGTGAGTAGGCTGTGTGGCTGGTTGCTTCTCCCTGAGGAAACTGCTGCTGAACGCTGGTATCAACTCACCACACCCACTCCCAGGAATGGTGCCTGAGGGCTCCTGACGATTCAGGTCCGGTAACTCCTCTCCGCTTTTGATCTGTCTCATCCTCCCTCTGCCCCTCAGTTCATTTTCTAAGCTTACCTTTGATGTTCAGGGCTCCTAGCTTGTCATAAATATACTCATTTCACTTGTTTTTTCAGGTCTTTGTTACAAGAGGGCTCACTGGAAGCATCTGTCTATTCTGCCATCTTGGCCCTGACTCCAGCACCTAGTTTTTAACATGGATTCTTAAAGATGACAATGTGATGGTTAATGTTATGTGTCCACGTGGCTAGGCTATGATTCTAAGTGGTTTGGCAGACATTGGACTGATTGTTCTTCTGTAATGCAATATAATGTAATCAATAACAAGGTGTGATCTGATGTGTTCATTCAATCACTTGAAAGGGTTGTTTTCTTGGGGGTGTAGCCTGCCTCCAATATATAAGTAGATGTTTTGGCAAGGTTCTCTCTTTTGACCCTGCACTCTTTCTTGTTGCCTGACCTTTGGATCTTGGGACAGAAGCCTGCAGAAGTCTTCAGCCTACCACCTGGCTTGGAAATTTTGGATTTACCAGCCCCTGCAACCCTGTGAGCCAGCAGAGGTCTGCAGCCTACCGCCTAACCTGCAGATTTTGGGTTTGTCAGCTGCTGCAACCACGCGAGCCAGCAGAAGTCTTCAGCCTGCCACGTGATCCACAGATTGGGGACTTTCCAGCCCCCATAATTGTGTGGGCCATTTCTTTGAAGTAAATCTCTATTTATTTATAGATACACTTCAGTGGTTCTGCTCCTCTAGAAAACCCAGACTAAGAAAAGCACTGAAAGCATAAGGAACAAATACTGTATAAAATAAATTGGACTTAATTGAAATTAAAAACATTTCTTTATCAAAGGAGAGACAACCTACAGATTGGGAGAAAAAAATTAAAACAATTCAATTTAGAAATGGGCAAATGTCTTGAATAGACATTTCAACAAGGAAGAAATACAAATGGCCAACAAGCATGTGAAAAGATGGTCAATGCCATTAGTTATTAGGAAAATAAAATATCAAAACTACAATGAGATATCGCTTGACCCCCACTAAGATGGTTATGATTAAAAAAAAAAAGGAAAATGATAGGTGTTGGAGAGGGCGTGAACAAATTGAAACCCTCCTCCATTGCTGGTGGGATTATAAAATGGTACGGCTGCTGTGGAAAACAGTTTTGTTAGATTCCTTAAAAAGCTAAACACAGAATTACCATATGATCCAGCAATTGCACTCTTAGGTATATAACCAAAGGAACTGAAAGCAAGAATGCAAACAGATACTGGTGCACCAGTGCTCATTGCAGCACTACTTACAATAGCCAAAAGGTAGAAACAACCCAAGTGTTCATCAGTAGAAGAATGGATAAATAAAATGTGTTACTTGTGTACAGTGGGATAATCCTAAGCCCACCAAAAAAAGAAATTCTGATAGATGCTACAACATGGATGAACCTTGAAAACACTATGTTGAGTAAAATAAGTCAGTCACAAAAGGACAAATATTGTATGGCCCCAATGATGTAAAATATCTAGAATAAGCAAATACATAAAGGCCAAATTTATTAGTGGTTACCAGGGGCAGGAGGGAGAGAGAATGGGGCGGGGGGTCGTCATTGCTTAGGGGGCACTAAGCTTCTGTTAAGTGTGATGGAAAAATTGGGAAACAAATAGTGTGCATGGGTGCACAACATGATAAATGTAATTAATGTCACTGAATTGAATATGTAATAATGTTGAAATGGAAATGTTTTGATATATATATTTACTGTATTGAAAAAAAGAAGAAAAACAGCCTCAGTGAACTGTGGGACACCATTACATACACCAACATACATGTAATGGTACCAGAAGGACAGGAGACAGAAAAAGGAGCAGAAAAAATATTTTGAAAGTAATGTCTGAAAATTTCCAAATTGTATGAAAAACATTAATCTACCCATTCAACAAGTGCAACAAACTCCAAGCAGAATAAACAGAGAGATCCAACCCAGACATACTATAGTCAAAAGCCAAAGACAAAGAGAAAAATTTGAAAGCATCAAGAGACAAACGGCTAGTCACGTACTACATGAGGGAAACTTAGTAGTATTAACAGCTGAATTCTCATCAAGAACAATGGAGGCCAGAAGACAGTGGGATGATATATTTGAAGTGCTGAAGGAAAATAAAGTCAACCAGGAATCTTATGTCTAGCAAAACTACCTTTTAAAACTGAAGGTGTATTAATGACATCCCCAGATAAACAACAGCTGAATTTGTTGCTTAGCCAATCTGCCTCGCAAAAATGCTAAGAGAAGCTCTTCAGTCTGAAAGCAAGTGACACCAGACGGTAATTTGAATCCAAATGAAAAACAAAGAGCACCAGGAAAGGTGATTATGTAAATATAAAAGACAGTATAGTATCTATTTCTTCTTTCTTCTGTTTTAAAAAGGAATTGTATAAAACAACATATATATAATTGTATTGTTGGGCTTGTAACATATAGAAATATAATATATTTCACAATAACAACACAAAGGAGGCAGCTGAGAGCAAAGCTGTAGAGAAATGACACCAAATGGGAACTGGAAGCCACAAGAAGCAAGGAAGAAAACTAGAAATGGTAAATAAGAAATATTAATATAATAAACATGTTCTCTTTTCTTCTCTAAAAGATACAAAATTATATGTGATACTATAAAAATGCATTTTTGTGCTCGTAACATATATAGGTATAATGTTTACAACATAATAAGCACACAAAAAAAGAGTTGAGGGAATAGACCTAAATAGGAGCAACATTTCTACAGCTCATTAGGTTAGTATAAATCTGAGGTAAATTCTGATAAGATGTACACTGTAAGCCCTAGAGCAGCCACTAAGAATATAACTAAAAATACACATTAAAAAAATTAAAATGCTACACTAGAAAACATTCACTTATTGCAAAAGGAAGTAGTGAAAACAGGAATACCAAAACCAAACCCACTGCCGTCGAGTCGATTCCGACTCATAGCGACCCTACAGGACGGAGTAGAGCTGCCCCATAGAGTTTCCAAGGAGCGCCTGGCGGATTCGAACTGCCGACCTCTTGGTTAACAGCCTAGTGCTTAACTACTATGCCACCAGGGTTTCCAAAAACAGGAATAGAGGAACACAAAACACATGATACACACGAAGCCGAAAAAAAAATGGTAAATGTAAACTCAACCATAACAATAACATCAAATTTGAATGGGTTAAATGATCTACTCAAAATACATGCAGATCAGATTAAAAAGAACAACAACAACAACAAAAAAGAACCAATTATATGCTCTCTACAGGAGATACACAGGAGATTCAAAGATACAAATACGTAGGAAATAAAAGGAGATGGAAAAACATATACCATGAAAACATCAACCATAAGAGAGTTGGAGTAGGTATACTAATATAAAACAAAATAGACTTTAAAATAAACAAACAGAAAAGATAAAGAGGGAAATGGTATAATAATAAAAGGGTCAATTGTTATAATTGTTCACAACAATTATAAACATATATGTACTTAACAACCACCCGTTGCCATTGAGTTGATTCTGACTCATAGCAACCCTATAGGACAGAGTAGAACTGCCCCATGGGGTTTTCAAGGCTGTTAAATCTTTATGGGAGCAGACTGCCACATATTTCTGCCACGGAGTGGCTGGTGTGTTCGAACTGCTGCCCTTTCAGTTAGCAGCCAAGTGCTTAACCACTGTACCACCAGGGCACCTAACAACAGTGTTCCAAAATACATGAAGCAAAAACTGACAGAATTGAAGAGGAAAAAAAAAGAAAGACAAATCAACAATAATATTTGGAGACTTCAATACCCCACTTTCAATAATGGATAGAACAACTAGGCAGAAAATCATCAAGGATACAGAAGAATTGAACAGCACTTTTTTTTTTTTTTTAATAAACCTACTAGACCTTACAGACACCCATAGAACACTCCATTAACCCAAGCAGAATACACATGCTTCTCGAGCACTCTTCTCCAGGATAGACTACATGCTAAGCCATGCACAAACTTTAAATAAATTTAAAGCATTTGAAGTCATACAAAATATGTATTCTGACCACAGTGGAATAAAATTAGAAATCAGTAAGAGAAGGAAATTCACAAATATGTAGAAATTAAACAACAGATTCCTAAATAATCAATTGGTGTATGGGAGACTGAGATGTTGGCATTTCCTAAAAGGGAAAGTTTAAGAAACTGAGAGTGGAATTCAGACAAAGATAAGAAATTCTGTCTTATTCTTGTTAAAACTGAGTCAATGATGGGATGTCACAGGGATATGATGAAGATAAAAATATTTAAAAACACATTAGGAAAGAGTGGTCATCGGAAGAGAGACTATAAAAGAACAGATATTCAATCTTCCTACAAGAAGAGACCAAGGCAGATGTGACTTTTGCTTAGGAAGGAATAAACCATTATAGACCTTTAAAATAAATATGCTGCTGGAGCAGAGGAAATGATTCTCTAAAGAGAATAAAACGGAATTGCATCAAAGAAAGCCAAGATACCAAATAGCATACTGAGCTCTTTTCTTTGAAGGTTGCACATTACCTGTTCAAAAGTTGTTGAAGCTTTTCTCTCTTGCTCTAGATCAACTGCAGCTGCCATAAGTAAACACGTTTTCTGTGCAATCAGAATTACTTGATCGGAAGGACAAAACTGGGACAGCTGATAAGAAATAACCAGAGCATCAACAAATAGTGAGAATTCTTCCAGGTGAAGCCAAGCAATCAGAACGAAAATCAGCAACATCCGGTTTGAATGACAAAATTCAGCTGGAAAAGGGCATTTCACCTTAAAAATGATATAGATCATAACACTGATTTACGGTTTTCATTTTATTTTATTTTCCAGTGTTTTAAGCACCTTCCTAGCGATGAAAAGCTTCATTTCTTTACAGTTTCCCTATCTCTCCTGTCATTTGTCCCTGTGCTTCTATCTGGTGATTTACTTCTTGGCTTATGCGGTAATTCCTAAGTGACTTTCCCCTGGCAAATAGATTTCTCCTCTGTATTGAACAGAGCTAAATTAGTACATAAATTGTCATGACTGAAAGAGACAATGTCAAATCTTGACAGGCATTGGGCATAAGGCATAACCTCATTGTTAAATCTTGTCCTCTAGCTTCAGAAAAAAAACTCCCAGCTTTCTACTACAATAAAATCTTAGGCCACTTGGGATTCTTATACACCAGTCAGTCCTACTAGTGCTATTACAAATAGTCAAAATTAAAGCTAATTTACTTCACCCAATTTAAAAGGCAATTATACCTAAACTTTCAAGAACTTTATCTCCCAAAGCTTTTAGTGATCATAATCAACACCATCACTGAATCAACAGCGTTTCAAGATACCCAGTCTCTCTAGGCCTCAGGTTACTCATATATAAGACGAGGTGGCTGTGCTAGATTATCTCTACAGTTCTTTCCAGCTCTCAAAATCTTAATATTTAATCTATCTTAACATTTCAGATCATGTTTATGGGGATATTCTTTAGCTCCACCTTCTTCCCATCAATAATCGGTCTTCTTTCTGGCATTTAACCTCTACCTTGGGGGCTTACAACTATTTAAAAATGCTTATAGTTGAGCAACAAACTCACACATCCTTACACACTGAACCTACTCTAGGAAAAATTATAAAGTAGGACCAAGCTTCTTATCTCTTTTTTCAGCCCCTGCTTATCCCCAGATGCCTATTTTATATTTCTATAGACTTATAACCCTTCCTGGAAACCCTGGTGGTGTAGTGGTTAAGTGCTACGGCTGCTAACCAAAAGATCGGCAGTTCGAATCTGCCAGGCGCTCCTTGGGAACGCTATGGGGCAGTTCTATTCTGTCCTATAGGGTCGCTATGAGTCGGAGTCAACTCGACGGCAGTGGTTTTTTTGGGTATAACCCTTCCTAATGTGTTGGTAATTGATAACTGCTTAGAGTATTTCCCTCCTAAATAACGCTTATATTTTAATATGGGGCTTTGGAAAACTGAAATTCCTTCAAAGGCAAAGGACTAAGTCTCTAAGAGTAGAATTTTCAGCTCCACGATGGCTGTTCGTGATATTTTGGCACTGGGAGACCTGTCCTATGTTCTCACATTATTCCCTATGGGGATCAAATTCTCCTTAGGTCATTCCTACTAGAAATATACTAAAAGTTCCTAGATTAAGACCCTACTTTATACTTACTTAGCTCTTGACTATACCCATATTGATCTTATTCTTGTTTTAGTCCATACACGAGATACCTTTTAGAAGATACTTACCTTATAAGAAAGTATGAAGAACTCTCTCATTGTCACTGGGTTCTTGTCAGATTGCACACCTAAGTTCCAAGCTGAAAGTTAACATGAAATAATTAAGTATAAAAATATACTGTTTAGTCTCTACCACTGCACTCTCTGGTACCTATATCTTTAATATTAACATAATCAGGGGTGGAAACCCTGGCGGCATAGTGGTTAAGAGCTATGGCTGCTAACCAAAAGGTCAGCAGTTTGAATCCACCAAGTGTTCCTTGGAAACTCTATGGGGCAGTTCTACTCTGTCCTTTCGGGTTGCTACGAGTCGGAATTGACTTGATGGCAGTGGGTTTGTTTGTTTTTTAATGAGGGGTTTCTCAGGAGTTAAAAAATTAACTTTAGATTTTTAGAGAGGTTTTTTCCAGGCAATTTAGAGACTTCTATCACTTCCAATCCTCAATTCTAGGAGAATGACAAGTGGAGATAGTGTTTACTTACAAAAAAAAAAATGGGGGACATACAATAAGAATTCTTAGTTGGTACAAATCCATCTAAAAATGAGGATCACCAATGAGCTCACCAACTGGAAGTGGGGAAGTTAAAATTCAGCAAAGAACAGGGTACGCTAGAAGCAAGGGTTGGAGAAGATTGCTGGAAAAATTCACATCTCCCGAGGAGTAGTGAAAGGCCCCATTAGGCAACATTCAGCATGATCTTCGCTTTGGAAAATCAAAATTAAAATTTGGTAAAAGGAGTATTGTAAAATAACTTTTCAAAGGTTCAAACAATCAATCTCCTGAAATCTTTCTATAGCTTAAATGTTTATTATTTGCCATTACTTGAATAAATTTCTTAGAAGCCATATCTCTTTATTTATTCCCTTTTCTCATAGATTAAAACCTCAGTAAATCCCATAAAGCAGGGAGAGGTCCGTGTAGAACCAGGCTACTTTTTGACATTGCTGCTTAATTCCTCTTGCTTGTTAATCACTGTAGTAATTGCCTCCACCAGTTTTTTTTTTTTTAACTTTTTTAAAAAGTTGAAATAGAACCTTGCTATGGATTGAATTGTGCCCCACCCCACCCCCCCAAAAAAGTATTATAAATCTTAACCCATATACCTGTGGATGTAATACTATTTGGGAATAGGGGTTTCTTTGTTTTGTTAATGAAGCCATATCAGTATAGGGTGTGTCTTAAACCTAACCTATAAAACCTATAAAAAGAGCAAATTAGGCACAGAAGCAAGTAAACACAAATGGTTGAAAGATAGGTACCACATGGAGCTTTCCTAGGAGAAGAACACTAGAGAAGCTGAGATAAGGATTTTCCCAAACAAGAGAGAGACTTCCCCTAGAGCCTGTGCTCTGAATTCTGACATCTAGCCTCCTAAACTGTGAGAAAATAAATTTCTGTTCACTGAAGCCACCCACTTGTGATATTTCTGTTACAGCAGCATTAGCAAAAGAAGGCGAACCTATATAAAGTAAATTAAAACCCAGTGCCGTCAAATTACAGAACTCATAATTGTACAGCTTGATGAATTTCCACCAAGTGAACATATCCATGTAACTAGCCCTCAGGTCAATAAAAATGCTGGTCATTACCAATAACCCAGAAGCCCCACTCCTGTCCTCTTCAAGTCCAATCACCACCACCACCCCCTTCAAGGGTAAACACTATCCTCATTTCTAAAGCCATAATTAGTTTTGCCAGATTTTTTTACTCTTCAATATCTGGCTTCTTTTGGTCAACGTTATGTTTGTGAGATTCATCTGTATTGTTGCATGTAGTTATTTTTGATGAATCACATTTAGAGATAAATTGGGCATTCGAGACCAAGTTTAAGAGCAGAACATTGGGTATCTGAAGTTACAATTCATCCCTATTTAATTCTTAGACCCATTTCCTATAGAAAAGGAAGAAAACTAATATTTATTGAGCATGTGCCAGGTACATACACTGCTTCATTTAAAACTCTTAATAACCATAATGGGTATATATAATAGTTTCCATTTTATAAATAACAAAGCTGAGGTTAAGCAAGTTACCTGTGTACCCATAGCTATGAGTGACAGAGCCAGAATTTGAACTCACATCTCTCTGATTCCACTGTCCCACAGCGTTTCTCATAGCTACAGAATTTCCTTTCACCTATTTTTTGAAACCAATGAGCTTCATCAGCTCTTGAGTCTGAAGTAAAAGTTTCTCCATCAAAAGACTGAGCAAGTTTCAGGAATGCTGCCTCAAACAGGAAAATTTGATGTTGAGGTCTTTCACCTTTTACTCCAGCAAAGTCGTTAATCCTGCTTGAAAATCAGTCATACATGAGTATGAATTTAGACATTCTTTTTTTTTTCTTTGTGTATTGGTGCATACCAAAAGTAATTAAAATGAAAAAAGGAAGAAAGAAAGCATTACCAAGCTCTAAGAGGGTGCTAACTCGAATTCTGGGAAACGAACATGTCTTTGGAGAGATTTATAATTCTAATTAGTGCAATAATTCACCACCTGAGGTAGAAAGATATGATTTACATGCAAGGAAATAAAGAATAGGAACAGTCATTAAAAAGACTGAAATGGAAAGTGAGAATTGGAAAAGTATCAACAGGTTAACATAATATTTACTGAGCTCCCTGGCAGGTACAAAGCAGAGTAGAGAACCAGGATGCATCGTCATCATCAGAAAGCACCTATTACATATTCACATGCCCTTCTGAGAGATAAGACTGCCAATCAACAAAATTTTTCTCTTTTGAAAAGTTTTGGCTCCTAAACGATTTTGCTATGCTGGCAACCTGTTGACACGTATTCTTTGAGGTGTAAAATTAAACAGTTGCAATAAATGAAGTAGAGTTTCTCAGATACGGAATCTTGGGTATGTTTTATCCTAAGGAAATAGATACATGAGCAGTAGAAATGGAAAGACCTGTTAGTCAAAAGGGAACACCATGGAAGAAAATACGGAGTTGGAAAAAGGAATGCATTGTAGCTAGGAGGTCAACTTGAATGAAGTGGATAGGGAGGAATTATTAGTAGATAGGGGAGATGACACAGACTTTTTAGGGGAGATGACACAGACTTGGTAGATAGATGGACAGCTGTGAAATAGAGTAAACAATCTGAATTTGATTAACCAGAGAAACCACAGGGTTCAGCACATTTTTATTCGTCTTGATCCTTTTTCCTCTATTCAATTCAATTCCTAGGTTAGGACCAAGTGGCAATAAGGAAGGAAGGGAGGAAAGAAAGGAGAAAGGAAGGAGAGAAGGAGGAAAATGTCTTTAGAACAAATTTTAATGAAAACTTAATTGAAATCATATTTGGAGATGAATGCTAGTGATGACAAACCCTTCTCTGCCTACGCATGAAGAAACCAAGGTAGACTCCTGTGGCAAACGTTAAACAAGGAGCTTCATGTTTGAGTCAGTATGCTCAATGTACTTGGAGAATTTAATAGAGGATAGAGGTAAGATGGCAGCGGGTAGAGGTAAGATGGAGAACTGAAAATAACCAAGAAGAGATTTACCTGTATTCAAGCAAGTCAAAAGTCTATCCATTTCTTTATTTCTAAAAAAATGAAGAAAAGAGTATTTTCCAAGTGTTCCAAAACTTTTCTATAGAAAAGTGCCCCAAAGAGCCTCTATTTGTGCCTGAAAGCTAGACTAAGAAAATGAAAAGTTGCAAAGATTGTTGTTCAAGTCTCTAATTTATCATTTCAACCTCTTTTCCCCCACTGTAGGAGCCCTGGTGGCACAGTGGTTAAGTACTCGGCTGCTAACCGAAAGGTTGGCGGTTCAAAGCCACCAGCTGCTCTGTGGGAGAAAGATGTGGCAGTCTCCTTCCGTAAAGATTACAGTCTTGGAAACCCTATGGGGCAGTACTACTCTGTCCTATAGGATCACTATTGAGTTAGAATCGACTTGATGGCAATGAGTTTTCCCCACCGTAGGATACCATTTCTCATTCCCAATATCCTATTTTTTCTCTTCCCTCCTCTACACTTACTCTCAGCAAAGGATTTCAATGACTGGTAAGGTTTCTTATCACAGGGTCATAGAATTTTAGAGCAGAAAGTGATCTCTGTGATTTTCAAGCTCTTTTTCTTTTTTTTTGGAGACGGGTGACTGATATAAGATCAGAATTAATAAGCCATCCAGGTTATATGTTCTGTGGGAAAGTTAAAAGATATGTCTATATTTGAATCTCCTGCTAAGGAAAGGAAGAAACAAATGCAATATTGTAATTAGATCATAGCTAACACTATTGACCACCACCCACTTGCCAGTTTGTCATACTGTGGTAGCTTGCATGTTGCTATGATGCTGGAAGCTACGCTGTCAGTGTTTCAAATACTAACAGGGTCACCCATCGATGCAGGTTTCAGAGGAGCTTTCAGACTAAGACAGACTTGGAAGGAAAGCCTGGTGATCTACTTCCGAAAATTAGTGACTGAAAACCCTATGGATTACAACAGAATATTGTCCAATATAGTGCTGGAAGCTGAGCCTTCTAGGTTGGAAGGCACTCAAAATACCCTGTGGCTGCAATAATGAACTCGCATATACCAAGGATTGTGAAGATGGCACAGGGCTGGGCAACATTTTGTTCTGTTGTACAAGGGGTTGCCATGAGTCGGAGCTGACTCGACAGCAAATAACAACAACAACAAACACTACTGAGTGCTTACTAAGTGCCTGGAACTCTTCTGAATGTTTTACACATATTAACTCATTGACTCATCACAGCAACCCTATGAAGTAGGTACTATTATTATTCTCACTTTACAGATGGGGAAACTGAAGCCCAGAGAAGTTAAGAAACTTCCCCAAGGTTACACATCTAGTAAGTAGCAGACCCAGGATATGAACCCAGGAAGACTGGCTCCAGAACACTATACATCTCTCAATATAAGGTTATTATTGAAAGTTACTATAATTTGCCTAATGGTGAATACATCATTTCTGTTAAATAACTTACTTATTTTCAGATTCCGGCATTTGAGAAATTTTTGGAAGAACAAGATGAAACAAATATCTGCATGAAAAAATAATATAGGAAGTGATGCTTAGGAAGAAACGTGTGGAAGAATATACACCAGGTTATTAACTTTGATTACCCCAGGAGGCATAAGTGAGAAAAGTGGGTAAGAGGGAGATTAATTTTATTTATAGATCTTTGTATTGTTTTAATAATTGCAATGAAAACATACCGATTTTGTAATTTTGGAAGAGGAATTTAATAAAATAATTTTAAAATGAAATTGCTTCTTATAACAAAATTTTAAATGGCTCTAGAATTCACATCATTGCCCCACACCACCTGCTAGAACATCAGGTATAGTGTAAAGGAACCTGACTTTTGGGTCCACCTAAACTAGGATGACTATTCTTTGAAGGGACCTGACAGCATAATGACAAAATAAGGTAGTTTGTAAAGTTTCAAACTCTAAAAAAACTTTAAAAATTAAAAAAAAAGTCCTGAATGATTTTAGATATTTACTTGACTTAAGGCATGCAAGATACCTTCAGATTATTTTTATTTCTGTGATTCTATTTCCCTTTGGAAGTGTAGCCTAAGGTGTAGTTGGCCAACAAGAAACTACTATAGAACCCCTCTGGTGTCCTATTTTTCCCAGTGGCATTTTACTAGTCACACCATTGGGAGTTATCATGCCCCGAGCTCACCCTCCTGCCTCATTAAATTTACTGTATATAAAAATTCCCTTTCGACAAATCATTTTCCTCCTTCTGAAACAATGGTATAGGCATCGACTCAGCCTGATCTCATCAATACTATTTCAGCAAAGTTTGCAGGCCAAAAGCGAGATAAGCAAAGGTAACCCTTTCACCTCCACAGGATGTGGTGCTTGATGTGGGTCTTCTGAATGTTGAGCTAAATATTCCAAAGCTTTTGCTGCCACAATTTGTTGTTCATTCTAAAAAAAACAAATATAAAATATTAAATTTACATCTCAAAGTAATAGCTGCAAAATGTTATCTATGTTCCTGTCTATTAAGGAAAAGAAAAAAAATCTGAACTTGTTCATTCTGTATTCTCAAAAGAGCTATTTCAAGATGGTAGAATAAAGATACAACGCATTTGCAAAACATCAGGCTCACGTTAGCCCCATGAACCCATTCTTCCCTATTCACAAAAACTCACTGTCTTGCCAACACTGCCTTGAATCCACTAGGACTAACCTTATTGTGCTTTCATCCCTGTTTATCAGCAATCACTCAAAGAACCCAAGATTTCAGGTCACCCTAATTTCCAGCACTGCAAGCCCCAAAAGGCTCTGTACATCCCCTCTTCTGTACTTTTCTCCCATCTGTCCACAACTCCGCTAACCCTTCTGCTAAAAACCCAAACCCGTTGCCGTCAAGTCGATTCCGACTCATAGCGACCCTATAGGACGCAGTAGAACTGCCTACCTCTTAGGGTTTCCAAGGAGCACCTGATGGATTTGAACTGCTGACCTTTTGGTTAGCAGACGAACTCTTAATCACTACGCCACCAAGGTTTTCACCCTCCTACTGTGCCCTCTGAAATTCACAGTCCATTATCAGCAAAATCTCCTCTATGAGCAGCCCCTTCCCTGCAAGTTCCGTCCATATTCTTGCTGTATAGAAATCTAGGTCCCTGCCAAGGATACGGCTTCCACTGAAGCCCTCTCAGAGTGGTGACTGTTTTTGCTCTGTCTTTCTATTGCTAGGCCTGGAGATGAAGTAGATGTCCTTCTTGCTTTTTATTGCCATTTTAAAATCACTCTCCCTCCTCCCTAAAATCCCCAGCTTTGAATCTCATATCATCAGACCATATTGCCTGGTATCCTTCATTGTTGGTGTGATCTAACAGCTCCCAGGCCATTTCTTCTCATTTTTTAAAAAATTTCTTCTCATTTCTTGATGAGTTATCTACTGTTCACAGTTTCTCCAAAACAACTCCTGTCTTGATTTTTGGCATTTTCAATACATAAGAAGGTGAACCTCCCAATATCCTAGTCTTTTAGTTCCTTGAATTCCACAATGCCAATGAACTCATTCTCCACCTTATCTTAGCCATTCAATCCCATTCACTAGATCCTGTTATTACTAATGCAAGTAGTCCTGAGTTATGATGTATTTTAGTTACAAGGAACCATACTTACTACCATCCTTTTTTTTTGTACATCTTATCATTAGTAACATGTACTACATACAGTGTTGCATCACATAATTTGCTGATGTTATTCTCAGATGTTCACTTGAAGATGTTCAATTTTATGATTTACTGTTCAAAACACTGCTGTATAGATCTAGTTTTCTAAACTAAATCAGGGGCTTCAGTTGCTTGAAAACATGGACCCGAAAGCTGATCGTTTTGCTAAAGTCGACAGGCAGATTGAGGAAGCAGTGAGATGTTACTGCCAAATATGTGAAGGAAAACAGAAAAGGACCATACAGACAACTCGCACTAATTTTCTGACTAGAAGTGCCATCCCCATTCCCGGGGAATAATCCAGATGATCCAGACCCTTCCACAAGTGGAGTTATTACCACAACTGAACAAAATGCCAACATTGTCCAGCTCTTATTCATTGTCAGAGTAAATTTTTATGATTTGTATACTATGTATGGATGTATTAAAATATATCTATAAGTTTATATGTAATGTTTCCAAGCTCAAAGACAAATAAATATTGGATTTATAAAGAAACTGATTATGTTGTTAGGTGTTGTCAAGATGGTTCCGACTCATAGTGACCCCATGCAAAATAGAATGAAACACTGCCTGGTCCTGTGCCATTCCCACAATCACCGCTATAGTTGAGCCCATTGTTGCAGTCACTGTGTCAATCCATCTCACTGAGGGTGTTCTTCTTTTTCACTGACCCTCTACCAAGCATGATGTCCTTCTCCAGGGACTGGTCCCTCTTGATAACATGTCCAAAGTGTGCGAGACGAAGTCTCGCCATCCTTACTTCTAAGGAGCATTCTGGCTGTACTTCTTCAAGACAGATTTGTTGATTCTTCTGGCAGTCCATGGTATATTCAGTATTCTTCACCAATACCATAATTCAAAGGCATCAAATCTTCTTCGGTCTTCCTTATTCATTGTCCAGCTTTCACATGCATATGAGGTAACTGATAATACCATGCCTTGTGTCAGGTCCACCTTAGTTCTCAAGGTGACATCTTTGCTTTTTTAAATTTAATAATAATTTTTTATTGTACTTTAGATGAAGGTTTACAGAGCAAACTAGTCTCTCATTAAACAATTAATACCCATATTGTTGTATTCCCTGTCAGGGTGATCATTTGTGGTAGCTGGGCTCCATCTAGCTCTTCTGGACTCAGGCTCATGGAGTCTCTGTGCACAATCCCACGACATGTCAACACTGTCCCCCTCCCGAATCTGGTTTCCCCATTACCAGGTTTCCTGTCCCCCCCCACCCCCCGCCTTCTCATCATTACCCCTGGGCTGGTGTGCCCATTTAGTCGCGTTTTGTTTTACGGGCCTGTCTAGCCTTTGATTGAAAGGTGAACTTCAGGAGTGACTTAATTACTGAGCTATAAAGATGTCTGGGGCCATACTCTTGGGTTTTCTCCAGTCTCTGTCAGATCAGTAAGTCTGGTCTTTTTTTGTGTGTGTGTGTGTGTGAGTTTGAATTCTGTTTTACATTTTTCTCCAGCTCTGCCTGGGACCTTCTATTGTGATCCCTATCAGAATAGTTGGTGGTGGTAGCCGGGCACCAACTAGTTGTGCTGGACTCAGTCTGGTGGAGGCTGTGGTACTTGTGGTCCATTAGTCCTTTGGACTAATCTTTTCATTGTGTGTTTGGCTTTCTTCATTCTCTCTTGCTCCAGAGAGGGTGGGACCAGTGGAGTATCTTAGATGGATGTGCACAAGCTTTTAAGACTCCAGAACTTACTCACCAAAGTAGAATGTAGAACATTTTCTTTATAAACTATGTTATGGCAATTGAGTTGGATGCTCCCTGACGCTATGGTCCACACAGCCCTCTGCCCAGAAATTTGGTACCTCAGGGAATTTGGATATGTCTACAGAGCTTCCATGACCTTAACTTGGACAAGTTGTGCTGGTTTCCCCAGTATTGTGCACTGTCTTACCTTTCACCAAAGTTACCACTTATTTATTGTCTACTTAAAAAAAAAATTTTTTTTTAGTGTTTTCCCCTCCCTGCCCCTCCAGTCCTTCATAACCATCAAAGATTGTTTCTTTTTGTGTGTAAATGTTTTCATGAGTTTTTATAGGACAGTATTTGTCCTTTTGTGATTGACTTATTTCACTCAGCATAATGCTCTCCAGATTCATCCATGTTGTGAGATGCATTGCATATTCATCATTGTTTTTTATCATTATGTAGTATTCCATTGTGTGTATGTACCATAGGTTTGTTTATCTATTCATCTGTTGATGGGCACCTAGGTTGTTTCCATCTTTTCGCTATTGTGAACAATGCTGCAATGAACATGGGTGTGCATATGTCTATTCGTGTGACGGCTCTTATTTCTCTAGGATATATTCTTAGCAATGGGATTGCTGGATCATATGATATTTCTATTTCTAGCTTTTTAAGGAAGCGCCATATAATTTTCCAAAATGGTTGTACTGTTTTGGATTCCTACCACCAATGCATAAGAGTTCCAATCTCTCTGTAGCCTCTCCAGCATTTGTAATTTTCTGTTTTTTTGATTCGTGCCAGTAATGTCGGGCTGCGATGGTATCTCATTGCGGTTTTGACTTGCATTTCTCTAATGGTTAATGATCGCAAGCATTTCCTCATGTATCTGTTCGCCACTTGAATATCTTCTTTGGTGAAGTGTCTGTTCCTATCCTTTGCCCACTCTTTTTTTTTCTTTAGGTCTTTTTTTTTTATTATTATGCTTTAAGTGAAAGTTTATAGTTCAAGTTACTTTCTCATACAAAAATTTATACACAAGTTGTTATGTCACCCTTGTTGCTCTCCCTATGATGTGACAACACACTCCTCCTTTCCACCCTGGATTTCCTGTGTTCTTTCAACCAGCTCCTGTCCCTTTCTGCATTCTCATCTCACCTCTGGACAGGAGCTGCCCATTTAGTCTCATGTATCTACTTGAGCTAAAAAGTACGATGAGTATCATGTTATGTCTTATACTCCAGGTTAATCTTTGTCTGAAGAGTTGGCTTCAGGAATGGTTTTAGATTTGAGCTAACAAAGAGTCTGAAGGCAATGTCTTCTGGGGTCCCTCTAGTCTCAGTCAGACCAGACTTAAGTCTGGTCTTTTTACTAGAATTTGAATTCTGGACCCCACTTTCCTCCTGCTCCATCAGGTATACTCTGTTGTGTTCCCTGTCAGGGCGATCATTTGTGGTAGCTGCGCACCATCTACTTCTTCTGGGCTCAGGCTGATGGAGTCTCTGGTTTATGTGGCCCTTTCTGTCTCTTGGGCTCATATTTTCCTCGTGTCTTTGAATTCTTCATTCTCCTTTGTTCCAGGTGAGTAGGGACAAACTGACGCATCTTAGATGGCTGCTTCCTAGCTTTTAAGACCCCAGATGCCACTCACCAAGTGGGATGCAGAACATTTTCCTAATAAATTTTGTTATACCCATTGACCTAGATATCTCCTAAAACCATGGTCCCCAGACCCCCACCCCTGCTACTCTGTCCCTCGAAGTGTTTGTACTCAGGAAATTTCTTACTTTTGCTTTAGTCCAGTTGTGCTGACACCCTCTGTATTGTATGTTGTCCTTCCCTTCACATAATTCTTTTTTTATTATCTAGTTAGTGAATACACCTGTCCCTCTGCCCCGACCCTTGTAACCATCAAAGAATGTTTTTTTCTGTGTTTAAACCTTTTCTTGAGTTCTTATAATAGTGGTCTCATACAATATTTGTCTGTTTGCAACTAATTTCACTCAGAATAATGCCTTCCACATTTATCCATGTTATGAGATGTTTCACAGATTCATCATTGCTCTTTATGGTTTCGTAGTATTCCATAGTGTAAATACACCATAATTTGTTTATCCATTAATCCACCGATGGGCCACCTAGGTTGTTTCTGTCTTCTTGCTATTGTAAACACTGCTGCAATGAACATGGGTGTGCATATATGTATTTGTGTGATGGCTCTTATTTCTCTAGAATATATTCCAAGGAGTGGGATTGCTGGATTGTATGGTAGTTCTATTTCTAGTTTTTTAAGGAAGCGCCAAATCGTTTTCCAAAGTGGTCGTACCATTTTACGTTCCCACCAGCAGTGTTTAAGTGCTCCAGTCACTCCACAACCTCTCCAACATTTGTGTTTTTTGGATTAATGCTTGCCTTGTTGGGGTGAGATGGAATCTCATTGTAGTTTTGATTTGCATTTCTCTAATGGCTAATGATCATGAGCATTTCCTCATGTTAGCCACTTGAATGTCTTCTTTGGTGAAGTGCCTGTTCATATCCTTTGCCGATTTTTTAATTAGGTTATCTTTTTGTTGATGAGGTTTTGCAGTATGTTGTAGGTTTCAGAGATTAGATCCTGATCAGATTTGTCATAGCCAAAAATGTTTTCCCAGTCTTTTTACTCTTTTGGTGAAGTCTTTTGATAAGCATAAGTGTTTGAGTTTTAGGAGCTCCCAATTATCTAGTTTCTCTTCTGGAGTTCTTGCATTGTTAGTAATGTTTTGTATTCTGTTTATGCCATGTATTAGTGCTCCTAGCATTGTCCCTACCTTTATTTCCATGATCTTTATCTTTTTAGATTTTATATTTAGGTCTTTGATCCATTTTGAGTTAGGTATTGTGCATGGTGTGATGTATGGGTCTTGTTTGATTTTTTGCAGATGGATATCCAGTTATGCCAGAACCATTTGGTAAAGAGACTGTCTTTTCCTTGTTTAATGGACTTGGGGCTTTGTCAAATACCAGCTGCTCATAGACAGATGAATTTACATATGGATTCTCAGTTCTGTTCCATTGGTCCACGCATTTGTTGATATACTACTACCAGGCTGTTTTGACTACCTAAAATCCAGTAGTGTGAGGCCCCCACTTTGTTCTTCTTCAGTAATGCTTTACTTATCTGGGGCCTCTTCCCCTCCCATAAGAAGTTGGTGATTTGTTTCTCTGTCTCATTAAAAAATGCCATTCGAATTTGAATCAGGATTGCATTGTATCTGTAGGTCGCTTTGGGTAGAATTGACATTTTCACAGTGTTGAGTCTTCCTATGCATGAACAAGGTATGTTTTTTGTCTTATGTAGGTCTCTTTTGGTTTCCTGCAGTAGTGTCTTGTAGTTTTCTTTGTATACGTCTTTTATATCTCTGGTTAGATTTATTTCTAAGTATTTTATCTTCTTGGGGGCTACTGTCAATGGTATTGGTTTGGTAATTTCCTCTTCGAAGTTCTCTCTGTTGGTGTAGAGAAATTCAACTGATTTTTGTGTTAATCTTGTATCCTGATATTTTGCTGAAATCTTCTATTAGGTCCAGTAGTTTTCTTGTGGGTTCTTTGGGGTTCTCTGTGTATAAGACCATATCCTCTGCAAACAGAGATACTGTTACTTCCTTCTTACCAATTTGTATGCCCTTTATTTCTTTTTCTAGCCTAATTGCTCTGGCTAGGACCTCCAGCACAATGTTGAATAAGAGTGGTGATAAAGGGCATCTTTGTCTGGTTCCCGTTCTCAAGGGGAATGCTTTCAGACTCTCTTCATTTAGGACGATGTTGGCTGTGGACTTTGTATGTTGTTGTTAGGTGCTGCCGAGTTTATTCCGACTCATAGTGAAACTATGTGCTACAGAACAAAATGCTCCTTGGTCCTGCACCATGCTCACAATAGTTTCTCTGCTTCAGCCCATTGTTGCAGCCTCTATGGCAATCAATCTCATTGAGGGTCTTCTTCTTTTTTGCTGACCCTGCACTTTACCAAGTGTGATGTCCTCCAGGGACTGATCCCTGCTGATAATATGTCCAAAGTATGTAAGACATAGTCTTGAGATCTTTGCTTCTAAGGCACATTCTGGCTATACTTCTTTCAAGACAGATTTGTTCGTTCTTATGGCAGTCCATGGTATATTCAATATTCTTCGCCAGCACCACAATTCAAAGGCATCAATTATTCTTCAGTCTTCCTTATTCATTGTCCAGCTTTCACATGCATATGAGGTGATTGAAAATACCATGGCTTGGGTCAGGCGCACCTTAGTCTTCAAGATGACATCTTTGCTTTTCAGCACTTTAAAGTGGTCCTTCGGAGCAGATTTACTGAATGCAAAGTGTCTTTTGATTTCTTGATTGCTGCTTCCATGGGTGTTGATTGTGGATCCAAGTGAAAGGAAATCCTTGACAACTTCAATGTCTTCTCCATTTAACATGATGTTGCTTATCAGTCCAGTTGTGAGGATTTTTGTATTCTTTATGTTGAAGTGTAGTCCATACTGAAGGCTGTGGTCTTTGATCACCAGTAAGTGCTTCAAGCCCTCTTCACTTACAGCAAGCAAGGTTGTGTCATCTGCATAACGCAGGTTGTTAATGAGTCTTCCTCCAATCCTGATGCCCCATTCTTTTTTCATATAGCCTAGCTTCTCGGATTATTTGCTCAGCATACAGATTGAATAGGTATGGTGAAAGCATACAACCCTGACGCACACCTTTCCTCGCAGTATCCCCTTGCTCTGTTCGAATGACTCCCCGTTGACCCAAGTACAGTGTCCTCATGAGCACAATTAAGTGTTCTGGAATTCCCATTCTTCGCAATGTTATCAACAATTTGATATGATCCACACAATGGAAAGCATTTGCATAGTCAATAAAACACAGGTAAACATCCTTCTGGTATTCTCTACTTTCAGCCAGGATCCATCTGACATCAGCAATGATATCCCTGGTTCCACTTCCTCTTCTGAATTTGGCCTGAATTTCTGGCAGTTTCTTGTCGATATACTTCTGCAGCAGCTTTTGAATGATCTTCAGCAAAATTTTATTTGCATGTGATATTAATTTCTGCATTTAGTAAGATGATCTTTCTTGGGAATAGGCATAAATATGGAACTCTTCCAGTCAGTTGGCCAGGCAGCTGTCTTCCAAATTTCTTGGCATAGATGAGTGAGCGCCTCCAGTGCTGCATCTGTTTGTGGTAACATGTCAATTGATATTCCTTCAGTTCCTGGAGCCTTGTTTTTTGCCAATGCCTCAGTGTAGCTTGGACTTCTTCCTTCAGTACCATTGGTTCCCAATCATATGCTACCTCTTGAAATGGTTGAACAGCAACCAATTCTTTTTGGTATAATGACTCTGTGTATTCCTTCCATCTTCTTTTGATACTTCCTGCATTGTTTAATATCCTCCCAATGGAATCCTTCACCATTGCAACTCGAGGCTTGAATTTTTTCTTCAGTTCTTTCAGCTTGAGAAATGCTGTGTGTTCTTCCCTTTTGGTTTTCTATCTCCAGCCCCTTGTATATGTCATCATAATACTTTGTCTTCTCAAGCAGCCCTTTGAAATCTTCTGTTCAGTTCTTTTACTTCGTCATTTCTTCCTTTTGCTTTAGCTACTCAACATTCATGAGCAAGTTTCAGAAACTCTTCTGACATCCATTTTGGTCTTTTCTTTCTTTCCTGTCTTTTTAATGACCTCTTGCTTTCTTCATGGATGATGTCCTTGATGTCATTCCACAACTCATCGGTCTTTGGTCATTAGTGTTCAATGCTTCAAGTCTACTCTTGAGATGGTCTCTGAATTCAAGTGGAATATACTCAAGATCGTCCTTTGGCTCTTATTGACTTGTTTAATTTTCTTCAGTTTCAAGTTGAACTTGCTTATGAGCAACTGATGGCCTGTTCCACGGTCGGCCGCTGGCTTTGTTTTGACTGATGATATCGAGCTTTTCCAACGTCTCTTCCCACAGATGTAGTCGATTTGATTCCTGTGTATTCCGTCTGGTGAGGTCCACAGGTACAGTCGCCATTTACGTTGCTGAAAAAAGGCATCTACAATGAAGAAGTCATCGGTCTTGCAAAATTCTATCATGCCATATCCAACATCATTGTATGACCAAGTCCATATTTTCCAGCTACTGATCCTTCTTTGTTTCCAACTTTCACATTTCAATCACCAGTAATTGTCAATGCATCCTGATTGCATGTTCGATCAATTTCATACTCCCAAAGTTGGTAGAAATCTTCAATTTCTTCATCTGTGGCCTTAGTGGTTGGTGTGTAAATTTGAATAATAGTCGTATTAACTGGCCTTCCTTGTAGGCATATGAATATTATCCTATGACTGACAGTGTTGTACTTCAGTATAGATCTTGTAATGTTTTTGACTTTTTTTGTTTTTCAAGTTTTTCTATTCTCTATTTCATTTAATTCTGCTCTAATTTTTATTATTTCCTTTCTTCTGGTGCCTAAGGACTTTTTTTTTTTTTTTTTTTGCAATGCTATTCCTCTTTAAGTTGTCATTCCTGGTTTAGTAGACCATATGGTGGTCTGATTCAAAATGGCCAATACCAATCCATTTCGGTTCACTAATGTCTAGGATATCGATGTTTATGCATTCCATTTCATTTTTGATGATTTCTAATTTTCCTAAATTCGTACTTTGTACATTTGATGTTCCAATTATTAATGGATGTTCACAGCTGTTTCTTCCCATTTTGAGTCATGCCACATCAGCAAATGAATATCCCGAAAGCTTGACTTCATCCATGTCATTAAGGTCAACTCTACTTTGAGGAGGCAGCTCTTCCCCAGTTGTCTTTTGAGTCTCTTCCAAAAGGGGGGTGGAGGGTTCCCTATATCAGGCAAAGTTCTGCTGCTATTCATAAGGTTGTCACTGGCTAATTATTTTCAGAAGTAGACTACTAGGTCCTCCTTCCTAGTCTGTCTTTGTCTGGATGCTGAGCTGAAACTTGTCAGCCACGGGTGACCCTGTTGGTATCTAAATACTGGTGGCATAGCTTCCAGCATCACAGCAACACACAAGCCCCTACAGTATGACAAACTGACAGACATGTGGGGGTAACTTTGTATAAATGCCCTTTATTATGTTGAAGAATTTCCCTTCTATTCCTATTTTGCTGAGAGTTTTTATCATGAATGGGTGTTGGACTTTGTCAAATTCCTTTTCTGCATCAATTGATAAGATCATGTGGTTCTTGTCTTTTGTTTTATTTATGTGATGGATTACGTTAATTGATTTTCTAATGTTGAACCATCCCTGCATACCTGGTACGAATCCCACTTGGTCATGGTGAGTTGTTTTTTTGATATGTTGTTGAATTCTATTGGCTATAATTTTGTTGAGGATTTTTGTGTCTATGTTCATGAAGGATATTGGTCTGCAATTTTCTCTTTTTGTGGTGTCTTTACCTGGTTTTGGTATCATGGTTATGCTGGCTTCATAGAATGAATTTGGGAGTGTTCCATCCTTTTCTATGCTCTGAAATACCTTTAGTAGTAGTAGTGTTAAGTCTTCTCTGAAAGTTTGATAGAATTCTACAGTGAAAGAGTCAGGGCCATGGCTTTTTTTGTTGGGAGTTTCTTGATTACCTTTTCAATTTCTTCTTTTGTTATGTTTATTTAGTAGTTCTACCTCTGTTTGTGTTAGTTTTGATAGTGTGTTTCTAGAAATTTGCCCATTTCCTCTAGGTTTTCAAATTTGATAGAGTACAATTTTTCATAGTATTCTGTTCTGATTCTTTTCATTTCAGTTGGGTCTGTTGTGATATCACCCATCTCATTTCTTATTCAGGTTACTTGCTTCGTCTTCTGTTTTTCTTTTGTCAGTTTGGTTAACGGTTTATCAGTTTTGCTGATCTTTTCAAAGAACCAGCTTTTGGTCCTGCTGAATCTTTCAATTGTTTTTCTATTCTCTATATCATTTAATTCTGCTCTAGTTTTTATTATTTCCTTTCTTCTGGTGCCTGAGGATTTCTTTTGCTGGGCTCTTTCTCCTTGTTCAAGTTGTAGGGTTAATGTTTTGATTTTGGCCTTTCTTTTCAGATGTGTGCATTTATTGCTATAAATTGACCTCTAAGCACTGTTTTGCTGTCCCAAAGGTTCTGGTAAGAAGTGTTTTCATTCTCATTTGATTCTGTGAATTTCTTTATTCTGTCCTTAATTTATTCTATAACGCAGTTGTTTTTGAACAAGTTGTTCAGTTTCTATGTGTTTGATTTTTTTCCTTGCTTTATCTGTTATTGATTTCTACCTTTTTGGCTTTATGGTCAGAGAAGATGCTTTGTGGTATTTTGATGGTTTGGACTCTTAAAACTTGCTTTATGGCCTATTCTGGTCTATTCTGGAGAATGTTCCATGTGTATTGGAAAAGAACATATACTTGGCTGCTGTTGGGTGGAGTGTTCTGTATATGTCCACAAGGTGAAGTTGGTTGATTGTAGCATTTAGATCTTCAGTGTCTTTACTGAGCTTCTTTCCAGATGTTCTGTCCTTCACTGAAAGCCGTGTGTTGAAGCCTCCTACTCTTACTGTTGAGCTGTCTATCTGTCTTTTCAATACTGTTAGAGTTCATGTATTTTGGAGCCCTGTATTTTATGCACCCAATGGGGTGCCTAAATATTTATTATGGTTATATCCTCCTGGTGTACCGACCCTTTAATCATTATATAGTGTCCTTCCTTATAATTTGTTGTGGATTTTACTTTGAAGTCTATTTTGTCAGAGATTAATATTGCCACTCCTGCTCTTTTTGCTTGTTGTTTGCTTGATATATATATTTTCCATCCTTTGAGTGTTAGTCTGTTTGCGTCTTTAAGTCTATGGTGCATGCATATAGACAGATCATACTTTTTCAAATCAGTTCTGCCACTCTATGTCTTTTTTTTGGTACATTAGTCCTTTTACATTCAGTGTAATTATTGATAGGTATGAGTTTAACGCTATCATTCTGATGTTTTTTGTGTGTGTTGTTGACAGTTTCTCTGTGCTGAGTCTTTTTTCTTTAAAATTTTTTTAAACCTTTTCATTGCTGTTGATTTTGTATTTGCTGAATCTTAATGTTTTTCTTGTTTTTTATTTTGATGTGTAGGGTTGTTAGTTTCCTTTGTGGTTACTTTAACATTTACCTCTATTTTTGTAAGTTTAAATCAATCTTCTATTTCTTTATATTGCCTTGACTTCCTCTCCACATGAAAGATCTATGACTACATTATTTAGTTGCTTTTTTGTTTTAATGTTGTCATCTTTTACATACCGATGTCTCTGTTTCCATATTTTAATTGTTTTAGCTCTGATTTATTTGTGACTTCCCTATCTGGGTTGATACCTGGTTGTTCTGTCCTGTGTTCTAGTCTGACATTATTGATTTTCTAACCAGAGGACTCCCTTCGTAGTTCTTGTAATTTTGGTTTGGTTTTCACAAATTCCCTAAACTTCTGTTGATCTGGAAATGCCTTAATTTCACCATGATATTTGAGAGACAGTTTTGCTGGATATATAATTCTTGGTTGGCATTTTTTTTTCCTTCAAGGCTTTATATGTGCCATCCCATTGCCTTCTTGCCTGCATGGTTTCTGCTGAGCAGTCTGAACTTAGCCTTATTGACTCTCCTTTGTAGATGACTTTTTGTTTATCCCTAGCTGCTCTTAAAATTCTCTCTATCTTTGGTTTTGGCAAGTTTGGTTATAATATATCTTGGTGACTTTCTTTTGGGATCTAACTTGTGTGGGCTTTGATGAGCTTCTTATACAGATACATTTTCATCTTTCACAATATCAGGGAAGTTTTCTGCCAGCAAATCTTCAACAATTCTCTCTGTATTTTCTGTTATCCCCCCGTTCTGTTATTTCAGTCACTCATAGGTTATTCTTAATAGAGTCCCCCATAATTCTTAGGGTTTCTTCATTTTTTAAAATTCTTTTATCTGATTTTTCCTCAAATAAGTTGGCATCTAGTGCTTTATCTTCAATCTCACTAATTCTGAATTTCATTGCCTCAATTCTGCTCCTATTACTTTCTATTGAGTTGTCTAATTCTGAAATTTCATGTTAACCCTCTGGATTTCTGTTTGTTGCCTCTCTATTAATTCTTGCCGACTGTTAAATTTGTCATTATGCTCTTGTATAATCTTCTTAAGTTCCTCTGTTGCTTTGTCTGTGTGTTCCCTGGCTTGTTCTGTGTTTTGTCTGTTCTCCTTCCTGATTTCCTGAAGAGCTCTGCATATTAATCTTTTGAATTCTACCTCCAGTAATTCCAAGAGGTTATCTTCCTCCAGAAGGTTCCTTGATCCTTTGTTTTGGGCACTTGCTGTAGCCACCATAGTCTGCCTCTTTATGTGATTTGATATTGACTGTTGTCTCCAAGTCACCAATAAGTTATTATATTTATTTATTTTATGTTTGTTTACTGTGTCCTAGCTTCTTGTTTTGTTTAGTTTTGATGTGCCCAAGTAGCCTGTTCATGTGAGTTGGTTTGATTATTGGTGCCTCTGAAGTGCTAACATCCTGTCACCAGGTGTTTAGAACTGTTAGTAGGTATGTGAGCCCAGTAGTAAATTTACTTTTCTTGTATGGATTCATCTCAGTTGTCCAGTTAGTCGGTCACCAAGTGTGTGGTTAGGCTCTCACCTACAGTCCTTGATGGGCAAGGCTGATTGAAGTAGGCGCAGTTATCTGACTGAAGTAGGAGATCATGCACGGAGCAAGGCAGGGGGCAGGCGGCTACCCCTGAATGTATTGGAGGAAACCATGTCACTGTTCCCTAGAGCTCATAGGTGTGTGGGTTTTGCAGCCGGACTATGGGCACCCAATGCTGTTGGCTGTAAGGACTGGGAGACTAGGTGTCATGGGTTGAACCACCAGTCCTCAGGCCCCTGATGTGTGTAGGTGAGGACCCTGCTTAATGGGCAGAACGGTGTCAAATGTCATGAATATGCCTCTCCACCTTATAGCTGATACAGTTAGAAATAGGCTTCAGGTATATAAACTGTTGTACTGTGCAAATAAGGGCCTACACTGTTGAAATGGGCCCACACAGGTCTATGCAGGGGCTGGAGGCATTCAAAGTCCGTGGACTGCTTATGCATGTGCCTAGACAAAGGGGCTGTGCCTGCCCTGAGTTCCCAGCTTAGGGCTGGTAGCAGAATATTTTTTCCTATTTGTTAATTTGTTCCCTCTCCAAAGCCAGGAGAATGACTCAAGGGCATGCAATGGGTCCTGCTTCCAGCCCAGGGGAAGTGGCAATTGCTGGAGCTGGCCCAGGACCTGGTGCAGAGCAGGGTTGGGGCAGGTAAATTGGAGAGAGTTTCTTCCCAAAGGGTGTGTTTTTTGATCTACACGGTAGGTTAGGCATATGTACTTATCTTTCACCCATTGAGCACTTTTTTTCACTGGTTCTGGAGGCTTGAGTAGACTCTCTGCCACTCGGTCCCTCCGGATATAGAAAATGTGTCCTGAGCGCCACTGGTTGCCTCACCACGCATGCCAGCCGATCCAGCCTGCAGGGTGCTGGTTCCTGCCAGGTTAGGTCTGTCAACTGCTCACTGTTTCTGAACTGTCTTTCTCTTCCCCTGCCACTGGGTCTGATTCCTTGACTTTGCCTTTGATGTTCAGGGCTCTTAGACTGTCATATATAATTGATTCACTTTTTTTTTGAGCCTTTGTTGTAAGAGGTACCACATGAAGCCTCTGACTACTCCACCATCTTGGCTCTGCCTCTCCTTTGCTCTTTTTTAATTGGATTGTCTTTTTTTTGTAGAGGTGTTGGATTTTCCGGTAGATTTTAGACTTATCCCAGTCTATAGGTTCTCTTTTCACTGTTTTGTTGAAATCTTTAGATGAACGAAGTGTTTAATTTTTAGAAGATCCCAGTTATCTAGCTTATCTTCTGGTGTTTGTGTATTGTTAGTTATGGTTTGTATCCTTTTTATCTGGTGCATTAGGACCTCTAGCATTGACCCTATTTTTTCCTCTATGACCTTTATAGTTTTTGGTTTTATATTTAGGTCATTGATACATTTTGAGTTAGCTTTTGTGTATGGTGTGAGGCATGGGTCCTGTTTCTTTTTTTTGCAGGTGGACATCCAGTTTTGCCAGCATCATTTGTTAAAAAGACTGCTGTTTCCCTCATTTGATGGATTTTGTGCCTTTGTCGAAGATCAGGTGACCATTGGTGGATGGATGACATCTTTGCTTTTTAACTCTTTAAAAAGATCCTTTGCCGCAGATTTACCTAATGCAATGCGTCATTTAATATCTTGACTTCAGCTTCCATGGGCATCGATTGAGGATCCTAGTAAAATGAAATCCTTGACAACTTCAATATTTTCTCCGTTTATCTTGATGGTGCTTACTGGTCTAGTTGTGAGGATTTTTGTTTTATGTTGAGGTGTAATCCATACTGAAGCCTGTAGTCTTTGATCTTCATCAGTAAGCGCTTCAAGACACCTTCACTTTCAGCAAGGAAGTTTGGGTCATCTGCATATCACAGGTTGTTAATAAGGCTTCCTCCAATATTGATGCCCTGTTCTTCATATAGTCCAGCTTCTCAGATTATTTGCTCAGCATACAGATTGAATAGGTATGGTGAAAGGATACAACCCTGGTGCACACCTTTCCTGACTTTAAACCACTCAATATCCCCTTGTTCTGTCTGAACAACTGCCTCTTGATCTATGTACAAGTTCCTCACGGGCACAATGTGCTCTGGAGTTTCCATTCTTTGCAATGTTATTCATAATTTGTTATGATCCACACAGTCAAATAACTTTGCTCAGTCAATAAAACACTGGAAAACACCTTTCTTGCATTCTCTGCTTCCAGTCAAGATGCATCTGAGATCAGCAATGATATCGCTTGTTCCACATTCTCTTCTGAATCTGGCTTAAGTTTCTGGCAGCTCCTTGTTGATGTACTGTTGCAACCATTTTTGAAGTATCTTAAGCAAAATTTTACTTGTGTGTGATATTAATTATATTGCACGATAATTTCCAAATGATCCAGAACCTTTTACAAGTGGAGTTATTACTGCAATTTACAAAATGCCAATGTTGTCCAATACTTCATTGTCAGAGTAGATTTTTATGGTTTATTTTTTTAATGTATGTATGTGTGTATTAAAATTTATCTGTAAATTTGTATGTAATGTTTCCAACACTGAACAACATATAAAGATTGGATTTATAAAGGTACTGATTGTAAAAGGCAATAATAATGAAAACTAAAAAAAAAAATGAGGTATTTGACTTACATCAGAACTGACTTAAGATGGAGTTGTCAGAAAGGTATTCTGTCGTAAGTTGGCTACTACCTGTAATTGCAGCCCTCCCATACTCCCATTCAGGGCCAGGTGAGGAAATTGAGGTGCCTAGGGTGCAAAATTTAAGGAGACATTGATTCTTAGGGTTGTGCAAGTATCCATCCTGCACTTGCATGACACTGAGAGTAAGTGCCTCCTTATATTTCATATCTTAGGTGCTTCACTCCCTCACGTTTGTCCCTGTCCCACTCTCATGTATTTCACTTTCTTATCTATCTTTCCAACTCCCTCTATTATCCTGACTCCAGCAATTCTTCAACTGCACTAGAACCTCCAATCCATTGATGTTACAAAATTTTCACTGTACATCACACCTTTCATGTTCTCTTCCATACCTGGTTTAAATTCCAAGGAGGTTAATTATAATCACTCCCTTGTTCCTCTTGAACCTACTTCAATCAGGCAAATATTGTGTTATCTTTGTTTTTATACACAACAAAAAAAGACATATGGCAGTGAAATAAATAAAATTTCCAAACAGGTGTTCTTGCTTCTACCTTTGCCTACTTACAGTCAACAGAACAGCCAGAGTTTTCCTGTTAAAATGAAAGTCAAATCATGTAATTACTCTGTTTTTTTTTTAATGACTCTCTATTTTGTTCAGTGTTATGGGTTGAATTGTGTCCTCCAGAAATGTGTGTCAACTTGGCTAGTCCATGATTCCCAATATTGAGTGACTATTCACCATTTTGTCATCTGATGTGATTTTCCTATGTGTTGTAAATCCTATCTCTATGATGCTGATGAGATGGGATTAGCGGCAGTTATGTTAATGAGATAGAACTCAATCTACAAGATTACGTTGTGTCTTAAGCCAATCTTTTTTGAGATATAAAAGAGAAGCAAGGAGAGAGACATGGGGAAACCTCATACCACCAAGAAAACAATGCCAGGAGCAGCGCACATCCTCTAGACCTGAGGGTACTGTGCTGAAGAGCTCCTGGACCAGGGGAAGATTGATAACAAGGACATTTCTCCAGAGCTGACAGAGTTAGAGAAAGCCTTCCCCTGGAGCTGGTGCCTTGAATTTGGACTTCTAGACTACTAGACTGTGAGAGATAAACATGTTTGTTAAAGCCATTCACTTGTGGTATTTCTGTTATAGCAGATGACTGAGACAGGATTTAGTACTGAGAGAGTGAAGTGCTGCTGTAACAAATACCTAAATTGTAAAAATAGTTTTGAAACTGTGAATGGATAGACTGGAAGAGTTTTAAAATGCCAAATAGTAAAAGCCTAGATTGCCTTGAAGAAACTGTTGGTGGAATTATGGATGTCAAAGACAATTCTGGTGAGGACTCAGAAGGAAGTGAGGAGAGCTGTTACACTGGAGATGGCACAGATTGTGAGAAGCAGCAGAATCAGGAGACCAGCATGACAGCACTGGAGCCGACCCACAGAGTGAGAGAGCTGAGTGCCTTTTGTGCAAGAGGCTTCTGGGCGGAGTGGGGTGCCTCTGAGCACTTATCGGTGGAGGTAGGCTTGCTGACCCATGGAGCAAGAGAGCTGAGTGCTTTCCGGCTGAAATTTACTGGTGGAGTGGAGTGCCCCCAGGCACTTATTGGTGGAGCTACAGAGGTTTGTAACGCTTGCCCTAGCAGGGCAGATGCAGGCTGTGAGGCCCGAGGGGCTGAGAGGCCAAGGAACCAGAAAGCAGAAACTGAAGAGACAAGGAACACAGGAAGCAGAGCTGCCTCAGTCTTGAAGGGTAGGACCACGACCTCTGGGGTTTCAAATGGTAGAGATGCCACTTAGATGGGCATGGAGAAAGGGGCCTCCCAAATTCGATGGAACAGAGCTGCCATTCCACTGGGTCTGGAAGGCAGAGCTGAAGCCCAGGGCTGAAGGGCCTCCACTCAGAATCTGCAGAGTGTGGCCAATTCCTAGAGTCTGGAGGGCAGAGTCATCGTGTAAATGGTCTTAGAGAACAGAGAATTATTTTCAAGCCTTGAGGGCTAATGTAATGTGTTCTGTTGACTTACTTGGTGCCTGTTATCCTTTCTTTCCCTCCAATTTCTCTCATTTGTAATGGAAATGTCTAGCTTGTGCCTGTTCCACCATTGTACTTTGGAAGCAGATAACTTGTATTCTAGATTTTACACATGAAGATTTTTGGATTTTGAACTTGGAGTTGATTTAAGACTTTTGCTATGATATGATGGGGTCAATGTGTTTTACATGTGGCAAGGACATGAATTTTGGGGGGCCAAAGGGTGGAATGTTATGGATTGAATTGTGTCCCCCCAAAATGTGTGTCAACTTCGCTAGTCCATGATTCATAGTATTGTGTGACTGTCTACCATTTTGCCGTCTGATGTGATTTTCCTATGTGTTGTAAATCCTTCCTCTATGATGTTAATGAGGTGGAATTAGTGGCAGTTATGTTAATTAGGCAGGACTCAATCTACAAGATTAGGTTGTGTCTTAAGTCAATCTTTTTTGAGATATAAAAGAGGGGAGTGAGCAGAGAGACACGGCTAGGCCAGGATTCCCAGTATTCTGTGTTTGTCCTCCATTTTGTGATTGTAATTTTATGTTAAGAGGATTAGGGTGGGATTGTAACACCACCCTTACCCAGGTTACCTCCCTGACCCAATGTAAAGGGAGTTTCCCTAGGGTGCGGCCTGCACCACCTTTTATCTTAAAAGGGATAAAAGGAAAGGGAAGCAATCAGAGAGTTGGAGACCTGATACCACCAACAAAGAAACACCAGGATCAGAGTTCATCCTTTAGACCTGAGGTTCCTGTGCTGAGAGGCTCTTAGACCAGGGAAAGATTGATGACAAGGACCTTCCTCCAGAGCTGATAGAGGGAGAAAGCCTTCCCCTGGACCTGGTGCCCTGAATTTGGACTTCCAGGCTACTAGACTGTGGGAGAATAAACTTGTTTGTTAAAACCATCCACTTGTGGTAGTTCTGTCACAGCTGCGCCAGATGACTAAGTCAGAGTAAAAGTCAAAATTCTTCCGCTGGCCTATAAGGATCTAAATGATTCAGGCTCTCCATTACCTCTCTGACTTCATCTCTTACTAATCTCACTCTTTATCCATTCTAGCTTCCTTGCTGTTCCTGGTACCTGCCTTAGGGCCTTTGTACTGCCTGGAATACGCTTCTTCCCAAATATCACAGAGCTAATTCCCTCACCAACTTCAAATCTTTGCACAAATGTGATCTTTTCCATGAGGACTACCCTCTCCACTCTCTGCAAAATAGCAACTCACACTAATCCCACCCCACCATCACTTCTGATCTTTTTATCCTGCTCACTATATTTTTTTCTGTATCACCTATTAAATTGTAACAAGTTATATAATTTGCTGGTTTATTATGCTTGTTATCTTGCCTCCTGCTAAACATAATATTCAAAAAGGCATATAACTGTTTTGTTTACTTATTTATCTTGAGAACCTAGAACAGTGCCTGACACACAGCAGGTGCTCAATAAATATTTGTTGAATGACTGAAGTCCTCTGCACTTGAAATGCCTTTTCTAAAGCAATTGTAGAGAGTGAACAATGAACCTTACACTTGTTTTTTTGTAGGTATATTTTCAATTTCCTGGGTTTGGCTCATCCATCCTTCCTTCAATCATCTTATTTAAATTACCTCAGTATTTTTTAGATTGTTTCTCCTTTACTAAAACCATCTTCCTGCTCAGAACAATAGGTTCATAATTCTTCCACTGGCTCTCTTCTGCCTTCTATATCAAATGTAAATTTATAAACCTTCCTTTAAAAAACAATTGCCTTTTGGCTCCCTGTTACAGAATTTCTCTCATTTCTTCTTTCTACCCATCCTGCACAAATACATTCTGTATCTGCCAAGTCTTTTTCCTCCTCCAGGAGTTCTATTATCCTACTTATTAATATCAAAATACATATCAATCAAACTGTATTTGGCAACTAGATTGGACAAGATACTGGGCTAGGTGCTAGAGATATGGTCCTCAAGGATCTCACAAGTCAATTTGGATAGACAAGCCACACATTAGCAACATAAGGCAGTATATATGATAAAGACCAAATAACTAGCATACACATTAAAAATTATTAAAACTCATAGTAGTAAGAGAGTACTGAATACTGGAATTGACTTAGGAAGTCTGTGGAGGGGAACATTGGCTTGAGCGTTAAAAGAGTAGCATTTAAATATGTAAAAATATTTTTAAAGGGAGGTTTGCTGTGATGATTAATTTTATGTGTCATCTTGGCTAGGCCAGATACTGGACAGGTTGCTGGAATGGAATGGAATGGAATGCAAAGTGGAGTGGAATGCAAAATGTAATGTAATATAATGACCTTCCATGATGTGATCAACCAATCAGTTGAAAGGGGTGTTTCCTTGGGTGTGCGGTCTGCCTGCAGAATATAAATGGATATTTCGGCAGATACTCTCTCTCTCGACCCTGCACTCTTCCTGTCACCAGACCTCCAGTTCTTGTGACGTACCATAAGCCTGCAGAAGTCTCTGGCTTGCCACATGAACTGCAGATTTTGTATCAACCAGTCCTCACAATCCCATGAGCCAGCAGAGGTCTCCAGCCTGCTACCTGACCTATAGATCTGAGACTTGCCAGTCCCTACAATTGCATGAACCATTTCCTTGAAGGGAATCTCTGTCTCCATATACTTATATATATACACATCTCACTGGTTTTGCTTCTCTAGAGACCCAACGAAGACTGATGTATAAACAAGACATGGGAAAAATAATTTGCTTAGCTTGTTTGAGAGTCAATATGGTTGTTTGGAGAGATGGAGGGTTTATGGCTCCACCATTCCTGATCTTGTGACTAATGTAATGATGACTAGTATTATTATGATGATCATACAGGAGAGCAGTATGAGATAAAGTAGAAAATATAGCTGTGGCCAGGTTGTATATATGCTTTATACTCTACAGAATAAGAAAATACTGATGGTAATCTACGTAAAGTTGTGCTTTGAGAAAATAATTCTGGTTGTGCCTGAGGAGCTGGAGGGGAGAAATTAAGAGGCAGGATGAGGTGGGAGACTATGGTAATAATCCAGTCTTGAGGTGATGAGAGTCTAGACAAGGGTAGTGTGAGTAGGATACTTAACAGGTGAAGCATTGCTTTCCCTTCCTTTAAAACAAACCACCCCATCTTTAAATCTCTTTGCAAAATTCTCCCACAAGAGATAATGTGGATATTCTAAGTTCTTTTTTGATGATTTCCTAGATCCCTGCAGGTCTTGCTTTGGCTAACCTGCACTAGAAAGATAATTGTTTATTTTTTCCCTGTGACTTTGTGGTTATACCTCTTTCCTTTCTACCTTCATTAATAATGTGAAAAAGATCCTTTCCAAGCTCTGTTTTACACTAAGGGCTTTAGCAGAACAAAATAAAACTACAAAGCATAGTTAAGGTAATAATAAGAACAGAAACACTGTGTAGTGAGATTCATAGCTTACAAATCATGTTTTCAGCCGTCTTCCCGGTTATTTTTCACAACAATCCTGGATGTAGGTATTATTACCCTTATTTTGCAAACGAAATTACTGATTCAAAGACGTCAAGCAAAAGTGGCAGCACTAGTACCCAAACCCAGTCTAACACCCTGTTCAAGAGCTTCAAAGCTGCTACTGTGCTTTTTCTAATCCTATGTAAAATAAAGGCCAGAATTTTGCAAGTAATAAGCGGAGTGTGTAAGTATTTGTTAGTTCTAAATTAATTTTTTTTTTTTGGTTATGAACTAAAAAGTCCCACAGAGATTTAAATGGTTTTGTTCAAATTGATGAGAAGGATAAGTTTTCAAATAAACCACTACCTATTTGCATTTTTAATTTAGAGTTTCTTTTAAAAATTAATGTTTTGCTCATTTTATTTTTTTCTGTTCTTTTAAGCACAAATCTGTTGCCTCACTTTATCATTTATTTTAGTCTGTACTATAAAGAAATTAAGAAGAAAAAAGGCAATTGCGCAAGCAAATTGGTGTGAAAATATGAGGCAAAACAGAGAGTAACTGATGATGCCTAAATGATGATGATGCTATTAATTGTCTTTCAAAATGGAACAGTAGTAAAAGTCTAGTAGTTGTATACATCTGAATTACCTCTAGAGCAAACTGAGCAGCTAAACTGAGGAGCATGGTATGTGAACATCTATCTGTAAGTATGTCTTTATCTTCTGTCTCTTTGTCTCTTAATAAACTCTCTAGAATAGTTATTACCTGTAAAGCTGAAAAAAGAAAACAAAACAAAATGAAATACTCTTATCAAAGGTAACAGCTATCTATGGTTAATTACAACATACTGACTGTGGAACTTATTTTAAGAGTATTAATATCTTTAAAATATTGGCTAATTTTATAGTGTCCTATGAATTGTTAAACAACCAAGCAATATGTGAATATCAGAAAAATGCCCAACTGAGTAACTGCCCTGATGAATTTATTCCAGGGATATATTTGAAAAAGTGCACAAACACATACAAGGATGTTTACCCAACATTGTTTGTAACAGTAAAATATGGAAACAACCTAAATTCCATCAATAAGGGATGGGCTTAATACATTGGGTACATCCATAAAATGGAATACAATATAGAATAAACCAAAAAAAGTATGGCTGTATTATATTATATGTCTTAAAGACAGGTTATGGTAAGTTAAATATGTGTAGTATGGAACTTAAGTAACAGCTAAAACAACAAAGAATTATTTGGCTTATTAGTTAACAAGCGAAAAAGAAGATAAAACATAATATAAGAAATATTCAATTAATCCAAAAGGAAGCAGTAAAATACAGAAAAAAGAGATGGAACAAATAGAAGGCAAGTAACACCATGTTAAATTTAAACATAACCATATCAACAATCACATTAAATATAAATGGTCTAAACACTCAACTAAAAGGCAGAGAAAGTAAGAATGGATTAAAAAAATATTTATATACTACTAAGAAGAAACACACTTAAATATAAAGACACAGATTAAAAGAAAAAGTATGGAAAAAATATATACCATGATAAAAGTAAGCAAAGAAAGCTAGAGTGGCTATATTAATATTAGACAAACTAAATTTCAGAGCAGAAAATACTACCAGTGATGAACAATATTATTTAATGATGATAAAAAGATCAATTCATCATGAGGACAGAACAATCCTAAATGTTTATTAATCTAATAACAAAATTTTTCAAATACAAGTAGCAAAAACTGCTAAAACTACAAAGAGGAATTAACAAATCCACAATTATACTTGAAGATTTCAGTACCCTCTCTCAGTAATTGATAGAACAAGTAGACAGAAAATCAACAAGAATATAGTACACTTAAACAATACTATTAACCAGCTTGATTAAATTGACATTTATAGAACACTTGACCCAACAGTAGCAAAATACATATTCTTCTCAAGTGCATATGGAACACTTACAAAGAAAGATGATATTCTGGATGACAAAGCAAGTCTCGACATATTTTAAAAGAATTCATGTCATTCAAAGTGTGTTATACTACAAAGGAGTTAAAATAAAAACCAGTAAGAGAAAGTTCTCTGGAAAATCTGCAAAATTCTAAATAACCTGTGGGTCTAAAAAGGAATCAAAACTCAAACTGGAAAGTATTTTGAACTAAATGAAAGGACAAAGCAACTTAACAACAAAAAGGCAAATAACCCAATCATAAAATGGGCAAAGGACTTGAACAGACATTTCACCAGAGAGGACATTTGACAGGTCATCAAACACATGAAAAGATTCTCAGCATCATCAGCCATCAGAGAGATGCAAATCAAAACACAATGATATATCATTTCACTCCCACTGGGATGGCTAAGATAAAAAATAACAATAAATGTTGGCAAGGACGTGGGGATATTGGAACCCTTATCCATTGTTGCTGGAAATACAAAATGGTACAGTTGTGGAAAATAGAATAGTGGTTGCTCAAAAAAAAAGAAATGGAACCCATAAATATTGATATCCTAGGCATTAGTGAGCTGAAATGGACTGGTGTTGGATATTTTGAATCAGACAATCATATGGTCTACTATGTTGGGAGAGACACCTTGAAGAGGAATGGCGTTGCATTCATCGACAAAAAGAACATATCAAGATCTATCGTGAAGTACAATGAATATCCATACAGCTACAAGAAAGACCAGTTAATACGACTATTATTCAAATTTATGCACCAACCACTAAGGCCAAAGATGAAGAAACTGAAGATTTTTACCAACTTCTGCAGTCTGAAATTAATCAAAACATGTGATCAGGATGCATTGATAATTACTGGTGATTACAATGTGAAGACTGGAAACAAAGAAGGATTGGTATTTGGAAAATATGGCCTTGGTAATAGGAACGATGCTGGAGATTGCATGATAGAATTTTGTAAGGCCAATGACTACTTGATCACAAATACCTTTTTTCACCAACATAAACACGTGGACATCACCAGACGGAATACACAGGAATCAAATCGACTACATCTATGGGAAGAAAAAAAAAATCTGTGGGAAGAGACGATGGAAAAGCTCAATATCATCAGCCAGAACAAGGCCAGGGGCCGACTACAGAACAGACCATCAAATGCTCATATGCAAGTTCAAGTTGAAACTGAAGAAAATTAGAACAAGTCGATGAAAGCCAAAGTACGACCTTGAGAATATTCCACCTGAATTCAGAGACCATCTCAAGAACAGACTTGATGCGCTGAGCACTAATGGCGGAAGACCAGACAAGTTGTGGAATGACATCAAGGACATTATCCATGAAGAAAGCAAGAGGTCCTTAAAAAGACAGGAAAGAAAGAAAAGACCAAAATGGATGTCAGGAGAGACTCGAGAACTTGGTCTTGAAAGTCGAGTAGATAAAGCAAAAGGAAGAAATGATGAAGTAAAAGAGCTGAACAGAAGATTTCAAAGGCTGCTTGAGAAGACAAAGCAAAGTATTACGATGACATGTGCAAAGACCTGGAAATGGAAAACCAAAAGAGAAGAACATTCTCTGCATTTCTCAAGCTGAAAGAACTGAAGAAAAAAATTCAAGCCTCGAGCTGCAATACTGAAGGAATCTATGGGGAAAATATTAAATGACTCACGAAGCATCAAAAGAAGATGTTCAACCATTTCAGGAGGTACCATATGAGCAAGAACCAATGGTACTGAAGGAAGAAGTCCAAGCTACATTGAAGGCACTGGGGAAAATAAGGCTCTGGGAATTGACGGATACCAATTTTGATGTTTCAACAAACCGATGCAGCACAGGAAGTACCCACTTGTTTATGCCAAGAAATTTGGAAGACAGTTACCTGGCCAACCGACTGAAAGAGATCTATATTTATGCCTATTCCCAAGAAAGGCAATCCCACCAAATTCAGAAATTATTGAACAATATCATTAATATCACACGCAAGTAAAATTTTGCTGAAGATCATTCAAAAACGGCTGTAGCAGTATTTTGACAGGGAACTGCCAGAAATTCAGGCCAGTTTCAGAAGAGGACGTGGAACCAGGGATATCATTGCTGATGTCAGATGGATCCTGGCTGAAAGCACAGAATACCAGAAGGAGGTTTACCTGTGTTTTATTGACTATGCAAAGGCATTCAGCTGTGTGGATCATAACAAATTATGGATAACATTGTGAAGAATGGGAATTCCAGAACACTTAATTGTGCTCCTGAGGAAACTTTACATAGATCAAGAGGCAGTTGTTCGGACATAACAAGGGGATACTTATTGGTTTGAAGTCAGAAAAGGTGTGCGTCAGGGTGGTATTCTTTCACCATATCTATTCAATCTGTATGCTGAGCAAATAGTACGAGAAGCTGGACTATTTGAAGAAGAATGGGGCATCAGGATTGGAGGAAAGCTCATTAACAACCTGCGTTATGCAGATGACACAACCTTGCTTGCTGAAAGTGAAGAGGACTTGAAGCACTTACTAATGAAGATCAAAGACCACAGCCTTCAGTATGGCTGAACATAAAACAAAAATCCTCACAACTGGACCAATAAGCAACATCATGATAAATGGAGAAAAGTTTGAAGTTGTCAAGGATTTCGTTTTACTTGGATCCACAATCAACAGCCATGGAAGCAGCAGTCAAGAAATCAAAAGATGCATTGCATTGGGTAAATTTGCTGCAAAGGACCTCTTTAAAGTGTTGAAGAGCAAAGATGTCACCCTGAAGACTAAGGTGCGCCTGACCCAAGCCATGGTATTTTCAATCACATCATATGCATGTGAAAGCTGGACAATGAATAAGGAAGACCAAAGCAGAACTGAGGCCTTTGAATTGTGGTGTTGGCGAAGAATATTGAATATACCATAGACTGCCAGAAGAACGAACAAATCTGTCTTGGAAGAAGTACAGCCAGAATGCTCATTAGAAGTGAGGATGGTGAGACTTCATTTCATGTACTTTGAACATCTTGTCAGGAGGAACCAGTCCCTGGAGAAGGGTATCATACTTGGTAAAGTAGAGAGTCAGCAAAAGAGGAAGATCCGGAGGCGGGGCCAAGATGGCAGACTAGGTGGACGCTACCACGGATCCTTCTTGCAACAAAGACTCGGAAAAACAAGTGAATCGATCACATAGATAACAATCTACGAACTCTGAATAACAAACACAGACTTAGAGACGGAGAACGAACAAATACGGGCAGACAGCGATCGTTTTCAGAACCAGGAGCCAGCGTACCAGGCAGGTGTCCTTCGGAGCCCGATCTGGGGCAGAGCCCAGGGGGGCAGATGGCACAGACAAGGGGCCCAGCCCTACCCCCTGAACTCATCCCGGGAGAGAGCCTAGCCGGTTGGCGCGGGTGGGGTAGCGGCGCAGCCGGTGGGAGAAGCACCCGGGAGGCAGTGACTGATCTTGGAGCGGGGAGAGCAGCGTCCCAGCCGAGGAGCCGTCCCGCTGGGAGTTTGGCAGGAAGCGGGCGTGGCGCAAGCATGGGGATCAGCTATATTTCCCTAAAGTGACCCTGGGGGCGGGCCCAGCCGTTCGTGCAGGCGATGCCCACGCAGTTCGCGCAAGTGGTGCTGCGCACCGGAGGTAGAAGTCCCCGGGAGGAAGTGACTGGTCTCCGAGCGGGGAGAGCAGCGTCCCAGCCAGGGAGCCATCCCGCTGGGATGTTGGCGAGCGTGGGCGGGGCGTGAGCGCGTTCCCCTGAATAGACCTCGGGGGCGGGCCCAGCTGTTTGTGAGGGCGACGCCCACCCAGTTCGCGCGAGCAGAGCGGCGCACCGGAGGGAGAAGTCCCCGAGAGGAAGTGACTGGTCTTGGAGCAGGGAGAGCAGCATCCCAGCTGGGGAGCCGTCCCGCCGGGATTTTGGCGGACGCGGGCGGAGCATGAACGTGGGGATCAGCTCTATATTCTGAGGTGCTACACTCCTAGCTCTATGATCCCTCCCCCACCCTCCCCAGGCGGCTCCATTAACATCCGAATACCCTGAGCCAGAGGGAGAATTCAGATAGGGATCTGACTGCATTTTTTTTTTAGCTGATTACCTGGAAAAACTAGTTTCCCAGTGATGGCTCGGAGACAGCAGTCCATATCAAACCACATAAAGAAACAGATCATGACAGCTTCTCCAACCCCCCAAACAAAAGAATCAAAATCTTTCCCAAATGAAGATACAATCCTGGAATTATCAGACACAGAATATAAAAAACTAATTTACAGAATGCTTAAAGACATCACAAATGAAATCAGGCTAACTGCAGAAAAAGCCAAGGAACACACTGATAAAACTGTTGAAGAACTCAAAAAGATTATTCAAGAATATAGTGGAAAAATTAATAAGTTGCAAGAATCCATAGAGAGACAGCATGTAGAAATCCAAAAGATTAACAATAAAATTACAGAATTAGACAACGCAATAGGAAGTCAGAGGATCGAGCAATTAGAATGTAGACTGGGACTTCTGGAAGACCAGGGAATCAACACCAACATAGCTGAAAAAAAATCAGATAAAAGAATTAAAAAAAATGAAGAAACCCTAAGAATCATGTGGGACTCTATCAAGAAGGATAGCCTGCGGATGATTGGAGTCCCAGAACAGGGAGGGGGGACAGAAAACACAGAGAAAATAGTGGAAGAACTCCTGACACAAAACTTCCCTGACATCATGAAAGACGAAAGATTATCTATCCAAAACGCTCATCGAACCCCATTTAAGATTGATCCAAAAAGAAAAACACCAAGACATATTATCATCAAACTTGCCAAAAACAAAGACAAACAGAAAATTTTAAAAGCAGCCAGGGAGAAAGGAAAGGTTTCCTTCAAGGGAGAATCAATAAGAGTAAGTTCAGACTACTCAGCAGAAACCATGCAGGCAAGAAGGGAATGGGACGACGTATACAGAGCACTGAAGGAGAAAAACTGCCAACCAAGGATCATATATCCAGCAAAACTCTCTCTGAAATTTGAAGGAGAAATTAAGATATTTACAAACACAAGTTTAGAGAATTTGCAAAATCTAAACCAAGACGGCAAGAAATGCTAAAGGAGATTGTTTGGCCTGATGACCAATAATATCAGGTACCAGCACAATACAAGGTCACAAAACAGAACGTCCTGATATCAATGCAAGTCAAATAGGGAAAGCACAAAAACAAACAAATTAAGATTAATTCTAAAAAATAAATAAATAAACAAAATAATACACAAAACAGGGAATCATGGAAATCAATAGATAAACTATCACAATAATCAAAAAGAGGGACTAAATATAGGAGGCATTGAACTGCCAGATGGAGAGTGATACAAGGCGATATAGAACGATACAAGTTAGGTTTTTACTTAGAAAAATAGGGGTAAATAATAAGGTAACCACAAAAAGGAATATCAATTCCATAACTCAAGAAAAAAGCCAAGAAAAACGTAACGACTCAACTAACATAAAGTTAAACATTATGAAAATGAGGATCTCACAATCTACTAAGAAAAACGTCTCAGCACAAAAAAGTATGTGGAAAAATGAAATGGCCAACAACTCACATGAAAAGGCATCAAAATGACAGCACTAAAACCTTATTTATCTATAATTACGCTGAATGAAAATGGACTAAATGCACCAATAAAGAGACAGAGAGTCTCGGACTGGATAAACACGATCCATCTATATGCTGCCTACAAGAGACACACCTTAGACTTAGAGACACAAACAAACTAAAACTCAAAGGATGGAAAAAAATATATCAAGCAAACAATAAGCAAAAAAGAAGAGGAGTAGCAATATTAATTTCTGACAAAATAGACTTTAGACTTAAATCCGCCACAAAGGATAAAGAAGGACACTATATAATGATAAAAGGGACAATTGATCAGGAAGACATAACCATATTAAATATTCATGCACCCAATGACAGGGCTTCAAGATACATAAATCAAATTTGTACAGAATTGAAAAGTGAGATAGACACCTCCACATTTATAGTAGGAGACTTCAACACACCACTTTCGGAGAAGGACAGGACATCCAGTAAGAAGCTCAATAGAGACACGGAAGACCTAATTACAACAATCAACCAACTTGACCTCATTGACTTATACAGAACTCTCCACCCAACTGCTACAAAATATACTTTTTTTTCTAGTGCACATGGAACATTCTCTAGAATAGACCACATATTAGGTCATAAAACAAATCTTTGCAGAATCCAAAACATCGAAATATTACAAAGCATCTTTTCAGACCACAAGGTAACGAAGCTAGAAATCAATAACAGAAAAACTAGGGAAAAGAAATCAAATACTTGGAAAATGAACAATACCCTCCTGAAAAAAGACTGGGTTATAGAAGACATCAAGGAGGGAATAAGGAAATTCATAGGAAGCAACGAGAATGAAAATACTTCCTATCAAAACCTCTGGGACACAGCAAAAGCAGTGCTCAGAGGCCAATTTATATCGATAAATGCACACATACAAAAAGAAGAAAGAGCCAAAATCAGAGAACTGTCCCTACAACTTGAACAAATAGAAATTGAGCAACAAAAGGATCCATCAGGCACCAGAAGAAAACAAATAATAAAAATTAGAGCTGAACTAAATGAATTAGAGAACAGAAAAACAATTGAAAGAATTAACAAAGCCAAAAGCTGGTTCTTTGAAAAAATTAACAAATTGATAAACCATTGGCTAGACTGACTAAAGAAATACAGAAAAGGAAACAAATAACCCGAATAAGAAACGAGAAGGACCACATCACAACAGATCCAAATGAAATTAAAAGAATCATTTCAGATTACTACGAAAAATTGTACTCTAACAAATTTGAAAACTTAGAAGAAATGGATAAATTCTTGGAAAAATACTACCTACCTAAACTAACACATTCAGAAGTAGAACAACTAAATAGACCCATAACAAAAAAAGAGATTGAAACGGTAATCAAAAAACTTCCAACAAAAAAAAGTCCTGGCCCAGACGGCTTCATTGCAGAGTTCTACCAAACCTTCAGAGAAGAATTAACACCACTAGTACTGAAGGTATTTCAAAGCATAGAAAAAGACGGAATACTACCCAACTCATTCTATGAAGCTACCATCTCCCTGATACCAAAACCAGGTAAAGACATTACAAAAAAAGAAAATTATAGACCTATATCCCTCATGAACATAGATGCAAAAATCCTCCACAAAATTCTAGCCAATAGAATCCAACAACACATCAAAAAAATAATTCACCCTGATCAAGTGGGATTTATACCAGGCTGGTTTAATATCAGAAAAACCATTAATGTAATCCATCACATAAATAAAACAAAAGATAAAAACCACATGATCTTATCAATAGATGCAGAAAAGGCATTTGACAAAGTTCAACACCGATTTACAATAAAAACTCTTACCAAAATAGGAATTGAAGGAAAATTCCTCAACATAATAAAGGGCATCTATGCAAAGCCAACGGCCAATATCACTCTAAATGGAGAGAACCTGAAAGCATTTCCCTTGAGAAGGGGAACCAGACAAGGATGCCCTTTATCACCGCTCTTATTCAACATCGTACTTGAAATCCTAGCCAGGGCAATTAGGCTAGACAAAGAAATAAAGGGTATCCAGATTGGCAAGGAGGACGTAAAGCTATCACTATTTGCAGATGACATGATCGTATACATGGAAAACCCTAAGGAATCTTCCAGAAAACTACTGAAACTAATAGAAGAGTTTGGCAGAGTCTCTGGTTATAAAACAAACATACAAAAATCACTTGGATTCCTCTACATCAACAAAAAGAACACCGAAGAGGAAATAACCAAATCAATACCATTCACAGTAGCCCCCAAGAAGATAAAATACTTAGGAATAAATCTTACCAAGGCTGTAAAAACCTATACAAGGAAAACTATAAAAATCTGCTACAAGAAATTCAAAAGGACATACTTAAGTGGAAGAACATACCCTGCTCATGGATAGGAAGACTTAACATAGTAAAAATGTCTATTCTACCAAAAGCTATCTATACATATAACGCACTTCCAATCCAAATACCAATGTCATATTTTAAGGGGATAGAGAAACAAATCACTAATTTCATATGGAAGGGAAAGAACCCCCGGATAAGTAAAGCATTACTGAAAAAGAAGAAGAAAGTGGGAGGCCTCATTCTACCTGATTTCAGAACCTATTATATAGCTACAGTAGTCAAAACAGCCTGGTACTGGTACAACAACAGGCACATAGACCAATGGAACAGAATTGAGAACCCAGATATAAATCCATCCATGTATGAGCAGCTGATATTTGACAAAGGACCAGTGTCAGTCAATTGGGGAAATGATAGCCTTTTTAACATATGGTGCTGGCATAACTGGATATCCATTTGCAAAAGAATGAAACAGGACCCATACCTCACACCATGCACAAAAACTAACTCCAAGTGGATCAAAGACCTAAACATAAAGACTAAAACGATAAAGATCATGGAAGAAAAAAATAGGGACAACCCTAGGAGCCCTAATACAGGGCATAAACAGAATACAAAACATTACCAAAAATGATGAAGAGAAACCAGATAACTGGGAGCTCCTAAAAATCAAACACCTATGCTCATCTAAAGACTTCACCAAAAGAGTAAAAAGACCACCTACAGACTGGGAAAGAATATTCAGCTATGACATCTCCGACCAGCACCTGATCTCTAAAATCTATATGATTCTGTCAAAACTCAACCACAAAAAGACAAACAACCCAATCAAGAAGTGGGCAAAGGATATGAACACACATTTCACTAAAGAAGATATTCAGGCAGCCAACAGACACATGAGAAAATGCTCCCGATCATTAGCCATTAGAGAAATGCAAATTAAAACTACGATGAGATTCCATCTCACACCAGCAAGGCTGGCATTAATCCAAAAAACACAAAATAATAAATGTTGGAGAGGCTGCGGAGAGATTGGAACTCTCATACACTGCTGGTGGGATTGTAAAATGGTACAACCACTTTGGAAATCCATCTGGCGTTATCTTAAACAGTTAGAAATAGAACTACCATACAACCCAGAAATCCCACTCCTCGGAATATACCCTAGAGATACAAGAGCCTTCACACAAACAGATATATGCACACCCATGTTTATTGCAGCTCTGTTTACAATAGCAAAAAGCTGGAAGCAACCAAGGTGTTCGTCAACGGATGAATGGGTAAATAAATTGTGGTATATTCACACAATGGAATACTACGCATCGATAAAGAACAGTGACGAATCTCTGAAACATTGCATAACATGGAGGAATCTGGAAGGCATTATGCTGAGCGAAATGAGTCAGAGGCAAAAGGGCAAATATTGTATAAGACCTCTATTACAAGATCTTGAGAAATAGAAAAAACGGAGGAGAACACATACTTTTGTGGTTACAAAGGGGGGAGGGAGGGAGGGAGGGAGAGGGTTTTTTATTGATCAATCAGTAGATAAGAACTGCTTTGGGTGAAGGGAAAGACAACACTCAATACAAGGAAGGTCAGTCTAATTGGACTGGACTAAAAAAGCAAAGAGGTTTCCGGGATAAAATGAAAGCTTCAAAGGTCAGCGGAGCAGGGGCTGGGGTCTGGGGAACATGGTTTGAGGGGACTTCTAAGTCAATGGGCAAAACAATCCTATTATGAAAACATTCTGCATCCCACTTTGAAATGTGGCGTCTGGGGTCCTAAATGCCAACAAGCGGCCATCTAAGATACATCAATTGGTCTCAACCCACCTGGAGCAAAGACAAAGGAAGAACACCAAGGTCACACGACAACTAAGAGCCCAAGAGACAGAAAGGGCCACATGAACCAGAGACCTACATTATCCTGAGACCAGAGGAACTAGTTGGTGCCCGGCCACAATCGATGTCTGCCCTGTCAGGGAGCACAACAGACAACTCCTGAGGGAGCAGGAGACCAATGGGATACAGACCCCAAATTCTCATAAAAAGACCATACTTAATGGTATGACTGCGACTAGAGGAATCCTGGAGACAATGCTCCCCAGACCTTCTGATGGCACAGGACAGGAACCATCCCCGAAGACAACTCATCAGGCATGAAAAGGACTGGTCAGCGGGGGGGAGAGAGATGCTGATGAAGAGTGAGCTAATTAAATCAGGTGGACACTGGAGAGTGTGTTGGCAACTCTTGTCTGGAGGGGGGATGGGAGGATAGAGAGAGAGGGAAGATGGCAAAATTGGCACGAAACGAGAGACTGTAAGGGCTGACTCAATAGGGGGAGAGCAAGTGGGAGAAGGGAGTAAGATGTATGTAAACTTACATGTGACAGACTGATTGGAATGGTAAATGTTCACTTGAAGCTTAATAAAAATTAATCAAAAAAAAAGAGGAATATCCTCAATGAGACGGATTGACACAGTGGTAGCAACAATGGGCTCAAGCATAGCAGTGATTGTGAGGATGGCGCAGGACCGGGCAGTGTTTCATTCTGTTGTACACAGGGTCGCTATGAGGTGGAACCAACTCGACGGCACCTACTAACAAAAGCAACAAACGTATCAGAAATTGAAAAATTTTAAAATGCCATTAAAAATAGTATAAAATATGATACACTTAGGGATAAATCTGACAAAAGATGCAAAAGACTACTACACTGAAAACAAGAAATCGTCACTGAGAAAAATTAAAGAAGACCTAAATAAATGGAAGTATATAACTTACTTATGGGTTGAAAAACAATCATTTTAAGATGCCAGTTCTTCCCAAATTGCTCTATAGGTTCAATGTAATCCCAATAAAAATTCCAGCAGGTTTTTTTTTTTCCTTTAGAAATTGACAAACTCATTTCTAAAATTCATTTGGATAGAGAAAGGATTAGTATAGCCAAAACAACTTCGAAAAAGAAGAGCAAAGTTAGAGGACTAACACTACATGATTTCAAATTTATTACGTAGCTACATTAACCAAAACCACTTAGGAATGGTGTAAAGATAGGTGAATAAAACAAAAAGGAGAGTCCAGAAAGAGACCCACACACATATGACAACTGATTTTTGGTAAAGGTACAAAAGCAATTCAGTTGGGGTTTTTTATTTGTTTGTTTTTGTTTTTTAACAAATGGTGCTGGAATAATTGGATTACTATGAAAAAAATGAACTTAGATTCATACCTTGCAAAAATTCACAATGGGTCAAAGATCTAAATGTAAAACTTAAAAACTGTAAAATTTATTGAAGAAAACGTAAGAGAATTTGTTTTGTAACCTGGTGGCATAGTGGTTAAGTGCTACGGCTGCTGACCAAAGGGTCGGTAGTTCGAATCCACCAAGCGCTCCTTGGAAACTCTATAAGGCAGTTCTACTCTGTCCTATAGGGTTGCTAAGAGTCGATTCCGACTTGACGGCACTGGGTTTTTTGTTTTAACCTTGGATTCGGCAAAGATTTTTTAGGTACAACACTGAAAGTACAGTGTATAAAAGAAAAAAAAAAATAAAGTAGGACTTGGTAAAAATTTAAAACTTTGGCTGTTTCAAAGACACTTAATGAAATTAAAAAAAATTTTTTGCGAAACACATATGTGGTAAAGAACTTCTGTCCAGAATATATAAAGAAAATTTAAAACTAAATAATAAGAAAGGAAAGTGGTCTACAGAAGAATGGGCAGAAGAATTGTACAGACATACTACAGAAGAAGATACATGAATGTCAAATATAAGACATTACCAAAATGTTAATTAAAACCACAGTAATATATCACTCCCAACTATTATAACGGCTAAAATTAAAAAAATAAAAATCAAAATTCCAAGTGCTGGTGAGTATGCAGATCAACTGGAACTCTCATCCACTGCTGCTAGAATGCAGAATTGTATAAACACTTGGGGAAAAATGCTTGGCAGTTTTTTTAGTTTTTTAAACCCACCCTTTATTTGTTTATTTTTTAATACGGTTTAAGTGAAAGTTTACAGTTCAAGTCAGTTTCTCATGCAAAAATCTATACACACATTGTTACGTGACCCTAGTTGCTCTCCCTGTAATGTGACAGCACACTCCTCCTTTCCGCCCTGTATTTCCTGTGTCTATTCAACCAGCTCCTGTCCCGCTCTGCCTTCTCATCTCACCTCAGAACAGGAGCTGCCCATTTAGTCTCATATATCTACTTGAGCTAAGAAGTACACTCTTTACAAGTATCATTTGTGTCTTACAGTCCAGTCTGTCTAATTTTTGTTTGAAGAGTTTGCTTCAGCAATGGTTTTAGTTTTGGGCTAACAGAGAGTCCAGGGGCCGTGTCTTCTGGGGTCCCTCCAGTCTCAGTCAGACTATTAAGTCTGGTGTTTTTACTAGAATTTGAGTTCTGCACCCCACTTTTTTCCTGCTCCATCAGGGACTTTCTGTTGTGTTCCTTGTCTGGGTGGTCATTGGTAGTAGTTGGGTACCATCTAGTTCTCTCGGTCTCAGGCTGATGGAGTCTCTGGTTTACATGGCTCTTTCTGTCTCTTGGGCTAATATATTCCTTGTGTCTTTGGTGTTCTTCATTCTCCTTTGCTCCAGGTGGGTTGGGACCAATTGATGCATCTTAGATGGCCACTTGCTAGCTTTTAAGAGCCCAGATGCCACTCACCAAAGTGGGATGCAGAACATTTTCTTAATAAACTTTGTTATGCCAATTGACCTAGATGTCCCCTGAAACCGTGGTCCCCAGACCCCCGTCTCTGCTACTCAGTTGGACAGTTTCTTATAAAGGTAAACAAACACCTCACATACAACCCAGCAATTCCACTCTAGAGAAATGAAATCTTATCATCACACAAAATCTGTATGCAGATGTTCATTACACCTTTATTCATAATCATCCAAACTGGAAACCACCCAGATATCCTTCACCTGGTAAATGGATAAACTAACTGTGGTACATACATACTATGGAAAACTACTCAGCAATAAAAAAGAAGCAACGATGGATACAGGCAACAATAGGGATGAATTTCAAATGCATTATGCTAAGTGAAAGAAGCCAGGCTGAAAAAGCTTCATAGTGTATGAGTGCATTTATATGATATTCTGGAAAAGACAAAACTGTAGGGACAGAAAATAGATCATGGTTTCCAGGGCTTGGAATGGTGGGAGGGAATGACAACAAAGGGGCCTTAGGGAATTTTTTGTTCTATATCTTGATTGTGGTGGTGGTTAAATGACTGTTGCCATTCATCAAATCTCATTGAACTATTAATATAAAAAAACCTCATGGAACCGTACATGAATGAGAGTGAATTTTGTTGAATGCATCTTCAATAAAAATGACCTTTAAAAATGGTCATAGAACCTGGGGAAGAAATAAAAAGGTTGAGCTTATGCTGTGGTTAAAAAGGAAAATAATTTCATTTTAATTCTTTTAAAAAATAGTTCAATGAAGAATCAATACTTTTAGGCCATTTCTTCTGAAAATATCAAGTCCTTTTATCCTTCAACATGTTATATCATGTAAAACAAATGCCCAGAAGTCTTTAGTGAAAACACTGATGATGGACATGTCAGCAACATTAATCTTGATACAGAGCTGACTCCAATTTACTACTCTATAATTAATTATACAGGTATACTTTACCATTCTGGAACATTTCTTTTTCAATGCAGAATGCATTATCCCATTTTTCTTATGGAGTACATAGCACAATGCCTTGCATACATACGTGTTCATATATAGTCGCCTAACCAAAAAAACCAAATCCAGTGCTGTCGAGTTGAATCCGACTCATAGCGACCCTATAGGACAAAGTAGAACTGTCCCATAGAGATTCCAAGGAGCTCCTGGTGGATTTGAAGTGCCGACCCTTTGGTTAGCAGCTGTAGCACTGAACAACTATGCCACCAGGGTTTCCATATAGTTGCTTAGATGAGTATAAACTCTGTTTAATTCCATTAATTCATGCTTCTCAACTTCTTGCACAAAGGACAACATATCTGAGGCTCAGCCTGCTCTTGGATTTGCTTAGCTACCCTGAGGGGATTAATATTTCAGCAGAGACATACCTGTAACCAATTCAAGATACATGTGTATGTGCAGACACAAAGTTAGGGAGCTTCACTTATGGATAGGACACAGCTACTAATGAGACGAAGGTCATGTGTGCAATTCCAACACTGCCCATTTGGAAAGAAAGTCCATTTCAAGGCCAAATCTCTGACCAACCACTTCCCAAGTAAGTGAAAACAGTCACAAGGTACCCTGGAGAATTCCATTCTGTGAAGGCAATTCTTAACTGATGTGGTTTTGTAGTATAAATCTCCCACACACTTCACAGCTTTTTAAACTTAATTTTTGAGTATGTTGGCTTAAATGATGGAAAGTATAAAAAAGTTTACAGTGAGAAATCTTTTCCCCCAACTCCTGTCCCACATCTCCCCAGTTCCCACTCCCTTGACAGGTAACCGCTGCTCTTTTTATGTAAACTTCGTTTCTTTTTGCATCGTATTATCTTTACATAGGAAGGATAGAATATAGATACTTAATTCCATTGTGTTAAAAACAGTCAAAGACAACTCACAAATAACATTTATATCTCTGTCAGAGTTTCCCTCTAAGATTTCAATCTTGAGTAGATAAAATTGAGTGAAAATATTTGTAGGATCACATCGTTCCACTTCTGCCATTGCTTCTTTAGCCTGAAAAGAAAAACATTGGGTCTATTTCATAAAAGCTATAGGAACCCAAATTCTCTATAGATACAACACAATCTCAATCAAAATTCCAACAGCATTCTTTACAGTAATGGAAAAACTAATCCTTAATTTTACATGGAAAGGCAAGAGATCCCAAATAACCAAAGCGATTTTGAAGAAGAACAAAGGAGAAGGCCTCACACTTCCTGACTTAAAAATATATTACACAGCTACAATAATCAAAACACATTGGTAATGGTTTAATGATAGACACATAGACCAATAGAATAGAATTGACAATCCAGAAATAAATCCAAACATCTACATTCAGGTGATTTTCGACAAGGGAGCCAAATCCATTCAATGAGGAAGGAACAGTCTCTTCAACAAATGGTGCTGCTCTACATGCAGAAAAAGAAACAAGATCCATACCTCACACCACACACAAAAGCTAATCCAAAATGGATCGAGGTCTTAAATGTTAAATCTAAAAGCATAAAGTTCTTGGAAGAAAATACAGGAACAAAGCTTTGGGGCCTAATTTTTTTTCAATGATAGATTATCAAATACAATGATGAATGAACAAACAACAGGAAAAAAAATAGATAACTGGGACCTCATAAAAGCTAAATACTTACATTCATCAAAAGACTTTATCAAAAGAGTAAAGAGACAACCTAAAGACTGGGAGAAAATCTTTGGGAACAATATAACTGGCAAGAATCAATATCTAAAATATATAGAAAACTTCTACAACTTAACAATGAAAAGACAAATAACCAAATAAAACCTGAACAAAGGACATGACCAGATATTTCACCAAAGAGGATATTCAAATGGCCAGGAGACACATGAAAAGATGCTTAACATCATTAGCCATTAGAGAAATGAAAATCAAAACTACAATGAGATACCATTTAAAGAAAACGAAAAGTAAGAAGTGTCGTAGGGGATGTGGAGAAATTAGAATCCTCATCCATTGCTGGTGGGAATGCAAAATGGTACAGCCATAGTGGAAAACAGTGTGGTGGTTCCTCAGAAAACTAGAGGTTGAGCTGTCATACGACCCATCAATTCCACCCCTAGGTATATACACCCTAGGGATATAGTAGAAGTTACTTGAACAGATATATGCACACCTCTGTTCATCGTAGCACTATTATAATAGTAAAAAGATGGGAACAACATAAGTGCCCATCAATGGATGGATGGATAAGTAAAATGTGGTACATACATACAATGGAATACTACTTGGTGATAAGAAAAATGAGTTCCTGAAACATCTTGGAACATGGATGAGCCGGGAGGACATTATGTTGAGTGAAATAAGTCAATCACAAAAAAAATATTGTATGTTCTCACTTTCATGAACAGGCAAATATACAGAAACTAATGTTCATTAGTGGTTAACGGTGATGGGAGGAAGAGGGAGACTCACTCTCTAGATAGTAGACATTTGTTATTTTTGGTGATGGAAAGGTAACACTGAATGAAGGTAAAGTGTACACAGCTTGACCAAGGTAAATTATGTCACTAAAATGTACACAAGAAAAAAGAACCTATTGGTAATTACTATGTCATATAAAATTTTGAAACAACAGCACCAACAACCAAAAAATATGTATGGGTATATATGTATGTACCCATCGACAAAAAACCAAACCCGTTGCCGTTGAGTCGATTCCGACTCACAGCGACCCTATAGGACAGAACAGAACTGCCCCATAGAGTTTCCAAGGAGCACCTGGTGGGTTTGAACTGCCAACCTTTTGGTTAGCAGCCATGGCTCTTAACCACTATGCCATCAGAGTTTCCATATATGTGTACAGGTATGTATATGTGAGTATATATGCGTGTACATATGGGTGTATGTACTTTTTTATACGTATATGCATCTATGTGACCGTACGCACATATATTCATATATATACATAATAAAGCACATACGAGCCACAGATAAATAAAGCACAGATACTTCTTAGACATAACCAAACACTTGTGGGATTGGTTTTCTGGGTTCAAAGAATTAGAATCATAGGCTTATGGATCATCTCAGTCAACTGGCATAATATAGTTCCTAAAGTTATGTTCTATATCTTAGATTGATGAGTAGTTTCTGGGGTTTTAAAAGCTTTGGAGAGGCCATCTAATATTACAACTATTGGTCTCTACTCATCTGGAGCAAAGAAGAAACTAGTCTACAGCAGAAATAGTCTACATGAACCATGACCTCATCTACCCTGAGACCAGAAGAACTAGATGATGTCCAACTACCACTACTGATCGTTCTAATCACAGTCACAATAAATGGACCCTGATAGAATGGGAGAAAACTGTAGAACAGAACCTCAAATTCCTAAAACAAAAACAAAGAAAGAAACACACAAAAAAACACCCAGACTTACTGGACTAGTTGAGACTGGAGGACTACTGCCCTGAGATACTCTTCAAACCTTGAAGTGAAACTAACCTCTGAGGTCACCTTGTAGCTAAATAACAGATTGGCTCACAAAATAATGAATACCACTTGTAAGTACTGTGCTTCTTTAAAAAATCCCCTGTATGAGACCAAATGGTCAACAATTACTTTAAAACAAATATGAGAATGTAAGGGGGCAGGAAAACTGGATTAATGGAAACAGAATAACTAGCATGGAAATGAGAATGTTCATGCATTGTGAAGAATGTAACCAATGTCACTGAACTACTTGTGTAGAAATTGTCGAATGGGAACCTAAACTGCTGTGTAAGCTTTCAAAAAAAAACACAATAAAATACTACTAAAAAAAAAAAGCTATAGGAAGTTCTTACATATTTTACTAATATCATTAACACAGTCACATTGGCCGATGGGTACTCACAGTGAAAAGACATGAATCTAAGAAAACTTTTTATAAAGAACTGCTCTCTTAACAGCAGGATGCAGACCTCAAATTCTCATAAAAAGACCAGACTTAATGCTCTGACTGATACAAGAGGGACACCAGAGGTCATGGTCTCTGGACCCTCTGGTAGCCCAAGACAGGAAACATTCCCAAAGCCAACTCTTCAAACAGGGATTAGACTGGACAGAAGGTGATACTGGTGAGGAGTGAGCTTCTTGGTTCAAGTAGACACATGAGACTATGTGGGCAGCTCCTGTCCGGAGGGGAGATGAGAAGGCAGAGGGGGACAGGAGCTGGTTGAATGGAAACGGGGAATACAGGGTGGAGAGGAGGAATGTGCTGTCTCATTAGGGGGAGAGCAGCTAGGAGTCCATAGCAAGGTGGGTAAAAGTTTTTGTATAAGAGACTGACTTGATTTGTAAACTTTCATTTAAAGCACACACACACACACACACACACACACAAAAGAACTGCTCTCTTAAAAAGCTAATGAAACAATAAGTTCTACTTCTGGAAATAAGGTGAGCCAGATATGTCAGACCAACCCTCCTGCTAAAAACAACCAAAAATGTTGGATAAGATATATGTGTAATTTTTAATTTCCTAAAAGAATAAGAAAGCAGCTAAGATAGTAAAGGAATTACCAAGGCAAACTCTAAGGAAAAGTGAGATCCCAGAGCAGGGCTTTGAACTGGTTCTTCCCGGTTCTGTCATGGCCAAGAAGGCAACAACGGAACAGATCTGAATTTTTAAAATTTGGGTGACTTGGAACCATAACTCCGGGAAAAATTACAGGTCGAAGCCCTGCTGGAAGCTTAATCTCCCTCTTAGAAAACAAGGGGAGCTACGCGTTGCATAGCAAACAAATCTCTTGCCTGTTGGATTCTGTGTAGAGTTGCAAACAGCGGTGCTTGGCACAAAGATGCCAGCTGACCATGCCACTTTTATATGCGTGTCGCACTCCTCACCTGGCAATAACCCAATCTCATGCATCAGGCTCCTGAAAGGGCTGTTTATACCTCTTCTGAGTCTCCCATTTGAGGGCTTTGACCCACAATTTTTCCCATTCTGGTTATGGTTCTGGATCACCCAAATTTAAAAAAATTCAGATATCTTCAGTGTCACTTCATCGGCCATGACTGAATGGGTTTGAACCAGTTTGAAGCCCTGCCCCAGAAAGCTAGGCAGAAAAGTAAAGCCACTTTTGCCTGATACTGGTATTGAAAATCTAACCAAATGTTCACCTTAGTTTTTTTTTTTTTTTTTAGGATTATTTTATTTTCTCACATTCTATTACCCCACGCATATCCTTGCTTGGTAAAGTAGAGGGTCAGTGAAAAAGAGGAAGACCCTCAATAAGATGCATTGACACAGTGGCTGCAACAATGGGCTCACGCATAACGAAGATAGTGAGCATGGCGTAGGACTGGGCAGCGTTTCCTTCTGTGGTACATATATGGTCATTATGAGTCGGAACTGACTCAACCGCACCTAAGAACAACAACGACACGCATATCCTTAGATATCGTGGACAGAACATTTGGTCTGAATCGTTATAACATTAAAATTTAAAAAAATTAAAAAAATTTAAATGTGGTAAGTATATATAACAAAACATTTAGCATTTCAATATGTTTTACATGTACCGTTCTGAGGCATTAATTACGTTCATCGTGTTGTGCAACCATGGTCACTATCCATTTCTTTTTTTTCTATTTTTAATTTTTTTTTATTGTTGTTGAAAATATACACAGCAAAACATATCCATTCGACAATTTTTACATGTACAATTCAGTGATATTGATTACACTCTTCAAGTCGTGCAACCATTCTTACCCTTCTTTTCAGAATTGTTTCTCCCCCATTGACATAAATTCACTGCTCCCTAAGCTTCCTAACTTTTTGCATTATTGTCATCAATTTGATGCCATATAGCCCGTTCTTTAAAAGGGCACAGTGCTGAAGGCAGACATTCTTTATTATTTTTTTAAATTTTTATTGTGCTTCAAGTGAAAGTTTACAAATCAAGTCAGTCTGTCATACAAAAATTTATACACACCTTGCTATATACTCCTAATTGCTCTCCCCCTAATGAGACAGCCCGCTCCTTTCCTCCACTTTCTCTTTTTGTGTCCATTCCGCCAGCTTCTAACCCCCTCTGCCCTCTCATCTCCCCTCCAGATAGGAGATGCCAACATAATCTCAAGTGTCTACTTGATACATGAAGCTCATTCTTCACCAGCATCTTTTTCTATCCCATTGTCCAGTCCAATCCCTGTCTGAAGAGTTGGCTTCGGGAATGGTTCCTGTCTTGGGATAACAGAAGGTCTGGGGACCATGACCACTGGGGTCCTTCTAGTCTCAGTCAGACCATTAAGTCTGGTCTTCTTAAGAGAATTTGCTCTCTTGCTCCCTCAGGGGTTCTCCGTTGTGTTCCCTGTCAGGGCAGTCATCGGTTGTAGCCGGGCACCATCTAGCTCTTCTAGCCTCAGGCTGATGTAGTCTCTGGTTTATATGGTCCTTTCTGTCTCTTGGGCTCGTCATTACCTTGTGTCCTTGGTGTTCTTCATTCTCCTTTGATCTAGGTAGGTTGAGGCCAATTGATGCATCTTAGATGGCCGCTTGCTATCGTTTAAGACCCCAGATGTGAAGGCAGACATTCTTTACTAATTGAGCTAAATGTTGTTTCAGCCAACTTCTCTATTAAAAAATTATTTATTTATTTTTGGTGGTGTTGTTGAGAATATACACGGCAGAACATACACCAATTCAACAATTTGTACATGTATAATTCAGTTACATTGATTACATTCTTTGAGTTGTACAGCCATTCTCAACCTCCTTTTCTAGATCTTAAAAGAGCACAATGCTCAAGGCAAACATTCTTTACTAGTTAAGCTAAACTATTGTTGGGTTTTAAGAAGACTTCAAGGGATATTTTTGGCTTAAGGTTTAAAGGTTACATCAGGGTAATAGTTTCAGGGGTTCATCTAGCCTCAATGGCTCTAGAATGCCTAGAATCCATGAGAATTTGAGATTCTGTTCTGCAATTTTCCTCCTTTTCATCAGGATTCCTGTATAGAATCTTTTCAATCAAAATGTTCAGTAATGGTAGCCGGGCACCATTCAGTTCTTCCAGTCGCTGGCAAAGGAGGCAGCTGTTCATGGAAGTTATTAACCACACATTCCATAACCTCCCCCCATTCCTGACTCTTCTTCTGTTGTTCCAGGTGAATAGAGACCAATTGTTGTGCCTTGGATGGCCACTTGCAAGCTATTAAGACCCCAAGCACAACACAACAAACTTTTATTGTCTTTTTATATAAGTGAGGTCATAGAATATTTTTCCTTTTGTGATTAACTTATTTCACTCAGCATAATGTCTTCAAGCTCCATCCATATTGTACCATATATCAAGACTTCATTTCTCTTACTGGCTGTGTAATATTCCATTGTAGGTATGTACCACATGTTGTTTATCCATTCATCTGTTGATGAGCTTATAGGTCGTTTCTACCTTTTGACTATTGTGAATAGGGCTGCAATGAACATTGGTGTACATGTCTCTTTTTGAGTCTCTGCTTTTGAGTCTTTTGAGTATATACCTAGGAGTGGAATTGCTGGGTCATATGGTAGCCACGTTTTTAGTTTTTTGAGGAATCACCACACTGTCTTCCACAATGGTTGTACCATTTCGCATTCCCACAAGCAATGGGTAAATGTTCCAATTTCCCCACATCCTCACCATTTTTTTTAATTTAATTTTTCATTTTAGCCATCCTAATGAGTGAAATGGTATCTCATTGTGGTTTTGATTTGCATGTCTCTGCTGGCTCCTGACGTTGAGCATCTTTTCATGTGTTTGGTGGCCATTTGGATGTCCTCTTTGCTGAAATGTCTATTTGAGCCCTTTGCCCATTTTATGATTGGGTTGTCCTTTTGTTGTCAGCCAACTTCTTCTTCACCCCTCCTCTTTTTTTCCCCTCTCTCAGAGAAATGCATTTTCTAAAATAATTTTTATTGTGCTTTGGTTTTAGCAAGTGTGATTATAATATGTCTTGATGTTTTTCTTTTGGGGTATATCCTGTATTGACATTCTTTGAGCTTCTTGTATGTTCACCTTTTTGTGTTTCATGATATTAGAGAAATTTTCTGTCAGCAAATCTTCAATGATTCTCTGTATTTTTCGTTTTCTCCCCCTGTTCTGGAACTCTATCACACCCAAATTTTTGCTTCTGATTGTATCCCACATCATTCTCAGAGTTTCTTCATTCTTTTCTCTAATTTTTTTTCAAATAAATTGCTATCCAAGGATTTGTCTTCAATTTCACTGATCCTGTCTTCCATTGTTTCAAATTTGCTACTAAAATCTTCTACTGCATTGTCCATTTCTGAAATCTTGTTGTTTATCTTTTGTATTTCTAGTTGCTGTTTTTGTATGATTTCTACTTGCTTATTTATTTATTTTGACATTTTTTCCAGTATTATTTTCCTGAATTGTTCCATCATTTTGTCTGTCTTTTCCATGGTTCTATTTTTTTCTTATTTTTGTCTGCATTTTCCTTCATGTGTTGGTGAACTCTGAATATTAGAGTTTTGAATTTCCTATCAGGTAGTTCCACTGCCTTTTCTTCTTGAAGGTCACCTTTTTTTTTTGTTGTTGTTGCTTTCTGGAGCCACCCTCTCCTGTTTTGTTTATATGTTTTGATATTGTCTATTGTCTCTGAGCCACTCAGGAATTATTTTCTTTGTTTAGTGATTGTAGATTTGATTGTTTCATCCTGCTTTTTTGTTTTATTTGGTTATGTTTGGGCAGGTGGGCAAGGTGTGTTTTGTTGCTTGATTGCCTGTGGGCACGATATTTCTCACCACTGTCCAGGTAGGCATGGTCGGTCACTCAGCTATAGTGCAAAAGGGTGGGTCCAGAGGGGTGGAGGGGTGGGGATGGATAGTTTGTGGCACCACGTGGGGATGACAGGGCAAGGTGGGGGGGGCAGTGCAGGGCAGGGTCCGTGGGCTGTGTCGGTACCACTTAGGGGCATGGCACTTGGCACATGGTGTAGACAGACAGGATGGAAAGGAGAGAATGTGATGTGCAGAGCTAAGTGGGTGGATGAAAGAAGAGAAATAAGAGAGAGAAACAAAAGCAAAAAGTGAAGGAAAAAAATAACAAGAAAAAAGTAAATAAAACGGCAGTGCAGTAGAATTTGGCAGGTGGGGGCAGGGCAGACCTGGTCAGGCTGTGTGCTGGTAGCTCTTTAGCCGAGAGGTGTGGCTCAGCCTGTCAAGAAGGAGATAGGGGTGGTGCACAGGCTGGATGGGTGGAAGAAAGGAAAAGAAGGAAAGGAGAAAAGAAACAGGGAAAAGAATAAAACAAGCCAAAAAAAATCACAGCCCATCAAGAAGGGGAGGGGATGGCACACGGGGCTAGCTGGGGCTGGAGAAAGGAAAGGAAGGAAGGGTGAGAAAGTGAAGCAAAAAAAAAAAAAGCCAAAAAAAACACCCCAATATCAACAAATACAGACTAACAAACAAACAAAATGGTGCTGAAGGGGCTGGCCAGTGGGGGCACAGTGGACCCTGGCAACAGTGAGCTGGTCTCTCTCTGGCTGAGCACCCATGGCCTGTTGAAAAGTGGCAGAGGCCGTGTAGAGGGAAAGCATGTATCCCTTGTTACTGGGTGCTCTGTCTTCTACTAGGAGTTCCATGGAGTTACCTTCCCAAACTCCCTGTCCACAGCCCTTGGTGGCTCAGGTCCAAGATGGCAAATACAGGCAGCAGTGAGCTGGTATGTTTCTGGCTGAGTGACCGTGGCCCGTAGGAAAGCGGTGGAGGCCTTGTACAGGGTGGGAAAGCATGTATCCCTGGTTATCAGGTGCTCCGTCTCCTGTTGGGAGCTCCATGAAGTTGCCGTCCTGTACTCCCTGTCTGTGTTCATTGGTGGCTGTAGTCCAAGAGGATGAATGGAGCCACGTTAGCTGGTAGGGGACCTCCGCTCTGTAGCTCTCCCTGTTCTCTGTTCTCTGTCAGTTTCTTATTCCATTCAGTGCTCGAGTTCTTTATTCCTTCATTTGGTGCTTAGGTTCCAGGATTGACATTTGTATCTGTTTTACTTAGTTTTTTGGGGTCTTTGCTGCAGAAGGATGGCATGTCTTCTGTCTGTAGTGCCATGTTGGCTCTGCCTCCTCACCTTAGTTTTGATGGACCTCAGAAGGTCAGGGAATCAGACATCAGGGCCCAAGATATCACACGGTTACACTAAAGATAAACCAGAAGTAAACCCATTCCTACTCACATTTACTGGGGACTGCAAAGAAAGTTACCTTGGTGCTGAGCAGAATATGGCATGATGGGGTGGGGGAAACCAGTACCTAAGGTGCACCACAAGTGGACCCTCTTTTGTATTTGTAGCCCCAAATTACATTATATGGAAGGACAAAAGACTCAAGCTGTGACTTTAGTTTAAATTAGTCCCAAATTGGTAGTGCCACCAGGCATCTACAGAAGCCAATGTAAATCCTTTTTAGGGGGTACCTTCATCTTACTCATTACTCTTTGCTGTCGAGTCAAGTCCAACTCATACCAACCCTATAGGACAAAGTAAAATTTCCCTATAGTGTTTCTAGTGCTGTAATCTTACGGAAAGGAGCATTGGCAGTGCAATGGTTAATCACTCAGCTGCTAACCAAAAGATTGGCGGGCTCCACAGGAGATCTGCTTCTATAAAAATTAATAGAATTCCCTATTGGACAGTTCTACTCTGTCCTATAGGATTGCTATGAGTTGGAATAGACTTGACAGCACACAACAACAGCAGCAATCTTTATGGAAGCAGACTACTACATCTTTGTCCAGCAGAGTGGCTGGTGTGGTTGAACTGCTGACCTTTTGGTTAGCAGCCAAGCACTTAACCACTGTGTCACCAAGGCTCCTTACCTTCATCTTAGGCTTTAAAATAAGCCACAAATAATTTTTCAAGAATCGTGAGTAGTAAACATTAAAAAAATAACCAAGCATGCAAGGCACCATGAAGTGACAATCAGCAAGAACTACAACAGAAGCAGATCCTCAAGACACAGATACTGGAATTAATTTAAAAAGTTGGTTATAAAACAACTATGCTCAAAGTTTAAAGAAATAAGAGGTATGTTAAAAAATAAATGTAGGTGGGTTAATATTCAATGGTATATACTGGCAGAACCAGGCAGTGCTTTGTTCTGTTGTACATAGGGTTGCTATGAGTCAGAAATGACTTGACAAAACCTAACAACATAACAACAAATATACTGGTATAGTCATATCAGTTATTTACAGATGGTATCTATTCTGACTGATCATTGCCCATGCCAAACCAATTGTTAAATAATTTGAATATCATTCAAGTTTATAGGAAAGAGCAACTATAAAAATTGTCTTTGCAGATTTGAAAAAGGAAACTTCTTGAAATCAAAAATACAATAACCTAAAAAAAAAATTTTTTTTTTTATACACCATGACCAAGTGAATTTTATTCCAGGTATGCAAAGCTGGTACGACTTCTGAAAATCAATTAATTTAATACATCACATCAACAGGCTAAAGAAGAAAAATGATATGATATCAATAGATGCAGAAAAAGCATTTGGAAAAAATCCAACACCCATTCATGATAAAAATTCTCAGCAAACTGGGAATAGAGGAGAATTTCCTCAACTTGATGAAGATCATCAACAAAAAGCTATAGAAAACATCATGAGATGTTAGCTTAAAGGTGGTAAACCAGATGTTTTCCTCCTAAGATCAGGAACAAGGTAAGGATGTTTCTTCTCACCACTCCTATTCAACACTGTACTGGAAGTCCGAGCTAATGCAATAAGACAAGATAAAGAAATAAAAGCTATATAGATTGGGAAGGAAGAAATAAAAATGTTTTGTTCTTAGATGATAGCATTATTTATGTAGAAAATCCCAAAGAACCAACAAAATACTCCTGAAACTAATTAACAATTATAAAAAGGTTGCAGGATATGAGGTAAGTATGTAAGTCAATTGATTTCCTATTATACCAACAATGCACAGTAGGAATTCGAAATTGAAAACACAGCCCCATTTACGCTAGCACCAAAAAATGAAGTACTTAGTTATAAATCTAACAAAATATGTACAAGATCTATATGAGAAAAACTGTAAGATTCTGATGAAAGAAGATCTAAACAAATGGAAAGATATTCTACATTCATGGGATAGGAAAGACACAATATTGTTACGACGTCTGTCCTTTCTAACTTAATCTATAGATTCAACACACTCTCAATCAAAATCCCAGTAGTTATTTTATGGATATTAGCAAATCGATTCTAGAGTTTATATGGAAAGGCAAAAAACCCAGGATAGTCAACACAACATTGAAGAAAAAAAAAGTTGGAGGGCTGACACACCTCAGCTTTAAGATTTACTGTAAAGTTACAGTAATCAAGACACTTTAGTACTGCTGAAAAAAAATAGACAAATCAATGGAACAGAATAGCCAGGAATAGACCCACACAAATATAGTCAATGAAGGAGCAAAGGCAATTCAATGAAGAAAGGATAGTGTTTTCAACAAATGATGCTGAAACAACTGGATATCCACATGGAAAAAAAATCTAAACACAGACTTTACACCTTTCACAAAAATTAACTCAAAATGGATCATATACCAGTGAAGGATACATAAAATGGTGAATGCAATTAATGTCACTGAATTGTACACATAAAAAAGGTAGAAATGTCAAACGTTTTGTTGTGCATATTTCACAACAATTTAAAAAAATGGGTCAGAGGCGGGGCCAAGATTGCAGAGTAGCCAGATGCTTCCGGTGATCCCTCTTACAACAAAGACCTGAAAAAAACAAGTGAAACGACTGTATTTATGACAAGTTAGGAGCCCTGAACATCAAATGCAAAGTTAGAAAACAGACTGAGTGGCAGGGGGAGGGAGAAATGGTTCAGAAGCAGAGAGGAGTTGCCAGACCTGAATCGCCAGTATCCCTCAGGCACCATATCCAGGAGTGACTGTGGCAGGCTGGTAGTAGCGTTCAGCCACAGTTTCCTCAGGGAGAAACAGCCAGACACGAAGCCTACTCATGCCTCCGAAACCAGAGAAGAACGGCGCTCTCGGCAAAAGTTAAGTACTTGGCTATATTTTACTGTGCCCACCCCCAAGCTGGCTTCAGTAGCTGTTGATTTCCCTGGGCGTGGGATAGGCCCTGCTGAGTGCCCTGAGACATTCTCCTGATCTTAGAGAAGGAATAAATTCACAACTGGTGGAAAAAGATAATCTGCTAGCTCCACTAACCTGGGGAGCTCAGGACAGAAGCGACTCCTGTCCAGGCATAAACAGTCAGTGGACTTTGAATACATTTCCCTCTGCATGTACTGGTGTGGGTCTATTTCAGGAGAACAGGGCCTTGTTGGCAGACTGCAACTGTTTCAGCTCTGCAGTGGAGAGGTGGGTTTTTGATGTTTGACACTGCTTTGCCTATTAAACAGGTCCACACCTACCCACATCAGGGGCCTAAGGACTGGTGGCTCCACTCAGGTTACCCAACCACCCACAACAGAGGCCCAATGATAACTGGTACCTCCCAGTCCTTGCAACCAAAAGCACTAGGTGCCCAAGGTCCATTTGCAGAACCAACCCACCTGTGTGCTCTAGGGAACAGGGGCACGCTTTCCTCGCAGACACTCGGAGGACAGTTGTCAGCCCCCTGCCTTATTCAGAGTGTGACCTCCTGCTGCAACAAGATACCGGTCCCTACACAAATCACCCCTGCCCCTCTAAGGCTGTAGGACAGAGCCTGTACCACATACTTGATGACCAGCTACCTGGGCACCTGAGCTGAATCCATACAAGAAAAGTGAATGGACTCTTAGGCTGATACACTTGATAACAGCTCTAGCCATCTGGTGACAGGACGTCAAAGCTTCAAAGGCGAAAATAATCAAGCTAGCTCACTCAAGCAACCTGTTTGGGCATATCAAAACAAAACAAAGCAAGAAGCTAGGATACAGTAAGCAAACATAAAATAAACTAATACAATAACTCATAGATGGCTCAGAGACAACATCAATACCAAATCATATAAAGAAGGAGACCATGATTGCTTCAAAAAGCTCTCAAAAAAAAGAATCAAGGGATCTTCTGGATGAAGGTGCCTTCCTAGAATTACCAGATGCAAAACACAAAAGATTAATATACAGAACTCTTCAAGACATCAGGAAGGAGATCAGGCAAAATGCAGAACAAGCCAAGGAACACACAGATAAAGCAGGTGAAGAAATTAAAAAGGTTATTCAAGAAAATAATGAAAAATTTACTAAGCTGCAAGAACCCACAGAGAAACAGCAATCAGAAATTCAGAAGATTAACAATAAAATTACAGAATTAAAAAACTCAGTAGAAAGTCAGAGGACCCAAATTGAGCAAGTGGAAGGCAAAATTGATGAGAATGAAGATAAAGCACTTGGCACCAATATATTTGAAGAAAAATCAGATAAAAGAATTAAAAAAAATGTAGAAACCCTAAGAATCATGTGGGACTCTATCAAGAGAAATAACCTACCAGTGATTGGAGTACCAGAACGGGAAGGGATAACAGAAAATACAGAGAGAATTGTTGAAGATTTGTTGGCAGAAAACTTCCTTGCTATGGTGAAAGAGGAGAAGGTATCTATCCAAGAGGCTCATTGAACTCTACATAAGGTAGATCTTAAAAGAGAGTCACCAAGGCATATTATAATCAAACTTGCCAAAACCAAAGATAAAGAGAATTTTAAGAGCAGCTAGGGATAAATGAAAAGTCACCTACAAAGGAGAGTCAATAAGAATAAGCTCGGACTATTCGGCAGAAACCATGCAGACAATGGATGACTTATATAAAAAATTGAAGGAAAAAATTGCCAGCCAAGATTCATACATCCAGCAAAACTGTCTCTCAAATATGAAGGTGAAATTAGGACATTTCCTGATAAACAGAAGTTTAGGGAATTTGTAAAAACCAAAACAAAACCACAAGAAATTCTGAAGGGAGTTCTTTTGTTAGAATATCAATAATATCAGGTGTCAACCCAAAGCTGGAACACTGGGCAGAGAGCGATCAGATGTCAACCCAGTCAGGGAAATCACAAAAATAAATAAAGATAAAAAAACACTCAAAACAGGAAACAGCGATGGTATTACGTAAAAGAAGAAAACATTAAAACAATAAAGAGGGACTAAGAAATGTAGTCATAGATCTTTCATATGGAGAGGAAGACAAGGCAATATAAAAAAATAAAAGTTAGGTTTGAACTTAGAAAAATAGGGGTAAATACTAAGGTAACCACAAAGGAGACTAACAATCCTACTCGTCAAAAGAAAAGACAAGAAAAAAATAGAGACTCAGCAGAAACAAAATCAACAGCAACAAACAAAAAACATTATATATAAACTACTCACCACAAAAAAATTAAGTGGGAAAAAGAAACTGTCAACAGTGCAAAAAAAAGACATCAAAATGGCAATGCTAAACCCATACTTATCCATAATTACGATGAATGTAAATGGACTAAATGCACCAATGAAGAGACAGAGAGTGGCAGAATGGATAAAAAACACAATCCGTATACATGCTGCTTACAAAAGACACACCTTAGACTTAGAGACACAAACAAACTGAGCTCAAACGATGGAAACAAATATTTCGAGCAAACAGCAATCAAAAAAGAGCAGGAGTGGCAATATTAATTTCTGACAAAATAGGCTTTATAGTTAAATCCACCACAAAGGATGAGGAAAGACACTATATAATGATTAAAGGGACAATATACCAGGATATAACCATATTAAATATTTATGCAACCAATGACAGGGCTGCCAGATACAGAAAACAAACTCTAACAGCATTGAAAATTGAGATAAACAGTTTCACAACTGTAGTAGGAGACTTCAACACACCACTTTCAGTGAAGGACAGGACATCCAGAAAGAAGCTCAATAAAGACATGGAAGATCTAAATGCCACAATCAACCAAATTGACCTCACAGACATACACAGGACATGCCACCCAACAGCAGCCAAGTATACTTTCTTTTCTAGTACACTTGGAACATTCTCCAGAGTAGACCACATATTAGGTCATCAAGCAAGCCTTAGCAGAATCCAAAACATCGAAATATTACAAAGCATCTTCTGTGACCATAAGGCCAAAAAAGTAGAAATCAATAAAAGAAAAAGCAGGGAAAAGAAATCTAACACTTGGAAACTGAACAATACCCTGCACAAAAATGACTGGGTTATAAAAGACATTAAGGATGGCATACAGAAATTCATAGAACCCAATGAGAATGAAAACACTTCCTAGCAGAACCTTTGGGACACAGCGAAAGCAATGCTCAGAGGTCAATTTATATCAATAAATACACACATCAAAAAGGAAAAAGGGCCAAAATCAAAGAATTATCCCTACAACTTGAACAAATAGAAAGACAGCAACAAAAGAAACCCTCAGACACCAGAAGGAAGCAAATAATAAAAATTGGAGCAGAATTCAATGAAATAGAGAACAGAAAAACAATTGAAAGAGTTAACAAGACCAAAACCTGATTCTTGAAAAAATTAACAAAATTGATAAACCATTGGCCAAACTGACAAAAGAAAAACAGGAGAGGAAGCAAATAACCCAAATAAGAAACGAGATGGGCGATATTACAACAGACCCAACTGAAATTAAAAGAATTGTTTTAGATTACTAGAAAAAATTATGCTCTAACAAATTTGAAAACCTAGAAGGAATGGATGAATTCCTAGGAACACACTACCTACCTAAACTAACACAAACAGAGGAAGAACAACTAAATAAACCCACAACAAAAGAAGAGATTGAAAAGGTAATCAGAAAACTCCCAACAAAAAAAAGCCCTGGCCTGGAAGGCTTCAATGCAGAGTTCTACCAAACTTTCAGAGAAGAGTTAACACCACTACTACTAAAGGTATTTCAGAGCATAGAAAAGGATGGAATACTCCCAAACTCATTCTATGAAGCCAGCGTAACTCTGATACCAAAACCAGGTAAAGACACCACCAAAAAAGAAAATTACAGGCTTATATCCCTCATGAACGTAGATGCAAAAATCCTCAACAAAATTGTAGCCAACAGAATTCAACAACATATGAAAAAAACAATTCACCATGACCAAGTGGGATTCATACCAGATATGGAGGGATGGTTCAACATTAGAAAAACAATTAATGTAATCTATCATATAAATAAAACAAAAGACAAGAACCAAGAACAAAGCAGGAGGCCTCACTTTACCTGATTTTAGAACCTATTATACTACCACAGTAGTCAAAACAGCCTGGTACTGGTACAACAACAGATACATAGACCAATGGAACAGAATTGAGCATCCAGACATAAATCCATCCACATATGAGCAGCTCATACTTGACAAAGGCCCAAAGTCAGTTAAATGGGGAAAAGACTATCAGGATACAAGATAAATAATAATCTTTAATAAATGGTACTGGCATAACTGGATATTCACCAGCAAAATCATGAAACAAGACCCATACCTCACACCATGCACAAAAATGAACTCAAAATTGATCAAAGACCTAAATATGAAATCTAAAATGATAAAGATCATGGAAGAAGAAATACGGACAACATTGGGAGCCCTACTACATGGCATAAACAGTATATAAAACATTACTAACAGTGCAGAAGGAAACTAGACAACTGGGAGCTCCTAAAAATCAAACACCTATGCTCATCAAAGGACTTCACCAAAAGAGTAAAAAGATTACCTACAGACTGGGAAAAAGTTTTATAGTCATGATATTTCCGGTCAGCGTTTGATCTCTAAAACCTACATGACACTGCAAAAACTCAACTACAAAAAGACAAATAACCCATTAAAAAATGGGCAAAAGATATGAACAGGCGCTTCACTAAAGAAGACATTCAGGAGGAAATGCTCATGATCATTAGCCATTAGAGAAATGCAAATCAAAACTACAATGAGATTCCATCTCACTCCAGCAAGACTGGCATTAATCCAAAAACACAAAATCATAAATGTTGGAGAGGCTGTGGAGAGACTGGAACACTTATACATTGCTGGTGGGAATGTGAAATGGTACAACCACTTTGGAAATTGATTTGGTGCTTCCTTTAAAAAAACTAGAAATAAAACTACCATATGATCCAGTAATCCCACTCCTTAGAATATATCCTAGAGAATTAAGAGCCTTTATACAAATAGATACATGCACACTCATGTTCACTGCAGCACTGTTTACAATAGCAAAAACATGGAAGCAACCAAGATGCCCATCAACGGATGACTGGATAAAGTATGGTATATTCATACAATGGAATATTACACATTGATAAGGAACAATGATTAATCTGTGAAACATTTCATAACATGGAGGAATCTGGAAGGCATTATGCTGAATGAAATTAGTCAGTTGCAAAAGGACAAATATTGTTTGAGACCAGTATTATAAGAAGTCGAAAAATAGTTAAACAGAGAAGGAAATATTCTTTGATGATTATGAGAGTGGGAAGGGGGGGGAGGGAGAAGGTTTTTCACTAATTAGATAGTAGGTAAGAACTATTTCAGGTGAAGGGAAAGACAACACACAATACAGGAGAGTTCAGCACAACTGGACTAAATCAAAAGCAAAGAAATTCCCTGAATAAACTGAACACTTCGAAGGTCAGCGTAGCAGGCATAGTGTTTGGGGACTATGGTTTCAGGGGATATCCAAGTCAATTGGCATCATAAAATCTATTAAGAAGACATTCTGCATCCCACTTTAGTGAGTTGCGTCTGGGGCCTTATACGCTAGCAAGCGGTCATCTAAGATGCATCAACTAGTCTCAACCCACCTGGAGCAAAAGAAAATGAAGAACACCAAAGAAACAGGGTAATTGTGACCCCAAGAGACAGGGCTACATAAACCAGAGACTACATCATCCTGAGACCAGAAGAAGTAGATGGTGCCCGGCTATAACCGATGATTGCCCTGACAGGGAACACAACAGAGAACCCCTGAGGGAGCAAGAGAGCAGTAGGATGCAGACCCCAAGTTCTCGTAAAAAGACCAGATTAATGGTCTGACTGAGACTAGAAGGACTCCAGAGGTCATGGTTTCCAGACCTTCTGTTAGCCCAAGACAGGAACCATTCCCAAAGCCAGCTCCTCAGACAGCGATTGAACTGGACTGTGGGATAGAAAGTGATACTGGTGAAGAGTAAGCTCCTCGAATCAAGTAGACACATGAGACTATGTGGGCAACTCCTGCCTGGATGGGAGATGAGAGGGTAGAGGGGGTCAGAAGCTGGCCGATGGACACAAAAAGAGAGAGTGGAGGGAAGGGGTGTGGTTTCTCATTAGGGGGAAAGCAACTAGGAGTATGTAGCAAGGTGTATATAAATTTTTGCTTGCGAGGCTGACTTGATTTGTAAACTTTCATTTAAAGCACAATAAAAAATTTTAAAAATGGGTCATAGACCTAAATGTAAACTGAAAACCTATAAAACTTCTAGAGGATAACATAGGAGAAAATCTAAGTGACCTTGCGTTTGGAGATGACTTTTTAGATTGCCCAGTCAGGGTCCGCTCTAGTGAACCCTGTCTAATATGCCATTGTGTAGTGGGTAATATATCCCACTCCACACGCCACCTATATCCTGTGGAAATCTCAGCTTCTTTTCCCTGTTTAGTTCAGAAGGATGCCCATGCAGTCCTTCTCTCTCTTATCCACAGCCACAAGGGGCTAGGTCAGCATGTACCAGCTGCAAGCTCAGGAGTCCACATGACTCCCTTCACTTCAGGCCAGCATGTTCCCCTCGCTCCTTTGGGTCCAATAATTCACTGGCACAAACCACAGAGCTTACAGGAGACACCAAACCTATGATAATAGTTTTAATATAACAAAATAAGGATACAAATGAAGAAATGCTTAGGGTGAGGTCTGAGAAGGGTCACAGCACTGAGCTTCCATGTTCCAAAATGGGATATACTTCACTCTTTCATGCATGGTCGCCAACCAGGAAGCTCCATCTGAACCTGTGGGCTCAGTGCTCTTATCAGCCTTACCACGTGGCCAAGATAGATTTCTTCATGCCTTGTGAGGCTAAGTCAGCATCAGACCCCCATTCATTAGCATCAGGTGTCGTCCAGCTCTCAACAGCCCAGAACAAAAGGCCAAGTTGCTTTCTGCATCTCACATAGATAAAATACCAAAGGCACAATCCATGAAATAAAAATTAATAAGAATTGGACTTCATTAAAATTCAAAACTTCTGGTCTGCAGAAGACAGTATTAAAAGAATGAAAAAACAAACCACAGACTGAGAGAAAATATTTGCAAAACACATATCCACTAAAGGACTTGTATCTAAAATATATAATGAACTCTTAAAATTCAGGAATAAGAAAACAACCAATCAAAATAAAAAGTGAGCAAAGGATATGAACAGACACCTCACTGAAGAATATATACAGATGACAAATAAACATATGAAAAGATGCTCAACATCATATATGGCATTAGGGAATTGCAAATTTAAAAAACAGTATGATATCACTACATATCTATTAAAAAAATTTTTTTTAGAATAGGTAAAATGCAAAACATTGACAACATCAATGCTGGTAAGGATGTGGAACAACAGGAACTCTCATTCACTGCTGGTGGAAATGCAAAATGGTATAGTCACTTTGGAAGACAGTCTGGAAGTCTCTTACAAAGCCAAAACATAGATTTATCATAGGATCTAGCAATCATGCTCCTAGGTGTTTACCCAAATTAGTTGAAAACTTATGTCCATACAAAAACCTGGGCATGAATCGACAAAGTGAAGAGATAACCTACAGATTTGAAGAAAACATTTGGGAACCATATATCTGGTAAGGGTCTATCATAAATTTTAAAAAACACTTCCACAACTTAATGAAAAGATAAACAACCCAATCAAAAAATGAGCAAAGGATTTGAACAGATATTTCATCAAAGAGGATATCGAAATGGCCAACAGGCACATGAAAAGATGCTTAACATCAAAAAAAAAAAAGCCATTAGAGAGATACAAATCAAAACCAGAGTCAGATATCCCCTCACCCCCATTAGCATAGCAATGATAAGTGTCTTAGTTATGGAGTGCTGCTATGACAGAAATACCATAAGTGGGTGGCTGTAACAAAGTTATTTTCTCACAGTTTAGGAGGCTAGAAGTCCGAGTTCAGGGCGCTGGCTCTAAGAAAAGGCTTTCTCTCTCTGTTGGCTCTGGAGGAAGATCCTCGTCTCTTTTGAGCTTCTGCTCCTGGGTGATCTTCATGTGGTTTGGCATCTCTCTTCCCCTACCTCTGCCTGCTCACTTGCTTGTTTAATCTCTTTTATATCTCAAAAGATAGAGACTTAAAACACACCCTACACTAATACTGTCTCGTTAACACACACACGCACAAAAAGACCCATTCTCAAATGGGATTATATCGTTGTTATATGCCATTGAGTTGGTTCTGACTCACGGCGACTCTAGAAACAACAAAATGAAGCACTTCCCGGTCCTGCACCATCCTCACCATCATTGCTATGTTTGAGCCCACTGTTGCAGCCACTGTGTCAATCCACCTGGTTAGGATCTTCCTCTTTTTCACTGACCCTCTACTTTACCAAGAATGATGTCCTTCTCCAGGGACTGGTATCTCCTGATAACATGTCCAAATACATGAGACTAAGTCTCACCATCTTCACTGCTATTGAGCATTCTGGCTGTAGTTCTTCCAAGACAGGTTTGTTCATTCTTCTGGCAGTTCATCGTATATTTAATATTCTTTGCCAACACCATAATTCAAAGGCATCAATTCTTCTTTGGTCTTCCTTATTTATTGTCCAGCTTTTGCATGCATATGAGGCAACTGACAATACCATGGCTTGGGTCAGGTGCACCTTAGTCCTCAAAGTGACAACATATTTTGGGAGGGGACACAATTCAATCCAGAAAACTGGAAAACGACAGGTGTAGGTAAGGATGTGGAGAAATTGGAACCCTCATCTTTTGCTGGTGGAATGTAAAATGGTACAGCCACTGTGGAAAACATTTTGGCAGTTCCTAAAAAAGTTGAACATAGAACTATCATATGACCCAGAAATCTCAATCCTGGGTATACAGGTTTCCCTCGCTATCTGGAAGTAGAGCATTCCTATGAAATCTTTTGAAAGTAGGAATGACATAAAGCAAAGAAGCAATTACCATTAATTTAAACGGGAAAAATTTTTGCATGTTCCCCAAAAATAATCTACTGAATCATAGCAAGTAACACATAAAACCCTTACGAGTTCTTCTAGGCTTTTCTGATACCTTAGGACACATTTTACTAACGGATGGACAAAATAAATTGAGATAAAGCACAGATGCTCACAAACACAGTTCAAGGCTATGGTGGCCTGATGCTGAGTATAGTTTCTGGGGAAGGAGTTTGGTGACACCACTCTCACTGCTCAAGGTGCACGCTGCCTCTTTAATGGCTTGCTGCAAAACAAATGCTGAACGCTATTTCCACTTTGCCTTTTTAAAATAAGAGTGAAAATCCTCTTCAGATTTCTTTCAGTTAGCAAAAACAGGTATTAATGTAGGTCCTTTCATAAAAATGAAGTGGCATAAAGCTAACTTTCAAAAAGCAGGGGATACTTGTATACCCCAAAGAATTGAAAGCAGGAAGGAAAACAGAAACCTGTACACCAATATTCATTGCAGCACTTTTCACAATACCTGAAAAGGTGAAAACAACCTAAATGTCCATCAACAGATGAAGGAGTAAACAAAATGTCGTACATACATACAATGGACTATTACTTAGCCATAAAGAGAAATGAAGTACTGATGCATCATGTTGAGTGAAATAAGCCAGTCATAAAAGGACAAATACTTTATGATCTCACTTATATCAGATAAGCAAATATACAGAAAACAAAGATTACTAGTGGTTCCCAGTGTGGGAGAAAGGGGGAAAGGGAGAGTTTTTGTTTAGGGAGCATTGATTTTATGTTAATGGTGGTGGAATAATTGAAAAAAAAATAGTGATAATGGTTGCACAATATGAAGAATGTAATCAATGTCTCTGAAATTTACATGTAGAAATTGTTCAATTGGTGACTATTTTGTTGTGTATATTTTCAACAGAGTGAGAGAAAAGAGACCATGCACACAAATGTTTATAGCAGCTTTATTCATAATTGCCAAAACCTGGAAGAAATAGAGATGTCCTTCAACAGGTGAATGGTTAAAATAACTGTAGTACATCCATACAATAGAATATTATTCAGTGATATAAAAAATGAGTTATCAAGCCACAAAAAGATATGGCGAAATCGTAGATGCATATTACTAAGTGAAAGAAGCCATCCTGAAAAGGCTACATACTGTATGATTCCAACTATATGACATTCCAGAGAAGGCAAAACTATAGAGACATTGCAAGGGTTCAGGGGGAGGAGGAGGAATTAATAGGTGTAGCACAGGGTGTTTTTAGGGCAGTGAAACTATTCTGTATGATACTGTAAAGACAGGTCCATGATATTATGCATTTGTCAAAACCCATGGGACTGTAGAGTGAAGCCTAATGTAAACTATAAACTTCAGTTAATAATAATGTATCAATACTGGTTCACCAAATGGAACAAATATGACACACTAATGCAAGATGCTAATAACAGAGGATGCAATCAGGATGCATTGATAATTACTGGTGATTGGAATGTGAAAGCTGGAAACAAAGCAGGATTGGTAGTTGGAAATATAGCCTTGGTGACAGAAACAATGCTGAAGATCACATGATAGAATTTTGCAAGGCCAACGACTTCATTGCAAATACCTTTTTTCAACAACATAAACAGTGACTATACACGTGGACCTTGCTGGATGGAATACGCAGGAATCAAACTGACTAATCTGTGGGAAGAGAAGATGGAAAAGCTCAATATGATCAGTCAAAACAAGGCCAGGGCTTGGCTTTGAACAGACCATCAATTGCTCATATGCAAGTTCAAGTTGAAGCTAAGAAGATTAGAACAAGTCCATGAGAGTCAAAGTATGACCTTGAGTATATCCCACCTGAATTTAGAGGCCATTTCAAGAATAGATTTGATGCGCTGAACACTAATGACCGAAGACCAAATGAATTGTGAAATGACATCAAGGACATCCTACATGAAGAAGGCAAGAGGTCATTAAAAAGACAGGAAAGAAAGAAAAGACCAATATGGATGTCAGAAGAGACTCAGAAACTTGCTCTGAGTGTTGAGTACCTAAAGCAAAAGGAAGAAATGATGAAGTGAAAGAGCCAAAAAGAAGATTTCAAAGGGTGGCTCAAGAACAAAGTAAAGTATTATAATAAAATGTGTAAAGACCTGAAGTTAGAAAACCAAAAGGGAAGAACACACTCGGCATTTCTCAAGCTGAAAGAACTGAAGAAAAAACTGAAGTCTTGAGTTGCAATAGTAAAGATTCTATGGGCAAAATACTGAATGATGCAGGAAGCACCAAAAGAAGGTGGAAGGAATACACAAGTCACTGCACAAAAAAAGAACTGGTTGACGTTCAACCATTTCAGGAGGTAGCATTTGATCAAGAACCAACGGTACTGATGGAAGAAGTTCAAGCTGCACTGAAGACATTGACGAAAAACAAGGCTCCAGGAATTGACAGAATACCAATTGAGATGTTTCAACAAATAGATGCAGCACTTTAAGTGCTCACTCGTCTATGCCAAGAAATTTGGAAGACAGTCGGTCAGACGACTGGAAGAGATCCATATTTGTGCCTATTCCAAGAAAGGTGATCCAGCTAAATGTGGAAATTATCGAATAATATCATTAATATCACACACAAGTAAAATTTTGCTGAAGATCATTCGGGCAACGGCCAGAAATTCAAGCCGGATTCAGAAGAGGACGTGCAATGAAGCATACCATTGCTGATGTCAGATGGATCCTGGCTGAAGGCAGAAAATACCAGAAAGATGTTTACCTCTGTTTTATTGATTATGCAAAGGCACTCGACTGTGTGGGGCATAACATATTATGGATAACATTGCAAAGAATGGGAATTCCAGAACACTTAATTGTGCTCATGAGGAACGTGCCCATAGGTCAAGAGGCAGTTGTTCGAACAGAACAAGGAGATACTGTGTGGTTTAAAGTCAGGAAAGGTGTGCATCAGGGTTGTATCCTTTTACCATACTGATTCAATCTGTATGCTGAGGAAATAATCTGAGAAGCTGGACTATATGAAGAAGAATGGGGCATCAGGATTGGAGGAAGACTCATTAACAACCTGCATTATGCAGATAACACAACCTTGCTTGCTGAAAGTGAAGCAGACTTGAAGCACTTACTGATGAAGATCAAAGACCATAGCCTTCTGTATGGATTACACCTCAGCATAAAGAAAACAAAAATCTTCATAACTGGACCAATAAGCAACACCATGATAAATGGAGAAAAGATTGAAGTTGTCAAAGATTTCATTTTACTTGGACCCACAATCAATGCCCATGGAAGCAGCAGTCAAGAAGTCGAACAACACATTGAATTGGGCAAATCTGCTGCCAAAGATCTCTTTAAAGTGTTCAAAAGCAAAGATGTCACTTTAAGGACTAGGGTGCATCTGACCCATGTCATATACATGTGAAAGCTGGACAATGAAAAAGGAAGACTGAAGAAAAATTGATGCCTTTGAATTGTGGTTTTTGCGAAGAATATTGAATATACCATGGACTGTAAAATGAACGAACAAATCTGTCTTGGAAGAAGTACAACCAGAATGCTCCTTGAAACGAGGATTGTGAGACTTCATCTCATGTACTTTGGACATGTTATTAGGAGGGATCAGTCCCTGGAGAAGGACATTATGCTTGGTAAAGCAGAGGGTCAGCGAAAAAGTGGAAGACCTTCAATGGGATGGACTGACACAGTGGCTGCGACAATGGGCTCAGGCATAACAATGATCATGAGGATGGCGCAGGACCAGGCAGTGTTTCATTTTGTCGTACATAGGGTCGTTACAAGTCGGAACTGACTCAATGGCACCTAACAACAATAGAGGAAACTGTACACAGGAGGGAGAGGGGAATAAGGAACTCTTTGTACTTTCTGCTGAGTTTTGTGTAAGCTTAAAACTGCTCTAAAAATAAAGTGTATTAATTAATACATACGTAAATATACGTATATATGCATCATGAATTATTATAAGGACAATATCCTTACAACCACCATATAGATCAAGAACTGGAACTTTGCCACACACCCAAAAAGCCCCTTTCATGTGTTTCAACCCACTCATAACCCTCTCCCTCCTCCCCATAAATAACCATTGTCCTGATTCTTATAATAATCATTTCCTTGCTTTTAAAAATAGTTTCATCATCCAAATATGCATACCTACATAATAGTTTACTATTGTTCATTTGTACAAAAAAAATTGATATGGCTTAAGTCTCTTTCAGTGTTAGATTCTCCTCTCATTCCTTTCTTTTCCTTACAGCTATTCTGTTATAGGGTTGCTATGGGTCAGAACTGACCCGATGGCAATGGATTTGGTTTTCTTATTTTATTCTTTTAAAGGACTTGATATGATACCATACCATATCATGCCATGCTGTGCCATGCCATGCCATACCATACCATACCATACCATACCCCCTACCATACATCATACCATAGTGCAGGATGGGGTAGTGTTTCATTTTGTTGTACACAGGGTCACTGTGAGTCAAAACCGACTCAATGGCACCTAACAATAACATGGGTAGTCCAGCTGGGTTATATACAGAACTTCACAAGCTGATCCTAAAATTCATATGTAAATTCAAGGGACCCAGAACAGTCAAAACAGTATTAAAAATAAAGAATGAAGTTGAAGAACTCACACTTTCCAATCAAAATGTACTGTAAAAGTACAGTAATGATGACAATATGGTACTGCCCTAAGAAGAGACCTAAAGATAAATAGAATAGAATTGAAAGTCCAGAAATAAACCCTCACTTTTATGGTCAGTGGATTTTTCTTGGTAACACTTTTATTGAGATATGTTTCAGATAACACACAAGTCACCATTTAAAATGTATGATTCAATAGTTTTTAGTATTTTCAGAAATAAAAAAAATTCTGAACTGTACAGCACAGAGAGTGAATGCTAATGTAAACTATGAACTTCAGTTAGTAATAACAAATCAACCACAATAGGTTTTAGAACACTTTCATCACTCCCCCCCCAAAGAAACCCCTCTACTCTTTGGCTGTCAATATAAAGTCTTCTAATCCATGAACATGGGATGTCTTTCAATTTAGGTCTTTAATTACTTTCAGCAATGTTTTGTACTTTTCAATGTACAAATCTTGAACTTCTTTTGTTAAATCTATTTCTTTTTGATTCTTTTTGATGATATAGCAAATGGAATTGTTTTCTTAATTTTATTTTTAGTATGCTCATTCCTACTGTATACAACATATAGTTGCTTTTGTATGATGATCTGGCAGCCTGCAAGTTTTCTCAACTAGTTTATCAGTTCTAATATTTTCTTGGTGGATTCCTTAGGATTTTCTATATACAAGATCATGTCATCTGCAAATAGAGATAGCTTTAACTATTCTTTTCCAATCTGGATGCTTTTTATTTCTTTTTGTTGCCTAATTGCCCTGGCTGGAACTTCCACATACAATGTTAAAATATAAAAGGCAACAGTGGACTTCCTTGTTTTCTTGATCTTAGGGAAAAGCATTCAGTCTGTCACCATTAAGTATGCTGTTAGTTGCGTGTTTTCTGTACATGCTCTTTTTTAAATTGAGAAAAGTTCCTTCTATTCTTAGTTTGTCAAGTGTGTTTTTCAGGAAGGGTGTCTGATTTTGTCAGAAGTTTTTTTTGTTGTTGTATCTTTGAGATGAGAGGACATCCTTGCCTTGGACCTAATCTTAGGGCAAAACATCTAGTTTATCACCCTTAAGCTAACATCCCGTGATGTTAGCTGGAGGTTTTTTGTAGATGCTCTTTATCAAATTGAGAAAGTTCCCCTTTATTCCTAGTTTGCTGAGAGTTTTGTTTTTTTTTTAAATCATGAATGGGTGTTGGATTTTTTTTCAAATGCTTTTTCTGCATCTACTGATATGACCATTTGATTTTTCTTTTTTCATCTGTTGATGTGATGGATTATATTAATTGACTTTCAAATGTTGAACCAGCCTTGCATACCTGGAATAAATCCCACTAGGTCATGGTATATAATTCTTTTTATACATTGTTGGATTTGATTTGCTAATATTTTGTTGAGGACTTTTGCATGTATGTCAATGAAAGACATTGGTTTGTAGTTTTCCTTTCATTGCTGGCCTCATAGAATAAGCTACAAAGTGTTCTCTCTACTTCTTTTTCTGGAAGAGATTGTGCAGAATTGGTATCATTTTTTTCCTTAAATGTTTGGTAGAATTTGCCAGTGAAAAGAGCTGGTGCTTTCTGTTTTGGAAAGTTATTAATTACCTATTCGATTTCTTTAATAGATATAGACCTATTCAGATTATCTATTTCTCTTTGTGTGAATATTGGTAGATTGTCTCTTTCAAGAAATCAGTCCTTTTCATCTAAATTATTGATTTGTGAGCAGAGAATTGTTAATAATATTCCTTTATTATCCTTTTAAAGTCCATGGGATCAATAGTGATAGCCTCTTTTTCATTGCTTATATTAGTAATTTGTATCTTCTCTTTTTTTCTTACCATGTTAGAGGTTTACCAATTTTATCTTCTCAATGAACCAACTTTTGGTTTCAATAAAACTCTTTTGTTTTCCTGTGTTCAATTTTCATTGATTTCTGCTCTGATTTTTATCGCTCTTTTTTTCCCTGCTTTGTTTTGATTTATTTTGCTCCTCTTATTTATTTATTTTTATAGTTTCCTAAGGTGGAAGAGTAAATTAGTGATTTTAGATTTTTTTCTTCTTTTCTAATATATGCACTCAACACTGCAATTTTCTAAGCACTGCTTTTGTTGCATCCCATGAATTCTGAGAAGTTGTATGCTCATTTTCATTTAGCTCAAAATATTTTTTAAATTTCTCTTGATATTTCTTCTTTGCTCCATATGTTATTTAGAAATATTTGACCTTCAATATTTTAACTGTAAAATATTTTGGGATTTTCTAACTATCTTTCTATTACTGTATTTCTAGCCTAATTTCTATTACCGATTTCTAGCTCAATTTTCTTGTGGTCTAAGAGCATACCTTGTATGATTTCTATTCTTTGAAATTTGTTAAGGTGTGTTTTATGGCTCACAATATGGTCTCTTTTGGTGTTATGGATTGAACTGTGTCCCCCATAAATCTAGGCCATGGTTTCCAGCATTGTGTGGTTGTCCACCATTTTGTGATGTGATATGATTACCCTATGTGTTGTAAATCCTAACTTCTATAATGTTAATGAGGCCAGACTCAATCTATAGGATTAGCTTGTATCTTGAATTAATCTCTTTTGAGATATAAAAGACAGAATCGAGCAGAGAGGAGAGGTACCTCATTACCACCAAGGAAGAAGTGCCTGGAGCGGAATGTGTCCTTTGGACCTGGGGTCCCTGTGCTGAGAAAACTCATAGACCCAAGGGAAGATTGATGACAAGGACCTTCCCCCAGAGCTGACACAGAGAGAAAATCTTCCCCTGGAGCTGCTACCCTGAATTTGGACTTCTATTCTCTTAAACGGTGAGAGAATAAATGTCTGTTTGTTAAAGACATCCACTTGTGGTATTTCTGTTATAGTAGCACAAGATAACCAAGATATTTGGTGAATGTTTCATGTTAGCTTGAGAAGAATCTGTATTCTGCTGTTATTGGATGAAGTATTCAATAAATGTCAATTAGATCCAGTTGACAGGTGGTGCTGTTCAGATCAACTATAGCCTTACGATTTTCAGCCAGCATAATAGTGGATTTGTCTATTTCTCCTCATGTATTTTGATGTTTTGCTGTTAGGTGCATACATATTAAGGATTGGAATGTGTTCTTGGAGCACTAACTCCATTATCATTATGCAATGCCCCTTTTATTTCTGATAAGTTTTCTTGCCCTGAAGCCTGCTTTGTCTGAAATTAATGTAGTACAACAGCTTTCTTTTGATTACTGTTAGCATGATATGTCTTTCTCCGTCCTCTTACTTTTAATCTTTCTGTGTCTTTATATTTAAAATGGGCTTCTTGTAGACAATATACAGTTTAGTCTTTTTATCTACTCTGACAGTTTTTACCTTTTTTTTTATTGTGCTTTAGGTGTATTTCCGGTGTCCATTCAGCTAGCTCCTATCCCTTTCTGCCTTCTCATCTCGCCTCTGGACAGGAGCTGCATATTTAGTCTCATTTATCTACCTGAACTAACAAGCACACTCTTCATGAGTATTATTTTATGTTTTATAGTACAGTGTGATCTTTGTCTGAAGAGTTGGCTTCGGGAATGGTTTTAGTTCTGGGTTAACAGAGAGACCGGGGGGCATATCTGGGTTCCTCTAGTATCAGTCAGATCATTAACTCTGGTCTTTTTTATGTGAATTTGAGTTCTGCACCCCACTTTTCTCCTGCTCCATCAAGGACTCTCTATTGTATTCCCTGTCATGACGGTCATTGGTGGTGGCTGGGCACCGTCTAGCTCTTCTGGCCTCAGGCTGATGGAGTCTCTGGTTTGTGTGGCCTGTTTTGTCTCTTGGACTAGTATTTTCCTTGAGTCTTTGGTGTTCTTCAATCTCTCTTGTTCCAGGTGGGTTGGGACCACTTGATGCAGCTCAGATGGCTGCTTGCTAGCTTTTAAGGCCCCAGAAGCCACTCACCAATGTGGGATGCAGTACATTTTCTTAATAAATTTTGTTATGCCAATTGACCTAGATGACCCCCTAAACCATGGTCCCCAGACTCCAGCTCCTGTTACTCTGTCCCTCGAAGTGTTTGGTTGTGTTCAGGAAATTCTTAGCTTTTGGTTTAGTCCAGTTGTGTTGACTTCCCCTGTATTAAGTGTCGTCTTTCCCTTCACCTAAGATAATTCTTGTCTACCATCTAGTTAGTGAATTCCCCTCTCCCTCCCCACCCTCGTAACAATCAAAGAATGATTTCTTCTGTGCTTAAACCTTTTCTTGAGTTCTTATAATAAGTGGTCTCATACAATATTTGCCCTTTTGCAACTGACTAATTCACTCAGCATAATGCCTCCCAGATTCATCCATGTTGTGAGATGTTTCGCAGATTCGTCATTGTTTTTTATTATCACTTAGTATTCCATTGTGTGAATATACCATAATTTGTTTACCCATTTGTCTGTTGATGGGCACCTAGGTTGTTTCCATCTTTTTGCTATTGTGAACAGTGCTGCAATGAACATGGGTGTGCATATATGTATTTGTGTAACAGCTCTTATTTCTCTAGGATATATTCCAAGGAGTGGGATTGCTGGATCATATGGTACTTCTATTTCTAGCTTTTTAAGGAAGTGCCAAATCGATTTCCAAAGTACTTGTACCATTTTACATTCCCACCAGCAGTGTATAAGTGTTCCGATCTCTCCAAAATTTATTATTTTGTGTTTTTTTTTTTTTGATTAATACTAGCCTTGTGGGGATGAGATGGTATCTTATTGTAGTTTTGATCTGCATTTCTCTAATGGCTAATGATCGTGAGCATTTCCTCATGTATCTGTTAGCTACCTGAATGTCTTCTTTAGTGAAGTGCCTGTTCATAGCCTTTGCCCATTTTTAATTGGGCTATTTGTTTTTCTGTTGTTGAAGTTTTGCAGTATCTTGTAGATTTTAGAGATTAGACCCTGATCAGATATGTCATAGCCAAAATTTTTTTCCCAGTCTATATAGGGTGTCTTTTTACTCTTTTGGTGAAGTCTTTGGATAAGCATGAGTGTTTGATTTATAGGAGCTCCCAGTTATCTAGTTTCTCTTCTGGCGTTTGTGCATTATTAGTTATGTTTTGTATTCTGTTTATGCCATGAATTAGGGCTCCTAATGTTGTCCCTATTTTTTATTCCATGATCTTTATCATTTTAGATTTTATATTTAAGCGTTTGATCCATTTTGAGTTAGTTTTTGTGCATGGTGTGAAGTATGGGTCTTGTTTATTTTTTTTGCAGATGGATATCCAGTTATGCCAGCACCAGTTGTTAAAGAGACTGTCTTTTCCCCCATTTAAGGGACTTTGGGCCCTTGTCAAATATCAGTTGCTCATAGGTGGATGAATTTATGTCTGGATTCTCAATTCTGTTCCATTGGTCTAGGTATCTGTTGCTGTACCATTATCAGGCTGTTTTGGCTATTGTGGCAGTATAATAGGTTCTAAAATCAGGTAGTGGGAGGCCTCCCACTTTGTTCTTCTTCTTCAGTAATGCTTTGCTTATCTGGGACCTCTTGCCTTTCCATATGAAGTTGGTGATTTGTTTCTCCATCAGTCTTTGTTTTTAATTGGTGTATTTAGACCATTCACATATAAAGTGATTATTGATATAATCGGTTTAGTATCTACCATATTGGTAACTATTTTTCGATTCACTGTCTTTGTTCTTTTTTTTGTCTTCCACTCATTTTATGCCTTCTCTGGTTTTAATTGAGCATTACACATGAATCTATTTTTTCTCCTCTCTTAGCACATCAGTTATACTCCTTTAAAAAAATTTAGTGGCTGCCCTAGAGTTTTCAATATACATTTACAACTAATCAAAGTCCACTTACAAATAATAGTATACAAAGTGCAGGTACCTCGTAACAGAATAATCCCAATTCCTTCTTCCCTTCTCTTATTACATGACTGTCATTAATTTCACGTCTTCATAAGCTATAACAACTCAATACATTTTTGTTTTTATTATTTTGAACAAACTGTTATCCATTAGATGAATTAAGAATGAGAGAAATAAAAGATTTTATCTTACCTTCATTTATTCCTTCTCTAACACTCTTCCATTTTTTATGTAGATCTGAGTTTCTGACTTAACAAAATTTTCCTTATCCCTGAACAACTTCTTTTAACATTTCTTTTTTTCTTAATTTTTATTGTGCTTTACATGAAAGTTTACAAATCAAGTCAGTATCTCATACAAAAATTTATATACACCTTGCTATACACTCCTAGTTGCTCTCTCCTTAATGGACAACACACTCTTTCCCTCCTCTCTCTATTTTCGTGTCCATTCAGCCAGTTTCTGAGCCCATTTGCCCTCTCGTCTCCCCTCCAGACAGGAGCTGCCCACATAGTCTCATGTGTCTACTTGATCCAAGAAGGTCACTCTTCACCAGTATCATTTTCTATCCCATAAAGTCCAGTCCAATCCCTGTCTGAAGAGTTGGCTTTGGGAATGGCTCTTGTCTTGGGCTAACAGAAGGTCTGGGGACCATGACCCCTGGAGTCCTTCTAGTCTCAGTCAGACCATTAAGTCTGGTTTTCTTATGAGAATTTGAGGTCTGCATCCCACTGCTCTCCTGCTCCCTCAGGGGTTATCTGCTGTGTTCCCTGTCAGGGTAGTCATCGGTTGTAGCCAGGCACCATCGAGTTCTTCGGGTCTCAGGCTGATGTAGTCTCTGTTCTTTTAACATTTCTTGCGTGGCAGGTCTAAAAAAAATTTTTTTTTTAATTTCCTCAATTTTTGTTTGTCTGAGAAACTATTTCTTTTTCACTTTTAAAGCATAATTTTGCTGAATATAGAATTCTAGGTTGGTGATTTTTTTTCTTTCAACACTTTAAATATTTCTTTCCATTCTTGTGCTTGTGGGGTTTCTGAAGTCTAATGTAATTCTTATCCTTGTTCTTCTATAGTTAAGATTCCCCCCCCACTTCTTTAAAAAATTTCTCTTTGTATTTGATTTTCTGCAGTTTGCGTATGCATCGTCTACATGTACGTTTTAGGTATTTATCCTGCTTGGTCTTCTCTGAGCTTCCTGGTTCTGTGGTTTAGTGTTTGTAATTATTTCTGATAATTCTCAGCCATAATCACTTCAAATATTTTTCCATTCTTTTCTCTCTTGCTTCTCTTTCTGGCATCGCATTTACATGTATGTTACACCTTTGTAATTGTTCTACTATTCTTAGATATTCTGCTGTATTTTTTTAAATTTTGCTCATCTTGTTGTTGTTGAGGACATACACAGCAAAACTACACCAATTCAACAGTTTCTACATGTATAATTCAGTAACACTGATTACATTCTTTCGGTTGTGCAACCATCCTCACTCTCCTTTTCTGAGTTGTTTCTCCTCCATTAACATAAATTCACTGTCCCCTAAGGTTCCTATCCAATCTTTTAAGTTGCTGTTGTCAATTTTATCCCATGTAGATAGTTCTTAAAAGAGCATAATGAAAGAGCACAATGATCAATGCAGGCATTCTTTACTAGTTAAGCTAAACTACTGTTTTGTTTTAAGAAGACTTCAGTGGATATTTCTGGTTTAAGGTTTAATGATTATCTCAGGGCAATAGTTTTAGGGGTTCTTTCAGTCTCCATGGCTCCAGAAACTCTGGATTCCATGAGAATTTGAAACTCTGTTCTGCATTTACCCCTGTTTATCAGGATTCTTCTACAGAATCTTTGATCAAAATGTTCAGTAATGTTAGCTGGGCACCATCCAGTTCTTCTGGTCTCATGGCAGAAAAAGCAGTTGTTAATGGAGGCAATTAGTCACTCATTCTAATTCCTGCTCCTATTCACAACCCTCCTTCTTCCTTTGTTGCTCCAGATGAATAGAGACCAATTGTCATGCCTTGGAAGGCCACTTGCAAGCTTTTAAGACTTTAGGCACTATGTAATGGACTAGGAGGTAGAACAAAAGCACTAAACACAATATTAGGTCAATTAACTGGGATGTCTCATTAAACTATGACCCTAAACCTCCAAACCAAAGAACCAAATCCAATGAGGTGTTTGGTTGTACATAAGCAGCCTTGGGAAGTACTCTTTTTTTTCCTTGTAGTTTTTGTAAATATATGTATGCCACAACTTTTGCGAATTAAACTTTTTATAGGTTTACAAATTATTGACAGCACTTACAATAATTGGCTGTGTAAACCTACCTTTAAACAATGGGATTTTTTGCAAATCCAAATTCACTACTCCATAAGCAATAATCACCTTCCCCCCCGGCCCCTAGTAACCACTAATAAATTTTGATCTCTCTTCATTTGCCTTCTCTTGTCTTTTTATATAAGTGAGGTCATAGAATACTTGTCGTATTGTGATTGACTTATTTCACTCAGCATAATGTCTTCAGGCTCCATCCATATGTTGCATGTTTTTTATTCTTTTTTGTCTTTGCTTTTCAATATTGAAAAATTCTATTGAAATGCCTTCAAGCTCACTGACTTTTCTTTGGCCTTGTTCAGTCTCCTGATAAGCCCATCAAAGCCATTCTTCATTCCTCTTACAGTCAACATAATCCACCAAATAAATAAAAGAACCACATGATATTTTCAATCAACAGAGAAAAGGCATTTGACTAAGTCCAACATCCATTCCTGATAAAAACACTCAATAAAATAATACGAGAAATTCCTTAACATAATAAAGGGCATCTTTACAAAACCAGGGGCCCTGAGCTCAGCTGTTAACCAAAAAAAAAAAAAAAAGGGGGGGGGGCTGGCAGTTCAAGTCCACCAGCTGCTCCTTGGAAACTATGGGGAAGTTCTACTCTGCCTTACTGGGTTGCTTTGAGTCAGAATCAACTCAACGGCAAGGGGCTTGGCTTTTTTGGGCTTACGCAAACCAACAGCCAATATCATTCTCAATGGAGAGAGGCTGATAACATTCCCCTGAGAATGGGAACAAGACAAGGATGCCCTTTATCACCACTCTTATTCAACACTGTGCTGGAAGGCCTAGCTAGAGCAACAAAGCAAGAAAAAGAAATAAAGCACATCCAGATTGGTATGGAAGAAGTAGAAGTATCCCTATTCGCAGATGACATGATCTTATGCATAGAAAAACCTGAAGATTACACAAGAAAGCTATTGGAACTAATAGAAGGACTCAGCAAAGAATCAGGATACAAGAGCAACATGCAAAAATCAGTTGGATTCCTCTATACCAACAAAGAGAACTTCAGAAAGGAGATCAGGAAAATAATACCATTTACTCAGTGGACATCTATGCCAATAGGCACAACATAGTTAAAAAAGACTATGTTCTGGATCCTACTTAGGTGAGTAGCATCTGGGGTCTTAAAAGCTTTCGAGTGCCCATCTAAGAAATGACTACTGACTGGTCTCTTCCCATCTGGAGCAAAGGAGTGAAGAAAACCAAAGACTCAAGGGAACAATTAGTCCAAATGAGTAACGGACCACATAAGCCACAGCCTACATGAACTAGAGGAAACCCTGGTGGCGTAGTGGTTAAGGGCTATGGCTGCTAACCAAAGGGATGGTGGTTCGAATCTGCCAGGCTCTCTTTGCAAACTCTATGGGGCAGTTCTACTCTGTCCTATAGGGTCGCTTTAGGGTTGCTATGAGTTGGAATCGACTTGATGGCACTGGGTTTGGTTTCTGGGTTACACAAGCTAGATAATGTCCAGCTACCACTACCAACCACTCTAACTGGTATAACAGCAGAGAGTTCCAGACACAGCGGGAGAAAAATTGAAGAAGAAAAAACCAAATTCACAAAAGAACACTAGACTTACTGTTCTGACAGAGACTGGAGGAATGCCCAAGACTATGGCCCAAAGACACCCTTCTGAACTGGCACTGAAGCCATTCCTGGAGACCATCTTTCAGTCAAACAACAGACTGGCCCATGAAATAAATAACTCCTGGGAGGAACATGCTCCTTAGAACAATCAATTATATGAGATCAAAAGGGCAAAATTTACCCAAAGGCAAAGATGAGAAGGCAGGAAGGGGTAGAAAATCAGGACGAAAGGAAATGGGGAAGCTAGAATGGAAATGGGGAGAGTGGTATCTGTATGCGAAAAATGAACCTTGACCATTATCTCACACATACACAAATTAACTCAAGGGGAATGAAACCAATGTCATGGAACGCTTTATGTACAAACTCTCAAATGGGAAATGAATTTGCCCTAAAAACTTTCACCTGTTGTTGTTACTGCATGCTGTTGAGTTGATTCCAACTCATAGTGACCCTATAGGACAGAGTAGAATTATGCCCCATAGGGTTTTCAAGGAGAGGCTGGTGGATTCGAGCTGCTGAACTTTTGGTTAGCAGCCTGAGCTTCACCACCAGGGCTCCAAAGACTTTCACCTAATGCACAATAAAAAAGTAAATAGAAGAGGCAATAAAAGTGATAAAACTGTAGCTAGATTGATGAAGAAAAATGAAGACAGGCAGATATTAACAAAAACAGAAACAAAAGAAATTATATTGCAGAGCCTACAGTGAGTAAAAAAATATTATGAATAACCTTACAACAATAAACTCAACAACTTAGATGAAATAAACAATTTGCTTGTGTCTTAGTTACAGTCAACACCATACTTACTAGTGAAAGACTGAATGCATTCCCCCTGAGACTGGGGGAAAAAAAAGGAAAAGACAAGGATAAATGCTTTCATCACCTTGATTTAACATTGTCCTAGAGACCTTAACCTGTGCAATAAGGCAAGAAAAAGAAAAGCATACAGATTGGAAATGAAGAAGTAAATCTGTATTCACAGATGATATAACCATATATGTAGAAAATCATAAAGAATCTACAGAAAAGCTACTAGAACTAATAAGTGAACTTAGAAAAACTGTAGGATACAAAGTCAACACACAAAAATCAACTGTGTTTCTATATGATGGCAATGAACAACTGGAAATTGGAATAAAGTAAGACCATTTGTAATAACACCAGATTCATGAAGTTCTCTGGAATAATGTTAACAAAATATGTGGAAAATTTTATGGGGGTAACTAAAAAATATTGATGAGAGAAATTAAAAACAAAACAAAATCCTTGCTGTCGAATCAATTCTGACTTATAGCGACCCTATAGGACAGAGTAGGACTGCCCCATAGAGTTTCTAAGGAGCGCCTGGTGGATTTGAACTGCCGACCCTTTGGTTAAAAGCTGTAGCGTTTAACCACTATGCCACCATGGTTTCCAGAAAAATTAAAGAAGACCTAAATAAACAGAGAGCTAAGCTGTGCTCATGGATTGGAACACTCAGTACTGTTAACATGTCAACTCTCCCCAAATTGGTCTACAAATTCAATGCAATCCCAATCAAAATCCCACCAGGCATTTTTGTAGAAACTGACAGGGTGACTTTACAGACATAGAAAAGACCTAGTATAGCCAAAAGTATTCTGAAAAAGAGCAAAGTTGAGGTCTTAAACAGCTTGATTTTAAAAAGCTTATTATAGAGCTACAATGATCATGAGGGTGAGGTATCGGCACAAAGATAGGCACGTCAAATCAATCGAACAGAATAGTGTCCAGAAACAGATCCTTTATGAGCAGTTCATTTTCGACAAAGATGCCCAGGTAATTTAATGGAGAAATGACAGTATTTTCAACACATAGTGCTAGAACAACATAGTATCTATATGGGAGAAATGAACCTTGACTATTATCTCACACATACACAAATTAACTCAAGATGGATCACAGATCTAAATATAAAAGCAAAAAAAAAAAACTATAAAACTTCTAGAAGAGCACAGGAAAAAAATCTTTGCTATCTTGATATACACAAAGATTTCTTAGATTGGACACAATAAACACAAACCATAAAAGAAAAAAAATAAATCTGAGTTCATCAAAATTGAAACCCACAACACACCTACTAAAATAGTTAAAATTAAAAGATTGATCATGCCATTGCTGATGGGAATGTAAAATGGCATAATTGCTTTGGAAAACAGCTTGACAGTTTATGAATTTAAAAATACACTTACCATAAAAAAAATACGACCCAGCAATTCTACTTTTAGCTATTTCCCCAAGATAAATTAAGTCAAATATACACACAAAGACTTGTATCTGAATGTTCATAGTAACTTTATTCATAATAGCCTCAAACTGGAAACAACTGAAATGTCCATCAACAGACAAATGTGTAAACATATTTTGGTATATCCATTCAATGGAATACTACTTAGCAATAAAACAGAACAAACTACTAATATAAGCAATGACATCGATGATTCTGTAACACATTATCTTGAGTAAAAGAAGCCAGACCAAAAAGAAAGCACATACGGTATTATTCCATTTATATGAAAATCTAGGAAAGAAAAATCTAATCTATAGTGATAGAAAATGTAGCAGTCATTGCCTGGTCCTGGAAGCGGGAGTGAGGATTGACTATGAAGTGCCACAAAGGAGCATTGTGAGGTAGTAGAAATATTCTATATCTAGACTGTGGTGGTGAGTACACCAGGGTACACATTTGTCAAAATCAATTAACTGTACAGTTAATATGAGTATATTTTTGGTATATAAATTTTTTAGACTGTGGTGGTGAGTACACCAGGGTACACATTTGTCAAAATCAATTAACTGTACAGTTAATATGAGTATATTTTTGGTATATAAATTATGGCTCAGTAAAGTTGATTTTTGAAAGAAATTAGTGCAGTGAGCCAAATAAATGATTTGTAAGGGTCCCTTTAGTTAAAAAACCTAACGATATATAAACTCAGTCCTCCAAAAAATTTTCATTGACTATTCTAGATTGTATCATATTATACTGATATCTTTGAAGAATATGGTTGGAGGAGATTCAAAGTTCTCTAAGTCAAAAAATCTTTCTGATGCTTGAATCTCTCCATGACACTCACACTAAGTAGTCATTCAGCCTCCGCTTAACTACCTTCATGGACAGGGAATTCACTATATCTTGAGAAAATCCATATCTCTTTTTGGACAGGTCTAATCATTAGAACATCAAGGACAATATACATGAAGAAAGCAAGAGGTCATTAAAAAGACAGGAAAGAAAGAAAAGATCAAAATGGATGTCAGAAGAGACTCTGGAACTTGCTCTTGAAGGTTGAGTAGCTAAAGCAAATGGAAGAGAAGGTAATGTAAAATAGCTGAACAGAAGATTTCAAAGTAAAGTATTATAATGACATGGCAAGGAGCTGGAGATAGAAAACCAAAAGGGAAGAAGACACAAGGCATTTCTTAAGCTGAAAGAACTGAAGAAAAAATTCCAGCTCCAAGTAGCAATATTGAAGGATTCTATGGGGAAAATATTAATGCAGGAAGCATCAAAAGAAGATGGAAGGCGGGGCCAAGATGGCGGACTAGGTAGACGCTACCCCGGATCCCTCTTGCAACAAAGACTAGGAAAAACAAATGAATCGATCACATACATAACAATCTACGAACCCTGAACAACAAACACAGATCTAGAGATGGAAAACAAACAAATACGGGGAAGCAGCGACTGCTTTCGGAGCCTGGAGCCAGCGTCCCAGTCAGGTAACCTTGGCGCCAGGCATCTGGGCCCAGGGGAGCTGAACTCATAAATCTTGTGACGGTGCAAACAAGGGGCGCAGCCCTACCCCCCTGAACTGAACCCAGGAGGGGGCCCAGCCAGTCTGCGTGGGCAGCGTGGCGACGCGGCTGGTAGGAGAACTCCCTGGGAGGCAGTGACTGGTTTTGGAGCCGGGAGTGCTGCGTCCCAGCTGGGGAACCCTGGCCCTGGGCATTTGACTGGGTGCTGTCACGGCGCAAGCACGGTGCGCAGCCCTACTCCCCTGAACTGACCCCGGGAGGGGGCCCAGCCGGTCTGTGGGGGGCGGCGCGGTGACACGGCTGGCAGGATGAGAAATCCCCGGGAGGCAGCGACTGATTTCGGAGCCGGGAGTACAGAGTCCCAGCAGGGGAACCTTGACGCTAGGCTTTGGACTGGCAGTGGAGGATCTAACTGCAGCTTCAGCAGGCCAGACCTCCGGGAGCAATCGCCACAAAGCCAACACACATAGGCGACACGCCCCTCGGGAATCTCAGATATAATAGTCATTCCAAGCAAGACAAGCAACTCTGGCTATATTCCAAGGTGCTACTCTCCTATCTCTCTGATCCCTCCCCCACCATCCCCAGGCAGCTTCATTAACATTGGAATTTCCTGAGCCAGAGGGAGAACGGCTCCGGCTCCGCGGCGGATTTGCTTCCCCCCATTTTTTTTTCTTTTGGTCTTTTCCTAACCCACTCTTCCAGCCTGAGAGAAGGAACCACAAAAAACCCAGGCACCAAAAATCCATCCCTAATTGGACTAAAAACACAGAACCAGCTACAGCCAAGCATATATGCTCCAAATCTCGGACTTTCATCCTTACAGGGAACAAGGTGGCGGTTATAATCCAAAGGCAGTTCTGATTGGGATCTGACTGCATTTTTTTTTTAGCGGAATTTCTGGAAAAACAAGTTTCCCAGTGATGGCTCGGAGACAGCAGTCCATATCAAACCACATAAAGAAGCAGACCATGACAGCTTCTAAAACACCCCAAACAAAAGAATCAAAATCTTTCCCAAATGAAGATACAATCCTGGAATTATCAGATACAGAATATAAAAACTAATTTACAGAATGCCTCAAGACATCAGGGATGACCTCAGAAATGAAATAAGGCAAACTGCAGAAAAAGCCAAGGAAAACACTGATAAAACAGTTGAAGAACTCAAAAAGATTATTCAAGAACATAGTGGAAAAATTAATAAGTTGCAAGAATCCACAGAGAGACAGCATGCAGAAATCCAAAAGATTAACAATAAAATTACAGAATTAGACAACGCAATAGGAAGTCAGAGGAGCAGACTCGAACAATTAGAATGCAGAGTGGGACATCTGGAGGACCAGGGAATTAACACCAACATAGCTGAAAAAAATCAGATAAAAGAATTAAAAAAAATGAAGAAACCCTAAGAATCATGTGGGACTCTATCAAGAAGGATAACTTGCGTGTGATTGGAGTCCCAGAACAGGGAGGGAGGACAGAAAACACAGAGAAAACAGTTGAAGAACTCCTGACAGAAAACTTCCCTGACATCATGAAAGACGAAAGGATATCTATCCAAGATGCTCATCGAACGCCATTTAAGATTGATCCAAAAAGAAAAACACCAAGACATATTACCATCAAACTCGCCAAAACCAAAGATAAAGAGAAAATTTTAAAAGCAGCCAGGGAGAAAAGAAAGGTCTCCTTCAAGGGAGAATCAATAAGAATAAGTTCAGACAACTCAGCAGAAACCATGCAGGCAAGAAGGGAATGGGATGACGTATACAGAGCACTGAAGGAGAAAAACTGCCAGCCAAGGATCATATATCCAGCAAAACTCTCTCTGAAATATGAAGGCGAAATTAAGATATTTACAGACAAACACAAGTTTAGAGAATTTGCCAAAACCAAAACAAAGCTACAAGAAATACTAAAGGATATTGTTTGGTCAGAAAACCAATAATATCAGATACCAGGACAACACAACGTCACAAAACAGAACATCCTGATATCAACTCAAATAGGGAAATCACAAAAACAAATTAAGATTAATTAAAAAAATGCTCATAACAGGGAATCACTGAAGTCAAAATGTAAAAGATCACAATAATCAAAAAGAGGGACTAAATACAGGTGGCATAGAACTGCCATATGGAGAGTGATACAAGGCGATATAGAACATTACAAGTTAGGTTTTTACTTAGAAATATAGGGGTAAATATTAAGGTAACCACAAAGAGGTATAACAACTCCATAACTCAAGATAAAAGCCAAGAAAAACGTAACAACTCAACAAACATAAAGTCAAACACTACGAAAATGAGGATCTCACAATTTACTAAGAAAAACGTCTCAGCACAAAAAAGTATGTGGAAAAATGAATTTGTCAACAACACACATAAAAAGGCATCAAAATGACAACACTACACACTTATTTATCTATAATTACACTGAATGTAAATGGACTAAATGCACCAATAAAGAGACAGAGAGTCTCGGACTGGATAAAGAAACAAGATCCGTCTATGTGCTGCCTACAAGAGACATACCTTAGACTTAGAGACACAAACAAACTAAAACTCAAAGGATGGAAAAATATATCAAGGAAACAACAAGCAAAGAAGAGGAGGAGTAGCAATATTAATTTCTGACAAAATAGACTTTAGACTTAAATCCACCACAAAGGATAAAGAAGGACACTATATAATGATAAAAGGGACAATTGATCAGGAAGACATAACCATATTAAATATTTATGCACCCAATGACAGGGCTGCAAGATACATAAATCAGATTTTAACAGAACTGAAAAGTGAGATAGACACCTACACAATTATAGCAGGAGACTTCAACACACCACTTTCGGAGAAGGACAGGACATCCAGTAAGAAGCTCAATAGACACACGGAAGACCTAATTACAACAATCAACCAACTTGACCTCATTGACTTATACAGAACTCTCCACCCAACTGCTGCAAAGTATACTTTTTTTTCTAGTGCACATGGAACATTCTCTAGAATAGACCACATATTAGGTCATAAAACAAACCTTTCCAGAATCCAAAACATCGAAATATTACAAAGCATCTTCTCAGACCACAAGGCAATAAAACTAGAAATCAATAACAGAAAAACTAGGGAAAAGAAATCAAATACTTGGAAAATGAACAATACCCTCCTGAAAAAAGACTGGGTTATAGAAGACATCAAGGAGGGAATAAGGAAATTCATAGGAAGCAACGAGAATGAAAATACTTCCTATCAAAACCTCTGGGACACAGCAAAAGCAGTGCTCAGAGGCCAATTTATATCGATAAATGCACACATACAAAAAGAAGAAAGAGCCAAAATCAGAGAACTGTCCCTACAACTTGAACAAATAGAAACTGAGCAACAAAAGAATCCATCAGGCACCAGAAGAAAACAAATAATAAAAATTAGAGCTGAACTAAATGAATTAGAGAACAGAAAAACAATTGAAAGAATTAACAAAGCCAAAAGCTGGTTCTTTGAAAAAATTAACAAAATTGATAAACCATTGGCTAGACTGACTAAAGAAATACAGGAAAGGAAACAAATAACCCGAATAAGAAACGAGATGGGCCATATCACAACAGACCCAAATGAAATTAAAAGAATCATATCAGATTATTACAAAAAATTGTACTCTAACAAATTTGCAAACCTAGAAGAAATGGATGAATTCCTGGAAAAACACTACCTACCTAAACTAACACATTCAGAAGTAGAACAACTAAATAGACCCATAACAAAAAAAGAGATTGAAAAGGTAATCAAAAAACTCCCCCCGCAAAAAAGCCCTGGCCCAGACGGCTTCATTGCAGAGTTCTACCAAACTTTCAGAGAAGAGTTAACACCACTACTACTAAAGGTATTTCAAAGCATAGAATATGACGGAATACTACCCAACTCATTCTATGAAGCCACCATCTCCCTGATACCAAAACCAGGTAAAGACATTACAAAAAAAGAAAATTACAGACCTATATCCCTCATGAACATAGATGCAAAAATCCTCAACAAAATTCTAGCCAACAGAATCCAACAACATATCAAAAAAAAATTCACCACAATCAAGTGGGATTTACACCAGGTATGCAAGGCTGGTTTAATATCAGAAAAACCATTAATGTAATCCACCACATAAATAAAACGAAAGACAAAAACCACATGATCTTATCAATTGATGCAGAAAAGGCATTTGACAAAGTCCAACACCCATTTATGATAAAAACTCTCACCAAAATAGGAATTGAAGGAAAATTCCTCAACATAATAAAGGGCATCTATGCAAAGCCAACAGCCAACATCATTCTAAATGGAGAGAACCTGAAAGCATTTCCCTTGAGAACGGGAATCAGACAAGGATGCCCTTTATCACCGCTCTTATTCAACATCGTGCTAGAAGTCCTAGCCAGGGCAATTAGGCTAGACAAAGAAATAAAGGGCATCCAGATTGGCAAGGAGGAAGTAAACTTATCTCTATTTGCAGATGACATGATCTTATACACAGAAAACCCTAAGGAATCCTCCAGAAAACTACTGAAACTAATAGAAGAGTTTGGCAGAGTCTCAGGTTATAAGATAAACATACAAAAATCACTTGGATTCCTCTACATCAACAAAAAGAACATCGAAGAGGAAATCACCAAATCAATACCATTCACAGTAGCCCCCAAGAAGATAAAATACTTAGGAATAAATCTTACCAAGGATGTAAAAGACCTATACAAAGAAAACTACAAAGCTCTACTACAAGAAATTAAAAAGGACCTACTTAAGTGCAAAAACATACCTTGCTCATGGATAGGAAGACTTAACATAGTAAAAATGTCTATTCTACCAAAAGCCATCTATACATACAATGCACTTCCGATCCAAATTCCAATGTCATTTTTTAAGGTGATAGAGAAACAAATCACCAACTTCATATGGAAGGGAAAGAAGCCTCGGATAAGCAAAGCATTACTGAAAAAGAAGAAGAAAGTGGGAGGCCTCACTCTACCTGATTTCAGAACCTATTATACAGCCACAGTAGTCAAAACAGCCTGGTATTGGTACAACAACAGGCACATAGACCAGTGGAACAGAATTGAGAACCCAGGTATAAATCCATCCACATATGAGCAGCTGATATTTGACAAAGGCCCAGTGTCAGTTCATTGGGGAAAAGATAGTGTTTTTAATAAATGGTGCTGGCATAACTGGATATCCATTTGCAAAAAAATGAAACAGGACCCATACCTCACACCATGCACAAAAACTAACTCCAAGTGGATCAAAGACATAAACATAAAGACTAAAACAATAAAGATCATGGAAGAAAAAACAGGGACAACCTTAGGAGCCCTAATACAAGGCATAAACAGAATACAAAACATCACCAAAAATGACAAAGAGAAACCAGATAACTGGGAGCTCCTAAAAATCAAACACCTATGCTCATCTAAAGACTTCACCAAAAGAGTAAAAAGACCACCTACAGACTGGGAAAGAATTTTCAGCTATGACATCTCCGACCAGCGCCTGATCTCTAAAATCTACATGATTCTGTCAAAACTCAACCACAAAAAGACAAACAACCCAATCAAGAAGTGGGCAAAGGAAATGAACACACACTTCACTAAAGAAGATATTCAGGCAGCTAACAGACACATGAGAAAATGCTCTCGATCATTAGCCATTAGAGAAATGCAAATTAAAACTACGATGAGATTCCATCTCACTCCAAGAAGGCTGGCATTAATCCAAAAAACACAAAAGAATAAATGTTGGAGAGGCTGTGGAGAGATTGGAACTCTTATACACTGCTGGTGGGAATGTAAAATGGTACAACCACTTTGGAAATCTATCTGGCGTTATCTTAAACAGTTAGAAATAGAACTACCATACAACCCAGAAATCCCACTCCTCGGAATATACCCTAGAGAAACAAGAGCCTTCACACAAACAGATATATGCACACTCATGGTTATTGCAGCTCTGTTTACAATAGCAAAAACTGGAAGCAACCAAGGTGTCCATCAACGGATGAATGGGTAAATAAATTGTGGTATATTCACACAATGGAATACTACGCATTGATAAAGAACAGTGATGAATCTGTGAAACATTTCATAACATGGAGGAACCTGGAAGGCATTATGCTGAGCGAAATCAGTCAGAGGCAAAAGGACAAATATTGTATAAGACCACTATTATAAGATCTTGAGAAATAGTATAAACTGAGAAGAACACATACTTTTGTGGTTGGGGGGGAGGGAGGGAGGGAGGGAGAGGGTTTTTCAGTGATTAATTAGTAGATAAGAACTGCTTTAGGTGAAGGGAAGGACAACACTCAATACATGGAAGGTCAGCGCAATTGGACTGGACCAAAAGCAGAGAAGTTTCCGGGATAAAATGAATGCTTCAAAGGTCAGTGGAGCAAGGGCGGGGGTTTGGGAACCATGCTCTAAGGGGACTTCTAAGTCAATTGGCAAAATAATTCTGTTATGAAAACATTCTGCATTCCACTTTGAAATGTGGTGTCTGGGATCTTAAATGCTAACAAGCGGCCATCTAAGATGCATCAATTGGTCTCAACCCACCTGGATCAAAGGAGAATGAAGAACACCAAGGTCACACGACAACTAAGAGCCCAAGAGACAGAAAGGGCCACATGAACCAGAGACCTACATTATCCTGAGACCAGAAGAACTAGTTGGTGCCCGGCCACAATTGATGACTGCCCTCACAGGAAGCACAAGAGAGAACCCCTGAGGGAGCAGGAGATCAGTGGAATGCAGACCCCAAATTCTCATAAAAAGACCATACTTAATGGTCTCACTGTGACTAGAGGAATCCCAGCGGGCATGGTCCCCAAACCTACTGTTGGCACAGGACAGGAACCATTCCCGAAGACAACTCATCAGACATGAAAGGGACTGGACAGTGGGTAGGAGAGAGATGCCGAAGAAGAGTGAGCTAATTATATCAGGTGGACACTTGAGACTGTGTTGGCATCTCCTGTCTGGAGGGGGGATGGGAGGATAGAGAGAGTTGGAAGCTGGCAAAATTGTCACGAAAGGAGAGACTGGAAGGGCTGACTCATTAGGGGGAAAGCAAGTGGGAGTAAGGAGTAAGATGTATATAAACTTATATGTGACAGACTGACTTGATTTGTAAACGTTCACTTGAAGCTCAATAAAAGTTAATAAAAAAAAAGAAGATGGAAGGAATACACAGAGTCATTATACCAAAAAAATAGTTCGACGTTCAACCATTTCAAGAGGTAGCATATGATCAGGAATTGATGGTACTAAAGGAAGAAGTCCAAGCTGCACTGAAGGCATTGGCAAAAAAACAAGGCTCCAGGAATTGACAGAATATCAATTGAGATGTTCCAACAAATGGATGCAGCGCTGGAAGCACTCACTCATCTGTGTCAAGAACTTTGGAAGACAGCTACCTGGCCAACCAACTGGAAGAGATCCTTATTTATGCCTACTCCCAAGAAAGGTGATCCAACCGAATGCAAAAACTATCGAACAATATCATTAATATCATGTGCAAGCAAAATTTTGCTGAAGATCATTCAAAGCGGCTACAGCAGTATTATCGACAGGGAACTGCCAGAAATTCAGGCCAGATACAGAAGAGGACATGGACCCAGGTATATCATTGCTGATGTCAGATGGATCCTGGCTGAAAGCAGGGAATACCAGAAGATGTTTACCTATGTTTGACTATGCAAAGGCATTTGACTCTGTGGATCACAACAAATTATGGATTACATTGAGAAGAATGAGAATTCAGAAGACTTAATTGTGCTCATGAGGGACCTGTACATAGACCAGGAGCAGTCGTTTGAACAGACCAAGGGGATACTGCATGGTTTAAAGTCAGGAAAGTTGTGCTTCAGGGTTGTATCCTTTCGCCATCCTTATTCCATCTGTATGCAGAGCAAATAATCCGAGAAGTTGGAATATATGGAGAAGAATGCAGCATTAGGATTGGAGGAAGACTCATTAACAACCTGAGTTATGCAGATAACACAACCTTGCTTGCTGAAAGTGAAGAGGAGATGAAATACTTACTCATGAAGATCAAAGACCACAGCCTTCAGTATGGATTTCACCTCAATATAAAGAAAATCAAAACTCTCACAACACCATAATTCAAAGGCATCAATTCTTCTTTGGTCCAGGTCCAGCTTTCACACACAAATGAGGCGAATGAAAACACCATGGCTTGGGTTAGGTGCGCCTTAGTCCTTAAAGCGACATCTTTACCTTTTAATACTTTAAAGAAGTCTTTTGCAACAGATTTGCTCAATGCAATATGTCGTTTGATTTCTTGACTGCTGCTTTCATGGGTGTTGTTTGTGGATCCAAGCAAAATGAAATCCTTGACAACTTCAGTCTTTTCTCTGTTTATCATGATGTTGCTTATTCGTCCAGTTGTGAGAGTTTTGGTTTTCTTTATGTTAAGGTGTAATCCATACTGAAGGCTGTGGTCTTTGATTTTCACCGGTAAGTGCTTCAAGTCCTCTTCACTTTCAGCAAGCAAGGTTGTGTGATGTGCATATTGCAAGTTGTTAATGAGTCTTCCTCCACGCCTGATGCTGTATTCTTCTCCATATATTCTAGCTTCGTGGATTATTTACTCAGCATACAGATTGAATAAGTATGGTGAAAGGACACAACCCTGACACACAACTTTCGTGACTTGGAGAGAGGAAATAAGATGCTAACACTACAGGAGAAATGAAAGGTTCAGAGGCTCTTTCAGGAGGCAATGGCTAACATTATATGCATACTATACAACACTCAAAGGAAGAAGTATGAACAGCTGTATCCTTAAAAAAGCTTTTATCTCTTTTCCCTTCTGATAAGAAAGTAATTATTGGACATTTTCTAGGGTGGTTGGAAAGGTAAGAGATAACAACCAAAAAAGATGAAAGAATGACCATTTTACCTACGTATTTTTTCTCACTGAATGCCTGACAAAAATATTTACCATAGACTTTAGTCTGCTTTAAAAGACAATACTGAAGATGGTAAGTAGTAGATAACCTTGTTCGGGAGATTCAATGACATTATTACCTTTCAGAATAAGGTACAAAAAATAAACACTAAATGTTTATCTTAGAATTCAGTCTGCTTTAAAAGACAATATTGAAGATGATGAGTAGCAGATAACCTTGTTCAGGAGCTCCAATGACATTATTACCTTTCAGAATAAGGTGCAAAAAATAAACAGTAAATAGGATGAATGATCTTCTAAATTCTCTCTCCATTTGGGAAGTTCCACTTATTAGTGTTTACAGTATGCAAATCAGGGAAATAACAATTTGACTTTGTCCTGTGTGAAAGAGCTGTCAGACATCCTAACCTAACAACTAAGTCATAACACTGCATCCATCTCTCTATTACTGTACATAAAAACATTTGCTGTCTCTGAAAAATAGATAAAGCAAAGGACCTTATCAAGTTGTTTCAGCTTCAGGTAACAGGAAGCCATGTTCCTCTGCAGCCTTGCCAAATTCAGATCCATCTGATCAGATGCATAAAGCTTCAGAGAATAACAGTACCAGTGCAGGGCATCAGTGTAATTTTGTACCTAGAGTTCAAAAACAAAAAACAAAAACATCAAAATCACACATCAGTATCTCTACATTTGACCCTAATTTTTCCAAGTAATCTCTAGAAATTAATAAAATGGTGTTTCTTTTTTTTTTAGGTAACCAAAACACAATACCTTTTCTAGTTGTGTTCTAGGTGCATTTTATTATCAGTCTTGGTCAGTATAGTTTTTAGATAAAGTGGCAATCAATATCCTCTCTTCTTCCCACAGATTAGAAATTTCACAGGTGGGATGAAAAGTCTGAGAAAGCGGCGAACCACCTCAGAAAACTCAAAATCTATTTTAAAATCTTTTTTAAAAACAACAATGGTAAAATTTTTAAAATTAACTACGGTAAAACAGCTATTTTCATTTTTCTATGTTCCATTTTAATTGTTATCCTTTAGGATGTTTGCATAGTTGTAATAATAACTTTGGAAACCCTGGTGATGTAGTGGTTAAGTGCTATGGCTGCTAACCAAAGAGTTGGCAGTTTGAATCCATCAGGTGCTCCCTGGAAACTCTATGGAGCAGTTCTACTCTTGCCTATAGGGTTGCTATGAGTTGGACTTGATTCCATGGCAAGGGATTTGTTTGTTTTTTTTTAATAGTAACTTATATAGAAGTTCATGTTCTATTCTTTCTGTTTAACTTTGTTTTGTAAATATTAATCTATGTTGCCATGTAGTATTCATAGTTATCAATTTTAAGGGATTATGTAACACTTAATCAAGTTAATGTACTATGATTTTTGTGTGTGTGTGTGTGCTTTAGGTGAAAGTTTACAGAGAAAAGTAGTTTCCCATTCAACAATTTATACACAAATTGTGACATCGGTTGCAATCCCCGAGATGTGTCCACACTCTTCCCTTCTCACCCTGGGTTTCCCGCTGTCATCTGCCCATTTTTTTCCGTCTCTTCTTGCCCTGTCGTCATTGCTTTTGGGCAGGTGTTGCCCATATGGTTTCGTATAAATGATTGAACTTAGAAGCAGGTTCTTCACATGTGTTATTGTTTGTTTTATAGACCTGTCTAATCTTTGGCTGAAGGATGAACTTTGGGAGTAGTCTCAGTTCTGAGATAACAGGGTGTCCGGGGGCCAGAGCCTCAGGGGTTCCTCCAGTCTCTATCAGATGAGTGAGTCTGGTCTTTTTCTTCTTTTCTTGTGAATTTGAATTTTGTTCTACATTTTTCTCCCACTCCATCCAGAACCTTCTATTGTGATCCGTGACAGAGTGGCCAGTGATAGCCAGGTACCATCTAGTTGTTCTGGGTTGAGGCTGGTGGAGGCTGTGATACTTGTGGTCCATTAGTCCTCTGGACTAATATTTTCCTTGTGCCATGGTTTTCTTCATCCTCCTCTGCTATGAAAGGGATAGGAGCAATAGATGACCACTCGCAAGCTTTTAAGACCCCAGACACTACTCACCAAAATTGGACGTAGAAAATTTACTTTATAAGCTATGTTATGCCAATTGACCTAGATGGCCCCCGCCACCATAGTTCCCAGCCCTCATCCCCAGTAATTCAGTCCCTCAGGGTGTTTGGATGTGTCTATGAAGCTTCTTTAGCTACTCAACGTTCAAAAGCAAGTTTCAGAATCTCTTCTGACATCCATTTCGGTCTTTTTTTTTCTTATTAATGACCTCTTGCTTTCTTCATGGATGATGTCCTTGATGTCATTCCACAACTCATCTGGGCTTAGGTCAACAGTGATCAACGTGTCAAATGTATTCTTGAGATGGTCTCTAAATTCAGGTGGGAAATACTCAAGGTCGTACTTTGGCTCTCATCAACTTGTTCTAACTTTCTTCAGTTTCAACTTGAACTTGCATATGAGCAATTGATGTTCTTCCACAGTTGGTCCCGGCCTTGTTCTGACTGATGATACTGAGCTTTTCCATCGTCTCTTTCCACAGATGTAGACTCTGAAACTTGCTCTTGAAGGTTGAGTAGTAAAAGCAAATGGAAGAAATGATGAAGTAAAAGAACTGAACAGAAGAATTCAAAGGGCAGCTCAAGAAGACAAACTAAAGTATTATGACATGCGCAAAGAGCTGGAGATAGAAAACCAAAAAGGAAGAACACGCAAGGCATTTCTCAAACTGAAAGAACTGAAGAAAAAATTCCAGCTTCAAGTTGCAGTATTGAAGGATTCTATGGGGAAAATTATTAATGCAGGAAGCACCAAAAGAAGATGGAAGGAATACACAGTCACTATACCAAAAAAAAAAAATAGTTCGACGTCCAACCATTTCAAGAGGTAGCATATGATCAGGAATTGATGGTACTAAAGGAAGAAGTCCAAGCTGCACTGAAGGCATTGGCAAAAAAACAAGGCTCCAGGAATTGACAGAATATCAATTGAGATGTTCCAACAAATGGATGCAGCGCTGGAAGCACTCACTCATCTGTGTCAAGAACTTTGGAAGACAGCTACCTGGCCAACCAACTGGAAGAGATCCATATTTATGCCTACTCCCAAGAAAGGTGATCCAACCGAATGCAAAAACTATCGAACAATATCATTAATATCACGTGCAAGCAAAATTTTGCTGAAGATCATTCAAAGCGGCTACAGCAGTATTATCGACAGGGAACTGCCAGAAATTCAGGCCAGATACAGAAGAGGACATGGACCCAGGTATATCATTGCTGATGTCAGATGGATCCTGGCTGAAAGCAGGGAATACCAGAAGATGTTTACCTATGTTTTGTTGACTATGCAAAGGCATTTGACTCTGTGGATCATAGCAAATTATGGATTACATTGAGAAGAATGGGAATTCCAAGACACTTAATTGTGCTCATGAGGAACCAGGAGCAGTCGTTTGAACAGAACAAAGGGATACAGCATAGTTTAAAGGCAGGAAAGTTGTGCTTCAGGGTTGTATCCTTTCACCATCCTTATTCCATCTGTATGCTGAGCAAATAATCTGAGAAGCTGGAATACAGGAAGAAGAATACAGCATTAGGTTTGGATGAAGACTCATTAACAGCCTGCATTATGAAGATGACACAACTTTGCTTGCTGAAAGTGAAGAGGATTTGAAGCACTTACTGATGAAGATCAAAGACCACAGCCTTCAGTATGGATTACACCTCAACGTAAAGAAAACCAAAACCTTCACAACTGGACGAATAAGCAACATCATGATAAACAGAGAAAAGACTGGAGTTGTCAAGGATTTCATTTTACTTAGATCCACAATCAACACCCATGGAAGCAGCAGTCAAGAAATCAAAAGACGCACTGAGTTGGCAAATCTCTGTGAAAGACCTCTTTAAAGTGTCGAAAAGCACAGATGTCACCTTGAAGACTAAGGTGCGCCTGATCCAAGCCATGGTATTTTCAAATGCATCATATGCATGTGAAAGCTGGACAATGAGTAAGGAAGAGGAAAGAAGAATTGATGCCTTCAAATTGTGATGTTGGTGAAGAATACTGAATATACCGTGGGCTGCCAAAAGAATGAATAAATCTGTCTTGGAAGAAATACAACCAGAATGCTCCTTACAAGCAAAGATGGTGAGACTATGCCTTACATACATTGCACATGTTATCAGGAGGAATCAGTTCCTGGAGAAGGACATCATGTCTCGTAAAGAAGAGGGCCAATGAAAAAGAGAAAGAACCTCAAAGAGATGGATTGACACGGTGGCTGTGACAATGGGCTCAAGCATAACAAGGATTGTGAGCATGGCGCAGGACCAGGCAGTGTTTTTTTCTGTAGTACATAAGGTCACTATGAATCAGAACTAACTCGATGACACCTAACAACAACTACATGGAGTGTCTATGACTTTGCCTTGATCAAGTTTTGTGGACTTCCCACATATTGTGTACTATCTTTCTCTTCACCAAAGTTAACACCTATCTACTATAGGGTCGCTATGAGTCGGAATTGACTCAATGGCGACGGGATTGGTTTTTTTTTTGGTATTACCTAGTTAGTGATTCCCCCTCCCCATGCTTCCCCTCCCTTGCAACTGTCAAAGATTGTTTTTTTCTGTGTGTAAACCTTTTCCTATGTTTTTGTAACAGTCATCTAATACAGTTTTTGTCCTTTTGTAATTGACTTATTTCACTGAGCATAATGCCCTCCAGATTCATCCATGTTGTGAGATGTTTTGCAGATTCATCGTTGTTCCTTATCCTTGGGTAATATTTCATTCTGTGTCTGTACAATAATATGTTTATCCATTCAACTGTTGATGGGCACTTAGGTTGTTTCCATCTTTTTGCTATTGTGAATAATGCTGCAATGAACATGGGTGTGCATATGTCTATTCATGTGATGTCTCTTATTTCTCTATAATATATTCTTAGATTATATCCCACCTTGAAGTTGTCAAGGATTTCATTTTACTTGGATCCACAGTCAATGCCCATGAAACGGCAATCGAGAAAGCAGATGCTGTATTACCTTGGACAAATCTGCCGCAAAAGACCTCTTTAAAGTATTCAAAAGTGAAGATGTCACTTTAAGGATTAAGGTGTGCCTGACCCAAGTCATGATGTTTTCAGTCGCCTCACATGCTTGTGGAAAGGTGGACAATAAATAAGGAAGATGGAAGAAGAATTGATGCCTTTGAATTGTGGCGTTGGCAAACAATATTGACTATGCCATGGATTGCCAAAAGAATGAACAAATCTGTCTTGGAAGAAATACAGCTAGAATGCTCACCAGAAGCAAGGATGGCGAGACTTCCTCTCATGTACTTTGGACATGTTATCAGAAGGGACCAGTCCCTGTAGAAGCATATCATGCTCAGTAAAGTAGAGGGTCAGGGAAAAAGAAGACTCTTAATTAGATGGATAGACACAGTGGTTGCAACAATCGGCTCAAGCATAACAATGTTTGTTAGGATGGCACAGGACCAGGTAGTGTTTTGTTCTGTTGTACATAGGATTGCTATGAGTCAGAACTGAATCAACGGCACCTAACACATAACACACATATTCCTAGGAGTAAGATTGCTGGAACGTACAGTGTTTCTGGGTATATTCTAGCTTTTTAAGGACGCGCCATATCAGTTTTCCATAGTGGTTGTACCATTTTACATTCCCACCAGCAATGCATAAGAATTCCAATGTTACAGAAGCCTCCAGTGTTCCAGAAGCCTCTCCAACATTTGTTATTTTCTGTTTTTTTGATTAGCACCAGTAATGTTGGGGTGAGATGGTATCTCAATGTAGTTTTGATTTGTATTCCTCTAATGGCTAATGATTCCGAGCATTTCCTCATGTGCTTGTTAGCCACATGAATGTCTTCTTTGGTGAACTGTCTGTTCATATCCTTTGCCCATTTTTAAATTGGATTACTTGTCTTTTTGATATTTTCATATAGTTTAGAGATTAAACCCTTGCTGAACAAGTAGTAGCCAAAAAATTTTCCCAGCATGTAGATTCTCTTTGTGCTCTTTCGGTGAAGACTTTGATGAACATAAGTCTTTAATTTTTAGGAGCTCCCAGTTTTCCATTCTATCTTCTGGTGTTTGTGCACTATTATGGTTTGTATTGAATTTATGTCATTTATTTAGGGTCCCAAGTGTTGTCCCTATTTTTTCTTCCATGATCTTTCTAGTTCAAGGTTTTATATTGTCTTTGATCCATTTTTTTATTGTGCTTTAGGTGAAAGTTTACACAGCAAATTAGTTTCTCATTAAAAAATTAGTACACCAATTGTTTTGTGACATTAGTTACTGCCATGGATTGACTGAATTGTATCCCCAAAAATATCTGTCAACTTAGCTGGGCCATGATTCTGAGTACTGTGTGATTGTCCGCCATTTTATTTAATTTTTGTATATGATGTAAATCCTATCACTATGATGTAATAAGACGGATGGATTAATGGCAGTTATATTGATGAGGTCCGCAAGATTAAGTAGTGTCTTAATCCTATCTCTTTTGAGATATAAAAGGCAGAAGCAAGCAGAGAGACATGGCGACCTGAGGTTCCTGCGCCGAGGTGTTCCCAGATCAAGGGAAGACTCATGACAAGAACTTTCCTCCAGAGCTGACAGAGACAGAAAGCCTTTCCCTGGAGCTGACACCCTGAATTTGGACTTGTAGCCCACTAGACAGTTGAGTCTTCCTATTAAAGAGCATGGTATGTTTTTTTTCCATTTGGGAAGGCCTCGTTTGGTTTCTTGCAGTAGTGTTTTGTAGTTTTCTTTGTAGTAGACTTTTATATCCCTGGTTAGATTTACTTCTAAGTATTTCATCTTTTTAAAAAAATTTTATTGTGCTTTGAGTGAAAGTTTACAAATCAAGTTGGACTCTCATACAAAAATTTATAAACACCTTGCTATATACTCCTAATTACTCTCCCCCTAATGGGACAGCACACTCCTTCCCTCTTCTATTTCTATTCGTGTCCATTTGGCCAGGTTCTGACCCTCTCTACCCTCTCATCTCCCCTTCAGACAGGAGATGCCAACGTAGTCTCATGTGTCTTCTTGATCCAAGAAGCTCATTCTTCACCAATATCACTGTCTATCCCATAGTCTAGTCCAATCCCTGTCTGAAGAGTTACCTTTAGGAATGGTTCCTGTCTTGAGCTAACAGAAAGTCTGGGGATCATGACCTCTGGGGTCATTCTAGTCTCAGTCAGACCATTAAGTCTGGTCTTTTTACGAGAATTTGGGGTCTGCATCCTACTGCTCTTCTGCTCCCTAAGGGGTTATTTGTTGTGTTCCCTGTCAGGGCAGTCATCAGTTGTAGCCAGGCACCATCTAGTTCTTCTGGTCCCAGGCTGATGTAGTCGCTGGTTTATGTGGCCCGTTCTGTCTCTTTGGATCAGAATTACCCTGTCTTTGGTGTTCTTCATTCTCCTTTGGTCCAGATGGGTTGAGACCAATTAATACATTAGATGGCGTTTAAGACCCCAAATGCTGCTCCCCAAAGTGGGATGCAGAATGTTTTCTTAATAGATTTTATTATGCCAATTGACTTAGATGTCCCCTGAAACCATGGTCCCCAAACCCCTGCCCCTGCCATGCTGGCCTTCAATATGTTAAGTTTATTCAGGAAACTTCTTTGCTTTTGGTTTAGTCCAGTTGGGCTGACCTTTCCTGTATTGTGTGTTGTTTTTCCCTTCACCTAAAGTAGTTCTTATCTACTACCTAATTAGTGAAAACCACTCTCCCTCCCTCCGTCCCCCCATTTAATAACCATCAAAGAATATACTCTTCTCTGTTTAAACTTTTTTTCTAGTTCTAATAATAGTGGTCTTATACAATATTTGTCTCTTTGCAGCTGACTAGTTTCACTCAGCATAATGCCTTCCAGGTTCCTCCATGTTATGAAATGTTCCACGGATTCATCATTGTTCTTTATCGATGGGTTATATTCCATTGTGTGAATACACCATAATTTATTTATCCATTCATCCACTTATGGGCACCTTGGTTGTTTCCAACTTTTTCATGCTGTAAACGGTGCTGTAATGAACATGGGTGTGCATATATCTCTTCATGTAAAGGCTCTTATTTCTCTAGGATATATCCAAGGAGCAGGATTGCTGGATGGTATAGTAGTTCTATTTCTAGTTTTTCAAGGAAGTGCCAAATCAATTTCCAAAGTGGTTGTACCATTTTCCATTCCCACTAGCAGTATGTAAGTGTTCCAGTCTCTCCGCAACCTCTCCAACACTTATTATTTTGTGTTCTTTGGATTAATGCCAGCCTTGTTGGAGTGAGATGGAATCTCATTGTAGTTTTGATTTGCATTTCTCTAATGGCTAATGATCATGAGCATTTTCTCATGCATCTGTTAGCCACCTGAATGTCTTCTTTAGTGAAGCATCTGTTCATTTCCTTTGCCCATTTTTTAATTGGGTTATTTGTCTTTTTGTAGTTGAGTTTTTGTAGTATCATGTAGATTTTAGAAATCAGGCGCTGATTGAAAATGTCATAGCTAAAAACTTTTTCCCAGTCTGTAGGTAATCTTTTTACTCTTTTGGTGAAGTCCTTGGATGAGCATAGGTGTTTAATTTTTAGGAGCTCCCAGTTATCTAGTTTCTCTTCTGCATTGTTAGTGATGTTTTGCGTACTGTTTATGCCATGTATTAGGGCTCCTAGTGTTGTCCCTATTTTTTCTTCCCTGATCTTGATAGTTTTAGATTTTATATTTAGGTCTTTGATCCATTTTGAGTTAGTTTTTGTGCATGGTGTGAGGTATGGGTCTCGTTTCATTTTTCTGCAGATGGATATCCAGTTATGCCAGCACCATTTATTAAAAAGACTGTCTTTTCCCCATTTAACTCACTTTGGGCCTTTGTCAAATACCAACTGCTCATATGTGGATGGATTTATGTCTGGATTCTCAATTCTGTTCCATTGGTCTATGTATCTGTTGTTGTACCAGTACCAGGCTGTTTTGACTACTGTGGCAGTGTAATAGGATCTAAAATCAGGTAGAGTGAGGCCAACCACTTTGTTCTTCTTTTTCAGTAACTCCTTACTTATCCAGGCCCTCTTTCCCTTCCATATCAAGTTGGTGATCTGTTTCTCCAACTGATTAAAAAATGTCTTTGAAATTTGGAAGGGAATTGCATTGTATCTATAGATGGCTTTTGGTAGATAGACATTTTTACAATGTTAAGCCTTCCTATCCATGAGCCAAGTATGTTTTTCCACTTATGTAGATCTCTTTTGGTGTCTTGCAGAAACGTAGTGTAGTTTTCTTTGAATAAGTCTTTTACATCTCTGGTAAGATTTATTCCTAAGTATTTTATCTTCCTGGGGGCTACTGCAAATGGTATTGATATGGTGATTTCTTCCTCGATATTCTTTTTGTTGGTGTAGAGGAATCCAACTGATTTTTGTATGTTTATCTTGTATCCTGATAGCGTGCTAAACTCTTCTATTAGTTTCAGTAGTTTTCTTGAGGATTCCTTAGGGTTTTCTGTGTATAAAATCACGTCATCTGCAAATGGAGATACTTTTAGTCCTTCCTTACCAATTTGGATGCCCATTATTTCTTTATCTAGCCTAATTGCTCTGGCTAGGACCTCCAGCACAATGCTGAATAAGAGTGGTGATAAAGGTCATCCTTGTCTGGTTCCCAATCTAAAGGGGAATGCTTTCAGATTCTCTTCATTTAGGATGATGTTGGCTGTGGGGTTTGTATAAATGCCCTTTGTAATGTTGAGGAATTTTGCTTCTATTCCTATTTGGCTGAGAGTTTTTATCATGAATGGGTGCTGAACTTTGTCAAATGCCTTTCCTGCATCGATTGATAAAATCATGTTGTTCTTGTCTTTTGTTTATATGATGGATTACATTGACTGTTTTTCTAATGTTGAACCATCCCTACATACCTGGTATGAATCTCACTTGGTCATGGTGAATTATTTTTTTGATATGGTGTTCAATTCTATTGGCTAGAATTTTGTTGAGGATTTTTGCATCTAAGTTCATGAGGGACATAGGTCTGTAATTTTCTTTTTTTGTGGTGTCTTTACCTGGTTTTGGTATCAGGGATATGCTGGCTTCATAAAAGAGTTTAGTTTCGTCCTTTTCTATGCTCTGAAATACCTTTAGTAGTAATGATGTTAATTCTTCTCTGAAAGTTTGGTAGAACTCGGCAGTGAAGCTGTCTGGGTCAGGGCTTTTTTGGGGGGGAGTTTTTGATTATCTTTCAATCTCTTCTTTTTTATGGGTCTATTTAATTGTTCTACCTCTGTTTGTGTTAGTTTAGGTAGGTAGTGTGTTTCTAGGAATTCATCCATGTCTTCTAGGTTTTCAAATTTTTTAGAGTACAATTTTTCATAGTAATCCGATATGATTCTTTTATTTTCAGTTGGGTCTGTTGTAATATCGCCCATCTCATTTCTTATTTTGGTTATTTGCTCCCCCTCCTGCTTTTCTTTTGTCAGTTTGGCCAGTGGTTTATCAATATTGTTAATTTTTTCAAAGATCCAGCTTTTGGTCTTGTTAAGTCTTTCAATTTTTTTTTTCTGTTTTCTATTTCATTAAATTCTGCTCTAATTTTGATTATTTGCTTTCTTCTGGTGCCTGAGGGTTTCTTTTGTTGCTCTCTTTCTATTTATTCAAGTTGTAGGGATAATTCTTTGATTTTGGCCCTATCTTCTTTTTGTATGTGTGTATTTACTGGTATAAATTGACCTCTGAGTGTTATTTTAGCTGTGTCCCAAAGATTCTGATGGGAAGTGTTTTCATTCTCATTGGAGTCTATGAATTTCTTTATTCCATCCTTAATGTCTTTTATGATCAGTCTTTTTTGAGCAGGGTATTCTTCAGTTTCCAAGTGTTTGATTCCTTTTCCCTGCTTTTTCTGTTACTGACTTCTACTTTTATGGCCTTACCGTCAGAGAAGACGCTTTGTAATATTTCGATGTTTTGGATTCTGCTAAGTCTTGCTTTATGACCTAATATGTGGTCTATTCTAGAGAATTTTCCATGTGCAGTAGAAAAGAAAGTACACTTGGCTGCTGTTGGGTGGAGTGTTCTGTATATGTTTATAAGGTCATGTTGGTTGATTGTGGCAATGAGATCTTCCGTGTCTTTATTGAGCTTCTTTCTGAACGTCCTGTCCTTCACCGAAAGCAGTGTGTTGAAGTGTCCTACTATTATTGTGGAGCTTTCAATGTTGTTAGAGTTTGTTTCATGTATCTTGCAGCCCTGTCATTGGGTGCATAAATATTTAATATGGTTATATCCTCCTAGTATATTGTCCCTTTAGTCAATATGTACTGTCCTTCCTTATCCTTTGTGTTGGATTCAACTTTGAAGTCTATTTTGTCAGAAATTAATATTGCTAACACCCCCTCTTTTTTGATTGTTTGCTTGATTTATTTTTTGTGTGTGTTGTCGACAGGTTCTTTTTCCCACTTAATTTTTTGTGCTGAGTAGTTTATCTTTATATATTGTCTTTTCCTCTTATTCGTTGTTGTTTTGTTTCTGCTGTGACTCTATTTTTTCTTTTATTTTATTTGAATGAGTAGGACAGTTAGTCTTCTTTGTGGTTACCTTAATAAAACTTACCCCTATTTTTCTAAATTTACACATAACTCATTTCTTTATATTGCCTTGTCTTCCTTTCATACGAAAGATCTATGAGTACATTTCTTAGCCACTTTTTATTATTTTAATGTGTTCTTCTTTTACATAATGACATCGCTTTTTCCCCATTTTGAGCGTTTTTTTCTCTTGACTTATTTTTGTGATTTTCGTGTCTGGGTTAATGTGTGATTGCTCTGTCCAGTGTTCTAGTCTTGGGTTGATACCTGATATTGATTTTCTAACCAAAGAATTCCCTTTAGTATTTCTTGTAGTTTTGGTTTCGTTTTTATGAAATCCCTATACTTCTGTTTATCTGGAAATGTCCTAATTTCACCTTCATATTTGAGAGACAGTTTTGCTGGATATATGATTCTTGGCTGGCAATATTTTTCCTTCAACTTTGTATAGAATTCATCCCATTGCCTTCTTGCCTGCATGGTTTCTGCTGAATAGTCCAAGCTTATTCTTATTGGCTCTCCTTTGTAGGTGACTTTTCGTTTATCCCTAGCTGCTCTTAAAATTCTCTCTTTATCTTTGGTTTTGGCCAGTTTGATAATAATATGTCTTGGTGACTTTCTTTTAAAATCTACCTCATGTGCAGTTCAATGAGCATCTTGGATTGATATGTTCTCATCTTTCATGGTATCAGGGAAGTTTTCTGCCAACAACTCTTCAACAATTCTCTCTGTATTTTCTGTTTTCCCTCCCTGTTCTGGTACTCCAATCACTCATAGGTTATTTCTTTTGATAGAATCCCACATGATTCTTAAGATTTCTTCATTTTTTAAAAATTCTTTTCTCTGATTTTTCTTCAAATATATTGGTGCCAAGCGCTTTATCTTCAAGGTCCCCAATTCTGTCTTCCACTTGCTCGATTCTGCTCCTCTTTCTATTAAGTTGTCTAATTCTGTAATTTTATTGTTAATCTTCTGAATTTCTGATTGCTGTCTCTCTATGGATTCTTGCAGCTTACTAATTTTTCATTATGTTCTTGAAAAACCTTTTTAATTTCTTCAACTGTTTTATGTGTGTTCCTTGGCTTGTTTTGTGTATTGCCTGATCTCCTTCCTTATGTCATGAAGAGTTCTGTATATTAATCTTTTGAATTCTGCATCTGCTAATTCCAGGAAGGCACCTTCATTCAGAAGACCCTTTGATTCTCTGTTTTGAGGGCTTTTTGTAGCGATCATGTTCTGTTTCTTTATGGGGTTAGATATTGACTGTTGTCTCCGAGCCATCTATAAGTTATTTTATTAGTTTATTTTATGTTTGCTTACTGTGTCATAGCTTCTTGCTTTGTTTTGTTTTGATATGCCCAAATGGGTTGCCTGAGTGAGCTAGCTTATTTTCACCTTTGGGGATCTGACGTCCTGTCACCAGATGGGTAGAGCTGTTATCAGGTGTATGAGCTTATGAGTCCATTCACTTTCCTTTTGTGGATTCAGGTCATGTGTCCAGGTAGCTGGTCATCATGTGCGTGGTACAGGCTCTGTCCTACAGTCTTAGAGGGTCATGGGTGTTTGGTATAGGTATCAGTATCTGGTTGCAGCAGGGGGTCACACTCTGAACAAGGCAGAGGGCTGAGAACTGTCCCCCAAGTGTCTCTGAGGAAAGTATGTCCCTCTTCCCTAGAGGGTGCAGGTGGGTGGGTTCTGCAGACCACCATGGGCACCCAATATTTTTGTTTGTAAGGACTGGGAGGTACCAGTTATCCTTGGACCCCTGTTGCGGGGGCTGGGTAGACTGAAAGGAGCCACCAGTCCTTAGGCCCCTGACGTGGCTAGGTGAGGACTGTGTTTAATAGACAAAGCCATGTCAGGTATCAAACATCCACTTCTGCACCGCATGCTTAAACAGTCACAGTCTGCCAGCAAGGGCCTCTTCTGGAATAGGCCTACACAGGTTCATGCAGGGGGGAAAGATGTTCAAAGTCCATGGACCGTTTATGCCTGGACAGGAGTCGCTTCTGTCCTGAGCTCCCCTAATTAGTGGAGCTGACAAATTATCTTTTTCCCCCTGTTGTCAATTTATTCCTGCTCCAAGTCTGGAAGCATGGCTCAGGGCACTCACATGAGCCTCTCAGGCCCAAGGAAATCAATAGCCACTGAAGCTGGCTTGGGGCTGGGAGGCCAGCTGGCTTGGGGGCGTTCTTCTCTGGTTCCATAGGTGTGAGTAGGCTGTGTGGCTGGCTTCTTCTCCCTGAGAAAACTGCGGCCGAAAGCTACCACCAGCCCACCACAGCCAATTCCGGAATGGTGCTTGAGGGATCTCAGTGATTGAGGTCCAGCAACTCCTCTCTGCTTCTGGACGGTCTCACTCTTCCCCTGCCCCTTAGTCTGTTTTCTAACTTTGCCTTTGATGTTCAGGGCTCCTAGCTTGTCATAAATATAATCATTTCACTTGATTTTTCGGATCTTTGTTGTAAGAAGGATTACCGGAAACATCTGGCTATTCCACCACCTTGGCCCTGCCTCATTTTTTTTTTTTTAATTGTTCAAGAGTTTGGTGTTTTTTTTTTTTTAATTGAACTTTAGATGAAGGTTTACAGAACAAACTAGTTTCTCATCAGTTAGTACACACATTGTTCTATGACATTGGTTAACAACCCCACAGCATGTCAACACTCTCCCTTCTCAAATCCGGGTTCCCTATTACCAGCTTTCCTGTTCCCTCCTGCCTTCCAGTCCCTGCCCCGGGGCTGGTGCACCCCTTTAGTCTTTTTTTGTTGCATGGGCCTGCTCAGTTTTTGGCTGAAGGGTGAACCTCAGGAGTGACCTCATTACTGAGCTGAAAGGGTGTCTGGGGGCCATACTCTCAGGGTTTCTCCAGTCTCTGTCAAGCCAGCAAGTCCAGTCTTTTTTTTTTTTTTAGTTACAATTTTATTCTACATTTTTCTCCTGCTCTGTTCAGGACCCTCTATTTCAGTAGTGGTATCCAGGCACCATCTAGTTGTACCGGGCTCAGTCTGGTGAAGGCCGTGGTAGATGTGGTCCATTAGTCCTTTGGACTAATCTTTCCCTTGTGTCTTTGGTTTTCTTCATTCATCCTTGCTCCCAAAGGGGTGAGACCAGTGAAGTATCCTAGACGGCCACTCATAAGCTTTTAAGACCCCAGAACACTACTCACCAAAGTAGAATGTAGAACATTTTCTTTATAAACTATGTTATGCCAATTGAGCTAGATGTTCCCGGAGAACATGGTCACCACAGACCTCAGCCCAGCAATTTGGTCCCTGAGGAAGTTTGGATATGTCTATGGAGTTTCCATGACCTTGCCTTGGACAAGTTGTGCTGGCTTCCCCAGCACTGTGTACTGTCTTACCCTTCAACCAAAGTTACCACTTATCTGTTGTCTTTTAAGTGTTTTTCCAACCCCACCCATCCCCTCCATCCTAAGCATCAAAGATTGTTTCTTTTTTTATGTAAACCTTTTCATGTGTTTTTACAGTAGTGGTCTCATACGATCTATTTGTTGTTTCGTGATTGACTTATTTCACTCAGCGTAATGCCCTCCAGATTCAACCCTGTTATGAGATGCTTCACAGATTCATCATTGTTCTTTATCGCTGCATAATGCTCCGTTGTGTGTATTTACCACAGTTTGTGCATTCATCTGTTGATGGGCATCTAGGTTGTTTCCATCTTTTAGCAAAAAGATGAGAACAATGCTGCAATGAACATGGATGTACACATATCTATTCGTGTGATGAGTCTTATTTCTCTAGGATATATTCCTTGGAGTGGGATTGCTGGATCATATGGTATTTCTATTTCTAGCTTTTTTTTTTAAGGAGGCACCATATTGTTTTCCAAAATGGTTGTATCATTTTGCATTCCCACAAGCAGTGCATAAGAGCTCTGATCTCCCCACAGCCTCTCTAACATTTGTTATTTCCTGTTTTATTGATTTGTGCCAGCAATGCTGGAGTGAGATGGTATCTCATTGCGGTTTTGATTTGCATTTCTCTGATGGCTAGAGATTGTAAGCATTTCCTCATGTGTCTGCTGGCCGCTTGAATGTCTTCTTTGATGGTCTGTTCATTTCCTTTGCCCATTTTTTTAGTTGGATTATTTGTCTTTTTGTTGTAGAGGTCCTGATTTTTCTTGTAGATTTTAGAGATTAGAACTTTGCCTGATTTGTAATAGCCAAAAATTCTTTCCCAGTCTGTAGGCTCTCTTTTTACTCTTTTGATGAAGTTTTTTGATGAGCATAAATGTTTAATTTTTAGAAGACCCCAATTATCTAGCTTATCCTCTGGAGCTTGTGTGATGTTGGTTGTAGTTTGTATCCTGTTAATGTCATTTATTAGGGCCTCTAGTGTTGATCCTATTTTTTCTTCTATGAACTGCATAGTTTTTGGCTTTATATTTAGGTCTTTGATCCATTTTGAGTTAGTTTTTGTATATGGTGTGAGGTGTGGTCCTATTTCATTTTTTTTTTTTGCAGATGGACATCCAGTTTTGCCAGCACCATTTGTTAAAAAGGCTGTCTTTTCCCCATTTTATTGGCTTTGGGCCCTTGTTGAAGATCACGTGACCATAGGTGGATGGATTTACATCTGGGTTCTCAATTCTGTTCCATTGGTCAATGTATCTGTCATTGTACCAGTACCAGGCTGTTTTGACTACCATAGCTGTATAGTAGGTTATGAGGTCAGACAGTCCAAGTCCTCCTACTTTATTATTCTTCAATAGTGCTTTACCTATCTGGGGCTTCTTCCTTTTCCATATAAATTTGATGATAAGTTTTTCCATCTCTTTAAAGAATGTTATTGGTATTTGGATTGGTATTGCATTGTGTTTGTAAATTGCTTTGGGTAGAATTGTCATTTTCACAATGTTGAGTCTACCTATCCATGAGCATGGTATGTTGTTCCATTTATGGAGATCTCTTTTGGTTTCTTGCAGTAGTTTTTTGTAGTTTTCTTTGTATAGGTCTTTTACACCTCTGGTTAGATTTATTTCCAAGTATTTTATTTTTTAGGGGTCATTACAAAATATTGTTTTCCTGATTTCCTTTTCATCGTTCTCTTTATTGGTGTATTGGAATCCAGTTGATTTTTGTATGTTTATCTTGTATCCTGCTGCTCTGCTGAATCTTTCTGTGAGTTCCAGTAGTTTTCTCGTGAAGTCTTTTGGGTTTTCTATGTATAGTATCACATCATCCACAAATGGGGACAGTTTAACTTCTTCATTAACAATTAGGATGCCCTTTATTTCTGTTGCTTGCCTTACTGGTCTAGCTAGGACTTACAACACAATGTTAAATAGGAGTGCTGATAAAGGGCATCCTTGTCTTAAGTATTTCATATTTTTAAGAGCTATTATAAATAGTATTGCTTTCCTGATATCCTTTTCAAAATTCTCTTTGTTGGCATACATGAATCTAACTGATTTTTGTACACCGATCTTGTATTCTGCTACTCTGCAAATCTTTCTATTGGTTCCAGTAGTTTTCTTGTGGAATCTTTAAAGCTCTCTATTTTTTTTATGTGTAGGATCATATCATCTGCAAAAACAGATAGTTTTACTTTTTTCTTTCCTACTTGGATGCACTTTATATTTTTTCATGCCTTATTGCTTTAGCTAGGACTTCCAGCACAATGTTAACTAGGAGTGGCGATAAAGGGCATCCTTGTCTTGTTCTTGTTCTCAGGGGGAATGATTTCAGACTGTCTCCATTGAGAATGATGTTGGCTGTTGGTTTTGTATAGATGCCTTTTATTATGTTGAGGAATTTCCCTTCTATTCCCATGTTATTGAGAGTTTTTATCAAGAATTGGTGTTGAAGTTTATCTATGCCTTTTCTGCATCAATTGAGATAATCATGTGATTATTTTGTTTTATTTATGTGGTGTATTACATTGACTGATTTTCTAATGTTGAACCATCCTTGCATACCTGGTATGAATCCCACTTGGTCATGGTGTATTATTTTTTTGATACGATGCTGAATTCTATAGGCTAGAATCTTTTTTGAAAATTTTTGCATCAATATTCATGAGAGATATTGGTGTGTTATTTTCTTTTTTTGTGGTGTCTTTGGTTTTGGTATCAGGGATATGCTGGCTTCATAGAGTCAATTTGGGAGTATTCCTTTCTTTTCTATGCTCTGAAACTGTTCGAGTAGTACTTTTGTGAGTTCTCTGAATTTTTGGTAGCATTCTCCAGTGAAGTGCTCCGGGCCATGGCATTTCTTTATTCCAATTATTTTTTATTTCGTATTCAATCTCTTCTCTTGTTATGCATTTGTTCAGATTTTCTGTCTCAGATTGTGTTACTTTAGGTAGGTAGTGCATTTCTAGAAATTTGTCCATTTCCTCTAGGTTATCATATTTGTTGAAGTACAATTTTCCATAGTATTCTGTTATGGTATTTAAAAAAATTTTATTGTGCTTTAAGTGAAAGTGTACAAATCAAGTCGGACTTTCATACAAAAAAATTTATGAACACCTTGCTATATACTCATAATTGCTCTCCTCTTAATGAGACAGAACACACCTTCCCTCCACTCTCTCTTTTCATGTCCACTCGGCCAGCTTCTGACCCCCACTACCCTCTCATCTCCCCTTCAGACAGGAGATGCCAACATAGTCTCATGTGTCTACTTGATCCAAAAATCTCATTCTTCACCAGTGTCATTGTCTATCCCATAGTCCAGTCCAATCCCTGTCTGAAGAGGTGGCTTTGGGAATGGTTCCTGTCTTGGGCTAACAGAAGGTCTGGGGACCATGACCTCTGAGGTCCTTCTAGTCTCAGTCAGACCATTAAGTCTGGTCTTTTTATGAGAAATTGGAGTCTGCATCCCACTGATCTCCTGCTCCCTCAGGGGTTCTCTGTTGTGTTCCCTGTCAGGGCAGTCATCAGTTGTAGCCGGGCACCATCTAGTTCTTTTGGTCTCAGGCTAATGTAGTCTCTGGTTTATGCAGCCCTTTCTGCCTCTTGGGCTCATAATTACCTTGTGTCTTTGGTGTTCTTCATTTTCGTTTGCTCCAGGTGGGTTGAGACCAATTGATGCATGTTAGATGGCTGCTTGCTAGCATTTAAGACCCCAGACGCCACTCTCCAAAGTGGGATGCAGAATGTTTTCTTAATAGATTTTATTATGCCAATTGACTTAGATGTCCCCTGAAACCATGGCTCCCAAACCCCCGCCCATGCTACGCTGGCCTTCAAAGCATTCAGTTTATTCAGGAAACTTCTTTGCTTTTGGTTTAGTCCAGTTGTGCTGACCTCTCCTATATTGTGTGTTGTCTTTCCCTTCACCTAAAATAGTTCTTATCTACTATCTAATTAGTGAATACCGCTCTCCCTACCTCCCTTCCTCCCCCCTCTTGTAACCATCAAAGAATATACTCTTCTCTGTTTAAACTATTTCTTGAGTTCTTATAATAGTGGTCTCATACAATATTTGTCCTTTGCAGCTGACTACTTTCATTCAGCATAATGCCTTCCAGATTCCTCCATGTATGAAATGTTTCATGGATTCATCATTGTTCTTTATCAATCCATAATATTCCATTGTGTGAATATACCATAATTTACTTATCCACTCATCCATTGATGGGCACCTTGGTTGCTTCCATGTTTTTGCTATTGTAAACAGTACTGCAATGAACATGGTTGTGCATATGGTCTTTTTATTTCAGTTGAGTTTGTTGTAATGTCCCCTATCTCATTTATTATTCCTTATTTGCTTCCTCTTCTGTTTTTCTTGTCAGTTTGGTCAATGTTTTGTTGATCTTTTCAAAGACCGAACTTTTGACCTTGCTGATTATTTCTACTGTTTTTCTGTTTGCTATTTCACTTATTTCTGCTTTAATCTTTATTGTTTACTTTTTCCTCATGGTTTTCAGCTTTTTTTGCTGTTCTTTATCTATCTGTTCATGTTGTAGGGCTAACATGTGGATTTTGGCTCATTTTTCTTTTTGATGTGTGGTTTACTGGTATAAATGGATCTCTGAGTACTGCCTTTGCTGTGTCCCAAAGGTTTTGTTATGATGTGTTTTCATTCTCATTTGATTCTAGGAGATTTTTTTTTATTACCTCTTTCATTTCTTCTGTCGCCAGTTGTTTTTAAGCAAGGTGTTAATCAGTTTCCATGTATTTTATTTTTTATGCTTCCTGTTCACGTTATTCATTTCTACTTTCATAGTGTTGTTACCAGAGAAAATGCTTTGTATTATGGTGTTTTGTATTTCGTTAAGGCTTGCTTTGTGGCCTAAAATGTGGTCTATTCTGGAGAATGTTCCATGTGTGTTGGAAAAGAATGTATACTTTGCTGCTATTGGGTGCAGTATGTCTATGAGGATGAGGTGGTTGATTCTTGCCTTTAGATCTTCTGTATCTTTGCTGAGTTTCTAGATATTCTGTCCTTTTCTGAGAGTGGTGTGTTGACGTCTCCTATTATTATTGTCAAACTGTCTACTTCTATTTTCAGTTCTGTTAGAATTTGTTTTATGTATTTTGAAGCCCTGTCATTGGGTGTATAGATATTTATTAAGGTTATTTTTTCTTGTCTTCTATGGTAGATTTTGCATTAAAGCCTGTTTTATCTGAGAGTAGTATTGCCACTCCTGCTCTTTTTGGTTACTGTTTGCTTGATGTGTTTTTTCCATTCTTTGATTTTTAATATATTTATGTCTTTGTGTCTTTTGTAGACAGCATATTGATGGGTCGTGTTTCTTTATCCTTCTGCCTCTTTCTGTGTCTTTAAGGCTACATTTAAGCAATTTACATTCAGTGTGGTTATTAAAATGTATGAGTTTATTGCTGTCATATTGTTGTGCTTTATTGTGGTGCTGATGATTTCTACGCCCCCTTCACTTTCCTGTACTGAGTTCTTTTTGTTTGTGGATTTTCTTTTCATTTCTTTGGTTATTATAGATTTTGTGTTCATTGAGTCTTTATGTTTTTCTTTTTTTTTTATTTTGGTGACTATCTCTGTTAACTTTCTTTGTGGTTACCTTGAAATTTACCCTTATCTTCCTAAGTTTAACCAGTCTTTTTTTACTTGATAGCACCTCGACTTACTCTTCATTGGAAAGTTCTATACCTACTCCATTTATTCCCCCTTCTATTGTTTTGATGTTGTTGTCATTTACACATTGACATCTCTGTTTTAAGTTTTTTTGCTTTGTTTTATTACTGAGTGTTCTTTACCTAGGTTGGTATCTGGCTGATGTTGTCCTGTGTCCTAGACTCTGGTTATCTGATGTTGTTGGTTCTCTAACCAAAGTATTCCCTTTAAATTTTCTTGGAAGTTTGGTTTGGTTTTTGTGATTTTCTTTAATTTTGTTTATTTGGAAATGTCCTAATTTCACCATCATATTTGAAAGTTTTGCAGGATACATTATTCTTGGTTGGCAGTTTTTTCTTTCAAGATTTTATATATGTCATCCCATTGCTTCTTACCTGCATAGTTTTTGCTAAGTAATCAGAGTTTAGTCTTACTGTTTCCCCTTTGTCAGTGACTTTTCATTTTTCTCAAACTGCTCTTAGGATTCTTTGCCCTTGGTTTTGCCAAGTGTGATTATAATGTTCTTGGTGACTGTTCTTTGGGGTGTATCTTATATCGGGTTTGCTGAGTTTTTTGGATGGTCAGCTATTTGTCTTTCATGATATTTGAGATGTTTTCTTGCTTGCATATCTTCAACAATCTTCTCTGTGTTTTCCATTTTCTTCCCCTTTTCTGGAAGCCTGAACACATGCAAATTTTTGTTCTTGATTGTATTCCACATAATTTTAGGCTTTCTTTATTTTTCTTCATCCTTTTCCCTGATTTTTCCTCAAAGTGGCATCCATTGATTTGTCTTTAATTACACGAATTATCTCTTCCATTGTTTCAAATTTACTCCTAAAACCTTCTGTTGAGTTGTCCATTTTTGAAATTTTACTCTTTAGCTTTTGAATTTCTTAGTTGCTCTTTTTGTATGATTTCTAATCATTTATTTATTTTGATGTTGTGTTCTTGTATTATTTTCCTGAATTTTTCTATTTTGTCTGATCCTTGATTTCAGCTATGTTTTCATTTTTTTTCTGTGTTTCATGTTTTTTTTTTTTCCCTTGGTTTTGTCTGTGTTTTCCTCCATCTCTTCCTTAATTTCTTGGAGAGCACTAAATATTAGTCTTCTGAATTTCATGTTAGGTAGTTTCACTGTCTTTTCTCCTACCAGAACGTCACCTGATTCTTTTTTGTCTTTTTTTGGTCACTTGCTGGAGCCATTTTGTACTACTTACATATATGTTTTGATATTGTCTGCTGTTTCCTAGACATTAAGGTATTATTTTATTTATTGAATGTATGTTTTTTGTTTTGTTGTGTTTTGTTTTGATATGTCAGGGTATGTGGACTAGGTGTGTTTTGCTCCTTGCTCGTATGAGGGTATGATAGTTCTCACCACCTTGTCTGGGTGGGTAGGGCAGCAGCAGGCAGAGCAAGCCCGCTTCACTCTACAATGATTTGGTGAGGTGGCTGAGGGTGGACTGAGCATGTGCTGTCTGACTCCTGACGTTGGTCCAGCTGTGCAGGAGCCTTCACAATCCCTTACCATATTGGTGTGAGTGTTGGATGGGTAGTGGTATGGGCTCACTTCCCACCATTCTTTTGCTGGTCAAGTAGCAGGAGGGGGGCTATGAGTTCGGTGTGGCGGTGGGCCTGAGCACTAGGGATCCTCTAACTGCAGCCACAAGTTTGGGACCAATGGACATGAGGGGTGGCTTATGGGACTAGTTGAATGGGAGAAGGAAAAGAGAAAGGAAGATTAAAAAGAAAGTGTAGCAGGCAGGTGGGCCTGGGCAGACCCAGGCTGAAAAGGGAGGTGAGATGGTATACAGGGCTAGGTGGGAAGTAGGGAAAAAAAAGAAAATAAGTGGTGGTGCATAGGGGTAGGGTGGGTCCATGGGGGCAGTAGGGGGGTGGTCCTCCAGCCACAGCAGTGTGGCAGGGTCCGGTGGTGGGGGGGTTGATGTATGGGGTCAGGTCCAGGGGAGAAAGAAATGGAAGAGAGAGAAAGAAAAATAATAAAATAAAAAAGAGACAACTGGCAGTGGGGTAGGGACTAGTGAGTAGGTTTGGGGTGGACCTGAGGGCTGGTTGTGAGGAACAGGATGTGATGTGTGGAGCTAGGTGAGAAGGAGAACAAAAAGAAAGAGAAAAAACAAATGCAAAATAAAATGGCAGTACAGCAGTAGCTGGGAGGTTGGGAAAAGGCAGACCTGAGGTAGTGGGCCAGTGGCACTGTAGCTGAGTCAGTGAGGTGTGGCCTGGCAGGACAGGGTGGAGGTGGTATACAAGGCTAGGTGGGAGGAAGAAAGAAGAGAAGGAAAGGGAAAAAGAGAAAAAAATGGTGACATGGCAAGAGCCGGTGGATGGGGGCAGAGCAGGCCCAGGATGGCTGTGTGCAGTGAATCTTTAGCCAGGCAGCACGGCACAGCCTGTAGGGAAGGGGCAGAGGTGGTGCACAGGGCTAGGTGGGAGGGAGAAAGAAAAGGAAGGAAAGGAAAGAGAAAAAAGAAATGACACGGCAGGAGGTGACTGGTGGGGGTGGGGCAGACCCGGGGTGGTGGTGAGCCAGTGTCTCTCTAGCTGAGTCTTAAGGCATGGCCCATTGGGAAGGGCTGGCGGCAGTGCATGAGCCTAGGTGGGAAGGAGAAAGAAAAGGAAGAAAGGGAAAGAGAAAAAAAGTGGCACAGAGGGAGCCAGCAGGTAGGGATTGGGCAGACCCAGGGCAGCAGTGAACCAGTGCCTCTCCGGGCAAGTGGCATGACATGGCCTGTTGGGAAGTGGCTGAGGTGGCATACAGAACAGAACGGTGGGTGGTGGGAAAGCATGTTTCTCTGGTTACTGGGTGCTCTGTCTCCTGTTGGGACCTCCGTGAAGTTGCCTTCCTGCACTCCTTGTCCAGGGTCATTGCTAGCTGTGCTCAAAATTGCTGAATTCATGCTGCATTAGCTGGGAAGGTCCCTCCACTCCATAGCTCTCCTCATTCTCTGTTCGCCATCAGTTTCTTCTTCCATTTGGTGTTTGATCTAGTTCTCTATCCCTTCATTTCATGCTTAGGGTTCCAGGATTGATGTTTGTACCTGTTTTACTTTGTTTTTAAGGTCTTTGCTGCAGAGGGACGGCATGGTGCCTCTGTCTATAGTGCTCCGTTGGCTCCGCCTCCTACTATGATTTTCTTAATGTTGGATATTTAATTTCCAGTTTTTTCTCTATTGTAATTAATGATGCCGTTAAGTATTTTTGTACAAAAATTTTTATTTCTTTTGGGTTACTTCAAAATTTTCAAGGTTAAGCAGCTATCAGGGAAAATCTGGTAGAAATTAACCTGAAAAATTATTTTTTAATTCAAGAAAACTCAGATGGCTCATGCACACCAAGGTAAGGTGAATAAGCACCTTGTACCTTATCATGAAGCTTCATATTTTTCAATTAAGAGCAGGAGTCATCAGGACCTTAAGAGAGTAAAATACCCTCTTCAACTAGAAACAACTGTGCTGCATAGATATAAACACTGTCTTTGACCATTTAGAAACAATATCACAGTCTTCTGGGCTGGAAGTGGCAGTTTAAAATATCATTCTGCAAGACTGGAAAATGAGGGAAAAGAAAGACTCAATAAGAGAAAAGGAATTCTGCAGTAGTTTTTCACCTGCTCAGTAAAGGAGTAAATAAAGGCTCTCTAAAAGAGAACTAGAATACCATTCTATTTTGCTGCATCTAACCATAAGCGGCTAAGTGCTATGGCTGCTAACCAAATGGTCGGCAGTTCAAGTCTGCCAGGCGCTTCTCGGAAACCCTATAGGGCGTTGCACAGGGTCGCTATGAGTTGGAAACGACTCGATAGCACTGTTGTTTTTTTGTTTTTAACCATAAGCCCTAGGTCTCTATATTCTATAGGGGATGCTCCTTCCTTGTCCTGGTACTAGTTCTAACTTTGTTAAATCTTGTTCCCCTTGTTTCTCTTCTTTTTCTCCTCACCTTTAACTCTCTCCTACAGAAACCTACTACAAATTAAACAAACAAAAAAAAATGCTTTATTGAGATATGATATACTTACAATAAGCTACATGCATTTAAAGTGTACAACTAGACAAGATTCAATATATGTATATACACCTGAAACTATCATCACAGTCAAGGCAGTAAACACATCCATCAGACCAAAGAGTACCCTTTGCAATCCCGCACATTTGGCCCCCCACTTCCTCATTCCCAGGCAACCATTGATCTAATTTCATGTCACCCATGATTAGTTTGCATTTTCTAGAATTTCATATAATTGGAATCATACAATATATACTTTGGAAGGGGTCTGGCCTCTTCCGTTCAGCAAAACTATTTTAAGTTTCACTGTTTTCATTGCATACATCAGTAGTTCATTCTTTTTTATTACTGAGTAATATTTCACTGTATGGATGTATCACAGTTTATCCATTCACATGTTGATGAACATCGTTTGGAAATAATTTGTTACAAATAAAGCTGCCAGGAACATTCCTGTGCAAGTCTTTGTATGGATGAATATCTCCTTCTCTCTTGAATAAATACATGGTATTAAGGGCTGAATCATATGATAGGTGTCAGTTTAACTTTTTAAGAAACTGCCAAACTACTTTCCAAACTGTTTGTACCCACCATGAGGGTTCCAGTTCCTCTACATCGTCACCAACATTTGGTATGGTCAAGCTTTTTAATTTGGGCTACACTAAGAGGTATTTAGTGGTAACTCATTGGGGTTTTAATATACATTTCCCTAATGATTCATTCGTTATCTTTTTATGTGCTTATCATCTGTATATCCTTTTTGGTAAAATTTTTCATATGTTTTGCTTATTTTCTAATTGGAGTCTTTGTTTCTACTAGTCCTTTATCATATACGTGGTTTGCAAATATTTCTCCCAGTCTGTAGCTTGTCTTTTCATTCTCTAGACAGGGTCTTTCACAAAGCGAAAGTTTTTAATTTTAATAAAATCAAATTTACCAATTTTTCCTTTTATGGATCACTCTTTTGACGTCTAGTCTAAGAATTCTTTGTCTCATCCTAGATCCTGAAGATTTTTTCCTAGGATTTTTTTTTTTAGTAATAGTTTTATTGCTTTACATTTTACATTTAAGTCTGTGATGCACAGTGAGTTAATTTTCGGATAAAGTGTAAGGTTTAGATTGGGATTCATTTTTTGCCTATGTCCAAATGCTCCACCATCATTAGTTAAAGACTCCCCTTTTTCCATTGAATTACTTTTCCATTTTGTAGAAAATCATTTGAACATATTTGTGTGGAATTCTTTATGGGTTCTCCATTCTGTTCCACTGAACTAATTGCTCATCTCTCTGAAAATACTACACAGTCTAGATTGCTATAGCTATATAATAAGTCTTTTTTTTTCCAATTTTTTAAATTGTCTTTTAGGTGAAAGTTTGCAGCTCAAGTTAATGTCCCATACAAAAATTCATAAACATATTGTTATGCGACCCTAGATGCAATCCCTATAATGTGACAGCACACTCCTCCTTTCCACCCTGCATTTCCCTTGTCCATTCAACCAGCTCCTGTCCCTTTTTGCCTACTCATTCTGCCTCCAGACAGGAGCTGCCCATTTAATCTCGTGTATCTTCTTGAACTAACAAGCACACTCTTCACGAGTATTATTTTATATTTTATAGTCCAGTCTAATCTTTGTCTGAAGAGTTGCCTTTGGGAATGGCTTTAATTCTGGGTTAACAGAGAGTCTGGGGACCATGTCCTCTGAGGTTCTTCTAGTCTCAGTCAGACCATTAACTTTGGTCTTTTTACTAGAATTTGAGTTTTACACCCCACTTTTCTCCTGCTCCATCAGGGACTCTGTTGTGCTCCCTTTCGGGGCGACCATTGATGGTAGCTGGGCACCATCTAGTTCTTCTGGTCTCAGGCTGATGTAGTCTCTGGTTTATGTGGCCCTTTTATCTTTGGGCTAATATTTTCCTTGTGTCTCTGGTGTTCTTTATTCACCTTTGCTTCAGGTGGGTAGGGATGAATTGATGCATCTTAGATGGCCTCTTGAAAGCTTTTAAGACCCCAGACGCTACACACCAAAGTGGGATGCAGAACACTTTCTTAATAAACTTTGTTATGCCAATTGACCTAGATGTCCCCTGTAACCACGGTCCCCAGACGCCCGCCCCTGCCACTCTGTCCCTCAAAGTGTTTGGTTGTACTCAGGAAACTTCTTAGCTTTTGGTTTGGTCCGGTTGTGCTCCCTTCCCCTGTATTATGTGTTGTCCTTCCCTTCACCTAAGATAATTCATGTCTATTATCTAGTTGGAAACCCTGGCGGAGTAGTGGTTAAGTGCTACGGCTGCTAACCAAGAGGTTGGCAGTTCAAATCTGCCAAGCGCTCCTTGGAAACTCAATGGGGCAGTTCTACTCTGTCCTATAGGGTCACTATGAGTGAGAATTGATTCAACGGCAGTGGGTACTATCTAGTTAGTGAACTCCCCTCGCCTTCCATCCCCACCTTCGTACCCATCAAAGAATGCTTTCTTCTATGTTTAAACCTTTTCTCGAGTTCTTATAATAGTTCTTATAATACAATATTTGTCCTTTTGCAACTGAATAATTTCACTCAGCATAATGCCTTCCAGATTCACCCATGTTGTGAGATGTTTCGAGGATTCATTATTGTTCTTTATCTTTTCGTGGCATTCCATTGCATGAATATACCATAATTTGTGTATCCATTGGTCTGTTGATGGGCACCTAGGTTGTTTCCATCTTTTTGCTATTGTGAACAGTTTTGCAATGAACATGGGTGTGCATGTATCTATTCGTGTGACAGCTCTTATTTCTCTAGGATATATCGCAAGGAGTGGGATTGCTGGATCGTATGGTACTTCTATTTCTAGATTTTTAAGGAAGCATTTCACATTCCCACCACCAGTGTATAAGTTGTTCCAGTCTCTCCACAACCTCTCCAACATTTATTATTTTGTGTTTTTTGGCTTAATGCCAGCCTTGTTGGGGTGAGATGGTATCTCATTGTAGTTTTGATTTGCATTTCTCTAATGGCTAATGATCGTGAGCATTTCCTCATGTATCTGTTAGCTTCCTGAATGTCTTCTTCAGTAAAGTTCCTGTTCATATCTTTTGCCCATTTTTTAATTGGGTTACTTGTCTTTTTGTGTTTGAGGTTCTGCAGTGTCTCATAGATATTAGAGATTAGACCCTGATTGGATATGTCATAGCCAAAATTTTTTTCCCAGTCTGTAGGTTGTCTTTTTACACTTGTAGTGAAGTCTTCTTTATTTTCTTTTAGTTTTTATTGTACTTTAAGTGAAAGTTTACAAATCAAGTCAGTCTCTCACACAAAAACTTATATACACCTTGCTTTATACTCCTAATTGTTCTCCCGCTAATGAGACACCACGCTCCTTCCCTCCACTCTCACTTTTCGTGTCCATTCCGCCAGCTTTTAACTCTCTCTGCTCTCTCATCTCCCCTCCAGATAGGTGATGCCAACATAGTCTCAAGTGTCTACTTGATCCAAGAAGCTCATTCCACACCAGCATCTATTTCTATCCCATTGTTCGTCTGAAGAGTTGGCTTTGGGAGTGGTTCCTGTCTTGGGCTGACAGAAGGTTTGGGGGTCATGACCACCGAGGTCTGTCTAGTCTCAGTGAGGCCATTAAGTCTGGTCTTTTTACGAGAATTTGGGGTCTGCATCCCACTGCTCTCCTGCTCCCTCAGGGGTTCTCAGTTGTTTTCCCCATCAGGGGAGTCATGGGTTCTAGCCAGGCACCACCTAGTTCTTCTGGTCTCAGGCTGATGTAGTCTCTGATTTATGAGGACTTTTCTGTCTCTTGGGCTTGCAATTACCTTGTGTCCTTGGTGTTCTTCATTCTCCTTTGGTTCAGGTGGGTTGAGACCAGTTCATGCATCTTAGATGGCCACTTGCTAGCGCTTAAGTCCCCAGACACCACTCTCCAAAGTGGGATGCAGAATGTTTTTTAATACATTTTCTTATGCCAATTAACTTAGATGTCCCCTGAAACCATGGTCCCCAAACCCCGCCCCTGCTATGCTGGCCTTTGAAGCATTCAGTTTATTCAGAAAACTTCTTTACTTTCGGTTTGGTCCAGTTGTGCTGACCTTGCCTGTACTGTGTGTTGTCTTTCCCTTCACCTAAAGTAGTTCTTATCTTCTATCTAATTAGTGAATACCCCTCTCCCAACCTCCCTCCCTCCCCCCTCTCATAACCATCAAAGAATATTTTCTTCTATACTTAAACTATTTCTCGAGTTCTTTTAATAGTGGTCTTATACAATATTTGTCCTTTTGCAACTGACTAATTTCACTCAGCATCATGCCTTCCAGGTTCCTCCATGTTATGAAATGTTTCACAGATTACTCACTGTTCTTTATCGATGTGTAGTATTCCATTGTGTGAATATACCATAATTTATGTATCCATTCATCTGTTGATGGGCACCTTGGTTGCTTCCATGTTTTTGCTATTGTAAACAGTGCTGCAATAAACATGGGTGTGCATATATCTATTTGTGTAAAGGCTCTTATTTCTCTAGGATATATTCCAAGGAGTGGGACTGCTGGATCTTATGGTAGTTTTATTTCTAGCTTTTTAAGGAAGCGCCAAATCAATTTCCAAAGTGGTTGTGCCATTTTACATTCCCACCAGCAGCATATAAGTGTTCCAGTCTCTCCACAACCTCTCCAACATTTATTATTTTGTGTTTTTTGGATTAATGCCAGCCTTGTTGGAGGAGATGAAATCTCATTGTAGTATTGATTTCCATTTCTCTAATGGCCAATAGGAAACCCTGGTGGAGTAGTGGTTAAGTGGTATGGCTGCTAGCCAAGAGGTTGGCAGTTTGAATCTGCAAGGTGCTCCTTGAAAATGACACTGTGCAGCTCTACTCTGTCCTATAGTGTTGCTTTGAGTCGGAATCAACTCGACAGCAGTGGGTAATGGCTAATAATCGTGAGCATTTCCTCATGTATCTGTTAGCTACCTGAATGTCTTCTTTAGGGAAGTGTCTGTTCATATCTTTTGCCCATTTTTTAGTTGGATTATTTGTCTTTTAGTAGTTGAGTTTTTGCGGTATCATGTAGATTTTAGAGCTCAGGCACTGATTGGAAATGTCTTTGCTAAAAACATTTTCCTAGTCTGTAGGTAATCTTTTTACTCTTTTGGTGAAGTCTTTGTATGAGCATAGGTGTTAGATTTTTAGGAGCTCTCACTTATCTTGTTTTTCTTCTGCATTGTTAGTAATGTTTTGTATACTGTTTATGCCTGGTATTAAGGCTCCTAGCATTGTCCGTATTTTTTCTTCCATGATCTTGATCGTTTTAGATTTTATATTTAGGTCTTTGATCCATTTTGAGTTTGTTTTGGGCATGGTTTGAGCTATGGGTCTTGCTTCACTTTTTTTGCAGATGGATATCCAGTTCTGCCAGCACCATTTGTTAAAAAGATTTTCTTTTCCCCGTTTAACTGATCTGGGGACTTTGTAAAATACCAGCTTCTCATATGTGGATGGATTTATGTCTGGATTCTCAATTCTATTCCATTGGTCTATGTATCTGTTGTTGTACCAGTACCAGGCTGTTTTGACTACTGGGGTGGTATCATAGGTTCTAAAATCAGGTAGAGTGAGGCCTCCCACTTTTTCTTTTTCTGTAATTGTTTAGTTATCCGGGACCTCTTTCCCTTCCATATGAAGTAGGTGATTTGTTTCTCCATCTCATTAAAAATGTCATTGGAATGTGGATCAGAATTGCATTAAACCTATAGATCCCTTTTGGTAGAATAGACATTTTTACAATGGTAAGTCTTCTGATCCATGAGCAAGATATGTTTTTCCACTTCTGTAGGTCTCTTTTGGTTTCTTGCAGAAATGTTTTGTAGTTTTCTTTGTATTAGTCTTTTACATCTCTGGTAAGATTTATTCCTAAATATTTTATCTTCTTGGGGGCTACTGTAAATGGTATTGATTTGGTGATTTCCTCTTCGATGTTCTTTTTGTTGGTATAGAGGAATCCAACTGATTTTTGTTGTTATTGGGTTGCTATGAATCCGAATCGACTCAACGACTACGGGTTTTTTTTTTGTTGTTGTTTATCTTGTATGCTGATACTCTGCTGAACTCTTCTATTAATTTCAGTAGTTTTCTTGACGATTTCTTAGGGTTTTCTGTGTATAAGATCATGTCATCTGCAAATAGAGATACTTTTACCTCTTCCTTGCCAATCTGGATGCCCTTTAGTTCTTTATCTAGCCTAACTGCTCTGGCTAGAACCTCCAGCAAAATGTTGAATAAGAGTGGTGATAAAGGGCATCCTTGTCTGGTTCTCCATTTCAAGGGGAATACTTTCAGGCTCTCTCCATTTAGGATGACATTGGCTATTGGCTTTGTATAAATGCCCTTTATTAAGCTGAGGAATTCTCCTTCTTTTCCTGTTTTGCTGAGAGTTTTTGTCATGAATTGGTGTTAAACTTTGTCAAATGCCCTTTCTGCATCAATTGATAAAATCTTGTGATTCTTGTCTTTTGTTTTGCTTATATCATGGATTACATTAATTGTGTTTCTAATGCTGAACCATCCCTGCATACCTGGTATGACTCCCACTTGGTCATGGTGAATTATTTTCTTGATATGTTGTTGGATTCTATTGGCTAGAATTTTGTTGAGGGTTTTCACATCTAAGTTCATGAGAGATATAGGTATGTAATTTTCTTTTTTTGTGCTGTCTTTTTTTTTTTTTTTTTTTTTACCTGGTTTTGGTATCAGGCATATGCTGGCTTCATAAAATGAGTTTGGGAGTATTCCGTCCATTTCTACGCTCTGAAATACCTTTGGTAGTAGTGGTGTTAACTCTTCTCTGAAAGTTTGGTAGAACTCTACAGTGAAGCCATCAGGACCAGGGCTTTTTTTTTGTTGGGAGTTTTTTGATTACTTTTCAATATCTTAATTTTTTTATGGGTCTATGTAGTTGTTGTACCTCTGTTTGTGTTAGTTTAGGTAGGTAGTGTGTTTCGAGAAATTCATCCATTTCTTCTAGGTTTTCAAATTTGTTAGAGTACAATTTTTCATAGTAATCTGATATGATTCTTTTAATTTCAGTTGGGTCTGTTGTAATATTGCCCATCTCATTTCTTATTTGAGATATTTGCTTCCTCTCCTGTTTTTCTTTTATCAGTTTGGCCAACGGTTTATGAATTTTGTTAATTTTTTCAAAGAACCAGCTTTTGCTCTTGTTAATTCTTTCAATTGTTTTTTGTTTTCTATTTCATTTCATTTAGTTCTGTTCTAATTTTGATTATTTGCTTTCTTCTGGTGCCTGAGGGTTTCTTTTGTTGCTCTCTTTCTATTTGTTCAAGTTGTAGGGATAATTCTTTGATTTTGGCCCTTTCTTCTTTTTGGATGTGTGCGTTTGTTGATATAAATTGACCTCTGAGCACTGCTTTCACTGTGTCCCAAAGGTTCTGATCGGAAGTTTTTTCATTCTCATTGGATTCTATGAATTTCTTTATTCCATGCTTAATATCTTCTATAACCCAGTCTTTTTGAGCAGGGTATTGTTCAGTTTCCAAGTGTCTGATTTCTTTTCCCTGCTTTTTCTGTTATTGATTTCTACTTTTATGGCCTTATGGTCGGAGAAGATGCTTTGTAGTATTTCAGTGTTTTGGATTCTGCTAAGGCTTGTTTTATGACCTAATACGTGGTGTATTCTAGAGACTGTTCCATGTGCACTAGAAAAGACAGTATACTTGGCTGCTGTTGGATGGCGTGTCCTGCGTATGTCTATGAGGCCAGGTTGGTTGATTGTGGCATTTAGATCTTCCATGTCTTTATTGAGCTTTGTTCTGGATGTCCTGTCCTTCACCGAGATTGGTGTGTTGAAGTCGCCTACTATTATTGTGGAACTGTCTATCTCACTTTTCAATGCTGACAGAGTTTCTATATCTTGCAGCTCTGTCACTGGGTGCATAAAAATTTAATATGGTTACATCCTCCTGGTATATTGTCCCTTTAATGATTACATATTATCTTTCCTATCCTTTATGATGGATTTAACTTTAAAGTCTATTTTGTCAGAAATTAATATTGCCACTCCTGCTCTTTGATTGTTGTTTGCTTGATATATTTTTTTCCATCCCTTGAGTTTTAGGTTGTGTCTCTAATTCTAAGAAGTGTCTCTTGTAGGCAGCATATACACGGATCATGTTTTTTAAAACATTCTTCCACTCTCTGTCTCTTTATTGGTGCATTTACTCCATTTACATTTGGCGTAATTATGGACAGTTTTATGAATCTAGTGCTACCATTTTGATGTCTTTTTGTGTGTGTTGTTGATAGTTCCTTCTTCCCAGTTAATTTTTTGTGCCAAGTCGATTATATATTGTCTTTTCCTCGTATTTGTTGTTGTTGATTTTTTTTCTGCTGAGTCTCTATTTTTTTCATTTCATTTTGATGTGTAGGATAGTTTGTCTCCTTTGTGGTTACCTTATTATTTACCCCTATTTTTCTAAATTTAAAGCTAACTTTTATTTCTTTGTATCCCCTTGTCTTCCTCTCCGTATGAAAGATCTATGATTACATTTCTTAGTCATTCTTTATTGTTTTAATGTTGTCTTCTTTTACGTAATAACATCATTGTTCCCCTGTTTTGAGCATTTTCTAATCTTGAATTATTTTTGTGATTTCCCTGTCTGGGTTGACATCTGATTGCTCTGCCCAGTGTTCTTCCTTTGGTTTGATACCTGATATCATTGATATTTTAACCAAAGAACTCCCGTTAGTATTTCTTGTAATATTGGTTTGGTTTTTACAAATTCCCTAATCTGTTTATCTGGGAATGTCCTAATTTAAGCTTCATATCTGAGAAACAGTTTTGCTGGATATATGATTCCTGGCTGGCAATTTTTTTCTCTCAATTTTTTATAGAAATCATCCCATTGCCTTCTTACCTGCATGGTTTCTGTCGAGTAGTCTGAGCTTATTCTTATTGACCGTCCTTTGTAAGTGACTTTTCGTTTATCCCTAGCTGCTCTTAAAATTCTCTATCTTTGGTTTTGGCAACTTTGATTATAATACGTCTTGGTGACTTTTTTTTTTTAAATCTACCTTATGTGGAGTTCAATGAGCATCCTGGATAGGTATCTTCTCATCTTTCATGATATCAGAGAAGTTTTCTGCCAACAAATCTTCAACAATTTTCTCTGTGTTTTCTTCCTCCCTGTTTTGGTATACTCCAATCACTCGTAGGTTATTTCTCTTGATAGAGTCCCACATGGTTCTTAAGGTTTCTTCATTTTTTTAATTCTTTTATCTGATTTTTCTTCAGATATATTGGTGCCAAGTGCTTCATCTTCAAGTTCAGAAATTCTGCCTTCCACTTGCTCAGTTCTACTTCTCTGACTTCCTATTGACTTGTCTAATTCTGTAATTTTATTTTTAATATTCTGAATTTCTGATTGCTGTCTGTCTATGGATTCTTCCAGCTTATTAAATTTTTCATTGTGTTCCTGAATAACCTTTTTAATTTCTTTAACTGCTTTGTCTGTGGGTTCCTTGGCTTGTTCTGCGTATTGCCTGATTTCCTTCCTGATGTCTTGAAGGGTTTTGTATACTAGTCTTTTGTATTCTGCCTCTGGTAATTCTAGGAAGCCATTTTTATCTAGAAGATTCTTTGTTTTGAGAGTTTGTTGAGGTGATCATGGTGTTTCTTTATGTGACTTGATATTGACTCTTGTCTCTGAACCATCTATAAGTTATTGTATTATTTTATTTTATGTGTGCTTACTGTATCATATCTCCTTGCTTTGTTTTGTTTTGAAATGCCCAAATGGGTTGCTTGAGTGAGCTAGCTTGATTATTTTCACCTTTGGAGCTCTGACGTACTGTCCCCACATGGCTAGAGCTCTTATCAAGTATATCAGTCTAGGAGTCCATTCACTTTTCTTGTATGAATTCAGCTCACATGTCCAGGTAGCTGATCATCAAGTGCTTGGTACAGGCTCTGTCTTACAGTCTTAGAGGGGCGGGGTGATTGGTGTAGGTACTGGTATCTGGTTGCAGCAGGCGACTATGCCCTGAACAAGGCAGGGGGCTGAGAATTGTCCCCCAAGTGTCTCTGAGGAAAGCGTGTCCCTGTTCCCTAGAGTGTACAGGTCGGTGGGTCCTTTAGAAGTACCATGCGCACCCAATTTTTTGGTTCTAAAGTCTGGGAGGTACCAGTTTTCCTTGGAACCCTGTCACGGGTGGCTGGGTGACCTGAATGGAGCCACCAGTCCTTAGGGCCCTGATGTGGGTAGGTGAGGACCCTGTTTAATAGGCAAAGTGGTGTCAAACATCAAACACCCGCCTCTCCACTGCACAGCTCAAACAGTTGTAATCTGCCAACAAGGGCCTATTCTCCTGAAAGAAGCCCACTGAGGTCAATGCAGAGGGTGAGGGTACTCAAATTCCACGGACCGTTTATGCCTGGACAGGAGCAGCTTCTGTCCTGAGCTCTCCCGGATAGTGAAGCTGGCAAATTATCTTTTTGCCCAATTGCGAATTTATTCCTTCTCCAGAGCTTGGAGGATGGCTCTAGGCACTCAACAGTGGCTATCTCAGGCCCAGGGGAATCAAAAGGAGCTGAAGCTGGCTTGGGGGTGGGGGGGCACGGTAAAATATACGCAAGTACTTAGCTTTTGCTGAGAGCACCATTCTTCTCTGGTTCCAGAGGGTGTGAGTAGGCCGTGCGGCTGGCTGTTTCTCCCTGAGGAATCTGCAGCCAAATGCTAGTACCAGCCTGCCGCATCTGCTCCTGGTAATGGTGCCTGAGGGCTCCCAGAAAGTCAGGTCCAATAACTCTTCTCCACTTCTGAACCATCTCTTCCTCCCCCTGCCCCTCAGTTCATTTTCTAACCTTGCCTTTGATGTTCAGAGCTTCTAGCTTGTCATAAATATACTCGTTTCACTTGTTTTTTCAGGTCTTTGTTGTAAGAGAGCTCTCTGGAAGCGTCTGTCTATTCCCCATCTTGGCCCCACCTCCTGGTGAAGTCTTTTGATGAGCATAGCTGTTTAATTTTTAGGACCTCCCAGTTATCTAGTTTCTCTTCTGGCTTTTGTGCATTGTTCTGTTTTGTATTCTGTTTATGTCATATATTAGGGCTCCTAGTGTTGTCCCTATTTTTTCTTCCATGATCTTTATTGGTTTAGATTTTATATTTAGGTCTTTGATCCATTTTCAGTTGTTTTTGTAGATGGTATGAGGTATGCATCTTGGTTTATTTTATTGCAGATGGGTATCCAGTTATGCCAGCACCATTTGTTTAAGAAACTGTCTTTTCCCCATTTATATAATAAGTCTTGACATAAAGTAGTTTGATTCCTCCCACTCTATTCCTCTTTTTCAGAATTGTTTTAACCATTTTCGTTGCTTTGCCTTTACATTTAAGTTTTAGAGTAATCTTGTTTATGTCTCCAAAAAAATCTTGCTGAGATTTTGATAGGAATTTTATAAAATGTGTATATCAATTTGGGGAGAACTGATATCTTTACTCTGTTGTGTCTTCCAATCCATGGATATCATATTTCTCTAATTTATTTAGATCTTTTTTGACTTTTTTATTGGTGTATTATAGTTTTAAGTGTACAAGTCCTGTACCTGTTTGGTTAGATTTACAACTAAGCATTTCATGTTTTTTTTTGGAACAACTGTACATGGTAATGTATTTTTAATTTTGATTTCCATATGTTCATTGCTAGTATACAGAAATACAATTAATTGTTGAATATTGGTCTTATATCCTCTCAGCCTACAAAACTCACTTATTAGTTCTAGAAGAAAGAGTATTTTATAGATTCCTTAGGATATATGCAGAACATCATGTCATTTGCAAATAAAACATTTTTATTCCTTCCTTTCATATCTATATGCCTTTTATTTCCTATTCTTGCCTTTTTCTCTGGCTAGCACTTCCAGTGCTGCGTTGAATAGCAGTGGTGAGAGTAGACATCCTTGTAATGTTCTCCATCTTTGAAAGCATTCAGTCTCTCACCATTACAAATGATGCTAGCAGTAGTTTTTTTGTAGATGCTCTTTACTAAGTTGAGAATGCTGTCTTTCATTTTTGAGTTTTATTTAATCATGAACAGCTGCTGAATTTTGTCAACTGCTTTTCCTGCATTGATACAGTAATGTGATTTTTTTTGTTGAACCTATTAATAAGTATATTACATTGATTGATTTTAAATACTGAACCAGACACACATCCCTGGAATGAACCTTACTTGGTCACGGTGTACAATCTTCTTATATACTGCTAAATTCCATTTGCATATATTTTGTTAAGAATTTTTGTATCTATATTTATGAGAAATGTTGGTCTGTAGTTTTCCTATTTTGTACTCTTTGGTTTGGGTACCAAGGTGACACTGGATTCATAAAATAACTTGGAGAGTACCCCCTCTTCTCCATTTTCTGAAAAAGATTGTGCAGAATTGGTATTTATTCTTCTTTAAATGTTTGGTAGAATTTTCTGGTGAGATCATCTGGGCCTGGAGATTTCTTTTTCAGTAGTTTTTAAATTACAAACTCAATTTCCTTAATAGTTATAAAAAAAATAGTCATAGGACTACACAAATTATATATTTCATATTGCTCGAGCTGTGGTAGTTTCTGAGTTTCAAAGAGTTGATCTATTTGATCTAACCTGTCAATTTTATGTGTGTAGAGTTGCCCCTAGAATCCCCTTATAATCCTTCCAATATGTGTGGCATCTGTAGTGATATGCCATTTCATTCCTGATGTTAGTAATTTGTGTCCTTTTTTAAATTTTTTGCCACCTTCCTAGAGCTTTCTCTGTTTTATCGATCTTTTCAATGAACCAGTTCTTTGTTTCATTGATTTTTCTCTATTTTTCTGTTTTCAATTTCATTGATTTCTGTTCTTTATTATTTCCTCTCTTTTGCTTACTTGGGGTTTGTTTTGCTCTTCTTTTTCTAGTTTCTTAAGTTGGAAGCTTATATTATTATTTGGGATTTGATCTTTATATCCATAGTGTTTTTGACTATATGTCTTTGTACAGATTTTTTTAGTGGTTGCTGTATGTGTGACATTATATGTACATAACTTATCAAAGTTACCGGTGTAGCTTTTTTTATAACCACTTTGAGTGAAGTGTAGAAACTTTACCTCCTTTTATCTTCCCCCATTCGCCAATTCAACTTTTTCCAGGTTTACAACGTATTGACAGCAATTGCAATAATCAGCTGTGCAACCTACCCTTAATCAATGTGACTTTTTCATCAGTGCTAACCACCCCCCCTTCCCCCCCCCCCCCGGTAGCCACTAATCAACTTTGCTCTGTATACATTTGCCTTTTTTTGTCTTTTTATATAAGTGAGATCATATAGTATTCGTTATCTTGTAATTGGCTTATTTCACTCAGCATGATGTCTTCAAGCTCTATGCATATTGTAGGATGTATCAAGACTTCATTTCTCCTACTGGCTGAGTAGTATTCTATTGTACTCATGTACCACGTTTTGTTTATCCATTCATCTCTTGATGGGCATTTACATTGTTTCCACCTTTTGGCTATTGTGACTAGTGCTGCAATGAACATTACTGTACACTTCTCTGAGTCTCTGCTTTCAAGTCTTTTGGGTATATTCCTAGGAGTGGAATTGCTGGGTCATATTTTTAGTTTTTTGAGGAAATGCCACATTGTTTTTCATATTGGCTGTACCATTTTGCATTTCCAGCAGCAATGGATAAGGTTCCAATTTCCCCAAATCTTCACCAACATTCTTCTTTTCTTTTTTTTAATCTTAGCCATCCTAGCGGGAGTGAAATGGTATCTCATTGTGGTTTTGTTTTGCATCTCTCTGAAACCCTGGTGGCGTAGTGGTTAAGAGCTATGGCTGCTAACCAAAAGGTCTGCAGTTTGAATCTACCAGGTGCTCCTTGGAAACTATGGGCAGTTCTACTCTGTCCTATAAAGTAGCTATGAGTCAGAATCTACTCAATGGCAATGGTTTTTTTTTGGTTTGGATGGCTAATGATGTTAAGCATCTTGTAATGTGTTTGGTGGCCATTTGAATGTCGTCTGGTGAAATGTCTTAAATATTTCCTCTATATACATTGAGAACCATTTAGAGAGCGTTAAATTTTTTGCTTCATAATTCTAAAGATAATTGAGAAAACTCAACAGGGGTTTTCCATTTTTGCTCTTTCCATGTTCTTTCTTCCTTCAGATACATCAAGATTTCTTTTCTATTATAGACCTTCCTTTAGCCATTGATTTAAGGTAGGTCTTTTGGCAACACGCTCTCTTAGTTTTTCCTCATATGTAAATGTTTTGATTTCTTCTTAATTATTGAAGGATTTTTTTTTTCTTTTTGCTGGAAATAGAATTCTGGATTGACAGTTCTTTTTCTTTCAGAGCTTGAAAAATATTGTGCCACTTCCTTCTGGCCTCCATAGTTTCTGATGAAAAATTGTCTGTTATTTGAGTTGTTTTTCTCTTATAGGACATGTTTCATTTCTCTCTGGCTTGATGGAAGATTTTTTTCTTTAGTTTTCAGAAGTCTGACTTTAATGTGTTTTAGCATACATTTCTTTGGGTTTATCCTGTTGTGATTCACTGAGTTTCATGAATCTGTAAGATTATAGGTTGAGCTTTTTGGGGGGGGTCAAATTTGGGGAAATTTCAGACATAATTTCTTCAAATACCTTTTCAGCCTTACTCTATTTCTCAGACTTCAATGACATAAATTTTAAGTCTTTTGTTATGTTTCCACATGCACCTGGCATTCTTTATTATTTTTTCAGTCTATTTTCTGTCTGTCATTCAGGGTGTGTAATTTCTATTGTTTTATCTTCAAGTTAACTGACTTTTCTTGTGTCCTCTGCATTCTTCTGTTGAGCCTATCCACTGAGTTTTTTTTTCAGTTATTTTATTTTTTAGTTTTAAATTTTGCACTTGTTGTTAGGCGCCGTAGAGTCAGTTCTGACTCATAGTGACCCTGTATGCAACAGAATGAAACACTACCTTGTCCTGTGCCATCCTCACAATCGTTATGCTTGAGCCTATTGTTGCAGCCATCATGTCAATCCATCTCATTGAAGGTCTTCCTCTTTTTTGCTGACCGTCTACCAAGTGTAACATCCTCCAGGGACTGGTCCTTCCTGATAACTTGCGAAAGTATGTAAGACAAAGTCTCACCATTCTTGATTCTAAGGAACATTCAGGCTGTACTTCTTCCAAGAAAGATTTCTTTCTTCTTCTGGCAGTCCCTGGCATATTCGATATTCTTTGCCAACACTATAATTCAAAGGCATTGATTCTTCTTCAGTCTTCTTTATTCATTGTCCAGCTTTTGCATGCATATGAAGCAATTGAAAACATTGTGGCTTGGGTCAGGCTCACTTTAGTCCTTAAAGTGACATCTTTGCTTTTTAACACTTTAAAGAGGTCTTTTGCAGCAGATTTGCCCAATGCAATACGTCATTGGATTTCTTGACTGCTGCTTTCAGGGGCGTTGATTGTGGATTCAAATAAAATGAAATCCATGACAACTTCAGTGTATTTTCCATTTATCATGATGTTACTTATTGATCCAGTTGTGAGGATTTTTGTTTTCTTTATGTTGAGGTGTAATCCATACTGAAGGCTGTAGTCTTTGATCTTCATCAGGAAGTTCTTCCAGTCCTCTTCACTGTCAGCAAGCAAGTTTGTGCCATCTGCATATCACAGGTTGTTAATGAGTCTTCCTCTAATCCTGATGCCCCATTCTTCTTTGTATCGTCCAGCTTCTCGGATTATTTGCTCAGCATACAGACTGGATGAGTATGGTGAAAGGATTTAACCTTGACACACACCTTTCCTGACTTTAAACCACAGTGTATCTTGTTCTGTTCAAACTATTGCCTTTTGGTCTATGTACAGGTTCCTCATGAGCACAATTAAGTGTTCTGAAATTCTCATTCTTTACAATGTTATCCATAGTTTGTTATGATCCACACAGTTGAATGCCTTTGCATAGTCAGTAAAACCACTTGGTTCTCTTTTATATCCTCTATTTCTTTGCTGAGATGTCAATTTTCTTATTTGTTTTAAATGTCTTTAATTGATCACTGAAACATTTTTGTGATAACTGCTTTAATATCCTTGTCAGATAATTGTGTTCAAGTCTCTTGATTGTCTTTTCTTGTTCAGTTTGAGATCTTTCTGGTTCTTGGTATGGTGAGTGATTTTCATTTGTAACTTAGACATTTTGGGTAATATAAGACTCTGAATCTTATTTAAATCTTGCATTTTAGCAAGTCTTCTCTGACATCCAATGACTTAATGGGAGCTACACCTTATTACTGCCAGTTGGGGATAGAAGTCTAGTTCTCTCCTCAGCCTCCACTGACACCTGGGACGGAGGAATGCTTTGTTACTGACGGGCAGGGGTGGGAGTTCAGGCTCCCCACTAGGCTCCAGTGATACTGCCCTGGCTGGCGGTGGGGTAAGGGAACCTCATTACTGCTAACCACGAGGCATCCACTGATACTACAGTGTTGGCCTTATTACTGCTAACTGGTAGTGAAAGTCTTGACTCTTCACTAGTCCTTCTAACACCACCACTGTGAAAAGGAGCACCTCATTACTACCAGCTTGTGCTGAAGTCCATACTCCCCACATAGTCTCCACTGAAATTGTGGGGTAGAGAGCTAATTACCATCCAGCAGAATGAAAGCCCAGCTTTCTCTGAAACCACCTCATTCAGGGTGTTGGGGTGACTTATTACAGCCTGGCAAGGATGAAAGTTTAGGCTCTCACTAAGCATTTGATGGTAAGGTTGTGGATGGGGCTGCAGTACTTTTCTGTAGTATTTGGTGGGATTAAGCAATTATTTTCTAAAAATCTGTCTTGCTGTCCCTTTCTTGGTCCTTTGGCTAGAGAGAGTATGAGCCTGCTGGGGCTATTTTTGTCTATGCCTGTTGACGTTTCCAAGTTCCAAGTTCTCAAGTATCCCATCTGGGATATATGAAACAAAAAGAAAACCCAGAGAACTCACCACTGTCATTCCTCAAGTCAACAGGATCCCTAGTCTGAATGCTTTCTTCTCTCTACCTTTCAGAGTCTTCTTTTATAGCCTTATAAATAATGTCCAGGGTGGTTTTGTACTTAGTGAGAGGAATAGGGAAAGTATGTCTACTCCAAATTCCCAGAAGCAGAAGTCTCAATACAACTGATTTTTATATTACTCTTTTATCCTCAAGCCTTGCTATCTCACCTATTAATTCTAGTACTTTTTTTGTAGATCTTATCAGATTTTTTTTACATAGATAATCATGTTGCCTGCAAATAAAAGAAAGTCTTATTTCTTTCTGATCTGGATATCTTTCATTTCTTTTTATTGCCCAATCTCTGGGAGGATTCTCCAAAGCAACGTTGAATAGAGGTGATGAGAATAGACCTCATCACAGGACTGAAAACATACAGTTTTTCATCATTTTGTATGATGATAACTGTAAGTTTTTCATAAAAATGCCCTTTATATCAGGTTGAATGTGTTCCCTTCTATTACTAGTTTTCTGAGTTTTTTTTTTATACTGGATTTTGTCAAATGCCTTTTCTGAGTCTACTTAGATGACTGTGTGGTTTTTCTTTTTTAGTTTGTTAATATTTTGAGTTCTAGTGATTGACAGCCTGGATGTTAGGAACAGGCTCTATTTCCCAGCCCTGTGTGGGCTTTGGACACCATTCTCGCTAATATTTTAGATGGTTCCTTCCCTGGCTTCAGGTAGTTTCATCCCATGTATGTCTGCTGAACACTAGAGGAGAACCCTTTGATCTCTGGGGTTCTTTCTCTGTGCTGTCCTCTCTTTTCTGTGGAAGTCTGTCCTATGAACCCTAGCTACCTTGGTCTCCCCAGGATCTCAGCTTCGTCTCTTCAACTCAGGACGTCTGCCAAACTCTACTTCAGTTCCCCTTCCTGTCCTGCAGCCTGAAAATTCAAGCCAGTGAGCTAAGCAATCGTAGTGCTCACCTCGTTTATTTTCTGTCTCCCAGGGATCACTTTCTTTCATTGCCTAATGCTTAATGTCTTAAAAATCAGTTTTTTTTGAAATGCGTTTTGTCTTGGTTTTTGATTGTTAAGGTGGAGAGATAAACGCAGTCTTTGTTACTACATCTTGGTCAAAGTGGAAGCCTATTACAACTTTTTAGAGGGAATAAAACACCTCTGACTTTCTCATCCTTCATGTTAAAATAAACTACCCCCATATCTTAATGAAGCCCTTGTGGTGCAGTGGTTAAGTGCTTGGCTGCTAACTGAGAGGTTGGCAGTTCAAACCCACCAGTGGTTCCCCAGGAGAAAAGATTTGGCTATCTTCTCCAATAAAGATTACACCCTAGGAAACCCTACAGGGCACTTCTACTCTGAGTCAGAATTGGCACACAACAACAACATCTTATTATCAGTGATATTATCTACCTACACTGTAAGCTCCAAAAAGGGAGGAATCACGTCTTATAATTTTTTCATAAACTCTTGTATAATGCCCATTAGCACCCTACCTTTATAAATATTTAATCGGTACATGGTACCTAGATAGAGAAAGGGGTATTTAAACTATTTGATGCTTTATAATTTTTATTGTGAACACACTGTTTTATCTGTTGGGGTAGAGAAAGAATATAAAGAATGAAAATAGATTATTCCCAAACCTCAAAACTTCTGGAAGCTCTTTTCCACAGAACGTTGTGTAACCAGCCTACTAATTCTGTTGTCAATCGTCTTCCTATTGGATGACCTGAAAAAAAAAAAAACCCAATCTCTCCCAAAATTGATTACATAATACAATAAGAGTTTGCTAGATACACAGTAATCCTCCCATCAAGTTGTGATAGCTTTCCAGTCTAGTCTCTTTTTAACTTATTTTCCACAGTCCAAATTGGATCATCATCTGGTGCCTTAATAATGTTATTGTGAATGAGCAGAGAGTAAATCATCAGTAAGAAATGTCTGTACTATGATGTACTAAGTAGATCAGATCAAGCTCACAAGAAAGGCCAATTACATCTTAAAGCCTTTGTAAAATACTTTTAAGACCAAGTTTATACATAAACTTTATTACTTTAAATTGTAACTCATGTACGATTGCTTATGGTCTAAATATTTATAGGGTTAAAATACATTAGGACATTAAAGTAGAGTTTAAATTATAATATGATTCCACATCTATCCCCTTCTCTTTCATTCCTTTGGCACAAACTCTCAATTTCCACAAAAATCTCAATTAAAATTCTAAAAGGCCCTGATTCCCTAGCTCAGTCAGCAAATGTAGTTTGTTCATGGCTTAGTTAAAAATGCTCACAGGAGAATACAAAGTTACTTAATGTATCTACTTAAAATATTATAATATTCTGAGAGCATAAAAGAATGTTTAACTAGATATCACAACAAAATTTTGGCTAACTGGAATCCTAGGAAAATTAATTATTCTGGATAATCGAGTTTTCTAATTAGCTGACAGTTTACTTTCTTGAAACATAAAACCTTTTTTATTTAAAAAAGTCTCAACCATTTCATGAAAGTCCTTAATTTTTCTAAAATTTAAACATAATTTATAGTTTTCTTAAGCACAATTTAACTTTTTCTAGACCATTCAAGGTCACCAGCACTAACAACTATTGATCATACTTTATTGTACTATTAATACATCACAGAGATGCCTTTGTCAGCTATTTTAGATTATAGTAGTGTGACTTCATGTATATTAAATGATCACAGATTATTGTACTTTAAAAAATATTTTAATCTGTTTTTGTAAAAGTTGTAGAGTTTTTTTTCCTTCCTTCTGGTCAGGTTATCTGTGTATTTCCCTGTACATCTTCTCTTCATTTGGTATATGCTACCACTAAAATGCTAAGGATTAGAAAACCGGATAATCGAGCTTATCAAATTGTGTCTAAAAATTACTGGATTCTTAGCGAGGGCCTGGAGGGAGGGTGTCATCAGTAAAATATGGTCTATAGAATCTAGAGTTCAAAAGGTTCTTAGAAATAATGTACTCAGATGACTTCTTTTAAAAAAATAATTAATGACTTTGTTTTTATAAAAACATGATGCATACTTATAAAATTTCAAGCAATACAGTAAAGTAAAAACAAGAAAAAAACAAATTGCCTAAAATGCTACCGCTCAAAATTAACCTCAGTACTAACGTTCATTGTTGTTGTTAGGTACTGTCCAGTCGGTTCCGACTCACAGCAACCCTGTGAACAACAGAAGGAAACACTGCCCAGTCCTGCATCATCCTCATAATTGTTGCTATGCTTGAGCCCATTGTTGCAGCCACTGTGTCAATCCATCTTGTTGAAAGATAACATTTAGTGACTATCATTCCAGTTATTTCTATACATGTGTAGAGTTGGAAGGATGAGGAGAAGGAGGGAATTTCTCAAGAAAGGGATCATACTATCTGTGTTCTTCAGGGTATAAGGGTTCTTCAGAGAGGTAGAGGGTTAGGGGAATGTTGAGGAGATCTGGCTTTACATCTCTAACCAGAACAACTCTATTTTATTTGGGGTAGGGAATGGGAATTCCAGAACACTTAATTGTGCCCATGAGGAACCTTTACATAGATCAAGAGGCAGTTGTTCAGACAGAACAAGGGGATACTGATTGGTTTAAAGTCAGGAAAGGTATGCGCCAGGGTTGTATTCTTTCACCATACCTATTTAATCTGTATGCTGAACAAATAATCCGAGAAGCTGGACTATATGAAGAAGAACAGGGCATCAGGGTTGGAGGAAGACTCATTAACAACCTGCGTTATGCAGATGACACAACTTTGCTTGCTGAAAGTGAAGAGGACTTGAAGCATTTACTAATGAAGACCAAAGGCCACAGCCTTCAGTATGGATTACACCTCAACATAAAGAAAACAAAAATCCTCACAACTGGACCAATGAGCAACATCATGATAAACAGAGAAAAGACTGAAGTTGTCAAGGATTTCATTTTACTTGGATCCACAATCAACAGCCTTGGAAGCAGCAGTCGAGAAATCAAAAGACGCATTGCACTGGGTAAATCTGCTGCAAAGGACCTCTTTAAAGTGTTGAAGAGCAAAGATGTCACCTTGAAGACTAAGGTGCGTCTGACCCAAGCGATGATATTTTCAATTGCATCATATGCATGTGAAAGCTGGACAGTGAATAAGGAAGACCGAAGAAGAACTGATGCCTTTGAATTGCGGTGCTGGCGAAGAATACTGAATATACCACGGACTGCCAAAAGAATGAACAAATCTGTCTTGGAAGAATTACAACCAGAATGCTCCTTAGAAGCAAGGATGGCGAGACTGCGTCTTACATACTTTGGACATGTTGTCAGGAGGGATCAGTCTCTGGAGAAGGACATAGTGCTTGGCAAATTACAAGGTCAGCGGAAAGGAGGAAGACCCTCAACGAGGTGGATTGACACAGTGGCTGCAACGATGGGCTCAAGCATAACAACGATTGTCAGGATGGCGCAGGACTGGGCAGTGTTTCGTTCTGTTGTGCAAAGGGTTGCTAGGAGTCAAAACCGACTAGACAGCACCTAACAACAACAACAAGGGTTCATATGAGATTGCATTGCAAATGGATGCTGCTGCTAAAAAGGAGTTTAAAAATCACGAATTTGGAGTTCACGACCCTCATTTTACAGTTGAAAAATCCAAGCTCCAGAGATACTGACTTGCCCAAAGGCATAGAGCTAGTTTGAGATGAAACTGGAAACCTGAAATTAAGCCTCTAACCTCATGAATTTCCACTATACATGAACTTTAAGCTTAGAGGTTTGTTTTCTGTTGTTGTGGATGATGCTGTTTTGTTATTTTTGCTTAGTTTCTTAATCTAGGTTGCCAAACTTGTAGATTCTGGATAGGTGACTCGTTATTGTTAAAGGCCATTTGAAAGAGAGAGAGAGAGAAGAAAAAAAAAAGGAAGTGGGAAAAGGAAAAATCTCTTGACCTGAGGATTTTGCTACAGCTCTACAAATTTCTTATAATTATATTCAGATTAACACATTTCTAAAACACCTGCTGAAATTCCACTGACCTATAATTTTTTCAATCTTCTCCCTGGCAAGCTGTTCTTTTTTCCTTTTCAAGAGCATGTCAATGTGGAATAGCATAGCTTTTCCAATATTTTCTGATGACTTAAAATGTTCACAGATAATCTTCAGAACGTAAAATCCAACAGATTCCCTGTTCAATGAGAGAAATTTTTTAAGTGGTGTGAATAAAATTGTTTTATTTTTTTTTTAATCAGTGTGACTAAAGTTTATTTCAGTATGAGTAAAAAAGGCCAGATAAAAGTATATCTGAGCTTAGGTAGTATCATTAAATGTCTAATCCTATTTGTCAACAATAAAACATGTAATTTAATTCAATTTCAGTTTACTTATTAAGCCACAAACATTTTCTTGTCACAGGAATACCTATAATCAGGTAATCATCTCTTTCCTAATATATAATTTAGATTTTTTCTTCAGAACTGATGCCAATTTTTAAATATTGGTAAGTGAAATCCAGTAAAGGTATGTTAGAAATTTACCAGTTCCCTCTACCAAGAACTCTGTATTTTAAATTTATTTATGTTTGATCACAGAAATAACATACCAGTACATAGGGTCACCATGATTTGGAAGCAACTTGATGGCACTTAACAACACAACATTCTGATTATTTGAAATGAACACAGTAAAGATAACACTGCATTTCCCTTGACCCCCATTCTGTCCCGGTTTCTTTCTCAGAGGCAAACACTTCTAAGTTTGTTGAGTATCTTTTTCAAATCTTTCTCTGTGCATTTATATGCCTGTTTATACCTACAGAAACATAGCGTTAAAATATTTAAATGATATGCATAGCATGTTTTTTTTCACTCAGTGATATGTCTTAGAGATCATAACATATAGATCCATCTTATTCTTTTTAACTGCCACATAATATCCCACAGTGTAGAGACACCATAATTTTCTTAACTATTCCTCTATAGACGATATTCAGGTTGCTTTCAATGTTTCACTATTACAAGCAATGCTCCAGCAAATATACCACAGGTAAATACCAAGGAATAAAACTGCTGCGTGTGAGCACTTTAATATTGATACTGCCAAATTTGTTCTCAAAAAAAAACTATATATATATATAGAGAGAGAGTGTATATACATATATATACACAAATACATATAGTATACATAGTGTATATATATGTTTGTTCATATATATAATTTGGCATAGATTTCTTTATTACCCAAAAATCTAAATAAAAAGAAAACACAATTGGCATGTTTGAAACATCCTTTTTTGCCATCTATTCAGGAGAAAAATAAACAAAAACTAATGAGACCACTCTGCATCCACGAAGAAACTGAAAATTTCTTCTATCATTATTGTCATGGAACACTTAATGTCCTTAGAAGAGAATATTTTCTTTGCTTTCAAAAAAACCTTCTTATGATAGGAGAGTTCTTCTAATAAGGAGAGTTAGTAATGAAAGGTTACACATATTAACTGAGTATGTGTTCTGTGCCAGGTACTGTGCTAAGCATCTTATACACATTATTTAATTTTTATGGTAGCACCACGAAGTGTGTTGCATCATCCTTATTTTATAGTTGAGGATCAGACAGGCCACAGAACAAACTCAAGGTCATAGAATAAAAAGTGACATTTCAAGATTTGAACGTAGGTCTGTTTGGCCCCAAAGTTTTCCCCACTGTATTAAACTGACTTCTTGAGAAAGTAATATTCAGGGTCACCACAATGACAATGGTGATAGAGGTGATACACAGAAAAATGATTCGACTCCCTTAAGTGTTTTAATTGAGTAAACTGTAAGTCATTTTTAATTGGTTCCTCTTCCTCCCATGCCAAGTCTGTGTAAACTCTGAAGAAATGGGCAAAATAAATGCTGATAATTAAAAAAATATATAATAAAGTTATATGAACTACTGTCAGGAATAATCCACCATCTTTCCTTTGTAAGTTTCATGTTTAGACAGACGTTGTTGGTCAAAAGCACAGTCAAGGTACCATCTTCTCTCCCATTTCAAATCACATCAACTTCTCAAATTTAAATTGCAGGGTAACAAAACAAGGACACGTATCTTTTTTATTTTTCCCAAAGAATTTTAAGACATTGCTGGCAAATTTTATCTATTATAAAACTTCTTCTATAATTCCCTTCCTTGTAGGCATATGGGTATTATTCTATTACTGACAGTATTGTACTTCAGGGTAGATCTTGAAATGTTCTTTTTGACGATGAATGCCACACCATTCCTCTTCAATTTGTCATTCCCAGCATAGTAGACCATATGATTGTCTGATTAAAAAACAGTCAATGCCAGTCCATTTCAGCTCACTAATGTCTAGGATATCAATCTTTATGTGTTCCATTTCATTTTTGACAACATCCAATTTGCCTAGATTCATACTTGGTACATTACACGTGCCAATTACTAATGGATGTTTGCAGCTGTTTCTTCTCATTTTGAGTAGTGCAACATCAGCAAATGAAGGCCCTGAAAGATTTACTCCATCCACATCATTAAGGATGACTCTATTTTGAGGAGGCAGCTCTTCACCAGTTGTATTCTGAGTGCCTTCTAACCTGAGAGGCTCATCTTCTGGCACTAGAGAATCGGTCAATGTTCAGCCATTTCAGGAGATAACATATGACCAAGAACTGATGGTATTGAAGGAAGAAGTCCAAGTTGCACTGAAGGCATTGGCATAAAACGAGGCTCCAGGAATTGATGGAATACCAACTGAGATGCTTCAACAAACTGATTTACCAATGGAGGCACTCACTCGTCTATACCAAGAATTTTGGAAGACTGCTACATGGCTGACCAACTGGAAGAGAGCCATATTTGTGCTCATTCCAAAGAAGGGTGATCCAACAGAATGCAGCAATTACCCAACAATAATAGCTATCATTAATATCACACATAAGTAAAATTTTGCTGAAAATAATTCAAAAGCAGTTGCAGCAGTACATCGACAGGGCACTGCCAGAAATTCAAGCCAGATTCAGAAGAGGATGTGGAACAAGGGATATCATTGCTGATATCAGATGGATCTTGGCTGAAAGTAAAGGGTACCAGAAAGATGTTCACCTGTGTTTTATTGACTATGCAAAGGCATTCGACTGTGTGGATCATAACAAATTGTGGGTAACATTCCAAAGCATGGAATTTCCAGAACCCTTTTTTTTTAACTGTGCTCATGAGGAACCTCTACATAGACCAAGAGGCAGTTGTTCTAAAAGAGCAGGTGGATACTGCGTGGTTTAAAGTCAGGAAAGGTGTGTGTCAGGGTAGCATCCTCTCACCATACTTATTCAATCTGTATGCTGAGCAAATAATCTGAGAAGCTAGACTATATGAAGAAGAACAGGTATCAGGATTGGAGGAAGACTCATTAACAGACTGCAATATGCAGATTACACAACCTGGCTTGCTGAAATCGAAGAGGACTTGAAGCACTTACTGATGAAGACCAAAGACTACAGCCTTCAGTATGGATTACACTTCAACATAAAATAAAAATCCTCACAAATGGACCAATAAGCAAATCATGATAAATGGAGAAAATATTGAAATTGTCAAGGATTTCATTTTACTTGGATCCACAATCAATGCTCACAGAAGCAGCAGTGAAGAATCAAATGATGTATTGCATTGAACAAATCTGCTGCAAAAGACCTCTTTAAAGTATTCAAAAGCAAAGATGTTGCCTTGAGGACTAAATTGCACCTGACCCAAGGCATGGTATTTTCAGTCACCTCATATGTGTCCAAAAGCTGGACAATGAATAAAGAAGACCAAAGAAGAATTGATGCCTTTGAATTATGGTGTTGGGGAAGAATATTGAATATACCATGGACTGCCAGAAGGACGAACAGGTCTGTCTTGGAAGAAGTACACCCAGAATGCTCCTTAGAAGTGAGGATGGCAAAACTTCGTGTCATATACTTTGACACATTATCAGGAGGGACCAATCCCTGGAGAAGGACATCATGTTTGGTAAGGTAGAGGGTTACCAAAAAAGAGGAAGACCCTCTGTGAGGTGGACTGACACAGTGGCTGCAACAATGGGCTCAAGCATAATAACAATTATGAGGATGGTACAGGCCTGGGCAATGTTTTTTTCTGTTGTACATAGTGTCGCTATGTGCCAGAACTGACTCAGTGGCACCTAACAACAACCACAACATACTTTTGTAGGAAGAATTGTCATAAGAACTGGGAAATTATAAATACAAATAATTAAGTTATTATTAAATTATCATTGTTCATGATATATTAACTATTAAGATGCATAGCAAGAACTTTTACTTCCAGAAAAATGGAGTAGACATTTTTTTCCTTATTCCTCCCACTAAGAACAACTAAAAACTCTTGATATTATAGAAAAACAAACATAAGAAGACTTTGAAAGGTGAGAAAAAAGGCAGACCGGATAGGGGCCTTGGGAGAGAAGGAATGACAATGGTGAGTCCCTGGTTTTTCTTTTTGCTTCATTTATCCTGGACTAGGTGCTGGGAAAGTTAGCAACCTGGAAATGCCAATGGGTGCAGATAAAAAAAAAGCCCCCCAAAAGGTCAGCCGTCTCTAGCCAAAGGAGTAGGAAATGGACAGCCTACCAAGACGTAGAACTTATAGACAATAACCACTTGGCTCCAGCAAAACACCACAGGAGGAAAAAAAACCCATTCCTAACCCTGCCAGAAAACACCAAGTGGACAGCCTAAACTTCCATTCTAGCTGTGATGTAATGAGGTGCCCAACATCCTCACCAGGGTAGTGTTAAAGAAGGTCTAGTTGAGAGCCAGGACTTTCATCCTTGCCGGGTGGTAAAGAAGACCACCTACCACTGTGCCTATGGAGATCACATGGGGAGCCTGGGCTTCCATTCCCACCTGGTAGTAACAAGGTACCCCTCTCCTTCTCTGATGAGGTGGTGTCTGAAGAAGCCTAGTGGAGAGTCGGAACCTTCACCGCCACCCAATGGTAATGATACAACCCCCCTAGAGTGTCAGTGGCAACTACATGCAGCAGTAACGAGGTACTTGTGACCACCCCCCCCAGCCAAGAGGTATTAGTGGAGGTTTAGTGAGGAGTGAAACTCCCACCCAGACCAGTGGTAATAAAGACCCACCCCCACCCCCAAGTGTCAATGGAAGCTGTGTGTATAACCTGGACTTCCACCCTACCTGGCGGTAATTAGGTGGTATCTGAATCAGTGTCAAAGGAGGACAGCTAAAACAGAAAATTTGAATAAGATACAGAGTCTTATAGCATAATATTCAAAATATCCATGTTTCAAAACAAAATCATTCATCATACCAAGAGCCAGAAAAATTTAGACAGTAAAAGACAATCAACAGAAAATGACACCAGGATGATGACAGAGATATTAGAATTATCTAGTAAGGATTTTAAAGCCGCCATCATGAAAATTCTTCAAGGAGGAAATATAAACATGCATGAAACAAATGAAAAGTAGAAAGTCATGGCAAAAAAAAATGCACATCAGACTAGAAAAACAATCTCTGTAGATGTGACTAAAATAAAGATCCTGAGATTTGGAGATTATCCTGTATTATCTGGGTGGGCCCTAAATGGCATAACAAATCTTATAAGAAAGAAGCAGAGGGAGAATAGACACACACAAAAGAGGAGGAGGCAATGAGATGATGAAGGAAAAGGTTGCAGTGATGTGGCTACCAGTCAAGGAAAGCTGGCAGCCACCAAAAGCTGGAAGAGGCAAGAAATGGATTCTTTCCTAAAGCCTCCAGAGGGAGAGTGACCTTGCTGACACCTGTATACTGGAATTGAACAATTAAGTAAATGGATGGTGGATGCTGGGAGCCAGGTTTCTCAGTGTTGGAGTGGGAATTTACAGATAAGCAAGGGTAATCTGCAAGGAAAGCTAGAACGATCCATGTGGTAATGGATTAGAGTTGGAGGCATTAATAAGGACACATTTTTAGCTTAATATAGATACAGGTAGTTACACATAAAAGTATTTATGGATATGCCTCTACACACAGGTTAGTATACACACATATACTTCTTTGCTCTGTCAGTTGAGAGAGCCCAAAAGAAATGATACTCCAGTAGCAAAGAGCATATCTGGCACTCAGATCTTAAATTCTAACACTACTTTCCAATGAAAGGGAACATGGCTCCTAGGATAAATGGCTTATCTTAGAACTGGGGCAGAAAGGGTACAAGATGAATTTGGAGCATACTGTAGTGCCAGAAGTAAAGAACTGCTCAAAACAACAAAAAACCCACATTGATTGGAGTATGTCAAAGAAGCCCAGAGGCCAACTGAAAGAACTCCTGATGGCCACAGCTGGAACAATTTGAACAATAAAATAAAGTAGTACTGGGTTAAAGTATAAAATAAATATCTATGAGTCCATACTGATAAAAATAAATGATTGACTAAATTAATAAAAGAAGGAAAAGAGACAAATCTTCCATGCAGAGGAACTACAAACAATTTATGTAGATACTCAGCCCTCAAGCAGGGAAAGCATCGCTCCATAACTCCAAAAAGTACAGGATAAAAAGGGACGGGGGAATAACTTTATAGTGGAAAAATCTTACAAACTCTAACTCAGCTAGGTAATCAAGGTCAACATCCACAGACATAAATCATGTTGATGTTGACAGTATGTATCCTTAATATGATCTGATGAAAATGGCACTTTACCTCTGTGATTTTCCTTCCCCAAACTCATAACCCATGTCTAATTATGAGAAAAATATCAGACAAATTCCAATAGAGGGGCATTGTTCAAAATACTTGATCATTACTCCTCAAGACTGCCACTTGCCAAAAGCAAGGAATGTCAGAAACTGTCACAGCCAAGAGGAGCCTAAGGAGACATGACAACTAAATATACTATGGTATTGTGGATGGGATTTGGAAGAGAAAAAGGACATCAGGTAAAAACTAACAAAATCTGAATAAATTATGATCTTTAGTTAATAAAAATGTTATCAGTATTGGTTCACTAATTATAAAAAAGTACCATGCTAATGTAAGATCGTAATAATAAAGGAGTGCAGGATATATGGGAAATCTTTGTACTATCTTCTCGATTTTTCTTTAAATCTAGAACTGTTCTAAAAAATAAAGTATATATATATATATATAAACAGAGGGAACAAGCAGTAAACAAAAAATTAAAATGGTAGACTTCACCCCTAACAGGAAACCCTGGTGGTGTAGTGGTTAACTGCTATGGCTGCTAACCAAAAGGTCAGCAGTTGAAATTCACCAGGCGCTCCTTGGAAACTCTATGGGGCAGTTCTACTCTGTCCCACAGGGTTGCTATGAGTCAGAATTGACTCAACGGCAACAGGTAACAGCTAAGCCCTAACATATCAATAAATACATTACAGGTTAAAGGTCTAAATATACCAATTAAAACACAGAGATTGGCAGAGTGGATAAAAATAAAAGCCATGTGCCAACTGTATGGTGTGTACAAGAAACTCATTTCAAATATACAGATATAGGCAGGTTGAAAATAAAAGGCTGGGAAAAGATATGCCATGGAAATACTAACAAAAAGAAAGCAGGAAAGGTAATATTAATATCAGAAAAAGTGGTCTGCAGAGAAAAAAAAATAGCAAGAACAGACTTGGACATTACATAATAACGAAAAGGTAAATTAACCAAGAAGATACAGTAATCCTAAACGTATATGCCCCCAAAAAACAGAGCTGCAAAGATTATGAAGCACAAACTGACAGAACTAAAAAGAGAAATAGATAAATCCACAATCAGAGTTGTAGACTTCAATGATCCCCCTTAAAAACTGATAGAATGAGACAAAAAATCAGCCAAGATATATAACAACTCATCATCTAATAGGATTTAATTGACATTTATAGAATACTCCACCAAATAGGAGCAGTATATACAATCTTTTCAATTGTCCAAGGAACATGTACCAAATAGAACATATCCTGGGCCATAAAACAAACCTCAAAAAATCTTTAAAAATTGAAGTCATAGAGCTTGTTCTTTGACCACATGGATCAAACAGAAATCGGTAACAGAAAGATAATTGAGTGTAAATGAAAATACAACAAAATGTGTGGTATACAATTGTTGTGTAGTATTCCATTGTGCGTACGTACCATAGTTTGTTTATCCATTGGTCTGTTGATAGGTACTTAGGTTGTTTCCCTCTTTTTGCTATTGTCGATAATGCTGCAATGAACACGGGTGTGCACATGTCTATTCATGTGACAGCTCATTTCTCTAGGATATAGTTCTAGGAGTGAGATTGCTGGATCATATTTCAATTTCTACCTTTTTAAGGAAGTACCATATCATTTTCCAAAGTGGTTGTACCATTTTGCATTCCCACCAGCAGTGCCTAAGAGTTTCAGTGTCCCCACAGCCTCGCCAACATTTGTTATTTTCTTTTTTTTTTTTGATTCATGCCAGTATTGTCAGGTGAGATGGTATCTCATTGTAGTTTTTTTTTTTTTTTTTTTAATGCCTACAGCATTTCTTCATATGTCTGTTAGCCTTCTGGAATGTCTTCGTTGGTGAAGCGTCTGTTCCTATCCTTTGCCCATTTTTTAATTGGAGTATTTGTATTTTTGTCGTAGAGGTGCTGGATTTTCCTGCAGATTTTAGAGATTAGACCTTTGTCGGATTTCTCAGAGCCAAAAATGTTTTCCCAGTCTGTAGGTTCTCTTTTTACTCTTTTGGTGAATTCTTTGGATGAGCACAAGTGTTTAGTTTTTAAAAGATCCTAGTTATCTAGCTTATCTTCTGGTGTTCATGTATTACTACTTATGGTTTGTATCCTCTTTATGCCATGCATTAAGGCCTTTAGTGTGGGCTGTATTTTTTCTATGATCTTTATAATTTTTGGCTTTATACTTAGGTCTTTCATTCATTCTGAATTAGTTTTTGTGTATGGTTTGAGGTTCAGGTCCTGTTTCATTTTTTTTTGTAGATGGACATCCAGTTTTGCCAACAACATTTGTTACAAAGACTGTCTTTCCAGATTTAATGGACTTTGAACTTTTGTCAAAGATCAGGTGACGGTAGTGGCTGGATTTCCATCTGGTTCTCAATTCTGTTCCCTCGAGTGATGTGTCTGTCATTGTTCCAGTACCAGGCTGTTCTGACTGCCACAGCTGTATAGTAAGTTCTGAGGTCAGGTAGTGTGAGTCCTCCTACTTTATTCTTGTTCTTCAATAGTGCTTTACTTATCTGGGGCCTCTTCTCTTTTCACATAAAGTTAATGATTAGTTTTTCCATCTCAGTAAAGATTGCTGTTAGTATTTGGATAGGATATTTGTAGATTGCTTTGGGTAGAATACACATTTTCACAGTGCTGAGTCTACCTATCCATGATCATGGTATGTTTTTCCATTTATGTAGGTCTCTTTTGGTTTCTTGCAATAGTGTTTTGTAGTTTTCTTTATATAGGTTCTTTATGTCCCTGCTTAGATTTATTCCTATGTATTTTTTTTAAATTTTTTTTTAGGTGTTACTAAAAAAGGTATTGCTTTCCTGATTTACTTTTTGTAGTTTTTTTTATAGGTGTATAGGAATTCAACTGATTTTTGTATGTTTATCTTGCATCCTGCTACTTCGCTAAATCTATTAGTTCCAGTAGCTTTCTTGTGGAGTCGTTTGGGTTCTCAATGTATAGTAACATATCACCCACAAACAGGGACAGTTTTACTTCTTCCTTACCAATTTGGATGTCCTTTATTTCTTTTTCTTGCCTTATTGCTCCAGCATGGACTTCCAGCACAATGGTAAATAGGAGTGATGATAAAGGGCATCTTTGTCTTGTTCCCATTCTCAGGGGGAATGTTTTCAGCCTCCCTTGTTGAGAATGATGTTGGCTGTTGGTTTTGTATAGATGCCCTATACTATGTTGAGGAAATTCCCTTCTATTCCAATGTTATTGGAGAATTTTTATCAGGAATGGGTGTTGGACTTTATTGAATGCCTTTTCTGCATCAATTGAAATGATCATGTGATTCTTTCCTTTTGTTTTATGTGGTGGATTATGTTGATTGATTTTCTAATGCTGAACAATCCCTGGCATACCTGGTATGAATCCTACCTGGTCGTGGTGTACTTTGTTTTTTTTTTTTTGATATGATGCTGAATTCTATTAGCTACAATTCTGTTGAGAATTTTTACATCTGTATTCATGAGAGATATTGGTCTGTAATTTTCTCTTTTTTTGTGGTGTCTTTGCCTGTTTTTGGTATCAGTGTTATGCTGGCTTCATAGAATGAATTCAGAAGTATCCCTCCTTTTCTATGTTCTGAAATAGTTTGAGCAGTAGTGGTGCAAGCACTTCTTCATATGTTTGGTAGAATTCTCCAATGAAGCCATCTGGCCTAGGGCTTTGTTTCATTGGAAGTTTTTTTTTTTAAACTACCTTTCCAATCTCTTCTCTTGTTAAGGTTCTGTTCAGATTTTCAACCTCAGTTTGTGTTAGTCTGGGTAGATAGGGTGTCTAGAAATTTGTCCATTTCCTTTAGGTTTTCAAATTTGTTGGTGTATAGTTTTTCATAGTATTCTGCTATGATCCTTTTTATTTCAGTTGGGTCTGTTGTAATGTCCCATCTTAGGCTGGGTTCTCTAGAGAAGCAAAACCAGTAAAGCATATAAATTTATAAAGAGATTTAAATCAAAGAAACTGCTCATGCAGTTGCAGAGGCTGGAACATCCCAAGTCCATGGATTAGAATAGAGGCTTCTCCAGACTCAGGTAGCTGCAGGAGCTGGTGAACGCATGACCGGCAGGTCAGAAAGCAGGGCTCTTGCTCACAGGTTGTGAATATTGATGAATACCATGATTGGCAGGCAAGACCGCAATGCTTCTCCTGATTCATGTAGCTGCAGCAACTGGTAAAACCAAGATTAGCAGGTCAGGGAGCAGGGCTCTGATCACAGGCTGTGAAGATCGATGAATCCCAATATCAGCAGATTAGCTGATAGCTCAAGTCCCAGAAACCAGACAGAGTTCAGACAAACAAGAGGCAGCTGCAGGATCCAGAGTGGACAAAAAGCCAGAACATCTGCTTATATTCGGATGCAGGGCACACCCCCAAGGATTGGCTACTCACAGCAGGTTTCATTATGGGAATCATCACATACAAACACTGAGAATCATGGCCCAGTCAAGTAGACACACAATCTTAACCATCACAGTCTACTCCTTGTCAACTTGGCACATGTACACATCTCCGTAAACCATGCTTAATCTCTGAATAAAGATGAGTATAAAGTCATACTTGTGCTTAATATGATACAACTAACATGTGTACAACCAAAAATGCACTAGCCCCATTTACATCTTATATTTTTCAAGAAAACAAAAATATTTTATGTACACCTACAAAGCAGAAATACTAATAACAATTACAGTCCTTGTTTCTGCAACGGGTCACATGGCTGTAACTGGTATTTAGAACACCCCATTCTGTATTACCACCCATTCTGTATTACCTTTTTCCACCACCCATTCTGTATTACCTTTGCCCTCAGCAAGCACCTCAGCTGGTCATGGTTCCTTGCCTGGTGGGGTGACCGAAACCTTCATTCCTGAAGGGTCTGAACCATTAGTAGTCATGCTGGAATTGGGTTGCTGTAGTTTTCTATTGACTTTAATCACAAGACATGGTAGTACTAAGAGACGTCCTAAGGGATCTCCTACATTCTGTACTCTTCTATACCTCCATTGTAAAAATCAATCCGATGTCCTCTTGGTAATCAGGATCAATCACACCAGCCAGTATGGTAACTCCCTTCTCTGCCTGTTGATTCAGAGGCATAAGAAGCCCTAAATGGCCAGGTGGCATTTTTAGCTTCCAGTTCAATGGAATCAGTGATGTATCTCCAGGTGTGAATATTCCTCCCTTTGGAACTAAGACCTCTAGATTTGCAGAGCATAAGGTCATGGGGACAGGAAGCAAAAATCTTGCAAGTGGGTAACTAGGGGTAATAGTGAGTGGTGCCACTCCCATTTCCACCCCTTGATTCCTGGACCCATGAATCCTGGATGGGGAAAAGCAGCACCATATATTGGACACTGGTTTGGAGCATATACAGCCTCCTGGAGAGCACTGCCGCAGCCCTGCAAGGTATTGCCACCTAGCAGGCACTGTAATTGTGTCTTTAGAAGGCCATTCTATCAAGCTTGCTGCTTCAGGATGATGGGGAACACGGTAAGACCAGTGAATTCCATGAGCATGGTCCCACTGCTGCATCTCATTTCCTGTGAAGTGAGTCTTTTGATCTGAGGCAATGCTGTGTGGGATACCATGATGGTGGATAAGGCATTCTGTAAGCCCATGGATGGTAGCTCTGCAGATGCTAGCGTGCAAGGAAGGTAAATCCATATCCAGACTAAGTGTCTATTCCAGTAAGGACAAAACATGGCCCTTTCCATGATGTAAGTGGTCCAATGTAATCAACTTGCCACCAAGTTGCTGGCTGATCACCTCAAGGGATGGTGTCATATCAGGGACTCAATGTTGGTCTCTGCTGCTGGCAGATTGGGCACTCAGCAGTGGGTGCAGTCAAGTCAGCCTTGGTCAGTGGAAGCCCATTTTGCTGGGCCCATGCATATCCTCCATCCCTGCCACCAAAGCCACATTGTTCATGAGTCCATTGAGCAATGATGGGAGTAGTTGGGGAAAGAGGATGACTGCTTTCCACAGAATACTTCATCCTATTCACTTGATTGTTAAAATCATCTTCTGCTGAGGTCACCATTTGATGAGCATTCACATGATATATAAGTATCTTCACTTCTTTGGCTCATTCGGAGAGGTCTATCCACATACCTCTTCCGAATAAATCTTTGTATCCAATTTTCCAATCACGTTCCTTTCAAGTCCCTGACCACCCTGCCAAACCACTGGCCACAGCCCATGAATCAGTATACAATCACATATCTGGCCAATTCTCCTTCCATGCAAAGTGAACAACTAGGTGCACTGCTTGTACTTCTGCCCATTGGAAGGATTTCCGTTCACCAGTTTCCTTCAGGAAGATCCCAGAAAGGGACTGTAGTGCTGTTGCTGTCCACTTTTGAGTGGTGCCTGCATATCAAGTAGAACCATGTGTAAACCCAGCACGAGTTTTCTCTTCTTCAGCCAACTGTTCATAAGGAACTCCCCATGAAGCTATAGGTTCAGACTGGGAGATGGAAGGTAATGTGACAGGAGAGAAGGCCATGGGCACTTGGGCCACTTCCTCATGCAACTTACTGATGCCTTCAGGTCCTGCTCAGGCCCAATCTCATATATACCACTTCCATTTAATGATGGAGTGCTGCTGTGCACGTCCAAATTTATGACTCTGTGGTTCGGAAAATACCCAGTTCATGATGGGCAGCTCAGGCCGCTTGGTGACTTGGCGTTTATTGGTCAAGTGTTCAGTCTCTACTAAGGCCCATTAACAAGCCAAAAGCTGTTTCTTAAAAGGAGAGTAGCTATCTGCAGAAGATGGCAGGGCTTTGCTCCAAATTCTAAGGGTTTGCGCTGTGATTCACCAATAGGGACCTGCCAAACACTTCAAACAGCATCTGTATCTGCCACAGACACTTTAAGCGCCATTGAATCAGCTGGATTACATGCTCCAAGTGGCAGAGCGGCTTGGACAGCAGTCTGAACCTGTCGCAGAGCCTTCTCTTTTTCTGGGCCCCACTCAAAACTAGCAGCTTTTTGAGTCACTTGATAAATAGGCAAGAGTTGCACACCCAAATGAGGAATATGTTGCCTCCAAAATCCAAAGAGGCCCACTAGACATTGTGCCTCCTTTTTAGTTGTGGGAGCACTCAGATGCAATAACTTATCCTTCACTTTAGAAGGAATATCTTGATGTGCTCCACGCCACTGGGCCCCTAGAAATTTCACTAAAGTAGAAGGTGCTTGAATTTTTGTGGGATTAATTTCCCTCACTTTAGCACACAAATGTTTTACCAATTAAGTCCAGAGTCATTGATACTTCTTCCTTACTAGGTCCAGTCAGCATAATGTCATCAATGTAATGGATCAGTGTGACATCTTGTGGAAGGGAAAGGTGATCAAAGTCCCTGCAGACTACATTATGACATAAGACTGGCAAGTTGAGGTAGGCAACTGTTGCCAGCTGAAAGCAAACTGTGTCTGATGGTCCTTTGAAACAGGTATGGAGAATAAGGCATTAGCCAGATCAAAAGCTGCGTACCAGGTAGCAGGAGATGTATTAATTTGCTCAAACAATGAAACTACACCTGTAACAGCAGCTGCAATTGGAGTCACCACTTGGTTAAGTTTTCAAGAATTGACTGAATCTACTTGTGATCCATCTGTTTTTTGCAAAGGCCAAATAGGCAAGCTAAATGGGGTGGCAGTAATCTCTACAATTCCTCCAGGAATGTGGTATTGCTTTTGGTTTACTATTTTCCTAGGTAAGGGCAGTTCTAACAACTTCCAACTGGCTTTTCCTACCATAATAGCCTGTACTCTATTTGTCAGGGATCCAGTGTGGGGGTTCTGCCAGTTGCTGAGTATATCTATTCCAATTGTTCATGGTGGAACTGGGGAAATAACTACAGAATGGGTTCAGGGACCCACTGGACCTACTGTGAGACAGACATGAGCCAAGACTCCATTAATAACCTGACCTCTATATGCCCCTACTCTGACTGGTGGTCCACAGTGACTTTTTTGGTTCCTGGAATTAGTGTTAGTTGAGAGCCAGTATCCAGTAATCCCCTAAAATCTGATTATTTCCTTTTCCCCAGTGAACAGTCACTCTCATAAAAGGCCATAGATCCCTTTGGGGAAGGCTGGGAGAGATATTAACAGTAAAAATTTTTGGCAGTGTATTGAGTCCTTCCTCCAGGGGACCCAGCCTCCCCTTCATTCAAGGGGTTGTGGGTCTTTAAACTCACTCAAATCTGGGAATTGACTGAGGGACTGCAAATCTCTATTCTGGTGATTTGAGTTAGACTCTTTTTGGGTTTTCTTCACTTGACCTAGAATTCATTCATTTGTACAGATCAAGTAAATATTTAATAGATTTCCTGTCTGTTTCACTCCTAGGAACGCCACAACTAAGTAGCCAATGCCATAAGTCCATGTGAGTCAGACTATTCTGATTACTGCTTTGACTTCACTGTCCATTACCGTAACCGTGTCCCCCTTGTCTCTGTCGATTGAGTGCAGCCACTTGGCCCCTACTACCATGGGGTCCAATCAGCCCCATTGTAGTTAGGTGTCTTAATTCAGTTATGGCAGTTCTCACTGTCAAATCTGATTTACATAAAATAGCAATCAAAGCAGTCTTCAAGGATGCTGGAGCTCCCTTCACGAATTTGTTCCTCACAGTTGTGGTAAAAGGTGTGTCCTCTGGGCACTCCATGTGTGGGTCTGTGGGTCTAACCTGATAAATCCACTCTAGCATGCCAATTTCCCTAAGCCCTTGGATACCTTCTTTTACAGTATACCAAGGCAGGTATGGTACTTCAACTTGACTTAGTGTAGGCCACCTTGTAATCCATGCTTCAGCAACAAAACCAAATAAACCATTAGATCCTTTCCTAACTTCTCCAGCTGAAACACTGAATGAAGAATCTGTGCTTAGTGTGCCTACATCAATAAACTCAGACTGATTCATCTTCATGTTCCTTGCACCATTTTCCCACACCCTTAATAGCCATTCCCACACATGTTCCCCAGGTTTCTGTTTGTACGTATTAGAAAAGTCAAGCACTTCTTTTGGAGTGTAGCATACCTCCTCCTGGGTCACACTTTGTATTTCACCTTTTAGGGTGTGCTGGGACTTAAGTCTAGTTATAGGTCTAGAACCCAGAATTCGTAGTGTGGAATTGTTTTGACAACATTCAGCATTGTCTTGTAAAGCATCTGCCTCAGGCGATGCCCCAGGCAATGACTCAGGCAAGGGCCCTTTAGAAGCAGCTAGGCTAGGGGTAATCTCAGTAGATGGGACTAGAGGGGGTAATGGTTTTTCTGGGCAGGGTGTTTTAGCAGACAAACATGAAGTAATCTCTTCAGATGGGAGTGGTTCTGCTGGCAGGAGTGATTCAATGGAATTTAGGGACTCAGTGTCTCCAGCTTCCTGATTATTAGCCCATATGTCCACATTCCAAGTTTCGGGATCCCATTTCTTCCCAATCAATGCCTTTACTTCAACTTCAGACACCTCTCAAGGTTGGCAAGGGAGCTGATGTTGTAATTCAGCCACCCTTACAATAAGATTCTGGGTTTGGTTTTTGGCAATATCAGCTCTGTTACTACAAGAAATAAGGCTTTCTTTCAAAGCAAAAGTGGAAACTTTGAGGTCATTTATGTGGCACTTGAGCTTCGAATCTGAAGTCTTGAGCACATCTCTTTCTTTCACTAGTTTGTCTAGCGAAAGTAGGACCAACAAACCAGTTTCCTTATACTTCTCATTCTGACAAAATTGTAGAAAGATTATCACACATGTGCTCACCCAGAGCCTCACCTTAATTGATACCTGATCTATTGGTGGTGATATTTTGCATATTTGTATCACCACCTCACACCATGGATTATGAGTGCCCTCTTTACTCCTGGAAGCAAAGTCAATGATATCTTCAAGACTAGCCAGACTTGAGAACCAATTTAGAAAACTCATCCTTACAAATTTGTTTCCCTAAAATTTGTTACTGTAAGGCTTTCTTGTGACTAAACCCAACTCACTTTCCTAGTCCTGCTTCCTTTCCTTCCTGACTCAGGAGTTAATCCTGAGAGGTCCTCTTAATAAACTTTATGCATATTAATTTTCATAGCAAAATCTGTTTTCACAGCAACCTAAGCTGTGACAGCACCACAACCAACTAAGCCTCCTAACCTCCAAGAAGTAGAAACAACTACTGTATTGTGCATCCATTAATTGTGGAATAACCTCCATTGAAGCCACAAAAGGATATCCAGTATGCATGTATTATTACTATACCCATGGCACGTTTTATTTTTAACTTTTTTTTTGTACAAAATGTTTCCTGGTAAATTATACAACTAATAGACTTAAGTTTAATGTCCTTAAAAAGCACTGCCATCTTGGATTTAAGTTTCATAACAAGCCTATGTTAATGCTAACAATTTCAGAAATATACTCTGCAAAAAAAAATTTTTAATTTTTTTACTTAAATTATTTTGACCAGTCTTTATTAAATTTTAAGACACAAACACTATGTTTGAAAGTTCTGTCATATCAAAATCCTCACTGACACCTAAATATACTTAACTAGGTGGTATGATTCATATCTGTGAAACAGAATATAACATAAATAAATTACCCTTTTTGAGTATCCTGTCCAATAAATTCTCAGTCATATCTTCAACATAACAAACAATAGTATTTCTGGTTAGACTAACATTCAAAACTTAAGAATACATTTTGTGCCTCATCCAACAGATATTCTTTTGTAAACTTGCCATGTATAAAAGCTTTTGATGCTTGGGAATCTTTTTTCTTAATATTTAACTACATAACTGTACAATGTTACTGCTTTTTTATTCACATTCCAAAATAAACCCTCTTGAAATGTCAATTGTTTTCTTGAGCTCACTAAAATTTTCATTACATAGCTTTCTGTACACTAGCCATAATGTCTTCTATGGTTTGTATCATAATGGGCTCTTAAGTTGTAGTTATTTGTCATGGATTGAATTGTGTTCCCCCAAAAAATATGTGTCAACTTGGTTAGCCCATGATTCCCAGTATTGTGTGGTTGTCCTCCATTTTGTGATTATAATTTTATGTTAAGAGGATTAGGGTGGGATTGTAACACCACACTTACTCAGGTCACCTCCCTGATCCAGTGTAAAGAGAGTTTCCCTGGGGTGTGGCCTGCACCAACTTTATCTATTGAGAGATAAAGGGAAAGGGAAGGAAGCAGAGAGTTGGGGGCCTCATACCACCAAGAAAGCAGCACCAGGAGCAGAGCGTGCCCTTTGGACATGGGGTTCCTGTGCCTGAGAAGCTTCTCGACCACGGGAAGATTGAGGACAAGAACCTTCCTCCAGAGCTGAGAGAGAGAGAAAGCCTTTCCCTGGAGATAACCCCCTGAATTTGGACTTGTGACCAACTAGACTGTTAGAAAATAAATTTCTCTTTAAGCCATCCACTTGTGGTATTTCTGTTATGGCAGCACTAGATGACTGAGACATTATTTGACACAGACATATTAAACATGCAAGAATCTTCTTTATTTTCTAGAAAGACCTTCTCAGTCTAGCTTTTATGCTCTCACTTTTGATAGAGATTTGATGCCTGTTATGGATTGAATTGTGTCCCCCAAAATATGTGTTGTAAATCCTAACCTCTACGCCTGTGGTTATAACCCCATTTGGAAATGGGTTGTCTTTGTTATGTTAATGAGGCAGAATTAGCGTAGAGCGCATCTTGATCAATCTCTTTTGAGATATAAAAGAGATTAAACAGGTAAGCGAAGAAGCAGAGATGGGGGAAAGGAGATGCCAAGCCACATGAAGATTACCTGGGAGCAGAAGCTCAAATGGACAAGAAACTTCCTCCAGAGGTGACAGAGGGAGAAAGACTTCCCCTAGAGCTATCACCCTGAAGAAGGACTTCTAGCCTCCTAAACTGAGAAAATAAATTTGTACTTGTTAAAGCCACCAACTTATGGTATTTCTGTTAGAGCAGCACGGGATAACTAAGACAATACCATATATATTTTATTTTCCTCTCATAACTACTATAAAACAAAGGACAGAAAAAGACTTCTGGCATGACAGCACGAAGAGCTCCACTGATCTGTTTCCCTGTGAAACTGATTAAAATTATTATTATTTTTTTATGTATATATAAAACAAACCCATTGCCGTCAAGTCGATTCTGACTCATAGCGACCCTAAAGGACAGAGTAGACCTTACCCTTAGGGTTTCCAAGGAATACCTGGTGGATTCGAACTGCTGACCTTTTGGTTAGCAGCCGTAGCCTTTATATATAATCAACCATTTAAAGCCTCTGGAAATGATTCTAAGGGAAAACAGGAAATGAAGAAACATCTATTCAAGAAAACCTATGGAAATTCAGTAAGAAAAGTAGGGGTCTTCAGGATTTGAAATAAGATCACACTTTCCTTTTCTCTTCCAAGATCAGCAAAGCAGAAATGGCACTTCAGACTGTTGCAGCCAAGAACACAGGGTTCCTTCAGTCCCCAGCCTCAGAGAAATGTGGGACATCATTAAGTCCATCAGCATATGCATAATGGGAGTATCAGAAAAAGAAGAGAGAAAGGAGAAGAAAAATATTTGAAGAAACAATGGCCAAAAAACAACTCAATTTTGATGAAAAACAATGTACAGATTCAGGAAGCTCAGTGAATTCCAAGTGGAATAAACATGAAAAGAGCCACAAGCAGACACATCATATTAAAAACAATGAAAGTCAAAGACAAAAATAAAATATTGAAAGCAGTAAGAGAAAAATGATACATCACTTACAACAGAACCCCAATAAAATTAACACCTGACTTCTAAGTAGAAAAAAATGGCGGCCAGAAGGCAGTGTGATGCCATATTCAAAATGCTCAAAGGAAAAAAAAAGGTCAACTAAGAAGCCACTTTTCAAAAATGAAGGCAAAATAAAGACTTCCCCAAATAAATAAAAGCTCAGAGAATTCACTAATGGCAAGCTCACCTTATGAGAAACACTAAAAGAAGTTCTTTAGGCTGAAAGCAAGTGACCCCAAGACCATAATTCAAATCCACATGAACACAGAGCACTGTTAAGGCAATTATGTAATTATAATAGACATTAATAATGCATATTTTCTCCTTTCTTCTCTTAACTGATTTAAAAAGCAATTGTATGAATAATATAATGTATTATTGGGCAGAAATATATAGAAATGTAATGTTTTGTAATATATTTGCCAGTAACATCACAAAGGAGGTGGGTGGGAGCAAAGCTGTAATGGGCTAAAAATTGATGACATACAGTAAAGTAATAATTATAACAATGTATTTTTGGATGTGTAACATTAATAGGTTTTCACTGGCCATTTTTTCAGAAGTAGATCATCAGGTTCTTCTTCCTAGCCTGTCTTAGGCTGGAAGCTCCACTGAAACCTGTCCACCATGAGCAATCCTGCTGGTATTTGAAATGCTGGTGACATAGCTTCTAGAATCACAGCAACATGCAAGCCACCACAGTACGACAAACTGATAGACAAGTGATGTTTACCTGTGTTTTAATGACTGTGCAAAGGCATTCCACTTTGTGGATCACAACAAATTATGGATAACATTACAAAGAATGGGAATTCTAGAACACTTAATTGTGCTCATGAGGAAACTGTACATAGACCAAGAGGCAGTAGTTCGAACAGAACAAGGGGATACTGAGTGTTTTAAATACAGGAAAGGTGTGTGTCAGGGTTGTATCCTTCCACCATACTTAATTCAATCTGTATGCTGAGCTAGAATATATGAAGAAGAACAGAGTATGGGGATTGAAGGAAGACTCATTGACAAACTGCAATATGCAAATAACATAATCTTGCACGCTGAAAGTGAAGAGAACTTGAAGCACTTATTGATGAAGATTGAAGACCACAGCCTTCAGTATGGATTATACCTCAACATAAAGAAAAAAAAAATCCTCACAACTGGACCAATAAGCAACATCATAATAAGTGGAGAAAATACTGACATTGTCAAGGATTTCATTTTACTTGGATCCACAATCAATACCCGTGGAAACAGCAGTCGAGAAATCAAATGATAAAACCTAGAAAAAATGGATGAATTCCTAGAAACACACTACCTACCTAAAATAACACAAACAGAGGTAATAAAATAATTTTTTTAGAACAACTAAATAGACCCGTAACAAAAGAAGAGATTGAAAAGGTAATCAAAAAACTCCCAACAAAAAAAAAAGCCCTGGTCCGGATGGCTTCACTGAAGAGTTCTACCAAACTTTCAGAGAAGAGTTGACACCGCTACTACTAAAGGTATTTCAGAGCATAGAAAAAGGATGGAATACTACCAAACTCATTCTATGAAGCCAGCATATCCCTGATACCAAAACCAGGTAAAGGCACCACAGCAAAAGAAAATTATAGACCTATATCCCTCATGAATGTAGATGCAAAAATCCTCAACAAAATTCTAGCCAATACAATTCAACAACATATCAAAAAAATAATTCACCGTGACCAAGTGGGATTCATTCCAGGTATGCAGGGGTGGTTCAACATTAGAAAAACAATTAATGTAATCCACCACATAAATAAAACAAAAGACAAGAATCACATGATTTTATCAATTGATGCAGAAAAGGCATTTGACAAAGTTCAACACTCATTCATGATAAAAATTCTCAGCAAAATAGGAATAGAAGGAAAATTCCTTAACATAATAAAGGGCATTTATACAAAGCCAACAGCCAACATCACCTTAAATGGAGAGAGCCAGAAAACATTCCCCTTGAGATCAGGAAACAGACAAGGATGCCCTTTATCACTGCTCTTATTCAACATTGTGTTGGAGGTCCTAGCCAGAGCAATTAGGCTAGATAAAGAAATAAAGGGCATCCAGATTGGCAAGGAAGAAGTAAAAGGATCTCTATTTGCAGATGACATGATCTTATACACAGAAAACCCTAAGGAATCCTCCAGAAAACTACTGAAACTAATTGAAGAGTTCAGCAGAGTATCGGGATACAAGACAAACGTACAAAAATCAGTTGGATTCCTCTACACCAAGAAAAAGAACATTGAAGAGGAAATCACCAAATCAATACCATTTACAGTAGCCCCCAAGAAGATAAAATACTTAGGAATAAATCTTACCAGAGATGTAAAAGACTTATACAAAGAAAACTACACTCCACTTCTGCAAGAAACCAAAAGAGACTTACATAAGTCGAAAAACATACCTTGCTCATGGATAGGAAGACTTAACATTAGAAAAATGTTTATCCTACCAAAAGCGATCTATACATTTAATGCAATTCCAATCCAAATCCCAACAACATTTTTAATGAGATGGAGAAATAAATCACCAACTTAATATGGAAGGGAAAGAGGGCCTGGATAAGTAAGGCATTACTTAAAAAGAAGAACAAAGTGGGAGGCCTTACTTTACCTGATTTTAGAATCTACTATACTGCCACAGCAGTCAAAACAGCCTGGTACTGGTACAACAACAGATACATAGACCAATGGAACAGAATTGAGAATCCAGACATAAATCCACCCACGTATGAGCAGTTGATATTTGACAGAGGCCCAAAGTGAGTTAAATGGGGAAAAGACAGTCTTTTTAACAAATGGTGCTAGGATAACTGGATATCCATCTGCAAAAAAATGAAACAAGACCCATACCTCACACCATGCACAAAATAAGCATAAACCCAACTATATCTATAATAACATTAAATATGACTGGATCAAACTATCCAATCAAAAGGCAGCGATTGTCAGACTGGATGAAAAAAACGTGTTTATGGAAGACACATTTTAGATTCAAAGACACGAACAGCTTGAAAGTAAAAGAATGAAAAAAGCGTATCATGTAAACAGCAACCACAGGAAAGCTGATATGACTACTGTAATATCAGAAAAATAGACTTTAGAGCAAAAAATTTACTAGGGATAAAGAGGGATATTATAAAAATATAAAGGGTCAATCCATCAGAAAGGCATAATAATTATAGACATACATGTATCCAATAACAGAACACCAAATTATATAAAGCAAAAACTGACAAAATTGAAAGGATAAATAGATAATTCAATAATAATAGCTGGTGACTTCAATACCCCCACTTTCAATAATGGGTAGAACAACCAGACAAAAGATGAGCAAGCAAATAGAAGACTTGAACACCACTATAAATCAACTAGACCTAACAGACATGTATAGAACACTCCACCCAACAACCGGAATATAAATTCTTCTCAAGTGCACATGGAACATTCCCTGGGGTAGGCCATGTGCTAGGTCATAGTACAAACCTCAATAAATATAAAAGGATAGAAATAATACAAAGTATGTTCTCCAGCCACAATGGAATAAAATTAGAAATCAATGGCAGGAAATTTTTTGGGAAAGTTAAAAATATGTGGAATTTAAACAACACAGTCCTAAATAACCAAGGAATCAAAGAAGAAATCAAAAGGGAAATAAGAAAATACTTTGAGATCAATGAAAATCAAGATACAATATACCAAAATTTAAGAGATGAATCTAAAGCAGTGTTTTCAAGAAAGTTTATAGCTATAAAAGACTACATTAAGAAAAAAGAAATATTTCAAAATAATAATCTAAACTTGCACCTTAAGACACTAGATAAAAAAGACAGCACATTAAACCTAAAGCAAGCAAAAGGGAGGAAATAATAAATATTAGAGCAGATGAACTATATAAGCAAAAACACGACATCAGATTAGGAGGATGAGTCATTAACAACATGCGATATACATAAGACACAACCTTGCTTGCCAAAAATAAAGATGATTTGAAGCACTTACTGATGAAGACCACAGCCTTCAGTCTGGATTACACCTGAAGGTTAAGAAAATGAAAATCCTCAAAACTGGACCAATAAACAACATTATGATAAATGGACAAAACACTGAAGTTGTCAAGGACTCCATTCTACTTGGATGAACAATCAAAACCTACAGGAGTAGCAGTCAAGAAATAAAATGATATATTGCATTGGACAAATCTGCTACAAAAGGCCCCTTTAAAGTTCTAAAAAAGCAGTCATTTTGATGACTAAGGTGTGCCTGACCCATGCCATGGTCTTCTCAGTCACCTTAAATGTATGTGAAAGCCAGATGATGAAAACAGGAGAAGAACTGATGAATTTGAATTGTGGTGTAGGCAAAACATATTTAATATACCATTGACTGCCAGAAGAATGAATAAATCAGTCTTAGAAGAAATACAACCACAAAGCTCCTTAGCAATGAGGATGGTGAGACTTCATCTTGCTTACTTTGGACATGTCATCAGGAAAGATCAATAGCTAGTAAAAGTTATCATATTTGGTAAAGTAGAGGGTTACTGAAAAACAAGAAAAACCCTCAAAGAGATGGACCGACAACAACCTCAAAAATGTGCTCCAACATATCAAAGATTATAGAAATGGCACAGAACCAGGCAGTGCTTTTTTCTGTTATACATAAGGTTGCCATGAGTCAGCAACTAACAATAACAAGAGTGGAAATTAATGAAATAGAAAACAGAAAAACAAAAGAGAAAGTCAATGATAGCAAAAGAAAAAGAGAGAAGACTGAAATTATTAGAATCAAAAATTAAAAAGGAGATATTATCACCAATCTTACAGAAATAAAAAGGGTTATAAAGGAATACTATGACAATTGTACACCAACAAATTGGATAAATTAGATGAGATGGATAAATTCCTACAAAGACATAAACTACTGAAAGTGACTCAAGAAAAAAATAGACAATCTGAACAGACATACAATAAGTGAAGAGATTAAAACAGTAAGCAAAACACTAAAAAAAAAAAGACAAGGCCCAGATGAATTCACCAGTAAATTCTACCAAAAATCCAAAGAAGAATTACTACCAATTCTTTTTAACCTCTTCCAAAAACAAATAGAAGAAAAGAGATCATTTCCCACGTCAATCTATAAACCCAGAATTATCCTGATAACAAAACCAGGCACAGACAAGCAAAGTCCAGACTAATACCTTTTATGAACGTGGGTGCAAAAATCCTCAGCAACATACTAGCAAACCAAAAGCAGAAACATATAGAAAGAATTATATACTACGGCCAAGTGGGATTTCTCCCAGGACATAAGGTCGGTTTAATATCCAAAAATCAATTAATGCAATACCCGATAACAATACAATTTTTTAAAATCACATGATCATCTCAAATGATGCAGAGGAAACATTTGACAAATTCCAACACACTTTAATGATAAAAACAGTCAACAAACTAAGAATGGAAAGGAATTTCCTTGACTTGATAAAGGACATCTATCAAAAACCCCCAGCTAACGTCATACTTAATAGTGAAACATTGGATGCTTTCCCTCGTAAGGTCAGGAAGAAGACAAGGATGTCCACTCTTGCCACTTCTATTCAACATTGTATTGGAGGTTCTAGCCAGGGCAATTAGGTAAGAAAAAGAAATAAAAGGCATCCAGGACGGAAAGGAACAAGAGAAACTACCTCTATTTGCAGATGACATGATTTTGTATAGGGAAAAATCATAAGGAATTCACTAAAAAATCATTAGAACCAATAAATTAGTTCAGCAAGGTTTCAGAATACAAAATCAAAAAATAAAAATCAATTATATTTATATATTCTTTTTTAAAATAATATCTTACTGTTTTTTCATTGTATTTCTATATTCTTGTAATGAACAATCCGAAAATTAAATTATGAAAACAACTCCATTGACAGTAGCATCAAAACAATAAAACAGGAATAAATTTATTAAAAGTAGTGCAAAACTTACACTTTGAAAACTACAAAACATTGTTGAATCAAAGATCTAAATAAATGGAAAAATGTCCTATGTTCATTAATTGAAGACTAGAATTGTTAAGATGGCAATACACCCCAAACTGATCTACAGATTCAGCCCAGTGCAGGGCCAGATTATCCAATAAGCAAGGTATGCATGGTCCCAATTGTGCCTTCTCACCAATCTGAAGTGCACAATTTCACCTGTCACCCACGATGTCAAAGATGTGGTGAAACTCATGTGAAATTGCTCACCACAGATTAGCAAGTAAATGCAATTAAACCCTTGTGTACCTTGCTCAATACAAACCGGTGCATACTATGCTTATTGGTTAATCTGCCCCTGGCCCAATCCTTATCAGAATCCCAGGTGATTTCTTGAACAAATTGACAAGCTGATTTTACAATTCACTTGGAGTTGCAAGGGACCCAGAATAGACAAAACAACTCTGGAAAAGAAGGATTCAAACTTCCAGATTTAAAAAATTAATACAAAGCAACAGTAATCAAGACAGTATGGTAGTAGCACAAGGATAGATATATAGACCAATGGAATAGAATTGACAGTCCAGAAATAAACCCACATATTTATAGTTAATTGATTTCTGACAAAGGTGCTAACACCTTTTGTCATAGATTGAATTGTGTCCTCCAAAAAATATGTGTCAGCTTGGTTAGGCCATGATTCCCAGCATTGTGTGATTGTCCTCCATTTTGTGATTGTAATTTTATGTTGACAGGATTAGGGTGGGATTGTAACACCACCCTTACTCAGGTCACCTCCCTGATCCAAGGTAAAAGGAGTTGCCTGTACCACCTTTTATCTCTCAAGAGATAAAAAGAAAGGGAATCAAGCAGAGAATTGGTGACCTCATATCACCAAGAAAGCAGCACCAGGAGCAGAGTGTGTCCTCTGGACCTGGGATCCCTGTGCCTGAGAAGCTCCTTGACCAGGGGAAGATTGAGGACAAGCACCTTCCTCCAGATCCAACAAAGAGAAAGCCTTCTCTTGGAACTGACACCCTGAATTCGGACTTGTAACCTACTAGACTGTAAGAGAAGAAATTTCTCTTTGTTAAAGCCATCCACTTGTGGTATTTCTGTTAAAGCAGTACTAGATGACTAAGACACCACTCAATGGGAAAAGAACAGCTTTCTCAACAAATGGTGCTGGGACAACTGAACAGCCACATGCAAAAGAATGAAGTTGGATTCTTACCTCACACCATACACAAAAATTAACTCAAAATGGATGAAAGACCTAAATGTTAGAATTAAAACTATAAAACTCTTAGAAGAAGACATAGGGGTAAATATTTATGATCATGGATTTGGCAAAGGATTCTTAGATATGACACCAACAGCGGGAACAACAACTATAGAAAAAGTAGATTTCGCCAAAATGTAAAACTTTTGTGCTTCAAGGTACTCCATAAAGAAAGTGAAAAGACAACCCACGGAATGAAAGAAAATATTTTCAAATCATATATTGGATAAGGACCTTGTATCAAGAATATATAAAGAACTCTTAGAACTCAATGATAAAAAGACAAATAAGCAAATTAAAAAGGGGGCAAAGGATCTGAATAAACATTTCTCCAAAGAAGATATACAGATTACTGCCCCATAGAGTTTCCAAGAGCAGCTGGTGGATTCAAACTGCCGACCACTGGTTAGCAGGTGAGCTCTTAATCACTGCGCCACCAGGACTCCAAATTTCCAATAAACACAGGAAAAGGTGTTCCACATCATTACTCTTCACAAAAATGAAAATCAAAACTGCAATGAGATTCCATTTCATATTCACTCGAATAGCTAGAATCAAAAAGTCAGATAACGACTGTTGGCAAGTATGTGGAGAAATTAGAACCCTAATACACTGCTGCTAGGAATGCAAAATGGTGCAATAACTTTGGAAAACAGTGTTCCTCAAAAGGTTACACACAGAGTTTCCATATGACACAATTCCACTCCCAGGGATATGCTCAAGAGAAATGAAAACATATGTCCATTCAGAAACTTGTACGAGAATCTCCACAGCAGCATTATTTATAATAGTCAAAAGGTGGAAATAAACCAAATGTTTATCAATGGATGAATGGGCAAAAAAATGTGGTATATCAATACAATATTATTTGGCCATGAAAAGAAATGAAATACTGATACATACTACGACATGGATGAACCTTGAACGCATCACACTAAATGAAAAAAGCCAGTCACAAAAGACCACATACTGTTATCATTTCATTCATAAGAAAGTCCAGAATAGGAAAACCTATACAGGCAGAAAGTGGATTAGTGGTTGTCAGGCTAGAGAGGTGGGGAAGGAGGGCGATAGCTAAAGGATAATGGGTTTCTTCTTGAGGTGATGAAAATGTTCAAAAATTGACTGTGGTGATGGTTTCACATATCTGAGTATATGTCGGTGTTAGGTGCCGTCGAGTTGGTTCCGACTCATAGCAACTCTACACACAACAGAATGAAACACTGCCCAGTCCTGTGCCATCCTCACAATTGTTGCTATGCTTGAGCCCATTGTTGCAGCCACTGTGCCAATCCATCCCGTTGAGGTTTTCCTCTTTTTCACTGACCCCTCTACTTTACCAAGCATAATGTCCTTCTCTAGGATCTGATTCCTCCTGATAATGTGTTCAAAGTATGTAAGACGTAGTCTCGCCATTCTTGCTTCTAAGGAGCATTCTGGTTGTACTGCTTCTGAGTATATACTAAAAACTGTACACATTAATGGGTGAATTGTATGGTGTGTGAATCATATCTCAGTAAAGCTGTTTAAAAAACAAAAACAAAAAGAAGAGCAAATGAAAAAAAGATAAATCATAACTTGACACTCAGAATATGGGAGAAAATAAGGAATTGTGGGGACTACGGATTACGCCTCAACATAAAGAAAACAAAAATCCTCACAACTGGACCAATAAGTAACTTCATGATAAATGGAGAAAAGACTGAGGCTCTGAACGATTTCATTTTACTTGGATCCACAATCAACACCCACGGAAGCAGCAGTCAAGAAATCAAAAGACGCATTACATTGGGCAAATCTGCTACAAAAGACCTCTTTAAAGTGTTGAAAAGCAAAGATGTCACCCTGAAGACTAAAGTGCACCTGACCCAAGCCATGGTCTTTTCAATAACCTCATATGCATGAGAAAGCTAGACAACGAATAAGGAAAACCAAAGAAGAATTGGCGCCTCTGAATTATGGTGTTGACAAGAATACTGAATATACATATCATGGACTGCCAAAAGAACAAAGAAATCTGTTTTGGAAGAAGTACAACCAGAATGATCCTTAGCAGCAAGGATGGTGGGACTATGTCTCACAAAGTTTGGACATGTTGTCAGGAGGGAACAGTCCCTGGAGAAGGACATCATGCTTGGCAAAGTAGAAGGTCACCAAAAAAGAGGAAGACAGTCAAGGAGATAGATTGACACAGTGGCTGCAATAATGGACTGAAGCATCACAACAACTTTAAGGATAGCGCAGGACCAGGCAGTGTTTAATTCTGCTGTGCACAGAGTTGCTATGAGTCAGAACCGACTCCGAAGGCACCTAACAACAACAACGATGACAAACAGGAGAGCACATGCCCCATGTCTAAAGGTAGCAACTGCTACTTAGCTCCAATTCATCACTACTTAGTGGGAATACTGGCCAATTGTTTCCAGATTTTTCTCTTCCCCCCCCCCAAGAGAATCCAATGATCCAGATTTTTATGTGAAATGTCCTGAATGTTAAATGTTGGCAACTAATTTAACCCTATGCAATACATCTCTGGCCATATTCAGTCCGTGGTCCACCAGTTCACAAACTCTTTCCTATGCGATAAATTCCTTCAGAATGTAGTACTGGGATAAAAGTTCGTCAGTCTTGAACTATTCTTCTACCACAGTGGTAGAAAGTGTGAGTTCTGCAATCAGGTTTGAATTTTAGTTTTGATCCTTGCTAACTGTGATTATAGGCAAATTTTTGTTTCTAAGCCTCATGTTCCTCACCTGCAAAATGGAGTTGATCAAAGTAATTACCTTATAAGTATTTTATGAGATATAATGTAAAGGGCTTAGAATGGTGTCTGGAATAAAGCAAGTGTCTGGTAAATGTTAGCTTTTATCATTCAATAATAAATATTATGTAAACCATCATATTATCATTTTTTCCTTGGCTGCAAGGAAGCACACAGTTAAATTTAATACTTCATCACACTAGCTATATTAACCATTGTGTCTGGCACATTTGCTTCCTCATTTTCAGGGTTTTAATTTTAAAAGCTTTCTTAAACTCGAATGTAGGAAGTTTCAAACCATTTTTTGAAGGAGGTAGGACACAAACCCCCCAAATTTAAAAATAAATAATTAAGTCCCTTGAAATTTTTGTGGACAAGATGAAAGAAGTTAGGCTATGTTGTTGTTAGGTGCCGTCGAGTCGGTTCCGACTCATAGTGACCCTATGTACAACAGAACGAAACACTAATCAGTCCTGCGCCAACCTCACAATCGTTGCTATGCTTGAGCCCACTGTTGAAGCCACCGTGTCAGGCTATCTCCTTGAGGGTCTTCCTCTTTTTTGTTGGCCCTCTACTTCACCAAGCATGACGTCCCTCCTAATAACATGTCCAAAGTATGTAAGATGTAGTCTCGCCCTCCTTACTTCTAAGGAGCATTCTGGTTGTAATTCTTCCAAGACAGATTTGTTCGTTCTTTTGGCAGTCCAACACCCACAATTCAAAGGCCTCAATTCTTCTTTGCTCTTCCTTATTCATTGTCCAGGTTTCACATGCATATGAGGCTATTGAAAAGACCATGGCTTGGGTCAGACGCACCTTAGTCTTCAAGGTGACATCTTTGCTCTTCAACACTTTAAAGAGGTCCTTTGCAGCAGATTTGCCCAATGCAATGCGTCTTTTGATTTCTTGACTGCTGCTTCCATGGGTGTTGATTGTGGATTCAAGTAAAACGAAATCCTTGACTTCAATCTTTTTCCCTGTTTATCATGATGTTGCTTATTGGTCCAGTTATGAGGATTTTTGTTTTCTTTATGTTGAAGTGTAATCCATACTGCAGGCTGTGTGATCTTTGATCTACATCAGTAAGTGCTTCAAGTCCTCTACACTTTCAGCAAGCAAGGTTGTGTCATCTGCATATCGCAGGTTGTTAATGAGTCTTCCTCCAATCCTGATGCCCTGTTCTTCTTCATATAGTCCAGCTTCCTGGATTATTTGTTCAGCATACAGATTGAATAAGGATGGTGAAAGGATACAACCCTGATGCATACTTTTTCTAACTTTAAGCCACGCGGTATCCCCTTGTTCTGTTTGAACCACTGCGTTTTGATCTATGTACAGGTTCCTCATGTGCACAATTAAGTGTTCTGGAATTCCCATTCTTCACAGTGTTATCCATAATTTGTTATGACTCACACAGTCAAATGCTTTTGCGTAGTCAATAAAACACAGGTAAACATTTTTCTGGTATTCCCTGCACTCAGCCAGGATCCATCTAAGATCAGTAATGATATCCCTGGTTCCACATCCTTTTCTGAATGCATCTTGAATTTCTGGCAGTTCTATGTCGAAATACTGCTGCAGCCACTTTTGAACGATCTTCAGCAAAATTTTACTTGCGTGTGATGTTAATGATATTGTTTGATAATTTCTGCGTTTGGTTGGATCACTTTTCTTGGGAATAGGCATAAGTACAGGTCTCTTCCAGTCAGCTGGCCAGGTAGCTTTATTCCAAACTTCTTGACATACACGAGTAAGCACTTCCAGTGCTACATCTGTTTGTAGAAATATCTCAACTAATATTCTGTCAATTCCTGGAGCCCTTATTTGCCAATGCCTTCAGTGCAGCTTGGACTTCTTTCTTCAGTACCATTGATTCCTGATCATATGCTACCTCCTGAAATGGTTGAATGTCGACCAATTCTTTCTGGTATAGTGCTTGTTTTTTAAAACAATGTTTTATTCGAAAACAGTCACGAACATTTGTTTATGTATTGTCTACGACTACTTTTGTGCTACAATGGCAGAGATAAATAATTGTAATAGAGACTGTATGGTCCACAAGCCTAACATATTTACTGCCCGACCTTTTAAGAAAAACCTTGCCAACTCCTGAATTAGATGAAGACAGGTAGCATGCCTACCAAATCTGAAGATGACACAAACTAGAGTAAACACATTGGATGACAGAATCAGAATCCACAAACATCAGGACAGGAGAAGAAACAGGATATAACAATCACGATAAAATTTAATAGCTAAAAAGTATGGCTACGGGGTACTTAATCAACCATAAAAGTAGAGGATGAAGAATTCAGGGATTCAGAGCAACTGATAGCAACTGATATTGTAAATACCTAGTTCTGTAAATTCAGTAAATGAACCAAATGATGTGACTGTCAGAAAAGAGCTAATTTAAATGTTACCTGCATGAAAATAATTATTTCTTTTCATCTAGAACAGCACTGTCCAGTAGAACTTCCTGTGATGATGTAAATGTTCTCTATCTATGCTGTCCAATAGGGTAACCTCTAGTCACATGTGGTTACTGAGATCTGATGTATGCCTTAAATAACTACATTGTGGCTAGTGACTACTGCAGTAAAATTTATCACGCCAGAACCTGAGTCAGGCAGAAATGTGTCAGAGAAGAAAAATTCAAATATTTTCCCCTAAAATGACTGATAGAGAAGTGATAAGACTGTACCCTCTCAAAGGCGGAAAATCTGCAAAACGGGGAAAAGCAAGGCAGACCTGTCAAGTCCCGGCTCTCACAGGTTTCACTGTACATTGAGCAGTGCAGGATTAGAACATTTAGAAAATGAAAAGTATGCAAGATTGGTCAGATCACATCTAGAGTATTGTGTTCAGTTACAATTGTCACACTCACAAACTAGAAAGTAGCCAGAAAGTGACCACATCATGAACAATATTAGAACAAACTGTGGTAATGAAGAGCTGTAAAGTAAAAGATTTAGATGTTACCATGTGGCAGAAAAAGCAAAAGTAGAAATTATAGAAAAACAAGTATGAATTTGATATGAGGCAGAATTTTCTGATACATCTTTGTGAAATATAATGGGCTCCCCTCTTCTAGAGGTGTTAGGTATAAATTGAATTGTGTCTTCCCAAAATATGTATCAACTTGGCTAGGCCATGATTCCCAGTATTACATGGTTGTTCTCCACTTTGTGATCTGATGTAATTGTCCTATGTGTTGTAAATCCTAATCTCTGTGGTTAATGAGGCAAGATTAGGTAGTATTTAAGAGGATTAGGGTGGGATACAAAACCCTTACTCAGGTCACAGCCCTGATCCCATGTAAGGGGAGTTTCCTTCCTTGGGGTGTGGCCTGCATCACTTTTTGACTTACAAGAGTGGAAAGGAGAAAGAAGAGAGCAGAGAGAGAGGGATCTCTTACCATCAAAAAAAGAAGAGCTGGGAACGGAGTGCTGTCCTTTGGACCAGGGATCCCTGTCATGGATTGAATTGTGTCCCCCCAAAAATATGTGTATCGATTTGGCTAGGCCATGATTCTCAGTATTGTGTGATTGTCCACCATTTTGTCATCTGATGTGATTTTCCTATGTGTTGCAAATCCTATCACCATAATGTTAATGAGATGGATTATCAGCGGTTATGTTTATGAGATCTACAGAATTAGATTGTCTTGAATCAATCTCTTTTGAGATATAAAAGAGAGAAAAGCCAAGCAGAGAGACAGGGGACTTCATACCACCAAGAAAGCAGCACCAGCAGCAAAGCCCTTCTTATGGATCCAGAGTTCCTGTGCAGAGAAGCTCCTAGTCCAGGGGCAGATTGATGACAAGGACCTTCCTCCAGGGCCAAGAAAGAAAGCCTTCCACCGGAGCTTATGCCCTGAATTTGGACTTCTGGACTGCTAGACTGTTAAAGAATAAACTTCTGTTTGTTTAATAAAGCCATCCCCTTGTGGTATCTCTGTAATTGTAGGACTAGATGACTAAGACAGAATTTGGTACCGAGAGTGGAGTATTGCTCTAACAGATACCTAAAATGTGGAGGTAATTTTGAAACTGTGAATGGATAGAAGACGCAAAAGGAAATGAGGAAAGCTGTTACAATGGAGATGGCACAGATGGCAAGAAGCAGCAGAGAACTGGCAGTTGCAGAGAACTGGCAGCGCAAGAGAAACAGCAGCAGCAGAATCAGGAGACCAGCACGACACAGTGCTGAAGCTGGCCAATGGAGCGAGAGAGCTGGGTGCTTCTAAGACAGGGAGCAAAGGCCCTGAGATCGGAGGGTGCCCGTTTGAGAAATAGCAAAGAGACTGGTGTGGTTAGAGGAAAAGCAAGTAAAAAAGAAACAGACTATACTATCAGGGAGGTAATAGGGGGCTGAGTGTGGAACCTAGAGACTTAGTAAGACAGAGAACAGAGGGGCCCCCAAATCTGCAAACAAAGTAACAAGAAATTGGCCAGGGCACAGAAACAAAGCCATTCCCCAGAACAATGGGGCAGGGTATCTAAAAATAGCCTGCAAACTTCTTTAAAGTTGCCTTTCAGAAGCAGCTGGAGAAAACCAGGCCCAGGGACATGCGTAGAACATCCACCTCTGGACGCTGTGTGACCTTCCACCAGGGGCAGTGAGGGTTTACAGCCCCAGCCAGGGAATCAAACCCGGGGAATGAGAGACTGCGCAGGCACAACACCTCATAATAAGTCCTGCTTCGAATCCCAGGGGCCTCCAAGACAGGAGCCATCTTGAAAAGCTTCTGGGTGCGCACCTTAGTTAACACATCCCCTCCTGTGTCCATGAATAAACATGAATCTTTTCCCACCCAAGAATTTTTTTAAAAACTAGGGTCTGTCTTTTGTTCTGTGAGATAAGGGTATGCGTTGCTCCAGGCCTTCCTCATCTCCGTCTCCGCCTGCAAGCCTCTTCAATAAAGCTTTGCTCGAGTGGAAAACTACGTGCCTTACCTGCTCATTCTTGACCAGTGAGAGGCAAGAGCCTTATTCTGGTAACACCTCTGTGTAGGAGGCTTCCTGGTGGAGTGGGGTGCCTCTGAGCACTTATCAGTGGAGCTAGACTTGCTGACCCATGGAGCAAGAGAGCTGACTGCCTTCTGGCCAAAGTTTACTGGCGGAGTGGGGTGTCTCCAAGCACTTATCAGTGGCACCACAGAGCTTGGAAACACTTGCCCCAGCAGGGCAGACTCAGACAAGGCCCGAGAAACCAAGAGGCCAAGGAAGCAGAAGCTGAAGATACAAGGAACACAGGAAGCTGAGCTGCCTCAGTCTCAAAGCGTGCAGATATGGACTCTGGAGTTTCTAAGGGTGGAGTTGCCACTCAGATGGACTAGGACAATGGCGCACCTAAAGCTGAGGGAGCAGAGTTGCTGTTCCAGTGGGCCTGGAAGGCAGAGCTGAAGCCCAGGGCCAAAGGGCCTCTACCCAGAATCAGGAGAGCGTGGCCAATACCTAGAGTCTAGAGGGCAAAGCCATTGTGTAAATGGTCTCAGAGAACAAAGGGTTATTTGCAAAGCCTTGAGAGCTAATGTAATGTGTTCTGCTGACTTGCTTGTTGCCTGTTATTCCTTATTTCCTTACAATTTTTCCCTTGTAATGGCAATATCTAGCTTGTGCCTCTTCCACCATTGTACATTGGAAGCAGGTAGTTTGTATTCTGGATTTCAGAGATGAAGAGCAATCTTTGGATTTTGGACTTGGAGTTGAATCAAGACTTTTGCTATAATATGATGGGGTGAATGTGTTTTACATGTGGCAAGGACATGAATTTTTGGGGGCCAAAGTATGGAGTGTCATGGATTGAATTGTGTCCCCCCAAAGTATGTGTATCAATTTGGCTAGGCCATGATTCCCAGTATTGTGTGATTGCCCACCGTTTTGTGATTTCCCTGTGTGTTGTAAACCCTATCACTACGATGTTAATGAGATAGATTAGCAGCAGTTATGCTGATGAGACCTACAAGATTAGATTGTGCCTTAAATCAATCTCTTTTGAGATATAAAAGAGAGAAGCAAGCAGAGAGACAGGGGGACCTCATACCACCAAGAAAGCAGCACTAGGAGGAAAGTGCTTCCTTTGGATTGGCATTCCTGTGCAGAGAAGCCCCTAGTCCACAGGAAGATAGATAACAAGGACCTTCCTCCAGAGCCAGCAGAGAGAGAAAGCCCTCCCCTGGAGCCGTTGCCTTGAATTTGGACTTCTAGGCTACTAGACTGAGAGAATAAACTTCTGTTTGTTAAAGCCATCCACTTGTGATATTTCTGTTGTAGCAGCACTAGATGACTGAGGTAGTCCCTGTATTGAGAACCTCCTAGATCCAGGGGAAGGCTGATGTCCAGACACATGGAGATTTCAAAACAACACTGGGCTCACAGATATTGAAAGGAGACAATGAACTTCCCCCAGAGTCTACAGAAAAAGAAACCCTTCCCCTAGAATTGGCACCCCAAATTCAAACTTCTAGCCTTCTAAACACTAAGACAATAAATTTCTGTTTGTTAAAGACATGCACTTGTGGTATTTCTGTGATAGCAGCACTAGATAACTAAGACAGTGTTCCAGGAGAGGTTGAATGACTTCTTATCCAGAAAGTCATGGAAAATTCATGTATCAGGCGGTAAACTGATCTAGAGCAAGAGTCCTCAAACTACATTCTGTAGGTCAAACCCAGCCAACTGCTTCTTTTGGTAAATAAGATTTTATTGCAACATAGCCAGGCCCATTCATTTATATAGTTCCTGGCTGCTTTCACACTACAACAGCAGAGTTGAGTAGACGTGACAAAGACTTTATGACCTGCAAAACCTAAAACATTTACTATCTGACATTTTACAGAAAAATTGTACTGATTTCTGGTCTAGAAGAGTGGTTCTCAGAACCACCTGGAGAACTAATAAAGAATAGAAGCCCAGGCTTGTTGAAGTAAGATGGGGCCTGACCTCTAAATTTTTATCAAGTTCCCTAGTGATTTTATTTTTGACACTTTAAAATAGTTGTACTTTTTTATATGTTGCTTGAGAAAATGCTTAGTAACATAAAGCTTCACATAACACTTTTATAATACTTAGTACATGTTAGGTAGGGTTGTGGTAAAGAATAAACTCAGTAACATACAATGAAAAATGTTTACTTGTCATTTACATTATAAATCGGTGGCTGTGGTTTGGTTGCAGAATGTTCCATGTGCCTTTTTCTAAATTTATTTTGTTTCTTGTTGTTGTTGAGAATATATACAGCAGGTCATTCACCAATTCAACAATTTCTACATGTACAATTCAGTTACATTGATTACAATCTTTAAGTTGTACAACCATTTTTACCCTCCTTTTCCGAATTGTTGCTCCCCCATTAACATGTTCTCACTGCCCCCTAAATTTTCCACCTTATCTTTCACGTTGTTGTTGTCGATTTGATCCCATACAGACAGCTCTTAGAAGAGCGCAATTCTCAAGGCAGACATTCTTTACTAATCAAGCTAAACTACTGTTTGGTTTAAAGAAAATGTTAGCGGATTTTTTGGTATAATTTTAACGTTTAAAGATTATCTCATAGCAACAGTTTCAGGGGTTCATCCACCTTCAATGTCTCCAGGAAGTTTAGACTCCATGAGAGTTTAGAATTCTGTTCCACATTCTCTCCCTTTTCGCCAGGATTCCTCTATAGAATCTTCAATCAAAATGTTCAGTAATGGTAGCTGAGCACCATCTACTTCCTCCAATATCATGGCAAAGGAGTCAGTAGTTCATGGAGGCAATTAGCCACAAATTCCATATACTCCTCCTATTCCTTACTTTCCTTCTTCCTCTGTTGCTCCAGGCAAACAGAGGCCACTGGTTTTTGACAAGGGTACTAAGTACGCTCAATGGGGAAAGAAGACTGTGTTCAATAAATGGTGTTTGGAAAATTGGATTTCCACATGCAGAAAAATTAAAAAGGATCCATGCCTCACACTATACACAAAAACAAATTCAAAATGGATTAAAGATCTAAATGTGAAAACTAAAGCCATAAAATTCTTAGAAGAAAATGCAGGTGCAAGGCTGTCATCCCCAGCTTTTAACAATGGATTATCTAATATAATAACAAAAGCACAAACAGCAAAAGACAATATAAATAAATGGGACCTGATAAAAATTAATAATTTTTGTTCATCAAAAGATTTTATGAAAAAAATGAAAAGAGAAGTTGCAGACTGGGAGAATATCTTTGTAAACCATATATCCACTAGGAATCTAATAACATATATATATACATAAAACTTTGACAACTTAACAACAAAAAGACAAATAACCCAATCAAATAATGGGCCAAGGACTTGAACAGACTTTTTTTTTTTTTACCAAAAAGGACATTCAAATGGCCACCAAACACACAAAAACATGCTCACCATCATTAGCCAAAAGAGAAATGCAAATCAAAACCACAATGAGATATCATTTCACTCCCATAAGGATGGATAAGGAAAATAAAATAAAATAAAATCACGAATATTGGCAAGGATGTAGGAGAAATTAGAACCCTTATCCATTGCTGGTGGAAATGAAAAATCATATATCCACTGTGGAAAACAGTGGGGCAGTTCCTCAAAAAATAAAACTACCATATGGCCCAGCAATTCCACTGCTAGGAATATACCTAAGGAACCTGAAAGCAGAGATGCAAACAGACATATATACAACAATGTTCATTGCAACATTAGTCACAATAGCCAAAAAGTGGAAACAACCTAAATGCCCACCAAAGGATGAACGGATAAACAAAATGTGGTACATACGTACAATGGAATATTACTCAGCCAGAAAGAGAAATGAGGTCTTCATACATGTACAACATGGATGGATCTCAAAGACATAATGCTGAGTAAAATAAATCAATCACAAAATGACAAATATTATATGACCTAGTGATTTTTTTATAACAGCAATGTTGAGATATCATTCATATAACACACAATTCACCCATTTAATGTATGTAATTCAATGTTTTTTAGTATATTGTCAGAGTTGTGGAACCATTGCCACAATCAATTGTAGAACATTTTCATCACCCCAAAAAGAATCCCCATGCCCATTAGCCATCGGTCTTAGTTATCTAGTGCTACTATAACAGAAATATCACAAGTGCATGGCTTTAACAAACAGAAATTTATTCTGTCACACTATAGGAGGCTTAACCCGTTGCTGTTGAGGTGATTCCGACTCATAGTGACCCTATACTACAGAGTAGAGCTGCCCCATAGTGTTCCAAGGAGTAGCTGGAAGATTCAAACTGCTGCCTTTTTGGTCAGCAGGCAAGCTCTTAACCATTATGCCACCAGGGCTCCATTTAGGAGGCTACAAGTCCGAATTCAGGGTGCCAGCTCTAGGGGAAGGCATTCTCTCCCTGGTAGCTCTGGGGGAGTTGTTTCCTTTCAACACCTGTGGGAATCTTGGAGATCTCTACGTGATCTGGCATCAATATTCCCCTGGGTCTAGGAGGTTCTCAGCACAGAGACCCTGGGTCCAAAAGACGTGCTCTGCTCCCAGCTCTTCTTTATTGGTGGTAGTGAGTTTCCTCTCCTCTCTTCTTGCTTCTCTCTCCTTTTAATTCTTGTAGGGTAAAAGGTGTGACTCAAGCAAGGATGTGACTTAAGTAAATGTGTGACTTGAGTAAGGGTGTGACTCAAGATACACCCCATACTGATCCTGCCTCATTAACATACAACCTAACCTAAACTAACCTAACTCATTGCCATTGAGTCAATTCTGACTCATAGTGACCCTATAGGACAAAGTAGAACTGCCCCATAGGGTTTCCAAGGAGCATCTGGTGGATTCAAACTACCAAACTTTTGGTTAGCAGCCATAGCTCTTAACCACTGCACCACCAGGGATCCCATTAACATACAGAGGTCATGATTTACAACACATCACAAAAGGAAGAAAATTACATCAGATCACAAAATGGAGGGTAACACAATACTGGGAATCATGGCCTAGCCAAGCTGACATATATTTTTGGGGGACACAATTCAATCCATGATATCATCCCTCCTCATTTTGCCCAAATCCTCCAGCTCTAGGCAACCACTAATCTACTGTCTGTCTATAAATTTCCTTAATTCTGGATATTTCATGTAAACTGAATTATACAGTATGTGGTCTTTTGTAACTGGATTCTTTCATTTAGCACAATATAAATCAGTACTTCATTCCTTTTATGGCTGCATAATATTCCATTAAATAGATATACCCCATTTTATATATCCATTCATCAGTTGATGGACATTTGGGCTATTTCCACTTTATGGCTATCAAAATAATGCTGCTACGAACATTCGTGTACAAGTGTTTGTGTGAACAGGTTTTCAATCTCCTAAGAGTACAACTGCCAAGTCCTATGGTAACTTCCCCTTTACCTTATTGAGGAATTTCCAGGCTGTTTTCCAAAACAGCTTCATCATTTTATGTTCCTGCCAGCAATATATGAGGCTTCCAATTTCTCCACATCCTCACCAACATCTGTTATTATGTTTTTTGTTTGTTTGTTTCATTTTGTTTCTAGCCATCCCAGTGGGTGTGCATTTCATTGGTGGCTAATGATGTTGAGCATTTTTTTTATATGCTTATTCCCCAGTCATTCATCAAAGTTTGAGAGCCCTTGGTCTAGAAGAGCTTTAAGGTTCCTTTTGAGTACAAGAAGGGTTTTGGGTTTTTTGAGTACAATGATACAGTGAAGATAGAGCCAGAAAGATATATAACTTACTAAAGTATACTTGCTTTTGCCTTCCTGTTCCAAGTGATACTGGCCTGTAGGTTAACCTAGCCTAACTCCTGTTTTACAGAAACTTGACTATCTTAATCCATTTTTATTTTATTCATGCTAATATAAATCTTAGAATAAATTTTACTGTCATTTAAAGTCATTGTGATGATTATTGCTATGTGTCAACTTGGCTAGGCTATGATTCTCAGAGGCTTGGCGGACACTGGACGGGTTGCTTTTCCATAGTAATATAATGTAATCATCTTCCATGATGTGAAGTGGTATGATCAGTCAATCAGTTGAGAGAGGAGTTTCCTTGGGGGTGTGTCCTGCCTCTAGTATATAAATAGGTGCTCTGGCAAAGCTCGCTCTCTCTTTCAAACCTCTGGTTCCTGGGATGTAAGCCTGTAGAATTCTCCATCTTGCCACCTGCCCTGCAGATTTTGGATTCGCCAGCTCCTGCAATCTTGGGACCCAGCAGAAATCCCCAGCCTGCCACTGACCAACGGATTTGGGACTTGCCAGACCCACAACTATGTGAGTCATTTCCTTGAAGTAAATCTCTCTCTCTCTACACACACACACACACATAAATCTCTCTATATTTATAACCATACAAAAATGTCATATACACATATGAGACATATATAAGCAAATATCTCTACACTTATAAATATACATATATATATCACTAGTTTAACTTCTCTAGAGAACCCAGACTAAGACAGCCATTAAGCAAGCAGTTCCATCTTCTAATTTGATCAGTACAGTGGTAAACATTGTGCCCTCTGAGTATATGTCTTAATATAGTAAATATATATCAACAGAAACCTTAGAAAAATGTTAGTGTGTAGAGAAAAGAGAATCAATTCTTATGTACCTTTCATGATCTATCAGCAGTTTAGCAATGCTCAGACAGAAGTCTAAAGACATGCCAAGACGGAGTATTTCCAAGACAGCTAACAAAAAAAAGGAATAATTATATTAATTTCACTTTTGAGGAAGCTTACCTATTTTTACTAATCTTCCTCTATTCAAAATCTACCTACTAAATGTTTTCCACATTTTGTCTACCAATTTTTCAAAGTCTTTTTTTAAATTTATTTTGTTGTTTTGAGAATATGCACAGCAAAACATACACCAATTCAACAGTTTCTACATACACAATTCAGTGGCATTGATTACATTCTTAGAGTTGTGCAACCATTCTCACTCTCCTTTTCTGAGTTGTTCCTCCCCCGTTAACATAAATCCACTGCCCCCTAAAGGCTCCTATCTAATCTTTCCAAATACTATTGCCACTTTGAACGATATAGACAGTCCTTAACAGAACATAATGCTCAAGGCGGACATTCTTTACGAATTAAGCTAAACTATTGCTTTTTTTTTTTCAGAAGACTTCAGGGGATGTTCTAGGTTTAAGGTTTAAAGATAACCACAGGGCAATAGTTTCAGGGGTTCATCCAGCCTCCATGGCTCCAGAAAATCTGTAGTCCATAAGAAGTTAAAATTTTGTTTTGCACTTTCTATTTCCATCAGGATTCTTCCATAGAATCCTTGATTGAAATGTTCAGTAATGTCAGCCAGGTACCATCCACTTCTTCTGGTCTCATACCAAAGGAGGCCGTTGTTCATGGAGGCAATTAGCCAAACATTCTGTTTTCTTCTCCTATTCTTAATTCTCCTTCTTCCTGGAGGTAATTAGTCACGCATCTGTGAGTTTGTCATGCTGTGGTGGCTTGCATGTTGCTGTGATGCTGGAAGCTATGCCACCGGTACTTCAAATACCAGATGGATTGCCATGATGGACAGGTTTCATGGAGCCTCCATGTTAAGACAGACTACAAAGAACGATCTGGCAATCTACTTCTAAAAAATTGGCAAGTGAAAACCTTATAAATAGCAGTAGAACAATATCTGATATAGTGCCAGAAGATGAGCCTGTCAGGTTGGAAGGCACTCAAAATATGACTGTGGAAGTACTGCCTTCTCAAAGTAGAGTCAACATTAACAACGTGGAGGGAATAAAGCATTTGGGACCTTCATTTGCTGATGTAGAACGACTCAAGCCGATAAAATGCTGTGAATCAAAGTGAAAATAAAAAGCTGCAAACATCCATTAAAAATCAGAATGTGGAATATACAAAGAGTGAATCTAGGAAAACTGGAAGCCACCAAAAATGAAATGGAATGTGTAAAGATCAATATCCTAAGCATTAATGAGCTGAAATGGACTGACATTGGCCATTCTGAATAGGGCAAACATACAGTCTATTATGCCTGGAAGCACAAACTGAAGAAGAATGGTGTGGCATTCATTGTCAAAAAGATCATTTTAAGATCCATCTTGAAGTACAATGCTGTCAGGGATAGGATAATATCCATATGCCTACAAGGAAGATAAGTTAATACAACTATTCAAATTTACATACCAACCACTAAGGTCAAAGATGAAAAAATTGAACATTTTTATCAATTTCTGCAGTTTGAAACTGATCAAACATGCAATCAAGATGCATTGAAAATTACTGGTGATTGGAATGCGAAAGTTAGAAACAAAGAAGGATTGGTGATTGGAAAACACGGCTTTGGTGATAGAAACAATGTCAGAGATCGCATGACAGAATTTTGCAAGGCCAACAACTTCTTCATTGCAAATACCTTTTTTCAACAACATAAATGGTGACTATTACGTGGAACTCACCAGATGGAATACACAGGAATCAAATCGACTACATCTGTGGAAAGAGACGATGGAGAAGCTCAATATCATCTGTCAGAACAAGGCCAAGGGCTGAATGCAGAACAGACCACCAACTGCTCATGTGCAAGTTCAAAATGAAACTGCAGACAATAAACATGCAAAAAAAATTTTTTTTATGAGAGCCAATTGGGTTGGATGAGAGCCAAAGTATGAACTTCAGTATATCTCACCTGAATTTGGAGACCATCTCAAGAAAAGATTTCACACACTGAATACAATGAACAAAGACCAGATGAGTTGTGGGATGACATCAAGGACATCATACATGAAGAATGCAAAAGATTATTAAAAAGACAGGAAAGAAAGAAAAGACCAAAATGGGTGTCAGAAGAGACTCTGAAACTTGTTTTGAATGTAAAATAGCTAAAGCAAATGAAAGAAATGATGAAGTAAAAGAGTTGAACAGAAAATTTCAAAGGGCAGCTCAAGAAGATGAAGGAAAGTATTACAATGAAATGTGCAAAGACCTGGAGACAGAAAACCAAAAGGGAAGAACGCACTCAGCATTTCTCAAGCTGAAAGAACTGAAATAAAAAATCCAACCCTGGGTTGCAATATTGAAGGCTTATATGGGCAAAATGTGGAACAATGCAGGGAGCATCAAAAGAAGACGAAAGAAATACACAGTCACTGTACCAAAAAGAATTGGGTCAGTGTTCAAGCATTTCAGGAGGCAGCATGGGATCAAGAACTGATGGTATTGAAGGAAGAAGTCCAAGCTGCACTGAAGGCATTAGGGAAAAACAAGGGTCCAGGAATTGATGGAATACCAACTGAGATGCTTCATTAAATAGATATAATGCTGAAAGCACTCACTCATCTATGCCAAAAAGTTTGGAAGACAGTGAGGGGAAGGCTGGGGAGAAGAAATTATTAAGTAGACAGTAGACGAGTGTTAACTTTGGTGAAGGGAAAGACAACACACAATATAGGGGAACTCAGCACAACTTGACCAACGTAAAGTTATAGAAGCTGGCTAGACACAAACAAACACCTTGAGGGACCCAGTTACTGGGGTTGAGAGCTGGGGACTATAGTCTCAGCGGATTTCTAGGTCAACTGGCATAACATAGTTCATAAAGAAAATGTGTTACATCCTACTTTGGTGAGTAGCATCTGGGGTTGTAAAAGCTAGCAAGCAGAGAGCGGAGCCAAGATGGCGGACTAGGCAGACGCTACCTCGGATCCCTCTTACAACAAAGACACGGAAAAACAAGTGAATCGATCACATACATAACAATCTACGAACCCTGAACAACAAACACAGATTTAGAGACGGAGAATGAACTAATACGGGGAAGCAGCGATTGTTTCCAGAGCCTGGAGCCAGCGTACCAGTCAGGTACGGCACAAGCACAGAGACCTGCTCCACCCCCCTGAACTTACCCCGGGAGGGGGACCAGCCGGTTCCACGGGCGGCGTGGGACGCAGCCGGTAGGAGAAGCCCCCGGGAGGCAGTGACTGGTCTTGGAGCAGAAAGAGCAGCACCCGAGCCGGGGAACCGTCCCGCAGGGATTTGGACTGGACGCAGGTACGCCATAAACACGGAGAGTTGCTCCACCCCCCTGAACTAACCCCGGGAAGGGGACCAGCCGGGTCGCGCGGGTGGCGTGGGACGCAGCCGGTAGGAGAAGTCCCCGGGAGGCAGCGACTGGTAGTGGAGCGGGGAGAACAGCGTCCCAGCCGGGACACTCGGTCACGGCACAAGCACGGGGAGCTGCTCCACCCATCTGAACTAACCCCGGGAGAAGGCCGAACTGGTTCTCGGGGGCGGCACGGCCACGCGGCTGGAGGGATGAGAAGTCCCCGGGAGGCAGCGACTGATTTTGGAGTCGAGAGTGCACCGTCCCAGTAGGGGAGCCTTGACGCTGGGCATGGGGCTGGAAGCGGAGGATCTGACCGTGACTCCAGCGGGCCAGAGCCCCTGGGGGCAATCTCCACACAGCCAGCACACATAGGCGACGCGCCCGCGGGAATCTCAGATATAATAGTCATTCCAAGCAAGACAAGCAACTCTGGCTATATTCTGAGGTGCTACTCTCCTAACTCTCTGTTCCCTCCCCCACTCTCCCCAGGCGGCTTCATTAACATCTGAATAGCCTGAGCCAGAGGGAGAACTCTGATAGGGATCTGACTGCATTTTTTTTTAGCGGATTTTCTGGAAAAACTAGTTTCCCAGTGATGGCTCGGAGACAACAATCCATATCAAACCACTTAAAGAAGCAGACCGGGACAGCTTCTCCAGCCCCCCAAACAAAAGAATAAAAACCTTTCCCAAATGAAGATACAATCTTGGAATTATCAGATACAGAATATAAAAAACTAATTTACAGAATGCTTAATGATATCACAAATGAAATTAGGATAACTGCAGAAAAAGCCAAGGAACACACTGATAAAACTGTTGAAGAACTCAAAAAGATTATTCAAGAACATAGTGGAAAAATTAATAAGTTGCAAGAATCCATAGAGAGACAACATGTAGAAATCCAAAAGATTAACAATAAAATAACAGAATTAGACAACGCACTAGGAAGTCAGAGGAGCAGACTCGAGCAATTAGTATGCAGACTGGGACATCTGGAGGACCAGGGAATCAACACCAACATAGCTGAAAAAAAAATCAGATGAAAGAATTAAAAAAAAATGAAGAAACCCTAAGAATTATGTGGGACTCTATCAAGAAGGATAACCTGCGGGTGATTGGAGTCCCAGAACAGGAAGGGGGGACAGAAAACACAGAGAAAATAGTTGAAGAACTCCTGACAGAAAACTTCCCTGACATCATGAAAGACGAAAGGATAGCTATCCAAGATGCTCATCGAACCCCATTTAAGATTGATCCAAAAAGAAAAACACCAAGACGTATTATCATCAAACTCACCAAAACCAAAGATAAACGGAAAATTTTAAAAGCAGCCAGGGAGAAAAGAAAGGTTTCCTTCAAGGGAGAATCAATAAGAATATGTTCTGACTACTCAGCAGAAACCATGCAGGCAAGAAGGGAATGGGATGACATATACAGAACACTGAAGGAGAAAAACTGCCAGCCAAGGATCATATATCCAGCAAAACTCTCTCTGAAGTATGAAGGCGAAATTAAGATATTTACAGACAAACACAAGTTTAGAGAATTTGCAAAAACCAAACCAAAGCTACAAGAAATACTAAAGGATATTGTTTGGTCAGAGAACCAATAATATCAGATATCAGCACAACACAAGGTCACAAAACAGAAGGTCCTGATATCAACTCAAATAGGGAAATCACAAAAACAAACAAATTAAGATTAATTAAACAAAAACACACATAACAGCGAATCATGGAAGTCAATAGGTAAAAGATCACAATAATCAAAAAGAGGGACTAAATACAGGAGGCATTGAACTGCCATATGGAGAGTGATACAAGGCGATATAGAACAATACAAGTTAGGTTTTTACTTAGAAAAATAGGGGTAAATAATAAGGTAACCACAAAAAGGTATAACAACTCTATAACTCAAGATAAAAACCAAGAAAAACGTAACAACTCAACTAACATAAAGTCAAGCACTATGAAAATGAGGATCTCACAATTTACTAAGAAAAACGCCTCAGCACAAAAAAGTATGCGGAAAAATGAAATTGTTAACAACACACATAAAAAGGCATCAAAATGACAGCACTAAAAACTTATTTATCTATAATTACCCTGAATGTAAATGGACTAAATGCACCAATAAAGAGACAGAGAGTCACAGACTGGATAAAGAAACACGATCCATCTATATGCTGCCTACAAGAGACACACCTTAGACTTAGAGACACAAACAAACTAAAACTCAAAGGATGGAAAAAAGTATATCAAGCAAACAATAAGCAAAAAAGAAGAGGAGTAGCAATATTAATTTCTGACAAAATAGACTTTAGACTTAAATCAACCACAAAGGATAAAGAAGGACACTATATAATGATAAAAGGGACAATTGATCAGGAAGACATAACCATATTAAATATTTACGCACCCAATGACAGGGCTGCAAGATACATAAATCAAATTTTAACAGAATTGAAAAGCCAGATAGATACCTCCACAATTATAGTAGGAGACTTCAACACACCACTTTCGGAGAAGGACAGGACATCCAGTAAGAAGCTCAACAGAGACACGGAAGATCTAATTACAACAATCAACCAACTTGACCTCAGTGACTTATACAGAACTCTCCACCCAACTGCTGCAAAATATACTTTTTTTTCTAGCGCACATGGAACATTCTCTAGAATAGACCACATATTAGGTCATAAAACAAACCTTTGCAGAGTCCAAAACATCGAAATAATACAAAGCATCTTCTCAGACCACAAGGCAATAAAACTAGAGATCAATAACAGAAAAACTAGGGAAAAGAAATCAAATACTTGGAAAATGAACAATACCCTCCTGAACAAAGACTGGGTTATAGAAGACATCAAGGAGGGAATAAGGAAATTCATAGAAAGCAACGAGAACGAAAATACTTCCTATCAAAACCTCTGGGACACAGCAAAAGCAGTGCTCAGAGGCCAATTTATATCGATAAATGCACACATACAAAAAGAAGAAAGACCCAAAATCAGAGAACTGTCCCTACAACTTGAACAAATAGAAAGTGAGCAACAAAAGAATCCATCAGGCACCAGAAGAAAACAAATAATAAAAATTAGAGCTGAACTAAATGAATTAGAGAACAGAAAAACAATTGAAAGAATTAACAAAGCCAAAAGCTGGTTCTTTGAAAAAATTAACAAAATTGATAAACCATTGGCTAGACTGACTAAAGAAATACAGGAAAGGAAACAAATAACCCGAATAAGAAATGAGAAGGACCACATCACAACAGAACCAAATGAAATTAAAAGAATCACTTCAGATTATTATGAAAAATTGTACTCTAACAAATTTGAAAACCTAGAAGAAATGGATGAATTCCTGGAAAAACACTACCTACCTAAACTAACACATTCAGAAGTAGAACAACTAAATAGACCCATAACAAAAAAAGAGATTGAAACGGTAATCAAAAAACTCCCAACAAAAAAAAGCCCTGGCCCGGACGGCTTCACTGCAGAGTTCTACCAAACTTTCAGAGAAGAGTTAACACCACTACTACTAAAGGTATTCCAAAGCATAGAAAATGACGGAATACTACCCAACTCATTCTATGAAGCCACCATCTCCCTGATACCAAAACCAGGTAAAGACATTACCAAAAAAGAAAATTATAGACCTATATCCCTCATGAACATTGCTGCAAAAATCCTCAACAAAATTCTAGCCAATAGAATCCAACAACACATCAAAAAAATAATTCACCCTGATCAAGTGGGATTTATACCAGGTATGCAAGGCTGGTTTAATATCAGAAAAACCATTAATGTAATCCATCACATAAATAAAACAAAAGACAAAAACCACATGATCTTATCAATTGATGCAGAAAAGGCATTTGACAAAGTCCAACACCCATTCATGATAAAAACTCTCACCAAAATAGGAATTGAAGGAAAATTCCTCAACATAATAAAGGGCATCTATGCAAAGCCAACAGCCAATATCACTCTAAATGGAGAGAACCTGAAAGCATTTCCCTTGAGAATGGGAACCAGACAAGGATGCCCTTTATCACCGCTCTTATTCAACATCGTGTTGGAAGTCTTAGCCAGGGCAATTAGGCTAGACAAAGAAATCAAAGGTATCCGGATTGACAAGGAAGAAGTAAAGTTATCACTATTTGCAGATGACATGATTATATACACAGAAAACCCTAAGGAATCCTCCAGAAAACTACTGAAACTAATAGAAGAGTTTGGCAGAGTCTCAGGTTATAAAATAAACATACAAAAATCACTTGGATTCCTCTACATCAACAAAAAGAACACCGAAGAGGAAATAACCAAATCAATACCATTCACAGTAGCCCCCAAGAAGATAAGATACTTAGGAATAAATCTTACCAAGGATGTAAAAGACCTATACAAAGAAAACTACAAAGCTCTACTACAAGAAATTCAAAAGGACATACTTAAGTGGAAAAACATACCTTGCTCATGGATAGGAAGACTTAACATAGTAAAAATGTCTATTCTACCAAAAGCCATCTATACATTTAACGCACTTCCGATCCAAATTCCAATGTCATATTTTAAGGGGATAGAGAAACAAATCACCAATTTCATATGGAAGGGAAAGAAGCCCCGGATAAGCAAAGCACTACTGAAAAAGAAGAAGAAAGTGGGAGGCCTCACCTTACCTGACTTCAGAACCTATTATACAGCCACAGTAGTCAAAACAGCCTGGTATTGGTACAACAACAGACACATAGACCAATGGAACAGAATTGAGAACCCAGATATAGATCCATCCACGTACGAGCAGCTGATATTTGACAAAGGACCAGAGTCACTTAATTGGGGAAAAGACAGCCTTTTTAACAAATGGTGCTGGCATAACTGGATATCCATTTGCAAAAAAATGAAACAGGACCCATACCTCACACCATGCACAAAAACTAACTCCAAGTGGATCAAAGACCTAAACATGAAGACTAAAACGATAAAGATCATAGAAGAAAAAATTGGGACAACCCTAGGAGCCCTAATACAAGGTATAAACAGAATACAAAACATTACCAAAAATGATGAAGAGAAACCCGATAACTGGGAGCTCCTAAAAATCAAACACCTATGCTCATCTAAAGACTTCACCAAAAGAGTAAAAAGACCACCTACAGACTGGGAAAGAATTTTCAGCTATGACATCTCCGACCAGTGCCTGATCTCTAAAATCTACATGATTCTGTCAAAACTCAACCACAAAAAGACAAACAACCCAATCAAGAAGTGGGCAAAGGAAATGAACACACACTTCACTAAAGAAGATATTCAGGCAGCTAACAGACACATGAGAAAATGCTCTCGATCATTAGCCATTAGAGAAATGCAAATTAAAACTACGATGAGATTCCATCTCACACCAGCAAGGCTGGCATTAATCCAAAAAACACAAAATAATAAATGTTGGAGAGGCTGCGGAGAGATTGGAACTCTCATACACTGCTGGTGGGAATGTAAAATGGTACAACCACTTTGGAAATCTATCTGGCGTTATCTTAAACAGTTAGAAATAGAACTACCATACAACCCAGAAATCCCACTCTTGGGAATATACCCTAGAGATACAAGAGCCTTCATACAAACAGATATATGCACACCCATGTTTATTGCAGCTCTGTTTACAATAGCAAAAAGTTGGAAGCAACCAAGGTGTCCATCAACGGATGAATGGGTAAATAAATTGTGGTATATTCACACAATGGAATACTACGCATCGATAAAGAACAGTGACGAATCTCTGAAACATTTCATAACATGGAGGAACCTGGAAGGCATTATGCTGAGCGAAATTAGTCACAGGCAAAAGGACAAATATTGTATAAGACCACTATTATAAGATCTTGAGAAATAGTAAACCTGAGAAGAACACATACTTTTGTGGTTACGAGGGGGGGAGGGAGGGAGGGTGGGAGAGGGTTTTTTATTGATTAATCAGTAGATAAGAACTGCTTTAGGTGAAGGGAAAGACAACACTCAATACATGGAAGGTCAGCTCAATTGGACTGGACCAAAAGCAAAGAAGTTTCCGGGATAAAATGAATGCTTCAAAGGTCAGCGGAGCAAGTGCGGGGGTCTGGGGAACATGGTTTGTGGGGACTTCTAAGTCAATTGGCAAAATAATTCTATTATGAAATCATTCTGCATCCCACTTTGAAATGTGGCATCTGGGGTCTTAAATGCTAACAAGCTGCCATCTAAGATGCATTAATTGGTCTCAACCCACCTGGAGCAAAGGAAAATGAAGAACACCAAGGCCACACGACAACTAAGAGCCCAAGAGACAGAAAGGGCCACATGAACCAGAGACCTACATCATCCTGAGACCAGAAGAACTAGTTGGTGCCCGGCCACAATCGATGACTGCCCTGACAGGGAGCACAGCAGAGGACCCCTGAGGGAGCAGGAGATCAGTGGGATACAGACCCCAAATTCTCATAAAAAGACCAAACTTAATGGTCTGACTGAGACTGGAGGAATCCCGGCGGCCATGCTCCCCAGACCTTCAGTTGACACAGGACAGGAACCATCCCCGAGGACAACTCATCAGAAATGAAAGGGACTGGTCAGCGGGTGGGAGAGAGACGCTGATGAAGAGCGAGCTAATTATATCAGGTGGACACTTGAGATTTTGTTGGCAACTCTTGTCTGGAGGGGGGATGGGAGGATAGAGAGAGAGGGAAGCTGGCAAAATTGTCAGGAAAGGAGAGACTGAAAGGGCTGACTCAAGAGGGGGAGAGCAAGTGGGAGTAGGGAGTAAGATGTATGTAAACTTATATGTGACAGACTGATTGGATTTGTAAACGTTCACTTGAAGCTTAATAAAAGTTATTAAAATAAAATAAAAATTACAAAAAAAAAAAAAAAAGCTAGCAAGCAGCCATCTAAGATACATCTATTTGTCCCATCTCATCCGGAGCAAAGGAGAATGAAGAAAACCAAAGACAAAAGGAAAATATTAGTCCAAAGGACAAATGGACCACACGAACCACAGCCTCCACCAACCTCAGCCCAGAAGAAGTAGATGGTGCCTGGCTACCATCACTAACGGCTCTGAGAGAGATCACAATAGAGGGTCCAAGCAAGAGCAAGAGAAAAATGTAGAACAAAATTCAAATTAACAGATAAAGACCAGGCTAACTCGTCTGACAGAGACTGAAGGAACCCCCAAGAAGATGGCCCCCAGACACCTTGCTAACTCAGAATTGAAGACATACTTTCAACAAAAGATTAGATAAAAAAATAAATAAACAATAACATATGAGGAACGTGCTTCTTAGTTCAATCAAGTATTTGAGACCAAATGGGTAACACCTGCCCAAAAGCAAAGACGAGAAGGCAGGAAGGGACAGGAAAACTGGACGTGCGGACACACAGGGAAACCCGGGTGTAAAGAAAAAGGGGGAGAGTGCTGATACATTGTGGGGATTGCAACCAGTGTCACAAAACAATTTGTGTATAAATTTTTTAAAGAAACTAATTTGCGCTGTAAACTTTCACTCAAATCACAAAAAAATTTAAAAGAACACCCTTTTAAAAAGGAAGAAACTGAAGCACATATAAGCTAGGTGAACTGCCCAACAACCCATAGCTGTATATCAGGGTGTCTATTTTGTGGTGTGTGCATTCTAATCTCTTGATAATTCTGAAAAACAAATACCAATGCTTATACCAGCAATTACAAAAAGCACAGTATTCCAAAGGATTTTCCATAAATAGGTAATCTTCACGGTGGTAGACAATTTAAGAAGGGTTGGGAAGCTACAATTCCCTGCTAGACTAAAAGAAAACTGATCAGTTTTATTGACTTCTTTTTTTTTTTAACCACTTTTTAAATTTGCTTACTCTTCTCTCTTCTTTCTTTCTTTCTTCCTGGCTGACAATCTCTGACTTTCTTATGTGATCAGTTTTCCCTCAGCCAGCCTGAAATTATAACAATTGTTAATATACTAAAAAGATACTATATTTAACAAATCAGTGGTAATATTTCAAAATAGTGATATTTCACACACAGAAATGATACCTCCAATGAGTTCTTCATCAGCTGTTTCACCTTTCAAGAGGATTTTCATCATTAAGAAAAGCCCATGTGGATTTAAATGTTCCTATTTTAAACAAAGAAATCACTAATATTAGACTCCTGGAATGTTAAAGACCATTTCCAAGTAATTGCTTATTTTATTCAACCACAACAAGATGACTCATGATCAAAGGAAATCAAAATGACAAAAGATTATTATCATAACATCTAGTCCATTATCCTTGACTATAATTTCTGATACCTTATTCAATCTAAATGAAATACTATAAGAAAAAAATATGTAAACATTTCTATTAAGTGACAAGCAGTTAATGGCAAAACAACAAACCCAAACCCTTTGCCATTGAGTTGATTCCAACTCATAGCAACCCTACACAATGGAGTAGAAGTGCCCTATAGGGTTTCCAAGGAGCAGCTAGTGGATTTGAACTGCTGACGTTTGGTTTAGCGCCGAGCTATTAACCACTGTGCCACCAGGCCTCCTTCAACAAAAAATCAAAGTAATATCAGACTCGTAGAATGTTAAAGATCATTTCCAAGTAATTGCTTATTTTAGTCAACCACATCAGGATGATTCATGATGAGGAAATCAAAACTGCAAAAGATTATATCATAATATCTTGTCTACCCTTGAGGATATTTTCTGAAACTTTATTTAATCTAAAGGAAATAATACAAGGCAAAGAATATGTAAACATTTCTATTAAGTGACAAGCAGTTGATGGCAAAGTCAGTATTTAAATAGTGTGAATCTGAGGCCATATTCTTAGTAAGCAAAACTCCAAACATCAATTATCTTTTTCTTTGGGGCCTCTAATAACAATGAGGTCCTTTGTAAACAGTGGTAGAATGTGAAATAAAAAGCTTATTGTCTTTCCTATAGGGCATGACTGTCACCTGTACCATTAATAACAATGTACTCTGAATGGTGTTTCCAAATCTTTAGCTGGCACTAATCCATCTGTAATCTCTTGCCTGTTTCCACTATTAACTGACAGAGTACATTTTGTAAATAATTGGTTAAGACTAAAACTGCACTCTAGGGCCACAGAACAGAACTCTTATCTCTACAAAGCATTAGACACACCATAATGACCCCTTACGACAAAGACTCAAGAAATTAAAATGGGCACAAATGAAGACTTTGGATCGAGAACAACAAATACAGAGTTGATGAAACAGACTGAGGAGACAGGACCAAGATGGCGGAATAGTCAGACACTTCCTGTCATCCCTCTTTACAACGAAGACCCCAAACAACTAGTGAATTGAATAAATATGACAATCTAGGAATCCTAATCATTAAAGACAAAGCTGAAGAATCCGACTGAGTGGCACGTGGAAGGAGAGGCAATTCAAAAGCAACAGAAACGGAGAACTACACATCACTGGAGTCCTGCTAGCTGAGACAGCACAGCACGCACGGACTGAGGCAAGCAGCAACATTCCAAGCCAAGGCCTACGACATCTGGTGCAGCTAAGCAGCATCAAATCTCCACACACATCCAGAGCCAAACAGAAGTGACACCACACCTGTGAAAGTTAAGTGCGAGCTCCCAAACCACTGCATGCACTGGCGTGATAACCCCAGAACTTCACAACCGGAAAGCACTCCCTTTTCCTCACCCATATCTCACCCTATTCCAACACCAGTCCCTTGGTATTCGAAAACGCCACAACCCCTAAGCTGGGAACTAAGGGTAGGTGGGGAGGCCCTGACCCTTTTCCCAGCCATGGGCATAAGGGCTCCACAGACATGCAGTGCCCTCCATGCCCGCCCAGTGCCTTGTGGGCCAATTCAACACTGCGTGCCCTCATTAGCATAACACAGGCAGGGCATACACTTGAAGCCCATTTTCACCTGCAGTACCAAGGGGGAGCTGCAGATTTGTGACATTTGACACCACACTGCCCCTAAGAAGGGACCTCACCAACTGACACCGGAGGCCTGAGGGCCAGCAATACCACCCACTCAATCTAGTCACACATGACAGGGGTCTGAGAATTACTGGTGCCTCTCAAGCCCTCTAGCCAACGGCACCGACACCCAAGGACTGGCTGTACTACTCCCCCCCACCACCACTTTGTGCTCTAGCAGAGGTGGACATTCCTCCATTCAGACATCCAGGGGCAGCAAAGAGTGCCTTGCCTTGCCCCACACATCGCCAACCACTGCAACCAGAGACCTAAGCCTGCTCTGAACACCCCCACACAGCCCTGCCTGCCTAGAACTGTAGGTTAGAGTCTGCAACACACGGTGACCAATGATCTGGACACCTGTGCCCTGAATAATTGCACCCCTGCAAGAACAGTGAATAGATTCCTGGGCTCACACACCTAGTAGGTGCTCTGACCACATGCAGACAGGATGTGAGAGCTTCAACGATGCCAATAACCGAAGTAGAAAACACACTCAGCCTACTTGGACATATCAAAACAAAACAAAAATACAGGATGTAGTTAACAAAAATACAATAAATATGATAACTTATTGATGTCTCAGAGATAAGAGTCAGCAACAAACCAAATAAAGGAGCAGGTCAAGATGGCTCCAGCAAGTGACCAAAATCAAGAACCAGAAAGCCTTCCAGGGGAAAATAAGGTAACAGAACTACCTGAGAAAGAATTCAAAAGGCTAATATACAGAGCACTCCAAGAGATCAGGAAAGAGATAAGGCAAAACTCTGACCAAACCAAGGGAACACACAATAGAAGAATTCAAGAAACAATACAAGAACAAAACAAAAGAATAAAGAGGCTGCTAGAAACTATACAGAGAAAGCAATGAGAAATCCAAAAGATTAACAATAAAATTTCAGAATTAGACAACTCAATAGAAGGTCACAGGAGCAGAATTCAGACAAAGGAAGTCAGAATTAGTAAGATGGAAGATAAATCCCTTGACACCAATTTGTTTGAGAAAAAATCAGAAAAAAGAATATAAAAAAAAAGAAAGCCTAAAAATGATGTGGGATACTATCAAGAGGAAAAACTTTCAAGTGACTGGAGTACCAGAACAGGGGAAGGATAACAGAAAACATAGAGAGAATTGAACATATGCTGGCAGAAAACTTTCCTAATATCATGAAAAATGACAAGATATCTACTCAAGAAGCTCCGTGAACCCCATAGAGGATAGACCACAAAAGTCACAAAGACATATCATAATCAAACTTGCCAAAACCAAAGACAGAGAAAGAATCTTGAGAGCAGCTAGGGATAAACGAAAAATCACCTACAAAGGTGAAGCAATAAGATTAAACTCTGATTACTCAGCAGAAACCATGCGGCAAAGCAATAGGATAGCATATATAAAGCCTTGAAGGAAAAAAAATGGTCAGGCAAGAATTATATATCCAGAAAAGTTGTCTCTTAAATAAGATGGTGAAATGAGGTCATTTACAGTTAAACAGAAATTAAGGGAATTTGTAAAAACTGTACCAAAATTACAAGTAACATTAAAGGGAGTCCTCCAGTTAGAAAATCAACATTACACAACAATCCATGACTAAGGCACAGGACAGATCAACCAGTTATCAACCAAAATAAGGAATTCACAAAAACAGATCAAAGCTAAAAGGCTGAAAATAGAGAACCAGAGACATCAATATGTAAACAATGACAAATCAAAATAAAAGGGGAATAAACAGTGTAGTCATAGAACTTTCATATGAAGAGAAAGCCAAGGCATTATTAAAAAATAAAAGATTGGATTAAACTTAGAAAAATAAAGGTAACTTTCAAGGTAACCACAAAGGAAGCTAATGAACCCATCCATCAAAATAACAAAGAAGAAAAACATAAAGACTCACCAAATACAAAATCAACAATAATGAAACAGATGAAAAGAAGATACATAAACTAAAAGAACTCATCACAGAAAATTAAGCCCAACAAAGAAACTGTTGACACCACACACACACACACACACACACAAATCAGAATGACATCGGTAAATTCATATCTACTAATAGTTACACTGAATATAAATGGTCTAAATGCACAAGTAAAGAGACAGAGAGTGGCAGAATGAATTTTAAAAAATGATGTATCTATATGCTGTCTACAAGAGACAAATCTCAGACACAAAGACAAAAACTAAAACTCAGAGGATAGAAAAAATATGTATCAAGGAAATAGCAACCAAAAAAAGCAGGAGTAGCAATATTAATCTCTGATGAAATAGACTTTAAAGCAAAATCCACCACAAAGGATAAGGAAGGACACTATATAATGATTAAATGGTAAATACACCACGAAGACATAACCATAATAAATATATACGCACCCAATGATAGGGCTCCAAAATACATAAAACTAGCTCTAATAGCATTGAAAAGAGAGATAGAAAGCTCCAGAATAATAGTAGGAGACTTCAACACACCACTTACAATGAAGGGCAGAATATCTAGAAACTCAATAAAGATACAGAAGATCTAAATGCCACCATCAGTCAGCTTGACCTTATAGATATATACAGAACACTCCACACAATAGCAGCAAAGTATACTTCTTTTCCAATGATAATGAAACATTCTTCAGAACAGACCACATTTTAGGCCAAAGAGCAAACCTTAACAAAATCCAAAACATTGAAATAATACAAAGCATTTTCTCTGATCACAATGCAATGAAAGCAGAAATCAAAAACAGAAAGAGCAACGAAAAAAAAAATCAAATACATGGAAACTGAACAATACCTTCTTTAAAAACTATTGGGTTACAGGAGAAATCAAGGACAGAATAAAGAAATTCATACAATCAAGTGGGAATGAAAACACATCTTACCAAAACATTTGGCACACAGCAAAAGGACTGCTTAGAGATCAATTCACAGAAAAAGAAGGGCCAAAATCAAACAATTAACCCTATAACTAGTATAGAAAAAGAACAGCAAAAGAAGTCCTCGGGCACCAGAAGAAAGGAAATAATGGCAATTAGAGCAGAAATAAATACAATAGAGAATAAAAAAGATTACAAGAATCAAGAAGACCAAAAGTTAGTTCTTTAAAAAGATCAACAAAATCAACAAACCACTGGCCGGACAGGCAAAAGAAAAACAGAACAGGAAGCAAATAACATGAATAAGATATGAGATGAGTGATATCACAACACACCCAACTAAAAAAAAAGATTATAACGAAATACTACGAAAAATTATACTCCAACAAATTAAAAAACCTAGAGGATGGACAAATTTCTGGAAACACTACCTATCTAAACTAACACAAACTGAGGTAGAAAAACCTAACAAACCCATAAAAAACTAAAAGATTAAAAAAAAAAAAAACTCCCAACCAAAAAAAAAAGTCCCTAGCCCAGGCTGCCTCACTGGTGAATTGTACCAAATTTTGAAAGAAGAGCTAACACCAATACTACTCAAGCTATTTCAGAGCATACAAAAGGAAGGAATACTCCCAAACCCATTATGTGAAGCCAGCATGACCCTGCTACCAAAGCCTGGCAAATACACCACAAAAAAAAAAAAAAAACTACAGACAAATAGCCTTCACGAACATAGACATAAAAATCCTCAACAAAATTATACCCAATAGAATTCAATTGCATTTTTAAAAAATTATACAACATGATCAAGTGGGATTCATACCAGGTATGCAGGAATAAAAAAAATTTTTTTTTATGCAGGAATGGTTCAACATTAGAAAATCAATCAACGTAATAAACCACATAAATAAAACAAAAAAACCACATGATAGTATTAATCAATGCAGAAGAGGCATTTGACAAAGTCCCACACCCATTCCTGATAAAAACTCTCAGCAAAATAGGAACAGAAGGGAAATTCCTCAACATAATAATGGGCCTTTATACAAAGCCAACAGCCAGCATCATTCGAAATGGAGAGACTGAAAGCATTTACCTTGAGAACGGGAACAGACAAGGATGCCCTTTATCATCACTCATTCAACACTGTGCTGGAGGTACTAGCCAGAGCAATAAGGCCAAAAAACGAAATAAAGGGCATCCAAATTGGTAAGGAAGAAGTAAAATTATCCCTATTTGCAAATGATATGACCCTGTACAGAAAACCCCCGAAGAATCCACAAGAAACCTACTGGAACTAATAGAATATTTCAGCAAAGTAGTAGGATAAGATAGAAGATTAAAAAGAAAAAAATCAGTATGATTCCTGTACACCAACAAAGGGAACTTCGAAAGGAAATCAACAAATCAATACCATTTACAATAGCCCCCAAGAAGATAAAGTACACAGGAATAAATCTAACCAGGGATGTTAAAGACCCATACAAAGAAAAATACAAAACACTACTGCAAGAAACCAAAAGAAACTGACATTAGTTGCAATCCCCACAATGTGACAGTATACTCCCCCTTTCCACCCCAGCTTCCCTGTGTCCATTCAACCAGTTCCTGGCCCTTCCTGCCTTCTTATCCTGCCTCGGACAGGAGCTGCCCATTTCGTCTCGTGTATCTGATTGAACTAAGAAGCACATTCCTCATATGTATTATTTTTCATTTTATGTTGTTGTTGTTAGGTGCTGTCCAGTTGGTTCTGACTCATAGCGATGCTGTGTAAAACAGAATGAAACACTGCCCAGTCCTGCACCATCCTCACAGTCATTCCTATACTTGAGCCCATTGTTGCAGCCACTGTGTTATTCCATCTCATTGAGGGTCTTTCTCTTTTTCACTAGCCTGCTACTTGACCAAGCATGCTGTCCTTCTCCAGGGACTGATCCCTCCTGATAACATGCCGAAAGTATGTAAGACTTAGTCTCGCCATCCTTGCTTCTAAGAAGCATTCTGGTTGTACTTCTTCTAAGACAGATCTGTTCATTTTTTTGGCAGTCCACAGAATATTCGATATTCATCACCAACACGACAATTCAAAAGCATCAATTCTTCTTCAGTCTTCTTTATTCATTGTCCAGCTTTCACATGCATATGAGACAATCCGAAATGCCATGCCTTGAGTCAGGTGCACCTTAGTCTTCAAGGTGACATCTTTGCTTTTCAACACTTCAAAGAGGTCTTTTTGCAGCAGATTTGCCCAATGTAATTTGTCTTTTGATTTTGGATCCAAGTGAAATGGAAACCTTGACAACTTCAATCTTTTCCCCGTTTAGCATGATGTTGCTTATTGGCCCAGTTTTGAGGGTTTTTGTTTTCTTCATGTTGAGCTGTAGTCTATACTGAAGGCTGCGGTCTTTAAACTTCATCAGTAAGTGCTTCAAGTCCTCTGCACTTTCAGCAAGCAACGTTGTGTCATCTGCATAACACAGGTTGTTAACGAGTCTTCCTCCAATCTGGATGCCCCATTCCTCTTCATACAGTCCAGCTTCTCGGATTATTTGTTCAGCACACAAATTGAATAAGGATGGTGAAAGGATACAGTCCCGATGCACACCTTTCCTGACTTTAAGCCACACAGTATCTCCTTGTTCTGTTAGAACAGCTGTTTCTTGATCTATGTACAGGCTTCTCATGAGCACAATTAAGTGTTCTGGAATTCCCATTCTTCACAATGTTATCCATAATTTGTTATGATCCACAGAGTCGAATGTCTTTGCATAGTCAATAAAACACAGGTAAACATCCTTCTGGTATTCTCTGCTTTCATCCAGGATCCACTTGACATCAGCAATGTTATCACTGGTTCCACGTCTTCTTCCGAATCTGGCTTGAATTTCTGGCAGTTCCCTGTTGATATACTGCTGCAGCCGCTTTTCAACGATCTTCAGCAAAATTTCACCTGTGTGTGATCTTAATGAATATTGTTCGATAATTTCTGCATTCGGTTGGATCATGTTTCTTAGGAATAGGCATAAATACGGATCTCTTCCAGTTGGTTGGCCAGGTAGCTGTCTTCCAAATTTGTTGACATAGATGAGTGAGCACTTCCAGGGCTGCATCCGTTTGCTGAATGCCTTCAGTGCAGCTTGGACTTCTTCCTTCAGTACCATCGGTTCCTGATCATATGCTACCCCCTAAAATGGTTGAATGTCAACCAATTCTTTTTGGTATAGTGACTCTATGTATTTCTTCAATCTTCTTTTGATGCTTCCTGCGTCGTTTAATATATTCTCTGTAGAATCCTTCACTATTGCAACTTGGGGCTTCAGTTTTTTTTTGTCAGTTCTTTCAGCTTGAGAAATGCTGAGCGCATTCTTCCCTTTTGGTTTTCTACCTCCAGGTCTTTGCACATGTCATTATAATACTTTGTCTTCTCAAGCCGCCCTTGGAAATCTTCTTTTCAGCTCTTTTACTTCATCATTTCTTCCTTTTGATTTAGCTACTCGATGTTTGAGAGCAAGTTTCAGAGTCTTTTCTGACATCCGTTTGGTCTTTTCTTTCTTTCCTGTCTTTTTAATGACCTCTTCCTTTCTTCATGTATGATGTCCTGATGTCATTCCACAACTGTCTGGTCTTTGGTCATTAGTGTTCAATGCATCAAATCAATTCTTGAGATGATCTCTAAATTCAGGAGGTGTATACTCAAAGTCATATTTCGGCTCTCGTGGACTTGTTTTGTTTTGTAGTCCTGTATGATCTTTGTCTGAGGAGTGGGCTTCAGGAATTGTTTCAGTTCTGGTTAACAGACCATCTAGGGGCCACGGTTTTGGGGGTTCCTCCAGTCTGTGTCAGACCATTAAGTCTGGTCTCTTTGCATGAATTTGAGTTGTGTTTCCTATCAGGGCAGTCAATGGTGGTAGCTGGGCACCATCTAGTTGTTCTGATCTCAGGCTGGTGGAGTCTGGTTTTTCTGTGGACCTTTAGTCTCTTGGGCTAGTATTTTCCTTGTGTCTTTGGCTTTCTTCATTTTCCTTTGCTCTGAGTCATATGGGACAAATTGATGCGTCTTAGATGGGTGCTCACAAACTTTTAAGACCCCAGATGCAACTCAACTAAGTGATATGCAGAACATTTTCTTAATAAACATTTTTATGACAATGGACCTAGATGTTCCCCAGAACTATGGTCCCCAGTCCTCAGCCCCAGCTACTCTGTCCCTCAAAGTGTTTGGATGTGTCCAGGAAACTTCTTAGCATTTGCTTTGGTCCAGTTGTGCTGACTTCCCCTGTACTGTGTGTTGTCCTTCCTTTCACTGAGATTGATCCTTGTCTACTGTCTAGTGAGTGAGTTCCCTTCCTCTCCCTCCCACCCTCGTAACCATCAAAGAATGTTTTTTTCTGTTTAAACCTTTTCTTGACTTCTTATAATAGTGGTCTCATACAATATTTGTTCTTTTGTGGCTAACTTCACTCTGCATAATGCCCTCCACATTCATCCACAGTGAGAGAGGTTTCATGGATTCATCATTGTTCTTTATCATTGCATAGTATTCCATTGTGTGTATGTACCATGGTAACCCTGGTGGCATAGTGGTTAAGTGCTACGGCTGCTAACCAAATGGTCCAAAGTTCAAATCTGCCAGGCGCTCGTTGGAAACTCTATGGGGCGGTTCTACTCTGTCCTATAGGGTCGCTATGAGTCGGAATCTACTCAATGGCAGTGGGGTTGCTATATGTACCATAATCTGTTTATTCATTCATCTGTTGATGGGCACCTAGGTTGTTACCATCTTTTTGCTATTGGGAACAATGCTGCAATGAACATAGGTATGCATATGTCTATTTGTGTGATGGCTCATATTTCTCTAGGATAGATTCCTAGGAGTAGAATTCCTGGATCGTATGGTATTTCTATTTCTAGCTTTTATAGGAAGCGTGAAATTGTTTTCCAGAGAGGTTGCACCTTTTTATATTCCCACGAGTAGTGCGTGAGTGTTTCAATCTCTCAACAACCTTTCCAGCATTTATTATTTTGTGTTTTTTGGATTAGTACCAGCATCATTGGGGTGAAATGGTGGCTCATTGTAGTTTTTATTCGCATTACTGTAATGGCTAATGGTCACGAGCATTTCCTCCTATGGTTTCTTTGCTGAAGTGCCTCTTCATATCCTTGACCCATTTTTTAATTCGGTTATTTGTCTTTTATTGTTGTTGAGGTGTTGCAGTATCTTATACATTTTAGAGATTAGACCCTTATCGGATATGTCGTAGCCAAAAACTTTTTCCCCGTCTGTAGGTTCTCTTTTTACTCTTTTGGTGAAGTCTTTGGATGAGCATAAGTCCTTGATTTTTTAGGAGCTCCTAGTTATCTAGATTATCTTACAGTGTTTGTGCTGTTAGTTATGGTTTGCATACTATTTATGCCATGTAGAAGGACTCCTAGTGTGGTCCCTATTTTTTCTTCCATGGTCTTTATCATTTTAGATTTTATATTTATGTGTTTTTTCCATTTTGAGTTAGTTTTTGTACATGATATGAGGTATGGATCCTGTTTCATTTTTTTGTAGACAGATATGCAGTTATGCCAGCACCATTTGTTAAAGAGTCTGTCTTTTCCCCATTTAAAGCACTTGAGCCTTTGTCAAATATCAGCTGCACATCTGGGCTCTCCATTCTGTTCCATTGGCTGTTTTGACTATCATACGGAGGTATAAAAGGTTCTAAAATCAGGTAGTTCAAGGCCTTCCACTTTGTTCTTCTTCAGTAATGCTTTACTTATCCGGGGCCTCTTCTCTTTCCATATAAATTTAGGGATTTGTTTAACCATCTCATTATAAAATGCTGTTGGAATTTGAATTGCATTGTATCTGCAGATCGCTTTTGGTAGAACTGACATTTTCACAATGTTGAGTCTTCCTATCCATGAACATATTATGTTTTTCCACTTATGTCAGTCTCTTTTGGTTTCTTGCCGTAGTGTTTTGTAGTTTTCTTGTATAGGTCTCTTATGTCTCTGGTTAGATTTATTCGTTAGTACTTTATCTTCTTGGGGGCTATTGTAAATTGTATTGATTTCGTGATTTCATTTTCAAAGTTCTCTGTTGGTGTAGAGGAATTGAACTGGTTTTTTGTATGTTTATCTTGTATCCTGATACCTTGCTAAAATCTATTAGTTTCAGTAGCTTTCTTGTGGATTCTTTGGGGCTTTCTGTGTATAAGGTCATATCATCTGCGAATAGGGATACTTTTACTTCTTCCTTACCAATTTGGATGCCCTTTCTTTTTCTTGCCTTATTTCTCTGTCTAGGACCTCCAGCACAATGTTGAATAAGACTGATGATAAAGGGCTTCCTGGTCTGGCTCCTGTTCTCAGGGGAATGCTTTCAGACTTTCTCCCTTTAGAATGATGTGAGCTGTTGGCTTCGTATAAATGCCCTTTACTATGTTGACGAATTTCCCTTCTGTTTCTATTTTGCTGAGAGTTTTTTTTTTTTTAAATCAGGAATGGGTTTTGGACTTTGTCAAATGCCTTTTCTGCATCAACTGATAAGATCACTTGGTTCTTATCTTTTGTTTTATTTATGTCATGGATTACATTGTTCTTCTAATGTTGGACCATCCCTGCATACCTGATATGAATATCACTTGGTCATGGTGAATTTTTTTTGATATGTTGTTGAATTCTATTGGCTAGAATTTTGTTGAGGATTTTTGCATTTATGCTCATGAGGGCTATTGGTCTGTAATTTTCTTTGTTTATGGCACCTGTACCTGGTTTTGGTATCAGGGTTATGCTGACTTCATAGAATGAGTTTGGAAGTATTCCATCCTTTTCTATGCTCTGAAATATTTTTAGTAGTAGTAATGTTATCTATTCTCTGAAAATTTGGTTGAATTCTCCAGTGATGCCATCTGGGCCAGGGGTTTTTTTTTGTTGAGAGTTTTTTTTTTTTAATTACCTCTTAAATCTCTATTTTGTTGTGGTTTTATTTACTTAGTCTACCTCAGCTTGTGTTAATTCAGATAGGCAGTGTGTTTCTAGAAATTTGTCCATTTCCTCCAGGTTTTCCAATTTGCTGGAGTACAATTTTCATAGTATTCTGTTATGATTCTTTTTATTCCAGTTGAGTCTGTGGGGATATTGCCCATCTCCTTTTTTATTCAGGTTATTTGCTTCCTCTCCTGTTTTTCTTTTGTCAGTTTGGCCAATGATTTGTCAACTTTGTTGGTCTTTTCAAAGTTGGTCTTGTTGATTCTTTCCATTTTTTTAATTCTCTGTTGTATTTATTTCTGCTCTAACCTTTATTATTTGCTTTCTTCTGGTGCCTGAGGGCTCCTTTTGCTGCTCTCTTTCCATTTGTTCGAGTTGTAGAGTTAATATTTTGATTTTGGCCCTTTTTTTCTTTTGGGATGTGTGTATTTATTGCTATAAATTGACCTCTAAGCAATGATTTTGCAGTGGCCTAAAGGTTCTAATAAGATGTTTTCATTCTCATTTGATTCTATGCATTTCTTTATTCTGCTCTTGATTTCTTCTATAACCCAGTAGTTTTCAAGGAAAGCGTTGTTCAGTTTCCATGTATTTGATTTTTTTTTTCTTGCTCTTTCTGTTCCTGATTTCTACTTTTATGACTTTGTGGTCATAGAAGATGCTTTGTAATATTTTGATGTTTTGGATTTTATTAAGGCTTGCTTTGTGGCCTAAAATGTGGTCTATTCTGCACAATGTTCCTTGTGCATTGCAAAAGAATGTATTCTTGGCTGCTGTTGGGTGAAGTGTTCTAGATATGTCCATGAAGTCAAGCTGATTGATTGTGGCATTTAGGTCTTCCATGTCTTTATTGAGTTTCCTTCTAGATGTTCTGTTCTTCACTGAAAGTGGTGTGCTGAAATTTCCTACTATTATTGTGGAACTGTCTCTTTCTATTCTCAACACTGTTAGAGTTTCTTTTATATATTTTGGAGCCCTGTCATTGGGTCTGTATAAATTTATCATGGTTATGTCCTCCTGGTGTATCTACCCTTTGATCATTATATAGTGTCTTTCCTTATCCTTTGTGGTAGATTATGCTTGAAGACTGTTGTCTTAGTCATCTATAACAAAAAGTCTGCTATAACAGAAATACCACAAGTGGATGGCTTTAACAAAGAGAATTTTATTCTCTCACAGTCCAGTACACTAGAAGTCTGAATTCAGGGTACCAGCTTCAGGGTAAGGCTTTCTCTCTCTGTCTACTCTGGAGGAAGGTCCTTGTCTGGGAGTGTCTCAACACTGGAACCTCAGGTCCAAAGGACAGGCTCTGCTCCCGGCACTGCTTTCTTGGTGGTATGAGGTCTCCAACTCTCTGCTTGCTTCCTTTTCCTTTTATCTCTTGTAGGATAAAAGGTTGTACAGGCCTCGCCCCAAGGAAACTCCCTTTACATTGGATCAGGGGTGTTACTTGAGCAAGGGTGTTACATCTCACCCTAATACTCTTTAACCACAGGCAGAGAATAGGATTTATAACACATTGGAAAATCACAAAATGGAGGGCAACCACACATGGCCTAACCAAGTTGACACATATTTTTGGGGACACAATTCAATCCATTACATCTGTTTTACCATCTATTAATATTGCCACTCCTGCTTTTTTGGTTGTGCGTTGCTTGATATATTTTTTTTACGTCCTTTGAGTTTTAATTTCTTTGTGTCTTTGAGTCCAAGGTGTGTCTCTTGTAGGCTGCATATAGACAGATCATGTTTTTTTATCCATTCTGCCACTCTCTGTCTCTTTATTGGTGCATTTAGTCCATTTACATTCAATGTAATTATTAATAGGTATGAGTTTACTGCTGTAATTTTGATGTATTTTTTTGTGGTGTTGATAGTTTCTTTGTTCCACTCAATTTTCTGTGCTGAGTCACTTTTCTTTATGTATTTTGTTTTCATCTTTTTCATTATTTTGATTTTCTGTTTACCAAGTCCATGTTTTTCCTCTTTTTTATTTTGATGGGTGGATTTGTTAGCTTCTTTTGTGGTTATCTTAAAATTTACCTTCATTTTTCCAAGTTTAAACCTATCTTTTATTTCTTGATATCACCTTAACTTACTCCTCATATGGAAGTTGTATGACTACACTGTTTACTTCCTCTTTTTTGTTTTAATGTTGTCATCATTTATGGACTGACATCTCTTTCCCTATTTTCAGTCTCTTAAAAAAAATTTTTTTTTTTTTTAGCTTTGATTTATTTTTGCAACTTCCCTATCTGGGTTGATATGTGGTTGTTCTGCCCTGTGTTGTAGTCTTGGGTTATTGTCTAATATTTTTGGTTCTGTAACTGGAGTACTCCCTTTAATATTTCTTGTAATTTTGGTTTGGTTTTTACAAATTCCTTTAACTGCTGCTTATCTGGAAATGCCCTAATTTTGCCATCATATTTGAAAGACAGTTTTGCTGCATATATAATTCCTGGCTGACAACTTTTTTTCCTTCAAGGTTTTATATATGTCATCCCACTGCCTTCTTGCCTGTGCGGTATTCCTAGCCTCTCTTGAGATTCTATCTTTGTCTTTGGTTTTGGCAAGTTTGATTATAATGTGTCTTGGTGACTTTCTTTTAGGATCTACCCTGTGTGGGATTCGTTGAGCTTCTTGGATAGATATCTTCTAATCTTTCATGATATTAGGGAAGTTTTCTGCCAGCAAATCTTCAATAATTCTCTCTGTATTTTCTGCCCCCCCCTTCAGGTACTCCAATCACTTGTAGGTTTTTCCTCTTGATAGCGCCCCACATAATCCTTAGGGTTTCTTCATTTTTTAAGTTCTTTTTTCTGATTTTTCCTGAAATAAATTGGTGTCAAGGAATTTATCTTCAATTGCACTAATTCTTATTTTCATTGCCTCAGTTCTGCTCCTATGACCTTCTATTGAATTGTCTAATTCTGAAATTTAATTGTTAATCTTTTGGATTTCTAGTTGCTGTCTCTATTATTTCTAGCAGCCTGTTAAATGTGTCATTTTATTCTTGTATCACTTTCCTTAATTCCTGTATTGTTTTGTCTGTGTGTTCCTTGGCTTGGTCTGAGTCTTGCCTGATCTCCTTCCTGATCTCTTGAAGAGCTCTGTATAGTAATCTTTTGAATTCCACCTCTGGTAATTCCAAGACCTAATCTTCCTCTGGAAGGTCTCCTGGTTCTTTATTTTGGTTGCTTTCTGGAGCCATCTTGACCTGCTTCTTTATGTGATCTGATACTGAGTTTTGTCTCCAAGCAATCAGTAAGTCATTGTATTTATTTTTTGTATGTTTATTTACTGCAGCCTAGCTTTTTGTATTTTTTTTACATGTCTGACTAGGCTGGGTGTGTGGGATACTTTGGTTACTGGTATCTATGAAGCTCTCACGTCTTGTCTCCAGGTGGTTAGAGCAGCTTCTAGGTGTGTGAGCCCAGGAGTCTGTTCACTTTCCTTGTGTGGATGTGGCACAGGTGTCCAGGTTGTCGTTAACTGAGTGTGTGGTGCAGACTGTCACTTACAGTCCTAGATGGGCAGGGCTCTGTAGGGGTGTTTGGAGCAGGCATAGGTATCTGGTTGCAGTAGGGGGCTATGTACAGAGTAAGGCAGGGGGCTGATGGCTGTTTCCAGGTGCCTGGGTGGAAGGCATGTTCCTGTTCCCTAGAACATGCAGGTGGGTGGGTTTTGCAGCTGGTCCTTGGGCTCCCAGTGCTGTTGGATAGATTGACACGGGAGGCACCACTTATTCTCAGACCCCAGTCATGGGTGGCTAGATGGAGTGGGAGATACCACCAGCCCTCAGGCCCCTATTATGGGTGGTTGAGGTCCCTACATAATGGGCAGGGCTGTGTCACAAATCTGCAAATCCCCCTTGGCTGCTGCAGTTGAAAACAGACTTCAGGTGAGGAAGGGCCAAGATGGCTAACTAGTCAGAAGATTCTGCTGAACCCTCTAGCAACAAAGACCTGAAAAAACCAGTGAATCGATTACATATATGACAATCTATGAGCCCGAGCATCAAATGCAGAATTAAGGAATCGATCTGAGTGACGGGGAGCGAGAGATGGTGCAGAAGCAGTGATGAGTTGCCAAGCCCACGCAGCACCTCAACTCCTATTCCTTGGCACCATTCTTTGGTACAAATGTGGTGGGGCTGATGGTAGTTTCCTGAGACACTGCAGCTTCAGCTAAAGAAGGCAAGTAACGTGGTGGACCCCTGACCCTGTGGCGTGTCTACAGCAGGGCTGGCCACGGAGTTTAGGAAGCAGCTGCTTCATTGAAAGAAGGCAAATGAAGTGCCGGCACCCTCACCTCCTGGTGTGACGGCCGTGGGTCTGGCTGTGGAGTTTAGGACAAAGCTGCTTCAGCGAAAGAAGACAAACTCAGGAAGCAGTCCCAATCCCCTGGGGCAATCTCGGCAGGGACCCAGCCAGCACACACAGGCTACACAAGCCTCTGGAATCTGAAATAAAACAGCGCTCTTGACACAACATAAATGATTTTGTCTAATTTACCATGTGGGTCTAATAGCTCCTTCTTCTGAAAGTACTCTCTCCTATCTATCTGATCCCTCCCCACTCTGCCCTAGCTGGCTTCATTAACAGTTGATTTCCCTGGGCCTAAGCTAGAACCTGCTGCGCCCTCTTGGAGCCATTCTCTTAGCCTGGGAGAAGGAGCAAATTAAGAAAAAGGGGAAAAATACTCCCCCAACTCCCCTAATCTGGAAGCTCAGTGCAGAAGTGGCTCCAGTAGAGGCATAAATGACCGACAGACATTGGCTTTCACCCCTACATGTATCCAGGTAACTATTATAATGCAAGGACAAATCCGTTAGAGGTCTGACTGTAATTATTTCAGCTGTGTAGTGGAGAGGCAGGTTTTGGAGGTCTGATACTGCTCTGCCTGTAAAACAGAGCCCTCACCTACCCATAGCAGGTACCTGAGGACTGGAGGCTCCATCCATGCCACCTAGTCACCCACAAAAGGGGTCTGAGGATAGTGATGCCTACCAGTCTTTACAAGTATAAGCATTGGGTGCCTAAGGTACAGCCGCAAAGCCCACCCACCAGAACACTAGACAACAGAGATGCTCCTTCCTAAATTACACTTGGGGGAAGGCTGTCAGCACCCTGCCGTCCTCAGAGTGTGACCTCCTACTGCTACCAGAAACCAGTGCATACAACCATCACCACTACTCCTCTAAGATAGTAGGTGAGAACCTACACCACACACTAGGTGGCCAACTATCAGGACAACTGAGCTGAATCTATATGAGAATAGTGAATGAATTCCTAGACTCATATACCTGGAAACAGCTCTAGCCATCTGGTAACAGGACATTAGTGCTTCAAAGGCTCCAATAGTCAAGTTAGCTCACTCTAGTAGCCTATTTGGGTATATTGAAACAAAACAACACAAAGCAAGAAGCCAGGACACAGTGAACAAACATAAAATAAATTATTACAATAACTTATAGATGGCTTGGAGACAGCAGTCAATAACAAATCACATAAAGAAGCAGACCATGGTTGCTTCAACAAACTGCCAAGACAGAGAATCAAGGACTTTCCTGGATAAAGACCTATTCCTGGAATTGCCAGATGTAGAATACAAAAGATAATATAAAAAACGCTTCAAGACATCAGGGACAACATCAGGTATGACATCAGAATGAGATAAGGCAATATACACAAAAAGACAAGGCACACACAGATAAAGCAGTTGAAGAAATTAAAAAGGTTATTCAAGAATATAATGAAAAAATTAATAAGCTGCAAGAATCCACAGAGAGATAGCATTCAGAAATTGAAAAGATTAAGATAAAATTACAGAATTAGACAACTAAATAGGAAGTCAGAGAAGCAGAATTGAGGAGCTGGAATGCAGAATTGGAGAGATGAAGGGTAAGGCACTTGGCACCAAGATATTGGAAGAAAAATCAGATAAAAGAATTAAAAAAAATGAAAAAACCTCAGAACAGGGAGGGGTAATAGATAATACAGAGAGAATTGTTGAAGGTTTCTTGGCAGAAAACTTCCCTGACATCATGAAACATGAAAGGATATCTATCCAAGATGCTCATCAAATCCCATACAACGTAGATCCCAAAAGAAAGTCACCAAGACATATTACCATCAAATTTGCCAAAACCAAAGATAAAGAGAAAAATTTAAGAGCAGACAGGGATAAGCAAAAACTCACCTATAAAGGAGAATCAATAAGAATAAGTTCAGACTACTCAGCAGAAACTATCCAGGCAAGAAGGCAATGGGATGACATATATAGAGCACTGAAGGAGAAAAACTGTCAGCCAAGAATCATACATCCAGGAAAACTGTCTCTCAGATATAAAGGCGAAATTAAGACATTTACAGATAAACACAAGCTTAGGGAATGTGCAAAAACCAAACCAAAACTACAAAATACTAAAGGTAATTCTCTGGTTAGAAAATCAATAATATCAGATATCAGCACAACACTAGAACACTGAACAGAGAATCCAGATATCAACTCAGGGAAATCACAAAAATAAAATAAGATTTAAAAAAAAACCAAAATGGAATCAGTGATGTCATTACGTAAAAGATGACAATAATCAATAAAGCAGGACAAAATAAAGTTAGCATACATCTTGCAAATGGAGAGGGAATCAAGGTGATACAGGGATACACAAGTTAGGTTCATACTTAGAAAAACAGGGGTAAATATTAAGGTAACCACAAAAGGAACCTTTCGGACACAGCTAAAGTAGTGCTCAGAGATCAATTTATATCAATAAATGCACACATACAAAAAGAAGGGCCAAAATCAAAGGATTATCCCTATGACTTGAAGAAACAGAAAGAGAGCAACAACAACAAAAAACCCTCAGTCACCAGAAGAAAGCAAACAATAAAAATTAGGGCAGAAATAAATCACATAGAAAACAGAAAAACAATTGAAAGAATTAACAAGACCAAAAGCTGGTTCTTTGAAAAAATTAACAAAATTGATAAACCATTGGCCAAACTGACAAAAGAAAAACAGGAGAGGAAGCAAATAACCCAAATAAGAAATGAGATGGGTGATATTACAACAGACCTAAATGAAATTAAAAGAATCATATCAGATTACTATAAAAAATTGTACTCTAACAAATTAGAAAACCGAAATAGATGAATTCCAAGAAACACACTACCTACCTAAACTAATACAAACAGAGGTAGGACAACTAAATAGACCAATACAAAAAGAAGAGATCGAAAAATTAATCAAAAAACTTCCCCTCCAAAAAAAAAAAAAAGCCCTGGCCCTGACGGCTTCACTGGAGAGCTCTACCAAACTTTCAGAGAAGAGTTAACACCACTACTACCAAAGGTATTTCAGAGGATAGAAAAGGACAGAATACTCCCAAATTCATTCTGTGAAGCCAGGATATTCCTGATACCAAAACCAGGTAGAGACTCCATAAAAAAAAGAAAATTATAGACCTATATCTCTCATGAACTTGGATGTAAAAATCTTCAACAAAATTCTAGCCAATAGAATTCAACAACATATCAAAAAAATAATTCACCACAACCAAGTGGGATTCATACCAGGCATGCAGGGATGGTTCAACATTAGAAAAACAATTAATGTAATCCACCACATAAATAAAAGGCAAGAACCACATGATTTTATCGATTGATGCAGAAAAGGCATTTGACAAAGTTCAACACTCATTCATGTTAAAAACTCTCAACAAAACAGAAATAGAATGAAAATTCTTCAACATAATAAAGGGCATTTATACAATACCAACGGCCGACATCACCCTAAATGGAGAGATTCTGAAAGCATTCCCCTTGAGAATGGGAACCAGACAAGGATGACCTTTATCACCACTCTTATTCAACATTGTGCTGGAGGTCCTTGCCAGAGCAATCAGGCTAGATAAAGAAATAAAGGGCATCCAGACTGGTAAGGAAGAAGTAAAAGTATCTCTATTTGCAGAAGACATGATCTTATACACAGAAAACCCTAAAGAATCCTCAAAAAAAAAAAAACTACTGAAACTAATAGAAGAGCTCAGCAGAGTACTAGGATACAAGGTAAACATACAAAAATCAGTTGGATTCTTCTACATCAAGAAAAAGAACATCAAGGAGGAAATCACCAAATCAATACCATTTACAGTAGCCCCCAAGAAGATAAAATACTTAGGAATAAATCTTACCAGAGGTGTAAAAGAACTGTACAAAGAAAACTACAAGACACTATTGCAAGAAACTAAAAGAGACATACACAAGTGGAAAAACATACCTTGCTCATGGATAAGAAGAGTTACACTATAAAAATCTCCAGTCTACCAAAAGCCATCTACAAATATAATGCAATTTTGATCCAAATTCCAATGACATTTTTTAATGAGATGGAGAAACAAAGCACCAGCTTCATACGGAAGGGAAAGAGGCCCTGGATAAGTAAAGCATTACTGAAAAAGAAGAACAAAGTGGGAGGCCTCATGCTACCTGATTTTAGAACCTATTATACCTCCACAGTAGTCAAAACCTATTATACCTCCACAGTTGTACTGGTACAACAACAGATACATAGTCCAATGGAACAGAACTGAGAATCCAGACATAAATCCATCAACATCTGAGCAGCTGATATTTGACAAAGGCCCAAAGTCATCAGTTAATTGGGGAAAAGACAGTCTTTTTAACAAATGATGCTGGCATAACTAGATATCCATCTACAAAAAAAAAATGAAACAATACCTATACCTCACACCATGCACAAAAACTAACTCAAAATGGATCAAAGACCTAAATATAAAATCTAAAACGATAAAGATCATGGAAGAAAAAACACGGACAACACTAGGAGCCCTAATACATGGCATAAACAGTATACAAAACATTACTAACAATGCAGAAGAGAAGCCAGATAACTGGGAACTCTGAGCTCCTAAAAATCAAACACCTATGCTCATCCAAAGACTTCACCAGAAGAGTAAAAAGACTACCTACAGACTGGGAAAACATTTTTAGCTATGACATTTCTGATAAGCACCTGATCTCTAGAATCTACATGATACTGCAAAAACTCAACTACAAAAAGACAAGTTAAAAAAAAAGATATGAACAGGCACTGCACTAAAGAAGACATTCAGGTGGCTAAAAGATACATGAAGAAATGCTCGCGATCATTAGCCATTAGAGAAATGCAAATCAAAACTACAATGAGATTCCACCTCACTCCAACAAGGCTGGCATTAATCCAAAAAACAAAATAATAATTGTTGGAGAGGTTGTGGAGAGACTGGAACACTTATACACTGCTGGTTGGAATGTAAAATGGTACAACGACTTTGGAAATCGATTTGGTGCTTCCTTAAAAAGCGAGAAATAGAACTACCATACGATGCAGCAGTCCCACTCCTTGGAATATATCCTAGAGAAATAACAGCCTTTACACAAACAGATACATGCACACCCATGTTCACTGAAGCACTGTTTACAATAGCAAAAAGATGGAAGCAACCAAGGTGCCCATCAATGGATGAATGGATAAATAAATTATGGTATACTCACACAATGGAATACTATGCATCAATAAAGAACAATGATGAATCCGCAAAACATTTCATAACATGGAGAGATCTGGAAGGCATTATGCTGAGTGAAATTAGTCAGTTGCAGGAGGACAAATATTGTATATGACCACTATTATAAGAACTGGAGAAATAGTTTAAACTGAGGAGAAAATATTCTTTGATGGTCACGAGACGGGGAAGGGAGGGACAGAGGGAAAGGGGTTTTCACTAATTAGATAGTAGATAAGTTTTATTTTAGGCAAATGGAAAGACAACACAAAATACAGGAGAGGTCAACACAACTGGACTAAACCAAAAGCAAAGAAGTTTCCTGCATAAACTGAACACTTTGAAGGCCAGCGTAGCAGGGCCGGGGGTTTGGGGACCATGGTTTCAGGGGACATCTAAGTCAACTGGCATTATACAATCTATTAAGAAAACATTCTGCATCCCACTTTGGAGAGTGGCGTCTGGGGTCTTAAACGCTAGCAAGCAGCCATCTAAGATGCATCAATTGGTCTCAACCCACCTGGAGCAAGGAAGAATGAAGAACACCAAACACACAAGGTAATTATAAGCCCAAGAGACAGAAAGGACCACATAAACCAGAGACTACATCTGCCAGAGAGCAAAAGAACTAGATGGTGCCCGGCCACAACCAATGACTGCCCTGACAGGGAACACAACAGAGAACTCTCAAGGGAGCAGGAGAGCAGTGGGTTGCAGATCCCAAATTCTCGTAAAGAAAACAGACTTAACGGTCACAGTGAGCCTAGAAGCACTCTGGAGGTCCTGGTCCGCAGACCTTCTGTTAGCCCCAGACAAGACCCATTCCGAAAGTCAACTCTTCAGACAGGGATTGGACTGGACTATGGGATGGAAAGTGATACTGGTGAAGAAAGAGCTTCTTGGATCAAGTAGACACATGAGACTATGTTGGCATCTCCTGTTTGGAGGGGAGATGAGAGGGCAGAGGGGGCCAGAAGCTGCCCAAATGGACGCAAGGAGAGAGAGGGGAGGAAAGGACTGTGCTGTCTCATTAGGGGGGAGAGCAATTAGAAGTGTATAGCAAGGTGCATATAAATTTTTGTATGAGAGACTGACTTGATTTGTAAACTTTCACTTAAAGTACAATAAAAATTATTTTTAAAAAGATGTACAAAAAAAACCAGACTTCAGGTGTATGCCTTGACATTTTATGCTAATGAGTGCATGTGGTGTTGAATCAGCCCACAAAGGTCTAGGCAGGGGTGAAGGGCGCTACAAGTTTGTGGGTCCCTTATGCCAGTGCCTAGCAAAGGGGCAAGGCCTGCCCTGAGTTCCCAGTTTAGGAGGCATGGCATCTTTTTAAAGCTGTGAGATTGGTTTGGATGCAGATAGCCCAGAGTTCGAACTTAGGGGCATGGTAGTTGTTGAATACTGCTGGACTAGTGTTGGAGCAGAGTGGGGTGGGGCGTGGGTGAGGGGAAAGAGGCACTTCTCCTTTATGAAAGTCCTAGAGTGGGAGGGGTTATTTTGACCCTGCGGGGTACGTTCGATGCTTGCACTTAACTTTCGCAGGGCCAGCGCTGCTTCCACCTGGCTCCGGAGGTTTGTGCAGATTCTCCACTTCTTGGTCTTTCCTAACATGGTGATACATGTCCCGAATGCTACTACTCACCTCAGCCCACATGCACCTGCTGACCCTGCCAGCAGGGTGCCGGTAACCTCAGCACTGGCACTTCTTCACTGCTTTTGAATTGTCTCCCCTTCCCTCTGCCACTCAGTCTGAGTCTTCAGCTTTGTCTTTGATGATCAGGGCTCCTAGACTGTCACATATAATTGATTCACTTTTTTTCAGGTCTTTGTTGTAAGAGGGACGACAGGAAGCGTCTGACTATTCTGCCATCTTGGGCCTGCCTCTCAATTGATTTTTGACAAGGGGGCTAAGTTCATTCAATAGAGAAAGAAGAGTCTCTTCAGTAAATGGTTCTGGGAACATTGGACTTCTACATGCAGAAAAATATATCAGGATCCATGTCTCACATCATATACAAAAAACCAAATCAAAGTGGATCAAGGACCTAAATGTAAAAACTAAAACCATAATATCCTTTGTAGTTGCCAGGGAGGGTTGGGGGCATGGAATAGGTATAGGTGTGAATATAAAGGGAGAGAGATCTCTAGAATATTTCTGTATCTTGATTGCAGTGCTGGTTACATGATTGTACACCTGTGAATATGGTATAGAACTATATACACATTGTACCAATGTAAATTCCCTGGTTTTGATATTATGTTATTGTTATGTGGCAGGTAACCATTGGGGGAAACTTGGTGAACAGTACATGGGATTTCTTTGTACTATTTTTGCAACTTCCTGTGGATCTATAATTATTTCAAAATAAAGTTTTTTTTAATGTGAAATAAGGATGTTTTCAGACATACAAATGTTGAAATGACTCATCACCAGTAGAAATACACTACAAGAAATGTTAAAAGATATCCTTCAAGCAGAAGAAAAATAATACCAGATGGAAATCTGGGAATACACAAAGGAATGAAGATCACCTGAAGTGGTAACTACATTAATAAATATATAAGATTTTTTTCGTATTATTAAATCTCTTTAAAAAAAAATTGAGAATTTAAACAAAAATAGATATTTTAGTAGGGTTTGTAACAATATGTAAAAGTAAAATGTATGACAACAATAGCGTAAAGGCCAGGCTGGGAGAAATGGAAGTACACAATTGTAATGTTATTATACTAAACATGAAGTGGTATATCATCACTTGAAGGTAGACTGTGAAATATTAAAGAAACCCTAACAAAACTACTAAAACAGCAAAACAAAGAGTTGCAACTAATAAGCCAACAAAAGAAATAAAATCGAATCTTAAAAAATACTTAATCCAAAAGAAGGCAGATAAAGAAAAAAGGGGAATAAAGAGTAAGAGGGACACATCGAACATAAACAGCAAGATAATAAACTCAAACCTAACTATATTAATAATCACATTAATTGCAAATATTCTAAAAGCCCCAATTAAAAGGCACAGATTTTCAGAATGGATAAAAAAAATCAAGACCCAATTATATGCAGCCTATAAGAAATGCACTTTAAACAAAAGCATGAATAGGTAAAAAGATAGAACAAGCTATACCATGCTAACAGTAGTCAAGAGAAGGCTGGAGTAGATCTAAGAGCAAATGTGGTATACCTAGGAGCCCTGGAGGCACACTGGTTAAAGCACTCAGCTGCTAACCAAAAGGTCAGCAGTTCAAACCCACCAGCAGTTCCACCGGAGAAAGATGTGGCAGTCTGCTTCTGTAAGATTTACAGCCTTGGAAATCCTATGGGGCAGATCTACTCTGTCCTACGGGGTTGCTATGAGTTGGAATTGACTTGATGGCAGTGAGGGTTTTTTTTTTTAGATCATATATCTATACAATGGGATACTACTCACCTCAGCAAAAGAAAAAAAAAAAAGCTATGCATACACACAACAAAATGAATGAATCTCAAAATAATGATGCTGAGGGAAGGAAGTCATATTTTTAAAAATGTGGGGCTAAAGAACTCACTTTGGCCTTTGTTTCTGGTTTCTGAATAATATTGATGTTGTTAGGTGCCATCGAGTCGATTTTTGACTCATAGAGACCCAGCGTGACACAGAAGAACTGCCCCATAGGGTTTTCTAGGCTATGATCTTCACAAAAGCAGATCGCTATTTCTTTTCTCCTGTGGAACCACTGGGTGAATTCAAACCGCCAACCTTTCCGTTAGCAGATGAGCGTTTAACCATTCCACCTCCAGGGCTCCTTTTTCTGGAAAACAGTCCTTGGAATTTCTCAAGCAATCAAGGTGTCTTTCTTTTCTAAAACAGCCAGGCAACACTTAAACGTGTCAACGAGTAGGGAGCCCCCAACTTATGACCTAGTAAATGACCTCAGGAAGGGAGGGGGACATGATACAGTCAATCATGCATATTCATTGATTTAAGCATATGTACTGAGGACCCGGTGACTATTATAAGGGCCCCTAGACCTTCCTCTTTTGGGGATTCCCAAATTGGTGAGAAAAGCCATACATGCGAAAGGGTGACACCAATGGCGTATCTAGGGTATTGCACCGACCCTGGGCACTTGGCATCACTGAGCAGTTTCTTTTAACACAGTATGGGCCAATATCTGTCCTCAAGCACAGTAATCTGTTAATTGAAAGAATAACGAGCTTGACTTGTATTTTTGAGCTGATATTATGGTAAAGTTATCTAAAAGAGGGGTGTCAGATACTTGAACAGAGGTGTAATTTCAGTGCTTGCCATTTTTCATAGATACGCCACTGGATGTACTGGGTTAATAGAAACTGTCCAGTGGCGCCACACACCCAGGGCCAGTGCAATATTTACCATACCTGTCACACCCTAGCTATGCCTCTGGATGGCACATCCCTGGGGACCGTGGAAACCTCATGCCAAGACCTCTCCCTGACCTTGTCTGATGTGTCTCTTCACTTGTATCCTTTTTGGTAATAATAAATGGTAAGTACAGGTAATAATTTCCACGAATTTTCTTAGCCATTGTAGAGAATTAAAGAACTCACAAGGAGTAATGAGATTCAGATCAATCTCGGTGAGTGAGTAACAGAGAAAGACTGCATGGGCAGTTGATAAGGAAAGGGTCCTTCTATCTTGTGTCCTAGCCCCAGGGGTCTAGCAAGAAGGGAAGGGGTGCTGGCTGAAGTGCAGGGAGCTATGTGGACTCCTGGACCTATGGCTGGTACCCAGTGGCCTGGCCCCAGGTGGCCAGGGATGTTTTGACCAGGCTCAAAAAAAAGGCTCAGGGTGGTCAGAAATGAAATCTGACCTAACTCTGGGTGGTTAGGGTCAAAGAGAAGTACCACGGAAGTGGCCGGTGATGAGGAATTGAGCTGTGGGGAGGTGAAGTATGGATCCCCTTACAGGTGGGAAATGAATTCATATTGATCCTTGCCACACAGTTAGCAACAAAGGTGGGGTTTGCCCACTTCGCTCTTTTGTAGTGCAGTTGGTAGCACACTTTATGATTCCATTTTGTATAAAACTGTAGAAAATGCAAACTAATCTATAGTGACAGCAGATCAATAGTTACTTGGGGAAAGGGTGGGAGGGAGAGGTGACAAAAGAGCACTAAGAAACTTTTGGAAGTGATGTACATATTCACTATCTTGATTGTGGTGACTGTTGTTCTAGTGTATACCCAAAAAAACCAAACCCGCTGCCATCGAGTCAATTCCGACTCATAGCGACCCTATAGGACAGAATAAAACTGCCCTACAGAGTTTCCAAGGAGCACCTGGCAGATTCAAACTGCCGACCTTTTGGTTAGCAGCCATAGCACTTAACCACTATGTCACCAGGGTTTCTGTTCTAGTGTATGCCAAAACTAAATCCATTGCCATCCAGTCAATTCCAACTCATAGCGACACTGTAGGAGAGGGTAGAACTGCCACATGGGGTTTCCAAGGCTGTAAATCTTTACAACCTGCCACCTCTTTCTCTAGTGGAGTGGCTGGTGCGTTTGAATTGTCGACTTATAGGTTAGCATCCAAGCCCTCAACCCCTGCACAACCACCAAGCCTCCTCGCACTCGTGTATACATATCAAAACTCATCAAATTTTATACTTTAAGAAGTTTTTAAATTGCAGCTTATTGTATGTCAATTACACCTTAGTAAAGCTGTTAAGGTTGCAATGAAATCCTAATGTGCCCGCTTCAGCTATGTCCAGGATCACTCAATACGCCACTAATTTTATGTCATGAGCAATGCCAGTGAGAAATTATTGCTATAAAAATTATAATTTCTGCATCCAGTGAACAAAGAGACATGCTGTCAAAGAAGCCATATAGATAACATGCTACTTCCTCAGGTGACTTGGAGCTTAGCAAATACAAAAAGAAAAAGCAACTTTTGAAAATGTTAATGTCTATTTGTATTTTTAAATTTTTAAATATTTTAATGTTAAACAATTTCTTTCAGCATTAAATAACCCAATCCACACTACATAAATTTCAGAAAAAAATAATTCAAGTTAATGGTCTTTGGGAAGAATTTAATATTCAAGTTAATTAAACTGTTCATTTAAAAGAACTATTTCCAATCTTTTTTAAAAAATTCTTTCTAAAACGTATCAGCATATTTAATTTCCTTATTAATTAAAATACATTGATCTCAACTGAATCACTTTTTAAAGGGCCATCAATCTGATTTATCAGTATTCCTTGTCCAGGAGTATAGGTATGTGTATGTATGTATGCATGTATGTATGAATAAGATGAGCTAGAAGTTAATCTAGATCAAGCCATTGAAGTTGTTTTTTTTAACTAAGTCTTATTCTCTGCCTATTTTATCATCATTTGCTTTTTTATCCTAAAAGCTCAGACCAGAGAGAACCCTTTTTGTTTCATACAAAAGAAAATTTTATTAAAAATACTTGATGATCAAAGGCATATTTTATTTTTCCTTTCTGCGCTGTAGAAAAAATGAAAAATTTTTTGCTATAAACAGGAATAATGAAGCAGATGTTTAAACTAGATTTCAAAATATGAATCAAAGCCTTATAAAAATCCATTAAACTAATATTTGAAAGAAAAAAATCTCTTGATACCTTGTTTGCCAGGTTTATAGCATTGAGAGCCTTGTCATAATATTCTCTGTCACCCCAATCTAAATAAGCAGTGGCTAGTAACCGAAGAACTTTAGCCTATAATTAAATATAGAAAAAAAATCACAACAAAAAACACAACAGCTGACTAGCACTTACACATTGACGGGCACCTTCTCAAACATAGGTATCATTATGAAATAGCATTTCCTTTAACAAACATACAATCTTGGGCTACGTCTCATCATTATACTGTCCACACCAAATACTGTCTAAGAATTTTATAAAACTAAAAAACCAAATCCACTGCCATCGAGTCGATCCGACTCATAGCGACCCTATAGGACAGGGTAGAACTGCCCCGTAGGTTTCCAAGGAGCACCTGGTGGATTCAAACCGCCAACCTTTTGGTTAGCAGCTGTAGCTCTTAACCTCTAAGGAAGTGGCTCACTCAGTTGTAGAGACTGGAACGTCCGTAGTCAGTAGGTCCAGCTGGAGGCTTCTCCTGGGGTTTCCATACAGTAATGGTTATATTCCTGGCTTATTTAAATTTAATATAACTGTGTTAATATAATTACTTTCTTAATACTGCTTTAGCATTAAAGTGCTCTATCATTTCCACTTTAAAAATTAGAAAACTAAGGTACAGCAATATTTAATCAGTTTGCCACCTACTGTATATAAGTAGCATTGTATTAGACCTCCACCAAAAAAGATAAATACATTAATCAGCTTGCAACACTACCCTTATTCAATGTGATTGCTGTCACTAAGTTATACACCTATAAAAAGTTGAATCAACAAAAGCTGTGTGATATCAATGGAATATTACGCAACCATAAAGGACAGTGAGGAATCTGTGAAACATTTCATAACATGGAGGAACCTGGAAGGCATTATGCTGAGTGAAATTAGTCAGTTGCAAAAGGACAAATTTTGTATGAGACCACTATTATAAGAACTTGAGAAATAGTTTAAACTGAGAAGAAAACATTCTTTTGTGGTTTCGAGAGGGGGGAAGGAGGGAGGGTGGGAGGGGGGATCCACTAATTAGATAGTAGATAAGAACTACTTTAGGTGACAGGAAAGACAGCACACAATACAGGGGAGGTCAGCACAACTGGACTAAACCAAAAGCAAAGAAGTTTCCTGAATAAACTGAATACTTCGAAGGGCAGCGTAGCAGGGGCAGGGGTCTGGGGACCATGGTTTCAGGGGACAACTAAGTCAACTGGCATAATAAAATCTATTAAGGAAACATTCTGCATCCTGCTTTGAAGAGTGGCATCTGGGGTCTTAAACGCTAGCAACCAGCCATCTAAGATGCATCAATTGGTCTCAACTCACCTGGAGCAAAGGAGAATGAAGAACACCAAGGACACAAGCCAATTACGAGCCCAAGAGACAGAAAGGGCCACATGAACCAGAGACTACATCATCCTGAGACCAGAAGAACTAGATGGTGCCCAGCTACAACTGATGACTGCCTGACAGGGAAAATAACAGAGAACCCCTGAGGGAGCAGGAGAGCAGTGGGATCCAGATGCCAAATTCTCATAAGACCAGACTTAATGGCCTGACTGAGACTAGAGGGACCCCGGTGGTCACTGGCTGTAACAATGGCCTCAAGCATAACAATGATTGTGAAGATGGCACAGGACTGGGCAGTGTTTCATTCTGTTGTACACAGGTTCGCTATGGGTCAGAACTGACTCCACAGCACCTAATAACAAACAACAACAACTAATAATGTTGAGCATCTTTTCATGTGCTTGCTGGACATTTTAATACCCTCTTTGGTGAATTATCAGCTCAAGTCCATTGCCCATTACTTGTTTGGTTTGTCTTTCTGTTGTTAAGATGAAGAAGTTTTACATATATTTTGAATATTAGGCACTTACTGATATATACAAACCCTGGTGGTGTAGTGATTAAGAGCTATGGCTGTTAATCAAAAGGTCGGCAGTTCAAATCCACGAGGTACTCCTTGGAAACCGTATGGGGCAGTTCTATTCTGTCCTATAGGGTTGCTATGAGTCAGAATCGGCTATACGGCAATGTTTGGTTTGATTTGGTATCTGATATATAGAGCCCTGGTGGCACAGTGCTTAAGAGCTACAGCAACTACGGCTGCTAATCGAAAGGTCGGCATTTTGAGTCATGCCACATCAGCAAATGAAGGTCCTGAAAGCTTGACTCCATCCACGTCAATTAGGTCGACTCTACTTTGAGGAGCCAGATCTTCCCCAGTCATCTTTTGAGTGTCTACCAACCTGAGGGGCTCATCTTCCGGCACTATATCAATGTCCCACTGCTATTCATAAGGTTTTCACTGGCTAAATCTTTTCAGACATAGACTACTGGGCCCTTTTTCCTAGTCTGTCTTAGTCTAGAAGCTCAGTTGAAACCTGTCCACCATGGGTGACCCTGCAGGTATTTGAATACCGGTGGCATAGCTTCCAGTATCACAGCAACAAGCAAGCCCCCACAGTACGACAAACTGACAGACATGGGGGAAAAGGAGTATCACTAGCATGAAAAACACTACTTGATAATCTTACTTTATCATACTTCTCAATATGAATAGTCCATTCCGGTCAGGCTTGTATTCTATCTTCATCCTCATTTACTTTATCAGTCATTTTCTCATCTAGATCTCCTGCCTGGAATCCCCTTCTTCCTCCCTTTTAACAGTGTATGCTCCATCTACTTTTCCAGGCCTGATTCCTACCAGAAGGCTTTTTCAAATAGTCTCACCAACCTTAATATTCCCCTTTTCTGCATGCCCTTCTACATACATCAGGTAAGTATCACACAGTTTATCACTTATTTATCCCAAATTATTTCACTTGTAAGATCCTTACAGGCAGAGGCCACATTTTATACTCCTCTTTTATTCCATCTATCACAGCGCTAGATAGAGTCTAGGCACTCAGTTAAGTTTTAATTGACATACTGTAGGGGTGGATATTCCCCCAAGAATCCATTTTGATATGGCATGCTTGAAATAAACTTTATATCAGATTTATTTGCATGATCATATTTTGCTTGATTGAGTATTAAAATTAGCTCCCATCCCAAGCATGTTCTATTTGGGTGACTGGGAAAAACGTGGAATTTCTCAATATGCAATAATAAAAGCTAAAACTTACATAGCCATACATTGTTCTAAGCACTTTACATATGTTAACTTATGGGATAAGCCTGTATGGTAGATGAAGATGAAGAAACTAATGCATTGAGATGTTAAATGACATGCCCAATGGATAATCTACACATAAATGGAGTCGACTATTTTAATTTTATAATAATAATATAAAATATATTTCTTCAATCTACTTCTGAAATATTTAACATGATACTTACCAGCATTTCTGGCCCAGCAGTGTTCTTAACCATCCTCCCAATACCATAGCTTTGGCTATCATTACAAAAGAAAGAAAGAAAAAAATATATATATATATATCCATTTCAATTATTTATGAGTTTTCAAGTTTATATATTACTGAGAAGACATGGTATAATTACGCTTCATCCCAACTTTTTCTATTTTGCACTACAACAGATCATTAGCCAATTAATACATGAAAATCAATTGTATAAACTATACTTTCTAACTGTGTAACACTGCATTTTCCTCAAGAAGTATCCAATGAATCAGCACTGTTATTATATTAATACTCTTTTCCATTTGGTTCTATACATACTGTATTAAAATAGTTTACATGTATATAAACCAAAAGCCACTGCCGTCGAGTTGATTCCTACTCGTAGCAACCCCACAGGACAGAGTAGAGCTGCCCCGTAGAGTTTCCAAGGAGCACCTGGCAGATTTGAACTGCCGACCTCTTGGTAGCACTTAACCACTATGCCACCAGGGTTTCCTGCACGTATGTACAAGCTCTTATATACAAGCTCTTAATGGGCGCATTCTAAAGTCTACTATACCCCTTGTGGAAACACTGGTGGCGCTGTGATTAAGTGCTATGGCTGCTAACCAAAAAGTCAGCAGTTGGAATCTGCCAGGTGCTCCTTGGAAACTCTACGGGGCAGTTCTACTCTGTCCCATCGGGTCGCTATGAGTCAGATTCGACTCGACAGCAGTGGGTTTGGTTTATACCCCTTGTAACTCAGTGACCCTATAAAGTCTAGGATGTATAAATTTAAAAAAAAAATTATAGCTGTTTTCACAGAAAATAAATGCTTTAGCAGTATTCATTAAGCCTCACAGCACCCTTGTGAAGCATTATTAGTTCCACTTTGCAGCTGAATGAACCAACTTAGCAGTTAAATGATTTTAATATTTCCTAAATTGGTACTGAAGGTGAGGGTTGGGGAAATACAGAAATTTGACTTTCATTTTTGTGCTTCAGTTACCAAACTATATTATCTATGTGATATTCTGGTCACTACAAAAAAATACATTAATATATCTTCAGGTTTCAAAACCTAAAATTTAAGAAGCAAAAGACAGATCACTCACCATAAAATGGGTAGGGGGAATGTTAATAAAATTTTGGTGAACTGAACTAAAAGATGTATTTAGTTGATGTATTACTTCTTAAAAAATTAACTCTCAAAGATCCAACCTGGAATTACCAAACTTTGAGCTTTCAACTTGCTGCCAAGGATATAATGTTTTTGCTATGGCATGTTTGAAATTAACTTTGTATCAGATTTATTTGCATGATCATATTTTGCTTGATTAGGTGGTACAAATGGTTTTGCCCTTGGCCGCTAAAGGTTGGTGGTGATTTAGAAAAACAATATTGGAGTCCTTATTCCCTGCCCTTGACCATACAGAATGTGACCCAGCTGGAGCTGGACACACTAGGACTCACAAGGACACATCAACTAGGCCCTGAGACATAAAGACAACAGCTAGGGCAATCTTGGAAAGCATTTTTTAGGGAAACTTTCATATAAACAAATCATAAAACAGAACACAAAAGAGTATCCACTCTTTTTCTATTAGCAACCAGTGAATAGAAACTTTGTTAGACCAATGAAGACCCCCCGACTCCTCCTGAAACCTGTAGCAATGATTGTTAAGAAAGACAATTCAAAACATAGGGTCATAGTTTCTAGCCAATCTGTGAAAAGGTGAAGTTTTCAATGGTTTTGCTCATTTGTAATATTAATATATACTGATGATTCTGTAATATTCCTTGGGCGGCCATGGCTATAGCAGCTTACTTGTCCATTTCCCCACTTTTGTCTATTATGTAATTTCCTTGGACTTGGGCAGATGTGGCTGTGGCAGCATGCTTATCCGTTTTCCCATTCTTGCCTATTCTGTAATATTTCCTTGGACTCAGGCAGACACGGCTGTGGCAGAGTGCTTGTCTGTTTTCCCACTTTAGTTTATTCTGTAATATTTCCTTGGACTTGGGCAGACATGGCTCTAGCGGCATGCTTGTTCGTTTTCCTACTTTTGCCTCTTTGAACATACGCCGAATAAAACTTTCTTTTTGCTTTACTAAACTTTGTGATGTTTTTCCCTACAACAGTGGTTTGAACCCACCCAGCAGTATTGCAGAAGGCCTGATGATCTGCTCCCATTAAGATTACAGCCAAGAAAACCCTACAGAACAGTCATATCCTGTAACATATCAGGTCACCCTGAGTCGGAAATGATTCAACACCAACTAACAACAGTCATTTTAAGCCCTACCTTGTACAGGTTCACTTTGGTGCATCAAAACTTCTACTTCCAGTTTTTAAAATAACCAAAGAGGAATGGGACTTCTCGAATATGAAGAGCTTGGTGGATCCTCTCGCCAGTGAAACAATCATTTAACACGTAAAATAATCATTAAAAACAAATAACCATTTAAAGTTTCTGGCAATCATCTTGAGGACATACAGCAAATGGAGAAACATTTATTCAAGAAAATTGACTAAATCTCAGTAAGAACACTTAGAGTCTGTGGAATTTGAGCTATGATCTGCTCTCATCCACACCAACTCCACATGAAAGAAACTCTAAAAAACCAAAAACCAAACCTGTTACAATCAAGTCAATTCTGACTCATAGCAACCCTATAGGACAGAGTAGAACTGCCCCACAGAGTTTCCAAGGAGCACCTGGTGGATTTGAACTGCCTACCTTTGGGTTAGCAGCTGTAGCGCTTAACCACTATGCCACCAGGGTTTCCAAAAGAAACTCTACATAATTGCAGCCAAGCTGAGAGGAACTCCTTCCTCCCTAAGAACTCCTTCCTCCCTAAGAACTCCTATGCTGCTGTTTCACTTTGGGAGGGGCAGGCTGCCTGCATCTCTCATCCTCCCAAGCCTGGTGTTGTGGAAACACTATTCTGGAAAGGCACAACTGAGAGTACTGGGGCTCCCTTTCCCCACCTAGTTCTCACTCAGCGTAAGAACTCTAACTGAAGCACGACAAACCAAGAATACTGGTACCCTGACCACCTTTACCCCCAGTTTGTCCATAGGGCAGAGGTTTCATTTCAAGAGGGGCAAGCTGAGATTAGGCTCTACCATCCCCCACAGCACCCACTCTTACAGTAGGTGTCACTCTGGTAGAAGCATGCCACATTCCCTCCCCCAGTTCCAGTCCAGTAGCACAGAGGTTCTGCCCCAGGGGAGACGCAGGCCATAAAGACAAAGAGCTCTGCGTCTCTCCTAAGGAGACTGATTTTATTTGGACAGGAGCATGAAGCAGTTCCTGTCCAAAGGCATTGTCAAAACCAATAGAAATTCTGACGGTGAGCAATTAAGAGGAACTGGTAATAGTAGCAACAAGTGAAAGAGCAGAACAGCCAGAAGTTTAACAAAGAGAACTAGGGAAAGAGGTAGCCAAAATGAGCTGTCCCAGGGTCACACTCATCCCTGAGGGTCCATAAGGGTGTGCAAATGCACTAGCTTGCACCCACTCAGGGGCAATCAGAGCAAGATATGGGGCAGACGAAAAAGCATTCTCCAAGGCATACACAGATCCAACAGAAAAGAGCCTTCAGTCTTAGTGGTTCACAGAGCTTAAGCAGAACCTCTGACCAAACACTGACTGAAAAACAAACTACTTTGACCCAGAGGTGAATTTTAAAAAGCCAGATTTCAAAATAAAATCTTACTTATCTCCAGTGGTCTGGGAGACTGTGTGCATGCCCAAGGCTGTGCCCTCTCAGAGCAACCAGAGAGAGAACATCCAATTTAGTAGTCCCTGACTGAATGTGGGGCAAAATCATACACTCCCTGACCTGTGAAAACAGTCTCGAAGCCACACACACACGTAACAGGAAAGGGTGAAAATATAACTGGCTAACTGGGCTTAAGCACAATCTTGAGCCAACAAGTGGTTTATGCAAGCAGAGGTTACTGCTAGGAAGCTACTAAAAAAATAAAGACAAGGGGAAAAATCTGAGCAGGGATAGTAAAGGCTGCATACCACAGGGAAAATGGACTCCACAGAATTCCTCCAGCCAAGTGACTAAACAAATAAATGAGCGAACAAGCAATAAAAACAATAAGCCCCACATGGAAAAGGGAAACCAGTATCCAGACTTGCTGCAATATATTACCTAAAATTACTAGTTTTGAACAAAATATTATAAGAAAAGCAACGAAACCTGTTGACCCATTCAGAGAGAAAAAGGGGCACTAGAAACTGTCTTTGAGGAGACTCAGATGTTCAACTTAGTAGAAAAAGACTTCAAAGCAACTATTAAAATATGTTCAAAGAGCTAAAAGAAACTATGGTTAAAGAATTAAAGGAAGATATAATAAAAATGGCTGATCAAGTAGAAAATAAAAAAAAAATAGGAGTGTATCAATTAAGAGATAAACTTATTAAAAAGAACCAAATGGAAGTTTTGGAGTTGAAAAGTACAATAATTGAAATGAAAAATTCACTAGATGGTTTCAACACTAAAATTGAGCAGGCAGAAGAAAGAATAAGCAAACTTGAATTTAAATCAATAGATTATGCAATCTAAAGAACACAGAGTAAAAAAGTATGAAGTGACATCAGCAAAATAACAGAGTAGGCAACTCCAAATACCTGTCCATCCACAGAAATATCAAAAAATAAGCAGAAACTGTTAGAATCAACTTTGTCATAACTCTGGAAAACAGTCAAAGGTTTATAGCAATCAAATGAATGATGAAGCAAAAAAAAAATAACTCTCTTGATGTTCAGGGAAATTTCTGTCAAAACATTGGCTGAACACAAGATAAAGAAACAGAGACTTCAGTAACCACACAGGACAGGTGACAGTTTGAAAAAGTCACGAAACAGATGACTACAGGCATCAACAATCAAAAACAGCAAATCTTGAGGAAAAGAAAGAATCTGATTCCCAGAGTCGCCACATTTTAATATTCAAATGTCCACTTTTCAATAGCAATAAAAAAAAACAGACAGCATAAAAAGTGTGGCCTATTCAAAATAAGTAAGTTGACAGAACTTGTCTCTGAAGACCAGACACTGGACTTACTAGACAAGGACTTCAAATCAAGTGCCTTAATTATGCTTAAAAAACTAAAAGAGCCATGAACAAAGAAATAAAGGAAACCAGGAAAATGTATGAGGAAAAAGAATATCGACAAAGACATAGAAATTATAGAAAACATAATAGAACTGTGGATCTAAAAAGTACAATAACTGAAATGAGATTTTCACTAGAGGGGTTGAGCAGCAGATCTGAGCAAGCAGAAGAAAGAAACAGTGAACTTGTATACAGGACAACTGAAATTACCTGGTCTGAGGAGCACAAAGGAAAAAGAAGGAAGAAAAAGTGAACAGAGCTTAAGGGACCTCTGAGACACTATCAGGCAGTCCAACATATGCATCATGGGTAACACAGAATAACAAGAGACAGAAAGGGGCAGAAAGAATATTTGAAGGAATGCCATATTTTTACACAAAAAAAATGTGTGTTCTACATCTGTTTGCCAACCACACACTCCCCAGGAGAGGTATTTTTATAAGTGTGCTATGCCCATTTGTTGCTGTAAAAAAAAGAAAAAAATTAGCATAGCGTGATTATGAAATTACTTTGTGGGAAGAGGATGTGGTCAACCAACAAATGGAGAGTGCGCAAGTTATTTACAAAAAAATATGGTAATGGATGAAAATATCCAAAATTTGATGAAAGGCATGAATCTACACATTCAAGAAGTTTGACGATCTTCAAGGAGGAAAGTCTCAAAGAGATCCATACCTAGACGCATTGCATTCAAATTATCAAAAGAGAAAGAAAAAGAAATAGTTTGAAAGTAGCAAGAAAGGAGCAACTCATAATGTATAAGAAACCCAAGATACAATTAACAGCTGTTTTCTCATCAGAAACCATAGAGACTTGAAGGCAGTGGTATGAAATATGTAAAGTGCTGAAAGAAAAAAATTGTGAACCAAGAATAATACATCTGGGAGGTGGAACCAACATGGCACCCTTAGACAGATGCATCATGCCGTCTCTGCAACAAAGACCCAGAAAACTAAATAAAACAGATAGAAGTGTCAGTCCTGCAAACCTGAGCAACAAATGAAGGGATAAAGAATTAGATCAAACACCTAATGGAAGAAAAAACTGATAGAAAACAGAACAAGGATAGATACGGAGAGGAAGTCCCCTGCCAACCGACATGACACAGCATCGCCATCTTGAAACACAGACAGCAACAACCCTGCACAGGGAGTATGGGAAGGCAACTTCACGAAGCTCTCGACTAGGGACAGAGCACAAGAGAAACACACTTTCCCATCCCTCACCCCTCTGATGAGTAGAAGAAGCCCCCCATCCCAGCAGCCCCCACCACCAGGGTCAACAATACCAGTCCCCTTCCATCTCCAGGCCTGTTTCACCCCCTCCCACCACTCAGTTTTTTTTTTTTTCTTTCTTCCTTTTCTTTCTGCCTCCCACCTAGCCCTGAAGGCCACTTTCCCACTTCTTGTTGGCTCCCGCCACACCACCATTTTTTCTTTCTTTTCTTTCTCTTCCTTCTCCCTCCCACCTAGCCCCATGTACCACCTACCCCTCAACTGGCCCCCCAGGACAGCTCCACCCCTGCTTGCCACCACCATCACACCACTATTTTTTTTTCTTCCTTCTCTTTCTCCCTCCCACCTACCCCAGTATGCCACCCGCCCCACCTTCCCACATCCCCCCTGCCGCTGACCTGCCATTGCCCCAGAAAAGCCCCAACTCCAAACACCAACCCTCAACACACTGCCATTTTTTCTCCTTTTTTTTTCTTTTCTTTTGCCCTGCCTACTAGCCCCATACACCACCTCCTTACTAGCCCCATACACCACCTCCTCTCTCTTCCATCTAGCCCCCGGATCTGGCCCAACCTCACTCACTGGTCCACATTGTGCCAGTTTTTCTTTTTTCCTCTTTCTTTCTTTTCTCTCTCCCTCCAACATGGCACCATACACCACCTCCCCACCCTTGAGCCATGCCCTGACATGAAGCCACATCTAGAGAGCCACTGGCCCACTGCTGCTCCAGGTTTACCCAGACCCAATCTGCTGGTTCACGCAGTGCCACTATTTTTTCTTCTTTTTTTCTTTCTCCCTCCTACCTAGCTCTGTACACCACCTTCCCTCCCTTCCTACTAGCCCCCCAGGTCTTCTCCCACTCACTGACCCCCACCATGACATCATCTTTTCTCTTTCTTCCATTTCTTTCTTCCTCACACCTAACCCCATACACTACCTCTCCTCCCCACTCCTGCTGGCACCCACTGAGCTGCTATGGCTAGAGAGCCAGCAGCCCACTGATTCCTCAGGTCTGCCCTGTCCCCAACCACTGGCTCCTGCTATGCCATTTTTTCTTTCTTTTCTGTGTGTTTTCTTTCTTGTCTTTTTCCCTCCCACCTAGCCCTGTAAACCACCTCCCTTCCCTTCCCACCAGCCCATGACTTCGGCCTGGCTTCACTCGCTGGCCCCCACCATGCCATGATTTGTTTTTTCTATTTTCCTTCCTTACTCTTCTTTTTCCCTCCTACCTAGCCTTGTATACCACCTACCCACCATTCCAACCAGCCCTGCAGTGCTGCCATGCATAGAGTGCCACCAGCACTCTGGCTTGCCACTGCCCCAGGTCCACCCTGCCCTCACCCACCGGCTCCCAATGAGCTACCATTTTTTCTATTTCTTTTTCTTTTCTTTTCTATTTCTTTCCTTCTTTTCTTTCTCCCTCCCACTTAACTCTGTACAGTTCATCCCCTTCTTCCCACCAAACCCAGGTTCGCACCACCCCTACCCAGTGGTTCCTGTGACATTGCCTTTTTTTCTCTTTTCCATTTTCTTTCTTTCTCTCTCTTTTCTTTTGTCCTTCTGCCTAACCGCATATGCCACCTCATCCCCTTTCCACAGACACATGATGTGCCACCATGGCTAGGGCACCCCCAGCACTCATGCCCACTACCATACAGGACCTGAACTACCCCTCCCCTCCCACCACTCAACAAGTTGCTGTGTGGTGGGAAGTGAACCCATACCCCTCCCATTCAACACCCCTGCCCATCTGGCAAGGGGCTGCTAATGCTACCCCACCATTAGAACAACACCAGGAGGCAGACAGTGCCCCCTAAATCTGCCCTAAGCCACCTCGCCAACCAGTGTACAGTGAAGGAGGCTGGCCCAGCCTGCGGCTGCTCTGCCCACCCAGATAAGGTGGTGAGAGCTATCGTGCCCACAAAGGGAACAAGCAGCACAGCACACCTGACGTGCCCACTGTCACATATCAAAGAAAACGAAAAAGCAGGATGAAACAAATTAATATAAAATCAATAAAGAAAACACTTCATGTCTTGGAGACAGCAGGCAATACCAAAACATAAAAAAAACAGGATAAGATGACTGCAACAAGTGACCAAAATAATCAGATAACCATCTGAAAGAAGAAAAAGGCACTGGAACTACCTGATATGGAATTCAAAAGAGTAATATTTAGCATTCAGCAAGAGATTAGGAAACAGATCAAGGAAAACACAGATAAAACCAAGGTGGGGGGAAGACAAAATCAAGGAACACACAGGCAAAGCAATAGAAGAATTCAGGAAAAATTTTTTTAAAAAGAGGAAATAAATAAACAATTAGAAATCATACAAAACCAGCAACTAGAAATCCAAAAGATAGACAACAAAATTTTAGAAATGGACAAAGCAATAGAAGGTTTTAGGAACAAACTTGAAATAATGGAAGACAAAATCAATGAGATTGAAGACAAACTCACAGACGCCATCTTGTTTGAAGAAAAATTAAGGAAACCTAATAATTATGTGGGACACATTCAAGACCAAAATTTGCTTGCGCTCAGAGTTCCAGAGAAGGAGTAAAAAAATGAAAATCATAGAGAAGAATGCTGCAGATTTGTTGGAAGAAAGCTTCCCAAATGTCATGAACAACGAAAAACTGATGATCCAAAAAGGTCATCCAACCCCGTATATGATAGACTCCAAAAGAAAGCCACCAAGACATATCATAATTGCGCTTGCCAAAACCAAAGACAAAGAATTCTGAGAGCAGCTCAAGAAAAAAAAATCACTTACAAAGGGGAAACAATAAGATTAAGCTCTGACTACTTGGCAAAACTGTGCAGGCTACTGGGCAGAAACCATGCAAGCAAGAAGCAATAGGATGACATATATAAAGCCTACAAAGACAAAAAAAAAAAAAAACCTGCCAGCCAAGAATAATACATCCTGTAAACTCTCAGCTATGATGGCACAGTAGGATATTTACAGGCAAACAGAAATTAAGGGAAAAACCAAACCAAACTTACACGAAATATTAAAGGGAGTTCTTTGGTTAGAGCATCAACAACATCAGACAACAGCTAAAGTCAAGGACACAGAACAGCATCAGCCAGATACCAACCTGGTAAAGAACACTCAATAATAAAACAAAGCAAATAACTTAAAACAAGGAAACAGATGTCAATCTGTAAATGATGATGACGTCAAAATGATCTACAGATATAATGCAATCCCAATCCAAATTTCAACAGCATTGTTTAATGGCATGGAAAGATTAATCACCAACCTTATAAAGAAAGTAAAGAGACCTCAGTTAAGCAAAGCATCTTAAGAAAAATTGCAAAGTAGGAGGTCTAACACTATCTGATCACAGCACCTACTGTATAGCCAGGGTAGTTGAAACAGCCTGGAACTGGTACAATGACATACACAGAGACCAATGGAACAGAATCGAGAACCCAGATATACGCTCAGCTGATTTTTTACAAAGGACCGAAGTCCATTAAATGGGATTAAATGGGGAAAAGACAACCTTTCTAACAAATGGTGCTGGAAAAACTGTATGTTCATTCTGTTAAAAGAAAAAAAAAGAAAGAAAGAAACGTGACCCAAACCTCACACCATACACAGAAATTAACTCAAAATGGATCAAAGACCTAAATATAAAACCTAAGATAATAAAGATCATGGAAGAAAAAATAAAGACAATGCTAGGTGCCCTAATACATGGCATAAACACAATACAAACAATCACTAACAATTCACAAACACCAGAGGATAAATTAGATAACTGGGAGCTCCTACAAATTAAACACTTATGCTTATCAAAAGACTTCACCAAAAGAGTAAAAAGAGAACCTACAGACTGGGAAAAAAATTTGGGCTACAACATATCTGACAACAGTCTAATCTCTAAAATCTATAAAATACTTCAACACCTCAACAACAAAAACACAAATAATCAAATTAAAAAATGGGCAAAGAATATAAACACATACTACTCCACAGAAGACATTCAGGCAGCTAACAGAAGTATGAGGAAATGTTCACAATCATTAGCTGTTAAATAAATGCAAATCAAAATTACAATGAGACACCATCTCACCTTGACATTACTGGCACGAATCAGAAAATAACAAATTTTGGAGAGGTTCTGAGGAGACTGGAACATTTATGTATTGCTGGTGGGAAAGTAGAATGGTATAACCACTACGGAAAATGAGATGGTGCCTACTTAAAAAGCTAGAAATAGAAATACCATACAATCCAGCAATCCCACTCCTAGAAACATATCCTAGAAAAATAAGAACCATCACATGAATAGACATATGCACACCCATGTTCACTGCAGCATTATTCACAATAGCAAAAAGTTGGAAACAACCTAAGTGCTCATCAACAAAACAGATGAATGGATAAACAAATTACAGTACATACACATGATGGAATACTATGCAAAAATGATAAAGAACAATGATGAATCCGAGAAACGTTTCACGATGTGGATGAATCTGGAGAGCATTATGCTGAGTGAAATAAGTCAATCACAAAAGGAAAACTATTGTATGAGCCTACTTTTATAAAAACCCAAGAAAAGGTTTACACACAGAAAAAGCAATCTTTGATGGTTACGAGGGACATGAGGGTTGGGGAGGGGAAATCACTAACTAGGTAGTAGACAATTGTTAAGTTTGGTGAAGTGAAAGACAACACACAACATAAGGAAAGTCGGCACAACTGGACCAAGGCAAAGTCATAGAAGCTTCACAGACTCATCCAAACACCTTGAGGGACTGAGTTATTGGGGCTGAAGGGTGCAGACCATAGTCTTGGGGGACATCTAGCTTAACTGGCATAATATAGTTCATAAAGAAAATGTTTTATATTCTACTTTGTTAAGTAGTGTCTGGGGTATTTAAAGCTTGCCAGTGGCCATCTAAGATACATCTACTGTTCTCATCCTGTCCAGAGCAAAGTAGAAGGAAAAAAAAACAAAGACACAAGGAAAGTATTGGTCCAAAGAACTAATGGATCACATGAACCACAGCCTCCACCAGCCTGAATCCAGAAGAACTAGGTGGTGCCAGCAACCACCAAAGATCATTCCGACAGGGATCACAAGAGAGTGTCCTGGAAAAAATGGGAGGAAAATACAGAACAAAATTAACATTCACAAAAAAAGACCAGTATTATTGCTCTGACAGAGACTGGAGAAATTCCCAAGACAATGGCCTCCAGACACCCTGCTAATTCAGACCTGAAGCCACTCTGGAAGTCCATCTTTCAGCCAAAGATTAAACAGGCCTATAAAACAAATAATAACACATGTTATGAACATACTTCTTATTTCAAGCAAGTATGTAAAACCAAATGGGCAACACCTGCCCAAAAGCAAAGACGAGAAGGCAGCAAGGGACAGGAAAACTAAACGAATGGATATGGGAAACCTGGGGTGGAAAGGGGAAGAGTGCTGATATATTCTGGGGATTACAACTAATGTCACAAAACAATTTATGTATAAATTTTTGAATAAGAAACTGATTTGTAATCTAAATTTTCACCTAAAGCACAATTTTAAAAAAAAAAGGAATGCTATATCTGGCAAAACTCTCCTTCAATAATGAACAAGAAATTAAGATATTACCAGATAAATCAGTGATAAGAGAGTTCATTACTAGCAGACCTGCCTTAAAAGAAATACTAATGGGAGTCTTTCAGGCTGAAATGAAAAGACACTAGATAGTAAATGAAAACCATATAAAGATATAAAGAAGATAGGTAAAGGTTACTACAAAGGTAAATATGAAAGCCAATATTATTGTACTTATGCTTTATAACTCTTTTTTTTCTTATATGATTTAAAAGACAAAAGCACTGAGCAATAATTATAAATCTAAGTTAATGGCCACACAATATACAAAGATGTAGACTGCAACAAAAACAATATAAAGGGGGAGGAACAGATGTATGGGATCAGAGTGTTTTGTAATATTGAAACTACACTGGTATTATACAAACTATGTTCTTGTAAATTTAAGATATTAACATGAAACCACTAAGGAAAACAACCTAAAAAATAAACACAAAAGGAAGGAACAAGGGAATCAAAATACTACACTACAAAAAAAGGTAGTAGAAGAATTGAAGAAAAAAAAAACATATAAGACAAACAGAAAACAAATATCAAAATGGCAGAAGTAAATCTTTCCTTGTCAGTAATTATTTTGAATGTAAATGGATTAAAGCATCCAAATAAAAGGCAGATATTGGCAAAATGGATTAAAAAAATGATGTACATACGTGTGTCTACAAAAGACTCGCTTGAAATAGAAAGACAAAAAAAGATTGAAAGTAAAAGGATAAATAAGATATTCCATAAAAATAGTAAACGAAAGAGAGCTGAGGTGGCTAAATCACTACCAGACAGAATAGATTTTAGTAAAAATAAGGTTACAAAAGATAAGGATATTATATCTTTATGTAAGGTTCAATCCATCAAGAAATTACACAAATTTTAAAAATATATGCACTTAACAACAGAGCCCCAAAATACATAAAGAAAACATTGACAGAAAGTTAAGAAGAAATAGGCAGTTTTACAATACTTGTAGACCTTAATGCCTCACTTTCAATAATGGACAGAATGACCAGACAGAAGATCAACAAGGAAAAATAAAGAATAACACTGTAACCCAATTAGACCCAAGAGACATACATAGAACACTCCATTCAACATCAGCAGAATACACATTGTTCTGAAATAAACACAGGCAATTTTTAAGAAAGACCATATTTTGGCCACAAAACAAGTCTTAACATATTTAGGATAAGTGAAATAATACAAAGTGTCTTTCCTGATAACAGTGGAATAAAACTAGAAATAAAGGAAAACTGAAAAACTCACAAATCTGTGGAAATTAAACAACATACTCTTAAAAACCCAATGAGTCAAAGAAGTAAAAAAGGAAATAAGAAAATAGCTTGAGGCAAATGAAAATAACAACACAACATATCAAAACTTACAGGATGGAGAGGTGCTGCCAAGATGGAGGAATAGACAGGTGCTTCTGGGGAGCACTCTTACAACAAAGACCCCAAAAAACAAGTGAAACAAGTATATTTATGAGCCCTGAAAATTAAAGGCAAACTTAGAAAGCAAACTGAGCGGCAGAGGGAGGAAGAGACGGTTCAGAAGCTGCAATGAGTTACTGGACCTAAACTGCCGGGAACCCTCAGGCACCATTCCCAGGAGCGGCTGCGGCAGGCTGATACTAGCGTTTGGCCGCAGTTTCCTCAGGAAGAAGCAGCCAGCCAACAGCCTACTCACACCTCCAGAAACAGAGAAGAATGAAGCTCTCTGCAAAAGCTAAGTACTTGCATGTATTTTGCTGCCACACCTGCCCCCAAGCCAGCTTCAGCGGCTGTGGATATCCAAGGGCCTGAGATAGGCCCTGTTGAGCACCAAGAGCCATCCCCCCAGCCTTAGAGAAGGAATAAATTTGCAGTTGGGGGAAAAGATAATTTGCCAGCTCTACTAAACAGGGGAGATCAGGACAGAAACAGCTCCTGTCCATACATAAAAGTTCCTTGGACTTTGAGTACCTTTCACCTCTGCATGGACCTGTGTGGGCCTACCTCAGGAGAAAAGGCCCTTGTTGGCAGACTACTACTGTTTCAGCTGTGCAATGGAGAGGTGGGTGTTTGATGTTTGACACCATTTGCCTATTAAACAGGGTCCTCACCTACCCACATCGGAGGCCTAAGGACTGGTGGCTCCATTCAGGTCACCCAGCCACCCGTGACAGGGGTCCAAGGATAACTGGTACCTCCCAGTCCTTACAACCAAAAATATTGGGTGCCCACGGACCGTCTGCAGAACACACCCACCTGTATGCTCGAGGGAAGAGGGACATGCTTTCCTCAGAGGCATTTGAGGGACGATTCTCAGCCCCCTGCCTGGTTCAAAGCATGACCCACTGATGCAACCAGATACCGGTACCTACACCAATCACCCCTGCCCCTCTTAGACCGTATGACAGGGCCTGTATCACACACTTGATGATCAGCTACCCGGACACCTGACCTGAATTCGTACAAGAAAAGTGAATGGACTCCTGTACTGATATACCTGATAACAACTCTAGCCATTTGGGGACAGGACATCAGTACTCCAAAGTCGAAAATAATCAAGTTAGCTCACTCAAGCAACAAACGTGGACATATCAAAATGAAACAAAGCAAGAAGCTATGATACAGTAAGCAAAAATAAAATAAACTAATAAAATAACTTATAGACGGCTCAGAGACAACAGTCGATATCAAGTCACATAAAGAAACAGACCATGATTGCCTCAACAAGCTCTCAAAACAAAGAATCAAGGGATCTTCTAGATGAAAGTGCTTTTCTGGAATTACTGGATGCAGAATATTGACCAGACGCAGAATACAAAAGATTAATATACAGAACCCTTCAAGACATCAGGAAGGAAATCAGGCAATACGCAGAACAAGCCAAGGAACACACAGATAAAGCAGTTGAAGAAATTCAAAAGGTTATTCAGGAACGTAATGAAAAACTTAATAAGCTGGAAAAATCCAAAGGCAGACACCAATCAGAAATAGAGAAGAATAACAATAAAATTACAGAATTGGACAACTCAGTAGAAAGTCAGAGGAGCAGAAATGAGCAAGAGGAAGGCAGAAAGTGTGAACTTGAAGATAAAGCACTTGCCACCAATATATTTGAAGAAAAATCAGATAAAAGAATTTTTAAAAAGTGAAGAAACTTCAAGAATCGTGTGGGACTCTATCAAAAGAAATAACCTATGAGTGATTGAAATACCAGAACAGGGAGGGATAACAGAAAATACAGAGGGAATTGTTGAAGGCTTCTGGGCAGAAAACTCCCAGATATTGTGAAAGATGAGAAGATATCTATCCAAGATGCCCATGGATCTCCACATAAGGTAGATTTTAAAAGAAAGTCACCAAGACATATTATAATCAAAGTTGCCAAAACCAAAGGTAAAGAGTAAATTTTAAGAGCAGCTAGGGATAAACGAAAAGTCACCTAAAAAAGACGCTCAATAAGAATAAGCTCAGACTATTCGGCAGAAACCACGCAGGCAAAAAGGCAATGGGATGACTTATATAAAGGATTGAAGGAAAAAAAGTTGCCAGCCAAGAATTAAATATCCAGTAAAACTCTCAAATGTAAAGGTGAAATTAGGACATTTCCAGACAAAAAGAAGTTTAGGGAATTCGTAAAATCCAAACCAAAACTACAAGAAATACTACAGGGCGTTCTTTGGTTAGAAAATCAATAATATCAGGTATCAACCCAAGACTAGAACACTGGAGAGAATAATCACATGTCAAACCAGACAGGGCAATCACAAAAATAAATCAACATTAAAAAAGCTAAAAACAGGGAAACAACGATGTTATTATGTAAAAGACATTGTTAGTAAAGAGGGACTAAGAAATGTAGTCATAGATCTTACATATGGAGTGGAAGACAAGGCGATACAAAGAAATAAAAGTTAGGTTTAAATTTAGAAAAACAGGGGTAAAGATTAAGATAACCACACTGGAGACAAACTATCCTACACATCAAAATAAGATACAAGAAAAAAATAGACACAGCAGAAACAAAATCAACAACGAATAAGAGGAAAACACAATATACAAAGATAACCTACTCAGCACAAAAAATTAAGTGGGAAAAAGAAACTACCAACAACACACAAAAAAGACATCAAAATGATAGCACTAAATTCATAGGTATCCACAATTACTCTGCACGTAAATGGACTAAATCCACCAATAAAAAGACATAGTGGCAGAACAGATTAAAAAACATCATCCGTCTATATGCTGCCTACAAGAGACACACCTTAGAGACACAAACAAAGACTCAAAGGATGGAAAAATATACATCAAGCAAACAACAATCAAAAAAGAACAGGAGTGGCAATATTAATTTCTGCCAAAATAGACTTTAAGATAAATCCATCATAATGGATAATGAAAGACACTATATAATGATTAAAGGGACAATATTTTTATACCAGGAAGATATAACCATATTAAATATTTATGCACCCAATGACAGGGCTGCCAGATACATAAAACAAACTCTATCAGCATTGAAAAGTGAGATAGACAGCTCCACAATAATAGTAGCAGACTTCAACACACCACTTTCGGTGAAGGACAGGACACCCAGAAAGAAGCTCAATAAAGACACGGAAGATCTAAATGCCACAATCAACCAACTTGACCTCATAGACATATACAGAACACCCCACCCAACAGCAGCCAAGTGTACTTTCTTTTCTAGTGCACGTGGAACATTCTCCAGCATAGACCACATATTAGGTCATAAAGCAAGCCTTAGCAGAATCCAAAATATTGAAATATAACAAAGCATCTTGTCTGACCATAAGGCCATAAAAGTAGAAATCAATAACAAAAAAAGCAGGGAAAAGAAATAAAAAACTTGGAAACAGAACAATACTCTGTTCAAAAAAGACTGGATTACAGAAGACATTAAGGATGGAATAAAGAAAATCATAGAATCCAATGAGAATGAAAACACTTCTTACCAGAACCTTTGGGACATAGCGAAAGCAGCGCTCACAGGTCAATTTGTACCAATAAATGCACACATACAAAAAGAAGAATGGGCCAAAATCAAAGAATTATCCCTACAACTTGAATAAATAGAAAGAGAGCAAAAAAAGAAACCCACAGGCACCAGAAGAAAGCAAATAATAAAAAATAAAGCAGAATTCAATGAAATAGAAAACAGAAAAATGATTGAAAGAATAAATGAGATCAAAAGCTGGTTCTTTGAAACAATCAACAAAATTGATAAACCATTGGCCAAACTGACAAAAGAAAAACAGGAGAGGAAGCAAATAACCCAAATAATAAATGAGATGGGTGATATAACAACAGACTCAACTGAAATTAAAAGAATCATATCAGATTACTATGAAAAATTATACTCTAACAAATTTGAAAACCTAGAAGAAATGGATGAATTCCTAGAAACACACTACCTACCTAAACTAACACAAACAGAGGTAGAACAACTAAATAGAAACATAACAAAATAAGAGATTGAAAACATAACCAAAAAACTCCCCAAAACAACAACAAAAAAAAGCCCTGGCTTGGACGGCTTCACTGCAGAGTTCTACAAAACTTTCAGAAAAGAGTTAACACCATTACTACTGAAGGTATTTCAGGCACCAAAAAAAAAAAAAAAGAAAGAAAAATACAGACCTATATCCCTCATGAACTTAGATGCAAAACTCCTCAACAAAATTCTAGCCAATAGAATTCAACAACATATCAAAAAAATAATTCACCATGACCAAGTGGAATTTATAGCAGGTTTTTTTATGCAGGGATGGTGCCAGGCGCTCCTTGGAAGCTCTATGGGGCAGTTCTATTCTGTCCTATAGGGTTGCTACAAGTCAGAATCAACTTGACAGCACTGGGTTTTGGTTTTTGGTATATGCAGGGATGATTCAACATTAGAAAAATAATTAAAGTAATCCATCGTATAAATAAAACAAAAGACAAGAATCACATGATTTTATCAATTTATGCAGAAAAGGCATTTCGCAAAGTTCAACATCCATTCATGATAAAAAAAAAAAAACTCTGAGCAAAGTAAGAATAGAAGGAAAATTCCTCAACATAATAAAGGGCATTTATACAAAGCCAATAGCCAACATCACCCTTAATGGAGAGAGCCTGAAAGCATTCCCCTTGAGATCAGGAACCAGACAAGGATGCCCTTCATCACCGCTCTTATTCAACATTGTGCTGGAAGTCCTAGCCAGAGCAATTAGGCTAGATAAAGAAATAAAGGGCATCCAGATTGGCAAGGAAGAAGTAAAAGTATCTCTGTTTGCAGATGATATGATCTTATACACAAAACCCTAAAGAATCCTCCAGAAAACTACTGAAACTAATAGAAGAGTTCATCAGAGTAACAGGATACAAGATACACATGCAAAAATCAGTTGGATTACTCTACACCAACAAAAAGAACATCGAAGACGAAATCACCAAATCAATACCATTTTCAGTAGGCCCCAAGAAGATAAAACACTTAGGGATAAATCTTACCAGAGATGTAAAAGACTTATACAAATAAAACTACAAAAAACTTCGGCAAGAAACCAAGAGAGGCCTACATAAGTGGAAAAACATACCTTGCTCATGGATAGGAAGACTTAACATTGTAAAAATGTCTAATCTACCGAAAGCAATCTACAGGTTTCATGCAATTCTGATCCAAATTCCAATGACATTTTTTAATCAAATTGAGAAACAAATCACCAATTTCATATGGAAGGCAAAGATGTCCCGAATAAATAAAGCATTACTGAAAAAGAACAAAGTGGGAGGCCTCACTCTACCTGATTTTAGAACCTATTATACCGCCACAGTAGTTAAAACACCCTGGTACTGGTACAACAGATACATAGACCAGTGGAACAGAATTGAGAACACAGATACAAATCCATCCACATATGAGCAGTTAATACTTGACTAAGGCCCCAAATTAGTTAAATGGGGGAAATGAAAGTCTTTTAAACAAATGGTGCTAGCAGAACTGGATATCCATGTGCAAAAAATGAAACAAGACCCATAGCTCACACCTTGCACAAAAACGAACTCAAAATGGATCAAAGACCTAAATATAAAATCTAAAATGATAAAGATCATGGAAGAAAAAATAGAGACAACACTAGGAGCCTGAGTACACGGCATAAACAGTATACAAAACATTACTAACAATGCAGAAGAAAAACTAGATAACTGGGAGCTTCTAAAAATCAAACACCTATGCTCATCCAAAGACTTCACCAAAAAACAAAACCAGAAGAGTAAAAAGACTACCTACAGACTGGGAAAAAGTTTTTAGCTATGACATTTCCAATCAGCATCTGATGTCTAAAATCTACATGATACTGCAAAAACTCAACTACAAAAAGACAAATAACCCAATTAAAAAATGGGCAAAAGATATGAAGAGACACTTCCCTAAAGAAGACATTCAGGTAGCTAACAGATACATGAGCAAATGCTCAAAATCATTAGCCATTAGAGAAATGCAAATCAAAACTACAATGACATTCCATCTCACTCCAACAAGGCTGCAATTAATCCAAAAAACACAAAATACTAAATGTTGGAGAGACTGGAATACTTATACACTGCTGGTGGGAATGTAAAATGGTACAACCACTTTGAAAATTGATTTGGCCATTCCTTAAAAAGCAAGAAATAGAACTACCATACGATCCAGCAATCCCACTCCTTGGAATATATCCTAGAGAAATAAGAGCCTTTACACGAACAGATATATGCACACCCATGTTTACTGCAGCACTGTTTACAATAGCAAAAACATGGAAGCAACCAAGGTGCCCATCAACAGATGAATGGATAAATAAATTATGGTATATTCACACAATGGAATACTATGCATCAATAAAGAACAATGATGAATCCGTGAAACATTTCATAACATGGAGGAATCTGGAAGGCATTATGCTAAGTGAAATTAGTTTCAAAAGGACAATTATTGTATAAACCAAAAAACCAAACCCACTACCATCAAGTCGATTCCAACACATAGCAAACCTATAGGACAGAGTAGAACTGACCCCACAGAGTTTCCAAGAAGCACCTGGAAGATTTGAACTGCCAACCTCTTGGTTAGCAGTTGTAGCACTTAACCACGACGCCACCAGGTTTTCCAAATATTGTATAAGACCACTATTATAAGAACTCGAGAAATAGTTTCAACAGAGAAGAGAATATTCTTTAATGGTTATGAGGGGGGGAGGGAGGGAGGGAGAGAGGAGGAGGAGCATTCACTAATTGGATAGTAGATAAGAACTACTTTAGGTGAAGGGAAAGAGAACACAAAATACAGGTGAAGTCAGCATAACTTGACTAAACTAAAAGAAAAGAAGTTTCCTGAATAACCTGAATGCTTCGAAAGCCAGTGTAGCAAGGGCAGGGGCTTGGGGACCATGGTATCAGGGGACATCTAAGTCAACTGGCATAATAAAATCTATTAAGAAAACATTCTGCATCCCACTCTGGAGAGTGGCGTCTGAGGTCTTAAATGCTAGCAAGCTGCCATCTAAGATGCATCAATTGGTCTCAATTCACCTGGAGCAAAGGAGAATCAAGAACACCAAAGACACAAGGTAATTATGGGCCCAAGAGACAGAAAAGGTCACATAAACCAGAGACTACATCATCCTGAGACCAGAAGAACTAGATGGTGCCCAGCTACAACTGATGACTGCCCTGACGGGGAACACAACAGAGAACCCCTGAGGGAGCAGGAGAGCAGTGGGATGCAGACCCCAAACTCTCGTAAAAAGACCAGATTTAATGGTCTGACTGAGACCAGAAGGATCCCAGTGGTCTTGGCCCCCAGACCTTCTGTTAGCCCAAGACAGGAACCATTCCCAAAGCCAACTCTTCAGACAGGGATTGGACTGGGCAATGGGAGAGAAAAAGATGCTGGTGAAGAATGAGCTTCTTGGATCAAGTAGACACTTGAGACTATGTTGGCATCTGCTATATGAAGGGGAGATGAGAGGGCAGAGGAGGTCTGAAGCTGGCAGAATGGACACGAAGAGAGCACGTGGAGGGAAAGAGTGGGCTGTGTCATTAGGGGGAAAGCAATTAGGGGTATAATAGCAAGGTGTATATAAATTTTTGTATGAGAGACTGACTTGACTTGTAAACTTTCACTTAAAGCACAATAAAAATTAAACAAAAAACTTACAGGATGCAGCTAAGGCAGTGCTTAGAGGGGAATTTATAGCTGTAAACACCTATATTAAAAAAAGATTTCAAATCAATAACCTAATTGTGCACACTAAGGAATAGGAAAAAAAAGAGCAAATTAAACTCCAAGCTAGCAGAAAGAAAAGAAATAATAAATATTAAAGATTGAATTGTGTGGTGCTTTTTTTTTTTTTATGATGCTGGAAGCTATGCCATCAGTATTTCAAATACTAGCAGGGTCATCCATGGAAGGCAGGTTTCAGCAAACCTTCCAGACTAACGCAGACTAGGAAGAAGGACCTGGCAGTCTATTTAAGAAAAATTGGCCAGTGAAAACTCTATGAACAGCATCAGAACACAACCTGATATAGTGCCGAATGATGAGCCCCTCAGTTTGGAAGGCACTCAAAATACGACGGGGGAAGAGTTGCCTCTTCAAAGTAGAGTCAACCTTAATGACATGGATTCGGTAAAGCTTCTGGGACCTTCATTTACTGATGTGGCAAAACTTAAAATGACGAGAAAGTGCTGCAACCAGCACTTTTGGAATGTGGAAAGTATGAACCATGAATCTAGGAAAATTTGAAGGTGTAAAATATGAAATGGTACTCTTAAAGGTCTATATCCTAGGCATTAATGAACTGAAATGGACTGGTATTGGCCATTTGGAAATGGGCAACTGTATAGTCTATTATGCTGAGAATGACAAAGAGGAACGGCATCACATTCATCATCAAAAAGAACATTTTCAAGATCTATTTTTATCCTGAAGTACAACATTATCAGTGATAGGATAATGAGCATATGCCTACAAGAAGACCAGTTAATACAACTATTATTCAAATTTAAGCACTGTCTTAGTCTGGGTTCTATAGAAAAGCAAAACTAGTAAAATGTATAAATATATATAGAGAGAGATTCATATCCAGGAAACGGCTCAGGCAGTTGTAGAGGATGGAATGTGCCAAGTGTGTGAATCAGAATAGAAGCATCTCCTGATTCATGTGGCTGCAGGGGATGGCAAATCCAACATCAGCAGGTCAACACGGCAGGGCTCTTGCTCACAGGCTGCAAACATGGACAAATCTCAGGATCGGCAGGCAAGAGTGCAGGTAATCTGCTAGCTCAAGTCCCAAGAACCAGAGGTCAGAAGAACAGGAGCCATCTGCAGAATACAGAATGAGCAAAAGACCACGAGCCTTGCCAGAAAGTCCACTTATATTCAATCTAGGTCACTCCAAGGCAACTCCCTTGTAAAGTAAAGTAGAGGTAAAGAGGGTCAGTGAAAAAAAGAAAAATCCTCAGAGATGAATTGACACAGTGGTTGCAATGGACTCAAGTATAACAACAATCCTGAGGATGGTGCACCACTGGGTAGTATTTCTTTCTTTTGTACGTAGGTCATTATGAGTTGAAACCAAATTGACGGCACCTAACAACAACAACAACAACATCTACTTTATCAAGCATGATGTCCTTCTCCAGGGACTGATCCCTCCTCATAGCATGTCCAAAGTATGTAAGACTAAGTCATGCCATCCTCACCTCTAAAAAGCATTTTGACTGTACTCTTTTAAAGGCAGAATTGTTCCTTCTTTTGGCAGTCCAGGGTATATTCAATATTTTTTGCCAACCGCATAATTCAAAGGCATCAATTCTTCTTCGGTCTTTCTTATTCATTGTCCAGTTTGGCATGCATATGAGGCGGTTAAATACACCATGGCTTGGGTCAGGCACATCTTAGTCCTTAAAGTGACATCTTTGCTTTTGAACACTTCAAAAAGGTCTTTTGCAGCAGATTTGCCCAACACAATGTGTCCTATGATTTCTTGACTGCTGCTTCCATGTGTTGATTGTGGATCCAAGTAAAATGAAATCCTTGACAACTTCAATCTTTTCTCCATTTATCATGACATTGCTTATTGGTCCAGGATTGTGAAGATGTCTGTTTTCTTTATGTTGAGGTGTAATCCATACTGAAGGCTGTAGTCTTTGATCTTCATCAGTAAGTGCTTCAAGTCCTCCTCACTTTCTGCAAGCAAGGCTGTGTCATCTATATAACACAAATTGTCAATGATTCTTTCTCCAATCCTGATGCCTCGTTCTTCTTTATATGGTCCAGCTTCTCGGGTTATTTGTTCACCATACAGACTGAATAAGTATAGTGAAAGGATACAAGTCTGATGCACACCTTTCCTGACATTGAACTACTCAGTATCCCCTTGTTCTGTTCAAACGCCTGCCTCTTAGCCTATGCACAGGTTCCTCATGAGCACAATTAAGTGTTCTGGAATTCCCATTCTTCGCAATGTTATTCACAATTTGTTGTGATCCACACAGTCGAATGCCTTTGCATAGTCAATAAAACACAGCTAAACATCTTTCTGGTATTCTCTGCTTTCAGCCAAGATCGATCTGACATGAGCAATGATGCCCCTTGCTCCATGTCCTCTTCTGAATTTGGCTTGAAGATCTGGCAGTTCCCTGTTGATAAACTGCTGCAGCCACTTTTGAATAATATGCAGCAAAATTTTACTTGCATGTGATATTAATGGTATTGCTCAATAATTTCCACACACTGCCAGAAAAATGAACAAATCTGCCTTGGAAGAAATACAGACAGAATGCTCATTAGAAGCAAGGACGGTGAGACTACGTCTCACATCCTTCTGATATGTTATCAGGAGGGATCAGTCCCTGGGGAAGAATATCATGCTTGGTAAAGCAGAGCGTCAGTGAAAAAGAGGAAGACCCTCAACGAGAGGGATTGACACAGTGGCTACAACAATGGGCTTAAGCATAACAATGATTGTGAGGATGGCGCAGGACCAGGCAGTGTTTCATGCTGTTGTACATAGGGTCTCTATGAGTTGGAATCTACCTGACAGCACCTAACAACAACAACCAGTTGGTAGGCCAGTTATCTGTTTTCCAAATTTCATGGTAGAGATGAGTGAGAACTTTCAGTGCTGCATCCCTTTGTTGAAACATCTCAGTTGGTATTCTGACAATTCCTGGAAACTTCTTTTGCACCAGTGTCTTCAGGGCAGCTTGGACTTCCTTCAGTTCTTGATCATATGCTACCTCCTGAAATGGCTGAATGTTGACCAATTATTTTTGGTACAGTGACTCTGTGTATACCTTCCATGTTCTTTTGATGTTTCCTGCGACACTCAGTACGCAACTTGAGGCTTGAATTTTTTCTTCAGTTCTTTCAGCTTGAGAAATGCCTAGTCTGTTCTTTCCTTTTTGTTTTCTAACCCCAGATCTTTGCACATGTTGTTGTAATACTTTACTTTTTCTTGAGCAGTCCTTTGAAATCTTCTGTTTAGCACTTTTCTTCTTTTTTTTTTTTTCCTTTCACTTCAGGTACTCGGGATTCAAGAGCAAGTTTCAGAGTCCCGTCTGACATCCATTTTGGTCTTTCTTTCCTGTCTTTTTAATGACCCCTTGCTTTCTTCATGTATGATGTCCTTGATGTCATTCCACAACTTGTCTGGTCTTCGGTCATCAGTGTTCAACACGCCAAATCTGTCCTTGATATGGTCTCTAAATTCAGGTGGGATATAGTCAAGGTCATATTTTGGCTCTCGTGAACTTGCTCTAATTTTCTTCCCAAGTGGGATTTATTCCAAAAATGCAGGAATGGCTCAACATTAGAAAATCAATCAATGAAATACACCATATCAATAGAACAAAGGAAAAGAACAACATAATCATCTCTGTGGATGCACAAAAAGCATTTGATAAAATTCAACACCTTTTCTTGATAACAACCTTCAAGAAGATTGGAATAGAGGGGAAATGGCTCAATATGATTCAGGGCATATATAAAAACCCAGCAGCCAACATTGTACTTGATGGAGAAAGACTGAAAGATTTCACCTTGAAATCGGGAACATGACAAGGGTACCCATTCTCATGACTTCTATTCAATATTGTATTAGAAGTCCTAACCAGAGCAATAAGACACAAAAAAGAAATAAAAGGCATTCACATTAGAAAAGAAGTAAGATAATCTATATTCACAGATGATATGATCCTATATATAGAAATCCCCAAGGGTCCACAAAAAGAATTTCTACGGTTAATAAAGAAATTTAGCAAAGTCGCAGGGTACAAGATCAACAGACAAAAATCAGTTGAGTGTCTATACACCAGCAATGAGAAATTTGAAAGGGAAATTCCGTTTGCAATAGCATCTAAGAGAATAAAACACATAGGAATAAATTTAACCAGGGATGTGAACGACACATTCAATGAAAATTATAAAACACTGCTGAAAGACATTAAAGAAGACTTAAATAAATGGAAGATTTTCCATATTCTAGGATTGGAACCCCCACGTGTCTGTCAGTTTGTCATACTCTGGGGGCTTGCATGTTGCTGTGATGCTGGAAGCTATGCCACCATTATTCAGGTACTAGCAGGGTCACCCATGGAGGACAGGTTTCAGCCGAGATTCCAGACTAAGACTAGGAAGAAGGACCCAGCAGTCTACTTCTGAAAAGCATTAGCCAGTGAAAACCTTATGAATAGCAGCAGAACATTGTCTGATATAGTGCTGAAAGATGAGCCCCCCAGGTTGGAAGGCACTCAAAAGATGACTGGGGAAGAGCTGCCTCCTCAAAGTAGAGTCAACCTTAATGATGAGGATGGACTAAAGCTTTCGGGACCTTGAACTGCTGATGTGGCAAGACTCAAAATGAGAAGAATCGGCTGCAAACATCCATTAATAATCGGAACCTGAAATATACGAAGTACGAATCTAGGAAAATTAGAAACTGTCAAAAATGAAATGGAAAGCATAGACATTGATATCCTAGGCATTAGTGAGCTGAAATGGACTTGTAATGGCCATTTTGAATCGGACAATCATATAGTCTACCATGCTGGGAATGACAACTTGAAGAGGAATGGTGTTGCATTCTTCGTCAAAAAGAACGTTTCAAAATCTATCCTGAACTACAACGCTGCCAGTGATAGGATAATATCCATATACCTACAAGGAAGACCAGTTAATACGATGGTTATTCAAATTTAGGCACCAACCACTAGGGCCAAAGATGAAGAAATATAAGATTTTTCTCAGCTGTTACAGTCTGATATTGATTGAACGTGCAATCAAGATGCACTGATAATTACTGGTGATTGGAATGCAAAAGTTGGAAACAAAGAACAAGGATCAGTAGTTGGAAAATATGGCCTTGGTGACAGAAACAATGCCGGAGATCGCATGATAGGATTTTGCGAGACCAACGACTTCTTCATTGCAAATACCTTCTTTCACCAACATAAACGGCGACTATACACATGGACCTCGCCAGATGGAACACACAGAAATCAAATTGACTATGTCAATGGAAAGAGATGATGGAAAAGCTCAATATCATCAGTCAGAACAAGGCCGGGGCTGACTGTGGAACAGACCATCAATTGCTCATATGCAAGTTCAAGCTGAAACTGAAGAAAATCAGGGCAAGTTCAAGAGAACCAAAATATGACCTTGAGTATATCCCACCTGAATTTAGAGACCATCTGAAGAACAGATTTGATGCATTTAACACTAGTGACCAAAGACCAGAGGAGCTGTGGAATGACATCAAGGACATCATCCATGAAGAAAGCAAGAGGTCACTGAAAAGACAGGAAAGAAAGAAAAGCCCAAAATGGATGTCAGAGGAGACTCTGAAACTTGCTCTCGAACATCAAGCAGCTAAAGCAAAAGGAAGAATTGATGAAGTACAGGAACTGAACAGAAGGTTTCACAGGGTCTCTCAAGAAGACAAAGTAAAGTATTACAATGACATGTGCAAAGAGCTGGAGATGGAAAACCAAAAAGGAAGAACACGCTCAGCGTTTCTCAAACTGAAAGAACTGAAGAAAAAACTCAAGCCTCGAGTTGCATTAGTGAAGGATTCTATGCAGAAAATATTAAACAACGCAGGAAGCATCAAAAGAAGATGGAAGGAACACACAGAGTCATTATACCAAAAAGAATTAGTCGATGTTCAACTATTTCAAGAAGTGGCATATGATCAGGAAACGATGGTACAAGTCCAAGCTGCTCTGAAGGCACTGGCGAAAAACAAGGCTCCAAGAATTGATGGAATATCAATTGAGATGTTTAAACAAACAGATGCAACCCTGAAGGTGCTCACTCGTCTATGCCAAGAAATATGGAAGACAGCTTCCTAGCCAACTGACTGGAAGAGATCCATATTTATGCCTATTCCCAAGAAAGGTGATCCAACCCAATGTGGAAATTATAGAACAATATCATTAATATCACAAGCAAGCAAAATTTTGCTGAAGATCATTCAAAAACGGCTGCAGCAGTATATTGACAGGGAACTGCCAGAAATTCAGGCCGGCTTAAGAAGAGGATGTGGAACCAGAGATATCATTGCTGATGTCGGATGGATCCTGGCTGAAAGCAAAGAATACCAGAAGGATGTTTACCTGTGTTTTATTGACTATGCAAAGGCATTTGACTGTGTGGATCATAACAAATTATGGATAATGTTGAGAAGGATGGGAATTCCAGAACACTTAATTGTGCTCATGAGGAAACTTTACATAGATCAAGAGGCAGTTGTTCGGACAGAACAAGAAGATACTGATTGGTTTGAAGTGAGGAAAGGTATGCGTCAGGGTTGTATTCTTTCACCATACCTATTCAATCTGTATGGTGAACAAATAATACGAGAAGCTGGGACTATATGAAGAGGAATGGGGCATCAGGATTGGAGGAAGATTCATTAACAACCTGCGTTATGCAGATGACACAACCTTGCTTGCTGAAAGTGAAGAGGACTTAAAGCACTTACTAATGAAGATCAAAGACCACAGACTTCAGTAGGGATTGCACCTCAACATAAAGAAAACAAAAATCCTCACACCTGGACCAATGAGCAACATCACATAAACGGAGAAAAGATTGAAGTTGTCAAGGATTTCATTTTACTTGGATCCACATTCAACAGCCATGGAAGCAGCAGTTAATAAATTAAAAGACGCATTGCATTGGGTAAATCTGCTGTAAAGGACCTCTTTAAAGTGTTGAAGAGCAAAGATGTCACCTTGAAGACTAAGGTGCACCTGATCCAAGCCATGGTATTTTCAATCGCATCATATGCATGTGAAAGCTAGACAATGAATAAGGAAGACCAAAGAAGAACTGACACCTTTGAATTGTGTTGGTGAAGAATATTGAATATACCATGGACTGCCAAAAGAATGAACAAATCTGTCTTAGAAGAAGTACAATCAGAATGGTCCTTAGAAGCAAAGATGGGGAGACTGCATCTTACATACTTTGAACATGTTGTCAGGAGGGATCAGTCCCTGGAGGACATCATGCTTGGCAGAGTACAGGGTCAGTGGAAAAGAGGAAGACCCTCAACAAGGTGTATTGACACAGTGGCTGCAACAATGAGCTCAAGCAAAACGATTGTAAGGATGGCTCAGGACCGGGCAGTATTTCGTTCTGTTGTGCATAGGGTCGTTATGAGTTGGAACTGTCTTGACGGCACCTAACAACAACAACAACAGGATTGGAAGACTTGATATTGTTAAAAGTCCATACTATTCAAAGTGATCTACAGAGTCAACACAATCCTGATCAAAATTCCAATAGCTTTCTTTACAGAAATGGAAAAACCAATCCTCAACTTTATATGGAATGGCAAGAGGCCCCGAAGAGCTAAAGCATTATAGAAAGAGAAGAACATAGTAGAAGGACTCACATTTCCTGCATATTATACAGCTACAGTAATCAAAACAGCCTGGTACTTTTATAACAATAGACACACAGACCAATGGAATAGAATTGAAAGTCCAGAAATAAACTCACACATCTATAGTCAGACAAGGGTGCTAAGTCCATTCAAAGGGGAAAGAAGAGTCTCTGCAATAAGTGGTGCTGGGAAAACTGGATTTCGACATACAGAAAAAAGAAATAGGATCCATACCTCACATCATATACAAAATCAAATTCAAAATGGATTAAGGACCTAAATGTGCAGACTAAAACCACTAAATACCTACAAGAAAATACAGAAGCAATGCTATCATGCCTAGCTTGCAACAATGGATTATCTAATAATATAATAACAAAAGCACAAACAGCAAAAGACAAAATAAATAGGTCCTTGTATAAATTAAAAACTTTTGTTCATCAAAAGGCCTTACCAAAAGATGTGAAAAGACAAACTACCAACTGGGAGAATATCTTCGGAAACCATATATGCAGCAAGAATCTAACAACCAAAATATATGTAAAACTTTGACAACAATAAAAAGACAAATAACCCAATGAAAAAATGGGCCAAGGACCTGAATAGATATTTCACCAAAGAGGATAATCAAATCACTACCAAACACATGAAAAGATGTTTCAACATCATTAGCCATCAGAGACATGCAAATCATAAGCACGATGGGATAACATTTCGTTCCAACTTGGATAGTTAAGATACAATAAATAAATTAAAAAAACAGAAAATAAATGTTGGCAAGGATGTAGAGAAATTGTAGCCCTTATCTATTGCATGTGGTAATGCCAAACGGTACAGCAGTTGTTGAAAACATTGTGGTGGGTTCTCAAAAAACTAAAAATAGAACTATCACATGACCTAGCAATTCCACTCCTAAGTATATACCCAAAAGACTTCAAAGCAGAGACTCAGAGAGTTGTACACCAATGTTCACTGCAGCACTATTCAGAATAGCCAAAAGGTGGAAACAACCTAAATGCCCATCAAAGGATTAATGGATAAACAAAATGTGGTACATACATACAATGGAATACTACTCACCCAGTAGGAGAAATGAAGTCTTCACACATGCTCTGATAAGGACGGAGCCTGAAGACGTTATGCTGAGTGAAATAGGCCAATTACAAAAGGACAAATATTGTATGACCCCACAGTTATGGACTGAATTTTGTCCCTCAAAAATATGTGTTGTAAATTCTAACCTCTATGCCTGTGGTTACAATCCCATTAGGGAATGAGCTGTCTTTGTTACGTTAATGAGGTAGGATTAGTGTAGGTTGTATCTTGAATCAATCTCTTTCGTGTTATAAAAGAGATTAAACAAGCAAGCAAAGCAGAAATCGGAGAAGGTAGATGCCATACAACATGAAGATCACCAAAAAGCCAAGAAATATGGAAGCAACCAAAGTGCCCATCAACGGATGAATGGATAAATAAATTATGGTATATTCACACAATGGAATGCTACGCATTGATAAAGAACAGTGAGGAATCTGTGAAACATTTCATAACAGGGAGGAACCTGGAAGGCATTATGCTGAGTGAAATTAGTCAGTTGCAAAAGGACAAATATTGTATAAGACCACTATTATAAGAACTTGAGAAATAGCTTAAACGGAGAAGAAAACATTCTTTTGTGGTTACGAGAAGGCGGAGGTAGGGAGGGTGAGAAAGGGGCATTCACTAATTAGTAGATAAGAACTACTTTAGGTGAAGGGAAAAACAGCACACAATACAGGCGAAGTCAGCACAATTGGACTAAACCAAAATCAAAGAAGTTTCCTGAATAAACTGAATGCTTCGAAGGCCAGTGTAGCAGGGGCAGGGGTCTGGGGACCATGGTTTCAGGGGACATCTAAGTCAATTGGCATAATAAAATCTATTAAGAAAACATTCTGCATCCCACCTTGAAGAGTGGCGTCTGGGGTCTTAAATGCTAGCAAGCAGCCATCTAAGATGCATCAATTGGTCTCAACCCACCTGGATCAAAGGAGAATGAAGAACACCAAGGACACAAGGCAATTACGAGCCCAAGAGACAGAAAAGGCTACATGAACCAGCGACTACATCATCCTGAGACCAGAAGAACTAGATGGTGCCTGGCTACAACTGATGACTGCCCTGACAGGGAACACAACAGAGAACCCCTGAGGGAGCAGGAGAGCAGTGGGATGCAGACACCAAATTCTCATAACCAGACTTAATGGTCTGACTGAGACTAGAAGGACCCCAGTGGTCATGGCCCCCAGACCTTCTGTTGGCCCAGGACAGGAACCATTCCCGAAGCCAACTCTTCAGACATGGATTGGACTGGAGAATGGGTTGGAGAGGGATGCTGGTGAGGAGTGAGCTTCTTGGATCAGGTGGACACTTGAGACTATGTTGGCATCTCCTGCCTGGAGAGGAGATGAGAGGGTGGAGGGGGTTAGAAGCTGGCAAAAAGGACACGAAAAGAGAGAGTGGAGGGAGAGAGCAGGCTGTCTCATTAGGGGGAGAGTAATTGGGAGTGTGTAGCAAGGTGTATACGGGTTTTTGTGTGAGAGACTGACTTGATTTGTAAACTTTCACTTAAAGCACAATAAAAATTATTTTAAAAAGCCAAGAAATAAGGGCCACCTACCAGAGCCAATAGAGGGAAAGTCTTCCCCTAGAGCCAGTGCCCTATATTCAGACTTCTAGCCTCCTAAACTGTGAGAGAATAAATTTCTATTTCTTAAAGCCATCTGCTTGTGGTATTTCTGTTATAGCAGTACTAGATAACTAAGACACTCACTTATATAACAAGACAGTAAGAGGCAAATGTATAGAGACTAAAGTTTCTCAGTGGTTACCAGGCATGGGAAAACAACAACAAAAAAGAAACTTGGGAAATTAACAAATATGAGGAAATTAAACAATATAGTCCTAAATAACAAATGGGTCGAAGAAAAAAATCACAAGTAAATTTAGAAAATAATTTGAGTTTAATGAAAAGGAAAATGAAACATACCAAAACTTATTGGATACAGCTATGGTAGTACCTGGAGGGAAACTTATAGCCATAAATATCAGCATCTTAACCTTTCACTTTAGAAAACTGGAAGAACAAACTAAACCCAAAGCAAGCAGAGGAAAGAAATCTTTAGATAAGAGTGGAAACAAATATACAATTAAAAAACAATAAAAGATATCAACAAAACCAAAAGTTGGACCTTTAAAAAGATTGACAAATTGACAAACCCTTTGCTAGAATGTCTGAAAAAAAAAAAAAGGAGAGAAAGTGAGAGAGAAAGAGAAGACTCAAATTCCTAAAATCAGGAATGAAAGACGGAACATCACTACTGACCTATGGAAAAAGTCTACTCCAAAATGACCGGAGATCTAGTGACCCAGCCACATGTCCTTGAACAAATCTCTTAAGCTTGATAAAGTTCTATTTCCTTATCTGTACTAAGATGAGGTTGGCCTAGATAAGTCATTTGCAAACTTTTTGTAAACAGGTATTTTTTTTTTCCATACAAAACCTTACAGGAACACATTATATAAGAAACTGATTAAAGCCTAACTGGAGATCTTGGAGAATTGTGCATAAGCTTCCACCTTCTCTTAAAGGGAATCCTGAAGCTCTCCGGCAGAAGTGAGGGAGCCACAGAACACAGTTTTTTAATTACTGAAATAGATGATTTATAAGAGCTCCTACAACTCTAAAGTGTTATCTGTATTAAAGTGTCTTCTGTATAGTTTTATACTTGCTATTGACGGGGTTTTGGTATCGACGGCACTGGGTTTATCATAAAATTCATTACATATCCACTAGATGGTGCTAATACATTCCATCTAAAAAGGCCTTGCACATGATCATTTTCGTAATTAATACTTTTATCATAATCTATGATTATATCATACTCTTAACTTTTCAAAGTACTATTGCATTGATTATGTTATCCTCATTAAAAGTCTGTCACAGATTCATCCATTTTTCAGATGAGGACATTAGAAAACAGTAGTTAGGTGAGTGGCCCATTGTCACAGAGCTTATTGGTGATGAATCTTCTACTACCAGCTCTATGATCTTCCCCTATATCACAGTTCCTAACTATATATAAATATTATCAAATTCTCTAGGCCTTAGGCTGAGAATAGAAAAGTACAGTCATGTGCTGCATAACGTCCATTTGGGCAATGTCTGTGGTCTCATTTTTTTTTTTGAAACTCGATTATTAGAACTCTTTCAAATTCTTATTTGAAAACATTCAACACAGGCAAAGAAAAAAAAAACTCCACCCCATCATTCTTAACATGAGGAGAAGCAGGGCTTGTAAGAACACGATTCAAGATAGGGCTTCCACTTTAAGCTTTGCATGGATCCCACCCTGGGGCATGAACTATCTTCAAAGCTTGATAATCCAGATCTGTGCAGTATCCGAGGCCTGCTGAGTGCCAGCCTCCGGGACTGCCTCTGAAGCTTGCTGGACGCCAGCCTCCAGGACGGAGCCCTTCCCTGTGATAGCCGGCAGTAATAGTCGGCCTAGTTCATGATCATCTTGGCAACATCCTTCTGGTAATAGAACTGCCCAAATATCAAGATCTCAGCCTCTCCTTTGGGGTCCAACTGACTCATGGGACAATGGTCTGTGAAACACACTTGAAGAGAGGAATGTGCTCTCTGCTAGGAATGAAGATCACTTTCACCAGCCACGCCTCGAGGTGAACTCTGTACAGTATATAATATGGTGTTCGCACAACATACCAATAACATAAGGTACTATTTCACACAACACATCCTGGATGATAAGCGATGCATGACTGTAATATTAAAACTGTAAAACCTTCCCTATGCCACCAGTATTTCAAATACCAGCAGGGTAACCATGTTGTACAGATTTAAGAGGAGCTTCTAGAATAACACAGACTAGGAAGACCTGGTCGTCTACTTCTGAAAACACTGGCCAGTGAAACCCTTATGCATACTAGTGGAACACTGTCTGATACAATGTCACAGAGAAGCCCTTCAGGTTGTAAGGCACTCAAAACAAAACAAAACAAAAACTGGGGAAGAACTGCCTCCTCAAAGTAGAGCCAACCTTAATGACGTGGATGGAGTCCAGCTTTCGGGACCTTCATATGCTGATGCTGCATGATTCAAAATGGGAAGAAACAGCTACAAACATCCATTAATAATCAGAACATGAAATGAGAGAAATATGAGTCTAGGAAAATTGGAAGTTTTCCAAATTGAAATGGAATACATAAACATCGATATCCTAGGTATTAAAAACCCCCAGTGCCGTCGAGTCGATTCCGAGTCATAGCGACCCTATAGGACATGGTAGAACTGCCCATTAGAGTTTCCAAGGAGCTCCTGGCGGATTTGAACTGCCAACCCGTTGGTTAGCATCCATAGCACTTAACCACTACGCCACCAGGGTTTCCAAGGTATTGGCCCATTTTGAATCAATCATATGGCCTACTACGCCAGGAATGACAAATTGAAGAGGAATGGTGTGGCATTAATCAACAAAAGAACGTTTCAGTTTGAAATGGATCAAATATGCAATCAAAGATGCATTGCTAATTACTGGTGACTGACAAGCAAAAGTTGGAAACAATGAACAAGGATCGGTAGTTGGAAAACAAGGCTTTCGTGATAGAAATGACACCAAAGATTCCATGACAGAATTTTGCAATAATAATGACTTACTCATTGCAGAAACCTTTTTTCAGCAACATAAACAGTGACTATACACTGAACCTCACCAGATGGAAAACACAAGAATCAAATCGACTACATCTGTGGAAACAGACTATGGAAAAGTTCAATATCATCAGTCAAAACAAGGCCAGGGACCGACTACAGACTGGACCAAAAATTGTTCATATAAAAGTTTATGTCGAAGTTGAAGAAAATTAAAACAAGTCAAAGAGAGCCAAAGTATGACCTCAAGTATATCCCACCTTAATTTAGAGACCATCTCAACAATAGATGTGATGCATAGAACACAACCAAAGGCCAGACAAGCTGAAGGATGACATTAAGACACCATACATGAAAAACCAAGAGGTCATTAAAAAGACAGAAAAAAATAAAAGATGAAACTGTATGTCAGCAGAGACTCTGAAACTTGCTCTTGAACGCAGAGTAGCTAGAGCAGAAGGAAGAAATAATAAAGTAAAAGTGCTGAACAGAAGATTTCAAAGTGCAGCTGAAGAAGACAAAGTATTACAATGAAATGTGCAAAGACCTGGAGCAAGAAAACCAAAAGTGAAGAATGCACTTGGCATTTTTCAAGCCGAAAGAACTGAAGAAAAAATTAAAGCCCCGAGTGCAATACTGAAGGATTCTATGGACAAAATATTGAATGAATCAGGCAGTATCAAAAGAAGATGGAAGGAATACACAGTCACTGTACCAAAAAAAATTGGTCGACATACAACCATTTTAGGAGGTAGCACATGTTGAAAAAACCATGGCGTTGAAGGAAGAAGCACAAGCTGCACTGAAAGCACTGGCGAAAAACAAGGCTTCAAGAAGTGATGGAATAACAATTGAGATGTTTCAACAATGAATGCAGCACTGGAGGTGGTCACTTGCTTACGCCAAGAAATTTGGAAGATAGCTACCTGGTCAACCAACTGGAAGAGATGCAAACATGTGCCCATTCCAAAGAAAGGTGATCCAACGGACTGGAAATTATGGAATAATATCATTAATATCACACAGAAGTAAAATTTTGTTGAAGATATTTCAAAAGGGGTAGCAGTACTACATCATCAGGCAACTGCCAGAAATTCAAGCCGGATTCAGAAGAGGATGCGCAACAAGGGATATCACTGCTGATGTCAGATGGATCTCGGTTGAAAGTAGAGAATACCAGAAGGATGTTTACCTGAGTTTTATCGACAAGGCAAAGGTATTCAACTGTGTGAACCATAACAAATGGATAACATTTTGAAGGATGGGAATTCCAAAACACTTAATTATGCTCATGCAGAACCTGTACATAGGCCAAGAGGCAGGTGTTTGAACAGAACAAGGGGATACTGCATAGTTTAAAATCAGGCATGGTGTGTGTCAGGGTTGTATCCTTTCACCATACTTATTCAATCTGTTGGAGCCCTGGTGGTTCAGTGGAAAAGACTTCGGCTGCGAACCAAAAGGTTGGCAGTTTGAATTCACTAGCCGCTTCCTGGAAACCTATGGGGCAGTTCTACTCGGTCCTATAGGGTCGCTATGAGTCAGAACCGACTTGACACCAATGGGTGCAGGTTTATTCAACCTGAATGCTGAGCATATAATCCAAGAAGCTGAACTATATGAAGAAGGACGTGCATGAGGAGTGATGGAAGACTCATTAACAACCTTCGATATGCAAATGACACAACTTGCTTGCTGAAAGCAAAGAGAACTTGAAGCACTTACTGATGAAGATCAAAGACTACAGCCTTCAGTAAGGATTATACCTCAACATAAAAAAAAAAAATCCTCACAAATGGGACGATAAGCAACATCATGATAAATGGAGAAAATAATGAAGTTGTCAAATATTTCATTTTTTCGAATCCACAATCAACGCTTATGGAAGCAGTCAAAAAATCAAACAGTGTATTGCACCGGACAAATCTGCTGCAAAAGATTTCTTCAAAGTATTCAAAAGCAAAGATGTCACTTTTGAGGACTAAGGTGTGCCTGACCCAAGCCATGATATTTTCAATCGTCTCATATGAATGGAAAAGCTGGACAATGAATAAGGAAGACTGAAGAAGAATTGATGACTTTGAATTATGGTGTTGTGGAAGAATATTGAATACACCATGGACTGCAAGAAGAATGAACAAGTGGAAGTAATACAGCCAGAGTGCTCCTTGGAAGCGAGGATGGCGAGACCACGTCTCACATACTTTGGACATGTTAGCAGGAGGGACCAGTCTCTGGAGAAGGACATCATGCTTGGTAAGGCAGAGGGTCAGCAAAAAAGTGGAAGATCCTCGACAGATGGATTGACACAGTGGCTGCAACAATGGGCTCAAACATAGTAATGCTTGTGATAATGGCACAGCACTGGGTAGTGTTCTGTTGTGTTGTACACTGGGTCACTGGGAGTTGGAACCGACTTCAAGGCACCTAACAACAAAAACACAAACTTTTCTTGGGCTTGTCCATTGGACCCCTAATATCTGTTCATATAAATACATTTATAGTTCCTATTGTACATAGGGAAACCCTGGTTAAGTGGTTAAGTGCTATGGCTGCTAACCAAAAGGTCGGCAGTTCAAATCCATCAGGAGTTCCTTAGAAACTCTATGGGGCAGTTCTACTCTGTTTTATAGGGTCACTTTGAGTCGGAATCTACTAGACAGCAATGAGTTTTTCTTTTTGGCTGTACATAAGGTCGCAAGGCATTGAAACCAACTTGATGGCACCTAACAAGAACAACAACAGTTCCTTTGTTATTCCCTATTAGAAGACCTCTGGTGACATATACACCTAAATAACCAAAGTAAATGCCAAACATTAATAAATACGAATATCCCATATTTAAATACTGACCTTATTGTAAATATAATAGCTATTTTTAAACCCAATATAAAAATCACATAATCTGGATTCACTAACCTTAAGCACGGTGAATATAGGGAACAAAGGTATATTTTTTTCCTGGATTCTCCCTATTTGATTCCATGAGGGATACAAAAAGTTTTAAATAACCAGAAAAGAGAAAGACACTCCTCTGTTCCCACTTCCCCAGCTACATGCACGATAAAAAGTACCCCTGACCAATAGGTCACATTAACTACCAAAGAAGACAGGTTTCAAATTAGTATTTAGAGAAATTTAAAACAGTATTGAAAAAGACCTCAAAATTTATCCTCCCCCCAAGCTACTGCCTGCCCAATCATTTATTCACATCCAAAAAACCTAGACAACAATAAGTTTAAGTTATTGTTGTTGGGTTTTTTCTTTTTAAGATAAAATTTAACTATGCTGCTGAAGAAATCACGCTCTCTTTGGATCCTATTGAGAACGAGGCAGCCCAGAGCTAAAACAAAAGGGATTGAGAAACATTCTCATATTTGTTAACCTATAAAAGACTCTCCTCTTCAGGAATGTATAAACACCTATTCTCTAACTTGTAGGTCAAATAAGTTAGGTCACTAAATCTCATTTATTAAGATCAAAGTGAGATTATTTTTTGAGGAATACTTTCAGTTTTTTTCCAATTCTCCAGAATTTTGTGCAGTTCAAATGTCTTCTGTGGTTTTTCCAACTTAACTCACTATCTCTAATAATAACAAGAGCTCACCAAGTAGGAGTTTTCCTATGCATAGTTTCTAACTTGATTTCATTTTGCTAATTTCTATTTACAATCTATTTTGAAACAATTTCTCAACTCCTGAAATTCCCCAAATGCATTTCATTTATTCTCATGTTTTCCTTGTCGTTAAATGTATTCCTATCACTGCCAAATTAAATGTATTAGGAAGTTTTAGAAACTATTTTTGAAAAAAATTAATAAGAATATGGGGACTTTTACTCTCCATATATATTTTTCTGATGTTTAAATTCTCTAATGAGCACACATAACTACTCCAATCAGCAAAGACATTTTAATCTTTATTTTTATTATATCCATGGCTATTACCTTTTAATTTTGACTGTTACCTCCAAATTTAGAAGGTCTTCTTACAGCATAAGTAAAAAAGTAAGCAGCCCAAGAGTTGCCCAGCCATGGAGATGTCTGATGTTGCTGTAAACCTTTAGCTCCAAGAACAAAGTTTAGTGAATTAGGAAAACTACTACAACATACCTTATTTGTCTGTCAGTTTATCATTCTGTTGTGGCTTGCATGTTGCTGTGATCCTGGAAGCTATGCCACTGATATTTCAAATACCAGCAGGGTCACCCATGGTGGATAGGTTTCAGTGGAGCTTCCAGACTAAGAAAGACTAGAAGGACCTGGAAATCAACTTCTGAAAAAACTGTCCAGTGAAAACGTTATGAATAGCAGTGGAACATTGTCTGCTATAGTGCTGGAAGATGAGTTCCTCAGGTTGGAAGGCACGCATAATGTGACTGGGGAAGAGCTGCCTCCTCAAAGTAGAGTCGACCTTAATGACATGGATGGAGCCAGGCTTTCGGGATCTTCAATTGCTAATGTGACCTGACTCAAAATGAGAAGAAATAGCTGCAAACATCCATTAATAATCAGAATGTGGAATGTACGAAGTATGACTCTTGGAAAACTGGAAATCATCAAAAATGAAATGGAACGCATAAACATCAATATTCTAGGTATTAGTGAGCTGAAACGGACTGTTAATTGCCATTTTGAATCAGATAATCATATGGTTTACTAGACAGGGAATGACAACTTGAAGAGGAATGGTGTTGCATACATCATCAAAAAGAACACTTCAAGATCTATCCTGAAGGACAACACTGTCAGTGATAGGAAAATATCCATACGCCTACAAGGAAGACCAACTAATACGACTATTATTCAAATTAAGGCACCAACTACTGGGGCCAAGGATGAAGATTTTTGCCAGCTTCAACACTCAGAAATCAATCAAACATGCAATCAAGACACATTGCCAATTATTGGTGATTGGAATGCGAAAGTTGGAAACAAGAAGGATCAGTGGTAGGAAAATATGGCCTTGGTGGTAGAAATGACACCAAAGACCGGATGATAGAATTTAGTAAGACCAATGATGTCTTCATTGCAAATAACATTTCTCAACAGCATAAATGGCAACAAAACATGTGGACCTCACCAGATGGAATACACAGGAATCAAATTGACTACATCTGTGGAAATAGACAGTGAAGAAGCTGAATATCATCAGTCAGAACAGGCCAGGGTCTATGGTGGAACACACTATCATTTGCTCATACGCAAGTTCAAGTTGAAGCTGAAGAGAATTAGAGCAAGTTCACGAGTGAAAGAAAATATGACCTTGACTATGTCACACCTGAACTTAGAGACCATCTCAAGGAGAGATTTGATGCACTGAACACTAATGTCTGAAGAACAGACAAGTTTGTGCAACGACATTAAGGAAATCGTACATGAAAAAAGACAGGACAGAAAGAAAAGACCAAAATGGATGTCAGAAGAGACTCTAAAACTTTTTTTAAACGTAGAGTAGCTAAAGCAAATGGAAGAAATGATGACGTACACGAGCTGAACAGAAGACTTCAAAGGGGTGGCTCAGGAAGACAAAGCAAACCATTACAACAAGAAGTGCAAAGACCTGGAGTTAGAAAACCAAAAGGGAAGAACACACTCAGCATTTCTCAAGCTGAAAGAACTAAGGAAAAGCTTCAAGCCTCGAGTTGCAATACTGAAGGATTCTGTGGACAAAACATCGAATGACACAGGAAGCATCAAAAGGAGCTGGAATGAAAACAGAGTCACTGTACCAAATAGAACTGGTCAACTTTTGGCCATTTCAGGAGGTAGCATATTTTCAAAGCCCAACGGTATTGAAAGAAGGAGTTCAAGCTGCACTGCAGACACTGGCGAAAAACAAGGCTCCAGGAATTGGCAGAATACTACTTGAGATGTTTCAATAAACAGATGTGCTGGAGGCTCAAACACTGCAATGACTGTGAGGATGGCACTGGGCCGGGCAATGTTTTGTTCTGTCATAAATAGGGTTGCTATGAGTTGGAACCGACTCGACAGCACCTATCAACAACAACAACACTAAAGCATAAAGGAAAAATCATCCACCATTACTAATATGACTAAACTTTAGGATTAGGATATTCTTCTCCAAGGGGAAAAACATCTACAAAGTATTTGTGTAGTAAATCACTGTAGCCCCAAAGCCTTTTTGGATTGGACTTATTTTTATTTGTTTAGTTTACTGCTCACTATTCTTCTTTGTAGAATACTAATTTGTCACAGTGAAATTTCTGTATAGATTTTTCAAAAAAGCCAACCTCACCATAACATGCATCCAAAAAATTACATAAGACTTTAAAAGGTAAACGTTGAATTTGAATCCCACAAGGGCAACTAAGAGACCACTAATCACCAAGACTGTAGAAGAAAGAAAATTCTACATCAACATTCTTTACCGATCTACTTATTCTTGCCTTCTGCCAGTAGCATATTATTTCCAAACATGGCATTTGAAATCCAAAAATTTGAAATTCTATAGAGGCTGAACTGAATTTGTCACTAAATACATTGAGAAAGGCATTAGAAAAATGCAAATCAAAACTACAATGAGAGGTGGGGCCGTGACGGAGTAGTCAGACACCTTCTTACAACAAAGACCCCAAAAAACGAGTGAAATGATTATATTTATGACAAGCTAGGAGCCCTGAACATCAAACGCAAAGTCAGAAAACAGACTGAGTGGCAGGGAGCAGGAGAGAGAGTTCAGAAGTGGAAAGGGGTTGCCAGACCTGAATCTCCAGGAACCCCCAGGCATCATTCCCAGGAGCGACTGTGGCAGGCCGACAGTAGCATTTTGGACAAAGTTTCCTCAGGAAAAGACAGCCAGCTGGACAGCCTACTCACACCTCTGGAAGAACTGTGCTCTCGGCAAAAGCTAGGTACTTGTGTATATTTTACCACACCCCAGCTCCCAAGCCAGCTCCAGTGGCTGTCGATTTCCCTGGGTCTGAGATGGGCTCTGCTGAGCATTCTGAGTCATTCCCCTCACCTTGGAGAAGGACTAAAATCACATTTGGGGGAAAAGACAATCTGCCACTTACACTGACCTGGGGAGCTCAGGACAGAAGTGGCTCCTATCCAGGCATAAATAGTCCATGGACTTTGAATACTTTCCCCCCCTGCATGGACATGTGTGGCCTATTTCAGGAGAATAGGCCCTTGTTGGCAGACTGCACCGCTTTGCCTATTAAACAGGGTCCTCACCTACCCACATCAGGAACCTAAGGACTGGTGGCTCCACCGACATCCACAGCCACCCTCGACAGGGGTCCAAGGATAAGTGGTAGGTTCCAGTCCTTATAACCAAAAGCATTGGGTGCCCATGGTCCGTCTGCACAACCCACCCACCTGTGCACCCTAGGGAAGAGGGAAGTGCTTTCCTCACAGACATCGGGGGATAGCTGTCAGCCCCCTGCCCTGTTCAGAGCATGACACCCTGCTGCAGCCAGATACCTGTACCTACACCAATCACCCCTGCCCCTCTAAGACTCTAGGACAAAGCTCGCATCACACACTTCATGACCAACTACCTGGACACCTGAGCTGAATTCATGCAAGAAAAGTGAATGGACTCCTAGTCTCATATACCTGATAACACCTCTAGCCATCTGGTGATAGGATGATAGAGCTTCAAAGGCAATAATAATCAAGCTAGCTCACTCAAGCAACCTATTTGGGCATATCAAAACAAAACAAAGCAAGAAGTTAGGATACAGTAAGCAAACATAAAATAAACAAATACAATAACTTATAGACGGCTCAGAGGCAACAGTCAATATCAAATCACATAAAGAAGCAGACGATGATCGCTTCAACAAACTCTCAAAACAAAGAATCAAGGCATCTTCTGGATGAAGGTGCCTTCCTGGAATTACCAGATGTAGAATAAAAAAGATTAATATACAGAGCTTCTCAAGACACCAGAAACGAGATGAGGAAGGAGATCAGGTAAAATGCAGAACAAGCCAAGGAATACACAGATAAAGCACTTGAAGAAAATAAAAAGGTTATTCAAAAAGACAATGAAAAATTTAATACGCTACAAGAATCCATAGAGAAACAGCAATCAGAAATTCAGAAGATTTACAATGAAATTACAGAATTAAGCAACTCAGTAGAAAGTCAGAGGAGCAGAATTGAGGAACTGGAAGCAGAATTAGATTAAAGATAAAGCACTTGGCACAAATATATTTGAAGAAAAATCAGATAAAAGAATTCTTAAAAAATGAAGAAACTCTACAAATCATGTGGGACTCTATCAAGAGAAATAACCTACGAGTGATTGGAGGACCTGAACAGGGAGGGAGAACAGATAATATAAAGAGAATTTTTGAAGATTTGTTGGCAGAAAACTTCCCGGATATTGAAAAATGAGAAGGTATCTATCCAAGATGCTCACTGAACTCGACATAAGGTAGAACTCAGAAGAAATTCACCAAGACATATTATAATCAAACTTGCCAAAACCAAAGATACAGAGAGAATTTTAAGAGCAGCTAGTGATAAATGAAAAGTCACCTACAAAGGAGAGTCAATAAGAATAAGCTCGGACTGCTCGGCAGAAACCATGCAGGCAAGAAGGCAATGGAATGACTTATAGAAAGCACTGAAGGAAAAAAATTGCCAGCCAAGAACCATATATCAAGCAAAGCTGTCTCTCAAATATGAAGGTGAAATTAGGACACTTCCAGATAAACCAAAGTTTAAGGAATTAGTAAAAACCAAACCAAAACTACAACAAATACTAGTGGGAGCTTCTCTGGTTAAAAAATCAATAATATCACATATCAACCCATGACTAGAACACAGGACAGAACAACCAGATGTCAACCCAGATAGGAAAATCACAAAAATAAATCAAGATAAAAAGACGCTCAAAACTGGGAAACAGTGATGTCATTATGTAAAAGACAACATTAAAACAATAAAGAGGGACTAAGAAATGTAGTCATAGATTTTTCATATGGAGAGGAAGACAAGGTGATATAAAGAAATAAAAGTTAGGATTCAACTTAGAAAAATAGGGGTAAATATTAAGGTAACCACAAAGGAGACTAACAATCCTATTCATCAAACTAAAAGAAAATAGAGACTCAGCAGAAATAAAATCAACAACAAATAAGAGAAAAAGGCAATACATAAAGATAAACTACTCAGCAAAAAAAAAAATTAAATGGGAAAAAAGAAACTGTCAAAAACACACAAAAAAAGGAATCAAAATGACAGCAATAAACTCATACCTATCTATAACTATGCTGAAAGTAAATGGACTAAATACACCGGTAAAGAGATATAGAGTAGCAGAATGGATTAAAAAAAAAAACACGATTCACTTATATGCTGCCTACAAGAGACACACCTTAGACTTAGAGACAAAAACAAACCAACACTCAAAGGATGGAAAAAAATATATCAAGAAAACAACAATCAAAAAAGAGCAGGAGTGGCAATATTAATTTCTGACAAAATAGACCTTAAAGTTAAATCCACCACTAGGATAAGGAAGGACACTATATAATAATTAAAGGGACAATATACCAGGAGGATATAACCATATTAATTATTTATGCACTGGATGAGAGCGTTGCAAGATACATAAAACAAACTCTAACAGCATTGAAAAGAGAGAGAGCTCCACAGTTATAGTAGAAGACTTCAAGACACCACTTTCAGTGAAGGACAGAACATTCAGAAAGAAGTTCAATAAAGACACGAAAGATCTAAATGCCACAATCAACCAACTTGACCTCATAGACATATACAGAATACTCCACCCAACAGCAGCCAAGTATACTTTCTTTTCCAGTGAACATGCAACATTCTCTAGAATAGACCACAAATTAGGTCATAAAGCAAGCCTCAGCAGAATTCAAAACACCGAAATATTACAAAGCATCTTCTCTGACCATAAGGCCATAAAAATAGAAATCGATAAGAGAAAAAGCTAGGAAAAGAAATCAAATGCTTGGAAACTGAACAATACCCTGTTCAAAAACGACTGAGTTATAGAAGACATTAAGGATGGAATAAAGAAATTCATAGAATCCAATGCGAATGAAAACACTTCTTATCAGAACCTTTGGGACACAAAGAAAGCGGCACTCAGAGGTCAATTTATAGCAATAAATGTACACATACAAAAAGAAGAAAAGGACAAAAGGAAAGAGTTACCCCTACATCTTGAACAAATAGAAAGAGAGCAACAGAAGAAACCTGCTGACACCAGAAGAAAGCAAATAATAAAAATTAGAGCAGAATTAAATGAAATAGAGAACAGAAAAACAATTGAAAGAGTTAACAAGACCAAAAGCTGATTCTTGAAAAAATTAACAAAATTGATAAACCACTGGCCAAAATGACAAAAGAAAAACAGGAGAGGAAGCAAATAACCTGAATAAGAAATAAGACGGGTGATATCACAACAGACTCAACTAAAACTAAAAAGAATAATATCAGATTACTATGAAAAATTGTACTCTAACAAATTTGAAAACCTAGAAAAAATAAATTTCTAGAAACACACTACCAACCTAAACTAACACAAACAGAGGTAAAACAACTAAATCGACCCATAACAAAAGAAGAGATGGAAAGGTAATTTAAAAACTCCCAACAAAAAAAAAGACCTGTCCCAGATGGCTTCACTGGAAAGCTCTACCAAACTTTCAGAGAAGACTTAACACCACTACTACTAAAGGTATTTCAGAGCATAGAAAAGCATGGAACACTCCCAAACTCATTCTATGAAGCCAGCATAACCCTGATACCAAAACCAGGTAAAGACAGCACAAAAAAAAGAAAATTACAGACCTATATCATTCAGGAACTTAGATTAAAAAATGCTCAACAAAATTCTAGCCAATAAAATTCAGCAATATATCAAAAAACTAATTCACTGTGACCACGTGGGATTCATACCAGGTATGCAGGAATGGTTCAACATTAGAAAAACAATTAATGTGAAAAAAAAACATATAAATAAAGCAAAAGACAAGAATCACATGATCTTATCAATTGATGCAGAAAAGGCATTTGACAAAGTTCAACACTCATTCGTGATAAAAACTCTCAGCAAAATAGGAATAGAAGGAACATTTCTGAACATCATAAAGGGCATTTAAACAAAGCCAACGGCCAACATCATCCTAAATGGACAGAGTCTGAAAGCATTCTCCTTGAGATTGGGAGCCAGACAAGGATGACCTTTATCACCACTCTTATTCAACACTCTGCTGGAGGTCCTATTCAGAGAAATTAGGCTAGATAAAGAAATAAAGGGCATCCAGATTGATAAGGAAGAAGTGAAAGTATCTGTATTTGCAGATAACATGATCTTATACACAGAAAACCCTAAGGAATCCTCCAGAAAACTACTGAAACTAATAGAAGAGTTCAACAGACTATCAGGATACAAGATAAACATAAGAAAAATCAGTTGGATTCCTCTACGCCAACAAAAAAAAAATCAAAGAGGAAATCACCAAATCAATACCATTTACAGTAGCACCCAGGAAGATAAAATACTCAGGAATAAATCTTAGCAGAGATGTAAAAGACCTATACAAAGAGAACTACAAGACACTACTGCAAGAGACCTACATTAGTGGGAAAACATCCCTTGCTTATGGATAGAAAGACTTAACATTGTAAAAATGTCTATTCTACCAAAAATGACCTATAGATACAAATCACCAACTTCACATGGAAGGGAAACAGGCCCCTGAGAAGTAATACATTGTTGAAAAAGAAGAACAAAATGGGAGGCCTCACACTACCTGATTTTAGAACCTATTATACCGCCACAGTAGTCAAAACAGCCTGGCACTGGTAAAACAACAGATACATAGACCAATGGAACAGAATTGAGAATCCAGACATAAATCCATCCACATTTGCACAGCTGATATTTGACAAGGACCCAAAGTCAATTAAATGGGGCAAAGATAGTCTCCTTAGTAAATGGTACTGGCATAACTGGATATCCACCTGCAAAATAAATGAAACAAGACCCATACTTCACACCATGCGCAAAAACAAACTCAAAACGGATCAAAGACCTAAATATAAAATCTAAAACTATAAAGATCATGGAAGAAAAAACAGGGACAATGCTAGGAGCCCTAATACATGGCATAAAGAGTATACGAAACTTTACTAACAATGCAAAAACATCAGAAGAGAAACTAGATAACCAGGAGTTCCTAAAAATGAAACACTTATGGTCATCCAAAGACTTCACCAAAAGAGTAAAAAGATTACCTACGCACTGGGAAAAAGTTTTTAGCTATGACATTGCCGTTCAGTGTCTGATCTCTAAAATGTACATGATACTGCAAAAACTCAACAAAAGACAACCCAATTAAAAGATGGGCAGAAGATATGAACAGGCACTTCACTGAAGAAGACATTCAGGTAGCTAATAGATACATGAGGAAATGCTCACAATCATTAGCCCCCCAAGAAATGCAAATCAAAACTGCACTGAGATTCCATCTCACTCCAACAAGGCTGACATTAATCCAAAAAACACAAAATAATAAATGTTGGAGAGGTTGTGGAGAGACTGGAACACTTATACACTGATGGTAGGAATGTAAAATTGTACAACCACTTCGGAAGTTGATTTGGCGCTTCCTTGAAAAGCGAGAAATAGAACTACCATATGATCCAGCAATCCCACTCCTTGGAATATATCCTAGAGAAATAAGAGCCTTTACAAGAGCAGGTATATGCATACCCATGTTCTTTGCAGCACTGTTTACAATAGCAAAAAGATGGAAGCAACCAACGGATGAATGGATAAATACATTATGGTATATTCACACAATGGAATACTATGCATGAATAAAGAACAATGATGAATCTGCAAAACATTTCATAACATGGAGAAATCTGGAAGGCATTATGCTGAGTGAAATTAGTCTGTTGCAAAAGGACAAATACTGTACAAGACCACTATAATCAGAACTCGAGAAATAGTTTAAACAGAAAATATTCTTTGATGGTTATGAGACGGGGTGGGAGGGAGAGGGGTATACACTAATTAGATAGTAGACAAGAACTATTTTAGGTGGAAAGACAATACACAATACAGGAGAGGTCTGTACAACTGGACTAAACCAAAACCAGTTTCATGAATAAACTGAACACTTCAAAGGCATAGAGTAGCAGGGGTGGGGGTTTGGGGACCAAGGGGACATCTAGCTCAATTGGCATAATAAAATCTATTAAAAACACAACTGCATCCCACTTTGGAGAGTGGCGTACGTGGTGTTAAACGCTAGCAAGCAGCCATCTAAAATGCATCAGTTGAGGGCAGGGCCAAGATGCCGGATTAGGCAGACGCTACCTCGGATCCCTCTTGCAACAAAGACACAGAAAAACAAGTGAATCGATCACATACATAACAATCTACGAACCCTGAACAACAAACACAGATTTAGAGACGGAGAACGAACTAATACGGGGAAGCAGCGATTGTTTTCAGAGCCTGGAGGCAGCGTACCAGTCAGGTACGGCACAAACACAGAGAGCTGCTCCACCCCCCTGAACTAACACCAGGAGGGGGCCCAGCCGGTTCGCACGGGCGGCGTGGGATGCAGCCGGTAGGAGAAGTCCCCGGGAGGCAGCGACTGGTATCGGAGTGGGGAGAGCAGCGTCCCAGCAGGGACACTCGGTCACGGCACAAGCACAGGGAGCTGCTCCACTTACCTGAACTAACCCCGGGAGGGGGCCCAGCCGGTTCGCGGAGGCAGCACGGCGATGCGGCTGGCGGGACGAGAAGTCCCTGGGAGGCAGCGACTGATTTTGGAATCGAGAGTGCACCATCCCAGCAGGGGAGCCTTGACCCTGGGCGTGGGGCTGGAAATGGAGGATCTGACCGTGACTCCAGCGGGCCAGACCCCCTGGGGGCAATCTCCACACAGCCAGCACACATAGGCGACCCACCCCGTGGGAATCTCAGATCTAATAGTCATTCCAAGCAAGACAAGCAACTCTGGCTGTATTCTGAGGTGCTACTCTCCTATCTCTCCGATCCCTCCCCCACCCTCCCCAGGCGGCTTCATTAACATCTGAATAGCCTGAGCCAGAGGGAGAACTCTGATAGGGATCTGACTGCATTTTTTTTAGCGGATTTTCTGGAAAAACTAGTTTCCCAGTGATGGCTCGCAGACAGCAATCCATATCAAACCACTTAAAGAAGCAGACTATGACAGCTTCTACAACCCCCCAAACAAAAGAATCAAAATCTTTCCCAAATGAAGATACAATCCTGGAATTATCAGATACAGAATATAAAAAACTAATTTACAGAATGCTTCAAGACATCAGGGATGACCTCAGAAACGAAATAAGGCAAAGTGCAGAAAAAGCCAAGGAACACACTGATAAAACAGTTGAAGAACTCAAAAAGATTATTCAAGAACATAGTGGAAAAATTAATAAGTTGCAAGAATCCATAGAGAGACAGCATGTAGAAATCCAAAAGATTAACAATAAAATTACAGAATTAGACAACGCAATAGGAAGTCAGAGGAGCAGACTCGAGCAATTAGAATGCAGACTGGGAAATCTGGAGGACCAGGGAATCAACACCAACATAGCTGAAAAAAAATCAGATAAAAGAATTAAAAAAAATGAAGAAACCCTAAGAATCATGTGGGACTCTATCAAGAAGGATAACCTGCGGGTGATTGGAGTCCCAGAACAGGGAGGGTGGACAGAAAACACAGAGAAAATAGTTGAAGAACTCCTGACACAAAACTTCCCTGACCTCATGAAAGACGAAAGGATATATATCCAAGATGCTCATCGAACCCCATTTAAGATTGATCCAAAAAGAAAAACACCAAGACATATTATCATCAAACTCGCCAAAACCAAAGATAAACGGAAAATTTTAAAAGCAGCCAGGGAGAAAAGAAAGGTTTCCTTCAAGGGAGAATCAATAAGAAAAAGTTCAGACTACTCAGCAGAAACCATGCAGGCAAGAAGGGAATGGGACGACATATACAGAACACTGAAGGAGAAAAACTGCCAGCCAAGGATCATATATCCAGCAACACTCTCTCTGAAATAGGAAAGCGAAATTAAGATATTTACAGACAAACACAAGGTTAGAGAATTTGCAAAAACCAAACCAAAGCTACAAGAAATACTAAAAGATACTGTTTGGTCAGAAAACCAATAATATCAGATATCAGCACAACACAAGGACACAAAACAGAACGTCCTGATATCAACTCAAATAGGGAAATCACAAAAACAAATAAATTAAGATTAATTAAAAAAAATACACATAACAGGGAATCATGGAAGTCAATAGGTAAAAGATCACAATAATCAAAAAGAGGGACTAAATACAGGAGGCATTGAACTGCCATATGGAGAGTGATACAAGGCGATATAGAATGATACAAGTTAGGTTTTTACTTAGAAAAATAAGGGTAAATAATAAGGTAACGACAAAAAGGTATAACAACTCTATAACTCAAGATAAAAGCCAAGAAAAACGTAACGACTCAACCAACATAAAGTCAAACATTATGAAAATGAGGATCTCACAATTTACTAAGAAAAACGTCTCAGCACAAAAAAGTATGTGGAAAAATGAAATTGTCAACAACACACATAAAAAGGCATCAAAATGACAGCACTAAAAACTTATTTATCTATAATTACACTGAATGTAAATGGACTAAATGCACCAGTAAAGAGACAGAGAGTCACAGACTGGATAAAAAAACACGATCCATCAATATGCTGCCTACAGGAGACACACCTTAGACTTAGAGACACAAACAAACTAAAACTCAAAGGATGGAAAAAAATATATCAAGCAAACAATAAGCAAAAAAGAAGAGGAGTAGCAATATTAATTTCTGACAAAATAGACTTTAGACTTAAATCCACCACAAAGGATAAAGAAGGACACTATATAATGATAAAAGGGACAATTGATCAGGAAGACATAACCATATTAAATATTTATGCACCCAATGACAGGGCTTCAAGATACATAAATCAAATTTTAACAGAATTGGAAAGTGAGATAGATACCTCCAAATTTACAGTAGGAGACTTCAACACACCACTTTCAGAGAAGGACAGGACATCCAGTAAGAAGCTCAATAGAGACACGGAAGATCTACTTACAACAATCAACCAACTTGACCTCATTGACCTATACAGAACTCTCCACCCAACTGCTGCAAAGTATACTTTTTTTTCTAGCGCACATGGAACATTCTCTAGAATAGACCACATACTAGGTCATAAAACAAACCTTTGCAGAGTCCAAAACATCGAAATATTACAAAGCATCTTCTCAGACCACAAGGCAATAAAACTAGAGATCAATAACAGAAAAACTAGGGAAAAGAAATCAAATACTTGGAAAATGAACAATACCCTCCTGAAAAAAGACTGGGTTATAGAAGACATCAAGGAGGGAATAAGGAAATTCATAGAAAGCAACGAGAATGAAAATACTTCCTATCAAAACCTCTGGGACACAGCAAAAGCAGTGCTCAGAGGCCAATTTATATCGATAAATGCACACATACAAAAAGAAGAAAGACCCAAAATCAGAGAACTGTCCCTACAACTTGAACAAATAGAAAGTGAGCAACAAAAGAATCCATCAGGCACCAGAAGAAAACAAATAATAAAAATTAGAGCTGAACTAAATGAATTAGAGAACAGAAAAACAATTGAAAGAATTAACAAAGCCAAAAGCTGGTTCTTTGAAAAAATTAACAAAATTGATAAACCATTGGCTAGACTGACTAAAGAAATACAGGAAAGGAAACAAATAACCCGAATAAGAAATGAGAAGGACCACATCACAACAGAACCAAATGAAGTTAAAAGAATCATTTCAGATTATTATGAAAAATTGTACTCTAACAAATTTGAAAACCTAGAAGAAATGGATGAATTCCTAGAAAAACACTACCTACCTAAACTAACACATTCAGAAGTAGAACAACTAAATAGACCCATAACAAAAAAAGAGATTGAAACGGTAATCAAAAAACTCCCAACAAAAAAAGCCCTGGCCTGGACGGCTTCACTGCAGAGTTCTACCAAACTTTCAGAAAAGAGTTAACACCACTACTTCTGAAGGTATTTCAAAGCATAGAAAAGGACGGAATACTACCCAACTCATTCTATGAAGCCACCATCTCCCTGATACCAAAACCAGGTAAAGACATTACAAAAAAAGAAAATTATAGGCCTATATCCCTCATGAACATAGATGCAAAAATCCTCAACAAAATTCTAGCCAATAGAATCCAACAACACATCAAAAAAATAATTCACCATGATCAAGTGGGATTTATACCAGGTATGCAAGGCTGGTTTAATATCAGAAAAACCATTAATGTAATCCATCACATAAATAAAACAAAAGACAAAAACCACATGATCTTATCAATTGATGCAGAAAAGGCATTTGACAAAGTCCAACACCCTTTTATGATAAAAAACTCTCACCAAAATAGGAATTGAAGGAAAATTCCTCAACATAATAAAGGGCATCTATGCAAAGCCAACAGCCAATATCACTCTAAATGGAGAGAACCTGAAAGCATTTCCCTTGAGAACGGGAACCAGACAAGGATGCCCTTTATCACCGCTCTGATTCAACATCGTGCTAGAAGTCCTAGCCAGGGCAATTAGGCTAGACAAAGAAATCAAAGGTATCCGGATTGGCAAGGAAGAAGTAAAGTTATCACTATTTGCAGATGACATGATTATATACACAGAAAACCCTAAGGAATCCTCCAGAAAACTACTGAAACTAATAGAAGAGTTTGGAAGAGTCTCAGGTTATAAAATAAACATACAAAAATCACTTGGATTCCTCTACATCAACAAAAAGAACATCGAAGAGGAAATCACCAAATCAATACCATTCACAGTAGCCCCCAAGAAGATAAGATACTTAGGAATAAATCTTACCAAGGATGTAAAAGACCTATACAAAGAAAACTACAAAGCTCTACTACAAGAAATTAAAAAGGACCTACTTAAGTGGAAAAACATACCTTGCTCATGGATAGGAAGACTTAACATAGTAAAAATGTCTATTCTACCAAAAGCCATCTATACATACAATGCACTTCCGATCCAAATTCCAATGTCATTTTTTAAGGTGATAGAGAAACAAATCACCAACTTCATATGGAAGGGAAAGAAGCCTCGGATAAGTAAAGCATTACTGAAAAAGAAGAAGAAAGTGGGAGGTCTCAGTCGACCTGATTTCAGAACCTATTATACAGCCACAGTAATCAAAACAGCCTGGTACTGGTACAACAACAGGCACATAGACCAATGGAACAGAATTGAGAACCCAGATATAGATCCATCCACGTACGAGCAGCTGATATTTGACAAAGGACCAGAGTCACTTAATTGGGGAAAAGACAGCCTTTTTAACAAATGGTGCTGGCATAACTGGATATCCATTTGCAAAAAAATGAAACAGGACCCATACCTCACATCATGCACAAAAACTAACTCCAAGTGGATCAAAGACCTGAACATAAAGACTAAAACGATAAAGATCATGGAAGAAAAAATAGGGACAACCCTAGGAGCCCTAATACAAGGCATAAACAGAATACAAAACATTACCAAAAATGACGAAGAGAAACCAGATAACTGGGAGCTCCTAAAAATCAAACACCTATGCTCATCTAAAGACTTCACCAAAAGAGTAAAAAGACCACCTACAGACTGGGAAAGAATTTTCAGCTATGACATCTCCGACCAGCGCCTGATCTCTAAAATCTACATGATTCTGTCAAAACTCAACCACAAAAAGACAAACAACCCAATCAAAAAGTGGGCAAAGGATATGAACATGCACTTCACTAAAGAAGATATTCAGGCAGCCAACAGATACATGAGAAAATGCTCTCGATCATTAGCCATTAGAGAAATGCAAATAAAAACTACGATGAGATCCCATCTCACACCAACAAGGCTGGCATTAACCCAAAAAACACAAAATAATAAATGTTGGAGAGGCTGTGGAGAGATTGGAACTCTTATACACTGCTGGTGGGAATGTAAAATGGTACAACCACTTTGGAAATCTATCTGGCGTTATCTTAAACAGTTAGAAATGGAACTACCATACAACCCAGAAATCCCACTCCTCGGAATATACCCTAGAGATACAAGAGCCTTCACACAAACAGATATATGCACACCCATGTTTATTGCAGCTCTGTTTACAATAGCAAAAAGTTGGAAGCAACCAAGGTGTCCATCAACGGATGAATGGGTAAATAAATTGTGGTATATTCACACAATGGAATACTACGCATCGATAAAGAACAGTGACGAATCTGTGAAACATTTCACAACATGGAGGAACCTGGAAGGCATTATGCTGAGTGAAATTAGTCAGAGGCAAAAGGACAAATATTGTATAAGACCACTCTTATAAGATCTTGAGAAATAGTAAACCTGAGAAGAACCCATACTTTCGTGGTTACGAGGGGGGGAGGGAGGGAGGGTGGGAGAGGGTTTTTTATTGATTAATCAGTAGATAAGAACTGCTTTAGGTGAAGGGAAAGACAACACTCAATACATGGAAGGTCAGCTCAATTGGACTGGACCAAAAGCAAAGAAGTTTCCGGGATAAAATGAATGCTTCAAAGGTCAGCAGAGCAGAGGCAGGGGTCTGGGGAACATGGTTTGCGGGGACTTCTAAGTCAATTGGCAAAATAATTCTATTATGAAAACATTCTGCATCCCACTTTGAAATGTGGCGTCTGGGGTCTTAAATGCTAACAAGCTGCCATCTAAGATGCATCAATTGGTCTCAACCCACCTGGAGCAAAGGAAAATGAAGAACACCAAGGCCACACGACAACTAATTGCCCAAGAGACAGAAAGGGCCGCATGAACCAGAGACCTACATCACCCTGAGACCAGAAGAACTAGTTGGTGCCCGGCCACAATCGATGACTGCCCTGACAGGGAGCACAGCAGAGGACCCCTGAGGGAGCAGGAGATCAGTGGGATGCAGACCCCAAATTCTCATAAAAAGACCAAACTTAATGGTCTGACTGAGACTAGAGGAATCCCGGCGGCAATGCTCCCCAGACCTTCTGTTGGCACAGGACAGGAACCATCCCTGAAGACAACTCATCAGACATGAAAGGGACTGGTCAGCGGGTGGGAGAGAGATGCTGATGAAGAGTGAGCTAATTATATCAGGTGGACACTTGAGATTGTGTTGGCAACTCTTGTCTGGAGCGGGGATGGGAGGATAGAGAGAGAGGGAAGCTGGCAAAATTCTCATGAAAGGAGAGACTGAAAGGGCTGACTCAAGAGGGGGAGAGCAAGTGGGAGTACGGAGTAAGATGTATGTAAACTTATATGTGACAGACTGATTGGATTTGTAAACGTTCACTTGAAGCTTAATAAAAGTTAATTAAAAAAATGCATCAGTTGGTCTCAACCCACCTGGAGCAAAGGAGAACAAAGAACATCAAAGACACAAGGCAATTATGAGCCCAAGAGACGGAAAGGGCCACATAAACCAGAGACTACATCAGCCTGAGACCAGAAGAACTAGATGGTGCCCGGCTACAACCGATGACTACAACTGATGGGTGACAGGGAACACAACAGAGAAACCCTGAAGGAGCAGTAGAGCAGTGGGATGCAAATTCTCATAAAAAGACCAGACTTAATGGTCTGACTGAGACTAGAAGGATCCCGGAGGTCATGGTCCCCAGACCTTCTGTTAGCCCAAGACAGGAACCATTCCCAAAGCCAACTCTTCAGACAGTGATTGAACTGGACTGTGGGATAGAAAATGATACTGGTGAGGAGTGAGCTTCTTGGATCAGGTAGACACATGGGACTATGTGGGCGGCTCCTGTCCGGTGGGGAGATGAGAAGGCAGAGAGGGACAGAAGCTGGCTGAATGGACACGGACATACAGGGTGGAGAGGACTGTGCTGTCTCATTAGGGGGAGAGGGACTAGGAGTATATAGCAAGTGTACATAAGTTTTTGTGTGAGAGACTGACTTGATTTGTAAGCTTTCACTTAAAGCACAATAAAAATTAAAAAAAAAAATACCTCTTAAGCCAAAAAAACCCCCGAAAACCCTATGGTGCAATACTCCTCTGTGACATGGGGTTGCTCTGAGTCAGAATGGATTTCAAGGCAGGCGACAACAACAAGAATGGTTGGACAGCATGATGAACATAACTAATATCATTGAATAAAATGTGCGCAGAATACTGATACTGCAAACAATTTGTTACATATGTACTTACCCCAATAATAATAAAGAATAGCAGCTGTTTGGTTGAATACAGGGTGGAGAGACGGATTGTGCTGTCACATTGTAGGGAGAGCAACTAGGGTCATATAACAATGTATGTGTAAGATTTTGTGTGAGAAACTGACTCGAATTGTAAACTCACTTAAAGCACAATGAAAAAAAGAAAAAAAAAGTCCGCTGAGTATTAGAACGATCTGGAGGGAAGTAACAAGTGGAGAGCAGAGGTGCCCAGAGTTGGAGATGATAATGTCACTCCTTCAATTCCACGAGACTGTCTAAGTGTTCTTGACCATTTGTATTCTATGTATATTTTAGAACCACCTGTCAGTTTCCACATCAAAAAAAAAAATACATTGAGGCAGGTACCTTGATGCCCATAGTAAAGTGACACTGAGGATTTCCAATTTTATTGATAATAGCAGTAGCCTTCTATTAATCTGTGGCAGCTCTAATAATGGGACATGATCAAGAGTGTGGTATAAAACAATAAAAGCAACAGTTGTTCACGAACTTTTTGCAGATTCAGCACAACAGTACAAATCTAAGCACAGCACAGTACAAACAGTACAGAGCATACCAAAACCAGACCCAAAAAGCTGCTGTTGAGTCGATTTCCACTCATGGCAACCCCGTATGTTGCAGAGTAGAACCGCACTACATAGGGTTTTCAAGGCTGTGACCTTTCAGAAGCAGATCACCAGGCCTTCCTTCAAAGCACCAGGAGAAGAGAGTGTCCTTTGGACCCGGGGTCGCTGCACCTGAGAAGCTCCTCGACCAGGGGGAAGACTGAGGACAAAGACCTTTCTCCAGAGCCAACGGAGAGAGAAAGCCTTCCCCTGGAGCTGATACCCTGAATTTGGACTTATAACCTATTAGACTGTGAGAAAATAAATTTCTCTTTGTTAAAGCCATCCATTTCTGGTATTTCTGTTACAACAGCACTAGATAACTGAGACAGGCAGGGTGTTTCTATCTTTTGGATACTGTGTATGCTGCAATGAACGTGGGTGTACATGTGTCTGTGTCTCTTCAATTAGATCTCTAGGGTATATACCTAGGCGTGGGATTGCTGACTCATAATATAGTTCTATTTCTAGTTTTTTGAAGAAGCACCATATCATTTTCCATAGGGGTTCTACCATTTTACAATCCCACCAGCAGTAGATAAGGGTTCCAATCTCCCCATATCCTCACCACCATTTGTTGTTTTCTGGTTTTGTTTGTTTGTTTGTTTTGTTTTTAATCAGTGACATTTTGGCAGGGGTGAGGGAGTATCTCACTGTAGTTTTGATTTGCAACCCTCTAATGGCTTTTAATGGATAGTGATTTCGAGCATATTTTCATGTGTTTGTTGGCCATTTGAATGTACCCTTTGGTAAAGTGTTTGCTCATGTCCTTTCCCCATTTTTTAATTGGGTTGTTTGTCTTTTTGTTACTGAGTTGCTGAAGTTTCCTATATATTTAGAGATTAGACCCTTATTGAATATGTCATTCCCAAAGATATTTTTTCCAGGGCATAGGTTTTCTTTTTACTCTTTCGATAAAGCCTTTTGATGAGCATAACCATAAAAAAACTGTTGCCGTTGAGCTGATCCCAACTCATAGTGAGCCTGTAGGACAGAGTAGAACCACTCCATAGGGCTTCCAAGAAGCAGCTGGTGGATTTGAACTGCTGACTTTTCGGTTAGGAGACAAACTCTTAGCCACTGCACCATTGTATTTAATGTTCAGGGGTTCCTAGTTATCTAATTTGTCTTCTGCTCTTCATGCATTTACAGTTGTTTGAAAATCTCTTTTTTTTTTTAATTAGGTCCTGTGGTTCTCTCCTTATGTTTTCTCCCAAGAACTTAATAGTTTTAGGTTTAACATTTAGTTATTTTAGCCATTTTGAGGTAGTTTCTGTGTATACTGTGATGTATGGGTCCTGTTTCATTTTTCTTCAAGTGGATATCCAATTTTGCCACCACCATTTGTTAAAGAGACTGTTTTTTCTCCATTGAATGGACTACGAGCCTTGTGGAAAATCAGTTGTCCATAGATGGATGGATTTCTTTCTCGGTTCTCACTTCTATTCCACTGGTCTATCAATGAACCAGTACCTGGCCATTTTGATTGCTATAATTCTATAGTATGCTTTGAGATCAGGGAATGTGAGGCATCCTACTTTGTTCTTCTTCAATATTGCTTTGCCTATTCGGGGCTTTTTCCTTTTCATGTAAAGTTGGTGATTAGTTTTTTCCATTTCAGTTAAGAATGTTGTAGAATTTAGGTCGGAATTGCACTGTATCTGTAGATCACTTTGGGTAGTATTGACATTTTCACAATATTAAGTCTTCCAGTCCATGACCATGAATTGTCCTTCCATTTATGTGGGTGTTTTTTAGTCCCTTGTAGTAGTGTTTAAAGGAGCCTTGGTGTCAGAGTGGATAAGTGCTCAACTGCTCACTGAAAGTTTGGCAGCTCAAACCTACGAGCCGCTCCACAGGAGAAACATATGGCAATCTGTTTCCGTAAAGATTATGCCTCAGGAACCCAATGGGGCAGCTCTAATCTGTCCTATAGGGTCTCTATGAGTCAGAATCGACTCGATAGCAACAGGAAGAAGTAATGCTTTATAGTTTTCATTGTATAAGTCTTTTACAACACTGGTTAGGTTTATTCTTAGATATTTTACCATTGGGGGGGCTACTGTAAATGGTATAGTTTTCTTGATTTCCTTTTCAGAATTCTCCTTGTTAGTATAAAGTGTCCCAACTGATTTTTGTGTGTTGATCTTGTACCCTGACATTTTTCTGAATTCTTCTATTAGATCCAGTACCTTTCTTGTGGACTCTTTGGGATTTTCTATGTATAGGATCAAGTCATTTGTGAATATAGTTGTACTTCTTCCTTACCAATTTAGATACCTTTATTTGTCTTTATTGCCTTATTGCTCTGGCTAGGACTTCCAGTACAATATAGAATAAAGGTGATGATAAAGGGCATCCTTGTCTCATTCCCCCTCTCAAGGGGGAAGGCTCTCAGTCTTCTTCCATTGAGAATAATGTAGGCTGTTGGTTTTGCATTTTTGCCCTTAATTATGTTGAGGAATTTCCCTATATTCCTATTTTGCTAAGAGTTTTTATCAGAGAAGGCTGTTGGATTTTGTAAAATACCTTTCTGCATCAACAGAAATGATCATGTGGTCCTTTATCTTGGTTTTATTTATCTGGTATATTACACTGATTGATTTTCTAATGTTGAACCACTCTTGCATTCCTAGTACGAATCCTACATATGATTTTCTTAATATGTTGCTGAATTCTGTTCTTCAAGATTTTTGTTGAGAATTTTGGCATCTATATTCATGAGTAATATTGGTCTGTAGTTTAATTTTTTGTGATCTTTACCTGGCTTTGGTATTAGGGTGATGCTGGCTTCATAGAATGATTTAAGGAATATTCCTTCCTCTTCTATGTTTTGGAAGAGTTTGAGTAGAATTGGTGCCAACTCTTTTCTTAACGTATGGTAGAATACCCAATGAAGCCATCTGGTCCTGGGCTTTTTGTTGTTGTTGTTGTTAGGAGTTTTTTTGATGACATCTTCAATCTCTTCTTTTCTAATGGATCTGTTTAGATTTTCAACCTCTATTTGTGTTAGTTTATGTAGGTCGTATGTTTCCAGGAATTTGTCCATTTCTTCTTGATTTTCAAATTTGTTGGAATACAACTTTTCATAGTATTCTTTTATCGGCCTTTTTATCTCAGTCATATTTGTTATAATGTCTCCAATTTCATTTCTTGATTATTTGCATCTTGTCATTTTTTTCCGCTGCCAATATGGTTAGTGGTTTGTCTATTTTACTGATCCTTTCACAGAATCATCTAGTCTTGTTGATGCTACTGTGTTTCTGTTTCCTATTTCATTTATTTCTAACTCGATCTTTATTATTTCCTTTCTTCTGGTAGCTTTGGTCTTCTTTTGCTCTTCCTTTTCTATTTGTTCAAGTTATTGACTTGTTATTGATTTTGGATCTGTCTTCTTTTTTTTAATATATGCACTTATTGCTACAAATTTCCCTCTAAGCACTGCTTTGGTTGCATCCCAAAGGTTTTGGTATGTTGTGTTTTCATTCTCATTAGATTCTCAGTATTTAATTTCGCTTTTGATTTCTTCTTTGAGTCAATAATTCTTTGAAAGTGTGTAATTTAGTTCCCATGTTTTTATTTTATTTTCCTTATTCTTTCAGTTATTGATTTCTAGTTTCATACCTTTACTGTAATAGAAGATGTTTTGTATGCTATCAATCTTTTTAAATTTATTGAGGTTTGCTTTGTGGCCTAAAATATGGTCTATTCTGGAGAATGTTCCATATGAATTGGAGAAGAATGTACATTGTGCTGCCAACCAGTGGTGTGTTCTATACACGTCTGTTAGGTCCAGTTGAATAATAGTGTTATTCAGGTCTTCTTTATCTATTGATTTTCTTTCTAGTTGTTCTATCCATCATAGGAAGTGGTGTATTAAAATCACTTACTATTATTGTAGATCTGTCTTTTACTCTCTTTAATTCTGTTAGAGGAAACCCTGGTGGTGTGATGGTTAAGTGCTACAGCTGCTAACCAAAGGGTCGGCAGTTTGAATCCACCAAGCGCTCCTTGGAAACTCTATGGGGCAGTTCTACTCTGTCCTATAGGGTCACTATGAGTCAGAATGGACTTGACGGCACTGGGTTTGGTTGGTTTGGAATTCTATTAGAAATTGCTTTATAAATATTGGGGCTCTGGTATTAGGTGCATAAGTAATTATAATTATTATGTCTTCTTAGTGAATTAACCCTTTTATCATTATATAATGTTTTTGTCTCTTATAATGGATTTTGACTTAAAATTTTGTCAGATATTAATACTGCCACGAGAAGCCCTGGTGGCGCAGTGGTCAAAGCACTTGGCTGCTAACCAAAAGGTCAGTGGTTCTAACCTACCAGCTGCTCCCTGAGAGAAAGATGTGGCAGTCTGCTTCCATAAAGATTTACAGCCTTAGAAACCCTATGGGGCAATTCTATTCTGTCCTATAGGGTCGCTATGAGTCGGAATCAACTCGACGGCAGTGAGTTTGGTTTTTCATTGAATATTGCCACTCCTGCTCTCCTTTGGTTATCGTTAGCTTGTTATTTTTTCCCATTCTTTGATATTCAACCTATTTATGTCTTTGTGCCTAAGGTCCGTCTCTTGTAGAGAACATACTGATGGGTCTTTTTTTTTTTTTTTTACTTCATTCTGCCACTCTTTCTCGCTTGAGTGGTGCATTTAATCCATTCCCATTCGGGGTGATTATCAATAGGTAGGAAATTACTGCAGCCATTTTGTTATACTTTTTTTTTCTGGAGTTAATGATTTCTTTGTTCCTCTTTACTTTCTGTGCTGAGCTCTTTTGTATATGGGCTTTCTTTTCCTTTCATTTACTATCGTTGTTTTTTGTGTTTACCGAACTTTTTTGATCTTTTTCTTCTTCATTTGGTGAGCAGTTTTATTAATTTTCTTTGTGATTATCATGAAGTTTACACTTAACACCCTACATTTAAAATGGTTATATATTGAAATACCTTAAGTTCCTGCCATGGGTTTAATTATGCCCCCCAAAAATGTGTGTATCAATTTAGCTGGGCTATGATTCCTGGTATTGTGTGATTTTCCTATACATAGTAAATTCTGCCTTTACGATGTTAATGAGCAAGGATGGCCGGCAGTTGTGGTAGTGAGGCAGGACTCAATCCACAAGATTAGACTGTGTCTTGAGGCAATCTCTTGAGATATGAAAGAAAGAAGTGAGCAGAGAAACAGGGGGACCTCAGACCACCAAGAAATCAGTGCTGGGAGCACAGCACATCCTTTGGACCTGGGGTCCCTGTGCAAAGAAGTTCCTAGTCCAGGGAAGATTGATGAGAAGGCCTACAGAGAGAGAAAGCCTTCCCACTGGAGCTGACGCCCAGAATTTGGACTTTCAGCCTACTTTACTGTGAGGAAATAAACTCTTTGTTAAAACCATTCACTTGTGGTATTACTGTTATAGCAGCACTAGATAACTAAGAGAGTTCCTCACCATATGGAAATTTTGTAACTACACCATTCATTCCCCCTTTAGTTTAGATGGTGTTATTGATTACATCTTTGTATCTAGAATTCCCTGTTATCATTTTTTAAGTTTATATTAGTGTTGTGATATCTTAACAGATATCAGGGTGATGCAATCATGGATCCTTACCTCAAGTTGTTGTATGATGTTACTGGTTTTGAGCTGAAGGACTTCCTTTAATATTTCTTGTAGGGTTGGTGTGGAGGTTACAAATTCCCTTAATTTCTGCTTATCTGATAATGTCCACATTTCACCCTAATTTTTGAATGACAATTTAGATATATAATTCTTTGTTGACAGTTCTTCTTTCAGACTTTTGCATGAGTCATCTCATTGCCTTTTTACTTGCACAGTTTCTGACGAGAAGTCAGTTCTTCGTCTTATTGAGACCCCTTTGTAGGTAATTATTTTGTTTTCATGTACTGCTCTCAAAATTCTTTCTTTGCCTTTGGACCTGGAAAGTTTGATTATGTTAAGTCTCATTGATTTTCTCTTGAGGCTTATCATATATGGGGTTCAATGAGCTTCTTGCATGAAAATCTTCTTGTCTTTCATGATACTTGGGGAGTTTTCTACCAATAATACTTCAAAAATTCTGTACTTTTTCCCTCTCTTCCTCTTCTGGGATTCCTAATGTGTATATATTATTCCTCTTGATGGTGTCCCACATAACCCATAGGCTTTCTTCATTCAATCTTTTTCCCGTTGTTCCTCATACAGAGTGATAGATAGCAAGGGTTTTGTCCTCTATTTCACTGATTCTTTTCTTCCATTGTTTCGATTCTACTTTTGCGTCCTTCCATTGAGTTGTTTATTTCTCTTATTTTATTGTCAAGCTTCCGAATTTCTAGTTTTTTTTTTTTTTTAAGGATTCTATTTCTTTATTGAATTTGTCATTTTGTTTACGTATTGTTTTCCTGAATTCTTCTAGAGTCTTTTCCGTATTTTCTTTGATCTCTTTGAGAAGCCTTGATACTGAGTTTTTGAAGTCTTTCTCAGGTAGTTCAATATCAGTTCTTCCTTAGAGGTTTTCTTTCTCTTTATTTTGTTCATTAGCTTGAGTCATCTTTTCCTGTTTCTTCATATGATTTTAATTGACTGCTGTCTTAAAGGAATTAAGGCTTCATTTTATTTATTTATATTTTTCTTTATTAATTGTAAGTTTGTCTTATTTTTGTTTTGTTTTGGTATATCAGCTTAGCTGCTTCTCTCTCTCTACATTATCTACCTTACTTTGTAATATTTTAATTCTTGCTGCTTTGTGATATTGTTCTAAGTATTACTTTGGTACTGCCAGTTGGCTGGGTGTGATTGCCTCTCGCACCTGGGTATGGTATGTGGCCCACACATGGGGGTCCTCTGTTGTTAGACATGTTATGTCTTCCCTTAGGAAGTTGTGTAGAGGTGCAAGATACGGACCCTTCCCCATTGTGTGTTGCAAGGTGTTGGGTGGTCAGGACCCTTTCATGGTATTTGAGGAACAGATCAGTCCCTCAGTGTTTACACAAACATGTAGTGTGGCCCCTCGAGAGTGGGGCAGGCTGTCCATGTAGTCAGATAGAGGCAGTGCTACTCAGTTGGGTGATGCAAACCTTCTGAGCAGGCACAGATAGTGTCACTACAGGTGGAGCAGGGTAGAGGACCTCTGTGCATGCATGAACAGCTTGCATACGTGAGTGGGATGAGGAAGGGGTGTTGCAGTTCCCTTATGCATCCATAGGCTGCATGCGAGGACAGGAGGGGTTGGATAAGGGTCTGCATGCATTGTGCAGAGGGCCCTTGTGACCAGTAGGAAAGGGAGGTGGAGCAAAGCCTGCCCACATATGAGTAGAAGGTCTGCACAACCAAGAGGCAAGATGAGGCAGAGCAGGGCCTGCATGAACAGGAGGGGAGAGGGGTGTGCATGGGTCTGGTTCTTGGGGGCTTCTAGCTATTACTCTGTGGGGTGACTATTCAATAATCAACTCTTATCCAAATGGATGGGTGCTGCTGTTGACAAACAACCCCTGCACTAATTCCTAGCTCCCTCCCTCCTCTGCACTAGCCAGAGGAACTAGAGCTCATATCCACCCTCCTGTACTTTCCCTTTGCTCCTCCAAGAATATGCACTCCCTGTTTTTTCTGTCTCCTACACTTAGACTCTGACACTTCAGTCCATTTCGCTTTGCTCCAGTAGTAATTCTCTGTGGTTTTCTTGCTTTAAAGCTATGCCACTCCCACACATCTCCCTTTGAGGACTGCCCTGTCCCAGGACGAGTCCTGCTCACCTCATTGTTTCTCTCCAGGGTTGTTTGCACAGTATCTCTGCCACCAGCTGTGCTCTCCATAAGGTTGCTTTCCTGGGCTCTACATGCAGGGATGTTGCTTGCTGCTGTCCCAAAATGGCCATGCTGCACTGGGCCAGCAGGGAGAGGGTGGATGATCTGCAAATCTCTACTTACCTGCTCATCTTGATCTATTTCCCCTTCCAAACAGTGCTCATTCTTTTTCTTTGACACTCCATTGTTCAGATATTCAAAGTCATTATTTGGGTGTGATTTACTTAGTTTTTTGAGACTTTGTTGTAGGGGATCATTACAATGCATCTATCTAAGTCACCATCTGAATTGGAACTCCTGCCCCACATCTTTCCCAATTTTAAACCACAAAGTACCTCCTTGTTCTGTTTGAACAACAGCTCTTGATTCATACACATGTTCGGCATGAATACAATAAAGTGTTCTGGAATTCCTATTCTTCACAATGTTATCCACAGTTTGTTAAGATCCACACAGTCAAATGTCTTCGTGTAGGTGATAAAACATAGGTAAACACCTTTCTGGTATTCTCTGCTTTTGGCCAAGAGTCATCTGACATCAGCAATGATATCCCTTGTTCCACATCCTCGTCTGAGTCTGGCTTGAATTTCTGAGAGCTCCCTGACAATGTACGGCTGCAGTCATTTTTGAATTGTCTTCAGCAAAATTTTGCTAGCATGTGATATTAATGATATTGTTTGATAATTTCCGAATTCTGCTTGATCATCTTTCTTTGGAATGCACACAAATATAGATCCCTTCCAGTTGGTCAACCAAGTAGATGTCTTCTAAATTTCTTCACATAGATGAGTTACACTTCCAGTGTTGCATGTTTTGTGTTGCATGTCCACTCGCAGTGTTTGTTGAGGTACCTCAATTGGTATTCCATCAATTCCTGGAGCCTTGTGTTTTGCCAGTCCTTCAGTACAGCCTGTACTTCTTCAGTACGATCTGTTCTTGATCATATGCTACCTTCTGAAATGGCTGAATGTTGACCAATTCTTTTTGGTACAGTGACTCTGTATATTCCTTCCATCTTCTTTTGATGCTTTCTGTGTCATTCAATTTTTTGCCCAAAAATTCCTCTAAGACTAATCCAAGCTGATAGTACTCCCACTCCTCCTTTATACTATGGGGTTGGTAGACAGCAATAAGTACCAAATTAACCAAAAAATTTGCCCACACTCCTGATAAAAATACAACATAGGAAGTGGGGTGAATATGGCCATATGTTATAGGAAGAATAAAATATATATTTCTATCAACTGGCAACACATAAGAATAATAAAAAATACATGTTAAAGGAGTAAATTTAGCTTGTTGGCTTTCAAAGTCAAGAGAAGCTTTAAGCTGTCAAAGCAAGCTATAGTAATTATTAACTGACCTCTATGATAAAATTTCTGAATTTACATGCATTTTTTGTTTATATTACCTAAGCCAAAAAGAACTTTCTTCATATTTATCCTGATTGTGAGTTTCCACTCCAAAGTTGTAGCACAGAATATGAAGATATCCTGTCTGCAAAATACACATTAAAAAAGTGAGTCAGACTCATGATTTTCTTAAAGTTAAATAAAAAAATCTGTAACACTTCAGAGTCTTTAAGACATACATTAAGTCTTCTGCACATCAAATAACCCACGCTTCCTTATCAAAACCTCTCAATTTATCTAAAACCAAAAAACCCACTGACGCAAAGAGGAGTTAAAAAACACTCAGGTTGGGACTTTCTTTATATATGGAAAGTAGTACAGCACATTATTAATATAACTTGAGAGGCCCTTTGTAGCAGGAAATGAGAAACCCAATCAAAAGCACAAGCTAAAAAATGGCTATAAGTTTCCAGATCCAGTAAAAGCTGTTAGAGCTGGGAGTATAATAAAAAGAAAAAAGAATAAACATTGAGAGAAAAAAATGAATGGTTATTTTCAAAATTAAGACTTTTTAAAAATTCTAAAGTTCTGAAATTTGTCCAAAGTACTATCCAGCAGTGATAAGGCTTACTCAGAAATAATTGGTTTAATGGGCCCACTTTGATAATAACAAGCTTTTTTCTTTATATAAATTACCAGTGAGATGAAAGCAGGAACAAGTATGTGACTGTTGCCATAGAAAAATACTCTTTTAAGAGTTAGTCAGCATCTCAGTCCCTGTATCCATGCCATGTTTTACAGAATTTTTACCTCTTGACATAATGGGCAATGTAATAATAGAAAAAAATTTTGAATTCTACTAATTTATTCAAATATTCCCCTAAGTATTTATAGAAATCATCTATCCAGAATCTGATTATACCCATGAGTTTAAGCCTTTTAAAAAAGGAGTCTTTTACAGAGCTGGAGAAAAATGTAGAACAAAATTCTACCTCACTAAAAAAGACCAGACTTACTGGTCTGACAGAGACTGGAGAAAACCCAAGAGTATAGGCCCCAGACACCTTTTTAACTCAGTACTGAAGTCATTCCCGAGGTTTACATTTCAACCAAAGATTAGGCAAGCCCATAAAACAAATTGAGACTATATAAGAACACCAGACCAGGGACAAAGATGAGAAAGCAAGAGGGGACTGGAAAGCTGGTAAAAGGGAACCCAAGGTCAAGAAGCGGAGACTGCTGACACATCATGGGGTTGGAAACTGTCTTATTCATCTACTCCTGCCATAACAGAAATAACACAAGTGGGTGGCTTTAACAAAGAGAAATTTATTTTCTCACAGTCTAGTAGGTTACAAGTTCAAATTCACGGCATCGGCTCTAGGGGAAAGCTTTCTCTCTCAGTCAGCTCTGGAGAAAGGCCCTTCCCCTCAATCTTCCCCTGTTCAAGGAGCTTCTCAGGTGCAGGAACCTGGTGTTCAAAAAGACATGCTCTGCTCCTGGCACTGCTTTCTTGGTGATATGAGGTCCCCAACTCTCTGCTTGCTTCTTTCCATTTATTTCTTAGGAGATAAAAGGTGGTGCAGGCCACACCTCAGGGAAACTCCCTTTATATTGGATCAAGGGTAGTATTACAATCCCACCCTAATCCTCTTAACATAAAATTACAATCACAAAATGGAGGACAACCACACAATACTGGGAAGCATGGCCTAACCAAGTTGATACACACATTTTTGGGGGGACATAATTCAATCCATGGCAGCAAACAATGTCACAAAACAATAAGTGTATTAATTGTTTAATGAGAAACTAATTTGATCTGCAAACCTTTATCTAAAACACAATTAAAAAAAAGAAAATGAAGCTAATGATGGGAGGAAAAAAAACTACTTCAGATAAAAGATGCAAATATGAAAAAAGGAGTCTTTTTTAGTGATTTTTTTAATTACTTGATAATGCATTGACTTCCTCTCCATTTGAAAGTTCCATACTTACACCATTTATTCCCTCTTTTATTACTCTGACATTGTTGTCATTTACAGATTGACATCTCTTGTTCTCCATTGTAAATTTTTTGATTTTATGTTGTCCTTGGGAGTTCATTACCTAGGGTGATATCTGGCTGGTAACAGTCTTATGTGCTAAATTCAGGTTGTTTTCTGATGTTGCTGGTTCTCTAACCAAAGGACTCCCTTTAATAATTCTTGTAAGTTTGGTTTCGTTTTAACATGTTCCTTTAATTTCTGTTTATCTGGAAATGTCTTAATATTACTATCATATTTGAGTGAGAGTTTTGCAGTATATATCATTCTTGGTTGGCAGTTTTTTTCTTTCAAGATTTTATATATGTCATTCTATTGCCTTCTTGCCTGCATGGATTCTGCCAATTAATCAGAACTTAGTCTTATTGTTTCCCCTTTGTATGTGACTTTTTGTTTTTCTCAAGCTGCTCTCAGGATTCTTTCTTTGTCTTTGGTTTTAGTGTGTGTGATTATGATATGTCTTACTGTTTTTCTTTTGGGGTCTACCCTATATTGGGTTCATTGAGCTTCTTCTTGGATAGTTGGCTTTTTGTCTTTCATGATATTAGGGCAGTTTTCTGTCAGCAAATCTTCAATGATCCTCTCTGTGTTTTCCATTTTCTCCCCGTTCTGGAACTCCAATCACATGCAAATTTTTGCTTTGGATTGTATCCCATGTCATTCTCAGGGTTTCTTCATTTTACTTCATTCTTTGATTTTTCCTCAAAGTGGTATCCAAGGATTTGTCTTCAATTTTGCTGATACTGTCCTCCACTGTTTCCAATTTGTTCCCCAAACCTTCTATTACACTGTCCGTTTCTGAAATCTTGTTGTTTATCTCTTGGATTTCTAACTGCTTCATTTGTATGATTTCTAGTTGTTTATTTTGACATTTTGTTCCTGTATCATTTTCCTGATTTCTTCCATTGTTTTGTCTCTCCTTTCCATGATTTTGTCTGTATTTTTTCAGCATTGTGTCTATTTTTCCTTATTTTTGTCTACATTTTCCTTCATCTGTTGGAGAACCGTGAACATTAGAGTTCTGAATTCCCTATCAGGTAGTTCCAGTGCCTTTTCTTCTAGCAGAAGGTCATCTGGTGTTTTATTTTGATCACCTTCTGGAGCTATCCTCTATTGTTTTTTTAATGTGTTTTGATATTGTCTGCTGTCTCTGGGACATTCAGGAATTTTTTTTTCCTCTATTGACTGTAGATTTGATTGTTTTGTCCTGATTTTTTGTTTTATTTGGTTATGTCTGGGCAGGCAGGCCTGGTGTGTTTTGTTGCTTGTTCACCTGTGGACACGATACTTCTCACCACCTTGTCCAGGTGGGCAGGGCCGGTCACTCAGCTACAATGCAGCAGGACAGGTCCAGCGAGGGTGGTGAGCAGGGATGGGTAGTTTGCAGCACAATCTGGGGGGATGGGGCAGGCTGGGGAGCAGTGCAGGGCAAGGTCCAAGGTACCACATTGGTACCAATCAGGGACATGGCACTTGGTGCAAGGTGGAGACAGGTAGGAGGGAAAGGAGAGGATGTCATGTGTGGAGTTAAGTGGGTGGGTGAAAGAAGAGAGAGAAACAAAGGCAAAACATGTAAAAGGAAAAAAATGAAATGAAAAAAAAGTAAATACAACGGTGGTGCAGTAAGATTTGGATGGTGGGGGCAGGGCAGACCCAGGGAGGTCCTGTGCTGGTGGCTCTCTAGTCAAGCGGTACAGCACAACCTACAAGAAGCTGGGGGGGGCACATGGAGCTTGGGGATGGGAGAAAGGAAAGAAAGGAAAGGAGAGAGAGAGAAGAAACAATAACAACAACAAAAATAACTAATTAATTAAAAGGCCCTGAGGGAGCCGGTCACTGACAGCCGCGCAGACCCAGGGAGGCTGAGTGCAGTGATTTTCCAACTGAGCTGTGACACAGGCCCATCCAGAAGGGTTAGGGGCTGTGCACAGGGCTGGGTGGGCAGGAGAAAGGAAAGGAGAAAGAGAGAAGAAACAGAAAAACAGAAGGAAACAAACCAAAAAATCATAGCCCATCAAAAAGGGGAGGAGATGGCACACAGGGCTAGCTGGGCAGGAGAAAGGAAAGGAGAGAGAGAGACGCAGCAAAAAACCCCAAAAAAGAACACCAAAAAAAAAAAAAAATCTCCCTCCCCCCACAAAGAACAAAGCAAACAAAACAAAACAAAAAAATCACAGCCTGTGAAGAAAGGGAGAGCATGACACACAGTGCTAGCTGGGTGGGAAAAAAGGAAAGGCAAGAAAAGGGAGAGATAGAGAAGCAACAAAAAAAGCCACACAAAAAAATCTGAAAAACAAAAAAAACACACACATGCACACACGAAAAAAAAGCAAAGCAAACAAATAAAAAATTCACAGCCCATCAAGAAGGAAAGGGAATGGCACATAGGGTTAGCTGGGCAGTAGAAAGGAAAGGAAGGAAGGGAGACACAAAAACAACAACAAAAAAGCAAAAAAAAATCAATATGATTGGGGCAAGGCAGACTCCAGTAGCAGTGAGCTAGTGTCTCTCCAGCCAAGCAACCGTGGCCCATTGGCAAGCGGCAGAGGCCTCGAACAGGGAAGAAGGGTGTGGGGTGGGAAAGCATGTATCTCTGGTTACTAGGTGCTCTGTCTCCTGCTAGGAGCTCCATGAAGTTGCCTTCCTATACTCCCTGTCTGCGTTCTTTGGTGGCTGTAGTCCAAGAAGGTGAATCCATCCATATTAGCTGGTATGGAAACTCCACTTCATAGTTCTCGCCATTCTCTGCTCTCTGTCAGTTTTTTATTCCATTCAGTGCTTGACTGAGTTCTTTGTTCCCTCAATTGGTACTCAGGGTTCCAGGATTGATGTTTGTATTTGTTTTACTTAGTTCTTCAGGTCGTTGCTGCAGAGGGACAGCATGGTGCTTCTGTCTATAGTGCCATGTTGGCTCCACCTCCGTCTTTTATACGTTAACCCGAATAAGACTATGGAAGGAGATCCTCAATTTTGAATCCAAGATCTGAGGCAAGTTATCCATCTTGCTCCAAAAAAGTTTCCCTTTGAGTTACAGTATATGCAGAAAGCAGTTCAATATGCATGTCTGAGCACATAAGATCTACTATATATATGAATCTAAAGTAAAGAATGGTCCTGGTATCATGAGTCTGGGAAGAATCCAGAAGTATTTAAATGCATTCTTGAAAATCTCTTCTGCAGAAACATCTTATTACATGCCCCATCCCATAGGCTTACACAAGGCTATACCACTTACATAGCTGTACTGAAACAATGCAACTCACAGCCACTTGCTGCACAGGCCTGCAAATGAACTTGTACAGAGGAAAATGGAAAATAAAACTTTTGATAAATATTTTTGTGTACTGAGATTTTTTATTCAGTATTTTAGTCTCTGTTCTCACAATCCCTTTAACTGTACTTACATTAAATACTACTTCCTCGGGGAGAAGGGAATAAAAAATAGTAACAAACTTATAACAACAAAACGCTAAAATATCCTTTAAGATATCTGCAGCTTTTTATGAAATTAATGACAAAAAGTGCTTTAAATCCCAATACTGCTTAATTCATTCATTTATGCATTCAATAATTATTTACTAAGCATATATTGGTACCGTACTGGTTAAGAGCTTGGCTGCTAACCAAAAGGTTGGCAGTTCAAATTGACCAGATTCTCCTTGGAAACCCTATGGAGCCTTGGTGGCACAGTGGTTAAGAGTTCAGCTGCTAACTGAAAGGTCAACAGTTCGAATCCACCGGCTTTTCCTTGGAAGCCCTGTGGGGCAGTTTTACTCTGTCCTGTAGGGTTGCTAGGAGTCAGAATTGGCTCAATAGCACACAACAACAACAGAGCATCTAGTATATACTAGGCACTATTCTAGGAATTAGAGGTACACCAGTGAGCAAAACAGAAAAAAATTTCCGTCCTCATAAAACTTATTTACGAAGAAGGACTAAGATTAATGAAAGTATCTATTTAAAAATATCTATTCCCCTCAAGAAAACTACTGAAACTAACAGAAGAGTTCAGCAGAGGAGCGGGATACAAAACAAACACAAAAAATCAGCTGGATTCCTATACACCAACAAAAACAACAATGAAGGGGAAACGATTTCCACTAGCAACCAAGAAGATAAAATGCTTGGGAATAAATCATACCAGAGAAGTAAAAGACTTAAACAAAGAAAACTACAAAACACCTATGCAAGAAACAAAGAGACCTACATAAGTGGAAAAACATACCTTGCTTATGTATAGGAAGACTTCACATTATAAAAATGACTATTCTAGGAGGCGGGGCCAAGATGGCGGACTAGGTAGACGCTACCTCGGATCCCTCTTGCAACAAAGACTCCGAAAAACAAGTGAATCGATCACATACATAAAAATCCACGAACACTGAACAACAAACACAGATTTAGAGACAGAGAACGAACAAATAAGGGGAAGCAGCAACTGTTTTCAGAGCCTGGAGCCAGCATCCCAGTCAGCGGATTTTCTGGAAAAACAAGTTTCCCAGGTCTGATATCTCTGCTTATTCAACAGAGCCATAACTGACCCACAACAGGGAACTGAGGGCTGAAGCTCCCTCCAGACCACCTAGCCTCTTGCTTTAGGGGTCTAAGGAGGGTGACACCTACCAATCAGTAGAGGTAATTGCATTGGGGGCCTAAGGTACAACTGCAGTGCCCTCCCACCAAGGTGCTACAGGAATAGAGAAACACCTACCTCACTGACATTTGGGGGAAGTCTGTCAGCATCCTGCACCCCCCCGGAGGGTGAACCCCAGCTACTAATAGAATCTGGTGCACACAACTATCAGCACTACTTCTCGAGGTGGATAGGTGTTAGGGTGCAGCACACACTTGATGACCCAAAATCAGATTCTACTCAAGAATAGTGAATAGACTCAGGCATATATATCTGGCAACAGCCCAAACCAGCTGGTAATAGGTCATAAGTAAGTCAAGGGCTACAACAAACAAGACAGCACAATCTAGTAGCCCATCCACGTATATTGAAAGAAAACAAAACAAGATAAGACTCGGTGAGCAACTACAGAATAAACCACTTTTTTATACCTTAGTGAAGGCTCGGAGACACCAGTGGATATCAAACCACATAAAGAAGCAGACCATGACAGCTTCTACACCCCCGCAAACAAAAGAATCAAAATCTTTCCCAAATGAAGATACAATCCTGGAATTATCAGATACAGAATATAAAAAAACTAATTTACAGAATGCTTCAAGACATCAGGGATGACCTCAGAAACGAAATAAGGCAAACTGCAGAAAAAGCCAAGGAACACACTGATAAAACAGTTGAAGAACTCAAAAAGATTATTCAAGAACATAGTGGAAAAATTAATAAGTTGCAAGAATCCATAGAGAGACAGCATGTAGAAATCCAAAACATTAACAATAAAATTACAGAATTAGACAATGCAATAGGAAGTCAGAGGAGCAGACTCGAGCAATTAGAATGCAGACTGGGAAATCTGGAGGACCAGGGAATTAACACCAACATAGCTGAAAAAAAATCAGATAAAAGAATTAAAAAAAATGAAGAAACCCTAAGAATCATGTGGGACTCTATCAAGAAAGATAACTTGCACGTGATTGGAGTCCCAGAACAGGGAGGGAGGACAGAAAACACAGAGAAAATAGTTGAAGAACTCCTGACACAAAACTTCCCTGACATCATGAAAGATGAAAGGATATCTAACCAAGATGCTCATCGAACCCCATTTAAGATTGATCCAAAAAGAAAACACCAAGACATATTATCATCAAACTTGCCAAAACCAGAGATAAAGAGAAAATTTTAAAAGCAGCCAGGGAGAAAAGAAAGGTCTCCTTCAAGGGAGAATCAATAAGAATAAGTTCAGACTACTCAGCAGAAACCATGCAGGCAAGAAGGCAATGGGATGACATATACACAGCACTGAAGGAGAAAAACTGCCAGCCAAGGATCATATATCCACCAAAACTCTCTCTGAAATATGAAGGCGAAATTAAGATATTTATAGATAAACACGAGCTTAGAGAATTTGCAAAAACCAAACCAAAGCTACAAGAAATACTAAAGGATATTGTTTGGTCAGAAAACAATAATATCAGATACCAGCACAACACAAGGTCACAAAACAGAACATCCTGATATCAACTCAAATAGGGAAATCACAAAAACAAATTAAGATTAATTTAAAAAAATGCTCATAACAGGGAATAATTGAAGTCAATATGTAAAAGATCACAATAATCAAAAAGAGGGACTAAATACAGCTGGCATAGAACTGCCATATGGAGAGTGATACAAGGCGATATAGGACAATACAAGTTAGGTTTTTACTTAGAAAAATAGGGGTAAATATTAAGGTAACCACAAAGAGGTATAACAACTCCATAACTCAAGATAAAAGCCAAGAAAAACGTAATGATTCAACAAACATAAAGTCAAACACTATGAAAATGAGGATCTCACAATTTACTAAGAAAAACGTCTCAGCACAAAAAAGTAAGTGAAAAAATGAAATTGTCAACAACACACATAAAAAGGCATCAAAATGACAACACTAAACACTTATTTATCTATAATTACGCTGAATGTAAATGGACTAAATGCACCAATAAAGAGACAGAGAGTCTCGGACTGGATAAAGAAACACGATCCAGCTATATGCTGCCTACAAGAGACACATCTAAGACTTAGAGACACAAACAAACTAAAACTCAAAGGATGGAAAAAAATATATCAAGCAAACAATAAGCAAAAAAGAAGAGGAGTAGCAATATTAATTTCTGACAAAATAGACTTTAGATTTAAATCCACCACAAAGGATAAAGAAGGACACTACATAATGATAAAAGGGACAATTGACCAGGAAGATATCACCATATTAAATATTTATGCACCCAATGACAGGGTTGCAAGATACATAAATCAAATTTTAACAGAACTGAAAAGTGAGATAGACACCTACACAATTATAGTAGCAGACTTCAACACACCACTTTTAGAGAAGGACAGGACATCCAGTAAGAAGCTCAATAGAGACACGGAAGACCTACTTACAACAATCAACCAACTTGACCTCATTGACTTATACAGAACTCTCCACCCAACTGCTGCAAAGTATACTTTTTTTCCTAGCGCACATGGAACATTCTCTAGAATAGACCACATATTAGGTCATGAAACAAACCTTTGCAGAATCCAAAACATCGAAATATTACAAAGCATCTTCTCAGACCACAAGGCAATAAAACTAGAAATCAATAACAGAAAAACTAGGGAAAAGAAATCAAATACTTGGAAACTGAACAATACCCTCCTGTAAAAAGACTGGGTTATAAAAGACATCAAGGAGGGAATAAGGAAATTCATAGAATGCAACGAGAATGAAAATACTTCCTATCAAGACCTCTGGGACACAGCAAAAGCAGTGCTCAGAGGCCAATTTATATCGATAAATGCACACATACAAAAAGAAGAAAGACCCAAAATCAGAGAACTGTCCCTACAACTTGAACAAATAGAAACTGAGCAACAAAAGAATCCATCAGGCACCAGAAGAAAACAAATAATAAAAATTAGAGCTGAACTAAATGAATTAGAGAACAGAAAAACAATTGAAAGAATTAACAAAGCCAAAAGCTGGTTCTTTGAAAAAATTAACAAAATTGATAAACCATTGGCTAGACTGACTAAAGAAATACAGGAAAGGAAACAAATAACCCGAATACGAAACGAGATGGGCCACATCACAATAGACCCAACTGAAATTAAAAGAATCATATCAGATTATTACGAAAAATTATACTCTAACAAATTTGCAAACCTAGAAGAAATGGATGAATTCCTGGAAAAACACTACCTACCTAAACTAACACATTCAGAAGTAGAACAACTAAATAGACCCATAACAAAAAAAGAGATTGAAACGGTAATCAAAAAACTCCCAACAAAAAAAAGCCCTGGCCCAGACGGCTTCACTGCAGAGTTCTACCAAACTTTCAGAGAAGAGTTAACACCACTACTACTAAAGGTACTTCAAAGCATAGAAAATGACGGAATACTACCCAACTCATTCTATGAAGCCACCACCTCCCTGATACCAAAACCAGGTAAAGACATTACAAAAAAAGAAAATTACAGACCTATATCCCTCATGAACACAGATGCAAAAATCCTCAACAAAATTCTAGCCAATAGAATTCAACAACATATCAAAAAAATAATTCACCACGACCAAGTGGGATTTATACCAGGTATGTTTTATGCAAGGCTGGTTTAATATTAGAAAAACCATTAATGTAATCCATCACATAAATAAAACAAAACATAAAAACCACATGATCGTATCAATTGATGCAGAAAAGGCATTTGACAAAGTCCAACACCCATTTATGATAAAAACTCTCACCAAAATAGGAATTGAAGGAAAATTCCTCAACATAATGAAGGGCATCTATGCAAAGCCAACAGCCAACATCACTCTAAATGGAGAGAGCCTGAAAGCATTTCCCTTGAGAATGGGAACCAGACAAGGATGCCCTTTATCACCGCTCTTATTCAACATCGTGCTAGAAGTCCTAGCCAGAGCAATTAGGCTAGACAAAAAAATAAAGTGTATCCAGACTGGCAAAGAGGACGTAAAATTATCTCTATTTGCAGATGACATGATCTTATACACAGAAAACCCCAACGAATCCACCAGAAAACTACTGAAACTAATAGAAGAGTTTGGCAAAGTCTCAGGTTATAAGATAAACATACAAAAATGACTTGGATTCCTCTAGATCAACAAAAAGAACATAGAAGAGGAAATAACCAAATCAATACCATTCACAGTAGCCCCCAAGAAGATAAAATTAAAAAAAATTTTTTTATTAGGAATAAATCTTACCAAGGATGTAAAAGACCTATACAAAGAAAACTACAAAGCTCTACTACAAGAAATTCAAAAGGACTTACTTAAGTGGAAAAACATACCTTGCTCATGGATAGGAAGACTTAACATAGTAAAAATGTCTATTCTACCAAAAGCCATCTATACATACAATGCACTTCCGAGCCAAATTCCAATGTCATTTTTTAAGGTGATAGAGAAACAAATCACCAACTTCATATGGAAGGGAAAGAAGCCTCGGATAAGCAAAGCATTACTGAAAAAGAAGAAGAAAGTGGGAGGCCTCACTCTACCTGATTTCAGAACCTATTATATAGCCACAGTAGTCAAAACAGCCTGGTATTGGTACAATAACAGGCACATAGACCAGTGGAACAGAATTGAGAACCCAGATATAAATCCATCCACATACGAGCAGCTGATATTTGACAAAGGCCCCAAAGCAGTTAAATGGGGAAAAGACAGTCTTTTTAACAAATGGTGCTGGCATAACTGGATATCCATCTGCAAAAAAATGAAACAAGACCCATACCTCACTCCATGCACAAAAAATGAGCTCAAAATGGATCAAAGACCTAAATATAAAATCTAAAACGATAAAGATCATGGAAGAAAAAAGAGGGACAAGGTTAGGAGCCCTAATACATGGCATAAAAAGTATAGAAGACATTACTATCAATAAATAAAAAACCATATACAAGACATTACTATCAATGCAGAAGAAAAATAAAATAACTGGCAAGTCCTAAAAACCAAACACCTAAGCTCATCCCAAAACTTCACGAAAAGAGTAAAAAGACTACCTACAGACCGGGAAAAAGTTTTTAGCTATGACATTTCTGATCAGCGCCCGACCTCTATAATCTACATGGTACTGCAAAAACTCAATTACAAAAAGACAAAGAACCCAATTAAAAAATGGGAAAAACATATGAACAGACACTGCACTAAAGAAGACATTCAGGTACCTAACAGACACTTGAGGAAATGCTCACGATCATTAGCCGTTGTTCTTGTTGTTGTTAGGTGCCATCAAGTTGCATCCAACTCATAGCAAACCTATGCACAACAGAAAGAAAAACTGCCCGGTCCTAAGCCATCCTTACAATCATTGTTATGCTTGAGCATGTTGTTACAGCTACTGTGTCAATCCACCTTGTTGAGGATCTTCATCATTTCCACTGACCCTGTACTCTACCAAGCACAATGTCCTTCTCCAGGGACTTATCCCTCCTGACAACATGTTCAAAGTATGTAAGACACAGTCTCGCCATCCTTGCTTCTAAGGAGCATTCTGGTTGTGCTTCTTCCAAGACAGACTTGTTCATTCTTTTGGCAGTCAATATCACCAACACCACAATTCAAAGGCGTCAGTTCTTCTTCGGTCTTCCTTATTCATTGTCCAGCTTTCACATGCATATGATGCGATTGAAAATACCATGGCTTGGGTCAGGCACACCTTTGTCTTCAAGGTGACATCTTTGCTCGTCAACACTTTAAAGTGGTCCTTTGCAGCAGATTTACCCAATGCAATACATCTTTTGATTTCTTGACTGCTGCTTCCATGGCTATTGATCATGGATCCAAGTAAAATGAAATCCTTGACAACTTCAATCTTTTCTCCCTTTATCATGATGTTGTTCATTGGTCCAGGTGTGAGGATTTTTGTTTTCTTTATGTTGAGATGTAATCCATACTGAAGGCTGTGGTCTTTGATCTTCATCAGTAAGTGCTTCAAGTCCTCTTCACTTTCAGCAAGCAAGGTTGTGTCATCTGTATAACGCAGGTTGTAAATGAGTCTTCCTCCAATCCTGATGCCCCATTCTTCTTCATAGAGTCCAGCTTCTCATATTATTTGCTCAGCATACATTTGAAATCTTCTGTTAAGTTCTTTTACTTCATCAATTCTTCCTTTTGCTTTAGCTGCTCGATGTTCGAAAGCAAGTTTCAGAGTCTCCTCTGACATCCATCTTGATCTTTTCTTTCTTTCCTGTCTTTTCAATGACCTCTTGCTTTCTTCATGGATGATGTCCTTGATGTCATTCCACAGCTTGTCTGGTCTTTGGTCACTAGCGTTCAATGTGTCAAGTCTATTCTTCAGATGGTCTCTAAATTCAGGTGGGATATACTCAAGGTCATATTTTGGCTCTTGTGGACTTGCTCTGATTTTCTTCAGTTTCAGTTTGAACTTGCATATGAGCAATTGATGGTCTGTTCCACAGTCGGCCCCTGGACTTGTTCTGACTGATGATATTGAGCTTTTCCATCGTCTCTTTCCACAGATGTAGTCAATTTGATTTCTGTGTGTTCCATCTGGTAAGATCCATGTGTACAGTTGCCATTTATGTTGGTGAAAGAAGGTATTTGCAATGAAGAAGTTGTTGCTCTTGCAAAATTCTACCATTCGATCTCCAGCATTGTTTCTATCACCAAGGCCATATTTTCCAGCTATGGATCCTTCTTCTTTGTTTCCAACTTTGGCATTCCAATCACCAGTAATTATCAATGCATCTTGATTGCACGTTCGACCAATTTAAGACTGCAGCAGTTGATAAAAATCTTCTATTTCTTCATCTTTGGCCCTAGTGGTTGGTGGGGAAATTTGAATAATAGTCATATTAACTGGTCTTCCTTGTAGGCATATGGATATTATCCTATCACTGACAGCATTATACTTCAGGATAGATCTTGAAACGTTCTTTTTGACGATGAATGCAACACCATTGCTCTTTCAAGTTGTCATTCCCAGCATAGTAGACTATATGATTGTCTGATTCAGAATGGCCAATACCAATCCATTTCAGCTCACTAATGCCTAGGATATCAATGTTTCATTTTTGATGATTTCCAATTTTCCTATATTCATAGTTCGTACATTCCAGGTTCCAATTATTCATGAATGTTTGCAGCTGTTTCTTCTCATTTTGAGTCATGGCACATCAGCAAATGAAGGTCCCGAAAGCTTTACACCATCCACGTTATTGAGGTCAACTCTACTTTGAGGAGGCAGCTCTTCCCCAGTCATCTTTTGAGTGCCTTCCAACCTGGTGGGCTCATCTTCCAGCACTATATCAGAGTGTTCCGCTGCTATTCATAAGGTTTTCACTGGCTAATGTTTCTCAGATATAGGCTGCCGGGTCCTTCTTCCTAGTCTGTCTTAATCTGGAAGCTCAGCTAGAATTTATCCTCCGTGGGTGACCCTGCTGATATCTGAACACCGGTGGCATAGCTTCCAGCATCACAGCAACATGCAAGCCCCCACAGTACGATAAACTGACAGACACGTGACAGACACATTAGAGGAATGCAAATCAAAACCACAATAGAGATTCCATCTCCCTCCAACAAGGCTGGCATTACTCAAAAAAAAAAAAACAGAAAATAATAAATATTGGAGAGGCTGTGGAGAGACTGGAACACTTATACACTGCTGGTGGGAATGTCAAATGGTACATCCACTTTAGAAATTGATTTGGTGCTTCCTTAAAAAGCTAGAAATAGAACTATCATACGATCCAGCAATCCCACTCCTTGGAATATATCCTGGAGAAATAACAGTCTTTACAGAAACAGATATATGCACACCCATGTTCATTGCAGCACTGTTTACAACAGCAAAAAGATGGAAGCAACCAAGATGCACATCAACAGATGAATGGATACATAAATTATGGTATATTCACACAATGGAATACTACACATTGATAAGGAACAGTGATGAATCTGTGAAACATTTCCTAACGTGGAGGAACCTGGAAGGCATTATGCTGAGTGAAATTAGTCAGTTGCAAAGGGGCAAATATTGTATAAGACCACTGATATAGTTTAAAAAGAGAAGAAAATATTCTTTGATGGTTATGAGAGGGGTAGTGAGGGAGGGTGGAAGAGGGGTATTCACTAATTAGATAGTAGATAAGAACTACTTTAGGTGATGGGAAAGACAACACACAATACAGGCAAGGTCAGCACAACTGGACTAAACCAAAACCAAAGAGGTTTCCTGAATAAACTGAACACTTTGAAGGCCAGCATAGCAGGGCCGGGTGTTTGGGGACCATGGTTTCAGGGGACATGTAAGTCAATTGGTATAATAAAATCTATTAAGAAAAAATTCTCCATTCCAATTTGAGGAGTGGCGTCTGGGGTCTTAAATGCTAGCAAGCGGCCATCTAAGATGCATCAATTGGTCTCAACCCACCTGGACCAGAGGAGAATGAAGAACACCAAGGACACAAGGTAATTATGAGCCCAAGAGACAGAAAGGGCCATATAAAAAAGAGATTACATCAGCGTGAGACCAGAAGAAATAGATGGTTCCCGGCTACAACCGATGACTGCCCTGACAGAGAATGCAACAGAGAACCCCTGAGGGAACAGGAGAGCAGTGGGATGCAGACCCCAAATTCTCATAAAAAGACCAGACTTAATGGTCTGACTGAGACTAGAAGGACCCCGGTGGTCATGGCCCCCAGACCTTCTGTTGCCCCAGGATAGGAACCATTCCCAAAGTCAACTCTTCAGACAGGGTTGGACTGGACAACGGGATGGAGAGGGATGCTGGTGAGGACTGAGCTTCTTGGATCAGGTGGACACTTGAGACCATGTTGGCGTCTCCTGCCTGGAGGGGAGATTAGAGTGTAGAGGCAGTTAGAAGCTGGCAAAATGGACATGAAAAGAGAGTGGAGGGAGGGAGCGGGCTGTCTCATTTGGAGGAGAACAACTGGGAGTATGTAGCAAGGTGTCTATAAGTTTTTGTGTGAGAAACTGACTTGATTTGTAAACTTTCACTTAAAGCACAATAATAGTTAAAAAAAAATAAAAATATCTATTCCTAGCCTTTCTAGAGTGCTAACGTCTCATTTCAGAAGCAAAGACACAATGGCAAAACAATACTTAAGAGGTCTATTGTATATTGGCCATACAGAAAAGAGCTTGTGAGATATTTAGGTGTCATGAGATTTCTAGTACTTCCAGCCACTGCTACATCAACTGGCCTAGAAATGACAGCTCCAACCCAATACCTGCTTTGCAATACCAGTAAGATTAGATACATGATAAATAAACTAAATATTCCTACTAAAAATGAGTTTGATCATTAACTTTTTAGGTCAATACAAGGTTTTTTATTTTTAATTAACTAGCTAACTTCATTTTCTACAAACCACTTCATAAATTAGGTTTTTAAAATTCAGGCAAAGCAAACCACCTATTATTTTTTTCAATCCTTAGCTTCCAAACTATTTTTCTTTGTGATTTTGTTGTCTTTTAAGCATTTGTACATCATGCATGTTTGCATTTTGTTCAATTATAGTAATGTACCAATTACTAAATTATAACTGCCTGGCTTTCTTCTTTAATGGCCTTAAACCCACTTACTCAGCTTCCTCTAATCCTCAATTACTTCAGTAATACTCACAATGGCCCATTAGTTATTTCCCCTAGTGCTCTAAAATACAAACCTATTACACCCAATTTTCCAACTCCTTTTTTCCTCTGCCTCTACATAACAATATAGCATTACCTTCTGCCTTCATGTCAACACTTTTACAGTGATTTTGGAAGTAATTTTGTGATACAGGAAGGACGTCTCAAGGAAAAAGAGTTGCTGCATTTAACTTAATTCCTTTTAAGTGAATAATATTCTGTTAGCTCTTGAATATATTCAATAATTTCCTCATATTTTGTGTCCTTCCCTAGATTTTCAGATCCCTTGTGCCTAAGATTTCTAAACCTTTAGCTCTTTAAAAAACACACAATAATTTCGTTGACCTTTAGAATTAAAATCACGAGTTTCTGAACAATATAGTTCTATCAACCACCTTCTGACAAAATATAAACTCTTAACTCTGTACTTTAAAGCCATTACTCTTTTTTTTTTACTCTTCTGTTACATACCATCCTGAATCAGCTAACTCGCTCCTTTCCTCTTTCTACATTTGGTTTTCATTTTACCAGCTCTAATTCTGCACAAGGTACAATATGTTTTATTTCTCTAAATACTGGCCAAGTGTCTCCTTTTCGTATCCATCAATATGCAATTCACTAACCATGTACTCTACAAACCACTCTAAAGAAAGCTGTCTGTCCTCTGGTAATTTATAATTAAAAATAACAGAGGCAGGGCCAAGATGGTGGAATAGCCAGATGCTTCTGGTGATCCCTCTTACTACAAAGAGCCCCCCAAAAAAGTGAAATGATTATATTTATGACAACCTAGGAGCCTTGAACATCAAAGGCAAAGTTAGAAAAGGGACTGAGGAACAGGGGGAAGGAGAGACAGTTCAGAAGCAGAGAGGAGTTGTTGGACCTGAATCGCCAGGAACCCTGAGGCGCCTTTCCCGGGAGTGACTGCAGCAGGCTGGTGGTAGCATTTGGCCACAGTTTCCTCAGGAAGACAAAGCCAGCTGCACAGCCTACTCACACTTCTGGGACAAGAACGGTGCTCTTGACAAAAGCTAAGTACTTGCATATATTTCACTGCACCCCCAGGCTCCAAGCCGGCTTCAGTGGCTGTCGATTTCCCTGGGCCTGAGATAGGTTCTACTGAGCACCCTGAGCCATTCTCTGGCCTTGGAAAAGGAATAAACTCACAATTGGGGGAAAAGATAATTTGCCAGCTCCACTAACTGGGGGAGCTCAGGACAGAAGTGGCTCCTGTCCAGGCATAAATGGTCTGTGGACTTTGGATACCTTTCCCCCCTGCGTGGACCTGTGTGAGCCTATTTCAGAGAACAGGCCCTTGTTGCCAGACTGCAACTGTTTCAGCTGTGCAATGGAGAGGTGGGTATTTGATGTTTGACATGACTTTGCCTATTAAACAGGATCCTCACCTACCCACATCATGGGCCTAAGGACTGGTGGCTCCAATCACATCACCCAGACACCCACGACAGGTGTCCAAGGATAAATGGTACCTCCCAGTCTTTAAACCAAAAGCATTGGGTACCCATGGTCCATCTGCAGAACCCACCCAACTGTGTGCACTCTAGGGAACAGGGATGTGCTTTCCTCAGAGACACTTGAGGGATGATTCTTAGCCCCCTGCCTGGTTCAGAGCATGAACCCCTGCTGCAAACAGATACCTATACCTACACCAATCACCCCTGCCCCTGTAAGACTGTAGGACACAGCCTGTACCATACACTTGATGAACAACTATGTGGACACCTGAGCTGAATCCATGCAAAAAAAAAGTGAAAGGACTCCTAGGCTCATATACCTGATAAAAATTCTAGCCATTTGGTGACACAATGTTAGAGCTTCAAAGGTGAAAATAATCAAGCTAGCTCACTCAAGCAACCTATTTGGGCATATCAAAACAAAACAAAACAGGAAGCTAGGAAACACTAAGCAAACATAAAATAAACTAATGCATTAACTTATAGATGGCTCAGAGACAACAGTCAATATCAAGTCAAATAAAGAAGCAAACCATGATCACTTCAACAAGCACCCCAAAAAAATGAATCAAGGGGTCTTCTGGATGAAGGTTCCTTCCTGGAATTACCAGATGCAGAATACCAAAAGTTAATATACAGGACTCTTCAAGACATCAGGGATGAGATCAGGCAAAATGTAGAACAAGCCAAGGAACACACAAAGTAGTTGAAGAAATGAAACAGGTAATTCAAGGACATAACAAAAAATTTAATAAGCTGCAAGAATTCATAGAGACACAGCAATCAGAAATTCAGAAGAATAACAATAAAATTGCAGAATTAGACAACTCAATAGAAAGTTGGAAACCCTGGTGGTGCAGTGGTTAAGTGCTACAGCTGCTAACTAAAGGGTCAACAGTTAGAATCCACTAGGTGCTCCTTGGAATCTCTATGGGGGCGGAATCGACTCGACGGCACTGGGTTTAATAGAAAGTCAGAGGAGCAGAATTAAGGAAGTGGAAGGCAGAATTAGTGAGATTGAAGAGAAAACACTTGGCAACAATATATTTGAGGAAAAATCAGAAAAAAGAATTATAAAAAATGAAGAAACCATAAGAATCATGTGTGACTCTATCAAGAAAAATGACATACAAGTGATTGGAGTACCAGAATATGGAGGGATAACAGAAAATAAGAAGAGAATTGTTGAAGATTTGTTGGCAGAAAACTTCCCGGATATTGTTAAAGACGAGAAGATATCTATCCAAGATGCTCATCGAACTTCACATAAGGTAGATCTCAAAAGAAAGTCACCAAGACATATTATAATCAAATTTGCCAAAACCAAAGATAGAGAATTTTAAGAGCAGCTAGGGATAAACAAAGAGACACCTACAAAGGAGAGTCAAATAAGAATAAGCTCGGGCTATTTGACAGAAATCATGCAGGCAAGAAGGCAATGGGATGACTTTATAAAGCAGTGAAGGAAAAAAATTGCCAGCAAAGAATCATATATCCAGCAAAACTGTCTCTCAAATACGAGGGCAAAATGAGGACATTTCCAGAAAAACAGAAGTTTAGGGAATTCGTAAAAACTAAGCCAAAACTACAAGAAATACTAAAGGGAGTTCTCCAGTTAGAAAATCAATAATATCAGATATCAACCCAATCAGATGTTTACCCAGATAGGGAATTCACTAAAAAATATCAAAAAAAATTCTCAAAACAGGAATACAGTGATGCCATTAAACAATTAAAACAATAAAGAGGGACCAAGAAATACAGTCATAGATCTTTCATATGGAGAGGAACACAAGGCGATACAAAGAAATAAAAGTTTGGTTTAAATTTAGAAAAAGAAGGGTAAAAATTAAGGTAACCACAAAGGAGACAAACAATCCTACTCATCAAAATAAAAGAAAAATATAAAAGACTCAGCAGAAACAAAATCAACAACAATGAATAAGAGGAAAAGACAACATATAAACTACTCGGCACAAAAAATTAAATGGGAAAAAGAAATTGTCAACAACACAAAAAAAAGACATCAAAATGACAGCACTAAAAAAAAAACTCATACCTATCTATAATTACGCTGAATGTAAATGAATGAAATGCACCAATAAAGAGACAGAGAGTGGCTGAATAAATAAAAAAAAATGATCCATCTATATGCTGCCTACAAGAGACACACCTTAGACTTAGAGACGCAAATAAACCAAAACTCAAAGGATGGAAAAAATATATCAAGCAAACAACAATCAAAAAAGAGCAGGAGTGGCAATATTAATTTCTGACAAAATAGACTTTAAAGTTAAATCCACCACAAAGGATAAGGAAGGACACAATGATTAAAGGGACAATACACCAGAAGGATATAACCATATGAAATATTTATGTACCCAATGACAGGGCCGCGAAATACATAAAAAAAAAACTCTAACAGCATTGAAAACTGAGATAGACGGCTCCACAATAACAGTAGGAGACTTCAACACACCACTTTCAGTGAAGGACAGGACATCCAGAAAGAAGCTCAATAAAGACACGGAAGAACTAAACGCCACAATCAACCAACTTGACCTCATAGACATGTAGAGAACACTCCACCCAACAGCAGCCAAGTACACTTTCTTTTCTAGCACCCATGGAACATTCTTGAGAATAGATCACACATTAGGTCATAAAGCCAGCCTTAGCAGAATCCAAAACATTGAAATATTACAAAGCATCTTCTCTGACCATAAAGCAATAAAAGTAGAAATCAAGAACAGAAAAAGCAGGGAAAAGAAATCAAACACTTGGAAACTGAACAATACCCTGCTGAAAAATGACTGGGGTATAGGAGACATGAAGGATGGAATAAAGAAATTCATAGAATCCAAAGGGAATGAAAACACTTCCTATCAGAACCTTTGGGACACAGCGAAAGCAGTGCTCAGAGGTCAATTTGTATCAATAAATGCACACATACAAAAAGGAGAAAGGGCCAAAATCAAAGAATTATCCCTACAACTTGAATAAATAGAAAGGGAGCAACAAAAGAAAACCTCAAACACCAGAAGAAAGCAAATAATAAAAATTACAGAAGAATTGAATGAAATAGAGAACAGAAAAACAATTGAAAGAGTTAACAAGACCAAAAGCTGGTTCTCCGAAAAAATTAACAAAGTTGATAAACCACTGGCCAAACTGACAAAAGAAAAACAGGAGAGGAACCAAATAACCCAAATAAGAAATGAGATGGGTGATACCACAGCAGACCCAACCGAAATTAAAAGAATCATATCAGATTACTATGAAAAATTGTACTCTAACAAATTTGAAAACCTAGAAGAAATGGATGAAGTTCTAGAAACACACTACCTACCTAAACTAACACAAACAGAGGTAGAACAACTAAATAAACCCATAACAAAAGAAGAGATTGAAAAGGTAATTAAAAAAACTTCCAACAAAAAAAGCCCTGGCCTGGATGGCTTCACTGGAAAGTTCCACCAAACTTTCAGAGAAGAGTTAACACCACTACTACTAAAGGTATTTCAGAGCATAGAAAATGATGGAATACTCCCAAACTCATTCTATGAAGCCACCATATCCCTGATACCAAAAACCAGGTAAAGACATTACTAAAAAAGAAAATTACAGACCTATATCCCTCATGAACTTAGATGCAAAAATCCTCAACAAAATTCAAGCCAATAGAATTCAACAACGTATCAAAAAAATAATTCACCATGACCAAGTGGGATTTATAGCAGGTATGCAGGGATGGTTCAACATTAGAAAAACCATCAAGATAAACCATCACATAAAAAAACCAAAAGACAAGAACCACATGATCTTATCAATTGATGCCGAAAAGGCATTTGAGAAAGCCCAATACCCACTCATGATAAAAACTCTCAGCAAAATAGGAATAAAAGGGAAATTCCTCAACACAAGAAAGGGTATTTGTACAAAGCCAACACCCAACATCATCCTAAATGGAGTCTGAAAGCATTCCCCTTAAGAACGGGAACCAGAGAAGACACTCTCTATCATAATTCTTAGTCAACATTGTGCTAGAGGTCCTAGCCAGAGCAATTAGCCTAGAAAAAGAAATAAAGGACATCCAAATTACTAAGGAAGAAGTAAAAGTTTCCCTATTTGCGGATGATCCTATCTTATACAAAGGAAACCCCAAAGATTCCACAAGAAAACTACTTGAACTACTAGGAGATTTCAGCAAAGATCAGGATACAAGATAAACATACAAAAATCAGTTGGATTTCTCTACACCGACAAAGAAAACCTTGAAGAGGAAATCACCAAATCAATACCATTTACAATAGCCCCTAAGAAGATAAAGTACTTAGGAATAAATCTCACCAGACACATAAAAGACCTATACAAAGAAAACTACAAGACACTACTGCAAAAAACCAAAAGAGACCTACATAAGTGAAAAAACATACCTTGCTCCTGGATTGGAAGATTCGACATTGTGAAAATGTCAATTCTTCCCAAAGCGATCTACAGATACAATGTAATCCCAATCCAAATTCCAACGTCATTTTTAATGAGATGGAGAAAAAAATCATCAACTTCATATAGAAAGGGAAGAGGCCCTGCATAATAACCACTTATTTGTTAAAATCCACCTCTACCGAGGTCATTCTTTGGTGAACATTCATATGAGATGCAAATATCTTCACATCTTTGGCCCATTCAGAGAGGTCTATTCACATACCTCTTCCTCAATACCTCCTGGCCTCCCAATTTCCAATTATGTTCAAGTCTCTGACCATTTAGCCAAACCATTGGGCACAGCCCATGAATCAGTATACAATCACACATCTGGTCATTTCTCCTTCCACACTAACTGAAAAGCCAGGTGTACTCTTCGAAGTTCTGCTGATTAGGATGATTTCCCTTCATCACTGTCCTTCAGGGAGGTTCCAGGAAGGGGCTGTAGTGCTGGCACTGTCCACTTTTGAGTGGTGCCTGCATACACAGAACTGTGTGTAAACCAGGCACGGGTTTTGTCTTCCTCAGTCAATTGATCATAAGGAACTCCCCACGAGGCCATAAGTGCAGACTGGAAGAGGGAAGGTAACGTATCAGGAGTGGAGACCATGGGCATTTGGGCTACTTCCTTATAAGACTTACTTATGCCTTCAGGCCCTGCTCAGGCCCGATCTCGCATACATCACTTGCATTTAATGATGGAGTGCTGCTGTGCACGTCCAAATTTATTGTTCTGTGGGTCAAACAACACCCAGTTCATGATGGGCAGCTCATGTTGCATAGAGACTATATGGACCACGGTTAAGCATTCTTTTTCTAGTAAGGCCCAGTAACAAGGCAAAAGCTATTTCTTAAAAGGAGATTTTTTTTTTTTTTTTTTAGTTATCTGCAGAGGATAGAAGGGATTTGACCCAAAATCCTAAGGGTCTACGCTGTAATTCACCACTAGGGGCCTGCCAAAAACTACAAACAGCATCTCTATCTGCCACTGGGAATTCAAACACCATTAGATCGGCTGGGTCATATGGCTCAAGTGGCGAAGCAGCTTGCATAACACCCAGAACTTGTTGCAGAGCCTTCTCTTATTTTAGGCCCCACACAAAACCAGCAGATTTTCAAGTCACCTGATAAATAGGCAAGATTAAAACACCCAAATGAAGGACATGTTGCCTCCAAAATTCAAACAGGCCCACCAGGAGTTGTGCCTCCTTTTCAAATGTGGGAGGGGCCAGGTGCAATACCTTATCCTTCTGTTTATCTGGAAATGTCATGATTTCACCTTCATATTTAAGAGACCGTTTTGCTGGATATATGATTCTTGGCTTGGCAATTTTTCTTTCCTTCAGTTTTTTTAAATAAGTCATCCCATTGCCTTCTTGCCTGCATGATTTCTGCTGAGGAGTCCGAGCTTACTCTTATTGGCTCTCCTTTGTAGGTGACATTTCATTTATCCCTAGCTGCTCTTAAATTTCTCTCTTTATCTTCAGTTTTGGCAAGTTTGATTATGTCTTGGTGACTTTCTTTTAACATCTACCTTATGTGGAGTTCAATGGGCATCTTGGATAGATATCTTGTCATCTTTCACGATATCAGGGAAGTTTTCTGCCAACAAACCTTCAACAATTCTCTCTGTATTTTCTGTTACCCCTCCCTGTTCTGGTACTCCAATCACTCATAGGTTATTTCTCTTGATAGAGTCCCACATGATTCTTGAGGTTTCTTCATTTTTTTTTAATTCTTTTATCTGATTTTGCTTCAAATATATTAGTGCCAAGTGATTTATCTTCAAGTTCAGAAATTCTCACTTCTACTTGCTTAATTCTGATCCTCTGACCTTCTACTGAGTTGTCTCCTTCTGTAATTTTACTGTTAATTTTCTGAATTTCTGATTGCTGTCTCTCTATGGATTTTTCCAGCTTATTTAATTTTCCATTATGTTCCTGAATAATCTTTTTAATTTCTTCAATTGCTTTATCTGTGTGTTCCTTGGCTTGTTCTGCATATTGCCTCATTTTCTTCTTGATGTCTTGAAGGGTTCTGTATATCAATCTTTTGTATTCTGCCTCTGGTAATTCCAGGAATGCACTTTCATCTAGAAGATCCCTTGATTCTTTGTTTTGAGAGCTTGTTGAGGTGATCATGGTCTGTTTCTTTATGACTTGATATTAACTGTTGTCTCCGAGCCATCTATAAGTTATCGTACGTTTATTTTATGTTTGCTTACTGTGTCGTAGCTTCTTGCTTTGTATTTGTTTTGATATGCCCAAATGGGTTACTTGAGTGAGCTAGCTTATTTTCATCTTTGGAGCTCTGACATCCTGTCCCCAGATGGCTAGAGGTGTTATCAGGTATATCAGTCTAGGAGTCCATTCACTTTTCTTGTATGAATTCAGCTCAGGTGTCCAGGTAGCTGATATCAAGTGTGTGGTACAGGCTCTATCCTACAGTCTTAGAGGGGCAGGGGTGATTGGCATATATACTGGTATCTGAGTGCTGCAGGGGGTCACGCTCTGAACAAGGCAGGGAGCTGAGAACTGACCCCTGAGTGTCTCTGAGGAAAACACATCCCTGTTCCCTACAGCGTGCAGGTGGGTGGGTTTAGATGGACCACGGGCACCCAACGTTTTTGGTTGTAAGGACTGGGAGGTACCAGTTATCCTTGGACCCCTGCCATGGGTGGCTGGGTGACCTGAGTGAAGCTACCAGTCCTTAAGTCCCTGATGTGGGTAGGTGAGGACCTTGTTTAATAGGCAAAGCAATGTCAAACACGCACCTCTCCACCGCACAGCTGAAATGGTTAGAATCTGCCAACAAGGGCCTATTCTCCTGAAATAGGCCCACACAGGTCCTTGCAGAGGGGAAAGGTACTCAAAGTCCATGGACTGTTTATGCCTGGACAGAAGCCTCTTCTATCCTGAGCTCCACTGGTTAGTGGAGCTGGCAAATTATCTTTTCCCCCAATTGCAATTTTTTTTCTTCTCCAAGGCCTGGGGGATGGCTCTAGGTGCTCAAAAGGGCCTATCTCAGGCCCAGAGAATTCAGCCGCTGAAGTCTGCTGGGGGGGTGTGGAAATTTATGCAAATTCTTCTCTGGTTCTGGAGGTGTGAGTAGGCTGTGTGGCTGGCTGCTTCTCCCTGAGGAAACTGCAGCTGAACGCTAGTACCAGCCCGCTGCCACCACTCCTGGAATGGTGCCTGAGGGCTCCCCATGATTCAGGTCTGGTAACTCCTCTCTGCTTCTGAACGGTTTCTTCCTCCCCATGCCCCTCAGTTCGTTTTCTAAGCTTGCCTTTGATGTTCAGGGATCCTAGCTTGTCATAAATGTACTTGTTTCACTTGGTTTTTTTGGTTTTTGTTGTAAAGAGGGCTCGCCAGAAGCATCTGTCTGTTCCGCCATCTTGGCTCCACCTCTAAACGTTCGATTTTTGTTTTCTTCATGTTGATGTGCAATCCATAATGAAGACTGTAGTCTATGATCTTCAGTAAGTGTTTCAAGTCCTCTGCACTTCCAGCAAGCAAGGTTGTGTCATTTGCATAACACAGGTTGTTAATGACTCTTCCTCCAATCCTGATGCCCCGTTCTTCATATAGTCCAGCTTCTCGGATTATTTGCCCAGCATACACGTTGAATAGGTATGGTGAAAGGATATGAGCCTGATGCACACATTTCCACACTTTGAAACATGCAGTATCCCCTTGTTCTGTTTGAACGACTGCCTCTTGATCTCTGTACAGGTTCCTCATGAGCACAATTAAGTGTTCTGGTATTCTCATTCTTTGCGATGTTATCCATAATTTTAATTCCCCCCGTAGCATACCAAAAACTCTGAGCACTGAGCTAAGGGACAGATCTCTGTCCAGGTACCAGATTGACCAACGAGTATTGCATGTATAGAACAAATATGAATAGCACTGTAAAGGCCTGGAGCCACAACCCACAGAATTCGAGCTGAAAATTGCAGACTGGATCTAACCTGGCTGATTTCCTGCTAAAACTAAAACATCAACATTCTCCACAGGATTTAAGCAATATCCAGAGTTTCATAACATGATATTCGAAATGTCAAGAATACAATCCCAAATTACTTGGTATATGAAGATAATAATTTCAACTTGCATGAGAAAAGACAATCGACAGAAGCCTACGACAAGGTAACACAAATGTTGGAATTATTTGACAAGGGCTTTAAAGAAGCTATTATAAAATTGTTTGAACAAGCAAACACAAACATTCTTGACACAAATAAAAAATTAGAAAGTTTCACCAAAGAAACAGAACAGAGATCAGCAAACTACAGCCTATAGACCAGGTATGGCCTGTGGGCTAAGAATGGTTTTTACATTCTTAAAGGGTTGTAAAAAAAGAAAAGAAAAGAAATAAACAAAATCATTAAAAAAAAAAACGAGACATTTGGGGAGGATATATTTTGGTTCCATTTTATTGATGAGGCAATCTAAGCTCAGAAGACTTCATAACTCCTGAGATCACACAGCTAGACCTGCCTCCCAGGTCACACTGTTCCTGTGATCTGATCTGGAGAAAGTTAGGAGACAGGCCCAAGATCCTCTTATGGGAAATCACCATACATTTTTAAAGGCACGCTCTGGTAACATTTCCCCACAGATTGAGACTAAAGTTCTATGGTTAACTATGGGGTGGACTTCATTTTATTGACTCTATGACACATTTTTTTTTTGCACTTTGGCATCTCTGAAATCAAGGTACAATGGAGTCGGATGGTGTGTCTGGGCTTAATTGGCAATTTTTTTCTCTTTCTTAGTGGTTTATACAGTATGTACACCGGTAGTACTTGTACTACTCATTAGTGTATTTAGACTCCCAGTTAGACAGATGGGGAACCTGGAAGTCACAGAGCAGATCAGAGGCAGGGATGGAGACCTGTCAGCAGCTTTAGAGTTCTTGTTCTCATACATGTTTTCAAGTCTCCATTATTTGCAAACGAAATTCTACAGAGGCAGGAAAAGAGACTGAAGAAGGCCCATGCTTGGTCTATACTGTCTGTGCTAGCTTCAGTGTGTGTCTGGGTGTTTCTCAGGGAAAAATAATTTTTTGAATGCATTTGTTACTACTGTATTTCGTTGAATCGAAGATGCTATACATTATAAGAAACGCCATTACTGTGTAGACCACAAAGAAGGGAAGAAGGTACTGCCAATTGGGCCAGGATACACTGTCAGATATTGTGGTGCCTTGATTTCAGAGATATAGAGATGTAGAAGAGGGTGTCTTCGAGTCAGTAGGATTTGGTCTACCTCATAGTTAATTACTGATGTGACCTTTCCTTCCTATTCCACGGGAGTGGCAAGTACCCCTAATCCTGGCCCTAAACAAAGAGGGATTGAGTTGGGAGCAACAGAAGCCAGAGAGTCCCTGATATACTCAGGTGCCTCAGTAGCTCGAAAGGAGTCCTGAGTGGATGGCCCTTAGCAGCCCCACCCCCCACCAGAGTGTCACCTTGGGGTCTCTCTTGTATCTACAACCAGAGGCTCCTCACCTACCAAAGAGGGAAAAATGTGGGAGACTTGAAATGTAAACTCACTAGAAATGCTGAAGCAGTAGAGGGGACAAAAACACTCTTTGCAATCTGCAAAGTGACTTCGTAGGTCTAGGAACAAACATTATGCACAACTTGATTTAATTATGAAATGATGGCATACAGAATAACAAAAAGATAATAAAAACCTGGGTAAAATTTTTTTAAAAAGCAAAGAATATGTGACAGAGACCATATGTGACCCCGAAGCCTAAAATATTTACCATTTAGTCCTTCTCAGAAAATGTTTGCCAACCCCAGAAAAAGAAGATACAAAGAAAAACCAAAAAGAAATGTCAGAACTGAAAAATACAATAACTGAAATTTAAAAGACCACTGGATGAACTCAATAGCAGAATGGTGATAACAGAGGAAAGAGTCAGTGAACTTGAAGACAGATCAATATAAATTACCCAGTCTGAAAAAAAGAACAGAAAAGATTGAAAAAGAAAAGAGTGTCAGGAACCTGTGAGATCATAACAAAAGGCTTGAAATTCATATCACTGGAGTTCCAGAAAAAGAGGAAGTGTGTGGGGTTGAAAATATTTGAAGAAATAATGGCTAAAAACCTCCCAAACTTGGAAAAACATATAGACCTATAGATTCAAGAACATCAGCAAATCCCAAACAGAGTAAACCCAAAGAAATCATGACCAGACACATCAAAATCAAACTGCTGAAAACTAAAAGACAAAGAAAAAATCATGAAGGCAGACACAGAAAAACAAAGCAATAACTATACAGCAACAACAACATGGCACTACCTCCCAATTGGAATGGCTAAAATTAAAAGGACTGACCATACCAAATGTTGGTGAAGATATGGAGCAACTGGAACTCTCATACGCTGCAGGTGGGAGTGCAAAACAATTAAACCTCTTTGGGAAACAGCATGGCAGTTTCTTAAAGTTAAACATGCAGGTAGCCCCTGCTTTCTGAAAGTTTGCTTTACGCCACTTCGCTTTTATGAAAGACCTACATTAGTACCTGTTTTCACTAACTGAAAGAAATCTGAAGAGGATTTTCGCTTTTACCAAAAAAAGTGAAAAGCAAAAATAGCACTCAGCATTTGTTTTGCAGCTTGGCATTAAAGAGGCAGTGTGCACCCTGAGCAGCAAAAGTGGGTGTTGCCAAGCTCCTCCCCTGGGAGCTACATTCAGCATCTCAAGTTTTACTATGTGTTAGTGTTATTTTAGGTTTTATGTGTTTTTTCATATGATTTGGTAGGTTATTTTTTGGGTCTGAGAAAGCTCAAAAATTTTTCCCATAGAAGTTAATGGTAATTGCTTCTTCACTTTACGTCATTTTGGCTTGCAAAAGGTTTCATAGAAAGGCTCTACTTTTGGATAGCAGGGGAAACCTGTACACCTAGCATATATCCCAGCCACTCCAATCCTAGGCATATACTCAAAAGAAAATATATATATATATATGGCCACACAGATATTTGTATATGAATGATCAAAGTAATTTTATCTGTAATGTTGTTGTTGTTAGGTGCCATCGTTTCCAACTCGTAGTGACCCTATGTACAACAGAACAAAAGACTGGTCTTATGCCAACCTCTTGAGCCCTGGTGGTGCAGTGGTTAAGCACTCGGCTACTAACCAAAAGGTTGGCAGTTCAAGCCCACCAGCCACTCCACGGGAGAAAGCTGTGGCAGTTGGCTTCCATAAAGATTACAGCCTTGGAAACCCTATGGGGCAGTTCTATTCTGTCCTATAGGATCGCTATGAGTTGGAATCAATTCAACAGCAATGGGTTTTTTTTATTTATAATAGATAAAAAAATTAAAAATTGGAAACAATTTGAATGTCCATCAACAAGTGAATGGATAAACAAATTATGGTACATCCATATATTGGAATTTTACTCAGCAATAAAAAAGAATAACTATTAAAAAAATTTTTTTATTGACATGCAAAAAATATACATAAACCTCAAAATCATTACATTAAGTAAAAGAAGCCAGACCAAGAAAGTGTATACTTATTCCATTTATATAAAATTCTAGAAAATGCACACAAATCTATAGTTACAGAAAGTAGAAGAGAGTTGGGGAGGAGTCAGAGGGACACAAGGCAACATTTGGGAATATGGAAATGATCATTATCCTGATTGTGATGATGGTTTCACAGGTGTACACATATGCCAAAACTCATTAAACTGTACACTTTAAAGGTATGTAATTTATTATATGTCAATTACATCTCAAAAAAGCTGTTTGGAAAAAGTCATAAAAGGAATTCAGATTTTCTGGAGCCATAGAGGCTGGACTAACCCCTGAAACTATTGCCGTAAGATAATCTTTAAATGTTAAACCAAAAATATCCCCTGAAGTCTTCTTTAAACCAAACAATAAACCAAAATCAAACCCACTGCCGTCGAGTCGATTCCGACTCATAGCGACCCTATAGGATGGAGTAGAACTGCCCCATAGAGTTTCCAAGGAGTGCCTGGAGGATTTCAACTGCCAACCTCTTGGTTAGCAGCTGTAGCACTTAACCACTATGCCACCAGGGTTTCCAAACCAAACAGTTTAGCTTAATTGTAAAGAATGGCTGCCTTGAGCGTTGTGCTCAAGAACTATCTATATGAGATCTAATTGACAACAGCAACTCAAAAGGTTAGAGAAAAAGCTTAAGGAGCAGTGAGTTGATGTTAATGGTGGAGGAATAATTTGGAAAAGGAGGGTGAGAATGGTTGCACAACTCAAAGAATGTAATCAATGTCACTGAACTGTACATGTAGAAATTGTTGAATTGGTGTACGTTTCGTTGCATACATTTTCAACAACAAAAATAAATAAACTATAAAAAAAGTCATGAAAGATAAAAACAGATTAAAGGACTCAAAAGGAGACTAAAGAAATGCGACAACTAAATGCATAGCGTGATCCTAAGCTGGATGATGGACTAGAGGTGGAAAACAAATGCTATAAAGTAGCTATTGGGACAATTGACAAAATTAGAATATGAACTGTAGATTATATTAAAATATTTATCAATATTAAATTTCTTGAATTTTATAATTGTACTGCTGGCCAACAAACAACATCATGATACATGGAAAAGAAATTGAAATTGTTAAGGATTTCATTCTACTTGAATCAACAATCAACACCCATGGAAGCAGCAGTCAAGAAATCAAACAACGTATTGCTCTGGGAAAATCTGCTGCAAAAGGCCTCTTCAAAGTCTTAAAAAGCAAAGATGTCACTTTGATGACTAAGGTGCCCCTGACCCAAGCCATAATCAACTGCCTCATATGCATGTGAAAATTTGGCAATGAAAAACAAAGACTGAAGAGGAACTGATGCATTAAAATTGTAGTGCCAGTGAAGAATATTGAATATACCGTGGATTGACAGAAGAACAAACTAATCAGTCTTGGAGGAAGTACAGCCAGAATGCTCCTTAGAAGCAGGTATGAAGAGAATTTGTCTCACTTACTTTGGACATGTCATCAGGAAAGATCGATCAATAAAAAAAGGACATCGTGTTTGGTAAAACGGAGTGTCAGTGAAAATGAGGGAAGTCCGCCATGAGATGGATTGTCATGGTCGCTACAACAATGATCTGAAACTCAGCAACGATTGTGATGATGGCGCAGGACTGGGCAAAGTTTTATTCTGTTATACATGAGGTCACTATGAGTTGCAGTCAACTCGACAGTAACAACAACCGTGTTTATAAAGGAAAGTGTCCTATTCTTAAGAAATACATACTGAAGTATTAACCAGTAGAAGCCATGATGCATGTATGCAACCTTCTTCCAAATGGTTCATAAAAAATAATAATAATATAAAAAAAGATAGTAACAGATTATAACCTGTTGAATTAAATAGGAGCCCATGACTCCACATTGATAGAAATGAATAGTTTAATGGGGAAAGAGTCCCTAGGTGGTGCAAACAGTTAAACGCTCAATTACTAGCCAAAAGGTTGGTGGGTCAAACTCACGCAGAAGTGCCCTGGAAGACAGGCCTCATGATCTGCTTCCAAAAGGTAACAGCCTTGAAAATACTATGAAGCAGGTCTACTCTGCACACATGGTGTTGCCGTGAGTTAGAATCAACTTGACAGTAACCACCAACAATAATCAACTAATAAATGTAGAAAGGTTGGAATTAGAAAAACAGCCACTCAGCAATCATCATGGTAATAATTTAAGCAAGAAATATCAATGGATGCTAAAACTAGTGGGTGAAAGTGGGAGGAGAAACTACTAGATTTTAAATAGACTCAAAGTATCTCCCCACAAAATATTAATAATAAAGGGAAAAAGACAATTTTACATTAGAAAACCTGGCAGACACCATCTTAAGAGATCAAAGTTAACACCACCAGTAATAGGACAAATAGAATCTGTATGCCACCCACCAGGAAACCATGAGGAGAACACAGAATCACTTCCGTGATATTCTGGCCTCATATTCATAGCCTGGTCTTATCATGAGGAAACTCTGGACAAACCCAAATTAAGGGACTTTCTACAAAATGACTTGCCTGTAGTCTTCCAAATTACAAAGGTCATAAAAGTGAAAGAAAGACTGAGGAAGTGTCCCACTTTGGAAAAAGCAAGAGACTGGGTGCAATCCTAGATTGAATTCATTTTCTATGAAGGACGTAACTGAGAAACTTGATTGGGGTCTCTGGGCAAAGTGTATACAGGAGCTTTTTCTACTATTCTTGCAACTTTTCTGTAAATTTGAAATAGTCAAAAAAATTTTAAGTAGCGTAGTATGTACCTGGCACATAGCAGGCAGGCATATATAAATGTTTTCTGGATTAATTTCTACATTATAACACAGAATTTGAGGAAAAAGTAAGATCAATCTCACAAGTAGGTACAATTTATGGAGCCCTGGGAATACCCTCCCTAACATCCAAATGTAAAAAATATATATATAAAAAAAAATACCTGTTATAAATTCCCTCTTTGATAGGGAAGGCTAATAGGTAGGCATAGGCACTCAAACAGAGGAGAAAGAACGGAAAAGAGCAATGAAGTGGGAAAAAAAATTACGAATTTTGATGAGATCCAAGCCAGGAAGCAGGTTTTATCCTATTGAATCTCTCTCACCTCTAAATCCCAATATAGGGCGGGGCCAAGATGGCAGACTAGGTGGATGCTACCACGGATCCCTCTTGCAACAAAGACTCGGAAAAACAAGGGAATCGATCACATAGATAACAATCTACAAACTCTGAACAACAAACACAGACTTAGAGACAGAAAACGAACAAATACGGGCAGACAGCGACCGTTTTCAGAACTAGGAGCCAGCGTACCAGGCAGGTGACCTTCGGAGCCCAATCTGGGGCAGAGCCCAGGGGGGCAGACAGCACAGACAAGGGGCCCAGCCCTAGCCCCCCGAACCCATCCCGGGAGGGAGTCTAGCTGGTTGGCGCGGGAGGCGTAGCGGCGCAGCTGGTGGAAGAAGCACCCGGGAGGCAGTGACTGATCTTGGAGCAGGGAGAGCAGCGTCCCAGCCGGGGAGCCATCCCGCCGGGAGTTTGGCGGGAAGCAGGCGTGGCGCGAGCAGGGGGATCAGCTATATTTCCCTAAAGCGACCCCGGGGCGGGGCCCACACGTTCGTGCGGGGGACGCCCACCCAGTTCGCGCATGCGGCGCGGAGCACCAGAGGGAGAAGTCCCTGGGAGGAAGTGACTGGTCTTGGAGCGGGGAGAGCAGCGTCCCAGCCGGGGAGCTGTCCCGCTGGGATTTTGGTGAGAGTGGGCGGGGTGTGAGCGCGGGGATCAGTTATATTCCCCTGAATTGACCCAGGGGGCGGGCCCACCCAGTCGTGCGGGTGACGCCCACCCAGTTCGCGCGAGCGGTGCGGCGCACTGGAGGGAGAAGTCCCTGGGAGGAAATGACTGGTCTCGGAGCGGGGAGAGTAGCGTTCCAGCCGGGGAGCCGTCCCGCCGGGATTTTGGCCGACGGCCGCGGAGCGTGAACGCGGGGATCAGCTCTATATTCTGTGGTGCTACACTCCTAGCTCTCTGATCCCTCCCCCACCCTCCCCAGGTGGCTCCATTAACATCCGAATACCCTGAGCAAGAGGGAGAATTCAGATAGGGATCTGACTGCAGTTTTTTATAGCTGATTACCTGGAAAATCTAGTTTCCCAGTGATGGCTCGGAGACAGCAGTCCATATCAAACCACATAAAGAAACAGACCATGACAGCTTCTACAACCCCCCAAACAAAAGAATCAAAATCTTTCTCAAATGAAGATACAATCCTGGAATTATCAGATACAGAATATAAAAAACTAATTTACAGAATGCTTAAAGATATCACAAATGAAATTAGGATAACTGCAGAAAAAGCCAAGGAACACACTGATAAAACAGTTGAAGAACTCAAAAAGATTATTCAAGAACATAGTGGAAAAATTAATAAGTTGCAAGAATCCATAGAGAGACAGCATGTAGAAATCCAAAAGATTAACAATAAAATTACAGAATTAGACAACGCACTAGGAAGTCAGAGGAGCAGACTCGAGCAATTAGAATGTAGACTGGGACTTCTGGAGGACCAGGGAATCAACACCAACATAGCTGAAAAAAAATCAGATAAAAGAATTAAAAAAAATGAAGAAACCCTAAGAATCACGTGGGACTCTATCAAGACGGATAACTTGCAAGTGATTGGAGTCCCAGAACAGGGAGGGGGGACAGAAAACACAGAGAAAATAGTTGAAGAACTCCTGACACAAAACTTCCCTGACATCATGAAAGACGAAAGGATATCTACCCAAGATGCTCATCGAACCCCATTTAAGATTGATCCAAAAAGAAAAACACCAAGACATATTATCACCAAACTTGCCAAAAACAAAGACAAACAGAAAATTTTAAAAGCAGCCAGGGAGAAAAGAAAGGTTTCCTTCAAGGGAGAATCAATAAGAATAAGTTCAGACTACTCAGCAGAAACCATGCAGGCAAGAAGGGAATGGGACGACGTATACAGAGCACTGAAGGAGAAAAACCGCCAACCAAGGATCATATATCCAGCAAAACTCTCTCTGAAATATGAAGGAGAAATTAAGATATTTACAGATAAACACAAGTTTAGAGAATTTGCAAAAACTAAACCAAGACTGCAAGAAATGCTAAAGGAGATTGTTCGGCCTGATGACCAATAATATCAGGTACCAGCACAATACAAGGTCACAAAACAGAACGTCCTGATATCAACGCAAGTCAAATAGGGAAAGCACAAAAACAAACAAATTAAGATTAATTCTAAAAAATAAATAAATAAACAAAATAATACACATAACAGGAAATCATGGAAATCAATAAACAATCACAATAATCAAAAAGAGGGACTAAATATAGGAGGCATTGAACTGCCAGATGGAGAGTGATACAAGGCGATATAGAACGATATAAGTTAGGTTTTTACTTAGAAAAATAGGGGTAAATAATAAGGTAACCACAAAAAGGAATATCAATTCCATAACTCAAGAAAAAAGCCAAGAAAAACTTAACGACTCAACTAACATAAAGTTAACCATTATAAAAATGAGGATCTCACAAGCTGCTAAGAAAAACGTCTCAGCACAAAAAAGCATGTGGAAAAATGAAATGGCCAACAACACACATGTAAAGGCATCAAAATGACAGCACTAAAAACTTATTTATCTATAATTACGCTGAATGAAAATGGACTAAATGCACCAATAAAGAGACAGTCTCGGACTGGATAAAGAAACACGATCCATCGATATGCTGCCTACAAGAGACACACCTTAGACTTAGAGACACAAACAAACTAAAACTCAAAGAATGGAAAAAAATATATCAAGCAAATAATAAGCAAAAAAGAAGAGGAGTAGCAATATTAATTTCTGACAAAATAGACTTTAGACTTAAATCCGCCACAAAGGATAAAGAAGGACACTATATAATGATAAAAGGAACAATTGGTCAGGAAGACATAACCATATTAAATATTTACGCACCCAATGACAGGGCTGCAAGATACATAAATCAAATTTTAACAGAATTGAAAAGTGAGATAGACACCTCCACATTTAAATCCCAATATAGGAAGATACTATGGCAGTGCCCTGATTACCTGCTGTCAATTTTGTCAGCAGGGAAATAAACTCTCATTTTTTTTTTCTTTCTTTCATCACGTAGCATGGAATATGGAGAAAAATTATCAAATGGTTTCAGAATTAAAGAAAAAGCCCAGAAATTTTAAGAAGTAACCCTTATTTATTTATTTATTTTCCAAATGCCCTTTCTGGTAAAGAATAAAGGAAACAAAATATTTTGAAGATCGGCTAAATAAGTGGAACAGATCACAAATAGAATCTCCAAAGGATTGCATGAAATAGTGGTGATTCTTCCTAAAATTTGATATAGCATGTTTTCAGATTCTTATAAAATAAATGCAGAGGTTCACTCACCATTTTTGGTAGCCTCATCAGCATATCTTTACAGCGCAATACAAACGTAGATGCTCTTTGAAAATCCCCTTGAGCAACTGCCTAAAAAGTGAAAGAATATCAATAACTGGTTAAAAGGAAATGACAAGCTATTTGTCTGTAAGTCAATTTTAGCATATTTTTACTAGTGTTAAAAAAAGTCTTATTTTGTTTTTTAATCTTTTTAGTAACGTTAGGTGTTCTAGCTAAACATATATAACCAGCTCAAAATACAGAGCAATAAATGGTAAAATATTTGGTAACAGAGTTAATATTGAATGAGGGGAGCCATTTACCTTCTCTGGAAATGCTGAATCGGTGTACAAACTTATTATATAACAATAAAATGCCATGTCTAATAGATACTTCTCTAACTTGAATAGCTCTTGCATTTATCTACACGTTAGAGGAATGGAGTTAAACAGCAGTCATTTTTCCTAAAAGGGGTCCGTGATAATCTCATAGTGCGAACTGCTCTGAATATCCTCTATAAAAGGCAGCTTAGTGCAATCCCATTTGGAGCCAGAAGAGCTACTCTACCATTTATTATGTGTAACCTTGAACCTTAAGCTCTCTTGGCTTCAGTTTTCTCATCTATAAAATGAGGAGACTATATTAGATTATGTCTAGGATTCCTTTCAGCTCTACCATTTTTAACAACACACCAAATGAATGAAAACAGTAATCATACATATTATTTATTTGTAGAAGGGGCTGTTTCAGCCATTTATGGATTTAGCTGACAAATAAAGCATAAAAAATGGCATTAAGCAAAACAGTGTGGTATTGGCATAAAGGCATATAGACACATAGGATAAAATTGAAAGCCCAGAAATAAATCCTCACACCTATGGTGAATTGATTTTTGAGATGGGTACAAAAACCATTCAATGGGGAAAGAAGAGTCTCTTCAGGAAACGGTATAGGGAAAACAGGATATCTACATGCAAAAGAATGAAGATGAGTCTCTTCCTCACACCATACAAAAAAGTTAACTCAAAGTGGATCAAAGCCCTAAATTAAGATCTAAAAGTAAAAAACTCTTAGAAGAAAACATAGGAGCAAATCTTCATGACCTTGGATTTGGCAACAGTTTCTTAAAGATGACACCAAAAGCACAGGAAACAAAAGAGAAAACAGATAGATTGGACTTCATCAAAATTGAAAACATTTGTGTATCAAAGGACTTTATCAAGAAGGTAAAGAGACAACCTACGGAACGGTAGAAAATATTTGCAAATCATTTATGTGATAAGGGGTTAATATTTAGAATATATAAAAATTCCTACAATTCAACAACAAAAAGACAGACCAATTAAAAAATGGCCAAAGGACTTGAACAGACATTTCTCCAAAAAAAATAAATAAAGATGATACAAAAATGGCCAATAAGCACATAAAAAATGCTCAACATCATTACTCATTACAGGAATGCAAATCAAAACCTCAATGAGATACTGCTTCACCCTTACTAGGATGGCTATAATAAAAAACAAGGAAAATGACAGGAGCTGTTGAGCATGTGGAGAAATTGGAGCCCTCATCCAATGCTAGTGGGAATATAAAATGATGCAGCCACTGTGGAAACAGTTTGGTGGTGTCTCAAAAAGTGAAACCTAGAATTATCATTAAACAAACTGCCAATCTTTTGGTTAGCAGCTGAACTCTTAACCACTGCGCCACAAGGGGTCCAAAATGAGGCAGCCACTGTGGAAACAGTTTGGTGGTATCTCAAAAAGTGAAACCTGTAATTATCATGAAACAGCAATTCCACTCCTAGATATATACCCAAAAGAATAAAAAACAAGGACTCAAACAAATTCTTATAAACCAGTGTTTATAGCAGCTTATTCGCAACAGCCAAAATGTGGAAACAACTCATGTCCATCAACAAATGAATGGATAAACAAATGCGGTATATACATACAATGCAGTATTATTCAGTCATAAAAAGAAATGAAGTTCTGATACATGCTATGATGTAGATGAATCTTGAGAACATTACGCTAAGTGAAATAAGCCAAACACAAAAGGACAAGTATTGTATGATTCCACTTACATGAAATATCTAGAATAGGCAAATTCATAGATACACAGCAGATTGGAGGTTACCAGGGCCTGGTGGGAGGGTGAACGGGGAGTTATTGTTTAAATGGGTACAGAGCCAACATGGTGCTATAGACAGAAGCACCATGCAGTCCCTTCATAGCAAAGATTCGACAAACTAAGTAAAACAGAGACAAACGTCAATCCTGGAACCCTAAGCAACAAATGAAGGAAAAAAGAACTCAACCAAGAACCGAATGGAATAAGAAACTGACAGAGAACACAGAGCGAGGAGAGATAAAACAGAGTGGAGGACCCCTACGAGCTAACGTAGCACGGATTTGGCATCTTGGACTCCTCAGCTACCACGAAAGATGGACAGAGAGTACAGGTAGGCAGCTTCATGGAGTTCCCAGCAAGAGAGAGAGCACCTGGTAATCAGTGGCACACGATTTCCCATTCCCCACCCTTCTTCCCTCTGCTGGACCTCCACTGCTTACCAGTGGGCCTTGGTTGTTTGGCCGGGGAAACACTGGCTCCCTGCTGCTTGGATTCGCCCTGCCCACACTGGCTGGCTCCTTCAGTGCCATTTTTTTGTTGTTGTTGTTGCTGTTGTTGCTTTTTCTGGCTTCTTTTGGTTTCTTTTCTCTCACCTCCTTCCTTTCCTTTCTGTCGAACACCTGGCTCTGTGTACCATCTCCACTCCTTCTTGATGCTCTCTCTACTTTCCCTCCATTCCTTTATCCTGACCACCTGGCCACATGTGCCTTTCTCTCTCTCTCCCCCTTTTTAATCTAGTTTCTTATGTCTCTCTTCCTTTGTCATAGGCTGGGTTCTCTAGAGAAGCAATGCTTCTGTGCAGCATTGCTCAGCTAGAGAACCATAACTCTGGTCTGCACTGCCATGCCACTGGGCTCCCTGGCGACATTTTCTTTTTTCCTTTTTGTTTTTCTTCATTTCTATGTTTCTCGTCTCTCTCTACCTTCCTTCTTTTCCTTTCCCCTTAAAACCTCATGCTGTGTGACAACTCCACTCCTTCTAGATAGGCTATGCAGCCCACTTGGCTAGGGAGCCACTTCCTCGGTCTGCACTGCCAAGCCAGTGGACTCCCTTGGGGATTTTATTTTTCCTTTTCTCAGTTTCTTGTCTCTCTCTTTATCATGCTTCCCTTCTTTTCTCCTGAACACCTGGCACCATGTGCCATCTGTGCTCCTTTGACACAGGCTGTGCAGCACTGCTCAGCTGGGGAGCCACTTCCCCATTCTGTACCACCACACCAGTGGGCTCCCTCTGGGCATTTTTTTAATTTTCCTCTCCTTTTCTCGGTTTCTTGTCCCTAACTTCCTTCCTTACCCTTCTCCTGAAAACCTGATGCCATGTGCCATCTCTGCTTCTTTTTGATGGGCAGTGCAGCTCCACTTGGCTGGGGACCAGCTTCTGGTGGCGTCCATTGGGGATTTTTTTCCCTCAGTTTCTTGTCTCTATCTACCTTCCTTCCTTTTCTTCTTCCCAACCACCAGGTACCTTTTTTTTTCTTCTCGATTTCTTGTCTCTCTCTACTTCCCTTCCATTCCTTTATCCTGACCACCTGGCCACATGTGCCTTTCTCTCTCTCTCTTCCTTTTTAATCTAGTTTCTTATGTCTCTCTTCCTTTGTCATAGGCTGGGTTCTCTAGAGAAGCAAAACCAGTGAAGAGTATAAATACATATATAGAGAGAGAGATTTATATCAAGGAAACAGCTCACTCAATTGTAGAGGCTGGAATGTCCCAAGTCTGTGGATCAGGATAGAGGTTTCTGATTCACATAGCCACAGGGGCTGGAGAACCCAAGGTTGGCAAGTTGGAGAGCAGAACTCTTGCTCACAGGCTATGAAGATCAATGAATCCCAAGATTGACAGGTAAGCTGCTAGCTCAAGTCCCAAGAGCCAGAGGTCAGACAAACAAGAGGCAGCTGCAGGATCCAGAACTGGCAAAAACACCTTGGCAAGGAAAGCAGGAAGGAAGTAGGCAGTGGAAGGCAGAGAGATGATGGCTCAGGGGGTGGTGAACTGCCAGTCTCTACCCCCACTGGTACTACTCAGGACATTCCATCGTGGGGATGATCACATACCAAATTTCAACAGGGAAGTGATCACAACATTATACAACTGCCAAAACACTGAGAATCATGGCCCAGCCAAGCTGACACACAATCTTAATCATCACCATCCACCCCTTGTCAACTTGACACCTGTACACATCTCCCCAAACTATACATAATCTCTGAATAAAGATAATTACAAAGTCATACTTCCACCTAACATGATAAAACTAACACACATACAACTGAAAACTCACTAGTCCCATTTACATCTTATACTTTATAAGCGAAGAAAACAAAATATTTGATGCACACATACGAAGCAGAAATACTAATAACAATTACAGTCCTCACTTCGGAAACTGATCACAAGGCTGTAACTGGTATTTAGAACTACCTTCTTCCACCACCCATTCTGTATTCCCTTTACCCTCAGCAAGCACCTCAGCTGGTTGTGGTTCTGTGCCTGGTGGGGTGACCCAAAGGTTCATTCCTGAAGGGTCTGGGCCATTAGTAGTCATGACAGAGTTGGGTTGTGGTAGTTAGTCCATGACTTTAATCACAGGGCGCGGTAGTATTAAGAGACGCCTAAGGGATCTCCTGTATTCCAGACATACTCTTCTTTACCTCCATTATGTAATGTCAAGCCAATTTCCTCTTGGTAATCAGGGTCAATCACAAAAGTCAGTATGGTAACTCCCTTCTTTGCCTGTTGATCCAGAGGCATAAGGAACCCAAAGTACCCCAGTGGCATTCTTAGTTTCAAGTTCAATGGAATCAGTGATGTGTCTCCTCGTGAGAGCATTCCTTCCTTTGGAACTTAGACCTATAGAGCATGAGGTTGCGGAGACAGGAAGCAAAAATCTTGTGAGTGGGTGATGAGAGATAATAGTGAGTGGTGCCACTCCCATTTCCACCCCTTGATTCCTTGATCCATGAACTATGGCTATGGGAGAAACAGCACAATATATTAAACGCTAGTTTAGAGCATATACAGCCTCCTGGAGAACACTGCCCCAAGGCATTGCCACCTAACTGGCACTGTAATTATGTCTTTAGGAGGACATTCGATCATTCTATCAAGCCACAAGCATCAGGATGATGGGAAACAAGGTAAGACCAGTGAATTCCATAAACATGGGCCCACTGCTGCACTTCATTTACTGTGAAGTGAGTCCCTTGATCAGAGGCAATGCTGTGTGGGATACCATGATGGTGGATAAGGCATTCTGTCAGTCTATGGATGATACTTTTGGTAGAAGCATTGCGCGCAGGAAGGCAAATCCATATCCAGAGTAAGCCTCTATTCCACAAAGGGCAAAACACTGCCATTTCCATGAAGGAAGTGTTTCAATGTAATCACCTTGCCACCAGGTTGCTGGCTGATCACCTCGAGTGATGGTGACATACTGGGGACTCAGTGTTGGTCTCTGCTGCTGGCAGATTGGGCATTCAGCAGTGGCTGTAGCCAAGTCAGCTTTAGTCAGTGGATCCCACGCTGGTGGGATCCCTGGGGCTTTTTTTTTTTTTTTGCCTTGTTTTGCGTTGTTCTGTTTTGTTTGTTTTCTTTTTCTTTTCACAGCTTGGGAGCCCCTTCTAGCCAGACTGCACTGCACGGCTTAGAAGCCACTCCCGTAGTCTGCACAGCTGCGCAGGTAGGATCCCTGGGTGCCTTTCCTTCTTCCCTCTCTTTTTCCTTTTCTGTCCTTCCTCATTTCTCAGTTCTCGTCTCTCTACATTTATTTCCTTTTCCTGTCTCCTGAATGCCTGATGCTGTGTGACATCTACACCCCCTCTAGCCAGGCTATACCATGCAGCCTGGGAACCACTTTCCTAGTTTTAGCAGCCCCACCGATGGGACTCCTGGGGGCTTTTCCTTTTTTCTTTTTTTTAAATTTATATCTAGTTTTTTTCTCTCTTTTTCCCTTTTTCTTTCTTTTGTATTTTTCTTATTTTCTTTTCTTCATTTCTCAGTTTCTTTTCTCTCCACTCCAATGACAAGCTCCCTTAGCACTTTTTTTTCTTTCTTATTTTGCTTGTTTGTTTTCAGCCCCTGATTCTCTCACCACTCTCTCCTCTTTCCCATACCCCTATTAGCTCCTCACATCACAACCTCCCCCCCACTTTCCTCCCTACCTGCACCATGCACTGAACATCACACCCTACAGCAGCACAGGCACAGCCTACTGGAACCTGCCCAGCACTGATTCCTGGCCCGCCCTTTCAGCCCTAGTAAAAAAAAGTGTGTGCCACAAACAACCCACCCCAGTCCCTCCCTTTCAGCTGGATCTGCCCTGCTGCATATAGCTGATTGACTGGCCCTGCCCATTGGACAAGGAAGTGAGAACTATTGTGACTACAGATGAGCAAACAACAAAGAATGCACAGTCCGCCTGCTCAGACATAAGCAAATAAAACAAAAAAGCAGAACAAAACAAACAAATCTACAATCAAGAAATGAAGAAAATAACCACTCAATGTCTCAAAGACAGCAGACAATATCAAAACATATTAAAAAAAAACAGACAGGATGGTTCCACAGTAGGCATCCAAAATAAAACATCAGATGACTTCCCAGTAGAAGAAAAGGCACTAGAACTACCTGACAGGGAATTTGAATATCTAGTATTCAGAGCAAACCAAGAGCTGAAGCAAAAAGCAGACAAAAATGAGGAAAAAATAGGCAAATTTATGGAAAAGGCAGACAAATTCATGGAAAATAAATACAAAACAATAGAACAATTCAGGAAAGTAACGCAGGAATAAAATGCCAAAATAAACTCACAATTAAAAATCATACAAAAATAACAACTAGAAATCCAAAAGATAAAAAGATTTCAGAAATGAACAATGTTATAGAATGGCTGAGGAGCAGGTGTGAAATGATGGGAGACAGAATCAGTGAAACTGAAGACAAACACTTGGATTCAACTCTGTTTGAGGTAAAATCAGAAAAAAGAACAAAGAAAAATGAAGAAACACTGAGAATTATGTGGGATACAATCAAAAGCAAAAATTTGCAAGTGATCGGAGCTCCAGAATGGGGAGACAAAATGGAAAACAAAGAGAAGATCACTGAAGAATTGCTGACAGAAAACTTCCGTAATATAATGAATGATGAAAAGCTGACCATCCAAGAAGCTCAACGAACCACATATAGTATACACCCCAAAAGAAAAACACCAAGGCATATCATAATCACACTCACTAAAACCAAAGACAAAAAATCCTGTGAGCAGCTCAAGAAAAACAAAGAGTCACATACTGAGGAGAAACAATAAGACTAAGCTGTGATTATTCAGCAGAAACCATGCAGGCAAGAAGGCAGTGGGATGACATATATAAAACCCTGAAAGAAAAAAAGTTGCAAACTAAGAATCATATACCCTGAAAAAATTTTCATTCAAATATGATAGTGAAATTAGGACATTTCCAGATAAACAGAAATGAAGGGAATATGTAAAAACCAAACCAAATTTACAAGAATTATTAAAGGGAATCCTCCTACTGAAAACAAACAATATCAGACCACAGCCGGAATCTAGGAGGCAAGACAATACCAGCCAGATATCAACATAAAAATGAACTCTCAAGGACTTTCCAAAACCAAAAGAATTGCAACAGGGAACTAGAGAGGTTAATCTGTAAATGACAACAACGTCAGAGCAATAAAAGAGGGAATAAATTGTATAGGTATGGAACTTTCTAATGGAGAGGATGGCAAGGCAATACCAAGTAACAATAGACTGGTTCAAACCTAGGAAGATAAGGGTAAATTCCAAGGTAACCACAAAGAAAATTAAACCTACTCATCAAAATAAAGAAAAACATAGAGTCTCAATATAAACAAAATCTACAAAAACAAAAGAAATGAAAAAGAAATCCACAAACAAAACTAACTCAGCACAGGAGAGTAAACGGAACAAAGAAAATGTTAGCACCACAAAAAAAGCACTACAAAATGACAGCAATAAACTCACACCTATCAATAATTACACTGAATGTAAATGGTCTAAATATACTCATAAAGACACAGAGAGTGACAGAATGGATTTAAAAAGGATCCATCAATACGCTATCTACAAAAGATACACCTTAGAAACAAAGACGTAAATTTATTAAAAATCAAAGGATGGAAAAAAATATATCAAGCAAATTACTACCAAAAATGAGCCAGAGTAGCAATACTAATCTCCAATAATATAGACTTCAAAACAAAATCAACCATAACAGACAAAGAAGGGCACTATATAACGATTAAAGGGATGATCATTCATCACAAAGACTTCACCATAATAAACACCTACGCGCCCAACAACAGGGCTCCATAATGCATAAAATACGCCCTAAAAACACTAAAAACAGAAATTGACAGTTTCACAATAATAGTGGGAGACTTCAACACACCACTATCAGTAAAGGACAGAACATCTACAAAGAAACTCAACAAAGATAAGAGCTAAAGAGCACAATCAGCTAACTTGACCTCACAGACATATACAGAACACTCCACCCAACAGCTGCAAAGTACACATTCTTTTCCAATGCACATGGAATGTTCTCCAGAATAGACCATATATTAGGCCACAGAGCAACCCTCAACAACATCCAAAACACTGAGATAATACAAAGTATCCTCTCTGACCACAGTACCATCAAAGTAGAAATTAACAAGAAGACCAAGGGGGAAAAAAATCAATTACATCGAAACTGAATAACACACTCTTTAAAAACCACTGGGTAATAGAAGAAATCAAAGATGGAAACAAAAAGTTCCTAGAATCAAACAAGAATGAAAACACATCATACCAAAACCTTTGGGGCAAAGCAAAGGCAGTCCTCAGAGGTCAATTTATACCACTAGATGCACACATCAAAAAAAGAAGGGACAAAATCAAAATATTAGCTACACAACTTAAACAAACAGAAAGAGAACAGCAAAAGAAGGCCACAGCCACCAGAAGAAAGGAAATAATAAAGAGCAGAGCAGAAATAAATAAAATAGTGAGTAGAAAAACCATAGAAAGGATCAACAAAACCAGAAGTTGGTTCCTTGAAAGGATTAACAAAATTGACAAACCACTGGCCAAAGTGACAAAAGAAAAACCGGAGAGAATGCAAATAACCCAAATAAGAAATGAAATGCAGGACATTACAACAGACCCAACTGAAGTAAAAAGGATCACAACAGAGTATTATGAAAAACTATACTCCAACAAATTTGAAAACCTAGTGGAAATGGACAAATTTCTAGAGACACACTACCTACCCAAACTAACACAAAATGACATTGAAAATCTGAACAGACCCATAACAAGAGAAGAGAATGAAAAGATTTAAAAAAAAAAAAAAACTCCCAACCAATAAAAGCCCTGGCCCAGACAGCTTCGATGGAGAATTCTACCAAACATTCACAGAAAAGCTTACACCAGTACTACTCAAATTCTTTCAGAACACAGAAAAGGAAGCGATACTTCCAAATTCATTGGATGAAGCCAGCATGACCCTGATACCAAAACCAAGAAAAGACACCACAAACAAAGAAAATTACAGACCAATATCTCTCATGAATATTGTTGTTGCTGTTTTCAGGTGCCATCAAGTCGGTTCTGTCTCATAGCGTCCCTATGCACAACAGAACGAAACACTGCCTGGTCCCGCGCCATCCTTAAAATCCTTGTTCTGCTTGAGCTCATTGTTGCAGCCACTGTGTCAATCCACCTTGTTGAGGGTCTTCCTCTTTTCCACTGACGCTGTACTCTGCCAAGCATGATGTCCTTCTCTAAGGACTGATCCCTCCTGACAACATGTCCAAAGTATGTAAGACGCAGTCTCGCCATCCTTGCCTCTAAGGAGCATTCTGGCCACATTTCTTTCAAGGCAGATTTGTTCGTTCTTTTGGCAGTCCATGGTATAGTCAATATTCTTCGCCAACACCACAATTCGAAGGTGTCAACTCTTCTTCGGTCTTCCTTATTCATTGTCCAGCTTTCACATGCATATGATGCGATTGAAAATACCATGGCTTGGGTCAGGCACACCTTAGTCTTCAGGATGACATCTTTGCTCTTCAACACTTTAAAGAGGTCCTTTGCAGCAAATTTACGCAATGCAATGTGTCTTTTGATTTCTTGACTGCTGCTTCCGTGGGTGTTGATTGTGGATCCAAGTAAAATGAAATCCTTGACAACTTCAATCTTTTCTCCCTTTATTATGATGTTGCTCATTGGTCCAGGTGTGAGGATTTTTGTTTTCTTTCTGTTGAGGTGCAGTCCATACTGAAGGCTGTGGTCTTTGATCTTCATTACTAACTGCTTCAAGTCCTCTTCACTTTCAGCAAGCAAGGTTGCGTCATCTGCATAACGCAGGTTGTTACTGAGTCTTCCTCCAATCCTGATGTCCCGTTCTTCTTCATATAGTCCAGCTTCTCGGATTATTTGCTCAGCATACAGATTGATTAAGTATGGTGAAAGAATACAACCCTGACGCACACCTTTCCTGACTTTAAACCAATCGGTATCCTCTTGTTCTGTCCAAACAACTGCCTCTTGATCTATGTAAAGGTTCCTCATGAGCACAATTAAGTGTTCTGGAATTCCCATTCTTCACAATGTTAACCACGGTTCGTTATGATCCACAGAGTCGAACGCCTTTGCACAGACAATAAAACACAGGTAAACATCCTTCTGGTATTCTCTGCTTTCATCCAGGATCCATCTGACATCAGCAATGATATCCTTGGTTCCATGTCCTCTGCTGAAACTGGCCTGAGTTTCTGGCAGTTCTCTGTCGATATACTGCTGCAGCTGTTTTTGAATGATCTTCAGCAGAATTTTGCTTGCATGTGATATTAATGATATTGTTCTAAAATTTCCACATTCGGTTGGGTCACCTTTCTTGGGAATAGGCAAAAATATGGATCTCTTCCAGTCAGTTGGCCAGGAAGCTGTCTTCCATATTTCTTGGCATAGACGAGTGTGCACCTCCAGCACTGCATCTGTTTGTTGAAACATCTCAATTGATATTCCATCAATTCCTGGAGCCTTGTTTTTCACCAATGCTTTCAGAGCAGCTTGGAAGTCTTCCTTCAGTACCATCGGTTCCTGATTATATGCCACCTCTTGAAATGGTTGAATATCGACTAATTCTTTTTGGTATAATGACTCTGTGTATTCCTTCCATCTTCTTTTGATGCTTCCTGCATCGTTTAATATTTTACCCATGGAATCCTTCACTATTGAACTCGAGGCTTGAATTTTTTCTTCAGTTCTTTCAGCTTGAGAAATGCCGAGCGTGTTCTGCCCTTTTGGTTTTCCATCTCCAGTTCTTTGCACATGTCATTATAATACTTTACTTTGTCTTCTCGAGAGGCCCTTTGAAATCTTCTGTTCGGTTCTTTTACTTCATCAATTCTTCCTTTTGCTTTAGCTGCTTGATGCTCAACAGCAAGTTTCAGAGTCTCCTCTGAGATCCATCTTGGTCCTTCCTTTCTTTCCTGACTTTTCAGTGACCTCTTGCTTTCTTCATGGATGATGTCTTTGATGTCATTCCACAACTCGACTGGTCTTTGGCCACTAGTGTTCAATGCGTCAAATCTATTCTTCAGATGGTCTCTAAATTCAGGTGTGATATACCCAAGGTCATATTTTGGCTCTTGTGGATTTGCTCTGATTTTCTTCAGTTTCAGCTTGAACTTGCATATGAGCAACTGATGGTCTGTTCCACAGTCAGCCCCTGGCCTTGTTCTGACTGACGATATTGAGCTTTTCCATCATTTCGTTCCACAGATGTAGTCAATTTGATTTCTGTGTGTTCCATCTGGTGAGATCCATGTGTATAGTCGTCGTTTATGCTGGTGAAAGAAGGTATTTGCAATGAAGAAGTTGTCGGTCTTGCAAAATTCTATCATTCGATCTCCAGCATTGTTTCTATCACCAAGGCCATATTTTCCAACTACTGATCCTTCTTCTTTGTTTCCAACTTTCGTATTCCAATTGCCAGTAATTATCAATGCATCTTGATTGCATGTGGGCTCAATTTCAGACTGCAGCAGCTGATAAAAATCTTCTACTTCTTCACTTTTGGCCATAGTGGTTGGTGGGGAAATTTGAATAATAGTCGTATTAACTGGTCTTCCATATAGCCGTATGGATATTATCCTATCACTGACTGCGTTGTACTTCAGGATAGATCTTGAAACGTTCTTTTTGACGATGAATGCAACACCATTCCCTTCGAGTTTTCATTCTGAGCATAGTCGACTATATGATTGTCTGATTCATAATGGCCAATACTAGTCCATTTCAGCTCACTAATGCCTAGGATATCAGTGTTTATGCATTCCATTTCATTTTTGATGATTTCCAATTTTCCTAGATTCATACTTCGTACATTCCAGGTTCCGATTATTAATGGATGTTTGCAGCTGTTTCTCCTCATTTCAAGTCATGCCACATCAGCCAATGAAGGTCCCGAAAGCTTTACCCCATCCACGTCATAAAGGTCGACTCTATTTGAGGAGGCAGCTCTTCCCCAGTCATCTTTTGAGTGCCTTCCAATCTGGGGGGCTCATCTTCCAGCACTATATCAGACAATGGCCCGCTGTTATTCATAAGGTCTTCACTGGCTGATGCTTTTCAGAAGTAGACTGCCGGGTCCTTCTTCCTAGTCTGTCTTAGTCTGGAAGCTCAGCTGAAACCTGTCCTCCATGGGTGACCCTGCTGGTATCTGAATATCGGTGGCATAGCTACCAGCATCACAGCAATACGCAAGCCCCCACAGTACGACAAACTGAGAGACACGTGGGGGCTCATGAATATAGATGCAAAAAATTCTCAACAAAATTCTAGCCAATAGAATTCAGCATCATATCAAAAAAATAATACACCATGGCCAAGTAGGATTCATAGCAGATATGCCAGGATGGTTCAGCATTAGAAAATCAATCAACATAATCCACCACATAAATAAAAGGAAAGAAAATAATCACATGATCATCTCAATAGATGCAGAAAAGTCATTTAACAAAGTCCAACACCCATTCCTGATGAAAACTCTCAATAAAATAGGTACAGAAGGGAAATTTCTCAACATAATAAAGGGCATCTACGTGAAACCAATGGCCAACATCATTCTCAATGAAGAAAGGCTGAAAACAGTCCCCTTGAGAACAGGAAGAAGACAAGGATGCCCATTATCACCACTCCTGTTTAGTATTCTGTTGGAAGTCTTAGCTACAGCAATAAGGCAAAAAACAGAAGTAAAGGGCATCCAAATTGGAAATGAAGAAGTTAAACTCTCCTTATTTGCGGGTAATATGATAGTATGCTTCAAAAATCCAAAAGACTCCGCCAGAAAACTGCTGGAACTAATAGAAAGATTCAGCAGAGCAGCAGGATACAAGATAAACATACACAAATCAGTTGGATTCCTATACACCAATAAAGAGAATGATGAAAAGAAATCAGGAACATAGTTCCACTTATAATAGCCCCTAAAAAAGTAAAATACTTGGGAATAAATCTAACCAGGAAGGTAGAAGACCTATACAAAGAAAACTACAAAACACTACTGCAAGAAACCAAAAGAGATCTACATAAACGGAAAAACATACCACGGTCATGAATAGGTAGACTCAGCCTTATGAAAATGGCAATTCTACCCAAAGCAATTTACAAACACAATGCAATCCCAATCCAAATAAATCAGCAACATTCTTAAAAGAGATGGAAAAACTTATCATTAACTTTAAATGGAAAAGGAAGAGGCCCCGGATAAGTAAAGCACTACTAAAGAAGAAGAATAAAGTAGGAGGACTCGAACTACCTGACCTCAAAACCTACTATACAGCTAAAAAAAAAAAAAAAACAGTAGTCAAAACAGCCTGGTACTGGTACAGTGACAGCTACATTGACCAACAGAACAGAATTGAGAACCCAGATGTAAATTCATCCACCTGATCTTCGACAAGGGCCCAAAGTCCATCAAATGGGGAAAAGACAGTCTTTTTAAAAAATGGTGCTGGTAAAACTGGATGTCCAGCTGCAAAATAATGAAACAGGACCCATACCTCACACCATACACAAAAACTAACTCAAAATGGATCAAAGACCTAAATATAAAGCCAAACACTATGAAGCTCATAGAAGAAAAAATAGGATCAATGTTAGGGCCCTAATACACAGCATTAACAGGTTACAAATCACAAGCAACAACACACAAGCTCCAGAGAACAAGCTAGATAACTGGAATCTTCTAAAAATTAAACACTTACGCTCATCAAAAGACTTCACCAAAACAGTAAAAGAGAACTTACAGACTGGGAAAATTTTTTTGGTTATTACAAATCAGATAAAGATCTAATCTCTAAAATCTGCAAAAAAAAGCCAACACCTCTACAACAAAAAGACAAAAAACCCAATTAAAAAATAGGCAAAGGATATGAACAGACACTTCACCGAAGAAGACATTCACATGAGGAAATGCTCACAATCTCTAGCCATCAGAGAAATGCAAATCAAAACCACAACAAGATACCATCTCACCCTGGCATTACTGGCACGAATCAATAAAATCGAAAATAAAAAATGTTGGAGAGGCTGCAGGGAGACCAGAATTCTTATGCAGTGCTGGTGGGAATGCAAAATGGTACAACCATTTTGGAAAATGATATGGCACTTCCTTAGAAAGCTAGAAATAGAAATACCACATGATCCAGCAATCCCACTCTGAGGAATTTATCCTAGAGAAATAAGAGTCATCACACGAATAGACATATGCACATCCATGTTCATTTCAGCATTACTCACAATAGCAAAAAGATGGAAACAACCTAGATGCCCATCAACAGATGAATGGATAAACAAACTGTGGTACATACACATAATGGAGTATTACACAAGGCTAAAGAACAACGATGAATCTGTGAAGCACCTCATAACATGGATGAATCTGGAGGGCATTATGCTGAGTGAAATAAGTCAATCATAAAAGGACAAATATTGTATGATGTCACTACTGTAAATACTCATGAAAAGTTTTACACACAAAAAGAAATAATTTTTGATGGTTACGAGGGAGGGGAGGGGTTGGAATGGAAAAACACTTAATAGACAATTAGATAAGCAGTAACTTTGTTGAAGGGTAAGACGGTACACAATACTGGGGAAGCCAGCACAGCTTGTACAAGGCAGGGCCATGGTCGCTCCATAGGCACACCCAAACTCCCTGAGGGAACAAACTGCTGGGCTGAAAGCTGTGGGGATCATGGTCTCAGGGAATATCTAGCTGAACTGATATAACAGAGTTTGTAAAGAAAATGTTCTACATTCTACTTTGGTGAGTAGTGTCTGGGGTCTTAAAAGCCTGTGAGCTGCCATCTAGGACACTCCGCTGGTCTCACCTCTTCAGGAGCAAGGAAGAATAAAGAAAACTAAAGACACAAGGGAAAGATTAGTCCAAAGGATTAATGGACCATATCTACCAAGGCCTCCACCAGACTGAGTCCAGTACAACGAGATGATGCCCAGCTACCACCACTGACTGCTCTAACAGGGATCATAATAGAGAGTCCTGGATGGAGCTGGAGAAAAATGTAGAACAAAATTCTAACTCAAAAAGACCAGACTTGCTGGCCTGACAGAGACTGGAGAAATCCCGAGGGTATGGCCCCCCGCACCCTTTCAGCTCACTAATGAAGCCACTTCTGAAGTTCACTCTTCAGCCAGAGATTGAACAGGCCCATGGAACAAAACAAGACTAAAGGGGCGTACCAGTCTTGGAGTGGGAACTAGAATGTAGAAGGGAACAGGAAAGCTGGTAATTGGGAACCCAGGGTTGAGAAGGGAGAGTGCTGACATGTTGTGGGGTTGTTGACCAATGTCATACAACAATGTGTGTACTAACTGTTTCATGAGAAACTAGTTTGTTCTGTAAACCTTCATCTAAAGTTCAATAGGAAATAATTAATTTAAAAGATGGACAAAGGATATGAACAGACACTTTACCAAAGAAGACATTCTGGTGGCTAACAGACACATGTGGAAATGCACACAATCACTAGCCATTAGAGAAATGCAAATCAAAACCACAATAAGATACCATCTCATCCCAGCATTACTGGCACAAATCAAAAAAATAGAAAATAACAAATGTTGGAGATGCTATGGGGAGATTGGAACTCTTATGGAGTGCTGGTGGGAATGCAAAATGGTACAAGAATTTTGGAAAATGATAAGGGGCTTCCTTAGAAAGCACAAAATAGAAATACCATATGATCCAACATTTCCCACTCCTAGGAATATGAAAGAAATAAAAGCCGTCAGGGGAATACACATATGCACACCCATATTCATTACAGCATTATTCACAATAGAAAAAAATGGGAACAACCTAGATGCCCATCAACAGATGAATAAACAAACTATGGTGCATACACACAAAGGAATACTATGCAATGATGAAATCTGAGAAGCATCTCACAAAAACATGGATGAATCTAGAGGGTGTTATGCTGAGTGAAATAACAAAAGGACAAATATTGTATGAAATCACTATTATAAAAAACTCATGAGAAGGTTTACATAGAAAAGTAAATAATCTTTGATGGTTAAGGGGGGGGTAGGGATGGAAAAACACTTACTAGACAACAGATAAGTGGTAACTTTGGAGAAGGGTAAGACAGTACACAATACTGGGGAAGCCAGCAAAACTTGTACAAGGCAGGGTCATGGAAGCTCCATAGACACATCCAAACTCTCTGAGGGACCAAATCACTTGGCTGAGGTCTGTGGGGACTGTGGTCTCGGGGAACATGTAGCTCAATTGGCATAGCATACTTTATAATGAAAATGTTCTATGTTCTACTTTGGTGAGTAGTGTCTGAGGTCTTAAAACCTTGTGAGCGGCCACCTGAGATATTCTACTGGTCTCACTCCATCTGGTGCAAGGGAGAATGAAGAAAAACAAAGACACAAGGGAAAGATTAGTCCAAATGACTGATGGACCACAAGTACTACAGCCTCCACCAGACTGAGTCCAGCTGAGCTACATGGTGCCCGGCTACCACCACCAACTGCTCTGACAGGGATCACAATAGAGGGTCCCTGACAGAGCCAGAGAAAAATGTAGAAGAAAATTCTAACTCACACACACACACACACACACACACGCAAAAAAAGAGAAAAAACAGACTTATTGGTCTGACAGAGACAGAAGAAACCCTGAGCGTATGGCCCCCAGAAACCCTTTTAGCTCAGTACGGACATCACTCCTGAGGTTCACTATTCAGCCAAAGATTAGATAGACCTATAAAACAAAATGAGACTAAATAGGCACATCAGCCCAGGGGCACGGACGAGAAGGTAAGAGGGGACAGGAAAGCTGGTAATAGGGAACCCAAGGTCGAGAAGGGGGAAGTGTTGACATGTCGTGGTGTTGGCAACCAATGTCACAAAACAATATATGTACTAACAGTTTGATGAGAATTTAGTTTGTTCTGTAAACCTTCATCTAAAGTGCAATAAAAAATTGTAATAAATAAGTATAGATTTTCTGTTTGGGGTGATAAAAACTTTTGGAAATAGTGGTGATGATTGAACAATATTATGGTTGTTATCAATGCTGTTGGATTGTACATTAAAAATGATTAAAATGATAAATTTATGTTATATATATATTTTTTTACACAACAAAAATAGAAAAAAATAAGGAACAAAGTAAGGGAAAGAGGGAGAGAGGAGCAAAGACGGGTAAGAAAAGAAAAGGAAAAAGAAAAATAAATGAGAAAAAAATGAATAGTACAAAAAAAGAAGGAACTTTCCAGCAAAAAATTATCTACTTTTGCTATTTTGTTTGTGTGGTGTCAAATATTCTTGTGTGTTGGATAAAAAAACGATTGAGCAAAGAAAAAAAAAGATGAAGACTATAAGAAGCCAGCCTCTCTCTTGTTTTCTGTTCCATCTGCTGTTGTTAGGTGTTGTCGAGTCGGTTTCAATTCATAGCAACCCTATGCACAACAGAACGAAACACTGCCAGGTCCTGTGCCATCCTCACAATTGTGGCTATGCTTGAGCCCATTATTACAGCCACTGTGTCAATCTACCTCATTGAGGGTCTTCCCCTTTTCCACTGACCCTCTACTTTACCAAGCATGATGTCCTTCTCCAGGGACTGATGCCTCCTGGCAACATATCCAAAGCATGTGAGATGCAGTCTCACCATCCTTGCTTCCAAGGAACATTCTGGTTGTACTTCTTCCAAGACAGGTTTCTTCATTCTTTTGGCAGTCCATGGCATATTCAATATTCTTTGCCAACACCACAGTTCAAAGGCGTCAATTCTTCTTCAGTCTTCCTTATTCATTGTCCAGCTTTCACATGCATATGAGGTGATTGAAGACACCATTGCCTTGTGTCAGGCGCACCTTAGTCCTCAGGGTGATGTCTTTGCTTTTCAAAACTTTAAAGAGCTATCTTGGAGCCAATGTGTCCAATGCAATGCGTCTTTTGATTTCTTGAGTACTGCTTCCATGGATGTTGATTGTGAATCCAAGTAAAATGAAACTGTTGATAACCTCAATCTTTTCTCCATTTATCATGATGTTGCTTGTTGGTCCACTCATGACGATTTTTGTTTTCTTTATGTTGAGGTGCAATCCATACTGAAGGCTGTGGTCTTTGAGCTTCAGTAAGTGCTTCAAGTCCTCTTCACTTTCAGCAAGCAAGGTTGTGTCATCTGCATAACGCAGGTTGTTAATGAGTCTTCCTCCAATCCTGATGCCCTGTTCTTCAAACAGTCTAGCTTCTCAGATCATTTTCTCAGCATACAGATGGAATAAGGATGGTGAAAGGATACAACCCTGATGTACAACTTTCCTGACTTTAAACCAATCAGTATCCCCTTGTTCTGTTCGAACGACTGCCTCTTGATGCACGTACAGATTCTTCACTAGCACAATTAAGTGTTCCGGAATTCCCATTCTCCGCAATGCTATCCATAATTTAGTATGATCCACAGTTGAATGTCTTAGCATAGTCAATAAAACACAGATAAACATCTTTCTGGTATTCTCTGCTTTCAACCAGCATCCATCTGACATCAGCATTGATATCCCTGGATCCATGTCCTCTTCTAAATCTGGCTTGAATTTCTGGCAGTTCCCTGTCGATATACTGCTGCAGCCACTTTTGAATGATCTTCAGCAAAATTTTGCTTGCATGTGATATTAATAGTATTGTTCAATAATTTCCTCATTTGGTTGGGTCACCTTTCTTGGCAATAGGCATAAATATGGATATCTTCCAGTCAGTTGGTCAGGTAGCTGTCTTCCAAATTTCTTGGCATAGACGAGTGAGCACTTCCAGTGCTACATCTGTTTGTTCAAACATCTCAGTTGGTATTCTGTCAGTTCCCGGAGCCTTGCTTTGCCAAGGACTTCAGTGCATCTTGGACTTCTTCCTTCAGTACCATTGGTTCCTGATCATATGTTACCTCCTGAAATGGCTGAACATCGACCAATTCTTTTTGGTACAGTGACGCTGTGTATTCCTTCCATCTTCTTTTGATGCTTCCCATGATGTTTAATATTTTCCCCTTAAAATCCTTCAGTATTTCAACTCGAGGCTTGAATTTTTTCTTCAGTTCTTTTAGCTTGAGAAACAGCAAGCGTGTTCTTGCGTTTTGGTTTTCTAACTCTAAGTCTTTGCACATTTCACTCTAATACTTTGTCTTCTTGAGCTGCCCTTTGAAATCCTCTGCTCAGGTCTTCTACGTGATCATTTCTTCCATTTCCTTTATCTACTCTACTTTCAAGCGCAAGTTTCAAAGTCTCTTCTGACATCCATTTAAGTCTGTTCTTTCTCTCCTGTCTTTTTAATGACCTCTTGCTTTCTTCATGGATGATGTCCTTGATGTCATTCCACAACTCATCTGGTCTTCAATCATTAGTGTTCAGTGCTTCAAATCTATTCTTGAGATGGTTTCTAAATTTAGTTGGGGTATACTCAAGGTCGTACTCTGGGTCTAGTGGACTTGTTCTAATTTTCTTCAGTTTCACCTTGAACCTGTATATGAGTAATTGACGGTCTGATCTGCAGTCGGCCCCTGGCCTTGTTCCGACTGACGATACTGAGCTTTTCCATCATCTCTTTCCATAGATGTAGTCTACTTGATTCCTGTGTATTCCATCTGGTGAGGTCCATGTGTATAGTCGCTGTTTATGTTGGTGAAAGAAGGTATTTGCAATGAAGAAGTCATTGGTCTTGCAAAATTCTATCATGCCACTTCCCACATCATTTCTATCACCAAGGCCATATTTTTCAACTACCGATTCTTCCTCTTTGTTTCCAACTTTTGCATGCCAATCACCAGTAATTATCAATGCATCCTGATTGCATGTTCAATCAATTTCAGACTGCAGAAGCTGGTAAAAATCTTCAGTTTCTTCATCTTTGGCCTCAGTGGTTCGTGTGTAAGTTTGAATAATAGTCATGTTAACTGGTGTTCCTTATAGGCATATGGATATTATCCTATCACTGACAGCATTGTACTTCAGGATAGATCTTGAAATTTTTTTTGACGATGAATGCAACACCATTCCTCTTCAAGTTTTCATTCCCGGCATAGTAGACCGTATGATTGTCCCATTCAAAATGACCAATACCAGTCCATTTCAGTTCACTAATGCCTAGGATATCGATGTTTACTCGTTCCATTTCATTTTTAAGGATTTCCAATTTTCCTAGATTCATACTTCGTACATTCCAGTTTCCGATTATTAATGGGTGTTTGCAGCTGTTTCTTCTCATTTTGAGTCATGCCACATCAGCAAATGAAGTTTCCAAAAGCTTGACTCCGTCCATGTCATTAAGGTCAGCTCTACTTTGAGGATGCAGCTCTTCCCCAGTTGTATTTTGAGTGCCTTTCAACCTGAGGGGCTCATCTTCCGGCACTATATCAGAGAATGTTCTGCCGCTATTCATCAGGTTTTTACTGGCTAATTCTTTTGAGAGGTAGACCGCCAGGTCCTTCTTCCTAGCCTGTCTTATTCTGGAAGCTCAGCTGAAACCTGTCCACCATGGGTAACCCTGCTTGTATTTGAATACCAGTGGCATAGCTTCCAGCGTCACAGCAACACACAAGCCCCCACAGTACAACAAACTGGCAGACACATGGGGGGCTCTTCCATCTACCCACTGAATATTAAGCTTGACATCTTGCTGAGGAAATACCCTCCTCTAAGGCTTTTTTTTTTAAGGCTTTAAGACTAGATTTTGTTAAGGGGGTGAACAAATCGCAAACAGAAGAACCTCAACAAGCCAAATTCTAATCAGCTATAGAGATTACAAAATAATATGCCCATCAACACAATAAGTACTCACTGAATACTTGCTGATTGATTCATTATTCAAGGAGAAACAGCAAGTGACAAATCTCATATCGAAGGATATGCTTTCTGTTCTTATAACATATAAAACAACAGCCTCTAATGTTCAAATCAACCAAAAGTGTCTATCACTATTTGCATTTTATCTCAGAGAAATCAAAGCTCTAATAATTCAAGCTAGTTTTGAAAATTTATTCATCTTCTTGGGGCCAAAAATCAATATTTCAAACCCAAAAGATAGAGAATTCAAGTAAAAGAAGTTTCACAGAAGCAGCATGATCTAGTGGTGTAGCAATCTTTGGTGAAAATCAGACTTACCAGTAAAGTTTTTTGAAAATGTACATGTCTAGGTCCCACTACTTGGAAATTCTGATTTTTTAGGTCTGGGACAATGCCCTGCCTAAACCGATGTAGTGAAAAGAATATGGGCTTTGGATCCCCAACTTTCTCGTTTCTTTGCTGAGTGAACTTAGGAAAATCACAAACTCTTTGAGCTTCAATTTCCTCAGCTGTAAAATAGGGATAATAATGTTTACCTGTAGGGTTGATCTTATGAGGATCAAATGAGATCACAGATGTGAAAGCATTTGGTAAAAACTGTAAGGCAGTATACAAAAGTGTGAACATTTTTTGGTAGTTAAAACTACCATCAGTGTCAAGAATCATGATATAGGAGATCATTTGCTCTTATGTGGTACTCACTACTGGTGAAGGAAGGAAACCTCTCTGAAACGATATCCTAGCAGACCTGTAAATAATTATAACTTACACTGATGGTTTAAGAAACCTTAGGTTTCCCCTTCTTTATAAGAGAGAAGAAAAACTCCAAGGTTGGATCTGAACTGCTGCTCAACAGCAATGAATTATGCAAAAAATTAAATGCTGGACTGACCATCATATAATACGCTAAGTGATAATGGCAACACAATCCATCCAAAAACAGTAAATCACACTGAATACAGCCACTACAAATTTATGCTAGCTTCAACTAGACCCCCATGCAGATCAGCAACCAAGAATGTTACAGCTCCTAGGACCGTGTCAAGCATATAGTAAGTGCTCAGTAAAAATTAGTTTGTTTCTTGTTGATTTCCTTAGTACATTTCCCACACAGACATTCAAACCCTTTTTGATATTCTTCAAGTCCTCCATAACACGCTATTATGGATTGAATTGTGTCCCTCAAAAAAGATATGTTGACATCCTAACCCCTGGTATCTGTGAAAGTGACATTGTTTGGAAATAGGGTCTTTGATGGTGTTATCAGTTAATATGAGGTCATACCAGAATAGAGTGGGTCCTAATCCCATCTGAGTGCTGTTCTTATAAAAGAGGAGAACAGACACAGAGAGACAAAGGAAAAGGCCATGTGAGGCTACAGCTGCAAGCCAAGGAATGCCTGGAGCTACCAAAAGCTGGGAGAGAGGCATGGAACAGATTCTCCTTCAAAGCCTCAGATGGTATCAACATGGCCGACTCCAGAACTAAGAGACAATAAATTTCTGTTGTTTAAAGCCACCCACTTTGTGGTATTTTGTCACATTCGCCCTAGGAAGCCAATATAATGCCATACCCCCTCACTGACCCTCACCCCAAAATCACTTTACCTCCCACCTTAATAAAAAAGACTCATATGCTTCCTTATCCAACATCTAATTGTCCTCTACAATTTAAAATGTCTATCTTTATCTTATGTCCCTTTCCTGCCCAAAATATTTCACAAGGTTCTTAATTTTCACAGCATAGCTAGCTGCTCATCCTTTGTTTTACCGTGGAACTACATTCATATTTCTTTTAAAGGGATTACTCTTGTTGTAATGTATCTGTTTACACACTTGTATCTCCCATAAAATTTACTTTAAGCTCCTATTAGAGAAGTACCACATCCTAATGTTATTCATTTTTTTATCTGTAGTGCACAAAATATCAACTCATACAGGAAGCCCTAAATAAATGTTTATCCCTCTACTATGCACTTGATCAGATTCATTTCCATCTCCTTCTAGTCTATGCCCTATCAACTACCCCCCACCTCTTCTTTATCCAACTCCTCTGATCTTTTCTCCTGCCTTTTCATATTCTGGAAACCCTGGTGGCGTAGTGGTTAAGTACTACAGCTGCTACCCAAGAGGTCGGCAGGTCGAACCTGCCAGGTGCTCCTTGGAAACTCTATGGGGCAGTTCTACTCTGCCCTATAGGGTCGCTATGAATCAGAATCAACTCAACAGCAGTGGGTTTTTTGGTTTTGGTTTCATATTCTACCTACAGTATCTTCATATATACTCTATTTTATACTCTTCCTTTGACCATGCTACTCTCAGGGGCTACAATCCAATTTTTTTCCTTTTCATTGTCAAACACCTTGACAATTACTGTGCCAGTGGTTCTCAAGCTTTAATATGCAACAGAATCATCTGGAAGTCTTGTTAAAATACAGATTGCTGGGCCCTACACTCAGAATTCATAGGGTCTGGGGTGGCACCCAAGAATTTGCATCTCTAATAAGTTCCCAGATGATGTTGGTGCTGTTGGTCTAGGGACTACACTGTGATAATCACAGCTGTAGAACAATCCTATATCAGTGGTTCTGAAACTTTGTAGTCTTAGGAGCCCTGTAACTCTTAAAATTATTAAGGACTCAAAAAGATTTAGCTTATCTAGGTTATACCTATTGATATTTACCATATTAGAATTCAAAAGTAGAAAAGTCTCAAATATGTATTTATTAATTCATTTAAAAATAATAAACCCATTACATGTTAACATATGTTTTATGAAAAATAACTTTATTTCCCAAAAAAAAATTTAGTAAGAAGAATGACACTGTTTTACATTTTTGCAAATCTACTTAATTCTGGCTTAACAGAACTCAGCTAGATTCTCATATCTGCTTCTGCATTATAGCTATTGTGATGCTGTTTTGGTAGAAGTATATGACAAAAATCCAGCCTCATACACAAATGTAGTTGGAAAATAGCCTTTTAAGATAATTGCAGATATTCTTCTCTGATAAGATACTAAAAAAACTCAGCAAATGGTAGGTTCCTAAAGGTTACTTGCACTGTGAATTTTGGAACCATAACAATGAACTTTGCATACCCTATTTACATTAAAATTCACTGGTCTATCTTGAACTTTGAATGGACCTTTAACCCATGCAATGATTTAATAACAACATGCATTAGTAATATGGAAAACACATGTTACTGAGTTATGTATATCTATCAAATGTTGAAACATTTCATCATAATATATCAAAAGAATCACATTTGTGCTCACCACTCTTATTCAACATACTTATGGAGGGTGCAGTCATTGAAATAGGCAAGAAAAGGAAATAAAAGGCGTAGAGACTGTAAAGGAAGAAATAAAGCTGCCCCATCTGCATATGACATAATAGCCTGTGTACAAAATCCCAAGGAATCCATAAAAAAAACCCTCAAGAACTAATAAGTGAGTTCAGCAAGGATGCAGGATACAAGATCAACATTAAAAAAATCAATTCCAGGAGAATCACTTCGTGATTAAGTCCACTCCTCAAAAAAAAAAAGAAAAAAAGAGAACATTGGCAAGAATGGTCAAAATCAACTTTTTCAGAACTCCAGAAATTAACCAAAAGCTTGCACGTCTTAAAAGCATTTATTCATGAAAATTGACTGATTTTTCTGAATAAAAGAATCTTGGTAAGAATAGCAAACTTTATGGTATTTAACTTGCCTATTTCTTTTCCCTTTTCCCCAGCAACACATTAGCTGGGGAAAACAGCAGCCGAGGAGCCACTGGAGGAGACAGAATGAGTCTGGCTCACCCCAAAAAGCCCCATCCTCCAAGACTTGTCCTTATTTGGCCTGACCAGCACTTCTGCAGAAAAGCCCCATTCACAGGACTTCAGTTTTTTTAAGATATAATTCACATTTCATAAAATCCACCATTGTGTATAGAAAATCCTAAGGAATTCAAAAGGTCGTGCAGTCATCACCACTACCTAATTCCAGAACATTTTCATCACCCTGGAAAGAAACCCTACACCCATTAGCAGTAGCCATTCCCAATTCCCTCTCCTCACAGACTCTGGCAACCATTAATCTACTTTCTGACTGTGGATTTGCCTATTCTGTATATTTCATATAAACAGAATCATACAATATGTGGCCTTTTGTGTCTAGCTTCTTTCACTTAGTATGTTTTCAAAGTTCTTCCACGTTGTAGCACGTATCAATACTTCATTCCTTTTATGGTGCAATAATATTTCATTGTGTGGGTATGCCACATTTTGTTTATCCGTTCATCAGTTGATGAAAATTTGTGACTGTTTTGAAGAATTGTCAACCTGCTTTCCACAGAAAGTATACCATTTGACATGCCCACCAACAGTGTGTGAGGGTTTCAATTTTTCCATATCCTCACCAACACTTGTTATTTTCCATTTTTGTGATTACATTACAGAAATCCTTGTGGGTATCTCATTGTGGTGTTTAATTTATATTTCCATGATGGCTAATGATGTTGAGCATCTTTTCATGTGTTTTTTGGCCATTTGTATATCTTCCTTAGAGAAAAGTCTATTCAAGTCTTTTCTCATTTTTCAATTGGGTTATTGGTCTTTTTACTGTTGAGTAGTAAGAGTTCTTTAAATATTCTAGATGTTAGATGCTTATCAGATTTATGATTTTCAAATATTGTATTCCATTTTGCGGGTTGTCTTTTCACTTTCTTCATATTACTTTTTGATGCACATAATTTTTTAATTTTGATGAAGTCCAATTTAACTATTTTTAATTTGGGTGTTTGTGCTTTAAGTGTCATATCAAAGAAATCATTGCCTAACCCAAGGTCATGAAGATTTACACCTTTGTTTTCTTCTGAATTTTATATTCTTAGCTCTTACATTTCCGTCTTTAATCCATTTTTAATTAATTTTTACATACAGTGTGAGGTAGAGGTCCAACTCTATTCTTTTGTATGTGAATATCCAGTTGTCCCACCACTATTTGTTGAAAAGACTATTCTTTCCATCACTGAGTTGTCTTCCTTGTAAAAAATCAATTTACCATAAAATCAAAGATCTATTTCTGGACTCTCAGTTCTATTCCATTGATCTGTATGTCTATGCTTATGCCAGCACCACACCGTCTTGATTACTATTGCTTTGTAGTAAGTTTTCAAATTAAGAAGTGTGAATTCTTCAACTTTGTTCTTCTTTTCAAAGATTGTTTTGTATTTTGTGCATTCTTTGCATTTCCATATGAATTTTAGGATCAGCTTGTTAATTTCTGCCAAAAAAGACAGTTGAAATTTTGAAAGGGATTACATTGACTCTTTAACTCTGTTTGGGGAATACCGTCATTTAACAATATTAAGTCTTCTGATATGTGAACACAAGCTGTCTTTCCATTCATTTAGATCTTCTTCAATTCTTTCAACAATGTTTTATAGTTTTCAGTATACAAGTCTTGCACTTCCTTTTTACATTTATTTTATAAGTATAATTCATAAGTAAAATTATTTCAATTTACAAATGACATGGTCTTGTATATAGAAAATCCTAAGGAATCCACAAAAAAACTATGAAAACTAATGAACAAGCTCTATCAGATTTCAGGGTAGAAGATCAATATATAAACATCAATTGTCTTCCTATCCACTAGCAATGAATAAACCAAAAATAAAATGAAGAAATCGTTTATATTTATAATAACGTTAAAAAATAAAATTAGGAATAAATTTAACAAGAGAAGTGCAAGACTTTTACACTGAAAAACTACAAAACATTGTTGAAATAAATTAAAGAAGACCTAAAAAAATGGAAAGATATTCCAAGTTCATGCATTAGAATAGTTAGTATCGTGAAGATGGCAATACTCCCCAAATTAAGCTACAGATTCAGTGCAATCTCTATCAAAAGTCCAGTTGGCTTTTTTTGCAGAAATTGACATACTAATCCTAAAATTCATATAGAAATTCAAGGGACTCAGAAAAATTAAAACAATCTTGAAAAAGAAGAACAAAGTTGAAGGGCTCACTTCTTAAATTTCAAAACTTAGTGCAAAGCAACAATAATCAAAACAGTGTGGTACCAACATATGGATAGACATGTAGACCAATGGAACTAAATTAAGAGTCCAGAAACAAATCCTTACATTTGTGGCAAACTGACTTTTGACAAGGGTGCTAAGACAATTCAATGGGAAAAGAATAGTCTTTTCAATAAATGGTACTGGGACAACTGAATAATCACATGCAAAAGAATGAAATTGGGCCTCTACTTCACACTATATACAAAAATTAACTCAAAATGGATCAATGACCAAAACGTAAAAGCAAAAACTATAAACCTCTTAGAAGAAAACATTCAGGTAAATTTTCAGAACTTTGTATTGCACAATAGGTTCTTAGATAGTACACCAAAACTGCATAAGAAAAGAAAAAAATAGATAAATTGAACTTTATCAAAGTTAAAAACATTTGTGCATCAAAGGATATTATCAAGAAAGTAAAAAGACAACCTACAAAATGGGAGAAAATATTTGTAAATCATGTTTGATAAGGTTTTAATATCCAGAATGTATATTTAAAAAAACTCACAGAGCTCAACAACAAAAAGACAAATAACCCAGTTTTTAAAAATGACAAATGACTTAAATAGACATTTCTCCAAAAAAAGATATATAAATGTCCAATAAGCAAAAGAAAAGATGCTCAACATCATTAGTCATTAAAAAGAAACGCAAATCAAAACCACAATGGGATAGACACATCCAAACACCTTGAGGGACTGAGTTACTGGGGCTGAGGGCTGGGGACCATGGTCTCAGGGGACATCGAAGTCAACTGGCATAACACAGTTCATAAAGAAAATGTTCTACCATCCTACTTTGGTGAGTAGTGTCTGGGGTCTTAAAAGCTTGCGAGCAGTCATCTAAGATACATCTATTGGTTCCAGTCCCTCCAGAACAAAGGAGAATGAAGTAAGCCAAAGACTCAAGGAAAATATTAGTCCAAAAGACTAATGGACCACATAAAACACAGCCTCCACCAACCTGAGCCCAGAAGAAGTAGATGGTGCCTGGCTATCATCACCAATCGCTCTGACAGAGATCACAATAGAGGGTCCCAGACAGAGCAGGAGAAAAATGTAGAAAATTCGAATTCACAAAAAAAAAAAAAAAAGACCAGACTTTCTGGTCGACAGAGACTGGAGGAACCTCCGAAACAACATGCCTCCAGACACTCTGCGAACTCAAAACTGAAGTCATTCCCAAAGTCCACCTTTCGGCCAAAGATTAGACAGACCTACAAAACAAACAATAACACACAAGAGGAACGTCCTTCTTAGTTCAATCAGGTATATGAGACCAAATGGGCAACACCTGCCCCACAGCAAAGATGAGAAGGCAAGAAGGGACAGTAAAACTGGACAAATGGACATGGGGAACCCAGAGTGGAAAAGGAAAGGGGAAGAGTGCTGATACAATACAGGGATGGCAACCACTGTCACAAAACAATTTGTGAATAAATTTTTGAATGAGAAACTAATTTGAGTTGTAACTTTCAACTAAAGCACAATAAAAACTTTAAAAAAGAAACAAAACAACCACAATGAGATACCACTTCATGTCTATGAGGATGGCTATTATAAAAAAATAAAAAAATTAAAAACCAGAAAATAAGTGGTGAAGAGGATGTGGAGAAACCGGAACCCTTGTCCATTGCTGGTGCAGCCACTATGGAAAACGGTTTGGTGGTTTCTCAAAAAGTTAAATACAGAATTATCATTAAAAAACCCTCTACTCCAAGGTATATACCCAAAACAATCAAAACCAAGAGCTCAAACAGATATTTGTATGCCAATGTTTACTGATACATTGTTCACAATAGTCAAAATTATGAAAACTATCTAAGTGTCCATCAAATGATGAATGGATAAAATACATACAATGTGACATTAATTAACCATAAAGAGAAATGAAATTCTGATACACGCTACAACATGGATTAACCTTGAAAACATTGTGCTAAGCGAAATTAAGTCAGACAAAGAAGGACAAATACTGTATGATTCCACTTACACGAAATATCTACAATAGACAAATTGATAGAGACAAAGTAGATTAGAGGTTACCAGGGTCTGGAGTGGGGAGAGAATGGAGAGTTGTTGCTCAATGGGTACAAAGTTTCCCTTTGGGGTGATGAGAAATTTTTACAAATTGATAGTTGTGATGGTTGAACAACATTGTTCACTTAAAAGCGGTTAAAATGACAAATGTTTTGTTATATACATTTTACCACAATAAAAAAAATTGTATTAAAAATAGGAGGATTACCCTAGATGACACCTAAGGTCTCTTTCATTTTAGAATTATTTAATAACAAAGAGCGAACTCATCACAGATTACGTGATATCAACTGAAAATTCACATTTAACTGCATGGTGACAGAAAGGAGGAAACCCAGAAGCCAATGAAAGGTGAAGCACAACTTTGTACACTGTGTGATAGCAGCAGATTTCTAGAAAAATCAGCAAACAACCCGGAACAATTGCAAATGAGAAGGTTCTTTTCAGGCAAATATTTTAAGCAGACTGTGAATGTAAGAGAGAGACACAGAGTCAGGTCGTTCAAGTACAGGCTGCTGCCATAAATAAAGTGACAGACATTACATGCAGTGATTGAAAATGATGTTTAGCTATGTTTCAGTCTTTCAACCTCACCCACTCTCACACAGATACCAATCACCATTAGAAATATCACCTCCAAGATGTAAGACAGAGATAAAAAGCTCAAATATAATTTCCTATAAGGCCAGTGAAGGAGCCCCAGTGGTGTGATGGTTAAAGCGATCGACTGCTAACCAAAGGCAGGCAGTTCGAAGCCATCAGTGGCTCCATGGGAGAAAGATGTGCAGTCCGATTCCATAGAGATTCACAGCCTTGGAAACCCTATGGGGTCAACTATGAGTCGGAATCGAATGAACGACAGTGGGGCTGGGTGGGTATAAGGCCAATGAAACCTGACTTTCTTCTGGTATATTATATCTTATCACTTTTGTACATTACATATACAAAATGGTCCACTGCAAGGGCCTGGTGACTACAATACCTACTGATTCAGCCTGATATGAAAGCACTTTGAAGAGGTCCTTTTCCACAGCAATCTTATGCATGGTCAAGTGGGTCTCAGTGGAGCTCCTCTGCATTAATTTGACATATAATTTCTCCAGACTCTGGAAAATAAAACCACAATACAATATAATGATGAAAATAACCACAGATGTTACTAGTAATTGCTACAGCTAGAAGTCAGAAAACTTACAGCCACGGCAGCTTGAAAAAAATTCATCAGCCATCACAGCATTTCCAGCATTCACCCACCCTTTTCCAGTTTTCATATTCATCTAGAAGAGAGAAGTTAGAAAATAATTATTTAAAATTCACACCTCCCCCAAACTAATTCTTTATTATATAAGCAGATATTGGAGAAAGTATTTATCCTCTGTTCGTATTCAGTAGTATAACTGTATGGATTAAACTGTGTCCCCCCAAAATAAGTGTTGAAAATCCTAACCCCTATACCTGTTTTTTTTTTTTTTATACCTGTGGTTATAATTTCATTTTGGAATGGGTTTCTTTGTTATGTTAATGAGGCAGTATTAGTGTAGGGTGTGTCTTAAGGCAATCTCTTTTGAGATATAGAAGAGCAGATTGAGCAAGCAACCAAGCAAGAAAGCAGAGATGGGGGAAGATAGATGCCATGCCACATGAGGATCTCCGAGGAATGAAGAAATAGAAGCTGAAAAGATACAAGGACCTTCCCCCAGCGCCAACAGAGAGAGGAAGACTTCGCCTAGAGCCGACACCCTGAATTCAGACTTCTAGCCTCCTAAACAATGAGAAAATAAGTGTGTGTTTGTTAAGTCATCCACTTGTGGTATTTCTGCAATAGCAGCACTAGATAACGAAGACAATAAGTAACCCACAGGAAACAACAAGTTAACGGTCAGCATTTATTAGCGCTATGTGTTTTGTTTCGAACTCCGTAATTTAAGAGAAATGGTCTTAAGGAGGAGCCCTGATGGTGCAGTGGTTAAGAGTTTGGCTGCTAACCAAAAGGTCAGCAGTGCAAATCTACCAGCCACCCCTTGGAAACCCTATGGGGCAGTTCTACTCTGTGCTACAGGGCTGCTATGAGTCGGAATCAACCCCACGGCAATAGATTTGTTGTTTTGTTAAGAAGAGTAATAACAACAACAACAGAAAATTAATAGACTTGAAAACACATCTTCTGAAGAAATATTAAAAGAAAGCATTGGGATAATTTAGATAGGAAAAGAAAGTTCTGAAAACTTCGCCTTTCACATACTTGATGAAAATCACTATATGATAAACATTAGACTATAAGTCAACACACTTGGGTTCTAGATCTTATTCCATATCTAATACAATTTTTATTAATTCAACAAACATTTATCAAGTTTCCTTTACATGCCAGGCACCCTGAAGAAGCTCAAGTATTGTAAGTGATAAACATCTAAATAAATAATTGATATTTTATATGTGCAAATGCTATGGAAACAAACAAGGATTAAATCAAGAGGGAGGACTGAGCACATGGTACAGCCACTCCTCCTACCATAAATCCCTAGAAATGACATAACAAAAATATTGATAGGTACACATAGAGATATATAGACATACATCTTCCTTAGAAAGAAAAGACATACATATTGTTCTTATTCAGTAACTGTCCTGGAATATAAGGACCATTTTCAGTGAACCTGAAATTATGAAGAACCTCTGAAAAACAAACAGCAAATGGGATGAGGCAGAAATCGACATCCCAACATTCACAATAATGCTAAATGTAGAAACACCCTTGGCTGTGAACAATAGGAGCATCAGGCAGTTAGCCTCCCCACAAAAAGTATCTGCCTCATCTCCAGAAGGGGGCAGCATGTACAATAACTTGGGCTGGAGAGAACTAGCAGAGTTCCCGGTGGCTGACAACACAGGTCAAAAGCAAAACATCCTGTGCTTTCTCTCCATCGGGGACTGCATTCAGGCTATAGCAAATAGTGACACAGCATTCACAGAAGACTACCAAGGAATCTCAAATCAAATACGAGCAAGAACCACCAAACCTTTGAGGGAAACAAATAGCATGAAAGGGTATCACACTCAACAAATAGAATATCCAAGGGAATATAATTAAGAGAGCTTACAGATGGAAACATGAAGAGAAATAAAATTATTATCCACAGAGTCAAATGATAGTTAGAATCATGAAAATGATTCTTTTAGTTTTCATTTTTTGGAATCGACAATGCCCAAAATGCAAATGTTAGAGGTGCCAGAAGCTGGAAGGCTAAAAGGGAGAAGAAGTAGAGAGAATGGTACTAATACCCTCACAAAGTGGGAAGTAAGAATATAATCTCCAAAGTTAATGGAAAAATAAGTAAAAGTTTAAATATATTATGTAAAGTTTAAAAGGTACATCGCACAAATTATGCATAACATTACTAACAAAAATTGGGAAGGGCTACAGGGATAGGTAGAATAAGTGGGGGAAATCCTCATCTATCATCACAGGAAACAAAGAGATCATATATAAAGCTGATAAATCCAGCATTAGCGGTACACGTATATGACTAAGATACATTGAGGTAACCATGAGAAGAAAAAACATAAGTGGTTACAAGTAATAGCTTCAAAATATAAAGACATATGCACAGGTCAATTCATTGCAGCACCCAAATGTCCATCAATAGGGGGCTGGTTGCATATAAGGTATATGATTATACCATGTAAGGTAAAATGGCCAAAGATGGTACACTGAACATCATTAATAACTACAATGGATTAAAACTAATTAAATATGTTAAAATCCATGAGTTCATACAGATACTTTAAAAAAAAACTAGTTGGCCACCTTTCAAGGGTGTTAGGGAATCAACTTATTCTGAAAACTGCAAAACAAAGGGAAAGAAACAAGCATTCAATCTGGCTTTCAGGGGAAATTTTTGTCTCTATTCCAGTTAACAAACAAAGAAGGAATGACAGAATTAGAATATGCAAATCCTTGCAGAAATAATGGATCTCGGGATAATGATCATCAAAAGGTACTAACACAATAAAAAAGAGATAAGCAGACGTTGACGGCCCCGATGGAAGTACATCACTCTGCCTATGAATCATTCCTTACAAAGGCTGAACCTGAATATCTGAACACGCCTCTAGACCTAACTACTAGTTCAAAGGAAAAACAAGGCACTGAGGACTATGTGAAATGACACGATGAGAATGCAATTATCAAAATCCAAGATTTAGAAAACTCTATAGGACAGACAAATAACCTGGTTTCTTCAACAAATAAAAAAAGGAGGGCTGTGTAAACTTTCAACAAAAACAAAATACAATGATTTTTTAAAAATCAAAGGAAAAACATTTTTTTAAAGGAGGGAGAAATATGTAGATTAAGAGATAGATTAAAATACAATGTCTGGACTTTCTTTGATCCTGCTTCTAAGAAATCAAGTGCAGAAAGAGAGAGACAGGGGCAGACAGGCTGGATATTTGATGATTTTTAGGAAATTTTTGTCAAATTTTATCAGGCGTGATAATAGGTATGGAGTTCACTTGACTAAAAAAGAGACTTTGTCTTTTAAAGACACATACTGAAATATTTATAGACAAAATGATATGTTTTGGATTTGCTTCAAAAAAAAAATCCAGCAAAGGTGTGGGGGGAGCAGCGGTTGCTGCTGGAGGAGATACAGATGAAACAAATGAGTCACTGGTTACTCTAGCTGGATGATGGGTAAATGGGGGAATCATGGTACTATCTTAGCTATTTTTGTGTATGTTTGAACTTTTCCATAACGAAATATCTTTCTAAAAACATTAGGAAAAATATTTTTCCACTAAAAAAAAAAATGTAGTTGCCTCTAGGGAGTAAGACAGTGGGTAGGGAGGGAGTGGGCGGAGAGCTACTTTTCAACACTTCCATAACTTTTGTGAAAATTTTTATTTTATTTAAACATATATATTTGTATGTATGCTACATACATACATATGTATGAATGTGGGAAGTAAATGCTCAAATAAATCAATTTTTAAAATAATAAAAATGCAAGGGAAGGACTTCTAGTTCCAGTCATGATTATTATTTTTACATGTCTTCAAGTCAGCTCCAACTCATAGTGATCTTATGTATAACAGAATGAAACATTGCCCGTCCTGCACCATCCTTACAATCATTGCTATGTTTGAACCCATTGTTGCAGCACTGTCAACCCATGTGGTTGAGGGCCTTCCTCTTTTTCATTGATCCTCTGCCTTACCAAGCATGATGCCCTACTCTAGGGATTGGTCCCTCCTGACAACATGTCCAAAATAAGTGAGACGAAGCCACACCATCCTTGCTTCTCAGGAGCACTCTGGCTGTACTTCCTCCAAGATAGATTTGTTTGTTCTTCTGGCAGTCTGTGGTGTATTCAATATTCTTCGCGGACACAAAATTCTAATTTTAACTCCACAACACCTTAAGGTAGATAATATTATTCCCATTTTACAAATGAGGATCTTCCAAAGTCACACAGTTAGTAAGCCACAAAGTTCAGATTCAAACCTAGGTCTGCAGACTTCAAATCCTGTACTCTTTACTTGCTGAATGCTACATAATTTTCATTATTTATTACTCCAAAAAATTCTTTTAAGACTAAATAATACTATTCAATCCTTCTAGATGTAGAAACTGTTATTCTAACAAGTTAGAGGTGGTAAAAGCAAAAATAATTCATAAATTCTGAATTATAAGTTCAATATTGAGTCCACTGAACTACTGTAATAACAACTATAGTACTGTTGAGACCTTTAACTCTAGTAAATACACCTATCATAAAAGGAACATGGATAGCATTAAAGGATTCAACCTCCTTCCAGATTTACACTAACTTCAATCGTCTTCATAAGAACCACCACCATCTCATTGCATTTGAGTGGTCCCTGGGTGGCACAAATGGTTGAACACTCAACTGCTAACTGAAAGGCTGACGATTCGAACACACCCACAGGCGCCTTGGAAGAAAGGCCTGGCAATCTGCTTCTGAAAGGTCACAGTCTTGAAACCAGATGCAGTGCTGTTCTACTCTGCATACATGAGGTCTCTATGAGTAAGAATAAACTCAACGGCAACGGGTTTGGTTTTTTTATTTTTCATTCCATTCGCACGTTCTCCTCAATTAATTGGGACTTACCAAAATCTGTCTTCGAACAGCTTCTTCTGAAGGAATTGAGCCTTCACACATGCACACTAGCTTGCAAGCAACATGACGTACTGCAAAATAGTAATTAGACACCCATGAACACAAAACATTATCCTTTTATATATACCTATAAGGAGAAATGAGGACAGATGTGAAACCAGTTTTGTAGCTATTATTAAAAATAAGAACTCTAAAGACCTTTTTTAAAAGCAATTTTCAAAAGTATATGACCTTCTGCATCCCACTTTGAAGTGTGGCATCTGGGGTCTTAAACACTAGCGAGCAGCCATCTAAGATGCATCAATGAGTCTCAACCCACCTGGATCAAAGGAGAATGAAGAACACCAAGGTCACATGATAACTATGAGCCCAAGAGACAGAAAGGGCTACATGAACTAGAGACTTACATCATCCTGAGACCAGAAGAACTAGATGGTGCCCGGCCACAACCGATGACTGCCCTGACAGGGAGCACAAGAGAGAACCCCTGAGAGCGCAGGAGAACAGTGAGATGCAGACCCCAAATTCTCATGAAAAGACCAGACTTAATGGTCTGACTGAGACTAGAAGGACCCCGGCGGTCATGGTCCCCAAACCTTCTGTTGGCCCAGGACAGGAACCATTCCCAAAGACAACTCATCAGACATGGAACGGACTGGACAATGGGTTGGAGAGAGATGCTGATGAGGAGTGAGCTACTTGCATCAGGTGGACACTTGAGACTATGTTGGCATCTACTGTCTGGAGGGGAGATGGGAGGGTAGAGGGGGTTAAAAATTGGCAAAACAGTCATGAAAGGAGAGACTGGAAGGAGGGAGTGGGCTGACTCAATAGGGGGAGACTAAGTGGGAGTATGTAGTAAGGTGTATATAAGTTTATATGTGACAGACTGACTTGATTTGTAAACGTTCACTTAAAGCACAACAAAAATTATTTTTAAAAAAGTACATGACCTAAGATTCATCAAATAAATCATCTGCTTCATGCTCCAGTCACAGAAATATTTAATTCTCAAATTTTAATTTCTCCAGGTCTTAAATACCAAAGACTCACTGAAGATACATGACTCCATGTAATGTTCTTGTATGTACCATGTTAGCAGGAGAATAATTCTAAAGATATCAGCATCTGACAAAATCTCTGCACATCAGGACAGTTTTAGATTTTTTCTCTTAAAATGTGAAACTTTCTAAATATACTCTTTTGTGTAGATGACTCAGGAGTTCTTGAGACAGAATTTAGTAAATACAAATATCTTCACTATACTGTTTATTTTCCCTATTTTTAAGTTTGAGTAATTGCGACCTCTTTATTTCTGTAGTTTCATCATAAAACATAGCCAAGCTTTTTAAAGATGACTTCACATACAACTGAGTTAGTTGCCTTAACATTAGATTTCAGCAGTCATTTCTAAATAATATTTCAATGAAAAAGAGAATATTTGCCCAACTAAATTTATGTGGTCAATGAAGTGGTCAGATCTTTACTATCTGTCACAAAATGTAAAATTTGTTAATTCCTTTACACAATTAATTTGTTTCTTGGAAAAAATCTTTTTGTCAAGTAATTTCTAATCATATATTTACATTTACTTACATTTCCAGTTTTGAAAATGTTTATTTTCTTTTTTCCAAAGTTTCCTAATTTTTCAGTATTCTCAAGGACCTTGATGTCTCAATTATTTCCTCTCTTCAAAGGCATCTTCAGTACCTCCCTCTCAACTTACTCCTTCCCCTCTACCTTCAAACACACCCACCTCCGGGTGGGGGGGGGAAGGAATTGACCACACTGCACTTCAAGCTACCATTCCATTTCTCCTCTCCCTCACAACTATATGAATTGAATGATCTACTTGCTATCTCTATTTTATTGCTGCCCACTCATTTTCAGTAAGCCCCAGCAATCTGTTTTGCGTCCTTACTACTTTACATGAACAGCAGTCCCAAAGATCACCTTCCCTGACTTCACAGCAACATTTCACAATGGTCACCATACCCTTGGCCTCACACTATCCAGGTTCAGCATTCATTAATGTCCCTCTGTAGAAAACTTTGCAGTCTAAGAATGCTACTCCGACCACAACATTCATGATACAGCTGTTTATAGTTATTAACCAACAAGTCTTCAGGCCAAAGGTGTTTTAGGCTGAGACCACTTCAGTATAAAGATGTTTTCTCTGTTCCTTTAGCTCTATCCAGCCTTTTCTTCACCCCCCTATATTATAAGCATCTTGCTCCGTTGTTTGCTGACTAACTCTGATGAACATCTGCCTTACTCTGCTCCATCAGTGCCCACAGTCTGATATCTGAATTGACTTCAGACAACATATAATGTTGTGCCCTCTAGCATTTATGAGTTCTTTATTTTTATTCTTAATTGACCTTTAATCTATTTTTTTCCCAGACACTCAAGCATAGTATGTGCCCGGTATCTTTGTTCTGGAGTCTTGCCTTATACCTTTCACCTACTGTCTGTCATAACATGGCATGACAACCTCATACAGAATAAATATGCAGTGAAAAAGTGAGTAATGAGTCTCCTTTAGAATTTTTTTTAATTATATTGTACTTTAGGTGAATGTTTACAGCTCAAATTACTTTCTTATTAAAAAATTTATGTACAAATTGTTTTCTGACATTGGTTGCCATCCCCACATTTTGTCAGCACTCTCCCCCTTTCCCTTTACACCCCGGGTTCCCTGTGTCCATTTGTCCAATCTTCCTGTCGCTTCCTGCTTTGCTTTGTCTTTACTTCTGGGCAGGTGTTGCCCATTTGGTCTCGTACACTTGATTGAACTATGAAGCACACTCCTCATGTGTGTTATTGTTTGTTTTATAGGCCTGTCAAACCTTGGCTGAAAGGTGAACTTTGGGAGTGGCTTAGTTCTGAGTTACCAGAGTGTCTGGGGGCTGTAGTCTTGGAGTTCCTCCAGGCCTTGTCAGAACAGTAAGTCTAGCTTTATTTTTTTTTTTCATGAATTTGAATTTCCTTCTACATTTTTCTCCCATTCTGTCCATGACTCTCCATTGTAATCCCTGTCAGAGCCATCAGCAGTGGTAGCTGGGCACCATCTAGTTCTGTGCTCAGGCTGGTGAAGCTTGTGGTTCACGTGGTCCTTTAGTCTTTTGGACTAATATTTCCTTGTGTCTCTGATTTTCTTCATTCTCATTTGCTCTGGACAGAATGGGACCACTAGATATATCTCAAAGGGCCACTAGCAAGCTTTTAAGGCCCCAGGCACTACTCACCAAGGCAGACTGTAGAACATTTTCATTACGAACCATGTTATGCCAATTGAGACCATGGTCTCCAGCCCTCGGCTGCAGTAAGTAACTCGGTCCCTCAAGCTGGTTGGATGTGTCTAGGAAGCTTCTATGACTGCCTTGGTCAAGTTGTGCTAACTTCCCCTATATTGTGTGTTGTCTTTCCCTTCACCAAAGTTAACACTTGTCTACTACCTGGTTAGTGATTTCCCCTCCTAAACCCTCCAGTCCCTCATAACCATCAAAGATTGTTTTTTTTCACCTGTGTGTAAACAGAATTTTCTTGTTTCTTTATAATAGTGGTCTCATACAATATTTTTCCTTTTGTGATTGACTTATTTCATTCAGCATAATGACCTACAGATTCATCCAGGTTGTGAGACATTTCATGGATTCACCATTGTTCTTTACAGTTGCATAGTATTTCATTGTGTGTTCTTGTCATTGATAGATGTCGTCGAGTCGGTTGCAACTCACAGCGACTCTATGCACAACAGAAGGAAACGCCCAGTCCTGTGCCATCCTCACAATAGTTGTTGTTTGAGTCCATTGTTGCAGCCACTGACCAACCATCTCATTGAGGGTCTTCCTCTTTTTCGCTGATCATCTACTTTAAAGAAGGATTAATTCCTTCTCTAGGGACTTGTCCCTCCTGATAAGACGTCCAAAGGATGTGAGATGAAATCTAACCACCCTTACTTCTAAGGAACATTTTGGCTGTACTTCCTCCAAGACAGATTTGTTCGTTCTTCTGGCAGTCGATGATATATTCAATATTCTTCAACAACACCATAATTCAAATGATTCAATTCTTCTTTGCTCTTCCTTCTTCATTGTCTAGATTTCACATGCATATGAAGTGACTGAAAACACCACGGCTTGGGTCAGGAGCACCTTAGCCCCTTAAAGTGACATCTTTGCTTTTTAATTCTTTAAAAAGATCTTTTGTAGCAGATTTGCCCAATGCAATGAGTCATTCGATTTCTTGACTGCTGCTTCCATGGGCGTTGATTGTGAATCCAAGTAAAATGAAACCCTTAACAACTTCGATATTTTCTCCATTTATCATGACGTTGCTTACTGGCCCACTTGTGAGAATTTCTGTTTTCTTTATGTTGAGGCGTAAGCCGTAGTGAAGGCTATAGTCTTTGATCTTCGTCAGTAGTGCTTCAAGCCCTCTTCACTTTCAGCAAGCAAGGTTGTGTCATTTGCATATCGCAGGTTGCTAATGAGTCTTCCTCCAATCCTTATGCTGCGTTCTTCCTCATATAATCCAGCTTCTCAGATTATGTGCTCAGCATACCAATTGAATAAGTATAGTGGAAAAATACAACCCTGACATACACCCTTCTTGACATTAAACCACACAGTATTTCCTTGTTCTGTTCAAACAAATGTCTATTGGTCTATGTACAGGTTCCTCATGAATACAATTAAATGTTCTGTAATTCCCATTCTTTGCAATGTTATCAATAATATATTGTGATCCACACAGTCGAATGCCTTTGCATACTCAATAAAACACAGATAGACATCTTCCTGGAATTCTCTACTTTCAGCCAAGATCTATCTGACATCAGCAATGACATCCCTTGTTCCACATCCTCTTCTGAATCTGGCTTGAATTTCTGGCAGTTCCCTGTTGATGTATTGCTGTAACTGCTTTTGAATGATCTTCACGAAATTTTACTTGTGTGTGATGTTAACGATACTGTTCAATAATTTTTGCATTCTATTGGATAAGCTTTCTTTGGAACAGGTAAAAATATGGATCTCTTCCCTTGGTTGTCCAAGTACTTGTCTTTCAAATTTCTTGGCATAAACGAGTGAGTACCTCCAGCACTGCATCAGTTTGTTGAAACATCTCATTGTTTTTCGCCAATGCCTTCACTACAGCTTGGACTTCTTCCTTTGGTACCATCAGTTCTTGATCATATGCTACCTCCTGAAATGGTTAAATGTCAACCTATTCTTTTTGATAAAGTACCTCTGTGTATTCCTTCCTCCTTCTTTTGATGCTTCCTGCATCGTTTAATATTTTGCCCACAGAATCCTTCAATATTGCAACTCAAGGCTTGAATTCTTTCTTCAGTTTTTTCAGCTTGAGAAATGCTGAGCATGTTCTTCCCCTTTGGTTTTCTAACTCCAGGTCATTGCACATTTCGTTATAATACTTTACTTTGTCTTCTCAAGCCACCCTTTGAAATCTTCTGTTCAGCTCTTTTACTTAATCTTTCCTTCCTTTCGCTTTAGCTACTGTACATTCAAGAACAAGTTTCAGAGTCTTCTGATATCCGTTTTGGTCTTTCTTTCCCGTCTTTTTAATGACCTCTTGCTTTCTTCATGTATGATGTCCTTGACGTCATTCCACAACTTGTTTGTTCTTTGGTCACTAGTGTTCAATGTGTCAAATCTACTCGTGACATGATCTCTAAATTCCAGTGGAATATACTCAAGGTCATACTTCAGCTCTAGTGGACTTGTTTTAATTTTCTTCATCTTCGACTTGAACTTGCATAGGAGCAACTGATGGTCTGTTCAGCAGTCAGCCCTTGGCCTTGTTCTGACTGATAATACTGACCTTTTCCATTGTTTCTTTCCACAGATGTAGTTGATTTGATTCCTGTGTATTCCATCTGGCAAGGTCCACGTGTATACCTGATGTTTGTTGTTGAAAAAAGGTATTTGCAATGAAGAAATCATTGGTCTTTCAAAATTCTCTCATGGATCTCTGGCATCATTTCTATCACCAAGGCCATATTTTTCAACTACTGTTTCTTCTTCTTTGTTTTCAACTTTTGCATTCCAATCACCAGTAATTATCAATGCACCTTGATTGCATGTTTGATCAATTTCACACTGTAGAAGTTGGTAGAAATCTTCAATTTCTTCATCTTTGGCCTTAGTGGTTGGCATGGAAATTTGCATAATAGCAGTATTAACTAGTCTTCCTTCTAGGTGTATGGATATTATCCTATCACTGACAGTGTTGTACTTCAGGACAGATCTTGAAATGTTCTTTTTGACAATGAATGCAATGCCATTCCTCTTCATTTTGTCATTCCCAGCATAGTAGACCATATGATTGTCCAATTCAGAATAGCCTGTACCAGTCCTTTTCAACTCACTAGGATGGAGTGTCTAGGATGGAGCCCTGGTGGTGCAGTGGTTAAGCGTTCAGCTGTTAACCAGAAAGTCAGCAGTTGGAATCCACCAGCTGCTCCTTGGAAACCCTATGGGGCAGTTCTACCCTATCCTATAGGTCACTATGAGTCAGAATTGGCTCAACGACAATGGGGTTGATGCCTAGGACATAGATGTTTATGCATTCCATTTCATTTTTGACAACTTCCAATTTTCCTAGATTCATACTTTGTACAGTTTGCTGCTGTTTCTTCTCATTTTGAGTCCTGCCGCATCAGCAAATGAAGGTCCCAAAATCTTGACTCCATCCATGTCGTTAAGGTCGACTCTGAGGAAGCAGCTCTTCCCTAGTCATCTTTTGAGTGCCTTCCAACCTGAGGGCTCATCTTTCAACACTATATCAGACTATGTTCTGCTGTATGTCCTATACTTGGTTTATCCATTAATCTGTTGGAGCCCTAGTGGCACAATAGTTAAGAGCTACAGCTGCTAACCAAAAGGTCGGCAGTTCGAATCCACCAGCCACTCCTTGGAAAGCTTATGTGGCACTTCTACTCTGTCCTATAGGGTCACTATGAGTCAGAATCTACAGCAATGGGTTTGATTTTTTGGTATTCATCTGTGGATGAGCACTAAGGTTGTTTCCATCTTATTGCTGCTGTGAATAATGCTGCAGTGAACATTGGTGTGCATATGTCTATTCGTGTGATGATTCTTATTTCTCTAGGATGTATTCCCAGGAGTGGGATTGCTGCATAATATGATATTTCTATTTCTAGCTTTTTAAGGAGGCACCGTTATCACTTTGGTTGTACCATTTCACATTCCCACCAGCAGTGCATCCCATATCCGTTGCCATTGAGTGGATTCCAATCATAGTGACCCTACAGGGTATGATCTCCCCACAACCTCTCCAACATTTGCTATTTTCTGTTTTTTTGATTAGTGCCAGTAATGTCAGGGTGAGATGATTTCTCATTGTAGTTTTGATTTGCATTTCTCTGATGCCTCATGATCATAAGCATTTCTTCATGTGTCTGTTAGCCACCTGAATGTCTTGAATTTTTTCTTTTGGACTCCTGTCTTTGTTTTTTTTTCTTCCCAGTTCTAACCAGAGAATTGAAGATTAAAATGTCACCACGAAGTTCATCTCTCAACATCAATGGTTCTTAACATTTGGTGAACATGAGAATTACCTGAAATTTTTTTTCAAATTATATAGATGCCAAGCTTCATCCTAAATCTACTTAATCAAAACCTCCAAGGTTGGGGTGGGGGAAGAGGTTAGATCAGATGGCAATGAGGTGCCCTGCCAGCTCTGGCAGATGAAAACACAGGGTCTCACCTGTTGTGCACCCCAATATCTAATTAAGAACTGCTTTTTTTATATATAGGTAGTGAGGCAGTACCCTGGATGAGGTCCTAGGGCTGCAGTGCTCACTTCATCTACCATATTCCTGCTATTTGATGAGTAGTGAAAACCAGTCAGAACAATGTTCCTTGATATGCAGAATGGCATGAGTTTAGAGTTAATGTATATTTTTTAATGTATAATTGGATTTTATTGGATCCAATTTTTTTGATGCTGTTTTTGTGCTTTAGGTGAAAGTCTACATCTCAAGTTAATTTCCAATACAAAAATTTATACACATATTGTTATGTGACAGTAGTTGCAATCCCTGTAATGTGACAGCACACTCCCCTTTCCACCCAGCGTTTCTTGTGTCCACTCAACCTGTCCCTTCCTGCCTTCTCATCCTACCTCCAGGCAGGAGCTGCCTCTTTGGTCTCCTGTATCTGCTTGAACTAAGAAGCACACTCTTCATGAGTATTATTTTATGTTTTATACTCCGGTTTAATCTTTGTCTGAAGAGTGGGCTTCAGGAATGGTTTCAGTTCTGGGTTACCACGGCATCTGGGAACATGGCTTCGGGAGTTCCTCCAGTCTCAGTCAGACCATTAAAACTGCTCTTTTTATGTGATTTTGAATTCTGCTCCACACTTTTCTCCCGCTCCATCAGGGAATCTTTGTTGTGTTCCCTGTCAGGGCAGTACTGATTGTAGCCGGGCACCATCTGGTTCTTCTGGTCTCAGGCTGATGAAGTCTCTGGTTTATGGGGACTTTTTTCTCTTGGGCTAGTATTTTCCTTGTGTCTTTGGTGTTCATTCTCCTTTGCTCAAAGTGAGTTGGGACCAATTGATACATCTTAGATGGCCTCTTGCAAGCTTTTAAGACCAATAACGTCACTCACCAAAGTGGGAAAAAGAACATTTCCTTAACAAACTTTGTTATGCCAATTGACTTAAATGTCCCCTGAAACCATGATCCCCAAACCTACACTGTCCCTCAAAATGTTTGGTTGGTTCAAGAAACTTCTCAGCTTTTGCATTAGTCCAATTGCGCTGACTTCCTCTGTATTGTGTGCTATCCCTCCCTTTGCCTAAGATAATTCTTGTCTACTACCTAGTTAGTGAATTCCGCTCTCCCTCCTTCCCCACCCTCATAACATCAAAGAATCTTTTCTTCTGCGTTTAAATATTTTCTTGATTTCTTATAATAGTGGTCTTATACAATATTTGTCTTTTTTGTGATTGACTAATTTCACTCAGCATAATGCCCTCCAGATTCATCCATGTTGTGAGATGTTTAAATAATTGCTCTTTATTGTTGCATAGTATTCCATTGTGTGTATGTACCATAATTTGCTTATTCATTCATCTGTTGATGGGCATCTAGGTTGTTTCCATCCTTTTGTTATTGTGAACATTGCTGCAATGAATATGGGTGTGCATATACCTATTCATGTGACAGCTCTTATTTCTCTAGGATATATTCCTAGGAGTGGCATTGCCGGATCATATGGAACTTCTATTTCTAGCTTTTTAAGGAAGTGCCAAATTGATTTCCAAAGCAGTTGTACCATTTCACATTCCCACCAGCAGTGTATAAGTGTTCCCATCTCTCCACAACCTCTCTAACATTTGTTATTTTGTACTGTTTTTTTTTTTTTGGATTAGTGTCAGCCTTGTTGGGGTGAAATAGTATCTCCTGGTAGTTTTGATTTGCATATTTCCTCATGTGTCTCTTAGTTGCCTGAATGTCTTCTTTGGTGAAGTGTCTGCTCATACCCTTTGCCCATTTTTTAATTGGATTAGTTGTGCTTTTGTTGTTGAGGTGTTCCAGTATCTTATATATTTTAGAGATCAGACCCTCATCAGATGTGTTGTAGCCAAAATTTTTTCCCCAGTCTGTAAGTTCTCTTTTTATTCTTTTGATGAAGTCTTTTGATGAACATGAGTGTTTGATTTTAGGGGGTTTCCAGTTATCTGGTTTCTCTTCTGGTGTTTGTGCATTGTTAGTTATGGTTTGTATTCTGTTTACTATCTAATTAGTGAGTACTGCTCTCCCACCCTCCGTCCCTCCCCCGTCTTGTAACCACAAAAGAATGTTTTCTTTTCAGTTTAAACTATTTCTCAAGTTCTTATAATAGTGGTCTTATACAATATTTGTCCTTTTGCAGCTGACTAATTTCACTCAGCATAATGCCTTCCACGTTCCTACATGTTATGAAATGTTTCACAGATTCCTCACTGTTCTTTATCCATGAGTAGTATTCCATTGTGTGAATATGCCATAATTTATTTATCCATTCATCCATTGATGGGTACCTTGGTTGCTTCCATGTTTTTCCTATTGTAAACAGTGCTGCAATAAACATGGGTCCTACCACATTTTTTAATGAGATGGAGAAACAAATCATCAAGTTCATATGAATGGAAAGAGGCCCCGGATAAGTACAGCACTACTGAAAAAGAAGAACAAGGCGGGAGGCCTCATACTACCTCATTTTAGAACCTATTATACCACCATGGTAGTCAAAACAGCCTGGTACTGGTACAACAACAGTTACATAAACCAATGGAACAGAATTGAAAATACAGATGTAATTCATCTAGAAACAGCTGATATTTGACAAAGGCACAAAGTCTGTAAAATGGGGAAAAGACAGTATCTTTAATAAATGGTGCCAGCATTAACTGAATATCCATTTGCAAAATTATGAAACAAGACCCATACCTCACATCATGCACAAAAACTCACTCATAATGGATCAAAGACCTAAATATAAAATCTGTAACAATAAAGATTGTGGAAGAAAAAATAGGGACAACACTAGGTGCCCTAATACATGGCATAAACTGAATACAAAACATTACTAGAAATGTACAAATACCAGAAGAGAAACTAGATAACTGGGAGCTCCTAAAAACCAAACACTAATGCTCAACCAAAGACTTCACCAAAAGAGTAAAAAGACTACCTACAGACTGGGAAAAAGTTTCTAGCTATGACATTTCTGATCAGTGTCTAATCTCTAAAATCTACATACGGCAAGAACTCAACTACAAAAAGACAAACCAGTTAAAAAATAGGCAAAGGATATGAACAGGCGCTTCACTGAAGAAGACATTCAGGTAAGTAACAATGAGAAAATGCTCACAAACATTAGCTATTAAAACCCATTAACCCCCCATTAGCTATTAGAGAAATGCAAATCAAAACTACAATGAGATTCCATCTCATACCAACAAGGCTAGCATTAATCCAAAAAACACAAAATAATAAATGTTGGAGAGGTTGTGGAGAGACTGGAACGTTTACACACTGCTGGTGGGAATGTAAAATGGTAGAACCACTTTGAAAATCGATCAGGCATGTCCTTAAAAAACTAGAACTACCATACAATCCAGCAATCCCATTCTTTGGAATATATCCTAGAGAAATAAGAGCCTATACACGAACAGATACATGCTCACCCATGTTCATTGCAGCACTGTTTTCAATAGCAACAAGATGGAAGCAACCAAGGTTCCCATCGATGGAAGAATGGATAAACAAATTATGGTATATTCACACAATGGAACACTATGCATCAATAAAGAACAATGATTAATCCGTGAAACATTTCATAACATGGAGGAATCTGGAAGGCATTATGCTGAGTGAATTTAGTCAGTTGCAAATGGACAAACACTGTATGAGACCACTATTATAAGAACTCGAAAAATAGTTTAAACAGAGAAGAAAATATTCTTTGATGGTTATGAGAGTGGGGAGGGAGGGAGGGAGAGGGGTTTTCACTAATTAGATAAGAACTATTTTAGGAGAAGGGAAAGACAACACACAGTACATGTGAGGTCAGCACAACTGGACTAAACCAAAAGCAAAGAAGTTTCCTGAATAAACTGAATGCATCGAAGGCCAGCATAGCAGGGGCGGGGGTTTGCGAATCATGGTTTCAGGGGACATTTAAGTCAACTGACATAATAAAATCTATTAAGAAAACATTCTGCATCCCACTGTGGAGAATGGCATCTGGGGTCTTAAACACTAGCAAGCAGCCATCTAAGATTGATCAATTTGTCTCAACCCACCTGGAGGAAAGGAGAATGAAGAACACCAAAGACACTTGGTAATTATGAGCCCAAGAAACAGAAAAGGCCACATAAACCAGAGACTACATCAGCCTGAGACCAGAAGAACTAGATGGTGCCCAGCTACAACTGATGACTGCCCTGACACGGAACACAACTAAGAACACCTGAGGGAGCAAGAGAGCAATGGAATGCAGACCTCGAATTCTCCTAAGACCAGACTTAATGGTCTGACTGAAACTAGAAGGACCCTGGAGGTTATGGTCCCCAGGCCTTCTATTAGCCCAAGACTGGAACCATTCCTGAAGCCAACTCTTCAGACAGGGATTAGACTGGACTATGGGTTAGAAAATGATACTGGTGAAGAGTGAGCTTCTTGGATCAAGTAGACACATGAGACTACGTGGGCAGCTCCTGTCTGGAGGGGAGATGAGACGGCAGAGGGGGTCAGAAGCTGGCCGAATGGACACAAAAACAGAGAGTGGAGGGAAGGAGTGTGCTGTCTCATTAGGGGGAGAGCAGCTAGGAGTACATAGCAAGGTGTATATAAATTTTTATACGAAAGACTGACTTGATTTGTAAACTTTCACTTAAAGCACAATAAAAAATTTTTGAAAGTCAAAAAAAGAAGATCAAAGGAATACACACAGTCAGTATACAAAAAAGAATTGGTCGACGTTCAACCATTTCAGAGGTAGCATATGATCAGGAACCCATGGTGCTGAAGGAGCAAGTCCAAGTTGCACTGAAGGCATTGGTGAAAAACAAGTCTCCAGGATTTGACAGAACACAAACAGAGATGTTTCAACAAATGCAGCTGGAAGTGCTCACTCATCTATGCCCAGAAATTTGGAAGACAGCTACCTGGCCAACCACCTGGAAGAGATCCTTATTTATGCCTATTCCCAAGAAAGGTTATCCAACTGCATATGGAAATTACTGAACAATATCATTAATATCTCACGCAAGTAAAATGTTGCTGAAGATCATTCAAAAGTGGTTCAGCAGTATATCCACAAGGAAGTGCCAGAAATTCAGACCGGGTTCATAAGAGAACATGGAACCAGGGCTATCGTTGCTGATGTCAGATGGGTTCTGGCTGAAAGCAGAGAATACCAGGAAGGTGTTTATCGGTGTTTTATTGGCTATGCAAAGACATTCGACTGTGTGGATCATAACAAATTATGGATAACATTGTGAAGAATGGGAATTCCAGAACACTTAATTGTGCTCGTGAGGAACATGTACATAGATCAAGAAGCAGTCGTTCGAACAGAACAAGGGGATATTGCGAGGTTTAAAGCCAGGGAAGGTGTGTGTCAGGGTTGTGTCCTTTCACTGCACTAACTAAATCTGTATGCTGAGCAAATAATCTGAGAAGCTGGACTATATGAAGGAGAACGGGGCATCGGGATTGGAGGAAGACTCATTGACAGCCTGTGATATGGAGATGACACAACCTTGCTTGCTGAAAATAGAGAGGACTTGAAGCATTTACTGATGAAGATCAAAGACCACAGCCCTCAGTGTGGATTACACCTCAACATAAAGAAAACAAAAATCCTCACAACTGGACCAATAAGCCACACCATGATAAACGGAGAAAAGGCTGAAGTTGTCAAGGATTTCATTTTACTTGGATCCACAATCAACACCCATAGAACCAGCAGTCAAGAAATCAAAAGACGCATTGCATTGGGCAAATCTGCAAAAGACCTCTTTAAACTGTTGAAAAGCAAAGATGTCACCTTAAAGACTAAGGTGCGCCTGACCCAAGCCATGGTATTTTCAATCGCCCCACTTGTACGCTAAAGTTTGATGATGAATAAGGAAGACCGAAGAAGAACTGACACCTCTGAATTGTGGTGTTGGCGAAGAATGTTGAATATCCCATGGACTGCCAAAAGAATAAACAAATACGTCTTGGAAGAACTACAACCAGAATACCCCTTAGAAGCAAGAATGGCAAGACTACCTCTCACATCCTGTGGACATGTTATCAGGAGAGATCAGTCCCTGCAGAAGGACATGATGCTTGGTAAAGTAGAGGGTCAGTGAAAAAGAGGAAGACTCCCAACAAGATGAATTGACACAGTGACTGCAAAAACGGGCTCATTCAAGCATAACAATGATTGTAAAGACGGCAAAGGACCGGGCAGTGTTTCATTCTATTGTACACAGGGTTGCTATGAGTTGGAACTGACTCGGCAGTACCTTACAACAACCCGTGAATCACTAATGCTCTAAATGGCATCTAGAATGGTGAATCCTTTTCACAAGGTCTTCAATTTACTTTGCTCATATCCAATGAGGAATCACTGTCTATGGCAGCCATAGCCTTAAGAAATGTATTTCTTAAATAATAAGACTTGAAAGTTGAAATTACTCCTTGATCCATGGGCTGCAGAATGGATGTGGTATTGGCAGGCATGAAAACAACATTAAACTCTTTGTACATCTCCGTCAGAGCTCTCAGGGGACCAGGTGTGTTGTTGATGAGCAGTTAATATTTTGAAAGGAATCTTTCTGAGCAGTGGGTCTCAACAAAGAGCTTAAAATATTCAGTAAACCAAGTTGTAAACAGATGTGCTGTCATCCAGGCTTTGTTGTTCCATTTATAGAGCACAAGAAGAGTAGACTTGGCATAATTTTTAAGGGCCTAGGATTTTTAGAATGGTGAATGAGCACTGGCTTCAACTTATAGTCACCAGCCGCGTTAGCCCGTAACAAGAGTCAACGTGTCCTTTGAAGATTTGAGGCCAGGCAGTGACTTCTCTCTAGCTGTGAAAGTCCTAGATGGCATCTTCTTCCAATATAAGGCTGCTTCGTCTACGCTGAAAATCTGTTCTTTAGTGTAGCCCCCTTCACCAAGTATCTCAGCTAGATCTTCGGGATAACTTGTTGTAGCTTCTACATGAGCACTTGCTGCTTCATCTTGCCTTTTTATGTTATGGAGGTAGCTTCTTTCCCTAAACCTCATGAACCAACCTCTGCTAACTTCAAACTTTTCTTCTGCAGATTCCTCCCCTCTCTCAGTCTTCATAGTTCATAGAATTGAAGAGAGTTAGGGCCTTGCTCTGGATTAGACTTTGGCTTAAAGAAATGTGGCTGGTTTGATCTTCTAGCCAGAACACTGAAACTTTCTCCATATCAGCAATAAGACTATTTCATTTTCTTATCATTTGTGTATTCACTGGAGTAGCACTTTTAATTTCCTTCAAGAACTTTTTCTTTGCATTCACAACTTGGCTGTTTGGTGCAAGAGGCCTAGCTTTTGGCCTTTCTCGGTTTTCTACATGTCCTTTTCACTAAGCTTAATCATTTCTAGCTTTTGATTTAAGTTGAGAGATATGTGACTCTTTCATTTCAACACTTAGAGGCTCACTTCAACACTCATTCACTTCAACACTGTGAGGGTACTAACTGGCCTAATTTCAATACTGTCGTGTCTCAGGGAATAGGGAGGCCCAAGGAGAGGGGGAGAGATGGGGAAACAGCCAGTCGGTGAAGTGGTCAGAACATACACAACATTTATAAAGTTTGCCCTCTTATACGGGCGTGGCTCATAAAAAAAATAAATAGTGCCCCAAATAATTACAATAGTAATATCACAGATCGCTGATCACAGATCACCATAACAGATATAATAATGAAAAAGTTTGTAGTATTTTGAGAAATACCAATGAGTACATACTCTTGGAAAAAATGGAATCGATAGACTTGCTGGATGCAGAGTTGCCACAAACCTTCAATTTGTAAAAATGCGATGTCTATGAAGCACAATAAAGTGAAGCACGATAAAACGAGGTATGCCTGTACCTATCACACAACTATTGCCAATTCAACTATTTACAGATTTCCAAAATATTGATGTCAATTACATTAATTAGCTGTACAACCCTAAGCCTTAATCAATGCAATTTTTCCATTATCGTAAACCAAAACTCAGTACCCCGTAAGCAATAACCCTCCCTTTCTCCCTCCCTCCTACCTCTAAACCCACTGCCGTCGAGTCGAGGAACCACTAATATACCTTGGTGTCTATACATTTGCCCGTTCTTATCTTTTTATATGTGATGTCATACATTATTTGCCCTTTTGTGATTGACTTCACTCAGCATGTCTTCAAGCTCCATCCATACCTAGCATGTATCAAGACTTTGTCTTTCTGGCTGAGTAGTATTCCATTGTATGTATTTCTGTTTATCCATTCATTCTTTGATGGATATTTTGATTGTTTCCACCTTTTGGCTATAATGAATAATGCTGCAGTGAACATTGGTGTACATATGTCTGTCTGCAAGCTGTTTTCAAGTCCCTTGGGTATATTTCTATCACTGGAATTGCTGGGTCATATGGTAGTTCTATTTTTAGTTTTTTGAGGAACCACCACATTGTTTTCCTCAACGGCTGTACCATTTTGCATTCCCACCAGCAATGGATAAGGGTTCCAATTTCCCAACATCCTCACCAACATTTGTTATTTTCTGCAGCTGTTATTTTTATCTTAACCATTCTAGTGGGAGCAAAATGGTATTTCACTGTGGTTTTGATAGCCATCTCTCTGATGGCTAATGACGAACATTTTTTCACGTGTTTGGTGGCCATTCGAATGTCCTCTCTGGTGAAATGTCTATTCAAGACCTTGGCCCATTTTTTTTATTTGGTCGTCTTTGTGTTGTTGTCAAAGTTTTAAACATATATATTTTGGTTATTAGATTCTTACCCGATATATGTTTTCCAAAGATATTCTCCCAGTCAGTAGCTTGTGTTTTCATTTTTTTGGTAAAGTCTTTTGATGAACAAAAGTTTTTCATTTTTATTCGGTTCCACTTATTTATTTTGTCTTTTGCTGTTGGTTTTCTTGTTATTACGGTAGATAATCCATTGCTAAAAGCTAGGCCTGACAGTGTTGCTCCTTCATTTTCTTCTAAGAATTTTATGGTTTTAGTTTGCATATTTAGGTCTTTAATCCATTTTGCATTTGTTGCTGTATACAATGTGAGGCACGGATCCTGTTTCATTTTTCTGTATGTGGAAATCCAATTTTCCCAATACCATGTATTGAAAAGACTCTTCTTTCCTCATCAAATGGACTTTCTACCCTTGTCAAAAATCTGTTGACCACAGATGTGTGGCTTTATTTCTGGACTCTCAGTTCTATTCCATTGGTCAATGTGTCTATTGTTATGCCAGTACGAGTCTGTTTTGATTATTGTAGCTGTATAACATGTTTTAAAATGAGGAAGTATGAGTCCTACTTGTTCTTCTCTTTTAACATTGCTTTAGGTTTTTTTTTTAGCTATTCAGAGCCTCTTGCCATTCCATATAAAGTTGAGGATTTGTTTTTCCATTTCTGTAAAAAAGGCTGTTGGAATTTTGATCGAGATTGCGTTGAATCTATAGAGCCTATTATTAATGAAGAGGGGGAAAGCTATCATTTGATAGTCCAGGATTTTAAAGATTTGGATTGTCTCTTCTCCAGGGTAAATAACTCATGCCCTTTAAAATTTTTCAAGTTCTCATTGTCCTACCTTTAATCATCTTTGTCATTCACCTCCAGACTATCTCTTACAGTGATGTCTTTAAACTTTCATTAATAAGGAGCTAAAAAAAAAAAAAAAGGAGCTAGCTGCTGAAAAATCATAAAACAGAAGGAGGCTATTTGCTTAAGAAACCAATGCTTATGGGTTGTTTCACTGAGTTTTCTTTTAACAAATCTGCATCTGAGAACTGGTCAAAACATTACTTTAACAGCAACAAGCTACTTTTAATAAGAATATTCCTCATAATATGAGTCACAAACGGTATACATACATTTAGCTTTCTGCTCTTCACTAATAATCGAAGCTACTCTCTTGGTAACTGCCCAGTTCCACAGTTTTACTGCCATTTTTTCCACCTGGGTAAAGAGAAACATTTGTTTGGCCAGTTTAAATGTTGTGCATTTAAAATGCTTTATGCTTAAGTGACTATTGTGAGTCATTTCCAGGTCCTCCATAATCTTGTCCCATTCTGCCTCCCTCCCCCAAAAAACTTATACACCGTTAGGATAATTATCTCATTAGCCCCTGAACACAACTTATTCGTTCCTATCTATATACCTTTATTCATACTATTGCCTTAACCTGACAGACCTCTCTTCACTTTGTTTTTATGTAACTCAAATCCAGTTCACTCACCAGTTCCATACACGAAGTTTCCAGCAACCACTACAATCTGTATTATTCTCTCTCTTCCATGAATTCCTGGATTCAGTTTCACTCAATTTAGCAATTAATTATACCACTTTGTATCATTTATATTTTAATGGTTTTAGCTATTATCATTTCCCAACTAAGATCCTTGGTATCAAAGATAATGTCTTGTATAACTTATGCAGCACTTATTTGTTGTTGTTGTTAGGTGCTGTCGAGTCAGTTCTGACTCATAGCGACCTTATGTACAACAGAATGAAACATTACCTGGTCCTGCACCATCCTCAAAATCATTGCTATGTTTAAGCTATTGTTGCAACCATTGTGTCAATCCATCTCATTGACAGTCTTCCTCTTTTTCGTTGACCCTCTACTTTACCAAGCATGAAGTAGAATTTCCAGTACCTGTCAAAGTGCTAAACAAAGGATACACATTAAAATAATATTTGTTGTTTTGTTACGCTTTGTCTGGAGGTTGGGAAAGGTTTCTAATAATAACTTCATTTGGGGTTTATCTACCAGGTGGAACTATTGCCTGAGATCAATATGGCACAGCCCTGGCCTAAATCTTCAGGGTGATATGGAGATTATTATAGAAGCTATATCTTATGATAAACATACCAGTAGTATCTGATTAAGAAGAATATTAAGTGGATAAACCAAAAGAACACAACTTGTGCGCAATGATAGTTCAAATTTGTATTTTAGTTTTAAGTTTTTCTTCCAGTGCCAGTTTTCTCACCTACAGTTCTACAAATTTTTCTGATAAGTTTCCCTTTAAACGGATGATTTATTTAGCTTGGTTGTCACTTCACTAACTATTCTGGGGCTAATTCTCATGACCATCTCCACCCTCTCACATAGTATTCCCGGGCCACAGTTGACCAAACAATGATTTCCATATGAAGTAGTATTTATTTTACCAAAAACACATGAAGTTAATATTTGACTCCAAATTGCTCAGAGGAACAAATGGTTTGAGGTACCTGGGCAGGAGATAAAAGGGGGGAATGAACACCCAGAATAAAACAGCTTAAAGAGGTTTCCTTCTTTGGCATTTTTGGAAAATAATTTGTCAATATGTATAAAACCAACCAAACCAAACCCACTGCTGTCAAATCGATTCCGATTCATACCAACCCTATAGGACAGTGCAGAACTGCCCCACAGGGTTTCCAAAGCTGTAAATCTTTACAGAAGCAGACTGCCACAACTTTCTCCCACAGAGCAGCTGTTGGGTTTGAATCGCTGACTTTTTGGTTAGCAGCCAGGAGCTTAACCACTGCGCCACCAGGGCTCCTCACAATATGTATAAAGAGCCAAATTTTCATTCCTTTTGACACAGTAATTACTCTTCTGAGACCCTATTCAAAGGAAATCATTCAAAATGGAAGTAAGGCGTAAACTTTTCACTTAATAGTGTTCCTCATATAATTATTTGTAATAGTGAAAACTGAGACTCTAAATATCCATTAATAAATAAGTAGAATAATTACGACAAATCCCATACATGGAGTATTATTCAACCATTTAAAATAGTGGTCATGGAAACTATGCTTAACATTGAAAAATATTTATTATCTGCCTAGTGAAAAGAGCAAGATACAAAATTGTAGATACAAAAAAAAGTACATATATAAATTTTACCAAGAAAAAGAACTATAATAAAATATTGAATTTTGGTTCATATTATGCATGCTGAAGCATTTAGGGTGAAGTATACTGATGTCTCCAACTTACTTTGAAATACATTCAAAAAATAAGGTAGGTTGATGGGTACCCAAAAAGAAAAAAAATCAAGCCTGTTGCCGTCAAGTCAATTCCGACTCACACGGACCCTATAGGACAGGGTAGAACTGCCCCGTAGGGTTTCCAAGGAGCAGCTGGTGGATTCGAACCACCGACCTTTTTGGTTAGCAGCCAAAGATAGATATGTAATAAAGCAAATATAATAACATGTTAACAACTGTAGAATCTAGGTGGTTGGTATAGATGTGTCCAATGTAAAATTCTTTCCACTTTTCTGTTTAAAAATTGTATACTAAAATGTTGAGAAAAAAACAAGAAGTTATCTGTTAGGACACCCAAATCACTGCATGTACATTATAATTATAGCTATATAAAATTTTAATATGGAAATTACTGAAGACAGCATATTAAAATCATTGTAGTTGCATTAGAGCTGTGTGATTATGGGTGATTTTTTCTCTATTTTTCAAAATTTCTGTAAAATTTTATTACCTTACCTTTTTTTCATATTTCCTGCATTGTGTTAGAAAGAAAAGGATATGGCGAATCGAGTATAACCACTTTATACGCTTATTTACTTAACAAATATGTATTGAGCACCTAATATGTGCCAGGTGCTGTGCTAAAAAAAAAAAGCTTGGTTGATGCAAATGTGTAATGATAAACACAGTAAATGTAGGCAGCAAACAGAACTAAATAATACGAAGATTAGGCTTTCTAGAAAGAAAACAAATTCAAGCCACTTCCAAAACCAATTTCACATTTTTTCACCACATCAAAGATTCTGCTTCTAGATATGGCTGGCATTTGTCTCTCCCAACTCCACAGCACATTCCTACAGAATCAAAGCCTCTTTTCAAATTACAATCCCTAACAGGGACGGATGACCCAGTAAGCAAGGTAAGCATGAGTGTACTTGTGCTTACTTAGTGAACTTGTGTTTACCTTGCTTATTGGATAATCCATTCCCCGGTACTAGCATGAGGACAGATATATAGATCAATGAAATACAAAAAAGAGTTCAGAAATAAACACTCACATTTATGGTCAACTGATTTTTTACAAGGGTGCTAAGACAATGCAATGGGAATAGTTTTCTCAACAAATGGTACTGGGACAACTTGATAGCCACATGCAAAAGAATGAAGGTGAATTCCTTCCTCACACCATACACAAAAAGGAACTCAAAATGGCTCATAAGCCTAAATATAAGAGCTAAAGCTAGAAAATTCTTAAAAGAAAATATAAGAGTAAATCGTCATGATCTTGAGTTAAGCAACCCATTGCCATTGAGTTCATTTCTGACTTATAGCGACCCTAAAAAGGACAGAGTAGAACTGCCTCATAGGGTTTCAAAGACTATAAATTATATGGAAGCAGACTGCCACATCTTTCTCCTGTGGAGTGGCTAGTGGGTTTGAACAGCCGACCTTTCAGTTTGCAACTGAGCACTTATGCACTGCATCACCAGGGCTCCTTTGAGTTAGGCAAAGCCTTCTTAGATATGACACCAAAAGCACAAGCAATAAAAGAAAAAAAAATAAATTGGACTTCATCAAAATTAAAAACTTTTTTGCTTCAGAGAATACTATCGAGAAAGTAAAAAGACTACCTACAGGAGAAAATATTCACAAATTCATATATTTCATAAGGGAATTGTATCTAGAATACATAAAGAACACTTATTACTCAATAATAAAAAGAAAAATGGCTCAAATAAAAAATTTGCAAAGGATATGAACAGACATTTCTCAAAAAAAGATATACAAACAGCCAGTAAGTACATTAGCCATTAGACAAATGCATATCAAAACCACAATGATGCCACTTCATACCCATTGTTGCTGTCGCTGTTGGGTGCTATTGAGTCAGTTCCCACTCATAGGACCTTATGTGACAGAGTAGAACTGCCGCATAGAGTTTTCATGGCTGCAATCTTTATGGAAACAGATCACCAGGTCTTTCTCCTGCAGAGTCACTGGATGGGTTTGAGCCGACAACCTTTCAGTTAGCAGCCAAGTATTTAACTGTTGTGCCACCAGGGCTCCCTTCATACCCACTAGGATGGCTATAATAAAACAGACAGGTATTACCAAGTGTTATCAAGGATGTGGACTGCTTGTGTTGCAGTTAGTTTGAAAAACATTCTGGCCATTCCTCAAAAGATTAAATCTAGGGTTTCCATATGACCCAGCAATTCCACTCCTAAGTATACACTCAAGGGAAATAAAAATATTAAAACCGGTACACTAATGTTCATAACAGCATTATTCATAATAGCCAAAAAGTAGAAACAACCCAAATATCACATCAATTGACAAATGGATAAACAACGTGGTATGTCCATACAATGGAACATTAAAAACAAAAACCAAACCCAGGCCCATTATTCAGCAATAAAAAGGAATGAAATACTGATACTTTCTTACCACATTGATGAACCTTGAAAACATTATACTAAATGAAAGAAACCAGCCACAAAAGACTACATACTGTATGATTCCTTTTACACGGAATATTCAGAATAGACAAATCCAGAGAGAAAGAAAGTGAATTGGTGGTTATCTAGTACTGGGGTAGGAAACCCTGGTGGCGTAGTGGTTAAGTGCTACGGCTGCTAACCAAAGGGTCGGCAGTTCAAATCCGCCAGGCGCTCCTTGGAAACTCTACGGGGCAGTTCTACTCTGTTTTATAGGGTCGCTATGAGTCGGATTCGACTCGACGGCACTGGTTGGGACTGGGTAGTACTGGGTTAACGGAAGAAAATGGAGAGTGGCTGCACAGCGTTTCTTTTGGGAGTGATGAAAGTGGTCTAAACTTGATTACGGCCACAGTTGCGCTACTCTTGTGAATATGCTAAAAGCCACTGACTTGTACACCTTAAATGGGTGAATTGTACACTATGTGAATTATATCTCAATAAAGCTCATATAAAAGAGAGAGAGAGAGAGTTACAATAAACTTTCTTCAAGGCAATTTTCAAATTAAGTGACAGATCTTCATTTAAACATTAGAAAAGTTAACCACCATGAAAACACCACCTAAAGGCTTATATGCAACTTAGCTCCTCACTGTCCAGCAGTTTCCTACTTTGCCGCCTGGTGGCACAGTTGTTAAGAGCTCAGCTGGTAAACAAAAGGTTGGCAGTTAGACTCCACCAGCTGTTCCTGAACACCCTATGGGGCAGTTCTACTCTGTCCTATAAGGTTGCTATGAGTTAGTTAGAATCGACACGACGGCAACAGGTTTGTTTTGGGTTTTTTTTTTTGTTTATTCACCTCAGCCTGTCAATTTGTCATACTGTGGTGTCTTGCGTGTTGCTATGATACTGGAAGTTATGCCTCTGATATTTTAAATAACAGCAGGGTCATCCATGGTGGACAAGTTTCAGCGGACCTTCCAGACCAAGACAGACTCGGAAGAAAGGTTTTACGATCTACTTCCAAAAATTAGCAAATGAAAATCCTATGGTTCACTACAGAATATTGCCCAATATAGTGCTGAGAGATGAGCTCTCTAGGTTAGAGGCACTCAAAATGTACAGTGGCCGCAACAATGGACTCTAGCATACCAAGGATGGTGAAGATGGTGCAAGATCAGGCAACATTTTCTTCTGTTGTTTAAACGGGCTTGCCACAAGTCAGAGACAACTGATGGCAACTAACAACATCTACCCAAGACCTTATATACATTATTTCTTTTAATATTCACAACAACTCTGGAAGGTGGGTATTATTATCTTCCTTTAACAGATGAGAAAACTGAAGCTCAGAGAGATAAAATAATAAATATTAAAATTAAGCACTTTTTTTTATTGGTTTCTAAAACTTCATTTTCCCTAAATGTTCCATTAAAAGCTTGAAAAATCCAAAAATAGACTTGTATATGCTTAACAATGGTTAATCGTGAGTATTACTTTTTAATTTATGCATTAGTTAAAATGATGACTCAATGAAAATTATAAATAAAATTATTTTTATACCAACCTGAGCATCCTGTGTTTCAGCCATAGACTCCCTGTTGATTTTTGCTACGTCCGTGAAGAGTCTATCAACTGCAGCAGGTATGCTAGGTGAATTAACTTTTACAATCAGGTTGTCAACGATTTCTGAAATAACAGTGGATGATAAATGTGCTGTGAACCACCACATTGGCTAAAAGAAGCAAATCATTTTGAAACCTATTCCTACTTTGAATAAGGGTGGTCTTTGGCCAAATTAATATGGCATGAAGGAACTTGAAATGATTCTTAGAGTAAAACCAAACTGGAGATAGAAAGTTTTTTAGCTAGAGTACAATTTTCAAATAAAATTTGTAAACTCTTTTTTATAACTTAACCACTATTACTCAGTCTCAGAAAGTAAAATGCATTGACTTCACAAACAGTAATGTTATAAGTAATCTTGAAAGTACAAAACTGAAGTTAACAACGCCTTCAAAACTGGAAACTGTAGAAATTTTGAAGGGAGACTGGCTATGTGTCATGCAAAATTTCATGAAATATTTATTAACATTTTCAAGCATTAGACAGACATAACTGACTTATGCTGCTTGAGGTCTTGACCCTATATTGTGAAAAAACACAACATGGCCAATTAGTGATTACATTAACCAGTTACTGAATCTGTACAAACAATGTCATGATTTTCTAAAGAGCCTGAGCTCCAGGCTCCATATAGCTGAATCTTACTAGGTCATGGAGTTTCCTAAAACCCCAGCATGATGTCGAATAACAAAATGGTTAAAGCCCTAGATACTATCAAAATTTAAGTTTTTCCAAACTCATGATACAGAAGACTCCATAACCTACATGTCTCTAATTCTTGTAACATTCCTGAGGATCAAACTATCAAGAATGTTAATATTCATAACAATACTATAAAAGCACCACCTGAACTATTTTAACTTGCTAAAATAAAAAAATTCAATTAAACATCAGAAAATAGATTCACATAAAGACTTCATAAATCAAATAATGCTCACATATACTCACACACACATCTTTTACAGGACATGGAAACTTCAATACCCACTGCATAGGCAGAGATATCAGGGAAAACATATTACACATATTTTGTACACCTCAAGTGATAAGACGTACAGTTAAGTCCCCGACTTACGACATATTCAAGTTACGACAAACCACACTTACGATCATCTACCTTCAAGGCATACTACTTATGGACTACGTTTGCTCAGGTGACAGCTGCAGTAGATGGAGGTGTGGTAACATTACACAATTTCTGGAAGGATTATAATATTTTTCAGTGTATTTGGAACATTGCAGGGGAGAAAGTTACAGGAAAATGCATGCAGGGGATATGGAAAAAATTGCTGAGTTATGTAACACCTTCCAAGCATTTGATCACGATAATATGATGGAAGAGATCGGTGAGAAAATCATCCATATGGCAAGACCGCTGAATTTAAAACTTGATATTGTTGATGCGGAACAGCGCATACATACATCAGGAAGAAAGGGAATTGACAGGTCAGGACTTAATGGATTTTGAAGAGGAAAGAAGTGCTGAAGAAGAAAGAAATAATGAGGAATAAGATGAAGTAAAAAAAAATTTACAGTAAAAGGAGTAACTGCAGTTTTTTCTAAACTAAATCAGGGGCTTCAGTTGCTTGAAAACAGACCCAAACACTGATCACTTTGCTTAAGTCGACAGGCAGATTTGGGAAACAGTGAGATGTTACCGTGAAATATATGAAGAAAAAGACCATGCAGACAACTCTCACTGATTTGCTGACTAGAAACACCATCCCCATTCCCAGCGCTAATCCTGATGATCCAGAACCTTCCATAAGTGGAGTTATTACCACAAATGACAAAATGCCAACGTCATCCAATTCTTCTTCATTGTCAGAGTAAATTTTTATGATTTGTGTATTTTTTAACATATGTACATGTGTATTAAAATATATCTGTAAGTTTATACCTAATGTTTCCAACCCCCAGAGACAAAGATCGGATTTATAAAGATACTGATAATAAAAGGCAAAAAACAATGAAAACTTAAAAAAAAAAATGAGGTATTCAATCCACATCAGAACTGACTTACGATGGAGTCATCAAAACGAAACCCTGTCGTAAATCAGGGACTAATCATATACGAAAAGAAAAACCTTTAGCTTCCTTTCTCTTATAAATTATTTAGTGGAAAGACTGATATCAAATCTCTTTATTCTTCTAAGATTAGGGCACAACAGCCTAAGAAGCATATATTACAGCCTCTGCTCAAAATATTGATAACACATTCAGGGAGGTTTTAAAAAAAATGATGTTTTCTAAAAACCAAATATTGTTTTAAAACACATTTTTAAAAATATTTTTGAAAAGAAAACAAAATCCCAATGTAATTTTTTTTTTTTTTTACTACAGGTACACTGTCAAGATTAATACGGTGGCAGGTTCGGAATTAGAATGGGACAGGTAACATCGTGCCTGGATAGAGGGGCAGTATAACATGAATTAACTAAAGACAAAGGAAAAACAAATGGAAAGTGACAAGCACAAAGGGGAGCAGAAGCAGTTATTGGCCTGAGTAGCTAAGACTTCCAACCAGCCGATCACCTGGTCTGTCCACTTGGCTTTTTCTTCCCCATCATCAGGGAAACATCTCCCAGGACTAGGCTCCTAAATACCTGGTTGGATGATGCACCTTGTACCATGTCAATAACAGTTTCCCTTTTCTTATCAATTTAGTTCAACAGATGTTCACCTCAGACAGGGGAGACAAATGAGACACCATTTCAGAAGAGAAAAGCTACTTGCTCTGAGCATCTTCACTGCGTAAGAACGTTTACTAGAGTAATAACAACAAGGAGAGTGAGCAGAGGTCTTGCGACAGCCCAGCCTGGACCAGGAATAAAGAAACCTTCCTTCCTTCGTTTATTCTGAGAGCAGGTGAGTTTGGTGGCCCTTGTGGAAAAGGCACTTTAACCGGACTGCTAGAGAAGCCCTGAGTGAAGGCTTACAGGGGATAGGGTTTCTAGTCTGAGGCTTGCACTGGTGGCAGCTTCACCTTTGTCTCTGCTGCTCAGAATGCAGGGGCTTGGAGCTGCAGCAAGACTTCATTTGTGACCCAGCAATTCCACTCCTAGGTGTATGCCCAAAAGACCTGAAAGCAGAGACTCAAAAAGAGACTTCTACACCAGTATTCATTGCGGGACTACTCACAGTAGCCAAAAGGTGGAGACAACCTAAATGCCCATCAAAAAATGAATGGATAAACAAAGTGTGGTACATACATACATACAATGGAGAAATGAAGTCCTGATGCCTGCTACAGTATGGATGGAGCTGGAAGACATTCAGCCATGCAAAATAAGCCAATCACAAAAGGACAAATATTCCATGGCCTCACTTACATAAAAAGACAAGAAAAGGCAAATGTATAGAGACCAAAGTTTATTAGTGGTTACTTTTTTTAGCAGCAGGAGGGAGGGGGGAAAGGGAGATTAATGGTGATGGAAAAATCGCATTGAATAAGGGTATTGTTCAGCCGATTATTATAACTGCTGTCACTGAGTTGTACGCTGCCAAAAAGTAGAACCGGCAAAGGTTGTGTGATCCATATATTTAAAATGAAAAAAAAAAAAGTAGCTGCTGACGCTGCTTATGCACAGCCAAACACTCTTGGGATATGGTTACTTGGTTTGGAGGTTTAGAGTCATGGTTTCATGGGACATCCCAGTTAATTGGCCTAACAACGTGTTTAGTGCTTCTGTTCTACCTCCTTGTAATCACCTGGAGCAACAGAGGAAGGAGAGTCAGAAATCGGAGGAGGATATGGAATATGTGGCTAATTGCCTCCATGAACAACTGACTCCTTTGCCATGAGACCAGAAGTGGATGGTGCCTGGCTACAATTACTGAACTTTTATTATTATTATTATTGTGCTTTAAGCGAAAGTTTACAAATCAAGTCAGTCTCTCATACAAAAACTTATACACGCCTTGCTATGTATGCCTGCCTAGGTGCTCTCCCCCTAATGAGACGGCACACTCCTCCTCTCCACCCTTTATTCCCCATGTCCATTTAATCAGCTGCTGTCCCCCTCTGCCTTCTCATCTCCCCTCCAGACAGGAGCTGCCCACATAGTCTCATGTATCTACTTGAGCCAAGAAGCTCACTCCTCACAAATATCATTTTCTGTCTTATAGTCCAGTCCAATCCCTGTCTGAAGAGTTGACTTCCAGAATGGTTCCAGTCTTGGGCTAACAAAGGGTCCGAGGACCATGACCTCCGGGGTCCTTCTAGTCTCAGTCAGACCATTAAGTCTGGTCTTTTTAAGAGAATTTGAGATCTGCATCCCATTGTTCTCCTGCTCCATCAGGGATTCACTGTTGTGTTCCCTGTCAGGGCATCGGTAGTAGCCTGGCACCATCTAGTTCCTCCAGTCTCAGGCTGATGTAGTCTCTGGTTTATGTGGCCCTTTCTGTCTCCCGGGCTCATCTTTATCTTATATCTTTGGTGTTCTTCATTCTCCTTTGCTCCAGGTGGGTTGAGACCAACTGACGCATCTTAGATGGCCGCTTACTAGCACTGAAGACCCCAGATGCCATTCACCAAAATGAGATACAGAATGTTTTCTTAATAAATTTTGTTATGCCAATTGACATAAATGTCCCCTGAAACCATGGTCCCCAGACTCCCACACCTGCTACGCTAGCCTTCGAAGTGTTTGGTTGTATTCAGGAAACTTCCGTGCTTTCGGTTTAGCCCAATTGTGCTGACCTCTCCTGTATTATGTGTTGTCTTTCCCTTCACCTAAAATAGTTCTTTTCTACTATTTAATTGGCGAATACCCCTCTCCCTCCCTCCACACCCTTGTAACCATCAAAGAATATTTTCTTCTACGTTTAAACTTTTTCTTGAGTACGTATAATACTGGTCTCATGTAATTTTTGTCCTTTTTCAACTGACTAATTTCACTCAGTATAATGCTGCCCTCCAGATTCCTCCATCTTATGAGATGTTTCACGGATTCATCGCTGTTCTTAATCATTGCGTAGTATTCCATTGTGTGAATATACCATAATTTATTTATCCATTCATCCAACGAGGGGCACCTTGATTGCTTTCATCTTTTTGCTATCGTAAACAGTGCTGCAGTGATCATGGGCATGCATATATCTGTTTGTGTGAAGGAAGGCTCTTATTTCTCTAGGATATATTCCAAGGAGTGGAATTGCTGGATCGTATGGCAGCTCTATTTCCAGCTTTTTAAGGAAGCACCAAATTAATTACCAAAGTGGTTGTAGCATTTTACATTCCCAGCAGCAGCATATAAGTGTTTCAATCTCTCTACAACCTCTCCAACATTTATTATTTTGTGTTTTTTGGATTAATGCCAGCCTTGTTGGAGTGAGATGGTATCTCATTGTAGTTTTGATTTGCATTTCTCTAATGGCTAATGACTATGAGCATTTCCTCATGTATTTGTTAGCTACCTGAATATCTTCTTTACTGAAGTACCTGTTCATAACCTTTGCCCATTTTTTAACTGGGTTATTTTTGTTTTCGTTGTTGAGTTTTTCCAGTATTATGTAGATTTTGGAGATCAGATGCTGATTGGAACTGTTGTAGCCAAAAACTTTTTCCCAATCCATAAGTAATCTTTTTACTCTTTTGGTGAAGTCTTTGGATGAGCATAGGTGTTTTATTTTTAGGAGCTCCCAGTTATCTAGTTTCATTGCTAAACATTTTGATCAAAGATTCTACAGAAGACCAAAAGGGAGAACATGCAGAACAAAATTTCAAGTTCTCATGGACTCCAGACTTTCTGGAGCTGTGGAGGGTGGATGAACCCCTGAAAATACTGCCCTGAGATAATCTTTAAAACTTAAACCAAAAGCATGCCCTGAAGTCGTCTTAAAACTGAACGATAGGTTAGCTTACCTAGTAAAAAAGTTCTGCCCCCGGCATTGTGCTCTTTTAAGAACTATCTAGAACTGGGTGGAGCCAACATGGTGCTATAGACGGAAGCACCATGCCAACCCTCTACAGTAAAAACCTGAAAAACTAAGTAAAACAGAAACAAACATCATTCCTGGAACGCTAAGTGTCAAATGAAGGGATAAAGAACTCAATCAAGCACCAAATGGAATAAGAGAACAACAGAGAACAGAGAACAAGGAGAGCTTTGGAATGGAGGTCCCTTACTCACTAATGCAGCATGGATTCACCATCTTGGACCTCAGCCACCAAGAACGTCAGACAAGGAGTACAGGAAGGCAACTTCTTGGACTTCCCACCAGGAAAGAGAGCACCTGTAACCAGGGTTACATGGTTTCCCACCCCCCGCCTTTCTTCCCTCTTTGTGGCCTCCACCACTTTCCAACAGGCCAGGGTCACTCAGTGGGAAAGACACCAGCTCACTGCCCTCAGGCTGCCCTGACCCAATGGCTGGCTCCATCAGTGCCATTTTTTAATTTTTTTTTGCCTTTTTTTTTGTTTTTGGTTCTTCTCTCTCCCTTCCCTTCTTTCCCTTCTTCCACCCAGCTAGTCCCATGTGCCATCCCCGCCCCTTCTTGACGGGCCATGCCACACCGATCAGCTAGACAGCCACCGGCACACAGTCTCCCTAGATTCATACCACCCCACTGGCAGACTCCCTCAGTGCCAATTTTTTTTTCTCTTTGGTTTCTTATCTCTTTCTCCTCCCTTCCTTCCTTTCATTTCTCCTGCCCACCTAGCTCCATGTGCCTTCCCCACCAATTCTGAATGGGCTGAGCCACACCACTCGGCTAGAGAGCCTACAGCTAATGGCTTCTCCAGGTCCACACCACCCCACCAGCATGCTCCCTCAGAGCCATTTTTCCTTTCTTTTTTTTTTTTTTTTTGTTTCTTCTTTCTCTGTCCCTTCCTTGCTAGCCCCATATTCCATGCCTGCCCTTTCTTGTCAGGCTGTGCCACACCGCTCAGCTAGAGAGCCACTGGCACACAGACTCCCCAGGTCTGTGCCATCCCCACTAGTAGGCTCCCCTCAGTACATTTTTTTCTATTTTTGTTTTTGTTTTCTAGTTTTTCCTTTTTTCTTTGTTGTTTTTCTTCTCTCTCTCCCCTCCTTCCTTTTCTTTTTCACACTCTCCTAACCTTGTGCACCACCCCCTTCTTGACCAGCTGTGTTGTACTCCTTGGCCAGAGAGCATCTGCAACACAGCCTCCCCAAGTCTGCACAGCCCCCAAAGGCCAGCTCCCTCAGTGCCATATTTTTTATTTTTCTTCATCTTTCCCCACCTCGGTTTTCCTTCTCCCACTCATCTAGGCCCTGTACTGCCTCTGCCCCTTCCTGATGGGCCGTGCTGCACCACCTGGTGGGAGAAACATCAGCTTACCATGCTCCAACAGCCAGCTCCCCCAGTACCATATTTATTTTTGTTGTTGTTTTGGTTTTGTTTGGGGGAAGATTTTTATGTTGTTGTTTCTTCTCTTTCTTTCCCTTCTTTCCCTTCCTTTCTCCTACCCACTTGGCCCTGTGTGCCACTTACACCCCTTCTCGACAGGTCAAGCTGCACTGCTCAGCTAGAGAGTCATTGGCAAATAGCCTTGGCAGGCCCGCCCCACCCCCATCCACTGAATCCACCTGCACTGCCAATTTATTATTCTTTTTCCCTTTATTTTTTTCTTCTTGTTTTTTTGACTTGTTTCTCTCTCTTCTTTCTCTTACCCACTTAGCTTCACACGTCCTCTCCTTCCATCATGACTATCTTCACCGTATGCCAAACACCACATCACTAACCAACACAGGCACAGACCACCAGACCCCACTCTGCACTGGCCCCAGCCCCATCATGTCAGCCCCAGTGCATGCCATAAACTACCCACCCCATCCCTCTGCGGACCTGCCTGGATGCACTATAGCTACGTGACCAGCCCTGCCCACCTGGACAAGGTGATGATAAGTATTGTACCCACAGACAAGCAAGCAACAAAGCACACTCAGCCTGCCTGCCTAAACAATCAAATAAAACAAAAAAGCAGGATGAAACAAACAAATCTTTAAAAAATAAAGGAAGAAAATAATTATTGAATGTTCTGAAGACAGCAGACAATATCAACACATACCAAAAAACAGGACAGGATGGCTCCAGAAAGCACCTAGAGGACCTTCTGGTAGCAGAAAAGGCACTGGAACTACCTGATTGGGAATTCAAAACTCTAATACTCAGGGCTCTCCAAGAGATGAAGGAAAACGCAGACTAAAATAAAGAAAAAATACACATAATCATGGAAAACACAGACAAAATCAAACAAAGCAATGCAATAATTCAAGAAAATAATACAGGAACAAAATGTCAAAACAAAAAAACAACTAAAAATCATGCAAAAACAGCGATTAGACATCCAAAAAATAAACAATCAGATTTCAGAAGTGGAAAATGCAATAGAAGGTTTTAGGAGCAAACTTAAAACAATGGAAGACAGGATCAGCTAAACTGATGACAAATCCTTGAATACCACTGTTTGAGGAAAAGTCAGGGAAGAAAATGAAGAAAAATGAGGAAACCCTGGGACTTGCCAGCCTCCAAAACCTCATGAGCCATTTCCTTTATATGGTCCATAAGTTCTGTGAGGCACTGCAAGATATTAGGAAACCCAAAGATAGGAGGGGGAGTACTGAGGTGAGAGGGAGTAGATGATACAGTGGTACAGCAGCTTGGAAAACTTAGACATATAAGACATCTTAACATCTGCCTCATAGGAACCAGCTTTGTGCTGATCCTCATAGAAGAAATTATTTGTTTAAACCCTAAGAACAATGTGGGATACAATCAAAAGAAAAAATTTGCATGTAATAGGAGTTCAAGAACAGGGGAGATAAAACAGAAAACACAGAGAGGATCATTGAAGATTTGCTGACACAAAATTTCCCTAATATCATGAAAGATGGAACACTGACCATCCAAGAAGCATATCCCCATATAGGATAGACCCCAAAAGTAAATCACCTACATGTATCATAATCACAGTCACTAAGACCAAAGACAAAGAAAGAACCCTGACAGCAGCTCAAGAAAAACAAAACATCACATACAAAGGGGAAAAACTAAGCTCTGATTACTCGGCAGAAACATGAAGGCAAGAAGGCAATGGGATAACATATATAAAACCTTAAAAGAAAAACATTGCCAACCAAGAATACTGAATGTTAATGGCTTAAATGCACGCATAAAGAGACAGAGAGTGACAGAATGGATAAAAAAAAAATAGAACCTATCAACATGCTGTCTACAAGAGACACACCTTAAAAACAAAGACCAATATATTAAAAATCAAAGGATGGAAAAAATATATATCAAGCAAACAGCAAACAAAAACAGCAGGTGTGGCAATACCAATCTCAGATATAATAGACTTTAAAACAAAATACACCATAAAAGACAAGGACATTATATAATGATTAAAGGTACACACCACCATAAGGACATAACCATAAAAAATATCTACAAACCCAATGACAGGGCTCCAAAATACAAAAAACATACCCTAACAGTACAAAAAAGAGAAACTGATAGTTCCACAATAATAGCAGAGGACTTCAACACACCACTCTCGGTAAAGGACAGAACATCTAGAAAGAAGCTCAACAAAGATACAAAAGACCTTTAGGCCACAATCAACCAACTCGACGTCATAGACGTGTACAGAACACTCCACACAACAGCAGCACACATTCTTTTCCAATACACATGGGATGTTTTCCAGAATAGACATCTTAGGCCACAAAGCAACTTTCAACAAAATCCAAAATATTGACACAATACAAAGCAACTTCTCTGATCACAACACCGTAAAAGCAGAAATTAATAACAGGAAAAACAAGGGGAAAAAAATCAAATACATGGAAACTGAACAACACCTTGCTTCAAAACCACTGGGTAATGTTGTTGTTGTCATTAGGTGCCATCAAGACGGCTCTGACTCAGAGCAACCATATGTACAACAGAACGAAACACTGCCTGGTCCTGCGCCATCCTCACAATCATTGTTACACTTGAGGCCATTGTTGCACCCACTGTGTCAATCCATCTCTTGAGGGTCTTCCTCTTTGTGGCTAACCCTCTACTTTTTTTTTTCTACTTTACCAAGCATAATGTCCTTCTCCAGAGACTGATTCCTCTTGATAACATGTCAAAAGGATGTGACACATAGTCCTGCCATTCTTGCTTCTAAGGAGCAGTCTGACTGTACTTCTTCCAAGACAGATTTGTTCATTCTTTTTGAAGCCCGTGGTACATTCAATATTCTTCACCAACACCACAATTCAAAGGCATTAATTCTTCTTCGGTCTTCCTTATTCATCATCAAACTTTAGCATGGAAACAAGGTGACTGAAAACACCATGGCTTGGGTCAGGCACACCTTAGTCTTCAAGGTGACATCTTCACTTTCAACACTTTAAAGAGGTCTTTTGCAGCAGATTTGCCCAATGCAATGCGTCTTTTGATGTCTTGACTGCTGCTTCCATGGGTGTTGATTGTGGATCCATGTAAAATGAAATTCTTGGCAACTTCAAACTTTTCTCCATTTCTCATGATGTTGTAGGTAATAGATGGAACAAAAAAAAATTCATAGAATCAAACAAGAAGGAAAAAGCGTCATACCAAAACCTTTGGGACACAGCAAAGGCAGCCCTCAGAGGTCAATTTATAGCAATAGATGCACACATCAAAAAAGGGAACAAAATCAAAACATTAGCTATACAACTCAAACAAATAGAAAGAGAAGAGTGAAAGAAGCCCACAGCCACCAGAAGAAAGGAAATAATAAATATCAGAGCAGAAATAAATGAAAGGAGAACAGAAAAACATTAGAAAGAATCAATAAAACCAAAACTTGGTTCTTTGACGTGATCAACAAAATCAACAAACCACTGGCCAAACTGACAAAAGGAAAACAGGAGAAAACAAAAATAACCCAAATAAGAAATGAAATGGGGGACATTACAACAGAACCAACTGAAATAAAAAGGATCACGATAAGTACTATGAAAAATTGTACTCCAATAAATTTAAAAACCTAGAGGAAATAGACAAATTTCTAGAAACACACTACCTACCTAAATGAACACAAACTGAGGTCGAATATCTGAACAGACCCATAACAAGAGAAGAGATTGAACAGGTAATTAAAAGAGAAAACTCCCACCAAAAAGAAGCCCAGGCCCAGATGGTTTCACTGGAGAATTCCACCCAACATTCAGAAAAGAGCTTGCACCAGTACTACTCAAACTATTTCAGAACACAGAAAAGGAAGGGATACTTCCAAATTCATTCTATGAAGCCAGCATAACCCTGATACCAAAACCAGGTGTAGACAACACTAAAAAAGAAAATTACTGACCAATATGTCTCATGAATATCAATGCAAAAATTCTCAACAATGTTCTACCCAATAGAATTCAGCATCATTTAAAAAAAAAGATACCATGACCAAGTGAGATTCATACCAGATATGCAAGGATGGTTCAACATTAGAAAATCAATCAGTGTAATCCATCACATAAATAAAACAAAAGAGAAGAATCACATGATCATTTCAATAAACACAGAATAGGCCTTCAATAAAGTCCAACACCCATTCCTGACACAAACTCTCAATAACACAGAAATAGAAGGGAAATTCCTCAACATAATATACAGCATCTATACAAAACCAATGATCACCATCATTCTTAACGGAGAGAGGCTGAAAACATTCCCCCTGAGAACAGGAACAAGACAAGGATTCCCTTTATCACCAATCCTATTTACCACTGTGCTGGAAGTCCTAGCTAGAGCTTTAAGGCAAGAAAAGAAATAAAGAGCATCCAAACTGGTAAGGAAGAAGTAAAACTGTACCTATTTGCAGATGATATGATACTATACACAGAGAACCCTAAAGGCTCCACAAGAAAATTACTGGAACTAATAGAAAGCTTCAGCAGAGCAGCAGGATACAAGATAAACATACAAAAATCAGCTGGATTCCTATACACCAATAAAGAGAACTCTAAAAAGGAAATCAGAAAAGCAATATCATTTATAATAGCCCCTAAAAAAATAAAATATTTTGGAATCAATCTAACCAGGGACATGAAAGACCTATACAAGGCAAAGTACAAAACAGTACTGCAAGAAACCAAAAGATACCTAGAAAAATGGAAAAATATACCATGCTCATGGATAGGAAGACTCAACAGTGTGAAAATGTCAGTTCTACCCAAAGCAATTTACAAATAAAAGGCAATCCCGACCCAAATACCAACAACATTCTTTAATGACATGGAAAAACTAATCATTAACTTTATATGGAAAGGAATGAGGCCCCAGATAAGTAAAGCACTACTGAAGAGGAAGAATAAAGTAGAAGGACTCACACTACCTGGGCTCAGAACCTACTACACAGCTATGGTAGTCAAAATAGCCTGGTACTGGCATGATGACGGACATATTCATCAAAGGAACAGAATCGAGAACCCAGATGTAAATCCATCCACCTACAGGCACCTCATCTTTGACAAAGGCCCAAATGGTACTGGCAAAACTGGATGTCCATGTGCAAAAAAAAGAAACAGGGCCCATACCTCACAACACACACAAAAACTAATTCAAAATGGATCAATGACCTAAATATAAAACCAAAATATAAAGATCATATAAGAAAAAATAGGGTCAACACTAGCAGCCTTAATACACGCAAAAGCAGGATACAAACCATAACTAACAATACACAAACACCAGAAGATAAGCTAGATAAATGGGATCTTCTAAAAATTAAACACTTATGCTCAGCAAAAAACTTCATCAAAAGAGTAAAAAGAGAACCTACTGGGGAAAAATTTTTGACTATGACAAATCTGACAAAGGTTTAATCTCTAAAATCTATAGGAAAATCCAACACATGTACAACAAAAAGACAAATAATCCAATTAAAAAATGGGCAAAGGATATGAACGGACACTTCACCAAAGACATTCAAGCGGTTTACAGACAGTAGCCATTAGAGACATGGCAATCAAAATTACAATGAGATACCATCTCACCTCAACATTACTGGCACAAATTAAAAAAAAACAGAAAATAGCAATGTTGGAGAGGATGTGGGAGATTGGAACACTTATGCACTGTTGCTGGGAATGCAAAACAATGCAACCACCATGGATAATCATATGGTGCTCCCTTAAAAAGCTGGAAACAAAAATCTCATAGGATTCAGCTATCCCACTCATAGGAATATATCCTAGATAAATCACAGGCATCACACGAATAGATATATGTACACCCATGTTCTTTGCAGCATTATTCACAATAGCAAAAAGATGGAAACAACCTAAGTGCCCATCAATAGATGAATGGGTAGTCAAACTATGGTACATACACACAATGGAATACTATGCAACGATGAAGAAGAATGATAAAACACCTCACAAGGTGGATGAATCCGGAGGGCATTATGCTGAGTGAAATAAGTCAATCAAAAAGGGACAAATACTGTATGAGACCACGATTATAAAAACTCATGAAAAGGTTTACATACAGAAAGAAATAATCTTTGATGGTTATGAGGGAGGGGAAGGGTGGGGAGGGAAAAACACTAAATAGACAATAGATAAATGGTAACTTTAGTGAATGGTAAGACAGTACACAATACAGGGAAGTAAGCACAACTTGACCAAAGCAAGGTCATGGAAGCTTCATAGACACATCCAAACTCCCTGAAGGACCAAATTACTGGGCTGAGGACTGGGGACTATGGTCTTGGGGAACATCTTGCTCAATTGGCATAACATAGTTAATAAAGAAAATGTTCTACATCCTGCTTTGGTGAGTAGCGTCTGGGGTCTTAAAAGCTTGTGAGCAGCCACCTAAGATACTCTACTGGTCTCACCTCGTCTGGAGCAAGGGAGAATAAAAAAAAAAAAACAAAGATGCAAGGGAAAGATTAGTCCAAGGGACTAATGTACCACAACTGTCACAGCCTCCACCAGACTGAGTCCAGGACAACTACATGGTGCCTGGCTACCACCACAGACTGCTCTAACAGGGATCACAATAGAGGGTCCCAGACAGACCTAGGGAAAAACGTAGAACAAAATTCTAACTCACAAAAAACGCCTAGACTTACTGGTCTGATAGAGACTGGAGAAACGCCAAGAATATGGCCCCCAGGCACTCTTAACTCGGTACTGAAGTTACTCCTGAGGTTCATTCTTCAGCCAGAGATTAGACAGGTTCATATAACAAAATGAGACTAAATGGGCACACCAGCCCAGGGGCAAGGATGAGAAGGCAGGAAAGGACCGGACAGTTGGTAATGGGGAACCCAAGGTCGACAAGGGTAGAAGGTTGACACATTGTGAGGTTGGCAACCAATGTCACAAAACAATATGTGTATTAATTGCTTAGTGAGAAACTAATCTTCTCTGTAAACTATCTAAAATACAATAAAAATATTGGAACTCTCATACACTGCTGGTGGGATTGTAAAATGGTACAACCACTTTGGAAATCCATCTGGCGTTATCTTAAACAGAAATAGAACTACCATACAACCCAGAAATCCCACTCCTCGGAATATACCCTAAAGATACAAGAGCCTTCACACAAACAGATATATGGACACCCATGTTTATTGCAGCTCTGTTTACAATAGCAAAAAGCTGGAAGCAACCAAGGTGTTCGTCAACGGATGAATGGGTAAATAAATTGTGGTATATTCACACAATGGAATACTACGCATCGATAAAGAACAGTGACGAATCTCTGAAACATTTCATAACATGGAGGAATCTGGAAGGCATTATGCTGAGCGAAATGAGTCAGAGGCAAAAGGACAAATATTGTATAAGACCACTATTATAAGATCTTGAAAAACAGAAAAAACGGAGGAGAACACAGACTTTTGTGGTTACAAAGGGGGGAGGGAGGGAGGGAGGGAGAGGGTTTTTTATTGATCAATCAGTAGATAAGAACTGCTTTGGGTGAAGGGAAAGACAACACTCAATACAAGGAAGGTCAGTCTAATTGGACTGGACTAAAAGCAAAGAGGTTTCCGGGATAAAATGAAAGCTTCAAAGGTCAGCGGAGCAGGGGCTGGGGTCTGGGGAACATGGTTTGAGGGGACTTTTAAGTCAATGGGCAAAACAATCTTATTATGAAAACATTCTGCATCCCACTTTGAAATGTGGCGTCTGGGGTCCTAAATGCCAACAAGCGGCCATCTAAGATACATCAATTGGTCTCAACCCACCTGGAGCAAAGGCAAAGGAAGAACACCAAGGTCACATGACAACTAAGAACCCAAGAGACAGAAAGGGCCACATGAACCAGAGACCTACATTATCCTGAGACCAGAAGAACTAGTTGGTGCCCGGCCACAATCGATGACTGCCCTGTCAGGGAGCACAACAGACAACTCCTGAGGGAGCAGGAGACCAATGGGATACAGACCCCAAATTCTCATAAAAAGACCATACTTAATGGTATGACTGCGACTAGAGGAATCCCGGAGGCAATGCTCCCCAGACCTTCTGATGGCACAGGACAGGAACCATCCCCGAAGACAACTCATCAGGCATGAAAAGGACTGGTCAGCGGGGGGGGGGGGGGAGAGATGCTGATAAAGAGTGAGCTAATTAAATCAGGTGGACACTGGAGAGTGTGTTGGCAACTCTTGACTGGAGGGGGGATGGGAAGATAGAGAGAGAGGGAAGACGGCAAAATTGGCATGAAACGAGAGACTGAAAGGGCTGACTCAATAGGGGGAGAGCAAGTGGGAGAAGGGAGTAAGATGTATGTAAACTTACATGTGACAGACTGATTGGAATGGTAAATGTTCACTTGAAGCTTAATAAAAATTAATTTAAAAAAAAACCTATCTATATGGGATAAAACCGACAACAGCAACTTGAAAGATCAGATCGCAACCTTAGGGGGCAGTGAGTTTATGTTAATGATGGAGGAACAACTCAGAAAAGGAAGGTGAGAATGGTTGTACAACTCAAAGAATGTAATCAATGTCACTAAATGGTACATGTAGAAACTGTTGAATTGGTGTGTGTTTTGCTGTGTATATTCTCAACAACTATAACAAAATTAATAAAATTTAGAAAACATAAAGAAAAAGTGGCTTGCTCCCTCCAATGATGAGCTTCTACCCAGTAAACTATACCTTCCAACCCCACCATCTTTAAATCTTACTCACCTTTCTGATCTCAACTAAAATACCACTTCTCAGGGAAGACTTTATTGATCTCCTCAGCTTTGTCAGATCAACCTTGTCAAGCATTCTCAGTGTACTGCCCCATAACTGTCATCTAACCCACTGCCACGGAGTCAATTCCGATTCAAGTGACCCTATTGGACAGAGCAGAACTGCCCCATAGGGTTTCCAAGAAGCAGCCAGTGGATTCAAACTACTGACCTTTTGGTTAGCAGCCAAGTTCTTAACCACTGCACCACCAGAGCACTCAATTATCACAATTGGATTTTATCAACATTTTATTAATATCACTCTCCACTAGAATGTAGTTTAGATGAAAAGAGGCCATAGCTATTATTGCTTACTGTTATATCCTCACTGTCTAGCACTGCGGCTTGCATTACTAGAAGTTTAATGACAATTTGTTGCACGCATGAATAGCTCAGCTGGGGCTGGGCCCATCAGCTGAAGCCACTGAGGCTAGAGTCTAAGGGAGGGTAGACCAAGTCCACCACTTCACCAGGGGCACCAGATACTGACAAGAGCTGAGAAGTAACTCTACAATTGGACACTATGCATGTTGAAGACTTAAAGTTACACAAGTCTGTGGCATCTCTCTAGATTTTCAAGATGCATGAAATAGCTAATATGCAAATAAAGGGGACATAATTGAAACTGGACTATAAGACATGCACCCATCATTCTTTATGTCCATTGGTATAAAGGGGGTTCATTCCCTCGTTCAACAAATATTTATTGAGTGCCTACTATAGCCTGGTATATGGTAGAAATCTATAGCAAGCAGACCCATATAGAAGCTGCTTATTATAATCTTGCTCCCACATCAATCCTGGATCTGTCAAGATTCCCCATTTCTCAGCCTGACAGTTAAGAAAATCTTCTTCCTTGGGTATAAGCTCATTTTCTTCTCACCTCTGAGGGTCACTAGTTTCTATTGAATGACACTCTCCAAACCCCATTAATCAATATAAATTTTTATTTTCAACGGCACTGGGTTTTTTGGGTTTACCTTTAAAAAGCTCAGATATTGTAGATACCAATTATAACTTCTAGTTACATAGTATATGAGACTGTGAAGATACTAATTTTGATTTGTGAATGATCGTTTGAGTGGTTAAAGTTTTATATGACTCATTCTTTATCAAAATAATTCTAGTCCTTTAAAAACAAACTGTCAATGTCAATTGAGAAACTCGAATGCTACAAGCTGAGGTAATGACAGCCATGCACTCCTTTAGGATAGTCAAGTTGATCAAAGAGGTCAGTCAGCAAAGCTGGGTAAGTAGCAGAGGACACAGAACTAAACGGTTGAGAGAGTTACACTCTGAAGGACAGATTTTTTATCTTAGAGAAGCCATGAAAACAGCTTCAATAAATGCAGCCTATACATGTGATATGAAGAAGACATACTGTATTAAGTTATATCAAGCAAGAATGTACATTTCAGAAGTAGGGCCAAGATGGTGGAGTGGTCAGATGCTTCCTGTGGTCCCTCTTACAACAAAGACCTGAAAATACAACAGAATTGACTATATATGACAATCTAAGAGTCCTCAACATTTAAGGAAAAGCTGAGGAATCAGACTGAGCAGCAGGGGGAGGGAGAGACAGTTCAGAAGCAGCAAGGAGTTGCCAGGCCTGAACTGGCAGGAACCAGCACCCTGCAGGCTGGATGGGCTGGGGTGTGCAGAGAGGCAAGCAGTTGTACTCGGGATGCATTTTCCACATCAGGAGAGACCGAGCAACAGAAAGTCTACTCAAGCCTCCAGAGCGAGTGAAAAGCAGCACTCAACTGGCAAAAGATAAGTATACGCATCTAACCTAACACGTGGTTCGAAAAAAATCACTGTTGGGAAGGACCTCTCTCCCATTTAACTGCCACCTCCCTGCTCTGCACCAGGTCCGAGGCTGGCGTCAGCAACTGCCGCTTCCCCTGGGCTGGAAGTAGGACCTGTTGCGTGCCCTGAGCCATTCTCCCAGCTTTGGAGAGAGAAAAAAATAACAAACAGGACAAAATAATCTGCCAGCTTCCCTAAGCTGGGAACTCAGGGCAGGCACAGCCCCTTTGCCTAGGCACAGGCATAAGGGGTCCATGGACTTTGAATGCCTTTCATACTTGCCTAGACCTGTGTGGGCCCATTTCAACAGTGTTAGTCCCTCATTAGCATAGTACAACAGGGTATACATCTGAAGCTTATTTTCAACTGTATCACCTATAAGGTGGAGTGGCAGATTTGTGACATTTGATATCACTCTGTCCATTAACCAGGGTCCTCAGCTACCCATATCAGGAGACTGAGGACTGGTGGATCGATCCCAACACCTATCCACCTGTGACAGGGGCCCAAGAATAAGTGGTGACTCCCAGTCCTTACAGCCAACAGCACTGGGTGCCCGTAGTCGAGCTGCAAAAATACCCACTTATGTGCTCTATAGAACAGGGACTTGGTTTCCTTTCAGGCACTCAGGGGCAACCATCAGCCCCCTGCCTTGCTCAGCACATGATCCTCTACTGCAGCTAGATAGCTGTGCCAACTCCAATCGCTACTGCTTGTTTAGGACAGTAGCTGAGAGCCTGCACCACACACTTGGTGAACGACTACCCAGGCACTTGAACTGAATCCACTCAAGAAAACTAAATGGACTCCTGGGCTCACATACCTAGTAACAGCTCTAACCACCTGGTGACAGGATCTGAGAGCTTCAAAGGCACCCATAATCAAACTAGCTCATATGACCAGCCTATTTGGGCATATCAGAACAAAACAAGAAGCTAGGACACGGTAAGCAAACATAAAATAAATAAATATACTAACTTATTGATGGTCCAGAGACAACAGTCAATATGAAATAGTGTAAACAGGCAGACCATTATGGCTCCAGCAAGCACCCAAAACAAAGAATCAAGAAACATTCCGAAGGAAGACAACATCTTGGAATTACCAGGGACAGGCTTCAAAAGATTAATAAACTGAGCTCTTCAAGAGATCAGGAAGAAGATCAGGCAAAATGCAGAAAGAGTCAAGGAACATACAGACAAAACAACAGAGGAACTTAAGAAGGTTATACAAGGGCATAATGACAAATTTAACAGGCTGCAACAATCCATAGAGAGATAGCAAACAGAAAGCCAAAAGATTAACAATAAAATTTCAGAATTAGACAACTCAATAGAAAGTCATAGGAGCAGAATTGAGGTGATGGAAGTTAGAATTAGTGAGACTAAAGATAAAGCACATGACACCAACTTATTTAAGGAAGAATCAGATAAAAGAATTTAAAAAAGTGAAAAAAACCTAAGAATTATGTGGGAATTTACAAAGAGGAATAACCTATGACTGACTGGATTACCAGAACAGGTGAGGAAAACAGAAAATACAGACAGACTTGGTGAAGATTTGTTGGCAGAAAAACTTCCCTGATATCATGAAAGATGAGAAGCTATCTATCCAGGATGGTCATCGGACCCCATACAAGGTAGATCCCAAAAGAAAGCCACCAAGACTTATTATACTCAAACTTGCCAAAACCAAAGATAAAGAGAGACTTTTAAAAGCACCTAGGGATAAACAAATCAACGGCAGCGGGTTAGTGGGTAGGGATAAACAAAAAGTCATCTACAAAGGAGAGTCAGTAAGACTAAGCTTGGACTACTCAGCAGAAACCATGCAGGTAAGAAGGCAATGAGATGACATATATAAAGCCTTGAAGGAAAAAAAAATTGCCAACCAAGAACCATATCCATCAAAACTGTCTCTCAAACATGATGGTGAAATTAGGGAATTTACAGGTAAACAGAAGTTAAGGGAACTTGTAAAACCCAAACCAAAATTACAAGAAAACTAAAGGGAGTCCTCCGGTTAGAAAACCAATAACATCAGATAACAACCCAAGACTAGAACACAGGACAGAACAACCAGATTTCAAACCAGATAGGGAAGTCACAAATAAATCAAAGCTAAAACAGTGAAAATAGGGAAACAAAGACATCAGTATGTAAAAGATGACAACATTAAAAAAAAAAAAGAGGGACTCAATAATGTAGTCATAGAACTTTCATATGGAAAGGATATCGAGGAGATATAAAGAAATAAAAGACTGGTTTAAACTTAGAAAAACAGGTAAATAGTAAGGTAACCACAAAGGAAACTAACAATCCTGCACATCAGAATAAAAAAACAAGAAAAACATAAAGACTCAGCAAATACAAAATCAACAACGGAAAGAATGGAAAGAAAATACATAAAAAATGACAGCCCAGAAAATGAAGTCAAACAAAGAAACTGTCAACAACACACACACATACACAAAAAAAAATGCATCAAAATGTCAGCAGTAAACTCATACGTATAAATACGCTGAATGAAAATAAACTAAATGTACCAATAAAAAGACAGAGAGTGGCAGACTGGATTAAAAAAAAACACACAGTCCATCTGTATGCTGCCCACAAGAGACACACCTTAGGCTTAAATACACAAACTAAATGTCAAAGGATGGAAAAAGTATATATATCAAGCAAACAACAATCAAAACAGAGCAAGAGTAGCAATATTAATCTCTGACAAAATAGACTTTAAAGTAAAATCCACCACAAAGGATAAGGAAGAACACTATATAATGATTAAAGGGTCAATACACAAGGAGGACATAATAAATATTTACACACCCAAGGACAAAGCTCCAAAATACATAAAACAAACTCTAGTAGCATTGTAAGAAAAATAGCTCTACAATAATAGTAGGAGACTTCAACACACCACTTTCAGTCAAGGACAGAACATCCAGAAAGAAACTCAAAAGACACGGAAAATCTAAATCCCACAATCAAGAAAATTGAACTCACAGACATCTACAGAACACTCCACCCAACAGTAGCCAAGTATATTTTCTTTTTCAATGCACATGGAACATTCTCCAGAACAGACCATATATTAGGCCATAGAGCAAGACTTAACAGAATTCATAGCACTGAAATATTACAGAACATCTTTTCTCACCATAAACCCATAAAAGTAGATATCAATAACAGAAAAAGAAAGGAAAAAAATTAAACACATGGAACCTGAATAACACCAGAAACTACTGGGTTATAGAAGAAATTAAGGATGGAATAAAGAAATTCACAGAATCAAATGAGAATGAAAACACATCCTACCAGAACCTTTGGGATACAGCAAAACCCATGCTCAGAGGTTAATTTATAGCAATAAATGCACACAACCAAAAAGAAGGTCCAAAATCACAGCATTAAGCCCAGAACTCAAAAAATTAGAAAAAGAGCACCAAATAGAGGCCTCAGGCACAAGAAGAAAGGAAATAATAAAAATCAGAGCAGAATTAAATGAAATAGAGGGTAGAAAAACAATTGAAAAAGTTAACAAGATCAAAAGCTGGTTCTTTGAAAATATCAACAAAATTGATAAACCACTGGCCAAACTGACAAAAGAAAAACAGCAGAGGAAGCAAATAACCTGAAGAAGAAATAAGATGGGCGATATCATGACAGACTCAACTGAAATTAAAAGAATTTTATAACAGAATACAATGAAAAATTGTACTCCAACAAATTTGAAAACCTAGAGAAAATGGACAAATTTCTAGAAACATACCACCTACCTAAACTAACACAAACAGAGGTAGAACACCTAAATAAACATACAAAAAAAAAAAAGAAGAGATTGAAAAGGTAATTTTTTAAAACTCCCAACAAAAAAAAAGCCCTGGTCCTGATGCCTTCACTGGAGAATTCTACCAAACTTTCAGAGAAGAGTTAACACCACTACTACTAAAGGTATTGCAGAGCATAGAAAAGGAAAGGATACTCCCAAAGTCATTCTATGAAGTCAGCATGTCCCCGATACCAAAACCAGGTAAAGACACCACAAAAAAAGAAAACTACAGACCTATATCCCTCATGAACATAGATGCAAAAATCCTCAACAAAATTCTAGCCAATAGAATTCAACAACATATCAAAAAAATAATTCACCATGACTAAATGGGAGTCATACCAGGTATGCAGGGATGGTTCAACATTAGAAAAACAATCAATGTAATCCATCACATAAATAAAGCAAAAGAACCACACGATCTTATCAATTGATGCAGAAAAGGCATTTGACAAAGTCCAACACCCATTCATGATAAAAATTCTCAGGAAAATAAGAATACAAGGGAAATTCCTCAACACAATAAAGGGCATTTACACAAAGCAAAGAGCCAACACATCCTAAATGGGGAGTCTGAAAGCATTCCCCTTGAGAATGGGAACCAAACGAGGATGCCCTTTATCACCACTCTTATTCAACATTGTGCTGGAGGTCCTAGCCAGAGCAATTAGTCTAGAAAAAGAAGTAAGGGGCATCCGAATTGATAAGGAAGAAGTAAAAGTATCTCTATTTCCAGACGATATGATCTTACACACAGAAAACCCTAAAGAATCCACAAGAAAACTACTGGAACTAATAGACAATTTCAGCAAAATATCAGGATACAAGACAAGCATACAAAAATCAGTTGGATTCCTCTTCACCAACAAAAAGAACTTCAAAGAGGAAATCACCAAATCAATACCATTTACAACAGCCCCAAGAAGATAAAATACTTTAGAGACATAAAAGGCCTATACAAAGGAAACTACAAGACACTACCACAAGAAACCAAAAGAGACATTTGTATGTGGAAAAACATACCTTGCTCATGGATACAAGGACTTAAAAATTGAAAAAATGTCAATTCTATCCAAAGTGATCTACAGATACAAATGCAATCCCAATTCAAATTCCAATGGCATTTTTTAATGAGATAGAGAAACAAATCACCAACTTCATACGGAACGGGAAGAGCCTTGGAAAAGTAAAGCATTACTGAAGGAGAACAAAGTGGGAGGCCACACGCTACCTGATTTTAGAACCTATTATACTGCCACGGTAGTCAAAACAGCCTGGTACTGGTACAACGACAGTTACATAAACCAATGGAACGGAACTGAGGATCCAGATGTAATTCATCTAGGAGCAGCTGATATTTGACAAAGGCCCAAAGTCTGTTAAATGGGGAAAAGGCAGTCTCTTTAATAAATGGTGCCAGCATTAACTGAATATCCATCTGCAAAATTATGAAACAAGACCCATACCTCACACCATGCACAAAAGCTAACTCAAAATGGATCAAAGACCTAAATATAAAATCTATAACAATAAAGATCATGGAAGAAAAAATAGGGACAACGCTAGGTGCCCTAATACATGGCATAAACAGTATATGAAACATTACTAACGATGCACAAACACCAGAAGAGAAACTAGATAACTGGGAGGTCCTAAAAATCAAACACCTATGCTCATCCAAAGACTTCATCAAAAGAGTAAAAAGACAACCTACAGACTGGGAAAAAAAATTGGCTACAACATATCCGATCAGGGTCTAATCTCTAAAATCTACTAGATACTGCAAAACCTCAACAACAAAAGGACATATAACCCAATTTAAAAAATGTGCAAAGGATATGAACAGGCACTTCACCAAAGAAGACATTCAGGCAGCTAACAGATACATGAGGAAATGCTCACAATCATTAACCTTTAGAGAAATGGAAATCAAAACTACAATGAGATACCATCTCACTCCAACAAGGCTAGTATTAACCCAAAAATCACAAAATAATAAATGTTGGAGAGGTTGTGGAGAGACCGGGACACTTATACACTGCTGGTGGGAATGTAAAATGGTACAATCACTTTGGAAATCAATTTGGCGCTTCCTTAAAAAGCTAGAAATAGAGCTACCATATGATCCAGAAATCCTTCTCCTTGGAATACATCCTAGAGAAATAAGAGCCTTCACACAAATAGATATATGCACACCCATGTTCACTGCAGCACTGTTCACGATAGCCAAAAGATGGAAACAACCTAGGTGCCCATCAATGGATGAATGGATAAACAAATTATGGTATATTCACGTAATGGAATACTAAGCAACGATAAAGCACACCAATGAATTCTCAAAACACATCTCATAACATGGAGGAATCTGGAAGGCATTGTGCTGAGAGAAATTAGGCAGTCGCAAAAGGAAAAATATTGTATGAGATCACTATTATAAGAACTCAAGAAAAGGTTTAAACACAGAAGAAAACATTCTTTGATGGTTACGAGGGTGGGGAGGGAGGGAGAGGGGTATTCACTAACTAGATAGCAGGCAAGTATTATGTTAGGTGAAGGAAAGAACAACACACAATACAGGGGAAATCAGCACAAATGGACTAAACCAAAAGCTAAGAAGTTTCCTGAACACAACCAAACACTTCAAGGGACAGAGCAGCAGGAGCGGGGGTCTGGGGACCATGGTTTAGGGGGACATCTAGGTCAACAGACATAACAAAGTTTACTAATAAAACATTCTGCATCCCACTTTGATGAGTGGCATCTGGGGTCTTAAAAGCTAGCGAGCAGCCATCTAAGGTGCGTCAAGTGGTCCCAAACCCACCTGGAGCAAGGGAGAATGAACAACATGAAAGACAAGCTAAAATATTAGCCCAAGAGACAGGAGGGGCCACACAAACCAGAGACTCCATCAGCCTGAGACTGGAAGAACTAGATGGTACCCAGCTACCACCAATGACCACCCTGACAAGGAACACAACAGAGAGTCCCTGATGGAGCAGGAGAAAAGCGGAACTCAAATTCTAGTAAAAAGACCAGACTTAATGGTCTGACTGAGACTGGGGGAGACCCTGGAAGACATGCCTCTCTGTTAATCCAGAAGTATAACCATTCCGGAAGCCAACTCTTCAGACAAAGATTAGACTGGACTATAAGACATAAAATGATACTCGTGAAGAGCGTGCTTCTTTAGTTCAAGTAGATACAGGAGACTAAATGGGCAGCCATGTTAATCCACATCATCAATTAATTCTGATTAGGTAGACAACAGTCTCGGTACGGTATAACAGAAAGGAAACATGTTCAGGACAGCTCGTGGAAGGGAGCTTCTGTTACAAGACGGAAAAACCTATCAACAGTCCTGCCAAGTCTCTCTCTGTGACCTCCATCACCTCGACCAGTCATTCAAAGGCCAAAGAAGCTCTAAGATCTACCAGGGTCATTTCAAGATTTTACTCCAAATCATAGTGGTTATCTGCAACTTCTTTAGTGAGAAAAGAATCAAAAAATGACAATAAAATTAACATTTTATGTAGTGCTTTATAATTTCAAATATTTTTTACACACATTTTCATTTAATCATCGACCTACTCTCTAAGGCAGACATTTTTATTTTTATAAGATGTGGACACTGAGATTTAACAAAATGTAGTGACTTTCCTAAGATGACACAAATAGAAAGTAGCAAACTAGGACTTGAACTCAGGCTTTCTGATTTGAAATCCTGTACTTTCATATTGGGAAGGGCCTTGAACAAGTGACATGCCAGGAGGCTGAGACAATAAGGAACCAGCAGGAAGAGAAGAAATGACTCGAAACAATTCAGAATGCTACACACTGGTTCAGATTGTAGGCTGGCTTGAATGAGGGCAGCCAAAATATCCAAAACAGTATCAAAAGGGGATAGAAAACTCAGGCTGGTTCAAAAATGTGTCATGGACTAAAATCACATTGTAAATCATAGTTTCTATCTGTGGTTAGGGACATCATTTAATCATTATTCCTACACAATGTTCCAGGAAGTCCCAACCGACAAATTTGGTGTGATGGAAGGGAATCCAAGGAGCTAGTCACATGGCAGAATTCAAAAGGAACTTCATGCATCATAGTTCCAAGAGATCTGTTCACAGTAGTGTATCAGAGTTCCCAGCAGCATCCTGGCCCTAGAGGGCAACTAGGGAAGGATGCAAAGCAGGATACCCCATTGCAATAATGACAAGCAGAAATGATACAGCTCCAACGCTAAACAGGTGCCTAGGATATGGCCCTAGCATGTTAAATCTCAAATCTGATGGCCAGTGTTATGGTTTGAATTCCGTTCCCTAAAAATGAGTGTCAACTTGGCTAGGCCATGATTCCTAGTATTGTGTGATTGTCCACCATTTTGTCATCTGATGTGATTTTCCTATGTGTTGTAAATACTACTTCTATGATGTTATTGAGACAGGATTAGAGGCCATGTTAATGAGGCAGGACTCAATCTACAACGTTAGGTTGTATCCTGAGTCAATCTCTTTTGAGATACAAAAGACAGAAGTGAGTAGAGAAACAGGGGGACTTCATACCATCAAGCAAGAAGAGCCAGGAGCATTTACGTCCTTTGGACCAGGGGTCCCTGCACTTAGAAGCTCCTAGACCAGGGGAAGATTGATGACAAGGACCTTCCCCCAGAGGTGACAGAGACAGAAAGCCTTCCCCTGGAGCCAGCACCCTGAATTTGAACTTCTAGCCTCTTAAACTGTGAGAGAATACATTTCCCTTTGTTAAAGCCATCCACTTGTGGTAATTCTTTTACAGCAGCCCTAGATAACTAAGACAGCCAGTATGACGTAATTCCAAACCAACCCTTCCCTATTCCACAGCTGGAACTGAGACAACTGACACTCTTTCTTGGTCTGCAGAGAACTGGCTCTGGGACTAAGCCTGCAGGCTGGGCTCATCATGAAATAAAACTTTGTAAAATTTAAGTTTTTTTGGCGATTGGCTGAGGGCAGGGGAAAAAAAGGCAACTGAAAAGGAACTTCCAATTTGATTCAGGTGAGGAAACCCATTCAATCATATTCAGGGCACTAAATTTTAGAGATTAAAGGACACAATCATACTGACATTGAACAAACTCCATCAGTAGAAGGAATGCCTCAAAAGATCCACAAACTTCAGCCCTTTAAACGAAATGCACGTTTTGCAAATGTTGCAGCGAATCTAGGTATTTTACATCTTTCACACACCTGTGTTTTATGCAAGGCCCATAACCAAACGCAACTTGCCAATTCATCAAATCCTACCTCTAAGCATCTACTTTACAAGGCATCTGTATACATTACTCCTTCATTCTCAATACATCCTGCTACCCCTTTCTAGCTGAGCCCTGCTGTTCTTGACTGAGATCTTCTATTCACCTAACATCTGGTTTGTTTCTGTTACTACAGTTACCAAAGGCTCTCAGATATCTATGTAAAAAAATTCAAATTTAATTTATTTGTTGTAACATTATATCCCATTTATTTATGTTTATTGAGTGCTAACAACTTACTAGGCACTGAAAGAAGGAAATATTTATCCAAACACTTGCCCAGTAGATTCACATCTAAATAAGACAAGAAATAACACGTGGAAGGGTTGGGAGTGCAGTAACGTACAGTATAACAACACAGTTGGAAGGCTGAATTGGGTTAGCTAGGCTGAATATGTCTTAAAAAAAAAAAATTTTTTTTTTTTACGTCTTAGCAACGCTTAATTTTTTTTTAAGGTAGTACAGGTCAAAGGATCACTGAAGGAAGAAAGAAGCCTAAGTTGATTCAACTGTCCTTTTAGTTTATCTCTATACTATTGTAAACTACACACAATACATATATAATAAAACTTGCTTGTAGAAGAAGTCAACAGCTTCATGACATAAAAAGACACATGACTAATTTTCTACGTATGACATTTTTAGCCTTTCCATTCCTAATAGAATGCATCAGTTATTTAGAGGATTACTAAGCAGAAAGTCATATGTAATTAGGTACCCAATGTTGTTCTTGTTGTTAGGTGCCATCGAGTTAGTTCTGACTTACAGCAACCCTATGTACAGCAGAACAAAACACTGCCCAGTCCTATGCCGTCCTCACAATCGTTATTAGGCTTGAGTCCATGGCTGAAGCCACTGTGTTAATCCATCTCATTGAGGGTATGCCTCTTTTTTGCTGACCCTCTACTTTACCAGGCATGACATCCTTCTGCAGGGACTGGTCCCTCCTGATAACATGTTCAAAGTATGTGAGATGAAGTCTCATCATCTTTGCTTCTAATGAGCATTCTGGCTGTACTTCTTCCAAGACAGATTTGTTTGTTCTTTTGGCAGTTCATGATATATTCAATATTCTTCACCAACACCATAATTTGAAGCCATGAATTCTGCTTCGTTCTTCCTTATTCACTGTCTAGCTTTCACATGCATATGAGGCAACTGAAAACACCATGCCTTGGGTCAGGTGCACCTTAGTCCTCAAAGTGATACCTTTGCTTTTTAACACTTTAAACAGGTCTTTGGCAACAGATCTGCCCAGTGTAAGGCATCATTTGATTTCTTGACTGCTGCTTCCATAGATGTTGATTGTGGATCCAAGTAAAATGAAATCCTTGACAACTACAATCTTTTCTCCGTTTATCATGATGTTCCTTATTGATCCAGTTGTGAGGATTTTTGTTTTCTTTATGTTGAGGTGTAATCCATACTGAAGGCTATGGTCACTGATCTTCCTCAGTAAGTGCTTCAAGTCCTCTTCACTTTCAGCAAACAAGGTTGCATCATCTGCATAACACAGGTTGTTAATGAGCCTTCCTCCAATCCTAATGCCCCTGTTCTTCATACAGTTCAGCTTTTCGGGTTATTTGCTCAGCGTACAGATTGAATAAATATGATGAAAGAATACAATCCTTACGCACACCTTTCTTGGCTTTAAACCACGTAGTATCCCCTTGTTCTATTAGAACAAGTTCCTCATGAGCACTATTAAGTGTTCTGAAATTCCCATCCTTTGCAATGTTATCTGTAATTTGTTAGGATCAACACAGTCGAATGCCTTTGCATAGTCAAAATACAGATAAACATCTTTCTGGTATTCTCTGCTTTCAGCCATGATCCATATGACATCCCTTGTTCCATGTCCTCTTCTGAATCCGGCTTTAATATCTGACAGTTCCCTGTCGAGGTACTGCTGCAGCTGCTTTTGAATGATCTTCAGCAAAATTTTACTTTCATGTGATAATGATTTTGTCCAATAATTTCTGCATTCTGTTGAATCACCTTTCTTTGGAAAGAGTACAGATATGGACCTTTTTCAGTTGGTTGGCCAGGTAGCTGTCTTCCAAATTTCTTGGCATAAACAAGTGAGCACTTCTGGCACTGCATCTGTTTTTTGAAACATCTCAATTGATATTCTGTCAATTCCTGGAGCCTTGTTTTTCATCAATGCCTTTGATGCAGCTTGGAATTCCTTTGGTACCATCAGTTCCTGATCATATGCTACCTCCTGAAATGGCTGAACATCTACCAATTCTTTTTGGTCTAGTGACTCTTTGTATTCCTTCAATCTTCTTTTGATGGTTCCTGTGTCCTTTAATATTTTCCCTGTAGAATCCTTCAATATTGCAACTCAAGGCTTGAATTTTTTTCTTTAGTTCTTTCAGCTTAAGAAATGCTGAGCGTGTTCTTCCCTTTTGGTTTTCTATCTCCAGGTCTTTGCACAATTCATTATAATACTTTGTATTCTCCAGCCGACCTTTGAAATCTTCTGTTGAGCACATTTGCTTCGCCATTTCTTCCTTTAACTCTACCTACTCTACGTTCAAGATCAACTTTCAGAGTCTCTTTTGACATCCATTTTGTTCTTTTCTTTCTTTCCTGTCTTTTTAATGACCTCTTGTTTTCTTCATATATGATGCCCTTGATGTCATTGCACAACTAGTCTGGTCTTCAGTCGTTATTGTTCAATGCATCAAATCTATTCTTGAGATGGTCTCTAAATTCAGGTAGGATATACTCTAAATTCAGGTCATACTTTGGCTCTCGTGAACTTGTTCCAATTTTCTTCAACTTGAAGTTGCATATGAACAATTGATGGTTTGTTCCACTGTCGGCCCCTAACCTTGTTCTGAATGATGACATTGAGCTTTTCCATCGTCTCTTTCCACAGATGTAGTCTATTTTGATTCCTGTGTATTCCATCTGGCAAGGTCCACGTGTATAGTTGCATTTATGTTGTTGAAAAAAGGTATTTGCAATGAAGAAGTCATTGGTCTTGCAAAATTCTATCATGTGATCTCCAGCATCAGTTCTATCACCATGATCATATTTCCAACTACCAATCCTTCTTCTTTGTTTCCAACTTTTGCACTAGTTATTTAGAGGATTGCTAAGCAGAATGTCATATGTAATTATGTACCCTATGAAGTATGTCTAATGGTGACAGAATAACATGAGAGGTTTATCTGAGCCCATACACATTTCCAAAATATCACCAGAAACGTATAGGGTCATTACTGATAATAGTGTTGCTATCCTTGTGGGCAATATGAATGAAATGGACAAGAGTTCATTCATTTCATTCAATAAATATTTAATTGGAAATGAATGCTTCAAAGGCCAGCATAGCAGGGGCAGGGGTCTGGGATCATGGTTTCAGGGGACATCTAAGTCAATTGGCATAATAAAATCTATTAAGAAAACATTCTGCATCCCACCGTGGAGAGAGGCATCTGGGGTCTTAAATGCTAGCAGTGGCCATCTAAGGTGCATCAATTGGTCTCAACCCACCTGGATCAAAGGAGAATGAAGAACACCAAGGACACAAGGTAATTACGAGCCCAAGAGACAGAAAGGGCCACATAAACCAGAGACTACATCAGTCTGAGACCAGGAGAGCTAGATAGTGCCCAGCTACAACCGATGACTGCCCTGACAGAGAACGCAACAGAGAACCCCTGAGGGAGCAGGAGAGCAGTGGGATGCAGACCCCAAATTCTGCATCTAAAAAGACCAGACTTAATGGTCTGACTGAGACTAGAAGGACCCCGGTGGTCATGGCCCCCAGACCCTCTGTTGGCCCAGGATGGGAACCATGCCCAAAGCTAACTCTTCAGACAGGGTTTGGACTGGACAACGGGTTGGAGAGGGATGCTGGTGAGGAGTGAGCTTCTTAGATCAGGTGGACACTTGAGACTACGTTGGCATCTTCTGCCTGGAGGGGAGATGAGAGGGTGGAGGGAGTTAGAAGCTGACGAAATGGACACGAAAAGACAGAGTGGAGGGAAGAAGCGGGCTGTCTTATTAGGGGGAGAGCAATTGGGAGTGTGTAGCAAGGTGTATATAAGTTTTTGTGTGAGAGGCTGACTTGATTTGTAAACTTTCACTTAAAACACAATAAAAATTTAAAATAAATAAATAAATATTTAATCGGTGCTAAGCACCAATTACTAAGCAACAAGAACAAGACACAGTCCTTGCCCCGAGGAGCTTATGGTCATTTCCACACAAACTATATGTGGATACATATGCTACACATTCATCAACCAACCATTTTTTCAAAGTTGTGAGGTACTTTAAAATGCTAATAAAAAAACAAAAAACCCAGTGCCGTCGAATCGATTCTGACTCATTGCGACCTTATAGGACAGGGTAGAACTGCCCCATAGAGTTTCCAAGGAGCGCCTGGTGGATTAGAACTGCCAACCCTTTGGCTAGCAGCCCCAGGGTTTCCAAAAATGCTAATAACACACTCTAATTTCATAATTCGTGAAAATGAAGCATAGAGAAGTTATAACTTGCCCCAAAACAAAGCCATTAGTAGCACAGCCCTGAACAGTTTACAAGGCAACTGTACTCTTTCTGCTTTGCCTGGCATCTACATTTCTCCTTGTAAAGCTTAATTCAACAAGCATGTATTGAATGCCTGTATCAGGCAGTTACGTGGCATCTTGGTAGGAATACAAAGATGAGTAAGACTGTCTATGCCATCAAGGAGATCGTGCTATTAAGGGAAATAAAAATGAAAAAAAATTGAAATATAATGTAATAAGTGCTGAAAGTGCAAGATGTTACAGGAACATAAAGGAAGGATTAAGTAACTGCCCATTTGAGAGATGGGACATGGGGATGTCAGGAAAGACTTTACTCCGATGCTACTTTGAGGGGGGTCTGGAAGGGTGACTTAGAGAATGCTAGATAGATATGGAGGGAAAGAACATGCCAAACAGGGAGAAGCATAGAGGTGTGGAAAAACACAGTGGGTTCAAAATAAACAGAGACTTATGTCAGAGAAAAGGGTAAAGCAAGATTATAGGAAACACCATTAGAAAGGTATGTAGGGGCCAGAGCTTAAAAGACATTGTGTGGCATACTAAGAAGGCTGAATTCTGTTAGTCATTCCACCTTTTTATTTCATGAACTTTATTATGTCTACCTAATAGGTGTGCCTAATAGGTGCATACCAACCAGTATATCAATGACACTTCTGCACAGGCCGTATAATATCTATACTCATGACTCTGAACTATGTGGCTCTCCTTCAGGGCATTTCCTAATAACTTTGCCATCCCTAATATGAGCATCCCATTGTGTCATTTAAAGCAATGAGAAGATTGTTCAGAGAGATTCCAAATGTATAAAGTCCTTTGAGATCCATTGAAAGCCAGTTATTTTGAGTGAGTGTTCCAACTAAACCATTTAGTCTAGATCTGCACTATCCAGTACAGTGGCCACATATAACCATTGAATGATTAAAAATGTGGCTGTTCCGAATTGACAAGTGTAAAATACACACCAGATTCTGAAGACTTAATATGAAAAAAAGAAGTTAAATATCTCAACAATTTCATATAGTGATTACATGTTGAAATATTTGTATAAGTTGAGTTAAAACATTAAAATTAATTTCACCATTTCTTTTTAATGTTTAATGTAGCTACTAGAAAAAATTTAATTACATTTGTAGTTCATATATTTCTATTGGATAGGGCTGGTCTAAAGTATACATTGTGACTGACTTCTGAAGACTTGATGAAACAAATGAGCTAACACCTACCTCCGTAACAATCATCTTACACTTAACAGAAAAAAGCAAGTGCAGACTTGGATATGGTAACAGATCATAAGGGTATTTATGTAAGAAGTTAGAAATCTAGAAAAAGGAGAATAAGAACTTGTCTCCAAACTCACCAAAGGAAAGGGAGTTCCAAAGTTGATAAACAGTTGTCATTTTTAAGAAGAAATAATGCTAATGTTGAGGACAACTGGGCTAAAGTATCTTGGTAAGAATATTCTTTTAACACCACCCAACTTCCTTTTGCTACTTTCCATTTTAAGTCACCTTCTGTTTTGAATGGCCCTGATGCTTATCAAGATGAGAAACTCTTTCTGAATCAGGCCAGGGTAGCCACAGGCACCCCCGCCCCCCGCGCCTCATTTTATTGTTATTTAAATTAAGGATTTGAGCCTTTAAAAAGCCTACCCTCCAGAAAAGAAATACTCCAGACAGTTTGTTGAAACCTGGTTACAAAAGCGCTTTACATCCCAGCAAGTCCACCCCTAGGTATTTCCCCCAAGAGAAATGAAAACCTAAGCCCGTAAAAGAAAAAGAAAAAACAAAAACTGACACGTAACATTCATAGAAGCTTTATTTATAATAGCCAAAAATGTCCATCAGCAGATCAATGGATAACAAGCTGCAGTATGTTCAGTCAGTGGAGTACCACTAAGCAATAAAAAGGGATGACCTACTTAATTATGTTGAGTGAAATACACCACGGGAAAAAGGAGTACATGCTGTATGATTCCATTTATAAAGCAGTCTTCGCTGATAGAAATCAGATCAGTGGTTGCCTGGGGTGGAGGGTGGGGGGTAGACTGACTGTAAAGAGGCATGACAGAATTTTCTGAGGAAATGAGAATGTTCTATTTCTTGATTGGAATGGTAGTTACATGGGTTACAATTGCCAAAAATAAAAAAAGCACCTACCTGTACATTTAGAATGTGTGAATTTTACTGTATGTAAATTAAACTTCAGTAAAGTTGATTTAAAAAAAATTTTTTTTTAAGTTGATTTAGAAGGGAAAGAAAGAAAGAAAAAGTACATTTGGAATACCTGGAGGTTGTAGGAGCAGGAGAGCAAAGCATGGTATCGAGCTTTGTTCAACATCTAGAAGGCAGCCTCAGAGACAACAGAAAAGTTGGTGACAGAGGTGCATATACAGAGAGCCCCAAGAGCCCTTCCAAGGGGAGAACCAGAAATTCTAAATTTAAAGATAAAGTCCAAGCTTGATGAACAATTACCGCTATTTAAGAAGAAATAACCCTAATGTTGAGAAGGACAACTGGGCTGAATTATCTTGGTATGAATATTCTTTCAATACCACCCAATTTCCTTTTGCTATTTCCTGTGTTAATTACCTTCTGTTTTGGTGAGAGACGGTTGCCAGACTTTGGAGACAAGAACAAATCAGGCAGGTTGAACAAGCACACCCAAAGCATGCTGCTTAATGGATCGATTACAAAGTGAAGTGAGGTTTTTAAAGATGTAACATCCTGTCCTTGGCCCTATCCCATTTAACAATTGTATCAATGATATGGATGAAAACGTTGAGAAGGTGAGATAACGAATAAGATACATGATATAATCAGGAACAAAAACTTAAAACTCCAGTTGTATTAATGGGATGAATATAGAAGTACAGTCCTGCACTTGAAGTCTTCAAAATTAACTGCACCAAGTAGACACATAAGACTATGTGGGCAGCTCCTATCTGAAGGCGAGATGAGAAAGCAGACTGGGACAGGAGTTGGTTGAATGGACATGGGAAATACAGGGTGGAGAGGAGTGTGCTGTCACATTATAGGGAGAGCAACTAGGGTCAGATAACAATGTGTGTATAAGTTTTTGTATGAGCAACTGACTTGAGCTGTAAACTTTCACTTAAAGCACAATAAAATAAGTAAATAAATAAATAAATAAAATTAATTGCACCAATACAGGGCAGGCAAGATGAGGCTTAGCAGCAGCATGTATTTTAAAAATAGACTGAGGGGCTATCAACCACTGACTGTTCTGACCAGGGACACAATAGAAGGTCAAGGATAGAAAGGGAGAAAAATGTAGACCAAAACTCAAATTCCTAAAAAAAAAAAACAGACCTACTGGACCGACAAACACTAGAGGAATGCCTCAGACTATCGCCCTAAGATACCCTTTTAACTTGGAACTGAATCTACTCCCGGTGGTCACCTTTCATCCAAATAATAGATTGGCTTATCAAATAAACAATATCACCTGTGAGTCCATGCGCCCTTAAATAATCAACCACGTGAGACCAAACGGTCAACATTTACCCTAAAACAAAAAGAGACACTAAGAAGGGGCGGGGAAGCTAGATTAATGGAAACATAAAAAACAGAATGGAAATAAAGAGAATGTTGACACGTTGTGAAAAACGTAACCAACGTCACTGAATGGTTTGTATAAAAAATGTTAAATGGGAACCTAATTTTCTGTGTCAACTTTCACCTAAAACACAATAAAATATTTAAAAAGCAAAAAAGACTGAGGAGTTTTATGGGCAAAAAGCTCGAACTGAGTCACTAGTGTGATGTGGCTGCCCCCACGCAAAAAAGGAAAAAAAATTCAATCTCAGCTCTATCAATATCTAACAAGAAAGATAATCACTCCCAAATCTAAAGTGAAAGATTATTTTGTGGTGATCATATAAAATCTAAAGAATAGTGTGCTGTTCTGGATGCCACATGTTAAGGAGTAACACAAAAAGAACAGAACATGTTCAGAAGACAGCACACAAAAGATGAGGATACTAGAAACCACGTAACAGGAGCAATGAATGAATGAACTGAGAATGTTTAATTTGAAGAGACTTTTTTTCCCAGAGGACATGGTAAGTATCTTCATATATTTGAAGAGTTCGCATGCAGAAAAGGAGTTACACTTAATTAGCCTCAATGGATATAACTTAGACAGATTTCTATACCTTCTTGGCCTTGAAATTGATTGGAATTGGTGGCAGAAAAAGGTAGATGATATGTCAATTCTCCCTACAAAGGAAATGAGTTACAGCCATTGTGTGGCCCTTGGTGGTCCATTTTTACAAAACTTGACTAAAAAGGTTTTATATACAGAAAAGAAAGCCCAAATGGCCAATATACCTAACTTCAGTAGTTTTCAGAAAAATGCAAATAACCAATAAATTTTTTTAAAAAACCTGACCTCACAAGTTATCAGTGAAATGCAAATTAAACAATCAACACCCATGTCAGATGATATCCTCAGGGGAAACTGAGACTGGATGAGGAGTATGTGGAAACTGACTGCACTGCTTGCAACTTTACTATAAATTTAAAATTATTCCAAACTAAGAAATATATTAAAAACAACAAAACAACTAAAAATAGCTAAAGCCAGATAAAGACATCACAAGAAAAGGAAATTGCAGAATCCCAACCCAAATTCCAACAACATTCTTTAATGAGATGGAAAAACTAATCACCAACTTCATATGGAAAGGAAAGAGCTCCCGGATAAGTAAAACATTACTGAGAAAGAAGAACAAAGTAGGAGATAACACCTTACCCCATCTCAGAACCTAAAACACAGCCACGGTAGTCAAAACAGCCTGGCACTGGTGCAATAACAGACACATAGACCAATGGAACAGAACTGAGAACCCACTAATAAATCCATCCGCCTATGGATACCTGAGCTTTGAGAAAGGGCCAAAATCCATTAAATGGGGAAGAGATAGTCTTTCAACAAATGGTGCAGGCAAAACCGGATATTCATTTGCAGAAAATTGAAACAGGATCCATACCTCATCCCATACACAAAAACTCAGAAAGTATCAAAAACCTAAATGTAAAACCTAAAACTATGAAGTTCATGAAAGAAAACATAGGAACAACACCAGGGGCCCTAATTCATGGCATAAATAGAATACCAAGCACAACTAAAATTGCACAAACTCCAGAAGATAAACTAGATAACTGGGGCCTCCTAAAAATTAAATATTTATGCTCATCAAAAGACTTTTCCAAGACAGAAGAAAGAGAACCTATATACAGGGAAAAAACTTTGGCAACAACACATCTGATTTTTTTTAACGTCTATTTTTTTATGTCCATTTAATGTCCATTTTCAAATGTCATTTTTTAAATTGTGATTTAGATGAAGGTTTACAGAGCAAACTAGTTTCTCATTAGTTAATACACAAATTGTTTTGTGACACTGGTTATCAACCCCGCCATGGGTCAACACTCTCCCCTTCTCCACCCCAGGATCCCATTCCTACATTTTCCTATTCCTTCCTGCCTTCTTCGCTTTTGGCCTGGGGTACCCATTAGTCTCCTATACATGATTGAACTATGAAGCACTTCCCTCATATATGTTATTGTTGGCCCCACAGAACTGTCTAATCTTTGGCTGACGGGTGAACCTCAGGAATGATTTCAGTACTGAGTTAAAAGGGTGTCCGAGGGCCGTGCTTTCAGGATTTCATTAGTCTAGATCAGACCAGCAAGGCTGGTCTTTTCTGTGTGTGTGTGTGTGTGAGTTGGAATGTTGTTTTACATTTTTCTCCCACTCTGTCCAGGACCCTCTATTGTGATCTCTGCCAGAGCAGTCGGTGGTGATAACCAGCCATCATCTAGTTGTCCTGGGCTCAGTCTGGTGGAGGTTGTGGTAGTTGTGGTCCATTAGTGTTTTAGACTCATCTTTCCCTTGCATCTTTGGTCTTCTTCGTTCTCATTTGCTCAAGCCGGGATAGGACCAGTAAATCTCTTAGATGGCCACGCAAAGGCTTTTAAGACCCCGGTTGCTACACCACAGTCAGATGCAGAACATTTTCTTTGTAGACCATGGTCCCCAGCCCACACCCTAGTAACTCAGTCAAGTCATGCTGACTTCCACATTATTGTGTACTGTCTTACCCTTCACCCAAGTTACCACTTATTGACTCTCTACCCATTAAAACAAACCATTGCCATGGAGTTGATTTCGACTTATAGCGACCCTATAGGACAGAGTAGAATAGCCCCATAGGGTTTCCAAGGAGCAGCTGGTGGACTCCAATTGCCAACCTTTTGTTTAGCAGCCGTAGCTCTTAACCACTACACCACCAGGGCTCCATCTGCTCTCTAGTTAGCGTTTTCCCTCCCCACCCCACCCCCCATAACCATCAAAGATTGTTTCTTTCTGTGTGGAAAACTTTCATGTGTTTTGATAATAGTGGTCTCACGCAGCGTTTGTCCTTTTGCAATTGCCTTATTTCACTCAGCATAATGCCCTCCAGATTTATCCATGTTGTGAGACATTTCACAGATTCATCACTGTTCTTCATCATTGCGTAGTACTCCACTGTGTGTATGTACCATTATTTGTTTATCCATTCATCTATTTTCTTGATGGGAGCTTAGGTTGTTCCCATCTTTTTGCTATCGTGAATAATGCTGCAATGAAAATGGCTGTGCATATGTCTATTTGTGTGATAGCTCTTATTTATCTAGGAAATATTCCTAGAAGTGCAATTGCTGGATCATATGGTATTTTTATGTCTAGCTTTTTAAGGAAGCGCCATATAGTTTTCCAAAATGGTTGTACCATTTTGCACTTCCACCAGCAATGCATAAGAGTTCCAATCTCCCCGCAACCTCTCCAACATTTGTTATTTTCTGTTTTTTTTTATTGGTGGCAGAAATGTAGGGGTGAGATGGTATCTCACTGTAGTTTTGATTTGCATTTCTCTAATGGCTAGTGATTGTGAGCACTTCCTCACGTATCTGTAAGTTACCTCAATGTCTTCATTGATAAAGTGGCTGTTCATATTCTTTGCCCATTTTGTAATTGGATTATTTATCTTTATTGTACAGGTGTGGGATTTTTCTACAGATTTTAGAGATTAGGCCTTTGTCATACGTCATAGCCAAAAAATTTTTCCCAGTCTGTAGGTTCTCTTTTTACTCTTTTGGTGAAGTCTTTTGATGACCATAAGTGTTTAATTTTTTAGGAGATCCCTGATAGAGCAGGAGAAAAGTGGGATGCAGGACTCAAATTCTGGTAAAAAGACCAGACTTAATGGTCTGAATGAGACTGGAGGGACTCCAGAGGTTATGGCCCCCAGACTCTCTGTTAGCCCAAAACTAAAACCAACTCTTCAAAGATTAGACTCAACTGTAAGACATAAGATGATACTGGTGAGGAGTGTGCTTCTTAGCTCAAGTAGACATGTGGGCAGCCTCCTGTTCGGAGGTGAGACAGCAAGGCAGAGGTGGACTGCAGCTGGTTGAATGGACATGTGAAATACAGGGTGGAGAGGGGCATGCTGTCACATTGTAGGGAGAGCAAATAGGGTCACATAACAACTAGTGTATAAGCTTTTGTATGAGAAACTGACTTGAATTGTAAACTTTTACTTAGAGCAGAATAATAATAAAAAGACTGTCTTTTCCCCTTGTAATGGATTTAGACCTTTGTCAAAGATCAGGTAGCCATAGGTAGGCAGATTTACATCTGGGCTCTCGACTCGGTTCCACTGATCAATGTATCTATCATTGTACCAGTACCAGGCTGTTTTTACTACCATAGATGTGAGTTCTGTGTGGCCATTGCAATGAATTATCGAACCCAGTCAAGTGCTGTGGGAGGGACAGTTGATGTCAGAATTAGTAAAGATGGCAGAGAGAGTAGGTATGTTGACCTCTGCCTCTGGGAATCAGCCTTGGGCTGTTGATCTTGAGTCTCCCTTCCCCTTGTGAAGTAAGGGGAGGTCAGACACTGCCCTCATGGTGTAAGCTCTTCTCTGAATGTTTGGTAGCATTCTCCAGTGAAGCCCTCTGGGCCAGGCCTTTTTTTTTTTGTTGGGAGTTTTTTTTTTTTTTAACTTTACAATCTCTTCTCTTGTTGTTATGGGTCTGTTCAGATTTTCAACCTCAGTTTGTGTTAGTTTAGGTAGTTAGTGTGTTGCCATAAGTTTTTCCATTTCCTATAGGTTTTCAAATTTGTTGGAGTACAGTTTTTGCATAGTACCTTGTAATGATCCTTTTTATTTCAGTTGAGTCTGTTGTAATGTCCCCCATTTCATTTCTACTTGGGTTATTTGCATCTTTTCCTGTTTTTCTTGGTTGATTTGGCCAATTGTGGGTCAATTTTGTTGATCCTTTCAAAGAACCAACTTTTGGTTTTGTTGATTCTTTCTATTGTTTTTTCTATTCTCCATTTCATTTACTTCTGCTCTGATCTATATTATTTACTTTCTTCTGATGCCTGAGGGGTTTCTTAGCTGTTCTCTATTTGTTCATGTTTTAGGGCTAATATTTTGATTCGTTCCCTTTGTTTTTTTGTATGTGCACCTATTGCTATAAATTGACCTCTGGGCACTGCGTTAGCTGTGTCCCATAGGTTTTGGTATGATGTGTTTTCATTCTCATTTGATTCCATAAATTTTTTGATTCCATCTTTGCTTTCTTCTATTACCCTATGGTTTTTAAGCAAGGTGTTAGTCAGTTTCCATGTATTTGATTCTTTTTCCTTGCTCTTTGTTTTATTAATTTCTACTTCTGTGGCATTGTGATCAGAGATGTTTTCCATTATCTCAGTGTTTTAGAATTCGCAGAGGGTTCCTCTGTGGCCTAAGATGTGGTCTATTCTTGAGGATGTTCCATGCACGTTGGAAAAGAATGTATATTTTGCTGCTGTTGGGTGGAATATTCTATATATGTCTGTGAGGTCAGTTTGGTTGATTGTGGCATTTAGATCTTCTGTGTCTTTATTGAGCTTCTTTCTGGATGTTGTCCTTCACCAAAAGTGGTGTGTTGAAGTCTCTTACTTTAATTATGGAGCTGTCTCACTTTTCAATGCTGTTAAGAGTTTGTTTCACGTAACTTGCAGCCCTGTCACTGGGTGCATAAATACTTAATATGGTTATATCCTCCTGGTATGTTGTCCCTTTAATCAATATATAGTGTCCTTCCTTCTCCTTTGTGGTGGACTTAACTTTAAAGTCTATTTTGTCAGAAATTAATATTGCCACTCCTGCTCTTTTTTGATTGTTGTTCGCTTGATATATTTTTTTCCATCCTTTGAGTTTTAGTTTGTTTGTGTCTCTAAGTCTAAGGTGTGCCTCTTGTAGGCAGCTTATAGATGGATTGTGTTTTATCCATTCTGCCAATCCCTGTCTCTTTATTGGTGCATTTAGTCCATTTACATTCAGCGAAATTATGGGTAGGTATGAGTTTAGTGCTGTCATTTTGATGTCTTTGTTTGTTCTTGACAATTTCTTTGTTCCACTTAATTTTCTGTGCTGACTAATTAGACAGTAGACAAGAGCTATTTTATGTCTATGAGGTCAAGATGGTTGATTGTGGCCCAAAGGTCTTAGGTATTTTTTCTGAGTTACTTTCTAGATGTTCTGTCTTTTACTGAGAGTGGTGTGCTGAAGCCTTCTACTATTATTCTGGAACTATCAATTTCTCTTTTCAGTGCTGTTAGAGTTTGTTTTACGTATTTTGGAGCTGTGACACTGGATGCATAGATTTTTATTATCATTATGTCTTCATGGTAGACTGTCCCTTTAATCATTGTATAATGACCTTCCTTGTCTTTTATAATGGATTTTGCCTTAAAGTCTATTTTATCTGAGATTAGTATTGCCATTCCTGCTTTTTTGGTTGCTGTTTGCTCGATATATTTTTTCATCATTCTATTTTTAATATATTTATGTCTTTGTGACTAAGGTGTGTCTCTTATAGACATCATATTAATTGGTCTTGTTTTTTATGCATTCTGTCACTCTCTTTACAGGAGCATTTAGGCCATTTACATTCAGTGTGATTATTGATTACTGCTGTCATTTTGGAGTGCTTTTTTGTGGTGCTGATGTTTTCTGATCCTCTTACTCTCCTATACTGAGCTCCTTTTGTTTGTGAAATTTCTTTTGTTATTATAGATTTTGTGTTTTTCCTCTTTATTTTGATGAGTAGGTTTGTTAACTTTCTTTGTAGCTACCTTGAAATTTACCCTTATCTCGTTATTGGCATATAGGAATCCAACTGATTTTTGTATGTTTACCTTGTATCCTGCTGCTCTGCCAAATCTTTCTATTTTTTCCAGTAGTTTTCTTGTGGAGTCTTTTGGGTTCTCTATGTATAGTATCCTATCACTCACAGATAGGGACAGTTTTACTTCTTCCTTACCAATTTGGATGTCTTTTATTTCTTTTTCTTGCCTTAATGCTCTAACTAGGACTTCCAGCACAATGTTAAATAGGATTGGTGATAAAGGGCATCCTTGTCTTGTTCCTGTTCTCAGGGGGAATGTTTTTAGCCTCTCTCCATTAAGAATATGTTGTCTGTTGGTTTTGTATATATGCTCTTTATTATGTTGAGGAATTTCCCTTCTACACCTATGTTATTGAGTTTTTATGAGGAATGGGTGTTGGACTTTACGGAATGCCTTTTCTGTGTTGATTGGGATGATCATGTGATTCTTGTATTTTATTTATTTGGTGGATTATTTTGATTGATTTTTTTTCTAATTTTGAACCATCCCTGCATACCTGGTATAAATCCCAATTGGTCGTGGTGTATTTTTTTTATGATGCTGAATACTACTGGCTAGAATTTTGTGAATTTTTTGTATCTATACTCAGGAGAGATATTGGTCTGTAATTTTTAGTCATGTCTTTGTGTGATTTTGGTATCAGGGTTATGCTGGCTTCATAGAATGAATTTGGAAGTATTCCTTCCTTTTCTGTGTTCTGAAATAGTTTGAGTAGTACTGTTGCAAGTTCTTCTCTGAATGTTTGGTAGAATTCTCCAGTGAACCATCTGGGCCAGGACTTTTTTTGTTGTTAGGTTTTTTTTTTTTAATTACATTTACAATCTCTTCTCTTGTTTTGGGTATGTTCAGATTTTCGACCTCAGTTTGTGTTAGTTTAGGTAGGTAGTGTGTTTCTATAAATTTTTCCATTTCCTATAGGTTTTCAAATTTGTTGGAGTACATTTTTCCATAGTACTCTATAATGAACCTTTTTATTTCAGTCAGGTCTGTTGTAATGTCCCCCATTTCATTTCATATTTGGGTTATTTGCATCATCTCCAGTTTCTCTTTGGTCAGTTTGGCAAATGGTTTGTAGATTTTGTCGATCCCTTCAAAGACCCAACTTTTGGTTTTATTGATTCTTTCTATTGTTTTTCTATCCTCCATTTCATTTATTTCTGCTTTGATCTTTATTATTTTCTTTCTTCTGGTGGCTGTGGGCTTCTTTTGCTATGCTCTTTCTATTTGTTTGTGCTGTAGGGCTAATGTTTTGATATTTTTCCCTTTCTTATTTTTTGATGTGTGCGTCTATTTCTATAGATTGACCTCTGAGCAGTGCCTTTGCTGTGTCCCAAAGGTTTTGTTATGATGTGTTTTCATTCTCATTTGATTCTAGGAATTTTTTTTTATTCCATTCTTGATCTCTTGTGTTACCCAGTGGTTTTTAAGTGTTATTCAGTTGCCGTGTATATGATTTTTTTCCTTGCTCTTTCTGTTATTAATTTCCACTTCTATGGCATTTTGAACAGAGAAGATGCTTTGTATTATCTCAACATTTTGGATTTCATTGAAGGTTGCTTGTGGCCCAGGGTGTGGTCTATTCTGGAAAACGTTCCATGAGCATTGGACAAGAATGTGTACTTTGCTGCTTTCGGGTGGAGTGTTCTATATATATCTATGAGGTCAAGTTGGTTGACTGTGGCCTTTAGATCATCTGTATCTTTGTTGATTAAGTCCATCTCTTTTGATATGTAAAAGAGAGAAGCAAGCAGAGAAACAGAGGGACCTCACACCACCAAGCAACAAGATCCAGGAACAGTCACTTCCTTTGGACCCAGAGTCTTTGTGCTGAGAAGCTCCTAGACAAGGGGAAGATTGATGACAAGGACCTTTTCCTAGAGCTGACACACAGAGAGAAAGACTTCCGCTGGAGCTGGTGCTCTCAATTCAGACTTCTAGCCTTCTTGACTGTGAGAGAATAAATTTTGATGAAGCCATCCACTTGTGGTATATCTGTTATAGCAACCCTAGATAACTAAGGCAGTCTGTATTTTCCTTGATTTTAGCTATGTTTTGGTTGGTTCTGTTTGTGTTTTCCATGATTTTTTTGCATTTTCCTTGATCTTGTTCCTAATCTCTTAGACAGCACTGAATATCAGACTTTTGAATTCCCTATCAGGTAGTTCCAGTGCCTTTTCTCTGCTGGAAGGTAAACTGGTACTTTATTCTGGTCACTTGCTGGAGCCATCTCGTCCTGTTTCTCTTAGGTTTTAATATTGCCTACTGTTTCCGAGACATTCAGGTATTGTTTTATTTGATTGTAGGTTTGTTTGTTTTCTCCTGTTTGTTTTTTTGATTGGTTATGTCACTATGAATCGGAATCGACTCGATGGCAGTGGGTCTTTATGTCCAAGTGGGTGGGCTGAGCATGCTTTGTTGCTTGCTCATCTGTGGGCACAACAGTTCTCACCACCTTGTCCTGGTGTGCAGAGCTGGTTGCTCAGCTAAGGTGCAGGACAGTTCCAGCAAGAAGTGAAGGGGCAGAGATGGGTGGTGTGTCTGCAGTGTGAACTGGGCCGGGGGCTGGAGCAAGGCTGCTCTGGTCTGCAGGACAGGGATCCCAAGCCAGCGGGAAAGAGCCTGGGGTCCTGGCAGAGTGCCCTCAGGGTGCAGTGGGTAGCAGGAGGGGTACGGAGCCAGCAGAAAGGAGCCTGGTGCCTGGGCCAGGGCCCATCGGGGCCATGGCAGGGAGTGGGAGGATTCCAGAGACAGTAGGAAGGGGCCTGAGGCCCAGGCCTTGTACCCTGGGTATCATGGCAGGTGGCGGGCGGGGCGTCTGGAGCTGGTGGGAAGTGGTCTAAGGTCCAGACATGTTCCCCTCAGGGCTGTGGTTGGTGACAGGAGGAGTTCGGAGTCAGCGGAAAGGCGTCTGGGGTCCGGGCCAGGTCCCTTGGGTACCACGGTGGGCATAGGGAGGGGCCCAGAGCCTGTGGGAAGGGGTCTAAGGTCCAAGTCAGGTCCCCTGGGTGGGGGGCGAGCAGCAGAAAGGGTCCAAAGCTGGCAGGAAGGGGTCTGGGATTCAGGTAGGGTCCCCTCAGGTCTGTGGGTGGCAGCAGAAGGGGTTCAGAGCCAGCAGGAAGGGGCCTGGAATCCAGGTCAGATCCCCTTGGGACCACAGGCAACGGCAGGGGGGATCCAGAGCCAGCGGGAAGGGGTCTAGGGCCTGGGACAGGTCCCCTGGTTGCCACAGCAGGCAGAAGGAGGGTTCCAGAGGCACGGGAAAGGGCATGGGGTTCAGGTGGTGGCATGAGGGGTCCAGGGCCGGCGGGAAGAGATCTAGAGTCTGGGCCGGGCTCCCTCCACCACAATTGGTAATAGGAGAGGTATGGAGGCAGTGGAAAGGGGCCCGGGGTCTGGGCCTGGTCCCTCGGGGCTACAGGAAGCAGGAGGGAGGAGAGAGGTAGGAGGGGGTGCAAAAACAGGGCAGAGGAGGCTAAACGGAGGAGGGCAATAGGGTGAGTTGGTACTCTGGTTCCTGGCAGTCGGGTTGCTGCTACAGGGCGGTTATAGCCGCTGTTCACCAGAGGGGTGGGGGTTGTAGGAGTGTGCTCCTGTGGTTACCAGGTAAGAGAGTCTGGGTTGTATTTTGAGTTGCAGCCAGCAAATGTGGTCTTAATTAGTCTTGGGTGTGTCTGCGCCATACCTCTATCTCCCATTGGGAATTCCTTTTGGAGGCATCTTTTGGCATGTGGGTTGTTGGCTATAGTCCAGAATAGCAATGCTGAGTCAGGCTGGTTGGTCAAAAATCTCCACTCCCTATCTCTTTTCTTTCCCCATTTTCTATCAGTTTCTTCTTCTCCTCAGTGACTTCCAATCTAATAATTTATCCCTTCGTTTAAGGGTCAGGGTCCTAGGATTGATGTCCATCTCTGTTTTACTTGGTTTTTCAGGACTTTGTTGGAGTGAGGTGGCTTAGTACATTTTACTAGTCTGCCATCTTTGCTCCACCACCTCTGATAAAGATTTAATCTGTAAAATACATAGAAAACTTCAACACCTCAACGATAAATAGACAAGCAACCCAATCACAAAACAGGCAAAGGACATGAACAGGCACTTCACTAAAGAGGACGTTCAGGTGCCAACAAATACATGAGAAGATGTTCCAGATCATTAGCAATTAAAAAAAAAACATTGCCATCAAGTCAATTCAGACTCACAGCAACCCTATAGGACAGAGTAGAACTACCCTACAAGGTTTCCGAGCAGCAGCTGGTGGAGTCCAAATGCCAACCTTTTGGTTAGCAGCTGAGTTCTTAACACTATGGCACCGGGGCTCGAGATGCAAATCAAAACTACGATGAGACACCATCTCACCCTTGCAAGAATGGCAAGGTCGTGGGGTAACTAGAGCTCCCATACACTGCTGGAGGGAATGTAAAATGGTACAACCATTTTGGAAAACAATGTGGTGCTTCCTTAAAAAGTTAGAAATAGAAATACCATATGATCCAGCAATCCCACTCTTAGGAATGTATACTAGAGAAGTAAGAGTTGCAGCATTATTCACAATAGCAAAAAGATGGAAACAACTTAAGTGCCCATCAACAGATGAATGGATAAACAAATTATGGTACATACACATAGTGGAATACTATGCCATGATAAAGAACAATGATGAATCCACAAAACATCTCATGACATGGATGGATCTGGAGGGCATTATGCTGAGTGAAATAAGTCAATCACAGAAGGACAAATATTGTATGAGACCACTATTATAAAAACTCAAGAAAAGGTTTACACACATAAAGAATCTTTGATGGTTATGAGAGAGGGGAGAGGTGGGAAGGGGAAATGATTAACCAGATAAAAAAACCAAAACCCATTGCCACTGAGTTCATTCCAACTCATAGCAATCCTATAGGACAGAGTAGAACTGCCCCATAGGGTTTCCAAAGAGTGGCTTGTGGATTTAAACTGCTGAGCTTCTGGTTAGCAGCCGAGTTCTTAACCACTGTACCACCAGAGCTCCAACTAGATAATAGATAAGTGTTCACTTTGGTGGAAGGAAAGACAATACTCGATATAGGGGAAATCAGTACAACTTGACCAAGGCAAAGGAAGACATTTGGAGGAACACAAGAAGAAAAAAAAAAGACAACCACAGTAAATACTATAGCATATATAGCCCTACAAAAACAGTAAAAACAATTAACTTATAAGCAGAGGAAGAGAGGAAGGAGGGCGTATGGGAGTATACCAACGTCATATATAGTTTGGGCTGTGGACATTTTTACATACATATTTATATGTATGCATGTATATTCATATATATAATAGAGCACAAAGGGAGCACAGTCATAGAAACTTCCAAGATACATCCAAACACCTTGAAAGACCGAGTTACTGGGGCTGAGAGCTGCAGACCATGGTCTTGTGGGACATCTAGCTCAATTGCCATAACATAGTTCATGAAGAAAATGTTCTACATCCTACTTTGGTTGAGTAGTATCTGGAGTCTTAAAAGCTTGCAAGCAGCCATCTAAGATACATCTGTTGGTCCCATCCCACCCAGAGCAAACAGAATGAAGAAAACCAAAGACACAAGGAAAATATTAGTCTAAAGGACTAATGGATCTCTTGCACCATAGCCTCCACCAGCCCGAGCTCGGAAGAACTAGATGGTGGTGCCCAGCTACCGTCAACAACCACTCTGACAGGGATCACAGTAGATGGTCCTGGAAAGAGTGGGAGAAAAATGCAGAACAGAATTCAAATTTACTAAAAAAATACCAGAATTACTGGTCTGATAAGAGACTGGAAGAAACCCCGAGACTATGGCCCCCAGACACCGTTCTAACTCAGAGCTGGAGACACTCCTGAAGTTCACCTTTCAGCCAAAGATTAGATAGGCCTATAAAACAATTACACATGTGAAGAATGTGTTTCTTAGATCAATCAGATATAGCAGACCAAATTGGCAACACCTATCCAAAAGCAAAATGAGAAGGCAGGAAGGGGCAGAAAAACCAGACAAATGAAAATGCGGAACCCAGGGTGAAAAGAGGTAGAGTGCTGACACATTGCAGGGATTGCAACCAATCTCACAAAACAATTTGTGTATAAATTTTTCAATGAGAAATTAATTTGTCATTAATATCACACGCAAGTAAAATTTTGCTGAAGATCGTCCAAAAGTGGCTGCAGCAGTATCGACAGGGAACTGCCAGATATTCAGGCTGGATTCAGAAGAGGACGTGGAACCAAGGATATTATTGCTGATGTCAGGTGGATCTTGGCTGAAAACAGAGAATACCAGAAGTATGTTTACCTGTGTTTTATTGACTATGCAAAGGCATTCGACTGTGTGGATCGTAACAAATTATGGATAACATTGTGAAGAATGGAAATTCCAGAACACTTAACTGTGCTCATGAGGAACCTGTACATAGATCAAGAGGCAGTTGTTAGAACAGAACAAGGGCATACTGCGTGGTTTAAAGTCAGGAAAGGTGTGTGTCAGGGTCGTATCCTTTCACCGTACCTACTGAACCTGTATGCTGAGCAACGAATTTGAGAAGCTGGACTGTATGAAGAAGAATGGGGTATCAGGATTGGAGGAAGACTCACAACCTGAGTTATGCAGATGGTACAACCTTGCTTGCTGAAAGTGAAGAGGACTTGAAGCACTTACTGATGAAGATCAAAGACCACAGCCTTCAGTATGGACTGCACCTCAACAGAAAGAAAACAAAAACCCTCACAACTGGACCAATAAGTAACATCATGATAAATGGAGAAAAGATTGAAGTTGTCAAGGATTTCATTTTACTTGGATCCACAATCAACACCCATAGAAGCAGCAGTCAAGAAATCAAAAGACACACTGCATTGGGCAAATCTGCTTCAAAGTACCTCTTTAAAGTGCTGAAAAGCAAAGATGTCACCTTGAAGACTAAGGTGCGCCTGATCCAAGCCATGGGATTTTCGATCACATCATATGCATGTGAAAGCTGGACAATGAATAAGGAAGACCCGAAGAAGAAGTGATGGCTTTGAATTGTGGTGTTGGTGAAGAATATTGAATACACCATGTACTGCCAAAAGAACGAACAAATCTGTCTTGGAAGAAGTACAGCCAGAATGCTCCTCAGAAGCAAGGATGGCGAGACTATGTCTTACATACTTTGCACATGTTATCAAGAGGGATCAGTCCCTGGAGAAGGACATCACGCTTGGTAAAGCAGAGGGTCAGCGAAAAAGAGGAAGACCCTCAAAGAGATGGACTGACACAGTGGCTGCAACAGTGGGCTTAAGGATAACAATGATTGTGAACATGGCACAGGACCCGGAAGTGTTGCGTTCTGTAGCACACTGGGTCACTATGAGTCGGAACCGACTCGACAGCACCTAACAACAATTGAGGAAGGTGAAGGAGAGAATTTTTGAACAAGAAACCTGCAGTTATCAAAACAGTCTGGTACTGGTATGATAACTGACACAGAGACCAGTGGAATAGAATTGAGAGTCCAGAAATTAATTCACACATCTACCATCATCTGATTTTTGACAAGGGTGCTAAATCCATGCAATGGGTAAAGAATAGTCTCTTTAACAAATAGTGCTGGGACAACTGTTTCTTTACATGCAAAAGAATGAAACTGGACTCAAACCTTACTTACATCATATAAGAAAATTAATTCAAAATGGATCGAGGACCAAAATGTAAGCACTAAAACCAAAAAATTCTTAAAACACAGGGGTATTGCTTTGGGACCTAGTTTATAACAATGGATTCTTAGATACAATACCAAAAGCATGGGCAACTAAAGAGATAAAAGGGACTTCATCAAAATTTAAAACTTTTGTTCAACAAAGAATTGTAATGACAACGTGAAGAAACAACTTACAGACAAAATGATAGAGAAAATTTGGGGGAACCATATATATTGGATAAGGGTTTTATATCCAGAATACATGAACAATTCCTACAACTTAACAACAAAAAGACAAAAGACAAATCAAAACTGAGCAAAAGACTTGAATAGACATTTTACCAAAGAAGATATACAAATGGACAATGAGCGCATAAAAAGATGCTTAATATCATTAGTCATTGGGGAAACACAAAACAAAACCACGATACCATTTCATGCCTAAATGGATGGTTATTGTCAAAAAAATCTGAATAATCAGTGGTGAAGAGGATGTGGAGAAACTGAAACCCTCATCCATTCCTGGTGGAAATGTAAAATGATACAGCCACTATGCAAAACAGTTTAGCAGTGTCCCAAAAAGCTAAATAGAGAATTACATATGACCCAGCAATTCCACTTCTAAGTATTTACTCAAAAGAATTGAAAACAGGGGCTCAGATACTTACATGTCAATGTTCAATGCAGCATTATTCACAATAGCCAAAAGATGGAAACAACCCAAATGTCCATCAACTGATGACTGGATAAACAAAATGTGGTATATACACACAATGCAATATTATTCACCTATAAAAAGTTCTGATACATGCTACGACATGGATGAACCCTGAAAACATTATGCCAAGTGAAATGGCCAGACACAAAAGAACAAATACTGTATGATTTCACTTACATGAAATATCTAGGACAGACAAATTTATAGAGACAGAAAGTAGATCAGAGGTTAGAAGGGCCTGGGGCCAGGGTGAAATAGGGATTTATCATTCAGTGGAATCAGAATTTCTGTTTTGGGTGTGGAAAACGTTTTGAAAATAGTCATGATGGTTTCACAACATTGTTAATATTATTAATGTCACTTAATTGTACATTTAAATGGTTAAAAGAGCAATTTTTATATTATACATATATTACCACAATAAAACATTTTTAAGGCAACAACAACACTACCCAGACTTGCAAAGTGTTAAGTCTGACAATACCAAATGTTAGTGACCATACAGGGAAAAGAGAAAGGGGGAGTACAAATTGATAAAACTACTTTGGAAAGCAATTTGGCAATATCTATAAAGATGCTCAGATGCTCAGGGCTTTTGATCCAGCGGTTCCACTCCTAAATGTATACCCTAGAACTGCACTGCCCAATACAGTAGCCACTTAGCCCCACGTGATTATGAGCACTTGAAATGTGGCCAGTCCAAAATGAGATGTGCTGTACGTGTAAAATACACATCAAATTTTAAAGGCTTCCAACAAAAAAATATATAAACTATCTCAATAATTTTTACATTGATTGCATGTTGAAATTATAATATTTTGGATATATTTAACTAAATAAATTTTATTATTAAAGTTAATTTCACCTGTTTACTTTAACCTTTTTTAATGTAGCTTCTGGAAAATACAAAATTATGCTGTGTGCACTATATTTAAACTGGACAGTGCTACCCTGGAGCCTCACCCACTAATAACCAAAGAAATCAATCAATGCTAATCATGACCAGCTTTTTTTTTCCTTAAGGAAAAAGAATAGAATAGAAAATATCATAGTATCCTGCGTGTAGTAAGGGTAAAAATTGTTTCATTAAATTTTTGATACAGTATGTGTGTACTGGGTTGTGATATAAAATATATTTCTTGCCATGGGTTTTAATAAAAAATGTTCGAAAGCTCCTGCTAAGCTCTCAGAAACACAATGTACATTGTAGTGTAATAGCAAATATTTGAAACAATTCATATGCCCAACAGTAGGAGACTGGGTAAATAAATTGTGGCACATTTACATTCGAAGTAATACTAACCAGCAAGGGAAATCAATGAACTAGAGCTACAAATATACATATAGACATATATCATAAACATAATTCTGAGGGAAAAAAGGCAAGTTGAAGAAAATATAATACAATATGATACAATCTATATAAAGTTTAAAAAAAGAGAAACCAGTATATGTAATCTTTTAGTTCTTTGAAACAATGAAATACCTAAAGCATGTGGCAAACCAGTAAGATGTGACACAGCTCAATGGTTAGGTACACAGTTATTCATTATATTATTCTCTATACTCTTCTGTATGCTTCAAATATTTATGAAATACAAGGTCTCAAATACTGTATACTTAAAAGGCATAATCCCTCTTCCATGCTTATTCCTTTCAGATACTACATCCTCAGTTAAAATTTAAAGTAGGTTGCAGTGGGCTTTCTTGTTCTTTTAAAATGAGAATCATTAACAAAATATTGATTTTTTAAGCACAGACTTGTAGCCACCCTGGTTACAATGTATTTCATTATTATACGAATGTGAATGTACCAAAGGTTCTAATCATGCCCCCCAAAACAAAAGTTGTATCTGTCATCCAGTTGGCTCCTGACTCATGGCCACCCATGCACAACAGAATCGAACTGTTGTGATCCATAGGATTTTCACTGGCTGACTTTTTGGACGTAGATTGCCAGGCCTTTCTTCCTAGTCTTAGTCTGGAAATTCCACCGAAACCTGTTCAACATCATACAGATATGCAAGCCTCCACTGACAGATGGTGATGGCTGCACTAGTACCTTAAACTCTCCCATATCTGTCATGTTTGGGGAATCTGCTGTTCTGATTCAAATTATTTTTAAGAGTTCCCATAAGCACAATACATGAACTATCAATTTTCAAAAGAATTAATACACAATAAAATGCACTTGGAGTCCCTGGGTGGTGCAAATGGTTAACTGTGCTCCCTGCTAACTGCAAGGTCAGAAGTTTGAGTCCACCCAGAAGCACCTCAGCAGAAAAGCCAGGTGAAAAATATTTTCTTTTACTTCTGAAATTTTACTTCTCAAAAAATCACTCACTGAAAATCCTAGGAGCACAGTACTACTTTGACACACATAGGGTCACCATGAGTTGGAGTCACTGGTTTTTAACCTTAAAACTACACAGGATATAGCTTGTTTTTCACTGATGATTATAGAAAGGCAGTTCAAGATCTTGTAGTGATTTAAACGTACTTTTAATGCAGTAGATTTCTACCGATAAATTTCAGATTAGGTCAGTTTTATTTTGCATACCATAAAAATCCTAAAAAAAAATGTGAATTCTATTTTCCTAAAAACAAAACAAAGAAACCAACCCATTGCCCTCGAGTTGATTTCGACTCATAATAACCCTATAGGACAGAGTAAAGCTGCCCCACTGGGTTTCCAAGGAGTGTCTGGTGGATTCGAACTGCCGACCTTTTGGCAGCCCAGCTCTTAACCACTGCACCATCAGGACTCTTCTGTTTACTTACTATATAAAAGGGCTCCAGTGTCTTAAACATCTACATTATTTTTCTGGTACGTAACTGAGAAAACCTGGAGCTATGGATACTCCGAAGAGATAAAACTTGGAAACAATATATTTAGATCTAAAATAAGGCATTCTCTTTACTATCATGTAAAGCTATGTACCTTTGAAGTCCATGAAACGAAAATCAACATCACCCATTTTTAAATCTCTGGCTCAGGCCTATGAAATAAGAAAACATTTTAATATTCAAGCCTTTATCATCCAATTTCTAAAAAAAATTGTCAAAATTTTCCTGTTACCTGTTATTCAACGGGAAAAAAGGCTGAGGAAATTTTAAAACCTAGAAAATGTAATTAATGAAGCGTGGGCACAGGCTCGCACGCTACACATCTTTTGAAAATCTCCCGGAAGAGATTTTCATCGCAACAGTCTTTTCCTACCATAAATCGGCCTGGCAACACTGAAGCCGTGGCTCAGAGGTAACTTGTGATTGGTCTGGCTGGTATTCATTACCTCTTCCTAATTGGTTCAAAATCCCCTGCGCCTACCGTCCATAAGCTCAAAGCATCCAATTACTCACAGTCCTCCTCCCCGCCTCAGCTCCCCGCCCCAAGGGTCACCAACCGTCCTGCCTCAAAGGACTTTAAGTCCTTCACATCCAAACTACAATGTTATCTCCCGCTTTCAGCAATCTTGCACCACTCCCCATCCTAGTAAAAAACAACAGTGCCTTAGCTTCTGTTCCTTCACTTGAGAGTCAGCCCTCAGCAACTCACTACGCCAAAGTCATTGCCTCAAGGCCACTCTAAAAAGTGTTAGGCTAGCGACCCCTTTGTCTTGTTAGTTCTCCCAACTCATCTGTGCCTGAGCCCTCTCCTATCCTTTCCTGACCATTAAATCATCCACCTCTTCCGGGGCCCTCCAGCGCCAGGGTTGTTCTCTCCACAAACACCTTTCACAGTGGAGAGGACGCTCAGAAAGCTCCACCCCCTATAGTGACGTCAATCAAAGGCCACTCCCAATTGGCCTATGCCCTCTATCGCAGAACGTAAGCCTTGAGGTCCAGTCTAAGGCCATAGGTCCTGAGGATGCAGTTCAGGGGCCAAGAGGAGAATCACTGAAAGTAAATATGATGTAAGCATACTATAATTTACTGAGAGAAAAGTGCAGACGGCTAAGATAACACGAACGAGAGCAGGCCTTCACAAAAAAAGAAAAAAAGAAACCACTGGTTATTTCAGAGTGGTAAAGGTCAGCAATACCAGAAGTTAAGGAGACTGAAAATCCGTATAGTTCCAAGACGTTTTTTTCTGCCCTGCCCTCGTCAAATATGAGAGAAGCTACCTATTGACCCCTCTGCAGACTCACAGCAAGGTCATGGGTCTCATCCATCTCCTAACAAATGGTTTGGGGGACTGGGATAGAATATATAGGTAAACCTGTAGGCAACCTGTAGGCACTTAGAACCCTGGTGGTGTCATGGTTAAAGCGATTGACCCTTAACTGAAAGGTTGGCGGTTCAGAACCATCAGCGGCTCAGAGGGCAGTCAGCTTTCGTAAAGATTTAATGCCTTGGAAAACCCCATGGAGTCGCTATGAGTCACAATTAACTGATGGCAGTGGGTTTGGCATTGGGTAGACACTTAACAAATGTTAGTTCCCATTATCATTCCCCTTTTTTTACCTAGTTGGCAAACTAAGGGCTCCAGACTTCCATCATCCCACCCAAGCCCCTACCTCTACCATAACTTCTTTGTTCATGGATGAACAGATGAATGAATGAAGTGATAAGCAGCCCTCACAAGCCTACAGTGGCACTTTCACATGCACCTTAGAGCTCTTGGTGATTAATAATGTTCTGTAGTAGAATAGAGAGAGCCCTGGTGGCGCAGTAGTTAAAAGACCTTGGCTGCTAACAGGAAGATCAGTGGGTTGAACCCACCTGCCACTCCCCGGGGGAAAGATGTGGCAGTCTACTTCAGTAAAGATTTACAACTTTGAAAACCCTATGGGGCAGTTCTGCTCTGTGTATAGGATCACTATGAGTCAGAATCGACTTCATAGCAATGGGTTTCCTAGTAGAGTAGATACTGCATTATTTAAGATTATATAAGGCACACAGGAATCACATGACTCTTGATTAATGCTGATTACCAATATGACTCTGTCAGGGCTACTGAGCTTACGTCTTTGCACTTAGAGGGCCAGTGATTAAAGGAAAATACACAGAATGGGTGAAAGCCTTTACCCATAAGTATCTCTAGTTTTTTTTTTTTTTTTTGGTCCAGATGACCTCCCTGGGTGCTACAAGCAAGTGAGGATTAAAATAGAAACAGTAGAAGAGAGAAGGGGAGAGGAAGGGGGGGAGGCAAAAAGAAGCAGGTGCATATTGAGGAGGATATGCAAGAGTGAGTGGTAAAATGCCATTAAGTGACACTCAGCAGGCTGTGGATTACCTTCCCTCACCCTAGCATTAGCATTTAAATTTTCTCTTCCTGTTGTTGGGTGCCCTCAGTCAATTCCAACTTACAGGGACTGTATAGGTCAGAATAGAACTGCCCCGTGGGGTTTTCCAGGCTGTAAAGACAGGCGCAGATTCTCAGGTCTTTTCTCCCCAGGAACTGCTGACTGATTTGAACCACTGGCCTTCAGTTAGTAGCCAAGCCTTTAATCATTGCCCCCCACCCAGGGCTCCTAAAGTGACTTTGCACCTTGTTAAAAATAAGAAAATCTAACTAGACAATAGGTAAGTGGTACTTTTGATGAAGGGTAAGACAGTACACAGAACTGGTGAAGTCAGCACAACTTGATCCAGGCAAAGTCATAGAAGCTTCATGGACACATCCAGACTCCCTGAGGGACCAAGTTACTGGGCTGAGGGCTGAGGATCATGGTCTTAGGGAACATCTAGCTCACTTGGCATGATGTAGTTTATAAAGAAAATGTTCTACATCCTACTTTGGTTAATAGCATCTGGAGTCTTAAATGCTCATCAGCAGCCATCTAAGATATGTCTACTGGCCCTAACCCACCTGGAGCAAAGACACAAGGGAAAGATTAGTCCAAAGGACTAAGGGACCACAACTACCACAGCCTCCACCAAACTGAGTCCAACACAACTGGATGGTACCTGGCTACCACCACCAACTGCTCTGACAAGATCACAATAGAGGCTCCCAGACAGAGCGGAAGAAGAATATAGAACAAAATTCAAACTCACAAAAAAAGACCAAACTTACTGGTCTGACATGGAGACCCGGTGGTACAGTGGTTTAGAGCTCAGCTGCTAACCAAAAGGTTGGCAGTTCGAATCCACCAGCCACTCCTTGGAAACCCTACAGAGCATTTCTAGTCTGTCCTAGAGGGTCGCTATGAGTTGAAATCGACTGGAGGGCAACAGAGTACTGGTTTGGCAGAGACTGGAGAAGCCCTGAGAGTATGGCCTGCCAGGCACCCTTTTAACTCAGGACTGAAGTTCACCTTTCAACCAAAGATTAGACAGGCCTATAAAACAAACAATAACACACATAGTTCAAGCATGTATATGAGACTGACTAAATGGGCAGACAAGCCCAAAAGCAAAGACAAGAAGGCAGGAAGGGACAGGAAAGCTAGAAAAATGGAAATGAGGGACTCAAGGTTGAGAAGGGCGAGCGTTCACACACAGCAGGGTTAGCAACCAATGTCACAAAACAATGTGCGTATTAATTGTTTAATGAGAAACTAATTTGCACTGTGGAGCCCTGGTGGTGCAGCAGTTAAGAGCCTGGCTGCTAACCTAAAGCACAAAAAAAAAAGGTTAAAAAAAAAAAACAAATAAGAAAAACACTTTCAGAATAAGCATGCAATTGTATAAAAAAAAACATTTTTTTTTGTAGTCAGGAAAATTCTAAAAACAAAAGTATTAGTGGAGTAACGAAGAGAAGCTTGTTCTGCCAGATATTAAAACTAAATTTGAAAAAATTGTATGGTAATAGTGCAGACAGATAAACGGAACAGAATAGAGTCCAGAAACAGACCCAGATAAATATAGAAATGATTCAAATTAGTGGGAAAAAGACGAATCAATCATTAAAGAAAAAGTGCTGGAAAACTGGATGGCTATTTGTAAAAAATAAAAGTAGATCTTTACCTCATTTCATATACCAAAATAAATTCTAGATTAGTCAAAATGAAATCATAAAATCTCTAAAAGAAAATAAGAGTGAATATTTTATAAACACAATGATAATAACAATATCTAAGCATGATCTGAAAACAAGAATCAAAAAGGAAAAATAATAAGTTTCACTACATAAAAATTAAAATCTTCTGAATGGCCCCAAAAGTAAGGTTGAACGACAAACCACAGACTAGAAAAAAATTTCCAATATGTATAACAAATAAAGAGTAAACATCTCCAACATTAAAAGAAAAAGCACTTAAAATTAAAAAGAAAAAGACAAATACTACAGTAAATAAATAAGCAAAGTATATATCAGATAATTCATACAGGAAGAAACATAAATCTTCAATAAACATGTGAAAAAATAGTCAACCACATGAAATTAAATGCAAATTAAAGTGAAGTAAATTTTTCATCTAACAGATTGGTAAGGGTTAAAAAGATTAATAAAACCTCAGTCTGGCAAGATATACAAAACAGACACTCTTGTGCATGGTTGATAAAAAAAAAAAAAAAAAACGTTGCTGTCAAGTCGATTCCGACTCATAGTGACCCTATATAGGACAGAGTAGAACTGCCCCATAGGGTTTCCAAGGAGTGACTGGTGGATTAGAACTGCCGACATTTTGGTTAGCAGCCGAATTCTTAACCACTGCACCACCAGATCTCAGCACTGTTGATAGGAGCACAAATTATTGCAATTTTTCTGGAGGGCAGATTGGCAATACGTATCAAAATCTTAAACGCATGTACCTATGACTCAGTGATTCCTCTTCTAGGAGTTTTCCTAAAGAGGGAATTGGAAAAATTTGCAAAGATATATTAACAGAAATATTCACTGAAGCATTGTAATTCACTTACATGTTCGCCAGTAGTGGACTAGTTACACAATTTATGGTACGTTAGCATCACGTAGTGGAATACTATACAGCCTTATAAACATTATTGTGAAGATAACGTATAGTTATAAAAAAAAAAACAAAAACCAAACCCAGTGCCGTCGAGTCGATTCCGACTCATAGCAACTCTATAGGACAGAGTAGAACTGCTCCATAGAGTTTCCAAGGAGCGCCTGGCGGATTCAAACTGCCGACCCTTTGGTTAGCAGCCATAGCACTTAACCACTACGCCACCAGGGTTGCCATAACACTTGGAAAATGCCTATTTCATATTGTTGAGTTGAAAAAAAAAATTACAGAGAAGGTATGGTTACACTTATATAAAATTGTATGCATGTATGATCAAAAATGTTCGGAAGAATATTTAGGAAAATGCTATCAATGATTTTCTTCGGTTGGTGGGATTTGGAAGAATTTTTACATTCTTCTTTATGTTTTTCAGTGTTTTTAAATTTCTTAGAATGAAGGCATACTTTTATCTATAGAAAAAAAAGCAAAACTATTTTCATTAAAAAAAAAACCCACAGAAACACAAGGGAGTTTTTTTTTTTTAATTGTACTTTAGATGAAGGTTTACAGAACAAACTAGTTTCTCATTAAACAGTACATATATTGTTTTCTGACATTCGTTACCTACCCCATGACATGTCAACATTCTCCCTTCTTGACCTTGGCTTCCCTATTACCAGCTTTCCTCTTCTCTCCTGCCTTCCAGTCCCTGCCCCAGGGCTAGTACACCCCTTTAGTCTTGTTTTGTTCCCTGGGCCTGCTCAATCTTTGGCTGAAGGGTGAACCTTAGGAGAGACCTCATTACTGAGCTGAAAGAGTGTCTGGGGGCCATACCCTCAGGGTTTCTCCAGTCTCTCTCAGGCCAGCAAGTCTGGTCTTTCTTTTTGAGTTAGAATTTTGTTCTACATTTTTCTCCAGCTCTGTCCGGGACCCTCTATTGTGATCCCTGTCAGAGCAGTCAGTGGTGGTAGCCGGGCACCATCTAGTTTACTAGACTCAGACTGGTGGAGGCCGTAGTAGTTGTGCTCCATTAGTCCTTTAGACTAATCTTTCCCTCACGTCTTTAGTTTTCTTCATTCTCCCTTGCTCCTGAAGGGGTGAGACCAGTGGAGTGTCTTAGATGGCCATTCACAAGCTTTTAAGACCCCAGACGCTACTCACCAATGCAGAATGTAGAACATTTTCTTTGTGAGGTATGTTATGCCAGCTGAGCTAGATGTTCCCCGAGACCATGGTCCCTAGAGCCCCCATCTCAGCAATTCAGTCCCTCAGGGAGTTTGGATGTGTCTATGGAGCTTTCATGACCTTACCTTGTACAAGTTGTGCTGTCTTCCCCAGTATTGTGTACTGTGTCTTACCCTTCACCAAAGTTACCACTTACCTATTGTCTGGTTGGTGTTTTTTCACCCCCACCCTTTCCCTCCCTTGTAACCATCAAAGATTGCTTCTTTTTGTGTGTAAACCTTTTCATGAGTTTTTATAGTAGTGGTCTCATACGATATTGGTCCTTTTTTGTGATTGACTTATCTCACTCAGCATAATGCCCTCCAGATTCTTCCATGTTGTGAGATGCTTCACAGATACATCATTGTTCTTTATCCTTGCTAGTACTCCACTGTGTGTATGTACCATAGTTTGTTTATCCGTTCATCTGTTGATGGGCACTAAGGTTGTTTCCATCTTTTTGCTATTGTGAATAATGCTGCAATGAACATGGGCGTGCATACGTCTATTTGTGTGACGACTTATTTCTCTAGGATATATTCCTAGGAGTGGGATTGCTGGATCATATAGTATTTCTATATCTAGCTTTTTAAGGAAACGCCATATCATTTTCCAAAGTGGTTGTACCCTTTTGTGTTCAAGATAAGGGAATTTTTATCTGATGGGCATGTATTTTTTCAGTAAAGTGTGAGGAAAAGTCAAGAGTAGAGTGGGAGGGAGTAATTTCAAGAATGTGAATAAGGTAGGAAATATTATTTCAGGGAGTAGAAGAATTGGAGAGAAAAGGAGAATTCCCAGCAGTGTTGAGGGCCTAGTTGAGTTTGATGATCATTAACCTGCTTGCTCAGTTGTGGTTTTGCCTCCAACACTCCTGAACTGCACAGATGAAAGTATGGAGAAGATGAATGTTTTAATTCCTCCAGGGGCAACTCTAGAGTATTGCCAAGGAAGTCAAGTATATTTGCAAAAGAGTGATAATGATAATAAATTCAGGAATTTAAGAGGGAAAGGGAGCAAGCAAAGATTGGAGGAGACTGAAGAAAAGAGAGAAACTGTGTGTGGGAAGGAGTCAGTGAATTGGAGGATTCATGAGGTCAAAGAATTGTTAAAGGGGGGGTCACTTGAACAGGTGAGTCAGGGAAGCTTGTGAAGTGGATAGAGAACTTGATGTTTGAATTAATGATTTTAGGGATGGTTTTTTTTTAAGAGCTAGGGCATGATCATGTGACCGGGTGGCTGAGGAGGAATTCATTGAAACAAACACAGAATCACTCCCTCCACATATTATATCACTCTCATCACACACTTCTCGCTCGTCAGTTCCAGGCCCTGAAATTAATGGCCTTTAAGGGTCTGACCCCAACCTATCTTTTCTGCCTTGTTTTTCCACTTCACCCCTTCAAAATCCTAGGCTCTAGGCAAACTGAATTACAAACTGTCCCATCTCCTTGCCTTTGCATACAATGTTCCCTCCTCCTGCAAATGCCCTCTCCCCATTTCTGAAATTACAGTGTTTACCTGTCTTTTAAATCCAGCTTGAAAGCTTCACCCTCCATGAAGCCTTGCCGTAATATCCTGCCAGAATTACCTCCTGTGAATTCTCATGGTACTTCATTCATACCTCCCTTAGGACAGTTATTATTTTCTACTTTGTGTCTTTGTACTTTTTGGGGTCAATTTCATCTCTGTCTCCTTGAGGTGATCAAGATTAAACCATGCCTAAAGCAGTTTTCAGAAACCCTGGTGGTGTAGTGATTAAGTGCTATCTATGGCTGCTAGCCAAAAGGTCAGCAGTTCAAATCCACCAGGCACTCCTTGGAAACTTTATGGAGCACTTCTACTCTGTCCTATAGAGTCGCTATGAATTGGAATCGACCACATGGCAACGGGCAAAGCAATTTTCTACTCCATTCTCAAGCATAGCGCCTTACAGGGATTATTCACTCTGTTAACCACCCAAGTGTTTCCAAAGCGTGATATGTATGACTATTTTAGGTAGTACATAGCCAAATATTTTTTAATAGTTGTATGTTTATTTTAATATGTACCGTTGTCCCTCAGCATCCACAAGTGATTTGTTCCAAGACCCCTGTGGATACCAAAATCCGAGGATGCTTAAGTCCCTTATATAAAATGGCTTAGTATTTGCATGTAACCTATGCGCATCCTTCTGTATACTTTAAATCATCCTTAGATTACTTACAATACCTAATAAAACGTAAATACCGTATAAGTAATTTTTATACAGTACTGTATTTTTTTTTACTGTATTGTTTAGGGAATAATGACAAGGCCAGTGCTAACAATGCTCAAACAACGAGTGCTGGAGAGAGACTGAGGATATGTGAAGTGGGGGAAGGCTACAGCAGGGTATGTCTACACGTCATTTCATTCACGTGGATTCAGTGCAATGTGGCAAATTCCAGTTTTGCTTTTTTGGAACATTCCCCCCCTCCAATATCTTTGATCTGTGGTTGGTTGAATCCATGGATGCAGGACCCGTGGATATGGTGGGCTGGCTGTATTTGAAAAATACTTTATTTTCCATTTATGATGGTGGTAAAATGTTTTATTTTTCAAATAAATGTGCTTAAGTTAAAAAAGAAAGTGAGGAGTTGATTTTTTAAAATACTCAAATACGTCAGGAGTTGATTTTTTTTAATATTCAGTACAGGAATTACACAAATAGAGCAAAATTCGTGAAGGTTATACTCAGGTGTCTAAAGTCTGGGAAACACTGCATTGAATGAAAAAAAGACTAAAGAACCAAATCACAGAACCATGCCCTCCTTCACAAATGGTTTATTTAAAAAATAGTCCCAGTATTCACTCTCTCCATTGACAATTTTCCATAAGCATATAAACCCAAGAATTTCCTATCTTAAAAAAAACAAGCAAAAAGCTCTCTTTCCACTCCTTCCACCTACTGCCTCAAATGCTAGCCTATCGCCACTGTGCCCACTGCCTTACTCCTTTCACTCAACCCACTGCAATATGGCTTGCACCTCCACTGCCTAACTGAAACTGGACTTGAAATGATCATCAGTTACCTTCTAATGGACAAAACCAATGAGCCCTTTTCTGGCCTTATTTAATTTGGTTCTCTAGGCAGCATTTGGCATTGTAGGCTGTTCCTAAAAAGTTCTGTGCTCCCCAGATTTCCACACCACTCTCCTATCTCTTCAGTCATTCCTTCTCCATTCCTTTCACTGAGTCCTCCTCCTCCACTCTCCCTTAAACGTTAATGTCCCCCAATTTTTTATTATGATGATTATAAAAGGAATGAGAAAAGTAATGCTTCTATCTGGTAAAAAATTGAGAAAGTACAGAAGAGAAGCCTTTCTTGCATATTTTCCCAGGAAAAAAATTATATATAATTACATCCTGTTTTGTTTTTTCTGAGCTCTGGTTACAGCTACGGCTGCTAAGCAAAAGGGTGGCATTTCGAATCCACTACCACTCTTTGGAAACCCTATGGGGCAGTTCAGCTCTGTCGTACAGGGTAGCTATGAGTCGGAATCAACTGAACAGCAACAGGTTTGGTTTGTTTTTTTTGTTCTTTTGCACAAATGTTATGCACTTTGCTTTTATTGTTGTTGCTGTTTCTTTCATTTTGTTTTGTTTTTTATTTTGAAGATATTGCCATATCACCTATTGGCACACAGAATTCTATTTCATTCTTATTAATGGCAGCACAAGCATACCACAGAATTAATGCAACTTAATTCCTCAGTGAGGTAGCTTCCAAGTGTTATTATAAATAACATAGTAAACATCCTTGTTTTTGTTGTTGTTGTTGTTAGATGCCTTAGAGTCACTTCTGACTCATAGAGACCCTATATCCTGCACCATCCTCACAATTGTTATGATTAAGCCCACTGTTGCCGCCACTGAGTCAATCCATCTCATTGAGCGTCTTCTCTTTTTCGCTGACCCCCTACTTTACCAAGCATGATGTCCTTCCCCAGGGACTGGTCCCTGCTGATAACATGTCCAAAGTACATGAGACGAAGTCTCAGCATCCTCACTTCTAAGGAGCAGTCTGACTGTGCTTCCTCCAAGACAGATTTGTTCGTTCTTCTGGCAGCCCATGTTATAGTCAATATTTTTCACCAACACCGTAATTCAAAGGCATCAATTCTTGTTTGGTCTTCCTTATTCATTGTCCAGCTTTCCCATGCACGTGAAATGATTGAAAATACCCTAGTCCACAAAGTGGTATCTTTGCTTTTTAACATTTTAAAGTGGTCTTTTCTATCACATTTGCCCAGTGCAATACGTCTTTGATTTCCTGACTGCTGCTTCTATGGGCATTGATTGTGGATTCAAGAAAAATGAAATCCTTGACAGAATCAATACTTTCTCTGTTCATCAAGATGTTGCTTATTGGTCCAGTTGTGAAGATTTTTATTTTACTTATGTTGAGATGCAATCTTTACTGAAGGCTGTGGTCTTTGATCTTCACTAGAAAGTGCTTCAATGCCTCTGCACTTTCAGCAAGCGAGGTTCTCTCACCTGCATACCCCAGGTTGTTAATGAGTCTCCCTCCGATCCTACTGCCACGTTCTTCATATAGTTCAGCTTCTCAGATTATTTGCTCAGCATACAGATTGAATAAGTATGGTGAAAGTATGCAACCCTGATGCACACCTTTCCTAACTTTAAATCATGCAGAATCCCCTTGTTCTGTTTGATCTCCTGCCCTTTGGTCTATATACAGGTTCCTCATGAACACAATTAAGGGTTCTGGAATTCCCATTCTTCACAACGTTATCCATAATTGTTACGATCCACACAGTCAAATGCCTTTGCATAGAAAATAAAACACAGGCAAACATCTTTCTGGTTTTCTCTGCTTTCAGTGAAGATGCACCTGACATCAGCAGTGATATCCCTTATTCCATGTCCTCCTCTGAATCCGGCTTGAACTTCTGGCAGTTCTCTGTTGATGTACTGCTGCAACCACTTTTGAATGATCTTCAGCAAAATGTTACTTACATACGGTATTAACGATATTGTTTTATAATGCATTCTGTTGGATCATCTTTCTTCGAAGTGGACACAAATATGGATCTCTTTCAGTCAGTTGGCCAGGAAGCTGTCTTCCAAATTTCTTGGCATAGACGAGTGAGCACTTCCAGCGCTGCATCCGTTTTTTGAAACATCTCAGTTGGTATTCCATCAATACCTGGAGCCTTGTTTTTCGCCAATGCCTTCAGTGCAGTTTGGACTTCTTCCTTCAGTATCATCAGTTCTTGATCATATGCTACCTCCTGAAATGGTTGAATGTCGACCAACTCTTTTAGATACTGTGACTCTCTGTATTCCTTCCACCTTTTTTGATGCTTCCTGTATTGTTCAGTATTTGGCCCATAGAATCCTTCAGAATTGCAACTTGAGGCTTGAATTTTTTCTTCAGTTCTTTCAGCTTGAGAAATGCCGAGTGTGTTGTTTCCTTTTGGTTTTCTAACTCTGGACCTTTGCACATTTCCTTATAATACTTTACTTTGTCTTCTCAAGCCACCTTTTGAAATCTTCTGTTCAGTTCTTTTACTTCATCATTTCTTCTGGTTCATTTTAGCTACTCCGTATTCAAGAGCAAGTTTCAGAGTCTCTTCTGACATCCATTTTGGTCTTTTCTTTCTTTACTGTCTTTTTAATGATCTTTTACTTTCTTCGTTTATGATGTCAACCCACGATTTGTCTATTCTTCAGTCATTAGTGTTCAATGTATCAAATCAATTCTTGAGATGGTCTCTAAATTCAGGTTGGATGTACTCAAGGTGGTATTTTGGCTGTCACGGACTTGTTTTAATTTTCTTCAACTTCAACTTGCATATGAGCAGTTGATGGTCTGTTCTGCAGTTGACCCCAGGGTTTGTTTTGAACGATGATATTGAGCTTCTCCATCGTCTTTTTCCACACATGGAGTCTCTTTGATTGCTGTGTATGCCATCTGGTGAGGTCCACGTGTATAGTCACCGTTCATGTTGTTCAATAAAGGTATTTGAAATGAAGACCTCGTTGGTCTTGAAAAATTCTATCATGCGATCTCCAGGGTCATTTCTATCACCAAGGCCACATTTTCCATCTACTGATTCTTCTCCTTTGTTTCCAACTTCCACATTCCAATCACCAGTAATTATGAATGCATCTTGATTGCATGTTTCATCAATTTCAGACTGCAGAAGTTGGTAAAAGTTTTCAATTTCCTCATCTTTGGCATTAGTGGTTGGTGGGTAAATTTGAATAATAGTCATAATAGCTGGTCTTTCATGTAAGCATATTATTATCTTATCACTGACAGTGTTGTACTTCAGGATAGATCTTAAAATGTTGTTTTGACAATGAATGTGAAGCCGTTCATCTTCAATTTGTAATTTCCTGCATCGTAGACCGAATGATTGTCATTCAAAATGGGCCAATACCGGTCCATTTGAGCTCACTAATGCCTAGGGTATCAATCTTTATGCACCCATTTCATTTTTTAAATAATTTTTATTGTGCTTTACAAATCAAAACAGTCTCTCACACAAAAACCCATATACACCTTGCTACACACTCCCAGTTATTGCCACTTCTGCTCTTTTTTGATTGTTGTTTGCTTGATATATTTTTTTCCATCCTTTGAGTTTTAGTTTGTGTCTCTAAGTCTAAGGTGTGTCTCTTATAGGCAGCATATAGACGGATCTTGTTTTTTATCCATTCTGCCACTCTCTGTCTCCTTATTGGTGCATTTAGTCCATTTACATTCAGGGTATGAATTTAATGCTATCATTTTGATGTCTTTTTGTGTGTGTTGTTGACAGCTTCTTTTTCCCACTTAATTTTATGTGCTGAATAGATTATCTTTACATATTGTCCTTTCCTCATATTTGCTGGTGGTGATTTTGTTTCTGATGAGTCTCTATTTTTTTCTTGTACTTTATTTTGATTAGTAGGATAGTTTGTCTCTCTTGTGGCTACCTTATTGTTTACCCCTATTTTTCTAAATTTAAATTTAAACCTAGCTTTTATTTCTTTGTATCGCTGTATCTTCCTCTCCATATGGACGGTGTATGATTACATTTCTTAGTCCCTCTTTATTATTCTAATGTTGTCTTCTTTTATGCAATAACATCACTGTTAACCTGTTTTCAGCTTTTTTTTTTTTTTTATAATCTTGCTTTGTTTTTTTTGATTTCCCTGTCTGGGTTGACTTCTGGTTGCTCTGCCCAGTGTTCTAGTCTTGGGTTGATACCTGATATTATTGATTTTCTTACCAAAGAACTCCCTTTATTACTTCTTGTAGTTTGGGTTTGGTTTTTACGAATTCCCTAAACTTGTGTTTATCTGGAAATGTCTTAATTTCACCTTCATATTTAAGAGATAGTTTTGATGGATATATGACTCTTGGCAGGCAATTTTTTTCCTTCAATTTTTTAAGTATATCATCCCATTGCCTTCTTGTCTGCAAGGTCTCTGCTGAGTAGTCCACGCTTATTCTTATTGGCTGTCCTTTGTTGGTGACTTTTCATTTATCCCTTGCTGTGCTTATAATTCTCTCTTTATCTTTGGTTTTGGCAAGTTTGATTATAATATGTCTTGGTGACTTTCTTTTCAGATCTACCTCATGTGGAGTTTGATGAGCATCTTTGATAGATATCTTCTCATCTTTCACAATATCAGGGCAGTTTTCTGCCAACAAATCTTCAAGAATTTTCTCTGTATTTTCTGTTATCCTTCCCTGTTCTGGTACTCCAGTCACTCATAGGTTATTTCTCTTGATTGTGTCCCACGTGATTCTTGAGGTTTCTTCATTTCTTGAAATTCTTTTATCTGATTTTTCTTCAAATATTTTAGTGCCAAGTGACTTATCTTTGAGTTCAGAAATTCTAGCTTCTACTTGCTCAATTCTGCTCCTCTGGCTTCCTATTGAGTTGTCTACTTCTGTAATTTTATTGTTAATCTTCTGAATTTCTGATTGTTGCCTGTCTACGGATTTTTCCAGCTTATTAAACTTTTCATTATGTTCCTGAATAATCTTTCTAATTTCTTCAAAAGCTTTATCTGTGTGTTCCTTGGCTTGTTCTACGTATTGTCTCATTTCCTTCCTGATGTCTTGAAGGGTTCTGTATATTAAACTCTTGTATTCTGCATCTGATAATTCCAGGAATGCACTTTCATCTAGAAGATCCCTGGATTCTTTGTTTTGAGAGCCCGTTGAGGTGATCATGGTCTGTTTCTTTATGTGACTTGATATTGACTGTTGTCTCTGAGCCATCTACAAGTTATTGTATTAGTTTATGCTTGCTTACTGTGTCATAGCTGCTTGCTTTGTTTTGTTTTGGTATACCCCTATGTTTTGCTTGAGTGAGCTAGCTTGATCATTTTCACCTTTGGAGCTTTGATGTCCTGTCCCCAGCTGGTTAGAAGTGTTATCAGGTATATCAGTCTAGGAGTCCATTCAGTTTTCTTGTATGAATTCAGCTCAGGTTTCCAGGTAGCTGATCATCAAGTATGTGGTACAGGCTCTGTCCTACAGTCTTAGATGGGCAGTGGTGATTGGTGTATATGCCAGTATTTGATTGCAGCAGGGGGTCACACTCTGAACAAGGCAGGGGGCTGAGAACTGACCCCCAAGTGTCTCTGAGGAAAACGCATCCCTGTTCCCTAGAGCGTGCTGGTGGGTGGGTTCTGCAGACTGACCATGGGCACCCAAAGTTTTTGGTTGTAAGAACTGGAAGGTACCAGTTATCTTTGGACCTCTGTTGCGGGCGGCTGGGTGACCTGAGTGGAGCTACCAGTCCTTAGGTCCCTGATGTGGGTAGGTAAGGACCTTGTTTAATAGGCAAAGCAATGTCAAACGTCAAACACCCTCCTCTCTACCGCACTGCTGAAGTGGTTGGAGTTTGCCAACAAGGGTCTATTCTCCTGAAATAGGCACACACAGGTCCATGCAGAAGGGAATCGTGTTCAAGGCCCATGGAGGGTTTATGTCTGGACAGGAGCCGCTTCTGTCCTGAGCCCCCCCTGGTTAATGGAGCTAGCAAATTGTCTTTTCCCCCCAGTTGCAATTTTTTTCCTTCCCCAAGGCCGGGAGGATGGCTCTAGGTGATCAACAGGGCTTATCTCAGGCCCAGGGATTCAGCCGCTGCAGCCAGCTTGGGGGCGGGGGGGGGGGGTGCGTGGTAAAATGTACGCAAGTACTTAGCTTTTGCCGAGAGCGCCCTTCTCCTCAGGTTCTGGAGGTGTGAGTGGACTGTGCGGCTGGCTGCTTCTCCCTGAGGATACTGCGGCCCAACGCTAGGACCAGCCCCCCACCGCTGCAGCCTCTGCTCCGGGAATGGTGCCTGAGGGCTCCCCGTGATTCAGGTCTGGTAACTCCTCTCCACTTCTGAATGGTCTCCTTCCTCCCCCTGCCCCTCAGTTCATTGTCTAAGCTTGCCTTTGATGCTCAGAGCTCCTAGCTTGTAACAAATATACTCATTTCACTTGTTTTTTTTGGGTCTTTGTTGTAAAAGAGGGCCCACCGGAAGCGTCTGTCTATTCCACCATCTTGGTCCACCTCCCCATTTCATTTTTGATGATTTCCAATTTTCCTAGATTCATATTTTGTACATCCTGTATTCCGATTATTAATGGATGTTTGCAGTAGTGCCACACCAGCAAATGAAGGTCCTGAAAGCTTGACTGCATCCACATAATTAAAGTTGACTCTACTTTGAGGAGGCAGCTCTTTCCCATTGGTATTCTGAGTGTCTTCCAACCTGAGGGGCTCATCTTCAGACAAGATACAAGACAATGTCCCACTGCTGTTCATAGGATTTTCACTGGCCAGTTTTTCAGAGGTAAACCACCAGGTCCTTCTTCCTAGTCTGTCTTAGTCTCAAAGGTCTGCTGAAAATTGTCCACCATGGATGACCGTGCTGGTATTTGAAATACCAGTAGCATAGCTTCCAGCATCACAGCAACACTCAAGCCACCACAGTACAGCAAACTGATGGACGAATGGGGAAACATCCTTACACATACGTAAATTTTTATAAAATTTCTATAAGTGGAATTGTCAGATCAAAAGGAACGTGTTTTTAATTCTGATAGTTTCAAATGCCCTCCACAAAAGTTACAAGAATCTGTATCCCCATCATGCATGAGACTGCCTCTTCTCCCTCACTTTTGCCAACACTGAGTCATTTAAATTTGTTTTCCAAATCCATAAGGTGAAAAATTAGATCTCATGGCTATTTTGACTTACATTTCTTTAAGGAGTAATGTTGAGCATCTTTTCTTACATTTGTTGGTGTTTTATATTCTTTTTTTGAAAATTGTTTGTGTCCTTTACTCTTTTTTCTATCAGGTCGTTAGTCTCTCTCTTATTGATTTATAAAGGCTCTTTATATGTAAAGGAAATTATATAATTTGTGCTGCAAAATTTTTTCTTTTGTTTTTATTTTTTCCCCAGGCAATCTTTAGCCCTAAGCAACTTCTATCACATACTCGTCTATGTCCTCTGAGTTGATGACTCCTGAATCTATAGCTCTAGCACAGACCTCTATCCTAGCTCCAAGTTCCAATTATCTGCTATATGTCTTCACCTATATGAAGCTAAACTTGTGTATGTATGTGTGATATTTATATTTTTATAAAGTCAGTTTATATTTCTATAAACTCAGAATATCTGAAACTGAATTCATCTTTCCCCAAATATGTGTTTCCTGTTATGCTCTCTCTTGACTATTAATTTGATCATTTACCTAGAACTTTCACCCAGAAATCTAACATCCACTTCTTTCTTGCCTTCAAAAACAACTGACCAAAGATCCCTGAAATATTTTCCCAAATGACGGTAATGCCCTCCTATCTAATTACTACTAGCAAATTTGCACAGTGGTTAGAGTACAGGCTGCAGAGTCAGAAAAGAACTGAGTTTGTATCCTGGCCTTGATCATTCCAAGCTATATGGCCTTGAGCACATTTCTTACTCAAAACTTGTTTCCTTATCTGGGATGGTTAATGTTATGTGTGAACTTGACTAGGCCATGATTCCCAGTATTGTGTAATTGTCCTCCATTTTGGTACTGTTTAATTATCCTCTATTTTATGTATTGTAAATCCTAAACTCTATATGTTAATGAGGGAGGATTAATGTGGGCTATATCTTGAGTCATACTTCAAGTCACACCCTGACTCAAGTCACACCCTGACTCAGGTCACACCCTGACTCAAGTCACCGCCTTACTCAAGTATCTGATGTAAAGGGAGTTTCCTTGAGGTTGTGACCTACATCCAATATATGGACACTCTGGCAAAGCTTGCGCTTATTCTGGATCCTGCATCCAGCTCGTCATCATCTGACCTCCAGTTCTTGAGACTTCAGTCAGCATCCTGCTGTCTGACCTGCTGATTCTGGGATTTGCCGGCCTCCACAACCCCATGGGCCAGCCACCTGTCATCTGACCTATCAATGTGAGATTCATCAGCACCTACAACCACGTGAGTCAGGAGAAAACCTCAGTCCAATGCCTGACTCATGGATTTGGGACTTGCCAGCCTCGATAACCACATAAGCCATTTCCTTGAGATACATCTTTACATATATACACTTCATTGGTTTTGCTTTTCTAGAGAACCCAACCTAAAACATTTGGTAGCAGGAGTAGGGAGCTGCTCTAACAAACGCTTAAAATGTGGAAGTGGTTTTGAAGTTGGGTAATGAGTAGAAGCTGGAAGAGTTTTAAGGTGCCTTAAAAAAAATTTTTTTTTAAGAGTAAAAGCCTAGATTGCCTTGGAGAGACTGTTGGTAGAATTATGGCTTTCAAAGGCATTCTGGTGAGGGCTCAGAAGGAAGCAAGGAGAGCTATAGAGAAAGTCTCTATCATCTTAGAGAATACATATGGTGCCAGCAGCAAATGTTGCTAGAAATGTGGCCATTCAATGTGTTTATGGTGAGGCTTTAAAAAAAAAAAAATGAACATATGATTGGACAGTGGAGGAAGAGTGATGCTTTTTATGCAATGACAAAAAAGTTGTATTATGTTCACATGTTTGGTGGAAGGTAGAACTTGTAAGTGATGAACTTGGATATCTGCTGATGAGATTTCTAAGCCAGATCTTAAAGGGTCCACTTGGTTTCTCCTTGTCACTTATAGTAAAATGCAAGAGGAGATGGACTGTTCTGTGGAAACAGATAACTTGTAATCTAGATTTCACAGGTTCACAGATGAAGAAGGATTTTGTCCCAGGATGGAATACACCTAAAGCCTCGCACGTATTTAATTTATGTGATTCAGAAGATGATATTTTGGACTTGAAGTTGATTTAAGGGCTTAAAAAGATTTGGAAAATTCTGTTGTACAACCTAAGGATGCGTGTCCTAGAATGTTCACCAAGGACATGACTACCCAATCTTTTGTGAAAGAGATTAAGCCTGTGACTGGTGATTCTAACCAACTACCACAGCAGAAAACCCATCAGCTTAGACTGAAGGGGACAGAAAAAGAATGAAAGGATAGGACACTCTCTGTCTCATGGAATTCTACAGGCAGGAAACAGACCAAAGGAGCTACATCTGTTGTCCTCCAAGGAAAGGACCATTCCTGGAACAGCTCAGAGATCAGCAGAACTGTTGGAAGGAGCACAGGAAGCAGAGCCTTCTTAGTTTCAAAGGGGTGGGCCACAGCCTCCTAGGTTTCAAAGAGTTGGACCTTTACCAACTCAGTTTTGGAATGTGGGGCTGCTGTTAAGGTGTGCCAGCAGAATGGGGCCACTGCCCAAAGCTGGCGGGCACAGCTGTCATGCCCAATGGGCAGAAGAACAGGGCCTTCTGGGGCCAAGGGGATGGTGTCATCACTCATCCTAGGAGAATGGGACTGACTAAGGCCGAGGGAGCAGAGTTCCCATCCCAGTGGGCCTCAAAGGTGACGCTGAAGCCCGGGGCCAAGGAGCCTCCACCCAGAACCTAGAGGACATGGCCAACACTCAGAGTCTGGAGGGCAGGGCCATTGCTCAGGTTGTCTCAGAGACCAGAGGATTATTTTTAAGCCTTGAGAGCCAGTGTAGTTTGTTCTGCTGGGTTTTGGACTGTTTGGTGCCAGTTATCCCTTCTTTCCCTCCAATTTCTCCCATTTGTATTGGAAATGTCTACTGTGCCTGTTCCACCATTGTTCTTTGGAAACAGATAACTTGTAGCCTAGATTTCACAGGTTCACAGATAAAGAGGAATTTTGTCCCAGCATGTAATACACCTAAAATCTCACCCCTACTTGATTTAGATGACTCAGAAGATATTTTAGACTTGAAGTTGATTTAAGGCTTTTGGGATGATGTGATGGGGTGAATGTCTTTTGCGTGTGGGAAAGCCATGAATTTTGGGAGCCAAAGGGTGGAATACTATGGATTGAATTTTGTCCCCCAAAATACGTGTTGTAAATCCTAGCCTCTATGCCTGTGGTCTTTGTTATGTTAATGAGATGGGATTACATAGTATACGGTGTATCTTGAGTCGATTTCTTTTGAGCTATAAAAGAGATTAAACAAGCAAGCTAGTAAGCAGAGATGGGGGAAGATTTCTGCCAAGCTGCATGGAGATCTCCAAGAAACCAGGAAACAAGCTGAAGAACTAAGGACCTTCTTCCACAGCCAACAAAGACAGAAAGCCTTCCCCTAGAGCCTGCTCCATGAGTTTGGACTTTTAACCTCCTAAACTGTGAGGAAATAAATTCCTGTTTGTTAAAGCCGTCCACTTGTAGTTTTTCTGTTATAGCAGCACTAGATAACTAAGACGTCACCTATAAAAAATAATTATCTTAAAGAAAAAAATTTCATAGGGTTATTTAAAGGACTAAATGAGACTGTATGCGAAGTATTTGGCATATAAAAAAGTATTTGGCATATAGTAAATAGTAAATGCTAGTAGCTATTATCTCCCTGACCTATCTTCCTCCACCCTCTTCCAAGCCATCTTCTATGCTGCTGCCTTATTGATAAATCTAATCATTGTCCTCCATATAATCCTTCAGTGACTCCCACCTTCCCCCAGCCCTTTCCCCACACATCATTTATGTCTGAATTCCTTGGTAGGGCATATAAGGCCAATAAGAGTCTGTTATCTTTCACCACTACCCCATATGTTACCCTCAAGCCACATTAAACTATATGCCATGTCTCAAATACATATACTTTTTCACACTTCCATGACTTTGTGCACGATGTCCACGATAGACAAGTCATTCATTTCATAAGTACCTACTCTAGACTCAGGACAAGCATGTCCTTTGTGCTTCTACGGCACTTGACACATAACCTTACCCTGGTACAAATCACATTGTTTTGTAGTCGTTTGTTTACTTCCTTGTCTCCCACACAAGATCGTGAACTCCTTGAGGGCAGGGACTGTTTTAATGTTTGTATCGCCATCACCCAACATGGGGCCTGGCATTTTATAGGAGCTCCATATGTTTGTTGAATAAATACAGCTCTGATCTCCATTCCCCTACTACTTCTACAGCAATCAGTATCCACACATATATACAGTCTTTTACCAAACCCCCCTATTGCCAACCCCTCTTCCTAACAGTGTCAAACAGCCCAGCCAAAATTTCTGTTGTCAAAGCAATCGTAGGAGTCTGGAACTGGTCCAACTAGAAGGGGTGGAACAGGAGACAATGGTCTCAGTGTAGGCCCTAACCAATACCAATGTTGAGATCAGAGTTCACCCTCAAATCTCAGAGACAAATATTGATGTCTATTTATTCAGAACCTAACCTTTAGTGTATCAAGGGGAAAACGTATCTCGAGATCATTCCTTTAATCGTGATTAGACTTGGCAGCTGCTTATATCACCATCCTCAAACTCTGAGCCAACAAGAAGCACACACAGGTATAACAGATGTGTTGTAGTGACTGAAGCAAAAGCAAACAAGTGACTTCCTCTGAAATTCTTCACCCTTAAAGTCAGACTTAACATCATCTTCGGCTAGCAGAGAATAAGACATACAGTTTCTTTTTTACTTTCTTTTAATAATGTTTTAAAGCCAATAAGAAGTTATACCCAGACCCAGTGCTGTCGAGTCAATTCCGACTCATAGCAACCCTACAGAAGAAGTTAGAGACATAATCAGAAAGTAGACAAGTGAAAAAAGGAGACAGGAAGCATCAAAGACACCCTTCATTCCAGTAAATACAGAGCTGTATTATGACCCCCACCAATATCCCATGGAGGCCTAGCTCTGCTGGGGTCAGGAGGCATCTCCATCATTGTGTAGGGATACCAGACAGCATTCAGGTGTGATGATGTCAAATTGAGGAACTGCTGAGATCAAGGTCTACAGTTTCGGTGCTAGGATTGAGCGGGGGTTGGTCACTCTTAATCTCTTCCAGGCTGTGCCGGATCCCATAGCCAAAGTAGATAGCAAAACCTAGTGGGGAAAAGTAGCTGTGAGGTGGGAAGTATTAACATACGAAAGTTTAATAAGTCTCCCACTTGAGACCAAGAAGGAAGGGAACTGGGATAGGACACCCAAGAGACCTACTCATCCCAATGGATACTTACCAATCAGCATCCAGACCGCAAATCGGGCCCAGGTGCCAGCTGTCATATGCATCATAAGATAAATATTCACAAAGATGCTCACTAGTGGCAGAAGAGGCAAAGCAGGCACCTGGGAACAAAGTAAAATCTTCTAAGTACTACAGGGTGACCTAGAAAGAGACGCTTTACCCTACCCCTACTAGGGAAGAGACGGTTGGGAGCCCTGGTAGCACAGTGGTTAAGGGCTCAACTGCTAACCAAAAGGTTGGCTGTTCCAATCCACCAGCTGCTCCTTGGAAACCCTATGGGGCAGTTCTACTGTCATATACCTAAAAAACCAAAGCCAAACCCACTGCCGTCGAGTCGATTCCAACTCATAGCAACCCTATAGGACAGAGTAGAACTGCCCCATAGAGTTTCCAAGGAGTGCCTGGTGTATTCGAACTGCTGACCTTTATGGTTAGCAGCCGTAGCACTTAACCACTACACCACCAGGGTTCCCACTCTGTCCTATAGGGTTGCTATAAGTTGGAATTTACCTGATGGCAACAGGTTTGGGTTTGGTTTTATGAACCTTATTAGACCTCAAGGTATCTGGAGCCTATTCCTCCCAAGGTAGCTTGGTGGGGGAAAAGAGAGGCCATTTACCTTGAAGTGAAGAGAAGTAGAGCTCTGTGGCTGTCTCCAGATGATCCCAGTAACACCAGCAATGAGCATCAGGAGCAGCACAACCACTGCAATCCACACTGGGTCTCCAGAAAGCAGTGGAACTGGCCACTGGGTCAGCACCAGGCATAGGACAGTCAGCAGTAGAGCTTGAAGGTCAAATTGAGGGACATCAAAAACCAACTCCCAAGACCAGTATGTTAAGATGTTATGCACCCCATTCCAAAGAGTCTCTGTAGTTCTACTTCAGCCACCAAATGCCACACACTCCCACCCCATCATGCTACCCTTAGAGCCCTCCCAGAAGAAAGTCCCACTGCTCACCAAGAAGTGATGAACAAATATAGACAACTTGGCCAGACAGTAGAGTGGGGGTGGATTTGGATGGGCAAAATAGTCCCCGTAGACTGAACTTTGCTTCAGGTATCTTCTCCCCCTCCAACACCACTTCATCTTCCCCATTCTTTATCTCCTGGTCAGGCTGATACCTAAGGTAAGAGTAGTAAGGCAGTATTAAGAACAACCCTTAACCATTTTACTATCTCCTCCAAGGTAACTTAAATTTCTTCCTCACAACTTTTGGCAGGAAAGCATACCCAGCTTTCTCAAAGACAGCCAGGATAATGAAGGCAAATGAGGAAGGAGGAGCAGATCCCCATAGTTGGTTCAAGAATAAAAACCCAAATCACAGGATACAGAGGAAGGGAGTCTCACCTGAGGATGAGAACACAAATAGCCACCAAGGAGTAAGCAAGCAGGGTCCCAATTGACATGAGGTCCACAAGATCAGTGAGTTCAAAGATAAATGCCATGAATGCTAAAATTGAGGAGCAGAAAATAAGAAATGAGAGACCAGGGGGAATAGCAAAGTTAAAGGAGTTGGTGAAACAACTATGGGGAGAAGAAACGGGATTTTTCACCTGCAATAATGCCGGAGACCACAGTGGCCACAACGGGTGTGCATGTGGTAGTGTGGATCCGACCAAGGAAATGGAACAGGAGGCCATCCTCTGCCATCGCGTAGATCACCCGAGGCATGGGGAACATAGAGCCTAACAGGCTGGGGTGGAGAATGCCCAGAGTGCCATGAGTTGGCTGGGATCTCTCTTCCTAAGCCTATGTAAGTAAGGGATCTCTGCCTCTCCCTCACAGCCCAAAGGGATATCCGCTACTACCTGGGACTCTGAGAGCAGAAGAGAACAAACATTTTATACTGACCTTGTAGAAAGAGCACAAAGTGAGCCAATAGCCACAACATAGCGGGCAGGGGCCCATCCAATATGGAGAAATGCCTCAGGCAAGGGGCTCTCAGGTTGAAGCTGGTAGTAAGGCATCATGAGCGTGAGTGCAGAGGAGACACCAAAATATGCCAAAAAGCAGACGAACAGCGAGATCACAATGCCCATGGGGATGGAACGCTGGGGATTGTAGGCCTCTTCCCCTGCAGGAAGGGGCACAAGATTCTGAATCAGGGAAGCAAGCTCACTGTTCTACCGCCCCTGGTCTGCATGCAGCCTGAGTAACACTGTGCCCAAGCCCCAGACAGAATGGAATGTCTGTGTTACCAGTGGTAGCAATACAGTCGAAACCGACAAATGCGTAGAAACAGGTAGCTGCTCCACGGAGAATCCCCTCGAAGCCAAAAGGCACAAATCCTCCAGATCCCAGAGGGCCCAAGCTAGGGTGAAATAAGGGGTGGAAAAGGTTAAGGGTGTGTACCTTTTCTCTAATGCCAAACTACTTAGCTAGGTCTTCAAGGCCCAGGTTCTCCATTCCTCCCCACTCCCAGTTCAGAATCCCTTAGCTCATATTCCCCTACCCCCCACCAGGTTTCCAACTCTGTAGATCCTAAAAGTGAAACTCCTAACCTATAGGTGTCATTGGGTCCAGTCATGGCCAATGCATAGTCATCTTCAGTGAGCCTCCAGTTGTGCAGATCCCCCTTAATGAAGCCGGAGACAATGACAAAGCCGAGAACCAAAAGATTCATCCCTGTGAACACTTTGGTAACCAGGGCCGATTCACTAGCCCCCACAGCCAGCAATCCTGTGGAAGAAATGCATTCAGGACCCTGGGAAAAAAGTCCTCAGCCCAAGTTTTCTCTCCTTGCCTCTGTCTGGCAGACTTTTCCTTCCCAGCTTCTCTTCTCCCCGACTATTATCACCTCCATCAAGCCCTATCCAGGCCTGCTGCTAGGTCCCCCTCCTCCATCATTATCCCTGTCCCTTGACCTCACCAGTGAGCAACAAAACAATGCCCATTGCAAAAAAATCTGGATATCCTGCAAGGACATGAGGCACATGCAGTGAGACGCTCCCCTGAAGGGTCTGGGAAATTTGGTTCCCAATCAGGTTGTCAAAAGCAGAGCTCCAGGCCCGGGCCACACTGGCTGTACCTGAGAAGCAGAAGGGAGAAACAAGGTGTCAAATTCTTTCCTTCCTTTCCTCCCTCCCCCATACTAGTCTCATGCAAATCCCTGCCATTTTCACCTATTCTGTCTTCTTTAGGACAAAAACAGCCACTTAATGATGGAAATTAGGACAAAGATGCATAGAATGAACAATTCCTCCACACCTTCAACCATCCCAGCCCCCACCCAACAAACACACACATTAGGGACATTGAAGTCCTATGAATGATGAATAACTCAGCTTCATTCCACCCAGATCTCCTGACCCGAATCCCCTCCATTCCCTGTGCAGTTCCCTCCCTGCCACACTGTCTCACCAATGACATAGGAGAGGATGAGATTCCAGCCAGTGGTGAAGGCCCAGAGTTCACCCACGGTGACATAGCTGTAGAGATATGCAGAACCAGAACGGGGAACCCGGGCCCCAAACTCAGCATAGCACAGCCCAGCCAACACAGAAGATAAGGCAGCCACCAAAAAGCAGATCACAATGGATGGTCCTGCTTTATCTTTGGCTACCTCACCAGCCAGGACGTACACACCAGCACCCAAAGTGCTGCCCACACCCAGGGCCACTAAATCCAGAGTGTTCAGGCATCTGGTAAGGCGAGTCCCAGCCATGCCAGGTTCCAGTGCACGTCTTCGAACCAGCTTTTGACCAAATCTGCGAAGTGCCTGCCACAGCATTTTAGCTGGAATTGAAGAGGATGCTAGAATCTGGCGAAAAACAAGACAAAATCCCTTCAATAGGGTTCATTCTCCTCAAGCTCTAAGAGTGAATCACAGGACTCACTTCCACTAAGCAAAGGAGCTACGGAGAGCGATAGGAGGGGGCAGTGAAAGGACAAAGGCAAGTCACTTTACCTCTAACCTCAGTTTCTTTGTATTTAAGTAGAAATTACAATACCCCATAAGGTTTTCGGAGTGATTAATTTCAGAGAAGACTTGAGAAAGCCCCCTATGGTACAGTGGCTGGCACCTAGTAGGTGCTCAGCCAATATTAGTTCTTTTCTTTTTCTGGCTGGGAAACTATAGGGTTCATCCTAGACCCAAACCCAGAGAGCCCGGATCCTAATCCGTTTCTGTTCCCTGGCCTGTGGCTCCTTGGGAATTAAACAGAACTCAACCCAGGAGGGGCCAGCAACTCTGGGGAGACTCCCCGTCTCACATCCAATACCCACGTTCCTTTTCAGAGCTCTTCCCCAGGGCTTAAAACAGGCATGGCCCCCAGACCTCTCCGAGTGAGGGGGAACTGACCGCGCGACCGCGGATCAAAAGTGATCACCGACACGATTCCATCTTTCCTCAACAAGCCCACACCACGTAACTGGCGCTGCCGTCGCCCAGGGGGGTAAGCAAATGTTCCCCCACTTCCTCCCGCCCAGCTAGCATCAACCTTGAGGCGCGGCTTCGGTATCTAAAGATTTGGAGACGCGCCCCGAGTGGGGCCCCAAAGCAACCCTAGATTACTGCCCCTCCTCTCCGCAAGAAGGAGGGGTTCCGCCCGCTGCCCCCCCGACTCAGCTCCTAGATTCTTATAATCCCCCTCTGGAAACAGTCTGGGGCTGGGGCGAAGATGAGAGCCGTGGCTCCCCGGGCAGGGGTCTTGCCAGCAACAGGTCACGGTCCCGCTGATGCAACTGCATGCCATGGTTGCCAGAGAATTCTAGGTATGCCCAGACCCTCGCTGTCCCCCTTCCGAACCACGTGTGGGCCCCAAGGCTTACCAGAGAGCGGTTACAGCCCAGGGAGCCGAGAGTCCCGGATCGGGTTCGGTGAGGCTGAGTTAAGCCTACTTGGGCTGGGGCTGCCGGAGTTAGGTTCCTCAGGCTTCAAAGCTGCTACTTGGGGTCGTTGCGCGCCAAGCGACCCTTTATATACACCAGGAGGCGGGGCCTTTAACGTCATAGGATCCCACCCTCCAATCCTCCTCCCTAGAACGCACACACACACATGCACACACACACGCACACACACACATGCACACACACACGCACACACACACATGCACACACACACGCAACACACACACAACACACACACACACACACGCCACGCCACGCCACACACTCCTTTGCTTTGCAAAAGGGACTGCGTGGGGCCAGAGACTGCTTCCCACCCCCTATAATAAGCCCGGCGGGGAGCAGAGCCAGAAAGGGGGAAGGGCAGCCTTTTCTTATTTTCCTCACTGGTCGCCAGAGCAGGACAATAAGAGGCTTCCTGGGCAGAGAACCCCCATGGGATTTTCTACCTTAGTGCCTTGTTAGTCAGAATCAGCTATTCTGGGCGGTGTGGGGAGGGGGAAACAGCACAGGAGTCACCACCTCACTCTCCCTCAGCTTTCTTGTCTACACGAGGTTCTTTCTCCCCTGAAATCTTTCTTAAGGACCATGCCATATTATGGACAGCCGTCTGACTTCGACTCCTCAGCTCTCACCCTCAGCTATGGGCGTTTCTAGATGCAGTCAGCAAGAGAATAGAGGCGATTTCAACTACTACCTGTACACAGACAGTTAATAGCATCTAGATTCCCAGGCCCCAATTTCTCCATACTGAACTATTTTTTTTTAACTATTAAATATTAAATTTAGACAATACTGGAATACTGGAGGGAGAGTTTATTTAATTCCATTTTCCTGACAAGAAAGCCGAGGCTCAGGGGCATGATTTGCCTGACGCCGCACCGTAATTATTTGTTAACGACCTTATTGATAAAACCTGGTCTGTTGAACTTCAATGCCTGCCTCCGGTAAGTACCATACCTCATTCAAATGCACAAGAGGAGGTGTGGCATCTAGCAAAGCCGAAGAGGGAGGAGGGCCAGCAGCTAGGGAGGCTCTTTTAGACTAGGAGTTTCTAGGAAACAGAAGAGGAGCCTAAGAATCTAAAAAACGATCACGTTGGATCAGACCCATAATCCATCCAACCCAATGTGTTAACTATAAGGGAGCAACAAGGATTGCGAAGGCATGATCCTCCCCCACCAAAACATCTCAGGGGCTAAGGACTGACCCAAATATCCTTGTTTCCTTTAGCAATCCATTATGGCTATGTCACCAATGAATCTGGCTAAAGTTTAAATCTTTTTTGAAGTAATTGTTATTTCAACTGCTTCATCTTCATGTAGGCATTCATTGAATATTTACTGAGCACTGACTATGTGTATAGCAGCTAGTATAGCACTGAAAAGACTACAAACGGAACGCAAAATACGATCCTTGCCTTCCTAGTCTTAACAATCTAGTTAGGGAGAGGAAACACACGCAATTACAATTGAAACCGTATTGCATAGTGATTAGGAGTGCAGTCTTTGGAGTTAGATGTAGGTTAAATTCCCAGCCCAGCCATTTATTAGCTATGGGACCTTGAGCAAATTACTTAACATCTCTGAGCCTCATTTTCTGACTGTAATATACATATTTTACAGGGTTATTGTGATGCTGAGATTAGGAAGTAGTCTTCCTGCCTAACAAATAAGAGTAGTCAATAAAAACTCGATACATATTCAGAATAATATATTAGTGTGTATTTTATTATTAGATGATCAGTTCATTGCTTAGATTAGGTGATTACTTCAATTAACTGACAAACTGGTGTAAATATTCAGAGAAAGAAGTCATCAGTACAGACTAGAATATGTAAAGGAAGCCTACTGATTTGTAAGGGGCTGGGAAAGGAGGTTGGCAATGGCTTAAGGTGAGGCTTAAAGGATGAAGGATGGATGATCTCTGGGCCTATAGAGGCAACAAGTAAACTCAGAGGACCAGCTTCGCAAATGCTGTGTTTGTTAGGAAGCAGTGGAAGTTAAGGTTGGGTAAATGGATGCCTAATTCTAGGAGTAATCCAAAAATCCACTGCTGTCAAGTTGATTTCAACTCATAGCGACCCTATAGGACAGAGTAGAACTGCTCCCATAGGGTTTCCAAGGAGCGGCTGGCGGATTCGAATTGCGACCTCTTGGTTAGCAGCCGTAGCACTTAACCACTATGCCACCGGGGTTTCCGCAAGGAGTAATAGGTGCCATCAATTTATTACCCATTTTATAAACAGTAATTCTTACTCTATTGTTCAATAAAAACTTGATCAATCAATTAGAAATGTTAAGGAGTGCCCTCCAATTCTAGCATTCTTGGTAAACAACTCTTCTCATTCACCTGTCCACACTTTTCCTCAATTTGTAGACTTCAACCATATTCCCATTATCAGCTTTTATTTTTCCAGAAGTCCCATGGTCTCTTAAATTATTATGTAACTTCTTCAACCTCATTTTCTCTTTCTTGTGGTACAATACAAAACCAACAAAACCTATTGCTGTCAAGTAGATTCCAACTCATAGCGACCCCATAGGACAGAATAGAACTGCCCCATAGGGTTTCCAAGGAGCAGCTGGTGGATTTGAACTGCTGACTTTCTTGGTTAGCAGCCAAACTCTTACATAGTACAACGGTCAGGTGCAAAACATCGAACTTTTTTGTTTTCATTGTAGACACTTTAACATTCATGAAAACTGGGAGGCGGGGAAAAAGACACCCATAATTCCTAACAAACTACTTATGGCTTTGCACACTCTATTGTGGTCTCTGTCTACATACATTATGTGTAGGGACATATCATGTAATTTTGCATTCAGCTTTTTTCATTACCATATACTTTTTCAAATTACTACCAGCCTTCAAAATGATAATTGTTAATGGTTGCATAATATTCCATAGTACTGATCTATCATCATTTATTTAACTTTTTAAACATTTATTCCAGTTTGTCATGGATTGAACTGTGTCCTCCAAAAATATCTGTCAACATCAATCTTTTTTCCATTTATCTTGATGTTGCTTATTGGTCCAGTTGTGAGGATTTTTGTTTTCTTTATGTTGAGATGTAAGCCATACTTAAGGCTGTGGTCTTTGATCTTCACCAGTAAGTGCTTCAAGTCCTCTGCTTTTTCAGCAAGCAAGGTTGGGTCATCTACATAAATCATGGGTTGTCAATTAGTCTTCCTCCAATCCTGATGCCCCATTCTTCTTCATATAGTCCTGTTCCTTAGACTATTTGCTCAATATACAGATTGAGTAAGTATGGTGAAAGGATACAACCCTGACGCACACCTTTCCTGACTTTAAACCACGCAGTATACCCTTGTTCTGTTTGAATGACTGCCTCTTGATCTATGTACACTTTCCTCATGAGCACAATTAAGTGTTCTGGATTTCCCATTCTTCACAATGCTATCGATAATTTGTTATGATCCACACAGTCGAATGCCTTTGACTGTCAATAAAACACAAGTAAACATCTTTCTGGTATTCTCTGCTTTCTACCAGGATCCATCTGACATCAGCAATGATATCCCTTATTCCACATTCTCTTCTGAATCAGGCTTGAATTTCTGGCAGTTCCCTGTCAGTGTACTGCTGCAATTGTTTTTGAATGATCTTCGGCAAAGAAGTTTATTTATTTATTTATATTTTTTATTGTACTTTAGATAAAACTTTACAGAACAAACTAGTTTCTCATTAAACAATTAATGCATACATTGTTTTGTGACATTGGTTGCCAACCCCATAAAATGTCAACACTCACCCCTCCCCAAATTTGGGTTCCTCACTACCAGCTTTCCTGTCCCCTCCTGCCTTCTTGTCCTTGCCCCTGGGCAGGTGTGCCCATTAAGTCTCATTTTGTTTTATGGGCCTGTCTAATCTTTGACTGAAGGGCCAGCCTCAATAGTGACTTCATTACTGAGCTATAAGGGTGTCCAGGGGCCATATTCTTGGGGTTTCTCCAGTCTGTCAGACCAGTAAGTCTCTTTTTTTGTGTGTGAGTCAGAATTTTGTTCTACGTTTTTCTCCAGTTCTCTCCAGTACCCTCTACTGTGATCCCAGTCAGAGCAGTCAGTGGTGGTAGCTGGGCACCATCTAGTTGTGCTAGACTCAGTCCTGTGGAGGCTGTGTTATTTGTCGTCCACTAGTCCCTTTGGACTAATCTTTCCCTTGTGTCTTTGGTTTTTTGCATTCTCCCTTGCTCCAGATGGAGTGAGACCAGTGGAGTATCTTAGATGGCCATGCACAAGCTTTTAAGATCCCAGAAACTACTCACCAAAGTAGAATGCAGAATATTTTCTTTATAAACTATGCTATGCCAGTTGAACTAGATGTTCTCTGAGACCATGGTCCCCACAGCCCTCAGCCCAGTAATTTGGTCCTTCAGGGAGTTTGGATGTGTCTATGGAGCTTCCATGACCTTGTCTTGTACAAGTTTTGCTGGCTTCCCCAGTATTGTGTACTGTCTTACCCTTTGCCAAAGTTATCACTTATCTGTTGTCTATTTAGTGTTTTTCGCTCCCACCACTCCTCTCCCTCATCAAAGATTGTTTCTTTTTGTGTGTAAACCTTTTCATGAGTTTTTATATTAGTGGTCTCATATGATATTTGTCCTTTTGTGATTGACTTATTTTATTCAGCATAATGCCCTCCAGATTCATCCGTGTTGTGAGATGTTTCACAGATTCATCCTTGTTCTTTATTATCATGCAGTATTCCATTGTGTGTATGTACCAAAGTTTGTTTATCCATTCATCTGTTGCTAGGCAGTTAGGTTGTTTCCATATTTTTGCTATTGTGAATGATGCTGCAGTGAACATGGGTGTGCATATGTTTATTCATGTGACAACTGTTATTTCTCTAGGATATATTCCTAGGAGTGGGATTAGATCTTCAGCAAAATTTTACTTGCCTGTGATGTTAATGATATTGTTTGATCATTTCTGCTTTCGGTTGGATCACCTTTCTTTGGAATACGCATAAAAACGGATCTCTTCCAGTTGGTTGGCCAGGTAGCAGTCTTCCAAATTTCTTGGCATAGACGAGTGAGCACTTCCAGTGCTGCATCCTAAGACAGACTGGGAAGGAGGACCTGGTGGTCTACCTCTGAGAAAAATTAGCCAATGAAAACCTTACAAATAGCAGGTGAACATTGTCTGATATAGTGCCAGAAGATAAGGTACTCAGGTTGGAAGACACTCAAAAGATGACTGGGGAAGAGCTGTCTCCTCAAAGTAGAGTCGACTTTCCTGATGTGGATGCAGTCAAGCTTTCAGAACCTTCATTTGCTGACATAGAACAACTCAAAATGAGAAGAAACAACTGTAAACATTCATTAATAATCAGAAAGTGGAATGTACAAAGTATGAATGCTGGAAAATTGGAAATCATCAAAAATGAAATGGAATGCATAAACATCGATATCTTAGGTGTTAGTGAGCTGAAATGGACTAATATTGGCCATGTTGAATTGGACTATCATATGGTTTGGTTTTTTTCATTTGTTTATGGTCTGCTATGCAGGGAATGACAAATTGAAGAGGAATGGCATTGCATTCATCATCAAAAAGAACATTTCAAGGTCTATCCTGAAGTACAATGCAGTCAGTGATAATATCCACATGTGTACAAGTGTGACCAGTTAATACAACTATTGTTCAAATTTATGTACCAATCACTAAGACCAAAGATGAAGAAATTGAAGATTTTTTCCAATTTCTGCAGTACGAAATTGGTCAAATATGCAATCAGAATACATTGATAATTACTAGTGATTGGAAAGTGAAGGTTGGAAACAAAGAAGGATCAGTAGTCAGAAAACATGGACTTGGGAATAGAAATGATGCTGGAAATCACATGATAGAATTTTGGAAGACTGTCTACTTCTTCACTGCAAATACCTTTTTTCAACAACATAAACAGCGACTTTTTTTTATACCTGTGAATCTTGCCAGATGGAATACACAGGAATCAAATCGACCACATCTGTGGAATGAGATGATGGAAAACTTCAATATCATCAGTCAGAACAAGGCCAGGGACCAACTGTGGGAGAGATCATCAATTGCTCATATGCAAGTTTAAGTTGAAGCTGAAGAAAATTAAAACAAGTCCATGAGAGCCAAACTACTACCTTGAGTATATCCCATCTGTATTTACAGGCCATCTCAAGAATAGATTTGACACATTGAACACTAGTGACCGAAGACCAGATGAGATGTAGAATGACATCAAAGACATCATACACGAAGAAAGGAAGAGGTCATTATAAAGACAAGAAAGAAAGAAAATACCAAAATGGATGTCAGAAGAGACTCTGAAACTAGCTCTTGAACGTAGACTAGCTGAAGTGAAAGGGAGAAATCATGAAGTAAAAGAGCTGAACAGAAGATTTCTAAAGGGTGGCTCGAGAAGACAAAGAAAAGTATTATAATGACATGGGCAAAGACCTGGAGTCAGAAAACCAAAAGGGCAGAACATGCTTGGCATTTCTCAAGCAGAAAGAACTGAAGAAAAAATTCAAGCCTCAAGTTGCAATAGTGAAGAATTCCTTGGGCAAAATGCTGAACGACACATGAAGCATCAAAAGCAGATGGAAGGAATACACAGAGTCAGTGTACCAAAACGAATTGGTCGATGATCAGTCATTTCAGGAGGTACTTATGATCAAGAACCGATGGTACTGAAGGAAGAAATTCAAGCTGCACTGGAGGCATTGTCAAAAACAAGGCTTCAGGTATTGACAGAATACCAATTGAGATGTTTCAACAAATGGATGAAGCACTGGAAGTGTTCACTCGTCTGTGCCAAGAAATGTGGAAGATTTATGTTATTGGGCACATAATGTACAAAGATGTAATTTATGATAACAGCAACATAAAGGGGGAGGAGTGGAATAGCAATAGAGTTTTTGTATGTTACTAAAGTAATTTGATGAAGATCAAAGACCACAGACTTTAGTATGGATTATGCTTCAACATTAGGAAAATGAAAATCCTCACAATTGGGCCAATAAGCAACATCATGATAAACGAAAAAAAGATTTAAGTTGTCAATGGTTTCATTTGTTTTGGATCCACAATCAACATCCACGGAAGCAGCAGTCAAGAAATCAAACAGCGCATTGCATTGGGCAAATCTGCTGCCAAAGACCTCTTTAAAGTGTTATAAAGCAAGGATGTCACTTTGAAGACTAAGGTGCACCTGACACAAGCCATCACGTTTTCAATTGCCTCATATGCATGTGAAAACTGGACAATGAATAAGGAAGACCAAAGAAGAATTGGCGCATTTGAATTGTGGTATTGGCGAAGAGTACTGAATGTATCACGGACTGCCAAAAGAATGAACAAATCTGTATTGGAAGAAATATAGCTGGAATGTTCCTTAGAAGCAAGGATGGTGCGACTACATCTTACATACTTTGGGCATGTTATCATGAGGGATAAGTTCCTGGAGAAGGACATCATGCTTGGTAAAACAGAGGGTCAGTGAAAAAAAGGAAGACCCTCAATGAGATGAATTGACACAGTGGCTACAACAACGGAATCAAGCGTAACAACGATTGTGAGGATGGCGCAGGACCGGGCAGTGTTTCGTTCTGTTGTACATAGGGTCACTGTTGTTCAGAATTGACTTGACAGCATCTAACAACAATAAAGTTAAGTTGGTATCAGTTTAAACTAGATTGTTATAAATTTAAGATGTAAATGTAATCCTCATAGTAAACACAAAGAAGATATGTTTAAAAATATACACAAAAGGCAAGAAGAAGGAAATCAAAATGGTTCACTACAAAAAAAATCACTTAACCACAAGTGATGGCAGTATTGGAGGAAATTAAGTTCAAAAACGGTATAAGATACACACACGCAAACAAATAGCAAAATAGTAGAAGTAAATCCTCCCTTATCAGTAATTACTTTAAATGTAAATATGTTTAACTCTTTACTCAAAAGGCAGAGAGTGGTAGAATGGATTAAAATAATTAACTATTTATATACTGTCTACAATAGACACATCTTAGACTCAAAGACACAACATAGATTGAAAGTGAAAGGATGGGGAAAAATACTCCAAGCAAATAGTAACCAAAGGAGAGCTGAGGTGGCTATACTGATATCAGATATACCTTAAAATCATTTATAAGAGACAATTAAGGGCATTAAATATTGACAAAAGTATCAATTCATCAAGAAGATATAACAATTATAAATATATATATACACTTAACATCAGAGCCCCAAAATACATAAAGCAAACACTGACAGAATTGAAGGGACAAATGGATCCACAATAATAGTTGGAGACTTCAGTACACCACTTTCAATAACGGACATAACATCTAGAAGGAAGATCAGTGAGGAAATACAGGATTTAAAAAACACTCTAAATGGAAACCCTGGTGGCATAGTGGTTAAGTGCTAAGGCTGCTAACCAAGAGGCTGGCAGTCGAATCCGCCAGGCGCTCCTTGGAAACTCTATCGGGCAGTTCTACTCTGTCCTATAGGGTCATTATGAGTCGGAATCGACTGGACGGCAGTGGGTTTGGGTTTTTTTTTTTGGTTATAAATCAAATAGACCTAACAGACATATACAGAATATTCCCCCAAAAAAACAACATAATAAATATTCTTCTCCAGTGCTCATTGTTCATTCTCCAGTATAGGCCATGTGCTAGGTCACAAAACAAGTTTGAAGAAAGTAAAAAAAAAAACTGAAATCATACACAGTGTCTTCTCTAAACACAATGGAATGAAACTAGAAAATAATAACAAGGAAAATACACAAATACATGGAAAGTAAACAACGCACTATTAAAAACCAATTGTTCAAGGAAGAAATCAAAACATACTTAGAATTGAATGAAAATAATGCACAACATACCAAAATTTATGGGAGGCAGTGAAGGCAGTGTTCAGAGAAAAACCTATAGTGGTAAATACCCTACATTAAAAAAGAAGGAAGGTCTCAAATCAATAATCTAACTTTACAAATTGAGGAACTAGTAAAAAACGAGCAAACTAAGCCAAAAGCAACCGGAAGGAAGGGAATAAAGAAAGATCAAAGCAGAAATAGATGAAATAAAAGTCATTGCTTAGGAGGCAGTGAGTTTCTGTTAAGGATGATTGAAAAATTTGGAAATGGATAGAGCTGATGGTTGCACAACATGATGAATGGAATTAATGGCACTGAATTGTACATTTAAAAAATTTTGAAATAGCAGATGTTTTGTTATTTTTTCACCACAATAAAATGAAATAGAGAATAGAAAAAAATAGAATCAAGAAACCATAAAAAAGATTGATAAAATCAATAAACCTTTAGCTACAGTAACAAAGAAAAAAAGAGACTGTGCAAATAACTAAAATCAGAAATGAAAATGTAGACATTACAACCAACCGAAAAGAAATAATAAGGACCATGAGAGAATACTAAGAACAACTGTATTCCAACAAATCAAATAACTTAGATGAAATGGACAAATTCCTAGAAATAAATGAACTACCTAAATTGACTCAAGAAGAAATAGAAAATCTTGACAGACTCATAATAAGTGAAGAGATTGAATCAGTAATCAAAAAACTTCCAGTAACAACAACAGCAAAGAAGTCCTGGACCAGATGACTTCACTAGAAATTCTACCAACATTTAGAAGAGAATTGACACCAACACTTCTCAAACTCTTCCAAAAAATAGAAGAGAGAACAGTTTCTAACTCATTCTATGAGGCCACCATTACCCTAATATTAAAACCAAAGACACCACAAGAAAAGAAAACTACAGATCAATATCCCTTATGAATATAGATACAAAGTTTTTCAACAAAATACCAGTAAATCCAATACCATATTAAAAGAATTATATACCATGACTAAGTGGGATTTATTCCAGGAATGCAAGGGTGTTTCAACATTAGAAAATCAATGTAATACACTGCATTAATAGAACAAAGGAAAAGAACTACAGGATCATCTCAACGATGCAGAAAAGGCATTTGACAAAATCCAACACCCTTTCATGATAAAAAAAACTTTCAATGAACAAGGAATAGAGGGGAACTTCCTCAATTTGATCAAAAAACCTACAGCTAACATCATACTTAATGGTGAGAAACTAGATGCTTTACCCCTAAGACTGGGAATAAGGCAAGAATGCCCCCTCTTACCACTCCTATTCAACATAGTACTAGAAATTCTAGTTAATGCAATAAGACAAGAAAAGGAAATAAAAGATATACAGATTGGGAAGGAAGAAATAAAACTATATTTTGAGATGAGGTCCCTGGATGACACAGTTTGCGCTCGACTACTAACAACAGTGGGCTCAAACATACCTACTATTGTGAGAATGGCATGGGATCGAGTAAAGTTTTCTTCTGTTGTACATGGAGTCACTATGAGTTGGAACCAACTCGATGGCACCTAACGACAACAACAACACTAACCTAAAGGTTGGTGGTTCACACCAACCCAGTGGCACTGCAGAAGAAAGGCCCAAACCCACGCTGTGACACTGCAGAAGAAAGGCCGGGCAATCTGCTTCCATAAAGATTACAGCCAAGAAAACCCTATGGAGCAGTTCTACTCTGTAACACAAGGGGTCATCATGAGTTGGAATTGACTCAGTGGCAATGGGTTTGGTTTTTTGTTGTTTGTTTGTTTTCAGATGACATGATTATGTAGAAACCCTAAAGAATAGATCAAAAAACTTCTGAAACTAATAAGCCATTGCAGCAAGTTTTCAAGATACAAGATTAATACACAAAAGTCTATTGTTTTCCAAGGTATCAGTAATGAACCAATTGGAACTTGAAATTAAATATACAGCATCATTAACATTAAAAAAAATCATTAACATTAGCACCCAAAAATGAAGTACTTAGGTATAAATCTAACAAAATATGTACAAGACTTGTATGAAGAAAACTACAAAACTCTAATGAAAGAAATCAAAGATCTATATAAATGGAGAGATATTCCATGTTCATTCATAGGAAGACAATATTGTTAATATGTTAGTTCTTTCCAACTTTATCTATAGGTGCAATGCAATCACAATCAAAATCCCAGTGGGTTATTTTGTGTGATCTTTAACTTCATGTGGAAAGGCAAAAGACCCAGAATACCCAACAAAATATTGAAGAAGAACAAAGTCATAGGACTGACACTACCCAACATCAAGTCTTACTACAAAGCTACAGTAAACAAGACAGTGTGATACTGGTGAAAGAATAGAAAAATAGATCCATGGAACAAAATACAGAACCCAGAAATAGACCCACACAAATACAGTCAACTCATCTTTGACAATGGAGCAAAAGGCAATCCAAGGGAGAAAGGATAGCCTTTTCAACAAATGGTCCTGAAACGACTGGACAAAACCAAACTCACGGATGTTGAGTCGATTCTGACTCATAGCAACCCTACAGGACAGAGTAGAACTGCCCTATAGAGTTTCCAAGGCTGAAATCTTTATGGAAGTAGACTGCCACATTTTTCTCCCACGGAGCATCTGGTGGGTTTAAACTGCTGGCCTTTCATTTAGAAGCCAAGTGCTTAACTACTGCACCTCCAGGGCTCCTAACAACTGGACATCCACATGTAAAAAAGAATCTAGACACTCTTCACAAAAATTTATTCAAAATGATCATAAACCTAAAAAAAAAAACCTAAAAGTGAAAAACTATAAAGCTTCTAGAAGATAACATAGGAGAAAATCTAGGTGACCTTTTGTTTGACAATGCATTTTTAGATTGCCAAAAAGCACACTATATGTAGAAAAAAATTGACAAGTTGTGCTTCATTAAAATAAAAAGCTTCAGAGAGGCAGGGCCAAGATGGTGTAGTAGTCAGACACTTCTTACAACAAAGACCTGAAAAAACAACAACAAAAAAAATTTTTTTAATCAATATTATATGACAATCTAAGAGCCCTGAACATCAAAGGCAAAGGTGAGGAATTGGAGGAGGGAGAGACAGTTCAGAAGCAGTGAGCAATTGCCGGACCTGACCTGGCAGGAACCGGCATCCTACAGGCCAGAGCCACAGGTGCCAGTGTGGTGAGACAAGCAGTGGCTCTCGGGATGCATTTTCCACATTGGGAGAGACTGAGTGGCAGAGAATTCACTCACGCCTCCAAAATCAGCAAAAAGCAGTGCTCCCGCCATAAGATAAGTACTTGCATGGACAAAAAAAACACCTCTTTGGAAAAAAATCTCTCCCATTTTTTTTTTCACTGCTCTGCACCTGGTCCAAAGCTGGCATCAGTGATAGTCACTTTCCCTGGACTGGAAGTAAGACCTGTCACGCACCCTGAACCGTTCTCCCAGCCTTGGAGAAGGAACAAATGAACAAGCAGGGAGAAAAATAATCTGCTGGCTCCCCTAAGCTGGGAACTCACAACAGAAACAGCACTTTTGCCTAGGCACATGCATAAGCAGTCCACGGACTTTGAACGCCTTTCACTTCTGCATAGACCTGTGCGGGCCCATTTCAACAGCATAGGCACAGTACAACAGGATATATACCTGAAGTCTAACTTCAACTGTTTCAGCTATATGGTGGAGAGGTAGGTTCGTGACGTTTGACACCACTCTGCTTATTAAGCAGGGTCCTCACCTACCCACATCAGGAGCCTGAGGACTGGCGGCTTCACCCACGCCACACTTGACAGAGGTCCAAAGATAAGTGGTGCCTCCCAGTCCTTATAGCCAACAGCACTGGGTGCCCATAGTATGGTTACAAAACCCACCCACCTCGGCTATCTAGGGAACAGGGATATGCTTTCCTCACAGACACTCAGGAACAGTTGTCAGTCCCCTGTCTTGCTCAGTGTGTGACACCCTACTGCATCCAGATACCTGTGCCTACACCAATCAAGCCTACTCGTCTAAGGCTGTAGATGAGAACATGCACCACACACTTCGTGACTGACTACCTGGACAACTGAGCTGAATCCATACAAGAAAAGTAAACAGACTCCTGGGCTCATATACCTAGTAACAGCTCTAACCACCTGGAGACAAAAAGTTAGAACTTCAAAGGTACCAATAATCAAAATAGCTCACCCGAGCTGCCTATTTGGGCATATCAAAACAAAACAAAACAAGAAGCTAAGACACAGTAAGCAAACATAAAATAAATAAATACAGGGTCTGGGGACCATGGTTTCAGGGGACATCTAAGTCAATTGGCATAATAAAATCTATTAAGAAAACATTCTGCATCCCACTTTGAAGAGTGATGTCTGGGGTCTTAAACATTAGCAAGCAGCCATCTAAGATGCATCAATTGGTCTCAGCCCACCTGGATCAAAGGAGAATGAAGAACACCAAGGACACAAGGCGATTACAAGCCCAAGAGACAGAAAGGGCCACACGAACCAGCGACTACATCATCCTGAGACCAGAAGAACTAGATGGTGCCTGCCTACAACCGATGACTGCCCTGACAGGGAACACAAAAGAGAACCCCTGAGGGAGCAGGAGAGCAGACCAGACTTGATGGTCTGACTGTGACTAGAAGGACCCCGGTGGTCATGGCCTTCAGACCTTCTGTTGGCCCAGGACAGGAACCATTCCCGAAGCCAACTCTTCAGACAGGGATTGGACTGGACAATGGGCTGGAGAGGGATGCTGGTGAGGAGTGAGCTTCTTAGATCAGGTGGACACTTGAGACTATGTTGGCATCTCCTGCCTGGAGGGGAGATGAGAGGGTGGAGGGGGTTAGAAGCTGGTGAAATGGACAAAAAAAGAGAGAGTGGAGGGAGAGAGCGGGCTGTCTCATTAGGGGGAGAGTAATTGGGAGTGTGTAGCAAGGTGTATATGGGTTTTTGTGTGAGAAACTGATTTGATTTGTAAACTTTCACTTAAAGCACAATAAAAATTATTTTAAAAATATGATAACTTATTGACAGCTCGAAAACAACAGTCAATACCAAATCACATAAAGAGGAAGACCACGATGGCTTCAGCAAGCTTGCAAAACAAAGAATCAAAAAATCTTCCAGACGAAGATAATTCCCTGGAACTACCAAAAGTAGAATACAAAAGATTAATATACAGAACTCTTCAAGAGATCAGGAAGGAAATCAGGCAAAATGCGCAACAAGCAAAGGAATGCACAGACATAGCATTAAAGGAACTTAAGAAGTTAGAGAAGAGCAAAATGACTAATAGGCTGCAGGAATCCATAGAGAGACAGAAAACAGAAATTCGGAATGTTAACAATAAAATTTCAAAATTAGACAACTCAGTAGAAAGTCAGAGGAGCCGAATTAAGGAAATGGAAGTCAAAACTAGTGAGATTGCAGATAAAGCACTTAACACCAACATATTTGATGAAAATGCAGATAAAAGTATTTAAAAAAATGAAGAAACCCTAAGACTTATGTGGGACTCTATCAAGAGACATAACCTACGAGTTGTTGGAGTACCAGAACACGGGAAGATAACAGAAAGTACAGAGAGAATTATTGAAGATTTGTTGGCAGAAAACTTCCCCGATATTGTGAAAGATGACACGATATCTATCTAAGATGATCATCAAACCCGACACAAGGTAGATTCCAAAAGAAGGTCACCAAGACATATTATAATCAAACTTGCCAAAACAAAAGATAAAGAGAGAATTTTAAGAGTGGCTAGGGATAAATGAAAAGTCACCTACAAAGAAGAGTCAATAAGACTAAGCTCGGGCTACTCAACAGAAAACATACAGGCAAGAGAACAAGGCAATGGGATGACATATATTAAGTCTTGAGGAAAAAACTGAGTGCCAAGAATTATATATCCAGCAAAAATGTCAAATAAATATGAAGGCGAAATTAGGACATTTCAAGATAAACAGAAGTTTAGGAAATTTGCGAAAAACAAACCAAAATCACAAGAAATACTAAAGGGAGTCCTCCAGTTAGCAAATCAATAATATCAGATAACAAGCCAAGGCTAGAAAACAGGACAGAGCAACCAGATATCAACCCAGATAGGGAAATCACAAAAATAAATCAAAGTTACAACGCTCTAAACAGGGAAACAGAGACATCATTATGTAAAAGACAACATTAAATCAAAAAAGACGGACTAAAAAATGTACTCATAGATCTTTCATATAGAGAGGAAGTCAAGGAAATATAAAGAAATACAAGCCCTGTTTAAACGTAGGAAAATAGAGCTAAATATTAAGGTGACCACAAAGGAAACTAACAATCCTATGCATCAAAATAAAAAACAAGAAAAAAATAAAAACTCAGCAAATACAAAATCAACAACAATGAAAAAGTGGAAAAGAAAATACATAAAGAAAAATGAGTCAGCACAGAAAATTAAGTGGAACAAAGAAACTTTCAACAACATTAAAAAAAAAAATCAAAATGACAGCAGGAAACTCCCTATCAATAATTATGCTGAATGTAAATGGACTAAATACGCCAATAAAGAGACAGAGAGTGGCAGAGTGGATGAAAAAACAAGATCCATCTATACGCAGCCTACAAGAGACACATTTAATATTAAAGACACAAACTAAAACTCAAAGGATGGAAAAAAATATATCAAGCAAACAATAATCAAAAAAAGAGCAGAAGTGGCAAGATTAATTTTTGACACAATAGACTTTAAAGTTAAATCCACCACAAAGGATAAGGAAGGACACCATATAATGATTAAAGGGTCAATATACGAGGAGGATATAATGATAATAAATATTTACACATCCAACGACAGGGTTCCAAAATACATAAAAAAAAAACTCTAGCAGCATTGAAAAGAGAGATAGGCAGCTCCACGCCACTTTTGGCGAGGGACAGAACATCCAGAAAGAAGCTTAATAAAGACACAGAAGATCTAAATGCCACAATCAGCCAACTTGACCTCATACGTGGCCCTTTCTGTCTCTTGGGCTCATAATTACCTTGTATCTTTGGCATTCTTCATTCTCTTTTGCTCCAGGTGGGTTGAGGCCAATTGGTGCATCTTAGATGGCCACTTGCTAGTGTTTAAGACCAAGATGCCACTCTCCAAAGTGGGATGCAGAATGTTTTCTTAATAGATTTTTTTATGCCAATTGATCTAGATGTCCCCTGAAACCATGGTCCCCAAATCCCCACCCCTGCTATGCTGGCCTTCGAAGCATTCATTTTATTCAGGAAACTTCTTTGCTTTTGGTTTAGTCTAGTTGTGCTGACCTCTCCCTTATTGTGTGTTGTCTTTCCCTTCGCCTAAAATAGTCCTTGTCTACCATCTAATTAGTGAATATCCCTCTCGCTCCCTCCCTCCCCGTTCTCGTAACCATCAAACAATATTTTCTTGCTGTTTAAACTATTTCTCGAGTTCTTATAATAGTGGTCTTATACAATATTTGTCCTTTTGCAACTGACTAATTTCACTCAGCATAATGCCTTCCAGATTCCTCCATGTTATGAAACGTTTCACAGTTTCGTCATTGTTCTTTATCAATGCATAGTATTCCATTGTGTGAACATACCATAATTTATCCATTCATCCATTGATGGGCACCTTGGTTGCTTCCATCTTTTTGTTATTGTAAACAGTGCTGCAATGAACATGAGTATGCATATATCTGTTCGTGTAAAGGCTCTTATTTCTCTAGGATATATTCCAAGGAGTGGGATTCTTGGATCGTATGGTAGTTCTATTTCTAGCTTTGTAAGGAAGTGCCAAATCGATTTCCAAAGTGGTTGTACCATTTTACATTTTCACCAGCAGTGTATAAGTGTTCCAGTCTCTCCACAGCCTCTCCATCTCTCATTGAGATGGAATCGCATTGTAGTTTTGATTTGCATTTCAATGATCATTTGCATTTCCTCATGAATCTGTTACCTACCTGAATGTCTTCTTTAGTGAAGTGCCTGTTCATATCCTTTGCCCACTTTTTAATTGGATTATTATTTTTTTTGTAGTTGAATTTTTGCAGTATCATGTAGATTTTAGAGATCAGATGGTGATCAAAAGTGTCAGCTAAAAACTTTTTCCCAGTCTGTAGATAATCTTTTTACTTTTTTGGTGAAGTCTTTGGAAGAGCATAGGTGTTTGATTTTTAGGAGCTCCCAGCTATTTAGTTTCTCTTTTGGTGTTTGTGCATTTTTAGTAATGTTTTGTATACTGTTTAAGCCATGTATTAGGGCTCCTAGCATTGTCCTTATTTTTTCTTCCATGATCTTTATCATTTTAGATTTTCTGTTTAGGCCTTTGATCCATTTTGAGTTAGTTTTTGTGCATGGTGTGAGGTAAGGGTCTTGTTTCTTTTTTTTTGCAGACGGATATCCAGTTATGCCAGATACTATTTGTTAAAGAGACTGTCTTTTCCCCATTTAACTGACTTTGGGCCTTTGTCAAATATCAGGTGCTCGTATGTGGATGGATTTATGTCTGGATTCTCAATTCTGTTCCATTGGTCTATGTATCTATTGTTATACAAATACCAGGCTGAGAAGAAAATATTCATGATGGTCATGAGGGTGGGGAGGGGGAGGGAGGGAGGGGGGTTGTGCACTAATTAGGTAGTAGACAAGAATTATTTTAAGTGAAGGGAAGGGCAATACACAATAGAGGGGAACCCAGCACAATGGTACTAAACCAAAAGCTAAGAAGTTTCCTGAATACAACCAAACACTTCAAGGGACACAGTAGCAGGGGTGGAGGTCTGGGGACCATGGTTTAAGGGGACATCTAGGTCAATTGGCATAACAGAGTGTATTAAGGAAACGTTCTGCATTCCACTTTGTCGAGTGGCATCTGGGGATTTAAAAGCTTGCAAGTGGTTATCTAAGATGCATCAATTGGTCCCAACCCACCTGGAGCAAAGGAGAATGAACAACAACAAAGACAGAAGGAAAACATGAGCCCAAGAGACAGAAAGGGCAACATAAACCAGAGACTCCATCCGTCTGAAACCAGTAAAACTAGATGGTGCCAGGCTACTACCAATGACTGCCCTGACAGGGAACACAACATCGAATCCCTGATGGAGCAGGATAAATGTAGGATGAAGACCTCAAATTCTAGTAAAAAGGCCAGACTTAATGGTCTAACTGAGACTGGAGGGGCCCTGGAATTCATGGCCCCCAGACACTTTGTTAGCCCAAAATTAAAATCATTCCTGAAGCCAACACTTCTGACAAGGATTAGACTGGACTACAGGACATAAAATGACACTGGAGAGGAGTGTGCTTCTTAGCTCAAGCAGACACATGAGATTATGTGGGCAGCTCCTGTGTGGAAGTGAGATGAGAAGGCAGAGGGGGAAAAGAACTGGTTGAATGGACACGGGAAATATATGGTGGAGAGAAGTGTGCTGTCACATTGCAATGAGAGCAATTAGGGTCACATAGCAATGTGTGTATAAGTTTTTGTATGAGAAACTGACTTGAATTGTAAACTTTCACTTAAAGCACAATAAAGAAAAAAAACTCAACAAAATTCTAGTCAATAGAATTCAGCATCATATAAAAAATAATACACCATGACAAAGTAGGATTAATACCAGGTATGCAAGGATGGTTCAGCATTAGAAAATCAATCAATGTAATCCACCACATAAATAAAAGGAAAGAAAAGAATCACATGATCATCTCAATCGATGGTGAGAAGGCATTTGACGAAGTCCAACACCCATTCCTGATAAGAACTCTCAATAAAATGGGTAGAAGTGAAATTCCTCAACATAGTAAAGGACATCAACACAAAATCAACAGCCAACATCATTCTTAATGGAGAGAGGCTGAAAACATTTCCCCTTGAGAACTGGAATCAGACAAGTATGACCTTTATCACTACTCCTATTTAACATTGTGCTGGAAGTCCTAGCTAGAGCAATTAAGACAAGAAGAAGAAACAAAGGGCATCGAATTGCTAATGAAGAAGTAAAATTCTCCCTGTTTGCAGATGATATGATACTATACATAGAACACACAAAAGACTCCACCAGAAAACTACTGGAACTAATAGAAAGATTCACCAGAGTAGGAGGATACAAGATAAACATAAAAATCAGTTGCATTCCTATACACCAATAAAGAGAATGATGAAAAAATCATGAAAACAATTCCATTTATAATAGCCCCTAAAAAAAAGAAAATTCATAGGAATAAATCTAACCAGGGATGTAGAAGATCTATAAAAAGAAAGCACAAAACACTACTGCAAGAAACCAAAAGAGATCTACATAAATGGAAAAACATGCCATGCTCATGGATAGGTAGATTCAACGTTGTGAAAATGACAATTCTACCAAAGCAATTTACAAATACAATGCAATCCTGATCCAAATAGCAAAAATTCTTTAAAGAGATGGAAAAACTAATCATTAACTTCATACGGAAAGGGAAGAGGCTCCAGATAAGTAAAGCATTATTGAAGAAGAAGAATAAAGTATGAAGACTTGTACTACATGACCTCAGAACCTACTATACAGCTACAGTAGTCAAAACAGCCTGGTACTGGTATAATGACAGATACATTAACCAATGGAACAGAATTGAGAAACCAGATGTGAATCCATCCACCTTCAGTCACCTGATCTTCAACAAAGGCCCAATATCCATAGAATGGGAAAAAGAGTCTTTTGTAGCAAATGATGCTGTCAAAACTGGATGTGCATCTGCAAAAAAAAAAATGAAACAGGACCCATACCTCACACCATACACAGACTAATTCAAAATGGATCAAATACCTAAATATAAGGCCCAAAACTATAAAGTTCATAGAAGAAAAAATAACATCAACGCTAGAGGCCCTAATACGTAGCATTAACAGGATACAAACCATAACTAACAACACACAAACTCCAGAAGATAAGCTAGGTAATTGAGATTTTCTAGAAATTAAACACTTATGCTCATCAAAAGGCTTCACCAAAAGAGTAAAAAGAGAGCCTACAGACTGGGGAAAAAAATTGGTATTACAAATCAGACAAAGGTCTAATTTCTAAAATCTGCTGGAAAATCCAACACCTCTACAAGAAAAAGACAAATAATCCAATTAAACAATGGGCAAAGGAAATGAACCCACTTCCCCAAAATGACATTCAAGAGGCTAACACACATGAGGAAAGGCTCGCAATCAATAGCAATTAGAAAAATGCAAATCGAAACCACAATGAGATATCATCTCACCCCGTTGTTACTGTCACAAATCAAAATAACAGACAATAAGAAATGTTGAAAAAGCTTCAGGGAGATTGGAACTCTTATGCACTGCTGGTGGGACTGCAAAATGGTACAACCACTTTGGAAAACAATATAGAGCTTCCTTAAAAAGCTAGAAATAGAAATACCATATGATCCAGCAATCTCATTCCTAGCAATATATCCTAGAGAAATAAGAGCTATCACACGAATAGACATATGCACACCCATTTTCACTGCAGCCTTGTTCACAATAGCAAAAAGATGGAAAAAACCTAGATGCCCATCAACAGATGAATGGATAAATAAACTATGGTACATACACACAGTGGAGTACTACAAAACAATGAACAACAATGATGAATCTGCGAAGCATCTCACAACATGGATGAATCTGGAAAGCATTATGCTGAGTGAAACAAGTCAATCACAAAAGGACAAATATTGTCTGAGATCACTACTATAAAAACTCATGAAAAAGTTTACACACACACACGCACACAAAACAAACTTTGATGGTTACAAGGGAGGGGAGTAGTGGGGATGGAAAAACACTAACTAGACAATAGATGAGTGGCAACTTTGTTGAAGGGTAAAACAGTATACAATACTGGGGAACCCAGCACAACTTGTACAAGGCAAGGTCATGGAAGCTCCATAGACACATCTAAACCTCCTGAGGGACCAGGAGGGGGCTGTGAGAACCATGGTGTCGGGGAACATATAGCTCAATTGGCATAACATAGTTCATAAAGAAAATGTTCTAAATTCTACTTTGGTGAGTATCGTCTGGGGTCTTAAAAGCCTGTGAGCAGCCATCTGAGATACTCCACTGTGTCTCATCCCTTCAGGAGCAAGGAAGAATGAAGAAAACTAAAGACACTAGGGAAAGGTTAGTCCAAAGGACCAATGGACCACAACTACATGGCCTCCACCAGTCTGAGTCCAGTACAACTAGATGGTGCCCCGCTACCACCGCTGACTGCTCTGACAGGGATCACAATAGAGGGTCCCAGACAGAACTGGAGAAAAATGTAGAACAAAATTCTAACTCACAAAAAAAGACCAGACTTACTGGCCAGAGAGAGACTAGAGAAACCCCAAGACTATGGCCCCCAACATCTTTTTAGCTCCTGAGGTTCACCCTTCATGCCAAATATTAGACAGGCCCATAAAACATAAAGAGATTAAAAGGGCACGCCAGCCCAGGAGCAAGGACTAGAAGGCAGGAGGGGACAGGAAACTGGTAACAGGAAACCCAAGGTCGAGAAGGGAGAGTGTTGACATGAGAATCTAGTTTGTTCTGTAAACGTTAATCTAAAGTTCAATTTTTTAAAAAGTCAGGAAATGTTTGTGTCAGCGTTATATCCTTTCACTATACTTATTTAATCTGTACGTGGAGCAAAAAATTTGAGCAAAAAGCTGGACTATATGAAGAGGAATGTGGCATCAGGATTGGGGGAAGATTCATTACCAACCTGTGATAAGCAGATGACACAACCTTGCTTGCTGAAAGTAAAGAAGACTTGAAGCAGTTACTGATGAAGATCAAAGACCACAGCCTTCAGAATGGATTACACCTCAACATAAAGGCAACAAAAAAACCTCACAACTAATAAGCAACATCATGATAAATGGAGAAAAGACTGAAGTTGTCAATGATTTAATTTTACTTGCATCCACAATCAACGCCCATGTAAGCAGCAGTCAAGAAATCAACTGACACAGTGCATTGGGCAAATCTGCTGCCAAAGACCTCTTTAACGTGTTAAAAACAAAGACTTCACTTTGAGGACTAAGGTTCGCCTGATCCAAGCCTGGGTGTTTTCAGTCACTTCCCATGCATGTGAAAACTGGACAATGAATAAAGAAGACTGAAGAAGAATTGATGCCTTTGAATTATGGTGTTGGCAAAGAATATTTAATATACCATGGATGGCCAGAAGAATGAACAAATCTGTCTTGGAAGGAATACAGCCAGAATGCTCTTTAGAAGCAAGGATGAGGAGACTTAGTCTCACATCCTTTGGACACGGTATCATGAGGGACCAGTCCCTGGAGAAGGACATCATGCTTGGTAAATTAGAGGGTAAGTGAAAAAAAGGAAGACCCTCAACGAGATGGATTGATACATTGTGTGCTGTGCAACAATGGTGTAAAAATGGCTGGAGGCAGTGTCTGACCTCCTCCAATGCCACAGGGGGGAAAGAAAATCAAGATCGACGGTGCAAGGCTGACTCCCATGAGGTGGAGGCCAGACAAGCCTTTTCTCACTGCCGTCTTTACTAATTCTGACACCAACCATCCCTCACATAGCACTGTCTACTGGATTCGATAATTCATTGCCATGGCCACACAGAACTCACAGACTGTACTCAGTATTATAGGGTTTATTAGGGAAGTAACAGTTACAATTCAGGCTCAGGAACATTCAGGATACAGTTCTTCCATCAGGGCAGCCTCTCCCCATTTGTGCTCGTAGGCATGCCTCTCTCTGGCCTTTGGCCTCTGCCCAAAGTCACTCAGCTTTCTCTCACCGTCGGCTGGGAAGCTCACCACAGTGTCTTCTGCTGCCAGGTCTCTGCTATTAGGTCTCTCCTACCACCACTTCTCATTGTCTTCAAGGTTACAGCTTGCTCTCTCTCTCTCAGTCTCCTACTTCCAGGAGTTTCTCAGGATCCTGGGTCCAAAGGATGCGCTCTCTATTCCTGTCTGTTCTTCCTTGGTGGTGGTAGAATCTTCCTCTCTGCTCTGGAATTGGCTCTCTTTTAAGGCAAAACTGACCAATCCCTTTGGTAGGCCACAATTACCCTATCATACAGTCCCATCCAATCAGCTGGATGGGAGTTAAAAGACCATGGCTAGAAAGGCCACACAAAAGTAATCAATCACACCACAAATGGGCTCAAGCATAACAATGATTATGACGATGGTGCAGGACCTGGCAGTGTTTCCTTTTGTTTTACATAGGGTTGCTATGAGTCAGAACCGACTCAATGACACCTAACAACAACAACATTTCACAGATGTAGTCGACTTAATTCCTGTGTTTTCCATCTGGTGAGGTCCACGTATATAGTCACCATTTATGTTGTTGAAAAAAGGTTATCATGAGGGATCAGTCCCTGGAGAAGAACATCATGCTTGGTAAAATGAGGGTCAGCAAAAAAGAGGAAGACCCTCAAAGAGATGAATTGACACAGTGGCTGCAACAACGAGCTCGTGCAGAACAACGATTGTGAGGATGGCACAGGACGGCACTTAACGACAACATAGCCAGTTTATTTTTCAAAGTGAAACAATCACTTTACAGCCAGTTTTTCTATAACACTTGTGTTAGAAACTTGAATTTGTTCCAGTGCTATTGATATTATGAGGAAACAGTTTGAACAGAATGAAAATCTCACTTTTGCTTATGTGCAGTTCCATCTGCAGGAAACAGCAGTTGAATGCAGAAAACCTCATTCACATGAACCAAGCTGCACAGGAATAGACATAACCAACAGATGCAAACACATCAGACATCTACCAGCTATCTCAACTTACTACATGCATTATGAGCCACACCCATCCACTCTGGTGTTACAACTTTCCATCAAATTTCAGATAACCAAATCGGGAACAAGACAACGGTCCCCACTCTCACCATTTCTATTCAATATTATATTAGAAGTCCTGGCGAGAGCAATAAGACAAGAAAAAGAAATAACAGTTATCAAGATTGGAAAAAAAGAAGTAAAATTATCTCTATTCATAGGTTATATGGTCCTGTATATAAAAAATCCCAAAGAATCTGCAAGAAAACTTGTAGAGCTAACAGAGGAATTTAGCAAAGTTGCAGGGTACAAGTTCAGCAAACAAAAGTCAGTCGGGTTTCTATACACCAGCAAGGAGAAATCTGAAAGGGAAATTATGGAAACAATTCCATTGACAATAGCATCTAAGAGAATAAACTACCTAGGAATAATTCAAACCAGGGACGTGAAGGACTTATACAAGGAAAACTGTAAAACACTACTGAAGTGAAAGAGATTAAAAAAGACTTAAATAGATGGAAAGCTATTGCATGTCATGGACTGGAAGACATACTATTGCTAAGATGTCGATCTTACCCAAAATGATCTAGAGATTAAACACAATCCCAACCAAAATTCCAAGAGCTTTCTTTACAGAAATGGGAAAACCAATCCTCAACTTCATACAGAATGGCAAGAGGCCCGAATAGCTAAAGAAATGTTGAAAGAGAAGAACAAAGTAGGAGAACTCACACTTTTGATTTTGAAACATTTTATACACCTACATTAATTAGAACAGCCTGGTACTGGTACCACAATAGACACATAGACCAATGGAATAGAATTGAAAGTACAGAAATAAACCCAAACACCTATGGTCAACTGATTTTTGACAAGGGTGCTAAGTCCATTCGAAGGAGAAAGAAGAGTCTCTTCAATTAATGGTGTTGGGAAAATGCTTCAATAAATGCTGTTGGATTTCCACACCCAGAAAAATGAAATCAGGATTCATGTCTGTCTTAGTTTTCTAGTGCTGCTATAACAGAAGTACCACAAGTAAATGGCTTTAGCAAATTTATTCTCTCACAGTTTAGAAGGCTAGAAGTCTGAATTTAGGGTCCCAGCTCCAGGGAAAGACTTTCTTTCTTTGTCAGCTCTGGGGGAATGTCATCAGTCTCCCCTGGTCAAGGAGCTTCTCAGCACAGGGAGCCCAGGTCCAAAGTATATGCTATTCTCCTGGCTCTTGTTTGTTGGTGGTATGAGGTCCCCCTGTCTCTCTGCTTGCTTCTCTCTTTTATATCTCAAAAGAGATTGGTTTAAAACACAACCTAATCTTGTAGATTGAGTCTTGCCTCATTAACATAACTGCCACTAATCTCACCTCATTAACATCATAGAGGTAGGATTTACAACACATAGGAAAACCACATCAGATGACAAAATGTTGGACAATCACACAATGTGGGGAGTCATGGACTAGCCAAGATGACAGATGTTTTTGGAGGACAATTCAATCCATGACAATACCTCACACCATACACAAAAACAAATTCAAAATGGATTAAGGATTAAATGTGTAACTAACACCATGAAATTCTTGGAAAAAAATTCAGAGGCATTGCTGCCCGACTTAGCTTTCAACAATGGGTTATCTAACACAATAAGAAAAGCACAAAGAGAAAAAGACAAAATAAACAGGACCACAGAAAAATTAAAAACTTTTGTTCATTAAAAGATTTTATCAAAAAAGTGAAAACACAAGCTACTGACTGGGAGAATATCTTCAGAAACCATATATGCAACAAGAATCTAATAACCAAAATATATGTAAAACTTTGACAACTTAGCAACAAAAAGACAAATAACCCAACAGGCAAAAGACTTGAATAGACATTTCACTAAAGAGCACATTAAAATGGCATCAAACACATGAAAAGATACTCAACATCAGTAGCCATCAGAGAGATGGAAATCAAAACCACAACGAGATACCATTTCACCCCCACTAGAATGGCTAAGATTAAAAAAAAAGTTGGCAAGGATGTGGGCAAATTAGAACCTTATCTATTGCTGCTGGGAATGCAAAATGGTACAGTGTGATGGTTCATCAGAAAACTAAAAACAGAACTACCATATGACCCCGCAATTCCAGTCCTAGGTATATACCTAAAAGACTTGAAAGCAGAGACTCAAACAGAGACTTATACACCAATGTTCATTGCAGCACTAGTCACAATAGCCAAAAGGTGGAAACAACCTATGTGCTCATCGGTAGACGAATGGCTAGACAAAATGTGGCACGTACATACAATGGAAGGCTACTCAGCCAGTAGGAGAAATGAAGTCTTGATACATGCCACAATATAGACGGAGCTGGAAGGTATTATGTTGAGTGAAATAAGTCAATCAAAAGAGGATAAATACTGTATAACCTCACTCATAAAAAGACGAGCAAAGACAAATGCATAGAGATCAAAGTTTATTAGTGGTTACCAGGGGCGGGAGGGAGGCGGAAAGTGGGAGGTTAATGGAGATGGAAAAGTTGTACCGATTAAGGGTAGGGTTGCACAGAACATTATTGTAAGCTCTGTCAATAAGTTGTACACCTGTAAAAAGTTAAACTAGAAAAAGTTGTGTGATAAACATATTTACAACAATGACAAACTAATAATAATAATAATAAGAGTAGCTGCTGAGGCTGCTTATGTACAACCAAACACGTCATGGGATTTGGTTCCTTGGTTTGGAGGTTTCAGGTCATGGTTTCATAGGATATCCCAGTTGATTGGCCTAACAACGTGTTTAGTGCTTCTCTTCTACCTCCTAGCTCGTTGTGCAGTACCAGGGGCCTTAAAAGCTTGCAAGTAGTCATCCAAGGCACACAACTGGTCTCTATTCTACTGGAGCAACAGAGGAAGAAGGAGAGTCAGGAATAGGAGGAAGAAATGGAATATGTGGCTAACTGTCTCCATGAACAACTGCCTCCTTTACCGTGAGAACAGAACAGGATGGTGTCCAGCTACTATTAATGAACATTTTGATCAAAGATTCTATAGACAAATATTGACCAAAAGGGGGAAATTGTAGAACAGAACTTCAAATTCTCATGGACTCCAGACTTTCTGGAGCCATGGGGGCTGAATGAAGCCCTGAAACTATTGCCCTGAGATAATCTTTAAAACTTAAACCAAAAAATCCCCTGAAATCTTCTTAAAACCAAAGGATAGTTTTGCTTAAATAGTAAAAAAAGGTCTTCCTTGAACATTATGCTCTTTTAAGAACTATCTGTAAGGGATGGAATTGACAACAGCGACTCGAAAGATTAGATAGAAATATTAGGGGGCAGTGACTTTATATTAATGGGAGGAGGAACAACTCAGAAAAGGAGGATGAGAATGCTTGCACAACTCAAAGAATGTAATCAATGTCACTGAATTGTATATGTATAAATAGTTGAATTGGCATATGTTTTCCTGTATATATTCTCAAGAACAACAACAAAATAAATAAATAAATCATATCGAGATCCCAGGAAATATCAAATGGGGCACTGACTACACCAGCCAGGCTGGATTAGTGTTGTTGTTATAGTTATCCTACTTTTATAAAAACAAAAAAACTTTGTACGATAAGAGAAAAAAAAATTTAACCATGTTACTGAACAATATGGTAGAAATTGTTGAATGGGAACATGTTTTGCTCTGTATGCTTTGGACAAAAATATAATAAAATATTATTTTTAAAAAAAGTTTCAGGTAACCCTCCTTCACAAACTACAACCTTTCCAACGCCTACATCTGCAAGCAAACCTCAGGTGTTTTTCAAAGTAAAGTGCCATATTTATTGTAATATTCATGTATTTCTTATCATGTTACATGTATAAAGCTGTGATACTGTTTTTATTAAGTTTCTGCCTTTTTTTGATTAGTGTCACTGAAAAAGATTTTTAGTTTTGTACCTCAAACCCTATTTCCCCATAAGCCCTGTGGTTTTTAATGCACAATTTTGCGCACCTTGGTGATTTTTTAGAAACACATGGGGGTATGTAACCTTACAGCAGAATTGACTGTGTTTAGTTCCAAGAAAAATTTTATCAAAGATTTGAATGAGATTACAATAAATTCATTTGAAGAGAACAAATATACTTATATTTAATGTTTCTATCCAGAAACAAACAAAAAAACTGTCATTTTATATTTCTCTGTCAAGTTTTGTAGTTTTTCTTAGGTCATGCATATCTCTCATTGAGTTTAATTAAAAACATTATATATTTCTTATTATCATGCATCAAGATCTCTTTTTTCTTTAAATTTTATTTATTTTGTTGTTGTTGCTGAGAATATACACAGCAAAACATTCACCAATTCAACAGTTTCTACATGTACCATTTAATGACATTGATTACTTTCTTCAAGTCATGTAACCATTCTTACCTTCCTTTTCTGAGTTGTTCCTACCTCATTAACATAAGCTCACCACCCCTAAGGTTCCCATCCAACATAAGATCTCTTTTATTGTATTTTCTTTTCTTTTAAAAAAATTCATTTATTGTGCTTTAAAAAAAATTATAGAACAAATTCGTTTCTCATTAAACAATTAATACACATATTGTTTTGTGACATTGGTTGCCTACCCTGTGACCTGTCCACACTCTTCCCTTCACGATCTTGGGTTCCCCATTTCCATTTGTCCAGCTTTCCTGTCCCCTCTTGCCTTCTCATCTGTGCCCCTGGGCTGGTGTGCCCATTTAATCTTGTATACGTGGTTGAACTAGACATATTATTGTTTGTTTCATATAGGACTAACTAATCTTTGGCTGAAGGGCGGACCTCAGGAGTGACTTCAGTACTGAGTTAAAAGGGTGTTCAGGGGCCATACTCTCAGAGTTTCTCCAGTCTCTGTCAGACCAGCAATTCTTGTATTTTTCTTTGTGACTTTGAATTTTGTTCTACATTTTTCTCCAGCTCTGTCCAGGACGCTCTATTGTGATCCCTGTCACAGCAGTTGGTGGTGGTAGCCAGGCATCATCTAGTTGTGTTGGACTCAGTCTAGTGGTAGTTGTGGTTCATTGGTCCTTTGGACTAATCTTTCCCTTGTGTCTTTGGTTTTCTTCATTCTCCCTTGCTCCAGACAGGGTAGGACCAGTAGAGTATCTTAGATGGCCTCTCACAAGCTTTTAAGCCCCCAGACACTATTCACCAAAGTAGGGTTTAGAATATTTTCTTTATAAACTATGTTACGCCAATTGAGTTATATGTCCCTCAAGACCATAGTCGCCAGCCTTCAGCCCAGTAACTTGGTCTCTCAGGAAGTTTGGATGTGCCTATGAAGCTTCTATGACTTTGTCTTGGTCAAGTTGTGCTGACTTCCTCAGTATTGTGTACTGTCTTATGCTTCACCAAAGGTACCACTAACTGGTTATTTATGGTGTACAAGATTGCTACTGATGTTTGTATATTTCTCTTATCTGGGGAATTTATTGAACTTTTTTTTATTAATTCTGTTAAGTGTTGTAGTTATTTCAGCTTTTCTTAGGCATACAACCACATCATCTGTAAGTAATATTTTTGTCTCTTTCTTTCAAATATTGATTTTTCTTATTTCTGTTTCAAATCTTATTGCACTGGCCAGAACACCCAAGACAATATTAAATAATAATGGCAATAACAGGCATCCTTATTTTATTTTCAATTTAAAAGGAAATAAGCATGATGACTGTTGGTTTGGGATACTCTTTACCACATAAAAAAAATTGCCCTCTATTTCTATTTTTTAAAATTCTTTATTAGGAATGGATGGTTACAATTTGTTTTTGTTTGTTTCACATAAGATGTTTTCTTTCTTTTTCAATGCTAAGATAATGGCATTATCTTAGCCACAACTGAACATTTCAAACTTCCAAGCCTTTGCCCATACTGTTTCTTTTATCTGAAATGCCCCTCCCTTCTTAGCCTAAAAATGCCTACTCATGTTTCAAGACTGTATTACACAGAACTTTTTTTTTTCATTACAAGTGACAGAAATCCAACTTGTATAAGCCAAAATGGTAATATATTGGCTCACGTTAGGAACAAGGTTTAATGTCATCAAGACTCTCCCTAGGCCCTGTCCCTCTCTACTTATCTCTGGCCACTGGTTCTCCCCATGTGGCAGCTTGTGATAGATGATAGATAGGTAGGTGATAGAGAGAGAGAGACAGAGAGAGACAGAGAGATGGTATATCCTTACAACTGGTAATTGAAAAGAAGACAAGACCCTCAAGACCTCAGTCTCTATGTCCATATATCAAAATTCATGTGATGACTCTAGCTGGCCCTCCTTCAGACCTGTGCTCACTCCAGGGTTATGGGGTACCATGAATGGTCAACTTGGGTCATACACCCACCTGTGAACTCAGGGGTGGAGTAGGACTTTTATGCACAGTTCCAACAGAACTTCATGCAATATAAAAAGGACAGTTCCACACAGGTCAGAGCAGACACAAACAGATGTCTGATGTTTAGGGGGTGAACATTTTTTCTACTTCTGCCTCCTCATTACTCCTCTTTAGGGAAGAATAATTGACCGACCTGACTAATGACTTTGAGAGAAGGTACTGGGCATGTATGGCTCAGCAATTCCTGTGTTACCACTTTTGAAGTCATCCTGTCTGCAGAGAGTATATTCTGATCTGCTTTCTGTGGGGGTGGCCTGTGTTGCCCAGCTATGCCAGTGATTAGATGAGTAAGTCTAATTCAGGAGAAAGAACATTAAAAAGGCCCATTTGACCACAAATCTAAACTATGTCCAACAGTTTCATCAGTAAGATTGCTGATATTTTCAAAAACTTTAAAGCAGAGACTCAAACAGAGATTTGTACAACAATGTTCATTACAGCACTATTCACAACAGCCAAAAGGTGGAAACAACCTAAATGTCTGTCAGAGGATGAATGGATAAAAAAAATATGGTACATACATACAGTGGAATACTACTGACCCAGCAGGAGAAACGAAGTCCTTCGTACATGATGGTACAATATGGATGGAGCTGGAAGGCATTATGTTGAGTGAAATAAGTCAATCAAAAAAGGACAAATATTCTATGACCTCACTTATATAAAAATACAAGAAAAGGCAAATGTATAGAGACGAAAATTTACTAGTTACTACTGGCAGGAGGGAGAGAAAAAGTAGGGTTATTGTTTACGGAGTACTGAGTTTTGGTTTACAGTGATGGAAAAATTGTCTTGATTGAGGGTTGGGTTGCACAGCTGATTATTGTAAGCTCTGTCAATAAGTTGTATACCTGTAAAAAGTTCAACTGGAAAAAGTTATGTGATAGACATATTTACAAAAATGACAAAAAAAATAAGAGTAGCTGCTGAGGCTGCTTATGTACACCCAAACATCTCATGGGATTTATTTCCTTGGTTTGGAGGTTTCAGGTCATGATTTCATGGGACATCCCAGTTAATTGGCCTAATAAAGTGTTCAGTGCTTCTCTTCTACCTCCTAGTTCATTGCATAGTGCCAGGGGTCTTAAAAGCTTGCAAGGAGCCATCCAAGGCATGACAATTGGTCTCTATTTGCCTGGAGCAACAGAGGAATAAGAGTCAGGAATAGGAGGAGGAAATGGAATGTGTGGCTAATTGCCTCCATGAACAGCTGCCTCCTTTGCCATGAGACCAGAAGAACTGGATGGTGCCCAGCTACCATTAATGAACACTGATCAAAGATTGTATAGAAGAATCCTGAATAAAAGGGGGGGGGATGCAGAACAGAATTTCAAATTCTCATGGACTCTAGACTTTCTGGAGCCGTGGGGGCTCGATGAAACTATTGCTGAAACTATTGCTCTGAGGTGATCTTTAATCCTTAAACCAAAAATAGCCCCTGAAACTCTTCTTAAAACCAAACAATAGTTTAGCTTAACTAGTAAAAAAAAAAAAAAAGGTCTTCCTTGAGCTTTATGCTCTTGCAGGAACTATCTATAAGGGATCAAATTGACAACAGAAACTCGAAAGATCAGATAAGAATCATGTTAATGGGGAAGGAACAACTAGAAAAGGAGGGTGAGAATGGTTGCACAACTTGAAGAATGCAATCAATGTCACTGAATTGCACATGTAGAAACTGTTGAGTTGGTGTGTGCTTTGCTGGGTATATTCTCAACAACAACAAAATAAATAAAATTTTTAAGAAGAATAGTAGGATTAATTCTCCTTCTGCACTTAGCAGTAAGTTTTGTTTGCTCTCAGGGTCAAGCCTAGATATGTACTGAAAAATTCTCACTTTTCGTTCTGTTATTTCTATTATTCACATAGAACATCAAATTTCTGGTAACCTCAAACATATTATAATATGATTACGACCTTTAGTTTTCTTTACATCAGTTACATTCCAGATATGAGAATTACCCCATCCCTTTCATTAGATCTGAGAATTACTCTGGGCTAAAGCATTTAGCTGTTAACCAGAAAGTCTGCAGTTTGAACCCACCAGCCACTTTGAGGGAGAAAGATGTGGCAGTCAGCTTCTGTAAAGATTTACAGCCTTGGAAATCCTATAGGGCAGTTCTACTCTGTCCTATAGGGTCTCTACAGTCAGAATCAACTTGATGGCAATAGGTTTGGGGTTTGGTTTTGGTCTTCCTTAGTTTAACAAAGATGTTCAGGTTTCCTTGATAAAAACTTGGGAAATACCTTTGGCTCATAAGGAATACATTATGCTCAGAGGGCGACATTTCTTTATTTTGTTCCCAAATCTTGGCAGGCTCACTGTCACAAAGAAGGAAATAAGCAGTGGTATAGATTGTGGCTCAGGTACTCAGCCTCCATTAGTTTTTGCCACTATAGAGTCTTGAACTACATCTATCAAGCACAGCTGGATCAGGGAAGGTGCCACTATAAGGTGCAATGGGCATAAGGAGGCCTATGATCATAACTTTATCCCTAACTTAGAGAAAATGAACAGAACTCACCTTAAACGGACTTGAATTTTTCCTGGAGACCTAAAATCACATTTTCCTTAGACCACTGATGCTTAAGTCCTCTGAAGTATTTCCTGTTATTGATCACTCGTTCCTTTATTTCATTTATACAACAAAAAGAAATATTGAGCTGTTACATGTCAAGCATTGTGCTAGGAAGTGTGAAATAAAATTTTGCTTTATGAGAACAGGGAGAGTTCTCTTACCCATGACACTAAAGGTTATCTTATTAAATGTTAAAAACCTATGTGCTGTAAAATTATATATATATATATATATAATTTTTAATGCTTATAGCTATGCCTGGAACTATAACTAACCTTTAGAAGTATCTTATCTTGTTTCATGTAATTTTATCTAGGTGATTAAAAAAAAAAAGGTGATTAGGATCACTGAAATACTTGAAACTTTTTCTTTCAGAAAATTAATAAGTATGTCCTGTTTCTAAGACTCCAGAGGTCTTGTAACCATGGCTCATTGACCTCGTGATTGTCTTAGCAAGGTTTCCATTTAAGCTTTGATAATGTTTGAGCACATACTGCTCTGTTGTAAGATTTATTTATTCTGACATAATCATCAACTAATCAAAATATTTTGTTCAAAGTTCTGATAAAATTGTATTTAAGCACTTTAAAAAAAGTCTTAATCAGAGCACTCATTTACTAGGTAAATGATGTGCTGCCCAATTTGCAAATTGATTATTAAACCTGCGTAGCAATCTGTTAATGGCATTCTGAGTTGTCTGTTTTTGACAGAAGTGAGAGGCCAAGGTCTCTGTCTTCAAGGAGCTCACAGTCTAGTGGGGAAGCTAAGCATGTAAAGAGATAATTACAATGCACTGTTATAAGTGCTATTAGATCTCAAAAGGAAAAACACCTCACATGGGATTAGGAGAGAAGGTCAGGGAAAGGCCATCAGGGAAGAATTCACAGAAGAGGAGATAAAACCTACCAAATAATCTGCATGCTAGAACACTGATTCCAAACTAAGACAGTAGGATTTAATGGTAATAAATATTTCAAAAGTCACATATTCAGCTTAAAAACTTCACCTTACAGGAATAAGATGGAGCAAACTAACTTAGATACCTAGAAGAATTCATTCATAACAATTTAAGTGTATTAGCTTTTTATTCCTGTGTAACAAATTACCACATATTTAGTAGCTGAAAACAATCCTCATTATTTCACAGTTTTCATGGGTCAGGAGTCCCAGCACAGATTAGCTGGCTCTCTGCTCAGGATCTCACCAGGTTGAAATCAAGGTTTGGCTGCAGTCTCATCTGGAGTTTGGGATCCTCTTCCAAGTTCACATGGATTTTGGGAAAATTCAATTCCTTGTGGTTATCGGACTGAGACCATTAGCTCCCAGAAGCTCCCAGCTGTTCCCGGCCACATGGCCCTGTCCATAAGCAGTTTATATCTTAGTAGTTTCTTTCTTCAAGCCTAGCAGGAGATTTTCTCTCACTCCAGTCTACTGGGATTGAATCTTATATAACCGAACATAATCATGAGAGTGACATCCTTTGCCACACAATATAAGCTAATCAAGGGGTGATATCCCATCACCTTTTCCATTATTCTAATGACTAGTAGAAAGTCACAGGTTGTGCCTGCACTCAAGACGAGAGGATTATACAAGGGTGTAACTCATTGGGGGTCACCTTGTGGTATGTCCACCACAGTAATGTAAGTGCTAAATATGATAAGAGGAGTTTGGATCATTCATTCAAACAACGTTTACAGATGACCTATGATGGGCCAGTAGCTGTTTTAGGCACTGGAGCTACAGAGATGACAAAAACATTATCCCTATTCTTGAGGACAAATAGGTAGCTATCTAGAAATAAAGAAGTTGGATTCATAAACATATTTTACACCAAAATAAATACCAGATGGATTAAAAAAGTTAAATATAAAAAATTAAACCATAACTGTACTAGAAGAAATCATGGAAGTTTTTTTTTTAGATCTCAGAGTGGTATAGGAAGGTGCCCTTCTAAGTATGACCCAAACCTAGAAGTCATATAAAATTTGAGATTGATAAATTTGATCATATAAAAATGAAATAAATTCTAAATGGCAAAAACCAAAACTCATAATAACAAAAATCAAAAAACAAATGACATACCGAGAGAAACAATTGGCAATTCATATGACAAAGGACTAATTTTCCTAATATATAAGGAGCTTCTACAAATCAATAAGAAAAAAACCAGCATCCCAATTTTAAAAATGAACTATTTTAATAGTTCACAGAAAAGGAAATGCATAGGAAAATATGTTTACATTCGCTCATGATAGGAAAAATTAAAATTAAAACTATATTGTAAAATCATTTTTCACATAATAGGGTTAGTAATGATCAAAAATTTGATACCATACTATGACGGCCAGGTATGGGGAAACAGAAATTCCCTTATATTACTGGTGGAAGCCCTTAACTGAAAGCAATTTGGCAACATCTATCAAAGTTTCTTAAATTCATACCATTAACCTAGCAATTCCACTTCTAGAAATTTATCTTACAAATAAACTAGCACATACAAGTGGTTATTAATGGCAAAATAATTTTTGAACATTTTATTGTGGCTTAGATGAAAGTTTACAGGGCAAATCAGCTTCCCAATAAACAATCTATACACAGCCTGTTCCATGACACCAGTTGCAAACCCCTGAATGCACCAGAACTCCCCCCCTTCCTCCCTGGATTCCCCTTGTCCATTTGCCCAGCTTTCCTGCCCCTACCTTCCTTCTGAACTTTGATTTGGGGTAAATACTACCCTTCAGGTCTCACATAATTGATTGTTCTAAGGTGTACATTCCTCACTGGTTCTAATGGCAACATATTTTAAACAACCTAAATATTGATCAGTAGGGAACTAGTTAAGGAACCCTCGTGGCACAGTGGTTAAGCACTCAGCTAACCAAAAGGTCGGCGCTTCGAACCCACCAGCTGCTCTGCAGGAGAAAGATGGGGCAGTCTGCTTCTGTAAAGATTTATAGCCTTGGAAATCCTATGAGGACATTCTACTCTGTCCTAAAGGGTCGCTATGAGTTGGAATCGACTTAATGGCAATGGGTGCTGGTGGTAGGGACCTAGTTAAAGCATGGTCCTTTCAGTGTAATACAATGTAGTTATTTTAAAAAATCAGGGAGGAAAGGAGGAGCAAAAGAAATCAAAAGCTGCCAGAAAAAAGGAAATAATAAAGATCAGGGCAGAAATAAATAAAATAGAAAAACAATAGAGTCAACAAAACCAGAACCTGGGTTTTTCGAAAGGCTCAATAAACTAGACAAACCGCTGGCTAGACTGACAAAAGAAAAAAGCCAGAAGAGGCAAACAGCCAAATTAAGAAATGAAATTGGTGACGTTACAACCAATCCAACAGATAAACAGAAAATCATAACTGATTACCATGAAAAATTTTTATTTAGACAAATTTAAAAGCCTAGATGAAACAGATAAATTCCTAGGAAAACGCTACCTATCAAACGACCACAAACAGAAGTAGAAAATTTACGTAGACCCATTACAAAAGAAGAGACTGAAAATGTTATCAAAAAACTGCCAACAAAAAAAGCCAAGTACCAGAGGGCTACACTGGAAAAGTCTGCTAAACATTCAGAGAAGAGTTGACATCAATTCTACTCAATCTCTTCAAAAACACAGGCAAGGAAGGAACACTATCAAACTCTTTCTATTAGGCATAACTCTGATGTCTAAACCAGGAAAGACATCACAAAAACAAAGAAAGAAAATTATAGACCAATATCCATTGTGAACATAGATACAAAATTTTTCAACAAAATTCTAGCCAAACAGACTTAAGCAACATATCAAAAAAAGTCATGCACCCATGATCAAGTGGGATTCATACAAGGACTACGAGGGTGATTCAACATTAGAAAATTAACAAATGTAACCCACCACGTAAATAAAACAAAGGAAAAGGACCATATGATCATATTAATCGATGCAAAAAAGGCATTCCATAAAATTCAACACCCTTTCCTGATAAAAACTCTCAGCAAAATAAGAATAGAAAGGAAATTTCTCAACACAATTAAGGGCATATATGCAAAACCAACAGTCAACATTACACTCAGTGGAGAAAGATGAGAGTCTTCCCTTTGAGAACGATAAACCATTGCCAAACTGACAAAAGATAAGCAGAAGGGGAAGCAACTAACCCAAATAAGAAATGAGATAGGCAATATCAAAACAGACCCAACTGAAATTAAAAGAATCGTATCAGATTACTATGAAAAATTGTACACCAACAAATTTGAAAACATAGAAGCAATGCACAAATTTCTAGAAAGACACTACCTACCTAAACTAACATGAACAGAAGTAGAACAACTCAATGAACCCATAACAAAAGAAGAGATTGACAAGGTAATCAAAAAACTCCCAACAAAAAAAAAGCCCTGGCCTGGATGGCTTCACTGGAGAGTCCTACCAAACTTTCAGAGAAGAGTTAACACCACTACCACTAAAGGCATTTCAGAGCATAGAGAAGCATGGAATACTCCTAAACTCATTCTATGAAGCCGGCATATCCCTGATACCAAAACCAGGTAAATACCACAAAAAAAGAAAATTACAGACCTATATCCCTCATGAACTTAGATGCAAAAATCCTCAACAAAACTCTAGCCAACAGAATTCAACAACATATCAAAAAAATAATTCACCGTGACCAAGTGGGATTCATACCAGGTATGCAGGGATGGTTCAACATTATAAAAACAATTAATGTCATCCATCATATAAATAAAAAAGACAAGAACCACATGATCTTATCAATTGATGCAGAAAAGGCATTTGACAAAGTCCAACACCCATTCATGATAAAAAACTCTCAGCAAAATAGGAATAGAAGGGAAATTCCTCAACATAATAAAGGCCATGTATACAAAGCCAACATCATCCTAAATGGAGAGAGCCTGAATGCATTCCCCTTGAGATCAGGAACCAGACAAGGATGCCCATTATCATCACTCTTATTCAACATTGTACTAGAAGTCCTAGAAAGAGCAATAAGACAAGAAAGAGAAATAAAAGGTATCCAAATTGAAGAAGTAAAACTATTTCTATTTGCAGATGATATGATCCTGTACATTGAAGACCCTAAGATTCCACAAGAAAACTGCTGGAACTAATAGAAGAATTTACAAATGTTGCAAGGTACAATATCAACGCACAAAAATCAGTTGAGTTCCTCTACACTAACAAAAAAAAAAAAAAGCAACTCCAAAAACTAAATCAAGAAAACAAAACCATTTACAATAGTCCCCAAATCGATAAAATACCTAGGAATTAACCTAACCAGGGACGTAAAAGACTTATACAAAGAAGATTATAAAACACTACTATAAGAGACTGAAAAAGATCTAAAAAAAATGGAAAGACAACCTGTGCTTATGGACTGAAAGACTTAATAAAGTGAAAATGTCAATTCTACTTAAAGCAATCTACAGGTACAATGCAATCCTGATACAGATCTCAACAATATTCTTTACTGAAATGGAAAAACTAACGACCAATTTCATATAGAAAGGTAAGAAACCCCAAAGAAATATTGAAGAAAAAGAGCAAAGCAAGAGGCCTCACAACCTCGATATCAAAACATTCTATATAACTACTGTATCAAACAGCCCGATATTGGTTCAACGATAAACACACAGACCAGTGGAATAGAATTGAGAATTCAGAATTAAACCCAGCCACCTATGGACAAATGATTTTCAACAAGGGCTCAAAGTCCATTCACAGGGGCAGAAACAGTCTATTTCATAAATGGTGCTGGTAACATTGGATATCTACCTGCAGAAAGATGAAACAGGACCCATATGTCACACCATACAAAAAACTAACCCAAATTGGTTTAAAGGCCTGAATGTTAACCATAAAATTCCTGGAAGAGAACATATGGAGAAAATTATGGGACCTAATCTTTTGTAAAAATAGGATAACAAATATCACAACAAATGGATAAATAGAAGTCCAAATAGATAAATGAGAACTCATAAATATTATAAACATATGCTCATAAAAGACTTTATTAAGAGTAAATATACAGAGGCAGAACCAACATGGTGCTATAGACAGAAGCACCACATCGTCCTTCCACAGCAAAGACCCAAAAAACTAAGTAAAACAGAGAGGAACATCAATCCTGAAACCCTAAGCATCAAACGAAGAGATAAAGAACTCAGCCAAGCACTGAATGGAGTAAGAAACTGACAGAGAACAGAGAGCAAGGAGAAATATGAGCAAAGGTCTCCTACCAGCTAACACAGCATGTATTTGCCATCTTGGACTCCTGTCAGAGATCGGCGGACAGGAAGTATGGGAAAGCAGCTTCACGGAGCTCCCAGCACGAGACAGAGCACCCAGTAACCAGCAATATACGCTTCCCCGCCTCCCATCCTTCAACCCTCTGCTTGGTCTCCGCCACTTCTTAGCTGGCAGCAGCCCCTCCGCTGGCCAAGAGGTGCAGACTCTGTGCCGCTTGGATTTGCCCTGCCAACATCAAAGAGCGGCAGAAAGGGAGTACAGGAAAGCAGCTTCACAGAGCTCCCAGCAGGAGACAGAACTCCCGCTAACCAGTGATATATGCTCTCCCAACACCCACCCTTCTCCGCCCATTCCGCCTCTGCTGCTTCCTAACTGGCTGCAGTCTCCTGACCTGGAGGCACCAGCTCTGCCTCCGTGCCACTTGGATTCACCTTGCCCACAAAGGCTGGCTCTCTCAGTGCCATTTCTTTGCTGCTGGTGTTGCTTTTTTCCACTTTTTTTTTTTGTTTGTTTCTTCCCTGCCTCTCACCTCCTCCCTGTCCTTTCTCTCGAACACCTAGCTCTGTGTGCCATCATTGCTTCTTCTTGAAAGACTGTGAAGTGCCACTCGAATGGGGAACTGTTTCCAAGGACCATGTGGCCACGCTGGGGCCCTTTTTCATTTTTTGTTTCATTCTGTTGTGTTCTGTTTTCTTTTATTTCTTTTTGATTTCACACCTTGGGAGCCCCTTCTAGCCAGGCTGCACTGTGAGGCTTGGGAGCCACTTCTCTGGTCTGCACAACCATGTTGGTGGGATCCCTGAGGGCATTCCTTTTTGACTTTCTTCATTTTTCAATTTCTCATCTCTCTATGCTTAGCTTCTTCTCCTGTCTCCTGAATGCTTGATGCTGCATTACATCTCTGCCCCTTATAGCCAGGCTGTACTCCATGGCCGGGGAGCCCTTTCTTCAGCCTGCGCAGCCACACTGGTGGGATCTCTGGGGGCTTTTCTTTCTTTCATTTCTCTTTCTAATTTTTGTTTATTTATTTATTCTCTTTTTCTTTTTTCCTTTTTGTTTTTCTCCATTTCTCAGTTTCTCATCTCTCCACTCCAACAGCAAGCTCCCTGAGCACTTTTTTTGTTTGCTTGTTTGTTTATTGGCTCCTGTTCCTCTCTCCTCTCTCTCTTCTTTCCCATATCCATCTTCGCTCCACACATCAAAACCTCCCCCCTCCTTCCTGCCTACCTGCACCACATACTGACCACCACACCCCTGAGCAGCACAGGCATGGCCTACTGGAACCTGCCCTGCACTTACTCGTGGCCCGCCTGTCAGCCCCAGTACATGACACAAACAACCCATCCCAGCCTATCCCCTGCAGTTGGATCTGCCCCGCTGCACCATAGCTGAGTGACTGGACCTGCCCATTGAACAAGGATATGAAAAGTATCATGCCCACGGATGAAAAAACAACAAAGAACTCACAACCCACCTGCTCAGACATAACCAGATAAAACAAAAAAGTAGGACAAAACAAATCTAAAATCAATAAATGAAGAAAATAACTACTGAACGTCCTGAAGACAGCAGATAATATCAGAACATATATAAAAAAGGACAGGATTATTCCAGTAGGCGTCCAAAATAAAAAAACCAGATGACTTTCCAGTAGAAGAAAATGCACTAGAACTACCTGATAGGGAATTCAATCTCTAATATTCAGAGCTATCCAAGAGTTGAAGCAAAAAGCAGGCAAAAATGAGGGAAAAATAGACGAATTTATGGAAAAGGCAGACAAATTCATGGAGGATACAGGCAAAAAATGGAATAATTCAAGAAAATATGCAGGAACAAAATGCCAAAATAAATTCACAACTAGGAATCATACAAACACAACAATTAGGAATCCAAAAGATAAACAAGATTTCAGAAATGGCCAGTGTCATAGAAGGGCTGAGGAGCAGTTTTGAAACAACAGAAAAGAGAATCAGCAAATTTGAAGACAAACACTTGGATACAACTTTGAGGAAAAATCAGAAAGAAGAACAAAGAAAAATGAAGAAACTCTGAGAATTATATGTGATACAATCAAAAGCAAAAATTTTGGAGTGATTAGAACTCCAGAACAGGGAGACAAAATGGAAAACACCAAGAGGATCATTGAAGAATTGCTGACAGAAAACTTCCATAATATTATGAATGATGAAAAGCTGACCATGGAAGAAGCTCAACGAATCCCATATAGAATAGACTCCAAAAGAAAAACACCAAGGTGTATCATAATCACACTCAGTAAAACCAAAGACAAAGAAAGAATCCTGAGAGCAGCTCGAGAAAAATGAAAAATCACAGAGGGGAAACAATAAGACTAAGCTCTGATTACTTGGCAAAAACCATGCAGGCAAGAAGGCAATAGGATGACATATATAAAAACTTGAAACAAAAAATTGCCAACCAAGAATAATATATCCTATGAAGCTCTCATTCAGACATGATGGTGAAATTAGGACATTTCCAGATAAACAGAAATTAAGGGAATATGTAAAAACAAAACCAAATTTACAAGAATTACTAAAGAGAGTCCTTCAGTTTGAGAACAAACAACATGAGACCACGGCCTGAATCTAGGGCCAAGATTGCACCAGCCACATACCAACCTAGGAAATAAACCCTCAAGGAGTATTCAAAACCAAAAGATTCACAACAGAGAACCAGAGAAATTAACCTGTAAATGACAACAACTTCAGGACAATAAAAGAGGGACTAAATGGTGTAGGTATAGACTTTCTAATGGAGAGGAAGGCAAGGTGATATCAAGTAATAATAGACTGGTTCAAACATAGGAGGATGAGGTAAATTTCACAGTAACCACAAAGAAAGCTAAAAAACCTACTTGTCTTTAAATAAAGAAGAAAAACATAAAGTCTCAGTAAAAACAAAAGAAATGGAAAAAAAACACAAACAAAACAAATTCAGCACAAGAGAGTAAGAGGAAATAAAAAAACAGCACCACAAAATAAAGCACTACAAAATAATGTCAATAAATTCACATTTATCAATAAACGTAAATGGCCTAAATGCACCCATAAAGGGACATAGAGTGACAGAATGGATAAAAAAACATGATCTATTGATATGCTGTCTACGAGAGACACGCCTTAGAAACAAAGACATAAGTTTATTATAAATCAAAGGATGGAAAAAATATATCAAGCAAACAGCTACCAAAGAGAGCAGGGGTGGCAATACTAATCTCAGATAAAATAGACTTTTAAACTAAATCTACCATAAAAGACAAAGAAGGGCACAACATAGTGATTAAAGGTACGATCCATCATGAGGACATAACCATAATAAATATCTATGCACCCAATGACAGGGCTCCAAAATACATAAAACAAACTCTAACAGCACTGAAAAGAGAAATTGGCAGTTCCACAATAATGGTAGGAGACTTCAACACAACCCTTTTGTTAAAGGACAGAACATCTAGAAAGAAACTAAAAAAAGATACAAAAGATCTAAAGGACACAATCAGTCAACTTGAACTCATAGACATATATACGACACTCCACCCAACGGGTACAAAGTACACATTCTTTTCCAATGCACATGGAACGTTCTCCAGAATAGACCACATCTTAGGCCACAGAGCAACCCTCAACAAAATCCAAAACACTGAGATAATATAAAGTATCTTCTCTGACCACAATGCCATCAAAGTAGAAATTAACAACAGGAAGAGCAAGGAAACGAAATCAATTACATAGAAACTGAATAACACCCTGTTTAAAAACCACTGGGTAATAGAAGGAATCAGAGATGGAATAAAATAATTCCTAGAGTCAAATGAGAATGAAAACACATCATACCAAAATCTTTGGGTCACAGCAAAGACAGTCCTTAGAGGTCAACTTACAGCAATAGATGCACACATCAAAAAATAAGAAAGGAACAAAATCAAAACATTAGCTACACAACTCGATCAAATAGAAAGAGAACAGCAAAAAAGAAAAAAGCCCACAGCCACCAGAATAAAGGAAACTATAAAGATCAAAGAAGAAATAAATGAAATAGAGATAGGAAAACAATAAAAAGAATCAACAAAACCAAAAGTTGGTTCTTTGAAAGGATCAACCAGTTTGAAACACCAGTGGCCAAAATTACAAAAGAAAAAACAGGAGAGGACACAAATAATCCAAATAAGAAATGAAATGGGGAACATTACTACAGACCCAACTGAAATAAAAAAATTCAAAAGAGATTATTATGAAAAACTATACTCCAACAAATTTGAAAACCTAGTGGAAATTGACAAATTTCTAGAAATACATTACCTACCCACCCAAACTAACACAAAATGATGTTGAAAATCTAAACAGATCCATAACAAGAGATTGAAAAGGTAATAAAAATAAAAAACTTCCAACCAAAAAAAAAATTCTACCAAACATTCAGAGAGGAGCTTACACCGGTCCTACTCAAACTATTTCAGAACATAGAAAAGGAAGCAATACTTCCAAATTAAATCTATAAAGCCAGGATAACCCTGGTACCAAAACTAGGCCAAAAAAAAAATTACAGACCAATATCTCTCATGAATATAGACGCAAAAATTCTCAACAAAATTCTAGCCAGTAGAATTCAGCATCATATCAAAAAAATAATACACCACGACCAAGTAGGATTCATACCAGATATGCAAGGATGGTTCAAATTTAGAAAATCGACCAATGTAACCCACCACATAAATAAAAAGACAGAAAAGAATCCCATGATCATCTCAATTGACGCGGAAAAGGCATTCAACAAACTCCAACACCCATTCTTAATAAAAACTCTCCATAAAATAGGTACGGAATGGAAATTTCTCAATATAATAAAGGACATCTATGTAAAACTAATAGCTGGCATTATTCTTAATGGGGAGAGGCCGAAAACATTCTGCTTGAGAATAGGAACAAGACAAGGATGCCCTTTATCACTACTCCTATTTAACATTGTGCTGAAAGTCCTAGCTAGAGCAATAAGGCAAGAAAAAGAAACAATAGGCATCCAAATTGGTAATGAAGAAGTTAAACTGTCCCTATTTGCGGATGATATGTTTTATGATACTGTACATAGAAAACCCAAAAGACTCCAAGAGAAAACTATTCGAACTAATATAAAAATTCAGCAGAGTAGGAGGATACAAGATAAACGTACAAAAATCAGTTGGATTCCTATACACCAATAAAGAGAACAATGAGAAGGAAATCAGGAAAACAATACCATTTATAACAGCCCCTAAAAAAATTCTAACCAGGGATGTAAAGGACCCGTACAAAGAAAACTACAAAACACTACTGCAAGTAATCAAAACAGAGCTACACAAATGGAAAAACATATCATGCTCATGGATAGAAAGACACAACATTGTGAAAGTGACAATTCTACCCAAAGTAATTTACAAATACAATGCAATCCTGATCCAAATAGCAACGATATTCTTTAAAGAGATGGAAAAACTGATCATTAACTTCATATGGAAAGGGAAGAAGCCCCGGATAAGTAAAGCAATATTGAACAAGAAGAATAAAGTAGAAGAACTCACACTACCTGACCTCAGAACCTACTATACAGATACGGCAGTCAGAACAGCCTGGTACTGGTACAACGACAGATACATTGACCAATGGAACAGAATTCAGAAGCCAGATGTAAATCCATCCACCTACGGTCACCTGATCTTCTACAAGGGACCAAAGTCCATCAAGTGGGGAAAAGACGGTTTTTGTTGTTTTTTTAACAAATGGTGCTGGCAAACTTGATGTCCATCTGCAAAAAAAACGAAACAGAACCCATACCTCACACCAAAATGGATTAAAGATCTAAATATAAAACCAGAAACTGTAAAGTTCAGAGAAGAAAAAATAGGATCAATGCTAGAGGCCCTAATACATGGCGTTAACAGGATACAAACCATAACCAACTACAAACTCCAGAAGATAAGCTAGATAACCAAGATTTTCTAAAAATTAAACACGCTCATCAAAAGACTTCATCAAAGTGTAAAAAGAGAACCTACAGACTGGGAAAATTTTTTGGCTATTACAAGTCAGACAAAAGTTTAATCTCTAAAATCTACAAGAAAATTCAACACTTCTACAAGAAAAAGACAAATAATCCAAATAAAAATGTGAAAAGGCAGTAGTCAAAACAGCCTGGTACTGGTACAACAACAGACACATAGACCAGTGGAACAGAATTGAGAACCCAGATATAAATCCATCCACATATGAGCAGCTGATATTTGACAAAGGCCCAGTGTCAGTTAATTGGGGAAAAGATAGTCTTTTTAACAAATGGTGCTGGCATAACTGGATATCCCTTTGCAAAAAAATGAAACAGGACCCATACCTCACACCATGCACAAAAACGAACTCCATGTGGATCAAAGACCTAAACATAAAGACTAAAACGATAAAGATCATGGAAGAAAAAATAGGGACAACGTTAGGAGCCCTAATACAAGGCATAAACAGAATACAAAACATTACCAAAAATGACGAAGAGAAACCAGATAACTGGGAGCTCCTAAAAATCAAACACCTATGCTCATCTAAAGACTTCACCAAAAGAGTAAAAAGACCACCTACAGACTGGGAAAGAATTTTCAGCTATGACATCTCTGACCAGTGCCTGATCTCTAAAATCTATATGATTCTGTCAAAACTCAACCACAAAAAGACAAACAACCCAATCAAGAAGTGGGCAAAGGATATGAACACACACTTCACTAAAGAAGATATTCAGGCAGCTAACAGATACATGAGAAAATGCTCTCGATCATTAGCCATTAGAGAAATGCAAATTAAAACTACGATGAGATTCCATCTCACTCCAACCAGGCTGGCATTAATCCAAAAAACAAAAATAATAAATGTTGGAGGGGCTGCGGAGAGATTGGAACTCTTACACACTGCTGGTGGGAATGTAAAATGGTACAACCACTTTGGAAATCTATCTGGCGTTATCTTAAACAGTTAGAAATAGAACTACCATACAACCCAGAAATCCCACTCCTCGGAATATACCCTAGAGAAAGAAGAGCCTTCCCACAAACAGATATATGCACACCCATGTTTATTGCAGCTCTGTTTACAATAGCAAAAAGCTGGAAGCAACCAAGGTGTCCATCAACGGATGAATAGGTAAATAAATTGTGGTATATTCACACAATGGAATACTACGCATCGATAAAGAACAGTGACGAATCTCTGAAACATTTCATAACATGGAGGAACCTGGAAGGCATTATGCTGAGCGAAATCAGTCAGAGGCAAAAGGACAAATATTGTATAAGACCACTCTTATAAGATCTTGAGAAATAGTATAAACTGAGAAGAACACATACTTTTGTGGTTACGAGAGGGGGGAGGGAGGGAGGGTGGGAGAGGGTTTTTTACTGATTAATTAGTAGATAAGAACTGCTTTAGGTGAAGGGAAGGACAATACTCAATACATGGAAGGTCAGCTCAACTGGACTGGACCAAAAGCAAAGAAGTTTCCGGGATAAAATGAATGCTTCAAAGGTCAGCGGAGCAAGGGCAGGGGTTTGGGGACCATGGTTTAAGGGGACTTCTAAGTCAATTGGCAAAATAATTCTATTATGAAAACATTCTGCATCCCACTTTGAAATGTGGCATCTAGGGTCTTAAATGCTAACAAGCGGCCATCTAAGATGCATCAATTGGTCTCAACCCACCTGGATCAAAGGAGAATGAAGAACACCAAGGTCACACGACAACTAAGAGCCCAAGAGACAGAAAGGGCCACATGAACCAGAGACCTACATCATCCTGAGACCAGAAGAACTAGTTGGTGCCCGGCCACAATCGAGGACTACCCTGACAGAGAGCACAACAGAGAACCCCTGAGAGAGCAGGAGATCAGTGGGATGCAGACCCCAAATTCTCATAAAAAGACCATACTTAATGGTCAGACTGAGACTAGAGGAATCCCAGCGGTCATGGTCCCCAAACCTACTCTCGGCCCAGGACGGGAACCATTCCCGAAGACAACTCATCAGGCATGAAAGGGACTGGACAGTGGGTAGGAGAGAGATGCCGAAGAAGAGTGAGCTAATGATATCAGGTGGACACTTGAGACTGTGTTGGCATCTCCTGTCTGGAGGAGGGATGGGAGGATAGAGAGAGTTGGAAGCTGGCAAAATTGTCACGAACGGAGAGACTGGAAGGGCTGACTCATTAGGGGGAGAGCAAGTGGGAGTACGGAGTAAGATGTATATAAACTTATATGTGACAGTCTGATTTGATTTGTAAACGTTCGCTTGAAGCTCAATAAAAGTTAATTAAAAAAAAATGTGCAAAGGAAATTAACAGACACTTCACCAAAGAAGACATTAAAGTGGCTAAAAGACCCATGAGAAAAGGCCACTTCTCTCTAGCCATTACAGAATTTCAAATCGAAACCACAATGAGATACCATCTCACCTGGGCATTACTGGCACGAATCAAAAAAGCAGGAAATAAATGTTGGAGAGGCTGCGGGGAGATCGGAAATCTTATGCACTGCTGGTGAGAATGCAAAATGATACAACCATTTTGGAAAACGATATAGCGCTTCCTTAGAAAGCAAGAAATAGAAATACCACGCCTAGGAATATACCCTCGAGAAATAAGAGTCGTCACATGTTCGTTGCGGCATTGTTCACAATAGCAAAAAGATGGGAACAACCTAGATGCCCATCAGCAAATGAATGGATAAACAAACTGTTGTACATACGCAAAATAGAGTATTATGCAACGACAAAGAACGATGAATCTGTGAAGAATCTCCGAACATGGATGAATCTGGAGGGCATTATGCTGAGTGAAATAAGTCAACCACAAAGCGACAAATATTGTAGGAGACTGTTACTGTAAATACTCATGAAAAAGTTTACATTCAAAAGGAAGCAATCTTTGATTGTTACGAGGGAGGGGAGTGATGGGGATGGAAAAACACTTAATAGATAAGTGGAAACTTTGGTAAATGGTAAGACAGTTACACAATACTGAGGAAACCAGCATAACCTGTACAAGACGAGGTCATGGTACCTCCGTAGACACATTCAGACTCCCTGAGGGACCGAATTGCTGGGCTGAGGGCTGTGGGGACCATGAACTTGGGGAATATCTAGCTCAATTTCATAACACATTTCATAAAGAAAATGTTCGACATTCTACTTTGGTGAGTAGCGTCTGGGGTCTTAAAAGCCTGTAAGCGGCCATCTAGGATACTCCACCGGTCTCACCCCTTCGGGAGCAAGGAAGAATGAAGAAAATTAAAGACACAAGTGAAAGACTAGTCCAAAGGACTAATGGACCACATCTACTATGGCCTCCGCCAGACTGAGTCCAGTACAACGAGATGGCGCTGGCTTACCGCCACTGACTGCTCTGACAGGGATCAAATAGAGGGCTCCAGACAGAGCTGGAGAAAAATATAGAACAAAATTCTAACTCAAAAAGAAAGCCCAGACTTGCTGGCCTGACAGAGACTGGAGAAACCCTGAGAGTATGGCCCCCGGACACCCTTTCAGCTCAGTAATGAGGTCACTCCTGAGGTTCACCCTTCAGCCAAAGATTGAACAGGCCCATGGAACAAAACAAGACTAAAGGGGTGCACCAGCCCTGGTGCAGGGACTGAAAGGCAGGAGGGAACAGGAAAGCTGGTTATAGGGAACCCAAGGTTGAGAAGGGAGAGTGTTGTTAACCGATGTCATAGAACAATGTGTATACTAACTGTTTCACAAGAAACTAGTTTGTTCTGTAAACCTTCACCTAAAGTACAAAAAAAAAACCTATAAATAGAACTACCCTTTTATGATCTAGCTATCCCACTCCTAGGTATGTACCCTACCCAAAAAACCCAGTGCCTTCGAGTCGATTCCGACTCATGGCGATCCTATAGGACAGAGTAGAACTGCCCCATAGAGTTTCCAAGGAGCACCTGGCGGATTTGAACTGCCCACCTTTTGGTTAGCAGCTGTAGCACTTAACCACTACGCCACCAGGGTTTCCTAGAGACCTGAAAATAATGGCACAAACAGACATATATGCTCTATGTTTATTGCTGCTTTACTCACAATAGCAAATAAATGGAAACAACTGAAGTGTCCATCAGTGGATGAATGGATAAGCAAATTGTGGTACATACATACAATGGAATACTACACAACCTTAAAGAACAATGATGGGTCTGTGAAACATATTATAACATGGAGGGACCTGGAGGGCATAGTGCTAAGTGAAATAAGTCAAGCATATAAGGATAAATATTGTATGATCCCTATTTTATAAGAAGACAGGTGTAGATAAATAGAGATCAGTGTTCATTGGTGGGTTAACAGGGAATGGAGCGGGGGGAGGAGAAAGTACACTTTATACCATGTTGTTTTTAGGTGCCCTCAGCTGGTCCCGACCCTATGTACACAGCAACCCTGTGTACAACAGCATGAAACACTGCCTGGTCCGGAGCCATCCTCACAATCATTGCTGTTTAAGCCCATTGTTGCAGCCACTGTGTCAATCCATCTCATTGAGGGTCTTCCGCTTTTTCGATGATCCTCTACGTTACCAAGCATAATGTCTTCCATAGACGGGTCCCTCCTGATAACATGTTCAAAGTATGTGAGACAAAGTCTCACCATCCTTGCTTCCAAGGAACACTCTGGCTATATTTCATCCAAAACTAACTTGTTCGTTCTTCTGGCAGTCTCCAGTATATATTCAATATTCTTTGTAAACACCATAATTCAAAGGCATCAATTCTTCTTCAGTCTTTCTTATTCATTGTCGAGATTTCACAAGCATATAAGGCAATTGAAAATACCCTGGCTTGGGTCAGGCACACCTTAGTTCTCAAAGTGATATCTTTGCTTTTTAACACTTCAAAGAGGTGTTTTGCAGCAGATTTGCCCAATGCAATGCATCAGTTGTTTTTTTATCATTATTATTTGGTTATTGAAATTCTGTTTTTAATTAACTTTTCACTGAAATATGATGATGAATTTGACACCATTCCTCTTCAATTTGTCATTCCTGACATAGTAGATCATTGTTGTTGTTGTTAGGTGCCATCGAGTCGGCTCCGACTCATAGCGACCCCATGCACAACAGAACGAAACACTGCCCAGTCCCGCTCCATCCTTACAATCGTTGTTATGCTTGAGCTCATTGCTGCAGCCACTGTGTCAATCCACCTCTTTGAGGGCCTTCCTCTTTTCCGCTGACCCTGTACTCTGCCAAGCATGATGTCCTTCTCCAGGGACTGATCCCTCCTGACAACATGTCCAAAGTATATAAGACGCAGTCTCGCCATCCTTGTTTCCAAGGGGCATTCTGGTTGTACTTCTTCTAAGACAGATTTGTTAGTTCTTTTGGCAGTCCGTGGTATATTCAATATTCTTTGCCAACACCACAATTCAAAGGAGTCAACTCTTCTTCAGTCTTGCTTATTCATTGTCCACCTTTCACATGCATATGACGCAACTGAAAATACCATGGCTTGGGTCAGGCTCACCTTAGTCTTCAGGGTGGCATCTTTGCTCTTCAACACTTTGAAGAGGTCCTTTGCAGCAGATTTGTCCAATGCAATGCGTCTTTTGATTTCTTGACTGCTGCTTCCATGGCTGTTGATTGTGGATCCAAGGAAAATGAACTCCTTGGCAACTTCAATCTTTTCTCCCTTTATCATGATGTTGCTCATCGGTCCAATTGTGAGGATTTTTGTTTTCTTTATGTTGAGATGCAGTCCATACTGAAGGCTGTGGTCTTTGATCTTCATTAGTAAGTGCTTCAAGTCCTCTTCACTTTCAGCAAGCAAGGTTGTGTCATCTGCATAACGCAGGTTGTTAACGAGCCTTCCTCCAATCCTGATGCCCCGTTCTTCTTCATATAGTCCAGCTTCTCGGATTATTTGCTCAGCATACAGATTAAATAGGTATGGTGAAAGAATACAACCCTGACACACACCTTTCCTGACTTTAAACCAATCAGTATCCCCTTGTTCTGTCCAAACAACTGCCTCTTGATCTATGTAAAGGTTCTTCATGAGCACAATTAAGTGTTCTGGAATTCCCATTCTTCACAATGTTATCCATAGTTTGTTATGATCCACACAGTCGAATGCCTTTGCATAGTCAATAAAACACAGGTAAACATCCTTCTGGTATTCTCTGCTTTTGGTGATGTATACATCTCCTCAATAAAGTTGTAGTTCTATACAGTAACAAAGAAACTGAAAATAAATTAAGAAAATAATTGCATTTACAATGGCATCAAACAGAATAAAATACTTAGGAATAAATTTATCAAAAGAAGTACAAGACTTATACTCTGAAAACTACAAAAAAATAATTGTTGAAAGATATTAAAGAAGGCCTGAATAATGGAAAGATATTCCATGTTCATGAATTGTTACACTTAATGTTGTTAAAACGGCAATACTCTGAAAGTGATCAAAAGCTTCAATGTAAACCTTGTCAGAATCCCAGACAGCTTATTTGCAGAAATTGGCACACTGATCCTAAAATTCATACGGAAATGCAAGGGACCCAGAACAGACAAAATAATGTTTAAAAAGAGGGACAAAGTTAGAGGACTCACACTTACCAATTTCAAAACTTACTGTAATGGTAATCAAGTCGTGTGATATTGACATAAAGACAGACATATATATATATCAATGGAATGGAATTGACAGTTCAGAAATAAATCTATGTGTCTATGGTCAACTGATTTTTGACAAGGGGGAAAAGAATAATCTTTTCAACAAATGGTGCTAGGAAAACTGAACATCCATATGCAACAGATGAATGTGGATCTCTATCTTACAATATATAAAAAATTCATTCAAAGTGGGTCAAAAACCTAAATTAAGAGCTAAAAATATAAAACACTTAGTAGAAAACAGAGAGGTTAACCCTTGTGACTTTGGCTTAGGCAACAGTTTCTTATATATGATACCAAAAGAACAAGCAACAAAAGAAAAATTAGATAAATTGAACTTCATCAAAATTCAAATGTTTATTCTCCAAATAACACCATCAAGAAAGTGAAAAGACAACCCACGTAATGGGAGAAAATATTTGCAAATTATGTATCTGATAAAACCAAAAAAACCAAACCCGTTGCCACAGAGTTGATTCTGACTAATAGTGACCCTATAAAACAGAGTAGAACTGCCCCATAGGGTTTCCAAGGAGCGCCTGGTGGATTCAAACTGCTGACATTTTGGTTAGCAGCCATAGCTCTTAACCACTACACCACCAGGGTTTCCAGGTATCTGATAAGTTACTTATATAGAGACTATACAAAGAACTCTTACAATTTGATAAGACAAACCAATTTAGAAACGGGCAAAATATCTGAATAGATATTTCTACAAAAAGATATACAAATGTTGAGTAAGCACATGAGAAGGCGCTCAACATCATTAGCCACCAGGGAAATGCAAATAAAAACCGCCATGAGATACCACTTTACCAACAGTAGGATGGCCCTGTTAAAAAAAAAAAAACATATTAACGAGTGTTGTCAAGGATGTGGAGAAATTGCAACCCTTATACACTGCTGTTGAAAATGTACAATGGTGCAGTGGTTTTGGGAGACAGTCCAGTAGTTCCTCAAAAAGTTAAATGTAGAGTTACCATGTTGTTATTAGGTGCCCTAGAGTCAGCTCCAACTCATAGCAACCCCATGTACCACAGAACAAAACACTGCCCAGTCCTGCACCATCCTCATAATCATTGTGATGCTTGAGCCCATTGTTACAGCCACTGTGTCAATCCATTTCATTGAGGGTCTTCCTCTTTTTCACTGACCCTGTACTTTACCATGCATGATGTCCTTCTCCAGAGACTGATCCCTCCTGACAACATGTCCAAAGTATGAAAGACGCAGTCTCGCCATCCTTGCTTCCAAGGGGCATTCTGGTTGTACTTCTTCCAAGACAAATTTGTTCATTTTTTTGGCAGTCCATGCTATATTCAATATTCTTCGCCAACACCACAATTCAAAGGTGTCAGTTCTTCAAACTTCTTTACTCGTTGTCTAACTTTCACATGCGTGTGATGTGATTGAAAATACCATGGCTTGGGTCAGTGGCACCTTAGTCTTCAAGGTGACATCTTTGTTTTTCAACACTTTAAAGAGGTCCTTTGCAGCAGATTTGCCCAATGCAATGCATCATTCGATTTCTTGACTGCTGCTTCCATAGGTGTTGATTGCGGATCCAAGTAAAATGAAATCCTTTACAACTTCAATCTTTGCTCCGTTTATCATGATGTGGTTTATTGGTCCAGTTGTGAGGATTTTTGTTTTATGTTGACATGTAATCCATACTGAAGGCTGTGGTCTTTGATCTTGATCAGTAAGTGCCTCAAGCACTCTTCACTTTCAGCAAGCAAGTTGTGTCATCAGCATAACTCAGGTTATTAATGAGTCTTCCTCCAATCCTGATGCCCCATTCTTCTTCATATAGTCCAGCTTCTCGGATTATTTGCTCAGCATACAGATTGACTAGGTATGGTGAAAGGATACAACACTGATGTACATCTTTCCTGACTTAAACCACTCAGGATCTCCTTGTTCTGTCCAAATGACTGCCTCTTGATCTACGTACAGGTTCCTCATGAGCACAATTAAGTGTTCTGGAATTCCTGTTCTTCACAATATTATCCACAGTTACCATATGACTCAGCAATTCCACGCCTAGGTACATATCTAAGAGAAATGACAACATATGTATACACACACACACACACACACACACACACACACAAGACTGCACATGAATGAATGTCCATAGCACATTATTCATAATAGTTAAAAAGTGGAAAAAACCCAAATGTCCACCAGCTGAGGAATGGGTAAATAGAATGTGGCATTCCAACGAATCAAATATTATTTCAGTGATAAAAAGAAGTGAAGCATTGATATGTGCTACAAATGGATGAACCTTGAAAATATTATGCCGAACCAAAGAAGCCAGTCACAAAAGACTACATATTGTATGATTCCATTTATATGACATGTCCAGAATAGGCAAATCTACAGATAAGGTAGATTGATTAGTGGCTGCATAGGGCTAAACGGAATTGTGGGGCAGGGGGATGTAATGGGACTGCCAATGGGTGCAGAGTTTCTTTTTGAGGTGGTGAAAATGTTCTAAAATTGTTGTGATGGTTGCACAAATCCGTGAATATACTAAAAACTATTGAATTGTACATTTTAAATAGGTGAGTTGTATGTTATGGGAATTATAACTCAATGACATTGTTATTTTTTAAAAGATAGAGTGAATTTCTTAAAATGACGGAGCTAACACATATACATAATCATCAATATATATTGTTAAGTGAAGAAAGGTGCAAAACAGTACGTAAGATATGCAGCATTTCTGTAAAAAGAGGAAAAATTATACACAGGTGCTTATATATGCAGTTTATCTCTACAGCTTTTCTCAACCAGGGTTGAGAGAATGAAGTCCTAGAAAATTATTTTTGTGACTATTTTCTCAGTTCTCTGAAGAACTGTGCATTACAAGTACCATTCTAGATGCATAGGAGGTAAGTTTGTTCATTGTATACAATGGATGCCTTAGGCCATTAGGGCTGGACTGCAAAAGGGTAACCGAAGAAACTGAAAACACTGATTGCCACCAGGATAGGGGTAAGAAGGAAACTTTTCCTCACATAACTTTTTATACCTTTTGAATTTTGAAATATTAACTAAAATTTAAATAAATCTTATCTATGAAAAAAAGGAAGAAAATAAATTTAGCTAAAGGGGGATGTAGAATTAACAAAGTGTACTTTTTCCTCATAAGACAAAAGATACTAAAGCATATTTACTAGCTGAGGCAAGGAACTGTGATAGAAATGAAAAGGTTGAAGACATAAGAAAGAGAAGTAATAATATCGACCCAGCCAGGTCCCTGTAGAGATGGGAAGATACAGGACTTCAATCACAGACAGAAGGACTAGCTCTTCTCAGAAGGAAAGAAACAGGAAAAACTGAACACAAATATAAGTTGTGAGGTAGAGGAGACAGTATTGGACTCATTTTTGTTTATGAAAGAGAGGCAAGGGTATATTCAGAATGAGAGAGAACAGGGATGGAACAGGCAACCTGAGAAGTGAGGTGAAGAAAGGTTGGAAACAGCAACTATCCAAAATGAGAGCAAAAACTGCCTAGTAATCTTATTTATTTATTTTTAATCTTAGAAGGACTGCTAGGTGATTATGGTTCCATTGTATTTCAAGCAAAGAGGACTTGTTGGCAAAGAATGTTGAATATTCCATGGACTGCCAGAAAAACAAACTGGTCTGTCTTGGAAGAAGTACAGCCAGCATGCTCCTTAGAAGCAAGGATGGTGAGAATTTGTCTCACATACTTTCAGCATGTTATCAGTAGGGACCAGTCCTCAGAGAAGGACATCATGCTTGGTAGAGGGTCAGTGAAAAACAGGAAGATCTACAACGAGATGAACTGACACAGTGGCTGCAACAATGAGTTCAAGCATAGCAACGATTGTGAGGATGGCACAGGAACAGGCGGTGTTTCGTTCTGTTGTACATAGGATCGCTATGAGTTGGAAATGACTCAATGGTATCTAATAACAACAGCAACATCATGCATCTTTTCTGAGGAGGGCCACTGCAAACAACAGTGCAAGTTAGGGTTAAGGCAACTAAGATGGGAAGTTGCCAGGAAACCTCACATGAGGACTGGCTGAAGAAACTAGAACCATTAAGCTTTAATAAAATGACTCTTAAAGGGGCCACAGATAATAGTCAAATATGTGACAGTTTCCTGTATAAAAGAGGGCAGAATTACGAGCCTTTCTAACTCTAAGATTCTGTGGTTTTCTAAACCAAAGACTCAGAGAAGAAACCAGTCTTATATAGTCTACAAGAACCACAGCCTCATCTATCCTGACACCAGAAGAACTAGATGGTGTCTGGCTACCACTACCAACCATTATAATCAGGGCCACAATAGATGGATCCTGATAGAATGGTAGAAAAATCTGGAACAGAATCTTAATTTCCTCCAACAAAATAAAAACCAGACTTACTGGACTGATTGACACTGGAGGACTCCCCGAGACTATTGCCCTGAGATACTCTTCAAACGTTGAACTGAAAATAACCCCTGAGGTTACCTAGTAGCTAAATAACAAATTGGTTAAAAAAATAATGAATATTACCCATAAGTACTATACTGCTTTAAAAAAATCAACAATATGATACCAAATGGTCAACAATTACTTTAAAACAAATATTAGAATATGACAGGGCAGGGTAACTATATTAATGGAAACATTACAACTAGAACAGAAATAATGAGAATGTTCATGCATTGTGAAGACTGTAACCAATGTCACTGAACAACTTCTGTAGAAATTGTTGAATGGAAACATAAACTGCTGTGTAAACCTTCACAGAAAACACAATAAAATATTAAAAAAAAAATGATTCTGTGGTTTTCTAATTACTGTTGTTATCTTCCTAAATAGACTCTAAGCAGTCACTGGTTGTTGGAATGAATATAAGGACCGAAAAATAGGTCACCGCTGGAGTAATGGGGGCAAAATGCAGAGAATTAGGGAGTAAATGGAAGGAACACATTAAATACAGTCTACATTTCTGAGAACTAGCACTATGAAGGGGGGAAAAATTAGCTGACGACAGATGCAGAATTCAGGAAGGGCAGAGCATTTAATAGCATATTTCATTGATTCCAAAATGCACATTTTTTCATGTTTTTAAAATTCCTGAAACCGGGGTGCATCTTATAATCAACTAAGTCTCACAATTGCTGTCGCCCAGGTAGTAGTTACGATGTAGTTGTCATTGCCTGACATCTTCTGGTAAGATCAAGAAAGCACCAGCATCTGCCTCCGTGAACAGCTGCCTCCTTTGCCATGAGACCAAAGAACTGGATGGTCCCCAGCTGTAATTACTAAACATTTTGATCAAAGATTCTACAGAAGAATCCTGATAAAAAGGGAGGAAATAAACAGAATTTCAAATTCTTATGGAATTCAGACTTTTTGGAGCCACGGAGCCTGGATGAATGCCCAAAACTGTTGCTCTAAGGTAATCTTTAAATCTTAAGCCAAAAAAATCCCCTGAAGTCTTCTTAAAACCAAACAATAGTTCAGATTAACTAGTAAAAAAAAAAAGTCTGCCATCAGCATTACGCTGTTTTAAGATCTATCTACATAGGATCAGAGTGACAACAGCAATTGGAAAGATTAGATAGGAACCTCAGGAACAGTGAGTTTATGCTAGCAACTCAGAAAAGGAGGGTGAGAATGGTTGCACAACTTGAAGAATATAATCAATGTCACTAAATTGTACATGTAGAAACTTGAATTAGTGATTTTGCTGTGTATATTCTCAACAACAACGAAAAAAAATTTTTTAAAAAAAGGGAAGGAAGAAAGCACCAGCATCAAAACTTGCAAAGTAGGTGTCAGCAATTGTCAGCAACTTGGGAGAAAACCCTGGAAAACATTAGTAGAACACACATCTTCAGAAATACTGCATCATCAATGTTCTTAATGACAAAGAGTAGAATATTATGTGGAAAACCTAGAAAATGTTGACTGAGTCAAAAATAATTCAAAAGAGTTAAACTCTAAATATGAAGTTTTAGATATTCCTTGGCAAATTTATTTCATTTAGATGTTCCTTGAAATGTATGCACAAAGGCGATTATGATAAAAAAAAATCAATTTTAAATAAGAAAATATTACCCTTATTAATTATAGAGTGCACAGGTTGGTCAGTTTGTCATACTGTGGTGGCTTGCATAGAGCTGTGATACTGGAAGCTTTGGCACTGGTATTTCAAATACCAGCAGGGTTACCCTTGGTGGACAGGTTTCAGCTGAGCTTCCAGACTAAGACAGACTAGGAAGAAGGGCATGGCAGTCTACTTCTGAAAAATCTGGCCAGTGAAAACCTTATGAATAGCAGTGGACCATTGTCTGACATAGTGCTGAAAGATGAGCCCCTCAGGATGGAAGGCATGCAAAATACAACTGGGAAAGAGTTGCCTCCTCAAAGTAGAGTCGACCTAAATGACATGGATGCAGTCAAGCTTTCGAGACCTTCATTTGCTGTTGTGACATGACTCAAAATGAGAAGAAACAGCTGCAAACATCCCTTAATAATTGGAACATAGAACGTATGAACTATGAATCTAGGAAAATTGGAAGTCGTCAAAAATGAAATGGAACCCATAAAGATCGATATCCTAGAAAATGGTGAGCAGAAATGGACTGGTACCGGCCATTTTAAATCAGACAGTCATATGATCTACTATGCCAGGAATGACAAATTGAAGAAGAATGGCATTGCATTCATGGTCAAAAAGAACATTTCAAGATCTATCCTGAAGTACAGCACTGTCAGTGATAGGATAATATCCATATGCCTACAAGGAAGACCAATTAACACAACCATTACTCAATTTTATGCAACAACCACCAGGGACAAAGATGAAGATTTTTAACAACTTCTACACTCAGAAATTGATCGAACATGCAAACAAGATGCATTGATAATTACTGGCAATGGCAGTGCAAAAGTTGGAAGCAAAGAAGAAGGACTGGTAATTGGAAAATACGGCCTTGGTGATAGAAACAACGCCAGAGATCGCATGATAGAATTTTGCAAGACCAATAACTTCTTCATTACAAATGTATTTTTCAAAAACAAATGGTGACTATACACATGGACCTCAGCAGATGAAAAACAAAGGAATCAAACCAACTACATCTGTGGAAAGAGATGATGGAAAATCTCAATATCATCAGTTAGAACAAGGCCAGGGGCCAACTGTGGAACAGACCATCAATTGCTCATATGCAAGTTTAAGCTGAAGTTGAAGAAAATTAGAATAAGTCTAGGAGATCCAAAGTATGACCTTGGGTACATCCCACCTGAATCCAGAGACCTTCTCAGGAATAGATTTGATGCACTGAATGCTAATGACTGAAGATCAGACAAGTTGTGGAATGACATCAAGAACATCATCCATGAAGAAAGCACAAAGTCATTAAAAAGACAGAAAAGAAAGAAAAGACCAAAATGGATGTCAGAAGAGACTCTGAAACTAGCTCTTGAATGTCAAGTAGCTAAAGCGAAAGGAAGAAATGATGGAATAAAAGAGCTGAACAGAATACTTCAAAGGGCATCTCGAGAAGACAAAGTAAAGTATTATAATGAAATGTGCAAAGACCTGGAGATTGAAAACCAAAAGGGAAAAATACACTCATCATTTCTGAAGCTGAAAGAATTGAAGAAAAAATTCAAGCCTCAAGTTGCAATATTGAAAGATTCTACAGGAAGAATATTAAATGATGCAGGAAGCATCAAAAGAAGATGGAAGGAATACACAAAATCATTGTACCAAAAAGAATTGGTCGATGTTCAACCATTTCAGGAGGTAACATATGATTAAGAACCAATGGTACTGAAGGAAGAGGTCCGAGCTACACTGAAGGCTACACTGCCGAAAAAGAAGGCTCCAGGAATTGACTGAATACCAGTGAGTTATTTTAACAAACAATGCAACACTGGAAGCAATCACTTGACTATGCCAAGAAATTTGGAAAACAGCTACCTGGTTAACCAACTGGAAGAGATCCATATTTGTGCCCATTCAAAAAAAAAAGGTGATCCAACAGAATGCAGAAATTCTTGAACAATATCATTAATATCACAGGCAGGTAAAATATTGCAGATCATTAACAGTTGCAGCAGTACATCGACAGAGAACTGCCAGAAATTCAAGCCAGATTCAGGAGAAGACATGGAATGAAGGATATCATTGCTGTCAGATGAATGGATCTCAGCTGAAAGCAGAGGATACCAGAAAGATGTTTACCTGTGTTTTATTGACTATGCAAAGGCATTCGACTGTGTGGATCATAACAAATTATGGATAACATTGTGAAGAATGGAAATTCCAGAACACTTAATTGTGCTCATGAGGAACCTGTACTCAGACAAAGAGGCAGTTGTTTGAACAGAGCAAGAGGATGCTGCATGGCTTAAAGTCAGGAAAGTCGTGTGTCAAGGTTAAATCTTTTCCCCATACTTATTCAATCTGTATGCTGAGCAAATAATCCAAGAAGCCAGACTATATGAAAAAAATGTGGCATCAGGACTGGAGGATGACTCACTAACAACCTGAGGTATGCAGATGGCACAACCTTGCTTGCTGGAAGTGAAGAGAATTTCAAGCATTGAAATTGATAAAGATCAAAGACCACAGCCTTCACTACGGATTACACTTCAACATAAAGAAAGCAAAAATCCTCACAACTGGACCTGTAAGTAACTATGTAATAAATGGAGAAAATATTGAAGTTGTCAATTTCATTTTACTTGGATCCACAATCAACACCCATGGAAGGAGCAGTCAAGAAATCTGCTGTGGAAGACCTCTTTAAAGTGTTAATAAGCAAAGATGTCACTTTGAGGACTAAGGTGTGCCTGACCCAAGCCATGGTGTTTTCAATAGCCTCGTATGCATACGAAAGCTGGACAATGATTAAGGAAGACCAAAGAAGAATTGATACATTTGAGTTATGGTGTTGTTGAAGAATATTGAATATACCATGGACTGCCAGAAGAATGAACAAATCTGTCTTCGAAGAAGTACAGCCAAATGCTCACTATAAGCAAGAACGGCAAGACTTCGTCTCACATACTTTGAACATGTTATCAGAAGGGATCAGTCCCTGGAGAAGGATGTCATGCTTGGTAAAGTACAGGGCCACCGAAAAGGAGGAAGCCCTTCAATGAGATGGATTGCCACAGTGGGTGCAACAATGGGTTCAAGCATAACAATGATTATGAAGATGGCACAGGGCCAGGCAGTGTTTTGTTCTGTTGTACATGGGGTTGCTATGAGTAAGAACTGATTCGATGGCACCTAACAACAACAACAAACTCCAAATGCTAAAATAGTATTGTATCATAATTTAATTGGCAGCATATTTGTTCTTTCTTAATGGTGCATAAAAGTCTATCTTATAGTCAATGAAATCTCAAATTAGATAAAATACAATAATTCTACATTTTGAACAGCACCTAGTAGCATACCATACTAGTAGGTGCAAAGCAAATGCTAATTTATTGGACATTAACAAATTCATTCATTCATTCATTCCTTTGACAAATACTTACTGAGTGTATACTACATGCCAAGCACTGGACCCTGAGTTTACAAAGGTGAAAAAAACAGACATAATCCTGAATCCCACTGAACTTAATTACTAGATAGGACAGCAGTTCCCAAACTTGTCTCTCAGAATTAGTTCCTCAAGATGCTCCAAGAAAAAATAGTTCTATTGTCAGATTAGGTAATAAATGTTGCATACTAAATTCACTTATTCACAATGTACATTACCACATTAAAGGTTCTTAAAAACCCTGTGGTAAAGAAGCCTGTTTAATTTTGTTTCACCCTAAATATTTCAAACTTATCAATGATGTAAACCCAATGTCAGAATTGAGATGAATAATATACATACAAAGAAACCACCCACTGCCATCAAGTCGATTCCGACTCATAGCGAACTTACAGGATAGAGTAGAACTGCCCCATAGAGTTCCCAAGGAGCGCCTGGCAGATTTGAACCGCGGACCTTTTGGTTAGCAGCCGTAGTACTGAACCACCATGCCACCAGGGTTTCCAACATACAAAGAGCCCCTACAAATCAACTAGAAATAGACAGATAACATGGGTAAAGGACATCAATAGGAAATTCACTGAAGACATTGGTTAATGACCAATATAGCTGAAAAAATGCTCAGCCTCAAAAATTAAACAAAACAATGAGAGGTCAGTTTTTTCCCATCTGGTTGCCAAAGATAAAAAAAAAATGACTGAGATGACAACAAACTGAATAACTTAGATGAAATGGACAAATTAATAGAAGCACACATCCTACCCAAATTGATTCAAGAGGAAATAGAAAGTTTCAACAGACCCATAACGATTGAAGAGATTGAATCAGTGATCAAAAACCTCTAAACAACAAAATGAAGTTCTGGACCAGATGGCTTCAATGGGGAATTCTATAAAACATTTAGAGAAGAATTGACACCAATACTGTTTAAACCCTTACAAAGATAGAAAAGGAGGGAATACTCCCTGATTCATTCTATGAAGCAAACATAACCCTGATATCCAAACCAGACAAAGAAACAACAAGAAAATTACAGGCCAATATATCTTATGAATATAGATGCAAAAATGCTCAACAAAATACTAGCAAACAGCCCAACACCATATTAAAAGAGTCATAAGCCAAGACCAAGTGGGGTTTACTCCAGGAATGCAGGGATAGTTCAACATTACACATTAAATCAATCAACATAATACACCATGTCAATAGAACGAAGGAAAAGAACCACATGGTCATTTCTATGGATGCAGAAAAAGCATTTGATAAGATCCAACACCCTTTCTTGATATAAAAAAAAAACCCTAAAGAAAATTGGAACAGAAGGTAAATTCCTCAATATGATTCAGGGCATATATGAAAACCCAACAGTCAAGATTATATTTAATGGAGAAAGACTGAGAGCTTTCCCCTTGAAATCAGAAACTAGACAAGAGTACCCGTTCTCATGACTTCTATTTGATATGTATTAGAAGTCTTAGCCAGAGCAATAAGACAAGAAAAAGAAATAAATGATATCCAGATTGGAGTAAAGAAGTAAAATTATCTCTATTTGCAGATGATATGATCCTATGCCTAGAAAATCCCAAACACTCCTTGAGAAAACTTCTACAGCTAATAGAGGAATTTAGCAAAGTAGCAGGGTATAAGGTCAATAATCTTTGGGTTTCTAGACACCAGAAAGAGAAATCTGAAAGGGAAATTAGGGAAACAATTTCATTTACAACAGCATCTAAGAATAAAATACTTAGGAATACATCTGACCAGGGATGTGAAGGACTTAAACAATGAAAACTATAAAACACTGCTGAAAGAGATTAAAAAAGACTTAAAAAAAATGGAAAGCTGTTTTTTGTTCATGGATTAGAAGACTTAATATTGTTAAGATGTCATTACTACCCAAAGAGATCCATAGATTTAACACAATCCCAATAAAAATTCCAACAGCCTTCTTTACAGAAATAAGAAAAACAATCATCAACATTATATGACATGGCAAGAGGCCCCAAATAGCTAAAACAATGTTGAAAGAGAAGAACAAATTTGGAGGACTCATACATCCTGATAATAAAACATACTATACAGTTACCCTGGTGACGCAGTGGCTTAAGAGCTTGGCTGCTAACAAAAAGGTTGGTAATTTGAATCCACCAGCTGCTCCTTGGAAACCCTATGGAGCAGTTCTACTCTGTCCTCTGGGGTCGCTATGGATCAGAATCGATTCATTGGCAATGGGTTTTCTATACAGCTACAGTAATCAAAACAGTCTGGGATTGGTATAAGAATAGAAATATTGACTAATTGTATAGAATTGAAAGTCCAAATATAAACACATATATCTACAGTCAAGTAATTTTTGACAATGGCATAAGTCCATTCAATGGGGAAAGAACAGTCTCTTCAATAAATGGTGCTGGGAAAATTGGATTTCTACATGCAGAAAAATGAAACAGGATCCATACCTCACACCACGCACAAAAACAAAGTAAAAATGGATTAAGGACCTAAATGTGTAAGCCAAAACCATAAATTCTTAGAAAAACAAGCAGGGGCAATGCTGTCAGGCCCAGCTTTCAACAATGTATTATCTCACATAATAACAAAAGCACAAACAACAAAAGACAAAATAAATAAATGGGACCTCATAAAAATCAAAAACTGCTTGCTCATCAAAAGACTATCAAAAAGTGAAAAGATAAGCTACCGACTAGAAGAATGTGTTTGGAAGGAAACCATAGATCTGACAGGAATTTAATAACCAAAATATATGTAAACTTCAGCAGCTTCACAACAAAAAGGCAAATAACCCAATCTTAAAATAGGCAAAGGACTTGAACAGACATTTCACTAAAGAAGACGTTCGAATGGCCACCAAACACAAGAAAAGATGCTCAGAGTCATTAGCTCTCAGAGAGAGGCAAATCAAAACCACAATGGGATACTATTTCACTCCAACTAAGGTGGCTAAGATTAAAAAAAAAGAAAACAGAAAATAACAAATGTTGGCAAGGATGTGGAGAAATTAGAACACTTATCCATTGCTGGTGGGAATGCAAAATGGTACAGCCAATGTGGAAAACAGTGTGGTGGTTCCTCAAAAAACTAAAAATAGAACTACCATATGACCCAGAAATTCCAGTGCTAGAAACATATCCAAGGGACTTGAAAGCAGCGACGTAAACAGACATATGTATACCAATGTCCACTGCAGCATTGTTCACAATAGCCAAAAGGTGGAAACAACTTAAATGCTCACCAGAGAATGAAAGGATAAAATGTGGTACATACAAACAATGGAATACTACTCAGCCAGGAGGAGGAATAAAGTCTTGACATGCTACAGTATGATGGAGCTTGAAGACATTATGCTGAGCAAAATAAGCCGATCACAAATGGATGAATACTGTATGACCTCACTTATATAAAAAGACAAGAAAAGGCAAATGTATAGAGACCAAAGTTTATTAGTGGTTACCAGGGGCAGAAGGGAGGGGGGAAAACGGGGGTTAACGGTGATGGAAAAATCACATGGATTAAGGGTAGGGTTGCATAACCAATTATTGTTATTTCTGTCACTACGATGTACACCTGTAAAAAGTTGAATTGGCAAAAGTTTGTGATAGATATATTTACAACAACGACAACAACAAAAAGCAGCTGAGGCTGCTTATGTATAACCAAACACCTCACTGGATTTGGTTCCTAGGCTTGGAGGTTTAGGGTCATGGCTTCATGGAACATCCCAGTTAATTGGCCTAATAACATGTTTAGTGCTTCTGTTCTACCTCCTAGTTCATTGCCTAGTGCCTGGGGTTATAAAAGCTTGCAAATGGGCATCCAAGGCACGAGAATTGGTCTCTTTTCTACTGGGGCAACAGAAGAGGGAGAGTCAGGAATAGGAGGATATGGAATATGTGCCTAATTACCTCCAGGAACAACTGCCTCCTTTGCCATAAGACCAGAAAAACTGGATGGTGCCTGACTACCATTACTGAACATTTTGATTAAAGATTCTATAAAAGAATCCTGAATAAAATTCTCAAGGACTCTAGACTTTCTGGAACCATGGAGGGTGGATAAACCCCTGAAGCTATTGCCCTGGGATAATCTTTAAACCTTAAACCAAAAATATCTCCTGAAGTCATCTTAAAACGAAACAATAGTTTGACTAGAAAAAACAGTCTGCCTTGAGCTTTATGCTTTAAGAACTACCTATATGGGATCAAAGTGACAACAGCAACTCAAAAGATTAGATAGGAGCCTTAGGGGGCAGTGCGTTTATGTTAATGATGGAGGGACAACTCAGAAAAGGGGGGTGAGAGTGGCTGCACAACTTAAAAAATGCAATCAATGTCACTAAATTGTACATGTAGAAACTGTTGAATTGGTGTATGTTTTTCTGTGTATATTCTCAACAACAAAAAAAATAAATTTAGAAAAAAAAAGAACTCATGTGATAACCAGAATGGAATTAATAAGAATGTTGACACATTCTGAAAAATGTAATCAATGTCACTGAATAATTTGTGTAGAAATTGTTAAGTGGGAAGCTAATTTGCTGTGTCACCTCCCACTGAAAGCACAATAAAATACTGTTTTAAAAAATTGCCACAAGTGAGTGGCTTTAAATAACAGACTTTTAATTTCTCACAGTTCTGGATGCTAGAGGTATGAATTCAGGGTTTCAGCACTGGGGGTTGGTGGGGCAGTCCTTCTCTGTTCGTAGCCCCAGCATTCCTTGGCTGCATGTAAAAAAGATTGATGATAAATAGTATTGTGAAGATGTGAGAATGTGCGATCTGTCTGCACTGGGCATGCAGACAGGCTTTGCCTCAAACATCCAGGCAGCTATAAGACTGCTAGGAATGAGGCATGTACGCCCACTGGCGTCAACCATTCCATGGATGCTAGGTTCATCTGTAATCGAGCCAAACACATGAGACACAGTTTTGGCAAAGTAAAAGCCGGTATTATTATTTGTAGAAAGCAAACAGTAAACAATAACAAAAGATTCTCAAAGGAGAACAACTTACCCTTACCCATGTCCATTCTTATGTCTCTGAGCCAGTGCCCCATGGTTCATATCAGATGCTGTTTTCACGTCACTGTTGCCTCTGGCTACCACCACGCTACCCAGGGTGCCTGCATGGCTCCCAAGGCTTTTGCTCTGTCTGTGGACCTCATTGGGCCTTGCTTTGCCAGTGGAAAGACCTCTGCACAGGCTCTCCCAAGCCTCTACCCCTGGGACCTTCTAGGACTCTGCCACTGGCTCCCACCATGCTGCATGGGGAGTGTGGGTGGGGGGAAGAGATGTTGCACAGGGTACACTCAGGCCTCTGCTTGCATGGGCAAGTGTTACAGCTCTTTAGCAGCAGGCAAACCTCCTGCAGAAAGGTGCTCTGCCGTCGTCCTCCTGTATGGAGGCGTCCAGCACCCTCTCCATAGGCCAGCAAGCCCACAGTATCTCCATCTTCAGTGTTACAGCTCTCTCTTCTGGGTCTAGGAGGTTCTCAGCACAGGGACCTCAGGTTCAAAGGACACATTTCACTCCAGACTCCTCTTTATGGTACTTAGGTCTTCCCAAATCTCTGTTGAATTAGCCCTTATATAAACCTATCAGGGTGGCAAAATCTACCAGTCTCCTAGCTAGATTGCTAGGGGCTCAGTCCTACTGGGTGGATTTTCAAGCCACTATTCTCATAGTAAATTGACCAATCCCTTGCAAGATTGTGGCCCAGCCAATCATTTTGTGGGAGTTACAAGACCATGGCTAGAAAAGGTATATAAAAGTGATTCATTGTACCACAGGTCACCCCTGGCTCTTCTAGCCATGGGTTCTTTCACATTTGGAGGATAAATTCCGCCCCCCCATCATTTTTTAGTTACAACCTTTACAATTACACTCAGTTACATCTTACAACCTTTACAATTACTCGGTTATATCTTTTACCATTATATCTGTTGATTCATTGTATCACAGAGGAAGGAGATACTCCTACGAACTGCTGCTTGAATTGTAAAGTGAATCAATGTTTTAAGATGTTTATTTGACATATCTAGCAATTTTAATTCTAGAAATTTATCTTACACAAATATTTGCACAGGTACCCAAAGATGTATGTAAAAAGGATACTCATTGCAGCATTGTTTGAATAGTAAAAAAAAAAAAACAAATGTCTATCAATTGGACATTTAATAAACTATAGTATGTCTACACAAAGGTTTACCATGGGCCAATGTAAAGATAAAGTAGTTCTAATTGAAGATGTCTGACTAAAGACATGTGCTTATACCTCTCCCTTTTGAAGTCCCATTAAAATGGTAATAAAGAGGCGGAGCCAAGATGGCTGACTAGGTAGAAGCTACCCTGGATCCCTCTTGCAACAAAGACTCGGAAAAATAAGTGAATTGATCACATCCATGACAATCTACGAACCCTGACCATCAAACATAGATCTAAAGAGTTGACCTGAGTGACAGAGACTTGGCCAGCACAAGCAGGCTGCACACTGACACGGCTAACAAGAGAAAAAGCAACCATGGGGAAACAGGGACTGTTTTCAGAGCCTGGAGCCAGCATCCCAGTCAGAAAACCTTGGCACTGGGCTTTGGACTGGGTGCAGGGGAGCTGAGCACGGCATCCTGACATCATGAAAGACGAAAGGATATCTATCCAAGATGCTCATCGAACCCCATTTAAGATTGATCCAAAAAGAAAATCACCAAGAGATATTATCATCAAACTTGCCAAAACCAAAGAAAAAGAGAAAATTTTAAGAGCAGCCAGGGATAAAAGAAAGGTCTCCTACAAGGGAGAATCAATAAGAATAAGTTCAGACTACTCAGCAGAAACCATGCAGGCAAGAAGGCAATGGGATGACATATATAGAGCACTGAAGGAGAAAAACTGCCAGCCAAGGATCATATATCCAGCAAAACTCTCACTCAAATATGAAGGTGAAATTAAAACACTTACAGATAAACACAAGCTTAGAGAATTTGCAAAAACCAAACCAAAGCTACAAGAAATACTAAAGGAAATTGTTTGGTCAGAAAATCAATAATATCAGATACCAGCACAACACAAGGTTACAGAACAGAACATCCTGATATCAACTCAAATAGGGAAATCACAAAAACAAATTAAGATTAATTTTAAAAAGAAAAAAATGCTCAAAACAGGGAATCATTGAATTCGATATGTAAAAGACCACAATAATCAAAAAGAGGGACTAAATACAGGAGGCATAGAACTGCCATATGGAGAGGAAAACAAGGCAATATAGGATGATGCAAGTTAGGTTTTTACTTAGAAAAACAGGGGTAAATATTAAGGTAACCACAAAGAGGTCTAACAATTCCATAACTCAAAATAAAAACGAAGAAAAACATAACGACTCAGCAAACATAAATTTAACTACTATGAAAATGAGGAACACAAAACTTACAAAGAAAAATGTCTCAGCACAAAAAAGTAAGTGGAAAAATGAAATTGTCAACAACACACATAAAAAGGCATCAAAATGACAGCACTAAACACATACTTATCTGTAATTACACTGAATGTAAATGGACTAAATGCACCAATAAAGAGACAGAGAGTCTCAGACTGGATAAAGAAACAAGATCTGTATATATGTTGCCTACAAGAGACACACCTTAGACTTAGAGACACAAACAAACTAAAACTCAAAGGATGGAAAAAATACATCAAGCAAACAACAAGCAAAAAAGAGCAGGAGTAGCACTATTAATTTCTGACAAAATAGACTTGAAAGTTAAATCCACCACAAAGGATAAAGAAGGACACCACATAATGATTAAAGGGACAATTGACCAGGAAGATATAACCATATTAAATATTTATGCACTCAATGACAGGGCTGCAAGATACATAAAGAAAAATTTAACAGAACTGAAAAGTGAGATAGACACCTCCACGATTATAGTAGAAGACTTCAAAACACCACTTTTGGAGAAGGATAGGACTTCCAGTAAGAAGCTCAATAGAGACACGGAAGACCTAATTGCTACAATCAACCAACTTGACCTCATTGACTTATACAGAACACTCCACCCAACAGCTGCAAAGTATATTTTTTTTCTAGTGCACATGGAACATTCTCTACAATAGATCACATATTAGGTCATAAAACAAACCTTTGCAGAATCCAAAACATCAAAATATTACAAAGCATCTTCTTGGACCACAAGGCCATAAAAGTGGAAATCAATAAAAGAAAAATTAGGGAAAAGAAATCAAATACTTGGAAACTGAACAATACCCTGCTCAAAAAAGACAGGGTTATAGAAGACATTAAGGAGGGAATAAAGAAATTCATAGAATGCAACGAGAATGAAAACACTTCCTATCAAAACCTCTGGGACACAGCAAAAGCACTGCTCAGAGGTCAATTTATATCGATAAATGCACACATACGTAAAGAAGAAAGAGCCAAAATCAGAGAACTGTCCCTACAACTTGAACAAATAGAAAGCGAGCAACAAAAGAATCCATCAGGCACCAGAACAAAACAAATGATAAAAATTAGAGCTGAACTAAATGAATTAGAGAACAGAAAAATAATTGAAAGAATTAACAAAGCCAAAAGCTGGTTCTTTGAAAAAATTAACAAAATTAAAAAACCATTGGCTAGACTGACTAAAGAAATACAGGAAAGGAAACAAATAACCCGAACAAAAAACGAGATGGGCCATATCACAACAGACCCAACTGAAATTAAAAGAATCATATCAGATTATTATGAAAAATTGTACTCTAACAAATTTGCAAACCTAGAAGAAATGGATGAATTCCTAGAAAAACACTACCTACCTACACTAACACAATCAGAAGTAGAACAACTAAATAGACCCATAACAAAAAAAGAGATTGTGAGAAGGTAATCAAAAAACTCCCAACAAAAAAAATCCCTGGCCCAGATGGCTTCACTGCAGAGTTCTACCAAACTTTCAGAGAAGAGTTAACACCACTACTACTAAAGGTATTTCAAAGCATAGAAAATGATAGAATACTACCTAACTCATTCTATGAAGCCACCATATCCCTGATACCAATGCCGGGTAAAGACACCACAAAAAAAGAAAATTACAGACCTATATCCCTCATGAACATAGATGCAAAAATCCTCAACAAATTTCTAGCCAATACAATTCAACAACATATCAAAAAAATAATCCACCACAACCAAGTGGGATTTATACCTCTCTATGCATTTTTTTATGCAAGGTTTTTTTTTATGCAAGGTTGGTTTAATATTAGAAAAACCATTAATGTAGTCCACCACATAAATAAAACAAAAGACAAAAACCACAGGATCTTATCAATTGATGCAGAAAAGGCATTTGACAAAGTCCAACACCTATTCATGATAAAAACTCTCAGCAAAATAGGAATTGAAGGAAAATTCCTCAACATAATAAAGGGCATCTAGGCAAAGCCAACAGCCAACATCATTCTAAATGGAGAGAGAGCCTGAAAGCATTTCCCTTGAGAACAGGAACCAGACAAGGATGCCCTTTATCACCGCTCTTATTCAACATTGTGCTAGAGGTCCTAGCCAGAGCAATTGGGCTAGACAAAGAAATAAAGGGCATCCGGATTGGTAAGGAAGAAGTAAAATTACCTCTATTTGCAGATGACATCAACTTATACACAGAAAACCCTAAGGAATCCTCCAGAGTACTACTGAAACTAACAGAAGAGTTCAGCAGTCTCAGGTTATAAGATAAACATACAAAAATCACTTGGATTCCTCTACATCAACAAAAAGAACATCGAAGAGGAAATCACCAAATCAATACCATTCACAGTAGCCCCCAAGAAGATAAAATACTTAGGAATAAATCCTACCAAAGATGTAAAAGACCTGTACAAAGAAAACTACAAAGTACTAGTGCAAGAAACTAAAAGGGGCCTACATAAGTGGAAAAACATACCTTGCTCATGGATAGGAAGACTTAACATAGTAAAAATGTCTATTCTACCAAAAGCCATCTATACATACAATGCACTTCCGATCCAAATTCCAATGACATTTTTTAAAGTGATGGAGAAACAAATCACCAACTTCATATGGAAGGGAAAGAAGCCCCGGATAAGTAAAGCATTACTGAAAAAGAAGAAGAAAGTGGGGGCCCTCAATCTACCTGATTTCAGAAGCTATTATACAGCCACAGTAGTCAAAAACAGCCTGGTACTGGTACAAAAACAGGCACATAGACCAATGGAACAGAATTGAGAACCCAGATAGAAATCCATCCACATATGAGCAGCTGATATTTGACAAAGGCCCAGTGTCAGTTCACTGGGGAAAAGATAGTCTTTTTAACAAATGGTGCTGGCATACTTGGATATCCATTTGCAAAAAAATGAAACAGGACCCATACCTCACACCATGCACAAAAACTAACTCCATGTGGATCAAAGACCTAAACATAAAGACTAAAACGATAAAGATCATGGAAGAAAAAATAGGGACAACGTTAGGAGCCCTAATACAAGGCATAAACAGAATACAAAACATTACCAAAAATGACGAAGAGAAACCAGATAACTGGGAGCTCCTAAAAATCAAACACCTATGCTCATCTAAAGACTTCACCAAAAGAGTAAAAAGACCACCTACAGATTGGAAAAGAATTTTCAGCTATGACATCTCCGACCAGCGCCTGATCTCTAAAATCTATATGATTCTGTTAAAACTCAACCACAAAAAGACAAACAACCCAATCAAAAAGTGGGCAAAGGATATCAACATGCACTTCACTAAAGAAGATATTCAGGCAGCTAACAGATAACATGAGAAAATGCTCTCGATCATTAGCCATTAGAGAAATGCAAATTAAAACTACGATGAGATTCCATCTCACTCCAACCAGGCTGGCATTAATCCAAAAAACAAAAATAATAAATGTTGGAGAGGCTGCGGAGAGATTGGAACTCTTATATACTGCTGGTGGGAATGTAAAATGGTACAACCACTTTGGAAACCTCTCTGGCGTTTTCTTAAAAAGTTAGAAATAGAACTACCATACAACCCAGAAATCCCACTCCTCGGAATATACCCTAGAGAAATAAGAGCCTTTACACGAACAGATATATGCACACCCATGTTTATTGCAGCTCTGTTTACAATAGCAAAAAGCTGGAAGCAACCAAGGTGTCCATCAACGGATGAATGGTTAAATAAATTGTGGTATATTCACACAATGGAATATTACGCATCGATAAAGAACAGTGACGAATCTGTGAAACATTTCATAACATGGAGGAACCCGGAAGGCATTATGCTGAGTGAAATTAGTCAGAGGCAAAAGGACAAATATTGTATAAGACCACTATTATAAGATCTTGAGAAATAGTATAAACCGAGAAGAACACATACTTTTGTGGTTATGAGAGGGGGGAGGGAGGGAGGGTGGGAGAGGGTTATTTACTGATTAGATAGTAGATAACTACTTTAGGTAAAGGGAAGGAGAATACTCAATACACGGAAGGTCAGCTCAACTGGACTGGACCTAAAGCAAAGAAGTTTCCAGGATAAACTGAGTGCTTCAAAGGTTAGCGGAGCAGGGGCGGGGGTTTGGAGACTATGGCTTAAGGGGACTTCTAAGTCAATTGGCAAAATAAATTCTATTAAGAAAACATTCTGCATCCCACCTTGAAGTGTGGCATGTGGGGTCTTAAATGCTAACAAGCGGCCATCTAAGATGCAGCAATTGGTCTCAACCCACCTGGATCAAAGGAGAATGAAGAACACCAAGGTCACACGACAACTAAGAGCCTGAGACAGAAAGGGCCACATGAACCAGACACTTAAATCATCCTGAGACCAGAAGAACTAGATGGTGCCCGGCCACAAGGATGACTGCCCTGACAGGGAGCACAACAGAGAACCCCTGAGGGAGCAGGAGAACAGTGGGATGCAGACCCCAAATTCTCAGAAAAAGACCAGACTTAATGGTCTGACTGAGACTAGAAGAATCCCGGCGGTCATGGTCCCCAAACCTTCTGTTGGCCCAGGACAGGAACCATGCCCGAAGACAACTCATCAGACATGGAAGGGACTGGACAATGGGTTGGAGAGAGATGCTGACGAAGAGTGAGCTACTTGCATCAGGTGGACACTTGAGACTGTGTTGGCATCTCCTGTCTGGAGGGGAGATGGGAGGGTAGAGAGGGTTAGAAGCTGGCAAAACGGTCACGAAAGGAGAGACTGGAAGGAGGGAGCGGGCTGACTCATTAGGGGGAGAGTAAATGGGAGTATGGAGTAAGGAGTATATAAGCTTATATGTGACAGACTGACTAGATTTGTAAACTTTCACTTAAAGCACAATAAAAATTATTTTAAAAAGGGGGGGCAAGTCTGGAAGCACGGAGCTAGTGAGGAGGCTGCAGCCATCGGCCAGGTAAGAGGTGTCAGTGAAGGTGTCAGTGGAGATGGAGGCATGTGAGTTTACTGAGGACATGATCTGGAGGTAAGGCGAACAGAACTTGCAGATGAACTGATTAACTTTCAGGGAGACAGGTGAGATAAGAAAGAAGGGAAGCATCACTAGTAGGTTTTTGGTTTGGATGGGTGACACTAACTTTTTATTGGGATGAAGAAAATAGGACATCCAAAAGAAGCAAATTGGGAGTTAGAAATAGTTCCTTTTTGGCCAAATTTGAGATATCTATTTTTTTTTATCAGATACCCCCATAGGGGGCAGTGGTGGTTCAGTGGTAGAATTCTGCCTTCCAAATGGGAGACCCAGGTTAGATTTCTGGCCAATGGACCTCCTGTGCAGTCACCACCTACCTGTCAGTGGCGGATTGAGTGTCGCTATGATGCTGGACAGGTTTCAGTGGAGCTTCCAGACTAAGATAAGCTAAGAAGAAACGCCTGGCTATCTATTTCCAAAACTGGGCCGGTGAAAACTCTATGGGACTACAATGGTCTGATCCGCAACCCATCATGGGGATGGTGCAGGACTGGGCAGCATTTCCTTGTGCTTCGGGGGGGTCAGTTGTGCAAGGGGAGGAGCGATGAGTTGGGAGCTGACTAGACGGCAGCTAACAATAACATTCAACGCCCATGAGAGATACAATCTGGCATTCTAGGAGTTGTCTGGCATAGAGGCATTAAATCAGGAGTTACCATCCTAGAAATGTTATTTAAAGCCACGGGGTTTGATGAGGTCACCCAGAGCAAAGGGAGAATTTTGCAAAGGAGCAGTTCACGCGGCTCCTTTGCAGAAGGAGTTCTCAGTTTTTTGTCGCGCGCGGGGCAGTTCTGTGACAGTGCTGGAAAACAACAAAGGGAGCTAGTTAACTCTCCTCATCCTTGGACGCAGCTTGTTTGGAGACGGTGCCCCTTCCCTGTAATCAAAGGCCCTCCGAGGTGAGAAGCGAAGATGCACTCTTTCTGTGATGTGCTGCGAAGTGAACCCTGGTCTCTTGCTCAAGTCCTTCGTAAAGAAAGAGAAAAAAAATCAACCCGCGCCCACAAAACTATGGAGTTTTGCTTACTGTGCACACGAGGAGGAAAAAAAAAAGAAATCGCAGGGATCAGACACTCTTTCCTGAGAGCCTGGTGTGCGGCTGCCCCCTGGTGTCCACTAAGGTTTTTTACTTACTCAGCTTCCCAAAATCAAATTTTTTAAGTTGCAGCACATATGGCTGCCTTTACTTTCTCTTGTAATTTTTTTTTCCTTAAGTCAAGTACCATTTCCTGGAAGTCAGTCCCACAGATCTGCATCACAGGAACCTATATCCTCATAGAAAATCAGAAAGCTGCAGATGACTTTATGGGCTTTCTTTAAACACATTTCTTTCCCTGTCATAACAAGGTATTCTTCTCAAGCAATGATATTGATGGGTTAATAGGTTCAGATATGCAGTGTTCCTTTAAGATGCCTTATGGACTTTGAACTTGTTGTGACATATTTGACTGAGTAACTAGTGTTATGAATTAAATTGTGTCCCAAGATTTTTTTTTATGTTGAAGTCTTAACCATTGATAACTGTGAACATGACCTTATTTGGAAATAGAGTATTTGAAGATGTTATCAATTAAGTTAACATGAGGTCATACCAGAGTAGGGTGGATCCTAATCCAATATGAGTAGTGTCCTCGTGAAAGAGGAGAGACACAGAGAGACAGATAGGGGGAATTGGTCATGCGGCCATGGAGTTACATCGCAGCTGCAAGCCAAGGAATGATTGGAGCTAGAAGAAAAGGAGAGACACAAGGAAGGATCTTCCCCTAGAGCCTTCAGAAAGAACATGGCCCTGCCAATACCCTGAATTTGGACTATCTGCCTCTAAAACTGTGAGACAATAAAGTTCTGTTCTTATAAGCCAAAAAAAAAAAAAGGTAATAAAGGAATAAGCCCTTAATGGTGAAGAAAAAGGGGTTAAAAAATTTCTAGAATATTGGAAACATGTCAATTGGTGAAACAGAATGGAACAAGCCAATGTGCCTGACAGAACCCCAGAGAGGCTCCCAATTCAGAACTCTCAGTTTGTTGTTAGTGTCTGTCAAGTCAATTCCTACACATGGTGACTCCATGTGTTACAGAGTAGAACAACTCCATAGGGTTTTCTTGGCTGTAATCTTAACGGAAGCAGATCACCAGGCCTTATATTCCACAGTATCACTGGGTGGGTTTGAACTGCTAACCTTTAGGTTAACAGTTGAGAGCAAACCATTTGCACCACCTAGGGACCTTAACTGTCAGGTACTCAAGGTCAAAATAAGAAAGAAATCTGAAAAGTAGAGGGTAGATTGAAAGCTTGTCTATGAAACAAATGCTCCCAATTGCTTCCCAAGTTCCCCCCACCCTTCATCCCCATACTCAGCATGTTGTTGTTGTGTGCCACTGAGTAGATGCCAACTCATAGTGATCCTATATGACAGAGTAGAACTGTCCCATAGAGTTTTCAAGCTGTAATTTTTACAGGAGCAGATCACAAGGTCTTTTCTCCCTTGGAGCTGCTGGTAGGTTCAAACCACCAAGCTTTCAGTTAGCAGCTGAGTGCTTAACCATTGTATCACCAGGGCTCCTTGTACTCAGCATAGGTAACCCAATCTTTACCTCCTGGTAAAAAACAAAACAAAACAAAACTAAGGGACTCGGTAGAAATAGGATAAACTGCCTGGAGAAAGCTAAAGTGTAGTATAGGTATTGGTGACCCAGAGCAAACAAAAGCTCTTCTTAATCTGAATGCGGGGCAGCCTAAAGGCAACTTCCCCAACTCAAGCCTAAAGAGAAGGCTGATAGTCACAATCTCTGACTAGTTACACAGACATCCTAGTCAGAAGTCCTATTCAGGGGAGAGAACTAGTGAGAAAATGGGTCTACACACATGAAGTAGAGGAACTTATACCAATTATTGGGTGTACTAACCTATTTTTTAATTTTTAAATATGAAGAGACAATCAAGGATCACCATAAATATAAAGAAAAATGGTGGCATGAAAAGAAAGGCCAAACTAAGCAAGCAGAATTAACCCCAGAGGAAACTGAGATAATTCAGAACACAGATAATTGTAAGGGCCTACTGACTACTGACAAGACCAAAGGGGTAAAAAAGACCCATATGTAGACAGTATATTATTTTGTACCATCAGGGATAAAGAGAAAATTGTAATGCTTCCAGAGAGAAAAAGTAGTCCTGAAAAGCAAAAAGTCCAAGTAAGAAAGAAACCAGGGGTTACAGAAAGGATGTCTTTGAGAAGAATGAAATAGATTCCAAGTAATAGATAAAGAAGCTGGAAAATATTAATGATTTGAAGAGGTCATGTTACTTTTCTCAAAAAGTAAATATAAAAGGCAAATAGAAACTCCAGAAAAAAAGCAAATAAACAAAAACTATAAACCCTGGTGGCATAGTGGTTAAGAGCTACGACTGCTAACCAAAAGATTGGCAGTTCAAATCCACCAGGTGCTCCTTGGAAACCCTATGGGGCAGTTTTACTCTGTCCTATTTCAGAATCGACTCGACAGCAATGGGTTATACAAGAAAACAATGACAGAAATATGAGACTATAAGTCAGAATCGACTCGACAGCAATGGGTTATACAAGAAAACAATGACAGAAATATGAGACAAGATTCCCATCCCTGGTGATATGGTGAACTGAGTATCTGAACCAACCTTCCCACAGAAAATCACTTAAGAGACTAGATAAAATATAAAACACCTTCGCGAAAGCATTAGTAAGGAATTATCAAGATGAAATAAAAAGGAACCCATATACATAAGTGGTGCCCTGAGGCTGCTTTTGCCCTGAGAGTGTTTGCAAAACTTGATGACCTTTAGCTAAAATATTCATGGACTCCTAGGTTCACACAAAGTTGGGAGTGTAAAAAGAGACCTTCTTTCTGTACTCCAGGTGTTAACTCAACCCTGAAAGGGCTATAACTTTAAGTAAAGGAAAACTAGAAAGTAACCCCAGCCAATCCCACTCCACACCCCAGGGGACTGATGGAAAGGTTACCTTGGCTCTGAGAAGAGTAGACGGGAGAACCATGTCCCTGAGAATTTGAACCATAAGTTGGTCGTTACATAAATTTACAGTTCAAATACACACCACCTGATAATCCAAAAAACTTGATTTAGTTTATATAGTCCTAGACGAGTATTGCTCATAAGTGCCTATCAGAAATAAACACAAACACTTTCTAAAGGAATGGTCTTTTACCCTAGGCCTTGAAAAATTCTCACAAATAATTTTCCAAGGGAAATGAGCAGCTCACTGTCAAAAATTAGTAAAACATACCACTCTTCCACCAAATAGATTAATTTTTAAGCTGAAAATACTAATTTTGGGCAAGGATATTGAGCAACCTGAACTCTTATAATTACTAGTGGGGAATGTAAATTGGTACAGCCATATTAAAAATTATTTGGCAGTATCTAATAAAGCTAAAGCTAAACATACATCCAATTCCACTCCTAGGTAAATATTCAACAGAAATGAGTGGATATATCTTCAGAAGACATGTACAAAAAAAATTGTAGCAGCTTTATTCATAATAACCAAACATTAAAAACCAACTAAATGTCTATCAACAGAAGAAAAAACCAATAAATGTTGGCATATCTATACAAAGGAATACTACTTAGTATTAAAATGAATGAACTACTGATACAGGCTACAACATGGCTTAATCTCAAAAACAATATGCTGAACAAAAGAATACAGACCAAAAAAGTGCAAACTGTTTGATTGCATTTATATGACATTCTAGAAAAGGCAAAGCATAGCAACAGGAAGTAATTTTGCAAAAGGAAATAGAGGGAAGCAATGAAGCATCTGACAGACAAGAAAATCCCCGAATAGCTAAAGGTACTCACTGGAAAGCTCAAAGGGCAAATTTGAGGGCAGCAGTTGAAACTAGGAGGGGCTTCGTATATTCCAATAGCAGGGGCAATAGTAGATCTGAAGAAGCTGGAACATTCTGGTCCTGGAGCAGTCTGAGCTCAAGAACTCTCAGCACTAACCAGCTAAAGCTCCACTCCAGGACAAAGCCCCACACTAAGGAGAAACTTCTGGAAATAGAATCCAAACTAAGCAGCACAGGATTGATAGAGAAAAAAGCAAGAGAAAATACAGATGACTGAGAGGGATGGGAACACAGCCAAAATTTCTCAGAAAGGGAACTGTCACATATTTTAACACTACACAAAAACAACAGAAGAGGGAGCTCAAAAACCACGATCTTAAAAAATCTATTCTGGATTCAACCTTCTTCTAATATTAAAAAAAAATCATGTAAAAATGAGCAACAGAAAAGGATCAAGGTCAAATTTATTATGAGCATAAAGAGAATAACATCCCTTCATAATGAAATCTTGGCAGAAATATATTGACACAAGAGATGAAAATGATAACCTACTCTTTCAAAACAAGTAAAAAGACATTAACATAATGATACAATATGTGAAAGAACAACAAACATCAGAATCAGAAAAACTCAGAAATTAGGTAATAGAATTCAGGAAAGGTTTGGGAATAAAAGAAAAAAATTACAAATGAATTCTAAGCTAGGAGGAGCACAAAAACAAATAAACCAAATACATAATGCTTTAAGATAAATAGAAGATGAAAAGAAGGAACTTTTCTAAAACGAGAAAGAACCAAAGAGAGAGATAAAAGGATTTGAGAGAAAGCGATATATTCAGAAGACAGTTAAAGGAAATTCAACACACATAAAAGAAAATCAAAGCAAAGGAACAGAAATAAAGGCCATGAGAAAGATTTCTTGAAATAATAATTCCTTAAAAGATCTGAAGGTGGGGCCAAGATGGCAGAAGAGGCTGGGCCAAGATGGCAAAATAGTCAGATGCTTCCTGTCATCCCTGTTACAATGAAGACCCAAAAAAACAAGTGAATCAATTCCGTTGACAATCTAGGAGCCCTGATCATCAAAGACAAAGCTGAAGAGTTAGATCAAGTGGCGGGGGAAGAAAAGGCAATTCAAAAGCAGTGTAGAAGTGCCAATTGCAAGGTCACCAGTGCCTTGCTAGCTGGGTCGGCACAGCACGCTTGGGCTGAGGTGAGCAACAGCATTTGGGGACAAGTCTCACCATGTCGGGTGTGGACAGTCAGCAGCAAGTCTGCACGCACCTCTAGGGCTGGGCGGAAGCAACTCTGGACCTGAAAAAGTTAAGTGCAAGCATCTAACCTACTGTGGGGGAGGGGCGCAAAATACCCCCTCCCCTTCCCAGAGTTTTACAGCGCAGAAGTGCTTCCTTCCCCTCACCCACTCCAAACCCACTCCACTCCAATACCAGGCCCACAGTTTTAAAATATACCACGCCACCTAAGCTGGGAACTTAGGGCTCTCTGCCCCCACAGAGCCTTGCAGCCACTTCACCCAGCCACTGGCATAAAGGGTCCATGGACTTGCAGTGCCCTTCACCCCAGCCCAGACCTGTGTGGGCTGAGTCAACACTGCAAGCCCTCATTAGCATAAATCAGCAGGGCATACACCTGAAGCCCACTTTCAACTGCAGCAGCCTATGGGGAGCTGCATATCTGTGACATTTGACACCACGCTGCCCCTTCAGCAGGGGCCTCACCCACCCACACTGGGGGCCAGAGGCCTGGCAGTACCACCCACTCCATCTAGCCACCCAAGAAAGGGGTCTGAGAATAAGAGGTGCCTCCCAGTCCCTCCAACCAACAACACTGGATGCTCAAGGACTGGCTGCAACACCCTCCTACTATGCAATCTAGGAGACACAGACATGCCCTCCTCCCAGGCACCCAAGGCAGCCATCAGCACTCTGCCTTGCTCCACACATAACCCCCTATAGCAGCCAGATACCTGTGCCTGCTCTGAACACCCCTATGCAGTTCTGCCCATCTAGGACTGTAGGTGAGAGTCTGCACCACACAATTGGTGACCAATGACTTGAACACCAGTCCTGCACCCCCACAAGAAAAATGAATAGACTCCTAGGCTCGCACATCTAGTAGCTGCTCTTACGACCTGAAGACAGAAAGAGAGAGCTTCAAAGACACCAAAAACCAAAGTAGCTCACATGCCCAGCCTACTTGGGCATATCAAAACAAAAAGTTAGGACATAGTAAACAAATATACAATAAATAAATATAACAACTTATTGATGCCTTGGAGACAACAGTCAATATCAAATCACTTAAGGAAGCAGGTCGAGACAGCTCCAGCAAGAGACCAAAATAAAGAACCAGGAAACCTTCTGGAGGAAGATAAGGTAATGGAACTACCTGAAAAAGAATTCAAAAGACTAATATACAGGGCTTTCCGAGAAATCAGGAAGATCAGGCAAAACTCAGACAAAGTCAAGGAACACACAGACAAAGCAATAGAGGAATTCAGGAAAACAATACGAGAACAAAATGACAAAATTAGCAGGCTAATAGAAACCACACAGAGACAGCAACAAGAAATCCAAAAAATTAAAAACATAACTTCAGAATTAGACAACTCAATAGAAGGTCTTAGGAGCAGAATTGAGACAATGGAAGTCAGAATTAGTGAGATTGAAGATAAATACCTCGACACCAATTCATTTGAGGGAAAATCAAAAAAAGAATTAAAAAAAAATGAAGAAACCTAAGAATTATGCGGGACACTATCAAGAGGAAAAACCTACAAGTGATTGGAGTACCCAAACTGGTGGGGAGGAGGGGGAGAGAACAGAAAATATGGACAGAATTGTTAAAGATTATCTGGCAGAAAACTTCCTTGATATCATGAAAGACAAGAAGATATCTATCTAAGAAGCTCAATGAAGCCCGTGTAGGGTAGACCCCAAAAGAAAGTCACCAATATATAACATAATCAAACTTGCCAAAACCAAAGGCAAAGATAGAATCTTGAGAGCAGCTAGGGATAAATGAAAAGTCACCTACAAAGGAGAACCAAAACGACTAAGCTCTGACTACTCAGCAGAAACCATGTAGCCATGAAAGTAATGGGATGACATATATAAAGCCTTGAAGGAAAAAAAATTGTCAGCCAAGAATTATACAGCCAGCAAAACAGTCTCTCAAATACAATGGCAAAATTAGTTCATTTTCAGATAAACATAATTTAAGGGAATTTGTAAAAAACAAAACCCAAATTACAAGAAATACTAAAGGGAGTCCTCCAGTTAGAGAATCAACATATCAAACAACAATCCAAGACTAGAACACAGGACAGATCAACCAGTTATCAACCCAGATAGAGAATTCACAAAAACAAATCAAAGCTAAAAGACTGAAAATGAGGAACCAGAGACATCAATATGTAAACAATGACAATGTCAAAACAAAAAAGAAGGAATAAACAGTGTAGTCATAGAACTTTTATATGGAGAGGAAGTTAAGGTGATATCAAGAAATAAAAGATAGCTGGACGGGGCCAAGATGGCGGACTAGGTGGATGCTACCGCGGATCCCTCTTGCAACAAAGACTCGGAAAAACAAGGGAATCTATCACATACATAACAATCTACGAACTCTGAACAACAAGCACAGACTTAGAGACAGAAAACGAACAAATACGGGCAGACAGCGACCATTTTCAGAACTAGGAGCCAGCGTACCAGGCAGGTGACCTTCGGAGCCCAATCTGGGGCAGAGCCCAGGGGGGCAGACGGCACAGAAGGGGGACCCAGCCCTTCCCCCCCAAACCCATCCCGGGAGGAAGTCTAGCTGGTTGGTGCAGGCGGCGTAGAGGCGCAGCCGGAGGGAGAAGCACCCGGGAGGCAGTGACTGATCTGGGAGTGGGGAGAACAGCGTCCCAGGCGGGAAGCCGTCCCGCCGGGAGTTTGGCGGGAAGCGGGCGGGGCGCGAGCAGGGTGGGGTCAGCTATATTTCTCTAAAGCAACCCCGGGGCGGGGCCCACACGTTCGTGCGGGGGGACGCACACCCAGTCCGCGTGTGTGTGGTGCGGCGCACCGGAGGGAGAAGTCCCCGGGAGGAAGTGACTGGTCTCGAAGCAGGGAAAGCAGCGTCCCACCCAGGGTGCCGTCCCGCTGGGATTTGGGCGCCCGCGCATGCGGGCAGGGCGTGAGCACGGGGTCCAATTTTATTACCCTGAATTGACCCAGGGGGCGGGCCCACCCGGTCGTGTGGGTGACGCCCACCCAGTTCACGCGAGCAGTGCTGCGCACCGGAGGGAGAAGTCCCCGGGAGGAAGTGACTGATCCCGGAGCGGGGAAAGCAGCGTCCCAGCCAGGGACCCGTCCCGCCTGGATTTTGGCGGACGGGGGCGGAGCGTGAACGCGGTGTTCAGCTCTATATTCTGTGGTGCTACACTCCTAGCTCTCTGATCCCTCCCCCACCCTCCCCAGGTGGCTCCATTAACATCCGAATACCCGGAGCCAGAGGGAGAATTCAGATAGGGATCTGACTGCATTTTTTTTAGCTGATTACCTGGAAAATTTAGTTTCCCAGTGATGGCTCGGAGACAGCAGTCCATATCAAACCACATAAAGAAACAGACCATGACAGCTTCTCCAACCCCCCAAACAAAAGAATCAAAATCTTTCCCAAATGAAGATACAATCCTGGAATTATCAGATACAGAATATAAAAAACTAATTTACAGAATGCTTAAAGATATCACAAATGAAATTAGGATAAATGCAGAAAAAGCCAAGGAACACACTAATAAAACTGTTGAAGAACTCAAAAAGATTATTAAAGAACATAGTGGAAAAATTAATAAGTTGCAAGAATCCATAGAGAGACAGCATGTAGAAATCCAAAAGATTAACAATAAAATTACAGAATCTGACAACGCAATAGAAAGTCAGAGGAGCAGACTCGAGCAATTAGAAGGTAGACTGGGACTTCTGGAGGACCAGGGAATCAACACCAACATAGCTGAAAAAAAATCAGATAAAAGAATTTAAAAAAATGAAGAAACCCTAAGAATCATGTGGGACTCTATCAAGAAGGATAACCTGCGGGTGATTGGAGTCCCAGAACAGGGAGGGGGGACAGAAAACACAGACAAAATAGTTGAAGAACTCCTGACACAAAACTTCCCTGACATCATGAAAGACGAAAGGATATCTATCCAAGATGCTCATCGAACCCCATTTAAGATTGATCCAAAAAGAAAAACACCAAGACATATTATCACCAAACTTGCCAAAAACAAAGACAAACAGAAAATTTTAAAAGCAGCCAGGGAGAAAAGAAAGGTTTCCTTCAAGGGAGAATCAATAAGAATATGTTCTGACTACTCAGCAGAAACCATGCAGGCAAGAAGGGAATGGGACGACGTATACAGAGCACTGATGGAGAAAAACTGCCAACCAAGGATCATATATCCAGCAAAACTCTCTCTGAAATATGAAGGAGAAATTAAGATATTTACAGATAAACACAAGTTTAGAGAATTTGCAAAAACTAAACCAAGACGGCAAGAAATGCTAAAGGAGATTGTTCGGCCTGATGACCAATAATATCAGGTACCAGCACAATAAAAAAAAAAAAAAACAAGGTCACAAGACAGAACGTCCTGATATCAACGCAACTCAAATAGGGAAAGCACAAAAACAAACAAATTAAGACTAATTCTAATAAATAAATAAATAAACAAAATAATACACATAACAGGAAATCGTGGAAATCAATAGATAAACGATCACAATAATCAAAAAGAGGGACTAAATATAGGAGGCATTGAACTGCCAGATGGAGAGTGATACAAGGCGATATAGAAGGATACAAGTTAGGTTTTTACTTAGAAAAATAGGGGTAAATAATAAGGTAACCACAAAAAGGAATAACAATTCCATAACTCAAGAAAAAAAGCCAAGAAAAACGTAACGACTCAACAAACACAAAGTTAAACATTATGAAAATGAGAATCTCACAAGCTACTAAGAAAAACGTCTCAGCAAAAAAAGGATGTGGAAAAATGAAATGGCCAACAACACACATGAAAAGGCATCAAAATGACAGCACTAAAAACTTATTTATCTATAATTACGCTGAATGTAAATGGACTAAATGCACCAATAAAGAGACAGAGAGTCACGGACTGGATAAAGAAACACGATCCGTCTATATGCTGCCTACAAGAGACACACCTTAGACTTAGAGACACAAACAAACTAAAACTCAAAGGATGGAAAAAAATATATCAAGCAAACAATAAGCAAAAAAGAAGAGGAGTAGCAATATTAATTTCTGACAAAATAGACTTTAGACTTAAATCCACCACAAAGGATAAAGAAGGACACTATATAATGATAAAAGGGACAATTGATCAGGAAGACATAACCATATTAAATATTTACGCACCTAATGACAGGGCTGCAAGATACATAAATCAAATTTTAACAGAATTGAAAAGTGAGATAGACACCTCCACATTTATAGTAGGAGACTTCAACACACCACTTTCGGAGAAGGACAGGACATCCAGTAAGAAGCCCAATAGAGACACGGAAGACCTGCTTACAACAATCAACCAACTTGACCTCATTGACTTATACAGAACTCTCCACCCAACTGCTGCAAAGTATACTTTTTTTTCTAGTGCACATGGAACATTCTCTAGAATAGACCACATATTAGGTCATAAAAGAAATCTTTGCAGAATCCAAAACATCGAAATATTACAAAGCATCTTCTCAGACCACAAGGCAATGAAGCTAGAAATCAATAACAGAACAACTAGGGAAAAGAAATCAAATACTTGGAAAATGAACAATACCCTCCTGAAAAAAGACTGGGTTATAGAAGACATCAAGGAGGGAATAAGGAAATTCTTAGAAAGCAACGAGAATGAAAATACTTCCTATCAAAACCTCTGGGACACAGCAAAAGCAGTGCTCAGAGGCCAATTTATATCGATAAATGCACACATACAAAAAGAAGAAAGAGCCCAAATCAGAGAACTGTCCCTACAACTTGAACAAATAGAAAGTGAGCAACAAAAGAACCCATCAGGCACCAGAAGAAAACAAATAATAAAAATTAGAGCTGAACTAAATGAATTAGAGAACAGAAAAACAATTGAAAGAATTAACAAAGCCAAAAGCTGGTTCTTTGAAAAAATTAACAAAATTGATGAACCATTGGCTAGACTGACTAAAGAAAAACAGGAAAGGAAACAAATAACCCAAATAAGAAACGAGAAGGACCACATCACAACAGAACCAAATGAAATTAAAAGAATCATTTCAGATTACTAAGTAAAATTGTACTCTAACAAATTTCAAAACCTAGAAGAAATGGATAAATTCTTGGAACAATACTACCTACCTAAACTAACACACTCAGAAGTAGAACAACTAAATAGACCCATAACAAAAAAAGAGATTGAAACGGTAACCAAAAAACTTCCAACAAAAAAAAGTCCTGGCCCAGACGGCTTCACTGCAGAGTTCTACCAAACCTTCAGAGAAGACTTAACACCATTACTATTGAAGGTATTTCAAAGCATAGAAAAAGACGGAATACTACCCAACGCATTCTATGAAGCTACCATCTCCCTGATACGAAAACCAGGTAAAGACATTACAAAAAAGGAAAATTTTAGACCTATATCCCTCATGAACATAGATGCAAAAATCCTCCACAAAATTCTAGCCAATAGAATCCAACAACACATCAAAAAAATAATACACCCTGATCAAGTGGGATTTATACCAGGTATGCAAGGCTGGTTTAATATCAGAAAAACCATTAATGTAATCCATCACATAAATAAAACCAAAGATAAAAACCACATGATCTTATCAATAGATGCAGAAAAGGCATTTGACAAAGTTCAACACCCATTTATGATAAAAACTCTTACCAAAATAGGAATTGAAGGAAAATTCCTCAACATAATAAAGGGCATCTATGCAAAGCCAACGGCCAATATCACTCTAAATGGAGAGAACCTGAAAGCATTTCCCTTGAGAACGGGAACCAGACAAGGATGCCCTTTATCACCGCTCTTATTCAACATCGTGCTAGAAGTCCTAACCAGAGCAATTAGGCTAGACAAAGAAATAAACGGTATCCAGATTGGTAAGGAGGAAGTAAAGCTATCACTATTTGCAGATGACATGATCATATACATGGAAAACCCTAAGGAATCCTCCAGAAAACTACTGAAACTAATAGAAGAGTTTGGAAGAGTCTCAGGTTATAAAATAAACATACAAAAATCACTTGGATTCCTCTACAGCAACAAAAAGAACACCGAAGAGGAAATAACCAAATCAATACCATTCACAGTAGCCCCCAAGAAGATAAAATACTTAGGAATAAATCTTACCAAGGATGTAAAAGACCTATACAAAGAAAACTATAAAACTCTGCTACAAGAAATTCAAAAGGACATACTTAAGTGGAAAAACATACCCTGCTCATGGATAGGAAGACTTAACATAGTGAAAATGTCTATTCTACCAAAAGCCATTTATACATATAACGCACTTCCAATCCAAATACCAATGTCATACTTTAAGGTGATAGAGAAACAAATCACTAATTTCATATGGAAAGGAAAGAACCCCCGGATAAGCAAAACAATACTGAAAAAGAAGAAGAAAGTGGGAGGCCTCACTCTACCTAATTTCAGAACCTATTATACAGCCACAGTAGTCAAAACAGCCTGGTACTGGTACAACAACAGGCACATAGACCAATGGAACAGAATTGAGAACCCAGATATAAATCCATCCACGTATGAGCAGCTGATATTTGACAAAGGACCAGTGTCAGTCAATTGGGGAAATAATAGTCTTTTTAACAAATGGTGCTGGCATACTTGGATATCCATTTGCAAAAGAATGAAACAGGACCCATACCTCACACCATGCACAAAAACTAACTCCAAGTGGATCAAAGACCTAAACATAAAGACTAAAATGATAAAGATCATGGAAGAAAAAATAGGATCTACCCTAGGAGCCCTAATACAGGGCATAAACAGAATACAAAACATTACCAAAAATGATGAAGAGAAACCCGATAACTGGGAGCTCCTAAAAATCAAACACCTATGCTCATCTAAAGACTTCACCAAAAGAGTAAAAAGACCACCTACAGATTGGGAAAGAATATTCAGCTACGACATCTCCGACCAGCGCCTGATCTCTAAAATCTACACGATTCTGTCAAAACTCAACCACAAAAAGACAAACAACCCAATCAAGAAGTGGGCAAAGGATATGAACACACATTTCACTAAGGAAGATATTCAGGCAGCCAACAGATACATGAGAAAATGCTCCCGATCATTAGCCATTAGAGAAATGCAAATTAAAACTACGATGAGATTCCATCTCACACCAACTAGACTGGCATTAATCCAAAAAACACAAAATAATAAATGTTGGAGAGGCTGCGGAGAGATTGGAACTCTCATACACTGCTGGTGGGATTGTAAAATGGTACAACCACTTTGGAAATCCATCTGGCGTTATCTTAAACGGTTAGAAGTAGAACTACCATACAACCCAGAAATCCCACTCCTCGGAATATACCCTAAAGATACAAGAGCCTTCACACAAACAGATATATGCACACCCATGTTTATTGCAGCTCTGTTTACAATAGCAAAAAGTTGGAAGCAACCAAGATGTCCGTCAACGGATGAATGGGTAAATAAATTGTGGTATATTCACACAATGGAATACTACGCATCGATAAAGAACAGTGACGAATCTCTGAAACATTTCATAACATGGAGGAATCTGGAAGGCATTATGCTGAGCGAAATGAGTCAGTTGCAAAAGGACAAATATTGTATAAGACCACTATTATAAGATCTTGAGAAATAGAAAAAATGGAGAAGAACACAGACTTATGTGGTTACAACGGGGGGAGGGAGGGAGGGAGGGAGAGGGCTTTTTATTGATCAATCTGTAGATAAGAACTGCTTTGGGTGAAGGGAAAGACAACACTCAATACAAGGAAGGTCAGCCTAATTGGACTGGATTAAAAGCAAAGAGGTTTCCGGGATAAAATGAAAGCTTCAAAGGTCAGCGAAGCAGGGGCTGGGGTCTGGGGAACTTGGTTTGAGGCGACTTCTAAGTCAATGGGCAAAACAATTCTATTATGAAAACACTCTGCATCCCACTTTGAATTGTGGCGCCTGGGGTCCTAAATGCCAACAAGCGGCCATCTAAGATACAACAATTGGTCTCAACCCACCTGGAGCAAAGGCAAAGGAAGAACACCAAGGTCACACGACAACTAAGAACCCAAGAGACAGAAAGGGCCACATGCACCAGAGACCTACATTATCCTGAGACCAGAAGAACTAGTTGGTGCCCGGCCACAATCGATGTCTGCCCTGTCAGGGAGCACAACAGACAACTCCTGAGGGAGCAGGAGACCAATGGGATACAGACCCCAAATTCTCATTAGAAGACCACACCTAATGGTATGATTGCGACTAGAGGAATCCCAGAGACAATGCTCCCCAGAACTTCTGATGGCACAGGACAGGAACCATCCCTGAAGACAAATCATCAGGCATGAAAAGGACTGGTCAGTGGGGGGGGAGAGAGATGCTGATGAAGAGTGAGCTAATTAAATCAGGTGGACACTGGAGAATGTGTTGGCAACTCTTGACTGGAGGGGGGATGGGAAGATAGAGAGAGAGGGAAGATGGCAAAATTGGCACGAAACGAGAGACTGTAAGGGCTGACTCAATAGGGCGAGAGCAAGTGGGAGAAGGGAGTAAGATGTATGTAAACCTACATGTGACAGACTGATTGGAATGGTAAATGTTCACTTGAAGCTTAATAAAAATTAAAAAAAAAAAAAGATTGTGTGTCAACTTGGCTGGGCCATGATTCTTAGTGTTTTGGCAGCTGTATAATATTGTGAGCACTTCCCTGTTGAAATTTGATATGTGATCACCCCCATGATGGAATCTGCTGAGTGGTACTGGTGGGGGCAGGGAGTGTGGTGGCTCACCCCCCCACCCAGCCTTCATCTCTCCGCCCTCCACCACCTACTTCCTTTCTTCTCACCTTGCCAAGGCTTTTGGCTGGTTCTGGGTTCAGTAGCTCTCTCCTGGCATCAGACCTCTGGTTCTTGGGGCTTGAGCTAACAGCTTACCTGTTGGTATTGGGATTCGTCGATCTTCACAGCCTGTAACCAAGAGTTTCACTCCCCGACCTGATGATCTTGGGTTCACCAGCCCCTGTAGCTACGTGAATCAGGAGAAACCCTGTCGTCTTGCCTGCTGATCTTGGGATTCATCAACCTTCACAGCCTGTGAGTGGGAGCCCTGCTCTCCGACCTGCCAATCTTGGGTTCGCTAGTCTGTGGCTGCATGAATTGGGAGAGGCCTCCATCTTGATCCATGGACTTGGGACTTTCCAGCGTCTACAATCACATGAGTTGTTTCCTTGTATATTTATACATTTTACTGGTTTTGCTTCTCTAGAAAACCCAGCCTCAGACACTGTTTCTCTTTTCAATGCTGTTAATTTGTTTTATGTATTTTGGAGCCCTGTCATTTGGAGTGTGTGTATTTATTATGCTTATGTCCTCCTGTTGTATTGACCCTTTAATCATTATATAGTGTTCTTTATTCTTTCTTTAAAGTCTATTTTGTCAGAGATTAGTAATGCCATTCCTGCTCTTTTTTGATTACTCTTTGCTTGGTATATATTTTTTTCCATATTTTGAGTTTAATTTGTTTGTGTCTTTGCATCTAAGGTGCGTCTCTTGTAGGCACCATATAGATGGATTTTTTTACTCTATTCTGCCACTGTCTATTACTTTATGGGTGCATGTAAGCCATTTATGTTCAGTGTGATTATTGATAGGTATGAGTTTCCTGCTGTCATTTTGATTTTTTTTCGTGGTGTTAACATTTTCTTTTTTCCATCTAATTTTTCTGGGCTGAGTTCTTTTTCTTCATGTATTTTCTTTTCATTTTTTCATTATTATCGATTTTGTGTTTGCTTAGTGTTTATGTTTTTCCTCTTTTTTATTTTGATGGGTAGGTATGTTAGCTTCCATTGTGGTTACCTTGAAATTTACCTTTATTTTTCTAAGTTTAAACCTACCTTTTATTTTTATTTATTTTATTTTATTAAGCTTCAAGTGAACATTTACCATTCCAATCAGTCTGTCACATGTAGGTTTACATACATCTTACTCCCTTCTCCCACTTGCTCTCGCCCTATTGAGTCAGCCCTTACAGTCTCTCGTTTCGTGCCAATTTTGCCATCTTCCCTCTCTCTCTATCTTCCCATCCCCCCTCCAGTCAAGAGTTGCCAACACATTCTCCAGTGTCCACCTGATTTAATTAGCTCACTCTTCATCAGCATCTCTCTCCCCCCCACTGACCAGTCCTTTTCATGCCTGATGATTTGTCTTCAGGGATGGTTCCTGTCCTGTGCCATCAGAAGTTCTGGGGAGCATTGTCTCTGGGATTCCTCTAGTCGCAATCATACCATTAGGTGTGGTCTTTTAATGAGAATTTGGGGTCTGTATCCCATTGGTCTCCTGCTCCCTCAGGAGTTGTCTGTTGTGCTCCCTGACAGGGCAGACATCGATTGTGGCCGGGCACCAACTAGTTCTTCTGGTCTCAGGATAATGTAGGTCTCTGGTGCATGTGGCCCTTTCTGTCTCTTGGGTTCTTAGTTGTCGTGTGACCTTGGTGTTCTTCCTTTGCCTTTGCTCCAGGTGGGTTGAGACCAATTGTTGTATCTTAGATGGCCGCTTGTTGGCATTTAGGACCCCAGGCGCCACAATTCAAAGTGGGATGCAGAGTGTTTTCATAATAGAATTGTTTTGCCCATTGACTTAGAAGTCGCCTCAAACCAAGTTCCCCAGACCCCAGCCCCTGCTTCGCTGACCTTTGAAGCTTTCATTTTATCCCGGAAACCTCTTTGCTTTTAATCCAGTCCAATTAGGCTGACCTTCCTTGTATTGAGTGTTGTCTTTCCCTTCACCCAAAGCAGTTCTTATCTACAGATTGATCAATAAAAAGCCCTCTCCCTCCCTCCCTCCCTCCCCCCGTTGTAACCACATAAGTCTGTGTTCTTCTCCATTTTTTCTATTTCTCAAGATCTTATAATAGTGGTCTTATACAATATTTGTCCTTTTGCAACTGACTCATTTCGCTCAGCATAATGCCTTCCAGATTCCTCCATGTTATGAAATGTTTCAGAGATTCGTCACTGTTCTTTATCGATGCGTAGTATTCCATTGTGTGAATATACCACAATTTATTTACCCATTCATCCGTTGACGGACATCTTGGTTGCTTCCAACTTTTTGCTATTGTAAACAGAGCTGCAATAAACATGGGTGTGCATATATCTGTTTGTGTGAAGGCTCTTGTATCTTTAGGGTATATTCCGAGGAGTGGGATTTCTGGGTTGTATGGTAGTTCTACTTCTAACCGTTTAAGATAACGCCAGATGGATTTCCAAAGTGGTTGTACCATTTTACAATCCCACCAGCAGTGTATGAGAGTTCCAATCTCTCCGCAGCCTCTCCAACATTTATTATTTTGTGTTTTTTGGATTAATGCCAGTCTAGTTGGTGTGAGATGGAATCTCATCGTAGTTTTAATTTGCATTTCTCTAATGGCTAATGATCGGGAGCATTTTCTCATGTATCTGTTGGCTGCCTGAATATCTTCCTTAGTGAAATGTGTGTTCATATCCTTTGCCCACTTCTTGATTGGGTTGTTTGTCTTTTTGTGGTTGAGTTTTGACAGAATCGTGTAGATTTTAGAGATCAGGCGCTGGTCGGAGATGTCGTAGCTGAATATTCTTTCCCAATCTGTAGGTGGTCTTTTTACTCTTTTGGTGAAGTCTTTAGATGAGCATAGGTGTTTGATTTTTAGGAGCTCCCAGTTATCGGGTTTCTCTTCATCATTTTTGGTAATGTTTTGTATTCTGTTTATGCCCTGTATTAGGGCTCCTAGGGTAGATCCTATTTTTTCTTCCATGATCTTTATCATTTTAGTCTTTATGTTTAGGTCTTTGATCCACTTGGAGTTAGTTTTTGTGCATGGTGTGAGGTATGGGTCCTGTTTCATTCTTTTGCAAATGGATATCCAAGTATGCCAGCACCATTTGTTAAAAAGACTATTATTTCCCCAATTGACTGACACTGGTCCTTTGTCAAATATCAGCTGCTCATACGTGGATGGATTTATATCTGGGTTCTCAATTCTGTTCCATTGGTCTATGTGCCTGTTGTTGTACCAGTACCAGGCTGTTTTGACTACTGTGGCTGTATAATAGGTTCTGAAATTAGGTAGAGTGAGGCCTCCCACTTTCTTCTTCTTTTTCAGTATTGTTTTGCTTATCCGGGGGTTCTTTCCTTTCCATATGAAATTAGTGATTTGTTTCTCTATCACCTTAAAGTATGACATTGGTATTTGGATTGGAAGTGCGTTATATGTATAAATGGCTTTTGGTAGAATAGACATTTTCACTATGTTAAGTCTTCCTATCCATGAGCAGGGTATGTTTTTCCACTTAAGTATGTCCTTTTGAATTTCTTGTAGCAGAGTTTTATAGTTTTCTTTGTATAGGTCTTTTACATCCTTGGTAAGATTTATTCCTAAGTATTTTATCTTCTTGGGGGCTACTGTGAATGGTATTGATTTGGTTATTTCCTCTTCGGTGTTCTTTTTGTTGCTGTAGAGGAATCCAAGTGATTTTTGTATGTTTATTTTATAACCTGAGACTCTTCCAAACTCTTCTATTAGTTTCAGTAGTTTTCTGGAGGATTCCTTAGGGTTTTCCATGTATATGATCATGTCATCTGCAAATAGTGATAGCTTTACTTCCTCCTTACCAATCTGGATACCGTTTATTTCTTTGTCTAGCCTAATTGCTCTGGTTAGGACTTCTAGCACGATGTTGAATAAGAGCGGTGATAAAGGGCATCCTTGTCTGGTTCCCGTTCTCAAGGGAAATGCTTTCAGGTTCTCTCCATTTAGAGTGATATTGGCCGTTGGCTTTGCATAGATGCCCTTTATTATGTTGAGGAATTTTCCTTCAATTCCTATTTTGGTAAGAGTTTTTATCATAAATGGGTGTTGAACTTTGTCAAATGCCTTTTCTGCATCTATTGATAAGATCATGTGGTTTTTATCTTTGGTTTTATTTATGTGATGGATTACATTAATGGTTTTTCTGATATTAAACCAGCCTTGCATACCTGGTATAAATCCCACTTGATCAGGGTGTATTATTTTTTTGATGTGTTGTTGGATTCTATTGGCTAGAATTTTGTGGAGGATTTTTGCATCTATGTTCATGAGGGATATAGTTGACACACAATCTTAACCATCACAGTTCACCCCTTGTCAACTTGGCACCTGTACACATTTCCCCAAACCATACACAATCTGTGAATAAAGACAAAGTCATACTTGCACCTAACATGATACAACTAACACACGTACAACCGAAAATGCACTAGCTCCATTTACATCTTATATCGTATAAGTGGAAAAAAAAAATTTTTTATAAGTGAAGGAAGCAAAAATATATGATGCACACATACAAAGCAGAAATACTCATAACAATTACAGTCCTCATTTCTGCAACCGATCACTTGACTGTAACTGGTATTTAGAACTACCTTCTTCCGCCACCCATTCTGTATTACCTTTGACCTCAGCAAGCACCTCAGCTGGTCGTGGTCCTTTGCCTGGTGGGGTGAACCAAACCTTCATTCCTGGAAGGTCTGGGCCATTAGTAGTCATGTCGGAATTGGTTGCTGTGGTTTTCCATTGACTTCAATCACAGGACATGGTAGTACTTAGAGACGCCCTAAGGGATCTCCTGCATTCTAGACATACTCTTTTTTACATCCATTATATATTATCAATCCAATTTCCTCTTGGTAATCAGGGTTAATCACACCAGCCAGTATGGTAACTCCCTTCTTTGCCTGTTGATCCAGAGGCATAAGGAGCCCAAAGTGGCCAAGCGGCATTCTTACCTTCCAGTTCAATGGAATCAGTGATGTTATCCAGGTGGGAGCTATTCCTCCTTTTGGAACTAAGACCTCTAGACTGCAGAGCATAAGGTCACGGGGACAGGAAGCAAAAATCTTGCCAGTGGGTCACTAGGGGTAGTAGTGAGTGGTGCCACTCCCATTTCCACCCCTTGATTCCTGGACCCACAAATCCTGGCTATGGGAGGAAGAGCATCATACATTGGACACTGGTTTAGAGCATATACAACCTCCTGGAGAACATTGCCCCAACCCTGCAAGGTATTGCCGCCTAGCTGGCACCGTAATTATGTCTTTAGGAGGCCATTCCATTGTTCTATCAAGCCAGCTACTTCAGGATGATGGGAAACATGGTAAGACCAGTGAATTCCGTGAGCATGGGCCCACTGCCACACTTCATTTGCTGTGAAGTGAGTCCCTTGATTAGAGGCAATGCTGTGTGGGATACCATGATGGTGGATAAGGCATTCTGTATGACCAGAGATGGTAGCTTTGGCAGAAGCATGGCATGCAAGGAAGGCAAATCCATATCCAGAGTAAGTGTCTATTCCAGTAAGGATAAAACATTGCCCTTTCCATGATGGAAGTGGTCCAATGTAATCAACTTGCCACCAGGTTGCTGGCTGATCACATTGAGGGATGGTGCCATATCGGCGACTGTGTTGGTCTCTGCTGCTGGCACATTGGGCACTCTGTAGTGGTTGTAGCCAAATCAGCCTTGGTGAGTGGAAGTTCATGTTGCGGGGCCCATGCATAACCTCCATCCCTGCCACCATGGCCACTTTGTTCGTTAGTCCATTGAGCAATGACAGGAGTAACTGGGGAAAGAGGGTGAGCAGTTTCCACGGAACGCATCATCCTATCAACTTGATTGCTAAAATCATCCTCTGCTGAGATCACCCTTTGGTGAGCATTCACAGGAGACACAAATATCTTCACTTCTTTGGCCCATTCAGAGAGGTCTATCCACCTATCTCTTCCCCATAATCCTTGTCTCCAATTTTCCAGTCATGTTCCTTCCATGTACCTGACCATCCTGCCAAACCATTGGCCACAGTACATGAATCAGTATACAATCACACATCTGGCCATTTCTTCTTCCAAGTGAAGTGAACAACCAGGTGCACTGCTCGAAGATCTGCCCATTGGGAGAATTTCCCTTCATCACTGTCCTTCAGGGAGGTCCCAGAAAGGGACTGTATTGATGCCATTGTCCACTTTTGAGTGGTGCCGGCATATCATAAAGAACCATCTGTAAACCAGGCATGAGTTTTCTCTTCTTCAGTCAACTTGTCATAAGGAACTCACTATGAGGCCATAGGTGCAGACTCGGAGAAGGAAGGTAATGTGAGTGGAGACCATGGGCATTTGGGCCACTTCCTAATGAAACTTACTTGTGCTTTCAGGTCCTGCTCGGGCCGGATCTCATATATACCACTTCCATTTAATGATGGAGTGCTGCTGTGCATGTCCAATTTTATGACTCTGTGGGTCAGAAAACACCCAGTTCTTGGTGGGCAGCTCAGGCCACATGGTGACTTGGTGTCCCATGGTTAAGCATTCAGTCTCTACTAAGGCCCAGTAACAAGCCAAAAGCTGTTTCTCAAAATGAGAGTAGTTATCTGCAGAGGATGGCAGGGCTTTGCTCCAAAATCCTAAGGGTATGCATTGTGATTCACCAATAGGAGCCTGCTGAAGACTCCAAACTGCATTTCTTTCTGCCACAGACACTTCAAGTACCATTGGATCAGCTGGAATTCTGTCACAGTTCTCTGGTGCTGATAAAACAGAAATACCAAATATAGACGGCTTTAACAAAGAGAAATTTATCTCTTTCACAGTAAAATAGGCTAAAAGTCTAAATTCAGGGTGTCAGCTCCAGGGGAAAGCTTTCTCTCTCTGTCAGTCTTCTCATCAATCTTCCCCCAGACAAGCAGCTTCCCTGTGCAGGGACTCCAGGTCCACAAGATGTGCTCTGCTCCCGGCACTGCTTTCTTGGTGGTATGAGGTCCCCATCCCAAGTTTCAGGATCCCATTTCTTTCCAATCAATGCCCTCAATTCAGACACCTTTCCAGGTTGACAATTCAGCTGGCATTGTAATTCCGCCACTCTTAACAAAGAGAGTCTGGGTTTGGTTTTCGGCAATATCAGTTCTATTACTACAAGAAATAAGGCTTTCCTTCAAACCAGAAGTGGAAGCTTTGAGATCGTTTATGCGACATGTGACCTTTGACTCTGAAGCCCTGAGCTCATCTCATTCTTTCACCAGTTTGTCTAGCAAAAGTAGGATCAGCCAACCAACTTCCTTATACTTCTCATTACGACAAAATGGTAGAAAGCTATCACATATGCAATCACCCAGAGCCTCACCTTTCACCAATACCTGATCTACTGGTTGTGATATTTTGCATATTTCAATTGGCACCTCATGCCATGGATTAGCAGTGCCCCTCTTTACTCTTGGAAGCAGAGTCATCAATATCTTTAAGACTAACCAGACTTAAGAACCAATTTAGAAAACCCATCCTTACAATTTTGTTTCTCTAGACCCATTCTCAGTACCAAATGTCATAGGCTGGGTTCTCTAGAGAAGCAAAATCAGTAAAACATATAAATATATATAGAGAGAGATTTATACCAAGGAAACAGCTCACGTGATTGTAAAGGTTGGAACATCCCAAGTCCGTGGGCCAGGATAGAGGCCTCTTCCAATTCACACAGCTACAGAGCTAGCGAACACAAGATCAGCAGGTCAGAGAGCAGGGCTCCCACTCACAGGCTGTGAAGGTTGACGAATCCCAAGACCAGCAGGCAAGACTGCAGGGTTTCTCCCGATTCACGTAGCTGAAGGGGCTGGCGAACCCAAGATCAGCAGATCAGGAGCAATAAATGCACACATCCAAAAAGAAGAAATGGCCAAAATCAAAACATTAACACTACAACTTGAACGAGTAGACAGAGAGCAGCAAAAGGAGGCCTTGGGCACCAGAAGAAAGGAAATAATAAAAATTAAAGCAGAATTAAATGAAATAGAGAAGAGAAAAACAACTGAAAAAGTTAACAAGATCAAAAGCTGATTCTTTGAAAAGATCAACAAAATTGATAAACCATTGTCCAAACTGACAAGAGAAAAACAGAAGAGGAAGCAAATAATCCGAATAAGAAATGAGATGGGCAATATCATGACAGACCCAACTGAAATTAAAAGAATCATAACAGAATACTATGAAAAATTGTACTCCAACAAATTTGAAGACCTAGAGTAAATGGACAAATTTCTAGAAATACACTATCTACCTAAACTAACACAAACCAAGGCAGAAAAAATAAACCCATAACAAAAGAAAAGATTGAAGAGGCAATTTTTTAAAAACTCCCAACAACAACAAAAAAAAAGCCCTGGCCTGGACAGCTCCACTGGAAAATTCTACCAAACTTTCAAAAAAGAGTTAACACCAGTACTACTAAAGGTATTTCAGAGCATAGACAAAGATGGACTACTCCGAAACTCATTCTATGAAGCCAACATAACCCTGATACAAAGTCAGGCTAATACACCACAAAAAAGAAAATTTCAGATCAATACCCCACATGAACATAGATGCAAAAATCCTTAACAAAATTCTAACTGATAGAATTCAACAGCATAGCAAAAAAAATAATTCATCAGGATCAAGTGGGATTCATACCAGGTATCCAGGGATGGGTCAACATTAGAAAATCAATTAACATAACCCATCATATAAGCAAAACAAAAGATAAGAGCCATATGATCTTATCAATTGATGCAGAAAAGGCATTTGACAAAGGCCAACACCCTTACATGATAAAACTCTCAGTAAAATAGGAATAGAAGGAAAATTCCTGAACATAACACCGGGCATTTATACAAAACCAACAGCCAACATCATTCTAAACAGAGACAGACTGAAAGCATTCTGCTTGAGAACAGGAACCAGACAAGGACGCCTTTTATTACCACTCTTATTCAACATTGTGCTGAAGGTCTGAGCCAGAGGAATAAGGCAAGAAAAAGAAACAAACGGCATCCAAATTGGTAAGGAAGTATCCCTATTCACAGATGATATGATATAATACAGAGAAAACCCCAAAGAATCCACAAGAAAACTACTGGAACTAATAGAAGATTTCAGCAAAGTATCATGATACAAGATAAATGGACAAAAATCAGTTGGATTCCTCTACACCAACAAAGAGAACTTCGAAAAGGAAATCACCAAATCAATACCATTTACAAGAACCTCCAAGAAGATAAAGTACTTAGGAATAAATCTAACCAGAGATGTAAAAGACCTATACAAAGAAAACTGCAAAACACTACTGCAAGAAACCAAATAAGACCTAAATAAGTGAAAAAACATACCATGCTCATGGATAGGAAGACTCAACATTGTGAAAATCTCAATTCTTCCCAAAGCAAGCTACAGACACAATGCAATCCCAGTCCAAATTCCAACAGCATTTTTTAATGAGATAGAGAAACACACAAATCACCGATTTTATATGGAAAGAGAAGGACCCCATATAAGTAAAGCGTTACTGAAGAAGAAGAACAAAGTGGGAGGCCTCACACTACCTGATTTTTGACCCTAAATTATACTGCCACAGTAGTCAAAACAGCCTGGTACTGATACAACAACAGACACATAGACCAATGGAACAGATTTGGGAACCCAGAAGTAAATTCACCCACCTATGAGCAGCTGATATTTGACAAAGGACAAAGTCCACTAAATGGGGAAAACTCAGTCCCTTTAACAAATGGTGCTGGCATAACTGTGTATTCATCTGCAAAAATATTAAACAGGACCCATATCTCACACCATACACAAAACCAGCTCAAAATGGATCAAAGACCTATATATAAAATCTAAAATAATAAAGATCATGGAGGAAAAAGAGGGGACAACACTAGGGGCCCTAATACATAGCATAAATAGTACACAAACCATAACTAACAATGTACAAACACCAGAAGAGAAACTAGAGAACTGGGGGTTCCTAAAAATCAAACACCTATGCTCATCAAAAAAGACTTCACCAAAAGAGTAAAAAGACTACCTACAGACTGGGAAAAAAAATTGGCTACAATATATCCTCTAAGCATTTAATCTCTAGAATCTACAAGGTACTACAACACCTCAACAACAAAAAGACAAAAAATTTTGTTTAAAAAGTTGGCAAAGGATATGAACAGACACTTCACTAAAGAAGACATTCAGGCAGCTAACAGACACATGAGGAAATGCTCCTGATCATAAGCCATTAGAGAAATGTAAATCAAAGCTGCAATGAGATGCCACCTCACCCCAACGAGGCTGGTACTGATCCGAAAAACACAAAATGACAAATGTTGGTGAGGTTGCCGAGAGATTGGAACTCTTATGCACTACTGGTGGGAATGTAAAATGGTACAACCACTTTGGAAAACCATATGGTGCTTCCTTTAAAAGCTACAACCAGAAATACCATACAATCCAGCAATACCACTCCTAGGCATATGCTCGAGAGAAATAAGAGCCATCACACAAATAGACATATGCACACCCATGTTCATTACAGCACTATTCATAGTAGCAAAAAGATGGAAACAACCTAAATACCCATCGATAGAAGAATGGATAAACAAATTATGGAACATACACACAATGGAATACTATGCAACAATAAAGAACAATGATGAATGCACGAAACACCTCACAACATCGATGAATCTAGAGGGCATTATGCTGAGTGAAATTAGTCACAAAAGGATAAATATTGTATGAGAACGCTATTATAAGAGCTCAAGAAAAGGTTTAAACACAGGAAAAAAAAGCATTCTTTGATGGTTACAAGGGTGGGGAGGGAGAGGGAGGGAAAATCACTGACTAGATATTAGACAAGGATAAAATTTGGTGAAGGGAAGAACAACACACAATACCGGGGAAGTCAGCACGACTGGACCAAAGCAAAAGCAAAGTTTACTGGACACATCCAAACACTTTGAGGCACAGAGTAGCTGGAGCTAGGGCCTGGGACCATGATTTGGGGGACATCTAGGTCAATTAGTTTATTAAGAAAATGTTCTACATCCCACTTTGGTGAGTGGCTTCTGGGGTCTTACAAACTTGCTAGCAGCCATCTAATATATATATATCAATTGGTCCCATCGAACCCAGAGCAAAGGAGAATGAAGAAAACCAAAGACACAAGGAAAATACTAGCCCAAAGAACTAAAGGACCAAATGAACCAGAGACTCCACCGACCTGAGACCAGAAGAACTAGATGGTTCCTGGCTATCACTAAGGACAGCACTGACAGGGAACACAACAGATAGTCCCGGACAGAGCAGGAGAGAAATGTAGAACAGAACTCAAATTCACTTAAAAAGACCAGATTTAATGGTCTGACAGAGGCTGAAGGAACCCCCGAAACTATGGCCCCCCTATGCACTATTAACCCAGAACTGAAACAATTCCCCCAAGCCCACTCTTCAGACTAAGATTAAGACAGTACTATAAAAGAAAAAATAATATACGTGAGGAATGCGCTTCTTAGTTCAAGCAGATATATAAGACCAAATGGGCAGCTTCTGTCCAAAAGCAGGATAAGAAGGCAGGAAGGGGCAGAAATTGGTCAAATGGACACAAAGAACCCAGGGTGGGAAGTGGGACTGTATTGCAACCTCTGTCACAAAACAATTTGTGTATAAAATTTTGAATGAGAAATTAACTTGAGCTGTAAACTTTCACCTAAAGCACAGTTTAAAAAAAGGATTTGAAATAACATTAAAAAGGTAATTTGTGTATTTGAGAAAATTACCCCAAAATGACCAACATTGAGACATATTTTAGTAAAATTACCAGATTTTAGAGAAAAAGAAAAAACATGTATCCAGACAAAGAGAACAAAGGAAAGAAAATCATTCAGTCATCAGACATTTCAATAGTCATGCTTTATGCTAGAAGAAAATCGAGTAACATATTCAATATGCTCAAAGAAAGAAAATGCAACCCAAAAATTTGACATTCAGCCAAAGTGGCTTTCAAGGATAAAGGCTGCAAACTAGTATCAACATGCAATCGCTTAGGAAATATTGCTCTTTTTAGTCCTTCCTGAGGCATCTACTAGAGAACAAACTCCAGAAAACCAAAATAACTAGAAAAACATTGACATAAGGACTAGTGGTGAGCATTAAATAACTATAGTAAATAAACACACACACATATTTGTTGAATTAAGATTAAATGAAGGTTCTAAGACAGTATAATATATAATGACTAAAAATGTGGTAGAGAGACGATGTGAAAAAAAATCTTAACTGTTTTAATAATCATATTGATTTTGGTAGTATTAATATTGTTATCCTGCAGTAGTTGTATATGTTAAGTGGAGTAAAGTAAATAAGTAATTATATGATATTCTACCCTATATCCTTAAGAACTAATATTCTCAAGTATGGAAGAAAGGAGATTCAGATGTAAAACAGAAGGGGTTAAGGAAAACCCAGTAGGCCTGAATTTGAACTAAAAGTATCATTATGAACTAATAAGACTTTTTTTTTCTTAAATGCTTTAGAAACAATGACCAGGCCATTAGTTCTAAGCATTGCTAGCACCAAAATTATGGCCTTGAAATATAATTTCCCGCTAAAAAGACACCAGAGTTTCTTGTAGAAGTGGCTAATTCCAAGTCTGGGGAAGGAAATGCAAGATGAACTTGAAATATCAAATAAGTTTAAATCCATGAGTTCATAATTATTCTGTTTTTAAAACTGCTGAAATATTTAGGATGATGGGGACCAACTCATAATTTTTTGAATTGTTAAATGGAAAAATCAAGCATTTATACAACAAACTATACCATTGAGCAACCAAATAATAGATGAGGGAATGTTTCCTACAAGTAAATGATTAAAAATTATAGAATTAGAATATCATCACTATCAACATGCACTATCATTACAAGCCTTAATGAATTAATAGATCCAGGCTTTGAGCATCAAGTAGCTGCTAACAACACAAAAAGGTAGACAACTAGACATTATGTGTCTCCTAATGGAAGAATACAAAATCTCCTATTAAGTGGTCTTGCCAAAAACCTCAAACCTGAACTTCACCAAGCTTATAGACCCAACTACTAATATACAGAAAATGCACAGAACATTGTAAAGTTCACCATGGAGAGGCAATCAGCAAAATCCAGACTCTAGGAAACCCTACAGGTCAAATCACCCAATTTTTTTTTCAGTAAATAAATTACAAGAGACCCAAAGCAATCTACAGGGTCAGTGCAATCCCCATTAAAATTGCAACAGCCTTTTTTACAGAAATGGGAAAGTCAATCCTCAAATTTATGTGAAAGGGCAAGAGACCCCAAATAGCTAAAACAATCTTGAAGAAGGAGAAGGAGGAGGAAGGAGAAGATGAAGAAGAGGAGGAAGATGAAGGAGAAGGGGGAGATGAAGAAGAGGGGGAGGGGGAGGGAGGGGAGGACGAGGAAGAAGGAAAAGGAGAAGAGGAAGAGGGGGGAGAGGAAAGAGAAGAAGAAAATAAGAGGAATCACACTTACTGATTTCAAAACTACAAAGCTACAGTAATTAAAACAGACTGGTACGGGTATAATAATAGACATACAGACCAAAGGAATAGAATTGAAAGTCCATAAATTCATACATCTATGGTCAACTGATTTTCAACAAGGTGCTATGTCTATTCAATGGAGAAAGAAGAGTCTCTTCAATAAATGATGCTGGGAAAATTGGATTTCCACATGCAGAAGAATGAATCAGGATCCATGCCTCAAACCATACACAAAAACCAATTCAAAATGGATCAAGGACCCAATGTGAAAACTAAAATCATCAAATTCTTAGAAGAAAATGTAGGGGCAAGGCTGTGGTCCCTAGAGTTTAACGACAGATTATCTGATATGATAACAAAAGCTCAAGTAGCAAAAGACAAAATAGATAGATGGGGCCTCATAAAAATTAAATACTTTTGTTAATCAAAGGACTTTATCAACAAAGTGAAAAAAAACATTGCCATCGAGTCAATTCCGACTCATAGCGACCCTATAGGACAGAGTAGAACTGCCTCATAGAGTTTCCAAGGAGCATCTGGTGGATTTGAACTGTTGACCTTTTGGTTAGCAACCGTAGCTCTTAACCACTATGCCACAGGGTTTCCCAAAATGAAAAGACAACCTATAAATTGGGAGAAAATTTTTGGGAACCATATATCAGATAAGGGCCCAATAACCAAAAAATATATAAAACTTCTACCACTTAACAAAAAGATGAACAATCAAATCAAAAAATGGGCAAAGGACTTCAACAGACAATTCACCAAAGAGGATACTCAAATCTCCAACAAGGACATGAAAAGATGCTCAACATCGTTAGCCATTAGGGAGATGCAAATCAAAACCACAGTGAGATATCACCTCACGCCATTAGAATGACAAAGACAAAATGGCGAGGTTGTGGAGAAACTGGAACCCTCATCCATTGCTGGTGGGAATGCAAAATGGTATGGTCATTGTGGCAAACACCTTGGTGGCTCCTCAAATAGTTGAACATAGATCACTGCAGCATTGTTCACAATAGCAAAAAGATGGAAACAACCTAGATGCCCATCAACAGATGAATGGATAGTCAAGTTCTGGTTCATACACACAATGGAGTATTATGCAATGATAAAGAACAATGATGAATCTGTGAAGCATCTCATAACATGGATGAATATGGAGGACATTGAGTGAAATAAGTCAATCACAAAAGGACAAAGCTACTGTATGAGACCACTACTGTAAAATCTCATGAAAAGGTTTACACACAAAAAGAAACAATCTTTGATGGTTACCGGCGGGGCGGGGGGAGGGATGGGGAATGGAAAAACACTTAATAGATAAGTGGTAACTTTGGTGACGGGTAAGACAGTACACGATTCTGGGGAAGAAAGCACAACTTGTATAAGGCAAGGTCATGGAAGCTCCATAGACACATCCAAACTCCCTGAGGGATGGAATTGCTGGGCTGAGGGCTGTGGGCACCATAGTCTTGGGGAACATCTAGCTCAATTGGCATAACATAGTTTATAAAGAAAATGTTCTACATTCTACATTGCCGCATAGCACCAGCGGTCTTAAAAGCCTGTGAGCAGCCATCTAAGATACTTCACTGGTCTCACTCCTTAGGAAGCAAGGAAGAATGAAGAAAACTAAAGATACAAGGGAAAGATTAGTCCAGAGGACTAATGGACCACATCTACCACAGCCTCCACCAGACTGAGTCCAGTACAATTAGATGGTGCCAGGCTACTACCACTGATTGCTCTGACAGGGATCACAATAGAGGGTTCCAAACAGAACTGGAGAAAAATGTAGAACAAAATTCTAACTCAAAAAGAAAAACCAGACTTGCTGGCCTGACAGGGACTGGAGAAACCCTGAAAGTATGGCCCCTGGGCACCCTTTCAGCTCAGTAATGAAGTCACTCCTGAGGTTCACCCTTCAGCCAAAGATTGGACAGCCCATAAAACAAAATGAGACTAAAGGGGTATGCCAGCCCAGGGGCAAGGACTAGAAGCCAGGAGGGAATAGGAAAGCTGGTAATAGGGAACCCAAGGTTAAGACGGGAGAGTGTTGACATGTCATGGGGTTGTTAACCAATGTTATAAAACAATGTGCACTAACTGTTTAATGAGAAACTAGTTTGTTCTGTAAAACTTCATCAAAAGTACAATAAAAAAAGACATTAAAATATCTCACAAAAGAAAAAAAAAGTTGAACATAGAATTACCATACGATCCACAATCCCAGTCCTAAGGTATATATCCAGAAGAATTGAAGGCAGGAGTGCAAACAGAAACCTGTACATCAATATTCATTGCAGCACTTTTCACAATAGCCAAAAGGTAGAAGCAACAGAAATGTCCATCAACAGATGAATGAACAAAATGTGGTATATATGTACAATATTATGGAATATTATGCAACCATAAAGAGAAATGAAGTTCTCGTGCATGTCACAACATGGATGAACCTTAAAAATATTACGTTTAGTGAAATCAGTCAGTTGCAAAAGGATAAAAACTGTATGATCTCACTTATATGAAATAAGCAAATATATAGACACCAGAGATTATTAATGGTTACCAGGGGTGGAAGTGAGGGAGAAAGCAGGAGTTTTTGTCTAATGGGCATAGAAACTGTGTTCATGGTGGTGAAATATTTTGGAAAAGAATAGAGATAATGGTAACAACATGAATAATGTAATCAATGTCATTGAATTGTAAATGTGGAAGTTGTTATGGAGGTGAATGTTTTGGTGTGTACGTTTTCACCACACCAAAAAAAAATTGCAAAGGAAAAGCATGGGGAAATGTGTTGATTTAAAAAAAAACTAAATTATAATGTTGAGAGTATTTGAATGACAATACTATAAAAAAAGAGCACAGAAGAGATTACCATAAAATTTAAGATAGTGATCCCTTTTAATGGGAAGTGAGGAGGTTGTGATTGAAATAGGATATGTGCACAGCTTCTGAAGTGTCTGCTAAAGTTCTATTTCATGACCAGTGTGGTGGTTTATCTTAAAATTATTCATTAAGCTATATGTTACTGTTTTGTAGTCAAACATATTATTTCGTTAGTAAGAATCAGCACAAAGCTGGTTCCTATAAGGTGGAAGTTAAATGAGTCCCATATTTCCAACTTTTCCAAGCTGCTGTACCACTCCATCATCTCTGACATTGACCACTCTCCCTCCTTCAGCCATCTTCTCTCTCTGTTGAGTTAGGTAATTTTCTGCAACGTCTTACAGAATTCATGAACTGTACTTACAGTTATATGGTTTATTAAGGAAATAACAGGCTATGACTTGGGATCAGGATCAATTTGGAAGTAATGCTACAATTCAGAATCAGTGTCAGGAAGCACACAGCCAAGGTCTGGAAGGCTCCTCCAAAGTGCCGACTACATCCCTCCCTTCTTCAGTGTAGGACTGCACTCTCAGCTCTTTCTTGGCCGTGCCCACCCAATCAGGATAGGCCTCCTCTCAGTCCCCTCAGGACAGACTTCCTCTTGACCATGGATGCACCCCTGTCAGCCATGCAGACCTCCTCTTGGCCATGCATGCCACTGGGCTCTCTCTATCTCAGGCTGCTACCATCTTCAGTGATACAGTCCTTGACCCATATTATAGCACTTTTAGCTCCACTGACAAGCTTTCTGCTCAAAGACAGTCAGCATTCTCTCTCTGCTTCTTCTCTCTTCTCTCCTTGCCTCTGATCATCTTTGTGGGGTTGGCTTCTTATATAGGCAAGTGGCTCAATCCTATTGGGCAGATTTTCAAGCCATTATTTGCAAAATAACTGACAAATCCCCTCACTGGACCTCAAGTGGCTCCATCTATTTGCATAATAACTGACATTTTCTACCAGCAGGGCCTGGCTTCTTCCTTGGACAAAAGTAATAGGCTTCTCCAAAGAACTAGGGCAACTGTAACAACTCTTCAGGGCTTAGGAGGAAAATATCCCAAGATGTTTTTGTTTTGTTTTCACAGAACCAAGGCAAAAGCCCACATAAAGGAACTCATTTCACCACAATGGTTTTCTGTGTCTATTACATTCTACAGCAAAAAGTGTTTAAAAAGAAAACTCAGTGAACAAGTTCAACAGAAGATTGGACAGAGCTTAAGAGAGAATTGGTAAATTGTAAGACAGATCAGAAAAAAAAGTATCAATAATCCAATCCAAGGGGACAGAGATGTTAACTGTGGGAAAAAAATACAAAAGAGAGTTTAAAAGACATGGAAGTTTGTGTGAGAAGGTATAACACCAACTGAATTTGAGTTCTAAAATAACAAAAGAAAAAATGGATGGGCAGAGACATTATTTGAAGAGGTAAATAGCTGATTTTTTTTAACTGATGGAAGACATCAATCTGCAGATCAAAGAAGCCCAATGAATCCCAAACAGGACAACCCAAAAAACCAAACCCATTGCCATCGAGTCTATTCCGACTCATAGCAACCCTACAGGACAGAGTAGAATTGCCCCATATGGTTTCCAAGGAGCCCATGGTGGACTTGAACAGCCAACCTTTTGGCTAACAGCCGTAGCTCTTAACCGTTACGCCACCAGGGTTTTCCAAAGCAGGACAAATAAAAATAAATACATACTTAGACACATCATAGTAAATACCTTTTTTCAACAAAATAAACGGTGACTATACACACATAGATCTCATCTGATGGAAAACACAGGAATCAAATTGACTATATCTGTGGAAAGAGACAATGGAAAAGCTCAATATTTTTAGTAAGAAAAAGGCCAGAGGCCAACTGCAGAACAGACCATCAATTGCTCATGCGCAAGTTAAAGTTGAAGCTGAAGAAAATTAAAACAAGTCCATAAGAGCTGAAATACGACCTTGAATATATCCCACCTGAATTTGTAGACCATCTCAAGAGTAAATTTGACACATTGAACACATTATCAAAGACCAGACGATTTGTGGGAAGACATCAAGGACATCATACATGAAGAAAGTAAAACATCATTAAAAAGACAGGAAAGAAAGAAAAGACCAAAACGGATGTCAGAAGAGACTCTGAAGCTAGCTCTTATGTAGAATAGTTAAAGCAAATGGAATAAATGATGAAGTAAAAGCGCTGAACAGAAGATTTCAATGGGCAGTTTGAGAAGACAAAGTAAAATATTACAATGAAATGTGCAAAGACCTGGAGTTAGAAAACCGAAAGGGAAGAACACACTTGGCATTCCTCAACCTAAAGAAACTGTAGAAAAAATTCAAACCTTGTATTGCAATTTTGAAGGATTCTATGGGCAAAATATTGAATGATGCAGGAAGCATCAAAAGCAGATGGAAGGAGCACAAAATCAGGGTACCAAAAAGAAGTGGTTGACGTTCAACCATTTCAGGAGGTAGCATGTGATCAAGAACCAATGGTATTGAAAGAAGAAGTCCAAACTTCACTGAAGGCACTAGTGAAAAACAAGATTCCAGGAACTTGCGGAATACCAATGGAGATGTTTCCACAAACGGAATGCGGCGCCGGAGGTGCTCACTAATCTCGGTCAAAAATTTTGGAATACAGCTACCTGGCCAGGCAACAAGAAGAGATCCATATCTGTGCGCATTCCAAAGAAAGGTGATCCAAAAGAATGTGGAAAATATCGAAAAATATTAGTAATATCACACGCAAGTGAAATTTGGCTGAAGATCATTCAAAAGCAGTTGCAGTAGTACATTGACATGGAACTGCCAGAAATTTAAGCCAGATTCAGAAGAGGATATGAAACAAGGAATATCATTGCTGATGTTAGATGGATCTTGGCTGAAAGCAGAGAATACCAGAAAGATGTTTACCTGTCTTTTATTGACTATGCAAAGGCATTCAACTGTGTGGATCAAAACAAATTATGGATAACATTGTGAAGAATGGGAATTCCAGAACACTTAATTGTGCTCCTGTGGAACCTGTACACAGACCAAGAGGCAGTTATTCGAACAGAGCAATGGCATACTGCATGGTTTAAAAACAAGACGGCAGTGCATCAGGGTTCTATCCTTTCACCACATTTATTCAATATGTATGCTGAACAAATAATCTAAGAAGCTGGACTATATGAAGAAGAACATGGCATTAGGGGTGGTGGAAGAGTAATTAACAATCTGTGATATGCAGGTGACACAAACTTGCTTGCTGAAAGCAAGAGGACTCGAAGCACTTACTGATAAAGATCAAAGACTACAGCCTTCAATATGGATTACGCCTCAACAAAAAGAAAACAAAAATCCTCACAACTGCACCAATAAGCAACATCATGATAAACGGAAAAAAGATTGATGTTGTCAAGGATTTCAATTCACTTGGATCCACAATCAACACTCATAGAAGCAGCAGTCAGGAAATCAAACGATATATTGCATTGGGCAAATCTGCTGCAAAAGACCTCTTTAAAATGTTCAGAAGCTAAGATGTCACTTTAAGAACTAAGGTGTGGCTGATTCAAACCATGATATTTTCAATCGCATAATATGCATGGGAAAGCCGGACAATGAATAAGGAAGACCGAAGAAGTGATGCCTTTGAATTATGGTGTTGGGGAAGCATATTGAAAACACCACAGACTGCAAGAAGAACAAACAAGTTTGTCTTGAAAGAAATACAGCCACAGGAAGCAAATAGCCCAAATAAGAAATGACATGGGCAATATTACAACAGACCCAACTGAAATTAAAAGAATCATATCAGATTACTAGGAAAAACTATACTCAAACAAATTTGAAAACCTAGAAGAAATGGATGAATTCCTAGAAACACACTACCACAGAGGTAGAACAACTAAATAGACCCATAACAAAAGAAGAGATTGAAAAGGTAATCAAAAAACTTCCAACAAAAAAAAGCCCTGGTCCAGACGGCTTCACTGCAGAGTTCTACCAAACTTTCAGAGAAGCGTTAACACCGCTACTACTAAAGGTATTTCAGAGCGTAGAAAAGGATGGAATACTACCAAACTCATTCTATGAAGTCACCATATCCCTGATACCAAAATCAGGTAAAGACACCACAAAAAAAGAAAATTATAGACCTACATCCCTCATGAATGTAGATGCAAAAATCCTCAACAAAATTCTAGCCAATACAATTCAACAACATATCAAAAAAATAATTCACCGTGACCAAGTGGGATTCATACCAGGTATGCAGGGATGGTTCAACATTAGAAAAACAATTAATATAATCCACCACATAAATAAAACAAAAGACAAGAATCACATGATTTTATCAATTGATGCAGAAAAGGCATTTGACAAAGTTCAACACTCATTCATGATAAAAACTCTCAGCAAAATAGGAATAGAAGGAAAATTTCTCAACATAATAAAGGGCATTTATACAAAGCCAACAGCCAACATCACCCTAAATGGAGAGAGCCTGAAAACATTCCCATTGAGATCAGGAACCAGACGAGGATGCCCTTTATCACCACTCTTATTCAACACTGTGCTGGAAGTCCTAGCCAGAGCAATTAGGCTAGATAAATAAAGGCCAACCAGATTAGCAAGGAAGAAGTAAAAGTATCTCTATTTGCAGATGACATGATCTTATATACAGAAAACCCTAAGGAATCCTCCAGAAAACTGCTGAAACTAACAGAAGAGTTTAGCAGGGTATCGGGATACAAGATAAACATACAAAAATCAGTTGGATTCCTCTACACCAATAAAAAGAACATCGAAGAGGAAATCACCAAATCAATGCCATTTACAGTAGCCCCCAAGAAGATAAAATACTTAGGAATAAATCTTACCAGAGATGTAAAAGACTTATACAAAGAAAACTACAGTACACTTCTGCAAGAAAAGAAATACAGCCAGAGTGTGCCTTGGAAGCGAGGATGGCGAGACTTCATCTCACATACTTTAGACATGCTAACAGTAGTGACCAGTCCCTGGAGAAGGACATCATGCTTGGTAAAGTAGAGGGTCAGTGAAAAAGAGGGAGACCCTCGATGAGATGGATTGACACAGTGGCAGCAACAATGGGTTTAAACATAACAAAGACTGTGAGGAGGGTGCAGGACTGGGCAGTGTTTCATTCTGTTGTACATAGGGTTGCTGTGAGTCAGAACCGACTCAGCAGCTAACAATAACAACAACAAATAGTAAAACCACAGAACATCAAAAACAAAGACAGGCCCTTCAGGGCAACAAGAGGAAAAAAGACAGATTACCTTCAAAGGAGCAACATATTGTTAGCTGACTTATCAACAACAATGGAAGCCAGATGACAACCGAATATTTCCAATATGCTGTGAGAAAATACTTGTCAACCTAGAATTCTATGCCCATTGTGGGGGGGGGACACTTTTCAAGGACAAGAGCAAAATAAAGACATTTTCAAACAAATAAAAACAGAGTGCTTGCCACAAGAATATCATAATTTAAAAAATATTAAAAGATGCATATCAGGCAGAATGAAAGTGATCCCAACACGGATGGTCTAAGGCGAAAGAAGAAATGAAAATACAAGAAAGTGACAAATATGTAGGTAATTATAAATAAACATCAATGTATAAAACAATAATGTCTTGTGGGCTAAAAAAACAGGACAGTAAAAAGATATGACAAAAATAGCATATAAATTGGAAATAGATAAAAAGACAAATACAGTTAAAGCATTCTAAAGCAACTGTCTTCGAACTTCAATACACAAACCATTCCAAGAGGTGTTGTCAGGTGTTGTTGAGTTGGTTCCGACTCATACTGACCCTATGTACAAAAGAATGAAACACTGCCCGGTCCTGCGCCATCCTCACAATCATTATTATGTTTGAGCCCATAATTGCAGCCACTTGGATAGAGCTGAAGAGAGAAGTACACAAGCAGAAATAGTTTTAAGGAAATCAATTTTCAGCTACTCAACTTCCACATGTACACTTTCCAAAAATAATTTGTCTGAGAAAGCACCTGTAATGGAAGTGCAGGTTTTCCTTTCCTGTCTCCTCTAGTCCTTTTCTCATTTCACGGAAGAAAGGCTTACTTGTGCTGAAGTGTAAAATCTCCAGTGCCAAATGATGGGCTTGAAGTTGAGAAAGTGAATGATTTTAATTACTGACCAGTAGTTGGAAAATATGGCCTTGGTGATAGAAATGATGCTGGAGATTGCATGACAGAATTCTACAAGACCAACGACTTATTCATCAGAAATTCCTTTTTCAACAACACAAAATATGACTACACCTGAGGACCTCACTGGATGGATTATACAGTAATTAAATTGACTACATCTGTGTGAATAGATGATGTAGAAGCTCAATATCATCAGCCAAGACAAAGCCAAGGGCCAACTGTGGAACAGACCAAAAACTGCTTCAAGTTGAAGCTGAAGAAAATAAAACAAGTTCGTGAGAGCCAAAGTACAGCCTTGAAATACATCCCACCTGAATTTAGAGACCATCTAAAAAATAGATCTGACACACTTAATAGTAATGTCCAAAGACCAGAAGACGCATGGGAAGACATCATACCAGAAAGTGAAAGGTCTTTGTCTTAGTTTGCTCATGATGCCATAACAGAAATAACACAAGTGGGTGGCTCTAAAGAACAGAATTTTTTTCTGACAGTTCAGGAGGCTAGAAGTCTGAATTCGGGCTCTGGGGGAAAGCTCTTTCTCTTTCTCTCTCTATTGACTCTAAAGGAAAATCCTTGTCTCTTTCAGCTACTGTAGCCCCAGTGTTCCTCAGTTCCTTGGAGATCTGCACATGGCACATATCATCCCCCAGTTTGTGCTCACTTGTCTCTGTGTCTATGCTGCTCCTTATAACTCAGAAGTGATTAGGTTTAGGACACAGCCTACACTGCTATGCCCTTGTTAACATAACATACAGGATTACACCTACAGGTATAGGGGTTAGGATTCCAATACATATTCTGGGGGCACACAATTCAATGTATAACATCATTAAAAAGAAAAGAAAGAAGGAAAAGACCAAAGTGGATGTCAGAAGAGACTCTGAAACTTGCTCTTAAGCACAGTGTCTTGGTTATCTAGTGCTGCTATAAAAGAAATATCACAAGTGGACAGCTTTAAAAAAGAGAAACTTAATTCTCTTATAGTCTAGTAGGCTACAAGTCAAAGTTCAGGGTGTCAGCTCCAGGGGAAGCCTTTCTCTTTCTGTCGGTTCTGGAGGAAGGTCCCTGTCATCAATCTTCCCATGGTCAAGGAGATTCTCAGGTGAAGGGACCCCAGTTCTAAAGGACACGCTCTGCTCCCGGTGATACTTTCTTGGTAGTATGAGGTCTCCATGTCTCTCTGCTCACTTCTCTCTTTTATATATCAAAAGAGAGTGGCTTAAGGCACAATCTAATCTTGTAGATTTCATCAACATAACTGCTGCTAATCCATCTCATTAATATCATAGTGATAGGATTTACAACACATAGGAAAATCACATCAGATGACAAAATGCTGGACAACTACACAACACTGGGAGTCATGGCATAGCCAAATTGACAGGTATTTTTGAGGGACCCAATTCAATCAATGACATACCACCCTTTGGCCCCCCAAAATTCATGTCCTTGCCACATGTAAAACATATTCAGCCTATCACATCATAGCGAAAGTCTTAAATCAACTCCAAGTCCAAAATCCAAAAATTCTCCCTCACCTGTGAAATCTAGAATACAAGTTATCTGCTTCCAAAGTTCAATGGCAGAACAGGCACAAGCTAGACATTTCCATTACAGATGGGAGAAATTGGGGGGAGAGAAGGCATAAAAACAGGCACCAAGCAAGTTAGTAGAACTCATTACATTAGCCCTCAAGGCTTGAAAATAATCCTCTGTTCTGTGAGACCTTTCACACAATAGCCCTGCCCTCCAGACTCTAGTTATTAGCCACACTCTCTGGATTCTGAGTGGAGGCCCCTTTGCCCTGGGCCTCAGCTCTGCCTTCCAGGCCCACTGGGACGGCAACTCTGCTCCCTTGGCTTTAGATGCATTGTTCTCCTAGTCTACCTGAGTGGCAGTTCCACCCTTAGAAACAGCAGAGGCTGTGGCTCTACCCTTTGAAACCCCAGAGGTTGTGGTCATACTCTTTGAGACTGAGGCAGCTCAGCTTTGTGTGTTCACTGGTTTTTTTTTTTTTTTTTTTGTCTCCTCAACTTCTGCCTCCTGGTTCCTTGGCCTCTCAGCTCCTCGGGCCTCACTGCCCACATCTGCCATGTTGGGGCAAGTGCTCCAAAGCTCTGTAGGCACCCCACTCAACCAGTAAACTTCAGCCAAAAGGCACTCAGTTTTCTTGCTCCGTGTGTCAGAAAGCCTAGCTTCACTGATAAGTGCTCAGAGGCACCCCACTCTGCCAGGAAGCCTCCTGCACAAAGTCACTCAGCTCTCTTGATCTGTGTGTTGGCTCTAGTGCCGTCTCATGCTAGTCTTCTGGCTCTGCTGCTGCCGGTCCTCCGCTGCTGCTTCTCATCATCTGCACCTTCTCCAGTTTTAACAGTTCTCCTCACTTCCTTCAGAGTCTTTGTCTTAGGCTGGGTTCTAGGCTGTGAAAATGAATGAATCCCAAGATCGGCAGGCAAGACCACAAGGCTTCTCCTGATTCACGTAGCTTCAGGGGCTGGCGAACCCAAGATTGGCAGGTCAGAGAGCATGGTTCTTACTCACAGGCTGTGAAGATCAACAAATCCCAAGATCAGCAGGCAAGACAGCAGGTAAGCTGCTAGCTCATGTCCAAGAACCAGAGGTCAGATGAACAGGAGCAAGAGTTTAGTAGGCTAGAAGTCCAAATTCAGGGCATCAACTTCAGGGGAAGCCTCTCTCTTTCTGCCAGTTCTGGAGAAAGGTCCTTGTCATCAATCTTCCCTGGTCAAGGAGATTCTCAGGCACAGGGACCCCAGTTCCAAAGGACATGCTCTGCCCCCAATGCTGCTTTCTTGGTGGTATGAGGTCCCCATGTCTCTCTGCTCACTTCTTTCTTTTATATCTCAAAAAAAGAGTGGCTTAAGACACAAGGTAATCTTGTAGATTTCATCGACATAACTGCTGCTAATCCATCTCATTAATATCATAGTGATAGAATTTACAACACATAGGAAAATCACATCAGATGACAAAATGGTAGACAAACACACAACACCAGGAGTCACAGCATAGCCAAACTGACAGATATTTTGGGGGGATGCAATTCATTCCCTGACACACAGAGTAGCTAAAGTTAATGGAATAAATGAAGAAGCAAAAGAGCTGAACAGAATATTTCAAAGGGCAGCTAGAGAAGACAATGTAAAGTATTATAATGAAATGTGAAAAGACCTGAAGTTAGAAAACCAAAAGAGAAGAACATTATCAGCACTTCTCAAGCTGAAAGAATTGAAGAGAAAATTCAAGCCTTAAGTAGCATTACTGAAGGATTCTATGGACAAAGAATTTAATGATGTATCAGTCTTAGAAGAAATAGAACCAGAATGCTCCTTAGAAGTGAGGATGGCAAGACTTCGGCTTGCTTATTTTGGACATATCACAGGGAAAGACCAATCACTAGAAAAAGACACCATGTTTGGTAAAGTAGAGGATCAGAGAAAATGAGGGAAACCCTCAATAAGATGAACTGTCACAATAGCTGCAACGATGGACTCAAACATGAAAATGGAGCAGGACCTGGCAATGTTTCGTTCTGTTATACATAAGGTCACCATGAGTTGTAGCCAACTCGACAGCAACTAACAAAACAATAATCCTCTTGCAAGTCAGGTAATTTCCAATTCTTTACTTTCAAGAAAATTGAAGGAGGAACAAATCGAGTTGTAAGCTGATAGATTATTTGAAATAGTGTTTGAAGATACATCACTATCCGATTTTTAACATGTAATTCAGAAGTTCAAAGAATTGAATGACACTACTACAATAAACTCTTTCCAGTCACAGCCACTTACTCACATGAAAAAAGTTTCTCAGCTCTTATATCTATAAAATTGAAAGTAGCAGAATGGATGCTATACCCTGCGCTTTACAGCCAAAAAAAAAAATTATTCTATGGATACATAAACTATTGTTAAAAAGTAGTACCAATCATCTCGTTAGGAGGTTCATTCAAAATAAAAATTTCCTTTCTGAAACAGCAATTAAGGGATATATAAAAAGCAAACCAAACTCCCAGGAATTATTAAAAGAAGTCCCTCTGTTAGAGAAGCAACAACATCAGCCAACAACCTGAATCTAAGACACAGGTCAGCATCAGCCAGATACCATCCTAGGTAAAGAGTGCTTAAGGTTAAAACAAAACGAAAAGATTTAAAACAGGGAACTAGAGATGTCAATCTGTAAATTACGACAATGTCAGAACAATAAAAGCGGGAATAAATGGTATAGGTATAGAACTTTCAAATGGAGAGGAAGTCAAGGCGATATCAAGTAATAAAAACTGGTTGAAATGTAGGAAGATAAAGGTAAAATTCAAGGTAATCCCAAAAGAAGATAACAAACCTACTCATCAAAATAAAGGAGAAAAACATAAAGTCTCAGTAAGCACAAAATCTACAATAACAAAGGAAATGAAGGGAAATCCCACAAACAAAAGGAAATCAGCACAAGAGAGTAAGAAGAACAAAGAAAAAGTCAGCACCACAAAAAAAGCACTACCAATTGACAGCAATAAACACACCTATTGATAAACACACTGAATGTAAATGGCTCAAGACACTGGTAAAGAAACAGAGAGTGATAGAATGGATTAAAAAGAAACACGGCCCATCAATATGCTGTCTACAAGAGACACACCTTAGACATAAAGATATAAATATATTAAAAATCAAAGGATGGAAAAGATATACCAAGCAAACATAACCAGAAAAAGATCAGGAGTGTCAATAATAATCTCAGATAAAACAAACTTTAAGACAAAATCCACCATAAAAGACAAGGAAGGACATTATATAATGATTAAAGGGACAATCCACCATGAGAACATAGGCCTAACCCAATGACAGAGCTCCAAAGTACAAAAAATAAATTTTAACATCACTAAAAAGAGAAATTGACAGTTTCACAATAATAGTGGGAGACTTCAACACACATCTCTCGGTAAAGGACACACATCTAGAAACAAACTCAACAAAGATACAGAAGATCTAAAGGCCACAATCCACAAACTTGACCGCACAGACATATATAGAATACTCCACCCAACAGCAGCAATGCATACATCCTTTTCCAAATGAACATGGAACATTCTCCAGAATAGACTACATCTTAGGCCATAAACCAACCTTCAACAAAATCCAAAACATCAAGATAATACAAAATGTCTTCTCTAATCACGTTCCCATAAAAGTAAAAATTAATAAAAGGAAGAGCAAGGAAAAAAAAACAAAACATGGAAACTGAATAACACCTTGCTTTAAAACCACGGGATAATAAAAGAAATCAAAGAGGGAATCAAAAAATTCCTAGAATCAAAAGAGAACAAAAACATGTCATACTCAAACCTTTGGGGCACAGCAAAGTCAGTGCTCATAAGTTAATTTATAGTAATAGACACATCAAAAAAGAAGGAAGGGACAAATCAAAATGTTAGCTCTACAACTCAAATAGAGAAAAAGAACAGCAAAAGAAGCCCACAGCCACCAGAAGAAAGGAAACAATAAAGATTAGAGCAAAAATAAATGAAACATAGAATAGAAAAGCAATAGAAAGAATCAACAAAACCAAAAGATGAGTCTTTGAATGGATCAACAACATCGACAAATCATTGGCCAAACTGACAAAAACAGAAGAGGAAGCAAATAACCCAAATAAGAAACGTGATGGGGGACATTACAACAGACCCAAATGAAATAAAAAGGATCGTAACTGATTACTATGAAAAACTGTACTCCAAAAAAAATTGAAAACCTAGAGGAAACGGACAAATTTCTAGATACCCACTACCTACCTAAACTAACACAAACTGAGGTAGAAAATCTGAACAGACCCATAACAAGAGAAGAGATTAAAAAGGTTAAAAAAAAAACCTCCAACAATACAACAACAAAAAAGTTCTAGCCCAGATGGCTTTACTGGAGAATTCTACCAATCAGTCAGAGAAAAGCTCACACCAGTACTACTAAAACTATTTCAGAACATACAAAATGAAGGGATACTTCTGAATTCATTCTATGACACCAGTACAACCCTGATAGCAAAACCAGGCAAGGAAACCACAAAAAAAGAAAATTACAGACCAATATCTCTCATGAATATGGATAAAAATTCTCAACAAAATTTTAGTCAATAGAATTCAAGTCATATAAAAGAAATAATACACACCTACCAAGTGGATTCATACCAGAGAAAAGCTGGTGGCCTAGTGGTTAACAGTTGGGCTGCTAACCAAAAGGTCGGCAGTTCAAATTCACCAGGCACTTTTTTTACCAAGTGGGATTCATACCAGAGAAAACCTGGTGGCCTAGTGGTTAACAGTTGGGCTGCTAACCAAAAGGTCGGCAGTTCAAATTCACCAGGCACTTCTTGGAAACCCTATGGGGCAGTTCTACTCTGTCCTACAGAGTAGCTTATGAGTTGAAATTGACTTGATGGCAATTGGTTTGGGTTTGTTTTTGTTCTTAAATGCAAGTAAAGTTCAACATTAGAAAATCAATCAATGTAATCAACCACATAAATAAAATGAAAGGAACCACACGGTCATCTCAATTGACAGAGAAAAGGCATTCGATAAAGTCCAACACCCATTCCTGATAATAACTCTCAATAAAAAAGAATTAGAAGGGAAACTCTTCAACACAATAAAGGGCTTTTTTATACAAAATTTTTAGAACGGCAACAAGACAAGGATGCCCTTATCACCACTTCTATTTAACATTGTGCTGGAAGTCCTAGCTAGAGAAATAAGGCAAGAAAAAGAAATAAAGGGCATCCAAATAGGTAAATGTCATGGATTGAGTTGTGTCCCCCCAAAATATCTGTCAACTTGGCTAGGTCATGATTCACTTGTATGATTGTCTACCATTTTATCTTCTGATGTGATTTTCCTGTATGTTGTAAATCCTATCACTATGATGTAATAAGATGGATTAGTGGCAGTTATATTGATGAGGTCTACAAGGTTAGTAGTGTCTTAAGCCAATCTCTTTTGATATATAAAAGAGAGAAGTGAGCAGAGAGACGTGAGGACCTCATACCACCAAGAAAGCAGTGCCGGGAGCAGAGTGCGTCCTTTGGACCTGAGGTTCCTGTGCTGAGATGCTCCCAGATCAAGGGAAGGTTGATGCATCACAAGGACCTTCCTCCAGAGCCAATAGAAAAAGCCGTCCCCGGAGCTGACACCCTGAATTTAGACTTCTAGCCTACTGGACTGTGAGAGAATAAACTTCTCTTTGTTAAAGCCATCCACTTGTGCTATTTCTATTATAACAGCACTAGATGACTAAGACAGAATTTGATATGGAGAGTGGGATGCTGCTCTAACAGATACGTAAAATGTGGAAGCGATTTTGAAACTGTGAATGAATAGAGGAGTGACAAGAGCAGAGGACCAGTGCAGCAGAGAACCTGCAGTGGCAGAGAAGCTGCAGCAGCAGAGAGCTGGCAGCAGCAGAACCAGGAGACCAAGCCAATCCACTGAGCAAGAGAACTGAGTGCCTGTGCTCAGGAGGCTTCCTGGGGGAGTGGGGTACCTCTGGGCACTTATCAGTGGAGCTACTAAGCTTTGGAACACTTGCCCCAGCAGGGCAGATATGGGCATGAGACCCCAGAGTAGAGAACCAAAGAAACCAGGAAACAGAAGCTAAAGAGACAAGGAACACAAGAACTTGAGCAGCCTCAGTCTCAAAAGGTATGACCATGACTTCAGGGGTTTCAAAGGGTGGAACCATGGCCTCTGGTGTTTCTAAGGGTGGAGTTGCCACTCAAATGGATGAGGAGAATTGTGCATCTAAAGCCAAGGGAGCAGAGTTGCTGTCCCAGTGGACCTGGAAGGCAGAGCTGAAGCCCAGGGCCAAGGGGCCTCCACTCAGAACCCAGAGAGTATGGCTAATAACTACTGTCTGGAGGGCAGAGTCATTGTGCAAATTGTCTCAGAGAACAGAGGATTATTATCAAAGCTTCGAGGGCTAATGTAATGTGTTCTGCTTACTTCCTTGGTGCCTGTTATCCCTTCTTTTCCTCCAATTACTCCCATTTGTAGTGGAAATGTCTCGCTTGTGCCTGTTCTGCCATTGTACCCTTGGAAGCAGATAACTTGTATTCTAGCTTTCACAGATAAAGATAAAGAGGAATTTTTGGATTTTGGACTTGGAGTTAAGACTTTTGCTATGATATGATGGGATGAATACGTTTTGCATATTGCAAGGATGTGATTTTTGGGGAGCCAAAGTGTGGAATGTCATGGATTGAATTATGTCCCCCCCAAAATGTGTGTATTAACTTGGTTAGGCCATGATTCCCAGTATTCTGTGGCTGTCCTCAATTTTGTGATTGAAATTTTATGTTAAAGAGGATTAGGGTGCTATTGTAACACCCTTACCAGGTCACATCCTTGACCCAATATAAAGGTAGTTTCCCTGGGGTGTGGTCTGCATCACTTTTTATCTTACAAGAGATAAAAGGAAAGAGAAGTAAGCAGAGTTGGGGATGTCATACCACCAAGAAAGCAGCGCCGGGAGCAGAATGTGTCCGTTGGACCTGAGTTTCCTGCGCTGAGATGCTCCCAGAGCAAGAGAACACTGATGCATCACAAGGACCTCCCTTCAAAGATGACAGACAAAGCCTTCCTCTGGAGCTGACACCCTGAATTTGGACTTGTAGCTTACAAGACAGTGAGAGAATAAATTTCTCTTTGTTAAAGCCACCCACTTGTGGTATTTCTGTTGTAGCAGCAATAGATGACTAAGACAGTAAGGAAGAAATAAAGCTACCTTTATTCACAGATGATATGATGCTATACATGTTGTTGCTGTTCTTAAAAAAAATTGATTCGGACTCATACCCTATGTACAGCAGAACAAAACGCTGCCCGGTCCTGTACCATCCTCACAATACTTGCTGTGCTTGAGCCCATTGTTGCAGCCACTGTGTCAATCCATCTCACTGAGGGTCTTCCTCTCCTTTGCTGACCCTCTACCCTGCCAAGCATGATGTCCTTCTCCAGGGACTGATCCCTTCTGACAACATGTCCAAAGTATGTCAGATGTAGTCTCACCATCCTTGCTTCTAAGGAACATTCTGGTTCTACTTATTCCAAGACAGATTTGTTCGTTCTTTTGGCAGTCCATGGTATATTCAATATTCTTTGCCAACACCATAATTCAAAGGCGTCAACTCTTATTTGGTCTTCCTTGTTCATTGTCCAGCTTTCATATGCATATGAAGCAATTGAAAACACCATGGCTTGGGTCAGGCGCACCTTAGTCTTCAAGGTGACATTTTTGCTTTTCAACACTTTAAAAAGGTCTTTTGCAGCAGATTTGCCCAAAGAAATGCGTCTTTTGATTTCTTGACTGCTGCTTCCATGGCTATTGATTGTGGATCCAATAAAATGAAAGCCCTGACAACTTCAATCCTTTCTCCATTTATGATGATTTTATTGGTCCAGGTGTGAGGATTTTTGTTTTCTTTATGTTGAGGTGTAATCCATACTGAAGGCTGTGGTCTTTGATCTTTATCAGTAAGTGCTTCAAGTCCTCTTCACTTTCAAAAGCAAGGTTGTGTCATTCATGTAACGAGAGTTGTTAATGAGTCTTCCTTCAATCCTGATGCCCCATTTTTCTTCATATAGTCCAGCTTCTCGGACTATTTGCTCAGCATACAGATTGAATAGGTATGGGGAAAGTATACAACCCTGACACACACCTTTCCTGACTTTAAACCACGTGGCATTCTCTTGTTCTTTTCGAACAACTGCCTCTTGATCTATGTACAGGTTCCTCATGGGCACAGTTAAGTGTTCTGCAATTTCCATTCTTCACAACGTTATCCATAATTTGTTATGATCCACACAGTCCAATGCCTTTGCATAGTCAATTTGTCATACCGTGGGGACTATCATGCTGCTGTGATGCTGGAAGCTATGCCACCAGTATTCAAACACCAGCAGGGTCAGTGATGGTGGACAGGTTTCAGCTGAGCTTCCAGACTAAGGGAAACTAGGAAGAAGGACCAGGCTGTGTACTTCTGAAAAGAATTAGCCAGTGAAATACTTATGAATAGCAGAGGAACATTGTCTGAAATAGTGCCAGAAGATGAGACCCTGAGGTTGGAAGGCACTCAAAATACGACTAGGGAAGAGCTGTTTCCTCAAAGTAGAGCCAACATTAATGATGTGGATGGAGCCCAGCCTTCGGGAATTTCATTTGCTGATGTGGTATGACTCAATATGAGAAGAAACAGCTGCAAACATCCACTAATAATCAGAACATGAAATGTACGAAGTATGAATCTAGGAAAATTGGAATGAAATCAAATGCATAAACATCAATATCCTCAGCATTAGTGAGCTGAAATAGACTAGTATTGACCATTTTGAATTGGACTATCATATGCTGTACTATGTCAGGAATGACAACTCGAAGAGGAATGGTGTTGCATTCATCATCAAAAAGAACATTTCAAGATCTATCCTGAAGTACAACACTGTCAGTGATAGGATAACATCTGTCATGGATTGAATTGTGTTCCCCCAAAAATATGTGTATCAACTTGGTTAGGCCATGATTCCCAGTATTGTGTGGTTGTCCTCCATTTTGGGATTGTAATTTTATGTTGAGAGGATTAGGGTGGGATTGTAACACCACCCTTACTCAGGTCACCTCCCTGATCCAAGGTAAAGGGGGTATCCCTGGAGTGTGGCCTGTACCACCTTTTATCTCTCAAGAGATAAAAGGAAAGGGAAGCAAGCAGAGAGTTGGGGACCTCATACCACCAAGAAAGCAGCACCAGGAGCAGAGCACATCCTTTGGAGCCGGGGTCCCTGAGCCTGAGAAGCTCCTCAACCATGGGAAGATTGAGAACAGGGATTTTCTTCCAGAGCCGACAGAGACAGAAAGCCTTCCCTTGGAGCTGATGCCCTGAATTTGGACTTGTAACCTACTAGACTGTGAGAAAATAAATTTCTCTTTGTTAAAGCCATCCACTTGTGGTATTTCTGTTAAAGCAGTACGAGATGACTAAGACAAAATCCATATGCCTACAAGGAAGACCAGTTAATACAACTATTATTCAAATTTACGCACCAACCACTAAGGCCAAAGATGAAGAAATAGAAGTTTTTACCAGCTTCTGCAGTCTGAAATTGATTGAACATGCAATCAGGACGCATTGATAATTATTGGTGATTGGAATACAAAAGTTGGAAACAAAGAAGGATCCATATTTGGAAAATATGTCCTTGGTGATAGGAATGATGCCAGATATTGCATGACAGAATTTTGTAAGACCAATGACTTCTTCATTGAAAATACCTTTTTTCATCAACATAAACAGTGACTATACACGTGGACCTCACCAGATGGAATACACAGGAATCAAATCAACTACATCTGTGTAAAAAGACGATGGAAAAGGTCAATATCATCAGTCAGAACAAGGCCAGGGGCCAACTGTGGAACAGAACTTCAAGTGGTCTTATGCAAGTTCAAGTTGAAACTGAAGAAAATTAGAACAATCCATGAGAACCAAAGTACAACCTTGAGTATATCCCACCTGAATTTAGAGACCATCTCAAGAACAGATTTGATGCTTTAATACTATACATACAGAATCCTAAAGACTCCACGAGAAAACTACTGGAGCTAATAGAAAGATAAAACAGAGTAGCAGGATACAAGAGAAACAAATAAAAATCCTTTGGACACCTATACACTAATAAAGAGAACTACGAAAAGGAAATCAGGAAAGCAGTACCATTTATAACAGTCCCTAAAAAAATAAAATAAAATACTAAAAATAACAATACCAAAAAAAAGAAATCTAACCAGGGAATAATACACCTATACAAAGAAAACTACAAAACACTACTGCAAGAAACCAAAAGAGACCTACAAAAAGGGAAAAACATACCAAGCTCATGGATAGGTAGACTCAGCAGTGGGAAAATGTCAATTGTACCAAATACCAAACTCTTTGATGTTGAGTCGATTCTGACTCATAGAGACCCTAAAGAACAAAGCAGAACTGACCCGAATGGTTTCCAAGGAGCACGTGGTGGATTCGAACTGCCAGCCATTTGATTAGCAGCTGTAGGTCTTAACAACTATGGCACCAGGGTTTCCTTTCTATCCAAAGCAATCTACAAAAGCAATGCAATCCCAATCAAAATACCAACAGCATTCATAATGAGATGGAAAAACTAATCATTAAATTTACACGGAAAAAAACAGGCCCTGGATAAGTAAAGCATTGAAGAAGAAGAACAAAATAAGTGGTCATGCACTACCTGACCTCAGAAACCTCTGTACAGCTATGGTAATCAAAATAGCCTGGTACTGGTTCAGTGACAGACACACTGATCAATGGAACAGAATTGAGAACCCAGGTGTAAATTCACCTACCTACAGCCACCTCATTTTGATGAAGGCCAAAATTTCATTAAAGGGGGAAAAGACAGTCTTTTTAACAAATGGTGCTGGCAAAACTGGATGCCCATCTGTAAAAAAATGAAACAGGACCCATTCCTCACACCATACACAAAAACTAATTAAAAATGGATCAAAGACCTAAATATAAAACCAAAAATAAAGATCATGGAAGAAAAAGTAGGATCAACATTAGGGGCCCTAATACATGGCACGAATAGGATAGATACCATAACTAACAATACACAAACACCAGAAGATAAGCTAGTTAAGTGAGATCTATTAAAAATTAAACACTTATGCTCATCAAGACTTTACCAAAAGAGTAAAAAGAGAGGGGGGCCAAAATGGCTGACTAGGCAGAAGCTTCCACTGAACCATCTTGCAACAAAGACCTGAAAAAACAGGTGAATCGATTACATATATGACAATATACGAACTCTGACCATCAAACACAGAAGTAAAGAATCGACCTGAGTGACAGGGGAGCGAGAGACCGCGGGGAAGCAGTGACTAGATGCTGATCCCACGCAGCACCTCGGTTCTGATTGCTTGCTGCTGCTCTTTGGCACAAATGCAACGGGACTCATGGTGGTTTCCTGAGACACGGCAAGCATGGGACACAGCCCTAACCCCCTGGGACAATCTAGCCGGGGACCCAGCCAGCACACACAGGCTACACACACCTGTGGAATCTGAGATAAAACAGCTCTCAACACAAGATAAGTGATTTTGTCTATTTTGCCAAAAAAATTTTTTTTTTATTCTCTACTATCTATCTGAGCCCTCCCCTCCCTGCCCCAGTCAGCTTCATTAACATTCAAATTCCCTGGGTATGAGATAGAAGGGCTGTGCTTTTTCTGACCCATTCTCCTGGCCTGGAAGAAATAGCAAATAAATAAACAGGGGAAAAATACTTTCCTGACTCCCCTAAACTGGAAGATCAGAGCAGAAGTGGCTCCAGTCCAGGCAAAAGAGATCCACAGACTTTGGCTTTCACCCCTACAGGAAACCAGGAGACTATTACAATACAAAGGCAAATCTGTTAGAGGTCTGACTGTAATTGTCTCAGCTGAGCAGCGGAGAGGCTGGTTTTGGAGGTTTGATACTGCTCTAGCTATTAAACAGAGCCCTCATAGCAGGGACCTGAAGGCTAAGGCTCCAATCACACCACCCAGCCACCCACGAAAGGAGTCTGAGGATAGTAGTGACTACCAGTTTTTACAGGTATAATCATTGGGTGCCTAGGGTACAGCTGCAGAGTCCACCACCAGAGCGTTCTAGAGAACAGAGACGCTCCTTCCTCACTGCCACTTGGGGGAAGGCTGTCAGCACCCTGCCCTCCTCAGAGTGTGACCCCCTGCCGCTACCAGAGACCGGTGCATACAACCATCACCACTACTCCTGTAAGATAATAGGTGAGAGCCTACACCACACACTAGGTGACTGACTATCAGAACACCTGAGCTGATTCTATTCAAGAATAGTTGAATGGACTCATAGGCTCATATACCTGGTAAGAGCTCTAACCATCTGATAACAGGACATTAGTGCCTCAAAGGCTCCAATAATCAAGTTAGCACACTCTAGTAGCCTATCTGGCTATATTGAAACAAAACAAGAAGACAGGACTCAGTGAGCAAATATAAAATAAATTATTACAATAATTTATAGATGGCTCAGAGACAGCAGTTGATATCAAATCCCATAAAGAAGCACACCACGACTGCTTCTACAAACCCCTGAAACAGAGAATCAAGACCTTTCCTGGATGAAGATATATTCCTGGAATTGCCAGATGTAAAATATAAAAGATTAATGTACAGAACGCTTGAAGACATCAGGGATGACATCAGAAATGAAATCAGGCAATGTACAGAAAAAGCCAAGGAACACACAGATAAAGCAGTTGAAGAAATTAAAAAGGTTATTCAAGAACATAATGAAAAATTTAAGAAAGAGACAGCATTCAGAAATGCAAAAGATTAACAACAAAATTCCAGAATTAGACAATTCAATAGGAAGTAAGAGGAGCAGAATCGAGGAATTGGAATGCAGAACTGAGGAGATGGAGGATAAGGCAATTGGGACCATTATATTTGAAGAAAAATCAGATAAAAGAATTTAAAAAATAAAGAAACCCTAAGAATCATGTGGGACTCTATCAAGGAGAATAACTTGCATGTGATTGGAATTCCAGAACAGGGAGAATTGCTGAAGATCTGTTGGCAGAAAACTTCCCTGGCATCGTGAAAAATGAAAGGCTATCTATCCAAGATGCTCATAGAACCCCATACAAGGCAGATCCCAAAAGAAAATCACCAAGACATATTATCATCAAACTTGACAAAACCAAAAATAAAGAGAAAATTTTAAAAGCAACCAGGGATAAGCAAAAAGTCACCTACAAAGAAGAATCAATAAGAATAAGTTCCGAACACTTGGCAGAAACCATGCAGGCAAGAAGGCAATGGGATGACATATATAGAGGACTGATGGGGAAAAATTGCCAGCCAAGAATCATATATCCAGTAAAACTCTTTCTCAAATATGAAGGAGAAATTAAGTCATTTACAGATAAACACAAGCTTGGAGAATTTGCAAAAACCAAACCAAAACTACAAGACTTGCTAAAGGAGATTCTTTGGTTAGAAAATCAATATCAGATATCAACACAATACAAGGACACAGAACAGAGTACCCTGATATCACCTTAGATAGGCAAATAAAAAAAAAATAAGATTAATTAAAAAAACACTCAAATCAGGGAATCACTGATGTCATTATGTAAAAGATGACAATAATCAATAAAGAGAGACTAAATAAGGAGGCATAGATCTTCCATATGGAAAGGAAATCATGGTGATATAGGGAGATACTAGTTAGGTTTATGCTTAGAAAAATAGTGGTAAATATTAAGGTAACCACAAAGATTAACATGCCCATAATTCAAAATAAAAACCAAGACAAGCAAAAAGACTCAGCAAAAACAAATTCAACTACAATGAAAAAGTGGAACATACAATTTACAAAGAAAAACTTCTCAGCACAAAAAAGTGGAAAAATGAAACTATCAACAACACACAAAAAAAAACACATCAAAATGACAGCACTAAACTCATGCTTATCTATAATTACGATGAAGGTAATGGACCAAATGCACCAATAAAGAGATAGAGAGTTGCAGATTGGATAAAAAAGCATAATCCAGCTATATGCTGCCTACAAGAGAAAAAAAGCAAGAGACACACCTTAGAATTAGAGACACAAACAAACTAAAACTCAAATGATGGAAAAAATATATCAAACAAACAGCAATCAAAAATGAGCCGGAGTGACAATATTACTTTTTGCAAAACAGACTTTAAAGTTAATCCACCACAAAGGATAAAGAAGGTCAATATATAATGATTAAAGGGAATATTTACCAGGAAGATATAACCATATTAAATATTGATGCACCCAATGACAAGGCTGCAAGATACATAAAACAAACTCTAACAGGATTGAAAAGTAAGATAGACAGCTCCACAATTATAGCAGGAGATTTCAACACACCAAATTCAGTGAAGGACGAGACATCCAATAAGAAGCTCTATAAAGACACGGAAGATCTAAATGCTACGATCAACCAACTTAACCTCATAGACATATACAGAATACTCCACCCAACAGCTGCAAAGTATACTTTCTTTTCTAGTGCACACGAAACATTCTCTAGAATAGACCACATATTAGTTCATAAAGAAAGCCTCTGTGGAATCCAAAACATCGAAACATTACAAAGCATCTTCTCAGACCATAAGGCCATGAGAGTAGAAATCAATAACAGAAAAACCAGGGAAAAGAAATCAAATACTTGGAAACTGAACAATACCCTGCTCAAAAAAGACTCTGTTATAGAAGACATAAAGGATGGAATAAAGAAATTCATCGAATCCAAGGAGAATGAAAACACTTCCTATCAGAACATTCGGGACACAGCAAAAGCAGTGTTCAGAGGTCAATTTATATCAATAAACACACATATACAAAAAGAAGGGCCAAAATCAATGAACCGTCCCTAAAATTTGAATAAATAGAAAGAGAGGAATAAAAGAAACCCTCAGACACCCGGAGAAAACAAATAATAAAAAATAGAGCAAAATTAAATGAATTAGAAAAACAACTGAACGAGTTAACAAGACTAAAAGCTAGTTCTTGAAAAAAAAATTAACAAAATTGATAAACCATTGGCCAGACTGATAAAAGAAAAACAGGAAAGGAAACAAATAACCTGAATGAGAAACGAGATGGGCAATGCAACAACAGACCCAACTGAAATTAAAAGAATCATATCAGATTACTAGGAAAAATTGCACTCTAACAAATTTGAAAACCTAGAAGAAATGGATGAATTCCTAGAAACACATTACCTACCTAAATTAACACAAAGAGAGGTAGAACAACTAAATAGACCCATAATAAAAAAAGAGATTGAAAGGGTAACCAAAAAACTCCCAATAAAAAAAGCCCTGGTCCGGACGGCTTCACCACAGAGTTCTACCCAACTTTCAGAGAAGAGGTAACACCACTACTACTAAGGGTATTTCAGAGCATAGAAAAGGACGGAATACTCTCAAACTCATTCTACGAAGCCAGCAAATCTCTGATACCAAAACCAGCTAAAGACACCACAAAAAAAGAAAATTACAGACCTTAGATGCAAAAATCCTCAACAAAATTCTACCCAATAGAATTCAACAACATATCAAAAACAAATACACCATGACCAAGTGGGATTCATACCAGGTATGCAGGGATGGTTCAACATTAGGAAAAGAATTAATATAATCCACCGTATTTTGAAAAAAAAAATTTTTTTTTTACCATATAAATAAAACTAAAGACAAGAATCCCATGATTTTATCAACTGATGCAGAAAAGGCATTTGGCAAAGTTCAACACCCATTCATAATAAAAACTCTCAGCAAAATAGAAATAGGAGGAAAATTCCTAAGCATAATAAAGGGCGTTTAGAGAAAGCCAACAGAAAACATCATCCTAAATGGAGAGATTCTGAAAGCATTCCCCCTGAGAACGGGAACCAGACAAGGATGCCCCTTACCATCACTCTTATTCAACATTGTGCTGGAGGTCCTAGCCAGAGCAATTAGGCTAGATAAAGAAATAAAGGGCATCCAGATTGGTAAGGAAGAAGTAAAAGTATCTCTACTTGCAGATGACATGATCTTATACACAGAAAACACTAAGGAATTCCCAATAAAAAAACTACTGAAACTAATTTTAGAGTTCAGCAGACTATCAGGATAAAATCAGTTGGATTCCTCTACACCAACAAGAACATCGAAGAGGAAATCACCAAATCAATACCATTTACAGTAGCCCAAAAGAAGACAAAGTACTTAGGAATAAATCTTAACCAGAGATGTAAAAGACCTGTACAAAGAAAAGTACAAGGCACTACCGCAAGACACAAAAAGAGACCTACATAAGTGGAAAAACATACCTTGCTCATGGGTAGGAAGACTTAACACTGTAAAAATGTCTAGCCAACAAAAAGCCATCTGTAGACACAATGCAATTCTGATCCAAATCCTAACAACATTCTTTAATGAGATGGGGAAGCAAATCACCAACTTCATATGGAAGGGCAAGAGACCCCGAATAAGTAAAGCTTTACTTAAAAAGAGGAACAAAGTGGGAGGCCTCACTCTACCCGATTTTAGAACCTATTTATACTGCCACAGTAGTCAAAACAGCCTGGTACTGGTACAGCAACAGATACATAGACCAATGGAACAGAATTGAGAATCCAGACATAAATCCACTCACATATGAGCAGCTGATATTTGACAAAGGCCCAAAGTCAGTTCATTGGGGAAAAGACAGCCTCTTTAACAAATGGGGCGGCATAACTGAATATCCATCTGCAAAAATGAAACAAGACCCATACCTCACACTATGCACAAAAACTAACCCGGAATGGATCAAAGACCTAAACATAAAACCTAAAACGATAAAGACCATGGAAGAAAAAATAGGGACAACGTTAGCACCCCTAATACACGGCATAAACAGTACACAAAACATTACTAACAATGCAGAAGAGAATCCAGATAACTCAGAGCTCCGGAAAATCAAACACCTATGCTCATCCAAAGACTTCACCAAAAGAGTAAAAAGACTACCTACAGCCTGGGAAAAAGCTTTTAGCTATGATATTTCCAATCAGCATCTGATCTCTAAAATCTACATGATTCTGCAAAAACTGAACTACAAAAAGACAAATAACGCAATTAAAAAATGGGCAAAGGATATGAATAGACACTTCACTAAAGAAGACATTCAGGTAGCTAATAGATATATGAGGAAATGCTCACAATCATTAGCCATCAGAGAAATCCAAGTCCAGACTACAGTGAGATTCCATCTCACTCCAACAAGGCTGGCATTAATCCAAAAATACAAAATAATAAATGTTGGAGAGGTTGTGCAGAGACTGGAACACTCATACACTGCTGGTGGGAATGCAAAATGGTACAACTACTTTGGAAAGCGATTTGGTGCTTCCTCAAGCAATCCCACTCCTTGGAATATATCCTAGAGAAATAAGAGCCTTTACAGGAACAGATATATGCATGTTTATTGCAGCAGCAATAAACCCATGTTTATTGAAGCCCTGTTTACAATAGCAAAAAGATGGAAGCAACCAAGGTGCCCATCAACGGATGAATGGATAAATACATTATGGTATATTCACACAATGGAATACTACGCATCGATAAAGAACAGTGAGGAATCTGTGAAACATTTCATAACATGGAGGAAGCTGGAAGGCATTACGCTGAGTGAAATTAGTCAGTTGCAAAAGGACAAATATTGTATAAAACCACTATTATAAGAACTTGAGAAATAGTTTAAACTGAGAAGAAAACACTCTTTTGTGGTTACAAGAGGGGTGAGGGTGGGAGGGTGGGAGGGGGCATTCGCGAATTAGTTGGTAGATAACAACCACTTTAGGTGAAGGGAAAGACAACACACAATACAGGGGAGGTCAGTACAACTGGACTAAACCAAAAGCAAAGAGGTTTCCTGAATAAGCTGAATGCTTCGAAGGCCAGTGTAGCAGGGGCAGGGATTTGGGGACCATGATTTCAGGGGACATCTAAGCCAATTGGCATAATAAAATCTATTAAGAAAACATTCCACACCCCACTTTGAAGAGTGGAGTCTGGGGTCTTAAATGCTAGCAAGCAGCCATCTAAGATGCATCAATTGGTCTCAACGTACCTGGAAAAAAGGAGCAAAGGAAAATGAAGAACACTAAGGACGCAAGGTAATTATGAGCCCAGGAGACAGAAAGGGCTGCATAAACCAGAGACTACATTAGCCTGAGACCAGAAGAACTAGATGGTGCCTGGCTACAACTGATGACTGCCCTGACAGGGAACACAACAGAGAACCCCCGAGGGAGCAAGAGAGCAGTGGGATGCAGACCCCAAATTCTCATAAAAAGACCAGTCTTAATGGCCTGACTGAGACTGGAAGGACCCCGGTGGTCATGGCCCCCAGACCTTCTGTTGCCGCAGGACAGGAACCATTCCCAAAGCCAACTCTTCAGACATGGATTGGACTGGACAATGGGTTGGAGAGGGATGCTGGTGAGGAGTGAGCTTCTTGGATCAGGTGGACACTTGAGACTATGTTGGCTTCTCCTGCCTGGAGGGGAGATGAGAGGGCGGAGGGGGTTAGAAGCTGGCGAAATGGACACGAAAAGAGAGAGTGGAGGGAGAGAGCAGACTGTCTCATTAGGGGGAGAGTAATTTTTTTTTAGCAAGGTGTATATAAGTTTTTATGTGAGAGACTGACTTGATTTGTAAACTTTCACTTAAAGCACAATAAAATTTTTTTTAAAATTTACATACACCTTGCTTTTTTTTGCTATACACTCCTAATTTCTCTCCCCGTAATGAGACAGCACACTTCTTCCCTCCATTCTCTCTTTTTGTGTCCATTATGCCAGCTGTGACCCCCGTCTGCCCTTTCTTTTCCCCTCCAGACAGGAGATGCCAACATAGTCTCATGTGTCTACTTGATCCAAGAATCTCGCTCTTCATCGGTATCATTTTCCGTCACATATTCCAGTCCAATCATTGTCTGAAGACCTGTCTTTGGGAATGGTTCCTATCTTGGGCTAACAGAAGTTCTGGAGACAATGGTCTCCAGGGTCCTTCTAGTCCCAGTCTGACCATTAAGTTTGGTCTTTTTACAAGAATTAGGGACGAATGGACACAGGGAACCTGGGGTGGAAAGGGGGAGGGTGCTGTCACATTGTGGGGATTGCGATCAATGTCACAAAATGGTATGTTTTTCTTTTAATGAGAAATTTACTTAAACTGTAAATTTCACCTAAAGCACAATTTTTAAAAAATGTTAAAAAAAAATAAAAAAGAATAGATTTTACGTATTGAACATTAATGACCAAAGACAAGATGAGTTGTGGAATGACATCGAGGACATCATACACGAAGAAAGCAAGAGGTCATCAAAAAGATAGGAGAGAAAGACCAAAATGAATGTCAAAAGAGACTCTGAAACTTGCTCAGAGAAATGATGAAGTAAAAGAGCTGAACAGAAGATTCCAAAGGGCAGCTCAAGAAGACAAAGAAAACTATTAAAATGATATGTGCAAAGACCTGGAGTTAGAAGACCAAAAGGGAAGAACATGCTTGGCATTTCTCAAGCTGAAAGAACTAAATAAAAAATTCAAACCTCGAGTTGCAATTTTGAAGGGTTCTATGAGCAAAATACTGAACAACACAGGAAGTATCAAAAGAAGACGGAAAGAATACCCAGAGTCACTGTTACTAAAAAGAACTGGTCGACATTCAATCATTTTAGGAGGTAACATACGATTAAGAATCGATGGTACTGAAGGAAGAAGTCCAAGCTGCACTGAAGACACTGGGGAAAAACAAAGCTCCAGGACCTGAACAAGGAAGACTGAAGAAGAACTGATGCCTTTCACTTATGATGTTGGCGATGAATATTGAATATACCATGGACTGCCAAAAGAAAGAACAAATCTGTCTTGGAAGAAGTACAGTCAGAATGCCCCTTAGAAGCGAGGATGGTGAGACTTTGTCTCACATACTTTGGACATGTTATCAGGAGGGATGAGTCCCTGGAGAAGGGCATCATGCTTGGTAAAATCAAGGGTCAGCAAAAAAGAGGAAGACCCTCAATGATATGGATTGACACAGTGGCTGCAACAATGGGCTCAAGCATAACAATGATCATGATGATGGCACATACTGGGCAGTGTTTCGTTCTGTAGTACATAGGGTTGCTATGAGTCAGAACATATGGATGCAAAAGCTGGACATGAATAAGGAAGAGGAAAGAAAAATTGATGCATTTGAATATGGTGTTGTCGAAGAATATGGAATATACCACAGACTTCCAGAAGAACGAACAAATCTGTATTGGAGGAAGTACAGCCAGAATGCTCCTTAGAAGCAAGGATGGCAAGACTTCGTCTCATATACGTTGGACATGTTATCAGGAGGGACCAGTCCCTGGAGAAGGACCTCATGTTTGGTAAGGTAGAGGGTCAGCAACGAGATGGACTGACACAGTGGCTGCACCAATGGGCTCAGGCACAGCAATGATTGTGAGGACGGTGCAGGACAGGGCAGCGTTTCGTTCTTTTGTACGTAGGGTTGCTATGAGTTGGAACTGACTCAATATCACCTAACAACAATAACAGTGGCACTATTTCCGGTAGTAAAAAGGGTACTATGTGTCCATGACATGATTTGAGATAGGCAAAATATCACCATTAGACACTTCTATTCAAATACTTATCAGAGAAGATTCTGGGTGATCACGTATTTGTTTTTGCCAAACTGAAAAGTATAATGATGTTGGCTGGTTACTCCTACTTTCGCTGGAGAAGTGGGGGGAAAAAAGAAAAGATGAGCTCAAGGCTTCAAAGTTACAGCTCAAGCACTACATAGAGGACCTGAAAGTTGCTATGTATTCCCTAAAGAAAGCCTTACCTCCTGTAGCTACAGAGCTGAGATTCTGAAAATCAAACCCAGAGTATTATCTTAAGAGTGGCTGAATTACAACACCAATTGAATTTTACAAGGTGTCTAAAGTTAAAGTGAGGACACTGATCGAGCAGAAATGGGATTCTGAAAATTGGAATGGGGACATAAGGGTAGATGCTGATGAAGCTGAGGACAAGGAGCCCCTAAATGCTGTTGAGACACCTTTGTCAGTAGAATCAACCCTTTTTCCCCCATCTGATGAGATTAATCCAGCTTTGTCTGGTGAATCTTTGCCTGAGACATCTCCTGAACCAGACGTCCTGCAAGCCACTGCTTAATGTCCTCAGGATCCACCCCTATCACTCATCTCTTTGCTCTAGACCTATAACTAGACTCAACTTCCAGCAAGCCTGGAAAGGTGAGGTACAAAACATGACTCATGAGGATGTTGTGCTACACTGCAAAAAAGCTACATGATTTTCCTAATCTGTACAGACAAAAATCTGAGGAATATCTGCGGGACTGGATATTAAGGATGTGGGATAAAGGTGCAAGGAACATAAAGTTGTATCGATCTGAATTTATTGGGATGGGTCCACTAAGCAGAGATTCTGCATTCGATGTTTCCGATCAAAGGGCTAGAAAAGGATCTAATGGCCCATCAACAGAAGAATGCATAAGTAAAATGTGGAATGTACATAAATGGAACACTATTCATCAATAAAGAAAAATGAGTTCCTGAAACATCTTACAATGTGGATGAACCTGGAGGACATTATGTTGAGCGAAATAAGTCAATCACAAAAAATCAACAAGGCAGACCTCTCTGCAGGGCCATTAGGAGCATGCCAGCACCTCCCCCACCTGGACACTGTCAGCAACAAGGCTGCTGTGAATTGCTACAGAAAGCTCCCGCAGTAAAGCCTGTTCCCATAGCTCTACCTGCCTCCCTGCACACCCATAGCTCACATCTCTATAAGCAACAGGACAGGCCTCCTTTCCGGCCAGTTTGGGTCTGTCTGCTCTCTCCTCTGTCTGCTGAGGACTGCTGACTGAGGCTGCTATGTACTAGGAAGCAGCATCTTGAGTGGAGGCTGCTTTCACAGCCACAATCTACCGGGGGAGGGGGGCTCTGATAGCAACAAGTCAGATCTCCGTGGGGATTCAACTGGAGCGTGACACCCACTCTCACACCTGGTAACTGTTGGCTGCCAAGCTGTTGTAAACTGCTACAGAAGGCCTCTGCAGTGGAGTCTACCCCCATAGTCAGCATTCTACCTGTCTCCTTGTGCACCCTATGGCTCAGGCCTCTGAAACCAAAAGGACAGACATCCAAGGGGTCAGTTCAGGTCTGCTGCTGAGGACTCCTGACTGAGGCTCTTAGGAAGCAGGCATATTGAATGCAGGCAACACCCACAGCCAACATACTATGGAGCAGTCACTGATAGTAAAAACGCAGTTTCTGGAGGTCCGTTTGGAGTGTGACAACCCTTCCCCACCCAGTATCTGTCAGCTGCTGAACTGATATGAACTCCTACAGAAGGTTTCCTACAGTGGAGCCAGGGGGCAGTCACCTAAGTGGAGACAGCTCCCCCAAACCACCACAGGGTCACTGGGGCTCTCAAACCAGCAAACCAGACCTCGCAGAAGGCCTTCTGAGAAGTGCCAGCCTCTCCTCCTCCTAAAACGGAGGAAAGTCTGCCTGTACTTCCCATAAATGCCAGCTCAGATATAAGCAGTCCCCGCAGAGCATGAAAGGAAGCCCCAGGTGAAGCCACACAGCAACAACCAGCCCCGAAGGGGGCTTGCTGCCTGTGAGTTTTCCAACTGAAAACGTGGTTGCAGAAACAGAGATGGAATGGGAACAATAACCAGAGAGGGGTGACAATGCCCCCTGGTGGACACATTGATTACTGCATAATATCGCGCCTGAGTGGCAGCACTCGTTAATGGATAGGCTGACCACATCGTGTTCTCTGGTATGTTTGAGAGACACAATGAAAATTGAAAACCAAGATCTAGAACGTTCAAACCCTAATTAAACGAGGGAGGGAGAAGGAGCTATAACAGAGAGGGAGAGGAATCGGTAAGCAGAGGAAGAAGGCTCTGCCTCCCTAAGAGTTTTCTGCAGAAAGTAGTATGGGCAACACCACCAAATACTGGGCAGAACTGAAAAAGTTAACACCCTCAAAAATTGCAGTGTCTTAACAGAAAATCATAACACAAAAAAGAGAAATATGGCCCATTCAAATGAACATGAAGAAAGGAATCAAAGTGCATCTATAAAACCAAAAAAATGAACCCATTGCTGTCGAGTCAATTCCAACTCATAGTGGCCCTATAGGACAGAGTAGAACTGCCCCATAGGGTTTCCAAGGAGCAGCTGGTGGATTTGAGCGGCCAACATTTTGGTTAGTGGCCGAGCTCTAAAAATGGAAGAATATAATACAACAATGGTAAACATAATTAACATAGACAAAGGGAAAATATAGACAAAGAACTAAAAGAAATAAGGAAAACAATGCAAGAACAAAATGAGGATCTAAAAAAAGAGGTAAAGAGAAGCCAAATAGAAATACTGCAACCAAAAGGGACAATAACTGAAATGAGACATAGGAGGACTTACCAACAGATTTAATCAGGCAGAATAAAGAATCAGCATATCAGAGCATAAGAGAGTCAAAACTACAGAGTCTGAAGAGCAACAATAACGGAGGCTCAAAAAGGCTGAGCACACTTTAATGGAATTATGGGACAACAACAGGCCTAATATACGCATCATGGTAATTCCAGAAGGAAATAAAAGACAGAAAGGAACAGAAAGAATATTTGAAGAAATAATGACAGAAAATTCCCCCAGTCTGATGAAAGATCTTTGAGATCAACACCGAGACACATCTTAGTTAGGCTCTCAAAAAGTAAACATAAAGAGAGAATCCTGAAAGCAGTGAAAGAGAAGCAAAGTCACATACAAAGGATCCCCAATAAGATTAAATGGCAATTCCTCCTCAGAAACACTGCAGGCCAGAAGGCAATGGAATGATACATTTAAAGTGCTGAAAGAAAAAAAAATCTCAACCAAGAATACTATATCCAGCGAAACCGTCCATCAAGAATGAGGGTGACAAAATGGTATAGCTCTTGTGGAAAACAGTATAGTGGTTCCTGAAAAAGCTAAAAATAGAACTACCATAAAAAAAAAACGACCCAGCAATTCCACTTCTAGGTATATACCCAAAAGACACAACAGCAGAGACTCAACAGAGACTTGTATACCAATGTTTGTTGCAGCAGTATTCACAATAGCCAAAAGGTGGAACCAACCTAAATGCCCATCAACAGATGAATGGGTAAACCAAATGTGGTACATACATACATTGCAATACTGCTCAGCCAGTAGAAGAAATGAAGTCTTGATACATGCTATAATATGGATAGACCTTGAGACATTAGGCTGAGTGAAGTAAGTCAGTCACAAAAGGACAAATATTGTTTAACCTCACTATTATAAAAAGACAAGAAAAGGCAAATGTATAGAGACCAAAGTTTATTAGTGATTACAAGGGCACATGGGATTTGGTGTTTTTTGTTTTTTTTTTTTTGATTGGAGGTTTACTGTCATGGTTTCATGGAATATTCCCAGTTAACTGGCTTAATATCGTGTGTAGTGCTTCTGTTCTAGCTTCTAGTTCGTTGTGGAGTTCCTGGAGTCTTAATAGCTTGCAAGCGGTCATCCAAAGCACAATTAGTCTCTATTCACCTGGAGCAACAGAGGAAGGAGAGTCAGGAATAGGAGGAGGATATGGAATGTGAGGCTAACTGTCTCCATGAACAGCTGCTACTTTGCCATGAGACCAGAAAAACTGGACAGTGCCCTGCTACCATTACTGAACATTTTGATCAAGGGTTCTATAGAGGACCCCTGTCAAAAGGGGGAAAATGTAGAACAGAATTTCAAATTCTCATGGAATCCAGACTTTCTGGAGTCATTAAGGCTGGGTGAATCCCTGACACTATTGCCCTGAGATAATCTTTAGACCTTAAACCAAAATATCCCCTGATGACTTCTTAAAACCAAACAATAGTTTAGCTTAACTAGTGAAAAATGTCTGTCTTGAGCAGTGTGCTGTTTTATGAACTATCTATACGGGATCAAATTGACAACAGCAACTTGAAAGGATTAGATAGGAACCTTAGCGGGCAGTGAGTTTATGTTAATGAAGGAGGAACAAATCAGAAAATGAGGGTGAGAATGGCTGCACAACTCAAAGAATGTAATCAATGTCACTGAACTGTACATGTAGAAACTTGAATTTAGGTATGATTTGCTGTTTATATTCTCAAAAACAAAATAAATAAAATTCTAAAAATTTTTCAGAAAAAGCTTTACCACCAAAAGACTTGAAAGCAGAGACTCAAACACAAACTTGTACACCAATGTTCACTGCAGTACTAGTCACAATAGCCAAAAGGTGGAAACAACCTAAATGCCTATCAACAGATAAATGGGTAAACAAAAAGTGGTACATACATACATACATTTGGGTATTACTCAGCCAGTAGGAAAAATAGTCTTGATAACCAAAAACAAGCCTGTGGCCGTCGAGTCAATTCCGACACATAGTGACCCTATAGGACAGAGTAGAACTTCCCCCATAGGGTTTCCAAGGAGTGGCTGGTGGATTTGAACTGCCAGCCTTTTGGTTAGCAGCCATAGCTCTTAACCACTACACCACCAGGGTTTCTGAAGTCTTGATACATGCTACAATATGGATGGAGCTTGAAGATATTATGCTGAGTGAAATAAGTCAATCGCAAAAGGACAAATATTGTATAACCTCACTTACATAAAAAAAGATAAGAACAGGCTAATGTATAGAGACTAAAGTTTATTAGTAGTTATGAGGGGTGGGGGGAAAGAGGGGTTATTGCTTATGACATACTGAGTTTCAGTTTATGGGGATGGAAAAATCACATTGATTAAGGGTAGGGCTGCACAGCCAATCATTCTAAGTACTGTCAGTAAGTTGTACACTTGTATAAAGTTGAATGGGCAAAAGTTTTGTGATAGACATGTTTTCAATGATGAAAAAAAAAAAAGACAGTAGCTGCTGAGGCTACTTATGTAAACCCAAACACCTCATGAGATTTAGTTACTTGGTTTGGAGGTTTAGGGTTATGGTTTCATGGACCATCCCAGTAATTGGCCTAATAACGTGTTTGGTGCTTCCGCTCTAACTCCCAGTTCATTGCGTAGTGCCCAGGACCTTAAAAGCTTGCAAGCGACAATCCAAGGCATGACAAATGGTCTCTATTCACCGAGAGTAACAGATGAAGAAGGAGAGTCAGGAATAGAATGAAGAAATGGAATGTGTGGCCAATTGTCTGCATGAACAACTGCTTCCTCTGCCATGAGACTAGAAGAACTGAATGGTGCCTGGCTACCATTACTGAATGTTTTGATCGAAGATTCTGTAGAAGAATCCTGATCAAAACGTGGAAAATGCTGAACAGAATTTAAAATTCTCAAGGACTCCAGACATTCTGGAGCCATAGTGGCTGGATAAACCCCTGAAACTATTGCCCTGAGATAATATTTAAAACTTGAAAAGCAAAAAAAAAAAAAAAATTTAGACCAAACATTCCCTGAAATCTTCTTAAAACCAAACAAGAGATTAGCTTAACTTGTAAAAAAAAAAAAAAGGTCTGCCTTGAATATTATGCTCTTTTAAGAACTACGTATATGGGATCGAAGTCACAACAGCAACTTGAAAGATAAGATAGGAACCTTAGAGGGCAGTGAGTTTATGTTAATGGGGGAGGAACAACTCAGAAAAGGAGGATGACAATGGTTGCACACTCTAAAAATGTACTCACTGTCACTGAATTATACATGTAGAAATTGAATTGAATTGGTGTATGTTTTGCTGTGTATGTTCTCAACAAGAATAATTTTTTTAAAAGTTAAGTAAAAATAAATAATGAGGGTGAATCAAAATATTCCCATACAAACAGAAGCTGAGAGAGTTCATATCCACCAGACCAGCCCTACAAAAATACTAATGGGAGTTCTGTAGATGGAAGGGAGAAGACAGTAGAAAGTAATTCAAAGCCATACATAAAAAGAAAGATCCCTCTACCTGATCTTTGACAAAGGCCAAAGTTCACTGAATTGGGAAAAAAGTCTTTTTAACAAATGGGGTTGGCAAAACTGGATGCCCATCTGTGAAAAAAAATGAAACAGGACCCATACCTCACACCATACACAAAAACTAATCCAAAGTGGATCAAAGACCTAAATATAAAAACCAAAAACTATAAAAATTAAAAAAAAAAAATTTAATAATAATAATTAGGAAAGAAAAAATAGGGTCACGGCTAACCAAAAAACCAAACCCATTACAATCAAGTCGATTCTGACTCATAGTGACCCTACAGGACAGAGTAGAACTGCTCCATATGGTTTCCAAGGAGCGCCTGCTGGATTCAAACTGCTGACCTTTTGGTTAGCAGCCATAGCTCTTAACCACTACACCACCAGGCCCTAATATATGGCATAAACAGCATACAAACCATAATTAACAATACACAAACACCAGAAGTTGAGCTAGATAACTGGAATCTCATAAAAATTAAACACTCACACTTATCAAAAGACTTCACCAAAAGAGTAAAAAGAGAACCTATAGACTGGGAAAAAATGTTTACCTATGACAAATCCGACAAAGGTCTAATCTTTAAAATCTATAGGAAAATCCAACGCCTCTATAATAAAAAGACAAATAATCCAACTAAAAAATGAGCAAAGGATACGAATAGACACTTCACCAAAGAAGACATTCAGGCAGCTAGCGGACACATGAGGAAATGCTCGCAATCACTAACCATTAGAGAAATGAAAATCAAAATCACAACGAGATAACACCTAACCCCGACATTACTGGCATGAATCAAAAAATAAATAACAACCACAAAAAGACAAACAACCCAATCAAGAAGTGGGCAAAGGATATGAACACACATTTCACTAAAGAAGATATTCAGGCAGCCAACAGATACATGAGAAAATGCTCTCGATCATTAGCCATTAGAGAAATGCAAATTAAAACTACGATGAGATTCCATCTCACACCAGCAAGGCTGGCATTAATCCAAAAAACACAAAAGAATAAATGTTGGAGAGGCTGCGGAGAGATTGGAACTCTCATACACTGCTGGTGGGAATGTAAAATGGTACAACCACTTTGGAAATCTATCTGGCGTTATCTTAAACAGTTAGAAATGTAACTACCATACAACCCAGAAATCCCACTCCTAGGAATATACCCTAGAGATACAAGAGCCTTCACACAAACAGATATATGCACACCCATGTTTATTGCAGCTCTGTTTACAATAGCAAAAAGTTGGAAGCAACCAAGGTGTCCATCAACGGATGAATGGGTAAATAAATTGTGGTATATTCACACAATGGAATACTACGCATCGATAAAGAACAGTGACGAATCTCTGAAACATTTCATAACATGGAGGAACCTGGAAGGCATTATGCTGAGCGAAATGAGTCAGAGGCAAAAGGACAAATATTGTATAAGACCACTATTATAAGATCTTGAGAAATAGTAAACCTGAGAAGAACACATACTTTTGTGGTTACGAGGAGGGGAGGGAGGGAGGGTGGGAGAGGGTTTTTTATTGATTAATCAGTAGATAAGAACTGCTTTAGGTGAAGGGAAAGACAACACTCAATACATGGAAGGTCAGCTCAATTGGACTGGACCAAAAGCAAAGAAGTTTCCGGGATAAAATGAATGCTTCAAAGGTCAGCGGAGCAAGCGCGGGGGTCTGGGGAACATGGTTTGCGGGGACTTCTAAGTCAATTGGCAAAATAATTCTATTATGAAATCATTCTGCATCCCACTTTGAAATGTGGCGTCTGGGGTCTTAAATGCTAACAAGCGGCCATCTAAGATGCATCAATTGGTCTCAACCCACCTGGAGCAAAGGAAAATGAAGAACACCAAGGCCACACGACAACTAAGAGCCCAAGAGACAGAAAGGGCCACATGAACCAGAGACCTACATCATCCTGAGACCAGAAGAACTAGTTGGTGCCCGGCCACAATCGATGACTGCCCTGACAGGGAGCACAGCAGAGGACCCCTGAGGGAGCAGGAGATCAGTGGGATACAGACCCCAAATTCTCATAAAAAGACCAAACTTAATGGTCTGACTGAGACTGGAGGAATCCCGGCGGCCATGCTCCCCAGACCTTCTGTTGACACAGGACAGGAACCATCCCCGAAGACAACTCATCAGAAATGAAAGGGACTGGTCAGCGGGGGGGAGAGAGACGCTGATGAAGAGTGAGCTAATTATATCAGGTGGACACTTGAGATTGTGTTGGCAACTCTTGTCTGGAGGGGGGATGGGAGGATAGAGAGAGAGGGAAGCCGGCAAAATTGTCAAGAAAGGAGAGACTGAAAGGGCTGACTCAAGAGGGGGAGAGCAAGTGGGAGTAGGGAGTGAGATGTATGTAAACTTTTATGTGACAGACTGATTGGATTTGTAAACGTTCACTTGAAGCTTAATAAAAGTTATTAAATAAATAAATAACAAATGTTGGAGAGGTTGGGTTGCGGGGAGATTGGAACTCTTATGCACTGCTGGTGGGACTGCAAAATGGTACAACCATTTTGGAAAACAACGTGGTGCTTCTTTAAAAAGCTAGAAATAGAAATACCATATGATTCAGCAATCCCACTCCTAGGAATATATCCTAGAGAAATAAGAGCCATCACACGAATAGACATATGCATACCTATGTTCATTGCAGCATTATTCACAATAACGAAAAGATGGAAACAACCTAAGTGCCCATCAACAGATGAATGGGATAAACAAATTATGGTACATACACACAATGGAATACTATGCAACGATAAAGAACAATGATGAATCTGCAAAACATCTCACAACATGGATGAATCGGAGGGTATTATGCTGAAGTGAAATAAATCAATCACAAAAGGACAAACACTGTATGAGGCCAGCATTATGAAAACTTTTCCACACAGAAAGAAACAATCTTTCATGGTTACCAGGGAAAGCAGGAGTGGGCAGGGAAAAACACTAACTCGATATTAGATGAGTGATAATTTTGGTGAAGGGTAAGACAGTACACAATACTGCGGAAGTCAGAAAACTTGACCAGGGCAAAGTCATAGAAGCTTCACAGATATATTCACCTCCCTGAGAGACCGAGCTACTGGGCCGAGTGGCAGAATGGATTAAAAAAACGTGATCCAACTATATGCTGTTTGCAAAAGACACACATTATACCCAAGAACACAAGTAGGTTCAAAGTGAAAGGTCGGAAAAAAAATATTCCATTCAAATAATAACCAAAAGAGACCTGGGCTGGCAATCTTAATATCAGACAAAGTAGGCTTTAAGACAAAATTTATTTGAAGAGATAAAAAATGAACATTACATAGTGATAAAAGGGTCAATTCATCAAGAAGATTTAACAATCATAAATATATATGCACCCAACATCTGTGCACCTAAATATACAACCCAAAAACCACTGCCGTCGAGTCGATTCCAACTCAAGCAAACACAAATACAAAGAATTGAAGGGAGAAATAGACAGCACTACAATAATAGTTGGAGACTTCAATACACCACTGTCAATATTGGACAAACATCTAGACATAACATCAACAAGCAAACAGAGGACCTGAATAATATCATACATCACCTAGACTTAACAGACATATATAGAACACTCCACCCCACAACAGTACAATACACATTCTACTCCAGTGTACACAGATAATTCTCCAGGACAGGCCACATGTTAGGTCACAAAGCAAGTCTTGAAAATTTTAAAAAGATTGGAATCATACAAAGTAATTTCTCTGACCACAACAGAGTGAAGCTAGAAATCAATCAACAACAGAAAGAAAAAAAAAAAACACTGGAAAATACACAAACATATGGAAATTAAACAACACACTATTAAACTACCAATGGGTCAAGGAAATCAAAAGAAAAATCACAAATTTCTTACAGACAAATGAAAATAAAAGCACAACATACCAAAAATTATGGGATGCAGTGAAGGCAGTATTCAAAGGGAAACTTATAGAAATGAATACCTACATGATAAAAACAAGAAAGATCTCAAATCAACAGCCTAACTTGGTAACTCCAGGAGCTAGAAAAAGAAGAGCAAACTAAGTCTAAACCTATGAGAAGGAAGGAAATAACAAAGATCAGAGCAGAAATAAATAAAACTGAGAACAGAAAAACAACACAGAGAATCAACAAAACTGGAAGTTTGATCTTTGAAAAGATCAATGAAATTGACAAACCTTCAGCTAGACTAAAAAAAGGAAATACGCAAATTAGCAAAATAGGAAATGAAAGGGGAGACATTACAACTGACCTGATAGAAATAAAGAGAATTATGACAGAATATTATGAACAACTGCACAGCAACAAACTAGATAGCATAAATGAAATGGACAATTTTTTTATTGTGCTTTAAGTGAACGTTTACAGCTCCAGTTACTTTCTCATACAAAAATGCATACACACGTTGTATGTGACCCTAGTTGCTCTCTCTGTAATATGACAACACACTCCTCCTTTCCACTCTGGATTTCCTGTATCCATTCAACCAGCTCCTGTTCCTTTCTGCCTCCTCCTCTCGCCTCTAGACAGTAGCTGCCCATTTAGTCTCATGTATCTACTTGAACTAAGAAGTATACTCTTTACGAGTATCATTTTATACCTTATACTCCAGTCTAATCTTTTTCTCCCCCATGTCTCTGTCAGTTTGTCATACCGTGGGGGCTTGCATGTTGCTGTGATGCTGGAAGCTATGCCACTGGTATTCAGATACCAGCAGGGTCACCCATGGAGGACAGGATTCAACTGAGCTTCCAGACTAAGACAGACTAGGAAGAAGGACCCGGCAGCCTACTTCTGAAAAGCATTAGCCAGTGAAAACCTTATGAATAGCAGCGGAACATTGTCTGATATAGTGCTGGAAGATGAGACCCCCAGGCTGGAAGGCACTCAAAAGGTGACTGGGGAAGAGCTGCCTCCTCAAAGTAGAGTCGATCTTAATGACATGGATGAAGTAAAGCTTTTGAGACCTTCATTTGCTGATGTGGCATGACTTAAAATGAGAAAAAAAAAGCTGCAAACATCCATTAATAATCAGAACCTGGAAAGTACAAAGAATAAATCTAGGAAAATTGAGAATCGTCAAAAATGAAATGGAACACAAAAACATCAATAACCTAGGCATTAGTAAGCTGAAACAGACTGTTATTGGCCATTTTGAATCAGAAAAACATATAGTCTACTATGTTAGGAATGACAACTTAAAGAGGAATGGTGTTGCACTCATCGTCAAAAAGAACGTTTCAAAATCTATCCTGAAGTACAACACTGTCAGTGATAGGATAATATTCATACGCCTACAAGGAAGAACAGTTAATACGACTATTATTCAAATTTACGCACCAACCACTAGGGCCAACGATGAAGAAATAGAAGATTTTTTATCAGCTGCTGCAGTCTGAAATTGATCGAACATGCAATCAAGATGCATTGATAATTACTGGCGATTGGAACACGAAAGTTGGAAACAAAGAAGAAGGGTCAGTAGTTGGAAAATATGGCCTTGGTGATAGAATGCCGGAGATTGAATGATGGGATTTTGCAAGACCAACGACTTCATTGCAAATACCTTCTTTCACCAACAAAAACAGTGAGTATACACGTGGACCTTGCCTGATGGAACACACAGGAATCAAACTGACTACATCTGTGGAAAGAGATGATGGAAAAGCTCAATATCATCATTCAGAACAAGGCCAGGGGCCGACTGTGGAACAGACCATCAATTGCTCATATGCAAGTTCAAGCTGAAAACGAAGAAAATCAGAGCAAGCCCACGAGAGCCAAATTATGACCTTGAGTATATCCCACCTGAATTGAGAGACCATCTCAAGAATAGATTTGATGCATTGAACACTAGTGACCGAAGACCAAACGAGTTGCAGAATGACATCAAGGACATCATACACGAAGAAAGCAAGAGGTCATTGAAAAGACAGGAAAGAAAAAAAGAACAAGGTGGATGTCAGAGGAGACTCTGAAACTTGCTCCCCAATGTTGAGCAGCTAAAGCAAAAGGAAGAAATGATGAAGTAAAAGAACTGAACAGAAGATTTCAAAGTGCGGCTTGAGAAGACAAACTAAAGTATTACAATAACACATGCAAGGAGCTGGGGATGGAAAACCAAAAGGGAAGAACACGCTCAGTGTTTCTCAAGCTGAAAGAACTGAAGAAAAAATTCAAGACTCGAGTTTCAATAGTAAAGGACTCTGGGGAGAAAAACGACACAGGAAACATCAAAAGAAGATGGAAGGAATAACCAGAGTCATTACACCAAAAAGAATTAGTTGATGTTCAACCATTTCGAGAGGTAGCATATGATCGGGAACAGATGATACTGAAGGAAGAAGTCCAAGCTGCTCTGAAGGCACTGGCGAAAAACAAGGCTCCAGGTATATTTCGGAATATCAATTGAGATGTTTCAACAAATGGATGCAGCGCTGGAGGTGCTCACTCATCTATGCCAAGAAATATGGAAGACAGCTTCCTGGCCAACTGACTGGAAGAGATCCATATTTATGCCTATGCTCAAGAAAGGTGATCCAACCAAATGCCAAAATTATCGAACAATATCATTAATACCACACACAAGCAAAATTTTGCTGAAGATCATTCAAAAACGGCTCCAGCAGTATATCAACAGGTAACTGCCAGAAATTCAGGCTGGTTTTAGAAGAGGACATGGAACCAAGGATATCGTTGCTGATGTCAGATGGATCCCGGCTGAAAGCAGAAAATACCAGAAGGATGTTTACCTGTGTTTTATTGACTATGCAAAGGCATTCGACTGTGTGGATCATAACAAACTATGGATAACATTGTGAAGAACGGGAATCCCAGAACACTTAATTGTGCTCGTGAGGAACCATTACATAGATCAAGAGGCAGTTATTCAGACAGAACAAGGGGATACTGATTGGTTTAAAGTCAAGAAAGGTGTGCATCATGGTTGTATCCTTTCACCATACCTATTCAATCTGTATGCTGAGAAAATAATATGAGAAGCTGGACTATATGAAGAAGAATGGGGCATCAGGATTGGAGGAAGATTCATTAACAACCTGCATTATGCAGATGACACAACCTTGCTTGCTGAAAGTGAAAAGAACTTGAAGCACTTACTAATGAAGATCAAAGACCACAGCCTTCAGTATGGATTGCACCTCAACACAAAGAAAACAAAAATCCTCACAACTGGACCAGTGAGCAACATCATGATAAATGGACAAAAGACTGAAGTTGTCAAGGATTCCATTTTACTTGGATCCACAATCAATGCCCATGGAAGCAGCAGTCAAGAAATCAAAAGACACATAGCACTGGGCAAGTCTGCTGCAAAGGACCTCTTTAAAGTGTTGGAAAGCAAAGATGTCACCTTGAAGACTAACGTGTGCCTGACCCAAGCCATGGTATTTCCAATCGCATCATATGCATGTGAAAGCTGGGCAATGAATACGGAAGACCAAAGAAGAATTGGCACCTTTGAATTGTGGTGTTGAGGAAGAATATTGAATATACCAGGGACTGCCAAAAGAATGAACAAATCTGTCTTGGAAGAAGTACAACCAGAATGCTCCTTAGAAGCAAGGATGGAGAGACTGCATCTTATGTACTTTGGACATGTTGTCAGGAGGGATCAGTCCCTGGAGAAGGATGTCATGCTTGGCAAAGTACGGGGTCAGCAGAAAAAAGGAAGACCCTCAACGAGGTGGATTTAAACACTGGCTGCAACAATGAGCTCAAGCATAACAACGATTGTAACGATGGGGCAGGACTGGGCAGTGTTTCGTTCTGTTGTGCATAGGGTCGCTATAAGTCGGAATCGACTTGACGGCACCTAACAACAACAACAATCTTTGTCTGAAGAGTTGGCTTCAGGAATGGTTTTAGTTCTGGGTTAACAGAGAGTCTGGGGGCCATGTCTCCTGGGGTTCCTCCAGTCTTAGTCAGACCATTAAGTCTGGTCTTTTTAGTAGAATTTGAGTTCTGCACCCCACTTTTCTCCTGCTCCATCAAGGGTTCTCTGTTGTCTTCCCTGTCAGGGCAGTCATTGGTGGTAGCCAGGCACCATCTAGTTCTGGTCTCAGGCTGATGGAGTCTCTGGTTTATGTTGTCCTTTCTGTCTCTTGGACTAATATTTTTCTTGTGTCTTTGGTGTTCGTCATTCTCCTTTGCTCCAGGTGGGTTGGGACCAATTGATGCATCTTAGATGGCCACGCACTAGCTTTTAAGGCCCCAGATGCTGCTCATGAAATGGACAAATTCTTAAAAGTACACACCCTACCCAAAGTGACTCAGGAAGAAATAGAAAGTCTCAATAGACCCATAACAAGTGAAGAGAGTGAATCAGTGATAAGAAGCCTACAACAAAAAAATGTCCTGGACCAGATGGCTTTGCTGGGGAACTCTACAAAACATTTAGAGAAGAACTGACACCAATCCTATTTAAACCCTTCCAAAAGATGGAAATAGAAGGAATACTCCCTAATTCATTCCACGAAGCAAACATAACCCTGATACCGAAAACAGTCGAAGACACTACAAGAAAAAAAAAAAAAACTACAGGCCAATGACCCTTATGAATATATATGTAAAAATCCTCTATGAAATATTATTGAACAGAATTCAACAGAATAGTAAAAGAGTCATGCACCATGACCAAGTGGACTTTATTCCAGGAGCACAAGGATGGTTCCACTTATAAAATCAATCACCGTACTATACCACATCAATAGAACAACAACAACAACAAAAAAAAAACCTTATCATCTCTTTGGATGCAGAAAAAGCATTTGATAAAATCCAACACCCTTTCTAGATGAAAATCCTAAAGAAGGTTGGAATAGAACGGAAATTCCTCAATATGATTCACAGCATATATGAAAAGTCAACAGCCAATATAATACTTAATGAAGAAAGACTGCGAGTTTTCCCCCGAAACAAGGAACAAGGGTTACGGCTCTCAGCACTTCTATTCAACATTGTATGAGAAGTCCTAGCCAGAGCAATAAGACCAGAAAGAAAAAAAAAAGTAGCCAAATCGAAAAAGAAGTAAAATTATCTCTATTGGCAAATGATATGATTCTATGTATGGAAAATCAGAAAGGGTCTGCAAGAAAGCTTCTAGAGCTAATAGAGGAATTTAGCAAAGTAGCAGGGTACAAGGTCAACAAACAAAAATCATATGGGTTCCTATACACCAGCAATGAGAAATCTGAAAGGCAAATTAGGGAAACAATTCCATTTATAATAGTATCTAAGAGAATAAAATACCTAGGAATAAATCTAACCAGGAATGTGAAGGACTTATACAATGCTGAAAGAAATTAAAGGAGACTTAAATAAATGGAAAGATGTCTTTGTCCCGTGTTCACAGATTGGAAGACATAATACCATTAAGAAGTCAATACTACCCAAAGCAATCTATAGATTCAACGCAATACCAATCAAAATTCCAATGGCCTTCTTTACAGAAATGGAAAAAACAATCCTCAGCTTTATATGAAATGACAAGAAGCCCTATATAGCTAAAGCAATGTTGAAAGAGAAAAACAAAGTAGGAAGACTTACACTTCCTAATTTCAATACATATTAACCCACTGCCGTTGAGTCAATTCCGACCCATAGTGACCCTATAGGACAGAGTAGAACTGCCCCATACGGTTTCCAAGGCTGTAATCTTTATGGAAACAGGCTGCCATATCTTTCTCCCACGGAGCAGCCTGGTGGGTTCAAACCACTGACCTTTCAGTTAGCAGTTGAGTGCTTAACCATTCTGCCACCAGGGCTCCTTCAAAACATATTACACAACAAAAAAAACAAATAACCCAATGATAAAACAGACAAAGGACTTAAATAGGCATTCACCAAAAAGGACATTCAAATGGCCACCAAACACAGGAAAAATGCTCAACATCATTAGCCACCAGAGAGACAAAAATCAAAACCACAATGAGATACCATTTCATTCCTACTAAAAAAAAATACTAGGATGGCTAAAATTAAAAAAAAAATGACAAATGTTAGTGAGGATGTGAAAATAAGATCCTTTATCCATTGCTGGTGGGAATGCAAAATGGTACAGCCATTGAGGAAAACAATGTGGCAGTACCTCAAAAAACTAAAAATAGAACTACCATAAAAACCCAAAAACCAAACCCGTTGCAGTTGAGTCGATTCCGATTCATAGAGACCCTACAGGACAGAGTAGGACTACCCCACAGAGTTTTCATGGGGCCTGGGGGATTCGAACTGCCAACCCTTTGGTTAGCAGCCATAACACTTAACCACTATACCACCAGGGTTTCCAGAACTACCATATGTATGGCCCAGCAATTCCACTCCTAGGTATATACCGAAAAAACTTGAAAGCAGAGACTCAAACGTAGACTTCTACACCAATGTTCACTGTGGCACTGGTCATAATATACAAAAGGTGGAAACCATTTAAAAGCCCATCAACAGATGCATGGATAAGCAAAATGTGCTACATACATACGATGGAATACTACTCAGACAGAGAAATGAAGTCTTGATACATGCTACAATATGGATGGAGCTTGAAGACATTATGCTGAGTGAAATCAGTCAATCACAAAAGGACAAATGTTACATGACCTCATTTATACAAAAAAAAACAAGAACAGACAAATGTATAGAGAACAAAGTTTGTTAGTGGTTACCAGGGACAGGAGGGAGGGGGAAAGGGAGGATTATTGCTTATGGAGTACTGAGTTTTGGTTTATGATGATGGAAAAACTGCATTGATTAAGGGTAGAGTTGCACAGCCAGTTAATGTAATTGCAGTCAAGAAGTTGTACACCTGTAAACAGTTGAATTGGCAAAAGTTTTGTAATAGACATATTTATAACAATGACAAAAAAAAGTAGCTGCTAAGGCTGCTTATGTACACCCAAACACGTCATGGTATTTGGTTCCTTGGTTTGGAGGTTTAGGGCTGTGGCTTCATAGGACATCTCAGTTAATTGGCCTAACATTGTGTTTAGTGCTTCTGTTCTACCTCCTAGTTTGTTGTGTAGAGCCTGGGGTCTTAAAAGCTTGTAAGCGGGCACCCAAGGCACAACAATTGGTTTCTATTCCCCTGGAGCAACAGAGAAAGAAGGAGATTCAGGAACAGGATGAAGAAATGGAATGTGTGACTAATTGCCTCCATGAACAAACTGCCTCCTCTGTCGTGGGACCAGAAGAACTGGATGGTGCTCAGCTACCATTACAAAATATTTAGACCAAAGTTTCCATAGAAGAATCCTGATCAAAAGGAGGAAAATGCAGAAGAGAATGTCAAATTCTCATGGAATCCAGACTTTCTGGAGCCATGGGGGCTGGATGAGGCCCTGAAACTATTGCCCTGAGGTAATCTTTAAGCATTAAACCAAAAATATCCCCTGAATTCTTCTTAAAACCCAGCCATAGATGACCTTAACTACTCAAGAATGTCTGCCTTGAGCATTATGCTATTCTAAGATCTAAACTCACAATAGCAACTTGAAGATTGGATAGGAACACTAGGGGGCAGTGAGCTTATGTTAATGGGAGACACAACTCAGCAAAGGAGGGTGAGAGTGGATGCACAATTTGAAGAATGTAATCAATGTTACTGAATTGTACAGGCAGGAACTTGAATTGGTGTATGCTTTTCCGTGTATATTCTCAACAACGAAAAATACTTAAAAAAAAAAGAAAGCATGATCAAAGAGTCTTGCAGGTTAAAACGTCTTTCAGCCTAACCAGACCCTTCAGCCTAAAATGTCCTTCCCCTGCCCTTAAACGTCCAGGTAATTCCTCCTCATTCTTTAAGTCTCAGGCCAAAAATTATCTTTTCTATGAGACCTTCCCAATGCCCTGTGATACAGTTACAAAATCCTTCCCTCAAGTCCCATAGCAGTTTACACAACCACTATTGTACAATTTATCACTTCCGATTAGGGGTATTTAGCCTGAGGTTTATGGATGGGCATCAGGGACAGTATCCATATATCTCTTGAAATTTTATGCAATATTCTGTGTGCCGTATGTTTGTGCATTTTTCTACGGGAAAAGTCTAAGATTTTTAATCACATTCTCAAACAATTACTACAGTTTAATTTGTTCATCAGGCATGTACAAAGCAATCTACTAATGTCAGTCACTGTACATGAAGAAATGAAACAAAAAGGTCCCTACACTCAAAATATTTACAGATGAGAAAGAAAGAGAGGTAAACAGAGGATTAGAATATAGCGAAAACATTAAAGAAGCCTAAATAAAATAATTCATAAGGAATTCTTATGGAAGACAGCTACCTGGCCAACTGACGGGAAGAGATCCGTATTTATGCCTATGCTCAAGAAAGGTGATCCAACCAAATGCCAAAATTATCGAACAATATCATTAATAACACACACAAGCAAAATTTTGCTAAAGATCATTCAAAAGTGGCTCCAGCAATATATCGACAGGGAACTGCCAGAAATTCAGGCCGGATTCAGAAGAGGACATGGAACCAGGGATATCGTTGCTGATGTCAGATGGATCCTGGCTGAAAGCAGAGAATACCAGAAAGGTGTTTATCTGTGTTTTATTGACTATGCAAAGGCATTCGACTGTGTGGATCATAACAAACTATGGATAACATTGCGAAGAATGGGAATTCCAGAACACTTAATTGTGCTCATGAGGAACCATTACATAGATCAAGAGGCAGTTATTCGGACAGAACAAGGGGATACTGATTGGTTTAAAGTCAGGAAAGATGTGCATCAGGGTTGTGTCTTTCACCATATCTATTCAATCTGTATGCTGAGAAAATAATCCAAGAAGCTGGACTATATGAAGAATAACGGGGCATCAGGGTTACAGGGAGACCTATTAACAACCTACATTATGCAGATGATACAATCTTGCTTGCTGCAAGTGAAGAGGACTTGAAGCACTTACTGGTGAAGATCAAAGACCATGCTTTCAGTATGGACTGCACCTCAACATAAAGAAAACAAAAAATCCTCACAAATGGACCAATAAGCCACACCATGATAAATGGACAAAAGATTGAAGTTGTCAAGGATTTCATTTTACTTGGATCCACAATCAACGCCCATGGAAGCAGCAGTCAAGAAATCAAAAGACACATTGCATTGGGCAAATCTGCTGCAAAGGACCTCTTTAAAGTGTTGAAAAGCAAATATGTCACCTTGAAGACTAACGTGTGCCTGACCCAAGCCATGGTATTTTCAATCGCATCATATGCATGTGAAAGCTGGACAATGAATAAGGAAGACCAAAGAAAAATTGATGCCTTTGAATTGTGGTATTGGCAAAGAATATTGAATATACCATGGACTGCCAAAAGAATGAACAAATCTGTCTTGGAAGAAATACAACCAGAATGCTCCTTAGAAGCAAGGATGGCGAGACTGCATATTAAGCACTTTGGACATGTTGTCAGGAGGGATCAGTCCCTGGAGAAGGACATCAAGCTTGGTAAAGTACAGGGTCAGCGGAAAAGAGGAAGACCCTCAATGAGATGGATTGACACAGTAGATGCAACGATGGGCTGAAGCATAACGATTGTAAGGATGGCGCAGGACTGGGCAGTCTGTGGTACATAGCGTCGCTATGAGTCGGAACCAACTCAACAGCACCAACAACAAAAAAAGGACTGACCTAAATAAATGGGGATATATACTATGTTCCTGAATGAGAAGACTGAATAATGTAAAGTTATTAACTCTCCCCAAAATAATCTGAAAATTCAATGTAATCTCAATAAGGGGTTTTTGTGGAATTTATTGGTTGATTCTAAAAATTCTTCTGGAAGGAAAAAATGAGCTAGATTAAATCTCAACAAGATGTTTTTGTGGAATTTATTGGCTGATTCTAAAAATTCTTCTGGAAAGAAAAATGAGCTAGATTAGCCAAGAAGTATTTGAAAAACAACACGGGAAAACTTGCCCAAGCAGGTATCAATGTTTATGACAAAGCTACGACAGTAATTTCAAGAGTGGGATATTGGCACAAGAACAGACAAACATATCAGTGAAACAAACAAACCAAAAAAGGTCCAGAAACTGACTTATGTGTATAAGGGAGTTTGGTATATGATAAAGGTGGTGTCTACAATCATTGGAAAAAGTTGATAAACAGTATTGGAACAATTAGCTATCCACATATTTGGATAAAAAACAAAGTTATAGCAATATATTACCATGCACAAATTTAATTCTAGACAAGTTAATGAATAATACAAAACACAACTTAGAAACAACCTATGTTGGACAAAGATTTCTTAGATATGAACCAAAAGCATAATCTGTAAAAGAATTGAAAAAATGAACTTCATCAAAATTAAGAACTTCTGCTCTTCAAAAAGACACTGGTAAGAGAATGACAAGACCAGCTACAAACTGGGAGAAACTATTCACAAATTTCATACTTGAAGAAAGGCTTGTATCCAGAATATATAAAAACTCTCAAAACATAATAATAAGAAAACAAATAACCCAATATTTTTAAAATGGACAGAAGATTTATACACTTTACCAAATAAGATATATAGATGGCAAATAAGCACATGAAAAGATGGTCAACATCATTCGTCGTTAAGCAAATGCAAATTAAAACCACAATGAGATACCATTAAACACCTATTCAAAAAAAAAACATTAGAATGTCTAAAATTAATTCTTTTTAACTAACACTACCAAGCACTAGGGAACTGTAAGTAACTGGAGTGCTCATACATTGCTGAAAGGAATGCAAAATGGTACAGCCACTTTGGGAAACAGTTTGGCAGTTTCTTACAAAGTCAAACAAACGTTTACCATACAACCCAAATGAAATGAAAAATTATGTTCACACAAAAATCTGCATGCTGATGTTTTTAGTGGCTGTATTTGTAATCAACAAAAACTATAAACAACCCGAATGTCCCTCAACTGGGGGGTGGATAAATAAATTGTGGTACATTTGTACAACGGAATACTACTCACAATAAAAAGGCACAAACTATTGATACATGCAACAACATGGATGAATTTTAAAGGCATAAAGCTGACTAAAAGGAGCCAGTCTCAAAAGATTACTGTATGATTTAATTTATATGACAGTCTTGAAAAGGCAAAACTACAGTACAGAAAACAGGCAGTAATTACCAGGAGGCAGGGGGGAGGGGCTGATTATAAAAGGTACTGGAGAATTCTTTGAGGTGATGGAACTGTTCTATATCTTGCTCGTGATAATTGTCGCATGACTGTATGCATTTGTCAAAACTTGCAAAAATGTACACTAAAATGGGTGGATTTTACTATATGTAAATCGTTCCTTAATAAAAAATATGTATGACACACATTTAGAAACATATGAAAAAAAAGAGACACAAGGACACTTTTGGGGGTGATGGAAATGTTCATTATCTTAATTGTGGTGATAATTTCATGGCTGTATACATGTCAAAATTCATCAAATTGTATACTCTAAATATGTACAGTTTATTGGACATCAATAAAGCTGCAACAAAAAAGGGAGAAAGAAACATATGAGAAGAAAATATACGTGAATACGTTTATAACCTTGGAGTAGGGACGGCCTTCTTAAACAAGACACAAAAAGGAAAATCCATAAAGAAAAAGAATGATATATTTGACTACATCAAAAGTTAAAGCTTCTATTCTAAAAAAAAAAAATCTAAAGACACCATAAATAAATATAAGAGTAGATTTAGGGAAAATATTTGTAACATATTTAGACAACATTTTATTAATATCCAAAATATATTTTTAAAAACTCCTATGAATCAATAAGAAAAAACAAACAACCCAATAGAAACATGAGCAAAGGACATAACGTGATTAATAAAAGAGAAAATACAAATAGTTAATAAACGTACGGAAAAATACATAAAATAACTAATAATCAGAGAACGATGAATTAAAACAAGATGTCATTTTTTGCCTACCATGTTAGCAAAAGTTTAATATATTGATAATATCAAGTGTTAGCAGGGGTATAGAGAAATAAAACCCATTGTCGTTGTGTTGATTCTCACTCATAGCGACCCTAAAGGACAAAGTAGAACTGCCCCATAGGGTCTCCAAGAAGCGCCTGGTGGATTCAAACTGCCGGCTTTTTGGTTAGCAGCCAAGCCTTTAATGACTGCACCACCAGGGCTCTTAACCACTGCACCACCAAGGCTCACCATAGGGAAATAGGTACTTCTATATCAGAATCGACTCGACAGAAATGGGTTTGGTTTGGTTTATATACTGTTGGTGGAAGTGCTTGGCCTTTTCGGAGGGCAATTTTGCACTATCCCTTAAAATGTAAAATGTGCATACCTTTCAACCCATAATTCTACTCTTCTGTACCTACCCTGAGGCACCCTGGTGGTACAGTGGTTAAGCACTTGCCTCCTAACCCAAAGGTTGGCAGTTTGAACCCACCAGATGCTCCACAGGAGAAAGATGTGCCAGTCTGCTTCTGTAAAAATTACAGCCTTGGAAATCCTACGGGGCAGTTCTACTCTGTCCTTTGAAATTGACCCAACAGCAGTGGGTTTGGTACCTACCCTAAAAAACACTCGCACATATGCGTGAAAAATATAATGGCGAAAAAACCTGGAAATTATCTCAATCAGTGCTTTTCAAATTGTCTGTGGTTAAAGACCAGTTTTTTTGTTTTTGTTTTTACCTCCAATCTGCCACAGACTGGTACCTTTGTAGAGAAAACATGAATTACTAGAAAAGTGATCATGCACTTGGATGTCATGGCAATGTCAAATCGCTATAAAAGTTTTGATATGCTTATCCTCAAATTCTGTCCTTATCTCATTGTGGGCTGGTGATAGTTCATGACTGGCACCATTCTGTGGAACATACATTAAGTAACACTGATCTAAATATCCATTAAAACAAATGGGAAACGGTATATGCATACTATAGGATTCTATGCAGTGTGTCCCACGTTGGAACCACCACTGATCTATCTCATTCTCGTAGGCATATCATTGAGTGAAAAAGCAAACTGCAAAAACAAAAACAAGCTACAAAACGATACAGTATGATATCATTTATATGGTATAGGGAAAAATAAACTATATTTCTATTTGTAAATACACAGAAAACGGTCTGCAAGAACAAATACCAACCTGATAACATTGTTTTCCTCTGGGACAGGGATCAGCATTAGGGGTTGAAAAGAAGGGCTACCTATAATGTTGGATTTAAACATGGAAAATGGCAGCATGAGCAGGTCTAGGTTCTGACCCTCCCCACAAGTACACCAAAAAATACATAAAGAAGTCTGTGCTCGGCCTTGAGAGACTCTGAATCAGTGGGCAGAGGACAGCAGTAAGGACTTTCAGACAGACACCAGTCAATGAGTCAATGACTAGTCTCATATGCTTTTCCCACAGTCCCTGCCCCTCCCCCTCAAGGCATCAGAGAAAGGCTGCCTATGCTCACACCCATCTCCATTTCCCAGGAAGTGGGCCTTCACAGATTGCGGGGAAGGGAGCCTTGAGAAAGAACAGAGACCCGCACCCAGCCTCACTAGGGGTTCATTTAGTGTGGGCTTTCTAACTGAAAATGTGGTCACAGAAATGCAGCCCACACAGCAGAGGAGGGAGAGCTAGCCAAAGAAAGAAGACTTTGTAACCTGATGGACAGATTGATTAATATGTGTTCTCCGTTCTGTCTGGGAGACACTAAAAGACAGAAACCATGGCCTGGACTCTTCAAATTCTAGTTAAAACAGAGAGGGACAATCTTCAATAATGGATTCTTAGATATGAGACTGAAAGCACAATCAACAAAAAACAAAATAGATAAATGGGACCTTATCAAAATTTAAAACTTTTACACATCGAAGGACTTTATCCGCAAAGTGAAGAGACAACCTACGGATTGGAAAAAAAATTTGGAGAACCATATATTGGGTAAGGGCTTAATATCCAGAATATTTAAAGAACGCTTACAACTTAAGAAAAAGATAAACAACCCAATCAAAAAATGGGCAAAGGATTTGAATAGACATTTCATCAAAGAAGATATACAAATGGCCAAAAAGTACATGAAAAGATGCCCAACATCATTAGTCATTAAAAAAAAAAAAATCCGTTGTTGTTGAGTTGGTTCCAACTCACAATGATCCTAGAGGACATTGTAGAACTGCCAGACAGCGTTTCCAAGGAGCAGCTGGTGGATTTGAACTGCTGACCTTTTGATTAGCAGCCAAGCTCTTAATCACTGCGCCACCAGGGCTCCCATGTATCATTAGGAAGATGCAAATCAAAACTACAATGGCAAAAGTTGTGGGATAGATATATTTACAACAATGACCAAAAAAAAAGTTGTTGGTCATTGTTGCTTATGAGGCTGCTTATGTACAACTAAATACTTCATGGAATTTGGTCCCTTGGTTTGGAGGTTTAGGGTCATGGTTTCATACGACATCTCAGTTAAGTAACCTAATAACGTGTTTATCGCTTCTGTTCTACCGCCTAGTTCATTGCGTAGTACCTGGGGTCTTAAAAGCTTGCAAGCAGCCATCCAAGGCATGACAACTGGTCTCTATTCACTTCGAGCAACAAAGGAAGAAGGAGAGTCAGGAATAGGAAAAGGATATGGAATGTGTTGTTTATTCCTCCATGAACAACTGCCTCCCTTGCCATGAGACCAGAAGAACTGGATGGCCCAGCTACCAATACTAAACATTTTGATCAAAGATTCCACAGAAGAATTTTGACCAAAAGGAAGAAAATGCAGAAGAGAATTTCAAATTCTCATGGACTCTAGACTTTCTGGAGCCATGGATGCAGGAATAACCCCTGAAAGTATTGCCCTGAGATAACCTTTAAACCTTAAACCAAAAGCATCCCCTGAAGTCATCTTAAAACCAAACAATAGTTTAGCTTGCTTAGTAAAAAAAGGTCTGCCTTGAGCATTATGCTCTTTTAAGAACTGTCTATATGGGATCAGTGTGACAACAGCAACACGAAAGATTAGATAAGAATCTTAGCGGGCAGTGAGTTTATGTTAATGAGGGAGGAAAAACTCAGAAAAGGGGGGTGAGAATGGTTGCACAACTCAAAGAATGCAATCAAAGTCGCTGAATTGTACATGTAGAAACTGTTGAATTGGTGTTATGTTTTGCTGTGTTTATTCTCAACAACATCAAAATAAATAAAATTTAGGAAAAAAATACAATGAGATACCACTTCACCTCAAATAATATGGCTAAGACTTTTTAAAAAATGGAAAACAACAAATGTTGTCAAGGATGTGAAAAAATTGGGATCTTCATCCATTGCTGGTGGGAATGCAAAATGGCACCGCCACTGTGGAAAACGGTTTGGCAGTTCTTCAAATCAAATGTAGAACTACCATATATGACCCAGCATTTCCACTCCTAGGTTTACACCCAAGGGACTTGAAAGCAGCGACACAAACAGAGACATGTACACCAATGTTCATTGCAGTACTATTCACAGTACCCAAAACAACCGAAATGTCTATCAACAGATGAATGGATAAACAAAATGTGGTATATACATGCAATGGAATATTACTCTGCCATAAAGAGAAATTGAAGTCCTGATACATGCTACAATGTAGACAAATCTTGAAAACATTGTGCTGAGTGAAAATATTTTACCTTACATAAAAAAAAAACTCTTTGTAGATTTGATTAAGTTAAGGATTTCGAGATGAGAATATTATCCTGGATTATATAGGTTGCTTCAATGTAATCACAAGGGCCCTTATAAGTGAAGGATGGAAGCAGGAGAGTCAGAGAAAGAGATATGACGATGGAAGCAGAGGCCAAAGTGATGGGACTACTGGCTTTGAAGATGGAAGGGGGCCACGAGCTAAGGGACATGAGTAGCCTCCAGAAGCTGGAAAAGACAAGGAACAAATTCTCTCCTAGGGCCTCTAAAATGAACCCAGCCCTGCCAACACCTTAAGGACTTCTAACCTCCAGAGCTATAAAATAATAAATCTGTGTTGTTTTAAGTCACTAAATTTGTGGTAATTGGTTACAGCAGCAATAGGAAACTAATACGCCCACCTTAAAAGGAAAAAAGTGAAAATGCCCTTCCCGCTAAGTAAGCCATTGAGTGTGCCAACTAATGAGGTCAGAAGACATCATGGACAAGATTTCAGATGAGGAGCCCTGGAGATTCACAGTGATATAATCACAGTCCTAAATCTCCTCCGTTCCCTGCTTTGTTCCAAGAGAGACCATCCTTTGAAGACAAAGAGGAAAATAAAATATACATCCTTCATACCATCCACAAAAATAAATCCTAGCTGAATTAAAGATCTAAGTAAATACAAGGAAAACACTATACAAGTATTGACCTTGGAATATAGAAAGCCAACCTTCTTAAGCAAAACACGAAAAGCAAAAGCCAAAAAAGAAAAAAACTGATAAATCTGGCCTCAAAATTTAAAACTTCTATTCAGTAAAAAATACCATATATACAGTTAAAAAGCAAGAGACAGATTGAGAGAAAATAATAGTAATATACATAACAAAGGACTAGTCTTATTTTTCTTTAATTATCCTGGATAAGAAAAAGATAAATAGAATAGAAAATAGACAAAGGATATGAGCAAGCATATCACAGAAAAAATACAAGTGGCCAATAAACATATGAATGGATGTTCAGCTTCCCTAGTAATCAAGGGTGCTACAAATAAAGCAATGAGAGTCCATTTTCTACCAATCATATTGGCAAAATTTAAAGGTTTTATAATATTCAGAGTGTGGGAGGATATAGAGAAGTGAGACTTCCTATACCCTGTGTGGGAGGGCGTATAAACTGGTACGGTCACTTGGAGGGGCATTTGGTAGTATCTACTAAAATTAAAAATGCACATAGTTTATGATACCACTCCTAAGTATGTGCCCAACAGCAGCTGTTTTCAAAATGTGGTCCCCGGATCCCTGGGGGTTCCCGAGACCCTTCCAGGGGGTCCATGAGGTCAAAGCTATTTTCATAATAATATTAAGACATTATTTGCCTTTTTCACTCTGGTAACATTTGCACTGATAGTGCAAAAGCAAAGGTGGGAGGAAAAAAAAAACAAAGGTAGGTAAAACTGATAGTGTCTTATGGTGCCTAGTGCACATCAAGGCAATGGCACCAAACTGTACTAGTAATCATATTTTTTCACCACCACACACTTAAGAATGTTCTTGATGAAGCAGTATAAAAATCATTAAATCTCCTTGATTACATGCCTTCTTAATATTCTGTGTAACAAAACAAAACCCATTGCTGTCGAGTCGGTTTCAACCCATAGCGACCCTATAGGACAGAGTAGAACTGCTCCATAGGACAGAGTAGAACTGCTCCATAGAGTTTCCAAGGAGCACCCAGTGGATTTGAACTGCTGACTTTTTGGTTAGGGGCCATAGCTCTTAACCACTACGAGACAGGAATAACAAAACAGGAAATACAGATAAAATACTTCTGCTGCATACTGAAGTACAATGGTTGTTCTGAGGGAAAGCACTTGTGAGATAGTTTGAGTTGTGAGCTGAATCAGCCACTTTTTTTATGGAACACCATTTTTTACAATTGACAAACTATGATTATTCAGACTTGGGTATTTGACAGGCATCTTTTCGAAAATGGATAAAGTGACCCTGTTACTTCCAGAAAAACAACTGAACTATTTGTTGCCAAGGATAAAATTTGAGCTTTCAAGCAAAAATTAGATTTTTTGAAAACTTGTACCTTCGCCTTGGGCTTGGCAGCTTCCCAATACTAAAAGACTTTTCTGGTGAGCAGTGGTGATATTAATAAATCTGATTTTTTTGACACTGTGTAATGAACTGTGCCAACATTTGAAAGGTCTCCATAATTCAGTGAGTGAGCCAATATTATCCAAATTTTCAATACATGATGTTACAAAATCATGCTTGGATAAAAAAAAAAACTATCGAAAGTACAAGGTAGACAAATGGATTTTAATGTAACAAAGTATGAAAAGTTAATTGATAAGGTTGATATAGTTTCAGAAACCACATTAAAACTAATCCATAAGAAACTACCACTTGTCAAGTATCAAAGAACATCCACTCAGGACCTAGTTTTTAATGACGGATTATCAGATATGACAACAAAAATATGAGCAACAAAAGACAAATAGGTAAATGGACCTCATAAAAAATTAAATACTTTTCTTCATCAAAGGATGTTATCAATGAACTGAAAAGACAGCCTACAATCTTTTAAAACCATACATCCGAGAAGAATCTAATAACCAAAATATATACATAAAACTTAGACAACTTAACAACAAAAAGACAACCAATCATAAATGGACAAAGGACTTAAATAGACATTTCACCAAAAAGGACGTTCGAATGGCCACCAAACACAGGAAAAGATGCTTAACATCATTACCCATCGGAGAGATGTAAATCAAATCTACAGTGAGATACCACTTTACTCCCACTAAAAAATAGGATGGATTAAAAAAGAAAATCACAACTGTTGCTGAGGATGTGGGGAAATTGGAACCCTTATCCACTACTGGTGGGAATGCAAAATGGTACAGCCATTGTGGAAAACAGTGTGGCGGTTCCTCAAAAAACTAAAAACAGTACAAAAAAACAAACACACTGCCGACGAGTCAATTTCAACTCATAGCAACTCCATAGGACAGAGTAGAACTGCTCCCTAGAGTTTCCAAGGAGCGCTGATGGATTCGAACTGCTGACCTTTTTTTGGTTAGCAGCTGTAGCACTTAACCACTATGCTGCCAGGCAATTCCACTCCTAGGTATATACCCAAAAGACTTGAAGACAGAAACTGAAACAGAGACTTGTACACCAGTGTTCATTGTAGCACTAGTCACAATAGCCAAAAGGTGGAAGCAACCTAAAAGCCCATGAACAGATGAATGGATAAACAAAATGTGGTACATACATACAACAGAACACTACTCAGCCAGTAGGAGAAATGCAGTCTTGATACATGCTACAATATGGGTGGAGCTTGAAGACATTATACTGAGTGAAATAAGTTAGTCACGAAAGGACAAATATTGTACAACCTCACTTGTATAAAGACAAGAAAAGGCAACCTACGGATTGGGAGAGTATTTTCAGGAACCATATATGAGACAAAAAAAAAAACCCACTGCCGTAGAGTCGATTTTGACTCATAGTGACCCTATAGGACAGAGTAGAACCGCCCCATAGAGTTTCCAAGGAGCGCCTGGTGGATTCGAACTGCTGACCTTTTGGTTAGTAGCCATAGCACTTAATCACTATGCCACCAGCGTTTCCATATCAGACAAGGGCGTAATATAAACATATGTGTATATATATATAACCAAAACCAAGCCCGTTGCCGTCATGTCGATTCCGACTCACAGCGACCCTATAGGGCAAAGTAGGACTGCCCCATACGGTTTCCAAGGAGCGGCCGGTGGATTCAAAGTGCCGACCTCTTGGATAGCAGCTGAGCTCTTAACCACTGTGCCACCAGGGCTCTCCCTCTCTCTCTCTCTCTCTCACTATATATATGTTTCTACAACTTAACAAAACGAAAAACAACCCAATCAAAAAATGAGCAAAGAACGTCAACAGACATTTCACCAAAGAAGATATTCAAATGGCCAATGAGCATATGCAAAGATGTTCAACATCATTAGCCATTAAAACCAAAAACCAAATCCATTGCCGTAGAGTCAATTCCAACTCATAGTGACCCTATAGGGCAGAGTAGAACTGCCCCATAGAGTTTCCAAGGAGCACCTGGTGGATTCGAATTGCAGACATTTTGGTTAGCAGCCGTAGCATTTAACCACTACCCCACCAGGGTTCCCATTAGGCATTAAGCCATTAGAGAGATGCAAATCAAAACCACAATAAGATCCTACCTCACTCCCACTAGGATAACAATGATAAAAAAGGAAAAGGAAAGCAACGAGTGTCGGCGAGGTTATGAAGAAACAGGAACCGTCATCCATCGCTGGTGGCAATGTAAAATGGTACAACCACTATGGAAAACACTTTGGCAGTTCCTTAAAAAGTTGAACATAGAACTACCATATGACCCAGCAATCCCACTCCTAGGTAAAAACCCAGAAGTGAAAGCAGAAACCTGTACACCAATGTTCATTGCAGCACTATTCACAATTACCAAAAGGTGGCAACAACCAAAATGCCTATCAACAGGTGAATGGATAAACAAAATGTGGTACGTACATACAATGGAATACTAATCAGCCATAAAAGGAGTCCTGATGCATGCCACAACATGGATGAACCTTGAGATGCGGAGCAAAATAAGTCAGTCACAAAAGGACAAATACTGTTATTACTTCACTTATATGAAATAAACAAATATATAGAAACCAAAGATTATTAATGTTTACCAGGGATGAATGTGAGGGAGGGGAAAGTTTTTGCTTAGAGGGCATTGAGTTTATGTTAATGATGGCAGAATAATTTGGAAAAGGATAGAGACAATGGTTGCACAATGTGAAGACTTTAATCAATGTTACTGAATTGTACATGTAGAAATTGTTGAGCTGGTGAATGTTTTGTTGTGTATATTTTCACAATAAAAAAGTACAAAAAAAAGAATATACACTGTTATTTGAAAAGGCTATTATTAAAATACTGCTTGCTTTCCTAACTAAAACTCTGTGTGGTATACTTCAACCAAAACAACATATCACAATAAATCAAATGCAGAAGCAGATATGAGAATCCAGATGTCTCCTATTAAGACAAACATTAAAGAGACTTGCAAAAAAGTAATAGACAATTTTACTCTTCTAATGTTTTTTGTTTAGAAAAAGTTACTTTTCATTTAAAAATATTCCTGCTAACACGTAATGGGCTTATTATTGTTATTTTTTTCCATCTGTTTTATTAAACTTTAGATGAAGGTTTACAGAACAAGCTAGTTTCTCATCAGTTAGTACACACATTATTGTATTGCCTTGGCTAACAATCCCATGACACGTCAACACTCTCCCTTCTCATCCCTGGGTTCCCTATTACCAGCTTTCCTGTTCCCTCCTGCCTTTCAGTCCCTGCACCAGCGCTGGTGCACCCCTTTAGTCTTGTTTTGTTCCACGGGCCTGCTCAATCTTTGGCTGAAGGGTGAACCTCAGGAGTGACCTCATTACTGAGCTGAAAGGGTGTCGGGGACCATACTCTCAGGGTTTCTCCAGTCTCCGTCAGGCCAGCAAGTCTGGTCTTTCTTTCTGAGTTAGAATTTTGTTCTACATTTTTCTCCAGCTCTGTCTGGGACCCTCTATTGTGATCCCTGTCAGAGCAGCCAGTGGTGGTAGCAGGGCACCATCTAGTTGTACTGGACTCAGTCTGGTGGAGGCTGTGGCAGATGTGGTCCATTAGTCCTTTGGACTAATCTTTACCTTATGTCTTTAGTTTTCTTCATTCTTTCTTGCTCCTGAAGGGGTGAGACCACTGGAGTATCCTAGATGGCCGCTCATAGGTTTTTAAGACCCCAGACGCTACTCACCAAAGTAGAATGTAGAACATTTTCTTTATAAACTATGTTATGCCGAGCTAGATGCTCCCTGAGACCATGGAGCCCATAGGCCTCAGCCCAGCAATTCGGTCCCACAGAGAGTTTGGATGTGTCTATGGAGCTACCATGACCTTGCCTTGTACAGGTTGTGCTGGCTTCCCCGGTATTTTGTACTGTCTTAACCTTCACCAAAGTTACTACTTACCTATTGTCTATTAAGTGTTTTTTATTACTGTTATTTTTAATGAATAAATATTTTAAAATTTTCTCAGTTTTACATTCTAATACATTAAATTAAAAAAAAATTGCTGATGAGTCAATTCCGACTTATTGCTACCCTATAGGACAGAGTAGAACTGCCCCATAGGGTTTCCAAGCAGCGACTGGAGGATTCAACTGCCAACCTTTTGGTTACCAGCTGAATGCTTAAGCACTGCACCACCAGGGCTCTGCTGAATAGTGATAGATATAATCCACTGAAATTCTCTCAGAAGTGTAAAGAGATCCTGGGACCAAAAAGTTTGAGAACCACTGCCCTAGAAAAACTCGGACAAGGAGTCATGTTGAGGACTGTTGTAGCAGTACTGCTTGCTAAAGCAAAACAATTGGAAAAAATCTAATAGTCTATCAACAGGGAAAGAGCCCTGGTGGCACAGTGGTTAAACATTCGGCTGGCTGCTAACTGAAAAGTTCGCAGTTCCAACCCACCAGCCACGGAAAGATGTGGCAGTCTGCTTCTGCGAAGACTGCAGCCTTGGAAATCATATGGGGCAGTTCTACTCTGTCCTATAGGGTAGCTTTGAGTAGGAATAGACTTGACAGCAGTGAGCTGGGCTTGGTTATCAATAGGGAAATAGCTTAACTATTTAACAGCTATACTATGATTTATTATGCCACATTTATCTTTAATGAAGTAAATCTGATGTACCAAAATAAAGTTTCCAAAACATTTGAGTGAAAATTTGTTGATACCACAGTATGATACAGTTCTTGTAGAGATTAAAAACACAACACGACGTGTTTTCTACAATAAACAGAAAAAAAGGCTACCAGGATACACACCAAATTTAAGATGGTTACCCTTGGAAAAGCAGGAGGACTAGGATTTAGTCCCACCGACTTGAGAGCAACAGGTTTGGTTTTTTGGTTTTATATGTAATATTTTAACTTTTTTTACAAGGAGAAATGTATTGGTGTCATTAAAGTTAATTTGGGAAAAAGAATAAAAGAAATGAGGTCTAGTTCACTGATACTAAGAAAAGGGACTGTTGCTTTAAATCCAGGCTGAGAGGGCCAATATTTGCTTCTTTGCTTCTGTAGCTGGTGACTCTAGGAAGGAGCCACGGGGGCTGAAATCAGGCGACGGAGCGGTGGCTGGCTGAAATGGTGGTGGACACCTGGATGCCGAAGCTTTCTGGGTCAGACACTTCCTGCCCCCTCCCCCGGGTTCCTTAGATGCTTCGCGAAGCCGTGGACTTAATACGAAGAAGGCCTTCGCCTCTGCAGAGAACAGCTTCTCTCGCTTCTGCTGCGAACCCCGCCGCATCCGGTGTTGCCTACAAACTCAAGCCCCGCTCCCAGGCCCCAGACCCATGACCTAACTGGCCGTCTCAGAGGAAGGGCACATTACGTGAGCTCGAACCTGGCGTTAATGGAAGGAGACCTAGAAACCCAGGCATGGCCTCTCTAAGGGCCAGACACGGAGAGTACAGCCTGAGTCCCTGTGGCACACCAGGAGACAACTGAAGACGCCGGAAGCTTGACGGGGTTAGGAGGGCAGCTAGGCAACCGGTGGGGGCAGTTACCATTGGCAGGAGTTCGGAGGAAATTCTCTTCCAGGCGCCCAGAGGCAGACCTCGCTTTCAAAAGCAGCGCCAAAGCGTTCCCATTGGTCTTCCACCCCAGCCAATTAACAGGTCTCCCTATGGCCCGCCCCTAGATGAGGAAAAGGTAGATGCTCCCTGAGCACGACCAATTAAAAGCTAGCTCATTCTGAGTGACGCGTGGACAGCCAGCCAGAAGAGCCAAGGCCTGGCTACTCGGCCTCCTATTTCAGTCACCTTCTTGATCTCGGCCTCTGTCCTTGTCTCATCCCTGCCTGGAATCTAAGGTTTGGATCTGGGAGAAATAACTAAAGGTCCAAGCTAGAGAGACGGTGGGCCTAGAGGCACAGTAGTATTCCCCCGAGTCTCCAACCGGGGCTGACCCTGAGGTCAGGTGAGTCTGTAGCTGAACTGTCAGTGCTGCTCGGGGCTTGGACTCAAGTAGTACCAACCTGAGAAAAGGACTGATTGTGCTTTGTCACTAGGCTAATCGTTTCTTTTTCCCCCAAAGTCAGGTGGGAAGAAGCCTATGAACATTTAGAGCTTTTAATTAAGTTGGGAGGATGGTAAAACTCCCTAAAATGCCCCATGAGTAATGGTTCATCCAAGGTGAGGAGTAGTAACATCCTCAATTAGTACCAAAATATGATGCTTATAGAACAACTAAAATTAAATATGCAGGGAATTTTTTTTAATCTGATAGTATCATTACAACTAAATGTACTGGGAAATGCAAATTAAAACTATTTTCACCAAAGAGTCTGGATAATTATCAATCAAAGGCAAGGATGTAGGAAAACAAATTTTCATTTGCTTTGGGTGGAAGCCTAAAACTTGGCACTATAAGGCAACTTAGCAGTACCTATTAAAGCAGTACCAGCAATGCCTCCTCTTAAAATCTACCCTACAGAAATACTTACACACATGAGCAAGCTTGTATGTATGAGGATGCACGTGTGGCATTATTTATAATAGTGACTGGAGACAAATTTCCACCGATAATTAAATCATGAAATTGTGGAACAACTATATTTTGAAATATTATGTGCCCATTTTTTAAAATGAGGTGGATTTCCACGTACTAACGTGAGAGGAGGTTCACAATACACTGCAAAGTAAAAAAGTTAAGTTGTAGAATAGTTCATAATATCCCCCTTTTAAGAAGTGTGTGTGTATATATACATGTAGACATAGCAGTATGAATATATACATATATTTGTGCAAAGAAAGTGGTCTGGAATGAAACACCAAATTAAGAGTTATTCTTGGAGAGTGGAAATAGAGGGAATAACACTTTTTACTTTACACATTTATGTTTTGTTTGAATTTTGTCAACTAGCATTAATTACTTTTGAATTTTTATCACTGCAATAAAACATCTGAACAGGCATTTTTATAATCAGAACAATCAACAAAGTTGTCACTTAAGTGTTTTAAATAAGAATAACTCCACACAAGTACAGAATGATTACTTCATTTAAAAATGCTAGAAGACCTAGAATAAAATTAGGGCAACTGTAAACCAAATCAACACCAAGTTTTAATGGGGTACTCCTGACTTGATACAACAGGATGGAGGCAAACAAAATTTAATCGGGATAAGTGAAGAGTCATTCATTTCTGGAAGAGAAAATTAACCACACTCCAGTAAACTATTCAAGAAATATTCTGGAAAAAATTGTGCTTTCACCTTTCTGATAGTATCACCTTTAGGATTTACTCAACTCCTTGGCAAGGATGGGAAATCATAAAATGTTAGAGCTTTAAGATACCTCAGAGTCAAATCCTCTTGTTTTACGTTTGAGAAAAACAGGCCTAGAATGATGTAGCAATTTGCCAGCGAATAGCATATCCAGGACCAGAACCCAGGTTTCTATCCTAGGCCTAGTACTCCTACTTCTTTTCAGATCTTCCTGAGTCTTCAGCCTGATGACATATTAGGAAATATTTTAGTCTTGTGAATATCAGATACTCCTACGTTTAAATTTTAGAACAAAAACACAAAAAATAAAAATATATATTCCTCCATTAGCTCAGATGATCAAAAGGTGACTGTATTTGGACCAAAAAAAATCTTAAAATTAATGCATAAATAAAATTCTGTGAATTTGACTGTATTTAAGAACTACTGTTTCATCCTCACCTCTGACTGATCTTCGACTGGCAATGCCTCTTAAGACCTTGGCTGCTAATCAAAAGGTCAGCAGTTTGAATCCAGCAGCCGCTCCCTGGAAACCGTATGGGGCAGTTCTATTCTGTCCTATAGGGTCACTGTGAGTTGGAATGGACTGGACAGCAAGGGTTTGGTGTTTTGCTTTTTCTTAACTCTTTATCTTCATTGTCTCTACATCAAAGAGTTGATGACCTATATACCAACACGTAAAACTACCACAGGAAGCACCTATTTAAAGGAAGCCTGCCAAGATTTAAAGAATCTCTTTCTGTGATGTGGATAATTAATTACCTCTAGTTTGTCTGTTTTGTAAGGAGTAAGTCTCCTGTTCTTAAAAGCACATATACGGAGAAGGGGAGGGAAGGAGGAAAGAGGGCAGGAAGGAGGGAATAAAATTAAAATAGAAAACAATTATTTTTTGTACGAGCAAGGTAAAAAAAAAAAAAGATAAGAATAAGGGATGGTGGGAGGTGGGGAAGGGAGTGATAAGAGAACCACAAGCTAAATTAGTCACAATACTGTGTTGTATAAATGGAATAACAACCACCTAACCATCAGTGGTGTCCAGTTTTAGATTTACTACTTAGGGTATATATGAAGGCCTTGGAGATATTTCAAAATAGTAAATATAAAAGGGGTAAAAAATGAGCCAAATGAGGAAAAATTAGCACTGTTACTGTGTCTAAGAAGAGAAAACCAGGGATGACTCAACAGTCTTCAAGTATATGAAGAAATATCCGTTTTATTGAGCAGCTGTTCTCCATTTCCACAGCACAAAGTGATTTTACTTAAATTATTACAGCATATATTTGAACACAGGAATGTCTCACCTAGGAAAGATATCATGTCAAACAAAAACCCCAGAGTAGCCTGAACATCATCCACCTCCCCCACCTTTACTAGTTCAACTCGTGCTCTTAAAGAGTGGGTAAAAGGGTAGGTAAGGCATCTTTGGAATGTGAAGATTTATGCTTCTTTTGAGTCTAGCTACTATGTTCAAAACTTTTTGCTAGCCTCTGTTCCCCAGGCCCAGTATAAGGCTGAACCCTTTCTGTGTTATTGCGGTGGTGTTGTTAGGTGCTGTCAAGTCAATTTCAACTCATAGCAACCCTATATGACAGAGCAGGGCTGCCCCATAGGGTTTTCTAGGCTATAATCGTTATGGGAGCAGATTGCCAGGTCTTTCTCCCATGAAGCCACTGGGTGAGTTAGAACCACCGACCTTTGAGTTAGCAGCCAAGTGCTTCACCCCTGCATCATCACAGCTTTTTGTGCTATTGGTAAAGGGGATTGATTACGAGCAAACACCTAGACACATGTGTAAATCTGAATTCCTTACAGAAGTATGCTTCTCCTCAGCGTTGAGTAAAAGGTTTTTCAGAATTTAGTTACTGGTGAAAATGGCCAATTTGACTCCATAAGAAGGATTTTAACTAACTTCATAACCTCTTATTTTGTCTCTAGCACTTTCTTGTCCTGTATAGACATCTCTTGAACTGAACTCTAAGGTCTACAAAGAAACAGAACATATTTTTCTCGTACGGCCACCTACCCCCAGCCCAGCTCTCAGTGTAGGGTTGGCACACAGAAGGTTATTAATCAGTACTTGCTAACTGAATGTCATCTGTCTAAAATTCTGTTAATACTTTATTTTATTTTTGTAGTCATTCTCCAGTTCATTCTCTTAACTCTGTTGCCTATGAGGGTTGGAACATTATTTTCCATCCCTTTACTTTTCCTTTCCTTTATTCCTTCCTATTATCCCACAGAAACACCTATTCTTCCCTTATCCCCTCAGATATCTTTAGTCATCTCATTCCTAAATTACCAAAACCTTTTAACCTCCCCAATTCAACCCCTGCTCTTTCACTTAAACCCAAATATCACTGTTAAGTCACTTTAATTTCCTAATATTTTGACCATATCACTTTGTATGTTTTCTTTCCACGATGACCTACATGATTAAAACTAAACTAGCTTTGACTTCCTAAATGACAAAACTCCTACCTTCCCTCATTCTAAACCTTCCCCCAAACCCACATTGTATAGAAGGCTATTTCAGAACATACTGGTCAGATGAAAATATTCACCCATCAGAAGTTCTCAGATCTCACCCACCTTTCTATTTCAAATTTGTTTGGAAAAAAAAAAACAAAAACAAAAGTCTCAACTGAAGTAAAAAGCCTCTAGAGAAAATACTATACATGTTTGTGTTTGTGTTGGTGGTGTGTGGTTATGTGTGTGTACATGTAACATGTGTATACACAAGCAATACATATACTATAAACATAGTCTGCCCAAATTAGCAAAAACCCACAATATTAAAAACCAAATCTGCTATATCTGATCCGAACCACAGGTACTGAGTCTATTGCTACTTCCTGCAAGCAGATGCACTGCCTCTGGGACAACGTCAGTTGCAAGCAGGATAGGTAAATATTGCTACGGGCAGCTAGGACTCTGTATTTTTTATATTTAAATGCAAAACTTACTTATTATACCTGAGGACAGTGGCCGTGTATAATTTCTTCACAATACCCAGCATATCCTAGATACTAAAAAATACTAAATTTACAACTTAGTCAGGAAAACAGAGGTTTGCTTCACAGTGGTTTAATATGAACAGAAGTTGAATATGACATTGTCTGACAGAAGAATGAACAGTTTGCTGGAAAAAAAAAAAAGCCCCAAGTCAGGATATATACACAGCAGAAATGGGGCCTCAGACTCTCAGCATTTGTGCACAATAAAGAAGGAAATCTTAAAAAAAAAGTCTATAACAGAGGATACATATCAAAAAGGCAGCAACAACACCAAGATCGGCGAGGTGGGAAAGGGATCAGAGCCTCTCTCTAGGGACTACTCAGCCCCTGGCACAGTCTCAGCAGCTTAAGAGCTGAGCTGTCTCAGGGAACTTCAACACTTAGGTGGGCTCCAAAGCCCACGTCAAAATCTGATCCTAATTCTTCTGATCAGGGTCATGTCAGAACCATCAATTTCTAACCCCCCCCCCAAGGCCTTGTACAGAGAACTCCAACCCTTCCATCATAGGGAGTCTAAGCAAAGAGCTCACACCTTTGACCTCATACCAGAATTAACTTGCTCCCGTCCCACCACTTGGGATAGATATCAGGTCCCAAAAAACAAATCACTACTTCCCAGACAGAAGCCTAGGAAAGTTTCTAGCCTCAAGAAACTGTTTCAGACCCTAAGATTTAGGAAATTCATACCCAGCTGCAATCCCTAGCTAAACTTCTGGGGAGAATGCTGGAGCGCCACAGGAAACAAGTCCAGGCAGTTCAGTAACCTTGTGACCAAGTTACAGGAGGCAGTGACAACTCTTGCCCCTGAGCTCCATTCAACAGCTCAAAGTGCTTAGGAGAAGTCAGACAATGTGGTTTGTTCATGTGCTTCTACCCTGTGACAGCACTAAATGGGATGGGGGGAGGGGGAGAGAGAGCATGGAAGGAAGAAACTGGTGATGCCCTTCCCTGCCACCAGGAGGTACCTTGAAAATTATTTACTCCCAGTCTTCAGGGAGTTACCCGGCAGTGGTTACTCCCGCCCCTCAAGCCACCAAACCTGTAAAGCTAACCCATAAAGTAGCAAGTGGTCCGGGAGGCAGAACTGTTGGTCCACACTGATTCACCTGTTGGGTGAGCAAGAACAGGCAGCCCGAGTGGGGAGCCACAAAGGGAGCAGGGCTAGGAAACAGGAGCTCCCCTACTACCCTACGGCTTTCTTCTGACCTGAAGCAGGAACAATGATGCTCCCGGAATACCCACACATCTTGTTCCACACAACAGACTGTTTGGACTCTAGGGGAATTACTGCCATGAAATGCAACAAGGGAGAGAGAAAGCAACAAAAGAAACTGTTAAGAAAACTGGGAGCAGGCCTAGAGAAAACAAGTAGAGCTTTTAGATCTCTACCACCTTCCCAAAAAGGAAAAAGTACATGCAGGTAGGCAAGGCAGGGTTTTTCCCTGCTCAGTGTTCTTGGTTAAACCTAAGAGTAAGAAAAATCCTCTGGACTCGCAGCATCAGTATGTATCCAAGTGCCTCACCAGCACATCCCCCTCGCCCCCCACCACTAATGTTAGCCTTCTGACATGGGCAAACGCCCAAGAAATTACCTTCCAGTCCAATCCTCCCCATCCCACCACCCCAGAGCCCCAAGTAAAGGGCATCTGCCTGTGGTTTCCCACCTCTTCTCAGAAAAGAGGATCCTAGCAGGGTGCCCAGAGTGTAGTCAGGTACCAAGGAGCACAATGCTAGATAGTCTATCAGGCCGGGGGATACACAGCCAACTTCAGATCAAAGAGAGAGAAAGGCTTAGTGTAAAAACCAATGTCATTTCAGCAGGAAGGCAGAGGACAAGTGGTGAGAGGGGCTCCTACTGGCGCACCTTCCCGGGGACGTAGTTCCTGTCAATTGCCTCCTCCTGCAGGAACATATGTAGGCAGCGTTCATTCTGAGCCAGTGGGTGCCCAGCAATTCTATAAAGAAACCAAGATGGGTATCATTAGTATTTGGGATCAAAGAGAACTAGCACATGGATGGGAGTACAGGCAGTGAGGAAGGGAAAGGTCAGTCCTGAGGTTTGAGTCAGTGGAGGACAGCAGCAGGGTACCACCTCAAGCCTAATATCATAGAGAGGAATAAGGTGCAGTGCTTTCTCAGTCCCTGAGGTAGAGGATCAGAATTCCTCTCAAAGGAATGGAGTTTTACTGTCCAGTCAGCCCACAACATAGTCACCACCACATGACAGTACCCATTACAAGACAAGATAGACAAAACTTAGACAAAGACCATGATGGAAAAAGCAGCATGAGGAACCCCCAGGAACTTGGCTTACTTGTTAATAAACTGTTCGAGGCCCTGCCTCCTTTCTTCAATGAAGGACTCCTCAAAGATCCCTTCATCTCCTCGGAAAGGAAGCTGCCGCTTCAAGGCTTTCCCAGGCAGTGGTGGTACTACAATCTACAGGGAGACACAAAATATCAGCCACATAGCAGAAGGACAGAGAGGGAATGAGATAGTAAAGCACCATATACCTCAACTCCTATTAGCTGTAGGGTCTACCCTGTCCCACAACCAGCAACTTTTAAGAACTAAGACCATAAGAACAGCCAGGACGGCTCAAGTCAATAATTAATCCAACTGTTTTTGTGGGTTTACCCTCAATAATACCATCTCAAAAGAAAGGAAATAAACTCCAAATATTCCTTACTTTCTTAACAATACAACATTATCCAAGAATTAAGACAGGTCTTTCCTAACACTATACTTTGAATTTTTAGGAGTTATGTTGTATGACTTTACTACCCACTAAGTCAAGCAATACTTTTTTTTTTCTTAATTTGTCCTGAACTCTTAACTTTCAAGCTCCAATGGATATCCCCCAGATCCAATATATTGAGATTTGGTAGATTAGACTGTGTTCACCCTATCTATTCCCTTCAAGATTTTATAGACTTGATCTTATGATCTCTCAGCCTATATAGGTCTCCTCCTGCTGCTGCTCAAGGGTGCCACACAGGGAATGCGCCATACCTTACTATCTCGTTCCAGCTCATTTTTTAGCCACTCGAAGTCACTGTAGCGCCGCCGCACACAGGATTCCTTCAGCTTGAAGATAGGCAGGTTTGTCTACAGGGAAGAAAGAATGAGAGAAGAGAGGTGGTTAAGTAATGTTCACCCTATGATGGTTGCCTGTTGGAACCACATGGACAGGTCTTAATGAAGAACTAATACCTATGGACCATGTTCCTATAGCCCTTTCAAAATACCACTGGGTGAATACCAACCCTTACCACATCCAGTCTTGTCACAGTTGTTGATTAGAAGTCTCTTACTGTTCAGAATTTATCCAAAAAATAAATTTGGATTTTCACTGTATTTTATTTTTTGTAATAATAATAAATATCATCAATGGGGAATTGGCTAAATAAATTATGGTACACCTGTACAGTGGAATACTACACAAGTGTGAAAAGTATATGAAATATTTATGTGTGTCAGTATGGAAGGATATTAAGTAGTAAAATCAAGGTACAGGACAGCACATATAGCATGCCTCTATTTACGCTCAAAAAGGGATATATATATGTACATATTATATTCATAAACGAAATATTTATGAAAGGATACTAGTATGTGATTGATTTTGGAGAGTGAGACTAGATGACTAGAATGGATGGGAAGGTCACATTTTTCACTGTACAGTTTGAATTTATCATGTGTATGTATTTATTAAAAAGCTAATTCAAGTTTTCTGAAAGAACAAGAGACAAGCACCTCCAAGGTATGCCTTCCTCTGCTTTTCCTGTCCAAATCCTCTCCATTCTATAAGTCCCAGCTAAAGCTGCACTTCATCCAAGAACTCTTCCCTGACACTACCAGCTTAGTTTATTGAGTTTCCTCTCCTGTGAACTCCTATGACACTTATAATTTAGTGTCACATTATTGTTTAGTTACACACTATTGTTTTATGCATCATGTAAGTCTTCTCTACCTAACTAAACTATAATCTCAGTAAGATCATGAACCATGACTACTCTGTATCTCCCAAAATGCAGCATTGTGCAAAATATTCAGCAAATATTCAATTGATTAATAGGAGTCCTATGTATCTGTTTACCCTCGCCTCATCTAGAACGGGCAGCAGAAACAGCCATTACATAAGTTTACCATAGTTTGCTCCCTGATATAAATCAGCTTATTCCCACATCTTAATCATAGAGAAGCTTCCCAAGGCTCTAGTGGCAACGTCAATCCCCTGACAGACAAAAAGCCCTGATCTTCACTCTTGTCTACAGGTTCTAAATTAAAACGGCCAGCCACGTGTACTAGTATCGACCATATTTCCCACCAGCCAATTCAGATCTGTGGATGGAAATAAAAGAAGCTAGTTTCTCTTCTTTTTCATGGCAGGAAAGAACATCTTGGAGCTCTGATAGAGCTTCACACAGTTCTCACTAGTGTTTATCATGCTTTGTAGTCCTTGAGCCTGGAAATTGTCTTTTCAGGATCTAGTTCTAGATCTAGATCATCAAAAGCCAAATAACTGGCCAACTTACATGACCCAAGACCATCAAGGCCCACGAAATGCCGATAGATTGAAGTGGGATGAAATACATGTAAAATAACATTTCATTACTTAAATCATTCTTTAGAAGAATAAATAAAAAAACTGGAAACAGTGGTTTCTTTACAAAAGGAAACCTCTAGAGGACAGAGGGAGGAAAGGAGACTTAGTTTTTAAAGTTTTGTACGTTTTGTATTTTATACCATGTGCATGTATTAACCATTCGAAACAAACCAGTATGTAGAACATTTTCAGAATCCTGCAAAAAAAAAAAAAAGCCCTTTGGTATCATGTGATTCTAGGTATCCACCAGAGTTCATTAAAAATACCATGATCCCCAAACAGTAGAACCTTAACTAGTAGGCTTTCACAGAAGCCAACAGAAGGACCAAAGAAAGAAAAAAGTGCTGAGTAGAAAAAAAAATGCTAAGTACACTCTTCTAAGACACAGGCGAAACCACCCACTGCCATTTTGATGACTTCCTCCTTTGACACACAAAAATGCTATTCTTTCCCTAACACCACAGGATGGTGACAATAATGGCCTTTCATCACAGCACCTAGCCATCTAAGAAGGGGCTGCTACATAGTAGGAGACTCTCCCAGCTCCAACCTACAAACTATATGAGGAAGGCAGGATTGTGTAGTACAGGATATCCTTGAGAGTCACAGTTGAAATCCACAGGACAACTGGCATTTGAAAAATTCTGTATAACATGTGAGGTCACTCTAACACCTCTCCAGCTGTCCATTTTGGGGGGAAAAAAGATTCCTTCTTGAAAATGAAAGAAAGCAGTCTGAGAAATATTTAGCTATTATTTAGCTTCTTATTCCAAAGATGGAAAAAAAAAGGCCAGTCCCACCTACTTCTACTATACACAATGCCTAACTCCCAAAGCCCATTCTGAGTCTCACCTCCCTATAATGCATACCATGATCAATCACTTAAAACTAGCAATTCAAAACCAAATGATTTTACCAGTTTTCCCCAAAATGGAGCTTAATAAAAAGCCTACAGGTTTACACAAACATACAAATTAACATAAACCATGGAATTAACTGAAACCCACAGAACTAGGAACTACCCAACTCTATCATCACTACACAATTAGAAATTGTGAAAAGGATAATGAAAACCTTAGTGAGTAGAAAAATTTTACATACTAAAGTTTTGCAACTAAGCCTTGCCAAAGAGGCTAAACCAAAAACCCACTGCTGTAGAGTCGATTCCGACTCATAGCGACCCTACAGGACAGAGCAGAACTGCCCCGCAGGGTTTCCAAGGAGCGGCTGGTGGATTCAAACTGCTGACTTTTTAGGTAGCAGGTGAGCTCTTAACCACTATGCCACCAGGACCCCAAAGAGACTAAAAGTGTAGTGGAAAGAATACAGTCTTTGGAGTCAGACCTAGGTTCAAATCCCAGCCCTGCCACTTATTAGCTATGTATACTTGGACAAGTTACACAAACCGTACTCCTCCTCCACTTCCTATCTGCAAAATGGGGGCTTTGTAAGAATTAAGATAGAAACTAAAACCTAGTTCAGTGCTTGGAACATAGTTGGCACTAGCTGAACAGTCCCTGTTATTATTGGAATACCTGAAATAGAGAACTATTCCATCCATAATCCCTAAGACCCTTAGGCAATGCATCAAGATAATGTCACCAATCCTCACAACTGAGGGTCCTTATACTGAACAAGTTATACCCAGATTCACTCAGGTAATTAACCACTAACAACAGTTTCCCGTTTTTATCATATTTTGAGAAACCTAACTTCCATCCCTCTCTAGCAGAGATGATTTCAAATAGTTTTCCTCATGTTTTTTGCTATTTGCTTTTCTTTCTTCAGTTTAGACTTTGCCAAACTTGGAATTTGGAGATTATCCTTCCTCAAACAGATTTCAAAGCCCAGGTAGAAGACCACACTCTCTCATTCAATGTATTCATTCAAAAATGAAAGCACACACACTCTTAGGTCTTCAACGCTGTTTGGACAGAAAGTTGTCCATAGGGAATATTCTGGACCTCTAGTGTGAGAGGAAAACTAGAAAATGGTTCTCAAACTGCACTGTAACCACTTCGACTGGGCAAAAGAACCTGCAAACCATGTACTCTACCCATACACTTCATCCTCGCATTGTGGACTAAGCACTAGAGAATAAAGTCTTCAGTAGTACTCTGGGAAAAGCCACTCCTGGGGCAGTCCAGAAACATCATGTATTAAAGTAAGCACAGGCCAGGATCTGAATCCAAAAGGTTAATCTAGGACAGAAAGGGCAAATAGTCATTAATATACAGAGAACCCAAATGAGAGCCAATAAACATTCACGTGAACATTCTGGCTACTTCAAATCTGAAGGGTCAGTCAGCATTAAGGTGAGAGCTGCAACTAACAATCCACCAGTCCTAATGCAAGCCAAGTTTCACGGTGAGACACAGCATGCGGTATCTGAGGAAACTTAAGCATAAAACACTTCTCTTCTATGCACTCAGTCTCAAGGAGACTCCCTTTCTCATTTCTACTCCCACAAGCCCACTGTCTTCCTTTTCTTGGAGTCTGTTTTCCTCTTAACCCATCATCCCAGGGAAACCTCATTAGAAAGAACCTGGGCCTTCCTGCCCTCCCTCTTCAGACTGACTTCCCACAACCTAGTTATGGGACCCAGCTAGGATCACCTTGGCTTTCCATCTTCCTTCTTTCTGTCACTACAGTCATGATTCCGATCTCCTTGAATTCCTCACTCTAATCTTTCTCCACCTATCCAGCCAACCTTCACTTCTTCCTCACCCCCGTTCAGATTCCCCCTCATGAGTTTGCTCTATCCTCGAACCACTACTGAGTCTACAGACCTCTCTCCAAACCTATCATGCCCCTAACCTCCAAATGAGCGCTTACGAGCGCCTTCTCTGCCCCTGCCCCTGCCCGGTCCTCCCTCAGCTGTTTCCCTCACCCCATGACTCACCCGCATGCGAACCTCATAGGTGGTGAAGCGCGCGCGGCCCACGCCCACAGTCTGTGGGTTAAAGATGTCGATCTCCAGGAAGTTACTTGGAGGCCCGTAAGCATCGGTCAGGTCCTGCGGCTTCGAGTTAAGGCGCCGAGTGTCAGCTACTGCAGTGTCCGACATCTTCCCGAGACAGAGACTGGGACGGGGGGGGGGATGGGGACTGGGGGGGGAACAGAGGCCAAAGGCAGGAGCGCGCACTGCCCCTCCCGCTCGCAAAATAACCAACCAGCCTACAGGCAACCGCGCCGCGCCTGGGCGCGCTGCGCACGCGCGCCCACGCACGCACGCACGCACGCACGCACGCAGACGCTACCTCGTCCCCGTGCCCCGCGCCCTGATTAGCGGCTACGCTGACTGCGTTGCCTCCCATACGTCGGAGGCCTCTTCTAGGCTTCCGGGAGGCGTATATTGCGGCCCCGGAACCTGTATCTCTCTATGCGTGCCGCACAACAGCGTGCGAAGCACCGCAGGCGACTCCGCCAATCGCTGCTCTTCAACCCAAGAAATTGTCTTACACCGTGTATCAATCAGCAGTGGGCACTGCTCCACCAGTTAGGATCCCGTAGTGATAGGCTGAAGCTTTGTGATCTGAATAAGTCAAGGTTTTCCGCGAAAATAGAAGGATGGTCTCTAGAGGTTGAGGTTCCAACAGTAGTACTAAGAACCCAGAAGCAGTACCTCCACTTGTGCTAATGATAGTTTCAATTCATTCTGCAAGCAAATGAGCCCTCAGTAAGCACTATCTACGGTGCCAGAAAAGCAGCAAGGAACTCAAATGGGATAAACAAAGTTGGTTTCTCATTCTCATTTTTTAAAGAAAAATATGGGCATATTTTCATCCTGTAATTGTCGTCCATAAAAGCTAACTTCAAGTGTACTCAAATATTCCATTTCTTAGCAAATTGAGGGCATTTATTTCATACCATTTTTATGGGAACCCTGGTGGTGTAGTGGTTAAGTGCTACGGCTGCTAACCAAAAGGTCGGAGTTCAAATCTACCAGGCGCCCCTTGGAAACCCTGTGGGGCAGTTCTACTCTGTCCAGCACTGTAGCTATAAGTCAGAATTGACTGGACGGCAATGGCTTTGGGTTTTTTTTTTTTTTAATACTCTGCAGAACTCCATGTTTGGCACTGTGCCGAGGTTGCTTGCAATCTATAATGGAGATAGAATACACGCATACATGGGAACATTTATACACATATTAATGTTCATATGACTAAGTTTACACACGCCCTCATATTAAGGAGTAAACTGGGTGGTGATTTCAGGTCATCCTTCCTCCTCTTTTCACCTGCCCTCCTCTGCTAAAAAAATATTTTCCATACCACGGATGCCTGAAATTCCTTCAACAGAGTACCAAAACCAAACCCGTTGCCGTCGAGTGGATTCCGACTCATAGACACCCTATAGGATGGAGAAGAACTGCCCCATAGGGTTTCCAAGGAGCGGCCAGTGGATTTGAACTGCTGGTCTTTCGGCTAGCAGTCTCTTAATCACTGCACTACCAGGGCTCCTCAACAGAGTACAAGACCCTAAAATCTAATAATTGTTGTTAGATACTGTAGACTCAGTTCTGACTCATAGCTACCCTATGTGCAACGGAACAAAACACTGCCCAGTACAGCACCATCCTCACAATCCTTGTTATGCTTGAGCCCATTGTTGCAGCCACTGTGTCAGTCCATCTCTTTGTGGGTCTTTCTCATTTTCGGTGACCCTCTCCTTTACCAAACATGATGTCCTTCTCCAGGGACTGATCCTTCCTGATAACATGTCCAAAATACGTGAGACGTAGTCTCGCCATCCTTGCTTCTAAGGAACATTCTGGTTGTACTTATTCCAAGACAGATTTGTTTGTTCTTTTGGCATATTCAATATTCTTCGCCAACACAATTCAAAGGCGTCAATTCTTCAGTCTTCCTTAATCATCTTCCAGCTTTCATATGCATATGAGGCGACTGAAAACACCATGGCTTGGGTCAGGCGCATCTTAGTCTTGAAAGTGACACCTTTGCTTTTTAACACTTTAGAGAGGCCTTTGGCAGCAGATTCGCCCAGTGCAATGCATGTTATGATTTCTTGACTGCTGCTTCCATGGGTGTTGATTGTGAATCCAAGTAAATTGAAATCCTTAACAACTTCAGTTTTATCTCCACTTAGATGATGTTGCTTATTGGTCCAGTTGTAAGAAATTTTTTCTTTACTTTGAAGTGTAATCCATATTGAAGGCTGTGGTCTTTGATCTTCATCAGTAAGTGCTTCAAGTCCTCCTCACTTTCAGCAAGCAAGGTTGTGTCATCTGCATAACGCAAGTTGTTAATGGGTCTTCCTCCAATACTGATGCCCTGTTCTTCGTCATATAGTCCAGCTTCTCAGATTATTTGCTCAGCATACAGATTGAATAAGTATGCTGAAAGGATACAACTCTGACGCACACCTTTCCTGACTTTAAAACATGAGGTATCCCCTGGTTCTGTTCAAAGGACTGCCTCATGATCTATGTACAGATTCCTCATGAGCACAATAAAATGTTCCGAAATTCCCATTTAACATTTTTTAATTGTGCTTTAGGTTAAAGATTACAGCTCAAGTTAATTTCTCATACAAAAATGTACACACATGTTGTACACACATTGTTATCTGACACTAGTTACAATCCCTATAATGTGAGAGCACACTCCCCCTTTCCACCTCAGGTTTCCTGTGTCCATCCAACCAACTCCTGTCCGTTCCTGCATTCTCATCCTGCCTCTGGACAGGAGCTGCCCATTCGGTCTCATGTATCTGCTTGAACTAAGAAGCACACTCTTCACAGGTATTGTTTTATGTTTTGTAGTCCAGTCTAATCTTTGTCTGAAGAGTGGACATTGGGAATGGTTTTGGTTCTAGATTACCAGAGCGTCTGGGGACCATGGCTTTGGGGATTCCTCCAGTCTCGGTCAGATCATTAATCTGGTCTTTTTACATGAATTTGAGTTCTGCTCCACACTTTTCTCCTGCTCCATTAGGGACTCTGTGTTGTGTTGCCTGTCAGGATGGCCATTGGTGGTAGCTGGGGACCATCTAGCTCTTCTGATCTCAGGCTGGTGGAGTCTGTTCTCTGGTTTATGTGGCCCCTTTGTCTCTTGGGCTAATATTTTCCTTGTGTCTTTGGTGTTCTTCATTCTCCTTTGCTGCAAGTAGGTTGGGACCAATTGATGCATCTTAGACGGCCGCTCGCAAGCTTTTAAGGTCCCAGACGCCACTCACCAAAGTGGGATGCAGAACATTTTCTTAATAAACTTTGTTATGCCAGCTGACCTAGATGTCTCCCGAAACCATGGTCCCCAGAACCCAGCCCCAGCTACCCTGTCCCTCAAAGTGTTTGGTTGTGTTCAGGAAACTTCTTAGCTTTTGGTTTAGTCCAGTTGTGCTGATTTCCTTGTATTGTGTGTTGTCCTTCCCTTCACCAAAGATAATTCTTGTCTACTATCTGGTTAGTGAATAAGCCTCTCTTTCCCTCCCCACCCTCATAACCATCAAAGAATGTTTTCTTCTGTGTTTAAATGTTTTCTTGAGTTCTTATAATAGTGGTCTCATACAATATTTGTCCTTTTGCAACTAATTTCACTCAGCATAATGCCCTACAGAGTCACCCATGTTGTGAGATGTTTTGTGTATTCATCATTGTTCTTTATCTTTGCATAGTATTCCATTGCGTGTATGTACCATAATTTGTTTATTCGTTCGTCTGTTGATGGGCACCTAGGTTGTTTCCATCTTTTTGCTATTGTGAACAGTGCTGCATGAACATGGGTGTGCATGTATCCATTCCTATGACGGCTCTTATTTCTCTAGGATATATTCCAAGGAGCGGGATTGCTGGATCGTATGGCATTTCTATTTCTAGCTTTTTAAGGGAGCGGCAAATCAATTTGCAAAGTGGTTGTGCCATTTTACATTCCCGCCAGCAGTGAATAAGTATTCCACTGTCTCTACAACCTCTCCAGCATTTATTATTTTATGTTCTTTGGATTAGTGCCAGCCTTGTTGGGGTGAGATTGTATCTCATTGTAGTTTTGATTTGCATTTCTCCAATAGCAAATGATCATGAGCATCTCCTCATGTATCTGCTAGCCGCCTGAATGTCTTCTTTGATGAAGTATCTGTTCATAACCTTTGCATATTTTTAATTGGGTTATTTATTTTTATGTTCTTGAGGTGTTGCAGTATCTTACAGATTTTAGAGATTAGACCCTTACTGGATGTGTCATAGTCAAAAATGTTTTCCCAGTCTGTAGGTTGTCTTTTTACTCTTTTGTTGAAGTCTTTTGATGAGCATAAGTGTTTGGTTTTTAGGAGCTCCCAGTTATCTAGTTTCTCTTCTGTTGTTTGTACATTGTTAGTTATGGTTTGTATACTATTTATGCCATGTATTAGGGTCCCTAGCCTTGTTCCTATTTTTTGTTTCATGGTCTTTATCATTTTAGATTTTATGTTTAGGTCTTTCATCAATTTTGATTTAGTTTTTTACATGGTGTGAGGTATGGGTCTTCTTTTTGCCAGTTATGCCAGCACCATTTGTTAAAGAGACTGTCTTTTCCCCATTTAACGGACTTTGGACCTTTGTCAAATATCAACTGCTCATAGATGGATGCATTTATGTCTGGATTATCAGCTCTGTTCCATTGGTCTATGTGATTGTTGTTGTACCAGTACCAGGCTGTTTTGACTACCGTGGTGGCATAATAGGTTCTAAAATCAGGTAGTGTGGTGCCTCCTACTTTGTTCTTCTTCTTCACCACTACTTTACTTATCCAGGGCCTCTTCCCTTTCCATATGAATTTGGTAGTTTATTTCTCCATCTCATTAAAAAATGTTGGCATTTGAATCAGGATTGCATTGTATCTGTAGATCACTTTGGGTAGTATTGACATTTTTACAGTATTGAGTTTTCCCATCCATGAGCATGCTATGTTTTTCCATTTATGTAGGTCTCTTGGTTTCTTGCAGTAGCGTCTTGTAGTTTTCTTTGTATAGGTCTTTTATGTCTTTGGTTAGATTTATTCCTAGGTATTTTATATTCTTGGGGACTATTGTAAATGGTATTGATTTGGTAATTTCCTTTTCAAAGTTCTTTTTGTTGATGTAGAGGAATCCAACTGATTTTTGAATGTTTATCTTGTATCCTGATACTCTGCTGAAATGTTCTATTAGTTCTAGTAGTTTCTTGTGGCTTCTTTAGCGTTTTCTGTGTGTAAGATCATATCATCTGGAAATAGAGATACTTTTATTTATTCCTTACAAATTTGGATGCCCTTTATTTCTTTTTTCTTGCTTTAATGCTCTGGCTACAACCTCCAGCACAATGTTGAATAAGACTGGTGATAAAGGGCATCCTTGTCTGGTTCTTGTTCTCAAGGGGAATTCTTTCAGACTCTTACCATTTATATATATATAAATGCCCTTTTTCCCTTCTATTCCTAGTTTGCTGAGAGTTTTTATCATGAATGGATGCTGAACTTTGTCAAATGCCTTTTCAGTATCGATTAATAAGATCATGTGGTTCTTGTCATTTGTTTTATTTATATGATGGATACCATTAATTGTTTTCTAATGTTGAACCATCCCTGCATCCTTGGTTTGAATCCCACTTGTTCATGAGGAATTTTTTTTTTTGATGTGTTGTTGAGTTTTATTGGCTAGAATTTTGTTGAGGATTTTTACATCTAAGTTTATGAGGGATATTGGTCTGTAATTTTCTTTTTTGGTGGTGTCTTTACCTGGTTTTGGTACCAGAGTTATGCTGGCTTCATCAAATGAGTTTAAGAGTACTGCATCCTTTTCTATGCTCTGAAATACCTTAAGTACTACAGGTGTTAACTCTTTGAAAGGGAAGCCTTCAGGGCCAGGGCTTTTTTTGTTGTTGGGAGTTTATTACTTCTTCAATCTCTTCTTTTGTTAAAGGTTTATTTAGTTCTTCTACCTTGGTTTGTGTTAGTGTAAGTAGGTAGTGTGTTTCTAGAAATTTGTCCATTTCCTCTAGGTTTTCAAATTTGTTGGAGTACAGTTTTTCATAGTATTCTGTTATGATTCTTTTAATTTCAGTTGGGTCTGTTTTGACATCACCCATCTCATTTCTAATTCAGGTTATTTGCTTCCTCTCCTGTTTTTTGTTTTTTTTTTTTTTTGTCAGTTTGTCCAGTGGTTTATCAATTTTGTTGATCTTTTCAAAGAAACAGCTTTTGGTCTTGTTGACTCTTTCAATTGTTTTTCTATTCTCTATTTCATTTTTTTTTTGCTCTAATTTTTATTATTTCCTTTCTTCTTGTGCTCAAGGGTTTCCTTTGCTGCTCTCTTTGTATTTGTTTGAGTTTTAGGGTTAATGCTTTGATTTTGGCCCTTTCTTCTTTTTGGATGTGTGTATTTATTGCTATAAACTGACCTCTGAGCACTGCTTTTGCTGTGTCCCAATGGTTCTGGTAGAATATGTTTTCGTTTTCATTTGATTCTATGAATTTCTTTATTCTGTCTTGATTTCTTCTATAACCCAGTAGTTTTTGAGCAAGGTATTGTTCAGTTTCCATGTATTTGATTTTTTTTCGTCCTTTTTCTGTTATTGATTTCTACTTTTATGGCCTTATGGTCAGAAAAGATGACTTGTAGTATTTTGATGCTTTGGATTCTGTTAAGACTTGCTTTGTTGCCTAATATGTGGTCTATCCTGGAGAATGTTCCATGTGCATTGGAAAAGAAAGTATACTTGGCTGCTGTTGGGTGAAGGGTTCTGTATATGTCTATGAGATCAAGTTGGTTGATTGTGATATGTAGATCTTCCATGTTTTTATTGAGCTTCTTTCTAGTGTTCTGTCCTTCACCGGAAGAGGTGTGTTGAAGTCCCCCACTACTATTGTGGAGCTATTTCTCTTTTCAATGCTGTTAGAGTTTGTTTTATGTATTCTGGAGCCCTGTCATTGGATGCGTAAATATTTATTATGGTTACGTCCTCCTGGTGTACTGACCATTTAATCATTACATAGTGTCCTTCCTTATCCTTTGTGGCGGATTTCGCTTTAAAGTCTATTTTTTCAGAGATTAATATTGCCACTCCTGCTCTTTTTTTATTGTCGTTTGCTTGATTTTTTTTCCATTGTTTGAGGTTTAGTTTGTTTGTGTCTTTGAGTCTAAGGTGTGTTTCTTGTAGGCAGCATATAGACAGATCATTTTTTTTATCCATTCTGCCACTCTCTGTCTCTTTATTGGTGCATTTAGCCCATTTACATTCAGTGTAATTATTGATAGGTATGAGGTTTTTTTTTCATGAGTTTAGTGGTGCTATTTTGATTTTTTTGTGTGTGTGTGATGCTGACAATTTCTTTGCTCCACTTAATTTTTCTGTGCTGAGTCGTTTTTCTTTTATGTATTTTCTTTTCATCTTTTTCATTGTTGTTGATTTTGTATTTGCTGAGTCTTTATGTTTTTCTTCTTTATCATTTGATGTGTAGATTTGTTAGTTTCCTTTGTGTCTACCTTAAAATTTACTTCTATTTTTCTAAGTTTAAACCAATCTTTTATTTCTTGATATCACCTTTCCTTCCCTTCCATTAGAAAGTTCTATGACTACACTACTTAGTCCCTCTTTTTTGTTTTAATGTTGGCATCTTTTGCATATTGAAGTCTCTGTTTCCCTACTTTCAGTGTTTTAACTTTGACTTACTTTTGTGACTTCCCTATCTGAGTTGACGTCTGATTATTTTCTCCTGTTTTCTAGACTTGGGTTGTCATCTGATATTATTGATTCTCTAGCTGTAGTACTCCTTTAGTATTTCTTGTAATTTTGGTTTGGTTTTCACAAATTCACTTAACTTCTGTTTATTTGGAAATGCATAAATTTTGTTTGCATATTTAAGAGACAGTTTTCCTGGATATAAAATTCTTGGCTGGCAACTTTTTTTTTTCCTTCAAGGCTCTATATATGTCATCCCATTGCCTTCTTACCTGTGTGGTTTCTGCTGAGTAGCCAAAAATTAGCCTTATTGACTCTCCTTTGTAGGTGACTTTTTTTTTAATCCCTAGCCACTCTTAAAATTCTCTCTTTGTCTTTGGTTTTGGCAAGTTTGATTATAATATGTCTTGGTGACTTTCTTTTGTGATCTACCCTGTGTGGAGTTCAATGAGCTTTTTGGATAGATATCTTCTTGTCTTTCACGATATCAGGGAAGATTTATGCAAACAAATCTTCAACAATTTTCTCTGAATTTCTGTTATTCCCCTGTTCTGGTACTCTACTCGCTCGTAAGTTATTCCTCTTGATAGAATCCCACATAATTCTTAGGGTTTCTTCATTTATTTTAATTCTTTTATCTGATTTTTCCTCAAATAAATTTGTGTCATCATGAGGAAATGCTCGCGATCACTAGAGATTAGAGAAATGCAAGTGAAAACCACAATGAGATACCATCTTACCCGGGCATTACTGGTATGAATCAAAAAAACAGAAAATAACAAATGTTGGAGAGCCTGCAGGGAGATTGGAACTCTCATGCACTGCTGGAGGGAATGCAAAATGGAACAACCATTTTGGAAAGTGATATGGCACTTCCTTAGAAAGCTAGAAATAGAAATACTATATGACCCAGCAATCCCACTCCATCCTAGAGAAATAAGATCCATCACACGAATAGACATAAACACACCCATATTCATTGCAGAATTGTTCACAATAGCAAAAATATGGAAACAACCTAGGTGCCTATCAACAGATGAATGAATAAGCAAACTATGGTACACACAATGGAGTACTACGCAACAATAAAGAACAATAATGAATCTGTGAAGCATCTCACAACATGGATGACTCTGGAGGGCATTATGCTGAAGGAATTAAGTCAATCACAAAAGGACAAATATTGTATGAGACCACTACTGTAAAAACTCATGAAAAGGTTTACATGCAAAAAGAAACAATCTTTGATGGTTACAAGGGAGGGGAAGGGTGGGGATGGAAAAACACTAAATAGACAATAGATAAGTGGTAATTTTGGTGAAAGGTAAGACAGTACACAATACTGGGGGCACCAGCACAACTTATACAAGGCAAGGTCATGGAAGCTCCATAGACATATCCAGACTCCCTGAGGGACCGAATTACTGGCTGAAGGCTGTGGGGACTGTGGTCTCTGGGAACATCTAGCTCAATTGTCATAACATAGTGTATAAAGAAAAGGTTCTACATTCTGCTTTGGTGAGTAGTGTCTGGGGTCTTAAAAGCCTGTGAGCAGCCATCTAGGATACTCCACTGGTCTTACCCCTTTGGGAGCAAGGGAGAATGAAGAAAACTGAAGACACAGGGAAAGATTAGTCCAAAGGACTAGTGGATCACAACTACCATGGACTCTACCAGGCTGAATCCAGTACAACTAGATGGTACCTGGCTACCACCACTGACTGCTCTGACTGGGATCACAATAGAGGGTCCTGGACAGAGCTAGAGAAAAATGTAAAACAAAATTCTAACTCACAAAAAAATACCAGACTTGCTGGCCTGACAGAGACTAGAGAAACCCTGAGAGTATGGCCCCCAGACACTGTTTTAGCTCAGTAATGGGGTCACTCCTGAGGTTCACCCTTCATCCAAAGATTAGAGCGACCGATAAAACAAAATGAGACTAAAGGGGCACAGTAGCCCAGGGGCAAGGACTAGAAGGCAGATGGGGACAGGAAAGCTGGTAATAGGGAATCCAAGGTCAAGAAGGGAGAGTCTTGACATGTCATGGGGTTGTTAACCAATATCATTAAACAATATGTGTACTAACTGTTCAATGAGAAGCTAGTTTGTTCTGTAAACCTTCATCTAAAGTACAATAAAAATAAAAATAAATAATAATAAATTGGTGTCAAGCGCTTTATCTTCATTCTCACTAATTCTGACTTCCATTGCTTCAATTCTGCTCCTATGACTTTCTATTGAGTTGTCTAATTCTGAAATTTTATTTTTAATTTTTTGAATTTCTATTTGCTGTCTCTCTATGGATTCTAGCAGCCTGTTAATTTTTCATTTTGCTCTTGTACAGCTTTCCTAAATTCCTCTATTGCTTTGTCTGTGTGTTTCTTGGCTTGGTCTGAGTTTTGCCTGATCTCTTGAGGAGCTCTATACATTAAATCTTTTGAATTCTACCTCTGGTAATTCCAAGACTTTCTCTTCCTCCCGGAGGTTTCCTGGTTCTTTGCATTGGTTGCTTCCTGGCACCATCATGGTCTGCCTCTTTATGTGATTTGATATTGACCGTTGTCTCCAAGCCATCAATAATTTTTATATTTATACATTGTATGTTTTCTTACTGTGTCCTAGCTTCTTGTTTTGTTTTGATATGCCCAAATAGGCAGGGCCCATGGGCTACTTTGGTTATTGGTGTCTTTGAAGCTCTTACTTCCTATCACCAGGTGGTTAGAGCTGCTACTAGGTGTGTGAGCCCAGGAGTTGGTGTACTTTTCTTGTGTGGGTTCAGCTCAGGTCTCCAGGTCATTGGTCACTTGAGCATGCGGTGCAGGCTCTCACCTACAGTCCTAGATGGGCGGGGTTATGTAGGGGTGATTGGAGCAGGCACAGGTGCCTGGCTGCAGTAGGCAGTTATGTGCTGAGCAAAGTAAGGGGCTGATGGTGGCCCCTAAGTGCCTAGGTGGAAGGCGTGTCCCTGTCCCCTGGAGCACGTAGGTGGGTGCGTTTTGCAGCCAGACTTTGGGCATCCAGTGCTGTTGGCTGTAAGGACTGGGAGGCACCACTTATTCTCAGGAGGAGTGGGTGAAGCTGCCAGTACTCAGGCCCCTGGTGTGAGTGGGTGAGGACCCAGGTTAATGGGCTGGGTGGTGTCAAATGTCGCAAATCTGCCACTGCCCCTTTGCTACTGTGGTTGAAAATAGGCTTCTGGTATATACCCTGTTGTACTATGCTAATAAGGGCCTACACTGTTGAATAGGCCCACACAGGTCTAGGCAGAGGTGAAAGGCATTCGAAATCCATGGACCCCTATGCCTGTGCCTAGGCAAAGGGGCAGTGCCTGCCCCAAGTTCTTAGGGAGCATGGCGATTTTTTAAAGCCTTGAGACTGGTTTGGTGTTGGTTAGTCCTGAGCTCCCAGCTTAGGGGAGCTGGTGGTTTCTTTTGTTTGTTTGTTTGTTTGTTTGTTCCCTCCCAAAAGCCAGGAGACTGACTCAGGGAGACAGGTCCCACTTCCGGCCTTGGGGGCGTGGTAACTTCTGAACACTGCAGGACCAACAGAGCAGAACAGGGAGGGGGTGGGTGAGGGGAAGAGAGGCACTTCTCAGTATGGAAGTCCCAAAGGGGAAAGGGTTATTTTGATCGTGCTTGGTAGGTTAGATACTTGCACTTAACTTTCGCAGATCCAGCGCCACTTCCCCCTGGCTCCAGAGGCTTGTGCAGACTCTCCACCACTCAGTTTTTCCTAACATGGTAAAATGTTCCAGAGTGGTTTCTCCGGACGTGATAAAATGCATCCAGAGTGCTACTGCTTACCTCACCCTGCATGCACCAAACAATCCAGCCTGCAGGGTGCTGGCTAGGCCAGGTCTGGCACTTCTTCGCTGCTTCTGAACTGTCTCTCCCTCCCCTGCCACAGTCCAACTCCTCAACTTTGTCTTTGATGTTCGGGTCTCCTAGATTGTTGTATATAATCCATTCACTTGTTTATTTGAGTTTTTGTTGGAAACCCTGGTGGTGTAGCAGTCCAAAAGGTTGGCAGTTTGAATCCACCAGGCTTTCCTTGGAAACCCATGGGACAGCTCTACTCTTTCCTATAGGGTCGCTATGAGTCAGAATTGACTTGATGGCAACAGATTTGGTTCGGTTTTTGTTGTTGTTGTTGTAAGAGGGACCACAGGAAGCATCTGACTATTCCACCATCTTCGCCCCAGGATATCCCATTTAACAATTTTAATTTTTAATTTAACAGTTAAGTTATTCAATTCAATTTCACCAACATCCGCCAAGCAACTACTTAAGTGCTGGGGACCATGCTAAACACTAAAGGCATAGAGTTGAATAAAACAGTTCTTGCCCTCAAGGAGTTTACATTCTAGCAATGGACACAAGTAAATAAAACTAACATAATGTGACCAATACAAAATAAGTGAATGTTCAAAGCAATACATAGTATACAAATACTTGGAGGAATTAGAGAAGGCTTCCTGGAGAAATAACATCTGAATGTGACAGACATAAAGGGCAAATAGAAGTGGAAGTTGGTAAAGGTAATTTATTGCAGAAAGAATAGCATATGCAAAGTTATAACAATAAGAAACAGCATGGCATTTTAGGCAATTATGACTAGTTCAGATTTTGTGATGGAAGTATTTAGAGAGGTAGGTTGGCTGGGGTGGGCAGATGAGAGATATCCTTCTATATTAAGCTAAGGATCTCTGGCTTTATGATGTGGGCAATAGGGAGCCACTGAAGGATCTTAAGTAGGAAAAAGACATGATCAGATTTGTGTTTTAGAAGGATTATTTTGCAGGCAACATAGAAGATGTATTGGAGTTGAATGTGACTAATTATGAAGCTAATCACAATGAGACTTGGAATCAGGTGGTGATAGTGAGAATGGAGAAAAAAGAAAAGATAGGACAGACATTGAGGAAATAAAATACATAGGACTTTTATGTCATTAGATACAATGGTAGTATAGTGTATGGTGAAAACCCTGGAGCGCAGTGGTTAAGAGCTACAGCTACTAACCAAAAGATTGGCAATTCAAATCCACCAGGCACTCCTTGGAAACTCTATGGGGCGGTTCTACTCTGTCCTACAGGGTCGCTATGTGTCAGAATAGACTCAACGGCAATAGGTTTGTTTTTTTTTTTTTGGTTTATAGTGTAGGGCTTAAAAGGGCTATGAAGTTGGCTCCCTGGGTTTAAATCTGTTTCCTAGTTGTATAAAAAAAAATGAGCAAATTACCCAAACCCTCTCAGCCTCAGTTTTCCTCATCGGTAAAATGGAAATGATAATTCTAAAAGCTACCTCTGGGGCTGTTGTGAGAATTAAACATGTGCAATAGGTAACATTGTGAATATAATTAATGTCACAGAATTGTACACATAAAATGGTCAAAATGGCAAATTTTATGTTATATATATATTTACCACAATTTTTTTAAATAAGAGAAAAAATAAAGTGTAAAATATATGCAAATAGTAAGTGTTAGTAACTGTATGGATGCTGGTACCACCAACCAAAATTGGATTTACAGAAGGAATAAGGTTTAAAACCAAATAGCCCTAGAAAAATTGTGCAAGTTAAATTCACAATAAGGTGTAAATAACTGATAAGTGGTCTTTTTTTAAAGGGGAAAGATTTGATGGAGTGAAGAGAGGAGAATAGTGGAGGTGTCATAGTCATTTAGTGCTCCCATAACAGAGATACCACAAGTGGATGGCTTTAAAAAAGAGAAATTTATTTTCTCACAGTCTAATAGGTTACAAGTCTAAATTCAGGGCATTGGCTCCAGGGGAAGGCTTTCTCTCTCTGCTGTCTCTGGAGGAAGGTCCTTGTCCTCGATCTTCCCCTTGTCGAAGAGCTTCTCAGGCACAGGGACCCCGTGTCCAAAGGATGCACTCTGCTCCTGGTGCTTCTTTCTTGGTGGTATGAGGTTCCCAACTCTCTGCATGTTTCCCTTTCCTTTTTATTTCTTGAGAGATAAAAAGTGGTGCAGACCACACCCCAGGGAAACTCCCTGTACATTGAATGACGGATCTGACCTGGGTAAGGGTTGTGGTACAATCCCACTCTAATCCTTTCAACATAAAGTTACAATCACAAAATGGAGAACAACCACAGAATACTGGGAATCCTGGCCTAACCAAATTGATACACACATTTTTTGGGGGGTACATAATTCAATCCATGACAAGAGGGTATTGGGTTAAACACTTTGCAGTGATATCAATGACAGCTGTTACCTGCTGGCTCCCCTACACATACACACACACCTTGTTGCTTTTCATGAGAGGCACAGAGCTTCAGAGTTACCAAGTGATATTGGGCAAGGCACAGTTATCCTCTATAGCTTATCTCTCACACCAGAAAAATGAATTCCCGTTTTCCCGTTGCCATCAGGTGGATTCTGACTCAAAGTGACCCTATAGGACAGAGTAGAACTGCCCCATAGGATTTCCAAGGAGCACCTGGTGGATTTGAACTGCTGACCTTTTTGGTTACCACCGAGCTCTTAACCACTGCTCCACCAGGACTCCAAAAAAAGAAATAGCCAAGTCACATCTCTTGGCAAACAGGTGACTTCAGAACTTGATGTGAGCAGCTCCCATTTTCCTCTTTACTGGGTTTCCTTGACCACAGTCATTCTATGCCAAAAGGAGTTGAGAGAGAGAGAGAGAAAAAAATGAGAAATAGAGATTTAGGATCCTTAAATTGGAAGGGATCTCATTAGTTTATCCTGCTCACAAGCAATACTGTACCCTAATCAAACAGACACTTGTCCATCTTGTGCCCTTAAATTTTTCTGGAGATTTCACAATCTCCAACTCAGCGTTATGCAGCCCATACTGACAAGAAGTTTCTTTTCATTCTCTATACACACTATTCCAAGGAAATGGCAAATCTAAAGCCCCTGTGATTTGGGGTGTTTGTGTTTTCCATGGGAGCAACAGGTTGGAACTGCAGGAAGGGAGTCAGGAAGAGGGTTTGAGTGTAAAAAGAGGTAGTGTAGCAGTGAAAAGAAAAAGCAGCACTCATATACATACAATCTCTACACAAGGGGATCTGAATTTAGAGTTTAGATGCTCCTCTAGCTCTTTGCACACACATCTTTCATGCTGCTTATTACCATTAGTGACTTTTCCCCTTAAAGTTCATTTAAACCTGATTTCACCTGGCATCACCCTAGGGATAGTCTCAACTTTAAGTCCCTTTTTTTTTGTCAGTTCTCTTCCTATGTTGATGAAGTGCCCCTTAAATATTCAACTTGTCTACTTAAGCTGGTGATTTTATTTATTTTACTAAAGTATCTCTGGCTCGCATAGGGGATGACAATGACCTGGGAAAAAGTAGTGTGGCCTAAGTTTGTGTGTATGCATGTTCATCAGGGGTTGCTAAAGACCTAACCCATTAACTTACAAGAGTCAGGCCTCCAGCTGAACACCCATGGGGTTGTTCATTAATTATATAATTAATTATTTAGCAATAATACGACTTGGAAAGATAACAAGGTTGCAATTAACCAGCCTTCTTTCTTACCTTAATAAAAGCTAACATTTATGTAGCACTTACTATGTACTTTATATACTTTAACTAAGTTAATCCTCAAACAATCTTATGATATGTGTACTGTTTTTATATTCACATTTTACTGATGAGGCACAAGCAAATTAAGCAACTTGCCCCAAATCACATGGCTAATAATGGTAAAGCCAGGGTTTGAACTCAGGCAATATGGTTTTGAGCCCAGGCTTTTAACCTGCTTCTCAGAGAAGAATCTTTTGCCCTTGTATGTCACCATAAAGAGAGTAAGAGGGTATTTTGGCAGCCAAGATGACGGAGTAGCCAGACACTTCCTGTGGTCCCTGTTACAACAAAGACCAGAAAAAAAACAAGTGAATCGATTATATATGACAAGCTAGGAGCCCTGAATATCAAATGCAAAGTTGAGGAATCGGACTGAGCAGCAGGGGGAGGGAGAAATGGTTCAGAAACAGTGAGGAGTTCCCAGACCTGACCCAGGAGGAACAAGCATCCCACAGGCCGATTCTGCTGGTGCTAGCACAGTGACACAAGCAGTGATGTTCAGGATGCATTTTTCACATTGGGAGAGACCAAGCAGCAGAGACTCTGCTCAACCCTCCAGAACAAGCAAGAAGCAGCCCTCAATCAGCAAAACATAAGTACATGCATTTAACCTACCACACAGATGAAAAAATATCCCTTTGGAAAAAACCTCTCTCTCACTTACCTGCTCCCTTCACGCTCTGCACTGGGTCGCAGCCGGCTGCATCCTCTGAGCCAGAAGTATGACCCTGAACTTGCCCTGAGACATTCTCCCAACCTTGGAGAGGGAGCAAACTAACAAACAAGGGAAAAATAATCTGCCAGCTCCCCTAAGCCAGGAACTCAGGGCAGAAACAGCTTCTTTGCCTAGGCACAGGCATAAGGGATACACAGACATTGAATGCCTTTCACCCCTGCATAGGCCTGTGTGGGCCCATTTCAACAGCATAGGCCCTCATTAGCACATTACAACAGGAATATACCTGACGTCTAACTTCAACTGTTTCAGCTACATGGCGGAGAGGCAGGTTCCTGACATTTGACTCCACTCTGCGTATTAAGCAGGGTACTCACCTACTCAGAGCAGGGGCCTGAGGACTGGAGGCTCCACCCACAACACCTAGCCACCCATGACAGGAGTCCAAGAATAAATGGTGCCTCCCAGTCCTCACAGCCAACAGCATTGGGTGCCCTTACTCCATCCACCTACACACTCTAGGGAACATGGACCTGCTTTCCTCCCAGACACTCTGGAGCAGCCACCAGCCCCCCGCCCTACTCAGTGCATGACCCCCCACTATAGCCAGATACCTGTGCCTGCACCAATCACCCCTGCTCATCCAGGACTGTAGGTGAGAGCCTGAACCACGCACTTGGTGACTATGTGGACACCTGAGCTGAATTCATACAAGAAAAGTGAGTGGTCTCCTGGGCTTACATACCTAGTAATGGCTCTAACCTCCTGGTGACAGGATGTCAGATCTTCAAATGCACCAATAATCAAATTAGCTCACTCGAGCAGCCTATTTGGGCATATCAAAATGAAACAAAATGAGAAGCTAGGACATAGTAAGCAAACATAAAATAAATAAAGAACTTATTGATGGCTCAGAGACAACAGTCAATATCAACTCACATAAAGAGGCAGATCACGATGGCTTCAGCAAGCTCCCAAAACAAAGAATCAAGAAGTCTTCCAGATGAAGATAACTTCCTTAAATAACCAGTGGTAGAATATAAAAGATTAATATACAGAGCTCTTCAAGAGATAAGGAAGGAGGTCAGGAAAAATGCAGAACAAGCCAAGAAACAAACAGACAAAGAATTACAGGAACTTCAGAAGATTAGACAAAAGCATAATGACAGGTTTAATAGGCTACAAGAATCCATAGAGACACAGCAAACAGGAATTCAGATAATTAACAATAAAATTTCAGAATTACACAATTCAACAGAAAGTCATAGGAGCACTGGAAGTCAGAATTACTAAGATTGAAGATAAAGCACTTGCAATCAACATATTTGAGGAAAAATCAGATTAAAGAATTTTTTTAAATGAAAAAAACCCTAAGAATTATGTGGCGCTCTCTCAAGAGGAATAGCCCACGAGCAACTGGACTACCAGAACCGGGGTGGAGGGGGGGATAACAGAACATACAGAGAGAATTGTTGAAGATTTGTTGGCAGAAAACTTCCCTGATGTTGTGAAAGATGAGAAGATACCTATCCAAGATGCTCATCGACCCCACACAAGGTAGATCCCAAAAGAAAGTCACCAAGACATATCATAATCAAACTTGCCAAAATCAAACATAAAGAGAGTATTTTAAGAGCAACTAGGGATTAAAAAAAAAATCACCTACAAAGGAGAGTCATTAAGACTAATCTAGAGAAAACCCTAAAGAATCCTCAAGAAAACTACTGAAACTAACAGAAGCGTTCAGCAGAGTAACAGGATACAAGATAGACATACAAAAATCAATTGGATTCCCCTACAAAAAAAAAAAAAGAACTTCAAAGAAGAAATCACCAAATCAATAACATTTACCAAAAAAAAAAAAAACCCAAGAAATAAAATAGTTAGGAATAGATCTAACCAGAGACATAAAAGACCTATTCAAAGAAAACTACAAGACACTACTGCAAGAAACCAAAAAAGACCTACATAAGTGGAAAAACATAGCTTGCTCATGAATAAGAAGTCTCAACATTGTAAAAATGCCTATTCTACCCAAAGCGATCTATAAACACAAAGCAATTCTGATCCAAAATCCAACGACATTTTTTAATGAGATGTAGAAAAAAATAACCAACTTCATATGGAAGGGAAAGAGGCTCCGGATAAGTAAAGCATGACTGAAAAAAAAAGAACAAAGTAGGAGGCCTCATACTACCTGATTTTATAACCTATAACTGCCACGGTAGTCAAAACAGCCCGGTACTGGTACAACAACAGAAACATAGGCCAACGGAACAGAATTGAAAATCCAGACACAAATTCATACACATATGAGCAGCCAATATTTGACAAAGGCCCAAAGTCAGTTAAATGGGGAAAAGACACTCTGTTTAACAAACGGTGCTGGCATAACTTGATATCCATCTGCAAAAAAAATGACAACTCATCAGACATGAAAGGGACTGGTCAGCGGGTGGGAGAGAGACGCTGATGAAGAGTGAGCTAATTATATCAGGTGTACACTTGAGATTGTGTTGGCAACTCTTGTCTGGAGGGGGGATGGGAGGATAGAGAGAGAGGGAAGCCGGCAAAATTGTCAAGAAAGGAGAGACTGAAAGGGCTGACTCAAGACGGGGAGAGTAAGTGGGAGTAGGGAGTGAGATGTATGTAAACTTATATGTGACAGACTGATTGGATTTGTAAACGTTCACTTGAAGCTTAATAAAAGTTATTATAAAAAAAAAAAAAAAAAAAAAAAGAAAGACCAGACTTGATGACCTGACAGAGATTGGAGAAACCCTGAGAGTACGGCCCCTGGACACCCTTTCAGCTCAGTAATGTAGTCACTCCTGATGTTCACCCTTCAGCCAAAGATTGGACAGGCCCATAAAACAAAATGAGACTAAAGGGGCACACCAGGCCAGGGGCAAGGATTAGGAGGCAGGAAGGAAGAGGAAAGGGAACCCAAGGTTGAAAAGTGAGAGTGTTGATATGTCATGGGGTAGTTTACCAATGTCATAGAACAATGTGTGTACTGACTGTTTAATGAGAAACTAGTTCTGTAAACCTTCATCTAAAGTACAATAAAAAATTAAAAAACAAAGAAAAAAAAAAAAAATGAAACAAGACCCATACCTCACACCATGCAGGAAAACAAACTCGAAATGGATCAAAGACCTAAATATAAAATCCAAAATGATACAGATCATGGAAGAAAAAATAGGGACAACACTAAGAGCCCTAATACAGGGCATAAACAGTACACAAAACATTCCTAACAGTGCACAAACACCAGAAGAGAAACTAGATAACTGGGAGCGTCTAAAAATCAAGCACTTATACTCATCCAAAGACTTCACCAAAAGAGTAAAAAGATTACCTACAGACTGGGGAAAAAGTTTTTAGCTACGACAATTCCAATCGGCGTCTGATCTCTAAAATCTACATGATACAAAAGCTCAACAACAAAAGGACAAATAACCCAATTAAAAAACAGGCAAAGGGTACGAACAGGCACTTCACCAAAGACGACATTCAGGCAGCTAACAGATACATGAGAAAATGCTCACAATCATTAGCCATTAGAGAAATGCAAATCAAAACTACAATGAGAATCCATCTCACTCCAACGAGGTTGGCATTAATCCAAAAAACACAAAATAATAAATGTTTGGAGAGGTTGTAGAGAGACTGGAACGCTTATACACTGCTGGTGGGAACGTAAAATGGTACAACCACTTTGGAAATCCATTTGTCACTTCCTTAAAAAGCTAGAAATAGAACTACCATACAATCCAGCAATCCCACCTCTTGCAATATATCCTAGAGAAATAAGAGCCTTTAAATGAACAGATATACGCACACTCGTGTTCACTGCAGCACTGTTTTACAATAGCAAAAAGATGGAAGCAACCAAGGTGCCCATCAAAGGATGAATGGATAAAAAAAATTATGGTATATTCACACAGTGGAATACCATGCAACCATAAAGAACAACCATGAATCCGTGAAACATTTCATAACGTGGAGGAATCTGGAAAGCATTATGCTGAGTGAAATTAGTCAGTTGCAAAAGAACAAATATTGTATGAGATCACTACTATAAGACCTCAAAAAATAGTTTAAACACAGAAGAAAATATTCTTGGATGGTTACAGGGTGCGGAGGGAGGGAGACAGGTATTCACTAATTAGAGAGTAGACAAGAAGTATTTTAGGTGAAGGGAAAGACAACACACAATGCAGGACAGGTCAGCGCAACTGGACTAAACCAAAAGCAAAGAAGTTTCCTGAATATAACCAAATGCTTCAAAGCCCATAGTAGCAGGGGCGGGGGTCTGGGAACCATGATTTCAGGGGACATCTAGGTCAATTAGCATAACAAAATGTATTAAGAAAACATTCTGCATCCCACTTTGGTGAGTGGCTTCTGGGGTCTTAAACACTAGCAAGCGGCCACCTGAGGTGCATCAATCGGTCTCAACCCACCTGGAGTAAAGGAGAAAGAAGAACACCAAAGACGTAAGGTAATTATAAGCCCAAGAGACAGAAAGGGCCACATAAATCAGTGACTACATCAGCCTGAGACCAGAAGAACTAGATGGTACCTGGCTACAACCAATGATGGCCCTGACAGGGAACACAACAGAGAATCCCTGATGGAGCAAAAGAACAGCATGATGCAGACCTCAAATTCTCATAAAAAGACCAGACTTAATGGACTGAATGAGACTAGAAGGACCTCAGAGGTCATGGTCCCCAGACCTTCTGTTACCCCAAGTCTGGAACCATTCCCAAAACCAACCCTTCAGACAGGGACTGGACTGGACAATGGGATAGAAAATGATACTGGTGAGGAGTGAGTTTCTTGGCTCAAGTAGACACATGAGACAATGTGAGCAGCTCCTGTCTGGAGGGGAGATGAGAAGGCAGAGGGCAAGAGGAGCTGGCTGAATGGACATGGGGAATACAGGGTGAAAAGGGGGAGTGTGCTGTCTCATTAGGGGGAGAGCGACTAGGAGTACATAGCAAGATGTATATAAATTTTTGTATGAGAGACTGACTTGATTTGTAAACTTTCACTTAAAGCACAATAAAAAAAAAAGACTAAGCTCAGACTACTTAGCAGAAACCATGCAGGCAAGAAGACAATGGGATAACAAATATAAAGCCTTGAAGGAAAAAAGTGCCAGCCAAGAATTATATACGCAGCAAAACCGTCTCTGAAATATGATAGCAAAATTAGAACATTTCCAGATAAACAGAAGTTTAGAGAACTTGCAAAAACCAAACTAAAATTACAGGAAATACTAAAGGAAGTTCTCCAGTTAGAAAGTCAGTAACATCAGATAACAACCCAAAAGTAAAACACAGGACAGAGCAATCAAATATCAACCCAGATAGGGAAATCACAAAAATAAATCAAAGCTAAGACACTCAAAACCAGGAAACAGACATCATTGTGTAAAATATGACAATATTAAACAAGAAAGAGGGACAAAAAATGTAGTCATAGATCTTTCATATGGAGAAGTCAAGGAGATATAAAGAAAAAAAAGATTGGTTTAAACTTAGAAAAATAGGGGTAAATATTAAGATAACCACAAAAGAAACTAACAACCCTACATATCAAAATAAAAAACAAGAAAAACATAAAGACTCAGAAATTACAAAATCAACAACAATGAAAAAGAGGAAGAGAAGATATATAAAGAAAAAAAACTCAGCACAGAAAATTAAATGGAACAAAGAAACTGTCAAAGACACCCACACACACACAAAAATCAAAATGGCAGCACTAAACTCATAAAAACAAAAAAAACCTTTTTTTTTTTTTTACCTATCAATAATTACTCTGGACGTAAATGGACTAAACGCATCAATAAAGAGACAGAGAGTGGCAGAATGGATACAAAAACATGGTCGTCTATATGCTGCCTACAAGAGGCACACCTCAGACTTAAACACACAAACAAACTTAAATTCAAAGGATGCAAATACATATATAACAAGCAAAAAAAAATCAAAAAATAGCAGGAGTGGCAATATTAATTTCTGACAAAATAGACTTTAAAGCAAAACCCACCACAAAGGATAAGGAACAGCACTATATAACGATTAAAGTGTTGATACACCAGCAGGACATAACCATCATAAATATTTACACACCCAATGACAGTGCTCCAAAATAAATAAAACAAACTCTAACAGCATTGAAAAGAGAGATAGACAGCTCCACAATAATAGTAGGAGACATCAATTCACCTCTTCCAGTGAAGGACAGAACATCTAGAAAGAAGCTCAGTAAAGACACAGAAGATCTAAATGTCACAATCAACCAATGTGACCTCATAGACATATACAGGACACTCCACCCAATAGCAGCCAAGCACACTTTCATTTCCAACACACATGGAACAGTCTCCAGAATAGACCACATATGAGGCCATAAAGGAAGACTTAACAGAATCCAAAACATTGAAATATTACAAAGCATCTTTTCTGAGCACAAGCCATAAAAGCAGAAATCAGTAACAGAAAAAGAAAGGAAAAAAAAATCAAACACATGAAAACCAAACAACACCTTGCTCAAAAACTACTGAGTTATAGAAGAAATTAAGGACATAATAAAGAAATTCATAGAATCAAATGAGAATGAAAACACTTCCCATCAGAACCTTTGAGACACAGCTAAAGCAGTGCTCAGAGGTCAGTTCATAGCAATAAATACACACATCCAAAAAGAAGGGCCAAAATCAAAGAATTATCCCTACAACTCGAACAAATAGAAAAAGAGCAGCAAAACAAGCCCTCGAGCACCAGAAGAAAGCAAATAATAAAAATTAGAGCAGAATTAAATGAAACAGAGAACAGAAAAACAATTGAAAGAGTTAACAAGACCAAAAGCTGTTTCTTTGAAAGGATCAACAAAATCGATAAACCATTGGCCAAACTGACAAAAGAAAAACAGGAGAGAAAGCAAATAACTCGAATAAGAAATGAGATAGGCGATATCACAACAGACCCAACTGAAATTAAAAGAATCATAACAGAATACTATGAAAAACCGTACTCCAACAAATTTGAAGACCTAGAGAAAATGACAAATTTCTAGAAACACCCTACGTACCAAAACTAACACAAGCAGAGGTAGAACAACAAAATAAACATATAACAAAAGAAGAGATTGGAAACCCAAGTTGGAAAGGTATTAAAAAAACTTCCAACCAAAAAAGGCCCTGGCCCTGACAGCTTCACTGGAGAATTCTACCAAACTTTCAGAGAAGAGTTAACACCACTTCTACTAAAGGTATTTTAGGTATTTAGAAAAGGATGACTACTCCCAAACTCATTCTGTGAAGCCAGCATAACCCTGATACCAAAACCGGGTAAAAACACCACAAAAAAAGAAAACTGCAAATCCTCAACAAAATTTTAGCCAATAGAAATCAACAACATAGCAAAAAAATAATTCATCGTGACCAAGTGGGATTCATACCAGGTATGCAGGGATGGTTCAACATTAGAAAACAATCAGTGTAATCCATCACATAAATAAAACAAAAGACTAGAACCACATATCTCATCAATCTATGCAGAAAAGGCAGTTAGCAAAGTCCAACACCCAGTCATGATAAAAACTCTCAGCAAAATAGGAATAGGAGGGAAAGTCCTTAACATAATGAAGGGCATTTATACAAAGCCAATAGCCAATATCCTCTTAAATGGAGAGTCTGAAAGCATTTCCCTTGAGAACGGGAACCAGACAAGGATGCCCTTTATCACCACTCTTATTCAAATTGTGCTAGAGGTCCTAGCCAGAGCAATTAGGCTAAAAAAAGAAATGAAGGGCAACCAAATTGGTAAGAACAAAGTAAAAGTATCTCTACTTCCAGATGATATGATCTTATACACAGAAAACCCTAAAGAAGCCACAAGAAAACTACTGGAACTAATAGAAGAGTTAAGCAAAGTATCAGGACACAAGACAAACATACAAAAATCAGTTGGGAGGCGGAGCCAAGATGGCGGACTAGGCAGACGCTACCTCGGATCCCTCTTACAACAAAGACACGGAAAAACAAGTGAATCGATCACATACATAACAATCTACGAACCCTGAACAACAAACACAGATTTAGAGACGGAGAACGAACTAATACGGGGAAGCAGCGATTGTTTCCAGAGCCTGGAGCCAGCGTACCAGTCAGGTACGGCACAAGCACAGAGACCTGCTCCACCCCCCTGAACTAACCCCGGGACGGGGACCAGCTGGTTCCACGGGCGGCGTGGGACGCAGCCGGTAGGAGAAGTCCCCGGGAGGCAGTGACTGATCTTGGAGCAGAAAGAGCAGCATCCGAGCCGGGGAACCGTCCCGCAGGGATTAGGACTGCACGCAGCGGATTTTCTGGAAAAACTAGTTTCCCAGTGATGGCTCGGAGACAACAATCCATATCAAACCACTTAAAGAAGCAGACCGGGACAGCTTCTCCAACCCCCCAAACAAAAGAATCAAAATCTTTCCCAAATGAAGATACAATTTTGGAATTATCAGATACAGAATATAAAAAACTAATTTACAGAATGCTTAATGATATCACAAATGAAATTAGGATATCTGCAGAAAAAGCCAAGGAACACACTGATAAAACTGTTGAAGAACTCAAAAAGATTATTCAAGAACATACTGGAAAAATTAATAAGTTGCAAGAATCCATAGAGAGACAACATGTAGAAATCCAAAAGATTAACAATAAAATAACAGAATTAGACAACGTAATAGGAAGTCAGAGGAGCAGACTCGAGCAATTAGAATGCAGACTGGGACATCTGGAGGACCAGGGAATTAACACCAACATAGCTGAAAAAAAATCAGATAAAAGAATTAAAAAAAATGAAGAAACCCTAAGAATTATGTGGGACTCTATCAAGAAGGATAACCTGCGGGTGATTGGAGTCCCAGAACAGGGAGGAGGGACAGAAAACACAGAGAAAATAGTTGAAGAACTTCTGACAGAAAACTTCCCTGACATCATGAAAGACGAAAGGATATCTATCCAAGATGCTCATCGAACCCCATTTAAGATTGATCCAAAAAGAAAAACACCAAGACATATTATCATCAAACTCACCAAAACCAAAGATAAACAGAAAATTTTAAAAGCAGCCAGGGAGAAAAGAAAGGTTTCCTTCAAGGGAGAATCAATAAGAATATGTTCTGACTACTCAGCAGAAACCATGCAGGCAAGAAGGGAATGGGACGACATATACAGAACACTGAAGGAGAAAAACTGCCAGCCAAGGATCATATATCCAGCAAAACTCTCTCTGAAATATGAAGGCGAAATTAAGATATTTACAGACAAACACAAGTTTAGAGAATTTGCAAAAACCAAACCAAAGCTACAAGAAATACTAAAGGATATTGTTTGGTCAGAGAACCAATAATATCAGATATCAGCACAACACAAGGTCACAAAACAGAACGTCCTGATATCAACTCAAATAGGGAAATCACAAAAACAAACAAATTAAGATTAATTAAAAAAAAAAATACACATAACAGGGAATCATGGAAGTCAATAGGTAAAAGATCACAATAATCAAAAAGAGGGACTAAATACAGGAGGCATTGAACTGCCATATGGAGAGTGATACAAGGCGATATAGAACAATACAAGTTAGGTTTTTACTTAGAAAAATAGGGGTATATAATGAGGTAACCACAAAAAGGTATAACAACTCTATAACTCAAGACAAAAACCAAGAAAAACGTAACGACTCAACTAACATAAAGTCAAACACTATGAAAATGAGGATCTCACAATTTACTAAGAAAAACGCCTCAACACAAAAAAGTATGTGGAAAAATGAAATTGTCAACAACACACATAAAAAGGCATCAAAATGACAGCACTAAAAACTTATTTATCTATAATTACCCTGAATGTAAATGGACTAAATGCACCAATAAAGAGACAGAGAGTCACAGACTGGATAAAGAAACACGATCCATCTATATGCTGCCTACAAGAGACACACCTTAGACTTAGAGACTCAAATAAACTAAAACTCAAAGGATGGAAAAAAGTATATCAAGCAAACAATAAGCAAAAAAGAAGAGGAGTAGCAATATTAATTTCTGACAAAATAGACTTTAGACTTAAATCCACCACAAAGGATAAAGAAGGACACTATATAATGATAAAAGGGACAATTGATCAGGAAGACATAACCATATTAAATATTTACGCACCCAATGACAGGGCTGCAAGATACATAAATCAAATTTTAACAGAACTGAAAAGCGAGATAGATACCTCCACAATTATAGTAGGAGACTTCAACACACCACTTTCGGAGAAGGACAGGACATCCAGCAAGAAGCTCAACAGAGACACGGAAGATCTAATTACAACAATCAACCAACTTGACCTCATTGACTTATACAGAACTCTCCACCCAACTGCTGCAAAATATACTTTTTTTTCCAGCGCACATGGAACATTCTCTAGAATAGACCACATATTAGGACATAAAACAAACCTTTGCAGAGTCCAAAACATCGAAATATTACAAAGCATCTTCTCAGATCACAAGGCAATAAAACTAGAGATCAATAACAGAAAAACGAGGGAAAAGAAATCAAATACTTGGAAAATGAACAATACCCTCCTGAAAAAAGACTGGGTTATAGAAGACATCAAGGAGGGAATAAGGAAATTCATAGAAAGCAACGAGAATGAAAATACTTCCTATCAAAACCTCTGGGACACAGCAAAAGCAGTGCTCAGAGGCCAATTTATATCAATAAATGCACACATACAAAAAGAAGAAAGAGCCAAAATCAGAGAACTGTCCCTACTACTTGAACAAATAGAAAGTGAGCAACAAAAGAATCCATCAGGCACCAGAAGAAAACAAATAATACAAATTAGAGCTGAACTAAATGAATTAGAGAACAGAAAAACAATTGAAAGAATTAACAAAGCCAAAAGCTGGTTCTTTGAAAAAATTAACAAAATTGATAAACCATTGGCTAGACTGACTAAAGAAATACAGGAAAGGAAACAAATAACCCGAATAAGAAATGAGAAGGACCACATCACAACAGAACCAAATGAAATTAAAAGAATCATTTCAGATTATTATGAAAAATTGTACTCTAACAAATTTGAAAACCTAGAAGAAATGGATGAATTCCTGGAAAAACACTACCTACCTAAACTAACACATTCAGAAGTAGAACAACTAAATAGACCCATAACAAAAAAAGAGATTGAAACGGTAATCAAAAAACTCCCAACAAAAAAAAGTCCCGGCCCGGACGGCTTCACTGCAGAGTTCTACCAAATTTTCAGAGAAGAGTTAACACCACTACTACTAAAGGTATTCCAAAGCATAGAAAATGACGGAATACTACCCAACTCATTCTATGAAGCCACCATCTCCCTGATACCAAAACCAGGTAAAGACATTACAAAAAAAGAAAATTATAGACCTATATCCCTCATGAACATTGATGCAAAAATCCTCAACAAAATTCTAGCCAATAGAATCCAACAACACATCAAAAAAATAATTCACCCTGATCAAGTGGGATTTATACCAGGTATGCAAGGCTGGTTTAATATCAGAAAAACCATTAATGTAATCCATCACATAAATAAAACAAAAGACAAAAACCACATGATCTTATCAATTGATGCAGAAAAGGCATTTGACAAAGTCCAACACCCATTCATGATAAAAACTCTTACCAAAATAGGAATTGAAGGAAAATTCCTCAACATAATAAAGGGCATCTATGCAAAGCCAACAGCCAATGTCACTCTAAATGGAGAGAACCTGAAAGCATTTCCCTTGAGAACAGGAACCAGACAAGGATGCCCTTTATCACCGCTCTTATTCAACATCGTGTTGGAAGTCTTAGCCAGGGCAATCAGGCTAGACAAAGAAATAAAAGGTATCCGGATTGGCAAGGAAGAAGTAAAGTTATCACTATTTGCAGATGACATGATTATATACACAGAAAACCCTAAGGAATCCTCCAGAAAACTACTGAAACTAATAGAAGAGTTTGGCAGAGTCTCAGGTTATAAAATAAACATACAAAAATCACTTGGATTCCTCTACATCAACAAAAAGAACACCGAAGAGGAAATAACCAAATCAATACCATTCACAATAGCCCCCAAGAAGATAAGATACTTAGGAATAAATCTTACCAAGGATGTAAAAGACCTATACAAAGAAAACTACAAAGCTCTACTACAAGAAATTCAAAAGGACATACTTAAGTGGAAAAACATACCTTGCTCATGGATAGGAAGACTTAACATAGTAAAAATGTCTATTCTACCAAAAGCCATCTATACATTTAACGCACTTCCGATCCAAATTCCAATGTCATATTTTAAGGGGATAGAGAAACAAATCACCAATTTCATATGGAACGGAAAGAAGCCCCGGATAAGCAAAGCACTACTGAAAAAGAAGAAGAAAGTGGGAGGCCTCACCTTACCTGACTTCAGAAACTATTATACAGCCACAGTAGTCAAAACAGCCTGGTATTGGTACAACAACAGACACATAGACCAATGGAACAGAATTGAGAACCCAGACATAGATCCATCCACGTATGAGCAGCTGATATTTGACAAAGGACCAGTGTCAATTAACTGGGGAAAAGATAGCCTTTTTAACAAATGGTGCTGGCATAACTGGATATCCATTTGCAAAAAAATGAAACAGGACCCATACCTCACACCATGCACAAAAACTAACTCCAAGTGGATCAAAGACCTAAACATAAAGACTAAAACGATAAAGATCATGGAAGAAAAAATTGGGACAACCCTAGGAGCCCTAATACAAGGTATAAACAGAATACAAAACATTACCAAAAATGATGAAGAGAAACCCGATAACTGGGAGCTCCTAAAAATCAAACACCTATGCTCATCTAAAGACTTCACCAAAAGAGTAAAAAGACCACCTACAGATTGGGAAAGAATTTTCAGCTATGACATCTCCGACCAGCGCCTGATCTCTAAAATCTACATGATTCTGTCAAAACTCAACCACAAAAAGACAAACAACCCAATCAAGAAGTGGGCAAAGGATATGAACACACATTTCACTAAAGAAGATATTCAGGCAGCCAACAGATACATGAGAAAATGCTCTCGATCATTAGCCATTAGAGAAATGCAAATTAAAACTACGATGAGATTCCATCTCACACCAGCAAGGCTGGCATTAATCCAAAAAACACAAAAGAATAAATGTTGGAGAGGCTGCGGAGAGATTGGAACTCTCATACACTGCTGGTGGGAATGTAAAATGGTACAACCACTTTGGAAATCTATCTGGCGTTATCTTAAACAGTTAGAAATAGAACTACCATACAACCCAGAAATCCCACTCCTAGGAATATACCCTAGAGATACAAGAGCCTTCATACAAACAGATATATGCACACCCATGTTTATTGCAGCTCTGTTTACAATAGCAAAAAGTTGGAAGCAACCAAGGTGTCCATCAACGGATGAATGGGTAAATAAATTGTGGTATATTCACACAATGGAATACTACGCATCGATAAAGAACAGTGACGAATCTCTGAAACATTTCATAACATGGAGGAACCTGGAAGGCATTATGCTGAGCGAAATTAGTCAGAGGCAAAAGGACAAATATTGTATAAGACCACTATTATAAGATCTTGAGAAATAGTAAACCTGAGAAGAACACATACTTTTGTGGTTACGAGGGGGGGAGGGAGGGAGGGTGGGAGAGGGTTTTTTATTGATTAATCAGTAGATAAGAACTGCTTTAGGTGAAGGGAAAGACAACACTCAATACATGGAAGGTCAGCTCAATTGGACTGGACCAAAAGCAAAGAAGTTTCCGGGATAAAATGAATGCTTCAAAGGTCAGCGGAGCAAGCGTGGGGGTCTGGGGAACATGGTTTGCGGGGACTTCTAAGTCAATTGGCAAAATAATTCTATTATGAAATCATTCTGCATCCCACTTCGAAATGTGGCGTCTGGGGTCTTAAATGCTAACAAGCAGCCATCTAAGATGCAGCAATTGGTCTCAACCCACCTGGAGCAAAGGAAAATGAAGAACACCAAGCCCACATGACAACTAAGAGCCCAAGAGACAGAAAGGGCCACATGAACCAGAGACCTACATCATCCTGAGACCAGAAGAACTAGTTGGTGCCCGGCCACAGTCGATGACTGCCCTGACAGGGAGCTCAGCAGAGGACCCCTGAGGGAGCAGGAGATCAGTGGGATGCAGACCCCAAATTCTCATAACAAGACCAAACTTAATGGTCTGACTGAGACTGGAGGAATCCTGGCGGCCATGCTCCCCAGACCTTCAGCTGACACAGGACAGGAACCATCCCCGAAGACAACTCATCAGAAATGAAAGGGACTGGTCAGCGGGTGGGAGAGAGATGCTGATGAAGAGTGAGCTAATTATATCAGGTGGACACTTGAGATTGTGTTGGCAACTCTTGCCTGGAGGGGGGATGGGAGGATAGAGAGAGAGGGAAGCCGGCAAAATTGTCAAGAAAGGAGAGACTGAAAGGGCTGACTCAAGACGGGGAGAGTAAGTGGGAGTAGGGAGTGAGATGTATGTAAACTTATATGTGACAGACTGATTGGATTTGTAAACGTTCACTTGAAGCTTAATAAAAGTTATTAAAAAAAAAAAAAAAAATCAGTTGGATTCCTCTACACCAACAAAGAGAACATTAAACAGGAAATCACCAAATCAATACTATTTACAATAGCACCCAAGAAGATAAAATACTTAGGAATAAGTCTAACCAGAGAAGTAAAAGACCTATACAAAGAAAACTACAAGGCACTTCTGCAAGAAACTAAAAGAGACCTACATAAGTGGAAGAACATACCTTGCTCATGCATAGGAAGACTCAACATTGTGAAAATGACAATTCTACCCAAAGCCATCTACTGATACAATGCAATCCCGATCCAAACTCCAATGGCATTTTTTAATGGGATGGAGAAACAAATCACCAACTTCATATGAAATGGGAAGAGGCCCCGGATAAGTAAAGTATTACTGAAAAAGAACACAGTGGGAGGCCTCACTCTACCTGATTTTAGAACATATTATACCACCACAGTAGTCAAAACAGCCCAGTACTGGCACAACAGATACACAGACCAATGGAATAGAATTGAGAATCCAGGTGTACATTCATCCACTTATGAGCAGCTGATATTTGACAAAGGCCCAAAGCCCATTAACTGGGGAAAAGACAGTCTCCTTAACAAATGGTGCTGGCATAACTGGATATCCATCTGCAAAAAATGAAACAAGTAAACTTTCACTTAAAGCACAATAAAAATTAATTAAAAAAAAAAGGTTAGATGAGAAGCCTAGGAGGCAGCGACTTTATGTTAATGGTGGTGGAAAAATGTGGAAAAGGAGAGCAAGAATGGGTCACACAACTTGAAGAATGTAAGCAATTTCACTGAGTGTAGAATTTGCTGTGTACATTTTTACAAGGAATAAAATTAAATTAAAAAAAAAAGAAGCAAGACCCATACCTCATACCGTGCATAAAAACAAACTCAAAGAGGATCAAAGGCCTAAATATAAAATCTAAAATGGTAAAGATCATGGAAGAAAAAATAAGGACAATGCCAGGAGCCCTAAAACACAGCATAAACAGTATACAAAACACTACTAACAATGCACAAACACCAGAAGAGAAACTAGATAACTGGGAGCACCTAAAAATCAAACACTTATGCTCATCCAAAGACCTCACCAAAAGAGTAAAAACATTACCTACAGACGGGGAAAAAATTTTTGACTATGACAAATCCAATCAGCACCTAATCTCTAAAATCTAGAAGATACTGCAAAACCTTAACAACAAAAAGACAAATAACCCAATTAAAAAATGTGCAAAGGATATGAACAGGCACTCACCAAAGAAGACATTCAGGCGGCTAAGAGATACATGAGGAAATGCTCACAATCAGAAGTACAAATCAAAACTACAATGAGATTTCATCTCACTCCAACAAGGCTGGCGTTAATCCAAAAAACACAAAATAATAAATGTTGGAGAGGTTGTGGAGAGACTGGAACACTTACACACTGCTGGTGGGAATGTAAAATGGTACAACCACTTTGAAAATGTCATTTGGTGCTTCCTTAAAAAGCTAGAAATAGAAATAGAATAACAGCAGTCCCACTCCTTGGAACATATCTTAGAGAAATAAGAGTCCTCACAGGGGTAGATATTTGCCCACCCGTGTTCATAGCAGCACTGTTTATAATAGCAAAAAGATGGAAACAACCTAGGTACCCATCAACGGATGAATTGGATAAACAAATTATGGTATATTCACACAATGGAATACTACGCAATGATAAACAACAACGATGAATCTGTGAAACATCTCATAACATGGATGAATCTGGAAGGCATTATGCTGAGTGAAATTAGTCGCAAAAGGACAAATATTGCATGAGACCACTATTATAAGAACTCAAGAAAAGGTTTAAACACAGAAGAAAACATTCTTTGATGGTTACGAAGATGGGGAGGGAGGGAGAGGGATATTCACCAACTAGATAGTAGACAAGAATTATTTTAGGTGAAAGGAAGGAGAACACACGATACAGGGGAGGTCAGCACAACTGGACTAAACCAAAAGCTAGGGGTTTCCTGAATACAACCAAACACTTTGAGGGACAGACTTGCAGGGGCAGGAGTCTGGGGACCATGGTTTCAGGGCACATCTATGTCAGTTGGCATAACAAATTTTATTAAGAAAATGTTCTGCATCCCACTTTGGTGAGTGTCATCTGGGGTCTTAAAAGCTAGGAAGCGACCATGTAAGATGTACCAATTGGTCCCAACCCACCTGGAGCAAAGCAAAATGAAGAACACCAAAGACACAAGGAAATTATGAGCCCAAGAGACAGAAAGGGCCACATAAATCAGAGGCTTCATCAGCCTGAGGCTGGAAGAACTAGATGGTGCCCTGCTACCACCAATGACCATCCTGACAGGGAACAAAACAGAGAGTCCCTGATGGAGCAGGAGAAAAGTGAGGTCCAGAACTCAAATTCTAGTAAAAGACCAGACTTAATGGTCTGACTGAGACTGGAAGGACCCCAGAGGACATGGCCCCCGGACTCTCTGTTGGCCCAAAACCAAAACCATTTCCAAAGTCAACTCTTGAGACAAAGATAAGACTGGATTATAAGACATGAAATGATACTGGTGAGGGATGTGCTTCTTAGCTCAAGTAGACACATGAGACTAAGTGGGCAGCTCCTGTACGGAGGAGAGATGAGAAGGCGGAAGGGGACAGGAGCTGGTTGAACGGACATGGGAAATACAGGGTGGAGAGAGGAATGTGCAGTCACATTATAGGGGGAGCAACTAGGGTCACATAACCATGTGTGCATAAGTTGTTGTGTGAGAAACTGACGAGAATTGTAAACTTCCACTTAAACTGCAATAAAAAATAGAAAATTAAAAATAAAATGCATTACTTTAATTAAGAAAAAAAGAGAGAGAGTAAGGGGAAAAATTATTATAAAAAGGAAAAAAGAGAGAGAGAAAGAAAGACAAAAAATGTGTATATGGTCAGAAGGGATAGAATGTCACTAAAACTCCTCAGAAGCATTCTGATATTAACTGCCTACACCTGCCTAGATGTTCGTCATCTCTGTTTGTCTTTGGCCTGAAACTTTTTGTGTGTTTGGTTTTGTCTTTTGAATAAGCCTTTTAATTTCTGCCTATCCTTCCAAGTCCAGTGCAGGTCCTACCTACCTCCATTCAGCTTCGATATCCATCCAGTCTAACGCACATTTGGCTCTGACTCAGGTTCTTAGTTAACTTTGTGTGAGAATATGTCTGATTTTACCAACCATATTGTAAACTCCCTAAGGGAAGAGACTGTAATTTATATTTCTCTTGCACCTTGCATCCCCCGTAATGCCTAGTAGTGTGTTGCAAATAATTGGCACTCAGTAAATATTTGTTGATTGATGGATTGAAAAATAGAGATTCCATCAAACCTTGGTCACCCCCACATTATTTAGTGAAGAACTATGCACTCAATAACATTAATAATGATTACAAAATCATTCAAAAAGCCTTTATGGAGTTTCTAGCATGCAGAGAATGGGGTTGTGGGGATAGAAATGAAACAGAAGACACAGCTTTGCCCTTTGAAGGGCTCGAGTCACTTCTTCATGAAGTCTTCTCTTACTACTTAAACCCACACTTCTCTTTTCTGGGAGCTCCTGCTACATTTGAAACCAGGACCAGTTATCACTCAATTGCTTTGTCTCCCCCAGATGGATTGTGAACTCCTTGAAGGGAATGGATAAGACTGTGCTCGGAACAGAATAGAATTACAGAATTAGAAGGGACTTTAGAGCTCTCCCTACTGTCAAACTCCCTACCCAATTTAAGAATCCCTTTTGCAACATCCATGAGCCAGATCTTATTGAATTATGGGCAGCCCTCTTACAAAGGCGTTCGGTTCTAATGACTCTGTCTTAAGTCGGCTCTGACATAAGTCGGATACCTTTCTTTTTTTTTTTAGTTTTCATTATTATTGCCTTTTATTATCAGCATCTTTATAAATCCGTCTTTGAACATCTGCAAATGAACTTCTGAGAATGATAACATCAGCAAATTACAATCTGTAACATTGTATTAGTACATAATACTAGTATATAAGATGTACCAAAAAAAAGGACAGTTGTAAGAGTGGTTTGTCGTAACTCAGATATGCCATAAGTTAGGGATTACCTGTACATGCCTCCCCAATCAGAAATTAACTGAAATAAGATATATGTGAGGAAGAGTAGGATCAGGCGCAAGGTAATGAGTTGGATTTTGATCACATGCAGTTGAATATAACTGTTAGACAGCCAGGTGGAGACAAATAGCTGAAAGTCAAGTCTCGACCTCAGGAGAGAAGTCAGGGAAGTCTTTTTTTTTTTTTTTCAATATTTTATTGTATTTTCAGTGAAAGCTTACACAGAAAATTAGGTTCCCATTAGACAACTTCTCTATAAATTGTTCAGTGACATTAGTTACATTTTTCACAATGAGTCAACATTCTCTTTAGTTGCTTTCTGGTTATTCCATTCCCGGTGCTCTCATTTCCCTGCCCCTTTCTCGCCTTTGCTTTGGAGAGTAATTGTTGGCCTTTTGGAATCGTACAGTAGGTGTCTTAGTCATCTAGTGCTGCTATAACAGAAATACCACAAGCAGATGGCTTCAACAAAGAGAAACTTATTCTCTCACGGTCTAGTAGGCTAGAAGTCCGAATTCACAGGGCCAGCTCCAGGGGAAGACTTTCTCTCTCTGTCGGCTCAGGGGGGAAGAAGGTACTTATCAGTCTTCCCCTTGTCTAGGAGCTTCCCCTTGCAGGAACCTCAGTTCCAAAGGATGTCTCTGCTCCTGATGATGTTTTCTTGGTGGTATGAGGTCCCCATTTCTCTCTGCTTGCTTTTCTCTTTATCTCAAAAGAGATTGGTTTAAATTGTAGATTAGTCTTGTAGACTGAGTCTACATAACTGCTGCTAATCCCATCTCCTTAACATCATATAGATACTATTTGCAACGTACAGGAAAATCACATCAGATGACAAAATGATAGACAATCACACAATACTGGAAATGACACACATTTTGGGGAAACACAATTCAATCCATGACAGATGGTTTTTTTAATGGAGCACCATACTCACAGGTAATATTCTCTATTTTGCGTGACAATCTGTTATTTCGCTAAAAGGTGACCTCAGGGGATAGATTCAGTTCAAGGTTTAAAGAGTATCTCTGGGCAATAGTTTCAGGGAGAGAGTCCTCTAGACTCAACTCGTCCAGTAAGTCTGGACTTTTTAAGGATTTGTGTTCGGATCCACATATTTCTCCAGTTCTGTCAGGGTCCATCTATTGTGACCTTAATCAGAATGGTTGGTAGTGGTAGCCAGGCACCAGCCAGTTCTTCTCGTCTTAGGGGACATGAGGCCGTGGCTCTTGCAGGCTTTTAGCCCTGTAAACTAGTTTCTTTCCTGAAACTTTGGTTTCCTTCTTACTCTTTTGCTCCTGACGAGTAGAGACCAATAGTTGTATCTTAGATGGCTGCTTGAAGCTTTTAAGATCCCAGACACTACTCACCTCACTAGGATTCAGAACATGAACTTTGTGAACTATATTATGCCAATTATATTAGTCCCACGAGACTAAGGTCCTAAGCCCTCTAACCCAGAAAAACAATATCGCAAGGTGATTGGTTATGTCCGAGAAGTATCTGTAATTGTGTCCTCTATGAATATATATGTGTGCACATAGATATCTGCATGTACAGGTGCATATAGATACTGCTATCTGTGTACACATATGCGCACATCTTTACCCACCCATATACACATAGGCCTATACACATGCATATGTGACCATGCACTCATTTTTTGGTTATTGTTGGTGTTGTGGAAACACTGGTGGCATGGTGGTTAAGAGCTACAGCTGCTAACTAGAAGGTTGGCGTTTGAATTCACCAGGCGCTCCTTGGAAACACTATGGGGCAGTTCTACTCTGCCCTATAGGGTCGCTATGAGTCAGAATCAGCTTGACGGCAATGGGTTTGGTTTGCTTGCTTGCTTGTTTGTTTTGGTTCGTGTTGTTGCCAGATTAGATTTTTTTTGTGTGTGCTTCTTAGTGGCATCATTTACTTTGGTCAAGCTGTGCTCATACCACCCACATTCAGTGCTACTTTTCCCATCACCAAAAATAACAATTATCTATGATCTAGAGAGTGATTTCCCTTCTACCCCCCATCCCTGGTGATCACCAATGAAAATTGGTCTCTGTGTGTGTATATATATATATATATATATATATATATATATATATATATTCTTGCCTTCTTATAAAAGTGGGATCATATTGTGAATAATGCTGCAATGAACATAGGTGTGCATATGTCTGTCCACGTCTTTTATTAGATCCCTAGGTTATATACCTAGGAGTGGGATTGCTAGATCATAAGGTATTTCTACTTCAAGTTTTTTGTTTGTTTGTTTGTTTTGCTTTGTTTTAGGTGAAAGTTCACAGTGCAAATAAGTTTCTCGTTCAATAAATTATACACAAATTGTTTTGTGACATTGGTTGCAATCCCCACAATGTGTCAGCACTTTCCCTTTACACCCTGGGTTTTCTATCCCTTCCTGCCTTCTCATCTTTGCTTTTGGCAGACGTTGCCCATTTGGTCTCATATACTTGATTGAACTAAGAAGCACATTCCTCACGAGTGTTGTTCTTTGTTTTATAGGCCTGTCTAATCTTTGGCTGAAGGGTGAACCTCAGGAGTGACTTCAGTACTGAGTTAAAAGGTGTCCGGAGGCCATACTCACGGGTTTTCTCCAGTCTCTGTCAGACCAGTAAGTCTGGTCCTTTTTTTTTTTTGGTGAGTTTGAATTTTGTTCTACATTTTTCTCCAGCTCTGTCTGGGACCCTCAATTGTGATCCCTGTCAGAGCAGTCAGTGGTGGTAGCCAGGCACCATCTAGTTGTGCTGGACTCAGTCTGGTGGAGGCTGTGGTAGTTGTGGTCCATTAGTCCTTTGCACTAACTAATCTTTCCCTAATCTATGGTTTTCTTCATTCTCCCTTGCTCCATTCAGGGTGGGACCAGTAGGTGTATCTCAGATGGCTGCTCACAAGCTTTTTTTTTTTAATTGTACTTTAGATGAAGGTTTACAGGGCAAATTACTTTCTCATTAAACAATACACATACTGTTTTGTGACATTGGTTGCCAACCCTACGACATGTCGACACTCTCCCCTTCTGAATCTTGGATTCCCCATTACCAGCTTTCCTGTCCCCTCCTGCCTTCTCCTCCTTGCCCCTGGGCTAGTGTGTCCATTTAGTCTCCTTTCGTTTTATTGGCGTGTCTAATTTTTGGCTGAAGGGTGAACCTCAGGAGTGTCTTCAGTACTTCAGTACTAAGTTAAAAGGTGTCCGGAGGCCATACTCACGGGTTTTCTCCAGTCTCTGTCAGACCAGTAAGTCTGGTTCTTTTTGTGTGTATGTGTGAGTTTGAATTTTGTTGTACATTTTTCTCCAGCTCTGTCCGGGACTCTCTATTGTGATCTCTGCCAGAGCAGTAGGTGGTGGTAGCCAGGCACCATCTAGTCCTTCTGGGCTCAGGCTGCTGGAAGCTGTGGTTCCTGTGGTCCATCAGTCCTTTGGGCTAATATTTTCATTGTGTCTTTTGTCTTCTTCATTCTCCTTTGCTCTGAACATGATGAGACCAATAGATGTATTTTAGATGGCCGCTCACAAGCTTTTAAGACCCGAGATGCTACTCACCAAAGTAGGATGTAGAACATTTTCTTTATGAAATATTTTATGCCAATTGACCTAGATGTCCCCTGAGACCATGGTCCTCAGCTCTCAGCCCCAGCAACCGGTCCCACCAGGTGTTTGTCTAGGAAGCTTCCATGGCTTTGCCTTGGTCAAGTTGTGCTGACTTCCCCTATATTGTGTGTTGTCTTTCCCTTCACCAAAGTTAATAGTTGTCTACTGTCTAGTTAGTGATTTCCTTTCTCCAGCCCTCTCCTTCCTCATAACCATCAAAGATTGTTTTTTTTCTGTGTGTAAACCTTTTCTTGTTTCTTTATAATTATGGTCTCATACAATATTTGTCCTTTTGTGATTGATTTATTTCACTCAGCATAATGCCCTCTAGATTCATCCATGTTGTGAGATGATTCTAGGATTCATCACTGTTCTTTATGATTTCATGGTATTCCATTGTGTGTATGTACCGTAGCTTGTTTATCCATTTATCTGTTGATGGGCACTTAGGTTGTTTCCATCTTTTTGCTATTGTAAATAATGCTGCAATGAACATGGCTGTGCATATGTCTATTCGTGTGAGGGCTCTTATTTCTCTAGGATGTAGTCCTGGGAGTGGGATTGCTGGATCATATGCTTCTAGATTTTAAGAAGGTGCCATAGCATTTTCCAAAATGGTTGTACCATTTTGCATTCCCACCATATTCTGCCTTCATTCTTGAAGGACATCTTCACTGGACATAGAATTCTGGGTTTACAGTGTTTTTCTTTCAACAATTAAAAGATGTTGCTTCACTGTCTTCTAGCCTCCATAATCTCTGATGGGAAGTCCATAGCAATGTGAATCATTACATGTACTGTGTGTTTGTCTCTGGCTGCTTTCAAGATTTCTTCTTTATCTTTGTTTTCAGCAGTTTGACTATGATACGCCTAGGTGTGGTTTTCTTCATATTTATCTTATTTGGGCTTTGCTGAGCTTGAATCTGTAAATCAACATCTTTTGCCAAACTTGGGAAGTGTCCAACCATTATTTTCTTCACATAATGTTTCTGCCTCATTCTCTCTCTTCCTACTGAGACCACAATTATGCATGTTTTAGACCTCTGATATTGTCCCACAGATCTGTGAGGCTCTATTCATTTTTTTTTAATCTTTTCTCTTTCTTCAGGTTGGATAATTTTTATTGCTATATCTTCAAGTTCACTGACTCTTTCCTCTGTCACTTCCATTCTGCTATTAAACCCATCGAGTTAATTTTTTATTTCAGATATTATATTTTTCAGTTCTAGAATTTCCATTTAGTTATATATATGTGTGTGTATATACGGTCAGCAGTTCAAATCTGCCAGGCGCTCCTTGGAAACTCTATGGGGCAGTTCTACTCTGTCCTATAGGGTCGCTATGAGTCGGAATTGACTCGATGGCAACAGGTTTTTTATATATATATATTTCTAGGCTGAGGTTTCCTATTTCCATTCATTACCAGGGTATTTTTTTTCTCCTCATTGCGCATCATCATCTCATGGAGCCTCCATTAATTGTCTTTTTCCTTGAGAATGGGTCACATTTTCCTTCTTCTTCATATATTCAGTAATTTTAGACTGTTTCCTGGACATGGTGAATGCTATGTTTTGAAGACTGTGGTTTCTTTTATATTCCTCTGAACAGTGTGGATGTGTTTGTTTTAGAAGACAATTAACTTCGTTAGATTCAAACTGCAAACTCTATCTTTCCTGTGGCTGGTGACAGCTGATATCTCAGTTCAGTTATTTTAGTTTTAGCTGGAAGCTGCTTTGAGTCCACCTTGTGTATACATAGTTCAGGATAAGCCTTGGGAAAAATGTGTACATATAACTTGGGGGCCTCTCTCCTCAGGATCTCACTTTTTTTTAAATTGTGCATTAGGTGAAAGTTTACAGAGCAAATTAGATTTCCATTAGTTTGTACATAAAATGTTTCATTGCCTTGGTTTCATTCCCCACAATGTGTCAGCACCCTCCCCATTTCCACCCTGGGTTCCCTGTTTTCTTTCATCCTGATTTTCTACCCCTTCCTGCCTTCTCATCTTTGCTTTTGGGCAAATATTGCCCTTTTGATCTCATATAATTGATTGTTCTAAGGAGTACATTCCTCTCGGGTATTACTTTTTATTTTATGGGCTCGTCTATTGTTTGGCTGGGAGGTAGTCTCTGGGAATGGCTTCAGTTCCAGGTCAGACAGGTGTCTTAGGGTCATAGTCTCGGGGGTTCCTCCAGTCTCTGTCTGGTCTTTTTTGTGAATTTGACTTTTTGTTCTATATTTTTCTCCTGCTCTGTCCAGGAACTTCTGTTGTGATCCCAGCCAGAGCGGTCAGTAGTGGTTGCCAGACACCATCTAGCTCTTCTGGTCTCGGGGTCATATGGGCTGTGGTTCACATGGTCTGTTAGTCCTTTGGACTGATTGCTCCCTTGAATCTTTGGTTTTCTTCATTATCCTTTGCTCGGGATGGGGAAAGGCTGAAAGTTGCATCTTAGATGGCCGCCTGTGAGGTTTTAAGACCCCAAACTCTACTCACTAAAATAGGATGAACATTGTCTTTATGAGCTATGTTGTGTCAGTTGATGTAGATGTCCCCTGAGTCTATAGTCCTTTGCCTTTGAGCCTAGGAACTTCACCCCACGAGGTGTTTTGTTATGTCTAAGAGGTTTCCCTGACTGTGCCCCCTGTGTACTCTGTTGTCGATATTAATATATAAGGAGCACAGATGTATGTATGTATGCATGTAGAAATATCCACCACCAAACTTGTATCTGCTGGTGGGTGTGCTCCCTTACACCCTCCCACACCTCTTGACGTATCTATCTACCTATGTATTCATTCATAAATTATTGTTTATTGATATTATTGTTGCAGGATTTTCTACGCTATGTATAGTATTTATCGTAGTTGCCCTTTATCCTTGAATTCTTCTCCGTGTCCTGTCTTGCCTTGGTCATGTGCTGACTTCTCCCATATTGCGTATTGCCTTGCCCTTCACCAGTATTAACACGTGTCTTCTAAGAAACTCACCCTTTTGAGTTATCCCCTCACTTTCCAGAGACTGTGGTTGCCCCAGGCTCTGTCCTCAGGTTCTTCAAGCTAGAAAAATGAGGGTTTCCTAATGGAGTTCTAGTGGTGTGGCTGATGACTGCAGCCTGCCCTCAGGACAAAGCCATAAAACTGGGAAACTCACCACATGCTGATCCAAGTTTCAACTCCCCTCCAAAATCTGCCTTCTTTTGTTCACTCTCAGGAGCCTTCAGGTAGTTGTATTTTTGTATTTTGTCCAGAGTTTATAGTTGTTATGTTACCTATTGGAAATTTACTCCATAATACTGGGAATGGAAACTGAGAGAGATTCTAGATGACCTTGATATATTTTTTTTTTGAAAAATCAAAACCTTTCAATTTCTGTACTTTTTACCTTAACATTTTCAGTATCGTCACCTATATTCTCCTCTTGTTTCAGAGAAAGAAGGCTAACTTGTCTACTTTTCTCTCTTTTTCCCATCACTTCATGTTTGTGGCAGGATATACAATTCATCTGTCCATTCATTTAGTCATTCAACAAACATGTATTGAGTGAGCCACTGAGAATTTTCTCTTCAAGGTCAGCAAAGGTCTGGCCTCTTAATTACCAGATCCAGTGGCTTTTTTCTTTTCTTTATCCTCTTTAACTTCATTCATTGCTCCGTTCTTGATTGACTCTGGTGAACACCCTCTTCTTTAAGCTCTCTCCTCTGTCTTCTAGTTCTCCCACCTCGTTGAATTCTCTTCCCACTTTCCAAGTAGAATTCTCAGAGACTTTGTCCTTGGCTCTTGTCTTGTCCTTGGCAGTCTCATTTAATATTAGTGTTTCAACTATCACTTCCACACTTAAGACTTCCCTGACCAACTGGCCAACAAAAAAAAAAAATGAAAAGATGCTCAAGATCATTAGCCATTAGAGAAATGCAAATCAAAACTACAATGAGATACCATCTCACCCTGGCTAAAATGGCACTGATAAAAAAAAAACTCAGATAACAACAAATGTTGGTGAGGATGTGGGAAGATTAGAAGACTTATCCATTGCTAGTGGAACTGTAAAATTGTACAACCTCTGTGGAAAATGTTATGGCACTTCCTCAAAAAACTAGAAGTAACCATAACAAGCAAAGAGATTGAAGAGGTAATTTTAAAACTCTCAACAACAACAACAACAAAAAGCACTGCCCCAGATGGCTTCACTGGAGAATTCTACCAAGCATTTATAGAAAATCCCACACCAGTACTACTCAAATTATTTCAGAGCATAGAAAAGAAAGGAATACTCCCAAATTCATTCTATGAAACCGGCATAACCCTGATACCAAAGCCAGGCAAAACATCACAAAAAAAGAAAATTACAGACCAATGTTTCTCATGAATATAGATGCAAAAATTCTTAACAAAATTTTAGCCAATAGAATTCAGCATCATATCATAAAAATAATACACAACAGCCAAGTAAGATTCATACCAGGTATGCAAGGATGATTCGACATTAGAAAATCAATCAACATAACCCACCGAATAAATAGAATGCAAGTAAAGAATCACATGACCATCTCAATCAATGCAGAAAAGACATTTGATAAAATCCATACCCATTCCTGATTAAAAAAAAACTCTCAATAAAATAGGTATAGAAGAGAAACTCCTATAATAATAAATTAAAGGTCATCTATACAAAACCAACAGCTAACATCATTCTCAATGGAGAGAGGCTGAAAGCATTCTCCCTGAGAAGGGGAACAAGACAAGGATGCCTTTTATCACCACTCCTATGTAACACTATGCTGGAAGTCCTAGCTAGAGCAATAAGGCAAGAAAAAGAAATAAAAGGCATCCAAATTGGAAAGGAAGAAGTAAAATTATTCCTACCTATTCACAGATGATATGATATTATACATAGAGAACCCCAGAGATTCCACAAGAAAACTACTGGAACTAATAAAAAGATTCAGCAGAGTAGTAGGATAAAAGATCAACATGCAAAAATCAATTGGATTCCTCTACACCAAAAAGAAGAACTTCGAAAAGGAAATCAGGAAAACAATACCTTTTATAAGCGCCTCTAAAAAGATAAAATACTTAGGAATAAATCTAACCAGAGATGTAAAAGGCCTGTACAAAAGAAAACTACAAAAAACTATTGCAAAAAAAAAAAAGAGACCTATGTAAATCTAAACACATACCATAGCCATAGATAGGTAGACTCAAAATTGTGAAAATCTCAATTCTACCCAAAGCAATCTACAGATATAATGCAATCCCTATCCAAATACCAATAGCATTCTTTAACAAGATGAAAAAACTAACCACTATCTCTATATGGAAAGGGAAGAGGCCTTGGATAAGCAAAGCATTACTGAAGAGAAAGTACAAAGTAGGAGGCCTCACACTACCTGATCTCAGAACCTACTATACAGCCACAGTGGTCAAACAGTCTGGTACTTGTACAATGGCAGACACATATGGAACAGAATAGAGAACCCAGACATAAATCCATCCAACTATGTTTAGCTGATCTTTGACAAAGGACCAAAGTCCATTAAATGGGGAAAAGATAGTCTTTAACAAACAGTGCTGGCAAAAATGGATGTCCATCTGTAAAAAGAGAAATAGTACCCATACTTCACACCATACACAAAAACTAACTCAAAATGGATCAAAAACCTAAATGTAAAACCTAAAACAATAAAGAGCATGGAAGAAAAAATAGGGACAACACTAGGGGCCCTGATACATGGCATAAATAGAATATAAACCATAATAGGGACAATGCCAGGAGCCCTAAAACACGGCATAAACAGTATACAAAACACTACTAACAATGCACAAACACCAGAAGAGAAACTAGATAACTGGGAGCTCCTAAAAATTAAACACTTATGCTCATCAAAAAACTTCACCAAAAGAGTAAAAAGAGAACCTACAGACTGGGAAAGAAATTTTGGCTAGGACATCCAACAAGGGTCTGATCTCTAAAATCTATAGAATACTTCAACACCTCAGTAACAAAAGACACATAATCCAATTAAAAATGGGCAAAGGATATGGACACTTCACCAAAGAAGACATCCAGGCAGCTAACAGACACATGAGGAAATGCTTGCCATCATTAGCCATTAAAAACAAAAAACAAAAAAAAACCCAGTGCTGTCAAGTCAATTCCAACTCATGGCGACCCTATGAGTTTAGCCATCAGAGAAATGCAAATCAAACCTACAGTGAGATACCACCTCACCCCGACATTACTGGCACGAATCAAAAAATTCCAGAAAATAACAAATGTTGGAGAGGTTGTGGGGAAATTGGAACCCTTATGCACTGCTGGTGGGAATGTAAAATGGTACAACCATTTTGGAAAATGCTATGGCACCTCCTTAAAAGATCAAAACAGAAATACCATATGATCCAGCAATCCCACTCCCAGGACTATATCCTAGAGAAATAAGAGCCGTCACACGAATAGACATATGCACAGCCATGTTCATTGCTGCGTTATTTACAACAGCAAAAAGATGGAAACAACCTAAGTGCCCATCAACAGGTGAATGGACAAACTATGGTACATACACACAATGGAATAACACGAAATGATAAAGAACAATGATGAATCCTAGAAATATCTCACAACATGGATGAATCTGGAGTGCATTACACTGTTGAAATAAATCAGTCACAAAAGGACAAATATTGTATGAGACCATGATTATAAAGAAACAAGAAAAAGTTTACACATAGAAAAAAAACAATCTTTGATGGTTATGAGGAAGGGGAGGGCTAGAGAAGGGAAATCACTAACTAGATAGTAGACAAGTGTTAGCTTTGGTGAAGGGAAAGACAATACACAATATAGTGGAAGTCAGCACAACTTGTATTTTATTTTATATTTTAAGTGGAAAAAACAAAAATATGAAATTGTATATACAGCATGATTACAACAATGCTTTTTAATCCATACAGAAAAAAAAATATTGGAAAGAAATATACCAAAACATTAAATTTGATTTTCATTGGGAGGTGGGACTACGGGTGCTTTTGAAAAAACTTTTCTGTATTCTACAGCTTTTCTTTAATAAACAGGTATTTCTCCTAATTTGCGGGAGAATGGGAAACTTTCTTTTTTAAAAGTGTAAACTAGAAAGTCTCAGGGTAGGTAGGATAAGTCCCTTGGTATGCCAAGCCACAATCACAAGGAAAACAGGACTGTTTAAGCCTGCTTTCTCTTTAACTTGTATCTTAATTGTCTGTACAACTTATAGATTAACTGCGTGCATGACCTCCATGAAGGATACCATAAGACTGGCCTCAGGAAAAGAAGAAAGAGGATCAGCAGTGGAAACTGCCAGGGGCAGAAGGAAAAAGAGACTAAGCAAAAAGATTAGAGAAAGTAAACATGGAAGAACAGGAAACGGGAAGGAGGAAGGAAAGACAAGAGGGTTAGATATACTTTAATTTATCAGGTCCTGTACGAAAAAGAGGAGCTAGTAATGGATTTTTATAACAGGGATAGCTAGCATATTTTTCATGGTATTTTATTATTTGTATTAAGAGTATATGTATTCACTTTCAGAAAGTCTCACTATTCCTCCCAGGGGCAGACTATATATTTCTTCAGCCCAGCCCCCATGTGCTGTGAAATCTGCCTGATGCGCCAGGGAAGGTCAACTGGACACTCTATCTGGACTTTCTGGAGCCTACAGTGGGGGCAGATTGCATAACCACATGCCTATCTGTGTGAGTTATAGATTTAGCAGGATATATGGGACAGTTAGGAATCTTCTGGGTGATAAAGGAGATCTGGTTGGGAATTCAGGCAGCTGCAAAGACATTTTGGAAATCAAGAAGGTAGATCAGCTCTCTCTGGTTCTAAACCCCATTTACAAAATACAACCCAACTAACTGAATAATGCTGGCTCTTAGCTTAGACCGTTTCTGTAAGACCTTTATACTATTCTGTTGACTTTGTGTACTACTTCTGCCATCCTTGAAGCTTTTAGTTGGCTAGTGGGATGACTGATGTGAAATTTTAATTTATGAAATGTCAGGTGAGGATGTTGAGATTAGCAATTAATTTCTATGTGGTTTGATTTGAGTTTAATAATTTCCCAGAAAGACAGACTTTCTAGCAACACTGTCTTTTCTATTTGATAGTGCATCTTTTAATCCACCTAGAAGCCAGAAACAAGGAGACTTAATCATAAAAGAAGGGCATGTAAAAGAACCAATACAAGATCTTAGCACTATCCATTGACCCTCACAGGGTGGTCACAATTGTAGAGGGCGGTCACAATTGTCTTAGCTCCTGATGATGTAATTTGTAATATAAAAGATTATGCCTTTCATTACCATACGCCAGAGTCCTGCACCATCTGATACGGCAGCCACGAGCCACAAGTGGCTGAATTTAAATTTTAGTTAAATTAAATTACAAATTCAGTTACTCAGTTGCACTGGCCACATTTTACATGCTCTCTTTTTTTATTATTTATACTTTCTTGTACAGTGCAGATATAGACCATTTCCATCATCACAGAAAGTGCTATTGGACAACACTGTGAATCTAGACTCACAGGATGGTGATCTGGGGACCAAGCATCGGTGAATCCGCATGTAAAATATCATGGATTGAATTGTGTCCCCCCAAAATATGTGTCAAATTGGCTAGGCCATGATTTACAGTATTGTGTGATTGTCCACCATTTTGTCATCTGATGTGATTTTCCTATGTGCTATAAATCCTACCTCTATGATGTTAATGAGACAGGATTAGAGGCAGTTATATTAATGAGGTAGGACTCAATCTACGAGATTAGTTTGTGTCTTAAATCAATCTCTTTTGAGATATAAAAGACAGAAGCAAGCAGAGAGACCAGGGGGAACTCGTACCACCAAGAAACAAGAGCCAGGAGAATATCATGTCCTTTAGACCCAGGCTCCCTGTGCTGAGAAGCTCCTAGACCAGGGGAAGATTGATGACAAGGACCTTCCCCCAGAGCCAACAGAGATAGAAAGCCTTCCCCTGAAGCTGGTGCCCTGAATTTGGACTTCTAGCCTCCTAGACTGTGAGAGAATAAATTTCTCTGTTAAAGTCATCCCCTTGTGGTATTTCTGTTATAGCAGCACTAGATAACTAAGATATAAAGTGACATTTTTTTTCTTCAGTTTGTCTCTATGTACTGGCATGCTCAGAGTGATACTGGGAAAATTGAGGCAGTTTAGCAGACTTATTAGTCCTCTTGCTACAATACGAAAGAAGATAAGAATTCTCCTTTAAGGAATGGCTAAGTAAAATGTGGTATATTTATTCAATGGAATACAATACAGCAGTTAAACTAGAATAAACTAAATGTATCAATATGGATAGATCTGAAAAGCTTTTCCTGTGGAAAAAACAAGTTGACAAATGCTATCATTTATGCCATGAAAAACACAAAGCAATACTATATTTTTCCTACATAAGAGTATTTGTAAAAAGGTCTGGAAGATTACATATCTGTAGGAAAAAGAACTAAGTTTGGCCTTATGTATCCAGTTTCTGAGAATAGCCCAAGCAACTAAGGTGCTCTTTGTCTTTGTAAAACAGGTGGGCAAGTAGTGGCTACACAGACCCCACACATGGCAAACTAACTTCAGAAAGGGAGCGGGGGCATGACGCAGTCAGGCATATTCATTGATTGGATTGAACATAACTACACATTAAGGTCCCAGTATTTTTTTTTACATGCATATGGATGAGGTCACAATTACTCAGAGACCCTTGGCTTTGGAGCTTTCTCTCTTTGGGGCCTCCTGGATTGGTGATAACACCCATAATAGGAGAAGGTGGCATGTCCCTAAGGGCAACAGAGACCCCTTGCCAAGAACTCTCCCAGACCTCGCCTGATGCATTTTTTTTGCTTGTATCCTTTCTGGTTTTAATAAATGGGTAACTGTAAGTATAGGTAATAGTCTCCGTGAATTCTGTGAGCTGTTATAGAGAACTAACAAACCCACAAGGGGCAATGGGATTCTGACCTAACTCAGGGTGGCTAATTAAAAGGAGGACTGTGCAGGCAGTCATAAGGAAAGAGTCCTAACTCGAGCGGTATTAGCTTTGGGTGGTGGTTGGTGGACAGAGAAAGGCTGAACGGGTAGTTGATGAAGACGGACAGAGTCCTTCTAGTTTATGAGCTAGTCCCAGGAGGCTCAAGGAAGAGAGAGGGGCTAGCCGGTTTGAAGGGCAGGGAGCTGTGCCTATGGCTGGTCTTTGATGACATGGCTTGAGGTGACCCAGGGATGTTTTTACCTAACTCTGGGTGGTTAGGATGAGAGGGGAAGTGCCACAGAACTGGCTGGTGACAAGGATCTTGGAGATATGGGAAGGTGAAGCCTAGATCCATTCCCAGGTGGGAATTGGATTCATGCTGATCCTTGCAATGCAGTTAGTGATAAAGGTGGGGTTTGCCCACCTTGCCCCTTTAGTAGTGCAGCTAGCGACAGCGTCACAATAGCAAACTCGTAAGAGTGGTTACTTCAGGGAGGCAGGGGAAAGACGTATGGTATAAGGGTCGAAAAGGACAGAAAACCCTAATGATAGTTGTGTTTTAAAATGGTGGGATTATGGGCAATCATTTTCTTTTTCTCATTTTTAAAAAGCTTTTTTTTTTTTTTAATTTTGTGGCTGTAATGCTTGTACAATAAAAATTTTCGGAAAAAAAAGTGAATTGACCTTTATGATACTGACGTAGTTATATTATCACATACCAGTTGTAGTTCTTAAAGAGACAATTGGCTCTGGTAATTTGTAACAGAAGAAACAGCTTGACATCATTTAAGTAAAAAATTGTAATTGTCTGTGGTGAAAGCCTCCAAAATTCAGTTGGTCAATATGAACCCCATCCTACAGCTAATTCATATTGGCAAGCACAATGGGACCCTAGAGTTCCTAAAGTCAGAGGCTGCATTGGAATATTTATGAGGCTTTTCTTGGAAACTCCATGGGGCAGTTCTACTCTGGCCTATAGGATCGCTATGAGTCGGAATCGACTCGATGGCATTGGGTTGGGTTGGGTTTCCTTCTTATGCCCATGCCACCTGATTGGTTATGGACTTTGAAAAAAATGTTCAGATCAAAATCCCTTCTCTGTGGTGTAGAACTCAGATCCAAAAGTTACTTCCTAAGAGAAATCTAGCTTTACCTGCACCCTACCTTCATGGGAATGTGAGGAAACTTCCATGCAGGCAACAACACTGGTCAGGGCTTCTTCATTTTTAAGCCAGAAGGTTAACCCTGTCACACTACCACCTGTTCACCTGGCTTCCAAAACATACAGATCCTGCCTCAGTCAACAACAGAGCATACCAGTACTTACGGCCTTCATCAAAGAGTAAGTGTAGTCTACCTCCGAGTCCTGTCAAAAGCCTGGTTGTGAGAAGAAATATTTATGGAATATATTCTAAGGGACCTTCTTCTATCCATCTCCACTCCTTTAAGTGGCATTTTAAGCTGTGTCCTCAGATCGAGTTAGAGCACCATAAGGTTATATGCCTGAATCATATTAGCTCATCCCCTGCAGAAAACCTTTAATGTTACACCCTTGGCTTTTAGTCAGGATAGTTACAAGAACAAAAAACAAACAAACAAAAAAACACTCAAACCCATTGCCCTCAACTTGATTCCGACTCATAGCTTCTGTGTAGGTTATGAAATTGTTACGAAGGACATTGTCCCTTATGCTAATCCCACGTGAGAAATTTGTTACGGAATTTAGTGACAGCAATGGATCATTATGTAGATGTTAGAAATTATAATAACAGAATACAAAATTTTATAGGGAAATCCTGGTCGCGTAGTAGTTAAGTGCTATGGCTGCTAACCAAAAGGTCAGCAGTTCGAATCCACAAGGCACTCCTTGGAAACTCTATGGGGCAGTTCTACTCTATCCTATAGGGTTACTATGAAAGTGTTTATGATACGTTTACTGAAAAACAAGAACACAAAATAGTATGTTGACTCTAACCGCAACAATATAAAAGTATGTGTCTGTGGACAAGGACTGAAAGCTTAGATGAAAACTGGCAAAGATGAAACTTGTATGAGGGCAATGGGATTATAAGTGTTTTGTTTTTCAAAAAATTTTGTTTGCTGTAGCCCTGTCTTTTCAGTTGGAGGAAAAAGGAATTTAGTGACAGGAAAATCTATGTCTCTCTTGAGGAACTGTATGTTTCTTTCCTTCTGATAACAAGAACTGTGTAATTTACTGTGTTTCCCCTTTTCCCCTGGCTAGCCAAAGAAGTGAATTTAATGCTCAGTCATGGAACACTAGCTTCCTCTTCCTTTCCATGCTTCTGATTTTCATTTCTATAACGTTACGACACTTGTACTATTTTTCTTTGTAAGGTGCTTCAAATGCCTTGTAGAAAGGGCAAAATATAAAGCATTTTCCCCAATTTAAAAGTCATACATAGTCATAATAAATTGGAAAAATACAAGAAAGTAAAAAGGAAAAGATAATCATTAACACTTTTGGGCATTTCGTTCTATCTTTTCTCAATGTATTTTTAAAGAAAATTATGAGCATATAGTACATAGTATTATATCCTGCTTTTTCCATGTAACTTTAAAATATAAGCATTTTCAGAGTTATTGGAAACTCTCTAAATATCATGTCAGTAGGACTTTCAGAGATTGGTCCCCTGGAGGCCTACAGGAGGGGTGAAAGAGGAAGCTTGAAGGTCAGTGCAGGGCAGCCCAAAGCCACAGGGATTAAGCTCTGTGGATGTTATTCATGCAGGGGCCCAGGGCCGAACCTGTGTGTGGGAGATGTGTAAACTCAGGACAGCTGAAGAACAAAAGGGCAATCTGGGTTCTTGTACCCAGATTGAAGATCACAGGAAACAGGATTTTAGAGCCAGAATAGACTTTTAGAGGTCTTCTAATACAACATTCTCATTTTACAAATGAGGAAACCAAAGCCAGAAGAGATGAACTGACTTGTCAAACTGCCTGGATTGATACCTCTACTCCACCACTTAGGGACTCCGGACCTAAGCAGGTCTAAAACTCATTTTCCTCTGTGAAATGAAAACAGTAATATCTTTTAATGAATAACGTGAATGCTTATTGTGTGCATAAAATCAGATAATCCATGTAAAGCACTTAGTACTTTGCTTAAAGCACAACAAAAACTCAATCAATGATAGTTATTTATATCAATGTAATCATTATCATTATTCAACTAGTTAGTTAGTGACAGAGCTATGACAAAGACTCAGATCTCCTGATTCTTTTCACTGCCCCAGACTGACTTTCAGGGTCTAGAAAGGACTGAAAGTTTCCCTGAACTTAGTAGTGATGCCAACTCAAATTTATTTAGGGCTAAAACCTGAGTACTTTCATCTGCTGTTTTTAGGTGCTGTCGAGACAGCTCCAACTCATAGCGACCCCATGTACAACAGAATGAAACAGTGCCCAGGCCTGCACCATGCCCACAATCGTTGTTATGCTTGAACCCATTGTTGCTTTTCACCTAGGGTATGCTTTATGGGAAAGCATCTAATCTGGTGTCTGGAAAATAGTAGGCTCTTAAGGAATGTTTATTAACTGAAAAGATTTTTAAAAAAGAAAAAGAAGACAGGGTTGGGAGGGTGGTGCTGGCTTCTAAAACAAGGACTAGAAGTCTTCCACAAAAACAGATAAGGAGGGACTTAGGAAAGGGAGTACCAAAAATATGCATGTCCCATATATATCTATGAAGACCAGAGACAAGTAGAGGTGATGCTTTCTGAGATTCCTTTCACTTTCTCATTGCTGTTTTTGTTAACCACTGCATCTTTCCCTGTAGTTACCAGCAAAAATCCTATAAAATCTCTAGGTGGGAGTTGTGTGTTTTTTCAGAGCTGAGCAGGGTAAGAAAGAAGTGGGGAAATGTTTACCTCAATTCAAATTAATAGAGCTGGTTTGGCAGTAGGCTTGGGGGTTGGCATCCAGGTAGAAGAGTGAACAGCAGCAGTAAAAGAGGCAAAAGGGTCCAACTCCAAAGCCCTTCAAGAGGAAAAAAAAAATCACTATGAAATACCACTACACTCCTATTGAAAAAAAAAGAAACTCAAACCCATTGCCATCGAGTCAATTCCAACTCATAGCAACCCTATAGGACAGAGCAGAACTGCCCCATAGGGCTTTCAAGGAACGGCTGGTGGACTCGAACTGCCAACCTTTTGGTTAGCAGCCAAGCTCTTAACCATTGTGCCACCACGGCTCCACAGTCCTATTAGAATAGCTAAAATCAACACAAAATGATAAAAACAATGCGCTAGCAAGGATGCAGAGCAATACAACTCACATACATTGCTGGTGGGGCCAATTTGGAAAACACTTAGTAGTTTCTTATAAAGTTAAACATACGCTTACCTTACAACCCAACAATTCCACTCCTATGTATTTACTCAATAGAAAAGAATACATATATTATGTCTACACAAAGGCCTGTATGTAAATGTTTACATCAGCTTTGTTCAGGAAATCACGCGAAACTGGAAATATCCAAATGTCCAACAACTGGTAAAAATATAAAATTGTAGTACCTCCACACAATGGAATAGTAGTCAACAATAAAATAAATTACTGATACATACATGCAACAGCATGGATGAATATTAAAAGCATTATACTAAATGAAAGATGCCAGACACAAAAGGCAACATACTGCATGATTCCATTTATATGACTCTATGGAAAAGTCAAAACTACATGAACTATATGAACAGATATTAGAGCAGTGGTTGCCAGTGGTGGAGGAAGGGAATTGACTACAAGGGACACAAGGTGAAGTCCTTGAGGTGACGGAAATATTCTATATCTTGACTGTGATAATGGTTATATGACTGTGTATGTTTGTCAAAACTCATATAACTGTGTACCTAAAAAGGGTGAATTTTAACTGTCTATATATAAATCATATTTTTTTATAAATCATAAAACCTGAGTTTAATATAAAAAAAAAGAAACCTTAGTCCATAAAAAAAGAGGAAAAAACAAGCAATGAATGGGGAGCCAGTTGAGAACATAAACTCTGGGGTTTCACCTGGGAGAAAGGCCTGTACACCCCATATCTGCTCATATCTGCTCATTACTTACAACTAGAGAATGCTGCTCTCTGACCTGCTGACCTTGGGTTCGTCAGCCCCTGCGGCTATATGCATCAGGAGAAGCCTCTATCCTGACCCACTGACTTGGGACATTCCAGCCTCTACAACTGCATGAGCCATATCCTTGATAAATATAAATATATAAATGTGTGTGTGTGTATATATATATTTTTTGTATATATATATATATATATGCTTTACTGGTTTTGCTTCTCTAGAGAACTCAGCCTAAAACACCCCTATATGACAGGTAGAGGACAAACAAATGCATATTGGGGTAGAAGGAAGCAGGAATATAGAAAACCGAGACGGTGAATGAGCACAAAGCTCATGTTACCATGAGCAGGCTAATGTCACTTTGAAGGTCCAACGTGCTGCCACCTCTGAGGAATCCCAGGCTGCTGAGTATATGGATATTCTTCCTCACAGGAAGGAGGCCTCATCATCACAGAGCACATCTTGAGCAACCACAACAAATGGTATAATGCTAGGCACTATACATAAAAAAAAAAAAAGGCACTATACAGACAAGTTAAATTATAGTCCCTTCCCCCAGGGGTTGGCTGTCTAGTAGGAGAATTTCAGAAAATACACATAATACATTCATTAAAACGTTGTTAAATGTACAAGTATAATGTCATTCGATTTCTGATCCCATTCATTCATTCATTCATTCAACCAACCTTTATTGACTAACTACTATGTGCTAAGCTGGGATAACAGATACATAAAAGTTGTCTCTGCCATCACAGAGCTTACAGTTTAGTGGGAGAGACAGACAAATAAACAAATAATTACAATGCAATATGGTTTGTGCTGTATAACACATGCCTGTGCAACATGCTTAGGAATGCAGAAAAGGGAGAACAAACTGTGCCTCAGGGAGACAGGGAAGGCGGAATAAAAGTTTTCCAAAATAAGAGGCTTGGAGTGGATGGAATGATGAGAGGGTGGACATCCCAGAATGCGGAAGGAAAGGTATAAAATTTACCGTATGGTATTCAGGGAATAGTGTGAAACTAGACTGGTTGGAACGTACTGTGTCTAGAGAAAGATGAGACAAGAAAGGTGGAATATGGTCTGAATCTGAAAAGCCTTGTATGTCTTGCTAAGACGTTTCAATTTTATCACATAGGCAATGGGGGAAATTAGAGAAAGTTTTTAAAGTGGGAAATTATATGATAACATATAAGTAATATGATCCCAGTTTCCTGTCTCCTAACTGTGTGACCTTGAGCGAGTCAGTTAATCTCTCAGCATTAGTGTCTTCATGTATAAAATGGGAATAATAGTGGTACCTACTTCACAGGGTTGTTTTGAGGAGTAAAGCAATTGTACAGTGCCTGGCACATAGTACCAAACCAACACCAAATTTGTTGCTGTCAAGTAGATTCCTACGCATAACGACCCTATAGGACAGAGGAGAACTGCTCCATAGGGTTTCCGTGGAGCCACTAGTGGATTCGAACTGCCAACCTTTTGGTTAGCAGCGGAGCTCTTAACTACCGCACTTCCAGGACTCCAGCGCATAGTAAAAAGGCTCCATAAATCTTAGCTATTATTACCAGGTGTGTTTCTTTCAAAGTTAACTTTGTTGGCAGCACGGGATATAAACTGTAGTGGAAAAAAAGCTTGATGGAAGGAAGTCCAATTAAGATGATATTGCAATTTAATTCTGGTTATAAATTAGGGCTTGAACCGGGATTGGATGTTAAAGTTAGGGAGATGAAAAGATGAAGGGTAAGTCTAGCTTGGGAGACTGAATGGATCAGAACAACCATTAATAGAAATCAGAGATAAGAGTTGGAGTGTGGGTGCAAAAACAGACAATGAGATCAGTGTTGCACCTGCTGAACGAGAAGTGAAGCAGTTGAAGATGTAAACCTGGAGAATACCAATATTGAACGGGAGGCTAGAAGAGCTAATCGAGAAAACTGGTGAGCGACTGCACTTTCAGTGTGACCTGGCCATAGGGGGAGGAAGGGTGAGGCACTACCATCAGCTAACCATTTGTTTAGGTTACGCTGCACAAGCTCTCCACCCAACTCCCCAACATGTATAGATACACCCAATTTTTAGTCAGTTCCTTGCTTCTCAGTTTTGTTTCTTACAGACCCCACATTTGCTCCTTCTGCCTTCTCTTAGCTGAAGGAAGTTTGAAAGGTCTAGCACCTCTCAACACAGCCACCTAGGAGACCCCAAATCACAAGAGAGTGGGCAGAATGGGAAGAAAGGAAGAAATGATTTTTAAGAAAAAAAGGGGGACTCCGCGACGACCTCTAATAACCCCACCTCCCTATATCCTGCCACGCTACTCTCCTCTCTGTACCGGGCTCCTGGCCGCGAAGTAGGACGGGAGATGTAGTCCTCAAGACTGCCCAGGGTGGCAGGACTGAAGAACTCGATTTCCCAACTGGCCCTCCAGGCGCGTGCGCAGATGGCTCCCCCGGCGAGTGGTAAACAGAGACGTCAGGCGGGGGCTGCTGCTTGAAGCAAAACAAAAGGGAAACCCGGGGGGCGGGGGGGTGGGGGGGTTGATAGGGGAATGGTGCGGGAAAAAGAAAGGCTGAGGCCGCTTGGACCTGGACCCTATTAAGAGTAGAAAGAAGTGAAGAGGCGGGGGAGGGGCAAGTGACACGGGGGGAGTGGGGCTTGGGGGAGGGCAGTGATCCCGGTGGAGGAAATTTGGGAGGAGTGTCCGGGGGGGGACAGCAACTTAAAAGGGGGAGGGACTGCAGCTAAGGAGACGGTCGGTGATGCGAGCGCAATGTATGAGGGGATACCTTGCCTCAGGTTTAAAAGAGCAGGAAGCTGAGTGAGAGGCTAGAGAAAGTGTCTTCGCTAGCGGGAGGTTACAGGTGGTGTCTAGGAAAGAGCTCTGAGGCTACAAGCTGTGGTTGGGAAGAGGATCAGAGAACTGTGTGAAAGGGACAGTTTGGGAGCTAGCGTCCTGGGGCGAGGGGGGAGTTTCGAGACTTTCTGAGGTCTGGCAGAAATGTGCCCACTGGCCCTCGGTGCATCCCCCCTGAGGGGAGGCATTGTAAGGGACTGTAGCAGGCTCCACTGAATGCCAAGCCACGGAGGTCCAACTCCACGTATGGATCTAGGGAATGAGAATTCAGCCTCAGAGGCTGCCGCGATCACAGACCTCGATCCCAACTTCGAGCCCCAGGGCCGTCCCCGCTCCTGTACCTGGCCCCTTCCCAGACCAGAGCTCGCTACAGAGCCGCCCGAGCCGCCCGAGGTGGAGCCAGTTCTGGGAGAGAAGGTACACACGGAGGGGCGCTCAGACCCAATCCTGTTGCCCTCCCGGCTCCCAGAGCCAGAAGGCGGCCCCCAGTCCGGGACCCTGGGGGCTGTAACAGGTCCTCGGAAGGGAGGCTCCCGCCGGAATGCCTGGGGAAATCAGTCATATGCAGAACTCATCAGCCAGGCCATTGAAAGCGCCCCCGAGAAGCGACTGACGCTTGCCCAGATATATGAGTGGATGGTCCGCACTGTGCCCTACTTCAAGGACAAGGGTGACAGCAACAGCTCAGCGGGATGGAAGGTAACTATGACCCCCTCACCTCAGCCCCAATGCCACCTACCCGGGGGCCCCCTATCCTCCTTACTTCTACTCTGGAGCCCCTTTTTCCGCCCCCACCCCTTTGGCAAGCCTAGAGATCCACCTTCAATCTTCAATTAGGCACTTACTTAGTACATAGTATATATGCCACACTTTATGCTTGATGCGGGGAATCACAGATGAATAAGACACTGTCCCTGCCCTGCAGAAATCTGAATTCTCTGCTCCTTGCTCAACACTCCCAGCACTTTGGCTTGGGTGGCCCCTAACACTGACTCCCACAGAGGAGCCTTTATCCTATGTGCAGCAGGAACTATGTAGATTCCCTACATGACCCTAGCCTTCCCTCCTCCCCGCCTCCCATCCCAACACCTTTTCTCCCATTCCTGTGGGATTACTTGGATTCCCTGCCTGCCTCCAAATACCTCAGGGTAGAGGTACTGTCTTAGGGCTGCTCTACCCAAGTAGGGGTAGACAAAGGTTAAAAAAAAACATTGCCTTTGATTGAATCAATTCCAACTCATAGCGCCCTTATAAGACAGAGTACAACTGCCTCATTGGGTTTCCAAAGAGCAGTGGATTTGAACTGCCCACCTTTTGGTTAGCAGCCAGTGCTTAACCACTGCACCACCAGAGCTCCAAAAAGGTAAAAAGAGTAATATTCATAGGGTAAGGTAGTTACTCTTGTACCCTATGGGCTGTGGGCTGCTGCCTGCCTCAGTTTACCCTATAATGCCAAGAAACTCACCTTTGTAAGGCATTATTCAAGTTCTGGGGAAAAGTCTTCATTTACAGTATTGCCGAGGAATATCAGTCCTGACAAAGGAGACAGGTCTGATTTTGGAGCACAAGGTTGGGAATTCCCTTGGCCTTCCATGAAGAAACTGTGATGAGACATCTCACAAAATGATCTAAAAATTTGTCCTGAGAAATATGAGGTTCTAATCATGAAGTGGAGCCCTGGTGGCACAGTGGCTAACCGTTTGGCTGCTAACCAAAAGGTTGGCAGTTCAAATCCACCAGCTGCTCCTTGGAAACCCTATGGAGCCGTTCTCCTCTGTCCTATAGGGTCACTATGAGTCAGAATCAACTCAACAGCAATGAATTTTTGATCACGAAATAAGGGTCCCAGTGGTGCAAACGGTTAGGTGCTGAGCTACTAACTGAAAGATTGGCTGTTCGAACCCAGTCAGAGGCACCTTGGAAGAAAGGCCTGGCGATCTGCTTTCTGAAAGGCCATAGCCATGACAACCCTATGGAGTACAGTTCTACTCTAAAGCACATGGGGTCATCATGAGTTGGAATTGACTTGATGACAACTAGATTTTTTTTTTTAATCATGAAATTGGGACACTCACTATGAGTCGAAATCGACTCAATGGTGTCTAACAACAACAACAACTTCTATTAATGTCTTGTACCCCCTAGGTGGCAATGTACAGAGGGTTGAATAAGCAGAGGGTCTTCCTCTAGGTATAGGAGATCGAGAGATCAGATCTGCAGTACCCCTAGGGGCTGGCAGGAACAGTAAACGGGACAGCTGACTGTGACCCTTGGCACTATTTCCGGGTAGTCTGCCATGCTACAGTCTCAGTTTATAAAGAACTCCCCTCCTTGGACCCAGCCTACACAGTTGTTTTTCTTTTCCCTTAAGTTCATTTTCCAGGGTAGAAGAAATAACCACAAGTTGTTAGTTATGCTGTGGGAGTGTACTCCCTCCTTATATAATTTACACGTATACAAGGCTTTTCAGTTTACAAAGTAGTTTTAAAATATTTCATTAATCTTCACAGAAATTCTGAGATTCACATTTTACATATTAGGAAAGTAAGGGACAGAAAGGTTAGGAAACTTGTCTATTGTCAGTAGAATGAGGACTTGAACTCAATTCTTCTAATTATAAGTCATATGCTCTTTCTGCTAGTCCATGCTGCCAAATTCTCGTCCAGAACCTAAGAAGGGCATGGCTTGCTCTCGTTGGAATGATGGCAAAACCAAATCAAGTTGAAGCCGGGGCTTTAGAGCCCTGGAGAGGTGGGAGGAAGAGCCTCATGCCGGAACTGGCTTCCAGGGTGATGTGCTAAAGTTACTCCCACCCCACCAGGGGGCGGTAATCACTTAGAACAAGAAAAATTAGGCTAGGTGGCTTGGGAAGCAATGATCAGCTACCCTCTTCTAACATGTAAGAATTATGGGCTTCTAGGGAGCTATTTTTTTTTTTTTTTTAGGGAGCTATAGGGTCGTTATGAGTCGGAATTGACTTGCCGACAACAAGTTTCTTTTTTTTTTTAGGGAGCTGACCTCTCGATAAGAGGCAGTACTGCTTACTATTTCTAAGACCTATAGAAGAGGGGATGAACTAATGGGCCTTATGGACACTAAGTAGTAAGGAAAAAAATGGACCTTCTCCATAGACCCAGAAATTAGAGGATGAACAGGGGGAAATCATGGTGCCAGAAGTCACTGGGGTCCTCAGTTGCTAAGAGCCCTGGCTAGATGGACAAGTCCAACTCCTTGAAGGAGCTAGGAAAATCAACACAGCAGAGTAATTGGAGTGCCATTACTGCAGGACCCCAGATAGACAAGGAGCTCTTTGGCTAAAGAGCCCTGGAGCAAGAAGCTGCTTAAACGCCTTTCACCAGGCAAAGGGTCTTCTTATCGTAGAGCATCAGTTAGTTAAAGAAACCACTGTCCATAGCCTCAGCCTCCTAATTGCCCCAAGCCCTTCTCTGCTCCTCCTGGGTTTCCAGATTCTAAAGAGTTTCAAGTGGGAGGTCAAATACCACTAAAAAAAAAAAAAAGCCAAACCCAGTGCCGTCGAGTTGATTCCGACTCATAGTGACCCTATAGGACAGATTAGAACTGCCCCATAGAGTTTCCAAGGAGCGCCTGGCGGACTCGAACTGCCAACCCTTTGGTTAGCAGCTGTAGCACTTAACCACTACACCATCAGGGTTTCCCAAGTGCCCTTAAGGCTAGAGAATTTATGAAGGAATTTCTGAGAAGAAGCACATGAAAGAGCTAGTAGGGAGGTAAGGGGAGTACCCCAGTGGTGCAACTAGCCTGGGGGCAACCAATAGAAATGAACTGCTGCAGGGACTCACGAAGTTGACAATCTCAGCTCCAGGAGCCCCAGGAAAAAAAAAACTTATCTCTAACAGAATGTTACATTAGTGAGGAAGGCAGAAAAGACACATAGCTTCCAATACCCAAGCACTGAAGAGCTGACAGAGCCTCAGGTGGAGCCTCACCATCGTACCTGGGGGCCACCCACCAACTGGACTACAGATATCCATCTGAGTGTGTACTGTGTGTGAGTTTGGCACTCTGAGAGGCTCTGTTGAGGGTTGCGGGGTTGGCGGACATGATCTTTACCCTTGGTACTTACAGTCGATGAGACTAATTACATCAAACTATAGTCTGGGTAAAATTGTGTGGAGCAGATTAAAAATACTGTAGAAGAAATTTGGCTGCAGAAGTCAAGCAATCACTTTATAAAAGAGGTGGGATTTAAGCTTGATCTCGATGAGCTAGCAGAATTTAGAGAAGGGAAATCCTTCCTAGGAAAAGGAGGGAGGGGAGGAATGCCCCTCTTGTATTTGAGGCACAGGGAGAAGCCAGGTCTGATATAATTGAAGGTATGTGTCCCCAGAGTGGGAGATATAAGGTTGGAATTCAGAAAAAAATGAATCTTCAAATCCTATAGAGAGCCCAAATGCCCTGAGGGGAATGAAGCGCCAGCCTGGCGAGGTTCAGGCCCCTCAGCCTTTTCAGAGAACTGGCTTAGCACAGGGTGGATCACTCATGGGTTGGTGTTACACCACTGTCCTGTAAACTCCACCCAAGCCTGCGTTCAAGGAAAGGGGTGGAGCTGTGGAATGCTCTTTTCCCACTTGAGCCTAGTTCCTGCTGGGCCAGGGGTATGCCTCCCCCACACCCACCAGCTCCAGACAACACCCAGAGACTTGGGAGGAATACAGTGCTGTGAGCTTTTCCTGGACAGGCGTAGTACCCTCTGTGGCAGGCGGTTACTCAGGTTTTTTCCTGGGCCCCTGTGCAGAGAAGTCTGGAGCAGAGGCTGAGCAGGGTGGAAACTGTGTGTGACCAACCTCTGCCACCCCTCCCCTGCCTCTGCTCCTTTGTTTTCCCCTGGGATCTGACGTTCTTTAAGTCCCCAGGAATACCCCTGCTGTGTCCCAGCATCCGTTTAGACTGGACTGCTGGCCACTGACTTCCCACACACACACACCTCATGCCCCTTTTCTGCTGCCTCTGCCCTCTCTAGAATTCAATCCGCCACAACTTGTCCCTGCACAGCAAGTTCATCAAGGTTCACAACGAGGCCACTGGCAAGAGCTCATGGTGGATGCTGAATCCCGAGGGAGGCAAGAGCGGCAAGGCTCCCCGCCGCCGGGCGGCCTCCATGGATAGCAGCAGCAAGCTGCTCCGAGGCCGCAGCAAGGCCCCCAAGAAGAAACCAGCTGCGCTGCCAGCTCCACCTGAAGGTGCCAGTCCAACAAGCCCTCTTGGCCATTTTGCCAAATGGTCAGGCAGTCCTTGCTCTAGAAATCGTGAGGAGGTTGATATGTGGACCACTTTCCGTCCACGAAGCAGTTCCAATGCTAGCACTGTCAGCACCCGGCTGTCCCCCATGAGGCCAGAGTCTGAGGTGCTGGCGGAGGAGGAAACACCAGCCTCAGTCAGCAGCTATGCAGGGAGTGTCCCTCATACCCTAAATGAAGATCTAGAGCTGTTAGATGGGCTCAATCTCTCATCTTCCCATTCCCTGCTATCTCGGAATAGTCTCTCTGGCTTCTCTTTGCAGCATCCTGGGGTTACTGGCCCCTTACATACCTACAATACCTCCCTCTTCGGCCCAGCAGAGGGGCCCTTGTCAGCAGGAGAAGGGTGCTTCTCAAGCTCCCAGTCTCTGGAGGCCCTGCTCACCTCTGATACGCCATCACCCCCTGCTGATGTCCTCATGACCCAGGTAGATCCCATCTTGTCCCAAGCTCCAACACTTCTGTTGCTAGGGGGGATACCTTCCTCCAGTAAGCTAGCTACAGGAGTCGGCCTATGCCCCAAGCCCCTAGAGGCTACAGACCCCAGCGGTCTGGTTCCCTCCCTTTCTACAATAGTACCACCTCCAGTCATGGCGGGTGTTCCTGTCCCCAAGACCCTGGGTACTCCTGTGCTCACACCCCCTACTGAAGCTCCAAGCCAAGACAGAATGCCTCAGGATCTAGATCTTGATATGTATATGGAGAACCTGGAGTGTGACATGGATAACATCATCAGTGACCTCATGGATGGGGGCGAGGGACTGGACTTCAACTTTGAGCCAGGTACAACACTCCCTAATCTCTCTAGCATCTCACATCCTTCTACCCACTCCTAGGTGCCCAGCTAGTCCCATAATCTGAGCAAAGGGGAGATTTAGAACAAAGGGTAGCTGGAGCCCCTGAGCAATTGGAGAGAGGATGTCAGAGTGGCATATTTTCCAGATGGGACCTCCATGTCCCTCAGCAGTACCCACCCCTAAAAGGTAGCACAGAAGAGGTGGGGAGGGTCTCTGTTTGCCTTGGTATAACCTGGGTGATGGAAAGTTGTCACGCCTCAGTTGAGCCTCTTACCTCGTCTTCTTCTTCCCGCAGATCCCTGAGCCATGGCTGGAAGCTTTCTCCTCTGCTTCAGAGGTGGAACCAGGCTGTCCATATCTACTCTTTACCCTTGAGCCCCTCCCCTGGGATTTGGTACCCTGCTTTAGAGCTAGGGTGGGGTCTGGTCACACACAGGTGTTGAGGAAATTATGAAGATAAAGCTGCCCCATATGGGGACTATGGGAGGGAGGGAAGTGGGAGGGCGAGAGGGAGAGGGTTTGTTCTCACTGTGCCAATTAGGGGGTAAGGCCCCCTGTGGGAGCCATCCTTGGCTCCCCCCATTCCCACCCCCTAGGCCTTGTGGCAGGGACAGGCAATGCTGTTGGAAATGTGAAGTCACCAGTGGCCTTACCCCTGCCTTTGGGAGCAGGATTTTTTGTAGAGTCTGATCTCAGTTGGGCCAGGTAGGATTGAGCCTGGGATTTTTATGCAGGGGCCCCTTAGGCCTGTGGTGCAGGTTTGAGGGCTAGAGGGGGATCTGAAAGGGCCAAGACCTGAACACTGGAGTGGTTAGCCAGGCCAAATCACCCCTTGGAAGGCTGCAGATAACAGAAAGCCTTTTTATAAACTTTTAAAGAAATACAAACACAAAGATAGAGATTTTTAACAGTGGCAAGGTGCTTTTCTTTCTGAAGGCTTTGTCATAGCTATATACAAACACTACAGACAATACTAGGGGTGACACGGAGAAATAGGGGAGAGAACTTAAGGCTAATACAGAAAAGGGAAACAGAAGGAATTGGTGGGGAGCAAGAGTGAACAAGCGCAAGAATTTTCATTTGAACCAGCAAAAGATCTATGCAGAAATAGGTTGGAGTTTCTCCAAGGAAAAGGCTAAACCAGGTCCCCTCATTCTGTCAACTTGTGCCTGGAAGTGGGTGCAACCATACTCTTTATGACCCAGTGTGGGTTAGTGCTACTGTGGGAGAGTGCATTGAAGGCCTGGAATTAGCTTATCGCCTGGGAAGGGGGTGGAGTGGGAGAAGGGAAGAAGGGAAGGATTTAGGTTAGGAAAGTTAAGTATAGAGACCTCCCTGTTCAAGGCCTCTGACAGCTGTCCCTGCCCTTCTTCCCCTTCCCTGACTATAAGGGTTGTGTGGAAGTATGTGTGGTGGCAGGCAGGGGGAGGGGAGAAACAGGGAATGGGGAACTTGGCTGAGGGTCTGGGAAATGAGCAGGGATGGGGAGGAATGTGGATCAGGCTTACTAGCACCTGCCAGGGCCATCTGGGGCTCGCTCTTCACACCAGCCCCCAAAGCAGCCCCTTCCCCAGTTCTCTTTGCATTGTCCCCCTCCCTTGCCCCTGTTGTGGGTTCCCGCCCCTGCTGTGGGTTCCTGTCATTTCCTGTGTCAGTGCCTGGCCTACCCAGATTGTATCATGTGCTAGATTGGAGTGGGGAAGTGTGTCAAATCAATAAATGAATAAATTCAATAAATGCCTGTAACTAGTTCTGGTTTTTGCTGCCTTGCTGCTCCCGTGGGATAAGGAGGAAGGGGAGAGAAGGAAGGGTAAAGGGCAACTGGATGAGGGGAGGGAGACTGCCCAGAAGCAGAGAGGTGGAGGGTAGGGGAATTCGAGCAGAGGGAGTTGCTAGAGTGCGGAGAGGAGAGGGAAGATGCCTATCTGACACCTAATCCCAGCAGGAGTAGGTGGGCTGTGAGATAGGCTTTGCAAGGGGAGGTAGTCTGGTTTAAGAAGACCCCACCCAGGTGCTCACTCCAGCCCTCTCCTGCAGCCCCCACCCACCCTCAGAGTCGCCATGGTGCCTGGGGCTACTTAAGCCTTGGTGCAGATCTTGGGGAAAGGAGTCTTTCTGGAAAAAGGAAGCTCACAGTAAATTCCAGTAATTTCATACCAAGTATTACTGCTCTCACATGATCAGTTTATTTAGTTAACGACGTTTATCCCTCCTACTGACAAAGTCTGCTCTGGTCCTGAGCGGACTTCTGCGAGCGGGGCCCTCTTGCTCTGTTTTTCCGGCTTTAGACTGAAGAGGGAAAGGGTCAGTAAGCAGATACACAAAGAAGTCCCCACAGGGAGGGTTTCTAACAAACTGGGGCCAAAGGAAGGACAAAAGAGGTTGGAGGCAGGTCCTGGACATGGATATTGGAAATTCATCCCAAGGGGCCAGGGTGGAGGAGCTTTCAGTTGGCTGGTGGGGAGAGGTGGGTGCTGGGACAGGTCAGGTTTGGGGAGTCTTACTGGCAGGTTCACGGTGGACTCAATTATAACGACTTTCTTGGCTTCTTGGATTCTAATTGTCTTCAGTCGGCTCTGCTCTAGGAGGTCACATTGTGTGCGCAGCGCCTCTAAGAAACAGGAAAAGGCACCCAAATCTCTGAGGATTGAGACCTTACCCAACCTTCCCCATCATTCAGACTATCAGTTGGAATAATGTGGCCTAAAGTTAGGCGGAGGAGTGATTTGAAGGTGCCTACGTTTTGCCTGGAAACCCTGGTGGTGTAGTGGTTAAGAGCTATGGCTGCTAACCAAAAGGTCGGCAGTTCAGATCCACCAGGCACTCCTTGGAAACTCTATGGAGCAGTTCTACTTTGACCTATAGAATCGACGGCAACGTGTTTGGTTTTTTGGTTTTTTTAAGTGCTGCCCTTTTCAGTAAGAAGCGGGACACTAAGACACCAAGAAAAAAATGGACAAAGGGAAAGATGGAAATGATGGGGCGGTTATAGGGAGATTGTCTTAGTCATCTAGTGCTGCTATAACAGAAATACCACAAGTGAATGCTTTAACAAAGAGAAATTTATTTTCTTACAGCCTAGTAGGCTAGAAGTCCAAATTCAGGGCGTCAGCTCCGGGGGACGGCTTTCTCTCTCTGTCAGCTCTGGAGGAAGGCCCTTATCATCAATCTTCCCAGGACTAGGAGCTTCTCTGTGCAGGAACCACGGGTCCAAAGGATGCACTCTTCTCCCGGCACTGCTCTCTTGGTGGTATGAGGTCCCCAACTCTCTGCTTGCTTCCCTTTCCTTTTGTCTCTTGTAAGTTAAGAGGTGGTGCAGGCCACACTCCAGGGAAACTCCCTTTACATTGGATCAGGGATATGACCTTAGTAAGGGTGTAACAATCCCACCCTAATCCTCTTTAACATAAAATTGCAATCACAAAATGGAGGACAACTGCACAATACCAGGAATCATGGCCTAACCATGTTGACACATTTTGGGGGGATACAATTCAATCCATGACATTCCCCCTTTGGCCCCCAACAATTCATGTCCTTGCCACATGTAAAACATATTCACCCCATCATATCATAGCAAAAGTCTTAAATCAATTCCAAATCCAAAATCCAAAAAATTCTCTTCATCTCTGAAATCTAGAATACAAGTTACCTGCTTCCACAATACAATGGCAGAATAGGCACAAGCTAGACATTTCCATTACAAATGGGAGAAATGAGAAACTGGAGGGAAAGAAGGCATAACAAGCACCAGGCAAGTCAGCAGGGCACATTACATTAACCCTTAAGGCTTGAAAATAATCCTGTGTTCTCTAAAACCATTTACACAATGGCCCTGCCCTCCAGACTCTAGGTATTGGCCACACTCTCCAGATTCTGAGTGGAGGCCCCTCAGCTCTGGGCTTCAGCTCTACCTTCCAGGCCCACTGGGACAGTGACTCTGCTCCCTCAGTTTTAGGCGCACCATTCCCCTAGTCCATCTGAGTGGCAACTCCACCCTTAGAAACCCCAGAAGTCATAACCATACCTTTTGAGACTGAGGCAGATGGGCTTCCTGTGTTTCTTGGCCTCCTGGCCCTCGGGCCTCATGCCGGCATCTGCCGTGCTGGGGCAAGTGTTCCAAAGCTCAGTAGCTCCACTGATAAATGCCTGGAGGCACCCCACTCTGCTAGGCAGCCTCCTGCACACAGGCACTCAGCTGTCTCGCTCCGTGGGTCGGCTCCAGTGCTGTCTGGCACTGGTCTCCTGTTCTGCTGCTGCCAGTTCTCCGCTGCTGCTTCTCACCATCTGCACCTTGTCCAGTGTTAACAGTTCTCCTCACTCCTTCTGAGTCTTCAATCCATACAGTTTCAGAAGCACTTCCACGTTTTAGGTGTCTGTTAGAGCAGCACCCCACTCTCTCAGTACCAAATTCTGTCGTAGTCATCTAGTGCTGCTATAACAGAAATACCACAAGTAGATGGCTTTAACAAAGAAAAAATTATTTTCTCACAGTCTAGTAGGATAGAAGTCCAAATTCAGGGCGTCATCTCCAGGGAAAGGCTTTCTCTCTCTGTCAGCTCTGGAGGAAGGTCCTTGTCATCAATATTCCCAGGACTAGGAGCTTCTCTGTGCAGGAACCCTGGGTCCAAAGGACGAGCTCTGCTCTCTTGGTGGTATGAGGTCCCCAATTCTCTGTTTGCTTCCCTTTCCTTTTATGGCTTGTAAAACACTTCAGGGAAACTCCCTTTACACTGGATCAGGGATGTTACCTGGGTATGGGTGTTACAATCCCACCCTAATCCTCTTTAACATAAAATTACAATCACAAAATGGAGGACAACCACACAATACTGGGAATCATGACCTAACCAAGTTGACACATATTTTGGGGGAACACAATTCAATCCATGACAGAGATATACTGAGAAGATGGAAGAGAAACTGGGGGAAGGGTCTGGAGGGGTGAATGACACGTGCACACTCCACCTCATTTAAGCTAAATGTCCTTCCTAAAGTGAACCTAGATCCCGTTCCCCTTCTCCTAGGGTCCTGCGATCCTACCCACAGTGTTACACTAGCCTCAGCCTATATTCTCCACCACACTACTACGTGCTGTACTCTCCATGTTCTTCCCTCCTCCATCATGCTCCTTACCTAACATCTCAGGCTCTGGATTCTTCAAGAGGGGCACAAAAGCCCTGTAGGAATCCTCAATTCGGGTTCCTGTGAACACAGTAATGTGCTATCGCAAGCCCCTGTCCCCTAGTCTCCATCCATCCAAAACTCAAGATTTCAGGAACCTAGCATTAAACAGGAAATCCTGGTGGCATGGTGGTTAGGTGCTACAGCTGCTAACCAAGAGGTCGGCAGTTCAAATCCACCAGGCGCTCCTTGGAAACTCTATGGGGCAGTTCTACTCTGTCCTATAGGGTCGCTATGAGTCCGAATTGACTCGATGGTAGTGAGTACGGGTGGGTAAGCATTAAACACTACCTTGAGCTAATGTAACTTATTTCCTCCCCTTAGGTCCATCCCTAGGATAAGGTGAGGGGACATGGTATGTCTGAACCTAACCTATTGTCATAGAGGCAGTGCCCTTTCTTAGGCTGGCTGGAGATGATCAATTTGGATCTAGTTGAGGGTGCCCTATTTTAAGGACAAGGTTCATGATCCATCTTGAGGGCCTTGCTCTAATCTCTGGGGAATGCTCCCAAGCCTCTACCTGGTGCCCCACGCTCCACCTTACAAACATAGTAGGTGCTTCGGGCTGTAAGGAATTTGCTGGCATAGTCTTCGGGGGTCTTCAGCAGGAAAAACAACTTCATTGTCCCCATTTCATCACACAAATCAATGCTGCCTGGGGGGAAGCCACAGGGTAATTGGGGCAGCTAAGGAAAGAGAGTAGAAACAAAAGAGGCCAGTGACCTTATACAGAATGGGTTGGAGAAACCTGTGGGGATACGAAGAGCTCCTTTCTTGCCAGGAGGTGGGTTTGGGGGCTGGGGATGACTCTTTTACTCCTGACCCTTGGCCATCAGTCTCCTCCTTAAACCCCTCACCTTTTTTAGGCAACCTCAATTTCTTGCGGATATAATGCATCAACACCCGAACGGAGCAATTGATATTGATCAGAAACTCCTGATTGTCTGAAAAGAGATGGGATTGGGTGTGTGGACAGTCTCTAGTTATATAATTCCTGTGATTACTGCCCTCAAACCTCACCACCCTCATACACAGACTCCAGCTCTATGGTGCCCCTCACCTCCATGTTTGATGATGGCGAACATGCTTTCAAGATTGTTTCAATCATCGGAGAGAGGCCTGATGAGTCATGAAGATGTAGGGTGTTCTAGAGGTCTTGGGGGCCAAGGAGGTCCATAGGGCTAGAGGGCCGGAGGGGCAGATGGGCCCCCTCAGCCAGGGAGGCCCAAACTGGGCATGGAGAAGAGAGCCATTGGCAGTGGTGGATAACTAGCATCCCTAGGGGTGGGGCCTAAAGCTGCAGTTGAGGGATTATGAGGTCAGAAGTAGTATGTGTGGTAGAGGATAGAGGAAGAATAAGAAGAGAAGAACTTGGGTGGGGTAGTAAGAGTTTTTTGGGGAACGGGGGTGTCTTAGTCATCTAGTGCTGCTATAACAGAAATACCACAAGTGGATGGCTTTAACAAACACAAGTTTATTCTCTCAGAGTCTAGTAGGCTAAAAGTCCAAATTCAGTGTCTGCTCCAGGGAAAGGCTTTCTCTTTCTGTCGGCTCTGGAGGAAGGTCCTTATCATCAATCTTCCCTGGGACTCGGAGCTTCTCTGCACAGGAACTCCGGGTCCAAAGGACCTACTCTACTCCCGGTGCTTTTTTTCTTGATGGTATGAGGTCCCCACTCTCTGCTTGCTTCTCTTTCCTTTTATCTCTTGTAAGATAAAAGGTGGTGCAGGCCACACTCCAGGGAAACTCCCTTTACATTGGATCAGGGATGCGACCTTAGTAAGGGTGTTACAATCCCACCCTAATTCTCTTTAACATGAAATTACAATCACAAAATGGAGGACAGCCACACACTACTGGGAATCATGACCTAACCAAGTTGACACATATTTTGGGAGGGACATCCGTGACATGTGGTAAATCTAACTCTAAACTGGGCCCTGGAACAAGTACAGAACACCGAGAGAAAAGCAAGTTTCTGGAACAGTACTATTTTCTAGTTACTACCCCTTCCACAGCATGAGTTTACTACTTCTTTTTCCCACTTCCAGCACAATGCTTCCCACTCTTATTATACCCCATGCTTCCTCTGCTCCCTACCCCCATGACATTATTTTGCTTCACTTTTTAAAATATTATTTTTTGTGAGCATGACAGACATTCTTATTCTTATTATTATCAACAGAAACTTTATTTCTCATTGATTCAGGAACAATTGAAGGTAAATGGAAAAAGGGAAGGGAGGTACATAAGGAGAGAATCCTGAGCAAAGGAAGGGCCAACTGGAGGAGATGGAAAACAAGTATAGGGCATAGGAACAATTCTCAACTAGGAGTTACTAAATGAAGGGGCGGGCACAAAGTTCAAAATCAGCCACAGAAGGGTGAGGCGAACATTGGACCCACATTGATCGAATGAGGGGAAGTTAGTACAGCCATGGGACTATCGGACCCCGGAGTTCTGTCCGGGTATCAGGACTCAGGTTTCAAGGTGTAACATGGTGGGGGGCAATAGGGGCTATGCTGGCTGCTGGGGGAGCCTCCGGGCCCCTCCCCTAGGGCTCCTCCTTTTGGGAAAATTTCACTGACGTGACAGAACCGTTCGCTGTAGTCTGGCTGCAGACTCTCCGCCAGTCCCTTAGACACACCACTCCAGGCCTAAAGACAGATATCTCCAGATCAGAGGTCAATTAGGAGCAGAAAGGAAAAACCCAGGGTCTGTGCCAGGGGAGATCTCACAAAGTCTGTGATTACTGAAGGGCACAGACCCCTGGGCCCCCAACACCACTGTTTCCATCTGCCTCGCCCTATCTATAATCAGTTCTTCGGTATGTCTCCTTCTAGCCCATCGCCCGGTTGTTGGCCACATCCTGACAGTTAGTTCAGGCCCCCCTCCTCCTCCCCTCTCTCCCCCACATTCTCTGTCTTGCCAGCAGGCAGTCAGCAGTTGACAGACTGCAGCCTGCTTATGGCAATGTTCTCACCGAAAAGTTCCCGTGGTATTCAGTAACCAGGTCCTCCAGGTTCTTGAGGGTGGGAATTTGGGGAATTGCCCTGAGTGGAGGAGAAAGAGAAAGCAAGAGCATATTGGCTAAGCTCTTTTATTACCCTTCTCCCAGTTCCCCAGTATAGGATGAAGTGATTCCATGTTCTCTGTGCCTGTGGCTTCCCACTATCACCATGCCCTCTTGGGTGATCCCTCATTCGTTGCCTTCCTCCCTTCTACTCCTAGAGACCCTGCAATAATCCTCCTCTACTATTCCCAGCCACCCCTACCTCATTTTCCTGGGTTTACTGAAATCTCACCTTTCCAGCAAGCAATACACAAAGATGAGGCAAATAAACAAACCCGCGGAGCCAAGGAAGATAAGCACAGCTTTCAATATAAACCACGAAGGATTCTCTATAGAAAAGGGAAAATGAAAAGGCATCTAATATGTATGGTGGCCCTACTATGTGCCAACATTTGTAGAGCCCCAGCTCGGTGACAGGCAGTGTGCTAAATATTTTCCGTATTAATCTTCACAACAACACCTGAGATGGAAGAACAGTTATTATACCCCATTTTACAGGTAAGGAAACAGGATTGAAAAAGTTAGTGATGTGCCCAAAGTCAAAGGGGTAGTAAGTGGCAGGGCTAGATTTAAACCCTATACCTGTCTGGTTCCAAAGCCATCTTCACCATGCAGGTTCTCTGGGAATACTGTAGGGAAATCCTGTACATTCTATATTCCCCTTGAGTTATTCCTCTGCCTCCTTCCTAACCCTCTGAACTCTGCTATCCTAATAACACACTGACTCAAACTTACAGAAAAACTTTGCTTGCTGGGGTTTGGGATTAAACAGTGAGATGAGATGGGGCACTAAGTTTGGGGGGCTTAGGGGTAGGGAGGGAGAGCAAAAGACAGTGGTGTTAGAAAGGTTGGGAGTGCTGGGCTCCTGGATTGAGGTCATGTATTAGGTCCATTTTACCCTTTGATGTATTGCTCCCCCAGTAGATTGGGTTGCTCCATTCACTCCAATGTTGAGCACTGCCACAGAGTGGGTTATAGCGGCTCCGAACACGGAACGTGTAGAGTTTCTGCGCATCCACGCTAGGCAAAGAGAAACTATTTCTGTGGCCCACTGATTGTCCCTTGGGGAGAAAGAGGGCCAGAGAAAGGTGGATGTCTATAAAAGAAAGGAAAATTAAAACATACTGCTGTCCTCACCCCAATGTCATCTTCTGGTTCTTCCCAGTTCCCCTCCTCTCTTGACTACTCAAGTCACACTGCTCCCTTCACTGACTTGAATCTAATGCCTCCCCTCCAGATCCCCTTAGAGGTTGCCTTTTGTTTACTTATCTATCCATCTGGTATTAGGGAGAGTATGGGTAGGGAAAGCTTAATGAAAATCACTGGTGAGGATAGGGAAAGGAGTTGAGGGGAGAGTGAGGGTGGGCAGAGAAACTGGGAGGCAAAGGCATAGAAGCTTGGGATTAAGTCGTAATATCTAACTGATTAAATCCTTTATCCCCACTTGCTTGACGTTAGCTGCTACATTCATTTCCCTAGTCACTCACAGTCCAGCTGCGGTCCCGGTCACTCCGGTACTGCACCAGATGTTCCAAACAACGGTCCAAGTATCTGTTGTCCCAAGTCAGCTCTAGCTGGGATTCACTCAGGTTTCGAAGTGTTAAATTTTCCGGAGCCCAGGGGATTACTGGAGATATGTGTGCGTGTGTGGTCATTCCCCTGGCCTAGACAAGTCAGGATCCTGAAGGTAGTACCCCTTATCCCTCCTCCCTTCCCTATCCCAACCCCCTACCTCCTCCTTTCTGCTCAAGTAGCCTTTTGGTAAAAGAGTACCACTCCATATATCCCAGCGCCCCACAATATCCCTGGACTTTTGACTCCCTCTTTCCAAATACCCAGATCCTGCAGTTTTAGCATCTGCACAGCCTGCCTCTTGGATTCCCTTGGGTCCTGGAGCTGGACGACAAATGTTTGGTAGAGACGGATCTCCTCTTTTTGAAACCAACAGCCAGAAGTGATCTCTTCTGAGAATAGATAGTGGCCACATTCCTGGACTTTATTATCAGAGGTCTTGTACCTAGAGAAGAGGTGAGAGGAAGAACAGTGGGGCAAACTTGGGTACTATAGAGGTCCACAACCCAGCTCATCCTCTCTGAACTGACTTATGACTTGCCCCATGTGAAAACAGTGGGAAGTCTGGGATGCTGGCTACCCTCTTTCTTGGTCCCTGTGCAGTCTCTCTCACCCAGCCCACCTCCTCTTTCTGCCTGGTGCTACCCCCTCTTTCCTTCCCATACCAATAGCGCAGAGTCAAGTTGGTAGGCTGGGGCTCAGAGCTGCTATTCCAAGTGCAATTCATGTACTCGACATTGAACACAAAACACTGAACCTCTGGGAGGGGCAGAGTAGAAGAACTGAGGGACCCAGGGGACACAGAGGTCAGAAAGAAATCTAGATTGGGGAAAAAATGAAATGAGGAAGGGGAAGAGAAGAAATGATGGTTAGAGGAGAAGTAGCATGTGGCAGGAAACCCATCCCCCTGCCCTCCCCACTCTGCTGTTAAATTCTGCCCACATTGTCCAGTGGCAGGATTCAGATTTCTGTATTGCCCCTTCTCACCAGTCCCCCTCCCCCAGTCCCAAGTTCCCCACCAGCTGAGATGTCTTCATTCCCATTGGGAGTGAGGGCCATCAGGTTCAGCCCCACCCCCAGCAGAGGCAGCTGCAGAAATAAGAAGGGTCTGAGTGGTAGTGATGGCTTCAACATGGCGCTTGCTCCTCGTTCCCTGGGTGTAGTCTGTGTCAGGAACCTGGGCCCTTCACCCATTACCCCTCCCCACCCACACATTTCCTTCTGTCATAGCTTCCGGTGGAAAGAACCTTAGAGACCGAGGCTTTACAGAGGGTGTGGCAAATATGTACTGTCACACAGGCAAAGTCCCCTGGGAGTTTAGGTGCCACTGTCAGGTGGCAATAAGTAGAGACTAAGGCTGCTTATACACTATTGCCAGAGACTCAGACTCCTCAGACCACCTAGATCCCGGGAAGGATCTGTTCACCTCAGCCACCGTTTCCAAACACCTTCTCCTCTAAATCATTGCTTATATAGTAGAGGGTCTAAAGCTTCCCCCATCCAATGCTATGCTCCTCTCTTGGCTCAAACAAACAAACAAAAAAAAAACCTGTTGCCTTCGAGTCGATTCTGACCCATAGCGACCTGATAAATCTTTGTCAATGTTCCGTTGTCTTGGCAGGATGGAAAATACAGTCTTGGCTCCTGTGGCCACGTATCTTTTCTCTTTCCTAATCAGAACCAGAATACCCACCTTAGCTGCTGCCTGTTGAGACTGGTGAGGAGGTCTGAGTTAGAAGGCGACTCTGGAAATGGAGAAATAACAATACTAGCTTCAAACTCCTCATCTTCCTCCAAATCTGTTTCTCTTCCCAAGTTCCCCATCTCAGTTAATGGTATGTATCATCACCCTCTCAGTTACCTAGACTTGAAACCTCAGAGTCATTTTCAAGTCCTCCCTCTCACCCTGAGAAGCCAATCAACTCTACATCTATGGTGTTTCTCTCAGCAGTCTCTCCTTTCCATTACCACAGCCACTGTGCTAAATCAGGCCCTCATTACCCCTAGTCATGATTATTACTAGAATCCACTAACTGTTCTCCCCTCTCTAAAGCCCCTCTGCTCTCTAATCCATTCTTCATCCTGTTGCCAGGTTTACCTTCCCCAAAACACAGAAGAGCTGACTGGAGACACTACTTGCAGAAATTGTTTATTCAGCAAATACGTATTGAGCCCTTACTATGTGTCAGGCTCTGTGTTTGTGTTTTGGGAATATACAAATGAATAAGATATCCTCACCCTTCTAGGAGCTCATAGCTAAGCAGGGATGATACAAGCAAATAATAAAACACAGCGTAATAAGTTATAGAGCATAAATATGGAGATACTGCAAAGTGTGTGAACACAGAAGAGGAAGTAACTAAATTTACCAGGATGGGGGGGCGGGGGAATTAAGGGAAGGCTCAGCTGGAGGGGTGCTATTTTAGAGGAATCATAAAGAATGAGTGGAATTTTACCAGACAGAAAAGGGGCAGGACATCAGGCAGAAGAAAAGAGCATTTGACTTGGAGTCTCAGGACATCTGGATTATAGTTTTCTTTTCATAGCTATTATTTGAGCAAATAATTTATCCCCTTGGGACTTACTTAAAAATAAGAAGCTTGTATTGACACCCTCTAAAGTCTCTTTTAGCCCTAATGTTCAAGGGTGTATTAGTTTCCTAGGGCTGCCTTAACAAATGACCACAAAGTGGGTGGCTTACAGCAACAGAAATTTATTCTCCAACAGCTCTGGAGACCAGAAGTCCAAAATCGAGGTGCAGGCAGGGTTGGTTCCTTCTGAAGGCTTTGATGGAGAATTCATTCCAGCCTTTCTGTAGGTTTTGGTGGCTGCCAGCAATTCTCGGCCTCCATTGTCACGTCACCTTCTCCTCTGTGCCTCCTTTCCCCTTCTCTTCTCTTATAAGGTCACTTGCCATTGGATTTAGGGCCTACTCCAATCCAGGATGATCTCGTCTTGAGATCCTTACTTCAATTACATCTACAAAGATCCTTTTTTTTCCAAATAAGATCACATTCGCAGGTTCCTGGTGGACATATCTTTTGAGGGCCGCCATTCAACCCACTACAGAGGGCATTCTCCAACTTAAAAGTCTTCAAAAGCTACCCATGGCCTTCAGGGTAAAGTCCAAATTCCAATCATCACATCCAGCCATATTGGACATGTCATAGGCATTTACTCTCTGACTGGAATTGTTGCTGTTGCTGTTGTTGTTGTCACTGCCTTTGAGTTGGCCCCTGAGTCATGGTGACCCCATGCACAACAGAACAAAATGCTGCCTGGCCCTGTGCCATCCCTATGATTGGTTGCAGATCTGACTATTGTGGTCCATAGGGTTTTCATTGGCTGATTTTTGGAAGTAGACTGCCAGACCTTTCTTCTTTCTTAGTCTGGAAGCTCTGCTGAAACCTGTTCAGCATCATAGCAACAGGCAAGCCACCACTCACAAATGGGTGATGGATGCGTACGAAGTGCATTGGCTGTGAATTGAACCCAAGTCTCCCACATGGAAGGTGAGAATTCTACCACTGAACCACCACTGCTCCCATCTGACTGGGATTAGCCTCTCCCTAATTTTCTGTGTAATTGGCTACCTAAAGGTTAGTAGTTCGAACCCACCCAGCAGCTCCATGGAAGAAAGGCCCGGCAAACTGCTTCTGTAAAGATTATAGCTAAGAAAATCCTATGGAGCAGTTCTAACTTTCTAACACATGGGGTTGCCATGAGTTGGAAATCGACTTGACGGCAACAAGTTGTTTTTTTGTTTTACTTTTCTGTGGGAGTCCCTGGGAGGTGCAGACCTTTAACGCACTTAGCTTCTAATGGAAAGATTGGAGGTTTGGATCCACCCAGGCGCACCTCAGAAGAAAGACCTGGCAATCTACTTCCAAAAAATCAGCCGTTGAAAACCTTATGGAGCACAGTTCTACTCTGGCACCCATGGGGTCACCATGAGTTAGAATGGACTCAATGGCAACTGATAATTCTCTGTGGATTCAAATCCTTCAGGGTAAACTTAAATGTTACCTCCTCCAACATGTTTTCCTCTCCCCAATCAGAATTATTCTTCCTACCCTCTAAACCCACTGCCATCGAGTCGATTCCAACTCACAGCGACCCTATAGGACAGAGTAGAACTGCCTTTCGTACTTTTATTATAGCACTCTAGCTATCTCATCTCTAAGAGGTGATACCCTACTAAAAGAATATCGATTCTGGAGTCAAGAAGGGATTCTAGTTCTTCCTCTGTTACTCACTGGTTGTTAGGTGCCATCGAGTCGGTTCTGACTAATAACGACCCTATGTACAACAGGACGAAACTGCCCAGTCCTGAGCCATCCTCACAATCATTGCTATGTTTGAGCCCATTGTTGCAGCCACTGTGTCAATCCATCCCCTTGAGGGTCTTCCTCTTTTTCACTGACCCTCTGCTGACCCTGGTGGTGTAGTGGTTAAGAGCTGTGGCATACCTTTCCAGATTTTGAACCACTTAGTATCCCCGTGTTCTGTCCGAACAACTGCCTCTTGATCTATGTGCAGGTTCCTCATGAGCACAATGAAGTGTTCTGGAATTCCCATTCTTCGCAATGTTATCCATAATTTGTTATGATCCACACAGTTGAATGCCTTTGCATAGTCAATAAAACACAAATAAACATCTTTCTGGTATTCTCTGCTTTCAGGCAAGATCCATCTGACATCAGCAATGATACTCCTTGTTCCACGTCCTCTTCTGAATCCAGCTTGAATTTCTGGCAGCTCCCTGTTGATGCACTGCTGCAACTGCTTCCGGATTATCTTCAGCAAAACTTTACTTGCGTGTGATATTAATGATATTGTTTGACGATTTCCCCATTCTGTTGAATCATCTTTCTTTGGAATGGGCACAAATACGGATCTCTTCCAGTCAGTTGGCCAGGCAGCTATCCTCCAAATGTCTATGAATAGACAAGTGAACGCTTCCAGCGTTGCATCCGTTTGTTGAAACATCTCAACTGGTATTCAGTCAATTTCTAGAGCCTTGTTTTTCACCAATGTTTTCAGTGCAGTTTGGACTTTGATCATATGCTACCTCCTGAAATGGTTGAACATCGATAAGTTCTTTTTGGTACAGTAACTCTGTATTAGCTGTATAATATTGGGCAAGTAAATCAGCTTCCTTACCTGTAAATGGGGACAATAATAATCCCTAACTCATGGGGTTGTTTGTGGATTAAATGAGATAATGTTTGAAATTCATCTAACATTTAATAGGTGCCTCTCACTTTTTTTTTTTTTCTCGCTAGAGCGATGGTTCTTAACCTGGGATTCATGGCCACTTAGGGAATACATAGATGAGCTTTGGGGATCTAAAAATATTCCTGGAAAATATCTGACATTTTGTATGTCCATATGTGCATTTTTCTGGGAAGAAGGCCCATAGCTTTCATCAGCATCTTGAAGGGCTTGTGAATCAAAAAAGATTAAGAACCTCAACACTAGACCATATGAAGGCTTCTCCAGGTTAGAGAAGGAGCCCTGGTGGCGCAGCGGTTAAAGCCATGAGTGCAAACCGAAAGATTCAAAAAAAAAAAAAAAACCTGTTGCTGTTGAATCGGTTCTGACTCACAGCAACCCTACAGGACAGAGTGGAACTGCCCCGCGGGGTTTCCAAGGAGCGGCTGGTGGATTACCAACTGCCGACCTTTTGGTTAGCAGCTGTAGCTCTTAACCACTGTCACCGGGGCTCCTAACTGAAAGCCTGGCGGTTCCAAACCATCAGCGGCTCCGCGGGCGAAAGATGTGACAGTTTGCTTCCTTAAATATTTACAGCCTTGGAAACCCTGAGGGGGTCCCTATGAATGAGAATCTATTCAACCGCAGTGGGTTTTTTTCTTTTTAGAGGATAGAGACAGCCTTTCAGGGCTTGATAGGTGCTTTCTTATGCATACATAGTTTTTAGTCTTCTCAACAGTCCTTTGAAGAACATAACAGTATGCTCACTTTTCAGTTGCAGAAACGAAGAAGTAGCTTGTAGAAGGCAGTTTCGAATCACTGCGAATAATTATTGAGAAGCTTTTCTAGGCCAAGAACTGAGGTAGGCGCTGGGAACCCAATTTCAGTCACAGCTCAGAACCCTGGTTCAGCACCACGGCTGCCTCCGCCTTTGGAAGTTTGTATCTCCAGCACAGTACTTGGCTCAAGAGCGTTTCACAGACTTTTTTTGCTGGGTGAAATAGATTTTCCGCCGCTCGGTAGGAAAAGCTTTCTGGGCACGGAGCTCCACCCCACGCTGGGCCGGCCCCGCCCCCACTGCAGTCGGTATTGTCGGACGGTTCCCGGTGTCCCTCGGGTTCACTCGGTAGTTTCCGGCAGTGATCGAGAGTTTGTAACGTTCCCCCTCGTTGTCTCTCGGCCGCGTCCCCCCAACTGCCGCCCCCCTTTTCGGCTCCCTCTCCCCCTTTTCCCCCGCCTGAGCCTATCCCTGCTGGCGCTTCTGGCGCTACGGGCTGGGCAAAATGGCGGCCTTCGGGATCTTGAGCTACGAACACCGGCCCCTGAAGCGGCCGCGGCTGGGGCCTCCCGATGTGTACCCTCAAGATCCCAAACAGAAGGAGGTGCGTTCATTAATCGGGGCTCTTGCGGGACTAGGGACAAGCGATCAGCACAGGAGGAGGCATTGACGGCTTGGGGGAGGGGGCGAGGCGATTAGGTGGGAGCAAAGTCCCGAAAGGGGGAAGAGTAAAGTGGGGCGGTGTGGGAGAGTAGGACCTAGCTATGGGGGCTTCTGGCTATAAATAGGGAATGATGTAGGGGCCACACCAGAGGCATCCCCCCACACGTATACACATACGCTTCAGAAAGTTGTCTGACGGTAGCTTGGTGAGGTAAGGCTGTTCTCTAGGGAAGAGTGATGTTGAGGGAGTACTGGGTGGTTGGGAATCTTAGTGACTGAGGAGGTGAGGGTGGGGTCCAAATGAGTAAAAGAGCCTAGCCTTAAATAACAATCTATTTTACTCAGAATCATCCTTCTACCCTTTTTCCTTGTACCTTCCCTCCCCTTGCCCTCCTCTTTCACCCTTCCTACGCCCAGGGGGGGAAAAAAAGCTAAAATGTCATTTTCCTGCCTTAGGATGAACTGACGGCTTTGAATGTAAAGCAAGGTTTCAATAACCAGCCTGCTGTCTCTGGGGATGAACATGGCAGTGCCAAGAACGTCAACTTCAATCCTGCCAAGGTGAGGCAACCCTGCCAGACTGAAGGGAAAAGGCTGGAAGAATCTGAGAAGGAGCAAAAGCCCTGGGTTGGGAAGACTTAAAGAGACAATCTAAATGGCTGAGTTTTCCATTGTAACCTAATGCCACAACAATGGTATTTGTATATCAAAGGCACAACCAACCACCTATCTGCCCCTTCTTCCCACCCTGAGGTATAGTTTTCTTCCCTCAGATCAGTTCCAACTTCAGCAGCATTATTGCAGAGAAGTTACGTTGTAACACCCTCCCTGACACTGGTCGCAGGAAGCCCCAAGTGAACCAGAAGGACAACTTCTGGCTGGTGACCGCACGATCCCAGAGTGCCATTAACACCTGGTTCACGGACCTGGCTGGCACCAAGCCACTCACACAACTAGCCAAAAAGGTGAGATACTCTTTCCTGTTCTTCGGGCCAAGGGGGGAGTGTGGATACCAAGTATGCTGCTATTCCCATATTAAGCTACATCGATACCAGCTCATGGGGTAATAGAAACCTCACTATTTGTTATGTCCATCCAGGTCCCGATTTTCAGTAAGAAGGAAGAAGTCTTTGGGTACTTAGCCAAATACACAGTGCCTGTGATGCGAGCCGCCTGGCTTATTAAGATGACCTGTGCCTACTATGCAGCAATCACTGAGACCAAGGTTAAGAAGAGACATGTCATTGACCCCTTCATGGGTGAGTAACTCCTAACACCAGGTGTATCACTGACCCTTTCTAAGAATGATAAATCCTTGGAATTATTCTCTTTCCTAAACTATATTCCATTCTTCCGCTTGTATCTTGCATTCACTCAATTAGTAAACATTGAGTATCTTGAGTATAAGTAATATGCACGTACTGGGCTATAACGATGACTAGTACATAATTCCTGCCCTTCGCGTGCTTATTGTCTAGTAGGGATGTTAAGGCACATGTACAAATAACATAATTAAAATATAGAAAGTAGCAAATGTTAAAAGAGGAGGCAGAAAATTCTTTGAGACTTCAGTCAGCAAAAAGTTTACTTTCTTTGGTGGACAACTGGGAAGGCTTTAGGAAGGTGGCATTTGACTCTAGCCTAAGAAGTTGAATAGGATTTATAAGTATGTGATTGGGGGTGGGGGTAGGGGACAGAAGAAATTCTACACAGAGGGACAGTATAAAATAGCCTCTTCTATCTTTCCTCTAGAGTGGACACAGATCATCACCAAGTACCTATGGGAGCAGCTGCAGAAGATGGCTGAGTACTACCGGCCAGGGCCTGCAGGAAGTGGCAGCTGTGCTTCCACTATCGGGCCTTTGCCCCATGATGTGGAGGTGGCAATCCGGCAGTGGGATTACAACGAGAAGCTAGCCATGTTCATGTTTCAGGTAGGGAGTAGGGCATGTAGTGTGTGGGGCATCGAACTGAGCCTTACCTTGCTTTGCTCTCTGCCAGTATAGAACAGAATCAGCCAACCACCTTGCTCCTGTTGTGGTTTCTTTCATCCTTTCATTTGCTTTTTTTTTTATAATTTTTATTGTGCTTTAAGTGAAAGTTTACAAATCAAGTCAGTCTCTCACACAAAAACCCATCTACACCTTGCTACACACTTTTTTTTTTAATGAGACAGCCCACTCTCTCCCTCCACTCTCTCTTTTCGTGTCCATTTCACCAGCTTCTAACCCCCTCCGCCCTCTCATCTCCCCTCCAGGCAGGAGATGCCAACATAGTCTCAAGTGTCCACCAGATCCAAGAAGCTCACTCCTCACCAGCATCCCTCTCCAACCCATCGTCCAGTCCAGTCCCTGTCTGAAGAGTTGGCTTCGGGAATGGTCATTTACTTTTCCTGCCTCATCTCTAATAGTCCCTAGACTGAACTAATACTCTTCCCACCCCGGTACCTATAGGATGGAATGCTGGACAGGCATGAGTTCCTGACCTGGGTACTTGAGTGTTTTGAGAAAATCCGCCCGGGAGAGGATGAGTTGCTTAAACTGCTGCTGCCTCTGCTGCTTCGGGTAAGGCACTAGGACTTGGAGGGGGTTATAGGGGGGACTTGAAGGATAAACTTTAGAGCAGTGTCCCTTGGAGAGAACAAGAGGTTCTGATTGTCATGTTTTCACAGTACTCTGGGGAGTTTGTTCAGTCTGCATACCTCTCCCGCCGCCTTGCCTACTTTTGTACCCGGAGACTGGCCCTGCAACTGGATGGTGTGAGCAGTCACTCATCTCATGTTATGTCTGCTCAGTCAACAAGTACACTACCTACCACCCCTGCTCCTCAGCCCCCAACTACCAGCACACCCTCTACACCCTTTAGTGATCTGCTTATGTGCCCTCAGCACCGGCCCCTGGTTTTTGGCCTCAGCTGTATCCTACAGGTTGGTACTGGATGGGTCCAAGGAGGTATTAAGAGGCATTCTCAGAAGCGTTGGGTACCCATCCTGGAGGATGAGGGCGAATCTAAATTGGAAATGGAAATGGGCATGAGTACTTACCTGAAGATGGTTGCTTCTCATTAATGGGATATTTGTTCCCTTTTTAGGGTTTTGGGCAGCCTCTTCCTTCCAGAGCTAAATAGCAGGCCCAAAGCTTTTTAGGAAAGTAGGTAAAGGGAGGGGTTCAGGGATGAAGTATTACCTTCCCCAGAAACTCAGTCAGAATAATTTTAGATTCAAAAGCAAAGGGTTGAATCTTTAAATGGGATTCCAGAGGGGTGGCCATGATAACTGAATTTGACTTAGCTGTTTCTGTTTGGCAGACCATCCTCCTATGTTGTCCCAGTGCCCTGGTTTGGCACTACTCACTGACTGATAGCCGAATTAAAACTGGCTCACCACTTGACCACCTGCCTATTGCCCCCTCCAACCTGCCCATGCCTGAAGGCAACAGTGCCTTCACACAGCAGGTAAGTCTGACCAATAGCCTTGTACTCCCAGATTAGAATATGATGCTAAATTACTCTCTCAGAAAAGTGATTTGGAGTCTGGTACTGTTCTTTTAGCCTTGCGGCCCTGGCCTTTTGTGCACCTTGGTACTTCCATAAAGCCTTTTTGATATTGCAGGTCCGTGCAAAGTTGCGGGAGATTGAGCAGCAGATCAAGGAACGAGGACAGGCAGTTGAGGTTCGCTGGTCTTTTGATAAGTGCCAGGAAGCCACTGCAGGTAGGTACCTGGGGACAGACAGTAGGAAAGTTGTTTAAGGAAAGGATGAGGGTGGTATGGACCTACAGACGTGAGAGTAGAAATGCACTGGGCCTCTAGTAAGTCCCATTTACCACTTTTCCTCCTTAGGCTTTACCATTGGACGGGTGCTCCATACTTTGGAAGTGCTGGACAGCCATAGTTTTGAGCGCTCTGACTTCAGCAACTCTCTTGACTCTCTTTGTAACCGAATTTTTGGATTGGGACCTAGTAAGGATGGGCATGAGGTAAACAAGAAGGCAAATAGAAAGAGCAAAAAAATAAACATTACAGAAGTAGCAGAAGGTATGAGGGGAAGGCATGGTGAAGTGTTAAAACCAGGGGTATCTAAAGAGATGATCTTACTGGGCCCAGGATATGGTGTGTGTGTGTGTGGGTGTGTGTGTGTGTGTGTGTGTGTGGTGAAAATATACACACGAAAACATTCACCAATACAATAACTTCCAGATTTACCATTCAATGACATCGATTACCCCAGGATGTTTTCAGATGGAATGTCATAGAAATTGGGAGTCAGTTCTTTGTCCCCAGCCCTACCTTACTCTTCCCTGTCTTCCTTTGGTCCAGATCTCCTCAGATGATGATGCCGTGGTATCATTACTATGTGAATGGGCCGTCAGCTGCAAGCGTTCTGGTCGGCATCGTGCTATGGTGGTAGCCAAGCTCCTGGAGAAGAGACAGGCAGAGATTGAGGCTGAGGTTAGGGGGGCAGGGATAAGAGAATAAGATTGGCTAATGGGAAGGAATTTAACTGGGGCCGGAGATAGAGAGATTGAAGTGGTAGTGAGACCAAAGTTGAAGGTGTGAGAATAAAGAAGTAGTGGAGAAACTAAAGGGAAAGATAAGGATATAAGGTAAAATTAGAGAGGAGTGGATTGCCGGTCAGAGTTAAAGAGATCAAGGCTTTGGTTGGGAGATGGTGGAGAAACTGGAGGTCAAAGGAGGAATGGAAGTAAAAAGCTTGGGGTGGAGGCAAAACAGGATAGTTCAAGGTTGATGTATTGAGAAGTGAAGAAACAGTGAGGCAAAAATCAGTCCTACGATTTGTTGTTTCTTACAGCGTTGTGGAGAATCAGAAGCTGCGGATGAGAAAGGTTCCATCGCTTCTGGCTCTCTATCTGCTCCTAGCGCTCCTATTTTCCAGGATGTCCTCTTGCAGTTTCTGGATACACAGGCTCCCATGCTGAGTATGGACCCCTGCCACCCTCTCGTTACCTCTGCCTAGACTAAGTCGCCCGTCACTATCATCAGAAAGCATAATTAGGGGCCTTCTGGTATCTATTTCTGTGTTGGGTTCTATGCAGTGACTTTTAGACATAACTCTAGTCCCTGATCATCTTACAGTTTAAGAGAGTAAGGAAATAAAGAGAAGAATAAAAGCACGAAGATGCAGTTGAAGCTTTTTCAGTGTATAAATGGCAGCAAAGATTATATTCCTTATGAGATGGTGTATGGGATACCAGGTGGTATCCCATACACTTTGTCCTTCAACAGTTTTTGTGATTTTTTTTTTTGTGGTAGTTCCTCTTATTGGCTGCCTCAGGTACTGTAGGACCACCATGCCGTAGGTGTGTCCCTCTCTCTCTCTGCCCACCTCTTTTGGGCTCTTCTAACTGATCTTCCCTCTCTCCCTCCCTCCAGCGGACCCCCGAAGTGAGAGTGAACGGGTTGAATTCTTTAACTTGGTACTGCTATTCTGTGAACTGATTCGACATGATGTTTTCTCCCACAACATGTATACTTGCACCCTCATCTCCCGAGGGGACCTTGCCTTTGGAGCCCCTGGTCCCCGGCCTCCCTCTCCCTTCGATGACCCTGCCGATGACTCAGAGCGCAAGGAAACTGAGGGCAGCAGCAGTAGCAAGCTTGAGGTGAGTGGGCTTTTCCTTGCCCTAGATTGTGTCTTCTGGCATTCCCGTCTTCGGGGCACTCAGAGGCCGCTGTGATTCTCTTTTACCTAGTGATAAGAGCAGTATTTGCTTAGCACTTCATGGTTTACAAAGCTCTTCCGCATCAGTTATTTCATTTGATCCTCACAACCATCTTGTGAGGTACCCATCCCCATTTTAAAGCTTGAGGGAACTGAGGCCCATGCTGGTTAAGTGAACAGTCAAGGCCCGATTCCAGATCCTGTCCTTTTTCTAGTATGGTCTCTGCTGTCCATGTCATTTGTCAGCTTTTCTAGACAGTGGGGAGCCAGTTGCCTGAGGCAAAAGCAACTTCCCTTATGTTCTGTGCTTTCAGGATCCAGGGCTCTCAGAATCTATGGACATTGACCCTAGTTCCAGTGTGCTTTTTGAGGACATGGAAAAGCCTGATTTCTCAGTAAGTTAGATCCTAAGTGTAGAATAATTCGGCTTCTTAGATCCTCCCCTTGTGCCTCTTTTTTGGAGTTTCTTTATGCCTCTTTTTGGAGTTTCTGTATACCCCCTCATTCTGTTTTCTTCTTCTACATGTTCCGCCCTTTCACCTTTCTCTTAGTTGTTCTCCCCTACTATGCCCTGTGAGGGGAAAGGCAGCCCATCCCCTGAGAAACCAGATGTTGAAAAAGAGGTGAAGTCCCAACCCAAGGAGAAGATAGAAGGGACCCTGGGGGTTCTTTATGACCAGCCACGACATGTGCAGTATGCCACACACTTTCCCATCCCCCAGGTACTATTACCCAACACCTGTGACGGTCTGTTTTGACTCCAGATTTCTGTCCAAGGAATGTGCTGAGGGGTTGGAGCTGTTCTTGAGGGTGCGGGTATGTTGGGAAAGGGTTTGAGCACTGGGTGCTGAGGGATATGGAGCATGCTTAAGAGGAGGGAAAGAGATCCATGGTGGAGTCTGATGGTGCTGCTGGGATGCAGGAGGAGTCATGCAGCCATGAGTGCAACCAGCGGTTGGTCGTACTGTTTGGGGTGGGAAAGCAGCGAGATGATGCCCGCCATGCCATCAAGAAAATTACCAAGGATATCCTGAAGGTTCTGAACCGCAAGGGGACAGCAGAAACTGGTGGGTTTGAAGCTCCTTAAACAGATCCCCCCACAAAGAGTTACCCTAGTCAGTCTTCCCTTCCCCAGCATAGGGAACTCCCCAGTCATGTCCCAATGTCCTGTCTCTTGGAGTCTCCTGAGAGCTCTAGTCCTTTTGAAACTTCCCCCCTCATTCCCCCCCTCTGCAGACCAGCTTGCTCCTATTGTGCCTCTGAATCCTGGAGACCTGACATTCTTAGGTACCTCACAGTAAGCCCCGTACTGCCCTACTTCCCTCACCCTTCCCTCCCTCAACCTAGCACCTCCCTGTACATACTCCTCTAAGGTCCACAGTCTGTGGTCCTCTAAACCTTTGCTACTGTCCCCTTCATCCCTCCCCCACCCCTTCCTTGACCCTCCCTTCCCTCCTCCCTCCCTCCCTTCCTCCCATAGCCTTCTCTCCATACCTCCCTCCCCACCCCCAGTCAACTGGTTATCTTCCCTGGCCTGACTGGTCCCTTTCAACTATCCCCTCAGGTGGGGAGGATGGGCAGAAGCGGCGGCGCAACCGGCCTGAAGCCTTCCCCACTGCTGAAGATATCTTTGCTAAGTTCCAGCACCTTTCACATTATGACCAACATCAGGTCACGGCTCAGGTGTGGGCCTAAATCTATTCCCTTTCCCACATTCTGGCCTCCTATCCTGTTTTCCTTCCTCCCTTATCTTTTTTTCCCCTACTCTCCTGGTCTTATCCCCCTCCACCATTATCCTTTCCTGCTTCCCTGGTTCTTCCCACCTCCCTTCACTCCCGTCTCACTCCCACTGCCCTTACCAGGTCTCCCGGAATGTTCTGGAGCAGATCACGAGCTTTGCCCTTGGCATGTCATACCACTTGCCTCTGGTGCAGCATGTTCAGTTCATCTTCGATCTCATGGAATATTCACTCAGTATCAGTGGCCTCATCGACTTTGCCATTCAGGTGGGAAAGTTAGATAAGGGTGGAGGAAGAAGTTCATGCTGTACAGGCTCATAGGGCGGGTAGAGGCTCAAGCCAGTGTCTGAGGCTATTTGAAGGGCAGAAAGACTAGCACAGGGTGGGGGGAACATGAGATAAGACTACAGGAATAGAGACTTAAGTGCTCTTTGGGGAGGCCCAAGAGACAGATTAGAGCATTGGTCACAGATCATCCCCCCACTGTGAAGTTAATAGAATTGTATCCTGGAGGCTGGTTATATCACTGATGTAGCCTGCATCATTAATAGACTAAAGGACAGGGGCATAGGGCAACAAGGGCCCTTCTATATGGAGGAGGCTCCAGCAGGAAGGGGCTTAGGCCTGGCCTTGCTAGTTTCCTCACAGGAAGGAAGGTTATAATATGAGGGGCCTCTTCTTATTTCTCACTACCCCCTACTCTGCTAGCTGCTGAATGAACTGAGTGTAGTTGAGGCCGAGCTGCTTCTCAAATCCTCGGATCTCGTGGGCAGCTACACTACCAGCCTGTGCCTGTGCATTGTGGCTGTCTTGCGGCACTATCATGCCTGCCTCATCCTCAACCAGGACCAGATGGCACAGGTCTTTGAGGGGTAAGCAGGACTTCAACATAACTAAACATACAGGGCTCTGGTGAATGCTGATAGAAGTGGCCTGGGAAGAACATGTGGGACTCTCCTTGTGGGGAAATGCATGCTACTCAGGTGGGAAAGGAATAGTATTACCAAGAGACTTTGTTTCAAGGGACCTTTGTGCTCCAGGCCCCCACACACCTCCTAACCTTCTGTCTCTGTGACAGGCTGTGTGGTGTAGTGAAGCATGGGATGAACCGGTCAGATGGCTCCTCTGCAGAACGCTGTATCCTTGCTTATCTCTATGATTTGTATACCTCCTGTAGCCACTTAAAGAGCAAATTTGGGGAGCTCTTCAGGTAAGAGAGGTGGAAGGTAAGGGGTAGAGAATGGGACCTGGTCCCATCTCTTTCCCATTACCACCCAGCTCAGGAACAGAGCACAGCCCAGGACCCTGCTTACTGTCTAGGGTAATTTATGGACTGTGTCCTCCACATGTTCTTGCCTTACTGAGGTTGGGCCTTCTTCCTCATCAGCCTTGCCTCTAGCCCATCTCCGTGGGGTCCACATTCTTCTTCCGTGTTTCCAGAGGCCTCTGTTCCTTATTCTTGCTTGGTTCCTTTTCTGCCCAGTCTGCCTTGTCCTATCTCCCTTTATCTTGTCCCAAGGCTCCTGGTCCTTCACTTTCTCTGTTTTCGCCCTTTCCTGATCACCCCCCTGCCTCACCAGATCTTTAGCACTGCTATCTCCTTTCCCCCACCCCTGCAGTGACTTTTGCTCAAAGGTGAAAAACACCATCTACTGCAACGTGGAGCCATCAGAATCAAATATGCGGTGGGCACCTGAGTTCATGATTGACACTCTGGAGAACCCTGCAGCCCACACCTTCACCTACACGGGTCTAGGCAAGAGTCTTAGTGAGAACCCTGCGAACCGTTACAGCTTTGTCTGTAATGCCCTTATGCACGTCTGTGTAGGGCACCACGATCCTGATAGGTATGGGATGTACTGAGTGAGGAATGGGCACCACACTCCCTGATATTGGGAGGGATGAGATAACGGGGAGGTACTACAGCCTTGACTGTTAACAGGGGTGGAGGTGAAAATGAACCAGTCTGAGGCTTTGTGGATCATGGTTTTTCCTGAGGGTGCTTGTACTTTTCCCTAGGGTGAATGACATCGCAATCTTGTGTGCAGAGCTGACCGGCTATTGCAAGTCACTGAGTGCAGAATGGCTAGGAGTGCTTAAGGCCTTGTGCTGCTCCTCTAACAATGGCACTTGTGGTTTCAATGACCTCCTCTGCAATGTAGATGTGAGACTTGGGGTGCAGTCTTGCTGGGAATGGGGCACTTGCCAGGGCAGGAGTCTGGTCACAGTAATCAAGGCAGTAGAGGGACAAGGGTTTTGTAGAGTGGAGACCTACAGCTTTGAGTGAGTGCCCCCTCTCCACATTGAGTCATCATGTCTTTCTTTTTTCTCCAGGTTAGTGACCTGTCTTTTCACGACTCCTTGGCTACCTTTGTTGCCATCCTCATTGCTCGGCAGTGTTTGCTCCTAGAAGATCTGATTCGCTGTGCTGCCATCCCTTCACTCCTTAATGCTGGTGAACAACCAATCTGTAACCCCTAGAATAATTCACCCCAAAATTTCAATACACGCTTATGACTGTCCTCTTACTGTTCAGTGTGGGAGTCCTCACTGTAGTTCCTGACCCCTCACCAGAAGGCCAGTCCATTACTATGCCTCAGGCTGGAAGGGGCCTGCGTATTTTCTAACCCTTGATCTGCAGCCCTGATATTTCTGGGTTTTGACCTGCAAGCCACTTATTTGTATTGCATGACAATTCTCTGCTCTACCTCTCCTTCATATTACTTTTTCTCCTTTCACCTTACCCTGTCTCCCCTCTTATTCCCCCAGCCACAAACCTATATCCAGCTCTGCTTCATCCTTTCCACATCTGCTTGTCTTCCTTTTTAGCCTGTAGTGAACAGGACTCTGAGCCAGGAGCCCGGCTGACCTGCCGCATCCTCCTCCACCTTTTCAAGACGCCACAACTCAACCCTTGCCAGTCTGATGGAAGTATGTGACCCTAATCTGGGCCAGCCAGCAGTAGAAGATGTAGCTAGCCCCCCACCACCATAATTTACTCTTGCTTCTCCTGACTTCAGCTCTCTCCCCCAGACAAGCCTACTGTAGGCATCCGCTCCTCCTGTGACCGCCACCTGCTGGCTGCCTCCCAGAACCGCATCGTGGATGGAGCTGTGTTTGCTGTTCTCAAGGCTGTGTTTGTACTTGGTATGGGGGTAGGAAGGGAAAGGTGCCAGAAGTGTGTGCAGGGTGGAGTGCCAGCTAAACTACAAAGGACAGTCTTTCTCTCTCCCGAAGGTGGGCTGTCTGACCTTTGGAGAGGAGGGGAAGGAGGAAAGTATGTTCCTGTCCCATAGGGCAAGATTTGATAGTTTCGGCCTCTGTGGGTCTAGGGTGGGTCTCCACACAGTGTTCCGATCTCATTTTGCCCTCCTTATCTCCCACCTGTGAACCACAGGGGATGCAGAACTGAAGGGTTCAGGCTTCACTGTGACAGGAGGAACAGAAGAACTTCCAGAAGAGGAGGGAGGAGGTGGCAGTGGCGGTCGGAGGCAGGGTGGCCGCAACATCTCTGTGGAGACAGCCAGTCTGGATGTCTATGCCAAGTACGTGCTGCGCAGCATCTGCCAACAGGTCAGTCTCACCTTCCCCCTACATCTCCTAAATGCCTCTATATAATGTGTTCCTGTTTCCAGCGCGTGGTCATACCCACTTCATGCTATACATCATGTCCCTTCCCAACCCCTGATCCATCTCCCTTATTCCTAATCCCCTCACTGGTTGCCCCCAGTCCTCTGATTGTCAGCTTTCTTAGGAATGGGTAGGAGAACGTTGCCTTAAGTCGCTGTGTGAGGACAGCAATGACCTACAGGACCCAGTGTTGAGTAGTGCCCAGGCCCAGCGTCTCATGCAGCTCATCTGCTACCCACATCGACTGCTGGACAATGAAGATGGGGAAAACCCTCAGCGTCAGCGCATTAAGCGTATTCTCCAGGTATGCCAAGGTGATGGGGGACCTTGGAGGAAGCAATGGAGACCAAGCCTGGGAAGAAATAATGGGAACTTTGAGAGAAAAAGAGAGGGAAAGCTAAGTATAGAGAAAGATGAACAGGAACGTGGGAGAAAGGTAGTGAGAGCAACAGCTCCAGCATGGGTTCAGAAGTAAACTCAGTGTGGTCTAGACTCTAGAGTAGAACATTATGTGAGGGCACAGCTATCTGGAGAGAAAGTAGCTTATCAGTGGGAGGCATAATATCTGAGAGAGAGAGTTTTTGGCCTTGTGTAATTGGCGTTTTGCTCATGACTCAGTAACTGAATCGTAATTACTATTTATTGAGCATTGATTTTGTACTAAGCACTGTGTTAGGCAATTTGCATACATTTTATTATTTAATCTTCACAGTCCTGCGTGGTACGTATATCTATTTGACTGATGAGGAAACTGAGCCTTGAAGAGGCTAACTTACCCAAGGTCACTCAGGTAGTAAGTTTAGAGTTAGCGTGTGAACCCTAGTATGCCTGTCCCCTTTCTACTTTGCCACACTGCTTCAGAGACTCAGATGACTGGAGGGTAGAAAAATTAAGCCATTGAGGGAAAGCTAAAGGAATAGGATCTCTTCAGCCTAGAGGAGGTAATGCCGAGAAAAGATTAGCTAACAGTAGTCTTCAGGTCTGTAAGAGACGTTGAGAGATTGAGAGAGAGCAGCTAGTCTAAAACGAGAGAAACCAAAGCCACTGGCGTCAAGTCGATTCCGACTCACAGTGACCCTATAGGACAGGGTAGAGCTGCCCCATAGGGTTTCCAAGGCTGTAAGACTTTATGGAAGCAGACTGCCACGTCTTTCTCCCACGGAGCAGCTAATGGGTTTGAACTGCCACCCTTTCCGTTAGCAGCCAACCGCTTCACCGCTGCTTCACCAAAACCAAAAAAAAAAAAAAGACTCAAACCTGTTGCTGTCGAGTCAGTTCCAACTCATGCTTCACCGGGGCTCCTTAAAATGAGAGAAGCAGGCTTTAAATTTAATATTGAGGATGTAGGTTAAACATTAAGTCGAACTTCCTGATGCTAAGGGTTGTGAGGCTCTGGAAAAGGAAACTGCAGAAAGATGTGAGATTTTCCTAAACCTTTCGTAAAATAGGATAGATTTTCAACCATTTTGGTTTATTTAACTATAGTCTTCTCTAAAGATGGGGACATAAAAGTCCCATTTAGACCTCTAGGAGCCTGTGATTCAAGGTTGTGAGAGATCCTGAATTGCCCTCAGAATGATGGGTGGCTGGGGGTGACACACTGATGACTAGCTGGGAGTGGGGCCTCTGTCACAGAACCTGGACCAGTGGACCATGCGCCAGTCTTCCTTGGAGCTGCAGCTCATGATCAAGCAGACCCCTAACAATGTGAGTAGTGCCTGGGCCCTCCCTGTCCCATGCCCACTTTCAGCTCCATGTGTTAAAGAGGTGAGCCACTGTAGAAGAGCCTTGATCCTACCCTTGGAAGAATCAGACAGAGATCCTTGAACTGACAGAGATAAGAGAAGACAGGAAGATGGCAAAATGAGTGGAGCCAATGATAAGGGAAAGAGATTGAGAGTGTTGAGGCTGTGAGCCGTGGGGAAGGGTGGTGGTGGTGGTGGTGGTGGTGGTGGTGGTGGTGGTGGTGGTGGTGGTGGTGGTGGTGGTGGTGGTGGTGGTGGTGGTGGTGGTGGTGGTAGAGGCTGTTTCTGTGGCCAGACATGTAAGGAGGTATATACAGCAGAAGACAGTGGGGAATTGGAGAAAGATAAGGTGCTAGAGGACACAGCTCCCAAAAGAGTTGTGTCCCTACATTGCCATAAACCTCCATAGATGCCTTCCTTCACCCTCACTTGCTGTCTCTCCTACCATATGTTTTTCTTCACCCCCAGCTACCTATTGAGCACCCCTGTGCCTTTCTTTCTCCCCAGGAGATGAACTCCCTGTTAGAGAACATTGCCAAGGCCACAATCGAGGTTTTCCAACAGTCAGCAGAGACTGGGTCATCTTCAGGAAGCACTGCAAGCAACATGCCCAGCAGTAGCAAGACCAAGCCTGTGCTCAGGTCGGGTAGAAGCGCGTTAGAACCCATCCCCGTTTGAGTTTCTCTCCTGAGGCATGCGTGATTTCAGCCACATGGCAATTCCAGGCATGTCCATCAGGGAAAGGAGAATGAATTGTTCCAACCTTGTCTGGCTTACCTATAACCCTGTCTACTTCATTTGTCCCCCAGTTCTCTAGAGCGCTCTGGTGTATGGCTGGTGGCTCCCCTCATTGCTAAATTGCCCACCTCAGTCCAGGGGCATGTGTTGAAGGCTGCTGGGGAGGAATTAGAGAAGGGTCAGCACCTGGGTTCTTCTTCCCGCAAAGAACGTGATCGCCAAAAGCAAAAGAGGTAAAGGGGCTAGAGAGAGAGTTGAGGGGTAGAAAGGAGAGGAGGCAAGGCCAGAGAAGGATAAAAGTTGGAACTGAGGGATGAAGATAGTTAAAAATAAGTTAAAAAGTAATTTAAAAAATGGAAAATCAGAGATTAAAGGTGGGCATGGTTGAGCAAGAGGCCAGGAGTAGGGTCTGTGGCTCGGAGGAACGAGTTTGGAAGTTGAAAAGTCTCTGTATACCTAATTCCCAAGCTGTGTCCCCCTTTGCTTTGCTTTGCTTTGCTTTTCCTCCTGGTTCTAGCATGTCCCTACTGAGCCAGCAACCGTTCTTATCCCTGGTGCTGACTTGTCTGAAAGGACAGGATGAGCAACGTGAAGGACTCCTTACCTCCCTCTACAGCCAGGTGCACCAGGTACAGGTCTCTGGGCCATGGAGGTGGGCAGGAGGGTAGAGAAGGACGCACCTAAGAGTCCGCTGTGTACTCTTGGACCTTCAGTACCTTCTGATGAATGCGCTGGGTGCTTTGGGATGGAAACGAGAAGATCCCTGAACTATAGGGTTTGTTTTGTTGTTGTTGTTTTCTAAGTTTTTATTTTTTATAGTTTTATACTTGTTTCTGTCCTAGATTGTGAATAATTGGCGAGATGACCAGTACTTAGATGATTGCAAACCAAAGCAGTTAATGCATGAGGCACTCAAACTGCGGCTCAACCTGGTAAGGGGGGTTGCTGGGGAGACAAAGGAAGAGGCAGGGCTAGAAAGGCAGAGTCAAGAAGCCTCAGCCTGGAGGAGTGAGGACGGAGGGTGTAGGTTTTTGTGGGTCTTAAGTATCAGCCCAGCTCTCCTAAAGGATACTGGGCCTGAAAGTGGTTAAGGGGACTCAGTCACTGTGGTCAGGGTCCAATAGGTTGTGTACCCTGGATCCTTGCAGGAACTCTGCCTCAGTATTCTGGTTCTGGCTGGGACATAGAAACCCAAGCATTTTAGAATCTTGGATAGAATCCTAGCAATCATTTAGTCCAACTCCCATCATTTTGTAAGTGAGGAAACTGAGGCCTAGAGATGTCAAGAATTAAGTCATTGGCCTGAGATCATATAGCAAATCATAGATACAACCAGAACATGACTTCAGGTGCCCTAACTTCCACTCAACTCAGGTTCTAATCTAAGTTTTCTTTCATTGTTGGATTTTGCCCCTGAGCCATCTGACTGACTTGCTGTGGTTCTGGCAGGTGGGGGGCATGTTTGACACGGTGCAGCGCAGCACCCAGCAGACCACAGAGTGGGCTGTCCTCCTCCTAGAGATCATCATCAGTGGCACTGTCGACATGCAGTCCAACAAGTAAAGCATCCTCACCCCCTCCCTTCAGTTTTTGTACCCAAGAGCATTCCCCCAGCACCCACACCAGGTGCATGGTCCACTGGGATTGGTGTGGGTGTGATGGCTGTGGACTCCATGACCCTGATACCTTTCAGATGACTTACTAAGCACCCCTCCCTGCCTACATCCCACTGTGGTGTCTTTTCCCGTCTTAACCTCTTTTTCGTCTCTGTTATTCTCCCTGACTTCCTGTCGCAGTGAGCTCTTCACTACTGTATTGGACATGCTGAGCGTGCTCATCAATGGGACATTGGCTGCGGACATGTCCAGCATCTCTCAAGGCAGCATGGAGGAAAACAAACGTGCATACATGAACCTGGTGAAGAAGTTGCGGGTGAGCAGAGGAGGCGGGGGCAAGGCTTTAGGGTACTGGACTCCCAGCTCCCTCTCCCCTGACCTTGCCTCTGCTGGCCAGTCTCTGAAACTTCATTCTGGTCTAAAACCTCTGTGCTTCCCTACTGTGTCCTTTTCCTTGTTATTCAAAGGATTCACCGGGTGTCTTCTTTATGCCAGGTTCTGTGGCATCCCCTGAGATTTCCTGTCCTTCTTATTTTATATCCTTGAACCCTTGTCCCATCTTCCTGTGCCTGCAGAAGGAGTTGGGGGAGCGCCAGTCAGACAGCCTGGAAAAGGTTCGCCAGCTGCTGCCACTGCCCAAGCAGACACGAGATGTCATCACATGTGAGCCACAGGGCTCCCTTATTGACACCAAGGGCAACAAGATCGCTGGCTTCGATTCCATCTTCAAGAAGGAGGCATGTTCCATCGTCTCCCCACCCCTGGCCCCTTTGCCTTTTTTCCCTTTGGGCAAGAGCCTTCCCTGCACTTACCTCTTAGTTACAACAGGCTCATCGCCTAGGGAGTCTATAGGGCTCTGCTGGTGAAAATTGTCTTTGGGAGTTTGAGCTAATCACTTGACTTTCCTTACGTTTCCTGTCCCCATCTTTGATGTCTCATCCTCTTTCCTTGGTCTCTCTTTCACCCTTATCTACCTCTCATCACCCCCACCCACCTTTTCACATGCCACCCATTTCTCAGCATCCCACCCTACTTTTCCTCTGCCCCACCTGCCTCCTGTCCAATCCCACCCCAGCCTGTACCCCACCCATCTGTCTGGCTGATAGCTCATATCTCTTTTATTTTTGCATTTCTCTACCACTCCCCCCTCCACCAACATCTCTCTGCACAATTTTTTTCTCTCTTTTTCAGTCGTAGTATTTGTTGAATAACCATAATCATTGTGTACAGTTGACAGAGGAAAAAGAGAATGCAGTTTAAAATCTGAAGTCCAACACATTTGTGTATACATTCTCATTTCTCTTCCTGGCCCATCTGTCTCTTTCTTTCTCTCTCTCTCTCTCTCTGTCTGTCTATCTGTATTTCTCTTTCTGTCTCTGTCTCTGTTTCTACTGCTTCTCCCAGTTCTGCTTCTTCCTTTGGCTCCATCTCTCCTGGATCCATCTTTGCCCTCCACGTCTTCCCGTACAACCCAACTCTCTTCCCCTTTCTTAACTTTCTCTCTCCTCAAAGTGTATGTATCTCTCGTTCTTCCTCTCACCGTCTCTCCTGAATCTACCTATGACTTTTCTTCCTTTCTTTCATTGTCAACAGATATTTTACCCTCTCCTACAAGTTTTCAAGGTCTCTCTTCTGTTTTCCAAGTTTCAACAGCTCACTGTTTCTCACTTTCTGGAGCAGGGTCTACAGGTTTCCACCAAACAAAAGATCTCTCCCTGGGATCTTTTTGAGGGGTTGAAGCCATCAGCACCACTCTCTTGGGGCTGGTTTGGAACAGTCCGGGTCGACCGGCGAGTCGCTAGAGGAGAAGAGCAGCAGCGATTGCTGCTCTACCACACACACCTGAGACCCCGGCCCCGTGCCTATTACCTGGAGCCACTGCCACTGCCACCAGAAGATGAGGAGCCTCCTGCTCCCACGCTGTTAGAGCCTGAGAAGAAGGCTCCGGACCCCCCAAAAACTGACAAGCCTGGGACTGCTCCACCCAGTACGGAGGAACGCAAGAAGAAGTCCACTAAGGGCAAGAAACGTAGCCAGCCAGCCACCAAGACTGAGGTTAGTGCCTCCCACCATTAGGGTGTTTCCACAGATGTCTTCATGATCCTTTTCAGCTTCTGTGGAAGTGGTAGGGACGTGAGGGAAAAAGGTGACAATAGAATTACAACAAGAATTAATCATATAAATAACAGCTCCTCTTCACCCCATCCTACCCCACCTCACCCTGTGCCACTCAGCCACAACCCACTCACCTTCCTCTTCTGCCATTCACACAGGACTATGGAATGGCCCCAGGTCGGAGCGGCCCCTATGGTGTGGCAGTGCCTCCAGACCTTCTGCACCACCCAGCCTCTGGCTCCATATCCCATCTTAGCTACAGGCAGGGATCCATAGGCCTGTATACCCAAAACCAGCCACTGCCTGCAGGTGAGTACCAGCTACTAGGGATGATGGAGTTACCGGAACATTTTCCCACCTAAGGGATGATGCTGCTTCTCTGAGGAGCTGTGGATGAATAGGACACTGAGTAAGGGATGGAGAAATGAGAAGCTTAGAGAGATCTATCTGCTTTCCTTTCCAGGTGGCCCCCGTGTGGACCCTTACCGCCCTGTGCGGTTACCAATGCAGAAGCTGCCAACCCGCCCAACTTACCCTGGAGTGCTGCCTACAACCATGACTAGCGTCATGGGGCTAGATCCCTCCTCTTATAAGACCTCTGTGTACCGCCAGCAACAACCTGCAGTGCCCCAAGGACAGCGCCTTCGCCAACAACTCCAGGCAAAGATAGTGAGAGGGGCAGTAGGGAGGGCAGTCAGGGAGAGGGGATTTGTAGTGTCACAGGACTGAGGAAATACTTGGGATCTTTACAAGGACATGCAGGGTGGGAGATGCAAAAAATGAAAGATGGGGGAAAGTGTTTCCTGAGTTTGAGTTTCTTCTCTTTTTCCCTCTAGCAGAGTCAGGGGATGTTGGGACAGTCATCTGTCCATCAGATGACTCCCAGCTCTTCCTATGGCTTGCAGACCTCCCAGGTAAGGGCATAGGATTGTGACACTCATGGAGAGTGAGGCGAGCTGGTCTAAGCACTCTTGACCCTGACTTCTCTCTCCTCCTTGCCTCTAGGGCTATACTCCTTATGTGTCTCATGTGGGATTACAACAACACACAGGCCCGGCAGGTACCATGGTGCCCCCCAGCTACTCCAGCCAGCCTTATCAAAGCACCCACCCCCCTACCAACCCTACTCTTGTAGATCCTACTCGCCACCTGCAACAGCGGCCCAGTGGCTATGTGCACCAGCAGGCCCCAACCTATGGACATGGACTGACTACTCAAAGGTACCCAAAGTAGTGGTGGGCTTGAAAGAGGCACTGACGTAGAAGGGGGCATTTGACTTGGGAAAATCTGTGCCTGGAGGTGATGGGACTAGTCAGGACTTTTGGAGATAGTGAGAACACTGATCTGGCCACATATCCAATAACTATAAAGTGCTGGAGCTGAAAGGGACATGGAGACCAATAGTCACATACCTACTGCCCCCAACAATTCTTTGAGGCCCAGAAAGGGGAAATCATTTATACAACAGTGATAAGAAAACCTCTTTAGTTCCGAGATGCACCACATGATAAAAAAAGGAGGCATAAATCCAGCATTAGAACAGCTTAGCACCGGAATAGACTAACAGGTGAATTCTCCCACCATGATTAATGTTAGTCAAGCCTTAGTTAAGACATTGTAGTCATTCTAGGAAGATGGGCCAGAGGAATAGTCCTTTACTTACAAGTATTGATTAACTGCTCACTGTGTGGCCAGCACTCTGCTAGGACTGGGCAGGGTGAGGAAAGATATCAAGAAGTAAAATACAAAGTTCCTTACCACAGAGAATGTTTACTATAGTTGGAGAGGTGAGACTTACACAGAAGAGCATTTAGAGAACAGCGCGAGGAAGTATATAACCAGGTGTGCGGTTGTATGCTGTGGAATAAAATGGGAATTCAGAAGGAAATATGGGATAGTATGTGTGGGCCTGAGTCATGGGGGAAAGTTTCAAGGAGGAGACCTGGCTTGAGTCGGCCTTTGAAGGTGAAGGATAGCTATGATTTGGATTTATAAAGAGGAGGTGGAGGAAGACCATGCCAGTAGAGAACGTAGCATGACCAAAGACATGGGGACAGGAATACACATGGTGCTGGGAGGACAAGTCAGAAAAGAGCTTCGCTGGAGTGTAAAATTTGTGCCGGGGAAGTTGTAGGGGATAGGATAGGTGTGGGCAGGTTGACGGAGGGCCTTGTATGCTCAGCTGTGGAATTGAAACACAGTCCCATAAAAGGCTCTTTTGATCAGGAAAGCAATAGGATGAGTTGGGTATGCTGGAACGATTGATACAGAAATAGCGGATAGGAGGCACAGTGGAAGGTGGGAGAAGACTTGAGAGAGGGAGCCCAGCTAGCAGCTAGTAGATTGTTGCAGTAACGCCCTGATGGGGGTAGAGAGGGAGTAAGCAGTTGGAGAACTGAAATTTAAGACCTGGAAATGTTACTGGGGAATAAAAAAAAAAAAGGCAAAAACTCAGTGTTTATATGCTAAGACTTTCTCATTTTCGAAAGAGAAAAATAGCTAAAACAGAACCAGGAAGGATTCCTGATTGTTAAGGTTATGGATACTAAAATGGAGTATCTGCCCCTTATTCTCCAACCTAGAAGCCTTTCCGCACCCCGAAGGGCTCTTCTAGTTGGTGATCAGAAGAATGGGTAAAATGACCTGTAAAGCTTCTTGCGGGTCAGGGACCCAGGGTTTATGCTCCCTGCACCCCCAGCCCTGACGCCTTGACCTCTGTACCTCTTGTCTCTGCAGATTTTCACACCAGACATTGCAGCAAACACCCATGATAGGTACCATGGCCCCGCTGAGTGCCCAGGGAGTCCAAGCAGGTGTCCGGTCAGCTTCCATCTTACCTGAGCAGCAGCAGCAGCAGCAGCAGCAGCAACAGCAGCAGCAGCAGCAACAGCAGCAGCAGCAGCAGCAGCAGCAGTACCACATCCGGCAGCAGCAGCAGCAGCAGATCCTGCGGGTAAGGCATTGGGATTTCGTCTAGGATCTAAGAGCCCAAGGAGGAGGAGAGGCATAGTTTGTTCCCAGGTTGTTATCAAGACTAATGGAGGCAGTGTACATTCAGTACCCAGTAGGGTGTTTAGCATGTAAACCAAAAAAAAAAAAAAACAACCAAACCCGTCGCCATCGAGTCGATTCCGACTCATAGCAACCCTATAGGACAAAGTAGAACTGCTCCATGGGGCTTCCAAGGAGCAACTGGTGGATTCGAACTGCCATCCTTTTGGTTAGCAGCCGAGCTCTCCACCCCTGAGCCACCAGGGCTCCGTCTGGCATATAGCGAGTACATAATAACTTAATTCCTGCCCCTCCCCTCTTTTGTTTTCTGGGGCTCACAGTGGGAAGGGTTTGGGAATTTCCTTTTGGGTACTTCTGTCTATGCAGTTGTCTTAGAAAGGAAAACAGCGGACCCAGCATTCCCTTCCTGCTTCTTCATCCCCTTTCCTCAGTCCTCCAACACTGAGTCTCAGCCCCCTCGCTCTCCTTCAGAAGTATCTCTCATGTTCTCTTAGCAGCAGCAACAACAGCAGCAGCAGCAGCAACAGCAGCAGCAGCAGCAGCAGCAGCAGCAGCAGCAACAGCAGCAGCAGCAGCAGCAACAGCAGCAACAACAACACCAGCAGCAGCAACAGACGGCCCCTCCCCAGCCCCAGCCCCAGTCCCAGCCCCAGGTAGCTGCTGGACTACAACCCCAGGCTCAGGGACAGCTGCCCAGGTTGGGCATGGAGCCAGTGAACTGGGTTGGAGACAGGGTGGAATTGGATAGAGGTGGGAGACAAGGCATGAAACTCTGAAAAGGGGTTGGGAGATGAAGGTAGAGAAGTAGGTGGAAGGTGAGAGTTCAGTCCTCCACGTCCTGTTTCCACCTCAGTTCCAGCGCCAGGGCCTTCAGCAGACCCAGCAGCAGCAACAGACAGCAGCATTGGTCCGGCAACTCCAACAACAGCTCTCCAGTAAGCCTGCCTTCTTTCCCAAGGAAAGTCCCCCTGGGATAAATGGGAGATAGGGTGGGCAGAAGTGCCGAGGCAGTTGCTTCAGGCCCATATTGTAGGGGGAAGGATTACATTCCCTTCCCTTGGTACCTGACTAGTTCTCCTCATGCATACCCATACCGCTGCTGGGTCTCCCACCCCTGATAATCTCTGGTTTTTCACAGATACCCAGCCACAGCCCAATACCAACATATTTGGACGCTTCTGAGCTACCTGGAGGAACTGCTTGTGCACTGGATGTGGCCCTACCCTTTCCTCTTAATTCCCAGTCCCCTTCCCGGGCTAACACCAGTAGTGGTTGGGACCCTTCCCTCAGGCTCCATTTTTAATAAGTTTTAGTATTTTTGTTAATGTGAGATATTAAGCTGTTGGGTTTTTGTATATTATTTATATAGAAACCCCAGACCTGTTGCACCCAATACATAGAGCTTCTTTGCAAAGGGAGTGTGTGAGTTCTGCATGTCTGGGAAGGGTGGGGTGTTGGGAGAGTGTTGGGGGCTGGACCAACAAGTCAGAGCCTTCATTCTGTTCACATCATCTCCTCTGTTTACCTTCCACCCCCTTAATCTTTTAATTCTAATTGTATTGCTACTCTCTTTTTCCTTCTCCAACCTGCCAATATATTAAGGTATGGGCCGTTGGCTCTTGAGAAGGGCAGCTTCCCTTCTCAGCTAATGTTGCCTTCTTGACAGCTTTTCTCCATGGGAGATATACCATTGGGATTGGGGAGGGGCCATAAGGCAAGAAGAAAATCAATGGAACTTGATTTTCCCTCCACGTACCCCAAATGCTGGGCCTTGAACAAGCTAAGGGGGGAGATGACAGACACTACCTACCCTTTTTGCCACCTTGTGTGGTCTCCATCATACACCAAGCAGCATCCTTTTCGTAGGACAGAGAACTTCCCTGGGAGTCACATTTCTGGGATGAAAAATCTCTCTCCATTGGCAAGTGTCACTGTAGAATAGGTGGTAGAAGGATGGTATGGTTCTAGGAGGAACAAAGACCAACAAAAGGAAGCACTCTTTTCTGTCCCTGCCCCATTGCTGGAACCGCTTGTTTTCACATGACCCACCTTGGCAGTTACCCAGGATAACTATTGCTCACCCCCGTTTTATAGTAGAGAAGATTCAAAACGGTTGCTCCGAAGTCACATTGGGAGCTGTGGCCAGGCCATTCTCAGCCCCCTTGCTTTCAGGTTTTGGGCCCTAGATCCAAGACTATCCGGGAGGGCCGACTGGCTTACTGTAATGGAGTCTTCTGGTCAGCTCTAGGGTTAGGTGGGTGGTACAGGATGATTTAACAACTTAAGGATAATGTCCTGGCCATGGTTGCACCGTATCATTGGCAAGTGTCAAGTGTGCTGGTAAAACCGAGAACATCAACCAATACCCAAGTTATAAAGAATACAAAATAAAATTCCTCTGAAGCCCTCGCACGGGACTTACCAAGTTTAACAGTTGTGTGTGCAAGGAATGGAACTTCTTAACAGGGTAAGGCAGATATGACTGAAGTTTTTTTTCTGACCTGTTACATCCTGATACATATATTCTGAGGGAACTACAGGGGTAGAGGCTTAGCTGGAATAAGGGACATTTAGAGGGGCGTGGGGAAGGGGGAGGTGCTAGACAAACTAGACAGGTGAACTACATACAGAAATACAAGACACAAAGCCTACTGAGGATCCAGAGGGGAGAGACTAAAGTGGTCAGACAACTGGCATGCTGACAGTTGTGCCCCAGCAGAAGCAGCAGAAAGCAACAGCATTGACCTTTGAGAGAATGACAGGATGAGGGCAAAGTGGCCTCACTGGTTGCTGTGTGGGTAGTGCTGTCTCAGAGGAGAGATGAGGGATGTTGAGTGTGGTGGAGGCGTGTCTTTGTGAAGTATGACTGGGGGCTTCTGCAGCCAGTGCCTCAGTTTCTCCCTTTGTTCCAAGGTCTTAACACTTTGCAGGTAAAGTTTTCACTAGCTGCCTTGGAAGATCACCTGTCTGATAGCTTGCTATTTCAGGAGTGTGTGTGAGAGAGAGCGCGCGCAACTGGAGTGCGCTTGAACAAGGGGGGAATTGGGCCATGCCCCAGGACTTGAGCCATCTCTGGCACAAAAGGAGTTAATGGCAGGGACCGCGCCCCCCCGTGTCCGGGCACGCGCAGCGCGCCCCCATGGTGCGCGGGCACAGCAGCCAGGCTGCCGAGCAGATCTCGGGGATTCGGGTGCAGAGCCCTTGGCCTGGAGGCGGTATGGGTGGTCCGCGGCCGGGTTCAGTCGCTCGCAACAGCAACAGCCCGGGGAACAGGTGAGGCCGCCTGCCCCGGTCTCTCATCCTCTAGCTGCCCATGCCTTGCCCCCATCCTATCTTCTCCCAGTCCCGGGCTCCTCCACTTTCCAGCCAGTGCCCCCATCCCTCTCAACCCCATATTCTCCATCAGCACTCCTGACCCCCCAATCCTCCCCTGCTTCTCTTCCTCTTCTCCACCTCCTCCCTAAATCCCCGTATCCCTATCATCCTCCCGCCCTTGGCCCCTATTTCCACAACCAAGCCCGCATGCTCATCAAAATACCGCTACTGAGGGCCCCCAGCCCTATTCCTGAACCCTACTGTACTGCACATTGCCAGTCCCCCCTCCCCCCACAGTGCAGCCCCATCCCCCTTCCATCACAGCATCTCAAAGCCGGGCTCCCTCCCCCACTTTCTGCAGCCCCCCCCCCACGGAGGCCTTTCCCCTATTCTCCCCCATTCTAGTGCAGCTCCGTCCCCCATTACCATTCCAAATCCGCGTAGCCCCCAATAGTTCAGTTCTCAATACCATTCCATTCCTGCACAATGCTCCTTGCCCAATACCGCTTCAGCCCCCAAAGTACACCCAGATGCCATTCTCATTCCCGGCACTGCCACCTCCCCTTGTCTTCCCCCCAGTTGCAAGTTGGACCAGAATGGAGATCAGACAGTGGGTCCTAGGGCACAGAGGGCGTTTGGGGGTCGGTCGGTTTGTCTAGGTGTTCACGGGGGAGGGGCTGCAGAGAATTGACTCAAAGAGGAATGGCATTTGGCATTTTGGCACCGAAGGGTTACTGGAGAGGGAGGCATCCCGAAAGGGTTAATTGAATGCGTGGGGATGAGGCGGTGCTGAGGGGGTTAATGGGGGGTTGCTGGCGGGGAAGCCGTGTGAATGAGCGGTCTGTGCCCCTGAGTTGCCATGGAGACGGTGAATGGGGGGATTGTGTGAACTCAGCTGCGGACTATCCCCCCCATACACACACACACCCACTCCTTCTTGCCCCACCTCCCTACTCCTACCCCTTCCTTCCCTTCCTTCCCCCCATCCGGGTGCATTCTGGGCAGTGTCTGGGATCTTCCCCCCCCATACTTTGCTCCCCATTTCCTCTGAGCCCCCACCCCTTTAGTCACATTGCCCGCCTCCTTCCCTCCTCCCCTCCCTCCCTCCCTCCCTTCCTCCCTCCTTCCCCTCCTTCTTCTTTCTCTTTCATACACGCACACAGACACACACACGCGCGCGCGCGCACACACACACACACATATTCTCATTCCCCTCTTGTGGTGGCCTATTGTCCGGCATTCCGAATCTCCCTCCCCCATCCCTTCAACCAGTTCTTAAAGGAGCAAATCCGAAATCTTAGAAGGCGGGAGAAATGGGGGGAAACTCAATGTGCTTGCGTGCTTGCGTCCGTGGGCGCGCGCGCGCGCGCCTGTGTCCATGTGGGAGCCTCTGTGTGCGCCTGTGTATGTGTGTTGACTGTGCAACTCTGTGTGTCAGAAAACCTGTGTGTCTCTGTGTGTTGCTATTTCTGTTTCTGTCTCCACCTATGTGTCACCATTATGCTGCATGGATATCTCTGGATATTTACCTATGCGGGTGTGTGTGATTATATTTCAGCAAGTCTGTGTGTCTCTCTGAATGTATCTCTGTGCGTCGCTGGCTCTGTGAGGCTGTCTCTCTCCCAATGTGGGATTATGTGAGGGGATCTCTGTGGGTTTGGAATGTATGTCTCCGTGAGTGACTATCACAGTATCTGCGATCCTGGCTTGGTCTCTTACTCGCTCTTTGAGTCTTTGTGAATTTATTTCCATGAGTCTCTGAGTATGTGTCCCCCACACTCTGTTGTTTATTTTACACTGGCTGAGCATCAACAATGCCTAGGTTGCTGGGCAGAATGGTTTCTGCCTCTGTCCTGGCGCTCTATAAATTAGAGATAGGCAATAGAAAGGACTAAAGGCTTCAGGATTTGAGAGCAGTGAGGCCTGAGGCAAATGTAGAGGAAGGGCGTGAAAGGGTCTGGGGACTCTGGCGAATGGCATCCTGCCCCGCCTGAGGGTGAGGGGGCCTCTCTGTGCGACCCTTTGCCTAGCTGCTGCTTTCCATTCTTATGCCTCAGTGTCCCAGAATGAGTTTAACAATCCTACCGACTCCTGATGTGGAGGTCCCTGTGTGGGGCTACCAGGTCCCAGAGGCTAGACAGCTCAGTGTTCACACAGCATGCCCAGTGACCTAAGCTCTATTTCCAGTTCTCCCCACTCCCTGCCACCACATGCAACTCTGGCTCCAGCTGACCCTAATGAACTCCACTGGCTGTGGAGTTGAAGTTGGGGAGTGTGGACTTGCAGTGGCAAAACCTGGTCACTCTGTCAATACCCTTCGATTTTTGCAGCCATGGCCAGGAACACAGAATGGTTCTGACTGGCAGTGGGGATCAGCTCTGAGCCCCTGGAACCCTGGCATGTGAAACTTCTCCTAACTGTAAGGGAATGGCCCAAGCCCAGCAGGTCCCCAAAGATCTACACTGTAGCTCTCCCAGACCCTCTTGGATGACTCATACTTCCCTCTTTCCACAGGCCTGTCTGGCCCTGAGGGGGTCCCCTTTCTGAAGCTGTGGTGCTTGGACAACCTGCTCTCTACGTTGCTAGACACCTATAGGTGTTCCTCGAGAGCTCCGTTTTGAGGTTCAAGTCAGTGTGGCCATGAAGGGGCTGCCTACTGGGCTGGTGCTGTGACCCTGGAGTCTGCCTTTCCTGCCAGTCCCTCTGCCCGGAACATGTGGCTGCGGCTTGGCTCGCCCTTGCTTTCCCTGAGCCCCAAGCCCACAGTTGGCCAAAGCCTGTGCCTCACCCTGTGGTTCCTCAGCTTGGCGCTGAGGGCCAGTACCCAGGCCCCAGCACCCACAGTTAATACTCACTTTGGGAAGCTAAGGGGTGCCCGGGTACCATTGCCCAGTGAGATCCTGGGGCCTGTGGACCAATACCTTGGGGTGCCCTACGCAGCTCCCCCGATCGGAGAGAAACGTTTTCTGCCCCCTGAACCACCCCCGTCCTGGTCGGGCATCCGGAACGCCACACACTTTCCCCCCGTGTGCCCCCAAAACATCCACACAGCTGTGCCTGAAGTCATGCTGCCCGTCTGGTTCACTGCCAACTTGGATATTGTTGCTACTTACATCCAGGAGCCCAATGAAGACTGCCTCTACCTGAATGTCTATGTGCCCACGGAGGATGGTGAGTGCTACAGCCAGGCACTGTGACCTTCCTGCCTCCCGCCTGCCCTTTGTGTTTGTGGCTTGCATGTGGTTGTGTGCCCTGCAGCATGCATCTGTCTGTCTGTGAAAATGCTTCTAACCATCACTCTGCTTGGCCTCCCTCTTTCCCCTCCCTGTTCTTCCCTCTCCCAGCATTGTCCAAGCTCCCATGTGTGAGTGACACTATTGTCAGGAAGGGCCTGGCCAGGCCTGAGAGCTTTGACAAATCTAGGTCCAGAGTTCTGAATGGGGGGTTCCCTGGGGAAGTATGGGTCACTGCTGGCAGCTGTCCACAAGAGGATGCTGGCTCCACTGGGCCCCCCTGTTGCCATTCCACCTGCTTTGAAAGGTGGTAGGTGTGTGTGGCCAAGGGAGCCAAGGGAGTGTGTGTGGGAGGAGGTGGGGAGGCAGCCTGGTGGGCAGTGCTTAGTTGCCTCCTCTTTCACTAGCTGATGCCTCCTCCCGCAGGGGTTACACTAAGGTAAGTGACAGAAACCAGGAGATGGTGGGACAGGCTCTCTGCCATGTGCCCACCTGCAGAGCAGCTCTTGGGGCCTGGGGGCGGGGGGATGCATGTCCCTGGGCAGAGGCCTCCTGTTATTTTTTAGTTTTTTATTCATTTTACAGTAAAGCGGATTTCCAAGGAATGCGCCCGAAAGCCCAACAAGAAAATATGTAGGAAAGGAGGTAGGTAGCGAGCCGGCGGGGAGGGAGAGAGAGAGAGAGAGGGAGGGCTGCTTGCCCACCTGCCCTTGCCCCTGAGGACCCAGCCTTCCTTCAAGTAGCCCAGGCTGGGGGGAGGGGGTGGTGAGCAGGCATAAGCTCCTCCTCATCCAAGGACTCTGGCTGCTTTTCAGGGAGGATGTGGTTGCCTAAGACAGGTTCAGGGCAGAAGCAGCAACCCAGTTTCTTCCAGTCCTTCCAGCCCCAAATTTCACCCTAACGTGTTTGCCAAAGACAGAGCCAGTGGCTCTCTCAGTGACACCTCAGGAGAAACTCCAGGCAGCCAAGATGGAGCCAGAGGCTCCGCCTATTCTAGATGGGTTAAGCCATAAGATCATCCCTCCCATCCTCTTTCCTGGGGTTTAAAAGTCTAGGCTCAACTCTCCTACCCTGAAGCTTAGACCAAACATGTTTACCCAGGCTTAGAAATTCCTGCCACCACTCCCACCATCTCTGTGGCCACAGCATAGCTGAGAGACCCAGACTACTCTAGTGGTAGAACATGGGGGTCTCTAGGAACTACAGACTCTAAAGGAGGCAAGAGATAGTGAATTTTAATTTTACCCTCTTGCTAAGAGGAATTTGTTCCCCTGGATAACCTTTCTTCATGTTCGAATACTTTGTTTTCTGCAACGTGCTTTCATACATACCTCATAAAATCCTCCCCGCATCTCTGGAAGAGTATAAAGCAGAAATGGGTATCCCAATTTTACAATTTTACAAGGGAGTGACTTGCTGTTGCTCAAGGCCATGTGGCTGTTGTTGCAGAGCTGGGACCAGAACCTGAGTCTCTTGACCCTCAGGGCAGTATTCTTTCCACTGTAACACACTGAGGCAAGTCCCATCTGATCATTCCCACCTCCCCAGCTCTGAAAAAAAATGGTGAAATGGAGATGGGTTGGGCAGATTTGGAAACAGTAACCGCCTGAGGGATAGGTGGAAAATCACAGCCTGTTCCCTACAGGCCTTTGGCAGGCACGAAGTTTGTTTTCCTTTCATATCCTAGGGCAGGGTTGCTCGGAATGAGATCGGCAGGGACAGGATGGGACCCCTGGGACGCGATGTTCCCAGACTCTCTGAGGCCATAGTCCAGGAATCCGCACGTTGAGGAGATACCCTCAGTGATTTGATTGAGACCTACTGCCCTACACCCAGCCTAGGACCTCACACAGTAGGCAATCAGTAAACAGTTTTTGCATGAATGAAGAAGCATTGTGGTACTGCATAAAGAGTACAGGTCTGGGAACCAGCTCTGCTGCTAACTCACAGTGAGACCTTAGGCAAATCTTTTCCTTTGAGAACCTCTGTTTCCACATCTGAAGGTGGTTGGGAACTATGCTGGCCTTAGCATACATTAGCCTATAAATGAATTCAGACACCTGCTTCTTTGAGTTGCTTGGTGGGGGAGGGTGACATTAGCATTAACCATTTCTTAAGAAGAATTATCATCTCCCCAGGGTTCCAGTAAGAGCCTAGGGCAGTACAGTTCAGCCCTGGGAATTTGACTCCCTGGGAATTTTGATTAGCCAACTAGAAATCCCCATTCAAATACATTTACCAATCGTGATTGTTGACTATGGGCAAGGCCACGTGCTAGGCGCCATGGGGATGCGGAGGGATGGGAGGTAAAGGAAAGATTTACAAATGACTAAAGGCCTAATCGCCACTCTGAAGAAGCTCCTGTTGTTGTTGTTTTTGTTGTTGTTAGGTGCCATCGAGTCAATTTCAACTCATAGTGACCCCAAGTGACAGAGTAGAGCTGCCCCATAGGGTTTTATTATTATTTTTTTTTTATCTTTACAGGAGCAAATCGCAAGGTCTTTCTCAGGCAGAGCCACTGGGTGGGTTCAAATCATCAACCTTTCAGTTAGCAGCTGAGCACTTAACCGCTGTGCCATCAGGGCTCCTCGCTTAGCATTAAAGCTCAGCTGCTTTCCCTAAGCCCCACAGGCCGAACTGAAAAAGGGGTTCCAGACAGCGTGGGGGAGGGCATTTGGTCATCTAGCTTGTTCAACTTAGTTCCCTCCCTATCCAGGGCTTGTTGGCCTTTTGGAACAGAGGTACAAATCCTGCTTCTGGGGGAAGACCCACACCCAGAGTGTTTTGAGCTTAGAGGTTAGGGTTGTGGTGTGCATAGGTCAGACAGGGCTGGCTTGGTTGGGCTCCTGCAGCAGCTCAGTGTCTGGGGATGGTGGTTGAGTTGGCCTGGGTGAGAGGTGTGGCAGCAAAGCGTTGCTCAGCAGGTACAAAGCTGAAGGAGCAAAGGCACCCTTCGTGGAGGAGGCTGAGACAACGCAGCAACCCAGAAGGGGGGCAAAATGGACACATTGTTAAAGTCCAGGTTGATGGGAAGTGAAGGATTTCCTGGGGAAGGCCTGCCTCACCCCCCACCCCGCCCCCATCAGGTTGGAGTGAATTCATGTTTGGGGATTGTGCGATTTTTTTCAGTTTTGGGCCTGTCCACTGTGTGGGTGATGAGGCCTCATGTTCCACAGGGCTTCTGGCAGATGTTGAGCAGACAACAGGTTCCACTGGAAGTTCAGGAAGCCAGGGACTTTTTCTACCCCTAGGGCTGGGCTCTGGCCCTAGTCAAAAAGCGCTGGCGTACTATGAGAAGGATCTCTGTTTTGATTAGTAACTGTAAGGAAATTCAGTCACCAGACTTCAAACCACTGAGAAAAGGCTATTTGCTGCTCCAGGCTGAGGCAAACTGGTATCAGACACCAGAGGGTAAGCCCTGAGGTACCAGCAGAATTACCTCTTTCCACACACTGACCAGCATCCAGGCAGTAGGTCCTCTTTCTCCACAGCCATTCTCAGCTCCAGGTGTACGTGTAGTCTCCTTAGAACAGGAAGGAGAATTGGTGCTAGCTTGCTCCTAGGTCCTAAATGTCTTCTCTAGTCTCCTTTTTCCTCTCTTCCTCTTCCCTGCACTCCATGCACCACCTCTTTTCTCATCTCCTTCTTCCCTTCCCCTTCCCCCCCTGCCACCAGGTGGCGTGGTGCAGTGGAAAGACCATGAACTTTTGAGTCAAACAGACCTGGGTTTGAATCCCACCTCTGGCACTTCCTAGCTGTGTGATCTTGAGCAAGTCACTTTACTTCTCTGGACCTCAGTTTCCCCATCAGTGAAACAGGAATAAGGATAGTACTTACCTCACTGGGCTGTTAAGAATCCAAGAATATGGTATAAATAGAGCATCTGGCACATGGTAAATATTCGGTATATGGTAGGAGCTACTACCATTATTCCTATCTCTTTGTTTCTCTTGTTGTCCCATTCTCCTTTTCCCCTTTCTTCTTTCCCTCCCTCCCTCTCTGGCTCTCTCTACATCTCAGAGCAATGCTTGCTGCCCTCAGGCCTGGTTCATGTGGGCAGGAACCTCATTTGCTATTAACCAGAGCAGAGGGCCCCAATGAGGAGGACTAGAGGGAAAACTGTATCTCCCATCTTCTCCTGTGGGAATCAGGGTCAGCTGAGGCCCAGCTGAAGCCTGCTCACTGGGCCCAGGTAGTGAGCTCAGGGCTGGAGTCCCTGGTATATATCTCTGCATACATGATGATAAGGCCACCTCTCACCCAGAATAAATCTTTTCCTTGAGTGGGTCTATGGCACTGTGGCCTGGCCTACCTCCTGCTACTTCCTTCCTAACTGGGAAGGTTTGGGGAGTGCCAAGGTAGTTGGTTGAGATAGGCTGTTGGGACAGGGAGGTGGGGCAGGGAGGTGCAGGGAGGCCAGCACAGCAGGGGCCTGCAACACCATCATCCTGATGAAGGTTTGGGCCTCAGCCCACCCATTCCCTCAGTTCTTGCCATCCCTCCTGCCTGTCCTGGGCCCAGGCCCAGAGCTGGCTTGCTGGGCCACACTGCAGTCATGCTGTTTTTGAATTCTCTCTCTGTTTTGTTCTCTGTTCTGTGCTGTTGTGTCTCCCCGTGTCTGGTCCCCAGGATCCGGCGCTAAGAAACAGGGCGAGGACTTAGCGGATAATGACGGGGATGAAGATGAAGGTATTTGGGGGCTGCAGGGAGTGGCGGCTGGTGCATGGCACAGAGCCCCTCCCCCTCTTGACGGGGAGAAGCCCCGTCTGTCTGTCTGTCCGTCCGTTGGTGTGTTTCTGTTCCTGTACGAGGCCGTTGGTCTGTTCATCCATCTTTGGCCTGGTTGGCCACTGGGAGTTTCAGGGTGACAGACACAGCTGACTGGAGCAGAGGACCATAAGCCGAGCCATGGGGAAGGCAACCTCCTTGCCCGGGTTCCCCACCCCTGTCCTCAGTTCTCCAGTAGAAGTGGGCACTGCTGCAGACAGCTTCCTCACCCATCTTTTACAGTTCACGGGCACCTGCCTCTACAGAGCAGCAGGGAGAGAAGGGAGAAGGATGAGCCCAGGGAGGGCAGGGAGAGGCACAAAGGAAGCTGGATGGTGAGGAGATGCCTGTGTTTCACCAAGGAGACACTTGTGTTTCACGGGGAGACTGGCTCCTGGAAAAGTGGTCCAGCAGGGGCCCAGCAGGATGTTAAACTGAGTGGGACAGTGACAGCCAAAGGAGCTGGAGAATAGCACCACCTAGAAACCTCCCCAGCCTTCTCCCAGAAAGAGAGAGATGGTCTCAAGGCCAGGGGCTATGACAGATGCAGGTCAGGCCAGAAAAACTGTGGCTAAATGTCAGGCTGATGCCAGGGCTCCACAGGCCAGTCAGTAGACGGTTTAAGATCCTTGGTGATCGCTGGGCCAGCCTTCCTCCTCGGGAAAACAGATTCCCCGTGTCCTCCTCAGCAGAGAGCATTCCCTTCTGCCTCCAAGCTCTGCCCTGCCCCTCTGCCCCGGAGGGCCCAAATGGCTCAGGTGGGCCCGCTGGTGACTGGTAGGGCTGTGCTGATGTGGTAGAGAGTGTTGGTCCAGCTCACAAAGTGAAAGGCTACAGGCAGAGGTGATCAGGCCTGAAGCCTTCTCTTGACTTCCCAGCCCCAACACTGTGCTACTCAGGCTTGGGAGTATCCACTTGATGGTCCCTTGTTGAATGGCCTCTGGGGAGGCTCCATCTTCATCTTAATCCTAACGGGGGATTGACTCTCTCATTCCTACTTCTGCCCCTTTCCTCATCCCCATCCTCAGTGTTTCCAGTTAAGTCTGACTGATGCCCAGGGAGAATGGAGTAAATGGGCACATGGCTGAGAAATCATGTCAGTAAGGTGCCCCCCCCACCCCATCTCTGCCATTCACTCCCGTTTCCCCACATCCTTCCTTGTTCCCTCCCTGTGCCACCCCTTATTCCCACCCCTCTTGTCTCTGTCTGCACTGGGGGTCCAGCTGCTGCCACTGGCCATATTTCCATGTAACTGATCTAGTCTTGGGGGTTTCAGGGCTCCCCAGCCCCTGCTCTCTAAAGCCATATCAGGTCCCAGGACTCCTGCGTGCCCAAGGGCAGGGACTCACTTGGTTCCAGCTAAGGGACCAGCCCTTCTTCTTCCTGCTGCCACCCACCCCCAGGGCCCAGTTGTGGCCCACCTAAGCCTAGCTGTATCAGGTATCCCTGGCTGTCTTCAGCTAGGAGGCACTTGAAACCAAAGTCTTTAAAAATATCACTGAAGTCCATCTGTCCCTGCCTGATGTTTGAGCTCCAGGCAGAGCAGCCTCATGAGTCCTGCCCTCAGGGATGGCAGTGATGTCCTGGCACCTGGAATAGCTTTGCTGCCCGCACCGCCCCCCAGGGATGGTGGGGGTGCAAGGGCATCCTACCCAGCCTATGTCTCACCCCTTCTCCTTACAGACATCCGGGACAGTGGCGCTAAGCCCGTCATGGTCTACATCCATGGTGGCTCTTACATGGAAGGGACAGGCAACATGATTGATGGCAGTGTCCTCGCCAGTTATGGCAACGTCATCGTCATCACCCTCAACTATCGAGTTGGGGTGCTAGGTATGGTTCTTTGCCAGGTGCTCTCAAAGGAGAAGGAAAGAATGCTAGGGAGTTAAGAACAGGTGGCCTTGGTTCTCTAGCTGGTGCTTCTTTGGCAACACATAGCCAAAGTGTTGTTATCTAGTGGCCCCTACCCAAGTGCTGGGAGCTTCTCTGTATCCTCGAGCCCTTTCTTGGAATGTTTAGACACCACTGGGAAGTCAGTTCAAACTTGACACCTTCTCTTAGGTCCCAAGCCCAGTCTCTGCTCCCAGATTTTTGCTTTTTTGTAGGCTGAGTTTTGTAGGGTCCGTAAGTGTTCTAGTGTCCTGACCTCATCCTTACACATCCAACCCCAAATTCCTACACACCCCACACATACACAAATACTCCTTCTCACCCACTGCCATCAAGTTGATTCCAACTCATAGTGACCCTGTAGGACAGAGTAGAACTGCCCCAGAGGCTTTCCAAGGCTGTAATCTTTACAGAAGCAGGCTGCCACATCTTTCTCCTGCAGAGCGGCTGGCAGGTTCAAAATGCTGACCTTTTGGTTAGCAGCTGAGTGCTTAACCACTGCACCGCCAGGGCTCCTTAATAGTCCTTCTAACCAACCACATATCCAGACTCACATACCCTCACATATCCACACATTCACACCGCATGTATACAACTATTTCTCACTCCCATATATACTCATATACATATATACTCCACATTCACATCTATAGACCCCCACACATACACACATTCTCATACACACTACACACACACATGCACACACTCATATACAACTATACACTCCAACATCCATATGCCACACACACAGACTTCTTTCACCTTCCATATACACACATACATTCCCATATACTCCTCCCTCCACATCTCTATATCCACATCTATACTCATACACGACACATATCCATACTCACACTTTCCTCTACCCCCATGTATACTCCTTACACAGACTTCACACCCTGCACATCCACGTCCACACACAAACATCACACATATATAACCTATACATTCACACCTTACATGTACATATTCCTTCCGCCCACCTAAACACATATACATGTATTTCCAAACATCCCCACTTCTGCGTTCACGCCACACACTCACATACTATACACATATACACATTTCCTTCACCTTTCCCAGGTATACACAAACCAGTATTCTCCTCCCTATACATATATACCCGTACCTGCACGTCCACATCTTCCAACCCCATGCATATACAAGTACTCCTCCCACATATAAACACACACATCCCGTACCCCTACACCCCTGCTTCCACATCTCTACACACATCCTATAAACTATACTTACATGTCCCCTCCCCACACAGACCCCACCGCACATATACCCACACATACGCACACACACATACACACTTTTCCCATACGTACACCCTACATCTACACTCAATACATACATATATACGTATTTTCCCACCCCACCCCACAACTATATACACAGCCATACATCAATACCTGTCATCCATATGCATACACATACACAACTCTGCCCACCCCCAACTTCACTCCTGTACATCCTACACTTACATATCCCACACATATACAAACACACGTTCCTTCTACCTTCTCCACACATATAGCCCCATACATTCCCACTCCGTCACACACACGTATTCCTACCCATGCACGCCCAACCTCACACATACCCATATGCCCTTACCCATAACATACTCTGCTGTTCACAAGCTATCGGTGATTTAGGCTGCCCCCTCTACCCTGTACCTTCCTTGGTATTGAGGTCTTGAGGTAAATAAGTACCTCAGAGAGGGTGACCAAGCATACAGAGCCTTGCTCCCTTTTAGATGCTCACTCAAGCCTCAGGGGACATATGGAGCCTCACACCCTGTAGTGGCATAAAGAAGCCAACTTCTTGCCCAGAGGGTTTGTATCCTCAGAGTTCTAGTGGGAGTCTAGGCTGTTTGTTAGGTCTACAGGCCTAGGTGCTGAACTAGCAGTTAGGCATGCCTTACTCCATGCCCCACTGGCTGACAGGACCTTATTTTACTTTGTTGTCCAGTATATTGCTCTGCTAGTTCCAATCCCAGAGGCCGTGGTGTTGCATTTCACTTCTGGGTGTGATTATATGTGCAGAATGGCAATCTCCTCTTGACCGCGGTATAAACCTTTCATACGATGTAAAATGGGAAGATAACTTTTTTGGGTTCAGATTGGAGAAATTATATTCCCTGAAAGAAGTGGAGCCTGTGTCCCCTTCAGTGGTACCTGGGATACCAAGTATGGGGCATACTGGACATCTACCTAGTCTCTTAACAGCCTGGTGGGCTTTGGATTTTGTGGTTCTGCCACTGCTCTTCTGTCCTCTTGAGTGACCTCAGATATCATGGAAAGGCTCTCATAAGCTGTTCTGTTCTGTTGAGGAAGGAGATCAGAGTCTACAGTAAAGTAGGTGCCATGAAGGTGTCTGCAAGCCATACACTCAGACTGCACAGTTGCTTAAAGAGTAACTACTACACAAACATCATCACAGGCAGATATACAGACAGACTTACGCAGTAGTCGGAGGCCAAAAGTAATTTTTAGCTACTTTCTTTTTTTGGTTAGAGCGATAGAAAACGTTCAACTCAGATGCTTTTTAAAATTACAAATTCAAAGCTCAATAAAGTTTATTGAAAAGAACAGAAAATACTAACAATATGCTTCAGTTCCCTATAGTAGGAGCAGCTAGAGATGGAGGAGGAGAGAGAGTGGAGGAGAGGGGAAGAGAGAGAGAGAAAGTAAGGGAGAGAAGAAAAGGAGGGGGGAGAAAAAAGAGAGCAAGAGCAACAGTGGGAAAGGAGGCGGAGAAGAGACAGGAGACAGACTCACAGGACTCGAAGTGGCAGTTGGGAGCTGTGGGCTGCACAGAAAGCTGTTACTGGTGCACTCCCTATGATAACCTGATCCACTGATTTTACAACCCTTCAACTGCTCTAATCCTCTATCAGAAGTTCTTGACCTTTTTTGGAGCCATGGACCCCTTTGTGATTCTGATGAAAGCTATGAAAATTTATAGAAACAATTTCATGGACCCTCCCCCCGGCCCCCCAAGCTCATCCATAAAACTTGGGTTAAGACCCACCACTTTACAACGTCCTCTCATTTGTATAACCAGAGCGGCACATCTGGGGGATAAGAGTATTATTCTCTGGCTTATATAGTTAATAATCAAAATAATATTACCCAAACCTCAGAAGGAGCCATCAACTGAGACTCGGTCTGAAGTTCCCCATCCATTCCTGTGTACCCTTCAGTCCCTGTTCTGGAACATAAATACAATCAATAAGCCACTGATTAGATTCTGGGTACATACAAGATGTTTTTGTCTCTTGGCACCAGATGTAGAACATGGGTTTGTCCCTGACGCTTGGGGATTTTGCCGTGTAACTGGAGGCTTTGTTGTTGTTTACCAAAGAATTCAAGAACAGGTGGCCAGTTTTGGACCCTGATTACATGCATTAATTTACCCTCCCTCCCATCAGCCTCTCCACAGCACTGAGCCCAAGCACTCTAAGGTGCTTCTGTAAACATCTAGGGTGACTCACACATGTTGAGAATGTCACAGGCTAATCCACAGATCCCTCCAAAACGGAGAGGTAGCTATGATTTGAAATGCCCCCACTGGGCTTGGGGCCAACAAAAGGATATAGGATATAGGATGTAGCTACCCCTGGGCTGAGCAGTAGGGGCTTGCCAAGTTTTATTCTGAGTCCCAGAATTTAATCCTATATCCTTGCTCAGGTGCCCTTCAAACTGAAAACCTGGTATATGTCAGGCCTCGAGTGACACAAATATCTGGTTTTGATACCGTCTGCCAGACCCCCTTGTCTTCTGCTGACAAGCAGTTTACCATGTACCACAGTGTAAACCTGGGCCCAAGGAGACTGGCTCAGGTTTATACTGACAATTTATGGAGTTTGGTATTTCACCCATTCTCACATGGCTTCTGTGGATGGCTGAGTTACTGGGGGACTAGCAGAGAGTGACCGCTCTCCCTGACTGCCAGGTTTTGTGTGCTTGTAGTTGGTTGCCTATACTGTATCATCTACCTGAGCCTGTTGGATGTAGTACTTCAGGCAGGACCCTTGTATCATCCACATGCTTCAATGCCCTTTATCCCGAGGTTGGTGGGATTCCCAGGAGCAGACAGTGATAGTCGAATCCTCCACCCAGCTCTTTTAGGCCTATGTTCCTCATCCCGTAAATCAGTATAAGTTGGAGACATATTTGACACATTTCACCAAATGATGCCTTGGCAAAGGCCGAAGCCAAGTCTGCTATTGCTCAAGTGAGAGAAAAGGAAAAGAGAATATGGCACAAGGTGAAAGTAGGGAGGGAGGGCAGATGGGTTAAGAGAAGCACATAGTGCCTTTTGCTCAAGGGTCTCAAGGCTTGGACAGTTAGGTTAGATTTTGGTCAGCATAGTTTTGAAGACTCACAGGAGCAGCTTAAGTTTGTGAATGGGCCAGGCAAAGGGGAAGCTGGTTTCCTTGTCTAGAGGAACAAGGGCTCCTCCGTTCATCCTCTTTTAAGCCTTCTCTAATTCCTTCTCATTTCCTCCTCTGGAACCTGGGGCTAAAGAGGGCTTGTGACTAGTCCTGGGAGGAATAACTAAGTACTTTACATACTTGATTGCACCAAAGGCAAATTAATAACACACTTGAAGAGGGTGAAATTAGCTCTTCTGCAGAAGCTAGATACAGAAGGACTTGAGAAAGACAGTGATGAGGTCTTGTGCCTGTTTGGGTCTACTTGAAATCAGTTTCTGCCTGTAGACTGCCAGGACTGCTAAAGAGCTTTCTCTGAGCTGTGGGAGCCTCCTCAAACGTGGCCTCGCAGAAAGTTGATTCCAGGTGCTTTGAATGAGCTTTTAACTGTGGAGTCAAAAAACACCAATCCAGGTATGGGTTTCCAATGTGTAGGAGCACTACAATTACCCACCTGGAAAGAACCCTTCGGGAAGCCTAGGGCCGGAGAAGACTGAGCCTTCCAAGGAGCCTAAGGAGAAGGAAAGAGAGATGAAATAAGATAGCAGGATCTGTCTAAAATGGAAGTGCGGGGGGGATATAGGACATCTCTGTAGGATAGCCAGCAGGTGGGTGGGAAGGTAGTCTCCATGGTAACAAGTCTCCACAGCAGCAAATCCCAGCAGGTGGGTGGGAAGCTAGTCTCCATGGTGACATGTCTCCTCAGCAGCAAATCCCAGTGAGTGGGCGGGAAGACTTGTTTCTGTGGTAACGTACTGCACTGACTTCCCCCTTCGCCATCAGACCAAAGAGAAGGGCTAACCCAGTAGTTTTCCAACTTTAGCAGGCATCAGAATCACCTGGAGGGCTTGTTACAGATTGCTGGGCCCCACTGCCAGAATTTCTGATTCATTAGGCTTGGGAGGAAGGGGAATAAGGACCTGCCCTAAGAATGAAGGGAAGAGGCTAATCTGAGGCCCTGGAAAGAAGTGGAGATGGATTCATTTGTACAGGAAATGCAAGGAGAGCTTAGAGATTGCTGCCTCTTGGGATCTTCAGTTCCTATAATGTGCTAAGCATGTCCTCATGTTCATTTTATCCTTGTTACAACCATATGAGGTATTTTTATCCCTATTTTACAAAAGAGAAGACTAGGACCCAGTGATTTTAAAATAACTTGCCTATTTTTTTTTAAGCTACATGGCTAATAAATGATAGATCCAGGATTCAAACTCAGAACTATCTGACTCCGAGGTCCCTGCTCTTTCCATTCTTTCTTGCCAGGTACTAGGGTAATGTCCCCAGATCGTACATCAGAGCAGAGGATGCTGAGTTCTGGCAGTTTGCAGTTCCTGCACTTTAAGTCTCCCAACAGGAGCCATTCACTTCACATGACCTGGAGATTCCTCATGCCAAATGGGATAATGGATATGGGGCAGGGAGCCAATCACTCCTGTGTTGATGATGCTGGACCTTGTAGAAAGGAACAACAGTTCGTTAGCTGGGTGGAGAGAGCTACACCGAAGGCACATCCTCTGTCCTTGCCTTCGCCCAACTTCTACCTCCCATCATAACCTGAGTCGTTGATCCCTCCACCTTTACTGTCTCCATGCACTTTGTTGAATCCAGGTTTCCTGAGTACTGGAGATCAGGCTGCCAAAGGCAACTATGGGCTCCTTGACCAAATCCAGGCCCTCCGCTGGGTGAGCGAGAATATTGCCTTCTTTGGTGGAGATCCCCGCCGTATTACTGTCTTCGGCTCTGGCATTGGTGCATCCTGTGTTAGCCTCCTCACACTGTCACATCACTCTGAGGGTGAGTAGCTTGTGGAGCAAAACATGAACTAGAAAAGTGCTGGCTGCCCACTCTGAACCTCAGGACTTCCAGGCTCGAGAATGCCCGGCTCCATGGCCCGGGAGTTCCCAGGGGAATCAACCTGCCTCTTCTACCAGCTCAATAGCCCTTTGAGGGAAAAGTGGAAGGGAAATGTTTCTCTGGAGAAAGGAGGAATTCTCCCAATGTGAAATAGGGAAGGAGAGAGCCCCATTTATATCCTGAGAAAGCACGATTCTCCCTTTGACATGGGAGTCTTATTTGGGAGAGTGAGAGTAGAATGCCCCTCTCTGAAGGGACAATAGTTCTTTTTGGGCAGGGGAAATCTTTCAATTTGGTAAGGGCACATTACTTTAGAGTATGGGCCTAGGATGGAAATTAGTTCCTATATGTAAGAAACACTCATTCTTTGCCTTTCTCTCTGAAGAACAAGTCTGTACAAGAGAGGAAATGTGCTTGAGGGAGGAGGTGGGTCTGAAGTGAGGATCACTAACCTGTGAAGTGGGTTTCTTCTGAGGGACTGTGATCAATTATCAGACTCCAGACCTCCTCCAGGGCTATGCATCCCACCTAAGGGACACTTTCATTTTCAGACTCTCTCCTTGCAGTGGGTCCCTCTGCCAATTAACTCTTCCAAGGGGGCCAAATCAGCCCTTTTTTGCTTGAAAGGAAATGTTCCCTCCAACTCTGGACTATAGAGAACATTCTGTCACTGAGAAGAATAGCTGAGCTTCTCACAAAGAAAAAATCTTCCTTAAATAGGTGCCCTTCTCTGAAGTAAGGGAATCCGTGAGCGGGGACAGGTTTTTTCACTGAAATTGATCCCTAAGAGTTAGTGATATTCTCACAGGAAGACTTTCAGTCTCTCTTTGAAGAAGGTCTATCTCTCAGAGAGAAAAATCACATTCTCTGACCTAGAAATTCTCTCTGTCCCTCCAGGGACTGCCCTGGTGAGAGAAGACTAAGGTGGGATCTGCGTCTCCAAAGAGGGAGAAGGTGTTTCTAGGTGACAGTAGTGGGAGCAGGAATCCCCTTTACTCGCACAGGGGGGTGAAATGACTGGCTGGAAAGGTGCCTCTGTCTCAAAAGAGGAACGGTGCTTCCTCTGATTGGGGACTATTTCCCTGGGAGAAGTCCTTTTCTGGAATAATGCTATAATCTATCTCAGAAGGAGCCTGTGTCTCTGGAGGCCTGGCTTCTTTAAAGATTTGCTCTCTCTGTCTGTAATTGACTCATAGAGAATAATATTTAGAAAAACGAGGCTCTCTCTTAAATATTAATCTATATTTCTTGCCCTCTCTTTCCTCCCAAACAAACTTAGAGGAATGGAATTTTGTGTGTGAGGGCCAAATTCTCTCTCTTGGGAATGTTAAAAAAAATTAATGTTAGGGCCACTCAAAAGAATTACATACTCTTTTTCCTAAAAGGGGAAGAATCATCTTCTTTTTGAGTTTGGGAGACTGGTTCCCTCTCAGCTAGAGGAAAATCTTGATCTGAGGCATCAGTAGCCTTGGTAAAAGGAATCTCTCCTCATGGAGACAACAGACTGGGAGAGAACATTCATTTCCTGGAGACCTTCAGACCCCAAGGCCTTTGCCCTGGGGATCCTTCACCAAAATCCCAGAATGTGAAGCTCTCTCCTGACTGCATTTCTCATCTCTCATGAAAAAGGCTCCTTTGTGGTGTAAGCGGCAGCTCCCTGGTAGTGAGCTGGCACAGAGCTGGACCCAGCTGGGCAGGAAGCAAGAGGGGAAGAGACAACAAGAGATAAAGAGAGGGGGCATAAGGGAGCTGATGTCTGGGATCCAAGAGGTTAATTCATCCTGGCAGTTCCTTAACCCCCAAGCTACCAACCATAGCACTAGGGCGTGGAAGCAGTGGAAGAACCAGGCAGGGGGCCAATCAGGGAAGGGGCATAGCAGCCCTTCCTCTGGTCCTAACCCATCATCCCCAGCCAAAAGAGTCATTCATTCCTCCTTTCTAGGCCATTTAAACCACAGGGCAGCCTCAGTAACAAAGGAGTGAAAAAGCATTTTATTTGTTCCTCCGGGACAGGCAAGGGAGGCCTAGGGTGTGGGGGACACAACAGATCTGACCTGGTGCTACCTGTCTTCTGTAGGGCTTTTCCAGAGGGCCATCATTCAAAGTGGTTCTGCTCTATCCAGCTGGGCTGTGAACTACCAACCAGTGAAGTACACCAGCCTGCTGGCAGACAAGGTGGGCTGTAACGTGCTAGACACAGTGGACATGGTGGACTGTCTTCGGCAAAAGAGTGCCAAGGAGCTGGTAGAGCAGGACATCCAGCCAGCCCGCTACCATGTGGCCTTTGGCCCTGTGATTGATGGTGATGTCATTCCTGATGACCCTGAGATCCTCATGGAACAGGGCGAGTTCCTCAACTATGACATCATGCTAGGTGTCAACCAGGGTGAGGGTCTCAAGTTTGTGGAAGGGGTGGTGGACCCTGAGGATGGTGTCTCTGGCACTGACTTTGACTATTCAGTCTCCAACTTTGTGGACAATCTGTATGGCTATCCCGAGGGTAAGGACACCCTACGGGAGACCATCAAGTTCATGTACACAGACTGGGCAGACCGTGACAACCCTGAGACCCGCCGTAAGACACTAGTGGCACTCTTCACTGACCACCAGTGGGTGGAGCCCTCAGTGGTGACCGCTGATCTGCATGCCCGTTATGGCTCACCTACCTACTTCTATGCCTTCTACCATCACTGCCAGAGCCTCATGAAGCCTGCCTGGTCAGATGCAGCTCACGGGGATGAAGTACCCTATGTTTTTGGGGTCCCTATGGTAGGCCCTACTGACCTCTTTCCCTGCAACTTCTCCAAGAATGACGTTATGCTCAGTGCTGTCGTCATGACCTACTGGACCAACTTTGCCAAGACTGGGTAAGGAGATATGGGGATTCTTCTTCTTTGGGACCCCAGCATGCCCTCTGCTTCTCTATCCAAACCTCTTCCCTTATCTCCCTTCCTAAGAGCATCCCAAAATCTTGCTTCATAACCCCTCACTCCACTTCTTACTGTCCCCCACTCAAGTCTTTCATGCCATTTTCCTTACCTCAGAACTTACGTTGAGGCTCAGAACTTGGTTAGCATTAGGACTGAGCAGGAGTGAGAGTTACTGGCAGAACTATGGGATTCAAGGTTAGAGGGTCAGAGAAGTGGGAATAAAGTACATTCAAAAAGAGCCTTTAAAGGGCCCTCGAGAAAACCGGGCATCCGAAAAGATTGATGGGTGCTCAGTAGCATGTGAGAAGAAAAAGCATCTATAGCCTACTCTTAGAGGATGAACGCAGGGAAGGGTGAGATGGTTTCCTCGATGGCATGGGGAATACAGGAGTTCATGCTGTGGGGAAAGAGGACATATGGACAGAGGGAGGAACCCTGCAAAAGACAGAAATGGTGGGAAGTTTTGGACTGGGGAGGAGGTTTAGGGGTGGGTATGAGAAGAAGAATGCTGGGCCCTTGTCTCATTCAGGTAGAGTGGTGACCCCAGATTTCCATGTGGTATTTCAGGGATCCCAACAAGCCGGTCCCCCAGGATACCAAGTTCATTCACACCAAGGCCAACCGCTTTGAGGAAGTAGCCTGGTCCAAATACAACCCCCGAGACCAGCTCTACCTTCACATCGGGCTGAAACCAAGGGTCCGTGACCATTACCGGGCCACTAAGGTGGCCTTTTGGAAACACTTGGTGCCCCATCTATACAACCTTCATGACATGTTCCACTATACGTCCACAACCACCAAAGTGCCGCCCCCGGATACCACCCACAGCTCCCACATTACCCGCAGGCCCAATGGCAAGACATGGAGCACCAAGCGGCCAGCCATCTCACCTGCCTACAGCAACGAGAATGCCCAAGGGTCCTGGAATGGGGACCAGGATGCAGGGCCACTCCTTGTGGAGAACCCTCGTGACTACTCCACTGAATTAAGTGTCACCATCGCTGTGGGGGCCTCCCTCCTGTTCCTTAATGTTCTGGCCTTCGCTGCCCTGTACTACCGTAAGGACAAACGGCGTCAGGAGCCTCTGCGGCAGCCTAGCCCTCAAAGGGGTGCTGGGGCCCCTGAATTGGGAGCTGCTCCTGAGGAGGAGCTGGCAGCATTGCAGCTGGGCCCCACCCATCATGAGTGTGAGGCAGGTCCCCCCCATGACACACTGCGCCTCACGGCACTGCCTGACTACACCCTGACCCTGCGGCGCTCCCCTGATGACATCCCACTCATGACCCCCAACACCATCACTATGATTCCTAACTCCCTGGTAGGGCTGCAGACATTGCACCCCTATAACACCTTTGCCACAGGGTTCAACAGTACTGGGCTGCCCCATTCACACTCCACTACCCGGGTATAGCTCCAGCCTGGAGCACAGCCTGTCTCTCCGCTCACTCCCTCCCAGATCCACCAATACATGCACACACAGACACACACACACAGATACACATACAGACATATATGTATAAACACGCACTCACAGCCTACGGCAGACCCACCTGCACAAACAGACAGATGTGGACATGCACCTGCATATACAAAAACACAAATACTGAAATAAACCTGAGCAAACCCTTCAAATGGGGATGCAAAAAAGTCCTTGGTAAATTGAGGACTCACGGAACAACAGCTGAAGCCAGCTCCCTGAGCCTGACCACAGACACCCCTGGGGGGCCTGAAAGCAACGGCTGGACGCCCCCTTGGTGCTCGCCTTCGGCCTCTCTTGGAACTGCACCACCAACCCACTCCAGACTTGGGAGCTTTAAAGAGCAGAGTAGCTCTTCCTCCCCTAGACTTGGTCTTTTTCTGGGTCTTGTTTTTGTTGATTTTTTAAAATTTTTGGATCAAATGCTTCTCCAACCCGTGAGTGAAAAGAGGCTCTGGAATGGAGGGTGCCAGGCTCAGGTCTCTCTGGCTCTGGAGCCACCAGTGTGCACACAATCAGACCGAGGGTCAGAACCCCCAAGGATGAAACAGATGTGAGGAAGACCATGGGGTGGAAAGAGGAAGGGGCTAATGATGGATGGAGTTGAAGGGCCATAGGAGAGAGCCCTCCAGCCATCTCTATGCCCCTTTGGAGGGCTGTGGAGCCTGCAGGGTAACGTGCTCACCTCAAAGCCAGCAGCACTGGCCTGGCTAGACCAGGGGACCCTAGATTTGGTGAATGAGTTTCTGTCACTATTGGGCCCCTGGGCTCTGCCTCTGCCCTTGGGGTAACGCTATCAGAAATTCACCCCATTTTCTTTACAGAGTCTCTTTTGTGTCTGTCATTTCTCTTTCAAAAAGATGGTGTTTTTTGTTGTTGTTGGCTTTTTTTTTTTAAAGAAAAGTTCTTAAAACACTAACGGAAACCCATGGAGTTTGTCCTTTGTAAAAATTTTAAACACAGTGTCTTGATATAAAAATAAAAAATCCAGTTAGTACTCCCAACCTGCCTCCCTTGCACAGGCCTTGCCCCAACAGACCTCCAAGCAGGGTGCCTTGTGGCCTAGAAATTAGGCATTCTCCCTCTGCCTCTCTTCAGTTGATACAAGTCTGAGCATCACTCTGCTGGCCCCCTGCACAAAGGCCTCACCAATCTTAATCAAGCTGCTGTCTCTGCTTCCCCCACCCCCATGCTCTGGGTTCCTGCAGCTGAAGCCTTCTCTCAGCACCTTGGGCCTCCTTATGAAACAACAAAAATAATACTTCCTTCTCTACTTCCACTGCTGCTGCCTCGTCTGCACCACCACCATCGCCACTACCCTGCCGCCATCCCAGACTGGGGGCTGCGAGGAGGTTTGACCTCTAACATGCTGAAATTCTTTATTGTATCTGAATCAAGTGCGGCATCAGACATGTGGACTCCCGGTCCTTGGGAGACAGACAGAGCAGGGCTACTCTCCTTTCCCAGGGACACTTGTTTCCTGTTCTGTGAATTAGAATTGGAAAAGTCACTGGGGCCCTGGGAGCGATTTCTCTCCAGGATTGTGATCAGAGACTCCCTGACAAAGCTGGGGGACAGGTTCAGTGGGGCCCCACAAGGTTAGCATTATGGTATTTCATATTATTCTCAGTGACTCGAAGAATTGGACTAGGAGTCTGCTCATCAAGTATGACATTTAGGCAGGTCTGCTGACACCTCAGAAACCAGGAATAGAATTCTTCAAAGTGACCCTGACAAAATGAGGGAGATGAACCATCACAACCAGGATGATGTTTAGTGGGGACGAACACAAGGTAGTACGTACAGAGTCCAAAACCCAGAACTAATATACTAACATGGTACATGGATACAAGAGAGACGGGCGATGATTGACTTGACACAAATACAGTTAAAAAAAAAAAAGACTTGGGGGGAGGGTATCAGGTTAGGTCACAAGTTGAATGAGTCCATAGTATAGAACTGGTTTTCTTATTTGCTTCCTTCCTTCCTTCTTTTCTTTGCTTCCTTCCCTTCTTCCTTCCTTACCTCTCTCCCTCTTCTCTTTCCTTTTTTTCTTTCCAAAATAAACATGAATACTGACATATAGTAACAAAAATATGGCATGGAGTAGCCAGGAAGTAATCAGAGTCTCAGTTTTAGGATTAAAAGTAACCTCAGAGTCATCTAATCCAACCCCTCGTTTTATAGTTGGGAAATAAGCCCAGAAAAGCCCAACATCACAGTGTTAGAAACAGACCTAGAATGCAATCCAGTAACATACAACCCTCCCCACTGTCCTACTCAACTTTTTCCACTCTACCTAGCATTGGTTAGGCCCTTTAAAGTATTAATGGGTCTACCCTTGGTCAACGCACTTTCAGACTATGTGCAACACCTGGAGAGGGTCTGGAGAAGAGAAAAAGCAATGTGCCAAAGGACTTGGTGATTTTTTTTTTTTTAGCTTAGAAAGCAGGAAGCCAATGAGGTAATATTCAACAATCATGTCCTGTAACCATCTTTAGAAATTTAGCTGCTAAGTAAGAACAGAGGTGATGATTTGGTCTCCATTTCTTCTGAGAATGGTAGAGGAAAAAATGAGATTGTTAGACACAAGGAAAAACTGCTATGGATAAGAGATGATCATGGGCACCTAGTAAGTCCTCAGCAGTTGCCAAATTGGATGAATGACTACTAAGGAAAGCACTGGTGTTCTTTGTCTTTCTGAAAACGGAGGGCTGAATTACAATGACCTTTTGAGGTCTATTCAAAGTCTTTGTTTTTATGATCCTTTGATTGCTCCATGGCAGATATTACCAAACTTGGCCTCCTGTGTGTGTGTGTGTGTGTGTGTGTGCGCGCGTGTGCATGCGTGTGTGTACCTCCAAATTAGAGGCACTCTATTTTGGGGGGATTTAGACACTGTCTATCCTCTAAGAGCTCAAGCTACACCAAAACCAGCTCCAATTCTATTTGGGACCTATTGGTGAGAGACTACAGTTGGTCTTCACATCTTTGAAAGGTCTGGGTGGGAGAGGTAACCTCTAAGACAAGCAGGATTTCAATCTAATTGACAGTCAATGATGTTCCCAGGTAGCTAGAGTATTCTCAGCCCTGTTGCTGACTGCCAGCCCTGATCCCAGTTAAAAAGCATGGCTGCTTATTTGAAGAGAGGCTGAGGATACACTTGGATTTTATTTCACATTGCAAAAATCATTAGTGCCTGGACTGGGTTCAGTCTGTATCCCTAGATTTATCTGGTTTCTATTTAGTCCTTTTGGAAGCTGGACACAGCTATCTTGGCATCTGAATTTGTGGTTCGTGTGTGAAAGGCCAGAGGTTGGTAGCTGTGGAAATCTCCATGGGAAGTAAGAATGATCACCAGGACTGTAGGCCTGGCCCCGTGCTAGTTTATATACTATGAGGGATAGAAGACACCCCCCTTTGGGAAGCAAACAGGAAGACAAAACTGAACCATGATAAAATGAATGGAATACATATATACTACGTGATTTCAATTGTATGGTAAAGGTTAAAGGAGCTGGAGAAATTATGAGAAAGGCTATGGTGGGATTTGTGTGGGTGGGTGGGTGGGTGGAGCAATGGGCATTCCAGATTGGGAGAAAAGCCTCAGCCAGAGCATGGACATGAGAAAATCTCAGGCACATTAGAGGAGTAGTGAGGGGACTGACCTGACTGATATAGAACGTTCAAGTTAAATGGTGGCAAATCAGGTTGGAAAGGCAGGTTGTGGAGGTCTTCATAACAGCAGAGGAGTTTGGGTGTATTGAATGAGTGATGGAACTTGTTTGCTAATGGCTTTAGAGAGGAAATAAAACCTCCTCAGATTCTAGGTGCTTCTTCTCTTTTGCAAGGAGAAGGATTTTCAGAGTAGAGAGGACAGACTGAACACCAGAGAGAAGCTCCTGAAGGCAGTCTAGTTGAAGAGAGCCCTTAGCTGCTCTGAGTACTCCCTCTCATGGTCTGGGTCAATACAGCCCAGGGCACTTGAGAGGACTTGCAGCTCAAATTACAGGACAACTGGTGGTGGCTTTTGAAAACCCCATGGAGACTGAAGGAGATGCATGCTGGCAGCGTAGAGATGGGCAAACGTGGCCCCACATTTTTGCAAATGGGAAAAGATGAGTCCCACAAATTATAGATGAATACATTTGATATTGATTCAGGGCAAGATTCTAATGATGAGGAGGATGGTTGGTGAGCGCTTACAAAAGGAAGCAAAGATCATTCAGCCCCTGCATAGACTTAGGAAAAACAAATCATGCCCTACTCAGCTCATTTCCTTTGATAGGGTGACTAGATGGATAGATGAGTGGAATACTATATCCATAGTGTATCTGGAGCTCAACAAAACATTCTCTCATGGTACTCGTGGAACAATGTGGGAAAATTAGGGGTTGGATTCTTAAGTGGTTGAATGATTACACACAAAAGTGTTCTGTTTTAATGTCAATAGATCAAATTTGCAAATTACACAAAACTGGGAGATAAAGCCAAAAGGTGAGATGAGAGAGTTAGAATTCACAGAGATGTCAAGAGGCTGGTATGATGGACTCACTATAGCAAAATGGAAATTAACAGGGACAAAGAGAAAATCCCTTATTTGAATTCCAAATGTAGCAGTATAAATGTAGTATGTGAGAGATATGGCTTAGAAGGCTTTTAGTGTAAATGAAAGCACATCGTGAATTATGAGCCAAAAGTAGGTTTGGTTGCTACAAAAAAACTACTGTGACTTTGGGAGGCATTAATATAGTATAATACACAGAATAAAAGAGGTGACCATCTTGTGCTACCCTGCATTGGTCAGGCCACGCCTGTTGCCCTCCATTTAGTTATGGGCACCATGCTTTAAGGGAGACATTAACTAAAGCATATCCAGAGGTGAATAATGGGAACCATGAGGGGACTGAATTAATCCCAGGAGAAACGTGTCCACTGTCACCAAATCATCATAGGGCTTATAGGGAAGAGGAGACTGTAGATTTATTCCGTGTGACTCCAGAGGCTCTAAGATCTGATGGGTGGAAGTTACAGGAAAGCAGATTTTGGTTCAACATAAGAAAGATGCTTTTTTCTTTTTATATTGAAAAAAATTATAATAAAATTTTGGCTCATGATTCCAGCCTCTTGAAGTCCTTCAAAATTTATTACCAACAGTTTCAAAAACAAAGAGAAAAATTCCTAAGCCCAACATTCTAATATAAGCATTTTGCTGTGTTTCAGGAAGACCTTTCTAATGATTAGCAGCAATTCTCTGAAATTGGAATGGACTGCCCCAAAAGGCAGACAGCTCTCTATTATCGCAGATATTCAAGCAGTGACTGGCTAACCACGCCGTGTAGATAATGCATAGGGGACTAAAGTATGAGGTTTTATCGTACCTGAGCTGGAAGGTCCCACGGTAAAGTATTCAGGAAAAGATTTCTGAAGCCTGGGTGCAGGGCGGACCGGAGGAGGAGACGCTAGAAACAGAGATAATAACTAGTTAAGAGGTACCTACTCTGAGGGCTACAACTATTTTGACCTCACTCCTCCCTACCTGAATCCCAAAATTATAGTGTCAGAGGCAGCCTTAACGGTTGTGTAGTTCCCCTCCCTTAGGCTCTGATGCTTGATTCCCTTCTGCAGCCTCCCTGCCAAGCAGTTATCTGGCCTCTGCTTAAACACCTCCAGTGACAGGAAAATCTCTTCCTCTCGGAGAAGACCAATACATATGTGGTCATCTCAAACCGTTAGAAAATTCTTCCTTAGGTTGAGTCAAAATCTGTTTCCCTGTAGCACCCACTCTTTGCTCTTGATCCTGCCCTCTTAAAAAGCAAAACAAGTTGAGTCCCTCTTCCATATGAGACATTCCAATATTTGAAAACTGGATCCTGAGCCACCACCATCACGCTGTTGATTCCTTCTCCACGTTAAATGTCTCCAGTAGTTCATATGCGATGATTTTTAAGTCCTCTCGTACTCCTGGCCGCTCTTTGGTACATGTTCCAGGTTGCTAATGTCCCTGTTCATATGCGGTGTCTGAGACTAAAGTCAACCCTCCACTGTGGCCTGACGAGCAGAGGGGAGAGCAGAACTAAAGTCTTCCTCATTCTAGACACAAATTCATTAGCATTTTGGGCCACTAGTGTCAAAAATAATGAGCTTTCAGTCACCTAAAACCTTTTCACACAGGTTGTTATTAAGCAATGTCTCTCCTACCTCGCACTTAACCATCTGGTTTCGATGAACTCAAATATGGAACTTTGCATTTCATCCTCCTGGTTCATGAAAGCCTTTTGGGGTCTTTCTGAAACCAGCCTCAACTCATTTATAAACTTGATCAGCATGCCATCAATATCCTGATCCAAGTCATTAATTAAATTATTAAACCAGCCAGGGACAAGGACAGAGCCCTTTGGTATATCGCTCCCTCCAGGATGACAAAGGTTCATTAGTGACCACTCTTTGGGTATAGCCGTTCAGCCACCTATGAATACACCTTACTCTCCTATCTTCACCCCACATTTTCCCTTCTTATCCACAAGTGTATCTCACACCAGGACATTCTTAAACAAAAGAAGATTGTTTTCTGAAATCCTCTTTTGAAATAAGGGAATGCGGATGAAATGAGAGGAGTTTGACCTTTAAATCTTCTCCTCCCTTCTCCCCAGCCCCCAGGATGAGCCCCATGGCTTCAGTCTCCAAGAAGAAAATTTCAGTCAACAGCTCAGGTATAAAAACTTGAAAGGGTCAGAAAATATCCATTCAGATCCACCTCTGCCTCTTCCTAGCTGTATGACCTTGGGCAAGTTGTTTAACTTCGCCGAGTCTGTTTGCTCATCTGTAAAATAGGAATGATAACACTTACCTCACAGGGTTGTTGTGAGGATTAGATGAGAAAATGTATGTGAATGTGCTTTGTAAACTTAAGTGCTATACAAATGTAAGATATTATTATGATTTATTGAACGCCTACTGTGTTCATCACTATAGGGCATAAAAAGGTAAATGAGATACGGTCCTTGTCCTCAGCGAGCTTTGGTAGGGGAGATATGTTCACAAATAACCATAACGTGAAGTAGAAAAAAAAAATAGGGCAAATGGCACAGAAGGAGTACAAGTTGTTATGAATTTAGAAGAGGGGGAGATCCCTTCAGACATGAAGTTTGATCTGAACCTTGACTCGTGGGACACATAGAAATGGCTGAGAGAGGACGGCATCCAGGTGGAGGAGCCTAGGAATGGGAATTCATGGAGCACGTTTGAGGAAGTAGTCCTGTTTGACTGTAAGAGGCAATAAGGCTGGTCCGCCACATCACAACTTTAATATTTAGACATGGTCATTCCCAGCATGCCCAAGGTAGTGCATTCAGTCATTCAGAAAGGGGACCAGAATTTGAGCAAAGCCCCCTAGGCCTCGTGTCTATTGTTCTTCAACTGACCTCCTTGGGGAAAAACAACTCTTCTGGAGGGTGGAGTCATCTGGAAATATTCCAGGAAAATCACCTTTTCCTTTACCTGGAACTGAGAAATAGGTCTGGGGAAGGGCAGGGACTAAGGCCACATTTAAATCCTAGGAGTCTTCAGCTGAAAGTGGCTCCAGCTTAAGGATTCAAGCATTTTCATTGAAGGAGGGTTCTTTAGTTATCCACCATATCTGAAAGGCTTCTTATTCTTCAATTCCACGTGGTGAGCAGGGAGGGAAGGGAAAATAACTCAAGGGCTCTCAAGGTCCATTTCCTGGTGGACTCTTTGGAGTGCTGGTTATGATTTGGTGCCATCTGGTGGCAGAGATATAATGTAACACTCTTGTGTAGCAACCTCCTTCCTCTCCTTCCTAAAGTTAGAGCACCCACTATTTTTGTTTTGGTTTGTGTAGCGACCTCCTTCCTCTCCTTCCTAAAGTTAGAGCACCCACCGTTTAGGAACGGGCCTAGCTTCCTTCCCATAGGGTAGAGCCAGCTACTTAGGGTACTCTGTAGTCTGAGTGATGGAAAAGAGGAGGGATGAAGAGAAAGCTTTGCTCAAGGCCTCATGGCCGTTCTTTCCCACCTCACCAAAGTTTCTATTTTCCCCAGGGTATGCCTGGGATTGTGTATTTTCCCCCAGAATACTATGGGACTGTGTTTGCCATGTCTCCCTCCCTCTACTCACCCCAACTCACAGACACTCTCTTATGATGGCTCGAATATCTGTAACAGATGATACAAGATCTCTCTTTCAGACCTGACCAAGAGAAATCGTTGTAAGCCTCTAGAGTGACTGAAGCAGTAACAGTAAAATGGTCTGGTTCCCCCATGAGCCTCCTGAGTGGACTATACTGTTCCAGAATGACTGAGTCCAAACTCTTCCACAAGAAACCTGTTCACTTAAGGCTACGCTTCGGATTCCTACAGCCGTTCTAGCAAATTAGGGGAAGGAGAAATGGGGCCTCAGAGAATAGGAGAGATGGTGGCCCCCTTTTCCCTTAAATCTCTTTCCTGAACAGATTCAAAGTGATCAACAAAGCTAGAACTGGAATCATCTGATGAATTCTCATAATGTTTTTTTTTAGATTGAAGCAGGGCTTCAAATCTGTTCATTCTGGTTGGAACCTCTGCTGAGAATTTGCATTTCTACTCCAAATAGACTGAATCAGAATCTACATTTTAACAAAATCCCCTAGGTGATTCTTATGTATAACTTCCTGGGAACCAGAACAAATTGGTTTGAAGCCTTGGATTGAGGGAATGGCCTGAATTGGGATGGTCAGAGCTGAGTAAGGTCAAGACCAAGCTAGTGAAAAGGTTAATCCCTCTCCCGCTGGCTCCATTCTCAAGCACCCTTGAAACATAGTCTTTTCAGGTTTTGCTGGGTGCTGGGGAATCCTGGTCCAGCTCTTAGTTTGGAGTGTGGATTGCAGGTGGGGCCATGCAAATAGCTGAAGTGTGAAAGATAAGAATAATCAGCTAGATTAGAATGCTTAAATTCTTGGATCATTCCTTTTATATACCCCCAGTTCTTCCCTGGTCCTTACAACACAAGGGTGCAAGAGTGGAGGCCCCCAACTGTACTGATCAAGAAGTGAACAAATCCCTTTTTCTGCTTTAGTGTAGCTAAGCTCAGGTTGCAATTTTTCAAAAGTAACATTTGCTAGGAAACTAGGGTTAAGGAAACCAATAAAAGAACATGAAAACAAACAGGTTTATGAAGCTCACACTTCTTACCTGGATCAACTAAAGTCAAACCATAGAAGAACTTCTCTGGTACAGTAGTTCCACATTCCGTTTTAAGTCGATTCCAACGTAGGTCAAATACCTTTTTTTTTTTTTTAAAGTTTTCATTATCATTGCCTTTTATTATCAGAATCTTTATCAATCCGATCTTTGTCTTTGGGGGTTGGAAACGTTACATATAAACATCTGCGAGTGAACATCTGAGAATGCTGCAGCAAACTACACACTGCAACATTTTATGTAGTAAAACAAAGACAGTCGGTAGCAGAACTCCAAGTTGTTGGGGACTACGAATACAATGTACAGGGCACCCAACACAAAGTCCTTTTTGCCAGGGCAACCTTTCAAAACAGGTGAGAGGTCAGAGTTTAATCCAAGCTGCCTAGACTTTGGCCTGACCCAGATCTGGTGAAATTCATAGTCCCTCCCAATATCAGCTTCCCTTGTTGCCTTCCTCTGCAGAGACCCTAAAGCGGCGACTCCTGGCCTGGCACGTGTTGCCTTATAGCTCTGCAGCCACACTGGCCCCTGCGGTCCCCACCCCTGGTTTCACACCCCCTGAGGGAGAAAAACCCCAATGAAATTCCGCTCCTTCACATACTGTTTTGACGACGTTCTCTGAACGAAGAATTAGGGCATGTGTTCTGACAAATACAAGTGTGCTTATGAGTCTAACGGGAAAAAAAATATTTGGAGTCGAGACTGTTTCTGAAAACCCAGATAGAACGGTTGCCGTTCCTATTGTTCTCAGCTAGCATTTAGCTTTAGTCCCCTAAAGTGGCCATGTGACCTTGATGGCAAACGCCATCTTTCTACGACTACCGCCTGCGCTGCATCCGACCCCTCTGCGAACTTACTCGCGCTGCGTCTTTTCCGATTTCAAAGCCTTTAGACCGCCCACCAAGACCCTTTTTCCGGTCTGAGAGGCCCCAGAGGCTCTCAGGTCATTTGCAGAGCAGACGTGATTGACACAAGCTTTGTCTAATGAATGATCGTCTTTTTCTCAGCTCAGATTACAAATTCCGTTCTCTTTCCTAGCTCCCAGTTTCTTTTTGATGACTCACCCTGCAAATTCTTTGCTTCCTTGCTTCCTTGCCTTCTTTATACCCACCCTTCGTTTCTCCGTCCACTCATAGTCGCCCCCTCCCTCTTTCGGGGAGTGGTTTTTGTGAATCCTGTCGGGTATACTTTTTAGTGTTAAAGTACCTTAAGCATATAGAAGCAAAAAAAAAAAAACAATTTCCGCCCAGGAAAGAGGAGGTTCATTTCCTTTTAAGGAGCTTAACTCGTCACCATTCTTGGAGCGTTCCCTTTCATATGATGGGGGTGGGTAAGGGAGAAACAACCGCGGGGCTTCTGGCTCTCTGTTGCCAGTTCAACCCCAGACCTTAGGTAGCTCTGAGTTTCTTACAAAGGTCAAGCTGCCCTACGCCAACAGCCAGCCTCACCGAGAGAGGAGCCGAGGGAGGCATAGTTAGGGTTGGAAGTTTACAAACATTTATGTAGGTCTCTTGGGCAGCTGCATCAGGCACATATGACAACTTTGTTGGGGCCTGCAGCCCTAAGGAGGAAACACCGTCAGAGGGTAATGGGGGGGAAGGCGGGGTGAGGGGCAGAGAAGTAGGGGCTGAGACTGCATTAAGCTGTCTCAACTCCTACCCACTCTGCTTGAAAAGATTAATGAATGGTCTCTCACCTGGATTAGGGACCCTAGCCATGCCATGCCCATGCACATCCTCCCAGCATGATTTGCTTTATAGGGTCAGGTGAAGTCGGTAGAAGACCTATAGCGGGAAGTTGGCAAGGAACTGGCTAAATTTGTTCCCTTTGGGCCGCTCCTTTACACTCACACAGTCATCACCACTTCTCTGATATGACTCTCATCCCACAGCGAATGCCGGTGATTCAACGTTTCCATTTCTACCTAGTTTTGATACCACGTAGGACTTTGTACACGGTGGGTGCCCGATAAATTCCCCTGCGTATCAGTATCATACCAAAGGCTAGAGACTCAGGGACCACACAGTCTGCAAAATGCTCTGACTCAGGCATACATTCTGAGGGAACTTTTTCACTTTAGTATTGTGTCTGCAGAAGAGAGGAGTTTGCTGCTTGGGAAAACAAAGAAGGTACTAAGAAAAACATGGGCACCTTCCTTTTCTATTCCTTCCTTGCCAGCCCCCCTGATTTCCCTCTGAAGGCCCCTTGGCTGAGTACCATCTAGGGCTCATTTGCATCGTCCAGGCTTGCCCCTCTGGTCTCTGAGAGGAATGTTGCCAAAGAACAGGAAAGAGGGAACTTTCTGCCCCTGCTGAGGTGAAGAGTAAGTGGAAACTCAAATCCTACTTTCCAGCTTCTGCTTCCAGATCCTCTTCTTCGTCTTTATCACAAAACAGTTTGGAAACATTTCTCTGTCCAAGGCTCTGCCCTAGTTAGCTTATACATGGGCTTTGCCCTGACCATCAGAGACAGCAAACGCTGAGTGACACAGAAAATGCAGAAGTGCATTCACGTGGGGGGAAAGGAGTGGGCTAACAAGTAAAAATGTGTAATCCAAAAATGTTCACATCAGCCACACCTCTGGGGGTCCATGCAATCTGGGCCTAAGAAATCAGGGTAAACACATGCACTTGTGGTGGGAAGTGGGCATGGGCAATTGCGAGAACTTTAGATCTAAGCAGATTGGGACCAGGAAAGCTATTAGCTCTCTACTGCAAGGGATTCCTAGAGGAGGTGGGATTTCAAAAATATCTAAGTGACTGAACCAAATGGCCATAAGGTATTTGCAACCTGAGGTGAGAGTGGGATTAGCAGATGGAGTAGATTTTGATCAGGAAACTTTGAATCTCCAGTAATTGATATTCCTCCTCCTCCCCTCTCAACACACATTTATTGAGTGCCAACTCTGCCCTGGATACTGGGAACATAAAAATAATAATGATAGCAAATAGGTATTGAGAGTATTCACAATGTGCTAGGTACTGTGTTGGAAATCCTGGTGGTGTAGCGGTTAAGTGCTACGGCTGCTAACCAAAAGGTCGGCAGTTCAAATCCACCAGGTGCTCCCTGGAAACTGCACAGGACAGTTCAACTCTGTCCTGTAGGGTCACTATGAGTCAGAATCAACTCCACAGCAGCGAGTTTTGGTTTGGTTTTTAGGTACTATGCTAAGCACATTATATTACTTAAATTTCACATTAACCTTATGATGTTACTGTATTTTTATACAAATAACACACGTTATACATTTTTTTTCCCAACCGAGCCCTCCCCCTGTGAGGTATTTTCCTAAGCATGCTATGCTAATTTTTTGTGGGTGGGGGGCATGGTTGAAACATATAATGCACACATTATTTGTGTAAAATATGGTAGCTCTCATTATTATGCCCATTTTGCAGATAAGCCAACCATGCTTCAAAGAGATGAGGTGACTTGCCCCAAGATCATACAACCAGCTGTAAGTGTAAGAAGTGGGATTTGAATTGAAGCAGTTAGAGTCTAGAGCTCATCAATTTAACCAACATGCTCCACCCAATCTCTGTCTTCTAATTGAACAATGATAAAAATGGGACTCCTTTGGTGGCAGGGGAAGCTAGAAGAGGGAGGGCGAGAACTTTGAGAGCAGACAGATGGAACAGGGTAAAGCAAATATCCTGGAAGATCACAGCAGAACCAGCAACAGACCTGCCTTGGTTATCTAGTGCTGCTATAACAGAAATACCACAAGCAGATGCCTTTAGCAAAGAGAAATTTATCCTCTCACAGTTTAGAAAGCTAGAGATCCAAATTCAGGGTGCCAGCCCCAGGGGAAGGCTTTCTCTCTCTGCTGGTTCTGGGGGAAGGTTCTTATCCTCAATCTTCCCCTGGTTTAGGAGCTTCTCAGCACAGGGACCCTGGCTCCAAAGGACACACTCCCCTCCTGGTTCTTCGTTTTTGGTGGTAGGAGGTCCTTATGCCTCTCTGTTGGCTTCTCTCTTTGACATCTCAAAAGAGATTGACTCAAGATACAACCTAATCTTGTAGATTGAGTTCTGCCTCATTGACATCATAGAGGTGGGATTTACAACACATAGGAAAATCACATCAGATGATGAAATGGTGGACAACCACACAATACTGGAAATCATGGCCTAGCCAAGTTGACACACATTTTGGGGGGACACAATCCAATCCATAACAAGACCCCTTAACTAGCTATTTAAACAGGCAGGTAGAGCAAGCATCTGGGTAACCAGGAGGCAGCTGACACTAGGAGGAAGCCCAGGCAGGCAGGTGGTTGGCAGCCAGAGAGTCTGGCAACCAGTGACAAAGGCCCTGTCATGAGGCCTGGGCTTCCAGAGCAGGGTGCCAGGTGTCAAAAGGACTGGCAAGAGCTAAATGAAGTACTATTCCTGTGAAGACTAAGGTGCCAGACAGAGCACCAAAGTAGGACTCAGGAGCTGGAGGTATCAGAATAGGGGCTTAAGGCAGGGGTTTTTATTCAGTGAACCAAGAAGCAGCCAGTTATTAGAGCTAGGGACCAACTCCATTCATTCGCCCTCTTTTGAGCTCTGACTATGTTCCAAGTGGGATGCTAGGCTCTGGGTCACAGAGAAAAGTAAGACACACCCTAGTAGAGGAGCGAGGCTTGTAAAACAGATAGCTACAATACTGTGTCATAAGTTGTATATTAGAGGCACAAATTGTGTGCAGTGGAGGGAGAGTAACTTTTCTTGGGAGAGTTCACAGGAGTATTAACTCTAAGCTGGGTCTTTAAAGAAGAGGAGAAATTTCCTGGGCTCAGAGTCGTAGGGAGAATTTCAGCCAGAGGGACTAACATGGGCGAAGGCCCAAAGTTTTGAAAGAGTAAGGCACTTTTGGGGAACAGTAAGCAACTGATACTGAACCATGGGGTACATGGTAGGGAGGGGTAGGGAACATGAGTCTGAAGAAGACCTGAGGCCAGATTACGAAGCCTTTTGTGGGTACTGCTGAAGATCTTGGACATTCTCCCCTAGGAAAAGTGAAGCCAGCTGAGGTCTTTCAGCCTGCAAGTGACTGGATTGTATTAGGATATTTTAGAAAGAGGAACCCTGGTGGCCAGTGGTTAAAATGCTCAGCTGCTAACTGAAAGGTCAGTGGTTCGAACCTAACAGCCACTCCGCAGGAGAAAGATGTGGCGGTCTGTCTCCATAAAGATTTCCAGCCTTGGAAACACTATGGGGCAGTTCTACTCTGTCCCATAGTGTCGCTGTGAGTCAGAATCAACTCAACGGCAACGGGATTTTTATTTTAGGAAGACCACATGGGAAGTAGTGTCCAGATACACTGGAGGCAGGCAGATCACTCAAGACCTTATTGCAATTATCCAGGCAGAAAAGAAAAATGATGGGAACTTGAACTAAGATAGTGACAGAGAATATTAGTTCAGGAAAACATTTTTGAGGGAGAGTTGACAAGACTGTGATTGATGTAGTGAGGGGAAGAGAGGAATCGTGAACAACTCCAAAGATTTCTTGCTTGAGAAACTGGGTCTATGGTGATAGCATTCATACAGAGATTGGGAATCTAGGATGGGGAGCAGGTTTTATAGGAGGAGATAAGGAGTTCAGTTTGGGACATGTTGAGTTGGAGATGCCCAGTGGTAAATGTTTAACAACCAGCCCTGGGGGTAGGGAGAGCATCGATTTACCAGTTTCTGTGGTGTGAATAGTCTCACCGATGTGATATCAAGTCACTCACAAAATTACTGAAAATTTCACAATCAGCTGCTGGGACACGCAGGCTCCAGCATACGAGTAGAGGTGCCCAAGGAACATACAGGAGATGTTTAGAAGGCCATTGGAAATGCAGGTCTAGAGCCAACAAGGTTGAGGCTAATCTGCCCTTACCGTGATCTTTGCTCTGCCCCAGCTATTCCAGATGAGTCTGCCCCTCAGCCTTCTCCTAGAACCAGAGAGAGCAGCAGGTCAGGATCAGGAATCCACCCCCTACAAACCAATTGGATTGTGATTTAATCTTTTTGCAACTCAGTGCAAGAGTGTCTTGTTAGACTCTCCCAGAACACAGTTTAACCCAGTTCTCTCCCCTCCACCCTCCCTGAATACTCTGGCAATATTTCTCAAACTTTAATCACGCAAATATCACCTTCACAATTTTTGCCATATCCATGTGACTACTTGTACTGTTACTTACTTAATATTTTTCTTTAAACTGCCTTTAAGTCAACTCCTTCCCCATTTTTGTGTTTTTGCTTCTTCCCAAGCAACAGTACTTAAACTCACCCTAAAAAATTCATGAGGAAGATGTCACCCTGGAGACCGACATACTTTCCTTTCAAGAAATTCAACATAGCCATCTTAGGACAGATTGTTGTTTCTCAAGTTAAGCCCCTGATGAAGTTGTAGGCATGCAGTTAGGAGCCATGTTGTTGAAAAAGCCTTAAATTTGAGGCCCACTTTGTCTCGTGAGATTCCCTTGGGGCTGGAGATCAATTAGGAGAAAACAACAGATCCACATATCCTATGGTACTTACTCCAGACTACACATTCACTGATAGGGTATAGTAGTGTGAGGTTTCCCAGATTTGCACTATTTAAATATCTTTTGTTCTGTCTAAAAATCTTTACGTAGATTGATTCATCTCAGTTTAACGTGCTTATGATGGACATTACCCTGTCCACAAATGGCAGCTCTCTGATACATTCACAGGAGTGCCCTGCACCTTCGTCCTTCACCATAGAACATCATATAAATGGATTAAAAATCTTCTCATATGTGAGGCAAAGACTCCTGACATAGTTATTTACTGACCTCGCACAGGTTCCAGGAGAGGAGTGGGGAAGTCTGCAGATAAATGGATGCTCACACTGGGAAAGCTGTAATGGGCTGGAGGGTTGAGAGTGGGAAGGAACTTTCAAAACCTGAAATAGAGATGTAGGCATCATCGACATACAGACTGTACTTGAAATCAAGAGAGTCAAGTAAGTCACTCAGTAAGAATGTTGGAGTAAGAAGAGGACTGAGGCTAGAATTCTGGGGAACACATAGAGAGGAGAAGAAGCCAGGGAAGGAGAGTGAGGAGTTGAATCATGAGCATGACATCATGGAAGCCAAAGGAGGAGAAATTTTCTGGAAGCGAGGTTTGTTCTTAGCATGGAATACTACAGAGAAGTTCCCCTTGAAGTATGTCTATTGGTTTTGGCAATATGGAAGTCGCTTATGAGCATAATGAAAGCACTTTCAACCGATGGTGGGAGCACAGGCCAGATGGCAGTAGACTGAATCTTGATGGGGGTAAGAAAGTAGAGATAGTGAGCAAGGACTACTTTTTCTGGAAACCTAGCTGGGAAAAGAAGGAAGAAGATAGGTCAGTAGCTAGAGGGGGATCTTTTTTAAAAAATGTGTTTTGGAGTGTTCTGGAGAATTGAGCACTGTGCAGGCTGATAGAAAAGGATGTAAAGGAAGAGGTTGCAAGAGAGAGAAGATAACTGATAGGACAAGGTCTCTAGAAGAGGAGAAAGTACAAATGCAGAGCAGACTTCATGCCCAGCTGCCAAATTACTTAAAATTCTCCATGAGTAGGTACAGGCCTGGTCTGGAATCCCAGACAGGACTAAGCTTGTGGGTGGATGCTTAATGATTCTTGCTCAATGATTGGAGAGGTAAGAGAGCAAGGACCCTGGTGGGTTATTACAGGGAGATCAAAATCTGGCCATTTCTTTAAAAAGTAGCAATATCAGTTACCATGTGTTAAATAACAAATGTACAGAAAGTGAATATTAAAATTTCAATTCCACATCCAGAAAGAAGATCAACAAGGAAACAGAGGCCCTGGGGCAGGGTCTGGAAGGCAGGAGGGAACAGGAAAGCTGGTAATAGGGAACCCAGGGTTGAGAAGGAAGAGTGTCGACATGTCGTGGGGTTGTTAACCAATGTCATAGAACAATGTGTGTACTAACTGATGAGAAACTAGTTTGTTCTGTAAACCGTCATCTAAAGTACAATTAAAAAAGAAGGAAACAGAGGACGAATGACACTATAAACCAACTAGACTTAACAGGCACTCCATCCCAAAACAGCACAATATACATTCTACTCCAGTGCACAGGGATCATTCTCCAGAATAGAGGGCATTTTAGGTCACAAAGCAAGTCTTAGTAAATTTAAAAAGGTTGAAATTATATCAGGTATTTTCTCTGACCACAGAGGAGTGAAGCTGGGAATCAATTAAAAAAAAACTGAAAAATACACAAACACATGGACATCAGACAACAAGGGAGAAATCAAAAGAGAAATCACAAATGTCTTAGAGTCAAATGAAAATAAAAGCATAACATACCAAAACTTATGGAATGCAGCAAAGGCAGTACTCAGAGGGAAACTTATAGCAATAAATGTCTACATGAAAAAAGAAGAAAGATCTCAAATTAACAGCCTAACTTCGACAACTCCAGGAACCAGAAAGAGAAGTGCAAACTAAGCCTAAACATGCCAGAAAAGAAATAACAAGGATCAGAGCAGAAATAAATAATATTGAACACATAAAAACAAAGGTAAATAAAACCAGAAGTTGGTTCTTTGAAAAGATCAATAAAATTGACAAGCCTTGACAAGCTTTTAGCTAGACTGACAAAGAAGAGAAAAAGTGCAAATAACCAAAGTAAAAATGTGTACTGTTTAATGAGAAACTAGTTCGTTCTGTAAACCTTCATCTAAAGTAAAATAAAAAAAAAAATTCACACACACAGGCTCAAAAAAAATCAATTGAGTTTCTATACACTAGCAATGAGAAATCTCAAAGAGAAATTAGGGCAACAATTCCATTTACAATAGCATCCAAGAGAGTTAAATGCCGAGGAATAAGTCTAACCAGGAATGTGAAGGACTTGTACAATGAAAACTATAAAACACTGCTGAGAGAGATTAAAGAAGACTTAAATGAGTGGAAAGATGTTCCATGTCCGTGGGTTGGAAGACTTAATATTGTTAAGATGTCAATACTACCCAAAATGATCTATGGATTCAGCACAATCCCAACCAAAATTCCAACAGAGTTCTTTACAGAAATGGAAAAACCAATCCTCGGCTTTATACAGAATGGCAAAAGGCACCAAATAGCTCAAAAGCAATGTTGAAAGAGAAGAACAAAGTAGGAGGACTAACACTTCCTGATTTTAAAACATTTTATACAGCTATAGTAATCAAAACAGCCTGGTCCTGGTATAACAATAGACCCATAGGCCAACGGAATTGAATTGAGAGTCCAGAAATAAACCCATACATCTTACAGTCAACCGATTTTTTATAAGGGTGCTAAGTCTATTCCATGGGGGAAAAGAGTCTCTTTAATAAATGGTGCTGGGAAAATTGGATTTTCACATGCAGAAAAATGGAACAGGATGTATGCCTCAAACTATATACAAAAAACAAATTCAAAATGGATTAAGGACCTAAATGTGCAAAACGAAACCATAAAATTCTTATAAGTACAAGCAGGGGCAATTCTGTCAGGCCTAGCTTTCCACAATGGATTACTGAATATAATAACAAAAGCACAAACAGCAGAAGATAAAATAAATAAATGGGACCTCATAAAAATTAAAAACTTTTGTTCATCAAAAGACTAACAAAAAAATGAAAAGACAAGCTGCTAACTGGGAGAATATCTTCGGAGACCAAATATCCAGCAAGAATCTAATAACCTATACATATAACTTTGACAACTTAAGAACAAAAACCAAATAACTCAAATTCAAAGGACTTGAATTGACATTTCACCAAAGAGGACTTTCAAATGGCCATCAAACACAGGAAAAGATGCTCAGCATCATTAGCCATCACAGAAATACAAATCAAAACCACAGTGAGATATCATTTCACTCCCACTAGAATGGCTAAGATTAAAAAAACAGAAAATAACAAATTTTGGCGAGGATGTGGAAAAATCACTGGTGGGAATGCAAAATGGTACAGCCATTGAGGAAAACAGTGTGGGGGTTCCCCAAAAAACTAAAAATAGAACTACCATATGACCCAGCATTTCTATTCCTAGGTATACACCCAAAGACTTGAAAGCAGAGACTCAGAAACTTGTACACCAGTGTTCACCGCAGCACTATTCACAATAGCCAAAAGGTGGAAACAACATGAATGCCCATCAACAGATGAATGGATAAACAAAATGTGCTACATACATACGATAGAATACTACTCAGCCAGTAGGAAAAATGAAGTCTTGATACGTGCTACAGTATGGATGGAGCTTAAAGACATCATGCTGAGTGAAATAAGCCAATCTCAAAAGGACAAATATTGTATGACCTCACTTACACAAAAAGACAAGAAAAGGCAAATGTATAGAGACCAAAATTTATCAGTCATTACCAGGGACAGGAGGGAGGGGGAAAAGGGCAGCTAACAGTCATGGAAAAATCACATTGATTAAGGGTAGGTTTGCATAGTCAATTATTGTAATTACTGTCAATAAGTTTTACACCTGTAAAAAGCTGAACTGGCAAAAGTTATGTGATAGTTATATTTACAACCATGGCACACACACACAAAAAAAGAGTAGCTGCTGTGGCTGCTTATGGACAACCAAATACCTCAGTGGAGTTGGTTCCTTGGTTGGAAGGTTTAAGGTCATGGTTTCGTGGGACATACCAGTTAATTAGCCTAATAATGTGTTTAGTGCTTCTGTTCTACCTCCTAGTTCTTTGCATAGTGCCTGGAGTCTTAAAAGCTTACAAATGGCCCTCTAAGACACAACTAGTCTCTATTCACCTGAGGAAGATGAAGGAGGATATGGAATGTGTGGCTAATTGCCTCCATGAACAACTGCCTCCTTTGCCATGCATGAGACCAGAAGAACTGGATGGTGCCTGGCCACTGTTACTGAACATTTAGAGCAGATCCCATAGACGAATCCTGATCAAAAGGGAGGAGTAGGAATGCAGAACAGAATTTCAAATTCTTCTGAGCTCCAGACTTTCTGGAGCCACAGAGAACGGATAAACCCCTGAAACTATTGCCCTGAGATAACCTTTAAACCTTAAACCAAAAATATCCCCCTGAAGTCTTCTTAAAACCAAACAATAGTTTAGCTTAACTAGTAAAAAAGGTCTGCCTTGAGCATTATGCTCTTTTAAAAACTATCTCTAAAGGATCAAATTGACAACAGCAACTCGAAAGATTAGATAGGAACCTTAGGAGGCAGTAAGTTATGGGCAGTGTGTTAATGGGGAGGAATAACTCAGAAAAGGAGGGTGAGAATGGTTGCACAACTCGAAGTGTCACTAAATTGTACATGTAGAAACTGTTTGAATTGGTGTATATTTTGCTTGTATATTCTCCACAACAACAAAATAAATAAATAATAAAACAGAAAAAAAAATTTAATTCCAGCAAACATTTAATGGGTGCCTTGGCTGTTGGGGATTCGAAGAGGAACATGACATGGTCACTATCCCCAAGGTGATCATAGTGTAGTAGGAGACAGACATAGAGATCTGGGAGCACAGAGGAGGGAGCATCATTTCTGTCAGAAGGGATTGGGAATCTGAAAAGTCTTCACAGAATAAATGACAATGGAGCTGGGATTTGAAAGATGAGTAGACATTCCTTGATGAAGGCTGGGGAAGGCATTCCAGGTAGAGGAACGCGTGAGCAAAAGCATGCAGATGTGAATGCCTATGTCCTGTTTGGGGATGACTAATGGCTCAGTAAGAGCTCTGGTGCGCAGTGGTTAAAGCGCTTGGCTGCTAATCAAAAGGTCGGCAGTTGGAACCTGCCAGCTTCTCCAAGCGAGGAAGATGTGGTGGTCTGCTTCCGTAAAGATTACAGCCTTGGAAACCCAATGGGGCAGTTTTACTCTGTCCTATAGGGGTCGCTATGAGTCGGAATTGACTAGACAGCAATGGCTTTTGGCTCTTTAATGGTTCTGTGCAGCTAAAGTGCTGGGTGCTTGGGGCTAGATTGTGAAGGGGATCTTTTAGTCATGTTGGGAGTTTGGACTTTATTCTGCGATGTAGATAATGAGAAGCCTTCAGAGTTGTTTTTAAGCCAGGTTGGTCTCATGTCCAGAATAGGAAGGGTAAAACTGCAAGTAGAGAGACCAGATGAGAGACTTCCATAATTGTCTGAGCATGAGGGGCTGGGAGGCTGTTCTAAGACCGTGGCAAGATGTTGGAGGAGAATGAAACAAAAGTAGAGAAAAGGGAGATGAGCTGGTTTAGGAAATAAAGATGATCACTTCATTTTACATTGATCATAGTGAAACTATTAAGCTCTTGGGCTCTGGAATCAGGAAGAATCTTCGTTCTGCAGCACCCCAGTTGTGTTACCTTGGGCACATTATCTAACATCTCTGAGTCTCAGTTTCTTTTCTGCAAAATGGGAGTAATAAAACACCTCGTAAGACGTAAAGAAGATAAACCATGTGATATGCTTAGCACAGGAAGGACCTAGAACAGAGTAAGTATTCAATTAAATGTTAGCTATTATTATTAATATTGTTTTTACTGTAAGCTAAATTCCAGTGACTGGTGGAAATGCCCAGTTACTGTTGTTGTGCGCCGCTGAGTAGATTCTGACTCATAGCGACCCCGTAGGAGCAGAATTCAGCTACCCCATAGGGTTCCCAAGGCCGTAGTCATCTTTACAGAAGCAGATTGCTAAATCATTCTCCCCACATCTTTCTCACGTGGAGCGGCTGGCGGGTTCAAACCGCCAACCTTTTGCTTAGCAGTCGAGTGCTTAACCAGGGCTCCTGGAAATGTTCAGTAGGCAGCTGGACATGTGAATTGAAGTGCAAAAGGAAGGTAGGGACCAGAGACTTCTGATTCATCTTAAGAGATAACAGTTGATCTGGGAGAGTGACTGAGTTTCCGTGAGGGGCAGAGATTTGAATCTTACAGAATGTTCACATTTAAAGGGCACAGAAAATTAGCGGCATGAGAGGCAGGGAGAGAGTCCTACCTGAGAGATGATCTTTGAATTGCTAAACGCACTGGTTTCATCTAAGTTCTCAGCCCCTGACACCTCTACAGCATTGGATGCAAATGACCCCTTAAAACCTTCTTTTAGAAACTTCTCCTTCAGTTTCCATGGTGTCTGATCTCTGCTATCTTCTCTCATTATGCATACAATGTCATAGCTAAAAGCCTTACAGAGCTCACTTATTCCAACCCCCTCATTTGACAAACAAGGAGACTAAAGAGCCAGAAAATGGAAGTAGCTTGTTTAAGGTTCACAGGCAGTTGTTCCTTCCTTGTCTTTTTTTCCTTTTTTCACTTCCCATGGTTCTTTTCTCTTTGCTCTCTTATACTCGCTTCCTCTTTCTGCATAGCTTTAAGTATAGCCTTTAGGCTTTTGATGTTGTTGTTAGGTGCCCTCGAGTCAGTTCCGACTCATAGCGAGACTGTAGGACAGAGTAGAGAACTACCACATAGGGTTTCCAAGGAACGGCTGGTGGATTCAGACTGCCAGCCTTTTGATTAACAGCCTGAGCTCTTAACCACTGCACCACCAGGGCTCCAGGCTTTTGGCAGCCAAATTGAAATCCCCCACCCTTGCCTCTCTCCAGAACGTCTATCCCACCCTTCCAATAATTCACTAGCTATCTCACTAACACCTCACACTCAGCGTGTCTGAAACATCATCTTTTCCCCACAAGGCCAGCTTCCCTCTTTGACTCCACTATTGCTATTAGTAGGAAGTCCATTCTCCTAGTCAGCTAATCCCTTACCAAGTCTGACCAATTATCACTTGCAATCGAGTCAATTCCAACTCATGGCAACCCCATGTGTGTCAGAGTAAAACTGTGCTCCATAGGGTTTTCAATGGCTGATTTTTCGGAAGTAGATCACCAGGCCTTTCTTCTGAGGCACCTCTGGGTTGACTCGAACCTCCAACCTTCCAGTTAGCAGCTGAGTGCATTAACTGTTTGCACCACCCAGGGACTCCACTGGTCAATTGTTGCTGTGTGCCATCGAGTGACCCTATATGATGGAGTAGAACTGCCCCACAGGATTTCCTAGGCTGAAGCAAATCGCCAGGTCTTTTCTCCCCTGGAGCTGCTGGTGGGTTCAAACTGCTAATCTTTCACTTAGCAGGCTAGCTCTTAACGATTGCTCCACCAGGACTCCCTACTGGTCAATAATTCCTATGTAAATGTCAATGTAGTGCAGTGGTTAAGCACCCTGACCCTAAAGATGTGACCGATTGGGCCCAAATCCTGGCTCTGTGATCTTGGGCAAGTGACTTAGCCTGAATCAGAGACTAACAGAGCTGTGAGAGTCCTTAAAGATACTTATTTCTCCAAGCTTCACCTCTCCTTTTTTTTTTTTTAACTGTGCTTTAGGTGAAAGTTTACAGAGCAAATTAGTTTTTCATTAAACAATTAATACACAAATTGTTTTGTGGCATTGGCTGCGAACCCCTCGATGTGCCAACACTCTCCCCTTCTCCACCCCAGGTTCCCCATTTCCATGTGCCCAATTTTCTTGTCCCTTCCTGCCTTCTCATCTTTGCTTTTGGGCTGGTGCGCCCATCAGTCTCATATACATGATCAAACTATGAAGCACGTTCTTCACGTGTTACTGTTGGCCCTATCGACCTGTCTAAATCTTTAGCTGAAGGGTGAACCTCGGAAGTGACTTCAGTACTGAGTTAAAAGGGTGTCCGGGGCCACACTCTCAGGGTTTCTCCAGTCTCTGACAGACTAGCAAGCCTGGTCTTTTCTGTGTGTGAATTTGAGTTTTGTTCTACGTTTTTCTCCCACTCTGTCTGGGGCCCTCTACTGTGATCCCTGTCAAAGCAGTTGGTGGTGGTAGCCGGGCACAATCTAGGTGTTCTGGGCTCAGTCTGGTAGAGGCTGTGGTAGTGGTGGTTCATTAATCCTTTGGACTAATCTTTACCTTGTGTTTTTGGTTTTCATTCTCCTTTGCTCCAGCTGGGATGGGACCAGTAGATGTATCTTAGATGGCTGCTCGCAGGCTTTTAAGACCGATGCTACTTACCACAGTCAGATGTAGAACATTTTCTTTATAAACTATATTATGCCAATTGAGCTAGATGTCCTCCGAGACCATGGTCCCTGGCCCTCAGTCCAGTAATTCGGTCCCTCAGGGAGTTTGGATGTGTCTGTGAAGCTTCTATGACGACTTTGCCTTAGTCGAGTTGTGCTGACTTTCCCAGTATTGTGTACTCTTACCCTTCACCGTTTATCTAGTGTCTAGTGTTTTTCCTTCCCTACCTCTCACCTCCCTTGTAACTATCGAAGATTGTTTCTTTCTCTGTGTAAACCTTTTCATGATTTTTTATAATAGTGGCCTTATACAATATTTAGCTCTGATACTGTGTGCGTAATGAGAGGAGATAGACGAGATCAGACACCCTGGAAACTGAAGGAGTTTCTAAAAGAAGGTTATAAGGGGTCATTTGCATCCAATGCTGTAGAGGTGTCAGGCTTTTTTGTGATTGACTTATTTCACTCAGCATAACGCCCTCCAGGTTCATCCACATTGTGAGAAGTTTCGGGGGTTCATCATTGTTCTTTATTGTTGCATAGTATTCCATTGTGTGTATGCATCATAATTTGTTTATCCATTCATCTGTTGATGGGCACTTAGGTTGTTTCCATCTTTTTGCTATTGGGAACAATGCTGCAATGAACATGAGAATGCATATGCCTATTCATGTGAAGGCTCTTATTTCTCTAGGACATACTCCTAGGAGAGCTGCACCTTTTTCTGAAAAGAAAATGTGCCCTTGAAAGGTAAAGCCACGCAGACTGTAAGTGGAAATCAGGACTGAAACCCAGGGTTATTGGAGCCCCAGTCTGACGTATTTTGTAACTATGCCATATTGCCTCTTGCAGACTTGTTGAAACTGTCACCTCTTTTTCATCACCATTACCTAGATCAAATAATTAATGCCTGATTTTTAACACAGCCTCCTACCTACTTTGCTACCTTTAGTCTATTCCATCCCCAGTTCATTCTGTCAAGTTAACCCTCCTAAAGCATCATTTCTATCTTGTCATTCCCCTCATTGAAAAGCTTTCAGTGGTTCCTCGTTGCCTGCTAAATAAAATTCAAATATCCACGTCAGACTTTAAAACTCCCAAATCTGGCACCAGCACCCATTTGCATGCCTCCTTTCCCATACTACCATTTTATACCCCATGGTCCAGCCATGCCCAATATTTTGTGTTCCTTGCACACAAAGAACAAGGCTTATGTACTTTCATGGCCTGTTGCCTTTTTACATACTGTTTTCTCAACTTTGAATATTCTCCCTTTGATTTCCCTCCTATCCAATTCTTATTTACCTTTTAAGGCCCAAATCAAATGTCCTAGTGCACGAAGACTTCTCAGATTTCCCCAGTCAAAATTAATTTCTGTGATAATATATGTGACAGGACTTGCCATAGATAAACCGAAAAAACCAAACCCATGGCCTTCAAGTCGATTCTGACTCATAGCAACACTGTAGGACAGAGTAGAAGTGCTCCATAGAGTTTCCAAGGCTATAAATCTTTACAGAAGCAGACTGCCACATTTTTATCCCGTGGAGCAGGTGGTGGATTCCAAGTGCAGACCTTTAGGTTAGGAGCCAAGTGCTTTAACCACCACCAGGGCTCCTCTTTGCCATAGGTAGGTGTTTAGTAAACATGAGTTCCCATCTTCCTTCCTTTTTTCACCTTGTGTTCCCACAGCATATTGCTTATACCTCTGTTGAACACTTTTTTCACTTACCTTGCATTGGGGCCAGTTATTTGAACAACTATTGAAACTTATCTCATTCATCTTTGTATCTTCCAAAGCCTCTATCACAGATCTTGGCACAAAACAGGTCCTTAACAAATATTTGTTGAAATGAAATGGAATGAAAGCTGTGGGGCCAAGCCTTAAGATATCGTCTCATTAGTAATTCAGCAAGACCGACTCCTGTTGCTCAACGTGGAGTGACATGTTGAGAGAAGAGAAACCTGGGAAAGTTTGTTGGTGAATTTCCAACCTTGGTAATTTTCACTGCCCTTTCAACTTCACAGTTTGCTTCCTGAGGGTGGTAAAGTAGGAACGGTGACAGCTCAGATAAGAGTCTCGTCTACACACCCTTTAAAATCAGCTAAGGTCAATACAGACCAATTGTCTCCAGCCAGTGGATTATGAGTAGCTGGAGAGAGCAGTGACTGGTGCTGAAAAGGCAAGGAAGTGGAAGCGGAAGCTCTTTGGAGCCATTTATGAAAGAAAGCTACCATGATCCAGAAATTAATCTTTCCCTGGCAAGGGATTCTTGACCGAAGTCCCAGGATCATTTCCCTTGGAAGAGTGGGTAACTGTGATGGGTGAGCCAGGACAAGTAGGTTGGCATGTGTGACACACCTTTATGGTCTCTCACTAGCAGGGTCTCTTCCAGGCCACTTTGAACACAGCTTTTTAGCTGAGGCTACTGTGAAGATCATTCCAATTCTGGAAGTGCTATCTGGGGTATGGCCAAGATTAAAAAGAAAAAAAAAAAGGACTGCATTCTCATGTTGATAGGTCAAGGACAACTTGAAGGCCTCAAGTCATTTCCTTGTTGGCCACCTTCATTCATTCATCCATTCATCATTCATCAAGCTTTTTCTAAACACCTACTATGTGCCAGGTACATAAGTACTGATACAGAGATGAATGGTCCCTGCCCTTAAGAAGTATCTTGTCCACTGAATTGTGCATGTAGAAACTGTTGAATTGGTGTATGTTTTGGTGTGTATATTCTCAATCATGACAGCAACAAAATAAATTATAAAATAAAGAAATATCTTGTATAATGTAGGAGACGCACAAGTAAAGACAATACAGTGGGCTATGATACATGCTATCATAGAGATATACAGGGCAGAAGAGAAAAAGAAGAGTCAAGAAAGTGAGGGGAATAAAACTTAAACTCTTGAATTTAGTGCAAAAGGCAACTGGCTACTTCTTACCATTCTTCAGCCTTTGTATGTGAAGGGCAGAGCATGTAAGCTGAGTTTTGAAGAACGAATAAGAGTTGGAAAAGAAACTGGAAAAAGTTGTTATAGATAGATTTTATTCTAAAGGCAATGAGGGGCCAATGAAGGATTTTGAGCAGGGGAGTGACTTGATCATATAAACATTTTAGAAAGATGACTCTGAAGATAGTTTGGAGAATGGATTGGAAGGGTCCATGAATGGAGGTGGGAGACAGGAAGCAGATTTACTAATCCAGTTGAAAAATTATTGGAGTTTACACTAAGGTGGTGGAAGTGAGTAGAAATGAAGGGAAGGAGTCAAAAGATATAAGGAGATAGAACCTAAAGGATATGGTTATTTATTGAATATAGAGTGGTGGAAAGGTAAGCAAGAGGGGGCAACCAATGCTGACTCCCCAGATTCTTGACTTGGGTAATTGAATGGATGTGATACCGTTCAATGGGATAAGGGAGCACTGAAGGAGAAGCAGATTCAGAAGCAGAAGAAAGGAGATGGACATCCAATATATATATTTGGAGACCAGAAGTGAGGTCTTGCCTAAAGATACAGACTTGGAGCTGTCAATTATCAAGGCCACGGGAGTGGATGACACTGCTCAGGAAGAGTTTGAAAAGTGAGAAGAACAGAGAACAAAAAATGGAACCCTGAAGAACATCATTATTGAAGGAGAAAAGTAAAGGAAAGCATGGAGCAGTCTGAGAGATAAGAGAGTGACCAGTAGGAAAAATGTAACAAAAATCAAAACAGACCATGCAGCCATTAAAAATTGCGTTTTAGAGGAATATTCATTGACATTCTAAAATGATCATGATATAATGGCAAATGAAAAGAGCAGAATACAAAAAATTATATATTGTATTATGACAATTTTATTTTAAAAATACATGTATATATTTTTCATTGGAAGACTACTGTAAGGTTTCACAGTTAGTAATGAATATCTCTCGGTGGTAGAGTTACAAACCACTTTTATTTTTATCCGTAGGATTTTTTTTGTATTTTCCAGTTTTTTTCTATAAAGAACACACATTACTCGTATAATCAGCAAATTAAAATGTTAATATAAAAAGAAAAAAATCAAAGGAGAAGAAAGTTTCAAGAATGTGGGAGTGGTCAGCTGGATCAAACACCTCAGAAAGGTGCAGTAAGACTAGTTCTGAAGGGCGTCCATTGGATTTAGCAACAAAGTGACCTCATGAAAATTGTTTCAGTGAAGTGAGGAGTGGAGGCAGAGGGCAGGTTGAAGGTGGAATCTAAGCATGAATGGGAGAGGAAGACATGTAGATAGCAAGTGTAGAAACAGCTTTCAAAAAACTTAGCTAACAGCATCAAAGATCTTTAAACCAAAACCAAATCAAACTCACTGCTGTCGGATCGACTCCCACTCGTGGCAGGCAACCCAATGTGTTACAGAGTAGAACTACTCTGTAGGGTTTTCTTGGTTGTAATCTTAACTGAAGCAGATTGCCAGGCCTTTCTTCTGTGGTACCTCTGATTGGGTTTGAACCACCAACCTTTAGGTTAGGAGTTGAGCACAAACCGTTTGCGACACCTAGGGACCTTCCAAATGTCATTAGGAAATTGCAAGTAAAAACCACAAAGAGATATCATTGCAAGCCTGTTAAAAAAATGGCTAAAATTCAGAACACTGACAACACCAAATGCTGGTGAGGACATGGAGCAACAGAATTCTCAAGCATTGCTAATGGGAATGCAAAATGGTACAGTCACTTTGGAAGACAGTTTGACAATTTCTTACAAAGCTAAACATAGGCTTCCCATATGATCCAGCAATCATGCTCTTGGGTATTTACCCACATGCATGGAAAACTCATGTCCACACAAAAACCTGCACATAAATGTTTATGGTGGTTTTATTCACAATTGCCAAAAACTGGAAGCAACCAAGATGTCTTTCAAAAGGTGAATGGGTAAACAAACTGTGGTATATCCATACAATGGAATATCATTCGGCCAAAAAAATGAGTTATTAAGCCACAGAAAGACATGGAGGAAACTTCAATGCATATTGGTTATTGAAAGAAGCCAGTCTGAAAAAGCTTCATACTGCATGATTGCAACTATATGACATTCTGGAAAAGTCAAAACTATAGAGACAGTGAAAAGATCAGTGGTTGCCAGGAGGTCGGGGAGAGGGAGAAGAGGGAAAGGGATGAATAGGTGGAGAACAGGAGATTAGGGTAGTGAAACTATTCTGTATGCTACTCATTTGTGAAAACCTGTAGAACTATACAACGCAAAGAATGAATCCTAGTGTAAACTATGTGGTGTGTGGGGAACTATAGACTGTATTTAATAATGATGTATCAATATTGGAGCCCTGGTGGCACGGTGGTTAAGAGCTTGGCTGCTTACCAAAAGGTTGGCAGTTTGAATCCACCAGCCGCTCCTTGGAAACCCTATGGGGAGGTTCTACTCTGTCTTATAGGATTGGCAACAGGCTTGTTGTTTTTGTTTGTTTGTATCAATATTGGTTCGTCAATCATAACAAATGTACCACACTAATGTAAGATGTTAATAATAGGGAAAACTGTGAGTGAAGGAGAGAGGAAGTGTATGGGAACCACCTGTAGTGTCTGATCAATCTTCTGAAAACCTAAAACTGCTCTAAAAAATCAAGTCAGGGATCACAATAGAGGGTCCCAGACAAAGCTGGAGAAAAATGTGGAAGAAAATTCAAACTCACACACACACAAAAAGACCAGACTTACTGGTCTGACAGAGACTGGAGAAACCCCTAGAGTATGACCCCCAGACACCTTTTTAACTCAGTACTGAAGCCACTCCTGAGGTTCACCCTTCAGCCAAAGATTAGACAGGCCTATAAAACAAACAATGACACAGGTAATTCAACCATGTATATGCAACTAAATGGGCACACCAGCCCCTGGGCAAGGAAGAGAAAGCAGGTGGGGACAGGAAAAGCTGGACGAATGGAAATGGAGAATCCAAGGTAGAGAAGAGGAGAGTGTTGACATGTCTCAGAGTTGGCAACCAATGTCACAAAACAATACGTGTATTAATTGTTTAATGAGAAACTAATTTGCTCTGTAAACTTTCACCTAAATCACAATAAAAAAATAAAAATAAAGTCTACTTTTTTCAAATAATCCTTTCAACTAAATATCAAATAAAATTTTGGGGGGAAAAAAACTCAGCTAAAAAGGGAAAGAGGGAGGGCAGAAGCCCAGTTTAGCATACCATCCCGTTTGAAACTGGTGTGTAAACAAACCTTCACTGAAAACACAATGAAATATTATTTAAAAAAAAGATGCCATCCCATTTGGGAATCCCACTGTATGTTTGGTGGCTTTGAGCACCCTGGAGAGGTAGGTTATGAACGTCTTCTGACATCCAGTCTTTCAGTGTAAGGGATACAGCACAGTCTGGAATTGGAAGTGGCAGCCAGCTTAGGGCATCAACATCAGAAATTGCCCTTCCAGGCTTAAAGACAGACTTATCATTAAAACTGAACAAAATACTTCAATGCTGCATATGTGACCACATAATTGAGAGTGTAGGTTAATCCTTGGAAAAGAGCCCCTAAAAAAGCTTGTGATGAGTTTTAATCATAGCTGCATTTTGAAGTAGTCATGGAAGTTCTTGTGACTCGCGTGATAACAGTGAGGGCCCCTCTATCAATGTGTGTAGCTCAGTTCTGTAGACAATATTGTTCTCTAGGAATAAGCCAAACCTCAGTGTATCCTGTGACTCAACCTGGCCCTGACACTGTGAGGTGAAATGTCAATAGTGAGAAAGAGCATACTATGTTTATTGTGAAGCACTAGCTCAGATTCAGAAATCAATAACTGCTTGACATTCTGGAAAGCACTCTCATGATGGCAAGTCCTGTGTCACTGAACACCCATTTCCTAGTAGACAATGAAGTAGATCAAAAATTCTTGTCTTTTGTAGGAGGAAAACATAACCAAAATGGAGACTTCCTCAGAGCAGGGGCCCCGTAGATTGTGGAGTCCCTATTCTGGGGTCAGCAGAGGGAGGCAAGACGTTCAACTAGAAGAGACTTTCACCTGAGGAGACCCAGGGCAACAAAGCCATAGAGGAGAATTATAATCTTCAATTAAGCAGCAAGAAGAAGGTGGAAATAGAAGAGGGAAGATAAAATCTTTGGCTGGAAGACTTGGGAGCAGGATCGTCCTGTTCAGGTGCAAGGAACAGATTAAGAAGAGTACCACCAATGACCGCCCTGGACAGAGCAGGAGAAAAATGTAGAACAGAACTCAAGTTCACACAAAAAGATCAGACTTCATGGTCTGACAGAGACTGGAGGAGCCCCCGAGACTATGGCCCCCAGACGCACTGTTAACTCAGAACTGAAACCATTCCTGAAGCCCACTCTTCAGGCAAAGATTAGACAGGACTATAAAACAAAAAATAATACACGTGAGGAGTGTGCTTCTTAGTTCAATCAGATACTTGAGACCAAATGGGTGGCTCCTGCCCGGAGGCAGAATGAGAAGGCAGGAAAGGACAGGAACTGGTTGAGTGGACACAGGGAAACTGGGGTGGAAAGGGGGAGTGTGCTGTCACATTGTGGGGATTGCAACTAATGTCACAAAACAACATGTGTAGAAATTTTTGTATGAGAAATTAACTTGAGTTGTAAAGTTTCACCTAAAGCACAATAAAAATAAAATAAAATACGTATTGTAAAAAAAAAAAAAAGATTAAGAAGAGTAGGTTAGAATGAAGGCTGTGAAGGATGAGGGTGTATTAGAAAAACCAAAACCAAACCCATTGCCATCGAGTGGATCCCAACTCATGGCAACCCCATGAGAACTCTTCTGTCTGCAGGTTTTCTTGGCTGTAATCTTTATGGAAGCAGCTTGCCAGGCCTTTCTTCTGCGGCACCACTGAGTGGGTTTGAATTGGCAATCTTTTAGGTTAGTAGTTGAGCACAAGCCATTGCACCACTCAGGAACCTCAGGTTATTAGAGCCCCTCTTTTTCTTATGGTGTTCAGAGCCTGTTGTAGGGACTAATACAGCAGTTTAAAGAAGGCATACAGGACTGGATCCCATCTTTCCTTTGAATCCCTCTCACTCCCCGCTCTACAGGCTGAGGATGGAGCTGAGTTGGCTCTATAGAAGGAACAAAGCATTATGGATGGGGGTTAAAGTTAAGCTCTTATGGATGCCCCTCTGGCCCATAGTTCTCTCCACAGACCAGGTGCTGGAATCTACCTTGGTGGGGCTGAGTCCAGAAATCCCTGTAACCACATACTCTGGCTCCCTAACCCTGATAGGATGGTTGGATGTACATAGACAGGGAGGTGAGGAGCTTTAGGCAGAAGACAACGGAGTTCACGATTTTAGAGATCTGAACGAGTCTAGGAATCTGTCCTCTAATTTGCAGCAGGGTTGGATGGGGAAGGTGCAGTAGGAGGAAAACATCCTGGATTTCCTGGACAGCCCACCCTCCCTCCTCCTGTGAACAGTGCTTGTCAGCAGAAGCTTGGCTTGCAAGGTGTCATCAGCAGCCTGGCACTCCCCAAGACTGAGTAGTGCTGAGTGGTTCGGAGAAGTAGCAGGTATATGGTTGTTATTACCAAGGCAGGGGGATCCTGGATGAGGCATCCATGGTGTTACTGTTGGCAAATGTGGCTGCCAGGGAGGGCAGGGGAGCCCAAAGTTTTTTTCAACAGAAAGGGACAACACCAGGGCTTCTATTTAGGGCCTGGTTTACATGCTTCATTGGATCATCAGTTTGAGGAAATAGATGATAAACCAGTAGATCCATCTGGAAGACCTGGAAAAGGATCCTATGGGAAAAATATCTCCTGTATATATAATATGATTTCGATCACGGGTGTATATATAAAGAAAAAAAATGAAAGGAAATGTTAAATGCTTAATGGACAGAGCATTGACTCATCTGGTTGGCTGCCCAAACTTGGTCTATTAGAAGAACACTACCTCTAAGTCCCCTTGGGTAAAATTCCAGGATTGGATTCAACCGGGGAGCTTTATACCCCCATGCCACTTCATAGGACCTACAGTCCTCACTATACCCTCAAGAGCAGAAAGAGCAGGAAATGGACATCAAGCTGTATGAGCTGAATACCAGCAACATTAAGACAGGAGCCCAATGTCCCATTTCACCTGGCTACCTGATCTAGTGAAAGGATGTGGAACTTTCTGGAGTCTTTTGCAAGCACACCCTCTGTTAATCCAGTGATGGGACATCAGCGAAATACAGTACCATTCCTCAAACCTCAGGAATTAGGGTCTTCATAAAACACAACGGGGGCAAAATTAATTCCAAACTGCAATGAGTGGATGTGGTGCGGCTTAAGGGGCTTATTCCCAGTAAGTTTATATGCTCCAAGAAGTATTACATCACCTTTAGACTTTAATACTGGCAGAATGAGTATACCATCCTGACTATGTGAAGCTGATTTTAGGATGTTTCATGCAGTTGTTTTTTGGGGGGAGGGCTGTAATAATTTTGTTTTTGTTCCCCATTCCCCACTGTCCTTAGAGCAAAAGGTATAGGTCCAACTGTCAGGTGAATTGATGCAATATCTGAGTACGGTTCTTCAGAAAACCCCTTGGAAAAATTGTGATAACTCCCTGTAGTTGGCCTCTTCTAAAAATACGAATTCCAGGGGCACATATTCATTCATATAATTACGTGGCCTTTTGAGAAGGATTTGTGAAAAATAATACCAATCATGAACATAGAGCCACTTCCATCTTTCCCGAGCAGCCCAGACCAGGAACAGTTTGCATAACCTTCCACAGCCTGAGCTGGGGCGGGAACTGAAATGTTCTGCAGATTTTAGGAGTTGGATACTTTCTTAATCCTATGGACCCATTTGGGAAGTTTTTACCTGGGTGGCATGAGCAACATTTATATTGGAAGCTGTCCCCTCTGATTTCTGAGCCATACAGCAATGCTGTTTCATCGATAAAAAGTCACACAAAATGCCACATTTTGTTTGGTAATGAGTCCCAGGGATTACTGCACAGTCAAGGGAGTGCGGCTCCATGCCACCCAAGAAAGCCTCAAGATTGTCCTGCTGAGGCAGCCGGCACTACGCCATGATGCAATGCTCACCAGGTTGCTGATTCTGTTTGTGAGCCCTGAGCCTCTGAACTATGACAGATATTGCCTGCGAGACGTGCTCTTAGAGAACATGTGCTAAATTTCTTCTGTCAACTGTCCTTGTCTTGAGTAGAACAGGAGTGGTGAAAGCCATGTCGGAGCTCCATGCCCGAGCCATGTTGGAGGCAGCAGGCTTATGTTTAGGGTCTCTTACTTTGTTTGTCTCAAGATCTAATGACGATCTCCCTGAGTGAATCTTAGGAAATAAACAGACTGACATACAATTTTAAAATATTCTCCCAAAACATCCACTGTAAGAAGGTCTGCTCAGGAATCAAAGCGGAAGCTGAATCCAGCTGCTTACCAGGAACAAATAGATTTACTTTGTTCACTATAGTACAGTTTTCCTCCTTGCCTCTCCTTTTTCCCTCCCCTCCCCCGTCTTCCCTCTCCTCACCTTTTCTCTCCTGCAGCAGCAGTACCATCCTACCCAGAAGTTGTGCTCAAGTAGCAGTAAACAGGCAGTGAACAAGTTGATTCTAGCAATAGCATTTTTTATTCAGCTAAAAACTACTCAAATAGACTTCCAGTAGCCTAGAATTGCAAGCACCCCAAAGAAACCCTGCCAGGACTTCAAGGAACAATGAGTACACACTAATATTGACCTGTAGTTCCTGTCCCAGGAGCTCCAATATAGGAGCTCTGTCTTCTGGTCAAACAGGTCTGCCTACCATTAGCTAATCACATAGCTTCCTGTCATCTGGAATGCTTGGTCCCTCCATCTTCTTAAGGACCCAAGTCCAACTTCGCCTCCATTAAGTCTAGCCTTTTCTCATATGTTTGAACTCCTTCTGGTGCCTCATGTCTGCATATGACATTTAGAACATACTCCCTTGTTGTAGTTACTCAGGTGCATGTCTCATCTCTCCTATTAGCTCAGAACCTTCTGGGATTAGGGATCATTCCTTATTCAGATTCTCAGTGGGACCAGAGCTTATGAGCTATGATGCAGCGGTTAAGCAAACAAGTTCTGGAGCCAGACAGCTTGGGTTCAAATAACTTTTTTAATTTATTTTTTAATGGCTGATTTTGGGGAGGTAGATTGCCAGGCCTTTCTTCTGAGGTGCCTTGGTGTGGACTCGAACCTCCAGCCTAATATGTGGCTGAGCATGTTAACCATTTGTACCACCCAGGGACTCTGGGCTCAAATCTAACTTTGTTACTTACTAGCTGGGTGACATCAGGTATGTCACTTAACCTCTCTGTGCCTTAATTCTCCAGTAACATGGGAATATTAATATTAATAGTGCCTACTTAATAGGTAATTTTGAGAATCAAACAAGATAATAGGTATGAAGCACTTTAAACATTGCCTTTTACACATTAAAGTACTCAAGAAAGGCTAGTTAGTCCTTCTTATCTACCCAAGCTCTATTCTCAGCAGGAATTGCTGAATACCAAAGAATAGCATTCAGCCTGTCCTCCACAAGCTCTAGCTCTATTTTGCCTTCTACCAAGTTCACCAGATGCTCACTAAGGAATTCTCTAAAGCAAGTCCGTTGCTATCCAGTCGATTCCAACTCATAGTGACCCTGCAAGGCAGAGTAGAATGGCCTCATAGGGTTTCCAAGGCTGTAAGTTTTCCAGAAACAGATTGCCATATCTTACTCCCGCGGCGCAGCTGGTGGGTCCGCACTGCCAACCTTTCGGCTTGCAGCCAAGCGCTTAACCAGTGCACCACTGGGGCTCCTCAGAAATTGTCTACCTGACTTTAAATGTCTTCCATACTCTGAGCCCCTTACCTAACTTATCATATCTTCTACAGCTCCCCTACATAGTCCTGCCTCCTTATTGTCTCCCAGACATGTCTTGCTCATTCCTACCTCTGTGCTTTTACTCACATTGTTCCTCCTCCCTGGAATGCTAACCCTATATTTCCTGTTTTCAAATCCTACCCATCCTTTACTTCTCCACCTAAACCTCACCTCTTCTAGGAAGCCTTCCCTGATTACTTCAGTTTACTCTTATCTTCCCCTTCTTTGAACCCCCTCAGCAGTCAAAGTTGGAATCACGTAATTGAACATACACTGATATTTTTCATGATTATTTCTTGGGTCTTGGCCTTGTATCCTCAGAAAATTGACAAATTGCTTAAGAACAGCTGGCATGTTTTCCCCTCCCCTGCCACCTACCCCCAGCAGTAGCCCTAGGCTGGATACTCATTAGGTGTCCAGGAAAGTAAAGACTTGTTGGCTGATGTATTGATATGCCTGAGTTTGGCCAAGGGAGGCTCAGGCTCTGGCTATCTTTCCGGCAGTGAACACAAACTGGGTGAAGAGCAGAAGGCAGAGGGACTGGTGTCTGCTGACTTCACTTATTTGTTTACTGCCACACAGGCTTTAGACATGGCAGGGTCTTCAGGTTCAGCTAAGCCCTCAATGTGGAGACCTTGAAACTAGACTGATCCCTCAGTTAATGGTTGACATTCCCTGTTTACCTTAATGATTGCCAAGATTTGTTACTGCGCAAGATACACTTTGCGGTTCAACTGCTTTGGCCCCCAGGATGGAAGGCAATTTCTGAGGAGGTGTTAGGGTTCTGGGATGGGATTGGAAATACTCTGGTCCATTCCCAGTCGTTCAGGACATGGACAATAAGCAGGGGTCAAAGTACCTTGGTACTGCCATATGGGTGGGAAGCACTGTCATTCCCCACCTTGACCTCAGGAGCCAGTAGACATCGCCCATGGCTTTTTTTCTTCTGAGCGTCAAGTAATTTTAAAGCATCAAAGCTAGAAGGGATGGCACCCAATGCAGGATCCCTCTCTGCAGCTTGCCCACACTTAGATCTACCTGAGGCCAGCTTCAGGGCGTGGGGGAAGGCTGAAAGCTGTTGATGATCTCAGGTTCAGTTTTGCCTTGTACCAAGTTTACCAGACACTCACTAAGGAATTCTCTAAACCAAATCCATTGCCATCCAGTAGACTCCAACTCATAGTGACCTTATAAGACACAGTAGAATGGCCCCATAGGGTTTCCAAGACTGTAATCTTTACAGAAGCAGATTGCCACATCTTTCTCCCACAGAGCAGCTGGTGGGTTCGAACTGCCTACCAGATGGACTAAACATGGGCACGCAGGTGACAATGATGCCTCTCTTCCTCCGGGACAGGGCACTAACTCCAGGCTATGTGATCTGTCTCTCCAAACTCATTGGGAGTTCAGGGGATCAATCTTGTTTAATGATTGTGTGTGGGAAGAGGTGGGGCTGGTTAATGTTTGGTTCCTCTTGGGCTGTGGGCCATATCTGGCTCCAGCCCTGGACTCGTCCCTCCCCTGGGCTGGGCTGACAATACCTAGTGGCACAGGGCAGACACGCCTGCAGACATTCCCTGGGAAAGGGCAGCAGCCGCCAGGTGTAGCAGTGTCGGGGAGGTGAGAAGGCTGGGGGCTGAGGGAGGTGGGCCAGGAGGGTTGGTGTGGCGCAGGGGGCAGAAATGGGGGCTGGGGAGAGGGCCAGGTCTTGCCTTCTCTTGGTCTGGGCATTCAGTCACTTAGATTCCTTCCATGCTTATCCTCTGAGCTGAGGTGAGGCCCCTCCTGCCAGGTGCCAAGCTTGCTAAGCCTATCTCTACAGCCCCCAACTCTTATCCTCTTCCCATGCTCAAAGCTGCTCCTCCTCTCACTCTTTTTTCTCAGACAAGGGTTTTTTCCCTCGTTCCCACAGGGCCAGATTCCCAGGAAGACTTGAGGGACTTCCTAGGCTCAGGGTGGCCAAGTTCTTCTCTGTACAACATTTCCTGCCACACAGGGTTAGGGTTAGGTGGAACTGTTGGGCACAGCCAGGTTCTGTTTTTCTTCCATGATTACAAGGTAAACCAGGTGTGCAACCAACATAGGGGCTGCAGGTGGAGGAATACAGTGCACTCAGTGGGCAGCAGAGGGTCAGCCAACAGGATTGAAGATTTGGGAGTGTGTACTTCCATTTTCTTGAGGGAGGCAGGGAGACTCAAGCTGAGCTCGGAGTCGCTGATGGTTTGGAGGTCTGAATAAGGGGTGCCCCTCTGGCTGTCTGGAACTTGTTCCAGCTGTTGGGAATGGCACAGCAGAATGTATGGGCTTAGAAAATGAAATAAGGAGAATGGAGACAAGAGGGGTTTGACTGGAGAGAAGTATAGATGAGGATACAGCATGGCAATGGGGAAGGGACCCAGGCTTTGGTGAGAGACCCAAGAATCCTAACCTGAGCCCCAGCACTTACCAGCTGTATGATAAGTTTCTCAGCTTCTTTGAGCCTCCTTTTTCTCAACTGCAAATTGGAGACAATAACCTGTGGCTCACAGGGTTGTTGTGAGGATGAGAGTTAATGAACATATGGCTCCTAGCACGCAGTGGGCATTCCATAAATGGTTACTGTTGTAATAAGTCCAAGTACAGACCAACAGGAAGTCTGATGAGTGATGGAGGAGTAAGGGGGTATAGTTCAAACAGTTGGTAAAGGAACTGACATTAGCAGAAGTTCTGTGAAAAGACCACAGCACAGTGAGGGAAAGAAAAAGTTGTAATGAGCTAGACTGGACCCATCCCAAGCCTAGCTACAGAGTATGACAGGGGTGGAGAGGGTAAGTCCAATGAGATGCTGTAGAACCACGGGGTAGAGGCAAGGAAGAGAAGCAAGGGAAGAGGAACAGAGCTTGAAAAGTTTGGCCTTAGCCACAAAAACTGACGAAGGTGGTCAGAAACTTAGAAGGAAATCTCAAAGGAAGCCCCATGTCCTTTCCTGATTAGAGGCTGGGTAATGGGTTGCCTGTGGAGAGGTGTTCATGAATGCCACTGAGAGAATCTGGGGTTGCCTGTGAAGTAGGAGGGGGAGTATGGGGTCTAAGGCTAAATGTGACCTCATCCAGCCCAACCAGGCTCCTCTTCCCCAAGCTCAAAAAACACAAGGGTTTTCTTGTGGTTAGAAGGACAGACAAGGAAATAGATGGGAGCAAAGGTGGGAGAGGCAGACCTGATGAATGTGCGTGTGCATGTGTGTGTGTGTACATAATGTGTGGCACCTGTGCACACATACAGTCCCACAGGAAGGAGTATAAGTTTTTGAGTTGCGGACCTAGTCTCAGCTAGAATGCAAACTCCTTAAAAGGTAGAGAGGCAGCCAAAGGTAGTGCTATATACAAAGGCTTTGAGATCAGATGAAGAAAAATTTGAAATTTGACTCTACCACTTCGCAGCAGTGCAACTGCCATTGAGACACATTACTTAATCTCTCTGATCCTCAATTTCCTTGCCTGAAAAATGGGGATAATATTACAGGATTGCTGTAAGGAGTAAGTAGGATCCCCTGATTTTGAACTGTGCTTGAGTACTGGGGCAAATCTGAGTCTGAGGACAGGGCCAAAGCCTGACATGAACAGGGAGTTCCTATCTAATTAAACAGGAGGGCAAAACATGCCTGGAGTAACACAGAGCATATCAGCACTTGGACTTTAACCCAAAGTCACTAAAATGGTTTGGATTTCAAAACCAGGTCACTGCCCTGGATGTTTTTGCAGTTGTTGGAGTCTTAAATGAAAGTCTTGAGGTATTGATGTTGACATAATAATCAGCTCCTCTTTCAAAGTGGAAGGCAAAAATTGAGATCTCAGTGCCCACACAAGAGTCATTAGGGGCACCAAAGGGAGCTTACTGGCTTATGTCTCAGAGGGCTGAAGAAGATGAGAAACGGACAGCTACAAGAACCTAGGAACTCAGGGGTCGCCAAGCTGTCTATGGGGACATGCCTGGGGGGCAAAGAGAAGAGAACAGCTGGGGCTTGCTTTGGTGTAAGAGTAAGCAGCCGGACAAAGATAAGGAAGGGAAAAAAAAAGAATAAATCAGGAGGCAATGGAAAGCCCTGGGAAGGAAGGAGAGGAAAAGAGTTGTCAGTTGATAGGAAAGGAGAGGAGGAGGGGCTAGAAGAGAAGAGAGACCAGTTTTGAATTTCCCTGTTTCTAATAGAAAAGCTGTAATTTTATCCAAGGCAGTAGAGTTTATGAGAAAGAGTATGAGCTCTAAACTTAGTTTGGCCTGGCTCAAAGGCCAGCTCTGTCACTTACTAACTGTGTGATTCTTGGACAAGTCCTATCACCTTCCTTTGCCTCGGTGTCCTCGTCTGTGAAATGAGGATAAAAATACCCACTTCACGGGGCTGTTCTGAGAATTACACAAGATATTGTGCATGCAAGGGCCTGGCATTCAAGTGCTCAGTGAACGGTTGTAATTAATTCTCCTTGACCACCTGTTTTCGAGCCTAACACATCTCAGTGAAGGAAGCACTTCTTTAGAACTAACTGTGGTCCCTCCTGCAGCAGCTCTGCCTTCAGAATCCCAGGCTTGGAGAAGGGGCACCTGTATTCCTGCCTCCCCACACTGGTTTGGGCAGAGAGCATGGACTCACTGAGCCTTTTTTTTTTTTTAGATAAATAAACTTTGTTCAGAGAAGTAACCTATGTCCCATGGACTGTCCCTTCTTCCATTTTCTTTCATCCCCTTCCCTCTCTTCCAGTTATTGATGTCCTACCCTTTCCCCCTACAACAGAGAGGCCCATCCAGAGATGAGTACGGGGCTTCTACTGAAGTGGAGTGACGATTGGGGGAAGGAAATGCCCCTGCATTTCCTACCTGTCCAGGCCTATGTGTTCTCAGTACATCCCAGTTCCTTGCTTCTAGCTTGATCTCCTTGCAACTCAATAGCATAAGTAGCAGGAGGTGGGGGAGAGGCCTTCTTTGCCTGCCTGAGGGGCAGAGGGGAATTTCTTCCCTAGAGCAACTGGCAAGCTCATGAAAGCAGGATGTTACAATATGTACTTGATACTGGGGGCAGGGCAGGAACCCGGAACAGTCTGTTCTATCCCAGACAGACGCTATAGGTCAACAACAGCTTCAGGAATTAAAAAAAAAGAGGGATCTTGGGTTTAGCAGACCACTTGGTCCCCCCAAAGCAACATTGATTTCTCTTCCTGAGAAGATTCTCACCCCCCCTTGATCACCAACTACGAAACTGGAGCTGAGCTAAAAACTTCTGCAGGTTGCCTCATAAAACTTCACAATAACTCTGGGTACTAACCTCATTTATAGATGAGCAAAGAGGCTCAGAGAAGTTCAGTAACTACTCAAGGTTGTATTAAGTGAAAAATCAGTATTCGAACCCAAGTCTATGTGACTCTTACATATTCCATCTCCTAACCTTCTGTCTGGTGGCGACCCTCTGCTTTCTCTTCTGTCTTGTACTTACCGCATACCCACCTCACCACCTCCTAGCTGGGTTCCCTTTCCTGAAGCTCCGTGAGGGATGGTCAGGGTTTGCTCTATGACGCTGGCACTGAAATGTGCTCACAGGTCCACAGCTTCCATGCTTCTTGTGCTTTTACCAGTAACATTAGCTTTTGCTTTTTTTTCACCACTAGCCTTTTCTTTTGCTGATACCATCTGTAAAAGCACAGGAAGTATACTGTGGAAAGACCCTAAACTTCTGCTTCAGATAACACTTTTGTGTTTCATCCTACCCTACGGCTTCCTAGCTGTGTGACTTGAATGAGTTACTTAACTTATCTGAGCTTCAGCTTCCTCATCTGGAAAATGTGGTAACAATCTTTAGAGGCTTACTAAAACCAAAAACCAAACCCACTGCCATCAGGTCAATTCCGACTCACACGGACCCTATAGGACAGAGTAGAACTGCCCCATAGGGTTTCCAAGGCTGTAAATCTTTACAGAAGCAGACTGCCACATCTTTCTCCCAGTGGTTTCCAACCTCTGACTTTTGGGTTGGCAGCCAAACACTTTAACCACTATGCTACCATGGCTCCTAAACTCAAACCAAACCAAACCCATTGCCATCAAGTCGATTCCGACTCATAGCAACTCTATAGGATAGAGCAGAACTGCCCCCATAGGGTTTCCAAGGAGCAGCTGGTGGATTCGAACTGCTGACCTTTTAGTTAGCAGCCGAGCTCTTAACCACTGTACCACCAGGGCTCCAGAGGCTTACTAAGCAGATTAAAAAAAATTGTACGGGAAAATGCTTAGCATGGTTCCTGGCTTGATAAATATGAACTCCTTTTTTTTTCTTTCCCCTCTACCCATACCCTGGAGGGGATCTAAACCTAGGAAAAACCCTGCTGATCCTAAATTTCTGGTAGGGCCATTGGGGGAAGGTCTCAGCCCAGAGCCTCCTGGTCCCCTGGGGTTCTTTCTTACATATACCTGTTCCATCTCTCCTCCTCTCCTCACCCCCTGTGACCGTTCTTCTGATGGGGCTATGGGGCGGGTGCGGCGATGGACCGGGCGGGCACAGAACAGGTGGGTGCCGGCTGGGTGTCGGGCACTGGGACACAAGTGCTCTGTGTATAGGGTGGGCGGAAGTCAGGGCGTTTGATCTGAATTCTAAAGGGCGTTGTTCAGAGCCCCACAAAGGTCCCATTGTGCAGACACTGGGTATAAAGCAGCATATGACTCCCCAGCACCGGGCGGTGATGAATTGGAACGCAGGCGCGGACCCAGGGACTACTCCCCCTGCACAGACATGAGACCATAGGGGACCTGTCTGAGTGGCCTCAGGGATAGGCGCTCCCCAAGGTAACAGGACTTTATTGGGTTTGCCCCAGGTCCAGAGCGAAGGAGCTGGGAGATGGGGAGCAAGAGGGGGTGGCTGCTGGGAGAGCAAGATAGGTCTGGCAAAGAGAGGGGCTGGAGAAGAAAGAATGTTGAATGAAAGTGAAGAAAGGGGATGGGGCTCAAGGAGGTCAAGATGAGTGAGGAGAAGGAGAGGCTGGCAAGGAAGATAGAGTGATGAGGAAAGCTATGGCTATCCTTCCTTTCCTGCACTGACTCTGACTCTTGGGGGAGGGGTGTGGTTGGCAGTGTTATGGACCTGAGCTTCTGTCCCAACTCTCTGACAGCTTGCTTTGTGGCTCATGTTTTGCAGGTGTGAATGAGGCAGGATGAACTGGACAGGTTTGTACACCTTGCTCAGTGGTGTGAACCGGCATTCTACGGCCATTGGCCGAGTATGGCTCTCGGTCATCTTCATCTTCAGAATCATGGTGCTGGTGGTGGCTGCGGAGAGTGTGTGGGGTGACGAGAAGTCTTCCTTCATTTGCAACACCCTCCAGCCTGGCTGTAACAGCGTCTGCTATGACCACTTTTTCCCCATTTCCCATGTGCGTCTGTGGTCCCTGCAGCTCATCTTGGTTTCCACCCCAGCTCTCCTCGTGGCCATGCACGTGGCTCACCAGCAGCACATAGAGAAGAAAATGCTTCGGCTTGAGGGCCATGGGGACCCCTTACACCTGGAGGAGGTGAAGAGGCACAAGGTCCACATCTCAGGGACACTGTGGTGGACCTATGTCATCAGCGTAGTGTTCCGGCTGCTGTTTGAGGCAGTCTTCATGTATGTCTTTTATCTGCTCTACCCTGGCTACGCCATGGTACGATTGGTCAAGTGTGAGGCCTACCCCTGCCCCAACACAGTGGACTGCTTTGTGTCCCGCCCCACGGAGAAAACCGTCTTCACTGTCTTTATGCTAGCCGCCTCGGGCATCTGCATCATCCTCAACGTGGCCGAGGTGGTGTACCTCATCATCCGAGCCTGTGCTCGCCGAGCCCAGCGCCGCTCCAATCCGCCCTCCCGCAAGGGCTCGGGCTTTGGCCACCGCCTCTCACCTGAATACAAGCAGAATGAGATCAACAAGCTGCTGAGCGAGCAGGATGGCTCCCTGAAAGACATACTGCGCCGCAGCCCCGGCACTGGTGCCGGGCTGGCTGAGAAGAGCGACCGCTGCTCGGCCTGCTGATGCCACATACCAGGCAACCTCCCATCCCGCCCCCACCCTGTCCTGGGCCTGCCCCTCCTTCTCCCCTGCTGCTGCACAGGCCTCTACCTGCTAGGGATCATTCGATCAAAAACTCCCCCCGCCACCTGCCTTCCTCCCAGGGCCTTCTGTCTGAGGGACTGGGTGGCGTGGGGAGCTGGAGGCCACCGGAACCAGTGCCCCAGGTTATGGGGGTGTGGGCAACTATTGCTGCCTATACTCCTTCCTCTTCCCTCTCCCTTTCCCTGGGACCACTGGGGACAAGAAATGAGATGCTCTGACAGCATCTCCAATTATGAAACTAATCTTAACCCCGTGAAGTCAGATACCCTATTTTCTGGAGTCACATCAGTGGGGGAGGGGATGTGGGCAAGTGAAGCGAAGGAAGGGGTGCTGTGGACTTGTGGGAGGAGAAGGGAAGGTAGCAAAAAAAAAAAAAAAAAAAGAAAAAAGCTTTCGGGAGGGAATGCCTGGGGTGGGGGAGTTAGGAAGGGAGAAGCAGGCAGATAAGTTGCAGCTGAGGTTGGTCAAGGCTGCCTTTGCCTCTAGTCCCCAAGGCCTCTCTCTGCCTGAAATGTTACACATTAAACAGGATTTTACAGTAAATGAGGAGGTGGCTTGTGTGTTTGTCAAGTTCTTTCTCCTGTAACCTCTGACTGCCCCCTGGTTGAGCTGGCCTTGGCTTTTTGTAGAACAAGAAAGGAATGGGGCAAAAGCAATAGTGATGTGAGGAACTGAAGCTGCAAAATGAGAGACCACCGCACTCCTGGCCCAGCAAAGCCACACCCTGAGTCATTCTCTCCTTTGTTGTGTTGTGTTGTTGTTGTTGTTTCATTTTTTAAAAAATAACAGCTTTATTAAGATATAATTCACCTACCTCCCTCCTCTGATTTTAAAGAGATTAAAATAAGAACTCCCTCTGGAGTGGTAGGAGACGATAGAAAGATTTCTTAAATCTGAGTGAGACTTGCAAATATTCCCTGGGCACCTTGTTGAAGGCTCCCTTTCCCACACTCCTGGGAGAGGTATTCTCCTTACTCCCTCAGAACTCAGCATTCCTTGCAAACTGATGTCCTGCAACCCACCTGTGGGATTGTACAATGACTCTGACCGCTTTCCTCCAGACATAGCCCCTGATTCTATCCTCCTCCTCAATTCCCTTCCCTTAGGAATCAATATTCTCCACCCCAGAGGCGCCTCCACCACAGGTCAAAAAATTTACAGCCGTAGTTTCCTGCTAATATCACTCTCCCAAATGGGAGGTAGCTTCCCCTATCCCTGGCAGCTGGGGTGAGAAAAGCCCCAGGCTGGGACTTGACAAAGCTGGGTTCAAGTCCTGGTTCTGTCACTTATGAGCAAGGCACTGTCTTCCCCAAAACTCAGTCTCCTTGTGAGCAAATACGGACTGGCCTAGCGCATCTCTAAGCTTCCTTTAACACCGCGTTTTGGGGATTCCTAAAGATTTCCTCAGCCTGACATCTCAGAATTACTGCCCTCACAAATGGCCCCTCATAGTAAAAGTTTCCTCCATGGCAAGTTTCCCTTCTCATCTTCCCAACCTCCCAAGCAGGAAAAATTATTTGCCACTCCCTCTCAGAATATGCTGACTCCATGTGGGGAGAATAGCAGAAAGGAAGAGAGACTCAGGCATAATCTCATTAGAATTGTTCTCCCTTTTGAAACAGTTATTTTTTTTTTCAGAAAGCATGGAAGGTTTCCTCATTCAAGGAAGTTTCTCCTTTAGAAAAGGAAGGAGAGAGTAAGTATTCCTTTCTCTCACACTCCACAACCGCTGAGAAAGAAAGCTTTTCCCCCACTCTCTAAAGGAGAAACATTCCTTTCCTGCAAGAGATTTCCTTTCTCCTTAGAAACTGACATCATACCCTGTCAGAGGAGAGGTCCCCACCCTCCTCAGGGTGGGAGAGGTTTCTTTTCATATTGAAATATATCGACTCCTCCCACAACACAACACAACAAACACAGAGTATCCCCCCTCAGTCCAAAAGGCCATCAAGAGAAAGATTTTCTTTTTTTTTTTTAAATTCCATCCTTGTCATGAGGGAGCCTCATGCCCTGCCCACACTGAGAGATGCTAAATCCATCATCTCCTCAGAAATTAGTTTCTTTTCAAAGGATTCTACCAACTCCCCTTGGAAAGAGGGCCCAACTCCAGATTGAGGCTTTCCTCCCCAGGGGGCAGTGGTGGGACAATAAAGCTACCAGTATGGGTGTCACTGCAAATAGAGGACACATTATTCTCATGTCCTGTGACCCAGGTGGGGGGCAGGCCAAAGGAACCTTGAAGGTAGCCAGTGTGCACAATGTCTCAGGGAGGTAGGAGGGAGGATCAGGCTAACCCCAGGGCTGCCTTTTTAATTTGAGGCTCTGTCACAAGAGTATGAAAGAGAGAGACAAGGAGGCAATTGGGGCTTATTACCTGCCTCAGAGTAGACACTCAATGTGCTGAGTAACTGGGGTGGTAAAGAGGGTATTCGAATTAGGGAACCTGGTTCTCCATTTACTAGCGGTGTCCCCTTGGACATGTTATATTTACCCTCTCCAGATCTCAGTTTCCTTGTCTATTACATAAGGTTAATAATAACCTTCCTACCTCTTTCACAGAGGATCAAATAAAATATGCTCAAAAACTGTTTATAAGCTGTAAAAAAAGGAAAGATGGTATCATAAGCCCTGAGACCATAGCCTCAAGGTATGCTAGGTACTTGAGATGAGCCAGAAAGGAGTGAGGCTGGTTCAACTACTATAAAGAATTTGGCAATAGGGCTGTCTCCCCCCAGGCAGTGGACAGCAGTCCAAACAGCAAAGTCCAAGAGATGTTGCAAACTGGAGCATGACCCATTTAGGGGTCAATATTCCAGGGGGTTGGTCTGGGGGCAGAATAGGCCTCACAAGAGGTTATTGCACACTGTCGCTCGTGGTATCAGAGCTTTTTAGGGACGTCTATGGTCTTTTTGTTTTACTGTGCTTTAGGTGAAAGTTTACAGAGCAAATTAGTTTCTCATTCAGTAATTTATAAACAAAGTGTTCCGTGACATTGGTTGCAATTCCAGCAATACGTCAGCACTCTCCCCATTGCAACCCTGAGTTCCTGGTTCCCATTCCTCTGGTTTTCCTACCCCTTCCTGTCTTCTCATCTTTGCTTTTGGGCAAATATTGCCCTGTTGGTCTCGTATAGTTCATTGTTCTAAGGAGCATTTTACTCACGGGTGTCATTGTTTATTTTATAGGCCCGTCTATTATTTGGCTGAAAGATGATCTCTGGGAGTAGCTTCGGATCCAAGTTAGAAGGGTTCATCTATGGTCTTTTAAAGAAGCCCTAGTGTCACAACAGTTAAGCACGTGGCTGACAACCCTAAGGTTGGCAGTTCGAGCCCACCCAGCCGCTCCACATGAGAAAGGCCTGGCGATCAGCTTTCACAAAGATTAGAGACAAGAAAACCCTATGGAGCAGTTCTACCCTGCCACACGGGGTCACCATGAGTCGGAATTGACAGCAAAGGTTTTTGTGTGTGTGTGTGTGTGTGTGATCTTTCAGGGGCATGTCTCTGCAGAGATGCCAGGAGCTGGGGGTAAAGAGACAGAATCAGCTCCTGGATGAAGGAGGCTGGCTGAACTAGGAGCTCAATCAAGGCCCCAGCCAGCTGAGTTGGGATTTCAAAGCAAGGTAGAGTATCCATAGAGAATTGGCATGGCAACCACAAACTGGTTCAGATGCCCAATCAGATAGCCTGGCACACACAGAGAGGACTAGAGGGGGAATGTTTCATCCATTTACTGATTCCACAATACTTAAATGCCAGGCCTGACCTATGGTAGAGAAGGGTCTATAAAATCCTACCAAGCTGGGCTCCCTTTGATTCCTGGACTAGGCTAGGCTGAACCTGCAGATTCAAGTCGGGGAAGGATTGGGGTGTTCTAGGAAGGGGGAATAATGTGGACAAAAACACACAGACATCTGAAAGGGCCTGGTGTATCTTTAAAACCCATTGCAGATGAGTCAATTCTGACTCATAGTGACCCTAAAGGACAGAGTAGAACTGTCCCATAGGGTTTCCAAGGCTGTGAACCTTTACAGAAGCAGACTGCCACATCTTTCACCTGGCTGCATCTTCAGAGTTTGGAAAATAATCTACTGTGGCTAGAATGGAGGGTTTGAGGAGTGGAATGGCTAAAGGTGAATTGGGAAAGATAAACTATGACCAGCTTGTGATGGGTCAGTAGGTAGAGGGAAACCATTAATAGTTTTGAGGAGGGAAGTGACACCTTCAGATTTGTATGTTTAGAAGCTCACTCTGGCAGCAGCATGGAGAATGAATTGGGGATTGGAAACATTAGAGGCAGAATGACTAGCTATGGAGCTGTGGCAATAGCCCATGTGGGGACTGTAGGACTAGGACATTGGCAGAGGGACAGATGTGAGAAAAACTTCGGGTGTAAAATCTACAACAAGACTTGATGTCTGAGTGCGGGGAGATAGAGGAGCCGTAGATAATCTGGCAGTTCCCTTTCCCTTCTTTGACTGGCAAACTCATCATTCAAGACTCAGCTCAGATGTCATTTCTTATGTAAAGGCTTCAACTCTCTTCTCTTCCTCCAACCAGGTTCCTCAGAGAGAACGAGTCTTCCCCTGTACCCTGAGTTCCCATAGTACTCTGGAGTATATGTCTATTAAACCTGTTGCCGTCGAGTCAATTCTGAATCATAGTGACCCATAGGACAGAGTAAAACTGCCCTATAGTGTTTCCAAGGAGCGGCTGGTGGATTCGAACTGCTGACCTTTTAGTTAGCAGCTGAGCTTTAACCACTGTGCCGCCAGGGCTCCATATGTCTATTAGAGTGTGGTAATTACTTGCATGCTTCACACATTGTAGGTGCTTAGTAGCTTGATGAATTAAGGGCAATCAGGAAAAGGACATAGGCATATGCAAAGGTTTAGTGTCTTGAAAGAGTGTTGGCTGTGACTACAGCAGAGAGTGCATGGGGTGAGGGGTGGGCTGGTTGTAGTAGGAGGTGAGACTGGCAAAGTAGGTTGGACTAGTCAGTGAAGGGTCTTAGATATTGTGCACAGAAGCTTGCACAGGAATTTGGACTCTCAGCTATCACATGTAGGTCTTAGAAGTTAGGCAACTACTACGCTGACAGGCCTCGTGGCACAATGATTAAGCATTTGGCTGCTAACCAAAAGGTTGGCAGTTCAGACCCATCCAGTGACTGTGGGAGAAAGACCTGGTTGGTGACCTGCTCCTGTAAAGCAGCCTAGAAAACCCTGTGGGGCAGTTCTACTCTGTCACGCGAGGTCACTATTGACTTGATGGTACCTAACCACAACAACAAAGTTAAGCCGTGTGCTCAGACAGGGAAGGGCGGTGTGGAGGGAGAGGGCCCATCCAGGGATCTGTACCTGGAGCAGGATCCAGAAATTGTCCATCCCCAGGAAGCAAGGCAATTTGTGGTGTGCAGGGACAGGAAGAGACAGTTATTCAGAATCCCTACCCCCAAATGCCTAAATTAAGATAAGCTTTTGAAACATGCCTGTGATTACAGCCTCCCCTCTAATCTCTCCTTTCTCCTTTCGGTTCCTCCTCCAGCTTCCCTTCCTCCCTGCCTGAAATTCCTTGAACAAGGGACAAAGCCTTTCTTTCCTCCCTTAGAGACAAATGTCTTGAAATGCAGATACCTTGGAGTATTAAAACCAACTAAAACTCACACTACAGTGTGTTCGGTTAATCAACAAGGTCTGGTAATTCTGCTTCCCAAATCTTTCACAAATCCCTTTACTTCTCAGCATTCCTATTGTCCCTGTTTCTTTACTTCGGGCCTTGCAATAATTCCTGATAATGTGGACAATAAGAGCTAACATTAAGCGCCTGCTTGGCACTGTGCTAAACGTCATCTCCTTTAAACCTTTTCATGACCGGTGGGATATATGGTTGCCCAACAAAATTTTCTTCCTCTCAGATTCATTGGGAAACTCCTTTCCCACTGATAGTGCATGCTGCCACAAGGCAAGGGGCCTTTATGACTGTTTGAAACTGAAAAAATGGGCATATGCTGCAAATTACTGTTTTTACAGGGTGTTGTATGAGGCATGTGCATTTTTTGTAGGAAAAATAGAAATTTTGAAAAAAAATTTTTGGGATGCATATGTCCCAGTGGACTCAGGGGGTGGGGAGCTCTGGGGGTAGAATTAGTGGGACAATATATGTCTCTCCAGACTCTAAGGGTAGGCTTGTGGGAGGGGGCAAGAAAAAAAATCCATACTACCTACCAAAAATTCAACAATACTCAATGATTCAGCATGCTTCCATTAATGAAAACACATGGTATCACCAAAAAATTCAAAGCAGAAAATAACTGGTTCTTGAAAGGGTTTTAATCCTCACCATTCTTTTCAGGTAAGCACCATTATTGTCCCCATTTTACAGATGAGGAAGCTGAGGCCTAGAGAGGTTAAGTAACTTTCCCAGGCTGCACAGATAGGAAAGAAGGAGCTGGTTGGGGGACTGGAACTCACATCTGCCAAAAGGTGACACACACAAACCGTTTCTTCACCATACTGCCTCCCTCAGGTTTCTCTAGCACGTAGTCCTCCACATCACCCAGACATACTAAAGTCATCTTAAAACATGAAACATATCCTGCCAGTTCCCTGTGAAAATTCTTTGATGGCTTTCTACTGCTTCTAGGATAACGTATGACAGGGCTAGGGGGACCAATATCCCAGTTTGCCAGGACTGAGGGATTTCCCAGGATGCGGGACATTCAGTGCTAAAACTGGGAGAGAGAGTCCTGGGCAAACTAAGATATGTTGGTCACCCTGGCAAGGGATGGCAGGGCAGAGCAGGGCATGGCATTCAATGCCTGTCACACCTTGATCTCTGTTTACCTTTCCAGCAACACCTTTTACCACTCCTAACTCTTTCACTAGGCCCTCTCCACCTTCTCTCTAGCCCAACCACCCTCCCTTTCCTGAAGACACACCATGTTCTGTTATGCCTCCATGCCTTTGTACACATTGATCCCCGCACCTCTACTTGGTCTGACAAACTATTGCCCAATCTTCATGAAAGACCCAGCTTTCATGTTGCTTCTGTGGCCTTTCTTGACTTCCTGGGGGAAAATGAGAAGCAATTACATTCTATTCTGGTTATTTTATTGACATGTGAGTCTTCCCCAGGGTCAGTACAAGGGTGAGGCAACTGAGGCACCTAAGGTGCAAAATTTAAAGATCGTGCAAGTACAGGATTGGCACTTGCATGATCCCAAGAGTGAGTGCCTTCTTCAGTTTGTGCCCTAGGCACCTCGCCTACCTTATGTTGGTCTTAGCCCTGGTCTTCCCTATCAGACTAGGGACTTCTCAAGAGCAGATCCTAAGTACTCATTTTTTTACCCTTAGTAACTAGCATAAAGCTAGACACAGAATAGAAATCTAGCTGAATAAATGACATCAGTTCCTTCCCTGTTCCAATAGGGGAAGGAGGTAAGAAAGCCAGATGGCTTTGGACCTTGTTGAGGATGGGAGAAGTAGAGGCAAAAATTTTTTTTACTGTTTTTTTTTTTAATGTACTTTAGATGGAAGGTTTACAGAGCAAATCAGTTTCTCGTTAAACAATTAATACATATATTGCTTTGTGACATTGGTTGCCCAACCCCACAACATGTCAACAGTCTCCCTTTCTTGAACTTGGTTCCCTGTTACCAGCTCTCCTGTCCCCTCCTGCCTTCTTGTCCTTGTCCCTGGGCTGGTGTGCCCATTTAGTCTTGTTTTATGGGCCTGTCTAATCTTTGGCTGCACGGTGAACCTCAGAAGTGACTTCAGTACTGAGTTAAACAGATGTCTGGGGGCCACACACTTCAAGTTTCTCCAGTCTCTGTCAGACCAGTAAGCCTGGTCTTTTTGTGTGTGTGTGTGTGTGTGTGTGTGTGTGTGTGTGTGTGTGTGTGTGTGAGTTACAATTTTGTTCTACACTTTCCTCCAGCTCTGTCTGGGACCCTCTATTGTGATCCCTGTCAGAGCAGTCAGTGGTGGTAGCTGGGCACCATCTAGTTGTGCTGGACTCAGTCTGGTGGAGGCTGTGGTAGTTGTGGTCCGTTAGTCCTTTGGACTAATCTTTCCCTTCTATCTTTGGTTTTCTTCACTCTCCCTGGCTCCAGATGGGGTGAAACCAGTGGAGTATCTTAGATGGCTGCTCACCAGCTTTTAAAATCCCAGACACTACTCACCCAAGTAGGACATAGAACATTTTCTTTATAAACTGTTATGTCAATTGAGCTAGGTGTTCCCCTCAGACCATGGTCCCCAGCCCTCAGCCCAGTAATTTGGTCCCTTAGGGAGTTTGGATGTGTCTGTGGAGCTTCTGCGACCTTGCCTTGGCCAAGTTGTGCTGGCTTCCCCAGTATTGTGTACTGTCTTATCTTTCACCAAAGTTACTACTTATCTATTGTTTATTTAGTGTCTTTCCGTAGAGGCAAATTTAATAGACTTCATTTTGGCTGGGGCTATGAGAACAGCTTTTTATCAAGTGGTTATGCCTTTGGCATCTGGCAGATTTGGGTCTCCTCCTCCTCTCTGATTCCTTTCTTTGGTTAATGAGATATTCTCCAAGATGCCAGTTTTTTTTTTCCTTTGTTTTTTCTTCATTCTATTTTTCCTTGGAATAATCTTATGCATTTCCAGAGCTTCAGCTACGAGTCCTTTGCAGATGATGTCTAAATGTACACCTCTTCTCTCTTCCAAGCCTCAGACTCAAATTTCCAACTGCCTAGTATATATGGGGTCCCTGGGTGGCACAACCAGTTAAATCCTCGACTACTAGCTGAAAGGCTGGTCATTCGAACCCACCCAGAGGTGCCTCGGAAGACAGGCCTGTCAGTCTGCTTCTGAAAGGTCACAGCCTAGAAAACTATGGAGCAGTTCTACCTGCACACATGGGGTCACCATGAGTTGAAATCAACTTGACGGCAACTAATAACAACAGTATATATGGTAATGCCTAGCATCAATATTGCTCTTTCATACCCATTTTCTCATCTGACCTGCCCGACAATTCTGTGAGAAAAGCAGGGCAGAGTAAGAACCCACTTTTTAGGTGAGGGATCAAAAAGGTAGGCCTGCCCAAGTTTTAGTGGCAGAGCTATTATAGGAAACTCGGGTTTCGGTGTTCTTTCTACTATACCATGTTGCATGGCCCACTACATGGGTATCTCAATGAAATCATAAACCTAACATGATCAAAATTTGAACTTATTATCGACCTCCCACCCACCCCTGGTCCAACAAACAACAGAACAAAAAAATTCTACCTTTGTGTTTCTCATCTTGGTTAAAGACACCATCACGCTCCCAATCATCAAAGCTAGAAACCTAGGAGTCATTCTTAATTTTTCTCTCTCCTGAAACCCCCATTCCCAGTCATTCATCAAATCCTGTAAATTGACCTTCAAAATGTCTTAAATTTTATTTTGAATCCATCCCTATCCCCACATTCCCATTGTGGCACATGGAATTTTAGCCACGCTCCTTCCACTGGTCTCCCAGCCTTCAGATCTGCCCCTGCCCCCTATCTTCTATATTGTTCCAGGAATCTTTACCCTAAAGTAACAGATCTAATCCTGTCACTCCCTGGTTGGAAAATCTCAGCTTTGCACTTTCTTGCCCCTATGCCTTTGTTTGTGCTGGCCTCTGTTACTCTCTGAGGCCCAGGTTAAATGCCACCTTCCTCAGTGAACCCTCACTCAACTTCCACATATACTTGAAACTGCTTGTATCTCTGCTGTCCCATAAAAAAAAACATAGCGCTAGATATTTATGTCTGTCTCTCCCGTAGCCTGCTGGGGATAGGGTCCTGGTCTAATCAATTTTAGTCTTTTCTAAGGCATGTAATTCAGGGTTTTAAACATATTAGGTCCTCAATAGATGGCTGTTGAATACCTTTTTTCTTAAGTGCTTAGAAAATTATCATAAAAAGGACTATATTCCTACCAGAGTCATTCAGAGAGGTGTTTCATGTGAGCAAAAATGATCCTCAAACTGGGGTGGTACACTTCCCTCTTTTACACCTTGAAATTTGAAGTTATCCAGCATTACTCCTCTATATCCTTCACCCCTCCCAATACCCCTCTCCCTCCCTCAGAGAAAGTAAAAGACAATTTTAACTCTTTATTTGAAACGAACAATTCCAGAGACAGAAGATTAGTCCTGACGACAGCTTTTCACTACAACACAAGGGCAGACATGGCTCACTGAAGGGACAGGCCAGGTGCCTCAGAACAATATATACAATTTAAACAGTGGCTAAACTGATGACAGTTATAAAAACACAAAAAGAAGGCTGGGGAACAGCAAAGCCAATAGGGAAAGAACTGGGTACCCCCTTTACCAGACACTAATCATTTTCTAGGACTACAAAGGCAAGATGGGAAAGGGAAGATGTAGGCAATGAGGGTAGGACCCATGCCCACAACTCCTCACCTTTGACCACAGATCCCATCTTGCATTACCCAGGGCACCCACAGGCTTGGCCTGGCTCTTATGATGGGAAAGAACAAGAGTGGGGAACCCAGCCCCAACCCAAGTCAGAAAGTAGTTTTTTTTTTGCCTTAGGAGCTCTGTCCATTGAATTAAAGGGAGGCAGTTACAGAGGGGAGCTAAGCATGTTGACACCATGGCTCATGCCAACCTAAGATGGCCGAGAGAAACAAATACATAAACTGAGGGGGCCAGGAGTCTGCTGCCTATACTTAGAGTCATCTTCTGCCTTTGAGGGGAAAAAAATGCATTTGGAAGTTTTTCAAATTGCAGCACCAAGGGTTGGTGCTTGCAGGGGGTGGGATACAAGGTGGTGAGAGGGTTCCCATGACCAAGTATCTCATGGGAAGAGAAAAGTGTCTAAGCCCTGTGCTTTAGGTAAATGGTCCCCTCATTACTTTCATAGTTTCTTTCATACCTTTCATACAAGACCTTTTAGCATGATACTTGGGAAGAGTAGGGAAGGAAGTGGGCACAGGACAAAGAAGGCAGCTGGGTTCTTCCCTGGGCCAAACCTAGGAACAAGGGGCTTGACCTACATGGGATGGGTTAGGAAACCCAAAGCCAACAGGATCACCAGAGCTATTAATACTCTACCCAGGGTCTGGCCTCAGGAGGAGGGGTTTACTCTGAACATAAAGAAAATTAAGTGAGCTGGTTTTTTGCCCATCACTGGGAAACCAGCCCCTGAGTACAGAAGACTGAGGCCCCAAGGTTGTCCAGTGGTATGGAAGAAGGTAAAAGCCAGGGGCTCCTAGGAAAGGCAGGGAACAGGTGAGTAGAAAGGAGTAGTCAGGGCCCTTCAGAATGAGTAGCATTGGCTCCTGGGCCAGTCATCTTGAGGGATGTAGCCACAGGACAAACATTGGTATGAAAGATGGATATGGATGGCACATGGGCTCAGTCCAGGTCTTCCTCCCCAGGACGACTCAACTCCTCATAAATCTCACGCACAGCCAGAATGCGATTAAGCATGCTCTCCAACATGCTTCGGTCCATGGGGATCACAGAATACCAGAGAGGTGACTCGGCGATGCAGGACCGCTCAGGTTGCAGGTAGAACACATCGTTGCGAGTCCGGAGGCTTTCAGGACTGCAATGGTGGAGGTGGGGGTGGGGTTGGGGGTGGTAGTACAGAAGATGAGTATCAAGGCAAAGTAGATCCTTTGGGTCCCCTGCTAATGACATTCCTGCAAACCCACCAACTCACCATTTTGAGAGATAAAATTCATAGAACTTGACAGGGCAGCGAAGGGGATTCATACGGTTCTCACGCTGCTCTAAGACGGGGGCTTCATCTTCTCTCTTCCGTTTCCCGGGACCAGTGTCTGTAGAGGAGGCAAGTGACTCAGACTCAGAAGAGCAGAGTCTCGAGGAGTCACCTCCAAGAGCTCAATCCAGGACACAGGGAGAGGGCCTCGGGACATAAAACACAGTCTCATAAAGAAATTAAAGCAGAAGATGAGTCAGTTGTCTCTCCTCCACACCAACCAAACATCTTGTAGCTGTGTTGCTCTACAACCCTCCCTGGTTCTGGCTGCCAATATGTCTATAATTTTCCTCAAGTTGATTTCCTGAAGAGCTGATCACAGAACTTAGACCAGCTGACAAAAACAGACCCTATGGCAAGGCTGGGCTTGCTTTCTGGGATAAAGACACAGTATTGGTCCCAGCCCTCTGTACCTCAGTCGAGGTAGAGGCTCAGGTACATAGAAGGGACCTTGGGAGCTGCACACAGATAGGACAAGGATTCCTGGGCCAGAAAGAACAGAAAGCAAGCTGCACTTCCTGTTATGCCTAATAAACAAAACCCACTGCCGTCGGGTCGATTCCAACTCATAGCGACCCTATAGGACAGAGTAGAACTGCACTGTAGAATTTCCAAGGAGCGCCTGGCAGATTCCAACCACCAACCTCTTGGTTAACAGCCATAGCACTTAGCCAGTATGCCACCAGGGTTTCCTAATAGCAAAGAAATACAGAAAGCCTGTCATCCACTCTGTCAACTCTCCCCCACAGGCAAACATACCCAACAGCTTCCTACCTGACCACCACCTAAAAAAACAAGTAGGCAAGCAAGTAAATTGCCTTGAAATGAAAAAAGAAGGAAAACAGGCAGCCGAGTGACCTCCTGTTTATGCAACAGCTGCTGCCCATCAGATTGAAGGACTGGAGTTTTTCAGCTTTTCTGCAAATGCAGAAATGGAAGGATAGGGAAAGTAGTGGCAATGGAGAAGGCCAACCAGGCAGTTATGGTGGCGCACAGAAGGTAAAAGCAGAGAAGGGTAAAAAAGTAAAGGCGAGGAGGGCAGTCTCCTACCTCGCCCTTTCCTCTGGCGGACTGGAGCGTAGTAGCGGATGCTCACCACCTTGGTGGTGCCCCGAGGGGTGGTACACTTGCGGGACTGCCGCACCACATTGGTGAAAGAGAGCTGCATATGTTCCTCAGCTGTCTGCAGCCCGAAGAACTTAGTGTTGAAGAACATGAGGGTATTGAGAAGGACAAAGGGTGAGTAGACCCCCAGCTGCTTACACTCCCAGAGGTGCTCTTCCTCCACTCGGGAGAACACTGTATCTGCAAGGGTGAAAGAGAAGGGACCAGTCAGGAGTGATCTACTTACTACACAAGCCCAACCACTTCTCATCCCAGATGTTTCTCCTCACAAGCATCTACTACACATTACTCACTCAGTGAGTGACCACTGTACAGAAAACCCTGACACCCTGCTACAGTTGACTATATACAAGGACTGGATTTTTCCTTACGGTTTCCAACTGCATTTGGAGCTTCCCTCTCATCACAGGTAGGTAGATGTAAACCTTGAGGAGTCCCACAACTTCTTGCTTTCTTTCTTTACTTTACCACCCAGCCCCAGGCCATCTTTTTCAGTCCCAGAAACAGCTCTTCAGGCCTAAGTTTTGATCCCCTCTTCATGTTCAAAGATAGGGGCTCCTGCTCCTCTAGCGCTAAATCCTGAGGCATCCAGCTACATGCCTCTACCCTTGGACCCTTTGTGAAGAGTGGCACACCAAACAGTACAGGTCTTTTGAAGTGGTGTATCGTAAGAATAGAGATAAGAATGTAGGGGTTGCTAAGTCCCTATTCCTTACTGTTGGGGAGGAGTGTGGGTTGCCAGGTACTTAGAGACTTGTTGAGTTCTTGAACAAAAGTCAGGTAGTAAAGGTCCGTGAAAATGTTCACCATTCGGTTATTTTCCAGCAAGTACTGGAGAAAGAAAAAAAGAGAGATGTACATAAAGCTAGATTCGAGATCCTAGAGGAAAGGCAATGATGCCAAAGGCCCCAAGAATGGTGTCCTTGATAGTTAGGAGACTATGAGAAACAGTTTCCTGATTAGGTGACCCTGAGTGCTTTTCCCCAGGTATACCTACAACTCTCAGGTAGCAAGGCTTTGCTGTAAGAGAAGGAGGCTTGTAGATGTGTCACAACTGGTTCCTCAGAAGCTCAGGCCCCCTTGTCAGCTGGTACATGGCTTATTTCTCCCAGTGGGAACTAAACATTACCCCACCACTTAAGAAGCCCAACTCTGCCCATGCCTCCCCTCTTAAAGTGGGTTTAGGGATTAAAAAGGGGACCCAGATAGCAATGAAAACTGCTCCTTGGCCACTAGTCCTGAAATGCAGCTTTGATTTTAGAAGAGTATTGCCATCTCTTGTCCTATTTGGGGTAGGAGATTAAAGGCAAGCTGCCTGCTTAGGGTAGGAGACAAGGTGAGGAACAGGGTGTGGGACAGAAATCATTTCTGGTGGGACCCTGCCTGCTGTGAGGGACAAGTGAGGCGGTGTACAAGAGGTACCTGCTGGATGCCAAGACACAGATAGTAGATACTGTCAGGTTCATATCGTTCGCCGTTGGGTCGGGTGATTTCTCTCACAAACTGGGCCAGGCCATAGTTGAGCTCAGCAGCTGAGCAGGCCAGAATATCCTCTTTGATACGCATGGGTTTGGCTGCAGTGATATGTAGTGGAGGTGGATGAGATTAAGAGAACTCCACAGGGAGATTTTCTCTCAGCTCCACCATTAACCCCTTCATCTTCATTCCCTGAACAAACCCATCAATTACAAAAAGAGCCCTCAGCCTTTTGAAACACCAGATAGCATACCCTTCATTCTACAACTCCTCCCCATCTTCACGGGGCATCCTTTAAGTGATCTCACCCTTATCACTCCTAGGCATCTTCAGCTGAATCACAGCTCCAGCCCCTCCCTCCTTCCCCTTCCTCCTCCTCCTCCCTCTCCCTGCCTTCCTCTCCTGGGCACTTACGGCCAAAGCGCAGCTCATCACCCTTGCTGGTTTCTCCATTGGCATATTTTGACTGCACCCAGCACTTCCAAGCATTGACACCGTATGAATAGTTGAGTCCAGTACAGCTAGGCTGGCTGCTCATAGAGTCCCGGGAACAGCTTTCTGAGAGCACCAGCCGCTTTTGACCCTGGGGAGAAAGGAAAGAAGTGGGGCATGGGGGTAAGACCAGAGGCACCATGGAAACTAGTCAAGGCAGTATGTAGCACCAGGGGACTGCTAGAAAAACACTGCACACTTCTACAGCACAGAGCCCCAGGAATAGCTTTGAGGACGTTGTGAATTGGAGAGAGGGCAAAGTTTGGCTATATCTCAGTACTCATGGTGGTGGAAAAAGGTGGTTAGGGAAGGTCAAACTGAGGTTGCTGGCTTGGCTAAGACAGCACTCCCTCCCCTTTGGGCCTCCATCCTTCTTTTGTGGATACAGCAGCCCCAGCCCTCACCTTCCTCACGGTTCGGGGTAGGTCTTGTTCAGTAGACACGTCCTCAGGCCCCACCAGACCACAGTCAAAGAGGAAGTCCACACTGGGGTTAATGTCCAAAGGATCTAACAGAAGAGAAACAAAAAAAAAAATTCAATGCTTAATATATTAACCCTGTACTCCTCCCTCCGCACCCCTGCTACTTGCCCACTTGACTCAAGATGAGCCTCTCAGACAGCTTCATTTTATTCAAGAGGAACCAGAAAGCTACATCAAAAACATGCTCAGAGGCACAAAATCAAGAATCAGAAGTTTAAAACAGTAGACCTGTCCTGGTATCTCTGGCACTACTCCCTATGGGAACCTTCTGTCTCAGGGTCACAAGGAACACTGCTCAGGATCATGCTCAGGGTCACAAGGAATACTCCCTTTCTGATGGCATGAATGCTACTGGTACTCAGTGAGCAGGCCTTGAATCTTACTCACTTTTGGGAAAGTCTGCCTCCAAGTCTTGCCCAGGCTCATCTAAGACATTGGCCATCTTGACAGCCATGGCCAAAACATCATCTCGAGCTGGCCCAAACAGGTCACAGTCTTCTAGAAGTCCCTCTGCACTCTGGTTGCTCACAAGGTCTGGGAGTCAGAGAAACTGGCACAGTCATTGCAGCTACTTCCCAGCACCCTCACAGATTTCCAGGGGTTGATCCCAAATACTTCCCCATTCTGCTAGGTACCAAGATCACCATTCTCCACCCCCTTAGGCAGAGGCAGACTGGTATCACCCTGTCTCCCTCAACGCCGCTGTCCATGGCATACCACAAAGGTCAGATGAGGCCTTGTCTAACTCCTCAGCCTCTGCAATCATTTCTGCCATAGCCAGGATGTCGGCCTCCAAAGGGTTGGAAGGGATCTTCACCTTCAGCTCCTCAATTGTCTCCACAATCTTGTCTGTGCTTTCCAAAGTAGTGGGCAGGAACATGGGCACAGGGACCTGGAGGCACAAATCCCAACTAAATGCCAAGGACCATACCAGGAGATGAGAGAGACAGCTAACGAGAGTAGAGGGAAGTGGTGGGTCTCAATTCTGGAAGGGCGGGGAAACTTACCGGGATAGGCATTGAGAAAGGCACTGGGACTTTCTGGCAGTACAGATGCATAGGCACTGGCACAAAGATGGGCACTGGGATGGGCAACACGATCACCTGTGGCTTCCACTCTTCTGCTGACAAGAAAGGCTCTCCTCAGAGCTTCTGCTAGATTGAAGCCACCCTACCCAGGACGTGATGATGTTTGCTGGCCACTCCCAAAAGCTCTACCACATGCCCAGTGTCAAAAACTGCCCTCGAACCAAAGGTTGAGAGACAACTCTGGGATTCTAGGACAACCACATACATCATACTTCATTTCAGCCAACTAAAAAAATCCCCCTATCTAGCTCCCAGGTACAGGGATGGAGGCCTAGGACTACAAAATACAGCCTGTGGTGTCTAGGTCCCCTAGCTCACCTGTCTGACTCCCTTTGGATTTCATCTCCACCTTGCAGGAGACCCCCCGATTCTGCATCAGTGGCTTACACATGGCAGCTTTGTTTTTGCGGGGTGTTGCTGGGGGCGGTGGGGGTGGAGGTGGAGGGGGAGCAGTTGGAGCTGATCGAGTCTTAGCTGGGATCTGCAGAAATAAAGGACTGTCAGTGCTGCCAACTACCTTACCCTCCTCTGAGATTATCCTCACCCTTGGCTTTTGCCACGACCTTGCCCAAATTCCCATTTTCCTCTGACGTCCTCACTGTGTTGCTGTTCTCCACTTTGGTTTGAGAGGGTGTCTGGGGCTTCGACTCAGGAGACTGACCTGCAGATCCAAACAAATGAATGTTCACATCTGAGGAACTAGCTCTGCATTTTCATCAACCCTGTTCCAGGAGAGCTTCATTAAGAGATACACCCGATATAAATGGAAGTCTAGGATTTCCCTTCCTCATCACCCCAGGCCTAGTCTTCTCTAAGCCCCAGCAATAGTGGCCAAGAAGATTCTTTGTTCCTGGATGCCAAGAAGAATACAAAATATTGCATTTTTTCCAATAACCCACACTTTGAGGCCTTCCATTCAGATACCCCTCAAGAGTTTGGTACTCCTAGAGTTCCAGAGGAGCAGGGGTAATGGTCAAGAACCAACAACATTCCTCAATCTCACTAAAAGTACAGCTTATGATGATACTTCCTTCTCTCTGAAAACTAGAATCATGGTTACCACAGCCCCACCCCATGCCCCATCCTACCTGGGCAAGCCAACTGTTCCCTAAAAATATATCCTCTATTGAAAACCAGAAGAATCTAACTCTTAAGAATTTCAAAACAAGACCTTCTCTACTACTTACAGGCTTCACAAGCTAAATGAGAACATAGTATCAGGAGGTCTGGCTAGGGATGAGGTGAAAGCAATAGAGGAAGGAGAAAGGTGTTGGGCCTAGGATTAGAAGATTCTAGCCCAGGTCTAACAGAGTGTGCCCTCTGCCCTGGACTCACTGTTCAGGAGGCTCTCAGGCCCACTCTGGGTATCCAAGTTGGGTTGGTTCTGCTGGCTGTAGAAGCGCAGCAGACACTGCTGGTTGCAGAAATGACGGATCTGCCCACGCCAGTGGATGGTCTCCAGCAGCTTCCCCTGGCGTTTACAGGCATGGCACCGGGCAGCCTGAGGGTATCAACAGGAAGATTAGATCCACCTTCCTAAAATATGCCGGGCCCTTTCCCCTGGCCTAAGCCAGGCTCCTCCCTCTAGAGATTGAGCCAGCTAGACGCCCCCCCTCCTCACCTCACTCTAGAGATCTGTCCATACCCTAATTGGACAGTACAACAGTCCATGTTCCCTACTGCCCCCTTTCCCTCCTTTCTAACCTGCTGGTACTCCTTACCTTGCAATACCACAACAGGTACTTGCTCTTACAGTCCTCACTGCAAAAGTCCCAGGTGCTGCCATCCAGTTGCTCAGTGACTCCACGCTGGCAGGTCTGGGAGCAGTAGGTACAAGTGATGCAGCACAAGCCCAGCTTCTTAGTGAAGTCCTGTTTGTACAGCAGCACACAGCCTGGAAAGAGGGACACAGGAAAGGGTCTAGAGACACCCGAGGGTTTGAGACCCAACATTTTAAAGGTGCTGCACCTGAAACCTCTCTAAAGACCTAAACACTGCCTCTGCCCAAAGCCTTAGACGGACAGGGGTAGAGCATGCTGAGCAGAAAACCCTGCCCCACAGACAGCACTCCAAAGCCTTCCTCCCTTCTCCACAGCTATGAGGTGCAGGGCCTTCTGCCATTCCCATGTCCTTACCTTCGCTGCAGAAGCTCTTTTCCACCCCACTGAATCGGAGTTTCTCATGCAGGAGTTTCTCCTGCCGGCAGTGCTCACACTGGGACACCACACCCCGAAGCCGCTTAAAGTCCTCACAGCAATCACGGCAGCAGAATTGGAACACCTGGTCCTGGGGTAGGGGCACAGGGCAGGAAGGACAGAGCTGTGACATTTGGACCTGGCAGGAGTCAAATAAAAGGACCCCTTCAGAAAGATGTCTGGTTGTGTGGCAAGATGTGGGTGGGGTAGGGGTCTTACCTGCCAGTCCAAAACCTCAGGCTTGCCACTGAAGAGGCTGTGGCAGTAGTGGCAGCTCAGGTGAATGCCCCCCTCAGGGCTTGTGCGCTGGAGGGAAGGAAGACAAGTAAGGGAGGGGCAAGATGTGTGTGTGGGGAGGGGGAGTCCGGCTTGTTCTTTGCTCTGCCCAGGCCTACCTACCCCAATTCTCCTACCCTCTCTCTGTTGCCACACCCTTTATCCCTGGTCCAGGGTCTCGAGTACCTGGAACTTGGTCCAGCAGCTGGGGCTGCAGAACTGGTAGACTGTGCGATCAACCTTGTTGTAGTAACAGGGGTCAGAGAGGCTGCGGCGGCAGAAGCTGCAGGGTCGGGGAGGGCCTGGGGCATAGTGAGAAAGAAAGAGGGGGGAGAGAAAGAGAGAAAAGGAGAGAGAGTACACAGAAGGTGTAAGGCAGTGCAGAGATGGAACAGGAAATCCACGGAAGACGTGGTTGGGGCTGAGGTTGGGCAGCAGGGATTACTTCAGAAGAGGGGAGTACGGGAGGTAGAAGGAAGGCCAGCAAGGGTCTCAGAGAAGAGGGCTTTGCACCTACCAGTGAGCCCTGCCTGCTTCACTTTGTAAGAAGTGGTACAGCACAGGGAACAGAACAAGCTGGTCTTGCCATTACGATCCACATGTGATAGCATCTCAAAGTTCTTACACAGGGTCTTGCACCAGACACATGGGTACACACGTGTGTTTTTCTGTGAGGATGGGGAAGGAGAGGCTGAGGCTGGGTTTGTCCCTTCGCTTTTATTTTTTAAATTTTTTAAACATGAAATATTCAGGCATACAAAAAAGTATAGATGATGATATAACAAAGACCTGTGTATCCACCAGCCAGCTTAAAAAATAAAACATAACAGATACAATTGAAACCCCCTTTATTTATTTTTTTTTTATTTCTCCCAGCCCTCGACCCATCAGGCACCTTTATTTATCACCCAAGAACCGCACCCCCTTCTAAAGCCCTCTAATTCACTACTCCCTCGGCCCCACCTTCTTGTACGCCCCCAAGCAGGTTGTGTTGCAGAACCGCTTTTGCTGGCCCTCATGGAAGAGGAGCTCGGGGCCAGGGCTCCCGGTCTTGGTGTAGATGTAAGCCCCACACTGGTCACAACAGTTGGTTTTTAGTCCCTTGTTGGCCCGAAATTTGGAGAAACAAGAATCGCTGCAGAGTCGGTGCACCACGCTGCCATTGCTGACCTCATGCAGGACCTGCCACACACACACACACATATCCTGAGCTAGGGATCGGTCACTACCACCCACCCCAACACAAGGACATATCCCCATCTCACCCTAGACCTTCACAGCAGACAATGGGCCCAGGGACCCCCCAACCTGCACATCAGGCTGCCGACTTGATGGTGAGGTCCTGGGAGGCAAGGAAGGCCAGCTGCATACATCCTGGAGAAGCTCTATCCTTGAATATGCTCCCTCATGATGGCTGCCTTTCCTCCCCACTCCCCCTTTTCCACAGGGCCTGGCCCCTGCAGCCCCAGGATACGAGGGGCAGGTCAGGGAAGGCCAGGCTCTGTAAATCAGCCCCCATCAAGCTTCCTCACCTCTCCAGTCTTCTGGCATATGCTGCAACGAGTGGCATCGGCAGGATCCCCAGACTGGGGGAGTGGACGCTGTTGCTGGGCCTCATACAGGGAGAGACAAACAGACGTGCAGAACTCATGGAACGAGCCTCCCGAACCAGTCTGTGCCACAACCGAATCCTTGGTGTTCCAGATCTCCCTGAAGGTGGGAACAGGTTTGAATATTCACCCGGTACCACCGCCTCATTTTATCAGCTTCCGACCCTCCTCTGGGATCAGTGATCACAGAGCCAAATACTCTCTGACTCCCTAAATTGTCTGTCTCCCAGCACCACTCCGTTAGGTTCCTTCCATCATAGCCCCTGACTTAATCCATTACTCCCAGCCTGATCCCTGCCCTCCCCACACCCTAGGACCCTCACGTACTTCTTGCAGAAGGTACAGGTCTTTTTGCCTGATGGCTTCTTGGAGAAAGTGGTGAGACAGGACGAAGAGCAAAAGAGCTGAGGCAGTCCCTTGCGCTGGTAGGCAGTCTGCCCCTTCTGCAGTGGTGTCCGGCAATGTGCACAAGTCATCTTGGTGCCCACTGCAGAGCGCCCAGCCCTTTGTGCCACACTTGAGCGCAGGGACATGCGAGGAGAGCGCCGGGGCCGGAATGGCACAAAGTCCTCATCATTGGGGTCATCTACCATGGCATCAGAATCCTCATCTGATACTGGAACTGAGGAAGCGGGGAGCAGTGAAAAAAGGCTACCCAACCAGGTCTCCACCCATCCCAGGACCAGTAGTTAATCAGTTCACTTATGATACTGGGATCTCCCTTGTTCTTGCCTTTACACCCCCTCTCCCCATTACGTTGGTATCTTCAGCCACTGGTGGCTAACTCCCTTGGTTGTAATATCCCAGGGAGAAGAAGGGAGGGCTCTATGTGAGAAGATTTGGGAACAGAGATGGCATAGCTGAAACAGGAAGCTCTCCATCCTCACTGCTCGTTTTCAATTTCCCCCACTGTCCCTGGTTCCCATGCCAACCCATAGCAGAGATAGGCACTTCATGCTCTGTCTGCATGGAGCAGAAATAAAGGAGCTAGAAGACTCATGCCCTGATGCATCCCACTTTCTGTTCTTCTCCCATCCAGAATTCCCAGATTACACTTTCTCAAGTCCTACTCACTACTCTCAGTGGAATCCACAACCTCAGGTTTTGGAGGTTCTATTCTTCGAACGCGCTCGCTTCTCTTCTGCACCTTGGAAACATGGGGAGGGGAGGAAAGTTGACACCAGAGGCAGACTAATGGGCCAGCTGTACTAGTACAGGGTTTGGGGGGATATAGAGATGGGAGGGGAAAAGAGAGTAGAGACCTTTAGCCCAGGAGGAAGGAAGAAAAGGGGGCTGGAGTTTCTCCTTAAGAAGACACAAGAGCTCCCTCCCTCCTAACTCCACACACACACACACACACACACACACACACTTCCACAGAACACACACACACACACACACACACTTCCACAGAACAACATCTGGGAGGGAAAATGAAGGGTCTGTCCTTCCCAGAGCTACAGGGGAACCAGACTCCTTCCATTCCCCTCCCCCCCTCACCCTCTCAGGCGGCTTCTCACTGGCCTTCCCAGTCAGGCCATCTCCTGCAAAGGAAGCAGAAGGCAGACTAAATTCTTGAGCCTGCCCTCACCACCCTCACCTGGCCCAACCCCTGCCTCCATTCCTGGGGAAGAACTTACTCAGAACTAAAAGGAAAAACTCAGAGTGCCTGTTGCTTCTTGGGGTCCCTTTCAGGGTTACCTCAGACTCTGTACTAAGGGGGTGGGGGTGCAGCTATTCTCCATAAGAAAAAAACCTATCCTCCCCACCAGCTTTCAGTCCCCAGGCATTGAGAGTTAAGGAAACACAAATACACTTTGCACCTAGAATATATATTTTACCAACAAAAACAAATTCAATTACCTAGAAACATAAATGTATGGGTAAGTTCACCTGGCCTCGGTGGTTATATAAGCCCCAAGACCTTGGTCACAGTGGTATGTGGGAGAGGCACATACCACTAGGAAGAGCGGGAGAAACTAGAGCCTCTCAAGTCCACACTGCCCCTTCCCCATCACAGACACAATCTTGGATCCTGCATTTCTATCATTTCCCCGAAATCATTATACTGTTGATGGCTCTTGAATCAAGTTAACATTCACCAAACCTAGAAACCCCGCTCCTATCTAGAATAAAACAGCCAGAAAGATCCTAGAACCAAGAAACCTGGTGTCCTCCTCAAATCCTAAAGGAAAAATTCTGCCACCAAAAGCTCACTGGGGTAAGAAAAAAGGAACCTCTCCCACCATATTCACTCCTCCCAACCCACCCTGACACCTCATTCCTACTTCTCCCCCAAGGCCCCTGGGCTTCCCCCCATCCCTACTTTCCTTTCTCTTCTTCACCACCCCCAAGTCCTCCTTCCCCACCCTCCTCCTCCCCTACTTTTCCCAAAATACATGCCCACCTCTCCTTACCCCTACCCTCTCCTCAGCCTTGGTTTTCCAGCTGATTAAATAACCTACCTGGCAAGGAAGGGTGTGCAGGGGGGCTAGGGACCCCAGGTTTGGTCTGAGAACCGTTGATTCCATCCCCCAGAGTCTCTCCCACTGAAGGGCTGGGGGGGCCATTGGGGCTCTGTGGTTGTCCCTGAGGAAGCTCCTCCTCCTGCCCGGGGGAGCCCCTTCTCCCTGTAGTTATAGAGGTGGTCTCCTCTTCTTCAATACGGGGGGACTGCAGGGTTATTGGAGAATCTGGAGCCAAAGGCTCTAGGAGCCCCTCAGGTGAAGAGGGATTTGCCTCAGCCCCTGGGTCAGGTGGCACCACCTCAGGGGTTTGGCCCCCTGGTCCAGGCTCTAGGGTCTGATCCCCCGCATCCCATGCAAGGGTCCCCTCAGGACCATGGTCCACCTCCGGGGGAGAGGGGGCTTTATAGAGCAGTCCCCCCAGCCCCAGCAGCTCAGTGGCTCCATCCAGGACGCCAGGGTCTTTTTCCAGGCCAGCAGGGGTATCAAGGAGGTCTAGGGCTCCCGAGGATGGAGAAGGGCCAGGGGGGGCCCATCCCCGAGTTGGGGCAGTCTGGGATTCCAGCAGATCTTCTCCAAATTCCATGTCTACTGGAAGGTCTCCAGCCAGGGGCTTCTCTGGCAGGGTCAAGGGGTCAAATGGACTGGGGAAATCACTGGGGTCCATGAGGATGGCTGGATATGGGCTGTAGATTAGGGGTAGAAGAGGAGGCAAAAGAGGTGGTCTTAGCCAGAATTCCTTCTTATATAGGCTCTGGGACACACCCCATCTTCCACTTGGATTTCACATGAACAGCCCCCACACACAACCGACAAGCATTTCTACTGGCTTTAGAACAAACAGGAGCCCTGGTGGCGCGGTGGTTAAGCTTTAAGGTTGCTAACCAAAAGGTCTACAGTTCGAATCCACCAGCCGCTCCTTGGAAACCCTATGGGGCAGTTCTACTCTGTCCTATAGGGTCGCTATCAGTCGGAATAGACTCGACCGCAAAGGCAACGGGTTTAGTCCAAATGACCACTCCCCCCCCAATACAGCGCCCCCTGTGGAGAGAGGCGTTCCCCGCCCTGGCCCTGTGCCCACACTAACCAGGCAGTCGGTCGTTCCACCCTCCCGCCTGCCCCCCCACCCCCGGCTGCAACTCCCAGTTCCCCTCCCCCCCTTACCTTTCACACACCCCCAACTCGGGCTGAACGCCCCCTTAGAGTCTCCTAGGGCCGGCGCCACCAGGAGCCTTTCCCGCCCCCGCGATCTCAGTTTCTATCTCCTTCCCACTCCCCTAAAGCCCTCCAGTTCCCCAGTCTTTACCCACCCTGTCTAGCCCCACCCCCCTCCCCACGTTGCCTAGTCCTCCCTCAGCCCTTCCCCCGCCCCCACAAACTGCCCTTCCTAACCCCTCCCCCCTTACCTTTCGGGGTCGCCCACTTCCTCAGACCCGTCCACCCTTTCCCATTGCTCCCCCAGTCCTCCCTTCTGTTGCCCACCCCCCACCTCAGGCATTTACAGGAAGACATTTTGGAGCTACGATCTCTCCTTAGACCCCCCCCCGGTCAAGGCTACAGCAAAATCCCGCCTGCAGGTTCGGTTCGGCTTGATCAGGCCGGACCCCTACCTGCGGCAGGGTTAGTGTAACGGCTACAAGCCTAGAACTGCAGACAGCAACGGCCCCGCGCTCCTTCTCCACCTCCCTCCCTAGCAGCCAGGACAGGGGTCGCGGCCCCTTTAAATGGCAGCGCCGCTCACAGCACCCAGCGCTCTGCACCAGGCGGGCGGGCGGCGTCAGCAACCAACCCCATTGGCTGGCTCGAGGAGGGGGCTCGCGAGACAGCGCCGGCCCCCGGCGCGAGACTCCCAGCCCAGTGGCCGCCTGGAAATTGCGGAGTGGAGCTTAGTCGTTGGAGATGGAGCTTGAGCCCCGCTAAGGGCCCCGTTAGTTGAGGAGGAAAAGATAGCCTCTGGAGCTTTGAAGCCCGCCCCCAGGAAAGGTGGCACCCTCTTTCCAATGAAGGGCCGAGTCCACTAACCCACAAAAAACACAGATCTACGCACCTGCTTCCCTTACCTGGCCCAAGAGTCTGGCCCCCGTCACACCCGTGCCTGCCCTACCTTCTGGAGCCCACTCTACCCGTGATCCCCTCCTCTCATTCAAATGGTTCCCGGTCCCCTCCCCCTCCCCGTGTCGCTCTTCTCTTCCCACTCGTGTTCAACAACCGCCCCCCGCGTCCGTCCCCCTCAGCAATCCCTACCTACGCCATGCAGCAGGCGCCTAAGATTACCCTCCCCCCCATCCCCACCTCCTCAGGGCCCGCCCCCTGGGCGACTGTTGGGGTAATGAGTGACAGCAGAGAGTGGGGGGAGGCAGGGACCCAGCCTTCACGTGCCCCTCCTCTCCTTGTCTGCAGCCTCGGGCCCCCAACCTGTCTGAGAGTCACAGTTATGGGGCGTCTTAAGCTTGTTCTCCAGCCACCCAGGGCGGGTTAAATGATTCTGGCTCAGTGACAACGCCTATGCAGTAACCGTTACTGCCTGATGACCCCAAAACCAGGCCCTGCACAAACACCCCACCACCCCCTTAAAGATCTAAGGGTAAGTTCTGGGATCTTCTCCCTGAGTCCTCCTGCAGGAGCTCACTGCATTATCTCTTGAGTGGTTTTCCTCACCGGGACCGATAGCTCTCCTTCCTTTCTGTCTCTCTCTCTGTCCCCCTCTCCCTCTTCCTCTCTCTATCTTCGTCTCTTTCTTCTCTCCCTCACGCGCTCTCTCTCTCCTGGTCTCTTTTTGTCTTGGTCTCTGTCTCTCAGCCTCTCATACCTCGAACACGCACGCGCGCAAACACTCACACTCCCCCTCCTGGATGGTCCTTAACATGTGGGTGTGGCTGAGGTTGAGGCTAGAGAGGTGGGATGGGGGGAGGGGCACTAACATTAGGCCTAAGTGCTTTAAAAATACGTGCAAAGCTCCCTTCTCAGTCGTCTTTATAGTTAGAGTACTTTACGATCCCTGCTCCCAGCTTCCTTTCTCCAGCCCTTAATGGCTGGGGAGCATTTAGTAGCTGAGATACTAAAGGGAGTTTGGCCAGAGGTTTAGGAACCTGTAGACTCTGTCCAGTGCCTACTCTGGCCTGCCTCTTTGCCCTCGGGCCTTTCCTCCTTCTCACGCCAAGCCTCTTCTAGCCCTATAGTCCTCTGGAGTTTTATCCTCCCTTTTCTCCTTTACTTTCCCAGAAACCTTATCCTTCCTAGTTTCCCACATGGCCTTGAGGTTATCTTTGCTGTCTCCTGTATACAAAGATAAAAGAGTTTTTTCCTTTTAGGTTTCCCAAACCCAGCTTTCTTTTTATCTTAATCAGTATTCTGTGTACCCATCTCCCATCTTCTGCTTCTTTTTATGTCCTTGTGCCCCGCCTTTACTTTTCAGCTTGTTTCATCTCAGTTGGGCTACCTAGTTCTTTTGTATTGCTTGTCCTCATTAACACATGTTTGAATCCTTCCCTACTGTGGTTGTGGAGAGTGACTGGTCACTAGCTTTCAAGTTGAAGGGAGACAATTAAGGAGTGGTTAATGGTATAGTATTAATTCTAAAGGCAGTGTACAGAGCCCTGGTGGTGCAGTGATTAAGTGCTACAGCTGCTAACCGAAAGGTTGGCAGTTTGAATCCACCAGCCGCTCCTTGGAAATCCTATGGGGCAGTTCTACTCTGTCTTATAGGGTTGCTATGAGTCGGAATCGATGGCAACAGGTTTGGTTTTATTTTGGTTTTGGAAGAGGCAGTGTGGTGGGGTAAAAAAGTGTGTGGGTTCTGGAGTCAGACCAGGATTGCAATCTAAACTCTACCCAATTTTTAGCCAGATGACTTTGGACAAGTTACTTGTCAAGTCACTGGGTTTCAACATCTTTAAAACAGAGATGAGGAGTGCTTGCTTCGGCAATACATTTACTAAAATAGGAACTATACAGAGAAGATTAGCATGGCCCCTGCACAAGGATGACACACAAATTCCTGAAGCATTCCATATTTTTACATGAGACTATGTGGGCAGCTTCTGTCTGAAGGTGAGATGAGACAGCAGAGGAGGACAGGAACTGGTTGAATGGACACGGGGGATACAGGGTGGAGAGGAGGAGTGTGCTGTCTTATTGGGGGAGAGCAGCTAGGAGTACACAGCAAGGTGGGTATAAGTTTTTGTATGACAGACTGACTTGATTTGTAAACTTTCACTTAGAGCACAATTAAAAAAAAAAAGATGAGGAAACAATCTAAGTGTCCAATACTAGGGAATTGATTAAATCAGTTTTGGTGCATTCACACAATGGATATAGTCATTAACAACCACATTTGAAGAAACTAATGATATACGAAAAGGCTCATGATATAATGTTAAGTGAGAAAAAAGGAGTTGAAATATTCTAATTTTGTAGAAAAATCTTATATTACATGTATACATAGAAAAGGACTGAATACTTCAAAACATTAAGAGTAATTATCTCTGTGTAGTGGGAATACATGAATTTAAAAAATAATTTTTTGCATTGTTGTTGTTGGTTGCTATTTAGTCGATTCCAATTCATGGCGACCTCGTATGTGCAGAGTAGAGCTGCTCCATAGGATTTTCTTGGCTGTAATCTTAATGGAAGCAGATTGCCAGGCCTGTCTTGCAATGCACCTCTGAGTAGCTTCCAACCGTCAACCTTTCGGCTAGTAGTCCAGTGTATAACTGCGCCATCAAGAGACTCCTATTTTCTGCATTACTTCTCTTTATTTTCTAAATTTTTTCAATGAGCACAGATTGCTTTTATAATCAGGGAAAAATATTAACATTTTAAAATAGTAATAATTAATACCTAATTTGCAGGGTTATTGTGAGAATTAGAAATAATGTGCCAGGCACACAATAGACTTTCAGTGATTTCTTTTTTAAGGATCCAGTGTACTGAGTAAAAAGACCTGTCCTTTTCAGTCAGAAAGATGAAGGCCCAAATCCTAATTCTGCCATTCGGTAGTTATGGGGCCACTTTGAACTTCAGTGTCCACAGATGTAAAATAGAAATAATAATACCTCAAAGGGATGCTATTAAGTGAGATGTGATACCTGCCTGATATCTAACAGGTGCTCAATAGACTGGTTACTATTATCATTATAAAATAAATACATCTGGTTTCTTGCATAGACTGGGGATTCAAACCTTGGAGCTGTCATATCCCTAAAAGAAATATTTTTTTATTTGACTAAGCCAAGAGTACTCACGGTTGATATGTTTTATCATGTGTCAGCCACAGATGAAAGGCACTCTGTAGAATCTTTACTAAACAGGCATCTGAAGGGTTAACTGTGAAAGAAAAGTTAAGCTGCAGGCTCTTTAACAGTCATTTGATTAAACTGAGGTTCACGCTTTAAAATCAACTCTGAAACCACATGGATTTCTATTTAATGTTTTTGTAGCATTCCAGAGTACCCTGGAATGAAGAAAAAGAAATGTTGTCTATTTACAGTACACAATACTGGGGACGCCAGCACAACTTGACCAAGGCAAGGTCATAGAAGCTTCATAGACACATCCAAACTCCCTAAGGGCCGAATTACTAGCCTAAGGGCTATGGAGACCATGGTCTTGGGGAACATCTAGCTCAACTGGCATAACATAGTTTATAAAGAAAATATTCTACATTCTACTATGGTGGATAGCGTCTGTGGTCTTAAAAGCCTGTGAGTGGCCATCTAAGATGCACCACTGGTCTCACCCCATCTGGAGCCAGGGAGAGTGAAGAAAACCAAAGACACAAGGGAAAGGTTAGTCCAAAGGACTAATGGACCACAACTGCCACAGCCTCCACCAGACTGAGTCCAGCACAACTAGATGGTGCCCAGCTACCACCACCGACTGCTCTGACAGGGATCACAATAGGGGGTCCCGGACAGAGCTGGAAAAAAATGTAGAACAAAATTCTAACTCACAAAAAAAGACCAGGCTTACTTGTCTGACAGGGACTGAAGAAACCCCAAAAGTATGGCCCCTGGACACCCTTTTAACTCAGTACTGAAGTCACTCCTGAAGTTCACCCTTCAGCCAAAGACTAGACAGACCCATAAAACAAAATGAGACTAAATGGGCATACCAGCTCAGGGGTAAGGATGAGAAGGCAGGAGGGCACAGGAAAGCTGGTAATGGGGTCGAGAAGGGGAGGGTGTTGACACCTTGTGGGGTTGGGCAACCAATGTCACAAAACAATATGTGTATTCATTGTTTAATGAGAAAGTATTTTGCTCTGTAAACTCTCATCTAAAGTACAATAAAAAAATTAAAAAAGAAATATTGTCTCTTTAGGGAGACATTGGGAAAATGTTAGACTGTGAGCTCCTCAAATGTAGGGGCCACTTCTCACTCATCTCTATCTCCAGCATTTATCACAGTCTCTGGCAGATACTCAACAAATGTTTATTGGATGAACTGATGGATGGATGAATAAGGGAAAGAAAGAAAAGCCCTAATGAACTCAAATTATAATACTTTTATAAGGTGTAATAAGGAAAGAGATAAGAATGAAACGAGAGGAACAAAAGCAGGCAGGCAAAGATAAAAATTCTTCATCTTTACCTTTAAAAAGGATAAGTGAAATAGAGTGAGTCCAATGATGTGAATCAGAATTAATAGGGTGATTCTAGCTATACCCACTCTCTCTTTTTTATTTTCTTTGTGCTTTAGGTGAAAGTTTACAGCTCAAGTTAATTTCTCATTCAAAAATTTATACACATATTATTTTGTGACATTAGTTGCAATCCCCAATGTGACAACACACTCTCCCTTTCCACCCCAGGTTCCCTGTGTCCATTTAACTGATTCTTGTCCCTTCCTGCCTTCTCATCCTGCCTCCGGACAGGAGCTGCCCATTTGGTCTCCTGTATCTGATTGAACTGAGAAGCACATTCCTTAAGTGTATTTTTTTTTTAGTCTTGTCTAATCTTTGGAAACCCTGGTGGTGTAGTGGTTAAGCGCTATGGCTGCTAACCAAATGGTCGGCAGTTCAAATCCACCAGGCACTCCTTGGAAACTCTATGGGGCAGTTCTACTCTGTCCTATAGGGTCGCTATGAGTTGGAATCGACTTAACGGCACTGGGTTGTTTTGTTTGTTTGTTTGTTTGTTTGTTTTGGTCTAATCTTTGTCAGTAGAGTGAGCTTTTGGAATGGTTTCAGTTCTGGGTTAACAGTGCGTCTGGGGGCCATAGTTTTGGGGGTTCCTTCAGTCTCTGTCAGACCATGAAGTCTGGTCTTTTTATGTGAATTTGACTTTTACATTTTTCTCTTGCTCTGTCTGGGACTCTCTGTTGTGTCCCTGTTAGGGCAGTCATTGGTGGTAGCTGGGCATTATCTAGTTATTCTAGTCTCAGGCTGTTGGAGTCTCTGGTTCATTTGGTCCTTTAGTCCTTTGGGCTAGTATATTCCCTATGTCTTTGGTATTCTTCATTCTCCTTTGCTCCAAGTGGGATGGGACCAATTGATGTTATCTTAGATGGCCACTCGATATACTCCATTCTTTAACATTCACTTTATGCTGTCCAAACATCTGTCCCAATTTTGGAGGCAACATATCCCAGTCTACTCCACAGAAGGTCAACTGACTTTATAAGACACATGGCCCTAGGGTCTATGTGGGTACCAAGGCCTCTATAGGATTTTTTGGTATGGCATTGTCCTTTAGGAAATCAGCTTAGATTAAAACTACTTTCTTGGATTCCACTTATAGTTCTTTTTGTTTTTTTATGACAGCTTTGTTGAGCTATAATTCACAAGCCATACGATTTACTTATTTAAAGTGTACAATTCATTGGTTTTTAGTATATTCACAGAAATATGCAACCATCACCACAATCAATTTTAGAACATTTTATCACCTCAAAAAGAAATCCTGTACCCTTTAGCTATCACTCCCCTATGCCCCTATCCTCTGAGCACTAAGCAACCACCAATCTACTTCTTGTGTCTATAGAATTGGACATTTCATATAAATGGAATCATATAATATGTGGTCTTTTGTGACTGCCTTCTTTCGCTTAGCATAATGTTTTCGAGGTTCATCCACGTCGTAGCATGTATCAGAATTTCATATCTCTTTATGGTGGAATAATATTGCATTGTGTATATATACCACATTTTGTTTATCCATTCATCAGTTGATGGACATTTAGGTTGTCTCTACCTTTTGACTATTATGAATAATGCTGCTGTAAACATTTACGTATAGGTTTTTGTTTTGTGCGTGCACATGTTTTTGTGTGGATGTATGTTTTCATTTCTCTTGGGTAGATACCTAGGAGTGGAATTGCTGGGTCATATGATAGCTCTATGTTTAATCATTTGAGAAACTGTTTTCCAAAGTGGCTGCACCATTTTACATTCCCACCAGCAGCATATGAGGGTTCCAATTTCTCCACATCATCACCAACACTTGTTAAATTATCTGATTTTTTTATTCTAGCCATCCTAGTGGGTGTGAAGTGGTATCTCATTGTAGTTTTGATTTGCATTTCACTGATGACGAATGATATTGCATATCTTTTCATGTGCTTGTTGGCCATTTTTATATCTTCCTTGGATAAGTGTCTATTCAGATCTAGTTGTCTTTTATTACTGAGTTGCAAGGGCTCTTTATATATTCTACATACAAGTTCCTTATTAGATATATGATTTGCAAATATTTTCTCCCATTAAGGGTCTTTTAACTTTCTTGATAGTGGCCTTTGAAGAAAATTTTTTTTTAATTTTGTTGAAGTCCAGTTTATCTATTTTTTCTATTGTTGCTTATTCTTTTGGTGTCATATCTAAGAACCTATTGCCAAAAACTAGGTCTTGAAGACTTACCCCTATGTTTTCTTCTAAGAGTTTTATAGTTTTAACTTTTACATTTGGGTCTTTCATCCATTTTGAGTTACTTTTTTATATATATGGTATGAGGTAAGGGTCCAATTTCATTCTTTTGCATATGGAGATCCAGTTGTCCCAGACTCATTTGTTGAAAAACAATTATTTCCCCATTATATGGTCTTGGCACCCTTGTGGAAAGTCAGTTGATCATAGACACTTGGGTTTACTTCTGGACTCTCAATTCTGTTCCAATAATCCATATGTCTGTCCTTATGCTAGTACCACTCTGTCTTGATTATTATTGCCTTGTAGTAAGTTTTGAAATTGGGAAGTGTGGGTCTTTCAACTTTATTCTTTTTCAAGATTGTTTTGGCTATTCTGAATTTCTTGCGATTCCATATGAATTTTAGAATCAGTTTATCGATTTCTATAAAAAACGAGCTGGAATTCTGATGGGGATTGCACTGAACCTGTAGATCAATTTGGGGAGTACTGCTGTCTTAACAATATCAAGTCTTCTGATCCATGAACCTGGGATTTTTTTCCCCCATTTATCTAGATCTTCTTTAATTTCTTTACAATGTTTGGTTTTCAGCGTACAATTTTTGCACTCTTGTTAAATTTATTTCTAAGTATTTTATTCTATTTTGATGCTATTGTAAATTGTCTTCTTAATTTCATTTTTGTATTGTGTATTGTAAATGTATAGAAATGCAATGGATTCTTGTATATTGATCTTATATCCTGCAACCTTGGTGAACTCAGTTATTAGTTCTAATAGTTTTTTAATGTATTATTTTTTAAGATTTTTTATATACATGATCATGTCATCTGCAAATACAGCTAGTGTGTTAGTTTCCTAGGGCTGCTGTAATAAATTGCCATAAACTGAATGGTTTAAAGCAACAAAATTTATTCTTTGACGGTTCTGGAGGCTAAAAGTCTGAACTCAAGGTGTTGACAGGGCCATGCTCTCTCTGAAGGCTCTAGGGGAGGATCCTTCCCTGATTCTTCCTAGCTTTCGGTGGTTGTCGGCAATCCTTGATGTTCCTTGGCTCGTAGATGCATCACTCCAATCTCTGCTTTTGTCTTCACATGGTATTCTCCTTGTGTATGTGTGTGTTCTCTTCTTCTTATAAAGACACTAGTCACATTGGATTAGGACCCACCTTAATCCAGGATGACTTCATCTTAACTTGTTTACATCAAAAACCCTATATCCAAATAAGGTCATATTCATAGGTACAGGGGTTAGGACTTCAACATATCTTTTGGGTGGACACAATTCATCCCATAACAGATAGTTTTACTTCTCCTTTTCCAGTCTGGATATCTTTTATTTCCTTTTCTTCTCTAACTGTCCTGGCTAGAACCTCTAGTATGATGTTGAACAGAAGTAGCATCTACTTATAGTTCTTAAGACAGAGTCTTGCACAGTGAGGACATTCACTTTTTCTTGATTGGTATTTCCTGTTTATCCAGTTACTCAGTAATTCTTATTGAGGACAGAAATCATTCTTAGAACTGATAAACCCCAAATTACATTTTTTAATCTTCATGATTTTTATTTATAAGCTTTTAATCTCTCATTGTATAGCTAATTTCTACCTACATTTTTTTGGTGCTGAAAATACACACAACAAAACCTTCACTGATTCAACAATTTCCACATGTACAATTCAATTATATTGATTACGTTCTTAATGTTGTGTGCAACCTTTATTGCTATCCTTTTCCAAATTATTCCACCACCTTTAACTCAATGCCCCCTAAGCAAAAACTCCCTTTTTCCCTTTCCCTCCTACCCCTGGTAACCACTAATAATCTTTGGTTTCTATATATTTGCTTATTTCGTATGAGTGAGATCATACAGTATTTGTCCTTTTGCAACTGACATATTTTGTTCAGCATAATGTTTGCTAGGTTCATTCATGTTATGGCATGCATCAGGACTTCATTTCCCTTTATGGCTGAGAAATATTCCGCTGTATGTATATACCACATTTTCCTTATCCATTCATCTGTTCACGGACATTTCTGTTGTTTCCGCTTTTTGGCTATTGTAAAGTTCTGCAATGAACATTGATTAGTGTACAAGTTTCTGTTTGTGTTCCTGTTTTTCCTTCTTCTGGGTATATACCTAAACCCCAAATTATTATGTTCAGTACCTTGAAATACTATGTAAAATTGATAATGATAATTAGAAAAAAATGGGCCTCTCCAAGCCTCGTTTGGACCCTTTTTCTCTGTTGCTTTGGCTAGCTCCTGTCTTTCACCTGCCTCCAAACTGTAGATGATTTCCAGGTTTCTGTCCTAGGTCATCTTTTCTTTTCACTTTGCTGTTTTCATTCGTACCCTCAGCTTCCACTACTAACTTGTGAGGCTGACAGCTCAGTTATCTGTATCTCCAATCCAGACCCTTTTTTTTTCTTTTTTGAGCTTTAGGTCTACAGGTGCAATTGGTTAATAACCGATTTTATGTTATCTCCACCTGAACATTCCACATACACCTCAAATTCAACATAACCAAAAGTGCACTAATTGATTTCCCCCAGATCTTGCTCTTCCTCCTCTATTTTCTACCCTGGTTAGTGGCACAACCAGGCACCCAAACCAGAAACCTGGGAATTTTTCTTATCTTTTCCATTCCTTACTCTCTACATTTCATTGGTTATTAACTTGATAACCTAAATATTTGGATTTACTTCTTTTCTACCCTTAGTTCAGGCCCTCCTCATCTCTCACCTGAATTATCTTTAGTTTATCCTAACTGGCATCCCTATCTCCTAACTCATCTCCTCCAATCTATTTTACATACTGTTGCCAGCGTGACTGTGGCAGATGGAATAATGGACCCAAAAAATATCCATGTCCTAATCCCTGGAACCTGTAGATGTTACTTTATATGGCAAAAAAAACAAACAAAAAGCAAACAACTTTGCAGTATGATTAAGAATTTTGAGATGGGGAGATTATCCAGGTAGGCCCTAAATGCAATCACAAGTGTCCTTATGAGAGAGGCTGTGGGAGATTTGATACACAGAGGAGCAGAGGAGGCCATATTACTATAGAGGCAGAGATTGGAGTGATGCAGCCACAAGCCAAGGAATGCTGGCAGCCACCATAAATGAAAAGGCAAGGAACAATGATTCTCCCGTAGAGCCTCTGGAGGGAATGTGGCCTTGCTGGCACTTGGCCCAGTGATACTGATTTCAGACTTCTGGCCTCCAGAACTGTGAGAGAATAAATTTTTGTTGTTTTAAGTTTGTAATAATTTATTGCAGCAGATTCAGGAAACTAATACAACAATCTTTCTAAAGTTCAAACCTAGTATTTGAGTTATGAGGAACCACACTTATGACTGTCCTTTTTTTTGGTATATTTTATCATTAGTAATATGCGCTATATACAGTGTTGTAACACGTAATTTACTGATGTTATCATTGTCAGATATTCACTCGCAGACGTTCAATTTTGTGATTGATTTACTGTTCAAAACACTGCATATAGCAGGCTATGGACTGTTCTACAATGAAGCCAGTGTATCTACCTACTTCCCAATATGACAGCTATGATTCAACTTATGGATCAAGGAGCAATCACGACTTTCAAGGCATACTACCCATGGACTACATTTGCTCAGACAATAGCTGCAAAAGATGGAGGTATGGTAACGTGTGATTTCTGGAAGAATTATAATATTCTTCAGGTATCTGGAACATTGCATCTCCCTGGGAGAAAGGTGGAAACCCTGGTAGCATAGTGGTTAAGAGCTATGGCTGCTAACCAAAAGTCTGCAGTTCGAATCCACCAGGTGCTCCTTGGAAACTCTATGGGGAAGTTCTGCTCTGTCCTACAGGGTCGCTATGAGTCGGAATTGACTCGATGGCAACGGGTTTGGTTTTTGTTTTTTTTTTTTTTTGAGAGGAAGTTACAGGAAAATGCATGCAAGGGATATGGAAAAAATTGCTGAGTTATGTGAACATGCTCCAGGCATTTGATCAGGATAATATGATGAAAGTTGTTGATTCTGATTCATAGTCAGATTCTATAGGACATCCATGAAGCAGCAGTCAAGAAATCAAAATACACATTGCATTGGGCAAATCTGCTACAAAGGACCTCTTTAAAGTGTTGAAAAGCAAAGATGTCACCTTGAAGACTAAGGTGTGCCTGACCCAAGCCATGGCATTTTCGATCGCATGTGAAAGCTGGACAATGAATAAGGAAGATCAAAGAAGAATTGATGCCTTTGAATTGTGGTGTTGGCAAAGAATATTGAACATACCATAGACTGCCAAGAGAATGAACAAATCTGTCTTGGAAGAAGTATAACCAGAATGCTCCTTAGAAGCAAGAATGGCGAGACTGTGTCTTGCTTAGTTTGGACATGTCGTCAGGAGGGATCAGTCCCTGGAGAAGAACATCATGCTTGGTAAAGTACAGGGTCAGCGGAAAAGAGGAAGGCCCTCAACAAGATGGATTGACAAAGTGGCTGCAACAATGGGCTCAAGCATAACAAGGATTGTAAGGATAGCGCAGGACCGGGCAGTGTTTCTTTTTGTGGTACATAGGGTCACCATGAGTCAGAATTGACTCGAGGGCACCTAACAACAACAATACAATGAAAGAGGTTAGTGGGGGAGTCAACCATAAGGCAAGAAAGTTGAATTTAGAACTTGGTATTACCAATGTGGAACAGCTCGTTGATCTCGAAGAAGGGGAATCGACAGATCAGGACTTAATGAATTTTTTTTTATTATTCTGTTTTAGGTGAAAATTTACAGCGCAAATTATTTTCTCATTCAAAAATTTATCCACAAATTGTTTTGTGACATTGGTTACAATCCCCTCAATGTGTCAGTACTCTCATCCTTTCCCTTTACATCCTGGGTTTCCTGTGTCCAGGTTTCCTATCCCTTCCTGCCTTCTTTGCTTTTGGGCTGGTGTTGCCCATTTGGTCTCATATATATGAGATTGAACTAAGAAGCATGTTCCTCACGTGTGCTATTGTTTGTTTTCTAGGCCTGTCTAATCTTTGGCTGAAAGGTGGACCTTGGGAGTGGCTTCAGTTCTGAGTTAGCAGGGTGTCTGGGGGCCATAGCATCAGGGGTTCCTCCCGTTTCTGTCAGACCAGTAAGTCTGGTCTTTTTTCGTGAATTTGAATTTTGTTCTACATTTTTCTCCTGCTCTGTCTGGAACCCTCAATTGTGATCCTTGTCAGAGCGGTCCAGGACTTAATGGGTTCTGAAGAGGAAAGAAATGCTGAAGAAGAAAAAAAGAATGAGGAAGAGGAAGGAGAGAAGTTGTCAAAAAATTTTATGGTGAAAGAATTAGCTGAAGTTTTTTCTAAACTAAATTAGGGCCTTTGATTGGTTGAAAACATGGATCTAAATGCTGATCACTTTGCTAAAGTCAACAGGCAGATTCAGGAAGCAGGGAGATGTTACTGTGAAATATGTGAAGAAAAAAAGAAAAGCACCATACAGACAACTCTCGCTACTTTTCTGACTAAAAATGCCTTCCCCATTCCCAGGGATATTCTAGATGATCCAGAACCTTACATAAGTGGAGTTATTAGCACAACTGAAAAAATGCAAATGTAAGCCAATTATTCATCGTTGGAGTAAATTTTTATGATTTGTGTATTTTTTAGTATGTATGTATATTAAAGTACGTACATACTGTATATACTATAAATTTATATGTAATATTTCCAGCCTCCAAAGACAAAGATCAGATTTATAAAGATATTGATAATAAAAGGCAATAATAATGAAAACAAAAAAAAAAGGGGTATTCGATTTATGTCAGAACCATTTTTCTCCAACAGAGCTGTTGGAACAGGACCCCATTGTAAGCTGGGGACTACCTGTATGTATGTGTACGTGTATATATGTGTATGTGTGTGTATATATATATATATATATATATATATATATATATATAAGTGTGTGTGTGTGTATTATGTATTTATATCTGTGATAGATGGTCTGGAAGAAAATATGCCAAAATGTGAACAGTTATTTCTGGGTAGTGGGATTATGATAGTTTTATTTCTGTGTATTTTCCAATTTTTTCCTCAACAAGTATATATTACTTTTATAATCGGAAAAAGCAACATATGTTATTTAAAAAAAAACTCTTCCATGGCTCCCCATCTCCTACAGACTAAAGTACAAACTTCTAAGCATGGGACCAAAAACCAAACCAAACCCATTGCAGTTGAGGCAATTCCGACTCATGGCAACCCCACGTGTTACAGAGTAGAAGTGCTCTGTAGCGTTTTCTTGGCTGTAATCTTTACAGAAGCAGATGACCAGGCATCTTTTCTGCAGCACTCTTAGGTGGATTCGAACCACCAGCCTTTCGGTTAGTAGCCCAGCTCAAAGCATCTGTGCCATCCAGGGACCTAAGCATGGCACAGGCCCTTAATTATTTGACCTATGCCGAGCTCTCCAGCCTAATTTCCTATTATTCAGTCTCTTCGCTTCTCTTCAGTTATGAAAAACTACCTAACACATAAATCATTATGCCTCTGACCCTTTGCACATTGACCTCTCTGACATCATCCATTTGGTTAAGACCCAATTCAGGGGTGTCCTTTCCTGTGAAGCCGTTCCTGATCCACTCAAGCAGACTTAGAGTTACCAATGGATCTCCTATATACTTCTATTATTGCATTTGCCTACCCTATTGTAAATATTGTTTACAGGATCATCTCTCTGCGTACACTGTGAGTGCCTTAAAGAGCTACGCACACATATACACACATACAATTTTTCTTTGATTCTGTTACTTCAGTTTTTCCAGAGTATATAAACAGTTCTAATTAATTAAATATAAATATTAATTAAATAAAAATGTTATTGAATCCATAGTAGCTTTCTTTTCATAGTAGCTTTTTTATAATCATGTATTTTTTTCACTAAACCAAAAAAAACAAAAAAGGCAAACCTGTTGCCGTCGAGTCAATTCCGGCTCATAGCAACCCTATAGGACAGAGTAGAACTGCCCCATAGAGCTTCCAAGGAGCACCTGATGGATTCAAACTGCTGACTTTTTGGTTAGCAGCTGTAGCACTTAACCACTATTAACAGATGCTAAAAATCATCATGTGAGAGTCTATGAAATATTTGATATTAAAAAGGGGTTTTCACAGATCTTTTGTGCTTATATGGAAAGATAGCTAAAGTATTTTTTTAAAGTGAGAAATTCATGGCTCAGGAAAGTATGTATAGCTTACTCCTACATGTGTAAAAAAGTATAAAATATATGTCGACCAGGACACTACATACATAGAAAATAGAAATGCAAGAAAATTGCCGTAATTGTTATCTCTGGAGAGGGAATGGGGGATGAGTAGAAGGGGAGACTTTTCTGTTTATACTGTCGGGTATTGCTTGACTTTTTTCCACGAGCAAGTTTTGGGTTGTTTGTTGTAATAAAAAAGGTGTTATTCATGGGGCAGTTCCCTAGATGGTACATACGGTTTGTGCATGACTTCTAAAGGTTGGCAGTTTGAACCCACCCAGTAGTGCCACAGAAGAAAGGCCTGGCACTCTGTTTCTGTAAAGATTACAGCCAAGAAAACTCTATGGAGCAGTTCTACTCTGTAACACATGGGGTTGCCATGAGTTGGAATCAACTTGATGGCAATGGGTTATTCAAAAGGAACATAAATAACGTCACTGAATTGTACATGTAAAAATGGTTGAAATGGCAAATGCTTTGTTATATATATATATATATATATATATATATATATATTTCGCCACCAAAACAAAGTGTCATTTATTCCCAAAAAGTTTGGGACTCATTGGTCTAGCTATGTCCAATATGGCAGCTGCCTAATATGATAGCCATATGTGGCTATTTAATTAAAAGGAAATAGAATTAAAAATTTAGTTCCTCAGTCGCACTTGTCCTATTTCAAGTCCTCAATGGCCACATATAGCTAATAGCTACTGTGATGGACAGAGCAGATATAGAACATTTCCACATTGTGGAGAGTTCCACTAAACAGCCAGGTCTAGATCATTGTGTTCTCACATAAGGTGGTACCAGTTGGGATAGCCTGAAACTTGATTTGGTTAATTAGTGGAATTAATCTTACAAAGAGGGCATCTATCAGTTGAGTCTTGAAGCCCTTGGTTAACCACAGGGGCTAGTTAGGCATTACTGAAATAACGAAGGTGATTACCTTATTGGTGTCCTTCAGCACATAGAATCACTCTTATCTGGAGGCCTACTATGTATTCGCGACAAGATGACACCTGTTGAATCTTTCCGTAAATCAAAGGAACAATAGTAATGTTCGGACTGCTGGGTTCGCTGGTTACCATGGTAATGAGCGTGCTGGTTACAATTCTGTGTAATCACACAGAGACTAAGGTGTCAAGCCTCCTTCTCCACCCCCACCTCCATTCCTTTCTATAACCATAGAGATAACCATGGTCTGGCTTGGTGAGTAGCCATGGCAGCGGGAGAAGCAACTAGAAATTTGATTAAGTATGGGATGTCAGGGTGCATGTCCTAATGAGGAAGTGCGAAAAAAGAAACATGGCCGGGCTTTATTTCAGTAGAAAAAGCCTAGATCTACTACCTTGAATACAATGTTACTCTAGTTCTTTCACAGGCCCATTGCATGAATTCTCAGAGCACGCCTACGTGCTCTTTCTACTTTCCTCTCCCTTTTTTCCCCTCTACTTTCAGTCTTTCTTCGTTTAGTCCATTTATGTCTCTCCTTCTGACGCTCCATCCCCCCCCACCTCTTTATTACCCTTCCTCCGCTTTCCTTTTCCGTCTCACACGCTCGGCCACTTGTGCATGCGCACTACGTACAAAGCCTCACTCTTTGTCCCCATCTGTCGTTCACACGAACTCATGGCCTTGGCATTTGGTAGCCAATAGAATCGAAGAAATGGCGGAAAAATGAGTCCGCCTTTGGAGATAAACCTTGATTGGCAGTTATGATAACCAATCGAAGACGCCACTTTGGAACCCTCGGGAGGCACCGAGCTCCGTCGTCTCGTTTCCGGCGGTCGCGCGCTCTTTTCTCCGGACGGTAGAGGCCGTGCAGCGTCGCCGTTACTCTGAGGAGAGAACAGTCGGTGGAGGGTAAGTTTTCGAAAGGTTTTGTTATTGTTTGGGAGGGAAGTGGGATTTCTTGCTCTAATAGGTGAAGGACAAGACTAGGGCGAGGCTAGGTTTAGAGGGAGGATGGCCGTTCCAGAGCCGCTTGAGGCCTTGTCCCTGCCGTCAGTGTGGCGGCCTCAGCCCACCCGCGGTGGCCCATCGGTCTTGACTCGCTTTCTGGTTAACGTGTCTCCCGTTTTCTCTCCTGCCTCCTCTCTTGTAAGACTCATCTTCGAGTCTTAGCCCTGTCAGTAAGTTCCCAGGTCTTCAGCCGCCCAGGGCCTGAGGATGTGGGGTCTATTATCCGAGAGCACTGAAGTCGTTGTTGTAGGAGGAGGCGCTTTGTCAGGCGCTCCTCCTCTCAGCCCAGCGAGGCCATTAATTCAGAATGGGAAAGCGGGCCCACCACCCAAGCGATATTTCTTTGTCAAAACTCTTAGCTGGGAAGTTATGCTAGTCCCAGACCTCAGCGCTTTCATAGTCAGGTTTCTATGTGCCCTTTTTCTCGTCTTGTTGCCTATCTACTCTACCCATTTATAGCATCACTTTTCTAAATTAAACTCAATTTTATGGATTTCCTATTGGTTATTTTCCACTTTGAGAAACTGTTATCGTAAGCTGACACCTTTGTGTTCTTAACAGTCGAGGGTAGAGAGGACTGGGGAACACTTTGCTGTCTAAGTCGAAGTTGAGGTAGGTGGAGGGGATAGAGTTGCCAGATAAATACCGGATGTCTGGTTAAATTTGAATTTCAGATCCCCAGCGCAGTACTTTTTGGTATAAATATGTTTCATTGGACATACTTATACCAAAATATTCATTTTAAAAAATCTGAGGTTTAAATTTAGGTATGTCGTGTATTTCTATTTGTTAAATCTGGCAACTCTAGTAGGGGGCTAATGATTAGATTTATAGAAAGTCTTTGTCCAATTTGTTTATTAAATGAAAATCGTAAGAAACTTAGAAAGAAAGACCTTGCCATGTCAGTGTGGTGTAGTGTTGGGTCCTGTATCTAAACTAACATTTGTGCAACTGTCCAAGTTGTATCATGCCCAGTAGCCACAGTGTTTATAATCTAGCAGTACATATTTTCTCTCAAGGAAGTTCTTCATCGGGGTTAGTCTTCAAGACAGACAGAAATCTTTGCTGCTGCCACTTAGTGCTTTGTTCTCAGAGCCTAATTGTTAGGTGGCAGTGGATTTACTACTCAGAAGAGATTTTTGCGTATATTTCCAAATTATATTGGTGGTAATCATCAAAAGTAGATGATAGGAACAAATACTTAAAATTGCTACTTTGTAGGCACTGGTTTAGGTGCTTCATATAATATTTAGTTATCGCCTGCTTGGGAAAGAAACCAAAGGGAAAGATTGTAAAGACTAGCATTAGGGAGACAATTCAAAAACATAAAACCAGGCAATTTGGTTATAAAAAATGATTTTTGCTAAAATCCAGAAAAGGGGAAGGAAGAATGTATTTGATGACATTTGCCTAACTGGAGCATCCGCCATATGTATAAATAGGGGTGGTGGTTGTCAGCAGGAACAAGCGCCTGCCTGCTATGTTCCTGGATGGGAGCTAAGTGCTTTATGTACATTATCTCATTTTAGGCCTTAAAATAGCCAGCCTTGTGAGGTGGATATTATTACCCCATTTGACAGTGAGGCTCACTGGCTAGTAAATTTATTGGACTGTAAACTGAAATCAAGGTGTGTTTGACTACAAAGCGTATAGCATAGTGATAAATATGAACTTTAGAGTTCAACAGACCTGGGTTCTACTCCATGCTCTGCTCCATCACACTTAGCCTGTGACCTTGGATGGGCAAAGTACTTTAGGCATGATTTTGCTTATCCAGATGAGTAAAAGTTGAGCACTAAATGAGATAATACGGGCATGGCACAGTGCCTGGCATATAATGGTCAATAAATATCTAGTATTATCATCTTAACTACCAGGCTGCACTTTCAGAAGTCAAAAATAACCTCCCTTGAGGGTTTTGGTTTGGTGTTTATGATGATGGGAAATTTGGCAGTGATTATGGGTGGTGGTTGTACCACAGTATGATTAATGCAGTTGATATCATTAAATTGTACACCTGAAAGAAGTTGGATCGGCAAATGTTGTTTTATATAGATATATAAAATTTGCAAAAATAAAAGTAGCAATGCAAAAACATTTATGTTAGGATTACAGCTTTGTAACATGAACAAAGGGTGGCAAATGAAAATAATTATTTTCTAGGATTATGAGATTTTGGGTAATATCCTTTTATTTCTGTAATAAAATTGTATGAACAAAAATAACCTCCCTTGAAACAATCTTAAATGGTCCTTGAAATTTGGCACTCAGCGTTTTATCCTGTAGGAGGTAGATTGTTTTTACGAGAAAGTTGTGTTAAGGTGGCCTTTTAAATTAAAGAAATAGAGAGTGTCTGTTAAGATGTAAATGCAGGGTTTTGGATATTTAAATTTTGAGTGAATCTCTCTAGGAATTTCTATTCACATGTAAATATGTGTTGTGGATTCCTAAGTGGAATGCACCCACTGGCTCCTAAATTAAAGGCTGGACAAAAAAAAAGAGGTTCTTTGGCTAAACTAGTGGGAGAAATGGCTGTGAAGATAACCCAAGTTTCTGCCATGGACCACTTTGGGACCAGGAGAAGGGAAATGGTTAAAACTTGGGACCCAAATAGGAAGACCTAAGTCTGTTGCCTAGGTTATCCCACCTTCAGCTGTTTGGGGTATACTTTAGATTTTAAATGTTCTAATTTCCTATTTTTGAAAACATGATTTTGTTTTTGTTTTTGGCGGGGGGGGAGTTATCCCATGTGCCCTGAAAGTGCTATACCTATTCATTGCATTTAAAATAGTTACAGCTTTTTGGGAAAACTGCTGCATTATGTGGCAGGAGTCAGATGGATGTAGGGATCCTATTTTCAAGACTTTATGCTAAGGAAATAGAAAGTTATGAGCAAGAAGATATTTACTGCAGTATTATAATAGGAAAAAGCTGAAAACAACAAATATCTCATAGTAGGGAGTAGTTTAGTAAATTAGTGTATATCCAGATAGACTTAAAGTTTTTAAGTTGTAATTATATCGATACTTCAGAAATGAGGAAAAGCTGAATATACAGTGGTGCATTGTGATTGCAGTTATTAAAACAATAATGCATGTCTTGGAAGGTAAATAAAGAAAAATGGAAATTATGTAAAAATAATCATGCATGAGCCCAAAGATTGAGTTATTATAATGGCAAAAATTAGAAACAACCCAAGTGTCCGCTTGGTTAAAGAAATTATTGTGCATGCATGTAGTTGAATACTGTGTCCAGTAATAATTAATGTAGACGATTTAATGACATGAAAGCTGTTACGGTATAAAGTAGAAAAAGCATGTTAAAAACTACTTTTTATAATACCCCATTAAAAACACATATAGATATATAAATTAATGACTGGAAGGGTATACCAAAATATCAACGGTGGCTATTTTTTAGTGGTGGGTCTCTGGGTTTTTATTTTTTTAATTTATGTTTTCTATATTAAAATGTATTTCGTAGTAGATACCTTATTGTAACTTCTGAGACTTTGTAACAGTAATGAAAAACATAAAATTGATGAAATGAGAAAATTCAAGTCTTGGCTCAAATGTCACAGCTGTATTTAAAATTGCAATCTGCCCCCCCCACACACCAAATCTGCTTTACATCCTCCCCCCATTTTTTAAACATTTCCAGTAACACCTCTTAAGTGCTGCGTAATTACATATACTGTTTTGTCTGGCTAGAAGGTCATTTCTGAAGGCAAGAATCTTTGCCATCAAGTCAATTCCAACTAATAGCGACCCTAGAATAAAAACCAAAAAAAACCCGATGCTGCAGACCCTATAGGACAAAGTAGGGTTTACAAGGAGCGGCCGGTGGATTGGATTCAAACAGCCAGTCGTTAGCAGCCGAACTCTTAGCCACTGTGCCATCAGGGCTCCAATAGTAGGCATTTGGTGAATATTTGTTAAATGAATAAGTAAAAAATTATCAGTAACCTACAAATAAGACAGTTGTTTTCATTTTTGCCTACTTTCTGTTTATATTAATGCATTCAAAAAATTTCTTCTTAAAACATCAAACATTTTTCATGTTACATGGTCTTCATAATTTTTTCATGCTGTATGACATTCCATTGTATAGATGTACCATAGTTTATTAAAAACCATTCCCCTAATTTGGGATATTTAAATCATTTTTATTGTTTTACTACCATAAGGGCCATTACGGTGAACATTTTCATGTAAGTAGCTTTTAATTTTAAAATTATCTTCTTATGATAAATTTCTAGGAGTAAAGTTCCTGAATGAAAGAATGTGAGTACCTTAATAACCTTTGTTACCTATAGTCTTATGAAACAACTTTTGGATATAGATTTTGATAATTGAATTGATGCTTTCAGTTTGAGTGGGATATAATGTTAAAAAATTTATTCAGGAAGTTTTTTACTGTAAAATACATACGACAACATTTGCCATTATTTGGGTGTACAGTTCAGTGGCATTAATTATGTTTACCATGTTGTGCAACCATCACCACTATCCGTCTCCAATTTTTTTCATCACTTTTAACAAACTGAGTACTCCTTAAGCAGTAACTCCCCATTTTCCAGTCCCACGTGCCCTTCCTTGGTGACCACCGATAAATTTTGGTCTCTCTTCATTTGCCTATTCTAAATATTTCATTTAAGTGGGATCATACAGTATTTGTCCTTTTGTGTCTGACTGACTTCATTTAGCATAATGTTTTCAGGGTTTATCCGTCCATACCGTAGCCATACCAGAACTTCATTTCTCTTTATGGCTGGAGAATATTCCATTGTATGTATATACCACATTTTGTTTATCCATTTGTGTGTTGATGGACACTTGGTTGTTTCTACCTTTTGGCTATTGTGTGGAAAGTTTTTATACATATAAAAATATCCCATGTAATTATCATGCAAAATTAGCAGTTAATCAAGCCTTTGTCATATTTTGTTCATATGAGAAATACAGTTTTCTCTATTTTAAAGGGAACGTGTGTGTATGTTAACAATATAGTATTCATGAAAAGGTCTTTTTCTGTATCTTCAGCTGAATTCTGACTAAGAGGCCTGGTATTTGGGGGGAAAGGATTTAGGATTGACTTTGCACTTTTATGTCATTTTTTGGAGAACTATCCTTGCATGAGGAAGATGAAGATGGTCCTCAGCTTGTTAACCTGATCAGTGAGAAAATTTTCATTTCAAAACCTTCAACTTTTGAATTCAGGCATTTAAAATGTTCAGTCTGGATTGTACCAGGAATTTTCATTTTGTTATCTTTTTAATCTTATGTTTATTTTTAAAGGAGTTTAACATTTTATGATTGTATATTCATCTTTTTATATTTTCCTCTTATATTGCTTTGGCAGTCATTTATCTTTTGGATTTGCTTAATAATAATTTCTACTGCATGTTTACCACATGCCGGAGTCCCTGGGTGCTGCAAACTGTTAATGTGCTTGGATACTAACCGCTAGGTTGGGGGTTCCAGTCCACCCTGAGGTGACTTGGAAGAAAGCCTGTTAATCTACAGAAAAATCAGACATTGGAGATCCTGTGGAGGAGTACAGTTCTACTCTGACACACATGGGGTCACCATGAATTGGAATTAACTTGGTGGCAACGAATTTTTTTTCTTTCATGTATATGCCAGTACTGAGATAGTGTTTTTGCATATTTACTTAATCCTCATAACCACTTTGAGAGGAAGCTCCCTCCCCCCGTATTTATACATTTATACAAGGTGGGAACCTGACATTTTGTTTGATGTCACAGTTGCATGTGGTATATTGAAACAATGCAGTGGATCTTTTTTTTGTTTTTCCTTCTAAATTTTATTTTGTTGTTGAGAATATACACAGCAAAACATTCAGCAGTATCTGTGTATACAATTTAGTGCCATTGATTACGTTCTCACCCTCCTTTTCTGAGTTGTTCTTCCCTCATTAACATAAACTCAGTGCCCCCCAAGGTTCCCATCTAAATCTTTCCAGTTGCTGTTATCAGTTTGATCCCTTATAGATAGTTCTTGAAAGAGCATAATGCTCAAGGCAAACCTTTTTTACTAGTTAAACTAAACTATTGTTTGGTTTTTAGAAGACTTCAGGGGGTATTTTTGGTTTAAGGTTTAAAGATTATCTCAGGGCAGTAGTTTCAGGGGTCCATCCAGCCTCCATGGGTCCAGAAAGTCTAGAGTCCATGAGAATTTGAAATTGTGTTCTGCGTTTTCTCCCTTTTGATCAGGATTCTTCTGTGGAGTCTTTGATCAAAACATTCAGTAATGATAACCGGGCACCATCCAGTTCTGGCCTCATGACAAGGAGGCAGTTGTTCATGTGGGCAGTTAGCCACACATTCCATGTCTTCCTCCTATTCCTGACTCTCCTTCCTCCTCTGTTGCTCCAGGTGAATAGAGACCAAGTATGCCTTGGATGGCTGCTTGCAAGCTTTAAGACCCCAGGCAGTATGCAACAAACCAGGAGGTAGAACAGAAGTGCTATTCGGCTATTAGGCCAACTAACTGGGATGTCCCATGAAACCATGACCCTAAACCTCCAGACCGAGAACCCAAATCCCTTGACGTATTTGGTTGTACATAAGCAGCCATTCTTTTTTGAAAACTACCTATTACAGAATTTTTGCCAATTGAACTTTTTACAGGTGTACAGTACATTGACAGCAATTAATAATCGGCTGCGGAGAGGTAGATATTTTTATCATCCCCTCTATAACAGCTGAAGAAGAGAAGCAGAATTTTACTAGGTAGTATGTGTTGGGACCATGATTCAAACCTAAGTGTGTCTAATTCCACAGCCCATACTTTTCCCATTTTTCATTCCACAGTATCTCCTATGGACTAGAACTGAACCAGAGAACAAGACTTATTACTCCTTACCCTTGTAATAACTAGTCTTATTTCTGAACTGCCCAGTCTATTCCATTTACTCTGTATTTCTTTTGTATTGGTATTAGACCATTTCAATCATTGTCTTTATAATGTTCTTTAATATGTTTTAACTCACAGTCACCGCATGTGACAGAATAGAACTGCCTCTTTATTTTTTCTTGGCTGAAATTTTTACAGAAGCAGATCACCAGGTCTTTCCCCTGAGGAGCCACTTGGTGGGTTTGAGCTGTCAACCTTTTGGTTAGTAGCCAAGGGGTTTAACCATTGTGCCTCTAGGCCGCCTTTTTTAATATGTGATAGGCTATTTTTTAGGGGGTAGATTCTTTTCGGAAAGTGGTTTCCTATTAATATATAGAATTATTGAACTAGAAGTTTCCTTAAGTCATTCTTGTCCAAGCTGTTCTCATCCAGTACTTGTCTAATTTCTGTGTGTATCATAACTGCTAATGCCTGGTGGTTTTTTAGATTTTTTTGAATTGTACTCTTTCCATACTTGTTCAAAATAACCAGTTGTTTGGATCTGGCAACAGCCAAGGTACTAAAAGTGATAAATGACACAGGAAATCATCAGGAAGATGATTCTAGTGCATTCTCAGCACTGAATGTATTTGACAGTCTGTTTTCCTTTTTTAGGATACAAAAATGCAGAGCAATAAAACCTTTAACCTGGAGAAACAAAACCATACTCCAAGGAAACATCATCAGCATCACCATCAACAGCACCACCAGCAGCAACAACAGCAGCAGCAGCCACTACCCCCGCCAGTACCTGCAAATGGGCAACAGGCCAGCAGCCAAAGTGAGTAGATGCTAGGTAATGGGGTAGAAATAGGTTTCCTCTTGGGAATGGCTCTTTGGTTTTTAGATTAGTCTTTAGGCATTATAAAGGGATAGGACTTTATGGTACACCCTTGTTCTTTTCCCTCTTAATATCTTTATGATGGAAAAAGGCCAATTTCCTGAAACCAAGAAGCAGCTATATTGTAGGACAGCAGTTGAGTACAGGTTGTTCAGCTGTGTTGGCACATTCTAAACAGATATCTGCACATTTTACCTCAGAACTTGTCCTTAGAGGTAGTCATCAGGTGATTGGTAGTTAAAGAGAATATAGAACAAGTCTTTAAGACTTAATGGAGAAGTCTGGTACTAAGTATTATACTTTCAACCTGGGGCCTGTGCCAACCCATTTTTAAACATGCATTCCTGTTTATTCTGTGAAGCCTGTGTGTCTGTTATGTTTCCGTAACTAAGACTAGAGCCAGTCTTGACCCTCTTTACTTCCAGAGATTCCTAAAGAATATCATTTCCTAACTCATTCCTTTTCATTCCATTTTCCCAAACCTGAAAGAATGGGAACTCTTCAGTTACGAATAAAGATTGGGGAAATGGAGTAATTATATTTTAAATTTAAAAATCTGATCCCTTTTGATATAGGGCTCCTTGACTTCGTTAATCCTCTTTTTGGCCCGTGGCTTCTGTATTGTGTTTCTGACTCTTGCCCATAGTAGAACTATTGAGAAGTCCTCCCAGATCACTGCATACTGCTTTTGCATTCTAAAGTGCAATTTACTGATAAGTGGTTAGTGGAGAGGTTGCATTTGAAGACGGAGTTTTCCTTCTCTACAGCAATTATGTTTCCTAATCTAGCAGTAGTTATCGCTCTGTGGGAATGTGACTGTAATTCTCTTTCCCCAGTCTTTCTTTTTTTTTTATTGTGGTGAAATGTATGTAACAAAACCGTTTCCCCAGTCTTTTGAGTGACTGTGTCTTCTCTCAGATGAAGGCTTGACTATCGACCTGAAGAATTTTAGGAAACCAGGAGAGAAGACATTCACCCAACGGAGCCGTCTCTTTGTGGGCAATCTTCCTCCTGACATCACTGAGGAGGAAATGAGGAAACTATTTGAGAAATATGGGAAGGCAGGCGAGGTCTTCATTCATAAGGATAAGGGCTTTGGCTTTATCCGCTTGGTGAGCAACTGTGGGCTTTGGGGCATGTGCTCTAAAAGATGGGGAAGCTGGAAACGATATATACGGAAAAGTAGGCAGTGGAAATAATTCTCACGTAGTCTACTTCCCAAAAGCTTGTAGTTGATGAAACAGGACCAGAAATATAGATTTTATTTTAATTTATTTTTCCTCATGGGCTTTTTGTTTGTTTTAAGGACAAAATAGATTTATTTGCCCAAGGTACTGGGGCTAAAGTATGCCCCTTGGAACTCTTTTAACTGGAACAGTTTGAACATACAGAAGTAGACAGAATAGTATAATGAACCTGCATATACCCATTGCCCGGCTTCAACAATTACCAACTTACGGCTAATCTTCTTTCATCTGTGTCTTCCCCCTAGATGTTCTCCACCTCCAACAAAACTATTTTAGTATGTTAGGTGTTAATTTTGAAATTTGATTTGATTTAGGAAAAGATTTTTAAGTGTGTGGGAAAAACCATTTCTAGGCATTATCTTTCTCCTTAAATAATGAGGAACAAAATGATCACTAGATGGGGTAGCCAGAACTAGTTTTCATTCTGGATCTGCCACAAAATCATGAGACTATGTTACTCAAAACCAAACCAGACCCGTTGCCATTGAGTCCATTCTGGCTCATAGTGACCCTATAAGACAGAGTAGAATGCCCCATAGAGTTTCCAAGGAGCAGCTGATGGATTCAAACTGCTGACCTTTCGGTTAGCAGCCTAGCTCTTAACCACTGTAGGCAAGTCAATTTCTCCGGGGTTCAGATTCAAGAAGGTCCCTTCGAGGTCTGTGGTTCTGAAGAAGCTTCTTGGAGGGTGTAAGTAATTCTGGTTAAACTGGCTAAGCTAGCTAAGATGAAAATATTCTGGGTGTTGTATTTTAAGGGTAAATATTAGGGTGGTCTTTGTTTTCTGAATGATCTGTTTTCTCTTGAGAAAACAAGAAACTGACTATAGGTAAGTGGTGTTAACTTCTGGAATTTCCATTTATTTAATTTGTTGTCGGGCTACCAGAGCAGTTATGCTGTAACCAAAGAGTTAGCCTGAAATAGATGATTCCGTTCTTCCAGTTCTACCCATGTTTCTTTATATGCTTGTTGCCAAGGTTTTTTGGGAGACATTTTGTTATTGAGCTATGCTACTTTAGACTGTTGGTGAATGCATGGGTGGTTTTTGTCAAACTGAGTAATTCTGACTTTCCCGTTTGCCAGGAAACACGAACTCTAGCGGAGATTGCCAAAGTGGAGCTGGACAACATGCCACTCCGTGGAAAGCAGCTGCGCGTGCGCTTTGCCTGCCATAGTGCGTCCCTTACGGTCCGAAACCTTCCTCAGTATGTGTCCAACGAACTGCTGGAGGAGGCCTTTTCTGTGTTTGGCCAAGTAGAGAGGGCTGTAGTGATTGTGGATGATCGAGGAAGGCCCTCAGGAAAAGGCATTGTTGAATTCTCAGGGAAGCCAGCTGCTCGGAAAGCTTTGGACAGATGCAGTGAGGGCTCCTTCCTGCTAACCACGTAAGTGAGGGATTGTTTTCAGAAATAGACCTTAGGTTGCTACTTCCTTGTTGTGGCCTGGGGAGTTAGCCTCTAGGAACTATGTTCCTGTGTTTCTTTAAAGACTTTTTTTTTGGAAGGGAGGTAGATAGAAGTTTCAGTAACCAGGCATTTGAAGACTTTTGATGATACTAATTCAGTTTTCTAGTACGTTTGTAAAGTAATCCTCTATTTTAAATTGGGGAAAAAAGAATTTTCAACGTAATTTTAATGGAAATGATACGAGGATTAAGAAATGTACCTTTTCAGTCTTTCAGTAGGCTGTCGTTTAATCAGTGTTAAATCTCCACTTGGAGAAGTTTTAGAACTCTGAGAAGTTGCTTTGTGCACGTAACATCTTAGTATTTTCCCCAAATCATTTTCTGGAGTTCTACAGATAGCAGATACTTAAAATGCATTTACTTTGATCTTTTTGAAGCTATGTTTAGAGATCTGAAGCCTTGACTCCATTTTGTCAACCACAGATTCTCCACATGTCATTAAAAGGACTTGGTTCTGTGGGCTGGATATAAGAACCTTTTCAGAAGTATGTTAAATTGTCCAGCCCTGACCCCTTAACTAGTTTGTGCTAGTTAGTGGCAGATGTAGAGTGGGAAGCCTAATAGGATATGATTTGATTAACCCTGAGCTTCCTTCTTTTCTCCAGATTTCCTCGGCCCGTGACTGTTGAGCCCATGGACCAATTAGATGATGAAGAGGGACTTCCAGAGAAGCTGGTTATAAAGAACCAACAATTTCACAAGTATGAGTTCCTGGCAGATTCTCTGTTGTGTGTTTGCCTAATCCTAAGGAAGCTTGTAAAGGGATGTGTGAAAGAGGCAGGTCTTCGATGTATGTGATTGCTGATAGCCATTATCTTGGCCCTCAGAGAGAATGCGATGCTTAGTTGGGGGGACCCTTAGACAGAGTTAGTGACCCAGGACCCTTGTCTGTAGGGAGCGAGAGCAGCCACCCAGGTTTGCACAGCCTGGCTCCTTTGAGTATGAGTATGCCATGCGCTGGAAGGCACTCATTGAGATGGAGAAGCAACAGCAGGACCAAGTGGACCGCAACATTAAGGAAGCTCGCGAGAAGCTGGAGATGGAGATGGAGGCTGCTCGCCATGAGCACCAGGTCATGCTAATGAGGCAGGGTGAGTATTGGCCTATGAAGTCTTAAAACTAGAAGAACAAATTGACAGTTTTCAGGGGTTTATTTATATTAATCAGTAGAGAAAGGCATAAATCTCTACTTTTATTCTCTGAAATATTTTGTTGATCTTGGTAGGCAAATGAGCTTGGAGATGTGACAGAGAATACTGGATTCTGTGGAGAAGGAAATATAGGTTTGACTTTATTTTTGGAATCTGAATACCTCAGACAGCCACTCAGGGATTATACTCCCTTCACTTTCTGGATCTTATAGAAAATTATCGGGTCTGTGTGAGGAGAATGAAGAATATTCTGAATCATTTTGTTGTTTTTCTAGATTTGATGAGGCGCCAAGAAGAACTTCGGCGGATGGAAGAGCTGCACAACCAAGAGGTGCAAAAGCGAAAGCAACTGGAGCTCAGGTAACTTTCTTGACAACTCTAAGAGGAAATATCTCAGTCCTGCTTCCTACCACCATGCTACCTGGTGCATTTGTAAATATGTTGGCAAATATTTCCTGACTTCTTCTCAGGTTGTCCCTTTGGATGGAGAGATTTTCTAGCTGCCCATGACTCCAGGAATTACCTAGGGCTACACTACAGAGGAAGTAGCTGAGTGCTGGTCTCATGAGGCCCCTTTGGGAGAAGAGAACACGTATGGGTTAAGTTAGGGCCGGGCACAGTTAACAGTGAGTTTCCTGGAGAGCTATGATAGTTTTCAGTAGACTCTTGATCTCCTTGGCAGAGTCCTTCATTAAGATAGCCTGCTCAAGTTTTGGAGTGCCTGTTCTTTAAATACTTTGGAGACTCTGGTCTTAAATACCTTGATGACTTTCTAAAGGCAGGAGGAGGAACGCAGGCGCCGTGAGGAAGAGATGCGGCGGCAACAGGAAGAAATGATGCGGCGACAGCAGGAAGGATTCAAGGGAACTTTTCCTGATGCGGTATATCTCCCATGTGTCCATCATATGTCAGGCCATTCATGACTTGACAAACCCATCATGAATTCTCCACTAAGGACTCCAAAATACATTGGGCTCTGACCATTTTTTCCACATTATGAAATTGCTTTTAGAAAGAAGAATTCATAGGAAGGAGAGGTAAGGTTTGAAGGGGGCTCATCTTGCCTCGCAAGCAATTTAGGATGAAAAACTGGGGCCACTGTGCTGCTTAGACTTAGTGACTGTAGGATGAGATATGTCGAATCCTGTAGCATCCTTGACTAGTACTTTGCTATCCTTGCAGTCGTACAGGTTGGAGACCTAGGAGAAATCAATTCTCCCTCCCTCTTTCTCGTCTCCTATTTGTAATAGGAGACTCTGACTTGTGTCGTAGTATCTTTGTGACTTTGAACTTACTCCATAACTAGCAAGGAGCTGTTGGTGTTCCTCAGATTGGTCCCACTATTCTTACCATTCCATCTCCTCCTCTTAGTGTGTGGTCCTCAATGGATTGTGGTAGCGTGCACTACTGTCATGGATTGTCTTGAGTATTTTTTTTGTTTTTCAGAGAGAGCAGGAGATACGGATGGGCCAAATGGCTATGGGAGGTAAGGACTTAGGAGGTTAGACTGTCATTTCCTTTTTTGTCTGGTCTCTGGTGAACTATATAGCTTCTCCAACCTAGTCCAGATTTAAGAGACTTGACATTTCTGGGAGTGTCATTTTTGGGGGGTGACATGTCTTAGCGCAGACGTCTCACTGAATTATTTCCTTTGGTGGCATAGAAAGAGACTTAACAATCTCCACACCCTGTACTAATTACATTACTCTGCTTTAGGTGCTATGGGCATAAACAACAGAGGTGCCATGCCTCCAGCTCCTGTGCCAGCTGGTACCCCAGCTCCTCCAGGACCTGCCACTATGATGCCAGATGGAACCTTAGGATTGGTAATAAATTATAGGGCATTACAGTAACTGGTAGTAGGATAGGAAAGGTTTTTCCTTCACAGCTCCTGAAGCTACCTTGATTTTCCGATAAGTATTGATCTTCAGGACTAGTGGTATCCATTAAGTGTAATCTCAAGATCTTTATTTTCCAATCTTGAGCAAACCCAGTCTATACTTTGTCTAGGAGTTAAGCAAATGACTCTGTCTACCTGGCCAGTCTGATTGTTCAGCTGCTACCCTGGTAAGCAGATTATTTTTTGAAGAGAAGACAGTAAAAGCTACTGTAGATGTTATCACATAAAATAGATGGGAATCCAAAGGCTTTATGGCTTGTAAAATCTTGAAGTGGTTTTGGTTCTAGTGTCAAAATGCTTGGATTAAAACTGGGAGCCCTGGTGTCACAGTGGTTAAGTGCTTGGCTGCTAACCCAGAAGATCGGTAGTTTGAACCCACCAGCCATTCCGTGAGAGAAAGATGTGGCAGTCTGCTTCCATAAAGATTTATAGCAGTTCTACCCTGTCCTGCAGGGTCTCTATGAGTCAGAATTTGACTGGACGACAAGGGTTTTTTTTTTTTTTATGCTTAGATTGCTGAAGAGTGGTGGCCTGCCCTTGTCCAGATAACCTAGCTTAGGAAAAAGGACTTGACTAGAACTTAGCCCGAGTCCCTGGGCCATACAAACGGTTAACGCAGTCAACTACTAACTGAAAAATTGGTGGTTTGAACCTACCCAGAGGTACCTCAAAAGAAAGGCCTGGTGACCTGCTTCTGAAAGGTCACAGCCGTGAAAAACCTATGGAGTGCAGTTCTACACTGAAACATATGGGGTTGCCATGAATCAGAATTGACTTGGCAACCCTTTTTTTTGTAATTTGTTTTATTTTCTGTTGAGGGTATACACAGCAGAACACACACCAATTCCACCATTTCTACATATACAGTTCAGGTGTGTGTATGTGTGTTTTAAGAACTTACCCAACCTAGGGATTTAGTACATAATTTTGCCTAATAGTGAGGATTGGGGATAAAAGGTTAAAGGTAGGTTGGTTGCATGGGTTCTAATTCAGGTAATCTTCTTTTCAGGGTTATCCACTAATTTTGTTCTATACAGGCTTGGTCACCCCTAACATCAGGAGCTTTATTGAATAAAGACAAAAAACCCAGTGCCGTCGAGTCGATTCTGACTCCTAGTGACCCTATAGGACAGAGTAGAACTGCCCCATAGAGTTTCCAAGGAGTGCCTGGTGGTTTTGAGCTGCCGTCCCTTTGGTTAGCAGCCATACCACTTAACCACTACGCCACCAGCGTTTCCCCTTATTGAATAGTTGAGTGAAAAGTTCCTTCCCAGTTAGCTTTTACTGGCCTCCAGGGGAGGGACTACAGATGGGTGTGAAGCTTAGGACAAAGGTTCTATTGTAACATTGCTCTTTTTTCTCTTTAAGACCCCACCAACAACTGAGCGTTTTGGCCAAGCTGCTACAATGGAAGGAATTGGGGCAATTGGTGGAACCCCTCCTGCATTCAATCGTGCAGCTCCTGGAGCTGAATTTGCTCCAAACAAACGTCGCCGATACTAATAAATTTGCCGTCTAGTTTCCCAAAACCCGTAAAAGAAGGACCCTTTTTGGACTAGCCAGAATTCTACTCTGGAAGAATGTTAGGGATTCCTCCCAATAGTTAGGTCTTCCCTGCCTGTACTACTCTCTAGGGAGTATGCTGGAGGCAGAGGGCAAGGGAGGGGTGGTATTTAACACGAGTTTTGTGTGGTATATTGTTTAACAGATCAATTTCCTGTGGTGCATTCCTGAAATCTAAATAAAATGGATGTTGAGGGCCTTGGGGGCGTCATGGCAAAAATGGATCCAGTTAGTGCCCCCATCAATCTTGATCATTCCGTTATTTGTCCATGCTGTTTTCTTCATTTTCTCATACTTAAAAATTCAACCCCAGAGATAATGCCACATATACCACAAAAACCAAACATCCCCCAATGACCTTAGCCCCATTGCTCCATTCACTCCCGGGTCAGAATTTAGGCGAATGTCCACAGAGGTCATAGACAACATACATACGGTTCTGTTATATCCCATATATTACCCCTTCATGTCCTAAAGGAGACATTTTCTCTTATAGATTTTCATTTTAGTATATCTTTTAAAAAAATCTTGTGTTAACTTGCCTCCATCTTTTTCTTGGGTGAGGACAACCCAGAAATCGCCCTTTTGTGTCTATGATGTTGCTATTCACACCTTTTCTTGATAGGCCTAGTACAGTCTTGGGAACAGGGTTGCTGTATGTTGAAGGTCTGACAGTAGCTCTTAGCCCTGCCTGTCTTAGGTAGTTATGCTGTGCATTTTTTATTGGTGTACCATGTTTGATTTGTTCTTGATACATTAAATTTGGAATTTTCCTGAGAAATGGAGCAGTAATGCAGCATCAACTTATTAAAATACATTTTAAGCCTTTTAATTTCCTGTGCTATTTTTGAAGGGGAAGGGAGGGTGGAGGGTAATTCTGTCTTAGGAGATGAGTACTATGCTTTATAAGGGTAATTCTTACCGAGCTTTTGAATAAAGCATTAGTCATCCATCTGAGGAGAAAGTGGGGGTTAGATGCATACTACAACTGAAATGGTTGGCAAGGATCAATGCTATTGGGACTACACAGAAGTAGTGAGAATAGGAGCAAAGCTGCTGCTTTGAAAGGGGAAGAAAATGAGCTGGAGGAATTGGGGTATCATTGAGCCTGGGGTGTATCTCAAAGTTGGTATTCATTTCTGAGCAGCTGCTAATATGTCAGTGGCTTGGGATTGGCATGGTAAATCTAAAGCTGAATAGTGATTAGCTAACCTCACCCAAGTTCTAAGCCCTACTCTGGCCTGATCCTTTTTCCTGAGCCTCAGAGCTAAAATGCTCTTGAGCTCTTGCCTGTTGGCTGGGAAGACCAATTGAAGTTCCCTTGCCCATGTTAGGAGGTATACGCCTCCTGAACTAAAGATAGAAACAGCTGGCCCTTCTAGGCAGCTGAAAACCTCCAGACTAAGAGGTGTTACCCACTCAACAGCCAGGCTCCTTGAAATACCCTTTCTTTAATTCTACCAACGCCTCTATGTCTCTACTCTGCCATAACAAAGGCTGTGGGCAGCACTTTGACCCCAATACCAACCTTTCTGGTGAGTATTTCTGACCTTGTTTAGGGGTTCTGTGGGTGTTGGGCGGTCAGGTGTAGGGTAGCACAGCAAAGGAGCAGGGAAAGAAACTTGATGTACTTGCCTTAGTTTGGTCTGGATGATCTTCATCCTT